>NC_134530.1:189816194-194616194 GCF_050624435.1 Tenrec ecaudatus | reverse complement strand
GTCCTCTTTGCGATCCTGCTGGTTGTGCTGGTCCTCTTCTTCGTGCTGTGACAGGCCTGGCCAGGTCCTCCTGCGTGGCCACCGCAGGCCACTCACATTCCTCTCGTCCGCACGCCCACGGCCCACCTTGGAGACAGCGCCTCCAGCCCAGCGTGGGACCAGGATGGCCAGGGACTACACACTCCGGGCTCTACACAGAGGCCGGGGCGGCCCCCTGGGCACCGGGACGCCGCTCCATGCCTGCCAGGCACTCCCTGCGGGGGGACCCTAGCCACCGGGAGAAGCCCCTGCCACTCACTCCCGCTCATTCCTCCCACCTGCCCACCGATGGCAGCTCTTCTCCCGGCACACCCCAGTGGCACCTCTGCCCAGTCCTGAGGGGTGCAGGGGTCACTTTGTGGCTGTTGTGAACATTAGCCCTCATGACAGACAATGCAGTGGTTTGTTTTTCAGGGATATGTGCTGGGATGGACTTGGTTTTCCAGGCACTCTTCAACGGGGTGAAGGTGGGAGAGGGGGTGGGGGAGACAACTGCTGGAAAAGAGGGAAAAGCGCTGGTGGTCCCAGGTGCTAACGACTGTGGCTTTAATAAACGGGAAGAAAGCCCCAGGAGCCTTGTTTGCACAGCGGAGAGGGCTGCTCCAGGACTTCTTCCCAGGGGGCAACTTGAACTTACAGGACCACCCCTCACCGGGGGCTGGGACTCTTGGCGGCACGCCCGAATGGACTCGGACACCAGCGCTTCCTCCTGGGTCATGTAAGTCCTGTGGCCTCCACACACGGGCAGCCAGCCAGGTGAGGGGCAGGGGTGGTTGGCCAGAGTGATCATGATAGAAGGCCAGTTCTGGCCCATGCTCTTCTCCCGTGACTGAGGGTGGGTAGGTGAGCCTGGTTCGTTCTTCCCCCTAAGCCAGTTTCTTTGGCTCCCCATTCCGACAGCCGAGTCTCCCCGAGGCTGTCCCTGAGCTGACACGGCTAAAGTGGCTGAGGCACTCACCCGCAAGTCTCTAGGACCTTTTGATGCCCCACGGTTTGGTCCCCCTCTGGGAGAGGCTGGTAGCAGCTGAGCCTTGGCAGAGCTGGGCCATGGAGGCTGCACCCACCGGCCTCGCCACCCTCTCACGCTTGGAAAGAGCAGCACCGTCCACACGAGTTTTCTTGGACCTCTCCTTGGCGCGCCTTGCGGGGGGCGCTCCTCAGCTCCCCACTGGCTTTATCTCACATCTTTTCCTTGTTCTGTTTGTAGTCTCTGTGTGTGTGTGTGGGGGGGTGCGCACGCATGTGTGCACTTTTGTGTGATTTGTTTGCGAGGCTTACTCTTGAATTGCACTTTGAAATAAATATTTGTAACAGTTGTTTAAAGAAGGGTCTTCTCTCCTGTTGAGATTCGTGGTAGGTAAGGGAATCTTGTTGTTGAAGACCTAAAGCAAATCTACACCGAACGGGGTGGCTAACACTCAATCCCATTTGAGAACTAAGAGCTTAAGGGATCGGGGTACTAGATTATTATGTCGTCTGAGTGTTGGACGTTCCCCAGGTGTGTTCCATAAGCCCTTAGAGGTGCATTAAAATGACCAAGTCTGACTTTAAAAGTAAATGTGAGGGCCTTGTTTCAGTACCGGTAGCCTACGCTCCCCACATTTTAAAGCAGGCTGGCATCCTCATTCCGATTGCCTAGGTTCAAAGCCATGCTGTTGCACACCCCTCCCCCTCCCCCTTGAACCGAGCCACACAAAACAGCACTTGTGTCAGTAGCGCCTACTCATCCGTAAGACATCCCCATTAGATCAGAGACCAAGTTTGGGCTTAATCGTGAAATTCTTGGATACCCTTAGGCTTGGCATGCTGACCCCAATGATTGTTTGCTAAACAGTGGCTTTGGGGCACCAGGTTGTTCTGGAAAGCGAATTTGCCTAAAACGCAGGCACCATGTGTCTTCCATGTAGGGTCACTGCCCTCCCCTGCCTTGAGAGGGTGCTCTCTGATGGCAACCTCTTAATTTATTCATCGGAGCCAGCCTTCGGGCAGGGGGACTTGACCTGGGTCTGAGCCTGCTGCACCCTGACAGGCAGTCACTGCAGAGCCCGTGGTAATCTGAAGGTCCCTTGCTCAGACCCTGAACCACGACAATCAGTGGTCCTGATGTCTGCGGGTTTCAGCGGGGCTCCATGTGGTCCCTCCTGCTGTCTCCTCATCTTGTGTCACGGAGGAGGGAGATGAGGGAAGCAGCAGGACACCCCCCCACCCCCCACACTGCCGTGTGCACCACCCGTAGCAGTTGAGGTCTTTTTCTGCAGCCTTTGGCGTGAGTCCCGTATCCGTTGCTCTTACAGAACTGGCAGAGTGTGACAGGTAACAGAGAGGATGTGTGTGTATCGGATGATCGTGTTCCTTGTCAACTGATTGGGGGGCAGGGCCGGGGATAAAGGCTTGAGAGAGTTGTTTTCAGTCCAGTTTCTGGTCTTGTCTCTGTGTGGGCTGTGACGCCTCACACTGCTCTGTGTGTGCGTGTGTGTGTGTGTGTGTGTGGTGTGCCATTTCAGACTTCACGCCCGAGCCGAAGGGGGACGCTTGGTGACTTGCCCGCGGCTCTGCGTTTCTCCAGTTAGACAGACTGATGGGTCTGCTAGCCAACCGCTTGGCAGCTTGCACTCCTCCTCACCTCGTGAGAGGCAGGGCTGCGAAGAGAATCTAGTCTTCCACTCCAGCTCCAGCCTGTCTCCGTTAAGCAGTTTACCTTCTGTAAGGGAAGGTGCCGGAGCCAAGAGCTGTTTCAGTATTTCCCCCTTACCACAGGGCCGTCTATTCCCGGATGCCCTTCGAGAGCATTCATCGCATTTGAGGATGTGAAAATTGAATGATAAATGATTTGCTTTTCAACTCCATAGGGTTTGCATTATTGGCTGCACCTCGGGACAGAGGAGAATTTGCAAACAAAGGGTGGGCTGCCTGGAGGGCAGAAATTCCAAATCAGAGACTACGCTACCTCTTATTCTCCCTCTTAAGCTTCCTCACTCTGCATTCATTTCTCTTCTGTTTAAAGGAAAAAATTTTCATGAAATATTTTTTGGCCATCACCGAGAGGGATAATTTAAAATCAAGAATTCCAGCAAGTCCAACCCCAAAGTCCTTCCCATCAGCCTGAGCCTTTCCTGAGTTGAGGATAGACAGCCGGGCACAGCGCGATCCTGCCAGGCTGTACTTCTGTTCACTCGGACCCGACTGAATGCCCAACCCCCAGCCTTTGAAGCCTGTTGTTAAAGTCATACAGTCTTGTTCTCAGAAAGGAATCTGGTGGCGCAGCAGTAAAGCACTTGACTGCGAACCACAGGTTGGAGATCCAAACCGACCAGCACTAGCTGTGGCGATCAATGCCCCTAGCGCACCAGCCTGGGCCATTCTCTTCTGTCCCACGGGGTGGGGGTGGGGCACCACAGCAATGGTTCTGTAAAGTCTGCTGTGCATAAGCGCGGGTGCTGTTCGCTGTTCCGGCCCAGCCTAAGAGACCAGGTCTTGGGCAGCACAGCTGTGAACTGCCTGGACTAAAGCCCCAGGCTGGATAACCCACGGCAAGGGCACAGCTCCAAAGAGCGGCCTCCAGCCCGCTCTCCTACATGGCAGTCCTGGGGGACATGGGATCATTAGCTCGGCCCTCTTCTAGAGAGAAAATAGTGACAGCCTGCCCCGCCTCCAAGAAAGTCACTGGGCCCATTGCTTTCTGGACTTGGCCATTGGGAAGCCTTGGCATCTGTAGGACAAGCGGAAGGTGATGGAAACTGACCTCAGTGACCGCAGTCCAGATGGGTGCTGGTGCCTGCCCCCCCTTCGCCCGCAGTTTGCTAATCCTTGCCTTTGGAGCAAGCACCAGCGTGCCGAGAGAGGTGGCGATGCCTTAGGTCGCTGTGAACTGCCTGTGCTTGGGGACGGATGAAGGAAAGACGCAGCAGCTTGGTCTCCCCCTGACTTAAGCCAGCAGGCTGGTCCCCCCCTCAGCTGTGGCCTGCTACAGACGTTTAACAACACATGTCGTGCGTGACCTTGAAAGCATATTCCTGGTATTTGTTTAAGGTTTGAGGGATCATATGGGGAGGCTCCTCGGTTACTTGAGTCTACATCAGAAGTAGGCCCTTGGCTTCAGTGTTGGCTGACAAGAGCCCCGAAGGCCATATATCTAATCATTGGAAATTGGTACAATTCCAAAATGCAATGGGTAATTAGCCTGACAAAACTGGGCAAGAATCAACCACTGTATCTCCCCCACCAAGGATAAGGACCCTTTGTGGTTTTATTCATGATCAGCAGGTACAAACAGAAGCCAAGTTTTCACATTCTGCCTAACATCCTGCAGCTAGAGGGAAATTCCCAGCCCTGGGCGAGAAGTTTACAACAGTCCAGGGGCTGGGAATTTTTGTTAGCCGTGCAATCTCCAGCACCACCAGGACAGCAGCCCCAGGGCAGTTGTTTGAAGTGCAGATTCCTAGGCCCCATCCAGACTTGCTGATCACAAACTCAGAGCAGGCTGGTGGCCTCCTCTGTCAAATACCCCGCCAAAAAAAAACCTCGCTTCGATTGTAACTCTGACACTTGATGACACTACAAGCCTGAAAAAATATTTTTTTGTAATACTTGTTTAAAAACAAAAACCCAAACTAGCCATCCTTAAAGGTAATATTTTTAAACCCTGATGTATATTAGCAACATTTCTTACTTCTCATGAAATCATGTTCTAAGTGTAAAAGGAATCCTGTTCAGTATTAAAAAGAATTGGCGAGACTGTTTGCTTTGTCCTGGAGTTTTTGGCTGGTTGATTGGTGTGTGTGTGTGTGTGTGTGTGTGTGTGTGTGTGTGTGTGTGTGTGTGTTTAAGTTCCTTTCATAGCCAAACACAGCTACACACACAGAGAGAGATAAGCATGCACATACTTAGGGCAGGGGAAGTTTGTGGCTGCTGGAAGGTATGAGTTAGAAATTGTGTTTTTCCTAGCCAAGCAACTTATATGAACTCTTAAATTCAAAATAGGTACCCAAATGTGCCCAGACACAGGAGTTTCTCTCCATCAGGAGTAGGAGAGAGCACTGTAAGGAAGTGCTGGTGTTAGCCACCAGTCTGCCCCTTCATCTGACAAACAGCAAAACCCTTCCCATTCCCTACTGCCCTTGCCATACTTCCTCAGCTGAGCTGTCAGCTCCCAAATCGAAGGGGAACAGTCCTCCAGGTGGACAAGTCTGCCCAAGGCATCCATCATAAGCTTCGGGGTTCCTCATGACACCCTCATTTCTTTCTGCCCTCTGGCTCCGAAAGGACACAAAGAGAGGCACAGCACAGTATCTGAGAAGGGTCTCGCCTTGAAGTTTCCAAAGACACCCCTGAGCCCTGATGTCTTGACAACCAGGAAGCCTGAGGAGCTTCAGCATCCACACCCTTACTGGGGGTCTCATTTTGTAGGCATGGTTGACTTCCCCTTCCCTGAGAGCAGCTGATAGCGCTCCGTGGGCCTCTGGCCTCACCAGCCCTCACCTGAGTCACTGCAGAAACCCTCGGGTGGAGCCTGGAGCCTCAGCACAGACACCTTCGTCACGGGGAAATGGCGGGTTTAGAGGTTCTTTCTAGGACTTCCAGCCTGTTCATTCTGATTCATACCCCAAAGGATACCCAGCCCAACTGCCTTTCAACCCCATCCTCAGGTGCTGCCTACAGATCCCCAGGTGATGAGCATCGGTTACAGGTGGTCATAGAACAGGGAGAGTGAATGACTGGACATAACCAACACTGGGAAACAACCTGTAGAGTCTGGTCCAGCCTCGGATGGAATGCTAATTCTCAAACCGAACCAATGGGAAGCCTTGGTTCTTTCTCATGGAACAAAGGCAAAGATGAATTCTTTGGGTAAAGTTAAACGCTTCACTCCAAAGCAGGCAAACAGGAACATTGGCTAACTGTATCCATGGTTGAAAGCTGTCTCCTGAATTGTGTTTGTGATGAGGCCACGCGAGCCCCTCGAGGGCAGGAGTCTTGATCTGCCCCCATCAACTTTGCTGATAGGACTGAGCCTTCTGTGTTCCACAGTGGTTAAGCACTCCGCTCTGAAACAACATGGTGGGTGAGTTGAACCCCTTCTGGAGAAAAATGAGGCTCGCTGCTTCTGTAAGGATTGTCAGCCTTCGGAACCCTGGGGAGCAGGTTCGCGCGGCCCTACAGGCTCACCCTGGCAGCGCACGCTTGGTTATGTCTGAGTGCTCTGTCTGCCGTAACTCATCCAACGCTTCAAGTGACTATGTACCCACTCACCTTGCAAGTGAACCAGAGTCACCACGATTGTGGCCCTCCACCACCCTGCTCGTCTGGACCTGAACCCACCTCTGTGCTTAAAAATCCCCAACCCTTTGAGATCAAAGGGCACACTTACTCCTGTCAAAGTTCAGAGTCTCAGGGCACGCGAGGAACTAGGGCAGGACAAACCGGGCAGGAAAGCCGAGTGGGTGATGGGAATTGCAAACGAAATGTGTATGAATTATGGAATGTAAGACATGATCTGTTCCATCAACTTTGGCCTCATTCACAGACAAAACAATTTTAAATGACAGTGAAAACAGGCATGGGGAAGTGGGGCTGGGTCAGATGGGTAGGGAGTGTCAAAGCCCCTTCCTGCAGCGGCTCCCAGAGCCCAGCATCAGAGCGCCCTAAATCCTCAGTCTGGCTGCCTCCAAACGGCTTCATAGCTAGAGGATTGAGCTAAATACACAGGCTTAGCGTCACTGCAAGCACGGTGCTTATTTGGAGTTACGCTTAATAATTGAAGAAGGGATTTAGAAAGGGGAAATGGACCGATTTGTTCCAGTATAAAGGCCGATCACACCTCCCCGACCCGTGGGGCCCTGGCAGCTGTGGATGACCGTGACAAAGGGAGGAGTCTTGCATCCACAAGGCGCGGGTTTGTAACCTTTTATTGTGAATTGGGGGAAGGTTACAGAGCACATCACCAGTTTCACGCACCATCATACACATGCTGCTGCTCGTGGTTTGTCACCGCTGCTCCGCTCCCTGCCTGGGGCTCTGTCCGCACACCTCCTTGCCAAGCCCCTGCTCTCGGCCCTCCGGTACACAGCTGCCCCGTGAGTCTCCAAGGGTCGGCTCTTCTGCAGTATGCCCACATCCACAATGCTGCTATTTCCCACTTAGTTGGACTGAACGTTGGCGGAGCTCATCTCCAGACTGAGGGGGTGGCTGAGGACGGCGGTCAGAGGCTCCTACTCCACTGGCTACTCACACCTCTGTGGTTCCACTTGGGGCTCCGCCCGGCCGGAGAAGAGAAGTCCCACAGGCTGTCATCCTTACATGAAATGTTAAAAAGCAAGACCTTCACAAAGACCCTGCCACACTGTCACAATGGCTCATTGTCCAACAGTATAATTTTCAAATCAGTAAATCCTCCGGCTTTAGCACCCTGCCCCGCCCCCCACTACCCCCATCTGTTGTCTAGCCAGGGCCCTCCCACCCAGCTGTAGAGGGCACACAGTAGGAGCTTGTGGGACGCAGGTCACCACAAACACACTCAGCAAGGGCCTCCAAGAGCCTACCTCTGACCCCCAAATAGCATTTCCCTCTGGCGCCTCCCTGGCCCCCCCCTCTCTCCCAACCACCTCCCAGCACACCCTGCCCTCTGCCATCCATGTTCACAAAGTGTGTGTGTTAAGGCTTCTCACCAGTCTGATTCAGGGGGACCCTATGGGACAAGCATACAACTGCCCCCAGGGGTGTCCGGGGCTGTAATCTTCACAGAAGCAGACCACCCTATCTCCCACCCAGAAGCACTTGGCTGTTCCAAACCCCGCCTTTCCGACACTGTCTAACCTGCTATGCCACCACTCTCCACTGAACAGGCTTCCCCAGCCATCATCTACGTCATAGCTGACACTCACAGCCAATGTGTAGTGAGGAATTCCGGGTTGCCGGGCAGCTCTTTAACCCAAGCAGTAAAAACACCAAACCTAAAAACACCCACTGCCATCAAGTAGATTCCCTGTCAGCACAACCTGATGCTGGGTGTCCGCAGCTGCAAGTCTGCAGTGGTAGTCCAAGGCTTATTCCATGGTGCCACCAGGTCCCCTGGGTAGGAACCTGAAACTAAACTCAGAGTGACCCTGTGGGGCAGGGTAGAACTGCCTGGTGGGTTCCTAAGACAGTAATTCTTTACAGTTGTAGAAAGCCTCATCTGTTTCCCAAGGAGCAGCTTGTGGTTTTGAACTCCTGACCTTATGGTTAGCAGCCCAATGCACAACCACTGCACCACCAGGCCTGTGTGGAGCAAGACACTATTCATTCTCACTGTACCATAGGGGAGAGACAATGGAGGCCCATTTAACCCATGAAGTCTGCGGCATGGGACCATTCTGGGATTTCTCCAAGGAGATGCCTAAGTAAGAGAAGCCTTCGTGTCCAATGGTGAAGACCTGAGCTGCTAAAATTGAAGTTGGAACCAACCAGCTGCTCTGCAGAACAGACATGGCAGAGACTAGAGCCCAGGAAAGCCCATGGGCCAGTTGTCCTCAATCTGGAGGGAGGTTAGAAGTCAGAATCAGCTTGAGGGTAACCCACGGCCACAGCTAGAATGCGGGACTTAGGCTGATTAAGTCAGTCAGTGAGTCAGTCAGGTCTGGCTGGACCATTGTGAGGCTCCGGTGGGAGCGGCAGATATTTCACGGAGGCACGGCTCAGAACTGGTGGTGCCAGGGGGCCCTGCGGAGGGTCACAGCTTGACACGGTGGTGGTGGAACAGAACATTGAACTAGAGGTGCATAAGGGAAAGCGTGGGTACCAGTGACCTTGGACTTGACAGTACATTAAACCCTGAGGCGTGTAGCGCGAGGAGCTCAGACCTTCCTGGTTACAAATATTTGTACCATTTGTGGTTTATTTGGCTGGAAATGTGCAAAAGGTGTTAAGCCCCTGCACACGTACGCTCAGAAACGTCCTGGAACACGGCAGTCTGAGGAGCCCAGGGTGAGGCTCAAAACCATGGCTGCTGAGACAGGAACCCGGCTGGGAGCCTCACAACTACCAGTGTGTGGTCCTGAGCTTAGCCCCAGGGCTGGAGGCAGCCTGCAGTCCCGAGGCTGTGGGCCGGGCCGGGCTGGCTCTTCTGGGAAACCGCCTTGCTCGGCCCATTATTTTCACGGTTGTCCCCACTCTGGGGATGTGAGCAGGCTGCCTTCTCAGTGCTGGACATCAGGTCCTATGGGCAATTCCAACTGGTGTGAATGGAGGCGTGAGGCCCGATGACAGAAGGGCAAAACCAACAGAGCCAGTGGGCAGGCAGCCCTGCAGCCCCAGGAGAGCCCCGGTTCCATGCAGGCCTGGCAGGACAGCTGTTGGTTAGGCTCTGGCTCTCCGGCAGAGCCTCCGGACCCATCTCCTGGGGGTATTGCCCCTTCCTGGGGGTATTGCCACCTGCGGAAGCCCACCAGCAGCAGAGCTGAGCCAGGCAAAGCTGCTTGCCCAGGAAGTCTGGCGCCACTTCTCAACAGGGGCTCTGGCTCTGTGGGAACCAGACGATGGGAGTCGGGGACAAATGACAACAGGGCCTTTTGAAAAGCTCCAGCTTAAAGGGTGGACCAGTCAGATGGGTTCAGGAAGCCCAGTGGTTGCCAGAAAGAGCCAGGGGTGAGCGACTCGGAGTGGGAAGGTTACCCAGAGCAGGCACCGGGGGCAGGGGAGTGCCCAGGGCCAGTTTGGAGGACTAGGAAATCTAGCCCTGTTATCACGCTTTGTTCTTGAGTCCCTGGCCTCTTGGCAACCAGGAGGACTTCAACTGGGGGATGCTCCTCCCCTCCTCCGGAAGGCCAGGCGCACTGAACCGCCTTTACTGGCTGGCTCCGCACCCTAGCGCAGAGTAGGGTTCCTCACGGTTTCCGGGGATATTTAGGGGGACAGAGGGAGCCTCCACTCTCACCCTCGGAGGGTGGGACCCATACACCGAGGGGTTAGCCATACACCATTAGAGCTTACATTCTGAGGACTCAATTTGCATAAAACTACAAATTACAGTGAAGGCCCTAGGCCCGTTTTGAGAGTCCACAGAGACTCGGCCTCAGGCAGCGTGTGCTGGAAAGTGAATTTGCCACACACACCACACCCGAGCTGGCCCGGGGAGGGCAGCCCAACGCTCTGACACGTCCCTGGGCGTGTCCTGGATGGAAACGGGCACTGGGGCCACACAGCCATGATCATACATACTCCGAACCAATCTTGTAAGCTCGTCCATCTAGCTTGCTGTAGTGTCCCACTCACGCCCCCCCCCCCCCCATGGTGCTGCTGTCCCTCCTGCAGCGGTCACAGCTGCCTCTGCTGCCCGGCACGCTTCGCTGACGGTTTCCTTGGCCTCCCACGCCCTCGGGGGGGACCCTGGGCTCCACTATGGGCTAGTGCCCAGGGCTTCCCTCATCCGGATCAGTTGGCTTTGCCCATGTAAGACTTACTAAATGTGTCCCTATAAATAACATTTGGATCTGGGGTCTCTTGGTCCCCTCCATCAAGCCTAATGCTTAACCCGTGATACCGCGGGGCTCCTCCGGCACCCTCAGCGGAACGGATTCGATGGCAGTGTATTAGGTGTCTTGAGTTTGGGCTGTGGCCCCCATTGCCAGCGTCTTGTTTTCCTGACACTGAGTGTGTCATCCACCCTGCAGGCTGCGGTCTTCCGCTGCCATTAGTAAGTGCTTCGAGGCCTCTTCATTTTCAGCAGGCAGGTCATTGCGGCGAGCACGCCTCCCGCAGGTTGTTCCCAGCCTCCCGGCAGTCTTCATCCAGCCTAGCGCACAGAGTGCATAAGTGCAGTGAGAGGACACCACCCCGACGCTCACCTTTCCCGGTCTTAATCCACGCAGTTCTGTCTGAATGACTAACAGCCGTGCAGTGTCCAGGCTGCGGAAGGTTTCCCAAGCCCATGCTGGAGAGCCTCGGCTGAAACCAGAGGCCCAGCTGGTGGAGCTGAACGCAGGCAGGGTGGGGGAGCCCGATGCCGCCTTTCAGCCTTTACCCAGAGGCATTTTTATTTCAGCTTCCCTCCAGTGCCAGGGCAGACTTTCAATTCCAACCTAGGACACACACTCACTTGAAAAAAATACTTCCCCCAATAAAGTCTACCTGGTTTTGTGTGCTGCACTCTATTGTTTCTCTGTATCTGTACACACCTATATGGGTGCTCTGAGTTCCGGTGCTGGTAGAGAATATTGACAGTACCATGCACTGCTTCTAGAAGAGCTAACAGGTCTGTCTTGGAAGATGAATGAGCTAAATGCGCCTTAGAAGCAAGGCTGTTGAGACTTCATCGAACGTGCTTTGAACTTGTCAGATGAGCCCAGAGCCTGGAGAAGAATATCATGCTCGGTAAAGGAGAGAGGCGGCGGAAAGGAGGAAGACCTTGACAGGATGGATTGACACCTTGGCTGCAACCGTGGGCTCCGACATAAAACCAATTGTGTGGACGGCGCAGGACCAGGCAGTGTGTTTCAACTCAGGGTCACGGTGAGTTGGAACCGACTCAACTGTATCTAATAATAGCAATGACCTATACACAAATGAAGGATCCTTGGCCTAGCCGTTGGGTCAGGGTCAGACTGCTAATGGTAAGGTTGCTGGTTCAAACTCACCAAATGCTCCTTGGGAGAAAGCTGAGGCTATCTGCTCCTATAAAGGTTCACAGCCCTGGAAACCTTCCTCAGTGTCACTGTGAGTCTGAACACCTTGATAGCAGCGAGGGAGCTTCAGAAGTCTGTGCAATAATGGAATGAGGTGGTGAACCTGCCCAGTGCTCATGAACCCCTTTTATCTGCGTATCTTAAAAACCACTTGATAGAAGACCTCACCTCACCTGGGGTCCGTTTCTCAAGAAGGTGAGAGATCCACGGACCCTTCTCTAAGGGACCCTTCCTGGAAATTCAAGTCAGCCATGGCGGAGGTTTGGAGGGAGAGGGGGGGCTGAGGTGGATGACAGCATGTGTCTTAGAAAAGGCCATTATCCTTCTGTTGGTGTGTAAACTGGCTGGGACAATCTGCCACGGGCACTGGGAGGGGGTAACGCTGAATATTCCTATTGAACCCAAGGGGTTAGGTTCCTAACTGGACACTTTTGACCTAGTTTCTATCCAGCCCCTAGTGTCTGGGCCATGCACAGGGACTTCAGACTCTGTCCTTTCTAGGCGTGCAGCATCCTTCATAGGCCACACGGGGATTCGATGTAGAAATGCCACCAAACTCCACCAACTGGCTTTACCCTAAACTCACCTGTAGCAGATTTAAGGAACAGACATGCTCCCTCGTGGGAGCAAAGCAGGTGACTCTGGCTCTCAGGGGCCCGGTGTCTGGTGGCCTGCACTACCATAGCTTTACTGTGGTCACACTCTCCTTGTCTGTGTGACACAGGTGAATCTGGCAGCCATGGCTCTGCCTTTGTGAATGAGTGTCACTGAAAGCTTTGTCCTACCTCCAACCCTCAGTTCATGTAAACAGCGTCCAGTCACTTAAGCTTTCAATCTGTACACGTCAACAATTCCTGTACTGTGGTCTGAACCAGTGTTTCTCAACAGTGTTTGAAATTTTATTGACTGACTTCATGGTACCATCACCAGAATTACCTATGTCCCATAGAGATAGTTTATAATGGTCTCTATCAGAAAATGATAAGGATGTCTCTACAGTGAACCAGAATATGATATATGAATGGGTTTTGGCTGCACAGTTAATCATAGCCCTAATCTAAGAATAATTAGTTCTTATGACATGGCCCTACTCGATACCTGCCCGAATGAAAAGATCCCCGAAGACATAGGTGCTATGTCATGCAGTGAGGAAATCAGATGGTGCCCCGCATTCAGAGAAAATAACATTTGGGCTCTAAAAGGCTCATCTTAAAATAAGCAGCCATCTAAGTGACGTGTCAACTAAGCCCACGAGGAAGGCAAATACCAGCCTGCGTGATGCAAGGATTATAAATAATCAAATCCAGAGGAAGGAACAGAATTGGAGCTTAAATTATGAACCTCCGGTTTGCAAAAGGCAAAAAAAAAAAAAAAGACAGTGGAAGTCTAAAGTCCATTTGTGGCACCCCCACCTGCATAAAGCCTCTGGTGACCCCTCTGATCACAGTCCAGAGACTGAGCAGCCTTGCTATCAGACAGCTTCATAACGACTATAGCAGATGCGGTTAGGTTAAAATGTAACATCAGTTCTCTCGTCCCATTTTCAAATTGTTTTTAATATTTTCTGTTATTTTCTAGTGAGGTATTTCTGTTTTGTCATTGTTGATTTTTTGTTTCGTATTTGTGTTTGATATGATATTCTGTATCCAGGTATGATTATTCTCTAAGTTATTCCTGGATTAATATTTACCTAGGGGTGGGCAGGGAGGTTGGGGGGAAACAGGGAGCTAACAACGAGCATGCAAAAGGTGTTCTGAGATTGATTGTGATGATTGCAGAACTTCTCATATGACTGAACTATTAAATTGTATGATGTTAATTATATACCAATAAAATTACTATAATTCTTCCACCAATGTTTGAAGCCCCCTTGTATAGCTTTGATGTCTATATTTATATAGGCATATTATTTACATACATTTATATATATGTACATATTGGGAGGAGCTCATATACTTTGGAATATTTCTCCATACTTTTTTTATCGCCACTCATGTACGTGTGTGTGTAGATCTGCTCCTATAAAAACTACCAAATAAATAAATGAAAACAACAGCCCAGAAATGCCCGCGGGGCCGTTCTCTGAAACATGAGGTCAGCAGGAGTCAGAACTCACTCTACAGAAACCACTAAGGGTGTATTGTGGTGGTGGTGGTGGTGGTGGTGGTGGTGGTAGTGGTGATAGTGGTGGGGGTGGATGGTAGGGGTGGTGATGGTGGGGGTGGTGGTGGTGATGGTGGGGGTGGTGATGGTGGGGGTGGTGGTGGTGGTGGTGATAGTGGTGGGGGTGGATGGTGGGGGTGTTGATGGTGGGGGTGGTGGTGGTGATGGTGGGGGTGGTGATGGTGGTGGGGGAGGGTGATGGTGGTGGGGGTAATGGTGGTGGTGGGGGTGGTGAAGGTGGTGATGGTAGTGGGGTAGTGGGGGTGGGGTGGTGGTGATGGGGTGGTGGTAGTGGTGGTGGTGATAGTGGTGGTGGTGGGGGTGGTGGTGATGGTGGTGGGGGTGGGATGGTGGTGGTGATGGTGGTAGTGGTGATAGTGGTGGGGGTGGTGATAGTGATAGTGATGGTGGTAGTGGTGGTGGTGGTAGTGGTGATAGTGATGATAGTGATGGTGGTGATGGTGGTAGTGGTGGTGGTGATAGTGATGGTGGTGATGGTGGTAGTGGTGGTGGTGGTGGTGATAGTGATGATAGTGATGGTGGTGATGGTGGTAGTGGTGGTGGTGATGGTGATAGTGATGATAGTGATGGTGGTGATAGTGATGGTGGTAGTGGTGGTAGTGATGGGGGTGGTGGTGGTGGTGATGGTGGGGGGGTGGGGGGTGGTGATAGTGATGATGGTGGGGGTGGGGGGATGATGGTTGGGGGGGTGGTAATGGTGGTGATAGTGGTGTTGGTGATAGTGGTGGGATGATGGTTGGGGGGTGGTAATGGTGGTGATAGTGGTGTTGGTGATAGTGGTGGTGGTGGTGGTGATAGTGATGGTGGGGGTGGGGGTGGGGTGGTGATGGTGGTGGGGTGGTGATAGTGATGGTGGTGATGGGGGTGGTGGTGGTGGTGGTGATGATGGTGGTGTACGCAGATGGCGTTTTTCACAAAGCCCCGTGCCGAGGGCCAGCATTGCTAGGACTCTAGGTCACACAGGCCAGGCTTCTCCCCAATAAAATGAGCTTAAACACGTCTTTGTGACCAGTGGATGGCTCCATACCAGTCTCTCAGTACCACATTTGTGACGTGCTTGTCAGTCTCATTCAGATGCATCCCAAAGAAACAAACAAAGGGCCAATCAAAACAGTGGCTGCTGAGCTGGGCTAAATCCAAGGCAGGAAGGCAGGAAGGTCCTCTCAGAAGGTGCCAGGGACTGCACCTGTCAATGGACACCGGCCGTAGCATGGGGGTTACATGACTGGCAGCTAACTGCAGGAGCTCCCCAGGA
The DNA here is from genome assembly GCF_050624435.1 of Tenrec ecaudatus. NCBI lineage: Eukaryota > Metazoa > Chordata > Mammalia > Afrosoricida > Tenrecidae > Tenrec > Tenrec ecaudatus. The sequence goes on along the minus strand of NC_134530.1, from coordinate 194,601,059 downwards.
AAACGCTTGGGCTGTCCACTTTCTGCTCCCGTAGACTCCCAGCCTCGGAAACCCTAGTGGGACCGTGTCCCCCTGTCCTACAGGGGCAACATAAATTCTCATGGACTTGGCGGCAATTGGCTTGAGTTCTTTAGGAAATTTTAAGGAGTTTGAAAGCAGCAGAATTAAGACAGGTTGCACCAGGAAGACCTTGTGTCCCAGCAGGACACGGCACCCGCCATCTTCAAGGGCAGGAAGGGCTTCCTCCCAGAGCTTCGTTGGGAGCCAGACAGGATCTTCCCCAAGCCCTTGTTCTTGCCCCTTCCGACGTTTTGCTCCCAAACTCAAAGCACATAGAAAAGGAACGTGGCTGGAGGGGTCTGAGGATGGCGAGCGGCCACTTTGACGTAGCGTGGATCAAAGAGCACCGGAGCCTTCAGGGAGGCTTGGGGGGCGGGGAGGATCGCCATCAGAAGCGCAGACTCCCCAGAGGATGCAGGGGCCGAGGAAGAGCAGCTTCATATTTTGAAAGATTCCTACAGTGTCATGGCCTGACTTTTTAAAAAATAAAGCTTGTGGGGAAATGGGATGAAAAGATCATGGGAATGTTCCACAAACGTCTCGGAGCCCTCTTGTAGATCCTGTGTGGTAGGTAACCTGTGGTATGAGTCCAGGTTGGGCCCATGGAACTGGTTTTACGGCCGTGTTGTACCTGCAGTTTGGAAACGCTGCTCTGGAAAGGTGCGCTCTGCTTGCCCTTGTGCCTTTGCCCCTGGGGGAGGTGTGGGGGCTCCAGCCACGTGGGAAATGGGAGCTAAGTCCCTCCCCTGCCCCCATGGATCCCAGCTGTGGACCCGCCCAGCCTGGCCTACCCTCAGGTCCCAGTCTTTGTGGGGCGGGGAGGGACGTGCTCTGAAGGAGCGCACCACCTCTGAGCTCAGGCTGCTGGAAGGAGGTGGCTCAGTGTCACAGAGGGCTGGCTGTGTGCAAAGCGGGCCCCCGCCGTGTGTTTGCTGCTGGGACCCTGCATGAGTGGTTTCACCTTTCTGAGTATCGGACTCCTAGTTGGTAACCCAGAGATGAGTGGGCAGTCCCAGGCAGGATTCAGAAGTGTGTCCTGATGTGCCCATCACATGCAGATTATTCGTGGAGAAGGTAAAGCAAGCCGAAGTCTTGGTGACTGTACCTTTCTTTCCCACGATGACCCGGATTCCAAAATGTGACCCGGGTCTGCGTTCCCTCTGGCATGCTTGGGACCTCAGGACACCCGAGCTTGCCCGGGATTGCCCTATTTCCCCCTCCCATCCTGCTCGCCACCCCAGCTCACCCAAGGGGAGGCTCTAGCCCGTGTCCTGGCCACCTCCGCCATCACCTTTGAGCCAAGCGCCATCACAGGAAGTTGGTCCCTCCATCTGCATTCAGGCGCAAAGTGTGTGTGTGTGTGTGTGTGTGTGTGTGTGTGTGTGTGTGTGTGTGTGTGTTGCTCAGTGTCAGGCATCATGCCTGTTATAGAGGAGGGTCTGTGAAAGAGGAAGACCTTCCACAAGATGGATCCACTCAGTAGCTACACCAAGGGCTCAAAAATCACCCTTGTGAGGTCAGCGCAGGATCCAGCGGTGTTCTGTGCTGGTGTGCAGGGGATAAGTCAGCACTGACTTGATAGCACCTCACCGCTTTCCGGCCATGCTGCGAACTGAGCCGCCAGGGCCTCCCTACCTGCCTCCAGTGACATGGCACAAAGGCTGCACAAAAGCACGCACTCCATGCTCGGTCTCCCAGCACTGGAGGGTGTGTGCCATGGCTGGAGACCTGGGAAGCAGCCTGCACCCTGTGATTCCAGCCACCCTACCCATCCCAAGAGCCTGGAGGAAAGCCACTCTTGGGAGCATCAGCTCTCCTCACAGTCTAGACCTCCCCACCTGGGGCAGTTACTCAACTCGGTGTTAAGTAAGAAGGTTTGCAGGCTCCGCGTTGACTGTATCGGGCTGAGCTGGACCAGGCTTCCTGGTCAACAGATGCGGGAGGTCAGACCAGAGGCTGGAGGAACCAAAGCCCCCTCCCACCTTGCCAAGTCCCACCCCACTTTGTCTCAGAGGAGCCGGAGTGTGTGACACGTGACATGCCGTCTCCTGGAACAGGAACCCAGCAGCAGGAGGGAGAGTAGGTCCCCCAGTCAGACATCCCACAGAGCGGGCTACCCTGTGGTTCAGGGATGGAGTTCTCGCCTGTCCAGTGGAAGACCGGTCCCTGCCATGCAATGCTGCCAAGGAAGCGCTGCACTGTTACACCTCAGGGTCCTGGGTTCAAACCGCCCCCAGTCCATCCGCTCCTCAGAGAAAGACAAGCTACCTGCTCTCACAGCCCTGGAAACCACCTGTACAGTGACCACGAGTCAGAATCCACTCAGTGGATCTTTGTGGGTTTTGTTTAGAATCACTGTCCTGGACCTTCACATTAGAAAATGAAGTCACCAGCAGGACCTCCCTCATAGGACTATTTTAAAGCCCAAATGAGATGTGTCAGGACCCTGGCCCAGCACCTGGCAGATCACAGACGCTGGGGCTCAAGTCTCCTCAGAGACTACTCCCTGCCTCACCGCCCTCCCCACCCCCTGCCCCACCGCCCTCCCCACCCCCTGCCCCAAGCCCTAACGCCAACTGTCCATTTTCTCCACCTGGGGCTGTGGAGGTGAGTGTGGGACCGATAACCTAGAGTTCATAGGTCATCAAACCCACCAACCATTCCAAGGGACAAAGGTGAGGCTGTCTGCTCCCCAAAGATTGGCAGCCTTGGAAACCCCATGGATGACCACCGAGCCAGAACCAGCTCCGAGTGGAATGGGCTTGGCGGCAGTGGGTTTGCCCTGAGTCAGACAAAGAGCTGCCAGGGGCCTGTCCCTCAGGCCACCAGCACGTGTCTCTTGGAGCTGACCTTGTCTGCTGAAAGCCGCCTGGTACCCGTCTTAACGCATTCAGCTGAACAGGGGTGTGTGGGGTGTGTGCACGAATGTGTGTGCCCACACCCAAAGCCCACCACCTTCTACGACAGCCCTGGGGCTGCCTTCTCACCCTCTCCCTTCTCCCAGCCCCTTCTATGTACCTTCTCTCTGGTTTACAAGAACCCCACCAAGGGCGTCTTTGCAGGCACATGCTGCTATGCTGGCTGTACACTAATTCTGGAGGACCCTCGGGCTCCCCCCGGGCCCACCCAGCACCGCCCCTGGCAGTGCCTGTCCCCCTCCTCACGCCCCCATCCCAGCCCTGCTCGTGGCCGTGAAGGCTCAACAAGGGAGCGGCCCAGATTTAGCCACACGGTGGAAGAAGCTTCAGCTCCACGGTTTAATCATTTAAAACCCATGGCCGGCACTGTAGCCTCCCAGCCCTCTGGCCAGTGTTCACGAGTAAGAGCCCTTCCCTCCTGCTCTCCCGACGGCCAGCTGCTGTCGGCTCGGGGAGGTCTGGGCTGGGCATGTGGCAGGGCCACAGCCTGGCACCTACTGTAGCACTGTCTCCAAGCTCACAGAAGGTGGGACTCTGAAGGAGGGCCGGGGAGGCAGAGGGTGCAGGGCTGCCCTCACCCCCACCCCGCAGCAGGAGCCGGGACTGGAGAGGAGTTCCCACAGCTGTTCTTCCCTGAGACTGATCAGAAATGGCGGTTGTTTTCTTTATAGATCATCAAGATTACTAAATGCAAGGTCAGCAGTTCAAAACCATCAGCTGCTCCGTGGGAGGAAAAACTGAGGCTTTCTATTCCAGTAAAGAGTGACAGCCTCAGAAATATCCAGGGGAAGCTCTACCCTGTCTTCTGGGGTCTGCATGAGTCCACAGGGACTGGATGGCGGTGAATTTGGGTTTTGGTAGCGTCCCTGACGTCCTCACACGCAGGCCCAGGGCACGTTCTATTGTTTGACTTTAGAATATATGGTCCACGGCTGTAAGGCCACTTTGTCGGTTTCTAGAAAAAGCTAGGAGAGGTTGTAGGGCAAAAGGTGAAAGAAAAAAGGGAAAGGGCTTCAGGCCAATATGGCAGGCGCTTTCCTGGGGTCTGGAGTGCTGGGACTGGGGGCTGGGGCCTGGGTGATGGGACCTAGAGGCCAGCTGGCTCTGAGACTAACAAGGGCCTCCTTAACTCTCTCCTCCTGCCAGCCAGGGTGCACGGTTGGCACGCCACCTCTGGCTCAGAGGGGGGTTCCCCCTTTCTTTCCCCAGTTCTGCATCAATTGGCTAACACCAAATCCCACACCGGCCCCCAGCTTCTTGCTGGGCCCTCAGCCGCAGCAGCATTGTCCCAGATGGCCCTTAGGCGGGCCAGAGCCTCCCCTTGGTGACAGCCAGGGCCAGCACTTCTGGGTCACCGTGGGGCGGGCCTCTGCCTCAGTACTCTGAGTGACAGGCTCTGGGCGTGGGCCAGGAGCTCTGAGACGTGAGCCAGGCCCAGCCCGGCCACCTTGGCCCCGTTCACCTCCAGCAGCTCGTCCCCGACGCCCAGCAGCCCCGAGTACAGCTTGGCGGTGTTGGCATCAGCCATCTCCTGCACGTAGAACCCTGCAAAGGAAAACGCGAGAATGTAGCACAGGGAATCACAGTCGAAGCGCTGCGCACGCGCACACACGCCCTCATTGCTCCAGCTGGCTGGGTGCTCAGGGCGGCACAGCCCCCTCCGCAGGGGCTTCTTCTCTCCATCCATCCCCGATACAGAAATGGAAATGCCTCCAGCCCATGTGACCCCTGGTGGAAGGGCCCAAGCTCAGTCTGCTTCCCAGGTGAGTTTTTCTTTGCAAATGAGAAGTCTTTTTAAACATGACTTCAGACAATCACCTGGCTCGACCTTGGAGTCACAAATAGGACCCACTTGCTGCCCTCAGAAACCCAGGTGTAGCAGGGGTGGGGATGGGGTGGGGATTAGGGATACTACGACTTGGCAAAGTGGCGGGGCCGGAGTACTCAGGTGCGGCTCTTCACTTGGATCTGGAAGCTAACCCATATTTCCACAAAGCCCTTTGTGCTTTGCCCTGCTCGCTCAATACGTTTCTGTAATGCCCTCAAGTCCCATAAGGCATCGATCCCAGAACGCGGTCAGAGGCTGCGCGACATTAACTTTCAGCCCGGAGAACCTGTAAGTCAGGAGCAAGTTCTCCGGGCTGTTTCCGACTGTGGAGAAGCTGGTGGATTGGGCAGGCGGTCTCTACGCTAAGATGAAGCCCTGTGATAAAGGAAGACGGGCAGAGTTCATCTCTGCCAACTAGCCTGAAGACCTAAGTCCCAACAACCTCCTGGATCTCTCCCCTGGACGGAAAGAGAGGCCGTTCCGCTACCCTCCAACCCTGGAGAAAAGAACACCATGCGCTCCTCTTTGACATCACCCTGGCCCTTGGCATGTGGAGCCACCAAGGTTTCTGCTCACTAACGAGAAGGCAGAGGCCACACCAAGGGCCTGAGGAGACTGTCCACCCAGGACCTCAGACCTCGGCTGTGAGGGACCTCCACCAGCTTCCACCACGTTAAGCCGCCCTCGTGTAGCCAGAAGCCTGACGTCTGCAGGTCTGAACTCTAACCACTGCACAAACATTGGATGGCTGCTTCTCTGGCTCTCAGTGTTGTGAGGTCTTACCCCCTCCCGGGCCTGTCCACCATGACCTTGCACTATGTACCAGCCCAAGGAGCCTGAGTACTCCTCTATGCAGTGTCGAAGACAGGAGCCAACGCCCTCCACACAGCCCCTCCCCACGCCCTCCATGAGGGTGTCCTGAAAGGCCCTCCCAGCTTGTCTGCTCATGTCTGGGGCGGGCTTTCGGGGCCTCTCAGTGGGTTGGCAGACACTCAGTCCCCAGCCTCTCGTGGCCACAGAGCTGGAGTTTGGCTGAGCAGGGCTTCCTTACGGCACTGGCACTGCCGAAACCTTCAAAGACCCCTTTTCAGCTGGTTCCACCTGAGCCATCAGATGAGGGCAGGCAGCTGTTTGAGGCCACAGGGTCTTCATTTGAGCAGTGGGTCTCGTTGCCATGGTGCGTGCAGGCAGCTCAGCAGGTCCCACCTCTTGCCCTTCTCGCATTAGAAACAGCAACTCCCCACACATTGATCTCCAAGTCGTCTTTCTAGACCAGGCTCTGGAAGTGGTGGTGTGTCTGCCACCTGGCCTGCATCCTCGGCTTGTAGCTTGACTTCGTTTAGTGCATCTCAGTGCAATTTAGTACAACTAAGAGGGAAGTCAAGAAACCCCGGTGGTGCAGCGGGTTAAGGCTTGGGCTGCTGACTACAAAGTCGGTAGTTCAAGCTCCCGCCCTGTTCCAATGGAGGATGCTAAGGCTGTCTGCTCCCAGAGTCACAGTGCTGGAAACCCTGTGAAGCGGAGCTCCTCTGTCCTTAGAGCTGGACTGACCTGATGGCAGTGGGCTTGTGTTTTGGTGTGATGGGAAGCCTTCTCTCCAGCCGACATCCAACCCCATATACAGACACGTGACGCCCAGCTCCTGGCCCCAGTGGAGCAAGTCCCTGGGTGGTGTAAATGGCTAGCATGCTACTGCAGCAGGAAGCTCAGGTTCACTCAGGGGCCCCTCAGAAGAAAGGGCTGGCAAGCTACTCCTATAAAATCAGCCAATGAAAACCCCACGGAGTACAGTTCTGCTCTGACACCCATGGCATGCGTCTGGGGTTTGGTTTCTCCCAAAGGGATGGGCGCTGTCCTCTCCTCTTCAGGCACGGTGAGTGTACCGATCCTATCTTTGTACATGCTCCTTTTCCTGGGTCCCGGGCTCCATCTCCCACCTGGCAACTTGGTGTGTCTGCCTTCCTGGCTGCACCGGGCTGCTCTCTACCTGGGCTTCTTTCCCTGCTTCTCTGCGGGTGTTTTAAGAGCTGCCTTGACGTGAGAATGCAGGTACTGAGGGGTGGGGTGAGCCGTTTTGAGGGGGCTATGGGGCAGGTTTGCAACTCAGCTGTGACAAAAATATGGTAGCAAGACTGCTATTGTTGGCACTAAGTGTCAGGTGGCAGCGGCCGGACGTGTGGTCTCTCTGTTGCAGCCGATTAGCGTGGAGGGCAATTCAGCTCTCACATGCTTGTATAGAGCCAGCTCCTGGATAGGTTATCGACGAGTGCAAGCCGACCCCAGCTTGAGGTCCCTCTGAGGCCCAGGGACAGGATCATCAGTTGCTGGGGCAGCCTGTGGCCAGGAGGCACCTGCTGGACTCCTGTGTGTGTCAGAGGAAGCCATGGCCAGGAGGGGTGCTCACCAATCTCAGCAAAATGCCCTGGTCACTGGAGACCCAGGTCCCCGGGGCTCTGTGCAAGGGTACCTTCTGCCTACGAAGGGCCAAAAATGGATTCTTGGCCTGTGGATGTATGTCCCCCACCTGAGGTTCTGCTCCCCAACACGCGTTCTCTTTCTGAAGAAAGTAGTGGGGAAGTGCAAGGCACTTTCATATGTCCCTCCCTCCCTGCTCCTCTGTCCCCTGTAAGTGCATGTGATTATCCGCAAGCTTATAGGTTAGGGATGAAGCTCAGAAAGGGTAGGCAACCCATGCAAGGTCACACAGCCAGACAACATAAGAAGGGGTACCCAAAAGAACCTGGATTTTCCCCCCTAATGCTATGCATTTAATTTAAAAAACAAAAAGCCTCATCAACTTCAAAGTACTCTCCATTACACTTAATACATTTGTCAAATCTGAAATTCCATTCTTGTAAACATTTTTCAAATGCATCTGTTTGGATGGCTGAAAGCACATCCCTCTATTTTTTTTCTTCACCTCTTCTATGTTGTCAAGTCACTGTCCTTTCATGTCCCTCTTCATTCACAGATTCATGTCCTTCGTCATTCACAGAAACAAAAAGTCGCACAGAAAGAGGTCAGGTCAGTAAGGTGCATGGGGAAAGGGAGCCATGCTTTTGGTTTGTTTTTGTTTTTGCCAAAAACTGGAGCACTGAGATGGCTGCATGAGCAAGTACATTGTCGTGGTAGGAAAACCAGTACCCCCGTCTGCCACAACTAATGCGGGCCTTTTTTGTTGTACACTGTTAAGAAATCTTTTCAGAACCTCTAAATAGAAAGCTTAATCAACAGTCTGACCTGGTGGAACCAACTCCAAATGCACGATGAGTTTACATTTTCGTCATTTTGGGAAGTTGACAGACATTCAGAACATTTCGCCTTTTTTGAAACGAGAAAGCCACTTGTACACTTGAGTTTCCCCCACAGTGCTGGCCTTGTAAGCTATGCTCAACATCATTGCTGCAGCATTTTTTCCCAAGCAGGAAACAAAATTTCCCAGCCGCATGCTGTTCTATGAAATAGGCCATCACAAAAAAAATGACGTTCAAGCCAAACTCCTTATATGAAAAAAATTCACTGTGACCAGAGAGAACCTTCCCAGGTGAGAGACAGTTCCCAACTCAGAGACAGTTGCTGGATGCTTGCCTAGTAGGAAAACGACATACTACAAAAGCTCTGCTCCGTCCAGCACAATTCTGTTTGTTTTTGGTTTTTTTTGGGGGGGGGAGGTAACCCCTTGTACAGACCACACTGGGGTGGTCTAACTTGGGGACTTCACACTGCGTCACTGAAAGGGCCCACCTTACAAGTCCCTGGGTGGTGCAGACCATTAATGAGTTCAGCTGCTAAGGAGGGGCTGGAGACCCAGGTCCATCCAGAGGAACCTTTTAAGAAAGGCTGGGGGATTCTCTTCTGAAAAATCTGCCTGTGGGGCAAAGCTCTTCCTGGACACACAGTGGAATCACCTCCAGGACAACTTTTCTTTCTTTTTTTTACGGAGAAAGGATGGTTGCTAAGAGGGGGGACCTCAGGCTTCTGAGGGCAGAACCCCTGAGCCTGTGAGCTGGCTGAGAACTTTAGGACAGATATCCATGCCTACAACATGGCTCTCTGTGTGGACAAGCAGTGACCTACTCCCTGCCAAGGCCCACAATGGGGAGAGACCTATCTTCCCTTTCTCCCATCAGCAAGCCCAGTGGCAACTACCTTCAAAACACACCCAGAATGCAGCCTCTCACCACCTCCGGGCCACCTTTGTTTCTCTCCTCACAACTGAAATCGCTCCTTTACAGAGGCTGGCAGTCCTCCATGCCCAGCCAGGGCTGGTTCTCAACTGGGGCTCCAGCAGGGCTATTGAAAAAGACTGGAAGCTCACCAGCTCTCTGCTCCCTGCCCTGCAGCAGCGCCCCCTCCCTCAGCATCCCAGCCGAAACCCTCACTGTCACCTGGGGTCTCAGGGAGTTCCCCGCCCCCACCCACATCCACACTCCACAGCCCACCCCCAGGCCGTGCTCATCCTCCTGCCTCAGGGCCTTTGTGCTCTGTCCCCTCTCCCAACAAGTTTTTGTTTTTTTTTAAGGGGTAAGGACACAGAGGATGAGAGGGGCCCCCGAACCTGTGAGAGCAGAGCCTGCTGAGTCCCTTAGGAGGATCCTGAGTGCAATGCTCCCTGTGAGGGAGCTCCCTGTGAGCTTGGCCCTGCCTATTTTCATTGTCCCTTAGTACTTCTTCCCCCAGGCCGCCCCCTACAACATTTAGCAAAGTCTACATGCACGTGTGTCCGGAGATTTACCACTCTGTCACCATTAAAAAACCAAACACCACCTCACGGCCATCACGTTTGGTTCTGACTCATGTGGGTCCTGTAGGGCAGAGTGGAACTGCTCCGTGGGGTTTCCCAGGTGCTAAGTCCATCTTTCTGCCCAGGAGTGACTGGTGAGTTGGAACCACTGAGTTAAAGGCTGGCAGTCCAAAGCCTAATCCACCATTCACCAGGGCTCGGGTAGTGGCATTAGGTGCTGCGCATATATTGGCTGAAACAATTGGAGAATGCGGGCACTTCACACTGCCATTTGCTTTTGTCTCCGGCTCAGTAACTCCCACCACGTTGTGCAAAGCTCAAGCGCACTGACGCCCAGCAGAGCCCAGGCGGTGGGCGGGTCCCTCGGTTCCTGTGGGTGGGTCCTTCGGCTCAGGTGGGCGTGCCCTCCTAGTCCTAAACCTTTAGCTGGCTGTCCTCCCGCTCCCTCACCCCCACCCCCCACCCCCGCCCCCATTCCCTCATCCTATGAGCGAAGTGCCTTACAAGCCCCTCTGTCCTGAGATGGATCTGGCCACAGCCCGGGGATGAAGTCTGGCCCTCTCAGTCCCAGATCGCTGCCCGGGCCCCAGCTGGTGTGCTCCCCACCGACCCAGTGACAGCCCGGCCCAGGGCATGCGCGGGCACCCATCGGGACGCAGCCCTGCGGCGCTGGGCCCGGGGCGGGCCGTGGACACAGACAGGCAGGCTCACCCCACATGCCCAGACAGCGCACTAGCTGGAGGAGGGAGCGATCGGAACACAGCAACCACATCAAAAGGAGCCGGAGGACTGGCAAGCACAGACTGCATCCCTCCACGAGCACAGACCTTCTGGTCGCGGGACCTGGGTAGGGGGACCCGGGAAGGAGGGGCATACCTGAGTCTCGGCGCCCGTTGCCCGAGGCCACGCGGAACCCAAACGTGCCCTCGGGGGAGCGCTGTAGCTGCAGCTGGCTCGTTCCGTCTGGGAAAACCTCCACCACACGGCCCACAGTGCGGGCCAGGCTCGGGGCGCTCACGTCCTCCACGCTGAGGGTGCGCCTGGGCTGGGCCTTGGCCAACCTGAGGGATCAAGGCAAGAGGGGCTGGTGAGGGTAGGGGGCTGAGGCCGGGGCGCTCTTGGCTGCCTTGTCCCTGCCTTAGAGGCCTCTGATGCCTCTCAACTTCAGTCTGAGGCTGGGGCTAGCACACAGGGTCCGTGGGCCCTCATCTCTCCCAAGACTGCAGCCAGTCTTGAAGTTCCCCCACCCCACACTGTTTCTTAAGCTTTCCGGGAGCAGAGGCCACCCTGAGAATCCGATGAAAGCTTTCCTTTTTCTAGAAAATTCCTGAGTTAATGGACCCCTGGTGGCATAGCGGATTACTGTGTTGGTCGCTAACCTGCAGGCCTGCAGTTTGAAACCACCAGCTGCTCCACAGGAAAAAAAAGACAAGGCTTTTTATTTCTGTGAAGTTTCCATCCGGAAACACACAGGGACAGTTCTACCCTGTCCTACAAGGTGTCTATGAGGCAGAATCAACTCAGTGACAGTGAGTGAGAACAGAACCCCCTGAAGGCCACCTATGGAGTCCAGTTTGGACCAGCTAGCCTAGAGGGTCTCACACATGGGGAGTTCTCTGGGCAAGCCCCTGGGAAGGGCCTGTCTCTGGGCCTTCAGCTGGACCAAGGAAGTACTCTGGACATTCTCTTATGGTGATGTCATCAGGCCTCAGCGGGACAGCAGAGTCAGGCTGCCCACCTCTGTCCACCACAGCCAGCCCATGTCCTCTCAGCCATAGTGGCTTAGAACAAGGCCCTGCACTCCAGACTGCAGACCTCTGTGGCCCTGTCCCCGACACCTGTGCTCCCCATCTCCTGCTGGAAGGAAGCCCCGATGATTGGCCTTGCTTTCTCTTTCTTTCTTTCTTTTTTTTTAAGTTCCACAACTTTTTTCTTTTTAAACATTTTATTGGGCCTCTTACAGCTCTTATAATAATCCATACATAAATTGTATCAATCATATTTGTCCATATGTTATCATTATTTTCTAAACATTTACTTTTTATTTGAGCCCTTGGCGTCAGCTACCCCCACCCCCGCCTTGTGGCCCCTTGATAAATTATAAATTATTATTATTTTCATATCAACATCGACCGCTGTCTCCTTCCATGGTTTCTGTTGTTCATCCCCCTGGTGTGTGTGTGTGTGGGGGGGGTATGTGTCATTTATTGTGATCGGGTCCCTTTTCCTCTCCTCCTCTCCCCACCTTTCTCTTGCCCTCCTACTCCCATTCCTGTTCCTCGATCCCATGTGTTGTGAGTTCTTAGCTGTACTTGTGCACAAGCTCCGGTCTAGACTGCAGTAAAAGGCAGAAGTGGGGTCATGATAGTGGGGGGTGAGGAAGCCTCAAGGAACCAGAGGAGTATTGTGTGTTTCATCGTTGCTATACTGCACCCAGATTGACTGCTTTCTCTTTCTTTAAAGAAGGTTTTCTTGTGCTTTGGGAGAAAGTTTATACATCAAGTTAGGTTCCCATGTGACCACTTCCACACAAATTGGGGAGCGGTATCACTCTTACCTGCCGGATGCACTGTGGTCCCCTGACTCCCCCACCAAGTAGAGGCTGGAACGGTCCACCTTATGGCTCAGTAGTGAGTGGAGGTTCTGAAAGGAGGTGGCTTTCCGATGTTGGTGAGAGGGTGACACCTAGTGGAAAAGATCCAATATTGCAGGTGAGAAAAGCTATTGACAAAAGGATTGACAGGGGATTAGGGCACACCTCCCCTGCCCTCCAATCTACCAGTAAACCTGTTGTCTTGAGTGGATTCTGACTCCTGGAGACCCCCTGTGTGTCTGAGTAGCACTGTGCTCCACAGAGTTTTCAGTGGCTAATTTTTCAGAACTCAATCACTAGACCTTTCTTCTGAGACACCTCAAGATGGAATCCACGCCTCCAACCTTTCTGTTAGCCCCATGCAGGTTCATCGTGTGGACACCCAAGGACACCGCCAGGAGCCTACCTGAGGACTTTTTAAGAAGGCAATTGTACACGCCCACCAATTGCCCAGCAGGATGACCAACATACTCAGGAGATGGGAGAGCTGAAGCTTCAAGTTCTGTTTTGATTTTAAATCTTGGCTGAAATAATGTACTGCCTATCATCATCATCTCATGATATCGAAGCCTGATTTTTTTTAAAGAAAATTCGTGACAGAATATTGAGCATAGTTCTAGAGTTAAATCTGTTTTTTTATTCTTTAGTATTGCTTTAATAATTGTGGTGTTAAGAATGTGTTTTAAAATACTGTGCATTAAAAACAAAGTTAGCACGACAAAAATCCCTCTGGGCGTTCAGAAAATGTCTGGGGTGGGAGAGCAGGGATAGGGGCAGAGACCTAAATGCAGGTCAGGCTGAAGCTCTAGATGGTGTTTTAGAGAAGTCCGGAGACTTCTGCTCAGGAGGTTTGGGGAGAGTAGAGGGGCTGACTCCCAAGAGGGTCTTGAATCGAGTGGTCTCCAGATGAGGGAGAGGCGAGGTCATCCAGGAAGAAAGCGCATGCATGAAGACACGGGTGAGAGAAAGCCTGGTGTGTGCTGGAACCAGATACGGTCAGCCGAAGGCGAGACAGGTCGAGCCCAGAGGCGTGGCCTACCCTGAACTGGAACTGCCGATGGACACTCATTAACAGTGTGATTTGATCAAATTTGTGTTTTTGAAACTGACCCAATGTGATTCTGAAGGTGGCCGTGGAGGTGTGGAGACAGGCTGGGAGAAGACTTCTACACAAATCATCACACACACAATATACTACGTGTTAAATAAAATCCATTCCTGCCAGGTCAGTGCCAGCTCACAGGGCACCTACATGAAGACTCCCATGCTGCCCGATAAGCCCGTGGAAGCTGGACCATGGTTAAAGACGGCGCCTGAAGTACCATGGGCTGACTGCCAGCACAGCCAGGGCACACCTTGGAACAGTGGTTCTCAACCTTCCTAAGGCTGTGCCCCTTTCATACAGTTCCTCATGTAGTGATCCCCCAACCATAAAATTATTTTCGTTGCTACTTCATAATTGTCATTTTGCTACTGTCATGAATCGGGCCACCCCTTTGAAAAGGTCTTTCAACCCCCAAAAGGGTCATGACCCACAGGTTGAGAACCGCTGCCTTAGTGGGAAGGATGGGGAGACGTCATCTCCTTTGCTTTGGGCGTGTTGTCAGGGCAGACCAGTCCCTGAAGAAGGACATGCTGCCTGGTAAGGCAGCGTGTCAGAGGGAAAGGAGACCCACCCACGGGCTCAAGCACAACAGCCCCGGGGGCGTGGGGGGTCCGTGACTGGGCAACAAGATGCTTTGAACCAACTCGATGGCACCCCAGAGCAGCACCCTGATTGCATTAGACATCCACGCTCAGCCCACACATGTAAGGCTTGTTATCAAGAAGCTTTAAGGGATGGGCCTGACTGTGTATCTGAGCTCAATCGGGGTTCCCTGAGAAACCACGTTCCAATCAGCGCTCAAGGACAGGCAGAAATCTTCCAGGGAGGAGAGCAGGGACGAGCCTTCCTGTTACAGGGGCAAAGGCCCAGGGAATGCAGAACCTCTTGGGTGGTGGCCAGTGTGGTCAGGGTGCAAGATCAGAGCTGTCTCCCGCTGGCTCTGGAGGGGCCAAGGCAGAACAAAGACCCCCGTGGAGCTTGGGCCACCTCGCAGCAGGCGTTGCATCAGGAATACTCTCAGAACAGCCCCGTCTTCTCTCAGCTCAGCTCTGCGATTTCTTTCCACGGCTCAGTCCCCACACTCCACCAGCCTCCGGCCCGTCCTTAGCGGGTCCACTTCCGGTCTTTGCACACTCAGCTCAGCTCACCTCTCCTTTGCAGGAGCAGTGGCGTCACTGTCAGGGCAGACAGAGATGAAAGCCCGATGGCAGTCAATCCAGACACATAGCAGAGTGCGGCGAGACAGAAGTGCATTCCTGGAGCCCTGGGTCACTGCTCCTGCTCTCCTCCCCAGTCACCGCCCACCATGGCTTCTGTGTCTCTGTCGTCCATTCGTTCACTGGACAGAAACTTCATGAGCGCAGCCTGCCTGCTCTCCCGAGGCAGCCAGAAAAGGGAAAGCCCGGCCACCCTCACCAGGGAGGGAGGGGGCAAGGAACCAAGAGCAGCTGCCCACATCCCTGGGCCTGCGGATACACTCCCACTGAGGAATAGGCATCTTTGTTATTTTAAAAGGGCCTTTCAGGGTCCAAAGGAGCCCTGGCTGCTAGGCACAATTGGTGGTTCTAACCAATCAGTTCCTCTCCTGGAGGAAGATGGGCCGACAACTGACTGCCCCAAGTCCTAGTCAGGCCAAGATGAACCAGAACTGACCGGATGGCCCTGGGTTTGGGGGGTGTCAGTGTCTGAAGTTTGTCACTTCTGAGTTATAAAAAGAGCAGGTTAGAACCAGAAGTAAGTCCTGATGGGGGGAGACTGTTGTCACGTGAAGACCACTGAGATGAACTGGCTTCAGCAGCAAAAACAAGGGCATCCCTCTGAGCTGACAGCATTTCCTAGAGCTGGGGTCAGAAGTCAAGACTTCTCACCTCCCAAATGGTGAGAGAATAGATTTCTATTCTTTAAACCCCCACCACCACCCCACCACCCCCCACCTCCACCCCGTGCCATTCCTGTGAGTGTGGCTCCAGGACTCTAGCACTTCGGAGGAAAGCCTTCAACAGAGCCAGGGCCTTGTAGAGGCCTGGTTCAGCATTAGGGGCCTGGGGCACAGTGGGTTGTGTTGGGCTGCTAGCTGCTAGGTCTTCAGGAGGGAGGAAAATGAGGCTTTCTGCCCATAGAGTTATAGTCTCCCAAACCCAAAGGGACAGTTCTCTTGGTCCAGTAGGGTTGCTATGAGTCAGAGAGGACGCAGTGGCAGGGAGTTTGGGCTGGGTTTGGGAGAGGGGGCTCGTGAGGCGCTGTTGGTTTATTAATGTTCTAGAACACAGGGAGGGTGCACTTGGACGGGATTCACTCCCTCTCTCACTCATTGTGCACGGAGCATGGGCACTGGGCCGGCCACTCTATTTTAGAGATCTACTTGTCACCCCACAAAGCATTCATCCTCCGGTGCGGGGCAGAGACAGAGACGCATCCACTGAATCACAGAGTGACCAGTGAGGAAGGAGGCGGCCCAGGGTGGCCTGGGAACCGGGGCAAAGGCTTCCCGCTCAGCCTGAGGAAGCAGAACTGGGAACCGCCGCCTGGCAGTATCTGGGCCTGAACATCTGACGGATGAGCAGATGCCAGCAGAAACATTTTAGGCCAAGGCTCAAGGTGAGACTGTGTGTGACCTGCTCACAGAATCTCAGGAAGGCCAAGTGCAGCTGGAGTGGTGAGGGCACATGGTGAGCGATGGAAGCAGACAGCTCCAGAACCCTCTGGCAAAGCCAAGTGGTCTCAATGTGACCCCGAGGGCAGTAAGGGACCATGGCGGTCACTAAGGACAGGGCAGTTAAGAGTCTGATCTGCGTCTTGGACAGGCTTCTCTGGAAGCCGCAGGGGAAAGGGCTCCCTGGGAAGCCAGGTGCGAAGGGGCTTGGGGCTGGCCTAAGGGAGTGACTGTGGCCATGGAGAAGGTTCCTGCGTGACATGGCTGTGGACTCCCGTGGACTGGGCAGGGAGGGGAGGGGAGAGAAGGAAGAGAGGGCGAGAGTGGGAAGGACCGGGAATCCGGAAGGGAACGAAGCGCGAGGAAAGTCGAGCCACCCCCGCAGTCGGTCTCGCGGACACTCGGCTATTGGTCCCCACAGCTCTGTTGTGGTTGCCATCGGGTCCGTTAGATGCAGAGCGACCTCATGTATAACAGAATGTGCACTGCCCGGTCCGGCACCGTCCTCCCCATTGTCAGGGTCAGCCCGCTGCTGCAGCCACCGTGTCAACGCATATCGCCGAGGACCTTCCTCTTTTTCGGTGACCCTCTCCTTTTCCAAGCGTGATGAGCTTTTCCGAGGGACTTGTTTCTCCTGATGACCTGTCCCAGGAGCATTCTGGGTAGGCGTCCTCTAAGAGAGCGCTTGCTGTTCTGGTTATCCCTGCTACTTTCAGTGCCGTTCCCAGCGCCATGGCGTTAATGCATCGATTCTTCTGCGTCTTCTGATTCATTGTTCAGTTTACACACAAGACAATCGTAAATACCCGGGCTCGGGTGAGGTTTGCTTTGGAACACTTTAAGGAGGTCTTGTGCACCCCATTTACCCCATACGACATGTCATCTGATTCCCTGAGCATTGATTGTGGACCCAAGCAAAATGAAATCCTTGACAACATCAATCTTTTTATCATGATGTCTACTGATCCTGTGGTGAGGAGGCTGGTTTTCTTTGCATTGAGTTTCGCTCTGTACTGACGGCCGCAGTCTTTGACCTTCATTAAGCACTCCACGTCCTCTTTCTGCAAGCACGGTTGGGGCATCTGCATATCACAGGTTGTTGTTAATGCGCCTTCCCCAATCCCAAGGCCATGTTCTTCTTCACACTGTCTCACACCTCTGATGATTTGCTCAGTGTACAGATGGAACAAGTAGGGTGAAAGAATACAACCCTGATGTACACCTCTCCTGATTTTAATCCAGGCATGGTTGTTTCCTTTTCTGGTGGAACACATCTTGTTTTGGTCCATGAGCAAAATGAAGTTTTCTAGAAACCCCATCCTTGTCACTGTTATCCCTAATTTGGGATGCCTTTACATAGTCAGTAGGACACAAGTAAACATCTTTCTGGTAAGCTCTGCTTTCAGCCAAATCCATCTGATGTCAGCAACGCTATCCCCTGTTCCATGACCGTCCTCTTCTGAATTCAGTTTGAAATTCCCTGGTGATGTACTACTGTAACCATTTTCTTAATAATCTTCAACACAATTTTACTTGCATGTGATATTAATGAGACTGCTTGATAATTTGCACATTCTGTTGGGTCCCCAACCCTGAGACCAGAAGAACTAGGTGGTGCCCTCACTACTGACTGCTCTGAAAGGGATCACGTTTGGAAGCTGGATAGAATCAGAGAAAAATGTATTACAAAATACAAGGCCTACAACCAGGCCAAACTTCTCGGTGAGATGAGAGACTGGTGGAAACCCACAGGTTGCGGTCCTCAGTCACCCTGCGGGTCTGGAAATGAGCTCCCCGAGGGCCGGATGTTCAGTCCAACAATTTACAGGTCTGCAAGGGGAACACTAACCCCAGGGAAGGAAGCACATCCTAGGAGAGCCAACCATCTGAGAACAGAAGGGCAGCCTTGGCCTCCCGGCCAAGTCCACAAGGGTTAGGGAAGAAGAACAAACGGGAGCAGGAAACACAGGGCGGAAGTAGGAGAAGCCGGCGACCTTGTGGGGCTGCCACCTAAGAGATGAACCGAAATTCAGCGTCAGAGTCGCTGAATGGGAAGCTGGTCTGCTGGGTAAACGTCCACTCCACAAGGACACGTTTTTTGAAAGGTGGGGGTGGGGCAGCGGGGCGGAGCCCCGGAGGTGCTGGTGTGTGGGGTGCCAGAGCCCCGCCAGCATGGTGTCTATCGAAACCTCAGGGCTTGCTGTGGCTCCCCCCTCTCTGCCTCCCAACCTTCCTGCCAATGGTGGCTGGGGCACCTCTGGCTGGGCCCGCGGACTCACCGAACGCAGGGACTGCAAGGAGGGCGCTCTGGTCACTTTGGGGGTGCAGGCGGAGGAGGGCTGCAGATGCTCCGCGCTGTAGCTGCGGGACTTGCCCAGCTTGGGCCGAGTACTCTGGCCCAGGGCTGCGAAGAGCTTTTTCAGCCCCAGGCTGGAGGCAATGCTGCTGCTGCTTCTCCTGTTGGGCGCCGAGGGGGCCGCCGGGGGCGGGCGGGGCCCCGCACTGGCCTCTGGCGATGCTCTGAAACACAAGGGCGGACAGGAGCCGGGCTGGAGCGGACCAGCAGCAGTTGTACGCAGGGAGCTGGCGAGCAGGCCGCAGACAGAAGGGCCGCAGTGAGGAACTTTAGGGAGAACCACCCCGACAAGACATAACGGCCCCTGTGTCTTTGTCCAATGCAAACGGTTTGCATTCAACTACTAAACAAAAGGTTGCCCGTTTGAACACACCCAGAGGTACTGGGAAGAACGGCCTGGCGATTACAGCCAGGAAGCCCCGTGGGTCAGTTCTAGTGTGCGACACCGAGGGTGGACAAGCGTCTGAATCAACTTGACAGCAAAGGTTTCCACTCTGAGCCTGTGCCTTCCAGGCAGTGGAACCCCTGATCACGGACAAAGAGCAGACCCTGGCTCGCAGGGGCTTCTAAACGAGAAGACGGGTCACCTCCAGGTGGAGAGACTGGTCTTGTGCACATTAGATATGTTACCAGGAGGGACCAGTCCCTGGAGAAGGACGCCCCGCTTGTTAGAGTGAATGAGACAGAGGCCCTCAGTGAGAGGGATGGGCACTGGGGCTGCAGCAAAGGGCTCAGAGGTAACAACTGTGAGGACGGAGCAGGGCTGGGGTGTTTCTTTCTGTGTACGCAGGATCTCAAGCAGTAGGAGCCCAAACCAGGGACTTGCACCTCAGGGAGCTCAATGTCCTCCCCGCCCCTGCCCCACCTCATCCCCCCACACACCTCCCTTCTCAGCCCAACCCTCACTAAGGAACTGGGGCCTCCAGGAGCTCTGCTGTCTTCTCCCCCAACCCACTCTGCTCAACCCACGCCTCCGTTCTAGAAATTGGCCATGCTCAGGAGATGGGGGAAACAGCTGGGGCCAAGGCCCTATGGCAGAAGGAGGCTACTGTGTTCAGGAACAGAGAGGGACCAAGCTGCTGGAGCTGGGACTGATGTCCAGGGAAAGCAGGAAGAAGTTCAAGGTGAGGTCAGATGCGCTGGCAGAGGGTAGCTCATGTTGGGTCCTGTTAGATGGAGGAAGGAGTTTGATTTCCATTCCAAGTGAGAGGGGGTGAGAGAGCTTAAGCAAGGCCTAAATTAGTTTTTAAAAAAATCACTTAATTAAGGTTTAAAAAGAAACTGTGACTATGATTGGAGAAGGGCTGGTGAGGGGCAGAGAGCCCTACATGATCTCAGTCATGTAGGAGGGTATAGCATTATATGCCTCTTGTGGTGGGTTGAGTTGCGCAGTCAACCACAAGGTCACAGGTTCGAACCCACCAGCCCTCCCTACCTTAGGAGGAAGAGGATACTGCTTCTATAAAGATTTCCTGCCTCAGAAATCTAAAGGGGTAGATCGACCCTGCCCCATAGGATCACTATAAATCAGAATCAACTCAATGGAAGTAGGTTTTATTTGGGGGGATTTCAAAATGTTCATTGGGAATGCCATTGTCTTTCCGTTCCATTTCTTCATGAACATTTTGAAGTCCTTCACACAGCATGGAAGTCGTGTAACTGAGGGAAGGAGAGATGGCAGTAAGGGCGGGCTTAGGAGATGACGCGGACTCGGGTGGGAGGGAAGGCAGACAGCAGCAAGGTAAACCCCAGAACTGGGGCCAAGTACTGATGCACAACACAGTGCTTATTGGGAAGCAGATGGAAGGGGGCTGCTTTGTCCGGAGCTGTGTTGAGTATAAGGAGGCTTTAGACAGCCTAAGTACTGGTGGTGGTGCAATGGTTAAGCACTCGGGTGCTAACAGGCGGTTCGGGAGCTCAAGACCCCCATCAGCTCCCGAGAGGAAAGACCTGGCTCTCTGCTCCCACAACGTCTTCAGCCTGGGCAGTCTCATGGGGCCGCTCTGCTTTGTCGCTGTGCTGTCACTACTAGTTTGGATCGATTTCAAGGTTGGCAGCAGCAACAGCAATGAGACCCTGCAGTGCAGATGGCAAGGACAGCTGGCTGGGATCTACAGCTCTGAGCAATGTGGTTCTCGGGGACATGTGGAGCCATGGGCTCTGTGGGGTCACCAGTGGAGCGGGGATGACCGAGTCAGGGCTCCGGGCTCACAAAGACTTCGAGTCCCCAAGACAAGGGCTCAGATTCTCAAAGCTGCAGGACCCCGGAGCTGCAGTGGGACAATGGAAATTTGAATGCTGGGCTGCTTGCTTGCAGAAGAGGACAGCCCAGAAGCAGATGAGACCCCCCTCAGAGGGCGACCCCACTCTGGGGAGGGGCTCGGCATGTGACTGCCTGATCAGCCCCTGGAGCTGGAGACTGTGCAGTTGAACGCTCAGGTACGGAAGGCTCAAACACTTCAGACAAAAACGGATAGGGAAAAGCAGGGGTCTGGGAAGCCTCTCGGAATGTGGGAGTAGGGTGGGGGTGGAGTCAGTCATGCAACAGCTCCGAGGGTATCGTCCTCCACACAGCGCCCCCTGACCCCGAACCCCAGCCAGGACTCTGCTCCCGTCACTCACCCTGCTGGCCCATGCCCTCCAGACCTCCGCTCTCTCCTCTGCAGGCCTCCTGATGGCTCCTGGCTGGGTGTGGGTTCCTCCAGGGAGAGGGTAGTACCCATGGCACTGATGGTGCCAACACCTGCTGGGCGGGGTCCTCCTGCAACAACCAGAGCACGGCTCCTGTGTTGGCCTGACCCACCCCCAGGCAGGTGCAGGAGGGGCATTTCCAGCCACTGAGGCAGGAGAGGGTGAGGTGGGTGGGGATGGGGGTTCTGGTGGAGCTGGAGATTGAGAACAACCAGGAAGGAGCAGGTAGAGGAGGGAACAATAATGAACTGACCCCTCCCCCAGCCCCAAGTTCCCTTTCCCTTAGTGGAAGGGGTTACAAGTTGTCTAGCTAGTAGACTTGGGAACAGGGTTTGAGTTAACTCAAAGGGACTCTACAGGACAAAGCAGAGCCACTTCCAAGGCTGTTGGAGACTGTCAATCTTTGTGGGGCAGACCGCCTCGTCTTTCTTACTCAGAGTGGCTGGTGGGTTTGAACCACCAAGTTTTCAGTTAGCAATCTGGCACTTAACCCATTGTGCCATCAGAGCTCCTGGTCTGGTACATAAACCTCAAAAACCAAACTCACTACCATGGTAGCCAGTTCTGACTCATAGCAACCTGACAGGACAAGAGTCGAGCTGCCTTGTGAGCAGACGAGACGACCTCATCTTTCTCCCTTGGAGTGACTGGTGGGTTTGAGCCCCAGACCTTGTAGTTAGCAGCCCAACGCCACCTGCACTACAGCACCAGAGCCCCTTCTGCCTGGGACATAGTAGATTACTAGTAAACACTTGAGGAATGGAGGTAGGAAGTAACACCCCTTTATCTTCTATCATTGGATATATTGTTGTTGGGAACTTGAACTCAGGGGAACCCCATGTGACAGGCAGAACTACCTCTGTAAGGCTCGCTCATTAAGCAGAAAGGGTACATCCCCAAGACAAAAACAGCATCGTGTGGGAGGGAATTTCTAACCGAGTTAACAATAGCCACTGTGTTATAGCATCTACTATGCACTGAAAGATGCTTACTTGTGTTTTATTGACCATGCCAAAGCATTTGACTATGTGGACCACAACAAACTGTGCACAGCCTTGTAAACAATGGGAAATTCAGAACATTTCTTGCACTCGTGAGGAACCTATACATGGATCAAGAGGCAGTTGTGTCAACAGAATAAGGGACTACTGCATGGTTTGAAATCAGGAAAGGTGTGTGTTAGGGTTGTATCTTCTCTCCATATTTATTCAATCTATATGTTGAGAAAATCATCAGAGAGACTGGATTATATGAAGAACTTGGCATCAGGATTGGAGGAAAACTTATTAACCTGTGGTAAGCAGATGACACACCCTTGCCTGCTGAAAGTGAGGAGGACTTGAAGCCCTTGCTGATGAAGGTCAAGGACTGCAGCCTGCAGGATGGATCACAACACAGTATAAAGAAAACCCCGATCCTCACGATTGGGCCAATGTGTAACATCACGACACATGGAGAAGAGACTGAAGTTGTCAAGCATTTTGTCCTGCTTGAATCTACAATCCATGCTCCTGGAAGCAGCGGTCAAGAGATGAAACCACGCCCTGCGTTGGGCGGATCTGCTGCGCAAGACCGTGAGAGTGTGGAAACACGAAGATTTGCTTGGAGGACTGAGGTCCCTTGACATAAGCCATGGTTTTCTCAATGGCCTCGTATACGTGGGAAACTTGGACACTGAACAAGGAAGACCACGGAAGAATCCGTGCCTTTGAGTTCTGGTGCCAGCGAAGACTATGGGGAGTACCACGGACTGCCAAGGAACAAACACACCTGTGTTGGAAGTCCAGCCAGGGGACGCCTTAGAGGTGAGGATGGCGAGATTTGCCTCACGGACTTTGGGCAGGTTGGCAGGAGACACCAGCCCCTGGAAGAGGACTCTTGCTTGGAAAAGTAGAGGGGCAGCAAAAACGAGAGGAAGGTCCTTGACAAGATGCACAGTGGCTGTGACTGGCTCAAACATAGCAAAGGTGGTGAGGATGGCACAGGACTGGGTGGTGTTTTGTTCTGTTGTACGTACGGTGGTTATGAGTCAGAACCGCCTGGAGAGTGGCACTACCACCACCACCAGCAATCTTATGTGCGGTTGGCACTGACATCATTCCATGTATTTCCAGGAGATGGCCTGCTCAGGTCCCACGGCTCCTGCTCAGGTCCCACAGCTCCAGGCCTGGGGAACGAGCTTCACCTTCCTTCACAGCCAGCATCTTCAGTGCACACGGTGGGCCTGAGCAAGGGGAAGATCTGCCCAGAAAGCCCATCAGATCTCAGAGCAGAAGCGCTGCAGGAAGTGGTTAGGGACCAGCCAGCAGCCAACCAAGAGCACGACCCCGAAGGAAGCCACAACTTCACATGCGGTGAGAGGGACTTCGGGGTGAGGCATTTTGGGATGTGTAAGTAAAAGAAAGGGAGAAGGGAAAGTGGGCCCTGTGAGGGAGAGGTGGCCAGCACAGCAGTGGATTCGCATTGCCCGTGAGGTCTGCAGTTGTGATCTCTCTGCTCCCCCTCCCCGCCAATTCTCCCCCTGACCCATTCCCAAGGTTTCCATCCCCTCAAGCCAGCCCAGGGCTGCCAGAGCTGGGGACACATTAAAGTAAGGGCATAGGGGAAGGACTGTCATCTATCTCGACCTAACCCTGAGAGTCCAGTAGGTCACCTCAGCTCACAGCATTGAAGAGCCCGAGGCTGCAGATGCCCAGGATTCCCCACAACCAGAGAATTCTTTCCAGGAGCCCTGGTGGCATTGTGGTTACAAGTGGGACTGAAAACCAAAAGGCCCACAGTTCAAAACCACCAGCTGCTCCATGGGAGAAAGACAGGGCTGTCTACTCAGGTAAATAGTTACAGTCTCAGCAACCCACAGGGGCAGTTGCACCCTGTCCTAGAGGGTCACTAGGAGTTGGCAGTGAGAGAACTCTTTCCAAGGACAAGAGATGCTATGCTATGCCTTTCAGCAGCCTTGTCTGTGGACACTTCCCCAGCTGTCTAAGCTGGAGCAGGACTCTGGGAATAGAGGGCAAAGCCAGAGAATTTTCTAGCACCATGTCCCCTAGACAGCATGTCACCTGGACAGAGAAGGTCTCAAGGGCATGGCGGATGTGTGGTGGTTACGTAATCTGTTGTCAATTTGAGACTTAAGAGTGAAGGGGTGGAGTTTAGCCTGCCAATCAGGTCACAGCTTGATGACATCATTTGGAGGCACTAAGGAAATAGTTTGTTGGAAGTGGGACACACACTCACTCCCTGGGAAACATTGTAGCTGACAAGACACATAGAGCCACACTAGTGCCCTCAGCTGGCCCCTGCCAGTAGAGACCCCTGCCAGGGCGGAGATGCTTATACTGCCACTGGATCCGCAAGACTTTCCACCCATGGGCCTGTGATCTTCTCTCACTAGCACCAATGCATGTGTTTCGTGAGTTTGAAGAAGACTTTATAGATTGGTATTGGACATATGGGTTAATATTGGACTTATGGACTGGGCTGGGACGTTTTCTCAATATTCAATTAGTCTTGTACATAAACCTCTTTCTTATAAACATGAGTGTCTATGAATTTGTTTCTCTTAGTCTACCCACACTAACACATTTTAGTACCAGGAGTGGGGTACTAGAGAAACAAGTCATAAAGATGGAGAGTGGATGTTTATTTGATCTACACCTCATGGTGGTTTTTCTTCTTTGTCTAGCCAAAAGTCAGATATGTCCATGCAGTTTACTGGGTTGTTTTCTGGAAAGAATATGGTAAGTTAGTTTTGATCATTTTGTCTGGTTGTTGTCTTTGTCTATTTTTGTTTGAGATGATGAAAATGGATGCTGTTAATGCATATTTTGAGCTCAGAGGTAGAAATTGCCCCATGAATTTCTCAGAAACCATGCTGCTTAGGGAAAACGGCTGACAGAGAAGGTTAAAATGACTGACAGAACGCCTGGCCCCGGCTTGATGCTGTCAGAGGCCTGATTCCCTGGGAGACTTTGTAGCTGACAAGACTCATGGAGCTAGCTAGTGCCCTGAGCTGGAGGAGTACATGGAGACCCTGCCAGCGCTGAGATGCTTACAACGCCACTGGACCCACAAGACTTTCCACCCACTAGCCTGTAATCTTCCTACACTCAGCATCATTGCATGTGTTGCTTGAGTCTGAAGAGGACTATAGAATGGTATTGGACATATGGGCTAATATTGGACTTATGGACTTACTCTGGACTGGGCTGGAAGGTTTTCTCAATATTCAATTACTCTTTATATAAGTGCTTTCTTATACACATGAGTGTCTATGAATTTGTTTCTCTAGTCAACCCAGACTGACAGAGAGAGCCTGCTAGTGGAATCTCTGGATGCCTCCCCCACAGTGTCTGGAACCCCAGGCTGGCAGTGGGAGGTGCTTGGTCAGTGCCTAAGAAAGGAGTGACAGGAAGATGTTGGAAGGAAAGGGCCTGGCCATACATCTAAGTTTCCCTGTTGCCCAAGCCAGAACTGCTTGTCCGCCCATGGTTTCCAGCAAGTGAGTGGGCATCTTCACTGCCACCCCTGAGGTGGGGTGTGGGGGTCTGCCTAACCCGGCCCCTGGCTCATATTGATGTTAAAAGGAATTCTGTATACAGTCAAGGGATCCAGCATCTTCCCCAGGAACCTTTTGCTGCTCAAAGGTGCCCGAGGGGCAGGGACAGTGGGAGTAGGAGTGGCCTGTGCTATTTGATGAATCATGTCACTGATTGTGTCTAGAAACTGTGACATGAAGTGAGGTTTGCGATGTGTATCTGCATCAAAGATAATGTGTATATATATGTGTGTATGTATATGTATATATGTGTACATGTATGTATATGTATATATATCATATTGAATGAAGGGGGAAGTGCAGAGTGGAGACCCAAGGCCCAAGTGTCGGCCAATGGAGATCCCCTCACAGAGGGGTTCAGGAGAGGAGATGGGTCAATGAGGGTGCGAGGTAGTACCGATGAAGAACACAGCTTTCCCCCAGATCCTGGATGCTTCCTCCCCCCAACTACCATGATCCGAATTCTACCTTGCAGGGCTGGATAGGGCAGAGGTTGTACACTGGTACATATGAGGGCTGGAGGCACAGGGAATCCAGGGTGGATGATACCTTCAGGACCAAGGGTGTGAGGGGCGATGCTGGGAGAGTGGAGGGCGAGTGGGTTGGAAAGGGGGAGCTGATTACAAGGATCCACATGTGACCTCCTTCCTGGGAGAGGGACGGCAGGGAAGGGGGGGAAGGGAGACTCCGGATAGGGCAAGATATGACAAAATAATGATGTATAAATTACCAAGGGCACATGAGGGAGGGGGGAGCGGGGAGGGAGGGGAAAAAAAAGAGGACCTGATGCAAAGGGCTTAAGTGGAGAGCAAATGCTTTGAGAATGATTGGGGCAGGGAATGTATGGATGTGCTTTATACAATTGATGTATATATATGTATGGATTGTGATAAGAGTTGTATGAGTCCCTAATAAAATGTGAAAAAAGAAAAAAAATTATCAAGGAGAGAAAATGAAAACAGAATCCCAGCTGGGCCAGGGGGGCCAGAATCCCCAGAGGTCAGTCCCTTACCTTTCTGGCTGTTCTCTTGGGGCAGCTCTGGCTCCCGGCTGCAGGGGCCCCTCTCCACCCTGCTCTCAGGGGTGGTCTTTCCCCAGGATTCCTGTGGTGCCCAGGGGTCACTGTTGTTGCAGTTGGTGGACAGCGCCAGCTGTGGGTGTCTGGCTCGGAGGCTGCAGGGCGGGGTCTCACAGGTAGTGCGTACCCCACTTCTTGGAGGAGGCAGAGGAGAGTCCGCAGGTTCCTCTTGGCCACTGGGACTTCGAGGCCTAGCCAGGGCTGCCTTTCCATGAGGCACCGGGGAGGAGGCTGTTTGCCTTGAAGAGGGAGGGGTTGGCACCCGGCTCTTGCAGGAGAAGGAGGCGGCTGGTTGATGGACCGAGTGGGGGGCAGCAGGCTCCACCTGGCTCTGCTGCAGCGAGGAAGTGGAGTAGGCTGTCGCAGGCTCTTGGCTTTCCATAACCCGGGTCTGTCCCTCTGGCCCGGACTGTGGGCCCTTCATCGATGAGGGCTTGGCAGCGGCTGTCCGGCATGGTGTGTGGGAAACTACCAGGTGAGCACAGGCACTGTCCAGCCCGGGCCTTGGCCACCCCGAGGAGCCCAGGGGGGCCCTCTTTGAGTCCAGGGAAGGAGGCGTAGGGGCAGCATCTTCTCCCGGAAGCCCGGTCTCCATTAGCCACTGTCCTCTGCCTTCTGTCCTCTCACGTCCAGCTTCTATCTGGTCCACAAGCAGCTGAGGCTGGGCCTGAGGGCCCTGGGGCAGCTCCACCTTCCCGGACCACCTGTGACCCCCTCGAGGTCTGGCGGCCCGAGCTCTGCCCCGCGCTCTGCTGGGATGAGAGGCCGTGGTCTCCTCGCTGTCGGTCCTGCCGCTGTCCGAGGTGTCCGTGCTGTCTGGGGCGGAGTCCACCTCCTCTGGGCGCCGGACAGCCCCGATGTGCGTCTCTCGGATCCACTGTGAGCGGGGCCTGACCGGGGCGCTCGGGACCCCAGATGTAAAGCTCTCAGCCAGCACCCTGTCCACCGGGCAAGCCGCTTCCAGTTCCTGAAGGACCCTCGAGTCTGGGTGTGGCCGCTGGACGCAACTCTCGCAGTCCCGTGGGGGCGCCGGCGGGTGGAGGGGCGCTGCCCCCGAGTCCCTGTGCATGTAGTCAGCGAGGTCCGGCTTGGAGCGCAGGGGGCCCTGGACCGCCGCCCGCAGCCCAGGGCTCAGCCCCCGGCGCTGGCGCTGTTGCAGCCGCTCCTGGTAGCGAAACTGCACATCGTGGGCGGACTCATCCTCAAAGCGCACGTGGGACGTCGGGGAGGGGCCCCGTTTGGGCCACAACCCGCCGCTGGAGTCCCCGCTGGAGGAGTCGCTCAGGTTCCCATTTGTGGGACTATCTCTGAAGGGAAGGGGCATCCTGGGGTCCCGGGCGGGGCTCCTCCGGCCGTCTCTGAGGAAGACAGGAGAGAGAGATCACCACTGCCACACCATCTCCCGGGGTGCAGTCTCCCAGGGTTCCGGGCACTGCCACCCACGATGTCCCGGTGGGGGTTCCAGCTCACAAGCCCGTCCAGTGGGCACTATGCAAACCCCACTGCCTTCCTGGGCACCCAGACGCCCTGCCGTACCCTACTCCACCCCACCCCCCACTCGCGCGTGCGCCGTGTGTGAGGACGTCCTCCACCAACTATCTAGATGGGACGAAAGGGATGACGGCAGTTAGGAAATCAGCCAGGAACAGCAGGCAGGATGTGTCTATGCTAGCAAGGGAGGAACAGCTCAGAAAAGGGTGAGGTGGCACTGACGGGGAGAATCGGTTATCTTGGGGTATGTTTTTGATGGTCATCTGAAAAACACCACCACCCAAATGAAAATCTTAGAAACTGGGGGCTCAGTCCAAGCCCTTGGGGGCATCTGCAGAGCTGAGACTCTAGGTGGTTAAGAGGTGCTCACACTGGCCCGATATGCAGTGGGCAAGGTGGCCTCGCATGCCTGCCACTTCTGACTGGGCTGTCCCCCAGTAAACGATGCTCAGAAAGGGGTGCTATAGGGTAATTGGTCTACTAACCACAGTGTTGGTAGTTCAAGCCCACCAGCTGCTCTGCAGGACCAAGATGAGGCTCTCTGTTCATATGAAGATGGATAGACTCGCAACCACAAAGGAGCAGCTCTATCTCTCCTGTCCTACATTTAGGGTCTATGACTGACGGCAGTGGGTTTGAGCAAGTGGATCTGCCTGCTGTGGGATGTAAGCCCATGACAACAGACTGCTGAGAACCGTGGCCAGCCTTCCTGTGAGCTGCAACTCACACCCAGACAGACCCAAGGCTCCAGTAGCCAACGAGATACACTGCTTAGGGACCCAGAGAACGGGTATATATGTACACATGGTTTTTAATAAAAAGAAAATGGCTTTTTTCGAAGGAAAAAGTTCATATATAATAGTAGCATCTTCATTTGCAAATCTACCTAGTCAATGAAACACTCTTGAACCTGTTAGGGAGGAAGGGGCCTGGGAGGGCTAGGGATCCAGCTCAAATGGAATGCAGGGCCCTCAGACAACACAGTGTGACCTTGCATCCTGAGGGTGGGGCGGGGAGTGAGTCGTAGCTGAGAGCTGTGAACAACAGCACGGTCCCCCTGTCGGCAGAGATTGCGCAGTGTGGCATGCCTGGCACCCATGTGGTTGTGGCAAGAGTTCTGTGCCTGTGGGGTGACAGATTCCTGTTGGCTGGATTCTGCTGTGCTGCACCAAGAGCTCACCAGAGGGTCATGGACCCCCACCGGCACTTGTCCTGCATCAGCCTTCAGGGGTCAGAGGATGGTTTTGTGGGGCCCTTGGTTTCCAGAAGCCCTCTGAGCCCTCCCAGAGGGAAGGAGCGTCCACTTCACCGCACAGACACAAGAAGATCTCAATGAGCAGAAGCGCGGCCCTCACCTCCCCTGCCAAGGGAGGCCAGCACGACACAGGACCTGCCACTTGGAGTGTCCAGACAGCAGCTAAGACACAGCTGCCCTCCCTCAGACAGGCCCAGGGGGACACCTGCTGTGCTCACAGGATGTGGGCTGCATGTCTGAGAGGGGAGAAACATCAGGGGGTTCAGATTCCATTGGCCGCTTCAGTGATCAGAACCTTGGCTTACATCAGGGTGAAATGCACATCCCTTAAGATCTACTTGAAAGGTGGAAACACAAGTTTTGTTCCAAAGGTGAAATGAAGGTGAGGTGAATCACAGAAGGCATCTTCAGTCCAATTCCTCAGACCCAGAGGTGCCTACAAGCAGAGCTGGGAACAGTGCCCAGAGGTACGGGGAGGGCTTTGGAGACAGGTGCGGAGGGAACAGGTACTTCAGCAGCAAGTGGAGCCCTTGCCTGCCAAGCTTCTCGAGATGAGGCCACATGGGCACCTCCACAATCATTCCTCTTGGAGAGGGTTTTGGTCTGCACTCAGAAGCTCTGCTGCAGCCCTGGGACTGTATGGCCTTTGAGGGGAGCCCCGTGTTCTGCAAGGACACAGTCCTCACCACATCATCCCAGCACAGGCTGTGTGCTCTACGGGACTTATTGTACCCGTTAGGGTCCACAGGGCAGGAGCACATCGGTGGCATCCTTCCACACGTCACCCCTGCATCTGTTGCTATGGTCTGCCCTCTTGGAACCAGGAGCACCAGCCTAGGTGGGGCCTAATGGCCAGAGCTTGCGCTTCCTGGTGCTGCTCAGTTTCTACTTGAATTTTCTTCCAGAGAATGAAGCTACTGCTAAGCTACCCACTCACCTGATGGGAAAGCTCTGTCTGCTCAGGCTTGCTCCCGCCCCCTCCAGCCAAAGGTAGGTTAAAAAAGCCTCAGGTTAAAAAGGGAGTCTGCTTACCCCTCCTGGCACTGAGCTGCCCTGCGGTAGGAGGGACCCATCTGGGCTGGGGCGGGCCCCCAGCCTGTGTGGCATCCAGAGCTCACACAGGATGGCTCTCCAGGGGTGATCTGATGGAGCGTAACCTTCAGAAGCATCTGCACTAAACCATCTGGTGTGGATTTTTCAGCTGGACCCTCTGAGGATCCACCAGTGCTGCCAAGTCAGTCATTCTTTTTCTGGACACAGCAGCTGCTAAAGTGGGTCACCTTGCATATCCACAACCAAAAGCCAGGCTGACAAAAGGGGGCCCTCTGAAGTAGGTATCGGGGTCGCTGTCAGCTGCTGAAGTGATCTGCCAGAGGAGAAAATGTCCAAGAGGACATTTACACTAAAGTCCCGAAGCAGACATTCTTGCCCAGAGGCTACCCAGCCCAACCAATGCAGCCGCACAAAACAGAATCAGAAAGAACCCTGGACGTCCCAGGGCAAGGACAATTAGAAAGCCTCCAAGAAGTCACGTCCATTCCCAATTCAGTGTTCAGTAGCCAGGGGAGAGGCAAGGCACAAAACAGCGATGCCTCAGTTGTCAAACGCAGTTTGTTCCAAATTCATGTTCCAACTCCAAGAAGTTCGAGAACTGAACATATATTTCTCATAAGAAATAATGGGGAAACTTCACTTAGCCAACCGCTTGTGAGCATCACCCAAGGGTGGGTGCTTGGTGGGGGACAGAAACCTGGCCCCACAGCTGGGCTTTGTCCCTCCATTAAGGACCCACCAAACATCTCGATCCCCGGGCATGCCTCCCACTGCCAGTGCATCAGCTGATGACTGGGACAAATGGACACTCCTACAGCACTAACTGCCCTGGTGGCAACAATGGGCACTGCTGCGCAGCGGGAGAAAAGTTAGGTGCTCCTCTTCTGTGAAGACTCCAGCCAGAATTCTGTGATGCTCACCTTCCCGACACAATTGCTGAAGACAAAATGGGCACATAAGCAAACGTAGTGAAGAAAGCTGATGGTGCCCGGCTATCAAAAGATAAAGCACCTGGGGTCTTAAAGGCTTGAAGACAAACAAGTGGCCATCTAGCTCAGAAGCAACAAAGACCACATGGAAGAAGCACACCAGCCTGTGTGATCATCAGGTGTCAATAGGATCAGGTATCAAGCATCAAAGACCCAGAACAAAAAATCATATCATTGTGAATGAGGGGGAGCGGAGAGTGGAGATCCAAAGTCCATCTGTAGGCAATTGGACATCCCCTTATAGAAGGGTCACAGGGAGCAGACGAGCCAGTCAGGGTGCAGTATAGCACCAATGAAACATACTACTTTCCTCTAGTTCTTTAATGCTTCCTCTCCACCACTATCATGACCCCCATTCTACCTTACAAATCTGACTAGACCAGAGCATGTACACGAGTACAGATAAGAGCTGGAAACACACAGAATCCAGGACAGATAAACCCCTCAGGCCCAAAATTGAGAGTAGCCATAGCAGGAGGGTAAGGGAAGGTGGGGGCAGAAAGGGGGGACCGATCACAATGATCTACCTATAACCCCCTCCCAGTGGGTTGGAAAATAGAAAAGTGGGTGAAGGGAGACATCGGTCAGGGTAAGACATGAAAAATATAATAATTTATAAATTATCAAGTGTTCCTGAGGGAGGGAGGGTGGGAAGGGAGGGGATAAATGAGAAGCTGATACCAGGGGATCAAGTAGAAAGAAAATGTTTTGAAAATGATAATAGCAACAAATGTACAAATGTGCCTGACACAATGGATGGATGGATGGACTGTGATACGAGTTGTATGAGCCCCCAATAAAATGACTTAAAAGAGAGAGAGAGATTCCAGTCAGAGAATCTCGTGTTTACATCGACTTGACAGCGCCCACCACCCACAGTAACGTGCCAGAGGCCCTTTTGAACACACTGCGTGGATTAGCTGACATAACGCTCACAAAGCTCCTTTAAGACAGGCAAGCATGACTATCATTCCCATGTTCCAATGAGGAAACAGAGACGTGGAAACTTCCCCAAAGGCAGGAAGCTGGTAACTGGCAGAGTTGTCTTGACCTGTCGGCCTATCTTGCTTCCTGGAGACTGAGTCCCTCACCCCGCAGGGAGCTTGGATGGCGTTCTCTTCATCATTGTGTTCGCAGAGTCTAGCTCCAAGCCTGGCACTCAGCGGGCACCACACAGTGTGCTGACTGGCTACCTGGATCAAAGCAGGGCCTGAGATGGGGGAGAAGGGAGACGTGCACAGTAGCAGGCAGGCCTACGCCTTCTCCCCTGGACCCTGCCCAGCCAGTCCTCCCAGGCCTGCCTGGCTTGACCCCACTCACCGGCTGCCCGGGGCCATGAAAGGCATGATGTCGTGGCTGGCCCGGAGGGGCCGGGTCCTGGCCTTCATGCGGGCATGCTGCAGCAGGTGCGTGGCGTTCTCATGGCTGGGGCTCAGTGTGGGCTCCGGCTTGGCACTGAAGGTTCGGCAGGGTGGCATGAAACCCAGAGCAGGCAGGAGGGATTAGGAGAAAGCAACATGGATTAGAAAGGCTTTACCGGGGCTGAGCCTGGTGCTGCCAGAAAAGAGCCCTCCTGTGCAGCCCTCCCCCGGCGCCCATACAGCCTGCCCTCCTAGCCCGGGGCTCTGGACACCTGCTGGGACAGGAGGATCTAGACAAGGGTAGGGCAGTGTCCAGATTATTCTATTGTCCCTTCCCCAGGCAGACAGCTGGAGTTCCCTGGGAGGCGGAGGAGAGGGACTGACTGGGGTGGCTGCGCTGGGCCTGTGCCCGGGCAGATGGCCTTTACACGCAATGCCACTCTCCTGCTGGCTCTCTCTCTCTCTCTCTCTCTCTCTCTCTCTCTCTCTCTCTCTCTCTCTCTCTCTCCCTCCATGCCTGTCTTGCATCTGGCCCTTTGCCTGGTGGGCCTAACCCCCTGGTGGTTTCGGCCCCCATCCCAGGCTGCCGGGCTGGGACTGGGAGGTTCAGGGCTGAGAGAAACCGCTGGGTGCAGACCAACTCAGCACATGGCTGGATTTTCATCATTGTAAGGGTCTGCACTGGCCCTCCCCACTCTTCCCTCACCAGATGTGCCGCTGCCCCTGGCTGGTCTCGAGCTGCTAAGAGTGACAGCAGCCCTTTCCCCAAGCTGTCTCTCAGACGGAGACACACAGCCCGCAGGGCAGGTCGCAGCAGTCATGGCAGCGCACAGCCGCCCCCTGACAGGCGGTTCTCTCCTCAGAGAGCAGCTCCCGCTCCTGGCAGGCGCTTGCTGCACTTGACAGGCGGACAAACGCCTGAAGCCCGGGGAAGGCCCGGCAATCGACAATCGACAATCGCTCTCAAGGTTGAACATCAAGGAGAGAGCTGGGAGCAGATGGCAGTCAGCCCCACCACCCACCTCCCGGGTCCCAGGGTAGGCCGGGGCTGTTTGTGGCTGGCCTCCCACCCGCCCTTTGATGTGATTGGACTGCCCCCAGCCGGGTCAGATGGCCTGCTGTCCCAGGCTGAGTAGGGACCTCAGGCAGATGCGGTCTTGGCTCAATTGGGTCTCCATCTCACCCCGTGGTCACCCAGCCCCCACGCGGAGGAACCAGGCCGGTGCCTGGAGGACCCTGCCCTGGGCGGGAAAATGGCACAGCTCGGAGGCCTCCTGGGGCCACCCTCTGCCAGCGACCAGTGTGTGCGGACTTGCAGGGCTTTGCAGGGCGCATGCTCATTACTTGCACCCAGCCCTGCTTTGGGGCCAGAGGGCAGGAGAGGTGTCAGAATAAAGGCATCAACTGTGCCTTGGGCCCTGGTGGGACAGGCACAGCTACGGAACGAGGAGGGCTTTGCTGCAGGCGGCTGGGAGGTGAGCCGGAGTCGCAGGCCTATGGCGGGGGTGGGGGGGTGGGCAGGCTTTGGCAGCAGAGGCGTCCCTCCCCCCAGCTTCCCCAGCCGAAGGAAGGAAGGCCGCAGCTCTCCACCGCCCGCAGAGAGCAGCTGCGCACCCCAGGGCTCCGGCTCCACAGCAGAGATAATGAGGTTACGAGCTCCCGCCCGGCAGCCGCAGGCCTCTGGCTGGCAGCCTGCTCCCACGGAGCCTTCCGGTGACAGCTGTGGCTCCCTGGCTGTCGGAGGGCATTTGTCACAAGACCCGGTGGGCAGGCGGGAGGGCCCCAGGCAGCTGGCCAGATGCTGCCAGGATTGGCCCTACCCCCTGGTTTTTAAACCGGTTCCCAACCTCGCTGCTGCCTGCTCTGCTCCTACACTCGGAGCTGTTATTTTCCCCCATAAGCTGCATGTTCCGGCTCCTGGCAGACAAAGCCGCTTTCCAGGCTGATTAGAGAACCAGGCCCGTGTAGGGCTGGGGGCCATTCCGAGCAGTAACACGCTGAGTGGGAGGAGCTCAGCAGCCACCACCATCACACCTGGAAGCCAAGGTCAGCAGAGTAGGGGACTGCTATTCCCGGGCACCCTGGAGCAGGGTGGGGGGCAAGCAGTTGGTGGTTCAGGATGCTGCCTGCCCTGGTCTAACTGCCCACCTCCCTCCTCCCACCACTACCTCCTGCTGCTCCCAGGAGCCACCCAAGGGTATCCAGCTCTGCAGGGGGTGGGTTCCCACTCTTCCACCTGAGAGAGGCTTTCCAGACCCCTCTGAGCCTGACCTCTCCCAAAGGCACATAGCTGTGGAGTCAACCTGCCCCAGCCCAGCTCTGTGTGCCCCTCCCCCCAGTGTAGGGACAGCCTGCCATGGTGACCAAGCCAAGGCAAAAGCAATTTCTCACCCAGGTGCAGACAGCTTTTAGCATTCTTATAAATGCCTGCCCACCAGGGGCTGCCAGTGTCAGGGACAAAGCAGCTGAGCGGCCTTCCTCCCACGGCCTCAGTTTCCCGTTCTGTAAATGGTGAGAACCCTGGAGGGAAGGGAGCCACATGCTGTCCACGTAGTGGTACCCCAGCCCTTCCCTCCACCCTCTGGCTGGGGGCATCCCACGCTGAGCATTGCCCTCTCATCTCGCCAGCAGAGCCAGGTTGGGGGTTGGATGACCGGATGGGCTAACCTCCTACCGCCAGGCAGGTCAGGATCTTCCTCAGAAGAGGCACGTCTCTCTGAGCCAGGCAGGTCAAGGAGACAGAGTGGGCACCTAGGCAGCCATCATAATCCTGGATTAGAACAGTGCTAAGCCTGAAGCTGGGCTTCACCCTTTCATGTCAGGTGGTCCAGCGAGGGAAGCTTTGTGGAATGTAAAGTGACATGACACCTTCCAGGTTCCTGGATGCAGCAGGCAGGTAGGGGGCATACACTGCACACTGAAAATGAGCCCCTGGACCACACAGGCTGCTAACCAAAGGTCAGCAGTTCAAGCCCACCAGCAGTTCCAATGGAAACATACTATGTTGCTTTGTCCCCTAAAGATGAAAAAACAAAACCAAAAAACCCAAAAACCGCCAATGAGGTGATGGTGACTCATAGCGACCCTTTAGGACAGGCTAAAACTGCCCCTGTGAGTTTTGGAGACCATAACTCTTTACGGGAATAGAAAGCCTTGTCTTTCTCCTGAAGAGCAACTGGTGGTTTTGAACGGCTGTAACCACGGCACCACAAGGGCTCCATAACTTAGCCTAGAAAACCCAATGGGCCAGTTCCACTCTGTCACACAGATTAGTCTGAGCTATAATAACCTTGAGACACCTGGCTGAGCACTTGTCCCATTATAGCGCTCTCTGATGACCAGGCACAGGTCCTCTCTGATACTGTGTGCAGTTTCTCTCTCCAGGGCACAAGGCGTTCCCTTTTTGGCCTTGGAGCCTGTGCGCTGTGAGGGCAGGAGCTCGGCTTAGACTCCCTCCGGTTGGTTACCTAGACTCATAGTGACCCTATAGAACAGGCTACAGATGCCTCTGTGGGTTTCTGAGACTACAGCTCTTTGTGAGAAGAGAAAGTCTCATTTTTCTCCCGAGGAGCAGCTGGTGGTTTCAAACTGGTGCCTTTGCATAACCACTCCATCACCTAGTCTGTAAGGGGAACCCAAACCAAATGCCATCTGGTTGATGGGGACCCATGGCGACCCTATGTGTGTCAGAGCAAAACTGTGCTCAGCAGGCTTGTTAACAAAAGTAGACTGACAGTGTTTCTTCTGAGGCACATCTGGGGAGACTTGAATCCCTAACTTTACAGAGAGCAGCTGAGTACATGAAGCCTTGGCACCAGCAGGGACTCACAGCACAGGGACACTGGGCCTGTTGCACAGGGAGTGCTTGGGAGTGACACACCACCCTATAGCTAGAGAGAGGCCCTGGTTGTGCAGAACCATCCTAATATAGCCCTCGTGCCCTGTCTCTGTCACACCCACCAAATGACTGGGTGGAATATGCAAAGAGGACATGAAACACTCGGGGTGGCGGCCTGGCGGGACTGCTCAGAGGGCCTGAATGGGCCACCAGGGCTTGCTTTGTCATAGGTCCATGGTCTTCCTTCTCCACCAGGTGAGTAGACTCGAATTGACAACCTTTTGGTTAGCAGTTCAGTGTCTTAGCCATTTACAACACCCAGGGACTCCTGACAACCACTGCAGGGGCCTGAAAGCCAGGGTTTGCCACCGACTCCCTATTCCCACCACACCCTGAAGGGCTGCGCACACTAGGGACCTAGGGACAGGGTCTCTGCACCTGGATCTACAAAAGGGCACAATTCTACCCAGGACAGGATGGGCAAATAATGACGTAGCAAACACTCAGTCCTGCAGCATCGATATGTGTAGGCAGCAACCTGGC
The DNA here is from genome assembly GCF_050624435.1 of Tenrec ecaudatus. Taxonomy (NCBI): domain Eukaryota; kingdom Metazoa; phylum Chordata; class Mammalia; order Afrosoricida; family Tenrecidae; genus Tenrec; species Tenrec ecaudatus. The sequence goes on along the minus strand of NC_134530.1, from coordinate 194,563,945 downwards.
AGCGGTGGGTTTCACGAAGTCACCCCCATGCACGCCCTTCTCCACTCTCAGCTGACTGTAGTGTGTGGGGGATGGAAAGTGAGGACCACCGCATCAGTGGAGGCCAATCCAAGGCTGCTGAAGTTCAGTCAATTCCAACACATGGTGACCCATAGGACAGAGCAGAACTGCTCCGGAGGACTCTCAAGGCTGCAGTCTTGAGGGAAACAGAACTTTCTCTAGAGGTGGGTTCGAACCACCAACCTTTTGGACAACAACCGCACCACCCACTGCACTGCCAGGGCTCCTTCCCTCTACTCTCCTGCCCGAGTCGATGCTGACTCACAGCGACCCTAGGGGACAGAATAGACCTACCCCTGTGGGTTTCTGAGACTATTGCTCTTTGCAGGAGTAGAAAGCCCCATCTTTCTCCCATGGAGCAGCTGGTGGTTTCGAACTGCTGGCCTTTTTTTTTTTTTTTGCTTAGCAGCCCAGTATGGCATAATCACTGTACCACCTGGACCCCGAACCCCTGACTGGTAAAGAAACCGGAGAAAAGCTTTGCCGTTGTATGCGCTCCCTCAGGACTGGCACGTTCACGATCTCACCACAAACCTCACAAGGGGCCAGCGAGGCAAGGTAGAGATGGGCCCCCTACTTTAAAGATGGGACCCCCTACTTTAAAGGTGCATGCCCGGAGGCCCAACAGGGAGGGGATCTCTGAGGACACCCAGCAGGTGGTGTTTCTCCACACCCAGGGACACCACACCTTGCACTACGCCTCCTACCCTGGTGTTTTACCCAAGGAAAGAGCCTGGGGTAGGGGGGGGGCATTGGAGCCTTTTTTACAGTCTCAGGATGACCACCCACAGTGACCCGCTGCCTGCTGGTCTGCAGTCCCATACCTGTCCGGGCACTAGGGCAGCAGAGGGGTCAAGGAGGAGGGCGGAGGGAAAAGGTGTGCGCGTCGCCCTTACCTCTTCTGATCTGAGTCCTGCAGGGAGATGCCGGAGTCCCAGTCCACGTGCCCCGCTGGTCGCTCTAAGGCCAGGATAGAAGCGGAGGTCAAGGCAGAGTCAGAAGCTCTACTTAGGGATTATGGAGGAAGACGTTTTCTCCAGAAGCAATGTTACTTTGAGGCTAAGGTGCACCTGTCCCAAGCCCCGGAATTCTCCATTGCATCATATGCATATGAGAGTTGGACACTGAATAAGGAAGTCCGGAGGAGAGTAGACGCACTTGAACTGTGGGGCTGGAGAAGAATATTGGAAGTACGGGGGACGGCTAAAAGGACAAACGGATCTGTGTTGGAAGAAGCGAGGTCAGAGTGCTCCTCAGAGGCAAGGATGGCAAGACTTTGTCTTACAGACTTTGGACATGTTGTCAGGAGAGACCAGTCCCTGGAGAAGGACGTCGTGTTTGGTAAAGGGGAGGCGGTGGCGAAAAGAGGAAGGCCCTTGACTAGATGGACTGACACAGTGGCTACTTCCATCAGAATGGGACAAGGTTTCGTTCTGTTGTGCACAGGGTTGCTATGGGTCGGAACCAACCCGATGGCACCCAACAACAACTCCTCGGGAGAAAGATGAGGCTTGCTTCTCTAGGAAAGAGTTACAATCTCGGGAATCCACAGGGGCGTCCTACTGGGTTGCTCTAAGTCGACCTCGACTTGATGGCAGCGAGTTTCATTTTCCCCACGCAGAAATTCGCCCCTGGCCTGGGCCCTGGCCAGTGAGGTAGAGCAGAGACCGGCACAGTGACCTCTGGAGGACATGCTGTGGCTGAGGACTGCCCAGGGGTCTTGAGCTGGGAGTGGGCGGAGTGGAATGGGGTGGGGAGGAATGGGGTGGGAAGCAGGAGGCCGTCTTCCTGGGTCTGAGCTCTCACACAGTGAGTTCATCTCTCTGTGCCACTCACCTCAGCCCAGGAGGAGCCTGAGGCCCCTGGGGGTGAGGGTATGCCATTGAAGAAAAGGCTACGGGTCATGGCAAAGATGCCCTGATGCCCCCACCTGGGTCATAGAGGGTGGCTTCCCTGGTGTGGGCACCTGTGGGTATCTTCGACAGAAATGCCCAGCGTAAGACGACAACCTGATGATTTTGGTGGTAGGCAACTGTGTTCTCTTTCCTTCCCCAGGCCTGCCCCCCTCCAGTCCTTTCCCTCTTTTTAGGATCTGCCCCCCGCCCCCCACCCTGCCCCCCAGTCTTCAGAGCGAGCCTCACCTGGCGCAGCTTGCTCCCAGGATGGAGACCAGGCCAGGATGCCTGCCTTCGGGGGTCCCTGCCCTGAAACACTCAGCATCTCCTGCAGCAGAAGGCGGTTCCTCTCCACTCGTTCCGACAGGGACAAGGCCCTGCCCCCAGGGCCCAGGGCTCCCTGGTCTGCAGCTCTCCAGAGCACCCCCAGCAGGGCTGTCCTAGGATCAAAGTCCTCCTCGGAGGTCAGGGAGGTGCTGTCTGGGTCTTCCCCTATGGCCTGACCATCTTGAGGGAGATGTGACCATCCCCTCCTTGGGGTGGGTGTGTGGGTGACTTTGTGGTACGCCCGACTTGGAGCAGCACTGAGGAGAGGGCTGTCTTGCAAAGATGCTGGCCCTGGCAGCGGCGCTCTCTGAGGGTCCAGCAGCGGCCATGCTGTCTCTGGAGGCCGAGGGCTCCTCCTGCCCCAGCACTCCAGCCTAGGGGCAGGAGGCCTGGGGGGCCCAAGACACTCCTTCTCTGCAGGTTCTTCCTCAGTGACCCTGCCCTCCAGCTGTCCGTCAGTCAGGCTCGGACCATGGGCCACCAGCAAGGCATCGGGCAGGGAAGAGCCTCCCGCAGGCGCCTCAGTGCCACCTGTCTTGACCCTTCTGTACTTGAGTCTCCTGTGAGCGGTGGGGCCAGAGCTCAGCCCCTGCTGTCCTGTGGTCCTCTCCTCCTTCAAGGCCCTTACCTTGAACTCCAGCACAGAGGGGCCTGGGAGCTGCACCCTCCATGTTTTGGGGGCCTGGGGGGCCATCAGACTGGGTGTTTCATCTTCCTGAGGGCTCGGCCAGGGCCTCCGGAGGTGGCCATCCTCCAGCTGCCACTGAGAGTCACTTCTCTCCAAGGCTGGGCCTTCCATGGGGCAGGGGCTTCTGCCAGCTCCCTTGGGTCCTCTGGAGGGGAAAACAGAGTTCCTGAGACACAGGCTGAATCCCACAACCCTGCCCCCACCCTCAAGGCACCTGGATCTTGAGTGTTGTTCAAAGGAGATTTATTTGGGGACAGGAGATGGGAACTTTTTCTTTAACGACAGAGTGATTTTACAGAATGGTGTGTGTGCGGTGACAGGGGAGGGGGAAGGGAGTGTAGCCTGCAATGACAGTTTATGGGGACCAGAATGAAAACAGGTCAGCTTTCCCAGTGCCTGGCCTCTTGGTTTGATGGCAGTGAAGGATGGCAATATCTGCTAACAGCTCTGTTCCCGGGGAGCAGTGAGGACGGAAGATTGTAGGTGGAAGGTGCTGCCCTTGCATTCTGCCCAGGCTCCGAGACCACCCCCATGGCAGGACCTGTGGCTCACTCCCTGGATGCAACACCTGCGAGTGTTTGTCAACACAGGGTCACAAATGATCCCCTGCCGAGGGGGTGACAGCACCTTTGTACAGAGGAGGCGCTGAGGCTCAGAAGGATCCTGCCACACAGGTGCCAAGGGTGTGCCCAGTTTGGAGCTCAACATTTCTCATTCCAGAGTGGGAACAATTTGGCCATCCCTCTGCATGGAGAGGTCAAGAGACTTGCTCACAGCTCATTAACGGCCCGGCACAATAGAGGTTGGTGGTGGGAGAGTACGCAGGGTGGCATGCACACTTGAAAGGGGCTTTCAAGAAGGTGGTGGGAAAATGAAATGAAGATCATGGGATCTTCCGCCAGCATTTTGAAGCCCCCAGTGCATGTTACAATGTCTTAGCAGCGATTCTGCTCTCTGAGAACATGTCGCTTAAGCATCCCATGTCTAGAGCTGTACCCCTTGAAGTAAACTACATTTCCATACAGAGACAGCTCAGCCCACTGTTGCTGAGTCAATCCCCACGCAGCGCGAACCTATGTAGGGTTTCCAGGCTATACATCCTTGGGGGAGCAGACCACCTCATCTTTCTCCCACAGACCTGGGGGTTCGCAGTCTTACAAATAGTACTACCACACCCCAACCAAACTCAACGATGCCAGCTCAGAGCGACCCGATTGGGCAGGGTGGAACTGCCCCCGTGGCTTTCTGAGACTGTAACTCTTTATGGGAGTAGAAAGCCCCGTCTTTATCGCTGGCCTGGTATTCTCACTGCCACTGAGTGGATTCCCACTCAGAGCAATCCTATTGGACAGAGAGAACAGAGCTGCTCCTATGGGTGCCCGAGACTGGGACCCTCCAAGGGAGTAGGTCTCTCTCCCTCAGAGTGGCTGATGGGCTCAGACAGCAACAACCAGGGCATCATCCATTATGCCAGCAGGGCTCCTCGAAGGCCAAGTTCAGAGTCAATCAGTCGTAGTTCTTTGAAACAAGCGCCTCTATCGTCCTTTCTTACCCTCTCATGTATGTATACACAACTTTTCAGGAATACAGCCCACGCCTTGCAGAAAGCAAAACCCAACGAATGTTCAGAACGTCCCACCAGCTGGAAGTCAGTGATGCGCAATGACCATCTTTGGGACCACACTAGACACTACAAAGTTTCTCTGTGTGGCCCAGCCGCCAGGTGCTCTTTTCCCTGGGACGCCTGAGAAATCACAGGGGGTAGGGATGGACACGACCGAGCAGCCCTGTCAGGTTTCAGAGGCAGTGGCAAGGGCGGCGTTGGATTCCGGTGGACATCCATCGCGGAAGTGTGGGGCGTCCATGGGGAAGTCGTTCCGATTCCGTGACTTCAGGGACCAGCTGGGCGAAGTGGGCCGGGTTGGGCGAGCCTCGCCACCGAGCGGGAACCCCGGCCGGCAGTGCACTGGTGGTAGGCCTAGCTCCGGCGCGGCCCGGGCCCCCCGTTCGGCGCCCCGGCACCCACGCCCGGCCCGCCCCTCACTCCGTCAGTACTCACTGGGGACTGCCGCCCCGGGACTCGGCCGCCGCCGCCGCCACCCCCTCCATCCCTCGGAGAGGCCGGCTGCCGCCCGGGCCCGCGGCACGGTACCGCGGCACGGTACTTCCAGGGCCGAAGGCTGGCGTCTCCGAGCTGGTGGCCCGCAGGCCTCGCCCTCGGGGGGCCCGCTCCGTTCTCTCCCGGCGGCCCCCGGGTCGGGGTGGGTCCTGCCGGAGCAGCCGCCCCGCGGGCCGCGGCCTCCCTCCCGGTCTGGGGCGGGAGTGCGCGGGGGCGGGAGGGCGCTGGCCGAGAAGGAAGTGGCATCGGCCGCCGCTAGTTCACGGCTTTGCCACGAAGGGGGCCGAGGGTCCAGGGCCGGGACGGGAGCGGGGGACCCGGAGAAGGAAGGGGCTGCGGAGCGGGGAGTGCGGCCGGTCCTCGCTGCCGCCCGCGGGTCCCTAGTCCGTCCAGGCCCAGTCCCTCTCTGACGTCCGCGGGAAGGGCTCGGGGACCAGGGCGCCGCTCCCTCGCTCGCCCTGGGCGCTCGCCAACTCGGCCCTACGCCCCCGGCCCCGAGGCCGCTCCCCGGCCGGGCCGCGCGGAGCCCTTGCCGACAGGACCGCGGACTCCCGCCCCGGGCCCGAGCTGAGCCGCGTTCTGCAAGGGGAGCGGAGCGCAGGATGGGCGCGCGGCTCCACACGCGCAAACGCCGGGCACTCCCGACGCCGCGCGGACCGTCGCCGGCCTGCCGTAACCCCAAGTGCCCAGGGTTCTCGGGCGCCGGGACCAGGCTCGGCTCGGCTCGCTCGCGGGGTGGAAGCAAAGGAAAGCCCTTTGTTTAGACAACTTTTCCCGAGAAGTCAGTGCGCCCTCTGGGAGCGCAGTCCCCATCTCCCCAGGGCACTGTTTTCCTTAAGGTCAAGGTCGGTTGCTGACCTTGTCTCCCGGCGTGGAGGTAAAGCGGGAATGGACGGACCCCTCCCGCATCTTGTCTTGCGCTAGGGACAGCGAGCAAGGGGCTTTACCTGCAGCTGTGGCCCAAGCCAATGGAGCCTCTCTCACTTTCCACCCAGAGGGAGGTGACGGAACCTCATCTAGTTGCAAACCTCCTCCACGTGAGGCAGGAAGCAATGAGAGTCAGGACCCAGGAGATCCGGAAATCCCTTCCAAGGGCAAGTACTCCTTGTCTTCAGCCGACAAGTTTCCCTTTCAAGCAGGAGATGCCTTTCCCTTGTACTTGCTACTGTGGTCACATTGAAGTGACAGGTACACAAACAGTAAGGACCACACAGCGTGCGCCCTAAGTGCCCTAGCCTGGAGCAGAGTGTGGGGAAGCAAGGCGGAGTTACCCTGCATCCCGGGGCAGGAGGGCACTCTGGGCGGGGCAGCGCAGTGCTCTTTGGAGAGCTGAGAGTTAGGACTGGGGCAACCCCCACCCCCCCACCCCCCTTACCCGGGCTCACATAGGAACCTCAAGTGCTCACACACCTGGTGACAGCTGAGTCTCCAGCCTGGGGCTGGTGTCTTGGTCTCCTATTCTAGACACGAGCAGGTAGTTCAGCAGGACACGTGGCACAATGACCAGTCAGTAGTAGAGTGACTGATACCAACTATGGAAGGTGTGGTGTGCAAGCATTATGGTGGGGTCATAGTGTGCTGTAACCTTCAGTGATGGCTATGTGTGTGAGGAGGGGTGGGGGAGCTTCAACAAGTGTGTGGAACATAGTTTCTGAAACCTTCTACGTTTTGTCTCTTTCCTACAAAATAGGAAATGGAGTCTCTCCGTGATCCGCCCAAGACCAGGGGGCTGGTGAAGGGCAGGCCTTCTCGCCCTTGGTCCTCACATCAACAGTGCTGTGGCCAGCAGCTTGCTGTTAAACTCGGGATGTTGTGGGAGGAAACCGGGAGGTACTCAGGGTGGATTCTCAAGATATACTGCCACCTTGACCTGGCCCTTCCTTGCTGGGTCCCACTCTCTTATCTGAGCTAAATTCTAAGTAAAAGAACTGTTCCTATCCTATGCTTCTTCTCCACGTACGCTGTCAAACTAACAACAACATTGCTACTATTATCTGGCGCCACCTATGTGCGAGGTGCTTCATGCAACCAAACCAAATTTCTTCTGACTCATCTCAACCCTGTAGGACAGAGGAGAACTGCTCAGTAGGGTTTAGAAGGACGGCCAAAGTGTTCCTTCGAGGCAAGGACAGTGAGACTCCGTCTCATGTGCTTTGGACATGTTCTAAGGAGAGACCAGTCCCTGGAGAAGACCATCATGCTTGGTAAAGTGGAGGCATAGCGAAAGAGAGGAAGGCCCTTGCCGAGATGGACTGACCCAGTGGCTGCACCAATGGGCTCAAGCACAGGAGCCATTGTGAGGATGGCGCAGGGCTGGGCAGGGTTTCCGGCTGTTGTGCCTGGGGTTGCTGTGGGCCGGAACCGACCCAATGGCACCCAACAACAACATCAGCACTCTTTAGGACCACAGACTGCCTTTCTTTCTCCCAAGGAGTGCTGTAACCATGGCAATACCCGAGCTCCGTGTGCTCCATATATCCTGTGCTCTCAACCCACCACAACCCTGCACACTTGGCACTCCTTGTCTCCATGTGGTTGTCCCGAGATGCCATGCAGTTGATTCTGACCCACACTGACCCATCTCACAGAGGAGAGCTACCCCAAAGGATTTCTAATCTTTCCTGGAGCAGAACCCCCAGACAGGCCTTTGTTCCACGGAGTCCCGGATGGGTCCAACCAAACCCCCGGCTTTTTGGCTAGCAGTCAGCCACTTAACCGTTTCGCCAACAGGGAAAAGCAACCCAGAGAGGACAGTCAAATTTAACCCTGTCTGTCTGGTTCTCATATCGCTTGCTTTGCTGCTGCTTTTCAGAGGCATCTGGTGCTCAGTCTCTTAAAGGTGCCTTCCCCTTGATCCCTGCCCCAGCACTCCCCCCAGAAGTTAATCATCTGTAACTGGAGCTTCTGAAAGGTCCAGCAAGAGCTTAATGTTTAAAAGAAACCTACGCACCAAGCAGCCCAGACACAGCAAATCGCCTACAGTTCACAGCTTAAAGCCTTTCTGCATGGGGTGGGGGTTCTGTAGAAGTCACTCGTCCTAAAGATACCAACAAGGAAATCCTTAGAATGCCTGTACACTCTCAAGAAATCCATGTCCCCGAGGGCGTTTCTCATGCAGCCTGGAGCCTGCGGAGTTCACGAAATGTGTGTTGAGTTCCCATCATGTCTAAGGCCGTGCTGGGGAGACAACATGGAATGCCTCAGACCCTTCCCTGAGGGAATTCTGCCCCAATTGGGGATGGGGAGTGGGGAGGGGCAGGCATATAAAAGAACGTTCTGTATAACACAAGCTAGCATCCTCAGTTCAGATACGACAACGGGGGCAGCGCAGGTGACTGCAGAAACAGCTAGATTGAGGGGCGTGTGTTGGGTGGGAGGAGGTGTCACAGGAGAGTCTTGGGGAAAGAGCAGGAATGAGCCAGACAGGGAGGGGCGGGGTGGGTGGGAAAAGGCATTTCGGGTGAATGGATTAGCAGGAGCGCAGCATTGAGGTGTGAAACTGCTAGGTTTCAACATTACTAAGTGTAAAATTGAAACCCGGAAAGGGAAGTGGGTGGGGGAAGGAGGAGCCTGGAGAACTGGGTGGTGCTGGCCTGCATGGAGGCACTTGGACTCCATCCTGCCACATGTAGGAGTCTCTGGAGCAGCAGTTCTCAACCTGTGGGTCGAGACCCCTTTGGAAGTCAAACAACCCTTTCACAGGGGTTGCCCAATTCATAACAGTAGCAAAATGACAGTTATGAAGTAGCAACGAAAATAATGTAATGACTGGGGGGTCCCCACCACATGAGGAACTGTAGGATAGGGTCGCGGCCTGAGGAAGGTGGGGAACCACTGCTCAAGAGGGGCAACACCTTAGCCCTTGAGTGCAGCTCAGTCCTAGGCTGGGAGCTGCTTTATTTACTTTAGTGCCAGATCCTTTCAAAGCCAAGGCTTGGAGCAAACTCTAGGAGGAAGACAGGTGCATGGTGAATGGTGACCATGTGCCCCTCCTCCTTCTTATGAACAACTCAGAAATCACCGTCTTTAAAAATCTTGGACTTGCTGTGGATGGAAATACCCACCTGATTTCTCTCCCGACCACTCGGTGGGGGTGGTGGTGGTGGGGGGGGGACGGGCTCTGCATCCTCAGCTGGAATAAGGAGCAAGGCAAGGATGGCTTCAGGGTTAAGTGCAATGGATGAAGGGGGAAAGTGAGAGATGGTCCTCAAAGTCACACCATTAGAGCCAGGTGAGGTGGGAGGGACAATATCCCCCACACTCCCAGACCCACCATTCCATCACGCCACCGTTCTGTCTCAAGCTGCATGTCCGTCTCTGCTGGCTGGCAGCTGAATTCCCTAGTCCCTCTTCTGGTGATGGACCGATGCATTTGTAGGATGGTGCTGGCGAAGAGTACTGAAAGTATCATGGACTGCCAAAAACCAAGTCTGTCTTGGAAGAAGTACAACCATCATGCTCCTTAGAAGGAAGGATGGCAACACTTCCGGGAAGATGGCGACGGAGTGACACACACCAGAGGGACTCCACAGAATCCAGCCCAGGAGAGTTGCTCAGAGTGAAATTCAACGCCACTGGATCGCAGGAGGTGCATCATAAAGATAAGTAGGCACAGATCCACGGGGTTTTGAGGGGCTGGGGGCTTTTGGCTTACCTCAGTGGAAGCCGGCTGGGGCTCGACCCTAGTCCAGTTGCCGGATCTGCCCAAGCCGGGACCATTTGGAGCCTGTAGCAGGGCTTGGTCTCAGCACAGCCACAGTTTTTCCCTATCTGCCTCAGGGCAGGAACAGGACAGAATCGGGGTTCATCTACATTGTTGCTTATCTACATTGTTGCTTCTGTTTGCGGCTCTGCTTTATATTCCCACACAGCCTTGGAGGGCTGCGCAGGGGCTTTTTCAAGGCACAGCCGCAGCCGCGTCGCGTGGTCTGAGCAGGGAATAAACCCAAACCCCCACAGCTCCAATGGCAGGGATCAAGCTTCAGCTACACGGCGGCGTCTGTTAACATCTCTGCTCTCTGTCCCCCCATTTCTCTGGGGGCTGCTCAGCAGTTTTCTTGCGACCCTTCTTGGGGCTCAGCTGCAAACTACCGCTGGGGCTTGGGGCAGGGAGTAAGCCCTTGTAGATCCACAGGCAGGGAGTGGGACTCAGCTACATAGTTTCTTTTGCTTCCCTGTACCCCTGCACAGTCTAGTCTCACTTTTTGATTTTTCTCACCCCCCTTGTTCGTGCCTTGCTCTCTCACACTCCTTTGCGGACTTACGGGGCACTCCCATTGCCCTAGGGCATTTGCGCCTGGGTCACACCCAGCTAGGTGAGCTCCACCCTGCATAGATAGCCCAAGGCTAGGGTAAGGCCTGCTTGCTCTCCAGGGGCTACTCCTCAGACTTCTCACCAGGGAGTTCCTGCCTGTGTACCTGGGGACATAAGGCAGCTCAGCCAACACTTATCAATATTCAAATCAATAGCGGGAACTTCAGCCTAGCCTCTGCAACACTGGTGCAGGCAGTCGATCTGCCATCTGGGGCACTCCCCTGATAGGGAAGCCACAGGAAGATAAAGTGGTAGGTTAATCCCATAGCAAAATCAGCTGTAGGCAGATCGAAGAAGAATTCCTATAAGTCTTCCAGAGAGAGACTAGAAAATGGCACCTGGTCCCTCAAAAACAACTCAACGCAAACAGCCATCACCCCCAACGACCTCAACAAAGAAGTAAGGATGGCCAGTGTACGTGCTCTGGTTTAGCCGGATTTGTAAGGTAGAATTGGAATCATGATAGTGGTGGATAGGAAGCATTTAGGAACTAGAGGAAAGTGCTACCCGGCACCCTGACTGGCTCATCTCCTCCCCACGACCCTTCTATAAGGGGATGTCCAGTTTCCTACAGAAGAACTGGAAACACAGGGAATCCTGGACAGATAAACCCCTCAGGACCAATAATGAGAGTAGCCACGCCAGGATCTACCTGTAACCCCCTCCCTGGGGACAGATGACAGAAAAGTGGGTGAAGGGAGACATTGGACTGTGTAAGACATGACACAATAAAAATAATTTATTTAATTATCAAGTGTTTGGGAGGGAGAGTGGAGGAGGGAGGGGGAAATGAGGAGCTGATATTAAGGGCTCAAATAGAAAGAAAACGTTTTGAGAATGATGAGGACAACAAACATACAAATGTGTCTGACACTATGGATGGATGTTTGGATTGTGATAAGAGTTGTACGACCCTCCAATAAAATGATTAAAAAAGAAGAAGAAATAAGGATGGCGAGACTTTTCCCCCTGTGCTTTGGACGTGTTATTAGGAGAGACCAGACCCCGGCAAAGGACAATGTGCTCGTAAAGCAGAAGGTCAACCAAAACTGAGGCAGGCTTTGAAGAGATGGACGGACACAGTGGCTGCAACACCGGGCTCAAGCCTAAGAACCACTGTGAGCATGGCCCGGGACGGGGCGCTGTTCCACCGGCAGGGTCGCTATGAGTAGGAACCAGCTCACCAGCACCCTCACCACGACTTTTCTTGATGCCGGAGCAGGTGGAAGGGGCAGATCCCAGCAACAACCCCAGGGCGTGGTTTGCAGCCCCGGCCTTCATTGAGGCCCTGTTTGCTTCTCTCCAGGAGTGGCCCGTCCTGCCTGTCTCTCACCTGCTCCAACCTGGCCACCCTCCCCTGTGGCTTCTGGGAAGCTGGTGAAAAGAGACCTAACCACGTGGCAATCCCGAGTCATTAGGTTGGCGTACAGCCCAGAAACCGGCTTGCTAATTAGCTTCTGGGTGATGTTGAAGCCCAGCCAGCTTTGAGACGCACGCGTGCTTGGGTTAAAATGCAGACGCCTTCGGATGGCACCCAGGTCTCTCCAGCCTCACCTCTCACGACCCCTGCCGGCCCGCCCTGCAGCCCAAGCACATTGAATTGAATTGTTCAAAACCAGCTCACTGGCCCTGCTGATTCAGGTCTCCTGGCCTTTGTCCAGGCTTTCCTCGGCCTGAATCACCCTGCTTTATTATACACACACACACACACACACACACACACACCCATCCCAACACCACACACACCCATCCCAACACCACACACCACCACCACCACCACCACCACCACCACCACCACCACCACCACCACCACCACCACCACCACCACCACCACCACCACCACCACCACCACCCATCCCAAGGTGACTCTAACTGGCATAGTGGTTACACGAGAGGCTGAGATACAAAAGGTCAGCAGTTTGAAACCACCAGCCACTCTGAGGGAGAAAGACGGGCTTTCTACTCCCTGTAAAGAGTTCCGGTTTCAGAAATCCACAAGGGCAGTTCTACCCTGCCCTATAGGGGCGCCATGAGTCAGCATCGACTGGATGGGAGTGAGCTGGGTTTGGTTTTGAGTCTTCTCTGGGAACGAGTTACAGTGGCAGTTCTCCCCGTCCTGCAGGGTCACTGTCAGTCAGCACCCCCTCAATAGCAGTGAGGGGTTTTGTTTGTTCTTCCTGAAACTGCCTTTCACACACAACTCTCATGTCACCCTCAGGGAAACCTTTTTCACCACCCCCCCACCCCTCTCCCAGCAGTCCTCCTAGCAGGGGCCTGAGCACACGGGTGCGTCCCACACTGTGAGTCCCCTATCACACAAAGGGCTGACCCTCTCTGTGTCTCCGGCACCTAGCACTGTGCCATCTCCATCAAACCCATCCACCCCCTCCCTGCCATGAGTCCGTTCTGACTCACTGAAACTGGATAGAGCAGAATAGAAATGTTCCTGTGGGCTTCTGAGACGGTAACTCTTTATGGGAGGAAAAAAGCCTCGTCTTTCTACTTCCCAGCAGCTGGTGTTTCAAGATGCTGACTTTGAGGTTAGCAGCCCAACCCATAACTCACTAAGTCATCAGGCCCTCCCTCCATTAAAGGTAAGTAAGTAATAACTAAATGTGAAGTGGTTAAATGGAAGGGGGAAAATCCCCTACCAGTTAAGATGCTGCAGAAAAGAGGGAGCTGTTGCTTGCTAAGAAGATCAAGGGAATTTTCTAAAGGCTTGGTTTATCCGCTCACTGTGACAGTCCTGCCCCAGCCCGTAAGAATGTCCCTCCTGGCGGGGCCAGGACCAGCACCCAGGTCTCCAGCCTGACCCCAGTTACATCTGATGCCCAGGTGGCTTGCCCCTGACCTTTTCCCTACTTCCCCAAAGGGCCTTTGGTCATAAATGTCAATGACATATCAGTCCTTTCATCCACTTCAAGTCAGAGTGAGCCTGGAAATGTAGAGAGGAAATAGCTATCCAAAAAAGACATGGAAGCGATTCTGAGGGGACCCTCAAGAGTGGAAAACCTGGCTTAGAGAAGCCACCAGGGAAGCACGGGGCCAGGCACTGCCCCTGGGGGAAGCAGGCTGCACGGGGCCTCCTTGTTTTGTCGCTGGACCTCCCTGCACATGCCCACACATACACGGGAGTGTGAACACATGTCCCATGCTCTTCTATCCCATACCAGCCTAAGGGGTGCGGGTGTGAGATCGATCCTTACCTGGCCAGGACCAGCTTCTCCCAAGCGGACGGGCAGAAAGCCCACTGGATGGGATCCGGACTTCACTAGCCCATATGGACCCTGACCTTGCCAGCTTGGATTCAAGCTACAGGTCTTGTTTCATAATCCCAGTCACAGGGACTGGATTAGGAAGATCTTTTAATACTTTTAATACTTCCCTCCGAGCCTACCCTGCCTGCCAGTCATCAGACTCTGAGAACACCTGACTCTGGCCCCTGCCTGCTAACAGCCCCTGCTGCGCTCACTGTAACTAAGAGGACACACAGCCAGAAGCGTGCTTTGCACATCAAATGAGAAGACTTTGACGACTGTGAAAAGGCCAGGGACTGGGGCTGAGGCAGCGAGGGGGGAGTCTGTGGTGGTTACACAATTTCATGTCAACTTGATCAAAGAATGAAGGGGTCAAATCTATCCTGGCAATCAGGTCACAGCTGATGACAACCTCCTTGTGAGCGCGGCCTTCTCATAAGGATTCTAGGAACTTCCTCTCTTGATTCTCCCATCAGAAGAGTCGGGACACTCACTCTCTGCTACACATTCCTGTTGACAAGCCACATGGACCCATGCTGATGGCAGCCAGAGCCCTGGAGAGGCACCCACCACCATTGGATCCACGAGTCTCTTCATCCGCTGGCCTGTGCTCTAACTGCAGTTGGCATCATTGCACGTACTTTGTGAGTGTAAACAGGAATCTATGAATCATGACATGTGGGTAATATCAGAATTATGGACTTGCTCTGGACGGCTGGGATGTTTTCTCAATATACAATTGCGCTTTTATATAAAGCTCTCTCGCACACACATATGAGGGTCTCTGGATTTGTTTCTCTAGACTAACAACTGAGGCAGAAGAAATATGGAGGCAGGGTCACAAAAAAGAACCACATGTATTGGGGGCTTGAAGCAATTCTATTACTGATTTGATTCGATGAGGTGAGGTATACAATTATACAGACTATGTTTTTCTTTAAAAAACAAAATTAAGTAAATACAGTTTTTAAAAAGAGTGAGGGCTTGTTAGGCAACTTAGCCTAGGGAATTGGGAAGTCCATTTACGCATGCCCAGGAGAGCCAGCATAGGAAAGCTGGATTTTCCCGCTGGAGGCCTCAGATGGTTGTTACACCTGGAGCAGCCCACCTGGGCCAGGTGACTGCAATTCAGCTAATGAGATCGACCTGGGGTCATTCACCACGCCTCCCCCAGGAACCCTTAAAAAGGCAGGAACCGAGAGGGAGAGGGTCTTGCTTGGGCAGTCTGGTCGTCTTCCTGGGAGGAGAGAGATCCTTGCGTGACCCGGAGCAGTCTCTGCCAGGCCGCATGGTCAAAGGAATCCTATGGGTGCCGCGTAAAACCTGAAGCTTCTTTTAACTCTCATTAAATTCACTTGGATCATGAACCAGGCTTCGGCGTGAAATCCTTCTCATGCGGAGCCAAGGGCCGAGGCTGAAATCTAGTCCCGGAGAGAGAGACCTAACAGGTTCATGGCCTTTAAAAAAATCATCTTACTGGGGGCTCATACAACTCATCACAATCCATACATATATCCATTGTGTCAAGCACATTTGTACATTTGTTGTCATCATCATTCTCAAAACATTTCCTTTCTACTTGCGTCCTTGGTATCAACTCCTCTTTTTTCCCTGCCCCCTCACTCATGAACTCTTGATAACTTATAAATTATTATTTTTTCATGTCTTACACTGACCGATGTCTTCCTTTACCCATTTTTCTGTTGCCTGTCCCCCTGACAGGGGATTATAGATAGATCATTGTGATTGGTTCCCCCTCTCTCCCCCACCTTACTCTTACTCTCCTGGTGTGGCTACTCTCATTATTGGTCCTGAAAGGTTTAACCGGCCATGGATTGCATGTGTTTCCAGCTCTTATCTGTACCCATGTACATGTGATCATGTCAGGAAGGTGAGCATCATGGAATGCCAGGTTAATAGAACAAATTGTTATTGTGTTGAGGGAGTACTTAAGTAGAAGCCCAGTGACCATCTGTTACCTTAATACTAAACCTATAAATATATGTTCATAATCTATTTCTCCATCCTCATATATAAATCTATTTACATATGTACATGCTTGTATTTAGATCTCTATAAATGACTATTGCCTCTTAGTTCCTTTTACTTTCCTCTTGTCCCACTACATGTTCAGCCTTCATTTGGGTTTCAGTAATTCCTCTTGGTTACATTGCCCTTAATCAAGCCCTACCAGGCCTCCTACACCCTCCTCATCATTGATTTTATATCACTTGTCCCTGAGTTTGTTAACACCACTTCCTTTTCCCCACCTCCCTCTCTCCCATGTCCCCCTGGAAGCATCAGTCCCATTGTTTTCTCCTCCAGATTGTTTATCCCACCTATCTTATCTAGATAGAACTGCAGAGATAATGATATGCACAAAAACAAGACAGAGCAAAACAAAGCAACAAAAGAAAACTAAAAACAACAATGGCAACAACAACAAAAAAAGCCTATAAATAGTTCAAGGCCTGTTTGTTGACCTTTAGGAGTGTTTTCTAGTTGAGTCTGAAGGGGTGCCATGCCCTTGTCTCAAAGTCTATTTTTGGTATTCCCTGGGGACTTCCTTGCTCTGCTCCCCTTGCTATTCTGTTGCATACCACGGTGTGGTGGGGTCAGATCGGGTGCAATTCCCAAACTGTGTCTCCAGTGTTGTCCCCTGCAGGACTGTGGGTCAGTGAGGGACATCGTGTCTCATAGTGGACCAGGCCCTATGGTCCTCTCTGTGTATTGGCTGCTCTGAGCAGGGATATCGTCCTCAAGGCTTGGTGGGCCAGGATGTGCTCCACTCTCCCCGCCCTCCCCTTCATTTGCTCCTGTGTGCTCTGATCAGACATGTCCCTCTCCCTGAGCTGTAGCTTCAGTGCTGTCCTTTGAAGTGAATTCTTCTGGGGGCTGGGGGTCTGTCCATGTAGTTTGGATTGGGGCCGGCCACTCAGACCTCTCTGTTGGTTCCCTGCTTCATGCTGGTATGTTGCATTCCCATCTTGGTGCTCGGGGTTGAAGTGTGGTTCCTCTCTCCCTCTCCTTTAGAGATATGAACAACACCCTCCCCTTGGGTGGGTTAGTGCCTTATTCCCTCACCACCCATTTCTCTTCCTCCGCCTCCTTTTTAGTTGGCTACCATATGTATTCCTGGATTAGGTCTGGTCCCTGCCATATTACCTGGACCTCACCCCAGGAATGTTTGTATACAGTAGCTTTTTCCCTATGCCCCTTCTGCATTTTTTTAAAGCTTACCTCAGCGGACTCATGTTATACTTGTCCTTTTGTGCTTGGCTTACTTCACCTAGCACAATTTCCTCCAGTTCTTCCCATGCGGCGATGTGCTTCATGCATTCATCACTGCTTTCTAGGGATGCATATTACTCCATTGTATGTATGCACCAGCGTTTTTTAATCCATTTGTCTGTTGATGAAAATTTGGGTTGTTTCCAACTCCTTGTGATTGTGAACTGTGCCGCGATGAACATTGGAGCACAGATATCTGGCCGTGGTTTGTTTCTTGCCTCTTCTAGGTATATGCCCAGTAGGGGGATTGCTGGGTCCTGTGGTAGCTCAATTTCCATCTGTTTTAGGTATCGCCAAATCAATTTCCATAGTGGCTGTACATACCAACAGGGCCCCCAGCAGTGGATGAGAGTTCCTGTCTCCCCACAGCCCCTCCAACCCTTGTTGCTTTCTGATTTTTTGAATTGGGCTACCTTTGAGGATGTTAGGTGGTATCTCATTGTTGTTTTAATTTGCATTTTCCTTGTGGCTAATGATCGTGAACCTTTTCTCATATGTTTGTTGGCCATTTGGATTTCTGTCCTTGTGAAACTTCTGTTCAGGTCCTTTGCCCACCTCCTTAGTGGGCAGTTAGTTTTTTTGTTTTTGAAGCTAGCAGAGTACTGTAGATTTTCGTAATAAGGCCTTTGTCTGATGTGTCATTACTAAAGATATTTTCCCAGTTTGTGGGCTCTCTTATTGCTCTCTTGGTGAATTCTTTCGATGTACACAGGTGTTTTATCTTCAGTATATCCCACTTGTCAATTTGCGACTTATCTGTATTTGTCCTTCCCTATTTCTGATAGCCTATGTAATTCCTGTGCCAAAGTTCTCAAGTTTGTCCCAACTTCCTCATTGATGGCCCTAATAGCTTGGGGTTTTACTTTGAGGTCTGTGATCAACCTTGAGTTTATTCTTGTTCATGGTATGAGATAAGGGTTTTGCTTCATTTTTCTGCAGGTAGATATCCATTTTTTCCAGCACCACTTGTTGAAGAGGGCATCTGCTTCCCATTTAATATTTTTGGGCACTTATCAAAGATCAGTTGTCTGTACACTGATGATTTTATTTCTGGGTTTTCAGTTCTTGTCCATTGGTCTGAGTATCTGTTATTATACCAGTACCATGTGATTTTGACCACCATGGCTATATAGTACGTGCTAAAGTCAGGTAAAGCAAACCCTCCCACTGTGTCCTTCTTCTTGAGTAGTTCTCTGCTAATTCTTGGCTTCTTCCCTCTCCATATGAAGTTGTTAATCATTTTTTTCCAATTCTTTGAAGAAAGACAATGGTAACTGTATTGGGATTACATTAAATTTATATAATGCCTTGGGCAGAACTGATGTCTTTACTATATTGAATCTTCCAAGCCACGAGCATGGGATAGTCTTCCATTTGTTGAGGTCATTCTGGGTTTCTTGTAATAGTGTTTTGTAGTTTTCCTCTTAAAAATCTTTTGTTCTTTTAGTCAGGTATATCCCTAGATATTTCCATCTATGCTTGGCTATTGAGAAGGGCACCACCTTTTTGATCCTCTCTTCTGTGGCCTTATCTGATGTGTATAGCAGTCCAATAGATTCTGTTTGTTGATCTTGTATCCTGCCACTTTCCCATATTCCTCTATTGCTTCCAGTACTCCCTTGTGGAGCTTTTGGGATTTTCCATATATAAAATCTTATCATCTGCAAATAACAATAGTTTCACCTCTTTTTCCCGGGAAAATACCTTTGATGTCTTTTCTTTGCATTATGCTTAGACCTCCAGTACAATGTTAAATAAGAGTGGGGACAAGGGACATCCTTGCCTGGTCTCCTTTTTCAGAGGGATTGTTTTCATCTTTTCTCCATTGACTACCACATGGGCTGTTGGTTTTTCATATATATATCTTGTACTATATTGAGCAATTTTCCTTCCATTCCCATCTTCTCGAGTGTCTTAAGCAGGAATTGGTGTTAGATATCGTCAAATGCTTTTTCTGCATATATCTATATTATCATGTGGTTCTTATTTTTCATGTCAATTTGGCAAATGATACTAATGGTCATTCGTATGTTGAACCATCCCTGCATCCCTAGTGTGAATCCCACTTGGTCATGGTGAATTATTTGTTTTTTATACTTTTGTAGACTATTGGCCAGTATTTTGTTAAGGATTTGTGCATTAGTGTTCATTAGGGATATTGGTCTTTCGTTCTCGATTCTTGTGAGAAATTTCGAATTGAATTCTTAATTCTCAATCCTTACTCAGTTTCGATATCAGTGTTATACTAGCTTCATAGAAAGTGTTCAGGAATTTGCCATCTTTTTCTATATTCTGGAAGAGTGTGTATAGGATTGGTGTCGGTTCTTCCCTGAATACTTGGTAGAATTCTCCTGTGAAGCCATCTGTCCAGGGGATTTTTTTTGTTGGTAATCCTTGATAACCTTGTCTATTTCTTTCAATGCTATGGATTTGTTGAGATTCTTGATATCCACTGGGGATGGTTTAGAGAAGGATTGTTTGTCCAAGAATTTATCCATGCCTTTCAAGTTGTTGAATTCATTGGAGTACAGTCCTTCACAGTACTGCATAATTATACTTTTGATTTCATTAGTGTCTGTTGTAACATCCCCTCTTTCATCCCTCTTCCTTGCTATTGAAATTCGATCCTTCCTATCTTTGGTTAGGTTTGCCAGCAGTCTGTCAATTCTGTTTATCCTTTCTTCCCCCGCCCCCCCGTTTATCCTTTCAATGAATCAACTTTTAGTAGCACTTTTTCCATAGTTTTCTTATTTTCCCTCTCCTGAATCTCAGTCCTGATTTTTATTATTTATTTTCTTTTGCTATTAGTAGGATTGTCCTGTTGACTCTGCTCTAGTTGCTGTAAATTTTGTGCCAGAATATCAATCATAAGTCTCTTCCTTTTTCATATGTGCATGTATTGCTATGAAACTTACTCTGATAACTACCTTTGCTGTGTTCCATAAATTGTGGTATGTTGGGTTCGCATTCTCGTTGGCTTCTAGAGATTTCCTAATTTCATCTCTGATCTGGACTAGTACACACTCTTTTCTCAATAAAGAGTTATTCATCCTCCAATTGTTTTCCCTTGTTTTCTTCATCTTCCTTTAGTTGATTTACAGCTTTATGGCACAGTGGTCAGAAACAGAGGTCTGTATGATATCAATGTGCTTAAATGTATGCAGATTCAACTTATGCCCAGCGTGTGGTCTATCTTTGAATATGTGCCATGTAGACTTGAAAAGAATGTGAATTTATTTGTATTTGGGTGGAGAGCTCTGTAAGTATCTATTAGGTCAAATAGTCTAATTGTAGTATTTAGATCTGTAGCCTCCTTGTTGAGATTCTTTCCCTGTGTTCTATCTTTCTCAGAGAGTGGCATATTGAAGTGACCTACTATAATTGTTGAGCCTGTGATTTCTTTTTTCATCTTTTGGAGCATTTGATTGACATATTCAGCAGGTCTCTCGTTCAGGGAATATGTTTAAAATGCTTAGTGGTTATTTTTCTACAATTCTCTTGAGCATTATATATTGTCGGTCCTTATCTTTTTTTATGGTTTGGACTGGGGATTAATTTTATCTGAGATTAGCATTGTAATGCCTGCTGTTTTAAAATTGCTGTTTGCTTGGTATGATTTTCTCCAGCCTTTGATTCTCAGCCTATTTTTGTTTGTAGTCTTGAGATGTGTCTCCTGTAGGCAGCAGATGGACAGGTTGTGTTTTCTAAGCCAGTCTGCTAGCCTCAGCCTTTTAATGCTTGAGTTCAGTCCATTGATATTGAGGGTTATTATATCCATCTGTGGACTCTGTGATGTCATGTTATACCTTTTGTCTTGGGTGTTTTCTACCTCCGTCTTATCAATGTGTTGTGCATTCTTAATCCAATGCTACCTTCTGGGTTGTTTTCTCTTTGTTGCCTTCTGGATGTGGTTGGTCTATGTGGTGATCTCTATGCTTGGTGAATGCTGTTCTTCTGCCGATATGGATCTGCAAGCATCTTTTGTAGGGCTGGATTTCTTCTAATGTATTCTTTGAGTTTTTCCTTGTCTGGGAAGACTCTTACTTCTCCATCTATCTTGATAGATAGTTTGGCTGGATAAAGTATTCTTGGGTTTGTGTTGCTTTCCTTCAATTTTTGGCATTCATTACTCCATCTCTCTTCTTCATAGTGTCCACTGATAGGTTTGAGCTTATTCTTATTTGAAAAACTTTATGTGTGACTGCTTGTTTTTCCCTAGCTGCTCTCATGATTTTTTCCTTTTCCTCAAGTCACGTACTAGTTTAACTAGCAAGTGACTTGGTGACTTCTTCTTGTGTTTCAGTCTAGCTGGTGCTCTTTCTTTCTTTCTTTTTTTCTTTTTTTAGCTGGTGTTCTTTCAGGCCCCTAGTTCCCTCTGCGCTACTGCTTGGAGAAGGCGGAACACTGCCCAGCTCCATGAGTAATTCCCACTAATCTAAGTCATATGCGTAAACCTCACATCTACTCAACCATTTAGGGCAGTCACGTCTACTTAACACTGCTCTTTGTTAAAACGAAGCTAGCAGTCTGCTGGGTGTTTCATGCATGCATTATTGAATCACGAAAGTAAAAGGGCAATGACCTTTGCAGGCGGTGATAGTGCATCTTGTTTCTGATAACTATTTGTCCTTGCTTTATCTTTTCAGGGAGTTCTATGTCTGTTAAAACATGACATTCTGACTTGAAGGAAAACAAGTAGCCATCTAGCTGACAAGCAACAAAGCCCACATGGAAGAAGCACACCAGTCTGTGTGACCACGAGGTGATGAAGGGATCAGTTATCAGGCATCAAAGAACAAAAAAATAATATCATTGTGTGCTCACCTCCCAGATATAATAGCTGAAGACAAATGGGGGCATAAGCAAATGTGCTGCAGAAAGCCGATGGTGCCCGGCTATCAAAAGATATAGCACCTGGGACCTTAAAGGTTTGAAGGTAAACAAGTGGCCATCTAGCTCGGAAGCAAAAAAGGCCACATGGAAGAAGCACAGCAGTCTGTGTGATCACGAGGTGTCGAAGGGCATCACGAGGTAGCAGACATCAAAGAACAAAAAATCATATTGTGAATGAGGGGGAATCTAGAGTGGGGACTTAAGACCCATCCATAGGCAACTGGACATCCACTTATGGAAGGGTCTTGGGGAGGAGACGAGTCAGTCAGGGTGCAGTGTAGCAACAATGAAACAAACAACTTTCCTCTAATTCCTAAATGCTTCCTCCTTCCCCGCCCCTCCCCCACCACCCAACTATCATGATCCCAATTCTACCTTACAAATCTGGCTAGACCAGAGCATGTACACTGGTACAGATAGGAAATGGAAACAAAGGGAATCCAGGACAGATGAACCCTTCAGGACCAGTAGTGAGAATGTTGATACTGGGAGGGTGGAGGGCGGGTGGGGTAGAGAGGGGGAATTGATTACAAGGATCTACATATAAGCTCCTCCCTGGTGGACTGACAACAGGATAGTGGGTGAAGGGAGACGTCAGACAGTGTAAGATATGACAAAATAATAATTTATAAATTATCAAAGATTCATGAGGGAGGGTGGGGGGAGCAGGGAGGGAGGGGGGGAAATGAGGAACTGATGCCAGGGGCTTACGTGGAGCGCAAATGTTTTGAGAATGATGAGGGTAACGGTTGTACAGATGTGCTTTATACATTTGATGTATGTATGGATTGTGTTAAGAGTTGTATGAGCCCCCAATAAAATGATTTAAAAAATGACATTCTGTGTGGTGGAAAAGGTGTGACATAAATTCTTTAAAAGAATAAAAAAGAAAACCAGACACAACTAAACCAGCAAACAAACAAACAAAAAAACAGAGTGAGCCCCTTCTATGCTACCCCAAGACCACTCCTGTCAGCTCAAAGTCCCTGCCCTCCAGCCAGCCCGACTGCTATCACCCGGGTGGACAGGTGGACCTGCCTGTGTGAGCAGGTGGCCCACAGTGTGGTGGTCATGCGGGGAGCAGCCCACCTCAGGGTCAGCAGCTGGAAAGCACCAGTCACTCAGCAGGAGAAACAGGGCTTTCTGTGAGAGCTCACGGCGATTGCTCACAGGGAGACTTAGCTCACCCTGAGGGTGGTCACCTTGAGCAGGAAGGACAGTGGCTGTCGCTCTCCCAGACTCTGCAGGGCAGACAGGGAGGGAGGTCTCAGACAGAGTTGTTCAGCGCAGGGCCAAGGAGAGAGTACATGCTCTTGAGTGGTAAGCAGGGTCTGCCCTTGGGAGAGCCCCAAGATTTTATTTCCTGTGCTTTCTTTCCTTTTCCTGGGGCAGGAGCCGAGGCTGCTGTCTCCAGGGGGCCCAGTGCTTGTTTACCTTGCAGATAGTAGCCCCTTCGGAATGAATGAAAAAAGGGGAGACCAGCTCCAGGCTGGTAGATAGCCTCTAGGTACTGCATTGTGTGCTACAACCAGTGACTCCCATGGCCATGGGCTCACTCCTGCACATCCTTTGTTGTAAAGCAGATCTGCCAATCCAAAGTGATATTATGTGGAATCCTATGCCAGAGGGTCAAACCCATGATAAATCTTCAGATGATAGTTGAGACTGTGATCAGAAAAGACAAAACCATATCCTGAATATGTCTAATCCTGCAAGAACAAAGTACTGGATCTTTCCAGAATGGAAAGGGTACAATATAGTCAACTTGCCAGCAAATGGCTGGTTGTTTTTGAGGTATGTTGCCATCTCAGGGGTCAGTGTTGGTCTCAGTTGTAAACAGACTGGGCACTGGAGAGTCAAATCATCTGTGATAAGTGGGATTCTAGGCTGTTGGGCCCATGCATGTCCTCCATCTCTGCCACCACAGCCTTTTTTAGTCACGTTTTCATGGCAACCTTGGTGACTGAAGTCCATGGGCTGGCATCCTATTTGGTTGGTTAGTGTTTTCTCTGTGGTGCGTATTCTTTGGCAGGTGTTAAAATGTAATACAAAGGTTGTCCTGTCCTCTCCCATAAATCCATCCACATACTACTACCACAGACTCCTTCTCGTCAATCTTTTGGGCTCTTGAGCGACTGGCCAGATCATCTGCCACTTGATATTCTAACCTTGGATGGCTTTTCCACACGATGCAGATGACCAGGTGCACTACTCAAAGCCCTATTAGGAGGAGTTCTCTGTCAAGGTTACCCCTGAATACAGGTATAGTGCAGCTGCCAACCAACTTTAGCCTGCCTACCATTACATATGGAGCTGACCCATTTGGGAAGCAAGTTCAGACTTTGCCTTCCTCTTTCAGCTCACCTTATGGAAGTTCCACTGCAACCACAGGTGTGCTCCAGGGGTGATGACCTGGATTACTTGCTCCTGTGGCTGATCTGTGCCCTCTGATCCTGTTAGTGCACTCTCCTGTGGGTACCACTTCCATCATACAATGGATTGGTGTTAAGCGCCTCTGACAGGTTAGATCTTCTAGGACCCAGTTTGTGATGAACAAGTCTAGCCACAAGGTCACTTAGTAAACTGAAGTCAAGCATTCTTATCCACCAGGACACACTAATAGACTTGGAGTTGCTTTCTTTTTTGTTTGTAATAGTTTCTTATTGTAAACCAGGCAGAGTTTTGCATTTCAGAACAACCACTTTGTATTCAACAGTGTAAACTATTAATCAACACCCCGTAATAGTTTACCTTCACCAGTACCTTGATTTCTCTTCTCCCAATACCCATCCGCAGTCTAGCCCATTGCTGTATCTTCCCTCCCTTCCCCTCCTCCTACCAACTGGGCAATCTCCAAAGTCTGTTCCCCTTTTCTACCGTGGTCTTCTACAATGTCCGTCCTTTTGCGATTGGCGGATTGGACTCAGCGTAATGTTCTTTGGGTTCATTTGTGCCATAAAGTGCTTAGTGGTGCCCTTGGTTTTTTTTTTTTTAACGATGCACAGTATGATTATGCACCAAAGTTTCACTATCTTTTCCTCTACTGATGAGCATTTAAGAAAGTCCGTCTTCGTGCTACTGTGAACAGGATTTGTAATGAACACGGAGTTCATTCATACCAGGGGGTACCCCCAAAACAACCAGAAAAAGGCTCCACTGGGTGCAGCTTTCATTGGAGGCATTTTTCCCGCTAGGCGAGCATCCAGCAACTCGCTCTGAGTTAGTGCACCCAGTGGCATTGTCTGGGAAGTTTCTCTGTGGTCAGAGTGAATTATTTTGTAAAAGCAGTTTTGCTCGAACCTTTTTTTGTGATGGTTGATTTAAGAGAACAGCGTGAGGTTATGAAATTTTGTTTCCTGCTCAGGAAAAAATGCCACAGAAACTGTTGTGATATTGAACATAGCTAAGAAAGACAGTGCTATGGGGGGGGGGGGAACAAGTGTACAAGTGGTTTTCTCTTTTCAAAAAAGGTGAAATGCCCATTAGTGACAAACTTCATTCTGGATATTTGTCAACTTCCCAAATAGATGAAAATGTTGACTCCGAGTGTATTTGGAGTTTCTTTTACCAGGTCAGAGTATTGATCAAGATTTCTATTTAGAGGTTCTGAAAAGATTGTGTAACAGTGTGTGACAAAAAGGCCTGATTTGTGGCAGACGGGGGACTGGTTTTGCCACCATGACAATGCACCTGCTCAGTCATCTTGCCCCATGCACTTTACCTGACCTCACTTGTGCAACTTCTTTTTGTTTCCACGAATACAGGACATAAAAGGGTATTTGATGATGAGAAAAAACAAGGGAGGTGCTGTCAGCCATCCAGATGAGTTTGAAAAATATCTCCAAGAGTGGAATTGCAGATTTGACAAATGTCTTAAGTGTAATGGAGAGTACTTTAAAGGTGATGTTGTTTTATTAAAAACAAACATAGCTTTGAAAAAACAAATTCCTGTTTTTTGTGGGGCACCCCCTCGTGTTTCTATTTGTGTTGTGACTCTTAATTTTCTTTAGGATATATACCCAGCAGAGGGATTTCTGGATCCTACGAAAGTTCTATTGCCAGTTGTTTGAGGTAGCGCCATATTGCTTTCCACACTGGTTGTACATATTTTCAGTCCCACCAGCATTGTACCAGAGCCCCAGTCTCTGCAGCCTCTTCAGAATTTATTTATTATGCCTTTTAGGGATGTATAATTCTTATTATGCTTTTTAGGGACATATAATTCTTCACTGCAGATGGCATGATCTTGCTTCAGGGCTCTAAGGATTTGTATGTGATTCCCTCACTGGGACTGCCACAGATTCTTCGTGGCATCTCTCCCCACCACTGATGTTTCAATCCCACAGGGCCAGTTGACAGCATCAGCAGAATTACTGACATGCAGCCCGGGCCTCCTGGTATCCTTTCCTGGTGGAACATTTTCATAACACATGGTGAGCCAGAGCAGTATTCCCAGGCGTCCCAAAGAGGCCTGCCAGGCGTGTACCTTCTTCATAATAAGAAGTACAAGATGCAATTATTTGTCTTTTACTTGGAGATGCTCTGGCACCCCAGTCCAGACAAATCTACATGTCGTTGATATCATGGATCAAAGGGATGTTCTGTGGATGCTCAGCGGGCGCAGTTCCCCTTATGCTCACCATAATGGAGCAAAACAGTAAATGCATATTGTTGTCATTTCCATGCAAAATGAACTGTTTTGACTTTATTGGGAATAAAAGAATGTTGTAACCAAATCAGCGGCTGCATGTCAAGTGTCCGAGGCAATACTGAGCTGCTTCATCACTTCTGGTAGAGTGAGGAAGAGTGTCTGGTAGAGTGTCTCTTCTGGTAGAGTGAGGAACCCTGGTGGCCTAGTGGATTTGGGTTGGGTCACTAACCCTAATGATAGGAGTTTGAAGCCACCAGCTCCGAGGGAGAAAGAGGAGGCTTTCTATCCCAGTCGTTTTAGTCTTTGAAACTCACAGGGGCAGTTCTACTCTGTCCTGCAGTCGGAATTAACTTGATGGCAGGTAGCTCTGGTATGGTGCCTGCGATCGGGCTATACTTGATGGAACGTGTGATGGTCTGCAGTAACCCTCCTTAGTCCATTCAGTTTCTTCAGGGGCCAGGCTGGTTAGCGGAACGAGCACGGAAAGGTAGCAAGACTGAATGAAACTTTTATTATCTGGCGCTAAAGTAGCTTATACATTGGGCTACCAACCACAAGGTTGGCAGCCTGAACCCATCAGTGCCTTTGAGAGAAAGACAAGACTTTCTATTCCTATGAAGATTTACAGTCTGGCACATGCCCTCTTCCTTCACCACTGCCACCTCCTCCTTCTGCCACTCCTTCAGGGCTGACCTGGTACAGCTTTTGTGAAGCAGCAGCTGAGGAGACTCCAGGGCGCACCCAAGGAAGGAGTCAAGACTGAGTACAATGATTATCTGAATTTGAAGGTGGCGGGGCAGGTTGGTTCTGTGGTCCAGGTTAAAATTAAGAGGCACATGTCACTTAGCAAACCAATGAAAGCCTAATTTTAATGATAGGGTTGGTCAATGAGGCAGATGGATTCTGATTTGACCGACAGCCAATCAATGAGACAGACACACCTGCACTGTTGGAAACAGAGGATGAAGATACAATGGATGTGTTCCAGCAGCAGATAGGAGGCATCTTCTAAAAGGGAATCTCTCCCTTTTCTCCAGAACTCTCTTCCTACCAAGAATCCAGTCTCAATTAGAAAACCAGTTTGGTTCCACCACCTTCTTTCACTTCCCCTCCCCCATTCCTTTATTGTACATCAAGTAACTGGTGCATGCGCACAAGCACACTGCATCCCCCATCCCTCCTTTTTTTTTTTTTTTTAACTAAATGGCCAAAGGTAGGTTTTGATTGACATCAAGTGGAGCAGGGATGGGGAAATGCTGGTTCTGTGCAAACACCCCCTTCATTAGTGGCACACTCTTTATATTGCACTGCTCCTTAACACAAAAACCAAAAGTACAAAAAAACCCAAACTCTTGCATACTTTGTTCAACTGGAAAATCTGAATGTTTTTCATTTATCATTGTAAAACCAAGGGGAATTTTATAACTTTTTTGTAAGTAACTGTTAACATGTAGGGCAATGTTGTTTTTAAGTAGGGGTAAATTACTCTCAAAGAAATGACGCCTACATAGTTTTCCCTTCAAGTCAAGCATCTTTTTGTTTAAATACACCTTGTTGAAAAAAAAAAAAGTTAAACAGTCTTAGAAACCCACAGGGCCAGTTCTACCCTGTTTAGAATGGACTAGATGGGCAGAGCCTGGCTTTGGACTTCTCTCTAGACATGGCTCTAGATTTATTGTGCCTGGGGGAGGTGGGAGAAGGGTTAGTTTCACATGCCCACTTTCTTTTTCCTAGTAGTTCTGTCAGACCAAGGATGCAATGTGGGAATTGTATCAACTGCCGAATAGGTCATCCCAATGATATCTTTAACGAATAAGGAAATGGCCACAAGGCGGGTTCATGGATGCAGTGAACCACTCTAAACTGGCCCTTGGTCAGGACTGCATCATCTGAGCTCAGATGACCCCTTAACATGGGGCTCGTGATGATTCAGGATTCTGGATATCAATGACAATTCTGATCCTATGTCCGACAGTTTTCAAAATGTCTGTGTAGTCTTTACCACAGGGTACATTTACCTGAAAGAAAAAATATAGCCATAGGGTTCGGGGGAAGACCTAGGGGTCACTGTCACGTGTACTTGCCATAATACTGCAGGGTCCTTCATCTAGAGGCCCTGCCACATCATTAGTCAGTAGCTCTGTGCTTGGAAATTGGCTCCAGTTCAGAAGTGGCAAGGGATTGCGATTTTTTTCCTGGGACAACTGCCTCAGTCTCCTGTAATACAAGTAGAGTGCTGCTCTTCTACGTCTTCTCTAGGCACATTGTGTCCTAAAACTACTATCTTCTGGCTCTGGGTTAGAGTCGTGTCACCTCTTTTGCTGTCAGTTAACACAGCTTGATAATAGTATCCTCTATCATCCTACAGTAAAGTCAACTCTACTTTTAATAATGTTTTCACCAGTTAATTTCTTATGACCTTCTGGCTGTAGTGTTTCCATTTCAATATGCCCAATGCCAAAGCCCTTGAAGATTCAACTATCTATCATGACAATTTTGGAATTTCAATTTTGCAAAGTGGGCTATTTTTTCCCATGTTTCCAGGAATCAGGCTATCAGCAAGGACTCCTGGGGGCCTTGCTAACGATGTTAGCATTCTCTATCTTGGGGAAGCAATTCCAGGTTTAAAAAAAAACTTTAACCTTATAGTCTAGCTTTTTTCTTCAAACCCTCTCGGCACCTCCTCCAACTTCCATCAACATATGCTGTTTTGAAACTTATGGGTCAGTGAATTACTTAATATAGCTTGTCATAGCCTCTGACTTCGACAGTGATTGGGTGGGACTATGTAAATAAGAGTGTGTGGTCCACCTAGGGGATTAGACCAAACAGTGTCTATGGAACCTGTGATGGTTAAGATTACATAGAACCTTGACTGGGGCATTGTTTCCACTGATTTGGCAGTTGTATGAGACAAATAACCTCCCTTTTGTGATGTGCCTCTATATGACTATGGTCCCATTTGGGAGTGCATTGTCTGTCAGTAAAGCAGAATTAGAGTAGGATGTATCTGGAGTCACCACCTTACTAGAGGGCATGACTGAAGTCATCACCCTTACTTACCTCAGTGAGTTACCACCCTCCACAGCCTTGCTCTCATGTAAAGGGTCTTTTCTGGATCCTGTATTTGTCTCATCATTGTCTGAGCCTCCGTTCTTAGACCTTCAGCCAATAGTTTGCTATCTGACTCTATTCTCCAGTTTCCATAGCCTTTCGAGCCAGCAGCCTGTTATCTGACCTGATTTGGCTTCATCAGCCCTTGCAGCCACGAATCAGAAGCCTCCAGCCTGATGTCTGGCTCAAAGATTTGGGGCTTGCCACTCTCCACAATGATGTTAGCCTCATTTCCTCGATAGTTTGTGAATTCTGAGGGGTTGCAGTGAATTATGGACCCAAAGACGGGAAGGAGTATGAGAGGTGGAGGAAGGGTTGATGTTAAAAACTACATAGTATTGCCATTTGGAAAACAAATGTATAATTGGGACTTTAACTTCTGCCTCTAAAGGAAATTATTCAAGTAGGCCCTTCAGGGTAAAGAGATCTCCACACTCCCTCAGCAGGCCCAGCATATCTTCAGTTCAGTCGTGGAGGGTCCCAAGGCTATACACGTAGCTTTGGATGAGAGGCCTCTTCAATTTGGTCTTCCATTATGGAATGGAGATGGAATGCGGGGTGGGAGAATCCAAGGAAATGGTGCCATCTGATGTGTCAGGCCTACCCAATTAAGGCCTTAACCTTATAAGGTAGATGTGCCTGGGTGGCATCGTCAGTTAAGTGCTGGCCTACTAACCACAGAGTAGCTGCTCTGTGGGAGAGAGAAGTGGCTATCTGGTCCCATAAAGATTTACAGTCTTGGAAACCCTAGATAGAGTTGCTTGCTAAAGTCAGAACCCACCTGATGGTAATGGGTTTGGCTGGGTGTTTAACTGCCTTTTAAAGTTCTGCCGTGTACATGAAGTCTTTGTACAGAACCGACCAAGCACACATTTACACCTGGCTTTCAGTGGCTTGGCTTCAGATACAGATATCAATAACCGTAGCATTCAATCTCATTGTCCTATAAGTACTATTTCCAGCCTATATTTTAAATGTACTCCAAGTGCGTGCCTTCCTCCCGCACACCATTCCAGTTCATTAGTGGTGAGCATTTTATCAGCTGGGAGGGAGGGTAGGGGAGGTACAGGAGGGATAGGGAGTGGCTGGTACAGGAGAGGACACCGTGAAAAAGGTCAGCAGTCAGAGCAGCATCTGAATCAAGTTTTCACACAACTCGCTGTTACACAAGCGAGGAGACTAGTGTTTGCTAGGGAGAAATCATCCATAAGCAGCAGTCTCTGAAGCTGGTAAAATCCAATTACTTCCTAAAGGTATTCAACAATGAAGATATCAATAGGCTTCTGGAGTGATTAATAAATATACAAGCCCCTACTATCTACTAGCCATTTAAAACATGTTGGTAAATATGACTTTATGTCAACTCCTGGTGACCAGAGCCCTACATTTGGAAAAATAATGTCTCCTCCTCCCTGAATGGTATTATTCCCGGGTGGCATCGTGGTTATGCCTTGGGCTGCTGTCATGTCAGTAGTTCGAAACCACCAGCGGCTCCTCGGGGAGGAAGGCGGGGCCTTCTACTCCCATAAAGAGTTAATCGTCTTGGAGACTCACAGGGGCAGCTCTACCCCGTCCTATAGGGTCACCGTGAAGCACGGATAGTGCAGATGCTGATTCAAGGGTTCACTGGATGTATGTGTTGGGAGACAGGGAGAATGAGGGGGTTTGGGGAGCCGACAAGGAATCGAGGAGGGGATAAGGAGCACTGGAAGGGATTGTGACGATGTACATGCAGCTCATTTTAAAAGTGGTTTAACCACAAATGTGTATGATTTGTGAATACTGTATCTAGAAAACCATTAAAGAATGTTGATGTGAAAAATGTAGCCAAATGTCATTGAACAGTATGTATAGAAATTGTTTAATGGGAACCTAATTTGCTATGTAATATATTAAAAAAAAAAAAAAAAGAATGAGTCTCAGAAACGCAAGGGGCAGCTCTCCTCTGTGCGAGAGCGAGCGTCACCAGGACCTGGAAGGGGCTCCACAGCAGCGCGGCACTTTATAGAGCCGTCATCTTTCTAACTGCCAGGTGAGTGAGGTGGACTATGCAAATGTGGGGTGATTACAGCCCACCCACGGGATTGGATGGGCTGCTAATATTGTAAATACGGCACATGGCACCCTTGTAGGGAGGGATCATGCACATACATCGTAGGGACCCCTAATAAAGGGTTTGTCAGTTTTAGTTGAGTCAGTGGTTCTCAACTTTCCTCATGCCATGATCCTGTAATATAGTTCCTCCTGTTGTGCTGACCCCCAACCATAAAATTATTTTTGTTGCTACTTCATAATTGTCATTTTGCTACCGTTATGAATCATCATGTAAATATCTTATATGCAGGATGTATTTTCATTGTTACAAATTGAACATAATTAAAGCATAGTGATTAATCACAAAACAGTATGCAATTCTATATTGTGAAATATTTATTTCTAATGACAAATGAAACTTTGTCTTGAAGCATGGTGTAACGTGGGTCACAGTCTTCATGCCGAATACTCATATATTGGCATATCTGCATGTGGGTGGACCTGCCTGGAGACAGACAGTGTCTCGGTTCCTAAAACCATCGAAAATGTGTTTTCTGATGGTCTTAGGTGACCCCTGTGAAAGGGTCGTTCGACCCCCAAAGGGGTCACCATCCACAGGTTGGAAACCACTGATCTGAGTAGACTTGAATAAAGGGCAGTCAGCCCACATGTGTGAGATGTTGCATGTTGTTACACACCAGACATACAAATGTTGAATGCAGTAAAACCTGTGAAAACTGGAACGTGTCAGATAAGGGAAGCATGAATACTGATTTTCTACTAAACCAGGTAGGTGAGATGTGGTTAACTGCACCCGGTCAGTAGTAGAGAGTGAGAGACAGCCCCGAGTCCTGGCTCTCACAGGTTTCCCTGCACCGGCTGCCTGCAGGAAGGGGCATCGAGTATTGATGGACCTGCTGAGCCTGTCTAGACTTTGGTCTGCAAAATCCGCATTATTCTATTCTGGGTTAGCCTAGACCAGCAGGTCTCATCCTGTGGGTCGTGACCCCTTTGGAGTTAAATGATCCTTTCACAGGGGTCGTCTGATTCTTAACAGTAGCAAAATTAGTTATGAAGTAGTAACGAAAATAATTTTATGGTTGGGGGTTACCACGACATGAGGAACTGTATTAAAGGGTCGCGGCATTAGGAAGGTTGAGAACCACTGGCCTAGACTGAAATAAAGCAAGAGCTAGTGGAACTAAAATAAAATGAAAAGGTTTTGATGTTTTACAGTCAATAAAAAATTGTTTTTGTTGGCATTTTAGGTATAGGATGTGTTAATGTCCCATTTTCTCCCCCAAACAGAGATAAGGAGTGAAGATTCATTCGAGAATGGCACAGAAAACACAAAACCTGGGTAAACTCACTGTCACGTTAAGTTTCCGCGACTGGAACTGCTGTTTATGGGACCAGAAAGGCCGGTCTTGATTTCTTGGAACAGCTGGTGGTTTCAAACTGCTGACCATGCAGATTGCTGCCCAAGCGGTAACGTAACCACCAGGGTTCAGATAGGTAGTGGTGATAGTGCCCAGCTCTGTAACTTAGTAACTAACCACACCACTGCACCTAATAGTGGAGACTCTGTGTGTGAGCTAACTAATGACCCACTGCATTAGGGCCACACCTCCTACCCGACTACATTTAAAAAGCCAAATAATTTTTAACTTAGCGAAATAGCTTAATTTCGTTCACCCTTGAAGTCTGTGTTCGCTACTCATGTTCTAGAATCCGAGAGCTCCAGGAGCAAGCCACAGTCACACACACACACACACACACACACACACACACACACACACACACACACACACCACTCGTCAGCGACAGAGGGGGCAGCACACTGCTGGAAAACACAGCTTGTAATAATGAAAAAAGGACAGAGGTTTGTAACCAATCACTTATTTTCTTTTAAAAACACATGACCACATTAACTGTTTGCTTTACACAACCATCTAGAAACTCTAAAACAGTACCACATTGTGCATTTAACCTACTTTGTCAAGAAGAGAAGTCCACATTTCATCAGAATTCTACCCATGTAAGGAGGGAAAAGGAGTCGGCTAGTCGCATCGTCAGACACTACAGGAGTCCAGAGCAAGCATTAGTTCTTGACGTCACCTTTTCCATTTATCAGAGTGGAGAGAGTCAAAGAAAGAGAAACAGCGCGAGAAAGCAGCACCCACAGAGGACTAATCACATTCCATAGTTACTTCTGACAACTACAGCTCAGGGTTTCATAGGACAGCATCATTTTGACCAACACAGCGTGTGTGAAGCGCGGGGCAAGCAAACACGAGAAGGGGAGAGGGCTTGAAAAGACAAAGACTTTTTCCCACCCGACTCCTCCTGAATACTCATCACTGATGCAAGCTTCTGTGCCCACACGATCAGGACAACAGCACAGTCGTAGTGGCCAGTGTGATCAAGCTACAGTTCTGCTCTCTTTGCAAATGCGATGTGGGCGGACCAGAGCTTTATTTTACAGTGCGAAAGAAAAACCATGTCATGATCGGCTACTCTGTCGGGATCCTCCCACCCTGTTCCCACCATGCTGGTGTTGCCACAGGACACTGGGCAAGTGCAGGCAAGGACTTCAGAGAAGGGGCTGGCAGGAAGGGGACCCCTCTCTCAGGAGCCCTGGTTTCTGGACGCACGTGCTGCAGGCTTCCCGGGGTTGGCGGTGGTGCAGGGGAACGGCACAGGAAGAACTAAAGTGACTCGGTGGCAGTTTTGTCAGTCGCTGGTTTGAAGGTATACAACCGGAGACCGAGACCGTGAGATTACTGGACACGCGGCATCCAAGGCAAACAGCAGGTTATTGGATTGTCCTTCTTAGGTTGATGGCACCCTGAAGAACTAAAGGCGGCTTTGATTTTATAACAAGAGAAATGGCAGGTTTGTTACAAAGGACATACCTTTGGGATGGAAAGAAGTATGATAGCTCTCTTTTCCCCAGGGTAAACTCTCATCTAGCCCCTCTCACTGCCTCAGCAGACAGGGTGGAGGCCGGTCTGAAGTTCTAATTTTACTCAAAAGGCCTTATGAGTCATCTCAACCAGTAGGCTCCTCCTTTCGTCTCCACTGTCAAAGCTAAGGAGATGCTTTCGTTTTCCGGTAGTTGGCGATCGTGTGGTTGAATACAGGAGCCTTGGTGGCGGGGTGGTGAAGCACTTGACTGCTAACCAAAAGGTGGGTCGGCACCTCCGCCGCGGGGCAAAGATGTAGCGGCGGCTCCTGTACAGATTTACAGTCTTGGGAACCCTGTGGGGACAGCTATACCCTGGGTGGTATTCAAGTAGAGGGCAGTGGATTTGGGGTTTTTGGTGTGGTTCAATGCTGGTTAAATGATTGGCTTATAAAACCAACCAGCACAAGTTTGTTGTGCTTTAATATAACCAACCAACTCTATCCTACATTGCTACTGCGCTCTGACTTCAAGTACAAGGCAGAAGAGGGGGAGCTTTTCAGATTCACCATCAAGAATGCCTGAGATGTAGCAATGAATGCGTGTACAAGGAACTGAAAAACTCTGTGCTTCAGCTAATGGCCAGCAGCAAGAAATGTATCTCAGACCCATCAGATAGAGGAAAGGAATTAAGTGGATACATTTGACTGAATCTCCTTTACCTCTTTTCAAAAAGTTCTGTAAGAACCTCTACAGTCTTCACCTAGTTAATATAGACCTTACCTGTGGTGACATTGGTTTTTGTCAGATATGAGACAAACATGATTTTATTGTTAGAAAGTCATTCATTCAATAGTATTTTTTGAGGGGAAAAAAACCTTTGCAGTTAGTATAATTTAAAAATTCAAATACACTATACAGTAAGGAATACTCATTTTGTTGAGGGTGTTAACCAAGTTTCTTCCACACTGTTAAAACAATTATAATCTGAAATGTTTACCAAATAAAGTGCAGTCATTTCAGAGACTCCTGAATTTTAAAGTAAAACAATGGCATGAAAACAAAGGCAGGTAGGTGTCTCACCAGCAACATAATAGCCATGAGTCTTCATCATCAGTTCAACAAGCCTGGATTTGAACTAACATGGCTTCCGAACCCATGGCTAGTACCTCCTGCTCTTCTCTGCTGCCTCCCAAATTACTTCTCTTCTTGTTCTGTTCCTGTCTTCCCCTTAGGATACCTGTTAAGAGACGATGCACTTTTCTTTCTCTAGGTAATGCGCAAATGTCCTTTTGGTCAACCACGTGGACGGATACATGTATCAACAAGTTTCCTCTAGTAAAAGCTCAGTTAGAATCTCGGACAGAACTGTTTAGAAGATCGGGAAGTCATGGATGGTAGGGGTTCTGTAAAGATTAGAGCCTTGGAGACCCTAGGGCACAGAACTGACAGAGTGGCAAGGGGTTTGGTTTGTTATTTTCCCGGAGGCCACTGCTGGGGTAATGGGCATCTTCTCAGACCGTGGCTTCTGAATCTGAAGCTAAGCAGCTCTTCTAAGGAGTTAAATGGCAGGTGCTGGGAACCAAAGTTACACTTGGGCTTTTAACTCGCTCCAATCTTACAAATATCCATTACAACCTAATTAATGATGATTGCTTTGTCATCCTTTTGGTGCCTCCTTGTATGGTTCAAAATCATCAACTATTCTGTTCTAATAGGGTTAATTTATGCACAAGAAAGAAACCAATTTTGTCTGCTTTCTACACGACCTATCATAAAATGAAAAATGAATTTACTTCTTTTGTTTATATTACTTTGCTGTTGGGGAGAATTTTCACTGGTATCCTAAACTGAGTGTTTCTCAAGTAAAGTTAAACCTGCATTTTTAAACCTAGAATCAGACACAGCCTATCTTTGGGTGGGCTGTTTCTCTTTTAAAATGATTATGATTTCTATTGAGAATTTTATTTTATACACCAATAAAACCTCAGGTGGGGCGTAGTATACTCCAAGCTAGGTTCTATCAAAATGGAGAGAAGAATGCATGTTGCCCTTTAAAAGGAAAAAACCTAGACATCACAGTATGTTTCCCACCTTTCCTGTGGAGGAACACTTCTCTCATTGGGGTTTTAAGACAAGCATGAAGCTGTGTGTTTAAATGCATATTTGAGTATCTTTCAGGTAGGCTGTTACATGAGTCTTTTTCGTTTTAACTAGATTATGCCAAAAGGACAAACACATCATAAAAGGGACACACTACATCAATCTATGAAAAAAATAACACTGTTTAGGGGCCAGGATTCTAAGGAAAGACAAAAGCCCCAATGCCCCCAAGATAGAGTGAAGTGAAATGACTAGGGAGTCAAATACTACAAGTCAACTGTATGATCTTGTGAGAGAATGACACTTACCATTTAAATAGCTCTGGACACACATTGGTGCCAATTTTATTTGTACAAGAAATAACTGGCCCACTGGACAGATCTCTATAATCTCAGAATAATTACTGTTGTTTCTTGACAGACCAGTGATAGCAGTCCTCTCCCTCAATAGTAAAAAACAATAGGTAGGGGTGAAAATCCCAAGTATAAATAATCCAATCTTTAATCTATCAAGGGTGACTAAATTATTACCACTGATTATTATAAGTGATTTGATTTATTTAAACTAAAATACTGAAAGAAAAAAAATCCCAAACTCAGTAATTAAATGGTTTCTCTTTAGTTCTGGGCCACAGGACATGCTTGGCAAAGGACACCCCCCCCCCCCAAAAAAAAAATAGCAACCAAAGCCAGGAAATTGGATTATTTTCCAGTAAAACAAATTTTTAAAAATCCTCTCTACTCTGAAAAGGAAAAATTTTTGAAAGATTGTCAGAACAAAGATGGAAGAAACTTCCTTAAAAAAACCCAACTACCTGTCAGTTAATTGATAGCACTTTGGTGCTAAGAGTAACTTTAATAGTCTCCTGAAGCAATGATGGGGTGACTAAAGACTTGTGATGTAAGGGGGTGGAATGAAGGGCAGCACACAAATATTTATAAGACTAAGTGATGATCGCTGCCCCTTTTACTTCTTGACTCTTTGTTTACACCAAGTTGAAAATGACAGAAGTAATTTGCTGGGATGAATTCACTGCTGTTGACTCTCAAGTAGCATGGGGATCAGGAGCAGGTCAGTATGCAATGTGAAGTACTTCATGTGACAACTGCTGTCAATCACACAGGTAGAAATGAATACGCTGAAATTTTCCTCTCCATTTGGGTGGAGGTGAAGTGGTTAAAAGACACTTTATTTTTGTGTCTTGTTAATTTTGTTAAAAATGAAAGAAACACTAAATTTAAGGCCAACCATATTAAAAAGAAGTAAAATCTCTTACGGTTTCAGAGCAATGTGGGTGACTCCAGGGCAGAGTGAAGAAAACGAGACAGAAGTGGAAATGGGCACTGTGTGCAGACTATGATAGCTCCAAATTTCTAAGAAAGCCTTTAAACGTGTATTACCAACTTTAGATCCTCAATATCGACTGTTGTGGGAGATGATGAAATCCAATGTTCGTCTCTTAAAACTGCTACCGAGGTTTGTCTTAGCTGTCGATGTATTGTGAAGGAGGAAGGAGAATTTGTTCTGTGTGCTCAAAAACCCCATCCCTCCACAACAGACGTCTACATTTGATCAAACTGTGGCTCAGGTGCACGCGTCCAGAAGAAAGATGAGGGCACAGGGTTGTTTCTCTCTGCCATCATTTTGTCCTCCAATTTGGAGTTCAGAAAAGCTGCCCCGCAAGTACCCTCCACGTGGACGCACGGGAAAGCACGACCTCAGTGGGTATAACCCGGTGTGGGCAACTGTGCTCCACATCTGTTCCTTAAGGGGAGTGGGGGAGGTCTGAACTCTTACATAAATTTCAACCAGTTGTGTGAAAGTGTGTACGTAATAAGAGACAGGCTCAAGATTCTAATGCCATAGCAACCAAAAAAAGCCAGCAATAGAAACTTTGGTTTACAATGAAAAAGAAAAGAAAAGGTCCAAATTGGTACGGGTGTTCCATCCACGAAGGACTTACTGTGGGGCTGAGTCCTCTCAAGCACTCGCCACCATCATCCCCTGCCTTCTTTCACTGTTGTCACCGTCACTGCACAGGAGCACACCTATCATTCTCTTATGCTTAAGTTTCATAAATAATGAGAAAAACTGTATGTAACAATTACATCATATTTCCCACCCAGCAACCCTCCCACAAATAAGAAAAGTTACATCAAATTAAAAAGCAGCTTCATGAATGAAGGTACTGCCCTACGTTGCACTTTCCCTGCAAGTGCAGCCAGTGCCTTTGCGCTGGGTATGAAGGAAAGGAAACATTTCTCCACATAAACTGACAAAAAATTTAAAAACCAATGTCCGGTTTTAACCAGTCAAAACCGGGCCAACCGGAAGCCGAGCTAACTCGGTACCGTCCCATCAGAAGGTCCGTGTGTCCCATTCTTCATCCTGATAGGTATCTATGTCCTTGTGATTGTAAACAATCCATTGGATACTATGTTTTTGTTCCTCAAAATATCCTCTGATTGGCAAAATGAAGTAAATATTTGTTTTACAACTAGAAAATTAAAATTAAACCAGAAGAAAGAAAAGAAACACAGTGAGCTTGTTTGGAGTCCATAGGATCCGATCTGGAAGAGCTCGGAAAATGTGTCACGCGTCTTCTGTTCCAGCTGGAAAGGTACTCGAG
This sequence comes from Tenrec ecaudatus, assembly GCF_050624435.1. Taxonomy (NCBI): domain Eukaryota; kingdom Metazoa; phylum Chordata; class Mammalia; order Afrosoricida; family Tenrecidae; genus Tenrec; species Tenrec ecaudatus. The sequence goes on along the minus strand of NC_134530.1, from coordinate 194,524,665 downwards.
GTTGCATTGGTCGAAGAGAGAACTGAAGACAAGGAAACCAAGGATGCTAATGTAGACTTCTGAGAGCTCAGGTGTTAGCTTCATCGTCGGTGTCTTCTATCAGTACTTTAGTGTCACGGGCCTTGGATCTAGGGGTATGGGGGGGGCAGGATTCAATCAATTAATAAAAATACACACACCATACATAACATTAGGTACATTTTCAATTAAACATACATGTCCTAAATGCATTATTACCTGGGTTTTGAATTCAATTTCAGGTATTCCTGGAAAAGCACTAGGAAACTAGATTACAATCACTCGAGAGCTACAATAGTTAAGTCAAATGTGTGTGTAGTCAAGTCCATTTGACCAGTAGTGACCCTGTAGGTCTGAGGAGAAGTGTCCATGGATTGCCTAGGCTGTAGTCTTTGCGAACAGATGGTCAGGGCTCTTCTCCCAAGGAGCTGCAGGTGACTTTACAACACTGGCCGTATGGCTAGCAGTCCATGCTTAACTACCACCTCACCAGGGCCCGTAGGTCACATGTAATGATGAGTTAATCTGTGAGATACTCTTACATACTGACTTTGGTTTTATAATGATGCAAAGCTATGACCTCTTTCCATGCCAGTTTTAACCTATGAAATAGGAATAATACCTATTTCAGTTAATACTTTCATCTCATGGGTATGGTATGGATATCAAAAGCATCAGCAGAGCACTAAACAAATATTAGGAGTTATGAAGATGACAGAAATACTGCTACTGAAATCTGCCTGAAAATAGGAGAGTTAGCTAGCTGCAGAGAAGACTCTGAAGCATGGCAGGTGACCGTCTTCAACCAATTACCAAGGCCTGATTTAGCAGGGAGACACACTCTAGCGTATGTCAGAAAGCTCAGCTAGGATCAGCTGGCTGAAATTACAGGGCATTTCAGCCCAATATGAGCTATCTACTTCTAACAGTAAAATCAGTTATGAATTTCATTATTAATCATAATTACCAGTTGATGGTCTTAAATTGAATTTTGTCATATTATTATGGGCTTTGTTATACTTATGAATTTTACTATAATGACTGTCTACTCAGCATGCTGTAGAAAAGAGTCCTACTCTGAATGAAAAATGAGAGGAGAAATGCGATTGTTAATTGTTATTGTTAATATATTTTGTAGCCTATAAGGCTTATGGGGTAAAAAGGATGTTGGTGAAATACGCTATGATGTTCCTTGGGCGGAGTGGAAACTGACATTCAAAAAGGTCAAGAACATGTTAAGAGTCCAAGGAGTCAGTATTCAAACTAAGATCTTATTTTAGGTTCTCTTCTCTCTCCCTTGCACACAACCCAGCTCCACTGTTGTAAATATCTTCCTCTGATTGCAATCTACATTACCGGTGTTTTCCACCAAACACTGAGACTGGACATTAAAATCTATTTCCCCAAAGCCTCCCTGGCTGTGAAGTAGAAATAACGTGTTTAGGTTGCCCTCTTCTGGTGACTGTAAAGGAGTAGCCCTTCAACTTGAGGAACCACAGCCACCGACAACATTCCCTTCTAACCCTTTGTAAATACTTACCTTGCTGACCTTCCCTTCCTTTGTTTCCTCAAGAGCAGCGGTCTTCAACCTGCGGGTCAAACCCTTTTGCGGGTTGAAAGACCCTTTACGTGGGCCACCCGATTCATAACAGTAGCAAAATTACAGTTATGAAGTAGCAATGAAGTAATATTATGGTTGGGGGGGTCACCACCACATGTATGAAAGGGTTGCGGGATTAGGAAGGTTGAGAGCCACTGCTCCAGAGGCTTCCCTGGTTTTATCAGAATCAAGCTTTGTCTTGATGCTCTTTCTACTTACCTGCCTGGTCATTCCTTTCCTCGCTCTTTTGTTTATTCTCCTCTCCCGCCCCTACCCACCCCCCTCCCTACTCCCCCAAAGCTTCCTCTGCATACTACTCCGGTATTTTTATCCCTCAGGCAATGTCTACATCTGTTACCTGAAGTATTAGCTAAAGTTTGGGCATTTTCTACTCTATCTCCCTTAAAATCAGTTTCATGGTTCCCAACTTCTGTTTTTGTGGCCCAGTCCACATACCCATGTTGTCTCAATAGCTGCTATTCTGGCCTATAGCTTAACCTTTTTCTCTATAGTGCCACGAAACCCCTCCTGAAAATACTAATTTCATGTCATTCTTTTATGATAAAAATCCCTTGTGATTCTTCCCTGCCTCAAAGACCAATGTTGCTTTCCAATGTGTTTATTCACACTGTGCTTCTGGCTTATTCAGACACCTGCTGATCCTCAAAAAGCTGGTCCTGCTCCCTCCACTCCAATACACTGTCCTAGCTATCCACCCCTAAATTTCAAGTGCACCACCATATAACCTACCTTATTTCTACTTTTAAGAACTTAGAAAGTCAGAAAGTGACAAAATAATCTCATTTCACAGGTAAGAATAACACTGGGAAATTAAGTAACTTGGTCAACAGAGGGGAAATGGCAGAGTCCTAATATTTATAACATGAAAATGATTTTTGCATAAAATCTGCTAGTCAAGTAAATAATTTCCCAGCAAACTTTCCCCCAAATAGTGTACTTGGGAGTGCCAAGCTAGCAAGTCATGCACGAATGACTGTTATACTCAACATGCTCATTATCATTCCGTAGATTGTGCCACATGAAATGACTGTTTATTGTAGGTGAGATCTGTTGAGTATCTGCAATTTTATTTGGTCTAGCTTAATAGCATCTTAGTTTAGAAGTTACTCCATGGTAAAAAACCTTTACAGAAACCTGCTTCCCCGGGAGAGACCCCATACTAACTGGGAAGCGAGGCGAGGCCGGCGCAGGGCTATGCTTTGGTTGTATTTCCACTGGCGGTTCTTCTGGCGGTTGCGCACCCCGTCTTCCTGGTCCATCATCTGCTCCAGGAGGGTCTGGTCATCTGCGTTCAGTGGGGCCACAGAGATGTCGCGCACAGCACGGAATTCACCACAGTTGTTCAGATGTTCGTTCTCCAGGCGGAAAAAGTTCCATACAAATCGCCTTAGGGAGTAAAGCACGCATAAGCATTTTAAAAACGGAAATACTTTAAATTGATTTTGTTGCTACTGAGAATGTACACAGCAAAGCATATACCAGTTCAAACATAAGTATTCTGATAACATCCAAATTTGCTTAAAATATTTATTATGCTAAGTAAATTACTTACATATCTCTTACATATCTACTATCACCTGAGTATCTCCTAGAATATCAAATTTCAACTCATGGAAACTAATATAAGGAATGAAGGGATTAGACTATCAAAATAAAATAGAAAATATGAGGGGAAAGATAACAGCACAGAAGGCAAAGGAATGGAGCTCATGGGAGGCAATTTCAGAACACATTCTTTCACTTCATTCTACAAATATGAAAGACAGGGAAAGGCACCGAATAGAGCAGGCAGACAGATGCAAGGACTAGTAAATAAATCATCGGTGAAAGGTAAGTGCTCTGAAATAGATAATCAGTCAGCTCAAACTCAAAGCCGCCAAGTTCATTCCAAACCCACTGCCCCTGTGCGTTTCTGAGACTGCCGCTCTTCATGGGAATAGAAAGCCTCTTCTTTCTCTCAGAGCGGCTGGTGGTTTCTAACTATTGATCTTGCAGTTAGCAGCCCAACTCATAACCCACTATGCCAACCTAGGTTCCTCTGAAAAGCAAAAAAAAAAAAAGGGGGGGGGTGGTGGTGGTGGAGGAGAGGGAGAGAGAGAATTCAGGCATGATAAGGTTCATTAGGATGGCTGCTCGGCAGAGATGGCATCTACCAGATCTGAGAGATGCAAAGAAGTGAGTTAGGTAAAATACTCCAAGCAGCAAGAACTACATGTACAAGAGGAAAGGCCTTTGGTTTAAACAATAACAGGGACAAATGGGACTAAGATGGAATAAATCAGGTTAAAATGGCAGGAGATAAAGATGGAGTGATAGTTAAGGGTCACAGTAGAGATTTGAGACTTTAAGTGTGATGGAAAACTGGAAAACAATGAGAGTTCTGAACAGGACAATGATACGACTTGTTTGAAAAATCATTTTATCTGTTGTACTGCACACAGACTGAAAAGAGACCCACTAGAAGGTTTTTGGGGTCATCCAGGAAAGAGACAATGATGGCTTGGATTAAGATACTAATTATAGAAAAGACAAGAAACAGACTTGGGATTTATTGTTGAAGATGGAGCTAAATAGCACTTACTGACAAGGGATTCACATCCCTTGAGTTGCCTTAGGCCTTGGTATGAATGAATGGTGTTACCAGTTATTAAGATGAGAGGACCCAGCAATCCTAGAAGTAAAGGTAGGAAGACAAACAAATCTGGACACAGATGTTCACTAGTCCTGACAGTAAAAAGGCAGAAACAGCAGATGAATGGACACACAAAATATGGTCTTTGTACATATAATAAAACATTATTCACCCATGAAGAGAAATTTAGTTGTGGTATACTGTAAGATGGATGAACCCTGGAAACAGTATGTGCTGAGTAAAATAAGCCAGTCAGTCACAAAAGGACAAGGATTCTATGATCCAGTCTTTCTGAACTATCTAGAACAGGCAAATGAACAGAGAACAAAGCTTATTCCTGGTTACTAGGGGCAGTGGGGAAAAAAGGAGAGAGATTCAAGGTGCAGGGGACACTAAGCTTCTGGTATAGGTGATAGGAAAATGTGGAACAGATAAGGGAGATGGTTGAACATGATGAGTAAAATGTCCTAACTACTGTACATGTGAAGATGGTTGAAATGGCAAATGTTTTGTTAAATACACCTATTTACCAGACACAGAAGACTGTAAGCTCATCTGTTTCTACTTTTAGCAATGGTAAATTTCCTTTTTTAATATTTTCAAACATCATACAATTCAATAGTTCAATCACATGAAGAAAAGTTGTACAATTATTAACACAATCAGTTTAAAATGTTTTCTTAATCCTGTACTCATTATTATTAATCCCCATGCCCCCCCAACTATGTTATTAAGCACATATAGATCTGAATTGTCCATTATAATGGAATCTTAACATCTAAAATTATAGTAAATTTCGTTAGGGCCTAAGGGGTTTGAATGTTATGCTTACCCTGGGGGTTCCTGCTTTATTCTATATTTGGAGCTATCCTGTCAGATGACTGATGCTTTTAGGAAAGATTTCAAAAATATTTCACCTGGCACTTTTACTGTTTTCCACGAGAAGGTTGGGCTGAATACCCTAGAATGCTAACTTGCCTGATATGATACAAGATTTTAATTTCTGTCCTCAGTCTTTTTACCTCTCAATTTCTACTCATGACTCTTCTCCAGTAGACTCCAATTCTAAATAAAATAGCTTGTAAGTCATCATCAACAATCAGTTCAATGTTGTAAGTATTAAACTCAAGTCCCTCAATTAGGATTTTCCAACTAAGAGGCTGAAGAGAAGTTGGATAAGAAGTTGAATAATTTAAGCTCTTCAAGTAAAAGTTTAACAATAAATTCCTATCTGTAACTAGTGACTTGCCTTTAGGTAAAAAGGACTTTTGATACACCTTTTACTTGTTTGCTTACCGGAAAACCTCAAGGGGAGCAAAGACAGTAGCAATGATGTCTCCAGAATGAGGCAACACAGTCGTGGAGGTAATTGAGATTTGAATAGTCCAAGCAAAGCGCAATATCACATCCTCAATGATGGCACAGTAGTAATAGGCCTGAGGAACAACACACAGATTGAGTATGCTTCCCACCCCATTCCTTACAAACATGCACAACTAATACTTTACTTAGTGCCGTAGCATTTAAGAATCTAAAAGTCTTTTTTTCTTAAAGTATCCAGAAGTCTTAAGTACACACACATCGCCAATTGACCAGAACCATAATTCATGAATTTAGACATTTGCACATCTGGGCTGTAACATCTTTTGGGGAAAACATTGGCTATATTTAAAATCAGTGTTTATTTTGTTAAAAAACAAAACTTTTTATTATTAGTGTCAGAAGCCATTAAAAAACCAATAGCTCCTTTCCCAACAAGAGACAAATATTTCCAATATCTGTAGCTATTTCTGCTGTTTGCCCTTCATATTCCTAAATGTGTGTATACTACTATACTTAGACTCATCAATGCTTGGCATTATCCATTGCTCTTATGATAGGCAAAGATTTGAAATATGAATACATATCCTTGTTTCTCCCCTTTCCAAGCCTCTTATGACAGCGGCACTGCAAGTTTTAGATCCGGCCACATTCAGGGGATTCAGTATTAGGTTTATATGAAGAACTGTAATTTCATGTAGCCTTTTAGAGTTAGTTAGCCTTAAGTTGATCTACATATGACTGAGATGAAAGCTCATGCTACCGAAAATGTGAAAATCTTTTAAGAGGAATATATTCAATTAAAGATGCAGAGAAGTGAAGTTTTTTTTTAGAAGTTAAGTTTTAATAGGGAGATAATAAACATGCTTCTTGGATTTGAAATGTGGTGTTCAACTGTATGTACTGTCCATCCTAAGAACTGATTTTACAGTTTATCTGGCTGTATATGTGGAAACTCATGTAGGAAAAAAAGCACACATTTTATCATGAAAACATCTAATAGGGAAATGACTTAAACATTCTATTACTAATTTTATTACATGGAACAAGTTTTAGAAGGGGATGAATGAACTTTTATATAAAGATATCGTTTATATAACCAATCGGCATTAAGGAAAAATACATCTCTCATTAAGTCAAGAACAAGAAGTTTGAAAGGACAGTCGTCCGAATGGTCTACTCTTGGGTGCCCATTGTGGTCGTTGGCAGCCACTGAGTTGACCTTGGTTCTCAGTGATCCCATGTGTGCAGAGGAGGAATGCTCTATAAGGGTTTCAAGGCTGTGGCTTTTGGAAGCAGCCGGCCAGGCCTGTTATTCTGAGGTGTATCTGGATGGGCTTGAACCACTAACTATTCGGCCGGCAGTTGAGTGATTACATGTTTCCACTACCCAGAGACTGATCTTTTTTTCCTCAAAATCAGATATATAAAGATATGTTACACATTTTAAATTTGCACATTGGTATGATTATTGCTATAGCTTAGATTAAAAGACAACAATCATTTCTGAATGAACATCCTCTCTTCTACCCTCATTTGCTCACCAGAGGTAACCCTATTACCATTCCTTGTATTTATTCTCCTATCTTTTACCTTCATTTCTCACATTTTAAAACCGCTGGGATTACTCACTAATATTACACATTCATTTATTTTTAAGCATAATTTTGAGTACTAGGTATATTTTGACATATCCAATCCATACTGTCTTCGTCCATCAGAGAAATTTAAAATTGTGAGAGATCAAAGAGATAAAATGCTCAACATGCTCACATAATAGAAGATAATCCACTGTAGTTTGAGTTAGAAGAGAACTGGGATTAAAACTCACGTACCAAGATTCCTAGTTCATTGCTTCATTCCTTTCCCGGGTTTAACAGTGATAGCGATCCTTTCCTGAACACTGAGTAAAGGGCCTCTTGGCCTTTTAAGATTTTAATAAGGAGCCCTGTGGTGCAGTGGTTACACAATGGGGTGCTAACACAAGGCCAGCAGTTCAAAACCATCCCCTGTCCTGAAGGAGAAAAAAGCCTTTCTATTCATGTAAAGAGTTACAGTTTTAGAAACCTGACAGGACAAATTTCTAGGAGTTCCTAGGAGTCGGAATCATCTGAAGGCAGTTGGGCTTCTTTTTGTTCTTTTAATTTATATGTAGATAAAACCTTAAGACAATTTCTCATGTATTACTGATATTTGCAAAATTGAATTGGAATCTGACTAGAACAAATATTGGTTGAAATAATGTAAGGAGAAGTCTTCCTGATTCATCCAAGCAGAACCACACAGTCCCCTCCCTGTGCTCTCATAATACTGCTAAGTTAACCTTCCATTCATTAATTCCAGGAAGATTTATTGAGTCTGCTCTCAACCAAGCACTCAGCTGGACAGTGAGGGATACTGAAACCTAAATGTGGTAATTATAGTACAATGCAATACTTGCTGTAATGGAAATTTATCTAGGCAAACTAGGAGCTGGGCAAATAGTTCAAAAAGCTTATAAGAAAACGAGAGAGCCCTGGTAGCACCGAGTGCTCCTTGAGAGAAAGATGAGCCTGTCTGCTCCTGTAAAGATTCAGTGTAAAGTTGCTATGGGTGGGACTTATGTAACTTGGTGGCGGTGGGTTTGTTTGGGCTTTAGAGAAAGGTATCCTTGAAACACTTAAGATCATTCTTAAAGAGGAAACAGGAGGTTGCAAGGCAGACAAAATGGGAGAGTGGGCTTTTTAGAGGGACTTGTGTGTTTAAAAACAACTAATAATTATAGCAATTTATCCATTCCTCTTCTCACGTATCTGTTTAGCATATAGTGTATTTCCTATAACCAGCAGCCAGTTGATGCACCCCATGTATGTGAGAGCAGAACTGTGCTCTGCAGGGTTTTGTACAGCTGATTTTTTGAGAGCAGTTATTTCCCCCCCAAGGCACCACTGGGTGGACTCAAACTGTCAACCTTTTGGTTAGCAGCTTTTGCACTGTCCAGGGACCTTCTGGTTTCATACGGTGCCTAGGACAGAGTAAACATCCGAGACATTTTCATGGGCTGAATTAGTACTTCTGATAACTACAGTTATTTTTCTTATGAAAAAGGCTTGGACAAAATCTGTGCTGCCTTAGGATTTAGCTGTTGAGCATGTGAGTTTTCTAACACACATACTTTTTGGGGGTAGACAATCTCTTCCCGGAGGAAGGTGTTTTCTCCAGCATTCTTATCAAAGAGACCCCAGTCCATCTTTAGATCCCAGATGAGGGTATAGCAGGAACTGATGATGCAAAAGACAATCCACAGGTAAAAGAACACCATGGTATCCGAGTGACTTCGTGCTGAAGACAGAAAAGGGGAAGGAAAAGAAAAAATGTTTAGGTAAAACTTTTCATTGAAAAATAGATTCTTTGTAGAACTCTGTAAAAGCGGTAAGATTTTTATAAAAATCTCCTTAGGAGGCTGTTAAATTATATATGCCCAAAATCCAAATGTCCAGCTGCTGAGTTGATTTCAACTCATGGTGACCCTATATGTGTGCCAGAGTAGAATTGCTCTATGTAATGCTTTAAACAGCTGGGATCCTTTCAAAGTGGATCTCTGGGGCAGCCTTCTGAGGCACCACTGGGTAGATCTGAACCACCAACCTCTTAGTTAGTAGCTAGGGACAAACTGATGGGGCCATTTAGGGATCTTAAATAATAAATAAAAGTTAAATAATAAATACAATCTCCCTTCAGTCCCAAGTAATTAATGCATTTATAAAATACATATAGCTTGTACAAATGTTCACTTGGTGTTTTAGAAGACCACATTGAATCCATAAAAGTCCAAATAATGGTAATATAAGTTTTCAATGTTATAGAAGATGTCATTTTAATGTTTGCCATCAGGTGGCAGCAGGTGGGAAGAAAATCCGGTACAATTAACAAGGAATGTGCTGCCTTTGCTTCAAGAAATTCTTGGATTGTTTTTATTTTCAAACGACATTTTCTTCACACAACTAGATTTGTTAATATCTTTTTTATGAAGGCCATCAGATAATTCTAAATCGAGATAAAATACCAGAAAGACTAATGAGGAATTTACCCTTAAGGGCTTATTTGAAAGCAAATTTCTCTCAAGTCATAAAGCAAAGCATGATATTCTTTCTTTTAGAGGCAGTTTACTGAAACAAAGGCCACATTTAACTTCATGCTGGGACAATTATAAAGTAACACGTGGCATTATACTGAAAATACTCTAAAACGCACTACATTCAGAATAATACATACACCTCAATTATGTAATTTAGTCTTTTAGCTCTTGGGTCCTTCATATACTCTTGAAATGAAAACCCTCTCCGGTAAGTTACAAAGTCATCATGATGCTATTCTTTAGGTGCAGGATATGGGTGTATAAATGCTATTGTGGTTCTGAATCAACAGGAGAAAAAAACAGCAACAAAACAAGGTCAAAGTGAGCTTCAATTTTAGACTGCTTTCCAAAGAAATAGAAACATTCCCTTTAAAAAGGATCTAAATTATTAAAAAAATATTTTAAAGGGTGATGTATCAAACATTATCCGCAATTCTTCCTAGTTTAAAGCATCAACAAACCCCAAAACAATGCTTATTATCACACTGAGAAATTAATGTACTAGGTGTAGGATTCAAAAGCACCCTTTAGAAATGTATAACCTACTGAGAGAAACAGACATTTATTAATACTGATGATACTTAGTGCTCAAAGTAAAAGTATAAATGAAATGCTAATAGAACATGAAAAGCATGGGAATGCGTCCAACAACTGGACAAGAGGAAGTAGCAGTTGAACTATTTCTAGAAGAATAAATAAACAGTATTACAAAAGTCAGGCAGATGAGGCAAGATCATTTAAGGCTGAGGGAAGATACTGAAAGGCATGGGGATGAGAAAATGCAAGGTGTATTAGAGGAGCTACAAATAATCTAAACCTAGACTAAGTGAATGCAGAAGATGTTAGGGATGAACAGGATTTGAAATAGGTCTAGAGAAGAAATTTTGGATCTGATTGTGGCATGCCTTACTGGGCCCACAGTCAGACCAGTGTTTTAGGAAAAGAACTAGTTGGAAGGTTGTGTTGCCAGCATTACATAATTGGTTAAACAAACAAAAGCAACACGGCTATTCAGTGTTCTAATAGAGTCAATTCATACCAGTTAAAGAAAGCTGATAAATTTACCCAAAATGTATAAGCCCAGTTGTTAAATTATTACTAATTTAAATGACAAAAACTTACAATTAATATATAAAACAAAGGTAATACATATTCAAAATACCCACTTCCTGATTATTTTAATCAGTCACAGATATTATAATTGACTATTATGCATTCTCTTGAGGTTGCATATATTAATGTATTTGTATGACATAAATACTATATGCCTTGGTTATCTGGTAAGCATGCTTTTAATGAACAGTAAGTCCTTTTCACAGTTTAGGAGGCTAGAAGCCTGAATTCAGGGCCCTAGTCCTAGGGGAAGGCTTTTTCTCTCAGTAAGCAATGTGGACCCCAAGCCCCTTGAAGATCTCCATGCCTCAGCATCAAGCTTCCCCTGGGTCTAGAAGATTCACAGCCTAGGGATCTTTAGTCCAAAGGTGGTACTCTGCTCCCAGCTCTTTATTAGTGGTTTACATATAGTAGTAAAATATAGCAGTAGATAAGAAAACAAGTATTTTTAAGTGAGTGTATAGACAATATCAAGTGTTATTAATGAAAGTGTATTTTCTTTCAATCTTTCCTAATTATTGATACAAGTTGTTGAATACAAAATTGATGACCTGAAATGTCAAAGAACCACCTTAATTCACAACTTGGAAATTGTTAAAAAATTTGTCATATTAAAAAAGGTTGAAGGAGGAGGAAGAAAATAATTGTGATGAAACTCATAGGAAGAAATGTAAAAAAAAAAAAACTAAAAAATGCTATTTTTCTGTCATTTCTCCTAGATTTTAAGTACAAGTCCTTTCCATGGAGTATTATTTATAAAATGGTAAAATGGGACAGCTGAGGGGAGTCTGAGTTGCACACCCGAGCCTTTTAGGCTGCCGTGTTCCACCACGCCCGGAGCCATGGGGGAGTGGAGATGTGAACTGGAGCCTTACAGCCTGCTGCACACAAATTCACCCAGAGCCGCGGGAAACTAGAGATGTGGACCAGGGCCTTGCAGGCCTTCTGAGTTGCAGACCAGGATCTTGTAGGCCATTGTGTGCCACCGTGTCTGGAGCCATGGGGAAATGGAGACGTGGCCCACTTTGCAGAAACTTGCCTGGAACTGCTGGGAAACAGAGATGTGGACTGGGGCCTTCTAGGCCCGTGGCCTGCAGCTCTGCCTGGAGCCTTGTAGGCCTGCGGTCTGCGGCTGTGCCCAGAGTCATGGGAAGAAGAGAGGAGGACCAGGGACTTGCAGGCCCGCTGTGTGCTGCCTTGGTTGGAACTGTGGGGAGTCTATATCTCAGACTAGGGCTTGCAGGACCACAATGTGCCTCCTCATTTGGAACCATGGGGATTCTGAGTTGCGGACTGGGACCTTTCTGGGTCACCGCACGTCTCCTTAGCTGGCGCCACAGGGAAGAGGAGATGGGGACTAAGTACTTGCAGGCCTGCCGTGAGTTGCCTTGCTCAGAGTCACGGAATGGGTCTTTGCAGGCTCATTACATGCCCCTTCGCCCGGAGCCATGTAGAGTTTCGGACCAGGTTCTTGGTCCTTGCAAGCCCGCCCAGGAAGCGCCCAGCCCCTGGGGTCTTAGATAGGCACTGCCTGGGTCTATCACAGCTTCGAGAATCTTTGCTAACCAGTCTGCTCCCAGACCATACAGTGGAGAATACATCCCAGGCCCAGAGGGCATCCTTGCCTCAAATGTAACCTAGATCCGGAATACAGGGGACCAACAACCAGGTTCTGGGAGCTCCCCCAGCTCACACTGGTCACATCACCTTAGACTTGAACGGCGCTGCCACCCACCCATTGGCCCCTACAACTGTACCGGAGCTATCCACCAGTCGGATTGAGTTCCCCACAGCTGTCCCCACTGGTGCTCGCAACTTCTCATCGCTGTTGACCAACTGAGTCACTTCAGCACCTACCTACACAGCAGCCTGACCCACCTCTATAGTAGGCCACAGGCAGCCCTTAAAAACACCATTGCCAGTCACACAGTGAAAGAATACAGGGCCTCTTGGTCTCCCAGAAATATGGTGCCCAGTTCTTCGAAATCATCACGTAAACAACAGCAAATCACATCACTCCCAACAAGTTAACAAGACAAACCACATTAGCAAAGCTAACAACACTTACAGAAGAATCTGACGTGGATCTGCCATAAAAAGAAAATTTCAGAAGGCTTCTTGGAGTAATACAGGAGATGAGGGAAGCCACACAGACTAAGGATGCAACAATAGAGGAGATGAAGTCCACTATAGAGGGGATGAAGTTCATACATCAAAAGGAAATACAGGAGCTAAAGGATAAAGTAGCAGAAGCTGTACACAAAATCACAGATCTCATGAATAGACTAGAGGAAGCTGAGAACCATATCAGAGATCTTGAAGACAATTAGGCAGACCTCAGCAAATGAGAAATACAATCAAACAATATAATAAAATAGACAGAAGAAAACCTGAGATTAATGATGGATGCTATGAAGAGAAACAACATCGGAATTACTGGCCTACCAGAACAAGACATAGCAAAGAAGTCAAAAGCTCAACTTAAACGGGAATTTCTGAAAGAAAACTTCCCCACTCTAATGAATGAGAATCAATCACTCATACAAACAGGAGAACACCATATAGCCCAACTCCAACTAGAAGTCAATGAGCCGATACCAATCACCAAGATAACATGGTCAGAGGGAAAAGATGGGAATAAAGAAGCCCACCCAACAAAGACACAGTACAGTGATAAGAAGGGTGATATGAAAACACCCAAATCAAAAGGCACGAGATGTCAGCATTGAATCCACAGATCGTGATAATAACTCTGTCATCGATCGTGATAATAACTCTGTCATCAGCTTTAACTACTACACTAAAACAAAAAGGCTTGCAGACTGGCTTGGAAAACACAATCCTTTGATCTGTTGCCTGCAGGAAACGCATCTTAAGCTTGCAGACACGAATAAACTAAGAATAAAAGGCTGGCAGAAAATATACGCGGCAAACGGCAACTCAAAAAAAAACCAAACCAGCGTCATAATCCTAATCTCAGACAAAACTGATCCAAGGTTCAAACCATAAAAAGAGATGAGAGCCACTTTATAATGCTCAAAAGATAACTTTACCAGGAACCAGTGAGTATAATAAATATACATGCACCAAATGAGTACCCGTCAAATCTGTCAAACTATTGAGAACATGACAAAAGATATCACAGATTCAACAGTTATAGTAGTTAACTTTAGTATACCACTTTCAGAGAAAGAAAGATCATTGCGAAGGAAGCTCAGCAAAGAGACTATAGAGCTAAACACTACAATTAGGAAAATCGATCTGATAGGCATATTTAAAGCTTTCGATCCAAATGCAAAAAATTCACATTCTTTTCAAGTGCGCATGGCACATTTTTGAAAATAGACCACATGCTGGGACACAAGTCAGGTGTGAGTAAATTCAAACACATAGAGATCATACAGACGTCCTTCTCAGATCACCATGACATAAAGCTGGAGATCAAGAAAAGGATGACCAGAAAAACAGGCAAACAATTGAAGGATGAATAATGATCTTCTGCAACATGAGTGGATACTGACCCAGATTAGAGGGAGATCAGAAAGTTTCTAGAAGTTAATGAGAATGAAAATACATCATATCAAAACCTATGAGATATGGCTAAAGCAGTCATCAGAGTTAGCTTGATAGCAATAAGGACACATATGAAAAAGGAAGAGAGACTTATGATGGATATGTGCTCATAAAACCTCCAGCAACTAGAACAGAGTCAACAGAAGAATCCCTCCAATCGCAAAAGAAAATACATAATAAAAGGGCAGAGTTGAACCACTGGGAAGACAAAAGAAAGATTGAGAAAATTAATGCAGCAAAGATCTGGTTCTTTGAGAGGATCAACAGAATTGACAGACAATAATAGCTAGGATGAGGAATGAAACAGGGAGAATCACAACAGACCCTAATGAGATTAAAAGGATAATCACCAAGTACTATGAAAAGAATGGAATCTAATGAATTCAACAATGTGGAAGAAATGAACAAATATTGGGAAAAAAAATCCCTCCCTAGACTATCCCAGATAGAGGTCAAGAATCTAAACAAACCTATAACAAAAGAAAAAATATATATGGTTATCAAGAAGCTACCAAAAAACAAACAAACAAACCTTTCCAGACCAGATGGCTTCATCAGAGATTTCTACTAAGCATTCAGGGAAAAGCAGACACACCGGTCCTCCACAAATGATTCCACAGTGTAGAAAAGGATGGCAAACTCCTCCTACCCAAACTCATTTTACGAAGCCAGTATAACTTTTATACTCAAACAGAGCAAGGATCCCACAGGAATAGAGGACTACAGACCACTACCTCTAATGATCATAGATGCAAAAATCTTCAACACGATATTGGCCAATAGAATACAAAAGTATGTAAAATGCCATTGGCCACCAGGATCAGGTAAATTCATCTTAGGGGTGCAGGGATGGTTTAACATTTGAAAATTCATCAATATTGTACACCACATTGATAAGAAAAAGTATAAGAACCACGCGATAATATCTATAGATACAGAAAAAGCGTTTGACAACATCCAACACCCATTCCTAAATAAGACACTCAGGAGAATAGGAATGGAAGCCTAACAGCTAACATCATAACAAATGGAGAAAAAATGAAATCAATTTCACTGAAAAAGGGGACGAGACAAAGATGTCCCTTGTCCCCACTTCTATTCAATATTGTACTGGAGGTCCTACCTAGTAACATAAGACAACGGAAGGATATCAAAGGTATCCATCAGGGAGAGGAGGAGGTGAAATTATTGTTATTTTCAGATGACATGATTCTGTACATTAAAAATCCCAAAAGCTCCACAACTGGAATACTGACAGCGATAGAGGAATATGGAAGAGTGGCATGATACAAGATTAACAAACAGAAGTCGAATGGTTTGTGATATATATTGGATAAGACCATAGAACAGGATATCAAGAAGGCAGTATCATTCACAATCGCCAAAAACAAACTGAAACACCTAGGGATATATCTAACCCATAAAACAAAAGACCTACACATAATGGGGAAGCCTCGCGGCCCGAAGCCCACAAAATGGAGCTAATCAAGAAGGGAGCATATCTTTATAAACAATCTGGAGGAGAAAACAACGGTACTGACGCTTAGGGGGGACATGTTAGAGGGGGAGGTCGAGGAAAGGAAGTGGTATTAGCAAACCCAGGGACAAGGGAACAACAAGTGATCCAAAGTTGGTGGCAAGGAGGTTGTAAAGACCTGGTAGGGCTTGAGCAAGGGTAATGTAACCGAGAGGAAATACTGAAACTCAAATGAAGGCTAACATGATAGTGGGAAAAGAGGAAAGTAAAAGGAAATAGAGGAAAGAACTTGGAGGCAAAGGGAATTTATAGAGGTCTAAATACATGTATGTACATATGTAACTATACTACTATAAGCTGATGGGGATATAGATCTCTGTGCATATATTTATAGGTTTAGTATTAAGGTAGCAGATGGACATTGGGCCGCCACTCAAGTACTCCCTCAATGCAAAAAAACTTTGTTCTATTAAACTCTGGCATTCCATGATGCTCAACTTCCTGACACAATCGCTGAAAACAAAATGAGTGCATAAGCAAATATGGTGAAGAAAGCTGATGGTGCCCGGCTATCAAAAGATATAGCATCTTGGGTGTCTTACCCAGGGCACTCTGTAAGTTTAATGCTATCCCAATTCAAATACCAACAACCTTCTTCAAAGAATTGGAAAAAACTGACCACTTAATTCATATAGTGAAGGAAGAAGCCCAGAATTAGCAGAGAACTCCTCAAGAAGAAGGACAAAGTCGGAAGACTCGCTTTACCTTTTTTTTACACCTACTACAAACTCCAGTGGTCTACACAGCATGGTACTGGCATAATGACAGATACACAGACCAATGGAAAAGAACATAAAAGCCAGAAATAAAACCATCAGCATAAAGACAACTGATCTTCAACAAGGGCCCCAAAAGCATCAAGTGGGAGGGTGACACCCTATTTAACAAGTGGTGCTGGAAACAATGGAAATCCACATGTAGAAAAATGAAACAAGATTTCTACCTCACCCCATGCACAAGAACGAACACAAGGTGGATCACGGACCTAGAAGTAAAACCTCAAACCATCAGGAACATTAGAGAAGGAATCGGGACAAAACTAAGAACATTGTCCCAGGGCATACAAAGGCTAACTGCAATAGAGCAGAGTACACACACTAGAAACCTCAAATGGACAAATGGGATTTGTAAGGATAAATCACCTGTGTGCATCAAAAGACTTTACCAAGAGGGTAACAAGGGAACCCACAGACTGGGAGAGGATTTTTAGCAATGACACAACAAAGGGCTTATTACGAAAATCTACAATACCCTCCTTGCCTGAAAAAAGAGGAAAACAGTTAACCCTTTGAAGAAGTGGGGAAAAGATCTGAAAAGAAGTTTCACTAGGGAGGAGACCCACATGACCAAAAAACATGTGAGAAAATGCTCCAATCATTAGCCATCAGAGAAATGCAAATCAAAACAACCATGAGATACCATCTAACACCCGTGAGGTTAGCCCAAATATTGGAGGGGATGTGGTGAGGTAAGAACTCTCTTACATTGCTAGTGGTCTTGTAGATAGGTACAGCCACTATGGAAAGTGATCTGGCGATACTTAAAAAAGATAGAAATGGAGCAACCTTATCACCCAGCTACCCCTCTACTGGGCATATACCAAGAAGAGATAAACCACGACCAGTTGTATGCGCTCCAATGTTTATTGCAGTGCAATTCACAATCACAGAGAGTTGGAAACAATCTAAATTTCCATCGGTAGACCAGTGGACCAGTAAACTCGGGCACATACACACAATGGAGTACTATGTATCACTAAAAAGCACTGATGAGCACATGAAACATGTCTTTTCATGGGAAGAGCTGGAAAAAATTATGCTAAGTGAAGTCAGCCAATCACAAAAGGGGAAATACAGCATGAGTCTCCTGAGGTAAGTGTAATCAGCCCGGTAGGTATAGAAGAGAAGCCACCTATATCACAACATTCGGGCTGAGATACAGGGAATTGGGAGGAGGTTGGATCAAACCCAATGGGAAAAGGAGGGAGGTGGGGAGGGAGAAAAGGTGGGGGTGAAATGATTGTCAGAGGGAGCACGACACTAATCCACCCAGGGGGAGAGCACTGGTCTTGTCTGCACAGAATCGGGAGTGCGCATGCAGACCTTACCATGATGTACCAAACCATGAGGAGAGTATGGTGGGGAGGCAGTGTGGTCTGAACCCCTCAAAACGGAGCAAACCAACAAGGGAGCATACCTGATCAGCAGCTGGAGCAAGGCAGAGCTATGAAGCCCCTGAGGAGCCCCCAAGGGGGTGCTCCAGGCCAGGAGGGATAGCTCCTGGACAGTCTTGAAGGCCAATGAACAGACCCAGGATTTTGTGTATTTCTTCTCTTTTAAGAATAAAACTTTTTTCTTATTTATTTACTATTTTCATTAAAAAATCAGGATAGGCACGGAAGGTATGCCTGAGATGAGAGCAGCAGGGTTGGTCCTGGGAGACCTTGGAAGTGAGGGCAGTGGGGGAAGAGGGGCGGTGAGCAGGCTGCGCCATGGACAGGGGAACAACTGGGGTGTTGGAATCAATAGCGAGTAGATACGGATCCGAGGTAGGGGAGGGGGGTGTCGGAGCAACAGAAAACTAACTAAGAGGAGGTACCAAGAGGCAGAAATAAGGGGGAAGTGACAGTGGGGCAGGAGGAAGGTGAAAGGAAACAGAGGAAGGACCAAGGAAGCAACGCAACGGATAGAGGTATAAACATAGTGGTAAATATATGTAAACACATTAATCCACAAAAATAAAGGTATTGGTCAATGCACGTACATTTATATGGCAATACACTGAGGTAGGGAATGGACTTTTGGCCTCTACTCATACCCTCCCTCAACACAAGAATACTTTTTTTTTTTTGCTCCTCCTTCTTCTTCTTCTTCCCCGTTTGATCTACAAGAACACTTTGTTCTAACCAATCGGCAGTCTGAGATGTCCACCCTCCCAACACAATTGTTGAAGACAAAACGGGTGCATAAGCAAATGTGGTGAAGAAGGTGGATGATATAGTGTCTGGGGTCTTAAAGGCTTGAAGTTACACAAGCTGCCATTCAGCAGTGACGCAAGAAGTTCACATGGAAGAAGCACACCACCAGTGCAATCATGAGGAGTCATAGGGACCTGGTAATAGGCATCAACAGACACATAACAGACAAAAACAGATTGTTGAGAACGAGTGGGGCTGTAGCAGAGATCCAAAGCCCACCTGTAGACAGTGGAACAATCTCCCCACAGAGGGGCCACAGGGAAGGGATGAGTCACCAGGGTGCAGTAAACCATCGATGAAACACACTCTATTCCTCTGGTTCCATGAGGCTTCCTCACCCCCCACTAACCATAACCCCAATGCTGCTTCTCAAATCAGACAGACCAGAACATGTACACAGGTATAGAAAGGGTTGGGAACTCACAACATAAGAGAATCCAGGAACAGGAGTGGGAACACTGACACCAGAAGAGTGGGAGAAAAAGGGAGAAAGAGGGAACCGATCACAATGATCGACACATAACCATACACCCTTCCACAGGGGGAAGAATAACAGAAAACATGGGGAAAGGGAGACAGCAGTCGGTGTGAGAGATGAAAATAATAATGCACAATCTATCAGGGGCTTATGGAGGGGGGAAGAACGGGGGGAGGGGGGGAAAGAGCTAATACCAAGGGCTCAATAGAAAGTAAATGTCTAGAAAAGAATAAAGGCAATATAGGTATAAACATGCCTGATTCAACTGGTGTATGGATTGTGATGAGTTGTATGAGCCCCCAATAAAAGGATTAAAAAAATAATCATAAAATGGTATAATGGGTCAAAGTATCTCCTTCTTTTCTAAGCCCATATTATTCCCATGAAATTTCTATGGCACATACATGGTGACTTATTAACTTAAGCAAATATTATTCCAGGATATTTCAGAGTAAACAATGTTATAGACTTCTTCAAATAATGAGTAGCCAACACTTGGTCTACAAAAGCTACAATTTAATATGCTCATTTAAATGATTTCCCCTTACTCAATCTTACAATCTCCTGAAATCTTCTGCCTTCATTGGTATTCAGGAGATGAACTGGAAAGAAATTATTACTCTAGGCAAGCAATTACATCTTATTCTCTCTTGGCTAGCCCTGGTACCCCACTTTAGGAGATTCACAGTTACAGAAAATCAAGTCATTGCTATTCTACATGAGGCTTCCGAGCTATTGAACACCTGCCACATTAGACGCATACCTCATATTGGACATGTTTATGGCAGCAGTTTACTGAATCTAAGAAAGAAACAACTCTCTTAGAGCTTTGTGCCCAGTCATAGGGATGATACAGTAGAAGGCATCAGAAAAATTACATATGGAACTCATCCTAAACCATGTTTCAGAAAGGATATTCTAAGAGAAAAAAATTTTTAAGTGGCACTGAGAAAGTGAACGCTCTTTTCAGCTAACAGCTTTCTGTTCTGGTAACAGTTTAGCAGTTTTTAATCTGAATGTAAGTAAAAAAACCAAATAAAATAGACTGGCCACAGCTTTCAAAGCTATCATAGGTAAGCTGAATTATGAGTAAGTTGGGGACTTAGGAAGTCCTCATTTTAGTCCTATAACCTAAAAGAGGCGCACTATTGAACTTATGAGGTTAATATTGCTCTCTGACAAACGTATTATCGTGGTGGTTGTTAGGTGCCATCAAGTCAATTCCAACTCACTGTGACCCTGTCTATAACGGAATGAAAACACTGCCCGGTCCTGTGCCATTCTCACAATTGTTCTCCTATTTGAGCCCTGTGCTGCAGCTACTGTGCCGTCCATCTTGTCGAGGGCCGTCCTCTTTTTGCTGCCCCTGCACTTATCAAGCACGACAGCACACGGGTGGGGTCACACGTGTCACTCCTTCAGATGATTATCTCCTGTTCCTCAGTATGATTACTTCCACTTCATAGTTAAGTGAAGGAAGTGAAGCTTAGAAAAGCAGTCAATCAACGAAAGAGAAATGAATTCAGAGTTGGAAGATCATCCCTTTCTCACTTCATGACCTCTGTGTTCGACAGCAGGATTTTTCCTAAGCCTAGCTCAATTGTAAAATGAAAAACAATCCCATGAAACTATGAACTAACAAAACACATAAGAAACTGGAAAATAGACTTGAAAAACTATACACAATGATTTCATACTGCACATAACACCATGCTTATTAAAAAAGATAGAAGTGATTAGCTCTGACAAAGGAGGTAAGATTAAGAGGACTCTACCTATTTTCGTATTTTATCTTATTATATATTGAATGTATATCCTTGTTTTACTTGTATAATTAAAGTTAAACTAAAAAGGAGAAAATGAAAGACAAGATTAGAGGCAATATTTTATAGATAATATAAATAAATATTTAATGCTGTTAATAGTGTTTTACAATGAAAATCATACACAGAATTCATTTATTCATTAAAATATTTGCTGAGTTAACATTTTTTAAAAGATCATTTTATTGGGGGCTCTTACAGCAATCCCTACATCAATTGTATCAAGCATATTTGTATATATGTTGCCATCATTATTTTCTAAACATTTACTTTCTATCTGAGCCTTTGGTATCAGCCCCTCTTTTTACCCTCCCTTCCCCCAGACTACGTATCTTTTAGTCTGAGGCCTACTCCCTGATTCCAGCTAAGTGCCTGCTCTAAATTGCATTATTTATTATATGGATAAAATACCTGAAATTAACACCAAATAAAAATTTTCTCACTTCTAAATTGAACAGACATATGCTGAATGAATGTCTAGTGGGTAACCAGGCATATCTTAAGGGATATCCTAAAGAATTATTAAGTGCTAAGTTTAAGGAGGCAAGAGATAGAGTACCAACAGTGTGGAAGTAATTCCGGGTGGTGACCTTCAGTTTTCCATGAATTTGATCATTAGGACCAAAGTACAGTTTGAATTGTTCTCCTCCAAAGACCTTTTGTGCTTTCTCAAACATAAATCTGACACTTCCATGGATATCACACTACACTGTCTGACCTTCCTGTTTTAATGTACCACGAGTTTAATATTTTACTACGGGGAGAACTCAGAACATTATATAAACCTAAAAGGCAGTATGCTAGCATAAAAACAATCACAAGACCCCAATGTAAATTCTAACTTTGTAAGCTATTTGATTTTGGAGCTACACTGTTGGTATTTGGATTCACAGCTTACTACCCGTATGACTTTGGGTAGCTACCTTAATTTTCCTGCGCCCAGTTTCCTCAGCTACAAAACAGGGGTCAAGTACTTACTTCAGAAAGCTCTCGTGAGGATCACAGTTAATACATGTTAAATGTTTACTGTAGAGAGCTCAGCACCTAGTAGTATTCAATAGATGTTAACTATGTCTTACAGGGTGGCTATTAGCATTGACTTGATGGCAGTGAGTGATATTACTTTTGGTAACCTACACCCACTCCTCATTGACATAGTCAGTTACCAAAGACCAGGTTGTTAGATGAAAATCATTGCTAAATGAAAATGGAGAATGATCACATTACATCATTAAATAACTGCCAAATTTCATCATTACATAATTGCCAAATCACTGAGACTCATGGCCCAGACAAGCTGATCCACAATCTCACACCATCACAGCCAGTGTTACTCTTATTTTACTTATACTTCAGTGTTTATTACTACCAGGCACATGGTGTTAATGCGCATACTAGCAAGTAGATTTTTATTCATGTGTTTAAATCTGAAATTTCAGATAGCACATTGGTCAGGAAAGAGTAGGTGCATAATATTCCATGTACCATACCATACAGTTACTGTAATTTAACTAGTTTCCAGTTGCTGAAACTTAAATTACTTCCAATTTTTCCAATATATGCTGTGAACTTACATTTATTTTATACAAGTCTCTGATTTGCTTCAAAAGGAAAAAGTAATAAAGGGAATTACTAGGTCAGAAAGTAGGAATAATTATATCTCTTCATAAAATGCCAAATTGCTTACCAATTTGTACACCAACAGAATAAAGCCCATTTTTCTGTATCTTTGCTGGTATTAAGTATTATCACTTCTTTAATTAAATATTATTTTCATTTTAGGAGTTAAATATTTTATCACGTTTATTTCTTCAATAAAACGATCAGTTTACGTTCTTTGGTAATTGAAAACAAAAACCAAAACCCAGGATCTAAATGGTGTTCCATATCATGGCAAACTGGATTACAGTTCAAACATACTTACTTACTTCCTCTCCACCCTCCCAGGCCCAGGCCTAGCCTATAGAACAGTGGTTCTGAACCTGCCTAATGCTAGGACCCTTTAATACAGTTCCTCATGTTGTGACCACCCAACCATAACATTATTTTTGTTGCTCCTTCATAACTTTAATTTTGCTACTGTTATGAATCGGGCGACCCTATATGAAAGGGTCATTTAACCCCCAAAGGGGTCGCGACCCACAGGTTGAGAACCACTGCTATAGAAGGTGTATATATGTCCTTGGTCGCTCGATGTTGGGCTTAGTGTTTTGCTTTGTCAGGCAGAACAGGCTTTCTTTGGGCTTAGTTGTGTAACTTACACCTTTGGTCCAGGGAAGGCTAAGAGGTAAAAAGTAGACTTAAATTTGTTTGAGCAAGCAGAGCTTTTTGTTGTCAGTTTTATAGTAAGAAGTGTCCCTGAATAACTGCTGCCCATATCGCCTGGGCCCCCAAGAGCACACATGCAACAGTCAGGAACACAACTTGCAGTGCAGAGCCCAGTCCAGTCTCAGCAGCAGTCTGTAGCAGCAGTCCTTGGTTGAGCCCAGGCTAGTTCTCTCAATTCCCAGACGACCTACCGACTCATAAACGAGTATAAATTACTGTCTTAAGCTACTGAGTTTTGGGATAGTTTATTATGTAGCAATTTATGTGCTTATTGCATTAGACTATAAAACTCTGCAAGAGATCCAGATAGAATCTATTACGTATCTTCCCTAGGGTCCTATATTCTCAGCAAACACTCAAAGCCTCAGAGTACATTGTGTGCTTATTTTCCCTCTTTTCTTTTTGTTGAAAGTTCCTAGATACAATACTTTGTTTTGATGTTTTACACTTTGCATGTATCACCCTCAAATAAAATTACATATAAAAGATAACATACAAAATACAGCAAAAATAATATATTTAAGAAATTACCTTTAAAGTTATTTCTAATTAGGTACTTTAGTTTATAAGTTGAATTCATAAATAATTTTCAACTTTGCTACTATTAACTATCAGTGATGTTTTCCCAACTTAAGCCATAAAAAGTATAACCTGCTTTTAAATTTGGAACCTGTGTGTATGAGTGTTCCAAAAGCAATCCAATTTACACAGAAATGCGAATCACATCAATCAGCTATAGGAGCAACTAAGGAACACAAAACTGACTACAAAAACAAAACAACCAAATGGCATCAAGGTACAATTATTTTAAAAAGAATATACTCTTACCAAGAAAATAGAAATAACTTATTAAGAGGTTTAATTAGCATTTTAAAAGTTACTTACCAAACCCCAAACTAAATCGATTGCCAATGAATGTGAGTTCAACTCATAGAGACCTGGGTGGGGCCAAGTAGAGCTGCTGCTCAGGATTTCCCAGACTCTAACTATTGACAGGAATAGACAGCCTCACCTTTCTCCCAAGGCTAGAGACTGGTGTGTGTGCGTTGCCGACCTTGAGTTTAGCAGTCTAAGAGGAGTGTTAATGTAATAATTTTAAAATCAATGAAAATTAGCAAAATGCCAAGTAGATAGAAGACTATCAATAATTACTTGTTAATGAAGAATGAGAACAGGAGTTCACCTTTAGTTTGATCTCATGTTTGTACCTAGTGCATCAGCAGGATTATTAGTATCTGCATTATTCTTTAGTGCTAGAGAGAGCACAGCAAGTAGTGTATTTTCAATTTTCAAATGGGTTAAGGGTTTGTGCTACTTTAAATAGTGAGCCAAAAATGAAAGCAATTATACAAATGAGTGTTTTTGTGTATGTTAAAATAATAAAAAAAGAAGTCAATGGAACAAAAACACTTCTCCAGAGAGTTAAAAACAATTAGCATGTCTATTATAATATGATAAGATTAAAATGAGAAAATCCTAGCTTAGCAGCCTATTACTGGGTGTAGAAAGAGGGTAACAAACTGGCTCTCCCCCCAGAGAGGAAGCCCTTCAGGACTGCATGTGCTCAGTGCTCACAATGAGCTGATGATTTGTATTGCAGGCACTGAACTACCTCCGCTGAATCCTCATTAGGGACACAGCATTCCTAAGAGGGTGCCAAACAAGGGGGCCGGGAGGGGTCGGATCTGGGAAATGAAAAACAGCCCAACATACACAAGTGAACCCAGCTTTTAAGTGAACAGAGAATATCTCTTTTTTCTTTAGTATTTTTGAACGCTGAGTAGCAATGTTAGGTAAGAGACTAAAGTAAAATGAGGTATTTTTAAAAGACATTTTCCCCTTTTACATATTTAAAGCACAGCAAAATGCTAAATCCACAAGTAATTTATAAATATTTCAGTAGAAATATTAGGAACTGTCAAAGAAAAAACAGGAAATCGAATGAAGTATCGTTTCCATCAACAAGTTAGAAATGGCAACATAATGGTTTTCATTTTTCTTTCTTATTGTACTTCCCACAGGCTTTTCCTTGCCAAAGCCAAGACACTTACCATTTAAAACACCTATCCTGTCTCCTCAAACAACGCCCCCTGCCCATCCCAAGAACAACAACATTTTTAAGAGTTGTCTTCGAATTTAGCCTTATAATAAAATGTGAATACTTAAAATAAGGAAATTGGCTGCTAAATTTCTTTGTTTCTAAGATCAGTGGTGGAAAACAAAATATACTGAAATGTTTCCCTTTTCATATAGTACGTAGGACACTAAATTCTCTTTTCTCACCTTCTAAAAAATGATTGTTGATGTAGTTAGCTCTTGTTAACTCCATTCTTACAAACCATGCAACATAACATATGTAACTTTTGAAAACCCTTGAAAATGCTCTCAATAATGCTGTTACTATGATTACTCATACAGGCTAGTTCTCTGAGGAAATGAAGATTGCTGAACCTGAACAAGGTTTCTCACCATACCTCTTTACACTCATGAAATTTATCCTTTGCAAGAGCACACATACATTTACTATCTATTTGATTAGCTACATTAAATATTTTTTGGGGGTGGGGGCTCAATGAGTATCTCTAAATCTATGTTTTCTGATGCCCTTTCCCTTGCAACAATTTTCAAGATAACAAAATAAAATTCTACTGTCGATCATCCTTCAACATCATCTTTTCTGTCAGTGGTTCTACTGAGCTGTCTTTTCAATTTTTCCTCCAAGTTTTTCTGTTTAGTCATGTAAGTATTTATATGCAACATTTTAATAGATTTTTAAATCTTAGAAATATGATTAAAATGTTTAACTCGCTACAAAATATTTCTTTGGTTTCTTAATGTTCAAGGAGCATACAGCTGGCTACTTGGTCAAAAATCCAAACACATTCCCAACTGGTACTTGGCTCTACAACTCCCTACCCAGGAAATTTTTAAGAGTTTCTCTTCAAAAGACCTTCCTAAAGGAAGACATATATATGATAGCCATAAAGGAACAACAGGAATTATATTCTATTGAATCATAGATTCTATTGATGTAGCACATTAGAATTTATAAAGGTAATTTTATGGGTATGATTTCCTTTAATTCTTACAACTCTGTGAATTAACCAGAGCAGGTGCTATTAATTTCTTTAAAAAGATTTGGCTTTGTTTGAATGAAAGAGTCCTAAGCCTGAAGGTGAGCTGAAAACAGTATCACTTTTCACAACCTACAAATTATATGGCTTTGGGAAAGACTCATGAGACAAATGGAATCCTTCTAGCTTATGACAATCATGAGGGTCAAACCAGAACTGTTCTTCATAAGGTTTCCAAGGACGGAGTTTTTAGAAGTAGACTGCCAGGCCTTCTTCAAAGGCACCTCTGTTTGTATTCAGACTGAATTTTTCTCTCAACAAGCCAACCAGAAGCCTAAGAGTGTAGGGGTTTGTGTGTAGGCAGTTCTAGTACCCTGATTAAATTTGTATACTCCTTTTTAAGGCCTTTTTACTTATCTTGTTTTTTTAATACTGGATTGTAATTTCTTCAGGGTCGGAACTATGCTTTCTTTGTTGCTGTATCTCTAGAACCAAGCACAGCCGTGGCCCACAGAATATTCTCAGTAATTACTTGAATTCATGCATTCTCTCTACCTCCCTCCCTCCCTATCCCGCCGTGCAACCATACTTAATTTGCAATTAAGAAGTGAGGTGTTTTTACAGTAAATGGAAATCTGAAGTTAAAAAATGTTCTTATATAGCTGGTTTGGCTGTTCGATTTCAACATTAAGGTATGGCAGGTATTCTCCGTAAATTAAATGAGAATAATTTGAAAAATATATTTTAAAAGTAGGATAAAAGCTTTTCATAAAACAAAACAAAAAAAATGAACTGCAAATGTGTACTGAAATATGCACTGAAAGGTAACTTGGTATGGAATATTTTTATTTCCCTAAACCTTCCTGAGTATGCGGAACTAAACAACCTCCACATAGGTCCTACAACAGGAAGAGGAAACTGTGAAAGGCTCTAAACACTACTAATTAACAAATCCTTTTCATTGCAGCTTATCTCTAATTCTTTGATTTCAACAAAGAACACACGGCAGATCATTGAAAATAACTGATGGTGGACCACTGCAATTCTGGGGCTACTGATAATACTGAATTTTACCTGTGAGACTGAAGACAAAACAAAACTTAACAGCAGTGGTTAAAGAAATTCCTCTCTTCTGTTTAAACTTAGATAAGACTCATGAAAGGCCTATTTCCTATGAACAGGTCACAGACAGATCCTCCAAATCCCCATTCTTTGCCTCATAAAGAGCAATGGAATTGCTTGTTCCCAAAGAATCAAAAACAAAGTGCTTGTTAACCAAAGTCCCATGAAGCTTTTCTCCTTCCCACAAGTCCCTGGTCTTGGGCCCAGCCTCAGTCTGAATCAATTGCAGTGTATTTCCTTCTTCAAGGGTCCCTCACGGAGAAGAGAGGTTGCCTTCAAGATAAATCATTCTGATTTAACAGGTGATCACATGTCTGTTTTATCTCATTTTCTCACACCTATTTTTTCCCTTATCACTTTGTATTCTCAGTCCCTCCATAAGAAATACAATTTCTCTCTACCGTGCTGAGTCTTGCATTCTTGCACACCTTGAAGTTGGCCAGCGCCCTGCCTATTGTCTCTTTCTTCTCTTCCACTACTTCTAACGCTCATTTTCCTTGCTCTTCTTTCTTCCTCAATAAAACCTCTTCCTATTAATGCTCAGCTCTTTGATTTTGCTTCGTTACTTTGACAGAATATAACTCAGACACGGTTCAAAAGCTCAGCAACATTGCAACAAATTGCCTTCCATTCTCCCTTGTACATCTTTGTTAACAAAGTTTCTTAGAATTTATTTAAAGGGGGCAGCTATAAGTAATATAAATTTATCTAATTGCCAAATGCAAAATAATTTGTTAAAATTCATAATACATTTGTAATGTTTGTCTTGATCCATTATAAGTAATAATCATGGCAATGATAATCATAATCCAGAAAAGAAAAAAAATCTCTTAAAGACAGGGAGTGATAGGAAATTTCAATTTACATAAAAACACATGGAGCAGATCAAAGTTATTTAAAAAGCTATATTAATTTAAAATGACATTCAATAGGAAAGGGATGCAAAATTTCTATTATAAAATTTTTTTAATAAAAAAA
This sequence comes from Tenrec ecaudatus, assembly GCF_050624435.1. NCBI lineage: Eukaryota > Metazoa > Chordata > Mammalia > Afrosoricida > Tenrecidae > Tenrec > Tenrec ecaudatus. The sequence goes on along the minus strand of NC_134530.1, from coordinate 194,495,954 downwards.
AACATGGTATCAGATTGCTTTTATATTTAGATTACCTGGACATATTTAGTAGAGAAGCATAGCAGCTATTTGTTTTTTTTAATTAATTTTAACAATTTATTAGGGGCTCATACAATTCTTATCACAGTTCATACATATACATACATCAATTGTATAAAGCACATCTGTACAGTCCCTGCCCTAATCATTTTTTTCTCCTCTTTTCTTTTTTTACATTTTATTAGGGACCCATACAACTCTTATCACCATCCATACATATACATACATCAATTGTATAAAGCACATCCATACATTCCCTGCCCCAATCATTCTCAAAGCATTTGCTCTCCACTTAAGCCCCTTGCATCAGGTCCTCTTTTTTTTCCCCTCCCTCCCCTTTCCCCCCTCCCTCATGTGTCCTTGGTAATTTATACCTCGTTATTTTGTCATATCTGGCCCTATCCGGAGTCTCCCTTCCCCCCTTCTCTGCTGTCCCTCTCCCAGGGAAGAGGTCACATGTGGATCCTTGCAATCAGTTCCCCCCTTCCAACCCACTCACCCTCCATTCTCCCAGCATCGTCCCTCACACCCTTGGTCCTGAAGGTATCATCCACCCTGGATTCCCTGTACCTCCAGCCCTCATATGCACCAGTGTACAGCCTCTGTCCTATCCAGGCCTGCAAGGTAGAATTCGGATCATGGTAGTTGGGGGGAGGAAGCTTCCAGGATCTGGGGGAAAGCTGTGTTCCCCATCGGTACTACCTCGCACCCTAATTAACCCATCTCCTCTCCTAAACACCTCTATGAGGGGCTCTCCATTGGCCGACACTTGGGCCTTGGGTCTCCACTCTGCACTTCCCCCTTCATTTAATATGGTATATATATACATATACACATATATACACACACTTATATCGTTGTTGTTTTTTTTTTTGCATGATGCCTTATACCTGGTCCCTTGGCACCTCGTGATCGCACTGGCCGGTGTGCTTCTTCCATGTGGGCTTTTTTGCTTCTGAGCTAGATGGCCGCTTGTTCACCTTCAAGCCTTTAAGACCCCAGACACTATCTCTTTTGATAGCCGGGCACCATAAGCTTTCTTCACCACATTTGCTTATGCACCCATTTGTCTTCAGCAATCCTATCATGGAGGTGTGCAGTCAATGATATGATTTTTTGTTCTTTGATGCCTGGTAACTGATCCCCCTGGGACCACACGATCACTTCCATTTAGTAGAGAAGCATAGCAACTATTTGTTTTTAAAGTGAATAATGAAAATACAAAGCCAACTATATCCTTTGAAATGATTTAAACTTAAAGTGAAAAATTCTAGATGTCAACTTAAAATGCAAATGAGGTAACGCAGTTCAGGAAGTTCTTTAAGGGGTTCATAAGAAGAAAATACCTACAGATTACAAGCCAAGTCAAACTACTACTTCTCTAGATTTGGGTTTTCAGGTTTGGAGTTGGTGGATTTGAGGAATTCAGATTTTAGTATGTTATTTAGTACCAGTATGTTTAAAGGTATTTTATGTCACACAATAGGCAACTACAAAAAAAAAAAAAACAGTACTAATTTCTACCCAGGACTGGAGAAAAGTGCAGGATTCTTGATAATTCTGTCACAGGAATCACAGGCACTTGATTTACAATTTCTCTAGTGCCAGACTGATGCCATGAAACACGCACACCTGACTAAATGACAGCAGTTCTTGGCAAGAGGTGAAATTACGGGAGCTTTGGGATGTTTTTTTTCGCTGAGGTACTCAGTTAAATTATATCACTTAACAAGAGTGCCTGCACAGTGATAAAATTATTGGCTACGTTTATTAATACCAGGGTAACTGCTGAATTTACTGCAAAAAGTCAAAGTAGGTCAGAGTATGTTCTTTTGGACCAAATTCCAAGTTTTACTAAAACAGTGTTTTGTTTAATGATTATCTTCATGTTTTAGAGTTTTGTAGCACCAGCTCTCACAATATAACAAGAAAACAACTCACTGCCATCAAGTTGATCCTGACTCATAGTGACCTTATGACTGGGTAGAACAGCTCTTATGGGTTCCCAAGACTAACTCCCAAGAAAGCCTCATTTTTCTCTAGTGCAGTGGTTAGTGGTTTCAAACTGCTAACCTTGTGGTTAGTAGCCCAATGTGAAACATTAGCTAAAGCTCCAAAGATACCCGCCACCCACCGGCAGACCCACTGCCATCAAATGCGTTCTGGCTCACAGTGACCCTATGGGACAGAGAAGAGCTAGCCTACAGGGTTGCCAAGGCTGTACGTTTTTACAGCAGACGGCCTCATCCTTTTCAAATAAAAATAACATCTCTTAGTAACATTTCTTTACCACCTATAGATTAGAAAATGTAGCTTCTGAAGCGTGGGCTGATGTTACGTAGACAAAGAAGAATTTCATTTTAGTAAAAGGAACCTGGATTGAGCTTTGATTGACAGTTCTTAGAAAAAGGTTAAAAATTCAAAGGGAGTGACTGTGTGTGGCTCAGAACCTAAAAGCTTTTTTCTCCTCCCAACAGAAGCAGTCTCAAGTACTATCTGGTTGCCATGGAGATAAGAAACTAGAGGGATGGCAAACTCAATTTGCAGCTAAATGGGCTGGAAACAATCCTTACTACAAGAAGAGGAGAGATTAAAAATATACAAGATTGCCAGGGGGGATCTTTTTTACCTAGCATTTCCCAACCTCATTAATGAAGGAGGAAGTCTAAAAAAGCAAATGAAAACCCTAGGTGCTCATCCATCGAACACAGAATTTCATGCATTGCCACACATCCTGAGCAACTTTGCTCCTTTCTGATGGTACTTGTTAGCAAATATTGGAATGCGACTAAAGTTGTGCTCAGGAGCAAACAAGAATGCCCTAAGGGTGTTGGAATTCCAATGGGAAAAAACCAGACAAATGGAAACCTACCGGGCCATAAGAAAGAAATACATACATAAATGAAAAATTTTTTTCCAATCCTAGAATACCTTTGTGCGTGCTGTAAAGGGCTGCAAACGTCACGGTGAAGAAAGTTGTGGAGTATTTTCCAGCATTAACTAGGTGAGGAAATGCCCTTTTTGTGTCTCGGTATCGGCGCAGGCACTGGATGAAGCGAAGCCAGGCGGGGATGCACTGCACCACGGCCCGCACTCCGTATGAGTAGCTGTGGCAAATTTCTGGTCCTGTGAAGATTTCAAAGAAGAAAAAAATACAATTAAAAAAGTAACTTGGTATGGATTATTATAAGAGCTGTAACAGCCCTCAAAATGTTTTATTAAAAATAATAGTAACTTGTCCACATCGCTTAGCCACTTAATGAAAAAATCAACAAGTCCATAAAAGACAGGAGATGGTTTCAGAATCACTTACTTTTTTGCAACTATTCACAAATTTTCTAGTGGTAGATAAAAGCAAGGGGGAGGAGAGCTGCAGAGGGGACTAGTGGAAGGCTGTCCTCTTGGGATTCTGACTATGTATCTGTTCTGGAATAATTTTCTATAGAGTCTTTGAAAATCATAGGAAAATTCGGTTAGTATCTACTAATCAAAAGGAATATAAAACAAACTTTACTGATACAGACGGTAGCCCTGTAATTTGAAACATCTGAAAAACAAGTATCACAATTCTCTTGAACTTTAAATTACTGTAATACACCTACTATAGGTTGTTCACATTCTTGGGCTCTTTTTCTGGGATGAAGAAATGAATTTGTGTTTTTAAATGAGAAAAACCAATTTGTCTTTGAATTCCAGCAATATGTCATGGCATGACCAACATACAATATAGTACGATAAACCAACTGATGATAGTTATAAGCTTCCATTGGCAATCAATGAAAAGGCATTGGGTCAGCCCTGGTTTAATGAACTGTCATTAGTCACGTGTTAAATTATCTGTCTAAATAAAGTTGTTTTTATCATTAGCAGAATTCCTTTATAGCCTGAACTACCTGAATAAGGTAAATTGTGAAAAAAAGAGGCAGGAAAAAACAAGTACCAAATAAAAGTAAAAAACAATTTATAAAGCACTTAACCTAATTCTAAAGTCAGCATTTTAACCACTGCCTTCTTTGGAATATTATCAAGAACACTGTGATGGCAAATTATTAGCGCTAAAAGCATCTGTGGTACAACTACCAACAACCTAACTTTTTTTTTTCAGTCTGAGAATTCTTTGAGTGTAAGTTGTAAATCTCTTGGCAAAAGGATCGTAAAATCTTACCACATAATTTAAGAGCCAAATTATATCAGAGAAAGAGAATGCTAAGATTGCCAAATACATTTAATTAAGTTTGCAATATTATTGGATAAGTTTTCATCATAACCTTAAATTTCTCAGGCACCATTCTCAATAACTCTTGGTTTACACTGGCAGTTTAGTAGTGTGAACTTTCGCACCCTACCTGCTATATCATCTGGCAACAGGCCCTTACTTTCATCCCATTTGAGCTCAAAACTGTAGAAGCAAATCATGTATTCTAGGTCCATCAGAATCACTGACAGGCTGTTCAGCTGATCAGCCAGCCAGAAATCAGCAAAGCCTACTTTATGGAAGGGGGCTGTAAATACTCGAAACTAGAAAAAGAAGAAGAAAAAAAATCAGAAGCATAGTAATAAAATGCAATTAAAAAATTTAAATTCTATTTTGAGCACTGTGGTAGGTCGGGCTGACTAGAGAAACAAATCCAGACACTCATATATATGTAAGAAAGAGCTTTATATTAAGAAGCGTCCCAGTCTAGTCTAATTCAAGTCCATAATCCTGTACTATTCCATAGAAGCCTCTTCAGACTCATGCAGCCACATGCAATGACACAGACTGCAGGAAGACCACAGCGCTAGGGTGCAAAGTCCAGTGGATCCAAGGTCAGTGGAAACATGGCAGGGCTCCAGTAACTCTCTGGGTGACCAGCAAGTGGAAGGTGAAGGCAGAGAGGAGGTTGTTTTCAGGGCCCTCCTTATGAGAGGGCCACGCCTACAAGGAGGTACCATTAGGTTGGGACCCGACTGACAGGTTAAATACCACCCTTATACCTTCATACATCAAGTTGACATAAATTTATTTACAATAACCATGTAACAAAATCGTGCAGTTTGTAAGTGGAAGATAATGAAACCAATCACAGACAAACTGAATAATAGCAGGCAGGTTGAGAATTCATCATAAAGGCAATGAGTTGCGGAATAGCTAGCACACAAAAAGGAGAAAGGTAGGCAGAGCTGAAGCTGAAAGAAAAGGGAGTGTCAGAAGATAGACTCTGAGAGGTGTTGCGAAGACTCCAGGTTGGTTTTCCCTAAAGACCCCAAATGCTTTAAATTCTGGAATGTTTTCTCTTCTTGGCTAGCTGGACACAAAACTTCTCTGACCACAAGGAAGGGTAGGGAAGGGTGATACAAGCCTTAATCCTCTGACCTATATCACTTTCACTGGACTGAGACCATAGTGATGTTTATGTTCATCCTTAAACAGGGCCACCAAAGTTAGTTCTCACACCCGTTATGAAAACAATGATATAATAGCTTAAAGTTATTGAAAACTTGTCCATGCTGTATACTCTTCTAAGTGCTTTTATATGCTTTAATTCATTTAATCATAAAAACATTACAAAATTTAAGTACTATCTATATATAGATCCTCCTTTTAAAGTGGACCCAAAACAAAGCCATCCTCACTGATCTGTGGAAGCCTATTTATCACTGTAAAGGGAAATCCTAGCATTGCAGATCAGGTAGGATTAGATAGCAATATAACTTTGAACCCATTTGTTCAAATTGCGCAGACTGTCTTGAAATGCCATACGAGAGGAGGAAAAGAAGGTAGCTATAACCTTTACTTGTCAGGCCCTACCTTACTTAACTAGCGCCACTGTGACAAAATGACTACAAGTGCTGGTCTAGCAACAGGCGGTTATCTTCTCCTGGATGAGGATGCTAGAAGACTGCACTTAGGGGACCAGCTCTAGGGGAGGCCTTTCTCACTCTGCTGGTTCTGGGGGAAGGTCCCTGTTGCATTTCAGCACCTGCGTTTTGGGGAGCTCTCTGTGTATCTTGGTCTTAATTGTCTCCTGGGTCTAACACTGTCTCAAGACTGGGACCTTGGGGACAAAGGGTACCCTCCACCAAAAGTTCTTTTTTCTCCCCATGGTACTGAAGTATCTCAGATCTCTACTCATTTCTTTCTCTTAAATCTAAAAGGAGATGGGCCCAAGATAAAAGCTAATCCTGTTGATTGTATCCCATCTTGTTAACATAACTGCAATCTTGCCTACTACTTGTCTGTCAGTTTGTCATACTGTGGTGGCTGGTGTGTTGTAATGTTGGACGCTGTGCCATAGTATTTTAAGTATCAGCAGGGTCATCCAAAATGAATAGGTTTCCTCCAAAATGAACTGTGAAGGAGGAATAGGCTGTCCACTTTGGATGAATTAGTTGATGAAAACCTTATGAAGGGCATGGAAATGTCACATACTGAAGGCCTAATGAAACTGAACTTTGTCAGAGACTGCGCCACAAAACGAACCTCTCAGGTCAGGAGGAGTTCAAAATACCACCGAGGAAGAGCTGCCAGATAATCAGAGTCCAGTGGACCATAATGACACAAATGGAGTACAGCCTTTGGGACTTTCATTATGGGGCATGGCTCAAGATGAGAAGAAACTACTGCACACAGCTACAAATAATCGGAACTTGGAATGCACAAAGTATGAACCTAGAAAAATTGGAAGCCATCAAAAATAAAATCAATGAAGATTGATAGCCTAGGTATTTTAGTGTGCTGACATGGACCGGCATTTGTCATTTTGAATCAGAGACTCATGTGGTGCACTATGCTGGGAACGACACAATCAACAAGAATAGCATTGCATTTTTAATCAGAGAGGACATTTCAAGAGCTCGCTTGAAGTACAATGCTGTGATCATATTTATCTGCATGTAAGCATATCTAGTCACTACAACTATTATTCGAATTCATGAACCTACCATGAAAACTAGTGATACAGAAATTGAAAAATTAAAAAAAAAAGAAATTGAAAAATTATGCCTTCAGTCTAAAACTGATCAAATGTGCAACCAAAATGCATGGATAATTCTTGATGACTGGAATACAAACACTGGAACAAAGAGGAAGGTACAGTAGTTGGAAAATATGGTTTTGGTGATAGAAACAAAGAAGTTGGAGATTACATGAAAGAATTTTGTAAAACCAATGGCTTCTTCTTCATAGCAAATAGCTTTTATTTTTTGTTTTCAACACAAATAGGACTATACACAGGACTTCTCCAGATGGAATACTAAAAATTAAAATGACTACATCTATGGGAAGAGATGCTGGAGAAGCTCAAAATCAGCAACTAAAACAAGGCTAACTGTGGAATAGACCACCAACTGATCATCTGTAAGTTTAGGATAAAGCTGAAGAAAATGAAAATAAGTCCAGGAGGGCCAAACTATGACCCTGAGTACACCCATCTGAGTTTCAAGACCATTTCAAGAACAGATTTGCTATGTTGAATACTAATGACAAAAGACCTGATGAATAAAGTAAAAGGTCATTTAAAAGACTGGGAACAAAGAAAAGATCGAGTGGTTATCAGAAAGTGCTTGAAACTTGCTCCTAATTCATAGATTAGCTAAGACAAATGAAAGAAATGATGAAGTCAAAGAGTTGAACAGAACATTTGCAAGGGAAACTTGAGAAGCCAAATAAAATATTACAATGAAATATGCAAAGATCTAGAGTTAGAAAATCAAAAAGAACACACTCGCATATCTTAAACTAAAAGAAATATAAAGGGAAAAATCAAGCCTTTAGTCGCAATATTCAAAGATTCTATGGGCAAAACACTGAATGATGCAGGAAGCATCAATAGAAGATGCAAAGATTTGAGAGTCACTGTACCAAAAGGAACTAGTGGACATTCAACCATTTCAGGAGGTAGCATATGAGCACGAGCCAATGGTGCTGAAGGAAGAAGTTCAAGCTGCACTGAAAACACTAGTCAAAATCAAGGCTTCGGGGATTCACGGAATACTATTGAAATGGTTAAACAAGCTGATGGAGCACTAGAAGCACTCACTTGTCTACACCAGGAAATCTGGAGGACAGCTACTTGGCCATGTGACTAGAAGAGATCCATATTGATACCCATTCCAAAGAAAGTTGACCCAACAAAATGCTCAAATTACACAGCAATATCACTGGTAACACAAGTAAAATTTTGCTGAAGTTTACCCAATGGTTGCAGCAGTACCGTGACAGGGAGCTGCCAGAAGTTCAGGACTAATTCAGATGAGGAGGTGGAACAATGGATATCACTGCTGATGTCAGACGGATCCTACACAAGCTATGGTATTTTCAATTGCTTCATACGCATGTGAAGAACTGAGCCGTCTGAATTACGCTGCTGTCAAATATTGAAAGTACCTTGTCAAAAGAACAAATAAGTTTGTCTCGGAAGAAGTGGAGGGAGAATGCCCCTTAGAGGCAAGGATGGAGCGGCTGTCTCGTGTACAATGGACATGTTCTCAGAAGAGAACCAGTTCCTGGAGAAGGACATCATGCTTGATAAAGGAGAGTAGCAGCAAAAAAGGGGGAAGGCCCTCGATGAGATGGACTAACAAGGTGGCTACAATAATGGGTTCGAACATAAGAGCCATTGTGAAGATGGCACAGGCCCTGGCACTGTTTTGTTCTGTTGCACATAGGGTTGTTATGAGTAGGCACTGACTCAATGGCACCTATCAAAAACAATCGTTAATTCTGCCTCAGTAACAGATTAGGATTTATAACATAGGAAGTTTTATCAGATCACAAAATAGAGGTGATTATATTATACTGAGAATTATAAATTATGACCTAGCCAAATTGAAACATTTTGGAGGAGGTAACAAATCAAGACTTCTACCTTATTTATTTAGTACAAATCTGTTCCATTTATTTATTTTTAAAGTTTTTTTTTAAAGATCATATTGAGGCCTCTTACAGCTCTTATAACAATCCATACATCAACAGTATAACGCATATTTGTACATATGTTGCTATAATTTTCTAAACATTTACTTTCTATTTGAGCCCTTGGTATCAGCGCCTTATTTTTTCTCCTGCATGTGAGTTTCCAAGGCTGCAAATTTTTTACAGGATTTGAAAGACTTATCTTTCTCCCATGGAATAGCTGGTGGTTTCAAACTGCTGACCTTGTGGTTAGCAGCCCAAGATATAACCCACTACACCACCAGGGCTCTTTGTATAAAGTAGAAGTGTTAAGGGATTTGACGATGGCAGTGACTTTTCCCCTCTATCTTATACATCAGAACATGGATTACTAAACCACTAACTTCTCACAAAGCAGTTTTGAGAAAATATGTGTAAATTTTTTAAATGATTAGATTATTGCAGTACAGCGAATCACTTGCTATGGCTCTTCTAGTCCTAGTCTTTTAAACTCTTATCAAGTGCAGGCAGGGGCAGGGACTACTCACATAAGGGAAATGGGACTCTAATGAAGAACCTGGTGAGTTTTGATATCACTCTGGGTTTAAAATCAGCCATCTGAAGAGGCAGGAAGAATGACTTTCAACCAGGATGGGTGACTCCAGGATGGGAGACAGTAACTGGATTGTTTTTTTTTGGGGGGGGGGGGGTATGGCAGGGGAGACTGCAGGAAAACAGGGAGCTGATAACAATGAGTACAATAAAGAAGAAAATGTTCTACAATGAACTGTGGTAATGATTGTACAATTCTTCTTGATATGAGAGACTTATTGAATTGTATGATATGTATATTACATCCCATCAAAACTGTTGGAGAGGATTTATTTCACTGCCATCAAGAAAGAGCTAGAAGTGGAATTTATCTATGGATTCCAAGATTCCTGCTTATTGAACCTTCCAAATCTAGGAGACAGATCTGTAACACCAGAGACTTGGGGGAGATGGCAAAGTGGCAGATCACCAAGAGCACAAGATAGGCGGGCTTCGGCTTCTCTTCTCGGCTTACAGTGTGAATAAAGCTTTAGGCAGGAGGCTTGCTTGTGGAGTGGTTTGCCTCCAGGCACTTAATTAGGGGGAGTTAGTTTTGTTCACCCACAGAGCTACAGTAGCCAAACACCTGTGGGCTGTAGCTTAGGTGAAGTGGTGTGTCCTTCCAGCCATTTGTTGTAGCACTAAGTGAACTTTGTAACAAGTACGGCAGACACCTACTTGGAGCTGAGATGTGGCTGGGCTGGATAGAAGCCCTATATCCTGTGCATTTCTGATCTTGAGTTGTAACTTGTTAACCCCCATAATAAACTTCATAATCATAAGTACTGTCTATGTGTACTCACTGCAATGAAAGTTTGAACCCAGCAGAGAAGCAGAAAGTGCTTTGGGAGGAACAGTTGGTGCCAGAATTAGTACAGAAGTTGGAGGGGTGGAAGTATGTCTGACTGACCTCAGCCTAATAGGACTCAGCCTTGGGCAGAAGTTGAACTGGAGTTTCCTTTCCCCTGGTGAAGTCAGAAGAGGCCAGTTATCGCTCCACATCATTTTTACAATTATGAGGCCAGACTGCCTGGGCTCAAAACCCCCTCTCCATTAATAGCTGTGTGGCTTCAGGCTAGTTATTTGATTTCTCTGCACGTCTGATTCTTCTTTGTTAAATGGGGATGCCACATGGGTTATTAAAAGTATTACATAAATTAACACATATAAAATGCTCAGAACAGTACCTGGCATAACAATGTTAGTCAATATTAAATGAAAATACCTGTCTTATTCCTATCTCATCTATTCTTATAGTGAACATGTGCAAAAATTTTATATATTCAATCACAGAAGATATGGACACAAACTGCTTTTGAAATTATATAGTATAGTCTAATTAAAATATATTAACTAGCTTACTATAAGTTGATACTTTTGTTTAGGAATTCGGAGGCATTGTATATATTTCCTAATTGGATATTCAAAATTAGAGTAAATTGATATCTGGGAGATGATGTAGGACCTAATGGATACAATTAACTTTTATTAACTTGATCTAATATTTTCATCTTAAGAAATCAGTTTCTTATATAAAATTTTTAAAGCCTTTGGGAGCAAGGAGAGAAAGTCAGGCAGCAGATTCACAGATTCGATCCAGATACAGATGATGTCAGTGCTTCTAAGTACAGCCAAGCAATATATGTGCTTTAACTTTAAAAATTAAAGAGAGAAAAAAAATTAAGTTTCAAAAAAAGGTACAATCAGAGAAATAATTAGGGTAGAAAATTCATTAGAAATAAGTTTAAGGGTAAATTTTCTTCACTGAGACTTAAAATAAGTCAATAGGTCATTAAAATTAGATTGGTTTATAAATGATAATATTCTATTTATAACTTAAAACACAAAAACAACAGACTACAATGCTTCTTTCTGTATCTCTTTTCTTCTGATAGATGGTGGTGCAGTGAATTACTTAATGTGGTCATTTTAGCTATGCATGATCTGGTAACTTCCACAGTGACTGAGGGACTATGCAAATAAGGTACATGTGCTCTACCAAGGAGATTAGAGAGGTTGTAAAGAAGGTACATGGAATCCTTTTAGAGGTGCGTCTGTAGAACCCTAACAGAGAGATTGGTCAGTTTTGCCATTCTGTTAGACTTTAAAGAGAGCTAATCCTAAAGTTGAAGCCACGGGGACCTCACTAATACCAAGAAGGTGCAGGAGTGCAGTGTATCCTTTGGACCCTGGACTTCTACACCAATAACTTCCCATACGACAGAGGCAGAGAGACTAAGAGAACTTGAGCAGGTGTAGCATTAATGAAGATATTGCAGAGAAACAACTATAGCAGAACCAGGCCAGCTGGGGACAGCACAGTGGGTTTCTCTCCCTATAGAGCAGTGGGTCTCAACCTTCCTAATGCCACGACCTTTTAATATAGTTCCTCATGTTGTGGTAACTCCCAACCATAAAATTATTTTCGTTACTACTTCATAACAGTAATTTTGCTATTCTTACGAATCGGGCAACCCTTGTGAAAGAGGTAGCGACCCACAGATTGAGAACCGCTGCTATAGAGCAAGGTGATTATAGTCAGCTTGTCAACCAGAGTGAGAGCTGAGTGCCTGCAGGCAGGAAGCATTCTGGCAGAAGGGGTGCCTTTGGGCACTTATCAGGGAGCAAAAGAATGTTGTAACACTTGCTGGAGGAGCACAGAAGCCCGGCCAAGGAGACCAGGAGAGACCAACCCATGGGCATTGCTGAGGGGCTGTCTCTATAGAGGAACTATATTCTGAGTTGTTACTGAATTGTAAATCTATAAACACTGTAAGTGTAAACATAGTTTGTGAGTCTGTGTGGCCACTGCAACAAATTATCAAGGCCAACAGAGAAGTAGAGAGTATCAGTTCTGTGGAGAGATGGTTGGTGTCAGAACCAGTAAAATGTTTGGAGAGGAGGTGTGTCTGATCTTCATCTCACAGGAGGTGATCCTGGGCTGATGGTAATATTGATTCTCTTCTTCCTTGCATATTAGAAGTCAGATGAGACAATAGCCATTTCTACAATTATTCCATTACTATATTATCATTGTCAATTTATTCCGTCAACATGACCTAATTTATTAACAAACATAAAACAGATGCATAGATAAATGTCTACCCAATAGGGGATCATTCTATTAATAACAGTAATTGGTCATGTATGAATCATAACTTGTGACTTGGACAAAGAAGAATGCACTGGGAAAATAGTACAGAAATGTACACAATGATTATCTGATTTCTGCAATGATGCAATCATAGTAACAATTACATTTTCTTCATTTTAAAGTAACTTTATAGAAATTTCACAATAAAAATTGAGGCACAAAACAATAGGTGTTTATAATTGTAAATGTATTTCATCATAACTAAAAGAATGTTATAAGTAACAGTTTAAAAAGTCACAAAATCTGGTAATAAAAAATGACAGACAACCTCAAATGAGAACGGTAAACCAGAACGGTAGCAACTGGCAATGTTGTTTTGGTATAACTCTGAAGACACAGAAAGAATAGCTCATATTTTTTCCCAAATTCACACAAAACAAAAACAACAGCCGCTGTGCCCTTAAAGGAAAAACATCACCTCTAAAACATATGCTGCCATGTGATGACAAAATGTAGGTGATCGTGTGCTTTATGACTGACGCGGCAACTCCTGAACCGAGGTGCCCCAGGGCACAATTCACACCCAGTCTCTGGCTATACCCATGGAATGTGCAGATCGTGTCAGAATTCATATCCAGTTTTAGGCTCAGATTTTCAACTTGTACTAAAAACCCTGGTACAAGGTGAGCTTTTCATAAGAGATACAAACAAATCACGCTGGGGCTGGGGCACCATGATGCGAGCCATTTTTGTTTCGTGACTGTCACGCTTACTACAGGTTAGAATGTGTGTTGCCTTTTATTTACTGGACATTTAACCATTTTCTTTTAACTAAGTAAGTCAAACAAAGGGACTACAAAAATTTCAGGGAAAATAGAATTAAAAGCTAAGAGATTTTCTCCACAAGCTTAGAAAATTCCTTGTGTTAATCTTTTTTGTTGTTGCTAAAGCTACAGTGAGTGAACTTCTAAGAACTACAACAACACTATAACACAATTCTGCTAAACCAGAGTTTTCAAAGCGGCAGGTCTGTAAGGTGAAAAAGCAAACTCTGAACCCTTGGATAGAGCCTGGACTCCTTGGGTGGTGCAAATGGTTAACACATTTACTGAAAGGCTGGAGGTTTGAATTTGTCAAGAAGCAATTCAGACAAATGACCAGAAATCCTACTCTTGAACAATCAGCCTTTGAAGACCCTACAGAGCAGAATCTATTAAGACAAACTTGGGATCACCCTAACTTAGAATTATTTTTTTGTTTGGGTTTTAATCTGGTGTATAGATTGGCCAATATAATTACTAGTCTTCTTTCAATTTTTACTTATAATTGATAAGCTGAGAATCAACTACATGAAAGCATTCCAATTCATTTTTTTAAGTAAAAGTGGTTTCAGAGGGAGCAGATAATCCAAATCTAAAGGAAGGAATGGCATCACAGCTTAAATCGTGCACACCTGGTTTGCAGAAGGCAATGAATGGATGGCAGTGGAAGCCCCACATCTATTGGCACAGGGTAAATTTAGCCTCCCTTGAATCCTTTCGATCATAGTTACCACACAGGAAGCACTGTACAGTTGATTATGGCAGATATAGTTAAGTCAAATGTAATATCTTATAATTTGAACTCCCTTCAGATTTATTTCACAGCTGTTTCAGTTAAGAACAACAACGACAACAACAAACAGGGGAAATACACATGGATTAAGCTCCTACTGATTTCCCTCTGGCATAGACCAGGGATGTGAATAGCCTTGTTAGCATGCAGAATGAAAGTGGATAGATGCAGATGTAATTAGGTTAAAATTTAGCACCCTACCATTTGATCACCATTATGATCCATTTATATGTGTTCTTGTTTCTAGTATTTTCTCTAGTAGTTTCTTTCTGATTGGGTTTTTATGTTTTAGTTTGGTATCTTTGTTAGTTTTAAATATATTGCTGTATGTGAAAACCAGGATAGGTAAATCTAGGACAGTTATTGGATTAATTATTCCTTGGCAAGGGAGTCGGGGGGAATGAATAGTACAAGAATGAAGAAAATTTTCTAAAACTGACTGTGGTGATGATTAAATAACTCTTCTTGGTTTCACTGAACTATTGAATTGTATGATATGTTAGTTATATACCAATACAATTTCTGTGAAAAACCAAACCCCCAAACCAAAACCAAAGCCACCCCCCACAAAACTAAGAAATGGAATTTAAAACAAAAAGAAAAAAAATGAGTGAGCATATCTATTTTAATGTTATCACAAAAAAATACAGCTTATTTTTCTCACCCAAGAAATTGTAGACTCTATGATTTGAGATTATTAAGAAACAGGTAAATTAGAAGAAGAAAAAGAATTTATCATAACCCAGCCTAGAAATACATTTCCCATATTAAAGTTTGTGATCTGACAAGCTATTCCTACTGCTTTTAGGGAACTAATAGTGTAGTGGGTTGCTAACCTCAAGGCTTGCAGTTTGAGACCACAAGGCACTCTGAGGGAGAAACGGGAGGCTTTCTACTCCAGAAGAGTTATAATCTTGGAAACCCAAAAGGGGACAATTCTACCTTGTCTATACGGTTGCTATGAGTTCAAATGGACTTAATAGTAGTGAGTGAGTTTGTGAGTGATGTCAGACAACAAAAAACCTGGTTGACTACTGTTATGGAATACATTATGTCACCTCTTAAAATGTGTCCACTTGGCTGGACCAGATGCTTAGTGGTTTGGCACTTATGTAATGATATAATTTAGCAATTATCTGCGATGTAATCAGCCAATTCAATTAAGATCGGATGAGGCACCTGGCTATCTCAGTGTGTGAGGAGCCCTGATGGCACAGTGGTTGCTTGCTGGGCTGGGAACAAGTGAGTAGTTTGAAACCACAAGCAACTCCAAGGGAGAAAGATGAGGCTTTCCACTCCCATCAACGGTTACAGTCTTGGAAACCACAAGGGCAGTTCTACCCTGTCCTACAGGGTCGCTACAAGATGGCATCACCTGGATGGTAGTGAGTTTGGAGGTTTTTTGGAAGGCAGGATGTAACACCCTCACTTTTTATCTTATAAGAGATTTACGTAGAAAGAGGCAAGCCAAAAGACTAAAAGACCTGAGTCACCAAGAAAAAGAGCTGTTACAGAACATTATTTTCAGATCCAAGATTCCTGTGTTAGGTATCCCTAAACCCAGAGGAAGAGCGACGTCAAGACCCATGGAAATCTCCAAGGAATGCTGGGTCCACAGGAGTTGAAAGGAGAGTAGGATCTTCATCCAAGGACAGAGAGTCTTCCCCCTAGAGCTGATACCCTAAATTCAGACTTTCAGCAATTTAGATTGCGAAAGAAGAAATTTCTACTTATTAATGCCACCAACTTGTGTTTTTTTATGCCATAGTAGCATTGGAGATTTCGTGATGTAGTGGTTATGCACTAGGCGGCTAGTTGCAAGGTCAATAATTCAAAACGACCAGTTCCTCCGTCAAGAGTTACAGTCTCAGAAATCCATAGGGGGCATTTCTACCCTGTTTTATAGGGTCATTATGAGTCAGCAGTGAGGGCTTTATTTTTCTTTGAGAGCACTAGATAACTAAGACAACTACCCACGTTAACTTTAACTGGACAATAATCATAGGTTTACCAGTTTTAAGATACTGATAAAGTTCTACTACAATGCACTAAACCAGACCCACTGCTTTCTAAGTCTATTCCAACTCATAGCTACTCTGAAAGGCAGTTATCACTTCCCCATAGGGTTTCTGAGGTTGTACTCTTTACAGAAACAGACTACCACATCTTTCTTCCACGGAGCATCTGCTAGGTTTGAACTGTCAGCCTTTCAGTCAGCTGGCCAATGCTTAACCCACTGGATCACCTTTAATAGATGGCTAAAGAAGTGTGTCATGAAGTGATAATTATATTTAACAAAATAATTTCAACACCTGGCCACTTTATACTTCATTTTAGGAGGAAGAAATGCATGAGTGTTTTTCCAGGGCCAAGGTGTACCTGTTTTCAAATACAACTAAAGGCTATCTGTCACACTGTATTCTTTGGCTTTGGAGCTGGGGCACCACTCACTTATGATGTGAAAGGAGCTTTTGATGTCAGGGAACCCAGCATCTTTGTCTTCATTCTAGAGGACACGAGTGACCAATGTGTTACTCTAGAAATGGTACCAAAGTTTCTGGACTTACCAGCAGTTTTAGCAGCCAAAACCGAGATTTATAATAGAAAGTTTTGGTGGGGTTGATAAGAAAGAATATCATAAATCCATAAAGGACAAGTGGATATACATATGTGGGGATGATGCTGATGGGAGCAAAGAAGCACGCCAGAAGGCTCAGGCACCACAGAATCCCAAGGAATCCAGCGATCTGGTAAAGGATAGGGAAGACAAAGAGAAAAAACTTGTTACTTATACTTTCAGCAAGATTCAGAAATAACTTTAATAAAACCAAGGTAAGGACATTTAGTTATTAAGTTAATAACCCTTTTCAAGTAGAGGACAGATTTCAATACCCACGAATCTAGGTTTATAGCTAATGCAAACTATATTCGTGAACTTTATGTCTTGCTTTGTTTACCTCAAAAAGATGCTGATGGGACAAATTGCTTCTTGGATTAAGTTCAAAGATGAGCACATGATTTACTCCAGCCTGTCGCCAACCATACGTGTTGATGCCCAGTAGAAAAAGGAATTCAATCAGAAGAAAGCCACCCCGATAGATTCTTATCAAGGGCCACACACTTCTATCTGTTTCAAGTTTAAATACAGCTGAAAGAATATTAATTTGTTGATTAGTTATACAATTCATCATAGTTTCTCCTTTCATTATCTTTTCTCTTCATTTACAATGATATGACTGTGGCAGAAGAATTTTTCACAAATAAAATCAAAATATAAATTATTTAAAGAGCCCTATAACCCTGACTGCAGGTTTCCTTTTTTCATTTCACTTCAGAATTTCATCAATTTCCTAAAATTCAATTTTTTGTCAAGTCATTCGATTGTTCCATTAGTTTCACAGAACAATCATGGTATTATGACTTAGTCCTGTCAGCTAAGGATTTCTAGCATGACACAACTTTTGTGGCTTAAGCAGGATACACTGAAACCACCAGCAGAGCTGTGAAAACTGAAAAGAACAGTACACACAAAAGCAATGTGAAATCACTCAACTATAATAGAAGTGAAATAGTTAATATTTATAATTATTGCCATGTCATATTTAAGTCTTATTGATGTTCACCATGTGCTAAGCATTGCTCTAAATATTCTTATACACATACTCAATAATCCTTACAATGCCTCTACGAGTTAAAGAAGTTAGCTCCTCTTGATTGATATGAAAATTAAAAGCACAGACATACTAAGTGATCTAGTCAAGTTTACTGAGTTAGCAAAGAGCAGAGACAGGATTTGAAACCAGTTTTGTTTCCAAGTTTAATTACTACATTCTATTGCTCATATGTTCACATGAACGTTTGGTCACTCCCCAATAATTATGATGTTCAAACACCATAGCCAGGCATTCAAGTTCACCACACAATCTGATGTGGAACTAATTTCTCTGGTACTTATTTAACAGCACCCCTAAATATTAAATTCCAGCTCTGGGTGAGTCTGATAAGTCTTTTTAACAAATTTGCTTTTCCACATTCAATCAGTTAAGTGTACCTAAAATGGTCTTTGCTTTTACTCTAGCAGTTCAAATTCTACTTATTACTCTTTCAGAGTCACATCTTTAGCTGTTCAGGGATTCACTGAATCAATAGTTTTGATTTTGAGTCAACACTTTGGGGATTTTCCATGTTCCAAACAACTATAATATTTATTGTTAGTTCATTTGAATTTAATTATATATGGACTTATTTTCTATAGTACATAGAATATTTAATTTTTCAAAAAAGAGATACAAAATGACTTTGCTCTGGTGTCAAGTAGTATATACCAAATTTTGAATTCTAGTTATACTAGGGAAAATTATTCAAAATTTTAAAGTCTTAGTTTTATTGTTGATCAATGGGGAAAATGTCTATTTTTATATAGTTAAGGAGATTAAATGTGAACTACATATATCAAATGCCCAATAATGAGTTTGTTCATTGTTAAGTTTTTCCTTCCCAAATCATGTTTATCCATTTGACAGATAGTAGGTGCTTATTAAACACAAAACTATTCTAAATGGTGAGTTTCGTAGAGAGCAAGGAAGAAGACAAAACACTTCTCTTCAGGAAACGTCTGTATGTCAGACAGTGATAAGTGCTTTCAAGAAAAATAAATTATGACAAGAAGATAAAGAGTGCTATTAGACACTCTTTTAGGCAGGGTGGTTAAAGGGAGACCTCTCAGGAGATGGCATGTGCCTCCGGAGACCTTAAGGAAATAAGAATATGAGACTAGAGCACTAGGTGAAAGGAAAGGTATGAGCGTGGTGTGCTCCTAGACTATCAAGAAGACCAAGGTCACTATCAGTGGAATGAGCAAGAAGTGTGAGAGTTAGCTAGAGGCAGTTTGGGAAAGGCCTTGCAGAATTTTAAGATGAACGCTTTAACTTTGTTGTAGGAAGTCAGCTGGTAGGCTGGGTAACTGTCGTCCAAGTTTCTTGGAATGGACAAGTAAGCACTTACAGAATTGCATCCATTTGTTGAAATATCTCAATTGGTATTCTTGGAGGCTTGTTTTCAACAATGCCTTCAGTACAGCTTAGACTTCTTCCTTCACTGCCATTGGTTCATTAAATGCTACCTCCTAAAATGGCTAGATGCTGGCAAATTATTTTGACACAGTGACGCTGTATATCCCTCCATCTTCTGATGACTCCTGCACTGTTGAATATTTTGCCCAGAGAACTGGTTTGATTTTTCTTTAGTTCTTTCAACTTGAGAAATGGCAAGCATGTTCTTTTTCTCGTTTGCTTTTCTAATTTAGGGTCTTTGCAAAACTTCACTTTAATACTTCATCTTCTTGAGCTGCCCTTAAAAATGTGCTATTCAACTCTTTCAGCGTATTATGTCTTCTATTACATTTAGCTATTCTAGGCTCAAAAACAAGTTGCAGAGTCTCTTCTGACACCCATTTTGGTCCTTGTGTTTCTCAAATGACTTTTGCTTTTTTTCATGTATGCATCACAAGCTCATAAGGATTTAAAATCCAGTTTGTAAGCAACTCCTATAACTTAGTAACAAAAAGGAAAACAACGGAATTAAGAACTAGAAAATGAACTGCCATTTCTCCACGGTATACATATGGTCCAATTAAACTCAAACTCAATGCCATCAAGTCGATTCTGACTCAGCAAGCCTACAGGACATGGTAGAATTGCCTCTGTGGGTTTTTGAGATTGTAACTCTTTACAGGAGAAAAAGCCTGGTCTTAGTCCTATGGAGCGGCTGGTGGTTCTTAACTGCAGACCTTGTGGCTAGCAGCCCAACCTGTAACCACTATGCTTCCAGAGCTCCCTAAAGTGCTCAACATCATTAAAGCTGGGAAGAACTGCCCAATGAGGCTCCCAAGGTTGAATCTTTACAGACTCATCAGTTTTTTGCTTAGCAGCAGATCCCTTAATCACCGCACACCAGGTCTTGTTCATTAGTCATTAGGGGAATGTAAATCAAAACCACAATGAGATACACCCACTAAGATGGCTAGTATCAGTAAAAGGAAATACAATACGTGATGAGGGTGTGAAAAAGTGGAACTCTTGTAATATTGCTGGTGAAATGTAAAATGCTGCAGTCTGCAGAAAACAGTTTGGTTATAATCCAAAAAGTTAGAGTGAATTACTATGTTGCTGTTGAGTCAATTCTGACGCCCTAAACTCCGTCTATGTCTGAAAGAACTACTGTATAGTTTTCAAGCTTGTGACCTTTGGAAGCATATTGTCAGGCTTGTCTTACGAGGCACCACTAGGCGCACCTGAACTGCCAACCTTTTGGCTACTAGTCTAGGGCTTATATACAACTATATTAACTATAGGATTAAAAATGGCTCAGCAATTAAACTCCTAGACACATAGTTCTCTCCAAATAACAGAAAACAGCTACTCAGAGACATGTGCACACATATTTTCAGAAGCAGGACAGTATTCACAATAGCCAAAAAGTAGTAGTATCCAAATGAAATGAAGTTCTGACATGTTGACTCTATTGTGCCAAACTGTCAAGCCAAGGTCTGAGGTCATCAGGAAAGACACGACATGTCTATGGACATTGGGTGAAAACAACTCTTTCTTTACACAGAAAAGTAACAGAACAAGGCCAGTTTTAATAATGGTTGTGCTATTGAAGAGGGGCCTTGCTCACACACACACACACACACACACACACACATATCAGGCACAGATACAGAAATGGAGTTGTCTAGGTACCACATGCCACACATGCATTAACAGTAAGATGACTATGAACGCAGAAGAGGGAGGGAGTTTTCACAATGGAGAAGAAACAGGGAGAGAACGGGGCTTGGTTCCCAGCCTCCATTATTAGGAAATGTTCTTAGCCAAACACTCTAAGTGGTCCGGGTGGAGGTTGAGCACCTGTGATAAACTGCTTTCCCATTTATGCAATATGATACATGGTCCAGTGTGGATGAACCTTGAAAATGCTATGCCAAGTGAAATTAGTCAGACACAATATGGAACATACTCTATACTTCCATTTTAAATCAAGTATCTTGATAGCTAAATCCACAAACAGAGTAGTTTAGGAGCAACTGCTTAATGGGCACAGAGTTTCCTTCTGAGATGATGAAAATGTTCTGGAAATAGAGGTGGTAGCTGCATAACACTGTGAATGTACTAAATGACACTGAATTGTTACATTAAAATGTTAATTTGTTATGAATATTAACTCAAAAAGACTAAGAAAATATGGAGTGGAAAATAATCTATCTGAAGATGACATCATTGATTCTTCTGTTTGGCATCTTTGAACTATTTTACTAGTGGTAATGATGTATTTGATCTAGTCATCCTGCTATTTCTTAGTCTGTCTCATTAACATCTGGGGCTATGGAGAAGTAAGGACTCAGGACCCCAGCCTGTAGCGTTCTGTTCTACATATGAAGACAATGGCCTGCACCTGGCAGAGTAGTACTGATTTGTAACACTAATGTAACTACTTGATGAGAATTGTTGCTAGGTGCTGTCCAGTCAATTTCAACTCCTAGTGACCTATGTGACAGAATATGACTGCCCCCTAGGTTTTTCTGGGCTGCCATGTTCACTCAGCAGTTAGCCAGGTCTTTCTCCTGCAGACTCTCATTTGGTTTGAACTGTTGTACCACAGAGCTCTGTCCTAAAAATTAAAAGATCTCTAAGGCTTTTAATATCCTATGATCCAGCATAAAATAAGATCCTTGAACTCCACAATTTGTTAGAAATGTTAATTAGAAACAGTGCTAAACAACAAAACAAAGATTTTTGTAAAATAATGAATGTTAAAGGTATATAGCCTCAAATGAAAATGCAAGGTGATTAAATGTTAATGAACTGGTTTAGTTTCAAAATGTTTAAACCACACCTGGCAATCTTAACTGCAATTGTCAAATTAACCTTCAAAGATCAGAAACGCCAAGATGGCACATACATCTATACTCTGAGGAGCCCAGAAGGTGCTCTGGGTTGGGCACTGGGTTGCTAACCACAAAGTCGAGTCTCGAATCCTCTAGCAGCCTCTAGAAAGATGCACAGCCTTGGATACCTTATATAGGGTCACCATGAGTCACAAATGGGGGAAAGATGAGGCTGTCTGCTCCTGCAGGGTCACCCAAGGACAATTGGACTGTGTCATATAGGGTCGCTGTGAGTTGGAATCAACTCTATGGCAGTGCATTTGCTTTTTCTTTTGAGGATGAGTCTAAATCAACTCCATGGCAGTGGGCTTCGGGTTAATGGCATAGGTTTAATAACGCAATAAGATAGCTTTGAGGCATGACCTCCACTAAGCAATCTTTTATAGATTTCCTGTGGGTGCTGAATCATAACAATTCTTGTTAGACAAAGGTCATCATGAAAAATTCCAGGAAATAAAAAAAAACCCAGTGAATTAGTACTATTTTTAAAGAATAAATATCATCCCTGTGATCCATGGCCCACAGAACAAAAGGTATATATGGCTCCATTTCAAATAGTCTGCAGTTTTATGCATTTTTAATTTAATCAAATAACTAACATTTACCAAATACTTATTCTGGGCTAGACAATGTGTTCCTTGTTTTATGTTACATAATTCTCCTAACAACACCATAAATTGGTTTTCCTCAATGGATATATGAGGAAATTGAGGGTTAGCCCAATTAGGTAATTTGCCCAAGGGTATATAGTAAGTGGCTCCAGAGCTGTATATACACACAACATGTCCATGTTTGTTTGTTTATTAAACAAAACAAGTGCTTATATTAAAAATTACAGTCCTCTCTGCATTGTACCATGTTGTCAAATCAATTAAGAGAACATTAAATACATAAATATATGCGGATGAGGAAAATCATTTCTCAGTTACCCAGAATTTGAGAAACACTCTTCCTCCCCTCCCAAATATCCTCACTTTCCCAGAGGAAATCAAATCAATGATTATACCTTTCAAGAAATTCTTCCTGAATAAACATCTTAAACGACAACAAAGCAATGCATCGATTAAAACTGAGCGCATGCTTAGACATGCTATTGTATTCCCAACTTTTTCCACCTATATCTGGGAGTGGAAGCTTTCCCTATCACTGCTCAGAACTACCAAACTCCATTTTCCTTTTTTTTCACTCATTTTCTTAATGTAAGCATAAGTTTTAAATTTAGGTGTTATCTACATAAACCAAAATGAACAAAAACTAAGCATACAGTATGATGAATTTTCATAAAGTGCACCAGCACCAGAACAGTGTCTTTCTCATGCCTACTTTCCTATTGCTACCCAGCTAGTGCTCAAGGGTAACCCCTATTCTCATTGCTAACATCACAAACTTTTTGCCTGTTGAGTTTATATAAACGAAATCATGCAATGTATATTTTGTTTGGCTTCTTTTGCTTTTCCTTTGTTTTCTGGATTCATCCATATTGTTTTACGTAGTTCTAGTTTGTTCTTAGTACTGCATACCATTTCTTTGAGTATGTTTTGTTATGCATATTTTATCACAAAACGGATATATCTATTCTACTGCTGATGGACGTTTGGTTTGTGTCCAGTCTGGGGACCATTAAAAACAGCACTGCTATGTGCATTCTCATATATGTCTCTTAGTGAAGCATTGCTGTTGGACACACAGTTATATAGGAATATAATTGTTGTTTCATAGTTAATGTACATTCATTTTTGTTAAATATTGCCAAATAGTTTTCCAAAATGTTAATACCAATCTCCATTTCCATCACTATTTCACTCATTTAAATATTTTCATAGCATTCCTTTGTATAAACCAAACCCACTCCACTGTCAAGTCAGTCAATTTTGACTCATATTGACCCTCTAAGTCAGAGTAGAATTAATTGTCCTATAGGGTTTCCAAGCCTGTAATCTTTTTGCTTTTTAAAAATAATTTTATTTAGGGGCTCATACAACTCTTATCACAATCCATACATACATCAATTGTGTCAAGTACATTTGTACATATGTTGCCATCATCATTCTCAGAACACCTGCTTTCTACTTGAGCCCTTGGTATCAGCTCTTTATTTTTTCCCCCTCCCTCCCTGCTCCCCCTTCCACCCCGAATCCTTAAAAATTTATAAATTATTATTATGTTGTCATACGTTACACCATCTGATGTCTCCCCCTCACCCACTTCTCCTCTGTCCGTCCCCAGGGAGGAGGTTATATGTAGACCTTGTAATCTGTTCCCCTTTCTCCCTCACTTTCCCTCCACCCTCCCGATATCGCCACTGTCACCACTGGTCCTGAGGGGTTTCATCTATCCTGGATTCCCTTATTTCCAGTTTCTATCGGTGCCAGTGTATATCCTCTGGTCCAGCTGGAATTAGGCTCACGATAGTGGGGGGGGGGGGGAGGTGCGCAAGGGGGAGAAAGCATTCAAGAACTAGAGAAAAATTGTATATTTCATCATTGCTACACTGCACCCTGACTGGCTTGTCCCCTTCCCTGCACCCCTTCTGCCAGGGGAAGTCCAATTTCTCACAGATGGGCCCTGGGTCCCCACTCTGCACTCCCCCTCATTCAGAGTGCTATGATTTTTTTTTTTTTGGGCCTTTGATGCCTGATACCTGATCCCTCAATGCCTTGTGATCTCACATCAAGCCTGTAATCTTAATGGAAACAGATTGGTATATCTTTCTCCAGTGGACTGACTGGTGAGTTCAAACCACAACCTTTTCTTAGCAGTCAAGTGCCATAACCACTGTGCTACCAGGATTTCTTCCTAGTGTAAAGGTGTAAATATAATTTATTTATTTAAATAACTTTCAATTCATGGACAACTGAGTGGTTTCTAGGATTTTGCTATTTTTAAAACCTGTGGTGAAATATGCAGAACAAAACATATCCACTTAACAATTTCCACACGCATGGCTAAGTGACGCTGATTGTATTCTTCAAGCTGTGTAATACTTCTCACCGTCCTTTTCCAAATCCTTTACCACCATGAACACAAGCTTAATGACCCCCATACATTCTCCTAGCCTTACCTTCCCTGATAATCACTAATACACTTTGGTTTCTATGTGAAGGGACTACAGAAAGTTCATACCAAAATGTTTTTTTCAACTGAGACCTTACAGGATAGGTCCCTTTGTGACTGGTTTCTTCCACAGAGCAAAATGTTTTCAAGGTTTATCCATGTTGTGGCATATTATCTCTAGGGTTTAGTAATATTTCAACATATGTATAGACCACATTTTGCTTGTCCATTCACTTGTGGATGGACATTTAAGTTGTTTCCACCGAAGCCTGGTGCACACATTTCTGACTGCACTCTCACTTTTGCTCTATGTATCTACCTAGGATTGAGATTTCCAGGCCGTATGCTAATTCTATAATCCTACGTTCAACTTTTTGAGAACTGCCAAAATGTTTTTCACGACTGAACCAATTCATATTCCCACCAGCAATTGATGATGGTTCTAGTTTCTTCACAACCTTGCCAACTACTGTCATTTTGTCAGTAGGATTTTGCTATTGTAAACTAAATGGCAACAATACTCTCCTTACATATACATATTTTTGTAGTCATGCCGAAGCAGATTCGTATATATATTTCTAGACATAAAATTCCTAATCAAAGCACTGTATTTTAAATTCTTATATGCATTGCCAAATTATTCTCCAAAAGGACTACAACAAAATCTCACTGAAAATGATCAGACTTTCTGATCGATAAAACCTTTAAGTGAAACATGTGTCACTGAATGAGATTACCTGAGGTAAAGGCTACTAGGAATCTGTAGGACACAAGTTAAACCACCACCACCACCAAGAAATTTCTCATCTTCATGAAATGAAATATCTGGAACATGTGATTTTCAGACAGATTATTACACATTAAGCTGTGTCCTCATGAGAAACTAAAACAATTATGCATGTTATTTTTTATGTCAGTGCTTGAAGACAAGAACTGTGCGTATGCATGCATTACTACTGCTGTGGCTGGCTCTAAACATTGTTATCTTCCTAGTGCCCACTGGGAGATAAATAAGGATAGACAGCTGGCTTTAAATATATTTACTCACCCAGCCCCCAGCGCGCGCGCACGCACATACACACACACACACACACAGGCTTCTAAAATGAGAGAACACAATGACCAATACTAAATGCATAAACCACACATATCCAAAAGCAAATCAGACAGTCTCATGTAAAAGTCTATATTTACTAAAGAAAAACCTCAACTTCTCCTGAATGAAAACAAATAAAAACCTCATTTCCTCCCCCAACATAACTTCTTCCATAAGCCTGCTAAACCTGTTTGTTTAGCCACTAGTTTCTTGGATTGGAATGCCTTTCAATCCATCAATGTCCAGTCTAAGCACCATTTCTCCTTTAAAGTCTTTTTAAAAATTTAAATAATTTTATTGGGGGCTCTTACATGTCTTATCACAATCCATATATTCATCCATTGTGTCAAGCACATTTGTACATATGTTGCCATCATCATTTTCAAAGCATTCTCTTCCCACTTGAGCCCGATATCACCACCCCATTTCTTTCCCTTCCTTACCCCACCCTCCCTCACCACATCTTACATAATCCTTCGTCACCCCTCACCCACTTTTCTGTTTTTCATCCCCCTGGTGGGGGGGTTATAATAGGTTGATACTTGTGATCGATTCCCTCTTTCTCCCCACACCACCCCATAATACCCCTGGTATCTCTACTCTCATTTTTGGCCCTGAGTGGTTTGTCTATCTGGATTCTCTGTGTTGCAGGCTCTTATTGGTAGCAGTAAGAATGTTCTGGTTTAATCCGATTTATAAGGTAGAATTGAGGTCATGATAGTGGGGCGAAGAAAGCACCAAAGAGCTAGAGGAAAGTTGTGTGTTTCATTGGTGCTATACTGCACCCTGACTGGCTCATCTCTTCTCCGTGACCCCTCTGTGAGGGGATGTCCAACTGTCTACAGAAAGACATTGTGTCTCTACTACATGCCTCCTACCCCCATCCCATTCACATTGGGTATGATTTTGTTCTGAGTCTTAGCTGCCTGATACATGATCCTGTTGACACCTCATAATCACACAGGCTGGTGTGCTTCTTCCATGTGAGCTTTGTTGTTTCTCAGCTAGATGGCCACCTGTTTTATCTTCAAGCCTTTAAGACCCCAGACACTATATCTTTTGATAGCTGGGGACCATCAGCTTTCTTCACCACATTTGTTTATGCACTCATTTTGTCTTCTGTGATCGTGTCGGGAAGGTGAGCATCACACAATGCCAGGTTATTAGAACAAAGTGTTCTTGTGTTGAGGGAATACTTGAGTCGAGGCCCAATGTCCATCTGCAACCTTAATTCTTAACATATAGATGTAAGCACATAGTTCTAGTCCCCTCTTGTTATATATTTACATATGTATATGCCTGTATTTAGACCTCTATAAATGTCCTTTGCCTCCTGATTCTTTCCTCTACTTCCTTCTACTTTCCTCTTGTCCCATCATCATGTTCGACCTTCATTCAGGTTTAGTAATTCCTCGCTGCTACATTGCCCTTGATTAAGCCCCACTAGGCATCCTACACCCTTCTCTCCACTGATTTTAGTTCACTTGTTGTTCCCTTGTCCCTGGGTTGGTTCCAGCAACCCCTTTCTTTCTCCCACCTCCCCTTCTTCCATATTCCGCTCCCACCCTACCCACTGGAACCATTGGTCCCATTCTTTTCATGTCTGAACTATTTATCCTGCCTAACATACCTAGATAGACACGCAGACACATTAATAAGCACAAAAACCAAGCAAAACCAAACAAAATGACAAAAGAAGTCAAGATCAACAAAACAACTAAAAAACCACCACCAGCAAAAAGAAAGCCACTGACAAAAATGGAAGCGCCTATAAATAAAGGTCTGTTTGTTGACTTTTACCAGTGCTTTCTCGTGGAGTCTGATGGGGTGCCACACTGTCTCCAAAGTCTATTTTTGGCATTCCCTGGGGATTTCATCCCCTTGCTGCTCTGTTGCATGCCTTAGTGTTTTGCCCAAGCATGATGGGGTCAGACTGTGCACAATTCACGCACTGTGTTTCCAGTGTTGTCCCCTGCAGCACTATGGTTTAGTGAGGGACGTTGTGTCTCGTGGTGGGGCAGCCCTATGGTCCTCTCTGTGCGTTGTCTGCTCCGAGCAGGAATATCGTTCTCGGGGCTTGGTGGGCCAGGATGTCCTCCCCCCTCTCTCTCCACCTGTTTCCCCCTGTGCTCTAATCAGATGTACCTCTCTCCCCAAACTAGCTCCAGCGCTGCCCTCTGAAGTGCATTCTTTGGAGGGGGTGGTGTCCACATAATTGGGATTGGAGGCAGCCCGCAGACCTCTCTATTGGTTCCCTGGTATCTAAAGTCTTTCTTGTTGCTCTCATTTTCAAGTAATCAGTTGTTCATGTGAACTACTTAAAACATTGAACACTTTCCTTCCTGTAGTGTGTGGTGTTTTATATCTATAGATATCTATCTTAATCTCTTTGTCATAATGAGTTACATAAGGTAAACAATTCTTATCTATATGATGAGATATAAAATGTATTTGCTGAATGAGTAAATAATGCATATTAAAACAATTAATTTACAATATGAACTCATTAAAAAATTAGAAAATTATTTCAGAGGAATGATAGTCTTAAAACCACAACTAACTAACAGTGAAACTGGGATTTAAACCCAGGGCTGTGGAATCCAAGCCAAGGTTCTTTCCTTAATAGTTAGCTTGGTAATCCCAGCCTTAAGTTTTTTACTGTAGTTATCGCCACGTCTTCTATATAAGTAGATGTATTGAGTCTAAAAAAAATAGAACCATAATAAAATATAGTCAGAAAACCCCTTGCCATGGAGTTGGTTCTGAACCAATTATTGTAACTCTATATAGAACAGGGTAGAACTGTCACATTGGGTTCACAGATTGTCATTTTTCACAGGTGCAAACTGCCACATCTTTCTACTGTGGAGCAGCTGGCTGGTGCAAACCACTAACCTTCTGGTTAGCAGCAGAGTGCCTAGTCATTGCACCACCAGGCCTCCTGCAAACACAATCACAAAATATATTAACATTTATACCATAAAAAATACTGAACCTAAATTATAAAATAATATTACCACTATTAAACAGTAGACAATTCTAGTTTACTTTTAGTGTTTGGTAGGAAGCGAAGCTATAAAAGTACAACATGAAGAAGCCTTGTTAATAAAGTAAATATGCTCTTGAAAGCCATTAAACTTGAGTTACAATTTCATAATGCACTAGTGAGAGTCTTAATTAGGATAAATGTTTATAAGGAATAATAAATTCATCAAATTATTTCTTGAACACCTGCTATATGCTGGCAGTGTGTAAGGAACTGAAAACACAAAAATGAGTATGATGTGGAGAAATTCACACTCTAGTAAGTGTGACAATTATGTAAACTTTTGTTCAGACACTATCATGATTACTAAAAGTTCAAAGCAGAGTATAATGAATATTTAAATAGTAACATCTATTTTTTTTGCACATTAAGCTTTTAAATTAAATCTCCCAGCCCTTTCACTTCCACCTGCCAAACTGAAGTATAAAATGCATATTAAAATATTCACTGAAAGTGTATAGATCATTGCAAATCACAAAATAAACACATCCATATATCTTCTACCCCGACCAAGAACTAGACATTACCAGCACCCCTGAAGCCTTCTGTGTGCCCTCTCCTAATTACTATGGCATCCCGCCCCCTCCTCTAAAGAGTTAGTCTTGGGAACCCACAGGGAAAGTTCTACAGGGTCATAATTAGTGGATATCGACTCAATGGCTGAGGTTTATTTTTTCTTCCTTCCTAAAGACAGCCACTCTTTTGATGTTTAACACTACAGAACATTTGTAGTTTTGCTTTCCCCCCTTCTTTTAATAGTAACACCTATTTCTAAGTCATGTTCTTCTGCAAATTTCTTTCTTTGTGTGTAAATTTCATCAAGGAGAATTTATGGATATAGTGAAAGAGTTAGCATCATAAAGATAATTATTATATTTATATAACAAATCAATTCTTGCGGCATATCAGGATTATTTGCCCTTAGGCTGCAAGAACCTTCTAAGATTTGTGGCCACCTTTGTGTGTGTGTGTGTGTTACCATTAAATTTCTCTCTCCCCTTTTCAACCACTCATTAAAATTCTGATCAATTTTTTTAGTCTCTATAAAGGAGGCTTCAAAAGGTTCACGGGGAAAAAAGAATTAAAAGATAATGTTGTAATATGTCTTAGGTACTATGCTGGGGGACAATGATGAGATAGAAAAAAGTCCAGGCATTAAGGTGCCTACATTTGAGTAGGAAAACTAAAGAGGAAAATAGGTACATAGTATGTCACGTAATTATAAATATTTAGAAGAAAACTAATGTATACTAAAGGGACAGAACAAGCTACCTTTGAGTAGGATGTACTCAAAGGGAAGGTCTTGTGGAGGTGGTGGCATCTGCATAGAGAATTGTATGAAGTGGGAAGGAAAGCCATGAGATATCTTGGGGAAGTGCCTTCTCAACAACTGCCGACTCCAAGCTGGAAGCATTCAAAGAACAATAACTTCAAAGTGTTGTTTGAAGCAGTGAAACCTAATGGAGGGAAGGGTGATAGGACATAAAGTCAAATAGGCTGACAGGAGTCAGATCCTATAGGGCTATCTGGGTTATTATAAGCAGTTTGAGTTTTATTGCGAGAGCAGCTATTAACCAATAGGACAGTGATGTGGTCTAATTTACATTTAAAGAATAAGGAAGAGAGAAGAGAGAGATTGGTGGTGATAGGAGGCAAGAATGGGTGAGGGGAGACAAGTGTAGAAAGCTGTAGCATATTAAGTAATAAGAAATGGTGACTTAGACTAGGATGGCATTGATGGAGGTGGTAAGTGGGCTGAATTGGAATATATGTAGGAGGTAGGATGTGTTGATAGAATGGAGATGGGATTTGATGTCAAAGAGCAGCTAAAAGTTTTTGGCTTAAGAAACCAGATAGAAATTGATGCCATATGGAAGACAGAACATATTTAGAGGTAAAATCAAGGATTCTTTTGTTCATGTAAGTTAGAGAATGCTTATTGGAATACAAGTGGCCAATCAGATGTCATTTAGAGATCCAATAATATTTCGTTGGGAGTCATTATTGACTTCAAACAACAAGAGCAAGACAGTATTTATAACCATAGACTTCACTAAGACTGTCTACATAGGAAATGAATGTAGATAGAGAAAGGGAATTGAGGATAGAATACAGCAGACCTTCTCACTATTTACACATCACAAAGAAAAGTTAGCAAAGGAAACAAAACTGCCTCATGAAGTTTAATAGGAAACTCAGCAAAGTGTGGTACTGACAGCAAAATCAAATGAAGAAACAATTTCAAGAAGGTGTGATTATCATGGTCAAATGATGCTCAAAGGATGTCAAATTTGGATGGGAAATTTAGTAAGATGACTCCTTTGCAGTTACATACTTTTTGATTTGGCATGCACTTGCTTTCAGTAATTCTTTCTCCTTCTCATTAGTTTTTATGTTCTGTAACGCAGAAAATTACATAACCAAGATTCTTAATCCAAAGTAACTAAATAAGTTCTGAAATCGATGTGAAAGAGTCTAATAAGTAAAATGTATGAGCTTCTGTGCATGAATTTTATAAGATCTAACTTACTTTGACCTGTGATCAAGGGGGCTGAGGTTTCTAATAACTAAACTCTGAAAAAGCTTGAAGAATTCGTATTACAAAAAATGAAAAATGATGGCAAATAAGAAGCCATAAAGGAGCAATGTTTTAAGGTATAACTATATCCAAAGGAAAAAACAAATAAAAAATCCTAACTTATTAATAAGAACAAAAAACTCAAGTTTGACAGATATTTCTGTCATTAGATTTGATAGTTGCATGCCTGATTCCTTGCTGGAGTCCAGAATGTGATATAGGCATATCAACAAGAACAAATCACTTCACAATTTAAATAACTTACCGGCAAGCACAAGGGTAACATTCAATACAATGAATATTCCACAAAATAGGCCAACTCTAAATGTAGTCCATGCTGGGGCAGGCTGTGGATCGAAAAACAGTATTTCATTACAGTGCAAAAATATTGATAAGATTAGCACATACTGTAGTAAATTAATACAATGAGATTACATTAAAGGCCTATGGTGAAAATAACAATACCGTATGATGTAAAACTCTTTTAAATCTGAACCATAGAATCGTCGTCACACTAAAATACTAGAAATATAGTTGGCAGTTAGGTTATTTCACAAAAGTCTAATGAATCACTTAATAAACACTATAATCCTAGGCATCAAAATACATATACACTGACTCTTATGGGAGAAATTAAACATGTAATTTTTTAAGATACGAATTTATATTTATGGTTTTATATACTGCTCTAACTTTTATAATAAATATAACACAATTAGAGTTTATATATTTGGTACTATGAATAATATATAGAGATAATGGCAAAAATAAGAATACCCATTTTTCGACAGTTTTCATTATACCAAGGTAATTTACAGTCAAATTTTCAAGACAGAGGTTTTTAAGAATCTTCAAGTGAAGTGGGTGGGTTAAAATTTTTTTGAATTATAATTTTATATTTAGAAAGCAATAGAAATGGCTATTCTTTAAAATAAACAATATAAATACCTGGTATTTTATAAGAAAATGAGAAAAACAGAAATAACCTTTCAGTTGTAAATATGTGTTATCTTGCGAAAATGTGGTGACGTTAGAGGCGACATGACTTCTAACACATTTTTAATATAGCCTAAAAACCTTCAAAGCAAAAAAGCATCGAGACTATCTCTAACTTAAATTAGTAACAGACATCTATAGTTAGTAGTCTTAGGTCGGGCACACTCAGCAGAAAGACAACAATTTGCATAAATTAAAAAATTAACTTTACTTTGAAAACTTGTGCAAGGTATTATATATACAAAATAATGTATATATTTGGGTTGTTAGAAAAATTAGTAGTAAAGTGAACCTACACCTATCACCCGTCTTTGGAAACAAAATGGTACCATTACTCCTGAAGGCCCCTCCTTATACAATATTACAATACTCTCCTCATCAGAGATAACTATTTCCATATTTCCTCCAGGTTTTCATGCATTTCTAAACATCTTAATTAAAATTTTTTTCTTTTGTTAAGTTTTATTGATATAAATTTGAGTTTTGTTGATAAAAATTTGACATATAAGAAACTGCACATATTTTGAATACACAGTGTAAGTCTGCTATATGTAAATGCCTGGGAAAGAATCCCTGGGGCACAATGGTTAAGATTCAGCTCCCAACCAAAAGGTTGGTGATTTGAATCCAGTCAGTAGCTTTGTGGGAGAAAGACTATAGTTTAGAAACCACCTGGGCAGTTCTGCTGATGCATGGATTGCCTGCAATCCAGTCAAGAATTGACTTGACAGCACCCAACAACAAAGACCTGTGACATCATTGCTATAATCAAGAGAGTGCACTTCCATCGGCCCCAAGTTTCCTCTCACCCTTTTTTAATCCTTCCCTCTTACTTCACCCTGCTCTACTACTAGGCAACGGCTGGTATGTTTCTGTCACTTTTTCTAGCAAACTAATGAGATAATACAGTTATCTTAATTAGACAATAACAGTTAATATTCCACTGCAGATCAGGTTGGTAGGTGTTTCAGTTGCTTCTACTCTGGACTATTATGAATATAGTTCTATAAACATTTGCATCCACTGCCCTCAAGTTGATTCTAACTCAGACTGACCCTATAGGACAGAGTAGGGTTTCTCTACAGGGTTTCTGAGGCTGTAAATATCGTCACAGAAACAGATTGCCTCACCATTCTTCCTTGGAACAGCTAATGGTTTTGAACTGCCAACCTCTGGGTTAGCAGGCCAACACTCACTGAGCCAGGGCTCCTTAAACATTTGTATACAAATTTTATATAGACATATGCTTTCATTTGTTTTAGGAAAATATGTAGGAGTGGAATGGCTAGATCATATGGTAAGCCTGTGTTTACTTTTTTAGGAAGCTGTCAAACTGTTTTCGAACATAGCTGTACCATTTTACATTTCTAACAGCAGTGTATGAGACATGTGAGTTGCTGTTTCTCCAACATTTAGTTTAGCCAATCTTTCTCATTTCAGTCATTCTAACAGGCATGTGTTAGCACACTGTGGCTTTAATTTGCATTTCTCCACTTACTAATGATGCTGAGAATCTTCCCCTGAGCTTATTTTCCATTCACATATTTTCTTTTTTAAATTGTGGTAAATATGTAACAAAATTTTTGCCACCTCAAAATTCAGTGACATTACGTTCACATTGTTTAACTATCACTCTTATCTCATTCCCAATTTTTGTCACCCTAAACAGAAAAAAACCCCAGTGTACTCTAAACACTGAGTCCTCCTTTTCCCTCTCCTCCACCTACTAAATGTTGGTCTCTCTATACTTGCCCATTCAGGAGATTTCACATGAATTGGGACTGTTCTAAAATAATCAGGCAGTGTTAATCCTCCAAGCTAGTTCTTCCAGAGTTGTTTTTGCTCCTCTAGTTGCTTTACATTTCCTTATTAATTTGAAAAATAGCTTACCAATTTTTAAAATGCTTACTCAGATTTTGAATAGGATTGTGTTGCATCTGTAGATCAATTTATCAAGAAATGATATCCTAAATTGATGACTTTTCTAATCTATGAACATAGTGTATCTCTCATTTTTTTTCAAGTCTTTCTTTCAGCAAGATTTTTATTTTTCAGAATTATCCATGAGTATCTGATGGTGTTGAAAAGAGCCTTTAAAATTTTTCCTAGTGTTCTTGATAGAATATAGAAATTATTTCCCCTCCCCAACTGCTGTTGAACATACACTAATCTCTCACTTACTGACACAGCTACATTCCAAAGACTAGTTGCTCCATGAAATCAATGTTATGTAAGAATTGGGTTCACATTCTGTCTTCAATGTTGGAACATACCAACTTTCTTGAGTTATTCACCACTCAATGGGCAACTCTTGTGTCTTGGGATGTGTATGGCGCTGCAAGGCCCCCCACCCCTCTTCTTTTCAACTATGATTTCCTTGCCATCATAGAACCCACTAGGGCAGGGGTCCTCAAACTACGGCCCACGGGCCACATGCGGGCCGTCAAGGACATTTACCCGGCCCGCCAGGTGTTTTTGTCTTGGTTTGTTTTTTACTTCAAAATAAGATATATACAGTGTGCATAGGAATTTGTTCAGTTTTTTTTAAACGATAGTCCGGCCCTCCAACGGGTCTGTGGGACAGTGACCTGGCCCCCTGTTTAAAAAGTTTGAGGACCTCTGCACTAGGGTTTCAGGGTGGTGGTGGTTGGGTGTTATCTGCCACTTGCCTGGGCAGGCACTTTTCTCATCCTCTGTCCACCCAGCCCCAGAGCCTGGCAGAGATCCCTTCTTTTGTCAGCCATTTCCACTTTGCCTCTGCCTCCCAACATCCTTAGCATCTTTTATTCTTTAACCTTGCAAAATTCACTTATTAGTTATAATATCTAAGATTCCATATAATTTCTACATATATCACATCACTGGTAGAAAAAAACAAAAATCAACCCCCCAAAGAAACCAGTTGCATTTCTTCCTTCAATTTAGATGTCTTTTATAATTCTTTTGGTTACCTTATTGCACTAGAATTTCCAGTGCAATCAAATAGAAGTATGAGCATGAACGTATTTTTGCTCCCAGTCTTCCAGGGAGAAAGGACTCAGTGCCATATCATAAAATAGAAGACAAGCCCTAGGTTTGTCCATAGATGGCTTTTATTAGACGTGCTGATATCAATTCGGTCAGAGACCATACGTACTTTGTATGATTTAAGTTCTTTTAAATGTATTGAGACTTGTTTTATGGCCTTCAAGATATTACTTAATAAACACTGTTTTGGGTAAGCACTGTTAAAGATATTGTAAAATACCGTATATACTTGTGTACAAGCCAAGTTTTTCAGTACATTTTTAAATGCAGTTTTTGTTATACAATTAGGTGCCTCGGCTGATATTTGAATCAGCTTATACTAGAGTAGATACAGTAAATGTTTATTTTGTGCTTAACTGCTACATTTTGAATAAAGCCAACTACTAGTCAAGCATATCTAAATCCCCATATCAAATAAATATCTCAACTTAATCACCTGGTGAGACCAAGAAGTTATTCTAATGTCAATATAATTCAGTATGAAGTGAGATGTGCTGTCAACTTTTTAAAACAAATTTAAAAACTATTTACAAGATTCAACTGAAAAAACTTTAATGAAACATGTATTTTATTAGCTAAACAGATTATACTGATTATTAAATAGACAAAACAAGTAATCAAATAAATAACGGGAAACAAACACTAACCTGAGCGGCTCCCAAAGGGGGGACCCGTAATCGTTTCATAGCCTTCTGTCTGTCACCATCTTCAAGTTCATTGGTGACTACAGCCTAGAAACACAAGTTATTAAATTCTGATATGGGTTATGCTAAACTTAAGTGATATATAATTTTATACCATCTATGAGGGTGCTTCAAAAAGTTTGTGGAAAAATTCCATTATCTTTTGAACTTCACTTTTCATGAGCTTTTTGAAGCCTCTGTGTATGTATATTTGTGTGTGTGTATGCATGTATAGTCAACTTCTTAGATGTTTACTGATAAGTCAAAAGAAAAAATCATGAGTAAGACTATGTATTCAGAACTAGTGACCAGTTATTACTACCAACTATTCGAAGAGTATTAGAAGGTTCTGAATAGAGGGTGAAAAAAAAACGTGGAACAAAATTCAAAACCATAAAAAAGATCAGGCTTACTATTGGGCTAGAGACTGGTAGCCTGAGACTATGGCCCTTAGTTAGCCTTCAGTCTCGAACTAAACTTTCTCCTGTGGTTCAATTTTCAGCTAAATCACACTATAGAGATATGAACTCCTTAGAATAATCTACTCATTTGAAATCCAAGGGCAGCATTTATCCAAAGACAAAGTTCAAAAGGGTTAGGAAAGAAAGAGGAACGGAAATAGGAAGAAGAAAGAGAAAGTAAGACAAGTGATGTTATATTGTGGGGACTGCAATCAATGACAGGAAACAAAATAGATAAGAATTATGGAACGCTATAGAAGACAGCACTGAAGATACAGCTCGGGGAGAGGTGTGGGTCTGCTCAGAACACACTGGAGCAAACTGAGAGAGAGAGAGAGAGAGAGAGAGAGAGAGAGAGAGAGAGAGAGAGAGAGAGAAAACACTGCATCTTGGCCCACCAATTTCAGAGGACGATAGTCCTGCTAGGAGGAGTCAATGCACAGAGGCTGCCGGCCCCACCACGAGACGCGGAGTCCCCTCACTGACCCATAGTGCTACAGGGATAACACTAGAGACACAGTGTGGGAATTATGCCTGGTCTGATCCCCCCCCACACCTAGGTGAAACACTAAGGGAGTGCAACAGAGCAGCAAGGGGAGCAAAGCAACGAAGTCTACAAGGAATCCCCCAAAATTTTTTGGAAGCAGGGTTTGGCACCTCATCAGACTTGATCGTAAAACATTCATAAAGGACAACAGACAGACCTGAAACTATTTATAGGCTACCCCCCCATGTCTATTTATATAAGATAGGCAGGATAAACAATCCTGAGAAAACAATGGGACTGATGGTTCTGGAGGGACGTGGGAGAAGGGGAAGTGGGGAAAAGGAAGGGATGAGCCAACAAACCCAGGGATAAGGAAACAACAAATGATCCAAAAAATTGATGGTGAAGAGGGCGCAGAATCCCTGGTGGGGTCTGATCAAGGGCAACGCAGCTGAGAGGAATTACTGAAAGCCGAATGAAGGTTGAACAGGATAGTGGGACAAGAGGAAAGTAAAAGAAAATAGAGGAAAGAATTAGGAAGCAAAAGACATTTATAGAGGTATAAATACAGGCACATACATATGTAAATATATATATAATGATAAGGACATAGATGTATATATATTTATATGTTAATTGTTTAGTAGTAAAGTAGCAGACGAACATTAGGCCTCTATTCAAGTCCTCCTTCAAGCAAGAACACTTTGTTCTAATAACCTGGCATTCTGTGATGCTCACTTTCCCAACACGATTGCTGAAGTCAAAATGGGTGTTTAAGTAAATGTGGTGAAGAAAGCTGATGATGCCTGACTATTACAAGATATAGCATCTGAGGTCTTAAAGGCTTGAAGATAAACAAGCGGCCATCTAGCAGGGAAGCAACAAAGCACACATGGAAGAAGCACACCAGCCCGTGTGATTATGAGGTGTCAACAGGATCAGGTAGCAGACACCAGA
This sequence comes from Tenrec ecaudatus, assembly GCF_050624435.1. Lineage (NCBI taxonomy): Eukaryota > Metazoa > Chordata > Mammalia > Afrosoricida > Tenrecidae > Tenrec > Tenrec ecaudatus. Next base: position 194,457,408 of record NC_134530.1, on the reverse strand, counting down.
AGACCCAAAACAAATCATCATATCGATGAGAAAGACGTGGGACAGAGTGGAGACACAAAGCCCATCTGTAGACAATTGCACATCCTCTCAGAGAAGGGTCACAAGGAAGGGACGAGCCAGCCAGGGTGCAGTATAATACCTGTGAAACACACAACATTCCTCTCATTCTTTAAGCTTCCTTTCCCCCACTATCATGACTCCAGTTCTAGCTTACAAATCCAGGTAGACCAGACCATGTACCCTCGTACAAAGAGTTCTCAACACAGAATCCGGGACAGATAAATCCCTCAGGAACAATAATGGGAGTAGTGATACCATGGGAGAAGGAAGAAGGTGGGGGGAAAAGGGGAAAACCAATTGGAATGATCAACATATAACCAGCCCCACCACCACCCAGGGTGATGAACAACAGAAACATGGGTGAAGGGAGACAGCATATGGTGTAAAAGATGAAGATAATAATAATTTATAATTTATCAACGGTTCCTGAGGGTGGGAAGGAAAAAAAAAATGAGGAGCTGATACCAAGGGCCCAGGTAGAAAGAAAATGTTTTGAAAAGGAAAATGGCAACATATGTACAAATGTGCTTGATACAATGGATGTATGGGTTGTTATAAGAGCTGTAAGAGCCCTAATAAAATGATTAAAAATATGTGGAATGGAAGCCTGACTTGTTTTAAACTTTTATCCAATTCACAATGAAAAAAACAAACTATGTATTCAAAACTATTAACAATTACAAAAAAGGAAGCAGAAAAAAATTTCATGAAAATTAAACATGGATGTTACTGAAATATATGGTATTAGATGAAACATTACTGCACCTCAGTTTCAGAGATTAGCTGGTTGATTTTCTTGCATGTATAAAATGGGGCCACTTCTACATGAGCCACTCGCCAGTCTGCACCACGAGACGTTTCCAGTATCTTGTCATGCTTTTTAAGAATTTTTCGAAACCCTGTGAAATTCAGATTCTGCAGAAAGAAATGAGAAACACTACTATAATTTCTAACTCCATTAAACAAGATAAAAAATAGGTTAAGTACTATCCATTCACAGAGCAAAATGAACTAAGACTAGGTACTCTGGGAAATTATAATACTTTTAGAATAAAAGCATTTTCTTTAAGTTTATGGTTCTTTTTTCTTATGTCACATATTTCAAGTAGTATGTTAATTCTTAGTAAAATACAAAAACTGATATGAACCTATAATTTCCAGATAAATTATTGACAGCCCTCAACTCAGAATAATTTTATTTCCACTTCCCAGTGTAACTGTTCTCAAAATAGGTAAATTTTATTATTTGACTGTTCAGATCAAAAGAATATTTTCAGAAAATATGTTGGATTTATCAAGCACTAAACACAAATAAAGACAGATACATGGAGGCACATATATACCAGCATGAAAGACAGATCTTCTAGAGCTGTCACCTTCACTTTGTTTCTATCAATTCTCAGTTTGATTCTCTTGTTACAGGGATGTACTGATCATGAGTGGAAGACTTCATCTTTCCTCAGTTTTCCACAGTATCAAATTGCTATCCTTTTAAAAATTTTCAAATTCTGTTTGGCCAACATTCAAAGCAGGAAACTCTGAATTTGTATGGCTCTGTAAACCCAGAGTTATTGATCATGTATCTTTTTTCTCATACTTTAATAGCTCATCTTAAACTTCTTGAGGTACAAGGATAATGATTTGGAAATGGCCTTAAATAAACAGCCCTTTCTCAATTATTCTCAAAATAAATGTACTCTTATAGAATAAGACAGCTCCAAGAATAGAGAATGGAGGAGAATTAATATAATTAATAATTAAATTTATTTTTCTATGAATTAAAATGTAACAAGGATACTTCTCTGTAATACACACTCACACTCATGCACACACACACAAATCAATGAGATTTAAAATTCAACATTTTAATAGTCTTATAGGAAAATTGAACTATATCTTTCTTTATCCCTTTAAAAAATTAAATTACAAAGCTATGAGTAAACTTCAAAGAAAAGGGGTTTCTATTACATATATCATCTTATTTAATTACTTTTCTACCCTTTAAAAATTATTTTCTATTTAGGTTCTTCTTAGAATAATAAAATATTAACTCACCAAAGAAGAAAGTACACTTATGCTAAGAAAAAGATAAGAATAGTAGAGTATATACATTAACAACTTATATCAATGTAGAGAAGAGGCTTTAATTAGTCTTTTACTTTGAACTCTCAGTATTTACCCTGGGTACTATCTTTGATTTTAGCCTTTAGTTTTTATATCATCGTCCTATGATGATCTTAACAAGAACAAAATGAAATAAACAATATCTAAGATCTCTCTAAGATTAAGGTGATGCATTTCTCCATTTACATTTTTGTTATTGAACAATAATGTTTTCTAATTTAGTTCTTTATAGCTTAACTACATAAACAATTCTAAAAAGATTACAAGAGGACGTGGTCCATAGCTGCACCTACGAGCTGGCCTCTGGCTCACAGTGACTCTGTGGCACTGGTGCAGCAGGTTGTCTTGGCTATTATTATAGAAACAGATGGGTAGGCCTTTTTTTTCTGCAGAGCCACTGGGTAGGTTCAAACTACCAATCGTTAGTTTAACAACCAATAGCCAACCACTTGCATTACCCCTTTACAAGTGAGTAAAAACTCTGTAATCAACATAACTGGAAATTCAATTTTGTGATTAAGTTGAAAAAATATTCAGTTATATTTCAAAATAAGTCTGTACACATATTTGCTATGATCTAATTTATCTTCTTTCTCAAGGACTTCTTGTTGTCTCTGGGTAATCAAGTAGGAAAAATTCTTTTAGTGACAAAGTTGAAAAGTCAGGAAATTTGACATATTAGTATTAAGTGTAGGAAAATCAACTGTCCAATTGCTTTTGTTAAAAATTTTATCAGGTAAGGAGAATATAAAAGTTCTCAACCAACAATTAATTCTCGTGTCAAGGTCTACTTCTGAGTATGGTATATAACTGAGTATGGTATATAACCACTGATTTACTGCCTGTGATACATGCTTTTAGCCAATAAAGTTATCTGCACACTGAGTAAGAACTCCAAGAAAAAGTCCATGCTAAGGCTTTTCCTTCTTGGACTGGGTCATTAGTAAGTTGATTTACTAGCGCTTCTCAGTTATTTAACCATTCCAATGTCTAAGACAGTGGTTCTCAACCTTAATGCAGCGACCCTTTAATACAATTCTTCATGCTGTGGTGACCCCCCAAGTATAAAATTATTTTCATTGCTACTTCATAACTGTAATTTTTCTACTGTTATGAATTGTTATGTAATTCTGATATGCAGGATGTATTTTCATTGTTACAAATTGAACATAACCACAGCTGAATATAAAAAGACCGATCAGCATCCAAATTAAGTTCCCATGGTACAGATTTTTTTTGCAGTAGTTGATGATTTTACAGTATATGATTTTACATTTACACAGTAATTGTAATTCGTGAAGTGTCACTTTACCTCCAATACTGCTGGCTTTCAACACAGTAGCTGCTTTTAACAGAATAGCTGCTTTCAACACAGCAGCTGCTTTCTATACAGTAGCTGCTCTCTATACATGTGACTGGTCCGCTTAAGTACGTTATGACACCAACCCTGTCACATACATCTGTATTTGTACAGGGTGTATGTGATGGGGTTGGCGCGATTATATCATCACGCCTGGTACTGGTATGTAGATGTATCTGTATGTGGGTGGACCCACCTGGAGATGTATAGAGGAGCGGTGCCTCAGTTCCTAAGACCATTGGAAATATGTGTTTTCCAATGGTCTTAGGTGACCCCTGTGAAAGGGTCGTTTGACCCCCAAAGGGGTTGTGACCCACAGGTGGAGAAACGCTGGTCTAAGAGAAGAATTTTTGTACCTGATAGTTCTGCAGCAGGATAAGACTGAGGTAGAACTCGCTGAAGGCCAGCTTTAGGTCTTTAATGTTCCTGTGTTGAACACGTTCCTCATGGGACAGGTGGAAGACTGGCTTTCTGCGCTGTCGCAGTGTGGTAACACCAGTAGCTTCTTTCTGTGCATCCAGTGATGACTGAAGCTCATTCTGAAGGGTAGCAAACCTGCGCTGGGCCTCTGCAAGCTTCTCTGTAGGAAATAAAACAGAATTGTTAAATCAGAATGATAACAATAGGAAGTATATGCTCTCACTAACCTCTGACTTTTTTACTAATCTGTTTTGCTTGAGGGAACAAAATGTAACATGTAAAAATCAAACCGAATAGAAACAAATCTTTCGGTATAACATTCTCCTCCAAACAAAACCCTTGAATGCACCCTTTGTCTTTACAGACAGAAAAACAAAATGTAGAAAGCTATTAAGAAATGGGAATGTAAAATAGTGCAGCCACTTTGAAAAAAGTTTGGCAGTTTCTAAAAAGATTGAGCACAGAGTTACAGTATGATCTAATAATTCCACCTCTAAGTATACTTCAAAGATAACTCAAAACCTAAATTCAAGTACAAAGTTGTACTTGAATATCCATAGCAGATTTAGTGACCATAGCCAACAAGTAAGAAGGAAACACAAATGTCTATCACCTGGTAAACAGATACACAAAATGTGGCACATCCATATAGTAGAATAATGTACACACAGCCATACAAAGCAAGTTCTACTTCAAGCTCTAACTTGAAGATATTATGCTAAGTAAAAAAAGACAGACATAATGGGCGACATTTACTTATGATTCCATTTATTTGAAATGTCAAGAAGAAGAAAATTCACAGAGACAGAAAATTAGTGATTGCCAGGGGCTGGAAAGAAAGAAAGGGCAGTGACTGCTAAGGCGGAGCATACTTTTTGGAATGATAAAAATGTTCTGGAACCAGATAGCGGTAATGGCTGCACAATCTTATAAATATATGCTCCAAACACTGAGTTACACATTTCTGCGGAAATGTCATGGTATGTGAGTTATCTTTCATTTTAAAAAAGTGATTAAAGAGCATTTCCAGTTACATACTTTAGTGTAGAAATAGGATTAAATTTGGGCTTTAGTTTTCAAATCTGCTTCATTTCCCACTATGTCTCATTTTTTCTGTAAGACAGAGGAGTTACACGAATAGACAAAAACTGGCAATTTGTAAGAAGTAGGTATAGTTGGCTCTATAAGTGCTTGTGTACACATAAATTTAACAGTAATACTCTGTGACCCTTTCCCACTGGGACTGGCAAACTAGGGTACAAATCCTTGCCTTGTCAAAAACTAACTGCTGTGAATTTAGTCAAGTTTTTTTTTATCTTTGTTTTTAAATTGTTCTAAACCTTATAGATGAAAAGGGGACAATAGTTTCTTTATAGATGAAAAGGGGATAATACCAACTTCTTCCCTCATAAGGTGTCATGATTAAATTAAATGAGTTATGGAAAATTTCCAGGGAAAAACTGGCACTCAATAAATAATAACTAACAAAAAATAACAAAGCACTACTTACAATTCACTCTTTCTCAGAGTTCTCGTCTTGCTCCCTTTGTATAGTGCTATATGTACCACCATGCCGTCTCTAACCATCTTAGCTAGTGCTTCTTCAAGGCTCCCTGCTTCTCTGTGAGTATCACCATCTATATCTTCATGGAAAGCTTTATTCATTCCTATGACATTTTATACAACCCTCTTTCTAAACCAAGAATTATTTCACAGCAAAGGTAGCAGAGCAACAGGATCAGGTACGATCTTACCACATATTCAGAAGCAGCTGACCTACTAGAAAGGCTTATTGACACCGCAATAAGGCCCCCAGGTGGTAGGCAAAAGACTGAAAGGGCAGGGTTCCATCTTATAGGATGCAGTTGGCTTTGAATTTAAGGCCACTATATGGTGCTGTTTCTCACAAAGCCAAAATATATGGTCTATAAATTGAGGAAAAGTGGTAGTAATTCCTCTTGCTACATCTAGTAACCCACTCACCATATTTTTGCTTCTCAGTCCTCCAACATGATCTCTGCTAATGGTTATTTCTCAAGAAGGATATGCTTCTATCATGGGAATATAACAATGGTTTCACTTAACTGGCAGGTAAGTGTGGTACTTGATATGGCTCTTCTAACCAATTCCTACCAAATAACTGGGTAGGATGACTAAGCAAACATGAAATGGTTATGCCTCACACCAAAGAGACTGGACAGCTCACTAATAAGGTAAACAAGCCACATGGTACTCTTATGGAATGTGAACATGAAAAAAAGCATGTATGGAACTCTAAAGAGAACACTGGTCAATTTTTCTATCCTCCTTTGGTTTAAAATGAGTCATCTCAGAAGTGGAAAAAAGGCATCTCAATACCATCAACAAAGAAAAGCCAGGAGTGAAGTATGTCATTTGGACGCCAACACCATAGGAGAGAGCACTGCGACTTTAAAGACTGGAGAGAAGTGGCAACAGCAGATCCAAGAGCATGAGACAGAGTGTTGGGGTTCCTGGCCTATGGGTTGAGAAAGTTGACTTCCTTTGGACAGGAGGCTCTGAGGAGTGGTTGCCTCCGGGCACTTAATAGAGGGGAGGTTAAGTTCGCTGCTTCTCAGAGCTAGAGCTCAGCACCAAAGCTAACTGGTAGAGTGAGCAACTAATCAGCAGAGCTACACTTGCTCAAGCAGGCATGAGGTCATGTCAAAGAGAAGCTGTGGACCAGAAAGAACCATGTCGGTAGGCAAGGTTGAGAAGGAGCAGTCCTGAACTAAGTGGTATATGCATCCTGAACATTTCTGAAACTGATAAACTAATAATAACTCTATTATCTTGAGGTATTGGATGTGAATTCTGTGTGGCCATTGCAATGAATTGAATCTAGCAGACAAGTAAAGCATGCCAAGGGAGGTACAGCTGGTGTTAGAGTTGATAAGGAAGGTTGGAGGAGAAAAGACTATCTGACTTCTGCATCATAGGAATTAGCCTTGGGCCGATGTTGAGTTTGACTCTTCTTTCCAGTGTAAAGTCAGAGGGAATCAAATGAGAACCCCATGCCATTTTTACAATGAGACAGCCAGTTAGTCATTGGGTATCAGAAATGTATAGGTTAAAAGAAAAGTTTTCTCTACTAGTTGAAGTAATTGGTCCTGATTATCAAAGAGAGAATAGGTTATTGAAATACAGTAAGGGCTGGGAAGATAATGTCTTGTATCCAAAAGATCACTGGAGCCTCTCTTTAGTATTTCTATGCCCAGTGAAAAATTATAGCGATCAAAAAATGCAGAACTATTGAGAATTCAGATCCTTCATCAATTAAATTTGGGGTCATCCCAACTAGTAAAGAACCCTGACCAGGTGGGTTTCTGGCTGAGGGTAACAAAAACATGGAATGGGCAGTAAAAGAACAAAGTCTCAGATATCAACAATGGCTTCTTGGTCTTCTGGCTTTATCTTTTATATCTCCCACGTTTTATTTCCTCGTGTTATATTCTGAGTAACTTTTTCAGGTCTTTCTTTTGAATATTCTCTTAAAGAAGTGCAGTGAATTACTTAATATGGCCCTTCCAAATAGTCTTTGTGACTGTGCTAGTCTGGTTAGACTAGAGAAACAAATTCATAGACACTCATATGTATATAAGAAAGAGGTTTATATACAAGAGCAATTGAATATTGAGAAAACGTCCCAGCCCAGTCCAGATCAAGTCCATAATTCCAATATTAGCCCATATGTCTGATACCAATCTATTAAGTCCTCTTCAGACTCACAAAACACATGTAATGATGCAGGAGGATCATAGGCCAGTGGGTTGGAAGTCTTGTGGATCCAATGGCGTTATAAGCATCTCAGTGCTGACAGGGGTCTCTACATGGCTTCACCAACTCCAGAGGTCTGGTTGCCTCAGGGTAGATCCATGTGGCTTCTCAAGCTCCCAGTGGGTAGCACCATGTGTCTTGTCAGAAGAGCATCTCCAGGGAGTGAACAGAGAGAGAGAGGGGTGTCTCCTGCCTCCAAGGAGGAAAATACCGGAGTTCCCAGAACTCTCAGGAGGTCATGGCCACACAGAGGCCTCCTTGTATGGAATCGTAATTGTTAAGGTTAATATGTTAATTTGCTGGGTCGTACCTTTCAGTGGCTTGGCAGTGTGGTTGGTAGGTTAGATGGTTTTAGGTCAACTGGATATTCCTGGCTGGGGTGGAGGCAGATCTGACAATAAGGTCACACCCTGATGGTGCTTCCTTGGGGGTGTAGCCTTCTCATATGGAGGACTCTAGGAATTTCCTTCTCTCTCAGCACTCTGCTTTCCTGCCTGCTGTGGCTCTCCTGTGACTGACCTTGCAGCTCCCAGAGCCCTGCCATGTTCCCACTGACCTTGGACCCATGCAACTCTGCACCCCTGGGCCTGTGATCTTCCTGAAGTCTGTGTCATTGAATGTGGCTACGTGAATCTAAAGAGGGATTTATAGAATAGTATGGATTTAAGTACTTGGGTAAGATTGGGTTGGGGTGCTTTGTTGATATATAATTACTTCTTTATATAAAAAGTTCTTTCTTTATATGAGTGTCAGTGGATTTGTTTATCTACTCAACCTGGCCTAACACAGGCAATTATATAATCATGATACAGTCATTCACAATTTCGTGATCTGCTTATGCTATGATGTCTTGTAAATGTAAGCTTCCATGCATGTAGTTATGGTCCCATTTGGGAATGAGTTGCTAATTACACTAATGAGGCAGGGTTACAGTGGTATGTAACTTGAATCAGGAAGCCATATTTGGTGCCATGAATTAAGCAGTAGGTTGTTAGCCAAAAGGTGGGCAGTTTGAACCTACCAGATACTCTATAGGAGAAAAATATGGCAGTCTGAACTCAACTCATAAGATTTACAGTCTCAGAAACCCTAAGGTGCTAAGTTCTACTCTGTTTTATAGGGTTTACTACAAGTCAGAATCTATTAGATGGCAGTGGGTGGGTATCTCAAGTCACTGTCTTACTGGAGGGTATAACAAAAGTCACTGCCCTTATTCAAGTCATACCCTATCTTATTCAAATAAGAGGAATTTCCTTGGGGCCATGGTCTGCTGTGTGTGTGTGTGTGTGTGTGTGTGTGTGAGAGAGAGAGAGAGAGAGAGAGAGAGAGAGAGAGAGAGAGAGAGAGAGAGAGAGAGAGAGAGAGAGAGAAAAAGAAAGAAATGTAAAGTGAATGTTTGGGCAAATTTCCTTCTCTTGCACTGGGTCCTGCATTTGGCTCATCATCATTTGACGTCCAGTTTTTTGAGCTAGCAGCTGACCTGATTCGCCAGCCTTTACACAGTCCCGTGAGTCAGCAGCCTATAGCAGAGTAGGCCCATTCAGGTTTGCCAGTCTATGCAACTACCTCTAGGCTTGAGCGTGGCCCACAGATTTGGGATCTGCCAGCCTCTACAACTGTACAAACCAAAATGTTTTGTGAAACATGGCAATGACCTATGAAGATCCTAAAGATGAGAGGTAGAGTACTGATGGGAAGGAGCAGTAATTGATTTTAGAGATGATAGAATGGATTAACAGTTCGGAAAAGTTGGATAATTGGGGCATATTTAACCTCTGTCTCATAAGAATTATCTTTGTAGTGATTTTTAGAAGAAAAAGTAATCATTTACCTGTGCTCTAATACTTAATTGGTCTATTAAGGTATTAATTTCAAAGATTATATTTTTTATTTTTTAAAGCTCTAAAAGGGTTTTAAAAATATGCCCTTCCCATTGGGCCTCCACTCAAGTACTCCATCAATGCAAGAATACGTTCTTCTATTAAATTGGCATTCTATGATGTTCTCCCTCCCAACATGACCGCTGAAGACAAAGATAAGCAAATGTGGTCAAGAAAGCTGATGGTGCCCGGCTATCAAAAGATATAGCATCTGGGGTCTTAAAGGCTTGAAGATAAACAAGCGACCATCTAGCTCAGAAGCAACAAAGTCCACATGGAAAAACACACCAGCCTGTGTGATCATGACGTGCCGAAGGGATCAGTTATCAGGCATCAACGAACAAAAAATAATACCATTGGGTGCACACCTCCATGATATGATCGCTGAGTACAAATGGGTGCATAAGCAAATGTGGTGAAGGAAGCTGATGGTGCCTGGCTATCAAAAGATATAGCATCTGGGGTCTTAAAAGGCTTGAAGGTAAACAAGCGGCCATCTAGCTCAGAAGCAACAAAGCCCACATGGAAGAAGCACACCAGCCTGTGCGATCACGAGGTGTCCAAGGGTTCAGGTATAAGGCATCATCAGAACAAAAAAATATTACCATAGTGAATGAAGGGGGAATTTCAGAGTGGAGACCCAAAGCCCATTGTCAGCCACTGGAGATCTCCTTGCAGAGGGGTCTAGGGCAGGAGATGAGTCAGTCAGGGTGCGATGTAGCATCGATGAAGAATAAAGCTTTCTTCTAGTTCCTAAATACTTCCTCCACCCCACCTCCCTTTCACTAACATGATCTGAATTCTACTTGCAAGTCTGGCTAGACCAGAGGATGTACACTGGTGCAGATAGGAGCTGGAGGCACAGAGATTCCCGGGTGGATGATACCTTCAGGACCAGCGGTGTGAGTGGCTATACTGGGAGGGTAGAGAGAGAGAGGGTTGGAAAGAGGGAACCGATTACAGGATCTACATGTGACCTCCTCCCTGGGGGACAGACAACAGAAAAGGGGGTGAAGGAAGACATCAGACAGGTAAAGATATGACAAAATAATTTACAAATTATCAAGGGCTCATGAGGGAGGAGGAAGTGGGGAGGGAAAGGGAAAAAAAAAGAGGACCTGATACCAAGGGCTAAAATGGAGAGCAAATGCTTTGAAAATGATAAGAGTAATGAATGTACAGATGTGCTTTACACAATTGATGTATGTATGGATTGTGATAAGAGTTGTATGAGCCCTTAATAAAACATTAAAAAACATGTTCTTTCAATTTTCATCTCATGTTCCTTGCTCATGGTTCTTGGTACACTTATATCAAGATAAAACATAGTATAGAACAAAACTAAAAACCAAATTCAGTGCCACTGAGTTAATTCCAACTCAGAGACTCTATAGGACAGGGTAAACTGCCCTTGTGGATTTATGAGACTGTAACTGTGTGGGAGTAGATAAACTCATCTTTATGCTGTTGAGCAGCTCGTGGTTTCAAACTGTTGATTATGTATCAGCAGCCCGATGCATAACCATTAGACTACCAGGGCTCCTCAGTATAAAATAACTCTCACTGCTGTCAAGGCTGACTCAAAGCGAACACCTGGGTTTCTGAGACTGTAACTGTTTATAGGAGTAGAAAGTCGAGTCTTTCTCCCAGTATATAACAGATTACCCAATTTTCTTGGTTTATAATAGCTTTATTTTCTCAGTTTTTTTCCTCCCCCATGATGCTTTTAAGAAGAAAAAAAAAAAACCCAAACAAAAAACCAAACACCAATGCCATTTAGGTCCAAACACTTATATTCTAACCATTTAGTAGCTTAAAAAAAACTATTATGTTATACATGTTTAATAATGAAAGAGTGTGAAGATTTATCCAAGATTAAATCTACTCTGCTGACTCAATACTCAGGCAATTAGTAAGAGCAAAAATCAGAGTATCACAGGCAATATGAGTTTTATTGTTAAGGGTTAACATATGCATTTGCTAATTATGTAGTTGTCCTGGTCAAATTAATTGTACACTTATTTACATCTCTTATTACATGGATATTAAAGCTGTAAGAAGTCCAAAAATAGAAAGTAAGAGGACTTAACTTACTAGGGGTCAACAGTAAGTCCAAAAGACAAATGTCTCTCTATCTGGCAGACTCCTAACTCATTTTGGAAGGCTAACTCAAGTATCACTTTCTATGTAGGCACTTAGGTACTACGGTACTTCTTACCTAACAAACATTTCAGTCACAACTAGAGGCTCCCTCCTAAGGGAGGCATATACATGCATACACAGTATACATCGTAAAATTCTTTGTTTATTTTATTGACTAAATGTGAGTTCTCTGCAGTAAGAGCGCTCTTTAAAAAAGTTCTATTGTTTTCACCTGCATCATAAAGAACATGTACATAGTAGACTCAATCCCTATTTGCTACATACATGAATTAATATATAAAAATTCTCTCTAGTAATCCAAGTTCCAATCTAGAAAGAAATCTAAAAGAGGAGAAATACAAGCTCCAGGTATATTTTACTACTTAATTTTTTTTTTTAACTAATCATTCCCACATGAGAATCTGAGGGGAAGTAAGGAGTGAAAAGCTATGTGTTTGAGGAAAAAAAAACTAGCTGTGTCGTGCGACTTTTCTATTTATTAAAAGGGGTATAAAAACCAACATTAAAAAATAAAAGGCATAAGAGCTTTACAAAAGGAGCCCTGGTGGTACAGTGGCTAATTCCAAAAGGTCAGCAGTTTGAACGAACCAGGCACGCCCTGGGAGAAAGATATGGCTGTCTTCATTCTTAAACAACTTACAGTCTTAAGAGGGCAGTTTTGCTTTGTCCTACAGGGCCTCTTTGAGTTAGAATGAACTTGACAGCCATGATTTGGTTTGAGTTTAAAAAATGATGAGAAGGACTTCCGGCAAGATGGTGTCTAGGTAAGCAGCTTTCAAGAGCTTCGTGGTGATGGGTAAATTCACTGATTAGGAGACAGCCTGGGGGATTCAGGTAAGTGAATTAACTCCTGCAGCAATCCAGAGTACTCCCTAGGCCAGGGAGGTGACCTTTCCCACCAACTAGCCATGCTCTGGAGCCCCTAAGCTCTATCTGAAATTTGCCTGCAACACTTACTGCCTCGAGCCGAACCTATCTCCCCACAAGGAGGCCACTCCCGCCACTACAACTAGTATCCTCCCGCCATCAACCCACAGCCCCAATTGCCATGGTGAAACCCTGTCTGGAGTCTGCCTGAGGTAAGCCCCACAGCAAACGCCACCCCCAATCCCACGCCAGCCTGTGGCCATACCCGCTGTAGGTTTCACTTACCTATCAACTGTGGCTGTGCCACTGAGGTCAGAACCCACCACCCATCTGTGTGGGCCTACAACAGCCATGAACAAAACATTTCAATAACTACACAGAGTAAAACTTGAGCCTGCAGCCAGATCCCTCTGCAGCGAGTGACCACGGCTCTTAAAAGTTAGTCAGAACCCATCTGCCATCCTCTGCATTTCATCTTGCAGGGCCTACCTGGACACCACACCCCTCTCATGAATCTGTCCCGGACTAGTAGCTTCCTGCCAGGCTACTTCACTTCCAGCCCCGAAGTTTTCCTGCATAGCAGCTGTGGCTGCTTCCACCCCCGGGGCCTACACGTGGTAACACTGAGACAGCACAGCTTCTCAGCAGTCCCAGCCCCAACATGGGGCTTTCCTGCAGCACTGCTGCGGCTCTGCGGACTCTCCAACAGGCAGCAACCAACTCTCAGGCATTACCCATAGTATCTCTGAAAACCTATGGCTTCTGGCCCAGATTTGTAGCTCCCTCTGCAGCACAACCTGGCCCAGTGGGGTCCCAGCCAGCCCAAACCAGTCCCGCAGACACACCAAAGTCACGCCCTGGCATAGTCCAGAATCACACTCACAGTCATGGGCTGTAGGCCATCCTCCAAACACCCACACTGCTGTCAGCCACCAAACTGCCATCTTACCTCTCTTATGTAGTAGCCTGATACACAAACACAGTAGGCCACACACAGGTAGGCCCCAGAATCACTCTTACTAGTATTACAGAGTGAAAGCTCAGGGGCCCTGTGTCTTTTTGGAATATGGGGCCAAGCGCCACCAAAATGACAGGCAAACAGCAACTTATCTCAACACCCTTGGCAAGAAATGAAGAGAAACAAAATGAAATGTTGGAGGTAGTCCTGAACCCAACTACACTCACTGAAGAAGCAGATGTTGATGTGCCACAAAAGGAAATCCTCAGAATGCTTCTTGGAGTCATATAGGATATGAGAGAAGCAATACAGAATAAGGATACAATGATTGAGAAGATGAAGTCACACACAAATGGAAATACAGAGTCAAGGGGCGAGGTAACACAAGCAAAAAACGAGATAACCAAACTTACCAACTGACTAGAAGAGGCAGAGAATTGTACCAGTGATCTCGAGAACAACCAGGCAGACGTCAACAAACGGGAAAGACAGTCAAACAAAACAATCAAAGAGGTGGAAGAAAACCTGAGATCAATCATATTAGGTGACTTTAATACACTGATATCAGAGAAAACTATGTCACCAGGAAAGAAACTCAACAAGGAAGCTATGCAATTAGGCAACTTGACCTGATAGATATTTATAGAAGTCTCCACCCAAATGCTAACATATTCACATTTTCAAGTGCACAAATGCTAACATATTCACATTTTCAAGTGCACATTGCTCTTATTCAAAAATAGTCTGCATGCTGGGGCACAAGCATAGCCTGAGTAAACTCAGACACATAGAGATCAATGAGATGCCCCTTTCAACCACCACACCATAAAGCTGGAGATAAATAAAAGGGCAAAAAAACCCCAAGGACAAACATTCGAAGATGAATAATGATGTTCTGCAAAATGAGTGGGTTACTTGTAGGAAGCATCAGGCTGATCAAGGTGTTTACTAATGGGTGACTATTTAGTCCCCTGCACCTCTGTGTCTCTGCAGACAAGAGCATTCCAAAATGACTGTTGTTTGTGACTTCACTGCTAAAAGCATTGAGGGATAACTCCGTTATTTACGATCTCTTTGAGGCTCTCTTGAATCTTGCATATCTGTGTGATTGTCCTTGAACCTAGTGCTTTTATTATTCTAAAGTTAAGAAACTGTGACTAGTTAAGTAACATTTGCATAGATAAGAGTTTAGGAATGTTTAAGTTCTTTGTTTTGTAACCAATTCCCTTGTGTAAGAAGAGTATAAATACCAAGCTTCAAATACACTAGAGACTTCAGTCCATCAGATTGGAGTCCTCCCGATCCCATGCTTTGTACATAGCTCTTTCTTTTCCTATCATCCGCACACCTCAGTTCGAACCCAGCTTGATGAGGGATAGCTGGTCTAATCCCCTGCAGTTACTGACCCAATTTAGAGTGGAAATTAGTTAAGATTTTAGAAACTAATGAGAATGAGAATACAACATATCAAAACCTATGGGACACAGCAAAAGCACTTATCAGAGGTTGTTTGCTAGTGATTAATGCACATGTGAAAAAGGAAGAGAGAGTTGTGGCAGATACACTATCACAAAATCTTCAGCAACTTACAAAGCAGTCAACAGAACAATTCCTCCAACAGTACAAGAAAAGAAATAATAAAAAACAGCGTAGAGGTAAATAGGTGGGAAGATATGATAATAATGCAAAGAAATCAATGCAGCAAAAAAAAAAAAAAAAAAGAAAACCGAAAAGCTGGTCCTTTGAAAGGACTGATAGACTGCTGGCAAACCTAACCAAGGAATCAGGAGAAATCACAACGGACCCTAATGAGATTAAAAGGATAATTACAAACTACTATGAAAATCTGAATTCCAATGACTTCAACAACCTGGAAGACATGGAAAATTTTCTTGAAAAACAATCCCTCCCTAGAATATCCTAGATAGAAGTCAAGAACTTCAATAGGCCCAGAGCAATGAATGAAATAGATTTAGTTATTAAGAAACTACCTACAAAAAAATTCTCAGGCCAAACGGCTTCACAGGATAATTCCACCAACCATTCAAGGAAGAGCTGACACCAATTCTACACAAACTATTACAGAACATAGAAAAAGACAATAAGCTATGAAATTCATGCTACAAAGCTAGTATAACACTTATACCCAAATTTGGCAAGGATGCCACAAGAATAGAGAACTACAGACTGATATTGCTAACAAAATACTGGCCCATAGAATATGAAAGCATATTAAATAAATCATCTATCATGACCAGGTGGGATTCATTCTAGGGATACAAGGATGGTTCAGCATCCAAAAGCCCATCAACATCATCCATCACATTGAGAAGAAAATGGTTAAGAAGCACATGATAGTATCAACAGACACAAAAGATCATTTAACATCCAACACCCATTCTTCATTTTGTGTGTGTGTGTATAAGAAAGAAGTTTATAACAAGAGCAGATGAATATTGAGAAAACATCTCAGCCCAGTCCAGATCAAGTCCACAAGTCCGATATTATCCCATGTTTGATACCAATCTATAACGTCCTCTTCAGACTCACGAAACACATGCCATGATGCTGAATGCAAATATACCACAGGCCAGTGGGTGGGAAGTCTTCTTAAAGAAGCGGTGGTAAAAGCATCTTAGTGCTGGCAGGGGTCTCCATGTAGCTTCTTCAGGTCAGGGCACTAGAGTAGTTCCATGTGCCTTGTCAGTAGAGTATCTCCCAGAGAGTACACCCATTCTTAATTAAGATACTCAAGAAGATAGAAATGGAAGGGGAATTCCTCAAGTTAATACAAGCTATCTCTGAAAAACCACAGCCTTTTCCCCACTTGCAATCAACATCATACTGGGGGTCCTAGTTAACAATAAAATGCAACGAAAGGACATTAGAGGCATTGGTCTGGGGGAGGAAGAGGTGAAACTATTGTTATTTACAGATGACATGATTCTATACATTGAAAAGCCCCAAAAGCTCCACAACCAGAGTGCTGGCAGCAATGAAAGAACATCAAAGAGTGGCTGGATACAAGATCAACAAACAGAAGTCTATTGAATTGCTATATGCATTGGACAAGACCACAGAAAAGGAGATCAAGAAGGCAGTGCCCTTCACAATAGTCAAGCACAAATTGAAATACCTAGAGATATATCTAACCAAAAAACCAAAGATTTGTATAAAGAAAACTACAGAACCCTTCTATAACAAACCAAAAGTGACTTTCACAAATGGAAGACTATTTATTCCATGCTCATGGATTGGAAGACTCAAAATAGTAAAGATGTCAATCCTACCCAAGGCACTATATAAGCTTAACGCTATACCAATACAAATACTAACAACCTTCTTTTCAAATAAATGAGGGGAAAAAAAACTGACTACCAACTTCATAAGGAGAGGGAAGATGCCTACAATTAAGAGAACTCTTTAAGAAAAAAGACAAAGCCAGAGGGCTTGCTTTACCTAACTTTAAAACGTACTACACAGCCACAGTGGCTAAAAGAGTGTGGTACTGATTTAATGATAGATACTCAGACCAATGGAAAAGAACAGAAAAGCCAGAAATAAAATCAGCAGCATTTAGTCAACTGATCTTCAATAAGGGTCCCAAAAACATCAACTGGGAACTGGATGCCTTCTTCAACAAGTGGTGCTGGTAAATGGATATCTACATGCAAAAAATGAAGCAAGATCCTTACTTCACCCCATGCACAAAAACAAACTCAAGGTGGATCTCAGACTTCAAAGTAAAACTCCAGACTATTAGGACCATCAATGAAGAAATCGGGACAAATCTGAGAACCTTGGTACAGGGAATACATAGGCTAACTGAAATAGGGAAGGACACACACACACACACACACACACACACACACACACACACAAAGTCCCAGCTTGTTTTAATTGTGGATTATTAAAAGAAACAGACATTCTAGAGATTTTTAATGTTCTTTTATAACAAATGCTGTCTAGAAGCTAAGTATTTTGAAGGGAGAGCAAAGGTCAACTAGGTTAGGAAAAGAGAAAGATGCAGTAACATGAAGTGATCAGAATCTCTCATGGGAAAAGGATATTACTGGTCACCAATATAAAAAGGTATAAAAAAAAAAGGTCTCTAGCACAACTGCCTTCCGAGTTGATATCATTTTTAGTGCTAGAAGAGACTGGTGAGAGTCACGTAAATAATGAGCTACAATTCCACTATAAAGGACTCTACCAAATATTGAAAGATTTTATCTTTAAATCTAAAGAGATAAATATTTGTTTCCCCATTTCTTGCTAGCCTAAAATATTTTTTTTTAAAGAGGATGAATATGATCCCACTATGAGATACGACATCCCTCGCAGACCCATGGCCCTACAGAGAACACTGGGGATTCAGTGTCTGGATTGGCCCAGTCTGACCCCACCACACAGAGGCAAAACGCAAAACACTAAGGGAGTGTGGCAGAGCAGCTGGGGGAGCAGAGCAGGGAGAATAGACTTTGGAGCCAGGACGTGGCATCCCATTGGACTAAACTAGAGGACACTCTTATGGGTCAACAAACAGACCTTGAACTATTTAGTTTTTTCCTTTTCTTTTTTAAATTAAAAAATATTAATGTATTCATTAGTCACTGTTTGTTGTTGTCATCGTTGTGTTTTCTTTTGTCGCTTTGTCTTGCTACGTCTTGTTTTTTTGTGCATATTATTATCTCTGCAGGTCTATCTAGATAAGATAGGCTGGATGAACAGTCTGGAGGACCGATGGTTCCGGGGGGGGGGGGGGGACGACATAGGAGAGGGCAAGGTGGGGGAAAGGAGGTGTTGTTGACCAATCCAGGGACAAAGGAACAAGTGACCCAAAATTAGTGACAAGGAGGGTGTGAGAGGTCTGGTAGGGATTGATCAAGGGCAATGTACCCAAGAGAAATTACTGAAACCCTAATGAAGGCTGAGCATGGTAGTGGGACAAGAGGAAAGTAAAAGGAAATAAAGAACTAGGAGGCAAAGGGCACTTATAAAGGTATAAATACTGGCATGTACATATGAAAATATATTTATATGTGATGGGGAAATATATCTACATTCATATATTTATAAGTTTAGTACTAAGGCAGCAGATGGACATTGGGCCTCCACTCAATTACTTCCTCAATGCAAGAGCACTTTGTTGTATTAAATTGGTATTCCATAATGCACACCTTCCCGACATGATCACTGAAGACAAATGCGTGCATAAGCAAATGTGGTGAAGAAAGCTGATGGTGCCACGCTATCAAAAGATATAGCATCTGGGGTCTTAAAGGTTTGAAGGTAAACAAGTGGCCATCTAGCTCAGAAGCAACAAAGCCCACATTGAAGAAGCACACCAGCCTGTGTGACAACGTGGTGTCCAAGGGATGAGGTATCAGGCATCAAAAGAACAAAAAATCCTATCATTGTAAATGAGGGGGAATGCAGATTGGGGACCCAATGTCCATCTGTAGGTAACTGGACATTCCCTTACAGAAGGGTCACGGGGAGGAGACGAGCCAGTCAGGGTACAGTGTAGTAACAATGAAACATACAGCTTTCCTCTAATTCTTAAAATGCTTCCTTACCCCCATTATCATGATCCCAATTCTACCTTACAAATCCAGCTAGACCAGAGGATATATACTGGTACAGATAGGAACTGGAAACACAGGAAATCCAGGACAGATGATTCCTTCAGGCCCAGTGGTGTAAGTGGCGATACTGGGAGTATAAAGGGAGAGTGGGTTGGAAAAGGGGAACTGATTACAAGGATCTGCATGTGACTTCTTCCCTGCGGGATGGACAACAGAAAAGTTGGTGAAGGGAGGGGGATGTCAGACAGTATAAGACATGAAAAAATAATTTATAAATTATCAAGGGTTCATGATGGAGAGGGGAACGGGAAAGGAGGGGAAAAAAATGAGAAGCTAATACCAAGGGCTTAAGTGGAGCGCAAATGTTTGGGAATGTTGAGGGCAATGAATGTACAAATGTGCTTGACACAATGGATGTATATGTGTGTGTGGATTGTGATAAGAATTGTATGAGTCCCCAATAAAATGATTAAACAAAAAAGAGAGAGGATAAACAATAAAGGAATTTACATCAGATTGTTTTGAAAACAGCTCAACTTTTCACATGTAGGGCTCTAGAAAACTGGGAATCAATTTGTTCAATTTATAAGCAAATCCAAATCCAAAATATAATTTATAGTGAATAATACTGGCATAAAAATGTCCAATTTTTATTAGCATTCATTCTCTATTCTGTTTGCTTGTTTGTTTTTTAGTTGTAATTGGAGATAGACATTTCATTAAAGTCTGTATTTAACTCCAAAACTGAATGGTAATGGACACTTACTTTCAGTTCCAATTTGTCCTCAACCCTCTTTTCACTAACCATTACTTAATTTGTGAGATGTAGATGGGTGAAGGTATGTTTATGGCTGAACACACCCGGGTATTATTTATAGGTATTCTTGTGCCCTAGTATCTGAGGACTGCAGTGTATCAGACAATCTGCTTTAGAGATGCCTAAATAAGGAGAGAAATTATACTGTCTAGGACAAAGGCCAAATTCCATTTCTGTCCATCATGTCTTCATATTACCTATTACTTCCTGACCTAGCAAAAAAAAAATCAGTCTGGAGACTATCAATTTATACCTGCTCTGTGATGACATGAAGAAACATACCCAAGGGGGCAGCAGAGAGGGAGGGGAAAGAAAAAAAAAAGAGGACCTGATGCAAACAAAGGGCTGAAGTAGAGAGCAAATGCTTTGAAAATGATTAGGGCAAAGAATGTACGGATGTGCTTTATACAATTGATGTATGTATATGTATGGATTGTGATAAGAGTTGTATGAGCCCCTAATAAAATGTAAAAAAAAAAAAAAAAAAGAAAGAAAATGATTAGGGCAAAGAATGTACAGATGTGCTTTATACAATTGATGTGTGTATATGTATGGATTGTGATAAGAGTTGTATGAGCCCCAAATAAACTGTTTTAAAAAAAAGAAACATACCCAAGTGGCCCGGCCAATACACATAGGAAAAGGAAAGTCATTAAATAATTGCTGTTTGATACTGTCAGTTCCAGCTCTTGATGACTCCGAGTGTAGAGTAGAAATATGCACCAGAGGGTTTTTCAAGATTGTAGCCTTACAGAAGCAGAACTCCAAGCCTGTCTTCCAAGGTGCCTCAAGGAAGGTTTAAACTGCCAGACTTGCTAGCAGCAGAGTAGTTAACCACTTATACTACCCATCCATGACAGACTAATCAAACCATACAACCCCTGCCCCAAGTTTTAATAATACTCCTTGCCACTGAGTGAATATCAACTGATAGCAACCCTACATATAGGACAGAGTAGAACTGTTCCTATGGGTTTCTATGACTATAGCTCTTTATAAAAGCAGAATGCCTCATTTTTCTCTTGAGGAGCACCTGCTGGTTTCAAACTGCTGACCTTGTGGTTAGCAGCTCAATGTGTATTACCACTATGCCATCGGGGCACCTGAGTCTTAATAACAGAAATCCTAAAGTTTTATCAGAAAAGCAAGCAAGATACACATTCTAAGACATCATTTTTCAAACTGATAATTATAACCCAATAGTGGGTCATGAAATCAATTTAGTAGATCATAATAGCATTTTAAAAATGAAATACAAATAGGCAAATTGTAGAACATCCAGTATATTACCAGAAGCTATAAGTATTAGTTCACGAAAATGTTTAATTAAATATATTGCATATATACATGTGTAGATACATATATAAAATACACATATGTACATGTGCATAGGGTCACAGGTATTTTCATTGTAAAACAAATGATCAAAAATAGAAACCTAGTATCTAGAAAAGGTATTTTCTTTGCAAACCAGAAAATAGTAACTATTCTTTGTGATTTAGACCCAAAGAACTCCCTAATCTCACTCTAAAATCAGTCTAAGAAAAATACTAGTAAACTTGGCCTTATAGTTTTCTTTATATCCCACAGTCTTTTCAAGCAGTCTTTCCATTACAAAGTGTCCTCTTCTTTCAGTCTTCCTCCTCCTCCTACATGGCTGCCCTCACCTTCTGTCTGTGTGGCTCCAACTAATTCCCATCATGGGAATTATCTTTGTCCTGAAACATTAGCGTTCTGTCTCTACACTTTCCCCGTGAAGAACACCTTCCCATTTGTATGAGTGCTAATAACCTAGTGGGAAAGACCTGCATGTATACCAGGTCCTTTCATGGTTCTGTGCCTTTGCATAAACTGCTACTTCTACCTTGGTGAGAAGAAGTCCAGCTAGCAATGACAGAGGGGAGGATAGAGAGCCAAGAACTTTGCTTGTTTGTTTATTTTTTGTTTGAAAAGAGGGAAGTTAAAGATAGGAGAATATATATGGTTTAAAAAAGCTCTTTGGAAGTAGAAAAGTATGCTAGTTAAAACCCATACATAGCTTTGAAGATGCAATTGGGCATATAGCAATGAATTTAAGGCAGTTTGAATTTATACTGCTGTGTCGTTTTTTTAATCCCTCCTTAGTTATTCAAAGGAGTTCTGAAAGCAGACATTATTAAGAAGGTAGAAAACTGGACTGATCTAATGGTTGGAACACTGCTACCTAGCCAGAACAACATAAGGGAACAAGGGTGAAAGCATTCAAAGCACATGTGACAAAGTGATTAAAATGACTGAGAACAAAAGAAGTAAATCCAGGAGAGCAAGGAAATCGGAAATAAAATGAAGTTGAAGCTTTTGAGCTCCAGGATGGAAAAGAGTGTTAAAGAGTATAGGAGTAAAAAGTTCAAAGACTGGAAGATGTGTCCATCTTGGGAAACGCAGTGTCTTAGAAGAGAGGAGAAAATACCACCAGAGCTGTGTGTGCCTAGAGTAGAGTGAAACTGTAGATGGATTGTTCTTCATGGCTACACACGCCATTACACAGAGAGGCATGTATTTTAGTTCTGGATACATGAGGGATCTTCAAAAAGTTCAGGACAAATGGAATAAAAGGACAATAGAATTTTTCCACAAAGTATTTGAAGCTCTTTGCACATTTAAACCCTGGCGATGTAGTGGTTAGAGTTCGGCTGCAATCCACATGCTAGGTAGTTGGAACCCACCAGCAGCTCCGTGGGAGAAACACTGGGCTTTCTAGTCCTGTAAACAGTTAGTCTCAGAAACCCACAGGGATCACTGTGAGTCAGCAATGAACCGATGGCAGTGAGTTTTTTTGGTTTGGTATACTCAAGACTTGAAAGCAGAAACATAAAGATCCACGTACAACAGAGTTCATAGAAGCACCATTCACAGTAGCCACAAGATGAGAACAACCTAAATATATATCAGCAGAAGAAGGGAAAGACAAAATTCAAGGAGGCTTCAAAATGTTCATGGAAAAATTCCATCAACTTTTCAATACATTTTTCTACAAAATTTATGAAACTCCCTTGTACAACACAATTGTGTGTATGTCTTATGAAATTTTAAAAGGTTAGACATAAATCAATATTAGTTCGGATTATTTCTTCTAGGGTTCAAGTGACATATTGTAGATTCCATTCTGGATGGGTGCAGCAACCAATGAAGAAACGCACAATTGACATAGACCAGAAAGATATCATTCAGATATGGAAAAGATGAAACCAAGATTCTGACTCTTTAGAACTTCTGACTAAGCCATGGATTTCTAAGAGTTACCAAGGTACCACTTCACAAAGAAGTTCCCAAATCCTTTTAATAGCAAAAGAATCTAGGCAATGACCAAATATAGCTCAAACACTGAGGACACCACTCCATAATCTTACACCAAAATCATGGAGTCAAGTTGTTTATATAAAATGTTGTATATTTGCATATAACCTATGCACATCCTTCCATATACTTTAAAATTATCTCTAGATAATACCTAATGTAATGGACACATAAAAGCTGGGTAAACAGCACTTTATAATCGCTCTTAGGCTTTGAGGGATTGCTTTGATCACTCAATCACAATTGTTTATTTATAATGTATTTCCATAGTTGGTTGGTTGAATTTTCTAGCACCCAAAAGCTGACTAATATTTCCCTCAAATACCGTAGATCAAAGAAAACCAATGGTATAGCACAATGTCTCCTCTACAAGAATAAAAAAATCTCTTACATGTTACACCAAAAAAGTCCACTCACCTGAATAAAATGTGTTGATTTTGGCAAGTTCCTTTTCACAGGTTTGGAAAAATTTTTCTTCAAACTTGGCAAAATACCTCTTTACTGTGTCTTCATCTGTAACTGTTTAAGGCAAGGAAACAATATTTAAATTTATCTGAAAGCTAATTAAGGAAGCCAGGAAACTAAAAATTAAAGTTACTATCTTCTTTAACCTTCAAAATGGCAACTATGTATGCCTTTCTGTGAAAAAGGAGCTGTGAACCAATAAAGGAGTAATCAAAGGCCTCTTCACATAAACACATACCGTGCTTTATTTTATAATATTATGTTTCTTAGTTTGTATTGCTACACTACGCACAGCAAACATACCCAGATCCAACAGCTTCGCCACTTGCCAACCAGAGGCAGTGACTGCATTCTTCAAGTTACACAACCATCCTCACTCTCCTTTGCTGAGATGTTTATCCTCCTTACCATAAATTCATGCACCCTTTAATTGAATGAGACCTTAAAAATCTCTACTATAATAAAATTTAGAGAATTATTACAGCTAGTGTTCTCTCACGTGTTACATCAAAACAGCGTAACAACTGAGATGATCTCTTAAATGATCATAGTCTACTCCAAAGTTTAGAGATTTTTATAATAAATGGAAAATTAATGATGGCTGGATTCACAGAGGAGATTAATATAGGAGAGGCAAGGAAAAACAGACAGAGTAATTCAAGAACGAAAAGAATTATAACAGCAAGAGATGCAGATATGAATGTGTAAAATGTATCCTACTGGGATAAAATAGCTCATTGTCCTATACTAAATTGCTCTCTGCTCACTTTCCCCTCAGCTGACAGACAGAGAAGGAAGAGTGGACTGATGGGTGTAAATTAAGATGATACAAACCACCCAGGGGTTGAGTAGACAATATAAATGAATTGACAAAGTGAATGGTTGTCCAAGTAAGCGGCAATAGGCAACTTCCAGATAAGAAGTCACGTGTGCTATGCAGACTATGGAAAATTAGAACGCACATGCCTGTCTAGGTAGTTGCGGCCACGTGGTAATATGTGGTCAATGTTGTGGAAAGAAATCATACATGCAGATACTTTTAAAACACTACTTTTGCCAATCTGTATATGTTTCCCTAGGCTGAAATAACTTTGTGTGTCAAGCAAGTCCAAGAGAGGGAGAGATTCCCTATATGTAGAGGCCGAAAAATCGACTGGTGCCAATCTCAGAGACATTGGTTTATTTACACTGGGGGTTTTCAGACTGGCACAGTATTGCTGCATTCAGGACAGGAAAGATCCTGAAAGCGGAATGTAGTAGGGGCTCTTTTGAGTAAGGCAGGTGGTTACTGAAACTATTTGCACTTATGACACTAGCTAGGTACTTGAAACTTATTGCTGTTTCTGCTATGGTGTGCACTGGATTGTGCAATACATCCAGCAAAGGTCTAGTCTGGCTATGTGGAGGGAAGCTGTCCTTTGAGCGAGCTGGAGGACACACTGGGAATGCATGCTTAGTAGAAGTGCAACCATTTTTAGTACCGTTAGTCAATATCCCTACAACATAATGATTGACTTAAACCCTAAGGACAGCTATATGTCGCTTTAGAAATTCCCAAGCCTATACGAGTTTTTAACCAAAGATCTGACTAGCCTCTCCAGAAGTTAATCATAATATATAAGAATATTATTTCTACAAAGCCAGAAATCCTTAAGTAACTTACCTTCTAGAAATAAAAGAAATGGTATTTTCCTGAGTAGTATTACACACACACACACACACACACACACACACACACACACACACACACTATTTATACAAGAGCTAATGAGAAAAACGAGCAAAGGATCTAAATAGATACTTCATCAAAGACAGTAAACAAACAACCATACAAAGATGCTCAATGTCATCAGTCTTTGGGAGATGTAAGGCTAACAACAACAACAACAACAAAAACCATATTGGATTAGGTTTTGATCTTCACTAGGATGACCAAGATTGAAAATTAACAACAAATGTTAAGTAGGATTTTTATGTAGACATTATAATGCATCTTTGGCAGTGGATTTGGTTTATGGCTAGGGCAATGCAAACATGAAACAGACACTAGAAAAATGTGGCAGTACCTCACAAGGTTAAATATAACTGTATGAACCAGCAATTTCTACTCGTAGGTAGTATATAGCCAAGAAACCTAAAAAGCAAGCAGGTAAACGTACACCAGTGTGCACTATTCAAAATAACTAAAAGGTGTGAAACAAACTAAGTGCCTCTCAACAGACATGAATGGATAAACAAAATGTGGCTTGATCATTCAATGCAGTAGTATTCTGCCATAAAGGGAAATAAATTCCTGATTCATGCTACAACATGGATAAACCTTGAAAACATGCTGAATGAAATTAAGTCACTTAAAAAGGGACAAATATTGTAGGATCTCACTAAAGAGAAGTGCCTAGAATAGGCAAAGGGATAGAAATTAAAGGCTACAGTGATTACCTGGGGCTGGAGGGACTGGGAGAAGGGAAATCATTGTTTAGGTAATACAGGATCTTTGTTTATGGGGATGGAAATGGTTGCACAAAATGACTAATGTAATTTATTTTACTGAATTTTACATGTGAAAAATACTGAATTCCCAAGTTTTTCTTTATATTCCTAGAACTGTTATTTTTTGAAAAAAAAAACATAGAACCTATCCATTTATTTGCATAATACAAATATAAAAACATTAATATTGCACAAAATCGTAACTTTTATTATATACTGTATACACTCGAATATAAGCCAACCCAAGTATAAGCCGAGGTACCTAATTATTTCCTGAGAAACCAGAAAAATTGATTGACTCAACTATAAGGCTAGGGTGGGGAAATGCAGGATGTGAATAAACACAGAGATCAGAGGGGAGAGATGGAGCGCAGTCACAGACACATAGTGAATCACAATGGTGCTTCTGTGAATTGGAGCAGTGCACGTCATAGGAAGGCTCTGATTGGTTAGATGTGAGTGAACAAACATTCAAAGCCCTGCAGTGCCAGCGGAACTTTGAATCAGCAGCGGAGGAATGGCAATCATCCGTGAGATGTTACACCTTGCTGGGGTAACACTGACCCGTGTATAAGCCGAACCCGTTTTTCAGCACATTTTTTGTGCTGAAAAACTCGGCTTATACACGAGTATAGACAGTATACCTTCTTTGGATAATAATAGTATAGACTGCTCTACTGATTCCACAGTAAAGAAGGTCTGACCACTTTAAATTCCTCATTTAAGCTCAGCAATTTAGGTATAAGAAAGCAGGAGCTGTCCAAGGCCACTGAGAGTTCTTCCCCCAATGAATAAAGCAGAACATGGCTTTTTCACTACCCTCAAAGCTGACCTTGAGTTTAGAAGGTACATGGCAACAGATACTGCTCTTATAATAGCATCTTTCTATAGCAGATTTTAAAATAGGAAGAGGCTACTTAATTACTGTATCTTCCCCTCCCGCTGCCAGCTTTATTCTTTCTATGCTTTTAGAAAAGAAAGCCCAATGGACTTGACTGTATTTACTTTGCTTCCCTATTAACAGATAGTTTTCATTGACAAAATCTAATAGAAATAGACAAAGTTGTTCTGTGAAATTATTTGAAATTAATTTTAGGCAATACTAATTTTTATACAGAAGCTATATATTCAGCAATATAAACCATTTAGAATATTACTCAGAACCTAGAAACAAAAAATCTAGGTCTCTGAAAAACTAAATATATCTAATAAATTTTATACATTTAAGTATGAGTATTCTACTATGAATTAATCTCCTATGAAGTCCTCATTTCTTTACTTGAAAGCATGTTTTATCTAAAATTCCAGGAGCTTTCATCTAATTTTCTACTTAACCCATAACTTAAAAGTAGAGGGCAGAACAAGATGTTAGCAACATTAAGAGTTAACAGCTACCCAAGAGGGAAGAGGAGAAGAAACATAAATAAAAATAGGAAATAGAGCTGAGAAAACGAAATTAAGTGAAAGACAATGTTCTTGTTCTGCAAGATTTAAAAAAGATACCATCAACTACAATAATTAGAAGTAGATAATTGGTAAAAGAATTAGTAAAAGAGAAAGAATATAAAAGCAAATACAAAAACAGATCTGCACATATATGAAGATTTACATTAAGCTAACAGGAACACTTACATTTAGATCAGTGAGATAAGAATAGATTCTACAACAAACAGGCTGGGTCAACTGGCCTTAGAATGACTTAAATGAACTCCAGATGGAGTTAAAGAAAAATTGAGTTGAATAAAATATTATTCAAAAATTACCTCTTTATAATTATACATAGAGAAGGCTTTCCTAAATACTACACAAAACACAGAAGCCATAAGGGAATGTTTGCACTCTCACAAAATGAGAATATTTCCATTCCAAAGAAATCATTGAAGAACCAAGTAGAGAAAATATAATATTTTAAAATAGTGCTATCATTTTGGCAATAGTGAAAATAAATGAACATTCTTATTACTGTAGGTTAAACTGTAAATGCAGAGGCTTTTAGAAAGACAATGTGACAGTAGTTAGCAAAAATTTTTAATGTTTCCTTGTGATCTAACAACCCCACACATATGACATGTATTCTAATAGAATCTCTTGCTGAATAATGAATATACTTAAAGAATGATCAGACACTGTCATTATTAACTGGTGATAGAGAGTAAAACCTGATGTTCAACAAAAGGGAATTGGTAAATAAATTACAATAACATTATATAAACCATTTTCAGGACTAAGATGTACCTGACCCAAGTCATGGTATTTTCAACTGCCTCATATGCATGGGAAAGTTGGACAATGAATAAAGACTGAAGGAACATTGATGAATTTGTATTAGAGTGGTGGCAAAGAATACTGAAAGTACTATGGACTGTCAAAAGAACAAACAGACCTGTTTTAGAAGTACAGAGTGCTCCTTAGACGCAAGGATGGTGTGACTTTGTCTCATGTATTTTAGACATTATGTCAGTGTTTTGCTCTGTTGAACATGAGTTGGAACCAACTCAACAGAATCTAACAATCTATAGTCTTTTAAAAAATGACACGGCCACATACAGGTATGACGACCACCACCAAAATACTGCTGAAAAACCCCAAATACATACAGTATGAGCCTATTTAGGACAAATATGCATGTAAATTAATATCCATATAAACAAATATAGAAAAAAACTGTAAGGCTGAATTTTACACTGTTAATTGTGATTACTTCCTTCCAAAGCTAAGAGAAGGATTCTTACACTCTGTTTTCTACACCTACTATACTGTTTCAATTATAATGAAAATGTATTCATAAAAGATAAATGTGAAGAATTACAGTAAAGAAGTAAAGGGCATTATTAAGTAGAATAAAAAACATGTCACGCAAAAGTCCTTTAATTTTACTTAGTAAGAAATAACTAACCTAGGTAGTAAAGAGTATCAGGATTTAGAGATATATACAAGGATTAAGCTTTTCTCATTTTTTTCATGAATTATTAAAAAAATGTTGATTTGTACAACATTAACTTCTGTTATAAAACTTATTCTGTAAGGTGCCTGCTGAATAATTATAAATCAGCAACATGAATCCAAGATCGAGAAAATCTGTTTTCAGAACATGACTAGCCTAATTCCTTTATTTTACAGATGAGGAAATTATGGTAGTCTAAATAATTTGCTTGTTTTGTCTGTTTTTGCCTTTTCCCCTTTCACATAATTTTCTTATTTCAAAATAAAGAGTAAATATATATCAATCATAGGAGCCTTGGGGGCTTTGTGGGCTCCAGGGTGGTGTGCTAATCTCAAGGTCAGCAGTTAGAAAATCACCAACTACTCTGCTGGAGAAAGACGTGGCACTTTCTAGTCCCACAAAGAGTTACAGTCTCGTAAACTACAAGGGCTGTTCTACTCTATTCTGTTAGGGTTGCTCAGAGTCAAAAGTGACTTGATGGCAATGAGTTTGGGATTTTTTTGATATGTTAACTGTGTGAAAGTAAATAAACCTACATAGATTTAAAGATAATTTTATTGGGGGCTCTTAAAGCAATCCATACATCAATTGTATCAAGAGTAATTATCATATATTATGTGGACTTAACATGCCCTGAAATAAATAATTAATCATAAACAACTAAGCCTAGTTCAAAGAAAGCTACCATAAATCAGTATAAACCTTGGAAAGATATTATGAATGATAGATTAGCAGTAACAAAAAATAAAAGGAATGAAAAAGTCCATTAGTAAGGAAGGGTTCAGAAAACACTGCTGTATAGATCGCTTTGCTCTGAGTTTTAAATAAATATTAATTCAGTCGGATAAACTAAAAAAATAGAATAAGAAAGGGGGGAAAGAGAAACATTTCATTGTCATCTCTATTATGATTGTGTCTCTGCCTCACATTTATGGATGACAGTTTCTCTCTCACCCACTCCCCAAATGACTAAAGCTAATAGAAAAAAAATCCAGATAAAAGAGCCCTATTGCACAGCAACCACTCTGAAGTTACTTTTTCAACAACTTTCCTGAATATTTTTATTTTTATACTATAAATGCCATTTTAATCTCTCATGCAATCTTTAGGTTAGATGAGAAAAGCTATTGTCTCTCATAAATAAATTCTTTAAACCACAAGTGGTAGCCCTTTTAAACCCTTTATATGTTCCTTTCAAATTTTTATTATTGTTGTCAATTTTCTTAGCTGATTATTTTTCTTCTATCTTAACAGATCCAACAGCCAACAAAATATCTGGTACACAGAATGTGCTCCATACATTTTTTAATAAATAAAAGTTTGGTTGGCATATAGTTCACATATCACATAATTCAATAGTTCAGTTACACCTAGAAGAGTTGTACAACTGGCACAGATAGGAATTGGAAATACAGGGAATCCAGGACAGATGAACCCCTCAGGATCAGTGGTGAGAGTGGGAGGGTGGAGGGAGGGTGAGGGAGAAAGGGGGAACAGATTACAAGGTCTACATATAACCTCCTCCCTGGAGAATGGACAGCGGAGAACTGGGTGAGGGAGACATCGGATGGTGTAAGATATGATAAAATAATAATTATTTATAAATTAACAAGGGTTCAGGGGCAGAGGGGAGCGGGGAGGGAGGGGAAAAATGAGCTGATACCAAGGGCTCAAGTAGAAAGCAGGTGTTTTGAGAATGATGATGGCAATATAAGTACAAATGTCCTGGACACAAATGATGTATGTATGGATTGTAAAAAGAGTTGTATGAGCCCCTAATAAAATGATTAAAAGAAAGAGAAAATGATGATGGCGACATATGTACAAATGTGCTTGATACAATTGATGTATGGATTGTTCTAAAAACTGTAAGAGCCCCAATAAAATGATTTATTAAAACAAAAAAAACAACAAAAAAGAGTTGTACACTCATCACCACAATCAATTTTAGAACATTTTTCTTCATTCTTGTACTCATTGTTATTAGCTCCCCATTCCCCTCCCCTACCAACCTCTCAAGGAACCATTAATCCAGTTACTGTTGCTATAGATTTACCTAAATGAAACATTGTTTTGAAACAATGTTAAAAATGAAAGCTATAAACTTCTTGGAAGCAAAAAATAGGAGTAAATATTTAGAGCCTGAATTTAGCAATAGATTATAGTAAGAAACAAGTAGCCCACTTAAAATATGTACAAAGGGTTGAATACACATTTCTCCATAATATACAAATTTCCAATAAGCACATAAAACAGGCATAACCCATTCATCATTAAGAAAATGTAAATCAAAATGATAAAGAAACAGCATTTCATACTTGGTAGGTTGACTCTATAAAAATATGGAAAAATGTCGGTAAGGATCTATGGATAATAGAAACTTTGATGGGATTGTAAAGAGGTGTGGTTTGCCAGTCTGTGTGACCACGTGCTGTCGAAGGGATCAGGTATCAAACATCAAGGAACAAAAAATCATATTGAAAATGTGAGTGAGTGCAGAGTGGAGACTCAAAGCCCATTGGTAGCCAACCAGACACCCTTTACTGAAGGGTTGTGGGGAGGAGATGAACCAGTCTAACTTTCCTCTACTTCTTAAATGCTTCCTCCCCCCGCCACTATCATGATCCCAATTCTATCTTACAAATCTGGCTAGACCAGAGGATGAACATAGGTACAGATAGCAACTGGAAACACTGGGAATCCAGGACAGATAACTCCTTCAGGACCAGTGGTGAGAGTGGTGATGCCTGGAGGGTGGAGAGAATGTGGGGTAGAAAGGGGGAACTGATTACAAGAATCTACATATAGCATCCTCCCTGGGGGAGGGACAGCAGAGAAGGCAGCAGGGGGAGACATCAGACAGTATAATATATGACAAAATAATAATAATTTATGAATGATGAAGGGTTTATGAGGTAGGGGGAGTGGGGAAGGAGGAGGAAAATAAGCAGCAGATATTAAGGGCTCAAGTGGAAGGAAAATGTTTTGAGAATGATGATGGAAGCAAATGTACATATATTCTTGACACAATGCATATATGTATGGATTGTGATAAGAATTGTAAGAGGCCCCAATAAAATGATAAAATCAAAAAATGAGGACCTGATGCCAGGGGCTTAAGTAGAGAGCAAATGTTTTGAGAACGATGAGGATAACAAATGTACAAATGTGCTTTACACAATTGATGTATGTATGGATTGTGATAAGTTTTATGAGGTCCCAATAAAACGATTTAAAAAAAAGAAGTGTGGTTTGGAATAATTTTGTCAGTTCCTCACAAATTTACACCAAGAATTACCATAATTTCAAGAACTCAATTTTTATGTATATACACAAATCAAACAAAAATACATGCACACTAATGATCATAGCAGCATAATTCATAATGGCCAAAAGTAAAATCAAATGTAATCAACTGAAAAATAAATATACAAAATATAGTATATTCATGTATTACAATGCTACCTCAAAAACAACTGGGCATAGAAATTCCGTATGCTCCAGCTATACTTCTACTATATGCACTACAGAAGTAAGAACCCTACACAGACATATGCATTCTCATGGGCATTGCCACACTGTTCACAATAGCAAGAAGTTAGAAACAACACAAATACTCATTGTAATCGAATGGATAAATAAATTTTTATATATACACACAATGGGATACTATGAATCACTAAAAACATTGTTGTGAAAACATACATTAAAATAAAATACATAACAATAAAAATTTTTAAAAAGAAAAACTAAAGTATTATATTCAGGCATTAGAGTATTATTCAGCCACAAAAAGGTATGAAGCCTTGCATGCTAATACCTCTGAAACATTAGATTAAGTGAAAGAAATCTATCACAAGAGGTCATATATTGGATTTATAGGAAATGTTGAAAATAGGCACATCCACATAGACAAAAAATAGGTTAGTGATTGACAAGGCCAGGAAAAGGATTGTTATGGGTGATGACAGCCAATAACTAAAGGGTACCCTTTGTGCGCATAATGAAAACATATGGAATTAGATAGTGAGGATGTTACATAACCTTATGAATACATACACACACACACACACACACACACTAAAATTCGCTGAATTCTACATTTCGAAAGGGTAAATTTTATGGCAAAATTGTATTGCAAGAAAAAAAATTCATCCAACTTTAAACCTAAAGCAGAAACACCTGATTAAAAATTAGAGTATTTCTTCAATAATTGTTTATTTAATCTGAGACCTGAACCTAAGGAATACAAAGAAACCAAGGCAAAATTATTTGAAACAATTAAAAAAACATGCTAGGAAATAACCTGACATGCCTGAGGAGATGTAAGAAGCCAGCAACGTGATTAACAGCAGGCAGTGAGGTGAAGAAGGTAGGCAAAGGGCTTTTCATACAAAGAAACCATATTAAGTTGTTTGAATTTTATTATAAGTGTAAATAAAAAGTATTACTGGGTTTTAAGGAGTCTAAATAGTATATTTAATTCTTGCTTTATTAAATAACATATAACATTTCTTAGGAAACTAGGTATGCAGAGGAGAAAATGAATACAGTTCCATCCTCAAGTATAAAAAATATCAACAGAGTTCAACAGTTTTCTTTATAGCAGTGGTTCTCAACTATGAACAATTTTGTCTCTTGGGGAATATTTGGCAACGTCTAGAGACATATTTGGTTGTCACAACTGAGAGGGTGTTACTGGAATCTAGTGTTGAGACCAGGGATCCTGCTAAATAGTTACAATGCAGAGAACAAGTTTTCCCTCAACCTTAAGTACAAAAGAACGAAACATTTCCACTGTCTTATCTCCAGTAACAGTAACTGGACAATACCAGTTTGGGAAGGGTTAGTTTTAATATTACCACATCACTTATTTCCATTTTTATTATTTTCCATTCACAATAAATTCTATTTAGTTTAAGTCATAAAAAGGAGAGCTGATGAGTGAAAATGAATAGAGAGAGAGAGACTCACTGCCATCAAGTCAGTGCCAATTCATAGCACTGGGCAGAGTGGAACAGCCTGCCATTTCCAAGACTGTAACTCTTTGTGGGAGTAGAAAGTCCTGTCTTTCTCCTGCAAAACTGCTGGTTTTGAACTGTTGACTTTGCAGATCGCTGCCCAATGTATAAACACTACACCATCAGGAATCCTTCTTCAACAAATACAGGAGGAATATTTAATACTATTGATTTCATGCATTTAAGAAAAGAGGTGTGTGTATGTTTGTTTATTTTTAAGAATGTCATTTACAAACTGGGAATAACTTAACTAACTTGAAACTATTCCCCCAGATGCTAGTTCAACAACAGATGGGTGGATGAATTATGCAAAGCATATGGACAAAGATTTCAAGGATGAAAATGTTACTCTAAAATCATTGGTGTAGTAAAAAGAAAACTAAATTTAGAGTAATTCATTCAACAAATATTGAGTCCCTCCCCTTGTGCACCAAGCATAGTAGCAGGTGCTAGGAAAACAGTACCAAACAAAATTACTTAATGCTGCCCTCACTGAGATCACAGCTCCGAGAAAACAGACATTATTTAAGATAATTACAAGTATCCAAACTGCAGTATGGATTTTATGAGAGTTATGGGGGGGGGGGGAGTAAAGATTTAAAAAGGGTAATATGGTAGCAAGACCTGGTCTAGCCTGCAAGAATAGGGCTAGAAACAGGGGTGGGATGGTAGAGAGAGGGTGAGTCCAAGGAGTAGAGGTTTCCAAGCAGTAACAGCATACAAGACTCTGGAAAGCAAAGGACACGCTACACTTGAGGAACGGAAGAGAAGACCCAAGGGAGAAGAACAGTGGTAACAATTAAGGCTGTCCAGGTAGGCAAGGTATGAATCAAGGACTAGGCTTTCTTCCTAAAACTAATGAGAAGAACTACCAAAACCAGGAATAATCATATACATTTTCTACCTGAAAGGTTACAGGGAGGCCTATTAGATATAGAACAGTAAATATCAAGTGAGTAATCATGGTAGCCTGAACTAGGGTGACCCGGCCTTAGAGATAAAGTAGAGAAATCCAAGATATTTTGGGGGTAAAATCAATAGCTCTGCTGCTATTTGGAATAGCACAAAGGACTCTGGTACATTTGAAAGCCAAGGGTATTTGAATAAGCAATCTGTAAGCACTCTCCTAGCTCTAAATTTCATATTCCATAATTAAAGCTACTAATTTCTACAAAAATGATTCCATCTAGACTGAAGCTGTTTTAAATCAAATTTTTGGATTTGAATCTTGACAAGGTTCACCATTTGAGGTTTAGCTAAATGTACTTTAAACGCGTGTGCGCGCATTTGGTAAAAATTCTAATGATAGAGTCCTGGTGGTGAAATGGTTAAAGCCCATGGCTAGTAACCAAACATCAGTGGTTCAAATCCATCAACCATTGCATGGGAGAATATAGCAGTCTGTTCCTATAGAGATTATGGTCTTGGAAACCACATGAGAGCCAATGGGTTCTATATGAGTTTGAATCAACTCACTAACAATAGAACAAGATATCAAGTTTAATTCACAATAGTGACATGTAATTGAGATAAACTGTTCCTAGCTCTAGCATACTATCTCCCTGAAAATATGTAATTAATATCTTTTAGGCAAAAAATATCAACAAATAAAATGCTTAACAGTTTAAACTAGGGATAATCCAATAGTTAAGTAATCAGTATATACACCAGTAGTCTTCAGATGTTTTTAAGTCTTGAACCCTTTTAAAGGAATTTTGAAAAACTATCTTTCTTATTTTGAAGTTACAATAAAAACTGTTGACACTTAAAAAGTTGTAAACAATTTCTGATATATTGAAATTATCCACTTTAAAAAATACTTGGAATATAGAAAGTTAATGTAATTTAAATGTCACAACAATTGGAAAAATACTATCATTCATTCCTAATACACATACAGTTCTCTAGCTGTGGGAAACTTCCTATCATCTCATTTTTTTCTTGAACATTATTTCCATTCCACTTATACCACAAAATTTTACCCTAAGGTTTTAATGCTTCAAGTCATTATTGATCATCCTGTCATGCTTCCTAGCTATTATATATGTATATAAATTAAAATTTTAAAACAAAGACTTCCCTAACCATAAGGCTTTAATTTCCTCTAGATTGAATTATCCTCACAAATATTAGCATACATTGTAGAACACTAACATAAATATGTAATATACTTAATAAATATTAAATATAGAAGGTAAAATTTTATTGGCAATTTAAAAATGAATCTTGTATTTAAATGAATAAAAATCTCTTCTCCCTCAATTAGTTCATACATCTATTGATAAATATTGTATTACTTGTAATAAATATTACATTATTTCCTAGAATATAGTAAATTTGGCACAATGAGACAATTAAGAATCATTACTATGCCTATTTTTCATTTTTATCCATGTACAAAACTTTAGTCACATAAATAAGCGTATGACAATGAATTTTTAAAAAATAATGGTGTGAATTATTTGAAGTCTTTTCCAAAATCTAGACTATCTATTATCAAAAATTAATTTTAATAATATATGAGCTTACAATTAAGTTTTCTTTCATTTTTTTTCCATTTCATTGAAAGCAAAGTATTAGAAGCAATTCTGGTGGGACAAAATCAGGTCTGTAGGATGGACAGATAAAGCTTCCAAAGGAGATATCAAGTCAGTCCTTTCTACACTGGAGCAATTAAGCAAATGTCAACATTGTCCTGATGGAAAAAATTCCTCCTCACAACTGTCCTGATCTTGTTCTCACCAGTGCACTTTTAAATTTTATAAAAATGATTTCACAATAAGCCTCATGTTTGACTGGTGTTCTTCAAGAAAATCTATCAAGATTAAGCATTTAGGATCCCCAAATCATCACATCGCCTTCTGACCTGGACCCTTCTGCCTTGAATATCACTGGTTCAGCAGATTTCCTCAGCAGTAACTGATCTCTTCTTTTTTAAACGCAATCTAAGGAGACTAAGATAAATGCATTACGGAGAGAATACATATGTTTAAAGAGACATGCTTAAACACATTGGGTTTAGAATACATGTATGAACTGGAATCCTCCTGGTAATACTTTTTGGCTTGCCTTCAGATGTATGTGGTAAGGACTGTTATTAGGTGTCATCAAGTCGGCTCCAACCCACAGAGAGCCTACACACAACAGTACGAAACACTATCGTCCTGCACCGTCCCTGCAATTGTTCCGATGTTCTGAGCCCGTTGATGTAGTATAAGTATACTTACACTCTTAAGTATAAGATCTGGACATTTTTTCTCCTAAAGCTACCTAGGCCCGCATATTCTGGGGGAAAGTCTTCCATGTATCCCCATTTAAAAACATCATGGTATTTGTATAAGTCCTACAAACAAGATGATGTCTCATTTTAAAAATGAAGAAGGGCTTTTCAAAGCACTATATCAAAATAAGAAATTTATCTGAATATACACGGTATTTCCAAGAGCATTATATATCTTTTACATAAATGCTTCCATTTGCTAATTTTAGCTTAATTACCTATAAACCTGAAGTATAATCAAATCTTTAAAGCCATTTTCTTTATCAAACCTCTTTAAGTTAGATATACCATTTTTATCATTTTATTGAGAGCTCTTACAGATGTCATAACATTCCATAGTTCAATCACATCAGACATATTACAAAATTGCTACCACAATCAGTTTCAAAACATTTTCTTTCTTCTTGATTATCAGCTTCCCTTTATCCCTTCCCTCCCCCATCCCAGCCCCCAGGAGCCCTAATTTATTTCTCCTATAATAGATTTTTGTCAATATCTTACACAATCCATATCTATTCACAGTCAATTTTGTTGTTCAACCCCATGGAGTGGGGTTATACAGTTATCAATGCTATTTGCTCCCTATTCCCCTCTCTTCCCTTATCTTCAGGGAACCATTACTACTGTTACTGTTTCTGAAGGGTTGGCTTTCCTGTTCCAAATGATCTTAATTATATAAATGAACACATGCAAGTTAACATGATTAATGAGGTAAAACAAAGACCATAATAAAAAGAGGAGGAAATATTAAGAACTAGAGGATAGTTATGTGGTTCATCTACATATATTACCCTCCCCCCTGGATTTATCATCCCTTCCATGTGGCCCTTCTTAGAGGTACTGTCCAATTATCTTACAGGTGGGTTTGGGTCTCCACTACATCCATGCCCTTTCACATCAATTTGGTTGCTTGTTTTTGAACGTCTGATACCTCTTCCCATTGACATCTCAAGATCACACAGGCTGGTGTGCTTCATCCATGTGGGCTTTGTTGCTACCTTGCTACATACCTTGCTACATTACTGCTTGTTTAACTACAAGCCTTTAAGACCCCAGACACTGTATCTTTTAATAGCTGGTCACCATCAGCTTTCTTCACCATGTTTGTTTATGTACCCATTTTGCCTTAAGGGATCACATCAAGGAGGTGAGTATTATATAATGCCACATTATTAGAACAAACTGTTCTTATATTGAGATAAGATTTAAGTAGAGCCCCAAAGTCCATCTGCTTACTTGTTGCATTTTCTTATATATATACATAGATAAACAAACACACACGCATGTATTTGGATATATACATATTTTTCTTTCTTTCCTTTTTTTCCCCTCCTGCCCCACTATCACGTTTAACCTTCTTCACCTCTCAGTAATTCCTCTCCTATACAATTTGACTGATCAAGCACGATCAAAAAAGCACCACCCTCATCACCATCAATTTCAGAACAGTTGATATTCCCCTATACCCGTCATTATTGGCTCACTGTTCATCTCGTCTGATTCCTCCCTTGGCCCCCAGGAGCCATCAGTCCAGTCGCGCTCTCTCTAAGACTACCTACTGGATCTACCTTTTACTGAATTATTACTAAATATAGTCATCTTTTATTCCTGAATATCATTAAGTTATACATATAAAGATTGGAGTTATAAACAAAGAAGATATATGATATCTGATGATTATTTAAGATGGCCAAAATTAACTTGACTGAATTGCCAAGCTTGTTGGCAAATATATGTACAACTATGAATTTTAAGAAGTATAACTACTTATTTATTCCATGTAAAAAGCATTCAAAGAACTAAATTTGTGTAATTACCTCATTTCTTTCTGAAGTGAGACATAGCTAAAGATAGAACACATTTATGAACATAATGATATCAGTCTTTTAATCAGATATAAAGAATTCCCTCATGGGAGAGGGGGAGGTGAGGGAAAGGAAGTGGTGCTAACAAACCCAGAGACAGGGAACAATAAGTGATCCAAAACCAGTGGCGAGGAGTGTAAGAGGCCTGGTAGGGCTTGATCAAGGGCAATGTAACCAAGAGGAATCACTGAAACCCAAATGAAGGCTGAGCATGATAGGGGGATAAGAGGAAAACCTAGGAAGCAAAGGGCATTTATAGAGCTCTAAATGCAGGCATGTAGACGTGTAAATATATTTTTATATGCTGAGGGGGAAATAGATCTATATGCATATATTTACAGGATTGGTATTAAGATAGCAGAAGGACATTGGGCCTCCACTCAAATACTCCTTTAATGCAAGAATACTTTGTTCTATTAAACTGGCATTCCATGATGCTCACCTTCCTGACATGATCACTGAAGAAAAATGTGTCTATAAGCAAATGTGGTGAAGGAAGCTGATGGTGCCTGGCTATCAAAAGATACAGTGTCTGGGGTCTTAAAAGCTTGAAGATAAACAAGTGGCCATCTAGCTCAGAAGCAACGAAGACCACATGAAAGAAGCACACTAACCTGTGTGATCATGAGGTTTTGATGGGATCAGGTATCAGGCATCAAATAACAAAAAAAATTTATCATTATGAATGAAGGGGAGTATAGAGGAGGAGCCCAAAGCCCATGTGTAGGCAACTGGACATCCCCTTACAGAAGGGTCACAGGGAGGAGATGAGCCAGTCAGGGTGCAGTGTAGCAACAATGAAACATACAACTTTCCTCTAGTTCTTAAATGCTTCGTTCCCCCCACTATCAAGATCCCAATTCTACCTTAGAAATTCGACAAGACCAGAGGATGTACAATGGTACAGATAGAAATTGGAGACACAGGGAATCCAAGACAGATAAACCCCTCAGGATCAGTGGTGAGAGTGGTGATACTGGGAGGGTGGAGGGAAGGCAAGGTAGAAAGGGGGAATCGATTACAAGCATCTGGGGGGGGGGGATAGACAACAGAAAAGTGAGTGAAGGGAGATGTTGGACAGTTTAAGACATGACAAAATAATTTATAAATTATCAAGGGTTCATGTGGGAGTGGGGTTGGGGAGGGAAGGGAAAAATGAGGAGCTGATACCAAATGCTTAAGTAGAAAGCAAATG
This sequence comes from Tenrec ecaudatus, assembly GCF_050624435.1. NCBI lineage: Eukaryota > Metazoa > Chordata > Mammalia > Afrosoricida > Tenrecidae > Tenrec > Tenrec ecaudatus. The sequence goes on along the minus strand of NC_134530.1, from coordinate 194,416,780 downwards.
TTTTGAGAATGATAATGGCAAGAAATGTGCAAATGTACTTGACACAATGCATGTATGTATGGAGATGAGTTGGACAAGACCCCAATAAAATGATTTTTTAAAAATTATATTAAAGAGTTTCCTCCAATGAGTGATAGAAAACTGACATGTATTACAGAATCATACTAAGAAAGATGAGAACAAAAGAAAAGTGTAACACAATAAAATAAACCAAAATGGGCGACTAAAACGCCATTTAAAAAAGCTTAGTGATTTTATATATTCAAATAAAAGATTTATATAGATAATAATTTCTATTTCCCTAAAGAAAAAAAGCCTATCAATTCAATTAAGAACATTAACTAATTTCTGATAGGAAATCTCAGTTGTGGCTTTTAATTGTTCTTGTTGCTGCTTGTTTGCCATTGCGTTAACTCCAATACATGTTAATCCTACCTGTGTCAGAGTAGAACTATGCTCTAGAGCAGCAGTTCTCAACCTGTGGGTCCTGACCCTTGTGGGGGTCGAACGACCCTTTCACAGGGGTCGCCTGATTCATAACAGGAGCAAAATTAGAGTTATGAAGTAGCAATGAAAAATAATTTTATGGTTTGTGGGGGTCACAACATGAGGAACTGTCTTAAAGGGTCGTGGCATTAGGAACCATGCTCTATAATGTTCTCAGTGGGTGAAATTTTTGGAAGTAGATCCAATCTCATTGCCATGAAGTTAATTCTGACTCACAGCGACCACATATAACAGTGTAGAACTGCCTGGGAAAAATAGAAAAAAAAGAACTGCCTGATGGTTTCCGAGACCACAAGTCTTTACAGAGTAGAGTCTAGCCTTTCTCACATGAAGTAGCTGGTGGTTTCAAACTGCTAATCTTTTGGTTTATAGCATAATATGTAACCCATTATGTCAGCAGGGCTCCTTTGGAAGTAGATTATTACCAGGTCTTTTGTCCAAGGTGCCTCTAGCTAGACTCTAGCCTATTACCCTTTGTATAGCAGCTAAGTATATTATTATTTACACCACCCAATGACTAATTCCTCAAAACTCCAAACCCACTGCTGTCAAGTTGATTCTGACTCACAGCAACCTTGTAGGGCTGCTACCTGTCAAGCATTTAACTACTCTGCCACCAGCGCTCCTTTAGGACTCATAAAAACCAAACCCATGTTTACTGAATCAATTGCGACTAATAGCAAGCCTATAGGGCAGAGTAAAACTGTTCTCTAGGGTTATAGAAGCTGTAAATTTTTACAGGCACAGACAGTCTCATCTTTCTCCCATGGATTGGGTGGTAGGTTCAAACTATTGACATTGCAAGTATCCATCAACATGCAACCCCCTATACCACCAGGGTCACTTTAAGACTGCCTACACACCTACCTTTCAGGAAGACAATCTTCCGAAGAAAATGTCATCTTAGAACCTTTATAAAAGCACATGAGATGCAAATAGATATTGAAAATAAATCTGCAAAAGTTTTTAGTCTAATAACAAAGGCTACATTATACAAATTTTCTATTGTAAAAAGAGAAAGATATATAATCATTCTGTTTAAAATACTTCAATAACTCTATTGTTCTTAGAATAATGGTTGAATTCTACAACAGAGAATCTTTCAAGAGTGGTTCCTATTTCTTTGCATCTTTAATTACTCTCTATTTTAAATTCTACAGCTAGTGCATGATTTCAGTTCCTTGAATCAGCCATGCTTTATCTCTTATACCACAGCATAGATTGTTCTTTGGTACAACATTTTATCCCTAAATCTCTTCTCTCAACCCCAATATTTATCTCTCAATCTCCTTTCCATGTATCTTTTTAAATAGGCCTTTTCAGAGACATTACTGACCAGAACTATTTACTTAACTCTCTATTTTCTGAGATGATATGCAAAGAAGCACCAAGTAAATTTCACATAAAAAAAGGAAAAGATTACTAGGGAACTACACCTTGGGAAGTTAAGATAGGAGTGAATTAGAGTAAACCTTGTGTATTGAACAATAATCAAACTTATCGATGTGCACTAATAGTTAATATACAGAAATATACAGAAACAAATATAGGTAGATGTGCATACAGGACACACACACATACACACACACACACACACACACACACACACACACACACACTTCCTAGTTCTGTTGCCAGGCAGTCTAGTAGGTACAACACGGTAGTAGTAATGAGCACCACTAGCTCCCAAATCTTGGGTTTCTAAATATCATTCCCCAATTAAAGGAGTTATCAGTTCCTTGGAGAAGAGGCTGATTTTAGGGTAGAGGCAGATAAGTGGAAATATAAGATGAGCCCCAAATACCCTGTAATCAACAAATACGTAATTCTTGAAAAATGGAGGGACATGTTAAAAGAAGACAGGAGCCCATTTGAGGAAGCTCTCAATGGCAATGCTGGGGCAATTTGGGTAATAAAATAAGCGATGACAGTATATACTAATAGTATAAAAAATTAATGAGGAAAAACCCCTTTAGAGATAATGTGTAAAATAATGGGCCAGTAATCACTGAAGTGTCAAAGCCATGATTAGGGTATTGTCACATTGAAGGAGACTAAAGAGACGTACAACTCAATGCAATGTGTGATCCCAATACAAATAGAAAAGAACACTAAAAGAGAACTAGCAAAACTCTAAAAATATCTGTAAAGTATCGCAAAAATCTATTACTTTCTAGGCTTTGATAATTGCATTATAGTTAAGTAAGTTGTCAATATTAGGGAAGGCTAGATAATGTGTATACATGAAATCTCTGTACTATTCTTACAAATGAGGAGTCTGGTAGTATAATGATCGAAGGTCACTATTTTGAAACAGCAGCTCCCAGGAAAGATGAGGCTTGCTGCTCCCCTAAAGAGTTAGAGCCTTGGATCTTACCATAGTGAATGAAGGGGGGAGTGCAGAGTGGAGACCCAAAGCCCATTTGCCACTGGAGATCCCCTTGCAGATGGGGTCTAGGGGAGGAGACGAGCAAGTCAAGGTTCAATGTAGCACCGATGAAAAATACAACTTTCCTCTAGTTCCTAAATGCTACCTCCCTCCCCCCACTATCATGATCCAAATTCTACCTTGCAAGTCAGGCTAGAACAGAGGATGGACACTGGTACAGATAGGAACTGGAAACACAGGGAATTCAGGGTGGATGATACCTTCAGGACCAGGGGTGTGAGTGGCAATACTGGGAGGGTAGAAGGACAGTGGGTTCGAAAGGGGGAACCGATTACAAGGATCTACATGTGACCTCCTCCCTGGGGGATGGACAACAGAAAAGTGGGTGAAGGGAGACGTCGGACAGGGCAAGATATGACAAAATAATAATTTATAAATTATCAAGGGCTCATGAGGGAGGGGGGAGCGGGGAGGGAGGGAACAAATGAGGACCTGATGTCAAGGGCTTAAGTGGACAGCAAATGTTTTGAGAATGAGGGCAATGAATGTACAGATGTGCTTTACACAATTGATGTGTGTATGGATTGTGGTTAAGAGTTGTATGAACCCCTAATAAAACGGTTAAAATAATGAGTTAGAGCCTTGGAAACCAAAAGTAAGCGGTTCCATAATGTTGCTATGAGTTAGAATTGATTCAATGGTTTTGGATTATTATAGCAACTATTGGTAAGCTTAAAATTATTTCAAATCTAACAATTCAACATGTCTAGAATTTGAAGCTAAGTTCAAGTAATAAACAATTCAAAGCCTCTTGAGACAAAGACTTAATTGTAATGGCCTTCATCAAATTACTTAATTTATAAAAATCTAATAAGTCTAAAGTATCAATGTTATACATTCAACAACAAATACATTTTAAATGTCTACTATCTACTATGTGCCAGGCACAGGACTAGTGACTAGGGATATAGTAACCAGCAAGACAAAACATAGTTCTCTCTCTTTTGAGAAAAAGTAGATATTAAATAACTAAGTGAGCAATATGAGAGGACTTCAAAAACTTCATGGACAACTTCCTTATCCTTCCATTTTATTTTTCCATGAACTTTTTGAAGCCCCCTCATAAGTAATATATATGCCCAAGATGCTAGAGAATGACAACAGCACTGAAGTGACACTTCAGGTATAAGAAGCAGCTGAGGATGTAGGAGACCTGAAAGTATGTCTGACTTAAGGGAAAGTCCCAACACTGCTGAACTATGTAAAAGGACAGAAAAAGTCACATGAAATAGGGTTGCAGAGGGAGTGAAGACCATGAAAAGGCCATAAATGGGGAATACTGTCTGATGCACATTTTACCTAGATTATTTAAAACTGAAGTTGAAGACACTGAGATTTTTGTTTCTGGAAGAAACCTTCAGAGTATGCAACACAAGAAAATGATGAACAAAAATTTAATACTGCTCTGTTAAGGAGAATATCTACGGAGGTCAAAAACCTCAGAGAAAACACATTACAAGAAGGTAACTCAATAAATACTATAGCAAATGGCTGTCCTAAGCACATCTGCTGAGATAAGCTGCATAATGAGGCAAGAAAGCAAACAAAATTAAGCAATGTTTAGATATAAACATAGTAATAAACTTAAAACCATTAGCTATTTAAAGAAAAAATACTGAATTTAAAGAACCAACAGATATAGAAGTCTTATGTTTTCATACATAAAAATTAGTGCTTTACTTCGCAAAAAAGCACACTTCACATGCTCAGTCTAATTTGAATACATATAATGAACTGCATCAAGATGCTTGTTTGGAAATATAGCGTGAATCTGCAGCAAAAAGGGTAGGAGAAGTACCATCTTCAAGAGCCTAACACCAATGTACTCAGTGACTACCTAATAATTTGGCAGATGAAGTCAAAACAAAGTTAGACGTACTTTTCATTGCAACTTGACAAATGCAGACAATATTGTTACCCTGAAAATTCTTGTCATGTGTTTTACTTGAACATGAAGAATACTTGAACAGAGAATATTTTAATCATTTTTACATTTTATACAAGTGTAAAAAATTTTTAATTGTGTTTGTCAATTAGGTGAAGGTTTACAGAGCAGAGCATCAGGTTTATACTCAACAATCCCTACACATTTTGTTTCAACCGATCCATTGCAAACTCAAAATTATCATCACTTATCCCATCTTCTCCTGTTTCCATTCCTCCTTCTTTCTTAACCTTCTGAGCTTTAACCTTGGATAAATGCTGCCCTTTTGATCTTAAAAGGCTGATTATTCTACCCAGAAGTATGTTTGGTTATAGTCCCACCTGTGTCTATCATATGTGCATTCTTTATAACTTTCTAACATGTTTGTATAAATTGATAAAGAATTTATTTCAAGAAACAAATTAGGGCCTGTGTCTCTTTCTATTTTTCGGAAAATTCATTCTTCCTTACAAAAGTTTATATTTTTAGAGGTTTGTGATAAATTAAAAATTTTCAAAACTGTCCTTTAAGACAGATCACTTAAGGCGCATGCTTTAAGGAGAGGTCCTGGGGCCCTGCTGTTGGAAGCATTAACATTGCCCTGGTTAGTTCTTTCCTTCGATCTGGCTATCCTGTTCTTTCGTGTGCTGCTCTTACACTCTTCAATAAAACTTGAGTTTTATTTAGTCATTTAACTTCTATTGCTTGCAGTGAAAGAATCCAACTGATAATTATTCCTGTATATACAGTAGAGAACATTATACAATAATACAAGCAAATTAATTTCTACAAATGTCGGAAGGTATAAGATATTACAAAACAATAGTAATTTACAAATTATCAAGGGTTCATGGGGGAGGGCAGACTGGGGAGGGAGGGAAAAAATGAGCAAAAACCAGGGGCTCAAGTAGAAAGCAAATGTTTTGAGAATGATGAGGGTAATAAATGTAAAAAAAGTGTTTGACACAATGGATGATGGCAGATTGTGATAAGAGCTGAACAAGCCCCCAATAAAATGATTTAATTTTAAAAAGACATTCCAAACTAAAAAAAAACCAAAAAAAAACAAACAATATGCCATCAAGTGCCTTTCTTAGGAAAGTCAAGAGAGTAGAGGGCAGCGTTTTCACGGTTTTATACGGATCTGGAAAGCAGAGGGCAGGTGCTGTGTGTGTAATGTTACAATGCTACACTTCCACAGGAAGGCTTAACTCTGCACAGGCATTAGTGTCTCATCCACTCTTTAACATGAAAGTTAGAGGAGAAAAAATATGTACAAGGCCTCTAACTAATAAAAATAAGTAATAAAAGAAAACCATTAACATAATACTTATAAGAAGCAATAGGATGGGAACTCTCGTTTATAAAAAGACAAAACTATTCAAAAAGAAGTCCTAAAAGAGAGAAATAGACACACAAAGAAAATCAACCACATTCAGAAAATGGTAATAACTAGAGAAGGATTCTTCTAAGACTGGATGTAAAATGATTAGACCATGGAAATCCATAATTCAAATCAAGGTCACTGCCATCGAGTCAATTCCAACTCATAATGACCCTACATAGGGTTTCTGAGATTGTCCAACTTTATGGGAGCAGAGCTTCATTTTTTCCTATGGAGTGGCTGATGACTTTGAACCACTGACCTCCAGTTGGGAGTCTAGCACTTACCTAGACCTAGATGGTACATAATTTAAATAGAATAATAATAATAAACATGTTTTTTTACCTTAAAGAAAGTTAAGAACCACTGCTACCAAATGTTAAAATATCTGAAATAAACAGAAGGGCATATAATAGTGCTTCTTTCTTGTTCCAGGATGCCTGAACAAATTGGTCCTACAACTGACTGAACTTACTGAATGCTAGTTAGTGAAAAAGCACTGCTTTTTACGGAGCTTATTGAAATCTTTAGTCATTGAATTTTTACTCACATAAAGAGGAGTAAAGTTCTTTTATTTGGGAAAGAGTTAGAGAATCACTAAGAACAGCAGTGTAGAGTCTTAAGGACCCCAAGGAATGGCTCCAGTTACAAAAGGAACCTGGAATTTCTAATAGGCTGGAACAGATTCAGTGGGATGTAGCAAAGTTATGTGTGCCTCAGATTTACTGGGCCCACATTTAATATCGTTTATTTAAATGTTACTAAGTATGTGCCTACATCCTGGAGTGAGAAATAGCTGGTAGTTGTGATTTCATTTACATCTTCTCTATCTTTAGATCTCCTAAGAGTCACAAAGAATTACAACATTGCAATCTGAGTACTAAAGGCCCAGGGCAATGCCAGTGGTCTGTGCTTTGCTACTGATCTGTACATTGGCAGTTCTCACCCACTTAGTGGCGATGCACAAGGCAAGGGCTGGCCATCTACTTCTGTAGAGATTACAAATGGATAACCTAGGGGGATGCTGCAGCTGTAAAACATGGGTCACTTGGGTGTTGGAATCAACGAAATTGGCAATGAGTAATTTTAGTTATGTCTCCAATTTAAATTCTGATGCATTTCCCAAAAGAAGAGTGGAATAGATGTATGTTAGAGTGTACCACTGCAGTATATATACAGTGTGTACCACCACAGTAAATGCACACAGGTGAGCAGCGTGCCATTGTTTATAGGATGGGGCAAAAGGCCTAGTAACTCATTCACTGAATATGCTTCGTTATTAGGTTGAGATTTATGACAAGTCTGAGGTTGTGAAATTCACATATTTTATTTTGAACTTTATAAGAGTTTCACTTAAATACCCAAATGAATCTACTGTGATAATGATAGCTTAGAATATTTTCTAGGAATACCAAATTATAGGTTTCAAAATGGTATCTCAGAAAATGGGGTTCTTGCTTCTTCACACATCTGCTTTGGATTCCATACTCTGAACGTGACGGAAGCACCTCAGTCCACGTCTTGCCGTCTCGCTCTGGCCTGGTCAGAGTTTATATTGAAATACAAGCCTAGTATTACACAGACTCACACACACAGAGGAAACAGCTATTGGAGATGAAATTCTCAATAGCAAGTACCTTCTTTAATAAAGACCATGCCTTTGAGAAAACCATTTACGTGAAGCTGGAGCCACTGCTCTAATTGGATTTGTAATAGGAATTATATGATTAAGATGAGAATGAACAGAATTACGAAATTACTGGGTTGCATCATTCATAAGTAAGCTACAGCAATAAAGCAACTGAGGTCACAAGTGTCCAAATGCTACATGATATCATCAAGTCCATTAGTTATCGGGGGGAAAATCTTTAAAATGTACAGTTTTTAATAAATAGAAAATAATAACAACAAAAACTATTTTGCTCAACAAAGAAGTGTGCTGGTCTCATGAGAAAGTACTTTAAACGAGTTGTTAATCTAAAAACTGTGCTGTTTTTTAAACTAGAGGAAAATGTTCCAACTGTGCTAGCCTTTTCTGTAATAGGTGGCTGTCAGTAGTTTACTATAAAACAGATATTATAAATAAATAAAAGAACTTAATTAATCTGTCCTTTCAAAGTAAAGTAGATACGTCAATAGTAGGTAAGAAAGCATGCACTTTTCAAAAGTGACTTGCGGTAATGGAGAAAGCCTTTCAGAAAAGGTTATTGTGGAGTGGGGATTTTTGTTGTTATTAAATTAATATATACACAAACTCTACACATAAAGCATTTTTGAAATAATTTTCTCAATTTAAAATATTCTAAATAATTATTAGTGATTTTTTAATCCATCTGATTAAAAAATGGAATTGAGCAAAACAGCAACTACACATTGCTACAGAGTTGGTTCCAACTCATTGGACCCTACAGGCCAGAGTAGAACGGTCCCACAGTGTTTGCAAGGCTGTAAATATTTAAGGAGGCAGATTGTCATTATCTTCCTCTAAATGATAGACTCCAACTGCTGACTTTTCAGTTAGCATTGGAGCATTTAACTACTGTGTCACCAGCTTAATACTAATGGGTATCAAAGAAGATGGAAACTGACTAAACACATTTAAAGAAAGCCTTTTGCTTTAATTAGTGGATGATATTTAAAAATAAATAATTTACATTCATTTGCATAGCCATGTTCTTCCTTCTGGACCTGCTCTTCTTTACTAGATTATCTTTTTCAAATATGACAGCCAGCCAAACAACATATCAAAACAAATTCAACTTATAAAAGTGTCTCTATAAAAAACCCCAAATTATGAAATTATGAAGTCAACTCCATTTAAATCACTGATAATCAGGAAAATTAAATCAAACCATAATAATATTTAAAATTAGAAAATAACAAGTGTCAAAAACGTATGGACATTGGAATACTCATACATGGATGGAGGGGCTGATATATGGTACAACTGCTTACAAAGTTATCATGTGAGCCAGCAATTCCCCAAGAGAAATGAGAACACAGAGCCACACAAAAACTTGTATATAAGTATTCATAAGAGTGTTATTCATAACAGTTAGCAGGTGGAAATAACCTGAATGGCCATCAGTTGATGCATAAGTGAGGCATATCTGTGCAAAGAAATATTCAGCAATAAAAGGAATGAAATATAGATGTATGTTACAACACAGATAAACCATAAAACTATTTACTAAGCAAAAGATGCCAATAATAAAAGACCATGTATTGTATCATTTCATGTATATGAAGTGTCCAAAATAAGCAAGTCATTTTGGAGCCAAGAGAAAGTTTCTAAATTTGACTGTGGTGATAATGCATATTGCTAAAACTCATTTAGGTGTATACTTTAAATGGGTATTGTGAATGATCTGCAAATTACATTTCTCATTAAAAAAATAAACATAGGCCATCACCTTTTTCTCACTTTTAAAAAGTGGTTTGGTACTATTAATGAACATAAAATTACCAAAAAATATATTGTTAATTTCACCTATCATACTTATCTTTGCATATTCTTATAATGAATCTAATATTAGTACTATACACAAAAATAAAAATGGCTCTTCTACTGGTAGAGGCTCAAAACTTTTTAGTGATGAGGTACACAATTTTTAAAAAATCTTAGGAATATGGATGATGTATTTAGCAATTATCCATTTACTATATTAAAACAACTCTTGTTAAAAATGGGCAAAGCACTTAACCTGATATTTCACTGAAGATGATAAATAAATGGCCTCCAAATACATGAAAAGTTGCTCAATATCATTAATCACTAGAGAAATGCATATCATACCCACCATAAATTACTTTTACACCCACTAAAAACCAAAAATACCAGAAAAACTGGAAACACCAAGTGTTGGAGAAATTGGAACCCTTGTGCATGGGTGATGGAAGTGCAAAGCAGTACAGCTGCTGTGGGAAACAGTTTGGCAGTTCCTCAAAAAAAGTTAAACATAGAATTATCATATGACCCAACTATTTTACTCCTTGGTATTACATCCAAAAACCTTGAAATCAAGGGCTAAGAAAGATATTTTTATGGCAAAAGTAGAAACTACCCAAAAGTATCCATCAAGAAATGAATGCATAAATAAAATGTAGACTACAGTGGGATCTCATTTAGCCATCAAAGAAATGAAGTCCTGATACATCTATATGGATAAATCGTAAAAATATTAATCCATTGCTGTCTACTCAATTCACAGCAACCCTCCAGGGCAGAGGAAAACTCTCCTAAGGCTATAATCTTCATGGAAGTAGACTGCCACATTGTAATCCCAGTGAATGGCTGGTGAATTTGAACCATCAACTTTTAAGGTAGTACTCAAGCTTAACTATTGGCCCACCAGGGCTTCTTTTGAAACCGTAACATTCAATGGATATAAAAGGGCAATTATTATATGGTCTACTTACATATTTAGGCTGTGCAAGTAAACAGAGACAAAAGTTTATTAGCACTTATCAAGGGTTGGGGGGGGGGTGAGTGGGAAAATATAGACTGCCAAAAGAATCAACAAATCTATCTTGAAAAAACACAGCCAGAATACCCTTAGGAAGAAAGGATGCAAAGATTCACCTCACATATTTTGGACACGTTATCAGGAGGAACCAGTGTCTAGGGATGAATACCATGCTCGGTAGAGGGTCAGAAAAAGGAGAAAGACCTTCAAAGCGCTTCAACAATGGGCTCAAATACATGAATTTTTGTGTGAGAATGGTACAGGACAACCAAGCAGTGTTATACATAGGGTTACTATGAGTTAGAACCAACTCTATAGCACCTAACAAGAACATGGCTATACAAAGGTGTGTGTATATTATATGCATACATATGTACATATATAATAAACTACACAGAGATAGATATTTCTATCCATAAACACACACCAAAAGGCCTTAGTTTTCTGGGTTTAAAGACTTAAAAACTGAAGTCTCATGTGACAATTTAGTCGATTAGGATAACACAGTTCATAAAGTTAATGTTCCACATCCTCGTTTGATGTCTGGAGTCTTAGTGCTTTTAACAGCCATCAAAGACATAACTCTTGGTCTCTACTCATCTGGAGCACACGAGAAAGGGGACATCCAAGACTCACAGAGAAACTAGTCTACAGGATTAATGATCTACATGAATCACAGACTCATGTACCCTGAATTCAAAATAATTTGATGGTGTCCAGCTACCACTACAAACTGTTCTAATGAGGGTCACAATTGTGATAATGGGAGAAGAAAATGTGGAACAGAATTCAAATTCTTTAAAAAAAAAGTCCCTATATTAAGTTGGATGATGCCTCAAAACTATCACCTTGAGATTTTAAATCTTGAACTGAAACTCTCCCCTTACGCAACCTTTTAAACTAAATAGTAGAATAGGATAAAACAAAATACTGTACATCTTAAAGTCAATAATTACTCTACAGCAATGATTCAAGAGGGAAAGGGGACAAGAAACTAGGTTACTGGAAACAGAAAAGCTGAAATAGACTTCCTAAGAATGTTGAGAAAATGTAATCCGTGTCTCTGGAAAAATTACGTAGCAGTTGTTAATGGGCCTTAATATATTGTGTGAACTCATATATATATATAAGGCAATGAAACATTTTTAAAAATAATAAATATTTATCCATCCTATTTTCTCATAATATATTAGTTTCATTTTTATAAAAACTTTTTATTATAGAAAATTTCAAATATATGGAGAACTAGAGAGAATAGTGTGCTGAGCTCCCATATAACCATCAACTAACAGGAAGGGGCTGTGTATGAAAAGATTTCAGGACAGAGGGAATATAAAACAAAGATAAAAAGTGCCATCAAGTTTAAGGTTAGAAAAAAAGCTTTGAGTGGTAGAAAACAGTAATACAAAAGAATGATAGCGGTATTAGCTACAAAAGTAGAGGAAATAAAAGTGCACTTAAAATATGTATTTATCAATTTGTTTACCACACATATCAACATACATTTAGCACTATGCTAGAACTAAGGAGCCCTGGTGGCAGAGGTGAAAGCAATGGACTAACTGCAAGGTTGGCCCTCCGAACCTTCAATTATTCTGCAGGAGAACGATGAGACTGTCTGCTCCCAGTAAGATTGAGTTTCTGAAAGTCTATATACAGTTGGAGAGTCAGAGTCAACTGGACAGCAGAGTTGGGTTGGTGGTGCAAGAACTTTCCTATATTAAGGTATTTCCTTCTCTCTTCCAAAATATATTCTGTTGGATATATAGGTACAATTTGCAATGATACATGGTGACATACAATTAAGTAATACATGACTAAGTAGAAAAGAAGAAATTCAGTAGTTTTCTTAGATAATTTTTTAATGGCAATGCATTGGCAAGCATTTTCAGCCTTGCTTCTTTAAAGCTGATTACGTCAATACTTCGATTGCTCTTCTTTCTTTTAAGATTCAACTATTAATTATTGAGTGTCTACAATATGCTAAGTGCTGTGCCAGGGACCTTGCCATAACTATCTTGAAACATCAGTACACAAATTAATATTCTGTACTGAGTAAAATGCGCATCAAAGTAGTTAAATGACTTGAATCACCTTAAGTGCCATGAATCAGGAATGAAATCCAGATTCTCCTGCAAATATAGGTTTTTCTACATGATGAACAACTAAGCGATCTTTATTTTTGTTTTTTTTAATCATTAAAGATAAGTCCAAACCAAAATCAAACTCACTACCAGAGGGTTGATTTCAACTCATAGTGATTCTACAAGACAGGGCAGAATCGCCTCTGTAGGTTTCCAAGGCTGGTTAATCTCAAGGAAGCAGAAAGCCTCACATTTCTCTTGAAGAGCAGCAGTGGTTTCAAATTGCTGACCTTATGGTTAGCAGCCCAACCCATAACCCACTGGGGTAGTTACATCATTTCATGTCAACTTGAAGAGATATAAAAGTGTAGGGGTGGAATTTAGCTTGTCAATCAGGTTGCAGCCTGATGACCTTACCTGGAGGCGCAACCAAGTTAGATAGCTCTGTAAAGGGTGGTGGGGGATGCAGTGGTGGTGTGGTGTGTGTGTGTGTGTGTGTGTGTGTGTGTGTGTGTGTGTGTGTGTGTGTGTGCATCTCTCTCTCTAAAGGGTGTGTGTGTATGAATCTCTCCCTTTCTCTCTAACACACACACACACACACACACACACACACACACACACACACACACACACACACACACACACACACACACACACACACACACACACACACACACACACACACACACACACACACACACACACACACACACACACACACACACACACACACACACCCTCTCCCAGCTGGAGCCCTGGCTGGTACCCTGAAATGTTTTTCACTGACTGGATCCACACAACTTTGCACCCTCTAGCTTGTAATCTTCCTGCATTCGGCATTACTTCCTGGCTGTGTGAGTCTGAAGAGGGACTTACGGACTGCCATAGGACTGGACTTGAGGTGGACTGGGCTGGGATGTTTTCTTGATACAGAATTACTTTTTAATATAAAGCTCTCACACATACATGAGTGTCACTGGATTTGTTTCTCTAGCCAGCCCATCTTAACATACCCACTCTGCCACCAGGGTTCCTACTTATCATAAAGGACTCTAAAAATACATGGAGACTTTCTATGGTGTTCTAGCAATAAGTCAGAAGGTTTGTGACCTGGAAACTGTTCTAAAATATTCAGGAATTAAATGCTCAATTTTAGTGCACAGCCAAGACATTTCAAAAGTACAGATGATGGAAGTGCATTTTTATCCCAGATCTATCAAAGTATACCAAGTTAATTCTCAGTTAAAATTACCATCAATGAAACCTTCCCCACTGTCAACTTGTTTGACTAAGGGAACTTTAGAAAAATTAGTGAAAATTTGTAATAAAAATGCAATTTTTTCCACAACTTTTTGAAACCTAATTTGTATGTATGTAACCAGCAAACAATAGTGAGGAAACCTCCAATGAAGCACAGTAGTAAAAGTTATACATTGAAGATGAAAAATCAAGATGAGTTTTGGTAAAGTTAATACCTAATGCTGAAGTTCTCAGAGAGGATGAAGAGAATAGATACTAACATTAATGCTTCATGACAAACTTTCCTATCCAAATAATTTTATTATCTACCATGAAACTACACACCAAAAAAAACAAAACAAATTTAGCCCTATTATTCCAAAAAAAGAGAGAAAGAAATAACCTTTTTATTTTCTTTTAGTTTTACTAGATAACTACTATTCCTTCTTTGTCATATATCATATATATTCTATTTATTTCCTATCCTCTGGTATCTTCTGCCAGCCACAGTTACCATCAGTCTGCAAGCAAATGTTAATGCCATAAAGAGTCAATTGTTACTTGAAACTTCTAATGTATTTTCACTCAAACTCACACTATCTCCTCCCTCTTTTTTCAGTAACCCCACTTCTATTATTAAGTGTCATAGATGATACTATCATTACATTGCTCTCTGAATTTATGAGGGTCTGCACTCATATCCCCAGACTTAAGGATGACACATTTATTCCCCTTAGGCATTAACTCTTTCTTTCTTCTTGCTCCTTGATGAAAACCATTTTCAGTAGTCTGTGTGAAAGATGAGCTCACTACTCTTTACACATGTAATAGACATGTTGGTGAGATTTATTTCAATGTATATTGCCATTTGCACTTTTTATTTTACAGGGAAAAGGCCTGCTACTACAAACTAAACTACTGATTTATATCAATTACTTCACGTCTCATGTGACTTATAGTTGATTTTCTAGGAATTAGATAAAACTATAATGCATAGTTATAAATATAATAGAAGAAACAATAATTTAAAAGTTATCAGTTGGTTTGACTTCTCTATTATTGCTATTTTACTTACAGAGTTAACATTAATGCTCACAAAATAAAAGTATCACATATAAAATAGTTTGCTAAAAATTAGTCTTAAATTTTTAAACTAAAACAAATAAAAGAAGTAACACATATTTTATAATTCCAACTATTTCAGAATGTATTACTGTTAGACAATTTAAAAAAGGAACATCTTGAACAATTGGCCTCATTAGATATGCTCTACCAATGAGTCCTTTTATTTTCTAAGCAATAAAAGTACTTTACCAAAGTAAAATAGTTAAACTCACTGCTACTGAGTCAATTCTAATTCGTAAACATACATAAAAAAGTAAGAAATGCCTCATGATTTTTGTATTAAAAAATTTAAATCTAAGGCAAAAGATCAAAGGGGGTAGGGGGAAAGGGAAGATTTTTTATTCCCAGATATTATAACATATATGTCAACAATTTTCCAAAATCTCATGTAATTGAAGCTTCCTACGTTGAAAATTACAATGAAATATATATAATTCAATGGTACTTTTCATATTTCAACAAGATGACTAAAAACAAAATTTTAAAAGATTACCATTTATAATGGCACCCATGACATGAAATATTGAGATTAATTTAGTAAGGGCTTCAGTAGTCTTTTAAAAAAAATAAAATTTGATAAAGCATATTTTAAAATGTATACAGAAAAGCAGACAACCTAGAATAGCTAAACAACGTTTTAAATGAAAAATAAAGCTGGCAGATTTATACTATTTTATTTCAAGACTTACTGAAGATAAAATAATGAAGACCAGTGTTGCATGGACAGGACCCTACATACAGCAGAGTCCAGAAATAGGTCCATACAAACATGTCAATTGATTTTCAACAAAGATGCCAATATGTAATTCAACCTTCCATTATACACGTTTAAATATATGCAGGGAAGAAACACCATTATCTCTGTATATTATTCTTTTGGAAATAATAAGGCTAAGGTGTGTCAAGGCTTACTTTTCACTGATTAGTGGCATAATAAATGCACAAACACAGGGTCTCAATGTTACCTCCTCAATATTCATTTCCTCTCCTTTGGCCACTGTAAAGCAATCGGCTATGCACCACAGAAATACAACTACATTTTAGAAAATACACATGCTAGAAAGAGAGAGGTAGTGGAAGTGAGAAGTTAACTATATCGCCCCTTTGACATATTTGGCATACGTATATATTAGATACAACAATGTCAAGAAGCTCTTTAGAAAATGTTTTATTCCACATTTTACAATGACAAGAAAAACTATCCTGATTATAAAAAAGGTACTATCTACAAATTCACAATATATCTTCTGAATGAAGGAAAAATTAAAATTAGCTCAACTGCATCCAGTTGTATTTTTTGTAAAATTGTTTTGTCCTTATCAATCTTTTTAGGAGAAAAAGAGGAAAACTTCCAAAATTGAAACAAAACTAAATTGTTCCCATTTTCTGATATAATATTTTAAGGAAAATATTGGTTAAGTCAGTGGTTCTCAACCTTCCTAATGCCACAGCACTTTAATACAGTTCCTCATGTTGTGGTGACCCCAACCATAAAATTATTTTCATTGCTATTTCATAACTATAATTTTGCTGTTAGTTATTAATCTGGCGACCCCTGTGAAAGGGTCGTTCAATTCCCAAAGGGGTCATGCCCCACAGGTTGAGAACCGCTGGGTTAAATGCTATGATTCATAATTATTTTGAACATTCAATAAGCATCATATCCTTCAAGCTTTTATCACCTCCCTCTTTGAAATATAACAAAGAATCAATGTGTTTTAGAGCTACAAGTTCTCAGCATATTCAAGTCAAAAGAAAATCATACTCCTTCTTCCCTTCATTTCCCTTCTAACTAAGGTATGTTTTTAGTTCTGTTGACTGTGACTAGAAGATCCAACAGCCTTGAAATTAAAGCCAGTGTTAGGGCTTTCTTTCATCAACCTTGATTACACTGAACATGAGTTTTGGGAACAGAAAAAAGTCTAAAGGGACAAGACCAGGGTTGGAGGGTGGGTGGGTGGTGGGTGGGGTAAGGTTCCCTAATGAAATTCTCATTGAGCAGGCCTTGCTACCCTGAAAAAATGAGCAAGTACATTGTCCCAAAGGGGAGAAAATTCTTCAACTTAAGTTTCCTGATATTTTTCTTATCAATGGAACTTTCTATCTTCTAAAAACACCTTTATAACAAGCCTTCATGATCATCCTGTTCTTTGAGAAAAACAATCAAGATCCCTCCTTTAGAGGTCAAATAACATTTGCCATAACATTCTGAGTTAATATCTCTACCTTGAATGTCACTGCCCACTTAGATCTCCTTGGATGTTTTGAATAGACCCTATTTTCAAGGTCTCTTTAAAAAAATTAATAAAAGACAAGTATATTACTGAGAGAACTTGTCTGCAGTCATACATTAGTCACAGAGACATGTTTAAACATATTTTGTATGGGGGAAAAACTCATGCCTTTTAGTGAACTGAAATTCTAGTAGCAATTACTTTTTTACTTTTGTATTTACTACTTTTGCTTTTAATGTATTTATTCTACCATTTTAAGAAAATATATTTAAATATAATATATTTAATTATATTTTATAATATTTTTAAGTTTAGGTAATTTGCCTTTTAAAAATGGCTAGGCTTAACAATCAGCAAAATGTAACATCTGGCTTTTATGAGCTGGTACAGGTCAGTTCTTGCACACCATCAGCTGTGCAACTTAGAAACGCCACCCAGCAAGAAAATTACAACTCAGCAGTGATCTGCTCAAGGTCACACCGCTGGTAAATGGTGACGTTATGATTAAAGGTTCAGAACAGCTGAGGCTTTTTGTGTGACTGTGATGTTTACCATCTCAGGCTATCAAAGATATAAACTGTAGTAGTAGTATTCATAAGGACGGTTTTCCTCTGTTAATGTTCAAGTAGAAACCTATTTTTGTAATTTTTTAACCCAAAGTACAATTTGCTGTTGTTGAATAAATTGGCCCCAACTCATGGCAACAAGATCCGTCTATTGTGATAGGGTTTTATTGGCTGATTTAAGAAAAAACTAGATCACCACAGGTTTTCCTCCCTAGTCTGTCAGTCTGGAAGCCCACTAACACCTGTATAGTATCATAGAAACCCAAAACCTGCAATGATTGAAATACAAACCCGGTCGCCTACATGCAAGGCAAGAATTCTACCATAGTGCTTACATACTTTTACTTACTTATGCAAAATCACTTGCAGGATATACAGAAAGATAAGGCAAGTGTCTTTTTTGCTCATTGTCATGTTGCTGAGTCTAGTACATAACAGACTGGTAGCTGTGCTGTACGTGTTGAGAGGTAATGAGCATTTTATCTCTGGAGGCATTAAAAGATCACATTCTAAGATTACACTGTGTGGTTACTTCAGTAATGACCCCAAAAAATACATGCAATGAATGGGAGCTTGAAACTAGAGAATATTCCATTCTATTATTAAAATGTGAATGGCAAAATTTCAGATAATTAGAATATATGATACAGTAAAGCTGTTTTGAACAAATTTCTTCTTTATTCACTTCTTTAGAAGGCAACGGATGATTCAGAGTTATTAAGTGCATTAATAATGACCTGTTGATGAAGGGAATAGCTAATGCAGAATACAAGTTAAAATAATGTCAGATTGATCAGCTTTCACCACTTAATTCATCAATAAAATATTTAATGACTGTGCATAAAACATGGTTAAGACACAATGGTATTCACTCTTTGTTAAGTGTTATCAAGACTATTTCAACTTGGAGTGATCCATGTATCAGAGAAGAACTACCCCCCCCATAGGATTTTCTTTCTTTTTTTAGGGGAGAGCGCAAACACAGCCCCCACTACCACAAATTATGCAGTCGAGTTTCCCACATTTGGGGAAATCGCAGGGGTCAGCACATCCGGAGTGCAATGGATAAGCCTCGCCCTGGGAAAACCACCTTCGTGATCATGGTATCTCCCCGGCCAAGTAAGTATCCCCATAGGATTTTCAAGACTAATCTTTACAGAAGCAGACTGCTAGTTTGGTCTCATGGAGCCACTGGGGGGTGGGGAGGGGGGTTAGAATCGCCAATTTTTTAACAGCCCAGCACCCCTTTAATATTCATTAAATGTATTTAAGGTATGTTTGAAATAAAGATCCTAAATAGTACTTGATTAAAAATTAAAGACTCAAGCTCAATCTTGTTCTCCTAGATTCAATTAACAGATGTTGCCTGTTTTTGTTTGGAATACATGTCATACATGGAATTAATTATTTAGTTAATATTTTCTTTCTTATGAAATCTGGTGTTAATTGGAAATCAATATTTCTTAAGTCTAAACAAGTTAAATGTCTAGAGAGCCATAATGTCATATTCAAGTCTGTTTAAAATCATTAAAAGAAAATAGCACTATTTGCAGACGATTTTTTAAAAGATGTGGACTATTAAATATAAGAGACGCATTCTGTCTGACAATATGCATTTTCAAATGAAAGTGTGCTTCTGTACTTCAATAGGCATTATTCAGTGGAGCTACAAAAACATAAAAGATCGACTCTCCCTTTTGAGTAGTCAGGGCAATATAAACTCTTGATTCCTTCAATTACAGGTCAGAGTCTCTAGCTCTTTAATTAGTTACATCTGGAAAAACCCTGCCTCCAAATAAGATCAAATTCTAAGATTACAATTTTTTATACTCCAAATTTTCCTGCAGTAAGGAGGTGCTGATTTAAAAAGCCCCGGTAGTATAGTGGGTTACATGTTGGCGTGCTAACGGCAAAATCAGCAGTTTAAACTCACCAGTCACTCTGTGGAACAAAGATAAGGCTGTCGTCTGCTCCCGTGAAGATATACAGCCCCAGAAACCCAAAGGGGCAGTTCTATTCTGTCCTATAGGGCCGATATAGGGCAAAATCACCTTGATGACAGTGGGTATACAGGTGCTGATTAAAGAAAACCTTAAGTTTTGCCATCTCCACCAAAGCCATCTTGTTGCTGTTGTGGCAACAGGTTATCTTCTGAAACACCCCTGCTGCATTTCAGTTATAGTGCTCATAAAATGGAGTGACTATAATAATGAATAAAGTAATTATGAAGGTAGAGGATAGAAAACAATCTACCTGAAAGAATGGGTAAAAATTTAATAACTTAAAGATGAAAACTTGTCAAAGGAGGAAAATGGTTTTTGGTTAAAGTGCAGGCAGCAGGGAACAGAATTATCCATGTAAATCTTATCACCTTTTCTAGACAGTAATCATCAGTATGTCCTCAAAAACTGATGAATAAAATACTCCCCCTTTGGGTTCTGAGTCTATCTCTATGGAGCAATCAGTCTCATCTTTCTCCCACAGAGCACCTGGTAGGTATGACTTGCTGATTTGTGGTTAGCAGCACAACACATAACCCATCATCCTATCAGGAACTCCTCAGTCCCTCACACATGCAAACTACTATTTATCCAACGCAGAGAGGCAGTGTGACTTGCCCCAGGCCCTGAGAAAGTGTGCCTTTATGAGACACTCTTGTATTTAAAAAATATTGAAAATTCTATTTCCTAACTTCATTGGTATATAAATAGGTACAGTCTAGACTGAAATCATCATTATACATTATTATTGCAATTTTAAGACACTTTTATGGGATCCTAAAAGTACCACAGACCCAAAAGACTGCATTTATTATGCCTGCCGGATATGTTTGTGGGGGGAGGTCAGTTGCTCACAGCCATTCCCCCCAGTTGCCAGACTGCAGTAGGCCCTACTCCCTGCTGTAAAAGACAATGGACGCCTGCAGACATCTATTTGGTTCCAGTAGGTGGGGTTTACACCCTACTGATAATGGTTCCTATGGAGATCTAGGGAATAGGTCAAAGTTAAACCACCATCCTAAACCTAGGATCTGTCCATCTTGTCACGTGTATAACCCCAATCCCTCCCCCTCCTATTGCATGTATGTCCCTAGACCACCCCCCTCTCATTACTGTATTACCTATAGGACAGCCCCTTCCAGTGATGTATGTCCTCATCTGTAATCAGGGGGCTTGCATGTCCCCAGAGAATATAAAAGGGGCCAGGGCTAGCATTAAACTCTCTTCTCTCTCTCCCTCCACGTGGACCATCAGCGGGGCTGAGGTGAGCATGCTACCAAGAAATGTGTCTGACTCCATTTATTTCAATACTTCTATCTCTAATGCTCTCAATAACTCTACTATGATCTTTACTTATTATCGCTGTACAATTGCGCCTACTGGACCCATAATGATGTGTTAGGGGCTGGCTTCCCCTGACATATGTTGGCCTTGCTTAATAAGGTCTTGTTCCAATGTCAACCTCTGTAGAGATTTTTTTGGACTCCTTCAAAAGTTGCCTCAAGGCAGAATGTTACCTTCTATTATTACACAATGAGAGCCCTAGTGGTGTAGTGGTTACACTTTGGGCTGCAATCCACATGGTGTACCAGGGGTCCACAAACTACGGTCGCCCGGGCCACATGTGGCCCACCGACGACATTTATCCAGCCCGTCGGGTATTTTTGCCCATTTTGTTTTTTTATTTCAAAATAAGATATGTGCAGTGTGCAAAGGAATTTGTTCATAATTTTGTTTTTTTAACTACAGTCTGGCCCTCCAATGGTCTGAGGGACAGTGAACTGGCCCCTGGTTAACAAGTTTGAGGACCCCTGGTCTACATTAGCAGCTCAAGAGAAAGACGGGGTTTTCTAGTCCCATAAAGAGTTAGTCTTGGAAACCTACAGACGTTTTGCTATGAACAAAAGTGACTCATTGTAAGTGAATTTATTATTATACAATTTTTTTTTCTTTTACAGAACTTATTTCACGGAATTAGAGATACAATGAAAAATTTTATCGCTTGTAGGAACAGCGGCTTACTCATTTTTTTTTAATCATAACCTCAATCTTCAGCATTTAGCAATCCTGGTTTAATTTCATTAGACAAATTTACCGTAAAAGACTTCTTTTAAGTATTAAAAACCAAAAATGTCACCTTGATAGCTAAAGTGGACCTGACTCATGCCATGGTCTTTTCATTCGCCTCACACACATGCAAAGGATGAATAAAAAGAAAGACATAAAAACTGATGCATTTGAACTGTGGGGCTAGCAAAGACTACAAAACATATAATAGATATCCAAAGTACAAACCAAGTAGACTCAAACAAATGCAACTAGAATGCTCTCTTAGAAGTGAGGATAGCAAGCCTTTGCTTACTTGGGATACACATTAAGAAAGTACTATCCATAGAAAAGTGCTTTATGTTGAAAAAACTAAAACCAAGCCAACTGCTATTGAGTTGATTCCTACTCATAGCAATCCTGCAGGGCAAAGAACTACCCTTCAAGTTTCTGAAAATATAAAGCTTGAAGGGAACGGATAATCTCATCTTTTTACAGAGAATAAAGGGCCAATAAAAACGAGAAAACCCTTAATGAGAGAATGACACAATAGACATCACAATGAACTCAAATATACAAGTAGGTTTCAAAAAGTTCTACCAAATCATGAAAACGGTGTGATACCAGACAATAGGCTATCTCAAACCACTTGGGAGAGAGTTCCCAAGAAGGTGAGGGAAGGAGAGAGGAAAGGAGTGAGAGAGAAAGGGATGAGGGGAGGAAGAAAAAGAGGGAGGGAGGGTGAGAGTAAAGAAAGAAATGAAATTAGTTCCTTCTACAGGAAATAAAGTAAAAGCAGTTCCTTATATAAACTTTAATATGTGCACATGCTAAATTTCGGGAGTTTCTGGTATCATTTTATGAGTTTGCTCTTCTTTTAGAAACACAGATTATGGATATATAACCTATAATTTTGAAAATAGAGATAAAATGAAAAGTTTCAATAAATCACAAATGGTTTAAACAGTGACTGTGTTGGATTCCCTAAAAAACTTGGGCAAGCAGAAAAAACTGGGAGAGGAAGGGTGTTTATAATATGTATGTTCTTTAAGAAGATCCAAAATGCCCTTGAAGTGTTCAGTGAAAACACGATATGATTTAGCAGTAATTCTAAATGGTAAAACTCTAAAAAGTCTTTTTTCAAAAAAATTAAATAACTTTATTGGGGGGTTATTACAGATCTTATAACAATCCATACATCAATTGCATCAAGCACATTTGTACAAATGTTGTTCATTATCATTTTCAAAACATTTTCTTTCTGCTTGAGTCCTTGGTATCATCAGCTCCTCTTTTTCCCCTCCCCTGATCACCCTCCTGCCCTCATGACTCCTTGATAAATTAAAAACTATGGTTATTTTCATATCTTACACTGTCTACTCTCTCCCTTCACCCACTTTTCTGTTGTTTGTCGCCTTCAGTGAGGGTGTGTGTTATATGTTGATCATTGGATAGGTTCCCCCTTTCTCCTCCTTCTCCCCACCTCACCTTCACCCTACCCTCATGGTACAGAGGTTACCTACTGTTTAAAATATAAAATTGAAAGTATGTTCTCTACTCACCCACACATTTCTTTTGTTCTTTACTTTTAACAAGATAAAATGAAATATATTCATATTAAAAGCTTTAGAGATGGGGGGCGGGGCATGGGGGAAAAAAAGCTTTAGAGACATTTGATAATTCCAGTGACCTTGGTACCTGTCTAAAACTTACTGTTCTATAAGTTATAATAGCTTTTCCCATCCCAAAATTGAAATATCAGCTCAAGAAAAAAGCAAAAGTTAAGGGAGACAACTATGTCAAGTTGAGAAACTGCAAACTCTATTTTGGGTAAGTGTTCTCACCATTTTAAGCAAGATTTTTAAAAAGAGTATTCAAATCAGGTCAATAATTAAAATGTAACCTATCAGTTAAAAATAAAACTCTAGGAGTTTCCAAGAACATGCCTGACAAGTAATGAGCGCAGGAAGATCTCCTCAACAGTAACTACTGGAGAAATCTGACAACAAGGGAGGCCCTATACTCCCTGGAAGTCCCCCCACCCCCTCCAAAAATAAATAAAGAAAGAAAAAAACAACTTAAGGGCGAAGCACACCAAAGGTTCTTAAAGCTGGAGTTTGTGGGAATAGAGAAATCAAGGGGAGGAAGCAGCTGTTTCACACAGGAAGATCAGCAACACCAGTTGGCTTTATTGGCTCCCCTTCACTTCGGAGCCACTTCTATACACTACCCTTTCTTTACCCTGCACAGACATTCATTGACCCTCCATCACAGAGTTTCTCCTTGCCTGTTCATGCTCCATCAACCCAGCCATATCCGTGTAGTCTTGGAGTCCCTGTGTGGATAGCAGATCACTCAGGTAGTTCAGCGCAGACATCCTCACTACCTGGTATAGGCGACCCCTCCAAGCAAGGTTTCCCTCCCTTTTATTCTCCACCTACCCCATCCTGTGGAAAACACTCCCACCCCACATAGTGGACTTATACATACAAAAAAATTTAAAAATTCCCACCCAAACTGCTTTTTCCTTTCTCTCCTCCTACCTCCTATGTCCTCCCATTGATAAGTGTACCCCAGTCCCATGTTGATAGATATACTCCTGTGGTGGACATAGGCATGCATGTCCACACTACTACGGATTCAGGCACACCTCCCCCCCCCCCACAAAATGTCCACACCACTACAGATCCAGGCACACACACCCAAACCAGGCTTTGTTTTTTTATAGTTCCCCTTCTCAAGCATGCCTGAGGGCAAAGATCCGCCCACACTCACAATGCCACAGCAAGAAAACAACACATCCACACCCAAGCCACACACTTTTTTTTTATCATTCGCTTCTTAGCCTCTTTATACTTATTCATCTTTCATTTTTTCTTCTTCCCCTTTTGTAAAAAAATTGTCTTCTCTAATTCTACTTATTCTAAACATACCATGTATACTCAAGTATAAGCTGACCCAAATATCAATCAAGGCACCTAATTTTACCACAAAAACTGCACTAAAAATGTGCTGAAAAAACTCAGCTTAAACACGAGTATATACACCGTATAAGCACATACACAAATAAATTCATTTCTTCAGGACTAATATTTACTTACACTTTTCTCCTCCGGATATATCTCTTTTGGGCCTTGCTCTTCTTTTACCTTGTGCAATACATTCCCACAATACCTAGTAATTTTATAACGCTCTTAAAATACATTTCCCATCATTTTTACAAACCTACTGGTCCACTTGGATGCTCCAATATTATTATATTTTATTATCCCACCTCCCCCTCCTACACATCTCTCTCCCCTTTTGCCATTTCTCCCAAATTTGTTACCCAGCTCCCATTAGCCCTCTCCAGCACCACTAACAAAACCAACTACTCCTACAAGAACCAGCATTTAAATTACCTGCCTCAGAAACAGCAGGCACCTGCACGTGCACTCATCCACACACAAGCACGCATGCACATGCACACACACACACACACACACACACAATCAGGAAAAACAACCACAAACAACTGAAAATCAATCAATGCAAGTAGAATACTCTGAAATCAAGGCCTTGGAATAGATTGAAATGGAATTCAGAAGAATTGTGTTTAAGTGCCTTCAAGAGATGTGGGTAATGTTCACGAGAGTGGGAGAAAGTGAAAAACTAAAAACCCCTACCCCAAAAGGCATACCAGAAGATAAATAATAAGATAACAGAATTAGACAATATGGCAAAAGATCTGAGTACCAGAATAGAAAAAAGGAAAACCAAAGCAGTGAGCCTGAAGACAATCTATCTGAGTACAATCAATGAGAGAAGTAATGAACAACAACAAAAAGCAAAGGAATATAAAGAAAGTCTGAGGATTATGTGGCACACTATCAAGAAATAGACAATGTCTCATTGGGACATTGGAACAAAATGAAGCAAAATAAATCAATATAGAAAATTGCATGAGAAATCATGAAGAAAATTTCCCCAACCCCATAAAGGAGGAGAGAATAACTATTCAAGAGGCTGAGAGAATTCCAAACGAACTAGATCCCAAAAGAAAAACACTGCAACATATCATAGTCTACCTCTCCAAGTTCAAAGAAAAAGAGAGAATCCTGAGTACAACTAGGAAAAAAGAAACAGTAACCTACAAAGAAAAAGGAAAATGGGCAAGCTCAGGCTTCTCAGCAGAAACCATGTCGGCAAGAAGACAATGGAGTGACATATATAAAATTCTGAAAGAAAGTAAATGCTAAACAAAAATCCTAAATCCTTCAAATTCTCACTCAAACATAAGGAAGATACAGTTATTTCCTGACAAAGAACATTTATAGAAATTTATAAAAGCATGATCAGCATTACAAAAAAAATATTAACAGGATCATTATGGACAATCAACCTCAACTGCAGACAAACCTTAGGGCAACAAACAGGACATCACCACTTAGAAATCAATACAATGAAATCAGCACTCAAAACAACACAGAAACACAAGAGGTACAACCAACCAAAGCTCACTGTCATCAGGTCAATTCCAACTCATAAGGACTGTATAAGGCAGGGCAGAACTGCCACTAATTGCATCTTTTTATGACTAGAAAGTCTTGTCTTTCTCACATGAAATTGGTGGTTTCAAACTAATGAATTGCTGATGAACCTTGTGGTTAGCAACCCAAATAGTAATCCCTATACCTCCAGAGGTCTAAGAGGTGCAAAGGCACCAATAAAACCACACACACAAAAGAGCAAGACACCTTCCACTCCCAATTTACATACACAGCAAAATGACAGCAACAACCTTGCATATATCAACAATAACACTGAACGCCAATGAATTAAATGAACCAATCAAGAGAAAAGAGTAGCAGACTGGATTATAAAACAAGAGTCATGTATATACAGCCTATAAGAGACACACGGTAAAGTAGACTTCAAGGCAAATAACTCAATGAGAAACAAGAATAGGAAAGGACACTTTTTAATGATATACATCTCCAACGAAAGACCCTTGAAATACTTCAATTAAACCCTCACGAGTTGAAGAGAAACTAGACTGCTTGGCAAAAAAAGTAGGTGAATTCAATACACAATTATCAAGGAAATATGGATAATCAGAAAAGGAGTAAAATAAAGAAACAGAAGAGCTATTCAACATAATCAACCAAACTCCTAGACAATATATACAGGACACTCCACCAGACAGCAGTATAATAAACACTCTTTTCCAGTGCACACAGTACATACTCTAGAAGAGACCATGTGTTAGGCCACAAAAACTCAATCCCATGAAGTTGATGTTGACTCATAGTGTTGTCCTATGGGTTTCTGAGACTGTAACAGGAGTAGAAAGCCCCGTATTTCTCAAAGCCCAGTCTTTAACAAAGCTAGCCTTAATAAATTTAAAAAACCTCAAGTTACTATAATCCATCTCCTCATACTAGAACATTATAAAATTAGAAACCAACAATAGAAAAGCCAAGCACATGGAGATTGAACAGCATGCTACTTAAAAACAATTAGCTAACATATCAAATAAGGGACGAAATTAAGAAATTTCTTGAGACAAATGAGAATGATAACAAAATATACTAAAGCAGTTATCAGAGGTGAATTAACTTATGTATAGGAGGATATCATTAATAAAATATTAAACATATAAAACAATGTGCATATATACACAGAAATAATAAGCTTATGATTATAATGCATATTATATCATAGGAATGATAAGTGTCAACTTTGAAGAAAAGAAAGAAGTAATGCAAGGTAGCTGTCATTCATTAATTATATTTATAATATTTCATTTCTAAATACAGTATGAAATAAAGCAAAACATTAACATATTTAATTTCAGTAGAACACTGCTATATAATTTTCTATATTTTGTATGTCTCATAACTTTAAAAAAAGGCCTTTTAAAAAATACAAAGATAAAGTTTGAAAGGATAGAGATTAAACAGTATTTAGTGTCATCTCTAGGAAGAGACTGGCATAGCGTGGGTTGTACAGAGCATTTAGAACAAGGACATATTATCAATACTTAGAAATAAAAGTAATAATTTTTAAACGAGGTTCCTATTTCATTTAACATACAAATAGATGGCTTTCTAATGTACTGGTTATCAGTAATTTGTATTTTTCATCTATCTAGAATGCATTTCACACACTCTCCTATGCTTCATACAAATTCATCCTCATAACCAAATTTAAGTCATGGCTCTTCTAAAATCACAATTTCTGACAATTCTTCTCTTAAATATCTAAAGCATACGAGAGACTACTCCCCCCCAAACCAGAAGCGCACTGGGCAAAGCTTTTGAAGTACACATTCTTCTCACGAGGTGAGCATCCAGCAACTTGCTCTGAGTTAGTGCACACAGTGGCATCGCCTGAGAAGGTTCTCCCTAGTCACAGTGAAATTTTTCATAAAAGCAGTTTTTCTTAAACCTCATTTTTGTGACGGCTGATTTAAGAGAACAGCATGTGGCTGTGAAATTTTGTTCCCTGCTGCAGAAACTATTGAACATAGGTTACAAAGACAGGACTATAGGAAACACTCAAGTGTACGGGTTTTTTGTTTCCAAAAAAGGTGATATGTTGCTTGATGACAAACCTTCTGGACATCTGTCAACCTCCCCAACCAAGTCATTGTGCATTTGGAGTTCGTTCCACCAGGTCAGACTGCTATCAAGCTTTCTATTTAGGTTCTGAGACAATTATATAACAATGTGTAACCCCAAAAAGCCTGATTTGTGGCAGATGGGTGACTGGTTTTGCCACAATGCACCTGCTTCACTGCTAGTTTTTGGCAAAAACAGCATGCCTCTCTTGCCCCACACACCTTACTCCCCAGACCTTGCTTTGTACAAATTCTTTGTTTCCACGAAGGAAGAAGGACATGAAAGGACTGAGATTTGATGATGTAGAAAAGGTGAAGAAAAAACTATGGAGGTGCTGTCAATCATCTAAACAGATGAGTTTGAAAAATGTTTCCAAGAATGGAATCATTGATTTGACAAATGTATTAACTGCAATGGAGATTTCTTTGAAGGTGATAAGGCTGTTTTGTAAAATAAATTTAAATACACAGCTTTGAAGGGAAAAAAAATTGTTTGCAGTAACCCCTCGTATATTATGTTAGGTGGCAATTTTTCTAAATCTTATTTAATACTAAGACATCAAATCATGGATATATATTAGAAAAAAGCCATAAAAATGCATTCAAAAGATGATACAAAGATCAAAAAGTGATTATTATCTAACCAGGAGATCATACTCAAGTTGAAGCCACTTACAATTATTTCAATATAGCTACAAAGAAGAAAATGCATAAAAAATTATCTAGCCGAACAACCACATCTGACAAGAGCACAGGATTATGGTGTTTAGAAGATGAATCCTGGAATCCTCAAGAGGGTAAGAACCCTGTTAGGACACAGGGTGAGGGCTTGACTATGAACTGAGAGGTCAGTAGCTTGAAGCAACCATCGATTCTGTAAGACAAAGATTTGGCAGTGTGCTTCTTTCTACAAAGGGCACAGTTTTGGAAACTGACTCAATGGAGCATTTCTGTTCTGTCACACGGGGTCACTAAAAGTCAGAATCAACTCGACAGTAACAGATTTGGTTTTAGTTTTGCATAGTTCATATCAGAATTATGGATAATAGTCACAGAACATGAAGAGTATTTGAGACTTTTCTGCACAAAGTAACAAGAAGAAGTTTATATTAGGTATTCAGGTAAAAAAAAAATCTACATCCAACCTGATATAATTCTATTTCTCCACATTGATAGGTCTTCTAAGACAGACAATTACAAAATGATGGTGCAATTTAGTATCTGATTATATATATTTATATTTTTAAAAACCTGATCCTTGAAGGCAGAAGTAATTTTATATTCCCTAATGCCTGGAATTCGAAAAATACTTGTTGACTGATACAAAACACTAGCAATTACCTGTTAATGATGCATAAAGCTACTAATGCACGAGCTACTTTCATGTTTATCATTTGCATTCTCTCTGCTCTTCTCTCTTTGGTCTATTAGTGGACTACCAAGGAGCTCTCAGCATAGTGGGTTATGTATTGAGCTGCTAACTGAAAAGTAAGCGGTTCAGACCCACCAGACACTGCAGGAGAAAGATATACTCCTCTAAAGATTTCTTTTCAAAACCATTTTATTAGGAGTTACTACATAAATCATATTAATCCATCATTCAATTATATCAAGTAGAATTGTATAACTGCTACCATAATCAATTTCAAAATACTCCTATAAAGATTTAAAATCTCAGAAAAAAAGGAGGGGACAGTTTTCTTTGTCCTCTGGGTCACTATGAGTTTGATTAAATTTGATGGCAGTGTGTAATATATCAACATACTAATTCATTATAAAATTTCTTAAGCAGTAATAAAAAACACAGAACATTAAAACCATTAAACTATACATTTTAAACAAACCTATTGTCATTAAGTCAAATCTGATTCATTGTAACCCCAAATGCTAGAGAACAGAATTACTCAAAATGGTTTTCTCAGATGTAATCATTACAGAAGTATATTGCCAAGACTTTCTTACAAGTCTCACCGGGTATGTTCAAATCTCTAAACTTTGTGATTGGTCAAATACAAGCTACATGTGCCACTTAAGCTGATTCTGATTCACAGTGACCCAATACAGGGTTTGTGAGATTGCAACTCATTATGGGAGCAGCCTGTCTCATATTTCTCCCAAAGAATAGATAGTGGATTTGAATCCTTCGTTTCCTCCCAAGGAATGGATGATGGATTTGAACTATCAGTCTTGCTATTAGTAACCCAATGCTTACCCCTACACATTGCAACCAAGACTCCTTATCAATCTCAATTGAAAAAGAACAAAGGCAGGAATCCTGTGACCTTTAATAAACTACAGAAAACCCAATTTGAGGTAATTTACAACCAAAAATATTTTTATGCAAAATTTTTTAATTTTACACTAGACTAGTGACTGAATATGTTCATCTTGATACACAAATGTTTCATGTTTTCTTTAGAAAACCAGAGGGAAAGTACTTATCCATTTTACTAGATGATTTAAACAAATTAGTGTAATTAAATTTAATGATCTAACATATTATGAAAATTTCCTAAAAGGTAAAATTAAAACCAAAATAAATATCAAAACTCCAATGAAGTTTTATGGTTAGCTTGATGATTATTTAACTGATGAAAATTTGACCAAAACAAGGGAAGAAAAGTAAGACTTAAACAGAGTTGGAGTCTTTAGTGACAAACAAATTTATTTTAAACAACACAAAAGAAAATCTGGTATTAAGTCCTACTTGGCACTGTTTTTCAGTGCTGGCAGGTAAGCTCTGACTTACAGGAGCCCCATGTATCACAGAAGGAAACACTACCCAGGCCTTCACCAGCCTCTGAATTGCTGTGCTTGATTGAGTCCATTGTTGTAGCAACTTTCTCAACCCACCTCATTGCTCATTGCAGGTTCCACAAGGGGAAGGAGAGACTCTATCAAGGGGGAGAGGCTCAGCCAACAAAAACAGGCTTCGAGATAAGGATAGAAAGGGAGCAGGAAAAAGTGAGAAAGATTGAAAAAGGTGTGTGTGGGAGTGGGGGTGGTGAGACTGAATCAGAGGAAGAAGGGAGCAGGAAAAAATAAAGGAACTCAGGAAGGGTGAAAGAGGAAGAAGAAAGACGTTTCACCTCTCATCACCTTCAACTTGGGAAACGGGCTTGTGTTCATCATTATTTAAAGCCATGATCCTTACAGTCTACTAGCATAAGAAAAAGAACCAGGAATGATCATTAAAGACACTGAGCTCTGCACATCATGGGCTTTTCTAGTCAGAGGGGAGAATAGCTCTGCATATTACTAGCAAATGAAATCTACTTTTACCTCAGATATTAATACTCTCAGAAAAAACTTCATGCAATTTTGTGAGGTTCCAAGAGTCTTTGCTCCAGGCATCCAACAGAAAATAACAATAACTTGACATTCTTAGAAATAACCACATAAGCATAGCCACACAAATTTAGAAAGAAAATATTAAATTATACTTTAATTAAATATTAAATGTGCCATGTTCACCAGGACATACCTGATTTTCATGTCTATTTAATGTATATGATTGGTATTAGTTTGGTAATAGTTGTTTTTTGACTTTTTATTAAATTTCAAAATTAATAAAATACAAAGTAGAAATTCCAACATGCCCAATGCCCAACATTAACAACTTATCAACAAGTTGCCAATTTCATTATTATACACAATTCATAAACCAAATATACCTTTTCTTTTTAAGTCCATGATTTTTTTAAAAAATCATTTTATTGGGGATTCCTATAACTCTTATCACAATCCATACATACAGCCATTGTGTCGAGCACATTTGTACATCTGTTGCCATCATCATTCTTAAAACATTTACTTTCTACTTGAGCCCTTGGTATCAGCTCATTTTTCCCTCATGAACCCTTGATAATTTATAAATTATTATTTTGTCATGTCTTACTGCCCAACATCTTCTTTCACCCACTTTTCTGTTTTTTGTTCCCCAGGGAGGGGGTTATATATAGATCCTTGTAATCGGTTCCCCCTTTGTGCTCCACCTTCCTCCACCATCCCAGTATCACCACTCTTGCCACTGGTCCTGAAGGATTCATCTGTTCTGGATTCCCTGTTTCCAGTTCCTATCAGTACCAGTATACATCCTGTGGTCTAGTCAGATTTGTAAGGTAGAATTGGGATCATGATAGTGGTGGGGAGGAAGCATTAAAGAACAAGAGGAAAGTTGTATGTTTCATTGTTGCTTCACTGCACCCTGACTGGCTCATCTCCTCCCTGTGACACATCATTAAGGGGATGTTGGGACCCCACTCAGCACTCCCCCTCATTCACAATGATATGATTTTTTTGTTCGCTGATTCCTGATACTTGATTCCATCGACACCTCATGATCACACAGGCTGGTGTGCTTCTTTCATGTAGACTTTCTTGCTTCTGAGCTAGATGGCTGCTTGTTTATCTTCAAGCCTTTAAGAACCCAGATGCTATAGCTTTTGATAGACAGGCAACATCAGCTTTCTTCACCACATTTGCTTACGCACCAGCTTTGTCTTCAGCAATCATGTTGGGAAGGTGACCATCATGGAATGCCAATTTAATAAAACAAAATGTTCTCGCATTGAGGAAGTAACTGAGTGGAAGCCCAATGTCCATCTGCTACCTTAATACTAAACCTATAAATATATGTACATAGATCTATTTCCCATCAGCATATATAAGTATATTTACATATGTACATGCCTGTATTTAGACCTCTATAAATGCCCTTTGCCTCCTAGTTCTTTCCTCTAGTTCCGTTTTACTTTCCTCATGTCTCACTATCATGCTCAGCCTTCATTTGGGTTTCAGTAATTCCTCTCCATTACATTGCCCTTGATTAAGCCCTATCAGGCCTCCTACACCCTCCTCACCACCAATTTGGATCACTTGTTGTTCCCTTGTCTCTGGGTTTGTTAACACCACTTCATTCCCCACCTCATCCTCTCTCCCATATCCCCCTAGAACCGTTGGTCCTGCTGTTTTCTGCTCCAGATTGTTTATCCCATCTATCTTATCTAGATAGACCTGAAGAGATAATAATATGGACACAAAAAACAAGACAGAGAAAAACAAAGCAACAAAAGAAAACAAACTACCACCAAAAAACCAATGACAAAAAAGAGAAAAGCCTGTAAATAGTTCAAGGTCTGTTTATTTTCCAGTCAAGTCTGATGGGGTGCCACGCCCTGGCCTCGAAGTCTATTTTTTAATATTCCCTCAGGACTTGCTTGCTCTGCTCCCTTGTTGTTCTGTTGCACGCCCTTAGTGTTTTGCCTCAGTGTGGTGGGGTCAGATCAAGCACAATTACCGCACTGTGTCTCCAGTGTTGCCCCTTGTAGGGCTATAAGTCAGTGAGGGATGTCATGTCTCATAATGGGGGTCGGCCATATGGTCTTCTCTGTGCATTGGCTGCTCTAAGCAGGAATATTGTCCTCAAGGCTTGGTGGGCCAGGATGTGCTCCACTCTCTCTTCGTCCCCCTTCATTTGCTCCTGTGTGCGCTGATCAGACATGTTCCTCTCCCTGAGCTACAGTTTCAGTGTTGTCCTCTGAAGTAAATTCTTCTGGGGGGAGAGGCAGTTGTCCACATTGTTGGGACTGAGGCTGGCCCTTCAAATTCATAATTTTTTTAAAGAATGCTTTTTTTTATTTAAAAAGATTAGTCTTTAAATCAAGGGGCCCTGGCAGTGCAGTAGGTTACACATTGGGCTGTTAACCACAAGGTCAATGGCTTAAACACACCAGCCACTCCTCAGAAGAAAGAAGAGGCTTTCTGCTCCCATATAGAGTTAATGCAGCCTTGGAAATGTTGAATGGGATCTCAGTGAATTGGAATTAGCTCTAATAGCACTGTGTAGACTTTAAATCAATTATTTTTACTGCCATTATAAAATTAGCACACAAATGTTTAACTTATAGAATCATAACCTCGGTCTTACATTCAATAAACCTATGCCAATGCATTTCCTTGGTACTTATATATTGATTTTTAAAGTATTTTATTAATGTACACTATATAATATTTGTTCCAGGCAAACAAAGTATTACCATCCAATGTTAAGAAATGGGTAGTAAAATTAAGTACAAAAGTATTTTCTAGCTTATCAAAGCCAATGGTTCTCAATCTTGGCTGTATATTATAATAACTGAAAGAGCTGTTTTCAAAACCATCCTCTGAATATTTTATGCTCTTGGAATTCTTCTATTGAATCAGGATAATGAAATTGGAAAGACTTACTCTTGTCAACAACATGAGTTTACAGAAGATAAGCAAAAGACTGAATACAGAAAAACAACCTATTTTAAAGAAGGACCACTTTTGAATAAGGAGTAACAAAACAACTAAAAAATCAATTCTAAACCAAGCCAAATCCACTGCCACCCCCTCAATTCTGACTCATACCAAGCCTACAGGACAGAGTGAACTGTCCCGTTGAGCTCTAAACTTTAAGCCTGTATTAGAGCAGAATGCCTCAACTTTCTTCCAAGGAGTGGCTGGTGGGTTAGAACCACTGACAATGAACTTAATAGTTCGGTGTGTAAGCCATTAAGCTACTGTGGCTAGTATGTGTAAATCATCTGTTTCAAGATAAACTAGCTGCTAAGAAAGGGAATATTGGAGGTAAAGGAGTTAATATTCCAGGGAGGGAAAAATCTTAATGAAGTGAGCTGACCTTCTGAGCTGCTTAGTCTTACAGCTCAGGCATAAAGTTGAACTTTGCACATATAGAAAGTTACTACTGAGACCTAAACAAAACAAGTTTTTGTGAGAGGCAAGGCCTACATTTATATAAACAAGCAAAAAATAAATACATTTAACCAAGAAGGCAGAAGAAAGGAAACAATAAAAAGCAGAAATCAATAAAATACAAATGGACAAACCACAAAGAAAATCAATGACAATTCTAATCCAATTCTTTAAAGAAAGTGAAAAACTATTAACTTTATATGGAGAGAGAAGAGACCCAGGATCTGCAAAGAACTTAAGAACAACAAAATAGGAAGTTTCTACTGTCAGACCTCAAAGTCTATTACACGGCCCCAATGTTCAAAATAGTCTGGTACTGGTACAATGGCTGGTAAACAGACCAACATAAAAGAAAAGAAAAACACAGAAATTCACCCGGCTACAGATAACTGATCTTTGACAAAGGGCCAAAAAACATTACATGGGAAAGAGTCTTTTCAACAAATGGTTCTAACAAACAGGGTCTCCTCCTCAGATGAATAAAACAGGACCCACACCTCACTCCACCTACAAAAACTAACTCAAGATGGATGAAAGACCTAAATGTAAATCCTAGAGTTATAAAAATCATCAATGAGAAAATGGGCACAAACTTAAAGGTCATATTTTAGGGCATACACATATTACCAAACATAATGAAGGAAACACACACATTAGAAGACAAAACAAATGCCTATGACCTATGAAAAATAAGACACTTATGTGCATTAAAAGAGTAAAAGAAGAATCCATGGACTGGGGGAAAAATCTTTAGCAATGACATAATAAACGACCAATCTCTAAAAATCAATAGAAAGCGACTATACCTCAACAAGAATAAAATTATTAATCCAATTAAGAAGTGGGCAAAGGACACCAAAAATGACTTCCAAAGAGCTAAAAAACATGCTCTGGGAGAGATGAATCAAAAGATGATGAGATTGTAATTTACAGACAAGGACAGTACAACTACAAAAACAGGAAACAACAACCCTGGAGAGGGTGTGGAGAGACTGAGCCTCTCATAGCCTGGTGGTGGATTTGTAAATATGAATAACCATTGTAGAAAGTGATATAGTGCTATCTGAAAAAACTGGAATAGAAGTTACATACAATCCAGCAATACCTCTACTAGGTATACCCCCCCCCAAAAAAAAAAAAGGAATTGCACTGGGAGGAGTGGAGCTTTCATGGAATACATTTTTCCTGCTGGTTAAGCATCAAGCAACATGCTCTAAGTTAGTGCACCCAATGCCATCACGTGGGAAGGTTCTCTTTGATCACAGTGAATGTTTTCATAAAAGCAGTTTTGCTCAAACCTCGTTTTTTCTGTGATGGTCGATTTAAAAGAACAATGTGACTGTGAAATTTTGTTTCCTGCTCTGGAAAAAATGCTGCAGAAACTGTTGCGGTGTTGAACACAGCTTACAAGGACAGCAGTATGAGAAAAACTCAAGTATATGTTCTCTTTTCAAGTAAGGTGAAATGTCGCTTGATGACAAACCTTGTTCTGGACATCAGTCAACTTCCCCAACAGATGAAAATATTGACTCGTAGGGTATTTGAGTTTGTTCCAGCAGGTCAGATAGTTAATAAGCTTTCTATTTATAGGTTCTGAGACAATTGTGTAACAGTGTGACAAAGAAGGCTGATTTGTGGCAGACAGGGGACTAGTTTTGCCACAACAATGCACCTGCTCACGCAGCCATCTCAGTGCAATAGTTTTGGGCAAAAAAACCCCCCCAAAAACCTAGCATGCCTCTTGCTCCGCACACCTTACTCACAGGACTTTGATCTTTGCGACTTCTTTATGTTTCCATGAACGAAGAGGGACATGAAAGGACAGCAATTTGATAACACAGAAGAAAAAAACAAGGGAGGTGCTGTCAGCCATCCAAACAGATGAGTTTGAAAAATGTTTCCAAGAATGGAGTCGCAGATTTGACAAATGTATTACGAATAATGGAGAGTATTTTGAAGGTGATAAGGTTGTTTCGTAAAAAAATTAAGTACATACCTGGGGGTGGGATTTGGTGGATATTTTTGGTGGGGAATACCCCCTTGTATATGCTAGAGACGTAAGAATCCTGACCCAAACAGATATATGTATCCCCATGTTCAACTCAGTTGTAACAGGAAAAATCCATTACCAGAAATATAACATAAGATCTGGTTTGTTAAAAATGCAAAATGTTACCATTCTTCCCCACTTCCAGTAAAAATTCCTTTTAAGCTTAATGAGCAGGGATGTTCCAACTTGGAAGGAGATTAACAAACTCAGTAAGCCAGACACAAACATCATCCCAATTTGGATAAATAAGGGCACACGAAGCTTCCGGGGTTGGTGATCTAATGCCCCTAGAGAAATGTAGGTAAAGTTTCTTAAATGCTCACTGTCTTTTTAGAGTACCAATTGTGACACTGTAAAAAAACCTGCTTATCTCCTCCTATAATCACTGTAAAAAACTGGTTTCTTGTATATTAACCTGTGGGTCAGGAATGAACTTTGAAACAGCTCAGAGGAGAATCCGAGCTGTTTTCCTTATGCAGAAATAAACTTAGGAATTCTTGAATCAATAAAACCAATATAAAGACTTGCATACCAAAGGGAACAGGCTTTTTTTATTCCCAAGGGAGAGAGGGCAAGGGTGGGCAGATGAAGCAATGGACTAAACCAGTGGTTCTTAACCTTTCTAAAGTGCTACCCTTTAATACAGTTCTTCATGTTGTGGTGACCCCCCCCAACCATAAAATTATTTTTGGTGCTACTTCCTACTGTAATTTTGCTACTGTAATGAATTGGGCGACCCCTGTGAAAGGGTCGTTCGACCCTCAAAGGGTATTATGATCCACAGGTTGAGAACCACTGGACTAGATGAGGTTCTTAACAGTAAGAAGGGAAATCAAAGTGGGTTAGAACGGGGGGTGAGGGAACTGATGACTGGTTTAACTGTTGAAGGCAGAGTTGATGGTCTGAAATGCAAACTTTCCACCTAATTTGCAATTTTAAAAAACATTTAAACAAAAACACTGAAAATAAATAAAATACATATAGTTTATATGGCCCTCACCAGATACTTTCATTGGTTGTTTATTTTATATAAATTTTATTTTCCTGATTATCAAAAGGAAAACTTGTTCTATTAACTCCCTTTTTCTTTGTTTAGTACTAAATAAATAAATAAAATAGGGTGATCGGGGAAAAAAAAGAAAAACAATGAAATCAAAACCGAGTAGACTAACACTGTTAGACTTTTACTGATACTAACCATGGGGAAAAGTATAAAATGCACAACACCAATTTCAAAGTGAAAAAGGAGATGGAACTAAAGATTCTAGAAATACTAAAAAATATACGGAAATAATATGAACAACTTTTGTAAAGAAGTCTGACAACATAGAAAAACCTCCTTATAAAGAAAATTAGGTCAGGCAGTGGCATTGGTGATTTTACCAAATATTTTTTGAAAACAATATAACACTTCTGTAATACAAACTTTTGTGGAACAGGTCAATTCACATTACAAGGGTAATCCCGATTCCAAAATCTAACAAAATAAAGAAAACTATAAAGAAAATCTGCTCAGCAATATAAGAAAGATAACCAAGTAGAACTTATCTCAGGAATGCAGTGTTGGGTTTAGTAGTCAAAAGTAATCAGTGTAATTTACTATTTTAACAAAATATAGTTAATTCTCATTATTTGCAGATCAAATACTAGGGAAATCAACCACTCACTAAACTTAATCAATACCAGTGACACGTTCACAATTATTCATAAGCATGCACAATGTGGTGAAAGTTTTGAGCTATGTTCCCAGCTGCGATTGGACAATGCAGTGCTTTCTCGTTTAGGTTCATACTGTAAATAAGTGTCCTTCTGTGTATATAGTGTCATTTTTTCATATTTTTGTGTTGTCAATAACTTGGCTGTTTAAAATGGACCCAAAGCATAGTGCTGAACTCCAATACTCATTGTTGCTAGACGTTCTCAGTAAAATAGATATCGGAAGCAATTTTATCAATGTAAGAACTGCAACAAAGATCTACAGCTACCATTCCACCAATACCCCACACTCACTTCTGGTACTTTATTAAAAATACTATTATTCCTTCTTCAGAATTACTATCAGGAGATACACACAAGAGAGTCCTGGTAACAATGACAATAAGTTAGCACCTGTTTTAGGGTTTTCTTTTACTAAAGTTTGTAAACTAGATTATCCTTTTGTTGAACAAGCTCATTGAGGTTTGATGATAGTAAACTTCCTTATCGGTTTTTCTTTTGCTTCTTATAGTACCAAAACTCTTCTTAGGGAAATTATCGGCTCATGGAACTAAACCAAACTATTTCTGCCTTTAACTCCTAGAGCAAAAATTTTGGGAGACCAGAAGTATTGCTTCAAAATCATAGAAACCTTTATTAAGTACAAATATCAAAACCCAAATTGCTGATTCTCAAAACATAATCCTGAAGACTGTGTTTTCATCTCCTTAACTTTTCCCCTTAAAATGTTGCACTCTGATTTACATCACCTCAAAATGGCAGTTTTGCATCCTCAAGTTTTGCATCATAACCCAAAAGACATTTCCTTTTGAGTTTAAGGAACAAAGGGTCAGGGCTATTGGGTGGGGGTATGGTTTCCCCAAAAAATTCACTCATGACAGCCCTTACTACCCTCAAAAAAAATGCAAGTACATTGTTGTAATGGGGGGAAACAATCATCAGTGTAACTTTTCTGGCCTTTTACTCAATTTTAAGCTTTCTTAAAACTTCTTAATAAGAAGTTGTCCTGTATACTTGGAGGAAAACACTACCAAAATCTTCCCAACTACCTTAAAACACTTGATCCATTTAAAAATTCTCATAAGTTTGTTGCAAAGCTTCAATGGTTTGGGTCCCAGTTGAATCTTTGTTTAAAATTTGGTATTGGCCCCATCTTCAAAATGACTTTTTCCCATGTACAAAAATTATCTTTTTTTTTAAGGCACACTCACAGGACTAAACAAGATGTACTACTAAGGGAGCTTGTCTGTAGCCATCTATTGATTGCAGACACATTTAACTATGTTCTATTGGAAATAACCCCTGCATGCATGAACTGGCATCCTATCACACTCCTTGTTTACTCACCTATGTGCACATGGAGGGAGAGGGGCCCCTAAAATTTGTGGACAAATTCCATTATTTTCTAATTCTATTTTCCATGAAGTCACTTAAGCCCTCTCATATGGCAATTAAATCTCAATAAGGCTGTAAGAAGGATATTATTAACCATGAAAAAAAAATTAGAAACTTTGCATGCTTATAAACCTATTGGTATTTTAAAAATTCTAAAATGATCTTTTAAAAATGCAATTTAGACTGCATTTCATTTCAAGGAAAATTGTTCAAGAACAAAATGTTAATTTTACAACATAGAATGCCATTTTTATGAAATTGTAATTTGTGGTAGAATATTTTAAATAATGCATTCATGTAAATGCTTAAAATTAAAGGTGTGGTATCGCACCGACAAAACATATACCATTCCTCTAGTTCCTGAATGCTCCCCAACTTCCACCCCACTACCATGACTCAGCTCTACCTTACAAATCCGGCTAGACCAGAGTACACACATTGGTATAGATAAGAGTTCTTGACACATGGAATTCAGGGCAGATGAAACTCTCAAAAACAGTAGTGTAGTAGTGATATCATGAGGGTAAGGGGATAGTGTGTGTGTGTGTGTGTGTGTGTGTGTGTGTGTGTGTGTGTGTGTGTGTGTGAGAAAGGGGTACCCATCACAAGGTTGGTTATGTAGCCCACCCCCAGGGGGACAAATAATGGAAATGTGGGTGAAGGGAGACAACAGACAGTATAAGACATGAAATTACAACAGTAATATATAATAGATTGAGGGTGAGAGAGGGAGAGGAATATAAGAGCTGATACCAAGGGCTCATGTAGAAGGAAATGTTTTAGAAACGTTGATGGCAACATATGTGCACATGTGCTTAATACAGTTGGATGATGGATTTGTAAGAGCCCCTCCAAAAATGATTAATAAAAACCTATTATTTTGAATATTATGGCTAAAATAATATCTGAAGTATAGGATCAAAAAAAGCCTATAATTAAATCTCAAAACTTTAGAACTAAAAGGAAATCATCCCATATTAAAAGGTTAAATATATAACTGTTACTTTTATAAAACCACTCAACGCAGGCTTAGAATGACCACAATAATGATTACTATCTGAATTTTTTTTAAAGGTTAAATCTTGGATTATTTAATTTGGCAATTCTACTCCTAGGTATATACCCAAAAGAATTGTGACTTATTTTTCCAACAACTATTATTAAAAAAAGAAGAAAATTCTACTCTTGATGTTTACTTATGTTGATTCCTCAAAATCACAAAATTTGAATCTGAAGGAAAGAAACCAAAAAGGCATGTGCATCTACAAATGTTTTAGTAAAACCCTTCTTCACTGCTAATAGTCTAATGTTTTTGCTGACCATGTATGGTGTAGAGTTAGACGATTTGATGTCAACTAGACAGACACTCATGGCTAGGGGGAGAGTCAACCCTGTCAGTCAAGTGGTACGTGACTTTTTGTATGAAATTGAGGGATTCTGGGAACTGTCTAGTCGCTCTGAGACTTTGTCTCTTTGCTTGCTAGGACTCTGCTACCAACACTAAGAGCTGTCAGCACAATGCACGTTTCCATGAATTTTGGATCCACATGAGACTGCACCCGCCTGCCTGTAATGTTCCTGCTTCCCAGGTAGGTCACTGTTCTGCATCACTGGCTTGTGGCTACATGAGTCTGAAAAGGGACTTATGGACTAGCATCAGACTTATGGGCTTGCGCTGGACTGGGCAGGGATTCATTCTTGGTGTATAATTACTTCTTGATATGAAGCTCTTATACATAGATGAGTGTCACTGGATTTCTTTCTCTAAACAACCTGTGACATAACACATCATGTTAAGAGTGGAGCAGATTTTTCCTAAAGCAGAAATTAGCTGTATTCTTTTAGAAAGATAACAACACATGGCTCTATTAAGATAATTAAGATCTCAATCAGAAAAAGTAAGATTATAATAAATAACAGAGTTGGTAATGTAAATTATTAATTTGTTCCTTTATAAAAGGAATGCATAAAATGAGCTATTTTCATTTCTTATTGTAATGCCCAGAGGGTTCCTTTGCGAATAACCTAATAAGAACACTTTGGGATTACACAGCAATTGTGTAAGACAAGAACTCTTAAATATATTTAATTACACTAGATTTTCAATGCTTTGATCTAAAGGACAGATATTTCTTTCTCAAGTAAGATGCATGTGCTCAGATATATATACAAAACTAACTGCATGCAATAACTAAAATGAAAGTCAAAACGCTCACTGCTGTCAAGCTGATTTGAAGCCACAGCAATCCCAAACTGCCCTGGAGGTTTCCAAGACTGTAAATCTCTAACTAT
Organism: Tenrec ecaudatus; assembly: GCF_050624435.1. NCBI lineage: Eukaryota > Metazoa > Chordata > Mammalia > Afrosoricida > Tenrecidae > Tenrec > Tenrec ecaudatus. The sequence continues at coordinate 194,373,964 of NC_134530.1, read as the reverse complement.
TGAGATGCCAGGGCTCCTCCTGATATAAATTCAATTTCTCTTTTCCCAATCTCACTGATTACAGCTCTCCTAACAAGCAAATATGGGTCAATTTCTCATCAGGAACCACAAATTGGCATTCAATCTCCTAGATGAAACTATGTTTCACCTCTCAACCTTCAAAAAAGAAAATGAAAATGTGATCAACATAGACAGATTCCCTATCCATGACGCACTAATTCCTAAGCGCTATATTTATGATTGCCAAGTCTTGAGAGTATAAGGTCCAAAGTGCACTAAGAATCTATGCTTTTTAAAAGAAAGTGGCATTTAATATTAAACAAATATACATACATTTAAAGTATGTGTTTTTATATATGAAGGTATGAGTGTACATATATATGTACATACATATGTATGTATTTCTGTCCACTGGATAAGGAAATATAAAATAATTTAAGTCACAATGACACTTGGAAAGTGGTGTCTAGTGCACTGATTCAAAGGAATTAAGAAAAGAAACAGAACTAGAAAAAATGGCTGATTCCAGGTCTCAGACAAGAAATATCTAAGAAGAGAATGGAAGATCTTGTTAGACTAAACCGAAAAGAAACTGCAATAGATTACTAAAGTCATATCTAAGCAGAAGCTCCCAATGGTCAAAGTTGAGACAATTCGATAATAAATCAGATAAAACCCACAAAGGACTAAACACACCAAAGATGTTTAACACATAATTTATGAATATCTTTTTACAAAATAAACATTTCATTGGTCACATTGGAATTGAAGGATAATAGAAAAGCAATTTATTATTTTGAAAACTGGAAAATAGAATTGCATATTCATCAGATCTTTCCTATACAATCTGAATTTTCCTAAACAATTGGAACCAAATAATTGATGTGTGGAAGTTCAATTTTATGGAATAATTAAAACACCACCATTTGCAAACCCAGATACCTTAATGGATCTAGATGCGGGCTAGTAACAATGCAGAGAGAGAAGAAATCAGAAATTATGGAAGTATACAACGCCATTTATAAAGTATTCTTGGGGACAAAAGAATATCACAGGCAATACAGAATGCAGAAGCCACAGAGGTGCACTCAGCAAAACAAGACTCTCAGAGAAAAAAGACAAGACTGTCTCTTCCATGAGATAAAAGTAAGAGGATGAACAGCAGTAATAATAATAAAATTGTCTAAAGGAAAAAGAAAAAGGCAGTGCAAGAAAAAGGGGGAAGAAGTTAAGGGGAAACCTATAGACCAGTGGTTCACAACCTTCCTAATGCTACGACCCTTTAATACAGTTCATGATGTGGTGACCCCCCAACCATAACATTATTTTTGTTGCTACTTCATAATTGTAATTTTGCTGGCTATGAATTGGGTGACCCCTGTGAAAGGGTCGTTTGGCCTCCAAAGGGGTCGCAACCCACAGGTTGAGAACCACTGCTATAGACCATTGCTGGCCACTACAACCTTCTGGGATAATACAAATTATCTACAATTATGCTGTCCAGTATGGTAGCCACTAGCCATATGTGGCTACTGAGCACTTAATAGGAGGAAAGTGTGTCTGAAAATCAGATTATTTAATTTACATAATAAAAAGACAAGCCAATCTAAAAAATGGGCAAAGGTTCTGAAGAGACATTTCACAAAGAGGACATTCAAACCAAACAAGCAAATGAAAAGATTAGCCATTAGAGTGATGCAGATAAAAACTATTACTTCACCCCTAATAGAACAGCTGTTGTTTTAAAAATGGAAAGCCTCAGGTGTAGAAATGAGAATCCTCACATTCAATGCTGGTACAGTCACTATGGGAAAGTTTGGTGGTGCCTTGAATAGTTGAACACAGAATTACCATGTGACCTAACAATCCAATGCTTAAAAGCAGTGAAGGCAGAATGCAAACAGAAACCTGTATATGGATGTTCATTTCAGTACTTTTCATAATAAATAAGAGGTGGAAATAACCTATTCAGCAACAGATGATTGGATAAAAACACAATGAAATACAACTTAGCCTTTAAAAGAAAAGAAATCCTGACACATGACACTACATGAAGGAAGCCCCAATACATGATGATTAAAACAGTTATTGCTAAAGGACAAATAACTGCATGATCTCATTTATAAGAAATAAGTACACATATACAAAGAAACATACTGCCACCAAGTCAATTCTGACTCCTAGCGACCCTACCAGGCAGGGTACAACTGCCCCCTTTGAGTTGCTGAGATTGTAACTCTTTACAGGAGTAGAAAGCCCTATCTTTCTCCCACGAAGCAGCTGGTAGTTTCAAACTGCTGACCTTGTAGATCACAGCTCAACTCATAACCACTATGCCTCCAAGGTTCCTTAATCACAGATATAAAGATGAAATATTAGTCATTACCAAAGATGGGGGAAATTTTGCTTAAAGGGCATTCACTTTATGTTAATAGTATTAGAGTAAATAGAAAAGGGTAGTACAAATGATAGCAGAAGAAAATAATCAATGTCATTTAATTATACTTGTAGAAATTGTTGAGATGGCATGTATTTTGTTAAATAAATATTCCCATAACAATAAAGACATAGCTACATGTGGCGCAACTATCAAACACTGGGAGAATTAAAGGATGCATCAACCAATAAATGCATTGTATGATGGATCTTATTTAGGTCCCTATTCAATCTAATACACCAATACCCATTATTATTAACAAATAATAAAATAAAAAACAGCTATGGAATAGAGGAAAGAGCTAGGAGGCAAAGGACATTTATAGAGGTCTAACTGAAGGCATGTACATATGAGGGGGAAATAGATTTATATTATATATGAGGGGGAAATAGATTTATGTGCCTATATTTATAGGTTTAGTATTAAGGTAGCAGATAAGACTTGGTCTCCACTCAAGTACTCCCTCAATGCATGAACACTTTTGTTCTATTAAACTGGCATTCCATGATGCTTACCTTCCTGACACAATCGCTGAAAACAATGCGGGTACTTAAGTAAATGTGGTGAAGAACGCTGATGGAGCCCACCTATCAAAATATATAGAGTCTAGGTTCTTAAAGACTTGAAGGTAAACAAGTGGCCATCTAGCAGAGAAGCAACGAAGCCCACATGGAAGAAGCACACCAGCCTGTATGATCATGAGGTGCCAAAGGGATCAGTTATCAGGCATCAAAGAAAATCATATCATTGTGAATAAGGGGGAGTGGGGAGTGGGGACCCAAAGCCCATCTGTACGCAACTAGACATCCCCTTGTGAAGGGTCCCCGGGAGAAGACGAGTCAGTCAGTTGCCATGCATCAGAACCAATCTGATAGCAACTGACAACAACAAAGGAAATAAGCAAAAACTAAAACATATTACTCTTTAAAAATAAAAATCCACTGCTATTGAGTCAATTCTGATTCATAGCAACCCTATATAGGGTTTCTGAGGCTGAAAATCATTACAAGAAAAGATAGGCTCATCTTTCTTCCAAAGAGCAGCTGGTGGGTTTGAACAACCACCTTACAGTTATCAGTCCAATAACTAACCTACAGTAACACCAGGGCTACCCTTTAATAAACGACAATTATTTGGGTGTCCTAGTCTTTGTCTAAGCATTAGTTTAGCCATAGATATTTCTATATAACTCTCAAAACAAAATTGCAGTCCCACTGAAATCTAGGGTTTCATTTTTTGTTTTGGGGGAAGAGAAGGGAGTTCTTTTTTTTTTTTTTTTTTTGTAACTCACTAGTAGTCCATGGCAGTCTTTTGTAACATTAAAAAAATAACAAAAAACCATTGTCCTCAAATTTATTCCAATGTCTAATAACCCTGTAGGACAAGAGTGGAACTGCCCCCCAAAGGTTTCATAGCTATAAATCTTTATGGAAGCAGCCTGCCATATCTTTCTCACACAAAACGGGAAGTGGCTTCGAACCACCAACCTTTCAGAGTTAGCAGCCACATATTTAATCACTCTACTACCAGGTTTCCTTACTGTGCCACCAGAGTTTTTGCAACATTAACACACTTTAAAAAGGGATTTTTGAAAATATACAATAAATGGTTAAGATACCATACTGATAAAACATATTAACATAAAACAAGGAATTTAGAAAGTTACTCCTGCTACTGTCCAGCTGAAAATGTTAGCAAATAGATACAGCCTGCTTGCTCTCTCTGGGATACATACCCAATGATTTTATTTCTAGAGGAGCAAAGTCACGTTAGATATAATGATGCATGGCAATACACTAAAAAAAGTCAGGGAGCAAAGATAAAAATCATAGATAATACCAGAAAAGTAAGATATTATGAATGCACAAATTTGATAGTAATCTTACACGTGTAATAGCTATTTCATGAGTTTAGAAATGCAATCCCTTCTTCCATCCTCCAGAACTGAAAAACAAGTTCACATCTTTTAAAACAGCAAAGATCAGGGACAGAGGTGCGATGGAAGATGATTCCTGAAGTGGACCCTGCCCATTCAAGCGTATAATCAGAATGAATAATTTACAGGCATACTTTCATCTTCACTGCCACTAAGAGCTGAATTCTAAGGAGCTTATGGAGACTGTAACACATCTGTTAAGCAAGTGGGATATGCAGTGAAAAACTAAGCAAAAATATTCACAAAATTGGCAGGCAGAGGGGATTAAAGACGAATGGAGGAAAACAGCATAGTATAGAGCTGGTCAGTGGGTTATATCCTTAACTATGTTTATTTCTGTGTAAGTCTGAAAACTGTGTTACGTTAGAAGTTGCTATAGTTTACTGTGCCAGCCTGGCCGATAAATACACAAGTAGGATTAACTGAAGGGCAGAGGGATAAATGGCTCGGTGAGCCTCGCCTTGCTTGTTCTGTGCCTCAGTTTAAAGGGGTACACTACCTGTGGGATGCCTAGCCTGTGGACTGTGTCGCTGTAAGGTGAGGTCCCTTCAAGCCCACACGATTGGAATGTTCATCTCTGGAGCTGGGGACTGATAGTTGATGACAGTTGGGGACCTGCCTTGCTGTTTGCTGCCTGGATATATATAGCCCAGCTCTCTCTACAGAAGGGGACTGGCAACTGGCAGCTCTCAAAACTTGAAGGACTGCTAGTGTCTCACTGCTTTCTAATTTAACTGTTAATTTCTTGTATTATCTATCTGTATATAATTTAATGGTTCATTTCTTGAATTATATATCTATCTGTATAAATATATTTATTTATAATTACTAGCAATCTGGTTTGTCTCTCTAGAGAACCCTGTCCAACACAGAAGTGTATTAAGCTAACATTAACTATGCATAATTCTCATCAAATGAATGCATTATAAGCTAATATAAGCAAAATGTGAAAAGAAAACAAAGCTTCGATAAGTCTTTCCATTTTAATGAAAACAAACTAAAAAGTATTACATGTAAAAATTTTTTACAACAATTCACAAGGGATCTTTCATGTCTATGCCTGTATCTCATCTCTTGTTGAGAGATTGCAAATTTAGTATGTAAAAACACAAAAAGTGCTCAAGTGGCTCACAAATAACCAGTCTCTCAATAGTGACAAAGTATCACTCAAAAACAACTTAATGCTTATCACTAAACCAACACAAAATCAAAGAAACAGAACCTCTAAAACTAGTATCTCCTAACATCTGCTTCTCTACACACTTAAATATTATACATGTCAATTTAGACTATGGCCTATAAAATTAGAATGCTAGCATTCTTTTAAAAAATATATGTGTATATGCATAGTATATATGTATGTATAGTATATGTAGATGACTATCTAGTCAGCGGGTAAACATTCTACACCAAAAAGTAGAGAGATCAGAAGAACTAAAATAAAAACAAAAGAACATTGGGGGGTGGGAAGCAAAATACATTAAAAAGGTTAATATGTTCAATATATTTTCTTAAGGAGTAAGAATCAGTCAATTTTTTTTAAAAGGCACCAAAAAGTTTAAGATGCTACACAATGAGAAATAAAATAAGGTCCCATCACAATATGAAGAGATACCCACCCCCCAAAAATGGGTATTTTTTTCAAAACTATGTATTTAACACTTTTATGACCTTCACAGTACTCTCCATTACACTTAATACATTTGTCATATCTGTGATTCCATTTTTGGAAACATTTTTCAAACTCATCTGTTTGGATGGCTGACAGCACCTCCTTTGTCTGTGTCCCCACCTTTTCTATGCCATCAAATTGCTGTCCTTTCATGTACCATTTCATTCATGGAAACAAAAGGAAGTTGCACAGAGCTAAGTCAGGTAATTCAGATGCTTGGGGCAAGAGAAGCATGCTGTTTTTTGCCCAAAACTGGCGCACCGATGGCTGCATGAGCAGGTGCACTGTCGTGGTAGCAAAACCATCAACCACAAAGCAGGCCTTTTTTGTTGCATACTGTTATGCTATCTTTCCAGAACCTCTAAAAAGAAAGCTTGATTAATAGTCTGACCTAGTGGAACCAATTCCAAACACAATAGGAATTACCATTTATGTCCATTCAAGTTGGCAGATGTCCAGAATGAGGTCTGTCAACAAGCATTCTTTCACCATTTGGAAACAAGAAAAACACTAGTACATTTGAGGGTGTTTTCCCATAGCACTGTCCTTGTAAACTGTGCTCAACATCACAAGTTTCTGCCACGTTTTTTCAGAGCAGCAAACAAAATTTCACAGCCGCACCCTGTTCTCTGAAATCAGCCATATCTCTCTCTCTCTCTCTCTCTCTCTCTCTCTCTCTCTCTCTCTCTCTCTCTCTCTCTCTCTCTCTCTCTCACACACACACACACACACACACACACACACACACACACCCATCTCTCTCTCTCTCACACACACACACACACACACAAAGAGCTTTGAGCAAAACTGCTTTTATGAAAAAATTCACTGTGACCAGAAAGAACTTTCCGAGGTGATGCCACTGGGTGCACTAACTGAGAGCAAGTTGCTCAAAGCTTGCTTAGTGGGGGAACATGCGTTCTACAAAGAGTACACTCCACCCAGCACAATTATGGTTTTGGGTGGCATCCCCTCGTAAGCTGAGTTGCCAATTAGACTCAGTATTCAGAAGGCTTTTTAAAGGATATGGCCATCCAGGGATCTAATAATGACTTATAGAAAGAGCAGAAGCCCAGATGCAAGAGCTAATTGGCTTGATTTAGATACCAAAAGAAAGGTGTAGGACATTTGGTGGCTGAAAAGCAAAACTTGCTAAAAATATTTTTCTTGACAGCTCCAGATCTGTTAACTTTAGGTTATGTATGGTAGTAGGACTAACAACTTTAATGTGAGAATGGAAAACGAGAAATATTGAGATCTTGGGGAGGGGGGAGGGAATGGAGGGTTGCGAAATCCTAAATTTTTTGATACTTGTTTTCTGTCTCTTAAAAACGTGTTGCTTTATTTTAAAGATTTAAGTCACATAGTAATCAGCATCTTTGAGTATTAAAGGATGGTGTTTTAAAAAGATTTTCCAACGTACTTCATTCATATTTATCACCAAGATAAGTCTCCATTTATTCAAGAACAGGAGTAAAATGTCATCGATAAATCTAATCCTGGCCAGCTAGAGTCTAACAGGAGAGTTGAAAACAAAGCCAATGCCATCAGTGACAGGATATATCTCTTAAATTCTACATCTTCTGTGTGAACTTTAGGCCTCAATTCCGCCCAAAAGGTAAGTGATTTTACTTCTGTATCAGAGACAAGTATATTATTATTTGAAATTATTTCTTATGGAAAAAAATTATTTCTTATGATCTGTTCTTCCAATATGGAACAAAACAGCAAGACTTACATTTAAACATTTTATTTCTGATATATGACTAACTCTGAGTTTTTAAGGGCAAAATAGGGAACAGATAGTTACAAACTTCTACTTCAAAACAATAAACTGATTAATTTGAGGTTTCAACTTCTAAAGTGAAAGAAACTTACCTTTGTTTTTCAGGTAAGTTCTAAACATCTTTTCCAATTTTTACTGGGATATCGCAAACCATCAAACCAAGAAATCAAATTTCCCAAGGATTTTGGTTGAACCTATAGTTTAAGAAGCTTTTCTTACTTTTTTCATCCAAACAGAACAAGGGTATGATGTGTGGTTTAAAATCTGGAAAGGTGTGTATATTGAACAGGGTGCTCTAGAGAGACAAACCATATTGCTAGTAATTATTTATAAATATGCTTATAAAGAAAGATATATAATTCAAGAAATAAACCGTTAATATACAGATAGATAATACAAGAAATTAACAGTTAAATTAGAAAGCAGTAAGACACTAGCAGTCCTTCAAGTTTTGAGAGCTGCCAGGTGCCAGTCCCCTTCTGGAGAGAGAGCTGGGCTATATATATTCAAGCAGCAAACAGCAAGGCAGGTCCCCAACTGTCATCAACTGTCGATCCCCAGCTCCAGAGATGAACATTCCAATCGTGTGGGCTTGAAAGGACCTCACCTTACAGCGACACAGTCCACAGGCTAGGCATCCCACAGGTAGTGTACCCCTTTAAACTGAGGCGCAGAACAAGCAAGGCGAGGCTCACCGAGCCATTTATCCCTCTGCCCTTCAGTTAATCCTACTTGTGTTTATCAGCCAGGCTGTCACAATAAACTACAGCAATCCACCCCTTGCGAGCCTGGCACCTGTACACAATGCTTTACCAATACATACTTATATAATTTCCAGATATTAATGAAATCACACTTATACTTATCATCAATCATCTATCATACATATAAATGAAAATACCCTGAGTCAAATTATATCTGATATTAACATACTTGAACAAAGGAAATATACACAATAATCACATACAAAGAAAATACATTGACAATTGCAAGCCTCGCTTTTGCAATTGATCACGTGGTCGTAATTGATAGGTAGAACTTCCTTCTACTGCTACCCATTCTGTATTACCTTTGCCCTCAGCAAGCATCTCAGCTGGCTGTAGTTTTTGGCCTGGCGGGGTGACCCAGACCTTCATTCCTGAGGGATCTGGGTCATTATAAGTCCTGTTAGGATTGGGTTGCTGCAACTTATCATTTACTTTAATCACAGGGCATGGTAGCACTAAGAGTCGGCCTATGGGATCTCCTGGATTCCAGACATACTCTTCTTTACCTCCATTATGTAACACCAGTCCAATTTCTCCTTGGTAGTCAGGATCAATCACCCCACTCAGTACGGTGACACTCTTCCTGACGTGTTGATCCAAAGGCATGAGAAGTCCAAAGTGCCCAGGGGGCATCTCAGCTGCCAGTTCAGTGGAATCCATGCTGTGTTTCCAGGTGGGAGAGTTCCTTTCTTCGGGACCAGGACCTCCAGGCCTGAGGAACACAAGGTTGCTGGGACAGGAAGCAAAAATGCTGCAAGGGGATCACTAGGAGTAATAGTGAGTGGTGCCACTTCAGCTTCCACCCCTTGGTTCCTGGACCCATGAATTCTGGCTACTGGAGACATAGCACCATGTATTGGCCGCTGGTTTAGAGCGTATACAGCTTCCTGGAGAATATTGCCCCAGCCCCGCAAGTTGTCACTGAGTTGGCGCCGTAATTGTGTCTTTAGGAGTCCATTCCATCGTTCTATCAAGCCGGCAGCTTCAGGATGATGAGGAACATGATACGATCAGTGGATTCCATGGGAATGGGCCCATTGCCGCACTGTATTTTCTGTAAAGTGAGTTCCTTGATCTGAAGCAATGCTATGTGGGATGCCATGCCGGTGGATGAGGCATTCTGTAAGTTCACAAATAGTAGTTTTGGCAGAAGCATCACGTGCAGGGACGGCAAATCCATATCCAGAGTAGGTGTCTATTCCAGTAAGAACAAAACGCTGTCCCCTCCATGATGGAAGTGGTCCTATGTAGTCAACCTGCCACCAAGTTGCTGATTGATCTCCCTGAGGAATTGTCCCATATCTTGGACTTAATGTTGGTTTGTTGCTGGCAAATGGGGCACTCAGCAGTGGCAGTGGCCAAGTCAGCCTTGGTGAGTAGAAGTCCATGTTGCTGTGCCCATGCATAATCTCCATCCCTGCCGCCATGTCCACTTTGTTCATGTGCCCATTGGGCGATAACAGGGGTGGCAGAGGAAAGAGGAGGACCAGTCTCCACAGCACGTGTCATCTTATCCACTTGATTATTAAAGTCCTCCTCTTCAGAGGTAATCCTTTGATGAGCGTTCACGTGAGATACAATATACTTTACTTTCTTGGCCCATTCAGAGAAGTCTATCCACATACCTCTTCCCCACACCTCCTTGTCACCAATTTTCCAATCATGGTCCTTCCAATTCCCTGACCATCCAGCCAAGCCATTAGCCACAGCCCATGAATCAGTATATAATCTCACATCTGGCCATTTTTCCTTATATGCAAACTGAACGGCCAGGTGCACTGCTCGAAGTTCTGCCCGTTGGGAAGATTTCCCTTCACCACTGTCCTTTAGGGAGATCCCAGAAAGGGGCTGTAGTGCTGCTGCTGTCCACTTACGAGTGGCACCTGCATATCGTGCAGAGCCATCCATAAACCAAGCATGACTGTGTTGGTCTTCACTTAAAGTATGGTAAGGAACTCCCCAGGAGGCCATAGGTGCAGACTGGGAGAAAGGAGGCAAAGTGACAGGAGTGGAGACTGTGGGCATTTGGGCCACTTCTTCTTGCAGCTTACTTGTTCCTTCAGGTCCTGCTTTGGCCCGATCTCGTATATACCACTTCCGTTTAACAATGGAGTGTTGCTGTGCACGTCCAACTTTATGATTCCGTGGGTCAGACAACACCCAGTCCATGATAGGTAATTCAGGCCTCATGGTGACTTGGTGGCCCATGGTGAGGCGTTCAGTCTCCACCAAGGCCCAGTAACAGGCCAACAGCTGTTTTTCAAAGGGGGAGTAGTTGTTCGCAGAGGATGGCAAGACTTTACTCCAAAATCCCAATGGTCTACACTGTGATTCACCAATAGGGGTCTGCCAAAGACTCCACACTGCATCTTTATCTACAACTGACACCTCTAGCACCACTGGGTCAGCTGGATCATATGGTCCCAGTGGCAAAGCAGCTTGCACGGCAGCCTGAACTTGTTGAAGAGCCTTTTCTTGTTCTGGTCCCCACTCAAAAATGGAGGCTTTTCATGTCACTTGATAAATAGGTCAAAGTAGAACACTCAAGTGAGGAAAATGTTGCCTCCAAAATCCCAAGATGCCCGCTAGGCGTTGTGCCTCTTTTTTAGTCGTTGGGGAAGCTAAATGTAATAGCTTATCCTTCACTTCAGTAGGAATATCTCGACATGCTCCACACCACTGGACCCCTAGAAATTTTACTGATGTGGAGGGTACCTGAATCTTTGTTGGGTTAATTTCCCAACCCCTTGTACGCAGATACTGTACCAATGAATCTAGAGTCTTTGATACATCCTCCTTAGTGGGTCCAATCAGCATAATGTCATCAATATAATGGACCAGTGTGACATTTTGTGGAATAGACAGGTGATCAAGTTCCCTTCGGACTAAATTATGGAACAGGGCAGAAGAGTTGATGTACCTCTGGGGGAGAGTTTTGAAAGTATATTGTTGCCTCTGCCCAGTGAAGGCAAACCTCTTCTGGTGGTCCTTTGAGACTGGTATTGAGAAGAAGGCATTAGCCATATCAATAGCTGCATACCATGTACCAGGAGAAGTATTAATTTGCTCAAGCAATGTAATCACATCTGGGAAAGCAGCTGCAATTGGAGTCACCACCTGGTTAAGTTTACGATAATCCACTGTCATTCTCCAGGATCTATCTGTCTTCTTTACAGGCCAAATTGGTGAATTAAATGGGGATGTAGTAGGAATCACCACCCCTGCATCTTTCAAGTCTTTGATGGTGGCACTGATCTCTGCAATCCCTCCAGGAATGCGGTATTGCTTTTGGTTTACTATTTTCCTAGGTAATGGCAATTCTAATGGTGTCCACTTGGCCTTTCCTACCATGATAGCCCTTATTCCATATTTTAGGGATCCGATATGGGGGTTCTGCCAGTTACTAAGTATGTCTATTCCAATGATGCATTCTGGAACTGGGGAAATAAGCACAGGATGGGTCCAGGGGCCCACTGGGGCCCATTTATCCCTCTGCCCTTCAGTTATTCCTACTTGTGTTTATCGGCCAGGCTGACACAATAAACTATAGCAGTGTGCATCAGAGAGTTGTATCCTTTCACCATACTTATTCAATCTGCATGATGAGCAAATAATCTGAGTAGCTGGACTATATGAAGACATCAGAATTAGAGGAATGCTCATTAACAACCTGCTACATGCAGATGATACAACCTTGCTTGCAAGCCTGGAGGATGATATGCCTGCTCTGAACAGCCAAAGGACAGAGTGGATAATATGGCTGATCCCACTACGACACATGCCGTCCCTTGATGGCCCAGGGCCCAAAGGGGGACAACACTGGAGACTCAGGGTCGGGACTGGCCCAGACTGACATTGTGACACCAAGGTAAACCACCAGAAGTGTGCGGCACAGCAACCATGGGAGCAGAGCAGGGAGCCCCCAAGGGAGTACAAAGAACAGGCTCTGGGGCGACAGCATAGTGCCCCATTGGACCTGACTGAAGGACAAGCCTAGAAATAAAAAAATCAGACCTTGATCTATTTACAGGTTTTTCTTTCTTTGTAAAACTTTTTTCTTTTAATTAATTTATTCTTCTATGGGTAATTGGTTTCCTTCTTTATTGTCATCGCTTTGTTCTCACTCATCGCTTATCTTGCTATGGCTTGATTTTTGGTGCATATTATTATCTCTACAGATCTATCTAGGTAAGATAGACTGGATGAATAGTCTGAAGGAGAAAACAACGGGACCAAGGTTCCGGGGGACACAGGAGAGGGGGAGGAGGGGGGCAAGGAGGTGGGTATGACCAACCCAGGGACATGGGAGCAAAAAATGATCCAAAATCAGTAGCAAGGAGGGTGTGGGAAGCCTGGTAGGGATTCAGGAAGGGCAAGGTAACCGAGAGAAATTACTGAAACCCAAATGAAGGCTGACCATGATAGTGGGACAACAGGAAAGTAAAAGGAAATAGAGGAAAGAACTAGGTGGCACAGGGTATTTATAGAGGTCTAAAGACTGGAATGTACATATGTAAATATATTTATATAAGAGTGTGGGGAAACAGATCTTTATGCATATATTTATAGGTTTAGTATTAAGGCAGCAGATGGACATTGGGCCTCCACTCAAGCACTTACTCAATGCAAGAACACATTGTTCTATTAAATTGGCATTCCAGTATGCACATCTTCCTGGCACGATTGCTGAAGAAAAATGAATGCATAAGCAAATGTGAAGAAAGCTGACGGTGCCCGGCTATCAAAAGATATAGCATCTGGGGTCTTAAAGGCTTGAAGATAAATAAGCGGCCATCTAGCTGAGAAGCATCAAAGCCCACATGGAAGAAGCACACCAGCCTGTCTGACCACGAGGTGTAGAAGGGACCAGTTATCAAACATCAAAGAACTAAAAATCATATCAATGGGTGCCCACCTTCCTGATACGATCAATGAAGACAAACGTGTGCATAAGCAAATGTAGTGATGAAAGCTGATGGTACCCGGCTATCTATAGCGTCTGGGGTCTTAAAGACTCAAAGATAAACAAGCAGCCATCTAGCTCAGAAGCAACAATGCCTACATGGAAGAAACACACCAGCCTGTGTGACCACGAGCTGTTGAAAGGATCAGGTATCAAGCATCAAGGAACAAAAAATCATATCATTGTAAATGTGGGTGAGTGCCGAGAGGAGACTCAAAGCCCATCAGTAGCCAACCTTAATGAAGGGCTGTGGGGAGGAGATGAGCCAGGGTGTAGGGTAGCAACGATGAAACATAAAACTTTCCTCTAGTTCTTAAATGCTTCCTTCCCCGCACCCCTCATGATCCCAATTCTATCTTACAAATACGGCTAGACCAGAGGATGTACATTGGTAGAGATAGCAACAGGAAACACAGGGAATCCAGGACAGATGACTCCTTCAGGACCAGTGGTGAGAGCAGCGATGCCTGGAGGATGGAGGGAATGTGGTGTAGAAAGGGGGAACTGATTATAAGAATCTATGTATAGCCTCCTCCCTGGAGGAGGGACAGCAGAGAAGAAGGCGGGGGGAGACATTGGACAGTGTAACATACGACAAAATAATAATAATTTATATAGAGTTCATGAGGTAGGGGGATGTGGGGAGGGAGGGGGAAAACGAGCAGCCGATATTAAGGGCTCAAGTAGAAGGTAAATGTTTTGAGAATGATGATGGCAACAAGTGTACGTATGTGCTTGACACAATGGATTTATGTATGGATTGTGATAAGAATTGTACGAGCCCCAATAAAATAACTTTTTAAAAATGAGGAGCTGACACCAACGGCTCAAGTAGAAAGCAAATATTTTGAGAATGATGAAGGCAACAAATGTACAAACGTGCTTGACAGAATGGGTGGATGTATGGATTGTGAGTTGTACAAGCCTCTAATTAAAAGATTTTTTTAAAAAAAGCATGAAGAGCAAAACATTTCATATTATCAACCATGAATACCTTATTTCCCTTTCTTAGGACTAGAAAGTAATTCAGAGTATGCATAAAAAGAAAGATTCCTAATGTAGTAAGAATGTTTTTAGATTATAAATATGAAGTTATAACCACTTATATTTAATTGATGCAGGTGTAACAGAAATTAAATAAAATATATATTTTAAAAATAAATGTTCTCTAAATACTACAAATAGGAAAAAGGAAGGAACCTCCTTTGTATATACAAGATCTTAGTCTCAGTGTGAAGGTTCGAATCCACCAACAGGTACCTCAAAAGAGACACTAGGTGATTAGCCATTGAAAACTTATGGAGTACAGTTCTATTCTGCCACCTATGGGGTTACTATATGTTAGAATAAACTCTCTGGTAACTGCTTCTTTTTTTGATAACTGTTTCTATGTTAATAAACCAATCAATAAACTTAAGAGGCCTATAAACTTACTGGCGAATTGTTGTAGAAAAGAAGGATAACTATTAACTAAAAAATTACGGCAGAATCCCGATTTTGGCTACCCTGGTGTTCTTAAAAGCTTGTGAATGGCTATAGCTAAGATATAACTATTGGAGTTAAGAGAATCCATGACCCAAGGAAACAATTAGTCCAAAGGTCCAATGGACCACATGAACCACTAGCCCAAGACCAGAAGAACAAGTTGGAGCCCAGCTACCACTACTGATCATTCTGATCAGAATCACAGTAGAAGACCCTACCTACACTGAGCACAAGAAAACATACAGAAGATGTACTGGTCTGATAAAGACCAGTGTAACCCTTGAAACTCTCACTATTAGGCACCCTTTAAACCTACCAATGGATCACCGTGAAAATAAGCTTTCAGCAAACAATATGCAGCCCTATAAAGTGAACAATAATTCCTGTGATGACTATGCTCTTCGGAATACTAAAACATGTGAGGGGCAGGCTGGAAAGACAGGTAAGTGGAAACGGTAACCCAGGGAGAAACTGGGAAGGAATGTTGTTGCACTGAGGGCACTACAACCAAAGTCACAAAACAAAATGTATATAAATCTTTGAATAAGAAACTAATTTGGTTAATAAACTTTCAAATCATAATTAAGCCACAATTTTTTAATCATTAAAAAAAGACCCTAAGGAGCACAGTTCTACTGTGATACAGACGGGGTCATCCCGAGTCAGAATTAACTCAATGGCAACAGTTACTGCTCTAACTAGGAAATGTCAGCCCAGAAAAAATGTTACTTGCCCAAGATCCTTTTTTTTTCCCCAAAAAAAGGATAAACCAATTTCCAAGAACTTTAATTCTCAAATGACTCAAAAGTGAAAAATCCACATTTATGAGGAAAGAAACTACCATTTAGTCTGTTTCCATGACCAAAGGAAGAAAGAACAAGTGCAGAATATTCCCCATATGAAAGTAGCATGCACCCATCATGAACAGACTTCAACACTCCCACTGTGGAGCTACAGAGAATTTCATGTCCTAGGCAATGAGATAAAGAGAAGATTCTTATCTGTAAGTATTTGTCATTTTTGAGTATACTTTCAGGGAATTCTGTGTTTTTCTAGTAATAACTGAAAAGAGAATGGAAAAACTACCAGAAACATGCTAAAGTTCCTGGGAAGACTAGAGTTTGCTACAATCTTCAGTACACTTCATATTGTCTTTATTACCATCTTTATTAAAAAAGGAAAAAGTCATTAACATAGTTATTCCTTGATAATAAAGTTAAAAGAACTAATATTAAATCAAGTATACAATATGGTAAATCAGCTTAAAATATATATAATTTCAGTTTTACTTCTTTCGTAAAATATTTTGAATAGTTATTCTTCAGGACATGTAAAATAAGAAATAATTAACCCAATGAAAATTAAGTATTAGGATATATCATATATGTCCTTGAATTAAATATTAAATCTTATTTTTGCCACAATTAGAAAAAATTACATGAAAAGCATAAGTACAAGGAACAAGAAAATGTTCTAGAATTGAATGTGGTAATAACTATATAATAGATATGAATGAATTACTGAATTGTATGAGATGTGGATAAAGCACTAATAAAACTGTTAAAAAATATCTTATACTCTAAAACTCAGTGAAACATTATAAAACCATTTAATACCAACATATTAAAACCATGGTTTAAAAAACTAAAGAAAAAAATTTCTAGATGTTAGAAGGAATGGTTAGGAATAAAAACTAGGCAATTAATAGAAAAATAGTTGAGTACCTTGGTTCTAGGAATGGGAAGGTCTTCTTTAATACAACTATACAAACAAGTTGCTAAAGTTAACTAATTCAAAATTGAGGATTTCTTGACAGTATACATAAAGATAAAATAGAGCTGAATACATTCAAATAAATGGTGTTTGTTAACCAGTGTGGCCTAAAGAATCATGTGTGAGGATAAAAATGAGTAAGTAAGGAAACAAACGAAGGAAAGACTTTAGAAAGACCCTATAAGGCGTGCACACGCACACACACACACACACATATATAGGGTCTTTATATATCTGCCATACATTGAGAAGCATGATTTACTCTATCTCTGTAATTTGTTAAGAGTAAAACGGAGAGAGAGAGAAATGTGAAGCAACAGGTTTGATGGGTAGAGAGGGGGATTACAAGGAGCTACACATAACCTCCTCCCTGGGGATGGAGAAAAGAGAAGTGGGTGAAGGGAGAAGTCAGACAGTGTAAGATATGACAAAATAATAATTTACAAATTATCAAGGGTTCATGAGGGAGGAGAGGGAGGGGTAAAAATGAGGAGCTGATGCTAGGGGCTTATGTGGAGAGCAAATATTTTGAGAATGATGAGAGTAACAAATGTACAAATGTGCTTTATACAATTGATGTATGTATGGATTGTGAGAGTTGTATGAGCCTCCAATAAAATGATTAAAATATATATTTTTGCATTACTGATTACAAATCTATTGTGTTATAAATATATTAATTACTACACCTTATCTAGAATGGTCTTGGTGTATACTTTTTTTATTCATCTCTCCTGAAAAAACATGAGGTAAAATGTTAAATACACAGACTCACAAAAAGGAAAATTCCCACAACAGTTGTTAAATTAGTTTGTTATTTACTAACATGATAATTTCTACAACCTTCTCTCTCTCTAACCTATTAAAGGTAATCCCATAAAGAATGAGCTGACGAACAGATGTTGAGATACTACAAAAGGAAAAACCAATAAAGACAATTGGGGAGGTAACCACGGCTTTGAAAGCACAAGGTGGCACAGGGTACTACGACTCCTTTTTATGTGCCAGCAGTGAAAAGGCAGTGAAGATTTTTAAGCTCCTATGGCACAGGGCTTCCTCCATGGAATTACCTTCTTGTTAACTCTATTTCAGTAACACCAATAAAATTGTTCATAAGGCCATAATTTTCTCCAGAGGCCTATAGGAAGGGAATCACTTCTTAAACAGCAATAGCAGTCCTGGCAAGCAGGAAGCACTCCATCTGAAGAAGCCAGCCCATCTTGGGGACATGATGGGTTTGAACAAAACCAGTTCCCTTCAAATTTCTAAGTCAGCACCCATCAGCTGGGCTGGGTTACTAGATCATCTCCACACTCCAAACTAATCTTAAGGAGCCTACCTTCAAGCACTATAGACTCATGCCCGCAATCATGCCAGCACCCAAACCTGTCAGTGCGCTGATGAACCCACAGTGCTCCTCCTAAGTGTGTCCACATTAGTTTCCTTCTGACCGAGTCAGATGGACAAGGAATATGAGAATATAATTTTCAAGTCCTGCACATGCAGGTGATAGCAAAGGCACGGCTAGTGTTTCCCAAATATATATATTAAAACGAAACAATTATCAATGTTTAAAAAAAGTCAGTCATTTCATGGCTGCCAAACTGTGCACATACATAAATATATATGCTTGCATAAACATACATGCACAACCACAACAAATATGCTCTGTTGTCTAATTATAGCTCTACATTAAAAACAAACCATAGAAAGAAAGAAAAACTGCATTGCACAGACTAAGAACTAAGGATTTATGAATCAATGAATGGATAGATAGACTAACAGATGGTCAGTAAGTCAGAAATGGATGGAAAGATATACAGAAGGAAGAAAAAAAGAAAACAGAGAGAGGGAGGGAGGGAAGAAGGAAGCAAGATAGACTGGAAGGAGAGGAAGCACAATACAAAAAAGAAATTTGAATCTAAGTATTGATGATTCCCAGTCCTCAAGGGGACATAGGATCTTAACTATAAGAGATCTAGCACACTACACAATCCTTCAATAGTAGTGATCTACAAGCAGAAGATGCCTGGATGGATATGCAGGATGAGGAGGTATGGAAGAGAAAATGGTAGTATATCACATACACACACACTGGGCAAAGGAAATTTGTATTCATTCATCTTTGCTGTAACTATATCCATACACATAACCAAACACATTCAGGAAATGAGTTGCAGGGCTGGGAAATCCAGACGATAGGCTAGGGGAACAGCAAAGTTAATTGGCATAACATAGTTCACAAAAACAATGTTCTTTATCTTATTTGGTGAGTAGTAAGTAGGTCTTTAAAGCTCGAGAGCAGCCATCAAGGTGTAAATGTTAGAGGGAATCAATAAGAGGGAAGAAAATCAAGAGAAGCAGGGAGACAATTGGCTCAATGGATTAAAGAACCATGCAAACATCAGTCTCCACAACTCTGGGTCCACAACTACGTGGTGCTGCCTAACCACCATCAACTCCTCTAAAAAGGAACACATTTGAAGGTTCCAAATAGAGTGGGTGAGAAACGTGGAAAGAGAAATCATAAAATCATACAAGAACTGGCTTACTAGTTGGAGAGAGACTGATGGAACTCCCAAGAATATTGCCCTTAGTCACCATTCAGGTTTGGAACTGAATTCATCCCCATTAGAATAATCAACTATTTAAGATAAAAAATGCAGAATCTACCAAGGGGCAGAGGGTTAAGGAAAGAAGGAGAAAGGACTACTGAATATAAAATGATCATCTGCTCTACATTCCTTCACCTACATCACAGTAAAAAGTGTTTTTTTTTAAATAGGGTAAATATGCACTAGATAAAAGAAATAATTTGGTTAAAGTTTAAAATAATCATAACAAATTATTGAAAATAAAATTACGCAATAGGGCAGAGTATCAAATTATACTTTATTGTTTAAAATGTCAGTCACTAAAAAGATGTTATGCAACTAAACATAGGGGCAAATACATCTTACCTTCCACAGAAGGTGCCTGGTCCTGAGCTGAATACAGCATATCCTTGAAAGCCTATTAAAGAGAGGGGGGGAAAGGAAGAAATAAATACATGAAACTATGTGCAATCTTTATACTGAAGACTTTTGAAGCTTCACAATTAATTCTTTCAATATCCTAGAAATGACTATATATAGTTCGGTAAATTCAGAATTTAGTGAAATACGTCAATCAACTTCAATAAAGTAAGGGCAAAATTATATATTGCACAAATATTACATATTGAACCACTCAGTGTTGCTCAATCTTTAAAATCAGAGAAAGGACATATAAGAAATGTAATTTGTATAACCAAACCAATCCCACTCCATCAAGTTGATTCCATACAGCAACCACACATGGCAGAGTAGAACTTCCTTG
Organism: Tenrec ecaudatus; assembly: GCF_050624435.1. Taxonomy (NCBI): domain Eukaryota; kingdom Metazoa; phylum Chordata; class Mammalia; order Afrosoricida; family Tenrecidae; genus Tenrec; species Tenrec ecaudatus. The sequence goes on along the minus strand of NC_134530.1, from coordinate 194,353,788 downwards.
TGGGGTTTCCAAGGATGTATATCTATACTTAAATAGAATGTCACCACATCATTCTCTCAAGGAGCAGCTGACCAATTCAAAATGCTAATCCTGGGAATAGCAGCCCAACAGGTGTACATCAGATATCTCAGGGACCACTAACTTCCAGGCTTAGAAAAATAAGAGTTCTAATCCAGAAGATCTTATATATGCAGATTGCAGTTTGAGACTTTATTTAATAGTCCTAGACAGGTATGGAGTGGTTGTTATAGAACGCTTCACTGATAGGAATTTTTTTAAATGTTAAATAGGAAAGGTATAAGGATAATAAAACAAACCGAGCCAGAGAAGAGTTAAGATTCTGTCATGGTGCTGGTAATATCGGAGACTCTAATGACTGAATGAAGTTCCACTCCTGGGCATTTCCTATTGTTGCTGTTGTTAGTTGCCAGAAAAAAAGATTCCAGTGCATGGTAAACCCACAAGCATTAGAGTACAAATGCTGCATAAAATATTCAATGCTATGACCTTTAGAAAGCATTTCAACAGACTTGTGGATTGAGGCATCCTGGAGTGGGTTCGAACTGCTAACCTTTACGCTAGTAGGCAACATCTTAGCCAAGATCTTAACAGTTTATACCACGAGTACCAAAATTAAGTGAGGTTAACAAGAACTAAATAAACATCAATGCTGGCTAAAGGGATTTCTACACTATAGGAGCCCAATAACTCTTGAGTGCAAAGGGTTTCTTCTTTGGAGAAAATGAAAGATAATTAAAAAATCATATAAAGTAGAATCTCTTGATATGTAATGAAAATTAACTAAATTTATAAAAATAACATAAAATTAAGTTCAAATAAAAATATAAATTAAGGTTTTATAAATAGAAAATGGTGACACTCTTCATTCTGATTATAAACCTGAATCATAATTTCCTTTAAATCAAAACAATTCAATGAAATTATGGACCACTCAATTTGCTTTTATTACTTGTTTCCTCTTTAAAAAAAAAATTCCTATGTTTCTTGTTATAATAGTATCCAGAGAATTCTAAATATACTATTCTTTGCTTATGACTAGAGACTAAGACCCAATTAGGAACTAGGGGTGGGAGAGAGGGAAAGAAATCTTACAACAGATTGTGTTTGTATTGTATTAGTACCTATGGCTATTTGTCTTTATTGTTACCCATTGCACATCCATTTACAAAAAAACAAACTGTACAGATTTCCTGAATTAGTACTATTTCACTTGAAGGAAATCTAATATTTGCCATAACTCTAAATCTAAACAATAAATTAAGTAATATGCTTTCTTCAACAAACCAGTACTATTCAATCAACAACATTAACATGACAAGAAAATATGTTATTTTGCTGAAACAAAATCTGAAAATTTTGTAACAAGTCCATTTGAACAAGAAATACCTACCTAGTACTTTGTCAGATGTTGATGCAATTCTAGTATTTGTCTCTACTATGGCAGGGGAGCAAAACCTAAAACTCATATACATTCTTATGGGAACTTCCAAGAAGATGGCAACTTAGTAACATGTACAGGAGGGATTCCTCAGAAATCAGCCCAGGAGAGTTACTTAGAAGAAAATTCAACAATGCTGGATTACAGGAAGAGCATCATAAAGATAAGTAGGCACAGATTCACAAGGTTTTGAGGGGCTGGGGACTTTTAGCCTACAACAGTGGAGGCCGGTTAGGGCTTGACTTTAGCCCCGCCACTGTCTCCGCCAGAGCTGGGACCATTTGGAAATGGTGCAGGGGCTTAATGTCAACACAGCCACAGTTTTCCACCGAAACCCTTGCAGCTCCACAGGCAGGGATTGGGGCTCAGTTTAAGCAGGCTTACTTTTTAATTTTTTATCCTCTCTCTCCTGTTCTCTCACACTCCACTGCTGACCTCCAAATCATTCCCCTTAGCTTAGGGCATTTATGCGTGAACCCCACCCAGTTAGGTGAGCTCTACCCTGTACAGAGTAGGCCAAGGCTGGGGAAAGCCCTGCAGACCTACACCAGGGGATACTCCGCCCAACTTCTTACTGGGAAATCCATGCTTGTGTGGCGGGGGGAGCACCTATTTCACCTCTGTTATCCCACGTGACTGAGGAAACTTCCTCCTGCCTACCTTAGTGCCTCACAAGGCCGAAGGCAGCTTGGCCAACACTCGTGAACATTCCAAGCTGCTGCAGAAACCTCTACCCAACCTCCACAACACCAAATCAAGCAAACCACCAGCCTTCTGGGCCACTCCCCTAAGAGGGAAGCCACAGGAGGTTAATTTGGTAGGTTAATTCCACAGTGAAATTAGCTGTAGGCAGTTCAATGAAGCATACCTACAAGTCTCCCAGAGATAGCCAGTTCTCTTCACCTCCCTGAAAAATGACACCTGGCTCCTCTAACACAATGTAATGCAAACAACAATCAAACGACCTCAATGAAAAAACAGGAGAAACAAAAGGCAATGGCAGAAGATGTCCTGAACATAATGACATGTATAGAAGAAGCAGGCATGGAACTGCCACAGAAAGAATTTTTCAGAATGCTGCTTGGAGTCATACAGGATGAGGGAAACAATACAGAAAAAGGATGAACTGATAGAGGAGATAAAGTTCATACAACAAAGGGAAATACAAGAGCTTAGGAAAGAGATAACAAAAACCAGTAGACTCACGGACCTCAACAATCAACAGGAAGAAACAGAGAACCGCGCCAGTGACTTGGAGGACAGCCAAGCAGACTTTAACTAACGTGGACAAAAATCTAATAAGATCATCAGAAAAGCTGAAGAAAACCTAACAGCTACGTCTGATGCTATGAAGAGAACAACATCAGAATAACTGAATAACCGGAGGAAGATTCAAAAAAGAAGTCATCTGAAACAATAGTGAGAGAATTTTTGGAGGGAAACTTCCCCATCATAATGAACGAAAACCAGGCAACCATTCAGGAAGCTGAAAAAACACCAGCTAGACTGAATCCCAAGATTCAGGCACATTAAAGTTAAACTATCCAATTTTGAAGAAAAGGAGAAAATCATGAGAGCAGCTAGGGGAAAACAAGCAATAACAATATAAAGGTTCCTAAAAAAGAATATGCTCAGACCTATCAGTGGAAACTATGAAGAAGAGAGAGTGGAGTAAAGAATGTACAGATGTGCTTTATACAATTGATGTATGTATGGATTGTATGAATTGTGATGAGTTGTATGAGTCCCTAATAAAATGTTTTTTAAAAAATAGGTGGTACCCTTCACAATAGTCAAACACAAATTGAAATATCTAGGGATACACCTGACTAACAGAACAAAAGATCTATATGGGGAAAACTACAGAATACTATTACAAGAAACCAAGAGTGACCTCAACAAATGGAAGAACATCCCATGCTTGTGGATTAGAAGACTCAATATAGTCAAGATGTCAGTTCTGCCTAAGGCACTATGTAAGTTTAATGCCATCCCAATACAATTACCTTCATCTTTCTTCAAAGAAATGGAAAACCTGATTATGAACTTCATATACAGAGGGAAGAAGCCCAGAATTAGAAGAGAACTCCTCAAGAAGTACACAGTGGGAGGGCTTGCTTTACCTGACTTAGCACATACTATACAACCATAGCTATCAAAATTGCCTGGAATTGGTACGACAGATACTCAGACCAATAGAAAAGAACTGAAAACCCAGAAATAAAATCATCAGCATACAGAAAACTGATCTTTGATAAGGGACCAAAAAATATCCAATGGGAAACAAATGCCCTCTTTAACAAGTGGTGCTGGAAAAAATGGTTATTTACCTGCAGAAAAATGTAACAAGACCCTCATCTCACTCCATGCACAAGAATAAACTCAAGGTAACTCACAGACCTTCAAGTTAAACCCCAAACTATTAGGGCCATCAATGAGGGAGTTGGGACCAGCTTGAGAACTTTGGCACAAGGAATACACAAACACAGAGGAGACACAAATTGACAAATAGGATATATTGAAGATAAAACACCTGTGTACATCAAAAGAATTCACCAAGACAGTAATAAGAGAGTACGCCGAATGGGAAACATCTTTAGCAATGACACTTCAGACAAAGGCCTTACTACTACAATCTACAATACTCTGCTAGCTTCCAAAAAGAAAAAAAAACTTAATTGCCCACTGAGGAGGTGGCCAAAGGACCTGAACAGATGATTCACAGGGGCAGAAATCCGAATGGCCAACAAACATATGAGAAAATGTTCCCCATCATTAGCCATAAGAGAAATGCAAATTAAAACAACAATGAGGTACCACGTAACGCCCTCAAAGGTAGCCCAATTAAAAAAATCAGAAAGCAACAAGTGTTGGAGGGGCTGTGGGGAGACAAGAACTCTCATCCACTGCTGGCGGACCTGTAAATATGTATAGCCACTATGGAAATCAATCTAGCGATAACTAAAACAGATGGAAATTGAGTTACCATACAACCCAGCAATCCCCTACTGTGCAGAGGTAAGAAAGAACCAGACATCTCTGCTCCAATGTTCATTGTGGTACAGTTCACAACTGCAAGGAGTTGGAAACAACACAGATTTCCATAAACTGATGAGTGGATTAAAAAGCTGTGGTACATACATATAACGGAGTACTACACATCGCTAAAAAGCAGTGATGAATATATGAAGCACATTGCTGCATGGGAAGAACTGGAGGAAATCATGCTAAGAAAAATAAGCCAAGCACAAAAGGACAAGTACAACATAAGTCCACTGAGGTAAGTTTTTAAAAAATGCAAAAGGGGCACAGGGAAAAGGTTACTGTATGCAAACATTCCTGGGGTGAGGACCAGGTAGTATGGCAGGGACCAGACCAAATACATGGATACATATGGTAGCCAACTAAAAAGGAGATGGGGAAAGGAAAAAAATATTAATAAAGAAATGGGTAGCAGGGGCACAGAGCACTAACCCACCTAAGGGGAGGATATTGTTTATGTCTCCACAGGGAAAGAGGGACCAGACTTCAACCCAGTGCTCCAAGATATGAATGCAATATGCGTGGAGTAGGGAACCAGTGGAGAGGTCTGTCTGGCCAGACACAATCCCAACTACGTGGACACCTGCACCTCCCCCAAGAAGAATTTATTTCAGAGGACAGCACTGAATCTGCAGCTCTGGAAGAGCGACATATCTGATCAGAGCACACAGGAGCAGATGAAGGGGGAGTAGGAGAGTCTGGAGCACATCCTGGCACCCCCATGCCTTGAGGACAATGTTCCCATTCAGAGCAGCCAGTCCACAGAAAAGACTACATGGCCAGCCCCACTATAAGGCATGACGTCCCTCACTGATCCATAGCCCTCCAGGGGACAACACTGGAGACACAGTGTGGGAATTGCGCCTGATCTAATCCCTCCACACAGAGGCAAAACAATAAGGGGGTGTAACAGATCAGCAAGGGAATGGAGCAGTGAGGTCCCTAGGGTATGCTGAAGGTGGACTTTGGGGCCAGGGCGTGGTGCCCCAACAGACTGGACTGGAAAACTCCTAAAGGCCAACAAACAGTCCTTGAGCTAACTACAAGATTTTCTTTCTTATTGTGTTTTGTTTTTTGCCATTGGTTTGTTGTTTTTGTCGTATATTGTTGCTTGGTTTTGCTCTGTCTTGTTTTTGTGCATGTTATCATCTCTGCAGGTCTGTCTAAATAAGATAGGCTGGATGAACAATCTGGAGGAGAAAACAATGGGACCAACAGTTCTGGGGGGACATGGGAGATGGGGAGGTGGGGGAAAGGTAGTGATGTTAACAAACCCAGGGACAAGGGAACAAGTGATCCAAATCGGTGGTGAGAAGGGCATAGGGGTTCTGGTAGGGCATGGTCAAGGGTAATGCAACCAAGAGGAGTTACTAAAACCCAAATGAAGACTGAGCGTGATAGTGGGACAAGTGGAAAGTCAAAAGAAATAGAGGAAAGAGAGATGAGGCAAAGGGCATTTATACAGGTCTAAATGAAGGCATGTACATGTGTAAATATATTTATATATGAGAATGGGGAAATAGATTTATGTGCATATATTGATAGGTGTAGTATTAAGGTAGTAGAAGGACATTGGGACTCCACACAAGTACTCCTCCCTCTATGCAAGAATATTTTGTTCTATTAAATTGGCATTCTATGATGGTCACCTTCCCAACACAATCGCTGAAGACAAAGCTGGTAAATAAGCAAATGTGGTGAAGAAAGCTAATGGTGCCTGGCTATCAAAAGATATAGCATCTGGGGTCTTAAAGAATTGAAGGTAAACAACAGGCCATCTAGCACAGAAGCAACAAAGCCCACATGGAAGAAGCACACCAGTCTGTGCGATCACAAGGTGTCAAGGGGTCAGGTATCAGGCATCATCAGAACAAAAAATCATATCATTGTGAATGAGGAGGGGAATGCAGAGTGGAAACTCAAAGTCCATTTGTAGGCTACTGGACATCCCCCACTGAAGGGTCTCGGGGAGGAGACGAGCCAGTTAAGGTGCGATGTAGCAGTGACGAAACATACAACTTACCTCTAGTTCCTAAATGCTTCCTTCCACCTCACCTCCGCACTATCATGATCCCAATTCTACCTTACAAATCTGGCTAGACCAGAAGATGGACACTGGTACAGACGGGAGCTAGAAACAGTCCAAGGCAGATGATCCCTTTAAGACTTGTGTGAGTGGCGATACTGGGAGGGTGGAGGGAAGATGGGTTGGAAGGAGGGAACAATGACAAGGATCTATATATGATCTCCTCCCTGGGGGATGGACAGCAAAGAAGTGGGTGCAGGGAGACGTCGGGCAGTGCAAGATATGACAAAATAATAATTTGTAAATTATCAAGGGTTCATGGGGGAGGGGGCAGCGGGGAAGGAGTGGGAAAAATGAGGAGCTGATACCAGGGGTTTGGGTGGACAGCAAATGTTTTGAGAATGATGAGGCCAGTGAATGTACAAATGTGCTTTGCACAATTGTATGTAGGGATGATGTTAGATGAGCCCCTAATAAAATGATAAAAAAATTCTTATATTATGATTCATGACTATACATGAAGAATATTTAGAACAGAGCCAAAAACATACAAAATGCTCCATAAAATATTAGTTATTAGAAAAAAAATTAGTTATTAGAATGTAATCTACTACAAAACTAATTTCAGACCGGGGGCTATGATATCATTTGTCCCTTCACTGGAACACATCATTTGTGCAATAGATGTGGGTCCGTTTTAATTGTCAGAACCAACATGCCCACACAAGAATTAACAGAGGCAATACAGACTCTGGTTGTATGATAATAAAATAGTCTTCTCCTTGATTAGAAATATGCCATTATATTTTTAGATGATTATTGATGTGAAAACACAGCATGTTCGACAGGCACCTAAAAAATATATGCAGAGCTCAGTTTCAGTATGTTCTACATAACAAAGGTGTCTGTTTTATGTTAAACTGTGAAATCTGAAAAATTAAACTTCCTAGCAATGCAGCTATTTTACAAAACAGTACAGTTCAAGCGTTATACTCGTATAGAGCATATTTTCAATACCAATACAAGTTGTTTTATGTTGCTAATTTTTAATAACCCACAGCAGATCAACTAAAATCTCCTTTGCATCATCAAGATGGGTTTCAGACACCATAAGGGAATCAGAAGCTTACAATCTCCTATCAGCTTACCACTAGCCTCATACATAGCATACAATAAATATCGCCTCCATCAGTAAAATATCTAGCCTATCATGTTTTTGTTGGCTTCAACATTAATTCACAGTCAGCACACTGCATTCTAACTGCTGTAGAAACAGACGATAAAACAAGTACAGCATTTGAAGAGGAAGGGCAAAGAGCATTTGTATCATAAGTCTTTAAAGGAATCATAATAATTGGATAAAATTTCCACTACTTTTTCTCCTGAACATTTCCAAATGCAACTCTTGAATTAAACTGGAATATATTCTTAAAAATACACACATTATGGGCTGATCTACAGCACGGCAGAAACACTCCCTAATTATCTCTTTTTCAGTTTTCACTTCCTTTTTGCATTCCCTTTTAAAAATTTTTCACCTGAAATGGATAGTCTGTGAATAATTTGCAAGTCAGTTACACCTGACCTGATTTCCTTGTCGCATCACTTAGAAATCAGTCCTGTTTTCTTGATACTCAAGTGCACAGGACAAGTATAGGTCTCAAGAGACCTTATATAGCATTCCCATGTGTTGTGTACAAAGTCTCCCTCCTAAATAGTCTTTTCTGCTCTCAAATAGATACGAACTAACCTTGTTTTATTTTTGCTGATAGAAATGTTCAATAAAGTCAATAAAAACATACACCGGTTCTTAAACTCTAATACATAGAAATTTACCATCAGTGAATCTTGTACAAGAGCTTGTGATCACCAGCTGAAAGGTTGGCAGCACAAACCCACCCAGAAACTCCCTGGAAGGCAGGCCTGGTGATCTGCCTCTCAAGGTCAGTCTTGGAAAGCCTATGAATCAGTTCACTTTGCATAAAAGGAGACAACCACAATGTCTGCAGTATATTAGAAACATGCTTAACTAGAAAATTTCATGGAATTTAAAAGTATGTTTTCGGTAGAAAGTAATTCAATATACAAAACGTGATTTCCCTGGTGGTACTGTCAGTAAAGCATTGGACTGCTAAGTACAAGGTTGGTAGTTCCAAACCACCAGCTGCTACAGGGGAAACTGTGGCTGTCTGCTCTGGTAAGGAATTGCAAAGCCTTGAAAATCTTATATAGTGTCGATATGACTCAATTACAAGGGATTTGGGTTTGGGTTGCAATATTTAAATATTATTAAATTGATTCCAATTCATAACAACCCTATCTATGGTTCCTAAAGCTATAAATCTTTCAAAGAGCAGACAGCCTCACCTTTTCCCCTCAGAGTAGGTGCTGAGTTTGAACAGCTGAGTCTGTGGTTACTAGTCTAAAATTTACCTTATACCAGTGGATCTCAAGCTGTGGGTCCAACGGCCCTTTCACAGGGGTCACCGATTCATAACAGTAGCAAAACTACAGTTATGAAGTCGCAACAAAAATAACTTTATGGTTAGGGTCAGCACAACATGAGGAACTGTATTAAAGGGTCGTGGCATTAGGAAGGTTGAGAACCACTGCCTTATACCATGTGGCAGTTACATAATCTCCTGTCAACTTGAGTAAAGGGGTGGAGTCTAGCCTGTCAATCAGGTCATAGCCAATCATGTCTCTGTGTGAACATGTGTGTTAGTCTGGGTAGACTAGAGAAACAAATTAATAGACACTCATATGTGTGTAAGAAAGAGCTTTATATACAAGAGCAATTGAATATTGAAAAAACATCGAGGCCCAGTCCAGATCAAGTCCATAAATCTGATATTAGCCCACATGTCTGATAGCAATCGATAAAGTCCTCTTCAGACTCACAAAACACATGGAATGATGCTGAATGCAGGAAGATCACAGGCCAGTGGGTGGAAAGTCTTATGGATGCAGTGGTGGTGGAAGCATCTCAGTATTGGAGTGAGTCTCTATGTGGCTCCTCCAGCTCCAGGGCTCTAGCTGAGCTCCATGTGTCTCATCTGCAGGAATGTCTTACAGGAAATAAACATTATATCCAACCTCCAGTGAGCTATTTATCTCCTTAGAACCTCCAAATGAGGTCATCAAGCTGTGACCTGATTGACAGGCTAAACTCTACCCCTTTACTCTTAAGTTTTAACTTGACAGCAGATTGTGTAACTACGACAGCATGGCTTTCTACTGAGGATTCTGGGAACTCCTGTCTTCCTCCATGGAGGCAGCACATGATATCTCTGCTTCACATTCCTGTTGAGAAGCCACCTGAAACTATGCTGATGGAGCCAGAACCCTGGAGCTGGAGGAGCCATGTGGAGACCCACGCCAGAGCTGAGATGCTTCCACTGCCACTGGATCCATAAGACTTTCCACCCACAGTTCTGTGATCTGCCTGCCTTTTGCATCATCCCATGTGTTGTGTGAGTCTGAAGAAGAATTTATAGACTGGTAACGGGCATAAGGGCTAATATAGGACTTATGGACTTGATCTGGACTGGGCTGGGATGTTTTCTTAAAATACAATTATTCTTTGATATAAAGCTCTTTCTTACACATATGAGTATCCCTGGATTTGTTTCTCTAGCCAAATTAGACTAACACATACCATGCATGACAAAAGTTCTTATTAAACTTGTTAAATTAAATGTTATTATTAAATACATTAAGTAAGTAATTTATAAAACTCACCACTGGCAAATCAATTCAAACTCACTGCTACCCTAAAGGGCAAAGTAGAACTGACCCAGTGGTTTTCTGAGGTGAGGCCATAATTCTTTACAGGAGTAGACAACCTCATCTTGTTCCCACAAAATAGCTGGCAGGTTTGAACTGCTGATTATGGTTGTTTAGTAGCCAATGCATAATACACTATGCCAATAGAGCTCCTAAGTAATTTATAATAGGAACTACTTTGGAATATGTGATGTTATATTCACATCTGTAAATTTCTACACGAACACAATCTGTCATCTACTTACATGACTTTTACTATTTCCATGAGGATTTCCTTATTCTATCCATAGCTACATGTCTGCTAATGCAAACTCAAAATATCCAGAATTCAATTCATGTTCTTGCCACACTCTGCTATTACTACTTTATTTCTAATCACAGACAACATTTTGTTGTCATCACATTCTTTAAATCACACAGATTCACAATTCCAGTAACATTTGTCTCATTCATTCAACAACTAATTATTAAATATCTACTCTGTAGCAGGTACTGTTCTGGACATTTATGACACATGGGTAAGGAAAACAAAATTATCTGCCCTAGTGAAATTAAAATACTTGCATTCTCTTTTTGCCCCTGAATTCGGTGATCTGGTCCTATCAAATTCACTACCACAACCTCTTTTCATTTACTTTTTCATACTCGTATTGTCACTGTACTTTTTGCCTGCAATGTTTTAATAAAACTTTTGGCTGTTTGGGGTTTTTTTTAATTTTCATTTCTATAACACATTTTACTAGCTGCTGTCAGGTCAATAGTCCCAAAGCATTGCCCCAACTGTCCTACTCAAAATCCTGCAAGGAATTCCCCAAGGCCACAACTTAAGTCCATATTCCTCTGCTGGTCTCTAAGGCAACCAGTTGTCCAATCTACCTTTTCAGGTGTATGTTCCAAACTGCAGAATACCACTTTTCAAAACCTGACCTGCAAGTCAAAATGCATTACAAAATATTCATTTTAGGGGCTTTGGTATTTCTTCCATCTTTGCCTTTGTTGACATCTATTATCAACACCTGGGATCTCCCCCACCCCTAACTTTTAAATTTCCAAATCCAAGGTCATGATCAAATTGAAATCCTTTTATCCTTTCCTCCACCTGGAAGTCATCTCACCCTCCTTTGAAATTCTGTGGTATTCTATTTGAAACAGGAGAGTTTAACTCAAAGCATTGCCACAAAAATCCCAGAAACATTTTTTAAAAGTCCAAATGTGCGCTTGCTGTTTCTGGACATACCCTTCATGTACGTCTATACCCTTTCCTAAGGAATTGTACGCTCTTCAACTCACACAACAAAATAGCAGTTTGGGCATCCCTGAGGGACTCATAATGTGTTCCTTTTCAATGTTCTGAGTTTGGAGAACAAAAAGAAGTCTGAAGGGGAAGAACAAGGATATAGGATGGATGGGATACAACTAATTTCCCAACAAAATCTAGGAGTTTGGGCTACTCTCAATGAACGAACAGGCTTTTTTACTTCATGAAGGAAAAAAATTCCTGAAAATTTCCCCCACTAATTTAGTTTTCAATTTTCTTTAGTAAACCTCATGATCAATCATACTGTATTCTCTGAGAAGCTCTATCAAGATGACTCCTTCGGGATTGAAAAAAAAAAGTCACCATAACTTCTGGGCTGACCTCTCTGCCTTGAATTTAGTCGATTCAGCAGAGCCCCTCAGAAGTTACTCTTTTGTTTGAACTTTGCTATGTGGTTCATACTGGTAATTTTTAAAAAACATTTTATTAGGGGTTCATACAACTCTTATCAAAATCTATACATATACATATATCAGTTGTATAAAGCACATCCGTACATTCTTTGCCCTAATCATTTTCAAAGCATTTGCTCTCCACTTAAGCCCTTTGCATCAGGTCCTCTTTTTTTCTCCCTTCCCTCACCGCTTCCCCCTCCTCATGAGCCCTTGATAATTTATAGATTTTGTCATATCTTGCCCTATCTGGAGTCTCCCTTCCCCCCCTTCTCTGCCGTCCATCTCCCAGGGAGGAGGTCACATGTGAATCCTTTTAATCAGTTCCCCCTTTCCAACCCACTCTCCCAGCATCGCCCCTCACACCCCTGGTCCTGAAGATATCATCCAATCTGGATTCCCTGTGCCTCCAGCTCCCATATGCACCAGTGTACAACCTCTGCCCTATCCAGTCCTGCAAAGTAGAATTCGGATCATGGCAGTTGGGGGGAGGAAGCTAATTTTAAGACGTCACTCATAACAATTTGTTCTAAATCATCTTCAATCTTGCTTAAAGACTGATGGAAAGATCAGCTTTTCGAACTAGCTGATCTTCACACAGTGCTTTTGATACCTATTCAATACCAAGCCTGCTGAAGCCAATATGTTCATTTAAAATAGAAAATTACGAACTTTAACAGTTATGGTAATTATACAGCCTTTGTTCACCATTTCCACACTTCACTCACAGGTTCAGGTTCTTCATATGTCAAGGTTGTCTGTCTTCCCTGTCTCATTTAGTATTGTTTTAATCCTCTTGTTTATAATATCCATTGCAATGGCTACACAGAAACCACAGACAAAATTCATAACTAAAAGGTTTATTAAGGAGGTTGAAAGGTTGTAATCCCAGTGAGAAATGCTCAGGATAGCTGTTTATCAAGACAAGGTACAAAGTTATTTCAGGTATGCTAATAAATTCCCAAAGAAACACACCACCACTCCTCTGGAAGCCTTAACCTGAAGGCATTCAGCTGGGTCAGCAAAACCAGATCCCTGAATTAAGTGCCCAGAGGCACCCCACCCCAATAGGCCTCAGCCCAAAGGCCCTCAGCCTCCATTTTTGTAGGTTGGCAAATCTAGCTTCCTCAATTATGTCCCCAGAGGCACCCTACTCCTAAAGCCTAGTCCTCAAAGTGAGGTGGCAGCAGTGGGCTTGCCAACCCACAGAGCAAGTGAGCAGAACACACAGCTTTGGGACAGGAAGCTCCCTGGGAGAGTGGGGTGTCTCCAAGCGCTAGTCAGAGATAAAGCACTGTAACACTTGTTCATGGAGGCCGAGAGGAGGGTAGCCAGTCCTAGAAGCATGACTTGCCTGCAAGCACAGCCAAGGAGCTGAGAGCTGTCTTGGATGGAAGCTTGACTGACTATATTGCATTCTGCCACGTCCGAGTTGGTTCTAATCTGAATTATATCCTGTTACAGCCCTGATGGTGGAATGATTGAACACTCAGCTACCAACTCATAGACAGGTGGTTTGAATCCATCAGCAGCTAGCTCCACAGAAGAAAAGACCTAGGGATCTGTAGCTAGGGATCTGTACCCACACAAATTACAGCTTAGGAAACCCAGTGAAACAGCTCTACTCTCATATATGGTCCCTTAAACCTCAACCTTTAAACTCCATGGGTCATCAAACCCAAATTCCTGAATTAAATGCTCAGAGGCACCTCATTCCAGTAAACTTCATCCAGAAGGCACAAAGTTTCAGTGCTGTGGGTCAAGCCCAGCTTCCGGTATTACTTGCCCAGAGGCACCCCACTCCAGTAAGCCTCAGCCCAAGGACACTCTGCTCCACTTCTGCGGGTTAGCCAGTCCAACTTCCCCAATTTAGTGCCCAGAGGCACCAACCACGCTGTTCCATGCTCTGGCACCTGGTTCTGCTACTGCTCCTCTGATGGTATAGCTGTCTTCTGGATCCAGGAGGGTCAAACTATGCAGGGATCTTAGGTCCAGAGGGTGCACTCTGCTCCTGGCCCTTGCTGGTAATGAGATTCCTCCTCTTTCTTCCCAGAGGACTCATTTTATACACAGCAGGGTGGCACTCCATGGGGTCCTAGTTGCAATTACTCACAGGTAAATCCTATCTGTATTTTCTCTCACCTTCTTAAGCAAACCCATGCAGGGGAAGGTCAATTGGTGGGAATTAAAGACTTTGGATAGAAGAGTCACATTAAATAATTCACTGCCCCTGCACTTGTGACCCAGAATCGACAAGATTGCAAGCAACAACATTTTCCAAATGAACCATAAACCGTGAGTATGGTCAGTGAGTTCTATGTGACCAATGCAACAAATTACTGAACACAACAGAGAAGTGGAACAGTACTGTGAGGAGGTCAGATGGTATTGGAATTGGTGTTTTTAAAAAAAAAGTTGGAATGGAGATGTGCCTGACCTCAGTAGAATTAATTAGCTATGGGCTATTCTTTTTTTAATTCGTTTGTTTAATTTTTAAGTTTCATTGACATACAATTCATGCATTTAATCACATTGATAAAAGTTGTGCAGTCAGCACCACAATTAATTCTTCTTCCTTGTACTTAAATAGTTTCTTCTTCCTTGTACTTATAGTTTCCCGCCAGCCTCTCCTGCCATGTCTCTTTGAATCTATTATTCCAATTGTTGTCTTTATAGGTTTACCTAATCTGTCATGTACAGGAAAAAAAATTTTTTTAATCAACACTAAATACAAACAAATGTTTCGGGGCTGATCTTGAATCTTCCTCCTCCCTGTGAAGTTACATAAAAGTCTGACACCCCTAGATCACAATCATAAATACAGATAGGTATACGTCGCTTAACATCCACAGTATGTTCCATGTAATAATAGGAGGCTATGTGAATTGGATGCTGTGCAAACACCATATTAGACCCTTATGGGAGCTCACTTTTGGTAGTCCTCTTCATCACTCTTTTACTGCTACTGCTGCTGGAGTTGCTAGCAGAGGCTAGAAGACTGTGTGGCAGCTGAAAAGGGGGGTGGGAAAGGAGGGAGAGCACTCTCACTTCAACTTTGAGAATACACACACACACACACACACACACACACACACACGACTGACAGGCTATGGGATTTACCTGGCATGTCATGAAGGGTTAGAAAGAGTGATCCTACAGAGGATAGTGGAGAAAAATGAGTGGAGAAAATAACATTTTCTCCTTGCTCCCTATAGAGCAGCAGTTCTCAACCTGTGGGCTGCAACCCATTGGAGGTCAAGTGACCCTTTACAGGGGTCACCCAATTCATAACAGTAGCAAAATTAGAGTTATGAAATAGCAACAAAAATAATTTTATGGTTGGGGCGTCACCACAACAATATTAAAGGGTTGCAGCATTAGGAAGGTTGAGAACCACTGCTATAGAGTGTGGTTAAATTTCTGAAAATTAATGATTTGGGGATCAATTTCAATTAATTTCTTAGTCTTTTAGCTTTTTTTATTCAGTGAATGAGAGCTAAAATCTGATCTGAGCATTCCCACCTGAGACCATCTCAAAAGCAGGCTTGACACACTGAACGTAATGATGAAAGACCAGACGAGATGACAAAAAGAACAGCACACATGAGGAAAAAGCCAGTGGGAAGACAACCAAAGTGGGTGTCAAAAGAGACTCCGAGACTTGCTCTCAAACGTAGAGTAACTGAAGTAAATTGAATAACGGAGCAAAAGAGCTGAACAGAAAATGTCAAAGGGCAACTAGAAAAAGACAAAGAAAAGCATTATAATGAACTGTGCAAGAAGAGTTCAAAAGTCAAAAATGAAGAATACACTCAACGTATCTCAAGCTGAAAGAATTTTTAAAACTTCAAGTTTCAAGTTGCCATACTGGAGGATTCTATGGGCAAAATATTGAATGATGCAGGAAGCAGCTAAAGATGGAATATACAGTCACTGTACCAAAAAAGAATTTGTCAGATTACAACTATTTCAAGAGATAGCAGGTGAATAAGAATCAGTGGGAATGAAGGAAGAAATCCAAGCTGCACTGAAAGGATTAGTCAGAAACAAAGCCCCAGGATAACTAGTCTATGCCAATCAACTGGAAGACCAGTTGTACCCATTTCATTTGTACCCATTTCAAAAGGCAACCCAAAAGAATGTGGAAATTACCAAGCAATGTCTTTAATATCACATCCAAGTAAAATTCTGTTAAAGATAATTCAAAAATGGTTACAGCAGTACACACATTGTCAGGGACCTACCAGAAAGTCAAGCCAATTCAGAAGAGAATCAGAATGGGAGATATCATTGCTGATAATCATATGGGGCTTGGCTATAAGCCAAATAAAAATGTTTAGTTATGTTTTGTTGACTATACAAAATCATTTGATTGTGTGGATTAAAATAAACTATGATGTAAGAGCCCCCAATAAAAGTATTTTAAAAAAACTATGAATAACATTGCAGTGAATGGAAATTCCAGATCACTTCACTGTGCTTATGGAGAACCTGTACAAGCACCAAAAGACAGTGGTTTGAACAGAACAAGGGAATACTACATGGTTTAAAGTTGTAAAAGAGTTTGTGTTAAAGTTGAATCCTTTAATTATATCTGTTGAATTTGTATGCTGGGCAAATAATCCAAGAAGACGGACTATATGAAGAAGAATACAGAATCAGGACTGGAGAAAGGCTGTATGCAGATATTACAATGTTGGTTGCTGAAACAAAAGACTTAAAGCATTTGCTCATGAAGATCAAAAGCTGCAGCCTTCATTATGCATTACAATTCAATGTAAAGAAACCCAGAGTCCTTAAAATATCAAGAAACATGGTAGGTTAGGGGAAGTAGATAGTACAGCAAAAATATGACGGACTGACCATATATGAGTATCACCTTACAAATCCCATGAAAATGACAAAACAGTATATGTATTACGTATAAGCCCACAAGGATAAAGAGAACGAGCAAGAGCTATCAACAAACATGTATTTTTGGAAGGCAGAAAGCAGAGAGACTAGTAAACTGATTTTAAGGGACAGAGCTGAAGAGCTGCACCCTGATACCTCTAGAGAGGGAAACCACAGGAAGCAAGCCAATTCTGGCCCTAAAACTCAGAATAGCTAAGGAACTGGAAGTACTAGGTACCTTAAAAAATAGAGTTAAGGGGTAAAGCTGAATAGATGAGGTTTTGTTGCATAAAGTCCAGTTTCACATCACCACTACCCATACCCCATGCTCCTTACACCACACCCAGGAACCTGAAGTTTGTTTCTAAGGAAACTGGATTAGAGGATGAGAAGAGACAACTGAAGAGCCTCCAGAGAATAAAGAAGCATAGAACTGAAAAGAGTTAAATCTGCATACTGAACAGTAGGATGCCCAGCCTCTTTTCTTACAACCTCTAATTCCCACAGCTAGGGACACCAAAAGTGTAACTTGAGGATAACGCGGACATTACCCGCTTTGATCTAATATCCATTATTTAAACAAAGACAGAAAGCAATTATATTAGTGAATTATAATCTGTCCTTTCCATACAGCATATATCATTCCAGAGTAAGCTCTGAAGTTAAGCACTTAATATTCTGTATAAGGAACCCCTCCCTGAATTTGCTTTAGGGTAGCTATGCATCTTTAATTCTTTAATCAGAGTACTAAATGGCCATTAACTTGCACTGGGAAACATTCTCCAGGGTTAGTTTTACAAATAAGGGAGAGATTTATGCTCTTCCCATAAACACATGGAAAATGTAAGAAATACAACATAATTTCCAGAAGACTTGGTATATCAGCAACATTAAAAATTAAAGAAGTTCCTCCCAAAGATGCCAAATACACACACACACACACACACACACACACTATTAGAGATAAAGGGAACTGAAGTAACAGTCCAGTAATCACCTCAGGAGTTTATAAGGGGAAAAATATAGGGAAAAACTCTGGGTTCTGAATCCTAAACTCTACTTTCTGTAGATCTTTAAGAGCGTGTTATCTTAATGAATGTTTTCTATTTTACCTCTCTTGTTTCTAATATCCATTGATTGTTCTAGGCCAGTGTAACTGTTCACAGCATAGTCCTGTCTATCATTTGGCTGAAAGTTGAGCCATGGAGATAGGGTAGGTGTTTTATATACAATTATTTTCTCTATATCACCATTACTAGGAAAGGAGTCATACAGCTAGTGTCTTGAAAACAGAGAAAGATTCAGAAAATGTTTAGACCTAATAAATTAGTCTGATGGATTCCAAGTACACTCTAAAACCAGAAAGAGAATGTGGCCTTTCTAACCTGGTTCCAGCACTATGGTTCCTGTTCAGCTACCAACAAAGTCATGCCCAGAGAGAGAATACACCACCAGCATTCCCAAGTACATCCAGGGTATGGGCTTCCAAGAAACGTGCCCTTGGGGCATTCAAAGAGATTCAGAAATTTGCCATGAGGAAGATGGAAACACCAGATGTACGACACCAGGCTCAACAAAATAATCAGAAAGGTCCTGTAGTATCCATGCACAGTTGTCCAGAAATGGAATGAGGATGAAGATTCATCAAACAAGCTCTATAAATTGGTTGCCTATGTGGATGTCACCACTTTCCAAACCCTACAGATAGTCAGCATGGATGAAAACTGCTGATTATCAAATAATGTTATAAAACTGCCCCCTAAAGAAAGAGGAAAACAGCAAGGTGGATTGTAGACCAGTACCCAGCCAGTGCCACAGTACTTCTACAGAACAAAGATGTACTGTCTTTTATGTTTCCCAGACTTTCAGAACTTTATAGGAGCAGACAGCCTCTTCCTTTTCCCTTTAAGTGGGCTGGTAGGTTTGGACCACTGACCTTGAAGTTAGCAGCCCAAAGCAAAACCTACTTCACGACCATGGCTCCTTCTAGGCCAGTATAGGTAAGTAATCCGTATCTAAGACAATAAATGTAAGGCAAAAGAGAAGGAGGTCATCATAAAAAACACAGCAAAAAATTTCAAAGCAAAAACAATGGTGACACATCCAAATATCATCCAGGGAAGGGTATAACCTGAACCAAGAAACTCAACCACCCAAACTAGATCATAACTCTCCCTTTCTATATATTGCCAACCAACTTTCTAATTTGTCTCCCCTCATAACTTGCCTATATGGAAAGGTTATGCATAATAGGTACCATTTTCAGCACCCTGAATTTTATACATCACTTCTTTATGTTTCTTAAACATTGTCAATCACTGAATTACAAATTGTTGTCCAAGTCCCATCAATATGAGATCATTTGAAAGACCAATTTCTGTATATTTTAAATAATTTTAATAAATCATTTTATTGGGGGCTCTTACACCTCTTAAAAAACAATCTATACATCAATTGTATCAAACATTTGTACATATGTTGCCATCATCATTTCCAAAACTTTTTCTACTTGAACTCTTGGGATCAGCTCTTTTTTTCCCCTCCCTCCCCTACCATCCCATCCTCGTGAACCCTTGATAATTTATAAATTATTATTGTTTTCATATCTTACACCATCATGTCTCCTTTCACCCATGTTTCTGTAGTTTGTCCCTCTGGTGGGTGGGCGGGGGGGGGGGGAGTTGTACATCAGGCATCGTGATCAGTTCCCCCTTATCCTCCTACCTTCCATCTACATTCATGGTATCGCTACTCTCATTATTGGCCCTAAGGGGTTTTTAGCTGTCCTGGATTCTGTGTGTCAAGAGCCTTATCTGTACCAGTGTACATGCACTGGTCTAGCCAGATTTGTAAGATGAAACTGGAGTGGAGGGATGATAGTGGAGGGGAGGAAGCATGTTTCATGGATGCTATATTGCACCCTGGCTGGCTCCTCCCTTCCATGTGACCATTCTGTGAAGGAATGTGCAAATGTCTACAGATGGGCTTTCGCTTTCTGTATCCATTCAGACCCTCCTCATTCACATGGAAATGGTTGTTTGTTTGGGGTCTTCTGATGCCTGATACCTGATCTCATCAGCACCTTGTGATCACAAAGGTTGGCGTGCTTCTTTCATGTGGACTTTGTTGCTTCCCTGCTAGATAGCCTCTTGTTTAACTTCAAGCCTTTAAGACCTCAGATGTTATTATTTTGTAATAGCTGGGCACCATCAGCTTTCTTCACCACATTAAGCTTATGTACCCATTTTGTCTTCATCAATCGTGTTGGGAAGGTGAGCATCACAAAATGCCAGGTTATTTGAGCAAAGTATTCTTGCATTGAGGGAGGACTTGAGTAAAGAAAGACCCAATGTCTGTCTACTACCTTAATACTTAACCTATATATATATATATATATATATATATATATATATATATATATATATATATATACACCTGTATCCCTGTCACTATTAACATATTTACATATGTCCATGCCTATGTTCATACCTCTTTAAATGTCTTTTGCCTCCTAGTTTTTCCCTCTATTTCCTTTCCTCCTATCCCACTATCATGCTCGACCTTCATTTGGTTCTCTGTACTTCCTCTTGACTACATTGTACTTCTTCAAACCCCACCAGGCATTCTATGCCCTTTTCACCATTGATTTTAGATCTCTTGTGGTTTTCTTGTCCCTGGGTCTGTTGGCTCCACCCTCCTTTTCCCCCACCTCCCCCCCCACCCCCCACTACTGTCAGTCCCACTGTTTTCTCCTCCGG
This sequence comes from Tenrec ecaudatus, assembly GCF_050624435.1. NCBI lineage: Eukaryota > Metazoa > Chordata > Mammalia > Afrosoricida > Tenrecidae > Tenrec > Tenrec ecaudatus. The sequence continues at coordinate 194,333,114 of NC_134530.1, read as the reverse complement.
ATGAAAGACCAATTTCTGACCATAACTTAGGTTACAATGAATTCACCAAGGTAAAAATCAGTCTCCTGGCAGTTAAAAAGACAGTGTTCACAAGAAACCCTAACCTCGAGTGCACCTCCTTTTCAAATTCCATCAGCATTTATCAGTCTCTGAGGGTTAACAAAAATCCTAACAGTTCTAGTTACCAAATTCCTCTCAAATCTATCCTTCCTCTTCACATTTAGGTGAAACACAGTAGGGAAACACTGTTCAGTGTTAAAAGAATGGTAAGTGCAGCTAGACGGGCTCACATCCACCATACTCTATTTTTGTATAAAACGAGGGAAGCACTTCTATCAAGAAGCTTGTTTTAGGATCAGATAATTACTCACCAAATATGTGAGTTGCTAGCTAATATGTGAGACGCTCTGCTTGAAGCTCTGCTTGATGCTGGATGCTATCTGACAGGTATCCTACTATTGTGCTGATACAGTAGGCATTCAGTCAATGCTATATAATAATGCTACCATATTGCACCAAATCTAACACGAAACCAATAGTAATAGACACCTAGGAATGAAAAAAATCTCTAATAATTAAACTATGATGTAGTATTAATCGAAGGGTACATCCTTATTTTAAATGTTAAAGTATGGGGAAAATATATACAAATTAAAATATATTAAACACAATATTGATACAAGCCCTCATTATTTTCAGCTAATTGGTTTTCTGGTCACTAGCCTTACCATCTGAAATGCATCCTCCAGTATTTAAATTAAACATCTCGCTTTCATTAACCATCCCCTGAAAATTTTTCTTACAATCTTTGACAGTTCACACCTAGAATAATGCTTAAATTGCTTAGCAAGGATTTATTCTAAGCCATTCACCATTTGATCCCTCCCACCTCTCCACATAATCTATTATACCAGGTTTTAATAGCTATGCTTGAGTACTTCCACATATCCATGCCTTTGTTCCCTTCTTCATCATGTGATAAAACCTATTCAACCTTTAGAACCAAGTTTAAATACCACTTCTGTATTTAATTTTCCAGGATAAATACCATGCGCTACAAAGTGAAATCATTTGGCCATTCCTCTGTAGCATAAACATAGTGTGTGTGTGTGTGTGTGTGTGTGTGTGTGTGTGTGTGTCGACACATACATATGATCAGTACCCAATGAAAAATCAGGCATTTCCCCCCAAAGCTATGTATTTAAATTTTTTTTACAAAACAACTTTAGCACCTTCAAAGTACTATCCATTTTCACTCAATACGTTTGTCAAATCTGCGATTCCATTCTTGGAAACATTTTTCAAACTCATCTGTTTGGATGGTGTGGTAGTTACATAATCTCATGTCAATTTGAGAGGAGTACAAGTGAAGGGGTGGTCTAGCCTGTCAATCAAAATAGAACCAATGAGGTCTCTGTATAGGCATAGCCTTCTCCTGAGAATTCTGGGAACCCCTATATTTCCCCCTTAGAGGCAGGAGACACTTCTCTCACTCTGCTCACTACCTTGGAGACTCTCTACTGACAAAACTCAAGACTCACTTCCTGTGAGACCTCCCTGAAGAGAAGCCACATGGACCTACCCTGATGTAGCCCTGGGAACTGGAGAGCCATATAGAGACCCCTACCAGAACTGAGATTCTTCTACCATCACTGATTTCGTACCCACTGGCTGTGATCTTTCTACATTCAGTGTCATTGCATGCATTTCTTGATTCTGAAGAGGACTTTATAGATTGGTATCGGACATATGAGCTAATATCAGACTTTATGTACTTGATCTGGACTGGGCTGGGCTATTTTCTCAATATTCAATTGTTCTTGTATATAAACCTCTTTCTTATTCATATATGAATTTGTTTTTGGACTAACACAGATGGCTGACAGCACCTCCCTCATTTTATTCTTCACCTCTTCTAAGCCATCAAATCACTATCCTTTCATATCCCTCTTATTCGTGAGGGAAAAAAAAGAAGTCACATAAAGCGAGGTCAGCTGAGCCAGGTGCATGAGGCAAGAGAGGCATGCTGGGTTTTTTTTGGCCAAAAACTGGCACACTGAGTCGAGCAGGTGCATTGTTGTGGTGGCAAAAGCAGTGCCCCAATCTGCCACAAATCAGGCCTTTTTTGTCACACACTGTAAGGCTATCTTTCCAGAACCTCTAAATAGAAAGCTTGATTAACAGTCTGATCTGGTGGAACCAACTCCAAATGCACTATGAGTCAACATATTCGTCCTTTCAGGTAGTTGACAAACGTCCAGAACAAGATTTGTCATCAATCAACATTTCAACTCTTTTGAAACGAGAAAACCACTCATACACTTGTGTTTTCCTCATAGTGCTGTTCTTGTAAACTGTGTTCAACATCACAACAGTTTCTGCCGCTTTTTACCTGAGCAGGAAACAAAATTTCACAGCCACACTGTTCTCTGAAAACGAGGTTCAAGCGAAACTGCTTTGATGAAAAAAATTCACTGTGATCAGAGAGAACCTTCCCAGGAGACGCCACTGGGTGCACTAACTCAGTGAATTGGTCCATGTTCCCCCAAAGGGAAAAAAGTATACTATAAAAACTCTGCCCAGCAGAGCTTTTTCTGTTTTGGGATATATACGGGTATATATATTCCGAAAGTATTGCTACCAGGGTTCTAGTTCATATAGGCATAAATTTCTTCCAAATAAAACTGAGCGTCGGTGCAACTGGTTGTGGATGGCTGCAGACAAGGTCTATCAGTAATACATGTTCACCCACTCTCCACTGCCACTGAGTTCATTCTAACTCATAGCAACTCTATATAGAACCTAAGGCTGCAAATCTTTACAGGAGTAGTTAGCTATCTTTCTTATAATCTTCCTCCCATTAGAGCAGCTGTTGAAACACCAACCTTGTAGTTAGCGGTGCAATCCTTACACAAGAGCACCACCAGGGCTCCTTTACAAAAAAGAGGTCCAATCAAACTAGTAGTTTCCAGAGGATTTTAATAGACAGTTCAGATTCAAGACAAAATGGTAGCTGAGAAGACTAAAGAGACTTCTATTTTAGGATTCCAAGGGGATCTTATTAGATCCTCTCAAAGGATATATAGGACAATCACAGGGGGTTATGGAGTTTTAAGAAAATGGAAAACTGTACTGAGGAGAAAAAGGCTAGGAAAGTTGCACCAATTTTTGCCCTCATCACAACATGCTTGTTCATTCTCCAAAGGTAGCAAGGGCTGTCCTTTAAGAGTGTTGTTGAGGAACCACACCTCCTGCACCCTACAGCCCTATCTTATACCTTCAGGCTTTTCTTTCTGTTCCCAGAACTCAAAGAAGATTGAAAAAACACAACCTGAGTCCCTCAAAAATGTCAAAATGGCCAGTTAGACCTGGTGTTAATTGAAGAGTACAAAATTCTTCAGGGAAGGGTTAAAGAGATGGAAGTACTGCCTTTGGAAATGTACAGACCTAGACGGAAGAGATGTCACGAAAGAACAGCTTCACATTTTGATATTTTTGTTTAATAAAGGTTTCTGTGATTTTATAGGAATGTTTTAATTTAAAGGCCACCAAAATAACAAGGTTCTTCCCACTCTCATTTATCTCCACGTTGCCTGACCATATAATACTGTACCATGTTTAGAATACAGGTTCTGAAATAGACACACCTGTGTTTCAATTCTGGTTCTACCACTTATTAGCTATGTGGCCTTAGGCAATCTATTCAATATAGGGCTCAGTGTATTCTTAAAATGGAGATAACACAACTGACCTTGGAAATTAAAGATTAAATATAAAATGACTACCACATCAGAAATATTCTGTACATATCAGCTGCTTTTACTGTCTTTTAAAAAAAAGTATTATTGTTAAAAGGGAAGGTGAGTATTCATGAATACTTAATGAACTGATATACATTTGTATCTTCTCTCGTTCCACATTCCTTGACTGTGTCTTGGTAAATTATAAGAGATATGTGTGTGGAGGGTGGATAGCCAAGAGTTCTTTTTTTTTTTTTTTCAATTTTCTAGGTCTTGCTCTCTCATCTCTACCTCGCCCCTCAAGCCTTATCATAACTCCTGTGGTAGTTACATAATCTGGTGCCAATATGAGCATTAACAGTGTAGGGCTGGAGTCTAGCCTGTCAATCAGGACATAGCCAATGAGACTTCTTTGTGAGCTTGGCCTTCTCCTGAGGATTCTGGGAACATCTATATTTCCTCCTTGGAGGCAAGAGACACACTCTCACTATTCACTCCCTGCTAGACATCCCTGTGGCGAAGACACATGGAGAGAGACTGATGGAGCCAGACCTCATTTGATCCTCATGACAGTCCTATAAATACTATTATCTCCACTTTACAGATGAAAAAATTGAAGCATGGAGAGGCTAGTGATAAAAGGGTTTGCCTAGTAAGCTGAGAAGCTGGGGTTTGAATGCAGGCAATCTCGCTCCGGAGTATGCACTCTGCACGCATTGCTAACAGTGGAGTGATGGACCACTTTTACAATAGCCTTTTTATCCATGATCTTGTGATTCCCACCAAAAGATTGGATGAGATTATGCGAATGAGCTGCTTATAACAGACTTAGTCAGCTTGCTTTAAAGGGAAAAAAAGATTTATGGCAACCTTGCAGAGGTGGGACAGTGCAAATAAGGTATGTGGACCCTAAAAGAGGATTGATTAGTTTTATCATCCCGTTAAGCTTAAAATAAGCCATCCCAGAGGTGGACAGGGGTTATGACAACCACCAAGAACAGAAAGGAATAGAGCGTATCCTTTGGGCCCAGTCCCTTTTAGACCCAAAAAACTGAAAGGTATAACACTAGAGAAGTAGCAGAACCAGGAGGCCAGAAGATAGTGGGGTGGAGTTCCCGACCTGCCGAGAGCCTTTGGGCCAAGGCTTAGTGGTGGAGTAGGAAGCCTATGAGCACTTTATCGTGGAGCTAAAGAGCTTTCTAACCTTTTCCAGCCCTGGGGGCATTGAGAGTTACTAGTTGAGCTGCAATTCTGCTAACCACAAGGTCAGCAGTTTGAAACCACCAGCTACTCTATGGGAGAAAGATGAGGCTTTCTTTCTACTCCTGTAAAGAGTTCTACTGTAGTGAATGTTACTGAATGCTATGCCCTGTATATAACCTTCATTGTGTTCTTAAACAGGATTGTCACTTAAAATTTTAAAAGCACGTAAGCATCCCATGTATTTTAGTCTAAAAAACTCTCCTATATGTGAATATGCCTCGTCTCAATAGGATTTCCAATTCTATACCATCAGCTTGTTTAATACTATTAGTAGAATCACCAAAGGCACCGGGGAGGTTATTTATAGTATCTCTCAAAAAGCTAACAATGCTGCACTGAAGTGGAACATGTATATCAGCGGTTCTCAACCTGTTGGTCGGGACCCCTTTGGAGGTCGAATGACCCTTTCACGGGGTCACCCGATTCATAACAGTAGCAAAATGACAGTTATGAAGTAACAAGAATAATTTTATGGTTGAGGGTCACCACTACATAAGGAACTGTATTAAAACATCACGGCCTTAGGAAGGTTGAGAACCACTGATGTATATAAACCTTACATATGTGAATGGATTTTGAGCTTGCACTTCACCATAAGCCCTAACCTAAGAGCAATCGGTTTCTGTGATACAACCCTGCTCAGTACCTACCCTCACAAAGGGATCACTGAAGATATGGGTGCTATGGCAAAATGTGGTGAGGAAATCAGATGGTGCCCAGCTAAAAGAAAGACATCTGGGGTCTTAAGAGCTTTTGTTAAAACAAGCAGCTATCTAATCTAAATGAGGTGTCAGTAAATCTACACAGAAGAAGCACACCAGCCTGTGTGATCCAAAGATTGTAAATAATAAATCCAAGACTGGAAGAAGGAATGGTATTAGATCTCAAATTCTGAGCACCAAGTTTGGCCATGGACAACAGTGAGGGCCCAAAATACATTTGAAGGGTTCCCACATGGATTAAGCCACTAGTGAATCCCCTCTGACCACTGACTAGGGATGTGAACAGCCTTGCCCTCACCTCAGAAGGAATGCAATGGAGAGTGGGCTCTTGCAGATATAAACAAACAAAAACCCAAACTAACTGCCAGTAAGTTAATTCCTACTCATAGTGACCTCATAGGACAGAGTAGAACTGCCCCTATGGGTTTCTGTGACTGTAACTCTTTACCAAGGTAGAAAGCCTTATTTTTTCCAGTAGCTAATTTAGATATAAAACCACAAGCAAACTCACTGTTATCTAGTCGATTCTGACTTATGGCGACCCTTTTGAGCAGAGTAAAACTGCCCCTGTGGGTTTCTGAAACTGCAACTTTTTACAGGTGTAGAAACCCTCAACTTTCTCCTGTGAGCTGCTAGTGGTATCGAACAGTTAACTTTGCAGCTAGCAGCCCAACATGTAACTACTACGCCACTAAGATTCCACCATTAAAACTTAACACCTTATCATTTGTTTTCCCTCTTACCCATTTTGATTTGTTCTGGTTTTTATTATTTTCTGCTTTCTTTTGGATTGAGGGATTTCTGTTTTGTTGTTATTGCTGAATCTTATTTGTTTTCTACAATTTTCCCTTTTTAAAAATCATTTTATTGGGGTCTTATACAACTCTTATCACAATCCATGCATACATTCATTGTGTCAAGCATATCTGTACATTTGTTGACCTCGTCATTCTCAATTCTCAAAACATTTGCTTTCTCTTTGAGCCCTTGGCATCAGCTCCTCATTTTCCCCTCCCTCCCTGCTCTCCCCTCCCTCATGAACCCTTGATAATTTATAAATTATTATTTTGTCATATCTTATACTTCTTTATATGAAATCTAGGTTATGGATATCTACAGAGACAGTAACTAGATTAATATTTTCTTAAGAGTTATGGCAGATGAGGTTGGAGAGAAATAGGGAGCCAATAATAATGAATACAGGAATGAAGAAAATGTTCTAAATTGATTGTGGTGATGGCTGCACAATTCCTCTTAATATATTTAAACTATCTGAATTATATTGCATGTGAATTTTGTGTCAATAAAACTGCACTGGTGGAAAAAAGACAAAAAAAGTTGCACGAAGTAATCTTTTCTATCACAAAACAACAACACATGCTCGTTCTTCAAAGGTAGCCTGGGCTGTGTGTCCTACAGTAACACCTTTGCGGGATCTTACTCCATTCATCTTTTGTTCCTCAAACTCAAAGAACACACCAACATAGGTGATCGTGAAGGGCAGAGGAGACCAGGTCTCCAACAACAAAGGTGGTGGTGGTGAGAATCACATCACCGTGAAAGAGGGGGAGTGCGTGATGGGGACCCAATGCCCATCTGTAGACAGCTGGACACCCTTCCAGAGGGGTAGTGTGGAGGAGATGGGCCACTCAGGGTTCAGTGTAGCAACAATGAAACTAAAAACCTTCCTCTTGTTCCTGAACGCTTCCTCCCCTCCCAATCATCATGACCCCAATTCTACCTTGCCTTGCGGACCTGGTTATACCAGAGGATGTACAGCGGTGCAGTGGGGATCTGGAGGCACAGGGAATCTAGGACAGACGAACCCCTCAACACCAGCGGTGGGAGTGGCGACACCAGGAGGGAAGGGCATGTAGAAAGGGAGAACCGATCTCGGAGATCTATGTGTAACCTCCTCTCTGGGAGATGAGCAATGGGGAGGCGGGTGAGGGGAGACGCCGGGGAGTGTAAGATAAGATATAATAATTATTTATAAACTATCAAGGGACCAGGGGTGGGATCGGGGAGGGAGGGGGACAGGGGAAAAAAAGGGAAACCGAGCTGATTCCAGGAACCCAAGTGGAAGGTGGATTATGAGAATGACGAGTGCAACGAATGTATAAGGGTGCTTTGCTCAATTGATGTATGTACAGACTGTGATAAGAGCCTTATGAGCCCAATAAAAAGATTTTTAAAAAAAAGAACACGATTTGAAAGGGAACTCGATTTGAGTCCTTAGAGGATGCCAAAACCACTGTTTGACATGGTACAAATGGAAGAGCATAGACTTCTTCAGGAAATGGTTAGAGATGGAAACACTACCTTCAGAAATATATAGACTTAGATTGGGGACATAGCTTCACATTACTATTTGACATTTTTATTTAATAAAGATTTCTAGTATTTTGTAACAATACTTTCTTATTTACCCGCATATATCTGACCTCTGCTTCATAGAAAACAACTTTGGGCTAGTGCTGACAGTTGATTTCCCTTCCCACTTTGTAAAGTTAGAGGAGATTAGCAGTCCCCACCAGCCCTTTTCACATTAACATATTAGCACATGATGGCAAATGAATCAGGGTGAATGTGTTAACTGGGCTGCTAAAAGTAGCCAAGTGACCTTGAATCACTTTATATTACTAGACATCACTTCCCACTTAAGTAAAAAGGGGAATTGATTTATTTTTCAAAGAAAAAAAATTCTAAAGTTCCTTCTAAAAGTTAACAGTCCAAAATCTATGTTATGTCGAATGTTACACTGTGGCATAGTCACTAACAACTGTACCCACTTTTATGGTCCTCCTTTTACTGTCACCCTATTTCCTAATTTTCTGAAGTTTCACTTTTATAAGGCCCTCTATTTACCAGTTATCTGACCAATAAAAATTAAGACTAAATACCTTGAGAGAATTATAATCAAAGAGAGAGATAAACTCTGCCTTCTAGACTACACTCTACTTCCTGTAAGCCATGTAGATTCAGACCAGGGCATAAAAAGAGGCCCACTAGTACTTCACCAAATTAAAGCAGTGGTGCTCGTGAATAGGTCAAATTAAGCCTTAAATCAGCAGTTCTCAACCTGTGGGTCGCAACCCCTTTGAGGGTCGAACAACCCTTTCACAGGGGTTGCCCAATTCATAGCAGTAGCAAAATTACAGTTATGAAGTGAAAACGAAAATAATTTTATGGTTGGGGTCACCCCAACATGAGGAACTGTATTAAAGAGTAACAGCATTAGGAAGGTTGAGAACCACTGCCTTAAATTATAAATGTATTAATGGATAAATTTACTTGTTTCTTTTCACAAAGCAGTAAGACGGAGAAGTTAAGTGCATGGGCTCCTGCAACCATCTTTGCTCCTACAATTCACAGTATGCACATAATCGGTTACTTACTGACTCGAAGACTTAAGTTTCCCCCATCAATAAATGGAGCTAACAAGCTACCTTAAAAGCTTGCTATGAGGAAAAGTGTTTTTAAAGGATGGAGCACACTGTCTGGCACAAACCCCAAAATAATAGCATCGTTGCTGTCTTAACACCACTGTTACAACCTTCCTGTATACCACTGGTCCTCAATTTTGACACCCGATCCCTAAAATCAGTCCAACACCACGTAATTCATGGGTTAGGCAGGTAATTCACAGGTTAAGCAGTACAACTTGTATAATCTTACAAACTTTTTATGGTATACCCACCCTGAGCCCCCTTGTAAAAGGTTTACTACATAACATCATTATATGTATTTATTTATCAAATGCACTATAAAATATAGATGTTTTAAAAGTAAAAGTTTTTAAAAGATGAACTAAACATTTTCATTTAATTATACAAAAATATTTTATCTTTATAAAAAGTTGTCATCAGTAGCAATACTTTTATAGAATTGAAAACTTTCATAACTTTTCAAAATTTTGGCTTAAATTTCATAACACTATTTTAAAAGTTCAGAATTCAGGAGATTTTGATACTTAGTTGTATAGGCTATAAGTTAAAAATACACTTCACAACAAAGGATATTCACAATATATAATATATACTGTGAATGATATTCATTATGGATGACAATGTATATAATAACATTACTCCAAATAGCTTTCTCAATAACTCTAAAATGCTTTGCCCAGCATTTTCTTATCAAGTACACTGAAGTGGCTTTTTTTTCTTAATCTGTAAATTGCTTGACAAAAGCCTAGTACTAGAAGGAGTCTCGTCAGCTCTATTTCCTAGCTGTATGCTTCAACTTGCTAAACTGGTATTATTGTTAAGGCTTCTGTATAGAACTCTGTAAGGCACATCCATCTACCCATAAATACAGTTAACTGCAGTCATAAACTAGATTAATTACCATTTCTCAAAGTGAACAAGCAAGTGACAGAACCACTGTCAATCCTCTCCCCCTCAGAATGTCTGTGTAAGGCCTGCATCAACCATTTAAATATTAAGTCTCATTTCTTATACACAAAAATAATATAATTAACAGTTTTAATACTATTTTCTTTCTCCATGAGAGTTGTGGGTATTATCCTTTAGGACCTGCTATTTAAATACTCTGGAAACCCCTAGCCAGCATAACTCAATCAGTCTTTGAAAGTGCTTTCCGTATTAGGACTGAATTAGAAACCAGGACTAATTTTCCATGGCCACCCCAGGTCAAATAAGATTCTTAGGATCTTATGAGCTGGGCCTTTACCCAAAATCTGATTCAAAACCAACCTTTAAGATGAACATGTATCATCTTTCCAGAATAATCATCCTAAAATAATTTGTAAAAATAATGAAGAACAATTATAGACTCCTGTCTCGTAATATTACCTATTCACCAATTTAAGGAACATTATTAAATTCCAAGCATCTCATTGATATAATCATTTACACGTGCTATCTTAAACTTTCTACGGTATTCTCCTTTGTGGAAGACGTGCCTGGAAAACAATGTGTGGTTTGTGCCCCATCGGGTGGCCAAACTGGAAATTTCAAACAAGTTTCAGCAAGGCAAGTTAGTCTTAACTAAGCAAGATAACACCTTTGGGAAACTGAAGCCTGCAACACAAGTATTCTCATGAGAGAGTTCTATAAATGAAGGTCATAATAATGTTTCCTTACACTTGAAAATAAAAGAAGTACCACTTATACCAAACCCCTCTCTTCCCAAATGCTGCAACAAAACCGTAATACACGACGATCATTTTTTTCTATATGTAAACTAAATAAGAGTCTCAGGGGACAACTTTCCATTCACAGATTATAATCTCATCACAGTTTTTTTAAAAAGATACCTATATGCCATGAACAATGTCTTTAAATTCTACCCTCTCATCTATCAAATATAAAATCACAAAAAGCATGGAAACAAAGCTGGATGGGTCCTAAGAAATTACGGGCTGTAGTTGAGAACCCGGTCCAGTCCTTTCAATTAACAGATGAAGTGCCTACAGCCCAGAGAGAGGGAGTGATTTCATCATCAGGGTCACACAGCTAGTGTGACCTGACTTCCAATGCTCAAGAGGCTAGCTACATACATGATCTTGGACCTTTCTGACTTAACCTTTCTGGACCTTCCATCCCTTGCCTGAAAAAAACAAACAAAAAATCATGAAGGTAAATAATCTCTAAATTTCCTCTCTGCTTAAGAAATCCTATAATTTACAGATCTCATTATTTTAGTAGCTTGCAAAACTACATTATACGCTGGGAAAAAAAAATCCTGGTTCCTAAGGAACCAAAAACACACAGATCCCTAGGGAAGAAAGCTCAAGTCAGCACCACTGCTTTTGCTCATATTCTGTAAAATGTTCTGTAAAGTCTATTTGGCTTTAACTGTTTGATTAATCAGCTACAAAGCTCTAAAGTGTACAATTACTGATGTTGAATTTTTAAATAGTGTTCTTATAAAGATTTATTGATGCTCTATCTTATATGTAGGAATTACACTAACCTAGATTACTGGAGACAAGAACAGTCTCTTTTCATGCTTATTCTTTGTAAGAATTATTCACAAGATTGAATAAAATAGGTTTTCTTTAAGTGATTTCTTTATATTGCTCTATTCTTTTATATTTTATTTATTCTATTTATGAACTTCAATCTATTTTCTAATTAAAACCCAGAATAATTTTCCAGATAGCATTAAAAAGAATTTAGCAACTCAAGGAATAGCATCCATTAAAAGTTAAATCAAAGAACCTAACAACTAGAATGGATCTTAAAACACTCTAGTCCTATGTGTTCATTTTATGAAACAAGAAAGAAGCCGGGAAAAGCAAAAAAAAAAAAAAAGTCTCCAGGGTCTCCTGGTTAACTTACAAAAGAACTCGCATCTACCATGTAACTGTCTATGCACACTATTACTGTTGATCATAAATACAGAAGAGAATTTTCAGTTCTGGCTAATGCTCTACTTATTTAAAATAATATATAGCAAAAAGTCAAAGCCTCTGAACAGCTCAGAATGATTCACAGTACTGAGAGCACCCCTAAATCAGGGATGATACACAGCATTTTACCACCAGTGCTGGAAAAACATACTCAAGTGTTGCTCTCCTCACAGTTTCAGGAGCAGCACCCTCCTACAGAGGAACCCCAGGGAAGGTTGTTTCTCCAGCAAAAGCGAACACATCCCCTATGTGTGCCCTTCTTCCCACAAGTCTGCAACTGTCAGAATTCCCGAGTTCTAAAGACCATGTTGCTTCATTATCTTTAAAGGAACACCAACTCTTGAGAAACAATATACAACAGAGAGAGCACAACCTTATCAGCATTCCTTTAATGGCTGCAGCTCTCAGGGAAAGGCGCCCCCACTTCAATTTTGCCTACTAAACAATGATTGTATCTGGGTCTATCTAGGTCAGGAGCCTATAGTAGAGAATTTGCAGAATCAATTCCAACTGTCCACTATCAGTGAAATTTCCCAAAAGCAATTTATAATGGGCCCACACAAGGTAATTCGGCCAGTCATACATATGCTCAGGAATTTTGTCCCAGGGTGGCCAGCAGAGTAACCATTAGGGTTAGTACAAATGGGCTACGTGAAGAGTCACAAAGCCGACTTCACAAAGCAAGTAGTAATTACAGTTCCAAGTTAAATCATATGCTTCTCTTTCCATTCTCAGGTATCCCTGTTTAATACATTTCTAAGAAATAGCTAAGTGGTGGAAAACTTAAAATGAATTATAGCATACATCCAACACTATTAACTTCTTTTTAAATCAAGCCCATCATACTATACAGCAAGCACAAGAGATTGTTCCCGTTGTACATCCAATGCCTCCACAAAGAACTGGCAGTGGTGCTGAAAATTACTACTAGAAAGACAGATACTCTTCTTTCAATAAAAACCATCCTCTGGACTCTAGCCGAGATTCTTTAACTGACTGTTATTAGAAACAATAAATCACACACTCTACTGACTGAAATGCCAGGTCCCTATTATATCATCCTGATTTGCGATATGTGACCCCAAAACACTCTAGGAAAATTAAGTCACAAGAAAGAATGAATAATTCCAGGCCTCTCATTTCTGGCAAGAATAAACAACTGTTACAAGTGAGTTGCTTTTACAACCTTTCTGTTTTTGTTTAACCTACCTATACCCGTCCCCCTAGTTCCTTCAATGATTACAATCACTAGATGGATCAACTCCTGCTAAACATCCTTATGGGCAAATTAAGATATTAAACAGAATACTACGATTGTTGAATTCATAAAGCTAGCTGGCATGTGTGTGTTCATATTGATTTTATACTCTTTGTTCATGCACATCATACATGTGAATTCCTGGAGGTTACAGGCAAGTCTTTCTCTATCCAGGAGCTGAACTGCCAGAGACTGTAAATAACCTACTGGAATGTTTAAAGCCCTTCAGATATCTTGCCTTCTAAATATATAAATGAGGCCACTACCTTTATTTTTCTCTGAATTAATGTATAGTAATGCGTGTTCCCTATCACTATTACTGTTATCACAGAAGCTGGGGAGGGAGTGGGGCGCAGGAAAAGGGGACATGAGTCCTGTGAATACGTAGGCATGTTTTAGAAAGTACATTGTTTACAATCTAGTCATATCCTCCCGGGCGCGCACATTTTGGGAAATAAAACTTGAACTGTTCGACAATCGGCCTCTCTGTCCTCCTTCTTCTTCCCCCTTCACTCCATTCCAGAGCAGGAGCCAGAACCGAAGACATGGTTACTTTGTATGATACTTCATGCCGCCAGTAAAAAGACCAGTCACCGTCCTTTTATCAAAACAGATTAGTTCATCGGCGTGCGCGTGCAGAGGGTAATCACTGATAGGGGACATACATTTTAAAGCAAGTTCCAAGCCGGTTACAACGCCTTTGTCAGCACTGGGCAAGTAGCAAACAGTCCAGGGGCTCGGCGGGATCCCTGGAGGGGCTTCTCTCCGGAAGGCGCTTTCTCCGGCGAGGTGAGCAGGGAAACAAGCTCTAACCTTGGCAAGGGGGCGCTCGCCGGGGTGGGGACGCGAGGTCAGGGTGCGTGGGGAGGAGGGCACTGAGCGCGGAACGAGCGCGACCCCGGGCCACCCTCCGCACCCGCGCCCGCCGCACCTGGGGCTCCCTCCCCGGCCCAGGCCGGGCTGTGCCCCTTCCTCCCGGCCCGCCGCCGGCATATCCGTTACCCCGGCGGCCGCGGGGCTGCGGGGGAGGGGAAGGACAGCGGGCCGGGAGGGGGCCGGCGGCGGCGGCGATGCCGCAGTGGCTCCCGCGGCAGCCGGTCAGAGTCCGCCCGCCACTGCGCGGGGAGGCGGCAGGGGCGGAAGGCGGCCGTGGAGGTCGGGACCGGGCGGGATGGTGGCCCCTCCGAGCCCTCCCACACCCCGGCCGCCGCTGGTACCTCATACTGGATGTACTGCTTCCTCCACTCGGGAGTGATGTGCGCGGAGAGGTGCTCGGCGAACTTCATCCTGCCGTTTCCCCCTGGCTCCCTCTCGGGTCCGGCAGCTACTGGCTGCGGCGGCGGCGGCGGCGGCAACAGCGACTCCGACTCCTCCCCACATGGGCCCCGGCGCGGCGCGGCGCTGCTCTTCTCTCCTCCTCCGCCGCCGCCGAGGTCTCCTCAGAGCCGCCCTCCCGCCATCTTCCTCCTCCTCTCCATAGCCCCGCCCCTCCCCGCCCTCCATACGTCATCCCCATGGTTACCGCCTACGCCGCACCGACGAAAGGGGGCAGGGCACAGGGCGGGGCGTTCCTTAAGGCCCCGCCTCTTCTGGGCCGAAAGTGCTGGAGGCACCTCCCCTGACCCCTGGCGTCTTGCTCTGGTTAGCCCTATATAGCTGCTCTCCACCTGATGCCTACAAGCACCAGAATAGTTACTGCAATTAATATTAATACTGTAGCAACAATAATCCACATAAAACGTTTATATTTGCAAAGGACTGTGCAAATATTCTTCCATTTTAATAGTTATTCTTCATAAAACCGTTAAGGCTAGATCAGCGTGAATCCAAATCAAGTAGTTTAAAGCAGTCTAAATATTTAAGGCCCACTATCAGATATAATACTGTCTGCCGTCCTAACGGCTTGTCTCCAAACAAGCCATCTAAGTAAAATGTCAACTAAGTCCACATGAAAGCAGCGCACTGTCATCAGTCACCGAACGATTGTAATCCGTATAATCTGAAGTCGAAGGAGGGATCAGTATCAGAGCCTCCATGGTAAGAATCCGGAGTGTGCCGAAGGTACGGATGACAGTGGGAACCCCAGAGTCATTTGTGGAACTATGTCGGTAGGTAATAAGCCCCCAGCGAACTCCCTCTATCTACACTGGAGGGCGAGGAAGAAAGTGGCTACTAAACAGAGTGCTTTGGAGAGATGAGCAGAAGATCAAATGTGTAAATCTGACTTGGACAGTTACAATGCAGGCTGGACCTGCTCTGGTTTCCAAAATTTTCTGTATTTTTGGTTTGTAACGTTTTGTTTGTACATACAAGGCTGTATTTCAGAGGTGTTATGTCCCTGGAGGCCACCCGCTTGAAGTTGTGTTGTTTTCCTGTTTTTTAGTATATGAAACCCAGGACTGATGAAACTGTGGGAACAGGAAGAACAAGTGTTCTGGGGGGGAGGTACAGTGGTGGTGGGTGGATAATAGGGAGATGATGTCAAGGAGCCCAGGTAGAAAAAGAATATTTGGAAACTGTGGTAGCAATTGTATAATTCTACTAGACAGAATTGAATTATGGAAGGATATGATATATGTATTGAATCCCAATTAATAAAAATATATAAATAATAAATATTTAAGGCTCAAATGTACTTGTATTTTAAATAAATGATATTATGTACACTTTAGGTGTTCAATAATGCTTGTTGAATTTAATTTAGGTTATCCGTGTCAAAATCTTTCAATATAATTGCTCAGTCGGGGGGTTGGGGTGGGGTGAGTACCAGAAAGAAGAATAACAACACATAGATCCAAATCAGGACTAGTGGGTCCTTACTGGACTTGTGACAGTGTCCTGTGTAAGTTGGAAGCTGAGCGACATCAATGTAGAGAGGAAAGAGAACCAGAAAAGAATGGTAGCAACCCCTATCCCTAAAGAGACCAGGAATGGGACCAGCCTCCAGGCTACACTACCCTTAGGGAACTTAGAGAATAAATCACTCCCACAGATAGGCACTACTTTGAGTGTGAGAATGATTGGCCAGGTCTGATCTCAGAAGCTAAGCAGGGTCAGGCCTAGTTAGTACTTGGATGGGAGAATGATTCGTCAAGAGGGCCTGATTTGGGACAGAAATCCAGATCCCCTTCTGGAAGAGAAACCCTAGGTAATAATCCCATTGCCATCAAGTTGATTCTGAGTCACAGAAACCCTATCTAGGATTTCCAAGGCTGTAAATCTTCCCTGGAGCGGACAACCTTGTCTTCTCCCATAGAAACGCTGGTGGGTTGGCCCAAAGACCTTGTAGTTGGCAGTCCAGTGCTAACTGGACAGCCACAAATAGCCGACATGTATTAAGTAGGAGAGGCCTGGTGATCTACTTCTGAAAGTTAGCCCATACAAATCCCATGGATGACAATAGTCCAATCCCATTGTTGATGAGGCCACTATGAGGAAGGGCTTACCTGACAACAGCTGACAACAACAAAACGTGTATTGAGCCCAAGCTGTCCAGGTATGAAGCACTATTTAAACTTCTTACAAGTACTTTGTCCTTTGCTGCTCACAGCTTTGCAGAGACACAAAGTTTTCTAGAGGCCTACTGTGACGAGGACAGCGTTCTGAGACACCCGTCTGCACTATCGGCTTTTTCCCCTCCATGTACTTTCGCTCCTCCCTTCCCCTTAATTCATGCCAATAGGGGTTCTGCCATTGTTTCTTCAGGGGAGACATGGTGGCAAACCATAAACTAAGAATCTTTCTGGCTCTCCTTTTAAAAAGCCTAAACTCCTGGTAAAAGGTTAATTAGGGTCAACTTTTTTTTTTTTAAGTGAAGACTCCCCTCATGTCAGCTTCATGTCAGACTGCCCTCACAAGAAAGACTCCCCTCTGCTGGAGGAGAGATCAACATACTTGAGGAGAAGGTTATGCTTCCAGGAAGGAGGTACAACTAGAGAGAGGAAACACCTACATGATGATGGGCCCAGGAAGACAGAACTAGGGCCAGTTGTAAGATGGATTGCTAGGCCTTTAGTCAGACGTGAAAGTAGCAGAAGCTTCCAGCCTTACCAAGGTATGTGGACTGGGATGAGAGTGGGCTCCTGCCAGCAGCCCTTGCAACCGAAGCATGACCTTCACAAACATCCTTGTGTTAGTCCAGGTAGACCAGAGAAACAAATTCATGGACACTCATAAGTGTATATAGGAAAGAGCTTTATATACAAGAGCAATTACATATTGAGAAAACATCCCAGTCCAGATCAAGTCCATAAGTCTGATATTAGCCCATATGTCCGATACCAATCTATAAAGTCCTCTTCAGACTCATGAAACACATGCAATGACGCTGAATGCAGGAAGATCACAGATCAGTGGGTGAGAAGTCTTGTGGATCCAGTGGTGGTGTAAGCATCTCAGCAGGGGCAGAAGTCTCCACGTGCCTTTTCCAGCTTAGGACACTAACATAGTTCCATGTGTCTTGTCAGTTACAATGTCTCCCAGGGAGTGCACTGAGAGAATGTGTCTCCTGCCTCCAAGGAAGAATACAGGAGTTCCCAGAATCCTCAGGAGAAAGCCATGGCCACACAGGCTTCAGTGACTGTGACCTGATTGACAGACAGGCCAAACTCCATCCCTTCACTCGTAAATCCTCTCAAGTTGACAATAGATTATGTAACTATCACACTCCTGCTCCCGGCAGCACCGTGCTTTCCCCCTTTCCCACTGTACAACTCTGGCCCAACATCGGGAAGAAAGGAAATCCCCAGCACTAGCTTTGAAATCAATACTATTTAATTGTTCCCACGCTTGATCCAGAGCATTGCCTCCCAGTTGAACAAGAAAATGTGACTTTATTCACTGAAGTAGATTTAATAATAAGTTTCCTTATTCCTAGCATTAGTTCCAATAATGGAGCCACACTGACAGAACCATCAAATATCTAGTATTTATTGAATAGACCATTCTACTGGGGACTGTGAAGGATGATCTTAATAGTTTTACTCGGAACTGAAGGGGCTCCTGACTTATATATTCTTTTCTGAAGAGACAAATAAATCATTCTTCATTTAATAAAAATTTATAGCATCTATGATAGTTCAGCCATGCCACTTTGGGGATGAAGGATGGTTTATAAACAAAATTCTAGTTTTTTTCCTAGAGGAAATCACAATCTAGTAAAAAGGTAGGCAGATAGACCCATAACTGGACTATCATGGGAAAGAATCTTGACTGTGATGGAGGTATGTAGTAGTAGACAAACAAGCACCCAACCTGGAAGTAAAGGATGACATCAGAGAAGGGGGTTTTGAAACCCAGTCTTAGACAACAATCTGACAGGGAGAAAGGCACCCGAGAATCTGAAAGGAAAAGCAAGCGCAGAGTATTTTGTAAGAATTGCGATTGATTGGGAGGGGGGAGCGGGGAGGGAGGGGAAAAAAAAAAAGAGGACCTGATGCAAAGGGCTTAAGTGGAGAGCGAATGCTTTGAGAATGATTGGGGCAGGGAATGTGCGGATATGCTTTATACAATTGATGTATGTATATGTATGGATTGTAATAAGAATTGTATGAGCCCCTAATAAAATGTTTAAAAAAAAAAAAGAATTGCGATTGAGAAGATGGCAAGAAGCTATCTGACCAGATGGCCCTTTAAGGCAGCCGAACGTCTCTCCTCAGAGAAACTCGGCAGGCCCCTCCTCTCTCCAACTCAGTCTAGGCCAGTTAACCCTTCCGTGACCCCCACACCACGGTGGTGCCCTCCCTGAATTGTCAATTAACATTTGTGTCAAAGACTATGAGCTCCTTGAAGACGAACTGCCAATTTCTCTTGTTTGTCTCCAATACAGCAAGCTATTGGCACTTAGCTATTCAGAAGGAAGGGAGGGAAGGAAAAGATGGAGGGATGGAGAGAAGAAATGAATGGAGAGAAGTGAAGGGAGATAAAGAGAAGTTGGAACAAGATTGTGAAGGGACAGGTCATGACAGCAGAGGTAGAGTTTTTGAAGAAGTTTAAGTCAGGTTTATCAGACATTCGGTTGTTCAGTGATAGAATTCTTATATCCCAAACAGAAGACCTGCCTTCAATCCTAGGTTAAGAAAAAGGTTCCATCGCGACCACTGCCCGCCTGGGTAGCAACCACATATCTGTCAATGGAAGCTTGTGTGTTGCCATTATGCTGAACAGGTTTCAGTGGAGCTTGTAGGCTGATATGGACTAAGAAAAAAATGACTAGAGGATCTAATTTTTTTTTAATCAGCCCATGAAAACCCTCTCAATCATGGGGTCACCACAGGACCAGCAGGGTTTCATACCATAGTGCCTGGGGCTACTGGGGAGTCAGCACCAATGTAAATAAGGGCAGAAAACAATAGTTCAGCTTTGGAAACACAGCATATTACAGCTTCCTGACTCTGGACACAAACAAGCCCCAAACCAAACCCATTGTCATCATGTCATTCCCAGCTCATGATGACCCCCTAGGACAGAGTAGAACTGCCCCAATTGGGTTTCCAAGGTTGTAATCTTCATGGGGGTCAATGGAGGCACTGAGGTTAAGCACTCAGCCACTAGCCAAAAGGTTGCTGGTTTGCGACTACTGCCCATTCTGTGAGAAAAAGATGTGGCAGTCAGCTTCCGTAAAGATTTACAATCTTGACACTCCTGTCATTCAGTTCCATTTTGCCTTCTGGGGTCACTATGAATCAGAATCGACTTGTGGACAGTGAGTCTAGTTTGATTTTTGTTGTTGTTGTTGCTGCAGCAAAAGTAGACTGCCACATCTTTCTCTGGGAACAACAGACTTGTATTAAAACACCTATCGGCTCTGTGACCTTAGCATAGGACCTTAGTTCTTATAACTTTCGTTTCCTTACCTCTCAAATGAGGGTAATAAACACCGCCCTCCCCGGCTGTTATTAGGATTGAACGAAAGGCTGTGCACAAACCGCTTAGCACTGTCGTCCCCAGCTGAGCACGCCCTAAATGGTACATCTGGAATCATAGGAACCCCATATGACAATAGGAGAAATACACCATAGGTTTTCGTGCCTGTGAGCTTTACAGAAGTAGATTGCCAGATCTTTCTCCCTCAAAGTCTCTGGGTGGATTTGAACTGACAAACTTTAAGTTAACAGTTGAACATTTAACCGTTTGCATCACTAGGCTTCCGGAATACATGACAGCCTCTCATAAAACTCTCAGCAGTGCAAATGGACTGATGTGATCACTCCCTGTAGCAATGACCTTGTTACTATTTTTTTTTTCAAGAAAGAAAAGCTTGTAGTTAGTTCAAGGATCATTTGTTGGCCTTTAGGAGTGTTTTCCAGTCCAGTCTGTTGGGGCACCACGCCCTGGCCCCAAAGTCCACTTTCAGCATTCCCTGGGGACCTTGCCACTCCATTCCCCTGCTGTTCCTCTGCACTCCCCCAGTGCTTTGCCTCGGTGTGGAGGGATCAGGTCAGGTGCAATTCCCACACTGTGTCTCCGGTGCTGTCCCCTGTAGCGCCATGGGTCAGTGAGGGGCGGCATGTCTCCTAGTGGGGCCAGCCATGTTACTATTAACCTTACAAAAAGTAGCTTCAATGGCAGGAGAGCTGCAGCAGTCTAAATAATAAACAGCATTCTGGCTTTTGCAAATCTTAAATCATATCCATCGTGTGTGCGTGTCATATGATGAGCAGGAGTGAGAACCCAACAGCAAACTCAACAATTTATCCACACATTCCTAAGTGCTGAATCGAAAGAGTTTACATATAGCACACGTAATTCTAAGTTTTGGAACAGTTATACTTAACCACAAAGTAACTGTTCCAAAACTTAGCATTAGGTATGATAAATATAAAGGTGAGCCGTTGCTTGCGAACACGAGACTGGTGATCATGCTTCAGGGTGAGGACCTGGCCTGCGGAGGATCAGCCCTTAAGCTACACCTCCGATGAAGCTGAATAAGCAATCATTCCACAGGAGAAAGAGCCTGCTCCCAGTGCAGCTCAGACTCGCAATGAAATGGGCCTCACTTGGCCTTTCGCGGTGATAGATGTAGAGATTTAATAGGGGTTCAATAGATGGGCTTCAGAGGGCCCATGGGGCCTCTAAAATAATATGCAAATTTAATGTGTAATTTCAATATTTTTCTGGAATAGGGGGCCAGAGTTTTCATTATTTCTCAAGTTCCCATAACCCCAAAATGCTTAGAATAGCTTCACAAGGAACTGACCCACCCCCACCAAAAAAGAGAGAATTACAAATGATGCTTCAAAAGGTTCATTTTCATAATTTCTAGAAATACTTTTTCTACTGACATGATTTTGATTAAGTTCACTTTGAGGTTTGTTTTGTTTTTAAGGACGTAGGGTGTTTTTCAAATTTCAAAAGAGCATTTCTTTCTTTTTTTTTTTTAAGATTTTTTTTTATTATTATAGTTTGCATCAGCTAGCCGGGTTCATTTCAGCTCCTTCACTGCCAGACCTGGGGACAGAGACTGCTTCAGCTTCTCGGCCTTCCCCTTGTCGGTGATGACCAGGGTGTAGAGGTAGCTGCTGCACCGCACCTTGAACTTCACGTTATCCTTGTTCTTCTTGATCTTCACAGACTTGGCGTCCTTTCGCCGCGCCATGAGCAGGAAGTCCTTGATCTCTTCGATTTTGCTAGGCTTGGCAACGAGACGCGGACCGGCACAGCAAGACGCAAGAAGCGAAGAGGGCGGAAGAGGAGCCACAAGAGCATTTCTAATATTCTTTCACTCAACAGATATTTGTTGAGCAGTTACTCTTCACCAGGCACTGTTCTAGGCATTGAGGATAGAGCAGTGCACTAAACAAGGGGCGTGGTGGGCAAATGCGACCTTCACTGCCAACTTCCCGGTAAGGACCGGGAGGAAATCAATCCCCGTGGAAAATAGACCTGGTCCTTACCTTCGCATTTCTCTATTTTCATAGTCAACCACCCAAATGGCGCACTTTCAAATCCCAGTCTCCCTGAGCCAGGACAGAGCACACAGTTAAAAGGACATAATCCTTCAGCATACAAAGCAAACAGCAAGGACTGGCTTTCACTTCCTCAGGGTTTGCTAATTCTCAGGAAAAACAATTCACAGTATTCATGGAGACGATCTATACTTAAACAACAAACAGCACATTGCTGTGCAGTAGATGGATCCTGATTCATAGTGACAGAGCAGACCTACTTCTTCTGGTTCCCAAGGCTGTACCTTTTCCAGAAGCCGACTGCCACCTCTCTTCCCCGCAGCATGCTGTCTTTTGGGAAGAAGATGAAGACTTAAACTCTGGGCGACTGAGGCTCCTTTCCCTAACTTAGCCCCATCTAGCCTATTGCATACTGGCTCTCTTATTGTCTGGTTCCTCTGCTTGAGGAGCCCTGGTGGCACAGGGGTGAAGTGCTCGGCTGCTAACAAAAGGTCACAGTTCAAATCCACCAGATTCTCAGAGGGAGGAAGATGTGGTAGTCTGTTTCCCTAAAGTTTACAGCCTCGGAAACTCTCTGAGGAAGTTTTACTCTGTCCTACAGGGTAGCTTGCAGAATCAATTTGACAATATACAACAACAAGCTATTCAAAGAATATGGCACTGTTTTTTATAGGGTATCTACAGCCTCCAAAATCTATATAATGTCGCTATGGGCTAGCAGCAACCGGATGGCACTGGGTTTAGTTTAGTGGGTTGTCAAGAAGGGGCTCATCAAGAAGGTGCTTTTTAAGCACAGATGTGAAGAAACCCCAAAACCTACTGCTATCGATTCCAATTCATAGCAATTCTGTATTCGGTTTCTGGAACTATCAGTATTTGTGGGGCAAGAGACCCTCACTTTTCTTTCTCAGAATGGCTGGTAGATTTGAACTGTTGGCCTTGAGGTTACTTGCATTCTCTCTCTCTCTCTCTCTCTCTCTCTCTCTCTCTCTCTCTCTCTCTCTCTCTCTCTCTTTCTCTCTCTCTCACGCACACACACATATCACACACACTGACTGGCACAGACACACAGAAACACCAGGCACAGGCTCAGACACACCAAGACACACAGTGAAAGGGAGAGGACAAGCTCTGTGGATGTGGGGGGACATGGGGTGCGGTGAGGTGAGAAGAGGATTTAAAGCAGTAGCATCAACAAGTGCAAAGGCCCTGCAATGGGAATTTGCTGAGTGCATGAGAGGCACAGCCAAGATGCCAGCGTGGTTAAAGATTGTTTGAGGGAGAGAGATGAGGTCAGATAGATAGTTGGAGGCCACATTGCTGAGGGCTAAGGTAGAAACTTGGACTACAAATTCATTGAGACTTTTAGAAGTTTTAGAGACTTCTAGAAGTGTCATCGTCTGATTTACACTTTTTTGTTGTCTTGAGGGATTTTCAAAAGGAGGCTTGATGGCAGAGTGGGTTAGGTGTTGAACTGGACAAAAAAGAAAGGTCAGCAGTTCAAACCCACCAGTTGGCTCTGTGGGAGAAAAATGATGTTGTCTATTCGCATTAAGAGATATTACCTTGGAGGGAGGGGGGGGGAAGAGGGACCTGATGCAAAGGGCTTAAGTGGAGAGCAGATGCTTTGAGAATGATTAGGGCAGGGAATGTGCAGATGTGCTTTATACAATTGATGTATGTATATGTATGGATTGTGATAAGAGTTGTATGAGCCCCTGATAAAATGTTTAAAAAAAAGAGTTATTACCTTGGAAATCCTAAGAAAGGGTTCTCCTCTGTCCTATAGTGTCGTTATGAGTCAGAATAGATTCGATGGCAGCGCAAGAGGGTGTTGAAAACTGAAAGAAGTTGGAACATAGATTTATTCTGAACAGTTATTATGTATGCATATAGGGAAAGCATTTTGATTCCAAAAAAAGCAAAAGCAAGTGACTCAAAGTCAGTGGTTACATTGATGCTTAGATCAAGAAGAGGAGGGAGAGGAACAAAAGATCACCCATTGGTTCACCGTAACAGGACGAAGTGAAACCTACCCTCCTTTTCTGGATCAACGTATATCAGATAATTGGGTGTTCTCCGGCCTGATGCTAAAATGTTGGTTTTGTGGATAAGAAAACCTTAAAATCAAACTAAGATGTCTACAGTTTTTCTCTTTGACCAAGAGAAAAGGAAAAAGCAGTGAGTTTAGTAAAGAGAGTGTAATAATCATCGTCCAAGAGATATGATGATGACTTGGACAGGGAGATTAGCAGTCGAGGTGAAGGGAAGCAGTTGGAAATGTAATGTATTTTCAATGTTGAGCGAACAGGATTTGTTTGTGGATTAACCAGGATAGGAACAAAAGAGAGCGATATCAAGAATGACTCCAAAGGTTTTTTTCTGAGTAAAATAACAGATTTGGAAAATATTGCAGAAGGGACCAGTTTCGAGTGGGGAATAGAACTCGGTTCCATGTGGGCCGGGCATATTATCTTGGGGTTGCCTATCAGACATCCAGGTGGAAAGGTTCAACAGGCAATTTAGAAGCTAGGAGATCAACACAGAGGCCCTGGATGGATGGAAATTTTTTAAATTGCACCTCAACAAACCAAAAGCCAAACTCATGGCCACGAAGCCGATTCTGACTCAAAGCACCCCTATAGGAAAGGGTGAAACAGCCCCGTGGGTTTCCAAGACTAACTCTTTAAGGGTGTAGAAAGCCTGACTGGTGGTTTCAAGCTGCTGACCCTGTAATTAGCAACCTGTGGTAGTTACATAACTTCATGTCAACTTGATATTTAAAAGTATAGGAGTGGAATCTAGCTTGTCAATCGGGTCACAGCCAGGTGCCTCCTTATTGGTGTGGCCTTCTCATAAAGAGGATCCTGGGAATCTCTGCTCCCTTTCTGCCTTCACCTCCATGCCACCGGGCCACTCTGGGACCTGCGAGAACCCTGTGAAGCTCCCACCACCATTGGTTCTACACTCTGCACCCTCCAGCCTGTGATCTTCCTGCATCCTGCATCGTTGCATGTGGCTGTGTGAGGCTAAAGAGGGACTAATGGACTAGTATTGGACTTATGGACTTGATCTGGACTGAGCTGGGATTATTTTTGATGCATAATTACTTCTTGATATAAAGCTCTTTATTACACATCTACAAGGGTCACTGAATTTGTTTCTATGATCAACCCAACATAACACACTATGGTATCTTGGGAGTGAGGTACTAGAGAACGGTTCTCAACCTGTGGGTCGAGACCCCTTTGGGGATCGAAGGACCCTTTTACAGGGGTAGCCTAAGACCATCGGAAAACACATATTTCCGATGGTCTTAGGAACTGAGACATCACACCTCTCTGTCTCCAGGTGGGTCCGCCCACATGCAGATACACCCACATAGAATACCCAGCATGATGACATTATCGTGCCAATCCCATCACATGCACGTGTATTGATATGGGGTGTATGTGACAGGGTTGGTGCCATAATGTACTTATGTGGACTAGTCACACATGTGTAGAGAGCAGCTACTGTGTAGAAAGCATCTGCTGTGTTGAAAGCAGCTACTCTGTTAAAAGCAGTAGTATTGGAGGTAAAATGACACTTCATGAATTATAATTACATATTTTGTGATTAATCACTATGCTTTAATTATGTTCAATTTGTAACAGTGAAAACACATCCTGCATACAAGATATTTACATTATGATTCAAAATGGTAGCACAATTACAGTTATGAAGTAACAATGAAAATAATTTTATGGTCAGAGGTCACCACAACATGAGGAACTGTGTTAAAGGGTCGCAGCATTAGGAAGGTTGAGAACCACTGTACTAGAGAAACAAATCATGAAGATGGAGAGTGGAGGCTTATTTGACCTCTCCCTTACTACGGTTTTTCTTATTTAGCTAGCCAGAGTTCAGCTATGCCATGCATTTTACTTGATTGTTTTCTGTCAAGGATATGGGAAGTAAAGATTTTGATTCCTAGTTGTCTTGGGTTATTTCTGTCTGAAATGGCAAAAAAAAAAAAATGTGATAAATGTAAATGTTGAGCTCAGGGGGAGAAAACGCCTCTTTAACTTCTCTGAGACCTGCCAGAGCCCCGGAGATGTGTCTGCCGCCACTGGATCCACAAGACCTTGCACCCACTGGCCTGTGATATTGTATTCTGCAGTATTGCTTGTGACTGTATGAGTCTGAAGAGTATCAGACTTATGGACTTGAGTTGGACTAGGCAGAGATGTTTTCCTGATATATAAATCTCTTTCTTATAAATATATGAGTGTCTGTTAGTTCGGGTAGACTAGAGAAACAAATCTAGAAACACTCATGTGTATAGGAAAGAGCTTTATATAAAGAGTATTTGTACACTAAGAAAACATCCCAGCCCAATCTATACCAAGTCTTTTAAGTCTACTATTATCCCATATGTCCAATACTAGTCCATAAATTCCTCTTTAGACTCAAGCAACTGTGAAATAATGCTGGATGCAGGAAGATCACAGGCCAGTGGGTGGAAAGTCTTGTGGATCCAGCGGTGGTAAACGCATCTCAGTGCTGGCAAGGATCTCCATGTGTCTCCTCCAGCTCCCAGGGCTCTGGCTGCATCAGCACAACTCCATGTGGCTTGTCTCAGTAATGTCTCCCAGGAGTGAGTGTGTGTCCTGCCTCCAGTGAGCTATTTATCTCCTTAGTACCTCCAAATGAGGTCATCAAGCTGCAATCTGATTGACAGGCTAAACTCCACCCCTTCACTCTTAAGTCTCAAATTGACCACAGATTGTGTAACTATCATAGTGTCACTAGATTTGTTTTTCTAGTCAACCCGGTTTAACACATATCCCAACATGTAGCCCATGTAGCATCAACAAATAAGGTAAATTTAGATTTTACAGCCAAGAGACTCAATGAAATCTCCTAGGGAACAAGTGGCAATAGAAATGGGGTCTGAGATGGATCCCTGGGCTTCGGATGTTTAAAGATCAGGAAGATGAGAAGGAATCCAAAAAGGAGATTGAGACGAGATTAGGAGGAATCCAAGCCAACAGAGTGAGAATGGATCATTCTTTCAGGACATATTCTGTTTAGCGGGGGGGGGGGGGGGGGGGGGCAGTGTAATGGGGTGGTAACAAAATTGGAATATGACAGTAGTGGGATTTTGTGTTCAAGACAGGGACAAATGACCACACATATACGTCCTGAGGGGAATGATTCAGTGTGGAAAAATAAATGAGCAATACAGGAAAGAAGGAGACATTAATGTTCGCTACTGACAACTGGACATAAAACAGACTTGTGTTTAAATAGTGAGACAGGGTCAAGGAGAATATTCAGAATAGTTATCTCTGGCTTATAGAAAGCAAGTGATTTTTTTTTCACTCCTTGCACTTTTCTGTGTTGCTTTCAACTTTTACAAAGTTTATTTCTCAAATCTACAAAATCAAATAATAAGAATTCAGTTTAAATAATAACCTTAGGAGCAAAGATGTCTGATGAACGTGTAAAAGCACCTCTGCAGCATACTATATTAGAGTTTAAATTCTAAGCAATTGGTTTATAGAAGGCTACGTTTTACAGCGGGAGCCTACTCCATTTAGAGTCTAGACATAAATTCATTAAGTTCTTTTGGACCAATAACTCCAATGTAAAAAATTTGCCTTCAGGCAGAGTGTGTTTGAAAGTGGATTTCTTGGAATCCCTTAGTCAGCACAGGGAGGAGCAGTCTTCCTCTCAGGGACGCGCCCAGCCATGCCATCAGTGGAAATTTGGTACTAGAGCAGCAGGGTCATGGGTCACACCCAAACCAAGGTGGTGGGAAGGCCTTGAACCAAATCCTATAAACTTTTCTAATCTGCTATCTCTCTCACTCACTGCCATCAAAGTGATTCCGACTCCCTGGATTCTATAGAACAAAGTGGAATGGCTCCTAGGTTTCTGAAACGGTAACTCTCTCCAGGAGTAGAAAGCCTCGTCTGTCTCCCTCAGAGCAGCTTAAGGTTTTGAACCACTGACCTTGGTCAGCAACTCAATGTGCAACCCATTATACCATCAGAACTCCAGCAATAGTGTATATAAATCAAGAAAAGATAAAGTCGTCCAAGGTTTTCTTTTGTTCAGACCCACAATTAGTGCTCATGAAAGCAGCAGTCAAAAAATTAAACAATGTATTGCATCTTACAAATATGCTGTGTAAGGTTTATTGAAAATGTTGAAAAGATATCACTTTTAGGACTGAAGTGCACTTGACCATGGCATTTTCAATTACTTCATATACATGTGAAAGTTGGATATTGGATAAAGAAGACTGAAGAAGAATTGATGCATTTGTTGGTGAAAAATACTGGAAGACAAATAAATCTGTCTTGGAAGAAGTACAGCCAGAGTACTGTACTTAGAAGCTAGGATGTCAAGAACTGATCTCATACTTTGTACATGTTACCAGGAAAGACTGGGCCATGGAAAAGGAGAGTCAGTGAAAAAGAGAAATGCCCTCAGTGAGATGCATTGACTGTGTCTTCACAGTGGGCTCAACCTCACAATAATTCTAAGGATGCTGAGGAAGGAAGAGGGTTTCATTTGGCTAGATATGGGGGTGCTATGGGTCAGGACTCGATGGCACTCGGCAACAGCAGTAGTGTG
This sequence comes from Tenrec ecaudatus, assembly GCF_050624435.1. Lineage (NCBI taxonomy): Eukaryota > Metazoa > Chordata > Mammalia > Afrosoricida > Tenrecidae > Tenrec > Tenrec ecaudatus. The sequence continues at coordinate 194,304,219 of NC_134530.1, read as the reverse complement.
CATATCCCAGACACAGTCCCTCTCCTGAGTCTACAGTTCCACCTGCAACAGTTGATCTGCCACCATCAAGATTTCGTGATGAATTTTGTCGGTTATCTCTGTTATATAATTAGCAGTGTCCAGAACCCTTTGGATACCATTATGGCCTCGTGTTAATGGTCACCCTCATTCAAATGAGTTGTCTTAATAAGGAGTCTTTATAAAATTCATTTCAATGTAGAGTCTTATTCAACCCCTAGAACAAAACCACAGGGAAGAAGAACTGTTAGCTCAAGTGAAGGCCCTCCTGAAGAAGGCTGCAGAATCAAGAGTACAGATTGAAGGACAGATTAATCCTTGGCAGGAGTCACTGAAATCACTGAAACATGGAAATGGAGATGAAGGAGGTGACCATACAGATGGGGACAAAGGTTATAGATTTAAGGGAAGGGTTATTAAGTAGAAATATAGGAGCAGGATTGGAAAAGAGGTTTATAAACAACATTGAGGACCCTCTGAGCTTAGAAACCTCAGAAATGGGTTGTAGTAGAATTAACCAATTAGCCAGCATTTTTTTGCAAATGACTCCAGCACTACTTAACATTCCAGGAGCAGAAGTTGAGGGAAAGGACAGATAGATGCAGGATAAGTGAAGGACAAGGACATAATAGCATGGGAACAATAGTGACAATAGCAATAACAATAACTGATCTCCACTGGATTTCACATGCATTATACATTTATCCCATAAGTAACCCCTTCAGAACTGTTACTGTATCCTTTGTACAGATGAGGAAAAAGGCATAGAGGGTGAAGTGAATATTGGTCAAGTTTGGAGCTGCCTTTCTAGGTGACAAAAGCCCCCATTCCTTTTGTCTTCATGGAAGGCATGATCCTAGTTCCTATTATGCCTAAGGTGGTCAGATATCCCTCTCCCCACTCCTTGAGAACAGATGGCCAGTTGGGTGTTCCTGCCAAAGATTTTGTCTCACAGGAAGTACACAAAGACAAGGCAAGATAGTAGATGCTGCAGATTAATTGCTGCAGCCGGGTTAAGACCCAGCTGTACAAATGATAGTAAGTGTCCAGATTTGGACTGCCAAGGTCAGAATCCTCACTAGATTGTCAGTCCAACATGACCTCTGCTCTGTTCTTAACTGTGAACCATTTGGCTTTTTTTGGATTCACTTGCCTGTCTTTATTAATGATTCTGTGAGCTACCCAAAGTCAAGTGTAAGCTAGCAGTGGTAGCATCAGAGCCCATCGACCTTCAGGATGGGAAATAAGGTTCAGAATCAGCTCAAAGCTGATACCTATGAGTGGAGGGCAGCCACACCTTCACTCTCCAACTTTTTTTTTTTTTGTTTTTACCAATTCTGGCATCCTCTCTACTTCTTTGTAGGATTTTATAATTAAATTTTTAATCATTTTATTAGGGGCTCATAGAACTCTTATCACAATCCATACATACATCAATTGTGTAGAGCACATTTGTACATTCATTGCCCTCATCATTCTCAAAACATTTGCTCTCCACTTAAGCCCCTGACATCAGCTCCTCATTTTCCCCTCCCTCCCTCATTGAACCCTTGATAATTTATAAATTATTATTTTGTCATATCTTCCCCTGTCCGACGTCTCCCTTCACCCACTTTTCTGTTATCCATTCCCCAGGGAGGAGGTAATATGTAGATCCTTGTAATCGGTTCCCCCTTTCCAACCTACCCTCCCATCACCCTCCCAGTATCGTCACTCACACCACTGGTCCTAAAGGGATCATCTGCCCTGGATTCCCTCTGTTTCCAGTTCCTATCTGTACCAGTGTACATCCTCTGGTCTAGCCAGATTTGTAAGGTAGAATTGGGATCATGATAGAGGGGAGGAAGAAGCATTTAAGAAGTATAGGAAAGTTGTATGTTTCATCATTGCTGCCTTGTAACTTGACTGGCTCATCTCCTCCCCACAACCCTTCAGTAAGGGGATGTCCAGTGACCTACAAATGGGCTTTGGGCATCCACTCTGCACTCCCCCCTCATTCACTATGATAAGATTTTTTATTCTGATGATGACTGATACCTGAGTCCCTTCAACACCTTGTGATCACACAGGTTGGTGTGCTTCTTCCATGTGGGCTTGGTTGCTTCTGAGCTAGATGGCTGCTTGTTGACCTTCAAGCTTTTAAGACCCCAGACGCTATATCCTTTGATAGCCGGGCACCATCAGCTTTCTCGCCACATTTACTTATGTACCCATTTGTCTTCAGCGGTTGTGTCAGGAAGGTGAGCATCATAGAATACCAATTTAATAGAACAAAGTATTCTTGCATTGAGGGAGTACTTGAGTGCAGGCCCAATGTCCTTCTGCTACCTTAATACTAAACCTATAAATATATGCACATAGATCTATTTCCCCATTCTCACATATAAATATATTTGCATATGTACATGCCTTTATCTAGAGCTCTATAAATGCCTTTTGCCTCCCAGCTCTTTCCTCTATTTCCTTTGACTTTCCTCCTGTCCCACTATCATGCTCAGTCCTCACCTGGGTTTCAACATTGGTTACATTACCCTTGATCACGCCCTACCAGGCCTCCCACACCCTCACCACCACCAATTTGGATCACTTGTTGTTCCCTTGTCCCTAGGTTTGTTAAGACCACTACCTTTCCCCCCACCTCCACTTTTCCCATGTCCCCCCAAACTGTCAGTCCTGTTGTTTTTCCTCCAGATAGTTCATCCAGACTATCTTATTTAGACAGACCTGCAGAGATAATAACATGCACACAAAAAAGAGCAAAACCAAGCAAAAATATACAACACAACAACAACAACAAACCAATGACACAAAACAAAACACAACAAGAAAGAAAAGTTTGTAGTTAGTTCAAGGACTGTTTGTTGGCCTTTAGGAGTGTTTTCCAGTCCAGTCTGTTGGGGCACCATGCCCTGGCCCCAAAGTCCACCTTCAGCATTCTCCGGGGAACTTGCCGCTCCATTCCATTGCTGATCTGTTGCACCCCTTAGTTTTTTGCCTCGGTATGGCAGGATCAGATCAGGTGCAATTCCCACACTGTGTCTCCGGTCTTGTCCCCTGTAGGGAGCACAGTGAGGGACGTCATGTCTCATAGTGGGGCTGGGCATTGGTCCTCTGTGTGGAGTGGCTGCTCTAATCAGGAACATTGTCTTCAAGGCCTGGTAGGCGAGGATGTGCTCCACTCTCTCCTCCTCCTTCTTCATCTGCTCCCATGTGCTCTGATCAGATATGTTCCTCTCCCAGAGCTGTAGATTCAATGCCGTCCTTAGAAATAAATTCTTCTGGGAGGCGGGGCAGATGTCCATGTAGTAGCTGGGATTGGGGCTGGCCTCCCAGATAATTAATTAATTGCCATGGTCTCATAGAACTCGCAGATGATATTGACCATTATTTGGTTTATTAGTAACAGATCAGAACTCAGGATCAAGATCAACTTGGAAGTGCCAGGATCAACTTGGGATTCAGTTTATCAGTCAGGAAAACTTCCAATGAAGGTACCTCTCAACTCCTTCTTGGCCAAAGAGTCGCTCAGTAATCCTAATAGTCCTATTAGCCAAATAGTCAATCAGTAACTAGTTATCCATGATGATTCAATGTGAATGTCAGACTTCCACTGGCAGACCCTACTCAGCCAAGTGTTACCATCTTTTTGGCTCCACCAACAAGTGCCTAGGGGTATAAGTCTGCTGCCTGAAAATACCCAGCTCTTTCACTCAGGAGACCTAACACTGTAATGGTTACATGTCGGGCTGTGACCTTAGAGGTCAGTAATTCAAAATCACCAGTTGCTCTTGGGAGAAAGTCTGGGTTTTCTGCTCCTGTCAATAGTTATAGCCTTGGAAACTCACAAGGGCAGTTCTTTCTTGTCCTACAGGGTCACTATGAGTTGCCATCGACTCAATGGCATTGAGCTTGTCTTTTGTTTGTTTCACCCATGGGTCAGCAGGTCAACTGCAGCCATCTCACCCTAGTCTCCTTGCTCTTGCCACTCATACTGCTAGTGCCACCTCACCTATTTGGTGTTCTAGTTCTCTGTCTTCAAGGTCTAAGAGGTTCTCAGCACAAGGACCCTAGGTCCAAAAGACACACTCTACTCCAGGTTCTCCTTGATGATAGCGAGGTTCTCCGTAACTTCTACGGGATAGAGTTTTTTTTTTTAGACATATTCCTACTCCTCCCAGCAAGATAATAAACTGACCAACCCCTTTACGTAAGGGAAGATTGTGAGTCAACTTGATAGGGCTATGATTCTCAGTGGTTTGGTAGTTATGTAAAGATGTAATCATTCCATATGACTTAATCTGATATGATCAACCAATCAGTTATAAGAGGAATTTCCTTGGGGCTGTGGCCTACAGCCAATATATACAAGAGGGCTTAAAAAAATCTAAGAAAAAAATGGTGTTCAAAGATTTTTTTGGAAATACACACACACACACACACACACACACACACACACACACACACTATTTTACTTCTACAGAGAACCCAGCCTGAGACACCTCACTAGACCCCAAAGACCTTGTTCGAATAGTAAACTAATTCCAAAAGGGTTTTATGTACCTTATTTGCATATTAAACTGCTTAATCCCTTTGCAAGATTGTGGCCGGGCAAATCATGTTGGCAGAACTACAAGCCCAGGGCACAAAAGTCCTATATAAAGAGAAGTCTATTGTACTGTACCATTTAATAAAATCTACTTTTAACACAACCATAATCAGATTTTACTGTTTGAAGCCAAGAACTCTGAATGTATAAAAAAAGATTAAGAAATTGCTTATGACTTTTGCTAAGGAGATGCTCAATAGTCAGGTATCCCGTAATGATTCTCTATGAAGAGATTGCCTACCATCAAGTCAATCCTGACCTATTGCGACCCTATAGGACAGAGTAACACTGACCCATTGGGTTCCCAGGGCTATAAACTTTTAAAGAAGCAGACTGCCACATTTTTCTCCCACAGTGCAGCTGGTGGGTTTGAACTGCTGACCTTTAGATTGCAACCAAGCATTTAAACACTGCACCGCCAGGACTCTGTGAAAGAGAAGCACTTGACAGTTCAAGAACTTGACATTGAGATACTTGGAGATATTCTTTATCTGAAAGTGAAAGTCTTCATTATCGGAAGGACTTAATTACGTGAGGAAGGCCATACGTCCACCTGCAAACCCCCAAAAGAAGGCGCTCTCATACCACACGGGGAAAGCACTGGTCTGCCTGCAGAAAAGCCAGGGGGCTGAACCCACCACCTGTCCCTGAGAGAAAAGACTGCTGACTTGTTAGGTGATGTCAAGTCAGTCCCAACTCATAATGACTCTAGGCATACAGAAAGAAACATTTCCCAAGCTAGCACCCTCCTCACATCAGTTGCTATATCTGAACCCACTGTCACAGCCATTGTGTCAACTCATTTCAATGAATGTCTTCTTCAACTGCTCTGACCAATTTCTCTTGTCATGTAGTCCTTCTCTAGGGATTGGTCCCTCCTGATAAAGTACATGAGACAAAGTCTCACCATCCTCTCTTCTAAGGAGCATCCTGACTCTTTCAAGACAGATTTGTCTTGGAAGACTGTCTTCTGTGTATATACATTCAAAACTTCATGAAAAATTCCCATGATCTTTTCATTCATTTATCCATGGATTTTCTGATGCCCTCTTGTATATATTGTGTGTAGACCACATGCCTGAGAGCAAATGCATTGATTCATTCTTCTGGCATACAATATTTCCCCCAATACCATAATTCATATTTATCAATTCTTCTTTAGTCCTCCTTATTCATTATCCACCTTTCACAAGCACACGGGGTGATTGAAAGTACCATGGCATGGGTCAGGTGCACTTTAGCCATCAACGTGACATCTTTGTAACTGTCTAAATAGGGCTTTTGCAGATCATTTACCCAAGAATATGTGTCATTTGATTACCTGACTGCTGCTTCCAAAGGCATTGATTGTTGACCCAAGTCAAATGAAAGCCTGCGGGGAAATTCTACTGTGCCACCCTGGCTAATTATGAATTGGAAGTGACTCCATGTCACCCAGTTATCACAGCAATGAATTGGAAAGTTTGGCAGTCATTTGGCCAATATGGCCTCTTTGCAATGTTAGACTAACAAGCAAAACAGAAGGTCCTGTGCTGTTGAGGAGATTTGTCCTGATTTTCAGGGAAAATAGAGTTTCTATTAACAATGTGGATACATGGAAAGGAATGATGAATCTAAAATCTGAAACTGAGGGGAATTTCTAAGTAACAGTTAATGACCAATAAAACCTAAACCAAACTTCGTACCATCAAGTCAATGCCGCCTCATAGTAACCCTGTAGGTACAGTGTAGAACTGCCCCCAGGACTTTCCCAGGTTGTAATTCGGTATGGGAGTGAAAGCCCAGTCTTTCTTCAGGGGAGCAGCGGGTGGTTTTGAACTGCTCACCTTGAGAACTACAAACCAGTGTGTAACCACTACACCACAGTCTAAACAAGCAGGATTACCAATGATTCAGGCCTTTTAGAATGAAGATTTGAGTTCATCTCTCAGATAATGGTATCGTGATCAGTGTTGGCTCAGGAAAAAGAAGAACTTGAAACAGTGGAAGAAGGAAGTTACAAATAACGATGGATTCGAGACTAGATGTAGAAATTAGATCTGTGCTAAGTACCCCAATTTTCTTCCTTATTTTATGTCTGTATTAACCATTGTCCCATTTCTTTAACATTTTACATAACTATAATAGATCATAAATTACAGGATACCAAAGTGCTATTGTGACAAGGAGAAGCACATGAATGAACATCCCTTTGGGGCCAGGAGTTCCTCTAGAGCAGCGGTTCTCAACCTGTAGGTCTCAACCCCTTTGGGGGGGTCAAATGACCCTTTCACAGGGGTCATCTAAGACCATGAGAAAACACAAAATTTCATTTAATTATAATTAGAAATAAATATTTCACAATTTATAATTACATATTGTTTTGTGCTTAATCACTATGCTTTAATTATGTTCAATTTGTAACAATGAAAATACATCCTGCATATCAGGTATTGACATTACGATTCATAACAGTAGCAAAATTACAGTTATGAAGTAGCAATGAAAATAATAATTTTATAGTTGGGGGTCAACACAACATGAGGAACTGTGTTAAAGGGCCGTGGCATTGGGTTGAGAACCACTGCTCTAGGGCTTTTCGTGATTCCCCCAGACAGCACTCCACTTCTCCAGTTCTCCCCATGACCTTGAAAATCCCTGGCTGTTGCTAGTGTCTGTCTAGCAGATTCTGACTCACGGAGTCACCACGGGTGGAGAGTAGAACAGCTCCAGTGGCTTTTAAGCCTGTGACCTTTAGAAGCAGATCTCCAGGCCTATGTTCTGAGGTACTTCTAGGGGGGTTCACACTTTTTAGTACCCATTTATGGCCCCCAAGCTCTCTGTATTCAGCCTTTCCTGCATAGAATCGTTGAGGGTGGTTTTCTGTTATCTGACACTAAGCCCTGACCCAAACAAACAACGCTACAAAGAATGGAAAAGTCATATGTGCTTACTTCATTATTGAATCAAAATGATTGGGGGGTAATGGTTTAGACAATTTGTTTTGGTTACCTAAAAGGACCCTTCCATTTTTTAATTCTGGTTTAAAAATTGCTGTAGGCCATTATGCTGCTCACTTTGACATGGCTTTGTCTTTTATAAGTCTCACAGATGTCTTGATCAAAGAAGATAAATCACCGCATTCTGCAACACTCACATCTTGAAAGTTAAGGAAATAACTTTCCCAAGTTGCAGCTGGCCCTTGGGGACATGAATCACGCTCTCTTTTTCACTATTGCTGTCACTTCCCACGACGGCCTCCACGTGCAGAGTCAATAGGGTCTTGATAATGTCTTTCCCCCTCAGTGGCGATAGGATGGCAATCTTTGGATTCATGCAAATCTATTCTGCTTTCAAAGACTTGATGGTTGAGCAGTTATGGTGAACATAATGCCACTCAACTGTGAGTGTGAAGGTTGCTGAAGTGAAAATGTTTTGTTGCATATGTATTCATCACAATATTTTTTAAAGGAAGACATTCAAAAGAAAACAAAAAGAAACAACAACATGCCACAAGAATCTGGAAGCTTCTCCCAACACTTGAGGTGGCTGCAAATGTAAGTTGGAGTGAAAGATTTGTACGAAAGGGGAAAAGAGACTCTCTTGGAGAATAAGGCGTCTGCAGCTCCCGGGGAGTGAGGGTCTTGTGACTAGATATGCTGATGACATCTCAAAGTCCTGGCTTATGTAAGAGCCTTTAGGTTATACTTTTAGTTGCTAAGATATCCAATTAAATTCCTGACCAATCTTCGAAAAGTTAAACATGAACCTAGCAATTTCACTCCCTGGAAATATACCTAAGAGACTTAAAAGCAGGCACTCAAATATATGCCTGGGTACCAATGTTCACTGAGTTTTCCACAATAGCCAAAGAGTGGCAACAACCCAGGTGTCTAGTGACAGATGAAGGAATAAACAAAATATGGTATGTACATATGATGCCATATGATTCAGCCATTCAGGAATGAAATTTCAATACATGGACAAGCCATGAAAACCTTATGCCGAGTGAAAGAATCGGGTACAGAAGGCAAAATATTGTATGATTCTATGTATCTAAAATATCTGTTGTCGTTCTTGTTAGGTGTGATCAAGTTGATCCTGACCCCTAGTGACTCCACACACAACAGAAATATAAATCATAGAGACTAAGCAAATTCTTGGAGGCAATTGCTGGAAGCTGGGGTGAGGGAAGAAGAGAAATGCCTTAATGACTTTACATTCTGTGTGGGGTGATTAAAAAAATGTAAATAAGATAGTAATGATGCCACCCTGAGAGCGAGACAGGTTAGGAGAGTCTAGATCCTCCCATCCCTTATCCCAAGCTCAAATGACTGAATATTTCCCCCCAGACCAACACATCAGGGCCTTATCTATCACACCCAATTCTGTAAGATATTTCTCTCCAGGCTAGAGTTAAACCTGGTCCTTGGCTCCGCACGAGAAAGAATTCACGCCGAAGCCTGGCTCGTGATCCAAGTGAATTTAATGAGAGTTAGAAGAAGCTTCAGGTTTTACGCGGCACCCATAGGATTCCTTTGACCATGCGGCCTGGCAGAGAGTGCTCAGTGTCACGCAAAGATCTCTCTCCCAAGTTTTCCTCTGAAACAAGACCCCTCTCCCTCTGGGTTCCTGCCTTTTCAAGGGTTCCCGGGGGAGGCGTGGTGAATGACCCAGGTCGGTCCCATTGGCTTAATTGCAATCACCTGGCCCAGGTGGGCTGATGCAGGTTTAACGCCCATCATGCCCACCAACATTGGCTCAATTCCTGGGATTCTCTGCCTCTTTTCATGAATAAATATAATGTCCTTCCTGTCGAAGCTCCCTTTAAAAATCTCCCTTTTCTTTGTTCAGAGACTTGGTGTGTGTTGCCTCAGGGGCCATCACACTTCCCCATGCAACTTGTTTCTCTCCAAGAAATCTTTTTTGCTTATGCTAAGCTTGGCTGTCTGATTCATTATCTTACTAGCCTAGGGAAGGGATAAACAAAAACAAACAAACAGAAAAGTCCACTCACAAGCAATAGTATAGATTAAAGTCAACCTTAATGAGAGCAGGTCTTATCTTTCTTCTTTGGAGTGACTGGGGCAGTTGGAACTGCTGATCTTGCAATTAACAGTGCCACTCGTAATCAGCCATGCCAAAGGCTGCTAGGCAGGGAGAGAATCTTCAACGGGCAGCATGCTTCAGTAACAAGACCAATACTCCCTTTTCTATGACTCATCCCTTACTCCACTTGGTACTCTGTGACGCACCCTTGCATTTGCTAGATCTTCCTTTTTTACAACATTGCAAGCCCACACCCTCCTGCAAAGAATGGCCCCAGGGTCCTCCTCCTGTGGACTAGGGATGAAAGCATGCACAGTAAATACATCACTAGCCTTCAGGTTGACCCAGGCTTTCAGAGTCTCTGCAAAGAACCACACGCACCAAGCCGCTATTCTACCTGAGCCTGTTTTTCCACCAAGAGGTCCATCTAGACAACATCTGGGAGAAGATGACTCGCCAGCTGGACCTCTTTAAGGACAGAGGTGGGTTAGAGGGTGGAGAGGGGCCAGAAGGAAGCAGAATCCTAGTAGGTGAAAGGGATTTAAAAAAAAACACAAAACCCCATGCTGTTCTTTGCCTGAGCAGACAGTAAATTATCTTTCTGTCTCTTGCATGCAATGTCTGCTTTATTTCAACTGGCTAATAGAATAGGGCAAAGGCAACAACGGCGATGGTTACACAACACTGGCTATACTCAATGCCACCGAATTGTACCCTTGAAAATGATTAAATGTGGTGTTATATATGCTTAACCACAAGTTTTTAAAAGATCATATTATGTAGTCTTTTAAAGGGAAGTTTTATTTTATTTTTACTTATTTACTCAGTTATTAAGTGATGACATGCTCAGAATTTACACAATACTGAAGAATATATAGAAGCAGACCAAACAAGCCCTATCATTATCCACAAGGACCTTCTATGGCCATATTTCTTTTGTTTTTTAAAATTTACGTAGTTGAGAAGTGTGTTAGAGCTTAAATTCTGAGGACCAGGTTTGCAGAAGGTTACGGTTTACAGTAGAGGCCCTAAATCCACTTGGAGTGTCCACACAGTTGAGCCTCCAGAGTTCTTTCTGCCCATTCACTCCCTCACAGCTCTCGAGTCCACGCAGACTCCCAGCAACTGCAGGACCAGAGTAAAGCTGCCCCTGTTGGCTATAGATTTTTAGGGGAGCAGACAGTGTAAGGTCAGCATCCTCCTTGGGAAGCGTGGTGGCCCAAGGCATACTTCACTAAGCCATCTGAGCACCAATGGGAAAAACTCTGTCCTCAGACAGATTGTGTTTAAAAATGAATTACTGCCCCTTCCCTAGCCAGCTCATGGGCCTGTGATGGACATTGTGGGACTGTGGTCCCATAGTCATGAGTCATAGCCTGACTACCTTGGTAGAAGGGCCCTGAACCAATTTTGTAAGGTTTTCTAATGGGCAATACCATATGTATCCCAGTTATGATCGCTTTCCTGAGTCTGTAGTCCGGCCGGCAACATGTTGCCAATCATGATTCCATAAGGGTTTCCATTGTCCTGCATGTCCTGTACAAGTGGCCAGAATCTCTGACACAATTATGGCCTTGTGCTGATCGTCTTCCTTACCCGGATGGTTTGTCTTTGTCTGTGTCTTGCCTTTGTCCTGTTTAAGACAGAATAAGTGGAGCTCTACAAATTATACATAATTTATAAATTGTATTTAGTTTGGGGTCTCTTTTTTCTCTACAAAAAAAGTTAGAGGGGGTAAAAAAAACAGTGGTACAGATAAGAGCTCTGGACAGATGGAATTCAGGACAGATAAAACCTTCAGGAACAGTAGTGGGGGTAGGGGGGTGGTGTGGTGGGGGGAAAGAGGGAGAAAGAGGAAACTCATCACAAGGTTGGATATATAGCCCACCCCCCAGGGGGACAAATAACAGAAATGTGGATGAAGGGAGCCAACTGACAGTGTAAGACATGAAATAGCATCAAGGATTCACAAGGGTGGGTAGGTGGGGGAGGGAGGGGAGAAAAGAGGAACTGATACCAAGAGCTCAAGTAGAAAGAAAATGTTTTGGATATATCGATGGCAACATACATACGAGTGTTCTTACTACAACTGAATGACAGATTGCCATAAGATTTGTAAGAGCCCCCAATAAAATGATTAATTAAAAAAATGTGAAAAACAAAAAATTTTAAAAGACTGGATCAAAAGTATCCCCTCTCTGGTGAGTCTTTAGTACTTGAGAATATAGTCCTCTGAGCAAGACCCCTCCTCACAAAGCACCTCCACCAGCCGCCAAAAGCCCTGACTCATGTATCAAAACCTGGACATGTTCTGTCTCTGATCTGGGGGAAAAAGAGCTCATCTTTTTTGCATGACAGATTGATATTCAGTGAAACCAGTTAGGGAAGGCCAGCTTGTCCAGTTCACGGTGCATTCCCCCTCATAGCTTTGCAGCTGTACTCGAAGGGGAGGGGCAAGAAGGCCAGGAGAAGATGCAGTCGGATGTAGGGAGATAGGGAGAAGGGTGTGGGTGTGTCCGTATAAAAGGAACTATACTTGTGTGCCTGGGAGGGTATAAAGAGTGTAGCTTTGAGTGTATTTTGGGCAAAGATAATTCCTACAAGCTTTTGCTAATGAAGGTCAAGGAAGAAACTTAGAAGGAGGGGGGAGACATCAGTCCAGAGGATGCCTAATTAATGAAGAACAACATTAATCATTTCCTGTTCCTGCTCACTCCATAACTCTGAAAACTGGTTACTGGTGACAGCTTGGGGGGGGGGGGGAACACTAACCACCCACCCAAACAAACATTTTATTTGTTCACTTCTTAAAAATGGACCACATAGCCTCAAGCAGAACATACACTAAAATGAAAGCCCTTTTGGTTCCATGCTGGCCAGATAACTGCAAGGTCCACATTTCAAAACCACCATCCACTACTTGGGAGAAAGACAGGGCTTTCTACTCGAATAAAACAGTTAGTTTTGGAATCCCGGAGGGCTAGTTCTACCCTATCCTACAGGGTCATTATGAGTTGGCATCAACTTCAATGGCTATACAGTTTTTTGTTTTCCTTTCAATCTGCATGCGAGTTGGGGAGTTGGGTTTTGCTCAGTGGTGCATCCCTGAGAAGCATCAGGACAGATTCTTAGTGACTAACCTCTAGATTATTTGGATTAGAACCTAAACATTTTGGTAAGTGATATTCTTTAGTGATTTCTTTTCATACTCCAGTACCTTGAACCTTATATTAATTCTGCCTCCAAAATATACCCTGAATGTGTTCTCTCTTTCTCGATTACATCAAATGAGTTCAAGCCACCATCAGCTGGTTCTCACCTGCCATGGAATGATAGCTTCCTAGCTGGGTTCCCCCTTCCATTTGACTCTGTTATCCACTCAAAAGTCAGCATTATCTTTTAAAACTTACATCTCATCATGCCTTGCTCCTGCTTAAAATTCTTCAATACTTCCCTGTGGCGCATATGTGAGAATTCAGAAATGCTATCAGGACCCTATAAGATTTAGCCCTTGTCTTTCCTCTCCTTCACTCTGTCCTGCATTCCTTCTAGATCAGCGGTTCTCAACCTGTGGGTCACTACCCCTTTGGGGTCAAACCCCTTTCACAGGGGTCACCTAAGACCATCGGAAAACACATAATTTCGATGGTTTTAGGAACCGAGACACTGCTTCTCTATCCGTCTCCAGGCAGGCCTACCCACATACAGATATGCCCACATATGAGTACCCAGAGTGATGACATCATCATGCCAAGCCCATCACATACACACCGCACAAATACAGGTGTGTGTAACAGGGTTGGCACCACAATGTACTTATGTGGACCAGTCACACATGTGTAGAGAGCAGCTACTGTGTAGAGAACAGCGACTGTGTAGGAAACAGCTCCTCTGTTAAAAGCAGAGTATTGTGTTGAAAGCAGCAGTATTGAAGGTAAAATGACACTTCATGAATTATAATTACTGGATAAATATAAAATCATGTACTGTAAAATCAGCAAATATATATTTAAATAAATAAATAAATAAGTAAGTATATATATATATATATACACACCATGGGAACTTAATCTGGATGCTGATCAGGCTTTTTATATTCAGCTGTGGTTGATGTGAATACTGCCTCCTTGTGATAGTAACAAGTATGTAAAAAACAACAGAATGGTAAATCATAGGACATTTTTTTTTCTCTTTTCTTCTTTCACATTTTATTAGGGACTCATACAACTCTTACCACAATTCATACATATACATACATCAATTGTATAAAGCACATCCATACATTCCCTGCCCCAATCATTCTCAAGGCATTTGCTCTCCACTTAAGCCCCTTGCATCAGGTCCTCTTTTTTTTCCCCTCCTCCCTCCCCCTTCCCCCCTCCCTCATATGCCCTTGGTAATTTATACATCGTTGTTTTGTCATATCTTGCCCTATCCGGAGTCTCCCTTCCCCCCTTCTCTGCTGTCCCTCTCCCAGGGAAGAGGTCACATGTGGATCCTTGTAATCAGTTCCCCCTTTCCAACCCACTCACCCTCCACTCTCCCAGCATCGTCCCTCACACCCTTGGTCCTGAAGGTATCATCCACCCTGGATTCCCTGTACCTCCAACCCTCATATGCACCAGTGTACAGCCTCTGTCCTATCCAGCCCTGCAAGGTAGAATTCGGATCATGGTAGTTGGGGGGAGGAAGCATCCAGGATCCGGGGGAAAGCTGTGTTCTTCATCGATACTACCTCACACCCTAATTAACCATCTCCTCTCCTAAACCCCTCTATGAGGGGATCTCCATTGGTCGACACTTGGGCCTTGGGTCTCCACTCTGCACTTCCCCCTTCATTTAATATGATATATATATACATATATATACATACATATATACATATACACATATATACACATACATACACACACTTATATCTTTTTTTTTTTGCATGATGCCTTATACCTGGTCCCTTGGGCACCTCGTGATCGCACTGGCCGGTGTGCTTCTTCCATGTGGGCTTATTTGCTTCTGAGCTAGATGGCCGCTTGTTCACCTTCAAGCCTTTAAGACCCCAGACACTATCTCTTTTGATAGCCGGGCACCATCAGCTTTCTTCACCACATTTGCTTGTGCACCCATTTGTCTTCAGCGATCCTATCATGGAGGTGTGCAGTCAATGATATGATTTTTTGTTCTTTGATGCCTGGTAACTGATCCCTTTGGGACCACTCGCTCACTCAGGCTGGTGTGTTCTTCCATGTGGACTTTGTTGCTTCTGAGCTAGATGGCTGCTTGTTTATCTTCAAGCCTTTAAGACCCCAGTCACTATCTCTTTTGATAGCCGGGCACCATCAGCTTTCTTCACCACATTTACTTGTTCACACACTTTGGCTCCAGCCGTTGTGTCGGGAGAGTGAGCATCATAGAGTTCCAATTTAATAAAAGAAGGTATTCATGCATTGAGGGAGTGTTTGAGTAGAGGCCCAAGGTCCTTCTGCCACCTTAATACTTGACCTATAAATATAGACACATAGATCTATTTCCCCATCCTCCTATATATATTTGCATGTACATGTCTTTGTCTAGACCTCCATGAATGCCCTTTGACTCCTAGCTCTTTCCTCCATCTCCCTTGACTTTCCTCCTGCCCTACTACCATGCTTCATCGCCACCTGGGCTAGAGTATACCTCTTCTCTAAGCAACCTTACCCTTGATCATTTCCCACCAGGCCTGCCACTCCCCCTTCTCTACCATTTGGGGTCCCATGTTTTTCCCTTGTCCCTGGGTTTGTTAACACCACTTCCTTACCCCCCCCTACCCCCCCATCCCAAGTCCCCCCAAAACTGTCGGTCCCGTTGTTTTTCCTCCAGATATTTCATCCAGCCTGTCCTATTCAGACAGACCTGTGGAGTCACTAACATGCACGAAAACTAGACAGAGGAAAACAAAGCAACAGTATACAACCAGACAACAAAACAACAAAAACAAACCACTGACAAAGAACAGAATAAAACAGTTCACAAGAGAAAAGCTTGTAGTTAGTTCAGGGATCGTTTGCTGGCCCTTAGGAGCGTTTTCCAGTCCAGTCTGTTGGGGCACCACGCCCTGGCCCCGAAGTCCACTTTCAGCATTCCCTGGGGACCTTGCCACTCCATTCCCTTGCTGTTCCGCTGCACTCCCTCAGTGATTTGCCTCGGTGTGGTGGGATCAGGTCAGGTGCAATTCCCACACTGTGTCTCCGGTGCTGTCCCCTGTATCGCCCTTAGTCACTGAGGGGCATCATGTCTCATATTGGGGCCAGCCATGTTGTTCTCTCTGTGGACTGGCTGCTCTACTCAGGAACATCATCATCACGGCCTGGTGGGCCAGGCTGTGCTCCACTCTCTCCTCCTGCCCCTTCATCTGCTCCCGTGTGCTCTGATCAAATATGTCCATCTCCCAGAGCTGCAGAGTCAATGTCGTCCTTTGGAAAAAATTCTTTTCGGGGGAGGGGCAGGAATCCACTTAATTTATGGTGCTGGGGCCAGCCTCCCAGACCTCTCCACCGGTTCCCTCCTCCACACCGGGATATTGCGTTCACACCTTGCGACACTGGGTTGAAGTCTGGTCCCACTTTCCCTGTGGAGATATAAACAATACCCTCCCCTTGGGTGGATTAATGCCCTATGACCCCACTACCCTTTTCTTCCTTGTATTTATCCTTTTGTTTTCCTTTCCCCACCTCCTCCACCATTGTCTACCAAATCATAGGACATTTTAATGAACTGCATTGACGGAAATATGCCATGTATCATCTTTTGTATTATTAAAACTATTGTTATATATTATTTTCATTGGCAAACCATCCCATGACAATGGATTGTGTAGAGAAGAATATTAAGCAAAGAAAATATAGTGAGGATTTTTGGCAGGGTGGTTTTACCTCAATAATTACAGCAGGAATTGAGAACCCGCAATGTGTTACTTGTGAAGTTCTATCAGCTGGACCTATGAAGCCAAACAAACTAAAACGCCATTTTCATAGCAAGGATTCAAACTTTGACGGCAAGGAAACCAGCTATTTTAGAAGCAAAGCTGACGGACTCGAAAAAGCCAGCCTTGACACTGGTGGCAAGTACCACAAACAAAACATAGCAGCCATTGATGCTTCATATTTGGTGGCACTCAAAATCACCAGAGCTATGAAACCTCACACCACTGCTGAGGATTTACTGTTGCCAGCGGCCAAAGACATTGTTTGAGTTATGATTGGAGATGAATTTGAGTGCAATTTCCTTATCTAACAACATGAAGAAGAATAGTTGACATGTCTGCTGATATTCTTGATCAGGTAATCCAGGAAATTAAATCTGCTCCACTTCCAATATTGAGCATCCAGCTGGATGAATCTACAGATGTTGCAAGCTGTTCACAGTAACTGGTTTACGTGAGGTATATTAACAAGGTTTGATTTAAAAATGAGTTTCTTTCTTGCAAACCTCTTGAAATGACAACTACTGCATGTGATGTATTTGACACAGTTGGTTCATTTCTGAAAGAGCATAGGATCTCTTGGGGAAAGGTTTGTGGAGTTTGCACAGATGGTGCTCCAGCTATGCTAGGACATTGATCTGGATTTCAACGTTTGGTACTGAGTGAGTCACCAAAAGTCATTGGAACTCACTGTATGATTCATTGGCAAATATTAGCAACAAAGACGCTGCCACAAGAGTTACAAGTAGTGAAAAGCGTCATGAGTTCTGTCAACTTTGTGAAGGAGATCACTTTAAACAGTCAACTGTTTTTGCAATTGTGCAACAAGTTGCATGCGCTGAATAATGCTCTGCTATTTCACACTGAAGTGAGATGGTTGTCGAGAGGAAAAGTTTAAAAATGTGTGTTTGAGCTTCGTGATGAACTCAAAATGTTTTTTAATCAGAAATCAAGACCACATTTTGAAGCACTTTTTAGTGATAAAAGTGAACTGCAGAAAATAGCTTACTTAGTTGCCATCTTTAATGAGTATTCTATTGAATACTGCCAGGTCCAAATGCAACATGCCTCGATTTGTCTGAAAAGATCTGATCATTCCAAATGAAACTTCAGCTTTGGCCAAAAAAAACTGGATGAAAATAAAATGCACATGTTGCCTACCTTATCTGCTTTCTTTCAGGAATATGACATTGAACCAGACAAAAGGATTACAATGATAATTTCTGTCAAAGAACACTTGCACATACTTGCAAACAAAATTTTATCACACTTTCCAAATCGACCTGACACCCCACTTGCACTTGCCAGAAGCCCATTCATAGTCAGAGTTGAAGATGTTCCTGAGACAGCACAAGAGGAGTTCATTGAACTTATTTAAAACGATGCAGCAAGAACTGATTTCTCTACAATGCCAGCTACAAAATTCCGGATCAAGTGTTTGCAGTCATATCCTGTTCTGTCTGAGACTGTGTTGCGCCTTCTTCCATTTCCAACAACGTATCTTTGTGAAACAGGGTTTTCCAACTGTTGGTTATCAAGTCTAAATACAGAAGTAGATTTGTTGTGGAAGATGATCTTGTGTTCTTGTAAAGATTGCCCCGAGAATCTCTGATCTGGTGAGAAAGAAGGTATCTCAACCTTCTCACTGACGTTGACTTTTTAGGCATATTGTCGCAAAATGTAGCGATGTAGTTTACTGTTGTTATATTAAGACTGTTAACCATGCTACACCATGCTTCAAGACAAAATTTCATTGATTTGTCCTTAGAAAGAAATCTTTCGCAATATATAATTACATATTATTTGTGTGACTAATCACTATGCTTTAACGATGTTAACTTTGTAACAATGAAAATACATCCTGTATATCAGATATTGACGTTACGATTCATAACAGTAGCAAACTTTCAGTTATGAAGTAGCAATGAAAATAATAATTTTATGGTTGGGGGGGGTGGTCACTGCAACATGACGAACTGTATTAAAGGGTCACGGCATTAAGAAAGTTGAGAACAACTGTTTTAGATTGCTTGGATTTCTCTTGTCAGTTAAGTTTCTTCAAGGCACCAGCTCTTTTTATCTCAGGACTTTTCACATTCTGTTCTGCTGCAGGAGCTGGTCTTCCCCTGACTTTCTTCCCACCCGTTCTTTGGATTTCAGCTTACACATCACTGACCCATCTACCCTAGTCTAACTCAGGCACCCCCCTATTATACACAGCACTCTATACATTTGTTTTATAGTCTTATTAGAGTTTGATCCTTTTTACTTATTTGTATGGTGTTGTTTAAGGTCTATGTCGCCTATCATATGATCAATTTAGCAAGACAATATTGTGGCTTTTTGTTCTCTGCTGTATCCCTTGGGCCCATACAATCTCAACATTCCTTAAATGGATTATTTAATCCTCCAGGTTCCAAGAGTTTAAAATAGCAATGACTAAAGATTTCTTGTATCTGTTCTCTGCTAGTTCAGCTCACATAAAAGACACTCAATAAATATTTGATTGATCAGTTGAATGACTAATTTAAGATGGGATATTTTTGACAGAAAGCAAGGTGTCATACCTACAAGCACATTAGGATCAAGCACACCCAGGTGTAATTACAGTCCACCCTCTTCTTACGTGGTGAAAGTGAAAACTGTCATAATGAGGATTCAGTACAAACATGTATAATTACCTTAATGATAATTTTACTCTCATAGGAAAAAGTAATAAATACACAGTACTTCTGAATTTTACTGGCATGGATGTGTTATTTATAATGATAAGAAGGATGTGATTAGCTATAAAGGACTGAACTTAAATCAACCCCCTTCTCCCCGAGTGTAGTAGGCTTCGAAGGACAGTTCAGTTCAGTTCTCACTGCCATTATGACATTGCTGACTCTTGGTGACCCCCTGAGGGGCTTTTCAACACTATAATTGTTTATGGGAGTAGAAAGCCCAATCTTTCTCCTGTGAAGCTGCTGGTGATTTCAAACTGCCTACCATGCGTACCACAGCCCAGTGTGTAGCCACTACACCACTAGGGCTCTTTCTTAGAAGGAGAAGGTAAGTACAAGCCAAACAGGAAGTGCAGGGAGAAAGCCCTTTTGTGTAGGGCAACTACTATAGCTTGAATCTTGAGCTGCAGACTCAGCAGACAGCCAAACCAAGTAGTTATTATGATAGACTTCATGCTGTGAATGATCGTCATGTAAATTTGATTTAAATATGAAGGTAAGTCAAAGAAGGATTTCTACTAGTGATTCAGTTCACACATGGTGTGTTAGTCTGGGTTGACTAGAGAAACAAATTCAGAAACTCCTATGTGTGTAAGAGAGAGTTTTATATCAAAGAGTAATTGCAAATTAAGAACACATCCCAGCCCAGTCCAGATCAAGTCTGTAAGTCTGATATTAGCTCATATGTCCAATACTAGTCTATAAATTCTTCTTCAGACTCATGCAACACATGCAATAATGCTGAATGCAGGAAGATTACAGGCCTGTGGCTGGGAATTCTTATAGATCCGGAGACAGTGGAAGCATCACCAAGACTCTGGCTGGCATCAGCATGGCTCCATGTGGCTTGTCAACACAAATACAGGAGTTCCCAGAATCCTCAGAAGAAGGTCATGTCCACAGAGGCCTCATTGACTATGACCTGATTGACAGACTAGACTCCATTCCTTCCCTCAAGTTGACAAAAGATTGTGTAACTGCCACACCTGGCATGGGTTTATTCCAAATAAAACATATTTAAACATGCCTCTGAGATCAGTAGATGGCTGCAGACAGTTCTCTGAGTAATACACTTGTCTTCCTTTCCTTAGGATGTCTAAGCCCCCAGAAAAGGTCCTATCAAAATAGTAGATTCTGAAGGAAATCTGCTAGGCCTATTAAATTGACAGCAGAAAAATCAGCTCAGAAGCTTAGGAAGACTGATTTGTTTGATTCCCAAGGGGTAATCATAATAGTTTGTGGGTTTTTTTGGGAAGATACAGGATGGTCTAGAGGCTTGTTTAGACTGCATTGATTAGAAAAACAAATCTCGGGACACTCATATGTAAAAGAGAGCTTTATATCAAAGAACTATTATATATTGAGAAAACATCCAAGCACGGTCCAGATCAAGTCCCTATGTCTGTTATTAGCCCATCTGTCCAATACTAGTCCATACATTCCTCTTTAGATTCACACAGCACATGTAATGATGTTGAATGCAGGAAGATCATAGGCTGGTGGGTGAAAAGTCTTGTGGATCTAGTGGCGATGGATGCATTTCAGCACTAGCTTGAGTCTCCATGTGGCTCCTCCAGGTCTCTGTGTGGCTCTTCAACAGGAAGGTGAAGCAGAAAGAGGCTCTTGCTGGGCTCTGCAAGTCTCCATGTGGCTTGTCAACAGGAAGACAAAGGCAGAGATAGGAAGTTTCCAGAATCCTTATGAGAAGACCATGTCCACGAAGGAGGCACCATCAGACTGTGACTTGATTGACAGGCTAGACACCACCCCTACACTTATTTATTTATCAAGTTGACAAGAAATTATGTAACTACCACAAGGCTTCTTAGGAAGAAAATTGAAAACTGCATTGCTGAGAAAAGGACCAGAAAAGTCGTGCTGAAGAATTTGCTCCTCTCCCAGCAATTCCCTTGGCTATTCTTCAGGGGCAACAAGGGCTGTCCCAAGAGAATTTCATTGGGAAAAGTTACCTTGGTCGTGTCCCTTCAGATTTCTTTTTGTTCCCTAAATACAAAGGACATTTTAAAGAAATACAATTTGTGTCCCTCAAGGATGCCAAAACTTCTCGTTTTGAGATGTTGTCAATCAGAGAGCACAGAATTTTTCAGGGAAGTGTTAGAGCAGGGCATCCTCAAGCTTTTTAAACAGGGGGCCAGTTCACTGTCACTCAGACCTGTTGGAAGGCCGGACTGTAGTTTAAAAAAAAAAAAAAACTATAAACAAATTCCTATTCACACTGCCCATATCTTATTTTGAAGTAAAAAACCAAACGGGGCAAAGACATCCGGTGGGCTGGATAAATTTCCTCTGTGGGCCGCATGTGGCCCACGGGCCGTAGTTTGAGGACGCCTGTGTTAGAGGGATGGAAATACTTGTCTTCCGAAGTGTATAGGTATAGATGGAAGATATGTTGAGAAATAATAGCATCACATTTTGATGTTTTTCTTTATAAGGTTTCTATGATTTGTGGAGAGATACTTTTTGACCTCACGTGTACACAGGAGGAGGCAGTCACCTGGGCAGCGAAGCTAAGCTGAGCGGCCCCCCGTGGCTCTGTTGACCTTTCTGGGCACATATGAGGGCAGCAGTGCTTTGTTGGTGGCATGGCATCATAACCAGCTGTTTGATCAGGAAAAGGACAAGTGAGGCTGGTCTAGGGTGCAAAAGAGACCCCATATCAAACACAACGTAAGGAGAACATTTATTAAGTCTTAAAAGAGACAAGGACACAGATACAGCGTCCAATTGTGATAAGAGCTGTAAGAACCCCCAATAAAATTCTCTTTAAAAAAAAGCATGGCATCCAACGGTTCATTGAGATGCCAAGCTCGTTTAAAAAGGCTTGTTTGGACGCTCTGACAGCCACAGCAGAGAGACCTGATTCGGAAACTCCACTGGGTGAACTGAACTCTACCTTAAATACACCTGTAACCTGAGGACTTAAACAGAAAAGTCCTGGTGTTTGAAGAAGCAGAAGACAGTTATGCCAAGAGTATTGATAGGTGGTAGGTGGACAATCATTGATTATATCAATGCCCTCTATGCTGTATTAAGACACATATTATTCTAGAAAACCTGTGATTGACATTGCCAGTGAATATTATATTTTTCCTGACAATCAACTCCCATTATGTGTGTAAACAGTATCCAGCCACAAAAGGGTTGTACATTGGGGAAGCCCTCCTGAATTTTTGTTAACTTTTTTTTGCTGTGTTTGTGGTATATGAAACCCAGGATTGATGAACCTACAGAGACAGCAAGTAGAACAAGGGTTCCTGGGGTACAGTGGGTGTGTGGCGGTGGGGAGGGGGGGTTAAGGGGAGCTGATATGAAGAAGGAAGAGGATATTCTGAAACTGATAGTAGTAACAGTTGTACAATATTGCTTGATGTGATTGAACTATGGAATGGCATCTGTATTAGCTCCCCATAAAATGGTTTTTTTTAAAAAAAAGCATGGTTGGGCAAAGGAAACTCACAAAAACTTGATTGGTGGCAGATCAGTGTGTCACAGGTACAGGCGGGACTGAAGAAGCAGGAACAGGACCATGATTGGGACACGTACATTGTTAGACAGAAGGGCTCACAAGATTGTTCCAGGGACTTCCAACTACTACAGTCACAGTGAGGCAGGAAGGGCATGGCTCATGACTATGGAATCTCCTGTACTGTCCCTCACGAGGTGATCTCCATCAAGGACACAAGCCCTTCAGAGAGACACTGCCCCTCCCTGGGCTGGCCAGAAAGGAGCAGAGGCAAGCCACTCTTCAGAGCATTCTGCCTGAGGGCAAGGTGATCTACATCTTTGGTTGGTGATCAGAAAGAATTCAATGAAGGCTTAATCTATTTGAGGATTCTGCAAATGGATTCTGGGCTGCCATAGCCACCCATGGCCTTTTGAAACCAGGGTGCTCCGAATTTAAGCGCTAACACAAGACTCGCATGTTTGGCTCAAGGACACCCGTTCCAGGTCAGTGTCAGAGAGTGGGATGATTAAGTCTGGCACAGCATGTATCACAATTGACCTGCAGCCCAGCTGAGCTCAGAGAGCAGACCCGCAGGAGAGCTGGCACAAAGAGTAAAGGGCTGTTTTTCAATCACCAACAGAGTGGGGGAGTGACAATGTGAGGGCCAGATGGGGACGAGGTCATCTGGGAGAGCTCTTCTAGAATGGACACAGCAGACCAGGCACCAGGCCACAGTGGCATTGAAAAGATGCTGGTGTCTTCCGTGAGCATTGGCCTGCTGGCAGCTTCTTTGCAACTGAAGATTGGCCTAGGGGATAGGATAGAGGCATCATTGTAACCAAAAATAAACCCACACTGCCGTTGAGTGGGTTCTGACTCTGAGGGAATAATTTCCACAATTCCCAACTCTGAACTATTAAGCCCAGTGTGTCCATAGCTCTCCAGGGTGTCTGAGAGTATAAATCCTTACAGGAATGCCATCATCTCATCTTTCTCCCTCAGAGAAGCAAAGTTTTCTGAGTGAATAAGCCAGTCAGAGAGACATTGATTTATTACTGTTTTTCTGACCCAAATTCCCCTCACCAATGTGAGAGGCCAGAATAACGTAATTTACATATAGCACTCATACAAAGAACCTGCCAAACCGCTGAGCTTTTATTTGCTGCCTTGAATAAGGTCCGTTAATATGCCACTAACTAGTACATTTCCTGCAACTGTGCGAACTGCTTGCATCTAATGAAAGCAGATACTGTCTGCAAAGCCCTTAAAAAATACCCGGCCAATAAGACTAGTCGATCTGACTCCGGGCCACCCAGTGTGTTGTAGAGTATTACTGGGTGCTATCGGGTTTCTATAGTTGTGAACAGTGGTAAGATTCAAATAGGTCAGCAACTGGTTCCCTGCCATCATGACCATTGAATTAATTAATTTAATATTAAAAAAATCATTTTATCGGGGGCTCATACAACTCTTATCACAATCCATCCATCCATCCATTGTATCAAGTACATTTGTACATTTGTTGCCATCATCATTCTCAAAACATTTTCTTTCTATTTGAACCCTTGGTATCAGTTCCTCATTTTTTCCCCTCCCTCCCCCATCCTCCCTCCCTCCCTCACCCTTGATAATTTATAAATTATTATTATTTTGTCATATCTTACACTGTCCAATGTCTCCCTTCACCCACTTTTCTGTTGTCCATCCCCAGGGAGGATGGTTGTATGTAGATCATTGTAAGATTACAATGATCTACTCCACTTTTCCCTTACCCTCCTGGTATAGCTACTTTCATTATTGGTCCTGAGGAGTTTATCTGTCCTGGATTCCCTGTGTTTCCAGTTCTTATCTGTACCAGTGTAAATGCTCTGGTCTAGCCGGATTTGTGAGGTAGAATTAGGATCATGATAGTGGGAGGCAGGAAGCATTTAAGAACTAGAGGAAAGTTGCATGCTTCATCGATGCATCTCCTTTGACTGGTTCGTCTCCTCTTCACAACCCTTCCATAAGGGGATGTTCAGTTGCCTACAGATGGGCTTTGGGTCTCCACTAAAAACTCCCCCTTACTCGCAATGATATGATTATTTTGTTCCCTGATTCCTGATACTTGATTCCATCGACACCTCGTGATCACACAGACTGGTGTGCTCCTTCCATGGGGGCTTTGTTGCTCCTGAGCTAGATGGCCACTTGTTTACCTTCAAACCTTTAAGACCCCAGATGCTTTCTTTACATTTGCTAATGCACCCACTTTGTCTCCAATGATCATGTTGGGAAGGTGAGCATCATGGAATGCCAATTTAATAGAACAAAGTGTTCTCAAATTGAGGGAATACTGGTACACATAGATCTATTTCCCCATCAGCATGTATAAATATATTTATATATGTACATGCCTGTATTTAGACCTCTATAAATGCCCTTTGACTCATAGTTTTTCCTCTGTTTCCTTTTAGTTTCCTCTTGTCCCAATATCATTTTCATCCGTCATTTGGGTTTCAGTAATTCCTCTTGATTACATTGCCCTTGATCAAGCTCTAGCAGACCTCCTACATCCTTCTCGCCATTGATTTTAGATCCCTTATGGTTTCCTTGTCCCAGAGTTTGTTAATACCCACTTCCTTTCCCCTGCTCCCCCCTCTCCTTTGTCCCCCTGGAACCATAGGTCCCATTGTTTTCTCCTGCAGATTGTTTATCCTGCCTATCTTATCTGGATAGGCCTGCCAAGGTAATAATATACCCAAAGAACAGGACAGAACAAAGCAAAGCAACAAAAGAAAACAAAACAATAACAACAAAAACCAACAGCAGAAAAAAGGAAAAACCTGTAAATAGTTCAAGGTTTGTTTGTTAACATTTAGGAGTATTTTCTGGTGGAGTCTGATGGGGTGTCATGCCCTGGGTCCACAGTCTATTTTTAGTATTCCTTTAGAACTTTGTTGATCTGTTCCCCTTGCTGTTCTGGTGCACACCCTTAGTGTTTTGCCTCAGTGTGGTGGGATCAGATTGGGTGCAATTCCTGCACTGTGTCTCCAGTGAGGGATGTTGTTTCTCTTAGTGGGGCCGGCCATATTGTCCTCTCTGTGCTTTGGCTGCTCTGAGCGGGAATATCGTCCTCAGGGCTTGGTAGACTAGGTTATGGTCCACTCTCTTTTCCTTGCCCTTCATTTGTTCCTGTGTGTTCTGATCAGACATGTCCCTCTCCCTGAGCTGTAGCTTCAGTGCTGTCCTCTGAAGTGAATTCTTCTGTGGGGAAGAGAGGCTGTCCACGTAGTTGGGATTGGGACCGACTCCTCAGACCTCTTTATTGGTTCCCTTCTTCATGCCGGGATGTTTCATTCATGTCTTGGAGCACCGGGTAGGTCTGGTCCCTCTTTCCCCGTGGAGATATAAACAATACCCTCTCTCCCCTTGGGTGGGTCAGTGCCCTGTTCCCTGCTATTCATCTCTTTTTTTCTTTTCTCCCCCTCCTTTTTAGTTGGCTACCATATGAATCCTTGAATTTGGTCTGGCCCCTGTCATACTACCTGGACCTCACCCCAGGAATGTTTGCATACAGTAGTGTTTTCCCTATCTTCCTTTTGCATTTTTTTTAACAATTTATTAGGGGCTCATACAATTCTTATCACAGTTCATACATATACGTATATCAATTGTATAAAGCACATCTGTACAGTCTTTGCCCTAATCATTTTTTTCTCCTCTTTTCTTTTTTTACATTTTATTAGGGACTCATACAACTCTTATCACCATCCATCCATATACATACATCAATTGTATAAAGCACATCCATACATTCCCTGCCCCAATCATTCTCAAGGCATTTGCTCTCCACTTAAGCCCCTCTCCCCCCTCCCTCATGTGCCCTTGGTAATTTATACCTCGTTATTTTGTCATATCTTGCCCTATCCGGAGTCTCCCTTCCCCCCTTCTCTGCTGTCCCTCTCCCAGGGAAGAGGTCACATGTGGATCCTTGTAATCAGTTCCCCCTTTCCAACCCACCCACCCTCAACTCTCCCAGCATCCTTTTGCATTTTTAAGCTTACCTCAGCGGACTCGTGTTGTACTTGTCCTTGGCTTACTTTGCTTAGCATGATTTCCTCCAGTTCTCCCCATGCAATTATGTGCTTCATGTGTTCATCACTGCTGTTTAGGGATGCATAGTACTCCATTGTATGTATGCACCACAGTCCCCATGACCATTTTAAGTATAAAAAAAAGATATACCGAAAGGTAATTTATTATTTCACACAGATTTCATAGGTTAATACTTACATTAAAACAATAAAAGATGAGGGAGGGAAGAGCGGAGAGGGAGGGGGAAAAAAAAAAAGAGGACCTGATGCGGAGGGCTTAAGTGGAGAGAAAATGCTTTGAGAGTGATTAGGTCAAAGAATGTACGGATGTGCTTTATACAATTGATGTATGTATATGTGTGGATTGTGATAAGAGTTGTATGAGCCCCTAATAAAATGTAAAAAGAGAAAAGAAAATGATTAGGGCAAAGAATGTACAGATGTGCTTTATACAATTGATGTATGTATATGTATGGATTGTGATAAGAGTTGTATGAGCCCCTAATAAAATGTTTTTTTAAAAAATAAAAGAGCTACACAAACTAGATTATGTTTTAAGAAAGAATTGCGCAGATAAATGTTAAAAAAATAGTAAGGGAGGTACATTTGTGATTTGCACAAATCGGTCTGTCTTAGAAAGAACTCTGATTACAAGTGCCGTGTTCACCACCAGTTCACCGAACTCAACAAAAGTAGGTGTTTCTGCCCAGCTGGCTGAGTGCCACCACTGACTGTGACAATCGAGAGCAGGTCACGGGTGGGTGCTGACCACTTTTTGTTAGTAGCCCAGTGCTTAACGATTTACACCACCGAGGGTCTGACCTGGCATGCAGATATTTGATTGTATCCTTATTATTGCCACTTGATTAACTTGATCCAAAAATGCTCAGCTGCTCAAGTCTCCTCTGCCCTGCCTGGGTTTCCCTAGTAAATCCTTTCTCCTACTCTGAACTTCAAATCCTGTGGATGTTCTTCAAGCCTCTACCACCCCCAGTTCCTAGCTCCTTCAAAGCAGCTGCTGTTGCTTTTAGGGGGCCATAAGTTGGCTCCGACCCCTAGCAACCTTATGCACAGCGGAAGGAACCACTGCTCGGTCCTGTGCCATCCTCACAATTGCTCCCGTGCCTGCGCCCATGGATGCGGTCACTGTGTCAAGCCATCTCATAGAGGGCCTTCCCCCCTTGGTGCCACCCCTCCACTTTACCGAACATGATGTCCTTCTCCAGGGACTGTTCTCTCCTGACAACTTGTCTTAATGATGTAAGACAAAGCTTTCCATCCTAGCATCTAAGGAGCACTCTGGCCTTAATTCCTCCAAGACAGATTTGTTTGTACTTTTAGTAGTGCATGGTACTGTCAATATTCTCCTCCAGTAGCAAATGCATCAATGAGTCTTTGCTCTTCCTTACTCAATGTCTAACTTTCACATGCACATCACCAATGGAGAATACCATGCTTGAGCCAGGCACACTTAGTCCTCAAACTGACATCCTTGCTCTTCAACACTCTAAAGAGGTCTGGTGCAGCAGATTCACCTAATGCAAGACATCTTTTGATCTCTTGACTGCTGCTTCTATGAGCATTGATTGTGGAGCCAAGCAAGATGAAATCCTTGACAACTTCAACCTCTTCTCCATTTATCATGATGTTTCCTATGGATCTAGTTGCGACGAGGTCTTCCTTACATTGGGTTGTAATCAGTACTGAAGGCTACAATCTTTCACCTTCATCAGCAAGTGCTTCAAGTCCTCCTCACCCGGCAAGCAAGGTTGTGTCATCTGTATACTTCCAGTTGCTAATAAGCTTGCCTCCACTCCTGAGGCCACATTCTTCTTCATATAATTCAATTTCTCTGATGATTTTCTCAGCATATAGATTGAACAAATGTGGTGAGAGGATACAACCCTGACACATATGTTTCCTGATTTTAAATCATGCAGTATTTCCTCGTTCTCTGTGCACAACTACCTCCTGATATAGTTGCATGAGCTAAAACAAGGGTCCAGGAATTGACAGAGTACCCACTGAAATGTTTCAGAAAGCTGCAGAAGCACTGGAAGCACTCACTACTCTATGCCAGGAAATTTGGAAGACAGCTACCTGGCTAACTGACTGGAAGAGATCCATGTTTGTACCCATTCTAAAGAAAGGTGACCCAATAGATTGCTCACCCTATGTAGAATGATATCACATACAAGTAAAATTTTGCCAAAGATCATCGGTTGCAGCAGTACATTGACTGGGAACGTCCAGAAGTTCAGACTGGATTCAGAATAGGATGTAGAACAAAGGATATCATTGCTGATGTCAGATGGGTCTTGGCTCAAAGGAGAGTATACCAGAAAGAGGTTTACTTGTGTTTTATTGAAGATGCTAAGCCATTTGATTGTGTGGACCAAAATAAACTGTGGTTAACCTTGAGAAGAATGAGACTGCCTTCCCAGCAGCTGTGCTTAATTCTTAAAGACCTTTAGGGAATAATTCCCTCAAGTCCCAACTCCAAATCTGTTCATATGTATCCATAGCTATCCTAGATGGCTCCTTGATATGTTGACATCAGAGGTGCCTTGGCTCCTTTTTGTACCCACAGACAGTCTTCCTTACTCACACTTTCAATTCCAAATTCAGTGCTAGCTCCACCTCCTAGATATCCTGCTAGTCGTAGACTTTGGTTTCTCTCCATGGCCACTGGCCTAGCCCATACAAACCGGATTATGTCATTGTTCTTCTGCTTAAACCACTTCAACAACTTCCTATTGTTTAGTGATCAAGAAGGTGCTTCATTTGTGTACAAGACACTCCCACCTCCCATAATCCAAGCTATATTAGCTTTTCAGCTTCACCACTTTCCTCATATTTCTTACATAACATTCTCTAGACTGTCGTGGAAGACTTCCTCTTACATACTGTGGACATGTTGTCAGGAGAGACAAATCTCTGGACGAGGATATCATGTTTGGCTGCAACAAGGGGTTCGAGTATAGGGCCAGCTGTTAGGACGGCTCGGGACCAGGCAGTGTCTCTGTTGTGCACAGAGTTGCTGTGGGTAGAAACTGACTCAATGGCACCCAACAGCAATAACACTTTAGATGAGGGAGCAACTTAAATAACATCATTTCCTTGTTAAAATATTAACACTCGTGCAGTGTCTGCGGAGCCCTGGTGACGCACTGGTTAAGCGCTCAGCTGTTTATTGACAGGTCTGCTAATTGAAAGGCTGGCAA
Source organism: Tenrec ecaudatus (assembly GCF_050624435.1). Classification (NCBI taxonomy): domain Eukaryota; kingdom Metazoa; phylum Chordata; class Mammalia; order Afrosoricida; family Tenrecidae; genus Tenrec; species Tenrec ecaudatus. Next base: position 194,274,117 of record NC_134530.1, on the reverse strand, counting down.
ATCAAACCCACGCAACGGCTTCCTGGGACAGAAGACCTGGAGATCAGCTTCTGTGAGATTAGTGCCTGCGGGACACTTCCACTATGACAGGGGGGTGAAGTAACTCAGCGGCACACAGCAAGACAATGCACAATGTTCACTGTCTGCAGCCACATTGCAAACCCAAACCCATTGTCATTGAGTCCATTCCTGCTCAATGTGACCCTATCTCGGGTTCCCACGACTGTACATCTTTAAGGGAGCAGCCAGTCTCATCTTTCTTTCTCTGAGAAGCAGGTTGGTTTGATCCTGCAATCTCTCCACTTGGCATATACCCTAAAGAAACAAAGAACAAAATGTGAACAGACATATGCACACCGGAGTTTATTGCAGCAGCTTCCATAATAGCAAAGTGACGGGAACAACAAACTCATAAAGAGTGTACAGTCTCAGAAGCCCGCAGGGCAGTGCTAGTCTACCTAGAAGGCTGCTAGGAGTCAACACCAACTGGATGGCACTGAGTTTGTTTGTTTTTTTGGTTAGATACCATGTGCTCAATAAATATTTTTTGTGAATTAAAACAAAACCTCTCACTACCATGGAGTCGATTCTGACTACAGTCACTCTATAGGCCAGAGTAGAGCTGCTCCTGGGGGGTTCTAAGGTTTCAGTTACTCTTTATGGGAGTAGAAACCCCATCTTTCTCCATCAGAGCGGCTGGTGGCTTTGAACTGCTAACCTGGTGGTTGGCAGCCCATTGCACAACTCATGGACATCACCTTAAAATGCTGTATAGAGGCAGGAGCTTTGGTGGCATAATGTTTAAGCACTTGGCTGCTACTCAAAAGGTCACTGGTTTGACAACCCCCCCTGTCACCCCCATGCCTTCCCAGGAGAAAGACCTAGTGGAGTGGCCTACAGCCTAGAAAACACTATGGGGGCAGTTCTACTCTCTCACATGCGTGAGGACCTGTGAGTTGGAATGGGCTGGACAACACTCAACAACATGTAAGACAGACCTGATACATGGCTTAGACTTGGTAAATATTAATTGGATATTATCTTTAGAAAATGTCAGGAAATCCAGTTTGACTGATGTCGAGGATGTGAAGACAAGTACTAGCAAATATGGAGGGGCTGTATGAAGTTTGTGAAACCACTCCATTTCCACAACCATTTTGGAGCCCCCTGACGATTCACGTCTGTATAGTGAGTCAAAGGAGGGAAGAGTTGCATGATGGGAAGGCTTATCAGCAGTATCTAATTCTGCACTGGCAATTATTAGCATTCCAAAATTCCTCCTTCCCAGCTCAGATGATACTGGATTTTTCTTTTAACCACAGTGTTCAACTGTGCAATAGCTGACTTCAGCAAAGTCTGGCGGGTGTGCTCCGGGCACGTTGGCAGGATCAGAACATCACCACTAATGATCCGGGTGAAAACAAAGGCCTACTGCCGGTGGGGCTCTGTTTAACACAAGCAGCTATCTCCTCTCTATGAGCAAAGAGGTCTTCCTATCAAAAATATCTAAGCGCTGTGAGCACAATTGGAGATTTTCTATTCATATCCCCCTCAATAATGATTTGTTACCCTTAAATGACTTCCTGAGACGTTGGGTTAAGCCCTTTAAAAGGGAAGATCTGGGAACCCTAACTTCATTACAATTCTGGGCTCCAGTGCTACCAGGTATATTTTCTTCAGCCCCCAAACCGAGTGGTGCCGGGAAGTCTAGAGATAGCAGCCAGCAAGCTAAGTTCAATTCGTGGTCTCTCGAGGCGGGGTATTGCCAACAGCAGCAACAGTGGGCTCAGCCTCCCAGGAGCAGTCAGCTTCTTGTCACCCTTGAGTGACCCTCGAGGGAAAAACTGGAATAAGCGAAAGAAAATGTCCAGGAAAAACAGCTGATCCTCCACCTGTCCAAACACGCACCTCACTGGCCTGACCTGCAGGCCCCAGGGGGCGGGCTTTGGTAAAATAGAAGACTTACCAACATGTGGAGTCAAGCAAGGTTCTCTGCACATGCCAGGACCACAAACGTTCGCAAACACCGTCCAAAACCACCAAGCCATTTGGTTCAGTCAAATCCCCACCAACTACAGGGTAGTGATTGTACACACCTCTTGTCATCGGATCAGCGTCTTTGGCCTGATTTTCACACCACAGGAGACATCTCTCCTTTTACAACATCCTGGGCCACGGCTGCCTCTTAATTATATTTGCCTCCAAGAACCAGTTAATGAAGGGATATCTCCGTGGCCTTTGGCAGAAACCTCAGACTCAGCAGTCGAGGGACTGAAAACCTTGACCTCAAGGCAGTCTCCATCAGCCTCCGGCCTGATGCATATTTCAAAGGTTTCCAGGTTTTCAGGCCTGGATTACCTTTGTGAATAAAAAATTTAGCAGGCAGAAGCATTTAGTGACCGTTCCAGTGATTTCAAAAAGGCTGTGTGGTTTAACCAGCGGCAGAATTTCACGCCAACCTAGCAGTAATTATCCATTGCCTTCTTTTTTCTCCATTATTTACTGTTTATTTTTCCAGCATTTAAAATCAAGTACATATTGATTACCCACCAAAGGTTCTCTTGTCATTAAAACACGTATATATCAGCCTACTGAACAATTATGTGCACTGATAAAGTATTTCATTGTTGCAGGGGGATTCAAGAGTCAGTCCCCTCCTACCCCTGCCCCAATAGAGGGTTTTTGGTTTTATTTTCACCCAATAGAATCTTGCATGGTCAAGCAATTTTAAATTAATTCAGAAGGTAGATGATCATTCTTTTAGCTATTTCAAAATTCTCCTTTGTGAGTAAAAAGATTAAAATAGAAAGTAAAAGAAATCAGTAGTGAATGTTTAGTGATTACCTGCCAGGTACAGAAATCTTGCTAGTTGCCATTACTCGGAACACGTTCCCTGCATACCTACTGTGTATGCAAGGTACTTCTGGAGATGAAAGATGACCAGCATATAGTCCCTCCCCCCAGAACTTCCAAATCTAGAGAGAGAAGCATCATCACAACACAAAGTGGCACGACTGGAGTTTAGTCCTTGATCGTTGAACTGATGAATGAAACGCTTCCTTGAAGGAATGGATTAGCATAGCCACTTAGAATCAAACTAACATAGGGAGTAAGCAGTAAATAAACAGTGTTCAGCAAACAGGAATACTTTATATGGAGAAGATTTCGAGAAGCAGCTACATGGTAAGGATGTTAGATGCATGGTTCCATGAGATAAGAGCACCCCTCCATTCCATTTACACATGATTTGTTGGTCAAGCCAGACTTCCACATAGAATGCTGATGACAATAAAGAGGCAGCCTACATAATAGAGGACTCAGATGGGCGCTATTACTCATGTTCTCACTTGGGATTTATGTGCTACTATAACATTTCACGTGTATTATTTGATAAGCATGCAGCCTCACTAGATAGGTTATTTATTGGCGAGACAATGGAGAGCAAGGTCACGTAGCAAAGCAATGCAGTTGGAGTGCGTTTCTTCCACATCCAGCCCATTATCACACACTGCTCTTCAAGCCAAACGCACGTCATAGTTTCTGCCACGCATTTACCTTCCGTTCCTTTCTTTTTCCTGGGATGAGAGTTGAGCTACCGAAGTCCTTGGAAAGATGTCTTGTTTTGCTTTTTCCTTTAAAAAAATTTTCCTTCTGATACATGAGGGGCTGTCCTTTGACATGAAAATGAGTGTTATACTGCATCTTGAAGGTCCCAAAGGGGAGACTTGGTACAACTTTGTCTGCTCCCCTTTTTAATATTCTGGTGAGTTGCAGTCACAGTGGAGAAGGTCGTATAGGTATGTCAGGGGAGTAGGATTCTGATGCTGCCTCTGGGTAAGCAGGCACTCAAATGCTAAAGATAAGTGGTTGAACACACCAGCCAGCCAGAAGGAGAAAGATGAGGCTGCCTGCATGGGAAAAGATTTTAAAAACGGACCAACAAAAACCTTTCTGGTTTCTGAGGCTGTAAATCTCACTTTTACTGTGAGGAGCCGCCGCTTTGGTGCTCATTCTTAGAGACCGTGTGCACAACAGAAGGGACATCACTGTTGCTGTTTGCGCCGTCGCTGCAGCCACTGTGACCACCCATCTCATGAAGGGCCTTCCTCTTTCTGCAAGGCCCTTTACTCTACCAAGCATGATGTCCTTTGTCAGGGACTGACCTTTCCTAGTAACATGTTCGAAGTTACTTGGAGGACTGAAGTCTGCATGAACCAAGCCATGGTATTTTAAATCACCTCATACACATGTGAAAGAAGAATCAATGTCACTGAATTATAATGCTTGCAAAGAATCTTGAAAGTACTATGAACTGCCAAAAGAACAAAAGAATCTGTAAATCTTAATAGAAGGACTGGTGGGTTCAAACTGCTGACCTCGTGATTAGTAACCCAATGCCAAATCTACTATGTATGCCACCAGGACTCCTCACCTATGAACCTTTAAGGCAGTTCTGCTTTGCCCTATAGGGGTGCTATGATTAGAATTGACTCAAGAGCAGTGGAGTTTTGGGGTTGGATGTGATTACGTATTTGGCTGCTACCCACAAGTTAGCAGTTCAAAACCACCAGCCGCTCCTCTGAAGAAAGATGAGGCTCTCTACTCCTGTAAAGAGTTAAAGTCTCAGAAACCCACAGGGACAGCTCTACCCTGTCCTACAGGGTTGCTGAGTCAGCATTGACTCGATGGCACTTGGCTTTTATTTTTGAGTCATAATCAGACACACTCATTCCTGCCAAGTTGATTCCTACTGATGTCAACCTTATTTATAGGGCAAAGCAGAACCGTCGCACTGGGTTTCCGAAGCTGTGCTCTTTACTGAAGCGGGCTGCCACATCTTTCTCCAGGAGAGAGGCTCGGGGTGGCTGGTGGGCGCCAACCACCGGCCTTTGCATTCCCAGCCGGGCTCATAACCACTGCACCAGAAGGACTCCTTTTGAAAACACTGTGACAATATAAAAACATGTGTTCGATTTGTTGCGCATTGATAGACTTGGAAATGGAAAGTATCAAAAAAACAACAGAAAGCATAATCCTTTTACTCTAGGGAAACAAAGCTGTGTGATAGTATATGAAGTCTCCTCTGACAATCTGTGCAATAATTGAAGGAATGGAAACATTGCAATTTCTTCTAAACTGGTGCATCTAACTGTTGGGCCCAATGGTTCTGCATTCTTCTTCTTTTTAAAAAATCATTTTATTGGGGACTCTTACAGCTTTTATCACAATCCATACATCCATCCACTGTATCAAGCACATTTGTACTTTGGTTGCCATCATCATTTCCAAAACATTTTCTTTCTACTTAAGCCCTTGGTATCAACTCCTCATTTTACCCCTCCCTCCCTCACCAACCTTTGATAATTTATAAATTATTGTTATTTTTTATCTGCATTATTCTTCTTGCTTGTTTTATCCTTGTGTACCCTATCATCACTGCCCCATAAAGCAATTCTAAGGCTTAGCTTTTCTCAAGAAAAATAAAAGAGTATTTTCATGATCAAATATTAATTGAAGAGCTCAGGGGAAAGACCACAAACCTGGCCTTTCCTCATGGAGTGTAGCCTTGCTTCTCCTAGAAAAGAATCGAGATAGAAGGTGTTAAAAATAGCACCATTCTTTATTTGGCCTCCATTGACTTGTCCTTCTACGGACCTGTGGAAATGTTAAATAATACATTGCAATCTCTGAATAGAACCTTCCTTAGTGAGGCACAGAAAAAAAATCACCCCCAAACAAAACTATGTTTTAGATGAGTCATTTAACTGGAATAATTTCCCTTTGGATTATTAGAGTCATTAGGGAAAAAAGAGGAGGGGGGAGAGGCATGTGAGTAATTTTCCATGTACCTAAGGTTCAATGTCTAAACTGTCTCATAGGCCTTCTGCATCACATGGCAGTTTGTTTAAAAACACAGGCACTTCCATCCCCGTGCTTCGCCTTGTCCCTTCCTCTAAGCTGAGCGGGCGTCAGCTGCGCCCCTTGTGCGTGTGTGTCATCATTCTGAGCTGGGAATAGGCATGTGTGAAGGGACCCCGCCGTGGGGAGAGCCCTTTCTCCACCTTCCCATCCTCACCCTGACCTGTTCACCATCATTCTAATTCCGCCAGTAATACCAGCCTGTCGCAATCAAAACAACATGCGCACAAAGCAAAGGTACAGCTTCAGGAACTGTGTGTACAGAACGCTAGCCTGACAGCCACCCACCCGCCTGCCGCAGTGGCTGGAGGTTGGTGGGGGATGGAATGGTGACAGAGGAGGGGAGGGAGGGGTGGCGGTAAGGGAGAAGAGGAGGAGGGCCCTGCCTTTGGCTAGCGGGCTCCAACTGAGAAAATCATTTCTCACCCTCCGCAAGAAGCAGGTGGGCCCCAGAAACCGGAATGAGGAACGTGTTGTGCGTGACCTCGGCTCACAATCACAAGAGATTGGTGCACTTGTCAGCAGGGGCAGCGCACTGCATGGAGAGCTCAGGCTCGAATATTTCTGGCAAAAGAGATGTATCCCCACCTCCACCCCTTATCCCAAAATGTACAGCCAACATTTCCCTCATTAGCCTGTCTTGCTATTGTACAGTGAACGGATGCTCTGCTAGGGAAATGTGATCGATATATTAGATTCCTGGCAGGAAGATGTTATCCGACAATGCATGTATGCCTTGACATAGCTCAATTTCCATCTATCCAAGAAGGTATTGATTTTCCTCTGGCAAAGTGCACACGCACATACTAAGAGTGCTTCCAGAGGACGGGGGCTGGGCAGGCATTTCCTCAGCAACAGAGAGCTCTACCATCTCCCAAATGAATTCAAAATACCCTCTTTCTGGGTGGCTTAATATTTGGAAGATCTATACAAACTCCTCACATGGCGATTAAATCTAGAAATCGTTAGCGTAGAATTTTTGAATGCTAAAAGCTCTTCACCTCTTCAGAAACCGTAGCCCCCCTGGAGTCCTCTCCCAGGCATCTAGTTGGTCCAACTCCTGGCAAGCCTAGCTGTGTCCCACTAGAAATGCGGGTGGCAAATGGTTTCCATCAGATTTGCAATGGCTGATTTTTCCGAAGTAAGTCACTGGGACCTTTCTTCCAAAGCACCCCTGGATACACTCGGATCTGAACCTCCGGTTAGCAGCCAAGTGCACTATGCATGTGCACAACCCACGTTTCTCCCAAGTGTGGTTCCCGCAAAATACCTTCGTAAACGCACTTCTTCCTAACGCAGCCGGAATCAGTTCGCTCTTACTCACTCACAGCCTTCTTGCCTGGGACCTGTAGCCATGTGAACACCTCCCTTACTACTCTCTTGTTTCTTTCCTTGTATCTCTTGTTTAAAACCAATGTGGCAGTTACTCAAGCGACTCACCAGCTATTTTAATCTCTGACTTTCTGGGCTTGTGTTGGGATTATGCATGGATTTCCTGAGCGCTCTGTGGTTGGGGGTGGGAGAAGACCCACGGCCAGCTGTCAGTAAACTGTTAGCAGAAATAATCTGCCATTTCCAGGTTGAGTTTCTGATTGCCGCTGAGAGATACTCCAGGTGTTTTTTCCCTCCAGCAGAGCGCCTAGCTGCCGTCCAGATGGAGGTTGCTCCACTCACCAGAGAGCGTGCATGGTTGTGAGGACAGAGCCCCTGCTTCTTCATCGTCACCATTTCTGACACTAATTGCTCACCTCACCCCAGCCTGGTGCCGTCTACTTCTGGCTTAGATAATTCACAGCAGTGGCCACGCCATGCTCATAGTTTTTTGGTTGATTAGATTAGTAATAGACTCTAACTCAAGATCAGAGTCAATCTTGTTAACCAGAACCACCTCTAACCAAGACTCGCTGTCTTCTTAGTGATGTTATGTGGGAGACTCTTCTTTTGGCCTCTGCCCTTCAGGAGCAAACGCTACAGCTCTTGGGCCAAAGGCCTCCAGCTCTCTTTCTCCATGGGCCCGCAAGTGTACCTCGGCCAGCTGTTTGTCCCATACTTCCTGCCACTGTCTCCCTTCATCCTGTGCCATGGTCACTTTAGCATCACTACTCTTGACTTGCACGATAGCTCTTTTAGGAGGCTCCCTCTTTCCCACTGCAGTGCAGGAACCCGGATTACTCCTCTCCACAGTCTTCTTGATAGTGGGAGGTCCCCCTCAACCTCTGTGGGATAGGCCCTTATATTTAATTTCAAGTCCTGTCCCTCCTTCCCAGTACATGTACTAGCCGATCACCACAGGAATCCCCCTTGTAAGTCATTCCATTTGCAAAATATTTGTCCCATCCCTTGCAAAATTGTGACCCAGCCAATCATTCTTGGCAGAACTATAAGCCCACTGGAAAGTCAGCTATAAAGAGAAACCCATTGCAATACAACATATAATATTACTTTTATAATTTTTGAAACAGAAAACAAGGGAAAATAAATAAGCAAGCAAACAAAAATAGTCTCTAAAGCAAACTGTAAGCGAATGATCGGGTGCCATGGAAAAGCCGCAGACTCATTTCCTGACACCCAGCTCTTCCTTAATGGCTGGGCCTCAGTTTCTTCCTCTGTTAAACAAGGGCTAGACTAGATGACTATTATGCTGCTTTCAGCTGTAGAATCTTTTTTTTTTCCAGCTGTAGAATCTTTGGAGTCCATGACAGGCCACTCTCCCAAGCTGTTTTGTTACCAAGGTTACTTACAGATTCATGCTTTAGACAAGACATAAAATAAAGCCATGAATGTATACATATTCCAAGATCATAACCTTAAAGGAAGTGGATCATCTACCTCATTGGCCAGCCTTGACTTAATTATGACCCGTTTCCTTTTATCTGTTAGCAGTTAGTTACATGGATTTTATGGCTGAATCGAATAATAAAATAATTCTTGGACAGAGAAGATAATTGGCTAGACGGGTCATTTTTTGGGGAGGGCTTAATATGTTGAAATCTCATTTCAGGAAGCATGCTGCCCTGAAATAATTTATTTTCCTTTCATCATGCACATAACCTCTCAGCTGTCTTTTCATTAAATTCTGCTGGCCTTAGACAGGCCAAGAGGAAGTTACAAATGGGAAAGACACAAAACGTCAGTTGCCCTGGGAACTCAGAGGGGCCAAGAAGGAGAGCTTGATTAATTATTATACACAAGTGAACCAACAACTAGATGAGAAAATGAGAGCCTCCTCCACCAATGTGCCAGTGGAACACGGAGACTGAGAGCTGTATGAAAGTTCTGGAAGAGGGTCCGACAGGAACAGGATGCTCATCTTCTAAGAGCTGGAACAACTCCAACAAGCACAGTGCCGGCACGAGTGTGTGCTCACAAAAGGGGCGGCATTGTTTCCCCATCTTCCATGGGAACATTGCAGTAAAAGAGAACGAATCGTGGCGTGGGAGTCTGTAAGATGTGGGTCTGTACCCTGGCACTTACTCAATGTGTGACCTTTGTTGATGTTAGGTACCATCGAGAAGCTCTGGCTCATCGAGGCGCCATGTCCAGTCCTGCACCATCTTCATAATCATGTTATGCTTGACCCCTTGCTGAAGCCACTGGATCAGTCTGTTTTGGTTAGGGCCCTCCAGTCTCTTGCTGATCTGTTACTTTACTAAGCATGATGTCCTTCTCGATGGCAGATTTCTCAGAAGTGCCTGGTACACAAGAGGCTATTAGTGTAAAACAGAACAAATTTTTCTCTCTTAATTACTGAAGAGCCCAGGTCTTGAGTTTTGCCCAAGAACAGGATTTATTTTTAAGGACAAGGGAACAGCCCAATTTTAAAGAGACAAGTTTTTTTTGACTCAATGCTCTGTTAATCCTTGATTGAGAGGCCAGACCAGACTAAGTGGAGTGAGCTTCACACACTTGGAGAACCGACAAGAAGCGCAGCTGCCCATCTATGATGCAGGTCAGGACAAGTGTTTACGTTCGCAGCCATGTAAGGCCCAGCACCAGCAAGAATCAGAAGGAGCACACTATCAAAAATGTAGCTCTCACTGTGTCGTCCTCCACCCTGAGCACCAGGTACATATTTGGGCCAGCCAATCATTCTGAGAAGGAAATTGCACACGATCGTGAGCAGGTAGCTTTGTATCTAGATTGATATGAGGTAAGTTGCACCGTGTAGAGGTCTAACTCATAGTGCCAGGGTTATAAGGGAGCTTTGGCTACATGAAGCACTGCCTGTCCTAAAATATCACATACTTTTTACTCAGGATAGTCAGGACCCTAACAAGGTTGCCCCCTTTCCAGTGGGGTCCAAACCCTTGGCTTTATTCGTTTCTTTGTCACAGAGAACAGCAGAGTACTTCAGGTAAAAGCTATGGGGTTTTCTAGGACAGGCAGTGAGGCATATGTAGAAGTTCGATCCAAGCGGGGGGAGTATCCTCTAGGTCATCCACAACTCCCACTGAGATCGTCTCAGCTACTCTGCAGTAGAGGTTTGGATCCTGACCTATGACCTTCCTGGTGTCATTTCTGACAACTTCTCTGCATGCCTGTGTGATGAGCTGTCTACGAACGATCAGAGCCCGAAAGCACAGCTGCCATAGTTCTTTGGATAAAGGTCACTTGGTACCAGAGACCCTTGACCAAATAACCCTCATTCTGCCACCAGGAAATGTTGCCTTCCACCAACTGGGAGGAAAGTCAACCAGGACCCAAGAGGTCCCTTCTCCTTGCCTTGCCTTTTCAGGAAGTCCAGGAAGCAGGTTGGAGCAGGGTCTGTGTGTAGCAAGTGGGGAGGCTGGCTTTGATCACACAAAATAGTAAATTATCCATATAGTCTACTCTTCTCCTATCAAATTATTCCCTCCAGGGAAATTACTTCCTTTCACGGAGCAAAGAGATAAGTTGGATTGTCATTAAGGTTCTTATATTTCGACCATCCCAGTGTCCTCAGGACTGTGATTCTGGTGCATGTGTTAGAAATAAAGTAGGTCCGAGGTCTGAGGATCTCTGATATTAGTGGTCAAGCTGATGGTCTTCATGAACTAAAGTACTTCTGGAGGAAAAAAAAAGTCACCCAGTAGTGCAGCAGGCACTGCAGTGAGAACAGGGTCTCTACTTGCCACTCAATGAGACTCAACGACCCTGCTCTCACTTGGCTCCTTCTCCCACCCCCCAAGAATGACTGTCCTGACTGCCACGAGTCTTCAAACTGTCTGTTCAGCCTCTGCACCTATCACTGTTAGCAGGATCCTCACCTCCAACAGACTTAGCTGCCCTTCCCATCATTGCCATCTCCTCTCTTGCCTGGAGTCTCTGGATGATGCAAAAGGTTAGCACACTCAGTTGCTAACAGAATGGTTGGAGGTTTGAGTCCACCCAGAAGTGCCTCAGAAGAAAGGCCTGGAGATCTGCCTCTGAACGATCACCCCTTGGACATCCTATGGAACACAGCTGTACTCTGACACACATGGGGTCCTGGGTTGGAATTGACTCCATGGCAACTGGTTCCCTTTGTCTTAGAGGATCAGACTTCTCTTTTGGCCATGGCCTCTCCTATGTCCTTCACTCCCTCCCATTCACTCAGAAAACTTGCTCCATTGAGTATTCATCTCTTTCCCTACCTTTAACTTCTTCTCACCTACCCATTCTTTAAATATGACTATATACAAAAGCCTCTTTGAAACCCGCTAACAACCCACTTCTTGACTGCACCTTCCATCTTCTGCCCAGCCTCTGTTCTTTAGAACCAATTATGCTACAAATTGGGCAAGGTAGAAGGCGTGGGAAGGACAGGAGCCAGGGTGTAGGTAACCAGATGAGGGGAGGGAGGGGCGCTGAGGAAGGGCTTTAGGACACGAGGCAAAAAGCAAACTAAAGGATACACGTGTGCAAGTCAAAGAGACAGTCGGGCATTATATCAGGCCAAAGTATGCTGGGGAGGGGGTGAGAGGAAAAATATAGATGTGAATTAAAGTCTATAATTAGAGATAGGAAGACAGAGCCCAAAGAGTTAAGAAGTTGGATGGGAGACAGAGCAGAACGACATTTCTCAAGGACTAATGCAATGCATTGAGACTACCAGGAAAGATGTTTACTTGTGTTTTATTGACCATACAAAGACATTCAACTGTGTGGATAATATCAAACTATGAATAACATTTCCAAAACAAGCAAAACAAAGGGTAGGGGTGGGGCGGGGAATTGCAGAAAACTCAATTGTGCTCATGAGGCACTTATACATGGACCAAGAAATAGTCGTTTGGCTGGAACAAGGGAATGCTACATGGTTTAAAATCAAGAAAGGAATGCATTCGTGTTGTATCTGTTCACCGTGCGTATCACCGTGCGTATTCATTCTTCCTGCTGAGCAAATCATCTGAGAAGTTAGACCATATAAAGAAGAATGCAGCCCCCGGATTGGAGGGAGGCTTATTAACAACATGGAACAGGCACATGATGCAACATTGCTTGCTGAGAATCAAGCTCTTGTTGAGGAAGCTCACAGACTCCAGCCACAGGCATGTACTATGACTCAATGTAAGGGAAACCAAAATCTTCACAATGGACCAATAGACAAGATCATGAGAGAGAGAGTAAAGATTAATGTTGTCAAGGATTTCGTCTTGCTTAGGTCTACTATGAATGCTCGTGGAAGCAGCGGTCAAGATATTAAACAGCCTAGTGTATTGGGTGAATTGGCTGCACAAACCTCTTTAAAGTGCTAAGAAGCAAAGATGTCACTTTGATGACTAATGTATACCTGACCGACACCATAGTATTTTCAGTTACCTCCTGTGCACGTGGAAGTTGGTCATCGAATAAGGAAGACTGCAGAAGAATTGATGCGCTTAAATGATGGTGCTGACAAAGTATATTGAAAGTAGCAGGGACAGCCAGAACAAACAGTTCTGTCTTGGCACACATACAGCCAGAATGCTCCTTAGAAGGGCGGATGGTGAGATTTGGTCCCCCATACCTGTTATCAAGAGACCAGTGCCTGGGAAAGGACACCATGTTGGTCAGGTAGCAGGACAAGAAAAAAGAGGACGACTGTCAAGAGACTGACACAGTGCCACCGCACTGGCTCAAGCACAGCCGCCATCGTGAGGGTGGCGCAGGAGCAGGCAGTGTGTCACGCTGTTGGACACAGAGTTGCATAGAACTGACTCGTGGGCACCCAACAATAACAACTCGGCTCACAGCGAGTTAAGTATCGGGTTGCCGATGCAGCAGCAGTTTGAAGCACTGTCACTGTGGGAGCGAGATGAGGCAGTCGGTCTCTGTAAACATTTGCAGCCTCCAAACCGGGAGCAATTCTGGCGTGGCCTGTAGGGTCCCTATGAGTCAGAATTGACTCGACAGCAGTGGGTTTCGTGGGTTTAGATAACTCCGTCCATGAGGGGAGAAGGAGCGTTTAAGTGTGCCAGGCTTGTCTGGATCCTTTTCTTTCTCTGCCAATGTTCTTAAAAAGCAGCAATAACCAGACTACTTTCTTGGTTCGGTTTCATTTTAAAACACACAGCAATTTGCATTTTGTGTTTATCTCCCCACCCCCACCCCAAAACCTCTTGAGAAAATTACCAGAGATCTTTCTCCTCGGAGGGCCGCTTCTCCAGGTCTCCCTCTTCCTTCCCTGCTGCCCCTGTTGAAGCGTTACGCCCACCAAGTTTGTTCCAGGCTTTTCTAGCCACAGCCACAATCAATGGGCGTTTTCACCTGCTCTCGTGGTTTTCAAATCAACAGTCTTGCTGTAAACTTCCAAATCTAGACCCTACCTATTTCCTGGCCACCATTCTTACATCTCAACTCTTTGGCTCTGAGGCCCTTCACATGCTACCGATTTGCTGAGCCGAGTGTTATGCGAGACATGGAAGCCAGGAAGAGCTGCAGGCCAAAGAGAGAAAGCAGAGCAGGGTGGCTAAAAGCCAGCCGCCAGACCCATTTATTCCTGAAAGAACAGGGCCCTTTCCCTTCTTTCTGAGGTGACTTCCCATTCTAGAACCACTTTTGTAAGATAACTGCGTTCAGATAGTCTTGAATATCTAACTTTACATCTTTCTTAATTGAGAGACTTAGGCTACAGAATTGTCAATGTGGAATACTATTGTTAAGGCATCCAGGTTGGTAAACAGGATCAAAACAAACAAACAAAAAGACCTCAGACTCATTACCTTTGAGGCAATTTGGACTAATGATGATCCTATAGAAGTTGCACTTCTTCATGGAACTAGAAAGCCTCAGCTTTCTCCCTTGAAGAGGCTGGTGGTTTTCAACTGCTGACCTTATGGTTAGCAACCCAACGTGTACCCCAGTATCCCAGAGTCCCTTATAAATGAACTGCTGTCTTCAATTGGATTTTGTCTTGCTTGGATCCATAATCAGTGCTCATGGAAGCAGTAATCAAGAATTCAAAGTCTAGTTCCATTGGCAAATCTGTGCCACAAGACCTCTTTAGAATATTGGAAGCGAAGGACGTTACTTTTTTTATTTTATAATCATTTTATTGGGGGCTCTTACAACTTTTGTTGCAATCCATACATCAATTGTATCTGACATATTTGTACATATATTCCTTCATTTTTTTTCTAGACATTTACTTTCCATTGAGTCCTTGGGATCAGCTCCTCTTTTTTTCCCTCCCTCCTCCCTGCCCCCCACCCCTTGTGGCCCCTGATAGATTGTAGATTGTTAATTATTTTCAAATCTCACACTGACTGCTGTCTCCCTTCCCCTCTGGTTTCTGTTATTCTTCCTCCTGGATGTGTGTGTGTGTGTGTGTGTGTGTTTATGTGACATTCATTGCAATTAGTGTCCCCTCCTTCCTCCACTTTCCCCTACCCTTTTGTATCTCCTCCCATTCCTGCTGCTGGGTTCCATGTGCTGTGATTTTTGTCTCTTGCCTATACCTATGTACATGTTCCCATCTAGTCCAGAGTGGGAAGCGGCACTGGGGTCATGATAGTGGGGGTTGGGGGTGGGGGTGGGTGAGTGAGGAGGCCTCAAGGGATCAGAGGTATATTGCATGACCCATTAGTGTTCTACTGCACCCTGATTAACTCAACCTCTCCCTGGGACCCCTGCATGGAGGGATATTCCATTGTCCATAGATGGGCTTTTGGTCTCCACTCCAACCCCCTCCATTCTCACCAGTGCATTTTTGTTTATTTGTTTACTGCTTGTTGTGTCTTCTGATGCCCATTGCCCAGTCTCAATGACATCTCATGATCCCACCGGCTGGTGTGCTTCTTCCATGTGGGCTTGTTGCTTCACTGTTGGATGGCTGCTTGTTTAACTTCAAGCCTTTAAGACCCCTGACACTATATCTTTTAATAGCTGGCACCATCCTCGGTCTTCACCACATCTGCTTATGCACCCATTTTGGAGAAGGATATTACTTTGAGGATATTACAGCTGACCAAAGCCATGGTCATTTCCATTGCCTCCTATGCGTGTGAAAGTTGGACACTGAATAAGGACGACTGAAGAAGGATAGATGCATTTGAATTGTGGGGCTGGGGAAGAGTTTTGAAAATACCACGAGCTACTAAAAGAACAAACGGATCTCTCTTGGAAGAAGTAAGACCAGAGTGCTCCTTAGAGGCAAGGATGTCGAGACTTCATCTTAGATGCTTTGGACAGGTGTCAGGAGGGACCAGTCCCTGGAGAAGGACATTGTCCTTGGTAAAGTAGAGGAGCAGCAAAAAGGAGGAAGGCCCTCAAGGCGCTAAGTTGACACAGTGGCTGCACCAATGGGCTCAGGCATAGGGGCTATTGTGAGGACGGCACAGGGACAGGCAGTGTTTCGTTCTGTTGTGCACAGGGCTGGAGCTGGTCAGTGGCACCTAACAACGGCATTGGTTCTGTTCATTTGAATTCTTCTATTTGTTTTAATTCCAAGGAGAATCTGATGGGCCCAGCTAATCATTGAATAGTTCATGCTTGGGTCAGGCTTCTGTCCCTCTCCCCAATCTAGTCAAAGTCATTCTTGTGAATAGAACCTTCTTGGATCGAATCCCTGAGTAGGGACTGTGAGAAGCGCAGTTTAAGATGGAAGGTGAGGTTGTGCTTGGCAGTCTCCAGCCTGACCCGTCAGGTCCTGCTGTGGAGTAAACAGCAGAAATTCCTACCTTTGTTCCCACCTCTGCCTGGAAAATCAGGAAGGGACTCACAAAGGATTTGGCATTTGCCAAAACCAAACTCACTGCTATGGAGTCTATTCTGTCTCATAGCTACCCGACAGGACAAGGTAGAACTGCCCCTGTGAGTTTCCAAGACTGTAACTCTTTACGAGAGTAGAAAGCCTCATCTTTCGCCTGAGGAACAGCTGGTGGTTTTGAACTGCTGACCTTGCAGTTTTCAATATAGACATTGAACAAATTCGAAGGTAACATCGTCTCATTGACTCAGTTTTCAGTGTCTACTGTCTCCCAGACTGTGACCAGCAGAAGATTAAAACAGGAGGCAGCAATAACAATAGGAAGTAGATGTGCACAACATGTTAGAGTTTACAGAGTGCACTTTTCTAATTATTCGGTTTAATCCTTGGAACAATGCTATGCAGTAGTGAGTGTTACAGATACCAGAGGACGTCCAAAAACTTGTGGGGGAAATGCCATCATCTTTTAATGTTGTTTTCCATGAATATTTGAAGTCCACATGTATGCTTGATCCCAAAGACTGAGGCTTAAGTGGATACTTGTTGAAGGTCCAATTTCAAGGATAGCAGAGAAGATAATTTTTTAATGAAAATCAGAGTGACATCATATCTTAGGTGCAATAAGCAGTACTTGAGTTACAAGTCAATAATTTATCATTAGGCATTCCCAACTAACATCTGACATATTCTAGGGCAGTGGTTCTCAACATTCCTAATGCTGTGACCCTCATGTTGGGGCGACCCCCTAACCATAACATTATTTTTGTTGCTACTTCATGACTGTAATTTTGCTTCTCTTACGAATAGGGTGGCCCCTGTGAAAGGGTCGTTCAACACCCAAAGGGGTCGCAACCCACAAGTTGAGAAACACTGTTCTAGGGGAACATTTTTCTAAACCAAGGCTTCACATATTTTAAGTAAAATGAGCACTCTCTGAAAATAATTCTGTGAGTTTGAAAAACTTCTAATAAGTTTATTTTAAATGAGAAATACCAACAGAAAAGTTTGTCTCCCAGCATTGGTTTCCCCCCCTCCACCACTCCCCCCCAAGCATCTCTACATTAATCCTTGTTGATATCAAATACAGCTGCCTTGTGCCATGTTCGTTCCCACTGGTGGACGCTCTGTTTTCTATTTGGTTGGCTCAGCCAGTCAAATGGGTTCAATCCTTCATAGTAACTGAATTCTTGCATTCTCCTTCCCTTGTAGAATGCAAAAGTAACAGATACTTGTGTAAATGGTGAACCATACACCATTTCTCAGGAAGTGCAAAGCCCTGGAGATCCCACGACCAGATTTAAGAGGTATTAATAATGTGGTGTCTCTTCCTCCAAAGGTCTTCTTGCTGTGTACTTTGTCTATACATCTGGTTTTCCATAAATGGGATCTGCCGGAGTGCTGTTTTGCTGTTTGCTTTTGACTTTAGCATCCTAGCGCGCGCTCTCTCTTTGTCAGTACCTACAGAGCTACCTCCGCTTGCAGACAGCTGCTGACAAAGGAACAGAACACATTCAGAATGTTTTGATAACACACAGCTTCATTCAAAACAAAACCTAGGGGAGAAAGTGGGTCTGGCTCTATACATCCTATCTCCTCACTACTCCTGGGGGTGGGTGGAGGTGGGGTGGAAAGAAGTCAAAGTAGATTAATAGTTGCTACCACTAGACTGCTGCTGTAACCAATTCAGCCCTCAAAATAAAACAAGAAAAGATAGACAAGTACACTTGGAATTAGCAGCCAATGGATACGTGCCAAGGCGAGAAATGTTTTGGAAAATCCCCCCTCCTGGAATCGCCTGAAGGTAGTGGATTGGCAGGCTCTACCACAGTACAAACAGCTTGCCATTAGCTAGGAACACACTTCCCAACACCTCGGCACTGATCTGTTAAAGCCTCTCATTTAGTGAGAAACACAAGACAGATGATTCAGTGTGCTGGCAACTCATTAACCCATCAAGGGCTTTCTTCCCTGACCGGGATAACAGGCAGAAAAGGGAATATAATCCTGAGGGAGCAACAAAGGGTGCCGTTGAAGGGCGGGAACACACACACACACACGCACGCACACACGCACACACCTGTCACAATGAGCTCTGCTTTTTCACCTGGAAACCAGTCCTCCCCTGGGCTCAGAAAGAATTTTCACCATGGATTGATCCTGCGTGGCAGTGAGATCAGTGTTTTTTTTTTCTTTCTTTCCTCAGCTGTCTTGGGCATGGGAATTGACACATGTGATAGACCATACTCATAGGAGGCCATCTGCCTACTATCCCAAGTCTTGGATTCTCCATACTGCACCCAAGCCCTGCCAGCATTTTACAGGACTCTCAAAAGAATCAGTGCTCTCACACTGCACTGTAACCTTCACGATAGTCCAGGCTCTATACATCGCCGTTGTTGCTAGGTGCCACAAACTAGGCTCTGGCCACAGCACCCTGTGCACAATGGCCCACACCATCCTCACAATAGTTGCTGTGTTTTGAGCCCATTGTTGGCGCCACCATGCGAATCCATCCTGCTGAAGGTCTTCCTCTTTTCCACCGCCCCTCTGCTTTAACACGCATGGGCCCTTTCCAGGGATTGGTCTCTCCCGATAAAACGTCCAAAGTACGTGAAACAGGTCTAGCCATTCTGGCTTCTAAGGAGTTTTCAGGCAGTATTTCTCCCAAGACAATAGGCCTCACATCACAGAATTTACTGTGTTTCAGTTTCATTGTTTCTGTACGTCTTCTGGACTTATCAAGGATGCTGAGGTGGATTTACAGGAAGCACATGATTTGAAATAATGTTTAATTACTGTTTCCCAGAACATGTTTTCCTCTCTCCGTGTTATTTCTGCACTCCATGAGATATTTTACTATTCAACAATTATTCCAGTTTGGGGAAGCGTCCTTCTTCAAATGAGAAGCTTAGTAGTACAAAGCATGTAGAAGCTAATTCTCCTTTTTCTCCCCTAAATCTTGTATTATCTTGTATTATTGTCATTAAGACAAGAGCTGACATGTAGATTGCTGAAAGATTCATATTCTATCTCAGTATAATACTAAGGCAGATTTTTGAGGGATAAAAGGAGAATAAATGAAATTTCTTAAGCTAATTGTTGAATAATCTTCCATTTTTAATGATCTTATTTTCATTAATGACATTTATGCTAATGATTATTTAGATGACTAAATGTCACACTTATGCCAGTGTCTACTTTCTCTCTTAGATGTGTTCTGGTATAGTTCCTAAACTGTATGGTTTCTTTATTAATCATCTAAGACTAAATATTCTGATATCACAATGCAAGGGTACGTCAAAAAGCATTTCTACAAAATAATAGGAAAACACTGTAAACAAAAATCTTCCATCTACGCGTGCACACTTCTGAAGGCAGGGTTTCTCTCTCTAACCTCCTCCCAGGGTTTCTGTCAGCTCCGGTCAAAATGGAAGACTTGGCATCCTGCAGGGACTCAAGGAGTGTTTCTTGGCAATTTTTCTATTCAGATTAACGCTTGGGAATCCCCCAAAACAGTCACCATGCCTCCCGCACTCACCTTTCTGCTTTGAATTTAACTGGCCCGGCAGATCCCCTCAGAGGCCACTGCTTTGATTGGACCTTGCTCTCAGGATCACACCACTCGATCCCGGACTTGGCCCTCATTGGGATTCACTCCATAACAGCAGCTAAAATTAACTTCCATCTTGCTTAAAATGCTGAGAGCTAGCTGATCTTCACACAATGCTTTTGGCACCCAGTCCTGCTGAAAGCTTGCTGAGGCCAAGATGTGTGCTTGAAATGGAAATGCTGAACGATGTGAGCATTTGCTAACACTAGCTATCCTGTCAACAGTAATTCTGCAGTCTTCTTCTACAGCATCTGGCCTCCAGCCATTGCTTTTCACCAATTGAAGTTGATGGTCTTCCCTCGTTGCCTCACCTTTGAAGTCTTACCGACCTTCCCAAAATGCTTGATCCATCTCAAAACTGTTGTTTCATGTGGGGCAGCATTCCTATAAACTAGTTTCAAAACTGCTGTGATTTTGAAGACTTCCACTTGAGCTTTATTAAACATTTGATATTAGGCCTGAACTCAAATTATTTTTTTCTCACTACACAGACATTATTTCCCACCCCCACCCCTGACTTATTTAAAAAGCACCCTGTAACCATCCACTAACAGCAGAGAGAAACATGCTGACACATAATTTGTTCGGACATACCATGCACGCATGAACTGGACTCCTTGTAACGATATTTTTTGAGTTACCCGCATATACAGCAGTTATATAACAATCGTAATGATAGCCCTAAATAAAATATAAGTGGACATATCTTACACCCTAAAAACTCATTTCTAGGAATCTAGTCTAAAATTCTCATACTATGAACAGCAGACCTAATTTTCTATCTACCAAAAGATGTTGAGTGAAAACTGGAAAAGCCGTTGGGTTAAAAATGGTTATCAATAGGAGTCTTGTGAAATACAAAGGAATCCTGTGTCCAAAAAAGCCAAACTCACTGTCATTGAGTCATCCTCACTAATAACGACCACATGCAGGGTTTCCAAGGCTGTAGGTCTTCATGCGAGCAGATAGCCCCTACTTTCTGTCCCGGAGAGACTGGCAGGTTTGAACCATCAGCCTTCTGGTTAGCAGTCCAATGCTTACCCAACGTCTCTACTGGGTCCCTGGAATCCTGATTAAGTATTGTAAGAGGTGTTGATAGGTTGTGGTAATAATTTATTTTAGAAGAATTAATATCAGAAAAATGCTAAGGAGTTAGAGATTAAAGATGTTCTAAATGTCCAACTCTTCTAAGATGCTATTCTGCTCCATTTTCTCCTCCCTTAAGTATACTCCCTCACTTCCCTGGGTTCTTCCGTTCTCTGCAATGTCCCCCAGAAACTCATGAAACTTTGAGGAAATGTCTCACACGCTGTTCAGTCCCAAATCTGAAGATCAGACAGAGGCGAGCTAAATGCAGGGTCCAGAGCTAGAAGCCGAAAGTGTCCCAAAGTCACAGCTTCTACCAAAGCTCGGTCAGGAAACAGAAGCACAGTTTTACAAGTGAGGTGCTGTGTATTAGAACTCCACAGTGGTGCCATGGAAAACAAGAATGTCACACTCTACACTGAAGGAGAATCAAAGATACTCCCAAGGAAGCAAAGGGTGTGGCTGGGTTCACACTCTGTACGAAGGTCCGGTCTTAATCCCACACTATTCTTGTCCATTAGTATCAGAGAGACTGCCCTTCAAAAAGGGGCTATTGTCGTAAGCATATGTTGCTGTTAGGTGTCACTGAGTTGATTCCAACCAAGAGCAACCCCATGTACAACAGAACAAAACCCTGCCGGGTCCCGAACCATCCCCACAATGGTTCCTATCCTTGAGCTCACTCTTGCAGCCACTAAACTGGTCCATCTCATTGAGGGCTTTCCTCTTTTTTGCCACCCCTCTACTTTACCAAGGATGATGTTCTTCTCCAGGACTGGTCTCTCCTGACAGTATGCCCAAAGTACGTAAGATGAAGTCTCCCCATCCTTGCCTCTACTCTGGCCATCATGCTCCACTCTGGCCATGCTTCTGCCAAGACACATTTGTCAGTTCTTTTGGCAGTCCGTGGCACATTCAGTATTCTTCTGTGGCACCACCATCCACCTGCATCCATTCTTCTGTCTTCCATGTCCAAAATCCAGCTTTCACATGGATCTGAGGCCATTGAAAATACCATGGATTGGGTCAGGCACCCCTGAGTCCTCAAAGTAGCCACTCGTTGACGGTCAGTTTGTCATACTGTGGTGGCTTGTGTGTTGCTGTGACCTTGCAAGTGATGTCATTGGTATTTCAGATGCCAGCAGGGTCACCCCAAGTGAGCAGGTTTTAGTGGAGCTGAACTGACTGTGAAGAAGGAATCAGTTGCCCATTTGAAGGAAGTAGCTGCTGAAAGTCTTATACAAAGCATGGAATAGCCTGGAAAGAGGCACATGGAATACAGAATTATAATGTCTCACATAAGAAATTATGGCTAGATGGGCCATATAATTGACAATAACTTAGATCCCCCCCCCCCCCAGAGCTCTTCTAGTCATTAACCCATTCTGCTCTGAGTCTCTCTCAAGGAATAAGCATAATGTTATTTCCCCCCAATGCATAATCTACATATTCATTCCTTTACCTTCAGCTATTATTTCTCCTTTCGTCCTTTATTTTTACCCAAACATTCCCACCTTGGGAAAGGACATCAAATTCATCTGCTGTGCTAGTTCAGAATGCTGGTAATAAGACCAGTCTAGCAAGTGCTTTGCCCTCAGTACATCCCCATTCATGTTGGATGAGGTTGCATAGGTACAAGACTAACGGACTATTTCAACCACTGGGCAATACGACCCTATTCACAATTGATCCCCGTCTTGCCAGAGGAGAAGGTACAATCTGTCCATCAGGCCCTTGAGAATTCTCACATACAGGTTCAGGGTTACTAGTCTCGTGCTGAGGGATCAGCTCTGTTTCTGCACTGAAAGCTGCATCCCTAGTCCTGGGGTCATAGTATCTGGCAGAAAATAAGCCATTTCTGTCGGTGTGGGGAAGAACAGAGAGTCTCTTGAGAAATGTAGGTATCTATCCAGTAGTGACCCTCCCCCCTTTGCTCCTACATGTTGAATGTGAGCACACATTCGTGAAAGCCAGTCCCTCATGCCTTCATCTGCTCCTGTTTGGGCTACCAAGTACTCAACTGCCCAATGCAATTCTCTCTCAGACCATTACTCTAAGGGGGCTGAGGGGTATGGCACAGCTGCGTTCACCTGATGGCATGTTTCTTGGCCCACTGTTGCAGCCTGTGGGCTGTAAAGTGTGCTCCTTGGTCTGAGGAGAGAGAACTTGGTGACCCAAACTAGTACAATAGCTTTTGTTCTAACCCCTTGTTGGTGTTTTTAGCATCTGCATGTGCTCCTGGATATGCACAGCTCAGTCCAGACTGTTTTTTTTCCTGTGAAGATCCATTTGTAGCTGCCTGATGCCCCCAGTATCATTTGAGTTCAGTTCTCTAGGGAAGCAAAACCAGTGATGTTTAATGGGTCTGTCTGTCGAAAGAGATTTTTTAAAATCAGGAAATGGCTCACACAGTTGTAGAAATAGGTAAGTCCAATTTGTTTGAGTATGTAGGTCAGATGTATGCTAAAAGCTTCTCCTGACGCCTGTAGCTGCAGTAAGTAGCTGATGAACAGGAAGCAGGAAGACAGAGCTGGAGGGCCACAGGCTGGTGGATGCAGAGCTGAATGAATCCAAAGTCTGCAGTCCACTGATGGCTTCTTGGGTCAGCAGATTACACAACAGGAGACGGATGAACCAAACACAAGATCAGATCCAGCAGAAGGCGAAAGAGCAAGAGAAAGCTCGGTTCTATTCAGGGTCTCTCTTATACTAAAGGCCACACCCCCAAGGAGGTGTCAACAGGCTGAGGCCTGATTGAAAGGTTGGCCTCCACCCCTATCCTCACCCACATAAACCTAGTTGACATAAACGCTAACCATCATAGACCATACCTTGTCAACTTGACACATGTGCACAAATTATTTAACCATATATAATCTCCTAATGAAGACAATAATAAAATCACACTTGTGGTTAATATGCTACAATGAACATGCACAACTGAAAATGCACTAATCCCATCTTTAAAAGAGCAGATAGTCCAATTTTCTCCTGCAGAGCGGCCGGTGGGCTTGAACTGCCAGCCTGTGGTTAGCAGTCCAACACTAACCCGGCATCACCATCGGGGATCCTGGCACTCTGGGTAAGGATTGTAAAAGAAGGTGTTCCATCTAAATATGTTGATGATACAGTGAAGTGTCCAACATAGAGTTTTAACTTTAAAAAGCAAGTTGTGACACAGCATAGGTATGTATGTGTGTTTGCATCCGTGTGTCCAGATGGAGTGAAACAGTGACTGCAACAATGGGCTCTAGCAAAGGGAGGTTGGTGAAGGGCCAGGCAATGTTTTTAGTTTATTGGACCCCGATGTTTCTATGGGGTTGCCATGAGTCAGAGCAGACTCGCTAGCACCTAACAACCCCCACCACCACAGCATACATAAGCACACGCTGTCGCCACGTGCCCCCCAGTCATTTCCAACATACACCAGTGCTCACCTTGCGTGGTTTTAAGAAGCCTTTAGCATCCTCTATGCAGTACAGTCTCCTTTCCCTCCCACCCCCACAAACCAGGACAAATGATCCTCAGCCTAAATTCAAACTGCTTATTATACAAATGCAGCTGCTCCTTTTACCTCCCCATCTAACCAGTTTGCCTCCCCTAAGTCTTTCCAAAACAGAAAACCAGGAGACAGTCTGGTGGGCAACAGACTTCTGCTGTGGAATGTAACACTCAGGCGCCTGCTGGACGCAGAGGTACAGCACTGCCAGCTGTGATGACTTCTGAGACGGTCCTGTGCTTCACTCCACTTCATAAGCATATCTTGCTTATGATTTTAAATATTCGTTCAACGAGAATACATGTATAATCAGTTTGTCATCTATAAATATACTTTAGGTACATCTAGGGTATCTGATGACCTTTATTTGGAGAGAAGTAATAGAGAACTAGATCTCTGGCATTTTTCCTACAAATATCCTTTGGAGTGGATGTGGCATATTCTATAGTTATCTCCCAATTACCAGGGTAATTGAGGAAAAAGATAGCTTGAGGAAATAAAGTTGAAATGTAGCATTAGTTCCCAACTTTTTCACAATCATTTTAACTGAATCAGTTAAACAGACACACTACATTAATTGTTTCCTCTGAGTCTCTCTGGAGGTAAAATATAAGACATAAACTAATTACTGAAAAAGGATTGACTTTCACAATCTTTTTTTTAATTTCTCTGATCTGTCTTGTCGAATAAATAGGAACCCAAAAGGCTGACAACAGATGAAGATTTCAGTGTGTATAACTATGTGAAGTTAACAGGTTGATGTGTTCCATTTCCGTTTTCAAGGTGGCCCAGTGTTGCTTCTACTTTAGTTTAATTTTTCAGTGAAGCAAGAAATAGAAGCAAACTAAGCTGAAATGAAAATCTAGACCTAGATCTGTCCTTAACAGATAAACATCAATTCACAACTCTGTAATCTCCTTCTCCGTGGTGGCATCTCACTCATCCATTTGGTTGATTCGCTATCAGTGAAGATGTCAGCGAAGAGCAGCGTGGTTGCTCCTCCCTGCCTTGAAGATCATCTCCCATCAAACGAGCTACCATAGAGTTGATTCCAATGATGAGGACCCCAGGTGTGCTCCATTGGGTTTGCAGTGACTGAGTTTTCAGACTGATTTTGGTCGCTGAGCGTTTCCTTCAAGGTGCTTCTGGGAGTCCAACCTCCAGTCTGTCAGTCAGCAGCTGAGTCTTTTGACCATTTGTACCACCCAAGGACTCTCCTCCACCCAGGACTACCACCTCTATTTCCATTGCTCTCCCACTCCCTACTCTGCCCTGAATGTAGGAGGAAATGATTAAATAAAAGAGTCACTAAGGACATTTCAAAGGACAGCTGGGGAAGAAAGAGTAAAGCATTATAACAGAATGTACAAAGAGCTGAAATGATAATGCCAAAAAGGAAGAGTACTCCCATGGAAAGAAATTTTTTTTTAAAAATCAAGCTTTATTGCAATACTGAAAGAGTCTATGAGCAAAATATTGAACAATGCGGGACTCATCAAAAGAAGAGAGAAAGAACACAGAGTCCCTGTATCACAAAGAACTGGTTGACGGTCAGCCATTTAAGAAGCAGTGAAAGATCAAGAACCAGTGGCACTGAAAGAAGAAGCCGGAGCCGCACTGAAGACATTATCAAAAAACAAGGATCCTGGGGTTGACAGCGTGTCAACAGAAAGGTCTCAACAAATGGATGCAGGACGGAAGCACTCACCCATCTAAGCCAACACATTTGGAAGACAGTTACCAGGCTAACTGACGGAAGAAATCCTATTGGAAGGTGATCCAATAGAATGTGGAAATTAGCTAATATTAGTATTAGATGCAAGTTAAATGTTGCTGAAGATCATTTAGCAAAGGTTGCAACCGTTAATTAGGCACAAATTCTTCATTCAATGCTTCAGCTCAAGAGGTTAGGAGAGAATCTAATAGTTTATAGGGTTGATTTGTTGAAGCATGGGTTGCAAGATGGCCTACACTGTCAAGTTGAAGTACCAGACTTACCTTTGGCACACTATAGAAAAAGGCATTCAAAGGCTTAGGGAAATTGCCACATTAGAGTGGATTTTTTGGGGTTAAATCCATAGACCCACAAAGGGAGTGCCCTGAGTACATACTTTTTTTAAAAACCCAAACAGTAAGAAACACATTTATGAATAGAGATCCAGCCTCTTTGAAGACTTCTGGGATTGAATGCTATTTTATATCAGCCAGGCTTGGCAGTTGAAACTTCCCTCATCGAATTCAGACACTTGCCTGCAAGGGAGCTAATTGGGCCCATGGGTGTCTGGGCCAGGTGGCAGCACTCACTTGACAGAGACAAGGTGGCTGTGTTATCATATGAACAACAGAGTCAAGCAGTAATCAGAATAGCCTGACTTGAATGAACCTTCAGTGCTGGCTACTTAGGCAGGGTGCCCCTAGGAGTGAAATAGATAGGACACCTACTAAATATTGACTTGACCTACACAAGCAGAAAAATTCTAGGTCAGAGGAATGATAGCCTAACTCGAATCGGCAGCATAAGAGAGTCCCAACTCGTCGATCAATTCCCAGGCTTAAGCCAGTGTACAGACCCATAACCCCTAGAATGAAGGGAATGCTGGGTTCCTTTGAGGAAGGGCCCCATTACACCGTTAAAGCTTTATACGATTAGTCTTTCTCCTCATCTTCCCCAAAGGGATCTGTGGTCTTTCACAAGAGTTCATTGGGGGAAAGACAGAACTGGAACTTTCAGGGACCACAGGCCACTGGCTGTAAATTAACACTAATCTCTGGAGACTTAAAACATTTTTAGGGCCCATCAGTCAGAATGGAGGTCAAGTTATTACTGGAATCTTAGCTCAGGTTGTCTCACAGTGGGTCCAGTTGGTCCCTGAATCCCTCCTGTAGTAATTTCTCCAGTCCCAGAATGCATTGTTGGGATGGACATACTCAGCAACTGGCAGAACCCCCATACTGGTTCCCTGAAATGGGGTATAAGGGCTATTATGGTAGTAAAAGCCAAGTGGAAGCTATTAGCATGGCCTCTGCCCCCCCCCATCCCCCCTGTACCCAGAAGAACTTATTTCAAAGGACGGCATTGAATCTGCAGCTCTGGGAGAGGGACATATCTGATTGGAGCACATGGGAGCAGACGAAGGGGGAGGAGGAGAGAGTGGAGCACATCCTGGCCCACCAGGCCTTGAGGATGATGTTCCCGACACAGAGGACCACATGGCCGGCCCCACTATGAGACATGACGCCTCTCACTGACACATAGCCCTCCAGGGGAAAATACCAGGGACACAGTGTGGGAATTGTGCCTGATCTGATCCTGCCACACTGAGGCAAAAAACTAAGGGGGTGCAACAGATCAGCAAAGGAATAGAGTGGCAGGCTCCCCAGAGAATGCTTAAGGTGGACTTTGGGGCCAGGGCATGGTGCCCCAACAGACTGGACTGGAAAACACTCCTAAAGGCCAACAAACAGTCCTTGAACTAACTACAAACTTTTCTTTTTTGTTGTGTTTTGTTTTGTTGTCATTGGTGTTGTTGCTGTTGTTCTATTTTATATTGATGCTTGGTTTTCCTCTGTCTTGTTTTTGTGCATGTTATTATCTCTGCAGGTCTGTCTAAATAGATAGGCTGGATGAACAATCTGGAGGAGAAAACAACAGGACCGACAGTTCCGGGGGGACATGGGATATGGGGAAGTCGGGGGAAAGGTAGTGGTCTTAACAAACCCAGGGACAAGGGAACAACAAGTGATCCAAATTGGTAGTGAGGAGGGGGTAGGAAGCCTGGTAGGGCATGATCAAGGGTAATGTAACCAAGAGGAATTACTGAAACCCAAATGAAGACTGAGCGTGATAGTGGGACAGGAGGAAAGTCAAAGGAAATAGAGAAAAAAGCTGGGAGGCAAAGGGCATTTATAGAGGTCTAAATAAAGGCAGTTACATATGCAAATATATTTTTATATGAGGATGGGGAAATAGATCTATGTGCATATATTTATAGGTTTAGTATTAAGGTAGCAGAAGGACATTGGGCCTCCACTCAAGTACTCCCTCAATGCAAGAATACTTTGCTCTATTAAATTAGTATTCTATGATGCTCACCTTCCTGACACAATCGCTGAAGACAAAGCGGGTGAATAAGCAAATGTGGCGAAGAAAGCTGATGGTGCCCAGCTGTCAAAAGGTATAGCATCTGGGGTCTTAAAGGTTTGAAGGTAAACAAGTGGCCATCTAGCTCAGAAGGAACAAAGCCCACATGGAAGAAGCACACCAGTCTGTGTGATCACGAGGTGTCAAAAGGATCAGGTATCAGGCATCATCAGAACAAAAAACCATATCATAGTGAATGAGGGGGGCAGTGCGGAGTGGAGACCCAAAGTCCATTTGTAGGCCACTGGACATCCCCTTACAGAAAGGTCTCAGGGAAGAGATGAGCCAGTCAGGGTGTGATGTAGCAACAATGAAACATACAACTTTCCTCTAGTTCCTAAATGTTTCCTTCTCCCCCACTATCATGATTCCAATTCTACTTTGCAAACCTAGCTAGACCAGAGGATGTACACTGGTACAGATAGGAACTGGAAACACAGGGAATCCAGGGCAGATGATCCCTTCAGGGCCAGTGGTGTGAGTGACGATACTGGGAGGGCGAAGGGAGGATGAGTTGGAAAGGGGGAACCGATTACAAGGATCTACATATTACCTCCTCCCTGGGGAATGGATAACAGAAAAGTGGGTGAAGGGAGACGTCGGACAGGGGAAGATATGACAAAATAATACTTTATAAATTATCAAGGGCTCACGAGGGAGGGAGGGGAAAATGAGGACCTGATGCCAGGGGCTTAGGTGGAGAGCAAATGTTTTGAGAATGATGAGGGCAATGAATGTACAAATGTGCTTTATACAATTGATGTATGTATGGATTGTGATAAGAGTTGTATGTGCCCCTAATAAAACCACTAAAAAAAAAAAGTGGCCCGTGCCCAGGAAAATAGTAAACCAAAAGCAATACCACATCCATGGAGGGATTGCAGAGATTAGTGCCATCATCAAGAACTTGAAGGATGCAGGGATGGCGATTCCACCACATCCTGATTTAACTCACCTATTTGGCCTGTAGAAAGCTCAGATGGAAAGATTATTGTAACCTTAACCAGGTCATGACTTCAATTGCAGCTGCTGTTCCAGATGTAGTTCTGTCTGAGCAAATTAATATTTCTCCTACTACCTGGAATACAGCTATTGATCTGGCCAATGTCTTTTTCTCAATTCCAGTTTTGAAGGTCCACTAGAAGCAATTTGCCTTCAGCTGGAAAGGGCAACACTACACTCTTGCAATTCTCCCTCAAAGTGATATCAGTTCTCCAGGAGTCTGTCATTTCATCTGCAGGGATCTTGAGCACCCTTCCCTTCCACAAAAATTCATCCTGGTCTATGATATTGATGATCTTATCCTGTTTGAAACTAGTAAGGAAGAAGTAGCAATGACTTTAGACATTGGTCAAACATCTGTGTGCTAGAGGGAATGAAATTAACTTGGCAAAAAATTAGGCACCTTCTACTTCAGTGAAATTTCTAGGGGTCTAATGGTGTGGGGCATGTCAAAAGATCCCCCTACATGAAAGCTAAGTTATTGCATCTGGCCCCTTTCATAACTGAAAAGGAGGCACAAAACCTGTGGGCCTCTTTCGATTATGGAGGTAAATAGTCCTCATCTGCATGTGCTACTCCAGCCTATATCAAGTGACTCAAAGAGCTTCCAGCTCTGAGTGGAGCCAACAAGAGAAGGCTCTTCAACAGGTTCAGGATGCGGTGCCAACAGCTCTACCACTTGGGTCATTTTGATTATCCAGCTGATTCAATGGTGCTTGAGGTATTAGTGGCAGTGAGAGTTGCAGTCTGGAGTCTTTGGCAGGTCCCTGTTGGTGAATCAGAGTGCAGACAATTAGGATTTTGGAACAAACTCTACCATCCTCTGCAAACAACTACCCCCATTTTGAAAGCAGCTTTTGACCTGTTCCTGAACCTTAGTGAAGATGAACATTTTTCCATGGGCTACCAAGTCACCAGTGGCCTGAGCACCCATCATGAACTGGATGTTTTCGCACCCAGACTCATAAAATTGGACATGCACAGCAGCACTCCATCATCGATCTGAAGTGGACCTGAAGAGGTAAGCAAACTGCATGAAGAAGTGTCCCAGATTACTGTGGTCTCCACTCCTGTCGTAGTACTGTCCCAGTCCGGACCCGTGGCCTCATCAGAAGTTGATGGAAGAACAGAAAAGTCGTGCTTGGTTTCATGACAGTTCTTTATGCCACTTGAAAGTGAATAGGAATGGCTTGAGATTTCCCTGAAGGACAATGGAAAAGGGAAGTCCTCCAACAGGCAGAACTTCAAGTGGACTTTTAGAATATCGTATCTGTTGATACAGTATCCCACACAGCTTTGCCTCAGATCAAGGGACTCACTTCATAGCAAATGAAGTGCAGCAATGGGCCCTTAGTCATGGAATCCACTGGTCTTACCATGTTCCTCATCATCCTGAAGCAGCTGGTTTGATAGAACAATGGAATGGACTCCTAAAGACACAGTTATAAGTGTACCTGGCAACCATTTAGGCACCTTCCTCCTCAGTGACATCTCTAGCGGTCTAACGGTGTGGGGCATGTGGAAATATCTCCCCTTCTGGAGGTCTTAGTTTCTAGGAGAGGAATACTCCCACCTGGAGACACAGCACTGATTCATCTAACTGCAAGTTAAGAATGTCTTCTGGCCATTTTGGATCCCTCCTGCCTCTGGATCAACAGGCAGGGTATTACTGTATTGAGTTGTGTGCTTGACTCTGGTTGCCAAAGGCAAATTGGATTAGTTTTGTATAATGAAGGCAAAGAATAATGTTTGGAGTCCAGGAGACTCCTTAGGGTGCCTCGTAGTACTGCCAGGTCCTGTGATTACAGTCAATGGTAGATTACAGCACTCAACTCGGACTCTTCAGAACTGAAGGCTTGGGTCATTCCACCAGGAAAAGAGCCATGACCAGCCTGGGTACTTGCTGAGGGCAAAGGATATGGCAGGGGCTGTGGAAGAAGGTAGTTCTAAATACCAGCTCTGGACATGTGACCAGCTACAGGAATAAGGACTGTAACTACTTTTGAGTAATTTCTATTTGTATAGATGCATCAAACATTTTTGTTTGGTTCACTTATAAAATATAAACTGAAGATGGAGTGAGTGCGTTTTCAACTGCACGTGTGAGCGTTTTCTTATCTTGGGCACCAGAATAATGTTACTGTTGGTTTTGTTTGGAGATTGAGTATGGTCAAGGAGTTGTGTGCAGGTGCCAAATTGACAAAGACTGATCTGTGATGGTTAGCATTTATTCCAATTAGGCATTCCTGGGTGAAGGTAGGGGTGGAGTGCAACCTATCAAGCAGGTTGACACCTGATGACACCTCCTTGGGGTGTGACCTTTTGTATAAGAAAAAGACCCTCAGCAGAGCCCAGCTCTCTTTTGCCCCTTCGCTTTCAGCGGGATCTGAATCCTGCATCTGGTTCATCAGATACCCTGTGGTCTCACTGGCCAAGTCAAAGAGCTGTCATCAGACTGCCTCCTTTGCATTTATCCAGCCAACCCTGGATTGATTTACCTCTGTATCTACCAGCCTGTGAACTTCCTGTTTCCTCATCCAGCTTCCTGTTTGTCAGCTTCCTCAGTCTCATGAGTCAGAGAGGCCTGTAGCTTACATCTGACCTATAGAGTTGAACCAGATTGTAGTTACCCAGTTCTACACCTGGGAAGCCATTTACACACACACACACACACACACACACACACACCACTGCTTATCTAAGAACCCAACCTAAGACAGTGCTGCTTGTTTAATCATTTAGAGTAATCCTCACTGCCACCACCCTCTCCAACTAGATTTTCCCTCGACACCCTCTACCCCCATCACCCTGAGGTGGGGGCTGGACCATATTCCTGGACCATATTCATGTTGAAGCAACTGGGCTTGGCCCCATACTTGGTACATAACAGATCTTTCTAAGACTTTTTTAAATGAATAAAACCTTGGCATAAAAACAAAAACGAAAGCATCCCCACCTCTACTCCATAGAAAAAAGCTACAGAAAACCGGTCAAACACCAAGGTCCTACAGCCTTGATTTGAATTGGTTCACTGGCTGGAGTCCAGACACTTGGCGGCATTTCTCCTCCTGTTGGGTGGGTGGTCCCCGCCCCACTCCTGGGCCATCACTTGGATGTTTGGGACTAGTGGAAAGCGACCCCACGTGTTCTTGTGCACACCTACTGTATTTTCATAGCTTCACTGCACACAAAGCCGGTTAGGCTGGCTTAGAAGATGCATTGACTCACGTCAGTTTCTCAGTAAGCAGGGCTGACCCGAAGCACTTTAGGCCTAGAGGAAATTGGTTTCTCTCACTTGAGCTCTGTAGCTCCGACTGCAGATGAGTCTGGGCACCATCTGGGCATCCATCAACATGACTGAATTAGTTGTTGCTGCATCCGATATTAATGGCCATGGCGCCTGGCTACAGGAAGCCCTCCCCGCTTGGCAGAAAGAGGTGGTGACCTGCTTGCACATGGATTTAATGGGAGCGTGAAAATCTGCATTTTACTACAGCGTCAGTATCCACAGTTAGTGACAAAGCAATGGTTACTGGACAGCCTCTTTTACAGCTCAGTGCCTCTATAATTATTAGCTATCCAAATGCTGACAACTATTTTATTATTTATTGGCTCTGTTCCCAATGTTCTGAGATCTACCGGGGAAGTAGGCATGAGGTTAAGCAAACAAAGACAACCTCACAGCCATCGAATCAATTCTGATTCACAGCGACCCTGTAGGACAGGATAGAATTGTCCCCTGTGTTTCTGAAACTAACTCTGAGGAAGTAGAAGCCTCCGAGAGGGTGAAAAGGGAGCGAAGTGATTTGGGAGCACAGGTGTTCGACACTGAAGATCACTAACTGACACCACAGAGAGGATTAGCGTGGAATGAGTGATGGAAGAGACGTGCAGGTTTTCTAAGTTCGACTTGTGCATTTAGGATCTCATACATTAAGGTGGGAGAAAAATGAGACTTCCTGCTCCTAGGAAGATTTCCAGCTTCGGAAACCCCGAGTAGAACCCAGAGAGGCTGTGCGTTCGAATTGATGCGTTGGCAGAGTTTGTTTGGGTTGGGGGTCTAGTAGGATGATCTAAAAAGGAATCTGTAAGAGACATAGAATGGATACACAGAAGCAAGATGGGTGCAAGGGTGTGGACTTCATTTACAGCCTAGGAAACCCGACCGGGCAGTTCTACTCTGTCACATAGAGTTCCTATGAGGGAAGTCAATTCGACAGCATTTAAGGACCACAATGATGTTTAACATAACCCAATTCCATTGAATCAATTCCGACTCATACCAATCTCAGGAAGTACAGGGTAGAGCTGCTCCATAGGGTTTTCTTGATGAGAATTTCTATGGAAGCACACTGCCAACGGTTGCTATGAGTCGGAATCAACTTGTTGGCAATGCGTTTGGTTTTAGTTTCTTCCCACAGGACCACTGGGTGAGTTTGAACTGTCAGCCGTCATAGGTTAGTAGTGATGCACAAACCACTTGGCCCACACAGGGGCCTGTAGCAAAATGGATGAAATTGAAAAGGCTTAATCATTTTTACAGAAACCCTAGTGGTGTAGTGGTTATGCACTGGGCCGCTAACTACAAGGTCAGCCATTTGAAACCACCAGCAGCTCTGATGGAGAAAGACCGGGCTTTCCACTCCCATAAAGAGTTACGGTCTCAGAAACTCACAGAGGTAGCTCTACCCTGTCCTGTAGGGTCCTTAGGAGTCAGCATCAACTCAATAGCAGTGAGTTTGCTTTCCGATTTTCTAAAATAATTTTTTAAAGTACCTATGACCAGAATGCTCCTTGGAGTGCTCCTTGCTTCTCCTGGCGTACTTTGGACTTGTCAGGAGAGCCCAGTCCCTGGAGAAAGACACTGTGCATGGTAAAGGCGAGGGCAGTGGAATAGAGGAACACCCTCCATGAGCTGGGTGGACACAGCAGCTGCTACAATGGGATCAAACATAACAACCATTTTGAGGATGAGGCAGGACTGAGCACTATTTTGTTCTGTTGTTTGAACAAGGAGTTGCATGAGGGGGTACCCCCCAAAATGGAAAAAAGCTACGCTGCTGTGAGGGGTTCATTTGGAGTGCATTCGCCCAGTCAGACTGTTATTCAAGCTTTCTACTTAGAGGTTCTGAAAACATTGTGTAGCAGTGTGCGACAACAAAGGCATGATTTGTGGCAGATGGAGGACTGTTTGGGCCACCCTGCACCTGCTAACACAGCCATCTTGGTGTGCCAGTTGGGGGCAAAACCAGCATGCCTCTCTTGCACCACACACCTTACTCAACTCACCGCACTCCCTGCCACTTCTGTTTCTTTGAGTGAAGAGGGTCATGAAAGGACAGCAATTTGATAACAAAGAAGAGGTGGAAAAAAATCCAAGGGAGGTGCTGTCAGCCATTCAAACAGATGAGTTTGAAAAATGTTTCTGAGAATGGAATCGCAGATCTGACAAATGTATTAAGTGTAATGGAGAGTACAGTACTTTGAAGGTGATAAAGTTGTTTTGTTAAAAAAATCTAAATATAGCTCAGGGGGAAAAATTCTGTTTTTTGGGGGGGGTACCCCCTCATATATGAGACCTAACAAGAACAACAATTATTTGAACACAACATTGCTTTGAAAATATTTCAGAAGCAATATATGTCCAGAATATTTGACGAACACATAAAAGCACAAACG
Organism: Tenrec ecaudatus; assembly: GCF_050624435.1. Lineage (NCBI taxonomy): Eukaryota > Metazoa > Chordata > Mammalia > Afrosoricida > Tenrecidae > Tenrec > Tenrec ecaudatus. The sequence continues at coordinate 194,239,034 of NC_134530.1, read as the reverse complement.
GACTAACAAAAACAAGCAAGCAGCACAAACAATAACAGAAGTAATCCCACACGTGGAGGTACCTTTCACTATTTGGCCCACATATTCCATTCTTTCATCTGTACACATGTTGACACATGTGCATACCTTTTGTGAGAATGAATACCTTGTACATACTGTTCTACCATCTGAGCCTCAATTGTCCTGAAACCGGCTAGCGAGGGGCTGGGAACAGTCTCTCTGGCTCTCGATTGTTCTCTCCCTGAACTCGTCCTTCGATGCAGGGAGGTCGGCAGGGAGGTTGGGCCCACGAAAGCTGATGGCTGTGCACTGACCTTGCTCATCAGAGGTCTCTTTGTTCACTGACAAGGTGCAAAGGCCCAGCTTAAAAGAATGGCACGGCTCTGTTGGCTTGCACATTACTGTGCATATATTTTCTAAGTAGCAGAGGCTTTTAACTACGCATGTAAGATAAAACGGAAGACATTGATTAATATAATCTACAGCCTAACATTTAGGGCACACTGTTTGTGGAATTAAAGCATTTAATCACAGCCTGGGGTAAGGACACACACACACACACACACACACACACACACACACGGGGAATAAAGAAAGCTGGGCTTTTGCCAAAGAGGTGTGCATTCCCGGTGCCTTGTGGGGTTCCCACCCTACGCCTTCTTCTGTCTCTGGACGCCTCACACGTTGGAGACTGGCCAGCAGGGCAGAAGTGCTGAGCCTGAGTAGTTCTCCGTTGGGCTCTACCACCCCGTCCTTTCTGTCATTGCTTCAGCTCGGCCCTTGCCTCTCACCTGGGCCACTGTGACAATCTCATACCTTGTCTTTCTGCTCTCAGTCTTGCAACATTCTCGCCCATTCTTACCACCTGCAGCTCTAACATGTGTTAGCTGTCTGTCCTGTCACCTACTGCTCTGGAACAGGCCCCTTCAACACGCAATAGCATAGAGCAGCAACCATTTCTCACACTCTGCTTCACTCTACCCTGTGATAGCTAGGCCTCTGCTAGGATGGTTTGAATGGCCAGGGGTTAGAGTAGTGTAATTTCTAAAACATTGTGACCTGAGAGACATTCTATTTCGCCCACAGTGTCTCACTGCTCAAGGACTAATGTTTCTGGGGAACGAGGTGGGTGCTTCATGGCCATTTCTTACCTCGTCTCAGGAGCCACATATCTTCATTTCCACTTGGTTCCACTGGTCAATGCAGTCATACACCTACTTCGATTGAACTCAGTCCAAAGAAAGGGAATGTAGTTCTCACATATTGCTGGGAGGAATGTCATCAAGTGAATAGCATCTCTACCCATCTATTTTTTTCTCTATTTATATCAGCATAGAAGACAATTTTGAAGAATATCCACTAAACTGCTAAAGGTCAGGAGGTTTTCCATTTTTATACTCTGGGCTTCCAAAGAAGGGGGAAAATAATGGTGGAATTAAAGAGTCATGGTAGCACAGTGAGTTGGGCAGCTGACTGCTAACCCAAAGGTTGGCAGTTTGAATCCACCAGCCACTCTGCAGGAGAAAGACAAGGTAGTCAGCTTCTGTAAAGAGTTAAAGCCTTTCAAAGTCAGGTTTACTCTGTCCTATAGGATCATTATGAGTCAAAATTGACTTGATGGCAGTGGGTAGTGGGATGGAATTATGGGTGATTTTCCCTCAGAAAATTACTTCCTCTATTTTCTCAAGCCTTCAAAGGCTAGGTATCCACACAGGCAGGTCCAAAGTTGGCCGGGAAGGAGCCATGCGGCTGACCACAGGGTCAGCAGTGGAAAACCATTAGCCACTCCACGGGAAAAAGATGAGATCTTCGAAAGAGCTACTGTCTCAGAAAGATGAGCCTTCATAAAGATCTACAGTTCCAGAAACCCACAGGGCAGTACTACCCTGTCCTAGCAGGTCACTGAGTGGGAACCTGTCACAGTGAACTTTGTTTGTGTAGAAGTTGACAGGTGACCTCAAATTCCTTAATGAAGTATGCCACCACCTAGTTAGAGGGATATCCAGAGGCTGGAAAAGGGCTCGGCCAGCATTGCCCAGCGCCCACCTTCAGGCGATGGAGGAGAGGATTTCACTTTGTGCAAATCCTTTGGCAGGCGGAAGAGGCTGGAAGGGTCGTCTTGCAGTTGTTCCAGTGCTTGAATATTCCATAACCCATCCCCACCCTGCCCTTCAGAATTAGCCCTGACCTTAAACTGAAAGGGGGCTTTCACCTGAACCACTGGAAATCATGACATGGTCCCCAGGAGTTTGGCGGGGGGGGCGATGCACAGATTAGTTTCACCTGGAGGAAGGCTGAGAGAATAGAGAAAACTCATTGAAAGTGAGTGGCACTTCCAAGATTTCTGGCTTATGGCATGGACAGGACTCATTCATAGGTGTGTCAAGAGAGATGCTGTTAGGTGTCTCATGAGAGAAATACCTCAGCCCTTGGCTTCCTGTGAGAAAGCATTCATGCCAAAGCTGGGTTTGTGATCCAAGTTGGTTTTTTATGAGGGAGAGATGCATTTTCAGGAGTTACAGAAACTGAACCAGAGAGAAAGAGAGAGAGAAAGAAGCTTCTGGCTTTTCAGGTTCCCATTGGGAGGCATGGTCAACGGTAAGGTACTGGTCTACCCCATTGGCTGATTCATATTCACCTAGCCTAGATGGCTTCCCACCCAGGTGCACTGGCTTCCTGTCTCAAAGAACGCAATTCCCTCTAGCCGTAAGCAGTTTTCAACATCCTGTAATGGGGGAGGGTGGGGTCAGGCAACCCTAAGTCTGCCTCTAGCCAAGTAACAATTCCACTCAAGAGAGTCATCTGGGGCAAGGCTCAGATAGCCAAGGCACCCTGGGAGGAGTTCTAAGATGCAAATGCTGCCCCAGGTGACCACTGGATCAGCCACTGGAGGCTTGGTCCTTTGTGCCTAGCCTCTCCCCCAAAGACCTGGATCAGGAAAACAAAACAAAACATAAAGGGAAAAAAGCAGCTAGGAGAGAAGTAGAAAAAAGAAAGCTGACTACACACCCTTTCCCCACAACATTCTTCCACGCTGGAGGCAAGCCTAGGGGGAAGGAGGAGAGACGTTTTACCGTGAATAGAAGATTGAAGGTTTAATAGTAGACCTGACAAGGTTTTTACAGTACTCAAATGAGAGCTTTCTTGTGAGTGAATGGGACCAGAAAAGCTACAGGACTTGATAAAAATGTTATTCTAGAATGTGTTTTCTAAAGAAGAGGGAGAAAGAAAAGATGTCCATTTCTGCTAGAGCTCCAGCATATCTGGTACATTCAATAAATCTAGCATACCATTTTTGTGCTTTTCTTATTTCCCAGATTTTAGCTGGAATACACACTGCTTGTTATTATTTAACAAACCTAGTCGTGTTATTTCTGTGTTTAAAATCCTTTGCATTGCCCTCATGATAAAGGTAAATTTTAAAATATGACTGCTGTAGATGGAACTGTGTCCTCCCTAAATGTGTATTCTAAATTGTAGCCTTTATGCACGTGGGTCTCCTCATTTGGAAGCCGGCTGCCTGTGGCAATCCACCAGGGGCTGGTGTGCAGCTGGATTCTCCCTCTCCTTTGTGTAGTCTGAGGAAGGAGGTCAGATGTGGCCCCCATGCCATTCCCTCAGGGCCAAGACCTCTTGTAAAGGTGGTACTTGAGCTGAGTATCAAAGGATGGATTGAAGCCAGGAGAACTGCCCAAGCTCAGGAGAGAAACACGAGGTCATGCTGTAGCTGGAATTTCGGTGCCTTGCCGGCTGTGTTACGGCGCAGGTGCAGCAAAGAGACTGGGAAAGGAAGCCAGGGAGACAGGCAGGGGCTTGATCACTAATAAAGCATTATCTTCATTATCCTGTGCTGCTCCAACAGAAACATCACAAGTGTGTTACTCTAACAAACTGAATTTTATTTTCTCACAATTTAGGAGGCTAGAGTCCAAATTCAGGGTGTTGGCTCGAGAGCCAGGATACACTACTTCTCTGCTGGATTCCATAATTCATTGCAATGGCCATATAGAACACACCAAAATTATTCACGGTTATGGGAGCTTATTAGAGGACTTAACAGGTTATACAATAGTAAGAATATAGTTCTTTTTGTCTGAATTGCCTCTTCACCACCATGCTGGCAGGAATGTCTCCACAGTCCTTGGGCTGTCAGCCAAGTGGTCCCCTGGCCTTTGCCTCCATGGGCCAGAACTCTCACCTGCTGCTTGGCCGCATGGCCCGATGCTGCTCCTCGGCTCTGCTCCATCTTCTCAGCTGCAATCTTCTCAGCTGTGATGCTTTTGCAACTTCGGGCAGTGTTCTCCCCACACTCCCTTGCTGGCTCTTTTTTCTTAATGGTCGTGGGATTCTTCTCCCTGCTTCTGAGATGGCGTACTCTGATACCCAGCAGAAGGGCAACAACTGACTAATCTCCTCTGTAAGTGCCTTACACACTCTATTTGACGGTCTCACACAATCATTTGGTGGTAGTTACAGACATGGATGCTGTTGTTGCTAAATGCCTTCAAGTTAGTTTCAATCCAAGGTGGCCCTGTACACAACCAAACACAACACTGCCCGGTCCTGCGCCATCCTCACAGTTGTCCCTCTGCCTGAGTCCATTGTTGCAGCCACTGTGTCCGTCCATCTCCTTGAGGGCCTGCCTCTTTGTCGATGCCCCTTCACCTGCCAAGCATGACGTCCTCTTCTCCAGGCACAGGTCTCTCCTGACTTGTCTAAAGTCTCATAAGATGAAACCTTGCCATCCTTGCTTCTAAGGAGCACTCTGGCCTCACTTCTTCCAAGACAGATGGGTTTGTCCTTTTAGCAGTCCATGGTATTGTCAGGTAGCTGGATAGGGGGTTGTTCCTCTCAATGCCTGACAGGGGCAGGGGTGGGGGGTTGGGGGGGCAGAGGGGAGGCACTTTATAGGAGGTTGGAAGCTAATAAAGGCTAAAGAGCATGCGCCAATTCAGGCCCTGGAGTCAAGAAGGTGGTACACCTAGGTAGACACCAAACTAGGCCAGGTGGACTTAATTCAGCCAATGGGGTCAACCAGTACCCAGCGGAAGGCCCCCAAAAGGCTACCCCTATCCGTTGTTCCTCTGCTTTCCACATGGCAGTGCCGCTGTCGCTCTCTCTTTGTCTCTGGCCTCAGGTGAGTGCCCTGAGGCTGCCCGTGTTGGTGACTGTAAAACCTGAAACTTCTTCTCTCCTTTATAACAGCAGTTCTCAACCCATGGGTAAGACCCCTTTGGGGGTTGAATGACCCTCTCACAGGGGTCACCTGATTCCTAACAGTAGCAACATTACAGTGATGAAGTAGCAACGAAATTAATTTTATGGTTGGGGGGTCACCACGACATGAGGAACTGTATTCAGGGGTCACAGCATGAGGAAGGTGGAGAACCACTACTTAATCACAAACTTGATCACTTGGATCACAAACCAGCTTTGGCATTAAGTTCTTTCTCATGCCAAGCCAAGAATAGAGGTATTTTTCACCCAAGGAATCTAACAGTATTTACAATATTGTTCTCAAGAACCACAATTCAAATGCATTGATTCTTCCTTGGTCTTCCTTATTTAATGCCCAACTTTTGCATGAATATTAAGCAATGGAAAATATCACGGCTTGGGTCAGGCTCACTTTAGTCCTCAGAGTAACATTCTTGCTTTTCGATACTCTAAAGAGGTCCTGTGCAGCAGATTTACCCAATTGAACTTATTTTTTGATCTTTGGACTGCTGCTTCTATGAGTGTTGATTGTGGAGCCAAGCAAGACAGATTAACTCCAGTCTTTGCTCAATTTGTCATGACGCCCCCTGTTGGTCCAGTTGTGAGGATTTGGGTCTTCTTTGCATTGGGTCCTAAGCCACACTGAAGGCTGCACACTGAGATGTCCTGGAGTTCTCCGTCTTCTCAAGGTGATTCGCAGTTTGCTGTGATCCACACAGTCAATGCCTTGGCACAGTCAGTCAAACAGAGTAGACATCTTTCTGCTATTCTCTCCTTTGAGACAAGATCCATCTGACATCAGCAATGAGATCCCTTGTTCCATGGCTTCTTCTGAATCTGGTCTAAACCTCTGGCAGCTCCCTGTCCATATACTACTGCAGCTGTTATTGGATGATCCTCAGTAAAACTTTTCCTGCATGTGATATTAATGATATTGTTAGATAGTTTGAGCATTCTATTGAGCAACTGGCTGGAAGAGATCCATAATAAGACATGGATAGAAGAACCACATTTAAGCAATTTCACCTACCTCTACTCAAGTCATATATTTATTCTAATGTAAGAGGGATTTCCTTGGGGATATGACCTATATCACATATCATATATGATGTATGATGTATGATATGTAATATCTTCTCTTGCAAGACTCTTCCTTGCTCTGGATCCTGCATCTGGCTTGCCATCATCTGACTTTGTGTTCTGGGGCTCAGGCTAGCAGTTTGTCTTTTGACCTGCCCCTTCTTGGATTTGCCAGCTTTCAAGGTCATAAGAGTCAATAGCCTGTTATATGACCTGACAACTGTGGGTTAGTCCAACCTCTGCAATCATGTGACTCAGAAGATGCCTCCAGTTTCACACCTGAGCCATGGATTTGAAACTTGTCTTTCTTTCTCTTCGCTGTTTTTACTTCTCTAGAGAAACCAGTCTACAACATCATATGGCGGTAGTGCTCAGTCACTGTTTATTAAACAAGGGGAGTCAGGAAAAGCCAAGGAGCAATGTCTTTCATCATATGCCTGGAGGTGGTAAAAAATGTGAAGTGTATGTGCCATGTTGAAGCAAGTGAGAGAGTATTAGGAAAGATGTGGGGAGAGAGATCGTTCCCCAACATTGCTAGGGTGCATTCTCTTGCCAGCTGCAGGCCTAATCTCTGGCTTAGCCAGACAATGACCACTTTTACTTGAACCAGACCTTAACATTGAAACTCTGTTTTTTGTGATTCATAGAGACCCTATCAGGCAGGGTCAAATTGCCCCTGTGGGTTTCTGAAACAGTAACTCTTTTTTAAAAATCATCTTATTGGGGGCTCGTACAGCTCTTATCACAATCCATCCATACATCCATTGTGTCAAGCACATTTATACATTTGTTGCCATCATCATTCTCAAAACATTTTCTTTCTACTTGAGCCCTTGGTATCAGCTCCTCATTTTCCCCCTCCCTTCTCCACCCTCCCTCTCTTATGAATCTTTGATAATTTATAAACATTTTTTTCATGTCTTACACTGACTGATGTCTCCCTTCACCCACTTTTCTGTTGTCCATCCCCCGATAGAGGATTATATGTAGATTATTATGATCAGTTCCCCCCTTCTCCCCCATTTCCCCTTCCCCTCCTGGTATGGCTACTCTCATTATTGGTCCTGAGGGGGTTTATCTGTCCTGGATTCCCTGTGTTTCCAGCTCTTATCTGTACCAGAAACTGTAACTCTTCACAGGAGTAAAAGTCCCGTTTTTCTCTCGAGGAGTGGTTTGTGGTTTCGAACTGCTGGCCTTGCAGGTAGCAGCCCATGTAACCACCACACCACAGAGTTGCTATGAGCCTGCATCAACGTGATGGCAGTGAGTTTTTGATCCTTTGTGTAGTCCGTTGCTTTGTTCTAATTCTGCTTTGCTAAAGCTGTTGTTCAGGTTGGTGGCCGTCGTTCTTTCTGAACCTTGCTCCTTGCTATGGACGTTTAGTTATAGTGGGGTGATGGGCATGGGGTGCTGGAGGATGCATGCATGAGAGAAAAGGACCCAGAAGTGAAACACAGTGAGAAAGTTGGATGGTGTAGAGTTTGGGTAATGAGCAATTTTGTTTCCGAACTTGATGCCCTATCACACTCTGGCTTTTTTAACTTTAATAGAATAAAACACATTAGTCTCCCCCTCCCACTCGTTACTTGACTTGGCTTTGTTTTTCAGATGGTTATTATTTCCTTATTAAATAGCTGGTTGCTATCTAGTTCAGGACCACCCACTGCAGTTGCAGACTTGTGTTCTAATGTACTTTAGATCTGCCTTGAAGGAGTCACTGCTATTCATATGGACAAATAACGTAGAAAGCTTAGGTTATTCGACTGGGAGGATTATAATCCTTCATGTTTGTGAAGACTGAAAGATATTCTGTAATTTGAAAATATATTATCTCAGTTGACTTTTACAAGCATCTATAAAAAAGTGTTATTATCACCATTGTATATCTTTTATGGAGCCTCCTGGTGGTGTCAATGACTAAGCACTCAGCTGCTAAACAAAGATTGGTGGTTTGAATCCTCCCAGTGGATTTACAGGAAACAGACTTGGGGAATGACAACCAAGAAAACCCTGTGGGACAGTACTACTCTGTCACGTGGGATCACCATGCGTCTGAATTGACTTGACAGCATCCACCAATAGCCCGGATAACAGCAAAAACATAGAGTTTATAGATGAAAGAAGTGAGAACCAGCAAGGCCAGGTGATTCATCTGAGGTTACACAGAAAATGACTAAGTGTCAAGTCCAACACTTTACCAACTCTGAATCGAGTGTGTTAAGTGTTCTGCCTTTAGAGGACACCATAGCTCCCTCTATCTTGGTTAGAACATGGCCCTGTGTCGATATGATAAGGCCCTTATTAACACGCTTCATAGCCGTTTGTGGTTGAGAACAAAATCAGCAATAGTCCTAACTCCATAGGACTCTGTTTTCCAATGCTTCCAGGAGGCAGCTAAACCCATGTGTATGTTGAAAAATTTTTTTATTAAATATTTGCTTAACATGTTGATGTTCTTAAAGCCAGTTTTTTGCTCAGGTCTTACTGACGAAATAAAAACCATGTCCTGTATATTTAATAAATTGTCCCAGTCCCTCTTTTCCCCCTTGGTGGCAGGTTAGTCAATGGCCTTTGGGAAAGAGCATTCTGCCTCCTTAGAGGGCTCCAACAGGCTCCAGGGGACAGATTTATAGGACAAGATAGGGACGATCTTTATTTATTTATTAACAATTTATTGGGGCTCATACAATTCTTATCACAGTTCATACATATACATACATCAATTGTATAAAGCACATCTGTACAGTCTTTGGTAGGGACGATCTTTATGATGGAATTTTGGTATTAAATAGTTCGTTTACTCTTTCTTGCTTTATTTCATTAAAGAGAAAACACCTTTCTTCTGAATCAGGAAAACAACATACAGAGCTTGTCAAGAATAACAGGGTACAAGTCACTGCCATGCCAGTTTCCAGCTGTGACCTTGAGTAACTTGCTGGAAGCCCCTGAGCTTCAGCTTCCTTATCTGTCAAACTGATGACTAACGTTCACCAGAATTTTGAATGTTTCTTGGTGCCTACCCAGAATCTAGTTTGCAAATTCTCATTTGGGGACCTTCATCTGCCACTTTCTATCTTTCTGGTCGGACTATGGGCCCATCACCGTCCCCCAGGAGTGCAGTGTACAACTCAGAGCGCTGACTCTGAGTCAGATCGGGCCGACGGCAGTGAGTGGTTCTTTGAGAGTCTCAGGGCAGGCTCAAGGGTGAGCATGTAATAAGAGTGCATCTAAGCTCTCGTGAGGAAGCTGCTGGGAAGTGCTGCTCTCTGTTTTCTGCTGAGCACGGAGACCTAGAAGACTGTCTCGCTGGAGCAGCTCCAGCCACCTCCCCCACAAGGAACTTGAGAGGGAAGCCGATGCACAGAGGAAGGCAGAGCCAAGCCAGAGGATGGCATGAGCTTAGGTGCTGATAACGTTTGAGTCCAGTCATTTCTGAGGCCTGCGCTACGTGCAGACCTTGTGGTTCTGTGAGCCTTTTGCACTTACACTGCTTTGATTCAGATCATTCAAGAAGATTCTAAATGGTAGTCTATCTAATTTTGAAATCGGAAAAAGAAAAGAACGTGTTATAAAATGCTTGGAGACATACTGGATACAGTAAGTGCTCACTAAAAGGTAACTTATTTGCTACCTGTGCTACCTGTTACGCTGATTGTGCTTCTTACAGAGTTTAGTTCAGAAGAGAGGGGACTCCATACCTATTTTGAATATAAAGCAAACTTTGCCAGGCATAGTAAAGAGCCAGTCATATACACAACCACAAAGGCAAGGGGTTCAAACCTATCAGCCCCTCTGAGGTAAAAGATGAGGCTGTTTGCTACCTTAAAGGTTTTACAAAACCTTGGAAACCTTACATAGGGTCGCTTTGAGCCAGAATAAACTCAATGACCATGGATATATATATATATATATATATATATACACACACACACACACATACATACATATATATGTTTTACATAAGCGCAATCAAACTTCAATATATGTGTTTATATTTACACACACATAATATACATATGCATATACATACGATAGGCTTAGGGGGAAAGGGTTTGTCCCCCAAAGACCTACAACAAGCAAGGAATAGCAAGCCAAACCCATAAGAAAAGGGGGATTGCCTGGGAGACAAGGCATGCACTAGAACATGCTGGGTAAGAACCAGTTATGTCACACACACTTACGCAAACCCACTGAAAGCTTGAACATATGCTATAGGAACCAGTTAAGTCACATGTCACACTCACTTGACTTGAGCACACCCACTAAGAGTCCAACAGCCCCAACCATGCCCTGTGCAGGGCTGTCTGAGAAGGCCTGTGGGAGAGGAAGGGGCTATCAGAGCAGAGAGCGGGACCTCAGGGCCTTGGTCCACCCTCCCCCGGGGGCAGCCCGGGTGTGTCTGTGAGAACATACCATCGAAGCTTTGCTTTCACTCATAAAAGCTGACTTTCACATTTCTGCTGTGCGAGTTCTTTCTAATACCCACATATATACTTACGTTTATAAATCGATTTTATTTTGTTGTTGACTGAATACGTAGCAGAGCATACACCCATTCAGCACAATCTACATATACAATTCAGTGCCATGGATTACACTCTTCAAGGTGTGTAACCACTGTCCACCTCTTTCTCTGGATGACTCCCCACCCCCATTAGCTCCCTGGTAGCTCTGGATGCTGAAGGATCCCTGGTGACACAGTGGTCAAGCACTCAGCTGCTGACTGAAGGTCAGTGGATTGGAACTCACCAGCTGTCCTGAGGGAGAAAGACATGAGCAGTGTGCTCCCATGAAGAAGTGCAGTCTTGGGGCAGCCCTACTCCGTCTTACAGGTTTACTGCGAGTTGGAGTCAGCGTGATAGCAATGAGCTGGTTTAGCCGTCAAAACTTGTCTTTAACACCTCTGTTTGAAAACTTGTAAGGATAAGTTTCTCTCTACCTATTGCACCTGTGCGAATGAGTTCATAAGCTCGATTCCTGAAGATAGTGACTCAGAGGTAGTGAGTCCACAAGGTCCCACACCACCCCCACCCCCACAGGGAGCAAGAGGGACACAGCCACACCCAGAGGAAATTACAGGAGTGAAAGTCCAACAATCTGCCCTCATTGTTTTCCTCTGGCCATCCACTACAGTGGTTCTCAACCTGTGGGTCACGACCCCTTTGGGGGTTGACCGACCCTCTCACAGGGGTCACCCGATTCATAACAGTAGCAACATTACAGTGATGAAGTAGCAAAGAAAATCATTTTATGGTTGGGGGGGGGTCACCACCACATGAGGAGCTGTCTTCAATGATCGCGGCATGAGGAGGTTGAGAATCACTGCTCTAAAAGTTCACAGTGGGATTTTCTGAACGTAAGGGGGTTTGCTCAAATGGCCAGAGAGACCTTTTATAAACAGCGAGTCCAGTCTGTTAGGCAGTCCCCAGACCCTCAGGCACAGAAGCCCCAAAGAAACCATGGGTCACCAATAGCAATGGTGGGCCAGAGAAAGCCGAAGCAACCCGAAGCAATGAGGCCAAGGACAGGCCACAATGAGACCAGCATCAGAGTTGATCTTGTCGAGTGTGACACAGGTATCTACGCGTTCTTCGGTCCTGGGCCTGGGAAGGAGATGGCTGGATACAAAGATTAGAAAAGCCCCTGGACCTGCATGCTGAGTAAACACTTTAAGGTTTGTCAGAACAAGGACAGACATGCCTCTGGGTAAGGACCTGAGTCACAGTTCAGGGAAATTAGGCAGACTCAGGGAAGGAACAGCCTGAACAGCCTCCTGTTTAAATAGTGAATTCCATCTCCCCTCTGCCGCTCGCTCCTTCCCTTCTCTTCTGCTCCTTCCTTCCTTCCTCCCCACCCTCTGCTCTTTCTTTAGCTCATGGCCCCAGTTCCCTTCTTTTTAAGGATATAACCCATTGATAGCCCTTGACTTGATTCCAAATCACAGCCACCATATAGGACTGAGTGAAACTGCCCCATAGGGTTTGGGGGCTATAAATCTTTATGCAAGCAGATTACCACATTGGTTTGAACCAGTGATTTTTTTTCTTCAGTGAGCAGCTGAACACTGAATCACTATGCTGTCAGGACTCCTGTTTAAAGTCAATATAATCCCCAGAAGTCTCCTTCCACCGAGGAGGGCAGTTTCCTCTTGCAACTCCTGTGCCGTCACTGCATGGACAGTCTCCTGCTGCGTTCACTTGCTAGTCAATACCTGTCCGGTGGCACAATGCCACAGATCTGTACGACCTGCCTCACTTGCATGGCAGTCTGCCATTTTCAGCTAGGTCAGAGTTCCTTAGGAGGTGGAATACTATTTCTTGGGTCTGGTGACTTGTTGAAATGGATTACTTGGGGTCAAGATTTATTGCATGTTATTGAGTCTTACACCAGTTTTAAGAACTCATCTTTGGGTTGCTTCTGCTGGAAAATGTTTGAGATTACTTGGAGACTTCTAATCTTGGGGGAGGGGTCTTTAAAGAGCGTTGGTGGTACAGTAGTTAAGGGCTTGGTTGCTAACTGAAGGTCAGTGGTTTAAACTCATTAGCACCGCCAAAGGAGATACACGAGGCAGTCTGCTGCCATCCAGATCACGGCCTGGGAAACCCAACGGGGCAGTTGTAATCTGTCCTATTGGCTCACTGTGAGTTGGAATTAACTTGACAGCAATGGGTATTTGGGGGTTTTAGTCTCAAAATGAGCCTATGAAGGTTTTTAACACTCAATTTTCATGTGCAAAGATGACAACCTAGAAAGATATTGCAGGGGTTATCTATCCTACCAAGTTCTACATGGTTCTAAGACCAACATTCTGGGGAAATAGTTTAAGGGGAAATGAGTGGCGGTCTCCACAGGCTCCTTCTGCAGACACCCCAGAAACTCTGTGATCCTTTTTATGTGTTCAGTTTCGGCATTCCTTTAAGCTCAATGTAACCCTCCATCCCTTTGGCTACCCCTGTGGGGTAAATGGTTCACATGCTCAGCTGCTAACTGAAAGGTTGGTAGTTCAAGACCACCAAGAGGCATCTTGGAAGAAAGGTCTGGATTCTTTTCCAGAATTCAGCCATTGAAAACCCTGGGGATAACCTCCCACCACCACCCAAGCTAATCCATAAACAAGCCCCAAATCTTCTACCCTAACACACATGGGGTGGGCTTGACCTTAGAGAGGTCCTAAAAATACCAACTTCAAGCAGGACACAGACAAGGAAAGTGGAACTGAGAGAAAATTGAAGGGGACTAAGCTTCTTGCATATTAATGTTATTTAAGACTGTTACTGTAATTATTTTGAATTTGCTTCCCATAATCTAGGATAAATAAACTGCACTCAATTATTTTCTGCTCATACTCCACCATCTCATTACATTAGGACACGTGCTCTGTGCATCCCCCTCAGCGAGTATTTCCCTCAGCACAAATTAGCATTTCGAAGTGTCCTTATCACTATATAACATGCGGGAGATAATTTGTCTGACAGCACGAAATGGTATGTGAGATACGCAGGAGTAAAAGAGAATTGTTTATCATAATTAGCATTGGGTAAAGCATTATAAGGCTAAACATTAAATTGAGGCATTTCACTTTTCTTAAAATCACATTTCATATCAGACAGCTTGTTACTTGAATTCATAAGCGACACGATTCCATTCTTCAGAAGCATTTTTCTCTACCAGCCTTAAAATGGAAGCAATGCGTTTTCTTGAACTTCAAGCAGCACTCTTGAGTAATGAGAGGATTTGTTCAATAAATATGCACTGAGCCCCGTTAGGCACCAGACACTAGCTGGACCAGGAAAGGTTGAGTGAGACCAAGTGCTTCGGTGGAGCCACAAAGGCTGTACAAGAGAGTCACACTGCATCTGACTTTTCCAAGAAGAATAGGAATTGATCTGCCTCTCGAGAAGGGAGCCGATGCCAGGCGGGGGAACAGCATGTGCAAAGGCATGGAAGCCTAGAGGCCTATTCTGGGGAAAGTGAGGGCTTCCACCTGGTTAGAATAAAGGGCTGTTCCGAAAGTGAAGGCTCAGCACAAAAGCTCAAGGGGCAGGAGGAAGCCAAGGCAAAAAGGACCTTCTTCAGGTATGTGCTCCAGGTGGCATTCCAGGAGTGCTTTCTAATTCTCTGTGTGTTGAGTGCTGCCAGGTGAGGCTGTGGTCTTTACAGTGGTAGCGCCATCTTGGGACCAGAGTGAGGGCAGAAGAAAGTGCAGAAAAGTGACCAGGTACCAGGTGTTCAATGATGTTGGCGAGTTGTCAAGTCTACATTTGGTGAGACGGCCTAGCTGAGGACATTGAGCTAAGAAAACAATCAATGTCCTTACCAGTCAGAGGCTCTATTAATTTACTTGCAGTCAAACGTGGCATACCTGTTGTCATGCTCAAGATGACATTTGCATGCATGAGCAGGGAGTTTGGGCCTTATGATGGAGGCGAGTGGGAGCTAGGGGTATGCTGAGGCAGAGGCATGGGTTACCAACTGTGCGCAGCCACCAGAGCAGACGAGGCTGACAAAGGGAGAAACCAAGGCAGGGACCAGCTATGAAGACACTGCAGCTGTACTGGAGATTAGATGTGGCCTAAGCCACAGGAGCCCTGGTGGCACAGTGGTTTAAGTGTTGGGCAGCTCCCTGAAAATCGGTGGTTTGATGCCACGAGCCGCTCTGCAGGAGGAAGAGGAGGCAGTCTGTTTCCACAGAGCCTCGGACACTCTAAGGAGTAGTTCTAGTTGGCTGACGTGAAAGCAGTAACGGTAATAATTAGATAGGAGGGGATGCATTGCAGAGCTATTTTTAAGACAAAATAATATGACTTAATGATTAATTGGATGTGAGACATGGGGACCACAGGAGATTCGAATGACGCTGGGGCTTCTGACTTGGTTTATTTGACACACAGAAGATATGGCTTTAATTCTAGCTTTGTCACAACTAGTTGAGTGATCCGAGACTGAAATGCTCATTTTGAGAGGG
Source organism: Tenrec ecaudatus (assembly GCF_050624435.1). Taxonomy (NCBI): domain Eukaryota; kingdom Metazoa; phylum Chordata; class Mammalia; order Afrosoricida; family Tenrecidae; genus Tenrec; species Tenrec ecaudatus. Next base: position 194,223,772 of record NC_134530.1, on the reverse strand, counting down.
TCAGATAAAAAGTATGACAGCATCAGCTTTAACTCCTAGGAGCACTTTCAGTTAAAAGGACTGAAAGGGACTCGGATGACTACTCTGGGGAAGGAAAAAGCCCACTCCTCTAGTGTGGGAAACAGAAAGATTTCTTCCAAGTTGTCTGCCCCAAATAGATGCCAAACTTAGCTGCTTGCTGCATGTGGCAAATGACTATACACTTGGAGGTCAACAGAAGTAGGTCAGGGGTTAGTCTCCCTAAGCCTTAGGGTTATCAGCCATCCAGAGCAAGCTGTCACCACTGTTTATCCCACAACAAATAGGACCCACTCCCTTCTGATAAGGATAGTAGTTGACAGTTTCCTTGTAGGAGACCCCAGAGAGGTCAAGCCCACCCAAGAGTGACCAAGGTTAGGAAACCATCATGAATCTATGGATCTGTCCATTTTGTCACATGTATACCTCTAGTCCCTCCACTTCCTATGGGCACACCCCTAGCTCATCCCTACCTGTCATGCTGATGCCTTCCTACGATGTGTATGCCCATTGTACTGCCCCTTCCTGTGATGTGTGGCTACATATAATCAAGCCCCCCGAAGTAGTTAGAAGTCTTGGTGAGCAATAAACATCTCTCTGGCCCCTCCTCTTGGGTCTCCGGCTCTCCCCATGAGGAATACCAAGCGGGGCTGAGGTGAGGACATTACCATGAATTGTGTCTGACTCCATTACTTCAATCTCTCTTCTATCTCTCATGCTCTCGATGAAGTCTCTATAATCTTTACTTATTATTGCCGTACAATTGCACCTACAGGACCAGTGGTGATTTGTTGGGGGCCCTCTTTCCCCCCACACTCCCGGGTCTTGGATTTGTTTGTGCACAGCTGGGCGACTTTGAGTCTGCTTCCATTTTCACTCTACACCAGGTGCAGAGTAGAAAGCAAAGGTCTTAATGATAAAGGAGTGATGATCAAGTATGTGAACTAAGCCAACAAAACCTCATTTTCCACACTTCATCAAGAGCACCTTTTAAAAATAAAACATAACACATCTTTATTGTGAATTAGGTGAAAGCTTACAGAGCAGGTCAATTTTCTATTCAACAATTCATACACATTTTGTTTCATCTCATTGATTGCTGTCCTTCCAATGTAATATCACTTATCCCACTCCCTCCCTGTTTCCTGGTTCCATTCCATCTTCTTTCCGGCTCCATTTGAACTTTATCGTGGAGTAAATGTTGCTCTTTTGATCTCAAATGATTATTCTGAGGAATGTATGCCTCCTTAGTGTTATTGTGTCCCTTTCAGACCTGCCTATTAATTGACTGAAAACTAATTCGTGGGAGCAAGTTCATTGCCAAACAGTAAGGATGATTAAGGGCCAGAGTCTCAGGGGCTCCAGCTATCGCTATTCCACCAGTAAGCCTGGTCTTTTTATGACTTTGAGTTTTATTCTACATTGTTGTCCGTTCATGTCCTATTAGGACCTTGTAATATAATCCCTTTCATAGCAGTTGGTAATGGTAGCCAAGCACCGTCTAGTTCTTCTGGTCTCAGGGTCTTGGAGATTGATGTTCATGTGGTCTATTAGTTCATTGAACTAATTGTTTCCATATGTCTTCAATTTTTATCACTCTTTCTTTTGGAAAGGGACAGACCAATAGTTGCACCCCAGATGGTCCCTCATGAGCTATAAAACTTCTGGAAGCAAAATGTAAAACACTGCTTTGGTGGATGATGTGAGGCAAATTAATACTGGTGCCCACTCAAGACTATGGTCCTCAGCCCCTAGGCTCAGCCATTCATTTCCTCAAGGTATTTGGTTATGTCTAGTAAGTTTTTTTTTATAGTTTTGCCCCTAGTATGCTCCACCACACTCATGAATATATTTACAGCAAAGGTAAATGCATACCTATATACAAATACCCTCTGTGAAATCTATATGTATTTGTGAGCATACTCCCACTCCCTTTCACACACCTATTCAGCCTGCATGTCTGTCCGTGCAACTACTTCCTTTATGAAATCGATTGCCTTTAACTCTTGCAAATCTCCATGTTTCCACTTGCCTCCATCATATTTATCTATCTATCTATCTATCTATCTATCTATTTATTTATTTATTTATGGTCAACATCCTTTGTGTTAGGCTGGGTTGTCTAGATAAACAAAAACCAGTGACACTCATATATGCATAAGGTAAAACTTTACATCAAGAATAATTTCATATTGCAAAAGCCGACCCACGTGGTCCAACGTAAGATCGTGGGCCCAATGCTAGCTGAGCCCTCTTCAGACAGGAGTAGCTGCAGACTGACGATGAAGAAAGCTGAAGTGAGAAGCAGGGAGATCACAGGCAGGTAGGTGCAGAGTCCGATGGATCCAAGGTCAGTGGAAACAATGCAGGGAACTGACAGCTCTCAGGGTTGTGTTGACCACATGCCCCCAGAATCCCAGCAAGCAGAAAGGCCAAGGGCAGAGAGAATGAGCAAGGGTCCCCAGTGCTTCTCTTATAAAAAGGCCACATGTCCTAGGAGCATCATCGGTCTGTGATCTGATTTATAGGTTCGACTCCGCATCTTCACAAGGGCAACTTGACATAAAGTCTAACTACTGCACTTTTGTTGTTTATTGCCTCCGCCCCAATCCAAGCTCACTCTTGTTTGCCCTCTAGTTCATGATTTTCTCTCCCTTCTAAACTCTCCCCTGGTAACCATCAAAGAATGTGTCTTTTAGTGTAAAAATCTTTTCTTAACTTTTTGAATACTGATCTCATACAATATTTATCTCTTCATGATTGACTGATTTCACTCAGCATGGTGTCCTCCAGCTCCATCCACATGATGAAGCATTTTGCAGGTTCATCGTTATTCTTCAATGTCGCCCAGGGCTCCATCGCGTGTACGTGCTATAGTTTGTTCATCCATTCTTCCACTGAGAGGCGTTTAAGTTGTTTCTATCTTTTTGTTATGGTGAACAGTGCTGTGCTGAACATGGGTGTGCATGTATCTGTTCCAGTCTGGGCTCTTATGTCTCTACGACATAAACCCCAAGGAGGGATTGCTGGTTCATATGGTATTTTCATTTACAATTATTTAGGAAGTATCTTCCTGTTTCTCACAGTGTGTATGCTATTTTACAATCCCACTACCTGGGTGTGAAGGTTCCCATCTCGCTCCACATCCCCAGCAGCCCTTGTTGTTTTCTTTCTAACTTGGCTACTGAGGTGAGACACTTTCTTGACGTTTTGATTTGTACAGAATGCCTGAAGATTGAGATGTTTCTTCATAGGCTTGTTGGTAACCTGAATATCTTCTCTGGTGATGTGCCTATTAATGTCCTCTGCCCATCAGATTGGATTATTTGTCTTTTCCTTGTTGAGATGCTGGATTTTTTTAAATAAATCATTTTATTGGGGCTCATACAACTCTTATCACAACCCATACATACATCAATTGAGTAAAGCACCCTTATACATTCGTTGCCCTCATCATTCTCAAAATTCGCCTTCCACTTGGGTTCCTAGAATCAGCTCATTTTCCTTTTTGTCCCCTTCCCCCCGTTCCCCTCTCCCCCATGAACTCTTAATAGTTTATAAATTATTATTTTATCTTATCTTACACTGTTCGGCGTCTCCCCTCATCCATCTTCCCATTGCCCATCCCCCAGAGAGGAGGTTACACGTAGATCCCCGAGATCTGTTCTCCCTGTCTATACCCCCTTCCCTCCCGGTGTTGCCACTCTCACCGCTGGTCCTGAGGGGTTCATCCGTACTAGATTCCCTGTGTTTCCAGATCCCCACTGCACTACTATGCATCCTCTGGTCTAACCAGGTCCGCAAGGCAGAATTGAGATCATGATAATTGGCGGGGAAGAAGCAGATTGTGATAAGAGCTGTATGAGTCCCTAATATAATGGTTTAAAAAAAAAAACAACTAGAGGAAGGTTTTGAGTTTCATTGTTGCTACACTAAACCCTGAGTGAATCATCTCCTCCCCACTACCCCTCTGCAAGGATGTCCAGATGCTGAAATTTTCAAATAAATTTCAGAATTAGTCCTTTGTCTGATATGACAATGACAATTTTTTTCATCTGTTTGTTGGTTCTATTGGGAGCTATTCTTGATTAAAGTTCCCATACAAAGCTTTGACCATGTTCCTTTGGATTTGCTGAGCAAGGGGGCCATTCCCCATGAGAATTTCTTTACTGCCCAGATCTGTGACGAACAGTCATTTGCACTCAGACAAAATCAGGGTTTCTTCCCACAAGACAGCAGGAAACATCAGGTAAAAGTAATGTTCTCTCCTCGGGGAGGATGATGCAAACCGGGCATACAGCCCAAAGACAGTTGCCAGGATACATACATGGCTGCTGGATGACAGAGGTCACAGAACCATGGAAAGAGTTTCACAAATAGCTAATTAATTTTGTGTATTTGTCCTTCTAGAAGGTTTGCCTCAGGCTGTGGTTCAACTACTTGATATCTCCCATTCCTTTGCCACATATTATATGAATTTATCACATGATCTCATTTGATAGCGGAGGCGGGAGGGATACAAAGACCCAGACCCTTTCTTCCTTTCATGACAGCTCTGAAGGGCCTTCCTAGCCCTAGAAGTCCCCAGGCCATCGGCCGGGGCTATTGCGTGTTTCATAATTCAGCATCTCCTGTCCAACCTATTTCCTTTACACCCTTTAAGGTGTTGTGGAAGGACTTCCCCTGAAATTTCTGCATGCAAATTTCTGTCTGTTTCCTAGAGAATCTGGCCTATGACACTAACATAGAATCATCACTCACCTCTGTTTTACGAGGCAAGCACGGCCACACAGACACACACAGGCTTCTATCTGTTCTCATTGTCATCACTTTATTATGCTTAAAAAGATGCTAATTCCAACAAAGAAAGAAGCATGATTTCTGAATAAATTAAAATGTATTGAATTAATTAAATGAGCTTTCATCTAAAAACCAAATTACTGACTAGACAAAGGTTTCTTACAAAAATCATAAACTGTAAAAGAAAAGTTGCTAAATGGAACTTCATGAAATTAAAAATGTCTACTCTTTGAATGTAACTGCCAAAATACATCTGATAAAGGCTTATATCCAGAATCTTTAAGGAACTCTGGAAACTTAATAGGACTACAAACAACCCAATTTTTTAAATAGGCAAATGTCCTCTTTATCAAAGAAGAAATAAAGATGACAAATAAGCCTTTGAAAAGACGCTTAACATCATTAGACTTCTGGGAATGCAATTTAAAACCACAGTGAAATATCACTACATAACCATTAGAATGACAAGCACAAACCACAAAAAGAAACAAATGAAAAGCAAGACCCCAATAATGCCAAATACCAATCAGGAAGTAGAATTACTTAAAGTCATCTGTTCCTGGTAGGAACATAAAATCATGCGGACACTTAGGCAGTTATTTGTTTTTCAGCATCTTATTCTCCATTCTTCTCTATTTGATTTTTAAAGATGGTTTTACTGACATATAGTTCGTGTACCATACAATTCACTGGTTTGTATTTTTTTAAAGTGGTGTGCAACCATCACTACAATCCATTTTAGAGCATTTTGGTCCTTTTTGGACCCATTACTATTAGCTTACCACTACCCGCAACCTCCCCTGCCATAACCCCAAGGAACTAATAATCTAGTTACTATCTCTATAGATTTAGCTATCCTGGATTTCATACAAAGAAAATCATAGAAAAAAGTCCCAGTAACAACAATAAAACAGAAAAACCTCAGTCCAAGAAAAGGAAGAGATAATTGAAACTAGAGCATATTAAAAGTGGGCCAAAAAAGAAAACAAACGATGAGGTGTTAAATTTTAACCCAACTTTATCTGAATTAATCCACTTTCCTATGCACTCGGTCTGAGGGCAAGACTATTTACCTCCCTGGTCAATGGTCCTAGGGAATTCACTGGAGGCTCAATCTGCCGGGGGCTCTGGAAATGGATTGTGGGCTTTCACTGTCATCCATACCCTTCTGCAAACCACGCACTCAGAATTCACACTCTAATTCTCTTCTCTTCTCCGATCTTGGATTTTACCATTTACAATCCTGAGATCACAGGGCTGTTGTGCTCCTTCTATATGGACTCAGATGACAATGTATTTACAGGGCTGCATGTTTTAAGACAAGCCTTTAAAACCCTATTCTCTATTCTTTCTGATAGCCAGGCATCATCTGATTTCTTCACCACACTTTGCTACAGCACCATTTCTTCAGCGGTCATTTCATGAGGGCTAGTATTGACCAGGTCCACATAGAAAGAATGAATTATTCTTAGATTTGAATTTACAAGTCTGAGCTCAACATCTATTCATATATCTAAATTTTATATATCTATCCCTGGTCCACTTTTTAGAGGCAGCAATATCAGATTATTGAGAAATAATTTAAGTAACCTCCGTGAAACATCTACACTGGTCTGTGGATATGCAGGGCTGGAAGGAGAGAAGACAGCTGCTATGGGATCAAGAGACGATTTTTTCTGTACTGATTGTTATGGATTAAATTAAGTCTCCCAACCTCATTCTCCCCAAATATACACTATAAATCTTAGTTTCCATGTTTGTGGTTATAATCCCATTTGGAAATTATCTGTCTTCTTTAATTAGGCAGGGTTAGTTTAGGGTGCGTCTTGGGCCTATCTGAAGTCAATATAAAATAATTCAAATAATTAAGTAGAACAGAGATGGAGGAAGAGAGATGTCAGGATGCTTGCAGGTATCCGGAGCCAGTAAACCTTACCCCAGAGCTGACAGAGAGGAAATCTTCTCTGAGAGCTGGCACCCTGAGAGCAGACTTCTAGCCCACTAAACTTTGAGAAAATAAACTTCTGTTTGTCAAAACCACCCCCCTTTGTGATATTTCTGCTATAGCAGCAGCAGATACAGGTATAATCTGGAATATTGTGTACAGCCTGAAGTGAAGGAGATCCATACTGCTGTAGAGAAAAGAAAGCTAATTATGGTGGTTACATAATTTCATGTCAACTTGAAGCTACATAAAGTGTAGGGGTGGAGTTCAGCCTGCTAAGTCTGAAGGCATGGCCTTCTCATCAGGAGAGCCCTGGGAGCCTCCCTTTCGCTCTCTCTGCCTCCCCCTTCCTGCTGGCTGCCCCAGGCTGTTGCCAGAGCCACCGCTATTGGATCCACAGGACTTGGCACCCACCAGCCTGTGATCGTCCTGCATTCTGCTTCATTTCATGTGGCTGCATCAGTCTACAGAGGGACTTTTGGACTAGTATTGAACTTATGGATTTGAGTTGGACTGGACTGGGATATTTTATCGATATATAATTACTTTTGGAAATAAAGCTTTCTTACACAAATATAAGTGTCTCTGGGTTTGCTTCTCTAGTCAAGCCAGCCTAACACACTGATTGATGGAGAGAGAACCCTGCTTTAAGGAGAATTCTTAGTCAAGAACAGAACCCAACTGAAACAAGCTTAAGCTCGTGTTTCCTGGCATCCTTGGCCTCTCAGCAATTTCTCAGGTTCTCGGTGGGTCCACTGCTTGTAAAATGGCCAAATTGTGTTGTTAAAACAGATGGCAACGCCAGAGTAAATACTGTTATGAACTCCCTGTGCTCCGGTACCATATCCACCCTCCTAAGAGAGTCCAGTTGGCATGTATGGTTCACCTTGTACTGGGGAAGGTAGGGTGACACTATTAGTATTTGGAAAGTCACATAGGAGGGAAGAAGGCAGGGATGCATGGCAGGCAGAAAAGAGGTGATAGTGACCACAGATCCATAGACATGGGGGGGGGGTGTCCCTAGTGAGGTTAAGGAGATGGGATTTAAGGGACAAAGGAAGAAATCATCCTGATCCAGTATTCCTTCTTTTGAGACACGTGAGAATGAGGAAAGGATGACCTAACCAATCAACCAATGCTGCTGCCTAGACCTCAACTCATGGCCAGCTAATGTATGTCGGAATAAACTGTGCCCCAGGAGGTAGGTTTTCAATGGTTGATATTGCAGATGCAGAGCACCAGGCCTTTCTTCAAGGGTCCCTCTGGGTAAACTCGAACTGTCATCCTTTTGGTTAGCAGCCAAGTACCCTGAACTGTGCAAAGATATCGGAAAGTTGAGTGGTTTTAGATTAGTGAAAGGGAAGTCATTCAGAGCTATCAGCCCCTCTTTCCTCCATGAAGTAAGAGGAGAGCCACGCACTGAGAGTGAACGAGTCCGGGGTGCAGGGTTGCTGCTCTTGTTAGGTGCCACCAAATCTGTTCTGACTTATAGTGAGCCTGTGCACATCAGAGTGAAACACTGCCTGGTCCTGCGCCATCCTCACAATTGTTCCTATGTGTGGGTCCATTGCTGCAGCCACTGTATCGATCCATCTTGTCAAGGGCCCTCCTCCTTTCCCTGTCCCTCTTCTCGACAAGCATGGCGTCCTTCTCCAGGGACTGGTCTCTTCTGACATGTCCAAAGTACTTGACACAAAGTCTCGCCGTCCTTGTCTCTACAGCATTTGGGCTGTACTTCTTCCAAGACCGGTTTGTTTGTTCTTGGTGCCGTTCACGGTACTTTCCATATTCTTTGGCAGTACCGCAATTCAAAGGCGTCTAACTTTCTTTGGTCTCCCTTATTCAATGTCCAACTTTAACACGCACATAAAACAGTTGAAAATACCATGGTGTGGACCAGGTGGCACCTTAGTCCTCAAAGTAACGCCCTTGCTTTTCAACACGTTCAAGAGGTCTCATGAATAGTTTTGCCTAATTCAATGCATCATTGGATCTCTTGACGGCTGGCTGCTTCCATGAGCATTGATTGTTGATCCAAGCAAGACCCAATCCTTGGCAACTTCAAACTTTAAAGATAGGGGGTGAGATAGTTAAGGTTTATTGTGCCAACATGGCCGATAAACACATGTGGGATCAATTGAAGGGTGGAGAGATAAATGGCTCGGTGAACCTTGCCTTTCTAGTTCTCTTGTATCTTGCTTTCTGATGGTCGGACCAGGGTGCGGCTGCCTTAGCTAGTTCTCTGCCTCAATTGGCAAGGCTCACTTCCTACAAGACATCCCTGAGGAGAAGCCACATGGACCTACCCTGATGTAGGCCTGGGTGCTGGAAAAGCCACATGGAGACCCCTGCGAGCTCTGAGATCCTTATACTGCCACTGGATTCAAAGACTTTTTACCCACTGGCCTGTGATCCTCCTGCGTTTGCCATCATTGTGTGTGTTTTGTGCATTTGAGGAGGACTTTGTAGATCGGTGCCGGATGTATAGGCTAAGTTGAACGTAAGAGCTTAGACTGGACTGGGTTGGAATGCTTTCTGAATGTACACTTACCCTTTATATAAAACTCTCTCTTATACATATATGAGTTTCTGTGGATTTGTCTCCTGAGTGTACCGAGATTAACACAGGGGGCTTGAAAAGACTGACAAAGGGTTTAGGAGAACTGCTGGGGGACTTTTGATGGGGACCGAGTGGAAACAAATAAAGCATTGCAGCATGGCAATCCAAAGCATGCTACCCATCCCTCAAGGCTTAACTGAAATAGCTCCTCCACAAAATTGCATCCCTCTGGAAGATTTCTATCCCGTCTCCAACTTTCCTGGCTTTGGAGGCCACTCTTCACAGGACAGATCATGTGTACACAGTGCTTGTGAGGTGCACTGCTCAGATTCCCAGTGGGGAGGTGGCTGTTCGGGATAATGAGTTCAGATTCTGATGACCTGAGCATCCTACATTTTGGAAAACCAGTGGCAAAAAGTTGGATAGAGATTAATTTATTAAGAATTCATCTGAATCTGTTTCATTCCCGAGCTTGGGTAGCAAACATTCAAACGGCAAGGAGGATATCTGTGTGCAGGTGTGCCTTCCGTCCTACGCTCTCCTTGAAGCAGGACTCTGGGATGACAATCTTCTTATTTTCACAAGGTCTATTCCCGTGCTGTCATGCGGTTGTTGCTAGATGCTCTCAGGTCACCGTAACCAATCCCTGTATGAAGGCAACAAGTGAGCACGTGGTTACCAATGGGAACCCCACGTCATGTTGTAGAGGACAAAGGGATGCCTGCTCTCATACCATCTCCACAATGAGGGCAGATTACACTGCTGAGGACCACAGGGTATACACGGGCTGAGCTTCAGAAGTGGATCGCCAGGCCTTTCTTGCTAGTCTATCTTAAAGCTCCCCTGAAGCCCGTTCAGCTTCACAATCCCCAAGCCACCACTGACTGTGGCTTGCATGAGGCGCACCAGGTTCAATCTAGACCAAGCCTGGGCCAAGCTCTTGCGTGGAAGGCCAGAGTTCCCCCAGTCTCTGTGGGACTCCTTCCATGTGGCCAATGTCCCTCATGATCAGGCAGAAAATGAAACTCCCAAACCTCCCTTTCCCAGTTTCCTTCGTTCTTACAAAGCGGACAGCTCCGTTAAAATAAGTTAAAGTGAAACCAGGAGAATAACTTTAAAGGGCTGCTCTCATTGGGACTGCTTCCAGCGGCAATTACAGTCTCGCGGGCCTCGCCCGCCCCTCCTATCAGACGAGTCCCGAATCAGTCTCAGGAGAGGGAGCCCGCTGCGTGCGGGTGTAAAGCCAGTGCACTGGCTTCCAGTCAAATGGACGTTGCTCGGGCTCGTTGAAAATATGGCTTTGTTCTCCGCACAAATGAATCCATTGAGGCAGCAGCACATGGCTTCGATTTCTGATTACCTCTGGGGAGAGTCTGTACGAAACCTGCTGCATAAGGAATATCGCGGTGGTAAACAACTGGCGCAGCCACCTCCGTGCCCCGAGATAAGCGAGCGCATTGTTTACTGTACCTGAAACCTGTTTCCAATACAAGGGTTGTGTGCGCCTTGTGACAAGAGGCAGAATCGCACGTGACCTTGAACATGCAGCCCCGCTCGGCAGCGTGTTCCTCATTTGTAACTGTGCTCTTAGACAAGACGGACGGCTCCCAGACGCCAGCGAGGGAGATGAAAGACCCTGATAAGGGCCAACCGCCCTTGTTTTGGTGTGTTTCTGCGTGAATTAGCCTAACAGTACCTCAGAGTTGATGGGTAATAAATATTCATCGAAGGAGTGCAAGAGTAAAGAAACACAGACTCCACTCTAGTGATTAAAGCTTCATAAAAGCCGGGGTTCCCAAGAGGAGGCCCAGAAACAATCTCTCTAGACTGTGCTTTATAAACAGCCCCGCTTCATGTTCTCAGGCTTGGGGATTGAGGGGCAGGGCTCAAGAGGGAGCTTAACCGACCCTGAAGCTGGCGCCTTTGTCTTTCAACCCCCAGCAGTCACAAATGGTATCTGTCGAAATAGGAACACACGGGGAGGCTTTCATTCCCATTTACACCACCAGCTCGTTCTGTGACCCCGGAGAGGCTTTGCAATTCTCTTGAGCCTCAGTTTCCCCAATCTGAAAATGAATATGTCAGAGGGGTTTTATAGGAATTAGCTACATAAGCATGCAATGACTTGGCCTCGGCTTATTTATTTATTCAACAAATATTTATGTTCTAGGCATTATTAAGAACGCCAAAGCAAAAAAACAAAAACAAAGCCAGGTTCCAGCCCTCAAAAAGCCTACAGACTTATAGTCTATTGGGAAAGACGTGTGAATAGAAACGTGCCGAGAGAATTGTGGATGGTGCATGATGGGGGACACAGAAAGTATCTACAGCGGATTGGAAACTCCAGGAAATCGGGAAGGAGGTGATGCTGGAGCTGACTTTTGGAGAAAGAAGAGTGGACAGACACAAATGGGCAGGTCGTTCTGGGCAGAGTGGCAGGAGAAGCACAGGAAGCGTGTGTGGAGCAGCTGACGACTTCAGGAACCACCGAGAGTTCAGTACAACCCGAGCAAAGGTGGTGCTCGAGGGAGAGGTGGCAGATGGGGCCAGGGAAGCAGGCAAAGGCCGGATCATGAGGGCAATGGGCGTCCTGCTGACAGAAAGTGAACTTTACCACCACAGAGATAGGGAACCACTGTGGAGTGCTGAGGAGGGGAAACGAAAGAAAAAAAAAACACAATAAAACAAAAACCTCACTGCCACCATGACCATGTCGACTCAGTGACCCTGCACGACGGGGTCTCTGAGATGAACTCTTCACAGGAGTAGAAAGCCCTATCCTTGCCCCATGAAGCGGCTGGTGGTTTCAAGCGACTGACCTTGAGGATCTCAGTCCAACGCTTAACCACTATAGCACGAGGGCTGAGGGGTGGGTCCAAATCAGGTTTGGGTTTAGACAGAGCGCTCTGGGTGCATTGTGGGGGAGCATGGTAGAGGATACAGCCTGGCTACAGAAAGTCTTGTTTGAGGCATCTGTGGTAACCTAGACATGGAAAATAAACTCACAGCTGGAAAAGAAACGAGAGTCTGAACTGAAGTAATGGGGATGGAGAGGAGGAGATGGACAGGAGAGTCATTTAGAAGATGGATTTTGCAGGGGGGGGGGGCAGGCAGTGCCCTTAGAGAATGAAAGACCAACCAGGTGGGTGGCATTGCCAGTGAGCCAGCTGGAGCTCTCAGAAGAAGCAGGCTTGTGGTGGGGTAGCATTTCGCTTTCCATGTAAGACGGGTGTGTCATCTGGGTCGAAACATCTAGAAGGCATTTGGATATATGGATCTGGACAAGAAATATGGGTTAGCACAAGTGACCTGGGCTATTGTCTCGATTTGTACTACCCTTTAGTCCTGGTGGTGCACTGGTTAAATAGTCAGCTGCTAACTGAAAGGTGGGTAGTTCAAATCCAACAGCCACTCTGTGGGAGCAAAGATGTAGTCTGTTTCCATAAAGATTTATAGTCTTGAAAAGCTTCTGGGGGAGTTTTGTCTCTGTCTTATAAAGTTGCTGTAAATCATATTTGCCTTGATGGGAAAGGATTTGGCTTGGTTTAGGGTATTCCATGATTAGAATCCCCATTGTGGGAGAAAGAGGGAGGAGGCTGGGTGCACTGCCACCTGGAAGAAAAACTACATTTCCCAGCTTCGTTTGTATCTGGGAATGGTCATGTGAGTAAGGTCTAGACCAGTGGTTCTCAACCTTCCTAATGCCACGACCTTTTAATACAGTTCCTCATGTTGTGGCGACCCTCCGACCATAACATTATTTTCGTTGCTATGTCATCACTGTCATTTTGCTACTGTTATGAATTGTGTGACCCCTGTGAAAGGGTCGTTTGACCCCCAAAGGGGTTGCTACCCACAGTTTGAGAACCTCTGGTCCAGACCATGAAACATACGTGGAAGAGTCTCTGGGTGATGTAAATAGCTAACAAGCTCAGCTGCTAACCCAAAGGTCAGAGGTGCAAATACACCCAGAAGTACCTCAGAAGCAAGACCTGGTGATTTATTCCCCAAAACCCAGCCATGGAAGATGCTGTGGAACAAGGCTCTGATACATACGGCAGGGGGTTGCCATGAGTCAGCATCATCGACTTCTCCACAAGCGGTTTATTGGTGATGTGGAAAATTCTGAAAACCTCCCTTAATGTTCCCCCAAGGAGTACTTTGAGCTCCCTTTTGGCACCTGCCTCTTTCTCCATTTTACTTTCTGGAACACAGATGCTCCCGTCTTCGACCATAAGCTTGAGATGATTTGTTTGAGAAGAGCAATAAGAGAGAAGGTCAGGCCCATCCCTCAGGACTGCCACCGAGGGGCCCATCCTGCTATCTGTGGGGACGGCTTCCCGCAGCAGCTACGACATGGCCTGGAGTCTGGATCTCTGACATCAGCTTCAAGACAGTGCTGGGCCAATCTTTCAGTTTTCTCTTACTTGCAACAGAATCAGATCCTAAAGGATACAAGGTCGGAGGTGAAGTCATATCTAGGGATCGGGTCACTCAAAGATTATGTGGGACAGGAGCAGGGACTGAAGACAGAGGCTGGAGGGCAGGCACTTGAGGGGCCCCTCAGGTGCCTTTTTTATTTTTTATTTTAAACGGTTCCTTTGGTTACCCCCCGCCCCCCAACATTCCAGTTATTAAGCACAGCCAGTTCTTCTGTAACCTAGAACTCGCTGCGGGTTCTTCTGATGTTGCCTCATAGTGAGATTTCCTCGGAAATTCAAATTTTAGAGGAAATTGCAGCAAAAATGCCCCATCATCCCTGCATATTTTAGCATGAATCCCCGTAAAACAAGGACACTTACCTCACTGTAGTACAGATGCCAGGGCGATGTTACCATCTAATTCACAAACATCGTTCAACGTCACCATCTGGGCCACCAACGCCTGCAGTGTAGTGAATTATTTCGTGTGGCCCTTCTAGCTATTGTGGCCCCTGTCACGCCCCTCAGACTTCAGCTTGAGAGCCATATGGGCTCTTTCGGTTTGTACATGTGGCTCTGAAGTAAAATTGAAAACAAAAATAAAATGATCATCGTTTTATTTAAAGGTTATTATTCAGATAATGGTGATTTCATTTGTAAAATATATTTATGGCTCTCAAATACTTTTAAAATTGTTGTGAGGGACAGGACTGACTCTTCTATCTCAAGAGTCTGAGGACCTGTGGTAGTTACACAATCTGGTGTCAACTTAAGAGGATTAAGAGTGAAGGGGTGGTGGAGTGTGGCCTGTCAATCAAGATATAGCCAATGACCTTCTGGGAATCCTGGGAACTCTGGCATGTCCACCTTGGAGGTGGGAGAGACTCTCTCTCTCTCTGCTCACTCCCTTGGAGACTCTCTACTGACAAGGCAGACTTCCCGTGAGACATCCTTGAGGCGAAGCCACATGGACCTAACTTGATACAGCCAGAACCCTGGACCTGGAGAAGTCACTGTGGAGCCCTCTGCCAGTGCTGAAATGCTTACAATGCCACTGGATCTACAAGACTACCCACCCACTGGCCTGTGATCTTCCTGCATTCAGCGTCATTGCATGTGTTTCATGAGTCTGAAGAGGACTTTATAGATTGGTGTCAGACATATGGGCTACTATTGAACTTATGGACTTGATCTGGACTGGACTGGGCTGGGATGTTTCTCAATATTCAATTGCTCTTGTATATAAACTTTTTTTCTTATACACTTACATATGTTTATGAATTTGTTTCTCTAGTTGACCCAGACTAACACAGGACCCTTAGTAAACTATGCAAATGTCTGAATCTGTCATCCACCAAAGAGATTGACTAACCTGCTAATAAAAGAAATAAAATGCTTAATGGAACTGTAATGTGGGGCTTGGTCAGTTTTGCCATTCCACTTGGCTTAAAATGGGCCATCCCTAGAGGTGGAAAGGGGGGTTCTTGAGACCACCACAAAAGAAGAGCCAGGAGTGGTGATCCTTGCTCCCAGATCCCTGTGCTTGATGGCAGGAGATGGTGAGACGCAGCAGCAGAGAAATGGCAGTAGCAGGAGCAGCAGAGCAAAGAGACTGGAACAAGACAGAAGCGTGGACTTCGGGCTCCCGCGGGAGAAACAGAGGTGCCTCCAGCAGGAAGCATGCTGGTAGAGCATAGTACCTCCCGCACTTGGTGGAGCAAGGTTTGCTTACTCACCAGCTGAGCTGAGGGCCTTGGAGCCAAAGCTCCTGGTGGAGTGGAGTGCTTCTGGGTGCTTAATGGCAGAGCTGTTTCTCCTATGGAGCACCTGTCTTTCATGGAGCCAATGGTGGGTTCAAACCACTGATCTTGTGGTTAACCCCTCAGTGCAGTAGCCCACTACGCCTCAAGGACTCCTTCAGAAAAGATGAAAAGGTTAGAGCATGGAAACTTCTCTGACATCCATCTCCTAGCAAACAGCCTTGAGTTGTTGATCTTGACCTTCTCTCCACTTTTTGAAATTTGAGGTCAGATAATCAAGGCCAGGCTAGTTTTACTCTATCCCCTGAGGGTCCAGAATCCAATCCAGGATTGTGACTTCGCTGAATTATCATTTCTCTTCTTCTTCTATGATTTGGAATGGTTCCTCAGCCTTTTCTTGTCCAGCATGTCTGATATTTTCAAAAAGTACAGCTAGTTATTCTGTAACATATTCCACAATGTGGGTTTGCCTGACGTTGTCTCATAATTGGATTTATCTCATGAAGTGTTGACAGGAACACCTCAGACATGAGTGTATCGTATCAAGGAGAACATGATGTCAGTTTGCTGAGTGCTTACTGTCATTACTGGGTATGCTAAATTTGGTCCCTTACTCAATATGATGGGTGCCAAATTTCTCTACAGTGAAGGCAATAGACTTTTTTACTTATTATTAAGTAACTTGAAAGGATTGTGTTGAGAGAAACACAATATGAAGTTGAGTTTATCCATGTGGCCCACCTTGATACTTGTCCTCCAGAAATGATAACTGAAGATATGAGTTGTGGTAGTTTTATAATCATCTATCAATTTAAGAATTAAGAGTGAAAAAAAAAAAAGAATTAAGAGTGAAGGGGTGGCATCTAGTCTGTCAATCAGATCCTAGCAAATGGGGCCTTTTTGTGGGCCTGGCTTTCTCTGGAAAATTCTGGGAGATCTGGATTTTTCTTCTTGGAGACAGGAGTCACTTGCTCTCTCTGCTGACTCCCTGTGAGGCATCTCCCTGAGGAGAAGCCACATGAACCTACCCTGATGCAGCCCTGGAAGCGGGAGAAGCCACGTGGAGACCCCTGCCAGCGCTGAGATGCTTACAACACCACTGGATCCGAAGACTTTCTACCCACTGGCCTGTGATTGTCCAGCATTCAGTCATTGTATGTGTTTCATGAGTCTGATGTGGATTTTATAGATTGGTATCAGATATATGGGCTAATATCAGACGTATGGGCATGGACTGGACTGGGTTGAATGCTTTATTGATGTACAACTACCCTTTATATAAAACTCTCATATATATATATAAGTTTCTAGAGACTTGTTTCTCTAGTCTACCCAGACTAACACATGGGTGTTACAGCAAAATGTGGTGAAGAAATCAGATGCCTGGGTATCAGAAAGAATAGGAGTCTTAAAGACTTGTCTTAAAACAAGTAGTCATCTAAATGAGGTGTTAGCTAAGTCCAAATGGAAGAAGTATACAGGCCTGTGTGATCCAAGGATTGTAAATAATGAAATCCAAGATCAGAGGAGGGAACTACATGAGAGCTTAAATTCTAAGCACTTGGTTTGGAGAAGGGTTTGGATAACAGTGGAACCTAAAGTCCATGTGCAGGCGTGCCATGTGGATAAAGCCCTCAGAGAATTCCTCTGACCACTGATCAGGGATGTGAATAGGCTTGTAATCAGGTCTAATTCATTGGGAAGTCGATCAATGCGTATGTGATTTGATTAAAATGTAACACTTTATCTATTGTTCTCCCCTTTGTTCCATTTTTATTATTTTTTAGGTTTTTTAATTTCCTGCTTTTTCTCTGTTTTATTTTGTTATTGCTGCTTGTTTATTTACATGCTTTTATTACATGAAATCTAGGGTAGGTGAATAGATAGAGACAGGAACTGGATGAATCGTTTCTTAGAGTCGTGGCAGGGGGGTCACGGGGGAACGAGGAGCTAATAGTAATGAGCATAACTAGAAGGAAAGTGCTCTAAAATTGACTGTGGTGACGATTGCGTAGCTTTTAAAATATGCTTCAACCACTGAATTGTATAATATCTGCATTACATGTCAATAAAACTGTTAAATTTAACAACAACAGAAACTAGTCTAGTCACTTTAGCATCCTTTGATAATTCTAACCTAAATCAATTTTTAGTATGATTACTAAATGGTGATTTTTTCCAGTTCCACTATTCCTTCTGTATTCATTAGTTAGCATGATACTATGATGTAGAGGTTTTCCCTTCTCCCTCGTTTATTTACCTAGATCGTTCTGAATTATTTTCAATCACCTCATATGCATGTGAAAGTTGGACAACGAACAAGGAAGACTAGAGAAAAACTGGTGCATTTAAATTATGGGGTTGGCAAAGAACATTAGAACTTCTGTCTGTGGACTGCTACAAGGACAAATAAATCTGTATTGGGAGAAGTAGAACCAGAATGTGCCTTAGAAGTGAGAAAGGCAAGACTTGTCTCCCCTGCTTTGGACATGCTTTTAAGAGAGACGGGACCCTGGGAAAGGACATCTCGCTTGGTAAAGTAGAGGGCAAACAAAGAAGAGGAAGGACGTTGAGGAGCTCGACTGTTGCCACGGCTAAAGCAGGGGGCTCGGACATAACAACTGGGAGGCTGGTGCAGAACCAGGCAGTGTTCGGTTCTGTTGTGCACAGGGATGGCACCTAACACCACCACCACCATTATATTGGACTCCTGAATGCCTTCTCTCCTTGATTCGTTTCTACGAGGTGCCACTGAGTTGGCTCCAATGCACAGAGCCCTTGTCCATCCACTCAGTCTGGCATCATCCTCGCAGCCATGAGGATGTTAGAGCCCGGTCTTGCAGCCCCTGCTTGTCAAGGGGAGACCCACTGAGCTGGCTCCTGTGTCTCTGGCTGTGTCGTTAGCAATCTTCAAGCAGTGCCTTATTTTCTGGCACAGAAAGATGTTCCAGGCTCCTATTGTACAGTGTCTTTGATCTGTGTGTTTCATTTCCTGTGGCGATTGTAACACATTACCATAAACTTGGTGTGTGTTTTTTTTAAACTTGGTGTTTTATAAAAACCCAGAATTTTATTCTCTCATAGTTATGGAGGCCAGAAGGCTGAAATCAGTATCCCTGGCCTGGAATATAGCTATTGGCATGGCCATGCTCCCATGGAGACTCTAGGTGAGAATTTGTCCCTTGCCTCTTCCGGCTTCTGGTGGCTGCCAGCATTCCTCATCTGGTGACCACACCGTTTCCCAAAGTGGCTATAACACCCCTTGTGGGGTGCTGGGACAATCCAGGTGGGATACAAAAGCAGATGGCTACATCTTATCCCGAGCTGTAAGCTGTAATACAAAAGTTTTTCATTGTCAAGTGGGTGCTGAGTTGTTGTTGTTTTTTTCTTGAAAGGGGTGGCGGGTGGGGTGAGGGAATCCAAATACATCTGTGAACCTATGCTCTAGTCTCCATCTCCATAGTCATAGTCACTCCTCTCTGTGTGTAATCTCCCTCTGCTTCTCTTTCATAAGGACACTTGAGATGGCATTTAAAATAATCCAGAACGACTTCATCTCAAGATCCTTAACTTAACTAAATTTGAGAAGACCTTTCTCCTGGTTGTATAGATTTAGGATCTGGATATTTCTTGAGGGGGAATTTTTAATGACCACACCCAGGAATTAGGTATTCCTCAAATGGATTCGAGCTCCACTTAGTGGAAAATGGCATGTCAGCACGACGTCTGCTCATTACTGCTCGGGTATCTTTGCTTGGGTGCTCTTCCATTCTCAGATGCACGTGAACCTGGGTGGTGTAAGCAATTCAGCACTTGCTGACTCTGACTGATCGAAAGTTTGGACTCACCCGGAGGCACCTCTGAAGATATGCCTGGTCAGCTGCTTCTGAAAGGTCACAAGCTTGAAAACCCTCCTCATGGCCAAATCATAACAATAGTAACACACACACACACACACACGCTTTAAGAACTTCATTGCCCATGAATTTTTGAAGCCCTTTAGCATTTGTGTACATTCTTACAATGTGTTGTTGGTGTTAGATGCCATCAAGTCAGCTCTGACCCATAGCGACCATACGCACAACAGAATGAAACGCTGCCTGTTCCTGCACCATCCTCACATGTTCCCATGCCTGAGCACATGGATGCAGCCCCTGAGTCAACCCATCTAGTCGAGGGCCTTCCTCTTTTTCACCTCCCCTCCACTTTACCAAACACGACGTCCTTCTCCAGGGACTGATCTCTCCTGACAACATGCCCAAAGTCTATAAGACGAAGCCTTGCCATTCTTGCCTCTAAGGAGCACTCTGGCCTCACTTCTTCCAACACAGATCCGTTAGTCCTTTTTAGCAGTCTCCTTCCCCAGCCCCACAATGCAAATTCTTCTTCTACAGCCTTCCTCAGTCAATGTCTGAGTTTTAAGTGCACACATCTGATACAACAGAGAATATCATGGCTTGGGTCAGGTGCACCTTAGTCCTCAAAGTATCATCCTTGTTCTTCAATAATCTAAAGAAGTCAATTTATCTACTGTAATATGTCTTTTTATGTCTGCTACTTCCACAAGCACTGATTCCATGAGCCAACCAAGACAAAATCCTTGAAAACTAGGATTTCCTTACATTGGGTTGTAATCCATACTGAGGGCTACCATCCTTGACCTTCATCAGCAAGTGCTTCAAGTCCTCCTCACTTTCAGCAAGCAAGGGTATGTCATCAGACTATAGCAGATTGTTTTTTTTAATCATCTTATTGGGGCTAATACAATTTTTATCACAATCCATACATACATCAATTGGGTAAAGCACATTTGTACACTCATTGCCCTCATCATTCTCAAAATTTTTGTTCTCCACGTAAGGACCTGGCATCAGCTCCTCATCCACCCCCCTCTTCTCCCCCCTCCCTCACAAACCCTTGATAATTTATAAATTATTATCATTTTGTCATATCTTATACTATCCGATGTCTCCCTTCATCCACTTTTCTGTTGTCCATCCCCCAGGGAGTGGGTTATATGTAGAGCCATGTAATCGGTTCCCCGTTTCCACCCCACCCTCCCGGTATCACCATATCAGCCCTGGTCCTGAGGGGTTCATCTGCCCTGGATTCCCTGTGTTTCTGGTCCCTATCTGTACCAGTGTCCATCCTCTGGTCCAGCCAGATTTGCAAGGTAGAATTGGGGTCATGATAGTGGGGAGTGGGTAGGAAACATTAAAGAACTAGCGGAAAGTTGTGTGTTTCATCGTTGCTACTCGGCACACTAACTAACTCATCTCCTTCCCGAGACCCTTCTGTAAGGGGATGTCCAGTTGCCTGCAAATGGGTCTTGGGCCCGCAATCTGCTTCCCCCCCCCACCCCGCCGCACCACCTCATTCACAATGATAATTTTCTGTTCTTTGATGCCTGATACCGAATCCCTTCAACGCCTCATGATCACACAGGCTGGTGTGCCTCTTTCATGTGGGTTTTGTTGCTTCTGAGCTAGATGGCCGTTTGTTTACCTTCAAGCCTTTAAGACCCCAGGTGCTATATATTTTGATAGCCGGGCATAAGCCTTCCTTCAATGCTGATGCCACATTCTTTTTAATATAAGCCAGGTTCTCTGAGGATTTGCTCAGCCTATCGATTGAACATGGTGAGAGGATACAGCCCTGATGCACACCTTTCCTGATTTTCAACCCTGCAGTGTTCCCTTGCTCTGTTTGCATAACTGCCTCGTGATCCATGTACAAGTTCTTCATGAGCACAATGAGGTGATGCAGAATTCTCATTCTTCTCATGCCTATCCAAAGTTTATTATAAAGTTGAATGCCTTTGCATACATAGTCAATGAAACATAGCTCAATACATTTCTGGTATTCTCTTCTTTGATCCAAGATCCATCTGACACCAGCAATGATATTCTTCGTTGCAAGTCCTCTTCTAAATCCAGTCTGAACGTCTGGCAGTTCCCAGTCAATGTACTACTGCAATTGTTGTTGAATGATCTTAAGCAAAATTTTACTTACATGCATTATCATTATTAATGATCTTGTTCTATAGTTTGGCCATTCTGTTGGGTCACTATTCTTTGGAATAGCACAAATATGGATCTCTTTCCGTCAATTGACCAAGGAGCTGTCTTCCAAATTCCTGGCACAGAAGAGCGAGTGCTTCCAGTGCTTCATCAGCTTGCTTCACCGTTTCAGTGGGTTTTCCATCAGTTTCTGGAGCCTTGTCTTTCGCGGCTGCAGTCAGTATAGTTTCAACTCCTTCCTTCAGCACCTTCTTGCTTACATGCTGCCTCCTGAAATGGTGGAATGTTGACTAATTATTTTTGGTACAGTGACTGTATTCTTTCCATCTTCTCTTGATGCTTACTGAATCATTCAATATTTTGCCTACAAAATCTTTCAAGATGGCAATTGAGATGGATTTTTTCCCCTTCAGTTTTAGATATGTCAAGTGGGTTCTTCCCTCTGGTTCTCTCATTTTAGGCCCTTGAACATTTTGTTATAATTTTTGGCTTTGTCTTCTCTAGCTGCTCTTTGAAATATTCTATTCAGCTAAAGAAAATGGTCGAAAAGATGAAATCACACACACACACACACACACACACACAGTGGTGGGATTCAGCTGGTTTGCACCAGTTCAGAAGAACCAATACCTAATATTTTTGTTGAGTTCAGTGAATTGGTTGTTAAAATGACACTTGTGATCAGGGTTTTCTCTAAGATGCTCAATGTGGAAATCACACATTTATATTCCTTACTCTTTTAAGAAATGATTTTATTGGGGGCTCATACAATGCTTATCACAATCCATCCATCCATCCATTGTGTCAAGTACATTTATATATTTGTTGCCATCATCATTCTCAAAACATGTGCTTTCCACTCGAACCCCTGACATCAGCTCCTCATTTTCCCTTCCCTTCCTGTTCCCCCGTCCCTCATGAGCCCTTGATAATTTACAAGTCATTATTATTTTGTCATATCTTACACTGTCCAACATCTCCCTTCACCCACTTTTCTGTTGACTGACCTCCAGAGAGGAGGTTATACGTAGATCCTTGTAATAGGTTCCCCCTTTCTACTCCATCTTCCCTCCACCCTCCCGGTATCGCCACTCTTACCACTGGTCCTGAGGGGTTCATCTGTCCTGTATTCCCTGTGTTTCCAGTTCCCATCTGTACCAGTGTACATCCTCCGGTCCAGCAGGATTTGTAAGGTAGAATTGGGATCATGATGTTGGGGGGAGGAAGCATTTAAGAACTAGAGGAAAGTTGTATGTTTCATCATTGCTACACTGCCCCTTACTGGCTCGTCTCCTCACCAAGACCCTCTGTAGGGGATGACCAGTTGCCCACAAATGGCCTTTGGGTCCCCACTCTGCACTCCCCCTCATTCACAATGATGTGATTTTTGTTCCTTGATGCTTGATACCTGATCCCTTCTATTCCTTACTCTTTTAAAAAGTTCATCTGTGCAGCAGCATATTCTAAACAGTCATTGTAATGTTCATTCCATCCATAGGTATGACAATTTGAACCATGCTTATAATATCTATTGATTCATAACATAAAACTCATTTTACTTTTGATGAAATACTACATTTTTGTTCCCTTGCATTTGTTACTTCAGTAAACAAGCAGATAACATAAAAAGTGCCAAACCACCAGAAGGTGACATGCTGTCATGTGCTTCAGCTTTTTGTTACACCCCAAACTGCCATGAGATATTATGAGTGAATTATGCAATTCCTGGTGGTGTTAAAAGAGCTGAAAACTTTGTCAGAAAAAATTTCCATAACTTCAGCGGAAGTGGAAAGGGTTTTTCCAAAGTTGTGCATGAAATGTTCAGAGAAGAGAAGTCTCCTGTTTCTAACACCTCGAACACGATGCCTATTGTCTAGGTCTACCTCTAAAGGAATGGGATCCTATTCCTACAGTGAAAAGATGGCTACGGAAAAATCACACAGCTGATGATTCTCAGGAAAAAGTGAGGGATATTGCAGATAAGGATGCCAGTCAAGAAGAAATACGGAATGATTTAAAGAACAATTTTATTGGTTTTATTCATATATTTTTAAATACTTTTATTAATATTTTAACACTCGTATAAGATAATCTAGTTTTGCATACCTCTTTTATTTGTGTACTTCTTGTTAACTGTTTGAAATAATAAACTGCATTCAGGTATATCTTCTTTTATACTTAAAATGGTCATTAGGGCAGTGAACAGGTTGTTAAATTATTTTATTCCCACCACGTATGCATATGTGTTGTTGCTGTTGTTACATGCCATCGGGTTGGTTCTGATCCATAGCAACCCTATGTACAGCAGCGTGGAACACTGTCCGGGCCGGTGCCATCCTCACAATGGATCCTGTGCCTGAGCCCATTGCGGCAGCCTCTGTGCCAGTCTATCTTGTTGAGGGTCTTCCTCTTTTTCACTCCCCTTTACTTTACCATGCATGACGTCCTTCTCCCAAAACTGGTCTCTCCTGACAACATGTCCAAAGTGTGTGAGATGAAGTCTCACCGTCCTTGCCTCAAAGGAGCCTTCTGGCTGTCCTTTCAAGATAGATTTGGTTGTTCTTTTGGCAGTCCATGGTACTTTCAAAATTCTTCATCAGCATCATAATTCAAGTGCACCAATGCGTCTTCTGCCTTTTTTCATTCAATGTCCAATTCTCACATGCATATGAGGCAATGGAAAATACCATGGGTTGGGTCAAGCACACCTTAGTCCTCAAAGTGTCAGCCTTGGCTTTTCAAAACGTGCAAGCAGTCTTGTGCAGCAGATTTACTCAATGCAACGCGTCTTTTGATCTCTCAACTCTTCCTTCTATCAGCATTGATTGTGGAGCCAAGCAAAGGGAAATCCTTGAAAATTTCAAACTTTTCTTCATTTATCATGATATTACCTATTGGTTCAGTTATGAGGGTTTGGGTTTTCTTTACACTGAACTGTAATCCATACCGAGCCTACAATATTTGATCTTCATCAGCAAGTACTTCAAGTCTTTACTTTCAGCAAGCAAGCTTGTGTCATCTGCACATCACAGCTTGTTAATAAACCTTCCTGCAATCCTGATGTCACATTCTTCTTCATACAATCCAGCTTCTCTGATGATTTGCTCTGCATACAGATTGAATAAGTATGGTGAGAGGATGCAACCCTGATGCACATCTTTCCTGGTTTTAAACCATGTAACATGCCCTTGTTCTGCTCACAAAAGTGCCTCTTACTCCATGTACAGCTTTGGTATGAGTTCAATGTAATGTTCTGAAATTCCGATTCTTCTCATGTCTATCCACAGTTTGTTATGCTCCACATGATTGAATGCCTTTGCATAGTCAACAAAACACAAGTATACATACTTCCAGTAGTCCCTGCTTTGAGCCAAGATCCACCTGACATCACGAATGATGTCCCTTGCTTCACATCCTCTTCTGTATTTGGCCTGAACATCTGCCAGCATCCTATCAATGTACAGCTGCGGTCATTGTTGGATGATCTTAAGGAAAATTTTACTTGCATATGATATTAATGATATTATTCTATAATTTGAGCATTCTATTGGGTCTCCTGTCTTTGGACTGGGTACAAATAGGGATCTCTTCATCAGTTGGCCAAGTAGCTGTCTTCCAAATTTCCTGGCATAGACTAGTGAGTGCTTTCAGTGCTTCCTCAGCTTGTGGAAATATTTCAAGCGGTATTCCATCAATTCCTGGAGCCTTGTTTCTGGCTAGTGTTTAGCAGCTTGAACTTCTTCCTTTAGTACCATTGGTTCTTGCTCATATGCTGCATCCTAACATGGTCCAAATGACCAGTTCTTTTTGGTACAGTGACTGTGCAGTCTTTCCATCTTCTCCTGATGCTTCCTGCATCATTCAACTATTTTCCCATAGAATCTTCCAATATTGCACCTAGAGTTTTCCCTACCTGCACACACACAAATGCAATATATTGATGTTAACTTATCCATCATCTATCACTTAAAAACCAGATGTGCACAGATACCTTCAATCCCAATCCTACATCATGGAATTGCTTTTAGCCATTCTCCTTTCCATATTTGGAAGTCAAATACAGCCCTCTCCAACAGTGAGAGAACTAGGCCCTATTCCCCTCAATATGTTTGCTCATTTGCTCAATTTTTCTGTAACCAGTCTTCTGACCACAGCAGCTAAATCCACTGAGCTCTGTTTTGCAAACACATTGATTGTAGGGGATAAATCCTATCAGCCTTCAAAAATGAAAATCAAACTCACTGCTACTGAGTCAATGCCGACTCATTGTGACCCTTTCTATAGGGAAGGCTGAGGGGAAAAATGCCTAAAAACATGAAAAACAGGATATATCCAACAGTAAATTTTAAAGGTGCTGAAAATCAAATCTGACTCATAGGTACCCGATAGGATGGAGCAGAACTCCTCCTTTCTGTTTCTGAGTGTTGGACCTTGACAGACAGCCTCACCTGTCTTCCGTGGAGTG
Organism: Tenrec ecaudatus; assembly: GCF_050624435.1. NCBI lineage: Eukaryota > Metazoa > Chordata > Mammalia > Afrosoricida > Tenrecidae > Tenrec > Tenrec ecaudatus. The sequence goes on along the minus strand of NC_134530.1, from coordinate 194,197,783 downwards.
CAGAGCTGAATGGAGAGCCTTGAGGTTAGCGCCTCAGTGGGTGTGTTGCTTACTAGGCCACCAGGGCTCCTCCCACAAGCCTGGGAAGGGGAGCGACGAACTGGACCTTGAAAGGAAAAGACTTCATCAGCGAAGTAAAGTCATCTGGGTTGACAGCGTCCTCTGTCGGGCAGGTATCTTACTCTGGAGCGTTGCAGCCAATGTGCGCACTCCCCGTCCAAGAGAGAAAGAGAAGTTTCTATTCAGAAAGTCTGCCAGAGAGGGGGCCACAGCAGTGCACACCAAACAAGCCATCCTTGTTGGTGTCCTGTTTGAAATCAGAATACACAAAGGATATGTATTTTTGGCTTTGGAATTTGCACTGTGGAGAGTCACATATAGATGTTCTACGTGAACTCAGTTTTTAAAATAACCAAGGGAAACAACTATTGACCATGAGCCAGCAAACAGAACAATAAGGTTCATTAAATGTCAGTCCAGTCGCAGGATGTCTGTTGGCTGGGCCGACATTGCACCCCTCACAGGTAAGAGGAGACTCTCAGCATGATCTGGCTCTTCTAGATGACAACCGCATCCAACCTGTGTGCTATTGAGCACTATAGCACGTTATAAAAATTCCCTAGAGACTGCTTTAAGTAAAGTACCGTAGGTGAATTACATTCTGTAAGGGGGGCGTTTCTAAGGTATATTAAGTAAAATACCTTGGGTTACAATGGTAAACCTTCCTTCCACTGAGCGAAAGTACCTTGGTTGGTGATCTTACATGTCTTGGGCTCAGAGAGATGGCCTCAAGTTCCAGAAGTCAGAGACTGATTCTTATAGCCCAGTGTCCTTGAGCGCTTCCATCTGAAAGACACTTGCAGAGCAAATGGTTCTGAAGTTCCCCGGCACAGCGTGCATATTCACTTTGGGGGCTGCATTTTCTCGTCCTCTGAAACACCGAGAATTGCCAGACTTAAGTTGCTGATAGACACACAGCACCTTCCTATTAAAAAGCCCTAGAAGGCCCAAGGGGTCAGAAGGAGCCTTTTTAAAAATCTACTCAGAGACCATCACAGACGGATTTGCCCTTCACTAGCTGCCTTTCTGATGCCGTCCAGGGAAGGAAGGGTGGAGTTCAGCAACGTCGCATCAGCCGTGACAGACACTGGCTGAATATTCCATCTGTGCAATATCACTGTCGCACACCTACCGTGGGTTTCACATGAGGAATTGGACGGCAAGGGGAAAAACAAGTGAATGTACATGCATTTGGGTGAGGGTAGCTCAGGAAAGTTCTTCTGGCACATTTTTTTTGCTCTCAGTTCTCCGGATTAAAAGTGCAATAGATGGGGGAGGGGCCCCCACTTAGTCGTCGAAATCCCTGGGCTGCTTAAGCATTAATAACATTCCCCACATGCAACCGGCTTTGATTTTGCTGCTATCGCAGGTGCCAGGCATCTGGGGTGAGATGCGGAAAACGCAACCCTGAAAGCTTCCTGAAATGGTGGAAGGATCGCCGTAGCTTTATGTGGCAGGACTGCCCGCAGATCACAAGGTTCAGAGAGTAAAGGGAGAAAATTTAAAAAGGGGGAACAAAACCCAAAACCTCTGGTTACGACGCACCACGCTTTTAAAGAGGCGGACAGACATATCCCAAGCCCTGTAGGAAATGAGCTGGCAACTTCGCAAAAATGAAGCCTATTTCACAGGGTGATGTGGTTAAAGAGGGTTTTTTTTTTAACACCCACAACTCACAGCAACACTCAAAAGAAGTTGTATCTGCTTCGGAGTGACCACCCGAGAGCCTGCACAATCCCACAGAGTGTGTGGTGGCTTGGAACACTTAGAACATGGTGGAAATGTCTTTCAGTGTTGCCTTCCGAGTGGCTCGATGGACCACACAAAAACAGGCTCACTCTTACTGCAACACATCCCCCCCCCCCCCCACTCAAAATAGAATTGCCAGCCAGCCACTGCCTACTCTCGGTCTCCTAATTTGACTTCAAAAGACTTTGGGAATTTTCAAAGCATTACTCTCAACGATCTTTTAATGGAATTTAAAATAACATGTCATTCGTGATAATGTCGATATTAATAACTCTGTAGTTCGGTTACCTGGGATGCGCCGGCACTTTAAATACATATTTCCCGTTTTTAAAGCAGGAATGGAGGTTCAGAGAGGGGTTTGGCAGTTAGGTCCACGCAGCCCAGTTTAAACAGGGTCAGAACTTCAACTTGCAGCTGGAACATAGAATTGGTGCCAAATGTCAAGGTTTGTGTCACGTCTTACACCTCAATTGGGAGGCCCTGAGTGGTGTAGCAGTGAACATGACCCACCGCACCCACCCAGAGGCACAACAGAAGAAACACCTAGTGACACAGTGCTGAGGAATTAGACATTGTCAACCTGTGGATGCTCCGTCTACTCCCACAGACAAGGGTCGCCAGGAGTCAAAGGTAACAGTGGCATATGGGTTTTATTTTATTTTTTTAAGGGGACAGCGCGAACGCAATCCCCCACTACCACAAATTATGCAGTCAAGTTTCCCACATTTGGGGAAATCGCAGGGGTCAGCACATCCGGAGTCAATGGATAAGCCTCGCCCTGGGAAAACCACCTTCGTGATCATGGTATCTCCCCTGCCAGGGGCACATGGATTTTAAAACAGAAAGCAGTGCCCTGTGCTTTTTTTGGATCAGCAACACTCTCCTGAGATTCGGACATTAACCTAAGGCATAATATGCAAATAGCTGTGTAAATTCCATTTGAGTTGTTTAAAGTCTGTCTTATTTCAATGGTCCCATTTCATCTTTTATGGCATATACAAAAATGCTTGAAACCAAAAATGCTAACGGAAAGGTACCCACAAATGAAAATGGTAAATGTTTTTATTACCATCTAAACAATGATTCTCAGGAACTTGGGGTGCGGCCAGGCCTGGAAACAAAGCAATCTTTGTTCTAATGCTTGGGTGTGCTCTCCCTCCCAGGCCCCTTGATAGTTAATTTATTTTCAATCTCAGGAAATAAAAGGACATGAGAGTTAATTTTTTTTTCCCCAAAAGACAAAAGGTTCTTAACAGCATGCTGGATCCTGTAAGAAGAAGCCACCTGCTTCCGTGTGATGTGCGCATTTGCCTTGCTACATAAAAGCTGGTGAAAACCCAGGTAAGAAGGTAAAAGAAAACAAATCCTTCCATGCCCATTGTTTAATAATTCAACACAAACCCTCCTGATTATGCCTCTCAAAATCGTTACTGTTCTGAAAGGAACGCTGGGGAGAAGAGCAGCTGCCTCTGGGCACAGACAAGACAGCCAGGCCTCTGCAGAAGCTCAACCACTCAAACCTGCTCCCCCTTCCTGCCTGAACCCTGGGGGTGAGAGACAGCGCTCTGCAGAGTGGGGGAACAGACACTCGCTCCACAGCTGTGAATGGCGGAGACTCCTGCGAAACAGCCTCCTGGTTCCTGTGTAAACCGCTGGGTTTAAGAAGCTGCTCCATTTGCCCTAGACCAGTGGTTCTCCACCTTCCTCATGCCTCGACCCTTTAATTCCGTTCCTCACATGGTGGTGACCCCCAACCATGAAATTATTTTCCTTGCTACTTCATCACTGTCATTTTGCTACTGTTATGAATCATCATGTAAATATCTGATATGCAGGATGTATTTTCATTTACACATTGAACATAATTAAAGCATAGTGATCAATCACAAAAAACATGTAATTATATATTGTAAAATATTTATTTCTAATGACCAATGAATGAAATTTTGTCTTGAAGCATGGTGTAGTATGGAAAACAGTCTTCATACTGGGTACTTTTATGTGGGTGTATCTGCATATAGGCGGGCCATTCGACCCCCAGATTGCGAACCGCTGCCCTAGACTATTGCCTGATGAAATCATCGGTGTGTGAGGCCTGTGCCACAGAGGAGGCCGGGTGCTTATTGTTCACCGGGGGAAAGATCTCCTTTCAAAAGCGCTGTGTGTTCTGTTCCGGCCCTTCAGGCCACCCTCATCCTGCTCAAGTCTTTTCATCTCTGTTTGCCTCTTATTCTTCTTTTCAGTTAATCCTAACTAATTGGACTAGCTGATTAGATCCTAAGCTTCAGGGATTTAGCCTGCTATATTCACCAGTATACACTCAACATACAGCATCGTCTTTGGGCCCATGGTAGGTACTCTCAGAAGGCATGAACCAAAGCACTTGCTGTAACCTGTCTGGGGTACTGAGTGGTCACTGCCCAGAGCAAGTATCCAAACTCACTCGGCTGAGTGACGCAGGGAGCAGAGGAGTTCTTATTCAGAAATGGGTGGGCCGAGTACCACTGTCGAGTCCTTCTTGCTACTGATTGGAAAGCACACCACGGCTTACGCTGGTCTGCTGTCCTCCCCACCTTGTTGGAAAGAAATGGGTTCTTGGACATGTCACTCTTTTTTTATGATTTATAATTTCTTTTAAAATCATTTTATTTGGGGCTCAGACAGCTGTTATCACCATCCATCCATCCATTGTGTCAAGCACATTTGTATATATGTTGCCATCAGCATTCTCAAAACATTTTCTTTCTACTTTAGCCCTTGGTCACAGCTCCTCGTTTTTCCCCTCCCTCTTGAATCCTTGATAATTTATAAATTATTATTATTTTGTCATGCCTTACACTGACCCATGCCTTCTTTCACCCACTTTTCTGTTGTCCATCCCCCTGGGAGCGGGTTATATGTAGATCCTTGTGATAGGTTCCCCATATCTCCCCCCATTTCCCCCTTACCCTCCTGATATCACTACTCTCGTTATTGGTCCCAAGGGGTTATCTGTCCTGGATTCCCTGTGTTTCCAGCTCTTTTCTGTACCCAGGACACATTATTCTTGAGCAGTCACCAACCCCTGCTTTAGCAGTGCTTCAGCTGGGCTTTCTCCCTGGCTATATGCCTGGATTGGGCCCCCTGAGTTCGAAAGTAGGGAAAGGTGGAGCCCAGGACAACGGCTAGCACCAGTAGACAGGTCTACAAAAGGGATCCTGGGTGCAAACAAAAGAGAGCAGCCATGGGAGGGTCCTGCGAGGGGGAGACCAGCTACAAAGTGGGAATGGATGATGTGTCATGAGCATGGAATCAGGAGACAGAGAATGCCAAAACTGAAGAGAGGCGGGAGCAGGTGGGATGTTCAGATAGAGCCAGGCATCAGCCTGGGGCAAGGCCTTGGATAGAAAGAGCCCTTTCAGTCTAGGGGAGGAGATGAGTCAGTCAGGGTGCGATGTAGCACCGAAGAAGAATACAGCTTTCCTCTAGTTCCTAAATTCTTCCTGTGCCCCAACAACCATTATCTGAATTCTACCTTGCAAGTCTGGATAAAGCAGAGGTTGTACACTGGTGCATATAGGAGCTGGAGGCCCAGGGAATCCAGGGTGGATGATACCTTCAGGACCAGGGATGTGAGGGGTGATACTGGGTGAGTAGAGGGTGAGTGGGTTGGAAAGGGGGAACTGATTACAAGGATGCACATGTGACCTCCTCCCTGGGGGACAGACAACAGAGAATGGGGTGAAGGGAGACGCCGGATAGGGCAAGATATGACAAAATAATAATCTATAAATTATCAAGGGCTCATGAAGGAGCGGGGAGCGGGGAGGGAGGGGAGAAAAAAGAGGACCTGATGCAAAGGGCTTAAGTGGAGAGCAAATGCTTTGAAAATGATTAGGGCAAAGAATGTACAGATGTGCTTTATACAGTTGATATATGTATATGTATGGATTGTGATAAGAGTTGTATGAGCCCCTAATAAAATGTTAAATAAATAAATAAATAAAATAACCAAGTTTAAAAAAAAAAAAAGAAAGAGCCCTTTCTGGGAAATCTCATCTGTACCACCATGCTGGCCACTGAACATGTGTCTACGCTCATGTTTTCTGGAATGTATAGGGGACAATGCTGCAGAGGGGATTTGAAGGATAGAAATCAAACAGAACTGGGGCCACTGAGATAAATGAGAAGACACGAGAGGGCATAGGACAGGAGGTCTCATTAGAACATTCAAATCATCTGGGGGAGCTTTTGAAACCAGGCCCTCTCCCTAAAGATCCTGACGTAATTGATCTGGGGCCCAGGCATCGATAGTTTTTAAAATACTCCCCAGGTAGTTCTTAGGCTTAGCCAGGATTGAGATCTATTGGCTCAGGAGATCAAGCAAAAGTGAGCATAAAGCAAGGAGAGCCTATTTATCCACTGCACTCTGAAGACATGGGTCTGCCCTCCCAGTTTACTGAGCACTGAGACTAGTCCCAACCTTGTCCCATTTTCAAGAAATTGAAGGCAAGTGACTAGATTCATTGGGAGAGCCCTGTAATATTGTTTCCTCCATTTCCTCCTTTTGGCGACCACTTGCCCTTAAATTAGTTGAAGACTAAAATTGTGAACAGGATGGAATTAAGATATAATGAAATGGCTTAACTTTAGAGTCACCAGTATCAAAAAAATATAGGTGCCCAGTTAGGTTTGAATTTCCAAATAAACAGCAAAATGATTGACTAGTATACATATACTCTGGGTAATATTTCTTCCATGCACACATTTTTAGTACAAGTATATACCATGAAATACTGGGATGTTTATCCTAAAAATTATTTGTTTATTTGCATGGCATTCAAGTTGACTGGGTGGTCTGTTTTTGTTTGGTTTTCTGGGAACCCTACGTTCAAGTGCAATATTTGAACTTGGAGCATGACTAAATTTTCTTGTTTGAAGTCGGTCTGTGTTTTATTGATGGGAAAGGCGCAGGCCTTAACTGGCCATTTGTACAGTGAGTAGAGCTGCTCCTTGCACTGTCATTTCTGGGTTTGGGGTTCTCCTTGTGCTTGTTGAGCCTGAGGTGCATGGCATGCTTTTTCTTGGGCCGTAGATCCAAGAAGTCTCGCCCTGTCAAATAGGCATTACAGTCAATTAATATGGCCTTCTAGCCGTAACTCATATAACTCTAGACTGTACACACCTGTAGTATAGTCCCATTTTGTAAGGCATTCTCTACTAATTGACAAGAATAGGGTGGGATTATGACCTAATCTTAATAGAGGGTGTGAATCTAACCACACACTTCGTGTCCGTGGGGGCGTCTTTGAGCCATAGCACAGGGTGTGTGTGACTTAAGACACCATCCTTTGTTTTCCTTGAAAAGATAATGGTACCAGCACAAAGTTCTAATACACATTGCCTCACCTCTATTTCCTGACTCATCTTTAGGAGAAGCAAGAACACCTGATGTGACTTTTTGGCATTTTTAGCTTCTTCTGCCACTGGACACTGCATTTGGTTCACCTCTGCCTGACCTTCAAATTTGAAACAGAACAGCACCCACCGCCATGTGAGATATTTCCTCAGAGTTCTGTGAGCTTCAAAAGGATATGGAAATACAGAGTCCTTGTACCAAAAAGATCTAGTAGACATTCAGCCATCTCAAGAGCTAGCGTATGATCAAGAACCAATGATACTGAAGAAAGGAGTCCAAGCTGCCAAGAAGGCATCCGTAAAAAGAAGGTCCCAGGAATGGACAGAATTGAAATGTTGAGACAAGCTGATGAAGCACAGGAAGTACTCACCAGTCTGTGCTAACAAATTTAGACGACCTCGCCAACTAAATGGAAGAGATCCATATTGATACCCACTCCAAAGGAAAACGGCCAAACAGAATGCAGAAATTATCAAAATCATCATTAATATTATGTGCAAGTAAAATTTTGCTAAAGATAATTCAGCAACACTTGCAGCGCCACATCAACAAGGAGATACCAGGCATTCAAGCCAGATTCAGAAAAGGACGTGGAAGGAGGGCTATCATTGGTGATGTCGCATGAATCTTGGCTGAAAGCAGAGAATTCCAGAAACAGGTTCGCTCGTGTTCTATTGACTATGCAAAGGCATTCAACTGCGGCCATCACAACAGATTATAGATAACCTTGAGGAAAATGGGAATTCCAGAATACTTCATTGTGCTTATGAAGAACTTTTACATAGACCAAGAGGCAGTTGTTTAAAGAGAACAAGGGAATACTACTTGGTTGAAGATCAGGAAAAGTGTGTGTCTGGTTTGTATTTTTTCATCATACTCATTCAATCTGAACGTTCATCAAACAATTGGAGGAACTGAATTATCTGAGGAAGAATGCGGCATCAGGACTGGAGGAAGGCTTGTTAACGACCAGGGATACGCATAGGATGCAATCTTGCTTGCTGAAAGCGAGAACTTAAAGCACTTGGTAATGCAGATAATGTAGTCGTAAATATGGGTTGCAAGTCAATGTAAAGAAAATAAAAATCCTTTCACTGAACCATAGAATGTGGGTAACATCATGATAAATTGAGAGAAGTTGGAAATTGTCAAGGATTTAATTTTACCCTTTTCCACAATCAATGCCCATGGAAGTAGCAGTCAAAAAAATCAAATGATGAATTATTGCATTGGACAAGGCTGCACAAGACTTCTTTAAGGACTTCTTTGAGGAAAAAGTATTCCTGACCCAATCCATGGCATTTTCAATGTCTCATGTGTATGTGAAGATTGGACAATGAATAGGGAAGACTGAAGAAGAGTCAATGCAGTTGAAATATGGTGCTGGCAAAGAATATTGAAAGTATCACAGATTACCAAAAGAACAAACAAACCTGTCTTGGAAAAAGTACAGCCAGAATTCTCCTTAGAAGCAAATATGGTGAGAAACGTCTCATACTTTGGACATGTTATCAGAAGAAGTTGGCTCCTGGAAAAGGACATGATGCTCAGTAAAACAGAGTGTCAGTGAAAAAGGGGAGGCCCCTTGATGAGATGGAATACCACGGTTGCTGCAACAATAGGTTCAAATGTCACAATAGTTGTGTTGATGCCACAGGACCAGGCAGTTGACTGGGCAAGGGTCACTATGAGTCAGACTTGACACGCAGGCACCTAATACCAGCAACATGAGATGAGCAGCTGGTCTCAGAGCCCTCTGTTCTGCTCAGAGTCCCTTTCTTATACAAAAGGCCACACTCCCAAATACTTGTTACCAGGCTACGACCTGATTGATAGGTTAGGCTCCATCTCTACCTTCATCTAGGTATGCGTATTCGACATAAAGGTAAAACATTACAATGTGCCTTCAATTTCCATCACTTCTTTTTCTTCTGCATAGGGAGAGATCAATAGTTGCATCCTAGATGACTGTTCACAAGCTTTAAAGATCTATGCTATGCCAAGGTCTTGGTGTCTCCTGAGACAATGGTCCTGAGACCCTAGACCTAGCAACTTGTTCTATCAAGGTACCTGGTTATGCTCAAATTATTTTAGCAATTTTGACCCCTGTGTGTTCCCATCATATGGGTATAGTTGCAGCAAAGGTAAATATCCATGTACAAAGGTAAATATACACATACAAATATTCTCTGGACAAGCTATATATAATTGGAGGTATCCTGCCACTCTCCCTCCCACCCCCGGTCAGCCTTCTTATCTATCTGGGCATATACTCGTGGATCACTGTTATCGTAGGATTGTGTATATAATAGCATTTACCTCTGTGACATTTAACTCCGGGACTCATCCCAGTTGCTTCTCCTTCCTCCATCGTTTTTCCCACCATCTTCTCAATGTTTATTGGAGTCCTCTGCACCAAAGTTCTTGACTTCCTCCCCATTTTGGAAGTTCTGTAACTACATTAGCCCCTCTTTTTACTTCACAATAATCTTCATTACAGTCTTGTAGCTTCGTTTTATTTGGTTAAGTCTATATCTGGGTTGACTTTTAGATGAAATTGTAGCTTAATCTGTGATTATTGTCTGCCATAGTTGATCCTCTGTTTAAAGAACCCCCTCTGGTATTTCTCGTAAGGTTGATCTGGTTTTTATAAGTTCCTTTATTTTCTGCTTATCTGGAAATGTCATAATTTTGCTATTATACTTTAGGGTCAATTTTGCTGGATATATGATTCTTGGTTGGCATTTTTTTCCTCTTTTAGTATGCAACACATGTTATCCCATTGACTTTCTGCCTTTTTCTGCTGAGAAATCAGGACTTATCTTTATTGGTTTTCCATTGTAGATAATTTTTTGTTTTTCCTGAGCCTGATCTCAGGATTCTTTCTTTATCTCTGGTTTGGGAAAGTCTGATTATGATATGACTTGGTGGTTTTCTTTTGGGTTCTATCATGTTTGAGGTTTGTTCTGCTTCTTGGAGACATATTTTATTGTCTTTTATGATGGTAGGAAAGTTTTCTTCCAATAACTAACAATTTTCTCTATGCCTTTTTTGGTGTGTGTGTGTTCTGGAATGCCAATCACATGTGAGTTATTCCACCTGATGGTGTCCCACATAATTCTTAGATGTTCTTCACATTTTTTCCTGATTGTTCCTCTAAGAGATTGATATTGAGAGATGTGTCCTTATGCTCACTAATTCAGCCTTCTGTTGATTTAATTCTATTCCTTTTCAATGCATTATCTATTTCTGAAATCTTAGTATTAATTTCTGGATTTCTATTTACTGCTTTGGTATGATTTCTAATTTTTCATTTGTTAGTTTGTTCTTGAGATGCTTTCTTAATTTATTTTCTGTGTTTTCTTTGATTTCATCCATAGCTTTCTCATTCTTTCCCTCAATTCATTAAAAGTACCTAAATACCTTATCAGTACCTAATCCCTTATCAGGCAGTTTCAATGCCATTTATTCCTGGCGAAGGTCTCTTGGTTCTGTATTTTGATACCTTGTTTGAGCTACTATACTTTGTTTCTTTTAGGAAGTAAATTTGTCTTTTGTGTCCGTGACATTGTGTGGTTATTGTATTTGCATTTACTTGATTGTATGTTATAATTATATTTACTATGTTGGCCTGTTCTTAAGCATTCACTACCTGTCTCCTGGTGGATGTGATAGAGAACATAAGCATGTGTTCAGTTTCGGTTCTCTCTTTGCTGGTTGTGTACTACCATTGGGGTGGGTTTCACTAATGTTAGTTGGTGTCTGTTGATGGTCAGGTGATAGAGGAGTGCTAGTGGTCCTTACCAAGTATAGGGGTCTTCAGGAGGCATAGGTGTGGATGACCCATGTGTCACATTGGGTGGGACAAGAAGGGAAAAAAATAAGTGCAAAAGAGAAAATAATAAAGAAAAGCAAGCAGGGAAAGTCAGGCAAACAAACAACAACACACACAAAAGTAATAACTAACAAGAAAGGAAAAGAAATAAAGTTACAGGAAGCAAAAACTAGGAAGGGAGGAAAAAAGGAGAATGGTAAAGAAAAATAAAAGAAAAAAGAGAACTTGAAAAAGAAAAGCAGAGCAAAGATTGAAAACAAGGGACGTGAATAAAACGAAAAGAAACCAAATAAGGTGGGAAATGGGCCAGGGGAAGGACTCAGAGAAGAAGAAGCTGTTGGGTACAAGCACCCAGTATTGATCAGCGCCTTCTGCTAGTCAAAGTGCTGCCAGAGTCAGGGGGAAATGTGGAATGTCCAATCCTTGGTGAAGTTCCTACCAGCCGAGATGTCTGGAATCAGCACACCTGATACAGAATTCGTTTGTGCTGACTCAGATTGTGGCTGAAGTTAATGTGCTTATTCTCAGAAGAACTCCTTCAGGCCCAGAGACTGGCTGATGGCAGCTGGTATATGGAAGGAGTCCTTGCTTGTCCAAGGCTGTAGGAACCCAGCACTGTATGCTCTGCTGCTTGGTTAAGGCGAGCCAGGAGCCTGGTCTACAAGGGTGAGGATCCAACCTCAGGCACAGCAGGGGACTTGTAGCAGGATGAGAGGAGGGGCTGTTCAGCTCTGGTCACCAGGAGGGAGTGGAGACCCGGGGAGAATCCCACTCTTCTCATTGCCAGTCACCAGTGTTGCCACCTGCCATGCCTATGGAACGCTGCTGGCAGCGTCACGTCAGGTCAGCTGACAATTCACCTGTCCATCTCCTCTCTTGCTGCCTTTGTTTAGCTTCTCCTCCTGGTCGGTACTCAATGCAGTTCTCTATACTCTCCTTGGAAATGCAAGATTCCAGGATTATCATCCTTATCTGTTCCATTGGCTCTCTCAAATCTTTGGTAGAGAGTCTGTGTCGTGTCTCTGCCTATTTCCTTGCCTTGCTGGAAGTCTTTACACAAATTCTTTTTCTGTCTTATTTTATCCTACTTATGTTCTCAAAAGTGTCCAATTTGAATGACAAATTATATGGTTATCCTGTACATGAGTGGCCCACATAGAGAATATCTGATTGTACTCAATAAAGCACGTTTTCTGGTCTTTCATGGAGTAAAGTCCAGAACGGAGACAACCTCTGGTTTTCTCTATGGGAGTCTGAGGAAGTAACATCAGCTCTAGCTGGTCTGTTCTCGTGAACCTGTTAAAACCCAGACTCCCATTGCCCCTTCAATCACCAGAAGATGGGGTCCACCTGTCTGGGAATCTGCAGTCGGCTGCGATGCCACACTTCATTCTTCACCATGATCCTGATCTGCAGCCTGCCTGGACTGGGGAAAGCAGTGCCTCTTGACTCTTCCTTAGGCTAAGCAACCCACCAGACCGGGGACGTAGAGCGGTAGCAGTGAGGATGCATTGTATTTATCTGTGACCGATGTCTTCCATCTAAACGTGAAGGACCCCCGTTTGGCTAGAAGACCAAGAACATGTGCTCAATTCCACTAGAAAAAGAGCCTTGGCTCATGAAACCCCTTAGCCCGAATCTGACCCTGCCGTTTGCTCTACAGTCTGTCCTTCTTTGTGGACGTTCCACTTCTCTCAGGTAAACTTGCTCCCATTTGGAAATGATTGAAACAATCCCAACTTGCAACAAATTCTCCATCTCAGCCACCTTCGCTTGCTGCAGCTTTTGGGTGACTGACAGGGCTTCTATCCTTTGCGTGCACTAGCCCCAAACTCACGGCCACTGAGTTGGTTCCAACTCACAGCAACTCGATAGCACCGAGGAGAACGGCTCCTTAGGTTTCCAGGACGGTGAATCTTTCCAGGAGTAGACAACCTCGTCTTTCTTTCATGGAGTGACTGGTGGGTCTGAACCACCAGCCTTGTGGTTAGCAGCCTAATGCTTAATCCATTGTGTCAACAGGGCTCCTTTCGGGTATTAAAGCATGGATTCCCAAACTTTTTTGGCCTACTACCTCTTTTTCATGGGAAGAAAAAGATTCAGCTTCCCCTTTGGCAATTAAAAAATGTGTACTGTAGCCCATAAACAGGATAAAGTATACCTGTAGGTCCCCTTGGATCATTCCAGTGCCCCGGGGGGGTGGGGGTGGGGAGGGGGCGGGTGTTGCCCACCTTGTGAAGTATTAAAGTTAGGCTAAGTAAGAACCACATTGTGCCTGTACTGACAGACCCACACATTCAACTTGAAAGACACACTTAGGATGACTCTCATTCCTAACTGGGGGAATGTCTGTATTTGGTCACTCTACCTGACTGGGTCCCTCTACCTATAGTGGCTGGATCAGATGTCACATCTCAGGGACCTCAGGAAAATCAACCCAAAAAGCCATGGCCCTGATTCAGGTATTTGTCAGTAAGCCTGTGTACACAGCTTACCCGCCACTGGGTAGCACTTGTTCCCTGAATGCCTCTCCCGCTTTGTACACAGTGCCCACTATTAACCTTGGACTTACCTTCAAGGGAGCCCTTGAAGCACCTGTAGCTCCCCAGGGCTGCGGACAGACGACAAGGACGGGAAAGGTTCTCCTAGACAACAAGCCCCAGGCAGGCTGAGCACCCAACCCCTCCGCAGAGCCCCACAAAGTGCCTGCTCCAAGTAGCCAGACAACCGAGGCCGGAGCCGGTTGCATCACTGGATCTCCACGGATCTCTGTAACCGGATCCCTGCTGTGCACTCCGCCACCTCCTGCAATGCCACCGGCCATCTTGGCTGGATTGTCTGGGCAGAGAATGCCTGGTGATAGTGCCCACCCTACCCACCGGGGCCTATTTCTAGCTGGGGCAGCTACCCAGCACCTGGCCACCTCTGTGGTTTGGGTTTGGCCACAGTCAAATGCCTCTGAGCTTCCAGACCAACAGCACGGTGCGGGCAGAGACAGGGGACGGGAGAAATGAAAGAGGGGAAAAAAAGGTGGAAGGAGAAGAGCGCTCCATGTAGAATCACGACCGAAGGCAGCCGGGAGAGCAGCGCTCACCGAGCAAACCGGAGGAGTGTGCTTCCCGAGAAGCCTCCTGCGCTCTCTCCTCTCCTCACGGAGTCGGTGAGGCTGGGACACAGGGAGGCAACTCCAACGCGGGAGGAAGGTCTGTGCCCAGCTGAGGACGGAGAATAAAGGCCAATGCAAATTGCCCGTGCACCTTGGACATGTCCAGGGAGACTCGTCCCCGGAAGGGGACACCATCCTCGGTAAAGGAGGTCAGTGAAAAGAGGAAGGCGCTTCACCACCTGGACTGGCGCCGTGGCTGCAACAATGGGTCCAACGTGGCAATGACTGTGAGGCTGGGGCAGGACAGGGCAGTGGTTCTTGATGTTGTACACCGGTCATTATGAGTCAAGCAGGCTCGAGGCCACCTGTTAACAGCAAAAGATAACGTCCAATAGGAAACCCGAAAGAATTCTAAGCATAGGGATCGTTGACAGTCCTCTGGAGCAAAGGGAAACGTCTGCAAACCATCATCACTAATTCACAATGTTTAAAACGACAGCAACAAAAACAGGAGACCAGCGAAAAGGGCGTTGGACACAACAGACATTTAAAATGTAATCTAATATACCCAAAACAAAGAAATAAACTTACATTTCTTAAAAGGTGCCTCAGAGCTGTGTGTAAGGGTGGATCGTAACCCCATTTGGTGCAAGGCACAGCTACCACAGATAAAACAAGTGCATGCCACGATACACCTACACATAGAATATTGTCTATGCCAACCTGCTCGGGAAAGGCACAGCGTTGTACAAAGTCATTTCTGAGATACAGTAAGTATGTGGAACCATAAAACGTGACCACCCCAGTAGTTGTTGGGCCAGACACGAAACCGATCTTGATTTCTTTGGGACTCTGAGATGCAGCCCAACATCCAAATGCCAAATCTCTCTAAAAGTAACTTCTGCTGGGTCTTTGGTTATCAAGACCCAGTGGGTGGAGCCCCTTCTCACAGGAGCCATGTGACGGGGAGATGCTCGCTGGCCGTACGCATTCTAAGTCAGCAAGCCACTGGCCTTCACTTTAGCTCTGCCTCATGGTGACCCCCGTGTGTGTCAGGGTGGAACTGTGCCCGTAGGGTTTTCAATGGCTGATTTGGGGGAAGTGGATTGCCAGGCCTTTCTTCCAAGATGCTTATGGGTGGACACGAGCCTAGTGTCTTAACTGTTTGCATGCAGGAACATAGCATTCTAAACGTGTGTAATATGGGCTCTATCGCCCTAGGGTCTGCTTTAGCTCCTGCCTGGCACAGTATCTCCCAGGAAGTGCTCCTGCTTTGGTCAGATACTCATGACTCGAACACACCTGGTGCTTGTGGGCTTCCTTTCCCGAGCCACGCCAACTCTCTTGTTTCAACCCTTTACTTCTCCCTATTGTCTCGACCCCTTATTCATCTAGTCTGGCTGTCCTGATGCTGTTATTCTGTTTGGCTCCTTCAGCTCATGTCCTAGGGAGAAAAAAACTTCCCTTTTTTATATGCATTAATAATAGTACCTTTTTATGTGGTTATTGTGAAGACGACATTAGATAAGGTGTGGAACGTGTT
Source organism: Tenrec ecaudatus (assembly GCF_050624435.1). NCBI lineage: Eukaryota > Metazoa > Chordata > Mammalia > Afrosoricida > Tenrecidae > Tenrec > Tenrec ecaudatus. The sequence goes on along the minus strand of NC_134530.1, from coordinate 194,182,092 downwards.
TGGTAAATTGCTTGGAACATTTCCCGAATGGCTTTTCAAGCATAGCCATGTCCGTAAGCCATCCTTTAACTCTTTTGTTTGGCTTGGCATATTCATGGATTTACTTTGGTAACATGTGTTCCCTGGTCACCTAGCAACTCAGTTTTGCTCCTCCTTCGCCCACGAGTTTTCCTGCCCACTTATCCTTGTAGGGAGGCCAGACATGGGTTCTTTACAGCCGAAGGGCAATCAAAACACATTCTTCTAAGTTCTCACATGGAAGGAAGTAGCAAAGTGTTACACTACCAGCTTATTATAAGAAATCCCAAATCTTGCTAACTTACCAAATACTTTTTAAGATTTTTTTTACTGTAAAAAAAATCAAATTCAAGATGCTCTCATCCTGATCCAATCAAGGCTATTCTCCAAGAAATCCTCACAATGGGTATATCGAGGGCTTTTAGACAGTTATACTGTGTTGGTGGTGTTGAGTCTCTTTATGGAATTGCAATCTAAATGATAATCTGTGGAGCTGGAGAGAAGCATGCTTCCCACAATCTTATGTACTTAAGGGTTAGACATGGTTGAAATGGCTGTTGGCAGAGGCATGACTTGGATGTGGGCCACCACAAGCCTTCTCTTTGGAGACCAGCAAGCTCTCACTCGGGGCCCATTTCTAGGTGGAATGGAGATCTGTTGGCGTTTCTAGGAAGAAGGCTGACGTTGGTCAGCAAAGCAACTATGTTCAATGTAGGAGCTATGTGGCAGTTTTAAATCAGGGATGCGCATTTTTTTACACGTGTGATAGTTACTTTTTGGTATTAATGGTTAGGCTATGGCTCATAGTAGCTTGGCCAAACACTAGTCAAGTTGCTGCTCCATTATACAAGACAATATAATATCATGTACTGTCATTACATTTCAAATTATGATCTAATGTAAACAATCAATCAGTGGGAAGAGAATTTCCATAGAGTGTGTTCTACCCCGAGACTATATAAGTAGAGACATGGTCAGAATCATCCTCTTCACTGCTCTCGTCACCTGATCAACAGATCTTGGTATTCAAAACTGCAGACGTCTTTAGCCTACCAACTGACCCCTAGTCTCAACGATTACGGGAGCCAATTCCTTATATATAGCCAATATACACACACATGCCCACATGTGCAGGGGCTTCAAACGTTTATGGACAATGGAATTAAATGATAATGGAGTTTTTCCATGAACTTTTTGAAGGCTCCTGGCATACATACCTGGTATTGTAATTGGCTCCCCTTTCTCCCTCTGCGTTCATTTCAGTATGTTCATCTTCATGGTACCTTTCAGACTTCCTGGTCACCAATTTCTCTCCCTTGCCTTCCCTAATGCCCTGCTCATGCGTCTTTGCCTATGTTCAGCCGTGACCGAGTGGGTGGAGTCACCAAATGTCCCCCTCTTGGTTGTGTTCACGCAAGGATTTCCCTTTGCTACCCTCTCTCACGCACCTGATTTGGGTTATGGTGTGTGGTAGGCCACTTCTGGCTAACAGAGGAAAACTGTGTAGAACTACTTTAAAACCAAGTCTGAGCATCTCAGCCTCAGTCAGCGGCTCATGGAATTCCCCATGATGCCGGGGGGAGCAGGAGGCAGGAGCACAGTAGGCGTCTCAGCCGCTCTCCATGCAACTTGTCTCTTCAAGATCTTCTTCAGTTCTGGTCCGTGCCTTACATCAACTTGATGATGTCTTGCTGTTGAACTTGCTGACCATACGTCATCCGGTCAGCAGCTCACTTGGGATTGTCACTTGATGGTGGAGGACCCAGTGTCCATCTAGAAACCGTTTCTTCAAAAGAGAATTGTTATCTGAGGAAGAAAAGACAGTTTTCCCCAAGTCCCTCAGGGTCTGCATTGAGACTTTCATATTGGAACTTGTCAGAAGCAAATATCCATTTTTGCCACTAATATCTTGTGTATCACTCTTCTCTATGAAGTCACATGACTCCAGAAACTGCTGAGCCTTCTATTGCTTGGGGTTCTGCTCAAAACTGGCAGCTCTTGAGTTAGTCAGTGAATGGGTTGCTATAGTTAGTACACAGAAATTAAGTGCGCACTGCTTCTAACGTACCAAGACAGCTCTGCATTTTCATAAGGTTTATCGACGGCATGCATGTGTCTCACTGACTCACTGGTGGTCCTTGTTACGTCCTGCTAGGGAGCATGTCAGTTAGCGGGCCAGCGTAATGCTATGTAAAATGTAGAGAGGACTGATATATTTTCTTTCTAGATTCTTATAGAAAACAAGAGAGTTGATATCAAATCCTTGCCAGTCCAAGCAAGCTACCACTGATGTGTTTTGTACTTGGATGTATAGGGGGGGGGGGGGAAGTAATGTGCTCAATCAATAACTATATATCAGGGGTCAGGATCTAAGATGAGCGCTTCTATATATCTACTATTTCAGAAAACATGGCTACAAAAATATCTGATTAGTTTATGATAATGCAAAGTCATTCTCTAAATTTATTCACCTGCACAGTTCAAAGGAAACTTAAATAAAAATATGGTAGTAATCACTGTCTTGGGATACTTCAAATCTCTAATGAGGCCAGTAAAATGAGAAATTCCCCTCAAGCATGCAGTGTTGGTCTTGAGATATCTATATATAGATATATATATATAGGTATATAGATATATATTCCAATAAGTGGGGGATGCTCTAGGATGCTACTTAGCTCTTCCTACTATATTGGCAAACAGTGCTGGTGGCGCTGTTGTCTAGCCATTGGGTTAGTGGCCACAAGGTCAGTGGTTCAAACTCAACAGCCACTTTGAGGGTGAAAGATGAAGCTGTCTGCTCCCATAGATTTCCTGTTTTGGAATCCCTTTAAGATCACTGAAAATCAAAATAGTCAGATTTGGGGTTACCATGCTAGTCATCAGTCTTTAGGACAGGAAGTCCACATTGGAGTCTCAGTTGCTTAATATATTTATTCAAGAATGTGGGATGTGACGACATTGTGGGAGAAGGGGACTTATATGTTCATTACAGTGTTACAGGTTGCTTCTACAAAGTTACCCCACCTTCCTTTTAATCAAGGTCTGTGACTTGGCTTAGGTATGGGAGCTGGCTGAAGGAATGTATCAAATTAAGTCTCGGGCCTGAACACGAAGTTACTGTAGCACACATCTACAGGACACCTGAAGCCCATTCTGAAACACAGACATCAGGTTGTGGAATTTTTCAGTGTATCGCACAGAGGTCATGCAACTGGCTGCATGGGGACTTAAAGAGTATTGTTTCATACACACGAGTACACACGCACCTAGGAGAGCAGAACAATTAAAATAACAACAAAGCAAGGAGCAACAACAAGAAGAAAAAAACAAGGCGAATGAGGGGGAGAGTGCAGAGAGGAGCCCCAAAGCCCATTTGTAGGCCACTGGAGATCCCCTTGCAGAGGGGTCTTGGGGAGGAGACGAGCCAGACAGGGTGCGATGTAGCAATGATGAAAAATACTACTTTCCTCTAGTTCCTAAATGCTTCCTCCCCCCTGCCCTCTACTATCATGATCCAAATTCTCCCTTGCAAGTCTGGCTAGACCAGAGGATGTACACTGGTACAGATAGGAACCAGAAACACAGGGAATCCAGGACAGATGATTCCTTCAGGGCCAGTAGGGAGGGAGGGGAAAAAATGAGAACCTGATGCCAGGAGCTTAAGTGGAGAGCAAATGTTTTGAGAATGATGAGGGCAATGAATGTAGTATGTATGGATGGTGATAAGAGTTGTATAAGCCCCTAATAAAATGAATAAAATTAAAAAATAAAGCCTAAAAAGAACAAGGCAATAGTCAGTAGTCAACACATTTTCACTGCAGTCCTACCCTCAGCTCCTAATTACTTAGTCTGCTATCCTGATCAAAATCTGGATTAAGGAATGTGCCAGCTGGGGAGGTGCCCAGGGTGTGTGCCAATTAATAAGGACATCAGTAAGACATCAGTAGAATATTCTGGATACATGGTGTCAGTTAATGCAGATCTCCCAATAGACTTCTTATATAACTGGCTAAAATATAATGTGGTTGCATTCCCACCAAACTAAATCATCACCTCAAATGGACGTATTCCTCTCTCATTAAATTAATTTTGAACAAATATTTGAAGACTATTGATTTGAAGGGGCCAAACGCTGCCAAAGTTGAGTTGGGCCCACTTGTCCTTGGCTACCCCATGACTCTCAACTAGCTTGTTTTCCTTCCACATCTCTGCTCTTATTACATTTCCTCTGAGCTAATCTCCTTTCAGTTTGGTGTCCTAGAAAATATGTGTAGAGTATTTAAAGGAAAAGGTTGAAAATGGGTGGAATTTGGCTGGATTGAATTTGTTAGGGGCTCCCTATTTTTTCATTCATTTAGAAGGTATCTAAATATCTGGTTGAATTGTTTCTCCTTGTGTCTTGGGACTCAGAAAATAACCTGCTAAGGCTGGCGCTTTTGAGCCCTTTGCAGAAAGATGTCAGGCAGGATTCTGTCAATGTTGGCTGATTTTTGAAGCTTTCACATATGTCTTAAAAGAATCAAGCTTTCGTTTTAGCAGGTCCATTTAAAAGCATACAGGGAAAAATAGGCAGCTTTATTGTAAAGACGTCCTTTTTGCCTGGCTTGAAAATTATGAACCTTGCAGACTCCTAAAAACAGAATTTTCTGGCTCAATCTAAAGCTGATGGAAACAAAGGTTAGAATTCTAGCTGCATACATTATAAATTCTCATTATTTTCATATCTTACACTGACTGCTGTCTCCCTTCCCCCACGGTTTCTTCCCCTGGTGGTGGGTGGGGGTGAGGTGGTTGTGTGTCCATAATTGCAATTGGTTTCCCCTTCCTCTCCTCCTCTCCTACGTTCCCTCTTGGTATCGCTACTCCCATTCCTGTTCCTGGATTCTGTGTATCGTGAGCTCTTATCTCTTACCTGTACTTGTGCACATGCTCTGTTCTGGGGGGTGAGGAAGATATGAAAATAACAATTTATAATTTATCAAGGGGTCACAAGGGTGGAAGGAGGGGAGAGAGGGAGGGAAAGAGGAGCTGATATCAAGGGCTCAAAGAGAAAGCAAATGTTTAGAAAATAATGATGGTAACATATGTACAAACATGCTTGATACAATTGATGTATGGATTGGTATAAGAGCTGTAAGAGCCCCCAATAAAATGATCTTTTCATAAATAAAAAATGAATTCTACATGCAGAAGGACTAAGTCTTTTACAGTCTGAGTGGGTTCAGTATATCGGGAAGAACATGATCTCCTGAGCGATTACTAAATAAACACAAGCAACTACCTTTGAGTCAATTCTGATACATATAACCCTATAGGACTGAGTAAACTGCCTCACAGAGTTTCTAAGGCTGTACTCTTTTTTCTTTTTTAAGATGGGGTTGGGGTGGGGACTGTAAATAATAAAATCCAAATCCAAAGAAAGAATGAATTAGAACTTAGATTCTGAACACCTGATTTTGCGGAAGGCTACGGGTGACAGTGAAAACCCCCAAATCCAATTGCAGGGTCCCTATTCAGCCTCCAGTGCTTAGGCTCCCAGTGGCTCCCGAGACGGCGGGCCAGGGAGGAGAACGGCTGGTTATCAGACTGAGCGCACTGGAGGGTGCATTGTTGCCGGGCAGTTAGGTAAAAATGGGACGCCTTGTCATTGGACTGTCCTTCTGATCCAACGAGGGTTTGTTCCAGATTTTAGTATTTTCTGCTTTCTTTTCTATTGAGGTTTTATCCTGTCATGGTTGTTGTTTTGGTTTTTATTTTGTCTGCTTTCCTGTCTAGGAAGTCCAGAACAGGTAAATCTATCGAGACAGTAACCGGGTGAATAGTTTCTTAGCGTGGCAGCAGGGTTGGTGACGGAGAGCTAACAACAATGAGTACACGGACGAAGAAATGTCCTAAGCTTGATTGTGGTGAGGATTACATCACTCTTTTTAATATGATTGGACTACTGATCTTTATGGTCTGTGAATCACAGGTGAGCAGACTGTTGAAAAACAAGGTTGTACTCCTTATGGAAGTAGGCTGCTGTGTCTTTCTCCCATACAGTGACTGGTGGATTAGAACTACCGACTTTCCTATTTTCCACTAAGCACTTTACCCACTGAGCCACCAAGGCTTCGTATGGCAGCACCTAGACTGTGCCAAAACACACAGAACAGCGCTATACCAAGAAGAAGGGCAGTGGGAAGAGTTTGCCCCAGATGTAGTAAGGCGGTGCATTACCGGTAGAGAATTTTAAACGAGAATTAAAATCCATAATAGCTCAGGGCCATTGGAACTCACTTCTGCTACAGTTCACATGTTATTCCTGGGGAACTATACATTTCTGCTTTTGAGAAGTAAAGTTGAAATTAGCCAAGATAGTATTGTTTTTATTGTTGTTAGGTGCTGTCCAGTTTGAATCCAACCCAGAGTGATCACAGGTGAGAGTAGAAACCCCTGCCCATCGGGTTTCTCGGCTGGAATACTGATGAAGGACCCCCGGCTGGTCCAGTGGTTAAGCACCCAGCGGCTATCAGATCAGTGTGCCCCCAGCCGGGCTGGGGAAGAAAGAGGTGGTGGGAAGAAAGGTCGCTGTCCTGGAGATTTGCGGGTTTAGCCACCTGATCAGCAAGTCTAGTACCCTGGGGTCACTGTGAATTAGAATCTACTTGACAGCAGTGGGTTTTTCTGTAGCTTGTTTTTCTGGTGAGGGGGCGGGGTGGGGGGTGGGGAGTGGAGGCTCAATCTCTGTGGATGGAGCCAATTTTGGAAAACCCATGATTTCAACACCACTTTTAACAGAGCAAAGGCATCTCTCAGAGCCTTATTAGTACTCTCCATACCCTTGGGGTCTTGCCCATCCCCCCCCTCCCACGCCTGGTAAATCTAGAACAGACTACGGTGGTTATTTTCCTTTGGGGACTATCTTCAAGGGGTTAGGGAATAGCCGTGAATGAGGCCCACCATAACAGCAGGAACTAATGAGTTCTGGTGGCAAATGATCCTTCTCTGGCGCCTGTTTAGTTAATAAGATCCATTCTAATCATAAGAGTTATCAAGTCCCAGTTGAATTGCTGGCTCCCTGAAATAAAGAACAAAGGGCTCAGGCCTGCAGAGTGGAGAAAAGGCCAGGCCGGGCATCGGTGGTGGTTTCTGCTTGCACGAGCCTTGGCGGTGCAGCCATGCCAGGTGGAGCAAACCACCTGCGTTTGTTTGTTAGAACTGCTGGCTGCAGTTGCACTCCCACTGAAATTCATGTTATTTGAGAAAATCAGATGTTGGGAAATGGATGCCAATGTAATAGGTTTCTGAGGGACTTCTTTAGAACCAACCTTTTGACACTGTATTTTTTATAGACCTTCAAACTGAGTCAGCTCAGTCAGTTATGACCAATGAAGCAACCCCTATGTTAAAGATGTGGTTGAACTATAATGATAACAAGAACAGGAAAAATTATGGGTTGAAGCCCTGCTAGAAATTTAATCTCCGTCTTAGAAAACAAAGAACGCATGTTTGTTGCATAGCAACCGAGTCTCTTTACCTACTCTGTTGAAAATAATCGTGCCTGCTTTTGACTTAGTTTCTATCCAGCCTTTGGTGACCCAGGCCTTGTGCTACAGACAACCGAGACTTGAGAGCCCGTCCTTGTAAGGAGCACAGCAGCCTTCACAGGCCACACGAGAAGGATCGGCTTGGAAACCCCACTAAGTGAGCTGAACTTGGCCTTAAATACACCTGTAGCTCACTAAAGGAACTGACCCCTAGCACCTAAGGCTGAAACACGCAAGTGTGAAAAGAAGCACATGACTACTATCCCGAAGTTACGGATTTGAAGATCATTGGACTTTGGTTCAAATCTCTCGCTTTGAGGGTACCCAATAAATAGCAACTCAAAATGACCATATGTTTGCTATTTTATACACGCTTTCCTTTTTTTCTGACATGTCTTAGCCCAGCAAGCTTAGTTCTGCCTTTGTGAATGAGAGTTATTAAAAGTTTTTCCCTATCTCCAACCCTCATTGTTTACATAAGAAGTGTCCAATCGCTTTAGTTTTTAATTTTTATAAATCAGCAATCCATGCATTTTTGACTAAAAAGCTATCCTGTATATGTATACTTTCCTTTCTCAAGAGTATCTTACATTCTATATTGTTGGGCAAATTATTGACGCCATCAATAGAACTACCATCTGTGCCACTGGGGTGATTTATAATTTCCCCCAATAAAGTTGTGAGGCTGTCTCTAACATGAACTAAAGACATATATAAGCCATAAGTATATTAATGGATTTTGAACTTGCACTTAATTATAGCACTAATCTAAGGACAATGAATTCTTATGACTTGGCGCTCCTCCATACTTGCCCCAATGAATAAATCCCTGAAGATATGAGTGTTGTTGCAAAGTGTGGTGAAGAAATCAGATGATAACCAGCTGCCAGAAAAAATACTACCTGGAGTCTTCAAGGCTTATCTTAATACAAGCAACCTTTTAGATAAGGTGTTAGTGATCACTGAAGACAAAGTAGGTGCATAAGCAAATGTGGTGAAGAAAGCTGATGGTGCCTGGCTATCAAAAGATATAGCATCTGGGGTCATAAAGGCTTGAAGGTAAACAAGCGGCCATCTAGCTGAGAAGCAACAAAGCCCACATGGAAGAAGCATACCAGCCTGTGTGATCATGAGGTGTCAATGAGATCAGGTAGCAGCCATCAAAGAACAAAAAATCATATCATTGTGAATGAGGGGGAGTGTGGAGTGGAGACCTAAAGCCCATCTGTAGGCAACTGGGCATCCCCTCACAGAAAGGTCTCAGGGAAGAGACAAGTCTGTCAGGGTGCAGTATAGCACTGATGAAACATACAACTTTCCTCTAGTTCTTTAATGCTTCCTCCCTCCCCCCCACCCACTATCATGATCCCAATTCTACCTTACCAATCTGGCTAGATCAAAGGATGTATACTGGTACAGATTAGAGATGGAAACACAGGGAATTGAGGACAGATGAACCCTTCAGGACCAATAATGAGAGTAGAGATATCAGGAGGATAAGGGGAAAGTGGGGGAGAAAGGGGGAATTGATCATAATGATCTACATATAACCCCCCTTTCTGGGCAATGGACAACAGAAAAGTGGATGAAGGAAGACATTGGACAGTGTAAGACATGAAAAAATAGTAATAAGTTATAACTTATCAAGGGCTCATGAGGGAGGGTAAGGAGGGGAGGGAGGGGGAAAATGAAGAGCTGATACCAAGGGCTCAGTAGAAAAAAAAAAGGTTTTGATAAGGATGATGGCAACAAATGTCCACATGTACTTGACACAATGGATGTACATATGGATTGTGATAAGAGTTGTACAAGCCCCAATAAAGTTTTTTTAATGTTAGCTAAGTCCACACAGAAGAAGCACACCGGCCTGTGTGATCCAAGGATTGCATGTGATGAATCCAAGACTGGAAGAAGGAACTGTATTAGAGGTTAAATTCTGAGACCCAGTTTGCAGAAGCCTCTGGATGATAGTGAGAACCCCAAATCCATTTGTGGGGTGGGTCCCTGCATGGATTAAGCCTCTGATGAAGCTCCTCTGGCCAGTGACGAGGGAGGTGAGCAGCTTTCCTACCAGACAGAGCACCTTGGAAGGTAGATTAATGCAGATGTAGCCAGGTTCGAATGTGACACCTTACACTGGCGTCTCCCGTTTGACCCATTTAAATTTGCTCCAGTTTTTAATATTTTCTGCTTTCTTTTCCACTGAGGTTTTTCTCTGTTTTAGTTTGTTATTGTTGTTGGGGAGTGGGATGGGGTGGAGAGGGGCTAGTATGTTTTTCAATATATGAAATCCAGGGTAGCAATATCTATAGAGACAGTAGCTAGATGGATAATTTCTTGGGGTATGGCAGAAGAGGTTGGGGATGGGGAGCTAATAATAAAGAGCACCAGAAAGAATAAAATGTCCTAAAATTGATCGTGGTGATGATTGCCGTCTCTTCATCATATGATGAAACCATTGCAGTCTATGATATGTGAATGACATGTCAATGGACCTGTCCCTGGGAGGAGCACATAGTTAGTGTGCTTCGCTGCTAAGGGAAACATTGGAGGTTCAAGTTCGCTCAGAGATGTCTCAGAAGAAAAGCCTGGTGACCGACTGCCAACACACCGGTCATTGAAAGCCCAGTGGAGCCCAATTTCCTGTTACATACACAGCGTCGCCATGAGTCAGGGTCAACTGGATAACAAGTAGATTTGTTTTGCTTGGACTTTTTCTACATCACCTCCTAGGGGTGGCTGTTGGTTAGGTAGCACTTTTACCGGACATTTAGAGCGATGGTGGGGAAGGAGTAAAATCATACCACATCATAGCAAATTATGTAAAACTGAAGAGCTGATCTTTCTGCCCTAAGTAGCCCATTGGCTGGCCCTATTCTCTGAGTCTCTCTCTGTGCCCACATTTCCGCTTATGCCTGGAAATTCCCTCCAATTTTTTTCATGATCTTGGTTCCTGTTGCTCTCATCCTCCCCACTTGCTATCTCTCTTGTATTGAATTAGAGACATTTAGAGGCTAGCGGGGGTTTAGAGTTAATCTTATCCAACTCTCTTATTTAACAGACGAGGAAACAGAAGTCCTGTGAGGGTGGCCAATTTGCCCGAGGTATCTCAGTGAGGCCAGGGAAGAGCTGGGCCCAGAAATGAGGTCCTGCCTCCTGATCTAAGAGCGTCTCACAAAGTGTGCGGTCGCCATGGTTCTGCAGCCAGCAGGTCAGGCAGATTGAAGGGCTTAGGGGTGGCTGAATGCACAGCGGCAAACGATAGCTCGCTCGCTCACTGAAAAGAAAACCTGGCTGGTACTTGAAACCCGGAACCACAAAGCAAAGAAAGAAGCAAAAGGCTCATGAGCTGCTGCCTGATAGGGGAGGGTGCAGGCGTGCCTGAGAGTGGGTGGACGGAGACATGGGTGGGGCCCTGGCTCCACTGTGTCCCAAGTGGATGATGTGGGAAGCCCCTTGGTTGCATGACACCGTGGTAGGCACCCTGCGGATTTGACATCACCAGAATCTATAAATGGTTTTGTATGAGAGGGGTTGATGGGGGTGGGGGCAGAAAAAGAATTACAGGTCTCCCACAGCCCACAAAAACATGCTCCACCTAAAAAGAAGGCCGTAATTTGGCTGCATCCAGCTGGGTTAAACAGGACTGGAGCCAGGGCTGCGCTGCATTGTCCTGAGAAGTCGCCTGGCACTCGCGGGAATGAAAGCAATGTAAAATGACTCACAATGGGCCAGCTTTGCTCCATAGGGAAAGCTCTTGTCATTACACAGCAAGACCTTGGCGGCAGCCAGGTAAAGCCTACTAGCTGCAGGAAAAGCACTCCCAAGCTATTATTTATAATTTTATAGTATCTCACATTTGCAAATTGCCTGCCAGTGGTTGAGGCAGTTTCCCCCCCACAGTGCTGAGAGGGAGGGTGAAGATTTTAACCCTTCTTTTTCTAAGAGACAAAGAAATGGAGACCAATACTCTGCATCAACCAGAGCATTACGTGAACGGCACTACAGCTGTGTTGACCGTGGTCTGTGGTCTGTGACTCGGTTACGTTTGTTGTTGTCGGCTGCAGTGGAGTCAGCTCCGACTCCCGGCCATCCCACAAAATGATACCTGGCCTGGTGCCACTGTCCTGACAGTTGGCAGGCTCAAGGCCCTTCTTGCATCCACGATGTATTCCAATATCCCAGTTTGCCTGGGATGGAGAGGCTTCCCAGGATATGAGACTTTCAGTGTTAAGCCTGGGACAGACCCAGCAAATGGGATGGTCGGTCATGGCACACCTTTGAAGGATGCCGCCCGTGTTCATTTGTTTGCATATTTTAAACAAATATGGCTGCTTCCTGGTCCTATTGTGTCATATTTGCTGTTGCTTAGAAGGCATATCTGAAACTGAGGTTTTTGTTGCTGTTTTTGTTAGAATCCCTTAAAATTATTTTTTTCTAGCTGATTTTTTTGTTGTGGTTATTCCATTTTAGGGACTTCAAACGCCTACCATTGACCCCTGGGATGCTTCTCGTATTATGTGCCAAAAAAGGGGGGGGGGGAGGTGGCTTAAGGCAAAACCAAATAAGGAGCACCATTTTATTAATTTTTATATTAAGTAATCTACCTTGGATACTCCTTTCTGTCTCCCTTGATTAACTTGGCTAAAGGTCACCTTTATAGCTGGGTTCTTATCTTTATCAAGAGGACATTTAAACTCAAAAAGTGCAGGTGGCTACTGGGATAGAGATAAAGAAACAATTTACCCCTGGCTAAAAACAAAAACAAAAACAATCCTTTGAGTCAAAATTGGTTCCAATTAGAATCACAGGCTATTTTATCACCAGGCAAGAGGATAAGAAAGGGCCGTGCATGCCAGCATTGTTATTAATGGATGCCATAAATTGGTTAAACCTTTCATTAGCATTACAGGACTAAAAACCCAGAAGGGCCTGAGTCAGGCACTAGGACTACTGTCAGGGCTGAGTGGTGTGAAGCTCCAGGAGACAGACCATTGGGAAAGCATACTGGGAATGGTAGCGATAACTACAGATTAGGTTGTATCTAAAAAGGTTCTGTTATTAATACATTCCCTTGTCCCCTGGTATGAACTAGCATGACCTATTTCAAGAAGGCTGGGAAGCATGGCGGGTGGATGGAGAGAATCACACACATGCAGAACTGACTGAGAGACAGTCCAGACAGGCAGCTGCCTCCAATGTCAGTTGGTAAAAAGTCAATTGGCCTTAGTCCAGAGAAATAGGCCTTGTTTTCCAGTGAAAATAAAACACTTCTTCCAGTATCACCCCCATTTGCACTCAATCAATATGAGGGATACTAAATTGTTCATTTGCCTGGGTTGCCCTGATTTCTTGGTCTGCCCTATCGAAAGGCCTAGAATATTTCTTCTGCTGCCAAATACACACGGCTCTAAAGAGCACCCTGTCTCTATCTCTGAATACCAGTTTGTTTTCTGGTGAAACCCTTATTCCCTTAAATATATGAGTACAAACGGTGAGGATTAAACATGGCAAGCATTCGTAAGAGCTGCTACAGGGTATCCTATGCCTAGAGCTGACTCCAGGTCACTTTGCAGAATCTTTTGTCATCCTCACCTAGTCAACCAGGTACAGTTGTGTGTAGACATCCATTAACCTGGGGGAAAAGAGTGGACAGGGCCTTTTTATGGCCTGCCAAAGCCTATCAAGATGACACATCTAGAGGCTCTTTAGGTTATGGCATAGCGCCCACACCACCAGCCCCAATTCTCTTCTGTCCTTCTGGTGAGCTCCCCTTTTGAGATACATCTTCTTCAGGGGGTTTGTTTAGCCATACAGAAGGATATTCAGAAGAATTCTTGTCTGAGATCTGGCTTTGGAAAAATCTCATTCTCCTAGAATGTACTCTGATGAACATACTATCCAGGCAGTAAACTCCTTGGGGTGTGACTGCCTTGGGGTTGGCAGCTAGATTGTAAAACATCGCAGATCTGTGCAGTGGATCCATTTTGTCAGGGATCTGAACCAGCAAGGGCTTCACTGCAGAGCAGACAAGCACCGTTAAATTGTGCAGGTGTCAGCTTTCAACAGCTGTGATTGGTCTGCTTCTGAACTCATGACGATGACCGGAATGATGGTGGACTCTGTCTGATTGGTCCATTTGGGTCTGTCTATCTTTAGTGGAGCTAAGATGGGATGGGTTATGGGATTGACAGTCTCACCAGGACCTAAAGGCATAAAGAGAAAGAAGTCCCAGAAACTCCTGGGAAGATGGTGACTGAGTAACACATACAAGAGGTTCTCCACAGAAATCTGTGCAGGAGAGTTACTACAAGGGAAATTATGCACTCCAGGGTCCCAGGAGGAGCATCATATAGATAAGTAGGCAAAGATCCACTAGATTTTGAGGAGCTGGGAGCTTTTGGCTTACCACAGTGGAGGCCAGCTAGGGTCTAACCTTAGCCCTGCCACAGTCTCAGCTGGAGTTAGGATTCTTTGGAACCTACACAGAGGCTTTATCTCAACACAGCCACAGCTTGTCACCGCCTCAGGGCAGGGTTTAAGCCACTCCAGTCCCATGGTCAGGGATTGGGGCTCAGCTATATTGTTACTTTTGTTTCTCTCTTCTCTCTCTCTCACCATAGTCTCAGCCATCTTGGGGCAGGGTTTAAACTCCTCCAGCCCCAAGGTGAGGGATTGAGGCCAAGCTACATTATTACTTTTATATCCCTTTTTTCTCTTGATCCCCCCACAGTCTAATCTTGCTTAGTTTTATTTTGTTTTTCTCTTCCCTTTTCTTTCCAATGCCACTGTCTCCAGATCACTCCCTGTGGCCTAAGGCATTTATGCCTGCCCTCCACCCACCTGGGAGAGCTCCACCCTCTGCAGCATAACCCAAGGTTGAGGAAAGCCTGCCCACCTTCCATCAAGGGATATCCTGCCCAACTTCTTCCAGGGGAAATCCTGCTCACATTTTCCTGGGATAAATTCTACCTACCCACCCTCTGCAGTGCTTAACAAGTATCTTGAAAAATCCTACCCAACTTCTTTGGAGAAAATATTGCCTGTGTGGCTGGGGTGGCTCCTACCTGTCCTCTGTGGACCCATGTTTGAGGGAACTTCCTCCCACCTGGCACATTGCCTCACATGGCCCAAGGCAGTTGAGCCAAAACTCGATAATGTTTCACTGCTGAAAGAACCTCTGCCCAAACTCCTCAGAGGCCACTTGACCAGGGAAATTCTGCCAGCTATTCATGTACTCTACTCCAAAGCAGACAACTCATCAGCCTTCTGTGGCACTCTCATTTCAGCAGGCACCCCCACATGCCCTCTGTGGCACCCCAAGCTTCTGTGGGCCACAGCATCTTGACTTCTTGTGAGAACACACAGTATAGCACCATCCTCTCAGGTCCACAACCACCCAACCAGCGTCCCCTGAGAGGACTCTCCAACTTGCCCAACAAATAAGAGAATACTGGTTGATTAGGGAAAAAGAGAAAACACAGGAGGATAAAGCAGTAGGTCAATAACATAGTACAATGAGCTGCAGGCAGTTCGAAGAAGCATTCCTATGAATCTCCCAGAGAAAGCCAGAGCTCTTTGACTCCCTGGAAAATGGCACCTGGGTCCTCTAAAACAACGCAATACAAACAGCAATCAGTCCCAATGACCTCAATGAACAAACAGGAGAAACAAAAGGCAATGGCAGAAGATGTCCTGAACATAACAATGTGCATAGAAGAAGCAGACATTGATCTGCCACAGGAAAAAAAAATTCAGAATGCTGTTTGGAGTCATATAGGATATGAGGGAAACAATACAGAAAAAGTATGAAATGATAGAGGAGATAATGACTATACAACAAAGGGAAATACAAGAACTTAGGGATGAGATAACAAAAATCAGTAGCAGACTCACAGACTTTTCCAATTGACGAGAGGAGGCAGAGAACTGCACCGGTGACCTAGAGCACAGCCAAGCAGACTTTAACAAATGCAAACAAAAATCTAATAAAATCATCAGAGAAGCTGAAGAAAACCTAAGAGCTTTGTCTGATGCTATGAAGAGGAATAATATCAGAATAATTGGGTTATCGGAGGAAGACACAACAAAGAAGTCATCTGCAAAAAAATAGTGAGAGAATTCTTGAAGAAAAACTTCCCCAGCTTAACCATTCAGGAGGCTGAAAGAACACCAGCTAGGCTGAATCTAAAGAAGAAGTCACCGAAGCACAAAATAGGTAAACTATCCAACTCTGGGAAAAAGGAGAAAAATCATTAGAGCAACTGGGGAAAAACAAGCAATCACATATAAAGATTTCCAAATAAGAACATGCTGAGACCTATCATTAGACACAATGAAGAAGAGGAAAGTGAAGCAACATACTCCAAAATTTGAAGGAAAATAATGCAAACCCAAGAATACTCTATCCAGTCAAATTATCTATCAAGATAGGTGGTAAAGTAAGAGTCTTCCAAGACAAGGAAAAACTTAAAGAATACATTAAAAGAAACCCAGCCCTACAAAAGATCCTTGCTGACCCAATATGGAGAGAAGAACAGCACTCACCAAGCACAAATAAGAGACTGCCACATAGAACAACCCCACCCAGAGCATAACAAAGAACAAACAGCCCCCAAGATAGCATTGGCTTAAGGTAGAAAGAAGTCAAGAATGAACCACATACACACATGCACAACACACTGATAAGAAAGGGAGGTAGGAAAAGCCCAACACAAAAGGTATAAGACGACATCACAGAGTCTGCAGATGGAGATAATAACCTTGAATATCAATGGACTGAATTCAGGCATTAAAAAACAGGCTAGCATACTGTCTTAGAAAACACAACCCATCAATCTGTTGCCTACAGGAGACACATCTCAAGACTACAGACAAAAATGGACTGAAAATCAAAGGCTGGAGAAAAACATACCAAGCAAATAGCAATTCAAAAAAAAAAAAAGAGCAGGAGTTGCAATCCTAATCTCGGACAAACTTGACTTCAAAGTGAAAACCATAAAAAGAGATAAGGAGGGACACTGTGTAATGCTGAAGGGAATGGTAGACAAATAACCACTAACCATTTTAAACATATATTCCTGAACAAAAGGCCTGCTGAATACATAAATCAAACACTACAAATGATGAAAAAAGAAATCACAGCCTCAACAATTATAATAGGTAAGTTCAATACACTACTCTCTGAGAAATATAGATCACAGAAAAGAAACTCAACAAGGAGGCTAGAGATCTAAACACGACATGTAGACAATTTGACCTGATATATATTTGCAGAGCTCTTCATCCAAATACAAAAAAAAATCATCACATTCTTTTCAAGCCCACATGGCACATATTCAAAGCTAGACCACATGCTGGGCATAAGTCAAATCTGCATAAATTTAAGCACATTGATATCATACAGACCTCTCTCTCTGACTACTTTGCCATAAGCCTGGAAATCAACAAAAGGAAGATGAAGGAAACAAGAGCAAACAATTGGAGAGTGAATAATTCTCTATTGCAAAAGCAGTGTGCACTGGCCCAGAGATAAAATTAGGAAATTTCTAGAAACCAATGAGAATGAGCACACGACATACCAAAACTTGTGGGACATAGAAAAGGCAGTTATCAAAGGAAGTTTCATAGCAATACATGCATACATGAGAAAGGACGAGAGACTTATGACTGATATGCTGGCACAAATTTTACAGCAACTAGAGCAGAGCCCACTAATAGCAAGGAAAATAAATAATAGAAATCAAGGTTGAGATTCTGGAGAGGGGAAATAAGAAAACGATGGAAAAATGCTAAAAGTTGGTTCCTTAAAAGTAAGAAAACTATGGAAAAACTGTGTTAAAAGTTGGTTCCTTGAAAGGATAAGCAGAATTGACAGACTGCTGGCAAACATAACCAAAGAAAGTAAGGAACAAATTTCAATAGCAAGGATGAGGGATGAAAGAGGGGACATTACAACAGACCCTAATGAAATCAAAAGGATAATTACACAGTACTACAAAGGACTGTACTCCAACAACTTGGAATACATGGACAAATTCATGGAAAAACAATCCCTCCTAGACTATCCCTGATGGACAACAAGAATCTCAACAGACCCACAGAAACAGAAAAAATAGACAAGGGTATCAAGGGATTACCAACAAAAAATCCCCTGGACCAGACAGCTTCACAGAAGAACCCTACCAAGCATTCAGGGAAGAACTGACACCAATTCTACACGAACTCTTTCAGAACATCAAAAAAGACAGCAAAAAAGACACTTTCTATGAAGTTAGTATAACTCTGATGCCAAAACCAGGCAGGGATCCCACAAGAATCAAGAACCACAGCCAATATCCCTAATGAACATCGATGCAAAAATCCTTAACAAAATATTGGCATATAAAACAAATAATTCACCATGACCAAGTGGGATTCACACCAGGGATACAGGGATGATTCAACATATGAAAGACCATTAGCATCATTCATCACATTGACCTGAAAAACTATAAGGACAACATGATAATATTGATAGATGCGAAAAAAGCATTCAACAACATCCAACAATTCCTGTTTAAGACTCTGAAGAAGATAGGAAAGGAAGGAAAATTCCTTAAGACAATACATGCTATACATGAAAAACCAACCGTCAACATGGTAGTCAATGGAGAAAAGATGAACACAATCCCACTGAAAAAGGGACTAGACTAGGATGCCCCTTGTCCCCACTCTTATTTAATATCATACTGAAGATTTTTGCTAACAGCATAAGGCAAAGAAAAGACATCAAAGGTGTTCACCTGGGGAAGGAAGAGGTGAAACTATCGTTATTCGCAGATGATATGATTTTATATCTGGAAAATCCCCAAAGCTCCACAAGGCAGCATTAGAAGCAACAGAGGTGTATGGCAGAGTGGCAGGATACAAGAGCAACAAACAGAAGTCTGTCAGATTGCTATATACATCTGATAAGACCACAGAAGAGGGGATCAAAAAGGTGGTGCCCTTCACAATAGTCAAGTACAAATTGAAATATCTAGGGACATACTTGACTAAAAGAACAAAAGATTTATATGAGAAAAAATTCAGAACACTATTACAATAAATCAAGAGTGACCTCAACAAATGGAAGAACATTTCCTGCTCATAGACTGGAAGACTAAATATAGTAAAGATGTTAGTTCTGTCCAAGGCTCTATGTAAGTTTGATGCAATGCGGATACAGTTACCATTATCTTTCTTCATAGAATTGGAAAAACTGATTACCAACTTCATATGGAGAGGGAAGAAGCCCAGAATTAGCAGAGAACTCCTCAAGAAGGACAGAGTGGGAGGGCTTGCTTTATTTGACTTTAGCACATATTATACAGTCACAGTGGTCAAAACCACATGGTATTGGTATAATGACAGATACTCAGATCCATGGAAAAGAACTGAAAACCCAGAAATAAAACCCCAGAAAATAAAATTATCAACTGATGTTTGATAAGGGCCCCCAAAATATCAAATGGGAAGCAGATACTCTCTTCAACACGTGGTGCTGGAAAAAAAATGGATATCTACTTGCAGAAAACTGAAGCAAGACCCTTATCTCACTCCATGCACAAGAATAAACTCAAGGTAGATCATGACCTCTAGGAAAACCCCAAATATTACAGCCATCAATGAGGAAATTGGGACCACCCTGAAAACTTTGGTGCAGGGAACACATAGGCTATCATAAACAGGGAAGGACACAAATATGGATGAGTCACAAATTGACATGTGGTATATACTGAAGATAAAACACCTGTGTACATCAAAAGAATTCACCAAGAGAGTAACAAGAGAGCCCACAGATTGGAAAACACCTTTATCTATGACACATCAGACAAAGGCCTTATTACTAAAATCTACAATACTTTGCAAGCTTCCAAAAAGAAAAAATATTACTGCCAACTAAGGAGCTTGGCAAAGGACCTGAACAGAAATTTCACAAGAGCAGAAATCTGAATGGTCAATAAACATATGAGAAAAGGTTCACGATCATTAGCCGTAAGAGAAATGCAAATTAAAACAACAATGAGATACCACTTAACACCCTCAAAGATAACCCAATTCAAGAAATCAGAAAGCAACAAGTGAGGGACTTGGTAGGTAGGAACTCTCATTCACTGCTGGTGGACCTGTAAGTATGTACAGCCACTATAGAAATTGATTTGGGGATATCTAAAACAGATGGGAATTGAGCTACCATACAACCCAGCAATCCCCCTACTGGGCATATACCCAGAAGAGGCAAGAAACAAACCACGGCCAGACATCTGTGCTCCAATGTTTATCATGGCACAGTTCACAGTTGCAAGGAATTGGAAACAACCCAAATTCCCATCAACATACCAATGGATTTAAAAAACTGTGGTACATACATACAATGGAGTACTATACATTGCTAAAAAAACAGTGATGAATGCGTGAAGCACATCATCCCATGGGAAGAGCTGGAGGAAATTATGCTAAGTGAAGTAAGCCAAGCACAAAAGGACAAGTACAACATGAGTCTGCTGATGTGAGCTTAAAAAAAATGCAAAAAGGACATTGGGAAAAGCTACTGTATAAAAACATTCCTGGGGTGAGGTCCAGGTAGTATGGCAGGGCCAGACCAAATTCAGGGATACATATGGTAGCACACTAAAAAGAAGGGGGAAAGGAGTAGAAAAAAAAGACATGGCGGGGGGGGGGGAACTTGGGTAGGTGGGGAACAGGACACTAACACACTCAAAGGGAGGGTATTTATATCTCCACAGGGAAAGAGGGACCAGATTTTAACCCAGTGGTATGTGAATACAACATACCAGCATGAAGCAGGGAGCCAATAGAGAGGTCTAGGGGCCAGTCCCAATTCCAACTACGGGGACAGCCCTCCCCAACTCCCCAGAAGAATTTACTTCAGAGGACAGCACTGAAGCTACAGCTCAGAGAGAGGGACATGTCTGATCAGAGCACGCAAGAGCAAATTAAGGGGGTAGAAGTGATAGTGGAGAACAACCTGGCCCACCGAACCTGGAGGATGATCCCTACTCAGAGTAGCCAATGCACAGAAACAACCATATGGCCGGCCCCACTTTGAGAAATTACAATCCCTGACTGACCCATAATGCTATAGAGGACAACCCTGGAGACACCGTATGTGAATTGTGCCCAATATGACCCCACCACACTTAGGCAAAATACTAAGGGCGAGCAACAGAGCAGCAAGGGGAGCAGAGGACGGAAGTCCCAAGGAAATACTAAAAATAGACTTTGGGTTCAGGGCCTGGCACCCCATCAGATTTGTTTGGAAAACACTCCTAAAGGTCAACAAACAGACCTTGAACTATTTACAGGCTTCTTGTTTTTGTCACTGTATTTGTTGTTTCTGTTTTGTTTTCTTTTGTTGTTTTGTTTTGCTCTGTCTTTTCTGTGTGTGCATATTATTATCACTGCAGGTCTATGTAGATAAGATAGGCGGGTTAAACTATCTGGAGGGGAACTCAACGGGACCAATGGTTCCAGGAGGCCATGGACAGGAGGAGGCAGGGGAAAGGAAGTGGTGTTAACAAACCCAGGGACAAGGTAACAACAAGTGATCTAAAATCGATTGTGAGGAGGGTGTAGGAGGCCTGGTAGGGCTTGATCAAGGGCAATGTAACCGAGAGGAATTACTGAAAACCAAATGAAGGCTGAGCACGATAGTGGGACAAGAAGAAAGTAAAAGGAAATAGAGGAAAGAGCTAGGAGGCAAAGGGCATTTATAGAGATCTAAATACAGGCATGTATGTATGTAAATATATTTATATATGATGGTGGGGAAATAGATCTCTGTGCATATATTTATAGGTTTAGTATTAAGGTAGCGGGTAGACATTGGGCCTCTACTCAAGTGCTCCCTCAATGCAAGAACACTTTTGTTATATTAAACTGGCATTCCGTGATGCTCACCTTCCCAACATAATCACTGAAGAAAAAGTGGGTGCATAAGCAAATGTGGTGAAGAAAGCTGATGGTGCCCGGCTATCAAAATATATAGCATCTGGGGTCTTAAAGGCCGGAGGTAAACTAGTGACCATCTAGCTCAGAAGCAACAAAGCTCCCATGGAAGAAGCACACCAACATGTGTGATCACGAGGTGTTGATGGGATCAGGTATCAGCATCAAAGAGAACAAAACATCATATCATTGTAAATGAGGGGGAGTGCGGAGTGGGGACCCAAAGCCCACCTGTAGGCAACCAGACATCCCCTTACAGAAGGGTTATGGGGAGTTGAGGAGCCAGTCAGGATGCAGTATAGCACCGATGAAACATACAACTTTCTTTTAGTTCTTTGTGTGTGTGTGTGTGTGTGTGTGTGTGTGTGTGTGTGTGTGTGTGTGTGTAGGAAAGAGTTTTATATAAAGAGCAATTGTGCATTAAGAAAACATCCCAGCCTAGTCCAGATCAAGTCCATATGTCCAATGCTAGTCCATAACTTCCTCTTTAGACTCATGCAGCCATGCAATGATGCCCACTGCAGGAAGATCACAGGCCGGTGGGTGGAAAGACTTGTGGATCCAGTGGCAATAGAAGCATAGCAGTCCTGGCAAGGGTCTCCACGTGGTTCCTCCAGTTCCCAGAACTCTGGCTGCATCAGCATAGCTCCACCAGGCTCTTTGTCAGTAATGTCTCTCAGGGAGTGAGTGTGGTCCCGCCTTCGGTGAATTATTTATCTTCTTAGAGCCTCCAAATGAGGTCATCAAGCTGCAATCTGATTGA
Source organism: Tenrec ecaudatus (assembly GCF_050624435.1). NCBI lineage: Eukaryota > Metazoa > Chordata > Mammalia > Afrosoricida > Tenrecidae > Tenrec > Tenrec ecaudatus. The sequence continues at coordinate 194,159,790 of NC_134530.1, read as the reverse complement.
CAGGCTAAATTCCACCCCTTCACTCTTAAGTCTCAAATTGACAACAGATTATGTAACTACCACATGCCCATGAATCCCAGGGGCTCAGGCTCTGGTGCTTCTGGAAGGCCCTACAGGACTGGTGAGCGCTTACTCCCCTTCCCATCCCTGGGGTCTGTGCTGGGGCCTCATTGGGACTGTCGGTCCTCTTCTCTCCCATACATGTGAACTACATGTGGACTTGAAACATGCTTACTTGCATTATCTCTGTGGTGCAAACAGTCAGTAGCTATCCAGGTTGCCCAGTAGTACCTTGAAAGAAAGGCCTGGCAGTCTATTTCTCAAAAAATCAGTCATTGAAAACCCTGTGGAGCCCAGCTCTCCTCAGACATGAGGACTGGTACGTAGACCTGCCTCAGCAGCAAGTAGTTACTGTGCGGTCACACACTGGGCACCACTGTCCCCGGTGTCCAAAGCACATGGACATCAGGGAGATCAGGAACACCCTCCAGGTCACAGAACTCACTGGCTGAGTGGTTGGGGATCCGATGTTTCTGGAACATTCACCTGAAGTAGGGTCAGAGCTAAGTGGAGAAAGTGGGCCACAGACGCCGGCCCATATGCAGGAGATCTGGAGCTCCTCCATGTGAGGCTCAGCCTGTGGGCTGGTGGGTTTGAACCGCCTGCTGGGCAGTGCAGTGTGCCTCTTCGTATGTCAAATCCTGGCCCTCTACATGGCCAATGATGTGTTTTGTAAAGTCAGCCTTTTGGCTGGCTTGAAGTTTCATAAGGTTGTGTGATGAACATTCTCAGTGTCCCTACATGGTATGGTGCCATTGGGTAAAAGGCTTTCCTCGTTTCCTCTTCTAGTTCTTTAATGCTTCTCCTACCCCCCCCCCCCATCATGATCCCAATTCTACCTTACAAATCCAGCTAGAACAGAGAATGTACAGGTCAGAGCTGGAAACACAGGGAATCTGGGGTAGATAAACCCCTCAGAACCAATAATGAGAGTAGCAAGCGAGAGCAGGAGGGGAAGGGGAAGGCCGGGTAGAAGGGGGGAACAGATCACAAAGATCTACATAAAACCCCCTCCCTGTCAGACAGACAACAAATAAATGAGTGAGGAGAGACATCGGACAGTGTAAAACATGACAAATAATAATAATTTATAAATTATCAAGGGTTCATGTGGGGGTGGGAGGGAGGAGAAAAATGAGGAGCTGATACCAAGGGCTCAAGTAGAAAGAAAATGTTTTGAGAATGATGAGGGCAACAAATGTGCAAATATGCTTGATACAATGGATGGATGGATGGATTGTGATAAGAGTTGTACGAGCCCCCAATAAAATGATTTAAAAAAGAAAAAAGTCCCAAAGACAAGAGGGAGTAAGTGATCAAAATAAAAGGAGAAGGTGCCATTTCTGGGTGAACTCACATTCTTTCCGTGCTCCATCATTGTCACACAAAGCCACTTTTTTTGTTGTTGTTTTAAAGTTTTACTGTGAATTTGGTGAAGGTTGATAGAGCAAATCTGTTTGTCATTCAATAATTCATGCATATTTGTTTCAAGTCATGAATTACAATTGCCACCATGTAATATTGCTCATCCCATCTCTTCCTGTGTCTCATTTCCATTCCTCTTTCCTAAACCTCCCTGCTTTCTGAACACACTGTCCCTAGGCAGATGCTGCCCTTTGGGTCTCAAATGGTTGATTGTTCAAAGAATATAATACCTTCTTGCTTTATTGTTCACTCTTTATTCACTATTGTTTCACTAAAAATTGGGGTGGTGGGGGCTGGGTGAATTCAGGTGCAGATCTGGAGGGTGGCTAAGAACTATAGTCTTAGGGGTTTCATTCATCTCTAGCCAACCAGCCTGATCTTTTTCCATTCTGAGTCTAGTGCCACAGATTTCTCCCAATCTAGTCAGGATCTTCTAATGTGATCTATTCAGAGTAATCAGTGGTGGTAGTCAGACACTGTGGCAATTACATAATCTGGTGTCAATTTGAGACTTCAGAGTGAAGGGGTGGAGTTTGGTCTGTCAATCAGGTTGCAGCTTGATGAACTCATTTGGAATCGCTAAAGAAATAAGTAGCTTGGTGGAGGCAGGACACATGCTCAGTCTCTGGGAGACATTGCAGCGGACAAGACACATGGAGCTACACTAATTCCCTGAGCTGGAGGAGGGTCCACATGGAGACCCCTCTCAGAGCTGAGATGTCTCTACCACCACTGGATCCACAAGAATTTCCACCCACTGGCCTGTGATCCTCCTGCGTTCGGTGTCATTGCATGTGTTTTATGAGTCTGAAGTGGAATTTATAGACAGACATATGGGCTAATATTGGGCTATGGACTTGATCTGGACGGGGTTGGGAGGTTTTCTCAATATTCAATTGCTCTTGTAGATGAAGCTCTTCCTTTTTTTTTTTATTTACAAAACTCTGTGCTTTTATTTGTGGTTTTTTTTAATTTTAACAATTTATTAGGGGCTCATACAATTCTTATCACGGTTCATACATATACATATATCAATTGTATAAAGCACATCTGTACTGTCTTTGCCCTAATCATTTTTTTCTCCTCTTTTCTTTTTTTACATTTTATTAGGGACTCATACAACTCTTATCACCATCCATACATATACATACATCAATTGTATAAAGCACATCCATACATTCCCTGCCCCAATCATTCTCAAGGCATTTGCTCTCCACCTAAGCCCCCTGCATCAGGTCCTCTTTTTTTTTTCCCTCCCTCCCCTTTCCCCCCTCCCTCATGTGCCCCCGGTAATCCATACCTCGTTATTTTGTCATATCTTGCCCTATCCGGAGTCTCCCTTCCCCCCTCCTCTGCTGTCCCTCTCCCAGGGAAGAGGTCACACGTGGATCCCTGTAATCAGTTCCCCCCTTCCAACCCACTCACCCTCCACTCTCCCAGCATCGACTCTCACACCCTTGGTCCTGAAGGTATCATCCACCCTGGACTCCCTGTACCTCCAGCCCTCATATGTACCAGTGTACAGCCTCTGTCCCATCCAGGCCTGCAAGGTAGAATTCGGATCATGGCAGTTGGGGGGAGGAAGCATCCAGGATCTGGGGGAAAGCTGTGTTCTTCATCGGTACTACCTCGCACCCTAACTAACCCATCTCCTCTCCTAAACGCCTCTATGAGGGGATCTCCATTGGCCGACACTTGGGCCTTGGGTCTCCACTCTGCACTTCCCCCTTCATTTAATATGGTATATATATATATATATATATATATATATATATATATATATACATATACACATACATACACACACTTATATCGTTGTTTTTTTTTTTTTTTTGCAGGATGCCTTGTACCTGGTCCCTTGGCACCTCGTGATCGCACTGGCCGGTGTGCTTCTTCCATGTGGGCTTTTTTGCTTCTGAGCTAGATGGCCGCTTGTTCACCTTCAAGCCTTTAAGACCCCAGACACTATCTCTTTTGATAGCCAAGCACCATCAGCTTTCTTCACATTTGCTTATGCACCCATTTGTCTTCAGCGATCCTATCATGGAGGTGTGCAGTCAATGATATGATTTTTTGTTCTTTGATGCCTGGTAACTGATCCCTTTGGGACCACTCAATCACACAGGCTGGTGTGTTCTTCCATGTGGACTTTGTTGCTTCTGAGCTAGATGGCCGCTTGTTTATCTTCAAGCCTTTAAGACCCCAGTCACTATCTCTTTTGATAGCTGGGCACCATCAGCTTTCTTCACCACATTTACTTGTTCACCCACTTTGGCTCCAGCCGTTGTGTCGGGAGAGTGAGCATCATAGAGTTCCAATTTAATAAAAGAAGGTATTCATGCATTGAGGGAGTGTTTGGAAGCTCTTCCTTATACACATAAGAGTGTCTGTGAATTTGTTTCTCTAGTCGACCCAGACTAACACAGACACCTTTTAGTTGTTTTTGGTCTCCAGGTCATGGAGGCTGAGGTTCACATAGTCCACTACTCTATTTGACCGATTGTTTCCATACATCTCTGATTTACTTCCCTCTGCACGACGTCAAGTTTCAGAGGATTCTCATTTCTTGCAGGAGTGTTGCTCCCTTGAACTGCAGGTAAGAGCACAGCCTAGCTTTTCTTTAAAATATGGTTGAGTTGGAAACAATATGATGGATTAAAACAAAAAGGAAATTGAATATCTTTATGCATGTCAGAATGGAAAAGACCTCTGAAGAAGAAAATAGCATGATTTCTTCTAGCTTTAAAAGGTGTGTTTCCAGGACAAGGAGGCGGGAGGGTGGCAAATATAGTCTATTTTATTAATTCTTACAAAGCTCTAGACTGGAAAAAAGCAAATTTGAGATTCTGTCTCTCTTTCTTCCTCTCCTTTTTCTCAACTCGTTTCAATAATTCAGGGACTGAGACTTGGCAAAGGCAAGGAAACGGATTAAGTCAAGGTGGCTCCCAAGGAGTGTCCTTGGTTGCTATGGATATGTTGAGCATCTGACATTTTTTGCTGTTGTCCAAGGGGACACGGAGAGAAAAGACATGACTGCTGCCAGTCATTAAAGCGCTCTCGGTCGTGGTACACAGGCGCATCATTCTCCACGGGACTCTGAAAACAGGCCCAGCTCAAGGCTGCACACTCTATCCTTCTGGCTGCAGCAGTCACTTCAGTTAAAGCGCTCCAGCAAGTTTGTTGCTGGTCAACCAGCCAACTTTGTGGGGGTTGTGTGCTGCCCAGTGCATTCTGACCCAGTGACCCTAAACCCTGAGTACCAGTCTCAGCAACGTTGTAAGGTCAGTAAAACTCCGTTTTCATCCTCCCAGTGCCCCAGGTCCTCTGCTCTCCACTGAGCTTCTTCACCTGTAAGGGAGGAAAGAGTGTATCTCAGTCCTTTCCGCGCTAGCGCTAAGCTGTAGGCACAGCCAACGGAAGCTCACATTGTAAACTCAACTCTCCATAAGAAAGAAAAGACCTTGTCTCTTTAAATCAGAATTTTAGTAAAAGGAGGCCAAGGGGAAGCTATGGACATTAGGGAACTTTTCTCAAACCTTTCCAAACCAAGCCTCTTGGATCCCCAGAAGAAGGGTGGGAGGGGCTAATTTTGTAAGAAATAGCCTAATGAAATTCTGCCTCCCCATCCCCCATCCTCCAGAATGATCGGCTGGATCCATATCTGCTTTATTTATCCTCACTGCCCCCCCCCCCGCCCCTCTCTCTGTCTCTCTTTTTTCTGCTGAGGTATTTTAAAGAAACTCCCAGACATGGTATTATTTCACCTCTGAGTCTCTATAAAATTATGGACTTTTGTTTTTTTTCCTTTTTTAAACATAACCACAACGCCATTCTCATACCTCACAAATGAACAATGGTATTTATGGTATAATTGAATGCTCAGGTAGTAATAAATGTTACCTTGACATCTTCTTACAATAGGGTGTTTAAGACCGAAGCCCCAGCGAGGGCTCACATTACATCTGGTTCTCACTGAAGCATTTAAAACTAAGCTCCCTATTCCTGAATAGTTTCAGTCTGAGCTGAGTTTTTTCTCCCTCACCCCCCCCCCACCGGGGGATTTTTTTGTTCCTTTTTCTGATTGAGTCAGTATATTATATTTTTGTTTGTCCAAATATTCATGGCTTAGGGACTGAATTGGTAAATATTCATGATGGGGTGGGGGAGATGCATAAATCCATCTTGTGTGACCTCAACCACCTAAAATTGCATGCTCATTTATAAACATGCATAGGGGATAGAAAGACATGTCAAATTGTATGCAATCATCAAAACGGTTCTGGATGTCTTTTTGTGTTCTTCGTTTTTTGCTCCTTTGCGGTTTTTGTAATGCACAAAAAGCTTGAAGTGAAAAAAAGAGTGACTTTAAAAACTTTCATGGAATCCTTATTGCCTGTGAATAAAGTTAGCTTGCTGATACCTTAAAAAAAAAGCCATCTAACCCATATATCCTGCAGTATCTAATGAAAATGCTCAGGGTTGCCTGGGAGTTTCCACCATTTACTTTTCTTTTCAGTGCGTGTGATGAGACCTGGTGGGTGTGTGATGGGTGGGGAGCTGGGTGTTAAGACACTGACGTCTCCGGAGGCACTTGGCCCTGAACTGCGCAGCGCACCGGAGACACGAACAGTCATTGCAGCTTGCACGGACTGGGTGCTTCCTGTGTGCCAGGCATTGTTTTAAGTGCTTTACATGTAATTATCCATTTTAAGAAGGTAATTTCATCGGGAGAACTTAGGTGCTGGTGAAACGGGAAGGCGGTCCAGGCTCTTCTGGTTGGGGGCAGACTGAGTGGGAATTGTACTCGGTCACAGAACTTGTGACAGCGTGCTGGGGTGGGGGTGGGGGTGGCGCAGGGGCATTGATGGATGCAAAATAAGCTTTGTCTGGCTAAATTTCCTTCTCTGCTCCAAACTCAACAATGTCAAGGGGACATCTTTGGTGTCAGAAGGTTTCAGGAGGGGACTGTAGTGCTGGTGGACCTTTAATAATTTGTCCTGAACAGGTTAATGTCTTTCTCTCCCCCATCCCAACCCTTGTCTTAAGTCATATATTCAGTCCCCAAAGGTCACATCCCTGGCGGCAGGCTCTGTGATTCATCGCACTGGTGGCGGCAGAGGCTGGCTGGAATGACTGCCTGGGAAGCCTTTCTCAATGCCCCTGTGAGTAAGTGGGCTTGTTACTCAGCAGCTTCCCTGAAATGGGATGACAGATCATATCGCAAAGCTTGGAGGCCCACCTATTGCTAAACACTGCTTCTGTACTGTACTTATATAACCTCAGGGTGTGTCTTAGATTAGAATGAAATGGACAAGAGATGCTAAGATGAGGCATAGAATCAGCCTGCCGAGAGGCCTGTTCTGCGTAAAATGTCCTTCTGCGTGGTCTCGGTTGAAGACCTGAGGACTTGATCTGCCTTGCAGACAATGACCTCTGATTTTGTTATCTGGCGCGACTGTACCACAAGTGGTGACCACACGTGGTGACTATAACAAACGGAAACAATGTTGGAGGCTGCAAGTCTGAGTTCAAGGTGCCTGGGTGCCGGCTCTAGGAGAAGGCTTTCTTCCTGCACCAGCTTGCTTTCAGCTTCCGTTTCCTGGTTCCTTGGCCATCTTCCCCTCTGCGCCTTTCTGAGAGTCTCAATCATATCACAAAGAAAAGTCCTGTTCCCACATGAGTTGCATCCACAGGCCTAGGAGTTTTAGATTTACCACACGTATTTGGGGACACACACATACTCGATCCATCATGCGCCATGAAAGCAGTGTGTTCCCCACAGAGCCGCCCTGGAGGTGGGCCCTCCTGGATCTCTCCTGGGCATCCGACTCTTGCTGGGAGAATCCAAGCAGAGCTGCATCTTGAGATGTGACTGGTGAGGGACTATAGAGGAAAACGACTTCTCTCGGGCAGCCCCTGACCATCTTGATCATCTGCAGAGGAAAAAGAGGAGCCACGATTTGGTCAAAATATTTAGATTCAAACATCCACCCTTAGTGCAGTCCTGGTTACTCTCTCCACGTGGACCATCGAGAAAGAACTGTTTCCCAAGATGAAATAGATGGCCCATAAAAATGCCAGCATCTTCTTTTCTGCCCCAAAGGCACAAACCTATATAGAGACACACAACAAAAATAAATAGAAATTTAAATCGAATGGGTTTGCACACCTAATAACCCCTTTCTTTGATGGAAAATGTCTAATGATAGTTTAGTTTATGGAAACCCCAGGGACCAGGTTGTGAACAGTCTCAGCTAGGGAACTCAAGCCTTTTTTTTTTTTTTGGAAATTTTCAATGATAGGTTTTCAAAGCAGCTGATAAAACAGTTAATTATAGTGAGGTGTTTGCTTTCTCTGTAACATACACTTTTTCCTAGTCTATGATTGGAACTTCTTACCATGTACCCTGAGCCAGGTGAGCCATTTTATTTTCCTTGAGGGGAGTACCCCCCTTAAATTACCACATAGGAAGAACTTCAGGTCAAAATGTAAAACCTAGCATGAGAACATTCCAGGGATTCTCACCAAAGTTGGAGAGCAAAGTAGCGTGCTTTTTCCGTGCAGCCACATGAAGATCGTCTTTGCTAGTGGACCAGAGAGCCTGCAGAGCTATTTGGTGGTCAAGTGCAAAAATCTCCTTCGTGGCGAGGTGGCTGTAAGGAAATGAGCAGAACACTGATTGGGGGGTGGGGGTGGTTGTTGGATCCTCAGTGTAACCTTCCTGGCCATTTTCTCACTAATGCAGTTTTCAATTTTCTTAAAATGTCTTTGTAATAAGCCCCTCTGTTCCTTCTTCATCCTTCACGAACATCTATTAAGATTGCCCATTTGAAATAATTAAAAGTGGTTGCCATGTCACCTGAGCTGACCTCTCTGCCTCGAGTGTAGCTAACCTAGCAGATGTTCTTAGCAGGAACGGTTTTGATTGGACCTTTTTTCTAAGGCATTTTACGACTGAGACAAAGAGCTTACTGAGAGGAGTTGTCTGCAGCCATCCACTGATCCCAGAGATATGTCTAAGGACCTTTTCTTTGGAGTGAACCTGTGTATTTACTAGTATAACTAGCTCTCAGATAGGGGTGCTTCACCACAGCATCCCGCCTAACATATTGTTTTTGGTGGGAACTGGTTTCCCATCTAACTCAGAAGATATGTGGCACGATGACAAGATGACCTAATTAAGTGTAGAATGGCCATCTCAAACATGTCCAAATCTTTCATTCCAATCTCGGTCTACTCTGCACCTGCTCCACCATGAACTTGCTTTCCTTGCATTGTTCCCCATATTAATTGCCTGCAGCTCAGCCTTCCAGCGGCTCATGCCAGAATCCCATTGGATATCACGCTTGCTCTCATACACCACACAACCATTCCATCAGAAAATTCTCTTGACGCACTCCTCAAACTCTCTCCAGGTCCCAATGTTCTCTCCACTTCATCTTGGTTCAAAATATTATTACCTCCTTCCTGGATTACTTCAATCCCTGTTGACAGTTCTTCTATGGTGGCTTCCTACAATCTATTCATAATGGCAGCCAGTGTGATCTTTTCATAACTGGTCTGATTCTGCAATGACTACTCACAATCCTGCCATGTCTTCAGCTGATCCTAACTAGTCCCATTCAATTGCTGGATGCTATTTGGGGTCCCTGGTTATAAAGCCTCTGAGCCAAAAGGCCATGTTCTGAATAAGTGACCCAGTAGTAGGATCTGAATAAATGCCTGCAAAGCATCTATTTCACAGAATTTCAAAAAGTGCTCTTCATAAGACAAAACCTATTATACTCACATTTCTGTAAAATCTGGCAATTTGTGTTTGTTTCACATGAAATTGTTTTGATCTTGATGAGACCTTTTTGGGTTAGATAGGAAATATATTATGGTCATTATACATCTGAAGAAAGGGATAGTAACTAGTTCACTAGGATGAAATGATACAGCTTAAAACGTTTCTGGAACAAAGCAGGAAATTAAAATATATTAAGCCCCATTTTCTAGCAGATCTTAGAAAGCCACTGAGTTAGTTAGTTTATTGTGCCAACCTGGATAATATACACATGTGGGGTTAATTGAAGGGTGGGGGGATAAGTGGCTCTGTGAACCTCCTCTTTCGAGTTCTCAGGTCTCTTGCTTTGTGATGGTCTGACCAGGGTGCAGCTGCCTTAACAGTTCCCTGCTTCAGCTTGCAAGGCTGACTTCCTGCAAGACATCCCCAAGGAGAAGTCACATGGACCTACCCCGATGCAGCCCTGGGTGCTGGAGCAGCCGTGTGGAGACCCCTGCCAGTGCTGAGATGCTTTCACGTTCACTGACTCGGCTTTCCTCCTGCAGTCGGCATCATTGTGTCTGTTTTGTGAGATGGAGGACTTTGTGGATTGGTGTTGAATATATGGGTTAATGTTGGACTTGTGGGCTTGGGCAGCACTGGGTTGGGATGTTTCCTTGATGCTTACTTAACCTTTATATAAAACTCTCTCTTATATGAGTTTCTGTGGATTTGTTTCTCTAAAGTACCCAGACAAATACAGCCACTTACAGAACTCCCTTGAGTTCCTATAACATGTGAAGAGCTAACAAATGTTTGTTTCTAAATTTTAAATTACAGTCCTGTGAAGCATTGTTTATTCTCATTAAGTGATGGAGTGACAGAGTAGTCAGAAAGGTTAAACACCGTGCGCCCAGTAACACAGTTTAGCCAGGTGCTGGAATCAGGATTCAAAGCCAGCCCCGCCGTCATACTTTCTCCATGTCTGTGCAGGGCAGTGCCCATGGGTGGCTTAGCACTCAGTGCTTTTTACGCAGACGCCAGAGTTCTTCTGTACATGTGACACACTAATTATGCAGCCCCTAAGCCGATTATCTGAAAAGCATTAATACTGATTTTCTTGGTTCAGCTACAGGGTAACGACTTGTCATGCTTCCTGCCTGACATGCTCTTCCTTGGCTTTTAACCGTTTTCCATCAAGCTGAAAAGGCGACATTAGAGGTCACCTAGTTAACCCTTTTAGTGCTCAGGTGAAAAAGAACCAAGGTCAAAGAGGATGGCTGATGTGCTTCTAGCCAGGCGAGGGGTGGGGCGTTGCAGGGGAGGGTGCTGCTCTCGGCAGGTGTTCAGAACGGGCTGACTCCACTCCCAGGCTTGGGTTTGCAGGTAAAGCTGGTGGGCGGTGTGGAAGCTGCCCGGGGATAGGAGACAAGCCGCCACCCCGAGCTCTCCTCTTTGCTCCTGTCTGCTGCTGCTGCTGTCGCCCTGTCATCGATGCACTAGATGCTAGTGAGCCAACTCAGATTTGTGCCATGTGACAATAGACATGCAGGCAGAAATGATGGATAGAAGCAGCAAGCCATGAGCTGGCCTAACACCCAAAGGACCGAGCCGGGAGTGACAGAGGACAGCAGGGGACAGGTTGGACACTGGTGGCTGAAACTGACTGCTCTGAGGTCAGAGGCACAGCCCTCCAGGCTCCTGGAGGCATTTTCCTATGAAAGCCAGAGCCTCAGGCCCGTTGGGAGGCCCCGTGGCATGGTGGTTAAGCACACGACTGCCAAGTGAAAGGTTGATACTTAACCCCACCCATTGGCTCCCTAGGAGAAGAGACCTACAGATTGTCTCCCATAAAAAATGACATCCTAAGAAACTTTCAGGAGGCAGTTCTACTTGTTCACCTGGGGGTGGGGGCATGAGTCAGCAACAACTTGATGGCATCAATGTTGAGTGATGCTCCCCTGTGGAATCCTCCCCTCCCGTGTAGGAGACTGGTAGTCAGCTCACAGACCAATGCATTTCATACACAGCCAACACCCCTCCACCACCACCACCACCACCACCACCACCACCACCCCCCGCTGCCGCCTTGAGGCTTGAGACTTGTGATAATGCTGACAAGGTTTCAGTGGAACTCCCATGCTGAGACCAGAGTAGGAAGAAAGGCATGAGGAGCTACTTTAGAAGATCTACTCAGTCTATAGGTGTGATAGGTAGGTTTATTAGGCCAACCTGGCCAGCAAGAACATGTGGGATTCATACGGTCACAGGAGGGCAAAGAGATAAATGGCATGGCAAGCCCAGCCTGTCTCTCTCTTACTCTCTGGTGATCAGAACAGCGTGCAGCTGCTAGTTCTCTGCTTTAACTTGTGAGCTACATTACCTGTGGGACACCCAACCTGTGGATCATGTCACTAGAGCTGGAGGTTCCTTTGAGACCTCCACCACGATGCTGGTGTGTGTATACATCACTTGAGCTTGGGACTGTTGGATCTTGTCATCTGGCTGACTATTGATGACACATCCTGCTGTTAGCTGCCTGTGGCCGGACTGCCTGCATTGCTCTACGAAAGACTCAGCTGTTTGCTTCCTTGACCTTGGGCCCAGCAACCCTTGGAACAGTGATTCTCAACCTTCCTAATGCTGTGACCCTTTAATACAGTTCCTCATGTTGTGGTGACCCCCATCCATAAAATTATTTTCGTTGTTACTTCCTAACTCTAATTTTGCTACTGTTATGAATCGAGTAGCCCCTGTGAAAGGGTTGTTGGACCCCCCAAAGGGGTTGAGACCCACAGGTTGAAAACTACTGCCTTGGAAGGACTGCTAGTATATTAACTGTTCCATGGAAGTGAGTTGAACTGAACCCTCTGTACAGCTGTGTGGACTAATTAGCTGTTATATTACTTCGTGCTGCATCTGTCCATCTATCTATAAAATCATATGTCCTGGTTTTGTTTCTCTAGAGAACCCTGTCTAACACAGTAGGTGAGCAGGGCCATTATATGCCTATGTGCATGGGGTCCCCTGGCCTTGGGGGTGGATTAGAAGGTGGCTAAGAACAACAAAGATCCCCGGGTGATGTAAACAGTTACACACTCAGATGCTTCACTGGGAGGGTTAGAGGTTGGAGTCTGTCCAGACGTGTCTCAGAAGAAAGACCTGACAAATCTACTTCTAAAAAAAAAAGAAAAAGAAAAATTAGCCATTGCCAACCCTGTGGGACACATGCTGCTCTGACCCCCTGAGCGGATGTGAGTCACCATCAGCTCCAGAGTAACTGGTTCACTGTGACTTATGATGCCCGGGGCTAAGACCCTTTAAAACATCCCCTGAAGAATTGCCCAGCCTTTTGCTGGGTGTGGGACGGGTCATGACATCTGTGAGCACCGTGCTGTGGACCTTCCTCTGAATGAGGTCACACGTCACACACCGCCAACCGTATGTAAGGCTTACATGATGGGGTGGCCACGGGCCCTGCCTGAGAGCACTTGACGGTGTTGGGAGCAGGGCAGCTGCCTGACTGGCCGCATTACGAGATGGGCACTTGCCCTGCTGCCCCCTCCTTTGAAACACAGAAGCAGCCCTGGGAAAACTTCTGGCAAATTCCTCCAACTGTTCTCTAGTTGATTCAAATGTAAAATGGACCACAATCTTGGGATGTTTTAAAAGCACCCTCTCCCTGGTCACCCCCAGGGCTTCTGTATAACACTAACCATGTGGATGCAGTCGGTTGGACACCGCTGTCCTCTCTGCCTGTACTCCATACGCCAACATCTCACCGTGGACACGAAGGCATGTCACACCCCCACTCCGCCTTGTACAGAGTAGATGCTCAATAAATACTTACTGAAAACTACCAGTTCTGATCTGAACTGGGAGCTTATCAAACGCATGGATTTTTTTTTCTTTCTTTTTCAATCCTTTCAAAGTTCATCTCCGTGCTCACTCAGGCAAAACTCTTCACAGTGCTGAGGAGGTAGAGATGCCCCGTACACACTCATTGACTGAGTGCATGCGTGACGGGGGTAAGGGGAGCCGCATGCCTGTGGTGCCTGCCAGTATTCTCTCACTGCGCCCTCCCTCCCCTGAAACACATATCTAACACTTACCCTCTGCTGTCCACCCGGCCACCTGGGCAGTTTTTCTACGTAAATTCATCCTGGGAGAGAGCCGTGCCAACAAGGGCTTTCCCGGAACCATACGTCTCTGCTCCGGTTTTGTGATGCAGCCTGAATGTGTGCCGAGGTGTCCCGTGCAAAACTGGATCTTACTTCTGCACATCATTCCAGAGGCGAAACCCACCATCGGGCTGTTTGCCCATCAATCAAATGGTCTCAGACGAATGGGAACAGGAGGAAAGGGCCCGGGCAAGGTATTTATTTCCATGTTTCCATGAACTTACCTTAAACTGTGAAAGGGGCCGGGTGGGGTGGTTGGACTTTTCCTTGCACTTGACACCATTTTTTGAGTAAATACAGTAAGAGAAATGTGAGCATCTGGCTTCTTTTTATCTATTGGATGGCTTTTATTGCTATTTGTTGTTAATGCCCTCGTTAAAAACTGATCTTCCTTCAGAACAGATGCTGAATCTTTTTTACTATATACTCATATATCCTATCATTCAAGTTCAATCATGCCAAGCAGAATTGTACAATTGCTACCACAACCCGTTTCCAAACATCCTTTTTTACATGGACCCCTTGACACTGTCTCCCCTTCACCCTGCCTCCACCACTGAACCCCCTCCTCCTCAAATCCCTATTCTACTTGCTGTCTCTATAGGTTCATTAATCCTGGATTTCACATATATATAAAAAACCCATAAAATGCATAACACAACTGCAAGAGGCTGACCTCCAATGACGTGACACCTCAGAGATGCATCCCACTAAGGACAAGTCAAAACCAAACAGAAGAACACAAAACAATGCAGGAAATCAGGTCAGGTCCACCATGCATTGTAGTGGGGTACTAGGGACCACGTTTTAACTGTTCAAATCAGATTTACCCCTTTGATCTTCTATACTCTTCTCTCCAAAGAATCTTATTTCAGAATTATTGGAGGAAGGAGGCCTGAGAACTTGCTTTTCAGAGTGGTTCGAGGTTTCATCATTTACCACCTGCTAGGGCCGAGCTGTGGAGCGTGCTGGTGGTGCAGAGTCGCTGCGCTGGACTGATAGCCACAGGGTGAGCCCTTTGTAAGCCCCAGCCGCTCCTCCAGATAGACGGGACCCTCTCACTCCCACAGAGTAACAGTCCGGAAACTCCCAGGAAGAGTTCTACCTGCCCCATCGGGTGGCTCTGCATCAGCATCAGCCTGATGGCAGGGAGAGTGCCAGAAAGGGCGGTAGTCTCAGAAACTCCCAGTGAGTCAAGTTGTGAGGGAGTCCTGTGTCACAGCGGTTAAGCACTCAGTGGATAACAGAAAGGTCACTCTGTGGGAGGCATTTGTGACAGTCCCCCGTAAAGATCTTCAGCCTTGGAACCCCTAAAGGTAGGTCTACTCTGTGCTCCAAGGTCGCTATGAGTCTGATTCACTCTAATGGATTGTTTGCCTGTTTCAGCCAAGTTGTCTGGTTCTAGAATCCAAACAGCAGACTGACCCATGTGTGTCCCATTAGATCTGGGCCCCATGGGGTTTCCCATGGCTTATTATCTAGAAGTAGGTCATAATGCCTTTCTTCCATGGGCCTCTGGGTGGGCTTACGTCGCTAACATTTCACTTAGCAGCCAGCTCATTAATTGTCCATATGACCAGTGATTCCTAAAATTGATCATAGTCTGTGCCCAGTCTACCTCACAGGGTTCTTTTTTTTTAAAACGTTTTATTAGGGGCTCATACAACTCTTATCACAGTCCATACATATACATACATCAATTGCATAAAGCACATCCATACATTCCCTGCCCCAATCATTCTCAAAGCATTTGCTCTCCACTTAAGCCCTTTGCATCAGGTCCTCTTTTTTTTTTCCCTCCCTCCCCGCTCCCCCTCCCTCATGTGCCCTTTTTAATTTATACATCGTTATTTTGTCATATCTTGCTCTATCCGGAGTCTCCCTTCCCCCCCTTCTCTGCCGTTCCTCTCCCAGGGAGGAGGTCACATGTGGATCCCTGTAATCAGTTCCCCCTTTCCAACCCACTCACCCTACACTCTCCCAGCATCACCCCTCACACCCTTGGTCCTGAAGGTATCATCCACCCTGGATTCCCTGTTTCTCCAGCCCTCATATGTACCAGTGTACCTCTGCCCTATCCAGCCCTGCAAGGTAGAATTCAGATCATGGTAGTTGGGGGGAGGAAGCATCCAGAATCTGGGGGAAAGCTGTGCTCTTCGTCGGTACTACCTTGCACCTGACTGACCCAACTCCTCTCCTAAACCCCTCTATGAGGGGATCTCCAGTGGCCGACACTTGGGCCTTGGGTCTCCACTCTGCACTTCCCCCTTCATTCAATGTGGTATATATATATACACACACACACACACACACACACACACATATATATATATATATATACATACACACATATTCTTTTTTTTTTTTTGCATGATGCCTTATACCTGGTCCCTTTGGCACCTCGTGATCGCACTGGCTGGTGTGCTTCTTCCATGTGGGCTTTTTTGCTTCTGAGCTAGATGGCCGCTTGTTTATCTTCAAGCCTTTAAGACCCCAGTCACTATCTCTTTTGATAGCCGGGCACCATCAGCTTTCTTCACCACATTTACTTATTCACCCACTTTAGCTTCAGCAGTTGTGTCGGGAGAGTGAGCATCATAGAGTACCAATTTAATAAACGAAAGTATTCATGCATTGAGGGAGTGCTTGAGTAGAGGCCCAAGGTCCTTCCGCCACCTTAATATTAAACCTATAAATGTAGACAATTAGATCTATTTCCCCATCCTCATATATATGTTTGCATGTACACATCTTTGTCTAGACCTCCATAAATGCCCCTTGACTCCCAGCTCCTTCCTCCCTCTCCCTTGACTTTCCTCCTGCCCCACCACCATGCTCCGTCCCCACCTGGGCTACAGCTATACCTCTTCTCTACGCAACCTTACCCTCTCACAAGGTTCTTAAGAAGGACAGTACTCCGAAAAAATAAAGTGCTACAGTACCCACATGTACAATGTGTCACATTGTTTTCTTTTGAAAAGCTTTTTATTTGAATTGGGTGAAGGTTTACAGAGCAGCTGAGTTTTCCCTTCCACAGTTCATACCCATTTGGTCTGATGGCATTCCCTGCCATTGCTGTAGTGTGACATCACTTATTCTGCTTCTCCCTGCGCTTGGTTTCCAGGCTCTTGCTGTCTGACTTCTGCACTTTGTCCTAAGTTCAATGCTGCCCATTGGATCACAAATGTTGAATGACTCTAAGGTGTACACACCTCCCTAGAGTCAGAGTCCCCTTTATAGACCCGTGTGTTGTGTGCTTACAAATTGAGCCAGGATGGGGAGTTCATTTCCAGACCTGCAGGACAATTACGGGCCATAGTCTTAAGGTTCCACCAGTCTCTACCAGACAAGTAAAATTATTTTGAATTTTGTTTCCCACTTTCCTTCTGCTCTATCCAAACCCACTGCATAGAGTTGATTCTGATACATAGCAATGCTATAGGACAAAACCGAACTGCTTCTTTGGGTCCCCGACACTGCAAATATTTATGGAAACAGACAGCCTCCTTCTTGAGTGCCTGGTGGGTTTGAACTGTTGACATTACTGTTAGCAGCCCAATTCTTAATCCCCTCCACCACTAGGGATCCTTCTAATGTGATCCTTTTCACAGTGCAGGAGACCTGGTAGCACAGTGGGTTACACGCTGGGCTGCTAATCACAAGATCGGCAGTTTGAAACCACCAGCTGCTCTGTGGGGGAAAGTTGAGGCTCTCTACTCCCGAAAGTCTACTGTCTTGGAAACCCACAGGAGCAGTTCTGCTTTATCCTATAAGATGCAGTGACAGCCAGGTACCATCTAGTTCTTCGTGTGTCAGGGCTATGGAGGCAGAGGCTCTCAGGGCCCATTAGTCCATTGGACTAATTGTTTTCACGAGTCTGATTTTCTTTACACATCTTTCCTCCAGATAGGATGAGACCAACAGTTACATGTTAGATGGTTATTCATGAGCCGTTAAGACCCCAGTCACTACTCACCACAGCAGGATGCAGAACATTGTGCTGTGGACTGTGTTAGGCAGGGTTCTCTAGAGAAACAAGAGCAGGACACATATGATTACATATATTCATATGGATAGGTTTATACAGTGCGAAGGAATGTAATAGCTAATTAGTCGACAGCAGTACAGGGGGTTCAGGTGAAGTCTTCCATGAAACACTTAATATACTGGAAGTCATTCAACTCACTTGGGCTGCTAGGTCCAAGGTCAAGGAAGCAGACAGAAGAGTGTCCCCTAGGGCAAGACAAGCAGAGTCTGCCCACAGGCAACAAACAGCAAGGTGAGTCACTAACTGTCAGTAACTTGGGAGCTTCACGAAGCAGGCGTGCATGAGATGTCGAACATAATCAATGCAAGGCGACAGCATACACCAACCTCAAACTCAAGTGACTTACGCATCAGCAGCATGGTGAAGCAGGTAACTAAGGAGGCTCATGCTCTAGCAATAAGATCCACAGACTGGCCTGGCCCACAGGTTGTAAAGCTCCCAGTTTGAGGCAGAGAACTTGACTATTGCGCAGCACAGAGGAATGCTCCAGCATGCTCCGATCACCAGACAGCAAGAGTGAGGGGGCGGGACTTGCAGAGCCATTTATCTTTTTGCCCTCCAATCAAACTACGATCTCATTGATCCCACATGTCCCTATCACAGGGACTATAGTATGTCAATTGACCATAGTGTCCCCTAATGCCATGTCTAACCACACATATGTCCATACCCCATAAGCACACAGTAGACTCCAAAAAATCCTCATGGAAGAATAGGATGAGGCAGAAGTACAAGAGTAAGTGAAAAAGTATTCCTACTAAATCAGAATCTTTCATTAAACAAAAATATCCAAATGTGGAGCCATTGTTTCTCAACATATCCTCCATCTAGATCTCATATTTCTGAGGATATATTTTCATCTCTTCAACTCTTCCCTGAAGAATTCTTGTCTGCATCCCTCTGCTGACAGCAGAGGCAAGCTGAAGCAGATTGTGTTTGGAATAAACATGGACAAACTGGAATCCCAGCAGTAATACTTTTTGGCTCATCTTTGTACTTTGCTAAGTGCGGAGATCAGATCTGCTGTGTGGATCTTATGTCTGCGCACCCCTAGGAGGGGCATGGGAAGGAGGTCCCAGAGCCCATCGGTGGCTCCCTATGCCGCCATACTTGCCTCAAGCAGGAACCACTCAGATGCCACAGGAGGCACGGGGGTGGGGGAGGGGCGGTGAATGCCCTACCAAGACAGATGTCCCCACTCCCTGGCACCAGATTGAAGCCTCCAGCAAAGCAGCTAGAAGAGGAACCAGAGGGTGCAGGGCAAAGCTGGAAGAATTTCAAGCCCCTTGGTTGGGGGACAGGGGAGCAGGCAGGAAAGGGGGAAGGCCATCAAGCCCAGGGTGGTGGTGGTGATGGCGGTGGACTGACAATGAGTGCCTGGCACGGTGAGCAGGCAGGGGCTGGGCATAGCTATTGGAGACTTTGTAGTGACCACACGGGATCAGTGATGGAAAAGCCAAAGTTTTCACAGAGCATCTTGGTGTGCCTGCGGTGCTTCAGGTCCCAGCTGGCTTGGTGACCATCCTGCTCGTCCCTCTCTTATCTGTAATATGGTGTTCCTACAACCCCCCAAATGCCCTATTTCACAGAACATATTTTAGACACTAAGTGGTGTGCTTGTCATCCAGAAAGAACCCAGGAGCGTGTGCAGAAGGTATATGCAAACACCACACCATTTTGTACATGGGACTTGAGTGTGGATTTCAGTATCAACGGCAGTTCTGGAACCATCCCCACGCCCCCAGATAGTGAGGCATGACAGTACTCACCGCTCCAAAAGCATTTGAATGCCATAAAGCAAAACAGAAAATACTAACATATTTCATGCAGCAACTGGCTCCCCTTTGACGGCCTGCCACTTGCATTCAATTTGCTGTTCCAGTGAACACAATGAAGTATTTAGACTCCATTAAGAAACCTCAAAGAAAACAAACCTTGGGCCTTTAGAGTTGGCATGAAAGCTCTTTAAAAGCTTCTCACAAGCTATCATTTGTGCATTCAGAAAACCATTAAGACTTCCTCCTCTGGAAATATGCGTGATTCTTTTGCTTCTGACTTTAAATCTTAACAGGTTTTTTTAGTGACCCTCATCCTCAAGAACAAATTTCCCACGCCTCATCAGACAATGCAATCAACTTCTAAGATGATGAGATGTCGCCTGGATTTATAACAAGAAAGTGGTTTATCTGATGGGAGGAAAAACAGAGTCAGATGGGGCAGAGGGAAAGTGGGCTGCCTAGGTCCTAAATACTTAGACAAGGCCTGTGGGGGAGAGAGCCTCAGGGCTGAGAAGGATGGTGGTCAGTTAGGTGAGGATGCGATCAGGGGACCAGACTGAGCTACAGTAGAAAACATCTTCTATTCCTGCGAGGTCTCTTAAGAAGTGGGGGCTTGGGAGAGAGAAAGCCTAGAACCATCAGAAGATCTCTGTCTGAAGTGAAGGAGGCTGAGACCAGAGGCACCAACGACTGTGACACAAAGAGCAAAGGGAGCAGGCTGAGACCAGAGGTCAAGGCAAAGAAGCCATGAGATAGCACAGAGGAGTAACACCTAGACCTTGGGACTGTGAGGCAGGGTGACAGGCAGGCTTCCTGGTCCATAGAGATAGAAGCCAAGGGACCATGTGGCTGAGAGGCTGAGGATCACATAGAGACTTGGCTCTGGCTGAGGAGAGGTTTTGTTGTGGATCAATTACTGTATCCTAAATATTTATCGATCTTGATGAGTGGTGACCTATTAGCATCCCTAACAAGCCCCTTAGTTGTGAAAACAGAAAAAAAGAGATGAGGATTTGGGGAGGCATCCTGCAGGGAATGACAAAATCATGCTAACCCTGGGCAAGCTCTGTCCCTAGCTGTATGGCCTTGGATGTCAAAGTGAGTGACCTTCAGTGAGCAAGAAAGCAAAATTCCAGGTAAGTCATGTCAAATCCAACCATTGTCCAGTTAACAAGACTCTGCCCCATTTCTGGTGCTGGTGAAGAATATTATAATATCATGGACCGCCAAAAGAACAAACAGATCTGTCTTGGAAGAAGTACAGCCAGAATGTTCCCTAAGTGCACGGATGGTGAGACTTTGTCTCATATACTTTGCACATTGTATCCCGAGAGAGCAGTCCTGGAAAAAGACAGTATGCTTGGTAAAGTAGAGGCGCAGTGAAAAAGAGGAAGGCCCAAGATGGGTTTACGCGGGGTTTGTAATTGGCTGGAACAACCATGGGGGTGGCACAAGACCGTGGTGTTTCAGTCTGCTGTGCTTAGGGCCACTACAAGGCGGAGCCAACTCCAGGGCAGCTAACAACAACAGACCCTATTTCAGAGGGTCCCTGGTGGGGTCCTGGGTTACTTGTGCTCTGGGCTGCTAACCAGCAGTTCCAACCCCCAAGCTGCTCCTTGGAAGAAAGATAGGTTTCTACTCCAGTAGAGATTTACAGTCTCAGAAACCTACAGGGGCAGTTCTACCAAATCCCATAATGTTGCTATGAATTGGAATAGACTCAATGGCAGTGAGTGATTACACCCCACTTCAAAAGTTCAAAACTCACCAGCTGCTCTACAAGGGAAAGATGAGGTTGTCTGCTCTCTTAAAAATTTACAGTCTTGCAAGGGAATGGAGTGGCAAGGTCCCCAGGGAATGCTGAAAGTGGACTTTGGGGCCAGGGCGTGGTGCCCCAACAGACTGGACTAGAAAACGCTCCTAAGGGCCAGCAAACGATCCCTGAACTAACTACAAGCTTTTCTCTTGTGAACTGTTTTGTTCTGTTCTTTTTCAGTGGTTTGTTTTTGTTGTTTTGTTGTCTGGTTGTATACTGCTGCTTTGTTTTCCTCTGTCTAGTTTTCGTGCATGTTAGTGACTCCACAGGTCTGTCTGAATAGGACAGGCTGGATGAACTATCTGGATGAAAAACAACGGGACCGACAGTTCCGGGGGGACTTGGGGTAGGGGGGTAAGGAAGTGGTGTTAACAAACCCAGGGACAAGGGAAAAACATGGGACCCCAAATGGTAGAGAAGGGGGAGTGGCAGGCCTGGTGGGAAATGATCAAGGGTAAGGTTGCTTAGAGAAGAGGTATACTCTAGCCCAGGTGGCGATGAAGCATGGTAGTAGGGCAGGAGGAAGGTCAAGGGAAATGGAGGAAAGAGCTAGGAGTCAAAGGGCATTCATGGAGGTCTAGACAAAGACATGTACATGCAAATATATATAGGATGGGGAAATAGATCTATGTGTCTATATTTATAGGTCAAGTATTAAGGTGGCGGAAGGACCTTGGGCCTCTACTCAAACACTCCCTCAATGCATGAATACCTTCTTTTATTAAATTGGAACTCTATGATGCTCACTCTCCCGACACAACGGCTGGAGCCAAAGTGGGTGAACAAGTAAATGTGGTGAAGAAAGCTGATGGTGCCCGGCTATCAAAAGAGATAGTGACTGGGGTCTTAAAGGCTTGAAGATAAACAAGCGGCCATCTAGCTCAGAAGCAACAAAGTCCACATGGAAGAACACACCAGCCTGTGTGATCGAGTGGTCCCAAAGAGATCAGTTACCAGGCATCAAAGAACAAAAAATCATATCATTGACTGCACACCTCCATGATAGGATCGCTGAAGACAAATGGGTGCATAAGCAAATGTGGTGAAGAAAGCTGATGGTGCCCGGCTATCAAAAGAGATAGTGTCTGGGGTCTTAAAGGCTTGAAGGTGAACAAGCGGCCATCTAGCTCAGAAGCAAATAAGCCCACATGGAAGAAGCACACCGGCCAGTGCGATCACGAGGTGCCCAAGGGACCAGGTATAAGGCATCATGCAAAAAAAAATAGATATAAGTGTGTGTATGTATGTGTATATATGTGTATATGTATATATGTATGTGTATATATGTATATATATATATATATCATATTAAATGAAGGGGGAAGTGCAGAGTGGAGACCCAAGGCCCAAGTGTCGGCCAATGGAGATCCCCTCATAGAGGCGTTTAGGAGAGGAGATGGGTTAATTAGGGTGAGAGGTAGTATCGATGAAGAACACAGCTTTCCCCCAGATCCTGGATGTTTCCTCCCCCCAACTACCATGATCCGAATTCTACCTTGCAGGGCTGGATAGGACAGAGGCTGTACACTGGTACATATGAGGGTTGGAGGTACACGGAATCCAGGGTGGATGATACCTTCAGGACCAAGGGTGTGAGGGACGATGCTGGGAGAGTGGAGGGTGAGTGGGTTGGAAAGGGGGAACTGATTACAAGGATCCACATGTGACCTCTTCCCTGGGAGAGGGACAGCAGAGAAGGGAGGAAGGGAGACTCCGGATAGGGCAAGATATGACAAAATAACGATGTATAAATTACCAAGGGCATATGAGGGAGGGGGGAATGGGGAGGGAGGGGGGGAAAAAAAGAGGACCTGATGCAAGGGGCTTAAGTGGAGAGCAAATGCCTTGAGAATGATTGGGGCAGGGAATGTATGGATATGCTTTATACAATTGATGTATGTATATGTATGAACTGTGAAAAGAATTGTATCAGCCCCAATAAATTGTTAAAATAAAAAAAATAAAAAAGATTAAAAAAAAATAACAAACCAAATAAAGAAAAGCAGTAAAATAAATGACAAAAAAATTTACAGTCTCTAATAAATATATACATATATATCTAACAAGACTGGGAAAACAAGACAAAACAAATTACAGTCTCAGAAACCCTACGTAGAGTCTCTATGAATTGAAATCATCTATATGGTGGTGAGTTTAGGTTTAGACTCGGTGCTAACTACAAAGTCAGCGGTTCAAAACCATCAGCTGTTCCACAGGAGAAGGGTGAGGATTTTCTGCTCCCATAAAGATTTATAGTCTCAGAAACCTACAGGGACAGTTTTACTCTGTCCTGTAGGGTCACTATGAGTCAGAATCTACTCAATGGCCCTGAGTTTGGTTTTGAAGCTCTCTAACTAGTAAACCTAATTGGCAGTGGGGTTGGTTTGGTTTGGCTCCTAGTGGTGCTATGAGCTGCTAATCACGAGGCTGGCGGCAAGACCACGAGGAAGCTGTCTGTTCCCATAAAATGTTAGTCTCAGAAACCCCTATGCAAGGTTCCTGTGAGCTGGAATTACCTTGATGGCAGTGGGTTTGGATTTAACCCACCTTCTGTAGCCAACAAACCTAATTTTATTGCAAAGTTTATCGATTCGACAGGACTTCCTAGTCCACATGACCTCTGGCAGCATAGTGGTTATGCGTTGGGCTGTGATCTACAAAGTTGGCAGTTTGAAACCACCAGCCACTCCACAGGAGAACGAACTTTCTATTCCGACCAACAGTTACTGTCTTGGACAGGCACAGGCACTGTCCCTACCTGTCCTGTAGGGTCCCTCCGACTCAGTATGACTTAATGGCAGTGTGCTCCTGTCAAGGGAAAGCCGGCGTCTTAGAGGCTCCGTGACCTCGTTACTTTCTCTTCTGCAGTCTCCTTGTGAAGGTCGAAACCTAACTTGTTAGTCCTAGACTTATTGAAAGTGTTGTTGTCAGGACTCGCCAAGGTAGTTCCGACACAGAGAGGCCAACTACGTGTGTGCAGCACAAGAACACGCCGTCCGGTGTTGGAGCCCATTGTGGCGCCAGTCGGTCTCAGGGCAGGTCTTCCTCTTTTTTGTTGACCCCTCTACTCTACCAAGCATCCCGTCCTTTCCCACAGATGGGTCTCTCCTGATGGTATGTACCCATATACATAGTATATACCTGATAGTCTAAACCCAAACTCACCACCATAACCAAAGTAAGTGAGATAAAGTCTTGCTATCCTCGCTTCTAGGGGGCATTCTGGCTATACTTCCTCCAAGATAGATTGATTTGTTCTTCTGGCAGTCCATGGGACTTTCAATATTCTTCACCAACATCAAATTTCAAAGGCATCATTTCTACTGTATTCCTGCTGATCTTGGTCTCATCAGCCCCTGAAGCTACACTAGTCAGGAAAAGCCTCCAAACCAACACCTGGCCCAAAGAACTTGGATTCAACATGCCTGCTTCTACAATTGTTCTCTCTCTCTCTCTCTCTCTCTCTCTCTCTCTCTCTCTCTCTCTCTCTCTCTCTCTC
This sequence comes from Tenrec ecaudatus, assembly GCF_050624435.1. Classification (NCBI taxonomy): domain Eukaryota; kingdom Metazoa; phylum Chordata; class Mammalia; order Afrosoricida; family Tenrecidae; genus Tenrec; species Tenrec ecaudatus. Next base: position 194,135,218 of record NC_134530.1, on the reverse strand, counting down.
TCTCTCTCTCTCTCTTTCGTAGATATGATCTGTCTTGGAAGAAGTATGACCGGAGTGCTCCTTACAGGCAAGGTTAGAGAACACTCATCTCACATACTCGGAACATGTGGTCACGTGAGACAGTCCCTGGAAGGACATCATGCTTGGTAAGGTGAAGGGGCAGTGAAAAAGAAAAATATCCTCAGGAGATGGGTTGACACAGGGGCTGCAACAATGGGTTCAAACAGGATGGCGGAGGACCAGGTGGTGTTTTGTTTGGTTGCGCAGAGGGTTGCTATGGGTCAGAATAAATGGCACTTGACAACATTTGTGTGTGAAGTTTGGCACCCGAGCTGTTGCCCTCAGGGGAACAAATAAGCTCCAACCTGTGTGGTTTGTTAGCGCCCAGAGATAACACTCACCCACATGCCACATTGCGACGAAGAGCTAAGCCATAGTTCTGTTAAAGCATGGAGTCTGTCCAGAAGAAATGAAGCAGGCCCCTCTGGTGAGTTGAGAAGGACACCTGAAGCTTAAAGTAGATACACTTTGCTCTGGAGGTGAAGCGGGCTCCCCCTCTCGAGTTGAAAAAGGACATGGTCTAGGACAGTGGTTCTCAACCTGTGGGTCACGACCCCTTGGGGGGGTGTCGAACGATTCATAGTAATATCAAAATTACAGTTATAAAGTAGCAATGAAGATAATTTTATGGTTGGGGGTCACCACAACACGAGGAACTGTATGAAAGGGTCGCGGCAGGGTGTTGGTGCTTTGCAGAAAGTCAAACCACTTTCCATATGGTTCCTCAGTTCGTCTTTGGGTCTCATGCACGCTTTCTTTCCGTTTCATCTTGTCTGCTGCTCTGGGTCAGCACACCCTATGTTTCAGAATGATCTTCAAACACAGTCCGACATCAGGATTTTCCCTGGGGCCCGGCTTCAAGGGTAAGGTGTTTCGGTTCTCACAGAGTCTTTTTGTTCATTCTGTGTTTCACAGGGCCCTTTGTTCATTCTCTCAGCAGGCAGGGCAGAAGCCCCTGTTCTGTATAAGTGTGGGTGTATCTCTAGCTACAGCTAGATCTGTCACTGGGCTTGCTTCTCTCGAGACTCAACCTTAAAACAAGGTTCTACATCTTGCTTCTGTGAGTAGTGACTGGGGTCTTAAAAGCTCTCAAACAGCCATCTAAGGTGAAACTCTTGGTCTCTCCCTGTCTGGAGCAAAGAAGAGTGAAGAAAATCAAGGACAAATGGACACAATTAATCTAAGGACTAATAGATCACCTAACGTCAACTTTCAACACTCTGAGACCAGAAGAACTAGATGGTGACTGGTCACCACTATTGACTCCTCTGCAAGGGTTCACAAGAGAGCATCCTGAATGTAGCAGGAGAAAAAAAAATGTGGAACAAACCTCAACACAATAACAAAAACTAAGTTAACTGGTCTGACAGAGACTGGTGGAGCCCTCAAGACTTTGGTTTGGGTTGAACTGAACTCAGCCCATGGCTCATTTCATTCAAACAATAGACAATCTCAAGGAACAACAATAACACTAATAATACCACTCTTTAGGACCATCAACCATAAGAAATCACAAGAGTAGCATTTGCCTGGGAGAATCAGGGAGGTGTAGTAAAAAGAGCCAGTGAACACAGGCAGTGGGACGAGGACTGTTAGATGGCTGCTATTGTTGTTGGTAGATGCCATGAGTCAGCTCCCACCCATAGAGACACTGTGCACAACAGAATGAAACACTGCCCAGTCTGGCACCACCCTCACAATTGTTCCTGTCTGAAGCCATTGCTGCAGCCATGGCGTCAGTCCATCTCCTTGAGGGCTTTCCTCTTTTTCACCTCCCCTCCACTTCACCAAGCATGATGACCTTCTCCAGGGACTGGTCTCTCCTGAAAACATGCCCAAAGTCTGTGAGACAAAGTCTTGCCATCCTTGTATCTCAGGAGCACTCTGGTCACACTTCTTCCAACACCGATCGGTTTGTCCTTTCAGCCGTCCACAGTACTTTCAATCTTCGTCAGCAGCTCCACAATTCAAGTGCATCGATTCTTCCACAGTCTTCCTTAATCAAGGTCCAACTTCCACATGCATATGGTGAAATAGGGAATTCCATGGCTTGGGTCAGATGCACCTTAATCCTCAAAGTAACATCCTTGCTCTTCAATAATCTATAGCAGCGGTTCTCAACCTGTGGGTTGTGACCCCTTTGGAGACTGCATGACCCTTTCACAGGAGACTCTTAAGACCAGCGGAAAACACATATTTCCGATGGTCTTAGGAACTGAGACATCGCTCCTTTATCCGTCTCCAGGCGGGTCCTCCCACATGTAGATACGCCCACATATGAGTACCCAGCATGAAGACTGTTACTCATGCTACACCATGCTTCAAGACAAAATTTCATTTATTTGGCATTAGAAATAAATATTTCACAATATTTAATTACATATTATTTTGTGATTAATCACTATGCTTTAATTATGTTCAATTTGTAACAATGAAAATACATCCTGCATATCAGATATTTACATGATGATTCATAACAGTAGCAAAATTACAGATATGAAGTAGCAATGAAAATAACTTTATGGTTGGGGGATCACCAGAACATGAGGAGTTATATTAAAGAGTTGCAGCAGTAGGAAGGTTGAGAACCATTGCTCTATAGAGATCTTGTGCAACAAATTTACCTAATGCAATACATCTTTTGATCTCTTAACTGATGCTTCCATGAGCGTTGATTATGGATCCAAGCAAGACAAAATCCTTGACAACTTCAACCTTTTCTCCATCATGATGTTGCCTATTGGTCCAGTTGTGAGGACTCTGGTCTTCCTCACGTTGAGTTGTAATCCATACTGAAGGCTGCAATCCTTGATCTTCATCAGCAAGCGCTTCAATTTCTTCTCACTTTCAGCAAGCAAGGTGGTGTCATCTGCATACCACAGGTTGTTAATAAGCCTGCCTCCAATCCTGATGCTGAGTTTTTCATATAATCCAGCTTCTCTGATGACTTGCTCAGCATATCAATTGAACAAGTATGGTGGGCGGATACAACCCTGACACACGCCTTTCCTGATTTTCAACCATGCAGTATTCCCTTGTTCTGTTTGCACAACTGCCTCTTGATCCCTGCACAAGTTCCTCATAAGTACAACAAAGTGTTCTGGAAGTCTCATTTTTCCCAAAGTTAACCATAGTTTATTGTCATCCACACAGTTGAATGCATAATCAACAAAAAGGAAGTAAACTTCTCTTCTCTTCTTTGAGCCAAGATCCATCTGACATTAGCCATGACATTCCTTGTTCCATATCCTCTTCTGAATCTGCCTAAATTTCTGGGAGCTCCCTGTCAATGCGTTGCTGCAACCATCGTTGGATGATCTTCAGCAAAATTTTACTTGTGTGTGATATCAATGATATCAGTCTATAGTTTGAGCCTTCTGTTGGGTCACCTTTCTTTGGAATGGCCTCAAATATGGATCTCTTCCAGTCACTTGACCAAGGAGCTGTCTTCCAAATTTCCTGACATAGAAGAGTGAGTGCTTCCCGTGCTTCTGCAGTTTGCTAAAACATCTCACTGGGCAGTCCATCAATTCCTGGAGCCTTGGGTTTGGCAAATGCATTTGGTGCAGATTGAACTTCCTTCAGCATCATTGGTTCTTGCTCATAGTCTACCTCCTGAAAGAGTGGACTGTCAACTAGTTCTTTCTGGTACAGTGACTGTGTAATCTTTCCATCTTCTCTGGATACTTCCCGCATCGGTCAATATTGTGCCTATTGAATCTTTCAAAATTGCAGTTTGAGGTTTGAATTTTTCTTGAGTTCCTTCCGTTTCAGACTGCTGAGAATGTTCTTCCTTTTTGGTTTTCAAATTCTCGGTCGGTCCTTGCACAGTTTGTTATAATATTTGGCTTTGTCCTCACAAACTGTCCTTTGAAATTTTTAAAAGATTTTAATGTATGATGGTCTTTATTTACAACCTTATTGACTAAAAGGAAGAGGAACAGATGAAACAGTTTAACACAAGATAGCACAGCTAATCTTAAGAGATCAAGGAAAGTCCATCTCAAATGTTCATCTACTTGTCGCCTGAAGATGACACGACGCTGACTCTGCATATGCAATTCCCTTTATGAAGTACAGTGTTCATATTTTAGGCATTCTCTTTAATAAACAAATATAAAGGAAATTAAATCACTCAACAACCGCATTAAATGAAAGCTGATTTATACTTAGATTTATCTTGTTGCTGGTAATAAAACATGCCCAATGAAAACCAAAAGTTGGGAAAGCAGTTACACTTCCTACTTTAGTGGACAGCAGTAATAATCAATCATCTTCCAATCTATCAAGAACTAATTTGAACTTAGCAAGAAGATACCACGAATCATTGGGATGGGGGAAAAAGTAGAAGTAGTGAACAAGAAGCACAGTGAGGTGGAAAGAAAAATAAGCATTTCCTTGTGCAAGCATTTCCTTGACGTTATTGAAAACAACAGGATGGGTGGTCCGGAGTGTGCCCTGGACAGGTGATATGTGTCTGTATCCTCATGCACTTCCTCTCTTGCATCAATGTAAACACGTCACTTTTCCCAGTTTCTCTCCAGAGTCCAGTCGGGAGAGAACTTACTCTTCTCTCCTTTAGGGCACTGTCCTTGCTTGAGGAATGCACATATCATGCATTTGGCATCTGCGCCTTTACCTGTTTGTTGAGCAGTAACACAGGTTTGAATAGTTCATCTAGCTTCCAGAGTTCTTCTCGTCATCTTTCTTCAATTTCTTTTCAGCTTTCCTTTGTGCTACTGGTGTGGATTTTGTTGAGGAAATTTCATTTGATGAGTAACAGTCTCGATAAATTTCTGTTGCTTTTCTCTTTTCTTATTCTTTAAACTAAAAGTTTTGTCTTCATTTATCTTTTCTTTCTTCTTCTGCTCCACCTTTTTGCTGTCCCCGGCCCTGCTGGAGTTTGTTTTTTTTTTGGGGGGGGGGGGCATTGCAGAGACAGGTGGCCCTGGCCAGGCTTTAGCACAACTGGACACCAGCACGGGCTCTGGCCCGGAGGCAGGAGGAGTAGGAAGATCTGGGCCTCCATCTCCCCTGCACCTTGAAGACAATCCGCTCACTCCTTTGAAATTCTTATTCAGCTCCTTAACTTCACCCTTTCTTCCAGTTGCTTTAGCTAATCTACAATTAATAGCATGTTTCAGAGTCTCTTCTGACATCCACTTTTATCTTTCCTTATTTTCCTTTTTAATGACCTTTTGTTTTCTTAATGAATGATGGTCTTGATGTCCTCCCACAGCTCATCAGGTCTTCTGTGATTAGTGTTCAATGTGTCAAATCTGTTCTTGAATTCAGGTGGCATAGACTTAAGGTTGTATTTTGGCTCCTGTCGACTTGCTTTTATTTTCTTCAGCTTTATCTCTAACTTGCATATGAGCAATTGGTGGTCTGTTCCACAGTTGGTCCCTGATCTGGCTTTAGCTGCTGATATTGAGCTTCTTCATTGTGTCTTCCAACAGATGTACTCAACTTAATTGCTGTGTATTCCATCTGGGGATGTCCATGTGTATAGTTACCTTTCATGTTGTTGAAAAATGGTATTTGCTATGAAAAAAATGTTGGTTTTGCAAAATTTTATGATGTGATATCCAGTTTCATTTCTATCACCAAGTCCATATTTTCCAATTATTGTTTCTTCCTCTTTGTTTTCAACTTTTGCATTCTAATCTCCAATAACTATCAATGCATCTTGAATGCATGTCTGATCAATTTCTAACTGACGTCTTTGGTAGAATTCTTCAATTTATTCATCACTAATTTTTGTGGTGGGTGCATAAACTTGAATAATAGTTATATTGACTGGATTTCCTTGAAGTCAGATAGATATAATTTGATCACAGATAGGCTTGTATTTCATGATGAATTTAGCAAGATCCTTTCTGAAAATGAATACCAGGCCATTCCTCTTGATTATGTTATTCCAAGCATTAAAAAGAATCATATGATTTTCTGATTCAAAATGGCCAATTCCAGTCCATTTCAGCTCACCAATGCCTAGGATATATTGCTCTTCATGTACTCCATTTCACCTTTTACCACTTCCAATTTTCATAAATTCATACTTGACATACTCCAAGTTCCAATCATTAGAAGACTTTTGAAGCTATTTCTCTGTGCGTGGAGTGGTGCCCCATCAACAAAGGAGATCTCAAAGGCTCCACTCCCACAAGCTTCCCCCGACTTCAGTCACCATGGACGACTCCCCTCCAAGAAGTCAGTTCCTCTTCAGTCACATTCCCAGTGCTCTCAGACTTGAGGGACCCATCTGCCACAGTATCTCTGACACTGATCTGCTTCCTTTGTTCAAGACCTCAGTATTTGAACATGCTTTGAAGCTATGCATAAGGCTTTCAGTGGCTTCTCCCTCCAAAGTGGGACCCAAGTCCTTCTTCATTGTCTGTTCTTAGTCTGGAAGCTCCGCTGAAACCTGTGCACTTTGGGTGACCCTGCTGGAATTTGAAATACTGGTGACAGCATCCCACATCACACCAACACACAAGCCTCTACAATGCAACAAACTGACAGACAAGTGTGGTTAAATTATGGGCACTGCAGTCAGTGTCATGGAACAAAATGTATATGAATTGTTGTGGGGAAAAAAACCCAAAAGAATAAATAAATAAAAGATTTGTGTAAAAAGTAAAAAAAATAATATGTAAAAAATGGCTCTCAAAAGATATAATGTCTGAGGTCTTAGAGGCTTGAAGATAAACAAGTGGCCATCTAGCTGAGAAGCAACAAAGCCTACATGGAAGAAGCACACCAACCTGTGTGATCGTGAGGTGTCAATGTGATCAGGTATCAGGCAGGCATCAAAGACCCAGAACAAAAAAGCCTATCTATGTGAATGAGGGGAAGGGAAGAGTGGAAACCCAAAGCCCATATGTAGACAATTGGACTTCCCCTCACACAAGGGGCACAAGGAAGAGACAAACCAGTCAGGGTGCAGTATAGCACTGTTGAAACTTACAACTTTCATCTAGTGATTTAATGCTTCCTCCCCCTCCCCCATCATGGCCCCAATTCTACCTTACAAGTCTGGCTAGACCAGAGCATGTACATGGGTACAGAGAAGAACTGGAAACACAGGGAATCCAGGACAGATAACCCCTCAGGACTAACAATGAGAGTAGCAATACCAGGAGGGTAAAGGGAAAGTGGGGGGAAATAGGGGGAACGGATCACAAAGATCGACATATAACCCCCTTCCGGGGAGATGAACAACAGAAAAGTGGGTGAAGGGAGACAGCAATCAGTGTTAGACATTAACATAATAATAATTTATAAATTTTCAAGGGTTCATGAAGAAGGGAGGGTGAAGGAAGGAGGGAAATAAGCTGATATCAAGGGCTCAAGTAGAAAGAAAGTGTTTTTAAAATGATGGTGGCAACAAATGTGCTTAACACAATGGGGGGATGGATGGATGGATGGATGGACTGTAATAAGAGCTGTAAGAGCCCCTATAAATGATAAAAAAGAAGAAGAATGGTTCAACACAGTACTTCCCCACCCACCCTCACACTGAGGCCGGAGACAAGCAGGTAATCTGATGGCAGTAAGGCAAGGAGTCACAGCGTTTAATCCACAGCATCATAATTAGCCGGTGGTTGATTTCCTATTGTCCCCCCTCCACTTCCCTTTCAAGGCTTTCAAAGCTTCATTGCAACTCGTCAACATTGAGTTATTAGGTTTTTTCCAAACAGAATGGTCTTGAAATGCCCAGATAAACCATGTGATTTAATCCCTTTGTGCTTCTGGTTATTTTTTAACAATACCAATGATTGGGAAGATGGCCCAGGACGGGGCACTTTTTGTTCTGTTGTACATGGGGTCACCAGGAGTCAGAGCCAGCTCTATGGCAACCAGCAACAACATTCGCTGCACAGCAATATGTTGAGAAATATGTTTTGAAAACATGATGCAAATGCATGCACATATGATTTGATGAATATGCAATAATTTTTATAGTCAGTGCTTCATTGCTGAATACTTTGTTTCCAGATTTTACCCCCTGTAAATTACAATGGTATTTTTAAAATTTAGAAATTTTATCTGTCCACTTTTTGCACTGTGTTGGCTTGTGTGTGTTATTGTGATGCTGGAAACCAAAGATGTAGAAATTGAGGACTTCTTCCACCTTCTGCAGTCTCAAATTGATCAAACATACCATCAAGATACCTTGATAATTACTGATGATTGGAATGTGGAAGTTGGAAACAAAGAGGATGGTTTGGTCGTTGGAAAATATAGCACTGGAGATTGAATGCCAGAATTTCGTAAGATTAATGACTTATTCATTGCCAATATCTTTTTTAACAACGTAAACAGCACAGGTGGACTTCATCAGATGGTATGAATACAAAGAAATCCAATTGACTGCACCTGGGGATAAGATGGTAGAGAAGCTCCCTATCATCAACCAGAACAAAGCCCAGGAGCAACTGTGGAACAGACCACCAACTGTTCAAAACAATTCCATGAAAGCTAAAATACATCCATGAATATATCCCACCCGAATTTACAGAACATCTCAAGAACATTGAGATTGCATTGAACACTATTGACCAAAGATTAAACGGCTTGTGGGATGACGTCAAGAACCTCATACATGAAGAAAGTAAAAGGCTGTTAAGCAGCCTGGAAAGAAAGAAAAGACCAGCGTGGATGTGAGCAGGAACACTGGAACTTGCTCTTGAACATCAGAAACTAAAGCAACTGGAAGAACGATGAAGTAAAAGAGCTGAGTGGGGTAGCGCAAGCCAAGTATTGCAACCAATGAAATGTGCAAACTCCTGTGGTTAGATAGCCAACGGAAAAAAGCTGCATTGAGCGCTTTTAAAGCCAGAAGTACTGGAGAAAAATGTAAGCCTCAAGTTGCAATACAGAATGCAGAAATTATTTAATAATATCATACACAAATAAGCTTGTTGAAGAAAATTTTAAAGACAATTGCAGACACAGAGTACATTGGCAGGGACTGCCAGAAAGTCAAGGCCAGGTTCAGAAGGGGACGGGAAGCAGGGGATGTCATTGCTGACCACACAGGGGATTTGGGTTGACAGCTGAAAATACGGGAAAGAAGTTGAGTTGGGGCTTATTGACTATGAAAAGTGTTTTTGGGGTAGGTTGTAACAAACAATGTATAACTTTGCAAAGAATGGGGATGGAATACTAGAACACTTCATCGTGTTCATGTGGAATTTGTATGTAGACCAAGAGGTAGTCGTTGAAGCAGAATGAAGAAATGGTTTAAAATCAGTGAAAGCATGTGTCCGGTTTTTATCCTTTCATCAGATGTACTCAATCTGGATGCTAAGCAAATGACCCGAGAAGCGCGCCTATATGAAGTTTTGTTAGCAACCTGCCATGCGCAGGTGAAACGACTCTGCTTTTGCTGAAAGTGAAGAGAACATAAAACACTTACTGACTGATGACCAAGGAGTACCACCTCAGTGTGGGTTACAGCTCACTGTACAGAAAATGAAGGTCCTCACACATGGGCCAGTCGACAGCATCCAAATAAGTGGAGAAAAGGTTGAAGTTGTCAAGGATTTCACCTTCCTTGGACCCCCAATCAACACCCCTGGAAGCAGCAGTCAAGAAATCAAAAGACACTAACTGGGCAAATTTGATGCAAAGACCTCGTTATATCGTTAAGGAGCATAGATCCACTTTGAGCACTCAGGCGTGCCTGCCCCGTTTGGGTCCTTTCAGTCACCTCATATGCATATGAAATCTGGACAGTGAGTGAGGAAGACCATGGAAGAATTGATGCATTTTCATGATGGCAAAGATGACGGAAAGCGAGCTGCTAGAAGAACAAACAAATCTGTCTTGGAAGATGTGCAGCCAGGATATTCCTTGGGATTGTGGTTGGCTTGGCATCAGGCATTTCAAGTACTTTGGACTTGTTATCAGGAAGAAGCAGGCCCTAGAGAAGGACATCGTGCTATGTAGAGAATCAGACAAAAAGAGGAAGATGCTCAGGAAATGGATTGACATAGACACAGCAGCTACCACAATAGGCTCAAGGCTAGGGAAAAATGATGAAGATGATGCAGGACCAGGGAGTGTTTCATTGTGCTGTATAAGGGTCACTACAATTGGGGCCAACTGGAAAACACCTAGCAACAACAACAAGTTTTCCCATAGAGAGGGATAAGATTACTTCGTGTTATTTTATTTTTTTAAACAATTTATTAGGGGCTCATACAACTCTTATCACAGTCCATACATATACATACATCAATTGTATAAAGCACATCTGTATATTCTTTGCCCTAATCATTTTTTCCCCTCTTTTCTATTTTTACATTTTATTAGGGACTCATACAACTCTTATCACAATCCATACATATACATACATCAATTGTATAAAGCACATCCATACATTCCCCACCCCAATCATTCTCAAAGCATTTGCTCTCCACTTAAGCCCTTTGCATCAGGTCCTCTTTTTTTTCCCCTCCCTCCCCGTTCCCCCCTCCCTCATGTGCCCTTGGTAATTTATACATCGTTATTTTGTCATATCTTGCCCTATCCGGAGTCTCCCCTCCCCCCCTTCTCTTCTGTCCCTCTCCCAGGGAAGAGGTCACATGTGGATCCTTGTAATCAGTTCCCCCTTTCCAACCCACTCACCCTCCACTCTCCCAGCATCGCCCCTCACACCCTTGGTCCTGAAGGTATCATCCACCCTGGATTCCCTGTTTCTCCAGCCCTCATATGTACCAGTGTACAGCCTCTGCCCTATCCAGCCCTGAAAGGTAGAATTCGGATCATGGTAGTTGGGGGGAGGAAGCATCCAGGATCTGGGGGAAAGCTGTGTTCTTCATCGGTACTACCTCGCACCCTAATTAACCCATCTCCTCTCCTAAACCCCTCTATGAGGGGATCTCCATTGGCCGACACTTGGGCCATGGGTCTCCACTCTGCACTTCCCCCTTCATTTAATATGGTATATATATATATATATATATATATATATATATATATATATATATATATATATATATACACATACACACACATATATCTTTTTTTTTTTTTTGCATGATGCCTTATACCTGGTCCCTTGGCACCTCGTGATCGCACTGGCCGGTGTGCTTCTTCCATGTGGGCTTTTTTGCTTCTGAGCTAGATGGCCGCTTGTTCACCTTCAAGCCTTTAAGACCCCAGACACGATCTCTTTTGATAGCCGGGCACCATCAACTTTCTTCACCACATTTGCTTATGCACCCATTTGTCTTCAGCGATCCTATCATGGAGGTGTGCAGTCAATGATATGATTTTTTGTTCTTTGATGCCTGGTAACTGATCCCTTCGGGACCACTCAATCACACAGGCTGGTGTGTTCTTCCATGTGGACTTTGTTGCTTCTGAGCTAGATGGCCGCTTGTTTATCTTCAAGCCTTTAAGACCCCAGTCACTATCTCTTTTGATAGCCGGGCACCATCAGCTTTCTTCACCACATTTACTTGTTCACCCCCTTTGGCTCCAGCAGTTGTGTCGGGAGAGTGAGCATCAGAGAGCTCCAATTTAATAAAAGAAGGTATTCATGCATTGAGGGAGTGTTTGAGTAGAGGCCCGAGGTCCTTCCGCCACCTTAATACTTGACCTATAAATATAGACACATAGATCTATTTCCCCATCCTCCTATATATATTTGCATGTACATGTCTTTGTCTAGACCTCCATGAATGCCCTTTGACTCCTAGCTCTTTCCTCCATCTCCCTTGACTTTCCTCCTGCCCTACTACCATGCTTCGTCGCCACCTGGGCTACAGCTATACCTCTTCTCTAAGCAACCTTACCCTTGATCGTTTCCCACCAGGCCTGCCACTCCCCCCTCTCTACCATTTGGGGTCCCATGTTTTTCCCTTGCCCCTGGGTTTGTTAACACCACTTCCTTACCCCCCCAAGTCCCTGTTATTTGATTTTATTGCCAGATTTCTAACCAAGGAAGTAATACCAAAGCCATTCCACAAACAGTACAACAGAATGCTATTTATCTGAGGATAATTGAAACATTTGCCATTTTGATAGGTGAAAATAAAATCTCATTCATTATCTTTCATTTCTTTGATTCCTAGTGAACCTGAATATTTTAAATATATTTACTGGCCCTTTGTATTTCTTTTTTTGGTCACTTGTCTATTAATTATGTTTTTTGCTGTTTCTTATTGAGTTGGTCCCCGCCCCCTTCCCTTTTTTTTTTAGTTGTAAGAGCTCTTTTATGTATGGCATAATATATATATATATATATATATATATATATATATATATATATATATATATCGTCATATATGTTGTAGCAGATGGAATCTATTCAGTCCAACTGGTTTTTGTTTTGTTTGGAGGAGGATTGTTTTTGGTTTGGGAGGGGATGGTCAATGAGAGGACCTTGCTGGGTGGTGCAGAACGGTACCCACTTTGGCTGCCCACAGAGCCCCTTGGCAATCTACTTCAGACCATGGCTGTAACTACGCTCTGGGGCAGTTTCTCCTCTGACACTGAACAGTAACTTAGGAACCCGGGATTTTAAGAGCTGCTTACTTAACGGTCACTGGTACAAACCTGTCAGCTGCTTAAGAAAGATCAGTCTGTCTGCTCCTGCCAAGATTCCATCTCCAGCCCCCACGGAGCAGTTCTAATCTGTCCCGTGGGGCCGACGTTGTGAGCAGGAACAAGCTGGACGGCAGTAGGTTGGGTTTGGTTTCCTGGTTGGAGATAAGAAAGATGGACAGTCCGTGGATCACGCCCTGCCCTCTCCTGCTGCGCTATCTACACTCCTTCTGCAGTACAGGGAAGGAAGGAAGCTTTCTGGAACGACTCTGTCCTGTTTATGACGCCGGCAGCAAATGGGGTCCCACAACAGCTGAGGAGTGAGGACACCCTGGGAGTTCTTGTGTTAATTGAATTGCCTGAAAAGCCAGGCAAAGGCAGCGAAGTAAAATTGCAAAGTAACCGAGAAATAATATTTCATCTAGTGAAGTCAGGGTCACAATTGCCAGCATATTGGGATGAACTATTTTAACAATTTTGCCTCAAATGAAAACGGCTTCAAAACTGAGCCTTTTCGGCCTCGGGTCCAGTGGTGGCAGTGAGCTCTTGGGCATTTAGGGCCCCGGTCATGCGTTAGGCCGGAGGGCCAGTCTCAGGGAAACGGGTGGATGACTTTGCCTTTCAGGGCTCCCTCCTTTCCTAAATAGCAGATCACAGTGCTCTTAGAAAAGAGCTCCGTGATTTTGTATTGATTGGTCTTCCAATGAGCGCAGGGGGGAGGGTCTAGGACGTGCCCCTCTGGCCTTCTGCACTGGCTCAAAGCCCAGACACCATGCGGGCGGAGGGAGATGTGCTGCCCCCAGCACGGCTGCCTCATGCTGCCCCAGGCCAGCTCCCTCTTAGTCCGCTCTTCCCCTGCTCCCCGCACCCCTTCCCACATGGCCTGCTGGACCACTCCTCACACGGGTGACATAGAGGGAGTATTGTCCTGTTGAATAGCTGTTGGACAGAAGACACTGAGGAAAATCTGACCCTGGTATCTCCCAGGTAAGTAAATTGGGTTGTAAATACTCTCCTTAGACGGAGAAGATTCACCACAAAGAGAAGTGGTCCATTGAGAAGACACGGGAACAGTATAACGGTATTTTCTGAGGATAGTAATTAATGGGCATCTCATTGCTACATTTCAATTACACCAAGTGATATGTCATTTTTTAAAAGTTTTACACATATAGAATTTCTCCCAAAGTCGCTCTAATGATTTTCTTTACGTGTCGTGGGGGGAAAAAAGACCTGTGGTTTGTTTACAAAGTGCTTTGGCCTGCATATTCTTGTTCAGTCCTAGTACACTTACTAAGGCGTGGTGTCCATTTTCAGAGGAAGTCACCCAGAGAGGGTATGTGACTTGCTCTAAGTTGCCCAGCTCCTTGAAGCCCAGGGTTTCTCACTACTAGTCTGTGGGTGTCCACAGCCCCATGCTACGTTCTGTTGTTTAAAACAAACACGGGCACCCTCTCCTTGGCACTATTTTGTGGCGAGGTTACATTTGGCATGGCTTTGCACCTCGGCGTCCTTTGAAACGTGATTCTGAGCTGGGGAAAGGGCTATTTTAATACATCCAAGTGAGGCTCAGTTGAATTTTTCCTAGTATGTCCCTGTGACTAAGAGAACACCAGGTCTCCAGTAGTGGTTCTGTCAGGACTCTGGGAAAGTTTCTGTTAATTTTGCTGAAATCATGAAATGAGAATTAATTTCCTTAATAGGCTGAGAAGGTGTCGAAAATCATTTAGGAAAGCGAGGTTAATTGAAAATTATTTTTATAGGTGATACATAAAGGACACAGACATTCCGAGTTGGACTAGAGACAGCTAGTACTCTGCAGTAGAAAATAACGAGAGAGCAAAATATTTTCAATAGACAATGCCAAAAACAAACAAACAAACAAACAAACAACCCTCCTCGTTTATGTCTTAGAGTGGGATGTGCCTCTATTAGGGCTGGGGGGCCAAACCTGACACCACCTACCACTATTGATAACATATTCACCGGCTCAGAAACACAGAATAGCGTGCCTCAAACCCCACCCCCACCCCACCTCCGCACACAAAACAACTGCTGCCATTCAACCACGCAGGCATGTGTGTAAGTAATGTTACCAGCTTCAGTTCCATCAGAAAATATTTTCAGGTTCCAAACAATTTTCAAGTGTCTCAAACTCAGAGAGAGGTTTGTGATCAAGGATGACCAAGCCTTAAACAACAATTGCTGACGCTGTGCTTAATCACCGAGGTAAGGGTGGACTGAGTTAATGTTCACGTTTCCCAGAGGACAGACTCCTGGACGGTGGCAGTAACCCAGCAGAGTTTCCAGAAGCCAGGCTCAGAACTTGGTGGGAGTCCAGGAATCCTCACCTCCTCTGTGTCATTGCGCCCTGACCTCACAGGCATGTTTTCTATATTGAGAATCCGGGTCTCTTTGTTGCATTTTTGAAGTAGAAAAGCAATTGCTTGTTATGAGCCCACTATCACATGGCAGCTGGAGGGTGCACAAAGCCAAGTTGATGATTCATCGGCCCTTGAACGCTTTGGCATTTCTGCCCCCGCACCTTCTCTCATGCCCTTCCCCTCACGAAGCCCCACAGGCCCTTCCCCCTCAGCCTGCATGTGGGCCTCTCTCTGACCTGCGCCTGGCCGTCCTTCCCCAGGCACAGTGCTGTTGCACTCCTCGGAGGACCTATAGCCCTCCTGTCTGGATAGCCTGTCGGTCCCATCAGGGTAAGCAGCAAGGTCTTTCCTCCTCTGCTTTATGATTAGTTTCCCCAGTAGAGTGTTCCTTCTGTCAGGGCTGGTGTTAGTTGCTATTGCATTGATTCTGGTCGTGTGGACCCGTGTCTGCATGGAGCAGGTTTCCAGACCTGCCCTTCCGAGGTGCCTCTGGCCTGGCTCAAACTGCCAACCTCTCCATTTCAGTCAAAAACAACTACTGGTTCTGTCCAAGGACTCCACGTACACAACAAAACAAAAACCCAAATCCACTTCCCTGGAATCCATTCCAACTCATAGCCACCCTATGCAGGCCTTGGGAGGCTATAGATCTTCAGAGGAGCAGATAACCTCACTCTCCTGAGGAACAGCGGGCGGGTTTGAACCTCGGAACCACCAACCGTGCAGTTATGAGTCCAATGCTAACCCAACAGGGCCACCAGGGCTCCTCTCGCTCCCAATGCTATTGCTGTTGTTAGGTGCCATTGGGTCAGTTCCAGTGTGCAATAGAGTGAAATGCGGCCCAGTCCGGCAGCATCCTCACAATTGTGCTTATGTTTGAAGCCATTGTTGCAGCCACTGTGTTAATCCTTCTCATCTCCGGCCGTTCTCCTTTTCGCTGCCCCTCCACTTGACCAAGCACGATGTCCTTCTCCAGGGACTGTTCTCTCCTGACCACAAGTTCAAAGCACATGAGACGGAGTCTCACCATCTTTGCGTCTAAGGAGCGTTCTGGCTGTACTTCCGGATCAATCTGCTAATTCTTCTGGCAGTCTATGCTTTCAGTATTCTTTGCCAGCACCAGAGTTCAAATGCATCATGTTTTCCTCAGTCTTCCTTATTCAGTGTCCAACTTTCACAGGCATGTGAGGCGATTTAAATACTATGGTTTGGGTCAGGAGCACCATCGTCCTCAAAGTAACTTCTTTGTTTTTCAACACTTGTAAGAAGTCTTGTGCAGCAGACTTACCTAAGGCATCATTTGCTCTCTTGACCGCTGCTTCCACCATGAGTGTTGATTGTGGATCCAAGCAAGACGCAATCCTTGACGACATCACTTTTTTCTCCATATATCATCATGTTACCTCTTGGTCCAATGGTGTTGATTCCGGTCTTCTTTAGATTGAGCTGTAATCCACATGGAAGGCTGGAATCCTTAATCTTCATCAGCATTTGCTTCAAGTTTTCCTCACGTTCAGCAAACAAGGTTGCCTCATTTGCATATTGAGGGTTGTTTAATAAAACTTCCTGCAATTCTGATGCCATATTCTTCTTCATATAATTCAGTGTCTCTGATTATTTGCTCAGCATACAGATGAAATTAATTTGGTGAAAGGACACAAGCCTGACACAGACCTTCCTTGATTTTAAACTATGCCATATTCCTTTGCTCTGTTTGCACACTGCCTCTTGATCCAAGGACAGGTTCCACGTGAGCACAATTAGTGTTCTGGAATTCCCATTCTTCCCTCGGCTATCCATAGTTTGTTTGACGCACACAATTGAATACCTTTGCATTGTCAATGAGACACAAGTAGACATCATTCTAGTATTCTCTGCTTTCACTCAAGATCCACAGCATCAAACAATATCACTTGTTCCATGTCCTCTTCTGAGTCAGGCCTGTAGCTGTGGCAGCTCCCTGTCAATGTACAGCTACAACTGTTGTTGAATGATGCTTTTCAGTGAAATTTTACATGCATGTGATAGCAGTGATACTGTTCTATAATTTTCCTATTCTGTTGGGTCACCTTTCTTTGGAATGGGGACAAATACTGATACCTTCCAGTCAGTTGGCCAAGTAGTTTTCTTCCAAATTCCTGGCGTGGGTAAATGAGTGCTTCTAGTGCTATATTTGCTTGTTGAAACATTTCAATAATATTCCACCAATTCTGAAAGCCTTCTTTTTGGCTCATGTTTTCAGTACAGTATGGACCTCTTTCTCCAGTACCATTGGTTCTTGCTCATGTGATACCTTTTGAAATGGTCGACTGTCGACTATGTGTATCCTTTACATCTTCTTTTGATTCTTCAAGAATCATTTAATATTTGCCCATAGAATCCTTCCATATTGTAACCTGAAGTTTGAATTTTTTTCTTGCATTCTTTCCATTTCAGATATGCTGCGCATGTTTTTCTTTCTTGGTTTTCTAATTCTAGATGTTGCATATTTCATTATATTTTATTTTGTCTTCTCAAGTTGCTCTTTGAAATTTTCTTTTTTTTTTCTTTGAACTTTTCTGTGCAGCTCTTTGACTTCATCATATCTTCCATTTGCCTTAGCTGCTCGCTGACTAAGAGCAAGTTTCAGAGTCTCTTCTGACATCCACTTTGATCTGTTCTTTCTTTCTTGCCCTTTTAATGCCCTTTTGCTTTCTTCGTGTAGGATGTTTTCGATGACCTCCCACAGCTCAGCAAGTCTCTGGCATTACTATTTAATGCATCAAATCTGTTCTTCAGATGTTCTTGAAATTCAGGTGGGGAGACTCACGGTTGCATTTTGGCTCTGATGGCCTTGTTTTCATTTTCCTCAGCTTTAACCTGACTTTATATATGAGCAATTTAAGATCTGTCCCACAGTCAGGCCCTGGACTGGGTTTAGCTGCTGATATTGAGCTTCTCCATCTTCTTTTCCCACAGATGTAGTCGATTTCATTTCTGTGTGTTCCATCTGGAAAAGTCCACATGTATAGTTTTGCCTTGTGTTGTTGAGAAAAAGCATTTGCTATGAACAAGTCTATCATGTGATCTCCAGATTTATTTCTATCACCAAGACCATATTCTCCAACAACCGTTCCTTCCTTTTTTGTTTCCAACTTTTGCATTCCAATTGCCGATAATTATCAATGCATCTTGAGCGCATGTTTGATCATTTTCATACTGCAGACATTGGTAGAATTCTTCAATTTCTTCATCACTAGCTTTAGTGGTTGGTATATAGATTTGAGTAATACTTGTATTGATTTATTTCCTTGGAGGTGGATAAATATAATCTTATCATAGATAGCATTGTACTTCAAGAAACATCTTGAATGTCCTTTTTGACAATGAATGCAGTCATTCCTCTTGATTGGGTCATTCCTGGCATTGTAAACCACATGATTTTTGTTCAAAATGCCCCATAGCAATCCAATTCAGCTCAGTAACACCTAGAATGTTTACCTGTATGCCTTCATTTTTAACACGTTCCAATTTTCCTAGATTCATACTTAGCCCATTCCAAATTCTGTTTATTAATTGGTGTTTTCAGCTGTTTCTTCCCATTTTGAGTCAGACCCCATCAACCAATTAAGGTCCCACCGGCTGTCCTCCGTCCAGGCCTTTAGGGTCACTCTCCCTCAAGAAGGCAGCTCTTCCGCGGCCATGTTGTGAGTGCCTTCCTACAGGACGGGTTCGTCCTCTGCCACTAGCTCGGACAGTGTTCTACTTCTATTCATTAAGTTTTTCATAACTGGCAATGTTTGGATGCTCTCCATAGGTTTTCAGTGGCTAATATCTCTAAAGTGGACAGTCATGCCTGTTTGGTAGTCCATCCTTATTCTGAAAGTTCTGCTGAAGCCTGCTCACTTTGGGTGACCCTGCTGATATCTGAAATACCAAGAACATAGCTTCCAGCATCACAGCCACCCACAAGCCACCACAGTATGACAAACTGACAGACAAGGGGGGAGGGCTGTACACAATAGGTACTCAAACATTTGTTAAATGATTCCTGCATCCTATCTCTTTGTGCTTGGAGAAAGTACCGGAGTTGTTATTTCTAACTTCTCCCTGGTGTAAAATCTCCTTTGAATGGTGAGCTTGGGCTGGTGCGGTCTCCCAGAGCAAGACCAGGCAGCAGACCACGGTGTTGACAATTCCCCTTGAAAGTGCATTTTCTTATCCGTGCCTGTTACCCCACCTGTGGCAAACACATCATTAAGAATTATGAGGATTCAGGGGCTGGCTGCCCTGGCGTGACTAATGTCAAGTTCAGCTCTAAGAAGGCCCAGGAGGTCAGAGGAAGCAAATGAAACTTCCAGTTCTCTCCCACACTCACCCAAGAAAATGAGTCACACATCTAGTTGTTGGTTGATCAGCAGGGCTTGGGTCATCTGCTTCGAGAAGGGAGTAGGACAAATGGAACCTCTTTTCTGGTATAAATTGAGGCTGTCTCCATAGAAGAGCTGACAAAGCAGGTGGGGACAGGGATAGCAGGAAGCTATCTAGCAAAGCAAAGAGAAATGCCTCCGTGAAGAGATCAGAGCAGATATGGAAGTTATCTGAGGAGAGGGAGAGTCACTCTTGAGAGCGTGCGCTCTTGGAGCAAGGATTCAATTGCAGGGAAGAAAATGTGAGGGCATTTTTTTTACCTGACTTTACAGAAAGCTTTGCTGAGTTAAGGAGTACCTACTGGATTTGCATTCTGATGACCTCAGGAGTATGTGAAGAGCCTGGCCGGTGCAAAGCCTCTGCTGCCAACATAGAGGCTGGCTGTTCAAGCCCACAGCGACTCCGCAGAGGAAGCCTGCTGATCGGCTTCTGTAAAGTTATCAGCCAAGAAAATCCGACCGTGTCGCTCAGGGGGTTGCCACGTTGCTGTTGTTATTATTGGTGGGTGCCGTCAACCTGGCTTTAACGCAGAGTGAGCCCATCCAGGTACAATAGAAGACAACCCTTCCCAATCTTGCATCATCGCCGAGTGAGAATCAACTGCACAGCAATGCTGTTTCTGCTTTGGTTTGTTTTCTTCTTGAGGACTATGTGAAAGTGCCTGGTGGGTGCAAATGGCTAACGCCCCCAGCAGCAAACCAAAGGGTTGGAGACTCGAGTCCAATCAGGAGCACCTCAGAAGAAAAGCCTGCCAACCTGCTTCTGAACAATCTGCCATCGAAAGCCCTGGAGCACAGTTCTGCTCGGACACACATACACGGTCACCATGAGTTGGAATCAACGCAAAGGCAACCAATAAGGAGCGTGTGAGAGAATCAAGCTCCATAAGCAATGAAGGACATCAGCCTTAGATGCCAATGTCTGTGGGTTCAAATCTCAGCTGGATCTGCCTGGTCAAGTGACAATCTCTGTGTCTCAGTTTCCTTAACTCTCAAATAAGAGTGTGACCAATGGAGTATTGTTGAGAGTTATATTCAGTGATTGAGGCAGTTGGGGCTGGTCTAGATGGTCAATAATTGATCATTCCATCTCTATAGAAGGATAGGACGCTTCTTGATTTGTTTTAGGCAACTCACGGAAAAAAATTTGCAGCTTCCTCGAGATCGCAAGGAAGGACCAAGCCAGAGAGAAATCCCTCATGGGAGAAATGATTACGGCATTTCTAGGAACAATAATGTCTGACGTTGCATTTGAAAGGATTTCCTGTCCAAGACTGTAATAACTGTCTGTGCCTGCTCCCATTAGCCCCAGCATCTTCAGAAAAGTCTGTTATGCGCGCCTGCTTTGTGTTAGTGGTGCTTTGCAGCACAAAGGAGACGGGTGATGTCTGTGCTATGCCTGCTTCCCCCAGGGAGACAGAGCACCCTGAGAGAACCGAGCCAAAAGCAGTTCAGCGGATGCATCCAGGAGGAAGTTTCCATAATGCACATCAGTGGGGAGAGTGGCCCCAGTAGGGGGCAGAAATGGAAACAGCTAGCACATGCACCACTGAGTCACACGCAGAAGGGATCTGGGAAATAACGCTTTCGCGGTTGGGCCAGCCAGCCCCGAGATGAATGTTATTTCGGGGCTCTGTACAGAGGCAGTGAAATCATTGGCTGATTAAGTTAGGTCAGACTGAGTCCCCTGGAGCAGCCTGAGCACATTTGAAGTGGCCTGTGCCTGCTAAGTTGACCAGACCAGCGTGTCTGAGTGCCAGCCGTGGCTCCGTGCCCTCCCCCTCCTCCTCCAGATGACAGGTGGGCACCCCCAGGTTGCCAGCGTCCAGTATTAAAAATAAATAAATAAACCGGCTGCCTGCTGTTGAGTCGATTCTGACTTCTGGTGACTCTGTATGACCGAGTAGAGTAAGCTGTTCCTTAGGGTTCTTTTTTTTTCTCTCTCTCTTTTTAAAATACATCATTTTATTGGGGGCCCAGTGGTTCTCAAGCTTCTTCATGCCGCAACCCTTTCATACAGTTCCTCATGTTGTGGTGACCCCCAATCATAAAATTATTTTCATTGCTACTTCATCACTGTCATTTTGCTACTGTGATGAATCGGGTGACCCCTGTGAAAGGGTCGTTTGACCCCCAGAGGGGTCTCGACCCACAGGTTGAGAACCACTGCACTAGCCACACACCTGCGCTTGCCTCTGGCAATGCTTTCCACACACAGGATTCCCTGTCTTGGTCAGAAGCTGGGGGGCAGGGGGGGTGGGCTTATGTTCTAGCAGGATGTCACTGAGTCTCTCCAGTGTGGCCATCAAGGGCGAGCGCCCAACTGTTGTTGTTCCTCATTGCCTACTTCTTTAAATAACTGGATTCTCCACCGGGGTGCTTTAAATCACCTTTGTAAGCAACTGTGCAAAGTCTCTAGCATTTCTCCAAGCCACCTTTCACCCACTTACTCTGCCTCGCAGTTGCTCATCTTCGTGTTCAGTCAGTAGTTTCTCTTGTTCTACCTTCCTCGTCCGACTCCCCCCTTTCCATTGCCTGATAGCTTCTGCCCTTCACACCAGCACCGATTGCTTTGCTTTCAGCTCCAGTACCCTTTTGGACAGAACCAGGTCTTTTCTTTTCTTTCTTCAGCTTCCAACACCAACTCCTAACAATGAAAAAATTAGAAACTATGATCTTAAAAATTAGAAACTTTTTTTCTCACTTGAATCAAAGCAACCCTATAGGACAGAGAGAGCTGTCCTGAAGCAGTTCCCAAGGTAGCAGATCTTTCTGGGAGCTGTGTGCCAATGCCAGTCGTTAGTGCTATGCACAATCTCCTGTCTCATTGACTTGCCCCAAGGCCATGAGAGACCTAACAGGCATTCCAAAAATCCCCCTCTCCCTTTCAAAAGTGCAGCCATAGGTGGGATCATCCTTTAGGCATAATGCAGAACCTCTGCTTCAGGCCTCATATAACTCTCCCGGCACTCCTCCTCCCTACCTTTTTCTTTGAATCAAGTAAAACTGGTGGAACACAGATGGCTTTGTTTTTAGTTTTTGCAATTGCAGGCTTTTTTTTTCATTACAGTATCATTGACATAAGGTTCCTGTTGTTGCCCTTGAGTCGAACCCAACCTATAGCAACCCTATGTGCAATAGATTGCAACTCTACCCGGTACTGATTGTGCTCACAATCGCTGTACAACAGAATGCCACACTACCCGGTACTGCTTGTGCTCACAATCGCTGTTATGTTGGTGCCCATCACTGCAGTTAAGACTGTGTGAGTTCCTCTCTTGTCTTCCTCCTTTTTGCTGACCCTCTACCAAATGTGGTAATAATTTCTTTTAGAAAAAACTACCACCACAGAAGTCCCAAGGAACACTGGTGGAATAGTGGTTACACATTGGGCTGCTAACCTCAAGGTCAGCAGTTCAAGGCTACAAGCCACCCTGAAGGAGAAAGATGAGGCTTTCTATTCCCAAGAGTTACACTTTCAGAAATTCACAGGGAGCAGTTTTACCCTGTCCTGTAGGGTCACTATGAGTTGGCAACGACTTGGTAATGAATTTGGGTTTTGGGAGTCCAAAGCAGTCAGAAACTAACAATATCCCCAATATTCAACTCTTCCAAGATGCTACTCTGCTCCGTTCTTCTCCTGTTCTCCCTTAAGTGTACCCCCACATCCCTGGGCTTTTCAGTTTGCTGTGATGTCACACAGAAACACGTGAACCTTGGAAGAAATGTCTCACATGGTGGTGATATAAAACTCTTTCTTACATATAAATACATGTCACTGGATTTGGGTCTGTCGATAGCCTGGCCTAACACCGGAAATACACTGGACTATATGAAGAAGAACTCGGCAGCAAGTTTGGAAGATAGCTTTTTAAGAATCCTCCAGATGGAGAGTCAACTTTGCTCATTGAAAATGAGGAAGACTTGAAGTACATGCTGATGTAGATCAAGGATTGTAGCCTCCTATATGGATTACAAAGTAAGGTTAAAGAAAACAAAAATCCTTGCAACTGGACCAATAGGTAACATCATGATAAATGGAGAAGAGGCTGAAGTTGGCGAGGGTCTAATCTTGGTTGGATCCACAGTGACTTCTTCTGGGAACCGCAGTGCGCGCTCCAGCGCTGGATTGCATCGGGTCAATCTGCTGTGAGTTGAACGGACTCGGCGGCACCTAACCACGTGCTCTCTCTGTAGCCTCAGCTGCTTCTCCTTGCTTTCCCACCCGTCGTCTCTGAGCAACACGCCTTTCCCTTAGTTTACGCATTGTATTTCTTCTAGCTTTGATAGTTTCATGGCGAACCCCCTGCTTGTTTATCCCTTTCCACTCAGCACCAGGCATAAGTGCTAGGGGAGGTGAAGGAGGAATGAACAGCCAGTAGAGTTGGCCAGAAAGTTGAGTCTGAGCAGGAAGTGATCTAAAGAGATGAAAATGATCTCAAACCACTGGATTGCGAAACCAAGGACCTGCTAGTCGAGCTTGATGTGGAGGCAGTCTTTGCCCTCCATGCTATACCAGAGCCTGCAATGTCTTGCCACTCATCACAAGAAAGAGCTTCGTGCAGGTAAAAAAATTTGAAAACTGCTCCTCAAAAAAAAAAGAAGGAAACAGAAAACACAGCTCCTCCATCCATCTGCCATTCATTCATTTGTGAATTCACTGTGTGCCAGGAACCCATCCCCATTGGTGGGGATTCGGTGCTGAACAAAAGGTCTACCTGGCTTCTGCCATCGTGGACGTGCAGGAAAAACAATTCCAAATGTGCTCATCTCAGCCTTCGCCATGACCCGCATCATCAACACTTAAGCATATGGCAAACACAGAAGGAAACATGAAATGCTTTTAACAGCAGAAGGTCAGCCAACATCTCTCTCAAATGGCTGGCAGGCTCTCTACGTCAGGGCCAGGGCCTGGAATGGTATGAGACAGCCAACCAGCTCCCCCCACTGCTTAGGCATGCTCGCCATTCCCATAATGAAAACAGAGAACCCTGAAGCGATCTGCTAGAAGGCAGCCGTAGAACCACACATTGTCCAGTGTGCAGCCAGCAGCTGAGACCCAGAGGCACAGTGGGCAATGCACTGGGATCGTGCCTGGACACGCACAGCGAGTTGGAAGCACGCCTTCACTTTAATCTGGGCAGCGCACTTGTTGATAAATTACAAAAAGTCTCCTGGTTTCCATG
The DNA here is from genome assembly GCF_050624435.1 of Tenrec ecaudatus. Taxonomy (NCBI): domain Eukaryota; kingdom Metazoa; phylum Chordata; class Mammalia; order Afrosoricida; family Tenrecidae; genus Tenrec; species Tenrec ecaudatus. The sequence goes on along the minus strand of NC_134530.1, from coordinate 194,110,618 downwards.
GAAAAGAACAAGGAGCTGCTGACATGTGATTCAGTGCAATTACGCTCACACAGTTCATACTTTCCGTAAGCTTCAGATGGCCAGTGGGGGTGCCTGAGCTGGGCTTGTGGAAGTTCTCCGCCAGTCTTATTCCATACGGCACAGAATTACCTGTCAAAGAAAGAAGGTGCACCGGGCAGCTCATTTCCTACTCGTGGTTCATCCAATAAACTCCTCCTGGCTGGGAGTTTTCCATCAAATATTACACATTTTCACAAATGTAGGGAACAAGGAAGGGTAACGAGAATAAGGCAGGCTTAGTGCTTTAGGGCTGTCACAAGTAGCTGACTTTTTCTCCCTGGAATTCAGTAGGACAGTATTTTGCAGACCCTGAAGTTAGGTATGACCCAGTAGCTCACTTGGTGATGAAGTTTAAAAATAGATACATTGAGTGACTATGGAACATGTCAGTATGTTAAACCAAACTCACTACATCGACTCGATGGGACTCATAGCAACCCCTGGGGGTCTCTAAGACTGTAACTGCTGATGAGAGTAGAAACCCAGTCTTTCTCCCAAGAAGTTGTTAGTGGTTTTGAACTGCAGACCATGCAGATCGAAGCCCAGTCCGTAGCCACTACACCACCAAGGTTGATATAGAAATGAGTGAACACTTTAAAAGAGACTGTGGAGAAATTGGCTTTGACCACCTTTCTACTTCCCCCTCCTTTTTGCCCCCTCCCTCAAGGTTTGGGGAAGCAGGTTTCAAGGTGAGACCCTGCCAGAACAGGTCTCTGACTGGTGGGTGCTGAGTGGATTCCGACTCAGGGCAACACCCTGTGTACCAAGGAGACCTGTACTCCGTAGGGCTCTCAGTAATCTTCTGGGAAGGCGCCCTGGTCGGCAGGCACACTGGTTGAATGCTCAGCTGCTAACCAAAAGATTGGTAGTTCTAACCGAACAGGCACTCATGGGGAAGACCCTATGGAGAAACCCTTCGCTGAGTCAGAGTTGTTGGGAGAGACTCCACTCGAGGGTGCACAGAAACACAACAATCTTACCGGAAGTAGGTCAAAGGTGCTGCTGGGTGGACTAGAACTGGTAATAGTAGCCATGCACAAACGGAGCTACAGAGTATGGATGGGGTAAAAAAAAACACACAACTTTACAGAGTTAAGGCTTTGCAATTTGGTACTGCCACATAACCTGGTCTCCCCTGAGAATGCCAACAATGACTTCCTCATGTAAATCCTTACCAATGCCTTCAGGGTTTTGGCCCCTTGGGGCCCCTTTAGGGACAGGATTCCCACTAGTGATTTCTCTTGATCAGCATCTGTGAGGCTGGATCTGACAAGAACGCCCGTCTGGACCCCAGGTAGGCGTCGAAGGTCGGAACAGGAAGTTCCTAGGGCATCCTCATTTTACTGCTCCTTACAGCAGGGGGCTCTGGAATGTGACAAGATGATGAGCGTTATTGAAATTGGATTCTAGTCCATATTTTAGTCAAGGACTAGCCAATGGTGTCCCAAGGATATCAAAGTGAGCATGGGGTGGGGGGAGGGAGGAGAAAAAGAAAAAAAACAAATTCAACTAAATAAGAATTTCACGGGTGGATGATAGCCTTCCAAGTTAAGTTAATATAAAATTCATCCTTTTCTCTTCTTCCTGTTCTTAACTCCCTTAACTAAGTCATTCGAATCCCTCAAAATTCTGCACCTGAACTTGTCCAGTGACTGTGAGAGCCACCTAAAATCACTTCTGGGAGAAGCTGCATGTCCAGATGGAAACGCAATCTACGCGTTTAACAAGGAAAAGGCAAGGCGTGCTCCCCCGTGGCGGGACCCCTTCACTATGCACTGCATCCTGCCCTGCTTCCCAATCAGCTTCCTTCAGCTTGAGCTGCTATCTCACGGTATGACCGCTTTCTCAGAGGAGGGAGTCTTCAAAAAAGTCATGAAGAAAAAATACAAATATATAAGCTTTGTTTCTCAACAGCAGTGGAAAATAGAAACATGTGTAAGCCACGACACCAGCCAGGTAGACCATCCCTAAAGAACTGAGGTTCCTGGTAATTGAGCTGTGTGAAAATGTGTTAATATTTTACATTCTTAACTTAAAAGGCGGGGAAAGGATGCTGTTTAAAGGATTTTAAAAATTAGGAAACAAAAAGAAGTCTGAAAGCGCCAAATCCGAACTGTAAGGTGGCCGCCTAGTGATTTCCCATGGAAACTTGCCTTTGTCTGATGAGAAGCCTAAGCAGGCACATTGTGACTGCGGAGGAGGAGGAGGAGGAGGGGGAGGAGGAGGAGGAGGAGGAGGAGGAGTCGCCGCTGGGGAGGCTTCCCTGGGGGTTTCAGCTTAGCACTGGCTAACATTCTCAAAGCTCTCTCATTGTAAGCAGATGTTATTGTTATTCGTTGGTCCTCCATAAAATAAAAAAACAGAACTGCACTGAGTACCCCCAAACACGCTTGTCATGACCTTTGCTCTAGACTGCTTCAATTTTACTTGGATCGGACCACGTCCACTTCTTGATGGCTATTGTTTCACTGTTAGCAAGCCTTCATGTTGCTCCAAGAGCAGCTCTTTTCAAACTGATGTCTTCTTTTAAAAATACTTTTGTTAGGTAGCTTAGCCTAGGGAATTGGGAAGTCCATTTACGCATGCCCAGGAGAGCCAGCAAAGGACAAAAGCTGGATTTTCCCACGGGTGGGCCCAGATGGGCGTTACACCTGGAGCAGCCCACCTGGGCCGGGTGATTGCAATTCAGCCAATGGGATCGACCTGGGGTCGTTCACCACACCTCCCCCGGGAACCCTTGAAAAGGCAGGGACCTGAAAGGAGAGGCTCTCTTGGGGCTCTTGGGCGCTTGGTCTCTTGGTCTTGTCTTGCTTGGTGGTCTGGTCGTCTTCGTGGGAGGAGAGAGATCCTTGCGTGACCTGGGGCAGTCTCTGCCAGGCCGCAGGGTCAAAGGAATCCTATGGGTGCCGCGTAAAACCTGATGCTTCTTTGAACTTTCATTAAATTCACTTGGATCACGAGCCCGGCTTCGGCATGAAATCTTTCTCGGCATGAAATCTTTCTCGCGTGGAGCCAAGGACCGAGGCTGAGATTTAGGCCAGAGAGAGAAACCTAACACTTTTATTGGGGGCTCTTACATCTCTTATCACAATCCATACATTCGCATCCAGTGTGTCAAGCACATTTGCACCTATGCGACATCATCATTTTCAAAGCATTCTCTTCCCACTTGAGCCCCTGATATCAGCTCCCCATTTCTTCCCCCTCCCCACCTCCCCTAACCTCCTGGTATCTCTACTTTCATTGTTGGCCCTGAGGGGTTTATCTATCCTGGATTCCCTGTGTTTTGGGATCTTATCTGTAGCAGTTTACATGCTCTGGTCTAATCCGATTTGTAAGGTAGAATTGAGGTCATGATAGTGGGGGGAAGGAAGCACCAAAAAGCTGGAGGAAAGTTGTGTGTTTCATTGGTGCTATACTGCACTCTGACTGGCTCCTCTGTTCCCTGTGACTCCTCTGTGAGGGGATGCCCAATTGTCTGCAGATGGGCATTGGGTCTCCACTCCATGTCTGCCCCCCACTTAACCCCAATTCACCTTGGGTATGATTTTATTCTGGGTCTTGAATGCCTGATACCTGATCCTATCGACACCTCATGATCACACAGGCTGGTGTACTTCTTCCATGTGGACCTTGTTGCTTCTGAGCTAGATGGCCGCTTGTTTATCTTCAAGCCTTTAAGACCCCAGATGCTATATCTTTTGATAGCCGGGCACCATCAGCTTTCTTCACCACGTTTGCTTATGCACCCATTTGTCTTCAGGGATCATGTAGGGGGAGGTGAGCATCACAGAATGCTGGATTGTTAGAACAAAGTGTTCTTGTATTGAGGGAGTACTTGAGTGGAGGCCCAATGTCCATCTGCAACCTTAATTCTTAACATATAGATATGAGTACATAGTTCTATTCCCTCTCATTATATATGTATATATATATATTTACATATGTACATGCCTGTATTTAGGCCTCTATAAAAGTCCTTTGCCTCCTCGCTCTTTTCTCTATTTCCTTTTAATGCCCCTCTTGTTCCACCATCATGTTTGGTCTTCATTCAGGTTTAGTAATTCCTTGCTGCCACATTGCTCTTGATTGAGCCCCACAAGGCATCCTACGACCTTCCTTCTATTGATTTTAGTTCACTTATTTTTCCCTTGTCCCTGGTTTGGTCCCCTTCCCATTTCCTTTCTCCCACCTCCCCTTCTCCCGGATCCCTCCAGAACCAACGGTCCCATTCTTTTCATCTCTGAATCATTTATCCTACCTATCTTATCTAAATAGACATGCAGATATATTAATAAATGCAAAAATCAGACAAAGCCAAATAAAACAGCAAAGGAAGTCAAAACCAACAAAACCATAACAGCAGAAAGCAAAAACAAAATAACAATAACAAAAAGAAAGCCACTGACAAAAATGGAAAAGCCTATAAATAGTTCAAGGTCTATTGGCCATTACGAATGTTTTCCAGTCGCGTCTGATGGGGTGCCACACTCTGCCTCCCACGTCTATTTTTGGTATGCCCTGAGGGTTTCATCACTCTCTGCTCCCCTGCTGCGTGCCCTCAGTGCCTCGCCCCAGCGTGATGGGGTCAGACCGTGCACTGCTCCCACACTGTATCTCCGTGCTGTCCCCCGCAGCATCATGGTCCAGTGAAGGACACCGTGTCCCGTGGTGGGGCCAGCAATACGGTCCTTCCGGGCATTGTCTGCTCTGAGCAGGAACATCGTCCTTGGGGATTGGTGGGCCAGGATGTCCTCTCCTCCCTCTCCCTCCCTTTGCGTTTCTCCAGGTGTTCTATTCCGACTCACCCCTCTCCCCAGTGCTGTCCTCTGAAGTGCATTCATCTGAGTGGGGGAGGGTATCCAAACTGGTGTCTTCTCCTTAAACTAGACCCTTTTCAGACACTTTAAACAACATTAGCATGCATTTATTTTAGTGCACAGTTTTCCAACCACCCATAGGTTTTTTCTTTTTCGCAATATGCATTTTCCATGAACTTTTTGGAGAGCCCTTCCATGGCCTCATTCACAGCAATGATCTCTCGCCCTCCCTCCCGTTCAAAGCTGGCCCTCCCTCAAGGCTCAGCTCCCTTCTCCCAGAAGCCCTGGAGCATGCTGCTCAACGCCAGTCCCACAGATATTCCTATTTTGATCACCAGAGAGAGAGAGAGAGAGAGAGAGAGAGAGGCGGGGCTTGCCGAGTCATGTATCTCTTTGTCCTCCAATCAAACTGCCACCTTATTAATCCCACGTGTTACTATTGACCAGGTTGGCACAATAAACCTACCTATCACATACCCCATGCAATTCAACAATTACCTTTACTTCTGATTGACAACCTGCCTTCTACTGAAGTGTGATCTGCGTAAGATGGCTAAGATATAAAAGCTGTTCTACTGCCTAGGAGTTAAGGAGAAATCATATGTTTAGGATAAAATAATCACCAGGACCCCAGCATCTCATTTAACTGGAGCTTCATCTACTTTGCTCTCCTTTATTTCCATCTTGAAATTTTGTTAGAATTTGTGAGGATTTGACACACTTAGCTTTTTTCTTTTAGAAAATAGAAATGAACCTACTTCTATTGAAGGGCAGAACTTACTAGCAATACCTACAGCTGGAATATGGAGGCATGCCTTTGAACAAGAGTCTAATCGGAGAAGCCAGCAATCTATCACAAACCAGATTACTCCAGAAGATCTGCTCCCTCACACCTTGCCTATTGCTTATCCCTTAACCTGTTGCTCGGGAGGTAGATTATGATAGACAAGGTCCACTCTTGTCTGCCTTCCACCCCCATCTCATGAATTGGCTTAGTCGAGACAGGCTGCTCGAATCACCCATGTTGCATGGACAAATATTACAAATGCTCTTCCATTCTCTGAAGGGGCCCTGGTGGTGTAGGGGTTACACGTTGAGCAGTTAAGTGCAAGGTTAGCAGTTTGAAGTCGCTAGCTGCTCCAAGGGAGAAAACAAGGGCTTCTACTCCCGTAAAGAGTGAAAGCCTTGGAAATCTACAGGGTTGCTATGGGTCAGAATTGACTCAGTACCAGTGAGGATCTCTCTCTCTCTCTCTCTCTCTCTCTCTCTCTCTCTCTCTCTTCCCCCTTGATGCTCTATATGGCTCTTTGGATCATTTTAAAACACGTCAATTCAAAGAGATTTCAGGAAGCTGGTAGAATAAGCACACATCTAGGTCCATTGTCTTTGATACTTGGACATACCCATGCGCCAGATGGTAATTAGCGCCTGGCCAGTTTTCAGTAAGTTCCTGCTGCAGGCTCCACCCCCTCACCCCCTCCATCAAGTGACTTGATGCATTTGACCCAGCCTTTTTGAATGGGCGTTCTGGCTTCATGAGCCAGTTTCCACTCATGCTGCGTCCATGTGTTGTGGTGATTCATATAAGCAGAACATGTGGATGTGTGCATTCAAATAGACTTTTGGGGGAGACTGGAGACACTTAAATACAGAGGACACACATTAGATGGTCCCTGCTAGTTTTCTTAGGCACTGGTTTTATGTCTAATAATGGCATCTTGGCATTATGGTTTTAGAGTGTCCTTAATTCTAGGAGGTACATACGGTCATATGTAGGGTTGAAGTGTCTGTGTCTCATTTTCAAATGTTTCACAAAAGACACAAGGATCAATAGGTGATAGACAGCTAAATAAAATAAAGTAAAATGACAATAATTATTCTATCCAGGTGGATCATTTTACTCATCCTTCAATTTTTCTATACCTTTGAAATAGCTCGTGATATAAACTATTGATTAAAAGAGAAGCTTTAAGGGAATCACGCACGGCAGAAGACAGAATAGATGAACTGGAACCTATTAAAAATAAAACACATTCATGCCAAAGGATTTCATCAAAAGAGTAAAATGAAAACATAAAAAGACTTGGGAAAAAAAGTCTTTAGCAACAACAGAACAGACAAGGGACTAATTACTAAAATACATAGAACTCCGCAGCTTTCCAACAAGAAAACAATCCAATTCAAAGGTGGGCAAAAGACACAAAGAATTCACCAAAGAAGACACTCAAATGGCAAACACTTGAGAAAATGCTCATGAACACTAGCCATTCGGGAGATGCAAATCGAAACCACACCTTATACCCACAATGACAACAAAATTCAAAAAAACAAAGCTAAAAAAGGAGCAACAAATGCTGGTGAGGGTGTGGAGAGATTGGAATGGCAAAATGTACAACTCTTAAGGAAAGCACCAGGGCACTGTCTGCAACAACTAGGCACAGAAGTGCCCTGTGACCCAGCAATACTTCTACTAGGCAGATCCCCCAAGGAAGCAAGAGAAAGAACATGAACACACAGGTGCTCCCCCATTTGTATGGCAGCACAGTCCACACTGGCAAAAAGCTGGGAACAACCCATGTTCCTATCAGCTGAATGGAAAAAGAAACTCTGGTACCTGCGTACAGCGGAATACTGTACATCTATAAAAAGTAATGAAACCATGAATCACCTCTGGACACAGAAAGAACTGTAAACCATTATGCTGAGTGAAGCTAGCCAATCACAAAAGGACAACTATTGTATGAGCCCACTGCTATAACAATAAAAACCAAGACAGAGGCAGCCTTTTTCTCTCAGGTCGTGTCTTGTTCTAATCTCCTCTCCCAAGCAACATGGTAGAAAGCCTGCCTAAAGCCCCCTCTGGATGTACATCTTAAAAACCACTTCGACAGAGATCTCTGAGATCTCAACTCAGCTGAAGTGGGGGTGCAGGGAGAAAGTGAGAAGACCATCAAGTTGTTGCCATAGAGCATAGTGCTGAGCTCACCCCACTGAATAGAGATGCTCCTACAAGAGTGAGAAGGGGTAGGGGAAAGGTGGGGAGAGGAGGGAAAGAAGGGGGAACCGATCACAATGATTGATACATAACCACCATCCCCACTCCACCCCCTCCCAGAGGAACAAACAACAGAAACCATGAGAGAAGGGAGACAGCAGACAGTGTAAGATATGAAAATAATAATAATTTATAATTTATCAAGAGGCCACGAAGGGGGGGGAGGAGGAACTGATATCAAGGGCTCAATAGAAAGTAAATGTTTAGAAAATAATGATGGCAATTTATTTATACATACATGCTTGATACAATTTATGTATTATGGATTGTCATAAGAGCTGTAAGGGCCTTCAATAAAGTGATCTCTTTTAATATAAAAAATGAAATTGCAGATTTTATAAATAATAAAAATAAAAAATTTAAAGTCACATTCTATTACATATTTAAATGCAATAAATATTCAAGCAAACATGCAGGGAAGCTGCGAGTTGTCTTTTTAAAACTCTGAGCCTTTTATAATGCAGACCCCAATCCACAGATGTCATAGGAGGCCATGCCACGTGGTCCTCAATCTGGGGGCACAGCAGGAGCGTCAGAGAGAACTCACAGAGTTCATTCCTGGATTCCAGCTCGGCCAACTGATCAGACCCTCTGGACATGCTGGATCCGCATCTCTGTTTTTGTCTGTTTGTTTGTTTTTATGCAACTTGGGTGATTCTGATGCTTGAGAGCAATTGCCGTAAAATAAAGATGTCTCCCACCAAAAGAAAGGAAAAAAGTGATAAGGGAACCTCACTGGAAACTCAAGTCAAGATGTGGGGAGAGGACAGGCCCCTCTTGGAGAAGGTGATTACATTTCTCTTGGTGGGTAAACTGGGATGATCAACCCCCATCAGGAAAAAAAAGTGCTTAACAATATCCTTTCATACAACCCAACCAGCGGGAGAGCACACCTGGTACCAGGCTCCTGACAGAACACTTCTGACCTAGTCTCTATCCAGCCCTTGGTGACCTGGGGTGGGTCCAATAGATTTCTGGGACTTGAGACTCTGTCCTTCAGATGTGTCTGGCATCCTCTTCAGGTCACACCAGAAGGAGTCGATGTTGAAATCTCACTGCGTGACCTGGGCTGCATCTCAGACTCACCTGTGGCAGATTTAAGGAACCTTGGACTTACCGCTGAGCTGCCCCAGTGTGAGGAAAAGGAGGTGACTGCTGTCCCAGGCTATGGAATTGGTGGTCATTGGACTTTGGTTTGGATCTCTTGCTTTCAGGGTACCCAACGAATGAGTGTTAATGGAAGTTTCCCCTTATCACCAACCCCCATTGTTTGTTTAAATAGTGTCTAGCCACTTAAGAGTTTAATCTGTATAAATAAACAATTCGTGTATTTTGGTCTGAAACCAGCCTATACTTATATAATTTTCTTTTCTTAACAGTGTGTTAAATTCTATACCACTAGCTAAATTAATGACACTATCAATAGAATTACCTTATACCTCAGGTATAAAGGGAATGATTGATAATGTTCTCGATCATAAAATGATGGTGCTGTCTCTAAAGTGAACCAGAGACACACACACCCCATCGATATAGCAATGGGTTTGGGATTCACACTTAAACGCTAGGCCCAATTTAGGAACCATTGGTTCTTAAGACATGGCCCTGAGGTATGCTCATCCTCATGAAGAGATCACTGAAGATATGGGTGCTACAACAAAGTGTGGGGAAGAAATCAAATGGTGCCCAGCTATCAGAAATAGTGTCTGGAGTCATAAAGGGCTGTCTTAAAACAAGCAGCCATCTAAATGAGGCATCAACCAAGTTCACATGGAAGCAGCACACCAGCCTGTGTGATCCAAGGATTGTAAATCATAAAATCCAAACCTGAAAGAGGGAATGGTATCAAAGCTTAAATTATGAATGCCTGGATTGTAGAAGTCTAGTGACAGGAACAGCAGTAGAAACCCCTGAGCCCCACATGGCTTAAGCTCCCGGGAGGCCCTCTGACCACAGTCCAGGAGTGTGAACAGCAGAGCATTGTAAAGTCAATTATGGCAGATTAGTTAGATTAAAATACAATACCTAATCATTTCATTTCCGTTTCCACCTATTTTTAAATGTTTCCGTTTTTAAGCTTTCTTTCTGAATGAGGCTTTTCAACGTTTTGTCTAGTTATTGTTGTTGAGGTTTTGGTTGATTCCTTGTTTTCATCCCGTTTGTATCTCAAATGATTTCCTATGTGTGAAGCCCAGGATAGGGAGATCTATAGAGACAGTAACTGGATTGATCATAGTCTGGGGCATGGCAGAGGAAGATTGAGGGCCTGGGGAGAAGGAGGAATGGGGACTTAAAGACCATGATTACAAGAAGACAATGGCTGGGAATTGATTGTGATGATGATTGCATGAATCTTCTTAATATAATTGAATGATTAAATTGTATGATATGTGATGCATACCCCAACGAAAATATAATTAAAAAGAAAGAAAATGCTACAGTGACAAGCAAACCCCCCAATAAAACAAAAACTACAGGTTGAACTACAGAATTGGATGGTATGTAAATGATAGCCGGACTAAAAAGTTTTAAAGCTATTATCATGGAAAAAAATCAGAAGCAGAATATCAATACCTAATCCAATTAAAATTGCCAGTGGTGTGTGGGCATGTGTATATGATTGTCTCTCTGCTGGTAAGGCTGTGGACTGTTCTTTCAGACCCATGTTTGACGCTCTCTGGGAAATAAATAAATGTAACTATTTCTCGACTCATTTGGAGGATGCGGGAGGAGAGGTTTCATTCTACAGCCAAAATCATGGCCTGAGATATTTATGGTCAGTTAACATTTAAAAACTGAAAGTTAAAATTTTATAATCAGATTTCAATCCAAAAAATAAATGGGCAATTTAAATTTTAATTTAAAGAGATTTAGTGGGGAGGGAAGAGATACTAAACTAAAAGGCTATTGAATGTTGTGTCCTATTTTTTTAAGTTAATGCTAATGAACTGCTTATACTTGAGTGTCTCTACCTGATCAGATTTTCTTTTATGATAAAAAACATTCCTGGTTTTGATTACTGGTGTCAGAGCAAGTCTTCCCAGGATAAATTCACAAAATACAGCAAAGCAATCATTGTTTTTTCAGGATGATGCTCAGGTATGGATATCAATAGTAACAAAGAAGGAATAAGCTGAGGAACACAATTGAAAAGAAAATTTGCATCACAGGAACCTAATTTTGATAGATGTTCGTTTGCTAAATCATCTAAAATATAATTAGCATGTGTAAAGATATGCATGCAAAATCATTCATTTGTTATGTGTATTTTAAAATTTAAATATCCCAAAATATTTGAGAGAAGATGGTGAGGCACAGGATTTGGGCAAGTGTAAATGTTACCTGACAAAAATAATTAAGAGAACCCAAGCAAAGACAAAGCAGCAAACACACAATTAAAAGGGGGCCAGGGCTAAGATTTGGAGCCAAGTTTCATCTCACATGGTAGTATGTGGCCTCGTGTGACTTTCAGGACAAAAAAGAGCATTTATCAGACCCTTTTTTAAAACAAAGCAATTCTGAAGAAACCTGTTTCCTTCTCACTTTCATTTCTTGGCTTCTAAATCTAAAGAAGAAATAAAATCAAGATCTAAATGCTGTTTAAAGTAAAGACAGAGTTGCAGAAACAATTGTTTGTCTTGCTGCGCCATAGGATGCACAGGCAAGGCACCTTCTGTGTCTTTTCTAGGACAAAGATTTCCTAGGACAAAGATCATCCCACCAGCCCTCACACTGGCGGAGCACAAATGCGGCTCCATGTGGCCATCATGCGGCCATTGTACATATTGCACTTCCACTCCGCTGGTGTTCAGCAACACAATGGGCATCTGGAATCTTTTTTAAATTTCCTTAATTTTAAAATTTTCTTTTGTTGCTGCTATAGAGAATACACACAGCACAATAGGCAATGATTTAACCATTCCTACGTGCATGAGCCAGTGACAGTGACTACATTCTTTGATGTGTGCAATCATTTTCCTCCTTTTTTCTGTGTTGCTCCCTTTTTATTAAAATAACTCTCTTCATCTCTAAGGTTACTATCTTAATCTTTCAAGTTGCTGTTGTAAATTTGATCTAACGTACTCACTGCCTTTAAGCCAATTGAAGGGAGTCTTGGTGACATGGTGGGTTACATGTTGAAAGGTCGGCCATTGGGGACACCAGCTACAAAGATGAGGTGTTCCACTCCTGTGAAGATTGACAGTCCTGGAAACCCAGAGGGGCAGGTTTACTCTGCCCTAGAGTGTCCCTGTGAGTTGGAATAGACTCAGTACTCACTGCCTTTGACACACAGTGACAGTATATAACAGCGTGGAACTGCCCTTGTGGGTTTTAAAAACCTAAGTAGAAAGAGAGTCTCATCTCTCTCCTGTGGCATGGCTGTTGGTTTTGAACTACTGACCTTGCAGTTAGCAGCCAAACTCATAGCCTACTACATCACCAGGGCTCCTGGAGCTAATATAAAATGAAACAAACAAACTCACTGCCATAGAGTTGACACTGACTCATAGCAATCCTATAGGACAAAGTAGAACTGCCCCTGTGGGTTTCTAAGACAGTAACTCTTTACTGGAGTAGAAATCCCCATCATTCTCCTGAGGAAGGGCTAGTGGTTTCAAACTGCCAACCTTGAGGATCTGAGCCCAACATTCTAGTAGTCAAACTGTTGTTTGGTTTTCAGACAATTTCAGAAAATATTTATGACCTGAGTATTACACACACACATGCACACATACACACACACACACACACACACACACACACTACCCTCAGGGTAATACTTTCAGGGATTCAACTAGCTCTCGGGATTCCAGTCTAGAGTCCATGAGAATCTGAAATTCTGTTCTGCATTTCCCTCCTTTTAATCAGGATTATTCTTTGGAATCTTTGATGAAAATGGTCAATAATGGTAGCCATGCACCATCTAGTTCTTCTGGTCTCAAGGCAAAGAAGGAAGCTATTCATGGAGGTAATTGGTTTCATGGAACATCCTAATTAATTGTCCTAGTAATGTGCTTAAACCCACAACCGTAGATCCCATATGACCTCCTAATGATGCTGTAGGACAGAGTAGAACTGCCCCAGAGGGCTTCTTAGGCTGTTAGTCTTTACTGAATGAGACAGCCTCATCTTTTTTCCTGAAGAATGGCTGGAAGGTTCAAACTGCCCACCTTTGTGCTCACTATCCCAGTGCTGAGTCCACTGTCCCCTACCCGGATCATCAGTACCGTGTTCAGTGCATCATCTCAACCCCTTAGCTCACTGTGTAGTGCTCGCGCCATTAGGAGTTTGCAAACAGCCATCAAGGCAGGCCAAGTGGTCTCTATTTGCCTGGAGCAACAAAAGAAGAAGAAAGTCCAGACGAGAGGACATGGGATGTGTGGCTACTCCCTCCCTGACCCACTGCCTCCTTTGCCATGAGACCAGAACTAGGCATCTGGAATCTTGAACCAACTGCAGCAGGCGCAGTTGATCTGCCCATTCTCCCTCCCCTGATGGGAAAGTCTCTGCTGGTGATTAATTTTAGAATGTGCTCCCCAGCCTGGCCCACCAGGCCATGATGATGATGTTCCTGAGTAGAGCAGCCAGTCCACAGAGAGAACAACATGGCTGGCCCTACTATGAGACATGATGCCCCTCAGTGACTAAGGGCGATACAGGGGACAGCACCGGAGACACAGTGTGGGAATTGCACCTGACCTGATCCCACCACACTGAGGCAAAGCACTGGGGGAGTGCAGCGGAACAGCAAGGGAATGGAGTGGCAAGGTCCCCAGGGAATGCTGAAAGTGGACTTTGGGGCGAAGGGCGTGGTGCCCCAACAGACTGGACTGGAAAACGCTCCTAAGGGCCAGCAAACGATCCCTGAACTAACTACAAGCTTTTCTCTTGTGAACTGTTTTGTTCTGTTCTTTTTCAGTGGTTTGTTTTTGTTGTTTTGTTGTTTGTTTTTGTTGTTGTATACTGTTGCTTTGTTTTCCTCTGTCTAGTTTTCGTGCATGTTAGTGACTCCACAGATCTGTCTGAATAGGACAGGCTGGATGAACTATCTGGAGGAAAAACAACGGGACCAACAGTTCCGGGGGGACTTGGGGTGGGGGGTATGGGGGGTAAGGAAGTGGTGTTAACAAACACAGGGACAAGGGAAAAACATGGGACACCAAATGGTAGAGAAGGGGGAGTGGCAGGCCTGGTGGGAAATGATCAAGGGTAAGGTTGCTTAGAGAAGAGGTATACTCTAGCCCAGGTGGCGATGAAGCATGGTAGTAGGGCAGGAGGAAAGTCAAGGGAGATGGAGGAAAGAGCTAGGAGTCAAAGGGCATTCATGGAGGTCTAGACAAAGACATGTACATGCAAATATATAGGAGGATGGGGAAATAGATCTATGTGTCTATATTTATAGGTCAAGTATTAAGGTGGCGGAAGGACCTCGGGCCTCTACTCAAACACTCCCTCAATGCATGAATACCTTCTTTTATTAAATTGGAACTCTATGATGCTCACTCTCCCGACACAACGGCTGGAGCCAAAGTGGGTGAACAAGTAAATGTGGTGAAGAAAGCTGATGGTGCCCGGCTATCAAAAGAGATAGTGACTGGGGTCTTAAAGGCTTGAAGATAAACAAGCGGCCATCTAGCTCAGAAGCAACAAAGTCCACATGGAAGAACACACCAGCCTGTGTGATCGTGTGGTCCCAAAGGGATCAGTTACCAGGCATCAAAGAACAAAAAATCATATCATTGACTGCACACCTCCATGATAGGATCGCTGAAGACAAATGGGTGCATAAGCAAATGTGGTGAAGAAAGCTGATGGTGCCCGGCTATCAAAAGAGATAGTGTCTGGGCTCTTAAAGGCTTGAAGGTGAACAAGCGGCCATCTAGCTCAGAAGCAAAAAAGCCCACATGGAAGAAGCACACCGGCCAGTGCCATCACGAGGTGCCAAGGGACCAGGTATAAGGCATCATGCAAAAAAAAAAACAAAAACAACGATATAAGTGTGTGTATGTATGTGTATATATGTGTATATGTATATATATACCATATTAAATGAAGGGGGAAGTGCAGAGTGGAGACCCAAGGCCCAAGTGTCGGCCAATGGAGATCCCCTCATAGAGGCGTTTAGGAGAGGAGATGAGTTAATTAGGGTGCGAGGTAGTACCGATGAAGAACACAGCTTTCCCCCAGATCCTGGATGCTACCTCCCCCCAACTACTATGATCCGAATTCTACCTTGCAGGCCTGGATAGGACAGAGGCTGTACACTGGTACATATGAGGGCTGGAGGTACAGGGAATCCAGGGTGGATGATACCTTCAGGACCAAGGGTGTGAGGGGCGATGCTGGGAGAGTGGAGGGTGAGTGGGTTGGAAGGGGGGAACTGATTACAAGGATCCACATGTGACCTCTTCCCTGGGAGAGGGACAGCAGAGAAGGGGGGAAGGGAGACTCCGGATAGGGCAAGATATGACAAAATAACGAGGTATAAATTACCAAGGGCACATGAGGGAGGGGGGAAAGGGGAGGGAGGGGGAAAAAAAAAAGAGGACCTGATGCAAGGGGCTTAAGTGGAGAGCAAATACTTTGAGAATGATTGGGGCAGGGAATGTATGGATGTGCTTTATGCAATTGATGTATGTATATGTGTGGATGGTGATAAGAGTTGTATGGGTCCCTAATAAAATGTAAAAAAAGAAAAGAGGAGAAAAAAATGATTAGGGCAGGGACTGTACAGATGTGCTTTATACAATTGATGTATGTATATGTATGAACTGTGATAAGAATTGTATGAGCCCCTAATAAATTGTTAAAATTAAAAAAAAAAAAGAATGTGCTCCCATGTTCCCAGGTTCCAGACACTACAATTAGTTTCAATTATTCGTCACTATATTGTTAGTTCTGATTTATATTGCTCCCTTGGATGTTGTCATCTGAATAGTGTAGTGAATTTTGTTATGGTAACCGGGATATTATAGTCAATTTTGGTATTGTTTCTTTTATAATAAGAAATGTGCCTTGGAATGCATGCTTACTCTTCTTGAAGTTACAAATAATCCGTTAATTTTGCTTTCCGCTTCTGTTCATGTTTGCTTGAACCCCAGATCAATGAGTTGTTCGGCTTTAAAGATGGACTGAGATGTGGACTCGGGACTGCAATCAAGGAATCGCTTAGATTCCAGCAGTCCTGTTATGACCGAATAAAGACTCCTCTACATTTTCACGGCAGTATAGTGGCCGTCAGTTATTCGAATCCGCAGCACTTGATAAAGTGTGTGTGTGTGTGTGGGGGTGCATTGAGAAGAAGGCCCTCAATGAAATGGGCTGACACTGTGGCTGCGAATGGGTTCAAGCTCAGGAACAATCGTGAGGATGGGGCAGGACCAGGCGGTGTTTCCTTTGCTGTGCACAACCGACTGCCTGGCACCTACCAAGAGCAATGACACCATGCTTTCCTTGATCACCTTTACTTCTAATGACAGAAGCAGCTCTTGGGCGATTGAAAGTGCACGAGAAGTAAAGATCATTCAGTGACTTGCCTTAGGCCTTGCATTTTGGTGCCTGGTCAGGTGTCAGGCTCATAGGCGCCTTTAGTGAGTTCCCTGTGTGCTTTTGTAGCTACCAAAGCTGGAACCGGTAGGTAACAGACCAATTCATCACCACAGCAGGTGGGAATGTGGAAGCAGTCCAGAGACCATGGATGGGAGACAGAGTCTGGTGTAGAAAGACTCAGAGCCTTGGTTCTGGGGCTCTCGGACCAGTTTGGTCACAAGATAACTCATGACCATGTGACCCTAATATACACACCCAGGCAAGGCATGTGCCTGAAGGTGACACTGCCCCTTCTTGGGCTGGCCAGAGGAGTTCAACAAAGTCGGCCAGAGGGAAAATCTTCGTATGTTGTTCTTGGAGGCCTGGTGTGGTGCCGGGTGGGCTAGTAACTGCACAATCAACAGTTTGAAATTACTGGCGGCTCCAAGGGAGAAAAATGAGGATTTCTACTCCCGTAAAGATTGACAGGCCTGGCAAGTCTCCTATCGGGTCACTAGGAATCTGAATTGACTTGATGGTAGTGAATTTGGTTGGTTTGGGAAGAAATAATTCCGTGGAGGCTGAATCTAGATGTAAACTTGGAAATGGATCGGAGGTCCTCACTGTAAACAGTGAGCCTATTGCAAACCTAGTGCTCAGAATTTAAGCTCTAATATGGATAAAAGGCCTAGTGATCTAATTCTGAAAAATTGGTCCTTGTAAACCTTAGAACGTGCTCCTATGCTGACCCACTTGTTGTTAGGCGTTGTGGTAGTTACATAATCTCCTGTCAACTTGATGGTATTAAGAGTAAATGGGGGTGGAGTTAAACCTGTCAATCAGGTTGCAGCTTGATGACCTCATTTGGAGGTCTTGGAGATAAATTGCTCAATGGAGGCTGGACACACACTTTCGCCTTGCCTTCCCTGTCCTGCTGTTGAGACAGTCAGAGAGCTGGAGGAGCCATAAGAAGACCAGCATCAGCGTTGACATATTTCCATGGCCACTGGATCCATCTATCCACCGACCTATGATTTTCCTGCATTCAGCATCATTGCATGTGCTGTGTGAGTCTAAATAGGTATGTATGGACTAGTATCGGACATATGGGCTGATAGCAGAATTATAGACTTGATCTGGAATGGGCTGGGATGTTTTCTCAATGTACCACAATTGCTCTTTAATATAAAGTTATCTCTGACACACATATGATTGTCTCTGGATTTGTTTCTCTAGTCACCACAGACTAACACAGGTGTCAAGTCGGCTCTGACCCATAGCTGCCCTGTGCACAACGGAATGAAACAGTGTATGACGGTCCTGCACCATCCCCACAATCATTCCTATGCCTGTCCCACACAGGGACACCTAAGTCAGAATTGGCTTAACTGCAATTGGGTTATTTTCTTCTGAAAAAATAATGAGGCTTGTCTGAGGGCTTTCATGAGGATGCACAGTTTAAAAAACAAAAAAAACCACCTATCATTATTTTAGCTCACTGTGTACCACAAAAGTTACCGTGTAATTATACTCTCTTGCTGGAGTGCTTAGTAATTTCATGATTGGCGATCTTTCATCTCCAACTAATATTGGGGAATTGATGCATTTGAGCTGTGGTGTTGGTTGGCGGGGGATCCTAAGCTCAAATATATTTTATAGACTCTTTTATGAAGTCTTAAACAGGACAAAAACCAGCATGATATCTGTACAAGAAAATACCCATATGTCATCAGAGGGAAAGCAGATGATACTGATGTTGGAGCAGCGGGCGACACAGAAAGCAGAAGAAGAGGTGCCACCACTAAATCAAGGTCTGGCTGTCACTGAGCAAGTCTTCTGTGTTTTCGAGGCATTCGGGAAAGCATCAGCTATTGGAGATTTTCAGGCGGGCGCTTTGATACTCAGCCTCCTCAGTGAAGGAGTCCTGATGGTGTCATGGTTCCACGTGCTGCTATCTGAAAGCCGGCAGTTTGGAACCACCAGCAGCTCTCTGGGAGAAAGACAAGGTTTTCTATTCCCGTAGAGTGACGCTCTCAGAAACTCAAAGAGGGCAGTTGCATCAGCACTGACTCAATGGCGTGAGTTTATTATTCACTGTTGGTCCTTCTTTCCCTTCTGCATTCCGAGTCTCTGGGGAGCCTGGACCTCAAGCCAGCTTCCAAGACCTTTCTAAGACCTGGGTGCTTGGGAAAGTAATGAAAAACGAAGACTGGCAAGGCAAGGAGGCACAAAGGCAATTTAAAGTTCTTCGGGGACAAAGGTTTACAACTGAAAGCAGCATCCTGGGATAAGAAAGCATCGCTCGTGGAAGAAATTAGTAGCATTAGAACATTCTGATCCATCTTCCAGGGCTCATCGTCGCTCCCTGAACAGCAGGCCATCTTTGTGTCTCAGGCCAACGTGGCAGTGCTCTTCACTGGTGTCCAGCAGGGAGCTTTTAACCGGCTACATCTATGAACAAGACATTCGTTGAAACCCTGAACTAAATTAAAATGAGTGCTTTGCTTTTCCTTCTTTGTGGGGGGTGAGGAGCAGTTATGTTTTGTTGCTTTAATCCAGACACCTCTCAAAATGCAGACCAAACTAGCTCATTTTCCCTGTGCATTGTGATTTAGAATTAGTCCTATTAAGTGCCTGTTAAAGATGCATTCGCTTGAACTTAGATGTTCAATGTTACTACTCCCAGCAGTTGTCCTTCCTGAAGCCACGATCAGCTCTTTGTACTCTTTAACGCACTCTTTTTCAGGTATGTACCGTAACTTTTCCGAACCCATTTAAAGAAGAAGGAACCCTCGTGGCCCTGCCAGGTGGAGCGTTGGGCTGCCCACCACGAGGTCATTAGTGCAAAGCCACCAGCTGCCCATCAGAAGAAAGATGAGGCTGTCGGCTGCGGTCAAGTTACAAAGGCGTGGCAGCCCTGGGTGGAGCCCAGTTCTACTCTCACCCACATGGGGCCACATGAGCTACTCTCACCCACATGGGTTCACACGAGTCAGAGCTGACTTGACAGCACCTGGTTGGGTCGTGGTCGCTGTGAGTGGGAACCACGTGAGGACAGTGGACTTGCTTGGTAGAGGGATTTTTATTCTGACCCACAGATCACTATACGTTTGAATTTGCCTCTGGAGATTACTAAAGTAAATGGTTTCATTTCTTTTTGTAGGTGCCCTTGGTGGCACAGTGGCTCTGATCCAGGTTGGCTGTTTGAACCCACCAGCTGCTCCTCTGGAGAAAGACGGGGCTCTCTACTCCCGTAAAGAGTCACAGTCTTGGACACCCGCAGGGCCATTTCTATGAGTCGATTTGACGGCAGTGAGTTTGCTCGGTGGTTGTTCTATGTGTCATGGAAAATATGAGCTATGTCATTTGATTGGTAGGTTTCTTAACAACAGCCATAAATTATAATCAATCTTTAAAAGTGATTGGTCACCTGTGGCCAGAAGGAAGTCTAGGTCACAGACTGTTTCACCTGAAGCCCTCAAATCCCCCCTACTCTTCATTGCAAATCATCACTGAATGGTTCTTAAATTCATTGTATTTTAACCATCTACTGAATTGGATCTACTGCCATCATGATGATTCTGACTCATAGCAACCCTATAGGACAGAGTGGACCCATCCCTGGGGCTTTCTGAGGCTGTCAATCTTCATGGAGCAGAAAACCTCATTGTTCTTCTCACGGAGCAGCTGGGGGGTTCGAACTGCTGACTTGAGGTGAACAATCCAATGTGTCACTGTGTCACCTACTACAGAGGTCACCAGACCTCCTTCACTGACCACACAGAGGTCATTTAATAACAAAATCGTGTATTGTATAAGACATAGAATTTGAAACCAATAAAGATTTGAATCTGAAAATTAGTGTGCCTTTTAAAGACTGCTGAGAAATGTGAACATTTGTTCTGTATCATATCAAAAAGAAACATGTTTATTACAAAACTGTTCTTCAACTCCATGCTATGTCAGAGGGTGATGTGAGCCCCAAGGTCAGCAGCGTGAAACACCTCCAAGGACAGTGGATTTGTTAATGTGGTTCTTCTAGCCAAGTCTTTGCCTCCCACCAAGCCACCCTTCCCAGAATGGGTCTGGTGGGAAGTAGGGGGAAGACACTGACAGGATTCCCTGGAGCACCACCCTGCTGTGTATAAAAGGAAGCCACCGAGAAGCAGGAGAAGGGACCTCACTAGCAGCAAGGGCCATGAGTGAAGCATGTCCTCTGGACCTGAGACTTCTGCTCAGTGAACCTCCTGGGTCCAGGTGACAGCTACAACATCTGAGGAGAATCAGCAGAAGCAGGAGCCAGAGCCTGGAACAGAGCGGTGGACATGGACCGCCCAGCCCACCGAGCAAGGAAAGCTTCGGTGCTTGGTGCAGGAGGCTGGCATTCTGAGTGGTGGGCACCTGGGCACTGACTCGGGGGAGTCGCACATGCTGCCCTGTGGAAGTGAAGAGGGGAGCCTTCGGGCAGAGGCTTACTGGAGTAGGGTGCCTCTGGGCACTTAATCCAGAGAGCTCAGTTTGCTGAGTCACTGAGTTTGAGCTGAGAGCCTTCCAGTGGAGGCTTATAGCTGGGGGGTACGCTTTTTGGGCATTGATAGGCAGACAAGGCAGAGCTATGTAACATGACCTGATAAACAACTCAACCCTGGGCATCTCTCACTGGCTTTACAACTTGCTAACTTCCTTCATATGCCCTTTAATTATGAATTTTGTCTGTGCCTATTAAAACCAATATTTTACAATGTAAAGAGCGCTTGATAGTTATTTCCCAACAGCTGTCCACTCTTTTCTTAAAGCATCGGTTAAAGAATTTTTAATTAGTTATTACTTAATTAAGGAATCTTTCATTAGTTATTAATTAAATAATCTCTCATTGGTTATTAATATGTCTTTCACACACGCTTTCTCATTTGAAAGTTTTCAACACTAGGAATACTTGCTTGTTTATAGTAACAGCTGAAAACCATGATGAACATAACTAAGGTCACTAAACTGTACGTGGGAAGGTTATTGAAATGGCAAGGATTTTGTTTCCTACATGTTTATCACACTTTAAAAAAATACTAATGGTTCAAAAAAAACCCCTAGAGAGGTAAAATAGAGAACTTCATTGAAGACAGTGGAGCCGCCGGCTTCTTCTCCAGGAAGACTTACAGTCTTGAAAACGCACATGGGCAATTTACCCTGTCCTCCTCAATGGTTTCCTGTAAAAGGGTAAAACAGTATCAATTTCAATAGAATTGTATAACCTATACCTGTAGAGAAGGAGTCACTGAGCAAGGGCATTTAAATGCCTCAGGTGAGTTGGGTAAGAGTTATTTTAGGTTTGTTACCAGTCAGCAATAATAAAATCATTGATTTTTCAAAAAATATATTTTTATTCACAAAATAAGTTAAATATTTAAAAAATATGTAGACCTAATGTTGTACTGGGTGAGATCAATTGACACCCTTATTAATAATTAAAGCCTTTATTAACAGCTGGTTCAAGAGGGGCCTAGCACCCTGAAAAACACTCTCGACCCAGCACAGAGAAAGGGCAGGATTTTTTTTCAATCATTTTATTGGGGGTTCGTACAACTCTTATCACAATCTATATATACATCCATGTATCGAGCACATTTGTACATTTGTTGCCATCATCATTCTCAAAACTCTTGTTCTCCACCCAAGCCCCTGGCATCAGGTCCTCATTTTTTCCCCTCCCTCCCCACTCCCCACTCCATCATGAACCCCTGATAATTTATAAATTATTATTTTGTCATATCTTGCTCTGACCCATGTCTCCTTTCCCCCACTTTTCTGTTGTATGTCCCCCAGGGAGGAGGTTACATGTAGAGCCTTGAAATAGGTTCCCCCTTTCTAACCCACCCTCCCTATCCCCTCCCAGTATCGCCACTCATACCACTGGTCCTGAGGGGATCATCCGCCCTGGTTTCCCTGTGTTTCCAGTTCCCATCTGTACCCGAGTACATCCTCTGGTCTAGTCAGACTTTTTTGGTTGTGTAAAGGGCAGGATTTTTATTGTTAAGGCAGAGGGCTGGCTTAAGGGAGGGATATCCAAGCACTTGCATTTTTCACCTATCAGGTTGGCAGGAATGGCACAGGGGTGGGTGGGGTTGGAGTGGCACTAGGGGGAACAGCAGAGTTGCAGGTAATAATTTAAAGTCTAACAGGATAGCTTCTCTTTCTTGTTAATTGGGCAGGCAGAATCTGGAGGCATCTACAGAAATTCAAGGTCTGTCAGTAGGTCCGGGAGGCGAAGGAAGGGGAGTAAGGGCAGCTGGGTACTCGCAGGGGTAGGGTGGGGGTTGAAGGTTGTTTAAACCAAACCGGAGTTCTTCACGCTAAGCTGGGTTACTACACCTAGTAGAACAGAGATGGAATAAACACCTGGTGTTTAGGGAACGGAATATGACCACCTCTTCATGAACACAGGAACACAATGAGTTCACATACCTATGTAATGAAGCCCCAAAAGCAATCATTTAAATTGAGTGATTCAGTTAAGCAGGTTTGGTTGCGTCTAAGTGGATCAGCCACTTTGACTCCGTGCTGGTCTTGAAGTGTGGACGTGGTTCCTCGCTGTGGAATTTCGTATCCTGACACAGGCAACTAATCTGTCATTTCGTTAGTGCTGTTCGTTAATGCTGGGTTTTGTTCTTAGAGTTTTTCTTATACCCAGGTATAAAACAACCCCATCGCATGTCATGTATACCTTCACCAAACAAAAGAGTGAAATATTTACCTTAATTTTAAAAAGGAAAGTTAAGCCAGGGTGATCAGGCAGGGAGGGGGTGGGATGGGGGTGGGGGGAGCAGGGAACCACAAGGGAAGAATATGCTCAGGACATCTCAAGCTGAAAGAACTGAAGAAAAAAATGTAAGCCTCAAATTGAAATATTGAAGAAGTCTACAGGCAAAATGGTGAATGGTGTAGGACGCATCAGAAGAATATGGAAGGAAGATACAGAGCCTTGTACCAGACAAAACTGGTGTATTCAACCATTTCAAGATGTAGCATATGTTCAAGAATTGCTGGCATTGAAGAAAGAAGTCCAAGCTACACTGAAGGCATTAGTGAACGATGACGTCCCAGGAATGGACAGAAAATCCACTGAAATGTTTCAACAAACCGATGCAGCACTGGAAGCACTCAGTCATCTATGCTCAGAAATTTAGTGGACTGCTAGCTAGCCAACAGTCTGGAAGATATCTATCTTTGTACCCCTTCCAAAAAAAAGTGCCCCGACAGAATGCAGAAATATCAAACAATATAATTAATATCACATGCAAGTTGTGTTAGACCAGGTTGACTAGAGAAGCAAATTCGGAGATATATATATATGAAAGAGCTTTATATCAAAGAGTAATTTTATATCAAGAAAATATCCCAGCCCAAACCAGATCAAATCCATAAGTCTGATATTAGTTCATAAGTCTGATACTAGTCCCTAAATCCCCCTTGAGACACACACAGTCACAAGCAATGATGCAGAATGCAGGAAGATCACAGGTCAGTGGGTGAAAAGTCTGTGGATCCAATGGCGGTAGAAGCATCACAGGGCTGGTGCAAGTCTGCTGCATGGCTCACTCGGGTCTCAGCATGGCTCCACCTGGCTTGTCAACAAGAAAGTAAAAGCAGAGAGAGAGTGTGTGCTCTGCCTCCAGAGAGGAAGCTCCCAGAATCCTCATGAGAAGGCCATGCCCACGAGGAAGCATCATCAGGCTGTGACCTGGTTGACAGGCTAGACTCCACCCCTATACTTATTTATCAAGTTGATATGAAATTACGTAACTACCACCAAGTAAAATTTTGCTGAAGGCATTCAAAAGTGTTGCAGCATTGCCATTGACCAGGACCTGCCAGAAATTCAAGCTTACTTCAGAAAAGGACATGTCATGGGAATATCATTGCTGACATCAGATGGATCTTGGCTGAAAACAGAGGCTACTAGAAAGATGTTTCCTTGTGCTTTGTTGGTTATGTATAGGCATTGACCGAGTGGCTCATAACAAACTATGGGATTCCAGAATGCTTACTTGTGCTTATGTGAAACCTGTACATAGAACAAGAGACAGTCATGAAACAGAATAAAGGGATTAAAATCAAGAAATATGGGTGTCAGACTTATATTCTGCGATGGTTAATAGAGTTTATGTCAACTACACACTCCTGGGTGAAGTCCAACCTATCAATCAAGTCCCAGTCTGTTGACATCTCCTTGTGGGGGGAGGAGTGGAGAGGGGTGACCTTTTGTATAAGGGAGAGATCCTCAGCAGAGTTGAGCTCTCTTTTGCCCCTTCACCTTCTGCTGGGGCTGGATCCTGTGTCTATTCATCCATCTCCTGTTGTGTTGCCTGCCAATCCCAGGAACAATCAGGGGACAGATTGTGGACCTTACTGGCCTGTGGCCCTCCTGATTCATCAGCCTGCTTCCTCTTGGTCAGTTTCCAGAGCTATCAGAGTCAGAGAAGTCTTCAGCTCACATCTGACCAGTGGACTTAAACTAGACTGAATCTAGTTACTTCTACAACTGTGTAGGACACGTTTTTGATATAAATCTCCTTCTACATAGACAAACAGGAGCTCCGGTAGTGTAGTGGTTATGTGTTGGGCTGCTAACCTCAAGGTCAGCAGTTTGAACCCACCAAGTGCTCTGAGGGAGAAAGATGAGGTTTTCTACTTCTGTAAAGAGTTACGGTCTTGGAAACCCACAGGGGGCAATTTTACCCTATCCTTTCGGGTCAATATGAGTCAGAATTGACTCAATGACAGTAAGATTTTTTGTTTTAGCTCGTTTTTTTAGGGGTGTATATGTGTGCGTGTGTGTGTATATGTATATACACATACACATATCACTGGTTTTGCTTCTTTAAAGCACCCAACATAATACCTATCTTCATCATCCTTATTCCATCTCTAGGCTGAGCAAATAATTCCGTAAACTGGACTACATGAAGAAAGAATGTGCTCACTGAGTGGGATGGAGTCCTTTTCTTTCCTGTTGCTGTGCAGTGGCACCTGTGTACTTGCAGTTTGTTGTAAATGTGCTGATGAAAGGGTTATGTCTAGTCCTTTAGGAAACAGGTGCATAGGAATCTTGGCAGAAAATTCATCATTGGTTGCAGGTTTCTTGGTACTGACCCCAAAAGTTGCCTGAATCTAAGCAGCATATATAAATTTTAACTCATCTTACCACTCATTTGTGATCAATGCTACTAGATATTCAGAGATGTATACTATATGTTATGTCCTCAGAGACAACCATGAGAAGATGCTGGCACATTGTCAGACAGAGGTAGGAGTTGTATCAACGTGGTCTTTAAATGAGTGTTTGTCCTGCAAATCACTCACTGGGGATGTAGAAGCAGCAGTAGGCATGTCTCAAGGAGGTTGCTTTGATTCCAGCGGAGTCACTGGCATAGGCGTAGGAGTGTATTGCGCCATGTCCAAGGTCAAGGAGGTGACATCGGACAATAGCTTATCCCACTTCTCATTCAAAGGTTTTAAGTTTAAGTTAAGACCTGTGATGATTGCTACAAGGCTGGAAATGTTGTCTTTAAGGTCATTTTTAACCTTTGTAATGATTTCAGAGACTTCAGAATACTTGGGTTCTGCCTCCTCCTCCCTTTCCGTCTTCTTCATGGGCTCTTCAGCGGGCACATGTGTGGCTCTGTTGCTAGAGTTGGTGTTGCAGGCACTGTCTCTGGGCTTGCCAGTGATGGAGGTTCATCCTCAGCCATGTCAGATGCTGTCGACATTAGCGCTTTCAAGTCGTTACTTAGACAAAATTCCATTGATTTTGCTACTTGTAAACCTAGGAAACTCTAGGTTTTCTGCTCTTAATTATGAATCTTTTGAATATGTGTTTGTTAATAGACCTTCATATCCAGTATTTGCTCCTAAATCCACATCACAGAGGCTTCAGTCCTGACCAACCCACTGAAAGCCGCTTTCCTTGAAGTCTCCAACTTCCCCAATTTCCAAGCCCACGAGTGATTTCTCTGTCTTCAATTCCTCTGTACTCTGTTTCTAAATGCACAACAGCTCATTCCTCAGAAGTCTCTGCTCCTGGTGTGGATTAAGTTGTCCTTTATCGTCGGTCTCTGCGGAGGTGGCCTCAAAACGAACCACCTTTTTCTTCTTGGTGTTTTGTAGGAAATATCTGTTCCTGTGAACTTGAGGATGTGATTTTTCTTCTTTTTTCCCATTAAAATTTGCTCAGTATACAGATTTTTCAATAGGCTCCAAGATTGCGGCTCTGGTATCTGGTTGCGATTCCTTAGTTTGCATTAGTCAAGTTCTGTGGATTGTTTTGTTTGAAAGAGGGTTAATGAATTTAACAACAAAAACTGCCCCCTGTGAGTTTCTGAGAGTTTACGTCTTTATGGGAGTAGAAGGCCCGTCTTTCTGGTGGTTTCGAACTGCTGATGTTGCAGATTGCAAGCTTAACTCATAACTACTAAGCCTCCAGGGCTCCTTCAATGAACTTCAGGATTATGCACATTGGGTAGCTGGGTAAAATCTCTCTCTCCCTGCTTATCTGCCTGTATCTGCTAGAGGCATGCTAATGTGCTTAGTGGACGGAGAAAGATGGATTAAAGCACTGGATTTCCTAGAAAGATTATGTCCTAAGTAATTATTGTCAATTTGAGTCAGTGATGCAAAAGCAAACCATGTACCCATTAGACATCTGTTCTTTTAAATATTTAAAAAAATAGTGCAGCCTTTGTTAAGCAAGATTTTCCCTCTTACCAGGAAGGACATTCCCAGTTTCTCTCTTATAAACAGGCACGCCTCCCAGGAAGCACCATCAACCTGGTTGGCAGGCTGGACTCCACCCTCCGCAAATACAAGTTGACAACGTAAAATCTATCACAACAACTAACATGAAACATTGTAGTCCAACTGACTAACATGAAATATTGTAGTCCAACAATTTGAAAATCTAGATGGCATGGACAAATTCCTAGAAAACACTACCTACCCAAACTAACACAAAGGTATACATTGTAGACAGCTCCCTTATAAAAAAAAAAGATTAAAGATACCATAAAAAATTTCTAACCTAAAAAAAAATATATCCTCAGGACCAAATGACAATCCTGGAAAGTTTTACAAACATTCAGATAAAAACTGGAACCAAGTGCAGCTACTCAATTGCTTCAAAATACAGATGAGAACAAAGCACTACCAAACTCTCTCTGTGATGCTAGCCCAACCCGGACACACACGGCAGGCACAGGCATCGCAAAAAAGAGAAGAACAATGTGATCCAACTACTGAATTGTATGATATGTGGATTATGTCCCAATAAAACTGTTTGAAAAAGAAAGATAACCACAAGACAGTATCCCTTATGAACATAGATGTAAATATTTTCCACAAAATTCTAGCCAACTCAAGTGGGACTCATACCAGGGTTGTAAGGGTGGATCAGCACTAGACAACCAATCATTGTAATCCACCACAACAGTAAAACAAAGGAACACATCCATATCCCATCCCAATTGATGCAGAAAAGACCTTCTGTAAACTCACTGCTGAGCCAAGGACACCGTTCAGAGGGTTACGAAAAGAGGGGGAATAGAAACAGGAAACACCGAGAGGAAGTGGGGTGAGTGAGGGCACATTGAGGGGTTTGCCTTGCATAAGTTGAAACAAAAATGTGTATGAATTGTTAAGATAAAACTGATCTCCTATTCTGTTAACCTTCACCTAACTCACAATCAACTTTTTTTTTAAATTTAAAGAGCAAACAAACAAGAACTCACCACCCTTTTCCTGATGAAAGGACAGGGAGAGATCTATAGTTCCACTTTAGGCATCGGGTCACGAGCTTTTAAGACTTCAAATGCTACCTACCCCCCCCCCCCCAAAAAAAAACCCAACACAAAGAACTCAGCAATGTAGAGCGTTGTTTTGATGGAGCATGGTATGCCAGTTGACCTTCTTGTCCTCTGAGACTATAGTTCTCAATTCCTTGCCGCAATGACTCAGACTCTTAAGATGTTTGGTTACATCTAAGAAATTTTTATAACTTTGCTTTCTGTATGCTCCTCCACATATGGATAGATTTCAGAAAAGGTAAACACCTTTGTACAAATATTTTTGTCCAACCTATATATATTTGTGGGTATGCTCCCGCTCTCTCTCCCAAACCCATTCAATCACATGTTTGTCTGTGTACTATCTTATAGATCATCTTTTGCAAGATTGTGTATATAACAGTATTTAGCTACTGTCTTTAACTCTTTTACTTCCTCCGTCTCCTCCAGCCTCTTATCATTTTTGGCCAAACTTCTTTATTGTATGTTGATGTCCTCCTTATCCAAGTTGACAGGTGTCGACCTTCGAGTCAATAAATCACCATCCTTTCTCCTCCCATCCATGGTAACAGTCAAAGAATAGTTCTTTAGGGTGAAAACCTTTTCTTGACTTCTGAAAATAGTTGTGGTTGTTGTTAGATGCTGTCAAGTTGGCTCTGACTCAGTGGCCCCATGACTATTGAAATACAAGTTTCCTCTAGTTCCTAAATGCTTCCCCTCCCCTCCCCCATCATGATCTGAATCCTACCTTGCAAGTCTGACTAGACCAGAGGATGTACACTGGTACAGATAGGTACTGGAAACACAGGGGATCCAGGGCAAATGATCCCTTCAGGACCTATGGTGTGGTTGGCGATACTGGGAGGGTAGAGGGAGGGCGGAGTAGGAAGGGGGAACCGATTACAAGGATCTACATGTGACCTCCTCCCTGGAGGATGGACAACAACAGAAAAGTGGGTGAAGGGAGACGTCGGACAGGGCAAGATATGACAAAATAATAATTTATAAATTATCAAGGGCTCATGAGGGAGGGGGAAATGGGAAGGGAGGGTAAAAAATGAGGACCTGATGCCAGGGGCTGAAGTGGAGAGCAAATGTTTTGAGAATGATGAGGGCAATGAATGTACAAGTGTGTTTTACACAATTGATGTATGTATGGATTGTGAAAAGAGTTGTATGAGCCCCTAATAAAATGATTAAAATAAAAACAAAACAAAAAAACAAATAGAGCATGATGAATCTGGATCTATATCTATTAGTGTCACAGCTGTCATTTCTCTAGGTTATATACCAACTAGAGGAACTGCTGGGTCATACTGTATTTCTTTTTCTAATTTTTGGAGGTAGTGACACAGTGGTTGCATATTTTAGTCTCATCAGCTGTATACGTGTAGTCTAGTCTCTTCACACCTTTGCCAGCATTTTTTTCATCTTTATTACTAATGTTGTGGTGAGGCGACATCTCCTTGTGTGATCTTTGTCCTCAAATGGCTAAGATTGTGCACTTCTCTTCATGTTTGTTGGCTCTCTAAATATCTTCTTTGGTGAAGTATCTGCTTATGACCTCTGCCTATTTTTGTTATTTTCCTTTACCCATTTTAAAATTCAATGATCTGTTTTTTACTAGTTGAGGGGTTGGATCTTTCTATAAATTTTAGAGATTGATCCCTTGTCTGATATGTCATTGCCCAATTTCCCACTCCCAGCCCCCACCCCAGTCTTGGATTTTCTTTTTATTCCTTTGGTGAAATATCTTGATGTCCATAAGTGTCTCATTTTCTGGGTTTTTTTATTTAATCATTTTATTGGGGGCTTGTACAACTCTTATCACAATGCATACATACATCCATTGTGTCAAGCACACTTGTACGTCCGTTGCCATCATCATTCTCAAAACATTTGCCTTCTACGTGAGCCCTTGGTAAAGTGTTTCATTTTCAAGATGTCCTAGTCATCTAGTTTGCCCTCTGTAGTTTGTTTTCAGATATGATCGATAGTGTACTTATGTCATGGATTGGGGGCCCTACATTTGTCCATAATTTTTCATTGATTATCTTTATATATTTAGATATATAAAAACACTTAGGCCCTTAATCCAGCTTGATTTCTTTTTTGTATATGGAATGAAATATGGGTCCCCTTTGATTTTCCTGCAAGTGAACATCCAGTTAAAGAGACTACCATTTTCCTATTTAATGTGTTTGGATCTTTGTCAAAGACCAGCTGTCCATAAGTGGATGGATTTGCTTCTAGGTTTTCAGTTTCATTCCACTGGTCAGTGTTTCAGTCATTGTACCAGTACCAGGCTTAGAGATAGGGAAGTGAGAGGCCTCCTTCTTTGTTCTTCATTTGCAGTTCTTTGCTTATTGGGGGGTCTCTTTTCCATATAAAGTTAGTGATTACTCTTTATAAAATGTTGAACTTTTGGGGTTTCAACTATTAACTTTGTGGTTAGCAGCCCAATGTTTACCCGGTCTCACCACAATGACTAAGCCCAAGGCCAGCTACTATTTTGACATCTAGCATCACATACGGGTTTTGCCTGATTTCAACAGAAGCATACCATATGGATGCTTTTGTGCTAGATATCTTGGGATCAACATTCTATTTATTTATTTTTATAAATCATTTTATTGGGGCTTCTTATGACTATCCACAGATCAATTGTATCAAGCTCATTTTTATATATGTTGCCATCATAATGTTCAAAACATTTTCTATCAGCATGCTATTTATGAGATACATTCAGGCTGTATTGAATCGCAGTTAGCTCCTTCTAGATGCTGAGCAGTGTTTCACTGTGTTCACACACCACTATTGATTCTATTGTTAATGAGCATTTGGGAGTTTCAGTTTGAGGCAATTAGGAATAATGCTGTTATACAGGTTCTTGCACGTCTTTGGGTGAATGTCTACATGTATTTCTTCTGGATAGAATTGGTAAATTCCTATGTTTAGCTTTAGTAAGATAATGTCAAGGATTTTTTCCAAAGTAACTGTACTAATTTAAACTCCCACTAGCAATGTATGGGAATTTGGGTTGAATTATTTCCCATATTATTTAAAGTATCCCAGGA
Organism: Tenrec ecaudatus; assembly: GCF_050624435.1. Lineage (NCBI taxonomy): Eukaryota > Metazoa > Chordata > Mammalia > Afrosoricida > Tenrecidae > Tenrec > Tenrec ecaudatus. Next base: position 194,079,246 of record NC_134530.1, on the reverse strand, counting down.
TACAAAAGAAGAAGAAGATGATGATGATGATTACTAAATACAAAGGCTACTAGTATCCTGGAACAAAATTTGTGCAAGATAGAACAAAAGACAAAAATTAGCACAAGGCCATTTTAAACAGACATTCAGAGATTTTAAAGAAAATATTAGCAAGTAGAACCCAGAAGTATTTTTAAAAAGCATGACCAGAATTAGAATAGGCTTGTCCCAGGAATATGACATTGAAATATTGAGAATTTAACTATATAATACATTGGAATTTCTATTATTTTACATTAATGTTATTAACTTGTATTAAGTTATTTACCTATTAATATTTGCTACTATAGCTCATTAAAATAGAAAATTAATGTGATTGCTTTCAAAGAAATTCCCATTTCAAATTGAAAAATCAAGAAACAGAAAAATATAATTGTTTACACTGCCCTATTTTCTCTCATTTACTTTTCCCATGAATCTTCTATTATTATCTCACATGCAGGTAAACCTCTATCCAAAATAACTTAAAATTTTGATTTTATTTCATTGTTCCTTTACTATTAGCTGTACAGTCTTGTACTTGAGTTGCTTAACCACTGTGCTTATTTCCTGTTTGTAAAATAGAAATTACATAGCCATCACTTGTCAGTCAGTTTGTCTTACTGTAGTGGCTTAGGAGTTGCCATGACACTGGAAGCTATGCACTGGTATTGTAAATACTATTAGCATCATCCATGGTGGACAGGTTTCAGTGGAGCTTCCAGACTAAGACAGACTAGGAAGAAGAAAGCGATAATGCACTTCTGAGGTACTGAAAGCCTTAGGAATAGCAGTGGAATGTTGCCTGACGTAGTGCTAGAAGCTCTTTAGGTTGGAATGCACTCAAAATACAACTGGTGGAAGAAGTGCTAGAAGATAAGCTCTTTAGGTTGGAATGCACTCAAAATACAACTGGTGGAAGAGCTGCCTCCTCAAAGTAGAATCAACCATTGGACTTTGAAGTGGATGGCATACAATTTTAGGATATTCATTTGCTGATGTGGCATGACTTAACAAGAGAACAGCCGTGAACACCCATTAATAATTGGAATGTGGGATGTATGAAACATGAATCTCAGAAAATTAGAAGTCACCAAAAATAAAATGTATAAAATCAATATTGTAGTTATCTGCGAAGGAAAATCAACCTATTGTAGCTATTCTGAGTCGGACAAATATAGAGACTCCTATGCTAGGAATGACAGATTGAAGAGGACAGCATTACCTTCACCAGGAGGAATATTTCAAGATTTATCCCAAAGTACACTGTTGTCAGTTAGGTCATTAGGTTAATATGCATAGATCTAAAAGACCAGTTAACACAACTCTTATTCAAATTTACATGCCAACAACTAATGTCAAAGATGAAAACATTGAAGTTTTAACCAACTTCTATGATCTGAAATTGATCAAACGTGCAAGTTGATAATTACAGATGATTGGAATGCCAAAAACTGGAAACAAAGATAATGGATAAGTAGCTGGAAAATATGGTCTTGGTGACAGAAACGGCTCCAGAGATAGCATGGGAGAATTTTTCAAGCCAACTTATTCATTGCAACTACCTTTCTGGAAAACATGCACATGAACTGGAAAACATGCACATGAACCTCACCAGACAGAATACATAGGAATTAAATCAATATATCTGTGAAATGAGATGCTGGAGAAGCTCAATATCATCAATTGAATAACGGTCAACTGTGGACCAGAGTATCAATTGCACACATGAGAGTTCAAATTGAAGTTGAAGAAAATTAAAACAGGTCCAAGGGAGTACCTTGCTTGCCCAAGTGAAGGGGATGGATGTGATACCCTTAGTAATGATCAAAGACTACCAATTTCATTATAGATTACACCTCAACATAAAACAAAAATTCTCCCAATTGGAACATCATAAAGAGAGGGGAAAAATAAAGTGGTCAAGATTTCTTTTAATTGGATCTACAATCAATGCCCATAGAGCAGTAGTCAAAGAATAAAATTACGAGGTACCTACGACCTCCAAGAAATAAGAGCCAGGTGGATAGCACATCTTTTGGACTCAGAGTTCCCATACTAGACGGCTTCTAGATCCAGGAGAAGATTAATGTCAACACACATGTAGACGTCCAAGAAACACAGGGCCTATAGATTTTGTAAGGCAGCAAAGACTTTCCTTCAGAGCCAAAAAAGAACGCCTTCCCCTAGAGCTAACACCCTGAACTCGGACTTCCAGCCTCCTAAACTGTGAGAGAATACACTTGTTTGTAAAAGCAGAGAGGAAGGAAGAACATGGGATGGAGGGAGGAACCCAATGACATATGGATTGGGTAAATCTCCTGCAAAAGATCTCTTTAAAGTGTTAAAAAGCAAAGATGTCACTTTGAGGACTAAGATGGGCTTGACCCAAATCATATTTCATAAGCATGTGAAGCTGGACAATGAATAAGGAAGACCAAAGAAAGGACTAAGTGTGATACTTCTTGGGTGCTCAATGAATGTTTGTTGAATTTTAAATTTTTTTAAAGTAAATAATTTTATTGGTGGCTCTTACAGTTCTTTTAACAATCCATACATCCATCCATTGTGTCAAGCACATTTGTACATAAGTTGCCATCATCACTTTCAAAACATTTTTTCTACTTGAGGCCTTGGGATCAACTCATTTTCCCCCTTCTCCCACCTGCCTCTCCCATGAACCCTTGATAATTTATAATTTTTTTCCATGTCTTACATTGACAGTTGTCTCCCTTCACCCACTTTTCTGTTGTCCATCGCTCTGGGAGGAGATTATATATAGATCATTATGATTGGTTCCCCCCCCCCACCTATCTCTTACCTTCCTGATATGGATACTTTCAATATTGGTCCTGGATTCCCTGTTTCCAGCTCTGATCTGTACCCATGTACATGCTCTGGTCTAGCCAGATTTGTAAGGTAGAATTTGCCTCATGATAATGGGCGGGGGAGAAAGCATTAAAGAACTAGAGGAAAGTTGTGTGTTTCATCAGTGCATCAGTGTTATACTGCACCCTCACTGGCTCCTCTCTTGTGACCGTTCTGTAAGGGGATGCCTAACTGTCTACAGATGGGCTTTGGGTCTCCACTCTACCCTCTCCCTCATTCCCATTGATATGATTTTTTGTTCTGGGTCTTTATGCCTGATACCTAATCCCGTCGACACCTCATGATCACACAGGCTGGTGTGCTTCTTCCGTGTGGGCTTTGTTACTTCTCAGCTAGATGGCCACTTATTTTCTCAGGCCTTTAAGACACCAGGTGCTCTAGCTTTTGATAGCCAGGCACCATCAGCTTTCTTCACCATATTTTCTTATGCACCCATTTTGTCTTTGTCGATCGTGTTGGGAAGGTGAGCATCACAGAATGCTAGGTTATTAAAACAAAGTGTTCTTGGGTTGAGGGAGTACTTGAGTAGAGGCCAAATGATGGTCTCCTACCTTACTACTTAACATATAAATATATGTACATAGATCTATATCCCTACCATTATATATATTTACATATGTACATGCCTATATTTAGACCTCTGTTAGTGTCTTTGCCTCCTAGTTTTTTCCTCTATTTTCTTTTACTTTACTGTCCCACTATCATGCTCAGCCTTCACTTGGGTTGCAGTAATTCCTCTCGGCTGCATTGCCCCTGATCAAGTCCCACCAGGCATCCTATACTTTCCTCACCAATTTTAGATCTCTTGTTGTTTCCTTGTTTTGGGGTTGGTTGACACCCCACTTCCTTTCCCCCACCTCTCCCTCTCCCATGTCCCTCTGGAACCATCAGACCCAATGTTTTCTCCTCTGGATTGTTTATCCACCCTAGCCATCATCAGTTTCAAAACATTTTCCTTCTATTTGAGCCCTTGGTATCCACTCCTTTCCCCCCACCCCAATCTTGTGTTTATTGAATTTTTTAAACAGTTTTATTAGCACTTTATCCACAGATCATGAAGTTAGATCATATCAAGTAGAGTTGTACAATTGTCATCATATTCAATTCTAGAACATTTTCTTCTTTGTTGTATTTATTGTAATTCATGTAATTTTTTTCTAATTGTGGCAAAAATATACACAACATTCTCCAAATCCACAATTTCTACTTGTATAATTCAGTGTCATTGACTGTACTCTTTTCACGGTGCACCCACTATTGATATCCTTTTATTCTACCACCATTGACAGAAACTCAATGCCTTCTATGCAATAACTCTTTCCCCTTTATCTATGGTAACCATTGGTCAAATTGGGTTTCTTCTTCTTCTTTTCCTCCCGTGGTTTTCTTGATATAGTATTCATATATCATATACTTCCATGGTTAAATCAAATTTAAAATGAGTTGTATAATCACAATCAGTTCTAGTGCTCCCTCCCCATTCCCGAATTCATTGTTTGTTCCCCAAATCCCCTCACCTCTCTATCTCCCCTCCCACCCCACATGTCTATATCCCCTATAAACCCTTCTTTCAGTTATTATCTCCATGCATCTATTCCTTTTGTGCTTCACATACTGGGGAACCCAACAAAAACAATAAAAAACAAAATAACGTGATTGTGTTCGTCTGGGTTGACTAGAGAAACAAATTCATAGACACCCATATGCATTGAGAAAACATCCCAGCCCAGTCCAGATCAAGCTCATAAGTCCGATATTAGCCCATATGTCCAATACCAATTGATAAAGTCCTCTTCAGACTTACAAAACACCTGCAATGATGCCGAATGCAGGAAGATCATACGCCAGTGGGTGCAAAGTCTTGTGGATCTAGTGGTGGTGTAAGCATCTCAGTGCTGGTGTGGGTCTCCACATGGCTCCTCCAGCTCCAGGGCTCTAGTGTAGATCCATGTATCTTGTCATCAGGAATACTAAGCAGAGAGTGTGTAGCAGAGAGAAAGTGTTTTCCACCTCCAGGGAGGAAAACAGGAGTTTCCCGAGTCCTCAGGAGAAGGCCATGCCCACACGGAGGCCTCATTGACTGTGGCCTGATTAACATACTAGATTCCACTCCTTCACAAGTTGAGAAGAGATTATGTAACTGCGACAGTGATAAGGATAAAGTAATAATAATATAAAGATAAAAATACGATGAGTAAGAAAGAAAAGACCATCATCAATATTTAAAAAGTCAGGTAAGAAATTTCTGTTATGAACAAGCAAAAAATACTTGAACCTAGAACAAATTCAGGTTGGGTCAAGAGGGAGGTCAACTGACCAACTATCAAATTCAATTTCCTATAATGAAGTTTACAATAATCTCTATCTGATGATAAAGTTGTTCGAGTTCTTTGCCTGTGGCTACAGGGAATGTGCCAGAGGATTAATCTAAGTAGATACTCTGCAGATGGGTTTTGGCCTCCCACGGTCCTCCATAGCCTTCTACAAATGGGATGTTCACAATTTAAGCTCTGATACGTTTCCCTCTGTCATATTTGGATTTTGTTACTGCCATCTTTGGATCACAGAGGCTGGCGTACTTCTTCCATGTGGACTTAGTTGACTCCTCACTTAGATGACTTTTAAGATCCCAGACACTATTCTGATTGATAGCCAAGGCACCATCTGCTTTCTTCACCACACTTTGCTGAAGCACCCTCATCTTCAGTGATCATTTCATGCAGGTGAGTATGGACCAGGGCCATGTTATCAGAACTGTTCTTGGGGCTAGAGATAGTGGGGGTTCAGAATCCATCTGTTTGGCCATGGAATATGCACGACCGAGGCTTATTTGAATTTTGACCAATATTTCTCACCTTGTTATTTCTCATTCTGGTAGCTCATCCTGTCATACTTATCTTTGTACCCCTGTCCAAAGTCTAACATCAAGTGCTTAATAACCACTCTTTGAAACATTTCCCTCTATTCTTAATGCTTTGACTACTATAGTACTTCATCCCTTTTTTTATACCACTGCTTTGAACATAATAAGCACTCTTAACTATTACTATGAATGATATCGTTGAATATACTTAAATTCCTTTAGGATGATCTTAATTTTCTGCTCTCACCTTACACTATCTACAAAGCACAGCTGCGGTGGCTAAGCTCAGAAGAGAATGGTCCCAACGGAGGAATTTCCTTTCCTTTTCTTAGGCTCCTGAGGATGGAAGGATGCGGCAGGTGAGAGGAGCGAGACATGGAAAAGAGTCACTCGACCCATCAGCAAGGCCGCGTGAAAATCTCAGGCAACACAGGCGCGCGCGTTTGTTTGGAGCGCCTGGGACCCAAACCCGCGGAGGCGGGCGGAAGCGGAACCTTTGTTCGCACTCCCTGTTTCCCGCGACTCCGCTCAGATCGCGACACTTAACAAGTCGTCGGACTCTTTCCTCGACCCCCAGCCCCCGAGGGCCTCTCCCGTAAGTGCGTATCCGAGTGTGACTACGCATCGGAACAGAACGGCTAACGAACACCCCAACAACACACCACGCTTCCCCGAGCGCCGTCTCCGGAGCTGGGTCCCACGAGGCGTCCGCCGGGGAAGGCGCCCGCCCGGCCCGCCCACGTCCCCCGGCGCGGCGCAGGCCCCAACGTCGCGCGCCGAGCAGGGGCGCGCGTAGCTCCGGGCGCGCGCGACCCCGCGCCCCCTCCGCCCCGCCTCGGCGGCCCCGCCACCCACCGCGCGCAGCCGAGCTCGGCGCTCCGCACGGCGCTGCCTCCCTGCTTTCGCGCCGTCGGAGCGAGCCGCTGAGACTCGGGCTCTGGTGGCGCCCCGGGGCAGACGGGAGGCTGACCTGCACGGCCCGGGGGCAACGGGGGAGGCGGGCAGTGCCGCCAGGGCGAGCAGGAGGGGAGCGGGAGCCCCGTGGGAGCTCGCGTTTAGGTTAGGACGGAGGCTGGTGTGCCAGGCCCGGATCTGCTCGAACGTCCGGCTCCAACTGGACTGACCCGACCTAGAGGGGGGCTGCCTGAGCCAGGCGACATGGCCTCGCCCTTCCTGCCCACCGGGGCCACCACGGGCGACAGCGGCGGCGAAGTGAGCTCCGGGGACGACTCTGGGGATGTCGGCGAATCCTTGCAGAGTCCCGAGACCGAAGCGGCGAGGAACCTGTCCGAGCTGTTCGAGAAGGCTGCGGCGCACCTCCAAGGCCTCGTGCAGGTGGCCAGCCGGGAGCAGCTCCTGTACCTGTATGCCAGGTACAAGCAGGTAAAGTCGCAGGGACCGGTACCTGTGGCAGAGGAACCAGAAGGTTATTTTTTGTTCTTCCCAAAACGGCCAACATGCGTGGTTCATGGCTTAGTGAAGTTTGCGTGTGTTTTTTTGTTTTGTTTTGTTTTTTCCTTCTGCTGGAGATTAGCTCTTTCTGGACCTGGAAAGATCCAGCATACTCTCCTTAATGGATTTGTCGTTGCACACTGAATGATCGTTTTGTACCGTCTTCTCAGCCTTGTTCAATGGCCTTGCACAATCTTTGAAATATGGATGTAATAAACAGGGTGTTGCAATGCAAAAAGAAAGTACATCTTTTATTATGATGATTTATAGAAAAACCAACTATCACTTCCTAAGACTTAAGTTTTGTTGGGGCTGAATGTTTCTATCCATTAGATACAGTTATTATTTGATCAGATCATCTGCTTTTACAGAAAAAGTAACTAGCCCCCAGAGAAAGTAGGTAACATACCCAGGGCCATATAAATAAAGTAGAGCCTTTATCCGTTTGAAGGTTTTGAATATCATTCAAGACTACAGAAGGTGACAGAGGCAAAGGATTGTTTAATTAATAAATATTTCTTCAGTATCTTTTTTATAAAAAGTTCTTAAATTGTGATGGAGACGGGGGTGGGGGGGTGGGGGGACGGGTTTACATTTCAGAGCATTAATTTTGTATTCAGTAGTTTAAACTATTTATCAAACCTACCAGTACTTGCCCCGTGCCCCTCCAGTTTCTCTTCTCCTTTTGTGAATTACTGTCTTCTCCTTCACCAAAAGGTCAACTCTGTAGCCCAGTGGTCCTTAACCTTCCCAATGCCACAACCTTTTAATACAGTTCCTCATGTTATGGTGACGCCCCAACCATAAAATTATTTTCATTGCTACTTCATAACTGTAATTTTGCTACTGTTATGAATAGGGTGACCTCTGTGAAAAGGTTGTTTGACCCCTCCTCCCCCTCAAGGGGTCAGGGACCCAAAGGTTGAGAACCACTGCTCTAGCCTGTTGCTCTGCTTCTTCCCTTCCTTGCCCTCCCCACTCTAACCTCCAAAGTCTGTTCCCTTCTGTCTGAAAATCTTTATCTTCCTTTTTTTAAAATGTGCAAAACACAAGTGTTAAACTTCTGGGGAGTACATGCAGAAGCAAGTGCTCATGATGCTTGCCTGCCAGAGGCTCACAAAGTGTTTGAGAAGTTTAGATGCATGCAAGTGGAAAAATCTGTGCAAGAGATGGCTGGGAGAGGGGGAAAAATGAGGAGCTGCTGCCAGGGGCTTAGGTGGAAAGCAAATGTTTTGAGAATGATGAGGGCAATGAATGTATAAATGTGCTTTACACAATTGATGTGTGTATGGATTGTGATAAGAGTTATATGAACCCCTAATAAAATGATTTTTAAAAGCCAGTGCAAGGGTTAAATGACACTTCAGGTGAATTCCAGTTCTTTGGAAGAAATGAAGATCTGGAAAAAAAAAATTAGCAGGTTGTTCTTTAACTTTTGTGAGTGAAAATCTTTCTAAAATACATAATTATACATCTCTCTCCTTTATACTTAAACCGAATATACTAACTAGAAATAAGCCTTTTGAAGACTTCTGTTCATTATTCTGTATAACAGTTAATGTGACCCTGGGAACTATAGCTGTAGATACACATGGTATGCAGCACAGTATTGTTTGAAAATTGCCCTCTAAACTGGCTTTCGAATCTACCTTTTTCTAAAAACATTAGAATGAAACAAGTGTGATGGGACTTCAAAGGTTTGTGGCAAAATGGAATTAAAAGATAATGGAATTTTTCCATGAACTTTTTGAAGCCCCCCCATAGTTTTTGAGCATCGGGATATATGTGATTGATGATTCTCTGGGCAGTATAAAACTTATTTTCTCCAAATTCCTTCAAAAACATTCTTTGTTCTTTGTAGAACATGTTTTTTAATTAATTGATCATCATTAGATCTCTGATTTCTGAGTCATCAGTAAACTATAGTCACCTGTCTCTAGACACCGTTCCATCTCAGTGTGGTCACTTCATCCAGATAGTCTAAATCAGCGGTTCTCAACCTGTGGATTGCGACCCCATTGGGAGTTGAAAGACGCTGTCACAGGGGTTGCCCGATTGATAACAGTAGCAAAATGACAGTTGTGAAGTAGCAACAAAAATCATGTTATGGGTGGGGTCACCACCACTTGAGGAGCTGTGTGACAGGGTCACGGCGTGAGGAAGATGGAGACCCCCTGCTCTAGAGGAAGAGCGAGCGATTCTCACTTTTCTAGACATTGTTAGAAGGGCTGACGATAGTCTGCATTGGATAGTGAGACTCATCACAAGAGAGTCGGCTTGTGCTTGCTTAGACATGTAGTCTCCGTCAACTCAGCTTACTGCCCCGGAGTTCATTCCAATTCATAGCAACCTTATAGGACAGCGTAGCATAGAACCGTGCCATTGGTTTCTGAACCTGTGAATCTTTACAGGAGTAGAAAACCTCCTCTTTCTCCTGTGGAGCAGCTGATGGTTTTGAACCATTGACCTGTGGTTAGCAGCACAGTACATAGTGAGTAATCCACTATGATTTCAGAGCACCTAGTTGTTCCTAGATAATTGATTTTTCACGCATCTTTAAAAGCATAATAAAGTGGTTAGGCCAATATAATTCCTGCATAGTAGATCAAAATTTCTGATAAAACCATTTCTTTCACAGCATTTTCCATTCAGAATAGTGCCCTGTTTTGCAGGCGATAAGGGTGCCAGGTAGGAAGGTGATAGAAATAGTAGACGTGGGTATTATTTTCTTACGCTGAGCTCTAAACTTGCTTAATGCAAGACCTCTTTCAGTCTTACTTTAGGCTAGGGTTCCAAAATCATCTTTAAGTGAAATTTCAAAAAGATAAAATCAATTCAAAAAATTTTTGGTGCTTCTACCAGCAAAAATAACTGCAGGCAGTCCTCTGACATGAAGGATTTCTGATCCTAGGTGTAAGCTGAATTTGTCTGTAAATCGGAACAGGTAGGCATGGTTCATATATGCTATCAGTCAAATGTTTGTCCTGATGTTGCTGTAGTTATATGCCAGCGAGTCGGTTCTAACGCATAGCAACCCTATTGAAACCAAGCAAGAAACCCTGCTTGGCCCTCCGCCATCCTAACAATTGCTATGTGTGATTCCATTGTTGTCGCCACTGTGACAGTCGACGTAGTTGAGGGACTTTGTCATTTTGGATGGCCCTCTACTTTACATGATGCCCCATTCCAGGGGCTGGTCTTTCTGAAGTAGGCGGGACAACATCTTGCCATTCTCACTTCCAAAGAGAAGTCTGGCTGTACCTCTTCCAAGATAGATTTGTTTGCTTTTCTGGTAGTCTATGGTGCTGTCAGTATTCTTTGTCAATACTGTGATCACATACATCTATCCTTCTCTGGTTTTCCTTGTTCTTTGTCTAATAGTCACATACATATGAGGCGATTAAAAGTACCATGGCTTGGGTCAGTCACACTCGAGTCCTCAAAGTGATAGCTTTGTGGCTTTAACATTTCAAATTGGTTTTGGACCGCGATTTGCCCAGTGCAGTAAGTAGGTCATTTGGTTTCTTGGCTGTGGCTTCCACGAGCACAGATTGTGGATCAAAGTAAAATGAAATTCTCGACAGCTTCAATCTTTTTTCCATTTGTCATGAGGTCTATTTGTGAGAGCTTTTGATTCCTTCACCTTGAGTTCTGATCCTTACTGAAGGCTGCAGTCCTTGATCTTCATCAGCAAGTGTTTCTAGTCCTCCTCACTTTCAGGTTGTTAATAAGCTTTCCTCTGATCCTGAGACCATATTCTTCTTCATACAGTCCAGCTTCTCTGATTGTTTGGTTAGCATGCAGATTGAACAAGCATGATGAGAGGATACAACCCTGCCCACACCTCTTCTGATATTAAATCATGCCGTATTCCCTTGTTCTGACCGAGACTCCTGGTTGGTCTGTGCGTTCTACGTGAGCACAATGAAGTGTTCTGGATTTCCCATCCTTTTCACTGTTCTTCACAGTGCGTTGTGATCCAGTCAAATGCCTTGGATAGCCAATAAAACACAAGGAAGCATCTCTCTGAGATTCTCTGCTTCCAGCCAAGATCCATTTAAAACAAGAATGATACCCTTTTTCCATGCCCTCTTCAGAATCCTGCTTGAATATCTTGTGGCTCCCTGGCATAATGTTTCTGTAACCAATTTTGAATTATCTTCAGTAAAAATTTAATGATTATTTTTCAATAATTTCTGTAATATCTGGAATGGGCACAGATATGGATCATTTCAGTAAGCCACTAAATTTCTTGGCACTGACGAGTGAGTTCTTCCAGCACTGTATCAGTTTGTGTGTTTTTGTTTTTTTTAGGAATATATTATTGCCACTTGCCCACTTTCAGTTGCTGGTCTGTCAATTCCTGGAGCCTTGTTTTTGACTAATGTCTTTGGTGCAGCGTGGGCTCCTTCTTCCAGTGCCGTTGGTTCGTGATCCTAGGCTACACATCTTGAAATGGCTGGATTCTGACCAGTTCTTTTTGGTACAGTCACTGTTCCTTCCGTCTTTCGTGCTTCCTGCATTATTCAATATTTTTCTAGTAGAAAAATTCATTTTTGCACCTCAAGACTTGATTTTTTTCCTTCAGTTCTTTCAGCTTCAGAAAAGCTCAAGCTGTTCATTCTTCCATTTTGGCTTTCTGACTCCAGGTCTTTGCATGTTTTATTATACTTCTCTGTGTTCTTGAGCTTCATCTCCTTTTACTTCATTACTTCTTCTATCTACTTACTTAAGCTACCTTATTTTCAAGAGCAAAGTTCAGAGCAAGTGTTTGTTGTAGCAAGGTTATGTCTAAGCCTTTTTTGCAAGAGAACCCATGCACTCTACAGTTTTGCAAACCATATCTCCCTTGCGCATGAGTTTCCTATGCACACTGTGTGTGTTATATGCATATGGGCATTACTTATGTGGGTGCATTATAGCCAAAAATGTGGTATGTAATATATAACCCAAACTCATCACCACCGAGTCAGTTCTGAGGCCTAGCAACCTTATATAAAGCTTCTGAAACTATGCATCTCTATGGGAACAGTCGGCATCATCTTTCTCCCAAATTGCCACAGTGGGCTTGAACCACTGACCTCATGATTAATAACCTAACCTCTAAGCACAATGCTATCAGGGCTTCTTATGTAGTATATCATGTACCCTTACATGCATAACAAAGAAATCCACTGCCCTTGTTTATTCTGACCCCATAGGACAAAGTAGAACTGTTTAGGGTTTCAAGCCTATAATCGTTAAGAAAGCAGATTGCCACAACTTTCACCTATGGGGTGCTTGGTGGGCTCAAACCATCGACCTTTGGTTAGCAGCTGTGCACTTTAACCACTGCAACCCCAGGGCTGCTGCTTTCTATGCATAAAGATGCTTTCTAAAGCATCTCTAACATATTAATACAACAGTAATAATGTTTTGATGAGTCTGTGCCAAAGTAGTTAGTGCCCATTTGTTATTACGAACCTTTATTTGTACCTCAGAATTTTAATACTTATATATATGAGAATTAAGCTGCCTTCCATTTAAGCCAGACATCAAAGAAATTTATAGAACATGAAACATTACCACTTTCTCATACAATGCTTGTTCCATTTTAGAATACAAATGTTGTGGTTCCATAATAGGTTTATTGTTATTTTAAGTGAATCAATATTTTTTCAGTGTTTCCATTTGAGATTCTAAGATGGTAAATATTGAAAGATATAACCCATATAAACAAAAGCTTTGTGAGGTCCTCACTTTCTAATGTGAAGGGATCATGAGCCCAAAAAGGGGTGCGAGGCACTGCCCATGGTCTTCTCTCCATGGCTCGTGGTGGCTCGCTGTCACCCACGTGCATGTTCTAACCAGCGGAGGACAAGTTTTTTTGTTTCTTTTGAAGGACTATATAATTGTCACCTGGCCACTTATTCATCCCCAGAATGGAGGCTGCAGTTACACTGCCACAAGTAATGTTTATCCTGATGACTAAGAGGTCAGCCAAAACCTGTATTACTATAGGAGAAATGGTAGCAGGTCCTAGAATTTGTGTCTGCCAATGGCTGGTAGCTGGATTAAAACCAAAAGTAAAAGTAGTGGTAACTGCTTTTCTTCTGATCCATTGTAGTTTATATCGTTTCCTCCTTCCCCTTCCTAGCCCAGTAATTCAAGGGATTTTAGGGATTTTGTTTTTGTTAGATGCCTTTGAGTCAGTTCCGGCCCATAGTGACCCAATGCACAACAGAATGAAACACTGCCCAGTCCTGCTTCGTCCTCACAATTGTAGCCACCATGTGTCTTCCTCACTGCCTCTCCACTTTACCGAGACTGGTTTCTCCTGACAGCATGTCCAAAGTATGTAAGGTAAAGTCCTGCCATCCTTGCCTCTGAGGAGTGCTCTGGCTGGACTTCTTCCAAGACAGAGAGGTTTGTTCTTTTAGCAGGCCGTGGTGCGTTCAGTATTTTCTCCCGCACAACAATTCAAATGCATTGATTCTTCTTTGGTCTTCCTCATTCACATGTTCAATTTTAAGGATGCTAGATCTAAAACTCAGATTCTGTATAACATGTAAGCAGAGTAGTATCATGCAGAAATGTTATCATGAGCTTTGGAGTCAATCTGTTTTGGATTCAAATCCCAGTACAGCTGTGACTTACTGTGTGAATGGTCCTGAGCTTCTCTGTCCTCGTTTTCTAAAGTGGCTCCCTGATGGTACACCTCACAGGGTCATTGTGTGGCCCCTTGAGGTAATGGAATGCATATGAAATGTTTGCTGCATCGAGACTGTTCAAAAAAAACACAGTTCCTTATCTCTTAACCTTTTTTTCTTTCTGTCCCACCATAGCAGGCTGCTCAAGTTTAAGTATGTTTTAAAGACAGCTCCAGGGCCATGTAATTAATGGCTGACAGATGATGTAGAAGATTATTGTTATGAATTCAGAAATGAGTGAGATCACTGTAGACTAAAAAAGGATTCTTAGGATCTGAACCTTGAGTGGGATTTGCAAGGGGTTGGTAACATTTTGAAAAGCTGAGAGAAGAGGGAAGTAACAGGAGCAAACATAACTAAAAATCCCTAAGTCAGTGAGTAGTCTAAGCTGCTTGGGTGAAGGGATCCACTTGTTTTTAGCAACACTCAAGTGAGTAAGAGTAATGGGAAGTAGTGGGAAGGTCCCAGGAGTTGATCAAATCAAATTACAGCCTTTAATATTAGTGCAAGTAGGTATTTTGTTGAAATCATGTTTAATATAAAAAAACTTGAACTCACTGCCATCCAGTCAGTTGACTCATGGCGACTTAGTTATTCTATATTTAACCATTTTATGACCTTAAATTGGGCACTTAACTAGGTGATATGGGTAAATTAAGACAGCTTCTTGACATGAAAAATATAATAATTTATAAATTATCAAGGGTTCGTGAGGAAGGGGGAGGGAGGGGGAAATAAGAGTTGATACCACAGGCTCAAATAGAAAATGTTTTGAAAATGATGATGGCAACAAATGTGCTTGACACAATGAGTGGATGTATGGATTGTGATAAAAGCTGTATGAGCCTCCAATAAAATGATTTTTTTTAAGTCTTGGAGGCTCTGTTCTAAAGGAAAAGGTTAGACCTTATACAAAAGTTTCTAACCGATGGTAGACAGGCGAGGTATTAGGAGTTTCAAGAGGGAGTCGGGCTGGAGTGAATTTGTACTTCGGTGAGTTTCGTTTATGCTCACTCGCAGTGAGAATGGCCACCACAGCAGCTGCAGACGGTGGCTGAGGATTAAAAGTCAATCTTGGCAAGACAGTCTGCTTGTGGCAAAGAGAGAATTTATATTGTTGAGGAGCCCTTAAGATGGTTTTGGCATGTACATTTATATCTGTGAGTTTCCTAAGAGGTCACCTTTAAAGCCATGCACCTTATCCTGACATTTAGGAGAGATGAAACCCTGATAATGTTACAAGAAGAGTAAACAGTATCATAGATCTGATGATCTGAACTTTAATGGTATGTTTACAAAAATTCTGTCTTATAAATGATAATAAGTATTATATTAACTATCCTTTTCATTTATCTTCTTGGGGATGGACATCAAAAATTCATGGGAAAATATCTTTTAAAAATTATTTATTTTGAAAAATACCATCTTTTAATATCATTTTCCATGAACTTTTGTCCCCTTGAACTTTTTAAAAGTCACTCATTAGGACCATATATACTCGTGTGTAAGCCAAGTTTTCCAGCACATTTTTAATGCAGTTTTTGTGGTAAAATTAGGTGCCTCCGTTGATATTCGGGTGGGCTCATACTCGAGTATATATGGTAATTTGTTTACTAATTTAGAAATGTAACTGTGTCATTTGTTGATGCTTATGCTTTAGTACAGTAGAAGATAGTTATTTTTGTTTTTATTTTATTTTGCAATTAGCCAAACCAGCCTGTGATGAAGGTTAGCCTAGTTTTCTTTAAAGTTTGCTTTTGCAAAGAATGTTAACTTTTTTCTTCTATAATGATGCAAATATTAAAAAATTATAGTAACTAAATTTGAAGAGAAAATATTTCTCAGGCATTTCTTAGAAAAATAAGCTCTTGAATTTTTTTCCCCATCATTTAGGTCAAAGTTGGAAATTGCAATACTCCTAAACCAAGCTTCTTTGATTTTGAAGGAAAGCAGAAATGGTAAGAAATTTTTGGTATTTCTAATGAGATTACTGGAAGTGATTTTGATGTTTAGGAATTAGAAAGTAGTGAGCAGATTAAAGAATGATTTTATGTTAATCGCTTTCTGCCGTAGACTGCTGTGTGTCAGGTAACTGAGAGAGATTAAAAGTACTTAACTAAATCTCCTACAGGGTTCTTATGCCACAAATTCATAACATACCATATATACTCATGAATAAGCCGAGTTTTTCAGCACATTTTTATGCAGTTTTTGTGGTAAAATTAGGTGCCTCGGCTGATATTCAGGGCAGCTTATACTCGAGTGTATACGGTAGGTCCCCCCCTTTTTAACAGTTTTATGAGCACTTCATATATCATACAATTCATAATTCAATCCTATCAAGATTATCACCATATTCAATTCTAGACATTTTCATCTACCTTGGACTCATTCATGTACCATATATACTTGTGTATAAGCCAAGCTCTTCAGCAGATTCTTATGCAGTTTTCATAGTAAAATTAGGTGCCTTGATTAGAAAAAAAAATTAGGTGCCTCAGCTGATATTTGGGTAGGCTTATACTCGAGTCTATATGGTAATTGTATATTTTTCTAATTGTGGCTTAAATTTACACAATAGAACATTCTCCAATTCTTTAACTTCTACTTATATAATTCAGTGGCACTGATTCTATTTCATGTTATACAACCATAATTGATAACCTTTTCTGAATTATGCCACCACCATGACAGAGACTCGGTGTCTCCCAAGCAACAACTATTTCTCCTTCTCCCATGGGAACCACTGGTCAAGTTTAGTGTCTTTCTTTTTTTTCAAGTAGTTTTCTTGATATATAGTGTTCATATATCATACACTTCTAAGGTTAAATCTTTTTTAAAGTACATAGTCACAGTCAGTTCTAGTGCTCCCTCTCCTCTCCCGGATTCATTGTTTGTTCCCCAAACCCCCTTACCCTTCCCACCTCCCACCCACCTTCAACATCCCTGATAAACCATTGTAACAGTTAGTATTTCTGTGCATCTGCTCCTCTGTGCTTCACAAACTGGGAAACCCAACAGAAAGGATGAAAAAGAAAATAAAATGGCAAGGAGAAAATAATAATAAAAGATAAAGATAAAAATACCAATAAAGAGTAAGAAAGAAAAGACCAACATCAATATTTAAAAGGCCAAAGAAGAACTATCTTCCCTGGAACGGGTGTGAAATACTTCAGCCTAGGGAAATTCAGGTTGGGCCAAGAGGGAGGGAGGTCAGCTGACCAAGTAGCTTATGGTTCGAACCACCATAATCAAATTTACAATAATATCTGTGTGATAGTAAAGCTGTTGGCGTCCCTTGCCTGTGGCTGCAGGGGATCTGCCAGAGGCTTAACCTGACTAGACCCTCTGCAGACGGGTTTGGCCTCCCACGGCCCTCCAGAGCCTTCTACAAATGGGATGCTCACAGTTTAAGCTCTGATACGTTTCCCTCTGTCACATCTGGATTTTGTTACTGTCGTCTTTGGATCACACAAGCTGGGGTGCTTCTTCCATGTGGACTTAGTTGACTCCTCACTTAGATGGTTGCTTGTTTGAATACAGGCCTTTAAGACCCCAGACACTCTTCTGATTGATAGCTGGGCACCATCTGCCCTCTTTACCACCCTTTGCTGTAGCGCCCTCATCTTCAGTGATCATTTCATGAAGGTGAGTATGGAGCAGGACTATGTTATCAGAACTGTTCTTGGATTGGGGCCAGAGTTAGTGGGGGCCCAGAATCCATCTGCTTTTCCTTGGGTTACGAATAGCAACAATAAAATAAGAACAAATAGGCAAAAGGCAGACAAAGAAGCAAAACAGAATAACATTGTCAATCATCTCCCTGGGGAATACGACAATTGCATTTATAATATCGGCAATTTTTTTGAATGACACTTGATATGAGGAGTCTTTGCAAGTACAGTCCAACTGCTAGCCACAGCCCATGAATTGTTGGATATACTTGTTTTAAATTTATGAAGTTTTAGAGCTTTACCTTTTTTTGGTGCCTTGCCTGTTTATTATTTTTTAGGAAAGCACCATACAAAAAAAAAAAAAAAAGCCAAGCAAACTCACTGCCATTGAGTCATTGCTGACTCACAGCCACCTTCCAGGACAGGGTAGAACTGCCTCTGTGTGTTTCCGAGACTGTCACTCTTGAGGGGAGTAGAAAGCCCCTTCTTTCGTCCTTGGAGGGGTGGTGGTTTAGAACTTCAGACCTTGTGGTTAGCAGCCCAGTGCATAACCACTATGCCACCAGGGCTTCTGTGCCATAATGGCACCAGGGTTACCATTATTTTGTCCTGTGCCTTACCTATTTCTACATTATTTTTAAGAAAGTACCATTTTGATAATTAATTCAGATAAGGGTAATTGAAGTCTGTTAAAACTCTAGATGGAAAAATATTAGGAACAATATTTATACAGTTTACTTACTAATTACAAAAAATAATTGATGGTGAGACAAGCATAATCATGTGACCCTAATGTGATGCATTGTAAAGGTCATGTCATTTATATATATTGCTCTTAACAAAATACATGCTTCATTTTAATCATGATGAACCATTTTTGGAAAGACACTACCTAGGTGCAAAAACAGTCACAAATCCAAATAGAGGAATATTGGGTAAAACGACTGGTTTTCTGTTTTGGAAGAGATCACTATATGGAACAAAAAATCAGAAAGTCAGTGCTATGTGTGAGTCTTGATTGGTTTACAGTGTGGGCGAAGCAAGTTGTAAAGGACATTATTGAACAGTAATAGGGAAATTTGAATATTATCTATGTATTAGATAATACTTATCTTACATTTCCTCAGTTTGATACATGGCCATATATATTACTTCCACATATATCAGCACATGTTCGTATAATACACAATTAAAGTGTTATGTACAAGTATCTCAAGGAGATTTAGTAAGAATAAGGTTAGAAAACTAAAGAAAGGCTGCTATATTCATCACAGGAACAGAAAAGTAGTGGGAAAACTTGTGGGACTGAGTTCTGTTATACAGTGCATCAGGGAACTAAAGCTACTGTGTTTGGAAGAGGAAGACTTGGCCTGGAGAACTCAACTAGGAGCCTATCTGAGCAGCTTGAAGAAGAAAAGAAAGGGTTTAGAAGGAGGTTCACAACTACAATGCTTGTCTAGAAATTCCCCACCATTTTACTTAGCATTCTGACCTCATCCGTATGGCTCCTGGCCATGGCCTCAAGACTCAGTACTTGCAGCTGACTCATGAGGTAAGTGAAGAAGGGGAAGGTGTCTTTCTTGCACCTTAAGTAAGAAATCTTGCAGCATTTTCCCAGGGTTTATGAGGGAGTTTCAAAAAGTTCATGGAAAAATTCCATTGTCTTTTAATTCCATTTTCCACAGATATTTTGAAGCCCCCTCATATTTTATGTGACTAGTTTTTATATTACTGATGCTGTTGTTGATAGCAGCTCATGGCAGCCCCATTTGTGCAGAGCAGAATTGTTTCATAAGGTTTCAAGACTGTGCCTTTCTGCAAGTGAGTTAGCAGACCTATCCTACAAAGTGCCTCTGGGTGGTTTCTAACTGCCAACCTTACAGCTCTTAGTTGAACATTTAGCTGTTCGCACCACCCAGGGATTACTGATTGCATAAGCACAGATACTTTAGAAGATGAGAACTGCCTCTATTGGTTTATAGAGTATGCATTCTCAGGAGGGAGAAACATTGTTTTGGGAATGGGTGTACATCTTACATGTTAAGATGGTTTGCAGGTAGATAGGTGTCTGTTATATACTCTGCTCTAACTCATGACAGCCTTAACAGTCAAGAGAACAAAATACTGTCTGGTGGTCCACTGTTAGTCTATTATTTTGCTTGTTCTTCTCACCAGCAATTGACCCTTTTTGATAATGTGTTCAAAGCAAGCTAGCCAGGCTGTTCTTTTATGATCCATAGGTTTTTATTGGCTAAGTTTCAGAAGTAGAGCACCAGGTCTTTCTTCTTATTCTTAGTCTGGAAACTCCCCTAAAACCTATCCACCATAGGTGACCCTGCTGGCATTTGAATTACTGTGACTTAGCTTCCAGTATCACAGCAGCACACAAGCCACCACATCAGACAAACTGACAACAAACTTACAGGTGGGTGGACAAATTCTATCAGAGACACAGCTAATATTTCATGGAGGCAGGTGATTACCTAAAAGTCCAAAAAGATGTTCAGGTAGAGCAAAACGAAGGTGGGGAAGCAGCTGTGGACTAGTGTAGATGCACAAATATGAGGCTTTTTGCTCCCGTAGAGATTTACACTCTGGGAAACCCGAAGAAACAGCACCACTCTGCCCTATAGGGTTGTTGTGAGTCCGAATCAAGGCGATGGCAGTGAGTTTGGTTGGTTTTATTTAACTTATCTAAATGGCTGCTTTCAAGATCTCCAGACCATTAAGATGTGTATGTAAATTCTTATTTATTAGTAAAAAACATGTTGGTTTTGTTCACTACATAGTTTATGATAAGTCATGTTGGATATTCTGTGCCATAGGGAAGCCTGGAAAGCTCTTGGCGATTCAAGCCCCAGCCAAGCAATGCAGGAATATATCGCAGTCATTAAGAAATTAGATCCGGGTTGGAATCCTCAGGTAAGACTTATCTGCAAGCATTACATCTGCAAGACTTACATTTTAAAAGTAAGCTTAGGAAAAGTGATGTTCCCAACGTTTTGTTTTTCTCAAGTCAAAAGGTTATGAAATTAATGTATTTCTAATCTATCCACGAATACCGTTGTGTGTATATTAAAAGAAGAGCCACTAATACTGAAGACATCTCTAGATTGCATTGAACAGTTAAAAGCCTAATGATAACTTTTAGTCTTGTGAAGACTATTCATTTCACAATTTTAAGTTTTCTTTGAGAACGTCGTTATCTTTGGAAAAGGAAAGTTTCTCAGATTTCTTTCTTAATATGTCCATTTTGTATACGATGTTTATTGATAGGGATAAAAATGTGAGTGAAATATGTTTTCTGCTCAAGTTTAAAGAATGGTAAGGAAACTTAATCATAGTAAAAATATGAGTATTAGATAAAAACACAAATGCTAGAAGTACAGTGGAAAGAGATTACTGTGAACTTTGTACTGGGTATTGTTTAAATATAACCTTTTTATTGGGGGTGGGGGTATAATTGGAGAATCTTTGGAAGTATCCAGAACTTGTTTAAAGGTGGTTGCTACTTCATTAAAAATTTGAAACATGGTTGTCAGCTGATTCATTGAGCTAGCAGCTACATTAATATCATGTCAAAAATGCAAACTGTGTATTAATTTTCTATCAAAATATTTAAGCCTTACATTTCAATGGTGAGCGAATTCAGCAATTTTCAGTTTGTTTAGTTAAAGTAATTATTCCACAGATACATAGTTATCATCAGAATTTTTGTTAACAAAAACTCAACCTTACTGTCATCAAGTTAGTTCCAACTCATAGCAACCGTATAGGACAGAGTAGAACTGCCCCTGTGGGTTTCCCAGACTGTAACTCTTCATGGGAATGGAAAGTCTTTTCTTTCTCATGTGGAGTGGCTGGCGGTTTTGCATTGCAAACCTTGTAGTTAGCAGCTCACTACACCACCAAGGCTCCATCCAAAATCACATAGTTGTGAGAAACTGTAGAAGATTAGATTTGGGTATAGAAAAGTTCATGGAAAATGAAATTAAAGGATATTGGAATTTCTCCATGGACTTTTTGAAGCCTTGTATACTGTGACATATAAAAGTATCTTAATAATGAATATAATGTGGAAGAAATAACCATCTTAAGATATTAAGTTATCTTTAATGATATGCCTACTTTTGCAGAGTCATTGAAAACTTCCTGATGTTTTTAATTTATGTGAGTCATTCTCAGAAATATTCCATTTTATTGATAGATTTTATAAACACCAAATATGTAGTCAAGCATATATCGTAAAGATCCTACGGGTTCAATTCAGTGGTCAAACCCAACTCAATCTGAAGACATGGATGGAGATGGCCCAGTGCTTTACAAACAAACAACACTTGACCACCTCTAGGGAGAGAACTTCCTCCGCAGGTCTGATCACGGTAGTCTCAGTTCTCCCCGGTGGTTTGTTCTAGCTGCTCTATGGCCTGGTTTGTGACGGTAATTGGTTTGTAACTCCTGATAAGTGACAGAATTTATGATTTCTTACCTTCTCTACTTTACTAAATAAAATTCCATTAACAACGACTCTGAAAATGCTTGCAGATTGCATGTGATGAGGTTCTTCCTTGTGGAAATGTGCACAGAGAGTAATCATGCTTTTTAAGGTCAGCAGTTAGAGACCACCAGTCACGCCACAGGAGAAGGGTGGAGCTTTGTACTCCGTAAGGGGTTGCAGCGGCAGAACCCACCGTGGCAGTTCTGCCCAGTGCTGTGGGGTTGCTGTGAGTCGGAGTCAACTCAGACACAGCGAGCTTTGTCTTAAGTCTCACCTATTGTTGGTCATACACTTAGTAAACCAAGCAGAGCCAAAGACACGTTCAAATAAAGATCATTTGTTAATAGATTACA
The DNA here is from genome assembly GCF_050624435.1 of Tenrec ecaudatus. Lineage (NCBI taxonomy): Eukaryota > Metazoa > Chordata > Mammalia > Afrosoricida > Tenrecidae > Tenrec > Tenrec ecaudatus. Next base: position 194,056,810 of record NC_134530.1, on the reverse strand, counting down.
GCTACACCTTGACTTTAAATGGGGTTATGTTCTAACAACGTCATAGAAAGTTGGTTCTGCTGTAAGCCTCATACATTTTTTTAAAGTGTTCATTATTATTGCCCGTTATTATCCAATACTGTGAACAGTAAATCATTACACCGAATGAATGAATGAGTCAATCAGTGTACATCTAAGAATGGTGACATCAGAAAACATATTATTAACAATAAGATGTGAACTTCCCACTCCAAAAACCAAAAACATATAGTCATAAACATGGTCTGGATGGTCTTACATATATTTTTTTAATAGCTCAAATATGTCATGAGTTAGGGACAACCTATATTCTAAAAATGCTTAATACTTTGGCGTTTATTCTGAATAAAAATGGCAATACATTACTTAATTTTAAATCTAGTAAAAAGATAAAGATACCCCTTTCTACTTTGTCTAATAAATGGTATCTTTTACTGCTTTAAAATTTTTTATTGTAGGAAAATATACATGAAGGAACTTTAAAAAGTTTGTGGAAAAATTCCATTATCTTTCCATTGCATTTTTCCGCAAACTTTTTGAAGGCCCCCAAATAACATAAAGCTTGCATCTTAACCACTTTTTAAGTGTGCCCTCTAATGACATTAATTGCTTTTAAGTTTTCCCTCTAGTGACATTAATTACTTTCCCAATGCTCTGTAGCCATCACCACTGTCTCTTTCCAAAACTTTCTCGTCAACCCACACAAGAAACTCACAATCTGTTAAATTTTGCTTCCTTCTTCCTCTCAGCTCTTGTAAATAGGGTGCTAATGAAAATAATGCAGGGATATGGAAATAAAACAAGCGCCATGAAAGCACATAGGATAAAACTTTAGAGAACCTCACTCATCTTGTCATGTTCCTTAAAGTATCTGCTTTTGACCGTTTTGTAATTGTATAGTACAGTGCAACACTACACTTTAAATTCCTTCTTTTACCCTTTTAAAGAGGTGTCATGTAAATTAAACATTGATTTGTCTGACAAATGAAAATCCAGCTCACTGCCAGCAAGTGAATTCCAACTAATCATAACCTTGTACAGCAGAGTAGAATGGTCCCTTAGGGTTTCTGAGACTGTAAACCTTTTCAGCAGGACAGATGGTCTCATCGTCCTGCAGAATAGCTGGTGGGTTTGAACTGCAGACCTTGTGGTTAGCAGCCCAGTGCTTAATGCACTGTGGCACCAGGGCTTCGGCCTGGCATATAGGTTAACTGTGTTAGTTTCTACAGTTTCTTAAGCCTTCCACTTCTGTTTTCTGTTCCCATCTAGTAAAACCTCTTGTGACCACCAGAGGGAGCAGAGTTCATTATAAATAAAATATTATTTTATTCTCAGATATATCTAGGCCTTCCTATTTATTTTGGTTTCCCTGGGTGGTACCAACTGTCGATGTGCTCAGATGCTAATGAAAAGGTTGAAGGTTCAAGTTCACCTAGAGGTGTGTTGGAATTAAAATGTAGCCATTGAAGACTCTGCAGAGAGAATCGTTCTACTTTGGCACACCAAGTGTCCAAGAGTCAGAACTGGCTGAGCAGCAGTTGTTCGAGTTTGGTTTGGTTTGGCTCTTTGTCTCCATAGTGTAGTTAAATCTTGGTTCTCAGTGACCATATGTCATTACTTAAAATGTTTTATCTCTTAGGTCTTGTCCACTTTTATGTTTGTTCAGAATGTTATTAGTGCTGTGTCTTCACTTCTCCTCACTCACTCCCTGGTCTAAGTAGCATCCACTGTATCACAGTAGTGTAGTCACGAAGCTAAGTGGCATAGACTAGGAACAGACACTGCCCCCTTTGTTTCAGTCATTGACACACTAGCCGGTTAGCTGCCTGCTGAGCCTTCAGCAACTCTCGCTATTGTTCATCTGTGGTTTTATCTACTTTTATCTGTGAAAACCCATTGAAAGTCAGAGCAGATACATTCATACATACAGTGTTGTGCGGTGTTGTATAATTTCTAACCCAGTGACCTCACAGCACAGAGTAGAACTGCCCCGTATGGATTTCTAGGCTATAGTCTTGACGGGAGCCAGTTGTCAGGTCTTTTCTCCTGTGGAGTACCAGCTGCCGACCTTTTGGTTAGCAATTGAGTGCTTTAACCATTGTGCCACCCAGACTCCTTCACATACATACAAGGAACCTCAACAAGTTCAGGAGAAAGTGGTAAAAGAGAATGGAATTTTAAACTTTTTGAAGATCCTTGCAGATTATAACCCAAACCCTACCCATCAAGTCAATTTTGACATTTTGTAACTCCAAAGGACAGATTATAGAGTCCTGATGGCATAGAGTTGGACTACAATCTTCATGGTCGGTAGATCAAAACCACCAGCAACTTCCTCAGGAAAATGACTGGGCTTTCTATTCCCATACCGAGTGATGCTCTGGGAAACCCACAGGGGGTGGCTGTCAGTCAGCATTGACTCAATGGCAGCGTGTTAGGTTTGGTAGAGAGGACAGAGTAGAACTGCCCCGGGGGTTTCCAGGCCTGTCATCTGTACAGCAGCAGACTGCCCCGGCTTTCTCTTGAAGAGTGGCTTCCAGCCACCAGCCTTTCAGTTAACAGCCAACTGCTTCCCCGTGCACCCCAGGGATCCTTTGCTGATAGTACACTTAACTTTTCACGGAGGCTTCACTGTGGGAATTTATATTTAAAGACGCAAGGAGACAAATGTGTTCATTTCTGCCAACAGTGTACTTCAGCTCTGATTTTTTTCTTCATATTTAATTTCTGTCAACAAGCAGGTATTAGTATTAAATCGAGCTCCTCTCTACTGCTTTTTGCTCATTTAATAAAACTCGTTTCAGAATAAGACTCCTCTAACCTGTGTAGCAGCTAAGAAGTAGTTCTTACCCACTGCTGTGATGTTTATTCCTATGGGACACAGTAGAACGGCCCTGGAGGATTTTCAAGGTTGTAAGTCTATAGAACAGTCGTTCTCACTCTCTGGGTCTCCACCCCTTTGGGTTTTGAGCGACCCTTTCGCAGGGGTCGCCTGATTCATAGCAGTAGCAAAATTACAGTTATGAAGTAGCAGTGAAAATAATTTTATGGTTGGGGGGTCACCGCAACATGAGGAACCGTATTAAAGGGTCGCGGCATCAGGACGGTAAGAACTACTGCTAGAGAAGCTGACTGTATGTCTTCCTCCAATGAAATAGGCAGCAGATTGGCAGGGTAGTGCTTTAACCGCTGTGCCACTAGGGCTCCTTAAGTAGTTCTTCACTTACTCTAATCTCCTTTTAATTCTCTTTTCTAGAATGGATAATACTAATCCCTGTAAATTTTGTATGTTTCTAACCATCTCTACTTTCTCTTTTGTTTACTCATGCTCAGAGTGGAGATTATTACCTGGAAATATATAGAAAACACAGCCTTTATGGTTAAAACCAACAATCTCTTTGAGGAGATTGAAATATAAAGATGTGGGAAAAGTGGAGTTTGAACTAAGATTAGAATGTGGTCACTTTGAGAGGTGACATGAATATCATGTCTGTGGGATTAAGTATTTGGCCCAAGCTTCAGCCTATATTGATACTTTTCAAAATGGTTTCCTCCTACCTAAAAGTTTTCCTCCCTGACTGTGTTGATTCTAAACTTGTTTTTTAACCCTAATTCCCCCCCCCCCCCCGTGATTCTGATTGGGGTTTAGGGATTTTAGACCAGAGTGACACAAAAGATAAAAAAATCAAATGTTTTCAGAGGCCAGCAGTGAATATCTACAAATGAAGTGGGTTGGAATTTGTATAATAGAGTCCTGGGGCTGTGGATTACACAAAGGAGACCAGGCCTTAGCTGCAGCCAGTCATTTGCTCTGAAGGCCCATTAGTAACAGATCTGATAAGAAATCCTGATTTTGTTGTGAAATCTGAGTTTTAAATGTAAACCCTGTGGCTTTATAAAAATACTTTTAAAAATTATTTTTTTTCAAGTAAATGCAACATGAGCCAGATGAGCAGGCTCCTTTCAGCTCGAGGGACTTGTGGCCGTTTAGTTTCACGCGCTGAACCACTTGCTGAGCGTTTATTTCTACTGCAGTGTTGCAGTGACACTTGATAAGCGTAACAAGTTCAAAATATAACTCTGACGCTACCCCTTCTCCATGTCTTCAACTGGCTTCTCCTATGTCACTCCCTGTCTCATTCAATGGTATTATCATCGATCTAGTTCAGGCATCCTCAAACTACGGCCCACATCGGCCCGCTGAGGACATTTATCCGGCCCGCCGGGTATTTTTGCCCCGTTTTGTTTTTTAACTTCAAAATAAGATATGTGCAGTGTGCGTAGGAATTTGTTCATAGTTTTATTTTAAACTATGGTCCGGTCCTCCAATGGGTTTGAAGGACAATGAACTGGACCCCTATTTAAAAAGTTTGAGGACCCCTGAGATTCTAGTCTAAAGGCAGCCTGACGGCACTGTTGAGTAAGCGCTGGACTTTTAATTACAAGGTGAGCAGTTCAAATCCAGCAGCCATTTCTTGGGAGAAAGATCAAATTGCTCCCATAAAGAGCTACCACCTATATTGGGTCGCTATGGGTCAGAATTGACTCAATGACAATGGGTTTGGTTTCAGGTATGTACTTGGTTTACTCCCAAGAAACGATGTGTCATCCCTGGGTCGTCCTTGACTACCTCTCATTAGTGGCCTTTTAATTAACTATCACCCCCATTTTACTTGTATTTCACATCCTTTGCTTTCTTCTGATCCCTACAGCCTTATCACTAGACTTTCTGCTTGTCATAGTTTTGTTTCTTATGGCAGTACCAAGTCAGTGAAAAAGAACCCGTGTAAAACAGCCCATGTAATTTAAAGTTCTGAATGCAGTATCATTTCTTTTTGATATGACTTGTATCCATATTTTGTCAGGCATACTCTGTCTGCATTATGTGAGGTTAATTGGGTTAACTAGTGTAATCTTTATGCAGGAACATGAAAGTTAATGTCATATTTAACAGCAAAGTGAGTTGTAGGTAAACCAAAAGGAAAGAAAGACTTTAAATGAAGCTGAAGAATATTTTAAATAGACATTTCTTATAAACATGTTTTGTTTTTAAATTACAGAAGAATTTAATTTTAGAATAATCCAGAATTTGATTAGCTATTCTCCATATTTGAAGGCCCTCCATATTTCTCATGTGGTAAATCCAAGGTGTGTTTTAATTCAGTGGACTATAGAGGGCAGTATTTCACAGGTTAAAGTTCTCATAGTGTCTTATGAAGATAATACACTTGTGGTTTTGTTTCCTTTATTGTTGATGGACACATTACAATAACTACACATTGGGTGAGACATTGTTTTTGTGATGTTTTTTCCCTCTTCTTCCAGAATATAATGTTTTAATGAAAAGTTAAGATAGAGTTTCAGTATAGAACATCATATCATTCTATGAGCAAATGTTAGAGCTTTGAGATAATTAATGAGAACTTAGAATGCTAAAATATTTTCTTTTCCTATTTACATATGATAAGAAAAGTAAGCAACAAATTTAATTTGGTAATTTAAATTTAGTAGAAAATTTGACAAAGTATTGGTATCTTGTATAACTAAAATTTTCTTTTGAAAGAGAATTTTTAAGACTTGTGCAATAGAAGATATGCTTCTTTGCAGGTGAAATAATCATACATAGGCCAATTACATTATGATATTAAAGCTATAACAAAAATGTAGAATTTTATTCTATTCAAATTTATTTTTAAAAATCTGAGTTTATTAATTAGGAATGAGTCATAAGAACTGCATGTCACCTAGTTTCCAAATCACAGATTTTTTTAATCTTCTGAAAAACCATTTGTACTCACAGTAGAGCTCTATTATAACAGGTTTTATTATTAGGAAGAGAGTTGACTATATCTCAGGTCAATTTTAATACCTGCCATATACAGATAATTTCTAATACAGAAAAGAATGGTATATTAGTAAAACATGAAATGGTTTTATCCTACTGACCTACAAAGAAAAGAGGTACAAATACTTTGGAATTATAGAGTTCTTAATACTCTTCGTGTGTAGGTATACGTGTTGACTTGCCAGTTTGCTCCAGTGGTCCCTATTTGTAGCTTCATATGGGTGATATTTTGGTTAGATTCAGAGGAGAATGAGGAAATAGCTATTCATTTGATCACTTCATTATTGTTTTCTTCACGGTTCTTCCAAGCATTTACTTGTCTGGAGAGTCTGGGTCTTCTATCATATTCACAGTTGCAGAAAGCAGTTGGAGCTTCAGAAAGTTTGTGGGAAAGTCCCTTATCTTTTAATTATATTTTCCTACAAACTTTCTGAAGATCCTCCATATTTGTATGTATATATGTTCAAAACCTTTGAGTGGCAAATTAATTCTTAATTAAATATCGGAATGGTGTAATTTAAACAAATTGTGTGGATGCTTCTGTGACATACACTTGTTTTTAGATAAAAACCATAGTTTTAAGCAGAGATCTCTTATATTTTTACCTAGGAATAAAGGTATCGTGACTTCCTTGGTATTGATGAGGTTACTATATTAGTACAGCATTAATTTTTATATTTCTTCTAGCACTACCTAGACATAGTAAATAAGACACTGCCACCTTCCAGTTTCCTAATTTCTTAAATTAAAACGTTAAGGAAAAAAAGAGCTCATACCAAAGGCTCAAATAGAAAGTAAATGTTTAGAAAATAATGATGGCAGCATATGTACAACTATGCTTGATATATAACTGATGTATGGATTGTCATAAGAGGTATAAAATCCCCAATAAAATGATCTTTTAATTTAAAAAATTAATTAATTAGAGGGCTCTTGCCACATAATCCGCAAAACAAAAATACTTTAATATACCCTTTAATTTTAGGGAAAAGAGATTTTAGTGGAACTCATAGTAATCTGTGATTTTGAATTTATGTAAAGGGAAAGATACTTAGGAAAGATAGTAAGATTGTTTTCTCCCCCCAGTGGGAAACCGTTGTATACCTCTTTTCAACATGTAATTAGATTTTATTGTAGCCATTTCTTATACTCAGAAACAGTAACAACATTGTAGATCCTATGGAACCAGAGTAGAATTGCCACATCAGGAAAACCTCAGACTGCCGCATCTTTCTCTTGCATGTCAATTAATTAATTAATTAATCGTGTCCCCTCAGGACTCTTGATTCAAATGTAGGCCTGCATGTCATTAATCTGGATATGAAATCCAGTGAAGGAAAATAAATTTTTGTTCCTCGTTTATTTTTTGAATGTGTAATTTACCTTATTTGCCCTTGTTGTTAGTGGCATTGAGTAGGTTCTGACTGACGGTGACCCCAGGGTGCAGAATAGAACTGCACAACAGAAGGCCATAGGGCTTTCAAGGGGTGAACTCTCCAGAAGCAGGTCAGGGAGGGTTGTTTTGTTTTGTTTTGTTTTGTTTTGTTTTGTTTTGTTTTTTATATCTGTCTCTAGATAGAAATCTGTGTATAGATTTAAAAGCTGGTATTAGAGTAATTAATTTTTAACATAGGCAAATGATTATAAGAAATATTTAAATCATGTGAATACAGTTTTCTAATTTGGTGGCAGTTTGTGTGTGTGTGTGTGTGTGTGTGCTTGCTTGTATTTTTAATCTCCCACTTACCTCCTGCTGTCATTTAGTATTAAATAATTATAACAAGGAAAGTTTGATGGTATTACCAAGAAATTAGATATAAGAAAACTACAGCAACAAAAACATATGGTAAAATAAAACAGACAAAAAATACATAATATAACATTACATTCCAAATAATCCTATCTCAACGCTTACTTCTTTGGGGGGTGGCTTGGGCAATTTAATATATCTACCTCCTACTTAAAAAAAATTCTTAACATTTTTGGATTAAGATTTTGGTTGGTAAGCTCAGATAGCAAAGTTTTGAGGTTGATTTCCTTCCAGATCCCTGACATTTGATTCACTGCAAAAGTTTAATCTGTTTAGAGAATGAATGCTCACAATGCTTAATATTTGTGTCGTGAATTAAATCGCTTTTATCATGATTTTAGTCTTTATGGTATTTCTACATAGTACTTTTTATAGTTCAAGTCTATTGTATGTTTTATTTTATAAAATTATGTTCTTTTTATTAATGTACTAAATATGTATACTTGAAGTGCTATGGTCTATCTTTTCAGATCTATTTGTGTTGTAAAACTAGGGCGGACTATGTTAATTTTCCCTTTGAGATTCAATCAGCTAAGATTTATTGAGCCTTTTCAGGCTGCATTACTTAGCATAAACTAGTGTTGTAATCCCACTGAAATATCGAAATTTTAATAATTAATTATGTTATTTTATGAAAAAAATTGAGAATTATTATAGGCTTGAATATGATTTTCCCAGGAAATGCAAAATACCCATCATTCAAGCTTTCAGTTCCTTCCTCTAACAGCCTTGCTGACCAGTGTCAAATCAGGAAGTCATCCAATTCAGTTACTGCTTCATTGCACTGTGATTTGGAAAACCTGAATTAGAAGATTTTATGACTTTTACTTTTTACCTTTAAATTGGGTAAATTTATCTTTAGACCAACATTGACCTTCCTTTGACTTTGTCCAGAATTTCCAGGAATGATTCAACTGTGGCTACCCTAACTCATGATGCTATGGTTTTCTTATAGTCTTAGGTGTATGCAATTGTTTTACCATTAGCCAGGTGGCGCTGTTGGGTAAGCCAGTCCCAAGGTTAGGGTTCAAACCCATCAGCTGCTCTTCAGGAGAAAGAAGAGACTGTCTTCTCCCATAAAGATTTACATCCTCAGAAACCATATATAGGTTTTCTTTGAGTTGGAATTGTGTGTTTAACACGTAACCATATAAATCAACTATCGAATGCCATTTAAGTCAATTCTTGAATAACAAAGTAATAGAAGAGGTAACATTTGTTCCCTAGGTGACACAGGATAGCAGAGGATAAAAACTTAAAACTGGCTTATATAGATGTAGTAAAAGGGGTTCTTGGAACCCCTTAGATCAGACCTTGCTAAAAGTGTATATGTCTCCATAAAATTTCAGCACATCAGAAATAACATCATTAAATGCATAACTAGTAATTAGAGATTAAACCCATTTCTATGATTACAACTGTGTATCTGATTTTTGAGGTAACATGGTTTTATAACTCTGCTAACAGTACAACATTCATCTTGATTAATGAGCTTATTAACCACATTTGGGTTTTGTTTGTTCATTTTCGTACTTTGATAAAATTTGCAGAGTTTTTATTCATTTCCTATGTCTGTTGGAGGGAGAAAAATGGGGTTTTCTATTCCCATAAAATGGGGTTTTCTAAGTAATCTCAGAAACATGTCAGTTCTACCTTGTCCTAAAGCAATGGTTCTCCACCTTCCTAATGCCACAACCCTTTAAGACAGTTCCTCATGTTGTGGTGACCCCCGACCATAAAATTATTTTCGTTGCTACTTCATAACTGTAATTTTGCTATTATGAATCAGGCGACCCCTGTGAAAGGGTCATTGGACCCCCAAAGGGGTTGCGATCCACAGGTTGAGAACCACTCCTTAAAGGTCACTGTGAGTCAGGACTCATTCAATGGCAGTGAGTTAGATGCCTATTGGAAAGAGGAAAGTATCAATTATCACCCTCCTCCTAAATTGGTAGATCAGCTTTCACTCAGTAGTATCATTTAGGAACATAGAATAACAGCTGCTAAACGAATTGAACAACAAATTATTAAAACAACTGGATCAGAGTTGCAAGTTTTTATTTTCAAAGGCTAGTTAGTGCAAAAAGCTCTAAAATTTCAGAAGACTTGGAGGATGCGTTTTTCAAATAACACTTAAAAATGGCTTCAATTTAATTAAAATAAAAGTAGAACAATGGTGTGTTTTTATTTCTCTTACATAATGGCATTTGGTTATAAATACCAGGTCAATCATAAGTTTCAAAAATTAATTCAACTTAGCTTTACATATTCAAAAGTATGTTCTGTAATGAGCACAAAGTATCCTTCGACTAATGCCTGGGCAGGCTAAGACAATCGTTCTTTTTATATGAAAAATAGTAAAAGTGATTCTGCTCTTCTAAACCTTTTTTGTTGTAAATTTCTGTTTATTTCTTGTTAGCTGTATGAGTATAGAACCATGGAGGGCTTGAGAACTTGTAGTATTTATATATATATCTCCCCTAGTTTAAGTGTGTGCTGTTTTATAGGTAGCCCTCTATCCTCAGAGTTCTGTATTTAAATAGTTACGTCATTACTGTTCTAAGAAGTGCTTTTGCAGTCTAACATCTGAAAAGTGGTTGGCTCTTTCCCATAACGCCATAATTTATACGAAAACCTAAAATGAAAAGACTAGACCAAGATGATTGTGGTGCACAGTCATAACCATAAGACCAGTCTAGAGAACGGAATTGCCTGCTTAACTAACTGATGTGCTTGAATTTCATGTAATAATTCCTTTTCGTTGTTTAGTTTCTCGGGTCCTCCATTCCCCCTCCCCCCCTCTATTTAATTTGTAGGTATTGGGCATCTTTGATTTTATGTCTTTTGAAAATTTATGATTGGATACTTTATTTATGGCATTGTAGCCTCAGCTTAGTCAATTGATTGAAATACAATATAGGGAAATTTAGTGTGTATTTTTTTAAAAGCTTAAATTGGGGAAAATGAACCAACAGTGCTAATGAGGTAGTTGTTTTGGAGCAAGGTAAGAAAGGAATGATGAATTCATTTGTTTATACTTCCATTGTTTTGTTACGTTTTTTAATTGTAAAAAACGTATTGACTATATTTGATATGATTTGCTTTAGGGCTTATGTAGGGTATTATCATATTTTAAAGTTGAAAAGGAAAATTATAATTCATTGAGATTATATAGATAGAAAACAGTTTAAACTAGTATAATGCAAATATAAATGATTTATATTATATAAAATATAATATTTGGTACTGAAAAGAGGGAAGAATGCTATTAATATGCTACTAAAAATACATGGACTACATTGCTAATGTTGCTGCAGATAGTAGTGACAAGATAGCACATATAAGCCATGTTGGATAAACAAGTTAAAACCATACGGTTATTCAGGGGGCAAGGTAGTACAGTATTTCCTTGGTGTGATGGCATTGGAGCATTATTTAAAAGTTATCAAAGACTTGGAGTTAAAATATACTCTCTGGAAAAAAAACTAAACAATGCTGTCTTGTTTTCTGGCTCACTATAAAGTAAGCCTTCCCTGGTGGCAGGGCCATTTGTTCAGATCAGTGTACATGTGAAATAAGTCTTCCATCCTTTGGACACAGTCTCAACTTTTAACACCAAAAGTATTTTTAACGTCATAGCTGTACAGTCAGAACTATCATATGTTTTTGCAGGAGTTTCAAATTTCAGAGTGGGGCAAATGGCAAAGAGGAGAGAGAGAGTGGATTCATGTGCTGATACAATACAGAATTCAAATCTGAAAAACAATCAGGTAACATTTGAAATGGAGAAAAATGAACATAAGAGGAAACCTGGAAGATCTCCTTAGAAACTTGGTTCTGGTTTTCCTAGGGGGTACCCTTAGGCTCAAATCACACCGTGATGAAAGAAAACCTGAAGTGGACAATGGCCATACAGCTTGGCTGACTTTAGAGACTGGTGGAAGCAGGTGCCTTTGTTCCGACAGAGATCAAAAGATCTGTCCAGAGCTCAAGGACGTATACGAGTTGGAGACCAGATGGAAATGCAAACTTTCCCTATGGGCTAAAGGTTCCTTGGCCTGTCAAAATGGAATTATAGGGACTGAAGATAAGACAGTTGTCATGTTCTCTCTTTGTTGTCTTTTTGCTATGTCTACGGACAAAATAACTACCAAAGATTTTATGGTGCTCTATTTAAGCTAATGGGTAAACATAAAGTATTTGATTCATACATCATGTAAAGTAATTTTAGGAAATGTGGTAGTACTGCGTGTCACAGAATCCTAGTGGAAGAGTGAGCAATTATATTTGAATATGCGTAGGCCAGTGCCAGAAGAAATGCAAATGCCTATAAACAGGAAAAATGCTCAAAATCACTAGTTACCAAGATATTACTACTTTTCCCCTTGCAGATTGAATTAGAAGGTTTTTAAATAGCTAATGTTGGCAAAGTTTGAAGAATCTAGCATGATCATGCACTTTTGTTGTTAGGTGCTGTGGAGTTGGCTTGGACCCATAGAGACCCTGCATCTAACAGAACAAATTACTGTATATACTCGAGTATAAGCCGACCCAAATATCTTTTTAGCACAAAAACTGCATTAAAAATGTGCTGGAAAACTACCATATGTACTTGAATATAAACCGACCAGAGTATATGCCAAAGTACCTAATTATTACCTGGGAAACCAGAAAAACTGATTGACTGGAGTATAAGGCTAGGGTGGAAAATGCAGAAGCTGTTGGTGAGTTTCAATAATCAAAACAAATGAAAATAAAATTACTAAAAATTGAGGCATCTGTGAGGTAATGTATTTAAATATTTATTTTAAATAAAAGGACACCAAGTCATTTAACATTAGTAAACCAGCACAGTAAGTGGAAAATAGGTTCAACAAAAACAATAAGGTATCAACAATGGTACCTTAAGAGTACTATTCCCTAGCTCAATCAGCAACCAAGCTAAAATGTAAAGAGTTAAAAATCCTTCAAAACTGAATTCCTCATCATCATCCGTATCCCAGTGCAGAGCTTCAGCTGGTGTGAGGTCATCGTAGATGCTGTCCTCACTGAGATCGCCATCATCACCATCACTGCTGTCATTTTCATACAAAGCACAGTCTTCACTGCCATCCAAAGCATTACTAATACTATATTTCTGGAAGGCACGTCGCACCATGTCTTCTGGAATGTCTTCCCATGCATCTCGAACCCACTTTGCTATTAACTCTGTGTCAGGTTTCATGAGATTTCCTCCTTTTGTTAGTCGGTCTTGACCAGATGACATCCATTCATGCCACATCCTTCGCACACGGTCTTTAAAAGGCCTATTCAAAGATACATCCAGAGGCTGCAGTACAGATGTAAGCCCACCTAGAATAACGGCTAAAGTAACTTTACTAGATTTTGCCAATTTTTTAATGTCATCTGATAGGTGGGCTCTGAACATATCCCAAACAAGTAACGATGGCTTTTTCTTTAAGGCTGATCCTGGTGGTTGGTTCCAAATTTCTTCCAGCCATTTTTTTGTTCCATCTTCATCCATCCAGCCTTTAACATGTGCACGCACAGTAATTCTTGGTGGGAAATTGATCTTTTTAGGCAAGGTCTTTCTTTTAAAAATAATGACAGGATGCAGCTTAGTTCCATTAGCCAAACATGATAGAACAACTGTAAAATGTTGTTTGTTTTCATTTCCTGTGTTTTTGAGAAAAATGGTTTTTTCTCCTAAACTTGCCACAGTTCTGTTGCTTGGAAGATCAAAAGTCATGGGAGTTTCATCCATATTCCCAATATCTGCCAGGTAATAATTACAAATCCTTCTTTGTTTTATAACAAATGACTGGAAAGACATAATATTTTTTCAAGGTCTTGTGGCAATTTCTGGGAAATCTTTGTTCTTTGTCTCAAACATACCAACCAGTAGGCCAAACCTATTCATGAAGCAGGTACACCATCTTGCTGATGCAGCAAATTTTTCAATGCCTGGTGCTTTATATTTGTCATCCTTAGCCATTTGTAGAGCATGTATGCGGATTCCCATGCGTGTTACGCAGTAACCATTTTGACGACATTCTATAACGCATTTATGCAATTCACTCTAAAGCCCCATAAAAAGACATTAAACCACGACGAGCTTTTTTAGCTTTTGGAATCTGTTCCAAGTCAGCCTTCATTTTCTGCCTTCCCTCACTTGCTCTTTGTCAACACAGGATTCGCTATTTGCAATACTGTTATTGCTCTCTTCTGCTCCTGACACATCCTTCAATTTGAAACCAGCATCATATGACCCGCGTTTTTGTTTTGGTTCAAGAGTATCCATTTCTAATAAGACAAAAAATCAAGACTTTGAAAAAGAACTTTCATGGTAATGCTCCACCCCACCCCCCACCCCCACCCCCGACATGTTAGCCAGGAGGGCAGGGAGAGTGCATGCGGGCGGGAGATGCAGGATGTGAATTAACACAGAGACCAGAGGGGAGAGACGGAGCGCAGCCACAGACACATCCTTACCAGTTCAGCTGCCATAAGTAAGTGCACTACAGGTGCTTCTGCGAATTGGAGCCGTCCACGTCATAGGACGGCTCTGATTGGTTAGATGTGAGTAAACAAGCATTCAAAGCCCTACAGTGTCAGCGGGGCTTTGAATGAACAGCTCGTCCCATTACCTGGGGAGGGAGGGCCCAGGGAGATGTTACACCTCACTGGGGTACCACTGACCCATGTATAAGCTGAACCCCAGTTTTTCAGTGCTGAAAAACTCGGCTTATACACGAGTATATACGGTACTTCTCAGCCCTGTGCCATCCTCACATTTGTTGTTAAGCTTGAGTCCATTGTTGCAGCTACTGTGCCAATCCATTTCATCAAGATTTTCTTTGTTATTCCTCTCTTTTACCAACGTGATGCCCTCCAGGGACTGGTTCATCCAGATCACATGTCCGGAGTATGTAAGACAGAGCACCCGGCTGCACTTCTTATCTGTACTGGCAAGCCATGGTACCTGCAATTTTCTTCACCAACCCCATAGTTCAAATGGATCAATGCTTCTTCATTCTTGCATGTCCATTACTCAGCTTTCACTTGTGTATCAAGCAATTGAAAATAACGTGGCTTGGATCGGGTGTACCGTAGTCCTCAAAGTGACATCCTGGCTCTTTAATGCTTTTAAGAGATCTTATACAACAGCTTTACACTTGATTTCTTGACTTTTGCAATGTGTCTTTGATTTCTTGACTGGTGCCTCCATGAGCATTGATTGTGAATCCAAGTCAAAGGAAATCTTTGATGACTTCGGTGCCTTCTCCACTTAATATGATTAGCCCATTGGTGAGGATTTTGTTTGCTTTATATTGAGATGTAATCCATACTGTAGGCTATATAGTCTTTGATCTTTATCAATAAGTGCTTCAAGTCCTCATTGCTTTTAGCAAGCAAGGTTATGTTATCTGCATATAGCCAAAAATAACAAACAGTCATCAAGTTGAGTTGACTCATAGTGACACTATAGGACAGAGTAGAACTGCCTCTTTGGGTTTCCAGGACTTTAAATGGGGACAGCCTCATCGTTCTTCTGAGGAGTGACTGGTGGGTTTGAACCATTGACCTTGTGGATAGCAGCTCAATGCGTAGTCCACTGACCACTAGAGCTCCTTCATCTGCTTATACAAAGCAAACTCACTTGCCATGGAGTCGATTCCAACTCATAGTGACCTTGCAGGACAGGGTCAAACTGTCCCTCTGGGTTCTGAGATTGTAACTTTATTATTATTATTATTGTAACTCTTTACGGGAGTAAAAAGCCTTTCTCCTGCAGAGTAGCTAGTGGTTCCAAACTTCTGACTTTGTAGTGAGCAGCCCAGTGCATAACCACTTTGCTACCTGGGCTCCTTCATCTGCATAAAGCAGGTTGTTGATGAGCCTTCCTCCTCACATTATTTGTTGATGGCCCAGTTGTTGATGGCCCAGCTCCTCACATTATTTGTTTAGCATGCAAATTGAATAAGTGTGGTGAAAGACTATGTCCCTGATGCTCACATTTCCTGACTCTAACCACGTAGCATCCCCTTGTTCTGTTTGAACAACTGCCTCTTGGTCTCTGACCAGGTTCCTTTTGAGTACAATTAAGTATGCTCCAATTCCCCCCCCTTTTTTTTGCAGTGTTATCTATAGTATCAAATTTTATGATCTGCAATGTGGAATGACTTTTAAAAAAGTGTTAAAAAAGAAATAAACATTTTTCTGGTATTCTCTGCTTTTATCTAAAATCCATTTGCAATCAGCAATAATATCTGTTCCTGCTTCCATGTCCTCTAATGGATCCAGCTTGAATTTCTGGCCAGCCCCCTGCTAATGTACTACTATGATTGTTTTTGAAATATCTTTAACAAAATTTTAGTTGCATGTAAGTATTAAAGAGATTGATCATATACCTGCATTCAGTTTGGACAGCCTTTGTTGGAGTGAGCACCGTATTAATCTCTTCCGGTCTGTTGGCCAGATAGCTTTCTTTCTTGCATAGACTAGCGCGTTCTTCCAGTACTACATCAGTTGGTTGAAATGTTTCAGTTGGTATCCTGACAATTCCTGGAGTCTGGGCTTACGCTAATGCCTTCAGTGCACTTGGACTGCTTTTAATACAGTCGGTTCTTGATCATGTGCTACCTCTTGAAATGGTTGACTGCTGACCAATTCTTTTCGGTACAGTGATTGTGTATTCCATCTTTTGATGCTTACTGCATTGTTCAATATCTTGCCAAGGTAACATACTTATAAAAACTTTTAGATAATACAGAGAAGTTTTTGCATGTAAGTAGGAATTATCATTTTACCACCTAAGGCTAGGCACTGCTAACCTTTTGGTGCTCTTGTGTTATTTTTATGTACATTCACCACACGAGGAGTTTGTTTTATGTTCTCTCTAAATAAGATCCTACTATGCAGATGATTATTTTAGAAAATGAGTTTTATCTGCCAATTTTCATGGCCATGCTTCCATCTGACTCATTTATAGTTTCTTATGTCTGTGCGTAGGATTCTATGTGGGTAAGCAATATTTAATCCATTATCTTTTTAAAATTTTACCAATATTCTATGTTTGGACATTGACTTTAGGTTTTTTACATTTTACCTTTAGAGGTTATTTGCAATAAGCACCTTTCTACTTATATTTTTACACCCTCATCTAAGTTTCTCTTCAGGATGAATTACCAGAATCAGTAACCAGGTTTCGTAGTTTGAATTATTTATTAATGATTTAGACTCATCAAGCAGTGCATGGTTTTTCTAAGAAGAAGGGCAGTCGTGTGTCCTCTAGCAGTGACTTTCTCGTGGTTAATAACTTTTGAGGGTTGACAGTGACTATTGAGCACCCACTGTGACCGTGGCACTTTCCTGTGGGCCAAACGGTGACGAATCAAGGAGCTAGAGTTTCTTCATAGTCAGAGCTTGGAAACAATATATAGGAATATTTCTCCATAGGCTTTGAAAGAAAAATAATAAAATATGGCTTTTAAAAACAATGTAGATAGTACTTTTCCTTTGCATCATGTTTTCATACTTACTTTATTATACTGGTCTGTTTACTCATCTCTTCCTTTCTCCAGACCTAAGCCCCACGAGGTTAAGAAGCCATTTCTGTCTAGGTTACTGCTCTCAGTTAGAAGGCAGTAGTAATTCTTAAGTGGAATTAGGAAATAGATGAAAAGAAAAAGAAAAAAGCGATGTGTGACATTTATTTCTCAGGTGGTTTGTGTGTTATTATGTTGCTTAAAAATAATGTTTTGATGTTGCATAAGTAAGGCCACCATCATTTTCAATTTGTTTAATTAGACCCTTGCTATATCCATACCATTTCAAAAAGAGAGATGGTGAATCATTATTCTGTTTCCACATTATGCAGCCTAATTATTAACTCGGGGTCAGACCTATACTGGGAGGCAGCAGCAATCCAATAAATCAGTATTACAAATGATATGCCCCAAAGGGGTGTTTACAGGTTACTTTAGACAACTTACAAATGACTAGCTAAGGACCTGGGGTTCTCAGAGAGGGTCAGGAGTGCAGACCACCTATAAACTGTATGAGAAGGTCTGGAATTTGTTGAGAGTTGTTAATCCTGCTCTTTTGCTGTTTCCTGTTCTATGCTGTCACTGATCTCTGTACACATAGTTCAGCTTTTGCTTTCCAATGGTTGGAGCCAAGTACTCTTGACTGCTGCTAGAAAGTCAAAACGAGTCACTGAGAGCTAGCAAGTTTTCCAGACCAATTAGAAACCAAAGCGTAAGCTCTGTGCAGCCACACACTAATTTGCATTTTGTCTTTAGGCATACGAGTCAAAGGTAAATTTCAATAAAGAATCATCCTAATTATTTCAACTAATAAAATTAAGTATTTTTGAAATTTAAATGTGCTCAATAATACTTCTTTAATGTCTCTTCAGTAAGTTAAGAAAACCAAAGGTTGGGAAAATGCCACGCTCGTGTTGAATGAGCATTATAACCAAACTGCCAGTCCATCTAGAGATCACTTGTACTTGTTAAATTGCCAGTGCGCACCAAAAGTCTGAGCCCTAGTTTGACAGATTCTTTATTTAGAATGTTTGAAATACTGTATTAACTTGAATTAGGTAGTACAACTAGCAGCTATGGCAGTGGTTCTCAACCTGTGGGTCATGACCCCTTTGGGGGTCAAATCACCCTTTCACAAGAGTTGCCTGATTCATAACAGTAGCAAAATTACAGTTATGAAGTAGCAACAAAAATAATTTTATGGTTGGGGGCTCTCCACAACATGAGGAACTGTATTAAAAAGTCACAACATTAGGAAGATTGAGAAACACTGATCTATGGCTAGATTTAGATAAAAGGATATTTGGGATAATTAGTTTTATTTACTAGACATTTTGGTTTACATGGTATACATATTGTACTGAGTATGTATAATGCCATATCTTTGAAATGTTTGAAAATGATTCAAATAATATAACCTATTCGGAGGCATGGTTTAAATGATATCGTAATCATTTAATTTTTTAATGTTTATTTGTATTCACTATATTAGTATATTAGTAGTTTATTTCATTAAAAAATGTTCCTTTATGCTTTTCCAAATCATTGATTCTTTATTTGAGAATGGGAGGACATTACAATTCCTGTATGTAGTAATATCCTATTATCATGTAACTACTAAATTACGAAGAAAGGTTTCTAATCTGTTTGCTTACTTGTTATTCATTCATTACCCACTAACCCTTTTCTTCCAACAACTGTAGAAGTGATAAAATAGATCCAGGCTAGACTTTTCATTTAACAGTTTTTAAAAGAAATTCATGAATTTGCTTTTAGAATTTTGATGTTTTGACCAGTTTAAAAACTACCATCTTAAATTATAAAGTTTATCCTATCCCTTTAGTTACCTAGTCTGTGAAAGTTTCTTTTAAATTACAACATACTATGGATACTTTGAAAATGAATCACTCAAAATTTATTAATCACTATGGAGGTTACAACTGCATTGCAGCAACACGGCTTCCAAATCACACATGTATCAAATATTTTTATAAAAATATAGTCATCCAATGTAGCCAAGAGGAATTACTAAATGCTGAATGAAGGTCAAACATGACAGTGGGACAGGAGGAAAGTAAAAGGAAATAGAAGAAAAAACTAGGAGGCAAAGGACATTTATAGAAATATAAATACAGGCATGTACAGATGTAAATATATTTATATATAAAACAATAGGGATGTAGATCTATGTACTTATATTTATATGTTAAGTGTAAAGGTTGTAGATGGACATTGGGCCTCTAACTCAAGTCCTCCCTCAATGTAAGAACACTTTGTTCTAATAAGCTGGCACTCTGTGATGCTCACCTTCCCAACACAATTGCTGAAGACAAAATGGGTGGATAAGTAAATGTGAAGAAAGCTGATGGTGCCTGGTTATTAAAAGATATAGCGTCTGGTGTCTTAAAGGCTTGAAGTTAAGTTTAGCAGGGAAGCAACAAAGTCTGTATGGAAGAAGGACAACAGCCTGGTGATCGATCATGAGGTGTTGACAGGATCAGAAAAGAGGCTTCAGAAAACCCCAAACAATCATATTGATGGGGGGGGGTGAAATGGGGTGCAGAGTGGAGACCCAAAGTCCATCTATAGTTGGACAATTGGACATCCCCTCACAGAAGGGTCACAAGGAAAGGATGAGGCAGCCAGACTTCAGTATAGCACCGATGAAACACAAAACATTCTTCTCGTTCTTTAATGCACCACCCCCACCCCCGCATCATGACCCCAATTCTACCTTACAAATCCTGCTAGACCAGAGCATGTACACTGGTACAGATAAAAGCTCTGGACACTTGGAATCCAGCACAAATAAATCCACCAGGAATAATAATGGGAATAGCAATACCATGAGGGTAGGGGAAGGTGGTGGGAGAAAAGGGGAACAGAAACATGGGTTAAGGGAGACAGCGGATGATGTAAGATATGAAGGTGGGGGAGGGAGGAAAAAATTAGCTTTTAACAAGGGCTCAAGTAGAATGTTTTGAAAAGGGTGATGGCAGCATATTTACAAATGTGCTTGACACAATGAATGTATGGCTTGTTATAAGCTGTAAGAGTCCCTGATAAGATGATTAAAAAATAAATATATGTATATATAGTCATCATAGCCTAAAAAATTCCCTCTGGAATATGCTGTATTTAAATTTCATTCTTGTTTTTCGTTTGTTGCTTTTAAAAATGGAGCATAAATAGGATAAATAACATACAATGACTGTTTTACAATTTAAGTTCCAGCACTTCCGAACCAAATTCACTGCTATCGTTAATTCCAACTTACGGTGACCTTATAGGACAAGGTAGAACTCAGTGCCCTTTTGAGTTTCCGAGGCTGTAATTGTTTGGGGGAATAGAAAGCCATTTCTAGGCTGGCAGTTTCAAACTTTTGGCTTATAGTTAGCAGTTCAACCTTGTGCCAATAGGGTCCCACATTTTAGGTTAGAGCTTACCACATGAAACCTGCAGTCCCCAAAATAGCCTCGGAAGCAAGCACATGCAATTTGCCAGCTTTACATATTTTTGGAGATCATGCCTGTTTGATTTTTTCCTATGTAAAATTTAAGTTATAAATAGAACAACCCTTTTCCTTTACAAGCCCTTTTCTCATTTTACAGAATTTAAAATAAATCCATGGATTAAATAGTAAATTGACTTTTAATTTTTTCCCACTACTCCATGGAACTTAGTATTATGATGGGGCACATGTGAAGGCGTCAAAAAGGTTGTGGGAAAATTCCATTTCATAATTCCATTTTTCCATGGATTTTCTAATGACCCTTGTATTTCTAACGTAAACTTGACCCTCCTTTTTTTTCCCTTCCCAGCACTTTATCTTGCCTTTACTCACTATTTCCTCTACTACCTTCTGTATGGTTTTCTACCTTGTTCAATTCCTCTTTACTTGGGAAGCCTCTACTTCCTTTTGGTACGCAATCACATTTATTGTTTTTAGTATCTGTTTTACGATTTTTTTTAACATGGGGTTATGGTTGTATTACATAGTTTCTAACCTGTTTTATGTGGCCACATATGCTAAATCCCCAGTAATGCTGAATGTCTTGATAGCAAGCACCTTGATTTATATACCTGTCAATGATGAGCTCAGTGTTTAAGAGAGTAAGTGCTTAAAAGTACTTACTGTGTTGAATTAAGTTGAACTGAAATAAGGGATATTTATTAACATAAATTATGTCTCATAATGTGGCATGTATGATTTCTGAATACGATTCTTATAATTACATATATTTTCATTGTCTTTTTGAAAACATTCCAGTTGCCAAATCAAATAGCTTATTCATTGAAGGACTATTTTAAGCCATGTTTATGAGAAAGATATGGAGTCTTTATGGTACAGTGGCTACACGTTGTGTTGCTAACCACTATGAATTGAGATAAGAAAGATAAATTATATTAGGATATATATTATCAACATTGATAGAAACAATATTTGTAGTAAACTAGACTTTGATGGAATAATGTATTGATTATATATGCTTATATGTCTATTTTGAAATCATTTTATTGGGGGCTCATACAACTCTTATCACAATCCATACATCCATCCATTGTGTCGGGCACATTTGTACATTTGTTGCCCTCATCATTCTCAAAACATTTGCTTTCTACTTGAGCCTTCGGTATCAGCTCCTCGTTTTTTCCTCCCTCTCTGCTCCCCTCTCCCTGATGAACCCTTGATAATTTATAAATTATTTTGTCATATCTTACACAGTCCGATGTCTCCCTTCATCCACTTTTCTGTTGTTCATCCCCCAAGGAGGAGGTTATATGTAGATCCTTGTGATTGGTTCCCCTTTTTTATCCTACCCTCCCTCGACCCTCCTGGTATCTCCACTTTCAAACCACGGTCCTGAAGAGGTCATCTCTCCTGGATTCCCTGTGTGTTTCCAGTTCCTATCTGTACCAATGTACATCTTCTGGTCTAGCCAGAATTGGGATCATGTGATAGTGGTGGGGCGGGGGAGAGGAGGCAGGAAGCATTTAGGAACTAGAGGAGTGTTATATATTTCATCGTTGCTGCACTATACCCTGACTGACTCGTCACCTCTCTGAGACCCTTCTGTAAGAGGATGTCCAGTTGCCTACAGATGAGTCTTGGGTCCCCAATCTGTACTCCCCCTTAATCACAATGATTTGTTTTTTTTCCTTGATGCCTGATACCTGATCCCTTCGACACCTCGTGGTCACACAGGCTGGTGTGCTTCTTCCATGTGGGTCTTGTTGCTTCTGAGCTAGATGGCCGCTTGCTTACCTTCAAGTCTTTAAGACCCCAAATGCTATATCTTTACATAGCCCAGCACCATCAGCTTTCCTCATCACATTTGCTTATGCACACATTTGTCTTCACCGATCATATCGGGAAGGTGAGCACACAATGATATGATTTTTTGTTCTTTGATGCCTGATAACTGATCCCTTCAGCACCTCGTGATCACACAGACTGGTGTGCTTCTTCTATGTGGGCTTTGTTGCTTATATGTCTTCATTGTACAAAAATTCTTCTGTTTCTTCAATTAATTTTACTTTCTTCAAAATAAACCTCTCAATCAGATTCGTCTTAGCCTCCCCCTCTCCTTAAATGATTGTGATGTCTTTCTGTCTACTGATGGTTATGGGGCTCTTAGCACTGGGTCAGGCTGGTTAGGCATTTTGAACAGTAGCAGACCACCAAAGTTAAGTGTAATTTCCATTTTGGTAGTGGATCAGTGAGCTAGTAACCGCCGGAGTAAGAGAGACATTTCTGTTCTTAGACTTATCCGGGAGAAAAGGTAGATCCCTTTTGAATCAAAGATTTGGAAGGTTTAAGGGACTGTCAGAGTAAGTGCCTGCGTGATAAGTGTGACACCTCCTACTTGATGAGAGTATCTGTCTGTATTGTGTGGTTGGGCCTCGGAAGCCTCAGGCTTATACTGCCATAAGATTCTTGTCCCAAGGGTTAGTCCCTGGGCTCCTCTGCCCTCCCTACACATCCTCTCTTCAAATACCCCCCTGGCTTAAACTACTTCCAGGCTTGTTTCATTAATGTGTGAAGAAAGGAAGAATGAAGAGTATGTGTTACATCTACCATCTTCTTTTTACTGTTTTTAGTGAAAAGTTACTTTTTCTGGTGTCTTTCTGATGGATCCAGAGTTTCCAGGTCCCCAAGACTATCTATTCAATATAATTAGTAAACTTTTGTTATAATGTGATGTTATGATCATTTATTTATCTGGATTCTTATTAAAACTCAACATTTGGTCATACTCATTTTAGGATTTGACTTATATTCTCCATAGCTAATTGGATGTTATAAGTGGAAATATCTTTTAGAATTGCAAAATGTTTCTTTCTCTTTTATTTTCTCAGTCTTTCGTCAAAGAAATGTGCCACATAGTTGCTGTGCTCTAACCACGGCTTTCTTCGAGTAGTTTCGGGATCAGCTGCTTCCATGGGGAAGTTTGCCATGAGTTTTCTTCAAACCGACCCTCGGAACACGCTGACTGACTAGTAACAGAACATACCAGAGCTGTTTTTGCACACTTAATTAATGGTTTTCTAATCGCCAACCTTGCGTGTAATTGCTGCTGTCAAATACAATTACTGTGCATTGCTCAAGTTTCTTTCCCGGGGGAATTTCTGCAACTTTTGGAAGTTTTGCTTCTAATACTGTCTACTCTGAAAATCTGAAACTATAAAATTACATTGCCTTTTTATTTTATAGAAAACTGTCTTGAATAAGTATGATAGTAATAAGAGAAGAGTAACAAAAATTATCTGAAGTGTCATTGGTTTTAAAGATCTTTCTGAAGAACTAATTATGAATACATTTCCTTTATAACTTAGTATCCTATTGGCTACAGTTCAGGAAGTGTAATTCTAAGCTGGTATTATTTTGTGTGAAAGTATATATGCTAGTGAAATCACTGTACTCTAAAACTAATTCAATTGTGTGGTTATAGTGAGAGAAGAAGGTCACAATCGAGGAGTTGGTTCCATCTCATAGCAACCCTGTGTACAACAGAACAAAACACTACCCAGTCCCTGTGCTCACCTCACAATTACCATTCTGAGCTTATTGTTGCGTCTACTGTGTCCATCCATCTCATTGAGGGTCTTCTTTTACACTAGCCCTCTACTTTACCAAGCGTAATGTCCTTTTCCAGGGACTTGTCTTTCCTGATACGTGTCCAAAGTATGTGAGACAAAGTGTCATCATCCTTGCTTCTAAAGAGTTTTCTGGTAGTATTTTCTCCAATA
The DNA here is from genome assembly GCF_050624435.1 of Tenrec ecaudatus. NCBI lineage: Eukaryota > Metazoa > Chordata > Mammalia > Afrosoricida > Tenrecidae > Tenrec > Tenrec ecaudatus. The sequence goes on along the minus strand of NC_134530.1, from coordinate 194,032,338 downwards.
CAGATTTGTTTGTTCTTTTGGCAGTGCGATATATTTACAATACTCTTACCAAAACTTAATTCACATACATCAATTCTTCTATGTAAGTGTCTAGATTTCTCCACATCTTCACCAACACTTATTATTTTCCCCTTTTCTGATAATAGCCACTTGATGAATGTGAAAGGAACCTGGATGGTGCAGTGCATCAATCATTGGGCTGCTAACTGCAAGGTCAGTGGTTGGAACCCACCAAACACTCTGTAGGGGAAAGATGAGGCTGTCTGTTCCCAAAAAGATTTACAGCCTCAAAAACTCTAGGAGCAATTATACTCTGCCCTATGGGGTTGTTATGGGTCAGAATTGACTTGACAGCAGTGGGTTTGGGTTTAGAGGATGTGAGATGGTATCTCATTGTGATTTTGATTTGGAGTTTACTAATGACTAAATCAATTTTGAAGGAAGTACAGTTGGGATACTCCTTAGAAACAAGGATAGTGAGATTTTGACGTATGTAGTCTGAACGTGTTAAAAGGAGGGATCCGTTCCTGGAAAAGGACATCATACTTACAAACTAGAAGGTCAGAGAAAAAGAGAAAGAACCTCCATGAACTGGATTGACACAGGACCAGTGGGCTGAAACATAGCAACAATTGTGGGCACTGTATGTTCTGTTGTGCATAGGGTTTCTGTGAGTCAGAACTGACTCAGCATTACCTAAGAACAGCAACAAACGATTGAAGGTTCTGAGTGGTGCAAATGGCTTGCATTTGACGACTTAACACAAAGGTTTTCAGTTCCCTCTTCTATTTAGGAACCTTCAGATCTTTAAATCTGAGAAAGGTTGGTTTTAAGTCTTCTTCAGGCTAGATATTCCTTTTTAAAACATACACACACACACACACACCTATATATGTATATAAATGTATATATAATGCATGCGGTTATATATAATATATGATACATGTGTAATGTTTCTTATTAATAAGTCCCACCACCATTCCAGTCATTCTTACGTGAACACATTTCAGGTTCTCAACACTTCTCATTGAATGTAGCTTTGGAATTGAACAGCTCGCTTGAGACACAGTATGACTACTATAAGGGACGTGGTGGTGCTGTTGGTAAGTGTTAGTCGTGTAAACCAATTAGCCTCTCCTCAGGAGAAGCATCAGGTTGTCTGCTCCCACACAGATTAACAGCTTTGTAAACCCTACGTAGGTTTGAATGAGTCAGAATCAACTTGATGGCAGTGGATTCAGGTTGGGTGTTTTTGTTTTTATTTTTTAACAAGTATACTGTACTGCCATTAAATGGATTCTGACTCGTGTTTAGAGGAGCAAGTTAGCTTCATCTTTATCTAGCAAAGTCACTAAACTTGTCTTGCTATATCAATCTCTCTGTGTTTCGTAAAATGCCTGAGTACTTTGAATCTATTCATTTGTACATTTTCTTGTAGCATTAGAATAAAAAAGATTCACGACCATGGGAATTCTCGGAAAGTGGCAGTGGTTGCAGCAGCTTTCCGCTATGACCAAAAGCTCTTGGACAACATCTCTAGTAAAACTAATTGATCGGAGATAGTGGGAATAAATCATTCACAGCTATAAAATGTGGGTGACATTAGAATCTGTGTAGGAGCAGGAAGGAAGGAGAGAGGTGCTGGGGAGACCCGAGCAGGGCAAATCCTAAAACAGCCAACTGAGACAACTTCAGGGGAATTTGGCACAGTGCAGTCCATGGCGGACTTCAAGGGGTTCACAGATCGTTGAGCTTTCTGGGCTCCAGAGCTTCCAAATCTAAATGTCCAAAACCCGTCCCAGGACAAAGTCTCACTGAAAGGAGTCTGCTGGGAGTTGGGTCAGAATTAAGGAAGACAAGGACAGTAGGACCACAAGGGAATAAAATAAAAGTGAGAGGGGAAGCGAATACAAAGTGATCTCAGAAATACCCCAGGGTCCATTTTAAAAGCAACAAACAAAAAATACTTTAGAAAGAATCACAGAAGAGGTAACTATGGATCTATAAAGCTATCCTAAACCATGCTTCTCTTAGAGCTCAAGAACATTCACATCACGCAAAAAGGATCGTGGTTGAATCCCATGCAAGGTAATATAAGGAAAAAGGATAGTACACAATGGGTGTGCTAACAGACAACTAAAGCATGCAAGAAGGCAATGAAAACCACAAAGCACTAAAAATCAACCTAGTATTGTAAAGAATATTAAAGTAAGGGGATAAAATCAAGATAACAGAATTAGAAAAATTCAAATGAGGTAATAGGACTCAGGAAAAACTAGAATTCAAAGAAGTCTTGAAACAAAGAATGAAGTAAAAGAAGCCTGAAAGGGAGGAGCCACAGTGGCAGTGATATGTTGGAGCCACCTGTTAAGTTTTCAGGAATTTTGCAAGCAGGAATTTAAAACAGTTATTACTGAAAAATAAATTTTACAAATTAATCAGTAAATAATTTTCCTAACAATAAAGATGATACTTTAAAAATTTATCACTTTTGAATTATTTTTACTACATCTTATAATGCACACTCTTGGAGTCTAAATGTTTGTTGTTGTGTATGAATACACACGTTACTGTGCATCTCTTCGCAATTCCGCACTCACTGGTGTCCTCTCTGTGCTTTGAGAACTGCTGTCCTGGGAGTCTTTGCTCCACAGAAACCAGCAAATACTATCAATCAGGGCTTGCTTTATTGCATTGCTAGTTATCTAGATTAAAAGTGATGAAGAACAAATTTAATAGTTATATCATGACTCACATAGGAAGTTTAGAAATCATTACTATTCAGTTCAGCGCACAAGCTGCCCACCTCATTGAGGAATAAGCAATATTCAGATATGTATTCATTTGTTTCACACTGTCTTGTTAGCATAATAACGTCATCCAGCATTCATTAAAGAATTGCACTTGTTCATCAGCTGGAACCAGATGCTGGCTATGAAGGTGAGTTTGGCAAAATTCAAGAATCTATTAGTAATATGAAATTTTCCACAAAGAGAATTACATGTTTTTTGTTTATTTTTAATGTGTAAGCATTTATTTTTCAGAGTCATTTTAAATTGATAGAACGCTGCATGAAGTACAGACAGTTCTCACACTCTTGCTTTCCCCACACCATTTCTCTTATGCCTGATACCTTGCATTAGTGTTACACATGTGTTACAGTTGATGAACTGACAATACATTATTGTTAACTAATGGCTGTAATTTACATTAGGGTTTACTCTTTGCGTTGTACAGCCCGATGAGTTTTGGCAAATGAATAAAGTCATGTGTCTAACATTGTACTATCATGTAGAACAGTTTTCACTGCCGCTGTGGTTTTCCCGTTTCCTGGGGGACTTGTAGTTGGATCATACAGTAGAGAGCCCTTTTACACTGGCTTCTTCACTTAGCAGTATGCATTTACTGTTCCTTCATGTCTTTTTGTGTCTTGATACAGTTTTCCATTTTATCACTAAATAATACTCATTATCGAGAAGTGCCACTGTTTGTCCATTCTATTGAAGAATACCCCCGTTGCTTCTAATTTTTGGCAATTGTGAATAAAGCTGCTATAAACATTCATGCAAGCTTTTGTGCAGAGTTTTCACCTCATTTCAGTAGTCACTCTTGTAGGTATTTACTCAAATTCTTAGTTGTTTCTTTGTCTGTCTTGGAGTCAAGACCTTTAAATGTGTACTTTGCAAATATTTTCTAGATTGTGGCTTCTCTTTACAGTATAAAAGTTTTAAAGTTTATTAAAGCTCAACTTAATATCTTCTTTTTATTCAAAGTCATCTCCAAACTAAACCCCCCTAGATCTTCTCCAAGGTTACATCTATTTTTATAGCTCTACTACTTATACTTAAATATATGATTCATTTTTAATTTAACTTTTGTGAAGGTTGTAAGCTCTATATCTAAATTAGTCTTTCTGCATATGGTTGGCCAGTTGTTCCAGCACCATTTATTTGAAAGATTCCTTTTTCCATTGGATTGTCCTCAGTCCTTTTGCAATGATTTTTAAAACACTTTATATACATCTATTTTTGGCTTGTTTATCCTGTTCCAGTGATTTATGTATTTTTTACACCAATACTATACTGTTTTGATAACTTTCACTTTATAGTAACTAAGTGGGTTGTCTTTGTATATTCTTAATGTGGCCTTTGAAGCACACATAAAAAGATATTTTGATGAAGTCCTAGTCTTCTGTTCTGTCTTTCATTGTTTGTGTTGTCATAATCATTGTGTTTTAATGATTATGCACAGACATTCAGCTGTGTGGCTCATAACCAACTGTGGATAGCATTGAGACTAGCAGGAATGCCAGGACACTTCATTGTGCTCCTGCGGAACCTGTACATGGACCAAGCGGCAGTCCTTTGACTAGAACAAAGGATCACTGCATGGTTTAAATCAGGAAAGGTGTGTGTCCGGGCTGTATCCTCTCCCCATGCTCACTCAGTCTGTATGCTGAGCAAATCATCTGAGCCACTGGACTATGTGAAGAAGAATGAGGCATCAGGACTGGAGGAAGGCTTCTTAACAACCTTCATTGTGCAGATGACACCGTCTTGCTTACTGCAGATGAAGACTTGAAGCACTTGTTAATGAAGATCAATGAGTTTAGCCCTTCAATATGGATTGCAATGCAATGTAAAAACAAAATCACAAAAATCCTCAGAACTGTACAAATAGGCAGCATCATGATAAATAGAAAAGATTAAAGTTGTCAAGGATTTAATCTTGCTATGATCCATAATTAATGATTGTGGAAGCAGCAGTCAAGAGCTCAAAAGATATGTTGTATTAGATAAATCTGCACAAGACCTCTCTCAAGTATTAAAGATCAAGGATGTCACTTTGAGTACTAAGGTATGCCTGACACAAGCCATGACATTTACTATTTATTGCCTCATATGCACGTGAAAGTTGGGCACTGAATAAGGAAGACCAAAGAGATACGTTTGAGTGATGGTGCTGGTGATGACTATTGAAAGTTCAGTGGGCTGCCAAAAGAAAAATACAACCAGAATGAATAAATACAGCTAGAATGCTCCGTAGAAGTGAGGATAGTAAGACTGTCTCGCGTGCTTTGGACATGTTATCAGGTGAACCCAATCCCAGGAAAAGACATCATGCTTGGTAAAGTAGATAGGTAGCCAAAAAGAGGAAGGCTCTTGATGAGATGGATTGACACAGTGACTGCGACAATTATTTCAGTCATCAGAACAATTGTGAAGATGATACAGGACAGGATGATGTTTCAAGTTCTGTTGTACATAGATAGTGTCACTTTGAGTCAAAACTGACATTCCGCACCTAATTACACCATCAGCCAAGTTGCAAAGAGTTACTCCTAGGTTTGTTTGGGGTTTTTTAAAAGCTCTTAACATTTAGGTTGATGATCTATTTTTAGTTGGTAAGGAATAGATCTATCTTCTTCACCTTTTGCATGACTTTCTAGCTGTGTCAGCACCATTTGTTGTAGAGATAATGTTTTTCCTCCATTGAATTATCATTATGCCGTTGTTAAAAAGCAACTGGCTTTAAGTGAAAGGATTTATTGCTAAACCCTCAAATCTATTCCATTGATTTATATATTTATCCTTATGCCAGTACCATGCTCTTTTGTTCACTATATATTATAAACACACACATACAGAGCTCAGAGAAACTGTAATAAAAGCTAAGAGAAAATGATAGGAGAAACAGAATTTAATTTTATTTACTTAGAATATACATAATAATGGATTCCTTTTCTCACTTTTTTATAGTAGGTGCCTTTTGCTAGATTAATGATACTTTTATTAGAAATACCAAGTATCATGTGGAGGTTGCCTATATTATTTCTCTAGGATTTGATGATGCTGCCTCTAAAGTAAACCAGGAGTACATATAAACCTTTAGATATAGAATGGCTTTTGAGCGCACGCTTAATTGTAAGCCCTAATTTAAGAAAAGAATTAGTTCTTACATTTTGATCCTATTCCATTCTTGCCCTTATTAAGTGATCACTGAAGATATGGTTACTATAGCAAAGTGTGATGAAATCAGATGGTGCCTGGCTATCAGAAAGAATAAGCCCTGGAGTCTTAAAGATTTGTCTTAAAACAAGCAGCCATTTAACTACAGTGCCTTTTAAGTCCACCTGGAGGAAGCACACCAACCCATGTGATCCAAAGATTGTAAATAATAAAATCCAGGGTCAGAGGAGGAAATTGTATTAGAGCTTAAATTCTGAGCACCCATATGCAGAAGGCTATGTGAAAGTCCAAAATCCATTTGTAGGGTCCCCATATGGATTAAGTCTCCATTGAACTACCTTGGACCTTTGTCCAGCTATGTGAGCAGTTTTGTCCTTAGGGTGCAGTGGAAAATGGATTAGTGCATATATAGTGATCCTAAAATTAAAATCTTACCATTCATGTTCACTTTTAACCTGTTTTTAACTTATTCCAGATTTTACTACTTTCTGCTTTCTTTTGGATTAAAGTTTATTTGTGTTTTATTTTGTTGCTGCTGACGTTTTATTCGGATGGGTGGATACAATATGAAATATTTATATGACATCCAAAAAGACAAAATGAAAAACCTCACTGCCATCAAGTCAATGCTGACTCATAGTGTCCCCCACTCTCGCCAGTCCGAGACTATACCTTGTATGGGAATAGAAAGTTCAGTCTTTCTCCCTCGGAGCTGCTTCTGGTTTTGAGCTGCCAGCTATGTGGATTGTAACCCTTACACCAATCTATGATGGGTTACATCTATAGAGACTAAGTAGATTAATAGAACCTTAGTACAATAACAGGAGAGGTTGGGGGAAATAGAGAGCTAGTAACAACTAGAGGTACGAGAATGAAGAAAATGATCCAAAATTGACTGTGGTGATGATTGCACAACTCTTTAAAATATTTAATTCATTTAATTTATTGTGTCATGTACAAAGTATATGTCAGTAAAACAGTTCAAATATACATAATACATATTATAAAGGCATAGCACTTTTGTGCTATATTTGTAACAATGTGAATGAGCCTGAGGGCGGGGAGAGAATTATTGTAACTGAATAGAATAAACAGTTCAGACTGGCACTAACATCTCAAAATTTGTATTTGAAACTTAGAGATGACTTCTCAATTTTGTTAAATGAAAAATATGTCAGTTTCAAAATGAATTTCTGAGCAAAATCTTTTAAGTTCAGCTGAAATTTTATCTGACATCAATATCTAGAAAATGTAAAACCCTATCCCTCGGGTCGCTGTGAGTCAGAACTGACTTGATGGCAGTGAATTTGAGGGTTTCTTGTTTGTTTAGGATTTTGATAGGAATGGTATCAAGTCTATAGATCAATTTGTAGAGTGATGTCACCTTATTAAAGTTGAGCCCTTTGATCCATGTACCTAGGATACCTTTCCATTGACAGTGAAACCTGTGAGAGCCAAAACAAGGCTGCTTTGTTTTTCTGGGCCTCCCAAATTTTCCATCTTTAACAGGTATTACTCATTTTACCAGAGAAATATTTAAAATTTTCCTTCTCTGACAGGTCTCTTCCAGTACTCATAGGTTTTACTGTTATTTTGATCCTCTTTATGTTTTTAAACAATGTTGTGTGCTTTTTAGGGTGCGTGTTGTGCTTTTGTCAATTTACCCCTTAGTGTTTGCTTTTGGTGTTTCATCTAAGAGCAATTTGCCATTGAGTAGCATAAAAATGTACCTGTTTCTTTAATTCTTTCTTTGACAGTATTATAAATGGGGATGTTTTCTAATTTCATGTTCAGATCCTTTTTTGCTTTTATTGCTATTGGTTACTGTTGAGTTCATTATGACTCACTGTGACTATGTGTGTGCAGATTAGAACTGTTCTATAGGATTATCAAGTAGATAGCCTTTGTGAAGTTGATTGCCAGGCTTCTCTTCCGAGGTGCCTCCGGGTGGGTTTGCATTGCCAACCATTTGACTTGTAGACAAGCAGCTAAGCTTTTAAAATCATCTAGGGGTTGCTGTTTTGGGTGGTGATATTGTTCTCATCGCACCAGTTCCATCTCATAGCTACTCTGTGTACAACAGCACAAAACTCAGCTTGGGCCTGCGCCATCTTCACAATTGATGTCCCATGCCAGCCCATTGTTGCAGCTACCATGTCAGTCCATCGCTTGAGAGTCTTCCTCTTTTTGCTGCCATTCTGATTTACCTAGTATCATACCCTTTCCTCGGACTGGTCTCTGATAACAAGTCCAACGTACATGAGACTTAAGTCTCACCTTCCTTGCTTCTAGGGAGCATTCTAAAATGACTGTACTTCTTCCAAGACAGAATTGTTTGTACTTTTTGCAGTCCTGTGGCTCTTTCCATATTCTTCCCCGGCACCACAGCTCAAATGCATCAAATCTTCTATGGTCTTCCTTATTCACCGTCCTGTTTTAGCAGGCATATGAGGTGACTGAAAATACCCTGGCTTGTGTCAGGTGTCCCTTCGTCCTCAAAGTAACATCCTTGCTCTTCAATATTGTAAAGAGGTCTTGTGCTACAGATTGGCCTAATGTAGTGTATCGTTTGATTTCTTGATTGCTGCTTCCATGAGCATTGATTTTGGATCCTAGCAAGATGAAATCCTTGACAAATTCAATCTTTTCTGTTTATCAAGATGTTACTACCTATTGATCCAGTTGTGAGGATTTTGGTTTTCTTTATATTGAGTTGTAATCCACATTGAAGACTGCATGGATTAGCATCTGTAAAATGGAAAAAGACTGTTTTACTTAATAAAGTCTAAGGCATTCCGTTTTAAACATTTTTTTAATTTGGATGTGTTAAAATTGATGTTCTATTATATTTAAGTTGCTGTATTTTTGCTGACTTAACGTTACAAAAAACTTTTAAAGCATTTTTATATAATACAGTAATATAGCCAGATTATATCATTGTTTTAGATATGAAATTTGATAATATATATAAAGTAGGTAGCTCATGAAAAACAATCCTGTGTACTAGCTTGATTACTCTTTTCCTTAAGATAAAATTAATATGTTAGTGATTTTTTTATCAAGGTAATCAGAAGTTTAGCGCTGTTAGACTCGTGGCTCAGTAATCAATCTCCACCTCATAATTTCTTGTATCCGTATTTAAGGAAGAGTCATGTTTATTATCATGCCAGCTAGTACCTACAGAGTGTGCATTTCATGCTAGATATTGTTCTAATTGTTTTATGTGTATGTTTTAGACCTTTAAAGTAACTGTATGAAATGCTTTATTGCTTAGTGTTAGGTGTCGGCAAGTCCGTCCTTACTCGGAGTGGCTCTGTGTACACCGTAACAAAACACTGCGCAGGTCTGCACCTCCCTCACAGCCATTGCCATGTTCGAGCCCACCGCTGTCAGCACTGTCAATCTTCCCCTTTATTGCTGACCCTCTACCTTAGCACCATAGATTGGTCCCTCTTGTCACATGTGTGTAAGTATATAAAACAAAGATGTCCCATTTTTACTTCAAAGCAGCATTCTGGCTATTCTTCTACCAAGACAGATTTGTATGTCCTTCTGGCAGTCCATGGTATATTTAATATTCTTTTTCAACACAGTAATTCATAGGTACCAATTTTTCAGTTTTCCTTATTCATTGCCCAACTTTCAAATATTTTAAGAGGCGATTGAAAATACCCTGGGTAAAGTGCATGTTAGTCTTCGCATCTTATCTTCACGCTGTAACGAGATCTTTGCAGCCCATTTACCCACTGCAATGCGCCATTTGGTTTCTTTTTGCTCCCCAGGGCGTTGATTATGGACCCAAGTACAATGAAATCCTTGAACACTTCAACTTTTCTATTTAGCCTGATGTTATTGCTACAGCTAAGATTTTACTTTTTAACACTGGACTGTGCTTCATACTGCAGATTGTCATCTTTCATCTTCATCAATAAGTGCTTGAAGTGCTTTCCACTTTCAGTAAGCAAGGTTGTGTCATCTGCATGTGACTGGTTGTTAATGAGCCTTCCTTAATTCTTGTTGCCATGTTCTTCTTTAGTTCTGCTTCTCGGATTATTTGCTTAGCATACTAATTGGATCAGGATGGTGAAAGGATACAACCTTGACACACACCTTTCTTGGTTTTAAATCACACAACATCCCGTGGTTCTGTTGGAACTGTCCCTCTGTGTTTATTTATGTTTCACCTAAGTACAATAAAGTGTTAGGAATTCCCATTCCGCATATTGTTATCTCTTAATCTGTTATGATACAGGTTGTACACTTTCTCTTTGTTGTATTAATGACATATCTGGCAGTAACATTTGCCACAGTGCGAGGCAAAAATAATACTAGCTATGATGGTTAAGGTTATGTGTCAACTTGGCTGGTCCATGATTTGCAGTGGTTTGGCAGTTGTGTAACCATGCAGTTTAACAGATATGTAATGATGTCATCCTCCATTTTTTAAATCTGGTGTCATTTTTCGTATAATGTTGATTTTTGCATGAAAACCTATTGCTGAAACCTAACCATGTTGATAAGTGAGGACTGATTGTGTTGCTCTGTTTATCTTGGTAGATAAAAGAATTAAGACATAAATGATTACTAAATTTCCTAAATTCTGGTATTAAACAAATTAAATAAACCAATAAAACACAGTTTTTAAAAATGTACCACATGAAAGCAAGACTCACTCTTGGGATATATTAGCCATAAAATCTTTGGAATAATTACGACATTTTCACACTGAAAAGAAAATCTCAGTCTCAAGGTTTTCAATCTTGACTGTGAAACTGACTAAAGTAGAATCTGAATAAAATGATAATAATTCAGACAACAACTTATCCTTTCCCCTTTGAGAAAAGGGGCATTTCTGTGTCTCAAATAATAGAGTCTGAGGAATTATAAAAATTGAAAAATTTATCCTTTGCCTGCCAAATTGGAATATATTTCTCTAACTGCTGATGCAGCATAAAGATAAGTTACTGAGTTTGGGGTAGAGAGACATGGAATAAGCTTCTTAAGCTTCTGCGAGAGACATTCCCTTGGGGGTAGGGACCAAGAGGTTGTAACAGCAGACTTTACCCTCTCGGATGCATAAATAAATGTAGAGGTAAAGAATGCGTCTTTGGCAATTTTATGCTGGAAGCAATCTGATAATAGCAGAATTTTAAAGATAGCATAACTAACATCTCAAAGCCTGCTGGGGGGATTTCTAGTACTGGGTTTACCGTACATTATTACTGTGTAATCTTCCCACCACTGGGATGACATTTCCTGATTCCATCTTAAAATGTCCCTAAGGCTTTGGAGGAATGGGTGAGGAGGGAGCCCTTAGTTGTTATTCTGGAGTGCTGTGGGCCTATTCCAACGCATAGCGACCCAGCTGAGCGCTTCACTGTCGATTCACTTCAAAAATCGAGACATATACCCACTGCCATGGAGATCATTTCAACTCATAGTGACCACACAGGACAGAATAGAACTGCCCTGTGGGTTTCTGGAGAAGAAAGCCTCATCTTTTCCCCACAGAGCAGCTAGTGGTTTTTAACCACTGACCTTGTGGTTAGCAGACAACTGCATAATCCACAAAGCCATCACCTGGGCTCCTTAAAACCCCCATTATTTCTTAGCAAAGTAATATTTTGTAATTGATTTAAATTCATATTGCTTCAAATCACGTGTCTTTTTCCACTCCTCATTTCTTTCCCTGCCACAGACATCAGTGAAGAAAGGAAAAGAAGCAAATACAGGGTTTGGAGGACCAGTTGTTAGTTCACTGTATCATGAAGAAATCATCAGGTAATTTTTATCCTCATCATTGATAGTTTGTTGTTGTTAGCTGCCATTAAGTTGACCCTTGACTCGTGTGTGTGTGTGTGTGTGTGTGTGTGTGCGCGTGCGCTGAAACATTCGATTTGAAGTACTTTGGTGAAGCACTTTTTAAACATGAAACTGATTGAGCAGTATCTATAGTAGAATAATACTTGGAAGAAAGGAATTGTTTTAAGTATATAATCTTAAAAATCAGTAAGTATTTGAATCAGTTCCAGATAGTAATCTTTCTTCCTATAAGTAGTGGGCAGGGTAAGATTTTTGTATCGTATCAAACAATCAAAAGTAATAGGTCGTTGTGTTTGTTAATAGTTTTGGGTATTTTTTTTTCAAAGTAGTATTTTTTCTTTTAAAGATTTTCATTATTTAGTCTAGCTACAAATTAAGGGCTTTTTGTTATTTAACAAAGTCTTGCACACTTATAAAACATTTCTTCAGTAATCTTTATGTTTCATCACTGTTTGTAAATCAGAAAAGGATCTTAGGACACAGTTTTCTCAGTCTGGGACTCAGACAAATAAAACTGAAAGCTATCTCTGGCCTGTCACTTCTTTTTATTTATTTATTTACTTGTTTATTTTTGCTGCTGTCACATCTTTTGAGTTATTGGAGCTTGCTCACTCACTTATTAACATAAAACAAGTCTGCTCTAGTTTTCAGGTGAAAAATGGCTCACCAAAATGTATTAAAGGGAAATATATGTCTTCATAGAATTAAGAGGAAATTATGCCAGAAAATTATGTTTGACTTTTGCAGAAAAAAAGTTGGCTGGCATCTTTCACCATATAAAGAAGTAGTGATGTGAACAGGCTACATCTTATGAGGAGCATTATTGCTATCATGCTGTGAATCAGAACTTGAAATATTCCTAGTTTCCACAGTCCTAGCTCAGAATCATGACCACTTAATGCTAGGGAACTTGCCTTGAATATATCTGCATTGAAAGGAGAAGGAGAAGGTGTTGGACTGCTACCCTCCAGGTTGGCAGTTCAAGCCTACCAACCACTTCACAGGAGAAAGAGGAGGCTGGCTGCTTCATAAAGATTTATGGCATGAGAAATGTTCTATACATTTGTTATGAGTCAGAGTCGACTTTGTGGTGGTGGATTTGTTTTTATTGGGATTGAGAAGGCTGATGGAGATTTTGGAGGAGTGAAACCAAAACTCCAAACCCACTGCCATCAAGTTGATTCCAGCTCTTAAAGATGGATACCCTTACGACTGCTGCTGACCCAGAGCACACATTCTCCCATTTCCCTTAGTAGACGTTGAGGACTCTGAGAAGCCCATAGTACTTTTGAGGAAACAGTGTTTGAAAAACATTTTCAGAGTTTAACCCTTCTTTCCCTTAACTTTCATCGATTAAGAAAATGTTTTGAGGTCCTTAATTTTAATGTTCTATTCTTCTAAACCAAACTTAGCTGCTACAAAGTTCATACTGACTTCTAGCTACCCTATAGGATAGTAGAAATGCTCTGTATGTTTTCCAAGACTGTACATCTGATCTGATGCTTGCCTTTTTTCTTTTCAAGCTTTTTGCCTTCTAGCATGCCTTGTAAACTTTACTGAAGGCTAGACATGGTGTATTGGGTTCTAGGAATGGACATAAATCGGATTTTAGTGTGAAGTTTTATGTTAATCTGGGTAGGAAATGGGTTGTGTTTAATGTTTACTATAGCTCTGAAAGCAGCAACTTCTGTTTCCTCTTACTCCCCTGGAGCCGCCATAGTTCGCAGCTGAGTGCTTACCCACCCTACTGCCATCTCTGAGCCTGAACCCCGCTAAAAACTTGCCCTGCCATCCAGTCGACCCCAGCTGTTCAGAGTCCCATTTCTAGGTGGTGGGTTAGTCATTGCCTCCCTGTTGTCCCATAGTACTCTGTGTCTATGTGAATTATAATAACATTTACCACATGTGCCACATTGGATTGTAACGTTTAAGAAGAGCTTATCCTCTGCACTGTACTTTTAGTTGTTCCAGAGCAAGGATCACATTTTATACATCTCTGTATCCGCAAGGCTTCAGAAGTGCCCAGAAGTGAGGAGGCATCCATGGCGGCTTCGCTCAGGGTGCGGTAGTGGAGTGACTGCTGGTTAGGTCGAGTTAGTAGGCTGCTTTCTTCCTCACACAGAGTGGCTGGTGTGGTTTCCTGTGAGTTGCCTAACTTCACCTCTTTTTTTACACAATTAAAAAAAAAAACTATTTCCTTTTGCCAATTGAATCATTAAATTGTGAGAGCTTCTTGCCCCCCCCCCTTTTTAATCAGTAAGCTGAACTTCTAATAATAGCAACCACTTATCTACATGAATAATAGAGAGCTTTATTAGGCTCCCAGACTCTCTAGTATTTTCAAAATGATATGTTGCATACAGTTTATTAACACCCCCCAAAGAAATTTTATTATTTTATGTTTTAAGAAGTCTAAAGGTGGGCCGTTCTAGATTTAATGCAAAGCTCAACCTGCGATAATGTGTTCATTGTTACTCTTTGTTAATATATATGCCATGTAAAATAGCCAATTCTCTTAAATTTTTGTATATTTTCTTATTGTTATCGAGAATATACACCAAAAAGCATGCACCAGTTCAGCAGTTTCTGTGTGTACATTTCATGACGTAGAAACCATTTCTTCAAGCCATGCTCACCCTCCGTTTCTGAGAGGCTTCTGCCTCATAAACGTAAACTCACTGCGCCCGAAAATTTCCATTCAGTCTCCCTAGTTGCTGTTGTCCATTTGATCCCAAATAGGAAATTTCCTAGCTAAGCTAAACTCTTACTTGGTTTTAAGATGATTTCAAGGGATATTTTGGTTTGGGATTAAAAATTATCTCAGGCAGAAGTTTCAAGGACTTATCCACTCTCCGTGACCTCATAAAGTCTGGAGTCCAGGAGAATTTGTCATTTTGCTTTGAAATTTCTTCCTTTTGGTCAGGATTCTTCCATAGACTATTTGATCCAAATTTTCAGTATTGGTAGCTAAACACTATCGAGTCTAGTGGCAAAGGAGGCAGTTGTTCATGGAGGCAGCAAGCCTGCCTGCAGACAATTTCTTTTGAGATGTCTAGTGACATTAGTCACAGCAGCACTACAGAACATGAAGCAAATCAAATGTTCTTCAGTTGATGTAAGAGCAGACATTTGGGTAATTAGAATACTCTAAATAGTGGTAAGCTACATTGGAAGGATTAGCCTTCTTCCTTCATCCTGTACCCATTTCTTAAAAGAAGCTATGCTTGCATTTAAATCATTGTTTAGAATTTTGATCATGAGAAACAAGAGTAAAAAATGGTACAATTAGTGTAGTTTGATTTTATAAAGCAGAAATTTTAATTTGGTTCAACACAAATTTTAAGTATCTGTGATGTTACAAACATTGTGCTGTTCAGCTTCCTCACCTATAAATAGTATGCTTGTAGTTTTAAAATGCTATTTGTTAATTGAGTGAAATATGAGCTTTTGCTTATGCTCTAAATTGATTCATTATGGCCTTATTTCATTAAAGCATCCACATATTAGTCTTCTTATTCTTATCAAGAACAGTGATTAATCACTGGGCTGCTAACTGAAAAGTCAGTAGTTTGACCCCACCCTCCACCCATTCCATGGGAGAAAGATGTGGCAGTCTGCTTCCAGAACGATATAACCCAATACTTTAAGGGAATGCGTCTTACAGGGGACCTCAGGGGACACTGAGTAATTAACATGGTACAGTTCACAAAGACAAAGTTCAACATCTGACTTTGGTGTGGAGTGGCTGAGAGCTTCAAAATGTGTGAGCCGCCATCGAAGGGGCAACCATTGGTTTCTCCCGGTCCAGAGGAAAGAAGAGTAATAAAAATCAAAGATTGCTAAACAGTTAGTCTAGCAGACTAATGGACCATTCAAACATGAGTCTCCATAGCCCTGAGGCCAAAGGAACTACATGGTACCTGGCTACCACCAGCAAGTGCTCTGCAAGGGATCGTCTTAGAGGTCCTATGTAGGGGAGGAGAAACGGCAAACAAAACTCAAAATCAAAAAGAAGACCAAGCTTCCCAGTTAGGTAGAAACTGGTGACTCTAGGTAGAATCCTAGAGACGATGGCCTTAGTCATCCTTCTGGTCTAGAAATAAACTCAAACTCATGACTCAATTTTCAGCTAAGTAATATATAAGGGAAACAACACTAGGGAGGTATGCCCACCTTTGGAGGCTAATCAGCCATTTGAGATCAAAAGAGTGGCATTGCCCCAAGGACAGAGTTCAGAAGAATGCGGAAAGGAGGAGGAATGGACACAGAAACATGGAAGTGATAGGAGATAAATTGTGGGGACTGTAATCAGTGAGATCAAACAAGAAATGTGTAAGAATTGTTTAATGCAAAACTGATTATCTGCTTCATAACCTTCACCCAATTCACAATAAAAACTTTAAAAAAATATTACAGCCTTGAAAAACCCCATGGGGCAATTAATTATACTCGGTCCAGTAGAGGCACTATGAGTCAAAACTGACTTGATGCCAATGGATTTTATTCTTTTGATAGGAAGTTTTGTGTTCTAGAGTATATGGTTTAGACATGAAGCCTGAATACGAGAAGACTACTGCACATGCCTTTTAAACTCTAGTACAAGTCAGTAGTGCCGTCATTCCTGAGAATAGGATGAACGAACATTATAGCAACTCACCAGGAGAATTTATTACATATGGACGTAACTCCATTGTAACAAACTAGGCCAAGGTCAAAGTCTTTGCAGACTGAACTAGAGCATTCGAGTGAAGGACCGGATGTGGCTGTAGTCCTTGTTTCTGAAATATAAGAATGCAGTTGCAGCAACAAAAACAAATCATTTCTTGAATTTCAGTTAAAATTTTACCTATATTTTGGTAAAATTTAGTGTTGAGGGTTTGGTTATACTAAAAGAATTAAACTTGCTTTAATTGAGTGCAATTCGTTTCTTGGCAGAATGTTGATTGGCTAAGTTAAAAGCTGACTTAAGTTGTAGAGTGCTTTGAAATATCGATTGATAAACTTGAGTGTAGAGTCATTGTAAGTCTGTTATAGAGTCTTTATTTTGAGGGTCTGTTTTGAATTCTTTTATATTCAGTTTTTTTAAAGCCATTTGATTAAAGTGGGACTATTGTGGTGGCGGCTTTCTTGACTAATGTGTATTGTAGGTGATATATTAAAGGCCCAGCCTTGGTTTTGGTTTACTCTAGATATTCTTGGAGCCAAAGATTCCTGAAACCAATTCTTGGTTTTCTTCCTGCTTGTTTTGTTTCCATTCTGTCAGACAGAGTGACAATTTCATGTCATGATACCAGTTTCACATGGAGAAGCTAGTTACCTTGCTATAAGATAAGCTCACCGCCATCAAGTTGGTGCTGACTCACAGCCATCCTAAAGGACAGAGTAGAACTACCACTTTGGGTTCCTAAGACATTGTATCTTTTTGTGAGCAGTCAGGCTTAAGTTTCTCCTGAGGAGTAACTGATGGATTTGAATTGCTGACCTTTTGGCAGCTCGGTGTGTAGCCCATTATACCACCAAGGCTGCTGTAAGTCAATTCCAACTTAGCAACCATATAGGACAAAGTAGAACTGCTCCTTGGGGGTTGAGACTATAGATCTTTACAGGAGCAGGTAACCTCACTTTTCTCCCACAGAGCGGTTGGTGGCTTTGAATAATGCACCTAAGATGGGCAGCCTAACACTTAACCCATTGTACAACCAGAATATCTTAGAGAGGATACAGTGTGAGACTAAGGGAGTACACAAGCCATGGAATGAAATGTATCATCCACCACATACTGCCTTAGTGATCTTGGACACGTCACTAATCTGTAAAATGGGAATAAATTAGGGAACCTTCCTCATCTGATCCTTAAATAGATTACATGCAATGTATATACATACACACTTATCTTCAAACAATATCTGGCACAGAACAAGTTACTATATAACATAACATTTATTAATATGCTTACTCCCCATAGGGATTTCCCCCAGCGCAAAGGGCTGATATCAGCAGTTAAAATAACTTATCAGTCTTGTAAGAATTAGGTACACGTGGTTTCTTTAGCAAGAAAAAAGAGAGAGAGCCAGTGCTATTTGGTCTGCGCTTGGAGTGGTAGAAAGAAGCGAATACGCATTTTGTCACTCTACTGCAGAGGGGCAGAGAAAGCACTGGTAATTAGCATCGAGCTTTGCCAAAGACTCAAGTGATACTGCACTGTGCACATTTGACAAGAAATCACTTACTTGGAAGGTTTGGGTCTAGAAGTTTGGCATAGAAATAGAGAAATTAAGACAAGAATTTAAAATACAATAAATGGAGAGTGTACAGTATCCACCCCTACCCTGCAATAAGGTTTGATCAGCTCTGTTATGTTTTGTTGTTTGATGCCATGTAATCTATCAGAATTTTATTAATCCCACTTACACAGGCAGCCATCTGGACCTTCTCTAAGTAAGACCAGACTAGTATACAACTAAAATGATTGATGGGTTCTAGAATTGATTAGTTGTTCTGTGAGACAAATGAACTGTTTTGGCAGAAAATACCAGAGGTCGCTGCTTGTGGTCAGGCACCAAGTCTATATAGAATTTTAAAGAGATACTTCCATCATTGACTTATAAAGTTTCCATTTTTAAACAATAATGGAATTTTAAAATATTTTTAAAATATTTCTTCATTGGCTGGTCTTTATTCCTGATTATAAAATGTTTTCTTAAAACAACTAGAATGAAAGTGATTGCTTTATGCCTTACTATTGCATTCTTGATGAAAACATGAGCTGGAATGCAAAGAGTATAAAAGCCTTTTACTCACATAAATTGAACTCCAAAATGTTCCTGCAGGGCATGTGATGAGGGAAGCTGTAACATTTGTGTCTTTATTAAAACAGTTTAAATAATAAGATGGTATACCACTTAGGTATTTATTCATGACTTAACACTGTTAGATAAGAACCTGTTTTCAACAGGTTTTTGTTTTTGTTTGTTTTGTTCTTAGGATTCTGAAGCTTCAGGAGTAGGTGATATACACATTTTTATGTTTAAAGCTTGGATATTTTGATTTTTATGCCTTGACCAGGCAAAGTCCTTTGGGGACACCACTGTCCCATTAACATCACTGTCCTTAGCACCAACAAGATTAACCTGCTTCCCTTCCATCTGTCTGGCTAGTGGTAGTAGAATCCTTCCTAATTCCACGGTGTTGCCTCTGATCAACGTTGTGTTAACACTTTGGTGAAAGGTGATGAATTGGACGACATATGTCTTGTTGCATTCTGGTTATTCTTTGAGGTGTACACAAGTGTGTCTAGGCAAGTGGGCAACTCCCCCTGGAGAATCTGACTGCTCAGAATGAACTTGAGTTATGGATTTATTCAGCCTGTAAAACCTCAGCTGGTATAAATAATTGAGAAAGCAAAGGTTTGTCTGTGATGCGTGCCTCAGGGACTCATGGCGCCCTTCCTCGCTCTACCTCCCTTTCTTATGAAAATGATCCCAGTTGCACTCCTAGATAATAACACACCAAGCAATTAAAAGCCATGGGTGGCTGGAGAGCGGAGAAAAGGTTTAGTTAATGAGCTTTTCCTCTTCCAGTGCCCAGGAGAGCCTCAGGAATGACAAGGCGATTAAAGCGAAGAGATAATTATAGATTATGTGAAAATGGGTCTCTTGGGACAAGCGGGTCTTGACATAAACAGTAACTGTTGTAAGAGTCTCCTGGCTCCCATATTCACCCTTTTCTAATGTGCTTCATTTAGCTTCTATGTGCTTGGTGTCATGATGCCAACCAAGCATATAGGCAAACCCACCTGTTTGCAGATCAACAGCACTCTCACGACAAGGGGCCATTCATCTGGAAAGCCATGCCCCTCCTCTCATCCCTGCCTTTTCTTTCTTTAGCCTCCCTATCTTTTTCCTGGCTTCATGCTCACTCTGAGCTACCCCTTCGCCCAAGGTTTTCCTGTTTTTCTTTCAGTGCCTGTGAAATGCTAGGCACTTTGATTTAGTTATAAAATGATGTGGTTTGTATAGCTGTGGATATACTATCTTTGACAAAGCAGCATATGAACTACAAATAATATAAATAAATGCTTCTGTTAAAAATGCTTTATAGGTTTATTTAAAGCAGTAGTGCTCAACCTTTTTAATGCTGAGACCCTTTAAAACAGTTCTTCATGTTGTGGTGACCACCCAACTATAAAATTATTTTTGTTGCTACTTCATAAGTGTAATTTTGCTACTGTTAAGAATCGAGCCACCCCTGTGAAAGGGTCATTTGACCCCTAAAGGGGTCAAATGACCCACAGGTTGAGAACCCCTGATTTAAAGGAAAAAGATATTTTAGAAGTTTAGCAAAGACATCAGTATAATAGGCAGCTGTCTTCTCATTTAATGGTTACCAACCATTCTTTCAACATTGAGTGCCAAGCAAATTTGGTTTCATTGCATTGCCTTATATTTATGAGAAATTGCTGATTATGTTATATCTGTTAATAAATGTGTGTCTTTCTTACAAATAATCACACTTCAATAAATTTAAGCCAAGTAAAGTTTTAGAAATAAAATTATATATATAATATACAAAATATATAATATAAATGTAATTTATGTAATATATATTTTTAAAAACTCATTGCCATTGAGTTGATTCCGGGTCATAGTGCTTTGTGTGTGTGTGTGTGTGTGTGTGTGTGTGTGTGTGTGTGTGTGTGTGTGTGTGAGATAAATATCTTTTACAGTATTTTATGTAAAAAATGTTGTTCTTAGATATATATGTCAAACAGGAGTGCTCTATCCCTCATCCCTTAATGTATCAGCAATTCTGTGTGTTCATGTTCTGAAGCAATTTAAATGCATCCCCTTTTCATTATTGCCATTACCGGGCCTTTGCCATTCCTATTGCTACGCTAAACCACCATCCTCTCTTGGCCTGGATACTACATTGGTTGTAGAACTAGATTCCTCACTTCCTTTACGGTCTCCTTCCCAGATTTATAACTCAAATCTCATTTTATCATTCCCTTGCTTTAAAACCCTTTAATGATTTCCTAGAATACTAAGGATAAAATTTTAAAATCTTTCACATGTATTCATCTAATTCTAGTCTCCACCCCCTGTTCATTGTTCCACAGTCACATGGACTTATTTTTATTTCCTGGAAGGTGTAGTTAATATTTGTTAGATTCATTGATTGACAGTGTTTTGTAAGATTATGAGAAATGACTATTAGCAGCCTGGTGCAGCTGAGGAACAAAGACAAGACTGGATGAAAGTAGAAGGGAAAGCTTTACTTTGGTCAAACTAGGAGCCAGCCAGGATAGTCACCCACAGCAAGTTCCTCAAAAAGGGGGGTTTACGGTTTTATATGTATTCATCAGGAAGTAAATTGAGAGGATTATGAATATGTAACAGATTTCCCAGGGATGGTCATGAATATGCATTAGAGCTGGGCTATGATTCTTAGCCAGGAAATGGCTTCTCAGATCCTTCGCTTCTTAATGTCTGAGTTGGTCCGGTCACATCTCTCAGGCGACTATTTGTTCTTTGACCAAAGTTCTTTTGTTTCAGGGTCAACTATAGTTCTTTTTGTGAGTGTTTGGTAGGCCAGATCTGGTTATAACCAGGGCATACTTGTTATAGGAGATACTTTCTCAAGAGGAAAGGGCTCAGAAGAGACAGGTTATTAGGAAGGAAGGGACAGGTTAATGGTGGGCAATACATGATAGGGTTTGATGTGATGTGATAGATACATCAGCTAACCTTTTATGGCAACTCTCATAGCCTAAGGGTAGGTGTAAGCTATGGAATTTACAGTGTTACAGGTTGGGGAGTGGCCTCATGACCCTCACTTATTTAGCATATGCTAAATTCTTAATTAAATACTTATGTCAACTAACATTTATGGATGACTTTTTATATACTACTACTTGTACCAAGTGCGTTATGTGGATTGCATCACTTACTCTTCAGAATGACCCTCTGAGGCGGGGATGCTGTTCACATCCCTATTGCATAGATAAGGAAACAGACTTAGAGAAGCTAGGCTACTTGCCCAAGGCCACATAGCGAGTAGGTTAGTTACTGCTCCGTACTGACTCAGGAGATGTTTGAGGGATCATTGATCGCAATGTCTGTTTTGATTTTTTTAATTAAATCTTTTTCAATTTTGTATTTTTTAAAATGCCCTTCAATGGTAAAATTAGAGGCTATATATGGTCTTTCAATTTATCAATACACTGATGATGATGTTTCCTTTGGATTAATTGTTTTTATGGATTTTAAATTTACCTTAATGACTGAGACTATAACTCAGGCTCTGTAGAGACTGATAGTAAAAGCATTCTATAGATTTTTTCAGCGGCAGCCACTGATTTTGTAGGGATTGAACCGAATTGGACATTTTTCTTATAGGCATTTAAAATACCAGATTTTTCAATCAACTTTGTAAAGAATGTTGTGAAAGAAATGAAATGTATTTTAAGGAACTAGTGTCTATCAATCATGGTTTGATAACTAACAGTATAACTAATATGCAAAAAGTATCTGTGGCATTTTTATGTATCTATTTTTGGTCAAGTCTTGCTTGAAAGCATATGAGAAAAAATGGTTTCATTTGAAGGGATCCTTATCGATCTAAATTACATTGCGAATGGGCTCTTTATTTGAAGAATTAGAATATTTTGGTCCTAGTAATAAGCCCATTACTGATATAACTAAGTCTGAAAATAATTATGACGTGGTAGAAGAAGTTGCCATTACCATGTAATAGTAAGGGAAGACCTAACTGGTTATGCCCTATAACTATCTGATTATGAATACAGTACCACTATATGATGGAGGGTTAAGATTCATTATCTGTTCATTTCTTCCCTCATTCACTAGTCCATTTGCCACTCTATTTGGAACTATCTTATTAATCACCAATTCATCAAGACACCATTGGTTTTAAGTGTACTATTATTTAAATATCATTAAGAAAGAAAAAATTCCATCAACTACTTTTAAGGTGCTGTAGATAATAAGATCTATCCAAGATGCTAACATGTGAGAGAAAAGATGTCTTAGAATCAATGAAATATGATAAGTTAGTAAAGTCTATAAATGCCCATTTGTCAACTGAGACTTCAAAATAGCAGCAAGCAAACAATAAAAACTTCACAAAATATTTTGAGCTGAATGCTAGGGTTCTTGAGCATAGTTACTCATCAAGGAACGGTGTGCCTCCTTCAAGACTTATGACCAAGGTAGGTCAGAAGGCAGGTGCTTTCTGTAAGGTGTTACCTGAGGTTCTTAGTGTAGACTTCTGTTCGCGGTCTTGAGTAAGACTGAAACTCCAAATTCCAGAGTATTTTAGGTGAAAGTAGCATCAAAAGTATAATTAGATATTCTTTAAATATAGGGATTTTTTTTAAATGTGTTAAATTTGAAAGCCATGACAACTATAGAATCCTTGAGTTAGGAGTTGACTAAAAGGCCATATAGACAGTCAGTTCCTAATCAGCTGTATTAAAGGGATTTGGGGTAATAGGTACATTTTTTTCCCGGGAAAAAAGGAGCTATGGGTAAAATTAAAATATGCTTATGTAATTTTTTATATATGTAAGTTAAAGCATCTTTTTATTTTTAAATTCAGAGGCAGTATCTCAATAATTTCTGTATAGACATTTTTATCACACAACTTCTAAAATATTGATGATTTAGTTAAAGCATTTAGTAAGATTATATAATATATAAAAAGAAAAATCAACATTAGGTTTTGTATTTTTATTTAGCATACCCTATAGAATGTTAAAAGTTAGAGTCAAATGAGATTATTAAGGTGGCAAAAATATTTTCTGTTAGAATCAAGTTTTGTTTTGTTTTTTAACATATTTGTACAGAATAGCAATACTTTACTTTTTGGATCAATAACTTCTGACCATACATCCAACAAAGAAAATAGGAGCATAAATTCCCACCAAAAAAAATAACATTAATTAACAGTAATAATGAACTGTGAAAGATAACATGCAAGCACTAGTCTTATAAAAAGTAGCTTGTCAACAGCTTCACAGAATGACTTGGCTGAGCAGTTCAAGTTCTATTCCTTACCCTCATAGGTCTCGCACAGATACTGAAAAATGACCCACAGATAAGCTGACCCTTGGAGACAAAATAGCAAAAATAAAATTCATCTCAAACTAAGGTATTTATTTAGAATATCTATGTTGTGATCCAAATGCTTAGGAACCTTGGGTCCTCCTTTTACAGGTATGGGGGAGCCCAGAAAAATGAATAGTCAGATGACCATTTACAAACAGGAAAATAAGACTAGGGACAGTGGGAAGGGCTCTTTGCCTGAGACTCTAATGAGTCAGTGGCCCCAGCAGAGCAATAGAAGAAAAAGAGACTGAGCATTCCCAAAGAATGTATTCAAGAGAAATTAGGAAATACTTTTCAAGAAATAAAATGAGTATGCATTTCAGAATTTGTTGGTGTGCTTATGAGCAGCCATCTAAAGCTCTTTTTCTGTCTGGAACAAAAGAGAGTGACAGAAACTAAAGTTTCAAAGAAGAAACTAGTCCACAGAGCTAATCACGCACACAACTACAATCTCTGCTAGCCTGAGACCAGAAAAACTGGGGGTGCCCAGCTACCTCCAGCCACTGTTCTGATCGTTTGAAGGTCCTGGATGGGAGGGGAAAAATCATAGCTAGCTAGTTAAAGGAAGTAAATAATCAGACTTTCTGTTTTGATAGAGACTGGAGGTACCCCAAAGCTCGTTGCCTTAAGATAGCCTTTTTCTTTGGGACTGAAGCCACTCGCACAGGTCTCCCTGCTGGAACCATCAAGGGGGCTGCAAAAGCAGGTGCTGACGCTTTATCCTGGATTGTGGGTATAAGACAAATGTCTTTCATTGCCGAAGGGGCGCTGGGTAATTTTTTTTTTCTGAAAAGGGAATAATCGGCCAAGTGGAACCCTCTGCCTTAAACTATCAACTCTACAAGACCAAACAGTCGATATTTACACAAAATTTTAAAATTAGGAGGCAAGGAAGGGCAGGAAAGCTAAATAAATGGAAACAGCAAATAGAGGGAAATCATGAGAATACTGACGTTGCATAAATTTGTCATGGAACACTATAAAAGCTGTGACATGGACACATAATTTGCTGTATAAATGTTCTCCTAAAACACAATAAAATATAGATTTTTTTTAATTGTAGGATACACTTAGGTAGTACAAATGGTTTGTACTCCATCGCTAACTTGTAAGGTTGATGGTTTGAATCTACCCAGCAGGACTACAGAAGGAAAGGCCTGCAATCACTTCATTGAGTTTGCCAAAACAGTTCTCTGGAGCAGTTCTGTTCTGTAGCACATGGGGTTGCCACATGTTGGAGTCTACTCAGTAACACTGGGATTTATTTGATATCTTCCCCTTTGAGGAGGAGCCCTGGACCACTAGGTGACATCACGATGAGTAGAGAAAAGGTTGATGTTGCCAAGGGTTTTGTCTTACTTGGATCCACAATCAAAGTTCATGGAGCAGCAGTCAGGAGATCCAAAGGTCTTCGCATCTGTAAATAACCCTTGTGTAGTATTGTATCACCAGTAATCTAAAGCCCAAAGATCATCTCTTTTTAAAATTTAATGTTGAGAATGCAAGGGGGTACCCCCCAAAAAACAGAATTTTTTTTTCAAAGTTATATATTTAATTTTTTTTACAAAACAACCTTATCACCTTCAAAGTACTCTTTGAAGTATTACACTTAATACATTTGTCAAATCTATGATTCCATTTTTAGAAACATTTTTTCAAATACATCTGTTTAGATGGCTGACTGCACCTCCCTCGTTTGTTTTTTTTTTCACTTCTTCTATGTTGTCAAATCACTGTCCTTTCATGTCCCTCTGTATTCCCAGAAATAAAAAAGAAGTCACAGGGAGCAAGGTCAGGTGAGTAGGGGCAAGAGAGGCATGCTGGGTTTTTTTGCCAAAAACTGGTGCACTGAGATAGCTGTATGAGCTGGTGCATTGTTGTAGCAAAACCAGTCCCCTGTCTGCCACAAATCAGGCTTTTTTGTTGCACACTGTTACGCTATCTTTTCAGAACCTCTAAATAGAAAGTTT
This sequence comes from Tenrec ecaudatus, assembly GCF_050624435.1. Taxonomy (NCBI): domain Eukaryota; kingdom Metazoa; phylum Chordata; class Mammalia; order Afrosoricida; family Tenrecidae; genus Tenrec; species Tenrec ecaudatus. The sequence continues at coordinate 194,006,448 of NC_134530.1, read as the reverse complement.
GAATAACAGTCTGACCTGGTGGAATGAACTCCACTAACACTATCCCCTTCACATCAGAAAAACAAATGAGCATCATCTTGATCTTTGATTTCACTTAAGTTTTGGGGAGTGAGGTGAAGATAGCATCTTCCACTGACTTGATTGATGTTTGGTTTGGGGGTTGTAAGTATAAACCCATGTCATCACCAGTAATGACCTTGGAAAAAATACAAAATAACAGTTGATCCAAGTATTAGCCTTTATTCCGCCACTGATAAGAATGGTGCCATTTGGCAGACTATTTCATTTCTCCTTACCAATTTCCTTAAAGAGCCCTGGTCGTGTACTGGTTATCTATTGGGCTGCAATCCACGTGGTCCATAGTTTGAAACCATGAGCCGCTCTAGGGAGAAAGTTTGGGCTTTCTACTCCCATAAACAGTTACAGTCCTGGAAATCCAAAGGGGGGTTACTATGAGTCTACATCAACTCGATGGCAGTGAGCTTGGTTTTAGTTTTGGTGGTGTAGTGGTTAAAGTATTTGATGTCTTACAAAAGCTTGGCAATTTGATCCCACCAGCCACTCTGTGGGAGAACGATACGAAGGCCTCTTCTATAAAAGGTTCACAGCCTTACATGCCCTGTCGGGGTAGTTCTACTCTGTCCTGTAAGCGCATTAGGAGCCAGAGTGGACTCAATGGCAGTAGGCTTAGTTTGGGTTTCATCGATTTCTTTAACTGTAAATGGAAGTTAGTAAATAAGATTAAGTGAATTAGTATATGCGATCTACTTATTATAGTGCTTCCTAGTTCCTACTCTTTATTTCTACTACCTCTTAAAAACCTCACTACCATGGAGTTGATATCAACTCATAGCAACTGTAGATAGGACAGGGTCGAACTAGTCCTTCGAATGTTGCCAATGCTCATAATTAACATTTTTAAACTTGATTTCAAACAATCAACTTATGCTGTTATTCTCTAAGGCAAGTCCTGACCTTACTGAAAATTCATAATCAAAACATTCCATTAATGTCTATGTAAGTAGCAAGCCAATTGTATTAAAAGTTTGTCACATCTATATATTAGCTGGTAACCCAAACAACTTCTTTCTTTTTGTTCTAGGGAAGAAGATAAAAACATATTTGATTATTGCAGGGAAAACAACATTGACCATATAAACAAAGCCATCAAATCAAAAAATGTGGATGTGAATATGAAAGATGAAGAGGTATGTAGAACAAGTTATCTAATTGTTTTCTTATACCTTGTTGCTATGTCCCAAGGCCTTTTGCTAAATGACAGATCTGTGAACTGCACTTCAAAGTGGCGTATGTTGAAGAGCAAATCGGAGGAGCTAACTGGGTGGAACCTCTACTTAGGATGCTTTCTGTGTCGGTATCTACCATATTCTAACCATGCAGCAGAAGTTCCTAGCTGAAATTTCCAGCAATCAAGTAGCTTCCATTTGTTTATGACAAAGGAAAAGGCTGTTAACATAAGTATAATCTGTCTCTCTCATATCTTAAACAGATTACATTAAATTTAACTCAGTGAAATTATTCCTAGGGAACAATGTGTCAGACTTTTTAGAAATGCAGTAATTTAAAGAGCATAGCCACAGGTAAAAACTCACTGCCACTGAGTCAATTCTGACGCATAACAAACCTATAGGACCGAGTGGAACTGCCCGTGTGTTTCTGCAAATCTTTATAGGAGTAGAAAGCCTCATCTTTCTCCCACCACTGTTAAAAGGACATCTGAATGCATTTGTTTTGTAATCAAAACTGTTCATATACAAGGGTAAATAAAAAAGTATTGCCATAAAATCCTAGAAATTTTTATTAAACAAAACATTAAAATGGACACTTATTTATTCACATATTTTCCATCTAGGTCTATCCACTTCTGAAGGTGGTATTTCCATCACTCTAACCCTTCCCTAAAGAATTTGCATTTCTAAGAAAATGTTCCAAAATTGATTGTGGTAATGATTGCACACAGATCGTCTTCATATGATTGAATGATTAAATTGTCTGATATATGAAGTACATGGCAGTTCTGCTTTGTCCTATTGTGTTGTTGCTCTGAGTTGGAATTGATGGCAGTGGGTCTGGATACCCATAAAATGAAAGAGGAATAAAATTCTGCTGCATAGATAAACCTTAAAACATTATGTTGAGTGAAATAAATCAGACGCAAAAGGACAAATGTTGCGTGATCCCCCTTACGTGAAATACCTAGAATAGGTAAATATACAAAAATTTTTAGCAGTTAGCAGGGTAGGTTTTGTTTTAAGGTTTATACGTTGTGTTAAAAGTAATGAAAAATTAAAAATGGATAATAGATGAAATGACAAATACATTGTTGTATATATTTCACCCACATAAACATTTTTGAATTAAAAAAAGAGAGAATTTGCATTCTTAGTAATTTTGAGGAACTCAAATCCTGTTCCTTTTAAACTGTTCTTTTGAGTTTGAGGGACAGAAGTCTGAAGCAGCAAGCCAGTGCTGCCCCTGACAACCGAGCAGATGCATTGTACCGATGGGAAAAATGTCCGCAGCACAACTGTGCTGGCTTTGCTCCTCTCTGATAGTTTTCTACTTTCTTAAGCGTATTTCTATTACACTCCTGTGATCACCCTATGTCCTTTGAGGAAATCTGTCAACATCACCCCTTGGGAATCTCAAGACATATTTGTCATACCTTCTGAGCTGACCCCTCTGCCTTGAATTCATCTTTGAGGTCTTCCTAACCATTTTTTAAAAATCATTTTATTGGGGGCTCATACAATTCTTATCACAATCCATACATACATCCATTATGTCAAAAACATAAGTACATTTGTTGCCATCATCATTCTCAAAACATTTGCCTTCTACTTGAGCCCTTAATATCTGCTGCTCATTTTTCCCCTCCTCCCCCACTGGCCCCTACCTCACGAACCCTTCACCATTCATAAATTATTATTATTTTGTCATATATTACACTGTCTGTCATCTCCCCCTGCCTTCTCTGCTGTCCCTCCCCCAGGGAGGAGGCTATACGTAGATTCTTGTAATCAGTTCCCCCTTTCTACTCCACATTCTCTCCACCCTTCAGGCATCGCCACTCTCACCACTGGTCCTGAAGGAGTCATCTGTCCTGGAGTCCCTGTGTTTCCAGTTGATCTCTGTACCTATGTACATCCTCTGGTCTAGCCAGATTTGTAATGCTTGATTAATCTAAAAACTGTTGTTTTATGTGGGGCAGCATTCTTAAAAATATGTTGCAAAGCTTCAATAGTGTAAGATGATGTATACTTGAATTATGCTTAAATTTTGCTCCTAGCCCAGACCAAAATTACTTCTTTCTCATGGAACAAAAAGTATCCTTTATGTTTTAAGCACCCTAACAAGTCTGGAAAAAACAAACTCCCTGCCAACAAGTTGATGCCAACTCACGGAAACCGTATAAGACAGAGTAGACAGACCTCTTCCTGTGAGTTTCTGAGACTATACTTGTATACAGCTGTAGAAAACCCTGTCTTTCTCCCAAGGAGCAACTGGTGGTTTCAAACTGTTGACCTTTCGAATCACAGTCCAACTCAATTGATAAGCCACTAGGGCTCCTAACAAACCTAAGCTAAGTACATTTTTGAGAAACCTAATCTCAGCCATCCATGGATCACAGAGACGTGTTTAAACACGTTTTGTTTCGAATAAGCCCATGCGTGTATGGACTGGAACCATAGACCAATAATACCATTTTACTTTCTCCTTGAGCTTAAACTGTCCCTGAATTATAGTTGTTAAAAAGGAACGAAATTTACTAATTCCCTTGTAGTCATTCTCCTTCTTTGACGAGGCTTTGGAAGGTTATTGGTCTGGTCAAAGGATATAGTGTTTGTTAGGAAGAGGAAATGCTGTGCTCATGGATGATTTCTAGAGTTGATAATCAACTTATTTAAAAATGAGAGTCACCTACACAGATTAAACCCAGATAATGTGATCTCACTTTTAGGCAACATTTATCTTATAATATAATGTAACAGCTGGTACTGAAAATGCAAGACTATGCTTCTCCAGTGAAAGAAGAAAGGGGGACCAGTAATACTGGTTTCTACCAAATAATGAGGCACACAAAGCCAAAAAAGATGGATGGAGAAAGGCAAAAGCCAGATCATGAAGTAATAAAACCATGTCTTAACAAGACAGCTAGAGGTGTCTTTTTGCCTCTCAAAATCAGAATACTTTTATATTTCAGTAAATAGGCATTATTAGTTCTCTTGAGTTCATTGTTACAATGTACGCATGTGAAATTGTGTGCACACCTCTGAGCTTTCCTAACATATCACAACTCTCCCCAAAACCCATCTGGAGACAGTTGGGCACCCCCTTACAGAAGGGTCACACGGATGGGATTAGTCAACCAGGGCACATTATAGTGCCAATGAAACACACAATAATCCTCTGGTTCCTTAAGGCTTCCGCTCCGCCCACTATCATGACCTCAGTCCTGCCTTTCACTTCGGACTAGACCAGAGCGTGTACATGGTACAGATTAGAACTGATGACACCCGGAATCCAGGTCAGAAAAACCCCTCAGGAACAGAAATGAGAGTAGGGAAACCAGAAGGGTAGAGGGAAGTTGAGAAGAGGTGAGAGGGGAGGAAGGGGAGCCGATCACAATGAATGACACATAAACACACATACCCGGGGACAAACAACAGAAACCATGGGGGAAGAGAGGCAGCAGTCGGTGTTGATGTGAAAATTATAATTTATCAAGGAGTCACGAGGGTGGGAGGGAGGGAAAAAAGAGGAGCTGATAACAAGGGCTCAAGGAGAAAGCAAATGTTTTTGAGAATGATGACGTCAATAAATATTCAAATGTGCTTGACATAATGGATGTATGTATGGATTGTGATAAGAATTGTATGAGCCCCCAATTAAATTATTTTTTAAAAAAAGATGGAGGCAATTCCCTCAGAAACGTATAGAAGTAGATGAAGGATATGTCGAGAAACAATAGCTTCACATTTGGGTAGGTTTGCATAAGAAAGGTTTTTATTATTTAGTTTTAAAAAAAGAAAGTAAATATTTATAAAAATAATGATGGCAACATGTAGTACAAATATACTTGATACAATTGATGTCTGGATTTTATAAGATCTGTAAGAGCCCCCAATAAAGTGATCTTTTAATTTAAATAACAAATCACAACTTTTACTTTCTGCTTTGTAGTCCATTCAATGTTATTGCCATGTGATTATCAGGGAGCTTAAAAAATTGTGAAAAAATGGAACTAAAAGATAATGAACCCCTTCATAGATTGTTCGTTGCTGAGCTATGTACTGTACTATGTGTATTAATGTAGTACAACCATAGCAATGAAAACCAATGTCAGCTAATGTTAGTGGCTTACAACAGCAGAGATCTATTTATTTCAATAGGGTTTAGGTCTGCCGAGACTCTGCAGGATTCTCTTAGCCTTGCATGGGCTCAGCCATCTTGATTTCATTTGGGGAACCGACTCCAATGAATAGTGTTTGTTGTATTATAGTGACCCATCCATTTATCAGTGCCATCGAGGCACTTCCTTAACAATCCTATAGGACAGCACGGAACTGCCTCCTATAAGTTTCTGAGGCTGTTCATCTTTATGGGAGCAGAAAGTCTCCTCTTTCTCCTGTAGAGTGGCTAGTGGATTCGAATGTCTGGCCTTGCCATTTGCAGCCCAGTAATGCATAACCCATTGCACCAACAAAGTTCCTGTAATTTGAAGTACTTTTTCTTATTGCCATTTATCTTAACAACAATCTTGTAAGCTAGATACATGTTATCTTCCTTTTGCAGACAGGAAATGCACTTACGTGATCAAAGTCTTCACTGGATTGAACAGGGATAAACAGTTTCCTGTTGGCCTTGCTGATACTGTGCTTGGATTTGTTCTAAATTGTTATAGAAAATCTTCCTCTAAGTCATTAAATCCACATGTGGCCCTTGCAAAGACCATTGTCCAATGTGACCGTTGGACAGCAGTAATAAGGATTGACTAAATGTCTAAAACAAGCAGCTTGAACCAAACATTATTTTGTTTGTGTGCAAATAAAAAGGATACTTGCAAAATGTATTACATCTGTCATTTTACTTGGCTGCAATACTGCTTCTCAGTACCACCCATGCTTTAACTCCCCCAGCCTGCCAGGACCTTGTGTCTCCGTGAACAGATGAAGTGCTTACACATTCATAGACTGAGACACCAAGAATTCAGTTGGGCTCTCTCATTGCTCCAAGCAGATTTCTGCCCTTTCAGCCATGACAACTGAGGCTGGGCCTTGAATACTGATGGCAAGCCCTTGTATTATTAATCAAGGATTTGTATGAATTAATTTAAGAACTTAGCAAGAAGAGATGGGAGCTTCAAATCTTAATCAAACTTAACATCCTAAATAAAATAAATGGCATTGCTTCATGACATTTAAAACTCTAGCATATAAAACAACTTAGTACGCTTTGATAATGAACTAGAAGCATATCACCTCAAAATTAAGTTGTTAGCTAAATACTTATAACCCCTTATCAGTAAAAAGTTATATACTTACTATAACAATTCCAGGAACAATTATATTTTGAAAATACATCAGTTCTTTTTTGTGTTTATCTATCTGATATTTGAACTTGAAATATTCCACTACAAATTGCCTTAAGATTCTGTGAGATAGCAAATGTCTTTATGTAAAATGTTCAGTTATTAGGAACAACCCTATTTTAGTCTTGCTCTTAGATGACTAAAAATCAACATTATTATACTTACATTTTGCTGCGATGAGCACATAAAGACATTGAATTATAGGGGAAAAAATAAGCTACATTTGTATTTCCACACATTGAAACAAAAGTATTATATTACCTTAAGTTCATATGTTTGGATTTATAACTATCTTTGTAATGAACAAATGCAAATATCATATTTATTAAGTATATTTTATACATGTCTATTTGAATAAGATATGTGAATAAATATGCTATATAAGAAACATCTCATAAGGTATTTAATATTTCATGACATGCCTTAATTATGTATACATAAATTTCCTCATGCATAGTTTTTATTCATTTAAGTCATAACATATTAATATATTAAGGCACATATATATAGTTTTTTAAGGAAATATAACATCAAGAGTTGATTGTTTTGTCAGTAAAACACTAGAACTGAATTACCTGGCCCTTTCTCATCTCCTCCCAGTTCAGACTGCTTGCATCTCTTAATAGTCATCTCTTAGATCTGCAGCTGGACTCAACACATTCAAGTCTCAAACCATTTCTCTGTAGTTTTACCCTTCTGGAAAATTGGCGTAGTCTTCCCATCATACCATTCTGCTCATGTCATAATGCTGCTTTCCCTGGGCATACAGAGAACCTCTTCCCTTCTTGTACTGTGTCACTTTGTGGACAGAAAGTCCACCGGGTTTTAGAAACATCACCATGTCCGTGAGAGTGCTACTGGCACAAAAAAAAGGTGTATTTAATTTGAGGGAGTTTAGTGATGTTTCCTACTGATGTAATAAATAGAGTATTGTCTATATTTTGCATGGTAGAAAAAGTTGTATGGTTTTACTTAGCATCCAGGAAACTGCACGAGGTAGTGGTGGTTCAGTGGTAGAATTCTTGCCTTCCACGTGAGAAACTAGTTCAGTTCCTAGCCCTTGCACCTGGATGGCTGTCACCACTTGCCTGTCAGTAGAGGTTTTGCTATAGTGCCAAACAGGTTTCATTGAAGCTTCCAGACAAGCTAGAAACAAAGACTTGGTTATCTAATTCTGAAAGAATACCAGTTCATGAAAACCCTGTGGGTCACAGGGTCCAGTCCCTTGATAGACAAGGTTGCCATTAATCAGGGCTAACTTTACAGAAATTAATAATAGACATGTACAATGCGTTTCAGTAGTGAAGTTTACCTAACCATGGTGTTTGCATTAAATTACTAATTATCTTATATTTTTAATCAGTTGTAGAAATTGAAATTGTGGTAGATCATGTGAGGGTAATAAAGCCATTTAATTTTTTCAAATGTGGCTTCAGTGTTTATGTTTTGAGCCATGTTAGTGCATCTCTTCACACATGCCAAATATTATCCTTCTGGAAAACATCTTATAATGGGAAAATATTTAAATAATTTGTAAAGTTTAAGATAGGAACAGAATATCTCTTTTTTTTTTAACAGCTCCCAATAAAATGATTTATTAACAAAAAAGTTGGAAATAGAGATATTTGATACAGATATCATATATTTCAAAGAAATAAGAACCAGGAGACAAACAGAAATCAGCGTATTCATATTAAACACAGTATTATTTAAATAAAAGATGAAAACAACATAGTAGTTGTCATTAGGTACCATTGAGTTAGTTTCAACTCAAAGAAAATCTATGTACAACAGAACAAAAAGAATATCTCTTATCAAACAACAAGCACAAATTATGTTTGCATAATTTTTTGCATAATTGTGTCTGCATAATTCTTGTCACAAATTATTTCTCAGAACAGTGCCATATACAGTAGGCACTAAATATGTGTTTATTGATGATTTCAATGTTTTAAGTCTTATCTTAAATTTACTTTAAAAACAAATGTAGAAATGTAATATTTTAGGAAAATATTCTAATTAAGCTAATGTAATATTTTAGGAAAATATTCTAATTAAGCTTTCTTCTCCCACCCAAGCATTGGTACATTGTTCAAGGGCCTCGCACAGGTTCTCTAATCCCCCCAAATCCCTCCTCTCTGGCGGTACAGCTTAGGTGAGGTTCGTTGCTTTCTTTTGAAAGTGTCATTGTTATAAGTAGCCCTTCTCCATAGATTTTTGTTTCTTTCACAACCTTTAAAGAACATTTATTCCCCCTGAACTCCGTTCTTTTCTTCTTTTTGTTTTGTTTTAAATCCGTGGTCTTTGTCAAACTACAATTTACATGAAGCTTAAGAAATCACTCCAAAATCTGTCAAACTGACAGTATGAACAGAGAAGCTGAAGATTTAAGAGGCAAGGTTCGTATACTGAGAATAAATGTATGCATTATTTAACTATGGGCAAAAAGAATCACATCATCTTAAACAACTTTATTATTTGGTAGTTTAGTTTATTAAAATGTTGATTTGAAAAACTTTGTTAGTTCACATTAATAATTGAGAGATGACGTTCATATGGTCCCATGGTGCTCATTTGCCTTAGTGTAGGGAGCGCCACTTAAAATCAAGATCAAGATTACCCTTTTTATCATGAACTCATATTTCCTATAAAATCAGAAAAGACTAAAAGGATTTCAAATGAGTTTTGATGACTTATTTTTTATTTGAATTTTCCAACACTTACTTTTAAAAAATAAAAAATTTTTTTTGGCAGCTCATGGAACATTCACTATTCTTCTCCAACCAACACCAGACTTCAATTCAGAAAATACAGAACACTTCAGAGACTTCTCCCGTGACCTCCTGTATGCTCGCCACCTGAATTTTACTTTTATTATTTACCTTATCAATCTCTATTCCTATCTTTGTTCATCCATTATTCTGTCTTGTTTTTTGTTGCATTTCAGAGTTAATGGCAGATCATCAAAAACCCCAACCTGTTGCAGCTGAGTCAGTTCTGACTCACAGCAGCGCTAGAGGACAGAGTAGTGCTGCTCCATAGGGTTTCTGAGGCTGTACATCTTTAAAGATACAGACGGCCTCATCTTTCTCCTGTAAAGCGGCTGGTGGGTTTGAATCACTGACCTTTATGTTAGCAGTCAGACATTTAACCAGTATACCACCAAAAGCAAACAAACAGATCCACTGTCGAGTCCAATCCGACTCATAGTGACCTTACGTAGCCTTTCTGAGGCTGTCGATCTTTACAGTGGCAGACAGCCTCGTCTTTCTCCTGTGGTTTGACTGGTGGGTTTGCACTCTTGACCTGATAGTTAGTAGTCTAACACTTAGCCGACCACACCAGTAAGGGCTCCTTACTGCACTACTAGACCTCTTTAAACAACAGTTCTCTTCTTCCTAAATACTTCAGGATGCTTATCATTGAGTGGAATTCAAAGGGTTTCAAATTTGAACTGATTGCGTGCTCATACCAGAGCTCATCTTGGGGGTGATTACCAGACTCCTGAGAGCCTGGCTGACAGATCCCATTCACCATCCTAAATACATGCCTACACCTGTGAGAGGCTTCTTGGATTCACTGTAACGTTTCTGAGTTTCACCCATATTGCTGTATGAATCTGTACTTCCTTTCTTTTCATTGCTGAGTAATAGTCCATCATTTGAGTAGATCACAATTTATTTATCCCTTGTCTTATAATGGACACCTGGACAGTTGCCATGACAATGTATTATTAGTGCTATCATCATTTTTTCTGAATGAAACCATTTCTTACTTGCTTACTTTTCTACCCTGAAGTCACTAACATTGTAGCTTAGGAAATGCTGTTAAGGAGGGAATTTTTTAAAGCAGAATAATTAAAATATTTCTCAATTCATTTACAATCCAGAAACACCATTTCTCCTGACCCTAAATTTTATCCAGAGGAAGAGATCAAATACTTGGTGCATTATTACATTATAGTAGTGAGATTTTCTGTTTAAAGTTAGTAAATAAATTATCCCAGAAGGAGTCATTGGCTTCTATTCTAAATGCATCATGAGACTCTGAAGTACTTTGGAATTCTATTCCTAAACTGTTGAAGCAGCGTTGTCATTTCCATATTGGGAGAGTGCTAGACGTAGGAAGCCTTCTGCAGTTTTGCATGTGGCAGGACAGGGAGTGCTAAGTGGCCAGCTGCCACTGCAGCAGCAACAGCAAGGAAGATTGAGAAGCTAGAGATAGGCTAGACTCTAGAGAGGGTATTGTTAGCCAATCTATACTATAATTGTAAATTGAAACTCAGTGTTTTGTATGCTTTGGTTTTTTGCAGAGAGGAATCCAGCAATTCTCACTGTGATATTTTATTTGCTAATTAGACAATACCATAATAAGTGTTTTTGTAAAATGGCATAGTGGCCATTCTTACCAACTTAAGCATAACAACTCTGCCAGGTTTTTGTCTGTGAATAGATGGTGTTCCTGTTTTTATCTGGTTTGAAAATATGAAAACATTACTCATTTGATAATAGAATTTCTTTATTGAATCTTTTGATACTCAGGATAAAATCTAATTTTTAAACTTCTACATGGTTAAGGACAATTAACTCAGAATATCCACGAAGCATTTGAAATATTAAAACCCACTCTATGTTTCCTACCCAGAAGGTATGAAAGTAATACCACTTAATAGGTTAGCTGCTGCCCTGCACTTTCAAAGCACTTTACAGTCATTCGTCTGTCTGGGGTAAGAAAGTATTAGCACCTTTGGTTAATAGATGAGAACTTTTTCTCTCCCCCACATCTTGTATTTTTCTGCATTTGAGTTCCTGAATTTATTCAGCCTCTTCAAAGAGTGGCTACTGGTATCCTTATAACCTAACCTAATCCTGTTAATGATGGCATTTACCTCCTAAGTGCATGTTCCCAGAAGGGTTTCAAAAACTAGCAACAGATATTACTCCCCCACCTCCACCCCCAAAAGGCAAAAAAAGGTGAAGAAAGATGACCGGCTTTGGTGGTAACAGTAAAATAAATTTAAGTTGCTGATTTTTAAGAGATCTTAGAATCTTATAGAAGACAATAAAATAAAATAGCATATAAATAAGTGGGGCAAACTATTTCATAATTTTGAGTAATATCTTTAAATAACTGTTGCTTTAATCTATACCTAATTCATGGATTTTATGCTAGATGAGAGATATAGAGTCCTTTATTTAACAAATGCATGTTATGGTCCAGATATGTTTGTTATTAGAAAAAAGAAAGGAAAATGAATGACAGGTGTTTGTGCTCAGATTTTGTTATAGTTAATTGTAAGGATAACGTCTCTGCAGATTACTATTACTTGAACCAATAGTCTTAGAGGATGTTTACCAAGAACATGCTAGCCTGAAAAAGTAAAGGTTATCAACTTCAGAAACCTGCTTGTGCTGGTCTTTGTTCATTTCGGCTCTGAAACTTGCCTTGTTTTAGCCATGCCTATCTGCACAGTTAATCCTGCTCTTCTGGAGTTTCTTAATCCTGCATGAAAACATTAATCATAAGTGGTCTTAAGATAGATATCTTGAGTACTTCCATGGAAAGTCATTGTCAGAGAATTCATTCTAATTCAAGGTTAATTAGTGTACCATTAAAATAATGTGTTACAAAAATTAATTACATTGCAGGTCAAAAAGTGTGTTCGGAAGCGTAGCGTAACTGTCTAAGAGCACATCATCCTTCTTAAACCTCCGCTGTGCATGTGTCGCCCTCCTAGAAAATATATCCCAAGTGAAAATCACTGCCGGGGTCCAGTCATAGGTGTTTTCCTCTAAAGTAAAATGTTGGCACCGCACATGGGAGATGTAAAATATAATGCCCATTAGCAGTAAATGTGGTGCATGTCTTGCTTTCCCATTGAAATATCCAAAGATTTATATTTTAGTGTTACTTGGTATAACCCTACTGCGTTAAACTTGATGAAAGCACATCACTGCTACCCTCACGAGGCAGATGTTCTTTGCGCCTGCCCACGCCACCGTGTAGCCCAAAGAAGAGTTGGACGTCAGGTACGAGCCAACGCATCTGGGGAAGCGGCTGACTGACCTCCCTATGCCAGGGCAGGGCAGGGAGTCCAGGAATGGCCCTGGGTACGGATGGGTCTCTACCCTGGACACTGTCCCCAGTGGAGGAGGAGGGGGAGAATGAGTTGAACCCACAATCGCAGGAGATTATCTCTCCATACAATAGCTTTGGGAGCAGGCCACTGGCGCCAAGGCTGTGGGGCCACCAGCAGGAAGGCGTTAGAGACTCTCCAGTGGGCAGCGCAACCATGAGCCAACCTTCTAAGGCATGCTACAAAAACTGGACATGAAAATGAAACGCATAATACATTTTTGCCTCAAGTGATGGCACATGTTTTCAGTGATGAAATAAACCAAGGGAGAATTGTGACTCATATCTTTTGGTGTCTTTGTGGTCAAACACTTGAAGAGCATAAATCAAGAAAGCTGCATGAAACCCGTAGCAGAAAGTATCACAGATGTTCCTGTTGGGACAAAACGGGACTGGTTAGTCAAACAAGGAGGCTGGGCTGGGTTTGTGGAGTTCTTCCAGGCAGAGGACCTAAAAGGTGGACTCAGAAATGTTCTACTGGTTTTCTCAGATGTTGCTGGAGCAGAAGCAGTTTGGCACATCTGATTATGTGACAAGTAATTTGTGCCTTTTCTTTGTCCAGGAAGGTCATCCTTCTACATTTGGTAGATGTTGACCCATTTGTAGTGGGTTGATGGTAGTTTAGCTGGATCCTGATCATCAACATTTAGCTTCTTGGAAAGTTTTTTGCTCACACTGAGAGAATCCCAATCTGAAAAACCATCTTTGGTGAACTACACACCCTCCATGGCCTCCCAAAGTTTGCCGGTGGTTGAAACTGAACGTTGATCCTTTCATACAGTGACTCTGGAAGGAAGCAGGGTTTTCCTATCTATTTATTCCTGTGAGCCATAACCTTCTTAATACTTGCTGTTCTGGCTTGTAAGTGCAATGATTGACTTGTAACCAATTTTTACCACTCAAACCATGTACTTGTGCTGTGAAATTAAATGTACAAGGGGGTACCCCAAAAAAACCAGAATTGTGCTGGCAGGGCAGAGCTTTTGTATACACATTTTCACCCACTAGGGGAGCATCAAGCGACTCGCTCTGAGTTAGTGCTCAGTGGTGTCACCTGGTAAGGTTTTCTCTGATCACAGTGAATTTTTTTTTTCCGTAAAAGCAGTTCATGGCCAATTTAAGAGAATAGTGTGTGACTGTGAAATTTTGTTTCCTGCTCTGGAAAAATACTGCAGAAACGGTTGTGATGTTGAACACAGCTTATAAGGACAGCTCTATGGAAAAAACTCAGGTGTAAGAGTGATTTTCTCATTTCAAAAAATTTGAAATGCCAATTCAAGACAAACCTTGTTCTGTTTGTCAACTTTCCCAATGAACAAAAATGTTGACTTGTTAATCAAGCTTTCTATTTAGAGGTTCAGAAAAGATTGCATAACATTGTGCAACAGAAAGACTTGATTTGTGGCAGATGGGACTGGTTTTGCCACTGCAACAATGCACCAGCTCACTCGGCCATATTAGTATGCCAGCTTTGGACCAAAACAGCATACCTCTCTTGCCCCAGGCACCTTACTCACCTGACCTCACTCAGTGAGACTTCTTTTTGTTTCTGAGAATGAAGAGGGACATGAAAGGACAGTGATTTGACATCACAGAAAAGGTGAGAGAGGAAAAAGAGGGAGGTGCTATCAGCCATCCAAACACAAGTTTGAAAAATGTTTCCAAAAATATAATCACCGATTTTACAAATGTATTAAGTGTATTGGAGAGTACTTTGAAGGTGACATGGATGTTTTAGGGGGGGGGGAATTTTAATACATAATTTTCGAAATTTTTCACGTTTTGGGGGGGAGTAGCCCCTCATATATATGAAGTTAAACATCAAGCACAGCCTGGGCTATAACCTCCAAGAGTGCTGACTACTTAGCCAGAACAGCAAGTGGCAAGAAAGGTGTGGTTCACAGGAATAAATAGATGGGAAAACTACCCTGCTTCCTTCCAGAGTCACTGTATGAAAGGATCAAAATGTTCAGTTTCAACCACCAGCAAACTTTGGGAGGCCATGGAGGGTGTGTAGTTCACCAAAGATGGTTTTTCAGATTGGGATTCTCTCAGTGTGAGCAAAAAACTTTCCAAGAAGCTAAATGTTGATGTTCAGGATGCAGCTAAACTCCCATCACCCACTACAAATGAGCCAACATGTACACAACGTAGAAGGATGGCCTTTGTGGGAAAGGACAGTACTGGAGCTGTTTTTCTATCAGGATGATCCTTCCCACTGACCTGTGTAAAGTAGAGCGATTAGAAAACAAAAAGCAGAAAAGATTCTGCTATGAAAATTCTGCATTTGAAGACTACCAGAGATGCTTCTCCTTATGAAAGTTAGCACCCAAGGATGTACACACATCCAACTCAGATCAGTTTTGCCATTTCACTGGGTATCTGTGAGCCATTTCAGAGACAAGAAGTGAGTATGCCATGACCACCAAGGGAGACCCAGGAGTTAGGTGAGTTCAAGAGCCCTGTGTGAAGAAATGGTAGGGGCCTCACAGGTAACAGAAGACAGCAGTGAGACAGTCTGTCACTGTGGTAAAGGTGAGTGCCTTCAACAAGGAATCTGGACACCTATCCGTGTTGAAGGAATTCCACAGCGCATGCCTGAGCAGGGCAGAGGTCAAGAGATGCTGTGGACACTTGGTGCATGTGCACTGGGCGGGGATGGGGGAAGGTCAGTTATGTGCGTCTGGCCTTTCAGTTATGTGCGTCTGGCTTGCTTAGCAACCAGCATGGTGACTGACGTGTGCACATGCTGTTCCGGTTAATGTCACTATTTGCCTACCATTTGTCTGAGTTGCCAGATTAGGCATAAAAATGGAGCCGGTCATTTACACGGTTAAATTATTTTTAAATTCAAAATTAAAATGTGGGCAGTGCTCGTGAAATCAGTCAGCTGTAAGAGGTGGGCCATCCTGGCTCAGGACTGGAAGATGATGTTACCGTCACCACCCGAGGTACAAGGGCAGAGACCGAGATCTGCCAGAAATCTACCTACCTTTTGCTCCAGAAAGGAGAAGAAAGTGATTTAAATTAAAGGGACAAAGCAAGCAGGTTATTCAATAGGGCCAATGTGGCAGGCTGGTAAAGGGCCGAAGTCGCAGGCAGGACGTGGAACACACTGTGTGACACTATCAGGGCTGGCACGGAGATGGTTGTGTACACAGTTTTTGTGTGGTGCTTCAGCACAAATTCATACTTTTTAATAAGTTTCTGTAGTTAAAAAAACTAATGAGAACTTAGGAACCTGGTTTAGAAGAAGTAGGAATTAGCTGCATGTTCTTAAGGTAAAAGTGCCAGCTATATTGATGTTCTCCCACTTAACTAGGTACTGCTATTAAGTACCTGGGGTAAGCATATCACACACCAGCGTAACTGTGTAGTAATTCTCCATTGTGGTGAAATTAAATACAAGTACATTTAAAATTAGTACTAAAAACTATAGAGGCATAGGAATTTATATGATTCTTTTCTTAAAAAACCGTTGCTTGCAACATTAGAATATTTTGTACATTGGTATTCAGAGAATCTCATTAGCATATCTAATGATTCATTTGGAGACTTTTTGAATTCATGTCCTGGTAACAGCATTTTATGGTGTGTATCAGTACAAAGAGGCCACAGAAATTTCAACAAGGGAAACTATATACTATTTAACAATCTGTTTTTTACTGTCTTCGTTTTTAAAACCTTTTGTCAGACACCAAACGAAATAAATTGAAATAGTTTTTGCTTCTCCAGCAAATTGTGTGCCCACAAATTTTGGTTTTGCTTTCCTCTCAAGACTGTGTGTTAAGTCTGTTGGAAAACAGATATTCACAAATAAATAAAATAAATTAAAAAAAGAATAATTTGTAGGGGGAAAAGTCCTCTTCTGTTTTTTTGTTTCAAAAATAGATTCTGGTTTAGTTAGTGGAACTAACCGTTATGGTGAGTCTGAAAGACAGTGTTGGTGGGTTAGGAAAAGCTTTCTGGAAAAGTACTTTTTACTTTAAAGCTGTCCTTATTCCAGCTGAGAACTTCTTGATCTTTTCTGAAATGACATAAAGCAGGGATTTCTGTGTAGTGTGGAAAAACATGCCTTTCTTTAAACATGACAACATCATTACCACCCTCAAAAACTAATGTTAAGCCATACATCATACTCTAAAGCTAAGGACTTTTCTGAAGAAAACCAAGTAGGCATCTTTTATTAACAGAACCCATTAGTCAATTGTACTAGTGTTTGTGAGACATTTCTGATTGTAAATTTGAGATTTTAAGGAAAAAGGCTTAGTTTAAACTGACTCAGTAGTCTTCCATTTTAAGAAGTAAAATTAAGGCTTGTATTATACATTTCATTTTTAAGTATTTTTTAACAATAAGATTTTTCACCAGGAAATGTAAATGTAATAATTTAAGAAAACAATATTTTTACATTTATGAAGTGTTTTATAATTTAGGGAACATTTTCTTACATTTCATTCATTCAAAGCATTAACTGTCTTGTCTTTATGCTCATTGTCTCTACCCTGGAGTTCAAGTAGGCAGGAAGAGTGGGTTAATACATAATGATGCTAAAACTCAAACTCATAACTTCCAAATGATCTGTTGTTTTCCTATAGTGTTTTCACGTCAGTCATTCTTAAACAAATGAACCTAAACGTGTTCACATTACTTTCTCCTTCTTTGTGTCTCTAGGGCAGAGCTCTCCTCCATTGGGCATGCGATCGAGGGCATAAGGAACTAGTCACAGCCTTGCTACAGTGGAGAGCTGACATTAACTGTCAGGTAAGAGTGATGAAAGGTAACAGTTTCCGTTGGGATTTTTGTGTTTGTTTTTAACTGAGATAAAGTCACATACAAAATTCACCATATTGATATTTTAGAGTGTATAATTTACTAAGATTAAATTCACAATATTGCACAACCATTACTTCTATCTAGTTCTAGAACAGCGGTTCTCAACCTGTGGGTCACGACCCCTTTGAAGGTCAAACGACCCTTTCACAGGGGTTGCCCAATTCATAACAGTAGCAAAATTACAGTTATGAAGTAGCAACAAAATTAATTTTATGGTTTGGGGGGGTCACCACAACATGAGGAACTGTATCGAAAAGTCTCAGCATTAGGAAGGTTGAGAACCACTGTTCTAGAACAATTTCATCACACAGAAAGGAAATCCTGTAGCCCCCAAGCACTCACTCCCAATTTTTTCCTAATAGGAGAAATTACTCATCTGTTTTCTGTCTCTATGAATTTGCTTTTTCTAATTATTTTATATAAGTGAAATCATAAAATATACGACCTCGTGTTTAATTTCTTTCATTTAGTACAATGCCTTCCCGGTTCATCCCTATTGTAGCATGTATCAGTACTTCATTCCGCTTTATGGCTGAATATATGAAGAGGACGCTTGTTGCTATGCATTCATAGGGTGAGGGTCATTTGGGTTGTTTCTGCATGGTAGCCATTGTGGATGATGTTGCCATGATCATTTGTGTACAAGTATTTGAGATCCACTTCAGTACTTTTGGGCACATAGATACATAGGAGTAGAATTCTAGGTCGAATGGTAATTCTGTTTTTAACTTTTTAAAGAACTGCCAAATTGCCTCACCACACTGTTTTTTGCATTTCCACTAGCAATGTAGGACTGTTTCACTTTCTCCACATCCTTACCAATATTGTTTTCTTTTTTAACTTTGTATAACCATCCTAGTGGACAGCTCATTGTGGTTTTCATTTACACTTCCTTAGTCATTAATGTTACAATTTTTTTTTTCATGTGTTGGAGGGCCACTTGTATATCTTCTTTGGGAAAATGTCAGTTCAAGTCCTTAGCCCATTGTTTAGTCAAAGTTGTAATAAATAGATTTCTTGACTTTATACCCAAACCTATGTGCCATCAAGTTGATACCCAAGTCATAGTGGCTGAATACCAGAGTGGAACTGCCCTATGGGATTTCCTTGATTGTAGTTATGGATTACAACCTTTATGAAAGTGGCGGGTTTACACTGACAGCCTTTCTGTCAGTGTTCGAGTGTGTATCTCTTGTACCCCCAGGGCTCCCTCTACTTGTGAATCAGGATATTTATCTCTGCTGTTCAGTTGTGAGAGCTCTTTATCTAATATTTGCTAAACCTTTAGTCATATGATTTGAAAATATTTTCTTTTTCTGTGAGCTATCTTTCCACTTTCTTGATACTGCCTTTGATGCACAAGTTTTTTTATTTTGATGAAGTCCCGTTCATCTATTTTTCTCTTTGACTGCTTTTATTTTAGGTGTCAGACCTAAGAAATCCTTGCCAAATTCAAAGGCTTGAAGATTGACCTCCCTAGCTTTTCTTCCAAAGCATTGTATAGCCTTTCCTGTTGCATGTAGATCTTCAACCCATTTTGCATGTGGATATCAAGATGTGCCAGCACCAATTTTTTGAAGAGCCTATTATTCTTTCTCCTGTTGAATGAACTTGGTACCTTTGTTGAAAGCCATTTAATCATAAATGTATAGGTTTCTTTTAGGACTCTCAGTTTTTTCCCAGTAGTCCTTATACCAACATCACACTGGTTTGGAAACTGTGCCTTTGCAGTGGAGTCTCTAGGTAAAAAGTGAATTTCCTACTTTGTTCTTCTTTTCAAGATTGTCTTGTCTATTTAGTGCCCCTGCAGTTCCGGGGGTATTTGAGGATCGACTTTTCCATATCTTTAGAAAAGCTCACTGGAGTTTTGGTAGAAGTTTCATTGCATCTGTAGATCTCTTTGGATGGTATTGAGATCAATTTTGAGTAATATTGAATCTTCCCATTCATGAAAATGGGAAATCTTTTAATTTATTCCAGCCTTCTGTTATTTCTTTTAGTTGGCAAGTCTTTCACTTCCTTTGTTAAATTTATTAAGGTTTTTTTTTGTTATGCTGTTGTTCATGGAATTATTTTCTTAACTGCCTTTTAGGAAATTGTACATTGCTAGTACATAAATATGCAAATGATTTTTGATGTTGTGTCCTAAAACTTTGTTGAATTTGGTTAGGCCTATTTTTATGTGAATGGTGTAGTAATTTTCTTATCTGATCATGTCATCTGTTAGTGAATTAGCCCTTCCACTACAATGTTGAATGAGAGTAGTGAAAGCTGCCATCATAGCAGGAAAGCACTGTTTGCTGTAGAAGTTTTTAAGTGCTCTTCATCTATTCTATGAATCATAACAGGGTGTTTTGGTTTAAAAAATCATACATTAGTTGAGATGATTGTTTTCCTTTCATTTTATTAATGTGAAAGGTGTATATATATTACATTAATTGATATTTGTTAAACTGTTCCTGGAATAAATTCTACTTAGTCATGCTGCATATTATTTTAATATGCTGCTGGATTGAATTTTTGTTGTGGAATTTTTTTTCTATAGTCATTAAAAATATTGGTGTTTACTTCAATTTTCTTTTTCTGGCTTTCCTATCAGGATAACACTGGCCTCAGTGAGTTAAGAAATGTTTCCTTCTGTATTTTGGAAGAGTTTGAGAAGGATTGGTGTGAATTCTTCTTTAAATGTTCAGTAGAATTCACTCTTGAATCAATCTGATACTTGACTTTTATTCCTTGAGAGGTTTTCATTATTGATTCAATGTCTTTGTTTTTTATACGTCTGTTGAGAATTTCTATTCTGAGATAATTTTCATAGTTTGCATTTCTAAGAATGTTTCTATTTTACCCAGGTGAATTAGCTTGTCACGGTATGCCTGTTCACGGTTCTTTTATTTCTGTAAGATCGCTAGGCGCCCCATTTTCATTTCTGAGTTTAGTTATTTGAGCCTCTTTCAGTGTAGCTACAGAATTGCCCCTCTCCTTGACATCTTCAAGGAGCCAACTATTGCTTGTTTTGGTTTACTCCCACTCCACTCTTTAAAAAGCCCCTTTTTTCTACTCTTGCTTCGTTTCGCCCTGTTCCCCTTAGCTCCTTAAAATGTAAAGCTATTGACTGGAAACCTTTTTTCCTATTTCAGTGTCAAATTTATGCTGTAAATTCCCCTCTGAACACTGCTTTCACTGCGTCCCTTAGTTTTGCTTTGTCTTTTTGTTTCCATTTGTCTCAGTATTTCGTATTTCCTTTGTGGTTTTCTTTGACTTGTTTAATATCTTCATATGAGAGTTCAAAATGTTTGTGGGAAAATTCCATTATCTTTCAATTCAATTTTTTCACAGACTTTATGAAAGCCCACTCACATTTGCAGTTTTCCTTATAGATTTCTAGTTTCATTCCATTTTGGTAGAAGGTATTTTGCATGGTTTCTTGGAGCTTGTCTGGTGGCTTAGCATTTTGTCGGTCCTGGAAAATGGATCGCTTGCGTTTGAGAAGAACTTACACTCTGCTCTCGTGGGATGTAGTGTTCTATGTGCGCCTCTGTTAGGCCTAGTTGATTTTTAATACTGTCCAAGGCCTGTATTTCCTTATTACTCTCTGTGCAGTCATATCCATTATTGAAAGTGTGCGGTGTTGAAATCTCTAGTACTGTAGAATGTGTTGATTACTTCACTTTTCTCAGTTTTTGTTCTCTTCATTTGGGACTTTATTGTTAGGTTATGTTTGTAATTATTATTTATTCATTATGGTGATTTTTTTTGTGTTAGTTCAGGGATCGTTTGCTGGCCCTTAGGAGCGTTTTCCAGTCCAGTCTGTTGGGGCACCACGCCCTGGCCCCAAAGTCCACTTTCAGCATTCCCTGGGGACCTTGCCACTCCATTCCCTTGCTGTTCCGCTGCACTCCCCCAGTGATTTGCCTCGGTGTGGTGGGATCAGGTCAGGTGCAATTCCCACACTGTGTCTCCGGTGCTGTCCCCTGTATTGCCCTTAGTCACTGATTGGCATCATTTCTCATAGTGGGGCCAGCCATGTTGTTCCCTCTGTGGACTGGCTGCTCTACTCAGGAACATCATCATCACGGCCTGGTGGGCCAGGCTGTGCTCCACTCTCTCCTCCTGCCCCTTCATCTGCTCCCGTGTGCTCTGATCAGATATGTCCATCTCCCAGAGCTGCAGGGTCAATGTCGTCCTTTGGAACAAATTCTTTTCGGGGGAGGGGCAGGAATCCACTTAATTTATGGTGCATTATGGTGATTCTTTGCTCATTATTTAGTATCTTTTGTAACAAGTGACAAAGTATTTTTTCTAGTATTAATGTAGCTGCTTCAGTACGTTTTCTTAGATGTCTTTTTCATCTTTTTATTTTCAATCTGTTTATATCATTGAATCTAAAGTGATTTTCTTTTATATATCATACAGATGGCTTTTTAAAAAAAATTCTGGCACTTTGTCTAAAAGAGTTTAACCTATTTAGATTTAAAGTAATTACAAATTTAAAAAATGATCACTGTCAATTTGCTATTTTTCTGTCTTAGATCTCTTGCTCTCCAGTTTCTTCTCAGCACTAATTTTTTATATCTTCTTTGCAGTATCTTCATTTGGGCTTTTCCAGTGTATGTTTTCATTTTTTAAATACCATCTACACTCATGTATAAGCCAAGTTTTTTTCAGCACATTTTTTATGCTGAAAAAGCCCCCCAGTTTTTTGTGGTAAAATTAGGTGCCTAAGCTTCTACTTGATTATATAGGGTATATTAATAGTCCCCATTGTTTTATTTTAAAATTGTAATAATTTTAAATTTTCTAGTTTTCTCTTAATTTCCATGTTCCCACAGGTTTATATTAAGTCTGAAAAGTTGAAGTTTAGATTTCTGACATATTTTGAAGCTTAGAAATAGTATTCCCTTAGTCTTGCCATTTAACAGACAATTTTAGCATCATAAACTTTTCAGATAACAAATAATAGCTGTACCTTTAAATATTCCTAATCAGTTTTTTCCGTTGATGTAAATTATTTAAATGACTGATTGTATTGACTTACTTTGATTATTTTATCTTATAAATTCATAGCAAAAGTGCCCAGTACTGAATCACATCAGCAAATATAGAAATTGCCCTCCAGTTTCCAGATAAAATGTAAAGTTAGTTTTCTCTTGAGTGACTTTGTTTTAAAAGTGTTTATCTTAAAGAAATGTTTCATTAGGAAACAAAACCAAATACCACCTCCTAACCCCACAAGCTATTTCCATAGAACTCTTTTGAGTATAATTAACTTTAATTATACTACTATAGATGAAAGACATGTAGTCAAATTACCTCCTAAATCCTTTGAGCCACAGGCCATTGCTTAGTGGGTGGCTGTGGAGAAAAACAGTATTTTCTTAGGTATGTGTATATACCCATAAATGAAGTATTCAACATATGAGTTCACCTTGGGCTCAGAAATTTATAAAAACTTCATACTTTATCCGCGTCTACAGTCAGCCTAAAATAGTACTAGAAACACTAGGAAGACTTCATTAACAGTAGAAAAGATTGACTTCAAGCAAGTTGCTTTCAATCATGTACGCAAAAGATAATTTTGCATCATTACTGCAGTACTGTATGGTTTGGAAATGACTGGATGGCGGTGGGCTTGGCCGTTTTGTTTGCTTGTTTAAATGTAGTTTATAGTACCAAATAGCAATTACCTTCTCCTGTGGAGATTTCCAGCCTCCAGTAACCCTGTGTGAACCTACTTTGATTTGCAATCAACTCGATGCCAGTGGATTGTTGGTTATAACAATCCTAAGGAATAATTTAAAGTATTTATTTGAAAGGGAGTCCCTGGGTGGCAAAAATGCTTAATACTCAGTTGCTAACTGAAAGCTCGGTGATAGGAGTCTACACAGAGGCACCTTGGAGGAGAGGCCTGACAAGCTGCTTCTCAAAAATCAGCCACTGGCAACTCCTGTGGAGCACACTTCTACCCCGAAACAGCATCCACCCGAGTCACAATCAGCGATTCTCTGATTTTGTTTGTTAAGGCATTACAGAATGTCCTTTGGAACAGAATCTCTGGAGATTCCTTATGAAATCCAAATAAATGCTAGGAAGCATTTTAAAAATGAAAACTAATCTTTCTGATTTTAAAGTTTAAATCATCAATATATAATTATTTGTTCAATGAATTATTGAAAAGTATTCAGATTTCCTTCAAGAAGTCTTTTTAAATGAAATATAATTAATATAGAATTAAAATAATCACCCTTTTAATATGTATAGTTTATGGGGTTTTACCACATTCAAAAACACACAGCCACCACAGCTATCTAAACCTAGAGCATTTTCACAACCACAGAAGAAACCCCATGCCCATACTGGTCACTTCCCATTACTCTGAGCTCACAACAACTGGCACCACTAGCAGTCTGTCTGCTCTATGGATGTGCCTCTTCTGGATGTACCTGTCTCAGCTAAGTGGAATCCTACATTATGTGGACTTGTCGATTCTTTCTTGCTTCTTTCACTTAGCATGTTTTCATGGTCCACTCATGTAGTAGCAGGTATTGGCATAGAATTTCATTTGCTGGCAGAAAACTTTCCCACATATAGATTTGTCACATTTTGTTTATCCATTCATGAATTTAATGGTCATTTGGATTATTTTCTGTGTTGGCTGTTATGAATAATACAACTATGAACATTTGTGTGCATGTTTTGTGTGGACATTTTAGAATTCACATTGCTAATGTACTAAAAAACCAGTGAATTACAAACTTTAAAATGGTGAACTTCATGTTATATAATTTTATCTCAATTTTTAAAGAGCAAAAACAGTTCCTAATTATGGGGAGTGGGGAACTCAGAGTTTTGCAGGTAGCAATAGTAAAATGCTTGTTCTTTGTATTGATTTTTTTTTTAATTTTTGTTTTGTTTTCTTGTATCATGAAACTTCAGAATGCAGTTATTTATTTCAACTATATTTAATTTGTCTCAAAAGAAATTTCAAGTGTAAAAATAATGGGATTTTTTTGTTTTTGCATTTATCGAAAAGTTATATTTTATAAGAAATGAGATTTCAGGCAATATTTCATATTCATAGGACAACATTTCATTCAGTTGCACATGGGGTCTGAGTTGGAGCTTACTGGCAACTAACAATCTGTTTAAAAAGGTTGCCAGAAGACTAGAAATCAAACATAAAATTAAGAAAACTAGAAATAAGAAAATTTCATTAAATCAGTAAAAGGCATGATAAATAGAAATGAAGGAAAAAACCTAATAATTATAATACATATGTTTGGGAGATACTCCTTTTTAAAAGATAGACCCTCACAATGAGTTAAAAACATAGTCTTACAGATTGTTAGAACACATATCTACAGCAAATTGACTCATGTGAATAATTATTATGAAATGAACTGAGAGGGTAAATATTATTAAGAATTATTTGTGGCAATTTTAATAGAATATTAGAATTCCAGGCCATATCTTAAAAGGGGGGAGGAGATTGATATTCCTTAAAGGTATAGCTCCCATATTTAGGAACCTTGATGCATCTACATAAACATGTAAAACAAGTCATACAAAGCAAACGCTAGAAGTACCAGAAAAACTGACACCCAAGAGGCATAGCTTTTCCAAAAAGCTGTTAGATTGCTAGTATATATAGTATTTAAGTAAAATAAGTAACCTTAACTTGATCATATATAAATGTGCTTATTTGTAATGAAATTTTGATCTAACAAACAGGAAATATGTATTCTTTCCCACATTCAAGGATAATTTATAAAAATTGAACAAATGTTAGTGACAAAAAATACAGGTGTCTCCAACATCTGTGATGAGTTCTTTCCCAACTACATGTTAAGTAATTTCCAACATAAATTCAATACTTTTCTTTTTTAGCTTTCATAATTACTACCTTTTATTATCAATATTTTTATAAATCTGATCTTTGAGGTTGGATGCATGACATATAAACTCGCAGATGTATTTTAATATATATTAAAAATTTCAAAAGTCATAAAATTGTACTTTTGTGATGAAGAAATCGACAACATTGAAATGTTGTCAATTTAGATAAAAAGTATCACTGGGAAAACCATTCTGGATGACCTGGATTATCCTTAGAATTATCATGTTCCCAACCAGAAAAATCAGTGAGAGTTGTCTATTTGGTTTTTTCCTTTGTATACTTCATGATACCATCTCACTGCTTCCCAAATCCGCCTATGAACTGTAGCAAAGTGATCAGTGTGGAAGTTCATACTTTTAAACCACTGAAGCCTCTGATTAGTTTAGGGGGAAAAACTGCCAACTGATCTTTTGACTGTAAAATTTTTTGACAGCTTCTCTCCTTCTTCCTCATTATTTCTTTCTTCTTCGCATAGCTTTCCCCCTCAAAATCCATTAAGTCCTCATCTGTCAGTGCCCCATCTTCATGATCTATGAGGCATGCCACATTGGCATACCAAGTTCTAAATTTAGTGTTCCTCACAATGGATAATTTTTCATCGCATTATTCTGATCAAATGCTCACACCATGTTCACACAACTCAGCAGTTTTTCCCCCCAAATCCTCCACATACATTTTCCTATAACTCTCCTAGGAAGATGCAATATTCTGCATACACTGATGAATATTATAATTCATTCAAAAATCATGTCATAATTTTTCCATCTGCTACGGCTTTTGCCTACTCTGGGTCGCTGATGCCTTACTGGAAAATAGGACACCACTTTTATGTTGTGATTTAGATTACCTTCCAAATTTGGAGGTCCTGGGACATTTTCAAGTAGCACAAGAATTTTTAATGGGATGTTGCTTTCAAGGCAGGTGCACAAACTGGGGAAAAAAATTTAAAATAGATGTCCAAGTTTGGTTTGACATTAAGTTGTAAATCAATGATTAACTTGATAATCGCCCTTATCCAAGAGCATAATTCATGTAGGTTATCTGTCCTAACAATAAGGGAATCAAAATTAGAAAATATCTTTGAAAGAATGAGCTAAAAAAAGTTTAAGGAATAAATTGTGTATTTCCAGCAGCAGTGTATGAAAGAAGTTATATTTCTCCACCCTTACCAAAATAATTTGTCATCACACTTTGTTCTGTACTTGTTTGATAAACCAATACCCAACTCACTACTTTGAAGTCCATTAGAAATCGTTAATGACCCTAGATTGCAAATCTTTAAAATACTAGACAGCCAGCCTCAGCTCTCACCCACAGAGCAGCTTGTGAGCTTGAAATATTTAACTAGTGGTTAGCAGTCCAGTGCTTAACCCACAGCACCACCAGAGTGCCTTTGACAGTGAATACTGGTGTACTATTTTTAACTTGACCTTTTCTTAAGAGTAGTATTGAGCCTTTATCAGCATGTTTATGAATCATTTTTATTTCATTTTCTACAAACCATCTATTTATGTCTTGTGCCTACTTTTCTGTTGGATGGTGCTTTTCAAAGGAACTTTTTATATAATAAGAAAAGTTTAAACTTTGTCATATTTTAATTAAAACTATCAGCCAATTATTACTCTCAATTTCTATCGACCATGGATTGTTCTAGTACTTTCATGCTTTTGTAGTTACTTTGATTCATCTATGTTTACTTTTTATCATGTGTCTATAATAGGAATCAACTATTTTTATCCAGAATCCAGTTATTCCAATATTGTTTATTGAATAATCTATCTTTTCTCTATTGATTTTTAATACCTTCTTTATCATATACTCAATTTCTGTGTTTATTTTAGTATATTTCTGGTCTTATTCTTCTATATCTCTGTTTATGTGCATATGAAAAACCAAACACTGCCATTGAGTCGATGCCGACTCATAGTGACCCTGTAGGACAGAGTAGAACTGCTCCTGTGGGATTCTAAGACTGACTCTTTACAGCGGGAATAGAAAGCCTGATTCTTCTCCCATGGAGCCACTGATTTCGAACTACTAACTTTGTGGTTACCAGCCTAATGCATAATCAGGAGTATAAGATGCTGTTTTAAGTATTTTGCCTTGCACTGATGATTATGTAGGACAAGCTTTGGGCTGTTAACCAAAGGTTGGTGTTTCAAACCACCAGTCGCTCGGAAGGAGGTTGCCTGCTCCAATAAAGATGTACAGTCTAGGAAACCGATATAGGGTTACTATGAGTCAGCGTTGCCTCAACGGCAGTGAATTTAAGGTTTGTAAGTATTGTAGCTTCAAATTTTTTTTAGTATTGCTTAATATTGTTTAATAATGATTTTTAAACTTGCATAGCGAACATTCTCTACTCATTCAGAATATCTTTGCCCTTTTTTTTGCTTGTTTATATGAACACCTAACTTCATATAAGTTAGGAGTTGGGCTGTAGCCTCTGTAATTCAAACCCATCAACTGTTCCCTGGGAAGCTCTCTGCTCCTAGAAAGGCTTACAACCTGGGGAACCCAACACAGAGTCACTATGAATCAGAATGGACTTGATAGCAATAGTTGGATTTGTGTGAACTTTAAAGTCACCTTGTGAACCCACCCCCCCCTCTGTTACCACCACAACATATATGTTTGTTTGTTTGTTTGTTTGTTTGTTTTCAAAAGGCCATTGGCGCACTCTGTCTTTTATTTAGTGTGAGTTGTTAGGCCTGCTTTTGAAGGACATGTCTCCAAGCTAGGCATTGCTTGGCATTTTTTACTTGTGGGTTCCTCGTATTCTATTTATCTGAGTAATATAATTATTACAAACAATTCCTGTGTTAGACCGGGTTAACTAGAGAAACAAATCCAGTGACACTCATATATATGTTTTAAAAAACAGCTTTACATCAAGAAGCTATTTGATACAATTAAACATCCCAGCCCAGGCCAGCCCAAGTCCCTAAGTCCAATAGCCCCTCTCCAGACTCGAGCACTCACATGCAATGGTGCAGAATGCTGGGAGATCGCAGGCTGGTGAGTGAAAAGTCTCGAAGATCCAGTGGTGGTGGAAGTATCACAGGGCGCAGCATGGCTCGCTAACAGGAAGGTAAAAGCAGAGAAAGTGGAGGGGGGTTTCCAGGACCTTCCTTATGAGACGGCCACACCCACAAGGAGGCATCATCAGGCTGTAACCCGAATAACAGGCTAGACTGAAATATTAACTACCACAATCCTCAAACTACCTTATCTGGTTTTATTGAACACTTTGCTGAACCCCAACTTTTCACTAATTCAAAGTGCAAGTTCCATGTGGGTTTTCAGGATGGGTCAGTTAGAACTGCCCTTGTCTAGGCACATGGCCATTTGATATTTCCCTTCCCTTGGTTTTCCTTTGTTATTGACCATCATAATCCATACTGCCTCTGATCAGGTAATGGACATGCTTCTGACTTTGTCCATTTGGATTGCTAACATGCATCCAAGTCAGAGGGCTTCCGAAGATTAACTCTCAGAATAGCTCTCTCCTTGTAATTTCTTTTTGGTATTGCTATTGAAAACTCTTTTCAAATGTAGACAATACAAACATAATAAATGGAAGGAAAACTTCATTCCCCTCATGACTCAGTCCTTCTTAAACAACATTATTATTGACTGGCCTATCGGTTGCCAAAAGAGAAAATCAATTTTATTAGAAGTATGTGCTTGGCCACAGATCTTGGTCCTAACCCAGCACTGACAGGCTTGTTTTATCAACTATCTGAAGACTAATTTTTAACCATTAGTCTTAGCCGATGTAGTAATTAGAAACATGTCAAAGTCTGTGCTGGGTTTTTATGTCATTTTTACCCTTCAATATTTCTTATACATTGTTTCATTGCTCTGTAGTTTCTAAGTTTTAGAAGTCTGATAGAATTAGAACTTTTAATTTTATTTCTAGGGAAGATCCTTTATAAATTTCATTTGTTCGCTGGTAGTGTTATGGACACAGTTTTATCTGTGTTGCTTGGCCTTGAGTTTGTAAAGTTCAACCCTGGATGTGAGGGTCTTACCACATTTGGGATTAGGAGATGGGCTAACCACACGCAAGACCTCTTGAGTCACTGGTTTCTCAAGCCCTAAGTAAAAACCAAAATTACTCCTAAAGCACTTAAGAGCTATTTAATACTGAAAATGTACTGTTAGACTTTTTCAGATTTGTTATAAAGTAACTGTAAGGAAGCCTGGGCCTGGGGCAGCATAGAAAAGAGCCCTAGTGGCATAGTGGGCTACAGCCACATTGAGCTAACCAAAAGGCCAGCATCTCGAACTCAGTCGTTCCATCAGAGTAAGATGAGGCTTTCTGTTCCCAGAACCCACAGAGGCAGTTCTCCTTTGTGTGACAGCTCACTGTGAACTGGAATCGAGGTTTTGTGGTTTTGTTTTAAGGCAGGAGTGGAAGCATAGGTGTCCCCGGTGTGAACTGGCGGGTTGTGCAATTCAAAAGGGAAAAAAAAATGGTTCTAAGTGGTATGGAAACAGTCAAGGTCTTCGTGACTTTGAGGAGTTACTGAAACTTGTGACTGATAGACTAACAGAGTTTATACTCTTTCGGTGAATGCTTTGATAATTGTAAAATATTTCAAACACATGGGAAAAGTATGAAGCAGTACATAAAACCATCTGCAGTTCTCATTACCAGTGTGTGTGTGGTTGTGGGGTGAGAATATAAAGCAGTTTTTGTACTTACTAGGTGTCAAGCATTGTCTCCTTGAGGCATGGCATCAATCCTATAATGTCGGCATTTAGTACCTGCATCGTACTGATGGGCACCGGGGAGCACAAGAAGTCACAGCTGGAGTGCAATAAACCTAGGTCTGATCCTGTGAATTCTGGTTCCAGAGTACTAGCTCTTAGACATGTCCACTAGAGAACTGGAGCCAGCTTTGTTTTTGTCTCAATTTCTTCTTAAATGTGTTAAAAAAAGACAACAATCTCACTGCCATGGAATCGCTTACGACTCATGGTGGCCAACTGTAGAAAGTATAGAGAATAAGAGGAAGATTTTCAGACTCTTTAGGAAGTTGACTAAAGTGCCAAATGGGGAACCAAGCAAAAACCTCTTCCCAGGTTTCTGTCTGTGGTGTTGATTGGGTCAAAGTTGTATTGACCTAAGGGGAAAGCAGGTGGTTTTGTGGAAAGCTTTTACGTTATAACTATGGTTTTTTGTAAGATGTTAATTTTGAGGTGCCTGTGTAGGGTAATTGGTTACATGTTAGGCTGCTAACTGCAAGGCCAGCAGTTTGAAACTATCAGCCGTTCTGCGGGAGAGAGGTACAGTTCTGCTCTGTTCTACAGGGTCACCCTGCGGGCTATCGCATATGGGAGGCACACAAAGCAAATTGGCTCCTGAGAGCTGACCACGCTGAAACTAATAAGTGAGGGCTGGCCAAACCAAGAACCACCAGTGATGGCCTGCCATTGATTACAAGCCTTAGGAGGCATGGTGTAATCCTTCATGACCATGAGTGGAGCCGAAAGAGCCCTGAACATGAAAGCTTAGGAGGCTTCCTGATTGACATGAACAGCTGTTCTCAGGAGGGTAGTGCATCCTTCAGGGTGTGGGAAGCTCCACATTTTGATGGATCCCACCCAATTTTATCCACTCATATCCTCTCTAACCATAATGATTCTATAATCATGAGTGTTATACTTGCCGATTAATTATGTGAGTCTTCCTAGTGAATTATCAAACCCCAAGCAGCAATGAGAGTCAACTAGTTGGCAAGGTAAGAGCATCATATGGACTCACCAGCTGTGGCTGTTGTCTTAATTAGTGTTCTTTATTTTACTTCTGTGTTCTAATGCTGGAGCCCTGCTGGCCTAGTGGTTTCACAGTGGGCTGTGATCCACTGGGTCTGCATTTCAAAACCACCAGCTGCTCTGAGGTAGAAAGGCGGGGCTTTCTGTTTCTGTTAACTGTTAAAGTCTCCAAAACTCACAGGGCGCACTTATACCCTATCCCTGATAGGGTGGCTATGAGTCGACATCAACTCGGTGGTAGTGAGTTCAGAGGGTTCTGATATCCATTGCATTGGCTACACAGAACACAGACAAAATTCATGATTAAATGGCTTATTAAGGAAGTTACCAAATTGTAATCCTGAGAAACACTCGGGATAGTTGCTTATCAGGGGATGTTAACAAAGTTCTTTCAGGTCTGCTAATAACGACCAAACGGGCATGCCCTGTGCTGTAAACCTCAACTCAACAGCATACAGCTCAAACTCCCATGGGTCAGCAAGCCTGGCTTCCCCAGTTAAGGGTCCAGAGGCGCCCACCGTACAAGCTGGATTCTTGCACAAAAGCACTCAGCTGTGCTTGCTCCGTGGGTTGGGAAGGTCCACTATGTTGTTCCACGCTCTAGCTCCTGTTCCTGCTGCTGCTCTCCTGATGTTACAGCTGCCTTCTAGATCCAGGAGGTCCACTGCATAGGGATCTCAGGTCCAGAGAACACACCAATCCTGGCTCTTACTGGTAAAGAGACCTCTCATCCCACCTGCCAGAGGGCCCATTTTATACCCAGCAGATGGCATTCCAGGGACTCCTGTTCACAATTACTCACAGGTGAATTCTATCAGGGCCTTCCCCCACCTAGTCTTGCCAGACCTATGCAGGAAAAGGTTGTTTGGAAGTTAGAGACCTTGGCTAGAAGAACCTCATTAGATACACTGCCTCTGCACTGTCTTGAAAGGGTAGTGGGAAACCACCCTCAAGTTGGGAGCCAGCAGTTCAGAACTTTCGGATGTCATGTAAATTTCTAATCTTGCATGGTAAGTAATAGCAAACCAGCCCTGAATTTGTAGCCAGCAGGTCATAAGATTGGGGTAGCATGTGGACTCCCCAGCTTGTGACTAGCCTCTGCTTATTTGGCAAGCTGGAAGGCAGTGTTCTTTAACTTATGAGCTCTGACCCAGCTCCAGGTGGGGTGAGTGGTTTGTGATGAGGATGGAGAAGAGGGAAGATGAGAACCAGATTTAATTTCTATTTGGAGGGGTGGGGCTTGATTCTGATCCTTACCACACAATTTGTGACTACAGTACGATTTGCCCCTTAGTTCCCACACCATAGTTTTAAGATATTTGTTAGAATATTGTACATCATTTTTCTTTATTTGAAATAATTGAGATATAAAATATATTCATTGGGGTATACAGTATACAAATATTAATGGTATAGCTCAATCTATTTTTAAATATATTTGCACCTATGTAAATACCACCCAGATACAATTAAAACTTTTTCAATACTCCTAGAAGTGTTGCTCCTCTAAACTGTCTCCATCAGTCTTCCTCCCCTTCCCTTCCCCACTCACAAGTAAATGTTATGCCACCGCCGTCATCGTAGATTAGTTGTACCTCTTTTAAAAAGTCAAATTCTTGAAATTATATATGTTCTTTTGGATCAGTTCAACATAGCATTTGTGAGATTTATGCAGGTTGTTATTTTTTTTGTTGCTGTATCATAAGATATTTTCATTTTAATAGACATTTAGTTTTTTATCTTCAGCATTCGCTACTGAGAATAAAAAGGTTGTGACACAACATTCTTGAACATCTATGTTTCATTCCACTTAGGAGTGAAATTCTGGATCATAAAGTAACTCTGCTTACCTTTTTAGGAACTGCCTCCTGTTTCTCAAGAGACTGCACCATTTCCTACTCCCACCTACAAAGTTTCCCATTTCTCCACATCCTTACCAGCACTGCTCGATCTCTTTTATTATAACTCTTCTAGTGGGTGTGGATATGTTTGTGCCTTCACTTTGCATTTCCTTAATGGTTGATGCCGTTGAGCACTGTACTTGTGCTTTTGATCACTTGTACATGTTCTTTGAAGATATGTCTCTTCAGATCCTGTTCCCTTTCTTTAAATTTGGTTGTCTGTTTTTTTATTATTGAGTTGTAATAGTTCATTATATGTTCTGAAGACATTGCTTATCAGTTTATGATTTGTAAATCCTTTCTTTCATTCTCTAGGTTGTCCATTCACTTGCTTGATAGTGTCCTTTCATGCGGTATAAATGGAGTTCAGTTTACCTACTTGTTTTTTATTGCTTGTGCCTTTGGTGTCATATTTAAGAAATCATTGCCAAGTCTGAATATCTATCTTTTCTTTGAAGAGTTTTATAGTTATCTCTCCTATATATAGATCTTGGAAACATTTTGTATTCATTTTGCATATTGTGTGAAATAGGGGTTTAATTTTATTCTTTAGTATATACATAGATATCTATTTGTCTCAACACCCTAGAAAGAGACTTATATTTCATTACATTGAATTATTTTGGTACCCTTGTCAAAAACCAATTGACCATAAATGAGAGGGTTTATTTCTCACAGTTTGTTAGTTTACACTCACAATTTAATTCCACTCACTGTTTGCCTATCCTTAAAACAGTACCATACAGGCTTGATTACTGTAGCTCTGGAGAGTGTTTCAAAATTGGGATCTGAGTCATCTTTAGTCTACTTTTTCAGAATTGTGGCTATTCCAGTTTCCTTGCAATTCCATATGAATTTTAGGATCAGCTTGTCAGTTTCTCCTTTTAAAAAGCAACTGGGAGTATGATGGGAATAGTGTATCTGTCGATTGGTTGGGAAGTGGTACCATCTTAACAGGATCAAGCCTTCTGGGCCAAGAGTATGGAATGCCTTTCAATTTATTCAGTGATGATGGGTAGTTTCTAATGTACATGTTTTGGGGTTTTTTTTGGTTAACTTTATTCCTAAATATTGTTAATTCTTTTTATGCTATTATAAATGGATTATTTTCTTAATTTCATTTTCTAGTTGCTCATTGCTATAGAATTGATTTTTGTTTATTGATCTGGTATCTTGCATCCTTGCTGAACTCTCTTATTAATTGTAATTGTATTTTTAGTGGATTCTTTATTATTTTCTCTATGCAAGATTAGTAGGTCATCAGCAAATATAGTTTTACTTCTTCCTTTCCAGTCGTATGCCTCTTTAAATGTCATTGTCCTAGTTAGAACCTGTGTTACAGTCTGAGAAAGCAGTGGAGAGAGTGGTCACCTTTATGTTGTTCCTGATCTTAGGAGGGAAGTGTTGTCTTTCACCAGTAAATATGATGTTAAAATTGATTCATTTAAAAATGTCAAATTAAGCTGACTTTTGGAATAAATCTTAATTGCTGGATTTGATTTTTAAATATTTAGATATTTTATTTGATTTCATAAACTGTAATATCATATAGTATTCTTCAAGAGAGAAAGGTGAGGCTGCCTCAGAAACCCTATATAGGGTCACTATGAATTTGAATTGACTAGATGGCAGTGGTTTGGGGCATTTGGTAGTAATATTACTAGATTTTTCTGTAAGAGGTACACTAGCCTCATAAAACTAAATGGTAAACATTTTCTATATGAGGGAGATTTTAAAAGCTCATGGAAAATGAAATTGAAAGGCATTGGAATTTTCTTTCAAACTTCTTGAAGTCCTCTCATACCTACCACCTATTTAACACTTGGCTTTGGCCCCAGGTGGAAGCCCAGACAGTACCGGGCAGTAGCCACGTGTTCTGGGTTCCCAGCTCTTACGATGCTTGAAGCCCTGCAACTGAAAGGCACAGGGGGTTGGGTTGGGAGGCAAGCAGCGCCAGAGAGGGGGGGTTGAAAGAAATGTGTGAGTTGATTGACTTCTTGAAGGGGACCAAATTGGACCTGAAGCCTTCTTATTGGTTAGGCCTCACGGGAAGAAGCCCTAAGTAAAGTGTGTTGCCATCCACCCTCCAGTTATACAGCTAGCCAGCTTTCTCTCTCCCAAGAGAAACCATCTGTAACTGGGCTCACCGCAGTGTTCGCACTGCGTCACCAGTAAGTCGGGGCAGTTATTATTTCTGTGATCATATTTTCTGAACTTACAAAAATGGAACAAAATATGATCTGGAAAAAAAGTCTCCATTTTCACGTAGCCCTGATTTTCTCAATAGTCTTGTGTTCCCTCACAAACATCACTCTTTACTTTGTTTGCATGGCCACACGGAACTCACACACATTCCACCTGATTACAGGGCTTGTTTAGGAAGTTAACAGGTTGCAATGCTGGTGAGAAGCGCTGTGCAGTCAGGACATGGTGCAGATCTCTCTTCGGACTGCTAATGCAGGCCACTTCACTGTAAGCCTCAGCCTGAAGGCACTCAGCTCGCAGCGGCACCCTACTCCAGTAAGCTCCCACCTGAAGGCATCAGCTCCACCTCAGAGGGCCGGCAAACCCGGCTCCACAAGCCAGCCTCCTGCCCCAAAGGACTCAGCTTGACTTGCTCTGTGACCTGACTCCTGGTTCTGTTGCTGCGCCTCTGATGTCACAGCTCTATTCTGGATCCTGGAGGGTCAGTGCACTGGGATCTCAGGGTCACAGGACACACTCAATTCCTGGCTCTTGCTGATAATAAGATCCTGTCCCCTTCCGTACACCTGCTTCTTAGAGGGCTCATTTTACACTTCACAGGATGACAATCATAATGGATCCATCCTGTTAATAATTCCTCATAGTTAAATCCTATCAGCATATTCCCCTTTGGCACCCACTTCCCTTCTCACGGGACCCATGCAGTAAAAGGCCATGTTTGTACATGTAACATGCATGAGTAGTTATGTGTGTACACAAAACATACAGTGAAACGTATGGAAATCGGAACCTATGTATACAGAAAACTTGAGAGAAGATAATCACTTATTTTCCACTAAGAGAGAGCAATAGAAAAGTGGTAAGCTGCTTCCTCTCAAAGGTAGAAAATTTATGAGACCCAGAAAAACAGGGCATTCTCATCAAGTTCCAGTTCTCACAAGTGTCTGTGTGTGTGTCTGTGTGCAACTTTGTATATGGGTGTAGTGATAACTAGAACAATCTTTAATTAAAACAGAAAAGCGATACAAAGATATAATAAGCACTGTAGATATGAATGTATCAGTGAAGCCCTCTAAGCCTGGGGGCACATTAAACTACAGACTCTGTTTTCTTCTTTTAAAATTTTTATAAGTTATAAAATGTTATTTTAACCTTATGATCATAATATCATCTTGTTATATGTTACCTATCTCTAAAGGTGTACAGTGATACCTACTTTTAAATTTTTTCTGATCTTAGTCATTTATCTTTTTCCTGTTTGTATTATGGCTTTAAGAACTTTTAATATTTTCAAATAACCAGTTTTTGACTTTGTGGATTGCCTCCACTGTACATTTCACTTTTGGGTC
Source organism: Tenrec ecaudatus (assembly GCF_050624435.1). Taxonomy (NCBI): domain Eukaryota; kingdom Metazoa; phylum Chordata; class Mammalia; order Afrosoricida; family Tenrecidae; genus Tenrec; species Tenrec ecaudatus. The sequence continues at coordinate 193,969,728 of NC_134530.1, read as the reverse complement.
ATTGATTTCTGCTCGTTATCTTTCTACTTTCGTTTGTTTTAATCACTTTATTGTGGTACATGTATATTTAAGAAAGTTTTTGCCATTTTTTATATATACGATTCAGTGACATTAATTATGTTCATCTTGTCTCACAATTCCTGTTACCCATTTCCAAGTTTTCCCATCACACTTAAAAGCAACTTTAGTGTCCCCTAAGCAGTAACTTCCCCTAACCCCATCCTATCCCTGACAACTCCTAATTAACTTTGGACCTGTTGTTATTGTTACTGTGTACCATTGAACCAGTTCCGACTCATGACAACCCTGTGTGGCAGAACAGTACTGCCTCCATAGTTTCCTAGGCTGTAGCTTTGACACTAGTTCTTCTCCCATGGGCTTCAGCCGCCATCCTTTCAGGAGGCATCTACCTCCTAGCCACTGTGATACCAGGGCTTCCCTAAGTGGGGAACCATCTACATAGAACCTCCAAAATTTGTGCTTCTTGTTTCTCCCACGTATCATTTCATCTGCGCCAAGCTCATTTCTCATCCCATGCACAGCACCAGAAAATGCCCTAGGTAAGAAAGCACCAGGAGAGTGCACTGTCTGATTAACTTGCTCTCTGATTTAGTTAATTTAGGTTTTTTGGCTTCTAGGACTCTCTAATATCTTTATCACTAATTTTTAACAATTTATTATGCTTTAAAAGAAATGTTTCAATGGAAGAGTCTATATGTCTTCTCTCTTGCTATCTGGAACTAGAGATCAGCCATCTATCTCATTGTTTTACTACATTTCCTACTTAGTATCATATAATGTACCCTGGTGGCATGGTGGTTACGACTTGGGCTGCTAACCACAAAGGCAGCAGTTTGTAAGCCACCAGGTGCTCTGTGGGAGAAAGATGAGGTTTCCTACTACCTAAAGAGTTCCAGTCTCAGAAACCCATGTGGACAGTTCTCTACCCTGTCTAGAGAGTCACTATGAGTCGGAATCGACTCGATGGCAATGATTTTTTTTAGTGTATTAAATATTTCTTTAAAACATTTTTATTGTTTTGGGGGTGTTGGGGGGGGGTTGCGCTTCTCAAATAGAGTCCTTCTACTCAATGTATAGCCTAATGTAATAAGAGCTGGGACACAAAAAAGACATACGCATACCTGTGTTCATTACAGTACTATTAGATGAAAAAAACTAAATGCCCATCAGTAGAAGAATGAATAAACTTTAGTGTGTATATACACACACACTAGAACACTACACAGCACTAAAGAATAAAGATGAATCTGAAATACCGCAGATCATAAATAAACCTGGAGGACAATTACACCGAGTGAAATTAGTCAATCACAAAAGTCAGTTGTCTCAAATATTGCCTGAGACTACTATTCTTAAAAATCAAGAGAAGGTTTTCACACTAAAAGAAGCATCCTTTAGTGGTTTCTTGGGTCGTGGGGGCAAGAGGAGGGGAAGTTCACATTTTAGAAGGTAGAAAAGTGTTAATTTGGGTGAACGGGAGAACAATATACCCAGTAAAAAGGTTAACAAGAAATGATAGAGTTGAGGAGACACTGGAAGGTTTTCAGGAATTACAGGCAATAGGCAAACACACAGCCCTGCCTTCATGACAATTCACAAGCAGATGTTTGTATAGACACACAAGCTGAACAGTTGTGGAAGACAGAGTGAGAGTGTACACATAGGTTTAACATAGTATTTGTATGTGTGTGTTTACCTTTGCTGCAAATATATCCATGAATATGGTGGAGCATACAGGGGGCAAAGTTATGAAAACTTCTTAGACATAATCAAACACCTTTAAGGAATATATCACTAGCCTGGGGGATTTAGAACATCATTGTGTTAGTCTAGGTAGACTAGAGAAACAAATTCATAGACACTCATGTATAGGAAAGAGCTTTTTAATATACAAGAACAATTGAATATTGAGAAAACATCCCAGCCCAGGCCAGATCAAGTCTATAAGTCTGATATTAGCCCATATGTCCGATAACAATCTATAAAGTCCTCTTCAGACTCACGAAACACTTTCAGTGACAATGCAGGAAGATCACAGGCCAGTGGGTAGGAAGTCTTGTGGATCCAGTGGCATTGTAAGTGCTGTTAGGGGTCTCCACATAGCTCGTCCAGCTCAGGGCACTAGTGCAGTTCCATGTGTCTTGTCAGCTGCAATGTCTCCCAGGGCATGAGCTTGTGTCCCACCTCCAAAGAGCTGTTTATCTCCTTAGTGCCTCCAAATGAGGTCATCAAGCTGTTAACTGATTGACAGGCAAAACTCCACCCCTTCACTCTTAATCCTCTCCAATTGACAACAGATGTAGATATGTATGTATGCATGTAACTGCCAAAATTATCTTGGGAGTACCAAAATCAAAGACAGTGTTCTATATCCTACTTTGGTGAGTAGTGACTGAAATCTTAAAAGCTCCTTAGAGGCCATTTAAGGTACAACTGTTGTTCTCTCCAGAGAAGAGCAATGAAAATGCAAAGACATATGGAAACAGCCTCATCTTTCTCCCACTGAGTGGCAGTTGGGTTTGAGCCACTGACCTTGTGATTTAGCAGCCCAGTACCTGACCCATAGAGCCAACAGGGCTCTTTAGTAGTCATATAAACCTTCCAAACTCATGCAGACACTCTATAGGAGAAATACTTGGCAATCTGTTACCATAAAGATCTTTTTAAAAGCCAAGCTCACTGCCATCAAGTCAATTCTGAGTCTTAACAACCCTCTAGGATAGAGTAGAACTGCCGCCTCCTTGGGTTTTCAAGGCTGCAAATTAACAGGAGTGGAAAGCTTCATCTTTTCCTGCGAGGTGACTGGTTGAGTCAAATTGCTAGCCTTGTGGTTAGCAACGCACATTGCCACTAGACTCCCTAGCAGCATGTAGATCTTACAATGTGGAATTGTTGTTTCTCCCTCATCGCTTTTCTTTGTAGTGTTTTCCTGTATTTTCACATGCTTTGGTTGATTTTTTTAAACATACATATAACTCTCTCTCTCTCTCTCTCTCTCTCTCTCTCTCTCTATATATATATATATATATATATATATATATACATATATATATATATATATATATACACACACACACACACACACAGACACACACACATATCAATTTGTAACTCCATAAAATACCATGTTGGTGTTTTTATCAGGGTTACACTAAGTGTATAAATTATTTTGGGGATAATTTACATTTATAATACTGAGTCATCCCACCTAAAAATAGGGGTCACTTTTTCCATTTAGCTAATAGAGCCCTGATGGGCTCTTTGAACTAACCACAAGTCCTCAATTTGAACCCTCCAGCCACAGCACAAGAGGGAGTGGAGACTTCTCCTGTAAAGATGTCGCAGAAACCCACAGAGGCAGTATCTACTCTGTCCTCCTGTGGCAATGAGTTGTTCTATGTTTTCACTTTTAGTTTTCTCTAGATAAATTGTTCACATTTTAAAAATGTATTCTTAAGTAGTTAATGGAATTTAAGAAATACATACCTCCAAATTCAGTGCAATCTAGGCAGTTCCCATAGCGATGCTATCTTTACGAGAGTAGAAAGCCTCATCTTTCTCCTGTGGAACAGCTAGTGGATTCAAAGTGCTGACCTTGCATTTCGCAACCCATCGCTTTGTCATCAGAGCACCTATAATAGAATCCCAGGGTGCTGTACATGGTTAATGGATTGAGCTGTTAGCCAAAAGTATGAAAGTTCAAGTCTACACAAAGGCACTTTGGGGGAAAAAAGTCCTTGCAATCACCTCTGAAATATCAGCCATTGAAACCATAGGGAGCCTGGGTCTACACTGACATATCTGAGTCATGAGACTTGAGGGCAATTGGTTGGTTCATTGGTTTAAAGATTAAATTTTCCTTAAGACTATAAAGTATTTACTATTTTTAATCATTTTATTGGAGGCTCGTATAACTCTTATCACAATCCATACATACATACATTATGTCAAGCACATTTGTACATTTGTTGCCCTCATCATCTCAAAACATTTGCTTTCTACTTGATCCCTTGGTATCAGCTCATTTTTTTCCCTCCTTCCCCACCCCATCCCCATGAACTCTTGATAATATATAATTTATTATTATTTTGTTATGTCTTACACCATCCTACATCTCCCTTCACCCATAAAGTATTTACTATTTCTAATTTTTTTAATAATTTTTTAGATTGTTAGGGCGGTACATTAATGTTGTTTCTATACCACTTATATGACATTAGGTCATTATATTTCAACTATTTCATCTTTAAGTGAAGGCATAAATATGTTCAGCCCTTCTGATTTTTCTCCACATACTGTTCTGGTGACCCTAATTAAGTGGTTATTTCAAAAGTGTGGGTTAATGTGTTAAATCACCTATATGATTTGCTAGAGAATTGTTTTCATTCCACTTAAGGATATGTAATCTAATGAAAGTTAGGTGTAAAAGCAGAAGATCTTTGCCAAAAATACGCTACATTTTGTCATTTGGTCTTCTTTTCTTGCTGAGTGGATCATTGTGAAAATAGTCTTAGCCTTCAACTTATTTTCTTAATTCTTGATTCATTACTAAAAGGTCAGCTCTCATATCAGTTTTACTCTTTTCCTAGCTTTCTAATATGTTCTGGGTTCTGGGGAGGAAATGTTTGCTTTTATTTGAGTGTAGAACTTTTCCATAGGGAAGTAAAAACCTCTCCTCTAATATAAATGTAATTTTATTTTATCTACCAAACCCAAAAGTAAACAAGTCTGTGGTGGTGATGCTGAAGATTCAATCCAACAGCTAAACTTTATTTAAATATAATTCTTGTACTTTTTGAGAATCATTTCTCTATATACCTGTTTCTTTTCTGTAAAAAATTTGTATAGAACCACTTCCGTTTTAAAAGGCCTGATAAACAGCTGTTTCATTCCTTTACAGGGTGCCCTTTCATACTAATACCGCACCTTCAAGATATGCTTGTGATTCTTAGCATTTTTAGGACAAAGTCTGTGCTTTAGTTTTGCATTGCCTTTAACATTTAAATCATCACTACGTATAAGCATTCCATTTAAAATTCTCATGGTCCCTAGGACTAATTAAAAATCAGAATTTCAGTAATCAAAGAAGCAAAAGGGTTTTCACTCAGAATTATTAATTGGTAATGCATAGGGCCTTTAGGATTCTCTTTGAACTTTCTACAAATTTTACAATTTCAGAATCAAATACCAAAGCTTACATCCAGAATGTAAGCATTCTTAATATTCTGTGCATTTTAAAATACATTTTCATATTTAGGAGCAAAGTCCTAAAGTTATACCAGTAAATTTAGAAAATCCTGGTCCCATTGATTCTCCTTGCTAGCAACCTGATTTGGAATTCTCACTGTCCAGTGTGTACTGTACTGTCCCAGTGGTTTACAGATTGAAGAGAATTATGCTCCCACATTCTTATTCTTTGCAGGCTTGAGTGTTGCTGCCTCAGTAACATTCTGATTTATCTACCATTTAATTTAACCACCTATGGAGAATAGCTTATAACTGGAGACTGGTGTTCTGGCTTCCAGATTGAGCAGCTAGAGAGATATGGGTTTGTTCGTTTCCCCTTGGTGCTCTTAGATTATTAAATGTTGTAAGTATACATTTTTGCAAATGATTGCTTTGATGAATTATCTCCATTGAAACCCTAAACCAGAAGCATAGTGCTCAAATGGCAGGGAGTTTGATTTCTCTGTGTAATGAACATATTTAGAAATGGGAAATTCCATGAACAAAAAGAAATAAAAAGTAAATGAGCTAATCAAAGTCAAAGAAATTGATATTGGCAGGTTCTGAATGATGTTTCTAGATAAGCAATCTTTCAAAATACTTCTTGTACACTGCTTCTCTCCCTTTATTTATTATTAAAATAACATGATCCAGGAGGAGCTTGGGGTGACTCTCGGCCTAGCTAATTCTAATTAATCCAGTCAGGGAGAGCAGGAGGGTAAGTGGAGCAGTCTATTGGATTGGAATTCATAACTTAATTGAGGTCAAAGTCCCGGCTGGGAGAACAAACGTCTTCTGCTCGGGCCAGGCAGATCAATAGTAATAAATATCTGGCTTGGATACAAGCAGTTTATCGTGACAGAGTATCTGACACTGGCCAGAGGTCTTGATTCTCTTAAGGGCAAAGTCTTGAGCTGATGTTCCGTCCCTGCCCATGACACTTGAAAAGAAGGAAGTGGTATAGGCTAGAAGTCCTACCGAAGTGCTCTGTGTGAAAAATCCAAGTGATGTAGATTTGTTATTGTAAACGTTTTTTAAATGATAAGTTTTTACTGCTTTGCCAATGCGGCACAGAGGATTTGCAAAGTTGATTGACTCTTGAGAGAAAATGTCCCCACTATCCCTCAGAACGAGTGCACAGCATCGCTTTGGGGGAGAACATAATAAGCCGTGTTGTGTGTTTGTGTATGTTGTTTGTAGAGTCATAAGAGTTAAAGGGACCGTTGTACAATAACATCCAGGGGTTAATGGGACCTTCCTGAGGTGTGATAATCCGATTGTGGTGTAGGCATATGTCCTTATTGCTTTTAGGCTTAAGATGTCATGATGCCTATAATTTCCTTAATCAGCCGCAGGGGGAAGGAAAACCTGAACGAAATATGGCATAATGCTCACATTGTTAAATCCGAGTAATAGATTTCCACTCTTCTGTGTCTGCAAGTATTTCCATGATAAAAAGAAATTACAACAAGAGGACTATATGTAATAGACCCATGTCATAGACCAGCCTGTTAGTGGCAAAAGTCTCTTTCTCCTTCCACTCTGTCTGTACCTTTGAATTCCAATTTAGTTATGAAAAGCTTGACTAGTCATTTTTGTATTGTTGCTTATCAATAATAATTTTACTACTGACTTTGCTAAAAAAATGTTCATTTAATAACATTATTGCAACTCAGGCTCAAGTACCTTCTGAGTGGGAAAAGGAACCCTTGAGACCGGCAATTGTTGGCCTTGTGAGGATGGAGAATTTAATGCCCTACTATTGACCCTTCTCTGGCCCAGATTATCTTCCCTTCATGCACACATTATGGTGGCAACTTCTTATGTGACTTTTTAAATTATTAATTCTGAAAGATTGGTCTTCCGTAAACTTGAATTATCTAAGTATCTCTTCAGCAATCAAAAACCTCTAGTGCTTTTCCTACCCACGAATCAATTCTCAACTTTTATGATTCCCTCTCCCCCTGTCCCCCGACTAAGCATTTGCCCGGTGTTCTTCATTGTAGCAGTGTTGGCGGTGGGGCAAGGGGATGAAGAGGAGGGCGCAGAGGATTGTGGGGAATGTGACTACACCTCTGACACTAAAATGGCCATCTATAAAAGCTTGTGCATGTTTCAGCAGCAATTTATTAATCTTATTAAAATATTCTTATACTTAATTATAACAATAAAAACATTTGTCGTAAGCCCAGTTTACTTGTATCAATAACCCTATGAGACCCAAAATCTCTGTTGGTGGATACTTGGAACCTTTTTTGAAATTCTGGCTGCGCAGTCATGATTCCCCACGCCCAGCAAAGCTGCCATCGCTATGTGCTGCAAGCAAGCCCTGTGTTCATTGCTGCTGGTGTTTCTGTCAAGTGTTCTGGTGTTTTAGCTACAATATTATGGCAATTAGTATTGGTGAATGTCAATAACTGTTTGAGAGTAAAGTAGTAATTCAAGGAAAACCCAGAATTTCACTGCATCGATTAGGCCCTGACTCCTCTAAGAGTCCCTTCAGAACCGAGTTGAACTTCCCCTTTGGGTTTCCAAAGCTTTACACGAGCAGCCAGCCTCATCTTCCTCTTGCCGAGTGACAGGCGTCCTCAGACTATGGCCCGCCAGGGACATTTACCCGGCCTGCCGAGTGGTTTTGCCCCGTTTTTTTTTTTACTTCAAAATAAGATGTGTGCAGTGTGCATGTGAATGTGTTCATAGTTTGTTTTTTAACTATAGTCCAGCCCTCCAATGGTCTGAGGGACAGTTAACTGGCCCCCTGTTTTAAAAATGTGAGGACCCCTGGGCTAGGGGTTTCAAACCACCAAGCTTGCAGCTCATGTGTAACCCACTGCACTGCCAGGACTCCTTAATTAAAGGAAAAGAAAGAGAAAGGCCAAAGACTTTGCTCAGTTACTAGAAGTGTTCTAGCTGATAATATTGTAACTCAGTGTAGAAAGATTTTACAAAGCAATTTTGTTGTTAGTACTAATGTAATCTAAGAAAAATTCAAGCAGTTTTCAAGTATATCACATTCTGTCATTTTAATTGAAGTAAACATTAATTGTTGGCCTAAGTAGCACTCTAAGTAAACACTGCTCTCTTGTGTATTGTGTATGGTGGCAGCCTATGGGCAGTACCCTGAGTTACCACACTGGGTACCACCAAACCTAGTGCCACCACTGTCTTGAGTGAATTGGTGATCTCACGGAGTACCGCCCAGAGGTTCCCGAATCAACTCTAGACCTTTGGCTGCCACTCCAAAACTGATGCCTGAGTGTGGGGAGAGAGGGGAGAGAAGACTTCATCGTTCACTAGTAGTAACCAACATTCACCCGCTAGTCCTTTAGTGCCACCTGCCTTCAATAAGAATCAGGATGAAAACACTCAAATGAGTTCATTCCTATGAAAAATTAATGACTGTTTAGACATGGTTGCATTTATAAAAGAGGAATGAAAATGCAGGTGTAAGCCGTATTGGATAGACTTTTAAAGGATACTTATATATCTTTGGCTCTTTTTTTGTTCCTTTATAATCTGTGAACTGAATTTTTTTATAATAATACAAAGCATCATAGCTGCTGCACAGACAGGATTCAAATCCAAGTGTGTCCAATACTAGATCATTTGATTGGTAATTTTTAGTTGATCAAAATAGGTATTCCTAAACCAAACAAATTAATAAGGCAGTGCAACATGAAGTGATGAACAAGTTAACAAAGGTAGGGTTTTCTAACAGGTGATTTGGAAATGAAATGTAATTGAGCACTGTCTACCGTTCAAGAAAATATGAAAGAAAAAGGAAGTTGAAATTCAAGAACAACAATCTCTTTCCTCAAGAAAACTACCTGCCCATTTGTAATCTCCAGCAGTTCTTTCTAGCTAGCAAGCGTTACTATACTGATTACTTTATTGCCCTTGTTATGTTGGCTCTCCAATTGGATTGTAAGATCTTTGAGTGCAAGGACCATCTTGTACGTTTCATTGTTCTAAGTGGCCTCCTGCATAATGAATTTTGACACATGATATACATTCACTCTTAGCTTATAAAATATTGAAAAATGGTTGGTTTTTTTAAGATAAATACCCCGTAAGCATATACTTGTGCATGCATATATATGTGCACATGGTCCTTTTCCTTATTTATTTCACAAAGGCATGTAGGGAAAGGCCAGACTTTGATCTTTGGAAAGACCTAGCCCCTCCCCTTTTACTCCAACCACAACCTTTCTTAAGCCCTCTCTTTTGTGTCCCGGGAACATTCTGTGTTTATATCTGCCATAGAATTGGTTGTGCTTTATCATAACTGCCTTCTGTCATTAAAACTCTGGCCACCTTCAGAGTATAGGCTGCTTTTTTTCCCCCTGTCTCCAGGTCCTAACATGTTTCTTGGCATAGTACTTAATAAGTATTTGATGAATACAAAGAATGAAGATTTAGAAAAGAAATAATAATGCTTTTAAGAAATTTGTGAAGGGGGGAATCTACAAAGAATTTGGATTAGAAAAACTTGATTTTCATAAAGGTATTTAAATACTTCATGATTTTCTTGACACATCTGGGCAATATGTATGTCTCGTAGTAATTGTTTATTGAGTGTGACAGGCATTAACAAATCAGCTGCAACACATACATCAGATAGATATTCCAAGCAGTGGATGCTGCCGAGTGAGTCTTTGAAGTCTATGCCTTAAGCACCCACATGCCCGTGTTGAAGTGAATTATTGCTCTGGACAAGTATCTTGGCAGGGGGTCGGCTTTAATTGTTGAATGAGTTGATAGAAATAAACTCACAACTATCTTAGACAGTGTCCATTTAAGACTATAGTACAAAGAAGAAAGAGCTTCGATGTAAAACAATCGTGTCTCTTTTTTACTCCTTCCTAAAGGTAAAATTTACATACACATTGCATGTTTTAAATTACATCGGTGTATAGAGGCCAGCCCATTTCCGGGATCTGAATTAGGGTCTATCTCACTGCTGGCATATGTGTGCCTATGCAACTGCCTGAAGTGTGTCCAAGGGGCAAATGGAGAGGAGCGGATGGATTGAACTTTATTTTGTAGATAAAAATAAAATCTGCTTTGGTTAACTGAGGTGGCTACACTCAGATGTGAGAGCTTTTGCAGTGCGGCATAGACCCCGTGGTGAGTGGTCCTGAGCACCAGCGTTTGCACTCTTGCCCCCACAGATGTTGGGAGGCCTCTCAGTGCAGTCATTTTCAAAGTACTCTATGAATACGCTACTGAGGTGTCGTAAGGGTCCCCTCCCTACCGAACAAAAGCAAACCTCACTGCCATCGAGTCAGTTCTGACTCAGTGACCCTGTAGGACCAGATAGAACTTCCCCGTTGGCTTGCAGAGACTAAAGCTCTTTACTAGAGTAGAAAGTCCCGTCTTTTTCCCGCAGAGCTGATTGGTGGTTTCAAACTGCTGACCTTGTAATTAGCAACCCAACACATAACCACCAGGGCTCCTCCTCATCCCATCAACTTTTAATTTTAAGATTAGGCTTCTAAGTTAATTTTTGTTTTTTTAAAGAAATTTTTGTTTAATGGATTATTAATTTCCTGAGGGTTGAGAATATGAAGGTAGAGACGAAGTCTAGTTTACCAAACCTTTTAATGATATTTCAGTGGAGCCATATGGTAAATATTTGTTGACTAATAGAACAACTTACTCATCCTCCTCTGCAAAGAATCAACTACAGCTGCAAACACATAAGCAGTGGTCTGGGTTAACAGAGAAGGATGAAATGTCAATGCAGACAAGTCTGAAGATTGTTAACCAATATTGATAAGCCAGAATTTTAAAACCAAACCTTTTATCATCCTTTCTGTTGCACAAAATGCACTCAGTGTTGGCTCATGTTTTCCTTACAGCAGTCCTGTGTAGGTAGCACAGGACAGAGAAACAAACAAAACAGAGAGAGAGAGAGGTTAGGTGACCTGCTGAGGACACAAAGTTAGTAAGGGGAGTATCCAGAGCTCATGCCCCAATATTCTGACTGTAGATTCTCCTCACTTTCCACCCTGCACTGCATCACCATCTTCCTGTATCATAGTGACTTCGGTGTTTTCAGAAACCCCGCCATCTGATGCATTCTGTGAGGCTAAATCCTTTCTATCCGCTGCTGTTGTGTCTTTAAATTTTCTTATTTATCAGGAAATATTACATGTAAGCATCCTTTTACTCATCAGGTTCGTTGTTCAGTTTAACTTTTACTGTCCCTATTCTCCCAGCTAACAATTTTCTTAATAAGTTTTTTTTCCTGTCATTTTTATAACAAATAGTTACTTCTTTTGTTACGTACTTCTGTGTGAGAATGAACAACTGGCTCACAGTACAGTGTGAATCAAGTTCAAATTACTTTGAGTTCAAGGAACACCCCGTGTCATCTTATTTTTACATCTAACTGAGTTATAGGATACTGTCAAAGTGTTATGACCTGGTATAGTAAATTGCTTCTTCCTAATGGTTTCCTTGCTACATTCTTTCTCTCTTTCTATAAACCAGAGATTGTTGACAATTTACACCTTGGGAAGCTTGAAAACAAAGGAACTGGTTTGTATCCCCAGGCAATCCACCTTCTTCATCTTGAAGATTTGGGAATAGTGTAGCCACTTACGGCAGAAGCATCACTGTGTTGTAGTCTGTTGATTGTGCCCTAAGGATTGGATTCATTTTAAATCCTTTAAAAAGTCAAGCAATTCTTCCTCATTTAACTCTGGAAATGTATCAGTCATCTATCTTAGAAGAACTAACTTGTTTGAAAGTTGAAATTGTGGCTCATTGACAGTTTCTGAGATTTATTATTTAAATGTATGCATGTTTTAAAATATATTTGGCTCTGCTGAGCACTGCTGAATCTAAAATGCTCTTCTAAATGTCACATTATAAGAAAAAATTAAAGATGAAGGAATTACACAAAATAGCAAAATGCTCCCAAATGAGACTAAGCATTTGCTTAGTCACTGAGTGAACAGAGTAAGGTCTAGAAATGACCAGGCTTGCTTTTTTCCCCCCCCCTTTTCCTTTTGGGGGAGGGAGAGCTGGGGAGGGTGATTTAGATTGATAACTCAGAGTAGTTCATCAAACCTGAAAGACAGGAATAAAATAATTCAGGGGGGAAAATCTCAAAGAGAGGCTGATTTTTCCACAAAATTCTATAGAATGTATATGAGCCATACATATTCCACCACAGGTGTCCAGAGACTGATTATGCCTAAATAAATGTCTATAGGACATTCTATGGTGATTGGAGACCATAGGAAAACAATGAGACCGCAGTGTAGTGTTGCTCGTGCCCACCCCTCATTTGTAATTAAGTACCAGTTAATTTCACAAGAAAGTACAGACTTTCGGCTTCTCTTGAAAAGTCTGAAGACAGGGCAATCTGGGCACTGTTCGGATTGGACAGCCATCAGTGAGAGCTGAGGAGCTACTGCCCTCTGTTGACAAGCCTCGAGCTCTCACTTTCCCATAACTTTGGTGTTGTTTGTCTGACGCCGTTAACCTCACTTCTGTATTTGCCACCCAAACTTACTGGGCGGGGAGTGGGTTATATAACCTCTAGTTTAGAAGGAGTCCATTTTTAACCAAGAATGGCCCCAGTTTCCATCCTACCACTCACTACCTTGGACAAACCATAATTGGAAAACCGTGAAAGTAGGGAGGAATTTAAAGGTCACCTGGCTGGACTTTCCACCTAGAGCAAATGCTTAAGCTATGCGGCCTCTGCTCGAGCATTTCTATTTGTTCCTCAAAATAGCCTATTTTATTTTTAAAGTTCTAATGGACAAGAGCTGCGGGGTCCCTGAGGGGCACCCGGAGTTAAGATGGCGTCCGCCACCCAGGGGGACGTGGGCGCCGCCGTGGAGCTGGTGAAGGTGCTGCGGGCGGCTTTCGAGGAGCTGAGCCTTCACAAGTTGGCGACGCCCGTGGGCGCGTCAGAACAGGCGCTGCGGCTCATCATCGCCATCTTCCTGGGTTACCTGTTAGCTTTGTTTGATCGGCATTACCTTTTCCACGAGGACAGCTACCTCATCCATCTCTTCCACACCGTCCCAGGCCTCTCGGTTGCTTATTTTCACTTTGGAACCCAGCTCTCCCACGCCCTGCTGTGCGTTGGGCTCCAGTTCCTCATCCTCCGACTGATGGGCCGCACCATCACAGCCGTCCTCACCACGTTTTGCTTCCAGATGGTCTGTCTTCTCGCTGGATGTTATTTCACAGCCTCTGGCAACTACGCTGTCCAGTGGACCATGCCACATTGTGTTCTGACTTTGAAGCTGATTGGTCTGGCGGATGACTGCTTTGACGGAGGGAACGATCAGGATTCCCTGACCTCTGAGCAACGGAGATATGCCATTCAGGGTATCCCCTCCCTGCTGGAAGTGGCTGGCTTCTCCTGCTTCCATGGGGCCTTCTAGGTAGGTCCCCAGTTCTCAGTGAACCACTACATGAAGCTGGTGCAGGGACAGCTGACTGACATCCCAGGGAAGATACCAAACAGTGTCGTACCGGCTCTCAGGCGCCTGAGTCTGGGCCTTGTCTACCTAGTGGGCTATACTGTGCTCAGCCCCCAAGTCACAGACGATTACCTCCTCACCCTTTCTGTTCCGCTGCATGTACATGCTGGTCTGGGGCAAGTTTGTGCTCTACAAATATGTCACTTGCTGGCTCGTCACGGAAGGAGTGTGCATTCTGACGGGCCTGGGCTTCGCAGACTTTGATGAAAACCGCAAAGCAAAGTGGGATGCCTGCGCCAACACGAGGGTGTGACCCTTTGAGACCACCCCGTGCTTCACTGGCACCATCAACGCCTTCAACATCAATACCAACACCTAGGTGTCCCGTTACTTCTTCAAGAGACTCAAGTTCCTTGGAAAGAAAGAATTATCCCGGGGTCTCTTGTTGCTCTTCCTGGCCCTCTGGCATGGCCTACACTCAGGATACCTGGTCTGCTTCCAGATGGAGTTCCTCATTGTGATGGTGGAAAGGCTGGCCACCAGCCTCATTCGGGAGAGCCCTGCCCTGAGCAGGCTGGCGTCCATCCCCACCCTCCACCCCTTCTTCTACTTGGTGCAGCAGACCATCCACTGGCTCTTCATGGGCTGTTCCATGACCGCCTTCGGCCTCTACACCTGGAACAAATGGCTGAAGGTGTACCAGTCCGTCTATTTTCTGGGCCATATCGTCTACTTGAGTCTGCTAGTCATACTGCCTTATATTCACAAAACACTGGTGCCAAGGAAAGAGAAGCTAAAGACAATGGAGTAACCTCACCTCCCTGGACCCCCGCCTCGCCCCCAAGCACACAGAACCAGGAGCCAGGGGACTGGAAGACATGGCACTCCTTGCTGTGCCTCTGCTGCCAGCCATGTCTTCATCCGGGCCAAAGGGGAACTCTTGTGGGTGGAGCCGAGGGCCCATGTCTCCCTTTGGACTCCCCCAGCACGTTGCCTTATCTCTCCCCCTCTAGCCAGGAATCTGTTGGGTTTTTCTTCTGCCAATTTACTACAATTGTATATGTGCCGCTACCACCACCACCCCCATGGGAGGGGGGAAGAGACGTGGGGTACGAGGCCCCGCCTTTTCTACCTCGGAACTGTACCAAATAAAATCACTCTGTTCCGTTTTTTAAAAAAAGTTCTAATGATTAGAAACTTCTTCTACATGTTGAGTCTGCATCCCTTTAATTTACTCTTTGGTTTTAATTTTGACTCAAAACTGTAAAAGAAAGTAAACTCTCCTTTTCATGTGACAACCATTCAGATTAGCTGAGGGTAGTGGTCATTTTCTCCCCATATCTTATATTCTGCAAACTAAGTTTTTCAGCGTCCTACTTAATCGTCTCTGAGTCAATGTCCCCTTCTAGGCACATAATACGGAAGCGGAATTACATAGGGCATCTTCTCATTAATACAAAACAAAGTAGAATGAAAATAGTTGGTGTGACGTCAAATGTAATGTTCTCTGCCTTTGCATTTCTTCTTGTTTAATCATCAAATGGGCAAATGGTTGTATGTATAGCATATCATCACTACAGATGTGGATCATTGCTATATTAGTCAGATTTTAGGCCAACCAGTTACAGAGTTTCATTGTAGACTCTTAGCCCTCACTCTTTTAAATAATTGCTGTTTCTTAAAGGGATTAAGCAGAGAAGAGGAAAAAGAGATGAGGAAAAGGGTCTTAGAACATATCTGTGTTCTTGTTGGTATAATGATATCTATCAGTGTGTTCGTGCTTTTTAATTACATAGGACTTGCAGACTTAATCCCATGAGCTCACTTCTAATATCAGTCAGGAGTATAAGCTCTCTGTGTGCTTCAAGCTGCCACTTAGAGATTTCTCCTTCCCAGTGAGCTTCCTAATGGAATTCAAGGTTCTCTCTCAGGGTGAGCATTAGGGAGCCTTCCCGGGGCTTCTGTGAGAAGATGAAGTGCATCGTAGGTTCAAGGACACTGGGGAAGTTTAATGTGCGCCGGCATGCTCTTGCACCTCCTGCTCCTGCTAGCTCTGATTGGCAAGGTTAACTCTGAGAGGCTGCAGATTTTTTAAGTGATTTGATTAGACCCACTACTTTATTCCTTTCACTTGCCGCCTCCCTCTTCAAGCACCAAACCACGCCACCTTCTTTGTCTTTGTAGTCTTTGCTGTACGCTTACCTTCTGCTCTCCCTCCCACCCTTTCTCTCACATTTCCATTTTGCGCCAAAGTTGACCCTTTGTGAAACAACATAAGAAATGCAAAAGATGTTTGCTTCATTGAAAGTTTTAGCCAGAAAGGTTGCCATACTTCTTTTTTCTCCTAGAAAGATAGAATTATCACTTAGATTGACATGTATATTTCCATAATCATCTTTAAAGAATTTATGTCCATAATTAATTCCTTTCACAGTTTTTTAAAAATAACTTTCTAATTAATGATAACCATATGCAAAAAATAGAATAATGTAATGAACTTCCTTCCGTGAACCTGCTGCCCAGGTTCAGCAATTACCAATTTGTGGCCAATCTTGTTTCCTCTATATTGTCACATCACAACAGCAGTCTATAACTTTAAAAAAAAGAGTTTGAGGAAAGGTAAGAGCACCAGAGAAAAAGAATGTGTGTAGAAATTCTATGGTTCTAATAGATTCATACACTGGCTGAAGCCCTTCTTTGAAAGTTCCAGGAACCTAAGAATCCAGAATACAAATCTGCTTTCCAGCAGAGAACACTTACTTTCCTCAGTCTCTCCGTAGCCCTCACTGCCAAGATTGGGGATAGCAGTTCCTATGGTAGCAAAGAACAGTGAAACTAAGCTGATGGTGAAATCTTTTAGCGATTAAATGTTCATTATAGACCCACTTGTCTTAATGTACACC
Source organism: Tenrec ecaudatus (assembly GCF_050624435.1). NCBI lineage: Eukaryota > Metazoa > Chordata > Mammalia > Afrosoricida > Tenrecidae > Tenrec > Tenrec ecaudatus. Next base: position 193,953,128 of record NC_134530.1, on the reverse strand, counting down.
CTTACTACCACATTCAGCGTCTTTTTCCCTTGGTTTGTGTGTTAAATTGACAATATTTTTTTACCAATGTTGACATATATGGAAGACTCAACATGTCCACTTAAAAGACTTAACAACTCAGAATTTCACCTAGAGCTCTTGACCTGTCATTTACTTTAACTCACTGCCATCAAGTTGATTCAGACTCATAGCAACCCTGTAGGACTGGGGAGAATTTCCCCAGTGGGTTTCTGAGACTATAACTCTACAGGAGCAAAGAAACTCACTGTTTATGTTACATAGCGACTGATGGTTTCAAACTGCCGATCTTTCTGTTAGCAACTAAGCACGTAATCAATACACCATCGGGGCTCCGAAAAATAACCAAAGCCGCCGCCTCTTACGCGTAAAGGATTGAAGCCAAATCTCCAGCTCTTCTGGGCCTGTGACAGGTTATGGGAGCACACCGCCTGACCTTTCCGCCCAGAGCAGCTGGCAGTTGAAAACACTCACCTTGATGCTAGCAGTCCAATTCGTACATCTCTCTGGTCGTCTCTGCTTTCAGCCAAGATCCATCTGACATGAGCAGTGATATTCGTAGTTCCATGTCTTCTGCTGAATTTAAATTCTCATCAGAATTTTGCCTGCTTGTTATATTAATGGTATGTTCTGTAATTTCCACATTCTGTTGGAATGAGCACAATATGATCTCTTTTAAATGCTTTTGCACAGACCAGTGAGCACTTCTAGCATTGTATCATTTGTTGAAACATTGCAATTGCTGTTCCATCAGTTCCTACAACCTTGTTTTTTGCCAATGGCATGTGGCATAGTGGTTATGCATCGGGTTGCAGTTGCATGTTCAGCAGTTCGAAACCACCAGCAGCTCCTCAGGAGAAAGACTGGACTTTGTACTCACGTAAACAGTTACAGTCTCGGAAACCCACAGAGGGTCCCTATAAGTCCGCAGTGACTCGATGGCAATGAGTTTGTTTTTTTGTTTTTGTTTTCAGTGTAGTTTGGATTTTATCCTTCATTGCAGTTGGTTGTTGATCATATGCTGCTTCCTCAATTGACTGAGTTACAGCCAGTTCTTTTTGGTACAGTAACTTTGTGTATTCCTTCCATCTTCTTTTGCTATTTCCTGCGTCAATATTTTGTCCATAGAATTCTTTAATATTGTATTTCAAGGTTTGATTTTTCCCCCCCTTTCAGTTCTTCTGGCTTGAGAAATGCTGAGTAGGTTCTCATTTGGTTTTCTAACGCCAGGTCTTTGCACATTTTACTATAATACTTTGCCTTCTTTAGCTGCCCAGACTTCAAGAGCAAGGTTCAGAGTCTCTTCTGATGTTCATTTGGTCTTTGCTTTCTTTCCCATATTTTTTATGACCTTTTGCTTTTTTCATGTACACTATCCCTGGTGTCATCCTACAATTCAGTGATCCTTCGTGTTCAGTGCATCAATTGGGATATACTCATGCTTGTATGTACTTTGGCTCTCATTGACTAATTTTAATTTTGTTGTACTTCAACTAGAACTTTCATATGATCAACTGATGATCTGTTCCACAGTCAACCTCACGCCTGGTTCTGACTGATGATATTGTGTTCACCTTCATCTCTTCCCACAGGTATAGTTGATTTCTTTCCTGTGTTTTCCGTCTAGGAGCCTTGGTGGCACAGTGTATTGCACTGGGCTACTAACCACAAGGTTAGCAGTTCGAAATCACAGAAATACGAGGTTTGGGTTTTTTTACTCCAGTAAAGAGTGACAGCCTCAGAAACCTTCAGGGGTAGTTCTGCTCCGTCCCGTTGGTTGAGTTGACTGTGAGTCACAATCGACTGGATGTGAGTGAGTGTTTTTCATATGGTGATAGTCACATTTAATTTCCATCTATATTGTTGGTAAAGCTATTTCCAATGGATAGGCTATTGGCCTTGCAATAGTACATCATGCTATCCCTACCATTTCTGTCACTAAGACTGTATTTTCCAACTATGGATCCTTCTTAATTTCCAGCTTTTGTATTCCATTCACCAATAATTTTCTGTGCATTCTCTTTGCATGTTTGATCAATTTCAGACTATAGAAGTTGTTTTTAAAAATTCAATTTCTAAAAAAAAAAATTCAATTTCTTTATCTTAGGCTTTAGTGATTGCATTCATTTGGATAACAGTCAGATTAATTAACTGCTCTTTCGGGTAAGTGTATGGATATTCTTTTAGTACTGACAACATTGTATTTCAGGACAGATTTTGAAATGTTCTTTTTAATGATGAACACAATGCTATTCCTCTTCAACTTTTCATTCCCAGCAGAGTAGACTGTATGATTGTCTGATTCAAAGTGACTAAGCCATCAGTCCATTTCAGCTCACTAATGCCAAGGATATTGATCTTTATGCATTCCATTTCATTTTCAACAACTTCTAACTTTGCTAGGTTCACACTTTGTACGGTCCACATTCCAATTATGAATGGATGCTTGTAGCTGTGTCTTCTCATTTTGAGCCGTGCACATCATCGGACACAGGTCCATCCACTTTGAGATCGCTTTACTTTGAGGAGGCAGCCCTTTCCCGTTTGCCTTGTAAGCGTCTTCCAGCGCTATGTCAGACAGCGTTCTGCTGCTCTTCGTAAGGTCTTCGTGGACGGTCTTTTCAGATCTAGATTTCCCCTAATCTACATCTCTTCTTCCTGACCTGGCTTAGTCTGGAAGCTCTGCTGACACCTTAACATGGATCACAAAATGTTAGGTGCATTGTCTTTTTTTAAATGATATCTTTTCTCTTGGGGGAAGGTAGAATGCAGGGTGTATATCTTTCATTTGAGTATAGTTTAAAGTATTTCATTATAGGTTATGATTTAGGAAAGGAAGTACCTTCATCTTCAGATAGCCACACCTATCACAAAGTAGAGTACCTTTTTTAATCATCTGGTACTTTGTGGTTGAAAGTATTTCAATATTTTATCAAGTTGGAGGAAAACTGCACCCTTCCCAAGTTCCTGAATGCTTAATATATCTAGTTCAAAATACAGCACAATAAGTATATGATCTGAGAAAGCGTATATAAACCACCTCATTATTATTTTTAAAAGATATTATAACTCATATAATACACAGGAGACTTCAAAATGTTTGTTGGATACTGGAATGAAAAGATTGGAATTTTTCCATGAAATACTTGATTAATTTTTAAAACAATTGCTATTTCTGTCATATCTTGATAATTTTTAAATTGGGGGGTTAACCCCTTGTAGGCATTAATCATTTATGCCTGCATTAGGAAAAAGTGTGCAATGTTGTTTTTGCTGTGTTGTACCTCTTTCTACTAAGAAACTACTGAGTGTTCAATCTCTGTCAAATTCCTTAAGAAAAATTTCATGAAGCTCAACCCAGAAACATCATTTATAAAAGAAGTTCCCATAATCTTCAGTACATTTTAAGTATTTTCTTTTTCAGTGGTGTCTTTAAAATACTATGCAATTTCCATTATGGTTCATTTACTTATTCTTAGGGCTGAAATGGCATTCTTTGCTATTTGAGACAGTGGCCTGGCCTCCTCCCCACAGAAAGAGATCTAAGCTTGCTTAAGTACCTACAAGAAAGAAAAAAGAAGTTGCCTATAATGAAAACTATCCCCACCTACAATTTATTAAACCTTGACATACTGCATTACTTAAGAGTTCTCAGAGAAAATTAAAACCTTTTGACTAGGTTTTGCAATGCAGGGAAATTTTTAGTGACATTTAAAAGGTTTCTCTTGTGTTCCTCTAATGGGATAAATAAAAAAGGCTTGTTTTAGCCCAGCAAATGGGGGGACAATCCAATTTCCTTGATTCCATCAAGACACTCTTAAAGCATTAGCCTGTGTAGTAAAAAAAAAACTCAACTGACCCCCTTGGCTTGATGGCTTTGAAAAGTGCCCTGATGTGTAGGTATTTGCCCAGCACAGCATACTTGGTGACTGCTCTTCCAACACATCCGTTGATGGAAAACTCTCCTGTGGAACTCCAATAAATGGCCGTGTATGGTACAGAACTATCAAAACAGTGCAACAGACTGTAGTGGTCTCCCTGATGGGCAGCCTTTCACTGGTCAAGTATGTTTACATTCAAAATTTCAGAAAAAAGAGGTAAATCATTTAAAATAATGCTTTTGTAAACTTTTGATACTTCTATTTATCCAAATGACCTGCTCCTTCACAGAGATCTCATTGGTTAGGGCAGTGATTTGCAGTAGTGCACTACCATCACAGTCACCTGGGGCTTGCTGAAATGGATGGCTGGGTCCTACCCTAGGGCAAAGTTTCAGATTCCCTAGGAGCCTACAAATGTGTATTTCTAACAAGTTACTGACACTGTTGGGCCCAGGTGGTGTGTGAGAAAAGAGATTCGCTCCCCATCAGAATTTGAGTCAAATGATTTTGTCGGAGACTTGAATGTTTCAGAGCACTAGTGGGCATAAGCGACGGACATCAAGGTTGTCTTGAATGGATAGAGTTACTTACCATTTGACCCCTTGTCGGCAGTGTGCAAAGCCCCACTTTAAGAGGGGGCTAAGCCTGATGGTCCAGGAGAGATCAGTGTGGGCCCATGTGTCACAGAGCAGAATAGAAACTGAACAGAAGTTTTCGGTGACCAAATGCATCATAGGAGAACAATGCTATTGTTTATGGTATTCTAGTGTCAAAATGTCCTTTTATCCATGGAAAACCCCAAAAGACCATGTGTGATAAGTGCGTGTATATCTGTTCTTAAAATGTCAACACTCTGTAGTGATTTTTTCTTCCACATTACACTTCCTTTTTCTTTCACCCAGCCAACTAAATTCCATCTTACTATGTTTTTCATAAAGTAATAGGAGGAATGTTGTGTTTGCATAGCACTACATCTATAAAAGGACTTTTAAAGCATTGATGGCAGGTCATAGCTATTGGGTTTTGCTTGTTTAATGATTTCCTTTAAAGTCATGGAAGTATTATTGTATAATGGAGATACAGAGGGGCTTAAAAAATCTGACCAAAAGAAAGTATTTGTTATAAACTTGTTTTATTTATTGCACCAACACCTTTAAAGATATATCCTGGGTTTATGGCTAGCTTTGAAGCAAAATAAATGTTACTGTTTTTAAAGATTATCAGTTGCTTTGAGCTTCCTCAGGGAGTAAGTGTGCTATCTACATTACTTAAAACAATGTTTGAAAATACTTCTAGGTGTCTTTGAAGCTGCCAGGGTTAAGTGAATGGCATCAGTGGCCAGCACTTTTCCAGCCCTCCTGTGTTTCCCTAGAGCCCTGCATTGCATGGTCCGCTTCCAGATCCTTCCCACCTTGGTGCAGGATAGGTAAACCAAGTCGAATGGGATCTTGCACAGCAGGCCAAGTGTTAGTGTGCACTTTCCCCACGGTGCGGTGAGTGACTGACGATAGAGGCCAGAGAAGAGTGTCCAGAGGAGTCCGTGCAGAAGTGCTCTGATGGCCGACAGCTGGTCTGGCACCGGCCTGGTGCCAGCAGTCACTTTACAGGCTTTGTGGCAGAGATTATGTAAAGGAGATTAATCCCAGTAAACCCCTTATATTTTAATTATTTCTGTATGTATTTATAAAACCTGCAGTCTGCTGGTTTCCTGGCACAACTGTCCAGGCCCTCATCTTTAACCTGGTTTCCACCATCATCAGTCTATACACAGGGCCTTCAAAAAGTTCATGGAAAAATTCCCTTTTTCCCCTTCCAGCTCCATTTTTCTCTGAATTTCTTGAAGTCCCGTTGGTAGTTTGTTACCATGAAGGCTATACCACTGATTTGATTATCCTTGTTGTTTGGGGATTTGGGGGTTTGGTTTTGTTATTCTCATGTGTTTTGGTTTTGCTTCTTAGTTTCTGCTTGATGTATGGCTTGTTTTAGGTTATCTGTTAAAATGCTGTTTTTGTGTTTGTAAACATGATAGGAATCAAAAGTAGTAGGCATATAGAAAAGTGGAAACCTCTAAATACTATTTTAAATATATGCCTTCCAGGCTGTTACGTTTTAAAGATGGATTAGGTTCCCTCCTGCCACAGTGTCTCCAGCATTGTCCCGGGGGCCTTTATGGCTGACCAGGGCATCCAGAACAGGGATGCCTATGCTTATAATACTGAGGGCTGTAAAGAACTTCCCCCAAGTTTAAGAGTGTCCAGAGTGTAAATGAATAAGGAATCCTGAAACTTCTAAATGGTTTAGTGCCCCTCTTCTGCTGGCATCAGAGCACCAAGTCACTCACTCATTAAAGCATCGCGTCAGTGTGGACTCGTTAGCCACCCTCTAGGACAGAGTAAAACTGCCCAGTGGATTTCTGAGACTGCCTTTCTCCTGAATCAGGTCAGAAGACGCCATCAAAGGTGTTCCCGGCAGGGAAGCCAGCCGGCTGCTTTCGTCCCTTCAGATGGTGAGCAAAGGAGAGCTTTAAGGGGGCCATCATCCAAATAACTTCTAAGGAACCTCTAGTACAGCGGTTCTCAATCTCTGGGTTGCGACCCCTTTGGGGGTCAAATGACCCTTTCACAGGGGTCGCCCAATTCGTAGCAGCAGCAAAATTACAGTCATGAAGTAGCAATGAAAATAATTTTATGGTTGGGGTCACCACCACTTGAGTTAAACATGTATTAAAGGGTCACAGCATTTGGAAGGTTGAGAACCACTGATCTAATAGGACACCTCCGATTCAGAATGTGATCATATTTTTATCTTCTACACACTTGTTTTAGATTAATTTAGTCTAGTCTAAAGTTCCCATTTTTTTAATCACAGAAATTGTTCTTGGTTGGATTTCTTTACGGTTAGCTAAATGAACATTGGCAACAAATTGGTAGTGGGGAAATCTTGGTGAGTCAAAACATTAATAACTAATGTACCATCCAAATTCAACTATAATCTCTTGTTCTTTCAAAGAGCAAGACATTAAAATCTAAAAAACCTGCCATTGCTTTTACGTACAACATCTTAGGTCAAAGCCCTAATTCTGCTGTTTGGCTTGTTATATAATTTTGGACAAATCATTTAACATTGGTGAAATTCAGTTTTCTTACTCATAAAATGGAATTACTAACACCTGGCTTGCTTACTTCAGGGTTATTTTCAAATAAAGTGGTACTGTATGCAAATGTAAGTTTTTACTTCTTAAGGGAAGAGAGAATGTTTGAAACAAGAAAAGTCTATGGGAGCTAGTTGTTAATAGCTAAAGATCTTTCGAGCCAGGGGGCCTCACACTTGTTAACTAGGGGCCAGGTTCACTGTCCCTCAGACCGTTGGAGGGCCGGACGATCGTTTAAAAAAAAAACTATGAACAAATTCCTATGCACACTGCACATATCTTATTTTGAAGGAAAAAACAAAACGGGGCAAAAACACCAGGCAGGCTGGATAAATGTCCTCGGTGGGCCGCATGTGGCCCGCGGGCCGTAGTTTGAGGACACCTGTTTTAAGCCATTCACATTTTGTGAATGATTTTAATTAGTATTAATTGAGCTTTTTCCCTTGGGTCCCTGACCAAAATACTTAATTTTATCTTCCCAATAATTCTTTTTAATGTACTTTAATGTAACGCATGTTATAGTAGTATATATTATACTGCCACAAGGACTTGGATTATTATATAATATTAGTATCTACTATCCAAACTGTAGTCATTATATAGCATGTTTTCATATTTGAGCTGATCTAAACCTCCTGTATATACTATATTAATTTTAAAGGTCATAACAATTCTATTTAAAGTTAGGGAAATCCAGATAAAAATGCCTATCTGACTTGAAAGGCAATCATAAATGCTTCAAAGTTTTAAGTAGAAGAATGGCAGTGCTCATGAAAGGATGGAAGGCCGGATAAATTATTCCAGCATAAAAGTCAGTGCCTCAGACAGCCGGGACCTGGCTAATGGTCCCTTACCGTGAAAAAAGACTTAGAGATAACAGTACAGAAGGAAAATTGAATCAACCTCAGCTGGTGAAAGACAATGAAGGAGATAGATGGGTAAAAGAAGTTGAAGTTGAATATGACTCCAAAGCCAAGGCCAAGAAAAATAACGATGTCAAGTTTTGACAAGGCTAATTTTAGGGGAGGCCCTAATTTGAGGAGTCCCTGATAGTGCAGTAGTAGTCCAGTACTTAAGTGCTTGACTGCTAACTGAAAAGTTGTCTCTGGGAACTCACCAGGTGCTCTGTGGGAGAAGACCTGGTGACTGCCTGGGAAGCCCACGGAGCAGCGCTGCTATGTCCTCGGGCTCGCTGTCAGCTGGGATCCACTTAACACAAATTTTAGGGAGCTATCATGAGATCCTTGAAGAATTATCCTGAGGAAAAAGAAAAGTCAGTATATGGCACTTATCCATGCAGTGATATTTTCCCACAACAACAAACAACGGAGAAGAATAACTACTAATTTCAACAAGAATACTGAAAAATCTCCATGGAACTACAAAGATACACTAGGAAGCCCAGTCTGTTTAGAGACTGAGCTGGGGAGCCAGAAACCTGATTTAAGTTCTAAGTGCTCCATATAAATTCTGTGGCCGTGGACACGTTGCTTATCCTAACAGAGCCTCAGTTTCTTCATTTATGAACTGAGAAAACTGAATATAAGGTGATTAGGGCAGTAAACAGTGCCATTGTTTTTACTCATAGCTAATGAAAATTGGTCTGGCTCCTTCTCACCAGGTCAGAAGCAGAAAGGTTTACAAAATAAAGGATTATTAAATCTGCCTGAAGGCCACATCTTTGCTTCATTATTTAAAAAAGACATTGCATGTATGTTTTATTTTACAATTCTAATTCGTAAATGTCTTGAATGAGTTGTTTTGCACTTACGTTTTAAAATTGTATCGGCAATATGACCTTTTCATCACTTGATTCTTAGTTATACAGCCATACACAAAAGATAATAAATCATAGAAGGAGTGGGCGGTAGAGGTGGAGTAAGTCGGCAAATCACAGCCAACCTCTATTGAGCCATTCCCTTTAATGGACTCATTTATTCCCTCTAATAAAATCAGTCACTTCTGCCAGAAAAAAAGGAGTTCAAGAGTTATCTTTGAAAGCATGGGTTTATTACGTTTCTTCCAGTAGACTACATTCGATTTCATTGGGGCATCAGAGAAGGCAGTTTATTTAATATTTCTTTAGGAAACCCAGGGAAGAATTTAGGTTGCAAAACTGGTGTAGATAGTAAAAATTTTCCCATGATTCTAAACATTTAGTTCTTGTTTCTTTTTTTAATTACCTTAAAGGGTAAAGGTGTGTGGCTGGATGGTTAACAAACCACTTTCGGCAACATTTACAGGCAAACGGTTCTGGAGAATTCACAGCACTCTCAACTGAAACTGTAGCTTCAGGGTGAGTAGAGGGTTAAGTTCTGAGCTGTAGAAGCAGATTGTGTTTTCCTTTTGTGAGCCGGGCTGACAAGACATCAGTATTCTATTCATCTGTTGGGAATTAGGCTGTTAATCCAATCAATGACTCTTGAGTGAGCTGTGGCCTACATCCCCCACTGGGGAACAATCGGATCAAACTGCAGATTGTTTAAGAGCACAGTGCTGTCCTCGTGTCAGGTGGAATTCTCAAACGTTCCCTGGTGAATTGAGGATAGGGAAAGCTGTCTTGGCCCATTTATCCTGCTTCTTAAATAACCAGGTATCTGCCTCATCCGTACGAAAGCATTGGGCAATAGTGACAACAGGAAAGCAATCGAAATCCATTAACTTAAACTCACAAAAGTCTGGGTGAAAGGAAAGAATGTTTTCAAGCACACCACAAAGCAACTTATATAAAAGTTTTTTCACTTTACTCATATTTGTTTTCCTACTTGTTTAAATCAGGTTCTTTGCCTGGGCGTTTGATTGTTAACTGCCCTACACCATTGTTATTTTGTTCACCACCACAAACTGGCCTGCCTGTATTTTTCTAAGTCAGCAGGGTACTGATAAATTTTAATATAGATATGGGAACACTAATTAAATAAAATTCTAATTTTAAAGTACCTTTCTCTAAGGAACAGTAATTAAATAAAATTTTAATGTTAAAATATTTTACTCAGAGCTTACAGAATTTTGACATCTTTTGCAGCCTAGCAAAATTTGATTTCACTCTAATTACTGATGTAATAGTCCATTAAGTACATTTGGAAATTATTATTGAACTGATTAGATAGATCTTCAGAGTTGCCGTTATCTTCTATGAAATGCTGCCACAAATTTTTCCCGTTAACCAATAAGGTGACATGAGTTGTCATGTAGCAAACTATCCAGAGTGACAAGAAAGTCTCAAAAAAGATACTTATTATGTCAGTGTGGATGAAGATAACCTTAAGCACCGATTTTGTTATTTTCCACCCATTTTGCATAAGACTATTTTTTTAAAAAGTTCCCAAACCTTCCCAACATAACCATTCATAATATATACACATGCATATACATAAGGTGCTGTCAAGTGAAGGGGTAAGAATAAAATGGCTTAGTTATTTTAAGCAAGACAGCTGAGACTTCAGTGGAGAGAAGTTGTTATAGACGTGGCTCAAATTCCTGACACAGGACTGAACTTGACATACTAAGAACTAAACTATATGACCCCTGCTTGTCAGCCCATGGACTTCAGGCCTGGCTGCACATTTAGATTTCTTTAGGCACTTTGTGAAAATTACAGTATCTGGGGCTGTCTCCCAGGAGTCCTTAATTTCAGCAAGGCTGAATGGGACGGAGCCGTGACCGGTATTGCAAACCAGAGTAGATACGAGTTTTCCTTGAATATACCAATTTCTTACCTACCTCCATCTGTGCCTTTACTCCTGGGTGAAGTTTTTAAGTTTTTGCCTGTAATACTGACCCTGATCCTCTTAACACATGTCCATACCCCTACCCTCTCAGATACCCTTGTCAAGACTCCCTCAGTTTAGAGCACAGTACTACCTGTGTGATGTGTACTTGCCCAAAGAAGTTATACCCAAATTTAATAAAACCTATAAAGAATATATATGATAATGATAGAAGTGATGTGGAAAGAAAGTAAATTGATTGATATAGACTTGGGGACATTCTGCTAAACAACCCGTTAGTGTATAATAAGACACTTCCTGTAATACAGTACTGATTCTGTAGTTATATATGGCATTAATTTTTTTTAATTGAAGGGGTCATCTTTAGGTGAAAAATTACTCCAGAAACCCAGAAGCCAAATGTAGCATCTCTTCAGATCCTCATCCAGCAAATGGCCATATACTTTTTATTTTTAAGGACAATCAGGAATCTTCGACATTATAGTTACATATGTTTTTTAGGAGTTTCGTACGGAGGCCTACAGAGGAGATGGAAATATTTGGGATTTGTTTTAAAATACCAAAGTAAGGAGAATGAAAAAGGAATAAATGAAGCAAACATCAAGATCTTTATCATTGTTGAATATGAAAGATATGTGACTTTGTATTGAATATGAAGTATATGTAAAATTTTCATATAAAAAACTTAAAGGGCGTGAGTTTTCATTCCAGTGTGTGGGTGATGGTATCCAGGGCAAATGACGTAGTTGCTTTCCATGCAGCAGTCCATGCAGACGGATTCCTGACTCCAGTTGCGATGCCCTCTGTGAGCCACGTCGTCCCGGAGCCCCTGTGCCAGGTCTGGTCTGGTGCCCTCTCGCCTTGTATTCTTAGCTTTGTTTGGTGGCAAGCGCTGCCCTGTGGGTCTCCTATTTCCAATTGTTCTGGGGAGCATGTTCCTCAAGAGTGTCATTGTTCCCTTGGTAGGCCTGTCTGCTGTTGTTTGGCAGAAAGGTGATCCCAGGTAGGTGTGGTTTCAGATCCAGGTTTGAAGGGTGGCGAAGGGCCACAGACTCAGGGGCTTCCAGGGAATGGTCTCTATCAAGCCAGTAAATGGTCTTTTTATGATTGTGAAGTTTGTTTTGCATCTTTCTCCCATTCTGCCAGGACCTTCTGTGGTCCTAATCAGAGCCAGCAGTTCGTTTGAGGGGGTGGGGGAGCATGAATTTTTAAGGTTGGCAAATACACTGCTGTGCTCTTTACCTTACTAAATTGATAAAAGGTAAATATATACACAATTTAAAGTACTGCTTTTAAATGATTCATCATTTAGTGCTTAATTCCCTAGTACATCTGGAGTGTGATTTGATATGTACCTGACTTTTCCGGAATTAGTCTTTTGCATAAAATGAGGCAAACCTCTAATTTCCCAGGACACAGTTTTTAAATACCGTGCTCCATTGAAGGAAATCTCTGATTCTTAATCATTAGGATTTTCCTAGCACATAGAATAGTCACGTTTCTAAATAAAGAACTCATCTGGTCTTTTAATGCAGTGAAGTTTAAAGTGACTTTTAATGTTTAGTACAATGGCGATAAAGTGGGTATGTCAGGATAAAGAGGTAGAGTCAATCCAAGTTCTGTGAGAAGAGAATTTTGGCCTTTCCGGAGGTCCTAACACACAACAGGTATGATACCATTGTTTATAAATAAGCTAAAGGGGAAATATACATGTAGTATTTGTAATAAAATTATTTGTGTGTAATAAATTCAGGGTTTATTACCAAATCTACACATGTTAGGGGTACATGTATATTTGAAGAAAAACATCAATATTGTTTTGGGAGGAATTCAGCTTATGAATGTGATTTTTAAGAATCATCAGAGTAATACTTGCTGTTATTACAGTGACTTGTTTCCAGTTTAAAAACGTTTCCCCAAGCAAATGTTTTGAGACTGATGATGGCTACATATGTACAAATGTGCTTGACATGATGGATGGATGTATGGATTGTGATAAGGGTTGTGCGAGCCCCCAATAAACTGATTTAAGAAAAAACAAAACGTCTCCCCTGCTCACCCATTCAGCATTCAGTATTAACTTTGGAATATTTAGTACTTAAATATAGCATTCCAAGCTATAAATTAGTATAAACATGGCTGTTCTAGAGCCAAGAATCCAGCTAAGCAGAAAAGATTGTCAGGTAAGCAATGTTGAGGAAGACAAAGAGGTTAGTTACTGTGGCACCTCGTAGCCAAGAACTGAAGCAGGCAGCCAGAGTGTTGGCTTTGATTTGAGGGCAGAGCCTCCATCCTGTTTAACGCGAGCTGCTAGGTCTGCATAGCCCTGGCTCTCACCCGTCAGCAAGCATTCAAGCATTTGCTACATGCTGCAGTCTAAACTAGAGTCTGAGCCCTTCCCACAGTGTAACTTGTCCTTACCAAGGAATGTGATAGACGCGGAACTGTATCATGGAGAGACCATGAATGGGATGGCTGATTTTTAATAGAAATCCACAGGAGGTGGTTTGGCCACATAGCAAAGAGATCAATTTTGTTTCCGCCTCGGGTTTGCCCTCCTGGGCTTTTCTGTGTTTTACATTACATGCCATTTCAACGTGACCCTCTCTCGCCTTGGCTTTTGTACTCTTGATTCGTTTATTATTCTCCTGCCTCTGTAAAAATTTTGTGCTAATTTTCTGTCAGATTCATTTTCTTCTGTTTGTTCCTTAAATAACAGGCTCCACCTCTACCCCACTTCTCATGATACACTCTCCCTAGAGTGCCCCTCCTAACATTCATGATTTCAATCATGCATTTGCTCTTGCGCAATGTTTTTCAAGTCTCCAGTTCAAGCTACTTTTTAAAACTCTGAATCTATATTTCTTATGGCTTAGTGGACATTTTCATATGGATTTTTAAGTCAAAAAGAGGCAGGTTCAAATTCATATTCTACTGTTTACTAATTTTAGGCAAATTATATAACCTCTCTAAACTTCATTTCACTTTTGTAAAATTAGAATAATAGTATCAACTTCAGACAATTGCTATGAAAATTAAATTTTATGTGAAAATACCTAGTGTAGTTTTTGGCAAACATGAAAAATATAAATAAAATTTTCTCTGATTTCTTTATCAAGACCTCTCTTTTCTTAAATCATTTTATTGGTAGCTCATACAGATCTTATCACAATTCATACAAGCATCCATTGTGTCGAGCGCATTTGTACATATGTTGCCATCTTCCTTTTCAAAACATTTTCTTTCTATTTGAGCCCTTGGTATCAGCTCCTCATATTTTGCTTCTCTCCCCCACCCTCCCTCCCTCATGAACCCTTGATAATTTATAAAGTATTACTTTTTCATGTCTTACACTATATAATGTCTCCCTTCACCCACTTTTTTGTTGTCCTTTCCCCTGGGAGGGGGTTATATGTAGATCCTTGTGATCAGGTCCCTCTTTCTCCTTAACCTCCTGGTCCTCTCTTGATTATACCTAAGCAATAACACACACACACACACACACACACACAATGGTTTATTGAAGAACTCAACTCATTGCCATTGGGTGATCATTGATGACTCATAGCAACCATATAGGACAGGGTAGTCCTGGCCATGTGGCTTTCCAAGGCTGTCACTTTTATGGGAGGAGAAAGCCGTCTTTACTCCAGAGAAGTGGCTGGAGCTTTGGAACTGAACGGCCCAACTTGTAACCCCTATGCTTCCAGGACTCCTTGGCTAATTGAATAGAGTAGAAAATTACAAGCCATGTGAACAAGACCTATTAATCACAGCTGGACTGAAGATACAAATTAAAGCCACAAGTCACAAAAGTGTAGCTAATGGAATTATAGAATAAGTTCACAATTTATAAAAAAAACCTGAATTTATTGCAAAAATTACAGTATCATTTATTCTGAAGCTCCCCTTTAACATATCTTCCTGTACAGCAGAAGATAGCAATGCTACATTTCAACTTTATTTGTAGAGTGCAGACGTCCCAGGAGTAAGTCAAATGTGAAATAAAGTGTTTTAAACTCAAAACAGAACGGCCCAGTCTCTGAATTTAGGGGCTTAGGACCATCGTCTTAGGGAACTCCAAGCTCAATCAGTGTAACATAGTCCACAAAGACACTGTTCTACATCCTACTTTGGTGAATGGGGTCTTTTCTTTTTGTAGGTGATTAGGGTCTTAAAAGCTACTGTGTGGCTAAGATGTAACAATTGGTCTCTCCATGTCTGGAGGAAAGAAAAGTGGTGAAAATTAAAGGCATGTGGAAAAGTCAGTATTCACTTGAAGGACACTGTCCATGATGCTGAGACCCAAAGAACTAGATGGTGCCCCAAGCACTACCCACTGCTCTGAAAGGGGTCTCGTAGAGTGGGGGAAACGTGGAACAAAGTTTAAAATCCTAAGAGGTCAAGCTTACTGGTCAGATAGAAACTGGTGAATCCCACCCTCACCCCAGACTATGACCCTGCCATACCCTTCACATCAAAGCAGACAGGGGAAACTAACACGAGTGAGGTTTGCAAGCTACAGAATAATCAGCCATTTGAAATCAAAGGGACAGCATTTACCTAAGAACCACCTTCAGAAGTGTCTGGAAAGAAGGCGGAATGGAACCAGGAAACACAAGGAAGAAGTAGAATAAGTGATGTTGCATATAGAGAATTCAGTGAATGAGATGAAACAAAATGTGTATGAATTGGTGAGTGTAAAACTGATTATCTGTTCTCTAAAACTTCACACAACTCACAATAAAGCATTTTTTAATGAAAAACAATAGCTCACATAAAAGGTAAAAAGGCAGAAAGTAAATAGAGGAAAATTAAAACCAAACTGTTACTGCATAGGTTCCCAAACTTACTTGGCCTGTTGCCACCTTTTCAGAAAAAAACAATTACTCAGTGCCCCATCCCACGGCAATTAAGAACATTTGTACTGTAGTCCATAATCTAGGATAAAATCTAGGTAGGTACCTACTTTTGCATCCCCCCCTGGATCATTCCAGTTCCCGCCAGGAGGCGCTACCACCCTCTTCAGGAAACACTGGGCTGCAGCTTACCCACTCAGTTAACACAGAACCATAGCACCCGTGGGTGCTCCTTTCCGAATCACTAGAAAACACACAGGAGTAAAATCCTTCGCCCCTGTCCTCAGGTTGCATAATGACTATTTGGTAAAATAAGAAGCTCTTTAAATAATTAAAGAACCGTTACAATTCAGAATAATCAAATGCTATGTTGAGAGATACTCCGAAAATGCTTCTGGGGGAGATAAGGGTGGGGAAAGAGGTGAATATAGACCATATTAGGCAGAGATGTCGTCAAGAGGGAATTGTAACCTGCCATGGGTGTTATTTGTTTGGTGCTGAGGTGGGCTTAGGGCTAAGTGGTAGAAGCCACTCAATCTAAGATGCTTCTAAGGAAGGATACTTGGGGAAAATGGAGGCAGCCTTTATGACCAGAGAAGCCGTGAATACTCAGATTAAGAAGTTTATTTTGTGTGTATAATTGAACAGAGTTGCATAATGATTTTTTTTTTTTTAGTTACTAATCTAGTGATAAGGGAAGGGAAGGCCCATCCTGGGTAATTTTCATCAATTCAAAAGAGCTAATTGTTTGGAACCTTGAGTACATCCACAAAATCCTTTCACTATACAGTGTAATATAATTAAAGAAGTAATATCCCATCCTATCCTTAAACCCCACCTTACACATAAAAGGTTAGTGGGACTCATTTAGAATCCTGCCTACCCAGAAGCACTATCACTTTCCTGATTGTAACATTATCCAATTATTAATACATTTCTAAAGTTTCTTTTGGTTTTGGGTGGTGGTGGTTAGGTGCCATCACGTTGGTTCCTGCTCAGGGAAAACATAACAAAGTACCTACCTCAGACTCTAAATCTCCAAGCTTATTAATCCCTGCTGAAGCCCCTCCGTCATTTATTTCACCTTCTTAGATGTTTCCTCCACACTAGAGTTTGTGATTTCTTTGACTTTAATGTACAGTATCTTATATTTATCTCTGTCAAGTTTCATCTTGTTAAATTGATGTCTAAAACTTTAGCTTTGAAAATCCCAAATTTCTAGCACATTCTGCTAGCTTTCAGGGGACTGGTGCAGGACAACCGTTGCTGCATTATTCTATAATGCGACTTTTTAAGCGGTAAAGGGCGTTTTGCTTTTGTTGTTGTAGTGCCTGCTCACAATAGGGATCTTCGAGATACAGAAAATAGGAACAGAGGGGAGCATAGATCGTGCCTACTGCTTACATTGCAGTAGATGTTCTAGTGTGCTTTTAATATACTCTTTGTTGTTGTTTCTTTGATTTACACAGTTGAGATGTTACTGTAAAAATATATTTGTACCCCACAGAAAAGTGAGTGAAGGGAGACGTCGGACAGTGTAAGATATGACAAAATAATAACAATTTTTAAATTATCAAGGGTTCATGAGGGAGAAGGGAGGGAGGGTGAAAATTAGGAGCTGATACCAAGGACTCAAGTAGAAAGCAAATGTTTTGAGAATGATGATGGCAACAAATGTACAAATGTGCTTGACACAATGAATGGATGGATGCATTGTAATAAGAGTTGTATGAGCCCCCAGTAAAATGATTTTTTTAAATCTTTGATTCCTATGTTTTATATTAACAATGCTAAAATTATCTAAGCTATAAATACTTTGACTATTGCTTATATTAATTTCAACATGATTGCTCAACTTGACATATTAACTTTTCTTATCATTGGACATTTAGGTTGTTTCTAATTTCCTACTAATTCTAAATAATTACTGGGATAGATTATTTTTTCAGGAAACTTAAAATGTTGAAGATACTTTTTAGAATGGTTTTTTAGAAAATGAACATTTTCTAGGATTTATACTAAGTTATGCTCATCCCAACAAAACTTGAAGTGGCAATTCCATAGCACTCTCTGTGAATGGGTAACTATCTGGACTTAGCTGGCTGTGAAAATTGTTGTTATGGAGAGGCAGGGAAAGCAGTGCTATCTAGTCAATTCGGACTCAAAGCAGCCCTATAAGGCAGAGTGGAATTGCCCCTATAGGTTTCTGAGGCTGTCGATCTTTGTAGAAGTAGAACGCCTCATCTTTCTCCCAAGGTTTCAGAGTGCTCAGCTTGCTGTTACCAGGCAAGGCTATGCCACCAGAGCTCCTGAAAACAAGAAAGTAAAGTGTATGAAATGTAAAAATGAAAGTTAAATAAGATTACATGAATGGAAATAATCATTTCCTGGGTTTCTCCACTATCCATCTGGTTATTCACTATGTAAGAGATTTAAAATAGAGTAGATTGCAGTGTATTGAGTTTTCACAATGCAATTTTACAAAAACATTAATGCAGTAAGTGAGCAAGGCTCCAAGAATGGACAGAATACCAACTGGGCTATTTCAGCTAACAGATGTGACACTGGAAGGAATATGCCAAGGAATTTGGAAGACCTACCTGGCCAACCACCTGGAAGTTATCTATATTTGTGCCTCAAGATGTAATATTGAAGAATTTGGGGGGGACAAAATATTGAACAATTCAGGAAGCATCAAAAGAACATGGAAGAACTATGCAAAGACTGTACCCCACCCCCCAAAATAATTTATTCAGCCATTTAAAGAGATAGCATATGATCAAGAACCAATGGTATTGAAAGGAGAAGTCAACGCTGCTTATTAAGGAATTAGCCACAAACAAGGCTCCAGAAATTACAGAATATCAATTCAAATGGTTCAACAAATTGATGCAGTACCAGAAGCACTCACTCATCTCTGGCAAGAGATTTGGAAAACGTTTGTCTGACCAGCCAACTGGAAGAGATCCCTATTTATTTCCAAATAAAGATAACCCAACAGAGTGGAGAGATTATTGAACAGTATCATTAATATCATTTAGAAATAAAATTTTGCTGAAGATAATTCAAAAATTGTTCCAGCAATATACCAACAGGAAGCTGCCAGAAATTCCAGCCAGATTCATAAGAGGACGTGGAACAAGGGTTATCCTTGTCACACCAGATGGATCTTGACTCAAAGCAGAGAATACCAGAAAGATGTTTACTTCTTTTTTATTGACTATGGAAAGACATTTAACTATATGGATCTAAACAAATTATGGATGATATTGTTAAGAATGGGAATTCCAGGACACTTAATTAACTGTGCTTGTGCAGAACCTATACGTAGTCAAAAAGTTAATCATCCTAACATAATAAGGGGATAGTCAAGGTTTAAATTAGGAAAGCTATGTTTCAAGTGATATTTTCACACTTATTCAGTCCGTATGCTGAGCAAATTATCTGAGAAGCTAGACTCTGTGAAGAAGAGCCCAGTGTCAAGTTTAGAAGAAGACTCAATAACCACTTGCAGTGTGCAGGCAAACACAGCCTTGTTTGCGAAAACAAAGAGAATTTGAAGCACTTAGAGATGAAGTGCAACGAGTTCTGTCTTCGGTAATGACTGCATCTCCGGGGTGGCAAGAGTTTGGCTGATGGACTTTGGGCATGTTAGGAGGAGGGGTCAGACTCTGGAGAAGGACATCATATAGAAAGGCAGCAAGGAAGAGGAACACTTCAAAGCGATAGACAAAGTGGCTGCAATGATGGTGCAAATATAATGGTTGCACGATGGCTTGGAAGCTGACAATATTTCATGTTGTAACAAGGTTGTTACGATTCAGAAGTGGCTCAATGGCATCTAACAATTCAATAAACAAAGCACCCTTCAAAAGAGAGAACATAGGACAGGCTGGATGAACTATCTGGAGGAAAAACAATGGGACAGACAGTTCCGGGGGGGGACAGACAGTTCCAGGTGGGGAAGGGGAGGAGGGTAAGGAAGTGGTGTTAATAAACACAGGGACAAGGGAACAACATGGGACCCAAAATGGTAGTGAGGGGGGAGTGGCAGGCCTGATGGGGAACTATCAAGGGCAAGGTTGCGTAGAGAAGAGGCATAGCTGTAACCCAGGTGGGGACGGAGCATGGTAGTGGGGCAGGAGGAAAGTCAAGGGAGATGGAGGAAGGAGCTGGGAGTCAAGGGGCATTTATGGAGGTCTAGACAAAGACATGTACATGCAAACATATATATGAGGATGGGGAAATAGATCTAAGTGTCTACATTTATAGGTTTAATCAAGCACTCCCTCAATGCATGAATACCTTCGTTTATTAAATTGGCACTCTATGATGCTCACTCTCCCGACACAACTGCTGAAGCCAAAGTGGATGAACAAGTGAATGTGGTGAAGAAAGCTGATGGTGCCCGGCTATCAAAAGAGATAGTGACTGGGGTCTTAAAGGCTTGAAGATAAACAAGCGGCCATCTAGCTCAGAAGCAACAAAGCCCACATGGAAGAACACACCAGCCTGGGTGATCGAGTGGTCCCAAAGGGATCAGTTATCAGGCATCAAAGAACAAAAAATCATCATATCATTGGCTGCACACCTCCATGATAGGATCGCTGAAGACAAATGGGTGCATAAGCAAATGTGGCGAAGAAAGCGGATGGTGCCCGGCTATCAAAAGAGATAGTATCTGGGGTCCTAAAGGCTTGAAGGTGAACCAGCAGCCATCTAGCTCAGAAGCAAAAAAGCCCACATGGAAGAAGCACACCAGCCAGTGCGATCACGAGGTGCCCAAGGGACTTGGTATAAGGCATCATGCACAAAAAAAAGGAATGTGTGTGTGTGTGTGTGTGTGTGTGTGTGTGTACCATATTGAATGAAGGGGGAAGTGCAGAGTGGAGACCCAAGGCCCAAGTGTCGGCCAATGGAGATCCCCTCATAGAGGGGTTTAGGAGAGTAGATGGGTCAGTCAGGGTGCGAGGTAGTACCGATGAAGAACACAGCTTTCCCCCAGATCCTGGATGCTTCCTCCCCCCAACTACCATGATCCGAATTCTACCTTGCAGGGCTGGATAGGGCAGAGGTTGTACACTGGTACATATGAGGGCTAGAGGCACAGGGAACCCAGGGTGGATGATACCTTCAGGACCAAGGGTGTGGGGGGCGATGCTGGGAGAGTGTAGGGTGAGTGGGTTGGAAAGGGGAAACTGATCCACAGGTGACCTCCTCCCTGGGAGAGGGACGGCAGAGAAGCAGGGGAAGGGAGACTCCAGATAGGGCAAGATATGACAAAATAACAATGTATAAATTACCAAGGGCACATGAGGGAGGGGGGAGCGGGGAGGGAGGGGAATAAAAAAGAGGACCTGATGTAAGGGACTTAAGTGGAGAGCAAATGCTTTGAGAGTGATTGGGGCAGGGAATGTATGGATGTGCTTTATACAATTGATGTATGTATACATATGGATTGTGATAAGAGTTGTATGAGCCCCTAATAAAATGTTTAAAAAAACAAAAGAGAGAACATTTTTGATTTTATTCTGTTAGGTACCTAACCCTGAATGTTAGACTCACTGAGCAAGTTGATGAAAATAATATATGTAGACTAAGCTACTGCTTCTCAAAACATGCATACTGGAAAGGAGGGTAAGAAACCAGGGGCGATGAGGAGCTGATACCAAGGGCTCAAGTAGAAAGAAAATATTTTTTAAATGATGATGGAAACATGTACAAATGTGTCTTATACAATTGGTGTTATACAGTTGGTGTATAGGTTGTTATAAGAACTGTAAGAGCCCCCAATAAATGATTTATTTAAAGGAAAGAAAGAAACCAAAGTAGAAATAAAGACACGTATGTAACCTTAAAGAATATGGTCATTTAATCTCTGAATACATGTTACCAGTTTGGAGATCATGTTAATAGGAATCACTAAAGTGTGCTGTATGTAACACGATAACTTTGACCACTTGTTTTTAACCTGCAAATCTACAAAGTTAACATTTCTTCTTATTTGTGTTCATTTGTAGTGATTCTTTTTTATTATTTTCAATTGTGAGTATGGCACAGGCCAGACAATGTTTCATTCTGTTGTATACACAGGGACAGTATGAGTTGAAATCAACTTGATGCCACTGAGAAATTATGGATTTTGATATGAAAAGGGCCTGGGACCTTCAGCAAGTTATATAATCAGTCTGAGTCTCGTCTTACCTTTAAAATGGGAATGATTTTTATATCATCCAGTTTATGAGGGTTAAAAGCAATATTTGTATAAATGCCATCATATAGTATGTTTTCCACTCCCGTTATGCTGATTCTAACCTATACTAATCCTATGTAAGGTTTCCAAGACCATGAAGAGAGCCTTATGTTTCTCCTTCAGCGTAGCTGGTGGGTTCAGCATCTCACCCATGGGGTCCATCATCCAATTCACAGCACCATCAGGGCTCCGTATGACCCCTTGTTTGTCCCGTACAACTTTTGCTGCCCTTTGGAAAGTTAGACATTTTAGACTAGTGTTTGGCCCAATTGTTGAGCATTTGTTACAGTGTCATTTGCTGTTACTGGTCAGCTCCTACTCAAGGCAACCTTATGTATAACAGAACCCAGTTTTGTCTAGTCCCGCATCATCTCCATGCTTGTTGGTATGCTTGAGTCCATTAACTCAAAACCTGACAGCTGCATTCTACTTTTTCATTGATTTTCTATAAAATAGTTTTCTACACTATATCCTAATACTTCATTGCTTCCTTCTTTTTTTTTGTTGTTTTTAAATCATTGTATTGGGGACTTGTACAATTCTTACCACAATCCATACATACATACCACTTCTGCTCCCAGTGCTTGCTGTCCTTTACTTTGTTTGTACTTCCCATGTCTCTTCTGCTTCTGGCTGCACCTCATATTTCATAGGCAAATATATGTCTTTCATTGCTTTCTTAAATCAACTAGGAGAATCTTTCTACACAGTGATCCTATTAGTGTCATGTGGCCCTTATCAGTATCCCCCCACCCCCTCCACCTTACTTGGTCCTTATCAACATTCCCACCCACCCCCACACCTTTGCTTTGGGTGCTATTCTAGGTACTTGAGAATACCAAAAATCAAGTTTCTGAATTAGTGACGTGTAACTTTATTTTTCTTAACTCTATTTAACTTTTACTATATGCAGGATTCTCAGCTAGATACAAAAAGATAAAGATTTTTTTAAAGTAAAAGCACTGGTGATCCCCTTGCAGAGGGGTCTAGGCGAAGAGACAAGCCAGTCAAGGTGCGATGTAGCAACGATGAAAAATACAACTTTCCTCTAGTTCCTAAATACTTCTTTCCCCGCCCCCCTACCCACTATCATGATCCGAATTCTACTTTGCAAGTCTGGTTGGACCAGAGGATGTACACTGGTACAGATGAGAGCTGGAGGCACAGGGAATCCAGGACGGATGATCCCTTTGGGACCAGTGGTATGAGTGGTGATACTGGGAGGGCAGAGGGAGAGTGGGTTGGAAAGAGGGAACCGATTACAAGGATCTACATGTGACCTCCCTGGGGGACAGACAACAGAGAGGTGGGTGAAGGGAGATGTCGGACAGGGCAAGATATAACAAAATAACACTTTCTAAATTATTAAGGGCTCATGAGGGAGAGGGGAGTGGGGAGGGAGGGGAAAAATGAGGAGCTGATGTCAGGGGCTTAGGTAGAAAGCAAATGTTTTGAGAATGATGAGGGCAATGAATGTACAGATGTGCTTTATACAATTGATATATATATGGATTGTGATAAGAGTTGTATGAGCCCCTAATAAAACGATTAAAAAAAAACAAAAACCCAGTTCTCATCTAGTCAATTCCAACTCATGTTGGGCCCACGTGTGCAGAGCAGCTGTGCACCCCATACCGGTGTCATGACGCTGACCTGCTAGAAGCACATCGCCAGGCATGTCTTCTGAGCCACACGTGGATGGGTTTTAAACACCAACCTTTGGGTTTGTAGTTCAGCATGTAACCATTTGTGACCCTCTAGGGACTAACTTGAGGAAAGTAGAGCTCTATGAAGTTAAACGTGCCATGGTCTTTTCCTTCAAAGCAATAGAAGAACACAAACATTCATAAATTATGCAAGGATACAAGTGAGGGGAGAAGACAAAGTGGGTGCATAAGCAAATGTGATGAAAGCTGATAGTGCCTGGCTATCACAAGATATAGCATCTGGGGTCTTAAAGGCTTGAAAATAAACAAGCGGCCATCTAACTGAGAAGCAACAAAACCCACATGTAAGAAGCATGCCAGAAAAAGAAAAAAAAGCATGCCAGCCTGTGTGATCATAAGGTATCAATGGGATCAGGCATCAAAGACCCAGAACAAAAAATCAGATCATTGTGAATGAGGAAGAGTGCAGAGTGGAGACTTAAAACCCATCTGTAGACAATTGGACATCCCCTTACAAAATGGTCACAAGGACGAGAGGAGACAGTTAAGGCTCAGTATCTCATTGATGGAACATACAACTTTCCTCTAGTTCGTTAATGCTTTCCCTACCCCCATCATAACCCCAATTCTACCTTACAAATCTGGGTAAATCAGAGCATGTACACAGGTACAGATAAGATCTGGGAACACAGGGAATCCAGGACAGATTAACCCCTCAGGACCAATATTGAGAGCAGCGATACCAGGAGGGTAAAGGGAAGGTGGGGGAAGGAGGAACCGATCATAGAACCCCCTCGCAGGGGGACGGACAGCAGTAAAGTGGGGGAAGGGAGACATTGGACAGTGTGAGATATGACAAAATAGTAATTTATAAATTATCAAGGGTTTGTGAGGGACGGAGAAGAAAAAATGAGCTGATAACCAAGGGCTCAAGTAGAAAGAAAATATTTTGAAAAAGATGATGGCAACAAATGTGTAAATGTGCTTGATACAATTGATGTATGTATATATAGATTGTGATAAGAGTTGTACCAGGGGGACATTTTTTAATCATTTTATTAGGGGCTCATACAACTTCTTACCATAATCCATACATACATCAATTGTGTAAAGCACATTTGCACATTAATTGCCTTCATCATTCTCAAAACATTTGCTCTCCACTTAAGCCCCTGGCATCAGGTCCTCATATTCCCTCTCCCTCCCTGCTCTCCCCTCCCTCATGAACCCTTGATAATTTATAAATTATTATTTTGTCATGTCTTGCCCTGTCCGATGTCTGCCTTTACCCACTTTTCTGTTGTCTGTCCCCCATGGAGGAGGTCACATGTAGATCCTTGTAATCGGTTCCCCCTTTCCAACCTACCCTCCCTCTACCCTCCCAGTATCGCCACTCACACCACTGGTCCTAAAGGGACCTGTGTTTCCAGTTCCTATCTGTACCAGTGTACATCCTCTGGTCCAGCCAAACTTGCAAGGAAGGAAACATTTAGGAACTAGAGGAAAGTTGTATTTTTCATCGTTGCTACATCGCATCCTGACTGACTCAATTCCTCCTCGAGACCCTTCTGCAAGGGGATCTCCAGTGGCTGACAAATGGGCTTTGGGTCTCCACTCCACTTCCCCACCCCCACCCCAATTCACTATGGTAAGATTTTTTGTTCTGATGATGCCTGATATCTCATGCCTTCGACACCTCGTGATCCACACAGGTTGGTGTGCTTCTTCCATGGGGGCTTTGTTGTTTCTGAGATAGATGGCCACTTGTTTACCTTCAAGCCTTTAAGACCCCAGACGCTATCTCTTGATAGCTGGACACCATCAGCTTTCTTCACCACATTTGCTTATGCACCCATTTGTCTTCAGCGATCATATCATGGAGGTGAGCACACAATGATAAGATTTTTTCTTCTTTGATGCCTGATAACTGATCCCTTCGGCACCTCGTGATCACACAGGCTGGTGTGCTTCTTCCACGTGGGCTTTGTTGCTTCTGAGCTAGATGGCCGCTTGTTTACCTTCAAGCTTTTAAGACCCCAGATGCTATATCTTTTGATAGCCAGGCACCATCAGCTTTCTTCACCACATTTGCTTTTTCACTCGCTTTGTCTTCAGTGGTTGTGTCAGGAAGGTGAGCATCATAGAATACCAATTTAATACAAAAAAGTATTCTTTCATTGAGGGAGTACTTGAGTGGAGGCATAATGTCCTGCTGCCTTAATACTAAACCTATAAATATATTCACATACATCTATTTCCCCATCCTCAGATATAAATATATTTGCATATGTACATGTCTTTATCTAAACCTCTATAAATGCCCTTTGCCTCCTAGCTCTTTCCTCTATTTCCCTTGACTTTCCTCCTGTCCCACTATCATGTTAAGTTCCCACTTGGGTTTAAGCACTTCCTCTTGGTTACATTGCCCTTGATCATGTCCTACCAGGCCTCCCACACCTTCCTCACCACGGATTTGAATCACTTGTTCCCTTGTCCCTGGGTTTGTTAACACCACTTCCTTTCCCCCCTCCCCCTCTCCCGTGTCTCCCCCCCCCCCCGAACTGTCAGTCCCATTGTTTTCTCCTCCAGATTGTTCTTATTTAGGCAGACCTGTGGAGACAATAACATGCACAAAAACAAGACAGAGCAAAACCAAGCAACAATATACAACAAAACAATGACCAAAAAAACCCACGAAAGTAAAGCTTGTAGTTAGTTCAAGGATCGTTTGTTGGATTTTAGGAGTGTTTTCCAGTCCAGTCTGTTGGGGCACCACGCCCTGGCCCCAAAATCCACCTTCAGCATTCCCTGGAGACCTCGCCACTCCATTCCCTTGCTGTTCTGTTGCACCCCTTAGTGTTTTGCCTCGGTGTGGCAGGATCAGATCAGGTGCAATTCCCACACTGTCTCGGGTGTTGTCCCCTGTAGGGCTATGGGTCAGTGAGGGGCGTTATGTCTCATAGTGGGGCTAGCCATGTGGTCTTCTCTGTGGACTGACTGCTGTCATCGTCCTCAAGGCCTGGTGGGCCAGGATGTGCTCCACTCTCTCCTCCTCCCCCTTCATCTGCTCCCGTGTGCTCCGATCAGATATGTCCCTCTCCCAGAGCTGCAGATTCAATCCTGTCTTTTGGAATAAATTCTTCTGGGGGGAGGGGCAGGTGTCCACTTAGTATTTGGGATTGGGGCCAGCCCCCTAGACCTCACCACTCGTTCCCTACTCCATGCCGGTATGTTGCATTCACATCTTGGAGCACTGGGTTGAAGTCCGGTCCCTCTTTCGAGGGGAATGTTTTAAAGTAAGGATTGTGGAACCTCAAGGCACTACTTAAAATTCTGAAGAGGAGTGGTTGCTCTGGAACCCAGCTCAGCCGAGTCAGTGATAATCCAGAGTCCGAACAGAGAGGCACAGGCCTGTTGGAAGCAAAATCCAATGGTGTGAAGTGGTCCAGCGTGTTAAAGGTGATGGTGAGGAACCCTTTGTGTGGGGGCAGGGACAGGAAAGTGTATAGGTACATTTTTCCTTCTCATTTTTGAGAGCCTGGGTATTTAAGCTTCTCAAATTGACATTCATTTGTGTTCATTACATGTTTTTATTATTTACTTGGAAACAGGAAGAATATGGGGATGTTTATGGTTGCATTTTATGCTTTTATAGATTGTGTTTTAAACATGTGCTTTTTCTAGGTTTTAACTTTCTTTTCTACTTCAAATTCAATACCATTGAGTCAATTACAACTCATACCAACCCTTTAAGGATAGGGTAGAAGTGCCCTTTGTGGATTTCCAAGAGTATTTACGGGAGTAGAAAGCTTTGTCCTGTGTGTTACTTTGTGTATTTTTAATTCAGCTGAGTATTTTTACTTTGCCCTAATGTATAATGTCCTACAAAGATTTCAAACATATGGCCAATTTAAATTTATTGGAATAGTTTTTGCTGCTGTTTATAAGAACTCCATATTTATTAGATTTGAACATTTCCTTTGAGCTAAAACAGAAAGAAAGAAGATAAATAACCATGACAAACAACCTCTCTCCTGGTGTGGTCATTTGAAATGAAACAACCAAACAATTTCATCAATTTAAATCTAGAAAAATTAGCTGATATAAGTTGTAAACCAGATGAGTAAAAGCTTTCACTTACTCATTCTTGACATTCAATTCCATTTATTCTTTGTAATATATTTTAAAACAAAATCTGTAAAGATCAAGATTTGGTTCCTATATTCTATCTTAAAGTTACTGAAAAAAATTGTTTGGGGCCATATCCATGTTTCAAAACAAATTTCATTTAACATTCAAAGAGGAGTAATAGAAAGATTTGGTAGATATAAAATGATGTGGTTTATCTTATGAAAGCAACATAATTATAAATGGTATGAGTATTATAATACAGCAAGTGATTAAAATGATTGCTTATAATATGAAAAACTGAGCAGGCTTTATAATATTGAGTCATAATCATCTAGTTCATTGATGTAACATTTCTTTTTTTGTAACGTTTCTTGGGTGCGTATTATGTACTACGTATAAAAAAAGATTTACATATGAATTCCTAACAACCATAATTTCATTAGGGATTAATTTAAAGTATTGGTCTTTTCTTTGTTTCACCTAAATACATATAACATATTGCTTAGGCATATAAACAATTCAGAGTTAAAGACAATTCTTTCTTTTTAAAAATGTTGTATTGTGATTTGGGTGAGAAGATTCTTGAAATCTTTTTTAAAGCCACCTCCTTTTCTCTAGTATTCTTGGAAGACAGAGAAGCTAATGGAATTAGAGGCCAGCGTGGATGTCCCCCTGTCTTTCTATTCCCATTTGCCAATCAGGACTGTGATTGGAGTCATGGTTCTTATATGTATGTCCTGTTTTAATTGGTTTCTACCTGGACATGCCCTAAGTTGAAAGATCAAAAACCTCATTATTTCACATTAAACACTGGAACACTTGAGCCCGCAGCATCTGAGCACAAAAGCCTTGAATTAGGCACGGTGATTTGAGGAACAGAGTAAACAAGATAGGGATTGGGAGGTAGGAGGTAGATCATGCTTATAACTATATAGTAATTTGCAAGTAACCGTATTTGTAATTAGTTAAATCAATTGAGGGAGGGGGCGCAGGGTGGAAAGCTAAGTAATAATTATTCTATCAAAAAATACAGTCCCTGAAAAATAAGTTTGTAAGCATATAGGTAGAGTTTGATTTGGGGGGTTTCAAATTAATTCGTCTTACTACATATGAAATATCAATAAATAATTACAAAATCCAAGTATAATTTATTTTAATTTTGTCATCCAAAATCTTACCCCAGGGAACCCCTATAATCATTTTGATGCTTTATTTTTTCAATAGATAGGTAGGTATTTTGAAAATAAAATAGGTTCATACTGTATGTAGTTTTATAACCCACATTTTATTTAACAATTTATCCCAAGTAGCTTTTCATATCCATAAATGCCCTCTTGGACAAATTTCTAGTGGCTGGCTGGTATTCCAACTCAGGGTTAAATTCTCTCAGTAGGCTTATTCAGTCCGTATGCTAAGCCGAGAGCTGAGTTATGTGAAGAACAATGTGGCATCGGAATTGGAGGAAGGCTTATTAACAATCTACAGTGTGCAGATGACACAGCTTGCCTGCCGAATGTAAGGAGGACTTGAAGCACTTTCTGATGAAGATGCAAGATTTGCAGCCTTCAGGGTGAATTACAACCTAATTTAAGAAAACAAAAGTCCTCCCAACTGGACCAATAAGTACCATCATGGTAAATGGAAACAGATAGAAGTGGTCAAGGCTGTCATCTTGCCTAGATCCACCATCAGTGCTCGGGGAAACGGCAGTCGAGAGACAAAATAACCAATTGCGTTAGGTAAATCTACACAAGACTTCTTTAAAGTCTGAGGAGCTGTACCACTTGAAAGATGGGCCTGGCCCAAGCCATGAAATTTTCAAATGCCTCATATACTTGTGGAAGTTAGCCATTGAATAAAGACCAAAGAAGAACCAATGCCTTTGAATTATGATACTGGTGAAGAATGTTGGAAGTACCATGGTTTGCCAAAAGAACAAACAAATCTGTCTTGGAAGAACAGCTGGAAAACACCTGAGAACAGCAGTTCTCAACCTGTGGGTCACAACCCTTTTGGAGGTCGAACAGTCCTTTCACAGGGGTCCCTAAGACCATCGGAAAACATAAATATTTCACAATATATAATGACATATTGTTTGTGATTAATCACTATGCTTCAATTATGTTTAATTTGTAACAATGAAAATACATCCTGCATATCTGATATTTACATTATGATTCATAACAGTAGCAAAATTACAGATATGAAGTAGCAATGAAAATAATTTTATGGTTAGGAGGTCACCGCAACATGAGGAACTGTCTTAAGGGGTCGTGGCATTAGGAAGGTTGGGAACCACTGCCTTAGAAGCGTGGATGGCAAGACTTTGTCTCACATACATTGGACATGGTGTCAAGAAAGCCTAGTTCCCGGAGAAGGACATCATGCTTGGTAAAGTAGAGGGGCAGCAAAACAGAGGGAGGCCCTGGGCAGGATGGACTGACACCGTGGCTACAATAGTGGGCTCAAACCCAAGAACAGTTGTAAGGATGGCATACAACTCGGCATTGGTTTGTTTGTTTTGCTGTATCTGGGGTCACTGAGTGACCAGCTCAGTGACTCCTCACAATAGCATGTTTCTAAATAACAATACTTGTGATAGATACGTGGCTCCTGGTTGGTAAATTCCATGTAGGCTGGGAGGAACTGCAAAGGAAAATTAATATTATAATACAGGGTGGGGACACTGTACTTTGGACTGTTCTGAGTTGTTTTTAAGTAGTGTGTCCCTAATTGGGACCCTGCAAGCTGTTGTCAGAAGATACAACTACGCATGTATATCATGAGAGTTTGCAAGTCAAGGAGAAGAGTCAGACTATCTCACCTGGAGAGAAGGTAGCTTCTAATAGCTGGGCCAGCTGTGACCTTCGTGAATTACTGCAAGGACTCCATGTCACATTGCCCCTGTGGCAAGCTCTCCATGGCTTCTGTCTGAAAATACCTCTGAATCAACTGATGCCAGGAGTGGTCTTGTGCATCTGAATGATTATATGGACCCGAGAAGACCACCTTGTGGGCATATAACACACATAATACATGACTATGTTGTAGTCTTTTTTTTTTCATGTTGTAGTCTTGATTTCACATTTATACTCGAGTGTCTCTCTTTCTGGCAGTTTTAGTGTCACACTGTAGTATCACACTGAGCATACTGCAGTGGTTTTAGCTGCAGTTTCCAAAGCAGATCTAGTCTTTTTTTTCTAAATACTTTTATTGGGGGCTTTTACATCTCTTATCACAATCCATACATTCATCCAGTGTGTCAAGCACATTTATGCATATGCCGTCATCATCATTTCAAAGCATTCTCTTCCCACTTGAGCCCCTGATATCAGCTCCCCATTTCTTCTTTCACCCTCCCTCACGAACCCTTGATAAATTATAAATTATTTTTCAATATCTTACATCGTCCTCTGTTGCCCCTCCCCCACTTTTCTGTTCATCCTCCTGGGAGGAGGTTCTAGATTGATCCTTATGATTGATTCCCCATTTCTTCCCCCACCCTCCTCTAATCCTCTGGTATCTCTACTTTGCTTGGTGTCCCTGAGGGGTTTATGTATCCTGGATTCCCTGTGTTTCGGGGCTCTTATCTGTAGCAGTGTGCATGCAGCAGACCTATTCTTGAGAACATTTGTGTAGATGTGCATCTAAAGGGGATGCCTAATCAATAGATGCTGCCGCTGATTGTTTTCATTTCTGTCAGTTGTTTATCATGCTGGCAGTGGTTGCTTATCATTTTTCATATCATCTGTTAAAGTTAGTTTTTCTTGTTGTAGACCATATGTACAGTACTGCAGTTTTATGGCAAAAAGTATAACTGAAAATTCCTAATTTTTTTCATTTAATCGCAGATGTAAAATTTGTCCATTTGTTGGACTGTGGTGGCCTGTGTGTTGCTGTGATGCTGGAAGCGATGTCACTGGCATTTCAAATCCCAGCAGGGTCACCCCAAGTGAGCAGGTGTCAGCACAGCCTCCAGACTAAGAAGAGACGAGAAGAGGGAACAGGCTGTGCGCTTCTGAGAAATTAGCCATGGAACCCATGGCTAACCTCAGAACATCAGAGACCTGTAGGCTCAGACATAACAAGTGTGAGGTTGGCGCAGGCCTGGGTAGTGTTTGCGCTGCTGTGCCTGTGTTCACCATGAGTCAGAACTGACGTCATGGCATCCAGCAGCAACCCCTTCAGTTGTTTTGTTTTCAATTTTAGTGATTTATGTTTAATCCTTTTATTGGGAGCTCTTAAAAATATTATAACAATCCATATTTCAGTTAGATCAAGCATAGTTGTACAATTGCTGCTACTATCTTTTTCAAAATATTTTCTTCTTGATTTTGGCTCCCCGTTAGCCCCTCCCCCCTACCCTACCCCCCAGGAACCTTTATTATTATGTATTTTTCCACGTCTTATCCCATCCAATGTATCCGTTCAGCCACAGTTGTGTTATTCGTTCCCTTTGAGTGGGGTTATACAGCCATCATGGCTATCAGTGTCCCCTTCCCCCATCTCTCCCCGAACTCTCAGAAAATCCTTACTCCCATTACTATTTCTGTACGATTTATCTATTTTGGATTTCATGCACCGAAAGAACTTAATTATACAAATGAACACACATAGGTCTAACAAGATTAGTGAGGTAAAACTAACCACTTAATAATAAGTTTTGATGTACAAGTTATTCTGCATTCAATGACAAAGGTCAAGTCTCCATAGTAAATCTGTCTTTTGTGAGGATGATGAGCGATCTGGTTTGCACAAGGTGGGTGACATCCCCCCCACCCCCCAGAATCCTTAGCACTTCACTGTGCAGCCACCCCTTCTCAGAGTCCATCCTGTTTCCTCCATCTAAAACAGCACCCGCTGCAGCCCCTTGCGCAGCTTTATTGTTCTCCGCGCACTTAACCACTAGATGAAGTATATTTATTTACTGCCCTCTCACCGCTAGAATGTAAGACTTAGCATAGCAGGCACCTGTCTGTCTCCTTCACCTCTGTGTTTCCACTACCTAGAACAGCAAATGGGACATGGTGGAGCTTAATGATGATTTTGGTGAATTAACCTGGAGCGGTTTGCTAGTCCATGGGAAAGGTGGCTTGGGAAGGGTTTGTATCTAGGAAAGGTAAGGAAAAGTGGGCAGCACTCTTCTCACCTCCTGGTGCTTTCCTTTGTCACTCCCTTTATGGATTTTTACCTGTGGTATGCTTCCGCCCCCCCCCCCAAGTTTTAGTAGTTTTTATCTGTTATGTTCTATAAAAGCCTTAGGTAGTTGTTCTACAAAATTATAAACCTTTATCTGTTTCTTATTTCAACTTTGGATTTTTATCCAAACCTAATTCTTTTTTTTTTAATGAATCAAACCTTATAACAATCCATCATTGAGCACACTTATACAAATGTTGCCATCAACATTTCCAAAACATTTTTTACTACTTGAGCCCTTGATATCAGCTCCTCTTTCTTCCCCTCCCTCCCTCACCCACCCTTGTGAATCCTTGATCAATTATACATTATTGTTGTTACTTTGTGCATTACACTGTCCATTGTCTCCCTTAACCCACATTCCTGTTACTCATCCCCCTGGGGGGGTGGGCTAATTATCCAACCTTGTGATGGGTCTCCCTTTCTCCCCCTCCCCACCTTCCCCCTTACTGTCATAATATCTCTCCTCCCACTACTGTACCTGAGGGGTTTATTTGTCCTGAATTCCATGTGTTGAGAGCTCTTACCTGTACTAATGTGTGTACTCTGGTCTAGCCATATTTGTAAGGTAGAACTGGATCGAGGTAGTGGTGAGGAAGAAGCATTCAGCAGCTAGAGGAATGATGGGTGTTTTTCCAGTGCTATACTGCACCTGGTTGAATTGTCCCTTCCTTGTAGTCATTTATAGAGGAATGTCCAGTTGTCCACAGATGGACTTTGGGCCTCCACTTCAACCCCCTTCATTTGCATTGATATAATTGTTTGTTTTGGATCTTTTGATACCTGATCCCATCAACACCTCATGGTCACGTAGGCAGGTGTGCTTCTTCCATGTAGGCTTATTTTCTTCCCAGTTAGATGGCTGCTTGTTTAACTTCAAGTCTTTAAGACCCCAGACGCCATCTCTTTAGATAGCCAGACACTATCCACTCTCTTCACCACATTTGCTTATGAACCCATTTTGTCTTCAGCGATCATGTCGGGAAAGTGAGTATCAAAGAGTGCCAGGTTATTAGAACAAAGTGTTCTTGTGTTTAGGGAGGCCTTGAGTAGAGGCCCAAAATTTGTCTGCTTTCTTAATACTTTAACATATAAATATAGGTACATTGGCCTCTATCCCTTTCATTATAAATTAATATATTTACATACATACATGCCTATAGCTATCCCTCTATAAATAGCTTTTGCTTCCTACTTCTTTACTCCATTTCCTTTCACCTTCCTCCTGTCCCTATTTCTGGGATGCTTGATGGACATCATAAATTTAACCACTGCTACACCTCAGCCAAATCTACCCTTAGGGTCCCTCAAAACTACTTTTTATACCACCGCCACCACACACACTCACACCTTACCTCCAACCAAACCTCCCATTCTCTTGTTGAGGAAAACCATTTAATTAAACTATTTGCCTCGAAGTTGTATCCCTTTCCACTCCACTCCCACCAGTTTTCATCTGTTAAGCTTCTTTAGCTGTTAAGAAGCTCTGAAGGAATGGCCTTTTTCTTCCTACCTACTTTACTACCCAAAAGGAGCCCAGGTTAAGTGTTGGGCTGCTAACCACAGGTCAGCTGTTCTAACCCACCCCAGCTGCTGTGTGGGAGAAAAATCATGCTCCCATAAAGATTTACAACCTGTCAAAATCACAAAGAGGTGGTTCTTAGAGTAGTCCATCTGGTTTAGACTTGGTCTCACTGCCCAGTGAGTCCTGGTTGCACAGTGGGTTAAGCATTTGGTGTGGCTAGCTGAAAGGTCAGAGGTTCCAACTCATCAGCTACTCCACTAGATGAGGCTCTCTGCTTTCATAAAAACGTTGTCTCCATAGCCCTAGGGAGCAGTTCTACTCTATCCTATTGAGAGCAGAAATCCTACTGTCATTTTTGCTTTTTCCTAGCTCCATGTCTGAACCAGAAGATGCATGTCAAGCTTCTTTCTTTCTTTCTTTCTTTCTTCCTTTCCTGTGGAAGGGATTAAATGGGGAGAAGACTGAGTGCCACTGAGTCAGTGCCGACTCATAAAAGACCCTGTAAGACAGGGTAGAACTGCCCCGGTGAGTTTCTGAGCCTGTAACTGTAAAAAGAAATAGAAAGCCCATCTTTCTCTCTCAGAACTGGTGGTTTTGAACTGCTGTCTTTTCAGATCGCAGCCCACCAGACACGGTTAACCACTACTCCACTAGAACCAAAAAATTCTGACAGCCAACTTCACCCCACACTTAGGTTTGGAGAAATGGAAACGGCAGATAAAGGTTGCCCAAGACTAATGTGGTTGGTCATAACACCGCCTTCTCCAAGTTATGCACTGTTAATTATCGGGAGCATGATTATGGCAAATGCATATCAAATTCATTACTAAATTCTGCTTTTTTACCTATACTTAATCCTGATTATTTGTTGCCCATGTAATGTGATTGGCTGCTCTCAAAAGATAGCATTATTAAAACATTCTTGTCTGTGTTATAATTAGAATATATATAGGATATCTTGATTGTAAAAGTTTTTTAATGAAATGCCTAGAGTTTTCTGAGTATTCTATGGCAACTTTGATGTTCTTTTAAAATTTCTGGGATTTTGTGTATTTTTTCATTTCCTTATGATAGTTTATTTAGTTATGAAACTTAAATATTATGAGCCTACACTTTGTGAATCTTTGAAAGGGGATTAATCTATCAGCTCATTCTCACTTTAAGTCACATATTTCTTAGATTGGTAGAAAAACTTAGAAAAAAATTTTGATAGTCATCAAGGTAAATGACAAACAGCGTCAGTTTTTCGGCCACCAATTGATCAAACAACCACATTTTAACTCCGTTACCCGAAGCTTTCCTTTGGGTTATCTGCTAATCTGATAGTTCTGTCACTGACTATAGCTGCCACAACACACAAGCTGCTGTTCAACATCTCCAGGCTCTCCATGTTAGAACTGGGTCCCAAGCTGCCAGGTGACTCCACTGACACCATTCTCTGATAAATGTCTGGAACTTTGATCTGTCAAATATGCCTGTCTCTCAGTATAACTACATAGTTCATGCTTTTGTTATTCAGACTTCTAAAATTTGTTACTTCTTTTCTAGGACAATGAAGGTCAAACAGCTCTACATTATGGTAAGTTGATTCTAAATGATCAATAATGATCATTAAAACTTTTTATTTATTCCTATCTTATCTGTCCCACACTATATCCATGTGCTCATAAAAGTGCCTAGCAGCCAACAGAAAAACCGTAATTTTTGTTGTTTTTTTTTAAAATGTGTACTAGTAAACTGTAAAATTAGAGATGTACTAACATTCTTAAGGGTACATTCATAGGAAAGCATTTCAGCAATATTGACAGTCTGCGAGGCTCCTCCAGCCATCTTGTGGAAATTTATTATTTTATTCTCAGTACTGTTTTTCACAACTAAGCTACTAATCTAGGTCACTGAAGGACATAGAATCTCTCCTACAAAAAGCACTGTTAGCCTCATAATTAAAGCTAACATGTCACCAGTGACACACTCCACCTTACTTATGAACTTAGCTAGTATATTCCTAGAAATTATGAGCCAGAATCCCTAAATATAATATTAGCAGGTGAAATCCAGCAGTGTGTTTTTTTAAATAAAGATATGCTATGACCAAGTTGGGTTTATCCCAGATATTTAAGAACAAGTGGGGAGGGGGGGGGAATCAGGAGGCGATATTAAGGGCTCAAGTAGAAGGCAGATGTTTTGAGAATGATGATGGCAACAAATGTACAAATATGCTTGACACAATTGATGTATGTATGGATTGTGATAAGAATTGTAGGAGCCCCCAATAAAATGATTTTTTTAATTTATTAGTATAATTTATCACGTTAGCAAATTTGATTAAAAACAATTAGCATTTGACGACATTCAACACTCATTTTAAGAAGCAGTACAGAAAAGTACCTAAAGGCTCAGGCTCTTCCGCCAGAATTCAAATTCTAATTCTGCTATTGACCTTGAATAGATCATTTAACTTCACTTTAAAGGAGCCAAGTGGTGCAATGATTAATCACTTGGCTGCTAACTAAAAGGTCAGTGGCTCAAACCCGCCCGCTGCTCCTTGGAAGAAAGATACAGAAGTATTCTTCCCTACAGAGTACAGCCAGGGCGTTCTCCTACCACAGTTCTACCTCATCCTTTAAGGTTGCTGTGAGTTGAAATTTGACTTGACAGCAGTAGGTTTGGTTTATTGTTGGTTGTTTTGGTTTCAGAAAAGCCTAGATACAGACTTCATCACTGAATTCCAGCAAACATTAAAAAGTACTTGATTTTTTGCAAACTATTTCAAAAACAAAAGTGAAAAGAACACTTTGTAATTCAGCTTATGAGTCCAGTATTAACCCAATGTTAAAAATGGACAAAGCCATCACAAGAAAATGAAACTATAGACAAGTATGTCTTAGCAATAAGGATGTAAAAGCCCTCAGCAACATGCTAGCAAATTAAATCCAGCAATAAACGAAGAGGCATCAAAAAAGTTCATAGAAAAATGGAATTGAAAGATCTTAGAATGTTTTTTACAAATGTTTTAAAACCCCATTGTATAAAAATTATGCAGCATGATCAAGTGGGACTTGTCCAAGGAATGCAAGCTTGGTTTAATACCCGAAAATCATGTATCATAAATAAAGAGCAAAAGCACATGATTATCTCAATACCAACCAACCTTAATTGAGTTAATTCTGACGCATAGCAACCCTGTAGGACAGAGTACAACTGTTCCCTAGGGTTTCTGGGACTATAAATCTTCGTGGGAATTAAAGCCCCATCTTGTTTTACTTTAGAGTGGCTTGTTTCAAACTGCTGTAACAGCTCAACTCATAGTCCCTTATGCCACCAGGGTTCCTTAATAACTGCAGAAAAAGCATTTAACAAAATTCAACGTGTCTCATAATAAAGGCATGCAACATAATTAGGAATAAAAGGAAACTTCCTCAACCTTAAAGAACACAGTTAACATCATAGTAAAAGACTAAATCGTTTCTCCCTTAGACCAGGGGTAGGGAGCTCTTTTTCTGCCAAGAGCTATTTTGATATGTTTAACATATTTGTGGGCCACGCTGGTAAAATGTAATTAACTCCCCTCTAATGTAATGCCTGGTACTGCTTCTCTTCAGAGAGCAGGTGATGTTATCTGATATTGAGGATTTCGCAGTCCTTATGTGGTCAAAGGGCCAGACATCCCCTACCCCTGCCCTAAAGTCAGAAACTGGACTCCATTGTATTGGAGGTTCTAGCTAGGTCAGTCAGTCAGGTGAGAGAGACACTCATTCAGACTGCAAAGAGGGAAAACTACTAACAGACATAATCTTCTAAATATAAAATTCTAAGGGCCTTCTTAAAAGCTATTAGAACTAATAAATATGTTTAGCAAAGTATCAGGATACAAGGTCGGTATATAGTGTATTTTTTACAGTTGTGGTCAATAATCCAAAATGAAATTGAGACAATAATCCCATTTACTATAGTAACAAAAGAATACATATTTAGGAAGAGATTTAACAAAAGAAGTATAAAACATATTCTTCAAACTGCAAACATTGCTTAAAGAAACAAAATGTTTCAAATAAATGGGAAAGTGCCCAAAATTCATATATTGGAACAATTGGCATGGTTGAGATGGCAATACTTCCCCGATTGATGTATAGATCTAGTAAATTCACTTATAGAATCCTACCTACCTGACTTATTTGTAGATTGGCAGCAAGTTGATTATAAAACTTACATAGAATTACAAACCAAACCCACTGTTAGCCATCCTCTAGGACAGAGTAGAGTAGCTCCTGTGGGTTTCCAAGACTGTAAATTATTATGGAAGCAAAGAACCCCTTTTTCCCACAAAGCAACTGGTAGGTTTGAACCACCAAACTTGCAGTTAGCAGTTAACAGCCCAACAGTGCTACCAGGGGCCCTGAAACAAACGTTTAAAAGGTAAACATCTCCCAATTTAAAGCTTACTACAAGGTAGCAGTAACCAAGACAGTGTGGTATAAGGATAATATATTAAGGATAAATATGTTATAAATCAATGATATAGACTCAAGGGTCTAAAAATAAACCTGTGTATCTATGGTAAACTAATTTTCCACAAGAATGCCAAGACTATGTAATAGAGTGAGAATAATTTGTTCAACAAATAGTCCTGGGAAAACTGGGTAGCTACATGTGAAAACATAAGGTTGGATCTTTCCCTCATACTATGTATAAAAATTAACTCAAAATGGTTAAAAGAAAATGCAGGGGCAAGGCTTCTTGATCTTAGATTCTTATATATAGTAGAAGATTCTTATATATAGTGCCAAGGTATGAGTAACATAAGAAAAATTAGATAAAGTGGACTTTATCAAAATTTAAAACTTTTATACTTCAAAAAACATCATCAAGAAAGTGGAAAGACTGCTCATAGGTAGGGCTAAAATATTTTCAGTCATATTTCTTAAAAGGGACTTGTATCTAGAACATAAGCTCCCCCCAAAATAATAAATTTACTCAGCACTCCTCTGACAAAAATGTTTGTACTATAGCCCCTAATCAGGATGAAGTGTTTCTGCTTTTGCAGCCTCTAGGTCATTACAACACCGCCAGGGGGCAGTATCGCCCACTTTGGGAAACACTGGTCTAGAATATATAAAGAACATTTTACAACTTGATAATAAAATAACTCATTTTTTTAATGGCCAAAGGATTTGTATAAACATTTGTTCAAGGAAGACAGACGTACAAATGTCCAATAAGCACATGAAAAGATGTTCAATATCATTAATAAGCAAAATGTAAATAAAAGCAACAATGAGATACTGCTTTATACTCAATATACGAGAATGAAAAAGTTCAATAAATGCAGGCTGTAAGGAATGTGGAAGAACCAAAACCTTCATAAATTTCTCATGCGCTTTAAAAAACTGGATGGGATCAAATAGACAACATCCACGCAAAAGATGAGGGAAGCCTGGTAGAGGGCATCAAGTGTAGGCTCATGGAGGAAGAAGAATCTAAAAAAGGAAGGTGAGATTGGCTGTATAACTTGAAGAAGGTGGACAGTGTCCCTGAAATTGTTGAATTCTCTGTATGCTTTCAACAAAAATAAAACAGATTATTTGTTAAAAGAAACTAAAAGTCTGAAAAAATCAGCAACCGTAAATAAAATATTTACTTAAAATTAATGTGTGTATATTTATGTATCTAACTTTGGAAGGAAACAAATACATGGTTTACCTAAGGGAAGAGAAATTGAGGGGTTAGAAAATTGATAGAAGAAACTTTTTCCTATAAACCCCCCCAAAGGAAAATGTTATAGGAAATTATTTTGCATATTTGGAACCATATACATATATTCCTTGTTCAAGAATTAAATTGAAATTTTAAGGCTCTATTACTACTGTCAACATTAATTATCTTCTTAATTATATGTTGTTTATTAACTCTTTATTAGCACCTACTGAACAGGGCCAGGAGCCATGGAAGCATAGTAGATTATACTCATGGGGCTGCTAACTAGGGACAGCCATTCAATCCCACTCCACAGGAGAAAGCCAAGGCTGTCCGCTCCCATAAAGTCTGACAGCTTCAAAACCCTAGAGAGCAATTCCACCCTGTCTTACAGGGTCGCTGTGAATTAGAATCATCTCCATGGCAGTAGATTCCTGGACTGGGCATGTTGGACTGTTGTACATAGGATCACTATGAGTAAGAACTGACTCAATAGCACTGAACAATATTGGCTGGGTAACATTTACTGAACATCCTTTTTTGGTGAGAGAAATACCCAGACTTCTTCCTCTTCCCCTAATCTCAGTAAAAAAGGACTTAAAAACATAGTGTAAAGTGCATGAGCTAATACTATATCTAATCTTAAAAAGCTGTGAGTTTGGGTTTCAATGCCAACCCAACTAATTGAAGAAGTCATGGAAAGTTGGGCATACGAAGCCCTGCATATGAAGCCAGCACCTTCAGAGAACTACCAAAAAAAGGAACCATCGACCTCAGTATAAGTTTCTTTGGAAATGTTGGGCTGCCAGTGTAGCAAAGAAAGACAACACTGCTGATCTACCTTTCACCGGAACCTGGATGATGGAGTCCTACTTCCTACAAGTTTGGTGCTCAAACTCACAGTCTCTGTTTCTTTTCAAGAATCCTCCTTTTCAAGTCAGTAAATTAGCATCATAAACTTCCTACGCTGCCCTATCTAGAGCAGATTTGACAGAAACAAACGCTAAATTTCTCTTAAGAAATACATTCTCAACCCAAACAACACAAAATTCCTATAGAATTAAGCTCTGCTGAAGATGAATTCAAAATTACAAATGATTTTGAGTGACTGTCATCAGACATAGTAAACCACAGGCTTAGACTTTAAGTAACTTTAGACAGTGAAACTGTTAGACAGAAATGCTCAGAATAATGTGTATGTAAAATAATCAAAAACTCAAGAACAAGACTCTCCAAACAATGAACAGGCAGATTCAACTAGATGGGTTAAAGTATAGAATTACCACAATGGGGAGGGGGTGGGAAGGGTGTTATTGTTTTTTTCTTTTAAAGAACTGAAAAACACTTCAAAAGATATCGTCAAAAAGCTAGCACAAAAAAGATAAAAGACATGGATAATGTAAAAACTGAGAGTAGAATGAAAAAAATCCAACATTTTTAAATACCATATATACTCGTGTATAAGCTGGAAAAACTGGGGTTTGGCTTATACATGGGTCAGTGGTACCCCAGCGAGGTGTAAAATCTCGCTTGCCCATCCCCACCCCCTCCGGTAACGGGATAAGTGCCCATTATCTCACAGGTGATTGCCGTTTCTCCACTGTTCATTCAAAGCCCTACTGACACTGCAGGGCTTTGAATGTTTGTTTACTTACACCTAACGAATCAGAGCCATCCTATGACGTGGACAGTTCCAATTCCCAGAAGCACCCATAGTGATTCACTTACGCTGGCAGCTGAACTGGTAAGGATGTGTCTGTGGCTGCGCTTTGTCTCTCCCCTCTGGTCTCTGTGTTAATTCACATCCTGCATCTCCCGCCCACATAGACTCCCCCCTCCTCCCGGCTAACATGTCACAGGGCTGGCAGGGCATTACCATGAAAGTTCTTTTTCAAAGTTGGTTTTTTATCCTATTAGAAATGGATACTCTTGAACCAAAACAAAAGCGCCGGTTTCAAATGAGGCTGGTTTCAAAATGAAGTTTGTGTCAAGAGCAGAAGAGAGCAATAACAGTATTGCAAGTAGGGAATTCTGTGTTGACGAAAAGCAAGTGAAGGAGTGGCGGAAAATGAAGGCTAACTTGGAACAGATTCTAAAAGCTAAAAAAGCTTGTCATGGTTTAACGTCTTTTTATGGGGCTCTAGAGAGTGAATTGCATAAATGGGTTGTAGAGTGTTGCATGGGAATCCGCATACGTGCTTTACAAATGGCTAAGGATGACAAATATAAAACACCAGGCATTGAAAAATTAGCTGCGGCAGCAGGATGGTATACCCACTTCATGAATAGGTTTGGCCTACTATGTTTGAGACAAAGAACAAAGATTTCCCAGAAGTTGCCACAAGACCTTGAAGAAAAAATTGTCATTTATTATAAACAAAGAAGGATTTATAATTATGACCTGGCAGA
Source organism: Tenrec ecaudatus (assembly GCF_050624435.1). Lineage (NCBI taxonomy): Eukaryota > Metazoa > Chordata > Mammalia > Afrosoricida > Tenrecidae > Tenrec > Tenrec ecaudatus. The sequence goes on along the minus strand of NC_134530.1, from coordinate 193,910,610 downwards.
TACTGGGAATATGGATGAAACTCCAATGACTTTTGATCTTCCAAGCAACAGAACTGTGGCAAGTTAAGGAGAAAAAAACCATTTTTCTCAAAAACACAGGAAATGAAAAAAAAAACATTTTACAGTTGTTCTATCATGTTTGGCTAATGGAACTAAGCTGCATCCTGTCATTATTTTTAAAAGAAAGACCTTGCCTAAAAAGATCAATTTCTCACCAAGAATTACTGTGCGTGCACATGTTAAAGGCTGGATGGAAGAAGATGGAACAAAAAAATGGCTGGAAGAAATTTGGAACCGATGACCAGGAGCAGCCTTAAAGAAAAAGCCATCGTTACTTGTTTGGGATATGTTCAGAGCCCACCTATCGGATGACTTTTAAAAATTGGCAAAATCTAGTAAAGTTACTTTAGCCATTATTCCAGGTGGGTTTACATCTATCTGTACTGCAGCCTCTGGATGTATCTTTGAATAAGCCTTTTAAAGACCGCGTGCAAAGGATGTGGCATGAATGGATGTCATCTGGTCAAGCCCGACTAACAAAAGGAGGAAATCTCATGAAGCCTGACACAGAGTTAATAGCAAAGTGGGTTCAAGATGCTTGGGAAGACATTCCAGAAGACAGGTGCGACGTGCCTTCCAGAAATGTAGTATTAGTAATGCTATGGTGGCAGTGAAGACTGTGCTTTGTATGAAAATGACAGCAGGGATGGTGATGACGGCGATCTCAGTGAGGACAGCATCTATGATGACCTCACACCAGCTGAAGCTCTGCATTGGGATACAGATGATGAGGAGGAATCCAGTTTTGAAGGATTTTAACTCTACATTTTAGGTTGGTTGCTGATTGAGCTCAGGAAATAGTACTCTTAAGGTATCATTGTTGATACCTTATTGTTTTGGGGGTTTGGGGGTTTTTTTTATGTTTTTGATACCTTATTGTTTTTGTTGAACCTATTTTCCACTTAAACTGTGCTGCTTTACTTACGTTAAATTACTTGTCCTTTTATTTATGTTTTTTTATTTAAAAAAAATATTTAAACACATTACCCCACTGATGTCTCAATTTTTAGTCATTTTACTTTCATTTGTTTTGATTATTGAAACTCATCAATAACTTCTGCATTTTCCACACTAGGCTTATACTCGAGTCAGTCCGTTTTTCTGGTTTCCCAGGTAATAATTAGTTGCCTCGGCTTATACTCGTGTCGGCTTATATTCAAGTATATACGGAAGATGTTCTGGAAGAAGAGATCAGGGGAGAATTGGTACTTCAAGATATATTGACCGCTAATTTCCATAATTGATAAAACATTAAAGTCCAAGGCATTGATCCAATATTTCAGAAATGATAAGATCTGATCAGGATAATTTAGATTGTTCATTCAGTGGAATACGGTAAAACAGTGAGAATGAATTACACTATATGTAGCGGCTTGAATGACTCGCAGATACAATGCTGAAGTTAAGGGAGCAGACCCAGAAGGGTATATCCTGTGTGCTTTGTTATAGAAAGATAAAAAATTCATGTTCAGCATTAGTAAACAGATTGCTAGTCAGCTATGAGGCGTGTGTAGAATAGCCACTGAAAAGTGGCATGAGTGCTTCTGAGGTTCGTGTAAAGATATCCTTATCTATGTGCTAGCGACATAAATAGGCTCCCCGGTAGTGTAGTGGTTTACACATTGGGTTGCTAACCTCAAGATCAGTAGTTTGAGACTATCAGCCGCTCCCTGGGAGGAAAAATGAGACTTTGTAGGATCACTGCATTGGAATAGACTTAGTGGCAGTGATTTTGGTTTTATAGAATCACATACTGAGGTTCATCAGATGAAATCTTGGAGCTGTGTGAATAGATACAGCAGTAGATAAGAAGCCACTTGTCCTTGAATTGATCCCTACTCGTGGCAGCCCCATGAATTTCGTGTGCATCCGATTGTCAATGGCTGTTTTTTAGATAGATATCATCAGTCTTTCTTCCAAGGTGTATCCGAGTGGACTTGAACATCCCACCAGTCTGTTAGCAGCCGAGCCTGTAACCATTGGTACCACCAGGATAAACGCACATGTCATGATGTTGGTACCCTTCTGTATGTGTCTTGCAATTTATTTGAAAGTTTACACACACTCGCACATACAAGTAAGTACCAACACAGGCAAACCTACAGTTGTAGTATTACTTGTATAAAAATATTTAAAGCCCCTGCCCCATCTCTCTTAATCTTTCCAACATAAATGTTTTGAGCTAGGTGTTCACTTCGCCCATTTGCAAATGAAAACCCCAAGTCCAGAGAGATGCAGTGACCTTGTCAGACAAGCACAGGTTGCAGATAGCAAAACCAGGGCACTTGTGCAGGTCTTCTGATGCCACATCCAGGCCTCTTCTTAATTTTGTCAATAATTTACAGTCCTGGTATCGTTTTTAAAGCAGACATCATTGTGTGGAATATCATATTTTCCAAAAGTAAAATAAATGAAAATCCCTAATCATTGCTCCCTTCAGTCAGCGAACAGGTTATTTTTAAAGATATTACTGGTGAGTAAATGTATACATCAGCAATATTCATGTCCATCTATGTGCTTTCTTATTCCTATCTCTGTTCGGTGGGAGTTTAGACATTCATAAAAATTATTGTTGGTTCATCTAGTAAAACAGCCTCTATTTCTAGCTCTCAGATTGTATTAATGAATGTACATAGGAAAAACAAATAATGTATATGTTATACTCAAGATAATTAAGCACTAAAATAATGTCATTTTTCAGAGATTTTGTCATAAAAATAAATAAAACTAAAATATTCTGACAACTCGGGAACTTTTATTAAATGGTTATGCTTAATTAATAACCACTTATTGGAGTGACTCACTTCTAATTTAATTTTTTTAACTATTTCACTAGACTTTTCCAGTTTTTAAGGTAGTCAAAACAAGAGTTTTGTATGTGATAATAATAGGTGCTGTTACTATTTTCATTTGTCAAGTACCTACTGTGTGCTGGGTAATCTGTTAAGCCTAGTCTACCCTTTTGGCAATTAATTTTAGCCCTTTTTATTTAGTAGACACTCAGTAGTTATTTATTTGTTGATTTTAGGACCCTTGGCCTATTCTTGGAACTTTCATAAAACTATAAGTATGGCTAAATCCAGTGAGTGCAGACAGTGCTGGGGTGTCTTTGGGGACTTAGCTATTATTTTTTATGAATTACGTTTTGGCTTGACAGCTGTCCTTGTGTTGACAGCTCTTCTGATTAGAGCAGTTGTCAAACTCCATCCTTAAGCAGGTTGTAAATCCTGGCTTCTTCCGATTAAAACTGGGTCAGAGCCAATTGCAGGTTAACCAGAGGCCAGTATTATACTATTTTGTATCCTTACCAAGGCAGTCTAAATGTGTTTGTGAGGCAGTAAGCAAAAGCCCTATTTACTCACCTCTCTCTCTCTAGATATCTATCTATCTATATACATGTATGTATATATACCTTGGTATTGTTGAATCTCTAGATATTGGTCCTCCTTTTATGTTGTGATTAAATATGTTTCTTGCTAAGTATGTTGGCATTAGTGTGGTCTTCCTTGTAAATGGCCTGTTAGCCTTCTTCCCCTCCTCTCCCTGCACTGGGAATACTAACATCATTGCATCTGGCTCTCCCAGGGGAAATCAAGGCTTTTCCTTGCACGTGCAGTCATGTGATGTCAGAGTGGGCAGGCTTTGTATCCTCATGAGCCCGCTGTCTTCCACGTAAAGCACCATCTGTTCTCTTCCCTTCCATGCTGCTGCAGGGCAGTGGGAGGGGGCATTAGAGTGAAAATAAATAAAATAAAAAAGAAAGAAATTCATCATCAAAACCCTGAGGATTAATGGAGTCAGAAGGCTCACTGCTCTGAATGAAAATTCATCTTCACCTGTGCCAATGTCAGGGCTGCCTCCTTGGCACTTGACAAATAGAGGTTCCCAGGGTACCATAAATCCAGCAGCTGGTCTAGTCCCTGCAGACTTTCTCAAGCTTTTCCGAGATGGGCTCATGACTACTCTTGTATTTCCCAGCACACCGTGGGCACCCGTGGGCCCCTTTGTGAATTTGGTGAGATGTTAGACCTTGTCTTCCTGCCCAACCCAGTCTTCATTGCCTTTGCTCTGAAAGGATGAGCAGCTCACACGATTCCAAAAGATGTCTCTCTGCCTTGTGAATTGTGCTTCCCCAAAGATGCCAAAGGTAGAGAAAGAAGTTAACTAATGAATTCTGAGCAAATACTAAGTTCTCAGTACCATGCTAAATGGAGAAGAGAATATGAAAAAGATTGCTTGCGTAGCTCACCATCTAATTGCAAGCACGAAGGATATTCCAACAACTATTTGTTGGACATTTATAGGCGCTAGTAGGTTCTTTGGTCAACATAACACAATGGAGGCCTAGCAACCGTGCATCTTCCAGAAATGCTGCGAGGGCCGCCTCACACTGTGTGGTTCTCCCTTGTGCTGTAAGTCAATCTTCTCTTCCATTTTCCCACTTGTCTCCAATGCCCTGATTTGTATGCCTCTATACCAAGTTTGCCTTTGTATAAACCCAAACGGTTTTTTACTAAAATACCATTCCTTATGACTACCCTAGCTCTGAAGCACTACTGTTTCGCAGCCCTTAAATTCCTAATGTAAGCCTTAACTTGTTAGTTTTACCTGAGCCAGAATCTCAGTCACATCCGTTAGGGCGGGGGATTATTATACAGCCCTTTTCTTCGTTAATTGGCTGTCGTCCACTGGCTGGGATTTAAAATTTTTAATTTGTGGCATGTTATCTAGGAAGTCTTTGTGTTTGGTAAAGTAGAGGGACAGTGGAAAAAGAAGGAAGACCTTCAACAAGGCTACAGCAGTGGGCTCAGACATGACAACTATTGTGAGCATGGTGCAGGACCAGGCAGTGTTGGTTCTGTTGGACAGAAGGCTGCTACATCCCAGCTCCACCGCACCTAGTAGCAGCGTGTGGCATATAAGGAAGTAATGCTCCTTCGCCTGAGGGGGCCAGCTGAGTGTCTTGGCCTGAGTCTCTATTTAGAGTTAGCTTACATTTGAGCTCAGTGTTGTCTGACAAATCAGACACTTATTATCCTGTATTACACACTTATACGCTGGGAAGTCTTTTCTTCTGATGCGTCCAGAAGATCCCATTTTTAAAATCCTAATGTTTTCTCTCAGTAACTTGAAACTGCTAGCTGCAGCAAACAGGTTAGATGAATATTACTCAAAATACAAATGTCATACAGCTAGTTCTATGCAGGATAAATACCCTCTATGATACTAGGCATTGTGCCTTTCATTTCAATCCTGTTTTACAAGCAGTTGTCCTCCATTTAAATCGCATTGGATGTGCAGCTGTTCATAGTAAAACCTTCCCTTCAGAATTGCTTTAGTGTTCATTGACATTATTTGGGAAGAAATTTTTAATTTCCTTAAAAGATTAAAAAGAGCCCTGGTCGTGTAGTGGTTACACATTGGGCTCCGATAAACAAGGTCAGTGATTTGAAACCACCGGTCACTCTATAGGAGAAAGATGGGGCTTCCTACTCCCATAAACAGTCTCAGAAGCCCACAGGGGGATTGTTATGAGTCGGCATGGACTTCAATGGCAGTGAGTTTGGTTTGGGTTTGGAAGACATTTAAAATTCTAAGCACTTTCTGTTGAGTCTTGGGCGCTGGTAAAGGATAGCCTGCCCTCTTCTTCCTTCCCTGTGGTGTTTCTGAGAAACAGAATAGATCTTGAGTCTCCGGAGCTACCCCTAATCCAAGGTTAGATAGGCAGTCTTGCTTCTCGACCTTTGAACCCACTCTGTTTCTTCACTCATTACACATTAATTTAGCATTTATAATCCTGGCAACACTCTAAGAAAACTTGTAACCCCTAAAGGCAAAACGCAGATTCCCAAATGGTCTGACTTCTGTCAGAAAGAATCCCACCCTCCACCGTGGATCCCTTAGAACAGCCAAAGGAATCCCAAATGTATAGCACACTAACTTTGCTGCTCAGCAGCTGATGACCTGTGAGCTGTGAACAGGAAGCACCCACAAGGGCAGTTAAGACAGTCATCGGAGCCAGAGAAACTAGGAACATTTCACCTTGCACTCAAATGCCAAAGAAGGGCAAACAAAGAAATGCACAACTAAATCACTTAGGACCAAACTCCCAGGGGTAGAAAACTGAGACATTTGCTTTCACCCTGACAAGGAGGAAGAGCCAGATGATCCACAAAACTAACTTTCGTCAAACTCCTCAAAACAAGGGTCACTCAGCACTCTGTGAAATGACGCCCAGAGAATGGCATGTCCTCCAGGCCATGCAAACTGTCTCAGCAGCTAAAATGAGCATGCTCTTAAGGTGGGCCGGCATGAGTGCTTCCATTCTCTGGACCTGAAGGTAAAATCCTTATGCAACTCTTCGTCTTTCTCTCCCCCTCCCACCCCCCTTCCACCTCTGGGCCCACTGCTCTTAGAGGAAGATAAAACTATGTGTCTCTGGGGAGGAAGAAGTAACCTCTGGACCCAGTACCCTACACTGATAACAAAAAGCTCCCCTCACTTACCCATGATACTCTCCCCACACCCAAGGCAGTCTTATCTGCAATTTAGCAAGAAGGGGGTGTAGGAATGCTGAAAAATCACCATTCTCAAGGGACAGTACATAGGACCTTCCTAAGGCTGAAACCATACCAAAAGGGCAAATAACGTCGTTCTACCACATGATGAGCCGTGCCTTTGGTTAGCAAGGCTCACCAGTGCTTCTACTGGGTATAAAACTCCCACTGCCATCAAGTCATTCCGCTTTCATAGAGATCCTGTGAGACAGACTAAAGCTACTCCAGAGGGTTTCTGAGACGGCAACTATTTTTCATCCTCATCTTTCATCCACAGAGCAGCTGATGGGGTTGCACTGCTAACCATGCAATTAACTGAGGATCAGCTATACAAATTACAGCAGATGTTTGATCAGAAACTCTGTATGCCAGGACCATAAAGTGACATCTTTAATGTTCTGAGAAATTTCTATACCCAGCAAAATACCTTTCAAAATTGAAGGAAACTTTTTCAGACAAACAAAAGCTGATTGGATTTATTGGAGCAGACCTTCACTGCAAGGAAGTTTCATCGACAGAAGGAGTGAAAAACCAGATTCAATATAGCAGCAATAACAAAGACAGGAGGGAAGATAATTAGGTTTGATTTTACAAGTTTGCAAATATCTGTAAGATGACATTACATTTATTGATGGACATGGGTAAGATAAATCTTAGAACAAATACTTTAAAAAAATTTTAAAGAAGTAAGACCAAAAGACTAGTAAAGGAGATAAGAGAGAAGCATCAGAAATCCTCAGTCCAAAGAAACCAGGACGTAATTAACAAGATGATGGCTTTAAAGCTAACCATAGCAATAATTACCTTAAATATACATTATCTGATCATCCTAATTGAAATATAAAGACAAGTTAAAAGTTTGTTTTATTTTGTTTAAGGATAGGGGACATATATTACTCAAGTACTCAAAATAGCAATAAAGTTGGCCTCAGAACCGAGAATCTTATGAGACAGAGTCATCAGATCACACTATCATCCAATTTAAATTCAATTGACATCTAGAGATTATTTAACCTCATCAACAATACACATTGTTTTCAAATGTATATATAAGATTCACCAAAATAAACCATATTCTGAGTCATAAAACAAAACTTCAAATATAAAGGCCTACACGTTACATGTTCTCTGATATCCACAGAATTAAATTAGAAATTAATAAAATAAACCTATCTTGAAAGTCCCATTTTTCAGAAATGAAACAACATAATTCCAATAAGCAATGGGGCAAAGAAGAAACTCTAAGGGAAATTAGGAAATATTTTAAACAGAATGAAAATACTATATCAAAATTTGTGGATGTAGCTAAAGCAGGACCTAGAAGGAAATTTATAGTCATAAATGATTTTATTTTAAAAAGGAAAGTCTCAAATCAATCACCCAATCGTCCACCTGTAATTTTTAAGATTGATCAATGTAGGAAATGAAACGCAGAGTAAACATAGTAAGAGAATAATGTTGATCAGAGCAGCAGTAATGGAGCAGAAAACCTCAACGAAGTTAAAAATTGATGCTTTGTCATGAAACTGGGGAAAAGCCTTTAACCAGACTGATGGAAAAGGAATAAAGGGCAGCATTGTTACAGGTCCTGCAGCTATTGTAAAGTGGGCAAGGGAACATCAGGAAAAAGTGCTTACCTGTAAAGTAGAAAACCTAAATGAAATGGCCAAATTTACTGAAACATGCAAAGCTCTCACAAAAAGGCATAGATAACCTCGACCCCCTTATATCTACTAAAGAGATTGAATTTGTAGTGGAAGAAAAAAAGCACAAAAGAAGAAACTTCCCCACAACAAAATCTCCAGGCCCAGATTGCTGCATTGGTGAATTGATTCTACAACATATTTAGGAGGAAACAATATCACTTCTACATACAAACTCTTTGCAGCTCAACTCTCAGGAGACCAGTATTACTCTGGTGCCAAAATTGGAAAAGACCTTGGAGGAAAAGAAAACAGTGAGCCACTATTAGGAACATAAATGCAAAACTCCTTAACAAAATGCTAGCAAATATGATTCAGCAATATAGGAAAAGGACAGTAATGATGTTTCAGTGTATTTATTTAAGAATACAAGGTTGGTTCAGCAATGGACAAATCACTGTTTCACGATATTGCCAAAATAAAGCTATATGATCCCCTCAATAAGTATTGTAGGGAAAGCAGTTGACAAAATTTAACCCCCCTTCATGATTAGAAATAGTAATAACCTCAGCAAAATGGGAAAAGAAGGGAACTTCCTCAGCCAGATAAAATCTATAGCTAACATCATTCTTTATTTTTAATTGGGGTATCTTACAGTTCTTATCACAATCCATACATATATCCATTGTGTCAAACACAGCTTTACATGTTTTCATCATCTTTTTCAAAACATTTTCTTTCTACTTAAGCCCCTGGCTTCAGCTCCTCATTTCCCCACTCCCTCCATCTGAATGCCCCCTTGATAATTTGTAAATTAATCTTTTTTTTTTTTTTAGTTTTTTTAATTAATCTTTTTTTAAATGCCTTACACCGACTGTTGTCTCAATAGATGCATTCCTTAAAACTGGATGAGGCAAAAATGCCCTCTCTCTACTTTGATTCAAATTAATACTGAAATGTTCTAGCCAGTGCCTTAAGGCAGAGAATTAAATGGCCTCTAGACTTAAAAGGAAGGAGTAAGATGAAACAGTCACTTATATAGAAAACCCCAAAGATTCTATAAGGAAAAACTACTAAATAAATGAGTTGAACAAGTTTGTAGGATATAAAATCAATCTATAAAAAAAATCAGTATTTCTATATGCTATATGGATAATTGGAAATTTGTATTTTTAAAATTATATTTTAATTTTTTAATGGTGAGTATATTACAATTATTTTAACACTTAAAATGTACCAATTGGGGCACTGGCTGTGGGTGGGCAAAAAAAAATGTACCAATTGAAAATAGAAAAATAGTTTTTAAAAACACAACATATTCCTAGAGTTAAGTAAAGCAACAACAACAACAAAATGTGCAAGATTTGTTTATTCAAAACTTCCAAACATTGCTGAGAAAAGGTTACAGAAGATCTAAGTAAATGGATAGTGATATTGCTAATTATGGGTTAGAAGGCTCGTTGTTACTAAGATACCCATTTTGTCCAATTTGAGAGGGTCAGTATGATCTCAATCGAAACCTCAATAAGATTTTTTTTAATCATTTTATTGGGGGTTCATTCAACTCATCAGAATCCATACATACATCCATTGTGTCAAGCTCATTTGTGCATTTGTTGCCATCCTCATTCTCAAAACATTTTCCTTCTACTTGAGCCCTTGGTATCAGCTCCTCATTTCCCCCCTTCCCTTCCCACTCCCCCTTCCCTCATGAACCCTTGATAATTTATAAATTATTATTACTTTGTCATATCTCACACTGTCCAATGTCTCCCTTCACCCACTTTTCTGTTGTCCATCCCCCAGGGAGGAGATTATATGTAGATCCTTGTAATCGGTTCCCCCTTTCTACCTCACCTTCCCTCTACCCTCCCGGTATCGCCACTTTCATCACTGGTCCTGAAGGGATCATCTTTCCTGGATTCTCTGTGTTCCTGGCTGTACCAGTGTCCATCCTGTGGTCTAGCCAGATTTGTAAGGTAGAATTGAGATCATGATAGTGGTGGGGAGGAAGCATTTAAGAACTAGAGGAAAGTTGTATGTTTCATCGTTGCTACCCTGCATCCTGACTGGCTCGCCTCCTCCCCACGACCCTCTGTAAGGGGATGTCTAGTTGCCTACAGATGGGCTTTGGGTCTCCATCCTGCACTCTCCCTCATTTACAGTGATATGATTTTTAGTTCTTTGATGTCTGACACCTGATCTCTTCAATACCTCGTGGTCAGACAGGGTGATGTGCTTCTTCCCTTTGGGCTTTGTTTCTTCTGAGCTAGATGGCCGCTTCAAGACCTCAGACACTATATCTTTGGATAGCCGGGCCCTATCAGCTATGTTCACCACATTTGTTATGCACACATTTGTCTTCAGTGATCATGTTGAAAAGGTGTGCATCATGGAATGCCAATTTTATAGAACAAAGTGTTCTTGCATTGAGTAAGTACTGTACTTGAGTGGAGGTCCGATGTCCATCTGCTGCCTTAATACTAAACCTATAAATGCACGTAGATCTGTTTCCCCACTATCCTATATAAATATATTTATACATGTACATGCCTGTATTTAGACCTATGTAAATGCCCTTTGCCTCCTAGTTCTTTCCTCTATTTCCTTTTATTTTCCTCTTGTCCCACTATCATGCTTAGCCTTCATTTGGATTTCAGTAATTTCAGTCAATTACATTGCCCTTGCTGAATCCCCACCAGGCTTCTCACACCCTCCTTGCCACTAATTTTGGATCACTTGTTGCTCCCCTGTCCTTGAGTTGGTCAACACTACCTCCTTTCCCCCGCCTCCTCCTCTCCCATGTCCCCCCAGAACCATCAGTCCCGTTGTTTTCTCCTCCAGACTGTTCATCTAGATAGATCTGCGGAGATAATAATATGCACCAAAAAACAAGGCATAGCAAGACAGGTGACAAAGGAGAACACAACGATGACAACAAAGAAAACCAATGACCAAGAAAAGAATAAATTCATTTTTTAAATCATAATAAAAAGAAAATGAAAAACCTGTAAATAGATCAAGGTCTGAATTTTGACCTCTTAAGTGTGTCCTCCATTTGAGTCCGATGGGGGGCCATGCTCTGGCCCCAAAGTCTATCCTTTGTACTCTCGGCAGATCCCTGCTCTGCTCTGCCGCACGCCTTTAGTGTTGTACTTCGGTGTCGCGGGGTCAGTCTGGGCCAATCCCGACAGTGAGTCTCCATTGTTGTCCCCCGTAGGGCCATGGGTCAGTGAGGGATGCCATGCCTCATAGTGGGATCAGCCATATGGTCCACTTCAACAAGATTTTTAATACAAATTTACAAGCTTTTTCAAAAATCTATTTGGAAAAACAAAGGACCTAGTATAGTCAAAGCAATTTTGTCAAAGAATACAGTGTTGGAAAAAACAATGATTTCGGACCGTGGTATAAAGCTACACAAATTAAGACAATGTGGTATTTATATTAAAGTAAGTGTGTAGACCAATGAAACATGATAGCCAGAAATAGACCACTTGATGATCAAGTGATTTCTTTATAAAGATGCCAGGATAACTCAGTGAAAGAAAAGATTGTATTCTCAACAAGTGGTACTGGAACAATTGGGACATCCCCAAAACAGTGAACCATCAGACTTTCTCCCACCGTATGCAAAAATTAACTTGAAATGGATCATAAGCCTAAATATAAGAGCTAAAACTGCAACTAGAAGAAAACACAGGGGACAAATGTAATCTTGGAGTAATCAAAGATTTCTTAAGACATAAAAAGCTTAAATCATAAAAGTGAATAATAAATTGACTTCATCAAAGTTAAACTTTTGTTGTTGCTGTTTTAGTTTGGGGTATTTTTATTAATCATTTTATTGGGGGGCTCTTACAAATCTAGTAACAATCCATCATTCAATTGTATTAAGCACACTTGTACATAAGTTACCATCAACCTTTCCAAAACAGTTTCTACTTAATCCCTTGGTATCAGCGCCTCTTTTTTCCCCTCCCTCCCCGAACCTCCCACCCTCTTCAATCCTTGATCAATTATATATTATTTATTGTTATTTCGTGTCTTACACTGTCTGTTTTCTCCCTTCATCTACCTTTCTGTTATTTGTCCCCTGAGGGTGGGAGGGGCTATATATACAACCTTATGATAGGTTCCCCTTTTCTCCCCCTCCCACACCCCTACCATTGCCCTATTCTCATGCTATCATGACTCTCAGTACTGCTCTTGAGGGTTTTATCGCTCCAGAATTCCATGTGTCAGAGCTCTTACCTGTATCAATATGTGTACTCTGGTCCAGTCAGATTTGTAAGGTAGAACTGAATCATGGTAGTGGTGAGGAAGAAGCATTCAGGAACTAGAGGAATGATGTGTGTTTCATTGGTACAATACTGCACCTGGTTGAATCGTCCCTTCCTTTGTAATCCTTTTTGTTGGGGGGGGGGCGGGGAAGGGATCCAATTGGCTACAGATTGGCTTTGAGTCTCCACTCCAACCCACTTCGTTTGCATCAATATAATTGGGGTTTTTTTGGATTTTTGATACATGATCCCATTCACACGTCATGATCACACAGGCTAGTGTCCTTCCATGTGGGCTTATTTGCTTCCCTACTAGATGACTGCTTGTTTAACTCCAAGCCTTTAAGACCCCAGACACTATCTTTTGATACCTGGACACCATCCACTCTCTTCACCACATTTGCTTATGCACCCATTTTGTCTTCAGCGATCATTCCAGGAAGGTATCAAAGAGTGCCAGGTTATTAGAACAAAAAGTCTGGTTAAACCTTTTTTTTTCTTTTCAAAAATATTCTTAAGAAGCAAATTTATGGATAAAACTTCAATTCAGGATACATAAAAAATTCTTATAACTCTAATTTTAAAAAGCCAATTAATAATTGGTACAAGAATTTTGAGTAGATACATCACACCAAAGGAGAGATCAAAAGATCCTCATTAGATATCAAGAAAATGCAAAGGAAAAATCATATGAAAACCACTGTAGTCTCAAGTAAAATGACTTTTTTATGATGACAGCAAACGTATGAGGATGCAGAGCAACTGGGATGCGTGTGCACTGGTAGGAATGCAAACTTTGGAGACGTCAGTCAGTGCCCTATACAGCTAAGCATGCACTTCCCATGTGACTCGGCAGTCCTACACCTACATGTTTACACAAGAAGCCTGGAAACATAAAGCAGATCCACACAAAGACCTGTGTTCCTAGGATATTTTATTCATAATAACCGAAAACTGGCTGCAATCCAGGTGACCATGTACACCCATTCAGTGGAATGCTATTCAAAAATAAGCATAGAAAAATATTGATACTTGTAGAATTGAACTTGGAAGAATCTCAAGGGAATTATGCTAAATAAAAGAAGGCAGACAGAAAGCTCTGTGTTCTGTGATGTCCATCTCTGGAAAAGGCAAAATTAAAGGGACAGAAATGACAGCAGTGGTTGCCAGGGTACCAGGAGGAGACTAAATGCAAAGAGGAATATTTTAAGGGTAACCTCTAGGGTTTCAGAGACTATGAATTTTTAGGGAGAAATGCATAAGCCACAGTGCCACAAGAGCTCCTTTATCTACAATCTCATCTTTCTCCCAAGGAGTGGCTGGGGGTTTTGAACCGCTGACTTGCATTTAGCAGTCCATTATTTTCCCAGCAGTGACACTAAGTCTGCTGCACAAGACCTCTCTAAAATATTGAAAAGCAATTACGTCACTTTGAGAACTAAAATGTGCCTGACTCATAAGCCGTGGGATTTTCAAACGCCTTGCATGCGTATGAAAGCTGAACAGTGAATAAGCAAGCACACAGAAGACTTGTTTCACTTCTTTAGGTTATGGTGCCAGGGAGGAATATTAAAAGGACTGCCAGAAGAACAGACAAGTCTGCCTTGGTGGGAAGACAGCCAGAATGCTCCTTAGAATTGCGAGTGGCGGTGAGACTTCTTCTCGCATACTTTGGCCATGCTATCCAGAGACCAGTCCCTAGAAAAGGCCATCATACTCAGTAGAATAGAGTTGGTGAAAAAAGGAAGGTCCTCAGTGGGACGAATTGACACCATGGCTGCAAAGTGAGTGCAAACATAAGGATAATTGTGAAGGTGGCTCAGGACCGGGCAGCGCTTCGTTTAGCTGGGGGGGGGGGAAGGGCTCGACAGCGCTTGACCACACAGTAACAGCAAGATGCATCTGGATTGTGGAGGTAGTTTTCAGTAATCCATGTCTCTTTCAAACATTCCTTCATCCTGGGAGATAGCTTTTTGGCCAGAGTGGTTATGCAGTAGAACTATATCTAACAAAATATCCAGAAGAAAGGGTACCAAAAATTCTGAGTCCAAGACACAGCTTGAAAAGCCATATACTGGCCCTAGAGACAGCGAGGTGTGCGGCATGTTTGTTTTGCCCTGTGCTTTCTTCTCAGATTGAACTTTCACCGAGCAGCATGGCAGCTTCTCAGTAACTTAGCCACTTAGTCGCCATGTCCCAGTCAGGACCACTTTTCTCCACCCCCAACCCCACCATCATTTTCTACTTCTTTTCCTCGCCAAAAGCTGTTCTTCCTTCACTGGTTCCTGATTTTTGGACATGTCACCAACATCTATCTTCATCTTCTCTCAGGCTAGAAATGAGGTGTTCTTTTGCCTACCTCCCCCTCACCTCTTGTCCCTGCCTTCTTCTTGGATTTCAGTGGCTCTCTCAATAATAAAGGGGAGTTGGATCCTGGACAGAATGGAACTGACCCATAGGGTTTCCAAAACTGGAACAATGGTGGAAGCAGACTGCCCCGTCTTCCTCCCGCAGAGCGGCTGCTGGGCTCACCTCCAGGGCTCATTGTTTCAAAAACCAAACCCACTGCCACTGAGTCCATTCTAACTCAAGGGTTGGGCCCTATATATGATTTCCGGGGCTGTATATCTTTATGGGAGCAGACAGTCTCATTTTTGTCCCACAGAATGGCTGGTGGGTTTGAACTTCCCACCTTGTGATTAGCACCCCAACATATAACCCACAGCACCACAAGGGTTCCTTTATCTACCTACCTACCGGCTCCAAGCCCTCCTTGCATCTTCCCTGAAGGACAAGCTCCTCGCTGTCCACAGTGACTTTCCATGTCACTGTGTAGAATTCGCATCCTAACAGAGACAGATTATGCCACTCCCTCTGTGATAAATGCCTGAGACTCACTTGATAAACCCGAAACTTCTCAGCATGCTGCCCAAGGCCCTGCATAATTTGACTTCAGTCTCTACCTGCAGCTCTTTATGTGTTGCTTCTCTGAGCCACGCCAGTTCCTGGCATTTCCTGTGCTCTCCTGGCATCTGTTTGTGGTGGCCTCACTCTGCAGTGCCTCTCAGTCTTAGCTCACCTGGAATTTCGCCCATCCTTCAAAACTTAGTTTACAGGCCACCTGCTTGACAGTTGTGGTTTTGGGGAGGCTTTCTTGTTTGTTTGTTTGTTTTTGCTTTTTGTAGTCCCTCATTGATGGCATCCATGCATACACCCCACCCCATCCCACCTGTAGAGTTGTTGTTTTTGTTTGTTTGTTTGTTTGTTCTGATTACGTGAGTATCTCTGCCATAGCACTTACCTATTCTTTTGCAGTTGAATTCATTGAATACACGTTGGCCTAAATACATTTCTAGTTCATCCCCAAGACTCTTCTTGTTTGTAGCCTGGATATAACACTGTAGTTTACGCTCAATAAAATGACCATTCAGCCAAGTTCCACATACTGCTTTCTTCCCCCTTTTCCCCTTAACCCTTTGTTGTTGCTGTTGTGTAATGTAATGCACACTATGAAGTGTCTGTGAAGAATTTAAATGATAACATTAAAAAAAAGAGCCCACCCTCTCTCTGCCACCAACCTCTCTGAGCTGTTCTGTGGGTTCCTGTTAACGGCCTGGCCTCCTCTCGCTCCCCAGAGAGTGCCTGGCTCCCACGACTGCTTTTTATGGCTGCATTTATCTTCTTTATAGTTTCACTTCATATGTGTGTCTCTGAACAATGATGTTTAACTTTCTCCAGTGTTTTTGTTTTGTTTAAATGGGATCATATTGTGTGCGTTCTTTTACCTTGCTCTCTTCCTTCAGCCTTGAGTTTTGGCGCTGTGTTCTGTGTGAAGCATCATAGTTCATTGGTTTCCGGTGCTGTACAGAATTGCTTGGTGTACACAGTGTTGCATTTGCTCATGATACCATTGGTGGGCATTTGGTTGTTTACACCGCAGGCATTTACAAGCGCACCTGCTGTGGACATGTTTGCAGAGAATTCCTGGAGCGTGGGAGCAGGCCAGAGCTCGGAGGCCAGCTGCTGGGTGGGAGAGAGTGCCCAGCTTCCCGAGTGCCCCTCAGAGCTTGTGCTGGCCTGAGGCTGTCATTCCCCCCACCTCGTGGGTAGGACATGGCAGCTCCTGGATTTGTTTTCATTTTCCCTGATTGCCCAACCGTTACTTGTCTCGCCCTGGTCTGTCGCGTGTCTTTTTCTGCCTTCTACCTCATTAGCTCAGCACCATCTAATTCACAGATATTTGACTCTTCAGTGATGTGCAATGCCAGCTTTGTCATAAACCTAATTTCCAGATGTGTGCAAAAATTAGATGGTTCTCTGTTCCATTCCTTTGGCCTGCTTGTCTGTTGTGGATGCCTCTTTGTAAGAAGCCTTAATATCTATAGGTCTTTTGTCCCCCCTCTAAGCCTGTTAGTAGAATGGGTTAAATGTTGGGCTGTTAACCGAAATGTCAACAGTTCAAACCCATCAGCTGCTCGGCCGGAGAAAGGTGTAGCAGTCTACTTCCATGAAGATGTTCAACTTTCGAAACCATTGGAGCAATTCTCTGCCCTGTGGGATGTAAGGTTGCTATGAGTTGCAGTCAACTGTCTAGCAGTGGGTGGGTGGGTAGGTTGGTTGGTTGGTCGGTCGGTCGGTCGGTCGGTCAGTTGGTTAGTCAGTCAGTCAGTCTGTCTGTCAATCTGGGTTGGGTTGGGTTAAGCCTGGGACCCTGAATAGTGACATGTATTATTCTTACGAAGCATAAAAAGTTCAATGGAGAGATGATTGGATGGCGAGGCTGGGTCTTTCTTCAGCCCCTGCCATGTTGCTCCACTGCCATGTTGCTTCAAACTGCCGTATTTTCTTTGTCTCACATATGTACACTTGTTTTCATGTCTGTCCCTGTCCCTTTCAGCTGCTGCCTGTGAGTTTTTGGACATTGTGGAGCTGCTGCTGCAGTCTGGCGCCGACCCCACGCTCCGTGACCAGGATGGCTGCCTGCCGGGAGAGGTGACGGACTGCAAGGCCGTGTCCCTGGTGCTGCAGCAGCACACAGCTGGCCAGGCTTAGCCCGGGGACCAGCCACGCCACGTGCTGTCTAGCACAGGGCTTCAGTGACGTGAGCAAATGGCAAATATAACACTCCTTTTGATAGGCTCTGGCTAATAAAATCAGGACATTCTGAGGAACTGGGATTTTGAAGCCTCAGCAGTTCATTCCACTTGTCTGCGTTCTGGGAGGGAGTTGGGGTGATGAACATGTGTACGGTGCATAACACAATCCAATTCTGCTGAGCATGCTCGGAAATTTATCACTGCTCAGGAGGGAGGAGGGGAGAGGAGGAGACAGGTCGTATTTCACAGTGGCCGCACTGTTAAACAACACGGCAGCCCTAGGTGCCCAGCAGCCCTGTTCTGGCCATCAGGAGCCGTTCCGTGCGATCCCGGTCTGTGGCCCCCGGTGTCCGTGTGGCGTTTTATCCAGCTGATCGGAGAAGTTAGCTCAAAGGTCTGTTTGTTAGCAGAATTGAGAGGGTAGGGCAGTTGGGTGCTAGGAACAATAGATAATTTGTCACAAAAGGGGATGTAGAAATCTAAAGAACAAACAAGTTTCTGGAAAACCTCAAAGCCCTGGCAGTTGAGAATAAGACTGAGCCCCTCACGTGTGGATGGAAACATTGATTCTGGGGCCGGATTCCTTAAAGTCACCTGCACAAAACAGGAGAGGGAGGGACTGCCCCGGGGCCTGCGCCAACAGCCTCCGGAAATGGTTTCCAGCCTGAACTGGCAGGCTGATTTGGGTCTCATGTGAAATGCTCTATAATGCCTCAATACTAAGGAGCTCTGGTGGTGCAGAGGTAAAGCAGTCCCCCGCTATTCAAAAGGTCAGTGGCTCAAACCCACCAATCGTTCACGCTGTGAGAGAAAGACTCAGCCGTTGGCTTCCATAAAGATTTACAGCCTTGGAAACTGTACGGGCAGTTCTCCTCTGCCCTGCAGAGCCTCCGTGAGCCGTAATTCACCGGTGCCGTGGGCTTCTTTATGTGCCACTGTGGAGTCAGCCAACAACAAGCTTGCTTCGTGGAGCCCGGCGTCTTCCTTGGCTGGGACGGACCTGGCCTGCTGGAGCAAAAGCAAGGTCTGGTTTCACTTCCTCCTCGCACAGTGGCTCTCCACCGTCTAAGGCCGCCACCCTTTCATACAGTTCCTCAGGTTGTGGTGACCCCGACTATAAAATCATTTTTGTTGCTACTTCATCACTGTCATTTTGCTACTGTTATGAATCAGGTGACCCATGTGAAAGGGTCGTTCGACCCCCAAAGGGGTCAGGACCCACAGGTTGAGAACCACTGTTCTAAGGGAATTCGGTGCACTTTTTGTTTATTATTCCCCATAAATAGTTTTTAAAATCCCACCCCCTGGAGTGAGCCAGCAGCAGGGCTCCCGCGGCATTGAGCATTGCAGCCCTGCAGCGCTATGTCCTGCACCAACTCCTGCCTTCCTTCCCTCCCTGCCGGCCCTCGCCCTCGGCCGCACTGCTGCCTGCCGCTGCTTGACAGAAATGGCACTCATCCGGGACTGGCTGCATCAGCCAGGGATCCACTGCCAGCCTTCCTCCTGGTCCTCGCACCTCTCCATGGCCCTGTGCACCTGGGCACCCCCCCCCTCACTACACCCCCCTCAGTGCCGCACACTTGGCCAAGCTGACTGCCTGTATCCAGTGAATACAGCTCTCTGCCTTCGTCCCATAGGCTCCCATAAGGTTTCATTATAATAGACTTTACACTGATTTAATCATCCATTGTATGGGGACTGCCTCTACATAATATGGTGTTCACATAACGTCCTATTTCATAGAATGTTTTGTGGCTAGTAAGTATTTTATCCATTTTTAATTTTTTCTAAGTGTCTGGAAATTATATGCATGTTAAAACATACTAAAATGTTACTGTAATTCTAGGAGAACTTTCTCCTTATTATGTGTCCCTTTACCGCAATCTTAGTTACATTATAGCCTATTAAGCTGACTCTCTCATGTTCCACATTAATTGAATGTGTTTAAGAAACTTGATAGGCTAGTTACAGTGAAAGTGACCAGGATCTTGAGCACAGTTGTTGATTAAATTTCGTTGAGATTTTTAGGCATTAGTAAATTAAAAGTGTGTGTTCTTTTCCTATCTGCAGCATCGTTCTCTGCGTAAGAAGCATTCCAGGGCCTCGTTTTTATCATGCCCCTTTTAAAATTTGACCATGATATTTCTTAGGTGATTTATAATTATAATTTTATAATTTCTAATTTCACTTGTAAGATTTTGAATTTACACTCACTGAAAACAGTCAACCCCTAATTCACATTCTCAAGTACATTTCAAAATCCATTTCCAAAGACTTGTATTATTTTTTATCAATACCCACATTTTTAAAAACCTTGCTGTCAAAGAACCTGGGTGCTCTTCTTGTGCCTGCAGGGAGATCTTACCCACAAGGGGAGGAAGCTGGAGCCGACTTCGTTTCATTCCCTTCACCGGTAGAACACGGCGCCAGCGCAGCACGCCCAGCAGATGGAGGGCTCCATTGCCAAGGGCGGCCCTGGGTCCTGCCGAGCAAGCACACAGGTTTGCTCAAGCAGAGCTTGCTCACTGCCCCAGGTGTTCGTGTAACAGTAGGATAAAACCAGCACATACGGTCATGTTTACTTTAGTGTGCATTGGACTCTGCTATGCAGAGCTTTCTGTCCCAGACAGATTAGGAATGTTCAAGTGAATTTGTGTTAGGAACTATCACAGACAGTTTATTCTCTCAAGGTTCATTTCTGAACAGAGCTCAGCCTCCATTTCCATTCAGTTTTCCCACACTTTTTTTTTCTTTGAATATTATTCCCTGTGATGGGAATTCAATTTTCCTCCTCCATGGTTCTGACTTTCCATTTAGTATCTGTCATGCATGTGGGCATTTCTGAATAGTCACCACCATGTTCTTTCAGGGGAAACCCAAAACTGGGCAGTACTGCCTGTCCCATCTCTTCTCCCCCACCCCCCACCTCCCACCCCTGCAGGCCACTGGGAGGATCCAAGGGGTCTGGCACAAGCAGATGCCTACACTTGATCCTGGATTATGGGCTGTCGTACAGTTTTTAACCACCAGGGGAAGGGCTGGATCAGGTTTTTGTTTGTTTCTCTGAAGAGGGAGTGGTCGCCCACAACAGTTTGGGAACCTATGGTCTAGCATCATAAAGGGCCAGGCTCACGTGCAGTGACTTTGTGCTGCCTCACTCTTCACATTGTCTAAACTGTGCATCAAGCCTTTCCTGCCCTCGCCTCACTCTCAAGTTCACATTTCTTCCTTTGTCTTGTCCTGCTGGCCACCTCAGGAGATGAGTCCACACCTGAACACATACCTCGCCCTATCTTCCTGTGTCCTTAAAAGAGGGGGAAAAATAAAATAAGAGAAGTGGGTTGCTTTTCTATTTTCTTCTTTCTTTCCTGAAGATCCCATGATCAAGAAAACACTAGTGACCCTGTTTAATGCTTATTCATAATTGTTGCTGCCTTTGGCCGTTACCCACTGACCAAGGTGGCCTTGCTGCCCTCACAGCGGTCCTGATGGAACTGGCGGACAGGGGGACTGGAGAGACAGGTCTATAAACAAGCATCAAGGAGAGGCAAGGGGAAGTCCCTGCGTCACCTCCCTTCAGAACTTTTGCCTGAGCCCCACTCCTCATTCGTGGGGAGTTCCAGATTGCTCTGACAAAGGCTGACACACTTCTCCCAGGAACACAGTGCTGTGCATGGGGCGTGAAGAGTTCACAGGTTTGACTCGCCATTCTTGGACCACACAGGAGCCAGGGACCCCAATAAGAACCCCCTTTTTGGCAGGGGGGTCTTCTTAGCCCAATAATTCTGTAATGAGCAACCTTTTATTGGCTGACCCAATGTTTAATTTTAATGCTTTGCCAAATGATATCTGGGTGTTCCTGTTGCATATTCAAAAGAAGGAGAGGGGGTTTGGTTTAGGTTCCTCCCCATCATTGGCCAAGATTTGAATACTGTGCATGAGTCACAGTTTAATCACTAACCGCCACTATGGGAAATAACTCAAGAAGCCAGGACGGGCTCCTGAACTATTAATCTCGGGTTCTGTTGAAGGGCAGAAAGTAGCCCACGTGTTCACTTCTGTGTAACACTGACGCCTTGTCGTATGTGCTTCGGTTTCTTGCCTTTTCGGAGTTCTTTGTTGTTTAACGTACCTGCCTGTACACTGAGTGCGAGTGCTGTTGGCGGCAGACAGAGCGAGGGGCAGGGCCACAGCTAGATCCAAGTCTGCTGAGTCCCGGGCTTGCTCTGAAACCACAGCACTTGCTCACGTGTCACAACTCTTCCACCATTCAACCCAAACATACCAGGGAGACTCAAAAGGTTCATGACAAATCCCATCTTTTCTTTCCCACACACATTTGAAAGCCCCCTGTCTTCCTTGAGAGCATCGTGTCCTAGTCCACTGATAATTTAGAGTTAATGATAGGTCGTCTCACTTCATGAGCCATGTTGAGAGAAGCCTTATGGAAATTCATGAAATTCAGAATCTAAATCGTTTACACCTAATGCAACCGTATCTGTAGTAGCAGGGAAGGCATCAGCCAGCTGGCCACGTGCTGCTCTCCTTTGCTCGTCAGGTGTTACTGTAACAGCCACTGGATAATAATCCGGAATCCAATCGATTAGCCCTTTTTAAATGCTTCCGCATTTTTCTAACAGAAAGGCTGCTAGAATCCAGTGAACCTGTGTATTAAATAGATGTGGACTTTTTGTTGTTGTTTCCCGCTGCCTGCCAGCTTTGACTACTTGGCTCTGGGCTCGTGTTCCGTGGAGAGTTTGGCGTCTCAGAGGATTAATGAATAAGGTTGTGTGATTGTGCAGAGCCGAGCCCTGGTTACAGAAGGTTTTAGTCCCTGGGCAAATGTGTGCGGCCGTTGACCATGGAGACTTTTAAATGTTTCTTCTTTTCATTAACTTTGTGAGTTAGTTGAAGGTTATCCATCCTTTTCCAAGTTTTTCTTGCATCCTGTGATTAGAATAAGAAGTCCAGAGGTTGTCCTCTACCATGCCAGCGCAGTAAAGTTAAAACAGAAGAACCCTCCTCTTCATGGATTGTGAATAAAAGCTTTGAAACTTGGAAAAGCTCAGTGCAGTGTTATATAATCATAACTTGTAAAATTATTATCCTTACTAACTTTCATCTTAAGTATCTTGAATTATTTCAATATCTGCTCACAGTTCCTTCACTAGAGTTTTGAGATCAAAGTGATTATCCAACTCAAAGGAGAAACGGTGTTTCTGTGTCCAACTTAATGGCGGAGTCCTAGAGGTGACCAGTGGGCTGCTAAATACAAGGTCAGCAGTGCAAACCCACCTGCCGGTCTTTAGGAGGAAGCTGAAGCTGTCCCTGGAGATTTTTACAGCCTCAGAGACCCCAGTGGGTGATTTTCTGTCCTGTTGCATTTCTATGAGACAGAATCAACTCGGTGGCAGTGAGTTCATCATACCACAAACCAAGCCCACTGCCATTGAGTCAGTTCCAACTCGTAGGTATTCTATAGGGTTTCCGAGACTGTACGTCTTTATGGGAGAAGGCAGCCTCGTCTTTCTCCCAGCTGGTGGATTTGAACCACCATCCGTAAGGTTAGTAGCCCAGCACCTACCCTGCAGTGCCACAAGAATCCCTTTCCCCTGTCATACTTACTGCTTAGTATTTGTTATATGCCAGTGCAATACGATTTTCAAAGATGCATTAATTGGCATTAGCTCTGCAGGATTGAATCATAAAAAAACATTCATCCTGATCTTTACTTACTCTTGAAGCAGCTGTTGTGTGCCTCGTGATCCTGCGTGGGTCAGCTTAGCGCTGAAGAGCTCCTGGCTTTTTATTTCAGACTTAATATGTTTTACTTTTATGCATGAATCCTCAAAAAATACCCTCCTGTTTTTTCCCACATCAATTTTTTTCTTGGCTCGATTGTAAAATAAGTGCCATTATTTTGCACTTGCTCTCTCGCGCTCTTCTTTTGCAATGCATGTACGAGAACTCCTATCCTCTTAGAGGAACGGGGCTCAGACTCCTCCTTGCTGCTATTCCTACTCAACTGAGAACGCAGGGACCCAGGTGAGCCTTGGAACTCGGAGGCGAAGAGCCAGGCGAGACACGTGTGAGGCATTGCCCCCCCCCTGGCAGGCCTGTGCCCCAGGGCAATGCCAACCCAAGTACAGGGTTCACTGCTCTTACACTGAAGAGATGACTGCTTGAGCCTAAAACTCCTGAGGTCAGGGCCTAGCCTATGGGACAGAGCAGGGCCTGCCGCTGGGGTTGATTTTCCCTCCCTGTGTCGCACTCCTGCGCGCCCTGTTAGGACTGAGGGGAAGTTCGGGTGATGGGCAGACACCGTGTGTAATAAAGGCTCGTGTCAGGGACACGCACCGCACACGCACGGCTCAAAAGTGGCGCAGCTTTCAGGGAGTGCATTTGCGGCCCAGGCTTAGACCTGGCTATGTTTATAGCACTTTAGCTCCCTTTGTGAGTTTGGACCCCTTCCAGAAAAAGAAGAGAAAGACATATATTATTGTTTATAATCTGCTTTATTCCTCCCAACCTTGACTGAACAGACTTGTGGATTGCTGTTTAAATCCCTCAGTGCCCTTAACTCCCGATACAGAAAGTGGTTAATGTGCATTCTCAACGAGGCTTGGCTTCCACTCCGGGAAATCACTTTAATTGAGAAGCATTTGATGTTTAAATGGGTTTTTTTTAATGATAAGTAAAGCCTGCACACATGCTGGGCATGAAAGACCTTGCTCTATCACATTGCTCCAGCATTCAGCCCTGCAGGTGACAGGTGTAGGGAAAGTGCCTCCCTGCTCCCGAGGTCACTGCCAACAGCCAGCTCTCCCTCCCTCCCTCCCTCCATGCCTCGGCTGACCAGGGAGGGCGGGAGCTGTCAAGTTCATAGGTGACGGTTTTCTGGAATCATAAGCTAGTCCCAGGTGACCCCAAAGCCCTTGCCTGGGCTGCCCATGGCTGTGCCCAAGCCATCTGTTGGAACCTATTTACAATCTTAATGGCTCTTTTCTAACTGCCTGTTTCCAACTCCACATGTGTGCCAAGACCACTCTCTCTGCCTGCAGTTTATCTTTCAGGAAGCAGTCTCCAGCCTCTCCCAACCTGGCCCGGGGGGGCAAGCAGGAGAGACAATGCTCAATCTTTTTCTTTTTTTTTCTTTGTTTGTGGGGTGGGGGAAGACAAAACTACCCTCTCCCCAAGTTCTAGAACCAGTCCAGTCTCACCTGCCTGCAATAGTTCTGATGTTCTGGCAAGCTGAGGGGACTGCTAAGCAGTCTCGTGTGAACAAGTCACCTGGACACCTCCTCTAGAGTGGTTCCCAACCTCCCTATACGGTGCCCCATTCATACAGTTCCTCGTGTGGTGGGGACCCCAGCCATAACATGATTTTCTTTGCTACTTCATCACTCTAATTTTGCTTCTGTTACGAATCAGGTGACCCCTGTAAAAGGGTGGTTTCACACACACACACACACAACCGCACCTCTAGAAGGTGTACACACACACACACCTTAGGGCTAATGTGAGAAATGGGAATCCTCATGGATAGCCTGCAGCTTGTCCTTTTAATTACCAAAGACATCCCCAATTGTGTTCAGGTTTTTTGTGTTTAATAACAAAGGATTAGACCAAAGGAAAGGATTATACAGGGAAAATCTGGACCAAGGAGAGGAGAAGGGGTGAATAAGGGTGTTGTACAGGCACACAGGCCTGCTTTCTCAGGATGTCACACCTGCTCCTTTCAGCTGGGGCCTGGGATGGCCCCTTTTGGATCACTGGACAATCTGGCCCAGGACTGAGAGGTGCCCGTGGGTCTGAGTACCGTCTGGAAAGCAAGTTCTTCTTAGGAAGTGGCAGTGTTCTACTCAGACCCAACAACTGGTTCAGAGTGTGCCTCAAATCTACAGAAATACCTGCTGGCAGGCCACCATGCTGAGGATGGCCTCTCGAGATTCTAGATTGTAATCCAGTGGTGGGTCAAAATTTACCGCACCCTGACTCCTGTGCTCCCCTTTATTCCTACCAGAGCTGAGCCGAGTGGCCTCCCAGGACCAAGCAGCTGGGGGGGTGGGGGGGTCGGGGAGAGGATGCAGGCCAACTACCCAGCACCCAGCTTGTCCCGAGCTGGGGTCGTCCTTCGTCCTCTCTGGCCGGCAGTTTCTTAATTGTTTTGTAGGTGGGTGCTCCCTGTGGAAAGTCCTCCGACAGAAAGCCAGGGGCATGTTCTTGCTCTCTTGCGATGGAGTGGAAGGGGAGAGCCAGATCCTCTCCTCGCTCTGAGCAGAGAACACATTTGATAACTCCTGGGAGTGGAAGCTGGGCACATTGAAAGTATCAAGTGGAAGTGATCCAAGAAATTGTCAGCCTGACACACAAAACAACTCACAGTGTATTGAACGCCTAGAAACAAGCTAGACAGGCTGTAGATGAGAGGGTGAGAATGGAAGACAAATGTGGCTCCCTAAGGACCCGGCCCAGAAGAGCCCCGGTGACATCCTAGGCTTCCCCTTGGGCTGCAACCTGCATGGTAGGCAGTTCAAACCCACCAGCAGCTGCACAGAAGAAAGGTTGCTTTCCATTCCTGTGAACAGTGCCAGTCTCAGAAACCCGCAGCATTGCCTTGGTGGCAGTGAGCTTGTTCGTTTTGTTTTTTTATGGTCTGGAAGGACACGGCCTATTTTCGGTAGCTCAAGAATAGTCAGAGCAGTAACCGACTGAGGTGCCACTCAAAGGATTGGGCAGGCAAAGGTAAGAAAAAGTCCCCCTGTGAGCCCCTCCTATTGCTTCCACCAACACTCCCCATCCACTGGATGCTGTCCTCTTCTCAACCCTCCCTGCACATATACAGCCCAGTCTTCTCAGTACTTACCGTGTGATATCAGTTCCTCCTCGGTGGAAGAGCTTTGAGTCTGCCCCTGAAGGCCGGAAAGTCCTCTGAGCATCTCCCTGGGCCTCCTGCCTGGAGCTGAAGCCTTCTTCCAGTGAATAGTGGGTTGTGGGCACAAAGTAGGTCTGGGAACTTAGACGGTGAACAACTCGGAGCCTAGCCTCTAGCATAAGACCTAAGCAAGTCATGTGCGGTGCTTGGTTGGTGGGTTATTTCTGCCCACAGGAAGAAGGAGATGGCAGAGACGTGGACTCTGCCTCTGTCTTGAGAAGACTCAGATACATCACATCAGCAAGTGAGATGAAGGCATGCGCTCTACCCGCGCCCCTTGGCCAGTCTCTTTCTCCCCTCCTCAAGAGATGCTCTGCAGCCACGGAAATGCTACCTGCTGCCCGCACACGCTGCCCACACAGTGCCACTTAGTGTGGGTGAGGAACTTCATTGGTAGCTTTGTTTTAATTAATTTACATTTAAATAGCCTAGAGGGGCCCTCAGTGCTCTATAAATTCTGAGTCTGTTGCTTTGGGGGAGGGGGCACTAAATGAGTCTGTTGATGGCTCCTGTCTGGCTCCAGCTCCAGGGCTCTCCCTCAGGCCTCTGCCTGGAAAAGCTTGTCCAGGGAAAGCCACCGGTGGCTCGGACAAGACCGTTCTACTCGGCTACCCACCTCCCAGTCAAATACAGACCACCTTCTCTAGGAGGAGGAGCCCTGGGGGTGTCGTGGCTGCTCGTTGGGCTGCTACCCTCAAGGGCAGCAGTTTGAAACCACCTTGGGAGAAAGATGAGTCTTCCCACTCTGGTGAAAAGTTAGCCTTGGAAACCCATGGGAGCGGTTCCACCATGAAAAGCCGGAACTTTCTCTGCCAGGCCAGCAGCCTGCCGTTTTGAGCATCCCGGTGGGCAGGGCTGGGGCTGTGGCGCCCTTCTGGTGATGAAAGGATCCAGCTTTTTACTCTCGGTGTCGAGAGAAGCCTTCATTGGGACCAAATGAAAAACAAGACGCATGGGCTTCCAAAGAACTCCATATTTATTTTACATAGTTTGACCATACACAGCTCATGCCAACACACAGAAGGCATAGACAGACAAACTCACCAGCTGCTCTTGTCCAGAGTCTCATGGCAATCAACAAGGATAAGGGGCTTTTTTTTTTTTTTTCGCTTTTTTTCTTTTTTTCCCTGGAAGTGAGACCTCATTTCTTTTTGACTGTACAAAATTTACACTGCAAAGGGTGAGGGCAACAATTCAGGGCTGTGAGGTCTGAATGCAAGCTCAGCAACTTCCCATCCGG
Organism: Tenrec ecaudatus; assembly: GCF_050624435.1. NCBI lineage: Eukaryota > Metazoa > Chordata > Mammalia > Afrosoricida > Tenrecidae > Tenrec > Tenrec ecaudatus. The sequence goes on along the minus strand of NC_134530.1, from coordinate 193,882,796 downwards.
GCGCCCGCCAGACCCTGCTCCTGGGGCTGAGCGCAGCCATCCCGTGGGAAAGGACAGTGGGCAGATGAGCCTGGGGCCACCTTCTTCGGTCCACCGGTGTGCTCTGCCCCCCTCAGCAAAGGAATGCTTGGCGTGCCCCACCCCCACCCCCTAGCTGCCCCCTGGCCAGAGCTAGCAGCATGAATCTGTGTGCTTTCACTGTGGTCCTGCCAAGCGGGGGTGGCGGCCGACTTTGCTGAGCTCTCCCTTTTGGCTGCAGTCACGGTCAGGGTTGGAGCAGTTGAGGACTCTTACAAAGAGGGCCGATCGACCAATCCAAGAAGGAGAGAGCCAGTGATGTGCTTTTATTTAGGCTTCAGCATGCCCAGGGCCCTTCAGCAGCAGGCAATAAAACAAAACTCATTTCCGCTTAATTGAATTGTTCATCTCACGGTTTCCAATTTTTAAAGTGCAATGTTTAAAAATGAGCCTCCTCGGGCCAGCCAGACCCAGCTGGCTGAGGAGGTGTGGTCGCCCTCTCCCTGGTCAGCACGAGGTGGTCCGGGGCGTGTGGGAAGGGGCTGCGGAGGGGAGATGCCAGAGAGGAGTGGTCTGCGACACCCTCCGGTTGTGCATTGGGAGCCTCCCACTGCCTCCAGCAAGAAGGCAGATATTCCCAGGCTGGAGCCTCCGTGCCTTTTGTTGAACAGAGTCCTTAGACCTCCCTAGAGAGTCAACTTAATTCGAAAACCCTAAGGACCCCTGATTATCTGATGAGACGGCATGGTTTACTGGGGTGGTGAGATCCTTTATGGCCAGCGCTGCCAAGTGCCATCCTTGGTTCTGTGTTAACTTGCAGGGACGTTGCTTTTCTTCTTAGTATACTCATCACTGCCAGGAACTAAGCTTCCCCGACCAGCCAGCTCATCTGCAGGGCCAGCTGAGCCCTCAGATCCAATAGTTCCTCTCTGGTGTCATTCATTTTCAGCAAACAGATTCCTCCACAGCCTTCGTCTCCATCTTTGCTCCTGTCAACCACCACTAGACGCTTGGGGCGTTGGATTCATTGGTCCCCGGATTCAGAAGCTTCCTACTCTAGTGTCTATGAGCAGGCACTGCTGAGAAGGGCTGCTAGCCACTTGCTCTCTTGCATGCAAACACCAGCCCAGATAGCGCGAGTGCTTCCAGATGATCTAGTTTTATTTTTACAATCCATCCCTGTCCTGTTAGCAAGAGGGGACACTGCTACCCTGTAGCACCTTATGCCTCAAGAAGGCTGTCATCGGGCACGTGGGGAGGGCGTGTGAGAGAGTGGGCAGGTAGCGTTCTTTCCTCTGTCCCCAAACCCTGGAGATCCCGGGGCACCAGCCCCTCCAGGTGCTGCATTGTGGCTGTGCTTCCACGCAGGCGCCAGGGTGTGCTGCCTTCTGGGGGGTGGCTCGGGGGAACTTACAGGAAGTTCTCTTGACTTTCTGGCCAGGGCTCTCTCCAGAGTTCGTCTAGCTAGCCAACCCGCCCTCGGAAACCTACGAGTTAGGACCATGGCACATGTATGTACTGCTCTAAGAGGGAGGCCGTCTGCCCGCCCCCCCCCAACTCCCTCACCCTGAGCTGGGAGGAAGCCATGAGCAATCCTAGCAAACGGCAAGCCAGTCACTGGCCACCGTCACACGCTGTGTCCCTGGAGCTTAAAAAGCACCGCTACACAGAGGAGCTGAACCTCCTTAAAGAGCCTGCTCTCCCCATACTCTGCTCCAACAGGAGACCGAGCGTAAGCCAAGTCCTAGGCCAGCTGGGAGTGCGTTGTCACTAGCCACTGGCCCCTCTCCCACGTCGGGAGCAGCCTGCTAAGCACGGTGTAAAGACCCTTGTTCCTTTCCCCGACACGGCTGGTTCGCCTGCATTTGTGTCACCATCACACACACCCCCACGTGCTCACATTGTTGGGGATTCCTCAAACTGCGAACTCACTGTCCTTGAGTCAGTCAACAGAACGCCCCTGTGGGTTTCCGAGACTAGAACCCTGCACAGGATGGAAAGCCTCCTCTATCTCCTTCAGAGTGGCACAATGCCCTGCTCTGCCAGGGCTCCTGGGCAGTGCCCGGTCTCACAGAATGAGGTAGGCTTAACACACCAGCACAAGTTCTCATGGAACCTTAGGGAAAGGGCCTACATTTGCAGACTCTGCCAGCAATCAGTGAGCATTGCAGCGCTGCAGAAAATCAGAGGGCCTGGTAGAGTCGGTCAGATGGTGTGAAGGGCAGTGCCAAGTATGTGGTCACTTTTCTCAGGGTACCTGTAGCTGAGTTTAGTCCTGGAAAGGGGTTTACAAAGGGTGCTTATTTCTTTAGTCTGCCTATCACCTGCTGAGGTCTTTGGGGTCCCCAAAAAGTGATGGGCCCATCACAGAAGGGTGGGTCCTGGGGGGTCTCTGTTGGTGGAGACCTTGCCAGTAGGCATATGGGACATCAGTGCAGGTTGTAGTGCTTCCCAGAAAGGTGCGGTCCATCCCTGGCAGCAGCTGGGGAAGCTGGGCTTGCCCTTGCCCTTGCCCTTGCCTCTGGCTTCATGACATTAAGGGCATGTAGCTGTTGCCCGTGCTCACTGAGTGTCTGCCTACGGTTGGAGAGCCCTGCCTCAGAGCCCAGGGCCTGGCTTGAGTCCAGCCAGCATCCCAGAGAGATGCAGCCCAAAGACCACTGGGAACCCTTTGGACAAACTTAGGGCTGCTTCCTGGGTTCATCTTCACAACCAAGGTGAGCCCCAAGCACCTTCCAGACCCTTCCACTGAGCCAACCGGCCAGCACAGCGCAGAAAGCTTTGAGTGGAGAGGAAGGGAGGAGGGAGGCTGCGTAAGCTCATCCAAATCTGCTCTCTCCCAGCACAGACAGCACCCCACCCCAGGAGGCTGGGGAACTCTGGGAGGCTGGCATCTGCTGAGGCAGCCACACAGACTGCATATGGACGCCCAACGTGTCTACACACATCCTCACTGATTGTCGCTCTCTTCTCTCCATGTGTCAGCTTTGATCATTTTGTCACCAACCCACAGCCTGTCTGGTGGCTTACCCGACATGAGCCAAGTAAAAAGGCACATTGTGCACAGAGGGGCCCACTGGACAGTGGCTGTCCTGGTGTCCCGGACCACTTAGCCCCAGCTCGCAGTCATCTGCAGTGACAAAGCCGCTCTGTAACCTCAGGGATTCTGTGACGTGTGTGGAGTTTCTGAAATGACCAAACTGACAAAACACTGGTTTGTACTCCAGCCTAGAGATGAAGTCACATTTTCACAGCAAAAAAAAGAAGGGGGGGAGCATGTTTTTAATATCAAATTGTGGCCATCAGTGTTTGCACTGACCTTGATTAACTGTCTTTTTATTTTGAAAAGTAGAGTTCAACAGGGTGGTCTACAAACCTCGGGAATCTCGGTCTGGTGACAGCTGTGGATTGAAACTCATGGCATGAAATGCACCTGGCAGAGCAGTGTGCCCGGGGCCAGGGAGGCCCAGCCCAGTCACCTGGTGCCAGCAAGCTGAGCAGCCAGAGCCTGGAAGCCGGGCAGGAGGGGAGAGTGTGGCCCAGCCAGCATTCCCTCAGGCTCTAGGCCCCTGGGCCCTGTGCTGTGTTCTGAGAGGAGGCTTGCTCGCCCACCACTGCCCCAGGGAAACGGCACCCAAGATCGGTCTCAGAACCTTCTAGGAACCCGCAGCGGGGCTTCCGTTGAAAATGGTGGAAATTCACATTGGTGCACTTTTCATCCTGAAAAGTCAGGTCTCTGTTGATCCTTGCAGACAGCCTCTCAAGCCCGCAGGCAGGGTGGGGTGAGGAGGAGGTGTTTAAAAAGGATGATCCATTTCATCGAGCCAAGAGGCTGGGCTGGTTGGAAAGTCGGGATAGCCTACACTGCTTCCGGTGGAGATGTCGGAGGTGGGTCCCCCAGCCATGGCTCTCAGCGTCTGGCTCACTCCCTGCCCTGCGTGCGCAATGATGCCCAAATTACTGTCCACCGTGTAATCCAGCCCATTGAGCAAAGGAGCGTGAGATGGCAGGGACGATATGGAGGATGGAGACTGGGGGATTCCATAGGGGCTCCCATCCCTCAAGTCCTGATAGGATTGTCCTGTCCCGTCCATGGAGAAGCCTCCATTCATTAACTGTCCGCCTGTAACGTCCCCCACGTTGCCATAAATCCTGTTGGTGTGGCCAATCTCTGAGAGAATCTGATCCTCTGTGGACAAAAGAAATGGAGATTTATTGTCAGCTGCCAGCACCTGGCAGATCCCTGAGTCTCACCACTGAGGAACACGTATCAGGAGAAGAGCCCACGAGTGTCAACTGCCTTACCACCGAGCATGAGGTCAACCACCAAAGCCGGACTGACCTGTGTCAAGGGGGATCACCTGCTGAGAGTCCAAAATCCCAGGTCCCCAACGGCTGGACTCGTGTGTGGTGAGATGGGTGGCCCAGTGTGGTGCAAGTCCCTGAGATCACGGTGTGGAGTATGGCTGACAGGTCTTGTGAGTCACGTGTTACATCACAATGGCAAACTATGTGCTGAAAGCATTCCCTCTGGAAGCTGTAAAGCTTAGCACAGTGCTTGGTTTCACTGGCTGGGAAGCAAGCAGCCCACATGGTGAGCAGCTGAGAAGGGCCCCCCTAGCTGACCTGGAAACAAGGTGCGATGCTGCTGAAGGACTCTGTTTCTACTGAGCTGGGGATGAGATAGAGATTTGATGACGTAAATGGGCCTTCTTGTTTCTTGAGAATTTTTATTAAGGGAAATTTAATAGAACCTTTGCTGCTTGAAAGAACGCATTTCTCCTCCAAAGCTGAGCCATTTTGTAGTATGCCATTAGTCAAGTTCAACTCCCAGCCGCCCCTGTGACAGGGTAGAACTGCTCCACAGAGGCCTTTCTTTCCCAGGCTGCACTCTTTTCTCTCCTCCATGTAAAACTAGAACAAATTAAAATGGGCCATACAATCAATGAAGACAAACGTGTGCATAAGCAAATGTGGTGAAGAAAGCTGATGGTGCCCAGCTATCAAAAGATACAGCATCTGGGGTCTTAAAGGCTCGAAGATAAAAAAGTGGCCATCTAATTGAGAAGCAACAAAGCCCACATGCAAGAAACACACCAGCCTGTGTGACCACGAGCTGTCGAAGGGATCAGGTATCTAACATCAAGGAACAAAAAATCATATTGAAAATGTGAGTGAGTGCAGAGTGGAGACTCAAAGCCCATTGGTAGCCAACCAGACACCCTTTACTGAAGGGTTGTGGGGAAGAGATGAACCAGTCTAACTTTCCTCTACTTCTTAAATGCTTCCTCCCCTCCACCACTATCATGATCCCAATTCTATCTTACAAATCTGGCTAGACCAGAAGATGTACATAGGTACAGAGAGCAACAGGAAACAGGGAATCCAGGACAGATGACTCCTTCAGGACAGTGGTGAGAGTTGGGATGCCTGGAGGGTGGAGAGAATGTGGGGTAGAAAGGGGGAACTGATTACAAGAATCTATGTATAGCCTGGGGGAGGGACAGCAGAGAAGAAGGCACGGGGAGACATCGGACAGTGTAATATATGACAAAATAATAATTTATGAATTATGAAAGGTTCATGAGGTAGGGGGCAGTGGGGAGGGAGGAGGAAAATGAGCAGCCGATATTAAGGGCTCAAGTAGAAGGTAAATGTTTTGAGAATTATGATGGCAATAAATGTACATATGTTCTTGACACAATGGATGACTGTATGGATTGTGATAAGAATTGTATGAGCCCCCAATAAAATGATTAAATTTTTAAAATGAGTCAAAGGGGAAAACAAATGATATGTTAAATGTTTTTTCCCCAATGTCGCTTGCGGTTAAAAGGGCTGCCCGCAGAGGCTTGGTGGCCCCAGTTACGCGCCAGCACTTGCTCTGGCGCTGCAGCTTAACCCCCTGCGCCACGGGCAGTCGCAGCAGTTCAAAGGTAGCGCCTGATATGTTAAATTTTAACTATAGCTGCAGTAATACACTTCCTAATGTTGGAGTCTGTTGGAGGGCAAGACTGGTCCCATCCCTAGTTAATGGTCCATAGGAATTCAATGGAGGCTTAATCTGCGTGGGGACCCATGCAAACAGGTTCTAGGCTTTCACTGTCATCCATAACTTTCTGCAAACCAGGTGTTCACAATTAAAGCACCAATACAATTTCCCTCCTCTGATCTTGGATTTTATTATTAACCATCATTGGATCACACAGGCTGGTGTGTAGACTTCTGTGTAGACTTAACTGACACCTCACTTAGATGACTGCTTGTTTTAAGGCAGCCTTTAAGACCCCCAGATGCTGTTCTTTCTGATATAAGCTATAATCTTTCTCCCTGCTAGCAGCCAAGTGTTTGACCATTGGGCTACCAGGACCATTTTACTCCGCCAGAGTATGGGATTCTCATATTCCCCAGGGAAGTCTGGCAACCAGGAGACCCAGCTCAGCCAACAGAAATGAGCTATAAAATAAGATCCGATAGTGTGACAAGGGGGGGGGAAACGATAAATTATCAAGGGTTTGTGAGGGGAGGGGACAGGGAGGGAGGGAAAAAATAAGGAGCTGATACCAAGGACTCAAGTAGAATAAAATGTTTTGAAGATGATGGCAACAAATGTTTCAATGTGCTTGACACAACGGATGGATGGATGGATTGTGATAAGAGCTGTATGAGCCCCCAATAAAATGATTTTTTAAATAATAATAAGACCTGACAATCCTGTATGTCTCGCTCAGACGAGACCCTAGCAGATGAGCATGAGCCCACAGAGCTCTTCCAGCTCCAGCAGAGCAGACCACCAAGCTGAGTTACAGGCTTTCCAGAGGCCCGCACTCCCAGTAGACACGGTACCCTCTGCTGCACAGACTTCTTCCTGTACCCCTGCCTGCTCTGGACCTCCATGCCCACAGTTCAGCACTCCACTCCTCCTGACCCCCTGACCCTGATGAAAATGAAAAAACAAGGACAAGGAGGCACTCATGCTTTGAAAAGAGCAGAAGATAGAGGCCCAGCTCCACGGTCAACTGGCCAGTGCGTGGCTTTTGGCCTGTGCCGTCCCCTCTGACCAGGGCACATCCATAGCCAGCGGTTTCATCAGGTCTCACGATAACAGTGCGATGAGTGGCAGGTCGCAATTCCCCGTGTACAGATGAGGAAATGGAGGCTCAAAGGAAATACATTGATTCGACAAGAGTCACAAATGGAACCGGGCTTTCGGACGCCCAGCTCAACCACTCTGCCCCATCTGAGGATTCAAGCTCCTCCCTTCTGGCTCCTGACTAACCCCCGCCGAGCTCACCCAGGCCGGCATTTGCAATTTTGCAGGTGCACAAAGGTGAAGATAGCTGGCGCATATACTGCATAGCGTGTGAGGGGGAGGGCGGAAGATGGAGTGAGGGGGGGCCTTCAGAAGTGAGGCCAGCCCCCCACAGCACATTCACTCGCTGGACCGATTTCCCAAGAAAAGGGACCATTGAGCTTGTCCTCCCCCAGTCAGGGCCTGGAAGGTGCAGCTAAGCACTGCCGGTGGTGACTGCACAGGGGCCAGGGCAAAAGGCTGGGATGGGGGTGCGAGCAGGGCAGGGGGCTGGTGAGAGAGCACCCGGTCAGCAGGAAGGGAGGGGAGGCCGTGGGGCCCATAGGACAGGGCCTGGACAGGTCCCAAGGAACCCACCTTCCATGTCTCAGCCGCAGGGCTTTCTGTTCTCTGACACCCCTCCCACCTTACAGGGCCACCAACCCACGGATCACTGTCTGCCGTGTGCTGGCCTCAGGCCTGCGCCTCGCCCCTCCAGCCCTGCTCACCTCGGAAGCTCAGCTCACTGTCACTAACCCCACAGTCCTCCGCAGAGCTCTCCTTCTCCTGCTTGCTGCCGCCACGGCTCCTCTTGACGCTCTTGTAGAACTGGCCCCAGCGGTGCCGCCCCGCGTCCTTCTTCAGCCGTTTCTCCTTGGCCCTTCGGTTCTGAAACCACACCTGCCACACAAACACACGGAGACATGCTCAGTCCACCCAGGGCCCCGAGCCGCCCCCCCCGGGGGGCACCCTGGCCGGGGGTCTGCATGGAAGCGTGCAGAAGCCTCTGTAGAGCTGGGCCAGGACGCCCTGAGCCTGCGCGGCCGGCCGGCGCAGTGGGGCGGGGACTCACCTGCACCACCCTCATGTCCAGGCCCGTCTCCGAGGAGAGCTGCTCCCGCACGTGGCGCGCCGGCTTGGGCGAGTTCTTGTACGCGTTCTTCAGCGTCTCCAGCTGCTTCGCCGTGATGGTGGTCCGAGGCCGCTTCGCCCCGGCCTCCGAGTCATCTGCAAAGAGACACCTTTTCTTATCCCCCCCGCCGCCGACCTCTCTGGCTCTTCCCTCCCTTCCCTCCAGTCCCACCCTCCCTCCCGTGAGCATCAAAAGCCCTCACAGAGTTAACGCCCCTGGGCCTCCTCTGCGCGGCGCCTCTTCCCCAGCCCGGCCTCAGCCAGGGGTATCCCCTCCCTTCCCTCCAGTTAGCACCCCTGGGTGGAGCTCCTTGGAGAACTTGGCCAGGCAGGAAGGGGGAGGGGCCGGCCAGCCAACCCTATCCCCGCTCCACCAGGAGCCTCGGTTTCCCAGGCCCTAAGTTCTGGCCCCCTTCACCCCAGCCAGGGATGGGCCTGACCTGAGCAGGCTTCCAGTCGCCCCGAGGTTTAAAACTACGGAGTGATCCAAGTAAGATGCTAGGACAGCATGGGCGTGGAGGAAGAACAAAGCAGGCACAGCTTCTCCTAAGCCTGTTTTCTTGTATGAGTGCGTAAGAGGTCAGAATGCGCGCTGACCGTCCATACTGCAGGTCCGACTTTTTGAACGAAGAAAACACAGATCTAGCATGTTGGGAGCCCTGGTGGTGCATTGATTACACGCTGGGCTTCGAGCTGCAAGGTCAGCAGTTGGAAACCACCTGCCCCTTTGAGGGAGAACACAAGGCTTTCTACTCCCTTGAAGAGTCAGTCTGGGAAATGCACAGGGGCAGTTCTAGCCCATCCTACAGGCTGGCAACGATTCTGTGGCAGTGAGTTCTTTAGAGAGTATGCTGGGGCAATCTGCTGGTAATCCAACTCCCATCTCCACAGGCTCCCCCCCAGGCAGGAACTGGCCACACTTGGTCCCAGCTCCCTCCTGGGATGGCTGCAGAGAGCAAGGGGGACCACAGAACCAGGGTCTCCCAGGTGCTAGACTTTTTCTAGTTCTCTGCACTCCTTTCCAAGAGTCCTGGTGGCAAAGTGGGTTAGGCGTTGGTTTGCTCACCACCTGGTGGCGATTCAGACCCACCAGCTGCTCAATGGGGGCGGCTGTCTGCTCTGGTACAGATTCACTGTCCTACAAAGCTTAGGAGGAGGGCTCTGGGAGCGGGCATCCACTCGGCAAATGTTGGCTTTGTTTTGCCTGGTTCCTCCCTACACTCCCAGTTTCTTTTTTAGTTTCCAATTATTTTTATTTATTTTATTAATCATTTTATTGGGGGGGCTCTTACAAACCTTAGGACAATCCATCATTCAATTGTACTTAGCACCACTTGTACATATGTTGCCATCAACATTTTCTTTCTACTTGAGCCTTGGTATCAGCTCCTCTTTTTTCCCCTCATACCCTTGTGAACCCTTGATCAATTAAATATTATTGTTGTTATTTCATGTCTTACACTGTCCGTTGTCTCCCTTCACCTACATTTCTGTTATTTGTCCCCCTGGGGGAGGGCTATATATCCAACCTTGTGATGGGTTCCCCCTTCCCCCACACAATCCCCATACCCTCATGATATCACTACTCCACTACTGTTCTTGAGAGTTTTATCTGTCCTGAATTCCATGTGTCTAGAACTCTTGTCTGTACGAAGGTGTGTACTCCGGTCTACCCGGATTCTTAAGGTAGAACTGGGTCATGGTGGGGTGGGGGGTGGGGATTGGCATACAGATTGGCATATACTACACCTTGGTTGAATTGTCCCTTCCTAGTAATCCAATTGTGTCGGGAAGGTGAGCATCACGGAATGCCAGATTATTAGAACAAAGTGTTCTTGCATTAAGGGAGACCTTGAGTAGAGGTTGAAAGTCTGTCTGCTGTCTTAATACTTTAACATCTAAATATGTGTACATGGCCCTCTATCCCTCTAATTGTAAATTAACATATTTACATATATTTCTTTTCTCCTCTCCTTCCGGTCAAAAAAACCCTCTCTCGGTCACAGCAGGAACAACCACTAACTATCTAGGTGCCCTGCAGGCCCGGTGCTAGTCTACGAGCTCTGCACGCAGTCTGTCCTCCTGGCCATTGACAAGGGTTTGCTCGGCATCGGAAGACCTAAGTCCAAGCCTGGCATTGCCATGCCCCTGGTGAGCAAAGTGACTTGGGCAAGTGGCTTCACTCTTTGAAAGCTGGCCGTGATACCAGTTGCCCTGCGTGTGGCAGCGTGTTGAAACCCACACCACATCCATGCCCACCCTCCAGTGTTCCTGAGGCAGCACCTCACCCCCTCCGGCCCGCTCCTCTTTGGTCATTGACTTTTCCTGAAAAGCCTGTATCACCTCTGCATCCAGCCCCACCCTTGAACCAGCTCCCTGAGGCCCACCAAGGCCATCAGCAGAGAAGATACTTCTGAGATTCTAATGTAAAGGCCAAAAATGTCTACATGAATCCTGTGAGAAGAAAGTCATCCCTACGGAGCCTTGGTGGTGCAGACGTCAGCGGGTGGGCTGCTCACTGCAAGGTCAGCAGCTGGAAACCACCAGCCCCTCCGCAAGAGAAAGGAGGGGCTTCTTTACGGCCGTGAAGAGTGACCATCTCAGACACCCACCCACCCACCGGGGCGGTTCTGCCCTGTCCTGTCGGGTCGCTGTGAGTCAGCATCAACCCCGGTGGCAGTGAGCTGGTGTGTTTGTTTTCCCCATATTCACCAGGAGCCTGGTGGCTCAATGGGGTACGTGTTGGGCGGCCACCTGCACGGCCAGCTCTCACTCTACAGGACACGAGGAAGCTACTGCCGCAGAACAACTCACAGCCTCAGAAACGCTACCGTGGGTTGGAGTCCAGCCTCTGGCAGCAGATTTGGTTTGGGTTTGGGTTCCTATGTTTATAGAGATGATAGCACGGTTGTGTTTGGTGCAAATATGAATTATAGAAACATGAAATAGCATAATCCAAAAACTTGTTTTTTCATTAAATTTGAGATACTGAGACCACCAACAAATTTTAATGCTTCCAGAATCACTTAATTTCAAGGTCAGTTGGCCTCGTGAGTGGGAAATCGTGCTCGCAGGGCCACCTCATCTTTGGTTGGTGTATCGTTGGCTCCGCACCGCTGTTTACGAGCGCAGGGCTTTCTTCTTGGCCCTTACGGGGACTAGAATGCTGTTATTTTAACATTCGCTGTTATTGTAATTTAAAATCTTTTTTATATCCTATAACAATGTCATCCAAGTATTCATTAAGTACGATGGCGGTGCGCGTGCTGAAAAATGTAGCCCAGAATCAATAACTTTGGTACGGAAGTTCAATGTGATAAAACGCCCTGAAGAAGGTGAAGCAAGCCCATGCTACCCCGGGCTGTTAATTTAGGAGAGAGCATTCCATGAAGTATTAGAGATAATGCTGAGAAAATAAAAAGTAGCATTAAGGCAAAGATACGCTTCACCGGTTATGGATTTATGTGCTTCCAGATTACATCCTTCCCCACCCCACACACGCACACATACTTTTTGCTTTAATTCCTGTGGGGAAATTAGTCTTCAGCTGTGTATTTTGAATTATGCAGGGTCTCCTAGAACTTGTCCCTGGCATGAAATGCAACCTCATTAGATTGAAAATGCAAATACCCAAGGAGCTGTAGCAAATTATCAAAAATCTTCACACTAGGGTGCAAACCGCTGCTCCTGGTCCCTTTGCTGGCAGCTCAAGGGAGTGTAGTGAGCTGGTTCTGCCTCAGGGCCAGCCCGTGTGGGTCAGAATGGAACTGGGCTCCTCTGGGTTCCCGGGCAATGACCTTGCAGAAGGACATCACCGGGCCTTTCTTTCCAGGGCCCCCGGGTGACTTCTCAACCTTTCGGTCAAGTGCACTAGCTGTTAGCTCCACCCAGGGCCTCCCAGGAAAGAAGAAAGCCACTTTCAGAGAGAAAGTTAAATGCCCCCGACCACCCGCTGCCGTGGGCTTAGAGCAGCCCCATGTGCCTCCGTAGAGGAAGCCCCCCCGCCCCCACAGCCCACACAGACATGCTATTTGAGTTTCAAGTAACCAGAGCAGAGGAGCTGGCTAAGCCGGCAAAGGTCCCTACCAGGTGCACGGGCAGACCTGGGTCCTGGAGAAGGCAGACCAGAAGCCTGTGTTCATTCCAGAGGCAGAGCGGTGGGTGAGGTGAGGAGCGGTGCTCAGAGAGGTGGGGGAGTCCCTGGAGGGTCCCCCCACTCTTGCAAAAGCCCACCTGGGCACTACTACAAACCTCAATTTCACACTGCATTTATTAAGCGAAAAACGGATTCGTATTGATCAGCTTCCTTTAACATATAGGGCACTGGTGGCACAGTGGTGGGCAGGCCGGGGAGCCTCAGGCCGTGGAGCCTCAGCCTGGGCAGGCGACCATGGCCACGCAGGGCGCTGCTCACCGTTCTGCTTGGCCGTCTCGTAGTCGTCCTTGCACACCAGCCGCCCGTCCTCCATGAGGTAGAACTCGTCCCCCGTGGCCAGCTGCCGGTTACAGATGATGCAGGCGAAGCAGTGTAGATGGTAGACGAAGTCCTGGGCTTTGCGGACCACCTGGGTGGGGGGGATGCCCTGCTGGCAGGCTGTGCATTTTGTGCCAAAGCGCCTGTTGGGACAGCGGAGACAGATTAGGGCAAAGGGGAACCAGGGGAGCCAGCCACCCCCAGGCTCCAGCAGCCCCCCTCCCACACCCTTCCCTCAGTCCCCCAAGTTCCCCCAGCCCTCCAGACTCCCCCCATTCTGTGAATCCTTGTCACCAACCACCCCACCCCCACCTCCCAGAATAATGGGCTCTCAGAGCCTCCCCAGTCCACCTGGACCTCCCACTGGCTTCACTACATTGTCTTCCAGCCTCTTCAACCACAGAAGGAGGGCCTGGATCAGAACTCCAGTCTCCAAGGCTCCTGTGCTGGGCTCCAGGATGCCCCATCACTGCCCATCATTTAGTCCAGGCAGCAGGAGTAGCTGAGTCCCTGATGTCACCCTCAGCCTGTGGGCCTGCTGGTTTCCTCGCCATCATGGGGAAGCCAAGAGGACCTCAGCATGCTCCCATAGGCTGGGGTGTGACATGTCCAGCAAACCCCACTGGTCTCTGCTTACTGAATCCACAGGGGAGCCCCTGAGAAAATGCAGGGTCCCCCTGTCCCAGGCCTCCCTTTCCCCTGGCACCCACCCCCTTCCTGTGCACTGCCTCTCAGATGTGCAAACAGGACCCTGGAATCTGCAGTTGCAAGCCCCCATGACAGACAAACTGGAGCAAAACGGTTGCCAGCCTCTGTACAAAACGCCACTGCAGGCCTCGCCCTGCAAGCCTTCACCTCCCGCCAGCCTGCGCTGAAGGTGGAGTTGGAAAGGGTGGTAAACGGCACAGTTAACATGCAGCCCAGTGGGGTCTTTGAAGCCCTCTTCTCCCCATTCTAGTCGAGACCAGCAAAGCCACCCCAGTGGTCATCAGTGGCGACAAGGACATCCAGGGGCCAGTGTGGACCAGGGCTCAGCAGGGGTGCCTCCCGGCTGCAGGTGAGCATTCCCTGCCTCAGGAAAGAGGGGGTGGGAAAGGCTGGGAAAATGTGTGTGGTGGGGGTTGGGGGGGCAAAGAGTTTAAAACTGCAATCAACCTAATCATTCATGACATTTCACACAGCAGAACTTTATCTTCTTCAGGATGAAAGACTCGCCTAATGGATCTGGGGAAGGTTTGATTTTAATGGTCCCTTTAACTAATGCTTATAGGCAGCCTGATTTCCCCTGAAAGGACAGTACATATTTCATCCACATTAATACCAAATAAATTAATTATGGTCATGGCTATCATGATGAATCCCAGATTAATGCAGAATGATGGGTCTCTTATACCATAATGATACCCGCTGAGGGGGCTGTGGGGGCCGGGGCAGGCATGACCAGCGCGGCTTCCCCAGCACCCCTCATCACAAGTCAGAGAGAAGCGGGTGGGGGGGGTCTCTATGTCTAGGTGGGCGACCCCAATCTTCTGAGATGGAGTACAAGAGAGGGTTTGGAGTAGGAGAGACTGAAACGCTCAGTTTTGGGGGTAGGGGGTGGGGGCTCTGCCTTCTGGATCCCGGGAATGCCTTTCCGGTTTTTTTTTGAGGGGGGCGGGTTTTGTGTAGCAGGAGTTCTCAACTGACATCAGGAAGGGCTGGGCCGGGCTGGGGGTGGGGGTGGATTTGTAAACCACCCCATCCCCAGAATGGTTCAAAATCATGCCTGGGCAGGGGGTCTGGGCTTACAGCAAATTTTCAGAAGGGTCCAGGACCCAGAAAAGTGAGTTCACAATACTGGTTGACTAATTAAATCAGTGACTGAAGCCTGTGCTTTTAGAAGATGTGCCCAGGGAAGGCCCCCTGAGGCTGAAGGACAGAGTAGTAACCTGTCGGCGCTGGAAGGTTCTGTGCAGCGGAGAACACGCTGCCTCACACGCAGTCGCTGTCCAAACACATCGCAGACAGCCCAGAAGAAAGGCAGGCTGATAACGTGTGTGTGTGTGTGTGTTTGTGAGAGAGAGAGAGAGAGAGAAACAAAAAGAAAAGAAAGCTACATGTTTGTTACTAGAGTATGTTTTCAGAACACCTGTACCTTTTAGAGTGAATCTGGGCCAATTCATAAAGCAAGTGTTAAAAACAAAACCATGCTTTCTTTGGGCATTGCAAACCTTCCCAAATAAGCCACCAACATCAAGAGACTCCGGCCACCCCCTCCACTGCAGATGCTGGGGGAACTGCCGCTCTTCTCTAAACACACGCCTGTCCTTGGTGGCCCACACAGGAGGGCTGAGCAGGGAGCTGGGGCAAGGGGGGGGCCGGGGGCTCGGGGCAAGAGGCTCCAGAATAGAGTGAGCCCTCTTCCTTAGCCTCACCCACAGAGGGGCCACATCTCCCTCCCACTGCAGCACAGAAGCCCAGTTGACACCAGGGCACCAGCGACAAGGAAGATCCCGGGGCATAAATTGCATTTGCATCCGACAGCGCTTCACACAGGAGGACGGCAGGAACGCAAGAAAAATGAAAAGTAAATGGACCTTCCCACCGGTGTTCTCAGCGATTGAAGCCATTTTCCTGATTGTGGGGTGTAGACAGAGGGCCAGTGGAAGTTACTCTTGGTACCTTCCTCCCCTGGGGCACAGCCAGCTGGGACCCTCACGGGGTGGGGGTGGGGGTGGGGGGGTGTTACTCCTTTGGCCCAGTAGGCTCCCTCAGCTCAGCACAGCAGGGCCCCACCCACCCTGGGCAGGGCCAGCGGACACCGGACAACAGCCATCCCTGGGGGGTGGGGGTGGGGGTCGGGAGGCAGGGATGGGATGAAGACAGCCTTGAGCGGGTGGTCTTGGACATCCTGTTGTGAGAAAAGCCCCTGGCCCCAACGAGGTGACGCTGTGGGTCACGCTGCTACACAGAAGCCGGAGCCCAGCTGATGGGATCAAATGTCCACCAGTGCCGGTGGGGGGAGGGCTGGGCACCAGCAAAGGAAAGCAGAGGCAGTATCCCCATCCCCCCACCCACACCCCCCCACACACTAAGTACCTATTACTGAGCACCTACTGTGTGCGGGGTCCTGCCCACGCAGGGACAAGCCCACCGGTGTCATTCACCATCTGCCCAGGAGCGCCCTGAGATCGTCACATGCCATTGCCAGTCTCTCTCCCCTTGTCCAGCACATCACAGGCAAGCCACAGAGCCCCCTGAATGCGTGACTGATGGATGGATGGACTGACTGAATGCATGAGTTAAGTGCTCCCTGCCTGAAACAGGGGAGGGTTGGTGCTAGCCGGACACTGCGGCTCCTGAGAAGGGAAGAGGCCACGCTCGCTCTGCAGAGCAAGCAGCCCGAGCTGGCCACCACACTCCCCACGCAGCTAGCCCCTGAGTGTCACGTGAGAGGGGGGTGATCCCCTGAGACACCAGGGGAGGCCGGGAGGGGCAGCCTCAGCTCTCACAGACTAGGAGTGAGGGCCAGGGATGGGCACAGGACTTCTGACAGCACAGCTTGCCCTCAGGAACACTCGTAGCCAACGCCCCCTGAGCAGCCGGCCTCCATAGAAGTTCTCGAACCCTCTGCCTCCCCACCTTTGTAGACCGGGGCCCTGACTGAGCCCAGGGGGTCCAAGCTGCCCTAAGAGTCCACACCTCCAGAGTCACCTCCCTGATGGATCCTGTGACCACCTTCCTCCCACCCACACCACCACCACCACTACAGCAGGGGCAGAGAGGAGGCCAGCTTATGACCTTGGTCTCAACCTCTGCTCTAGTGGTCATCCCGAGCAGCCGTCTGTCAGTCCACCCCTGCTGCTTGTTCCTGATCAGCCTGGCTCCACCCTTCACACAGAGACCAACCTGAGGATGCCTGGTCCCTGCCAACATCTGGACCCAGCGGAACCAGGCGCACAGAAGCTGTCTGTCCCATGCTGATGTTCCCATCTGTCCTGGGAGTGGGCCCACATTTGGGTCACAGAAACATTACTAAGAAAGCAGCTTCCATCTGCCAAGCACCCACTGTGTGCCCAGCTCTGTCTGGCACCTTACACTCATCTCGTGCTCACCACCAAGGCTCTCAGTCCTCTGTCCCCCAGGTCCCTCGCACCTCAGGGAACGTCACCATCGCTCACCGCCCCTCCGTGGCTGCAGCAGCCACACAGACACCCCTCCTGTCCCTGCCCACTCATGTTGGGGGCGCTTCCCTGCCTGCATCCTTCTTGGTCTTGTTGTGACCAGTAACTGCAGCCCTGAGAGTCACTTTCTATGCTGGTACCCACCGGCCACCTCCTCCATCCCTTCCAGCTTGCTCCCTCCAGCACCCTGATGCTGACAATCCTGAGACCCTTCTAGAACCCCTGACTGCCCGTCCCACCATACCATCTTCCCCCGTGGCCTCGTCTCCCTCCTCAGCCAGCAACAACTCCACAGGGCACCTTACTCGCCACCAACCTGCAGACGCCCTCCGCCCTCTCTGCTCCCACTCTGGGCCCCAGAAGGAGCAGCCACCTTGTGACGGAGCTCACTTTAAGTCGGTGATCTGCACCCCGAGAGGCCTCGGGAAATCATATCTACCCTCCAGTCTCCCTTCCTCAGTCTCAGCTGGTGGTCTGCTCCCTGGTCTCAGACCGTGACACTCTCAGAAAAGCCCTTCCCTCTCACTCTGCCCACCCCCCCACCCCCCGCGCCTGCCCCCGTCCCGTCCCTGTGGCCGGCTTCTGTGCATGCACTGTCCACGCTCCTGCTCAAGGCCAGCCCCTCTCCCTAATCAAGAACAGTCCTCCAGCAACGGTCCCCTTGTCTCCTGGACCATTAATTTTCCCTCCCTACTAGATCATCCCTGTCAGCCGACCAGCCTGCTAGTATTTTTCTCCTGTAAAAAATAAAAAGCACAGCTCCTCTGGACCACGCGTCTCCCTCCCCAGCTCAGCTCCCTCCACTTTGGAACAAACCCCCCGGAAGGAGGGGCTTCTGTTCAGGGTCTCTGGTGGCCCAGCTCTGCTCTAGAATGCACTCCAACCAGGCCACTGCTCACCGAGCAAGGACACTGCACTGCACAAGATAGCCGTGGCCCCCGTGGCTCGATCCAGGGGCCAGTGCTCACCCTACCCACTCTTCTTCCTCAGGACACTCACTCACTGGCCTCGAGACCGGACCCCTGACTCTGGCCCCCTGTGGGCAGCTCGCCTCCATCTCTTGGATCTCTTCTCTGTCTACTCCCACCCCAACCCCTGGGGGATTTCCCTTCCAGCTCGCTGGCGCTCCAGATAGGTAGACCTAGGATTTCCTCAGCACCCCCACATGCATGGCCAGAAGCCAGCTCCTGACCTTGACCATGCTTCTGGGGTCGTACACATCCCAAGAGTGGCCATTTTATCCTTCCAGTTGCTTAGACCCCAAACCTTAGAGTTCCCATAACTCCTGTCCCTCTCCCTCTCCCTCTCCCTCCTCCTCTTTCTCCCTCCCCCTCCCTTTCTCCTCCATCCAGTCTGTCCATAAATTCTTCCATCTAGATCCAGAATCGGACCAGTCTCACTCTCTCAAGTGACACTCCCCAGTTCCAGCCACCGCCACCTCTAGCAACCTGTTAGCAGGTCTCTGGACTGCAACCCCAGGCCTTCACAAGAGCCAACGCGACCCTGCGACAGCCAGTCAGACCCACTCAACCCTGCGCAGACCCTCCAGTGGCTCCCACCTCACGTAGCCTGAAACCAGCGCCCCTTAATGAACTATGAGACGCGGCACCACGTAGCCCTGTGACACGAGACACTTCCTGATGGAGATGCAAGACTGTAGTCTCCAGGCTGGCTTACAGCTCAAGGGAGAGCGAACAAAGCGTCCTCCCAACTGGACCCATAGGCAGCATCTTGATAAGCGGAGAAATCATTGACGCTGTGAAGGGTTTCACTTCACCTGGACCCATCATCAGCGCCCACGGAACAACGGTGGAGACACCCATCAGCCTCTGCATTGGGTCAGCGTGCTGCACCGGCGCTCTCGCAAGTGCTCAAGAGTGAAGCCGTCGCGTCACGTTAAGAAGTGAGGGGTGTCTGACCCTAGCCACGGTGCCTTCAAATGTCTGCGAAGGCTGGACAACGAGTCAGGAAGACCATAGGTCAGCAGTTCTCAACCTGTGGGTCACGACCCCTTTGGGGATCTAACGACCCTTTCACTGGGGTCTCCCGATTCATAACAGTAGCAAAATGATAGTGATGAAGTAGCAACGAAAATAATTTTATGGTGAGGGGTCACCCCCACATGAGGCACTACGAAAGGGCCGCGGCATTAGGAAGGCTGAGGACCACTGCCCTAGGAGATCTGGTGTCTTCTGGGGTTGTGGTACTGGGGAGGCCTTTAGATTGTCCCTTGGACTGCCAGGGGAACAGACGCATCTGTTCAGAAGAAGCCAGCCGGCATGCTCCTTGGTGAGACTTCATCTCATGTGCCTCACACATGCCATCCAGAGGGACCAGTCCCTGGAAAAGGTCACCAGGCTTGGTGGAGGGTCAGCAAGAAAGGGGACGGCCCACAACAGGAGGGGCTCAAACGTTATCACCATGGTCAGGACAGCGGAGCCTGGCCAGTGCCGCTCTCTGTTGTCGCAGGGCCGCTATGACATCGCGGCACCTACCCACAACCTCCACCTTGCAAAGTTCCACCCCCACCACGCTCCCCTGGGCTCACACATCCTCCACCCTCACCGGCCTTCCTGTGCTTGGACCACGCTCTGTCCAGGTGTCTGCAGGACTCCCCGTCCAGCTCTCTGCTCCAATGTCACCTTCTCAGAGAAGCCTTCTGCCCTCCCTCCCCCCCCCCCCAGCGCTTCCTCCCCTGTCCCAACAGGCATCCTGTGTGTCTTTGTGGAGTCCTGGCTAACCGGAAGGTTAGAGGTTGGAGTCTACTCATAATCATCTGCCTCCCCAAAATGCACCCACCACAATCCCTCTGCACCCCAGTGCTACCGGGACACGGCGGAGGCCCCACCGGTGGGAATCAGCCCGACGGAAACTCGATGCTTGCTGTTGTTTTGTATTTAGTGCACCTGATGCGTCCAGTGCCGGGGCCACCATAATATGTTCAATGACTGTGTGTTGAAGAAGTCATAACCCAGTCCTAGAGTATGAAGTAATACACGCGCCTCTGTTTCATTAAGGAAACGACGTACAGAAAGGTTTGGGGACCTGTCCAAGCACCCCCGGCTCTTAACCATGGAGCTGGGCTCAGTCTCCTCAGGGTGCCAGCACTGTGGGCCCCGGGGGTGGCCCAGGATGTGGGGAGGGGAGCAGCCCAAGTCCAGTCGCCTCCCTGTATGTCTGAGCTGCCATGGCACACTGCTCTGTCCCGTGGCAACAAAATACTGCATCACTTCATTTTATGCTTTAATTGCTTGCCAGTGATTTACTACAGGCAGTATATTTCGCCCCCGCTGACACGTCCCTACGTGTATTTCTTTTATCTATCACCACACTTGACAGGTAAGTTGCTGATATTTACTGTTACTGTATGTACCCATATTTCCAACATATATCACCGCCCACTCTGAGGCCACAGCCACGTCGTGGGCACACCACATTCTGCCCAGCCGCTTCTGCACACGTGGCAGGGGGCTGTTTTGGAAGGAGGCCGAGCACGGAGAATGGTCGAGCCTTGGGGATGGGGCCCCGGCCCCTTCTGCCCACAGCACATGCTTCCCCCTGAACCTCCTGGAACCACTCCCAGGGCCCCCTGTCTCATAAGAGGGAGCCATAGGGAAGGTTGAAGGAGACCTGGTGGCACAAACAGTTAAGAACGGAGCTGCGAACCAAAGCCCATCAGCGCTCGGCGGGAGAAAGGGCTGGAGAGCTGCTCTCATAAAGGTCACAGCCAATAACCCGCATAGCAGTCCTCGGACACGTGGGCCTGCCACCAGGAGTTTGCGTGGATTCCAGGGCCCTCCTGACCGCATAGCAACATAGATGCTTGGGGGGGGTGGAGGGGGGTTTGTTTTCTTTGAGGGATTGGGTGCTTTCTGAAATGAACATGTTTGGCACTAAAGATTCCAATACCATTTCAATTTTACTTTTCATCTTTTTCCTTTTAAGCCATGCACGCCACAATTTAGGTCTGTGGGATAGGGAATCTGGAGCGATTTTGTTTGGGTTTTTAAAGAAACGTAGGATAGATATGTAATAGCCCATCTCAAGTCATGTGATCAACAGCATCCTGTGAACCCCTCCTTTTCTGCCTCTTCTTTCTGCCCCCCCCATATACTGTTGTTATTTTAAACAATGTCTGGTGACTCGTGCTGCTACACAGAAATACCGCACGTGGTTGGCCGTAGTGGACAGAAAGTAATTTTCTTCCTTTAGGAGGCTAGAAGCCCAAATTCAGGACTTCAGACCGCTTCCACTTCCCACTGGCCCTGGGGGCAGGTCCTTGTCTGTTTTCCACATCTGTGGGCCCAGAATCCCATGGGTCTCAGCATCAACCTTCTACTGGACCTCAGAGGTTCTCTGAGCAGCAACGGTGAGTCCAAAGAGCACGCTCTGCTTCTGCTTCTGTTTTCTTGGTGTTAATCAGGTCCCTCCTTCTCTACTGACTGCTTTTCCTCCTCAGCTTTTATCTTGCAGGAGATGAAAAATGGTACAGGCCCCAGGGACAGGCCCCCTTGTAGCAGAGAAGAGCTGTGGCCTCAGGAAGGGTGCAGCGTAGTACCCTAATCCCGCTACAGTGGATGGACCGACCACATCCACTCACAGCATGGGGAGTGGCCGCCAAATTATATCATTATATAGCTGCCAAATCATTTAAAATCATAGTCCACCCAAACTGACACACAGTTTGGGGGAACATCGTTCCACCCGTTGGCCCCCTAAAATTAATGTACTTTTCACATGAAAAGCACTTTCACCCCATCATATCATCCCCAAAGTCTTAAATTTCATGCTGGGCAAAATTCCTCTTCATCTGTGATTCTAGACCACACACTTGACCTGCTCCCAAAGCAGAAGGTAGAACAAGGCACAGGTAGAGAGCTTCATGATCAGAGGGAGAGATGAAGCGAAAGGAAGGGTAACAGGCGCTGAGGAAATCCCAAACTCAGCAGAACACTCCACATCGGCTCTCAACTCTCTGAGACCATCTTGACCAAATGTGTGGGGCCCAACACCCTCTTTCCAGAAAAATGAATTACCCAGCGCCCCCTGGTGATTAAAACCGTTTGTGCAGTAGTCCATCGTCCAGGATAAAGTGTAAGGATCTGTTCTGGCAGACCCCTGCACTTGTCCAGACCAGTGGGAAACACTGATCTAGGCCATGGCCCTGTCCTCCAGACTCTGGGTGTTTGCCGTGCTTTCTGGATTCTGGGTGTGGGCTCTGTAGCCCTTGGCTTCAGCTTCACCTTCCAGGCCCACTGGGACAGCAACTCTGTTCCCTCGACCTTGGGCAACCCAATTATGCTCGTCCAACGGAGGGGCTACCCCACCCTCTCAGCCAGGTAGGCCCTGTTCTTCTGCCCCTTAGGCATGCATGACAACCCCTCCCACTGCTTTGATCTGATGACAAGGCCTGGACCCTTGTCACTTGTGAACAGGAACAGAATCAAGTCAGTGAAGATTTGACTCTCTGAAAGCCGAGAAGTCCAACCCCCCCACCCCCATCCCCTTGAGACCCCAGTGGCCATGGTCTCACCCTTTGGGACAGAGGCAGCTTTGCTTCCTTTATTTCTTGTCTCTTCAGCTGCTGCTTCCTGCTTCCCTGGACGCTCAGCCCTGCAGGCCCTGGGGCCAGGCTTTGCCCTGCTCAGGTAACTGGTAGAAGGCTCTGAGCTCTACAGTCAGTGACCCAAAGCCCATCACTGAGCCTTGGACGGAAGGCACTCAGCTGCTACCTGGCTCCCGGAGGCCGTTCACACACGGTCTTGAGCTGGTCTTCTTGTTCTGTCGCTGCCGTTTCTCCGAGGCCGCTGTGAGCCCGGTGCCGTTTCCAGGGTCACAGTTCGCACTGCCTTCTGAGTCCTCCCAGGAACTGCTGGCGATGTCCATAACTCAACCAACAGCCTCTTTGAGGCAATCTAGGTGAGCGCGATGCCAAAACTCAAACCCACTGCCAGCGAATTGATTTGGGCTCCTCTAGAGCAGTGGTTCTCAACCTTCCTAGGCCCCGGTTCTTTCATACAGTTCCTCATGTGGTGGTGACCCCAACCATAACATTCTTTTCTTCTTTTTTTAACGGGGTTCGGTTCCGCTGATGAGAAAAAAAGGCAGGAGGTAACAAGAGCACTCAGGGCTGAGGGCAGAGTTGCTGGAGCCCGTAACTGTCCCTGCTTCCCTGATCTGTGCGGAAGGTCGAGGGGGCGGGGGGCCAGGCTCTCAGGGCTTCATCAATTCCGTCCCTTGTCCTTGACTAGTAAGACTGTGTGCTGGCCCCCATTGGACACTGACAAGATCACTCGGTTCTCCAGCTGTTTGCCTGTCATTTCCACGGGGCTCCAGACATCCTCGTCCTGTCTGGTGCCCAGCTGTTAGTTGGTGCCCATGCCCCGGGCAAAAGCGCGGCCATCCTTGGTCACGGTACACCCCACAGAGGCCCCGCAAGCCACTGAGGAGACGGCAGGCAGCCTGGGGATGAGGGTGGGGATGCTCTTCTCCTCAGCACCCTCCCCAGCCCCAGCTGCCCATCCTCAGCCCGGCCCAGGCTGTATGCTTTTCCTTCGGAACCCATGCAGACCGTGTGGTGCTGGCCGCCTGAGAAGCCCACCAGGGACTTGGTGGAGTTCTTGAACGATGTCAGGTTCTGGGGTACAAAGCAAGATTCTGTGCCTGGTGTTCCAAGCTGGAGAGACCAAAGCCGTACATGTGACCCTCCTGGGAGACGGCGAAGGTGAAGTAGACGCCACCAAAGACATCCTGAAAGTGCACGTGGCCCCGGCTTCCCCTGGATTTCAGCAACACACAGTTGGGGACAAGGAGCCATTCAAGACCCTGACAGCCACCGCGGTTAGTGAATAATTCAGGCACTCGGCCCAACTGGCCCTGTTCTCCACAGCCCAGGGTGTAGAGGTCGCCGTCAGCTGTCAGCATCACCAGGTGGTCGTTCCCTGAGGCCACCTTCACCACAGACACATCCAGCTGGACCTGCACGGGCACCAGGCTCTTCTTCATGGGCTCCAGGAGCCAATCACCCCATTATTGTCCCGGAAGGAACCCCAGAGGAAGGCACGGCCATCCTCCGTGAGGGCTGCTGTGTGGCTGTCTCCTGCTGATACCTGTCCCACCTTCTCCTGCAGGTCCACTGTCCCGGGGACCATCTCCGAGCCTTCCACCCTCATCGTTGCAGCCGAAGGAATAGACCTGGCCAGGCTTGCTTAGACACACAGTGTGCATCCCCCCTGCCTCGGCCTGGATGACATCTTCAGGAATGGGCACCAGGGCTGGCTTCTTCCTCTCCATCACGTTCTCTCCCAGTCCCAGCTGGCCCAGTGTCAGCACCATGCCTGGCCCTCTGCTGTGGGACCTATGATTACCTTTCACTTCCTTGCTTTTGGGGCTACCACCTTCTGGGGGTGATCTTCTCTTAGCTGTGCGTTTGGGTGGCATCTTCTTTTCCTGGGCAAAGACCGGACACCAGCCATAAAATTATTTTCATTGCTACTTCATAACTGTCATTTGCGACTGTTATGAATTGGGCGACCCCTGTGAAAAGGTTGTTCGACCCCCCAAAAGGGTCGCAACTCCCAGGTTGAGAACCGCTGCTCTAGAGGGTTTTCTAGGCTGTAAACCTTTACAGAGGCACATCGCCTCACCAGGAGTGACTGGTGGATTTGAACCACTGACCTTGCAGTTAGCAGCCCAATGCACACCTCACAGTGTCAGCTCTTTCAGCCTCTGCCCATTTACCCAAGCCCACCACAGCTTTCCCATTTTAGGTATCTGTTAGTGCAGTACACTAAACCAGGTCCAAATTTGGTCTTAATTATCTCACTCACTGCCAGTGAGTTGGTTCTGATAACCCAGCCGTTGCTCTGGTCCCAGAACATAGTCCTAGCCTACGGTTTGCACTCAAAGTGAGGCTGCCAGGAAAACAGAAAGTGACAACCCGAGACCCGATCTGACTACAGCCCCAGTGTGACCCTGCCCAGGAAGTCAGTGTGCACAGAGAATCTGTAGGAGAGGAGGGTGAGCCACCCCAGGGCCCTTGAACACTGACTGGGCCCGGAGGTTCCAGGGGGTGACAGGAGCCGAGGGACCAGGGAGGGGCCTGCCGGGAAGGCGTGGACTGACTATGGAAGGGAGCTGGTGGTGAGACCCAGCAGTGAGGAAAGCTTCCTGCGGTGAACAGACATGGTGACAGGGCTTCGCAGGAGCAGGGGGGACAGGAGAGGGCATGTTGGAGGTGGGGTCTGAAAAGCAGGGTGAGGGTGGAGTGCTGCAGGATCCAAAAGGAGCAGAGAACCTCCACAAGTTAAAACAGCTCCCAGAGCTTCCACTTCATGTTGCCCAGACCCCTTTGATTTGGGGCCCCCATTTCCACAGCCGGCAGTGGTCCTCAGTCAGAGAGGCCCTCTGATGTCCAGGCTGATTTGCAATTACTTGGTTCCCAACCAGAGTCCCCCAAGCCAGAGAAGTCCCTGCAATGGAAGCGTCCCCAGATGGCAGAGGCCTTGCAGGAGGCCGGCTCAGGGTGGGCGGGCTGGGTGGCGGAGGGCGGGAGTGCTCCGAGCAGCACAGATCATCTGCGAGCTCATCACCGCTTGATGGACGGCCTCCGCTCCCAGGGGGTGCCGCTCGGCTAAGTAATTGCTTCTGCCTTGATTACAGGCCGTCACAAATGACTGTGGGCCCAGTCCCACCAGTGTGTCTGAGCCTTACAAATGTCCACATGCACAGCCGCTCTCTGGGCGGCTTGGCCGTTGCCTTAAGAGGTTTAATTTGCTTAGAGAGGGAGTTAGGCTATAAACTACTCAGAAATTATGGAAAGTCACACATCAAAGACCTTCCCCCCCAGTGGTGGCTGAAGCATGCTTTGCTGGTGTGTGTGTGTGTGTGTGTGTGTGTGTGTGTGTGTGTGTGTGTGTGTGTGTGTGTGAATAACAGGTGTGTCATTATCAGGAATGATGAGTGGCTCAGGAAGAATCTGACCCCAGATTGGACCCACATCCGACCCCAGAACTAAAGGGGCTTGCTCTCACAGCCACAGGACGAGGTGGCCCTGAGGATTCACGCCCGTGGGCTGCCTTGCCTGCCAGAGCCATGGAGTCAGAGCTGGGGACCCACTGAGGGCTGCAGTGGCTGGGACAGCTCAGGAGCCGAGCCTGCAAGGACACTCGTGATGGCACCCACTCCCTCCTCCCCAGGAGCTGGCCAATCACTCCAACTCTCCAGACCAACCCCCGCCACATAAACAGGAGCAGAGCTTCCTCACCTGCCCAGGACCCCATCTGGCCAGAGGCCTTTTGCAGCCACACCACTGGTGCCTCTGCCCCCAGGACCATCTTCCTTCCCTCATCTCCGCCCCGCCTGCATTGACTCACCATTAGGCTCTCAATCATGATAAAACCAAAACCCAACCCACTGCTGTCAACTGCTCCAACTCCTAGCGACCCTGCTATGCAGGGTTTCCAAGACTGTGAATCTTCAAGAAGCGGACCGTGTCTTCTTTCTCCTGAGGAGCAGCTGGTGGGTTTGAACCCTCAGCCTTGCAGTTAGCAGCTCAGCACCTAACCCACAGCATCACCAGGGCCAGAGCGGGTGATAAGGATGACCATGAAGCACATTCCCTGGAGGCCCTGGGTGGCTCAGACAGGTAAGCATCCGACCCCTAGCCCATCGGGTAGGTGGGCGAACATACAGCAGGGCCTCTAGCCTCGAGAGTGCCTTGGGGCTCCGTCTGTGGCAGAGAGGGACCCGTGACAACTGGCAATGACAGCAGGCACATCCAGTGCCGTCTGAATCTCCGCAGGCGCTCAAAAAAGCAGGCTTACCCGTCCCAGGCCAGAGATGAGCCTCGGAGCTGTCTCAAGGCCCCAAATTCATGCTGAGCCGGAACTCAGGCCCTCCCTGAAGTCCACCCAGCAGGGAGGCTTGGCCTCCGGCTTCTCCCCAGGCCCGGATAAGGAGTACAGGCCCTGGCCCCCAAGTGGCTGGACCAAGGTCACCTATAAAGGCCTGTGTTGGGCAAGAGGAACCACCCTAGAGCTCGGCCAAACGCCGAGCGTCAGCACGGAAACACTGTGTTCTGGCCGGTGGGGATAAATCAGCCTCACGGGCTCCCAAGGACGCTGCCTAGCTGCCCTTGGCTGCCGGCTGCTGGGCTGGCGGCTGGAGATTGACTGACTGGAGGAGGGGGCCCTAAAAGCCTGGCCGGGGCCCAGCAACCCTGCGCAGCCTCCCTGTGAGGGAGGAAGCAGCTGTGCCCATTTCCAAGCTGGGCAGGGCAAGGGCCTCCAGGCCAGAGGGCTCCCCAGGAAAGTATGGAGTCTCAGGTGGGAAACCTCAGGTGGCAGCCACCCTCCCACCCCATCACCCTCACAGGATGGAACTGTGAGCACAACGCCCTGCAAGACTGAAATGTCCCAGAAGCTTGAGCCTTCTCTTCTAAGGCTCACTTCTCAATACGCCGGCCATGGGCCTGCTCATAGAATCACCTTTGCCGGTTTGATGCCAGAATCTTCAAGTAAATCAACTTGGCATGTCGATCCTGCGGTTGAGCCCCTGGCACAGCGCCATGGCGCCAGTCCCGGCTGCCTGCCAACTGGTTGGTGGGTGGGTTTGCAGCCACTCGAAGTCACCTCCACAGAAGTTCTCAAAGCTGGTGGTCAGAGGGTGGAGGAGAGGGGGTGGAGTCCCCAGCCCAGCCCTGAGAGAGGATTCTGACAGTCCTCTTAGGGCGGCCCATCAGGATCCAACCCAGAGACACGGGGCAAGACACCGGTACACAGCACCATTTCATAGCAACTCCATGGGTGAGAGCGTGCCTCGTAACAGACGAGTGAACGTAACTTGCTCCCTGACCAATAGCTAGTAGAAGGCACAGCAGATAACCCGCTGGGCAAGGCCAGTGCCGGGTCACCCAAGCACTGGGATCCCAAGATAAAGGAAGCCCTCCCTTCCTGAGAAAAGTCCCCTGGGTACCCCAGCTCCCTGCAGGCACTAGAAGCACTCCCACTGTTGCCGAAGAGGCAGCTGACTCTGAGATGTTGAAGAACTTGCGGGCGCATCTGGCCGCTGACAAGAGTGGCTCTGGAAGCCAGCTCTCGGGTCAAGGGAGCTGCTCCTCCCAGGGCCCTGCTCACCCCGGCCGCCTTGTCCCTCTGCAAACAGACCTGGGGCCGGTGGCTTGCTGGAAGCAGCGTCTAGGAAGGACCTGCTTGGCAGCACAAAGTGTCAGCCTCTTCACCTTCACCTTCACCTTCACTTGGCATTCCAAGTGCACTTAGCCTCGGCCGTCCTCTCCGGTAGCCTGGGCTCTCTCTGCTGAGAGCCCCTTCTGGACCAGGACACATCTCTCTCCATCACATCGGGGCCTCTGCTGTTGGACCTCAGCGTTCTAGTCCCTTGAAGAAACGAGAACCAAGGGCCCAAGAGGCAAAAGCAACACACAACAGCAAAAAGCAACAATACTGGTGAGCGACACAAACCACAACAGCCCCCATTTTAAAAATTACAACAGCCACGGAGCTAGAACACCTTTCTTACACTGTGCACGGGCAACACGCCCTCTGCTGTCGATCGCCGGTACTACTCTGTCCCGCTAGCGGTAGGGTGGGGTGGGGGTGGGGTCCTGACGGGCCCCTTTGCCGGTCTTCCCCTCAATCCTGGGGAGTGTGTGGGGGTGGGGGGGTGGGAGGCAGTGTACATATCTCAGGGGTCTGGACAGAACATTCTTGACTCACAAATTGCCCCTAGTAAGCGGGAAAAGAGATACAAACGTTGATCCTGGAACTTAGAATCGCCTTGCTTCCGGATAAAGGAAATCAATGAATCTTGTCCTTCTGCCTCTGACCAGTAGCAGAAAAGGGGAGGCTTGGCTTGGGGGGGTTGTGTGTGTGTATGTGTGTGTGTGTGTTTTGCTTTTTGCTCTCCCTCTCTCCCTTCAAGAACACAGAGGGGCACCTCCCCAGACCCCAGACATCTACAAACCCTCACCCTCCACCTCCATCCTGATCGCTAATGGGAGAATTCAAGGGGAACTCAAGTACACAGCCCCAACTTGTCCTGCTCACAAGGCACCCCAGGTTTGACTCCTGCAGCCAGTGGGAGAACAGGACGCCAGGGCGCCCCCTCCCACCCTGCCTCACATTCCCTCTCCCCTCCTCCCCGCGCCCTTGCGTGTGTCCAATTTGCCACTTGCAAGCAGGGACCTAGGGACATTTAATTCGCTGTAATGATGGCCAAGGGGAGCTCTGGTGGCATCGTGGTTCCTCGTTAGGCTTCGATCCCCAAGGTCAACGATCGGAAACCATCAACCACTTGGAGGGAGAAAAAGGCTTTCTAATCCCGTACAAAGCCACAGTCTCAGAAACCCACAGGGGCAAGTCTACCCTGTCCTGCAGGGTCACTATGAGTCAGCAACGACTGGAAGGCTGAGTTGAAGTGTTTTTCATGAGGGCCAGGCTGTCTGTTCTGTGGCTAAGCCACAGTCTAAACCACAGGGGGGCAGCTGGTTCTCAGACTTCTGGGTACAGGAGGCCTCCCCATAGCTCTGGGCAACTCGCCGCTCCCTGCACCTCGCCCAGTACAGGCCTGCAGCAGTGACAAGCAGCCATGTCCTGAAGAGCTGGACAAGGGGACAGGGATGCCTGTCACGCAGAGCCCCACCCTGACTCCAGACTGTGTCTTCACAGCTGATGGCCCTTCTGTTGGCGTGGGGTGGGGCATGCTTCACACCGCACTCCTGGGTCAAGGGCCCAGAGCCGGCACTCAGGGAGTGGGTCCTGCCATGCTTGACAAAGGGGTCCCACCCTGAAAATGGACCGTTTCACGCAGTGTCTAGGTCCCTGAGACAAAGGGTGATTGTGGCTCAATGACAGTCCTGTGTGTGTCCTTGGAGGCAGCCGGGGCCTCCCTGACTCACCAGAATTGTATGTGCCAGGTAACACGACAGCGACAGTCTACGGGCCTCAAGGGGGCAGAGAAGCAAACATCAGAGAGGTCCTGTGGTCCAGCCACCAGGAAAGGACAGCCGGGGCAGCTACAGGGGCAAGCAAAGGCTCTCTAAGCATGGCCAGTGCGTACTAATCTGTAGTAAGCAGTTTCACGGTTGCTGAAAACATGTGAAACTGTTCACTAGAGTAAGTAAGCACAAATAAATGCGCGTTTACCTTGCTACTGGGTTCTTCGTCCTTGCCAGAGACTGTGAACTTGAAAAGAGGCTTTGATTCTGTAGGCAGGTGCTGTGGGACTGAGAGCGAGGCAGAACCCCACCCCCACCCCGCCCCCCCGCCTAGCGAGAAGTGGCATCTTTGACATGTGGGGAAAATATGGAATTGTCCACTGTGGCTTAGTAGACAGAAAGAAGTGAGGCTTGGTCTTGGGTGCTTTAGACACATGGTCAGGAGAGACCGGTCTTTGGGAAAGGATGTTTGGTAGAGGGCAGTGAAAACGAGGAAGATCTTCAATGAGAGGGACTGGCACAGCGGCTGCAACACTGGGCTCGAACCTGACAGCAGCTGTGGGGATGGCCCAGGGCTGGGCACTGTTTTGTTCTGTTGTTGCTTTGACTCTATGGCGCTAACAACATGGAGTAATCAGGAAGTACATATTCGCCTTGCTTACGGGCTAATCGGGCCCTGCTCCCCTCCCCCACCACCGTATTTGCCAGGCGCTGGGCTCTGAGCAGCCTTGGAAAAATGGGGAGAATGTGAAAGGGTGGATGTGGCAGGAAGAGCATCCATGGCCTGGACCAGGGTGTGGAGGTCATTCATTGCCATCAGTCACCCTAGAGGTGTAACCCACTACCCCACCAGCATGTCTGGAGGGGAGCATAGTATTAGGTGAGACGCAGGTCTGACATGTGCTGTGGAGAGAAGAGCTTTCGGTGGAATTTCCAGACTGAGACGCCATATGAGGAAGGCTTGGTGGTCTGTCGACCTCTGAAAATCAGCCAGTGAAAACCCAGTGGGTCACAGTGCTCCCGTGCCTTCATGCCGCTGGCACTGGGCCAGGCCCAGTCCTCCCTGGTTCCTGAGTTGCCAGGAACCAGGTCCATAGTAAGGGGCCCCAAGAGTCTGGGAGGAGGACAGGAAGGTCAGCATACCGCAGAAAGGTTCCGGTGGGGCTGATGGGCCAGGCCTCCTCCTGCTGGATGTGGAGGCCCGGTTGAAGGAGACGGAAGGCAGAGGACAGGGCCCAAGGTGAGGGATGAGAGGGCTCAGCTGTCGGGGAGCAGTGTGAACAATGGCGGGGCAGACAGATAGCAAGGATCAATCAGGAGGTAATTTGGGAGACAACCAAAATCAAAACCAAACTCACTGCCATTGAGTCAGTTCTGACCCCGTAGAGCAGGCGGACGTGCCCCTGTGGATTTCCAAGACTGCAGCTCTTTATAGGAGTAGAAAGAAAGCTTCGTCTTCTCCCATGGAGTCACTGATGATTTTGAACTACTGACCTTGCAGTTAACCGCCCACTGAGTAACCTACTATGCCACCTGGGCAGAGGTTTGAGAAGACTAAGCTGGTTGGGCCAGGTGCGCCACTGGGGCTGACCAACGACCCTACCCAAGTTGTGTTATTAATTCTAATACTGGGTTTAAGACCACTGGGCTTACTGTGACCCTGGCCCAACCCCCACCTTAGGTCTCTCCTGGGCCTCTGGGAACCCTCTTTCCTCATGGCCACTAGTCAGGGTCTAAACACCAAATGGTGGTCTGGGGCAATGCTGAGAACCAGGGGATTTCTCTAGTAATCCAACTCTGGGGCCTTGGCACTGGCGGGCTTTGCCTGCCCATCTGGGTATGCCCCGACCTGCAGGCTGGACCAATTCATTCTTACGGGTCCTGAGGACTGGTGCCTCTGATGGACATGGAGATGTGGTCTCACAAAAGCTCTACAAGGATGCAGGGGTAGGGGGAAGGAGAGACCTGACCATAGAAGCGGGCGCTAGTCACCCAACCCCTCAAGGCCAGATCTTCCTGGCCCCCCTGAGCCTGCGCGCGCGCACACACACACACACTGTCACGTGTGCCCAGGCACACCCACAGACACACATTGAGGTTCACCCCATCTGGGGCCCTGCCAGGGCTTGGCCAGGCCACCGTTGAGGGCAGAGGTCTTGCGAGACTTAAGTGGAGCCAAACTCTGACTGCTCTTATCGCTGCTCTCTAGAGAGGCTGTGGGCGGAGGGACGGAATTCTAAATGCTGGAACTGAGGTAAGAGGTGGGAATCAGAGGGAGGGAAACGGGAGAGGAGGAGGAGGACTACTCGACGGAAAGGGTTCAGAGGCAGCATCCAACTGCTTTTTATCAAGGATTTTTGAGCATGGTGGTGTCAGCTATGGTCTGTTCTCACTGGGTGCACATCAGATGCATACACAGACACACACACACATGCGCATACGGGAGTCCCATACACATGTGACCAAAGTGTGATTGGCAGCCTTCTGAACACAGCCACGGACGTCGCTCACAGCCGTCGTCAGCTTGCTTCACAACTCCTTGGACTGGAGCAATCTGGGACTCCTCAGACAGCCAAGGCAGCCTACCTGTAGGTCAGTCTGTCAGAAGATTGGGGAGGAATGGTGTTTTCTCTCTGCAGTTCCACATTTCCTCACTGCCTCCGGTGGCCGCATCCACACACAAAGCCACGGCTGAGTGGAGTCTGACCAACTCATCTCGGAGGAGACTCGTCCCTCAGGGGATCCAAGGCTAGATTTTCCCAGAAGCAAATTGCCACCACTTCCTCCAGTGGCCGAAGTGCAGTCCTTCTCTGCAGCTTGGTCATTCTTGCCAAAAGTTTTCGGTCCCCCAAAGCCTTCCCTTTGGTCTCCGCCCCACTCTTAGCCCTCCTTGCAGCCACGAGGGCTGCCGCAGGGTCCCCTGCCTGAGAACCCCCACCTCCTGCCTGCTCAACCAACAGATTCTGGGAGAGAAATGTCGGACTAAATGCCACAGAAAATTGATTCTGAAAGGTACCCTGAGTTCCAGCGGTTGTTTTGTTTGTTTGTTTGTGTGTTTGTTTGTTTTTTTCTGGTGATCCAATCCCAAGACAGACCCTAGGACCATAGGACATGGAGCACGTTAGAAATCTCTGTCTGCATGAACAATCTGGAGGAGGAAACAGCGGGACCGACAGTTCTGGGGGGACATGGGAGAGGGGGTGGTGGGGGAAAGGTAGTGGTGTTAACAAACCCAGGGACAAGGGAACAAGAAGTTATCCAAATCAGTGGTGAGGAGGGTGTACGAGGCCTGGTAGGGCGTGATCAAGGGTAATGTAACCAAAAGGAATTACTGAAACCCAGGTGGGGACTGAGCATGATAACGGGACAGGAGGAAAGTCAAGGGAAATAGAGGAAAGAGCTGGGAAGCAAAGGGCATTTATAGAGGTCTAGATAGCGACATGTACATATGCAAATATATTTATATATGAGGATGGGGAAATAGATGTATGTGCATATATTTATTGGTTTAGTATTAAGGCAGCAGAAGGACATTGGGCCTCTACTCAATTACTCCCTCAATGCAAGAATACTTTCTTCTATTAATTTGGCATTCTATGGTGCTCACCTTCCAGACACAACCGCTGAAGACAAAGCAGGTCAATAAGCAAATGTGGTGAAGAAAGCTGATGGTGCCCGGCTATCAAAAGGTATAGCATCTGGGGTCTTAAAGACTTGAAGATAAACAAGCGGCCATCTAGCTCAGAAGCAACAAAGCCCACATGGAAGAAGCACACCAGTCTGTGTGATCATGAGGTGCTGAAGGGATCAGTTATCAGGCATCAAAGAACAAAAAATCATATCATTGTGTGCTCACCTCCATGATATGATTGCTGAAGACAAATGGGTGCATAAGCAAATGTGGTGAAGAAAGCTAATGGTTCCCGGCTATCAAAAGAGATAGCATCTTGGGTGTTAAAAGCTTGAAGGCAAACAAGTGGCCATCTAGCTCAGAAGCAACAAAGACCCCATGGAAGAAGCACACCAGCCCATGTGATCACGAGGTGTTCATGGGATCAGGTATCAGGCATCATCAGAACAAAAAATCTTACCGTAGTGAATGAGCTGGGGAGTGCAGAGTGGAGACCCAAAGCCCATTTGTAGGCCACTGGAGATCCCCTTACAGAAGGGTCTCTGGGAGGAGTTGAGCCAGTCAGGGTGCGATGTAGCAATGATGAAAAATACAACTTTCCTCTAGTTCCAAAAGTAAACTTTCCTCTACTTCCTCCTCCCCCACTCTCATTAGCCCAATTCTGCCTTGCAAGTCTGGCTGAACCAGAGGATGTACACCGGTACAGATAGGAACTGGAAACACAGGGAATCTAGGGCAAATGATCCCTTCAGGACCAGTGGTGTGAGTGGCGATACTGGGAGGATTGAGGGAGGGTGGGGTGGAAAGGGGGAGTCGATTATAAGGATCTACGTATAACCTCCTCCCTGGTGGACAGACACAGAAAAGTGGGTGAAGGGAGATGTCAGACAGGTCAAGATATGACAAAATAATAATTTATAAATTATCAAGGGTTCATAAAGTAGGGGGGAGTGGGGAGGGAGGGGAAAATGAGGAGCTGATGCCAGGGGCTTAAGTGAAGAGCAAATGTTTTGAGAATAATGAGGGCAATGAATGTACAAATGTGTTTTACACAATTGATGTATGTATGGGTTGTGATAAGAGTTGTATGAGCCCCTAATAAAACAAATTTTTAAAAGAAAGCGTTATGTAGACACTAAATAAAAAATAAAATCTTAAAGAGGAAAAAAAAGAAAGAAATCTCTGTCTGCAGTGGCAGAGGCCAAGACCAGGGTCACCAGAGGATGTGGCACAGAAACCAGGGGACAGAACAAAGAATTGAGGCCAGCACCAGCAGCTGAGACATATGACCTGTCATATCGGACAGGTCATGGAGACCGTGACACAGAACAGAGGAGCAGCACTGAGATGATGAGCCTGTGAGGCAGAGCAGTGGGCTGGCTTCCTGGCCCACAGAAGCAGAAGCCACGGGGCCATGTGGCTGAGAGGTTGAGGACTGGAGAGAGACTTGGCTACTGGCAAGGGAGGAGTGTCACTGTGGACCAATGATTCGATCAGCCCTGCTGCAACCAGGGCCACTCTAATGGGCAGTGATTGGTGTCTTACAGCAGCACGTAGTCATCTAAGGAGCAGCTATGGGCCTCCCCCCCCACCCCAGATCTGAATCAAAGAAGGCGAAGAAATTGGAAGATGCATGGAAATCATTAGTTCCATGGACTCGGGGATCACATGAATCTCTGCCTCCACAGGCATGAGACCAGAAGTGCTAGATGGTGCCCTGCTACCACGACTGGATGCTCTGAAAGAGATCGCTTTAATTGCTCCTGGATAGCGTGGGAGAAAACTGTGAAACAAAACTCAATCATAAATAAGGCCAAGCTTTCTGGTCAGGTAAAGAAAGACTTGTTGTAGCCCCAGAGACTATGGCCCTTCAGGCCTGGAAGTGGCTCAGTCACCCTTCAGGCCTGGAAGTGGCTCAGCCAAACAAGAAAGAGGGCTGCCAAGTGAGCAGTAACACAAGGGAAATAGGCATGCCTTAGGATAGCCAGCCCTGTGGAATCAAAAAGGCAATCTTTTCCCAAAGAGGACATTCAGAAGGGAAGAGTCTTGGGAACGATGGAGGAAGAGAAAAGGGAAACAGGGGAGAAGATGGGATGAATGATGGTACATTGTGGGGCTGTAACCAAAGGCAAGAAACAAATGTCTAGGAATTGTGGAGTGGAAAACTGACCTGCTGTCTACATCTTAACACAAGTCCTGGTGAAGTAAGAGACCAAAATAAACAACCTCTCCCCCAAGAGTTCCAAAACTGTTCTCCAATTCATCAAAGACATTTTTTGTTTATCTCATTAATGAAATAGCGAAATCCCTATACTTTCATCTTAATATCAACGCATATAAATTAATGCTGGGATGACTCATTCATCAGTTGCAACTGTAGATCACTATGGATATGAAGTGTCGCAAAAATAAAATATTCAGTGGAAAAACAGAATTTACAATAGAGTGCCATATTTAATTAAAACACACACACACAACCTCCCTGCCAGTGAGTCATGCCGACTCATAGTGCCTCTTTAGGACAGGGTAGAACTGTCCCTGTATGGTTCTGAGACTAACTCTTTACAGGAGTAGAAAGCCCCATCTTTCTCCGTGGGAGAAAGCTGTTTTCAACATAGAACCAACCACATGGGTGCCTTAAAAAGAAAAGAAAAGGAGGAAAAAAATCCAAGACAGTCTTAAGAGCTAACAGTTAGGCTTTGTTTTAAGGATCATATATGTATTAACTCGTGTAAAGTTAATACCAGCCCTATGAGGTAGAAATTATCATCAGGCCCATCTTACAGATAAGTAAACCAAGCACAGAGATGCCAAGAAACGTGCTCAAGCGCTTAGCGAGCAAGTGGGCTCAAACACACAGAACTGCATCTTAGTCGCGCTTCCATTTAGACTGAGCCGCTTCTCCAGGCCTCTGGGGCCCTTGGCACAGAGCGCAAGCACCCCGAGACTCTCCCCCAGACGCAACCGCGGGACCGACGGACAGCACTTGCACTGCGCGCCGGAATGAAGCAGCCAAGTGCTTGGAGGCGCCAAATCGCCGAGCCGCGTCGGAGCGATTCCTTATAGGACTTTCGGGGATCCCGTTGCGCCCCTGTGAAATCTGGCTCTTGCTCTGGGAGATGGTGGGGGGGGGGGGTCTCACTCAGCTGGGTCTCTGGCACAATGCGCACGGTGACCACAAGGGGCGCTGAATGAAGCGTAGCATCCCATCCCGGGAATTCTCCCTCCTCTATGGGCTGCGTGGCTTCCCTGACCCTGCTTCCCTGCATGCAGGCCTCTCCCAGTGGTGGCGGGAGCCCTCCTGCCAGCGTGGGGGAAGCGGAGACACAACCGCAGCAGAGGCAGCGCCCCCAGGGCCGGCCGACTTACTTGAAGAAGTCTTCTTTGCAGTAGACACTCCCTGCCCTGGAGAAGCACCTGTCGGCCAGCTGCATCTGGCAGTCTGCACACTTGAGGCAGGAGCTGTGCCAGTGCCTGTCCAGGACCTTCAGGATGAACTTGTCCAGGATGTGCTGGTTGCAGCCAGCGCACTGGGGGATCTCTGTGGGAAGGAAGGAGAACGAGGGAGCGTGAGACTTCCACGGCCTGCTCACAGACAGGGCTGTGTGTGGCCGTCCATCTGCCCTGGGGGAGAAGACCCAGGATCAGCAGCCCCTACTCCCCACCCTCCAGCAGTAGTGTAGAGGCTGGACAACTTGGAATGGCCTCAAACCCTAGTTGGATTGGCCAGGCTATGTCCTCTGGCTTGGGGTGGCTTTGACCCCCAAGTGTCACCTGTTTCTACTCTGTACGGGAACACCACAAAGCTAGGCACGTCAGCCAATGCCATGTTTGCCAGCACGTCAGCCATTGCCATGTTTGCCAGCTGCCACAGCGCAGCTGTGAGGGGGACACTCTCATCACTGGGCAGAGCTGGTGCTAAAAGCAGCAGCCTCCCAAGTAAGCCTTGCCTCAGCATGGACTGAGAAGCCATCTGGTCTACCAAGCAAGTAATACGGATTTGGGGGGTGGGGGTGGGTGGGTGGCTTGAGGTCCGGGCCTGACGGTGCTGGGTAGCATGGGAATTCCAGCATTTTGAGGGGCTGTAGCAAATGCCATGAGCTGGCTCAATCAACATTCCCTCCTCATATGCCAGCCTGGGTAGAAACCGCTCTCTCATACCCCCTGCAGCTAGGGTTCAGAATACAACCCTGAGCCTGCCAGTCACACTGAACTTCTGAGAGGCCTGCATTCAGAGTTGAGCTCAATCCAGGGACAGCTGAAAGGCAGGCTCCTTTTGTGCTGGTCTGGATTGTGACAGAGACGACCAGGTTCTGTGGTGAGAACCTCTCATTTGAGTGCTATTTCCAGAACACACAAGCAGGCCACTGCAACATTCACCCAACACCACCCCCAGGCCTGTGCACAATGAAATTCTTGGGACTGGGGGGTTGTTCCTGGTAGCTCCTGCCAGAGCTGGCCCCACGGCACTGAACACCACCTAATAGCTGAACAGTGAATGTGGGTTCTGTCATCTGTGACTGAACCATATCTGCTGCCTCCTCTTGTCCCTGCCCTGGGTGAGTTTCTGTCCAAGGCCTGCTTCTCTGTCACCCATCTTCACCAAGGAATTGCTTGTGGTTTGGAGAATAGTTGAGTCAGTACATTTGTTTCAAAATCTACAAAACGGCCAGGCTTCCCTGGAGGAACAAACAGTGCCAGCAGGTCCAGTCTTTTTCTCTGTACTTTTCCAAAATAAGAGGACAAATAGTAAGAACAAAAGCATAAGAGTGTGCAATCGGCATCCTGCAGAGGCACGCCAGGAGATAGGCTGT
Source organism: Tenrec ecaudatus (assembly GCF_050624435.1). Classification (NCBI taxonomy): domain Eukaryota; kingdom Metazoa; phylum Chordata; class Mammalia; order Afrosoricida; family Tenrecidae; genus Tenrec; species Tenrec ecaudatus. The sequence goes on along the minus strand of NC_134530.1, from coordinate 193,844,538 downwards.
TATGGGGTTTCTGGTCTCTAGCATAAATCGCATATCTGATCCTGATTAGTCCACAGTGTGGTCCACAGTGTAGATAGAGATTCCTAAACTAATTTGGCCTACCACCCCTCTTTCAAGAAAAAAAAATTACTCAGCTCCCCCTCGGTAATGGAAAACTTAGCCCAGGATAAAGTGGAGACACCTGCTTTTACAGCAGCCCCCACCACCACTCTGGATCCTTCCAGAGTCCCTCCTGCAGGTGTTTCGCTTTGGGAAACAGTGTCCCTTCCTCGGTTTTTATCTTCACTGCCTAACCCAGAGCTGAGCAGGGGCCAGTGGGCTCACCTCACAGATGTTTACCACTGAAAAAAGAATCCATCCATCCTCTCTGACAAGCTCACCTTGAAAGGATTCTCATTAGCCTCCCCTGGACACTTGAAAATGCCAACCAAAGTTGTGAAACCAATCTCATAAATCCTGTGTGTGGGTGTCATATAATTACAAAATATTAACACGAGTGAATTAGTCTCAGAGCCCTGGGGGGATGAGGGGGCAGGGATTTTTTTTAATACAGCTAAACTTATCTAGAGAGAAGGCTTCCTCAAATATTAAGACATGTGTGTTTACGAAACAGAGGATAAATCCAGAGAGCAGCGTGGCACTGAAGAACAACATAACTATCCTCTAGTTCTTTACCATTTCCTCCCCTTACTATCATGATATACGTCATTGGTTATGCTAGACTTGTGTCTGCTCATTAATCCACTTAAGATCGCTCAGTACATGGAAGTCAAGATGGAAGACCCCTCAGAGACACTGACAGGAGTAAGGGTTCCCTGAGGGTATGCGAAGTGGGGGGGGGGGTTGATAACATGGATGACTGTAGAGCCCTGCCCCCCCCCCATGGGATTGAACAACAGAACTGTACATATTGGAATGAGTAAAATAGGCCAATAACAATATTATTTAAAAAGAAAAACAAAGGCTTTTGTGTTTCAAATACATAGCAGGCCATTGGAACATTCACTCAATCACCCATCCCGCCCACCCTTGGATCCTGTCAATTCAACTCCAACTCCAGCCTATGACCACCAGGCCTCAACAGCCACCTGCATTTGCTGGAGAGTCAGACTCATCTGAAGCCCCCAGAACCACCTCAGCTAGATACTTAGGTCTGAACACTTGGAGATTGTCTTAGTTCACATGGGGTTATTTTGGTTTTCTATCTCGAAAAATAAACTGTCCCACTGACAAATCCCAAGGAGTTTCATCTAAGAAGCATGGTGGCTGGCCACAGGAATTCCCACAAGAGTGGGTAGAAGTGGCTCAGGACTGGGACCATGGGTCCTGGAGGCAGACTAGCTGGGTTTGATTCCTGACTGCTCTTCCACCTGGGACAAATCGTTCAGCAGCTCTCTGTGCCTTGTCCATCTTCTCCTCTGTAAAAGGAGGGTGGTTGATGACCAGGGTGCCTCCCTGGAATTGTGAAGATTCTAGAGAGGGTTTGCTATTACTCTGTGGGATAATAGGGATTTTTGGAGAGCTGCTACCTTCACTTGGGGGAAGGAGGGCTGGCCCGCGCTGGGCATTGGGGGGGGGGGGGGAGGCGCTCTCTCATAGGGGCCCCAACAGAATCCAGGCAGAAATCGCTTGCCCCCACAGGGAGGCCCACCGAGTGCCAGTCACACTGCACCCACAGGACAGGCTGTACTCGTTCACACCCCACATCCCACACCTCTCCCCAGGGGCTGTCAGGGACCCACCTGCCTGGAGTGGCCTGGGCAGGGTACCAGAGGAGGTGGCCTATGGGCTGGCCAAGGCAGAGCTATGGGCAGGAGTAAGGGGTTAGTACCAGAGCTGGTGGGAGGTGACCAGGCCAATCTCCGAGGAGCGCAGTCTGTAAAAGGGGGCCTGGAGAGCCAGGGAGGGCAGGCTCATCCCGCTTGGGTGGTCTGCCAGTCCTGGCCCGTGGCTGAGCCTGAGAAAGGCAAGAGGGGTGAGCGGTGGGCCTCGGTCTGTCCCGAAGGGGTTTGAGGACAAAGAGATGCCGAGCCGGCGGATGAGGATCGGGTTTCCAGCGGGCCGATTGTACGCTGCGCCGCGCGCGCGCGCGCGCGTGCTGCGGGGACGCGCTCAGGTCCGCGGGCAGCACCAGCGCAGACCCGGCGCTGCCCCCCACCCCACCGCCACCCCAGGGCGCGGGTCCCCCTCCGCTCTATCTCGAGGGGCCTCTTAGCTGAGAGCGGAGTTTGTCCCTAAAGAGACACGAGAAGCCGTGAGAGCGCAGCCCCCGGCGTGGGATCGACACCGCCTCCCGACAGTTCTCACCACTCCTGGGCAGGAGGCCGCCTAGGCTAGCGACAGAACGTGCGTCTTGGCCTTCCCTCCGGGGACAGAGAGGACTCTATTTCTCCTGCGGGCCACGCAGGCATGGGAATGAGGCAGAGGATGCATGCCATCAAATTTATTTCCAGCAAGGTATCTACCAGGAGCCTTAATATGATGAGTATTCAAGAGAGAATACATTAGCGCTAATAGATGCAGGGACGTCGTCGGGCTGGGCCGTTGGAGGCTTGTAAGCGAGGCGACATTGCGTGGGGAAGACACTAAAAGCAGACAGTCCAGCTCCAGTGGGGAGGAGAGGCTTCCCGCGGGTCTGGCTCTGGGGCCCTAACCAGAAGTCCACAGAGAAGCTTGAGGACCAAAGAGACATCTTCAGGTCTGGAAGAATGGTACCAGAATTCAGAGTAAGATGTGCGTCTTAAATCTGAAAAATAAAAACCTTTTCCACTGCAGACTTCATGGAGGGCTTTTTGTGGTTGTTATTGCTGTTTTAAGACTTTTTTGGCTTAAGTGGAGAGCGAATGCTTTGAGAATGATTGGGGCGGGGAATGTATGGATGTGCTTTATACAATTGATGTATGTATATATATGGATTGTGATAAGAGTTGTGTGAGTCCCTAATAAAATGTAAAAAAAGGAAAAAAAAGACTTTTTTCCCCCTCAAAACAAAAATAGACGCAGAAAGCATCCATGGCTCCAGGACAGAAGTCACAGTCTGCTTTGAGGGGCTGCGGGTGCTGAGCGTGGCACTACGGCTTCAGTCATGTGCACAATGCAGCAGCCAGGAGCTGGAACCATGCCCACTTGACAGACGAAGAACCTGAAGCAAGCAAAATGCTCTGGGTGCCACCACTAGAAGGGGAGCAGAACCCACCACTGCCAGCGCGCCTGCCCCCCTTAGGCTGGACCAACCCCCACCAGGGGCAGGGGGGTGGGAAACCTAGCATACCATGTGTCACCTGGGGGCCCTTGCATATCATGTGGGAGTGGGGGTGGGGGCCTGATGCAGCCTGAGGGTCCCTCTCAAAATGCTCTGCTTACAATGACAAAGAGGTGAGTCACTGGCCACTGGGGTGCCCTGCTCAGGAGACTGGGGTAAATGGTAATGTTCCTGGGGCCCAGTAAGCTGGCTGCCTGGAGGGACCTTGAAAGCCCAGGGAAGTCTGGTCTGAGCTCGCCCACCCAAAGCCAGAAGCTCTGTCAAGTCCCCTCCGTTCCCACCTATGAGACCTCCCACTTCAGGTCATGATTCAATTTGTGAGAAATGTAAAGTATGGGGGGTGGGTGGGGGTGGAGCAAACAGCAACAATACAAGCTTTCGCTTTTTCCCCTACAATATATTTTCTTCTTCTTCTTTCCCACAGGACAGAGGTGATCTTGGTCTCCTCTCAGAAGTAAAGATCTAACTAAAATTTCTAAGGGGCAAAAGGGTTTCCAAAGCCCTAGCAAGCTCCCTGACTTCGCTGAAGATTCTGAATTACAGAACTGAGCTTCAAAAATGGCCTGGGAGCAGAGCTCAGTGGTTACTGGGAGGGAATCAGCTCTGTAAACGCAGTTCCCAAGATGAGGAAACTTTTTTTTAAATGGAAGCCTTTTAAAGGTTTTTCAGCATGTATGTATTCTGTGGCGATGCCCTTTGCTGGGGCCCTAAAGAGGGGCACCATAGGTGGGAAGGACTGGCTTCAGAAACAGTCCTGGCACTGGCACCGCAGGGAAAAGCGCACTCCTTCCCCAGGGCAGTCGGTAGGTCCCTGGCAGTTCTCCTGCAGAGGGATAAGCCCTCAAGGCCCAGACGCACTCACTCTGCACACAGACACCCTTAGGCACACTCACAAATACACAGTCACACACACACATGTCCACACACAAACTACATAGAAACAAAGGCACACTCATAAAACAGACACAGACACATAAAAAACACACACACACAAGAAAACCCAGAAGATACTCACCCAGAAGATACTCAGACACCCTGATGTACATACACAATCACACAAATCCACCCCCCCATATACACACATGTGCCACTCATATATACAGGCTACATAATACAGCATACTCTGCAGTCTCGTAGTCTCATCTACACAAACACACACATATTCACACACGCATCTTCATACATAGGCTGCCATGTTGCTCATCTGCAAACCCAGTTCTGAAGTCAAGCTCTGGCTGTGGAAAAGAAGCAAGCAGTGATAGCCAGAGCTGAGCTGGCTGCCTGGTGCTGGGTGGGGTGTGGGGTGGAAGTGAAGAGACAGCTGGGGTGATGGTAGTGAAATACTTTTAAATACCTTTTTGGAGAGAGTTTTTAAATATTGGGTTTTATTTTTCCTGAAAGCTTTCAATTTTGGTCAGTTTAGACTTCCCACTCTTTTGATCTGCCAAATTGTGTACAATAAACCAATCCTAGGTTGGACCTGGGCTCAGATTCTGATTCTATCATGTCTGTGACACTAGGCAGATGACTTAACCTCCTTGAGCCTTGGTTTTGCCATCTGTTAAATGGCACAGCATCTGTCTTTTGAGATTGCAATGGGGATAAACCTCTAGCCCATAAACCATAAACCATTGTCTGAGCTCAGTGGTTAGTTAGTACCTGCTGCATTCTCCTGGCCAGTTTTCACCAAGGTGAATTTATATAGTTAAAGAATATTAAAATGATGTCATGCTGTATTGGCTCTCACTACACCTGTTTTCCTTCACACCTGCTCTGCAAAACAAAACGAAGTCATTCAGAACCCTCCTTTCTATTAGAACAGAAATAAATCAATAAAGAGGGGGTCCAGTGCTTTTGGAAGAAAGATTCTTTCCTCCACAAACTGAGGGCAGTTAGCCAGAGCATGGTCCTCTCCCAACATACCAACGTTGAGAACAAGGAGGCCCGGCCGCCACATGCAGACCCCACTACATGGCTCAGGGAAGGGAGTGGCCGGAACACAGCAGAAAATTTGAGGTTTCTTGCATTTTTTATTTTAACATCTAGCTGCCCAAAAGAAAAGGGGCTAGCTCTTACTTTGTCTCCCACTCTCATCCTATGGCCATCATCTTCTTCACCAAGGAAGCTTCTAAAACTCCCAGACTGGTGCCTCTGCCCTCAAAGCACCTGACACAGCCATGAGGGAACACTGGGCCTCTTTTCCCACGTGGGGGAGGAGAAGCAAAAAAAAGACCCTATTTCTGAGCCCCTCAAATTTCCATTTGTGACATTTTCAACAGCTGGGAAATGAAAAAGACCGAAAGGTCTATGGTGGTCAGCGCAGAGCAAATTGTCCACACCCATGGTGAGGTAGCAAGAAGAGACTGCCTTGTGCATTTCTAAGAACCCCACTCACGTCTCTTCATTTCCAAGAAATTGCTCTCAAGAAACCAGAGGCCACCGAGACATTTCAGAGAGGGTTATTGGTTTGTTTGCCTGATCGATTTTCATTCTTTGAAAAATGGGTCTTTCTTTTGGGTCTTGAAGGGAAACAGAGAGAGAAACAAAACTAACATCTCTACTGAGGACATTAAAATGAGAACCAACACACCTGACCATGGTCTCTAAGAGGTCTTCAAGGAGGTGCTCCTTTCTGGGGAAATGTATCTGAATTCCAGATAGTTCTCTTGGGATCACAATGCTGACGAATGACTTCAATATTTCAAAAATTGTTAGTTGTAAGAAATGGAAGAGCGTTCATTTACTTATGCTCTTAGATCAAGTTAATTCATATTTTGTAAAAATTGCATACCGAGGTGTCACTTGGCATTGCATTTTTAGCAGACTTTGGATGACAAGAGTTGCTGTTTTGTTCCACATGTCAGAACAGTCAGTCTCCCTCCCAACTTCCAGAAAAGGGAGCCCAGGTCTGGGGGAAATACTTCCTCAGAGCCCTGCTTGCAGACCCCACAAGACCCCACTGTCGCTTGGCCACTTCCTGGGACACCCAGGACCACTCCAGCCTGTTGGGGACAGCTGTCTGCAAAATGGAAACACGAAGGGTGGCCAGCTCTCTGAACTTTGCCCAACATACTCACATTTGCAAGCAAGCCCTTCACTGCTCCCTATGCCCCAGTGGGTGGAGTATTGTTATGTTTAAAAGTTTATGCATCAGCCTACGGGTCCACCTAACAGCCTTGGCTCCAAAACAAAGTTCAGCAGGCCGAGAGTAGCAGAACGCCTGGGAAATGGAAATGTGGATGGCAGAGGAGGGGGCAGGGAGTGGGGCTGTTACATGGAAGTGACTGCCTGTCACAGCACTCTCCCAGGAAACCTAATGTGTAGAAGAAATTGCCTCCTGGGAAACGAATTTGCTCGGCAAACTTTTACCAAAACTGCAATAAAATGTTCAAACAACAACAAAAGCTTAAAAGGATAGGGGGATTCTTTCAAGGTGCACAACTGGGTGCCAAAGTTCTTTGCCCCTTGATGACAGTTTGGGGTTCCATGAGGATCACTCAGAAGGGCTCCCCTCGGTCTGAGGCTTTCATTGCTAGCTGTATTGCTGGTGGCTTCACTGTGGAGTAAGTCCTCTAAACTCCATCTTAAATAACATTTGGCCAACAAATGTATCCCAAAACACCTACTTTAATATCTTTACACTTCTTTCCTGACTACCAGTAGAAAGAAAATGACAAATGAGGACTTTCAGGAAACACAGAGACAGTTGAAAGAATATTAAACAACGATTTCTCTGGGAATTCTCCATTGCTTCTCCACATGTAAGGTGAACTCAGCCACTGTGGAAGGCAGGACTCAAAGGTGGCCTCAGATTGTCTGTGTAAGGACGAACAAGTGCACAGTTTTTGAAAATGCTTGGGAAATCCCCACTCACTGATTTCTTCAGAGAATAACCTGAGCCTAAAGCCAACTTCTGGAACACCAAAGCCTGTCAATTAGAATGGAGGTCTACTCTAGAATCAGTGGTCTGATTTGGACTTGGAGCGAGCTTCCAGAATGGTGAGAAAATACCTGTTTTCAAAAGCCAAAAAAACAAAAAAAGGTATAGTTAAAATTAAACTAATCAAAAGTTCCAGGACTGGAGATAAAGAACTATAGAATCAAAGTTCTGGTCCTAAGTCGCCACCATCAATGATGACGGAAAAAGCCCTGTATTCTGGTCATTAGGTCCCATTTAAAGCCCCTGCTACTCTTGACTGGAGGAGCCGAGGAGCCGACCCGCACCACACACTGAGGAAGCCCTCAGCCAGAGTCTGGGGCCTTTGTCACCCCACAAATCAGGACTCATCTTGAAGTGTCTCTCCCTCCCCCCTCTTGATATTTCCCTTCTAAAGGTGCTTCGCCTTCATTTTGTTTTCTTTGTCACAATGTCCTTTGTAATGATTTCCCGTTCTTTGCAAACAGCACATCTTAAAGAAACCATAATCTAGTTTTCCAAAGATGTCTTACCAAAATTGTCATAACCTAGTATGAATAATCTCAGAAGCCACACAAGTGAAAGGATGACAGTCTAATATTTTTTAAATTTCAAGAAGAAAAGTCCCAGTGAGTGTCACTTTGTGATGGTGACGGCAGCATTAACTGGCTCAGCCACAAGAACATTGGAAGCATTCTAACAAAAGGCTGGCATTACACTTAAAGCCAGTCACATTCTCTACCGTGACTATATCTACTAATACCACACATCAATCTGTATGCACTTGTTGTCTCATCTCCAGATGTTTCTGCCCCTCTAGTTTGTTTTAACAAATGACTCAAAAGTAGGACAGAGGCAGAAAGCCTTTCCCTTTCAGAGGTGAGCACAGCCAAGCTGTCCTTTCCCTCCACTTCTCCACAAGACCCCTTCCCCAAGGTCCTCTTGGTTTCAGGTGTGGGTTTGGTGTCCCTTTGAAAATCTCCTTTGTCTTTTTCATGTGTTGGCTGTTCAAAATAGTGACCCCTTCAGAGAAGATCAAGTTTGAAAGTATCTTAAGACCATCTCGAGGTTACTATGTTCAGGCTGGAATTTGGATGACATGGTAACCGAAAAGAACCCTGTGACAGGGGAAACAAAATGTAAATGTGTACTAACAAGCACAGAATTCCTTTCCAGCTTATATAATGATGTGGGATTTGTATCTTAGGTAGGATGATAAATCGTCTCAGTAATTGCTAATAAAACAGAAAACCCTACAAACAATCCCATGATCGACTATGGACACATCCCTTATTTCCACCCCATTTTCCCTCTTAATGGTTGCCGCAGCGCCACAATGTGTTTTCCTTAATGTCTCATTTTGTAGCAATGCTCCTTATGTTGGCAATCTCTCCCTCATCAGAGGGAAGTGTCAATTAATTTGACTGCAAGTTTTGCCTCTATTAAACTATTCCCAGAACCAATCCCGTAACCCTCTAACATTATAATTAAAACAAATTCTACTTTAAAGGCATTTGGGGGTGAGTTAGCGCAGTAGAACATCTGTGGTTAGATCTAGACTGACAAGAGGGAAATGTGGGGGTAGAGGGGGTGGCGGGGGATTTGAGAAGGGAAAAGAATCCACCGGAATCACAACAGGAGTTAGGACTTGCCTCCCCAAATGATTGCCAATTGCCGGGTCAGCCTCTAATGCTGTTACCCCAGAGCGCAGTTTCCGGGCAGAATCAATTTCAGGTTCCTCAATTAAACTCAACCTGTCCACCTACACCCAACAGCAGAGCCTCCAAATGGTTGGTTCTTGTTCCATTTTGATCAGAGCTCCTATAAAATTGAGGACTAAAATCAGGGAAAGCCTCGGCTTATTTTTTCCTACCACAAACAAAAATAGGAGGCAGTCTCCAGGTAACTGTAGTCCTGAGACCAGCACTTACACGGACCTCCCTCCTTAGAAAAGGGTGAGAGATGGATAGCTCTCACTTCAGCCTGTGGGACTCAGGAGCCTGGACATGCTGCGAATGCATGCACCCACCTTACTCCCTACAAAAATATCCCGAAGGACAGATGGAAGGAAGTCAAGAAAAAAAGGGGGAGACATCCAGACAAAAGGAGTACAGACATTGAAGCCAGAATGGGATTTTACTAAGAGCAGTAATAGCCGGTTTGCTCACATCAAGATGCGGGCACTGGCACTCACTCTAAGGAAGGAGAAAAGATAGAAAACGCTAGCAAATGTGAATCCTCTGACCCGCGCCATCCCCAAACCCAGCAGCCAGAGCAGCAATGGATCTGCCGCTGCCGCTGCAAACTGCTGCTTCACTGTCTCCAACCTTGGCCTTCCCGAGCGAGTAGCAGGTCCCTTTCTTCCTCCCGTCAGCTAACCTGGTTCCAAGTGTCTGTATGTTCCAAAGCTCCCCAGCTCTAATCCGGATAAATTTCCATAATGGAAAGAAATGACACAAGGTTCCAGCGTCCAATTCCACCTCCCTCCCCCCACCGCAGACCTTTAATTTGGTGAAGGAAACAAGTTTCCCAACCCGGAGAAATCCGCCCCAAAGCCACCGTCTGACCCAAGCAAGAGGCTCGGAGATGGTCTTAGCCGCACAATGAAAAGAATGGGCAGTCACTGTTAACTAATTTTCTGTCTCTGCCAGAGAGCCGGCTCCCAAGCACGAGCCTCCCTCCTCCTGTTCTCCGGGCTTCTCCCCAGCGCCGGTGGCCCTACGGGTCCTGTCTGCTAAAACGGGCGCTAAGTAATCACTAATTGACTACATACAGAGTGAAGGGGCAGGAAAATCCGAGGTAAACGGGAAATCAGCACAATGGAAATATTTAAGACTTGAGGCTGTCTACACCTGGTCAGCGAGGTCATCAGGTCACTGTTGAACACACAAGACGCCCCTGCGACCGTATTTTGTCTACTCACTGGAGAGACATTGCTTTGCTGCTTTCCCTCCTTCAGTCCCCACCCCCACCTCGCTTCCAGGGGGATTCGCTCTTTAAAGAGCAACCCTGGTATTTGCAGTGGGGCAGGAGGACTCCGAGGCGTTGGGAGGAGTCCCTGCCTCTAATCCCTGGAACATTCCGCCAACATTCTTGCGTGCGCCCCGCTTTGTTTTTGGCGTGTCAGGAGGAAGGTGCTGCAGCTGCAGTCGCCCATCCTTTTACTTGGTGCCGCTGCGTTTTTGTCTGTCGGTTTTGTCCCGCCAGGCTTCACCAAGTAATCCCTCTCCTTATTGATTAGCCTTTTCCCCCAGGCCCCTTTAGGCAGTCGCTTCATAGACTACAAGAGCGAAAAGGACAGCAAAGTCCCATTCTGGGGAGAAACGCCAACGGCGGGGTGCAGCCCGCACTCGGTGCCGGGCGGGCGGCAGCGGCGGCCCTGGTTTTGCCCCCGCAGCCCCGTACCAGCTCGCCCTCCCAGGGCGCTTCTAGCACCCTCCCAAGAACCCAGTACACCCCGACGACGGCGCGGGTAGAGAGCTCGGGCCTCAGAAGGGCGCGAGTTTTCGACAAGTTCCCGAAGCGCTAGGCGCAGGACTCAGAGCCTAGGCTAGAAGGCGCACAGGGTGCGCGGGGAGCTGCTGCCTCCCCCGGCTTTCCAAGGGTTAAAAAGCCACGCAAAGGCTCGGGATTTCGGCACTGGTGTTAGGTTGGCGTTTCCAAAGGCTTGGCGAGAAATGGACTTGGGAAGGGTGAGAGGCTTCAGCCCAGTGGCCCCGAACTGGGCGCACGGCCCACTCTCTGGCCTGCAGCGACTTTCACCGTGGACAAGCCGGGCACCGCCGCACCTCGGGGAGGACCGGAGGGAAAGCCTAGAGAGGCACGGGGTAGGGTGCAGAGTGACTGGGGAGAAGGAGGCAGGGCGCAGGGATGTCTAATGTGGCATGCGGTGGACGGAGGTCATGGAGTCCCCTTCGCAGCCTGGACCTCTTCATCGAGAAGCACTACCAGATGCATACGCTGACGGGGCTTTCCCAGCAGGGCGACCCTCTCCACACCCGGGAGCCCCCACCAATCCCGGTTGCTCCGATGAGCGCCCTGACCCAGCGCCGCCCGCAGGCGCGCAGCGGAAGCCTCTCGAATCCACTTCTCGCCGGTGCCGCGGCCACCCAAGGCGTCGACTGCCCGCGGCGCTGTGGAACCCTGCCCAGGTCACCGCGGGGCCACACAGGTCGCGCTCTTAGACCCGAGGACTCCGCTCCCGCAGTTCCCCTCCCCACCTGGCGCTAGCAAGTTTTCCGAGAGTGAAGACCTCAGCCGAGCTAGGGACGAACTCGAGTTAGTGCCTGCTTCCTCTTCGATCGGGCTTTGGGGCTTCCCCGGCCAGCCTCCCGGCGGGCGTATCTCAGATCCCTCATCCTCTCGGCCTGCCTTAAACCCCAATGCTGCGCTCTGAGCGCATGGAAACAGCGAGTCCCAAGCCCTCCTCTGCCCTCACTGTCCCCTGCCACATGGGCGCGCGCCTTCACCCGCTGCCCCAAGGAGGGGCTGCGCGGGCATTCGGGTTTCCCCAAAGCTCCTAGGTGGTGCGCAGCTGGCAGATGTGGCCCAAGGCAAGCGTGGGGTCCCTGCTGCCAGAGAATCTGCACCCCAACCTTTCAACTCACTGATCCGCTGACCCCGCCAACAGACCTTTTAAAATTCGGCTCACGTATAAGGAGAATATTTTTGTAGCGCAGGTCACAGCGAAGTCTGAGGTGCCTAAGGCTATTTATGTATCTTCATCTGATAAAAACCTTTCTGTGAATATGTACCTATCCGTAGATGTGTGTATGTATACATGTATGTATACACAGTATACATACACACATATCTTATGTATCTCATCCGGGCCCTCTTCCCAGACTTTATTCCACCCCGTGAGAAATGGCCTGAAACGAGGACAATGGACAAGATCAGGGCAAGATTTCTTTTGTTAAGCACCCCACGCACCCCGCAGGAGCCTGGGATGGAAGGAAGGGAAGATAGTGCGAATCCTGGAGTTCTCACCAATCACAGAACCAAGTGTCTTTTCCCCACGGCTTTGGGTTTGCAGGGGCTGCGGGAACATACATTTTCGGAGACCTGGAAGAAAGATGGGAGATGGTCCCAAGCCTGCTTCCCCTTTGCCATCCTCTGCTGGGCCAGGATGGTTGTCCCTTTCTCCTGCATGGGTTGCCCCGCTGTTCCGCTAGTGAGCCCACATGTGCATGTGTCGGTCGGCCTTTCCCTCGGAGTCCCAGAGGCTTCGTGGGAAATGGGTATAAAACGAGGGCCAGGGGCGGATAAAAGGTCCCACCTGCCCATAGGCTGGAGACCGAGGCCGACAGAGTCGGGATTTTGTGCCTGGAGGGTCAGCTGAGTCCAGGAGCTGAGCTTCGGACCCGTGAGCCTGGAGGCGCTCAGCATCTATCGAGGGAGGCGGCATACCTAGGAGGGCTGTGCACTGGGAGGAGAGAGAGACCCGCGACACTCGACACTAACGCGCGCCGGCCAAGTAGTGTAACCGGCCAGTGTAGGTCGAGGTCCCTATCTGAACCCATAACTACACCTTTCAAAGGGTCCCTGGACACGCGCGCCCGCCAAAGGTGCTGCTTACTTCCCGGTGGTCTTCCAGCACTCTCGCCCCCGTTCAGGGTAAGGAAGGACCCTGGTTTTGGAAACATTTAGGAAAGGCGTGGGGGGGGGGGGTTCGGTTGCCCCAGATGGCAAGATCGAGCTCAAAGGCCGGTGGGGGTGGAGAATCTACTTTTCTACGTCCAGGCTGCTCTCTGGATCGGCACACAGATCCTGAGCTGACGGTGCGGGAAGTTATATGGAGGCGTCCAAAGGGAGCGCTGGCAGCGGCAGACAGATCCAGGGCTACTGGGCAGGACGTGTGTGCAGGGCTCCTGGCTTAGGGTAAGCGTGGCCAGGAGCGAGCGGCCAGAGGTAGAGGTAGCCAGGTAAGGAGGAGGGCTGGCTGAGTCATGGGCAGTCCCACGGAGGGGGTGAAATTGTCACTCCTTGAAAAGGGTAGGTGAGAAGAATTTCAAAAGGAATCCATCACACCTAACCTCCTCCCTAACTAAGCAAATCAAAAGGGCTGGAAGTGCCAGTTCATGGCAACCCTACACTTGTACCCCCAAATGCTCCATTTGGGTTGGTCCCGGTGATAAGATAATGGAGTAAAAGGTGTAGGTGTGTTTGAAGAGATTAACCTACACCGTCCTGGAGAGACTTGGTGGGGTGGAGGTGGGGGGCTTCTGTCTCTCTTCACCCAAGTTTCCAAAGCCCACTGAAGGGAGTGGGGATTCTCATTCCCTGAGGCCCACGGTGTGTTCCCCAACTGTACCCCCCAACCAGGAAGAGGGGTGGGGGCAAGACACAGGAGAGAAATGACTGTGTAAGTAACTGGGTGTAAGGTCCATGTTTCATGCATTCTCAAGAGTTTCATAGCTGCCGGTCAGCTCTGTTCAAAGCGTGGAGGGTAAATCCAGACCCACACCATCACAAAAGAAAAAAAAGGTTACTTTCCAAAGGACTGTGGGAGACAAAAGGAAAGAAAGCCCACCCTCTCCTGGCTTGGCACTGCCATACCATGCCGGGCTGCCCTCCAGTGAGTCTTTTCCTTAGCTACTTCAGTAAGTTCTCCCGTTTAAAACCCAGACTTGAAGCCACGGCAAACGCAAACGACAGGCTCTGGAAGCAAATATGGATGGGCATTTTAAGGTTCCACCGTGGAACCTTGAAGTCGTCTCTGGGTAAGAGAAACAAAAAGTGAGACAGTTGGGGTGGGGGTGGGGGAGCAAATGAAAGGTGTTGCGCAGCCCAAGGAAGACTGTCCGCTACGGTTCTTCTAGCCCACAGGCCACCTACCGACTGTCGCTATTAAAGCACAGGCGCACTGGGGAGTGAGGACACGCCGCACATGCATGTCCCTCGCCCAAGCAGCACTCCAAGCGGATTAAAGATCACGGTACCTTAGCCAGGGTTTGTGCTTCAGTCTGTTCAGGCGTCTGTGGTGGAGTGGGGGCAGTAACAAGGGCAGTGAGCCCCCACCCCCACTCCCCATTAAAATGATACTTCTTAGTGGTGAACTCCCCAAGGTAGCTACCAACGCGGAAGTGTTTGCCGACAGTTGACACAAAAACAAAGGATAAATGTAAGGCATAGCTAAGAAAAATTAAAATAGGTATGGGTGAAACCGTCCTTTTTTTTTTTTCCAGTTGCTCCTGAAAACTTCGCAGGGAAGCCGGGAGCACGCACTCTCCAGCTTGCTCTTTGAGGTTTCTCTGACCTGAACCCCCCCCCCCCAGTGGAACGCCGGGGCGCAGGGTGGGGTTGGGAGGTGAGTGTAAAGCGGCCCTTACTTTAAACAAGTCCGAGAACATAGCTATGGCGCTATTAAAGAAGTCACATGCAGTAGCACGGAACCTTGGCAAGCGGAGTGGACGGTCAGCGTCTCCGCAGTGCTCCGAGGAGACCTGCAGAGAGCGCGAGAGCCTGCGGGGCAGGAGCGCACGCCCCCGACGGTCTGCTTCGGCTTGCGCACGGACTCTCCAGCACCGCCCTGCACCCGAGAGCTACGAGCAGACACAAGTACCCTCAGGAAAGTCCCAGCGCGTGACACTCTTGCCCACCTGGGGATAACCACTTCCTGAGCTCTGGCTGCCTTGTAATTTCGGGCTCAAGAAAGAAGCTGGCGGGCAGGAGAGCAAAGCGCCCGCGCACCTTACTCTCCCCCTACCCGAGCCCGAGCAACCGGGCCTCCACCCCTTCAGTGCGCCGAGGCAGAACCGAGAGTTCGCAAGTGTGTCCGAAGCCTCTCCCTTCCCTACATTCCTGGACTAGCAGGAATGTGGCGGACGGATTCCCTCACTGGGAGCAGTTGGTCCCCAGCGGCGCAGGCGGTAGGCGCCGCGGGCGGCAGCGGCCGGAGACGCACCAGGCGCGCACACTCCGCGCGCGAACCGCCGGGACCGAGCGTGCGACCCGGACCTCTGCGTCGCGGCCCCGCGGGGGCGGCGGGCGCACTCTCCAACTTCCCGCCAGCTGGGGTAAAGTTACATTAGCTTCGTTTGAGCTTTGACTGTCGCCCTGGGGGAAGGGTGATGATGATGATGATGAAGGCCCACCCCTGCCCTTAGGCCTGGCCCGCTACACACTCTCCTGTGCCCCACCCCACCCCCAACTGCACTCTCTCCAAAGCTCTCTCTCGGCAAAGCCAAGGGCCGGGATGCAAGGTTCGACACCCTTGGCTCGACCTGGGCATTGCCCGGGAGATTTCCAGATTCGACCCCAAAAGCCAGGAGCCCAGCCCTTCAAACAACCTGACTGTGCCAGTGCCCGGTGACAGCCTCTGCGCCCGGATCGCCGGCCCCTCGCCCCGCCCGGCCCCTGAGCCCCGAGCTGCTCTGGGCGCCCGGCCCGGCCCGGCCCGGCCGAGGCTGCTAGCTGCCTTGTTATGAAATGAAACCAGCGAGAAGGGTAGTCTTACGTTGCATCGGCACACCGAGCATCTCCGGGAGCCCCTTGACAGCCCCCTCCGCAGGGACAGCTGCGCTCTGCATCGTAGCGGAGCGCGAGCCAGCGAGTCGCAGTCTACCGAGAGCTCTCGTTCTCTCGCTTCAGCTGGATTCGGAAATTTGAAAATAATAATTTACAAAGCCAACGAGGCCGCCGAAGTCACGGGCGCAGCCGGGCCCTCCACCTCTCGAGGAGGACTCCACAGGCTGGCCGGCCCCCTCCCCCCGCCGGTCCTCGGTCGGCTTCAAATCCCTTTGATCTTGCTCTCTGGGGTTGGTGCTCATCCCCGGGTTGAGGAGACGCGGTTGCTGCAGCTCTGGCTTTTCTCCCCTCCTCCCTCCCTCCCCCGCCCGCTCCCCTCCCCCTCCCCCTCTCCTGCCACCCTTCGCGTGCCGGCCGCGCGGAGGCCGCGGTCACCCAGGCATTTTGATTCATTCACACTGCAGGAGCGGCTGTGACGTCGTTTTCCGCAGGGAGGCCCGCCCTTCAGCCAATACCCCCCAGCCCCTCGGCGGCAGGCAGCCGACCCCTGCCGGAGTAGGGGGCTCTGGTCGCCCCGGGAGAGACCGGCCGGACGGGGGCGGGGCCGCATGGGACGGGGCGGGGCCTGGCGGGCCGACACCCGCCCTCCCGCCTCCTGGCGCCCCGCCCGCAGGCTCACGCCCGCGGCATAAATACTGCGGCCGGCCTGCCGCGGCAGCAGGTGGTCCGCGACGGCTGCGCCCGGGGCGCCCGGCTTTCCCCGGTCTTCTGGAGATTCCAGCGCCGCGGAGAGCTTGAGTCCTCCTCTGGCCTGGCTTCGGACCCGGGCACGAAGAGGGGCGGCCCCTGCAGACCCCAGCCGAGGGGCTGCGTCTTCCCCTTGCGCGCCGTTGGTCCCGGGCTTCTCTCCACCTGACCCAGCGGATGACCCAGCTATCCTGCTTGTCCTCGCTGGCCCAGTGCGGTCCCGCTGGCGCTTCTCAGACCCCGCGTCTGGCTGAGGCTGGGATGGGGGCAGTCCACGTTCCGCCCGAACCCGCGAGGCCCGCAGCTGGCCACGGGAGGGGTCGGGAAGCCCGCCCGGGTCGAGCGTGGAGACTGAGGGGCGCTGGCCCCTCCCGCGCTCCTCGCCGGCTGCTGCTGCGGCCCAGCCGGCTCACAACCCCGCGCCTCCCCGTGGGCCTCCCCAGCCCTTCTGCCCGCGCCAGCCCAGCGCGGTGCCGCCCTCCGTCCTCCAAGACCGTGGGTTCGGCCTCGCCAGCTCCAACCGCGGGCGCTTGGAACAACTCCGGACAGCGTGTGTGTGGGGCAGCCTCGCACATGCGGTCCCCCAAACGAACCCTCGAGAGGGCTGGGGAAGCTTATGTACAGGACACACTTAATCACTAAAAACAAATTCTCTTCCATGCTGAGTATCCAGGTGGAAATAAACACGGCCCACGCTGGGACCAGGTCTCCCCAAGAACCTACCAAGGGCCCGCAGGTGCTTCCTTGGGTACCAGCCGATTGCAGGTGCAAAAAGGCCACCCCTCCCTGTCTCCCTGGAGTCCCCAGTCTAGGCACCTGCCCCATTTCCCTCCTGTGACGAGAGCGCCAACTCCTCCCAGATGTGAGATTAGCCAATAAGTAAGGTAAGCATGGGTTTACCTATGCTTACTCACAAGCTGTAGTGAACAATGGAAGAATGACATTCTCGCGTGGCAGTGTCAGAATTGTTCTCTACGGATTAGTAAGTAAGTAAGCACAAGTAAACCGGTGCTTACCTTGTTAATTGAGTATCCATCCACCCCTGCCTCCCAGCTTTGTGGGTCCAGCTGGGGGAGGGGGGGGACGGAGAAGGGAGATTGTTTTTCCTCCCCAGCCTTTTGGGGCGGTTCCTACCCTTTCTCCTGGCATGTCCCTGGAAAAAAAGGGACATAATTCACCCAGTGTCCCTGGCCATCTTCCAGGGCTAGAGGGCAGGGAGGGGGGCACACGTACTCGAAAGTGGAGGGGCGTGCTGGGGCTGTCCGAGGCTAGAATTCCACTCCACTGGGGTTACTGTGACTACTGCGTGCCTGGATACAACTGTAACACCTCCTCCCCTGTTCACCTGCAAGGTGGCTACCGTGTCTAAGAGAAAACACGCTCAGAAGAAAAAACAATCCGTTTTCAGTGCTTACCAAAATGATTTATAGAGCAATAAAACAATAGGAAACAAACTAGGGGTGATGCCACCCTTATTAGCAATCAAAGACACACAAAACAAAACAACATTAACACATACTTCATTATGCTTGTTAATGGCCAACTTGGGGGGGGGGGGACGGACGGAGACCAGTGCTAGTGAAGGTGCCCTGGATGAGCCTTGTCACAGATCTTGCTGGGGAGCCTATGAACTCTTACATCCGTTTGGAAAGCAATTTGGCAACATGTAGCCCAAACCATAAAATTGTGCGTGCCCTTAACTAATGCAATTCCACGTGGAGTGTGTGCTTCATGGAATTAAATCTAAAACTGGGGGAAAGTTTCATGTATGAAGATGTTTATTACAACATTATATTTTGGAGGAAAATAACCTAAATATCCAACCAAAGAAAACTAGACGTGTATTTTAAAAGGGAAGTGTATTAAATTTGTTTCCTGACATCTTGTATATGAAATCTAGCAGCATGAGAATGCTTTTGAAATACTATTTAAAAATACTATTTAAAAAGTAGGCTGCAATATCGCACAATTATAAGAATGAAAAAAATGTTATTTATTATTGGCTATGGTGGAGGGGACCTAACAACAGCATTTGGTGGAGGTGACAAGTTGGACAATGCTTCTGGAGGTATTTTGCTAATACATTTTGTAGCATAAAAATGTGTATTCCCTTTGACCCAATAGTTTATTTAGAAATATATCCTGTGAAAATAATCGATAATATTAATAAAGGTATAGTTGTACAGATGTTCATAATATGTCAAAATAGAATAACCTAAACGTACAGTAATAAGGGATTATTAAATAAATTATAGTAAATAAAATTGAATCCTATAAAGTCATAAGAAATAACACAACAAAAGTCTTTTTAATAACATTGAAGGTATTTGAGATTTATTAGTACTGGGAAAAGGAAGATGTAAAGCAATCTGAATTTTAGGATCTCACTTTTAAAAGGGTATAGATTGAGAAAACATACAAAATGTAAAAATGGTTTTATATATATATATATATATATATAGACTACTTTTCTTTTTTTCTATTTCCTCGGTAAGCATATTTATAAAGCAAAACAAAAAGCAATAATCACACTGAGAATAATTGAGTAAAATACTGGGAAAGATGGGCAGGCAATATATTGAAATGGCATCATAAGTTTATGAGGGAGACATTAGGGGACGTGTTTCCTTCTTCCCCTTCTCCAGAGATTCTGTAAAGTGGGTACATTTTTAGATACGATTAATAAAAGATGAACTATGTATGTGCAGTGAAAGGTGGAGCATATGTGGCCATTAATTTTATAATTTAAAACTTGTATTTTTAAAATGAGCTCTGCAGCTTTTGCTATCCTGTTCATTTCTCTCTCCCCCTCCCCCAACCAGGTCCTGCTCTCCTCTCATTTGCATATCACTAGCCTGTCAGTGGGGTCAGAGGCAGCATCACCATGGGCGCAGGGGCCACTCCTGTGCCCAGGACTGATTCGGGAGATGCTACTTTCATCTCCACGCAATGGCAGAAGCATTCTGGGGGGACTTTGGCCCTCTGTTCCTGAATAGGTAGGCAGCAGTTCCCCAGCACCCTTTTGCTCATCCACCCACATAGACATAAGGCAGCTCAGCCAATAAATGCCCTTTCCACATTCTGCAACTCTCCTGAGTGTATGTGCACCTAGCAGAAGCTGGGTCCCATTCCTAAAATCCTCCACTGACATTCACATCTGCATGGTCATTTCACTATCTCCCTAGGATCGCAACTTTCTCACTTGTAACAGGCTTCCCTCAAGCACATTTTCCCAGTGCCTACTTTTCAGCTGTATCAGGGACTAAGGCACATGCTCCCACCTGCATGATTTCATCTATTTCTCACATAATTAACCATTGGTATTACTATAGGAGTCATGGTACAGTGGTTACACAGTGAGCTTCTAACCCCAGCAGTTTGAAACCACCAACCACACCTCAAGGGAAAAAATGAGGCTTTCCTCCTCTGTAAAGAGTTACAGCCTCAGAAACCCACGGAGGCGGTCTGCCCTGTCCTATGGGGTCACTGGGAGGTGGATCCACTTGATGACAGTTAGGGTTTGCTCTTTTCCAGTGGGTGGCAACACTGAAGCTAAAGAGCACAGAGCCACGTCTCCTACCCTAGAGAACAGGAGCGCGGTGGCATGCCACAGAGGCTGAGAAATGGATCCTCGGGGTGGGCCTCACGTTTGAAGTTAGAGCTCCAAGCTGACTCCAGTCCCAGCCACAGGCCTCTGGCCTCCCAGAGCAATGGTCCTTAGCTCTGACCTCAGACCCCACCCTGAGCTAGGACCGGTCTGGAGGGTGGGTACTAAGGGACCCACTACAGAGGTGGCCCTCCCCAGGGCTAAGTCCTGTCAGGGCAGTCGGTTAATCATTTGTAAGAAGTATCTAGAACTTTCGAGACACTCACTGATTACATTCTGGAAAACCACCCATCATGTCAGCAGACTAACCTTTGAGGAAAGACTCTCTAGAGATCCAGTGGAGGAGAAATAGTTACAGCCTAGATTTCTCTAGCACTTTACACTTTTTAAACTTCCTCCACCTGTGTTACCTCATCCAATCTTCGGAATGATGTCTGAGTTTGGGTGTGATGATCAGGAAAAAGAAAGGTCAAGTGGCTTGCCTAAGGTCACAGATAATAAATTGCAGAGCAAACTGGAAATTAAATCCAGCCCTTTGACTCGCAATCCGAGGCTATTTCCACTTGGCCACCACCGACTCGTGTCTTCTAACCCTGTATTTCAAGAGGTTCACAGAGCAGGCGAGTTTACCCTTAAATGCTGGAAATTCTGAGCCCCCACCCTCTGTCTCCACTCAGGGACAAGTCTCACCACTCCTGTTCCCCTGTCACCCATCTCTAATCATATCCTTGTCCTCATTCCTCCTCGAAAGCCCCCCTTCATCATTTGCATTTTGAAACTGTTTCCTTAATTATTTGCCTGCTGTTGGAAACCTGCTCTCTCCGTTTCTGTGGCATCCTTTGATTTATCTCTGTCTGGGTAACAGCTCCCCGATTATCCCAGGGGAATTCAATTTTCATTCATTTTTCTGCTGGGCTAGATTGATATAGACCCTCTGCCCTGGTCCATATCACTCATCCCAACAGAGAGAACCAGGGAGACCAACCCTCAACCCCGCCCCTAGGGAGCCACCGTCTTGTTCAGGGAGCCACAAGGAGTTCTCCAATCAAAGGACAGGGGCCTTGCTCCTCTCCATCTGTCCACTCAGTCCTTCCAGTCATTTGTCACGGGCCCTTTTCGTGAGCTTTGTCATTTGTCTCCTTCTCTTCCCAGAACCTTCCAGCGATCTCTCCCCCTCAAGATGCTGATCAGAAGAAGCCGATTGCTCATCTCATCTCAAACCTGCCCTGTGTCCTTGACACAGGAGTGGGAAGGGCATGGGAAAGAGATGGGTCTGTAATTGGGCACCTGGCTCTCCAGCTCAGAGTGTGACTCTGTGCTTGATTGAGATCCTGTGTGTGCCTGGAAGGGCTATGGGACTCTTGGGAGAAAGAGGGAAGTTGCAAAAGCGAACCCTTACATTTGTCAGCACTGTCCTAAGTGCCCCACTTGTATTAATCCACTTTATACTCACACTTCCTTTGAGGCAGGGACTATTACCCCCATTGGACAGATGAGGACACGGAGGCACAGAGAAGTCAAGTGAGATGCCCAAAGTTTCACCGGGAGTAGATCGTAAGCAGAGGCAGAATATATGGTCACAGGTAGCCTGACTATCTTTGTCAACATCACCAAGCATCATTAATGATTTCTTATTTAGAGACCTCTGGGCATGGCTAGAGGAACCCTAATGGCACTGTTGGATACGTGCAGGACTGCTTGCTAACCTCAAGTTTGGTGGTTCAAACCTACCAGCTGCTCCGAGGGAGAAAGATAAGGCTACTGCACCCCAAAAGACTCGCAGTCTCAGAAACCCTGTATCAGCCCCCCCCCCCCCCCCGTGTGTCGGAAAGGACTCCACGGCTGTGGTTTAGTTTGCGTTTGGTTTGGGGGAAAGTCAAGTGGTGGTCCACCACTTGGTACATTAAACAGTCAGGCCACATTTCCTGAGGTTCCCCTCTGTAGCCCTCATAGCCCATGGCTTATTTGTAAGTGGGTAGAAGAGATGGAGAATGATTCATCTATGGGTAATTTGATCCAATTATAATTTCAGGGCTTATTGTCTTTTCAATCAAAAGCCCAGAGTGCTTTAGATCATTGCGTAAGAAGCAAATTCATCGAATTAATGCACCTATTGTTTGTTAGCTCTGTGCTTGCCCTTAGGAGGCAAATGACCCAGAGTGCCAAGTGCAGGCAGACCCCAGGCCTGAGGTCCAAGGACTGCCTTCCTGGGAAGTTGTCAGAAAAGTTTTCCAGGTGTTTCTCTCTTCCTGGGATTGAGAGGGAGCCAAATAACTGAGTTAGCAAACACTTGAGTTCGAGGCTCCAATTGCCTGCATTCGAATCCCAATTTAGAGATCTCCTACCTGGGGTAACCTTTGGCAAGACGCTTCTTTCTCACGAGCTACATGTTGATGTGACCAGTTGGCCCTCTTAGGGCCAGGCAGTGCTTCGTTCTGTCGCATGTTGGAACCACCTCCATAACAGCTAACCACCACCACCACCACCACAAACAGTGTTCCCAATCGTGGCCTGTTCCCTAAAGGACCTAGTACATTCTTCCACTAGAAATGTTGGCTGGTATCACGATTGTGCCTCCTCTGTGAAGCTTTTGTTTGGTTTTGTTTACAGGAAAAAGCAGGGCACATGGAACTCTCTTGGGCATTTTGATGCCAAGACTAAACCGTGGGAGGGTTTCTGCCTCGGAAAGTGGACAATTGTAGATGCACTCAGGGTAAAATCCAGCCCCTTGTCCTGTGATCTCCAGTATGTGCCATTGAAAATGTGTTCTAGTTTTTCACACTTTCTGCTTTCTTTTGGATTGAAGTTTTTCTCAAAAACCTGTTTTACTTTGCTATTGTAAGTTTTTAACAAGATATATTTTTCTACTGTGAGATCCAGGACAGGCACATCTAGAGAGACAGTAACTAGATTAATGGTCCCTTGGGGTACAGCAGGGGAGGTTGGGGGGAAAGGGGGCTAATGATGATGATGTTGATCATAATAATAGTGAAGAAATGTTCTAAACTGATTGTGGTGCTGATGATGCAACTCTTCCTGATGTGACTGAGCTGTTGAAGTGCATGATATGTGAATTATATGCCAATAAAACTGTTAAGATTAGAATGTAAAGAAACCCAATTTTTAAAATGTAGTTGAGATAGAAGGAAGCCCGTGGTCATGAGAGGATTCTCTGGGTTTTTCCTCCCCCTCCCCCGTTTGAGGATGGATGAGAGTTGCGTCTATAATTTGATCACAAATATAAGTTGAAGTCAATGTGCTAACATTGCTCCTTGTTTGAAATGTTATTTGTCTTGTGAAGAAGCTCCTCCCCGCCAGGTAAACCTTTGCTTACTGGGAAGAGGCTAACAAGAGATTCCGGTGAGTGACAGCTGTGAGAATTGTCCCTGAAAATATCTTCGTGGTTCTAAGAGTCGGTTCCAACAGGACGTAGACCCCAGCTCTGGCCACTGGACTAAGTTACTTAACTTTGCCTAAGTTGTGTCCTTCATCCATAAAATGAGTATAAACTTCCCAAGCTGGAAGGCGGTCATCGCACTAGAGATGATGTGTATACATTCTGAGCCCTTTGCCCACGCAAGATGGCCTGGCCCGGAGATGTTCTTGTTGGGTGCCAGCAAGTCGGTTCTGACTCAGAGAGACCCTGTTCACAACAGAATGAAACCCGGCCTGGCCCTGCACCCTCCTCATAAGCGCTGCTGTGCCTGACCGCAGGGTGGCAGCCACTGTGCCAATCCATCTCAGGGAGAGCCTTCCTCCTTTTCTCTGCCCCTCTATTTTACCAAGCAGGGTGTACTGCCCTGGGGACTGGCCTCTCCCGACAGCATGTCCCAAGTATGTGAGATGAAGTCTCATCATGCTCAGATGCCTCAGGAGCACTCCCACGGGTCGTGGTGGATGGTAATCTCCTAGCAATAGGCTGGCCCTGGCAAACAGCCTCTCCAAGGTGTCACACTGAGATGCAAGAACCCTTGCCTGTCCTTTGGAAGCATTCTGACTCACGCAGCCTGGGCATTGTGCCCTTCTTACTTTTGTTTTTAATTGGGCAGAATCTCTAAGTTTGTTTTCACAAAAGAAAGAGCATGGCTTCTCACATTGCTGCATGGGAAGAACTGGAGGAAATCCTTCTAAGTGAAGTAAGCCAAGCACAAAAGGACAAGTACAACATGAGTCTGCTGAGGTAAGCTTTAAAACAATGCAGAAGGGGCAAACATTCCTGGGGTGAGGACCAGGTAGTATGGCAGGGACCAGACCAAATCCACGGATACATATGGTAGCTAAATAAAAAGGAGGTGGGGAAAGGAAAAAAATTTTTTAAAGAAATGGGTAGCAGGGGACAGGGCACTAACGCAACCAAGGGAGGGTGTTGTTTATATCTCCACAGGGAAAGAGGGACCAGATTCAACCCAGTGCTCCAAGATGTGAATGTAACATGCCGGCATGGAACAGGGAACCAGTGGACAGGTCTGAGAGGCCAGCCCCAATCCCAACTACATGGACACCTGCCCCTCCCCTCAAATGAATTTATTTCAGAGGACAGCACTGAATCTGCAGCTCTGGGAGAGGGACATGTCTGATCAGAGCACATGGGAGCAAATGAAGGGGGTGGAAGAGAGAGTGGAGCACATCCTGGCCATTGAGCCTTGACGACGAGATTCCTGCTCAGAGCAGGCAATCCACAGAGAAGACCACATGGCCGGCCCCACTATGAGACATGACATCCCTCATTGGCCCATAGCCCTACAGGTGACAACACTGGAGACACAGCAGTGTGAGAATTGCACCCGATCTGATCCCACCACACCGAGGCAAAACACTAAGGGCATGCAACAGAACAGCAAGGGGAACAGAGCAACAAAGTCCCCAGGGAGTACCAAAAATAGACTCTGGGGCCAAGGCTTGGAACCCCATCAAACTCGACCAGAAAACAGTCCAAAGGCCAACAAACAGTCCTTGAACTAACTACAAGCTTTTCTTTCTTGTTGTGTTTTGGTTTTTGTCATTGGCTTATTGTTGTTGTTGTTGTTGTTTTATTTTGTTGCTTGCTTTTACTCTGTCTTGTTTTTTGTGCACATTATTATCTCCGCAGGTCTGTCTAAATAAGATAGGCTGGATGAATGGGAAGAACTGGAGGAAATCATTCTAAGCGAAGTAAGCCAAGCTTACTGGAGGAGAAAACAATGGGACTGATGAATCCGGGTGGACATGGAATAGGGGAAGGTGGGGGAAAAGGAAGTGGTGTTAATAAACCTAGGGACAAGGGAACAACAAGTGAGGAGGGTGTAGGAGGTCTGGTAAGGCATGACCAAGGGTAATGTAACCAAGAGGAATTACTGAAACCCAAATGAAGGCTGAACATGATAGTGGGACAAGAGGAAAGTAAAAGGAAATAGAGGAAAGAGCTAGGAGGCAAAGGGCATTTATAGATGTCTAAATAAAGGCACGTACATATGTAAATATATTTATATATGAGGATGTGCAAATAGATCTATGTGCATATATGTATAGGTTTAGTATTAAGGTAGCAGATAGACATTGGGCCTCCACTCAAGTACTCCCTCAATGCAAGAATACTTTGTTCTATTAAACTGGCATTCCGTGATGCTCACCTTCCTGACACAATCGCTAAGACAAAGCAGGTGCATAAGTAAATGTGGTGAAGAAAGCTGATGGTGCCCAGCTATCAAAAGCTATAGCATCTGGGATCTTAAAGGCTTGAAGGTAAACAAGCATCCACCTAGCTCAGAAGCAACAAAACCCACATGGAAGAAGCACATCACCCAGTGTGATCACCAGGTGGTGAAAGAATAAGGTATCAAGTATCAAAGAACAAAAAAAAAAATCATATCATTGTGAATGAGGTGGAGTGTAGTGTGGAGACCCAAAGCCCATCTGTAGACAATTGGACATCCCCTTACAAAGGGTCGCGGGAAGGAGAAGAGCCAGTCAGGGTGCTGTGTAGCAACGATAAAACAAAGAACTTTCCTCTAGTTCCTAAATCCTTCCTCCCCACCCCACTGTCATGATCCGAATTCTCCCTTGCAAGTCTGGCTAGACCAGAGGATGTGCACTGGTACAGATAGGAACTGGAAATACAGGGAATCCAGGATGGATGATCCCTTCTGGACCAGTGGTGAGAGTGGTGATACTGGGAGGGTTTCTGAGGGGAGGGGTGTAGGGAGGGAGGGGTAAAACTGAGGAACTGATGCCAGGGGTTTAACTAGAGAGCAAATGATTTGAGAATGACGAGGGCAATGAATGTACAAATGTGTTTTACACGATGTATGTATGTATGGATTGTGATAAGAGTTGTATGAGCCCCTAATAAAATGATTTTTAAAATAATGAGAGCGATGGAAACGTATGTCCCTTCTTTTTTTAAAAGCAGCTTTATTGAGATATAATTGATATATCAACCTAGGTGGCATTGTGGGTTATGTATTGGACTTCTTTTTTTAAAATCATTTTATTGGGGGCTCGTACAATTCTTATTACCATCCATCCATCCATTGTGTCAAGCACATATGTATATTTGTTGCCATC
This sequence comes from Tenrec ecaudatus, assembly GCF_050624435.1. Taxonomy (NCBI): domain Eukaryota; kingdom Metazoa; phylum Chordata; class Mammalia; order Afrosoricida; family Tenrecidae; genus Tenrec; species Tenrec ecaudatus. Next base: position 193,817,994 of record NC_134530.1, on the reverse strand, counting down.
ATCATTCTCAAAACATTTGCCTTCTAATTGAGCCCTTAATATCGGCTGCTCATTTCCGCCCCCCTTTCCCACTGTCCCCTCCCTCATGAACCCTTCATAATTCATAAATTATTATTGTCATATGTTACACTGTCCAATGTCTCCCCCCTCTTCTCTGCTGTCTGACCCCCAGGGAGGAGGCTATACGTAGATTCTTGTAATCAGTTTCCCCTTTCTACCCCCCATTCCCTCCACCCTCCAGGCATCGCCACTCTCACCACTGGTCCTGAAGGAGTCATCTGTCCTGGATTCCCTGTGTTTCCAGTTGCTATCTGTTCCAATGTATATCCTCTGGTCTAGTCAGATTTATAAGATAGAATTGGGATCATGATAGTGGGTGGGGGGGAAGCATTTAAGAACTAGAGGAAAGTTATATGTTTCATTGTTGCTACTCTGCACCCAGGGAATCCAGGGTGAATTCCTTCAGGACCAGCGGTGTGAGCTGCGATACCCGGAGGATGGAGGGAGGGTGGGTTGGAAAGGGACAACTTATTACAAGGATCTACATGTGACCTCCTCCCTGGGGGGTGGACAACAGAAAAGTGGGTGAAGGGAGACGTTGGACAGTGAAAGATATGACAAAATAATAATTTGTAAATTAACAAGGATTTATGAGGGAGGAGGGAGCGGGGAAAGAAGGGGGAAAATGAGGAGCTGATGCCAAGGACTTAGGTGGGGAGCAAATGTTTTGAGAATGATGAGGGCAATGAATGTACAAATGTGCTTTACACAATTGATGTATGTAGGGATTGTGATAAGAGTTTTATGAACCCCTAATAAAATGATTTTTTAAAAAAAAAAAAAGAAGAAAGAGCGTGGCTTCCAGGGGCTGCACAGCTGATCGGCTCCCTCCTTTCTCCTTTCCTGTCAGCCCACAGGGTTCCATGGCAGTTCACATCCAACTAACAATGTCACTGTGCTTTGTGCTTTGCTCAGAGTCCCTGGGTGATGCAAATGGTTAATCCGCTCAGTTGTTAACTGAAGGGTTGGAGGTGCCAGTCCACTGGAGGTGCCTCAGAAGAAAGGCCTGGTGATCCCGTTGGTGGCCAGGGCGGAATCAGCCATGGAGAATCCTGTGGAGTACAGAGCGGCTCTGACCCTCACGGGGTTGTGCTGATTTGGATGGAATCAGCTCAATGACACTGGTTTTGGGGTTTGTCAAGAGCTGCCCCTGGCTGCTCTCCCTACGCTGCATGAGGTTGTGGTCGTTAGCTGCTGTCAAGTGGCTTGCAGCAGGGGAGGTCAAAACTCGAAACACCGCCCTGTCGAACTGCCCCTGTGGGTTTCTGAGACTGTAACTCTTTACAGGCGTAGAAAGTCTCCCCTTTCTCCCCCAGAAGGGCTGGGGCTTTCAAACTGCTGACCTGCCTAACTTACAACCACTACATGGAAGAGCGGACACAGCGAAGAACTGATTCAAGACCCTCCTGAAGGAAACCTTTGAAGCGGAGGCAAGTCCTGGCTCTAGTCCACATCCGCACTTCATGCCCCTGGGAAAGCCAACTCTGAACTTTCTGTTTCCATGGGAACAAGGCTATGCTCCCATTGATGTTAGGTGCCATCAAGTTGGTTCCGACCCAGAGTGACCCAGTGTACCACAGAATGAAACACGGCCGGGTGCTGCAGATTGTCCTGATGTTGGAGCCCCTGGTGGCGGCCACTGTGCCCATCCATCTTGTCGAGGGCCTCCCTCCTTTCCTCTGCTTGACCAAGCAGGATGCCCTTCTCCAGTGACTGATCTCTCCTGGCAACATGTCCAAAGTATGTGAGATGAAGTCTTGAAGTCTTGCCTCTCTCTCCCTCCCATCAAGTCAATGCTGACCCGTAGCGATGCCCTGTGGGTTTCTGAGACTGTAACTCTTTACAGAAACAAAAACCCAGTCTTTCTCCCTCAGAGTTGCTGGTGGTTTTGAACTGTGCCGACCACGTGGATTCCGGCCCAATGCGTAACCACAGCACCACCAGGGCTCCTTCCTTGCCTTTAGCGGGGTTATTGGAACCATGGGAGGCCTCGTATAAAAAGCACCCAAGACAAGTGCTCCATAAATGATCACCCCCCACCCCCATTCCCACACTCAGGTTTCTCAGACCTGACTATGCAGATACATATCTCCCGGGGTCTGTTATATAGATTCTGCCTCAGTTGGTCTGGGTTGGGGCCTGATAGTCTTTATTTCTAACCAGTTGCAGTGATGTAGATGCTGCTGGTCTGTGGCCTCCCGCCAGGTGTCTAGAGATGCTCTGTGACCAACCACAGTGGCTCCCGTCACTGGCCACATGTTGGCGGCAGCACTTCAGAAGTGGCTGATGATCGAACCAGTGCTGCCACATCAAGGGTCTGCAACTAACGCATTTAGCAGAGGGGTCTAAATTGTTGAATGGGAAACTAATTTGCACTGTAAAGATTTTTTTTTGTTTTCACCCATGATAAAATATTTGTTAAAAGAAAGCAAGAAATGTAGCTAGTCTGAACTGAATTATGATATAAATGCAGGTAAGACACTGGATTTCAACTGCTCATTGAAGAAGAAGAGGAAGAGGTGGAGGAGGAGGAAGAGGAAGAATTCAAAATATCTCCTTCTCAAACAAGCCCAGCTCACTGCCAGCAGTCAACGCGGACTCATAGCAACCCTCCAGGACAGGGTAGAATCACCCCTGTGAGTTCCTGAGACTGTAAACTCTTCACAGGAGTAGAAAGTCTCATCTTTCTCCAGAGGGGCAGCTGATGGTCTCAAACTGCTGATCTTGCAAAGGTTAGCGCCCAAATGTGTAACCGCTATGCCACCAGGGCCCCTCACTGGAATTTAAAAAGTAACAATGTATCGTGACAGAGGTTCATTAATGGTAACAAATGTATCATGCTAAGACAAGAGGAGTTTCAACCAACTAATCTGATGTTGCCAATCATCGGAAGTTGGGTATGGGCTGTATCTCTGTGTCTTCACAATGTCTCTGGAGATTGCGATTTGTCCCTTAAGACGTTTGTTTAAAAATATAAAAACATTACACGGGCAAGGGAAATGGTTTGGGATCTGCTATTCAGTTAAATAAAACCTAATTTTTAACGTCCTCTCACCAGGTTCCTCTCCTTCTTGAAAGGTGGCTCCCAGGAAACAAAAAGTTACCTGGGTGGCTGGACCAGTGCTGCTGCTTGGGGAGGAGGCCCCCCCCACATGCCCACACCCCAGGCTGCAAGGCAGAAAGGGGCCCTGCCCCTTCTCCCATCTCACACCCATTCCCAGCTGATAAACGTTTGCCAAGTGAATGACAGGAGAAGATCTCCAAGGCCAGACCTCGGAGCACGTGGCCCCACAGTGGTGGGTGCTCGGTGGCCCCAGCTGCACAGGAGAGCAGGAGGGGTGGGCCGCGTCTGGAGAATGACCGGCTCTCACTCACAGTTGACCCCGACCTGCCGCCCGTTTGTCCTCTGTCACCCTCGGCCTCACCCTCTGCTCTTTCCAAGACTTTCATGGCAAAGGAAATGGAATTCCCAGCTCAGCTCACCAGATAACGGGGAAGGGTCTCCAAAGGGAGGGGCCAGTGCTTTGCCTCCACTCCTCCGCCTTCCCTAAAAGCCCACCTCAGCTCTCGGCCCCCTCTCCTTCCTTCTCTCGGAGTTCACATCACCCCCTTGGATTCTCTCTGTGGTCCCCTCCTGGGCCTGCTTGGGGGCGTCCCCAACCCCAGGCACAGAACTCCCCCGCCTCTGGCTCTTGAGAGGGTGGCAGGCAGCCCCAGGGGGTCTCTGAGAGAGAAAGAGAAACCCTCTCCCGGCTGGCTGCCGGGCACCCAGGTCAGCACATCTTCCAATACAAGGACCAGAGTCAGGGTTAAGGGCACCACAGTCTGCGGTGAGGTCACCTGGGAGGGAAAACCAGCACAGGAGAGGCTCTGCTGGTCAGCCAGAAGGCCCTGGGGTCTCAGTGACCCCAGCTGATTTCCACCCTTCTACCAAGGCCCCATATCCACACCCCCACATCTCCCAACAGCTCCCCACTCACAAATCTCTGTCACCAGGCAGAACAAAGAAAATTCTCGAAGCCTGCCGACTTACCACAGGACAGGGGATGAGTCTGCCTTCATGAGGAGTGGCCGGTCCAGCGAAGCCCAGCAGCTGGAGGGAAAGTCAGAAACTCAGTCGCTGGGGGTGGGAGGAGGGGGAGCAGCCCCCCTGAGGAGAGGGAGCTTGGGAAGGGGTGAGGTGGGAGGACAGGCAAGCTCTGCTGGAGGAGACCAGAGAGGCCCGCTCCTTTCTCCGAGGGAAGATTCTCTGCTCCCCTTGGAAGCTGGGGCGATGTGGGTCTGTTTGGGAGCTGGGGGAGGGTAGCGGAGGGGCTCCAGACCGCCTCAGAGAAAATTAAATTGCACTTGAGGGCAAATTCTATTAGGGAATAGAGCCTGTCTCTCAACAGCCTGCGTCCATTTAGGTGATTAGCTCGGCCCAGCACCTCCACCCGACAGCCTGTGAGCTCTGTCCCTGGGTTGAGGGAGCCAGGCCTGTGACCTCTGGGGGGACCAGCTGTCTGCTCTCCTTCCATCTCCCCCTAACTGGCCCTTCTCTCGCCATTCCCAGCTAGCTCCCAAGCTCCTTGAAAGCCATCAGGAGACGAGCAGCATCTCTCTGCTCCTCGAGATGGTAGGGGGAGGAGTGAGCCCTGGACCGCACCGGGAAAGGAAGGGTGGCCAGCGCCCCGCCCCGAGGACAGAGCACCATTTACTCTGGAGAAAGGCTAGAGCGGGGTGAGGGAGGTCGGAGGTCAAAGCGGGGAGAGACTGATGGGCCCTGGAGCAGTCAGGAGGCCTGGAGGCCAGGAGGGATCTGGATGGGCGGAGCAGGCCTGTCCGGAGCATAAGGCAGGGGAGCAGTGGGGAGAGGGGCTGACATCAGAAGGCTCTCCTGAGGGGACTGCATGGTCAAGGGCCCCATTGCCTTACACCACCCGGGGCTGCTGTGCCTTTCAGAGGCACATATTCAACGGTCCATACATGTTAGGGGTTATGATCAGAAACTCCTACGCTTCACAAAACAGCCATGCTTAGGCAGGGATCTGGATTTGAGGCCCTGTGAGGACCCACCACCAATCCCGACTCCTAGTCCCTATAGCCGCTCCAATTCTGGTCACAGACTCATCCCAGCCCGCTGCCCTACCCTGAACCTCACTGGCCACCTGGCCTTAGGACAAATACTTCCTCCTCTCCTCCAGGTTGGTAAATGAAAACAGTCACTCGATTTCACTCTCTTTGGGGCTATAAAACAGATTTATTTGTTGATCAAGATTTGATTATGGGGCAGAGTTAGGAAGACTTCTTAGATGTAACCAAGCAGCTCACGGATTGGCTTCCTGGGCTTGAAGGGTTAGGACCAGCGTCTCGTGGGACATTTTGCTCCATGGGCATAATGCGGTCCTTAAAGTTATGTTCACCATCCTAGCTTAATGAGCAGTGCTGGTGTCCTGAGTGGCCAGCTAAGATACAACTAACTGCAGGCAGACCCCAGCGACACTGTGGGTCGCCACCGCCGTCAAGCGAGTGCGAGAGATCAAAGTCTGTTAAGGATGCAATGACGTCATGGAAATGTTTGAAATACTGTGAGAATGACCAAACTGCGACCCAGAGACATGCAGCGAGCACATGCTAGCAGAAGCGGAGCAACAGTGGACTTGCTCAGCTCAGGCTGGCCACACATTCTCCATGTGAAAAGAGCAGAGCAGAGAAAGCGCAGCACAGGAAGACAAAGTAGGCTGCATTTTGCACAGCAAAAGAGAAAGAAGGACACCAAAGACTTACAGGACACGTGGTCTCATGACCCACCCGGAGATCAGAACGAGGTGGTGCCCCACTACCACTACCAACACTTCTAGTCAAAGTCACTGTAGATGGATCCGGAGAGCATTGGGGGGGCGGGAGGGGGGAAAAACGTGTGTGTGTGTGTAACCGAACTTCAAATTTCTAAAAGCCAAACAAATAAAACAGATCTATTGGAACTGGATGACTTCCTAAAACAATAGAGATATTCTTCCAACTGTGAACTAAAACTAACCTCTGAGGCCGCCTTGCAGCTAGCTAACAAGTTAGCTTAAGAAAACAAGGGGGCAGGGTGAGAAACTCTCACTCAAAAGGACTGCCCTCCTTTTAAAAATCACCTATATGAGGACAGCCAACAAAGATGAGACTGTAAGGGGGCAGGGAAACTCGATTACTGGAAAAGGAAGAAGCAGAACAGATATAAGGAGGCAGTCACAGCTTGTGAAAAGTAAACCTGATGTCACTGAACAACTTGTGTAGAAACCGATGGACGAGAACCCCAACTTCTGCGTAAATCTTACCCCAAAAGACAATGAAATGTGATTGAATAAAGCTCTTCATTATGCACCTCTGCTGTGCTACGAGGACACACGAGTTACAGGATGGCTAAGGGCTTGGAGGTGGAACCCACCAGCTGCTCCGTGGGAGGAGGCTGTGGCAGTCTGCCTTGGACAGCCTAGGAGGCAGTTCCACTTTGTGCTCTAGGGTGGTAATGAGTGGGAATTGACTGGACAGCAGGGGAGTGTGTTCTGGAGAGAGCCACAGTTTCTAGAACAAAGAGGAACAGAAATAAATGCTACTTAGGGCTTGAGAGCATGACTCTGAGACTCAGGTGCAGGCTCCTCTCACAGACTCATTAGGGCCACTCATATGCCCGGGGAACACAGCACTTCAACCCAAGTGAGTCACCAGTGAGCTTGGCCTTGACACCAAGGCTTCAAGTATGCATTTACCCTGCTGGGGAAGATGCGCTCCTCAGAGAGCAAGGGGTTCATGTTCTGTGTTGGATTAGTGATTTGTGTCAAGTGGGGAAGGTGAGAAGGGGGTGTGTGCAGGAAGAGGGAGACCAGGAAAGAAGGAAAGTGTGTGGGGATGTGTGTTCATCAGAGGTCCAGGGCTGTGGATTTGCCACATGGCGGGTATGATGTGGCATGAAGGAGGTAGTTCTGCAGAATGACCAGCCTGGCTCCCTCAGCCTCTGCCCCCCAACCTGGTCTACCCTACACCCTTCAGCCCAGGCCCCTCTCAGGAGGGGTGCCCTTGCCCAGAGATGGGTTCCAGAGTCCCCGCCCAGGGTCTGCCCTCAGCCAGTGCTCAGGACATGTGGTCGATCCTGGAAGCTGGTAGGTGCTATGGACAGATAGGCCTCCTGGTTGACACAGCTCAACTCCTTCAGGACCTAGGCTTTCTGGCCACAGACACACCTGAGAGAGCTGACAAGGTCCTCATTCCCCAAGCGCACCCCCTTTCCTCTGCCCCCCCCCCCCCGACACAGGGAGCTTCTCCCTTTCCTGGGGTCCCAGCTGTCTTCAGGACATGCACTCCTGCCCCTGTTGGGATCTGGGAGTTCTCCCCTTGTTCCAGGCACCCACTCTGGAGGTGACTGCTGAGAAGGTATCAAAGGACCCTTGGTTCTCATTGGCTTCATTTTCATAGGATGATCTTATTACCAGGAGCCTCAGAGCTGGGCACCTACCACCTCCCAGCAAGGTGGTCTTGGGCAAGTTAATGTCATGGGTGACTGCCACATAGGGAGCCATGCAGAGGTACACTGCCTCCCAGGGTGAAAAGCCCCTCACTGCACTCAGTGCCTGGCCCCTCAGAAATGCATAAAAATAAATAAATGAAAGAGATGTCGGCGAGTCGATTCCGCCTCATGATGACCCTGCCTGTGTCAGGCTCCACAGGGCTTCTGCTGGCTGAGCTTTGGAAGCAGATTTCCAGGCCTTTCTTCTGAGGTGCCTCTGGGGAGACACTGACTAGCCACCCTTTCGGTTAGCAGTTTAGTACGCCAACCATTTGCACACCCCCGTAGGCTCCACCCCCCTCCCCCACCCCCCAGAGCTCTACTCCACAGACAATCATCACTAGGATTCTGGAGTCCTGGGCCCCCTTCTCTTTGCTGGCAGTGAATAAGCAGGGATGATGCCTGTCTTGTTCACTTTGTTTCCAGTTCTAAGTGCAGGGATGGGCATGTGACGGCTACTTAGGAATGTTTGTTCCATGAATGGCTGGAAGAGAGAGTGAACGGGTTTATAAATAACACACTGCTACAGCTCAAGACCAGAAGGCCTCCCAGCCCAGGCCCGTGGGTCAGGAAGGCAGCTCGTAAGAGCTGTCAGGCCTGGTTAGGTTATTGGTCTTGTGATGAGTGTGGTCAGCCGGCTAGGTACAGCGCTGTCAGGGCCCCGCTCCCCTCTCGTCTGTAATGGTCCCTGGCTTTTTATAGACTGCCTGCTCTCAGCCGACTTTATTATGTGCGCCGCAAGGTCTCCTATGAGGAGCTCTAAAGAAGAAAGGAAATACCTGGGAAAGGGACGCACAATGGCCTTCCGCAGCGGCCACGGCCACACGGCGTGTGCTCACCGCTGCTGGGGAAGCCTGGGAGCTCGAGGTCTACATGCTCCCTACCCGCACCCCCAGGACTGTGCCACGTCCCACATCCTCCTGGCATTCACCTCCTGGGCGTCCTTCAAGCCAACCTCAGGCAGCAAGTTGCACAAGCTTCTTGGTCCCTCAGGATCACACCGCGGGATCGGAACACATCTTGTTCTTTTAGCTCAAGCACCTACGTTGGCCACACAGGCGCTAGAAACACCTTGAGCTGGTACAGTGAGATAGATGTCCCGAGGAGAATTCGGTGAGCTACTCTCTCCTCCCACAGGCAAAAGGAAGCTTATGGGTAGGGGTGGGGGTGTGTTCTCTGTGGCATCGTATAGGTGGTCTGGCCACTCTAAAGGTCTTCTTGCCGTGGCACCCACCCCTGAAGGATGGCTTCAGCGACTCTGCTGGTGCTCTGACCTTCTGTGGACACAGGAGTCTGGCAGCTGCCTGTGCTCAGAGGCAGACCACTCGGCAACAGCCTTACCTGCCCCTCCCCCAAGTGTTTCCTTTGCATAAATGCAGTGGACACTCTGTGTGATATCTGCTTTATAGCTAGCACTTCCATGATTGTCAAGCCTTCCTCGATGACTTTAGCATCTGGGCTGAACTTGACTTTCCCACCCCCTTTTTCTCTAACCGAGTGTGGGGGGAGGGCTCCTGAAGTCATGGTTAGCTTGTCCTTTAATCTTTTCCCTTTTTTGCATCTTCAATGTGGACAACTCATCTCTAACAGAATTTTCGGTGCGTTAATGAATTGCTTTAGAAAGGGGGAACTCATCACAAGGTTAGATATCCCCCCAAAGGGGGCGAATAACAGAAATGTGGGTGAATAGAGACAATGAACAGTGTAAGATACAAAACAATAAAAACAATAACCAATTGATCAAGGATTCACGAGGGTGGGAGGGTACAGAAGTGGGGGAGAGGAGCTGATACCAAGGGCTCAGTAGAAAATGTTATGGAAATGATGATGGCAACACGTGCACAAATATGCTTGACACAATTGGTGTATGGAACGGTATAGGAGCTGTAAGAGCCCCCAGCAAAATGATTTTTAAAAGGAAGAAAGAAAAGAAGACAAGTATGAAATGCTCTAAGACATTAGGTGCTGTCACCATGAGCCAGCGTTTCGATGGCACACACGCAGCCCGCCCTCCACCACACCACGGCGCTTTCTCCTACGGAGAGTGGTCCTTGGGGGTTCGTCCTGGGGTTCATGCTACTAGGAGCAAAGGTGGCTCCCATGAGCCCGTGGTGTTCCTGTGAGCTCTGGCAGGTGCCAGACCCGGTGGACTCTGGCTACTGCAGGTCCTTGTGCAGTTTGTGCCTCTGGCATCTGGGAGGGGCTGGAGACTCGTGTTAGCCCACAGAATGCATCAGAAGTGATGCTTGGGGCCAGTCCTGGCACTTCAAGCAGTCCTGAGTCACCGAGAGACATCCATGGCTCTGCTGGGGACACCAGAGGGGACCATACATAGGGGCAGGTCTGAGTGTCGAGGTATGTCCAGGGTGTAAGCACAGTCCTGCCCCTGCCTGCGCTGGCTGACTGGCCCCACAGGCGTGCAGCCTGACCAGAGAGCAGCATCGCTGGGTCGGGCCCAGACTGCAGACTCAGGAGCACAGAAAACAACTTTTGTTTTAGCTTTTGGGAGTGGTTTGTTTGACTGCAAGAGATAACTGAAGAAAACAACCCCCCCAAGACAAGGAACCCTGAAATGTCAGTGCCACATCAGAGTGACAGGAGTTGGCAGGTGGCTCTGGCACTGTGGGTTTGGGGCGTTGGGCTGCGAACCCCAGGGTCGGTGGTTCAAATCCACCAACCACTCTGCAAAAATTGAATGAGGCCGTCTACTCCTGTGAAAATCTACAGTCTTGGAAACCCTACATGGGATTCCTATGACTCGGTGGCAGTGGATTTGGGGACCTGGGGCCTCACTGGTGGCTGAGGCAGCGGAAGAGAATGAGTGTTGCACGGGGACTGGCACCTCCTCAGGTGCAGGGGTCGGACGCGCATTTCCCCTCACAACTCACTGTCACATGAAGAACTGGCCGCCTCATCCTGCCTCCCCACTCACTCCCTGCCACGGAGTTGATGCTGACCCACGGCAACCCCTATGGGACAGGGCAGAACCGCCCCTGGCAGGCTCTCTCCAAGACTGCACAATTTTGCAGGAGTAGAAAGCCTCGTCCGTCTCCCGCAGAGCACCTGGGGGTTTCAAACTGCTGACCTTGGGGTTAACAGTCCAATGGCTGATTTCCCACGGGGAAGGGGTGTGGTGGAAAAGGGAGCCAAGGGACTGTTTGGTCACTGCCTCCACACAGTGCTCTTGGACTTAATGAGCAAATGGTCAAGCAGGTGCAAGTGACTTGAAGTGTTTTGAGAGGCAGTAATCAGCAGTTTTGCTAACACAGGACCCCCCCCCCATTTTATTTATTTCTGATAGCCATATTTTATTGTGCTTTCAGGGAAGGCATACAGCTCCACTCTAGGTTCCTGCTCAACAGGCCCCTCCCCAAGTCGTTTGCTCATTCCATGGCATTTGTTCGGCTTCACAAGGTTCCAGCGTTCTCTGTCTGTCCTGGTTGTCCTCTTTTCATCAATCGGGTTTCCCTCCCTCTTACATTCTCCTCTGTGTTTTAAGGCACCGGAACACCTTTTCGTCCCATGGGCTTGAGTTTTTCAAGGAGTGCACTACTCCTAGGTGTGCCCCTCTTTTATTCTCCTTCTAAAAGTAATGCACATGCTCTGTGCATAATTCAGACACAGAGGTACCTGTACTAGCAAGTGAATGTTACTCCGCAGGCCCCCCTTAAAACTCTCGTCTGCAGAGGTTACCAAAGGGAGGAGCTTGGTGGATATCATCTTAGGTTCCCCGACCCCGCAAGTATTTAAATGCCCATTTTTCAATTTGCAGTTTATTCTATACATGTTGTTGTTTTGTGTGTCGGTGAGTTCCTTCGGACTCCCGGTGCCCGGGAGAGCAGGGTAGACCCTCCCCTGTGGGTTTCCAAGGCGGCACAGCTCTACAGGCCCCAGCAGACCTTCACATCTGTGGACCGGCCAGTGGGGTCCCGTGCCCATGCTTTCAGTGAGCAGCCAAATGTTTACCCACTGCGTCACCGAGACAGAAACCTGCTGCCATCAAGTGGTTCTGAGGCAGCGGGTCGGGAAGGACACAGTGACAGGGTAGAGCTAACTGCTCCATAGGGTTTCCAGGACTGTCCATCTTTATGGGAGCAGACAGACTCCTCTTTCAATTGAGGTGGGTTTGAACTGCTGACCTTGCTGCCAGCAGCCCAGTGCTTAAACCACTGAGTCACCAGGCAACCTTTAGTGTACACCAGCAATTCTCAACCTGTGGGTCTCCACCCCTTTTGGGGTGGAACGACCCTTTCACAGGAGTCGCTTAAGACCACCAGAAAACATAAATATTTCACAATATATAATGACATATTGTTTTTGTGTTTCTTCACTATGCCTTAATTATGTTCAATTTGTAAGAATGAAAATAGATCCTGCATATCAGTTATTTACATGATGATTTATAACAGTAAGAAAATTACAGTATGAAGTAGCAATGAAAATAATTTTATGGTTGTGGGGTCACCACAGCATGAGGAACTGTGTTAAAGGGTCGCGGCATGAGGAAGGTGGAGAATCACTGGTCTAAACCTACTATTCTACAATTGGTTTTTAAAATCACTTAGGAATGTAAGATGGAGGCTGTTTCATGTCAGTGCCCCCAACTTGGTTAATTTCCCCATGGCTGTGTGACATTCCATAATCTTCCCAGTCCATAGTTCCAGCCCTGCCATTGCGAGCCTGCTGCTGGGGCCACTCTGGGGCACGTGGCGTGGCACCTGGAGCAGCTGTCTCTACAGGAGCCCAGGGCCGCCGAGGAGAACTGGGCACCCTCAGGGTTCTCAGGGCTGATGGTACGCAAGCGACAAGTAGGTCTTTCTTGCACGGTGCCCGTGGGTGGATCTGAACCTTGAACCTTCCCGTTAGCAGCCGAGCTCGCGAACCACTTGCACCACTGGGGCCCCCGGCTGGAAATGGATTTCCTAAGTACAGGGCAGGCGCACATACCCACTGTGGTCCATGTTGCTAAAAAGCGCTCCCACAAGAGCTGCACGGATTGCCAGGTTTTCGGCTGCTCCTGAACGCCTGGCACGCACAGTCAAGCTGTGTTGGTGGCTCCTCCTTCCAGCAAGCTGAGTGCACTCCGACCAGGCGGCTGTCCATCCATTCTTTAGCTTGGGGCAGAGAGGTTGCATCACTGCAAGGTCAGAAGTCTCACTTCCTGTTGGGAGTGGGGGCCATGTGCGCCCACACACACCTGGCTAACAGAGCAGCTGGTATGGCTGGCAGGGATGGACAGGATGCAGACCCACGGGGAGATCTAGTATCCGGCACACATGGTGGGGGTGCCTGAGAAGAAAAGGGAGCCACTTACTGTGGCCCTGGAGCTCTGGGACCCAATAGGTGAGCACATGACTGGTCACTGAGAAGGTGATTGGAATGCATCCAGCAGCTGCACACAAGCTCCTGCAGAGCTCCCAGCCAAGGACAGTCCGCGGGGGCAGGGGGGGCCGGGGGATTGGCTGGATGGCCTGCTGACAAAGATGTATCTGTGGGATGTGTTGAGCTGCTAATCGCAAGGTTGGGGGTTCGAACCCACCAGCCGCTCCTCATGAGAAAGATGAGGCTGTCTGCTTCTGTCAAGATTGTAGTCTCAGAAACTCCAGATCAGAGTCAGAATCAACTCAGTGGCAGGCAGTGCATGGTGTGGCAGTGAACAACAACAAAGACTAGGGCTCGTGGAAAGGGAGGACAGGTGTGGAGAGTGGGAGAAAGGGCCAGGGAGGGGACATTTGAGCTCAGGCAGTGGTTTGTTGGGGAAGGATTTCAGGTGGGGGAAGAGCACACACAGAGACCCAAAGAGTGAGAAAGCTGAGCGCTGGGAGCCCACAAGCACTGTGGTTCGACCTTGGATGGAAATGTATGTGGGGGTGACAGACAGGCATCCACCCAAGGTCTTACAGTGCTCTGTACCGGCTGCGGAGAACGTGGAGCTCACACCTCAGCTCAGGTCAACCCTGAGACAGGAACCTTGTCTTGTTGTAAGACTGTTACAGCTCCCATTGCCACAGAATCAAGCTTTGTTTTGTTTTATTAAAAGATCATTTTGTAATTATGATTTATAAATGATCAAGGGTTTGTGAGGGAGAATGGGGAGGAAAGGAGAAAATGAGGAACTGATACCAAAGGCTCAAGTAGAAAGCAAATGTTTTGAGAATGATGATGGTAGCAAATATACAAATGTGCTTGACATATGGATGGATGGATGCATTGTGATAGGAGTTGTATGGGCCCCAAAAAATTATTTTTAAAAGAAAATAAATAAATAAATAGAAGATCATTTTATTGGGGGCTCTTACAGTATCAAGCATATTTATACATATGTTGTCATCATTCTTTTCTAAACATTTGCTTTCTATTTGAGCCCATGGTATCAGCTCCTTTGTTTTCCCTCCCTTTCCCCCCTTCCCACCATCATGACCCCTTGATAAATGGTAAATTATTATTATTTTCATATCTTACACCGACCACTGTCTCCCTTCCCCTATGATTTCTGTTGTTCGTCCCCCTGGGGGTGTGGTGGTGGTGGATATATGTCAATCATTGTGATCGATTCCCTCTTCCTCCCCTCTTCTCCTCACCTTTCCCCCCGCCCTCCTGGTATCACTGTTCCCATTCCTGTTCCTGGATTCCAAGTGTCATGAGCGCTTATCTCTTATCTGTACCTGTGCACATGCTCCAGTCTTACATTCAGTGAAAGGCAGGACTGGGGTCATGACAGTTGGGGGGCAGGGGGGTTGGGGAGTGAGGAAGTCTCACGGACCCAGAGGAGTATTGTATGTTTCATCAGTGATAGACTGTGCCCTGGTTGACTCGTCTCATCCCTGTGACCCCTCTGTGAGGGGATGTCCCATTATATAGTGATGGGTTTGGGGTCTCTGCTTCAGAATCAAGTTTTAATGTCCAGGCTGTCCACAAGTTCCTCCAGTCCCCTTCTAACCAGTCAGGCCTCACCCCCCAACTCACCCTTAGGGCCTTCCCTTCCCTTGTGTGCCCCCACCTCCGACCTCCACTCCCCTGTCTAGTTGCCGAGACTCCCTCCCCCTCCCACCACCCAGTGGAAGAAGCAGCTCCACCCTCCATCCTTCTATGGAGGCCTTTGCCAGAGGATCTGTAAAGGTCCATTTCCCTTTGTAGACTCCAGGCTGCTATGAGTGCCACTGCCCATGCTCCCACCTTTCCTCTCCCTCAGCAGAAGCCCCCCCACCCAAAGCTGTTTCCCTCAGCATCTCCAGCACTGGTGAGTGGGGCCTCTTGTAACGTGTTTTAAACATGTTCACACTGGTCTTTTGATACTCTTCCCACTGAGAGGTGGCATCCGTGCCCTGTCCTCTGGAACCTCGATGCACGCAGAGGAAATGACGGGGCATGATTTCTGCAGCTAGGTGAGACAAGATCCCGTGGGAAACCAGAAGCCAGGGAAGGCGGCTGTCTGCCCCAAGACCACCACACTGGAGCGAACCCACGTGGCTGCACCAGTCAATGGCCAGGCTCAATTCCCACCAGCATGTGAGGAGTCACAGGGATGGCCAATCCTGTGACTCTTCAGGTGTATAATAGGCTGAAAACCAGACAAGAAACATTGGCCCTAAGATACCCCACATCCTACTCTGGGGAATCTGAAAATATTACCTTAGATGCCACCCCAAAGTGATACAATTAAAGCTTTCAAGGCAGGGAGCTTATCCGCAGTTCCCTGGGAGGGGCCCTAATGGAACCATGGAGAAGAGTAAGTCAAAAAGCATTGCTTCTAAGGCCCCAGAGTCTAAACAGTCCCCTGCCCTCAGTGGGCAGATGCAGACAAGTGCTCTCAGTGGTTTATTCGTCTAAGTCTTACTAGGGTGCCTTCCGGGGAAAAGAGGTCCCATCCCAAGCAGTGGTTTCAGATGGGATCTGCTGGGCCGCTTAGATTCAAGTCAGAGACCCAGAGCGGTCTGTTCAGAAGGTATGGCAACTGTTCGTCTGGATTCCAAATGGGGTCCACTTGATACATTTTCTTGAAGGACACAGGATGATCCCAGGGTCTGATGAGAAGACATTTTCAGAAAATGGAAAAATGTATTGGTTATTAAAAAAAAGGTCAGGAAAGCTGCCCTGAGGAATCTGTTTCTCCCATCATGACAACGTACCTGCTCTTCCTTTGAAGGGAGCAAGTGTTGTCTCCTATGAAACTCTGTTGGGCTATCTTCTCCCATCCACCCTAGAGCCAGCCCCTTCGGACTTCTCTTTGTCCCCTAAACTCAAAGAACAGGACAGGGACGTGATCGGAGTCCCTCAAGGGTGCCAACACTGCCACCTTGATGTGGTGTACACGGAAGCGTGGAGCATTGTCAGGGAAGAGGTGAGCGAGATGGAAAGACTGCCTTGAGAATTGGACAGGCCTGGCTTCACATTTTGGTATTTTTGTCTAATAAACTGTTCTAAGATCTGTAGCCATACTCTTTGACTCATCCTCACATGTCCTTATAAAAGAAAGAGAGATTTCTGGACACAGACACACAGAGCGGAGGGGATGTGACGGCGGAGCAGAAAGAGATGTGGCCACAAGCCAAGCCATGCTGACAGCCTCCAGATGCTGTAAAAAACAGAGCCTGTCCTACAGCCTCTGGAAGGTATGTAGCCTTGAAGACACCTTGATTCCTCTGGACTTCTTCTCTTCAGACCTGTGAGAGAATAAAGTGTTGTATTAAGCCACCTAGGTTGTGGGAGGGCAACCCATCCAGCACAGAAAAGGGATACAGGTGACTGCAGCCTCAGGTGGCCTGTCTGCAGATGCCAGGAGTTACGGCTTAGTCAAGCCCTTCCTGAATGCCTGACCCACAAAACCATGAGTAAAATCCAACGGCACTTGGAACCACTGAATGCTGGAGAGTGTCAGGCAGCCCAGCCTCTCAGAGAAAGCCCTGCAGCTAGAGGCCTCCACGCTGGCTGGCGGGTAAGAGGCCTGGAGGGAACCTGTCTTCTAGAGAAGCTCAGTGTCCCCTCAAGCTGGTCACACTCCACCTCACGCACCCACTGACCCCACGACCACCCTCCCAGACAGGAAACCCCTCCCCATCTACTGATGCCCCTCTTTGCCTTAAGGTAAATTAGCATCCTCCCCACACACCCCACTTACCCTCCACATGTCGTCCGCTCCCCCACCCCAACAGGCCTCTGTTTTTAAGTCACAGAAACAGGGCAGTGATGACAGGAAGCGTTGCACGGGCACAGGCTGAACACAGAGAGGCAGGACACAGAGAGGCAGTCTTCCAGAGAGAATCACACGACATGCCCCCTCCCAGGCCAGGCCTCCAGGTGACAGTTTCCTTTAGGCTGGAAACCCACCAGGAAGGCCACATTTCACTCCTGTGCTCTGGAAGAGGCCAGCAAGGAAGCGCTCCCAGAGAGTGAGAATTGGACCTCACTAGGGTAATTTGTCCGTTTTAACCCCCGCAGTTCAGGACTGCTGCTCCCCCTCCGATCTGAGGCTGGCTGAGGCTGGCGGTGACTGAACAGGCCTGAGAGATCAAGTGCTGGCCCACCTCGTCCTTGCTCTGAAGGAGGCCTGGACAGCCGCCTCTGATTAGCAAGCCTGTGTCCCCTGAGGGCCCTCCTCCTCCTGCTGGGCAGTGAGTTGATACAGAGGGAGGGAGGGGCTGGTTTCAGATGTCCCCATAGCTTTTCTATCATGGTCACCGTGCCAACTTGGCATCCTATTGGGAACAGAAAGTCTTCATGGATGATGTCGAAATCCAGGTACACTACCTTACGGTTGATGCATTTGGGGCCTTGTTTCATACTTCCCCCCACCTAAATTGCCTACCTCGGCTTTCATTTTTTATCAACTCTGCCATTTTACCATTCATGTTTAGGCTGCCACTCAACCTAGAATCCTCTTGTGGGAGAATGGCAAGGCTTTCTACTCCTGGGAAGATTTAGAGTCCTGGGAAACCGCCGAAGGCGCTTCTACTCTACTCTACCCCACGGGGACGCTGTGAATCAGTCAACAGGATGGTGGTGTGTGTGTGTGTGTGTGTGTGTGTGTGTGTGTGTGTGTGTGTGTGTGTGTGTGTGTGTGTGTGTGAGAAAACTCTTTGGTGTATGGACGCTGTGAATCAGTCAACAGGATGGTGGTGTGTGTGTGTGTGTGTGTGTGTGTGTGTGTGTGTGTGTGAAAACTCTTTGGTGTATGGCAGACATCCTATTTTTTTCCATGTCACTCTCCCCATCCCCATCAGCTAACTGTCCCATCAATTTCAGGTATCACCTTTATCTGAAGTTTCTGTAGATTCATGGGTCTGCTTTTGAGTTTTTTATTGTGATCTGTTGGCCCATTTATTTCTAAAGAAAAATCATAGTGCTTGTTTAGATTATGCTTCGTATGTATTTTGTGGGTTTTTTCCCCAAAAACAGACTGAGCAATTTTAAATTCACATACATTTTTAAATAAGCTTGTTGAGTTCTAAAAAAGCAAAGCAAAAACAGTGGGCTTTTTGGTATTACATTGAATTTTAGGTTTATTGGAGAATTTTCATCCCTATTTTGTGAGATATTTATGACCTTCTTAAAGATTTGTTTTTCTGTAGCATTATTCCTGTTAGATCCTTGTTCATTTCTTCATCTGGTTCTAGTCTATGTCTTCCTGCCATCTCGCCACCCAATAGTAATCAGAGATGTCCGTCTTATTAAGCCCTGTAGGCCCCCAGTGCTTAGCTGTTACTGCCCCTACTTTACTGACAGAAAAACGGAAGTTCAGAAAAGTGGACTAATTTCCCAAAGTCACACAGGTAGCTGGCTACAGGGCTCTAGTTACTAATGAAAAAGCTGCTGGGGTCAGACAAGGAGCAGGGCACTAAGCTGAGGGATTTGGTCTTTATCCCTGTCGGTAAGGGGAGATGCAGAAGTATTCTGAGAGAGGGGCCAGAGGACAGGAAAGGGGAGATTTAGGAGGATCCTAAGAGGCAGAGGGTGGGTAGGGCCCAGGAGACAGAGCTGAGCTGTAGCAATCAAGGGAATGAGGCCAGAGTGTCCACACCACCCCGTTTGCCACCAGGATGGGAAAAGCTGGCGACCAACCGGGTGTCAAGAGAGGAAGCAGCCTCTGAGGAGAAGATGTGGAGTGGGATTTTAGAAACCAGGAGCCCGAGAGCTGGAGATTTCCCCGGACACGAGTCAGTGACTGCTGAAGGCGCAGCTGGAGCTCAGGAGTGTGACCAGGAAGGAGACTGCCACTCCAGCGACAGACAAACAGCAGTCCTAAGCACTAGCTGGCAGTTCTGTTTATGCTGCCATGGACGGGCTTTCAATATAACTCAGACGCACACACACCCACAGGTGCCAGGTGCTTCTTGTTTTTCAATCTTCATTGAAGAAGGCTCAGGGCACACTGAAACCAAGCACCATTTGCTACCAGGAAAGTGAACTTGAGTGGCATTTTAAAAATTGTGTGCCAGGCTCCATGGTGGTCCCCGGCTACAGTGGAGAGAAGACTGACCCTGCCTCTTGGAGCCTGGCGGTCACCAGGCAGCAGGGTGACCAGTGCTCTGTGTGGGGAGACAGCACGTGTTCTGGAAGTTCAAGGGTACTTGACTCCGGCTAGACGGATTAGGAGCCCATCCTCGAGGGAGAACTGTCTCCGCCAAATGTAAAGCAGGGTCACATTTCCAACGCTACAGAGCCGGCCAGGCAGCAGAGATAAATGCGTGACGTGAGGGAGGTCCCTTCTCAGGGACAGATGTGCTTGGCCTGAATACCAAGCACACAGGAACATTCTTCCACGCGGGCAATGAGCTTTTCCACATTTTCTCAAAATATGGCCTACGTTGGAGACACAACAGATGAGACAGACGAGTACAGGGAAATAGTTCCCTCTTGGCAATCCACAGAGAAAGTGTGGTGATAAATGGTAACTGGTTCTTGGCCTCCATATTGAGACCGGCCCTGGGGAGTAGGCGGGAGGGGTGGGGCGTTCTGGCTGACATGCCCTGTGGGAATTGGGCCTAGGGTGGAGGGGTTTTCTGCTTGGTATACATACAGGTTCTTCCTGGTGTTTGGTCAGTATCTCAGGGTACATCTTGAGGATAGACTTTGGACACAAGTCTAGCATTTTGTATGTGAACTTTTCAAAGGCCCCTAGGTTTTCATCCATGCATTCAATACCCAAAATCTTTTTGTTTTTTTCCAAAACTAGGAGCAGAACTGTTTCTGCAACTTGATAATTATATTTAAAACTATGACATTAAGATATTTTCAGGTTAAAAGAATATGGTCACATCATTCTTAGTGGCGGCATTCCATTCCATTGTAATGATGAACCATAATTTAATAAATCTGTTTGAGACTTTAGGCTAACCTTATTTTTATACTATAAATATTCATGTGGCAGATTTTAGTAAATATCCCCAACTACTTCTTCAGGATATATTTCAGAAATAGAATTGTCGGGTCAAAGGTTATACATTTTCTCAAGGCTTTTAAAATGTGATCCGTTGTTTCCCAAAGGTTGTGTTCATCAGTCCTCTTCTGGAAGTGCGTGAAAGAGCCTGGTGATGCAACCACTGACGTGCTCACCAGCTGACCAACAGACCCACCTGGGCCTCTGAGGGATCAGAAGGCAACGTGTCACTTGGCTTCCATAGAATAGCCAAGAAAACCCGAGGGCACAGTTCTACTCGGTCACTTGGGGTCACTATGGGGTAGAAGCCACTTGAAAGTCACTAACAAGTAGGGTATGAGAAAGCTGTCGCTGCAGATCGTATTTTCCAAAGACTTCCGCATCCATCAAAATGTGAACTCTGTGACGCTCTCTCGGAATCTACACAGACCTTTGTCTCTGCGTCCTGGGTGTCCCTTCATGTCTGCCTCAGCCACTGGCTGGCGGAAAACACACGGCCATGCCATTTCGGAGGCCATGCACTTGCGCCGAGTTCTCTTTGGATGCTGGCTCCTGGATCCAAGCCACGGCGTTGTGAAGAAATGTGTAGAGGGGCTACGGGAGGCACCAAGGCCGCTGCCCAGTCAAACTTCTGATTGACAGCCTGCCAGGAGACCCATATCCAGATGCACTGCACGGAACAGAGAAGCCTTGTTCTCCACAGAGAAAGTTCTACTCACATTGAGACTCGTGAGCAAAATAAACAGCTTTGTGGCCTCACAAAACTACATTTTGAGGTGGATTGTTTGTTAGCAAGAGATACCTGGTACAGAACATTTCTCTTCGCTCTAGCTAATATTAGATAATTATTATTCTATTTTCACCTTTGTCAGTATGATGGGCAAGAAGTGATATCTCTTATTTGGTTTTAGTATTTGGGATCATTGTTTTCAATAGGATTTAGTGTTTTTATTATGTACAATCGAACTTTAAAATCTTTTCATCCTATTAATTGTCCTTGTTATTTTTTTGGTTTGCTTTCAAGGGAGATGTGTGTATTATGGAAATAAGCTTTAAACCACATTTTCATATTTGTCAGGGACTGGGGGGGGGGCAACTGGGAACCGTGGTGGTGCCACAGATGAGGCCCGCCTAGCTATTCCTTGAGAGAAAGACGAGGAAGTCTCCGTCCATACAGGACCCCGCGTGAAGGTCTGTCACACAGTCACTATGGTGCCTAGCTGCCACCACCTGGCATGGTATAAAATTTAAGGAGCTGACCCTGCACCTGCAAGACCTTGAGATGTCTCCTTTTATTCTGCACTAGATCCCTCGCTTGCCTCATCCTAAATCCTAATTCTGGCTTGAGCTGGAATTGATTTTACGGCAGTGAGTACTCTCAAGTCAAGCTGTAAAGACTACTAATCAAAAGGTTGATGGTTCAGACCCATCAGCTACTCCAGGGAAGAACGATGAGGCAGACTGATTCCATAAAGCTTTTGTCTCGATTTTCAGGATTGACTAGACAGCAGTGGGGTATTTTAATCTTATGTCAAGAAATCCAGGTGACACAGTGAGTTAAACATTTTACTGCTATCAAAAGGTTGATGGTTCAAAGTCACCGGTGACTCCAAGGGCGAAAGATGAGCCTGTCTGCTCCTATTAAGATTTACAGTCTCAGAAGCCTTAAAGAGGAGTTCCACTCTGTCCTGTCGACAGTTGCTGGGGGCTGGAACCAAATGGATGGTAGTGGATTTAATTGCATGCCTAAATATAGCCAGTTTGTAGTTTGATGATAATCTCCCAGATTCTTTCTAGCCAAACATTCATATATATTACAACAATTTTATTTTTACTAAAATTATGCATTCTTGGACATTTTTCATGGCAGCACACACAGATCACATTCTTGAAATTATACAATATTGATATGCCCTTGACATATTTATGGCCTATAGTTCCCATGTCAGATATGCCGTTTTCCCCCTATTTTTAACTCTATTTTTAAAAGGTTGATGCAGTCAAGTAGACCAAACTCTCACTTTATATTGTCCACTGTTTTTATAATTTATCTTCTGCTGCCTTATTTTACATTCGTTTGTAAACCTACAGGAATTTATTTTGGTGCTCAATGTGAAGTAGTATCTTAGCTGGATTCCCCCCCCCCCCCCCCCCGCCCAAATAATCAATACTCTCAGTCTTACTTGCTCAGCAATCCCTCCTCTCTACGGCAGAAGCCTGAACCTTGGAAGCCCTGCGGTTTGAGAGCTCAGTGGGGATGTGGTAAAGCAGATTCCAGCTAAATAAGGTGTTCAGTCCCTTCCAACTACGAGCAGCCCTTCTGTGGCGGGCAAAGGCTTCCAGACAGACACTGGTGAGGTGAGCCCTGCCACCGGGAGGTTAAACAGGGAGAAGTCACAGCCCGTGAGCCTTTTGCAACCTCGATGTAGTTTTGAGATGAGTGCTTTCACCCTATCTAGGGAGTGGTCCCCTGTGTCTTCCTCAGTTCCCCCAAGGTCAGTACCCCAATGACTCCCCTGTGTCTTCCTCAGTTCCCCCAAGGTCAGTACCCCAATGACTCAGCCTCTCCTCACATCACCAGAGGTCCTCCATCTCTGTCTTGTTCCCTCCAGGCGCTCCCTCCCTGTCCTACTGGGCGACAGTGAAACCCAAAGCAAGGTGACCAGGGCAGTGCTGTCGGTGCTATGCACTCCCAATGACCCTCCTGGAGGCCATCGATGCTCCCCATGGACGGGGGTGCTCTCCTTCACACAGAGGGACAGGCTTTGGGAGACCCCTTCTTCAGAAGGACCTGGGATCCTGAGTTTCTGAGACCTCCGGAGTCAGGAGGGCTCAGTAAGGCCAGTGGTCAGGGAGGGGAGAATGAGCTGGTCTGGAGAGGAAGGGAAAAAGTCAGTGTTAGGGGCAGCCAGGACCCAGCCCAGATGCCCAGGGCCATGAACTGGTATGCAGGGGGCAGAAGCAGGCACCAGGAAAAGACAATCATGGCACAAGAGCTGGGTATAGAAATAGTTTATTCCTTCAAGCTGAGGACTCACGAAGCAGCACTTTCCCCTCAGGAGATGTTGACGTGACCGAAGGTGTCAGAGAAGCACATGTGTTGGGCAGGGTACTGGGCTTTCCCCGGAGAAGCCCAAGTGGTGGCACTGTGTGGGAGAGTCAGGCGGTGCAGTGCAGGGCTCAGCCACGGTTTCCCTGTTCACAGGAGGCCTTGGGTTTAAGCGGGATTCCATAGGAATATAAACCAGCTGTGATTTCCTTCAGCCCGATGTCCTTTCTCCAGAAGGTTCTGCAGGAACACCCCTCACCTCGGCTCCCCACACTTGGCCGACAATAAAGCAACAGGAATCAGAGAGAGGTAAGGGGCCCTAAGGCAGTCAAGGTACATTTCTGGTCTAGATTTTCTAGAGGAAGCTGATACTGAGAGGAAGGCTCACGTCAAGCCACACCCAGCTGGTTGGCAGCAGAGCCAGGAGAGCAGGGCTTTGAACAGGTTTGTTTCACTTCACCCACTGCTGGGAGCCTGCATTTCCACCCCAGATAGACTGACGCAGAAGCTACCCTTTAACAAGACCCCAAGTGATGATGAAGCCTTTGAGCCTCTGAGGCAGATTATCCTAGCTCTCCTCCTCCCTGCCTCCTCCAGTTACTGAGACTGACTTGGATCCAAAAGGTATGTGAGAGCCCTAATCTCCGAGTCCTAAGTCAATGAGTGGCACCCTTATGGGTGTGCCCTAGAGACAGAGGTACACAGAAGGAAGATGCCCTGTGACGAAGGAGGCAGAGTCTGGAGAGCCTCAAAAAGGGGATGCCTGCACCACTGGAGCTGGAAGACTAGGAAGGAGCTTCGAGAGCCTTCAGAGACATGGTCCCTGTAAATTTGGATTTCTCACCTCCAGAAGCAAGAGCGAATACATGTGTTTTCCTAAGTCCCCCAGTTTAGAGTGCATTATGAGTCCGGCCCAAGGAAACTCCAGGGGCTCTAATCAAGGGCGCCCCTTTCTTTCCCAGTGAATCTGAGATGGGCCTGAGGTGGGAGGTACTTCCCCTCCTATGTAGACAATGGGCAAGCATTTGAGAGAAGGTGAATTTCCTTGGGAGTATCTCCATTCCCTGCAACCAACACATGACAGACACCCTCTAGACAGACACACAGACCTCTGAAACCCAGGAAGCTAGTCAGAATCTCTGTTCTCCGAGAGGCAGTCTGCCGCTTGGATGTTGTCCACTCTGGTGCCAACACCATCACATGAAGTCTCACAGGAACATCTAAGCTTCCCAAAGGGAAGAGACCATGGGCCACAGCAGGGTTTATAAGATGCGAATAGCAACTGGGGTTCTGAGGTGGGGGTGGGATCTGCATGTAAGCCCTAGGAGCCCTTAGGTCACTTTGTTTTTAGGTGTGGAGCGCAGAAAATAGTGTTTCTAATCTCTTTGTCTAGTTTTTTCATCTCTAAAACCAGAATCATACTACATGTCGTTCAAGACGTGATGAATATCATCACTAGTAATTCTGTTATAAATATTTTTAAGATGGAGACAAAATCAGAGACTTATTAGGAGCCCCCTGAAGAGCTCCATACCTGCCTGCCATGGCAGACTGTGAGCAGGAGGCAGGATTGCCTCTGAGCACCTCCTAACTGTGCCGTTAACGTGGATTCTCCCACAGGTTCAGTGGCATCTGCTGAAGTGGTTCAGGGTTACCACCTGGACGCCTGACTCCAGGAAAGCCCTGTGTGAACAGAGCTCCGCGAGTTTTCTCTGCACTAAGGCAGGACACTTACATGAACCATGCCTCACACTAAGCCCCTCTCACTGAGTTGATTCTGACTCATAAAGCCCCAACAGGGCAGAGAACTTTCCAGGAGCAGTGGCTGGTGGAATGGAGCGACCGACCTTCCAGTTAGCTGCCCAGCACTGAACCAGGGCTCATACATGGCTATTTGTACTCACTGTGTAGTGGGGCAATCCAGCAAGGTAGGTCACCTAACTCCACAGATATGAGGACCCCAGGGTGGGGAGCCGGGCTCAAACCCAGAGGGCAGACTCATCACGGCTGGACGTGGCACTCCTAGCCAGAGGCGGCCAGATTTGATGGTTCTCTTGGGGGCCTCTTCAGTCTTTCCTGCAGGACTCAGGCTACCCTGGGACTCCGACGAGCCCACTTGTGCACACACCGAGGATGGGTGGCATCCGGCCCCTCACCGCCACTTAAGCTAAGGCTCTGGGAAGGAACTAGACCAGTGGTTCTCAACCTTCCTAATGCCGCAACCGTAAAATTATTTTCGATGCTACTTTTTTTGTTTTCATTTTTTTCTGCTACTTCATAACTATAATTTTGCTACTGTTATGAATTGGGTGACCCCTGTGAAAGAGGTCGAGACTCAGGTTGAGAACTGCTGAGCTAGACCAATGGCAGGGTGTCCCTCTTGAGTCTCCTCAGCCCAGAGGTGGCACCTGAGGGGCCTGGCTGCTTCCAGGCTTCTCACCCTTCAAGTCTAGGAGAGGCCTCCCTAGGCACCCTGCCTGCTGCTGCTCTTTCTAAGCAATCCCCCACCCCCACCTCCAGCTCATTTGCTGTCTGGTTTTTCTCTCTAATGTAACTAGCTGCCATAGAGGAGGGTCCATGCCTCTTTTCTGTCTTACCTCTACCACCGAGCCAAGTGCCACATTTAAGATCCTTACAAGTAGTACTTTGCTTTGCCTTTTCCAGTCTGTCTCTGTCTCATCGGGCTTTCAGGCGTCTCCGGAGCAGCCGCGAGCACATACTCACCTGTCAGAGCCCAGCTCAACTGTCTCCTGGAGGAACTCTTCCTGGGTCTGTCGCACCCATCCCACAACAGGTGGCCCAGAGTCCTCTCTGGCTGCAGAAGCTGTCCCAGGGGGCAGGGAAGGAACCCAGACAGAGGCCTGAAGCCTGGCAGACTGGGTGGGGGAGGTGACCAGCTGGTGGGGAAGCCGGTTCATCAAAGCTGCTGCCAGAGCCCTGGGGAAATCAAGGTGAGAGCCAGCAAGGCTAGGCAGCAGGGGGGTGGGGGGCACCCAGGGTATCAATCAGAGGGGCTGGGCTGGCTGCCGGAGGCGGGAGAGAAGGAGACCCACAGCCAGTGGCCAGGCCCTGGCCAGCACCGAGGGGCTGGGCTGCCAGTGACGGCTCTTCCTAAATGAATGGTCCTAATTTTAAACAGCCCTGTCTGGTTTAAGATCACATCATGGGGACTTGCTACCAGCAATCCCCTACACTGGACCGGTCAGGTATGGACAGTGGGGAGTGGGTGCTCCATGGATTTGGCCTGTGGACTCACTGGGCACTGCCCCCAGGAGGCTCTTCCAGGACAGGACTACTGTACCCGCTGTATGGCCCCGTCAGCCTCCAAGATGCCCAGCCAGGGGCTGGTGGGCTGCTGCCACCCAGGCTTCGAGAGCTCACCTCTCTTGGGCCTTCAGGCAGGAGCTGGGGGTTGAGTGAAGAGCTGGCCCAGGAGTATGGAGGACCAAGAAGACTGCAGGACCAAGCAGGGGTTCTCATTCCCCCACCTTGCTGGATGGGAACCCAGGACAGAGGCTGCAGAGAGGTGCTCTGGGCTGGGAGATGCCCAGAAGGGCCAGGCAGCTAAAGAGGTAAAATGGGGCAGAGCCAAGTGGGGGAGGGGGGGCTGATCCCAGCTTGGCCCAGCCCCCATCCCAGCTGCCGGGGGCAAATCACCCCACCTGCTCCACCCCATGCTGAGGCCGTCTGAGCAGAGGGAAGAGGTTGGAGGAAAAACCCCCAAATCGGATTGTGGCTCCTGCTTCCCCTTAATGAGGTTCATTATCAGCAGCTCTGATCCTCCCAAAGCTGAGCCAGTGGATTAGGAGCAGTCCCTAATACTTTGGACGGACTCCTCCGGGCTGAGCGACCAGCATGGGGGTGGGGGGGGAAGAGGGGGTTCCCACAGGCACACATCCAGCCCTTTCCTTGACTAGAGGCAGAGGTATGCACATAGGTATCGTGAGCAGGGCTGGGGGAACAGAAACAGGTGTTCCCTGGGACAGGCGGTCGCCCAGAGCCTGGTTCTGGCACACCTGGAGTCTGCTGGCACTGGTGGCCCAGAGGGCTCCACAGTGGATTGCCAGGTAAGGCTGCACTTGGCATACCCCAGGCCGGCTGAACTGAACGCGAGGCCTTTAGGCAGCAAGTGAGTGGACATACATACTGATGTGTGCTTTACTGAAAATAATTTATTCCCGCGCCCCAGCAGAGGGGAGAGTGGGGAAGGCACGGGTTCATAGAGTTTCCCTCCACCTGCTGGGAAGTGGGGTGTGGAGGACAGCCCCCCAATACCCCTGCCCAGCACCCTTTGCATTCAAAGATCAGCATCTATTCTGGAAGCCAAAAGAGGGGGTGGAGCCCAGGAGGGAGAAGCCAAAGCACTTTTCAAAGTAACCATCCTCACTCCAAAGCCAAGCCACCCACTGCCTTCCTCCATCAAGCCCCACCACGCCAGCCACCGCCTGCAGCCCAGCCACTGCCACCCACCTTCCGATGAGGTAGCTTCTCCCTGCAGCACGGGAGCTGAGGCTTCCAGCAACCACCTGAAGCCACACCCCACCCAAGAGGTCTGAGGGGCAGAGGAAGGGCAGGTCTGCCTTCCTCTTCCTCTCTGGTGCAGACAGCCCTGGAATGCCTGCCCCACCCAGGGGACCCCCTCTGGATGGAGAGCCTCCCTTGCCCAGTTTAGGGCTAAGATCAAGCGGGAGATGTTAAGGTTGCAGCAAGGCATGAGTGGGGCAGGGCTACAAACAAGCGGAGAAACAGTGATGCTGGGTCAGGGGCCCGGGTCTGAGCCCCTGGGACTCACTGCCCCAGGCTGCACCCCAGCCCTGCTTTTAGGTGGCTCTGGCCCCTGGAGCTATGTCGGCACCCTCTTCCCAGAAGGCCCAAGGAGGTTCACTAGAGCAAGTGGCTTCCCTGGACCTCCTGTTCTCCTGGGCTGGGAAGGAGGGGAGCAGGGGTGGGGGAGGGAGGCTGCGGCTGGAAGTGCCTCACAGAGAGCCGCTCCCTGTCCTGCCTCCCTGGGTTGTGGGTCAGGCTGCGGAGTGGCCGGTGCGGCCCTTCAGAACCCTCATTCTGGCCCGGAAGTAGATGTACACGGCCAGCAGGCCCAGGAAGGACAGGGAGTAGAGCCCCAAACACAGGCTGATGTCCAGGTGGGAGAAGCCCCCTTCCAGCACCTGCAGCCACTGGCCTCGGCCCCGCCCAGCTCTGGGCTCAGGCTCCCCATCAGGGATGCTGGCCAGCTGTTTGGAGCGCCGGCCTACGTGGTGCCTCAGCCCCGAAGGGTCCCTGGGCTCAGCCAGGAGGTCGGCCAGCAGCAGGGCCCCCGTGTCCCGCTTGCTCAAGTGCCGCTGCCCCTCGAGTTCCTCGGGCTCATCCTCCGGGAGTGCCGCCGTAGGTTCAGGGGGCCCCTGGTCCGGTGCACCACTGATCATATCCAGGCCACGGCCCGGTGCATGCGCGAGACCTGGCCCTGGCTGCTCAGCTGGAACATCTGGAACGGTGAGTCTGGGGGCCTCCGTGCCTGGGCCCCTGGTGATGGAGGCCTCGCGAGGACCCAGAGTTGTGTTCCCCATCTCCAGCTCCGGGGTGCCTGCCCTCCGCTCCCCAGCAGCCCGGAGGTCGGGCTCAGCACGAGGAAGGCCCAGGACTAGGTTCCGAGGGGAAAAGTGGGCCTTGAGGAAGCCAAGGGTGGCGCCCAGGTCCCAGACGGGGTCACCCTGCAGCTCGTTGTGGCAGGCAGTGCAGAGTTCACGGGGGGGCCACGGCACCTTGGGGAACTGGGGGTCCTCACTGGGGGCACCTGGGGAGAAAAGCACACACAGCCGGCGGTGACACCTGGGCCCACCCAGATGCCCTCCTCCCTCACAGGCGCCCCCACTGGTCTGAGCCCTTAGGTTAGATGTGGGAGGGGCAGGACTCAGTGGCTTGTCTTGCAGCCTTTGGTCCGCTACTGGTGAGCTTTTAGAAATCTTAAAACAAAACAAAACAACAACAACAAAAACACTTTATACGGAGTATTTCTAGTCTACCCAGTGACAACAGATTACATCCCTAAGTAAATGACATATGTCTTTAAATACAAGAGTCGCTGTTCTTATTGACTTTAGAGCAGCGAACCTCAGCACCAAACCGATGGAGGGTGAGGGGGGACTGGCTAGGGCAGTGGTTCTCAACCTTCCTCATGCCGCGACCCTTGAATACAGTTCCTCATGTGGTGGTGACCCCCAATCATAACGTTATTTTTGTTGCTGCTTCATAACTGTCATTTTGCTACTGTGATGAACCCGGCGACCCCTGTGAAAGGACTGTTAGACCCCCAAAGGGGTCGAGACCCACAGGTTGAGAACTGCTGGGCTAGAGGCATTAAGTAGTTTCCTCCTCGGGTGGGTTCCTGGGGCCTGGATGGAGAAAAGTGGGGTCTGGGCGAGTCTGAGGGCTGCCTTGATCACAGGTGGGAGGGGGCCACACCAGAGGCCTGCGTCCAGCTCCCAGCCCCCAGCGCTCAGGGAAAGCCAATGTGTCCAGCTCTCTTGCCTGCTCCTAAATGTTTTCATAGGAAAATGGAAGCTGTCGGCCACGAGGACACAGCCGCCGCCACTGGCACCAACCATGTCAGAGTCAGAAAGCATGACTACCTCGGGAAGGGCAACAAGTAGCTGCCACGGGCTGAGTCCCAGTGGCCAGGCCTTGCCTAGTAGCGCTAGGCACAGACCTGCTAAAGGGCCGTAAAGGAGTCCTGGCGGCCCTGGGGGCAGGTGGTGGGCTGCAGCCCCTTGGGGGAGGGCATAGGTAAATGTCATCGTTTGACCAGAAAGGCCCAGCCAGAGAGGTACTGCCTTTGGTCACTTGGGGAGGGACCCCAGGCAGGGGCCTGTTCATGGCAGGTGGGCCCCTTTGCACTCTAACACGAGGTCACCGAGGTCATCGGGCTGGAGGGTTAAGTGGAGCTTTTTGTGACAGGGGCGGGGTAGAGCAGGGTGGGGTGGGGGAGAGAGCAGGCACGTGTCTTTTCAAAGTCCACCAGGAGGTCCCGGGAGATCAAGACCAAGTGCAGGCACTGCACCCACCACCTGCTCAGTTCAGCTCCTTTAACCTCCGCTCCACCCACCTCCCGGCCCAGGAAGCCTGTTGGCAGCCTCCTCACGGATGACCCAGCCCACTGTCCACAGATGGCTCCACTCCCCCGACCCCTTCATGCACTTGCCTGCTGACCCATTCAGATGCTGGCAGGGGTGGGGTGGGGTGGGGGGGGCGGTGGGAAAATCTTGTGAATAAGGAACGCAGAGAAGAAACGGCACCCCTTACGAGCAGCAGTCCCTATGCTTCCAGGAAGGATTAGTCTCTCTTTTCAGGCCATTCACACAGGATCCCCAGCCCCGGGATAGGGGGTGCAGCTCTCTCTGTCTGTCTGAGTAGGGGTTGCCAGCCAGGGAACAGGGCTGGAGTGGCAGGAGTTTTGGGGGCCCAGCAACCAGACAAGGGGCCTGGAGCAGGGTAAAGAACAGCTGTGGTGTTGGAAAACGGGTCTTATAGCATCCAAGCCTCAGTTTCCCCGTCTAGAAAATGGGGCTAAGGATACGGACATGCATCAAGAGGGCTGGCGAGCCCCAGAAGGGCTGAGAGCTGTGAGGCACTGTGGGACAGCGAGTGAACCCCTCCCCCACCTCTGGCCTCGGCGATGGTCCTCAGTACCTGCGAGGCGTGCGTTGACCTTGTTGTGGCCAGTCCAGAGCCAGAGCACGGCACCGTCCAGGCTGTCCACCCGGTGCATGGAGGCGGCCGCCATCTGCTCAAAGTGCTGGGCGCAGTCTCGACAGCCGAAGAAGTGGCGGACGTAGCCCCGGATGGCCTGGAGGACTTCCTGGGGCTTGGCTACAGGGAGAGAAGATGCTGTTAGTGGGAGGCGGGGGGTCTCTTCTGGTGCCTGCTCCTGCTGCCCCCACCACCATGCCCTCTACCGGTCACCTCACCCCCATGTCCACCAGGGTCACCCCTCCACTGGCCGCCCATGCCCAGTTTTTCCAGTATGGGACCGTCTTCTTGGCGCACCCCCCCTTTCAGGGACCACTTTAGAGTTGGCCCCACCCCTGTTCCTTTTCTCTGCCATTCATCCAAAAATCTGGCCGCTTGTTTGGGATGGAGTTCAAACTTTCCGGCAGGGTACCAGGCTCTTTATGAAGGGGCTGAAGAGGTGGGCAGGGTTCAGAGCACCCACTCACCAGCCTCACACCTGTTTGGCCCTACCAATGTTGGCCTCCCTGGTATCTTAACACTCTGATAACTCCATCCTGCCCTAAGCTGTTCGAATAACCTTAGCTTGTGTCCACTGGGCCCTCTGAACTGCCTCAGCCGGACCCTGAACACTCCCCATTGAAACCTGGCCCCTCCTGAAGGTACCTCAGGGCTCCAGGTAGAGCCAGCATTCTCCCTGCTGTCTGCAGTTCCAAGCTGCTGCTTCCAGCTGCAGAACCAGCCCTTGGAAAACCAATCTCCTAATTCCACCACCCTCCCCCCACTGCACTGCCCATGCCATACTCCCATTGCCGCCTCTCCCACCAACCCCAGTACAATATCCACTCTGGCCCGCCTCTCCGTTCCCACACTTCTCGGGCACCCCCACCCCCCACCTTCTCCTGCATCCTCTTCAGGTGGCCCATGGCCAGCTCTATCTCCAGATATTCTGCTGGCTTGCACACAGCCTCCCCTCACCTTCTTTTGGACTTCTTTCTTTATTGAACCATCCATATTCTCTGAATCCAGTTCATTCCGAATGGTGAAGACACTCACAGTAAAGAGAGCCCGTGCTGCCCCCACACCTCCCACGGTGGTGAGGTATGTCTTAGGGTTGGGTAGGTTAGGGTTAGGGTTGGGTAGGTTAGGGTTAATTAGGTGGTGGTGGGTTAGGGTTATGTGGTGGTGGGTTAAGGTTAGGTGGTACTGGGCAGGTTAGGGCTGGGTGGTTGTGGGTTAGGGTTAGGTAGTAATGGGTAGGTTAGGGTTAGGTGGTGGTGGGTGGGTTAGGATTAGGTGGTGGTGGGTTAGGGTTAGGTGGTGGTGAGTGGGTTAGGGTTAGGTGGTGGTGGGTGGGTTAGGGTTAGGTGGTGGTGGTTAGGTTAGGGTTAGGTGGTGGTGGGTGGGTTAGGGTTAGGTGGTGGTGGTTAGGTTAGGGTTAGGTGGTGGTGGGTGGGTTAGGGTTAGGTGGTGGTGGTTAGGTTAGGGTTAGGTGGTGGTGGGTGGGTTAGGGTTAGGTGGTGGTGGTTAGGTTAGGGTTAGGTGGTGGTGGGTGGGTTAGGGTTAGGTGGTGGTGGGTGGGTTAGGGTTAGGTGGTGATGGTTAGGTTAGGGTTAGGTGGTGGTAGGTTAGGGTTAGGTGGTGGTGAGTAGGTTAGTTAGGATTAGGTGGTGGTGGGTGGGTTAGGATTAGGTGGTGGTGGGTGGGTTAGGGTTAGGTGGTGGTGGGTGGGTTAGGGTTAGGTGGTGATGGTTAGGTTAGGGTTAGGTGGTGGTGGGTTAGGGTTAGGTGGTGGTGAGTGGGTTAGTTAGGATTAGGTGGTGGTGAGTGGGTTAGGGTTAGGTGGTGGTGAGTGGGTTAGGGTTAGGTGGTGGTGGGTGGGTTAGGGTTAGGTGGTGGTGGGTGGGTTAGGGTTAGGTGGTGGTGGGTGGGTTAGGGTTAGGTGGTGGTGGGTGGGTTAGGATTAGGTGGTGGTGGGTGGGTTAGGGTTAGGTGGTGGTGGGTGGGTTAGGGTTAGGTGGTGATGGTTAGGTTAGGGTTAGGTGGTGGTGGGTTAGGGTTAGGTGGTGGTGAGTGGGTTAGTTAGGATTAGGTGGTGGTGGGTGGGTTAGGGTTAGGGTTAGGTGGTGGTGAGTGGGTTAGGGTTAGGGTTAGGTGGTGGTGGGTTAGGATTAGGTGGTGGTGGGTGGGTTGGGGTTAAGTAGTGGTGAGTGGGTTAGAGTTAGGGTCAGGGTTAGGTGGCGGTGGGTGGCGCCTCCCAGTGGCTCTGAGTAAGTGTAAGTGAGCGTAGGTAGGTTGGCGCCCCGTCCACCTCAGAGGCCTCTGCCCCTGTTCATGGACCCTCTGCTCTACTGGACTCGATGCCTGTATTACTGTCATCACCCCCGTGTTTTCCACCCAGTGACTCTCCACCGTGGCAGATGCTGATGGAGATGCCCTGTCTCTGCCACCTCTCGGCAGCATGACCTTGGGTCCTTGAAACTCTTCTCTTTGTGGCACCTTAGTGCCCACTACTTCGGTCTCCTCTGCTGGTGTCTCTTCCTCCACCTCCTGCGGCAGGGGTCTAGAGGCTGCCATGCCGAGCTCAGTGCTCAGCCCTGTTCGCCCTCTACCTGCCCACTGGAGAGCTCATCCAGTCTGCGGCTTTCCATTTCCTCAATATGCTAATGACCACACCATTCCCATCTTTCTTTATCCTGGGTCTTCCCAGGATGTCTAACAGGCACAAGCCTAATCCCCACCCACACAACTGACTCCCTCAACTCACAACCCATTTCTCAGCACGCAGGGACGTCACCCACCAGACACTCGGGCCCAACACAGAGGCTGACCCACATCTCTGGTCCACGTACCCAGTATCTGCTCTCCCTTCACAACACTCCCGAATCTGACTTCTTCCACCGACACACAGACTCTCTGAGTGCAAGCTACCGCGAGCTCTCCAGGACGTTCCCACAACTTCCGAACTGGCCATCTGCCCCCACCATGCCCGCTGGAGCCCACTGCCCATCAGCAGCAAACCGCCCCTGCCCCTCCCATGTGGCAATGCTTCAGAGCTACTTGCTAGCAGAAGCGGAGCTCCAGCCCCCTGGTCTGGCCCTCCCAGCCTGCTCGCCCTTGCTCACCTCCACTCCCTGCTGCCCTCCTGGCCACTGTCTGCTCTCTGCCCCTGCTGAGAGGCCTGATGCTGGGGGTCCTCACCCAGGTGCCTCCCATCACCCAGGCCTCAGAGGAGTCACGCCACACTCCTTCCCTCCCTTGCTCCCTGGGCTGCCCACTTGTCTCTGTCTTCCCAACATTCACCATCCTCCGGGAAGCTGTGTGTGTGTGTATCTGTCTGCCCCCGCCAGTGGCCACTGCAGTATCAGCCCCTGAGGGCAACCCCAGCACCTGGCATTTGCCCAGTCCACTCCCTCCCTGGGCTGACTCCTTTCTACAAGAGTCCAACTCTCAGGCTGCCTCCTCTGGGAGTACTTGCTGCCCCTTCTACCCACACGCCCCCTACCCTTGCCTTTGGCTCTTGGCCCTGGGCAGCTCCAGGGCAGCTCTCTGCCCTCCCTGCCTTGCAGCAGGCAGCCCACAGGGCAGGGCCTGCCTCCTTCCCACCTGACCCCTCAGTAAAGATGTGCCCAATCATTCAATCGAGCAGGTGAGGCAGTGTGGTCCTCCAAAGCCGCGGGAGGAGGGCATGTGTGCTCATTTGCGCTTCAGCGGGACAGCAGACACAACTGATCAGACCACATGACTTCAGTTTTGTCGGTTGTGCAAGAAACAGGAACTATCAAAGAGACAATCTCGATTTTTCATTAAGCCTGAAATCAAAGCAAGCCCTGGGAAAGGTGCCTCAAGTCTGGGGTGGGGGTGCTTTCTTGACCACTGCTGCCGAGGCACGAGTGAGGGCAGGGGCAGGCCTGGCTGAGTTCTCAGGATCTCCCCGTCCTGGAGGACGGTGTGCACTGACTGGGCGTGACCAGCTGCACGTGGACAATGCCCACTGGAGAACCACAATGGTCTGCCCAGCCACTCAATGCCCACCTGCTGCAGGGAGCCGCCTGCTCCTCGTCCTCACTGAGGAGCAGGACTGGGTCTGAGGGACAGGGCTGGACAGGCCCTGACTTACCTGTCTCTTGTGGATGGTATAAATGATGCCGAGTTGCCTGCACGGTCAGGAAGTGGAAGAGGACCCACAGAGAGCAGGGAAAGCCCCGGAAATGGGGCTCACTGCCCTGGCAGCCAACCCAGTTCACCTTCTTGATGATAACAGTGTTCTGCGGGACACACATAAGCAGATCTGAGTGTGGCTCTGGAGGGGGGTAAGCCTTGGTGTCAGAGAGGGCTGCACGGTGGGCTCCTAATGCAAGGTCAGCAGCTTTGAGGGGGAAAGACAAGGCTTTCTACTCCCATTAAGAGTTACTGTCTTGGAAACCCAGAGGCGGTTCCACCCTGTGTCAGGGCTGCTATGAGGCACAGTGGATGGGCCAGGGAGGACATGCTGAGCAACTGGAAGCCCTTGGAGGAGGCAGGGAGTAGGGGCTAACGATCTGGGGTCTCCACGTGCACAACAAGGAGGCTGGACCTATACTTCCAGCCAGATATAAACGTAAACTCGATGTCCCAAATATAACCCACTGCCACTGAGTCAGTTCCAACCCAGAGTGACCCTGGAGGGCAAAGAACTGCCCCGTGGGTGTCTGAGGACTGCACATCTTACAGCAGTAGAGAGCTTGATCTTTCTCCGGAGGAGTGGCTGGTGGTTTCGAACTGCTGACCACCCAAGCTCCTTGCCCTAAATCTAAGAGCCAAAGTTATAAGAAAACTCTTAGAAGGAAACACGGATATAAAATTTTAAAACTGTGTTTTGACAGTGAATTCTTATATGTGATACCAAAATATGAATAAATAGAGACAAAATAGATAAAGCAGACTTTATCAAAATTTAAAATGTTTTTGCATCAAAGGACTTTTCAATAGAGTAAAGAGACTAGCTATGGATTTGAGACAACATCTGGGACCTGTACACAGAGAGAGGTGTACATTCACACTAATCTCCCCGGTGGCACAGCAGTGACCAGCTTGGCTGGTAATCTGTTCCTGTAACGACTACAGCCTGAGACACTCTATGGGGGCAGTTCTACTGTCTATAGGGTAACTGCGAGTCAGAATCGACGGGACAGTACACAACCTGAGCATATGTATTTACACACATGCACCAAGTGGTGTTATGATCTCAGGTATGTTGCCCACCTGAACCTCTTAAGCTCAGTTTCTCCATCTGCTGGATGGGGGTAGCAGTATCTGCCTACCATGAATGTAATGAGAACTCCATGAGACTGGCATGTAGAGAGCTGAGCACATAGCGAGCACACGGTTGGGTACACTGCCTGGTACACAGTGAGAGCCCAGGCTAGGAATTTTTAACGGCAGACCCCGACCACGATGGCTGCTTCCTCCGGAATGGCAACTGGTAAAGTGAGGCCAGAGGGCACTGTGTTAAGTCCTCCCCTTCCATAAATGTCCAGGAGGGCAAGGCGGTCTGATCTCACCTCTTTTCTGTTGTCCAGGGCGGCTTTGAAAGAGCTGTAGGGGATTTTACTCCGCTGCTGTCTCCTGAGCCAGTCGCTGGTGGAGCGCAGGAAGTTCTGGACTAAGGGCTGGCCAGGGTAGTACTACAGGGAAGAAGCAGAGCCGGCGAGTGAGGACTCCTGCAGGTCCCTCCCGCAGCCCTGGGAACTGGGTCAAGGCCACCCTTCAGCATGCTTCACGAGCACCCAGACAACCTTCCATGTGAGACACCAATGTGGATCCCACACTGCTTTTCGCTGGGGTATCGGGTAAGGCTGGGACCCCGTTGGGAGAGGAGAGAGGCTCTGAGTAGGGCTAGATGACCCCCATCTCAAAGCCCCGGGTTCCAGTGGTGACCCCTGGCCTGTGCCAGCCATGGAAGAAGGGCTGAGCCCTTGCGCTGCTCTCCAGGGGCTGCTGGGAATGCTGGGAGGCCAGCTCCTCCAGGTGGCCTTTGGACAGGGCAGTTGACTTGATGACTGAGTGATGGGCTGGGCTGGGCTGGGCTGGCCAACGGCCTTCCATTTGTATTCCATGGGAGGCTGGCAGGGACAAGGTAGATCAGGGGCTTGTAGCCAAGATCTAAATCTTGATGGTAACTCCTAGTAGTCTCCGAGGGACGTGAAAAGCTCCTCTGACCATAAGTCAACTCCAATCTGATTAGTATCAGCACTTTGAAACCACAGGACCCCAGGGAGGAGGTTCTGTCTAAGGCGCATGTGTGCGCATGAACAGAGGAGAGGGATGCAGCAGACGGCAGCTCTGACAAACCCAAGCAGAGGGGCCCAGGGGTGGCCCAGGGGACACTCACAGAGGAGCAAGAACAATGGGAAGGGCTATGAGGAGGAGGCTCAGGAGAAAGGCACAACTACTCAGAGAAAGAAACACTAACAGGAGGTCGTGCAATAACCTTATCAAAGCCCTGGGGCTAGACACCATTCCAGGTGACTGGGAAGGGTCCTATGCCTGGACACAGGACTGGGCTCTATCCTGGTTAGCTGGCACATCCCGGTGGGGCGCACAGCACAAATTTACAGCCTGAAGTCAGCGTTTCTCATTGACCTTCAGCGCCCCCGCCTCCCCCCAACCCTGACTTGGAACCTTCCTCTTTCTAGGGCCAGGGTGTCAGGGGACAGATGAATTAAGGGGTTCAGGCTGATGGCAGTGGGCCTCTGAGGCCTGAACCAAGAAGCCATGGTGGGTGCACGCCACCCAGTGGTCAGTCCCTGCCCAGCATGCACATGGATGGCAAGGAGGGACCCACAGGCCGAAGTGCCTCCTGAGGTCATGTGGCCCACCCCCTCTCCTCTCTCAGGGGAAAGGCACAGGTTAACTTGGAAGTGAGTGGGCTATTCACTGGCCCGAGGGCCCTGGACAAGGTGCTTCACCTCTCTGGGCCATTTCTCACCTAGAGCGAGGCGATCCAGCACCCACCCCTCTGGCGTTTGTCAGAGAGAAGACCAGCTGAGACACAGACAGCTGTGCACCATGCCAGCATCCCCCAGCACGGCCCCTGCGCTTGTCTCTGCATGTAGACACGGGGACACGGTCTAGCTCAGCCAGAGCATCTCAGAGCCGGTCCGAGGGCCCCTGGATTTCCTGCTAGGCTCCCCTCTGATGGTCACTGTGGGGGCCTGCCTTTAGCCCACAAGCACACCCCTTAAAGTGGGTCAGAGTCCCCCCACAAACCAAAATGAAGGCAGCTTTGAGCAGGGCTGAGGGAAGCAGGTGGCACCTGGGATGATGCCCCAGAGCCCAGGGCTGGGGAACAGTGAGGGGCACCTGGAAGCACCTCAGCACACATAACCCCTTGTGGCCTTCTGGGAGCCAGCCTCGGGCTGCAGGCAGCTGTGGACCCAAGTGGCCTCCAAGGCATGGTCTCTGGTGCCAAGATAGGGTTAGGCCGTGGTGAGGGGCCCTGCTGCGGCACTGCTCACAGGGCGGTCTCAGGCCATCAGACACCCACATGCCGGATAGGGCAGGATTGCTGAGGTGGGCCAAGAGTCCCAGGAGGGAAAGGCACAAATCACCCCAAGGTAGCCACCCCAGCTGTCCGCAGAAAGCTGGCCCCCAAGCCAGGAGCAAATGGTCAGCAGGCAGCCTCCAGGGAGCCCTTGGCCTTCAGCAGGGCAGCAGGACGGGACAGTGGTCTGGGACCGGCGAGAAGGAACATGGAGGGGAGGAGGGTGCTGTAGAGGGAGGTAGCAGCCCTTGGCTAGCCGTCAGAGGAGCAGGCAGAGAAGGAAGCCCACCCTCCTGAGCCCCACTCTGGCCATAACACCTCGGGACTGGGAGACCAAGGCCGGCCACTCTCCCTCCCTCCCGAGCCTTTAAAATGGGGTGGAGCAGAGGGCCACCCCAGAGAGGTTCAAAGGGTTACACGACAGGCTCGGAAGTGGAAGGGAGACAGCATGCAGCGGCCCTTGCCAGGAAACCACATGGCCAGGAGCCAGGGGCCCAGTCAGAACTTCCTTTGCTCGGAGGCCCCAGGCAGGGAGTGAGAGACCATGCTCTGGGGGCTCACACTGACAGGGAAGGACGGGGCCTGGAATCAGCTGGACTACTCCCAGGTGTCAGGGTGTCAGGGGCCTCTGTGGCAGGCCCTGGTGTGGGGCATGGCGGAGACTAGAAGGTAGCAGCCCATGCTGGGCTGGGAGTGCTGTGGGTCCAGCTGTCTGTCTGGCCAGACCATGCAGGAAGGTGCCTGGTGTGCAGGGCCAACAGTAACCACACAGGGAGGCCACAGCCCCGCTCACCTTGGCCAGGACTGCCACAAACTTCTTCAGGGCCACCAGGCGCTGCCCTTCTAAGACCGAGAACTTGCCCACTTCCACCCGTAGGATGTAGTGCAGCGCAGATTCCAGGTCGGCCATGTAAATCTTGGAGCTGAAGACCCAGAGGGAGGCAGAGAGAGATGGGCATTAGCCACAGGTCAGGAGCAGGGAGAGGAGCGCCTGCAGGGGTCAGGGGAGGGAAGGGGCGGAGGGGCACTGCCAATGGTGGCCAGCTGTGTGCCCTTGGCTCAATTACTTACCGTCTCTGGGAGGACAGGTCGGATGGGATAGTAACAAATCCCTTACAGGAGGGTTAAACCAAAAGCCAAGCACTGGTTTCCTCACCAGCCCCCGGGCCAACCCCTCCTCCCACGATGCACTCAGGTGAGGCCGAGATGCTCAGAGAGGACAAACAGACAACAGGCACGCACACACAGGGGTTCGCTGCCCACCGGGGCAGGGGCTCAGCCTCAGGCTGGCTGCCTCCCCCTGCCCTTTATGCGGTGAGCCACCGGAAGGTGCTCTCTCTCTCTCTTCCTCGTGGTCCCAGCCTCCATTCCACAGTGAGCTGGCTGTGAGCTAGGCTCATCTCCCTGGGTCTCACTTAGCTTATCTGTAGGGTAAGCAAGGGACCCCTGCCCCCCCCCCCCACACACACACACCGCCACACACCGCCCTCTAGGGCTGCAGAAAGTTAAATCTCAGGGTGGACAAGGGGACTTGCTCCTGTGGCAAAGTCCCCTTTCTGTGCCCAGCTGGCTGTCCTGGGGCTTCCGCCTGCCTCACAATCTTACGGCCCCATGACTGAAGGAGACACTGTGTGGACAGCGCTCGCGGTCTGTGGGATTAGCCCGCCTCACTCTGTCCTCCCCACTTGATCGACTGTGAATCTCTCCATCAGCACTTCCCACCCCTTACAGTTGCCCACGCAAGGTTCAACATCCTTCTTGAATCAGATGACCCCCCCCCCCTGGTTCT
The DNA here is from genome assembly GCF_050624435.1 of Tenrec ecaudatus. NCBI lineage: Eukaryota > Metazoa > Chordata > Mammalia > Afrosoricida > Tenrecidae > Tenrec > Tenrec ecaudatus. The sequence goes on along the minus strand of NC_134530.1, from coordinate 193,777,942 downwards.
CGTGTGCACCCCCCTCAGAAATGCTGTGGCCAGTCGTTTCTACCCGAGTGCTGCTGGGAGCTGGAACAAGAGGTCTCCAGACAGACTAGAGACAGGCCACCAAGGAGCGGGGGACAAAGAGCCTCCGAGACAAGCACAGTGGTCTATGCTTACAACAGTGCGCAGACGCAAGCTTTGAGCCCTTCAGGGAAGAGCGGCCACCTTGCAGGAAGGGGCTCTAAGTGTCACCAAGGACTGCACCTGCGCCCAGAGAGCCTCGCACATAGCGTGTGCGCAGAAGTACTTGACGAGGAAATAAACGTGTGGGCGGGAAGCTGGCTTGGAGGCCGCAGCGTCTCCTTCCAAACGGATTCTTACTTGTTCTTGAAGAGAGTTAAATGTGAGACACGTGAGAACCATTACGGGGAAAAATCAGAGGCCTGGACCCCCTGCAGCCAGCGCTGGGCCCGGGACAGTCACCGGACAGGCCACTGCCCACTGCTCTCCTCTCATGCCCGAGACTCCCTGGTGCATGGCAGCATCAGAGGCGCCAAAGGCCAGCCCACGGTGCTGGTGGGGAGCAGGCCTGGGCCCAGGCTGGCATGTGCTGAACTCTTCGAGTGAGAGGAGGGGCGGTCCGGGAACAGGGAAAGGCTGGGGTCAGGGGAGAGGGCTGGAGAGAACACATTACGGCCTTACTGATCCGCAACCTTCCAGACAGTGGGAGCGATATTGTTCGCCGTGGTTGGTGCCATCGTGGTCTGGGTGGTCTCCCTGGTGACCCCCGAGAGCCTCTGCAGGTAAGCGGTATAGAAGGACCGGGATTCCACAAGCCTGGAGGGGACAGAATCCAGGGGAAGAGGGGGTGAGTGCAGGGGTACAAAGTCCCAGAGTGGCCCCCGAGACTGGCCTGCTTGTGAAGAGGTGTAGTCCGGCTGCCTTGTCCTCACTGGGACCAAACCTGGGGCCTGGGGCTCACTTCAGCCTTGCCACACACGGAGGAGTACACTGGGCACATGTGGGAAGCCATCTCCTGAATCCGAGTTGCCTCAGCTGCACTGAGCCTCCCACAGCCCGGATGTTACAAATGGGAGCTGACGCTTCCCAAACTTGCTCCAAGGCCCTGCTGGGTGTCATGGCACCCCAAGGAAGTCATGGAGTTTGACATGTGACTTGAACATATATAACGTAGCAACAGCAGCACAAACTTAAATAAAAACAAATCACCCAAGTTCTCACTCTCCTTTGATGGCTCTCTCACTACTGGAAGCAGCATCCTGAAGGGCCGGACTCACCTGAATATAACCGCCCCTTTTACACACTAAAAGGAGCCCTGCCAGGTGGTGAAGTGGTTACAGGTGGAGCTGCTAACTGCAAGGTCAGCAGTTTGAGACCACTAGCTGCTCCTTGGGGCCCCACGTGACTTCCAGCTCCCGTGAAGAGTTCGTCTCAGAAACCCACAAGGGCAGTGAGTTCTACCCTGTCTAGATGGCTACTGTGAGTTGGCATCGACTCAGAGGCAGTTAGTTTGTTTTTGTTTCACACGCCCAGATCCAGGCCACCTGGCAGGAGAGATGCAGCCACCCACCAGCAGCAGCAGAGTGATGAGGCAGCCCAGGGGAGCTGGCATTGGGAAGCACTGCTTTCCACTCCGCCATCCTGGCCTGATGTTTATAGATGAGCAGATGGCTCAGGAGGGGCATCGTCACAAACAATTTTCCCCTCCACCAGCTCCAAGTGAACAAACAATGCCTCCTCCCTTTGCCAGGGCTGGCCCTCGGTCCCCCTGTGGCCAGCGGCACGCTTCCTCCCCCCAGCAGAACCGGGGAAGGGCCAGCCCCACAGCTGCTTGATTGGGGGGCCGTGGCAGGTGGAGAAGTTGGGGGCAAGTGGCCGCCCTGCCCAGCTGCAGCACAGGATGGCACTGGTGGCCGTGAGGGGCAGCTTGTTGGGCACCTCCAATTAAGTCTTTATCTCCTTGGCCCTCAAGCTTCTGCCTGGGGGCCAAGCGGACATCACTTCACTGCCTGGGGAGGACACCAAGCTGCCATCTGGCACCACTGCACAGGCCATTCGGCAGCGGGAGCCTAACAGCAGCAGAGACCGGCCTGATTGTTTTCGCTTGGCATTTTGGAACTGACTATTGTCTGGCTTCTAATGAACTTTTCTGCAATTAGAAAACCAAAGGGAGGGAGGGTCAGGCTACTCTGAGCGTGTGCCAGGCCCACAGCCTGCCAGGGTGTTTGTCTGTGAACAGGGAAGGGCTGTGGTTGGGTGGGTACAGTGGAAGGGGATGGCCCCCTCCTTGGGTATGCCAGAGGGCTGTGGCAGGACTCCTGGGCTGCAGTGGCACCTCCCCCACCAGATAGGCGCTTCTCCTGTACAGGATGCCCACCCTGCCCACGAGTGCCCACTGCAGGAGAAAGCACAGAGTCGCCCCCTCTGGGCTTGAGACAGGAACAAGGACAGGGAGGGAGCAGGAATGAGGTCAGGGGACACTGCACTCACACGGGGACCCTGGTGACAGAGCCATTCCGAAACAGCAGGTAGCACGATGGGAAGTCAGTGACGCCAAAGTTGCTCACCACATCCTCCTCTGTGCTCAGGACCCTGCGCACAGCCACGCCCCGGTGCTGGGTCAGGTCCAGCATCACCTGCAAAGAAGGGAGGGCATCTGGGGGGAGGGGCCCAAGGCTTTGGGCAGAGGGAGTCAGAGACCATGAGTCCTGACTCAGTGTGCTGGGCAGGGCCTGGCATTACCGGAGCCCCTATCTCAACTCCACACCTTTCAGAGTGGACCTTTGTGAGGAGCGAGGGACCCCCTTCCCACCAGCTACCTCTAGCCACAGAAACAACTGCCAGCTAAGGAGGGCCCGTGGAACTGTGAAGACCTCCTATCTGGGATCCAGACAGTGCCAATGCAGCAGAATCCCACCATCTCCAATCTAAGTCATTTATACAAGGTGTCATAACATGCGGCTTCCTTTGCCTTGATTCATAAGATCTTCTGTGTATATTCACAATCAAGAAAATATCCTTACCCAGACATGATGATTACCATGTTTTAAGAACACTAAAAAGAGGAAAAACTAACCCTTGCTGAGTGGGTCTCATATGGGAGATAGTTAAGGATTATTGTGCCAACCTGGCTGATAAACAAACGTGGGGTTAATTGAAGGGCAGAGAGATAAATGGCTCGGTGAGCCTCGCCTTTCTAGTTCTTGGGTCTGTGGGTTTCTGATGGTCAGACCAGGGTGCAGCTGCCTTAGACAGTTCCCTGCTTCGGCTGGCAAGGCTCACTTTATGTAAGACATCCCTGAGGGGAAGCCACATGGACCTACCCTGATGCAGCCCTGGGTGCTGGAGCAGCTGTATGGAGACCCCTGTCAGTGCTGAGATGCTTACACATTCACTGATTCGGCTTACCTCCTGCAGTCAGCGTCATTGTGTGTGTTTTGTGAGATAGAGGAGGACTTTGTGGATTGGTGTCGGACATATGGGTTAATGCTGGACTTGTGGGCTTGGGCAGCACTGGGTTGGGATGTTTTCTTGATGTGCACTTGCCCTTTATATAAAACTCTCTTCTACATGAGTTTCTGTGGATTTGTTTGTCTAATGTACCCAGACTAACACAGTATGCTATTCATAGTTGAGCTCATGTAATCTTCTAAATAAGACAACGGGCAGGGAACCATGGCTGGGAGCCCAGGAGAGGGCACGGTATGTTATGCTGGGGCCATGCTGCCTAGGTTTGAATCCTGGTTCCACCTGGACTAGATCCCACCCTGCCTCAATTTCCTTGCTACAAAATAATATTAATAAGACCAACCTCACAGAACTGTTAGGAGGACCAAATGGCTTAATTTTATACACGGCCTTGTAACAATAACACGTAGTAGCTACTTAAGAGGAGCCATGGTGGCGTAGTGGGTTACACATTGGGCTGCTAACTGCAAGGTTAGAAGTTCAAAACCACCAACTGCTTCCAGGGAAAAGATGAGGTTTTCTATTCCTATAAAAAGTTACAGTCAGAAACTCACAGGGGAAAACCTACTTTGCTGCTATGAGTCAGAATTGACTCAATACCAGTGAGTGAGAGCTACACAATAATTTATTTTTTAAACTCCAATTTTATAGATGCAGAAACTGAGGTGAGAAGAGAAATTATATATCTGTGCCACACAGCTAGCTAGAGCCTCGACTGTAACTGTACATCCCAGTTCAGTCTGGTTCCAAAGCCTGCACTCTTAGCCTCCGTACTCTGCTACCTGTCACACTAACCACTCCTGAGCACCTCAATCGGCCCAGCCGCAGGCACAAGGCCCTTGACTCAGCCCACAGGGAGTGCTGACCCTGGTCACTTAGGGGACAGTGTGGGCGAAGAGAGAGAAGAGCTGATTCCAACAAACATCTAGCAATCAGCGCAGAGCTCCCCACCGTGCTTGATGAGTTTCAGCAGCAAGACCTTCCAGGGCCAACAGTGGTGGCTCATCTCGTCCCCAGCCTCATGCTCCTTCTCTGTCCCTGTACTGTCCTGGAACATCTCCCAGGCGCCGGCCCAGCTAGCTCTGCATCCCGGAAAAATTCCCAAGTGGCTTGTGCACAAGTCCAGAGCCGGCTGCGGGCTCAAGAGAGAGCTGCTGCAGCAGGCAAGTCAAGGGGGTCTCTAGAACGCACCAGCTGTGTGCCAGCTAAAGAACCCTGGGCCCAGAGCTTGGAACGCTCGGATGCTAAGCAAACGGTGACCAGTTAGAACACGTCAGCTGCTCTGCGGGAGAAGATGTGGCTGTCTGCATCCATGAGACTCCAGTCTGATGGGGGTGAGGAGCGATGTGCAAATAACACTGTGACCAGCTGTGTGATCATGGGCATGTGACCCCACCATCCCCATCACGGTGATCACTAATAAGTAGGTACGTCAGCAGTCTGATGCAATGCTCAAGAAGCACCAAGTGACACAAAAGTTTTTAGGATGGTCCAGCGCCTGCTCTTCCCATTTCTCCCAGCAGGGGTCAGGACAGAAATGTTCAGCAGAGCCCCTGGGATTGGCAGTCCCTATGAGCAGGGAAGCTGAGGGCAGCTCACCTCTCTACCCAGATAGGAGCCTTCCTTTTCAAAGATCAGGGCCAGGTACTCTTCACTGTTTCTTGCAAAGAATCCATTAATCTCCTTCAGCCTGCAAGAGACAACGCTGGTCACCACCCTCCACAGCCAGTGGAGATTAAGGCCCAACTGCTGACCATGTGGGGTGCAGGCGGCCACGCTACTGTGAGGGCAGTTATCACATATCCTCGGTCTCCCCACAAAGCTTGGTGGGGGTCTCCCACTGCCAGCCCCCCAGGGGAGCTAACCAAGCCCATGGTCTCAAAGTATATTGCTGCTACCTAACCCCGGGGCCTTCCTCTGGTCCCCCTGCTGTTTCCCACTTCTTCCCTTTGTGTCTTCCCAAAGTTAGGAGTGGGCCCAGGAGGTCTGGGGAGAGGTGCTAGGGAGGAGCACTGTGAGGTCAGGTGTCTGTCGTGGTTCTGGAGCAGGCTCTGGCTGCCTGCACAGAGTCCCTGAGAAGCTGAGACTAGACTCCTCAGATACAAGTTCTGTCTGTGGAAGGTAACACCAGCCGGAAGACAGTGCTTTGCTCCCGAGCGGGAGACAGGAACACCGAATCACAGAATCCGAAGTCTCGGTGCAGAAGAATGTAGAGGCTATCTAAGCCAAGCTAATTTTAAGATGAGGAAGCTGAGGCCCGGCGCAAAGGCGGAGGGGAGAATACTAAGACAAATTTGATCCAGCAAGTGAGATATTGGTGTTCTTTTTAACAATTAAAGTTTCAACAGAAGATACTGAATGAACACAAGACTACTTGTTCCCTTATTCCAATTACAGACAGAACACCGTTCCACATGCTTAAAGGTCAGCAGGTGAGAAGGACGCCAAGGATGCCAGCCTCATGCCTGCAGGTCAGGCCTTCCAATCTGGAGACCTGTTTTCCTCGACTGGGTTTACTGAGAGGCAGGGACTACCAGCAAACAGAGGTGCTGCCTGGAGCCCCGCTGGAGCCCCGCCCAGCCAGAGGCCGAGGGATCTGCTCCAGGGGTGGGGCCAGACTCTATGGAAGAGGTGTCATGGCCTCCAACAGACTCGAGAGTGGCTCTCAGCCAGCTTCATCAGGCCTTCCCTAGACTGGAGGACAGGCAAGTCCTGAATGGGAGCCAGCTCCCGCCTCACCTTTCTCCACGCAGCTCGAGGGAAGAGCCACTTGAGTGAGGCTGGCAAGTCTGCCTGGCTCATTGCTTTTGAGATCTTTCAGGGCTGAAAATGTGCCATAAGGATATTTGTGTGTGTGTGTGTGTGTGTGAGAGAGAGAGAGAGAGAGAGAGAGAGAGAGAGAGAGAGAGAGAGAGAGAGAGAGAGAGAGAGAGAGAGAACAGAAGGAGCAGGGAGCAGACTACAGGGTGGTGGGCTGTTTTAGGGAGGTGGGACCCCAGAGCACATGACCACTGTGTCCTGGGCCCAGGGTATCGACGAGTTCTGCGCGAGGATGAAGAAGTGGGAAAGCTGATGGAGTCTTCTAAGCTGGGTTCAATCCCAGCTGGCACAGAGTCTCCGCAGGACTCTGCCTTGCAGCGCCTGCCTCACTCAGGCTTCTCGGCTGGCTTTAACCGTACTTAGTTCAGTCCTGCTTTGTGACTGTCCCCGAAGGTGAGCAATACCCTATCTTAAGTTCTCACCCAGAAGGAAAAGATGCATTCTCCATCTACCCGTCTCAGTCCCCTGAGGCGAGCCAGGGGACAACACGCAGACTCCTCACTGGCCTCGCTGGCCTTGGAGAGGCTCGACCCTGGAAGCCTGCGCTGCAGGCAGGCGGAGGGCAGCAACCCTTGTCCCGGACACCCCGCAGCACGAGCAGCGAAGGCCACCCCTACCTCGCGGTCACAGCGCCGGCCCAGACAAATGGTCACCTTCACCTCAGAGGTCTTTCCCCTTCTGAGTTTGCTCTGGTCAGCCTTTAGGACCCCTTTTCTCCCCATGCCCACCCTGACTCTCGGGCCCCCCTCCCTCCGTGGGTTGGAGCATACAGAATCCGGCTGCATTTCCCCAAACGTGCCCCAGGGCAGTTTTAACCAGAAGGGGCAGCAGGCACTACCAGGTCTCCCTCCCAGTGGGCGGGCCCGGAATCTGTCAGCCAGCTCTGGAAGGCCGGCCCCTCAATCAGGCCTTCTTCCAGCTGCTGCATGCTGCGGGGTCTGTCCCAAGCGAGGCAGCAGGAAGACACCCACCTGCTCGCCCCACCTGCTCACTCCTAGGCCTATGGTCGTGGCCCACCCAGCATCAAGTCGGCCCAGCCCCACATACCTGGCAGGCTCCAGTGGGGGGCAGGCTGGGGGCCACGTGTCACGGTGGGTCTCCAGGGCATCGATGAGCCGCTCCCGCAGTGTCTGCACATCTGTCCCAACCACTGCAGAGGGGAAGCCCCCGGGCAGTGCGGGGCAGAGAGAGAGGAGTTCAATCCATCACTGCCCTTGCCAGTCTTGGGGACACGCACTGAGGGCAAGGGCACATGCTGTCCCACAGAACCAACAGAGGAGTGAAGGTGGGGGATGCTCCTCGGGTCCCAAAGTGCCCCACGGAGACCCGCCCGCAGCAGGCAGAGGCTTGAGACTAGGATCCTGGGGCTCCCACAAGCCTCAGGGCCTCCGTTCTGCGCGAGAGCCCCATTTTTATATCACAGGCTATTCTACAGACACGGCACCACCCGCTCATGCCAGCAGGGCCCTGGGTGGGCCAGGCTGAGGAAGCTCTCAGCTGAGCCTTCCCCGGGGGATCTTCAAGGCCAGGGGCCGGCCAGCTTTTGAGTCCCAACAGCCAATCCTGTCCGTCACAACAATGTAGAGACTAATTGAGAGATATAAATATGTGTTTACAAACAAATGAAATCACCTTTATCTGAATAATATCCCTTAACATTTTGTTTTCAATTTTACTTCAAAGCCACATGCCGTTACCCAAAGAGCCGCAGCAAGCTGCTGTTTGCCGACCGACCCCTGTTCTAGGCTGCCTGGGGAAGGTGCTTTCCTTCCAGAAAACCCCAAACAGGTCTGCCCGTGGGAAGGCTGATGGTCAGGCCTCCCCAGCCCATCAGAAACCCAGGGGAGGAGGGAGACCGGGGCCAAACACGAGCCAGGCCAAGAGGACAACCAGTCACAAACCCACCTGACAGGGGTGTCCCCGATCCGTTCTTGGTGAAGGCCTTGAAGAACTAAAAGGAAACACACAGGTGAGAGGCGGCGTCTCATGGGAGTCACGGGCACGAGACCGGGGTCAGACACACCTACGTCAAGCCCGTTACGACTGTACGACACCTTGGACACATTTACTTTCTGAGCCAAATGTTCTGAAAAAAGATGATGACAACATGTGTACAGATGTGTTTGACAAAATGGATATGTGTATGGATTGTGAGAAGAGCTGTAAGGACCCCCAATAAAATAAAATTAAAAATAAAATCTGCCATGTCTTGGAGCGGGACCCTGACTTCGGTCCCTCTTTTCCCATCTCTGGATCCTATCTCTGCACAACCCATCTCTGCCTTTAAGTCTCCGAGCACCGGAGGGGGGCTGTCGGCAGCTCTGCGCACACTTGGCCGGCGCGGGCCCTTGCTCCAGAGTTACAGGGGGCTGTGCATCTTCATGGAAGCAGATCTCCTCCTCCGTCACCTGAGGGGCAGCTGATGGGCTTGACCCACCTTTGCAGTTAGCAATGGAAAGCTTTCAGCACACCACCATCAGGGCTCCGTAAAGTATCGGTGCTTAGAACATACCCGATGGAAAATACCAGATGAGTGAATGGTGAAGAATCGTGGCTGAGTTTCCTCGCAGACACAAGAGAAAAGAAAGCCAAGTCACATCACCCATCCCTGGGAAAATGCCAGCTGCTATTTGTGGAAATCTGCCCTGCCCCTTATCATGGGAAAGGGGCTCTGAGGGCAATGTATGCGTCCCTGAGAACTCCCAGAGGGCACTCAACAGGGGGAGGGGCTTCCGGCACAGGGGCCAATGAAGAAAGAAGTCTTGTTTCAGAGAGACCAATTTAACACATCACTTTGTCCTCTTTTCATGCCCTCTTTATGGCACTTGGCCCTCTACCCCACCTCTTCCGGGAGGAGGTGACAGAGAACAGAGGACAACCTGCTACACACTGAGCTTGTGCCCACATGGTGCCAGAGACTGAAATGAGTAACTCACGCCTGGGAAAGAGCTTGCCGCCTGGGATGGGGCCTTTTTCCTGAGGGTCCCCAATCTCAGGGCCACTTTTAGCTCCATGGAGCCTCTACCCCCAAGAGTGGCATTGTTGCCAGCTGATGGCTGAGTGCAGGGGTCGTGACCATGGGGTCTGGCAGAGCTGGGTTCAGGGTCTGGCTCTTTCCTGCTCTTGCTGCATGGCCTTGGACATCCAGAAATCTCTGTGGACCTTACCTTCCTGTCTTTAAAGTGAGGATGACCCCATCGACATCTTTGTCTGTCTCTCCAGTCACCTGTGTTAATGTGTGTCTATGCTCTAATGAGCAGTTTATCCTCCTCCTCAGCTTGGGCAACCACCAAGGAGCGTTTTTGTTTTGTTTTTCGGTGCAAAAACCTTTTCTTGACTTTGTACAATAAGGGTCTCATGACAAATATTGTCTACAACTCTGGTCCCTTTGCGATGGACTTATTCCACTCGGCATCTTACTCTCCAGGCTCACACCTGCAGCGAGGAGTTTCACACCATAGTTTTTCTCGGTGCTGTACAGTTGCCCCTTGAGCGTATGTCCATTCTTTCACTGGCAGGCATCCGTTTCCCACTTTTTTTTGGTTGCTATTATAAACGGTGCTACAGTGAACACGGGTTGAAGTTTCCATGTTTGTCCTCATTTCTCCAGGGTCCATACCAAGTATTGCAATCACTGCACATGCAGTATTTTTATCTCCATTTTCTACAGTGGGTACACCACGTTACAGTCCTGCCAGCAACGGAAAGGGGTGCTAGTCTCCCCGCCCTGGCCAGCAGTATTTGCTGCTTTCTGTTTTTTATAACGTTGCCATCGATGTTGGTGTGAGACGGTCCCTCGCTGCCGTGTTGAGGTGTGGCTCTCCAGTGGCTAATGGTGGCGAGCATTTCCTCATGTGTTTGTTGGCTGCCTGACTGTTTTCTTTGGCAAAGTGTCTATTCATGCCCTCCGCCCATTTTTTAATTGGATTGCCTTCTTGGTGGTGGTGGTATGTGGAAGTTTTTGAGATTAGTTCCTTGTCAGATAAGTCACTGCCAAAAAAAAGTTTTTCCCAGTCTGTGAGTTCTCCTTACTCTTTTGGTGACATGTTTTGATGCATGAAGTGTCTGGTTTTTAGGCGGTCCCAGTCATCTATGTTGTTTTCTGCTCTTTGAGTGTTTTCTTTTTCTTTTTTTTCACAAGAGAAAAGCTTGTAGTTAGTTCAGGAATCGTTTGCTGGCCCTTAGGAGCGTTTTCCAGTCCAGTCTGTTGGGGCACCACGCCCTGGCCCCAAAGTCCACTTTCAGCATTCCCTGGGGACCTTGCCACTCCATTCCCTTGCTGTTCCGCTGCACTCCCCCAGTGATTTGCCTCGGTGTGGTGGGATCAGATCAGGTGCAATTCCCACACTGTGTCTCCGGTGCTGTCTCCTGTAGTGCCATTGGTCACTGCGGGGCATCATTTCTCATAGTGGGGCCAGCCATGTTGTTCTCTCTGTGGACTGGCTGCTCTACTCAGGAACATCATCCTCACGGCCTGGTGGGCCAGGCTGTGTTCCACTCTCTCCTCCTGCCCCTTCATCTGCTCCCGTGTGCTCTGATCAGATATGTCCATCTCCCGGAGCTGCAGAGTCAATGTCGTCCTTTGGAACAAATTCTTTTGGGGGGAGGGGCAGGTCTTTGAGTGTTTTCAGTTATGCATGGAGCTCTAGTGGGTTCAGTATTGGGCCACGAGATCAGTGGTTCAAATCTACTAGCCATTCCTTGGGAGAAAGGTGAGGCTGTGTCTCCCACTATAAAGATTTATAGTCTTGGGAACACTAAAGAGCAAGCCCTCCTCCGTCCAGCAGGGTCACTAAGGATTGGAACACTCAATGGCAGAGAGTTTTGTTTCTTTGATGGTCTTTGCGGTTGTAGGTTGCACATTTAGGTTGTGGACCCATCTTGAGTTTGGTCTTGTATATGATATGATTTGGATCCTGCTTCATTTTTCTGCATATGGATATCTAATTCTTCCAGCATGATTTACTAAAGAGACTAACTCTTCCCATCTAGTGAGTTTCCGTCCTTTGTCAAAGATCAACTGCCCATAAGTGGATGGGTCTACTTCTGGGCTTTCAATTCTGTCCCACTGGGCAGCATGCCTTTGGTTGTACCACTGGGCTGCTCTCGCTCCCACGGTTGGGTGAGCCTCCTACGTCTTTAGCAGTGCTAAATGCTTGTAAAGGAGCCTTGGTGGTGCCTTGTTTACATGCTGGGCTTTTTCTTCCTGTAAACAGTTAAGAAAATCGTTTCGGAAACCCAAAGGGGGCGCTATGAGTCAGCAATGACTCAACTTGTACAATGACTTGTACAAAGGAGCTCTGGTGGCACTGTGGGTTAAGTGTTAGAATGCTAACCCAAAGCTAGTGGTTGGAGCCCAGTAGGTTCTCCATGGGAGAAAGATGTGGTTCTATGCCTCCAGAAGGATTCACAGCTGCGGAGCCCCTAGGGGGCAGTTCTATGCGGCCCTATAGGGTCTCTAGCTGTGGTAATACTGGCAACAATGATCTGATTTTCTGGATTGGGACATTAGCTCAAGCTGACAAAGTCTAAGAAACAGTTTCTCAGAAGCATCAAGGATGAAACTACTTAGGCTTTGCTTGTTCACAAATTCTCCTAGAGGTAGTTATTCACAATGGTGCACTTGCTTATGTACAACCAGGAGGAACTTCAGCTTGTTTCCTTTGGTGTGTGTACACACACACACACACACACACACACACACACACACACACCCTTGGCACCCGGAGGCCTTAACCAGCACTCTTTCCAATAGCACCAGCTGTTATTTTCATTCAGAAGAAATGTTATTGAAAGGGAAAATGGTAACTTTCTTCTCCATCAACCCCCAAGCCACCAAAATCTGCCCGTACTCAAAAAGGCTAGCATGACCTCTGCAGCCTCCCTGCTCCAGGTGAGCCTTCTTAGGGTTCCAGCCAAGGCAACTTGGAGTAACAACAGGACCCCAGTTGGCAAGAGTGACAAGTGACAAGGCAGTGGGGAGGGGGGGGGTGCAGGACTCCAAAAATCCTTCCATGAGGTGCAGGGCTCCGGGGAGGCCTCCACTTCTATCTCAAGGTGTCTCTGTGTTGGTCCCTCAGTTTGCTCTCTGTCCCCAGAAGCTTTCTATCCATTGCCCAGAGTCATCTTGGCCTCTGAGCTCTGGCTCCCTACTACCTAAGGGGCTTTTCCATCTTCCCTCACTTTGATCAGCTTGTTCCCTGAGTCTAAGGAGCCCTGGAGGTGCTATGGAACAAGTGTCGGGCTGTTGGCCACAAGGTCAACGGTACCCATCTCCGAGGGATAGAGGAGGCTGGCTGCTTTCGTAGAGATTTCGTCTCGGAAACTCAAAGCCCTTCTCCAGTCTTTCAGGGTCGCTGTGAGTCAGAAACCACAGGGTGGCAGAAGATTGGGTTTGGTGTCTCCCTAAGTCTACAAACAGATTCTGAGCCCTCTAATTTACAAGTGAGCGAGGGAAGGCACAGAGGAAGTTCGGTGGACACAGAGAGGCCCTCCTTCCTTCTCCAGTTACTGCATTTCCCTTTCTACACTGGCAGATTTCTCAAACACAGTTCTCTGCTTTCTCCCCGACTTCCTTTCTCCCTTCCTGACCAGCTGGCTCTGGTTCCTGCCTCCGCGCTCGGCTGAAACTGCCCTGGGGAGACTCCGCAGAGACCTTCTCTTTGGCCAATGCACTGACCTCTTCCAGACTCTCCGTGCCTCTCAGTAGAATCTGATGTCAGTACCACCTGCTCTTTGCTCCAAGGCCAGAGGCTGCCCATCTTGTGCCAGTTTCCTGGTACTTTAATTCTTTACTGTCTGTGCTCTGCTCCACACTGACCAGTCCTTTTTGGGCCACACACAGCTTTCCGCTCACCTTGACTCCGCTCTTGTCCCCTCTGCCCCAGGTGTCTCCTGCCTGCACATCCCCCGGTCTCTCCTACAGCCACCTGTCTGATGACACAGCGCTCCTGTTTAAACCACTGTCACAGACAAGGAGCTCAATGGGTAAATGACTGAAGGAGTTCTTAAAACCACATTTATCTTCCTTTCTGATTTCACCTCCTTTGTCCAGATGCGCTGGGATTTGAATATTTTGCCCCAGTGCTCACCTAGCCTGGGCTCCTGGTTCCCTCCACACAGGTGCCAGGGCACGGCCTCCACACAGTCAACTCTGAGTCACTCTTCCTACAACCTGTTTCTCCACCTGTGCCTCCTATCTCACCCAGGGATCTGCCAACCTTCTTGTCACCGGGTCAGCATCTCCCACTCCACTGTCCCCATTGTCCTGTCCCCGTTGTCCCATCGGCAGACACGTTCTGTGGATGTGACCTTTGTGATGCCTCTTCCATTGTCCTCTCCTTTTTCCATCTGCTGACTCATCTGGCTTGGGGCTGGGTCCCGCCCACTGCAACAATTTCTACCAGTCCTTCTTCATGTGCAATGACATTTTCATAAGCTCCGTGTCTTCGCTTTGCAGTCATCATCCTTGCCTGCCATTATGGTCAAGTTTCCAGGGTACAATTCTCATCGGACCGCGTTCTAACTAAACTCTAGTTCACTGCCATGAGGCAATGCCGACTCATAGCAACCCTGTTGGACAGGGTAGCACTGTCCCTGTGGGTTTCAGAGACTGTAACTATGGGGGCAGAAAGCCTCATCTTTCTCTTGAGAATCGGCTGGTGGTTTTGAACTGCTGACCTTGTGGATCGCTTCCCAATGTATGTGTAACCAACTATGCCATCAGGGCTCCTCTTCAAATGTCTTCCAGGACTCCCTACGGCCTATACATAATGTCCCAAATTACTGCGGTCAAGGCCTTTCAGGATCTGAACCAAATTTACCTACCACTACCTCCTCTCCTATTGTCTCCACATCAGCTACAATGGACTTCTGCTTCCCACCTCCAGGCCCGTCTCTATGGCCAGGAGGGCAGAACTCCAGAGTGTTCATCTCTGCAAGTCCCCAAGTACCTGACACGGTGTCTGACACATGGAGGTACTACATGGATATCTACCTGTGCAGCTGAACGAGGAATCCTACGCTTTGATCATTTTGAAAGCTCATGAGTATATCATATTAGAATCTCGCCAGGGCACATTTCTGTCCACTTATTACACTGCATCTTAATAAGCCAGCTGTTGGAGGCGTGGGCCCTCCCTAAGGGAAACCACCACAACACGCTGCAAACAGGCAGTTAGGACTTTCAGAGTGCACTTGCTTTTCATCGCTCCTCCCGGCAGGGCAGCCTCCGCCGTCTCCAGCCTGGAGTCCCCAGGAGATACCTAGACCGCACCGCCGCCCCCCCCCCCCGCCCGCCCCCAGGCAGAAAAAACAGGTAACATCAGGCAGGTCCTTACCAACTCAGGAAGTGACTGCCAAGTTCAATTTGCCTGGGGCCAAGTTCAATTGCCCAGAAAGGGCACTTCTCAGGGGTGGTCACTGGTGGCACAGATGGAATTTAAACTGGAAAAATGAGATTCCAGGAAGAAGAAAAAACAAGCCAGTCTGCAGCTATTCCATGGTGAGCCCACCCGGCAGGCACATTTGCCCACCTCTAGCCTGTGAAGCTCTGAACCACTTAACCACTTGCTAAGCTGTACACTCTCAGGGCGGAAGGCAGCTGGGAAGGGGGACCTTTTCTTCTTTCCAGAGAGGCAAGCGACATCCTCCTGATATCTTACCCTCTAGCAAGACTCTCCCAAAGCAAAGGCTCAGACTCTGCTCTCGCAGAGGCTGTCCAGACCCTGCCCCCAATTCAGGGTCCTGCCACTCCCAGCTCCCAGGAATGTGAGCTTCTGCTGAATTCCAACTGCTCTCCTCCACCTGCCACTCAGCTCAGCCCACGTCTGTCTCACCTTCTCCATCTGCAAGACCCCACCCACGCCACGCCCCAAGGCAGCTGCATCTGTCCTTCGGACCAGGTGCAAGTCTCCCTCCTACAGGAGAGCTTCCCTGAAGAGCGAGGGAAAGCGCTCAGTAGGCCCAGGTAACATCCTCCAGCAAGTTCTGCGTGATCAGTTCTTGTCGACAGAAATCATGGGTGAAGTCTCTGGCTACAGCCCTCCACCCCATGGGGAAATGGGGAGCACAGTGCTGTTCCTCCTCCCCAACCCCCTCAGCCTGCCAAAAGCATGGAGGCAGTGCCTGAGCCAGCCAACAGGACGGGTGAAAACTAACATTTACGGAACTTCCACTAATACCACACAGTGTCTCCACACTCGCCCTCGCACCAATCTCATTAGGAAGATATGATCATCCCGGTCTTTTATAGACAAGGAAACTGAGGCCCGTTGCTGGGAATGGTTACGAGGCTTCCTGAGTCACATACAATAGGCTGTGGAGCCAGGATTCGAACCTATGTCAATGGTCTTCTCAGACCTTATAAAGGTCTTTCTTGCTCCACTGCTGCTGCTGTCCATGATCTTGACCCCAGCCAGGCCTTCGGCCACAGAAAGCCCCTTTCCATTCCCCACAGAGAGGCTGTCCTGCCACGGATGGAGAAACCTGGGGAGACAGTGATCCAGTCCCTCCCCCAGCTCCAGCCTCCATGTCACCGACCTCCAGCCAGAACCTGTTTCACCCTCACCTTTCCCTCCCCTGCACCTGTTTTCGTCCAGTCGGGCTCCTGCTCCAGTCTGGCACAGTGGGGCCCGCCCTGTAGGGCCACGTATTTGCTAAACAGGCTGGGCTGGTGGAAACTGTTTTCTCATGGTGACAAGGGGAAGGAGGAGGACAATGACACGTCACTGGGACAGTCAGGCTCGTGTGTGGGCCTGTCCCATCATACAAGCAGCACGCTTGGCTCTCCCTGTTCAGTACTGTCCTCCTCCTCACAGCCTCCCTCGGCAGACAGAGCAAGGACAGGCACCTGGGTCCAGGAGGCAGCAGGCAGAGAACCAGGGCTCTCTCTGGCCTGCCTCTAGGGGGCATGTAGCCATGAGGCCCGCAGGCGCACTGGGGATTTGGTGGGTCAGAATCTCCGGAGATCTGGGATCTGTCTGAATGGTGTTTTCCAAACACTGAAGCAATCTGTTCTCACTGCCATGGAGATAATCCCAACTCATGGCAACCCTGTAGGACAAAGTAGAACTGCCCCTGTGGCTTTCAGAGACGGTCACTCTTTACAGGGATAGAAAGCCTCAACCTTCTCCCATAGAATGGCTGGTAGGTTCGAAGTGCTGACCTTATGGTTAGCAGCCAGATGGGTTAGCAGCATCAGAGGGTCCTTTTAGTAAGTGATAAGACCAATTTGTGACTCAGAGCCAGGACTTCCAAAAAAACACAAAGAATGTAGCAGGACAACGCCAGCATGGATTGCATTTAGTACGAGTGAGCATTATTCATGAAACTTGTGTTCCAAGGATAATAGCTACAAACCCACCTCCAGATCTCAGTGTGGAATATGAAGTCCACTGCACTAGGACCTTAGCGCACAGACCCACCGCAGCTCGGGCCTCTGCCCCCTGGCTGGCATGAATTGGACAGGGCAGAGTGTGCTGCCCAAGCAGTGCTGAGGAACAGCCGTTTCCTCAGGAGAGGCAGGCCTGGCTTTGCTGAAGGACGGCATATGAAAATCCTATGAATTGGACAGGTGACGGCCAGACTGGCCCAGCCAGGTGCTGTCTGGCTGGAGGCAGGGGAAGGTCAAGAAGAGTGACAGGCCCTCCCACACCCAGCTAGGCGAGATGACTCACCCTGTACGGCATTTCTGCTGCGTGTGCTGCGTGACTTAAGACATGTGCTGAGCAGCTCATGGCTATCCCAACTGCCTGGATGCCTCCTTCCTTCCTTCACACCCATGGGGCCCCAACCTCTCTCTGGCAGAAGCTGACAGCCCCGCTGTCAGACCCCACAGTGCTCAGCAGGAGGGGCTGGCCGTGGTAGGATGGCTCCCCTTCCCGGGACTGGGCAGTGGCTGCCCCCTGTGCTAGATCCTCACGAGAGATGGAGTACCAGCCTGGGCCCCAGGGCATCTGCTGCCATATTGATTCCCACAGCTCCCCACTCAGGGTACCCGGGAATGGTGTATTTTCTGTCACAGATCTTGAGGGAGGGCAAAAGACAGGGCTTTCTACTCCTGTAAAAAGTTAGTCTTGAAAACCCACCAGGGCAGTTCTACCCAGTCCTACAGGGTCACGATGAGTTGTGAGTTTTTCTGTTTTGTTTTCTTGGGGCAGATGGACAGCGGAACAATGGAGTGGTCAGGGGAGCCTTTGCTTGAAGAGATGATTGAAATCAAGCTCTCTGTGGCCAACTCTAAAAAACATGGCAAGAGCTGCTGGCTTGCCATGGGGTCGATACCTGTGTAACCACAGCCTCGCAGGGGACCTCCCCGGAGCTATGGAAACCCTGGGTCCAGCAAGGTTTCATGGGCAAGCGGGCCAGGAAGGTCACATTCCTGGAGGTGTCTGGGGCCTTGCTTTCCTGATGAATTCTCCTGGGGGAATCAGGCTGAGACGAGGCTCATGTTCCAGCTTGGAATCTGAGGCCCTGCAGCTGACACAGCTCCTGTTCCAGAGACAATACTTGGCATTTCAGCATCCAATGACATTTCCTGATGAGCGCGACTGGCTTAGGGGAAATGGCTGTTCCCAGAGACCATTCTAGTGGGAAAGGGGCGTACATGTTGATAGCTGGACATGAAGGTATTGTCTCTGTTCTTGGTATTCTCTCGAGAAAAATCAACCCTTTGGAATCACTTGGGTTGGAGAAAATTAATTGGATACCAGCCAGACCTGAGCCCTGGGGAGGGCCCAAGCCACCCCTGAGGCAGCTTTCCAGCACCGGCTCGTGGGTAGCGTTGGCAGTTGTTTAGATATTAATTAAGCCATTGATTCCCCAAGTGTGCAGGCATCACCAACAAGCACGTGCCACTTTCTGCCAGAGCCGGGGGAGAGAATCCTCATGCCTTGGCTGTGATGACAGCCATGCCGGGATCCTGCTGCCTGAGGCACCAGTGTTCTGACCATGGGGTGAGGCTCTCTGATGGATCACCTCTGAGCTGCTGTGGCTGTCAGTGCACGGGCCTCACCTGGGGTGCAGTGGGCCCCTTGAGTTCTTGAGTCTGATCCTGCCCACAGATGGTCAGAGCCTGAGTCCTGTCTCGCCAGGTTAGACTGGGCTAGGGAAGTTAGCAGGGAAAGGGACTTGGAAGGGGACCTGGAATATGTGAACTCTCTCCGGTGCAAGGCATAGTCACTGCACACCTACACACACACACACACACACACACACAGTCTTTTGTGCACCTCAATCTACATTGCTCTCTGGCTCTAAAGCAAGTGTTCCACCAAGCAGAGAAACCCAGAGGCTGAGATTTCAACCAGCCAAGCCCACAGGCTGAGCCCAACATCCCAGGCAGATGTGGGGGCAGTGAGGGTGGTGCAGATGGTGGTGTGCCTGCCAGATGCCCACCCCCTCCCCGTCCCAGCCACACACATACCCGCACAGTCGGGAAGCCGAGGATGTTGAAGTCTCTGCAGACGGCATTGTTGGTCTCGTCAGCACAGTCCAGCGCAGCGATATGCAGTACCGGCCTCCACTCTGGAAGGACAAACAGGGTCGGGGTAACAAGAGGAGGGTGGACCACTTCAGCCTGCGTCCGGCCCCACCCCACTCCCACCTGCTCACAGCACCAGACTCCAAGGTGACGCCTTCCTCAGAGAAGGGCCAGTGGAACAGCCCAGTCACTGCACAGTCAGAGCCACAGGAAGGCCCGACTTAGGACACAGTTAAATAGCACACGGCGTGCTGTCTGTCTCCTCGGCTACTCTGCCACCTAGCATAAACATAACCTTGCTTCCCGCATGTCTCCAAGTGATCTGCTCCCTGTGGACCTGACCATGGTGTGCTCACTCAGCACTCGCTGGGGCCGGGGAAGCCAGGCTGCTGAAGCGAGGCGTGAGAAGTGCCTGGCCCGGGGAAGCTGCCCTATCCATCTCTGCTGCTCTCTGCAGATGCTCAGGGCGGAAGGCAGAAAGCACACCTTGGACGGTCTAGGATTCCCCAGTGGACCCTCAGCCACAGCTCCTGGGGCCAGAGCAACTCACAGGCAACCCCGTTTGGGTGGGAAGCAGAGTACTGAGGGCCAAGTCTTCAGTCAGTCATGGAAGCCAGGTGACTGGGGGGAGGAAGGAAGACGGACTTGGGATGCAGAAGTGCAGGAAAGAGTAGCTGCCAGGCCACCTGCTCCTTCCCCAGGGCCCAGGCTGCACCTTCCATCTGTCCACGGACACTCACTGGCCGAGAGAGGAAGAGCTCCATCCCGACACGTTTGAAGGAGAATCCAGACCCATCTATGAGGCAGGTCTCCTGGGTGCTGATTCCAGGTCAGGTGCCCCTGAGCACGCTTTAGAATTCCACCCCACCTGTGAGGAGGGGCCTTCAACAGGAAGGGGATATGTACACACAGGAAGTTACACACACACACACACACACACACACACACACGGCAATAAACTGGTGATCCCCCCTGGGCACTATGGCCCGGGCCTCCCAGGAGAGGGGGACCTTGAGTTGAGCCTTGCCCTGTTAGAAGAGTAAAGGGGAAGAGGTGAGCGAACTGGCAGAGCTGAGAGCCGCACAGAGCCACTAGCCTTTGGGGAGGCAGGCAGGGTCTGGGAGAGCCTGCCACGAAGTGCCTGAGCTGACATCCACAGCTCCTCTGGTGGAGTGAAGGACGAAGACAGCCTGGTCTGGGGCTGCCCACTGGGCCCAAGCACAGACATGCTGGTACATAGGCCCTGTGTGGGGCAGGGAGGAGGACTGGGATTTATGCAGGCAGTCCACCCTGGTCCCGGTACACAGCGAACGCTAACACCAAGTCTCATCTCTGATTATCAGCTTGCCAGGATCTCTTGGCCCACTCCTTCGGGTTCCTAGGATGCCTGACAATGTCATGTCAGCAAGCACCCAGCAGACATGGAAGGAGTGCTGCCCTCACTTCCACAAGAGATGCAGGCGGAGCCAGCCCAGTGAACTGGCCCATCTCTCAGAGCAAAGGCTCTGGGGGACTCCTCTTACCCCCAGCAGGAAGGCCTGGAGGTTATAAGGGAAGGTGGAGACAACACCCATTTCTCCAGTTCTCTTCCCCCCTGCCGGCTCCCCCTTCTTGCTAGCACTGAAGCCTATGGCATCCTGGCAGGAGGAAGCGGGTCTGAGTGTTGGGGGGTGATGGAGAGAGAGGGTTTCACATCACGAAGTCATGGTTAGCCAAGGCATGAAAGCCACATCCTATTATAACACTTGCCTCAGACCCCATGTCGCTGAAGCCCTTGTGGTAAACTCTCTCAACCATGTTGGTGCATAGGGCTGTCATGCAAGTTTAGCCAAGTACCCGCAGGCTGGCGTGGCCCTTGGTACTCGGTCTCCCCTGCAGACTGAGCAGCACAGACTGTGGGTCCTGGGCCAGGGCTGCTGAGTGCGCAGGGCAGCACCTTCTTTGCCCTCCTGACACTCTTCTCAGGCCCTTCTCCCAGACCTCCATGGCTATCTCCCTGGGGGGGGGGGGCGGCAAAGCAGGTGGTCTTCCCACCAGGATGTACTAATCCCAACCAGACTCTAAGGCCTCTTGCTCCATCACCCCCCTCCTCACTCGTCTCCCCTGCCTTAGGGCAGCCGGGATACCAGATTGGGGTGCAGGCCCCCTCTCACCCAGTACCCATGTCCAGAGAGCTTCTGCAGGCTTTCCTGCAGCAGGTTGATCTCCAGGTAAACCTTATTTCCCTCTAGACTGCAGTTCTAATGGGCTCTGTCCACCTCACTTTCTACCCAGCCACCAGATGGTCTCTTCAACATGCCCCTCGGGTTATGTCATGTTCTACTCCACAGTCCGGTGGCTTTCAGCACCTGGATGAGAAAACCTGCAGCCAGGAGGTCCCTCTGGATCTGGCTGCTGCCCATCCTCTAGGCTCTTCTATGACCCCTTCTCCACAGTACTGTTCTTGGGATGCTAAAGGTGTTTTTGTGTTTGTCTTAAATACCAAGTGTTAATTATTTAAGATTCATACCTGCCTTCTCTCTAAGAACGTTGTCAGCGTCTTGCTAGTTGGGGGAAGCGCTGCAGTGGAACCCAGTCACCCTTCCTTCTAGCAACCCCACACACACCCCTGGACTTAGATCCACATTCGCTACCCGGACTCCATGGGCTCACTCACAGCCGGATTTGCATTGTCCTTCTCTGTTGGTGCTAAAGGTTTCTACTTTTCTGAGAGCCCAGGCTCTCAGGTCTCCATGCCACTCCCCACAAGAAAGCACCTCCCCGTCGGCTACCCTGGCCATGCCCAGCATCTGAATATTATTCCCCTCTTGCCAACAGCTACCTTACAGGGCCAGGCCTCAGGGGCCTGTGCCCATTTCTAGTACACAGTGACAGGCCTGGTCACCCCAAATATCTTTTCCTTCTCCCCTCCCACAGCTTAGCCTCCTCAGCACACAACACACAGAGGGACCCTTCCCGCGGCAGCTACGCGCAAGGACCGTTTCTCTTCCACCTTCAACCTCAGCTGACCCTCTGGGTCAGGGGGAGCTGAGGTCAGAGTCAGCCATGGGCTGAAGGTCAAAGCAAGGTCACCGACTCATAGGGCTCCTCAGTGCCACTGAAAGGCTTTCTTCCTGGTCCACACTGCTGGGAGCAGGCGCGCCCTGGCTGGGCCTCTGAGAATGGCGGGGTCAGCGGGAGGGGAGGTTAGGGAGAAACAGCAGGAGCAAGTCTGTCTGCATGAAAGCCGTGTTGGTTGGACCTCTTTGAATAAACCCTTGTGGGAAGCGGGGCACGAAGAGGTGATTCTCAGACCTGAGTGGATGACATTCAGGTATCAGCTCTGCCTCACAACTCGACTTGAAGGTGGGCAAGCCAGGGGCGCGGGGGAGCGTGAAGGTACCGTGGGTCCCATCCGCAAGAAGCCAAGAAGCGTGTGGTTCCCTGAGGCAGTGAGTCAGGTCGGTCAGAAGGACCCTCAGACAAAGGCAGTTCTGGGGCCTTCCACCGGTGAATGCCCTCCCAGGATAAGGACAGGTCTTACAGGCCACCAGCCCACCCGTTAGGGCAGGAGACTCTGAAGATGTCGCCGAGGAGAGAGAAGGAAGGTGTCTGTCAGTCAGCACACACTGTATACCCTAATCTGAGCTACTCGACCCCCTGACAAACACGGACAGACTGAGGCTCCGGCAAGCGTGGCCAAGGGCGACTGGACTCGGAAGCCCACTCTTTCCTCTGTTAGTCACGGTCACTGAGTCAATGTGGTTCTGAGACGGTAACTGGTGATGGCAGTAGAAAGCCCAGTCTCTCGCTCTCGGAGTTGCTGGTGGTTTTGAACTGCCGACCATGCGGATCGCAGCCCAATGTGTAACCACTACATCCCCAGGTTCCTTCCTCTCCCACATTCAGTCTTCCTGGTGAAGGAGGCGATGGCAGGAACCAGGTCATCTCCGAGTTAAATGGTGCTCCCTGTAGCTCAAGATGGTCTTATCAGCAGTTCTTGCTGCTGCCTAAGTGTTTGACTCACAGTGACCAAGTGACATCACCCCGCAGGAAACGGCTCTCCAGGTCTTTCTCCCATGGAGCCACTGTGTGGGCTCACACCACACACCTTTCATGAGCATCGGCCTGTGGGCTAGCAGCCAAGTGCTCAGGCCACACCGCCAGGGCAGTCCCCACGGCTCTCACGTGGCCGGGAATGAATGATGTCAGAGGGCAGACTGGGAGCTTATTGTGTGCCGCGCTATCTAGTGGAACGCCCACAGCCGCCCATGAGGAAAGGCAGGCGATAAGCGTGCCTCAAACTGCTTTCCTTTTCTGTAAAATGGAGGGAGGAGGCCTCCGGGCCTCGGAGGTCCCACGCTGACCTCTGGGGGATGAGAATCTGACCTCAGGACCTGAGCGACTGTGTCTGTCTCCAGAGGCCTCAGAACAGAACAGAGAGCTGCCCTCCTGCTTTTCCAACGAGGAATCTCAGCACAGGGAGGGGCACCACCTAGCCCTTGTGGGGTCAAGGACAGGCTGCGCTTGAGCTTTCTCTGCTCCTTGTCCACTGGATGTTTTGGCCCCATTGTCTTTATGCTTTGACTCCTTGAGGCCCATGAAACCGAACCAGTGCCTCCCCTCAAGGGGAGGGGAGGTCCAGTTGAGGCTGCAGTGCAGTCTAGTGCTGGGGGAGTCCCGGCTGAGGAATACCAATGCCGATGCCTTCATGAGGCACAATGACTCCAATTACAATGGACCTGACTATTCATCATTCCGTGAACACTTGTGGGGATAGAAAGGCCCAAGTGTTCCATCTAGCAAAGACACCTGCATTCAGTAAATGCACTGCTGTCACAGGAAAGCAGAACCGGGGAGGGGCAGGGGGGTGCTTTTTAAAGCATCAGAGACTTGCCTACCAGGATCCTAAGAGCCCAACATACAGATGACCAGCGGTGTCTCCTCTGAAGACCAGACTGTATGTCAGAATGGCCTCCACATGCCCTTAGCTACATGCCTGGCACACAGCAAGTAGTAAATCATTATTGAGTGAAGGCCTTTCGTGACCAAATTAGCCCTCGATGACTTTCTTCTTCCCTGGATTCTGACAAGAAATGGCTGTTGCAACTATTGATCATCCCTTCCAGAGCCAAAAAAAAAAAGGGGGGGGGGGAGAAAATCCAAGATTCAAGGAAACAATTAGTTCAAAGGGCTAGTAGACTACCATATATACTCGAATATAAGCCAACCTGAATATAAGCCGAGGTACCTAATTATTACCTGGGAAACCAGAAAAACTGATTGACTCAAGTATAAGCCTAGGGTGGGAAATGCAGGATGTGAATTAACACAGAGACCAGAGGGGAGAGACGCAGCCACAGACACATCCTTACCAGTTCAGCTGCCAGTGTAAGTGAATCACTATGGGTGCTTCTGCGAATTGGAGCTGTCCACGTCATAGGACGGCTCTGATTGGTTAGATGTGAGTAAACAAAGATTCAAAGCCCTGCAGTGTCAGCGGGACTTTGAATGAACAGCGGAGGAACGGCAATCACCTGTGAGATGTTACACCTCGCTGGGTTACCACTGACCTGTGTATAAGCCGAACCCCAGTTTTTCAGCACATTTTTTGTGCTGAAAAACTCGGCTTATACTCTACGATGCTCACCCTCCCGACACAACTGCTGAAGCCAAAGCGAGTGAACAAGTAAATATGGTGAAGAAAGCTGATGGTGCCCGGCTACCAAAAGATATAGCATCTGGGGTCTTAAAGGCTTGAAGATAAACAAGCGGCCATCTAGCTTAGAAGCAACAAAGGCCACATGGAAGAACACACCAGCCTGTCACGTGGTCCCGAAGGGATCAGTTATCAGGCATCAAAGAACAAAAAATAATATCATTGGCTGCACCCATCCATGATACAATCGCTGAAGACAAACGGGTGCATAAGCAAATGTAGCAAAGAAAGCTGATGGTGCCCGGCTACCAAAAGAGATAAGTGTCTGGGGTCTTAAAGGCTTGAAGGTGAACAAGTGGCCATCTAGCTCAGAAGCAACAAAGCCCACATGGAAGAAGCACACCAGCCTGTGCGGTCACGAGGTGCCAAAGGGACCTGGTATGAGGCATCATCCAAAAAAAAAAATACCATAGTGAATGAAGGGGGAAGTGCAGAGTGGAGACCCAAAGCCCATTTGTCGGCCACTGGAGATCCCCTCACAGAAGGGTTTAGGAGAAGAGATGAGTCAGTCAGGGTGCGATGTAGTACCAATGAAGAATACAGCTTTCCCCAGATCCTGGATGCTTCCTCGCCCCCACTACCATGATCCGAATTCTACCTTGCAAGACTCGATAGAGCAGAGGTTGTACACTGGTACATAGAGGAGCTGGAGGCACAGGGAATCCAGGGTGGATGATACCTTCAGGACCAGGTGTGTGAGGGGCGATACTGGGAGAGTAGAGGGTGAGTGGGCTGGTAAGGGGGAACCAATCACAAGGATCTACATGTGACCTCCTCCCTGGGATGCGGACAACAGAGAAGGGGGTGAATGGAGACTCCGGATAGGGCAAGATATGACAAAATAATAATCTATAAATTATCAAGGGCTCATGAGGAAGGGAGGAGCGGGGAGGGAGGGGGAAAAAAAGAGGACCTGATGCAAAGGGCTTAAGTGGAGAGCAAATGCTTTGAAAATGATTAAGGTAAAGAATGTACAGATGTGCCTTATACAATTGATGTATGTATATGTATGGATTATGATAAGAGTTGTATGAGGCCCTAATAAAATGTTTAAAAAAAAAAAAGCTGGTGATCTTGAGCAGCCGATACCAAGGGCTCAAGTAGAAAGAAAATGTTTTGAAAATGATGATGGCAACCTATGCACAAATGTGTTTGACACACTGGATGTATGTATGGATTGCGATGAAAGCCCCCAATAAAATGCTAAAGCAAAAAAAAAAAAAGAGTTGTATGATCTCCTAATAAAATGTTTAAAAAAAACAAAAAGAAAAACTCGGCTTATATAC
The DNA here is from genome assembly GCF_050624435.1 of Tenrec ecaudatus. Classification (NCBI taxonomy): domain Eukaryota; kingdom Metazoa; phylum Chordata; class Mammalia; order Afrosoricida; family Tenrecidae; genus Tenrec; species Tenrec ecaudatus. Next base: position 193,752,192 of record NC_134530.1, on the reverse strand, counting down.
GGTATATGAATCACAGTCTGCACTACACTACCCTGAGACCAGAAGAAGTGGATGGTGCCCAGCTACTACTACCTTTGATCAGGACTATCATTGAAGTCCTGGACAGAGAGGGCAGGGGGGGAAAGTAGACAGAAATTCAAAATCACAAAAGGACCAGGCTTACTGGGTCTGATAGAGATGGACTAAGATTGTGGTCCTTAGACACCCTTCAAGGCTATACCCAAGCTGACAAAGTGAATACTACCACCAGACAGGAAGACATTCTCTCCAGAACAACCAACTCTGACCAAAAAGGCATCACTTACCCCAAGCCAGGAAGAAGGATGGTGGAACCCCAGGGACCCAGGGAGGAAGTAGGGAGAAAGCTGCAACTTTGAGGGGATCGTGGCCAATATCCTCAAACAATAGGTGTACAAGTTGTTGAAAGGGAGACTAATTGGTCCCGCAAACCCTCAATCAAGTTCCAGTAAAACATTTTTAAAAAGAGAAAAAGAAGAAATGGCTCAACCACCTATTTTGGCCCTTTTGAACTCAGCTTCTTCCAGCTGCCAGCTCTCCTGCTGTGTGTCGCTCATTTCCCCAACTGCAATGTAAACAATGCATTGCACCCAGAGGTCACTCACCAAATATTTGCTGACTGATTAGCCAGCACATAAACGGAACACACTGAATCTCCCGGCATAAGGTGACACTGAGTGTCGCTGTTGAATAGCAAGGGGGTGAGCCAGGTTCCCAGAAACCAGGGCCCTGCATGCTCCAGGCAAGAATTCCCCAGAGGACTCCCAAGTCATTAAAGAAATGCGCTCTCCTTGTCCACTTCGGATGCTCATGGCAGCTGGTCAGGCTTGCTTTCTCCCCATGGGGTGACGTCCCCCCCCCCACTTTTACTGCCCCCTCCCAGCAGCCGAGCATGGCCATTCTCACCAGCCCAGGGTGGGAGGAGAGCAGTCCCCTTCTATCCCACAAGCACTTTCTCAAGGGACCTCAGAATCCAGAGATGAGATGAGAGCTGCCTCAGGGAGGCTGACTCCTGGCTTCTCAGCAAGTCCTCATCAGGAAATCTCACCTTGGGTTTGAGGGTGGGCAGTGGTCAGTGCACATCTCTGACACCAGATGCCCCCGAGACAGGAGGTTGCCTGACCCTCATGGGCTCACGGGAGACCCCAGCTTCTCCTCAATTGACAGCGGTTCATCTCCAGACACTGATACTTTTTTGTTCGTTTTTTTTTTTTCTGTCAGAAGTTAGGTTTTGTTGATGCTGTTGCTGTGTTCTTGTTTGTTGATTTTCTTATAGAAGAGGTGTCACTCCACGCACTGGGGAAAGACCCTTTTTGCAAGTGGCCACCTTCCTCCAGGAACAGGCTGGACCAGGATAGGGGTGCACACATCACAAGACAAGCGAGTGAGTCAGCTGGGAGCCCTTCTTGTCCTCCAGCACCCTCAAGAAAGAAGGAAGACTCTAGCATGAGGCCACCTGTGGCTCTCCTTTAAGACCCCCAGTAGCCTCAAAGCAGAGGCTGACCTCGGAATACTCATGGCGGTCAGGTCTCTAATGGCCCTGGAGATGCTCTCCCCAAGATGTTCCAGTCCCATATTTGACCCTCTTCTCCCTTCCTGCCCTGACGTATCATGTGCTGTCATCGCCAGAACAGTTTAAGGAGCTGCTCGGAGGCGGCACGTTCAAGTGATGGGACCAGAGGGGTGTTCCGTACAGAGATTGGTGGTGAAATGGTTGATGGATTTTGATTAAACTTCACGTTCCAGAACCATATGGCTAGAAGATAGACACACATCAAGCCACTTCAGTCGCCACTCTGAAAGTTGCTCAAGGGAGAAAATAGGCTTTTATCAGGAAACACTAGAAGCACAGCAATGGACTCGTTCCGGTTTTGCATTCCCCAGAAAGCAGCCTATTCCCAAGATATGGACAGTCCTTTTCCAATGACCCCACAGGGAGGGCCCTCGCACCGTCACCACTAAGCACTTCCATTCGGAGGAAACACCAGAACCAAATCACTGATTACTCACCGACCACTCTTACCCGCAAATCTGGGATAGGCAGATGTTTGAAATCATCCGCATCGTTACATTGTCAAGGAAAACACCGAGATAACATAAACCCCAAACTTCCTCAATTCACTGCCATTGGGTGGAGTCCAACTCACAGCGACCCTAGCGGACAGGGTAGAACTGCCCCTGTGGGTTTCCAAGACTGCTTCTCTTTTCCAGCAGTAGGAAGCCTCGTCTTTGCTCTTGAGGAGTGCCTGGTGGTTTTGAATTGATGACTTTGCAGTTAGCAGCCCTACGATTAAGCCACTAGGCCACCAGTGTTCCTGAGATAAAAGAGACTTTATTCAGTATGGTGTCTGACATATAATAAGCACTCAGTAATATCAATTCTTAGTACCAACATAATACCTTTTTATTACTGTTCATACATATAAAAATAAGCATTTATGTAATAGAACATATCTCAAAATCTGTGTTGTTTAGTGGTTTTCTTATCCCTCAAAGGAGCCCTGGTGGCACTATGGTTAAACACTCAGCTGCTAACCATAAGGTGGGTAGTTCAAACCCACCAGTCAGTTATGTGGAAGCAGCTTCAGTAAAGATTATAGCCTTGGAAACACATAAGAGTCGCTATGAATCCCACTTATGGCAGTGGGCATTTTTCTATGGGGGGGGGCTCTTATCCCTTATCTTCGGGCCGTTATTAAATGAATGTCGCATAGCTGATGGAATCTTAGAATCAAGGAAATAAGTGGTGTTAATACTCAGCCCAGGGAATGGGAGCATCGTTCTTGGGAACAAGGATCCAACCATACCAAGTAGTTGCCTTCAGTCGGGCCACGGGGCTCGTGGGGTTAAAACAGAAGGGGGGCCTGAGAAAGAGGGAATGGACAAGAAGAGAGAGAAGGGGGGTGGCCCCAAAGCTGTAGGCAGCAGGCCTGAAGACACTTGGAAGGAAGACAGGAAAACTGCCAAGTGAGTGTAACCATCTCAGAGATAAAGAAGAGGCGACAAAGGAGGTCTATGCACCACATGTGTCACTAACTGAGGAGCTGGGGAAAGGCAGTGGTAGGGCGGCAGAAGGAAGGTCAATTCCCTTGTCTCCCCAGCACTGACCCTGAGGGTCTTGGAAGGAAGGGGACCCGGGTCTCTAAGGGCGGGAGAGGGGTATGCCTCAAGGTGGAACTAGCAGAAACCTTTTAAGGTGTCCGCGGGACAGGAGGGGTAACAAAGGAGGTCCCCACCCCCACCCTCAGGGATGGGGCAGTGAGCGAGAGAGCAAGCGAGCTGGGTCGCGGTTACCGGGAGGCAGAGCGAACAGGCAAAGTGGCGAAGGCGGTCAGGGGGCCCCCGGACCAAAGGAGGGCAGAGAAGCTCCGGATGCGGGACAAGGGGAGACAGACAAGGGGCCGGAGCCCAAACTGAAGTTGGGGATGTGAAACCGGGGGAGCGGAGTGCGCAGAGAGGAAGCGGGAGTGAATCGATGGGAAGGAGGCAGCGCCCCCCGGCGCAAAGGGCCCTCCGCCCCGGGCAGGTGTTAAGAGTCCGCCCGGGGAGCGAGGAGCCGCCCGGCTTCTCACCTTTGATGTCGTTGGCCAGCGCCTTCCACGTCGGGGCGAAGGCGATGCAGTGGCCGCACCAGGAGGCGAAGAATTCCACCGCCCAGGCGCTGCGGGAGCCCAGCACGGCGCCGCGCAGCGTGTCCGCCTGCAGCAGCGTCAGCGGGTCGGAGGGCGAGTACAGCGCCGAACGCCTGGCCGCGCCCGCGCCCGCCACCGCCATCAGCAGCAGTAGCAGTCGTGGCAGCGGTGGTCCCGAGCTCGGGCCCGCGGCTGCTAAGCAGCGGCCGCGCCTCCCCATCCTCAGCGGCTGCGCCCTAGGCCAACGACCGCACGCAAGTTCCCGACGAGTCGGAGCCTCCGCGGCTCCGCGGCGCCCCGGCCTCCGCCCGCGAGGAGGAGCCACGTGGCCCCGCCCCGGCCCCGCCCCACAGGCCCCGCCCCTTCCCGGCCCAGCAGGTCGGCGCAGTCCCCGCGAGCGGGCGGGGCCGGAGCTGGAGCCGAACGTCGAAGTCTGGGCCCGCGTGGCCATCCGCCCGCCCGAGCCGTCCAGGCCTTAGGGCCGCGCGCCCCGGCCCCCGCCCCCGCCCCGCCCGGGGCCCACGGAGGCTGAGCGCTCCGCGCACGGCTTGGAGCAACCCCCAGCCTCGTGAAACCAGGGCGGCCGCAGACCCGAGGTCTGCACCTTGGTCCCATGGTTGCTCCAGCCCTCGGAGGTTATTTGTCCTCTCGCAGCCCCCGTATCCAGCCGGGCAGGAATAAAATCATCCCGATTAATGCTGTTCCAGGCAAGTTCTTGGGATCCCACCAAAGAGCAAGGCTGTGTGAACTAAAAGCAGAGAAAAAAGAGGGACTAGTAATGATAACAACTCTCCAGTCCCACCACCTGGGCACTGCGCCACCTCACAGGGATCCGATGCGCCATCACCTCCTGGGGAACTAGCATCCCCAGAGGTTTGCAGACCCCAGTCAGCCGGCCCCTACCCACTTTAACCCGGGCCGGCTCCCTGAGGCTCTGTCGTGGAGCCGCCTCCTTCAGCACCCAAGTGTGGCCGTCCTAATAAGACGGCGAGGGCGGCAGATGTTCCATGCCTGGCCCTGCCCTAGAGAAATGAGGTCTTCCTATCCCGACCACTCCTTCGGCATGCCCTGTTCCTTCAATTGGGGTTCGAGTAGCCCGTACTAACTACCTCCTCCCACCACCTTCCACATCTAGCCCACCAGCCTACCCTCAGCTCTGTACGGACACTAAAATGTTTCCGTCACAGCTAACCTGATGAGTGGATCTTGTGTTCATGTGGACTGAGATGCTCACGGATTCCCCCAATGCTGTGTTATTTTAAGAGTAGAAGGTGCTTCTCAGTGGGTGATCTTTTTCCGTTGTGTCTGTGGGCACTCTGGGGCCAGATTTGTTACCCATTCATATTCATACATTCACTCATTTTCACCAAACAAACATTTACTGAGTGTGTTCTTTGTGCCAGGCAGTATTCTAGCTACAAAGAATAGGCAGCAAACTAAGCAAACTATCTACAGCCATGCATCATCTGTTTTAGGGGAGCTAGAGAGATGGTAAACAAGTGGTAAACAGGTGGTGACCAGTGTTAAGATGAAATAAAGTGACCGAGGTTCTCCTCGACCCGCACCAGTATTTGCAGGACCCAGCATAGCAGTCCAGGGAGAAGGCCACATGCCATAGGTTCACATATTGTAAAATTGTAAACCAAGTTGATAAGCTATTAGGTAAAATTTCTATCTTTTTCCTTTAATGCGGAGCCCTGGCTACTAACTGAAAGTTGGTGGCTGGTGCCCACCAGCTGCCCCACAGATGAAAGACAGGACATTCCTCCTCTGTAAAGATGGACAGCCTGGGAAACTCGACAGGGGGCAGGTCTCCTCTGTCTTCAGGGTCATTATATTCAAAACCAAAAGACCTGACCCGTTGCCAGCAAAGTGAGTGCAGTTCCTGGCAGCCCCATCATAATCTGGAAGGCCAGATGTACTCATCCAAAGCGAGTACAGGATGCCCATGGCTTTGGCTCCAGGAAGTCGGTACAAGGCCTCTGCCTTCCTCCTTTCTGTCCCACTTCTGCCCCACATGTCAAGGGACCTTGGACCCGCACCTGCAACGCCCGTGTCTGCACATGCAAGCTCTGTCCACACTTCCTGCAAATAGCCTCCCCTAAGCCACTCCTTGCCCCCTAAAGAGGATAGATCCCAAGAAGAGGCCCATAGTGTCTGAGAACTGACTTGATGCCATTGGGGCATTGAGTTCTAGGGGGCCGGGTACCCCTAGTATAAGAATAGGGAAGGGCAGGTATTTTGGATGGCCATGTCCTGTTGGGCCATAGAATCCTTGCTCGCTAGCAAAAGGGGTGGCCAGAAAAGGGCCAGAGAGCTTAGATCTCAAGGTAGAAATCTCTTTGTCCTTAGTCTTCAGGATGTGCTAAGGTAACATTTGAGCAAAGACTGGCATAAAATGTGGAAGGGAGGAAGCCTTGTGGTACTCTGAGGTTGCAGGAAGAGGTCTGGTGACAGTCTTTTGCTCCCTTCATGAGCGCCTCTCTTCTCTGCCCTGTGTCTTGAACTGTACAAAGAAATTTTGTTGGCCTATTGTTGGGTTAGCATTCCCCACCAACATCCTGACTGAGTACATTTCCATGGGAACCAATCCCCGCAACCCCACTTGCTTCCTGCCTAGCAGCCACATGGATCAGCCAAGGTCAGGGGCATCAAGATGGCTAGTCCTGGAGTCACCCTGTTTTCTAGGCCCTAAGAGTACTCCAGTGGCTGGTTCTGGTGCCAGTAAAAGTCAGTTGCCTTCAAATGTCTCTGTCATTAAACAATGATGTAGTTATCTTCCCAGGGTCCCAAGAATTAAGGAGATACATTCTCTTGAATATGCTGAACTTTTGGGGAAGATGGCCCAGATCATTCAAGTGTTCTTTCGTTCATGTATTTGTTTGTAGTATCAAAAACAGAAAAGAGATACATGGTGCACAGAGGGCCACGCCCCTGGCCTGCCAACTTTGTGTTCTCCCAAATCTGAGGAGGCCTCTGCCTCCAACATGCTCCCTCAGCTCCTTGGTCAGACCCATCTTCAATACCTCTCCAAGAGGCAGGCGATGGAGGTCCAGGAGCACCACTGCCTGCCTTGCTTCCGGCCTGGTATAATCCAGGAACAAATGAAGGTCGGATGATCAATACAGATTGTACTCAGTGAACATGGATCTAAATGAAATGTTTTCCTCTATGGCTGCCTGGAAGGAAGGTCTTCCAGAAGCCATATGCACAATTTCCCAATTTACCAGGCTATATTTCTTCCCAAAATCCAGGGAGTCATGTTGGTGTATAGCATTTGGGGCATACATGGAATAATAAATATCTGAAACTTCAAACAAACAAATGGAAAATAATTCAGATTGATTGGAGTGTGGTAGGTGGCTTGGTAATGGGACCAAAAAAGTAGGAACAATCAAACAAAAATCATTGCCATAGGATTGATATCAACTCATAGTGACCCTATAGGATGGGTCTCTGAGACTTTAACTTTTTACAGGAGTAGAAACACCCATCTTTCTTCCATGGATTGGCTGGTGGTTTCAAACTGCTGACCTTATGGAACATAGGCCAATTCGTAGCCCAGGCTCCTAAAGGCTAGGACAGAGAGTTGTCAAGCCAGGGCTTTGCAGTGCTTTAGAAGCGAGCTGTCCAACTTTTGAAAGTCTTGGAAGTCATTATTCACAGAGAATCTTGAAGCTTAAACTGATCAAAACAAGCCAACGGATGTGACCTCCAGTCCTCTCCAGCCTCTGTGGTCTGTGGGCGCTGCTTGGGAACCACGGGGCTCCATTTGAAAACACGTACCTAGATTTGACTGCAGTGAACCTGTGTGTCCTTTTGGCCGGTTCCAGGGATGAAAAGGTAACAGGCACAGACATTTACCTAGGAATCCTCGGGTGTGGAGAAGAGGCAGGGAGAGAAATACTGGAAGTGGGAAGACTCAACAATCTTTATAATACATCCTCTTTCCTGCTTTTCTACACATAAGCTGTTGGAATCCAATGAGACCATAATAATAGTAATAGTAATAGCTAAGCATGTGCACCTCCTGTTCTAAGCACATACAGATATTACTCATTTGACCCTCACCTCCAGTCTATGGGGCTCATCTTGTGATTATCCCAGTTTTTCCAGATGGGGAGACCGAGGTAGAGGGAGACCAACTGACTTTCCCATTTGTGAATCATTCGTGTGTTATAGGTGAGTAGGGGAGAGAGAATTTGGGAGTTTGGCAACCAAAAATGACATAGATGGTGAGAAGGATGTCGCTTACGCACAAATACAGATAATTATGGTGAGCAACAGAATATTGCTTGACAAAATATGTCACACGGTAGGAGAACATTAGATGACTTGCCACTCACTCATCTGCAATAAGGTAAGGATCCGAAAGGGTGTGTGCAGCAGGAAGGCAAGTGCCCAGGGACCTGGGTGTGGTGCCAGGGCAACTGTAAGAGATCCTTTGCCTTGACCTTCAGGGTCCTCCCAGATGAAGTTTCCCATAGCTGGGGGTGATTAGAAACCCAACTCGGAAAGGAAGATGGTTAAAGTCTGCACCAAATAGACAGTCAAGGGGTGGACTCACACACACTGCCATCAAGCCACTGCTGACCCATAGTGATCCTATAGGACAGGGTAGGACAAAGAGACTGTAACTCTGTCGGAGTTGAAAGTCCTTTTTTCTCTCAGAGTGGCACGTGGTTTTGAACTGCTGACTTTTCAGATCACAGCCCAATGAGAAACCACTACACCACCAGGGCTCCCTAAGAGATTTACTAAAGGTGCTGGATTAAAGGGCTATCATAGGGATATCTGCAGTGTAAGTGGAACAAACAAGACATAACGAGGTCCCCGGGAACTGGCCACATGAGATGTCCTTTCAGCACCCCTAGGCCAGGATGGGTAAGGCAGGTAGAAGGAGGAAACACTGATGAAAACTGTGAAGGTTTGGCACTGAGGAAGAGGGGCCACCCCACTGGAGTCACTGTCACCAAACATGAGCACTGTCAGGACTGCAAGGAAGCAGGGAGGAAAGCATAGGAAACCTAGGACATTTAGCGTTGACCCCTTGCTGCTTCAAGCCTCGGGTCTCTACCTGCCCCTCCCACTGGCCAATCGCACCTGAAGGCGGAGGATGGGGATGCTTGGATTATGTCAGCCAAAGAGGCTGGTTTCCGAGGCAAAAGGCAGGTTAGAGAAGGGAGGAGAATGAACAGTATCGAGTACAGTATCGCTAACCTGGGTCACGCGGGACCTTATATGAATGAAAAACAACAGCCATGCGTGCCTTTCGGTGAGCCTCTTGGGTGGGTGTGGAGGGCTGGGAAGCTACTCACCCAGCTGAGAGAGAAAGCCACTGGGAGAGGGCAATGATTCCTTTCCAGCAATGCATTCTCCTCTGCTCACAACCTCACAGTCCATCTGCCTCCTTCTGCATCTGTCGAGCAAACGGAGGCCCGGAAAGGTGAAGGGACTTGCTCACTGGCCACCCCATAAGGTAACGGTAGAAAGTTCTTTGATCAAGCTTTTCAACAGAACCATCGGAACACTGAGAAGGATCCACTCTAAGGGAAAGATCTTTAGAGAAGAACCTCATATTGAGATAGAGCTTCTTGGGAATAGGTTCCCTGAAGGACAAGCTCATTATTTCAAGTGGAAGCAAGATACAATGTTGGCCACTATTAGGAGGAAAGCTTTGGGGGGCCTTGCAAGTTATCAAATGTAGTCTGCATTGAAAGGCCACAGGCCACGTTGCTGAGCTGCTGAGGGGGCACCCAATCTTCCCCATCGAGGATTTGGGGGACCTTGCCAACCTGGTGGTACTGTGAGAAGAGTTATTTTAGGGAATTTTAGGGCTTAGGAGTAGATGCCCTACTTTAAAATATTTACTGCCAGGGTGTATGGGCCTTTAGCACATTTTTCATACAGCAGAGCAGTACACACAAGTATCAATGAAGTCTAATACTATGTCCATGAAAGAGCAGGATTCATCAACTCCATTCTCTCCATAACCCATGTTATTTCTTTTATACAGGTAAAATTGTCATAATGTAAAGTGGACATTTAAGGTGTACAATTCAGTGGCCTTTCACCCATTCACAACGTTGAACAACAACCACCTTGACCTGAGCTTGAGAACAGGACCGTCCCCAGCATTTGGCGGAAGATAAGGTGTGTAACGATGGCAACGGAACACTACTCGGCTCAGGGGGGGCGGGGGGAGGAAGTCCTGATGGGAGCCACAGTGAAGTTAGTCAATCACAACAGGACAATTATTCTATGGCCTCACTAGCATGAGGCCATAATGACAAGAACAACCAATTATAGAGAGACCAGTAATTACTAATAGTCACCAAGAGTGAGAAACGGAGGGAAAGAGGAAATTGCTGAGAAGTAGCGAATTTTTGTCTATGGTTATAGGAAAATTGGCACTGAGTAAGGGCGGTGGTTACAAATAGACTAATGCAACTATTACCCCCAAAGCTGCACACCTAGCCCCCAAACCACTGTTACACTGAGCCCATTCTGACTCACAGTGACCCTGACAGGATAGTGTAGAACAAGCTGGAAATCTTTACAGGAGCAGAAAGCCTCTGGTGGAAGCAACTGGTGGATTTGAACGGCTGCCCTTGCAGTTAGCATCTCAATGGGTAACCCACCAGGGCTCCTTTTGATACCACAGTGGGTACAGCTATTTCAGGGCATTCATTTGCTTAGTTTGGAGATTGAGGGCCATGGCTTCAGTGGGTCTGCACAGTCAGTTGGTCTAGCTTCTTTTGTTTAAGAGTTTCTGCTCTACCTTCTACTTCAGTGAGTAGTGCCTGGGTCTTACTTCCAAGGGGCCCGCTCAGTATACAATGGTTGTCACTATTTGCCTGGAGCCACAGAGAGAGGAGAGCCGGGACTCTGGAGAAGGAAACTGTTGATTTAATTACCTCTCTACACTACAATCTCCATTGCTATGAGACCAGAAGAAACAGCTTTTACCTGGCTACCACTATGGATTTTTTTGGTCAGGGGATTCATAGAGCTCCTGATCAAAAGACAGATCAGAGTAGAGCAGAGTTTCAAACTTATATGGAAACTAGGGTTATTGAACCCTTTGAGACAGCGGGAGTGGGGGGGCGTAGGGGCGTGGAGTTTGGCATGGGTGGGGGCAGGGCTGTGGTAGTTACATAATATGGCGTCATTTGGGGGTCTCAAGAGTGAAGGGGCGGCGTTTGGCCTGTCAATCAGGTCATAACTTGATGACCTCATTTGGAGGCGCTGGAGAGAGAACTAGCTCCTTGGAGGCGGGACACAGGTTCTCTCCCTGGGAGACATTGCAGCTGATAAGACACAGGGAGCTATGCTAGTGTCCTGAGCTGGAGAAGCCATGTGGAGCCCCTGGCTGGTGCTGAGATGCTTACAACACCACAAGATCCACAAGGTTTCCCACCCACTGGCCTGTGATCATCCTGCATTCGGCATCATTGCATGTGTTTCATGAGTCTGAAGAGGACTTTATAGACTGGTATCAGACATATGGGCTAATATCAGACTATGGACTTGATCTGGACTGGGCTGGGATGTTTTCTCAATCGTCAATTGCTCTTGTATAGAAACCTCTTTCATACAGACACAGAAGTGTCTCTATGAATTTGTTTCTCTAGTCTACCTATACTAACACAGGGCCTGCTTCCCTCCTTCCCCCCCTATCCCGGCACTCCCTGGGGCCTCTTAATGCCTGGAAATAATCTTCTTTGAACCTTGAACCAAAATGATCCCATGAAGCCATCATTAAACTAAGCAATAGTTTAGCCCAATTACTAATGTTTGCATCAAGGCCAGCACACTTACAAAGAATCACCTATATGAGTGTAAACTGACAAGAGTTCACATAAAGCCCAGAAGAGCGCTTTAGGGGGCAGGACCTAAATTAATGATGAAACAATATGGGTAAGGAGACACTGGTGACATGTGAAGTGTGTGACCAGTGTTACCGGGCCCGTTCCTGTGGAAATTATATGAACGTATGTGTGGTTGTGTATATTGCCACCCAAAATAAAGACAATATCTATTTAAAAAGAACTACAGCGCAGTCAGTACTTCCTTTGTCGGTCAGCTTTGGGAGTTGCAGCAATGCATGGGTGTGTGGAAGAAGGATGGGAGGGACAAGACACGCTGGAAAAGGACAGTCCCTGTGGCTCCGATGGGGTCCGCCTCTACCCTACAGGGTTGCTGCAGTCGATGAGCCCTTGATGGCATCAGCATGTTAGGCTCTAAGCCTTCACCCCAGTGAGCGCGTTTCCTCTTACATGGGATGGGCTCAAGAGTGCCTGTTCGTGGGCATAGTTCTTGTCGGTGAACGCAGGTGTGATGACATCCTAGTCAGCTGTGCCCCCCCCCGCCCTCCCCCACTGCCCATGGCTCTCTTCCCAGTGTTTGGACAAGTCCCAGCCCCCGACACAGACGTTACCAGTCCAAGCTGAGTTTTTAAATTCTGAAATTTATATTTTCCTTAAATTTAAAATATGATGGATTCCTTGGGAAGGGGGCAGGTAGTGGGGGTGGAAGGATGATAACAAAATCATCCTTAATGAAAAGTGGAAGGTTGGTACCTTATTCACCACTGAACGAGTGTTGGGAATTTTGCTGATTTTACAAATCACACAGAAGTTTCTATGGCTAACTGCTCCCTCAGTGTAAAGGCTCAGCCAGGCTTGGGTGTGACCAGAGCTTGCAGTCAGAGTAAGGACGCACCTGATGCCAACCACCCACCTGCAGAAAGATGTTTTGGTTGGTTTTTTCCCCAATCTGGAATTCAGAATTTAGAGAAAGAAAGCTCCTGGGTGAACTATCAGGAGGAAAGATGGCTCTTGTGGACCTGAGCAGAAAGCTAACAATAATAATACCCTATTTCAGAGACCCATTACAATGGCTTATTATGGGCCAAAGGGTTTGGGAGATCAACAAATAACACACTGTCTTCCCACTCATGTAAGGAACAAGCCAAGGAAACAGAGATTAAAACCTCTCATCGTTATTATAGATAAACATGACGGGAGCCTGTGGCTTGGACGTGCTTCTACAAAGCATTTCTAATACTTCACCCTATAATTAAATGTACCTCGTAGACAAAAGGTCTTTCCGCGGTGGGGGGTGGCTGAGCCTGTCTGGTAAGCAGACAACACTCACAAGAGAAAAAGGAGGCCAGAGGCATGCTCCCTGCAGGTTGGTGGATCTGAGACACAGAGCTCAGCAAGGGCCCCTCTCTGTTGCTTTGCCTAAACCCACCAATGGAGTTACTTGTCTGCCCTCCGTGCACCGAGCAGGGATCAGAGAGAAGCTAGAGCGTCCCTCCTCTAGGCTGATTCGCGGGTGCGATCCTGCGATTATTTCCCTGGGCAGCACTGAGTGTTTTGCATATTTTGTCTCACTTCATCCTCAGAATGGGAGCCCTGGCGGCGTAGGGGGTTATGTGTTGGGCTGCTAATCACAAGGTCAGCAGTTCAAAGTGACCAGCTGCTCCATGGGAGAAAGAGGAGGCTTTCTTCTCCTGTAAAGAATCAGAGAGACCCACAGGAGCAGTTCTGCACTGTCCCATAGGGTCGTGCTGTGTCATCATCAAGCAGATAGTAGGGAGTTTGGTCTGGTTTTGGGAATCGTCAGAACAATTCCATAATACGGTGGGGTGTTTGGAGTCTTTCTCTTCTTTATTTTAGCAATGGATTGTGGGAAAATGTGATTTTTCTTTTTATCTTGACATGAAAATACTTCCATGTCCCGTGATCTAGAGTTTTCTGCATAATTGCTTGCGAACTCTGACTCAGCTCTCTTCCATCATGTTGTAAAGGTCAGGGGGTTGGGGGGCAGCCACAGACTAGCAGGGAAATCGTTTATCACCGAAGTCAAAGCTTTCAAAGGCGGCCGGTTTTCCCCTTTCCAACTGTTTGTCTCCATGGTCTTTTAACGGTTCACGAACGTAGGGGCGTGTTGGTGCTATTAGCAGCGTTTGCTTCTGGCTATTTCTTTCTCCAGAGTAAACTCCTCCCCTCTGTAGTTTGCTTCTTGTCGTGTGTGGCTTGCTCGTTCCTGCCTGATCGCATCCACGAGCTCTGCTTTCAGTTTTGCTATCTTTTCTCACTCTGAGTGTTAGACTGGGCTGACTAGGGAAACAAATCCAGAGGGGTTCAAGTGTGTGTAAGAGAGAGCCGCACGTCAGAGAGTAATTGGATGTTAAGAAACCGTCCCAGCCAGTCCAGCTCAAGTCCATACGTCCCATATTAGCCCCTAAGTCCAACACTAGTCCCAAATCCTTCTTCAGATTCACACAGTCACATGCAATGATGCAACATGCAGGAAGATCACAGGCTGGCGGGTGCAAAGTCTTAAAGTCTTGTGAATCCAATGGCTGTGCAAGAATCTCAGTTCTGGTGCGGCTCCTCAGCTCAGTCTTTATGTGGTCCTCCAGCAACCTGAATGTCTCAACAGCAGGAAAGTGAAGGAGAGAGAGAGAGAGAGAGAGAGAGAGAGAGAGAGAGAGAGAGAGAGAGAGAGAGAGAGAGAGAGAGAGAGAGAGAGAGAGAGAGAAGAGAGAGTAACCCACCTCTTCTGATGGCAGAATCGAGAGAGGAAGTTCCCAGAATCCTCAGGAGAAGGCCACACCCACAAGGAGGCACTCACAGGCGTGACCAGATTGATTGGCTAGACTCCACCCCTACGCTTATTTACCAAATGGACATGAACTTATGTAACTACCACACTCCGTCTAAAACATCTTGCTTCGATCTGTTTTGTCTAGTCTCTCTGTCTGGGTCTGAAGGCACCAGGCTGTGATGAGGGAGCAGATGTGGTCTGGAGACAACAAAGGTGTTCGTTCGTTCACTTGTGTATCCCCAAAGCCCATGTTTACCCACTGATCTGCACTGTCCTCCAAGCTATCTGCGAGGGCCTTCTTGAATGGACGAGGTTAAGATGAAGCCCTCCAAAAGTAGTAGTGTTGGTCAAAATGACTCTAGGGCTGTGTGCCCTACAGCTAGACCTGTGCAAACGTCTACAGCCCAATCTTGGGCTACCTGGTCCCCCACTGGGGACGAGTGACAGGATACTACTTCCGGTAGTGACTTACAAACTATTCTAAGGATGTTCCCATGTGCAAATAAATTGACCGCATGTATTACAACAGGACATCTCAATGTATAAAGCCTCGCTGATCATACAGGGCAGTTCTAGCTCTTAGAGGCTATGTCTTTGTCTTATCATACAGCCAGTAAGCATAGTGAGCTGGACATATTAATGACACAAAACACTGTCTGAGATAGAGGGGGGTGAAATCCAAGCGGTTGCCCTTTTGTTAATCCGGGTAGACTAGAGAAACAAATCCATGGACACTCATATGTGTATAAGTGAGATTTTTATTCAAAGGGTAGTTGTACATTAAGAAAGCATCCCAACCCAGTCCAGATCAAGTCCATAAGTCTGATATTATCCCATATGTCTAATACCAATCTATGAAGTCCTCGTCAGGCTCACAAAACACATGCAGTGATGCTGAAAGCAGGAAGATCACAGGGCAATAGATGCAAAGTCAGTGGTGGTGGAAGCAGCTCAGTGCTGGCAGAGGTCTCCATGTGGCTCCTCTAGTTCCCAGTGCTGCATCAGGGTCGGTCCATGCTGTTTCTCTTCAGAGATGTCTTGCAGGAAGTGAGCAGAGAGAGAAAAGTGTCTCTTGCCCCCAAGAAGGAAAAACCAGATTACCCAGAATCCTTAGGGAAAGGTCACGCCCACAGAGAAGCCTCATTGTCTATGACCCTATTGACAGAGTAGACCCCACCCTTTCACTCTTAATCCTCTTAAGTCCCAAATTGACACCAGATTGTGTAACTACCCCACTCTTTATGCACAGACACCACCCATTTGTCAGTGGAGGCTGTGTGTTGTCATGCTAAACAGGTTTCAGCAGTTTCTAAACTAGCAGCTCTCAACCTGTGGGTTGTGACCCCTTTGGGGTTCCAATGAACCCTTTCACAGGGGTTGCCAGATTCATAACAGTAGCAAAATTACAGTTATGAAGTAGCCACGAAAATAATTTTATGGTTGTGGGGGGTGGTCACCACAACGTGATGAACTGCATTAAAGGGTCGGGGCATTAGGAAGGTTGAGAACCACTGTTCTAGACTAAGATGAACTAGGAAGAAAGCCTATCAGTCTATTTCTGAAAATCAGCCAATGAAAACCCCGTGGACAACGATGGTCTAAACTCCAACTGCTCATGGGAACAGAAAGACCAGGCAATGCTTTCCTTCCTTGTACAGAACATTGCACACAGCAGTATCTTCGCTTTATCGGGATAGTTTCCATTTACAATGCGCTTCATCCCTTTCTGAACAGTTGAGGGTCGATCTGGTATTGTTTTCCTTTACATGAAGAACTTTAGAATGAGTTTTCTTAATGTTGTTTTATCTGAAAATGTTTTTATTAACCCTAATTCTTGAAAGATATTTTCATAGGATGTAGGAATAGGCAGGTTTTTGTTCGTTTAATTTTAGCACTTTAAGAGTGCTTCTGATGAGATGTCAGAAGGATTCTATATTGTTCTATTTATGTGCCCTGTCCCTGCTTTTGCTTTACATTTGTTTTTAATAGTTCACCTCTCATCTGCTTTGATCATATTTACCTTGTGCCATGTTGATAAGCTTCTTGAATTTTCCACAGGCTGTCCATGAGGCATTTAGGGAAGGTTCAGCCATTATTTTTCTTTCTTTTTTTAAAAAAAAAGCTTTTTATTAGGGGCTCATACAACTCTTATCACAATCCATACATACATCAATTGTGTAAAGAACATCTGTACATTCATTGTCCTCATCATTTTCAAAGCATTTGCTCTCTGCTTAAGCCCTTGGCATCAAGTGCTCTTGTTTACCCCTCTCTCCCCACTCTCCCCGCCCTCATGAGCCCTTGATAATTTATAAATTATTATTTTGTCATATCTTGCCCTGTCCGACATCTCCCTTCACCCACTTTTCTGTTATCCATTCCCCCAGGGAGGAGGTCACATGTAGATCCTTGTAATCGGTTCCCTCTTTCCAACCCACTCTCTCTCTACCCTCCCAGTATCACCACTCACACCCCTGGTCCTGAAGGTATCATCCACCCTGGATTCCCTGTGTGTCCGGCTCCTATCTGCACCAGTGTACAACCTCTGGTCTAGCCAGACTTGCAAGGTAGAATTCAGATCATGACAGTTGGGGGTCGGGGGGTGGGTGAAGAAGCATTTAGGAACTAGAGAATGCTGTATTCTTCATCGATGCTACATCACACCCTGACTGATTCATCTCCTCCCCTAGATCCCTCAGCAAGGGAATCTCCAGTGGCAGACAAATGGGCTCTGGGTCTCCACTCTGCACTTCCCCCTTCATTCACTATGGTTAGATTTTTTTGTTCTGATGATGCCTGATACCTGATCCCTTCCACACCTCGTGATCGCACAGGCTGGTGTGCTTCTTCCATGTAGGTTTTGTTGTTTCTGAGCTAGATGGCTGCTTGTTTGCCTTCAAGCCTTAAGACCCCAGACACTATCTCTTTTGATAGCCGGCCACCATCAGCTTTCTTCATCACATTTGCTTAATCACCCACTTTGTCTTCAGCGGTTGTGTCAGGAGGGTGAGCATCATAGAATGCCATTTAATAAAATAAAGTATTCTTGCATTGAGGGAGTACTTGAGTGGAGGCCCAATATTCTTCCGCAACCTTAATACTAAACCTATAAATATAGACACATACATCTATTTCCCCATCATCATATATAAATATATTTGCATATGTACATGTCTTTGTCTAGACATCTATAAATGCCCTTGGTCTCTCAGCTCTTTCCTCTATTTCCCTTGACTTTCCTCCTGTCCCACTATCATGTTCCGTCCCCACCTGGGTTTCAGCAATACCTCTTCATTACATTACCCTTGATCATGCCCTACCAAGCCTCCCACACCCACCTCACCACCAACTTGGATCACTTGTTCCCTTGTCCCTGGGTTTGTTAACACCACTTCCTTTACCCCCGCCTCCTCCTATCCGATTTCCCCCTGGAACTGTCGGTCCCGTTGTTTTTCCTCCAGATTGTTCATCCAACCTATATTATTTAGATGGACCTGCAGAGATAATAACATACACAAAATCAAGACAGAGCAAAACCAAGCAACAATATACAACAAAACAACAACAAACCACTGACAATGAACAAAACCAAACACAAGAAAGAAAAGCTTATAGTTAGTTCAAGGATTGTTTGTTGGCCTTTAGGAGTGTTCTCCAGTCTAGTCTGTTGGGGCACCACACTCTGGCCTCAAAGTCCACCTTCAGCATTCCCTGGGGACCTTGCCACTCCATTCCCTTGCTGTTCCACTGTACTCCCCCAGTGCTTTGCCTCGGTGTGGTGGGATCAGGTTGGGCACAATTCCCACACTGTGTCTCCAGTGCTGTTCCCCGCAGGGCCATGGGTCAGTGAGGGACATCATGTCTCATAGTGGGGCTGGCAATGTGGTCCTCTCTGTGGACTAGCTGCTCTAATTGGGGTCATTGTCTTAAAGGCCTGGTGGGCCAGGATGTGTTCCACTCTCTCCTACGCCCCTTCATCAGCTCCCGTGTGCTCCGATCAGATATGTCCCTCTCCCGGAGCTACAGATTCAATACCGTCCTTTGAAATAAATTCTTCTGGGGGAGGGGCAGGTGTCCACTTAGTATTTGGTACTGGGGCCAGCCCCCCCAGACCTCTCCACTGGTTTCCTACTCCATGCCGCAATGTTGCATTCAGGGCACTGGGTTGAAGTCTGGTCCCTCTTTCCCTGTAGAGATATAAACAATATCCTCCCCATGGGTGGGTTACGCCCCATGCCCCCGCTACCCATTTCTTCCTTATTTTAATCTTTTTTTTCTTTTCCCCACCTCCTCCCCAGTTGTCTACCATGTGCATCCCTGGATTTGATCTGGTCCCTGCCATACTACACAGTCCTCACCCCAAGAATGTTTGTATACAGTAGCTTTTCCCCTATGCCCCTTTTGCATTTATTTTAACACTTACCTCAGCGAGCTCATTTTGTACTTGTCTTTTGTGCCTGACTTACTTCACTTTAGCATGATCTCCTCCAGTTCTTCCCATGCCGCTATGTGCTTCATACGTTCATCACTGCTTTTTAGTGATGCATAGTACTCCATTGTATGTATATACCACAGTTTTTTTAATCCAATCGTCAGTTGATGGAAATTTGGGTTGCTTCCAACTCCTTGAATTGTTAACTGTGTCGCAATGAACATTGGAGCACGGATGTCTGGCCTTGGTTTGTTTCTTGCCTCTTCTTGGTATATGCCCAGAAGGGGGATTGCTGGGTGATATGGTAAATCAATTTCCATCTGTTTTAGATATTGCCAGATCGATTTCCATAGTGGTCGTACATACTTACCAGTCCACCAGCAGTGGATGAAAGTTCCTGTCTCCTCACAGCCCCTCCAACACTTGTTGCTTTCTGATTTTTTGAATTGGGCCACCTTTGAGGGTATTAGGTGGTACCTCATTGTTGCTTTAATTTGCATTTCTCTTATAGCTAAAGACCGGGAACATTTTCTCATATCTTTGCTAGCCATTTCTGCCCCTGTGAAACTTCTGTTCAAGTCCTTTGCCCACCTCTCAAGTGGGCAAATAGTTTTTTACTTTTTAAAAGCTAGCAGAGTATTGTAGATTTTAGTAATAAGGCCTTTGTCTGGTATGTCATTGCTAAAGATGCTTTCCCAGTCGGTTGGCTCTCTTATTACTCTCTTGGTGAATTCTTTCAATGTACACAGGTGTTTTATCTTGAGTATATCCCATTTGTCAATTTGTGCCTCCTCT
The DNA here is from genome assembly GCF_050624435.1 of Tenrec ecaudatus. Lineage (NCBI taxonomy): Eukaryota > Metazoa > Chordata > Mammalia > Afrosoricida > Tenrecidae > Tenrec > Tenrec ecaudatus. The sequence goes on along the minus strand of NC_134530.1, from coordinate 193,732,695 downwards.
GTGTTTGTGTCCTTCCCTATTTCTGATAGCCTATGTATTCCCTGTTCCAAAGTTCTCAAGTTGGTCCCAATTCCCTCATTGATGGCCCTAATAGTTTGGGGTTTAACTTCAAGGTCTGTGATCTACCTGGAGTTTATTCTTGTACATGGAGTGAGATAAGGGTCTTGCTTCATTTTTCTGTGGGTAAATATCCATTTTCTCCAGCACCGCTTGTTAAAGAGGGCATCTGCTTCCAATTTGATATTTTTGGGGCCCTTATCAAAGATCAGTTATCTGTATGCTGATTATTTTATTTCTGGGTTTTCAGTTCTTTTTCATTGGTCTGAGTATCTGTCATTGTACCAATACCATGTGGTTTTGACCACTGTGGCTGTGTAGTATGTGCTAAAGTCAGGTAAAGCAAGCCCTCCCACTGTGACCTTCTTCTTGAGGAGTTTTCTACTAATTCTGGGCTTCTTCCCTCGCCATGTGAAGTTGGTAATCAGTTTTTCCATTGCCTTGAAGAAAGATGAGGGTAACTGTATCGGGATTGAATTAAACTTATAAAGCGCCTTTGGCAGAACTGACATCTTTATTATATTGAGTCTTCCAATCCATGAGCATGGGATATTCTTCCATTTGTTGAGGTCACTCTTGGTTTCTTGTAATAGTGTTCTGTAGTTTTCCCCTTATAGATTTTTTTTTTAGTCAGGAATATCCCTAGATATTTCTATTTGTGTTTGGCTATTGTGAAAAGTACCACCTTTTTGATCCCCTCTTCTGTGGTCTTATCCAATGTGTATAACAGTCCGATGGACTTCTGTTTGTTGATCTTGTATCCTGCCACTCTGCCAAACTCCTTTATTGCTTCCAGTACTCCCCTTGTGGAAATTTTGGGATTTTCCATATATAAAATCATATCATCTGCAAATAACGATAGTTTCAGCTCTCCCTTCCCCAGACGAATACCTTTGATGTCTCTTCTTTGCTTTATGCTGTTAGCTAAAACCTCCAGCACGATATTAAATAAGAGTGGGGACAAGGGGTATCCTTGTCTGGTCCTCTTTTTCAGTGGGATTGTGTTAGTCTTTTCCCCATTGACTACCACATTGGCTGTTGATTTTTCATATATAGCTTGTATTGTCTTGACGAACTTTCCTTCCATTCCTATCTTCTCAAGTGTCTTAAACAGGAATTGGTATTGGATGTTATCAAATGCCTTTTCTGCATGTCATGTCGTGTCTTATAGTTTTTCATGTCAATGTGACGAATAATACAATGGTCTTTCGTATGTTGAACCATCCCTGCATCCCTGGTATGAATCCCACTTGGTCATGAGAATTATCTGTTTTATATACTTTTGTATTCTGTTGACTAGTATTTTGTTAAGGAGTTTTGCATAAATGTTCATTAGGGATATTGGTCTGTAGTTCTCGATTCTTGTGGGATCCTTGCCCCGTTTGGTATCAGAGTTATACTAGGTTCCTAGAAGGAGCTCAGGAGTTTGCCAGCTTTTTCTATGTCAGGAAGAGTTTGTGTAGGATTGGTGTTAGTTTTCCCTAAATGCTTGTTAGAATTCTCCAGTGAAGACATCTTGATTTTTTTTGTTGGTAATTCCTTGATAACCTTTTCTATTTCTTCTATTACTATGGGTCTGTTGTGATTCTTGACATCCACTGAGTATAGTCTAGGGAGGGATTGTTTTTCCAAGAATTTGTCCATGTCTTCCAAATTGTTGAATTCATTGGAGTACAATCCTTCATAGTACTGTGTAACTATCCTTTTAATTCCATTAGGGTCTGTTGTAATGACCCCTCTTTCATCCCTTATTCTTGCTTTGAAATTTGTTCCCTCCTTTCTTTGATTAGGTTTGCCAGTGGTCTATCGATTCTGTTTATCCTATCAAAGAACAAATTTTTAACAGTATTAATTTTTTCCATAGTTTTCTTATTTTCCCTCTCCTGGATCTCAGCCCTGATTTTTATAATGTCCTTTCTTTTGCTATTAGTAGGGTTGTCCTGCTGACTCTGTTCTAGTTGTTGTAAATTTTGTGCCAGCATATCAATTATGAGTCTCTCTTTCTTTCTCAGGTGTGCATGTATTGCTATGAAACTTCCTCTGATGACTCCCTTTGATGTGTCCCATAAGTTTTGGTATGTTGTGTGCTCATTCTCGTTGGTTTCTAGAAATCTCCTAATTTCATCTCTGATCTGTGCCAGTACACACTCCTTTTGCTGTAGAGAGTTATTCATCCTCCAATTGTTTGCTCTTGTTTTCTTTGTCTTCCTTTTGTTGATTTCCAGCCTTATAACAGTGGTCAGAGAGAGACATCTGTATGATTTCAATGTGCTTAAATTTATGTAGATTCAACTTATGCCCCAGCATGTGGTCTATCTTCGAATATGTGCCATGGGGACTTGAAAAGAATGTGAATTTTTTTTTTTTGTATTTGGATGAAAAGCTCTGTAAATATCTATCAGGTCAAGTTGTGTAAATGTGGTGTTTAGATCTCTAGCCTCCTCGTTGAGTTTTTTCCCTGTGATCTATCTTTCTCAGAGAGTGGTTTGTTGAAGTCACCCACTCTCATTGTCGAGTCTGTGATTTCATTTTTAATTTTTTGGAGTGTTTGGTTGACGTATTCAGCGGGTCTCTCATTCGGGGAATATATGCTTACATGCTTGGTCGTTCTTCGCCTATCATTCTCTTGAGCATTATATAGTTTCCCTCCTTTTCTCTTTCTATGGTTTGCACTTTGAGGTCAATTTTATCTGAGATTAGGATTGCAACCCTGATTTTTCTGTATTGCTGTTTGATTGGTGGGACCTTCCCCAGCTTTTGATTCACAGCCTATTTTTGTCTGTAGCCTTGAGATGTGTCTCCTGTAGGCAGCAGATTGATGGGTTGTGTTTTCTAAGCCATTCTGCTAGTCTCAGTCTTTTAATACCTGAGTTCAGACCATTAATATTGAGGGTTATTATCTCCATCTGAGGACTCTGATGTCATCTTATACCTTTTGTGTTGGGAGTTTTCCTATTTTCCTTTCTCATTAGAATGTTGTGCATGTGTGTGTATCATTCTTAACTTCTTGCCATCCGTAAGCCAATGCTATTTTGGTGTCTGTTTTCTCTTTGTTGCCCTCTGGGTGAGGTTATTCTATGTGGTGGTCTCTTATTTATGCTTGGTGAGTGTTGTTCTTCTGCCCATACTGGGTCAGCAAGGGCCTTTTGTAGGGCTGGGTTCTTCTAACGTGTACTTTGAGTTTTTGCTTGTCTGGGAAGGCTTTTACTTCTCCATCTATCTTGATCGATAATTTGGCTGGGTAGAGTATTCTTGGGTTTGCGTTGTTTTCCTTCAATTTTTGGAATATGTTACTCCACTCTGTTCTCTTCTTCATAGTTTCTGTTGATAGGTCTGAGCATATTCTTATTTGGGAATCTTTATATGTGATTGCTTGTTTTTCCCTAGCTGCTCTCATGATTTTCTCCTTTTCCTCAAAGTTGGATAGTTTAACTATTATGTGCCTTGGTGACTTCTTCTTGGGATTCAGTCTAGTTGGTGTTCTTTCAGCCTCCTGAATAGTTGCCTGGTTTTCATTCATTAAGCTGGGGAAGTTTTCCTTCAAGAATTCTCTCACTATTGTTGCAGATGGCTTCTTTGTTGTGTCTTCCCCAGTAGGCAATAATTCTAGTGTTGTTCCACTTCATAGCATCAGACATAGCTCTTAGGTTTTCTTCAGCTTCTCTGATGATCTTATTAGATTTTTGTTCACGTTTGTTAAAGTCTGCTTGACTGTCCTCCAAGTCACTGATGCGGTTCTCTGATTCCTCCAGTCGATTCTCAAGGTCCGTGTTTCTGCTACTGTTTTTTTTTTATCTCCTCCCTAAGCCCCTGTGTTTCCCTTTGGTGTGTGACCTTTATCTCCTCTATCATTTCATCCTTTTTCTGTATTGTTTCCTTCATATCCTGTATAACTCCAAGCAGCATTCTGAAAATTTCTTTCTGTGGCAGCTCAATGTCTGCTTCTTCTATGTATGTTGTTATGTTCAGGAAATCTTCTGCCACTGCCTTTTGTTTCTCCTGTTGTTTTTTTTTCCGTTGAGGTCGTTGGGGCTGATGGCTTTTTGCGTTGAGTCTTTTTAGAGGAGCCAGGTGCCATTTTCCAGGTAGTCGAAGAGCACTGGCTCTCTCTGGGAGACATAGGAATGCTTCTTTGAACTGCCTACAGCTAATTTTATTATGGGATTAACCTACCACTTTATCCTCCTGTGGCTTCCTCTCAGGGGAGTGCCCCAGAAGGCTGGTGGGTTGCCTGCTTTGGTGTTGCGGAGGTTGGGCAGAGGTTCCTGCAACAGCTTGGAATGTTGATGAGTGTTGGCTGAGCTGCCTTATGCTCCCAATTACACAGGCAGGAATTCCCCGGTGAGAAGTTGGGCAGAGTATCCCCTGGAGGGAAAGCGGTGCTTTCCCGAGCCTCAGGCTAGCTACACAGGGTGGAGCTCACTTTGCTGGGTGTGGTGGTACAGGTGTAAATGTCCTAGGCCAAAGGAAGTGTTCTGGAGGTCAGCAGTGGAGTGTGAGAGAACAGGAAAGAGACAAAAAGGAGAGAAAAAAATCTAAAAAGTAAGACCAGACTGTACGGGAATATAGGGAAGAGAGGGAAACAAAAGCAACTATGTAGCTGAGTCCCACTCCCAGGCCGTGGAGCTGCAAGGCTTTAGTCCCTGCCCCAGCCAGTGCTGCAAGTAGCAGCTGAGCCAAGAGAAAGCCACTGCACAGTGCAGCCCTCAAAGACCGTTGTGGCACAGAAAGCAGAGATGTAAACAGAAGCAACAATGTAACTGAACCTCATCCCTGCCAGTGGAGCTGCGAGGGTTTGGGTTTAGTCCCTGCCCAGACACAGCAGTAGCAAGCTGTGGCTGTGCAGTGAAAAGCCCCAGCACAGCCTTCCAGGGCTGTAGGGGAACAGAGAGCAGAGATGTAAACAGAAGTAACAATGTAGCTGAACCCTGATCCCTGCTGGTGAAGCTGCAAGGTTCCTGTTCCTGCCCTGAGGCAGGTGGGGGCAAACTGTGGCTGTGTTGAGACCAAGCCCCCCTACAGGTTCCAAATGGTCCCGGCTCTGGCAGATACATTGGCTGGGCCAAGGTCAAGCCCCAGCCGGCTTCCACTGAGGTAAGTCAAAAGCCCCCAGACCCTCTAAACCCCTTGGGTCCGTGCCTACTTATCTTTATGATGCTCCTGCGTTCCAGCAGTGTTGATTTTCCCTCTAAGCAACTCTCCTGGGCTTGATTCTGCAGAGTCCTTCTGGTATGTGTCATTCCGTCACTATCTGCCCCTGGCCTTAGCCATTATTTTTCAAATATGTTTTTTGCACTTCAGTCTAAATTTTCTTTTGTGATTCCAGCTATTTATATGTTAAATGCATCTTCCACACTTCCCTGACACTCCTCTCTGATTTTTAAAAATTTTGTTTTCCTCTCCATTATTAGATTAAACTTTTGATAATTTAGAATCTGCCACTAAATTTTCATTCTAGAATTTCTTTTTCATTATATTTTACACATTCTGTTTTTCGTGTGAGAGTTCTTCTCTTCCCAGTCATTGCAAGCATACTTTTCTTTGCATCATTATGCATAAGTGTGTAGCTGCTTTAGAGTACTAATTTGCTAATTCTAGCATGTAAGTCATTTCAGGTTTGTTTAACATTGAGAATGAGTGACATTTTGTTGGTTCTTCATCCATGAGGTAATTTTGGATTGTCTCCTAGGTGAAAAAATATATAGTTGTATTGTAAAAATTATGTTGCAGAGACCTTGAATTATTCTGTGCTCTTTTAAAGGAGTTTTAAAAAATTTATTTATTTTAACCAAGTGTTGTCTAAATACAGGTAGATGGGTTTATCAAACAGAAATGTACCAGAAGCTAGAAGTCCACCTTCACGGCATTCACTTTGAGGGAAGTCTTCCTTTCTCTGTCAGCTCTGGGGGAAGGTCCTTGTCTACTTTGGGCATACCGGAGTCCAGAGTTCCTTGGAAATCTCCATGTGTCTTGGTACCAATATTCCCCTGGTTCTAGGAGGTTCTCAGCACAGGGACTCAGGTCCAAAGGATCGGTTCTGCTCCCAGTTCTTTTTTCTTGGTGGTAGTGAGATCCCTCTTCTCTGTTCACTACTCTTTATTTCACAAGAGATAAAAGTGTGATGCAAGTAAGGGTATGATGTGAATTAGGGAGTAACTTAAGTAAGGGTTCCATTTGAGTCACACCATCTTATAGGGCCTGACTCAAGATGCACAACAATCGTGCCTCACTAACATACAAGGGCTAAGATTTAAAACACATACAATGAGAAGGATAATTACATCAGATCACAAAACGGAGGACAACCACATCGTATTAGGAATCAACTTGCCTCATCAAATTGACGGTTATTTTTGGAGAGCTCAATTTAATTCATGACATTCTACCATTTGACCCTAAAATTCCTCTTTGCTACATGTAAAGCCAATTCACTTCACCGTATCATCCCAGAAGTCTCAAATTTACAAGTCCAAAATATTGAATTATCTAAATCAAATATTGGTGGAATGCATAATCCATCCTAGGCCAACATTCCTCTTCCTGTGTAAGTCTATGAAATCTAGGCTACAAGTTATCTGGTTCCAAAGCACAGTAGTAGGATGGGCACAGGATAGTCCTTCCCATTACAAAGGAGAGAAACTGAAGGGAAAGGAGAGATGGACCCCAAGCAAATCCAATACCAAGGATAACGATGGTCTACCCTCCAGACTCTAGCTGTCGCTTCTGCTGTTTGGATTCTAGGTGGCAGCCCCTTGGTCCTGGCCTTCCACTTCTTCTCCCAGCCCCACTGGAATGGTGACTCTGCTCCGACACTTTTGGGAGACTCTATTCTTCTAGTCCATCTGAGCGATTGCACCATCTTCTTACTCCAGCAGGCCCTGTTATTCTGTTTCTTGAGCATGGCAACGATACTTGCTCAGCTTTGGGTGGCAGCCCCATGGTCCTGGGACACCTTGCTGGCAGCCCCACACGCTGGAAGTGAGTCAGAGATCTGACTGACCTCAGAGACTATGGCTCTACTCTTTCAGATCCAAGAGCGCAAGGCTCTATCCTTTGAAACCCCAAAGGCATCACCTCTTGTGCTCCTGCCAACAATCCTGATGATCTCTGAGTGGCTCCAAGAATGGATCTTTTATTTTTGGGAGGACAACAGCTGTTGCTCCCTTGACAGTTTCCTGGCTCTAGAATTCCAAGAGGTAAACAGCATTTTCTCCTGTTGTCCTTGCTCTACCTCCTTCCAGAGAGGAACTTATGGGATTCTAAGTCTGAATGAATGGCATTTCTGCTGTAATCATTGGTTAACTCTATCAGTCACAGGTTTAATCTCTTTAACAAAAGTTTGTATGTGTTCTTTCTAGTATGTGTTCTTAGTTTTCACAATGGAACTTTCCAAATCATGCTGCATAGTTAATTTTTAAGTCCACCTCTTTCCTCTAACATTTTACTTTAATAATCCTCAAGAGGAAATCACACGGCCTTTAAGTTCTCAGAAGCTTCCTCACCCAAATATTCAAGTGCGTCATTTATAAGTTCCAAACATTTGGAAATGACACTGATAAGTTTTTGGTACTGCATGAAAAGCATCACCTTTCCTGTATTATCCAATCACATGCTCATCATTTTCTTTTAAAGTCTCACCAAAACACATTCAACATCCACATTTCCAGCAAGATTCTGGTGCTTGTACCATATGCATTCTCTAAGACAGTTGATGTTTTCTCTATAGCTCTCCTCACTTCCTTCTGAGCCTTCACCAGAATTCTTTGATGTCTGTGTTAGTCCAGGTAGACTAGAGAAACAAATCCAGAGACACTCATATATGTGTGAGAGAGACCTTTATATCAAAGAGCAATTGTACATAAAGAAAACATCCCAGCCCAGGCCAGATCAAGTCCTTGGAAGTCCAATATTAGCCTATATGTCTGATATTAGTCCATAAATTCCTCTTTAGACTCACGCAGCACATGAAATGATACTGAATGCAGGAAGATCTCACACCAGTGGGTAGAAGGTCTTGTGGATCCAGTGGCAGTGGAAGCATCTCAGCAATGGCAGGGGTCTCCATGTGACTCCTCCAGCTCCAGGGTTCTGGCTCCATCAGCCTAGCTCCACGTGGCTTGTCAAGAGGAAAGTCTCCTAGTGAGAGTGTGTCCTGCCTCCAGGGTGGAAGACAGGAGTTCCCAGAATCCTTAGGGAAAGGCCATGCCCACACAGAGGCCTCATTGGCTATGACCTGATTGACAGGCTAGACTCCACCCCTTCACTCAAGCTGGCCAGAGATTATGCAATTGCCACAATGTCCATAATTCTACCAATAGTTTCTTCAAGGCACTATAGGCTTATATTACTAGACATATTACAATTTCGCTAACCTCCACAAATGGCCCAATTCCAAAACCACAATTCCACATTGTCGGTATTTGTTAAAGCAACAGCTCCACTTTCAGTACCAAATTCTGTCTTAGTTATGTAGTGCTCCTTTAACAAAACTACTAAAAGTAGATGGCTTTAACAAAATAATTGATTTTCTCACAGAAGAGAAGGCTAGAAGTCCAAATTCAGGCCACCGGAAGGAGGCCTTTACTCTCTGTTGGCTTTTGGAGTAGGTCTTGGTTTTCTTTCAACATCTGCAGGCTCGGCATTCCTTGGGTACCTCCATGTATCTTGGTATCAATCTTGCCCTGGGTCTAGGCAGCTCTCATTGCAGGAACCCCAGAACAAAGGACATGTTCTGTTCTTTCTTGGTGGTAGTGGAGGTGCTTTCTGCTCTCTGCTTGCTTCTCTTTCCTTTTGTCTCTTGTGAGATAAAAAGTATGACTCAAGCAAGTATGAGGCTTGAAGAAGGGTCTAACCTAAGTAAAAGTGGGACTGGACTAAGGGTATGACTTAAGTTACACCCTCTTGTGACTCAAGATGCACCTCACGATGATAAATGCAGAGTCCAGTATAGCACTGATGAAACACATAATATTCCCTCCCCTTACTAATATGGTCTTTGTTGTACCTCATTAATCTTGTTAGACCTCCATATGTTCACTTGTATAATTAAGATTGCTCGATTCATGAGAGTTGAGATAGACAACGCTTCAGAAACAGTAATGGGAGTAATGATTCCCTGAGGATATGGGAAGAGGTGGCGGGGAAAGGGGAGCTGATGACAATGATGACTGTACAACCCCACTCTAGGAGAGCGAATAACAGACCTGTAGGTGAATGGATATATTGTCTGGGTTAAGACACAGAAGGAAAAAAATATATATATAAGAGACCTTGGGGGATAGGGTGGGGGGGGAGGGGTAAAAGGGGAGCTGAAATCAAAGAGTTCAAGAAGAAAGAAAATGTATGGAAACTGATTATGGTAACAATTGTACAATTATGTTTGATCTAATTGAACCATGGAATGTTATAACATGTGTCAGAGCTCCCAATAAAATGATTAATTGAATTTTAAAAAACACACCTCACACTAATTCGCCCTCTAATTAACACCAGAGGTCATAAGATGGAGGAAATCATATCAGATTACAAAATGGAAGAAAATTACATCAGATCACAGAGTGGAGGATAAACCACACAATGCTGGGAATTATGGCTCAGGCTATTTGACATATATTTCTGGGGAACATAATTTAATCCATAACAGCAAGCAATTGACCTGACTAGACTTCCAGCTATAAATGGCGTCTCTTGAACAAATGTTCAAAATCCTCTCATTTGTAGCTCAATCAGGCCTAGTTGAGTCTAAGCCACATAGTGTCCTCCACAAGTCAGTCAGCGATTTGGCCAGCTTTTATATACAAAACGTGGGAGTCCCCCTTTTGACTCTCCCTTCTGGAATTCTGTCCTCTTTTTTCAACAGCTTTCAGTACCCTAAACTCTGTCCTCTGACTCTCCAGGTCTGAAAATACAGCTGATGTTGTATCAGACTTTTAGGTGTTCTGCACACAGCGCCGACTATAGCCTACCTTCAGACTAGGAATACTGCAGAATCATGGAGTCCTTTATTCCACACTGCTTCCCAAGTCTGAGGGTTGACTTACCTACAGAATCTGCATTTTAAAATCATTCTCATTATGTACCGATAGGGTTTTTGAATTTGTTTTGTTTGCATTTTCCCCCTCCAACTCCTACAGTTCTGATCGGTGAGAGGGTCAGCCCATAGGCATGTGCACTCATGCACACAGGAAACAAGACTCTAATTTAGACATTCTGAAGCTTGTTTTTAGATAAATAAGACCATGGCAATAAATAGAACACAAATTAGAGAAATAGTTTTCCCACAAGAATCCTTTTCCTTTGTCAAGGTTCTCTTCCAGCTGGTCGCTTTATTCCTGCCTCATTTTGACACCATTACAATAGTAGCACATACAACTGTGTGTCGTCTTTTATATAGGATTATAGTCAGTGGGGCTCTGGCAAACATTTAAAACCCAGCGCTCTAGGATGAAGCAAAACCCTAAATGGCACCACTTTCCAATTTCCCTGTTACAAATACTCCCATCATGTCCACGTTTATGCTACTGAGGTGTTCTCCCTGAATTCACACGACTGACTCTTGCGAGACAGCAGGGGCTAACTCGCACACAGTAACTGGAGCCTATAGACATTCCCTATGATTTCTAGTCACATTGTTTATCATTTTAAAGTTGTATAATAGTTTACAGAGCCCTGGTGGTGTAGTGGTTATGTACTGGGCTGCTGAACGTAAGGTCAGCAGTTCACAGCTACGAGCTGCTCCATGGGAGAAAGAGGAGGCTTTCTAGTCCCATAAAGAGTTCCAGTCTCAGACACCTGCAGGGCAGACGAGTACGAATCAACTCATGGACGGTGGGATAATATTATATCACATGAGCATACCATCATTTTCCCAATTATTCCCACAATACTAATATAATTGTGTTTACTATTCCGCAGTCATGAACACATACATGTTCTTAGTGTCTGTAGCTCTTTCCTAAAAAATTCATTGGGTCAAATGTATGAGCAATTTTATGGTTCATGATACACATTTCCAACTATATTATACCAGGTCGATGGTCACAGCTCTATGCTAATTTTAAAATTTTTGTGTCCTCCTCAAAAAATACGTTGGCATTTTAACCCCTGGTACCTGTGCATGTGATCTTATTTGGAAGCAGTGGCTTTGTGGGTAAAATCAGGTTACGATGAAATTATCAGAGTGTACACTAATCCACCCTCTGCAGTACATGCCCTTTATGGTGTCATTACAAGGCAAACTGAGGAAACACGGACCAAGCAGGGGGACACTATGCAAAGACAGTAGAAATCGCAATCATGTGTTGAATACAAGTCAAGAAACGCCGATTGCCAACCACATCAGAAACGACGAGAAGGGCATGGAAAAGATAGATTGATCCCTACAATCGTCAGAGAGAGCCAGCCCTGCAGACAAATTGATAGTGAACTTTTAATCCCCAGGCCCCTGAGAGACTATATTTCTGTTGTAAATGCCCACACTTGGTGCCTCAGGAAACGAATCCAGGCAGCAGCCTCTCTACCAAGGATCCCGCGGTGAGTACAAAATTGAAGAAAACAACATTATCAGTGCCTCTTCTTTCAAGTTCCAATATACAACTCCATGCCACAGAGACATCCTGGGCTCAGCATTGTGGTCCCTCCGTCTCCTGTGGGCACCTTCGCTGGAACAATGCAGCACACCCACAGAGCGGCCACATAAGCAGCTTTTGCATCTACAAGTGAATAAAAAACAAGTGAAGTTTGTTCTTGAACAGAGCACATTGAAGGGGGAGATGTCTCCTTCCCCTGAGCTCTGTCTTCGACCTCCCTCCAGGCCCGTCTCTCCTGTATGTCTTTCTTTCTGTCCACAGAAATGCCACTTGACTGTTTCTGTGGGATTTCACTTTCAGCCCCTGACCGTTTAGTTTGTGTCCCCTTGCGGGGAGAAAATGCGGTCATTTCCTCAGCAAGAGCGCCCTGGAAGAGGGAGAGGGTTGGAGGAGAAGGAGGCTGGAGCCCTGCTCTTCTGTTCTTGGTCCTGCTCCCTGCAGGGAGTTCTTGGTCCTGCTCCCTGCAGGGAGTCTTCTGTTCTTGGTCCTGCTCCCTGCACAGTCCCACTTGGCTCTGTGGTTCGAGCGCTGCAGAGACACTTTGAAGAGAGGCCTGGAGATCACTTCTGGAAGCTCACAGCCCCTGGGAGCCCTCAGGCGCCGATTTCTATTCCGACACGTGTGGGCGCGCCGAGTCAGAATTAATCAACAGCTACTGATGTGGTTTGGGTATTCCCCTTTCCGTGAGGAGGATCCCACATGGAATGGGCCCTGGCCCCCTGTCAGCAGGGCACACTCACAAAGCAGCCTCTTCCACTGCCACACCCAGGGCCTCTAGGCACCTCCAGGCACACCTGCCCCACTCCGCCTGCCAAGAAGGCGGGCGCTGAGCCTGGGCCATCCTGCCTGCCTTCCCCCTGCAGCCTCTTACCAGCAGGGCGGGCTGGTTGGGTGCAGGGAGGCAATGATGTGCATTGGGGGTGGGGCAGGGACCAACCTTGACCTTTGGAGTCAAACAGACCTGTTTTGACTGTAACCAGCTCTGTGGCTCCGCGGGAGGCCTCGGAGCCCTTTGACCTGCTGTTTACCATGAGAAGGAAGCCGCGCCGCGCCCCCTTGGGTCCTAAAGAGAGGCATAGGTCTAATATTCTTCAAGGAGCCTTCTCTAAACGCTGTATACAACAAGCGGTTAACCCACTGAGAGCTCTCACGGGGAGGCCTCTGACCTTGGGAGGCCCACGGCTGCTTCTGGGGAAATCCGTGGGTTCGGTCAGCAAATGGCCGAGCAGAATCAGGACTCCCATCTCTCCTTCCTTCCTTCCTTCCCCTCTGACCCCAGAGGGACGAAGCAACTCCGACTGGAAGGTTCTCAGGCCTCTGGGCTGGGCGGGGTTGGGCAAAGGGCACGGTCTCCGGATGCAGGGGCTGACGCCCCCTCCCCACACCCACCCGTGGCCTTCTGAGGGCCCTGCCTGGCGTGTCCAGGTGTTCAGAGGGCCCTACCATAAGGAGAGCACCCCGACTCTCCTTTGGACAGTGCGGAGCAGCGCATAAAGCGCTTCAGCTCGCGGGGTCCCGGTTCCTCGGGAGCCTCATTACCACACAAAACTGGAGAAGCCGAGGCTCAGGCAGGCTAAGGAGGTTGCCCTGCTTGTATACCTAGTGAGCAACACACTCAGAGCCCCAGTGGGACCCCTGAGAGCCAGGCGAGCAGGGGAGAGCACGGAGCGCCCTGCATCCTTACTGTAATCGGTGTTTCTCCTGACACGATAAACCATGTTCTCTTTCCTTAAACCAATACTTTCCCTTCTCCCACTCAATAAGAGACCTCATGCTGCCTTTGATCATTGTTTTAATGATCATAATTGCGGGAAAATATGAATATAACCCCACATTGGCTAATCCAATGTGTTTAGCACATACGATTCAAAGACATGGGTTAGTTACGCAGATCTCACTGGGCAACCGTCACCGGTACCCTTTCCAGGTAATCCACCTGCAGGAACGGAAACTCAGCGTGTCTGAAGCAAGGTTTCCCCTGACCTCTCCCCGCCCACCCCTGGTTGCTGTTGATAAACTTGGATCTCTGCATTCGCTTCTTCCACCTAAGCGAGCGCTTACATAGTGTGTCCTTGGGTGATGGGCTGCCTTCGCTTCCCACAATGCTCCCAGATTCACCCCTGCCTGTGGCAGGGACGGGCCTCCCGCTGGGTGTGCGGGTGTGCAGTGAAGCATTTGGTTGGTCTGTTCTGCTGTGATGCACACAGTCGTTGTGCCTTTTGCTGGTTGTGAAGCGTGCAGCTCTGGGCTTTGGGGTACAGTCTGCTTCCAGTTCTTTGGGGCCTATAGCTCGAGGGGAAATGGCCGGGTCATGGGGTAGTTCTACAGGGAGCCTTGGTGGTGTGGTGGCTACACATTGATCTGTGATCGTCATGGTTGGCAGTTCAAAACCACCATCAGCTCAGTGGGAGAAAGGCTAGGCTTTCTGCTCTGGCAACAGTTTAATTTCAGAAACCCCCGGGGTCGCTGCTGCTTGGCCCCGGCTCACAGCGGCTCACAGAGGGTCGCCCTCCACTGCACCTCCCACCTCTTGTCAAGTCTTTCTCCCCCACATCAGTTCTTCTAGCAAACATGCTTTCTGCTTCCGCAAACAAACAAAACAGACCGTACTTCCTTCTCCCCATTTCCATCCTTCAACACAGCTCTGCCGCGGAGTTGCCTCTAGTCCCCCTGGCTCCATTCGTCCTGCCGCCTCTGCTCCCCCCACCTACACACACACACCCCACCCCGTGTCGCCATTGCCACGGGTTACCGCTCTCTTCCTCTACCTCTCCGCAGGCCTTGATGCCGCTGGGAGCTCCCTGCTTCTGGAAATGGCACGTCCCCTCTGGGCTTTCTGTGGGGACTGCTGGCGTTCACTTTTGATATACCTACCCAAACCCTTGAGCACTCACTGTTCACTCACATCGAGTGGGTGCCGACTGTCAGGGACCCTGTAGGACAGGGGGAACTGCCCCTGTGAGTTTCCCAGACTAAATCTCTGGGAGTAGAAAGCGCCATTTCTCGCGAGGAACAGCTGGGGGTTTCAAAGGGCTAACCTTGTAGGTAGCAGCCTAGCGTGTGACCACCAAGCCTCCAGGCCTCCTTCCACCTGGACAATGGAGAACACTGCTCCATCCCTGAGCTGTCACCTGGATTGCGTCTGCTAAGTCCCTTTTGCCATAGGAAGTAATATAGGCCCGGCTCCAGGGGACAAGCCCTGGACTTCTTTAGTAGCTTTTATTCTGCCTGGTGGTGAGACACTTGGCTGCTAACTGAAAAGCGAGGCGTTTCAATCCTCCAGTCACTTCTGGGGGAGGAAAAACCGGTCGATCTGCTCCCGTAAAGATTATGGGGCAGTTCTAGTCTGTTGTACAGGGCCATGACCCCCCAAAAGCCTCAATCAATGGCACACAGCAGCAACATGTGGCCTGCCACACTGTTCTGCTTTTTGTGTCACCCCCACCCCCACCTCGCTGGGGACCCCTTCTCGGTCTCCTTCATCGTCATCTCACAATCTCTAAGGTCTGCTGCCTCTGCCCTCAGACCATTTCTTATCTCCTGTCATTTCTCCATAAGCCATCTCATCCACTCACATGCATTCTAAATGCCACGACTCCAAAACTTGAGGTTGTCTTCCAGTAATTGACGCCTCTCGATAGCGAGTCAAATAGTGTTCTGCTGTGGTCACCAGGCCTGTCTTCCTACTCCCAGCTTGGTCATTCCACTGAAGCCATGGTGACCCTGCTGGCATTTGAAACACCGGTTGGCATAGCTCGAGCATCACAGCAACACACCAGTTGTAACAGTAAGACAAATGGACAGATGGGTGGCCAGTTCTGTAAGTGTGTCACACCAGCTTCGTGCACAAGCCCCATACCTGGAGTCAGGCTGACTTCTGTGTGTTCCTCGCTCACCCCTTGGACCCAGGGAACGAGCCAGCTTCCAGGACTTGCCGCCACCCACTTCTCTCCACCCTCACCACCAGCTCCCACCCTGATCCAGGCTGCCCTTCCACCTACGTGGCTGCAGTCCCCGCCCGCTTGGCCTCCAGCCTTCGCTCTTTCCCCGAACTCATCCTGCGCACAGAATCCAAACAAAGTATAGGCCAGATCTGTGCCTCAGCCAAAGTCTTTATAAAATAAAATGAGATAAAAATAAAGTCTGCCGAAAGCCATGCTAGGTGAGCCCTGGGGCAGTGTTAAGCCCTTAGCCATGCACCAAAAGGTCAGTGGTAGGAGCCCATGGCCACTTTATGGGAGAGAGATGAGGCAGTGTGCGTCCATAAAGACCCGTAGCCTGGGAAACCCAGTGGGGTGACCCTACTCTGCCCTATAAGGGTCATGAGACTGAATGGGCTTGGAGAGACAGCTTTGCTTCTAAGCCTTGCTACTCCAAGAGTAACTCAGGAAGCAGCCACATCAGCCCAGCCCCCAAGCTTGCTCGAGCTGCCAAATCTCAGGCCCACCTGGAGACGCGTGAGTCAGATTCTGTCCTGTAACAAGATCCCCCCAAGTGTCGGTGTGGACCCATGGTGGACCTAGGAAGCCATTGTGTCCTGAGTCCAGTACCTTGCTCAGCGGAGGGTCTGTTGGTGACTGCCCGGTCATGTCCTCCCACCGCTCCTTCCCTGGGGTCTTCCAGGTCGGTCATTTCCACCCTAACCAGCAAGTCCCGGAGTCCTCGCTCACGGGACTCCCTTGTGAACTGTGTGGTCTCTTGGTGACAGTGAGAAGCATGTGCCTGGGGTTCAAGTCTCAGCCCCACCTCTTACTAGCAGCGTGACTAGGGATTAGTCCACTCGCCGAGTGATCTTGGGCAAAATACTTCACCTCTTAGCCAGTTTTGTGTGTTACTATCAGGATTGAATGGAAAAGTTTCCACACTTGACAAATGTTTGTCTACGAATCACACCCCCTATCTGTTGCTCAAGGCCCAGGGACAGTGCTGTGTGGTGCAGCTAATGGTAAGGCCTGGATCCTAGGCACAGCTGAGCAGGAAGGGACGGAGCAGCATTTGTCCCCTGCAGCCTGGCTGAGACACAATTCCCCTGGGCTGCCGTAAAACAGGCAGGCCTAGCACACTGTACGCTCAGCTTCCTCCTCCCGAATTCTCTGGGGATTTTGGTTGTTGATGGTGAGGCCATAGACAGCAGCCTCAAAGAGTTGTGATCCATGAGGTTTTCATTGGTTGACTTTCAAAGGATATCACCAGGCCTTTCTCCCTAGTCTGCCTGAGACTAGAAATGCTGCTGACAGCTGCTCAGCATCCCAGCAACACGCCAGCCTCTACTGCAGACGGTGGTGCCTGCACACGAGGCGCCTTGTCCAGACGTCGACAAGGTGTCGATATAGGGAAGGTGTGGATGCCAGCCCTGAACCACCACTGCCAACCCAGAATTCTCTACTTCCGGGTGAAGCTCTCGGCCTGTGGCCTGTGCCAGTCTACTACTTCACTCCTGACTGATACTGACTTCAACACGCAGATTCCGGGGTACGCAACTCGGTTTAGGTCAGCCTCCTTTGAAAATGGTTACACGTAGCTGGTCAGGTAATGAGAGGTTCATGCTTTTGCTGAGCAATAGAAGACTCACTCCGACTCATCATAAAACCCAGTTCAAGGAAGAGGTTTCCATGGATGGCCCTGGGGAGAAGAGCACCAGGAACTCCCAGAAGACAGGACATGGAGGTTCCACGTTCCTTCTGCTGCCTGATTTGCAGAGGCGGAGTGCAGGCAAATCCCACCTGCAAGCCTCTAATTGGTACCTGCCTCTGATGCAACCTGGGGGTCGTGACCCTTCCACAGGGGTCACCTGATTCGTAACAGTAGCAAAACTGCAGTGATGAAGTAGCAACAAAGTTAATTATTTGGTTGGGGGGAGGGCACCACAACATGAGGAACTGTATTAAAGGCTCGCGGCATGAGGAAGGCTGAGAGCCACTCCTCTAACGGGACCTGGCCCAGCACCTGTCACAGCGCAGACACATGTGACTCTCTCTCCTCTCCGCGTCGACACTTGAAATCCAGGTTTCCATAGTCTGTGTTCAGAAGGAAGCAATCCAGCAGATGTAGCATCTGAGCAATAATGCTGGTGGAGAAATACAATAGGGAGCTCTAGACTCAGCTGAAGGCTATTGGGCAAGTTCATTACTGTATTTTGTTTGTTTGTTTTTAATCATTTTATTGGGGGCTTGTACAACTCTTATCATCATTCATCCATCTATCCATCCATCCATCCATGTGTCAAGCACACTTGTACATTTGTTGCCCACATCGTTCTCAAAACATTTGCTTTCTGCTTGAGCCCTTGGTATCAGCTCTTCATTTTTTAAAAAATTACTGTTTTTTCCCCCCACAAAGAACACTTAGGTTCTAAGTTTGTTCGCCAACACCTCAAGCCCTGTCTCCACCCACCCCTATATTTTTGTAGACTTGCTAGGCTAATTAAAAGAAAAATCAAATGATCTCATTTACTAATGGGGCCTACTTGAGGGGTTTCATAGGGTAGATTTGTGAATTAATTCATGTGAAGTACTTAGAACAAGAGGCACTGCTCAGTCATGTTGTTGGTCGTGATTCCTCGCCATCCCAAGGGAAGCAGGCCAAATGCTCAGGGACATGGTGCTACCACACTTACATTACTTACATAAGCCCCAAATGAGACCCGGACATGCTAAGGAGTTTGATTGTATCGTGTACAAATGGGGAGCTTTTTGAGGTTCTTAGGGAGGGACATGCCAGGGTTTGATCTCATTTTCTGATTAAAGGAAGCAAAATAGTTCTTCGTGTTGGATTAGGCAATCCAAGGCTGGGGAGTTGTCAGCGATTGCTGGATAACACAAAAGTGGGATTATATTATTAATGGCGAAGAGTAAACAATCAAATGATGGGTAAGATTAAAGAAATGCCTGGGGTTTGTATATGAGATGATTAAAATATATACTGGGAGTAAGGGAGGGGGAGCCAACAAACCCAGGGACAAAGGAACAACAAGAGATCTAAAATTGATGGTGAGGAGGATGTACAATGCTTGGTGGGGTTTGATCAAGGGCAACGTGGCCAAGAGGAATTACTGAGAGCCTAAGGGTGGTGGAACATGATAGTGGGACAGGAGGAAAGTAAAAGGAAATAACGGAAAGAACTAGGAGGCAAAAGACTATTGTAGAGGTTTAAATATAGGCATTTGCATATGTAAATAATTCATATATAACAATAAAGATATAGGCCTATGTACATGTATTTATATGTTGAGTATTAAGGAAACAGAGGGACATTGAGCCCCTAGTCAAATATTCCATCACTTAAGAACACTTTGTTCCAATAACCCGGCCTTCTGTGACACTCACCTTCCCTACACAATCGCTGAAGACAAAATGGGTGCATAAGCAAGTGTGGTAAAGAAAGCTGATGGTGCTTGGCGGATAAAAGCTATAGCATCTAGAGTGTTAAAGGCTTGAAGTTAAGCAAGCAGCCATCTAGTGGAAGAAGCACACAGCCTGTGTGATCATGAGGTGTTGACATGATCAGGTATCAGGCATCAGAAGACCCAAAACAATCAATCATACCAATGTGAATGAGTGGGGAGAGACCCAAAACCCATCTGTCGATAATTGGACATCCCCTCACAGAAGGGTCACAAGGAAGGGATGAGTCAGCCAGGGTGCAGTACGGCACCAATGAAACACAACATTCCTCTAGTTCTTTAAAGCTTCTCCCCCCCCCCACTATCATGACCCCAGTTTTACCTCACAAATCCTGCTACACTGGTACAGATAAGAGCTCTCAACACATGGAATCCAGGACAGATATTTGCCGCCCCCCCTCTCTGCAGCCCCTCCCCGAACAGTAAGTAATGGGAGTAGCAATACCATGAAGGGAAAGTTGGGGGTGAATGGAAGAAAGGGGGAACTGATCACAAAGATCAGTGTGTAACAGCCCTCCCCCCAGGGGGATGAACAACAGAAACGTGGGTGAAAGGAGACAGGGGATGATACAAGACATGAAAATAATAATTTATAATGTATCAAGGGCTCATGAGAGTAGGGTGGAGAGAGAGGTGTAAAATCAGGAGCTGATACCAAGAGCACAAGTAGAAAGAAAATATTTTTTAAATGATGATAGCAGGATTGTTATAAGATTATGAGCCCCCAATAAAACAATTTATTTTTAAAAATCTAGTGGAAAAACTACAGAAAGATGGTAGCCCCGCTAAAGAAAAATAGGAATAATAAAATTACTGGGAAATACATAATAACCAGTTAATGAGGCTGAATTGGTAAAATAGAGCAATTAAAAAAATAATATTGTCAGACTTGAGGAAGATGGCAGACTAAGCAGGCAGACTACCCAGGTCCTTCTTAATAAAGGCACCAGAGAACAAATGAAGCAGATATAGATGAGAGTTCTGGAAAAGACAGAGAAATGTACGGAATAAAGAGCGGGAGAAGAAGCTGAACAAAAGCAATGATCGAGGAGACAAGCAAAAGGGTGAATGAATGCCTGCTGGCCTGACACAAGGCTGCCAATTTGAACTGCTACAGGTCATTCAGCAGGACAGCAACTTCATCATCCGTTCCGCTCCTCCGGTGCCCAGCCAGGTGGCTGTTGAACATGTACTCCGACCCAGCGGCTTCCTGAGCCGGCCAGCTGGCCGGCACCCCTTCCAGGACAGGACATTATCTATCCCCTAGTCTCCTGAACTGGCAAGTGCATCACCGGAGTCTTCTCCTTTCTTCTAATTTTCTCTTCCTTTATTTTTGTTTTATTTATTCTTTATTTCTTTTTCTGAATTTTTCTTTGGTTTCTCTTTTCTGCTCATTTAGGTTTTTCACCCCCTTCATTGTTCTCCTTTCTCCCCCAAACTGCCTTATTTTGGCTTTGTTCTTTCTTTCCTTTAAAACACTTTAAATTTATTATTTTCTTTTTTCTTCTTGTCATCTTGTTTTTATTCTTAAACCTTTTGAGATTATTTTACCTATCATTAGTAGTATTGGTTTTTCCCACGTAGTGGGAGGCAACAGCGAAACCTACCCTCTCCAGGTACAGCGGCACACCCTGCAGCTCCTCCTCCTCCTCCGGACAAAGTCCACAGCTCACCTCTGCACCGATGACAAAAATCGGCCAACACCAACCAAGCCACCCTCAACTGCTTTGTTAAACGTTGGTTGAAAGAAAACTTCCATATAATCTTGAAAGACAGGAACATAATCATTCAAGTAGCTCAGCAAAGCCCAAACAGGAGCGACAGCAAGAGAAAATCACCAAGACGTATCACAATCAAACATTGTAAAACCAAGATGAAGAAAGGGTCCTGAAACAACTCAGGAAAAAAAATAAGTGTGTCCAGAGAAGAACCGATAGGACACAGTGATCCAATATGCAATAGAGGGAGACACACGGCATCCGCCCCATCTTTCCTGTGTGAGCCCTTAGTTGCAGCTGTTGGGTCAGTCCACCTGGTTGAGGTTCTTCCTCTGTTTTGCTGTGTCAATCCCAATATAAACTCCAACAGTCTTCTTTACAGAAATAGGAAATCCAATTCCTAATTTCATAGGGACTAGCAAGGGCCCTCGAATGGCCAAAAGCAAAGTTGAGCCATCCCTGCCTTCCTGGAATAAATCCAAGTTCTACGATTCTTTTAATAGGATGGATCCTGCTGCTGGTATTTTGTTGAGGTTTTGTGCATTGATAGGTATTCCCTAACACGTGTCTGTCTGTTTTATTAACGCATGTCTGTTTATCTCCACACCATGCTCATCAGTCATGCAAAGGCAAGGACGGCCTTTCTGAGATGGTTGTCAGGGAAGGACAACATTTGAAAACCTTCTGGCTAATAAATGAGGCCAAGAGCAGTGGCTTCTTCTCTGCTTCTTTTAACACCCAGGAAATTTGCGGGCTCCCTGGCATGTGTTTGCGCCTAAGCGAGGAGGGATGGAGAAGAAGAATGTTCATGGTCGTCTGGACATCAGCGTCCACACCAGGGTGATTCCACGAGGATGAAATGGCTCAGCAGTTACGATCAGCCACACCTTTACTTATTCACAACTCATTATTTTGCCAAGAAAGACAAAGCGCGGAATAGGTTTCCATCTATCTACTCCCCGACGCTGCTGTTTGTCAGATCACAGCCATCTCCCTACTCGTACTCCTCACTCCTGAGGAGGTGTAGAAATTCTGCTTGCTTACGTTGCAAGGGCCCCCTTATCATCGGAGACGAGCCCTGCCAGATCCAATTTGGCCAACAATAGGCAGGGGGGTGTCCGCTAAGGGCTTCTGAGAATTAACAACTTGCTTTTAGTAAGAGATTTTAAAGGAAGTCCCCACTGTAATTTCTGGGAATCGTGTTACTCCTTGATAAAAAGAGAACAGGGCGAAGAGACGCCTTTTTCTTCTTTTCTCATTTTGGACATTGTTGGGCGGGTGTGTTGGGTGCTTGGAACGACACAGTCCTCCTGATGATGAGACTCAGAGAGAAGTTAACCCAAAGCCCATGTTGTAAAGCAAGCCCCTCATGGACCCTGGCATTGACCTTGTTAAATGCCAAGTGTAAATCTCTAGAACGGATCCGCTTTCCGTCAGTATGTGGCCTGGGCGGTGCTTCAACACCAACAACACGTATGCCTTGCAGCCAAATGCTCACCAATTGTTATAGTTCTTCTCAGTAAAAAATTACCTTTCATGCTACTTACTTCCCTATTGTCATTTTGAGCTCTTTCTATATGCGAAGATGTAAAAGCAAAATCATCTTGTTTCCACATATGTATAGATAGCTCTCCGAAGAGCAAACACGTCGCAGGTCCACCTTCTTCACCTGCAGGCAGCTGGTTCTCTCACCTGCTCTGGGTCTCCCTAAATAACAGAAAGCTCAGAGATCCTTCCGAAGACAAACTTGCACATAGTTTACATTGTGGGCAGTCCTATTTTAGGAAGTCAGGGGAACAAAATAATAATCATCAGTACCAGAAGCAGGAATTGTACCCTATTGCAACTCACACGCATTCTTGAGAAAAGGCCTTTTTCCTATCCCTTCCCCTAAGTGCAGAAGCTCAATCTCAAGACCTGAACTAGGAGTCCGAGTGTTACGTCCACGTAGCTCATCTACTTGTTGGAATTATTTTTCTTAAAGTAGTAGCAATGACACTGAGGCACCCGTTAGGGGAGTTACTTAGGTTATTATTATTTAGGAAGATATTTTGATCGCACTTAGAATGGGTCGTCACAGCCACCTCTTTGTGTTTTGGAAACTAAGACCCTGGAATGTGCTCAGCGGGCTCAAAGAGTGGACGGAGCTTCCTGTCAGGCATTCTTTTATTGTGATTGTTTTCTAACATACATTCCTAAGGTGGCAGGCCAGTTGCATAAGAGATATTTCCATAAGGTATTCTTGTTCAAAACAAAAGCACAAGAAAATTCGACATCTATTTGCAAAACATGCCAGGGTCGGGACCACAAAATGCATTTGAATATGTCTTAGAGCTTCAGAGCCAAGATAAAGCTTGGCTTCCAGAACAGTTCTCTGTGGTTGGCCCATTGAGGCCACTAGTCGATGACCCAGCAGGAGGATTATTTTCCCTCCACATCTGCTCCTTCGGCAGCAGGGCGGTGAGACGTTCCCGCTTGGCCGTTAGACAGGTTATCAGGAGAGACCAGTCCTTGGGAAAGCATATCATGGTTGGCAGCAGGTGAGTGGAAAAGAGGAAGGCTGTTAAGGAGATGGATTGACACAGTGGCTGCAACGAGGGGGCACACATTAACAACTGTGAGGATGGCACAGGACGGGGCAGTGTCTCGCTCTGTGGGACATTGGGTCTCTATGAGTCAGACGGCACCTACGTGACAGCATCTACCAAGAGCAACAACAACTTCTCTGTATCATTGAAGGCCCAAGTGAGCAAGCACAAAACCTAGAATAGCTTTAATATTTGTTTCCAGTCAAAATTATAAAATTCAATTCAAATGCAAAAGTTAAGCACGACAGCAAATCTTTCTAGTTATCTTGAGCTTGATTCTTACTCGAAATAAAAGTGACTTAAGCTGAAAAACTGCAATTCAAACGGAGGAATTCTAATTCCAGCAGACAAAAGTATTAGAGCAGATTTTAGTTATAAAAGGAAAAGGCATTTGAAAATAATTAACAATCTACAATCGACCAGGGGGCCATGAGGGCTGGGGGGTGGGCAGGGAGCAAAAACAGAAGGAGCTGATCCCAAGCGCTCAAAGGAAAGTAAATGTCTAGAAAAGAATGATGGAGTAGATGTACGGATATGGCAGATACCATTGATGTATGGATTGTAACACGAGTTATAAGAGCCCCCAATAAAAGGGGGGGGAAAGAGAGAGAAGGAAAAGGCGTATAGTTTTATCTAAACGTGCCTCGTGCCGCATTTAGCAGAGAAGTAAAGTAGAAGATGCTGAATGTGTGCTTTGGGGGCTTCCTTGTTTTTTGAAGGGGAGAAGGAATATAAATTTTATTATTATCAAGGTTATACTTGTACATAGCACAGAAAGGCTTATAAACACACACACACACACACTCACACACACACACACACACACACACACTCACACACACACTAACACACACACTCACACTCACACACACACTCACACACACACACTCACACACACACAGTCACACACACACACTCACACATACACTCACACACTCACACACACACTCACACACACACACTCACACACACACTCACACACACTCACACACACACTCACACACACACTCACACACACTCACACACACATACACACACACACACACACACACACTCACAGTGTTCCTAGGCTTGTCACGTTCCTCTTCTTGTCACCATCCAACATGTCAGATGTAACCTTTGCTCTCTAGTCCATTTATTTATTTTGCTCTAGTGTTTGTTTTTGCACTAAATATATATATGTACACACACACATACACACATATGTATATCCTAACTCGAGGGGTTTGTTCCAGATTTAGCTCCTGGCTTCCTGGTAATCCCAAACCAGTTGCTGCAGAGTCACATCCAGCCCCAACTGAGAGAGAGGCCATGTG
Source organism: Tenrec ecaudatus (assembly GCF_050624435.1). Classification (NCBI taxonomy): domain Eukaryota; kingdom Metazoa; phylum Chordata; class Mammalia; order Afrosoricida; family Tenrecidae; genus Tenrec; species Tenrec ecaudatus. Next base: position 193,708,026 of record NC_134530.1, on the reverse strand, counting down.
TCTGAGAGTAGAGCCATGTTCATGGTTTTCAGGGACTGATATTTCAGAAGCAAATCACTAGGTGTTTCTTCAGAGGCACCTCTGGATAGACTAGAACCTCCAACCTTTCAGTCAGGAGCCAAGTGCGTTATCTTTCACACCCCTGGGGATTCTGCTAATATCTAACACTAGCAGTGCATTTTTTCTAAAAATGTAATTCTGCTAAGATGTAAATTTAGTTCTCTGATGCCTCCCTTCCCTGGCCCATCCTTTTAAAAAAATCATTTTATTGGGCCTCGTACAACTCATCACAATCCATACATCCATCCATTGTGTCAAGCACATTTGTACATTTGTTGCCATCATCATTCTCAAAACATTTTATTTCTACTTGAGCCCTTGGTATCAACCCCTCAATTTTTCCTCCTCCATCCACCATCCTTTCAATATAGTGACATCACAATGGATTAAATCAACATTGAACATTTACATTATTATAACACTAAATATTGTTTATTGTTGAGCCAAGAAGTGCACAGTGACTGTCCCTTATTCATGCATTTTGCTTCCCTCCTTTTCCCATTACTCACCGTTCTTTGAACTCATGACCCCTTTCCTCACCCTCCATCAGATTTCCCATTTATATTGTGTGTGGAGCCACAGTGGCTAGGGCTTATGTATTGAGCTGTACTCTGCATGGTCAGCAGTTCGAAACCACCAGCAGCTCCTCAGCAGAAAGACTGGGCTTTCTGCCTTTGTAAACAGTTACACACAGCGATTCCCAACCTGTGGGTCCCGACCCTTTTGGGGGTCGAACAACCCTTCACAGAGGTCACCTGATTCTTAACAGTAGCAACATGGCAGTGATGAAGTAGCAACGAAAATAATGTTATGGTTGGGGGTCACCACACATGAGGAACTGTATTAGAGGGGTCGTGGCATTAGGAAGGTTGAGACCCACTAAGTTACAGCCTCGGAAACTCACAGAGTCACTATGAGTTAGCATTGACTCGATGGCAGTGAGTTTTGAGTTTTTTGAGTTGGGAAAAGCATCAGAAAATTCATTCTTTTCTCTTCCTCGATCTGCCTTGGCTCCCCCCGCCCCCTGCTCTGAGACTGCCTTGTTGAGCCCGCTGTCCTCCGGCTCTCCTCTCCCCTGAGGGATCCCTTCACAGTCACCCTGAGGACTCCCTACGTTCCCAGGCAATTCCTTTGGCGCTTTTGGACCCCTGCTCCCAGATATCATGGTTCTATGTCTTTTGAGAAAGAATGTTTAGGAAGGACTTTATAAAGTCCGGCAAATGCCTATAATCAGTCTTCACGTTCAGTGCATAATTTGGCTGGTGTAGGCTTTGGGATGGTGACACTGTCATTTCATTTAAACAATGTGTCCACGCAAATCACACATGCACACACATAACATGGAAATGATGAGATTGGGTGTAAATGCACCAGCATTGCGCACCCCTGCATACGAAGGGGCTTCAGAAAGTCCACGGGAAAATGGAGGAGAAAGATGATAATGGGCATTTCCCACAAACGTGGTGGGGCCTCTTCTACTGTCTAGTCTGCTGGCCTTCCAGAGTGGATTTCAGCCTCCTTTACCCCCACACAACAGTCTGAAATGGTACTTTTGATCACATTTGTGTAATAAAGGCATAAGCCCTGATCACGAAGTCCAGGATTGAGTTTGGCAGCACCGGGTAATTGGAAAACAAACAATGAGAACCGTGCTCTCTGGTGGCCCGGCCTTTGAGCAGTTGAGTTCTGGGTGGCTGCTTGGTGCCCCAGGACAGGCACGGAGGTGGCGGGGGCTCCCACTCTGCTGCAGTGGGAGGGGCCCTGCCCTGGGAGGGGCTGGTGCTCACACGGGCCTGGAGCCTGTGGTGCGGGGTACAGGTGAAGCTGGGTGGCAGGACAGTGCGGGTGCAGGTGTGCCCTGCGCCAGCTCCACAGGGTCCTCAGGTGGTCAGTCGGCCCTGTCTTCTCTGAGGGCCACCAGCCCTGAGCTCACCACTCTCATGGCCGCACCACAGCATGCCCCTGGACAGGAGATCCAAACAGCGGGAACCCCGTGTCTGGCCAGATGGAAGGTGGGGCAAATGCATGTGACCTGAGGATGCTGGCTCTGGACGGGGGTGCACAGGCCTGCTTGCCCTTTCTGGGACAAGCCTGGAGAGGGCTGTTTGGGGCATGGAAAAAGCCACCACCATCACCCGTCGTCCCGCCTCCAGGGCACGCTGGGACAGGAAAAAAAGAAAAGGGTTGAAGTCAGCAACATGCACAGAAATAATGGTACCGCATGCCCAGGGGTGCGCAGCATGCCAGGATATGTCCCAAAACGTGCAGAGCGCATGCTAGGAGCGTAAAATGCCGTCACTGAAAAAATTGAACATGGTGCTTTCCTTTCTCAAAGTCTTCAATGCCGCAGGTCAAAGGAGTCATGCCTTTTTCATTCCTGCACGCATGTTTTTATATGCACTATCTGCTCCTCAAAACTTTCAGAGTCATTTCCTGACCACAGCGTCGTGACAGCGCGGGTGACATGCTTCTGTGTAGGCTTGTCTTTCCTGCACTGGAACTTACCGAGCCCTTTCCAACTGGACGCATGCATGTTTCAGTAAGGAGACCATTCATGTATAATTTATTTTTTTATGTTTTCACTTGGTAGACGGTTAATCAAGTGCTGTTGACACCCCAAATCGTCATCTAGTTTTACATTTGCAACATGTTTTTCTTCCTCAACATATTTTATTGTTTTACTTTCTAGATTTAGGACTATAACTTTTCCGTCTCCTGAACTTTAAATAATAGCTATACTTATTTTTTTTCTTTCAATTTTGCTAGCCCTGTACTATTTGGGCATGGGCATTTGTAATAATATACCCAGCAAAACTTTCTCCCATTTCAGTTTCTGGACAGTAACTGGATTCTATCTCCGTGCCCCCATGCTCTTCCCTTCTCCACCCAACCCCAAATATCTGTCAATTTGGCTAAGTTAAGCTTCTCAGTATTATGCAATTATTCTCCACTTTGTGATGTGATGGAAGTACCCCATGTGTGATAAATTTCTGGCCTGTATGATGTCTATCAGTCCAGATTTGTGGCAGTCATGTTAAGAGGCCAGGATGCAGCCGACATGATTGGTTGTATCTTGAGTCAATCTCTTCTGAGACTTCTGGGAGATGAAACCATAAGTCGATGCATGGGACCTGATTCTTCCAAGAAAGAAGAGCTGGGAACAGCTCATGTCCTTTGGACCCGGGGTCACTGAGCTGGGAAACTCCTAGACCCAGAGGAAATTGATGACAAAAGCTGCCAAAAAAGACAACGTTCCTCCAGAGCTGGTGTCCTGATTTTGGGTTTATAGCATCCTATCCTGTGAGATAATGAATTTCTCTTTGTTAAAGGTGTTCACGTGTGATATTACATAACTAAGGCAGTGACATTAGTTGTATTCTCAACCTGTGGGTCATGATCCCTTTGGGGGTCAAATGACCCTTTCTCAGGGGTCATTTGGTTCATCACAGTAGCAAAATGACAGTGATGAAGTAGCAACAAAAGTAATGTTACAGTTAGGGGTTCACCACAACCTGAGGAACTCTATTAAAGGGTCACGGCATGCGGAAGGTGGAGAACCACTGCATTAAAGGATGTGATACTCAAGGGTGACAATCTTTATGTTTTGAGCTAAACTGAATTATCTTTAATACAACTTAAATTACTTTTTTTGGAGCAGTATGTTTACCCAACATTTGTGCAGAAAGCTAGCAAATCCCTAAAAACATCCTCTCCTCTGCCCGTGGTTCCTCTTATTATTAATATCATGTGGTACTTTTGTTACAATTGGCAAGTCAAAATTGATATGTTATTATTCTTTACTAAGTGTGGCTTATAGTTTGTTAACTAAGACTTCAGTTAGTAAGTGACACTTGGGTTTGGTCTGTGTTGTAGTCCTATGGGTTTTGACCAGAGCATAATGTCATGTGTCCACCATGATAGGATCATACAGAAGTTTCATCATTCTAAAATCTTCCATGTATCCTCCCACTCCCCCTGCAACCCTGCTAAGTCACTGATCTTTTTCTGCATCGTTTTGCTTTTTCCAGAATATCAGACGCAGGCATACCTCAGAGATATTGTGGGTTTGGCCCCAGGCTGCCCACAGTAAAGCAAGTATCAAAGTAAAGCGAGCTGCCCCAGTACGTTACATTTACAGGATATTGTATTCTATTATACCTGCAATAGCGCCATGAAAAAGTTTGATATTTTGTGAGAATTATCAAGATGTGACGCAGACACACTTACTTGCTGCAGGTTCCACAGTCTTCAATTTATGAAAAAACCCTAAACACCCAATATCTGCAAAGCGTAATAAACGGAGCGAGCCTGGCATGCGGTGTGCCCGCGGTCAGAGTCACACGGCATGGCGTGACGCTCTCCCAGAGCGGCTGCTTTCACGTTGCTGTGTGCATTTAATGTGACACCATGTCTTTTCTTTTTACACAGTCTTACATTTCAATTTTTTTTTTCTTTAAAAGGAGTGGGTTGTACACACGGGGGTTAAATACTTTATAAACAAGGGAAAAAACTCTGTGCTGAAACCAACTTATTCATCATCTTCTGCCTCTTCATCCTCTCCTCTTCCTCTTCCTCTTCCACTTCCTCCTCCTTTTTCCTGCTGTTCTTGGTCGTGACCCCTCCCCCCTTTCTGGCAGCATCCGGCTTCCCTTTGGCCCAGTGTGCAGAAATACCCTTTTTATATTTCTCCTCCAGCTTGGCGGCCTTCTTCTCCACAGGCCACATGTCACTGGCCACAGTGTGCTTCACAGTTCTCCCAACTTCTTCGCAACGTCCCGATGGACAGGCCGGGTGCTCGCCTTGTTTTGGGGTCAATCCTCAGAACAAAACAGAACAGAAACGCTGAAGGAGACCCGGGGTCCATCGCGATCCCTGAACTTCTTGTTTGTCTCCCCTGAAGAAGGGACATACGGCCAGACATCTGTGCTCCCATGTGCACTGCGGCACAGTTCACAGTCACGAGGAGTTGGAAACTACCCAAATTTCCATCAAGAGACGAATGGATTAAAAGACTGTGTGTGGTACATACATACAATGGAATACTATGCATTGCTAAAAAGCAGTGATGAAGCATATCGCCGCATGGGAAAAACTGGAGGAAATTATGCTAAGTAAAGTAAGCCAAGCACAAAAGGACAAATACAACATGAGTCCGCTGAGGTAAGTTTAGATAAACTGCTCTTTCTTATATATATATATGAAAGAACAGAAAGGTAAATGCAAAGGGGGCACAGGGAAAAAGTTACTGTCTACAAACACTCCAGGGGTGAGGTCCAGGTAGTATGGCAGGAGCCAGACTAAATCCAGGGACACATATGGTAGCCAACTAAAAAGGGGGTGGGGAGGGAGGAAAAGGGAAAAAAATATGTGTAGTGGGGGAATAGGGCACTGACCCACCCAAGGGGAGGGTATTGTTTGTGTCTCCACAGGGAAAGAGGGACCAGAATAATGCAGTGAGCCGCAAGGAGTGGGGAGCCAGTGGAGCGGCCTGAGGGCTCAGCCTTCATACCAGTTACGTGGACAACTGCCCCTCCCGCCAGAAGAATTTACTTTAGAGGACGGCACTGAAGCTGCAGCTAGGGGAGAGGGGCATGTCTGATCAGAGCACATGGGAGCAAATGAATGGGGAGGAAGAGAGAGTGGAGCACATCCTGGCCCACCAGGCCTGGAGGACGATATCCCCGCTCTGAACAGCCAATGCACAGAGTGGACAATATGGCTGATCCTACTATGAGACACGCCATCCCTTCCTGGCCCAGGGCCCTAAGAGGGACAACACTGGAGACTCAGTGTCGGGACTGGCCCAGACTGACCCTGCGACACCGAGACAAACCACTAAAGGCGTGCGGCAGAGCTACTGTGGGAGCAGAGCAGGGAGCCCCTGATGGAGTACAAAGGGCAGACTATGGGGCCAAAGCATGGTACCCCATCGGACCTGACTGAAGGACACGCCTAGATATAAAAAATCAGACCTTGATCTAGTTACAGGTTTTTCTTTCTTTTACAATTTTTTCTTTTAATTAATTTATTCTTCTATGGGTAATTGGTTTCCTTCTTTGTTGTCATCGCTGTGTTCGCACTCATCGCTTATCTTGCTATGGCTTGATTTTTGGTGCATATTATTATCTCTACAGATCTATCTAGGTAAGATAGACTGGATGAATAGTCTGGAGGAGAAAACAACGGGACCAATGGTTCTGGGGGGACACAGGAGAGGGGGAGGCGGGGGTAAGGAGGTGGTGCTGATCAACCCAGGGGCAGGGGAGCAACAAGTGATCCAAAATCAGTGGCAAGGAGGGTGTGAGAGGCCTGGTAGAGATTCAACAAGGGTAAGGTATCTGAGAGAAATTACTGAAACCCAGATGAAGGCTAAGCATGATAGTGGGACAAGAGGAAAGTAAAAGGAAATAGAGGCAAGAACTAGGTGACAAAGGTATTTATAGAGGTCTAAAGACTGGAATGTACATATGTGAATATATGGGGAAATAGATCTACATACATATATTTATAGGTTAAAGCAGCAGATGGACATTGGACCTCCACTCAAGTACTTACTCAATGCAAGAACACGTTGTTCTATTAAATTGGCATTCCAGGATGCACACCTTTCCAACACGATTGCTGAAGACAAATGTGTGCATAAGCAAATGTGGTGAAGAAAGCTGATGGTGCCTGGCTATCAAAAGAGATAGCGTCAGGGGTCTTACAGGCCTTGAAGATAAACAAGGAACCATCTAGCTGAGAAGCATCAAAGCCCACATGGAAGAAGCACACCAGCCTGTCTGACCACGAGTTGTAGAAGGGACCAGTTATCAGACATCAAAGAACTGAAAATCATATCAGTGGGTGCCCACCTTCCTGATACAATCACTGAAGGCAAATATGTGCATAAGCAAATGTGAAGAAAGCTGATTATGCCGGCTATCAAAAGATATAGAGTCTGGGATCTTAAAGGCTTGAAGGTAAACAAGTGGCCAACTAGCTCAGAAGCAACTAATCCCACATGGAAGAAGCACACCAGCCTGTGTGACCACAAGCTGTCGAAGGGATCAGGTATCAGGCATCAAAGAACAAACAATCATATCATTGTAAATGTGGGTGAGTACAGAGTGGAGACTCAAAGCCCATCAGTAGGCAACTGGACATACCCTTACTGAAGAGTTGTGGGGAGGAAATGAGTCAGTCAGAGTAGCAACGATGAAACATATAACTTTCCTCTAGTTCTTAAATGCTTCTTTCCCCCCCAATTCTACCTTACAAATCTGGCTAGACCAGAGGATGTACATTGGTACAGATAGCAACTGGAAACACAGGGAATCCAGGACAGATGACTTCTTCAGGACCAGTGGTGAGAGTGGCGATGCCTGGACGGTGGAGGGAATGTGGGGAAGAAAGGGGGAACCAATTACAAGAATCTACGGATAGCCTCCTCCCTGGGGGACAGACAGCAGAGCAGAGGGGGGAGACATCGGACAGTATAACATATGACAAAATAATAATTTATGAATTATGAAGGGTTCATGAGGGAGGGGGCAGTGGGGAAGGAGGGCGGGGAATGAACAGCCAATATTAAAGGCTCAAGTAGAAGGCACATGTTTTGAGAATGATGATGGCAACAAATGTGCATATGTGCTTGACACAATGGATGGATGGATGAATTGTAATAAGAATTGTACGAGCCCTCAACAAAATGATTTTAAAAAAGTAGTCCAATACATAATCCACAATGCCACCTAGGTTGATATATAAATTATACCTCAATAAAGCTGCTTAAAAAAAAAAGAAGGGGCAATATGGCGGCGCTCTGCTGACCCCCCGCGGGCGCCATGGTTTTCCTCTCGGCGCAGCTATGGCTGCGGAACCGCATCACCGAGACCGCTACTGGCGGGTCCAGGAGGTGCTGAAGCACGCCCGGCACTTCCGGGGAAGGAAGAATCGGTGCTACAGCCTGGCGATCCGAGCTGTGATTCGAGCCTTTGTGAAATGCACCAAAGCACGGAATCTGAAGAAGAGGACCATGCGGACTCTCTGGATCAATCGAATCACAGCTGCTTCCCAGGAGCATGGCCTGAAGTACCCAGCCTTGGTTGGCAATTTAGTTAAGTGCCAGGTGGAGCTCAACAGGAAAGTGCTTGCTGACCTGGCCATCTATGAGCCAAAGACTTTTAAATCTTTGGCCGCTTTGGCCAAAAGGCGGCGAGAAGAGGGATTTGCTGCTGCCCTGGGAGACGGAAAGGAACCGGAAGGCGTGTTCTCCCGAGTGACGCATTATCGCTGAGGGTCCCCTCGCACATTGACCTTCCTGCCGTGGCGGTGTGACCTTCGAGATGTTTGTCCAGATGGTCCCAGACCCTGAAATAGCGAGAGGAACGGACATAATTGTACACAGACCTCAGGAAGCCAAGGGTCCACCCTCCCCTCCTAGTGGGAGAGGTCCACAGACTGGTTAGATACAGATCATGCAAATAAAGCTGGTTTTCTGTTCTGCTTTGCAAAAAAAAAGAAGGGACATACGTTTCCATCGCTCTCTCATTGTTTTAAAAATCATTTTATTAGGGGCTCATACAACTCTTATCACAATCCATACATACATCCATCGTGTAAAGCCCATTTGTACATTCATTGCCCTCATCATTCTCAAAACATTTGCTCTCTAGTTAAACCCCTGGCATCAGCTCCTCAGTTTTACCCCTCCTTCCCCACATCCCCTCCCTCATGAGCCCTTGATAATTTATAAATTATTATTTCGTCATATCTTGCACTGTCCATCTCCCTTCTCCCACTTTTTGGTTGTCTGTCCCCCAGGGAGGTTATATGTAGATCCTTGTAATCAGTTCCCCCTTTCCAACTCACCCTCACTCTACACTCCCGGCATCACCACTCTCACCACTGGTCCTGAAGGGTTCATCCACCCTGGATTCCCTGTGTTTCCAGTTCCTATCTGTATCAGTATATATCCTCTGGTCTAGCCAGATTTGTAAGGTAGAATTGGGATCATGCTAGTGGGGAGAAGGGGGAGAGAGGAAGCATTTGGGAAATAGAGGAAAGTTGTATGTTTCATCGTTGCTACACTGCACCCTGACTGACTCGTCTGCTCCCTGGTACCCTTCCGTAAGGGGATGATCAATTGTCTAGAGATGGGCTTTGGGTCCCTACTCCGCACTCCCCTCCTCATTCACAATGATAAGATTTTTGTTCTGATGATGCTTGATACCTCATCCCTTCGACACCTCGTTATCACACAGGCTGGTGTGCTTCTTCCATGTAGGTTTTGTTGCTTCTGAGCTAGATGGCTGCTTGTTTATCTTCAAGCCTTTCAGACCCCAGACTCTATATCTTTTGATAGCCGGGCACCATCAGCTTTCTTCACCACATTTGCTTATTCACTCACTTTGTCTTCAGCGATTGTGTTGGGAAGGTGAGCATCATGGAATGCCAGTTTAATAGAACAAAGTAGTCTTGCATTGAGGGAGTACTTGATTGGAGGCCCAATGTCCATCTGCTACCTTAATACTAAATCTATACATATATGCACATAGATCTATTTCCACATCCTCATATGTAAATATATTTACATATATACATGCCTGTATTTAGACCTCGATAAATGCCCTTTACCTCCTAGCTCTTTCCTCTATTTCCTTTTACTTTCCTCTTGTCTCACTATCATGTTCAGCCTTCATTTTGGTTTCAGTAATTCATCTCAGTTACATTACCCTTGGTCATGCCCTACCAGACCTCCTACACCCTCCTCACCACCGATTTGGATTACTTGTTGTTCCCTTGTCCATGGGTTTGCTAACACCACTACATTTCCCCCACCTCCCCCTCTCCCATGTCCCCCTGGAACTGTTGGTCACATTGTTTTCTCCTTCAGATTGTTCATCCAGCCTATCTTCTTCAGACAGACCTGTGGAGATAATAACATGCAGAAAAACAAGACAGAGCAAAACCAAGCAACAAAATAAAACAACAAGTCAATGACAAAGACCAAAACACAACAAGAAAGAAAAGCTTATAGTTAGTTCAAGGACTGTTTGTTGGCCTTTAGGAGTGTTTTCCATTAGAGTCTGTCGGAGCACTAAGCCCTGGCCCCAAAGTGTATTTTTGGTATTCCCTGGGGACTTAGTTGCTCTGTTCCCCTTGCTGTTCTGTTGCATGCCCTTAGTGTTTTGCCTCGGTGTGGTGGGATCAGATCGGGCACAATTCCCACACTGCTGTCTCCAGTGTTGTCCCCTGAAGGGCTACTACGGGTCAGTGAGGGATGTCATGTCTCATGGTGGGGCTGGCCATGTGGTCTTCTCTGTGGATTGGCTACTCTGAGCGGGAATCTCTTCGTCAAGGCTTGGTGGGCCAGGATGTGCTCCACTCTCTCTTCCTCCCCACCCCCTTCATTTGTTCCCGTGTGCTCTGATCAGACATGTCCCTCTCCTGGAGCTGCGGATTCAGAGCCGTCCTCTGAAATAAATTCTCCTGGGGGGAGGGGCAGGTGTCCACATAGTTGGGATTGGAGCCCGCCCCTCAGATCTCGCCACTGGTTCCCTGCTCCACGCTGGCATGTTGCGTTCACATCTTGGAGCACTGGCTTGAGTCTGCTCCCTTTTCTCCTGTGGGAATATAAACAATACCCTCCCTTTGGGTGTGTTAGTGCCCTGTGCCCTCCACCCCCACCACCCTCCGCACCGCTCTCTCATAAGGGGCCTTGTCCTCCCAGGCCAGGCCATCACATGCCCCCTTCTCTTGGCTGACGTGGTCTTCCCCCTCTGAGCTTGTCCTAGAAAACGCCGAGCAACTGACAGGAGCATCCGGGTGCTTCGTCTTGTGCTCCTCCCGGCAAGTTTGCACAGAAAATGTGTAGGGTGACATTTTGCCTTTCAGCTTCTTGGGATCTACTTTGCCCACGTTGTTATCTTTTTACCTCATCCGAAAGGCACAGAGTCACCCAGTGCCGCCCGGTGCTGCCTGGCCCGGCGCTGTCTCTAGGGAGCTCAAAGGACGGCAGTGGCTGTGAGAGCGGAAGCCAGCCTTTTTTATCTTCAGTTTTATTGAGCTATAATTCACACATCCTGAGTCAATAGTTCAAACACATTAAAAAGAGCTGTGTCATCATCACTGCAATCCACCTGGGAACATTTTCTTCCTTCTTGTGCCCATTAGTGCTGACTTCTCATTTCCCCCACACTCCCCCTTTAAAAATTTTTTTTTATTGAAGGGTCCACAATCCATACATATATCCATTGTATCAAACACATCTGTACATATGTTGTCATCATTTTCAAAACATTTTCTTTCTATTTGAGCCCTTGGTATCACCTCATTTTTCCGTGCCTCCCCCATGTCCCCTTGATAATTTATATCCTTTTTTTTTTCATGTCTTACACCAATCGCTGTCTCCTTTCACCCACTTTCCTGCTGTCCGCCCCTGAGACGGGGGCCATATAGATAGATTATTGTGATTGGTTCCCAGTTACTCCCCCCTCCCTCCCTTCCCCTTCTAGTATTGCTCCGCCCCTTGTTGGTCCTGGGGAGTCTATCTATTTTGGATTTCCCGTGTTGTAAGCTCTTTTCTGTACCAGTGCACATGTTCTGGTCTAGCCAGATTTGGTATACTGCACCCTGGCTAGCTTGTCTCTTCCTGTGGCTCTTCTGACCAGGGGTATCCAATTGTCTACAGATGGGCTTTGGGTCACCACTCTGTCCTCCCCTTCATTCCCACTGATATGTTTTTTTTGGTTTGTTTTGGATCTTTGATGCCTGATACCTTATCCTATGGACACCTCGTGATCTCACAGGCCAGTGTGCTTCTTCCATTGGGAGTTGTTATTTCTGTTAGATGGCCGCTTGTTTAACTTCAAGCCTTTGAGACCCCAGATGCTACATCTTTTGATAGCCGGGCACTATCAGCTTTCTTCACCACATTTGCTTATGCAATCATTTTTATCTTCAGCAATCATGTCAGGGAAGGTGAACATCACAGAGTGCTGTGCTAGTAGAACAAATTGTTCTTTCATTGAGGGAGTACTTGAGTGAAGGCCCAATGTCCATCTGCTGCCGTAATACTTTATAAATATATGCACATAGATCTATTCCTGTTATCATTACATAAAAATGTATTTAGATACATGCCTGTAGTTAGACTTCTATAAATCCCCTTTGCCTCCCAGTTCGTGCCTCTTACTTTCTTCTTGTCTCATTGTGCTCGGCCTTCATTCAGGTTTTGGTAGTTCCTCTCGGCTACACTGCCTTTGATCACCTCCCCCCCCCCCCCCAAGCATCCTACGCCCTCCTCGCCATCAATTTCAGATCACTTATTCTTCCCTTGTCCCTGGATTTGTTGGCACTTCCCTCGTTTCCCCCCAACCTCCCCATCTCCCATGTTCCCCCAGAACCGTGGGTCCCATTGTTCTCTCCTCCAGATTGTTCACCCCGCCTATCTCACAATAATACGTGCAAAGAGAAAGCAAAACATAACAAAAAAAGACAAAAATAAACTAACAGCTAAACAAAAAAACCAAGAGTTGACCTTTATGAGTGTTTTCCAGAGTCTGCTGGGGTGCCACGCCCTGGCCGGAGTCCCCCTTTGGCATTCCTCGGGGACTTTGTTGCTTTGCTCCCCTTATTGCTCCACAGCATGCCCTTAATGTTTCACTCCGGTGCGGTGGGGTCAAATCAGGCACATCTCCCTCACTGTGTCCCCAGTGCTGTCCCCCTGAGCACTGTGTGACAGGGAGAGATGTCGTGTCTCCTGGTGGGGCCGACTCTGTGATCCTCTGTGCATTGGGTGCTTTGGCCCAGAATATTGTCCTCAGGGCTTGGTGGGCAGGGGTGTGTTCCACTCTTTCCCCTTCCTTGTTTGGTCCTGATCAGACATGATGCACTTCCTGAGCTGCAACTTCAGGACCATCCTCTGACGTGTATTCCTCTGGGGTGGGGGTGGGGTGCCCACATAGTTGGGATCCCCCCACACTCCCTTTTGTGCCCTCAGGCATTTATTATTTTAGTTATTATCTTCATAAATCCTGACTTCCCTGTCCAGAACCAACTTAGGAAACAAGCAAGCAAGCAAACAAAGGGACCCAGCAACAATGATTATGTAAAACCTGTGAAAGACCTCAGGTCTAAGAAAAAGCAAATATTCAGAATTTAGGATAAACTGAAAACTGGCCCACAGGGCCATCTAATGACAAGGTGTCACAGTCCAGTCTAAGTAGAGTTGTGAAGAACCTCTTTACAATGCTCTTGGTCTGAATTAGGGCTGTTCCCAGGCCCAGTCTGTGGGGAGTCACCCGGGACTCTGCAGATGGATTTGGCTCTCCATTGTCCTCCATGTCTTTTCTTAACTTGAAGGCTCATTCCCTTTTATTGCTGAGTACATTGCTGGTACATTCTGATGTACCAGCTATTGAGGGTATCTTGGCTGCTTCCCATTGCGTCAGTTGTCAACAAGGCACCTACACACATTGGTGTGCAAGTTTTTATGTGGCCAGTCAACTTCCTGGAGAAGCAAGTTTTGAATAAGCCTCACTGGGTCCCTCCATGCTTCGCTGTGCCTGGGGCCATCCAGTTGGGGATTTCTCTGGTCGTCTCTACAGAACAAACTACCTCCTGGGGGTTCTGGAGAGGGCCTAGGCAGCGGCGGGCAAGGTGGGTGGGTGGGTGAGTAGAGGGAGGGAAAATGATCCCTTTCAGATGTGAAATCCCTATTTCTAGCTTCTTCTAAGGCAGCCAGCGCCTCCAGTCACTGAGCCTTCCTGGGTTTTGTAGAGCATTGTGTAATTTCTTGTTAGCATCCACTTCCATCAGCATGCATTCTAATCCCTGATGGCAAGTGTTTGGTCGCTGTCATCTTCTCCTTCAAGATTCTACCTCATTACTGCATCTTTAGCCCCAAGAACAGGATCTGGCACACAGAAGGTACTCAACCACTTGCTCTCTGTGTCAGAATTCCTTAAGAGTTCTGCTGCAGTGGAGAGCAGGATTTCGTCACTGCTCCAGGCTGCGGGCAAAAGGTGTCATAGGGAGGGCCATTCAGAGGAAACTAGACCATTCAGGTGAGATGAGCGGGGCTGAGCACAGTCCGTGTCCATCCTGTGGGGGGGGGGGGTTTCTCTTCTGCACCTCTAGCTCCAGTCTTCTCCAAGCCTCGGTTTCCAGAATCCATACCGTCATCAGATGGCTGCGCTCCTAGGTGGCCCGCTTAGTTGTTTGTGTGTGACTTTCCAAGGTGTATTCTTCTGCAAAGGGCGTGTATAACCAGGGTGCCGAGTCAAGTCCTCAGGAGAAATGGCATTAGGTAGAATGACGGGCAAGACGTCCATTAATGCACAACAGAGGTAGGTAGACCTTATCCAAGAACTCCCTGATGCATATCCACCCCCCAGTCCTCTGTCCTTCAAGTACATACTCTAGGACCCTGCATCCGCCTTTGTGGGAAGTACTGCAGCCCTCCACCCCTTTTCCCATATTTACATTCCATGCTTGTTTGTTATCCAGTCATTACAAGGGTGGTTGAGTAGTACTTTGGTCGCATGCCAACTTTGGTTGGAGTTGGTGATGGTACGAAGGGGCAAGCTCCATTTGAAAAAGGCAATCCGTGTTCTCGACTGGCCATTGGACAATGGCGCTCCACCTCTTAATGACAGAGGATCGCCCAAACCTATCAAATACCAAATTTTGTGAAGAGTCAGGTGGCTGTGTTGCAGGATTAAGGGCTAGTTTCATGACTCTTCCATGAGAAGTCAGGCTCTTTGAGACCAGGCCAGCCCTCTCCCGGCAGCCCGCACAATCAGCGAGGAGCCCGTCAGAGCCCGGTGGCTCTGTTGCGTGGACAAGTGGCATTCATGTCCAGGCAATCCACTCTGGCACACACTTGCCCTTGCTCTTCTCTAACATAGGTGCCTTGTGTCCAACAGAGAAATCAGAAAGAAGGAAATTTGTCAGGAGAGACCATTCCCTGGAGGAGGGCATCCTGCTGGGTAAAGTTGAGAGGAGGGCCTTCAGCACGATGGACGGACCGAGGGGCTGCAACCAGGGCTCAGGCACAGCAAGCCCAGGGCGGCCGGCACGGCATCTCCTGCTGTGCAAGGGGCCGCTGTGGGTGGGAACCGGCTTGGTGGCACCTATAACAACAGCTTCTGAAGCCGTCGGGGACGAAAACACCTGACAGGAAATTAATTTATAAATCAGTTTATTTACAGATTTTATCCTTTCTTAAAGTACATTTCAGTTAACAAATCTATTTACACAGGTATACATGGGAATTCACCCCCGTATTTTACAGCTCATACTTACAAAACCACACCCTTAAGTCTTCTGTGCAAAGCTGCACACTGGATGTGATGATTGGCTGAAAATGGCCTGGGGACCAGGCTATTTACACATACACAGTAAACGGGTTTATTTTTCATGTCTGCACAGTACAGTACACACAAGGAGGCGAGCCTCCCAGAGAATGCTTTGCAACTGTTTTTTTATTTTTAACCAAGAAGGCTTTTGCAAAGTCCGGAAGGAAAAGCTATTAAACATAGGTTAGTTAAAATGACAGTACCTCCTTTATATCAGTTAACATCTTTTTCTTCACATTTTTATAATACAAAGATATTTTATTGAATTGCTGCACAACCAGTTTAAATGATTTGTAAACATGTAAGTTCCTACAATTTGCATTAAACAGCATTGTAGTCTCTATCATTTGCCTTCTGAATCACTGTCTGATTCACTAGTTTTCTTAAGGTAGTAAAAGGAAGATGTAAGTCAGTCGGAACTTCTTGCAGAAAACCTAGCAGTCTAACGCGGTGCTACAGAACTTCTTCTGAGAGGACACACTTTATTCAAGTATTGCAAACAGCTAAGGCCACTTTTTTTTTTCAAGACAAGAAAGTGAACAAAATTTTTTTATCAATAGGCCACAACACGCTCAGGAGCAATGTAATCTCTTTTGAAAGATACTTTCGCAGAGACCTACAGTCACAGAAGGGATTTTCCTTTCTTTTCAGGTGAAAGAAAAATAAATGACCTTCCTTTTGAACTACTGTTACGTGTTCTTTCCCACTTTCCCCAGAGGAAAAATTCCTGTTTAGACCTGAAGAGGGGAGCTATACCCTGTACTGATGTCACCCAGAGACTGGGGCCCTGGGGAGCACAAATCATTTTGGACTCAGAAGTAACTCTGAAGCCTGGATGGTGCTTTGGGACTAAATTCTGATAATGCTATTCTAAAAGGGATTACTGCCGAGGCGATGTCATGAAGACAGAGTGGAGAAGGATGGAGGGGCTGCGGGGAATGACCAAAGATGAGAAAGAGGGGGCATTTAGATTCTTGGTTAAGAGGCAGAGCTTGATTAAAAAGATCCCAAGAAGGAATGAGTGGCTGGGTGTCTGCTCTGTCCCTGCCCCTCCTCTGGAACCCGGGCTGACTGGGGCCTTGAGCGTCTCTTCTCAGGAGACTCTCAGAGCCTGACCACTGAGTCCTGGCCTCGGCTCACGGCTTTTCCCTTTCCTGGGATCAAAATGCCATAAAGAGTAAACATAAGTTTTCTATTAAAAATCTATTTCAGGCCCAAATAATGAAGATGTAGAAAAAGGACCTATATTCCTATCATAGTATTTTCAGCAGCTGTAAAGTTTCCGTATCAGAAGGACAATGTAATCCTGCAAACAGTACAGTCAAAGGATGCAGACAAGATGTTCTTTGTCTTCCAAGTAACACATAATGAATTAAGAAAGGCCTTTGCTTTTCTCCTGGGCCTGAGGACAGTCATTCCCCGGCATGCTAGCTTCTTTGTCCACTTGCTCATTCTCTGTGGCTGCAGGACGACAGCCCCGCCCACGGAGCCCAGCCAGCATCTGCACACCCCACAACCCAACCACATGGCAGAGCTTTCTTTCTTGCTCAAGAGCTAGCGTACCAGATATTGTGCACAATGCAAGTATTCCAATGATGACTTTAGGTGTTCCTCATAACGACAAGATAAAACCAAGAGACACGGACAGGTGCATAGTGAAAAAGCTGGAGCTGCAGAGGCAGATTTAGAGTGGAGAGACAATAATGGATGAGCATGCACACTGAAAAGAGTATACCATCTTTGGGGTCTTCTAACGTACTTTGAATTTCTAACATTCCAGGATATTTGTAAATATGAGTCCAGTGCATGTCTTATGTCGTGCTCCTAGTCAGGACCTTCAATATTAAGGCATTTACATTCATGCCTAGGATTATCCGCAGTCTTCGAGATCACGTGAAGAGGGACAGGACTGACTGGGAGAAACCGATCGAGAAGGCAGGACGCGGGGCCCCTGGGAAAGCACCGTGCCCGCTCTCGTGCAGCAGCTGGAGTGCGTGCGCTTTGGGACACCGGGACTGAGTTGCGAGAAGCTACAAGGTAAGAGAGGTGAGATTGAGCTGAGCCCTGTCTTCATACCATTTCATCCCACTCTGACCGCTGCAAGAGGGCTCGGAATAGCTCATCATTTCACTTCCGTGTGTGTACGGGTTTGCTCAGACTGTAGGTTTTCTGTGCAAAGATTATGAACCACAGAAGCTTCAAGACAGAAGTTTGAACAATTATAACAATCTTTCACCTCTGAATAGGGACACATCTTTTCAGCTCAATAATTTATCATAAAATAAATTAAAAAAAAAAAAAGGAAAGGTTCCATAGCACAAAACAAGCACACAAATAAGAGACAGTCTCTGTTTGTCTTTGGTGCGCACACTCGTTTCCTAAACCGCTCCAGTAACAGTGTCTCTGGTTTCTTGGGTTGAGATGGGAGTCGAAGGCCAAAATGAATGGTTTCCACTTTTGCCATGCCTGGTGCCTGAGATGGTCCTGAGTGTCTGTGATTCCGGGAGCAGCTCGGAGAGGTTCAGGAGGAAGAAGCAGAGTGCAAGGGCATGACGTGGGTGGAAGAACCAGCGCAGCACCAGTTCTCTGAGCCCAGTCTTTCGGAGGCCTGCCTTTGCTTTCAGCCCCATGTGAACAAACGAACGAGAAGTAATGCAATGGGGTAGCGTTCTTTAGGAGGTGCGTAGGAAGCAAGGCTGCCACGTAGCTCAGCTGACTTGACAGTCCATTTGGTGCTGCTACACTGCAGTGATGGAAGAAAATGGGCTTCAAAAAGCAATGAACAAGGGAATGGCAAATCGGCACACATTATTAAACTTGCCTATTTAGAAGTGGTTGTGGGTTTAATACTGTTTAGAGACTATACTGTCCATTTATGACTCTCATGATTTAGGCCAGCAATACATTTCAAAAAAATGATAAGATGCATATATCTAAAAAGAGCTCTCTTGCCTGACTTCTGACTCAAGGAAGTGATAGTCTCGTCTACGCTAAGAGGTAAGTCTGGTGTTTTCAGCCCTCATCTGAGACTTAACAGGGGTGTTAACGAAGTGCAGAATTATACTGGGTGTCAACATCAGGGATGCAACCCTGCCCACTGACCATAGCCCATTCGTCCCGTGGACAGTCTCTAAAGGCCAAGGCTGCAGTGCAGGTTCCCCCCACTGTCCCGTGAGCTCCACACCACTGGTCTTTTCGAAGAGGTGCAAGGTCCGGAAGCGCTCTTGCTATGACGGAGATGGGGGTGTGTCAGGAGGCAGAAAGGCCCGGGACTCATATTAGCACTCAGTGTTCGATTTATTTTCAAGGTGTCACACAAGTAGCATTCGCCCCTGTTTTTCACTGATGTGATTCAGAACATCAATAGTATCTCTGATCAAGGTCTCAAAGATCCCGTCAGCCAGCTGCATCTTCACACACAACTCATCCTCATCATAGTTCACCCACTGGGCCTCCTCTTCATGGAGCTCCTGGACCTGGAACGCACAAGAGAAAGAGCTTTAGAAAGACCATGTTTTCAGGATGATGACGGCAACAAATGGACAAATGGGCCCGACACAATGGATGTACGTATGGATTGTGATAAGAGTTGTACGAGCCTCCAGTAAGATGATTTTAAAAAGAGAGAGAGAGAAGAGAGAGGTTAGGGAGTCACCGATGGCTGCACACACGGCAGGAAATCAGTCAGGTGTGCTGGCTCCGTGGATGGGAAGACAGGCTGAGGGATAAGCCAGAAGGAAAAAGGAAATGCAGAGGAGGGTGATGATGCCCACCGTTTTTAAACTGCAGGAAGGCTGGAAACACGAGTATAAGAAACAGGAGTAATTAACAGAAAAACAGCTTCAAAAGTACACTTCCCTTTGACACTTGCTCAGTAGTCTATAGACATTAAAGTATTCAGCTTAGCAGGTCACCCCAATATAAGGAATAGTACAGAAATCAAGGGATCGGGGGGGGGGTGAAGAATATAAAATATTAGATAATACATAGATCTATGATTTCAAAGATAATACTGAATGTGAGTCTGGAGTATGAGAAATAAATAATTAAAATTTAATATTCCCTCCATAATTTTAAAATGTAACACTGCTTAAAATTATGTTGTTGTTGTTTTAAAGCACCCATGGACAGTTTTGCTCCCTGCAGTTTCGGACTTTGAGAGCCCTAAGCAAATGCCCAGAGCGCTGGGAGTGCAACGGGTCAGTGCTGCTGCAAACCTGTGAATCATGTAGCTAGAGCTTGGAGCTCCTTCCAGACCTGCTTTGCCAGGCTGCTGGTGTGTACATTGCTTGAGCTCGACTGGTGGATCCTGTCACCTTGCATTGCTTGTGTTCTATATGCCATTTGGGTCTGCATTGCTAAGCTTCTGAGCTACTGACTGTTGGTGACCCATCCTGCTGCTTGCTTGCCTTGCCCCAGGGAAGACTCTGCTGTCTGCTTCCTCGACCTTGGACATGGCAGCCCTAGTGAGTTGAAGGACTTCTAGTCTATTCACTGTTCCACGGAAGTGAGCTGAACTGAGCCCCCTGTACTGTTGTGTGGACTAAGCTGCTATTATATTCCTTCTTGCTCTATCTATCTATCTATCTATCTATCTATCTATCTATCTATCTATCTATCTATCTATCTATCTATCTATCTAAAATCATAAGTTTCCTGGATTTTTTTCTCTAGAGAACACTGCTTAACACAATTGGAGCCAGGAGTGGTACTAGAGAAACAAAGCCTGACATGGAGAGTGGATGCTTGTTTGACCCCTAGCGCATGGTAGTGAGTGTTTCTTCTTTGGCTACCCAGAGGTCAGAGATGGCCATGCAGCTTACTGGGTTGTTATCTGGAAAGGGCAAGGGAAGTTAAAGTTTTGATTCTCCCGTTTGGTTGTTGTCTTTGGTTATTCCTGTTTGAAATGGTGAAAATGAATGTGAATAATGTATATTTTGGGTTCAGAGGGTAAAATCGCTCCTTGAATTTCTTAGAGACCATGCTGCTTAGTGAAAGCAGCTGATAGAAGGTCAACATGGCTGACAGGATGTGCTGGTTAGATGCGGAGGCCTAAGGCCATATTTTATATCAATAGTTTAGATAAGGGTTAAGATAAGGATTGAAATGGACTGTTTTTAAAACTGAGTTTAGGATCTGGCTGGACTAGATTTATACTGTTTTCTTTTGACTGTTGTTACTGATATAATGATTGATAGAAATGACTATTGGGAAGTATAGAGAGTTAGTAAGCTCACAGTTTCAGTCACCAACTTGAATCTTTAAATGGGTTAGGAGAAGCCTGCAAAGAAGGTTCTGAAAAGATAAGCCCCACCCAGTGCTTTGGAGTATGCAGAACATCTGCATTCAGACTTGCCTAAAGGGTTATTGACAGACTGAAGAAAAAAGAAACTCTTCGTTTTTTGAATTTTGAACAAGTGGTTTGTGCCAGAAGCTGGGAAGAATTTGGAGCCAAGGAAGGAACTCTCCCGCTCTAGGAATGAACTGTTAAAGGGAGCCTATGGGCAGGCAGAAATGCTTACTAGGTGACCATCTGGATCCATTTGTTGAGTGGAAGTGAGAGAAATGCAGCAATAAAGACTGGTTGGGTCTGGCCACTGACACCCGTGGACCTGGTTCACAGGGACTAGAGGCGAAAACGAGAGTGGGTTGCCTAGTCTGAAGTTCATGACCTAGCACAAGGGGGGGCTAGGCTTGTTGAGAATTTGTGATGGTCTAAAGGCAAGGCGACCAATGGGCACCCTGGTAGGATGAAGTGAGGCAGCCCACATTGAATTGACTTGAACCTGACCAGATAAGATATTTGAGCCTCTGAACTGGGTGCATATTGCTGCTCACTTTATGGATGGCCTGTCTTGATTTGACTTTGCTTGTGGATGCAGACTTACAAGGCTCCAATTGGAATGAAGATTCTTCACACCAAATAACATGTTTGTCTCTTCAGAGCACTGCGTTGATCTAAGTAGGCAGTATAGAAATTGGATACCCAAAATGGGATGGATAAAGGCATAAAGTGGCTGGTTTACAAACTTTCATAGGTGAATAAATATATTCATAGGATTAAGGTGTAAGCGTTACTTAAATGCGATTGTCAGGCAGAAAATATTATTATGTTGTTCACTTATAGAATTTTATGTTTAATTAATGCTTTGGCACATATTGATTGTATGCATTTTAGTTTTATCCTGTTAGGTACAGCTAAGATTTTATTATTGTTTGTTAAAAAATTATATATGTCTAAAGAACTATGTAAAAGTATCTAAGTTGACAAGGGGTGGTTTGTGGCAGTTCCATAATATACTGTCAACTTCAGTGAAGGGGTGGAGTCTATCCTGTCAATCAGATCATTGACCAAGAGGCCTCTGTATGGGCATGGCCTTTTCCTGAGGATTCTGGGAATTCCTGTCGTCTTCCCTGGAGGCAGGACACACTCTCCCTCGAGACTTTCCTGCTGACAAGCCATATGGAGCTACTCTGATGGAGCCAGAGCCCTGGAACTTGAGGAGCCATGTGGAGACCCACACCAGCGCTTAGATGATTCCACGGCCACTGGATCCACAAGACTTTCTACCCACTGGCCTGTGATCTTCCTGCATTCAGCATCATTGCATGTGTTGCATGAGTCTGAAGAGAAATTTATAGGCTGGTATTGGATATATGGGCTAATATTGGACTTATGAATTTGATCTAGACTGGGCTGGGATGTTTTCTTAATATACAATTATTCTTTGATATAAAGCTCTTTCTTATATTCAGAAATGAATTTGTTTCTCTTGTCAACCCAGGTTAACACAAGGGGCATAAAAAATTGTGGAAAAATGGAATGGAAAGTTAATGGAATTTTTTCACAAACTTTTGGAAGTCCATTGCATACAGGGGCACTCCACCCCAAAATAACAATGCACACTTTCTGGTGTACACGGATTATGCTCCAGTGTATTTGGAACATCTGAGAGATGACAAAACAATATAATCAAAGTCTGTAATCATGCAAAGCATCTCCTGCCCATGCAAACCAAAATATAAACAAACAAACAAAAAACCCAAACACTGCTATTGAGTTGATTCGGACTCATAGTGACCATCTTGGACAGAGTAGAATTGCTCCTGTGTGTTTCTGAGGCCCTGAAATTTTACAGGAGCAAAAAGCCTCATCTTTTTCCCATGGAACAGGTGGGTTCTTGAACTGCTCATCTTACAGTTAGCAGTTCAAACTGGACCCACTACACTACCAGGGGTTTACTGGTCTAGGGCTATGGTTCTCATTTCAGGTGCAAGAGGTCCCAGGTTCATCCTGTGGCCGAGTCTGGAGTTGGTTGGTTTCCCCTGCTGTTCCCACCCACTAGGAAGACTAGTATTAGAAAAACAGAAAAGTGTTGGTGAAGGTTGTGGGGAAGTTAAAACCTCATCCATTAATAGGACTATGAAATAGGGAGCCACTGTGGGAAACATTTCAGCGGTTCCTCAAAAAAGCCCAAACCAAACAGTATTACCGCATGTGTCTCAGCAGTTCCACACTTAGGCATACCCAAAAGAGGTGACCAGTCCCAAAAACCTAAACCCACTGCCGTGTGTCAATTCCTGCACATAGGGCCCCTACAGAGATTCTGAGACTTTGAAAAATCTTTATGGAAGCAGAGAGCCTCATCTCTCTCCCATGGAGTGAAAGGTGGGTTTGAACTGCTGACCTTAATGTTAGCAATCCAACACTAACTTGACAGGGCCATCTGGGCTACAAAAAGACTCGACTCAAACTATTGCATATCACCTTTCAGTGTAGCACTATTCACAACAGGCAAAAGGTAGAAACAACCTAAAAACCTAGCAAAAGATGAATGGCTAAACCCTGTACTCACATATGCATACAATAAAATACTACACTGTCATAAATACAAATGAAGTTCTACTATATGCTTAATATAGACCACCCTTAAAACATGCTGAGTGAAATAAAGAAATAAAACACATGATCCCATTATATGAAACAGCTAGAGGTGAAGGTTTGTTAGTGGCTACTGGGGGCAGCGGCGAGGAAAGCGGGCAGTTAGCGTGTAAGGGGCACTATGGAGTCTGTTCTGACTACTAGTGACCCCTGCCCTGGTGACAGTCCCACAGGGCTTCCTTTAGGCTGTACCTGCTAAACAAACAGACTGCCAGGTCTCTCTTCCCTGAGCTCGTGAGTGGGTCTGAACCTTCTAGCTAAGAGCCAAATGCTTAACTGTTGTGTTTCTATTCAGGGTAATGAAAACTGGGAGACAGTAGTGATGTGATTATGATAAGCATAATGTTATTGAAGTGTACACATAAAAAATGTTGAATGACATAAATTTTCATGTATGTATTTAACACAATGAGGAGAAAAAAGAATGTTTACTTTAATACATTTAAAAAACCTTTGCAGTTCTATATTATAGCACCAAGTTATATTGGTGACCCTAATTTTATATAGCATAATTTGGACCTTGGTTATTTAGAGAGAGGGGGTGGGAGGGATAAAATGGGAACATTATTATACATCAATCTAATTATTAGGTAGTAATATCTTAAAATGTTAGAGACACTCTTACATGCCATTTAAAAGCCCTCATCTCATTGGATTATGACAGCTCTATGAGGCAGGCATCGCACAGGTGGGAACCCTGAGACAGAGGTAGAGTAACTCCCCCAAAGTCACTGAGATACGAAGTCAGGAGAGACAAGACTGGCATCTTACAGGCAGTGTCATCATGGGCGCCTCGCTCTCAACTGTCAGGGCAGTGCATCTCAGCCTTCCTCAGGCCGCCACCCTTTCGTGCAGCTCCTCAGGTGGTGGTGGCCCCAACCATTAAATGATTTTTGTTGCTACTTCATTACTGCAATTTTGCTACTGTTATGAATCCTAATGTAAATATTGGATATGCAGGATGTATTTTCATTGTTACAAATTAAACATAATTAAAGCATAGTGATTAATCACAAAACGAGATGTAATTATATATTGTGAAATATTCATGTTTTCAAATGGTCTTAAGGGACCCCTGTGAACGGGTCGTTCAACCCCCCCAAAGGGGTCACAACCCATAGGTTGAGAACCGCTCTGTCGGCACTTATCCACATGAGAGTATTTGGGGTTTAGCACATCTAAAAGTGTAAATGAAGCTCTGCAAGTTCTAGGACCCTTCATATGAGGGTGATCAAGTGAAATTACCTGCAGTTGAAATTCTAGAAATAAAAAAAGTAGGAATAACGAGAAATTTAAACAAATTTCTAAGATGGCTTCCTTTTGTCTACAGTATTGACAAGTCAAAATATTAACTACTCTCGTCTTTGAGAGGAGCCCTGGGGCACAGTGGATGTGTCTCGGGCTGCTTACCACATGACGAGCAGTGGAGAAACCACCACATGAGGTTTTCTACTCCGGTAAAGAGTTCAGATCTCAAAAGCCACGGGGCAGTTCTAGCCTGTGCCATGGGTTACGATGAGTTAGGACAGACTCGAAGGTAGTGAGTCTGGTTTTTTGTTTGATATTCTTTGCAATGTTCTTAATTTTGAAAAAAAAAATCCTACATAAGAAAACTAATAAAAAACATCATCAATTTCAAGAAAATGATAGAGTAAGACTTTGTTAACTACATTAAAAATAGTTCTCATATAAATATATATAGGTTTAGGGTGGATAAAATCTAATTTAAACTATTTGTAATGTACACAGCTCTGTAGGCTCATGCCTCTCTGTAGAAAACAGAAAACTCTTTTATAGCAAGAAAAGGGGAGATTAATAAAATATGTATTATGTGATTGTTTCCCAATTTCTAAATCTCATCAATTCCAATACACAACTCTCATCCAAGCTAGAATCATCTTATACTTACAAAAGAAGCAGTGTTAGCTTGTTGACTGTTGGAGAACTTTCTGCTAACTGCTGGAGAGACAGCTCTACTAAGTAGCCTGCGCAGTAACCTCCACAGTCAAGGACAATACCGTGTCTGGTACATTTAATGAAGAGCTGTGGATCTACCAATTTGCTTACTGTTTAATTCCTAGATAAATTGCTTGCTATTTCTGATTAATAGCTCAGGTTTGGAGATGGCTCCAAACTTAAGGTGACCAGATTTTAACATTGGTAAAGCGGGACACCATTGACCGGGGGTGGAGGGGAGGTGGGGGGTGGGGGGTGTGGAGTTGGGGGTGGGGGTTTTGTGATTAAAAATTTGGTCTATATGGAGCAACAAAAATTTTCATAGAATGCAAAAATAGTATTGTAATATCTTTTTAAAATTTTCAACATAAGTACAATTTACAAATATAGTACAATACAAATTATGTATAGTATTATTTTATTCTTTGGTATATTTCTCATTTGAGTGAATTCTTTTTAGTAGATTGCTGTCGTTGTTTAAAAGGTCATGAGATTTTTCACAAGAATTTGTTAAATTATATTTCACACGTAAAATGGCTTTCAAAGTCTCAACATTTTATTGTGACTTTTCTGATGTCCACACTTTATTTACTGTAGAAAAACTGTGTTCAGTCACAGCATTCGTTCCTGGTAAGGTCAGCGCGTATTCCACAATTTTTAGTGCATTATTGTATAGAACATGGTTTGTTTCAAAATGATGAAATATTTCTAACCATTTGTTCTTTATTGTGATTTTTGCTGATGCCCAAGATTTAACCTTTTCCTTATCAATATATTTTCTAATAATGATACCTTATTAAAAATATCATTTTAGGAAATATTACTATATGGGAAATTTTGAGTAATATGATTGAATAATCTTTGCACATCATTCCAATTAAGTTCTTGTTTAATGTAAGCCAATGAAAATGTTCAATATCATTGTAATGTACAGTCCACTCTTCTAAATAATCTATGCAGTTACTATAGAACTTTTTAACGTGAGTCATGATATCTGCACGATTTATTGCACCTTGTTCTTCTAGCTGGCTCATACTATTACGGATAGTTAACAGAAGAAAATTATTTTCTAACTGCTCTTGACACTGACATTTTAAATTATTAACTTCATTTGCTACTTCAATTACCGAAATTTTGTCACCTTCAGTAAGTTTTATAGCATTTTGAAACAGAGCTGCTTGATTGTGTACAAACTCTAGCCAAATTTTTGAAGATTATTTTCCAAAAAAACTCTTCTAAAATTCTAAGACATTTATCCTGTGATAGAAAGTAGGATTTCAAAGGATCATATATTTTCAGAATTCTTTCAACAGCTGGCAAAAGAGCTAACCAGCGCGTTACACTGATTCCAAGGATTTTCTGATATTTGACTTCTGCAGTTTCACAAAACTCTTTAAGCATTTCAACGCGCACAGTGTATATATAGAAATAAGACTATATTTTAACTTTTCCACATCTACGGGCAACACATCAGCAGCTCTTTGACTGGCGTTATGTATTATGCATATTCCCTTCCCGTTCTCCTGCTGTTCCCTAGCTTGTCGCGCATTCTTCCCCAAAATCGGGACTTTTAAAAAACGCTGCAGGACGTGGGACAAATTGTTAAAAATCCAAACTGCTATCTCCCCCACCGCCAATACATTCGATCCAACCACTACAGAGATGGCATCTTTATAAGCATGTGAAGTGACACTTACCTGGGCCCTAGCTGCAGGCTCTGCTTTCCACGGTGACACTGAGAGACTTACTACCTACGGCAGTTCCCTCATTTCCTCTGAGCTGTGCTCGAGACCAATTTGCTTCAATACACCTAAGCGTCCTTTGAGTTGGCTTTCCTTCCTCCACATTCTGGGTCCCTTTGAAGTACTGTTCCAGTGATTTTTTTTAAAACCATAAATCTGATATAGTTATTTCTTTTACTTAAAACCCCCTGCATTTAAGATCAATTTCAAAATCCTTATCCTAGCTGTAAAAGTGCTACAGGATGTCGGCTCTATCTCGCTCTCTAGATTTATCTTATGCCATCTGCTTCTTAACTCTCCCACCACGCTGACATTTCAGCTCAAACTCACGATTCTTGCCATGGCAAGACCTCATCACGCTGGGCTCGCTCTCGCTGAACTACAGCGCCACAAGCCCTTCCTCAGCCTTAAGATCTGCGCTCACGTGCCCCTACCTCGGAGAAGCTTGTCCTAACCATTCTCATCAGATCGGTTTTCTTGGATTTATGCATTCATCCTAACTCCCTAGTCTTCTATTTGTCTCTCTTAATTTACTACACATTTGTGTACACCAACAGCATTCTTCTGCCACCAAACTGTAAATCCACGAAGGCAGGGTGTATGTCTGTTTTCTTCCCATTTTAACAGCGGCCCTTGGTTAACACAATTTCTGACCCAAGGTGTCCACAGAGGTGGACAAGGCACAGGATCTAATAACAGAGAGGGTAGACAAGTCTCTCCTGACATGTGTTTTTCTTTAATTCTTAGAAGTGAAATATCCTTCTAAAACATTTTCTAATTATCTTGGAAAATAGTAATTCCAGCTTTAAATACTGTAGAAATATGAGAACAATTCCCCTTTCTGGAAAAGCAAAGCTCTATGAAGAAGTAGTAGGCTAGCTCAAGCTATGCCCACTGCTAGGTACACTAGTGGTTGCTCTGCTCGGTACAGAAGAAGGCCGCTCCAGAGACAGAAAGGGCGGACTGCGGCACCTTACATCACAATAGACACAGCTCAGTTGTACACACTGACCAGGATATGATCTACTCGGTCTCTCTTCTTTCTTCCAAATTTCATCATTTTCTGCCAATCTGTCTTGTGGTTTGATTCCTTTTTAAGACTGAACAACTTGAGTACTTCAGTTGCTATGAAGTTCTATGAAAAATAAGGAGTGAGTGAAACACAAAGTTCTCAATATTTATGTACTTAGAATGCAATACAAAGATTACAATGCTAGAAAAGAGTGTTTATAATAAAATATCATAAATTTCTTCCACTTAAGTTTCATTTAATATGAAAAGAAGAGCATTTCAAATGCTTGGACTATATTCATTTAAAGAAATTTTGTTTTTTATACAACACAGTAGGCCCCTCATACAAATGTAAAGCCGTTGATTCATCTGCAAAGAAAAGCCACTTTTCAGCCCACAAGTTCAAGTACAAAACTTTGAGCTGGCAATAACTACTAAAGAATATGACAACCTGTCATGAAATTAGTGGGACCAACGTCATGCGAGAAAAGTTTAAAATTTTAGCTGGGGTATTTTCTATTGAAATACCAAGATTGATATATATTAAAAAATACCACCAACACTTCAGAATGAGACACATGAGAATTTGATTGCTAATGATATTTGCTCAACTATCACCTTTAAAAAGCTTTATAAACACACACACACACACACAAAACTGTACAAAATACTATTTCAATGTTAAAACTACTGGGCAGGTCTACTCTGTATTACTGTGATGTGTGCACTTTGATGAATTCTAGTTTATATAATGGATCCTGCTTTATTTGAACTTAATTTGTTCTTTATTATTTTCAAATTAATTTGTTTGATTACTTTTCACGGTTGTTCTGTCAAAAGCATCAATGTTGTTCATGGGGGAGGTGACACTTTCCCACCCCCTAGAAGATTCTCAGACTACTGAGGTGCCCCACACTCCAGCTATCCCCTGTTGCACTAACACATACTCTCTCTCACGGGCACGCGACAGTTTACTGACTGTGGCGGGCTGCAAGGAATGACACACAGGGCTTGTTCTGAAAACCTTCCCAGGTAGTTCTGGTACTCTGTCTCTCAAAGTGACAATGAATGAATGATATCTGTTTGATGATAATGACTAAAATTCATCTGTGAGAACCTTTTATGTTTTGCTATTTAATTGAAGTGGAGGTTAGTAAACGTCTCTGTAAGGGCAGGCAGTAAGTCTGTTGGGCCCTGTGGGCCGTGATGCAACTATAGCCGCTGTCTACCATTTGGTTCCCGGCTTCCCTCGTCTGTGGTCACCCGTGACCCAGAAGTGCTAAAGGAGTCCAGAGAAGGATGAATCTTGTGCCCTTTATGGGATTTTTAGTACAATGTACTGTTATAATTAGTCTATTTTTAAAACGTACTGTTGTTAATCTCTAATTCATTCATTAAACTTTATCACAGGTTTATCACATATACAGGACAAAATGGTATCTAAAAGTTCGATATTCAGGTTTCAGACATTCCTGAGGGCTTTGGAACGTATTTTAGAAACTGAGGAGAACGGGGAGCACTGCCTATGATAAAAAGCTGTCACCTTCAGTAAGGATGGTGCCTCAGTGTGGGGCAGGCCCTCAGGAGATAAAGGTGAGTGAACACAGGGGCCCTGTTTTATGGCGCTTATAAGCCCATGTAAATTAACAGCACGTCCAAAAGGAGGTATTCTCTAGCTGTGAGTCACCTTGATTTCATCAAGATCATTTGGATTTTTCACTCGTCGGAAATAATGAGAGTTGATTCTACATGGTTTCATCCAGACTGGTTGATTCAAGTTGGGATCCTCAGCAAATATTTCCTCAAAAATCTCTTTTGTTAAATCAAAAACGGCCTTGAGAAAAAGAAATAAAATGGTTAAGAATCCAAATAACAGACAATGGAGAGAAGTTTGAAAATCAGAATTCTCCTCCTGTGTCACATACCTGTTTGTAGACCCTTTTACTGGTGCTTTCTAGATCTTGACCCTTGCTGACACAGCCAAGCAGCCTTGTAGGAATACTAATGCTACGCAGATCATGACCCAATTCTTTCCATTTCCAAAGTTCTTCTGCTGCATCATTTACCAGAATTTCTACTTCCGCTGTAGTATGTGGGACTGCCAATAACGTGCCACAGGGCTTTTGGGGGGGTCGCTTAGATTCTGCCATCACAGGCACAATGGCTTCTTCTATCTTGTTTTTTGGGGCTTTGTGAGAGGAACTCAAACCAAAGTCTTCATCAAACCAGTCTTGATCATCTGCTAACACGTTCAGGAACTCCCGGCTGATCTCAAGCTCAGCAAGTCTCTTAGCAAGCTCCTCCTGTCCACTGGCACCAAACACCGGGCTTTCCTATAGGGTGAAACCATTCAAATGGAATTTAGTGACTTCAGATCATTTAAACAAGCAAAACAAAAACTACGTGGTGCTTACCAGTAAATAATTTAAAGGAAAATTATCTAGTGTCCCACTAGTCTATTTATATTTTTAACTGAATTCTGATAAATCTATTAGGTTTTTCTTTTCCTTTTGTGTATCATTATCATTCCGTTTCTGAGGGACTGTGTGGGTTATGGAAATGAGATGTCAAATTTCTCACCTCTGGTGATTATCTGGCTCAAGTTACTCAAAATCATTACTTTTGCTCAGTGCTCCATAGGCATCCTAGATAAGTTGATGGTCTGAGTGTATGTCATAGTGGGTATACTTCAGTTTTAGCAGGATCAACATCACAACTGGTAACATCGGCACAGCATCCATGACTAATAGGCAGATATATCATTTTAGAGGCAAAAAAAGGGTTTCTTCAAGAACGGAGCTGTTAACAATTGGTAAAACTCCATGGGACAAATCTTTATAGTAAATCTATAAGAAGATCTAATCTGTGGCCAGTAATCAAGGTTGTCAACTCAGCAGTTTAAATGGATGTTTCAGTTCCCATCAACCTGTCAGTGTTTGTGACACTCTGGTGACTACTCATGACGTAACAGAGGGCAATTACATATCAGACAGAACAATAGCTACAGGGCACTTAACATCTGAAAGCTAGTACAGTGATCTTTGCTTAATAAACATGCTAGAAACAAACAAGCAAAAACTATCAGAAGCCACAAAGTTAAAATGCCAGGCAGAGGTAAGCTAAATTGACTTTTTTTCCCCCCCCGCCCCTGAGAATACTTACGGGTCTGGGGCACAAATCTGGAGACGAAATCTCTTCTTTCTCATCTTCCAAGTCAGACCTTAAGAAGTAATCTGGAACACTTGGTGACTGCTCCTCAAGAGTCTGGACCAGGCCTTGGGGAACCACTACCACTTGGCCATCAAGAAGCTGCTGATTGCTAAGCTGGATTTTCTCATCCCGTGCTCGTTTAATTTGTTGCAGTTGTCTGACTGTGTCCGTCACAAAAGCACTCAGCAAACTGTCTGTAAGTACGCTGACTGTGTCGAGGGGCTCCTGGGATTTTTCCTCCTCACTCAGTGATGTCCTCAGCTGGGATTCCAATTGTTTCTTTTCTCTCCTCAAAAGATCCAGCAGGGGAGTAGAAAGTTTTTGTGAAACCTCAGAATGTAGGTTCTCTTCAACTTCAGTAAACTGCTGTTGCTTCTGCAATTCTTCCGAAAAGGTACTGTCTAAAGTATCATCTTCGACAGCAATGGATACCTTCTCTATGGCATCAGAAGTAAGGTCTTTGCTTTCCTTTGAGGAAATCCGTGAATCCACTTCAGTCTGCAGGTGAGCATGGGCTTCCAGGGCCTCAGACATGCCCTGTATGTTATCTCTTACTATTCTAAGGCTTTTGTCAACTGAGGCTTCCTTGTCACCCAAGCTAGGTAGAGATTTTTCATAAAAACATTCAATCGTGTCATCTTCTCCATCAGACTTGGAGTCCTCTGTATCTTTTGGTTTTTGATTACTGTATTGTTCATCTGAATAAGAGTCTTCGTCTTCATTTGTGTCGATATAGTCATCATAGTTTTCTGGAATGTGAGATATTTTTTGGGGAGGTGCAAAAATACCATGCTTCTCTTTGCAGACGAAGTATACAATACCATCATATGTTCCATTGTTGTTTCCTTCCGGCTTATCCAACTCCACTCCAGCCCAAAACCCTTTAGCAAAACTAGTCACACCTTTGAATCGAAGAGTTCCTGGTTGAAAATTGCCAATGAGCACCCTATCACCAATGTGGAAATCAAGCAACTCGTCCATGACAGAAACTGCAGCCAAGGAAAGGCACGCAGTGACCCCCTGTTGGTGTTGGACATCACTGCGCTCCTTACTGCTCATGAGCTCGGTGGTGGACTTGAGCTGTAACAGCCCCTCAGAGTGCACAGTGCTCTGAAGGGAAAGGCTCTTCTCGCTTAGGCACTCACTAATCTCATCGTCACTGCTGAAGCTGGGAGCCCTACTTCTAGAGCTCCTCATTGGCTGGGGTTCTTTCCTGAGTGACAGCAACGATGATAACTCAAAGTCATCTTTGTACAGCTCAGGGGAAACGTCTTTCCTGGCAGATGCTGCTTCAGACTCTTCGGAGCAGGACAGCTCTCTCAGGGTGGAGTAATGGTCTGACAGCGATGAGGCCCTTTCCTTGATGCTTCTTTGTTCAGGAAGGCTGTTTCCCAACTCTCGCTCCGTCAACATTTCCTCTTTTTTATGAAGATTTCCTATAACCAATCTAAGCAAATCTTCCTGAACATTTACAGGGTCTAAAGGAACATCTTTCTTCGAAAGAATTTCAGATGAATCTCCCTGTTCCAGGTCTAATTTCAAGAAGACACCAGCACCTTCAATTTCACTCTTCTCTAGCTTTGCATGTTCTGCCTCTTCTGGCATTTCTGATTTTTTATTGGGTTTTTCATCAACCTTGGCTGCGGACACATCAAGAATTCTACTAGGGGCATTTAGCAGGTGTAACGAAGCTACATTTTCTAGAGAATCTCCAGATTCCGCCCTAACTTTCCTTGATGGTCTAAGAACTGGAGATGAGGTCTGAAAACGCTCTTCTGCTTGATTATCCAATTCAACCACTCTCTTTGCATACGGAGATAAAGGTCTTTCTGATGCTGATCTCTCAGAACCTGTAAGTCCGGCATCTGGAAGAAAAAGCAAAAATACTACATCAAAATTACGTGATCATAATCTTTTGATTTTTATAACCCAACTTTAAACAAAAGTTAAATCTTGGTAAGGTTAAATCTTACTAAGTTCTTAGTAAGAACTCTGGTCAGGAAATATGATCTTCTTAGTTACCAAAAAAGCTAAATTTTTGGGTTTTGTACCATTAATCTATTTTATTTTATGAAACTATTTTATTTTGTTGTGCCGAAAGAGAACTGAAATGAGTTTGAAAAAATTTTAAGTTTGGAGTAATTTCTTTTTTTTTTAATTTTTTTTTATTTTTTTATTTTTTTTTCTTCTTTTACATTTTATTAGGGACTCCAACAACTCTTACCACAATCCATACATATACATACATCAATTGTACAAAGCACACCCATACACTCCCTGTCCCAATCACTCTCAAGGCATTTGCTCTTCACCTAAGCCCCTTGCATGAGGTCCTCCTTTTTTTCCCCCCCTCCCTCCCTTTTCCCCCCTCCCTCATATGCCCTTGGTAATTTATACCTCGTTATTTTGTCATATCTTGCCCTATTCGGGGTCTCCCTTCCCCCCTTCTCTGCTGTCCCTCTCCCAGGGAAGAGGTCACATGTGGCTCCTTGTAATCAGTTCCCCCTTTCCAACCCACTCACCCTCCACTCTCCCAGCATCGTCCCTCACGCCCTTGGTCCTGGAGGTATCATCCACCCTGGATTCCCTGTATCTCCAACCCTCCTATGTACCAGTGTACAGCCTCTGTCCTATCCAGCCCTGCAAGGTAGAATTCGGATCATGGTAGTTGGGGGGAGGAAGCATCCAGGATCTGGGGGAAAGCTGTGTTCTTCATCGATACTACCTCACACCCTAATTAACCCATCTCCTCTCCTAAGCCCCTCTATGAGGGGATCTCCATTGGCTGACACTTGGGCCTTGGGTCTCCACTCTGCACTTCCCCCTTCATTTAATATAATATATATATACACATACATATATACATATACACATAAATACACATACATACACACACATATCTTTTTTTTTTTTTTGTTGCATGATGCCTTATATCTGGTCCCTTGGGCACCTCGTGATCGCACTGGCCGGTGTGCTTCTTCCATGTGGGCTTATTTGTTTCTGAGCGAGATGGCCGCTTGTTCACCTTCAAGCCTTTAAGACCCCAGACACTATCTCTTTTGATAGCCGGGCACCATCAGCTTTCTTCACCACATTTGCTTATGCACCCATTTGTCTTCAGCGATCCTATCATGGAGGTGTGCAGTCAATGATATGATTTTTTGTTCTTTGATGCCTGGTAACTGATCCCTTTGGGACCACTCGATCACACAGGCTGGTGTGTTCTTCCATGTGGACTTTGTTGCTTCTGAGCTAGATGGCCGCTTGTTTATCTTCAAGCCTTTAAGACCCCAGTCACTATCTCTTTTGATAGCCGGGCACCATCAGCTTTCTTCACCACATTTACTTGTTCACCCATGTTGGCTCCAGCTGTTGTGTCGGGAGAGTGAGCATCATAGAGTACAATTTAATAAAAGAAGGTATTCATGCATAGAGGGAGTGTTTGAGTAGAGGCCCAAGGTCCTTCTGCCACCTTAATACTTGACCTATAAATATAGACACAAAGATCTATTTCCCCAACCTCCTATATATATTTGCATGTACATGTCTTTGTCTAGACCTCCATGAATGCCCTTTGACTCCTAGCTCTTTCCTCCATCTCCCTTGACCTTCCTCCTGCCCTACTACCATGCTTCATTGCCACCTGGGCTAGAGTATACCTCTTCTCTAAGCAACCTTACCCTTGATCATTTCCCACCAGGCCTGCCACTCCCCCTTCTCTACCCTTTGGGGTCCCATGTTTTTCCCTTGTCCCTGGGTTTGTTAACACCACTTCCTTACCCCCCCCTACCCCCTGGAGTAATTTCTTAAGAGTGTTGTCTTAGGTGACTGTCCCCTACTTACACAAAACCAGCATTACATAATGAACAGGATATACATTTTTCAAACAGGCAATGTGAAAGGGAGAAATATATTTCTAAAAGAATAAATATTCCTGGGAACTTCAACTGCGCTTTCTTATGTAAAAAAGAAAAATTTCTGTAAATAGTCAAATTTGCAAAATAAGATGAAAGTATGAATGATTTGATGAGCTAACATACTATGAATTAAATGTTCTGAATTCCAATTTCTATTTTGCTATTAAGATGCGAGCTTTATCATGGTGCAATTTTGTTTCATTTCCAAATTGAATTATTTTTTATTCCCCACGGTTTTCTTTCTTTTTGCTTGTTTTTACCATAAAATTGGGGCACTAAAGACTGATTCACATAACTTCTTGCTGTAGATGTAGAAGAGGCATCTGAACCAATCCCTAACCTGCGCAGGTCTAATCTAATCATTTTCCACAGTGACATACCAATGTGTGCGGCAACAGACTCCAGAGAACCTCTCGAATGTTCTGACTCGGTCAGGGATTTCCAATTTTTGGTTGTTTCGGGTCTGAAACAGAAACATTCATGAATAGAAATACATACATTACAAGCAGTGTAATAACTGAAAAGAAAGAGCAGCTGTCTACAGAGGGCTCTTTTCTCCTCTTCTCCACACGAGGTGTGCCACGCTCTCAGTGGAGGGTGTTGCCTGCTTTACTGAGAGCACCAGAAGCCATAAGACACAGATGTCGTAGATTATCAAGTTTTTTATCTATATATTTGTCTTTAACTTTAGCTGCCCCAACTTCCCTGGTCTCACACTTGTTTAAAACTAATTGTTCACACTTGTTTTTGCTCTCGATTCCACCCCTTTCCACAGCCACGCAGACTGAGCAGAGCTTCTACACATTTCTATTCTCTTTTCCTCATTCTTCGGTTCTTCCATCTAGGTACTCTTCATCTTAAAAATTAGTCTTAAGTCACACAAACAAAAATGTCCTCCCTTAATTCTTCATTCCTCTGTCCATACTCCTATTTCCCCCTCTTTATATTTAATAGAAATAGCTACTAGAGAGTAACCCCCCAAAATGAAAATTTTTTTCAAAGCTGTGTATTTAATTTTTTTACAAAACCACCCTATCATCTTCAAACCACTCTCCATTACACTTAATACATTTGTCAAATCTGATATTCCATTCTTGGAAACATTTTTCAAGCTCATCTGTTTGGATGGCTGACAGCACCTCCTTCGTTGTTTTTTTCACTTCTATATTGTCGTCGTTTTTCATGTCATGCTTCATTCTCAGAAACAAAAAGAAGTCGCATGGAGCGAGGTCAAGTGAATAAGGTGCATGGGGCAAGAAAGGTATCCTATTTTTTGCCAAAACCTGACGCACTGAAGACGGCTGTGTGAGCAGGTATATTGTTGTGACGGCAAAACCAGTCCTCCATCTGCC
Source organism: Tenrec ecaudatus (assembly GCF_050624435.1). Lineage (NCBI taxonomy): Eukaryota > Metazoa > Chordata > Mammalia > Afrosoricida > Tenrecidae > Tenrec > Tenrec ecaudatus. The sequence continues at coordinate 193,671,492 of NC_134530.1, read as the reverse complement.
ACAATTCAAGCCTCTCTTGTCACACAGTTATGCAAGCTTTTCAGAACTGCTAAACAGAAAGCCCGATTAACAATCTGACCTGGTAGAACGAACTCCAAATTCACCATCCACTTCACATAAAACAAAAAACAACAAATGAGCATCTTACTCTTTGATTTCATTTGAGGAGCTTTTAGGCAAGGCGACATTGGCATTTTTCTCTGCCTTGACTGACGTTTGCTCTTGGGGTTGTAAGAATCACACCATGTCTCGCCGCCAGTGACGGCTGGGAAAAAATCTGGGTTGCTTTGAAGCGGTTCTTCCCAAGCTCAGCATCTTTCCACTGGATGCGCTTTTTGCTGGTTAGTCACTATTCAAGGCACAAATTTCACAGCGACCCTTCTCATTCCCAAAGCTTCCATCCCAATTCACTGAACCGAGCTCCAAGGTAGTCCAGATAGCTTCCCCATCTTCTCAATGGTCCGTCATCAGTCCTCGAGCACAAGTGCACGGATTGTGTCAATATTTTTGTCCATTTGAGAAGATGACAGACATCCAGAATGAAGTTTGTCATCAATCGACATTTCACCCTTTTTGAAACGAGAAAACCACTGTGCACTTGAGTTTTTCCCATAGCGCTGTCCTTGTAAGCTGTGGTCAGCATCCCAACAGCTCTACAGCATTGTTCCCCCAGCAGGAAACAAAATTTCACAGCCACACGCTCTTCACTTAAATCACCCATCACAAAAAAAATAAGGTTCGAGCAAAACTGCTTTTATGAAAAAATTCACGGTTAGAAGAGAGAACCTTCTTGGGCAATGCCACTTGGTGCACTAACTCAGAGTCAGTTGCTCAATGGTTGCCTAGTGGGAAAAATGTGGACTACAAAAGCCCTGCCCAGCAGTGTCTTTTCCCGGTGTTTTGGGGATACCCCTCATACATTCTCAATGTTTATTTTCTTGTCTCCTCTTCTTATGCTAAGCTATAATATTTAGCTTCCCATCTACCTTCTTGGAGCTCTGATGGAGTTGTTGGTTATACTTTGGCTGCACTATGAACAGTAGTTCGAAGCCATGCTGCTCCAAGGGGAAAGATGAGGCTTTCCATTTCAATATATAAGATTTAGTTTCAGAATCCCACAGGGGCAGTTCTACTCATCTTTTAGGGTTGCTGATTGAGGATTAACTTGACAGTAGTGAATTCTTCCTACTTTCTTACAATGCCCTTTAAATGTTTCTATTTCTTCATCCTTAGTCTTTGGCCCCTCCCTTTTATTCTTTCTGAATGCATATGGTGCTCTATTAAGGTTTAACAACTATTTAGATGCTAAAAGACCGTATCTCAAAGGCTAATAGCTTTCCTTGCTAACTTCACAGATGAAGCACCAAAAAAAACTCTACTCCTGTTTGACTTCAATTCATAGTGATTCTATAGTACAGAACAGAACTGCTCAATAGGGCTTTTGAGACTACAAATCTTTATGAGAGCAGACAGACTCATCTTTCTCCTACAGAGGGACTGGTGGATTTCAACTGCCAACCAAGACAGCCCAAAGTTTAACCCATTAAGTTACCAAGACTCCTTAGATGAAATAGTCACTTAAAACACAGCACAAGAACACAAAACTTACTTTCCAGTTGATTCTGACTCATAGCAACCCTATAGGACAGAGTAGAGTTGTTCTTGTGGGTTTCTGAGACTGTAAATCTTTAAAGGGAGTAGAAAGCCTCATCTTTCTCCTGGGGAGCAGCTGGTGGTTTCAAACTGCTGACCTTGCAGTTAGCAGCCTAATATGTAACCCATTATGCCACAGGCACCTCAAAATTAAGTGTTTAAAAACCATTAAGTATAAGCTTTTCACAAAATTCCTTGCTTTCCCTTAGTTTAATAACGCCAACTACCTAACCAATGCTACTCAAGACAGAAACTTGGGAGTTGTGGTTTTTACATGATTTGTTGTCAATTTGAGACTATTAACAGTGAAGGGGTGGAGTTTAGCCTGTCAATCAGGCTGCAGCTTGATGACTTCATTTGGAGCCGCTACAGAGATAAATACCTAAATACCGTATATACTTGAGTATAAGCCGACCCAGATATTCTCCGAGGCTCCTAATTTTACCACAAAAACTACCTTAAAAATGTGCTCGAAAAATTAGGTTTATACTCAAATATATACGGTAGTTTGCTGGAGGCAGGACACTCACTCACTCCCTGTGAAACATTCTCGTGGGACTACACTAGAGCCCTGGAGTCAAAGGAGCTACGTGGAGACCCCTGCCAGCGTTCAGATGTTTCCACTGTCACTGGATCCACAATACTTTCCACCCACTGGCCTGTAATATTCCTGCATTTGGCGTCATCGCAATGTGTTGTCTGAGTCTTAAGAGGAGCTTACAGACTGGTATTGGTCATATGGGCTAATATCAGACTTGATCTGGTCTGAACTGGAATGTTTTCTTAATATACAATTATTCTCTTATATACAGCTTGTGGTAGTTACATAATCTGGTGTCAATTTGAGGATTAAGAGTGTAGGGGTGGAGTCTAGCCTGTCAATCAGGTCACTGAGCGAGCATGGCCTTCTCCTAAGGATTTTGGGAACTCCTGCACTCCTCCTTGGAGGCAGGAACACTCTCTCTCTCTCTGCTCACTCCCTGTGAGACATGCCTGTGGAGAAGACACATGGAGAGAGGCTGGTGGAGTCAGACTTTTGGAGCTGGAGAAGCCACGTGGAGACCCCTGCCAGCGGTGAGATGTTTACAATGCCACTGGATCCACAAGACTTCCCACCTAGTGGCCTGCGATCTTCCTGTGTTTGGAGTCATTGCATGTGTTTTGTGAGTCTAAAGAGGACTTTATAAATTGGTATTGGACATATGGGCTAATATTGGACTTATGGACTTGATCTAGACTAGACTGGGATGTTTTCTCAATATTTGACTGCTTTTTTTTTTTTCTGTCTCGTCTACCAGGACTAACACATGATGGTACCTTGGGAGGTGGAGTACTAGAGAAACAAATCATGAAGATGGAGAGTGGAAGTTAGTTTGACCTCTCCCTCACGGTAGTTTTTCTTTTTTGGCTAGCCAGAGGTTAGATATATTCATGCAGTTTACTGGGTTGCTTTCTGGAAACAATATGGGAAGGTAAAGTTTTGATAATTTTGTTTGGTTGTGATCTTTGGCTATACTGCTTGAGACAATGAAAATGAATGTTAATGTATATTTGAGCCCAGGCATAGGAATCCCCTCGAATTCTCAGAAACCATTCTTCTTAGGAAACATGGCTGACAGAAGTTCAAAATGGCTGACAGAAAGCCTGGCTCTGGTGTGATTCAGCCAGAAACCTAATCCCATACTTTTGTATCAGTAGGGTAGTTTAGATAAGGTTTAAGATAAGCTAAATAAGGATTGAACTTGACTGTTTTAAGAATTGAGTTTAGTATCTGATTCTACTTCACTTATACTTATTTCTTCTGCTTATTATTGTTGTTATAAGGATTCATAGAACTGATTATTGGGAAGCATGAAAATAGAAGCTTGTAGGCCCACTTGCTTTCAGCCATTAAAATTTGATCTTTAAATGGGTTTAGGACATACCTGCAAAGAAGGCCCTGAAAAAATAAGCCCCACCCAGTTTCTCAAGATGTCTGTATTCAGAGTCTTGCCTAAGGGGCCGTTGTTGACAGATTGAAAGGGAAAAAAAAGAACTCCTTAGATATTTGAAGTTTGAACTAGTGTTTCTTCTGGAACCAGGAAGAAAACTCCTCTCTAGGACTGAATGTTAAACGAAAGCCTGTGGGCAGGCTGAAGTGCTTCCTAGGTGATCTCCTGGATCCAATCGTTGAGTGGAAGTGGGAGAAATGCAGAAATAAAGACCCATGGACTTGGTTTACAGGAACTAGAGGAGAAGGACAAGAGCAGGTTGACTGGTCTGAAGTTCATGACCTAGCACAAGGGGCCTAGGCTTGTTGAGAATTTGTGATGAGCCCATGGTCTAAAGGAGAGGTGATCAAGGGACACCCTGGCGAGGCTAAGTGAGGCAGCCCACATTGAGTTGACCAGAACCTGGCCAGATGAAGAGAAGATATTTGAGCCTGTGAATTGGTGCCTACTGCTGCAGACTTTCTGGATGCCTGGCCTGATTTGGCTTTGCTTATGGAGGTGGACTTCACAGGGCTCCAACTGGAATAAAGATTCTTCATGTCAAAGAATATGATTGTCTCCTCAGAGCACTGGGTTGATGTAAGTGGGTAGTATAGAGATTGGATATCCAAAATGGGGAGGATTAAGGCATGAAGTGGTTGGCTTACACACTTTCATAGGTGAGGGAAAATATTCATAGTATTATAGGATTATGGTGTAGGCGTTACTTAACTGCAATTGTTAGACATAGAATATTTTTGTTTAGTTCACTTATAGAATGTTATCTTTAAATGAGGGTGGCACATTTTCTAATTGTATGCATTTTAGTTTTGTCCTATTAGGTACACACATGTAATTTTGAAATAATTATAAAAACATATCTATACCTAGTAGGCTAAAACTAAAATGACAACAGTGACACTGACCACAGCAGCTAATAATACACAGTGCTCACTGTGTGCTAGCTTCTGCTCTAAGTGCTTCATGAACAGTAAGCCTTGCAGCCTCATAACAATTCTGTGTGTCAGGTACTGTTATTTTTCTTCCTGTTTCATTGGGTTATCAGTCCCTATTAACAACAAAAGCCTGAGAAGTTAAATAATTTGCCCAAACTCATATAGCTAGTTGGTACTGGCGCAAAGATTCAACACCTGGAACACTAAATTAACTATAATGAGTTGTATCCTCTTGTAACAAACAAAAACACCCCAAAATATTAAACTTACGTTACAAAACAAAAACCTACCAAAGGTTCAACATCTTTTGCAAAGTAAAATACAAACAACTTAGAATGGAGTAGATGTCTTTCACAATTAGGTTATATTTTTCTAGTCTCTTCTCCTTAACTCCAGCAATTTCCTGTTATGGTCCACTTGTATGATATGTATTTCAGGTCTAGACACTGACAAATGCTCTTCTCTCTGAAATGATCCCTATTTCTCAGCTCCATTTACCTGTTGAATCTCTACTCACTGTTCAAAATTCTATGTACACATCACAACTTGACATTTTATACATTAAATCTTATTCGAATGCAGCTGCTTAGTATTTTCTGTATTCATTTATTTATTTTTGCTATGTTGTCAGGATAAAGTCATAATTTATCTGTCACCCAATTCTGGGCATAAAGATTACTTCCAATGTGATTACTTCCATAATACCAAGGATGTGATGACAAACAAACATATTCATGTAGACAAAGATGATTTTTACCCCATATTTCCTCAACTTGAATTCTAGAAATGGAATTACTGAGTGAAAGGTTATATATAGGTGTTTTTAAAAATTTCTGAAACATTGCCCATTTGCTTTTCAAAGGTTATGCCAACTCACAGTGCCACTATTCTTGATACATAAGAGCACCGTCTTCACTGTGCCCACAGGACTTCAGGATTACAAATATACTTTTAAAATTGTATCTGTAGTATCACAAATTTGAGTCATGATTAGATTCTTTCAGATATAGCACTTTAATTGAGTGAAGCTTGTGATATAATTTACCCAAGGTGGAGGAAAAATCTGTCAGTCAATATATTTACGCATATAATTTCAGTTACTTAAAAAATAACTTTGCCTCAAAAATCGTTTGTCATTCTTTTCTCAAACAAGGCAGACTACAGGTAAGTTAGCATAAATTTCTACCTGTGTAGTGGAAGGGCCTTGATCTTGGGTTTTTCAGAAGCTGAGGAGAGCGTTTTAATTTGCGGCTTGGCTGTTGGTGATGTTTCCAAATCTCGGCTAAGCTCGGCTTCGGTTTTCTTAATGTATTCGTCATATGACTAAGTTTAGAAAAATTAGAGCAGTCACTAAACAGAAATCTTAAAAGCCGTTATAAATTATAAACTGGTTTATTTTATGATCAAGTAGTCAAACAGTATAAATGATGCAATAGAAAAATCCCTCTTCGGGGTCGGTCCCCCAATCTCATTACCCAGAACTCTGTAACAGTGACTTGTATGTCTGTCTCAGAATAGTCTATGTACAAGCAATATGGGTAATAGCAATTTTTATATTCAGTTAGCAACCAAAGTCTCTCTCTGTGGAAGTTTCATACTTATGAAACAATAATTCATATCCTGCCATATTAATGTACTTCCTTAATGATTATATATTATCTCCAAATTCTCCTAATATTTCCATGGCAATTTCAAGGTTAGCCTTTCTGTTCTGAGTGTTTCAATGGCAGAAATATTTTTAAGAGAGAAGTCTCTAAGAGCACACATCTTGAAGAGAGAGAGAAGAGGGGGGCTGTACTATGACAGTTCAGAACTGAAAAAATGTTTTCTGAAAATAAGGCTTCACTAATTTAATTATATATTGTACGTCATCTCAGGAAGCCCTGCATCTGATATATCTCTCCTTACTTTATTGAGTTGCACGTTTCTTTCCTTAAAACTTTCACTCTGTAAAGTGGTTTCCTGACTCCTCACCATCTATGCAACGTAGGAGCTTCTGACATTAAACAGACACTACAGGTGGGTGGTCTGGCAAGCTAGGTACGCGTGTATTTGCATGTGAACGTTGTGTAGTCCAGTAAGACCTTTGTGAGCTGGAACTCCACAGCACAGCCTTGTTTTTCTGGATCGCCCAAGTTCTCTGATTTTAACGGAGTGGCCTTAGCACTTTCCTATCACTTATTTTAGTGGAAATAGGTGCCTTTTCCTTTCCTTCAGCCCTGCACAGGTTCTGGATTTTGCAGGTCTTACTGTGCAATTAAAAAATGCAAACACAGAAGTCACTGTGTCTTTACTTCAGCCATTTCATAAAATGTGGACTAAGACGGAGCCTTAAAACATCCTTTCTTCTGAAGCCCTTCTTCCTCCTTACCGTAGTTTCATTTTTGAGCAAATCTACTCCGTCTCACAGTACTGCATCCACTGTACTCCTCTGAGACTCAGAAGCTTTCCATGGCTCGTCACTGCCTACTTTTCAACCCTAGGCTCTTTCCTAGACCAATGAAATAGGTTGCTCTCAGAGTGAGCACTTGGATCTGTATTTTTCATAAAAACTCCCAGTTAGGGTGAACACTACCATTCCAAACTCATTAGCTGAAGCACAAACTCATTTGTTTGACTTAGTCTGACTTCTGAAGTCCTGAATATGCTCTTTCTTTTGAAGTGTCATTTTCTGCTACTTCCCAACCCGGGCTTCCAGCATTACCATTGTAGCTTGGTTACTCTCATACTTCTAAACATTCACACCACCTGCCACACGCGTTGCCATCTCTGTGTGTACTGTGGTTCTGTACAAAACTGGTTTCTCCAGCTCTGCTACGATTATTTTTCTGTGTGTAGAATAGTAAAGCCAGAGGATAGAGAATTATAGCTAGATAAAAATGTTATCTCTATCACATATTAGTCGTGTGGCCCTGGGTAAGTCATCGAAACACAAGTTTCCTCATCTGTAAAACAGGGAGGATACGAGCTACATCTTCTGCCTATGAAGACTAAATGAAAAAATATGTGTACAGTAATTAGCAGAATGTCTGACACATAAACAGGCATGTGACTGTTTGATGATCTAATTCACATATGTAGGAGGAACAGATGTGTTGGTATTACGCAACCAGGACCCATGGGTGGAAAGGAGAAGAGCAGCCATTTTGGCTGAACGTAGCAAAGTACTTCCTAAGAATTAGAGCCCCCCGAGTACAACAATGCAACCAGTTCTTTTGAAAGTCTCTAACGTCCTCTCACTGGCAATGTTCAGGTAGGAGTGCAATGATCCCCTCTTACAGTGCCGTGGGAGAGATCTTTGCAATGAGTGGGAGGCTCATCATGATTCTGTAAAGAATGTGATGGCTTAGGACCGCTACAAAACCAAACTCTGTGCCATTGAGTTAATTCTGACTCATGGAGACTCTAAAGGACAGAGAAGAACTACCCCTAGGAATTTTTGGAGTTGTAAATCTTTACAGGAACAGAAAATCCTAAGCTTTCTCCTGCAGAGCGGCTGGTGGGCTCAAACTGCTGACCTCTGTGGTCAAATGCCCAATGTATCACCCAGTATGCCCCCATAGATCCTTTAGGGGTACGATGCTGGAATAATCCTCTTATATGTAATAGGGAAGCAGCCAGATGCAGAGACACCTCAGAGCCAGTAGGAATGGAAAGGGACACAAGCATGAAGTTTTATAAAAGAAGAATCAAGAGGTGTGGTGACTGAAGCGATAAAACAGAATGAGGAAGACATTAAAATCTGGTTTCCAGCCTGGAAGAAGTCATGCTAGCCCTACGTATGAGCCATGCAAACAGTACAAAGAGTGTATTGATACATTTTGTGGCATGAAACACCACTCTGCTTTAAAAAGTTAAAAAGCAGTAACAATACCAATAGCTAGAATCATTTAACTAATGGTTCTTTGCTTAAGAAAGCATAAATATCAATCTTTTTCTATAGCTCTAGTCTTTATTATTCCCTACAGCCAAAAACACAATGCCCTCCATTTTAATATTTTATTTAATATTTATATCTTAATGTACTTTAAGTTAATGTTACATGTTTAACTTAATGCTTTGATTGGGATAGTTTTTTTGTGATAATCTCATTTATTTTTATCAAGTTGGGATAAAATGTGATACCAAACTAATACTGAAAATGTCCAACCCACAACCCTATTTGGGGCTGCCCACACAGGAGTCCCAGTGTTACACCCCCCCCCCCCCCCCCCCGGCCTGACCTCTAGCTGTCTGAGCAGACTGGCTTCCTGCGCTTTCAGTCTTTCCTTCTGCCTTTTCCTCTGCTCCTTCTTCAGCTGCTCCACAACCGACTTTCTTTTCCGTAGCTCATCCTTCAGAGCTCTGATCCTGCCTTCAATGTCACTCTGGTCAGATGTTGTTTCTGAAAGAGATTAAAAAAAAATTCAACTGTAATATTTAGCTGACTGAATGGCTCCTGATGAAAAGCATCAACACAACAGATGGAGCTAACAAGGGACATTAGGACATCTGAGCTCCTGCAGAAACAAAACACAGTGAGTGCTTTGCTTTGTTTCCTTCCTTTTCCTACATATTTTTACATTTCTGTTCCCTTTCTAATTGTAGTATTTGAAATTGTAAAGAAATCTCAAGGCATTCTGCCTTGCTAAGATAAACAACCAGAAGCTGAAAATGTCTTAGGTTAGTGAAATGTAGGCATTCTGTCAGAAATTATCTTCTGGTGATAGAGAGTCACATTAAACTAACACTCCTCTAAATTGCATTTTAAAGTCACAGTAAGCCACACATTATTTTAAGCTGATTGAGAATCATCGCAGAATGTCTCCAAACCACATAAAAGGAGTATATGAGGAAAAAATGGCTCTTCTGCAATCTTGTTTTAAAGTCCTTAGGTTATTCAAAAGAACTGAAATACTGTCTAATGAAACCCACTTTCCTTTCAATAGTTAATACATACACGTTGTAGATATCCTGGCATAGAAAAATTACAAAAATATACTTCATTATAACTGTTACACACCTGCTATAAAAATAAGCAAGTATCATTTAAAGAGTATAAAAATAGTATACAAATGACTGCTCTTCATAGCTCCTCACCATAACCACACACTTATGTTATTTCCACACACTACCACTGAATAAGACCTTTAACAGCCATATTATAGTAGTAAGACTTAACAAACTCCGAGGACTAAGGAGTATACTGTAACATTACAAAGAGGCCTTAAAAGGTTTGTGGAAAAATGAAATGGAAAGATACTGGAATTTTTCCTTGAACTTTTTGAAGGCCTTTGTATGCCAGAAACAACCAAGTTTTTATCAGGTACTTGGGATTAAATTACCTAAGAACCTATCATGGAACTTACTTAAATGTGAAAAGATTATAGTCTTTTCTTGTAGTGTGATCCAAAGATCAGTATTAGAAATCATGAAATCGAGTTTCTGACATTTCCTGTCACAGGTTTCAGGAAAGCTGTAGCCAACATACATAAGACAAATTTAAATGCAGTACAAAGGAGACAAGTTCTCATGGTTACTCTTACCTGACTGTGTCATGGACAACGACTCATCTGACCAACTGTAACAGTGCTGATGGGACTTGACCGGCAGACGGTGCTGTCCTCCAGTCCTGTGACTTCCTTTGCCAGGCTCCTGCTTTGAACCAGGTGTACAGCTTTTGGGAGGTGACTATTCAAGCAGAAAATCAAATGGGAATGATTTTTGTGATACAGTTGTAAAATTCTATTTAAAATTAAGCATACTACCATGAAAGATAGTGTTTATAAAGAATGTCTAATAACCTATGTCTTAAAAGGAGTCCTGCAAACCAGTCAGGGTGCAGCATAGCACCGACGAAACACGTAACTTTCCTCTAGTTCTTTAATGCTCCCCGCCCCTACCTCCACTATCCTGACCCCAGTTCTACCTTACAAACCTGGCTAGACCAGAGCATCTACACGGGAACGGATCAGAGCTCTCGACACATGGAATCGAGGACAGAGAAGCCCCTCAGGAACAGTAATGGGAGTAGAGACACCAGGAGGGTAGGTGAAGGTTGGGGGAGAAAGTGGGAACCGATCACAATGATTGATGTGTAAACCCCACCCCAGGTTGATGAACAATAGGAACATGGGTGAAGGGAGACAGTGGATGGTGTATGATATGAAAATAGAAATAATTTATAATTTATCCAGGATTCATGAGGGTTAGAGGGTGGGGGGGGGGAGAAGCAAAACACGAGGATCTGATTATCAAGGGCTCAAGTAGAACAAAAATGTTTTGAACATCATGATGGCAACATAATGTACAAATGTGCTTGACACAAGGGATGGATGGATTGTGGTAAGAGCGGTACGAGCCCCCAATTAAACAAAAAAAAAAAGGGCACTGACTGTAAACAGAAATAAAGAAAGAAAGAAGTCCTGGAGTCACCCTGGGTGAATCATTGGACTGCTAACTGCAAGGTGGGCGGCTCCGAGGGAGAAAGGTGGGCCGTCTGCTCCCATGTGAACTTGCCGTTTGGAGCCCACACGGCAGTCCCACTCTGCACTGCAGGGTTGCTCTGAGTCAGCATGGTCTCCCTGACAGTTTTGGGGTTTTTAATGACTTAAAGTAAAAACATAGTTTTCAAGTTAGAGAATAAAGCTTTATTTTTTAAAAATGCACAAGCTGAGAAAGTTACAAGAAAGCACATCAAGCTAATGACAATACACTAGGATTACCTACTGTGTAGCTTATTCTTTTTTAACTCTTTAAATACTACCCATGATCCTTTATGAAAGTAAAAAGGAAGGGAGGAGGAGACGGGAGAAAGGCAAAGAGCACTAAAAGAGTGCCTACAAAATTATTATAAATGGCAAAATGTATGCCCTGACAGACACAACTACTTAATATACTCTAGTATGGACACACTAGTATGGTTTAAGGTGTCGTTTCTGTTACACAACAAACAAATTTTAATAAGAACTGTCTTGTTTCTGAAACTTATTCTTTATTAGAGACTTTAGAAGGTTTCTGTACCCTCAATATTGGTAACACATCATTTTAGAACTGTCACTAAGTTTTAACGTACGTTTTAAGTCCTTACACTTTATTCCCTGTGCACTGTTCATGCAGGTACACAGTCACCACTATCACTAATAGCAATGATACAGCTGCTGACAGTAAATCTTAGAGAGGTTATTTGTTTAATGTTTATGATCAATTCTAATAGGTAATAAATATAGCTATAAATTGCTTAAATATTTCTTAAGTTATAGGAATACCAACAACAAATTGTTTTGCAAAATCTCTATATTAAATTATAGCATTATTAGTTTAAACATTATTAATAACTTAGCAAGTCTTAAAAAAAATTTCCCCTTAACATTTAATGAATGCTTAATTCTCAAAAACAGGTATTGCTATAGGTTGACAAGTACTACTTAGCACACACCGTGGCTAAAATGCAAGATAACTGGACTAAATGAACAGCTTCAACCGCACTGACCACAGCATAACCAACAGCGCGTGCGCGGTGCTCGTGATGAGACCGGCAATCCGAGCACCACTGCAACCGAGTCACGACAGCGCCGACGAGAGTGCGACAGAAGGTTCACGAACTGAATTTAAAAAGTGTCAGCCTTTTTCAGCCTACCGATGTTTTGTTGTTATAACTAACCACAGGGATGTTGTCATAAACAAAAAGTTTCTGCTGAAATACTGTACAAAATATTTTGCAGTCAATTTGGTGTCAACCCCCTGACCGAGTCCCCAGTGTGGCCTGTCTGAGCTGCGGCTGCTGCACTGCTTCACGTGTGTCTGCATGGGAAAGGGCTCCCTGGAGAGCGCCATCCTCTGCGTCCCTTGTGCTCGTCACACCCACACGGGAGAATGCAGGCAGGTTATGTCTACAGAAACTGTAGTATAAGACAAAGAACATATAACTTACATGCTTACTGGGAGAGGTAGACGATTCTAGTTCCTGTGAGAAAACCATATCTTCAGTAAGTACGCTGTGATCTGGACTTCCTGGCTGCTCCTGAACTACAGGCTCAGATGATAAATACTCAACAGCAGGGCTGCCCAATTCTTCTGGAATAGAGCTTCCACTGTTTAGATGCGAGTAGGAAGGTCCTGGAGATTCCTCTTCACTGGCTATTTCTAGGATGGGAGGGTGAAACAGAAAAAAAGATGCACAATCTGGTCAATGAAAAAAATTCACCTGTTCAACTTTATATTTGTTTTTTCGCATAGTGTCACTGGCTGCATTTAGATAGCAATTTATTTAACACAACACTTAATCAATTACATTTACTACAAAGTTTGTTATTCAAATTACGGAATTTTGCCCGACACAAACTAGAAGGTATCTGTAGTATGTATTTGCAATGATGACTGATAATCCAAGTGTTTGTGAGGATGCACAACAATGATATAACTCTCATATATTCTTTAGGAATCAAAATTGGTCTAATGGCTCTGGAGAAAAAAAAACAGCATTACCAGAAAACATATCAGTGGGCTTAAAAAAGTGTATGGAAATAGAATTAAAGGATAAAAATGTAAAAATAAAAAACATAAGCTCCGACTTTCAGATAACTTTTGAAAGCAACCATACCAGTCCCTCCCAAAAGAACTGAAGGTCCTTGGAATTTAACCATGTTACTGGTCTCTGAAAAACAATGGGTTCCATTTACAGATCGTTTAAGAATAGGAAACAAAAAGAAGTCCGAAGGAGTCAAATCAGGACTGCACTGAGTTTTCATAAAAAATCCCACGAAACTGCCCCTTTTGATGAGAGGAATAGGCAGGGAGCTTGTCGTAAAGCTGGCGGCATTTTTCTGCTAAAGCTTTAGTTAGCTTTCTTAAAACGTTTTCATTATAACCAGCTACTGTTCTTTAGCCTTCCAGAAAGACAACAAGCAAAATGCCCTGAACATGCCCAAGCCCTGTCCCCATGGTCTTTGTTCTCCACTGTTCCACTTTGCCTGCCTGGACCATTCCCCCACCTTGGCGGCTACTGCTTAGACTGTGCACTGTCCTCGGCTCATACTGGGAAAACCACGTCTCAGCTCTTGTTCTTTACACAATTGCTTCAGGAACTTGAACTCACTTGTCTGAAATTTCTACTGAAAGCTCTGCTCTTATAGGCAGCTTGTTTGGGTTAAGTGCTCAACTTTAATTTTCAGTCAGAACTATGCAAGCTGAACCAACTGCGAAGCTAGCAATGGAGCTCATTCATAGCTTGGGGACTGTCTGCAATGGCAGGTAGGCTCCATCCGGTTCTGGTCTTACAACAAAGTAAGTCATTGTTAACACAGGCAACCACCAGCCACATATTCCAGATCCTCTTATTCTTTACTCTCCTTCCTCTGTTGCTTCAGATGAACAGAGTCCATGTTGTGCCATGATGTCGGTGCACAAGGTTTAAAAACCCAGGGCATTACGCAACAAACTAGGAAGTAAAACAGAAGCACTACCCAGGTTATTAGGCCAATTAACTGGGCTGTCCTATGAAACCATGACCTTAATCTTTCAAAATATGAAACCAAATCCCACAAGGTACTTAGTTATACATAAGCAGTCACAGATGCTAACCTTTAAAAAATGGTTATTGACGTAAATAGATCTTAGTTATCTACTACTGCTATTATCAGAAATACCCAATGTGGATGGCTTTAACAGACAAGTCTATTTTCTCACAGCGTAGGAAGCTCGAAGTCGAAATTCAGGATGCTGCCTCTAGGGGAAGGGCAGCTCTCTTTGTTGGTTGTGCTTCTGTGCTAGTTTTCTTTGGTTTGGCATCCCTCTTCTGTCACTCTGTTTACTTTGGTTTAAGATGACCCTATACTAATCCAGCCTCGTTGTTAAAAGTGTTGAAAAGCAAAGAGGTGACTTTGAGGACCAAGGTGCGCCTGACGCAGGTCATGGTATTTGCAGTCACCTCAGATGCATGTGAAAGTTGGACAGTGAATAATGAAGACCAAAGAAGAATCGATGTATTTTGTGCTGGTGGAGAATACCGAAAGTATCATGAACTCCCAAAAGAACAAACAAATCTGTTTTGGAAGTACAGCGAGAATGTTCTGTAGAAGCCACATCATGAGACTTCGTCTCATGTATTTTGGACATGTTATCAGGAGAGACCAGTCCTTGGAGAGGGGCAATGAAAAGAAGAAGGCCTTCTACAAGATGGACTGACACACTGGCTGCAATAATTGGCTCAAACTTAACAATTTTGAGGATGGTGCAGGACCGGACCAGGTAGTATTACATTCTGGTGAACACAGGACCACTATGTATCAGAAACCAACTAGATGACACCTAACAACAACACTTTTGCGTTATAACTGAATAAAATCAACCCCCAATTAGAATTAGAATCACAGGCAGAGAGATTAGGATTTGCACAATTATTTGGGGGCACAACTCAATCTATGGCAAAATCACACAGATTTTACCAATTCACTCTTTTACAGATATACAACTTGTGACAGTAATCACAATAGTTGATTTGGCAAGACAATACTTAAAGTGATATTGTCATTGTTAGCTCACCCTTCCCTCTCCTACAAAGAACTAATAGATTTTGTTTTCTAAGCATTTGTCTTTTGTTATCTTTTTTTATATATGTATTGTTGTTGTGAGATATTGTTGAGTCAGTTTCCACCCATAGGAGACCCTATGTTCAACAGAAGGAAATACTGCCCCTACCAGTCCTCCAGTAAAAGATGAAGTTTTGATACATGCTACAATATGGATAGAGCGGGAAGGCATTAGGCTGAGTGAAGTCAATCCACCACAAAAGGGCAACTATTGCATAACCTCACATAATTTTTATTGTGTTAGTTTTAACAATTTGTAGGTATTTTCCTAGTTTTTAGAACAGGTATGCTCCAGCACAGTTGTCTATAAAATGAACTTTTATAATATGAATGTTTCCCCCAATGACTTACATTCAGAAATAACAGATGTTAGTTTAAGGGGTAAAAACATACATATAGGAAGGGGTACCTCCCCCCAAAACAGAATCTTTTTATTCAAAGCTGTGTATTTAAATTTTTTTTACACAACAACCTTATCACCTTCAAAGTACTCTCCATTACACTCAATACATTTGTCAAATTTGCAACTCCATTCTTGGAAACATCTTTCAAACTCATCTGTTTAGATGGCTGATAGCACCTCCCTCGTTTTTTTCTTCACCTATTTTATTGTTAAATCGCTGTCCTTTCATGTCCCTCTTCATTCCCAGAAACAAAAATAAGTTGCATTGAGCAGGATCAAGTGAGTAAGGTATGTGGGGCAACAAAGGCATGCTATTTTTTTGTGTGCCAAAAACTGTTGCACTGAGATGGCAAAACCAGTCCCCATCTGCCACAAATCAGGCTGCTCTGTTGCACTGTTATGTAATCTTTACAGAGTTTCTAAATAGAAAGCTTAATTAACAGTCTGACCTGGTGGGATGAACTCCAAATGCACTGTCCCCCTCACATCAAAAAACAAGTAAGCATTGTTTTTTTGGGGGTACCCCCTCTCGTGTGTGTGTGTGTATGTGTGTGCGCACGCGCGCGCGCACATGCGCGCGCACATAAAGGGATTAAGTTCTTGAGGAAAAGGAAAAGGTGACTTTGATCAGTTGTGTCATTTTTTTCCCACACAAGTCTGGTGCCACAGAGTGAAAGGCCTGGCACTCTGCTTCAAAAAGTCAGTGTGAAAACCGCGTGCATCGCAGTTCCACTCTGAAACACAGGGGGTGCTACGTACAGGGCTGATTCAACGCCGACTGAATGCTTGCTACGCAGAGCTAAATGATTTCTCATTTAGCTTTGTACGCTTTCAAGATTTGTATAAAATGCATTATAACGTTTGCAGTTTTGTCAAAAGCAGTTTTGTAACTCTTATACACGTGAAAGTAAAATAATGTATTGCTAGAACTAAATCCAAAACTCATCCTTAGCTAGAACTCAGTTTCCAAACTTGCCTTCATTAGCTTCAATGGAAAGTTCCATCCTTTGAGTTAGTTGCTCTTTACACGACACTTTGGGCACCAAAAGTTTGCTGAGGCCGAGATGTTCACTTAAATTGAAAATGTCAAAACACAAGAGATGTCAACCTCAGAAACTATCATCTCAATGGCAATGCTACAGTCTTCTTCACCGGATTCTGGATATTGGCCAGGTTTTTCTGTTTTGAGGATGACAATCTTCCCTCTTTTAGGTCATCTGACCTTCCTTGAAACACCTGACCCCCATCTAAAAGCTCTTTTTCTGATGGGTGGCATTTCTACGAATTTCTTGCATAGCTTCAATGATTTAAGATGGGTCCACTTGAGTTCTGTTAAAATTTTAATATTACCCTCACAATGTCCCCCATCCCTGGCACTCAAAGTATCTTTATCAAAGGAACCCTAATGAGTCTAGAACAAGTATATTGTTGAGAGCTTGTCTGCAGCCATCCACATTTTACTTATAATAAACCAGTCCATGTAGGAACTGAGACCTTGTATGCAATACGTCTTGGTTTACTGTGTATACTCATGTATAAGCCAAGTTTTTCAGCACATTTTTAATGTAGTTTTTGTGGTAAAATTAGGTGCGCCTGGATGGATATTTGGGTCGGCTTATACTCGAATATGTACAGTAACCTTGTCTGTTGATGTGCAGGTTGCCATTTGGTGTGCTATGGAGTTGGTTCCGATTCATAACAAACCACACACAACAGAAACACTGCCTGCTCTCAAGCCATCCTCACAACTGTTACTATCTATGAGCCCACTGTATAGCCACTGGGTCAATCCATCTTGTTGAGGGTCTTTTCTTTTTCACTGATTTTTTACTTTATTAAGTGTAATGCTGTCTTCAGGAACTAGTCCCCCTGATGACAGGTCCAAAGTAACTTAGACAGTCTCACTATTACTGCTTTTAAGGAGTGTTCTAGCTTTACAAACAACTTCCAAGAGAGATTTTTTTGTGCTTTAGGCAATCTATAGTATATTCAATATACCTCACCAACACCATAATTGGGAGGATGGCGCCAGACCTGGCAGTGTTTCCTTTTATTGTACATACGGGTGCTGTGCGTTGGCACCAAGTGGGTGGCACCTAACCACCACCACTACCACCACCCCAACTCAAAGGCTTCAATTCTTCTCCAATTTTCCTTATGCATCGTCCAGGCTATTAGGCAAATAAAAAAACAAAACAAAAACATGATCTGATCAGACATGTTTCAGTCCTAAAAGGGACATCTTCACTCTTTATCACTTTAACGAGTTCTTTTTCAGCAGAGATAGCCAACACATGTTTCAGGTGGTACACACACTGAAGGCGGTCACCCTCGACCTTCCTCAGCATATGCTGTGTCCTTTGCTTTCAGCAAGCTAGGTTGTGACATCTCCATATTGGGTTGTTTAATGAGTCTTCCTCTGATCCTGGTGTTACCTTCTTTTTCACATATTCTTTCTTCTTGAATCATTTGTTGAGCATACTCTCAATAAATATGATCAAAGTATGCAGTCCCGACAACACATCTTTCCTGACTTTAAACCGCACGTGCATCTCTTTGTTGTAAGTTTTCATTGAACACAATATAAAATGTGGCAAAACCACAGCTGTATTTATCCATTCTTCCAGTAATGAACATTTAGATGCTTTCCAATTTTCTTGATTTCAATGATTCGAGTGAGGAAAGCTTAGAGTTGATACTAAAGAGATTAAGATTTGGGGGGTAAATGTGTTCTGCTTGTGGGAAAGAATAAATATGGGAAGTCAAAGAGAGTAGTATGACATGGGCTGAATTGTGTCCTCTATAATACAGTTGGAATTCTAACCCGAGTCATTTAAAGCTAATGTGAAATAATGTTCTCTTCCATCATACAAGCTAACATAATATAATCTCTTCTACAATGCAATCTAATATAAAGTGAATAATTAAGACATATCAGTGCATGCTGGATCTAAACCTATACAAAGCGCAGTAAACACATACACACCAACAAACAGCAAGGCAGACACCATGTGAGGGTTCCTCCAAGTCAAGGAACCAACAAATACTCAGAGCTTCTAACAAGAAAGGAATTGACATGGCTGAGACGCTACTACTTTTAACTTTCAAATGTGTGAGAAAATAGGCTTCTGTTCTTTAGTCACCCATTTGTGGCACTTGTGTTATACCTGCACTAGTTAACCGAGACAAGTGGCTTTCATACTTGAATTTTTAAAAAATCTTTACCAAAATATTGGTCATTATTACATAAGACACAGAGTATTTTCTGTTCTATTTAATCTTTCAGTAATGCTGACTGCAACCCATAAACTGATTTATACCCCTATAATGGGACATACCCTTATTTGAAAATATTGCTCTACATAATTCTCAAAATTTCTTAACACTCCTTTATAGTTTTAAATAGTATTCAGGTCTCCAAAGAGCTTTGGTTTATGCAGGTTGTATTTATCAACATCTACCATAATATAAATTAAAACTAAAAATTTAAACATATATGCATGAGATAACAATATACTCACTACATCTTTAAATACTACTTAAAATTTTTAAAGTGTCATTGCTAAAAGTTTGGTGAAAGAGGAAATTTTTAATATTTAAAAGAATCTTCAACTTCTTACATAACCGAAAACAGCTGGATTCTCATGTCTGTTTCTGTATTCAATCAATAGTGGTATGTTGCTTTGATTGAAGTATATTCAAAATATCTAGCCTACTGTGGATTGAAATGCGACCTCTGAAAAGCGATTGACCCTAGCGAAGAGCTGTAGCACATACAGATATGTGCACACCATGTTCACCAAAGTACGGTTCACAACAGCAAAAAGGGGGAACCACCTAAATGCCCATTAGGGAAGAAATGGATAAACAAACTTTGGTATATACATGCAGTGGAATGCTAGGCAACATTAAAGAATGATGATGAATCTGCAAAACAATTTACATCATGGGTAAACCCAGAGGACATTATGCTGGATGAAATTAGACAAGCACAAAAGGGCAAATATTTTATGAGACCACTGTTATAAAAAGTCAAGGGTAGGTTTTCATACTAAAAAACAGAGTCTTCGATAGTTACCAGGGATGGAAGAGGCAGGAGAAAGGGAAGTAACCGGCTAGAGAGTAGGTAAGTACTCATCTGAGTGAAGGAAAGGGCAATATACACTGAGAGGGAGGTCAGCAAAAAAAAAAAGGACAGAAGCCAGGCAGGACACCGAGACGTTTCCAAGAGTTAAATAGAGATTACCACTGTTAAATACCCAATCCTGCAGTAATCGATGATCTACCAGTACAGACATGCAGGCTCAACCAGTGTTCTGAATTTGGACGTCCAAGCTTCCTAAACTGTGAGAAATCACATTTCTGTTTAAAAAAAAAAAAGTTGAATTCCTAGTCTATAGTATTTGCAAATGCGACCATATTTGGAAATAGGGTCTTACAGATATAATCAAATTAAGATGGGGTCACAGTGGATTAGGAAGATCTCCAAACCAATGACTGGAGTCTTTGAAAGAAGGCCATGCGCAGACACAGATGCACAGGTAAATGCCATGTGATAAGGCACAGAGAAACCAAAGAAGTCAAAGTTGGCAGCTACCGCTTGAAGCGAGGAGAGACATGGGACAGGTACTGCCTTTGAACTCCCCAAAAGGAACCAATCCTGCCAACACCTTGAGTTTAGACGTAAGGCCGCCAGAACGGACAGAGGATGCACGTCCATTGTCTTCAGCCCCCAGCTTGTGTCATTTGTTATGGCAAGGGCAAAAACTAGTCTACAGTCTCAGATAGATAGTCAGAAGAGGATCTTTAAATATCATTGTGGATATATATTTTTTGAGGCTACACTGAACTTTAACAACTAGAGTTTATTAAAGGTTAGTTATAATTTGCAATTAGAAACAACCTCAAGGAAAATTTCAGGATCTATTAGCACTAAGCTATTGTTTTAAATCTTGTATTCTGAATGGATTTTATCCACGCAAATTCTTGTAACATCATATACTGGTCATTTGAAAACTACTGGCTCACTGAGTTATGCTGATCTTTGAAATACGGCTAAATTCATCACATACTAAGATGACGTTTTGTTATACCACCACACCTCATGAATCTAAAGTCCCTAAAGTATTGAGAAACTGTCACACTTCATGGTACTGTAAACATTTCCCAAACCCTAATTTTCAGTTGGAATCTTTTTTATCACTGGGAATAAATACTATCAGTTGTCTTACTTGAAGAATCAGGATTATTTCATCCATTTTTGAGAATCTTGGGTATTTACCCAAGTCCAAATGACCATACTTTAGTTTGGAAATAAAAGACTTAATAAACCTCGTGGCTTTTACTGCTGACTCAAAAAGCCTTCTTAAATATAACTAGCATCCTTTTCCTGTGCGTACAGAGTGGTGAGGGAACAACTGCTACGCTAGTTCAGAGCCAGTGCCTTCGTTCATGCGACAGCACCAGCAGTTTGCCACACTGCTTTTGTACAATCTCTATACTGACAGCATGGTAGAAAAGGCAAATACTATGTTAGAATTATCATACAAATAATTTTGATCTTCTACATCCTTGCTCAGAGATCCCTCTCCTCTGGCTTCATGAACCACATTGTAAGAACCACTGTTCTTGGCCAGGTAACTGGGAAACCAACTACTGAAGGATAGTTCTATCTATTACTATTTACTTGCTTATTTTTACTGTCAAAATGTTTCCTAAGTTGGATTTAACCATTCTGTCCCACTTATGTACCGAAAAGTTTTACAGGAATTGTACTGGGTTTAATGCAAATAACTATGTTCACGATTTAATGCCAACGACCAGTGAATGGGATTTTATTAGGAAAAGCAATCTCTAAAGACGTAATTAAGTTACAGATCTCATGATGAGATAATCCTGGCTATCTTGTTGGGCCCTATCAAGACAAAAGGAACTCAGAGTTGAGGGCAGATGAAGGAAATGTAAAGAGGGGCAGAAATTAGAATTGCCAGCAGTTCCAGCTTCTGGTATCTACAAGAGAATGAAGAAGTAAGGAATGGACTGTCCTCTGGAACACGAGGAGGGAGTGCAGCCCTGCCAACATCTTCCTTTTTATCTTCTGGTTTATAAAACTACCGGAGTCTGCTGCTTCAAGCTCCCATTTGTGTTAATTTGCTGTGGCAGCCGTAGGAAACTAATGCAGATGTGTGATGGTGTCTCTTTGTGGGTTTTAGTCTATGTTTACTAAGAAAGGTGAATATTTTAAAAGTGATTATTGGCTCTCTAAGATCCTGAGGGGCTGCACACAGTTTGCACGAAACTACTAATCAAAAAGTTGGTAGTCCTAGAATCTACCCAAAAGCACCATGAAGAAAGGCTGGCCATCTCCATCCCTAAGACACTAGTGATTGAAAACCCTATCGAGTGCACTCCGACTCTGACCCACACGGTCACCCGGAAGCGGATTATCACACACGGTACGTCTTTGGGATCTTCATCTGTAACGGGCCAGTTCCGTTCTTATTTTTAATGGATTACCTTTTTCTTTTGGTTCCTAAGAGTTGCTTATACAAAGGTAAGTGGAAGAGTATGCTCCCACAGTTCTAGCTCATATATGTATGGGCTTATTCCAAACAAACTTGCTTAAACACGTGTCTGCAATCAGTGGACAGCCTTAGTCAAGATGTCCCAGTAACTAACTTAATCGTGACACAGTATGATACATATACACGCACGCGTGTGCAATTAAAATAAGGGACCTACTAGATCAGTTAAATCCAAGACAGAGGTCAGTTCTGAAGGTCATGGTGCCTGTCCTTTGGGACCCCAAAGGGGAAATATTTTTTTTGGCCTCTTTAGTCCTTCTTTCTTAATCTTTCTGAACATTGTCCTCGGATAAATGTTGACTTTTTTATTTCAAATGGTTGATTATTCTAAAGTACAAATGAATAATCGATAGATTTTCTTTAAGGATGACAATCATAGAACTAATCATAAAGACATTTTAAGAAAACTGAAAACTTCATTTGTGAGAAAAAGGCCAGGAAATTGCACTACCGCGGTTTCCCACGATTATCGCACATGCACGGGCTGTCCTACCAGAATTTCTTTGAGAAGCCCAACCTTACTGCCTCCACTCTGCAGCCCTGATCTGACTTCATCAGAGTTTGTGTTCCCCAAACTCAAAGAGGATATTGAAAAAGAACAAGATTTGAGCCCCTAGAGGATGTCGAAGCCGCCACTTTTACATGGTATAAATCAGAGTGCAGAATTCTTTGGGACAAGTTTCAAAATTCCCACTGCCATCTCAATTCCCACTCACGTGATCCTATGCCGTGCTTCTAGGGCTTTAAGTCTTATTTTGGGAGCAGACAGCGTCTCCTTTCTCCTATGGAGTGCCTAGTGGGTTTGAACGGCTCACCTGGTTTACAGTCCAACTGACTCAACAGCACCACCAGGCTCCTTTTGGGGAAATGTTAGAGATGGAAACACTGCCTTCAAAAGTATAAAACTAAACAGGATATGTTGAAAAATAATAGGTTTACATTTTGATATTTCTGTTTAATAAAAGTTTCTATGATTTCATAGCAATACTTTGACTTACCTTTGTATATTTTTAATTATCATTTATCAGTCACGTTAGGCGCCATCAAGTTGGTTCCAAATCATAGTGGCCATATCTATATACAACAGACTGAAACACTGCCTGGTCCTGCACCATCCTCACAATTGTTCTTATGCTTGAGCCCATTGTTGCAGCCACTAGATCAATCCATCTGGGGGGGGGTGTCCCTCTTTTTACCAAATATGATGTCCTTGTCTGGGGCATGGTCTCTCCTGATAACATACCCTAAGTACATGAGACAAAGCCTCTCCTCGCCATTCTTGCCTTTAAGGAGCATTCCTGGATGTGTTAGGTAGCTAGCATTAGGGATTGGAAGTCCACTGACGCATGCCCAGGAGAGCCAGCATAGGACAAAGACCTGAATTTCCTGCCGGTGGGCACGGATGGGTGTTAAACCTGGATCAGCCCACCTGGGCCAGGTGATTGCAATTCAGCCAATGGGACCGAGTTGAGGTAGTTCACCACGCCTCCCCCGGGAATCCTTGAAAAGGAAGAGGGAGAAGGGTAGTCTTGTTTCGGAGGAAAACCTGGGAGGGACATCTTTGCGTGACCCCAGCAGTCTCTGCCAGGACGCATGGTCAAAAGGATTCCTATGGGTGCCACGTAAAACCCGAAGCTTCCTTTAACTCTCATTAAATTCACTTGGCTCATGAGCCAGGCTTCGGCGCGAATTCTTTCTTGTGCGGAGCCAAGGACCGAGGTGTAAATCTAGCCGGGGGAGAGAGAGACCTTACAGATATACTTCCAAGATAGTTATCAGTCATATGATACTAAATACTGTGGGGGGAGGTCAGATGCTCACGGGCATCCTCCCTGAGGGCGATCAGTTGCCAGACTGCAGAGGGTCCCACTCCCTGCTGTTAAAGACAATGGACGGCTGCAGTCATCTATTTGGTTCCAGTAGGTGGGGTTTACACCCTACTGATAATGGTTCCTATGGAGATCCAGAGAACCAGTCAAAGTTAAACCTAGGATCCACCCATCTTGTCACATGTATACTCCCAATCCATCCTCTTCCTACTGTGTATATGTCCCTAGACCAACCCCTCTCATTACTGTATTACTTATAGCACAGCCCCTTCCTGTGACGTATTTCCTCACCTGTAATTAGGGGGCTTGCATGTCCTCAGAGAATATAAAAAGCCTGGGCTAGCATTAAAAAATCTCTCTCCCTCCACGTGGACCATCAAGAGAGGCTGAGTTGAGCATGCTACCATGAATTGTCTGACTCCATTTATTTCAATACTTCACTTCTACCTCTCATGCTCTCTATAACTTTACTATGATCTTTACTTATTATCATCGCTATACACTTGCGCCTACTGGACCCGTAATAATGTGTTAGGGGCTGGCTTCCCCTGACAAAATACCTCTACTGTTTTACTTTACAGAATATTAATGAACGAATATCCGTTTACTGTATATACTCGAGTATAAGGCAACCCCATTATCAGCTGAGGCACCCAATTTTACCACAAAAACTGCATTAAAAATGTGCTGAAATGTAGCAACGATGAAACATACAACTTTCCTCTAATACCTAAATGTTCCCCCGCCCCCACCACTGTCATGATCCCAATTCTACCTTACAAGTCTGCCTAGACCAGAGGATGTACACTGGTACAGATAGGAACTGGAGATACAGGGAATCCAGGAGGGATGATGCCTTCAGGCCCAATGGTGAGAGTGCTGATACCGGGAGGGTGGAAGGAGGATGGGGGTGGAAAGGGGGAACCGATTATAAGGATCTATATATAACCTCCTCCCTGGGGAACGGGCAACAGAAAAGTAGGTGAAGGGAGTCATCGAACAGTGTAAGATATAACAATAATTTATAAATTATCAAGGGTTGATGTAGAAGGGGGGGGAAATGAGGAGCTGTGCCAGAGGCTTTGGTGGACAGCAAATGTTTTGAGAATGATGGGAGGGAACGAATGTACAAATGTACTTTAGACAATTGATGTACATATGGATTATGATAAGAATTGTATGAGCCCCAATAAAATGATCTTTTTTAAATGTGCTGAAAAACTTGGCTTATACACAAGTATACACAGTAAGATTTTGTTAAGGTTTTGCTCTGCAGAAGTAACATTTTAAAGAAGTCTTTCTCCCTCCTTGGTATAAAAATTATCTTTTAAACAAGTGTTGTGGTTTTGACTTTCCTCATTTTCCCTTTGGAGCACATCTTTTGATAGCATCAAGCACAGATCCAACTTCATGTGTTCCCCTCACAGCGTTTCTTGAAAAGCCTTTCTTTTGAACTGATTTCGCAGAGTTCCATACACCAGAAGTCAACTTCATACAAACACTATTACTTTTTTGGTAATCTGTTCCATTTGGCTATTTGTATTATCTCTGTACAGTGATCAGGCTGCTTTAATCACTGCATACAACTTTAAAAGTTCTGCTGTCACATTTTGTTCTTCAGAGGTGTCCTTGCTATTTTTGGTCCTGTGTCTTTCAAACCTTCAAGCAAACTTCGCTGGGCTTATTTAAATTGTCTTGTCTCCTAGAAATCAGTTCGGTGAGAGTTTCTTTCTTAGGACTCTACTTGTGGATAAGGAATAGCTCTCTAGCTATTTTGGTCTTTAATGTCTCCCAATATAATTCTAAAAATGTATCCGTAAAGATCTTATATATTTTTAATTAAATTTATTCCTAGGTATTTTGTGATTTGGGTTTCTGTTACAAAATGCTATCTCTAACCAATAATTTCTTGGTTTGCAGGCATGTAAAAGATTTTTATTTATGGATTTCATATATAGCAACTTTTCTAAATTCAATTAATTCTAATTGACATGTAGCTATTCTATGTGCACTGCTTATCGTCTGTACACAATGAGACTTTCTGTTACTCCCGCTTTTACTTCTTTTCCTCACTGCCATAGTCATAGCGGCCCTATCCTAGTGCAGTAGGTTACACATTGGGACATTGACCCAACAGGAGCCCTGGTGGTGTAGTGGTTTGGGTGTTGTGCTGCTAACCACAAGGTCAGTAGTTCAAAACCGCCAGCTGCTCTGCAGAAGAAAGATGAGGCTTTCTACACCTGTAAAAATTTATAGTCTCAGAAAATCCATAGAGGTAGTTCTACTCTCACCTAATGAGTTTCTGTTTTTATTCTTACTGAACGGCTTAGGATCTACATTCAGTGTTTAATAAAAAGGTAGAAACTGGCATCCTTGTTTTACTTCCAAAAGCAAAGGGAAATTATTCTACATTTTATCATTAAGTGTGCTCTCCATTGTAGGCCTGGTTTTATCATTAAGTTTTGTTACGATTGGATTGATTCCTTCAAAATACTTTAAATGTCATCCCAGGGGGTTTTCTGTTATGTTAAGAGGTCATATAAATGCTCCGAAGTTATAAGGAACAACATAGACACAGGAAGAAGCAAGCTAGGAAACACAGGTGTCAGGTGACGATCTCCAAGGGATCCAAGAACAGCAGGGCTACAAAAGCTTCAGATAAGATCCTTACCCTAGATCTGGAGCCTGGAATTCAAGCTCTGAGCCTCCTCATCTGCTAGAAAATGACTTCTGTTCCCTAAAGGCACCCACTGTGGTATTTCTGATGCAGAAACTAGGTAACTAGAATAAGTACGACCTCTCTTACAGAGCTTGTAAGTTTGCTCTTTTAGGTTAGGGTTTTGGTTTTTTATTAAAGAAAACCTCTTTCTACTCAGACTTTAAACCGAGGTTTGCTATATCACAATTAAAAAATACTTGATCTAACACCTTTTCTGGATCCATTGAGATGAACATGTAAGAATTCTGTGCTTTACCATACTTGATCAAGAAGTATTGCTAATATTTTACTTGGGGTAAAAAAGATTGGCCTTTTCCCTTTTAGTACTGTCCTTCTCTGGATTTAGTGTCAAAGTTATATGCTAACTTCATAAAGCAGCGAGAAGAATGCCTCCTCTTTGTCCATTCTCTGGGAAAGTAGAGAATGAGAAGACTGGCTTCACAACCCCCTGCCCCCGACACACGCACACCACCCCACTTAAACGTCTGCTGTACTAGTGAAGGCCGAGTACACTTTGTCAAAGATCTGTAAAAATGTTTGTAAAAAGATTTTTGGCTACTGGGCTAAAATTTCTTAAATGGTCAAAGAGCAGTAAGGTTCTCTCTTGCTGACTGGTAAACGCTGATAAGGGTTGTACTTTTCAAGAAATGTTTCCATTTCATCGAAGTTCTCAAGTGTGCTGGCACAGATTTCATAACAGACACGTTCTACTTTTGACAAGAGTTGCAGTTCTATTTTTTCCTTGTCAATCATTCACATTTTAAAGGACAATGAAGCATGCTTTTACATTACGTTAGCCTTTAGTTATATTTTAAATGGAGTTAGTATTACCTTTCTGTTCTGTTCTCTGGCCCTCCAGTTCTTTCTTAGGGGTTTGAGGTTTTATTAAGTCTTTGTCCCAAGCAGCCAGAGCTTGTTTTTCCATCTGACGAATCTCGGCTTCCTCGGCATCCAGACGGCGCTTCCACTCCAGCAGCTCCTCCGCGTGCTGCCGCCGTTGCATGAGTTTTTGCTCTCGCTTGGTCAGGAACCTGTGGCCACATGGTGAAGAATAATGAGAACACGCCTGTGGGCAGAAACCACCGAGGCTGTACCACTCACTCACTCACTCCCTCGTCCACAAGCTGCGCGTAAAACACAACATTCATACTACTCTTCTCTGAAAAAAAGCTTGCTCATAGGAGATTAATGAGTCAACCCAAGTAGATGCTGAATGAATTAATTTTTCCTTGCAATAGTTTTAAGATTACGGAAGGGGGAAAAATCTTGAGACTATCTCAACAGCCATGATATATAGATTCATCTTTCACATGTGCTGCTTTTCTTAATAGAAGATGTACGGAATTTGTTCTGAAGGCTATGACCAGAAAATGAACCCAAACAAAGACCAAAAGCACCATCAGTTAAACAATCCCCAGACCCCCTACAACAAACAAACAAAAAACATGTGTCCCTTTTTGAGATTTGTTTTAAAATTAATTCAGATTTTGCTGCAAGTCTAGTGAGTTTGGTTCCATCGCTTAATATGTGCAATGTCAGAAGATGACCTGTCTTTCGGTTTTCATAGAGGCCATTGAGTCCCAGTCAGATGCCTTACACAGTCAAAATGAACTATCTAGTTACTTGAGTAAAGAGTACGCAGCACCGCATATCCTGACTTCATCTTAGCTCTGAATGTAAATGGCCTGTCATGTCATAGTTCCAAAAGGCTAGAAGGGGCAGATTTAGGAAACGCTACTTAAGTAGGTAAAAAGCTATTGAATCATTTTCAAATGTAGACACCATGACTGAGTGAAAGGTGGGCTACTTATATTCCTGCTGTTAGACCCACACTGATGGTTAATTAACAAAAACGTATTCACACATCCAATAAACACTTAAAAAAACATAAGAACTGTCACACCACTTCTTAATTCGTCAGCATATCAAATTAATGTGGAAGCAAAACAAGCAGCCTTCAGGCTGTTAAAAAAGAAAAGGGGGCGGGGAGATAAAGAAGAAGATGAAGAAGAAAAGCAAAACAAAACCAACAAAAAGAACAGAGCATGCTCTATCAAAGAGTGCACTTGAAAAAGGTGCAAGTTACCTGACCAACTGGTTGTAGATATACAGCTGGAATTTGGGATGAAGGTTGGGGAAACAGACACTGAGAGAGGCCCAGTGATGAGACGTAAAGACAGAGAAGAAGTAGTGAACAGGAGAGCAGTGTCTACAAAATAAGGAGGCAGATTTTAAAACCAAAAGATCAAGAGGCAGAGAGAAGGAGAAAGGGAGAGCACAAGATCTGAATGGAGAACTTGCACCTGCTTCCTGAATAACATTGTAAGCTACCCAGTGCAAGCAAGTGCTGTATTCTGCATGGCACATAATATGTACTTTCTTAAATAATAGTTATTCTCAGATGCTAGCAACACCATCTATATTTTCAAGCAAATCTACCTGCACACATAAAATAATGAGAAGTACAGTGGGGAGCTAAATAAATTTCCCATGAACTTTAATGAAGAGAACAACAATCATGGAATTAAGCGAGGGCATTAGCAACACTATGTACATATGTAATCCTGAGCAAGTGATTAGTTTAAGTCTGAAATTAAAAATCTTTACATCTTCCTTACTACTTTACCATCAAAACTTGGAAATAATAACTTAAAAAACTCAATCTGTAGCAAAAATATTTGTTCGTCTATAAAATAAAACTTATGGCTAAAAAAAGTGTCTAGCTTTACATTTAAACATTTAAATAATTATACTGAAATATAGTGCCCCTTGAATAAACCATCAATGATATTTAAGAACAAAGTAAGCTAGTCCCAATAAATACAATCAGTAAAACAACCATTCAGTGGACAGTTCAGTCATAATGTTAAAAGTCAGAAGAAGATTCTGTATGGTAACACTACAAAAGCGGAAAACACAGCTTCTTTCTGTAGCAGTAAGTACATCATTCTATAGACACATATATATGTGAAAGGGTAAATAAGTATAGGGTTAGTGTGAAAGGGAAATTCTCTTTGACAGAGCATGCTCTTGTTTACATGCACACGACAATATCCTGTTGATCAAGGCAACGTGTATTGTCCTTGAAGGGCAAGTAATATCAGTATATCACAGAAGTGAGAAAATCTAGGTATAAATCCAGCCATTCATTTGGAATTTATAAAATCTGTACAATATTGCCTATATGTCTTTAAGGAGCAGATAATTTCAATGTCTATTTCCCACATTGTATTTTCACTTCCCTTCAGTTATTTATACAAGCACACATCCACACTCATTATCTGGATTGCCTTGATTTTCTGCAGAAAAGTTCAAGAATAAATACTTTTGCCAAATTTCATTAAGGCAATGTCATTTTCTTCCTTGCCATCTTCATGGATATTTAATAAACTTATTTTTATGCCAATTATAAAAATATTCTATAAAATCAAGCATACTTGGCAAAAGGTTAAAAAACTCATAACATTCAAAGATCACCCACCCTCTTAAGTATGTAACTGCTAAATGCATGCATGACCTAGTACAAAAAGTAAAATAATATTGGAACATGTGAAGTAAACTTTGAAATATATAATTTTTTTCTCTATCAAATACTGAAAATGCATTTTCCATTTACAAGGGCTAAACCTTTGAATATTAAGGCTGTACTTTAGAAATGACAAAAAAAAGTAATGGCTAACAGAAATGGAAAATAAAAGCTTACAAAATATTTTAAGAAACATTTTAAACTTAGCCTTAACATTAGAACTTATTCCCAGAAACATAGGTTCCTTACTTAATTATATAGATTTCAGAAAGTAAAAGGTATCCATTAAAAGTCGAAGAGTTGGGAAAGAAGAAGCAGTATTTAACATATAGTTAATATCCTTCAAGGTGTTATACAAATAAGAAACAAACAAAAATGATAAAAAAATAGTGCTTTTTACTTTAAAGACTGCTTTGAAATTTGGGGACCCTTGCAACTCCACAAAAATTTAAGGATTGGCTTTTTCCATTTCTGCAAAGAAGGATGTTGGGATTTTCATGAGATGGCACTGAAGCTACAGATAGCTTTGTTTAGTATTGCCATATTAATTACACTGAATCTTCCAATCAATGGACATGAAATGTATTTCCATATTTTTAAATTCCTTTCAGCACTGTTTTAGAAGTTTTAGTATGCAAGCCTTCCACTTCCCTGGGTAATTCATTCTAGGTACTTGATTTTTTTCTATTTTTTTCTTGCAGTACTGCATTCTTTTAGATTCCATTTCAAATGAAATTTCACTTTAATTTCCTCTTAGCCTGCTCATTGCTGATATACCAGCTCAGCAGATGTGCTGATGGATTCATTAGTTCTAATGGCTTTCTTGTGGATTGTTTCGGATTTCTATATATAGGATCATGATCATGTCAGCAGCAAATTCAAATAGTTTCATTTCTTCCCTTCAATTTAGATACTTTTAGTTCTTTACTCTGTCTAATTACTCTGGCTATTGCTTCCAGTACAATATCAGCCATCATTGACTTGTTCCTGATTTAAGAAAAAGCTCTCAGTCTTTGACTATTGAGTATAACCATGGGCTTTTATATACGCCCTTGACGGTACTGAGGAATTTCCCCTCTATTCTTAGTCTGTTGAGTGTTTTTGTCATGAAAGGCTGCTGGATTTGGTCACATGCCACGATTTCTTTAAATATCCGTTTTATCCCTTTCTCCCTTTCTGCGATTCCCACAGTGTCAACTGATGTGCTTGATGGTGTTTTATATTCCATTAAAGTTTCCTCAGCTTTCTTAATCCTTTTTCCTTTGTAGACTCAATGATTTTAATTGTTTATTCTCTTCTTTTCCTAATTCTCCCTTCAGTCAGCTCAACTCTTCTGTTGAGACCTTCCACTGAATTTTTCATTTATTTTCTATATTTTTCATCTCCAGTTAATTAAAAAATTTTTTTTCTTATCACCTATCTATCAATTCAGGGAGATATGGTATGAAGAGTTTTGTTCCTAAGTCTGTCTTTAACCTGAACTTATAGGTACATCAGAATAGGTAGTATGGTTTGTATCTAATATTAGTCAAATGTTTGCCTTAGTATATGGAATATAGTATGCATTTCTATGTATAAAAGACATTAAACACTCATGCTAATTTTCTTTAAATATTTTATTATAGTTTTGGTGAAAGTTAACAGAGAATATTCAACTCCCATTCAACAATTCATACACATTTAGTTGTGACCCTCAACAGAACTCTTCCCACTTCGTCCCTAGGTTATCCATTTCCATTTATCTCAGGTTGTTTGCTCACTGTCTGTTGTTTAGCACACTACTAACGCTCTGAGAAGCAGTGCTCACTTGTTATTACAAATCACTGTATGTACTTCAAATTTGTAATATAATCTTTATGGGCGCTGTTTCCTAACCACAGGATGTATGTAAATCAGATGTTCATAACTGAGGGACAGCTTATATTCTTGCTTTATTCACGTAACTCTTTCCTGTTTTTCTTTAGCTCTTTTCTTTCAACTTCTTTGAGCATGTTTAATACTGTTGTTTTAAAGTTATTCATTTTGTCCATTATCTGGCTGCAATAGAGAAGATTTACCTCTTTTCAATCTTATTCTTTTGAACAGGTGATGATTTTCAGTTTCTTGTAAGCCTTGCAATTTTTTGTTGAATCCAGGACACCAGAATATTATACTGTGTTGGCTCTGGGGTCTTGTGTGGCTTTTTCAAATCCCCAATATAAATGATGTTTTCAAATGAACTAACTTCTGCAAGAAATTCTCCTGTGGTTGTAACCTTCAGTCTTTGTTCATCTCTTTCCTTGCTCACTCAATGTGAGCTCCAATATAGGCCAGACTACAATTCAGTCCTTCAGACAGCTCCAAACGGATTAGAAGAGAAACAATGAAGAGTCCACCCGCAGTCAAAGTCTGTCCTGTTGACTCTAAGAGCAAGAGACCTACCCTCCTCTAAATTCACAGACTGCAGTCAGTTTCTGCTACAGAAGCTTCCATGGCTACAATAGAGGGAGAGGGAGAGATGGAGACTATAGTATGTTTTCTACCAAATAAAAATCCCCACTTTCTTGTTGCAGTTTGTGGCTCATTCTCACAATGCAATATATATCTATCAGCGTTCTTACAGAGTTGAGCTTACAGATTTCTACTTGCTTTTCTTCGTGCTCATGAGATGGGTTTAGGTGGTCAGAATCTAAGACTGATCTGTTCACAAGACCATCTTCCAAGTAAGCACTCTTTAATTCACTTTGTAAATAACACATGCACACGCTGAACTTGTGTCATGTGGCTATTCAACTCCAGTAACAAGTCACCTAGCACTTTTCCAGTTTCAAAAAATACTATTTGGAAAGGTTAGTTTGTATTGAAGATAACAACTTTTTGTTAAAAAAAAAAAAAAAGGTAGTGGAGGTAAGAAAGGGGAAACTGCTCAAAATGATCCATATATAACCCCCTCCCTGGGGGATGGACAACAGAAAAATGGGTGAAGGGAGACATCAGTCAGTGTAAGACATGAAAAAAAATTAATTATCAAGGGCTCATGAGGGAGGGGGGAACGGGGAGGGAGGGGAAAAATGAGATGATACCAAGGGCTCAAGTAGAAGGAAAATGTTTTGAGAAGGATGATGGCAACAAGTGTACAAATGTGCTTGACACAATGGATGGATGTATGGATTGTTGTAAGGGCTGTATGAGCCCCCAATAAAATGATTTAAAAAAAAAGGTAGGTTAAAAACAGATATGATAACTTATCTAGGTTTAGCTGGACAACTAAAAGCCTCAAGCGATGCTCCCATCTTACAGAGGACATATATTCTAGGCTCTGGCTTACCCTGGGTATTATATGGTGGTGAAACCAGTGGCACTGAAAGGCTCAGTCTAGCACTGCCCATCTGGCATGGACAGAACCCGGAGCAAGTTACCTATCTTTGTGGACCTCTGTTTTTCAAGTCAAGCAAGGGACAAAAACAGCTCTTTTAGTTCTGACATTGTATCATTCTTTATTTCTCTATTCAAGAATGTCCTACTTAAAAAAAAAAAGTCCTCCTTCCCGTAATGAGTGAATATAATTGTAGATTATGTTTCAGCAGATTATAAAACCATCCTATAATCTGAAACCATAAATTATAATCTAGGTTTAAAATGAAACATATAAAATCCTTTCTCTGCAAGATAATATTAAACAAAATAAACAAAAAATCTAATACTAACTATTTCACTTTTCATATTAAAGAATATCACAGTATTTTATAGCAAAATCCGATTGTGGATAACCTGATTCTTCAGCTGGTTAAATGTCTGTCTCAAATTATCTGTTGTTATTTGGTTATGTTTTAAAAATTCAGCTATTAAAGTATTCAAAATTATTTTATAGTCATCTTTGTTCATATCTTATACAGGTTGGATACAAGGCAAGGTGCTGTAGATAGGTATGATAATTTCCAGCTGCAAAAGCTTGAAAGGCACTGCTGGACAACTCCTCTTGATGGGCAAGCCCAGAGGGCTGACATGTCCCATCATGTTTCTCAACTCCCTGATCTGCAGCCTTGTCCACAGCAATCTTCCTGCTTTTACTCAGGTCTTCCCTGCAAGTGACACTGCTCAACTCCAGCCGCAGGCCCGGCTGCTGCTCTGAACCTCAGAGGATGACCCTGGGCTCCCGCCTGAAGAGTGAGCTGATTTCTAATATCCTAATCACTTAAAAATTCCTTCTGGTTTTACATTTTTTTAACTCTATATTATTTTACGTAAAAGTAGAGTGCATATATTTAAATACAGAATTATTATGTCAAGTTTTTAAGTACAATAATAATAACTAAAAAGGTAAATAAGATATAAATACTGACTTAAAAGAAACGTAAACTTTACCTACAGCAAAATGTCTAATTACCTGCATACATATAAATAAAATTTTACGGCATACTCTTGAACTAAGAAGTAGAGAAAATAAAAATATATTATCAAGCCATCAGAATTTATTTAGTTACTACCCTTAAACCAGAGCCCTTTCTAAGAAAACTATAATTCTAACTTAAGACAAGGATATAGTTAACAATCTACAATCATTTTAATTCAGATGCCTACTTCAATAGATGATCAAAAGCCTTCCCTTGTAGTACATTTTTCATCTTTTAAGTTTAGCAAATTAAGAGTTTCAGGAGATTATAATATCATTTTAGAACACTATTATGAAATGTTCATCTGTTTAACTTTTTGGTTATTTAAAACTAAAAGTAAGTTAACATTTCTCCTTCAACAGTTTCTAAGCAAACAGAAGCAAAAGGAGTATTTGAAGTTTTGTGACTGACGGCTTTGTTTTTCTATGCTCTACATCTGAAAATGATAAAAGATAAAAACTATGCTATACTTTTTTCTTATGCTAGAAAAACACATATATTAGTTATATATGCCAAACAACTTATTGATGAACGTTAATCTACACCATCAGTAAAAATTTATCTTTGTCTTCTGACCTTCCTTAGCAATTGATCTCTGTATACTTTGAAGGAACCAGCCACTTTTCTCTCTCTTTTTTTAAAATCATTTTATTGGGGACTCATGCAATTCTTACCACAATCCATATATCCATCCATTGTGTCAAGCACATTTATACATTTGTTGCCATCATCATTCTCAAAACATTTGCTTTCTACTTGAGCCCTTGATATCAGCTCATTTCTCCCTCCCTCCCAGTACCCCCCTCCCTTATGAGCCCTTGATAATTTATAAATTATTATTATTTTGTCATATCTTACACTGTCCGATGTCTCCCTTCACCCATTTTTCTGCTGTCCATCTCCCAAGGAGGAGGTTATATGTAGAGCCTTATAATCGGTTCCCCCTTTCAACCCCACCTTCCTTCCACCCTCCCGGTATCACCACTTTCAGCACTGGTCCTGAAGGGGTCATCTGTCCTGGATCCCCTGGGTCACTTTTCTCTTTTTTCCATTTGGGCTATCCTAAACTCTTGAGGGAAAGGTTTGTGTCCCTCAAAATCTAGAATATACAAATGTCAAAACCATGTTGCTGAGGGAATAACTATATAATTAATGAATAACATGAAGCAGCAAGATACTGTTAAGAAGTGAAGAAATAAAATGCACTGTCCTCCTACGTTAGCAATGCAGCCCTTAAGCTGAAGCTAATGCCATTTTTTATGTTTCATTTGTTCCGTAGGGAATTTCCCTGAACTGGAATTGACAAAACAATAGGAGGAGCTGATGGTAGGATTTGTTTTCCACAGAAATATCTTCTTCCACGCTATATAATCTACTTTAGTTTTAAATAACATTTATCACAGCAATGAACCAGATTTAGATTTTATTTACAAATACTAATGGAAAATCCTGAGGACAGCATGTCTTTTGCAACTATATTTTCCTTTTCACTAACTTTTTGCTTTCCATTACACTGAGAAATAGAAATTACTTAAGTCAATTCAATAAAGGGATCTAGGGAAAAAAACACAAATCACAAATATCAATTTTAAAAAGGCACTGTCTCAATTAAAAATAAACGTTTCATTGTAGCCAAGAATGGTTTGATTGCTGTAGAAAATATCTTTCATTAAATCCAAGTTCAGAGAATACTAATAAGAAATTAGAAATGAAAATTTTCTCTTAGAAAAACTAGTTTTGGTGACTACTTTTTGACAAGAGTTTTATATTAATTGGAATCTCTTCAAAATGAATACCTTTGCAAATCTACAGAACCCAGAGTAAAAAAAGCTCAAATAATTTTGTTCTGAAACAAAACTCTAAAGATTAACCTATTCTTTGTTTATTGAGCTGATACTCCAATATTGTTAAAGGAGACTAAACTGTAAAGTTTGGTGAGATCTAAATAGTACTTAAGGACTAGATTTTACGGGACGTTTTTCCAATTAAGTCCAACCTACTTCTCTAACAATAACCCCCCTTTTGCGTGCTGTGGTGTGTTCTCAGTCTTTGTACAGGAAATGCTACAGTGTCTCGGTACAGCAGTCCAGTAGCTTCTTCTTGGCATACTAGAGAACTCATCCAATTGACCCTAAACTCCCTTTTAAAAGACTTTTTAACATTGGAAAATACATCAATACACTCTCAGATTTCAGCAACATCACCCAAGCATATTATATTATTATTATTATGCCACCTCTGCACATAGCTCATCCCTATCCTAAACACAACTGCAGTAATTCAAACTATCGATTAGGAAGTTACTGAATGCTTCAAGGTCTCTTTGACTAACTTCCCAAACAAATGTTTACTCAAAAAGTCTAGTTCAAGATTTGGACACTGTGAAATTAACTCACAAAACTTGAACAAAGTTATTAAGTCCAACTTTAAATTTTAAAGAATTTTTAAAAACTCCTATTAAATCTGAAAGAAGCATATTAATTGACCTCACAAACAGCCCAGGATCCAGAGTTTCTTAGGTGGTTGAACTATTAGAATACGACTCACGTGGCTTTAGTGAAATAGGAAGGCGACTGTCATTCCTGGACCTCCTTTCCTCCAAGGTACCACTCGGGGACATGCCAATGCCACATCAGTGACAAACATTTACATGGGACTTTATTCTAATTTTGACTTCAAAGATCTCCAAAGAGCATGCCTACATCGGCCACTGGAAATTTTATCAGGAGCAGAAAGTCTATTTTAAACGTCAATATATTCCTATTGTATGTGTACCTATGATAATATTTTCTCCTTTCTATTAAAAAGTACAATTAAGTGTGAAAGTTATATTTCAGTATTAACTGGTCTATCTCATGGAAATCACCAAAAAGGATTATTACATAGTGGTTTTAATCCCATATCATTTTACTTTAAAGTTTTATTTTTCATTTTAAAACAAGTGTTTCATAATCACATTTTTATGTTAAAAATTGCTTTCTATATATAACACTGTACCCAGAAAACATGAAAGTTTGATTTGGCAATTAAAAAACCACTAAGTCATGATTTTGTGTTAACTATTAATAGAGAGCATTATTAAGTATAATATGTGATCACACTGTACCAATGGACACCAAGGTACGATTCAAGTCTGACCTGTGGTTCAAACTACTACCTAAAACCCAAAAATGAGAGTCGACAAAAGCTTACTCAGATCTCTTCTCCATACTTAATGGACTTCAAGGACGTTAGACAAGTGAATGAAAGTGTGTCTTCACTTATTTAAAATCATATTTAATTCTTAAACAAACATCCAAAAGGTGAACTGTCACCTAGATGTTATTCTATGTGGTTAAAGTTTGGGTACAACTGAGCTACATCGAAGTAAGAGTAGCTTTCTTTAAAAATTACTCAGAAATGTTTTAGAAGAATGGTAGCATAACAGAACTGACTAGAAGGTACAATTGAAAAAGTGCCCTAATACTTAAAGAGTCCAGGGAAATTTTAGGACAGCTGGTTATAATTGAGCAATGCATACCTACACACAAGATAAAAACTTCACCCATCTATTTGAATAAGTCTGAGAACAGCCAGAGAGCCAAAGGGTGCCCTCCACAGCCAGTAATACGCTCTCTAATTTCAGAGAAAGTATTAACCTTAACATTTAATAACTTGCCATGAATACGCATAAAAACACATTGATTTTTTGTTATAAATCAATCTGCAATAAAATGTTCATAAATAAGATGTAGTTAATTGACTTCAAAGTTGATCCAACAAATTTTATTAAACTGCCACTGAATCTCCAGAAATAATTATGCTTTATCGATCTAATAACTAGAGTAACAATTATGTTGCCATGTTGTCAATGAAACTAAGTAGAATATATTTATAAAAATGAATTACTTTTCATCCATGCGACTTCTCATTTTCTTCAGTTTCTGCATAATGCTGCTTGTTTCACTACTTGAGATGGAAATAGGAGAAGGACTGCGGGTTTCCAAGTCAGTTGGACCAGGACTAGTTGCTTTATTATCCTTTGTGTCATCATCACTATGAGACTCCTGAAAATAGAAATAAGTGTCATAACTTTTCTGGAATTTAAAAGGATCATGCTATTCTTAAGAGCCATAGTATCAATTCTGTCTCATAGTGATCCTGTATGACAAAAAAGAACTGCCCTCGCCACTTCTGGAGTAGCCAAGGTGGCTAACGCTACTAGGAACCCTCTGCTGCTGCTGTCTGTGTCTAGGGCAGTGGTTCTCCACCTTCCTAATGCTGTGATCCTTTCATACAGCTCCTCGTGTGGCGGTGACCCAACCATAGAGTTATTTTCACTGCTACTTCATAACTAATTTTGCTACTGTTACGAGTTGGACAACCCCTCTGAAAGGGTG
Source organism: Tenrec ecaudatus (assembly GCF_050624435.1). Lineage (NCBI taxonomy): Eukaryota > Metazoa > Chordata > Mammalia > Afrosoricida > Tenrecidae > Tenrec > Tenrec ecaudatus. Next base: position 193,632,532 of record NC_134530.1, on the reverse strand, counting down.
ATTCAACCCCCCAAAGGGGTCATGACCCACAGGTTGAGAACCACTGCTCTAGAGCTTGTGGACAAATGTATAGGATCAAGGATTCACACTGTGATGAAGAGTGATCAGGAAATTGTTGGCACACTTACAGGTTTTGATGACTTTTGAAATCACACCAGAAGAAAGAAGGATTGTTAAATTAGGTCAGATTTACCTGAATGGAAATAACATAATAATGCTGTTTCCTGGAGGAGAAGGACCTGAAGTTTGAGTGGATTTTCTTGACTTATGCTTCCTTCTGTTTTGTTTTATAAAGGCAACAAGATGGATTTTTTGGGAACTTTTTAATCTCGAGATACTGTGATGCTAAGTTTCCCATGAAAGGGAAACTCTTTTATTGTAAATGCCAATTTTTATGTAAGGCAATCATGATTATCTTGGGAGAACAAAAAGGCAACAGTTTGCTGTTGAAAGATGAAAATAAAGGTATTTTTTGGTTAACTGTAGCTTACCTTGTTTTACCGTAATGGCCAGCGGGACAAAGACTGCCTACTTGCTTCCTACATTAAATGGCCATTTGCTGGGTGCATAAGCAAATGTGAAGAAAGCTGATGGTGCCCAGCTATCAAAAGATATAATGTCTGGGGTCTTAAAAGCTTAAAGGTAAACAAGCGGCCATCTAGTTCAGAAGCAACAAAGCCCACATGGAAGAAGCATACCAGCCTGTGTGATCACAAGGTGTCAAAGGGATCGGGTAACAAAAAATCATATAATTGTGAATGGGGGGGGGGGAGTGCAGAATGGAGACCCAAAGCCCATCTGTAGGCACTTGGACATCCCCTTACGGAAGGGTGGTGGGGAGGAAACAAGCCAGTGAACGAAGAAACATACAACTTTCCTTTAGTTCTTAAATGCTTCCTCCCTCCCACTGTCATGATCCCAATTCTACCTTACAAATCTGGCTAGACCAGAGGATGTACATTGGTACAGATAGAAACTGGAAACACAGGGAATCCAGGGCGGATGATCCCTTCAGGACCAGTGGTGAGGGTGGCGATGCTGGGAGGGTGGTGTGTAGAGGGGGAACCAATTACAAGGATCTACATATAGCCTCCTTCCTGGGGGGACGGACAACAGAAAAGTGGGTGAAGGGAGACATCGGGCAGTGTAAGATATGACAAAATAATAATTTATAAATTATCAAGGGCTCATCAGGGAGGGTGAAGTGGTGAGGGAGGGGGACAAATGAGGTGCTGATGGCAGGCGCTTACGTGGAAGAGCAAATGTTTTGAGAATGATGAAGGCAATGAATGTACAAATGTGCTTTACACAATTGATGTATATACAGATTGTGATAAGAGTTGCATGCGCCCCTAATAAAATTATTTTTTAAAATGACCATGTGCTTTTCAAACAAAAAGTGTTCTAAACAGAATGAACTTTAACTTTGAGTAAGTGCATTTTAAAGATTTGAAGTGGTTACTAACAAAATTCAGTTCAAGTTCTTGTGTTTCATAGGAGAGTTTTATTACTGAACTCAGTCCCTTTTAAAATAAACTAAATGCACAGGTAATATAGAAAATGCAGACAAGTCCATTTTGCTGTACATTCTCTTACTTTCTCCGTATACATTTTATTTTTTCAAATACTGTTTATAATCCATGCTTAAGCCTTCTTTTGAATTTAAATGGGAAACATTTTACATGTATACTACTTAATTAAACAGATTTGTCACAAAAAATAGAAGAGCTGCCCCCTAGGGTTCCTGAAGCTGCCATCTTTACAGGAGCAAACCGCCTTCTCCTAGAGGTCTCTTCCCCCGCACAGATGCGGACAGATTCACACTGCGGAGTCTTCCACTCAGCAGCTGAAGGAACATCTGACCGCTGTGCCACAAGGGCTCCTTGAAGTGATCTTACACGGTGTCAATTCAAAATTCAGTGTTTCCTCAGACAACGCTTGTACTTACTGCTAAGTCACTGAACAGCAATCCCTATCACAAAGTACAATAACGTTTTAAAAGTGACAAGAAAATTATAAAACCTCTATTACTAGTAACCTAGTATCTAAATGTCTTAATTCTATACAGTTTAATCACTCAAAAGGAATACAAGATTACAGACCATAAAAAATATATATGTCTATGTATACACAGATGTGAAGAACAAACGCAGTAAACTTCTTTTAGTCAAACTGGAAGATGCGCTTTTCCATAAATTTGGCTTAAGGAAAAACATATATATAAACATTTTCACAAATTAAAAAGTTTATAATAAAAAATTAGAAGCTATTGGTTTAATTAATATACAAGGGGGTTTCAAAAAGTTCATTAAAAGTGATTTCAAAGATAATAGAATTTTCCCATGAACTCTTGGAAGTACTCATATTATTCCTGATGAGGTATAAGTAGGAGTAGCTTTTTAAACCTCATATAATAGAGTCCAAGAACAGTTTTTTCTTACCTACTTTCTTGAACAATTCCTAAAGCATTAGATGGAGCAGGACCAGAGGTGTCCATGTGGAAATGGGGTGGCATGGGATAAGCAGTCTCCGGACGAGGCTTAGAGCCTGCGTGGATGAGAGGGCACCTAACACAGGTGGGCAGCCATGTGAGGAGTCACAGCTAGTGTGGGTGGGTAACCTGGCTGCCCATATAGTGGTGATACAACACAGGGAGCCAGGAGCTCAGAGTGTGGATTTCCACAGAGAACTTGCTTGCAGGGTGGCAGAGTCCAAAGAAAGTGAGAAGGAAAAATTCAACACCAAATGGCAAGAAGAGAGTGTCCACACGAGGGACAGCCAGGTACAAGGTGAGGAGGGCATGCGCATAGGGCAGGGAGTAGCAGTGGTTACTGGTTATGTGCATGGACTGATTAAACCAGTAACTGTACGAAGGAACGTGTTCGCTAGATAACTGCCAAAGAAGGGAGCTCCAAGAGAGAGAACTAGAACAAGCCCTGGGGCACGGAGCTGGAATGGGGCAATATGAACTCTCGATTTCCAATATACACGTGGTTCAAGGAAAAATGGAACTGAAAACAACGAACTTGGAAGCCCCTGTGCATGCCTGCGCATACACACGTGCACATCTGTATGTATACAAACATAAGTGCATGCATAATAATTTAATTCCACCTTTTCCCATGAACTTTTTGAAACTCTGCATGTGTGTATCTAAAACACACATAACTTATTCATTCGTCTTTCCTAGCATTATTACTAGGAGCAGCAATGATTATACCTAACACCAGATTTTGATTTCCTAATCACTTTCCTTACTAAAAGGACTGGCGGCTCTTTAGAAACATGGCTGGTTCCAAGACCGAGGCACAGGAAGTGCATGCTGACTCTGAGACATTCTGTTGTTCCAGAAAGCAGGGATGTGATCAAAGACTACTGAGGGCATATCAAAAAAGACAGGGAAGAAAAAAAGGAAAAAAAACAGAAACCTATCAGCTCAATTTGGTACTGAGTGATCATCAAAACAAGTCATGCAAACGGCAGATTGCAACTCTGGATAGAAAAAATATCCATGAACACATGCTGACAAAAATAACAATACATTTAGGTTTAAGGAAGAACAGGATATTTACATAGTCTCAAAACGATTTCCACACAAATTACTTGCTAATTATAACCTGACAGTGAATTCTTGCAGATACCACCTTACTCGGGTGATCAATGAGAACGCAGCATCACTTCTGTGATATTTCTGCCCAAGATGCACAATCTGAGTCAAATGATGAAGAAACACCAGGAAAGCCAACTTTTAAAAATAATTCTACAAAAAACTTGGCATGAAATCTTCCAAAGTAACAAAGTCATTAGAACCACAGGATTACTAACCTTTTCCACACTGAAGGAAACCAAAAACACTAAAGGCAGCGTATGGTTTGGAACTTAGATTCTTTTCTAAAAAGAACACTGTGGTAATTGATGAAACTCGGAGTGTATAGATTAAATAGTACTACATTTGTCAATTTCCTGATTTGTATGCCTGTATTGTGCTTAAGCATATTTAAGAGTTGCTCTTGCCTGTCGGTAATACTTACTAAGGCGTTGGAGGAGATAGAGCAACTCACTCTCAAATGACTAAGGAAAGCTAAATTCTTGAAATTTTTGTATGTCTGAGATTGTCTAAAAATTTAAAATGCATTTTTAAAAACCAAAACAAATTATATTAAGGATTTATTTCATTATACTGCTACACTGTCTGGGTTTTCCAATTCTATACTTGGAAAGATATTTTACAGTATTTTTTAATTGGTTCATGTTATTTCTGTCTAACTCCTTTGACGTTTGCTAAATTATTTAAAGAAAAAAAATCATTCTCTCCTATCACTTCTCAGGATTATATTTGGCCTGATAAACAAGAGAAAGATCTTTGTCCCAATTTCACTTATACATAGGGGGAAAAAATTAAACAAAGATAGGAACTGCTTGTCCCTCTCAAACATTAGAAAACAAACCAAACACTCACTTTCCGTAACCGCATACCCCTAGAACTTTATCCTAGTTGGTTTCTATGTCATAGTGTTAGAATAGATGTATCGCTACTAGAAAATGAGACTAGATTATGAATTAGCCAGCAACATAAGGCAAGACAAGACAAAACCAAACCATAAACGAAGAATAAATTTACAGAATTTACCAATTTAGTCTCGCCTGCAGATTTCAACTTCTCCTGTAGTTTGATTGTAGTCTGTCGGATCCTTTCTATCTCTTCCTGCTGTTTAAGAATCAGCTGTCTTTCCTTCCGGGCTGCCTTATTGGCTTCTTGAAGACGTTTAATTTCTGCCTAAAATTTAAAGAATTAGGAGAGGGACAGATTTGAAAGAGACAAGCCCAAAGCAAAAATTTTAAAAGAAAGTCTAATCATCATACACATTAAAATCAGAGAGTATTGTTAAATCAAACAATAGTACACATGAAAATAACACTGAAAAATATTTAGAGGAAGAAAAAAGTCACGCATAACCTTAAAACACTGAATCAAACAACCACAAAACCAAGCTCACTGCCATTAAGTTGAAACTGACGCACAACTACCTGATACAGGATTCCTTAGACCACGTCTTTATAGGAGTGGTCAGCTTCATCTTCCACCCAAGGAACAGCTGGTGGAGGTGAACAGCTGCCTCGCTGTTAGCAGCCCAACACCTAACCCACAGCACCACCGTGAGTCTTTCACGTAAAATTATTGCAATTAGAATGGATGATTTCAGATTCCCTTTCAACTTAACATGTATAATCTTCCATAGTGCTTTACACGGGATCTTTACACTTAGGTGTTAATAGTGGCACATCAAGTAACCTAACTAATGTAACCAGTATTCTATTGCTGAGCTCTCTATAAGTAATTTACTATTCCAAATAATACTTCATACCTGTCATTATTCCATACAGCTCTTTGGAAGAGATTCCAAAAAGTAAGATAAACAAGCATAAGAACATGAACCATGTTACTTACTACCTTAATCAAGTCATTTAAAAACTGCTTTAAAAATAAGATGGCTCTATTTACAGTACCACTAGAAATACTTTACGGCCACACTGGACCGAGCTTTCCTTGCACAGTTTTTTGTTTTTTTCACTACAAGAACAGTATCATTTTTTGTTGCTAATTAAATAAGGATACCATTACATATTTCACTTAATATAATTTTTGGAATTTAGTTCCACAAATTTGTTGTGTCTTCTAATATCAGTGAAGTAAACATAATAAAGTAATACATAATATGTTGCTTATAATTATTTTAATAGAATATGAGGGAGTTTGGGGAACTATCTGAAAATACCCCCCAAATATAATAAATTTCACATTTTTTAATCCTCAAATTAAAAAATTTAAATAAAGTCATATTTTCTCTTAATCTTTCATTCCTTAAAGAAATAAAACTGACGTCGCCAATCCTTATACGCAACCTGTCGCCTAAGTCTGGCAAATAGGCTTTCAGCACATTCTTTTAAAAGACAAATTAATATTATTTGGTTTGTATAGTAATAAACTTATTTTACAAATAGCGTATCTATAAATGAAGGACTGAAGGTGCTACTGGATTTGAGTCTTGGTTTAATTACTGGATATTGCGTTTGCTGTCACTCCACATTGATTTACGCCTTCTAATGGCTGTGTAAAATTACTTGGAGGGAGAGGTATTTCATTTACTTACTCCCCCTATGGTTGAATCCCTAAGCTGTTGTCAGTTTTTCACTATTACACAGAAGCATCATGGCGAATAGCTTTATAGTTGTCAGTTCCTTGAGCACATACATGAGTTTCTCAAAAATGTGCTCCATGAATCCCTAGGGGGTCTCAGGTCTATGTCTGTAGCAACACTAAAATGCCATTTACCCTTTTTTTGCATTCATTTTCTGAGTATACAAAAGCATTGTATGCGCTAAGAAAATAGATTTTCCAAAATGAAAAATACAGGAAGAAAAGTAGTATTCAGAATTTTGCAAATCTCTTTACTGTCTGGATTAATAAAAGGCAGCTATGTGGTCTGATTTGTTTCTGCAGGTAATCTGTTGCAATGTGCTGCTGAAGTACAGGCAAAAAAATCTGGCATCATATAGAGAGGGAACTGAAAAACAGGAGTGTTTTAACAGGCCTTCCAGATAACTGTGGATCTTCTGTTTTGCATAATAGTATAACTTAGGTTATAGTTTCTTAAAGTTTATTTACAATATGGAATCTGAAACCTTAACAATGAATTTTTTTATACAATACACATTAAAATTCACTGGTCATTTGGAAAATATTGGTTCACTGACTAATGCAGATATTCAAAATGTTGGCATATTTGTGATATAAAACCTAAAAATATAACATTTATTCATATTTCAAAGAAAAAAAATTTTTTAATTAGGAGACAGATGTAATTTTCAAAATTGTAATGTTTGATTAAAAGTTTGAACTTTATCACTGGCAACAAATACTGTCAGTTTTCTTTAAAGTGGCAAGACACTTTGTTCTTTTTTGAGAAACCACAACTGTTAAATATCCATGTCTGAAGAAGCATGGCTGTGGATCATTCTTTCAAATAAATATGGTATTCAATGAAACAAATGGGGCTAGTCCCGCTTACTCCGCAAGGGCCTGCCCAATGCTGCTCTGGGAATCAGGCACTGTACTCTGGTATCCACCAGAGGGGTTCACTGTGGGCTTCACATTGTTATCACAAAGGACATGAAAAAGATATACTCAAAAGTCAAGACGCAATAAAATGAGGAATTTTTCTGCTTAATCGGGATAGTCCTAAGTGAAATCAGGCGTTTTGTTTTGTTTTTCATTGTAAGTATGTGGCAGTAAAAAATGCAACATTCCACTGCCTTGATTTGTGCTGACGCGCCAAGAGCTTTACCTGCCAGTGCTTTGGTGCCAGTTAGTGAAGTCAGGCCCTTCCACTAGTACATCCAAACAGCGGACCTTGCAGGGCCTCCAGAGGCCTGCCGTGCACACTCTGAGAACAGCTACGCACTTAGGCCTGGTTTTCTGAAACCATTACTCTGGTCAACAAGAAAGAACTTTTCCAGGGAATTCTCCTTTGTTAAGAATAAGGTTGCACAAATTTTTAGATGACAATAAATTGTTTAATTGAAAATTCTTTTTGTAATGTTAGGGGAATTTCACCTCAAATAAATAATTAAGAATACTCCTTTTTGGTTATAGTTGTACAAAATGATATGGTACAAACTGCTTATAGCCATCTCATTACCAGCCAAGGGGATCCGAACAGATAGAATTGCAGTATATATCTTAGTACATGTATCTTTACACTTGGGTCTTTCATTTCTGTAAGCCCATTTTCCGAGGGTTGTCAATTGAGTCAACGAGTATATTTTCCACATTACTTTTTAGAATTCCAAAATATGACCAGTGTAGAATTAAAAGCAGAAAACCTTCGCAGCCACTGGAGGAATGGAACCTATTTAACATGTGCCATATTTGTTGCAAACCCTTCTGATTCCAAAGGAAAACAGCACAGAAGAAAGTGAACTCGACCCCAACTCCTGGTTTTTCCACTTGCCCCCAGCAGGCTATCGTTTCCTTTGTGGCTCGGATGTTTAAGAGAACTTCCAAGAAAACATGCACTGGTGACGGATGACGTCTACAACTTTACAAGATGGGGACAATTCTGTACCTAGTCTCTTGCATCTTAGTTTTTAAAGAAACTAATATCCTAGTTTTGGATAAATGAAGATTTAATGCTGCACTATCCAATATGATAGCCACTAGTACTTGTGACTATTTAAATTTAACTTAATCAAAATAAAGGAAAATTCCAATTTCTCAGTTGCACTATCAACATGGCCAGTAGCAACTGTGTAATGTTCACAGGGAGCACGTTATCATCATTTCAGAAATCTCTGTTGAACAACAGTGAGCTAATGCATTCGTTTTCCTGTATTACTTTATTTTCTTATAGGAATATGTTATAGTTCATTGAGTTTATTCTCTTTCTGAAGAAATGAAGTTGTTTGCATTTTCTATTTAAAGTCTTTCAAAACTAGGCTTACTAGTCTATGGTATCAGAGATGAGGGCAGGGGTTCCCCTTGACAGGGTCATAAATCACCAGGGACACACAATCCTAATTCAGGAAAACATAGTCATAAACCCTCTAACTCCACTAGTAGACTCAAAAACAGTGCTAAGTAGCAACTAACTCTCATAAGGCCGTAATAAGAAAAAGAGAAGATTAGGTAAAATACTAGATCCTACAGTCTAACTGGGCTTACAGGGAAGTTTTCTTCACATACCTTTTCTTGCTGTAACCTTAAGAGCAAACCACGCTGCTTCTTCCGGAGTGGGGGCATTTTATCATCTTCTCCTTTGTCTCGGAGATGTCTGCAAATATTATTTTTCATTGAAACAAATATTAAATATGTATTATAACAGCAATTTTTGACGACTAAGAATCTGTAAACCAATTTAACATTTTCCAATATGGAGAATAGTTTTTGAAGGCAGCTATTCAGGCCCCAATAGGTATTTTCCTGTCTATATAATCTCTATAACCTCAGGCTGTGCTTTTTAAAGGTAGAAGGACTTTGAGTAATTGGAAATTAAGGAATTAATTGTTAAAATGACAGGGTGAGTTAACTGACATAGATCATTGCAAGGCAAATGCTATGTCGGTAGGATGTCTTAGAAAGCATCACAAATCAAGGATACTGCTACTGATATCACCAAGGATATCACCGTATTTCTACTTGAGAAGCTGAGTTGCTAAACTCAAACTAAATGAGAATTAAAAAATCATAAAAACCCTAACACTTCCTTTTTATTAAAGGAAGAACTGGACAGTGAAAACTGCGTGCATGGGAAGAACTTACTTTTTCTGATGTTCTAGCCAGGCTAATTCAGCCTTGGTCTTCTCCTTCAAGGCCTTCTCTCGGAGCCGCAGGAGGGAGGACTGGTGAGCTGCACGCATTTCCTCCTCTTTCATGTATTGTCGAACCATCTCCATGGTAAATTTAGAGAAACTATCTTGTCCTCCTGAGAACGGCATGCTCAGCTCCTAAAGTAAAGAGGCTATTTCAAGTTTCTCGCCTTCTAAGCCTTTTGAAATTCAATTAACTTTAATAATAATGTTAAAAGTTACATACATGCTTATAAAAATTTTTTAAAGTATAGAGCAAGGCCACTGACTTTTAGTTAATTGCTGTGGCCCTTCGAAGTAGAAACCCTGGTGTGACAGACTGGAATTGTGGACTCCATGGCTGTGGCTGTGGTACCATTTTGGAGGGCCTTCTCCACTACACTAATTGACAGAATCATGGTGGGATAAGACCTGACCTCAGCAGAGGACGTGAACCAAGCTACACTCTTTGTTTCTTTGAGGACATCTAAGAAGACCTGCTGTGACTACGGGCCATTTGGGCTTCTGGCTCTGGATCCTGCATTTGGCTCAGCTCTGCCTGACTTTGCATCTTGGACTGAACAGCACCCACCACCATGAGAGAAGTTTTGCAAGTTTATGTGGGACGTTGTAGCAAATTACAGAACCCAGGGATATAAGGGAATATATTCAATGGAGGAATAGCTTCTTGAAAGAGTTGGAAATTTGGGACACGTAATCTCCAAATCTTTGGGAGTAGTCTGGTATTAACTCTTCTAAAAGAAATTATTACCCAAGCCCTCAATCATATAAAAGAACATTCTTCAACAAATGGCACTTGGGAGGAAATAACATTTATGTGCTAATGATCTAGCCAACAAAATTTTAATACACAATCATGGCAAGGCAGACACTGTCCAAAGATGTAAAGCTGAATAAGAATTTGTCCCTGTTATCCAAAGGTTGTTAATTTAGAAGGAAAATTAGAAATGTAATTTAAAAAAATCATTTTATTGGGGGTTCTTACAATTCTTGTTACAATCCATACATCAATTTTATCTGATATATTAGTACATCTTTCCACTGAACCCTTGGGATCAGCTCCTCTTTTTTTCCCCACCCCAAATTCTCGTGGCCCCTTAATAGAATATTGTTATTATTTTCAAATCTCACACCAACTGCTGTCTCCCTTCCCATCTGGTTTGTTGTTCTTCCCCCTGATGGGGATGTGTGGTTATGTGCCATTCATTGTGATTGGTGCCCTATTTCCTCCCTACTCTCCCCCCGCTTCCCCCACCCTTTTGGTATCACTATTCCCATTCCTGTTCCTGGGTCCGTGTCGTTGAGTTTTATCTCTTGCCTATACCTATGTACCTGCTCCAGTCTAGTTCAGAGTGGGGAGTAGCACTGGGGTCCTGATAGTGGGGGGTATGAGGAGGCCTTAAGGGATCAGAGGTATACTGCGTGATGCAACGGTGCTCTACTGTACCAATTGACTCATCACCTCCCTGTGACCCCTCTGTGGGGGGTGTTTCATTGTCCACAGATGGGCTTTGGGTCTGTGCTCTGACTTCCTTCCATGCTCATCAATGAATTTTTCTTTGTTTACTGTTTGTTATGCATCTTCTGATGCACTTTGCCCAGTCTTGATGACACCTCACGATCGCACCAGCTGGATGGCTGCTTGTTTAACTTCAAACCTTTAAGATCCCAGACACTGTATCTTTTAAGAGCCGGGTACCATTCCTTGTCTTCACCACATCTGCTTATGCACCCATTTTGTCTTCAGTGATCATGTTGGGGGGTGAGCATCACAGAATGCCAGAGGCGGGTGAGCATCACAGAACGCCAATTTGTTAGAACAAAGTGTTTTTGTATTGAGGGAAGGTATGAGCCGAGGCGCAAGGCCCATCTGCAGCCTCAGTGTATTGCCTTATAAATATATGTACATAGGCCAACACCACTATTTTTATGGATTAATATACTTATATAAGTACACACCTCTGTTGATATCCCTACCTACACCTTTGCTTCCTAAAGCTTACCTCTGAGAAATGTAATTTTTTAAGTGGAATAAAATGCAAGTTATGAGAGCTGACTTCAAAAAGTTCATGGAGAAACAAAATTTAAAGATCAGGGAATTTTCCCATACCCTTTCTGAAGGTCCCTTTTAGAGGGAAAAACAAACAAAAGACAACAACCCACAGCAAACTAAGTGGATTCTGACTCAGTAATCCTATAAAGGGGTTTCAAGACTGAAAATGTTCATGGAAACAGAGTCTCATCATTCTTCTACAGAGTGGATGGTGGTTTTTAAACCAGTGACCTTGTGGTTAGCAGTCCAATGCTTATGAGAGTAAAGCAAGTGAAAAGTTAGAGAGATAACATTGGATCAGATCTGAAAATGCTTTTTATTCATTATTTCAAAGAGTAAGTTTAGATTGCATTTTGTAAGGAAAAGAAAGTCAAAGTTTGTAGCTAAATAGGAGGTGACTTCAAAAAGTTTGTGGAAAAATAGAATTAAAAGATAGTGGAATTTTCCCACAAACTTGTTGAAGTCCTTTTATAGTATGTGAAAGTGCTACTTTAGGAAAATCATTCTGTTAGCTGATAACGCAGTACAAATAAAATATCAGAGCTGCAAAAGGTTCATGGGAAAATTCCATTATCTTTTAATTCCGTTTTTCCATGACCTTTTGAATCCCCCTCATATGTATCATCACCCCTTTAAAAGAACCTACTCAAAATCATTTATGAAGAACTTCCGGTAAACTGAGACATACCTTGCCCGAGGTCAGTGGAGTCTTCTCTGGGGAAGCTTCTTCATCAGAGTCCTCGTGGTGGCCTCTTTTCTTTTCCATGTTAAATCTGCGATGACTCTCGGAAGGCAATAATGACCTAAAGGATTTTTCTTCGATTTCATCTTCTGTCATGGATTCATCAAATTTCAGGGAATATTCTGTTGCAATGGAAGTTGAATCTAAAAGAATACAGAAAAATAAAGTTATTATTGTAACAGCCTTCCATGGGTCTCCAACAGTGTCACTTTAGACCCTTTATGGGGCAATACACCAGCATAAATTCACAGCAAATAGGAATGGAAGAAAATCTGCTTATCTTCTAAGTCACCAAAACCCCAAAATAATACTCTTTCACAGTGCAGGTATTTTTAAATGTTGATAAAGTACACCTTAACAACTTTTCTTCTTTCATAGATCATGGCTTCATGCTGTAGCCAAACCCCAAGGCCACCGTGATTTTCCGCAGCATTTCCGTCGATCATGTGTGTAATATTTGGCACAATTACTAGCAGTCTATGGCCTTGAAATAGCTTCACCTGGCTACATTTGTCTCTGAACCTCAGACATATAATCTTGTATCATCACTATGTTCTAATTGGATTAACTAGTCAAGTAACTGTCCTTATTGTTACCCTACTCTAATCAATTGTATTAACGGGCTCAGTTACCAGTATTTCTAAGGGCTTGGAAGTCTCCCAAAGAAAATGTACAGGGAAAAGTTACCTTTCTCATCGGGCAGCGATGGAATGCTATCACTTCGTAGAGAATCATCTGCAGCTGTGTGGATATGTTCCTCAATAGAACTCGCTGTCTTTTCACCATCAAGCAGTGCCTTCTCGTTTTCCTTAGAAGGTGGGACTAAAGGACTTTCTTGGTGGCTGCTACCGCTACTACTTCTGCACATGGATGTGAAAGCAAACAGACAAAAAATTTAACAACATATGGACCACAATTTCAAATTCTTTAGTCAAGGAATGTGCCCTATAATGGCGGTGTGAATTGTTAATATAAAAAGTAAAGCAAATAGATATGTCCGACAAGAAACTTTCTGAAAAAATAAGAGGGATGCTTCACTTTTAAATAAATGATCCAAAGGAATATGGACTATTCTCAGGCCAACACTCACTTTTTCCTATCATTTAAAAGGCAACCCCCAAAATACTGGTAATCTTTAACCTTAAGCCAAAAACATCCCCTGAAGTTTTAAAATCAAACAGTAGTTGAGCTGAACTAGCTAGTAGCATTGTGCTCTTTTAACCCTATCAACCTTTCATTGAAACCATGTTTTCACTAATGAAAGGATTCTGAATGAAATGAAAATGATTTGTTAAAGATAATATGAATGTTGATATAATTAGTGGGACACAGACATCCTGATGGGTTTCTGGTCTAGAGATGGCAGGATGAGACTTCTTTCTTTAGATCCTCATCATTGGATAAGCTCCTACCAAAAGGCAAGATGCACTAAAAGTGGGACAGCAGCTTGTTTGAAACCTTCATAATCCCTCAAAACATCCAAGGCAAATTGACCATAACTTAAAAAGCCACTCTAGTACCATGAGGCTAATGAATAAAATGGGGGAAAGAGTAGAGGTCAAGGAGACTAACTAGTTGTCTGCAGTCATTTAGATGATGGCTCAAATGAAGCAGTGTCAGTGAAGGTAAGCCATTTCCTCTTATTGATCTGCACTTCTCTCATTTGTCATATGGACCGCCACCACCTAGCTTCATAGTGTCCTTGTGAGAACTCAGTGAAACAGCACGTCAAACTTTATCAACCAGAGTGTCAGATACATAATAGGTTCTCCTTAAGTGTCAGTGCAGAACCCACATTAATGTCTCCATTTTTTATAGTCTGACAATTTAATTTTTTAAATTGAGGCTTTATTACACTTTTGACGTGTAGGTATCCAAACTCAAAGGCTGTAATGTTGCCTCGAAGATCTAATCCCAGAAGAGAATATAATAAAAAACTATACATACCATATATACTCGTGTATAAGCTGAGGTTTTCAGTAAATTTTTAATACAGTTTTTGTGGTAAAATTAGGTGCCTTGGCTGATATTCGGTTCGGCTTATGCTCGAGTACACATGGTATATACCAATCAATGCCGTGTCAGGTACCACTGACAAGTAGTCAATCTCACATGCAGCAATATCCACGCATGCACTTATCAGCAAGGCAAGGTGCAATAAGCTCAGGCTCAGAAGCAGAAAATCTAGAGTTTAATGCCTGGATGCACAATCACCTATGTTACTGTGGGTGAGCTTCTTAACATCTCTATGAGCCTGGGTTCTTTTATCTAATGACTGAGGATACCACTATCTACTCTGAAAAAAATCTATGAAGATTAAACAAATGAAAAGACAATTTATAGTGTACTTGTACAAAGTATACTCTTGAGAAACCAATTATTTCATAATTAATGGGGGAAATTTAAAGAGGGAGGTCAGTACACTTTAAAGATCAGATGTTAGTCTTTTGACTTCAAAGGAAGGAGGTTCAATGGTTAAAGAAAAGAAAACTGTAAGCCATTTACCAGACTTTACTAAACACTCTGATAAAAGAATCAACTACTGTTTTCACCTTCGATGGAAAGTCTTGTATCTTGAAGACTCAGAGTAACTATCATATGAAGAATACTTCGAAGGCTTTGAGTACACGGTCCCCTCTTTACTCTGAGACAATGAAACAGACTCACTTTTCCTGCAAAGAAAATACAAGTTGATTAAACATTCCAAGTCTCTAACAAGAGAAAGATTGTAAAAGAAAGTTCAACAGAAATATTAAGAAGCACTTTCTGCTTTATTACGGGAAATAAACACAAAATCACCACATGTACCAATGAACATGAATAAAGACTTAAAATGAAAATTGTTGGGTTTAGGTGAAGGAAATTATAAACAACTTTTTTTCTATCTCTTAATTTACTAATGTTATGACACTATATTTATTATAAGTAGAGGACATAACAATTTAACAAAAAATGTTGTGTAGTATAAATCCAACAGTTTGAATTAGTCATACAGTATCCTATTAATTCCTTTTATTTAGTTCATTGTTTTAAAAACCAATTTATCTTCTATGCCTGCAAGTCACTTAAGTGCTATATGAAAACCTCAAGTTAAAAAAGAGCAAAGGAAAGAGAAACACAGTATGCATGAATTGTTGAATGTAAAACTAAAGATTTGCTCTGTAAACCTTCACTCCACAATAAAAGTTTAAAAAGGAGGGGGGGGGGGAGAAAACAATCAAAGAAATGTTTCACTTCTGGTGTACTTGTGAATCATACAAGGTTTTCTGTTTCATATTTTGGAATTTAAAAAATAATCACATTATTTTATAAAGAGTTTATTTAGAATATCTTATAAGATTCAAATAAAATGTTTATATTGCTGTTTATGCCCTAACATTTTAGAAGTGGAATATATATTTTTTTCAAAACAGACCAACTTGGCAAAGTATCAAGGTACATAAGCTTCAGTGTAAAATTCTGTTTAGGCAACACTGTATTCTAAACTTTCCTAATATGACAGAATACAGTTTTACCTAATCAGCATTTCAAAAGTGCAGAGGGCTAACCTAAAATATTTAATGTTATTTAACTCTATTTGCTTTTGATTTTATTAGGTTAGTGTATGAGACAGAATATATATTTTTAAAAAGATATTTATGATACAGGTTCTCTTCTTTTCTCTCACTCTCCATAGATCCCAGGGTTTAACTTCCATCTAAATATTTGTTATTGTTCGCTGCCATCAAGCCAGTTCCAACTCAAGGTGACCCCACGTAATATTACCATATATATTCGAGTATCAGCCGACCCGAGTATCAGGCGAGGCCCCTAATTTTACCTCAAAAACTGCATTAAAAAATGTGCTGACACCAGCCTACCCCGACATGAACACTGAAGACAAAGCGGGTGCGTAAGAAAATGGGGTAAAGAAAGTTGAAGGTGACCGGCTGTCATAATATATAGAATCTGGGGTCCTATAGGGTGGAAGAAAATGGGCCATCTAACTGAGAAACAACAAAACCCACATGGAAGAAGCACACCAGCCTGTGAGATCACAAGGTGTCGAAGGGATCAGGTATCAGGCATCAAAAACCCAAAAAAAATCAGAGCATTGTGAATGAGGGGGTGGGGTGTGCACAGTAGGGACCCAGGGCTCATCTGTGGGAAATTGGACAACCCCTTGTAGACGCGCTGTGGGGAGAACATGAGCCAGTCAGGGTGCAGTGTAGCAACGATGTAATATACAATTTTCTTCTAGTTCTTGAATGCTTCCTCCCCCGCACTATCATGATCCCAAGTCTACCTTACATATCTGGCTGGACCGGAGGATGTACACTGCCACAGACAGGAACTGGAAATACAGGGATTCCAGGACAGATGAATCCCTCAGGACCAGTGGTGAGAGTAGCGATATCGGGAGGGTGGAGGGAAGGTGAGGGAGAAAGGGGGAACAGATGACAAGGTCTACATACACCCTCCTCCCTGGGGGACAAACAACGGAGAAGTGGGTGAGGGAGATGTTGGATGGTGTAAGATATGACAAAATAATAATTTATAAATTATCAAGGGTTCAGTGGGGAGAGGGGAGGACGGGGTTGGAGAAAATGAGCTGTTATCAAGGGCTAAAGTAGAAAACAGGTGTTTTGAGAATGAGGATGGCAACATATGTACAAATGTGCTAGACACAATTGATGTATGTATGGATTGTGCTAAGAGTTGTATGAGCCCCTAATAAAATGATAAAAATTTTTTAAAAATTTAATGTGCTGAAAACCTTGGCTTGTACATGAGTATATACGGTAATCCCCAAATTCAGAAATCAGTCTAGACCTCTTCTTTGTGCTCAATAGCAAAATACTTTGCTCTAAGCCCTGGTCATCTGCTTTCCTATCTCCATAAAAAGATAACATCATCTACACACCGGCACAAGTAAAATGCCTGTAAGTCAGTCTCTTTACTGCCACCTCTCATCCACTGTATGTCAGTTAGTCCTGAGAGCTTATTGTGGTCCAAAAACCTCTTCCAAATTGCTCTACTTCACTGTCAACACTGCTTCTTTCCTAGTTCAAGCTCTCATTTATCTCTTGCTTAGACTGCTGCAATGGTTTGCCTATCAGTCTCTCAGCTTCCAGTCTGGTTTCCTGCCAACCCAGTCCATATAAAACATCCAAAATGTGATTTTAAAAATAATGCACAAGTGTTTAATGTCACCCAACGTGTCTAAAGAATCTTTAACGACTTCTCATTGCTCTCAGAATAACCTCCCAAATCCTTAAGGCCTGCGATATTCTCCCATCCCTGGAACACCTCATTATCATTCTGCTATTTGCTCTCTGCCTCCAGCCGATTTGGCTTTGATGTTCTTTAAAGATACATGGCCCTCTGTAATCCAGGGTCTTTGGCTGGATTGACCTGTCTACTCCTTACCGCCTTTACATCACTAGCTCTTCTCACCCATTAGGACTCACTATCAGCTTTACTTTCCCCAGAAAGACCTCTCTGATCTTCCTGCACCTTCTGGCTAATCTAACTTTTCTGTTATATATCTCACAGATGTTATTTTCTTATCTCAGCTTATAAGTATTCATTAACTTAAGATTTTATTAATATCTTATCTTCCCAATAGGTTCCAAGTTCCTAACTATATTCTCAGTATCCAGAACAGCAAATAATCATTACAGACTTTTGAAATGATATGATTATTGACCTATCTGTTTCCGCTCTGGTCCTCAGCTGTTTCATGAAGTCTGGAGGGTGCTGCCGTTGGTGGTCATACAGTGTTGCGAGCGGAGCTCCTGAAGCAGTAACAGCGTCTGCGATGTGAGTTCGAGTCAATTCTGCCATCTACAGAGAAACACACACACAATAGAAAGGGAGACGGAGAAAGATAATGTCGTGTGAGAACCGAGAGGGAGCACCTGAAAAAGACTGCAGGACCGATGGCAAGCAAACTGTGCTGCTAACTGATGAGACATTGTCAGCAAGTCATTTATCCTTTTTAGATCTCAACAGTTTCCGGTTACAAAAATGAAGTCACGAGTATTCGATTTCTTAAGGTTTCACTCACCTACAATAATATTTTATTTAAATTATTCAGGAAACTTTTAAGTGATATAGGCCATAGTAAACCAAATTAACTCTTCTTTCAGGTCAATTCAATTACCATTTCATTTATAAGTCTTTAATGAACAACAATATAACATACATTCCCATACTCTTGACCACTATTGCAAACCATACCCCCCCCACACATGGTATTTATTAATTGTCTAAAGATAGTCCTTCTTAAAAAAAGATAGTCCTTCTACAGAAGCTTTGTTTTCAATATCTTTATCAATATTGCCTACTAAGTTGATTAAAATTTTATTGAGAAGAGGTTTTATACTTATCTTTATATCTATAGTACCTAACACAGATTTGAAGTAACTGAATTATGACACAAACAGTCCCTTTATTTTTAAAAAAGTATGTAACTGCTAAAATAAATTGAAACTATAAGATTATGATGTTCTACATAGAAAATCAGTAAAACTATTTCTGGCTGTATTCTTGGTACAGTAAAAGAAAAGACACTAACATCCTTCTGGGTAAAAATAAACATCTTTATACCAAGCAGATCAGTGGCTTCCAGAGCCAAAGCTGGGGGCTGAAACAGACAACGAGAGCTTTCTGAGGTAATAGAAATGTTCTATTTCTTTATTAGGGTGGTGTTTACAGATCTGAAGGGGCTTCAAAATGTTCATAGAAAAATAACACTGTCTTTTAATTTTTTCATAAACTTTTAACCCCCTTGTATATATATTTATCAAAACTCACCAAACTATGTACTTAAAACTGACGTATGTTATTGTTTGGAAATTATATGTAAATTTAGTGTTTCCCCATCTTTTTTCTGCCTCTGTATCATTACCATGTGCACACACTCCAACCAATGATATCTCATCTCAACAGATCATGGCTCCCAACGGAGGGAGCAACTGGCTAAAAGTCTGTGCTTGCCAGATGTTAGAAACGCATGAGTACCAACAGCACAGCTAGTCAGCCTGACTGAAAGAATGAAAGCAAAGGTCTGAGTGAACCTACCTCACAGATCTGGCGCGCTGCATCTGTGGTGAGGCGAGCAGCCTCTGTTTGCTGAGCTGCTATTTTACACGTTGCTTCTTGCAGGACCTCCGTTACTTCCCGCTGTGATTTAACTACCTGCTTTAGTGATTCTGCATGAACCTGTAAATAAGTGATGAAAAGAGAACTTATGCTTCAGCTCTCCTGTCCCCAAATAGCTTTCAATTTAGATAAATGTCTCATGGATGAGATGCATTATTAACAAATATTTGACTAATATCTGGATTCATGCTTTGATTCTAAGCTCACTATTTATTACTTGATGTGTCCACGGATAAGTAATTAAGTACCTCAGTTTCCACTTCCCTAAACTGGGACTAATAATAACAATTCTTGCCTACCCATTTCACAGGGTTGATACAAGAATCAAATGGCATGAAGTTATCACACTGAGTATAAAGCACTAAAATAGTATTATTTACAGCTTTTAAAATTCAATCCTGTATAATTAAAGAATATTAAAATTATGTGAAAGATACAAATGTTAAGTTGAGAAAATCAGTAAATGGTACAAAATATGTGACCTGGGCTGCTTTGTTTCTGGTTTCTTCTAATTGTTTCTTGCTCTCCAGAGCCTCTTGTTCAGCTTTCAATTTCAAAAGGGCCAGGTCTCTATCATGGCGCTGCTGCTGGGCCTTCAAAATAAAGAAATGTTAACGACGTGTTACTTTTAAGAATTCTAACACAGAAACTAGAAATAAATACAATGCTATTTTCCTAATGCACATCATTTGAAGCAACAGATTAAAGGAAAGATGGGATATTCCTCAATCACTTAACATTTATCAAAACATTCCCTGTCCACCAACTGTGTCTCAAATCATGTAGGAACAGAAAACACTTCCACGGCACTCAGCACTATGAGCTGACATCAGAAACTAGTTGGCCTCTTTGGAACATCCCTGTACATACAAATAAAGTAATGCTTCATAACGCACCATTTCATGACTCCTTCACTGTGTCTCTGGAGGGGCACTTTCATACAAATATTGTCCCTACCCTTAAAAATTGTCTCTTTTTTTTCACCTGAAATCTTTCTATAAATCTACTCGCTGCATGTTTATACATTTTTGTCGCTCTCGGATAGTGCTAAGTAGTCTGGTTTACATTCTCTAGAGGCGATAAAGTCGGATATGAAGTCATATAATGCCCCACTCAAAGATGGATCCTTTTGCTTAACATTCCTTCACAGAGCAAAGACATGACAGGAAAACAAAGCAAAATGAAAAACACACGCTCAAAGTTAAATAGAAAGAAAAGGCCATAAGTACCTTTATGATCTGAGCCAGAGACACACTCTCCTGCTGAGCAAAGGAAATGCCTCGAACTCGCTCTACATCTGACAGCTGCCGCATGGACTCCTCGATGGCACTCAAATAGCTGAGCTCTGCTGCCAACCGCTGCTGGAGCACGGCAGGGGAAAAGCGCTTCGGACCTGGAGGGCGTAACGACGCCAAGTGAAAACCGCACTCCCATTTCTACTGACGAGCCCTAAAATTTGCACTTCATGTCAACAGTCACAAACCAAATAAAGGAAGGTATTGCTTTTGTATTGATCCATATTTGTGTGTGTGTCTTCATACATACATGCACTCAGAAATAGATACTTGAGGAGGCTTCAAAAAGTTTGTGGCAAATTCCATGATCTTTTAATTCCATTTTTCCACAACCCAAACTTTGGATTATATACACACACACACATGTATTTTCTCAGACGTATTTCTATAAATATAAGGCCAGCAGTGAGGGTGGCAGGTATCACCATTCTTGAATCTCTCACGCTTTCATCAGGGACTCATTTCATTTCATCAGGGACTCCACTCATGGCATGGTTTCTGTCTAAGACTTCACAAAATAATCATATGCATTAGAAACTCCTCCCTGCAGTGTTATTGAAAGAAATGGAGTTTCCAGGAAGAAATTACCATCTTATTTGAGAACTGCGTGGATCAACTTGCCTGGAGCTGAGGCCATCTCTGCAGTTGTCCTACTGGCAGTCGGGTTGGCCTCGGGGACAGCTCCGTTAGGGTTCAATGCTGCTGGAGTTGGAGATACGACCAATGAGGACTTGGTCTTTTCCAGTGATGTGCCTGGAAGGTCAAACTGCAACACCTTCTGAGAACTTGGAGACAGAGGAGAAGGTGGAGTTTTCTGAGATCTTCCCCTTTCTGGTGAGACACTAGAAAAAAGAAAACTACCTTCAAGAACCCACCAAACAATTTAGAGCAGTGGTTCTCAACCTTCCTCGTGCCACGACCCTGTAACACAGCTCCTCATATTGTGGGGACCCCCAACCATAACATTAGTTTTGTTCCTACTTCACAATAATTTTGCTACTGTTATGAATCGGGTGACCCCTGTGAAAGGGTCGTTCAACCCCTAAAGGGCTGGCGACCCACAGGTTGAGAATCGCTGATTTATAAGAACAACATGCACGACTGTTTTGTGCATTAACTTTTAAAAGCTGTGATTTGGGTATTTATCCACTCAACATAGCTAGCTGCTGAGTAACTGAATTCTACTCTAAGCCTCCTCTGGTAACACAGAAAGGTGGTCTCTTGATCAAATTATTGGTAACCCTTTCCTCTCCAATGTACATATACCACTGGAGTTTCTAAGGCAAATCTATTAAAATAATTGAACCTCACAGAATAAATTACAGCCATATGGAAAACCAGGGTCAAAACTATCTAATCAAAGTTTCTTAAAATGTGACTCTGAAAGAGAATAAAATGTCGAGGTTTGTTCTAAAAACCTAACCAGTAATAGCCAATTGCCACTCAGTCCACAAAACTCTTGGCTCCCTCAGGTGTGCCAGGGTAGAACAGTGCTTCACCAGCTTTTCAGTGGCTGGTATTTTCGCATGTAGATTACCAGGACTTTCTTCTACCTCTGAAGGGACTTGATTTTCCAACCTTTTGGCTAGCAGATCAGCATGTGAACTACCATTTACATCATCCAGACACTTTCTATTAAAAACTTAGAAATGATTAAAAAAAACAACAACTAGTTTTGTGGTCCCCGGCTTAGCTCAAAAGATTCAAAGCAGAAAATTATGTTCATCCCTATAGCACTAAATACTTAGCATGTGCCCACTGCTTCTTGGATAGACATGCAGACTGAATGGGTAAGGGGCAAAGGGGAAGTATACCTACAAACACATATAGACTTGACAGAGAACATCTGTACATATGTATTTTACTTTGCTGCCAATCTAGCCATGATTGTGGTGGAGCACAGAGGGGCAGCTGAGTTGCTGGGCATGAGAGCTCAAGACCAAGCTCATTCAGTCTAACATAGTCCCACAAAGACAATACCCTACTTTGGTTGAGTAGTGAGTGGGGTCTT
Organism: Tenrec ecaudatus; assembly: GCF_050624435.1. Classification (NCBI taxonomy): domain Eukaryota; kingdom Metazoa; phylum Chordata; class Mammalia; order Afrosoricida; family Tenrecidae; genus Tenrec; species Tenrec ecaudatus. The sequence continues at coordinate 193,609,919 of NC_134530.1, read as the reverse complement.
AAAATCTCATCTAAAGCACTGCGAGGAGGAACCCAGTTTGGACAAAGGGTACCTAAGCAAAAAAAACCCCACCAAAACACCTGGCAATTGTATTCAGAAGAGGCAGCTATGCTAGAGGTAGGGAATTCCTGAAGAAGTGGTGATAGATAACCATGTTCTAGAATAGAGATAAAATAAAAAGACCAAAAACAGCTGCGATCAAAGTTACCCATGGTAACTTCTGTGTGTCACAACAACAGCACTGTCTTCCCCAGGGTGGCAACAGCTGATTGTTCAGAAGAAGCAGACCGCCAGGTCTTTCTTCCCAGGGACTGCTTGCTGAATTCCAACTTTTTGCTTAGTGGCCAAACACATTGTTAGTTCCAACAAGAAGACTAGAGTTATAAACAAGGCTACAAAGTCTATACGCAGAAAGATCTTTATAGTAGTTTATAAATGTAAAAATAAAGTTAGTATGAAGCTGAAAGTTATTAAATGCATTTCGTGAATATTAACATAACTATAAAGGCATTTACTGTGATTTTCAGTATAAATTATACATTACCTCACAGAATGTCCAGAAAGATCCTCTAATATGCTCTCAGTGTCAAGTGTCTGCTCATAGTCTTTAACAGAATGTATGCTACTGGTCCCAGATTTCTTTCCTTGATGGGACCCATGTTCTGAGCCAGACTGTACTTTTTCCTCATCAAGAAGAGAGTTTTGACTATTTCCAGGAAGGGAATCCAATCCTGTAAGACAAATGTCTTAAGCAGCTGATTCCCAATATAAAAAGCTATGGAGAGACAACTGATAACCACACTCTAATAAAATAGTAAAAAATATAAACCAAAACACGGTATTTTAAAATTGCCTAGTATTAATATCTTTTTTTCTTATCTAAAAGAAAACCATTCACCCTTCTTTTCCATTTAAGGACAATGGGGTTTCCTCCACTAATATCCATGAATGGTTATTAAAAATTAAGTTATTCTTTAATAAAAGATAAGTAGATTAAGCAAGAGTGAAGACCTAGTCTACTGCTATTAAAAAAATAAAAACCAACCAAAAGTTTTTTAAGGATTAAATTCAAAGCTGGAAAAACTGGTATACTCATGAGCTGCCAACAGCATTACACAATCCTTACGAAAAACTCTAAAGCAAGAATAATGTGGCTATATTCAGAAAAATGTTTATATTCTGATTCAATGTAATTTTACTTATAGGATTATGTCTCAAAAATATTCAAGTAAACAAAATTATCCATTATACTCAATCCATAGCTTTCATAATTTAAAAGTTTCAGTTTACATTTCCAACAGAAGAGTTACCTGAAGTATATACATAAGAGTAAATTGAGGGTTTAGGAGAGGAGATGGGTTAATTAGGGTGTGAGGTAGTATCGATGAAGAACACAGCTTTCCCCCAGATCCTGGATGCTTCCTCCCCCCAACTACCATGATCCGAATTCTACCTTACAGGGCTGGATAGGACAGAGGCTGTACACTGGTGCATATGAGGGTTGGAGGTACAGGGAATCCAGGGTGGATGATACCTTCAGGACCAAGGGTGTGAGGGACGATGCTGGGAGAGTGGAGGGTGAGTGGGTTGGAAAGGGGGAACTGATTACAAGGATCCACATGTGACCTCTTCCCTGGGAGAGGGACAGCAGAGAAGGGGGGAAGGGAGACTCCGGATAGGGCAAGATATGACAAAACAACGATGTATAAATTACCAAGGGCATATGAGGGAGGTGGCAAGGGGGAGGGAGGAGGGGAAAAAAAAAGAGGACCTGATGCAAGGGGCTTAAGTGGAGAGCAAATGCCTTGAGAATGATTGGGGCAGGGAATGTATGGATGTGCTTTATACAATTGATGTATGTATATGTATGGATTGTGGTAAGAGTTGTATGAGTCCCTAATAAAATGTAAAAGAAGAAAAGAGAAAAAAATGAATAGGGCAAAGACTGTACAGATGTGCTTTATACAATTGATGTATGTATATATGAACTGTTAAAATAATTGTATGAGCCCCAATAAATTGTTAAAATTAAAAAAAAAAAAAAGAAAATACTAAAAAAAAAAAAAAAGAGTAAATTGAACATTTCAGTAGCACTTTGAACTTAAAAATCTTTTCTATAAGAAAAAAACCCGGAAACACAGGGAGAAAATGGAGCAGGTAATGTTACCTTGAGAGGATTCCAGTGAATGAGAAAAACAAAATGTCTATAAATTATTGAATGTAAAACTAATGATCTGCTCTGTCAACCTTCACCCAATTTCTCTCTCTCTCTCTCTTTCACACCCACACACCCATGCGCGTTCTCCATATATATCATCTTACTGCTCTGAAACACCTTGTGAAATGTATATTAAACCCCCAGCTTACTGATAAGATAACTAGGGGTCTATGAAGCTAAATAACTTCCCTAATGATATACAGTCAATAGCACAAACAGCAGAATTCAGGCTTCATGATTCAATGTCTAATGTAGTGCTTAACAGTAAGTTTAAACAGCAGCAAGAGAAAGTGTTAATTGGTATATTTTTTAAAAGAAAACACTGAATTGCATGTACATTTTACCATTAGCTAAATATTTTTTTATATAGAAGTGGGAAAAAGTTGTGTCATGCTGTATTCAGAGTGATTGGTAGTTACATAATCTGTTGTCAATTTCAGATTTAAGCATGAAGGGGTGGAGTTTAGCCTGTTAATCAGGTTGATGACCTCATTTGGAGGCACTAAGGAGATAAACAGCTTGCTGGAGTCGGGACACATGCTCACTCCCTGCGAGATATTTCTGTGTAAAAGACACATGGAGCCACTATGCTAGAGCCCTAGAGCTGAAGGAGTCATGTAGAAACACCTGCCAGAGAAGAGATGCTTCCACGGCCACTGGATCCACAAGACTTTGCACACTCTGGCCTGTGATCTTCCTGCATTCTGAGTCATTGCATGTGTTTCGTGAGTCTGAAGAGGAATTTACAGATTGGTATCGGACATATGGGCTAACATTGGATTTACAGACTTGATCTGGACTGGGCTGGGATATTTTCTCAATATCCAATGTCTCTTGTATATAAAGCGTTTTCTTATACACATATGCATGCTTTATGAATTTATTTCTCTAGTCTACCCAGACTAATAGTACTAAACTGAGAAAATTTTCATTTAAAATCTTGCTGTAAAAGGAAAAACATAATGTTGAATTTCCTTGGACTCAGAAATTCCACTTCATTTATGACAATAAGCAGTCACTTAAAAGATCGGCACCATGAATTAGATAAGAAATATTGGGTACACTATCAAAGTTGGGGGTGGGCGCACACAGAAACAATCTAAGGAGTTACTAATAATCATCAAAGCCTTTATAATCTAAAATTTATTTATGATCCCTAGGTGAGAAGAATATATTTCTGTGTTTTTATAATAAAGATGCTTTGATTTTAAAATAAGAAAATGTTCATTAATTCATTATTTTCTTCACTTCAAACTAGATAGTATGAACAATACAATGGTCTATACAAGACAAGGAAAATGTTTTGCCCTCCATTAAAATATTGCTAAATCAAAGAGCATTTACATGTTTTAAAGATAAATTAACTTTTTTTTTAAGAGTCACACTTTAATCTATAACAACTGTCAACTGCATTGGGTGAGGCAATGCCAGCTGTAATTTACATAAAGAGCACACAGAGACCTCCTCTTTCACCACCAAGTGGAGAATGATTTTTAAAAGCCTACATTGATTTTAGAACTTGGAAAAACTAAGTTCAAGAAGACGCTGTGGAACCTTAATTCTTAGGTAATGTGAGAGGCATCCTTGGGAAAAAGAAAGGGCTTTTCTACTCCCATAAAGAGTTCCAGTCTCGGAAACCCCAGGGGCAGCTCTGCCCTGTCCTATACAGTCCATATGAGTAATCATCAATTCAATGGCAGTAAGAAACAGCAGGGAAACTGGCAAGTACAAAATACTATGTATTTTCAAGTTGTGCTACATATTGTAGAGGAACTCTGGTGGCACAGTGGTTCCGTGGTGGGCTGCTAACCGAGCAGTCAGCAGTTCAAAACCACCAGCTGCTACTTGGGAGAAACACAAAGCTTTCCACTACTGTACAGAGTTATAGTCTTAAAAAAATAAAGTTACAGTCTTGGAAACACAGGGGCAGCTGTATCCTGTTCTATAGGGTTACTATAAATCTGAATCAACTCAATGGCAATGTGTTTAGTATTGTAGCACAAATGTAGTTTTAAGTATGACTCATTTCTTTGTATGAAGAATACTAAATTAGGGGAAATCAGACCTCAAAATCCAAGCTCTGCTCATAACTTGGTGACCTTAGGTGATACAGTAACATAACAAAGCGTAACGTCTGCAAAATAAAAGAGGCGGGCAACATCAGAATTCTCCAAACAATGTTCAGCTGAATTCTACCTCCATATAACCTGTTTGTTGAAGAAAGGAATCAATGGTCAAAGAAATAGGGGAAATGCTTCCTACAATTGCCTCATACCCTTCCTAAAATAAATAATGCATATCAGCATGTTAAAAGTGTGGCGTCTACACGGAAGACACACACCAGTCTGTGAGATCCAAGGAGGGAATGGTTCCAGAACCTAAATTCTAAACACCTCTGTTTTTGGAACTCTGTGGAGGTAGTGGAAGCCCAAGATCTATTTGTGGGGTTCCCACAACATGGACTGTCTCCAGTGAATCCCCAACGACTAGTCTAAGCGTGTGAATGCCTTTGCAGCAGACACAGAGCATGGTACAGTGGGTTTTAGCAGCTCTCATTAGGCTGAAATGTAACGCCTGTCATTGGATCTTCCTCTGGACTGATTTTGAATTTATTCTGGTTTTAAAATTGCTTCTGCTTTCTTTTTCACCAAGGTTTTCCTCTCTTTTATTTGGTCAATATTACTGGGTCCTTTTAAAAATTCTGATGGTATGTTTCTCTGTATAGGGGAGTCAGGATGGGTGGATCCATGAAGATACCAACTGGATTAATAGTTACCTGGGAGCATGAAAGGGGAGGTTGGAGGAAAGGGAGTCCACAGCAACGGTGTAGTACAGGAAGGAAGAAAAAGCTGACTGTGGTGGTGATTGCACTAAATATAACTGAACTATTGAATTGTATGTTACGTTAATTTTATCTCAATAAAGCTATTTTTAAAGTGTTGATTATATTAAAGAAACACCAATTTTACTTTAAAAGCATTTTCCAAATGTATGGGACCAAGAAGCTCTTTTCTCCCTAACACCAGTGAAACAGTCTATCTCTCTGTGAACCAGTATTTAACAAGAGAAGAAGGACTGTGGGAAGTGCTGATAAAATGATCCCTAAAGAAATAAGCTCCCAGAGGGACTTGTGGGGGAGAAGGAGGTGGAGGAAAGAAGTGGTGAGCAAATAATGCCATAAGCAGGGAAAAAACTAGGGAATGAAGATCAACAACAAGGAGGATGTAGAGCTCCTGGGGGTGTTGGAGCAACAGCAATCTATCTGAGAGGAAGTACTAAGAGGCAGCAGTAGGGCGAGTGTGATAGTGGGCAGGAGGAAGGTAAAAGGAAACAGAGGACTGATCTAGGAAGGAAAGCTATGGATAGGTATATAAGCATAGGTGTGTGTATATGCAAATACATTAATCCATAAAAATGGAGGTATTGGCCTATGTACATGTATTTATATGGCACTACACTGAGGTCGTGGACAGACTTTGGGCCTCTGCTCATAACTGCCCTCCCTCAATGCAAGCACACTTTGTCCTAACAAACTGGCATTCTGTGACGCTCACCCTCCCAGCACAATTGATGAAGACAAAATGGGTGCACAAGCAACTGTAGTGAAGAAAGTGGATGGTGCCTGGCTACTAAAAGATATAGTGTTTGGGGTCTTAAAGGCTTGAAGTTAAACAAGCAGCCATCCAGCAAAGAAGCAACAAGCTCACATGGAAGAAGCACACTAGCTGGTATGATCATGAAGTATCATTGGGACTGGGTAACAGGCCTCAGAAGACCCATAACAAACAAACAAACAAACAAAAACATATTGTTGAGAATAAGAGGGGTCGGAGCAGAGCCCAAAGCCCATCTGTAGGCAATGGAACATCCCCTCACAGAGGGGTCACAGGGAAAGGATGAGTCGTTGTAAAGCACTGATGAAACATACAATATTCCTCTGGTTCCTTGAGACTTCCTCACTCCCCACTACCATGACTCCAGTGCTACTTCTCATGTCAGCCTAGACCGCAGCATGTACACAGGCACAGATAAGAGATAAGAGCTCAAGACACACGGAATCCAGGAACAGGAATGGGAATGGCATTATCAGAAGTATAGGAGGAAGGGTGGGGGAGAAGGGGAGGAAGGGAGAACTGATCGTAATGATCTACACATAACTCCATACCTGCCTCCAGGGGGAAGAACAACAGAAACCATGGGGGAAGAGAGACAGTGGTCAGTGTGAGATATTAAAATAATAATAATTTATAATCTATCAAGGGGTCACGAGGGTGAGGGGAGAGGGAAGAAAAAAAGAAGAGCTGATACTAAAGACTCAATAGAAAATAAATGTCTAGAAAAGGATGGCAACAGATGTACAAATATGCCTGATACAACTGATGTATGGATTGTAATAAGAGTTGTAAGAGCCCCCAATAAAATGATCCTTTAGTAAAAAACTAATTTTAAAAAATCCCTAAAGTCATAATCTAACATTTCTAGAACATTTTCAATCTGCAAGAGAGTTAATGGTTTGCTTGGAAATATGAACCAGCACTAGTTTTGTAAAGGGCTATTTGCCAAAGCGGATCAAAAAGCTAAATGGTATACTCTTGCTTCACTATTTCCTTGACTCCTCCTACCCCCAAAAAGGAGATTAATGCATAAAGATGAATTAAATGCTAAACAATGGGAAACTGGCTAAATATACTATAAATATACAAATAATGTAACACTATGAAAAATAAAACAAAAATACTATGTATTTACAAAAGAAGTACTGGTGTGCAGTGGTTACTCTCTGGGCTGCTAGCCACAAAGTCAGCAGGTCAAAATCTATAGCTGGTCTGCAGGAAAAAGATGAGGCTTTCTACTCCTGTGCAGTTACAGCCAGAAGCCCCATGGGGACAATGCTACCCCCTACCCTGTAGGGCCACTATGAGTTGGGATCAAGTTGATGGCAAGAGCTGCTGAGATTGGTTAGTTGAGTTTGGTTTTTTTTCCAGTAGGCTATGTAGGTAATTACTGACAAAGGAAGATATCCATAACTTATTAACAGAACAACACCACCAAAATCAACTTATTAACAGAACAAAGCAGCATATAAAATGTGATTCCATGTATGTAAAATTCCTTGTTTATACATACCTACAAATAGAAAGAATTCCTAATAAAAATATTAGCTTTGGTTACCTCTAGGTGAAGGACTACTAATCTTTGATTAAAACCCCAGAGGAACAGAAATGCGACCAGCGATAGGGGGAAGGTGGGGAGAGGAATGGAGGACTGATCACGTAGATCGACCCATAACGCGCCACCCGCCGACCAACACCACTAATTCATAATTTATCAAGGGTGGGAGGGAGGGGAAAAAGGAGCTGATATCAAGGGCTCAAATGGAAAGTAAATAATTAGAAAACGGTGATGGCAACATATGTACAGATATGCTTGATACAATTGATGTATTGAATGTCATAAGAGCTGTAAGAGGCCCCCACAAATGATTTTAAAACTGTAAATAAACTTTATAATAAAACTGTAATTAATATTGTAGTTTTATTTTTATTTATTTTTAAGCAAAAGGGAAGAAATTTATTGGAGCCCATAAGGGAAACCCTAGAGGGGCCCAGCATACCCTACTGTGTAGGCATGCCCAGCAAAGGGTCACACCATCCATTGTGCCCCCATGTCCCAGAGGGACTCCCCGTGAGCCGAGCTCCAAAGCCCCAGGACTAGCTGGGGATGGGGACGTTATAGTTTTAATTTTTATATATAGTTATATTTGACCAAGTTTGGGTTGTGGTTTTTTTTTACTTCCCCTACCTTATCATTTCCTTTAAAAAAAGTCGATGATCAGGATTTATTTTTATTTTTATAATGAGAAAAAAACATTGGAAACAAAATTATTCCCTCGCTAGAGGCCATCCTGAATTTAAGAACTCTTTACCTTGACAAATGTTGCCTGGCGCAAAAGAGGGAGAGAGCAGGGATAAAAGAAGAAATGCAATGTGTGGCTAACTGTCTCCAAGAACAAACTCCCCATTTGCCACAAAACCAGAAGAGCTGAAGCATAGGTTCCCATCCTGACTTGGGGGGGATGGGGGGTGACGGGGTGAGGGGGCATCCTGGCACTTAGAAACGTTTGTATAATCCATAATCCAGGAAAAAATATTGGGATCTGCTGTTGCAGCCCCACTGGAACTTTTCAGTGCCCCCTAGAGGACAGTATCCCACTTTGGGAAACCCTGAGCTAGAGAGTACCTAGCTATGATTACATGGAGCCCTGATGGAATAGTGGTGTGTGCTGGGCTACAATTAGCATGGTCAGCAGTTCAAAACCACCAGCAGCTCTGCAGGAGAAAGACTGGGATTTCTACTCCCATAAACAGTTACAGTCTCAGAAACCCACAGGGGTCACTATGAGTCAGCACGGACTTGATGGCAGTGAGTCAGTCATAGCCAGCTACCATTACTGAACAGTTTAATCAAAGAATCTATAGAAGAAGTCTGATCAAAAAGCGGGGAAACAAACAAAACAGAATTTCAAATTCTTATAGACATCATACTTTCCAGAGCCATTGGGACTGGATCGGATAAACTCCTGAAATTACTGCCCTCAGACAGTTAATCTTTTAAGATTTAAGCCAAAAAATGCCCCTGAAGTCTCCTGGAAATCAAGATATAATAAAAAAAAACATCTGCCTTGCATGATATGCTTTTTAGAGATCTATGAGAGATCAAAGTGCTAATGACAACTCAAAAGATAAACCGGAACCTTGTGGGCAGTGAGTTTATGTTAAATAGGAAAGAATAAGCAGCTCAGAATAGCTGCCCAACTAGAAGGAAGCAATCAGAGTCACTAAATGCTCCCTGTAGAAATGGTTGAATAACTTAATGGTTTGCTAGGTACATTTTAACAAAAAAAAATTGTAAGGGCCTTTATCTAGTCAATCTGTCTATGCCTATAGAGTAAAACTGAGGAGACTGAAGGGTATTTCACTCAAAAATATTTGCTATGAGTAATGAATACCTGCCACCACCATCCGCCCTAGTGTTATCCTGACAAGTTAGCGCCAGGTAGTCACTGGCACGTCTTAACTGGCACTGAGATGTGTGCCACAGAAGACGGGCCAGTCCTCAGAGAGTCCAAGTTGGTGTTGAGAGACTCAGGTTAGGAGTACGTTTGTTTTTTTTTAAATGTCTCTAGTACCAGCTCTTTAGTATAACGATATCAAAGGAGACTCATCTATGTGGATCTAAGTGAGACAGATGAAGTCCGCCCAGTCTACTCAATGCCATTTGAGAAGCTACCTGAAGCATAAGCTTTTTTCAATGCTGGAACACATAGTAGCTAAGTCAACGCCACTTTCAAAAGCGAACGAAGTTCAAAGCTGTTGTTGTATAAAACTTTAAAAATGGAACTATTCCATCAAGAAGCAAATTGTAATAAAACTTGTTTAGATGGATAGTATGCAATTTCTCTGCAGAGTAAATACATTACTGTACTGGTCAGAAGCCTTGCTCTAATAAAGGAACATATAGATTAAAAAAAAATGGCCAGCTACTATGCTCACAACTGGGATATATACATTTTCTCCATTAATTTCCATTTAACTTCAAAACTATTATATAAAATACCTAACATTATTTCTCTTTTATGGATAAGAAAATATATTTTATTCAATGACACACAAATAGACATTTACATAACTGAATATAAAGCAATTGGATTTACATTTAAATATTTTTAAATAAAAATGTGTATGTGTGTTTACACACTTGGATGTATGCTTACACTGGAAAAATAAGTGCCCATAATGTGGATATTGGTTATGTCTGGGCACAAGGATGAAGAGCAATTTGTGTTTTTTGAAGAATAGCTTATAATTCATTTTTAATCAACATGAGAATCTCACTTTTGTAATTTAAAGTGTATGTTAAGTAACCAAAGGTATTATTTTAATCAAAAATAAATATGAACACTAATTGTTATCACAAATAAGCTCATGTAACTTCTTATGGAATTAAATAATGTTACAGCTGTATTACAAAATCATGGTAAGAGACACAAGTTACCAGGAAGAATCCCACTTACGTTCTATCTTTTCCTTTTTTCCTCTCTTTCCTTTAGAAGAAGTAGATGACCAGGATGACGCAGCAGACTGAGCCCCTGATGAGAACTGGGAGGCCATGTCCTCAGTGGAAAAATCACAGGCAGACTTTCTGCTAGCATGCTCCTCTTGAATGCCCACACTGCTGCCACCAATACTGTCGAGGAATAAGTAATGATAGTGGGTAAAGAAATGTCTAACAGCACAGCTAAAATGATAAATATGCAAGTTTATTTAATCATCCTAATAAAAAAGTCAAACTCACTGCCATGGAGTCTGACTCATGGTTACCAAATAGGACAGGGCAGAACTTCCCTTGTGGGTTTCCAAGACTGGGATTCTTCTAAGAGCCTCATCTTTTCCCTAATCGCTACAATAATATACTAGAATCAAAGATGCCTTCCACTTCTCTGATTTATTTTCTTATTGTCATTAAACCTGTGATCCCTCAACTATCAGCAGAAAGGTGGTTCAAATTCACCCAGAGGTACCTTGGAAGGCAGACCTAGAAACTGCTTTTAAAAGTTTGAAAACCTCATGTAGTAGTGGTTACTAAGCACCCATGGGCTCAGTCGTGTGTCAGAATTGACTTGACTGAAATTAACCAGTGGGTTGGATTTTTCTCTGTGGCCTAATTTACAAATAAGAAAAACCTCATGTGAGCTGTTTTGTGAAATGATACTTAAAAGAAAAAAATACACAATGATACTTGTATATAGAAATTTTTCAAGTTTATAGCTTTATATTAAAAAAGCACATCAAATCATATTGCTATATTTTTTCCTGATTGATTTAGCCTCGTCACAATTAAACCCAACTGTGGTTTTAAAAACTTAATCGTCGTTGTTGTTGTTAGGTGCCATCAAGTCGGTTTCTAACTAAAAGTGGAGCAGCAGCACGCACAACAGAAAAGCACTGCCGGGGCCTGTGCCGTCCTCACAATGGCCCTTCAGTTTGGGCTCCCAAGTAACCACTGTGTCAGTCCATCTCATCGAACCCCTTCCTCGTCCACTTTACCAAGCATGGTGGCCTTCTCCAGGGACTGGTCTCTCCTAACAGCATGTCCAAAGTACATGACAGGAAGTTTTGCCACCCTTGTCTACGGAGCAAACTTCTTCCAGGGCAGATTTGTTTGTTCTTCTGGAAGTCCATGGTACTTCCAGTATTCTTTGCCAGCACCATAATTCAATAATCTTTAGAATTTGAAATTAATACTATAACTTTTCCTGATATAATTTTAATACTTATATTAGCACTAGAAGAGATGATTTTTTTCAGAAAGTGTGAAATGTGCCTTATTGTTATTTTCTTTTTCTTTATCGTTTTATTAGGGGCTCACAATCCATACACACATCAATTGTGTAAAGCACATTGGTACATCCATTGCTCTCATCATTCTCAAAACATTTGCTCTCCACCTAAGCCCCTGGCATCAGCTCATTTTTCCCCCCTCCCTCCCTGCTCCCACCTCCCTCAAGATAATTCTTATAAGCTCACCTATTCATCTTATGTGGAAGACCATTTGTATATGAAAAAATGGTATCAAATATGGATGGATAGAAATTAATTTACAGGGTAAAAAAAACGGGGGGAGAAAATTTTTCCTACAGAGCTGGATTCACGTATGTGACTTCATACAAGTAACTGAACCTCTGTGCTTCAGTTTCCGACCTAAAATAAGGTGTGACACCAATAATGACCACGCCAGATTGTTGTTGAGACTCAGCACAGGGACGGCCCTCACTGATCACTACTTTGCTGTTACCATAATGATAGTTATTTCTCAAAGTTTTGCTCATTTTTAGGTGTTTCTTTGATTATAAAAACATTATGTGGGATTAGAGAGTGAAGAATCTCTCTCATATTACTTAGGTTAATTACAGAATCTGTTTCTTACCCTTCTTACCTGAGTATACCATGTACAGTTTCTCAATGATATAATCCTATTAGAATTTAGAGACTGAAAAGATTCATAGGAATTTCTTCTCCATGTGCCAAACCCTATTCTAATGAAAACTATGTGTTTCACTAAATACTCGCAAGAGCTCTGTGGGACGGGCACTACTATTATTGTCCTCAGTGTCACATGAGAGCAAACTGAGCACCGGGAAGGCCGAGTAAGGTGCCCCCAATCAAAGAGCTAATAATCAGCAAACTTGTGTCATCTAGATCTAGAGCCTATGCTTTTATTTATTCTAGGCAGCTTGAATACATAATAAATATCTTTAAACAAGTAAAATGTGTCCAATGCTCAGAACACAGTTTTCAGGTTTACATTTTCCTCCCTCTTAATATTTTATTCCATGTTGCCAACATATTCTTACGTAGGTTCCAGAGGTGATTTTTTTTCTGTCAGAGATGCACTCCCCGGCGAGGAGACAAAGTCATCTTCGTAGGAAACACTGCTTAGGGGAGTCGTGGTGGTATTCAAAAGGCCTACTGCAGATGCTCCTCTTCCCAACCTGTCTTCAAACCCTGTGAAGATAATTAAAGTATGCTTAACAACAGAAATGCTAACGCTCTCAGGCTCTCACTTCCCAACAGAGAGTTTCCTAGCAGGACCTTAGGGGTATTCTTCTTTGCTTCTATTATAATGCTTCTTTTTACCTTGATCAGTGGTTCTCAGCCTTCCTAATGCCAAGATCCTTTCACATAGTTCCTCACGTGGTGGTGACCCACCAACCATATTATTATTTTCGTTGCTACTTCATCACTGTAATTTTACTACTGTTTGGAATTGGGCGACCCTTGTGAAAGGGTCATTCAACCCCTCCCCACCAAAGGGGTCGCAACCCCCAGGTTGAGAACCCTGCTTTAAGGTGCAGTAATATATACATAAAACAATGTATGTTCAATTTTCTAGTCAAATCAGTAGGAAAAAATAGCATAATGAATCCATGTACCCAACACTCAGCTTTAATATTTATAAACACATGATCAATCTACTATCAATTAACTTTCTATGCTACTCCCTTAGCTAAATCTCACCTGCCTGATTCAGAAGCAAGCCCAAGAGAGTAAACAATTTCTTCCTAAAATATGAGACTAAATGAAAAAGTATAACTACCAGGGTTCCACAATATCATTAAAAGTACTTAAAGGTGAATTCTAATAGAATTCAGCGTGTTAACCACTTGAACATAAGATGAGCACAATAAATCAGTTTGTCACATGATCTGCACGCTCTATAGGATGGGAGTAGAAAATCATCACATAAACAGCTCACTACTGTTACGGCTCAGCGTCACTCCCTACAACTCGAAAATTCTAAGGTCATAAAATGGACAGAATCAGGAAGAAGAGAGAAAGAACTTAAAGAGATTAAGTTTATCACAGAGAAGGAAAAATGTGTTACAGGAGATCAGGGAAAAGTCAAGAACTTTAGAAGTTAATGTTTTAGGACAGCTATGAAATTGCATTACTATGTAAAGTCTAACTGCTATTAAACTTAATTTTAATAAAAACAGATTTGTTTCTAAATTAGAATTGCTACCGTTACCCCTCTCAAATCTTGCCAATAACATTCACAATAAATCACAAATAGCTGAATTTAGAAACACACTAATTTTCTACTTAATTACACAGCTATGATCTCAGCAAGGCTTGAATGCATTTCAGTTACACAAATCCTGAAAATCACAAAGAAGGTTTCCTAAGGCAGATCTGCATTGTCTATAGCTACCTATCAAGTACGATCTTATGACAATAACTGAAACAAAATTTTAAAGATAAATCACTAATACTCTAGTTGGAACCTTACAGATAACTTAGAAGATAACTAGTATGAACAATGTAAGTCTCCATTATTCTCATAATGAGCCATGAAGTTGTATGTTTGTTATCTATATGAACTACATAGGAAGTATGAAGTAATTCATCTCAACATACACATATCATACAGCTTACTTCTTCGTCTTACCTTTCCCATATAACTGGTAAGATTTAGTAAATATATTAATGACACTATGTGGACTTCCCTTTGCTAATTCTTCCCACGGTCCTTTGTTTTGTGTACCACTTAAATGCCCCAAAAGTGGCAGGAATTTTTCAGCCTCCTTCTGAAACTCTTTGATGGGCTCATATGCATTTCTTTCTCCAGCACAGAACTCCTTTTCTTTTAAGATTTCTGCTACTTTCAAAAGAGTCCGCCCTTCCCGGCCTCCTTCTTCTTCAGAGAGACTCCCCTCACTAAGAAGTGGCCCTTCACTGATTGAGTCTATGCTGGAACCAAGAGACATTTTGGCTTTCCCTTGTGAACAGGCTGGCCTCTCAGAGCAGGAAGACTCGGTTTGCCTCTTACACAATTGTGCGAGCAGCCCTTCTGGTTTGGGACCAGGAGATTTTATCCTGAAGCTTGATATGGCACTGTGAGGTCTGATCATCTCAGGAAGCTTTTTAAATTCACTAAGGTTGCCAACCCCAGGGAGATCGTCATCAAAAGTCGCATGAGATATACAGGTTCCCAACATCTTTTGAATTCGGGCAGAGAAGACATCTTCTGTGTCCTCTTTCACAGGCGGACTTCTCGCCCTGATCCACGGTCCATCTTCTGGAACCTCTTGCTGTCCATCACATTCAGGGCTCCACGCTGACCCATAGTTAATGTTGGCCCCAGCTAATTTCTTGGCTTCACTTTCAATCCTGCTGGACAAGGAAGCAGCTGTTGCTTTCAAGGCTTCAATGCGGTCCAGTTTACTCTTATATTGGCTGGCACTAGGTTTTAACAAGGCATCTGGATAAGCAGCTGGTGAGGTCAGATGTGTTTGAGGTGTAAAAGTTAGTGGCCCTGAAGCCACATTATGATTCTTCCTGGTTGGTAAAAGAGATTCAAAATCTTTATTCAAAAGTCCTACATGTTCTAGACGTAAGAGATGGGAGAGTAAATTTCCAGCAGGTCCAACAAGGGGCTGTGGTTGAGACTGATGGGCTCGTGGGCTCAATCTGTCAGGCTGCATCCATGTAGTTTCCATCAAGTCTCTTCTGGAAATAGAAAAGGTACAATAAAGTAGTTATTACAGCAACTATTAACTATGCAAGTATTTAAATTGTTTTCCTGAAAAGCCATTAAAATCTTTACGACATTGAACAAAATTCTTTTTATCATTGGCTTTAACATTCCCTTTTAAAGCGATATTATATTAAAGAAATGTTTAAGGTTACTAAATAGTAATGTCGACATAGTACATATTATTCTAATCAATACTTTTACCAAATGTTCAACATTTATGTTTAATAATGTATACACTAAAGAAACGAGATAATTTGTTACAAAATAACCTAATTAATGACCATCAAAAGCTGAATGATAAAGTGATCATCAACTGTAAATATTCAATATAGAGCAGCATGTCCACAAAGGTGAGCCACAGAGTAAAGATGTGCTAGCAATACAGTGTGTGTTCACCTGTTTCCAGACTTCTAAGACCACTAAGAAGACATGAGGTTTTCTCCACGATCTTATCCATTATTTTTGAATAATGACATAGAGATTTGCTTAACAAATTTTCAGATGACACAAAGCTGGGTGGCATGGCTAACCTAACATGACCAAAATATGATTCAAAATTATCTGGACAAGCTGCAGTCTTAGGTCAAACTAATATGGAGAAATATCAAGTCCTAGGCTTGGACTGAAACCGGCATCTGGAAGAAGGTAACTCAGGGACTGAAAAAAAATTTTTTTTTTTGGGGGGGGAGCAGTCTTTTATACTGAAGGGCTGGTAAAAAGAATGAATGACTAAAACACAGATTTTATGTCGCAGGATACAAGCTAATCCAAATGCAAAGTATGAGGTGATTAGGACTTAAACTGGTGGCAAAGGAATGTAAAGAAAATTAGAAATAGAAAAGATCCCCTCAGAGGGTCACAGGAAAGAGATGAGCCAGTCAGGGGTGCTGCATAGCACCGATGAAACATACAGCTTTCCTCTAGTTCTTTGGTGCTTCCTTGCCACCCACTATCATGACCTCAATTCTTACTTTACAAATCAGATTCGACCAGAACATGCACACTGCTACAGATAAGAACCCAAAACACAGGGAATCCAGGATAGTTAAACCCCTAGGGGCCAACAATGAGTATAGAGATATCAGGAGGATTAGAGGATGGTGGGGGTTGAAAAGGGGAATAGATCACAAGGATCAACCTATAACCCCCCTCCCAGGGGTACAAACAACAGAAAAGTGGGTTGGGGTGATGGAGGACAATGTAAGATATGAAAATAAAAATCTATAACTTATCAAGGGTTCTTTCGTGAGAGAGGGTGGGTAGGGGAGGGAGGGGGAAGAAATGGGGAGCTGATTATCAGGAGCTCAAGTGGGAAGAGAATGTTTTGAAAATGATGATGACAGCATATGTGCAAATGTACTAGACACAATGGATGAATGCATGGATTGTGATAAGAGATGTAAAAGCCCCCAATAAAAGTATTTAATAAAAAAACCCTAATGATCAGTGAAAATCAAGAGTTTTAAATTCAAGTATGAAGAACGCCAACAGTAGAGCAGGCACTATGCTGGTGGTAGAATTGTGGCTGTCAGTTGCTGTACAGTCGGACGCGACTCATGCTGACCTACAGAGCCCCTGTGCCTTTCCAGAAACAGACGGCCAGACCTGCTTTTGGAGGCACTTGGGATGGGTTTGAACAGCCAATCTTTAAGCTCGTTGTCAAACACTTAACTACTTGTACCACCCAGGAACTCCTCACAGGGAGATTCTTCAATGCTATGCAGTTGATTCTGAATCACAGTGACCCTATACAGTGTTTCTGAGGCTGTAAATTTTTTTAAATCATTTTATTGGGGACTTGTACAACTCATCACAATCCATATATACATCCACTGTATCAAGCACATTTGTACATTTGTTGCCATTATCATTCTCAAAACATTTGCTTTCTACTTGAGCCCTTGGTATCAGTTCCTCATTTTTTCCCTTCCTCTCCCACCTTTCCACCCACATGAACCCTTGATAATTAATAAATTTTATTATTTTGTCGTGTCTTAAACTGTCCGGTGTCTCCCTTCACCCACTTTTCTGTTGTCCATCCCCCAGGGAGAGGGTTATATGCAGATCATTGTAATCGGTTCCCCCTTTCTACCGCACCTTCCCCTTCCCCTCCTGGTATCTCTACTCTCATGATTGGCCCTGAGGGGTTTATCTGTCCTGGATTCCCTGTTTCCTGTTCATGTCTACACCAGTGTACACCCTCTGGTCTGAGGCTGTCCATTTTTATGAGAGCAGACAGCCTCATCTTCCTCCCACAGGGGGGCTGGTGAAGATGAGCTGCCCGCCTTACACAGCTCGTTGTCATCAATTAATCAACAGTGCCACCACAGCTCCTCACAGTCTCCTAGGAGAAGACAAAGAGGTGAAAACTTAATGCAGTAAATCTTCAGTATTACTCTGCAAAAATCTCAGTATCTAGAAGGAAAATAAGGGTAAAATTGCAAACATTTCTTAGTCATAGCCAAATATTTTCAGGGAAAGAGTCCTAGGCTTGGGGCTCAGGTCCATGGTGTAGGGTGATCAAGGCTAAATGGCATAGCGCAGCACACCAAGACAGTAGTCTACATCCACTTTGGTGAGTAGGTACCAAGGCTGAAAAGCTTGTGAGTCACTATCTAAGGGGCAACTATGGGTTTTCCCCTTCTCAGAGAGAGAGAGAGAGAGAGAGAGAGAGAGAGAGAGTGTGCGCTGGACAAGGAAGGGAGGGGTTTACGGGGGGGCGGGGGGGAAACACATGGAAATAATGGGTCTAAATAACTCATGCCTCTATGCCTCTGAGACCAGAGACCTATATGGTGCTCGGCTACCAGTCAACTACCCTGAAAAGGATAAAGTAGAAGAAATATGTGGAACAAAACTCAAAAAAAAAAAAAAAAAAGACCAAGTTTACTGGCTAGATAGACTAGTGGTACCCCTTAGACAAAGACCACTAGACACCCTTCAAAACGAGCATTCAACTCACTCCCATAGATCAACTTTCAGCTAAACAATACCTAAATCTATGAAGGTGAACAGTTAACACCATGTAGTAACCACACATGGGAAAAACCAACCATCTGAGATGGAAGGAGCAACATACTTCAGGAATAAAGCTCAGAAGGAAGGTAGGCATAGGAAAGAAGGACAAACAACTTTGGTACACTCAGGGAGAAGCTAGAAGAGTGCTATTACAATGTCATGAACCAAAATGTGTACAAACTGCTTAATGGAAAATCAATTTGCACTGTAATTTTCACCCAAATCATAACAAAGTTTTTAAAATAAAATTTTCTTGGGGGGGGGGGCACACACACTCTCTTTTCTAAAATGTCTAGGATATAATTTAACTTCTTGCTCAGTTTTATCTCTGTTTTACTTTACCACAAATTACAACAACATTTTAAAGGGAAATTTGAGATAAAATCTTCCATATCCCTCAATTTGATAACAAATTAACCCAGTTCTTAATCTTTATTCTTATGTTCACATGTCAATATCCAAATATAGTCTCAAAAGGTAAGATGTGGTACAGATAAGAACTGGAAACACAGGGAATCCAGGGCGGATGATCCTTTCGGGACCAGTGGTGAGAATGGTGATACCGGGAGGGTGGAAAAGGGGGAACCGATTACAAGGATCTACATATAACCTCCTCCCTGGGGGATGTACAACAGAAAAGTGGGTGAAGGGAGACGTCAGACAGTGTAAGATATGACAAGATAATAATAATAATTTATAAATTATTGAGTGTTCATGAGGGAGGGTGGAGCGGAGAGGGAGGGGGAAAAATGAGGAGCTGATACCCAGGGTTCAAGCAGAAAGCACATGTTTTGAGAATGATGATGGCAACAAACGTACAAATGTGCTTGACACAATGGACTGATGTATGGATTGTGGCAAGAGTTGTACGAGCCCCCAATAAAAAGGATTTTTTAAAAAGGTAAGATGTATCCTTAGAAGCCCTGGCAGCATAGTGGGTTACATGTTGGGCTACAAGCCGTAAGGCCAGCAGTTTGAAACCACCGGCCACTCCCAGGGAGCTAGACGAGGCTTTCTACTGCTGGAAAAAGTAACAGTCTTGGAAACCCACAGAGTCACTGTGAGTCGAAATAGACTCAATGGCTCTGAGTCCAACCCTTCACATGAGCAGTGGTTTCCTAAAGCTGGGTCTCTTTTACCAGGATAGTAGGTGAAGTGATAGTATGGGTGGTGTAAGATATGTATTGTATAAAGAATAATAGCACCACGTAATATATAAAGGGTTCACAGGGGGGGGAGGGGAGGGAGGGAATGTAGAGGAGCTGATATAAAAGGGCTCAAGAAGAAAGACAATGTTTTGAAATTGTTGATGCCAACATTTGTACATGTCTACTTGATATAATGGATGTATGGATTGCTATATGTAAGAGCTCCCAATAAAATGATTTATTAGTAAATAAATAAACATGAAGTTATAACCTGGCTTACATTAAGAAAAGTAAAATGCACAAATGTCTATGAGTCGTGAGGAAATTTGAATATTTATGTAAAATATCTTTTGAAAGTGATTCTCCACAATGTATCAAATACCGATTTCACTATAATTTATGCAAAAAAGTAATGTTGGATACTTAATTTAGAGAAGGCAAGACTGTTTCCACCTGTAGGTAAGTCATCCCCAAGAAACTGACAATTAAACTGGACATTAAAGGACGAAAATACTGTACAACTAACTATAAGGGAAGTTTATAGGGAAATCCCTTTATCTTTTTTTTTCTAAAACCATTTCATTGGGAGTTAATACGGATATCATATCATCCCACAGTTCAAGTACATCAAGCAGTGTTGTACAATTACTACTAGAATCAGTTTCAAACATTCTTTTCCTTTTTAACTCCTTGACATCAGCTCCCTTTGACCCTCCCCCACCCCACCACTGTACCCCCAGAAGTCCTTATTCTTACACTTGCTGTCCCTGGAGGTTCATCCTTTTCCCACAAACTCTGTGAAGCTCCCTCATGGGGTAGGGCAGCTATATACAATGCTGAAGTGTCCGTCAGAGTATTAAATCATCGCATGGTAAATTTCTTTCTGCTTTCTTGCTCACACCAAAAGTCATCAGCAAAACACACTCAGTATTTTAAGGCCACTGTACCTGGCCACTTACCTCTCGGTGTGTCATATTGTAATGGTTTGCACGTGATCATGCTAAAGTTATGCCACCAGTATTTCAAATAAGCTTGCAGACTAAGAAAAACTATGAAGAAAGGCCTGCTGGTAATCTACTTTTGAAAATTAGCCAATGACTTTGGACACTTCATGAGGAGATCAATCGCTAGAGGAAGACATCACATTCGGAGAAGCCAAGGGCCAAAAAGAGCACAGGGCATCCCCAGTAAGATGAGCTGGGGCCAGAGCCATAACAATCAACTCAACCACGCTGGTGATTTGAATATGAGGCAGAACCAAGCAATGTTTCATTCTGGTGTCAAGTTGCCATCACTCCGTCAACAGGGCTGGAGCTACAACAGCCTACCGAATGTCATGGAAGACCCTAAGCATCTTTCATTCTCCCCTCCTTACCTTGTAAGAGGCTGTGGAGGTTCTGATAGAGACATGTCACTACTAGAAGATGCACTTGGGGGACGTTCCTGCACTTTGTTTTCTTTGTCGGATTCTCCAGATGGCTGATACCCTGGTCTGGCCTAAGAGGAAAGAAGATCAAATTTATCCGACTCCTATCACAAAGAGTGAGCACATAAACATTAAATCACTTCAGCTCGACAAAGATCATAAATGGAGGGGTTTCATCCCCATCCCCCACCCCCAGATCAAACCAATTAAAACTTAACTTTAGAATAGCAAAACTGCATCTGAAATCCAACACGAGCAGTTAGTATTGTGTAACTGAGAGGAAGTTGACCTTCCCAAGCCTCATTTTAAGTAGTCAATGTTACTAGTGTTCAAACATTAGCATTACTCATAAGATCACCACAATTTGCCATGTTATTCTCTAATTTCAGCAGAGATAACCAAAAGTTTTTCTTTTTTTAATAATGATGAGATTAAAAAGTCATAGCAACAGTGTGATTGAACAGAGAGCATGCATAATCACTGGGAAATTGACTCAATCCTATTCCCCATGATAGTCCACAATACTTTTCACCTGAAATAAATATCATAAGCGGTCACCATGATGACAAATTATTTGTGAGCATTGCTTGAATATTAGGAGTGGTGGGTAATTTTCTAGCAGTATGGTAACTAAGCTTTTCCTAACCATGAATTAACCTCTGCATTGCTGCCCCTGCTGTTACCTGCATTTCCTGTGTAGCATGTGGATGAGGTGGCTCTTCAAGCAAGGTCTTCTCTAGTAACAATTTGGAATATGTTTCTTGTAGTCGCCTAGCTGCTGAAGGCTCCGGGGGAGGCACATTCCTCACTTTAGTGAAGGCTTCTCTCTGTTTCCGGTAGAGTTCCTGTAATCGCTTGTTCTTCTGTTCAGTGGCCTCCTTTTGAGCCTTCTTCTCTTCATTTTGCTTCCTCTTCCTCTCCTCCTGCTGTCTAACAATGTACTGCCGGACCTCATCTGTGTCATAGTGGCGCTTTTTGGAAATGACAGGGGGGTCTTCAGGAGCAGTTATTTTGTCAGGTTTTCTTTTTACTGGGCTATGGCTCCGGGGAGCTGGGACTGGGGCTGGTGGCTTCTGGGGCTGGAGTTCTCCAGTCTCTTGCCTTGCCGGCTGCGTTACAGAATCCAGCTGCAGGTCGTCAAGGATGCCACGAATTTCAACAGGTAAAAAATCCTTATTTAAGGCAGTATCTTCTTCCTGTTTATGATCAGGAAGGGATGAAGTTGATTTCTTTATATTATTTTCAGCTCGAGCTCTACTTCTCGGTCGTTCTGAGCTTCGCGGAAGACGTCTATGTAAAACATCCAACCTGGGATCGGATTCTGCTCTTCCAATACGACTCCCTGCAAAATGTGAATTGTTAATGACCCGTTAACTTCTGGATTCACTAAGATTTACTACGCCAAATGAAAAATTAAGGAATTTCACTTATCTTAATCTCAAATCTCTCGCTTTTTTTAAGTTTCAAATCTCTAATGCCTAAAGTTTTCCTTTTTAAAAAAATCATTTTACTAGGGGCTCATACAACTCCTATCACAATCCATACATACATCAATTGTATAAAGCATATTTGTACATTCATTATGTGTAAGGTTTTCTAAAGAGCATTCTGGAAGGAATGAAACAAAGCCTCTTTTTAGAGAAGAACTTCAATCTCCTAAAAAACTACTTAACCCTTTCTTTATTTTAAATGTATCTTTTAACATTTCTGAAATAAGTCCTTAGGATTGATGTGCACATTTAATATTACAACTTCTCTCCTTCCCCACTCCTCTAAAAAGGCATCCTAGTTGGGATTAAGACAAAATCATAAAAACATGAAAAAAAAATCACAAAAATGATCATTTGTAAAGCGTCCCCAAAACCACACTACTAATGACAAATCCAAATCACGAGGACACAGAAAAAAGAATTTTTCTGAAAATTCTACAATAGTGATCTATTTCACAATGACATGAAATGATATTACATTCAAATGCGTTTACCAGACATTTCTTAAAGTCTTATTTACACTGTCAGTTTGTAAAGAGATGAATAAAACTGGCCTCGCATGTGATCACAATGCAACGTTAATATTTTCATAGGAAATCTTCAAAGAGTGAAACTTTAACTATTTTAAAAGGCTATACATCTATTTCCAGAGAAAGAGGGCAGACTTCAGTGAGAGGTGTTGAAAGGAGGTTAATATTTCCTTCTACTTGCGTATTTTCTGCATGTGGACAGGAATCCCAGTTGACTCTAAATCCCAAGAGATTAGAGCCTTCTTCCCACGTAGTAGGCACACAATTAATATTTGCCGAATAAATAAATAGATGTGAAGTCTCCACAAATCTCCAATGAGTGATAGAAAAAAATTTATAAAAGATGGCTTTATCACCTAAATGTTTGTTGGCGTGACAGCAAAAGCCCGTGACTTTATTTACAGACTAGATGTAAGGAAAGCAGATCAATTCAAGGACCTTGATGTATCAAATTCTACTTGGGATTCCATTTCTAACTAAATCCATTCAGAAATTCAAATGAATTGAGGCACAGTTTGCTGTTGAAAAGGAAAGCTATCCTTCAAGTACTTGTAAACTTTCACTTCTAAAACCGAAATGCTCATCAAAAGGTAACTAGTTATTTTCAGTAAGCTCTGAAATACTTCAAAAAGAGAGAACTAAAGAATTCAAGTTCAGATTCAAGTCTTTGAATCTACACAAATTTTATCATGCAAAAACTATAAACATACCCTTAAGGGGAAAAAAAAGTGTTTACCCAACAGCCACTCCGAAGGAGAAAGCTATACCGTATATACTCGTGCACAAGCTGAGTTTCCAGCACATTTTCTATGCCGTTTTTGTGGTAAAATTAGGTGCCTTGGCTGATACTCAGGTCAGCTTATACTCGAGTATCTACAGTACTTATCAGATGACTACTGCTGCTTTCATAAAGATTTAAGGCCTTAGAAACTCTTCAAGCCAGCTCTACTCGGGACCATTCTGAGTCAAAATCTATTTGACAGAAAGGGGTGTAAGTACTTATATAATTTGATTACAAAACATTTTTATGCTCTCAATCAACAAGATGGCCTTCCTTCCAACTGTAAAAAGAGGTGCTCACCTGATTTGGTGGGTCTGTCTCTTCCACTTCTGTCACTTGACACAGTTCTTCGTTCCTTCTGTTCCATTCTGGGTGCAGGTCCCAGAATCTTCTTTACTAATTTTTGTCCATCTCGCCAAGAAGATGTACTTATCAGATGACTACCACCTGAAAAATAAATACTGCAATGAATTAAAACTTAAATTTTAGTTTAAAAAGAGTATCGACTCAACCATGTAAGCTTCGTTATTAGACTTAAGCTCATCTTCTGCCAAGGTCAAAAGGTTTTGAAATAAATTTTATTTTAAATCCTAAACCTCCAAAAGCCAGTATGTTTTGCAATTATTTTAAAACATTTGGCTAAATGATTATAAAAATTCATAAAATAGGGTTGGAAAGGGGGAACTGATTACAAGGATCCACATGTGACCTCTTCCCTGGGAGAGGGACAGCAGAAGAAGGGGGGAAGGGAGACTCCGGATAGGGCAAGATATGACAAAACAACGATGTATAAATTACCAAGGGCATATGAGGGAGGGGGGAAGGGGGAGGGAGGAGGGGAAAAAAAAGAGGACCTGATGCAAGGGGCTTAAGTGGAGAGCAAATGCCTTGAGAATGATTGGGGCAGGGAATGTATGGATGTGCTTTATACAATTGACGTATGTATATGTATGGATTGTGGTAAGAGTTGTATGAGTCCCTAATAAAATGTAAAAGATGAAAAGAGAAAAAAATGAGTAGGGCAAAGACTGTACAGATGTGCTTTATACAATTGATGTATGTATATATATGAACTGTGAAAAGAATTGTATGAGCCCCAATAAATTGTTAAAATTAAAAAAAAATTTCATAAAATAGAGTAAGTGTGTTAATAACCATAGCTGTTTTCAGGAAACGCATTTATCATTTACTATCTCCAGATTAAGAGAAAATTAAACATCATTGCACAAAATTTAATAACCTAAAAAACAACAAATGACATGAAAGACTTCATTAAAAAGAAACTATAAAAATGTAAACCCGGGTTTGTGAAATGTTATTAAACACAAAGCTAATGCTATGGAATGAAAAGAATAAATAGCACTTTAAACCTAATTAAATTGGAAAAAAATTTATACACTAATAGCCAATAACAATAACATTGCAGTATAATCATTCTACTTATGCACTGCTTGCTGAAATGTAAATGGACACAGATCTGGACAAAAAAATTCAGTATACTACTATGCTGTATAACCCCCTCAAATATTTATTCTCCTTGATCACACAATTTAAAGAAATGTACAAAATAGAAATAACCCAGAAGGAAATAAGTGAAAAGGTTCTCCATGTCATTTTTCATAATATCATAAACAACCTGACAAATGGTGAATAAACTATGGCCAAGGGTTAATTAAACTACTGTACATACTTGAGTATAAGCCAACCTGAGTATCAGCCAAGGCACCCAATTCT
This sequence comes from Tenrec ecaudatus, assembly GCF_050624435.1. NCBI lineage: Eukaryota > Metazoa > Chordata > Mammalia > Afrosoricida > Tenrecidae > Tenrec > Tenrec ecaudatus. The sequence goes on along the minus strand of NC_134530.1, from coordinate 193,584,476 downwards.
ACCACAAAACTGCATAAAAATGTGCTGGGAAAACTCAACCTATACAGTATATATCTACTAGATGGAGTATTGTGTGCTCATTTCAAATTACAAGTTCCATCAGAAATTGTCTGGAGAAAAGATGCTATAAGAAAAAGATAAAATTTGATATGTATAATGATTACAGTCATATATTATTGTGATTTTTAAATGACCATAGGGTTAATAGGTAAAATAATACTAGTATATACTATTTGTATGATTCTTCTATTTTTCAAGTTTTTCATAATGTATCATTATATTGTAACACAGATAGCTATTTAGATCTAAAAAAGATATTTAATTTAAAATTAAAACAAGTTTTAATGAAAGCATTTATGATAAAGGATCAATTTCAAATGTGTGCAATTAAAAAAAGTTTTTATACCTTGTTATTAACATTAAACTGTCTCTTTAAAATATTAAAAAGAGTTCTCAGTCTAAGGCTCAGACTATCTATTAGAAACTATGTTCTCAACCAAAATGAGAGAACAGGCTTCTCTTCAATTTCAGCTTAATTTTCTGAATCAAAAGCAAGCCACTATGAAAATACTGTGCAGTTATTTGTACCTGTTGGCCTCTGAATAAACGGTATGGCTTCTCTTGGATTCTTGATTTCTGAAATAGTCTCATGCTATCATTAGGGGGAAGAGAGGGCTTTCACTATAGATAAAGTGTTACTAGCATATTTTGTGTCTACCTACGTATTTTCTGTCTGCCATGGTTACAACAAATATGGATAAGTACATGATCAATGTTCATCAGGTAGAGTGATCCCTGTGCTTCATTTCAAACTATCCCCTTAACAGGGCAGCTACTTTTAAAATACATGCGCTAGTTTACTTCTGTAATTTATTTTTTATCTGCGCACAGCAGGACCACTCTCTTTTGTCCTCGAGCGTCACCACTAGGCATATCACAGAACGGGGCACTTGCCATTCTATGAATCAGGCTGAGTTTCTGGACAGCACAAGTGCCTTGCACTTACCTATTAACTTAAATGTTTGCGTATACTGAAACTGAGGCATAGCAAAATTACTGTATCAAAGGAAGTATAGTGTAATGGGTTACTTGATATGGCTCCTCTAGCCATAATCTTTGTAATTGCCCACAAACAACTTTTTCCTGATGTGTCTAGATAAAAGAAGATAGGGGAAGAAGCTGACTGAATTATGTGATTCAGTTGTGAGTGCTTATTAACAGTTAATTATGATTAAAATCACTTGGAACTCGAACATGGGGGTCAATCAGTTTTGCAATTTTGTTGGATATAAATGAGACACCTAAACAGAAGAAGAATGAATCTCACTCCCATCAAGAATGAAGAGTCAGGAGTGGATCATATCGTATGGGCTCTGGGATTCCTGCACAATGCACCTCCTTGGTCCAGGAGGAAAAGCTGTGAAACCAGAAGAGTGGCAGCAACAGAACCAAGAACCAGAGCAGCAGACAGAGCAGTGGAATTCCCAGGCCACAAGCAAGTAAAGCTGAGTGCATTTAGGCAGGTGGTTCACTTTCAGAGTGGGGTGCCTCCAGCCACTTTATTGGAGGAGCTAGGCTTACTGACCTATGGGCCTAGAACTTAGCGCCTATGGGTTAAGGATTATGGTGGTGCAGGGTGCCTTTTGGACATTTTACTGGCAGTGTTAAATGAGCTCTGTAACACTGCCAGAGCAGAGGACAGGACAAAGGGTCTTCTGGCTGAAGAGCTGAGGATCAGAGAGCGAGGCCTGCCCTGTGGATATAATGGGAAAAGGCTGTCTCGATCAAAGAGCTGCACGTTGATCATCACTGACATTACATTGTAATCTGTTAACGTCTCTAATAAAGCCCATAATCATGAGTACGGTGTGGATTTTGTGTGGCCACAACAACAGAGTATCAAACCCAGTTGAAAAGCACAGTGCTGTGGGAGGGACCATTGGTATCAGAACGATACGGAAGGCTGATGGTAAAGGCAAATCAGAACTCATGTTAACAAGAGTTGGTCTGGGGTTGACGTGGCGTTTGCTTCTGCTTCCCTCTGGTAGGATCAGAGGTCAGACATCCCCTGCCTCCAAAATTTTATTATCAGACCACAGTTAGACATGAGAGAGTTAGGTTATAAACCTAGGCAATCTGGAGCCAGCCTGCAGTGTTAACCACTCTGGCATTAGAGAACTCTCATCTCTCCGTCTTGATCCATACAGAGATTGGCCAAAGCTTCCTTGGACTACTGAACTTTTGTTGTGCGACACTAACTATCTCCTGAGAAAAAGGGAAAAGGCAGTGCCAGTTAAAAGCAATTCCCCTGCATATAAAAATTTACTACATGAAAACTATAGGCTTTAATTGATGATGGGAGAAAAATTCTTCAGAATGATAGTTATAACTTCATATTGTGAATATATATTGAACATAGAATTTCAAAAGGATATACATAATGAAAACTTAAACTATATACTAAATATGTACAGTTTGTGCTATGTCCATTATATTTCAAAAAAAGCACATAACACACAAAAATAAAACATCAAAAGTAATGAATTTTCATATATGCCCAACAAAATAAACATTTGGTAAGTGATAATTATATTCATAGAGGGAAATTAAATTGAGAAAACTGACCTGTTTTGCACTCTGGACTTGTTAATTGTGCTGCCTTTTGGACTTTTCTTACTGGTTTGACCACTTTCTTCTCCTTACTTTTTTCAGCAGGTTTTTCTTTTATAGAGATATCTTCTAAACACAGAAATGCAGCAAATATTGGGATGACTCCCACACTGCCAACCTCCCTCCCCACTATAGCAAAAATCAATATAGATTACATGATTTTGATAGGGAGAAAGCAATCTTCACCAAAACAACTTTTATAACCTTTGTATTACTTCATTTACTTATATAGTCATGTCAACATTTATTACAAATTGGCTAATTCCTCTTATAGAAAAGATTACTACTTAACATCTAGGCAATGCTTACTTTGTTCTCCTCATGCCCGCCCCCCAAGAAATCCTTGAGACATACACCGCATTTCTTCAGTGGAAAGAAGGCACAGTAATAATGCTTTCTAAGTCAGGGTCACAGCATTCGCTAAACCTCGATGAGCACTTGCACAGATCCCAATTTCATTACAAATACCTATATAACTGAGGTAGCCATGAACTTCTAGAATAAAACTTCACAAAATATTCACTATAGCATCCCTGAATCACATCCTTTTATAATGATACTAGGGAACTATGTCAAGATATTTTACAAATTAGTGACCACTAATTAATTTTTTGAAACTCCAAAGGAAGGAAATATACTAATTACACACAAATTTGAAAAACTTACTTCAATTGCAGATCTAAGTATACCATGCTTCCAAATGTGCATAGAATTCTGCATACTGGGCAAAGTGCGAGTAAATGTAAGTACGATGCTTGAAGTTAGCGCAAACCTTGTGTCCAAGAAACAGCATGGAAGCCAGTGTGAGCGGTATGAGCAGGGGAGTACAGTGGGAACTTGGGTGAGAGACGTAACTGAAGGGCCGGACTGTGCAGTTTTATAGGCCATTGTAACAAATTCAGCATTTACTCAAGAGACATGAGAAGTTTGGGGGATTTTGATCTGAACTGGTTTAGTATACCTGCTCCGGTGTTGTGATGAGAAAAGACTGAAAGACAAAATGGCAAAAGCTGGGAGACCAGTTAGGAGGCTATTGTAGTAAACTAAGCAAGAGACTGAAGGCTGCTTAGAAACCAGGGTGATGGAGGTGGGAAAAGCAGTCATAATTCAATATATTTCTGACAAGACTTGGATAAAGTGTGCATAAAGTAAGGGGGCAGGGGTGACTCAACATCTTGGGTCTAAACATTTAGAAAGACATAACAAACTGAGATAAAGAGACTAACAGAAGAGCAGGTTTGAGGGCTACCAAGAGCTCTACTTGAATATACGAAGCATGGGAAGCCTATTACATACCCAAAGGAGATATGGAGTTAACAGATAAATACAAGTCTGAGTTCAGAAAAGACATCTGAATTAGACAAAAAAATATGAGAAGAATCAGTCTCAAAAAATAAAAGCCGTCAGACTAGGTGAGTTTGCTTCATTCGCATATATATATTTTTTAAATCAAAGAACTAAGGCCAGGTAGGACATACCAATACTTATAGGTCAAGGAGGACTGGATTAGGGCAAAAAGTAAAAAATAAAAAAGGAGCAACTAAACTCAAAGGAAAGCCAGAAAAGTATGGTATGCTAACTATCATAAGAAGGAATGCTGATGATGTAGTGGCTAACCAAGCACTTGGTGGGAAACAGATACAGTTGTCTACTTTGGTAAAGATTACTGGCTAAACTAGCCTATGGAGACAGTTTTACTCTGTCCTATAGGGTTACCAAGTGTTACATTTGACTAGAAGACTATGGGAGTTGGGGCTGGGGGGTGCTGGTTATTATAAGAACTCAGCATCAGAAATGATAGAAGACTTATTAACAACTTTTATACAATAGAACTCCTTGCTGAAAATTAAAATGACTTGAAGTACTACTGATAAAGTTCAAAGACTAAAGCCTACAGAATAGGTAACATCTCAACTTAAAGAAAACAAAAAGCCTCATTACTAAATCAATAAACAGCATCATTTAAAAATTGCAAAAATGTTGAGGCTATCAAGGATTTCATTCTGATAGACCAACAATCGTTGCTCAGGGAAGCAGTAATTAGGAAGTCTGGAAAAGGCCTGTTTGCCATCCTAAAAAGCACAGGCGTCCCTTAGAGGAGTAAAGTGCACCTGATCCCAAGCATGGCTTTTCAATCACCCCACTTACATGCAGAAGTTGGACAATTTAAAAAAATTTTTTTAAACAAGAAAAATTAGTGCACTTGAATTGTAATACTGGCAAATAACACTGAATATACATACCATGGATTGCCAGAAAAATGAACAAATCAGCCTTAGAAGAAATACAACTGGAATACTCTTTGGATTTGAGCTAGACTCTGTCTTGCTCACTTTGAATAAATCATCAGGAAAGACCAATCACTTTAGAGGGGTATCATGTCTGCTAAATTAGAGGGCCAGTCAAATCCTCAGTGAGATCGATGGCTTCACAACACAACCTCAATGATGGGCTCACACATCAGAGAGCATAGAAACGACAAAGGACCAGGCAACATTGCATTCTGATACACATGAAGGTCACCAGGGGTCAGAGCCACTAACAAGCTATCAAGGGAAGATGCTCAAGAAGGATCAATCAAGTCAAATGCTGCTAAGAGATCAAGTAAAATGACAACTGAGAATTGAAATCTAGACTGAGCAATGTGGAATTCATCAATGATCTTGATAACAGAAGTCCACAGGAATTTAAGGGCAAATGTTCAAGAGAGAGAAAGGAAGGAGAAAAATAGATAATAATGAATAAAAGGCAACCTTTTATAGTTTTGTTATAAGCAAAAGAAATAAATGGGTGGCTGGAGAAGCACAGTCAAGATGGGTTCTTTTAGGATGGCTGAACTAACAGCAAGTTAGCAACAATATATGGATGGACATAACTTGGAGAGGAAAACTCTGATGATGCAAAAGAAAGGAGGTAAGTGCTGAAGCAATGTCTTTAAATACACAAGCAGAGATAGAATCTAAACACATGAAAGCGGTGGCCTAAACTAACAGCCTCAACAGAGTTCATCCACTCTAACAAGAAAGAAGGCAGGCAGACGGAGCATGCTAGGCAGACGCCTTTAAGAGTTCTTTTATATCACTTATGCAATGATACTATCCATTGAGGTAATATTGTTACTATCCCTATTTTACGTATGAGAAAACCAAGGAAAAAAAGTTACGTCACACAGGTAGAACACACAGCTAATCTGGCAGAGCCTGAATTAGAACTTTTGCAAGATAGTTCCAAAGCGATCGTTCTTAATATTTCATCCTCGCCACATGAGAATAAAATTTACAAAGTGTTCTAAAATTACATTACTAAAATTAGACATTTAATAACATAAAATATACCATATATACTCGTGTATAAGATGAGTTTTTCAGCACATTTTTAACACATTTTTTGTGGTAAAAATCAGGTGCCTCAGATGATATTCGGGTTGGTTCATACTCGAGTATATACGGTAATATTAGGAGAATCTCTAGAATGAGTTACTAGCCAGACTTTGGAATCAGTTTGAGATGTCTTTGAATCTTGGCTTGAATTCTTAACTATTTTAGATAACTCCTGGGCAAATTACTCTTTCTCTCAACAGTGAGACTGCAGACTGAGCACCCACATATTGCCCAAAGTCATACTCTGTACTTGATAGGTACAAACTCATTATTAGGGTGACCAGGGTGACCTTTCAATTCACTCTCTGCAACTTCCAATTCTAATCTCTAACTTTATTTCCTTCTTATAATGCTCACGTTTCTTTCTGGGTCCTGTCCTCATATTAATGTGTTACCTGCAGCCTACCAAATTAAAGATCACTTGAATGGTCTCAGGCTTGGGAGAAGTGAACTTCAACTTGACTAGTCTCCAAATCAGGCAGGCCTGACTCTAAAGCTACTGCAGTTTAAAAATAGCCTGGTCTTTGTGTCCTCAGCCACACAGGCTAATTTTAATACTGACGCAGGGCCTAGATGAGGCACAGGGAGCCTTATAACTGCAACTACTACTTTAGTACACTGTGAAGTTAGAAAAAGAAAAATCTTTTAGTTGTGTGACAATTTTATGCTTAAATTTCATGAATGAGATGGGGTGGGTAATGAAATACTCTCACCTGCAAAATGTAGTGCTAAGTCTCGATACAGTTCTCGACTCAAGGTTTGAAACTCAGCCTCCTGCCACACTTTCCCATCGGGAGTTCGAATCTTGGTTTCTGAAGGGTTGAAGCCTAATAAATGCCAGCAATACAAAACGTTCTTATTAAAGTTGCTTTATCAATTTTGTTCGCTGTGCTCTTTTTAAAAATTTAAGACATAATTAACAAACAACAAAACTCACCCTTTAAAAACCTCGCCCTTTTTGAAAGGTACAATTCAGTGGTTTTTAGGATGATCACAGAATTCTGCAACTATCACAACTCTCTAATTCCAGATGTATGCACTACTACCTAATTCCAGACCTACCACAGCAGTCAACTCCCACCTCCCTCCAGCTCCTGAGCACCACTAATCTACTTTCTATGTACAAGCCTAGTTTTCTTGGGATATACTTCAAAGTTGATAAAACTTAATCTTCCAATCACATTAAGAAGAGTGATGCAATCATCACCACAACCAATTTCAGGACATTTTTCTCTTGTATTCATCGTTGTTTATCTCCTTGTCCCTCATCCTCCACTGCCATGCCCCAGTTATTGTCTCTGGATTTACCTGTCCTAGATGTCACATACCAAAAAAAATCAAACTAAACACAAACAGGAAGCACACAAACAAAAAACAATGAAAAGACAAAACAGGAAAACGAATCAAAAAGAAAGCATAAAATAGGAAAAATTAAAAACAACTTTAAAATAGGTCAAAAGGGAAAGCAAATAGTAATTCTAACCTTACATCAGCCACAATTGGCTTTATAATGCTCTGTTGATAGCCAAGCTATGCCTATCCTTGGCCTACGGTTGGAGGAGATTCACCAGAAGCTTAATCATATGGGGACCCTGCAAATGGATTTTGGGCTTCCACCGGCACCCATGGCCTCCTGCTAGCCAGTTGTTCATAATGTAAGATCTGATATATTCCCTCCTTCCGATATGGATTTTATTATTTACAACCCTCTAAATCACACAGGCTAGTGTGTTACTTCCACGTGGACTTAGTTGATGACTCACTCTGATGACTGCTTTTTTAAAGATAAGACCCTAGATGCTATTCTTTCTCATATTTGGGCACAATCTGGTTTCTTCACGTTTTGCTAGCACCCCATATCTTCAGTGATCTCTTCATGGGGCAAATATTGAGTAGGGTCATGTCATGAGAACTGTTCTTAGATTGGGATTAGAATTAAGTGCAAGCACAAAACCCATTCATATATACCTATGATTTATATGTCTCTGATTTACTTTCATGACATCAGTAACATTTTATGATAAACTGAAAAACAAAAAAACAGAACTTACTGCCATCCAGGTGATGGCAACTCAGAGCCACCCAAAAGAAGAGGGCAGAACTGACCCTGTGAGCTACTGAGATTATACTGTTTAGGGGAGTAAAAACTCCTTATTTCTCCCAAGGAGTGGCTGGCGATTTTGAACTGGTGACCTTCCAGATCACAGTCCAATATGCAACCACTACATCACCAGGGCCCTATCATTTTATAATAGAGAACATTATATATCACCCCCCTGGAATATAAGGCAGTTCTATGAGAGTGTCATTAATTAACCAATGATACAGAATTTAAAACAATGTTGAGAAAAGGAAATTATACCAAGTGTAGCCTGGCTTCAGATCCCAATTCAAGTATTTATTGTTGACTTGTACAGATTCAATTCTTAAGTGACTAGACACTATTTACGTAAACAACGAAGGTCGGTGATTGAGAAAAAACTTTCAGTAACACTCATTCACAAAGGCAGAATCCTGTCTCCAGAGTAATACAGGTCATAAGAAAGCGAGGAGATCATGAAAATAGTAAATCTATGGTAGGCCTCGGCCACAACTCAATGAGTATCTCAAAGCAAGAGATCTAAACCAAAGTCCAACAACCACCAATTCCATAATCTTGGCATAGAAGTTATCTTCTCACAGGAGGGGGTTCACCTTTAAGTACAAGGGAGTTTGCCGGTTCCTTAAATCTGCTACACATGAATCTGAGATAAAGCCCAATTCGTTCAGTAGGACTTCCACATCAAACCCCTATGATGTGACCTATGAAAGATGTGTGCATGAAAGGGCAGTCTAAAGTGTTCTGGGCATTTTATATGGGGGGACCCCCGCAAAAATCGGAATTATACAGGGTGGAGTGGAGCTTTCATAGTATGCATTTCCCCCAGTAGGTGAGCATCTAGCAACTCACTCTGAGTTAGTGCACCCAATGGCATTACCAGGAAAGGTTCTCTCTGGTCACAGTGAATTTTTTCAAAAAAAGCAGTTTCACTTGAACCTCATTTTTTGTGATTGCTGATTTAAGAGAACAGCATATGGCTGTGAAATTTTATTTCTTGATCCAGGAAAAATGCTGCCAAAAGTGTTGTGAAGTTGAATACAGGTTACAAGAACAGCGCTATAGTAAAAACTCATGTTGACTACTAGTGCATTTGGCGTTCAATCCCCCAGGTCAGACTGTTAAAAAAGCTTTCGATTTAGAGGTTCTGAAAAGTCTGCGTAACTGTGTGTACAAAAAAGACCTGATTTGTGGCAGACTGGTTTTGCCACCATGACAATGCACCTGCTCACACAGCCATCTCAGTGCGCTGCTTTTTAGCAAAAACCCAGCATGCCTCTCTTGCCCTATGCATCTTACTCACCTGACATCCTTCAGTGCAACTTCTTTTTTTTCCACAATGGAAGAATAGCACTTTGACATTGACAATGTAGAAGAGATAAAGAAAAAAAACAAAACGAGGGAGGTGGTGTCAAACAGCGAAACAGATGAGAATGAAAAATGTTTCCAAGCATAGAATTGCAGATTTGATGAATGGACTAACTGTAATGGATAGTACTTTGAAGGTGGAAAGGTGGTTTTGTAAAACTAATTTTAATACATGGCTTTTGGGTGGGGGTTGGGATTTCATTTTTTTTTGGGGGGGGGAACCCCTAGTATAAATGAAATCATATATTATATGGCCTTTTGTGTCGAGCTTCTTTCAATTAAAGATACTAACCCATGTGATAGCACATATCAGTATTTCATTCCTTTTTAAGACTCACTATTAATCCCTGGTATATCCCATTCGTTCATCACTTTGATGGGCATTTGGATTTTTAGCACTGTTTGGCTATGTTCAATAATACTATTATGAAGACTAGTGTTTAAGGTTTTGTGTGGACTTATGTTTTCAATTCCCTGAGTATCACCCATAAGTAGAATTGCTCTAGCATATCATAACTCTATGCTTAACTTTTTGAGAAACTATCCAAATGTTTTCTGAAGTAGCTGTAACATTTTTCATTCTCACTAGCACTGTAAAAGGCCTCCAATTTCTCAACATCCTAGCCAACATTTGTTATTGTCTATCTTTTTTAATTATAGGTAATGACTTGGGACAGTTATATACAAATTTTTAAAAGGAATATAGTATCAGTCAGTAGCTACCACACAACTGCTCACAAATATTGTTTTGAAAAGGTAAGCTTCTGCAAGGTAAAGCACCACACATTCACACTAAAAGACCAGAGGGGGGAGCACTCGAGAGGAGTGTTGATCATGAATTATGCAGTTTAGAAAGACAAACCCTTCTCGACACTCAAGAGAGTGACTCCACTCCTCATGCTTCTTTCCTTTGAAGACAGGTGTCAATTGCCACCATCTGTTTTTTTTTTTCTTGCTGAACAAATGGACAACTGCTGGCTACACAAGCAAAATGTACTTCACTGGAGAAAACAGGTCTTTAAAACATATTTACTCGATTTCTCTAGAAACATCACACATACACCATTTCTTAGGAATTCTACTTCGGATTTAGAATTCCCAACTTACTCTTTAAGAAATAACACTGAACGTGATACATTATTCTGAAACATAGTTAAAAAAATCAATGCATAAGCTTATCATATGCAATGTATATTTTAACATGGGCTCAGTATATCAAAGAACACCATATACAGACATACACATAGGGGTATAGGGAGCTTCAAGACAAATATTTAAGTTTTAAATTATAAATTGCCTTTTAACACAAATAACTGTATTTAAGGTAACAAAATTGAATACCTTCTGAATTTGGGTTTTCATATTCTACTGATTCCACTATTAATTAGAACTATTCACGTCTTTCTCATATGTCACTCCTCTCATATCACTATTAATTTGCCTCTACCAGAGCACTTAACACTTTATATGCACCACCATTCTTCCTTTATCTAAAGCTATTTCAGAGCAGGAACCTTTACTTTATTCCTAAGTATTGCCCAGAGTTTTTTGCAAAGAATTAGTAACCAAGAAATATTTGTAGAATCAAATCAATGTAAAGAGCGGGCTGGCGTCCAAGTGTGATCTAACGAATGCAAATAAGATCCAAAATCAAAGGAAGTAACAGTATCAGAGCTTAAATTCTGAGCACGCAGTTTGCAGAAGGGTATAAATGACAGGGAAGTGCAGAATCCATTTTCAGGGTCCTCATGTGAACTAAGCCTCCAGTGAATCCCCTTGACCATTGGACAAGGCATGTGAATAGCCGTGCTCCCAGGGTACACTGGAAAGCGGAAGAATGCAGATGTATTTACGCTGAAATTTAACACCTACCTTATCACTTGTTTCCTCTTTTGACTCATTTTTAATTTGTTATAGTTTTTTATATTTTCTGCCTTCTTTTCTAATGTGGATTTTCTGTTTTATTTTGTTATTGTTTTGGAGTTTGGGGAGGTATCTTTGGTATATTTTTCTTTATATGAATAAGTAAAGCTAAAGAGACAATAACTAGATTAAAGTTTCTTAGGGTTATGGCATGGGAAGTCAGAGGAATATGGAGAGCAAATAATAATGAGCACAAGAAAGAAGAAAATGATCCAAAATTGGGGTGATGATTGCACACATTCACAAATTAGACTTCTGAATATGTTAATTAAACCAGTAAATTATATGTCAATAAAACTAATGTTTTTGGGTGAACAAGTAAATGTGGTGAAGAAAGCTGATGGTGCCCGGCTATCAAAAGAGATAGTGACTGGGGTCTTAAAGACTTGAAGATAAACAAGCGGCCATCTAGCTCAGAAGCAACAAAGTCCACATGGAAGAACACACCAGCCTGTGTGATCGAGTGGTCCCAAAGGGATCAGTTACCAGGCATCAGAGAACAAAAAATCATCATATCATTGACTGCACACCTCCATGATAGGATCGCTGAAGACAAATGGGTGCATAAGCAAATGTGGTGAAGAAAGCTGATGGTGCCCGGCTATCAAAAGAGATAGTGTCTGGGGTCTTAAAGGCTTGAAGGTGAACAAACGGCCATCTAGCTCAGAAGCAAAAAAGCCCACATGGAAGAAGCACACCAGCCAGTGCGATCACGAGGTGCCAAAGGGACCAGGTATAAGGCATCATGCAAAAAAAAAAGATATATGTGTTTATATGTATGTATATGTGTGTGTGTATGTATGTATGTATATATGTGTATATATATATACACACATACCATATTGAATGAAGGGGGAAGCGCAGAGTGGAGACCCAAGGCCCAAGTGTCGGCCAATGGAGATCCCCTCATAGAGGGGTTTAGGAGAGGAGATGGGTCAGTCAGGGTGCGAGGTAGTACCGATGAAGAACACAGCTTTCCCCCAGATCCTGGATGCTTCCTCCCCCCAACTACCATGATCCGATTCTACCTTGCAGGGCTGGATAGGACAGAGGCTGTACACTGGTACATATGAGGGTTGGAGGTACAGGGAATCCAGGGTGGATGATACCTTCAGGACCAAGGGTGTGAGGGACGATGCTGGGAGAGTGGAAGGTGAGTGGGTTGGAAAGGGGGAACTGATTACAAGGATCCACATGTGACCTCTTCCCTGGGAGAGGGACAGCAGAGAAGGGGGGAAGGGAGACTCCGGATAGGGCAAGATATGACAAAACAACGATGTATAAATTACCAAGGGCATATGAGGGAGGGGGGAATGGGGAGGGAGGGGGGAAAAAAAGAGGACCTGATGCAAGGGGCTTAAGTGGAGAGCAAATGCCTTGAGAATGATTGGGGCAGGGAATGTATGGATGTGTTTTATACAATTGATGTATGTATATGTATGGATTGTGGTAAGAGTTGTATGAGTCCCTAATAAAATGTAAAAGAAGAAAAGAGAAAAATAATGATTAGGGCAAAGACTGTACAGATGTGCTTTATACAATTGATGTATGTATATGTATGAACTGTGAAAAGAATTGTATCAGCCCCAATAAATTGTTAAAATAAATAAATAAATAAATTTTAAAAAACTAATGTTTTTAAAAAAGAATAAGCGGAGGTCAAACATTGGTAAAAGCATGCTAAAGATATTAGATTAAACATACTGGTAACTTAATTATCATGGCCAAAAAATAAAAGAATGTATTCTACTCTTAGGCACAATATTCAAAAATCAAACACATTGCCACAGAGTCAATTCCAAGTGCGCCTCCTGGTTGCTCTCAAGATGGTATGGGAGCAGACATCCTGGGAGAGAGGGACTGGTAAGTATGAGTCACTGGTTAACAGCCCCACACAAAGCCTACTATGCCATTAGGGCTCCACTTGATATTTATGGCAAAAGGCTCATAACGGTGTCTATAGCTATTTAAGGAAAAATAAGTACAGTCTTCAGTTTATTGCACAACCATTTACAATAAGAAAATGGATGCCAATAGATATGTGTTTATGCAGATATATGTGTTTTAGCTTTCCTCTTCACAGACTCTCTCATCTCATTTCTCTACATTTGACCCTAAGCTTATTTTCCCTTTCTGCTCTTTACAAGAGGAACCCTGATGGCATAGTGGTTATACATTGAACTGCTAACCACAAGGTCAGCAGTTCGAAAGCACCAGCAGCTCTGTGGGAGGAAAGATGAGGCTTTTAACCCCAGTAAGAGTTACAGTCTCAGAAAGCCACAGAGACAGTTCTACACTGTCCTACAAGGTCACTGTGAGTCAGAATGGACTCAAAGGCAGTGAGTTCGGAGTTTGGGTCTTTACAGAACATTTTTCTCTATTGAGAGTCTTCCTTTGTTCTTATGTCTACACCAGGTTCTTTTTCTCCTCCTCTAGTCTGATTTCCTTTAATTTCTCTACTTCAAAAAAAAAACCTCAAAACTACTGGTTGAATTTATTGAACTGGGTAAAAATTTACTGTGCACCTACTAAGTCAAGGGCACTATACTAGGCTCTGACATAAAGTAAGAATGGCCAACGTAGCTGTTTCCTTTTATGGGCATTTACATTAGAAATAAGAGCTATGTAAGCAATTAACCATAATACAGGAAGGGAACACCTACACAGCAATCATGCCTCAAATATGGAAGCACATCAATAGAATACGTCCTATATTTCCTTTAAAAAGGAAATCAAAAATATCAATGAAAAACCAACTTTCAAAATAGTGTTGTGTAGTATGAAAACTATATAAAAAGAGGACAAAAATAAATGCATACAAACAAGCGTAGTAAGCAATGGAGATCTGTGGGAGAATGTGTAACTCATCAGCACTGGTAGCCTGCCAATGGGAGACGCTTGGCGAAAGCATCAGAATGACTGCATTTTCAAATGAGTGCTACGAGGTTTAATGTCCCATCTTTTTTTCTTTGAATTATGAATCAAATGAATTTATTGCATATTCAGAAAAATGAAAATGTTACTTTATAATACAGTATATTAAGATGCTTTTAATTTACACTGTCAACAAGGAAAACAATTGTTCATTGTTAAAAAAAATCATTGCTTAGAACACCACAAAATATTCTATACTGATTTCTATGCTGCATTTCATAAATTAATCCCCTAAAAGTTATATTTGAAAAATACTTTAGTATGAGAATCATCAAGATGAAAAATTAGCCAAAAAATATGCAAAATCCAGTCACCAAATATAATAAAGTTAAGATTTTTACTTTGTTCTTTAGGTTCTTAATTTTTAGGTGTTTGTAACTTATTGAATAAAATGTGAATTCAAATCAATCATCATAGCCTTGCATTAGTAGTATAAGCTATTTTAGAACTTTGACTTGTGGAATGAAAAAATTTTACCTTGCCTAATCGGCATTTAATAAAGCTGATATAAGTATGGCAAAGTTTTGACTAATCAGTCATTTGAAACCAACAAGAATATTTTGGTCCCACTCTTTGGGATCTGCTCTACCCACAGTGTAAACAATTACTCCATGGTACACCAATGACTAGAATGAAGTGAAAGAAGTTTATGGATTATATATTAAGTCAAGTCTGCCCTCAGAACAATTAGAAGAACGGCTCACTCTAAAGGCACTGCTGACAGGGAAGCTAGACTGAAAGGCACATGAATCATTTCTTATATAATTCACCATAAATATCACTCAAAAGACACTCGCTGCCATCAAGTTGATTCTGACTCATAGAAAACATGTCACTGGCAAGACATAATCCAATAAAAACGAACAAACAAAAATCCAGCTGAGGCTGATGCATGACAACCGTACAGGACAGAGTAGAATAGTCGGAGACTGTCCTTTACAGGAGGAGAAAGGCCTCATCTTTCTCCCAAGGAGCAGCTGGTGACATGGTACTGCTAACCTTGCGATAAGCTTCTCAAAGTAAAAACCACTACACCACCAGGGCTCCTTTAGCACAGCACAATACAAAAAGAAATGTAATTGCTAAAATAGTACATAGGTAATAATATTTGCTTTAGAGAAAAACATGATTAAAGACATCTTAGAAATATCAAAACGACATAAAAACTGAACAGAAAGAAAATTTTAAATTTTTGGACAGTAAACAAAATACAGTAAACACTGTCCTTTGTAACTGAGTTAAAACAGACTAAATCTTCACATAATTTTGATGTGGATAATTTCATTAAAAGAAAGTAAACAAAGAGAACGTTCACAAAAGAAAAGTTATCATAGCAGAAGTTTTCATGACAAAACACTAACGCAGACTAAAACTGATGTATTATCTCCTCATTGAAAACTTTACACCGTTGACTATGAAAACAAGTTCAGGAACATAACATAAACTACATACTCCTCAAAGCCACCATATTTTCTTTTTTTTAAATGTGTCTGTGTTCATGTGCATGTTTCTGGAAAATACTTTCTCAAGGAATATTTGACAATATATTAATCTGACTTAAATATTTGTTTTCTTAAACAGTAGGGAGAGAGGAAAAAATCCTTGGTGACAAAACGAAATGGTCAAAATAGCCACAGGTATTGGTACTAGAGTTAAGAGGTAAATACTGTTACAGTAACAATCCTTCAGTAACAGTGATCGATGAGTAGACACAGGATTAGACTGGCTTGATGAACTGGGGGGGTGGGGGGGGGAAGAGGGAGTATGCCATAAGCATATATATGTTTAACAGAGAATATTATTATATGTGATTTGCCTTTGCTGCAAATATATCCATGAATATATTAGATCAGAGAGAAGAGAAAATTATGAAAACTTAGATATAATCAAGCATCTTGAGGAAGTGAGTTATTGAGCCAAGGGGCTCTGGACCAGACTCATTGGACACCAGTGTTAATTGGCACTACATAGTTCATAAAAAATGTTTTACATCCTACTTTGGAGGGTAGTGACTCGGTCTTAAAGGGTGATGAGCCATCATCTAATATACAACTGTCAATCTCTTCCTGTCTACAGGAAAGAAGAGCGAACAACAGTGAAGACACATGGTGACATTCAGTTCAATGGACTCAAGTACCACGTAAATGTCAGTATCCACAAATGTAAGACAAGGAGAACTAGATGGAGCCCAAGTACTGCTACCAATTGCTCTAAAAGTGATCACATTAGAAGATCTCAAATAGAGTGGGAGGAAAATATAGAACAAATGAAAAATAACAAAAGAGGCCAAGTTTACTGGCTGGACAGAGACAAGCGGAACTCCAAGACTATGGCCTTTAGTCACCCTTCAGGTCTCAAATGGGACTCACCCTTATGGCTTAAATTTTAGCCAAGCAATTGACAGATCTGTAAAGGTAACAACGCTAGTGAGGTATGCACACCTTAGAATAATAAAGTATTTAAGACAGGAAAGGCAGCATTTCCCCAAAGACAAAGTTCAGACGGGTTATATAAGAAGACTCAATGCAAGGAACACTTTGTTCTATTAAATTGGCATTCCAGGATGCACACCTTCCTGACACAATTGCTGAAGACAAATGGGTGCATAAGCAAATGTGGTGAAGAAAGGTAATGGTGCCCAGCTATCAAAAGATATAGTGTCTGGGGTCTTAAAGGCTTGAAGATAAACAAGCGGCCATCTAGCTGAGAAGCATCAAAGCCCACATGGAAGAAGCATACCAGGTTGGCTGACCATGAGGTGTAGAAGGAACTAGTTATTAGACATCAAAGAACTAAAAATCACATCAGTGGGTGCCCACCTTCCTGATATGATCACTGAAGACAAACGTGTGCATAAGCAAATGTGGTAAAGAAAGCTGATGGTATCCAGCTACCAAAAGATATAGCGTCTGGGTCTTTTTATAGCTATCAAAAGATATAGCTGATGGTATCCAGCTATCAAAAGATACAGCGGCCATCTAGCTGAGAAGCAACAAAGCCCACATGGAACACACCAGCCTGTATGACCACAAGCTGTCGAAGGGATCCGGTATCAAGCACCAAGGAACAAAAAAATCATACTGAAAATGTGGGTGCGTGCAGAGTGGAGACTCAAAGCCCATTGGTAGCCAACTGGACACCCCCTTCCTAAAGGGTTGTGGGGAGGAGATGAACCAGGCAGGGTGCAGAGTAACAACAATGAAACATATAACTTTCCCCTAGTTCTTAAATCCTTCCTCCCCCCTCACTATCATGATCCCAATTCTACCTTACAAATCTGGCTAGAGCAGAGGATGGACATAGGTACAGAGAGCAATGGGAAACACGGGGACTCCAGGACAGATGACTCCTTCAGGACCAGTGGTGAGAGTGGAGATGCCTGGAGGGTGGAGAGAATGTGGGGTACAAAGGGGGAACGGATTACAAGAATCTGCGTATAGCCTCCTCCCTGGGGGAGGAACATCAGAGAAGAAGGTGGGGGTAGACGTCAGACAGTGTAATATATGACAAAATAATAATAATTTATGAATTATGAAGGGTTCGTGGGGTTGGGGGCAGTGGGGAGGGAAGGGGAAAATGAGCAGCAGATATCAAGGGCTCAAGTAGAAGGCAAATGTTTTGAGAATGATGATGGCAACAAATGTACATATGTTCTTGATACAATAGATGTATGTATGGATTGTGATAAGAATTGTACGAACCCCCAATGAAATGATTTAAAAAAGAAGAAAAAGAAAACCCAGGGGGAAAGTAAGTGAGTGAAGGTATACTGAGGAGACTATAATGAGCATGATACATAATATGTACAAATTGATCAATGTAAAATTGATTATCACCCAATTGAAAACAAAAAGCTGGAAAATGCAAAATTGCAAGGTGAGTAAAAGACCTGGAAGGTTACACCTAGGATTTTTTTTTTTTTTTCATCGCAGGAATGTACTAGCTCAGTCTTGAGGCTGTCCTATGAGAATTTTGTTGGGAAATCATTCCCCATCAACCTTACAGCACTGATCTTACCTCTTCAAGCTTAGTTTTATTCCCCAAACTCAAAACATTTCAAAGGAATACAATTTCAATCCCAAGCGGCCATTCTGACATAGTGTAAATCGAAGAGCACAGGGAAGATTAGAGAGATGGGCACACCACCTTGAGAAGTCTATGGACCTAGACGGAAGATGTGTCCAATAAACTAGAGCCTCACATTTGGAGTTAACATTTCTGCTATGATTTCATGGCAATATACTTTAGCCTACCCTCATAGTTTTTACCCAAGTATTCCTTAGCAATTGACTGAATTTTAAAAAATGGTACGCTTGAATACCTGAACGATTTCCTAATAATTCAAATTTCAATGACAAGTTACAAGGGCAGTAAGTTTTCAGTTCTTTGCAAATAGTATTGTTATTTTCTCCTTTTATTCAGCTTATTACTATGTCATTTTATTCATCTAGTCTCTAGATTCTAGTGGGTCTCAACCCTTAAGAATCCCCTGGGAAACTTGTCTAGAATTACAGTTGTGGTTTCGGTCCAATGTATAATCCACGAGTCTTCATTTTTAACATATACCCTTGAAGTACTTTCTTTTGTAGTAGATTTGAGATGATTTAAAGAGTACTCTCTCTCATCACACACAGCTCAGGGTGAGAGGGGAGCAGGATGGAGAAAGAAACAAAGACTGTTTACAAACCTTTATATGCTGGAGCAGGTGGTGCTGTTGCCACTTTCCTGACTTTTGTTGTCACTGAGTTGTCAACAGTGACAATCATCACTGGATGGTCACTATGACCCAGATTCTGGCCCTGGCCATTTGTTTCTTCTGAGTGTTCCCACTGTTTCCTAATCCGCGCCTTGAGTTTTTCCAGTTTGACATCATGTTGTCGCCGCTTCAAAATATCTAATCTCTGGGAACTGGTAGTACTAGTGGAGGATGGAGAAGAGTCAGCTAGCCGTAGTACTTTTGGATCAACTTCATGGCTTATGTTATTGACAGAAGCCTTCAAATTGTTCTCATGTCCTTTTGCTCTTATAGGCTTTTCTTCCTCAGTTCTCAAAGGAGTGCCGATCTTAATCAAACATTCAGAATTTTGCAATGCATCGATTGCTGGCCTATCATTTAAAAACCTAACAACTGTGTCATTTATGACAGATGACTGGGAGCTCGCAAAGTCACAGCAACGTATATTCTGTTCTTCTCGACTGCAAATCACTCGGTTCCCACTCTCAAGTTTTTCTTCATTAACATCCACACAATATATAAGCTTTGACTCCAGATGGTTGGAACTTACATTAGAAGGTGCACCATGGATTTCCCTATTGTAAAAGAAAATATATGCTTTGAATAAGACAGAGTACAAAAAAAAAAATCAAATAGAAAACATTCACAACAAACTCTGAATTACCAAAGTAACCACTGATATTATATCCCTAGATATTTCATCAAATAAAAATAATAAAACGATCATTACAAATATGAAAACTCAATGTTCAAAGTTCCATCTCACCTTATAAGGAAACAGAACCACTCCTCACTTATTGACATGGTTAGCTTCCAAACACCAAATTGTTATGCAAAATTTCAGCATTACGCAAAAATGGAGGATGATCACACCAGATCACAAAATGGAAAGCGACTACATCATTACATAAATGGCAAATTATAGCATTAAATAGCTGCCAAACCACCAAGAATCACAGCCCAGCCAAGTTGACACATAATCAGAACTCTCAGAGAGCAGTTACCCTAGTCTTGCATTTCAAAAAATTTTATTGCTAGATATACATCATTAATGCATATGGGTTGGGTAGTAGATTTTTTACTATTGTAAATACAAAAGGTCAGACAATACAACAGTTGATTAGTGAGGAGAGGGTATACTCTAATAATATGCGTATTATAAAATAAGAAATATGCAAACTATAAGGAGAAATTTTTTTAGGAACTCAACATAGAATTATAATCTGACTTTTATATGCACTTGGTATCTATTACCAAAATGTGTATTTTACTCCGGTATGAAATCTTAAGTAATAGCGAAAGGTACTCAACTACTAGTATCTTAAATGCGTATCTGCTAAGTAATGCATCAAAGTAATAAACAGATTGGAGATAGTGATTAAAATTGAGGTACAATAAACATATTACTACTCCAGATCGAACCACAGGGCAATTTGGGGCAGCTTCAAACTAGGTAAAGCCTATCCAGAAACTCAAAATTAAGCAAAGAAGTCTAGACACAGTCAAAGCATGTATCAAGTGTACATTCTCTAGTCAGAAAAACACTAGCAAAGGGCCTACTTATTTATATTTTACACTTTAATAAGCCTTATTTTAGAACCACTGGGTGTAAAAGCCATTAAGGAACCAGAATAACATCACTGTAACATCAGAGTATAACAATTCACAATTTAAATTATTTTCACTGTAACATCAGACTATAACAATTCACAATTTAAATTATTTAAGTCTAAAATTAATTCATGAAGATACAGAAAGTAAAACATAAAATAGGTCACATATCATATCTAAATCTAAAAAAGAGAATAACCAACCAAAAAAGGGGGGAAATTAATTTCTGTCTTTCATTCACTCATCCTGAATGTGAATAATCATCTTCATTATATAACTTTTTCAACTCTTCTATAATTTGAAATTTTCCTAATAAAATGCTGGGAAAAATACTTATTATTTTTTAAATCATTATATTGGGGGCTCTTATAGCTCATAGCATTCCATACATCAATTGTATCAGCAAATTTGTAGATGTTGCCATCATCATTTCCAAAACATTTTCTACTTGAGCCCTTAGTATAAGTTCCTCTTTTTCCCCTCCCTCCCCCATATCCCACCCATGTGAATCCTTGATCAATTGTATATTGTTATTATTATTTCATATCTTACACTGTCCATTGTCTCCCTTCATCCACCTTTCTGTTATTCATCCCCTTGGGGGGAGGCGGGGTTATATATCCAACTTTGTGATGGCTTCCCCCTTTTTCACCTCCCCTCAAAATACTTAATGAATACTTACTACCAGAAATTTTTTAAATGCTCTGAGAATAAGATAGATTCATGTCCTTAAATAAACTAGTTAAGTGGGTATATATAATCAAAACATCACAGTGCAACATAAAACACTTTATTAAAGAACTTTACCTAATATTAAGGGAGTACAAAGGAAAGAACTAGGATGTAGGATAAGAAAATATCTGGCCAAGTTTCATACCGGGGATGACACAAATATGTGGGGTTATAAGTGAGAGGGTCCATTGAGGGGAGATGTAGTATTCCTATTGCTGTCCTAGAGCTATTTTCTTCTTTACGTACAAAAACACTAACATATCAAGTATAAAGCGGTATTTTACAAAAGTAGAATATCAGAATGCATACAAGGAGTCAGTAACTTGGGTCAATTCTGTAATGATCATGTTTCCAGGCAATTGTTTACTATCTGTGTGGTTAGGGATTCTGAACTCTGATCATTCTGATTATTTATTTCTTCTAAAAATAAATTTTTACCCAGATAAAATACCTGGACTTTTCTTCTATTTATTTATTTTTATTGCTTCAGTACTAGTGACAACTCCCAAATTTACAGTCCCTGCCTTGCCCTTCCTATACACAATTCTACCCAATTTGTCAAATGCCTAGATTTTCAAAAATTCTATCAAATGTAACACATTGAAAACTGAACTCATAGAATACACTTCTACATTTTCCTAATACTACTAAGAGCCATCACAAAACTCCTTAATAACATTTTAAAACACTAAAAATGCTTAGATGTGAAATATATAAGATCCAGTGTTTACTACTTATTATTTGTCATATTAAAAGTATTTACACATTTAAATATTTGGTAAAGTTTTCCTCAAATTACAGAAATCTATAGTTTTATCAGTTGAATATCCTATCAGTTAACAAATTATGTACAGCACTTTATATTAGCTATACTATCAAACCAAAGATCAGACATAAATCTTCACCATCAGACTCAGTAAATTGATGAAAGGAGTTATTGGAAACAAAGTAAAACAATAAAGTAATCATAATTTCAATTGGATAGACCATTTAGGTACTGCTACCAAAACAGGAAAGAAAGAAAACTAAGCTATACAAAATTCATTGTGTAGAACATTCAATGTGAGACATTGGGGACAACATGCGTAGTGCCTAAAATTCCAGATGAGTAATTGTTCACTAAGAAACACAACAATACTGACAGCCTAAATCAAATGCTACTATTTCTTCCCCTATGCACTTAATCTGTATGAGTAGGTTAAAACAGTATTTCAAAATATGAAAGATTTTTACCTCTACTTTTTGTGGAGAATTAAAAAAGAGAGAACAACATAATAAATACCAGAGCCAGAATGCTGAAGTAACTCAGAAACAGTGTGATACTACCATACGTATGAAAAGAAAATCTTATTTCATAGAAATATTGTAACATTTACCTGTAAGAAACTAAGGGATCCCGAAATTCCACATGATTGTTTTTCTTCACATTACTCTCCAGGGTGGTAGCTCTCAGAGGACTACGAGATTTCTCTTTTCGCGACTTAGAGGATTTGGAGGTTGAAGCATTAACCCAAGAATCATCCATGTACCTACCATCTGAAGGAAAAGACTGTGAGAACTTATCACATAAAACACTACTGTCTCTGCGTTTGTCTAATAGCTAAGAAAATAACGTGTCATGTGCCGGGTCGCTTCTGGCGCCATGATACAACAGAGCAGATTTGGCTGATAAAAGTTTCCTAGACTGTAATTTTTAAGGAGTGGATCACCAGGTCCTTTCTCCGGTGGAGCAGCTGGTGGGTTCAAACTGCCAAACTTTCGGGTAGCACAGTTAGCAGCTGAGCATCTCACCACGGTGCCCACCAGGGATCCCTCCTTAGAGAAGAACTCTGGCATCTCTATTTGGATTTAAAGGAGCCTTAAAAAGTTTGTGGGAAATGGAATTAAAAGATAATGGAATTTCCCCTTGATTTTTTTAAGCACCCTTATATTATGTAAGTAGAACAATATGCAGGTTAATTACAATAATTTGAACCATGTAATAAACATAAATAATATCAATGAACTACACATGTAAAGATTATAAATGTTATTGACTCTTGTTATATGTATAATTACAATTTTTAATCTACATATAATTCAATCAATAAAGACTATAAATCTCTATAAACTGAATGCAAATAAAATTTTACATATAAAATTCTTTTTCTTAATTTCTGACTCTTCACTAACTTCAAAGTATCAGATAAAACCCAACAAACTTGCAGGAAATTAAAACTCACAATTCAGGTAGAGAGTATTACTGTGAAGGCAGTCCACCAATTAATAAACCACAGGAAAAAAAATATCACAAGTAACCAAAGGAAAATATCTGCATTGTGGTAATTTATCTACAAGGCTGATTTGTCGTTTATAATTTTTAAAGTTCAATTCTCAAAAAAAATATTAAGTCAATAGAATTTCACTATCAAAAGTAATATAATATTTGAAGGCTTCAAAGAGTTTGTGGGAAAATTCCATTATCTATAAATCCATTTTTCAAGATCTTTTTGAAGCAGCCATGCCTATCTGTGGACATAAAAAGACAACTTAAAGGCTCACAATCAAATTTTCATCACTAAAAACCAATGAGAACTCACTTTCAAAGGTGCTAAGAGTGCTGATGAAAACCAGAAAGACACCATCTACAGACCCTGATGATGAGGCTGCTTTAAAACGACTCAGTAGCAAATTAAAAAAAAAAAATCAAAGCTGATGAGACATAATTCTCACCAAAAAAATTCAAGTGAATACATACAAATCCAGTGATACCTCAGTTGTCTAACAGCTCCAAGCCTGAACTTTCCACTACTCCAACAGCAACGTGGGAGAAAATCTGCTCAGTACTCATAACTTTGCCCAACAGTCAACCGAAAATCCAACATGAGAAAACTTGCGCAGGCAGGGGTCACGCACTGCGTCACACTGGGGACACAAAGCCTGAGCATCGTCTTCTTCTTCAGACAACAGAGAGTGCCTGTCGTATTAGTGTGTTAACACATTGGTCACTGTGCTTTCACTGTGTTCTATTTGCATAAAATATTGTAACCATGGCTCCAAAGACAGTTAGTGATACCGGCAGTAAAGCTGGGACAGTCGTGAGAACCACAATAGCGTTTAAGAAATCATTGTGAAATTTGACTCAGGTCACTGATTGTATGACGTCGGGGCTGAATACAGCATGGCTAAGTCGACATTATCAACTTTATTCGGGGGGGGGGGTGATTAAACTGGCTAATGTTGCAAAAGTTGTGAAATTGTTAACCACAAAACAAGCCAGACCATGGAAGATGTTGGAAAGTTACAAAGAATTTGGATAAATCAGAAACAATTCAATGGCAATAGCTTATCTAAAACAGTGATACCCAGAGCTCCTCAAACTTTTTAAACAGGGGGCCAGTTCACTGTCCCTCAGATCCATTGGAGGGCCAGACTATAGTTTTAAAAAAAAAAAAACTATGAAAAAAAAGATTTTCTTTAAACTATGAAAAAATTCCTAAGCCCACTGCACATATCTTATTTTAAAGTGAAAAACAAACGGGGCAAAAACACCCGGCGGGCCAGATAAATGTCCTCAGCGGGCCGCATGTGGCCGACGGGCCTTAGTTTGAGGACCCCTGCCCAAGACAGTTAAAAGCGTTCATGGTGATTTAGTGGAAAATGTAGGAGCGAGTGGTGGGCAGCACGAAGTGTTCAAAGCCAGCTATGACTGGTTTGAAAAATTCAAAGAGAATGAGCATGGGGAAGGGGCAAGTGCAAGTAAACGAAGCCAATACATTTGTGGCTGAATGTGCTGACTATGTGGATGCTAAGGGTTCTGTTCCTCAATAAGTGTTCAACTAAGCAAAACTGGATTTGGGGAGGTGAAGGGGAAAAGGCCCTAGGTTCCTTCAATACTACAAAGAAACGGCACTGCCAGGCCAGCGCCTATGAAAGGTAGGCTCACTCTACTGCTGTGTAGGAATGCTAGTGGGGATTTTAAAGCGAAGTCCATGTTAGTGCACCATTCAGAAAATTCACAGATTTTTAAACAATGAAACTTCATAAAAAATTAATTATTTTTACTTACTGTACTATTTTGATACTTAATGTACTGTGTACATGTTCACTGTGTTTGGTGGATGTTTTAGGGGGTATTTCCACAACCTACGATTGTTAACTTTGTGTTAAAGTCAAGGAAAAATTAACTTATAAGTGTAAATTTGGAGCTTCAGAACCAATTATTTGGTTTTCCATTATTTCTTATAGGAAAAATATGTTCAGTTCTTGAACTTTTTAGTGTTCAAACACAAACTTGGGACAAATAGAGCTCGATAACCAAGGTATCACTGCCTAAGAAGAAACTAAACACAAATATCAAAAATCTGTGTTTAATTCAGTCATAGCTTTGGAAGTAAAAACCTTACACATACCTTTCCTACTTATTTTCCGGGTAGCACTTGCAGACTTCCTGGTGTCCATGACAGAATCAAGCACAGCCGTACTTGTAGGGGCGACTTCTAATTTGTTTTCAATGTGTCTGAGCTACAGTTAAAACGCAGAGGGTAATTCTGTGAACCATAGCAGCTACTTCTGATTTACATGGTTATCTTAAGCTATACTGCAGAGCTCACTCCAAGCAGGAAAAAAATCCTTTCATTTTTCTCATCATTTATAATATTTGACACAAAGTTGCCCAAATTTGGACAAGAAAATCCAAAAATGGATTCTAAAGAAAGCATTCTCATTTGCATTTATCATATTGGACTACTTTTTTTTAAATCGATGATTTTTAATATGAATTAATTACATGCTGCATGCTATTATGCTATTAGATCTTGTGCATTTTACATGTAAATAAGGAAAGAATAATTCAGCAAGATTAGATTTAGAATTATTCAAATAGTCACAACTTTTTCCAGTCACAAACCTATAAGCTATGTTTCACAATAAGAACAAGAATTCAGGTTTCACATATACTTTGCATATGGATCAGCTTTTGGTATACCTATTAGTATTCATATATTTTTAAGGTCCTATAAATCATAGATTATATGCTGACAGGAGAAAATTTGAAAAACATAACCAAAAAAAGCATTTAAATTCTACCACATATAAACACTTTATATAAAACTCTGACACATCTTATTTCAAATTCTTGTAATGTACATCCATACAAAATTGGAATAATCCTTTATATACCAAGAGTTCTATATCAGGTTCCTACCTCCACTCCCTTATCATATACACACTTTATATCAGTCCCTATCATCCTTTAAAATTCTCTAAAAGAGAGCCAATAGTTTTGAAAACCAAGGATTAACAGTTTGGCTCTATATTAGCTTAGATCTAAATTAAACTGAGGAATTAAAAACTATCCCTGCATTGCGTAATTGTTGTATTCATAAGGTCAAATTGTACCCTATATTACAATCATTTCTAGGTAATAAAATCTATTCCAGATTCATTTTCAAAATAGTTTTAACAATCAGAGAGTAGGAAGTAGCATTGAAATACTTGGATAATAAAGAAAGTGAGCTTTTGATTCAGGCAGGGTACAAAAGACAACAAAAAGGACAAAAGAGCCACTTGCCCAGAAAGCACTATACACCACTCGCCAAATTTGTATTCCTGACCAAGACTGAGGAGAACACATATGCAAACAGGTTGGTCAGAGTAACTTCTCTTCTGGAGTACTGAGAGAAGTCCATCTAGGCGGGGAAAGAAAGCTACAAAAGGACCCTGTGACCCAATGGCAAACTGCTCAGTTCTTAACTGAGAGGTTCAAAGTCAGCAGGACAAAGACAATGCAGTCTGTTTTCAAAAAGAGGGCAGCTTGGAAACTGAGTCCCACCGCCCCAACGCATTCTCTTTAGAAACCCCATTTTAATATGCCAAATGGATAATCTGATTAAAGGTGAATAAATCACACAAATTGTTTAAATATTTAATTTCCCATGGTGTTCATACACCTAATATCTGAAGTACTATTGTGATTAGTATTTAGTAGTTGGCATTTTATGTCTGTTTTGTAATATGTAGTATATAACTTCTTACTGAAATATTTAAATTTAATTTTTATATTAAAAAAGCACTATACAAATAATACTTTATTCAATCATAACAGGAAATAATTTTAAGCAGAAGTAAATAAAAGTTATAACTACTTACAGCAGCCTTGTTCTGAGAAAGTGCATCCCACGATGTGGTTATATTTGCTGGGGAAAAATTACATTTACAGAATCAGGATCTCTGTATGGGACTCAGAATCTGTATATTCATAAGCCTCCCTCCCCCAACCCCAGTGAATAAAATACATACAATAGGTTGAAAAACACTGTAAGTGAAACTATTCTTCAGCAGATGGTTTGTTTGGGGTTTTTTTTAAAAATAATTTTATTGCTCGCATAACAGTCCATACATTAATTTTAGCAAGCATATGTGTACATGTTGCCATCATCATTTTCTAAACATTTACTTTCTATTTGAACCCTTGCAACTGTAACTCTTTTGTTTGTTTTTTAATTATTTTATTGGGGACTCCCACAACTCATGACAATCCATACACACATCATCATTCTCAAACATTTGCTTTCTACTTGAGTTCTTGGTATCAGCTCATTTTCCCCCTCCTCTCCCTTGCGAACCCCAGATAATTTATAAATTATTATTTTGTCATGTCTTACATTGTCCAGTGTCTCCCTTCACCCACTTTTCTGTTTTCCTTCCCCTAGGAAGGGGTTATATGTAGATCATTGTGATCGGTTCCCTCTTTCTACCCCATCTTCCCTCCACCGTCCTCATATTCCCACTCTCACCACCCGTCTGAGGGGTTCATCTGTCCTGGATTCCCTGTGTTTCCAGTTCCTATTTGTACCAGTGTACTTCCTCTGATCTAGCCGGATTCGTAAAGTAGAATTGGGATCATGATAGTGGGGTGGTGGAGGGAAGCATTTAAGAACTAGAGGAAAGTTGTATGTTTCATCATTGCTACACTGCACCCTGACTGGCTCGCCTCCTCCCTGAGAACTTTGTATAAGGTGATGTCCAGTTGCCTACAAATGGGCTTTGGGTCCCCGCTCCACATTCACCCTCATCCACAATGCTATGATTTTTTTGTTCTTTGATGCCTGACACCTGATCCCATCAGCACCTCATGATCACACAGGTTGGTGTGCTTCTTCCACGTGGGTTTTGTTGCTTCTCAGCTAGATGGCCGCTAGTTTACTTTCAAGCCTTTAAGACCCCAGAGGTTGTGTCTTTTGATAGTCGGGCACCATCAGCTTTCTTCAACACATTTGCTATGCACCCGCTTTTGGTCTTCAGCAATCTTGAAGGGTAGGTGAGCATCATGGAATGTCAATTTAATAGAACAAAGTGTTCTCGCATTAAGTACTTCAGTGGAGGTCTAATGTCCATCTGCTGCCTTAATACTAAACCTATAAATATATACATGTGGATCTATTTCCCCACCATCCTGTATAAATATATTTACATATGTACTTGTCTATATTTAGACCTCAATAAATGCCCTTTGCCTCCTAGTTCTTTCCTCTATGTCCTTTTACTTTCCTCTTGTCCCACTATCATGCTCAGCCTTCATTTGGATTTCAGTAATTCATCTCAGTTACATTGCACTTGATCAAGCCCCACCAGGCCTCTTACACCTTTCTCGCCACCAATTTTAGATCACTTGTTCCCTTGCCCCTGGGTTTGTTAACACTGCTTCCTTTCCCCTGCCTCCCCCTCTTCCACACCCACCCCCCCAACCATCGGTCCCATTGTTTTCATCACTAGATTGTTGTTCCCGCCTATCTTATCTGGATAGACCTTCAGAGATAATAATATGCACAAAAACAAGACAAAGCAAAATAAAGCTACAAAAGAAAACAAAACAACAATGACAAACAAGCCAATGACCCAAAAAAAAAAAAAAGAAAGAAAGAAAAATCTGCAAATAGTTTAAGGTCTGTTTGTTGACCTTTAGGAGTGTTTTCCAGTTGAGTCTGATGGGGTGGCACACTCCGGCCCCAGTCTATTTTTGGTATTCCCTGGTGCTTCCTTGCTCTGCTCCTCTTGCTGTTCGGTTGCACACCCTTAGCATCTTTCCTCGGTGTGGTGGTGCAAGATCGGGTACAAGTCCCACACTGAGTCTCCAGTGTTGTCCCTTGTAGGGCTTACGGGTCAGTGAGGGAAGTCATGTCTCATAGTGGGCTGGCCATATGGTCCTCTCTGTGTATTGGCTGCTCTGAGCAGGGATATCATCCTCAAGGCCTGGTGGGCCAGGATGTGCTCCACTCTCTCCTCCTCCCCCTTCATTTGCTCCCGTGTGCTCTCATCAGACAGGTCCCTCTCCCTGAGTTCTAGTTTCAGTGCTGTCCTCTGAAGTAAATTCTTCTGGGGGGAGGGGCGGTTGTCCATGTAGCTGGGAGTGAGGCCTCAGTGGATATTTTTTTTAAATCACATCAAAATATGCTTCCTCTCTTTAACTGCTAACCTTTATGCAAGGAAGTGCCCCAAGATCTGGTTTTGAGTTCTGTAAGACTCAGATCCCAATAGCTATTTGGACAGATGGACTGACACCTCTTCTCCCACCTCCCTCAGACACCTCCAACAGTAAGTATTTGGTCAGTTTACCACAATAAGCTAAGCAATACTAAATTTTATATTGTGTTGTATTTCACATTATGGTGTGAAAAGGATTAGGAAACTACTCCAGACTTTAATTTATAAAGGCAAATCTATTTAGTTTTTCAGATGACAGCCCTTAAAACTGTTTATTCTAACCAAAACACCCTACTCCTATCGAGTCAATCTCAACCCTTAGGAACCCGATAGGACAGGGTAGAGAGTTCCAAGTCTGTAAATCTTCATTTACTAAAGCAGACCACCACATCGTTCTCCAACACAACAGCTGGTTCGAACTGCCAACCTTTTGGTTAGCAGCTGGGTGCTTTAACTATTGAGCCACTAGAGCGCCTCAAATGATACATAAAGCCACATATTTCCCTGCTCCAGGATAAATATTTTCACCCCATTCAAACAATTCTCATGACTTGGTTTCTAAATCCCTTACAAATGCAATAAACTTTCTTCAAAGGTACTCGTTTGTCAATGTCTCTCAAAAAATATTGCACCCTAGATGAAAGTAATATTCATAATTAAACAAAGAGTACACAGAGGCTATTACTTCTGTTACCTGTGCATTAAAAGGTCTATAATTGTATATGTAGCTAACTTATACCACTCATTGACATTACATCTGAAGTTTACATATTCCAGCCCACTTTTACAAAAGGGTTCTTTCTTTACAAAAGAGTTTATCGCAGCATGCCTTGAAAGTGAGACTTGGCCATTTTTAATTAAAATTGAAATTTCAAAATCATTTACCTATTGGAAAGCATATGTACAATGCTCAGTTACTGACTGGCACATCACTGAGTACACACAAACTGAGTAAAGGATTAGGAGTGGTTGAAAGGAAAATGCCTACCTTGAACAGTCTCCTTGCTCTGAGAGCTCCTTGGGTTTGGTAAAGGCACCTCTTTTGATTTGCTGTTCCACATCCTGCCAATTCACCTACAATCACATCATCAGCACAGATTTGATCAGTATTAGAGTATGATTAGTAAAAAATGCCCTGAAGTCTCATGACTTTCCTGAAAGGCAAAAGAGGATTTTGTCATCTCTCAAGGTAGCTTTAAATTGATTTGCGTTTTTTATTTAACTGTTGAACATTTGTTGTAATTTTCCTTCCTTCAAGATATACAACTATCCATATTCTTCGCCTCCTGGGTGTAGACTGGACTTCGTGACTAACTTTTAAGTAACTCTGTATGGCAGATGGGGCAGTATGCGACTTCCCAGACTAGATCATAAAAAGGCAAGGCTCGCTTTCTCCTAAGAATCACCAGTTTGGGGAAAGACCAGCTGCTAGATTGTAAGGGAGTCAAGCAGCCCTAAGGGGAGCCAAATGATAAGGAACTAAGACCAACTCTCTACAGTCGTGCAAGTGAACTAACCTGTAAGTGCCCTTTGCTGCCCAAGTCAAGCATCACCGCAGCCTTCATTTCCGTATACTAATGACTGGAACTCACGAGAGACCTTGAGCCAGAACCACCTCACTACGCTGGTCCCAAATTCTGGACCGACAAAAAGTGCAAAATAAATATTATTAAAAGCTGCTTGACGTCTGGGGTCTTAAAGGCTTGAAGATAAATAAGCTGCCATCTAGCTAGAAAGCAACATACTCCAAATGGAAGAAGCACAGCACCCTGTGTGATCTCACACATCGATGGGATCAGGTATCAGACATCAAAGACCCAGAACAAAAAGTCATATCATTGTGAATGAGGGGGAGTCTGTAGTGGAGACCCAAAGCCCATCTGTAGACAATTGGACATCCCCTCACAGAAGGGTCACAAGGAAGAGACGAGTCAGTCAGGGTGTAGTATAGCACCGTTGAAACATGCAACTTTCCTCTAGTTCTTCAATGCTTCTTGCCCCACCCACACCCCACTATCATGACCCCAATTCTACCTTACAAATCCAGCTAGACCATAGCTTGTACACGGGTACAGATAATAGCTGGACACACAAGAGAATCCAGGACAGATAAACCCCTCAGGGCCAATATTGAGAGCAGCGATACCAGGAGGGTAAGGGGAAGGTGTGGAGAGAAAGAGGGTACTGATCACAATGATCTACAAATAACCCCCTCCGAGGGGGACAGACAACAGAAAAGTGGGTGAAGGGAGACATCAGTCAGTTCAAGACATGAAAAAATAATAATTTATAAATTATCAAGGGTTCATGAAGGAGGGATTGGAAAAATTGAGCAGATACCAAGGGCTCAAGTAGAAAATGTTTTGAAAATTATGATGGCAACAAATATACAAATGTGCTTGACCCAATGGATAGATGGATTGTGATAAGAGTTGTACGAGCCCCCAATAAAATGATTTTTTAAAAGGCTACTTAAATTTGAGGGAAGGGAACTAATTGCACAATAATAGATAACAAATATATTACGTCACATTTTTCTCTATGAAAAATAACACTGTAATGAACATGTTGTGGTCATGAATTTTAGCTCATTTAAAGTACAGTACTTATGTAGAACAAGGCCCTCCCAAAAATACATTAAAACTGGACTAAAGAATGTGAAGAATCTGTTGCTTTGAGACCTAATATTGAATTAGGAAACTCTACTTCATAATAAGTGAATACTGGTTTCATTAATACCTTTATTAATATCTACCATTATTTTTTACTTTTGCTGATTTAATAGGAAGAAATGGTTGCTTTAATGTGAATTTGGTAGGTTGTTACCAGTGTTAAACATTGTACTATATTTATCTTAGTTCTTCATTTGTGAATTATCTTTCCTTACCTTACCTGTGTTCCTCATCAATTTAAGTTCTTTACATTATAAATATATTAAGCCTCGGTCAGTGTAAGATATTAAAACAATAATAATTTAGAATTTATCAAAGGATCATGAGAGTGGGAGGCGGAGGAGGGAGGGAAAACAGTGGAGCTGATACCAAGTGCTCAAATAGAAAATTAATGTTTATAAAACAATGATGGCAATGCCTGTACAAATACGCTTGAGACAATTGATCTATGGAATGTTATAGGAGCTGTAAAAGCCCCCAATAAAATTATTTAAATATATATTAAGCCTTTGTCTTATTTGATAAAAATATTTTTCTCTAATCTCTGCAAAGGCAATAATTATATTGATATTAACTTTATGAAAAATAAAAGCCTACTTACTAAGTCTAAATACAGAAAACTAAAAAGCATAATTCATTTTAAGGGAATTAACTTCATCTAAAGAATCCTAATTTAGGAATTCTTTAGAGAACTTTTAAAATGTTCTGAAAATAAGTATTCAGATTATAAATTATGGCTTCAAATTTATTTAGATTTTGAAAACAATGACACAGGATAAACTAAAATCAGTATGACAGTATTCCAAAACTTTTCAACCACAAAAACAGATGGCAACACACCTCAAAAACTTAATTTATTTTACTTTCCTTCGAATATATGGTTGGCCTATTCAACTGTCCAAATGACAAACAAATAAACAAGCAGGCATTATTTTGTTATTGTTTTTATTGATAAGTGCCATAGAATCAGTTCTGGCTCATAGTGACCTTAACTATCTATGTACAATATGAAACACAATCATTGCTACCTTTCATTTTACATAAGAAAATAAAATTACATATAACACTATTATTCCCTGTAAAAGGAGAAAAAGGAATTACTATTAAGAATTTGCAATGGCCTGGATGCTTCCTCCCCCCAACTACCATGATCCGAATTCTACCTTGCAGGGCTGGATAGGGCAGAGGTTGTACACTGGTGCATATGGGAGCTGGAGGCACAGGGAATCCAGGGTGGATGATACCTTCAGGACCAGGGGTGTGAGAGAGTGGAGGGTGAGTGAGTTGAAAAGGGGGAACTGATTACAAGGATCCACATGTGACCTCCTCCCTGGGAGATGAACGGCAGAAAAGGGGGGGAAGGGAGACTCCGGATAGGGCAAGATATGACAAAATAACAATCTGTGGATTATCAAGGGCTCATGAGGGAGGGGGAAATGGGGAGGGAAGGGAAAAAAAAAGAGGACATGATGCAGAGGTCTTAAGTGGAGAGCAAATGCTTTGAGAGTGATTAGGGCAAAGAATGTACGGATGTGCTTTATACAATTGATGTATGTATATGTGTGGATTGTGATAAGAGTTGTATGAGCCCCTAATAAAATGTAAAAAATGACAAGAAAAAAATGATTAGGGCAAAGAATGTACAGATGTGCTTTATACAAGTGATGTATGTATATGTATGGATTGTGATAAGAGTTGTATGAGCCCCTAATAAAATGTTTTTAAAAAAATAAAATGTAAAAAAAAAATTTGCAATGGAAAATAATCTCTTCATAGAAAGATGAGAATCAAGGCTGTCAAAACTTTTATTATCTTTAATATATAAACTTCAATTTGCAAAATGCCTTCTCTACCTATACTTTAAAGGGTTGTAGTAATTACATAATATCATGTCAACTTGAAGATATGTAAAAGTCTAGGGGTGGAGTTTAGCCTGTCAATCAGGTCACAGTCCGATTCTCTGTGGGTATGACTTCTCCTTAGGAGGGTCCTGGGAACCTCCCCCTACCTCTCTGCCTTCACCTTCCTGCTGTCAAGTCACTCACAGAGTTGCCAGAGCCACCACCATTGGTGCACATGATTTTGCACCCACAAGCCTGTGATGTTCGTGAAATCTGCATCATTGCAAGTGGCTGTGTGAGTCTGAGGGTGGACTTAATGGACTAGTTTAGGGCTTATGGACTGAGTTAGACTAGACTGGGATGTTATCTCAATATATAATTACTTCTGTATACAAAGTCCTTTCTTACACCTATATGAGCATCACTAGATGTGTTTCTCTAGTCAACCCAGACTAACACAAATGCTTACCAAGTTAAATAAATTAAACTTATTTGAGATAATTTCTTAGGCAATAACAATGTTCCCAGTTCAATCTGTTACAGATATAACAAGCCTATTCAACAATAGTGTAGAAAAGTTAGTTTTATTGAACCCTTAAACATTTTTTGTCTATTGAATCTATCAAGAATTAAGAAAGGTGGGCAAAAACCTGCCATATCTAATGACATTTTGTACATTTCTGTTCATATTTCTAAAAGTTTATATTTATATATCTTGATACTTGGGCCTTAAGCTTCATGACTGTTATGTTATCATGGTGGATTTTATATTTCAGCAATTAAAAATGACCCTTTTGTCACCAGAGAATGTGTTTCCATACTTAATTCTATACTACATGCTGTTAATAAAAATGCAGCTATTGCTTTCTTTTATTGCACATGCCCGAGCCTTTTTAATTCTAAAGCTTTCTATGCTACTTTATTGTAACCATATCTTACAAATATAATTAAAATGTTTTTAATCCAGTGTAATGTTCTTTGCCTTCTAAGATAAAGAATGAGGAAAGTAAACTGATCACTAGCCTTATGCTGACATCATTTTTTGAGTACCTACTTCTGTAAAGCACTGTATGCTGCGGAAAATGAAAACGAAATGGCCCTAATCTCTACAACCTCACGGTCTAGTGAGGTTAACAGAGGGATCCACAAATAGTTTCAGGGAATGTATAAACTCCCCTGACATTGTAAGTAAAAGTTTTATGTATGTGTCATCTAGATACATTTTTCCACAGAAGGAAGTCATGTCCTTCAGCACATTTTCTAAAGGAATCAAAGATCTAGTGGTATGATATATAAGCATAATATAACTGGAAACTCTAATTCACTTAGGACAATATCATAATACATGGACAATTATCTCAAAAGGAAACACTGATTTTCCTGTAGGTGATGTTTGTAAGGACTATTTAGAGGTATATCTTTAAAGACGCAGTATTAGGGTATGTCTACTAGGGGTGTCTGATGATCAAGTTAGGAGAGAAAACCAATTTTGTTTCAGGAGCCGTGAAGACATCCATCTGACTGGCAGGCATTCTGTTATCTGGTAATAAATCTATCATAACCCTTCATTTCCATAATGGCAGTCATAGTTTTCTGCATAAATGCTTTTAAGTGTTAGACCCAGTAACCTAATAAACTTGGTATTTATTTTCTTAATTAGATTTTCTTCAAAATACCATAACAGAGTCAGTGATTTGGCATTCAGGAAAGGGTTGACTAACTTTTCACAGCTTACTGGGCAGCTTCACTGTCTGTGGATTATTATTGGTTACAAAGTCTAAATTTAAGTAATTTGTAATCACCCACAAACTGGGCTTTCTTCCTACCTATGATTTAAATGTACTAAAAAGGGGCACTGCGTTTCTGTTCAGATTAATAGGAAAATTGGAAAAGGGTTTTATTTCACAACATGATGAACATAATTAATGTCACTGAAATATACATGTAAAAAATGCTGAGATAAATGTTTTCTTTTAAAAAACGTGTATTTTAATTAGAATAAAAGAAAAAGAAAAGCAATTATTTCAGATAAATCAGAGGAGTAACAAATCATATCACAAATACCCATGTATGTGCTTCTCAGTTTAAACAATGAATGATTTACCAATTCAGTTTAAGGCCCCTGGGTCTCTCTACTCAGACCCTCTCTCTTCCAAATCCAGCATACCAGTGTTTGTCATGCCCATCTTCTCTTGACGCTGACGTTTTCCAGAAGGCAAAAATGGCATCCTTTCCCTTTTCAGCTCAAAATAATTATTCTCAAATTGTGCCTTTAAAATGTTCCTGCAGTGTTTGGTTAAAATTGTGTATGAACATAGTACAAATATCAATCACGGAGCCTCCTCCCCATAACTCCCTCCTTGAGGAACTCCAGAAATACAGTGACTGGGTAGGGAGTCAGAAACAGACTCAGAAGCTTACCCAACCTCGGGCAAAAAGAGATTCTCGAGACTATGAAATTAGAATGTCAGGGAACTGAGCCAAAATAAGCTGTAAGGAGGCAAGTTGAAAATTGAACAAAAAAAGCAGAGGACAATCAAAACATGCAAGCAAAATTGAGAGATTACGTAGTCTTAAAAGAAAAATAAAAAGTGTTCTTGACAATTTTCCAGTTCTCATAATTCCAGTACCTCATTTTCTACTCATGTATTCCTTGAGATCTCTCTGGGGTCTTAAACAAACTTATGTCTTTATTTCAGACACTGTAAGTGGTAAAACAACATTAACTAATAAAATCCCATGAAACGATATTAGTTTTCGGGACAAGTCTCTGAATCATATACTTAAAGGAAAAAAATTATTTGTGAAAACATTCTTTGAAATTGGCTTCATAGATACTGTAGGGAAGGTGTTAGAGAACATGCTGCTTTAGGGAAACAATGTCAAAGAGTCCAGAAACTGACTGTGGTAGCCACTGTACAATTCTGCTAGCACACGTAATTTTCTTATAATTACTTACTAAAAATCTGAGTTACCTGTGCAATCTTATAAAATAAGATTAAATCATAAACATTGTAAGTAGTTAATTAAGAATGATTTTAAAAGAATATACTGCTTTAAAAAAGAGAATATAGAAAAATTTCAAAACTCAGTGAGATTATCTTTCAGAGATACATATAGGGTTAGTTGTGGATAACAGAATTTCAATCCTCTGATAAAATAGAACTTTCATTTTTCAAAAGATTTTCTGAACCCAAACCAGGAGTCTAAAAACTTTTGATTATTAATTTATTTGTATGAACGTCTCAAAAAAGTTTAAAAAGTAAAATTATATTTGCCTAATCTAGGAACTATACCTTGTGTTATAGGCGATCGAAGACAATTTTCCAGTTGATACATAAGATTATACAAACAAAAAAAAACAACCTGTTGCTCGCATCTACCCCATGCACAGCAGAGTGAAAGGCAAAGGGGGTGCAACAGGGCAGCAAAGGGAGCAAAGTAACCAAGTGGCCAAGGAATCGTGAAAATAGACTTCTGATTTGGGGGACAAGGCTTGGCACTCATCAGACTTGATCAGAAAACATACATAAGGGTGAGCAGATAGATCTGGAACTATGTATTGTTTTGTTTTTCTTTTTCTTTTACCCTATGTCTATCTATATAAAATAGGCAGGACAAACAATCCGGAGAAGGAAAAACAGGAACCAGTAGTTCCAGGGGTGGGCAGGAGAGAGGAGAGGGCTGGAGGGGGAGTGGGGAGCCAACAACCTCAGGGATAAGGGAAACAAGAGATCTAAAATTGATGGTGAGGAAGGCGTATAATACCTGGTGGGGTTTGTATCAAGTCCAATGTATCCGAGAGGAATTACTGAGAGCCAAATGGTGGGCGAGCATGATAGTGGACTAAGAGGTAGGTAAAAGGAAATAGAGGCAAGAAATAGGCAAAAGCTATTTATAGAGGTATAGCTATAGGCATCTATAGATGTAAATATATTAACTTATAATGAAAGGGATGGAGGCCAATGTACATATATTTATATGTTAAGTCTAAAGATAGTAGATAGACTGAGCCTCTACTCAAGGCCTCCCTCAACACAAGAACAATTTGTTCTGATAACCTGGTACTCTGATACTCACCTTGCCTACATAATCGTTGAAGACAAAATGGGTGCACAAGTAAATGTGGGTGAAGACAGTAGATGATGCAGGGCTATCAAATGATACAGTGTCTGGGGTCTTAAAGGCTTAAAGTTAAACAAGCAGTCATCTAGCAGGGAAGCAAATAAGCCCACATGGAAGAAGCACACCAGCCTGTGTGATCATGAGGAGCCGACGCAATCAGGTCTCAAAAAACCCAAAACAACTATATCAATGCAAACGAAGGGGTTAGAGTGGAGATCCAAAGTCCATCTATACACAGTTGGATATCCCCCACAGAAAGGCTATAAGGAAGGGATGATTCAACCAAGGTGTATCAACTCACGAATCACACATCATTCCTCTAGTTCCTGAATGCTTCCTCCCCGCCACTACCACGACCAAGTTCTACCTTACAAATCTGCCTAGATTGGAGAACACATACAGATGAGATCTCTTGACACATGGAATTCAGGACAGATCTTAACCCCTCAAGAACAGTAGTGGGAGTAACGATATCATGAGGGTAGGGGGATAGTTGGGGAGGGGAAAAGGGGAGAAAGGGGGAATCTACAAGGTTGGATATATAGCGTGTCCTCCCGCCCCACCCTAAAGGGGACAAATAACAGAAATGTGGGTGAAGGGAAACAAGGGACAGTGTAAGATACAAAATAATAATAACAATAGATGATTGATCAAGGATTCACAAGGGTGGGAGGAGAGGGGGTTGGGGGCTGGGTGGGGGGGAAGAGGAGCTTATACCAAGAGCACAAGTAGAAAATGTTTTGAAAATGATGGTGGCAACATATGTACAATGATGTATGGAATGCTATACAAGCTTAAGAGCCCCCAGTAAAATGATTAAAAAAAAACAAAAACTGTTGACTCCAATTCA
This sequence comes from Tenrec ecaudatus, assembly GCF_050624435.1. Classification (NCBI taxonomy): domain Eukaryota; kingdom Metazoa; phylum Chordata; class Mammalia; order Afrosoricida; family Tenrecidae; genus Tenrec; species Tenrec ecaudatus. The sequence continues at coordinate 193,545,074 of NC_134530.1, read as the reverse complement.
GAACTGCCATCATAGTTTCCTGGGATATAATCTTTTGAGAAGCAGACTGCCACATCTTTCCTCCAGGAAGGGGCAGGTGGGTGTAATGTGCCCACCTTTCAATTAGCCACATAGCCACGTAGCCTTTAAACACCACGACACTGGGGCTACTTGTGAGAACATCAGTTTCATCTTGGGAGTTTTGAGCTTTCATCTTGAAATTCTTACTACTCTAAGGATTAGTAAAACACTTCTGCTGCCTCTTTTACCCCCCACCCTGTTTTTTTGGATAGATGACCTCTCTGTTGTTGCTGTTGGGTGCCATCAAGCCTGTTCCAACACAGACGGCCCCTCCACGCAACAAAACAAAACCCTGCCCTAGTCCTGGGCCCTCTGCACAACGGCTCCTGTGCTTGAGCCCATGGTTGCAGCCGCAGTGTCAATCCATCTCCTTGAGGGCCTGCCTCTTGTTTGCTGCCCTTCTACTTCACCGAGCATGTTCTCCAGGGACTGGTCTCTCCTGATAACATGCCCAAAGTATGTAAGACGAAGTCTTGCCATTCTTGCCTCCAAGGAGCAGTCTGGTCGTACTTCTTCTAAGACACGTTTGTTTGTCCTTTTAGCAATCCATGGTACTGACAATATTCTTCTCCAGTACCACAATTAAAATGCATCAGTTCTTTTCCAATCTTCCTCAATCAAATGTTCAATTTTTACAGGCCTATGAGATGATAGAAAATACTATGGCTTTTGTCAGGCACACATTAGTCAATGCTCTACAGAGGCCTTGCGCAGCAGATCTACCCAAGGCAACTTACCTTTTGATCTCCTGGCTGCTGCTCCCATGAGCACTGATTGATTATGGATCCAAGCAAGATGAACCCCTTGACAACTTCAATCTCGTCTCCATTTTTCCTGCTGTTACCTATCGGTCCAGTGGTAAGGAGTCTGATCTTCTTTACACTGAATTGTAATCCATACCAAAAGCTGCACTCCTCGATCTTCACCAGCAAGTACTTCATGTCCTCCTCACTGGCAGCAAGCAAGGTTGTATCATCTGTTAAATATGCTTTCCTCCAATCCTGTTGCCACATTCTTCTACATATAATCCAGCTTCTCATATGATATGGTCATCATGCAAACTGTTAAGTATGGTGAAAGGATATAATCCTGACACACGCCTTTCCTGATTTTAAGCCATGCAGTATGTATGCCCTTATTCTGTTGCCACAACTACCTGTTGATCCATGTACAAGTTCCACATGAGCACAATACAGTGTTCTGGAATTCCCATTGTCCTCAAGGCTATTCACACTTTGTTATGATGCTTGTGTCAATAAAACACAAGTAAACACCTTTCTGGTATTCTCTGCTTTCAGTCAATCCATCGAACATCAACAATAATATCCCTTGTTCCACGTCCTCTTCTGAATCCAGCCTGAACCAAAGGCTGTCAATGTACTGCTGCTGCCATTGTTGAGTGACCTTAAGAAAACATTTACTTGCATGTGATATTAGTGAGTTTGTTCTACAATTTGACCATTGTGTTGGGTTACGGAAGTTGATATCTCTACTGCTGTCCAATTCATCAATAATATTTCTAAAGGTTCTATTCCCATATCTTTACTTTTCCAGGTCCTTCTTACCAGGCAATGTCATGCACTTTCATGACTTCAACTATTTCCTAAACATCATTATATGAAGGGTTCAAACATCTGATGGAGAAATTGGATTGGCTTTTAATTCCACTTGTCCACAATTTTTTGAAGCCTGTCCTCATATTTCTGTCCTAAATCTTTCTGAGATCTGGACCCAAACTTTCCATCTATTAGATAGTCCACCTCCAAGTTTTACTGGTGCATCAAATTTACCAAGTTCAAAAATTTACCAAGTTCAGAATCATCCCTCTCCAAAACTGTTCCTCTTTGTTCTCTAAGTAAATGGCTCCATTACCATTCACCCAACTCTTTTTTGACATTTCAATCTCTTCCTCACACCATCATCTACTGTTACCAAGTCTAGTCTATCTTTAAGATATTTCTCTATGTTATGTAAACTACACCTTCATAAAACTGTTTAAATATTTTAAATAAAAACTTTAAAAAGCTTTCTGTAAAGTATTTCTTTCTCTTTCCTCAGAGCATCATCATTTTTAGCCTAAATTATAGTAAAAGTTTTTTAAATGATTCTGCTCCTAACCTATTCTCCATACTACAACCAAAGTTATTTTCAAAGTAGAATCTGGCAATTCTTTCTTTATAACCCTTCAAGGACTGTCATCTCTGAAATTAAGTTCCAAATCCTTTAGCATGACAACATTTGGAGCCCTCATCACCCTAACTTACAGCCAGGCCTCTTGCTGTCTTCAGTTCATTCTCTGAATATCCACAAAGTTTCTGTTATCTCTAAATCTTCTTTCCCTAAAATGTTCTTTGGCAGAAATGCACTTCAAGTAAAAGTCTAATGTCTTCTCCTATAAATCTGTCCCAGAATATCCCTTAAAAAATTAGTAACTGTTTCACCTGTTTTCCATTGATTTTGTTCACCTTTTATTGCACTTATAGTTGTACTGCACATAACATAAACTCAAACCTAGTGCCTTTGAAACTCATAATGACTCTACTGGACTGATTAGAACTGTTCCTTAAGTTTTCCACAACTATAAATCCTTATGGGAGCAGATAGCTTTTTTCCTGCTCAGTGGCTGGTGGGTAAGTTATCATAATTAATATTCTCTATTTTACTTCTCGAAGTTCTAACATCCACTGCATTGGCTACACAGAACTTGAAGACAATATTCATGATTAAAGGGATTATTAAGGAAGTTAACACACTGTAATTCCTGTAAGAAATGCTCAGGGTAGTTTTTTCAAGACATGTTACAAAGTTCTTGCAGGTCTGCTAATAAATGTCCAAAGAGGCCTCCCACTCCTCCGCAAGCCTCAACCTAAAAAGCATTCAGCAAACAATGAGCCAGCAAATCCAGCTCCCTGAATTCAGTATCCAGATGCACCCCACTCCAGTAAACTTCAGGCCAGAAGTGTCAACTCCACTTTTGTGGGCCAACAGACCCTAACTTCTCCAACTAAGTGTCCCGAAGCACCCTACTATGCTACTTGCTATTATGCAGGCTAGCGGCCTGCACACACACTCAGCTTTACTTGCTCCCTCAGTAGAGAAGTCCATCGCTCTGTCCCAGGCTTTGGTTCCTGGTTTTGCTGTCACTTCTCTGACATCACAGCTGTCTTAGGTGCAGCTTTGCTGCACAGGAAATCTTGGGTCCAGAGGATATGCTCCACTCCTGGATCTTGCTGGAAATGAGATCACTCCTGCTTCTCAGAGAGCTCATTTTTATACATAGCAGGATGGCATTCTCATCCTGTTTTACTCACAGGTGAATTCTCAATATCTGCCCTCATCTTCTTATCAGATCCATGCAAGAAAAGTTTCATTTGGTGGGAGTTAGAAACTTTGGCTAGAAGAGTCACATTAAAAAAAGAAACTGTCCCTACAGTGGGCTTGAACCACCAACCTTGTTAATGGGTGGCAGCCCTCTACTTAATCCACTGCACCATGAGGATACCTTATTGTACACCCATCTATTTCATTCATTCAGTGAATACCCCTTGAGCACTCAGTATTCACAATTTAATGGAAGAGACACACATTAAACAAATTGTTATAATATAATGTGATAAATGTTATAATAAAGTTACAAATAGCATATGCATATCGATATCCCCCAAGGTTGCATGGCCCATAAGGACAATATCTTCATATCAACAGGGTCCCTAGATGAATAATTAGGTAAACAACTGGCAGTATGAAAGGTTGTTGTGCGAACAATTTTTAAAAAAAGAAAATAGAACCACAGGAAGGGCTTCCAATGCAAGGAACAAGGAGTGGCGAGTGGGAAGTGGGGAGTGGGATGGGTCAACAGAAGGCAATAAAGAACAAGATGGCAGAAGCAGGAAAACACCAACTGCCACAGAGTCAATTCTGACTCATAGAGACCCTCCAGAAGCAGAAGAGGTGGTTAAAAGCCAGACGGGAAAATTACTCAAAAAATTTTTTAAAAGAAAGAAGAATATAATTAACATACTTCATTATGCCAGTAAGGGGGAGCAGGGAATGGAAAACAAAAGGAAGTGAATCCACATATTATTTTCCAAGTACCCTATAAGAATATATGGTAAAATCAACTCCATGGCACACACAGAAAACTATAATTGGCCTTACAGATGTTAAGAGGCAAAGAAGGGGGATAGAGATGACCATCTAATAAGCGAAACGTGCAGTACCATGGAAGCTCAATGAAAGCATTTGATAGAAGCATGACATCATTAATGTGCAATAAATCAGACGACTGGCACAAAAGATAATGCTATTGCTCTGGCTATAATCAAGTAAAAGCCTTATTATTATTGGGTCCAAAGAGAAAGTACAAGAACTATGTTTAAACTGTATTGAAGGCTCATTTATTCACTATCTGGACATGAAGTCAAGGCAATGAGCAGTTAAAACTACAGCCATCAAACATTGCCATCTAGATTCACTGAACAGCAGAAACTATTTAGAAAGGAGACGCATTTCTTCCAACTCAGATCAGGGAGTAACTCCTGGGTCCAGGGCTTCAACCTAACAACAACGGCATAAAAATTAGTGTTTCTTTACAGAAAACGGTGTGCTGAAGAAGGAAGCAACGAAGCAATGCTTCTAATACTTTTAGGAATTGCTAGATGGATACCATACCATGACTGTTGTTAGTTGCTGGCAATTGTGACTTGTGGTTACAATTTAGCAAGCATGACTCCTGGTGGCTACACTTTGTGCCGAGAAGGTCAACAGTTCAAAACCACCAGCTGCTCCCCAAGGCAAAGATGGGCTTTCTACTCCCATGAAGAGTTAGTCTCAGCAACTCCCAGGGGCAGTTCTCCCTTGTCCTATAGTACGGAGTCTCTGGGTCAACATCAGTTCCAGGTGTGTGTGTGTTTGCTTTTTTGTTTTGTTTTATCTGCCTTGTCAAAGATTCGATGTATATTACCAATCAAGTCCCATGTTTCTGGAAGCCAGAAGTCACTGAGTGTCCAACCTCAACAGATCTGAATCCTATCTGACTATACACTGAAACCCAGCAACAAAGGTTGCAGGGTCCAAGGATCTCCAATAAGGCTGTAGGAAGCTAGAATCCTAATACAGAAATTGAAACAGAAGTTAGAAATTTAGGCAACTGTCCTAAATTGTATTCAGCAAATTTAACCAGAAGCTTAATATATTTCTTTTCCTAAAACCCAAAACTCAAACCTACAGATAAAGTAAGTTAAGGGTGGTCAGGGGGATGAACCTCCTAATAGTTGGCTTTCTATTATCATCTGTTTCTCTCACTCACTATGTACAGTTTCTCCTAAAGAAAAGAAGCTTTAAATTAGGGATACATTTATATTCATTTTCTAGAAATCAAACCTGACATATTTGCTTCAATATTTTTCTTCATCCCATCTACCTCCTTAGTCTATGATATTTTCCTTCACTTTTTTCTATTTTGTTATGAATCTCTTATCTGATTTTCTTCTCCACCCTTTCTCACATTTAATTTCCTTCTATCTATTTTTAGGATTTGTATAATGCACGTTTATAATTAACTGAGAAATATAAGTCTTGCAATTACTTGCTTTTTGTTATTCAATCATTATCTGCAACAGGGTAGATAAATTGTGTAAGCTCTGTGACCCCACCCCACATGGCATCATCACATCACTATTCTTCCACACTCATGAAAAACCTTTGTCCACGCCATACAGTCAAACAAAACTTTACTAAGTGCCAAGTATGTATATGAATGAACAGTGCTGAGCAGTGGAGCATGCCAATGAAAAAAGCATGCTCCCTACTCTCAAGAAGTCTAAACTCTGGTTGGGAAGGCTGACAATTACAACATACTGTAAAATTCCAATTTCCTACAGAATTCAGACATTTTAAAGCCATAGAGACTGAAACCACTGCACAGACATAATCTTTAAACCAAAATATCCCTTTCAAGTCTTCTGAAGGTTCAGTTAAATAACAAGTTAACTGGTTAAACTAATACCAAATGTCCTCTTTAAGGTTCAGTTAAATAACAAGTGAACTGGTTAAACTAATATCGAATGTCCTCCTTTAAGCACTGCACTCTTTTTACGAGCTATCGACCTGGAATCAAACTGACACGGCAATGCTGAAGAGCAGACAGAGAACATTACTGGGCATGGAGTTTACCTTAACGGGAGAGGAACAATTCAGAAAAGGTGAGAATTTTATATAATTTGAAGAATATAACCAATGTCACGTAATTGTAAATGTGTAAAGGATTGGATTAGTGTGTGTTCTGCTGTGTGTACTCTCAAAAATAAAAAATACATATATATCATAAAAAAACAAATATTACACTTAAAGAAAATTGCCATGTATGCTGATACAGTGAGTTAAGCACTTGGCTAACCACAAGATCGAAAGTTCAAACTTACCAGCAGCTATAAGAGAGAAAGATGAGGCTGTCTTCTCCCCAAAATATGTACAGCCTTGAAAAGCAGAGGAAGCAGTTCAACTGTACCTGTAGGGTCAGTCTTCCCTGGAATCAATTCAATGGCAGTGGGTGGCAAGATACTACATGACAGAAGGGATGAATCTAATTTTGGAAGGAGAAAAGAAAGTATCATTTAAGCTAAGACCTAAAGGATGATAAAGGAATTAGCAAGAGAAGGCAGGGAGGGCTCTCTAAGCACTAGGAGCAGCACCTGAAAAAGCTCTGAGATGAGAAAGAGCATGGCACAGCTTATGAAATCAAAGTTCCATGGGACAGAAGAGGAAATGAGGCTAACGGTGAGTGGAGATGGAAAATGACAAGATCATGCAGGGTGTTCTGACATGGTCACATGTATGCTTTTAAAAGAGCAAATGTTGGTCACTCCTTTCTTATGCCCTTAACCATAGTTTTCATACCAACAGCATAGCATCTATAAACCTTTAATTCACTTGGTCTCCTTTACTACACTATAAGGTTTGTAAATTTTTGCGATTATATATATAAATAACCCAAGAGTTTTATTTCATCATCCATGCATCCATTTCACAGTGACATTAACTGGCGTCTTGCAGAGAAAACACAGACAATACTACTTTGTTCAGACTAAAGTCAAAATGTCACAAGGAATTAAAAGAAATTATAATTGAAATGGTGATGTTTGAATAATCTTCACAAATAGAAGCTGAAAATTATAACAAATATCTAAATGTTAGCTCAGGATGACTCTTAATTTGTCAACAGAACCTAAAAATATAATCTCACAAAGCTACTGGAAGATATTAAAGAAGTCAGACTAAATCAGAAAGAAAAGCCAGAGGCAACTATAAATCAAATACAACTTTGTTAATGTATTTGACTTCTTGATAGCAAACATAATCACCCTCAATTCTCCACCAAAGCAATTCTCACTAAAATCACATTCACACAAAAAAAACCTCTTAATCTCTCAGTCTAGTGGTATTTTCTGTTCTCGATCTACTTGGACTCCAGGCCGCCCTGACCACAGTTGAACATTCACAAAGCTCTTTGGCCCCGGCTTCCAGACATCCCTCTCCTGGTTTCTTGCTCCCGCTCCAGGTTCTCTTTCTCAGTCTCCTTTGCTAATCGGTCCAGCTTTAAAGGCTTTTGATTCTAAAATTCAGGAGGATTAAATCCTCAGCTCTTTTCCTTTCTTACATGAACCTCGCCCTAGGTGAGCTCACCTGTGCCCTACCCAAAGCTTAAAAAGCATGTGTAGGCCAATGACTGAGAAAATCCTGTAGAAATAATACCTCTGAACTCCCAAACTATACATCAAACTGCTTAGCCAGTTATTTCCTATTGGAAATCTCAAAAACACCATCAAATTCAACAACTCCAAATGCTTGATTACTGCTCCCATCTCCACTCCTCCCCAAAATAGGTATTTGTTATCTTAACATGGGCACAGGCCAGAAATATCTATTAAGAGGGAACTGAAATAAATGGTCCCTATGGTCCTTTTCTACTCTGAATTCATAACCTATATCCCAATTCTCAAAGTGTGGTCCAGAGATTTCTGGAGGTCTCAGAGACCCATTTAGAGGGGCTTTTAGTCAAAACTATTTCCATAATAATATTCTAACATTAGTTGTACTTTCTCTCGTTCTTTAATAAGTATACAGTGGGATTTTCTAAAGGCTTTTTTTCTAAAGGCTTTAAGACATGCAATATCACAATAGATTGAATGCAGATATGAGAATACAGATGTCTTCCATTAGGATAGACATTAAAATGGTTTCAAATTTAAACCAATACCATTTTGGGTTTGTTTGGGAAAAATATACTTTTTTATTTAGGAATATATTACTAAAACCCACCCACTACCCACTAACATATAATAATTTGTTACTGTTATTTTTTAAATGTTGTTGTTTGCTGCCATCGAGTTGACTGACTTACAGTGACCTTATGCACAAGAGAGTGAAACTTCATTTGGAGCTGCGTCACTCTCACAAGCACTACCATGTTCAACTTCACTGCTGGATTATCATGCCAATCCACGGCCTCTACTTCACCATGCATGATGTCCTTCTCTAATGATGGATCCCTCTTCATGGCAGGCAAAGCAAGAAAGTCAAACAACACTCAGTTTGGGCCCATAAAGTTTTTATGGGCCAATTTTTGGAATTAGATTATCAGACCTTTCTTCCTAGACTGTCTTAATCTGGAAACTTAACAACACACAAGCCACCAGAGTAAGGCAAATTAACAAAAGAGGGGTAGAATAAAGTGATATGTTTAAATTTTCTAATATGGTCAATATCAATAGATATACCCTCATAAATAAAAATGTTTTCAGTCTCCAGTTGTTTAAGAAAATAAAGTGGCTCAACATCAAAAAGTCTGAACACATTAATCTGCACCCATAATATATAAGAATAGAAAAAGGAGCATCAAAAAGTCCACGAAAAAAATTTCATTATTCCGGTGACTAAATGGTTTTGTATTGGGCTGCTAACTGCAAGGTCAGCAGTTTGAAACACTCAGCGGCTCTGTGGGAGAACGAGGATTTCTATTACCACAGAGTTACAAGGAAAGTCACTGTGAGTCGGAATAGACTGAATGGCAATGAATATATCTGAAATAGTCAAGGGTCTTCTAGCAGGCGATTTTTCATTCATTTACTGACAGAGTGCTCTCATTCACTCACAGTCTCATTCACCACTTACTGGGTTCTACTCTGTGTCAGTGTAGTGGTTATGTTTTGGGCTGTGGTCCGCATGGTCAGCAGTTCAAAACCACCAGCAGCCCCTTGGGAGAAAGACTGGTAGAAATAACTGTTAAGAGTCTTGGAAACCCACAGGGAGTCACTATGAGTCAGCACTGACTTGATGGCAATGAGACTATATGTGTCAGGAACCCTGGTGGCATTGCCAGGTATGCCTTCGACTGCTAACCACAAAGTCAGCTGTTCAAACCCCCCAACCACACCACAAGAAAAATATGACACTATCTGTATCTGTTCCTGTAACTATGTACAGCCTCACAAGCACTCGACTTATAGGATTGCTATGAGTTGGAGTGGATTTGATGACAGTGGGTTTAGGGTTGCTTTTGACAGAGATTACACACTTCTAGCTCTCACACAGAATATTTTCCTTCTTTTAATACCTTTCAGTTTTCTCATCGATACCAGATCCTACAACCATCTCCTCACCTGAAAGGTTGAAGGACAACCTTGCAATAGGTCTACTATCTAATCTCAGCATAACATTAATAAAAGGTAAACTGAATAGAGATATGGCGAAGAAAACTGGAAAGCATTCCAGCTCTGAGTCAGCTGTTTTACATCATGCAAAGTACATTTCAAAAACACTCTTATAATACAGTATAACTGTATACAAATACAAATGACCAGAGAATGTATTAGCCTCATTGTTTTTACAAATAAAATGCAAAACTCAATGTTAGGAGCAAAGGTCTGACAGATGAATGGGTAAGCAAAATATGGCATATACGTACAATGGACTATTATGCAGTCATAAAGAGAAATTAAGTTCTGAAACACACTGTAACATCCATACTATAACATGGAAGAACCTTGAAACACTGTGCTGAACCAAAGAAGTCCGCCACAAAAGGACAAATACTATATGTTCTCACTTATGTGAAATAAACAAATGCATAGAAACTAGATTATTGGCTGGCAAATGTTTTTATGTACTTGTGTATTTTCATCCCATTTTGTTTTATAAACCTTCCCTGATTCCTAAAAAACTTCTAACTCTGGCTAAATATCAGAGAAGTTGGGGTCTGGGATAAAAAGTAATTTTTTTTAATAAACCATTTTACTGGAGGCTCATACAACTCTTATCACAATCCATACATACACCCCTTGTGTCAAGCACATTTGTTGCCATTCTCAAAACATTTTCTTTCTACTTGAGACCTTGGTATCAGCTCATTTTTCCCATCCCTCCCCCACCCTTCCTTCCTCACAAAGCCTTGATAATTTATGAATTATTATTATTATTTTTCCATGTCTTACACTGTCTGATGTCTCCCTTCACCCACTTTTCTGTTGTCTGTCCCCCAGGGAGGGGGTTATATGTAGATCATTGTGATCAGTTCCCCCTTTCTACCCCACATTACCCTTACCCTCCTGGGGTTTATCTGTCCTGGATTCCCTGTGTTTCCAGCTCTGATCTGTATCAGAGTACATCTTCTGGTCTAGCCAGATTTGTAAGGTAGAATTGGGATCATGATAATGGGAGGGAGGAAGCATTAAAGAACTAGAGAAAAGTTGTATGTTTCATTAGTGCTACACTGCACCCTAACTGGCTTGTCTCCTCCCCGAGACCCTTCTGTAAGGGGATATCCAGTTGCCTACAGATGAGCTTTGGGTCTCCACTTGACACTCTCCCTCATTAACAATATGATTTTTTGTTCTTTGATGCCTGATACTTGATACTATTGACATCTCGTGATCACACAAGCTGGTGTGCTTCTTCCATGTGGGCTTTGTTGCTTCTCAATTAGATTGTTTATCTTCAAGCCTTTAAGACCCCAAATGCTATATCTTTTGATAGCCGAGCACCATCAGCTTTCTTCACCACATTTGCTTATGCACCCACTTTGTCTTCAGCAAGTGGGGAAGGTGAGCATCATGGAACGCCAGTTTAATAGAACAAAGTGTTCCTGCCTTGAGGGAGTACTTGAAGAGAGACCCAGTGTCCACCTGCTACCTTAATACTAAACCTATAAATATATGCACATAGATCTATTCCTTCATCATTTTTAATGTATTTATATATGTACATGCCTGTATTTAGACCTCTATAAATGCCCTTTGTCTCCAAGTTCCTTAAGAAGTATATTTTTAAATGTCTATGTATGCACCGTTTAATGTCCATCCCTCTTTTTGATTGTTCCAATGGTTTTAAAGATCCTTGGTGACATCGTGGTTACAGTTGGGCTGCTAATCACAGGGTCTCCAGTTCAAAATTACCAGGAGCTCCAAAGGAGAAAGACACTGGCTTCTACTGCCAAAGAGTTACAATCTCAGAGACTCACAGGAGCAGTTCTATCCTGTCCTAGGGGGTTGCTATGAGTCAGCAATGACTTGATGGCAGTTTGGTAGCCTCATATTCTTGTAGCATCCATATCACATAGTATTTACAGAATGTAACATGTATCATGAATGTTAAGCAATGCTTTTTAAATTTTTTTTACACCAGAAGCACTTTTGAAGTGAGGGAAATAAATGTTTTAAAAGTTTCCTTCCACATTAAGTAAACAAGGCTAATTAAAGGAACAAAGAGAATTAATCTTTCTTTCACAGTAAACCTTACCAGACTACCTGACATAATGCAGTTGTATTTCGTGTTTGTATGTCCATAGCACTTCATCATGCCTCTGACCCTCCTGTATCCATCCGACTCCTTACATGGGACTGTGGGGGTGGTGGTCTAGTCCTCTTTACAGCCCTAGTCCCGGCATAGTACAGAGCACCCACTGGGTACAAAAGCATGTGTACTGAATGACTGAATAAAGTCTAGGCGCTAAAACTGTCCCATTGGCAATCTCGGAATCCATTTCTTAGATGCAGTCATGACACGTGCATGCACACACACACACATGCATGCGCGCACCACACACAGTCAGGTATTTCATTATTCCTTATCAGCTTACATGCAGACAAAGATAATTATATGTACATTTTGTATTTGAAAAGAAGTCTAAATCTAAAAAGAAATTTAACAAAATACTCATAGATTTAGATATGAAGACCAAGAACGAATTGAAACCTATTAACTTATAGCCAGTTCCATTATTACTGAATTTTTATATCTAGTTTTAAGAAGATATGTCCCATTAATAATGACATCCTTTACTTGAGACCAAAAGAACAGATATGTCCAGCTACCATTACTGATCATTTTGATCAAATATTCTAAACCAGAACCCTGACCAAATGAAGGGAAATGTCGAATGTAGAACAGATGATTACAGAAACTTTCATGGAGTCAAGTCTTTCTGGAGCCTTAGAATCCCTGAAACTATTTCCCTGAGACATTCTTTAAATCTCAAACCTTAAAAATAAATAAATAAATAAATCTCAAACCTTACACCAAAAATATTCCTTGGAGTCTTCTTAAAACCAAACAATAGCTGAGCTAAAACTATTTTAAAATATCTGCCTTGACCATTAAGATCTTTTAATGAGGTAAAGACTATAATACACAAAATCCTGTGATAATGCTGATTTAGAAGCAGGTATATGGGCAAACATGCGGGCTGAATGGGTGTAAAACGGAGAATAAAAGCATATGTGTGTGTGTGTCTACATAAATGGCAATATTATGAAAATTTCCTGGATATAATCAAACACCATGAGGGAATGGAGGCTGGGGGTCAAGGCTGTGCTCTCAGGAACACCAAGGTAAACTGGCATGATACAGTCCATGAAGAATAGTGAGTAGGGTCTTAAAAGCTTGCAATTACTGGTCTCTTCCTATCCACAAGAAAGAAGAGTGAAGAAACTTAACATTAAAGGGCTAAAGGACCACACAAGTAGTAGTCTCAATGACCTTAAAAGCAAAAGAATTAGATGGCACCCAGCAACCAATACCAAGTGCTCTGAGTCCTCATTAGAAGGTCCTAAATAGAGTGAGAGAAAACTGTGGAACAAAACACAGAATCATAGAGAAGACCAGGCTTACCTGGTAGGACAGTAGTTAACACAATGGGCTGTTAATGGTAAAGTCAGCAGTTCAAAACTACCAGTCACTCATCAGAGAAGAAAGACGAGGCTTTCTACTCCTGTAAAGAGTTACGGTTTCAGAAATCCACAGGGGCAGTTCTACTCTGTCCTATATAGATTGCTAAGAGTAGGAATCAACTCAATGGAAGTGAGTTTGGAGTTTGTTTGGGGGGGGCGGGGGTTTACTGGGTCAAGAGTGACTTGTAGAACACCCCAAGACTATCACCCTTGGTGGAGAAATGAACTCTCATGGCTCAATTTTCTGTCAAATAATACATCTGTAAGAAGAAATTTAACACCTGGCAGGTACACACACCTTAGACTAATCAACAATTTAAAATCAAAAGAACAGCATCATTTAACTACCCACTGACAAAGTTCAGAAGGATCAGGAACAAAGGAAGAATGAAAATAGGAAGCACTAGAAGAAATAGGGTAACGCTACACTGTGGGAACTGTAATCAATAACATTAAACAATGTGTACGAATTGTTGAATAGAAAACCAATGTGCTCTGTAAACCTTCACCCAATTCACACACACACAAATTTTTAATTCCACAAGAATATGGGATCAAATTGAAAACAGCAACTTTACAGATTATATAGGAACTTTAGAGTGTGAGTTTACCTTAATAGGGAAGGAACAACTCAGAAATGGAGAGTGAGAATGGTTATATACATTGAAAGAATACAATCAATGTCACTGAACTATAATATATAAACTGGTGAACTGCCGTGTCTTGCAGTATACATTCTGAACATTTTTTTAAGTAAAAACTGAGAGAGGTCACAATTCCAGCAGTCTCTCCAAGATCATTTACAACAACAAAAATTTTATATAGGTAATATTAAAATATTATCAAAGAAAAATCAGACTTTTGTTTGCAAAACCACACTTGCTTGTAGAAAGATGTCCTTCTTGTTATTTCTCAACAACACTTTAAATCATTCATACTCAAAGTTTCCAGAGATGTAGATACTATATAAAGTATAGCCTAACTTAATAGGTACTCAGAGAAAGGGGGCAGGGCCAAAAATAAAATAAATAATCAGAAAAAATAAGCAAAGGTCTTCCAGTCTCAGGTTTCTCAAATACATAGTTGTGACTTATTAGTAGGTTTGGGGGAAAAAACAAACCAACATGTTGAGTTGGAACTAATATTTTTTTGTTTGGTTTGGGGTGGGATTTTTTCATCATTTTATTAGGGGCTCATACAACTCATCACAATCCATACAAACATCAATTCGGTAAAGCACATTTGTACATTCATTGCCATCATCATTCTCAAAACATTTGCTCTTTACTTGAGCCCCTGGCATCAGCTCATTTTTCCCCCTCCCTCCCCGCTTCCGCCTCCCTCTGAACACTTGATAATTTATAAATTATTATTTTGGCATATCTTGTCCTGTCCGACGTCTCCATTCATCCACTTTTCTGTTGTCCGTCCCCCAGGGAGGAAGTTATATGTAGATCCCTGTAATCAGTTTCCCCTTTATACCCCGCTCTCGCACCACCCTCCAGGTATCACCACTCTCACCACTGGTCCTGAAGGGATCATCTGCCCTGGATTCCCTGTGTTCCCAGTTCCTATCTGTACCAGTATACATCCTCTGGTCTAGCCAGATTTGTAAGGCAGAATTGGGAACATGATAGTGGGGGTGAAGAAGCATTTAGGAACTAGAGGAAAGCTGTACGTTTCATTGTTGCTACACTGCACCCTGACTAGCTCGTCTGCTCCCCGTGACCCTTCTGTAAGGGGATGTCCAATTGCCTATAGATGGGCTTTGGATCTCTACTCCGCACTCCCCCTCATTCATAATGATATGATTTTTTGTTCTGATGATGCCTGATACCTGATCCCTTCAACACCTCGTAATCACACAGGCTGGTGTGCTTCTTCCATGTGGGCTTTGTTGCTTCTGAGCTAGATGGCCATTAGTTTACCTTTAATCCTTTATTTTTAATGAAAAGAATAGAAGTGAATTGAAAATATCCAGGTACAATGAAAACAGTCAGGCTATGTGTCATGAAACCTTTGCTTAATTTTATACATAGGTAGAGGGTAAGTCGACAGGTTCCAGTTCATACATGAGTTTATTCCAAATTTTAAAATGTTTAAACATGGCTCTGTGACAGTGGGTGATTGCAGATAAGTTCTCTTAGGAACATCTTAAGTCGCCTCAAGTTGACTTAAAACAAAATTTTTTAAGAGTACTTTCTTTGCCATAGAAAATTATTGTGATGCCAGGGCTAATAATAAATTTTTCATAAAACACAAGTGGACATCTTCCCAAATCAATTAAGCTTTGCAACAAGTTTATGCACTGTTGCCTCATATGAAACAACAGTTTTTAGATGGATCAAGTATTGCAGGAAAAGTTGGGAAAATCTCAAAGATGAGCCAAGTGAGAGAAGACCATCCACCTCAACAAAAGAAACTGGCTGAAACTGACTCTTGGGGAAGAAAACGGAGCGTTTCCATGACGTGAGAGCTCCTGAAGACGGGCTCTCACATGCTCCGTCACTCTCAATTTTAAGTGAACGCCGTGGCAAGTAAAGTTTTCAGCTCAGTGTGTGTGTGTGCAAAGTGTTATGTGAAGATTAGCTAATCTGAAGTATTGACCTTTACATCAGCCTTCTAAACAAGGATGAATTTCTGGGATGAATCAGAACTGGGGCTGAGTCTTGGATTTACCAATATAATCTAGAACACAGAGTCCAATCAAAACAGGGGCTTCCAAAGAGACCTGCTTAGCCAGTTAAATTCAAAGCAGAGAGGTCCGTTCAGCGGTTAGGATGGCTGTTTTGGGTTTTTGTTTTGGGGGGTAGGGAGGGGGAGGAGCTCCAATGATATAACCTATAGATTTTCTTGAAGGAGAAAGCACACTCATGAAGTGTTATTGGGAAGGATTCTTAAGAAAACTGAAGGCAATACTGAGGAGGAAAAGACCAGGAAGGTTGCACAGAGCAGTTTTCTATCACAACACTGCACAAGCCCACTCTTTGAGGGTGGCCAGGCTGTCCTTGCAAGCACTGCAGTGGGAAACATTACCCCATCCACCTGATCCTGCCCCTTTAGATTTCTTTTTGTTGCCTAAACTCAAAGAATATTGAAAAGGAGCATAATTTGAGTCCCTCGAGGATGCCCAAACTTCCATTTCTTCAGAGCTCAAGCTCACTGCCATCAAGTCCATCCTGACTCAGAGAGACTTGATAGAACAGGGTAGAACTGCCCCAATGGATTTCAAAACGGTAACTCTTTATGGAGGAGAACGCCTCATCTGTCTCCTGTGGAGCAGCTGGTAGTTTTGAACTGCTGAGCTTACAGTCAGCAGCTGCATACATGCCCACTATGCCAAAGCCGTCTTCAGAAGTGGACAGACCTACAGATGGAGGATATGCTGAGAAACAATACTGCCATATTTTGATGTTTTCTGTTTAATAAAGGTTCCCATGGTTTAAAAGCAATGCTTTACTTACCCATTTCTATATGTGTACATTACATCTCCATGAAAAATATATTACTGTGGATCTTGGTCTGAAGCATTTCAAAGGGTTTCCCAAACTTTCTCAGTTGACAGCTAACACCCTTAGTGTCCAAAAATTTTTTTCATGGCACATCTAGGCCAAAACAATAACTAGCAATTCCATTTATAAGTTATGTTCATTCAACCTACCAAATACTGTATATACTCGTGTATAAGCTGAGTTTTTCAGCACATTTTAATGCAGTTTTTGTGGTAAAATTAGGTGCCTCGGCTGATATTCAGGTTTGCTTATACTCGAGTATATATGGTATTTATGCCCTTACTATTATAGTAACATTTTGGGGCTTTTTTGTGGTTTTTTTTTTTTTTTTTTGGCAGGGGGAAGCACTTGGTGTAAATTGAAAGGAACGGTATTTTTATTTCTTTCCTCAAGTAGCCACACTTAATGAGGCACATGCGCCCACTCTACTAGGCTCTATACAACTTCTCTAACTTAATAACTATTGGGGGCACTATCACCTTCATTTACTGTTCCACACTGATTTTTGCATAGCACACACTTTTAACCATAGCAACCCCAAACTGACTTTCTCAAAGACATAATGTCACAGAAAGGAATGCCGCATGATCTCACATGCACAACCTCAAATGAGTAGTTGGTGCAGCCTACAGATGTCACATCTCCCACACCAATCCCACACTCCTAATATTACTGGGTCTCTCTCAAACGTAAAAACACCCGAGTCCTGATGCAGTCACTAAAGGGCTCCAAGACACCTCAGTGAACAGTTTGGAAACAAATGCATTTAAAAAACACCCATCTATGCTATGTCTTTCTTTTATACATTAAGAAAGTAAGACTTACAAGACCAATGGTAAGAGTGGTGAAATCGGGAGGGTGGAGGGAAGATGGGGTAGAAAGGGGGAACCAATTACAAGGATCTACATATAACCCCCTCCCTGGGGGACAGACAACAGAAAAGTGAGTGAAAGGAGACATCGGACAGATTAAGACATAGAAAAGTAATACATCTATTGGGGATCAATGTAGAGTAATTTCAACCTTCCAACAACGAAAGTTTGGAAACTGGATCTAGTCATAGGATATCCTATTTATGAAACCTGTAGGTCTGTGGAAAACAATTATATATATCATTATAATAGAAGAAAACTTCTGTTTCAATGTTTTCTTTGGAAAATTTTTTTAATAAGTGGACTTACAATCTACTAAAGTGGAATTAAAATGAAAGACACGTGTTCCCCTATGGATGACCACCGCTAACAATGTAATGTCTGTCTTGGCACACTTCTTCCTATTGCACATACAAAATCAAACATTTCTTTACTTATGCTTTTTGTTTTACTTTATAAAACAATCATATTCCTCAATGTATACAACTTGTTTTTTCACTAAACATTACTGATAGTACTGTTAGTACATACATGTCCATAACAGCAAACACTTATTGTGGCCCTAACCATGAGCCCTGGAAGCATATTGGTTATGCATTAGACTGCAACCCTCCAGGTCACTGGTTCAAAACCACCAGCAGCTCAGAGGCTTTCTTTCCTCATAAACGGTTAAAGTCTCAGCAATTCACAGGTGTAGTTCTGTCCTATAAGGTCACTATAAGTCAGTATTGACTTGATGACCCATGGTTCTTAGAACTTAAACATCTCCATTAGTCAACATGACAGCCCTATAAGGTGAAAACTACTATATCCACATTATAGATGAGGTTAAATAACTTGGTAATGATCACAGCAAGTAAGTGGGCAGTCAGAATTTGAATCCAGAAAATCTGCTGAATGGCACATGCTTGCATGGATAGGCTCGGTGTGTCTTATGAAGTAAATATAGAACTTCATAGTACTTCATGCTATAATTTTCAGTATTTCCAGGCTAATGAACATTTAGTACATTTTTAGTTATTTGTATATTTTCATTTTTAGTTATTGATAAATGTTAAGACATTTATTTATAAGAATGCTACAATGAACATTCTTAATCTCTTGTGTTAAAATTTCTATAAACTCCTAAAAGTGAAATTACTCCTAAAAGTGGAATCAGAGTATATACTTTTAATTTTGATAGATACTGTCAAATTTCCTTACAAAAAATTGTTCTAATTCCCTTCCGCCGCGGCACCCATCGAAGAGTCGCAGCCATGGCTGTGCGCTCCCCTATGGCCGTGGGCCTCGACAAGGGCCACAAGGTGACCAAGAAAGTGAGCACACAGCAGAGACACAGCCGCCACCGCGGGCACCTCACCAAGCACACCAAGTTCGTGCAGGACATGATCTGGGAGGTGTGCGGCTTCGCACCCTATGAGCGAAGGGCCATGGAGCTGCTCAAGGTCTCCAAGGACAAGCAGTCACTGAAGTTCATCAAGAAGCGGGTGGGCACACATATCCGGGCCAAGAGGAACAGAGAGGAGCTGAGCAACGTGCTGGCCGCCATGAGGAAGGCCGCTACCAAGAAGGGCTGCGTGCTGTGCCCCCCTCTACCCACCCCCAAAATAAAGTCTTTCCGGAGGGGGGAAAAAATTGTTCTAATTGTACCAATTTACAATCCCAATAATATTGTTGAAATTCATATTTAAGAAATGTTTTTCAAGGATGAAAATCTTAAAGATCAAAAAAAGAAAATAGCCCATTTGGAGTTTTTAATAAGTATTAATACGGGTCATCAGGTTGATCAAAATTACCCACGATAGTCACCACTAATTTGATATCATCTCAGACATTAAATAAGTAGTTACCAGTTACATAGTTGATTCTTCTTCCAGTTACAAAACCAACTATGGTGAGATACTTCCCTATAGGACTCTGGAGCTTTTTTTTTTTTTTTTAATCTATAAAACATGAAGATTGGACTAGTTAGCATTTAAGATTTAATACACTTAATGCTGTTTTAAGAAATGACTTAAAGTTATTGCAAGACAGTAATTATAGTACCAGGAGTCCAGGAGTCCAGGAGTCCCTGGGCTATGGACATCTGACTTACAATCACAATTAGGAACCTCTGTAAAGTCTATAATATTAAAAACTCAAGGTGCGTAGAAGGGTTCATAAAGAACTACTTTGCACTGTCCATATTAGGACTTCTGTATGACTAGGTTAAAGATGTTTTAGTGTCGCTAGAAGTGTTTCCTTAATGTTTTTATAGAGAGAAAGGTACCCTATATATGATGACAAACGTTTGACTGCCAGCTATAT
Source organism: Tenrec ecaudatus (assembly GCF_050624435.1). Taxonomy (NCBI): domain Eukaryota; kingdom Metazoa; phylum Chordata; class Mammalia; order Afrosoricida; family Tenrecidae; genus Tenrec; species Tenrec ecaudatus. The sequence continues at coordinate 193,525,100 of NC_134530.1, read as the reverse complement.
ACAAACCATACCTAATCTGTTCCCATTTACATGCACACTCAAACATCAGCTTCAGGAGAGATCTGTTCATAATCCAGGGACTGCACTGCCGGTACTAGTAGAACAGGTCCAAGTCTTAAAAGTTTCTCTTTTCCTTAAACCCACTTACTACAGCCAGAGCACCTAAGCAAATCATTACATAGTCAATAAAGTTTTCATAATCTACCTGTTTATTCTCTGTACCTTTTTAACCCTAAGAAAAATACATACATACATATATGTGTTGCTACATGGAAACTTGAACATCCTGTTGAATCACATTCATCAGAGTTCTGTGAAATGTGCCCAGGAAATGTGAATCAGATTTTTTTTCCTTGTTTTACTTTTGTAATATTATCCTAGAACCATTCTTTAGTCTACTTATTCAATCGATATGTACTGACTACCTTACTACATGCAGGGTACTGGGGTCACAACAGACAATAAAAGATCTCTGCCGTAACGGAACTTACAGATTCTACGAGGAAAGCAAAGGAAAACCCACAATACATGCAAGTAAACGTAAAATTATACTTGTGATAATGACAAACAAAATTATCCATGGAGAAGTTAAAACATCAAATACTTTTATTTTTTTTACTGTGACGCTAAAAATTGCTTGACATAGAGTAGGGATAGTATATAAAAATTGTAGATGAATCCTACATATACAACTGTAGAAATCATCAATTGTGTACACAACAAAATCACCCAGACTTTACTACTTTAGAATTGCTTAAATATGTGTGTTACATAATCAAGATTTTAAATTATTTGAAGAACCAAAGACAATGAAACCTTGAATATCTAAACATGAAAGACAAATCTGAAACCCTGTTCAAGCCAAAACTATATGAGGAATAATCCAATAAGAATTCATAATTTGCTAATAAACAAAATCAGCAATCAACAGCATACAGGGCAAGTGACACATAAGGACAAAAATAGTTATTTTTTAGATTTTAAAAGAACACTAAATGCCAGAAGGATTCATATTAATATGTAATCTAGAGTTATAGAGATGATCTACAGAATTCATAAACAAGAGAATTCATACAAACAAATGAAATTCCTTGCATGTCAGTTCACAAGTACAAAATAAAGTTATATACCATATAGATTCCTGTGGGTGGTAAATCAAATAATGCATGTGCAAGCACATCAAAAACGACGTCAGTTATTTTTGACAATAATTCTGTTTGTTTCCACTAAAATGTAGAGCAAATTAATAAATAACAAAGTGACTGTGTAGGTCCTTCATCTCCTCTCTTCTGCCCATGATAAGGCAGAAATATTACAAAATGCACAAAAGCTAAGCAATAAAAAAATTCAAAAACTAAAGTAACTACCCCACAGGAGGTTGGTCGATAAAGTATTAATCTTCTTACCTAATACCACACACTAATAATCTAGCTCAGTGAGAATCAAGAGAAATCCTTTCACCAATGTCTGAAATTGTTTACATGTTTTAATACACCATTATTACAAACAAAAAGTCCCTCTGACTAGGAATAGGCAAGATACACATGTATCATATCTTCACATACAATGTATTCCAGCTAGAAGCTTATTTGCTGATGAGGGTAGCTCTTATTTAATGCATTGAGAGTTCAATGGTTGAGATTTCTTTTGAATGGTGTTTGTTAATTTAGTACACCAAACTAATTATTATATGCTTGCCGGGCGAAGCAATTTCTACCAAAGGTTTGCCCTTTGGCCTCCCAAAGTCACAAACATGTTATAAACTGCACACTGCATTAACAAAACAAACAAAACACAAAACCGAAACAATATCTCAAAATAAAGAATTTTTTAATAGAGGGCATACATCATATTTTATCAATGGTTCTACAAAAGTTGTCTGGCTGCTACTGGATCAGCTAAGAACGCCTTTCCTTTAAAATTCTTAAAATGCAAGCCAGAAGCTGTTAATATGGCAACGTAATCATTAACGACTTTTCCAAGTTCAAAACAAAGATCACCAAAACAAAACATGAAATGTGGAGTACATGAGTATTAATCGCTAGTCCTGACAACTGGCTTTTGTTTTGTTTTGGTTTTTTTTCTGAGCTGAAGGATTTGCTACTACACTAAAAATATACATATAAATCTATGTATGCATCTTCCTATCTGAAAGCTAAACTCCAGACAAATTCCAAGTGACATCTGTGACATCAGCTAAGTATCATTTAGCATGCTGGGCTGCATTTAAAAGGATGGGCAGAAGGAAATAGGTACAACTTTAAAAGCGTAAAGCGTTTTTAAATCCCCGCCTAAGACATCAGTGGGAAAAAAACGGTGGAGTACAATGAGCAGCTGCTAGATTGGGAACAGATCAAAGTTTTCCCCTATACTTGAGAATGTTATCCCCACCGAAAAGGGATCCGAAACCCGTCCTCCCTGCCGCTTAAGTCAGTTGCCCGGAATTTCCCAAATTACGACTGGTTACCATATTTTAAAAAAAAGACACTTCTCTGGAGACCGAGGGCGACAGGTATCTTACATCCTTTGCAGACGAAAGGGGTGGGGAAGTGAGCACACTGACAGGTCCAGGAAGGAAATCCCGTCTTCGGCAGTCCCGGTGGGATTTGAAACCCAGATCTGAGACAACCCCTGCGAGCAAATCCTCCGGCCCCAGGGAGGGTTCCCGATGGGGACACCAGGACGGGCCAGCCTCCCCCGCGCCCCGCCCCGCCTCTCTCGCCGCCACCAGAGACCCGGGACCGGGGACAGAGGCAGCGGAGGCTGGGCGAGCGTCCTCGGTCCCAGCCAGGTCCCCCTGCGGCTCACCTGAGAGGGTCGCCTCCGCCTCCGGCTCCCACGGTGCATCCCGCGGGGCCTGGCGGAGGGCGCAGAGACGCCGCCCCGACCGGCCCCAGGGCTGCCGGGCCTGGCCTCCGCGCTCCGGGGACACGCCGGGCGCCCGCCTGGCACCGGCTCCCGGGATCGCTGGTCCGCAGGGAGAACAGGGGAGGCGGAAAGGCTGCCTCCCCTCCCCCGCAGCAGCTGCCCTCGCAGCGGCGGCTCTCTGCGCTTCCCGCTGGCGTAGGTCTTGCCCTGCCTCCCCGCCCGGGAGTCACTTCGGCGGCGGCGGCGGCCCAGTCGCCATTACAGTCCAACAACTGACACGGAGGAGGAGCGGCGCCGGCGGCGGTGGCAGTGGCGGCGGCGCGGGGCAGGGCGGGAGCAGTCGAGGCCCCGGCAAGCCTCGCGAGAACTGCCCCGAGACCGTGCCGCTGGAATGCAGCCCTCCACTGGGGCCATGTTGAGTGTGGCCAGGCGGCGAGGCTGCGGCGGGCGAGGGAAGGGCCCCCTCGGGGACGCCATGTTTGGTGTGGCGAAGTTTAAGCCTTGCAAGACTCCGGAGGAGTTACAGTACATCCGCAGCGGAGACCTCCGCCCCTTTTTCTTCGCTCCTAAACTAACCGGGCTTTCTGGCTGCGCATTTCACCCCTGGCCGAGAGCACAAGCCTGGGAGTTGAGAGGAATTAACTCGAAACATGAAAACGGCTGCTGCTAAGACCGTATGACGTTTCACCAATTGTCCAGTTAAATCGTAACCCTAGTCAGTTGAAGAATAAATTACAGCTCTGCGGCTGCTGCAGTTGCCCACTGCTGAGACTGTAACCGTTTTATTCGCCAGGGTTACAATTCTATTTAGCGCACAGTCTAATGTCTTCAATCCTGAAAGCAAGTAAAACGAATTTCCTCTCATTAGGTACTGGCCTTAATATAACCATGCTTCGAGATACCCTCGGTGACAAACCTTATCTTCTAATATCTTTCCACTTTACTCAGTCTTCGCGTGTGGGAATTGTATCATCTATCCTCTTAGCTTAAGTGGTGTCTCTTCTTCAAATAAAGTCACCTTCCACTCTGCTCACTTACCCACTGACCCCACCACCCACCACTTTCCCCCTCCTTCTGTACTCACTTCCTGCCCTTCTGAAAGCCCTGGCTATATAAACTCAAAAGAGTATTTCTCCTCTTAGAATATCATGCGCGGGAGAAAGACGAGACTTTCTACTCTAGGTCTACTTACTGGCAGTGGGTTTGGATTGAGTTCGGTGAAGTATCTTGAGGGCCTAGCACAGTAATTAGGATATGGTATCTCATTCACTGCTGTCAAGTGGATCCGCAACTCACAACGACGCTATAGGACAGGTTAGCACTGTCCCTGTGGGTTTCCAAAACTGTCACTCATTGTGGGCATACAACGGCTCGTCTTTCTCCCACAGTGGTTTGGTGGTTTCGAACTGCTGACCCTTTGGTTAGCGATCCGACATGTTGCCTTAGTCTCCAGGTTCCTAGGACGTTGAAGGTCCTCAATAAATAAACCATATCCGTAAAAGCCAGAGACAGTAACTCTGCCTCTTTGTAGGGTCTGGATAAGTGTATATACAGAAATTCTACACACTGGTAAACTATGTACTGCACTGGACGGGAAACCGTTTACGGTAATAGGAAGAAACCAACTTAAGGAAAGTGATTTATTTTCCAAAGTAGAATGTATGTTTGGCATATTTTATTTTACTGGCGTCATACAGCAACCTTATTAGTATTATACTCTTTTTTTCGCTTTTTAAATAAAAAAATCAGCTCTGGTGGGGAGAGTAGGAGAGGAAAGGGGAACTGATCACAATGATCAACACATAACCACATCACCCCCCTCCAGGGGGGTGAACAACAGAAGCTATGGGGGAAGGGAGAAAGCAGTTGGTGTGAGATGTGAAAATAATAATAATTTATAATTGATCAAGGGGTCACAGGTGAGGGGAGGGAAGGGAGAAAAAGGAGCGGATACCAAGGACTCAATAGAAAGTAAATGTCCAGAAAAGAATGATGGCAACATATGTACAGATATGCTTGATCCCACTGATGTATGGATTGTTAGAAGAGTTATAAGAGCCACAATAAAATGATATTTTAATAAAAGGAAAAGAAATCAGCTGAGTTTAAGTTATATTTCAGATACTACAACATCAAATACTATACTACTTGTCCAATATTATATCCTCCCCTATTCCAAGGTCTGTATATATTCTTCCACCCCCATGTTTACCGCCTGGGCAGCAGGGAAAGTTGCTGTCCCCGGGACTGGGGCAAAGTTACACTGGTGTCCTCCTTCATACAGTTTGACTTCGTACATGCTGGGCTGCTCCAGGGTCCCCAAATCACATCAGCCTTTCTCCTACTAACATACCACAATTCTGGCTGCTTACGAGCTGTGGATTGATTGTTGACGAGATAGTTTGATGTTATCTGCTTAGCGTTTTGTGCGTGTGTGTGTGTGTTTTCAATCTCAGGAACAAGTTTAGATGTTTGATGAGGAAAATGTTGACATCCTTCCTTGTAGTCTTCACCTACATGTAGTAGTAGGTGTTGAATAGGACTCCCTTTCTGCTCCTACTTCAAAAGTAGACAATAATTTTGCTTGGGGATTTCCCCCTCTCCCTTTTCACTGATGTTCTTCATTGATTACTATGGTTTTGATTCTCCTCTCTCTTTGGATAACTGGATCTTGGTCTCAAGCTTCAGGCCTAAATATCCAATTGTCTGTTATCTGTTTCCACATAGATTCAAAAATCACCAGTACTATTGGCTCTATGAGTTTATGGGTTTATCCTTCTGTCCTAAAAAACTGCTTCTCTTCCTGTCCTCGGCATATCTGTGAATAGAAACACCATTCTGAGAACCACGAGGGTCCAAAGTCCAGAAATATTATATACTCTTCTCTCTGCCTTGCTCCTACCCGATTAGTTATTAAGAAGTTAAATACCACTTCCAAACAAACAAACTTACTGGCATCGAGTTGACTCCAAGTCACAACAACCCTATAGGTTAGGGTAAAACTGTGCCTGTGGGTTTCCGAGACTATAACTCATTACAGGAGTAGAAAGCCTGATCTTTCTCCCTCAGATTGGTTTTGAACTGTTGAAATTGTAATTAATAACCCAATGCTTAACCTAACACTTACTGCCATCCTTTTGATTCTGACTCAAGGAAACTCTATATAGTTTCACAGACTATAAATCTTTATAGGAGCAGATAAGGAGCCTCATAATTCTCCCTTGCAGTGGCTAGTGGGTTTGAACTTTGTACCTTATGGTTACCAGGCCAACGCCTAACCTATAACACCAATGAATCACATTACTTGTACCTACTCCCCTTTTATCTAATACAACTGCCCGATTTAATTATTCCAATTTAGCCTTTCATTCATACTGCCCAAATGATCACAGTTGTCTTCTTGGAGCCCACCTTGGGATAGTCACCGCCCTGCCTTGTAAAATAGCCCCCAAAAACCAACTCATTGCCATACAGTTGGGTCCCACCCACAGTTACCCTATTGGACAGAGAAACGCTGCCCCTGTGAGTTTCGGAGACTGTAATTCTTTACCTGAGCAGACAGCCTCATCTTTGGGCAATAGTTCTAATATATATATTTCCCACTCCAGCCTTCAAGGCTTTTCTTCATCTGACACCAGATTAGCTTTCTGTCTCCCTGAAGAAGACAGCACGATAAGGTAGGGATATGTAGTCTGGAAGACTCTAATTCAAATCTTGACTCTGCCACTTAATTGGCATATGACCCCTTTAGGAACTCCATTTTATTGTCTACAAACCAGGGCTAATAATACCTACCCCATAGGAGTGTCTTAAGGATTAGAGATAACATATGTCAAGAGCCTGACATGTAAAAGATAAAAATATACAGCACCTGTTATTACTTCACTAATTGGAGGTTAAGATCAGGCCAAACTAGATCTGAGACATGACCAAGTCACTCCTACCTCCAGGCCTTTGTTTCCTGACCTGAAACACATAACCCCCTCGCTCACAATCGCTGCCAGATCCTTCCAATAACAACTCAAAAGCTACTTCTGCAAGTGATGTCAGCAAAAGGTACAGTGGGCAGCTTTGAAACAAGATCAGTACTTGTCAGAACGCTGGAAAACAGTCTAAGATTTACAGCAGCCTAGCAAACGCTTCATTGAGAAAACGTTGGCTTAAAATGGTAGGAATGCTTTGTGACTTCTTTACTTGTCCGTGATCTATCGGCCTCCCCATCTCAGCAAGACTGTTGACTGTGGACCCAATGTTGTTATTCTGTTTGTAGTGTACCCATGACTGTTGACGACTGACTGTGGGCCCCATGTCCTTATTCTGGTCCCTGATCTCAGAGGGAACAGAGCAGGCCTTGTTAAATTATCAAGTATATCTTTACTTACCTGTCTGGTGCCTACCTGAAAGGCTGATGTAAGCCACTTACCTCTATTTCACCTATCTGAAAACTCAAGTGGAAAAGTGGCAAACACTGCTGAAAAACTCTCTACGGCAAACAATTAACCCATAGCTCTCTGGGGCAAAAGAGAATAACTGAAACAGACGATATAATGTAGGAAAAGCTGGGAAAAGAATTCTTTGGGGAATTAGACTTCAAAAGCACTCATGCATCAAGGGGGATTTAGACATCCACACACATACCCATAGAAACCATAGCCTTTCCCCTGCAGCAGATCTGGAGCCTCGGTGCAAGTCTCAGTAAACGTGGAGGAGTGTACCAGCAGAGAGCCAGTCCCCAACACTTATGTTTGCTTTTGTGTGTGCTCTTAGCTCTTGGCATTCATGGGAGCCTCTGTCAGAGCACTAGCTGGCCTCAGCTAAAGGAACAGCGATTTTAGTGACCACATACAAGAGGGAACATAATCTTTGTAAAAACAGTTTTGAAAAATCACTAATTTATTGGAATCCTATACCCTTCAACAAATAAAAAGCACACCAATAAGCAATGAAAACAATAAAGCAGGCAAGACCTGGGAGAAGGGGAGAATCTAATATCCAGAGTTAACATATTATTTAAATACATGATTTTGATGCAGCAAACATAAAGGAACAATAAACGGAATACACAGAGTCCCTCTACTCCAAAGAGTCCCTCTATTCCAAAGAGTCCCTCTACTCCAAAGAGTCCCTCTACTCCAAAGTGATGTTCAACCATCGCTTGGCATAGATGAGTGCTTCCAACATGGCATGCATTTGTTAAAGCATCTCAGCTGATCCTCCATCCATTCCTGTATCCTTGTGTCTGCCAGGGCCTTATGTGCAGGTTGAACTTCTTCCTTCAATACTATTTCTGTTTCATGTTCACATGCTACCTCCTGAAATGGTTGTTACATCAACAGGCAACTGCCAGAAATTAAAGCCGGATTTAGAAGAGGACATAGAATGAGGAATATCGTTGCTGATGCCGATGCGTCTTGGTTAAAAGCTGGAAGTACCAGAAATCTATTTGCCTTTGTTTTATTGGCTATGCAAAGGCAGTTGACTGTGTGGATCATGCCCATTATGAATAATAATGCAAAGAATGGAACTTCTGGAATTATGCTAATGTGGAACGTGTACATAGACGAAGGGACAGTCATTTAAACAGAACAAACATTTAAAATTAGAAAAGTGGTGTGTGTGTCAGGGTTGTGTCCTCTCACCATACTTCATCTACATGTTGAACAAATATTCCAAGAAGCTTATCATGGATGGAATTGTGTATCCAAATGTATGTGTCATCCAAGCTAGGCCATAATTCTCAGTGGTTTGACAGTAATTTAATGACGCAATTTGGCTTTAATATCAGGATGTAATTACACCTCATGATGTGATCAGTGAACAGTCAGTTGTAAGTGGTCGAGGGGAGGATGCAGTACACGTACTCTTGTCACAGTCCTGACACAATGTAAGGGAAGCCTCCCGGAGATGTGCCTACATTATTTTTTATCTTAAAAGAGATAGAAGAAGAGAGAAGGGAACAGAGAAGGAAGGACTTCCTACCACCAAAAAAAGAAGAGCTGGAAGCAGAGAATGTCTTTTTGTGGGAAACTGAAAGATTTCTCCCAAGTCTTCTTTCCCAAATATATGTTAGACATAGGACACTGCTTGCAGCTAATTGCAAATGATTGTCAAGCTACCTCCCTGAAAAGCAGTCAGCTGCCAGACTACTGTCTGGTCCCATCACAGGTATGACCCACTCCCTGCTATTAAGGACAATGGGCTACTTTTCCCTAAAGGTTTGCACCCATCAGTCTGGTCCCTATAGATGAGGTGTACACCCTACTGATAATGGTCTCTATAGTGAGCCAGAGAACAGGTCAAACCGGCTCAGTGACATCCAAAGTTAGGCCACCATCCTGAATCTAGGATCTGCCCATCTTGTCACATATGTATCCCCAATCCCTCCTCTTCCTATTACATGGATACCCCTAGATCACCCCCCTCCCATTACTGTATTACCTATAGCACAACCCTTTCCTGTGATGTATGTCTTCACCTGTAATTAGGGGGCTTGAGAGAATATAAAAGCCTTGGTTAACAATAAATCTCTCTCTCCATGTGCACCACCAAGTGAGGCTGAGGTGAGCATGCTACCATGACATGTGTTTGACTCCATTATTTCCATCTCTCTTCTATCGCTCATGCTCTCCATGACTTTACTATAATCTTTACTTATTATCGCTGTACAATTGCACCTACTGGACACGTGATGATGTGTTAGGGCAGGTACCCTGACATCTTTTGGGCCTTGAGTCCCCCTCGGCTGAGAACCACTCAGACCAGAGGAAGATTGATACAAGACTCATAGAGATCTCCAGGGAACACTGGGCCCACAGATTTTGAAATGAGACAAGGACCTTCCCCCCAGAACTGACAGAAAAAACCTTCCCCTAGAGCTGTCACCCTAAAGTTGGACCTGTGTCCTCCTAAAAGATGGAAGAATCACTTTCGGTTTGTTAAAACCTGTTACTGGCTAACGAAGACAAAGCTGGACTGGATGAAAGAGAACCTGGCTGCAGGATTAGAGGCCGACTCAAGACACCTTGCTTACTGACAGCGAAAAGGTTTGACGCACTTCCTGATGCAGATCAAAGCCTGCAACCTTCAGTACGGACTACACCTCAATGTAAAGAAAACAGAAACCCTCACCAGTAGATGCATAAACAGCGTGACGATGAATGAAGAAAAGGCTGACATCAAGTTGTCAAGGTTTGCATTTTACTTAGATCCACAAGCAATGCCTCTGGCACCAGCAGGCAGGAAATCAGTCAACATTTTTTTTAATCATTTTTTTAAAAGTCATTTTATTGGGGACTCATACTGCTCTTATCACAATTCATCCATCCACCCATTGTGTCAAGCACATTTGTACATTTGTTGCCCTCATCATTCTCAAAACATTTGCTTTGTACTTCAACCCTTGGTATCGGCTCCTCATTTGTTTTTTCTCCCTCCCCAACCCACCCTCATTCACGAACCCTTGATAATTGATCAGTTTGTATTATTTTTTCATGTTTTTCATGACCAATGTCTCCCTTCACCCATTTTTCTGTTGTCCGTGCCCCTGGGAGGGGGTCATATGTAGATCATTGTAATCAGTTCCCCCTCTCTCCTCCCACCTTGCCCTTACCATCCTGGTATCACTACTCTCAAGATTGGTCCTGAGGAGTTTATCTGTGCTGGATTCCCTGTGTTTCCAGCTCTTATCTGTACCCATGTACATGCTCTGGTTTAGCCAGATTTGTCCAGTAGAATTAGGGTCATGATAGTGGGTGGGTGGGGGGAAGCATTAAAGAACTAGAGGATATACTTACCTGGCAGGGCAAGGCTTATCCATTGCACTCCAGATGTGCTGACCCCTGCGATTTCCCCAAATGTGGGAAACTTGACTGCGTAATTTGTGGTAGTGGGGGACTGCGTTCGCGCTCTCCCCTTTAAAAAAAAAAAAAAAGAACTAGAGGAAAGCTGTATGTTTCATTGGTGCTATACTGTACCCTAAATGGTTTGTCTCTTCTTTGTGACCCTTCTGTAAGGGGATGTCCAATTGTCTACAGATGTGCTCTCAGTCCGCACTCCACACTCCCCCTCATTCACAATAATATGATTTTTGTCCTGGGTCTTTGATGCCTGATACCTGATCCCATCCACACCTCATGATTACACAGGCTGGTGTGTTTCTTCCATGTGGCTTTGTTGCTTCTGGGCTAGATGGCTGCTTGTTTATATTTAAGCCTTTAAGACCCCAGATGTTATACCTTTTGATAGTTGGGCACCATCAGCTTTCTTCATCCCATTTGCTTAAGCACCCAATCAACATATTTCTTTGGAGAAATCTGTTGCCAGAGATGTCTTTAAAGCAAAGATGGCACCTTGCGGACAAAAGGTGCATCTGATCCAAGCAATGGCATTCTCATGAACTTCATGTGCATGAAAAGCTGAACAACGGATAAGGGAGACTGGAGAAGAACTGATATACTTGAATTGCAGTGTGAGTGAAGAATATTAAATATACCGTGGACTATCAGAAGGAGCCAGTTTATGTTGGAAGAACAACCGGAATGCTCCTTACCAGTGAGGCTGGTGACTGTTTAGCAGTCTCTGAACATGTTATGAGGAGGGAAGGATGCTTGGGAGAGTAAAGGATCAGTGACCCAGACGACCTTCAGCAGACAATTGACAGTATGGCTGCAACAATAGGCTCGCATTGAGAATGGTGCAGGACTGAGCAGGGCTTCCTTTATCATCAGGAGGGTTGCCAGGAGTCAGAACTGCCTCGATGACACCTAACAACAGCAACAACGTTGCTCTGTAGACACAGTTTCTTCTCTCTGTGATAAAAAGAGTTACATGGATACATAGATAGTGGTGGTATCTGTGAAATGTACTTCGTGTCCCTGACTTGTGCACTTAAAAATCTACGAGTTATAAATAATATGCTGCATATATTTTATCAACATAAAAAATTTAAAGCCACCTACTAATGTAAAATAATCACATCATTGCTCATACTTAGAAGTGCTTTTTTGTTCCTAGATTTTGTGATTCTGTATATCTCACTTAGGGAAGTATCTGCGATCAATAGTTTTCTATTTGTCCTATTTATCATTGTCATTAGGAGCCCTGGTGGCATAGTGAGTTATGCTTTGCGCTGCTAACCACAGGGTCAGAAGTTCAAACCCACCAGTCATTTCACAGGAAAAAGGTAAGCCTTTCTGCTCCCATAAAGATTTATAGCCTCAGAAACCCAGGAGGACAGCTCTGCTTTGTCCTATAGGGTCACTATGAATCAGGTAGACTTGATGGCCGCACATTTGTTTTTTGTTGTTAGGTCATTGTCATTAGACTATAAGGCCCTTGATCTCAGGAGTGCAAAGAATCATTTTTATATGGCCTTTCTTGTGACTCTTTTAAAATGATTGGATGGGATTATGGAAATAAAGTGCTTGTAGCCTACCAAAGGGATTGGATAGTTTACCAATAATGCAAATTAGGTGCATGTCATCCTTATGGGGAATGGCAATTTTACCATCCTACTAGGCTCGAGTCATCCTGGAGAAGAAAGGGGGCCCTCATGACAGCCAGAAAGGAAGAGCTTTGAAGAGAGCATGACTTTTGAACTCAGGGCCCCTGTGTTGAGAAACTCCTAACCCCCGAGACAGCTGCGTGACCAGAGATGGCACAGAAGCAGCCACAAGCACACAGGAAACTAGTGGTAGCAGAACCAGGAGACTTGTAGAAGATGGCATAATGGGCATGCAGCCTATGGAACGAGAGGGGAGCAACTTCAGGCAGGAGGCTCGCTGGAGAACACGCATGCCACCAGGCATTTGCCCATGGAGTTGAAAACTGTGTACCTTCGGGTTGAGGCTTATTGCTGAAGAAAGGAGCCACTTATTGGTAGAGAAAAGAGATTGATAACATTTGCCTGAATAGGACAGAGGCAAGGCTAGCAGCCCAAGAGGCCGAAGGGGCTGAAGCCAAAGTTAGGGACCTTTCTGTAAGTATAGCCAAGAAGTTATCCTGACCAAAGGACTATATCCTGATTCATTCCTGATCTTGAATTGTAACTTATGATTTACCTTTGGCAATAAAACAAAACAAAACACCCTGTGTGTATGGTCAGTGAGTTCTGTGTGGCTATGGCAATGAATTATCAAAGAGGAGAGTGCCATGGGAGGGACAGCTAGTGTCAGAAAAGGCGAAAAGACTGGAGAGAGGGGATGTGCTGGACATCTGTCTCGTAGAAATTAGCCAAGGAACTGTTGGTCTTGTGAAGTTAGAGGAAGTCAGCTGCCCTTCTTTTGTCTAGCTGGCTTCAGAGCTGAGGAAGAACACGAACTCTGGAGTCAAACAAGCTAGGTGTAAAGCATGGGTGGGTTATTTCCAGCCAAATAACACCAGCCCACGTGTTTACCCCTTTATATCTCAGATTCCGCCTCTTTACAATGGAGAATAGAATGGTGTCTACCTCATAGGATTATGTGAAGATGAAAAACGAAAGCATGCTAGGATCTATATAGTAGTAGGTACACTGTAGATGTTTTTAAAAGGCTTTTACTGGGGTTTTTTTCCATAAACTGAATCAGTGTCTTACATATACTAGGCACTCAGTTAATTTGAAAAATTGAATTGAATGTTTGTTGAATTTAATAAAATTTGGAGTGAACAAAACCCACTGCTGTTGAGTCAATTCTCAATCATGGCAACTCTAGAGAGTAAAACTGTTCTATGGGGGTTACAAGACTGCAAACTTGTTGAAAGCAGGCTGACTGCCTCATCTTCCTCCTGTGGGGTAGCTGCTGTGTCCAGTCTTTTGGTTAGCTGCCTAATACTTAACCAATTGTGCCAGCAGGACTCTTTTGAGGGGAAATTGTTAAACGTTTTCTCTTCTGAAAATGTGAAATTTGATCTTGGTTTCTAGACATTTCAAATTGAGAAATGGAGAGATGAGGCTATGGTGACATAGTTAATTGGATAAAATTTTGTATCAGTTTTGGTTAAAGAGCTTTCTATTAAAAGGTTAAGCCTGCTTCCCAACATGATTGCTGAAGACAAAGCGGGTGCATAAGCAAATATGGTTAAGAAAGCTGATGGTGCCCAGCTATCAAAAGATATAGCATCTGGGGTCTTAAAGACTTGAAGATAAACAAGCGGCCATATAGTTCAGAAGCAACAAAGCCCACATAGAAGAAGCACACCAACTTGTGTGATCACGAGGTGCTGAAGGGATCAGTTATCAGACATCAAAGAACAAAAATAAATCATATCATTGTGTGATCACCTTCCTGATACAATCGCTGAAGACAAAGTGGGTGCATAAGCAAATGTGTTCAAGAAAGCTGATAGTGCCCTGCTATCAAAAGATGTAAAATCTGGAGTCTTAAAGGCTTGAAGATAAACAAGTGGCCATCTAACTGAGAAGCAACAAAGCCTGCATGGAGGAAGCACACCAGCCTGTGTGATCATGAGGTGTCGATGTGATCAAGTATCAGACATCAAAGATCCAGAACAAAAAACCATATCAATGTGAATGATATGATTTCTTAACTCTTACTTGCAAGATCATTGATTATGGACCCAAGCAAAATGAAATAATTGACTATTTCAATCTTTTCTCCATTTTTATGATGCTGTCTATGGTCCAAGTCTGAGGATTTGGGTTTTCTTTACATTGAATTGTAATCTATACTAGGCTACAGTTCCTGGTCATTATCGGCAAATGCTTCAAGCCCTCCTTGCTTCCAGCAAGCAAGGCTGTGTCATCTACATATCATTCTTTCAAACACTGCCATCGAGTGATTCTGACTCGTCATGATATTATAGGACAGGATAGAACCGGTCGCTGTGAGTTTCTAGAGTTTGTAACTCCTTATGGGAGTAGAAAGCCTCATCTTTCTCCCAAGGAACAGCAGGTAGTTCTGCACTGCTGACCTTGCAGTTAGCAGTCCAATGTGCAACCACTATCCCACCAGGGCTCTGGTGTTGTCATAGGCTCTTAATAATCCTTCCTCCAATCCTGAAGCAGTGTTCTTTTTCATATAATCCAGATTCGCTGATTATTTGCTCAAATACAGATTGAATAAGTATGGTGAAGGAATACAACCCTGATTTTAAACCATGTTCTGGCCATATGACTGCTTCTGGTATATCTGAAAATGTTCTGCTGTTCTCTGTAAGATTGTCAGTGGCTAATCCCTCTTAAACGGACAGCCTATTTCTTCTTCGTGGACGGTTCTTAGTCTGGAAGCTAAACTGAAATTTATTCATCTTGGGTGACCTTGCTTGCGTTTGAATAGTGCTGACGCAGCTTCCAGCATCTCAGTAACACACCAGCCACCACAGTACCACACGCTGACAGACACATAAAGATGCACAGCCTTGGAAAACCTCTGGAGCAGTTCTACTCTGTCCTAGGGGGAATTGGCTTGGGGACAGAATTTGACATCCTTGTCACTTAACTTTTGTCTAGATTCATTTTGGTTGTTTGTTTAATCACAAACTTTTCTAGGGAATTTTCTAGGCCAGAGAGAATTATGAAAAACTGAAATTTAACAATATGAATTTCCTGTGACAATAAATAAGGATATAGCCATCTGCCTTCATATTTATCAGTGTTTGTGTGTGAGTGTCCTTGAATGCTTACAAAAGTCAAGGGAATATTGGTCTGCCAAGCTTCCATGATGGCAAATCAGGACGGCAGAAGAAGACGACTATCTACAAAGACCCTGCTTGACTGTCCCAGGATATTAAATTACCTGCCCCCGCCACACACACACATGGGAAAAACTGATTGTGGCAACCAGAGTAAGTTGTGAGAAAGATCTTGCAGATGCAAGGAAAACCATGAACCTGGTTGCCTGAGTCTCAGGCCCCTCACTCAGGGTGCTCCGTCAGGTGCTTGCTAGGAAAGGAGGACTGAGACATTTGCGTCTGTGAGGATTTGTGAGGAGGATGTCTTTGGAGGGAAATACAAGGGGGATGAAGAGGTCTTGCTGACCTCGGGCTGGTGAGAAGGATTTTGAGGAGACCAAGAGGGCTTCATGTGTGCCAGGATCTGGGAAGTAAAACAGCTTGGGGCTGGATTCAGGCCCCCCAAAGCTAGACCAGTTTGGGCAGCTGAGCTGAAGGGGTCGCCAGGGAAGTTAATTGCTCCTTGTCCAACGAGGAGGCCAGAAATTGGGGAATCCCAGAGCCCAGCTGCAGACCTGAAGTCAGAGTGTGGTCCTGACGTCACTGTACGAAGAATCCAACGTGCATGCTATGCCAGCATTTGTGCTGAGGGAAGGAAAAAGACAGGGATGAAGGGATATACAATATTTGTTTACACATCCACAAAATACCTCCACAGGAATGTACCGAAACTGCTCACCCTAGAGGAAAACCAGATGACTGGGGTTCCCAGGGAGACTTACCATTTATGCTCTTCTGTATTGTCAGAATTTTGCTCCATAAGAATATATTAACTACTCAGAAAACAAAGATCAGGCATTTGACCAGGAACAAAAAGAAATTAAAGGGATCTTCCCAAGAGAGTTCCTGCCAAGATGACTGGACCCCAGAGAAAGAGGCTCTGGGGCATTTCTCTGGGGCAGACACTGAGGAGGCACTGGGAGCAGCAGCTACTGCAGCAGCGATACTAGCTTCCATGGTGTAACAAGCAGCTGCAAGAGGCCTAGCACGCAGACCACTGAAGATCCATGGAAATATCTGTAAGAGAAAGACTGGCATTTAAGATCTACTAAGCCTGGGGTGAACCAAACCCCTCCCCCCCCAATGAAAATGTTTTTGTATCCCTTACAGTTCTTTCCTGCCTCCGAAATCTTTTGTCTCCCTCCTGATCAGAGCATGAGGAGGCTCGTGGAAAGGTACATAGCACAGACAGGAAAAGGAAAACAAAGGACCATGTCCCCACTCTGAGCAGACAGATCGATTGTACGAAGCCCAACCTATAAAAGGATCATGCCTTTGAAAACACGTGGAATGTTGACTCGGATCTTGGGCTGGCTATTTAAGTACTATCTTTGTAGCCTAATACCATATTGTTTTTGTTGTCCGTGTTAGCTGCCTGGAGTGTGCCCCTGTTCATGGAAACGCTGGGCACAATGGGATGAAAGGCTGCTGCATCTTGCACATCGGTCACTCAGCTGCAGATTGGACGGTGGTGAGCCACAGGGCCCTTATTGACTGATCTGGGAAGCAGAACATTGAGTCTTTCTTTCTAGCCTATCTCAATTTCAAAATTCTACTGATCCCTTTTCAGGATTAGAGCCACCTGCAAATCTCCACTCACAGATGCCTGCTGACTATGCAAGAAATACATCGCCCAGGAATTGAACCTGGGTCTTTCTGATGGAAGGTGAAAATTCTACTTCTGAATCACTCGCACTTTCTATTAGCTAAACCCGAATTTTTAAAAAGTCACAAGACCAGCCTGAGTTTTATCCAGAAGTAAGAGGATTTTCCCCACGGAAAAGATTGAGGATAGTGGGAGGGAGGACAGAATTAAACTGCTTTTAGGATTACACTCAGGAGTCGTCTTTGTTCAACCGATCATACAGGGACTTCCACCAAATGTAGATTTCCAGAGAGAACTTGAGCCAATGAAGAGCGGCTCAATGCAGGTGGAGAGAAGCAGAAAGTCAATAGGCTCTACATCACTAGTAATCAAGGACAGACAGACTTGAAAAGAAAAGAAAAACTGAAAGGTCTGATAATGGCCAATGTTGACACAAGAAAATCAAGCAATGAGAAGGTTTGTTTACTTCTGATGGCAGGGAAATCCATATAACCATTTAGGAGAACAGTTTGGAAATATGCAATATAGTTGAAAAGGCTCCTCTTGACCAATGATTTCAAAGTCCACATTGTCAAACCCTTTGCACTGGACCTCAATAAGATAAAGAACTTGTTCAAGGATGCAAATCAACTATGTCACTAAGTACACTGTTGTTGTTATGCTGTGCTGTCAAGTCAGTTGTGACCCAGAGCAACCCTGTGCCCAAGAGATCAAAACACTGCCTGGTCCCTTGCCATCCTCACAGTTCTTCCTAAACTTCAGCCCATTGTTGCAGCCACCGTGTCAGTCCATCTCCTTCGAGCGCCTCTCTCTTTTTCCCTGTCCCTCCACTTTACCCAGGATGATATCCTTCTCTGGGGACTGGTATCTTGGACAGAGAAATCAAATCCAAACCCTTTGCTTTGGAGTCATGTCTAGCGACCCTAAGGGACAGAGTAGAACTGCCCACATGATTTGTAAGGGCTGTAAATCTCCTTTCTCCCTTGGAGCCGCTGGAGTGTTCTAACCACAGCTCACCAGGTTAGCAGCCGAGCCTTTAGCCACTGCACCACCAAGGCTCCTGAAGCAGCAGGAGGAAGAGGGAAAAACGAGTGATTTGGGGGTGAATGTAGTAAGTTTCAACTGTTTTGGTAATAGTTTGTTTCATAAGGTCAAACTCAGACTCACTGCCATCAGGCCGGTGCTGACTCAATAGTGACTCATAGAACAGAAAACTGCCTTTGGTCTCCTGGGACTTTTCACCTTTATGGCAGCAGAGCTCTCCTTGGAGCAGTGGGTGGCTTCAAACTATGGACCTTGTGACCGTGGAACCAACGCTCAGATTTTTAAAAAAGTGTTTGTATTCTCATTGTTTGAAATTGGTTTTCCCCCCACATCTAGAATGTTCGATAGTATGATTTTAGAAGAAAAATAATAAGAATTTAAGAATACATGTGGAGGATGGATTGGAAGAAAGAACAGCCAGGATGGGAAAATAAAATGGCACGAGAATATAACTTTGCTCAGTCAGAACGGTGTCCTCCTGACTTGAGTCTTTAGAAACATCTCGACTTTCTAACAGTGGACAGAAACCAGATTCTTTTTTTTTTTTTAATCAGGGTTTAAGCCAAACTTTGTATCCAAGAAAAAGGCAGCAGCAGTTATCATGGGGGAATTCAGTGCAGTTCAAGAAATGATACAGAGTGCCCTGGAAAGTGGATTGTTGTAGAGCAGTTAGGTTAGAATTTAACACTCTATCATTGGATCCCCCTTTTGATATATTTTAAATTTGTTCCAGCTTTTAATAGTTTCTGCTTTTTTCTCTATTGAGGCTTTTCTCTGTTTTCCTGTCATATGGTTGTTCGGTTGTTGTTGTTTTTTGTACATGAAATCCAGCATAGGTGAATCTGTAGAGACAGCAACTGGATTACTGGTTCCTTGGGGATGTGACAGAGGAGTTTGTGGGGGAAATTGGGAGCTAATAACAGTGAGTAAATCAAAGAAGAAAATGTTCTAACATTGATTGTGGTCATTATTGTACAATTCTTCTTGATATGATTGAACAAGTGAATCGTATGATATATGAATTATATGCCAATAAAACTTTTTTTAAAACACCACATAAGACACTAGCAGAGGGCCACTTGAATAGGTATTTCGGAAAAGACTGATAACACAGTGTCGGCAGTAGGTCCTCATCTGCTGTTGGAAGGGCTACAGCACGGTAGAACTGTTTGAAAACAGTTTGGCTGTTTCCTAAAATGTCAGTCTAAGCCTCCCACTCAGCCCAGTGACCTCACTCCCGGGTGTCAACCCACGGATGCTCCTAGAGCTTTTGTAAGAGCCCCAAACTGGGAACAGCCACTGGCTGGAGGGCGGATCAACAAAGTGCGACCTCTCCATGCAATGGGAGACTATTCAGTAACAAAAGGAGTGAACTGTCAATAGACTGCAACAATCACTCTCAGAAATATGCTAAGTTTAAGAAGGCAGAGGCAAGAATTCATATGAAACGATTCTACTTAGGTGAAATTTCCAGAAAAGGCGTGTCTACAGAAACGAAAAGTGGTTGCTTGGGAATATCATGAAAGCAGGAACTGTCAACAAATAGACTTGGGGAAATTCTGGGCTGAGTAATAATGAGAATTGTATAACTCTATATATGTATTTATGAAACAACATACTTACCTGGCAGGGGAGATACCATGATCACGAAGGTGGTTTCCCAGGGCGAGGCTGATCCATGGCATTTCGGATGTGCTGACCCCTGCGATTTCCCCAAATGTGGGAAACTCCACTGCATAATTTGTGGTAGTGGGGGACTGCATTCGCTCTCTCCATTGCGGGGAAAAAAAAAAAGAAACATAACACTATTTATAAATGAATAAATTTCTTAGCAGAAAATTATACTTCAAAAGTTATTTCAAAACAAAACACAAATAATGGAACCATTTCTCTCTAGAGAATGGTGGGCTAGAATCATGTCTTTCCCCTCCTGCTGTCACACATCAGCCAAGTGGGATTATCTTGTTCCCCTACCTGAATTCCTACGAAAAGATCTGCTGTGCAGGTCTGTCTAAATCAGATAGGCTGGATGAACAATCTGGAGGAGAAAACAACAGGACCGACGATTCTGGGGGGACATGGGAGAGGGGGAGGTGGGGGGAAAGGAAGTGGTGGTAACAAACCCAGGGACAAAGGAACAACAAGTGATCCAAATCGGTGGTGCGGAGGGTGTAGGAGGTCTGGTAGGGCGTAATCAAGGGTAATGTAACCGAGAGAAATTGCTGAAACCCAAATGAAGGCTGAGCATGATAGTGGGACAAGAGGAAAGTAAAAGGAAAGAGCTAGGAGGCACAGGGCATGTATAGAGGTCTAAATAAAGGCATGTACATATGTAGATATATTTATATATGAGGATGGAAAAATAGATCTATGTGCATATATTTAAAGGTTTAGTATTAAGGTAACAGATGGACATTGGGCCTCCATCAAGTACTCCCTCAATGCAAGAATACTTTGTTCTATTAAACTGGCATTCCATGATGCTCACCTTCCCAACACAATTGATGAAGACAAAGGGGGTGCATAAGCAAATGTGATGAAGAAAGTTGATGGAGGCCAGCTATTAAAAGATGTAGTGTCTAGGGTCTTAAAGACTTGAAGGTGAACAAGCAGCCATCTAGCTGAGAAGCAACAAAGCCCATGTGGAAGAAGCACACCAATCTGT
The DNA here is from genome assembly GCF_050624435.1 of Tenrec ecaudatus. Classification (NCBI taxonomy): domain Eukaryota; kingdom Metazoa; phylum Chordata; class Mammalia; order Afrosoricida; family Tenrecidae; genus Tenrec; species Tenrec ecaudatus. The sequence continues at coordinate 193,504,248 of NC_134530.1, read as the reverse complement.
GTGATCATGAAGTGTCAAAGGGATTAGTTATCCGGCATCAAAGAACAAAAATCAAATCATTGTGAATGAGGGGAAGTGCAGATTGGAGACCCAAGACCCATCTGTAGGCAACTGGACATCCCCTTACAGAAGGGTCACAGGTAGGAGTGGAGTCAGTCAGGGTGCAGTGTAGCAATGATGAAACACAACTTTCCTCTAGTTCCAAAATGTTTCCTCTCCCTTCCCACCTCGCCCCCAGCTATCATGATCCCAATTCTAACTTGAAAATCTGGCTAGACCAGAGGATGTACACTGGTATAGATAGGAATTGGAAACACAGGGGATCCAGGCTAGATGATCCCTTCAGGACCAGTGCATAGAGTGGCGATACAAGAAGGGTGAAAGGAGGGTGGGGTGGAAAGGGGGAACTGATAACAAGGATCTACATATAACCTCCTCCCTGGGGGGTGGACAACAGAAAAGTGGATGAAGGGAGATGTCGGACAGTGTAAGATATGACAAAATAATAATAATTTATAAATTATCAAGGGTTCAAGACAGAGGAAGAGGAGAGGAAAAAAATGAGGAGCTGATACCAAGGGCTGAAATGGAAAGAAAATATTTTGAGAATGATGATGGCAACAAATGTAAAATGTGCTTGACACAGTGGATGGATGTATCGATTGTGATAAGAGTAGTACGAGCCCCCAATAAAATGATTAGAAGGAAAGAAAAGATCTGTTGTTGAAAAAACTGTAGGGGGTTTGATCGGAGAACGCAGCTAAGCTAAGCACCATGAGCCTCCTCAACAAGCCCAAGAGCGCGATGACCGGGAGGAACTGCAGAAGCGGGAGGAGGAGGAGTTTAACACGGGGCCCCTCTCCGTGCTCACGCAGTCGGTCAAGAACAACACCCAGGTGCTCATCAACTGCCGCAACAACAAGAAGCTTCTGGGTCGCGTGAAGGCCTTCGACAGGCACTGCAACATGGTGCTGGAGAACGTGAAGGAGATGTGGACCGAGGTCCCCAAGAGCGGCAAGGGCAAGAAGAAGTCCAAGCCCGTCAACAAAGACCGCTACATCTCCAAGATGTTCCTGCGAGGCGACTCTGTCATCGTGGTGCTGCGGAACCCACTTATCGCTGGCAAATAGGGCCGCACCGCCACGCCGGGAAGCCCTGTCCCGCATCTCCCAAAGAATAAATGCCCAGTGTTTGTTGTAAAAAAAAAGAAAAAACTGTAGATCTCTTTCTAAACAATAACACATGATAATGTTAAGTTGATCAAATGTGGATTAGCTCAAGCCAAACAACTAAATTGTCCTCTAGGGAAGTTTTATTAATTGCATTCCCATTACATTTTTTAATTTGTATTTTTTCAAAAACTTTCTGACCTAAAGATTGCATGCAGAATATTTACTTTTACTTTGGAATTTCTTTGTGAATCAAAATACTAAAATTCTAAACAACTGAAAATGGAAATTAGATTTCCAAATATTCACTTCTCTAATATAAAATGGCTATTTCAAGTGAAGAAGAAAGTGGGGTCAACAAATGGATCCATTTTCAAAGTGGAACATAATTTTAGTCATTTAAAATAAATAGGAAATATATTACAGAATATGAAAAAGTTATTGTAGCAGACAGCATCTTCCAAAGATACCCATATCAATATACCTCACTTCACATGCTCTTTTACAATGTGATGCTGACATTTGTCCATTGAGAGATGGAGTTTGTGTGCCCCCCTCTTGAACCTTGAACATTTGGAACTGCCTCAACCAATATGTTACAGCAGAAGCGATGTAAGTCATTTCAAAAGCTAGGGCCCGAGAAGCAGCATAGATTCTGCTGTTGCTCTCTGTCTCCAGACACGAATCTGGGGAATCCAATCTGGCTTGAAAGAAGGCCAGTTGACGTGTTGCCATGCTGGAAGATCACACAGAGAGAGATGTCCAGTAATCCCCAAGTATTCCTGTTTCCAGCCTTAACCATCAGACTCATGTGAATGATGATTCCAGATGGTTCCAATTCCCTGCCTTCATGACACCCTACCTAACCTCAGATGGAATAGAGACAGACTGTCCACTGAGTCCTGCTCAAATTGTAGACTTCTGAGCCAAAAATGTTAAATTTCAGCATCATGTTCTGTGCACCACAATCCCTACCTAGTCATTTTGTGGGTATATTTGTTAATCCATTTGCTTTCATTTTCACATTTCTGAGGTAAATGTGGTATTAAATATATATGACAACCAATAAGGTTGGGAGCCAATCAGAATGGAGCTGGCTCAGCGGCCCCCTGGGAGGCCAGATGTTAACTCTTCCATTGTTACATCTTGGGAATAAGGAAGCAGAGGGACAACAGCGATCTACCATCAGTGTGGAACTCTTTGAAAAGCCTCTGCTGGCTCACTGGTTAAAGTGCTGGACTATAAACGGAAAGGTCAGTGGTGCTCTCTGTGGGAAAAAAAGGGGACAGTGATTTTTTTTTAATTCTGTATTTTCAAACCTGGCCGGGACAGTTGATTATAAAGATTTACAATATTGGAAACTTTATAGGGACAGTTCTACTCTGTCTTTCAAGGTCATTTTGAGTCAGAATCAACTAGTTAGCCATGGGTGTGATTTGGTGGGACTATTCCCATTTTAAATGACCAAAACCAGGCCACATTAATTGGAGGTCAGCTGAAAAGTAGATGTGAAGTGTTACCATAGTGTTTACAGAGGATTTGGACCTATTTGCTAAGTCATTCTAACAACCCTAGTAGAAGAACACAGCAAGAAAAAAAGGTAAGAATTTCTCTTTGGTAAGAATGAACTAGAACATCTATGGAGAGGCTGTTTTGCACTGGACCAGCCTCCAGGTAAAATTCTATGCTCAACAATATTGTGTTTGTTTCATGATAGTGCTCATCCTTGAGGCTATGATTCAGCTCAGAGGTACTGCCCTGAGATTTTGAGATTCCATGGGAAGGCACGTCATGGGGCCCATTTTTGGTCAGAAATACTTACCACAATTCCCTTTTAAAAGTGGTGCTGGCCGGAGACACAGGGTGGGAATTGCACCTGACCTGATCCCACCACACCGAGGCAAATCACTGGGGGAGTGCAGCGGAACAGCAAGGGAATGGAGTGGCAAGGTCCCCAGGGAATGCTGAAAGTGGACTTCGGGGCCAGGGCGTGGTGCCCCAACAGACTGGACTGGAAAACGCTCCTAAGGGCCAGCAAACGATCCCTGAACTAACTTCAAGCTTTGCTCTTGTGAACTGTTTTATTCTGTTCTTTGTCAGTGGTTTGTTTTTGTTGTTTTGTTGTCTGGTTGTATACTGTTGCTTTGTTTTCCTCTGTCTAGTTTTCGTGCATGTTAGTGACTCCACAGGTCTGTCTGAATAGGACAGGCTGGATGAACTATCTGGAGGAAAAACAACGGGACCGACAGTTTTGGGGGGACTTGGGGTGGGGGGTAGGGGGGGTAAGGAAGTGGTGTTAACAAACCCAGGGACAAGGGAAAAACATGGGATCCCAAATGGTAGAGAAGTGGGAGTGGCAGGCCTGGTGGGAAATGATCAAGGGTAAGGTTGCTTAGAGAAGAGGTATACTCTAGCCCAGGTGGCGATGAAGCATGGTAGTAGGGCAGGAGGAAAGTCAAGGGAGATGGAGGAAAGAACTAGGAGTCAAAGGGCATTCATGGAGGTCTAGACAAAGACATGTACATGCAAATATATATAGGAGGATGGGGAAATAGATCTATGTGTCTATATTTATAGGTCAAGTATTAAGGTGGCGGAAGGACCTTGGGCCTCTACTCAAACACTCCCTCAATGCATGAATACCTTCTTTTATTAAATTGGAACTCTATGATGCTCACTCTCCCGACACAACGGCTGGAGCCAAAGTGTGTGAACAAGTAAATGTGGTGAAGAAAGCTGATGGTGCCCGGCTATCAAAAGAGATAGTGACTGGGGTCTTAAAGGCTTGAAGATAAACAAGCGGCCATCCAGCTCAGAAGCAACAAAGTCCACATGGAAGAACACACCAGCCTGAGTGAGCGAGTGGTCCCAAAGGGATCAGTTACCAGGCATCAAAGAACAAAAAATCATATCATGACTGCACACCTCCATGATAGGATTGCTGAAGACAAATGGGTGCATAAGCAAATGTGGTGAAGAAAGCTGATGGTGCCCGGCTATCAAAAGAGATAGTGTCTGGGGTCTTAAAGGCTTGAAGGTGAACAAGCGGCCATCTAGCTCAGAAGCAAATAAGCCCACATGGAAGAAGCACACCGGCCAGTGCGATCACGAGGTGCCCAAGGGACCAGGTATAAGGCATCATGCAAAAAAAAGATATAAGTGTGTGTATGTATGTGTATATATGTGTATATGTATATATGTATGTATATATATGTATATATATATCATATTAAATGAATGAGGAAGTGCAGAGTGGAGACCCAAGGCCCAAGTGTCGACCAATGGAGATCCCCTCATAGAGGGGTTTAGGAGAGGAGATGGGTTAATTAGGGTGTGAGGTAGTATCGATGAAGAACACAGCTTTCCCCCGGATCCTGGATGCTTCCTCCCCCCAACTACCATGATCCGAATTCTACCTTGCAGGGCTGGATAGGACAGAGGCTGTACACTGGTGCATATGAGGGTTGGAGGTACAGGGAATCCAGGGTGGATGATACCTTCAGGACCAAGGGTGTGAGGGACGATTCTGGGAGAGTGGAGGATGAGTGGGTTGGAAAGGGGGAACTGATTACAAGGATCCACATGTGACCTCTTCCCTGGGAGAGGGACAGCAGAGAAGGGGGGAAGGGAGACTCCGGATAGGGCAAGATATGACAAAACAACGATGTATAAATTACCAAGGGCATATGAGGGAGAGGGAAATGGGGAGGGAGGAGGGGATAAAAAAGAGGATCTGATGCAAGGGGCTTAAGTGGAGAGCAAATGCCTTGAGAATGATTGGGGCAGGGAATGTATGGATGTGCTTTATACAATTGATGTATGTATATGTATGGATTGTGGTAAGAGTTGTATGAGTCCCTAATAAAATGTAAAAGAAGAAAAGAGAAAAAAATGATTAGGGCAAAGACTGTACAGATGTGCTTTATACAATTGATGTATGTATATATATGAACTGTGAAAAGAATTGTATCAGCCCCAATAAATTGTTAAAATTAAAAAAAAAAAAAGTGGTGCTGGAAAAACTGGATAGCTACCTGCAGACAAATGAAGCCAGACCCTCACCTCACTCAATACACAAGAACAATTCAAGGTGGATCAAAACACCAAATTATTAGGTTTCATCAACGAGAGAATTGGGACAAAGCTAAGAACCTATAGAGAATACATTAGCTATCAGAAATAGGAAAGTGGAGAGGGACATATCTGATCAGAGCACACGGGTGTTGATGAAGGGGGAGGAAGAGAGAGTGGAGCACATCTTAGCCCACCAGGCTGTGATGATGATGTTCCCAATTAGAGCAGCCAGTCCACAGAGAGGACAACATGGCCGGCCCCACTATGAGACATGACGCCTCTCACTGACCCATAGCCCTACAGGACAACACTGGAGACACAGTGTGGGAATTGCACCCGATCTGATCTTGCCACACCGAGGCAAAACACTAAGGGGTTCAACAGAACAGCAAGGCAATGGACCGACGAGGTCCCCAGGGAATGCTGAAGGTGGACTTCGGGGCCAGGGCATGGTGCCCCAACAGACTGGGCTGGAAAACACTCCTAAAGGCCAACAAACGATCCTTGAACTAACTACAAGCTTTTCTTTCTTGTTGTCAATGGTTTGTTGTTGTTGTTGTTGTTTTGCTGTATATTGTTGCTTGGTCTTGCTCAGTCTTGTTTTTGTGCATATTATTATCTCCGCAGGTCTGTCTAAATAAGATAGACTGGAATAACAATCTGGAGGAGAAAACAACGGGACCAACAGTTCCAGCAGGACATGGGAGAGGGGGAGGTGAGGGGGTGGGGAAGGAAATGGTGTTAACAAACCCAGGGACAAGGGAACAACAAGTTATCCAAATTGGTGGTGAGGAGGGTGTGGGAGGCCTGGTAGGGCATGATTAAGGGTAATGTAACCAGGAGGAATTGCTGAAATCCTAGTGGGGGCTCAGCATGATAGTGGAACAGGAGGAAAGTCAAGGGAAATAGAGGAAAGAGCTAGAAGGCAAAGGGCATTTATAGAGGTCTAAATGAAGACATATACATATGCAAATATACTTATATATGAGGATTGGGAAATAGACTTATGTGCATATATTTATAGGTTTAGTATTAAGGTAGCAGAAGGACATTGGGCCTCCACTCAAGTATTCCTTCAATTTAAGAATACTTTCTTCTATTAAATTGACATTCTATGATGCTCACCTTCCCAACACAACCACTGAAGACAAAGCGGGTGCATAAGCAAATGTGGTGAAGAAAGGTGATGGTGCCCGGCTATCAAAAGGTATAGCGTCTGGGGTCTTAAGGGCTTGAAGTTAAACAAGTGGCCATCTAGCAGAGAAGCAACAAAGCCCACATGGAAGAAACACACCAGCCTGTGCGATCACAAAGTGCTGAAGGGATCAGTTATCAGGCATCAAAGAACAAAAAATCGTATCATTGTGTGCTCACCTCCATGATATGATCACTGAAGATAAATGGGTGCATAAGCAAATGTGGTGAAGAAAGCTAATGGTGCCCGGCTATCAAAAGATATAGCATCTGGGGTCTTAAAGGCTTGAAGGTAAACAAGTAGCCATCTAGCTCAGAAGCAACAAAGCCCACATGGAAGAAGCACACCAGCCTGTGCGATAACGAGGTGTTGAAGGGATCAGGTATCAGGCATCATCAGAACAAAAAAAATCTTACCATAGTGAATGAGGGGGGGAGTTTGGAGTGGAGACCCAAAGCCCATATGTAGGCCACTGGACATCCCCTTACAGAAGGGTCTCAGGGAGGAGACGAGCCAGTCAGGGTGCGATGTAGCAACAATGAAAAATACAACTTTCCTCTAGTTCCTAAATGCTTCCTTAACCACCCCCCTCCACTATCATGATGCCAATTCTACCTTGCAAGTCTGGCTAGACCAGAGGATGTACACTGGTACAGATAGAAACTGGAAACACAGGGAATCCAGGGTGGATGATCCCTTCAGGACCAGTGGTGTGAGTGGCGATACTGAGAGGGTAGAGGGAGGGTGGGTTGGAATGGGGGAACCGATTACAAGGATCTACATGTGACCTCCTTTCTGGGAGATGGACAACAGAAAAGTGGGTGAAAGGAGACGTCAGACAGGGAAAGATATGACAAAATAATAATTTATAAATTATCAAGTGTTCATGAAGGAGGGGGGAGCAGGAAGGGAGGGGAAAATGAGGAGCTGATGCTAGGGGTTTAAGTGGAGAGCAAATGTTTTGAGAATGATGAGGGCAATGAATGTACAAATGTGCTTTACCCAATTGATGTATGTATGGATTGTGATAAGAGTTATATGAGCCCCTAATAAAACAATATTTTAAAAAAGCAAAGCAGAAACTATTAAACACTGGAACACATTAAAAAAAAGAAAGAAAGAAAGCTGATGGTCCTGGCTATTAAAAGATATAGCATCTGGGGGTATTAAAGGCTTGAAGATAAACAAGTGGCCATCTAGCCGGGAAGCAACAAAGCCCACATGGAAGAAGCGTACCAGCCTGTGTGACCACGAGGTATCGAAGGGAGTAGGTATCAGAAGTTCAAAAACGAGCAAAAGAAATTGATGTGAAGGAGCGTGAATCAAGTGGAGACCCAAAGCCCACCTGGAAGGTAATTGGATAGTCCCTCACAGACTCGCCGCATGGAAGGAATGCTATCTAGGGTTGCGGGTATAGCACTGATGAAACTCATAACTCTCCTCTAGTGCTTTAGCATTTCCTCCCCTTCCTAGTATGATCTTTGTTTCACCTCATCAATCTTGTTAGAACTGTTGGTCCATTTGTATAATTAAGATCATTTGATGCTTGAAAACCAATACAGGTAACCCTTCAGAAACAGTAACGGGAGGGGGTATGGGGAGGGAGGGGGAAAGGAGTGGGAGGGGGAACTGACAGCAGTGATGGCTGTGGGAATGAACAACGGACGTGCAGATGAATGGATACATTGGATGATGTAAGATGAGGCAAAATAAAATAATAAAAACTTACCACGGAGTTTACCTTCAAGTTCTCTGAGGATTCCGTCACTCATAGTCATCGATGAAATGTCTACCTCAAAGGAAAAGGGCAACTTGGAATTTGAGCTCACCAGTGGCTCTATGGGGGGGATCTCTTCTTCAATGGAAACAGTTGTTGCACCGTTTCAGAAAGCCATAGCTTGGCAAGGAAATAAATTCTCACTAAACAGAGACTAGGAAAATTAAAACAGAGCCCTGTTTACCTCACTTCACTTACTTATGACCTCTTATTGAGTAAATAGTAAAATCAATTGGCTTTGCCTTACTGCTAGGTAAAAGATGTAGTGCCGTATGTGAAAATCAAGATAGGAAAGAGAATTTAGGAGCAAAGAAGTTCAAATAAGCACGACCTTATTTTGAATGGTCTGGGAGTTTATTTTAAGAGATCTTAAAATTTCCACTTTGAATAATTTAGAAAGACAATTAGCATTGAGTTTGCATGAGCTGCTTGTTGCCAATGAAGTCCTTGAGATGCAACACCTCTGTGATTCTAAGAGCCTGGGGATTTTGCATGTGAGTAATAGGGCATTGTGGATCCAACCGATCGCAAACCCTTCACAGTACTAACACTGACTGTTCCATGACTCTAGAGCAGAGGCTCTCAGCCTTCCCAATGCCGCCACCCTTCAATACAGTTCCTTGTGTTGTGGTGACCCCTAACCATAACATTATTTTCATTGCCACTTCATAACTGTCATATTTCTACTGTTCTGAATCAGGTGACCCCTGTGAGAGGGTCATTCAACAAGCCCCAAAGGGGTCGCGACGCACAGGTTGAGAACTGCTGCTCTAGAACAAGGAATTTAACCTCTGCGGACCTTGTGTTAGTAGAGTTTCTGTTTTTAAGATGCATGTGTTTCCTGAGGCTCAAGATAAGACTTGAAAACTTACCAGACCAAACAAATGGAAAAACTGCAAAATCAATGGTAACACCATTCTTTGACGCTGTCGGTGGTGTGAGTGTGTGTGTTTTCTGTTCCACATGTATTCTACCAGATTTTTTTAAAAGTCTATTCTTATCCTCATTTGACATAACATCATAACAAAGGCATCTTTTTCAGTACAAATATGACACAATAGAAGAGGGTTAATGACCGCATCGCATTCCAAACATCCAACATCAACAAGGGAGGTCGGAGCAGATGAAGGTCCTGCTTCTTGAAAAACTCCTTTTTGAGTTAAGTTAAAAGCAGCCCTCTTATCTGGTGATTCAAGCTTCCAGTCACAGTGACTGGAGCAATGCGCCTACACAGACCAACAAACGTGAGGGTGAGTTGGAGCCACCGGGAAAGCAACTAACAAAAGAAAGTCCTCCATTGGACATTTACCTGGGCTGTACACATTGGCCAATGTGGTTTTAAATTATACATTATTCAAACCCAAAATCCAGTATTTGAGCTTCCTGTTTGTTAAAATGAATATATAAAAACAAAACAAGTCAGGCATGTTATATTAAAAAAGAAGCAAAACAAAACTGTACTTCCATATTTCTGAATGCATAAAGGCCTAGAAGTAGCTCTTTTAAAATTGTGAAAAACCTATTTCTTGAGCCTCAAGCATAAAGCAGGATTTTGTTGTTGTTATTGTTGTTTTGTCCAAGGTGGTATACCCACTACACAATTAAAGACAATTCTAGGACTTATTCTTTCTTTTAAGGATAGTTCAGGTATTTTTTTTTATTGAAGGAAAAAAATCTGGAGTGCCATTTATTTAACATTTTTTTAAGTTCAGGTATTTTAAAAAGTAGTCCAAGGATTTAAAACTCAATGTTAAATAATATACTATTTAGTATTATTTTATAAGAAGGGTATCTATGGCAATGTTTTTCTTTTCTTTTTCTTTCACCAACCTTTTTCCTTTTTCCTCTTGCTCTCTTCTCCCCCTCCCTCATTTCCTTCCTTTCCTTTGCTTCTTCGACCTTTCTCCTTCCTCTTCCTCCTCCCCTTTGGGTCTTTCTTCCTGGTCTTTTCCCTCCTCTTCCTCTTCCTACTGACCCTCTTCTTTCTTGCACCTTTTCTTCTCTTTCCAGCTTCCCAGTCAACAGGGAAACCTGGGATTGTAGATGGAATAGTGAGGGTGGTGGGTGGAAAGTCTGTTACTCATGGGAAGAGTATACTGTGGGCTGGACTTTGACTCAAACGGGAAAGGAAATCTAGTTCTATGAGTTTAAGCTAAATTCTGCAGTGTTGAGGCTTTATTCCCAGAAATATAGTGACTCACCTATGAATGCCTTTGATCATTGTTTCTGTTGAGCTGTTGGGCTACTTGGGTTCTAGACTACGGACCTTGATTTCTTGAATTTCTGTTATCTCCGTAACTATATGCTAACAGACTAGGACATGAGATGAATGGTACGTTATCCCTGCCATAAAGAAGCTCACCATCTAGAATGGAAAATAAAAATAATTCCAGTTATATTTTAAGAACTAAATGGCAGGATAGTAAATAATTTAAATTTAGTTCTCACAGAAAGCCACAAGGAAACAGAAACACATAGATGGTAAATAACTAGTCCAAAGTCATTTAGCTTTAGAATTTCAACCTATATAGTTTATGAGGCACCCATGGAGATTCTTAAGAATTGCTGATAAAGAAGGATTTGAGACCAATGAAATGCTCTGAAGGAAAATCTTGTGCAGCTTAATTCCAAAGGATAAGTAGTCAACCCTGCAGGTCAGAATGAGATAGATGACAACATTTCATGTAAATGAAAGAGAGAGGGAGAAACAGATTGCTGAAGGTCCAAGAACATCATAAACACTTTTAATACTGAATGGTTCAATCCTCCCAATACTCCTGATCCACTGGCAATCTACACAGGTGCTGACGTCAGTGTGACCCCTCACTCTGTTTCTGAGTTCATGGTTCATAGTGGTTGTGGCTAAGATGTAGGAAGCGCATCTTGTACTGTAAAGGTTGACATGAAACTGATACACATTCCTTTCAAAAGCTAACCCTTTACTATCAGAAATAAAACAGAAACCTGTTTAATACAAGGTCCTCGGGTGGCACAAGTGGTTCGCGTTAGCGGAAAGGTTGACAGTTTGGTTGGCTTCCGTAAAGATTACAGCTAAGACGGCCTTAAGGAGCACCATTCGTCTCTGCAATACATGGGCTTGCCCTGAACTGGAGTTGTTTAACCTATGTATGTATTGAGCAATTCCTGTGTTGGGCTGCAAGCCACAAGGTCAGCACTTTGAAGTCACCAGGTGCTCCTCGGGAGAAAGATGGGGCTTGCAAGATTGACAGTCTTGGAAACTCACAAGGGCAGTTCTACCTTGTCCTATAGGGTCTCTATGAGTCAGCATTGACCCCATGGCAGCGGGTTGGGTGGGACAAATGTGCTCAGCTACTAATCAAAAGGTTGAAAGTTCAAGTCCCAGCAGCATCTTTGGAGAAAGGCATGGTGATCTCCTTCTGAACCAAAACACAACAGTCATTGAAAACCATGGAGCACAGTTCTACCCTGGTACACTACGTCCTGAGATGGTGTCTACTCAAGAGTGACTGGTTTACCCCCCGCATCAATTCCGGCTCACAGCAACCCTGCAGGGCAGAGTAGTAGAGTCCCACAAGGGTTTCAAGGCTTTACCAAAGAATGCGACCACATGGAGCAGCTGACAGGTTCAAACCATCAACCTTCCCATTAGCAGCCACGGACACTTAGTCCTGGTTTCAAGGGAGCATTACCAGGGCTCCTTGCTTCGGTGTGTAGCAGGTAGTTAATAAGCGCTTGATGGATCAATCCATTCCACCAATGAAGTGGGAGAAACTAGCCAGAAATTCAAGGCCACAAAACTCACTTTATATATCTGATTGTTCATACCAAAGTAGCTTTGGGGGATTGAATTATCTGGAACATTGCCTTAAAGCTATACATTTTTGGTGGCTAATCCCTCTCTCAAAGCTAGTACTAAAGTGCTCTTGGAATAGAGCCCGGTAATGGAGTTAGTGAATTCCCTCCTCCTCCCCCTCCTCATTTCTGGTGAGGCTTCAGGTTAGATCATAAGCAAACCAGGACTTAGTACAAGCCTGAATTCAACTTTTGATTATTTTATTGCTGTGATCTGCTTACATCTTGTCTCTGTTTCCTCAACAAGATTTGTGAGATAGGCAATATATTTCAATGCAACTAAGTCTATTTACCACGTTTCAAATTAAGCTTTATGCTTCTTAAGAACAGGTTGCTTTTGAAATGTGAGTGTGAAATGTTATTTAAGCATTAACAGTTATGTTTCCTTACATTTACTCTTCATAAATCTTCAAAGATTATCTTCTTTCAATGATGAATGTCTTCTTTTATCTAATATTTTCCCTATTGTGATTACCTTTAAGTAGCTTGAGTAGCAGACATGCGAATCCCCTTAATTATACAAAAGCACCCCCTATTTCTTAGGACACTTCTCTATGTTGATGCTGATTGATAAACTAGTAATACAAATGGAATATGCAAGGAAGTTTCTTATAGGAGGACAGGTGGGGATGGAGGTGGGGGGGTGGAGGAAAACTGCACATCTAAGCCAGGAAGGCTATATGTAACCCAACCAGAGTTGTGTTTTGCCAGGGTGGAGCCACCCTAGTTGCACGCAGTGGAAAGTTTTAAACTCTTGACAGGAGATTTTCTGTGGTCCCTCCAAAAATAGAAAAAGGCAGCTGAGTCCCCAGTGTGGAAGAAGACACACGGGTTTTAGTGAGGCTTCTCAGTCACTGCAAACACTCTTGGAATTCTGGGACTGGATACTTCCCACCTGTTGATCAAGGATCAGGAGCACGGGAGCATTTGATTACAAATCTGATTGCTTTGACCGAAGCAAATAATATAAAAGGAGGGAAAGCAGCTGAAAAACTGGAAGGCAGGAATAAGAAAAATGGTACAGTGGTAGCTAGTTGGGAAATGCAAATGACAGCCTGTCTCATGCATACACGAGAGCTTGGGTTTAAAACCTGTGCACAGCACACATGTACTCCTACACAGTTTTAACATGCCCAGGAGCCCTGGTGGTGTCATTGTTAAGTGCTTGACAGCTAACCAAAAAGGCTGCAGTTGGAAGTCACCGGCCACTCTGAAGGAGGGAAAGAAAGACCTGGCCTTGCACGCCTGTAAAGAGCCACAGCCCAGGAAGACCCGTGGGAGATGGGAAAATAAATTCTCCCAGATTTCCAATTTGAGGAACTGGCTTGAGGGCCACATCTGGCCTCCTCTAGCAGCACCAGGGGGAAAGAGAATCCCACTCCCGACAACCCTCATCCTCCTGGGCCACCATGAGTCAAAATGGACGCAACGGCACACAGCAGCAACAAATGGTGGCTCTGGTTCATTTTTAACATGGGTGCTTTCTAGCTTTAACTATTTTACATGGGGTTTTCGTCTTGTTGTTAGCTGCTGGCCGGTCAGTTCCAACGCATTGCAACCCTATGTACAACACTGCCCGGTCACGCCGCCCTGGCCGACGCCATTCCATTCTCACAATTGTTTTCGTGTTTGAGCCATTTGTTGCAGCCACTATGTCAATCCATCGCGTTGAGAGCCGTCCTCTTTTTCCGCTGCCCCTCTACTTTACCAAGCACGGTGTGCTTCTCCAGGGACTGGTCTCCCCTGATGACACGTCCAAGCAGTGAGACAAAGTGATACTGTCTTTGCCCCTAAGGAGCCTTCTGGCCGCACTTCACCTGCCAAGACAGACGTGCTTGTTCTTTTGGCAGTCCACGGCGCTTTCCATATCCTTTGCCAGTACCGTAGTTGAGATGCGTCACTTTTGGGGGGGCTTCTTTATCCGAGGTCCAACTTTCACATGCATATGAGACAACTAAAATTACCAAGGCTTAGGCCAGGAGCAGCTTAGTGCTCAAGTTCACATCCTCGCTCTCCAATACACTAAAGAGGTCTGTGCAGCAGATTTACCCAGGCACCTCCCCTTTTGATATCTTGACTGCTGCTTCCATGAGCATTGATTATGGATCCAAACAAGATGAAATTATTGACAACTTCAATTTTTTTTCTCCATTTATCATTATGTTACCTATTGGTCCAGTTGTGAGGATTTTTGTTTTCTTTACATTGAGTTGAAATCCATACTTAAATGAATAAAAGTATTTTATGTAATATGTAATTTATTGATGTTTATTGGTATTACATCTACCCAAAACTCCCAACTCACTGTCATTGACTCAGTACTGACTCAAAGTGACCCCTTGTGGATTTCCAAGACTGTAACTGTTTACGGGAATAGAAAGCCTAGTCTTCCTCCCTAGGAGCTGCTGGTGGTTTTGAGCTGCTGACCATATGGATCGCAGCCCAATGAGTAACCACTACACACCAGGGCTCCTAACATCTACCAAGGGACTTAAAAAAGTTCACGGAAAAAATGCAATTAGCATAACCTTCTCCAGAGACTTCTGGGAACACCTATATTTCCTCCTTAGAGGTGGAAGACGCTTCTCTCTGGCTGATCACTCCCTGAGAGACGCTGTATTGACAAGACACATGGGGCTATGCCCTGGGAGCTGGAGAAGCCATAGGACCTAACCTGATGTAACTAGACCTCGGGAGCCCGAGGAGGCACATAGAGACCCCTGCCAGAGCTGAGATGCTTACAACGCCACTGGAGCCACAAGACTTCCAACCCACTGGCCTGTGACCTTCCTGCATTCAGCGTCATTGCATGTATTTCATGAGTCTGAAGAGGACTTTATAGATTGGTATCGGACATATGGGCTAATATCGGACTTATGGACTTGATCTGGACTGGGCTGGGACATTTTCTCAATATTCAATTGCTCTTATATATAAAAGAAAAGAAAAAATGTAATTAAAAGTCACTTGAGTCAGGCACACCTTAGAACTAAAACTGACATCTTTGCTTTTAAACATTTTACAAAGATGTTTTGTAGCATATTTGGTCAATGCAAAAGTCATTTGATTTTCTAACTGCTTTTACCAGGGATATTCCTGTGGATCAAAGTAAAACGAAATCTGGACAAAACAATAAAAAAGATAATGAGCTCTCTAACTGTAGCGGCCTGAGGTGACCTGCCAAAATGGTTCGCTACTCACTCGACCCAGAAAACCCTACAAAATCCTGCAAATCAAGAGGGTCGAACCTCCGGGTCCACTTCAAGAACACCCGTGAAACTGCCCAGGCCATCAAAGGCATGCACATCCGGAAAGCCACCAAATACTTGAAAGCCGTCACTCTGCAGAAGCAATGTGTGCCTTTCTGACGGTACAATGGTGGTGTCGGCAGGTGTGCCCAGGCCAAGCAATGGGGTTGGACCCAGGGTCGGTGGCCCAAAAAGAGTGCTGAATTTTTGCTTCACATGCTTAAAAATGCAGAAAGTCATGCTGAACTTAAGGGTTTAGATGTGGATTCTCTGGTCATTGAGCACATCCAGGTGAACAAAGCCCCCAAGATGCGCCGCCGGACTTACAGAGCCCATGGTCGGATCAACCCATCCATGAGCTCCCCTGCCACATTGAGATGACCCTGACTGAGAAGGAACAGATTGTTCCCAAACCAGAAGAGGAGGTTGCACAGAAGAAAAAGATTTCCCAGAAGAAACTGAAGAAGCAAAAACTCATGGCTCGGGAATAAATTAAGTTTAAAATAATAAAAGTTAAAGCGCTAAAAAAAAAAAGATAATGAAATTTTTCTATGAATGTTTGGAAACATTTTTCTCATACACAAAAACAAAACAACAAAAATAACTCACTGCATGAAGGCAATGCAGATTCATAGGAACTCTGTAGGACAGGGTAAAACTTCCCCTGTGAGTTTCTGAGACTGTAGCTCTTTATAGGAGTAGAAAGCCCCATCTTTCTCCTACAGAGCAACTGGTGGGCTTGAACTATTGACCTTGCGGTTAGCAGCCTAATGAGTAACAACTATGCCATCAGTACTCTTTGAATACAATACAGACAAAACTAGCACTTAATTGAGCCCTAAACATTTGGGAAACAGTGCTTTTCCCCACCTTGTGTTGTATAATTGTCAATATAACCTGTGACTTAGGATGTTAGAGTTTGAACTTAAAATTTCCTTTTCTGGCCGTCCCGGGGCTCAGCGCACCTGCCCGCCCGCCCGCCCGCCACGCCCCCAGATCTGACATGCCACCTTGAAGTCATCATGAGCTTTTTCCGACTCCTGATGAAGAAGAAGGAACTTATTCCTTTGGTTCTGTTTATGACCGCCGCGGCGAGTGGAGCCTCATCCTTTGCTGTCTACTCCCTTCGAAAATCCGTGATCACTGATAGAAAACATAATCCAGAACCTTGGGAGACTGTGGATCCTACTGTACCTCAAAAGCTAATTACAATCAACCAACAATGGAAACCCATTGAAGAGCTGCAGAAGATCAGAAAGGCAACCAAATGACCACCCATCGCTTCTGTCTTCCAGGGGAAACACTTCCGCACCCTAGGTTCTGGAAACCAGTGTTCGGGAAGGCTTCTGCTACATTTTTAGGGTGTTATCTACAGTTTAGACTTTGAATAAGAAGTTCAAGGTAGTGTAGCAAGACCCACCTGGTCCAAAATGGAATTCCTGTGTTTATTTTTCTTGTTGTAAATTTGAATTTTGCACATTGAAAATAGTTTTTGATGCCTGAGTTTTCCTTGAAATGTGTAAAGTTTTATAAATCAGATTGTCATATTAATAAAATACCATTTGTGCAACAACAAAAAAATTTCCTTTTCTGTCTCCACAATGTAGGTTTGTTTAGTCCACTAAGTTGGGTGGCTGCCTTGTTAGACGTTCATTAGAAGTAACAATTTCCATGCTATGTCACACTAAAAAGATAGAAGTGACTACGTAAGAAACTTTTCGGTTTGCCAAATTCTTGATCCCCTTTCTCTCTCTCAACCATCTAGTCATTAGCGGCTATAAAAAAGACACGTCCCCAGCAGTGACTACAAGGCTTCTGATCTGTTGGGCAGGCATCTGAACTTAGAAGAACTGATCCAGGAAGTTTCCCGCTGGCACCAATCCCCAGGCTTAGGGTAAACAGAGCTCAATCGAATGGGAGCTCAAACTGTGTGGAGCAACGATGCATGTGCTGCAGCTCATGGTGTCATTGGAAAATTGATGGTGTTACTAGTGCAATTGCCTGATTGACATTGTCTTACTTTCCTGTTTCTATGGGTTTTTGTTTTCCTGTCTTTCGTGTGCTTGTTTGTCTATTGTTGTCTGCTAGTTGGTATGTTGTTGGTGGTGGTGTAGTTGGTCTTATGGGTTTTCGATTTTGTCCTAATACAACCTTAAAAGTAAAACCGAGTTGTGATAATCTCAGGGACAAACAGATGGAGCCTGAGCCACCACTAATTCTAGCCCCAGTCCAAGAACTTTTAGTTCTGATAGACTGGCCCTGATCCATACTCACCTGCATGAAATGATCACTGAAGATGAGGGTGCTTCAGCAAAGTGTGGTGAAGAGAGCAGATGGTGCTCGGCTATCAATCGGAATAGTGTCTGGGCTGGGGTCTTCAAGGCTTGTATTCAAACAAACATCCATTTAAGTGAAGAGTCAACTAAATCCACATGGGAGAAGCACACCAGCTTGTGTGATCCAAAGATGACAATAAGAAAATTCAAAACAAGCAGCCATCTAGCCCAGAAGCAACAAAGCCCACATCGAAGCAGCACACCAACATGTGTGATCATGAAGGGCTGAGGGGAACCAGGTTACAAGCAACAAAGGCAGGGGAAAAAATCATACCATTGTGAATGAGGGGAGTGCATGATGGGGACCCAATGCCCATCTGTAGACAACTGGACATCCCTTGTAGAGAAGTAGTGGGGAAGAGATGAATCACTCAGGGTTCAGTGTAGCAATAATGAAACTCACAACCTTCCTCTAGTTCTTAAATGCTTCCCTCCCCCAACTATTATGATCCCAATTCTACCTTGCAAACCTGGTTAGACCAGAGGATGCACAGAGGTACAGTTGGGATCTGGAAACACAGGGAATCTAGGACAGATGAACCCCTCAGGACCAACAGTGAGAGTGGCGATACCAGGAGAGAAGGGGTAGTTGAAAGGGGAATCCGATCTCGGAGATCTACATATAACCTCCTCTCTGGGGGGTGGGCAACAGGAAAGTGGGTGAGGGGAGATGCCGGGCAGTGTAAGGTAAGATAAAATAATAATTTATAAATTATTAAGGGTTCATGAGGGAGGTGGGAGTGGGGAGGGAGGGGAGGGAAAAATGGAAAATGAGCTGATTCCAGGAACCCAAGCGGAAGGCGAATTTTGAGAATGATGAGGGCAACGAATGTATAAGGGTGCTTCACTCAATTGATGTATGTATGGATTGTGATAAGAGTTGTATGAGCCCCAATAAAAGGATTTTTTAAAAAGAAAAGCAAATTCAAATATGACAAAAGGAAAAGTATCTGAGCCTTAATTGAAAACACCCAATTTATAGAAGGCTACTGAGGGCAGTGGGAGCCCCAAATCCAGCAGCTGAGTAGCTACTCAGATTAAGCCACTGACAGGTCCCCTCTAGCCACAGGCAAGGGTCTCCAAAAGCTTTACTATCAGATAAAGATCATTGTAATAGTGATTATCCTGGCTTGAGCTTGACCAGTTGACCTCCCTCTTGACCAAGCCTGAAATATTTCTTACTTGTTCCATGACAAAAATGTCTTCCCTGGTTGATGATGGTCTTTTCTTTCATACGCATTATTTGTATTTTAGATCTTCGTATTATTATTATTTTATCCTTACCACTTTATTTTGTTTCTGGTTTTTATTTCTGTTGGATTTTCCAGTTTGTGAAGCACAGAAGGAGTAGATGCACAAAACTGATATGAGGGTTTATAGTGGAGGTAGGGTTGGGAGGGTGGGAGATAAGGAGTGCATTAGTCTAGACTGACTAGAGAAACACATCCAGAGATAGTCTTATGTGTTTAAGACAGAGTTTTATATAATAGAGCAAACTGAGAAAACACACACACACATATATATACACACACTGAGAAAACATCCCAGTCCTGTCCAGATTAAGTCCATAAATTGATATTAGCCCATATGTCTGATACTAATCCATAAATTCTTCTTTAGACTCAATGCAGCCATGCAATGATGCTGAATGCAGGAAGATCACAGGCTAGTGGGTAGAATGTCTTGTGGATCCAGTGGCTGTGGAAGCATCTCACTACTGGTGTGGGTCTCCACGTGACTCCTCCAGCTCCAGGGCACTGGCTGCCATCAGCATTTTTCCATGTGGTTTATCAACAGGAATTTGAAGCAGAGAGAGTGTGTGCTGGCCTCCAGGGATGAAGAAAGGAAGTTCCCTGAATCCTCATAAGAAAGCCAGAACCAAAGGTGTCATCAGGCTGTGACCTGATGGACAGGCTAGACTCCACCCCTCACTCTTAGTATACTCAAATTGACACAAGATTATGTAACTACCATAGGGAGGGTGGGGCTTCGGGGAGTAAGCAAAGTATGCGGGAGAGGGGAGGGAGCACTAGAACTGATTGGGATTACAGAACTCATTTATAAAAGCTAATTAACCATGGGGGTGGGGGAGTTCTAAAATTGATTGGAGTTATATTCATACAATTCTTCTTGATATAATCAAACTATTTAGTTGTATGATATGTGGATTATGTGCCAATAAATCTGTAAAAAATAGGAGACATGTGCTGGTCTATGGACATTTGTGTGCCATTGCTTTGCCCCAAATTAACTTGATTTTAGTGAATAACTTTAATCTAGAGCTCACACCAAAATGAAGGAGAAATGAATTAGTCCTTCATCTTGAAATATGATTAGAACCCATGTAGTTATTATGAATATTTCATTTTGTCTTGTGAGTATAGCTTCCTTTTAATACTGGCATTTGGTCTCTGTGGACTAGAAACCACATTTATTCATGATAGTGGCGGGGAGGAAGCATTTAAGACCTAGAGGAAAGTTGTATGTTTCATCAGTACTACACTGCACCCTGACTGGTCCACCTCCTCCCGTGATCCTTCTGAAAGGGGATGTCCAGTTGCCTACAGATCGACTTTGGGTCTCAACTCCGTATTCCCCCTCATTCACAATGATGTTTTTTTTTTTGTTCTTTGATGCCTGATACCTGATCCCATCAAAACCTCAGGATCACACAGGCTGGTGTATTTCTTCCCTGTGGGCTTTATTACTTCTCAGATAGATGGCCACTTGTTTGCCTTTAAGACCCCAGATACTACATCTTTTCATAGTCGGGCACCATCAGCTTTCTTCACCACATTTGCTTATGTACCAGCTTTGTCTTCAGCAATCATGTACGGAAGGTGAGCATTATGGAATGCCAGTTTAATAGAACAAGTGTTCTTGCATTGAGGGAGTACTTGAGTGGAGGCCCAATGTCATTCTGCTACCTTTATACGAAGCCTATAAATATATATAAAAATATACACATAGATCTACTTCCCCATCATCATATATAAATATATTTGCACATGTACATGGCTGTATTTAGACATCTATAAATATTCTTTGCCTTCTAGCTATTTTATTTACTTTTACTTTTCTCTTGTCCCACTATAATGTTCAGCCTTTATATGGGTTTCAGTAATTCCTCTCAGTTACATTGCCCTTGATCATACCCTACCAGGCCTCTTACACCCTCCTCACCACCAATTTTGGATCACTTGTTGTTCCCTTGTCGCTGGGTTTGTTAACAGCACTTTCTTTCCCCCACATTTCCCATGTCCCCCTGGAATCGTCAGTTTTCTCCTCCAGATGGTTTATCCTGCCTATCTTATCTAGATAGACATGCAGAGATAATGATATGCATAAAAGCAAGACAGATCTGAACAAAGCAACAAAAAAAAAACAAAACAAAAAAACAAAGCAACAGCAATAAACCAATGACAAACAAGAGAAGCCTGTAAATAGTTCAAGATCTGTTTGTTGACCTTTAGGAGTGTTTGCTGGTCAAGTCTGATAGGGTTCCACACGCTGGCCCCCAAATCTATTTTGGTATTCCCTCAGGACTTCCTTGCTTTGTTCCCCTTGCTGTTCTGTTGCACGCCCTTAGTGTTTTTGCCTCAGTGTGGTGGGGTCAGATGAGGTGCAATTCCCACATGGTATCTCCAGTGTTGTCCCCTGTAGGGCTATGGGTGAGGGATGTGGTGTCTCATAGTGGTCTCATGGTGGTCTCTGTGCATTGGCTGCTCTGAGCAGGGATATCATCCTCAAGGCTTGCTGGGCCAGGATATGTGCCACTCTCTCTTCCATCCCTTTAACTTTCTCCCGTGTGATCTGATCAGACATGCCCCTCTCCCTGAGCTGTAGCTTCAGTGCTGTCCTCTGAAGTAAATTCTTCTGAGGGCAGGGGCAGCTGTTCACATAGCTGGGATTGGGGCCTGCTCCTCAGACCTCTCCACTGGTTCCCTGCTTCATGCCAGTATGTTGCATTCACATCTTGGAGTACCAGGTTGAAGTCTGGTCCCTCTTTCCCTTTGGAGATAAAAACAATACCCTCCCCTCGGGTGGGTTAGTGCCCTGTATCCATTTCTTTGTTTTTTCTCTTTTCCCCCTCCTTTTTAGTTTGCTACCATATGTATCCCTGGATTTGGTCTGGCCCCTGCTATACTACCTGGACCTCACCCCAGGAATGTTTGTATACATTAGCTTTGCCCCTATGCCCCCTTCAGAAAAAAATTTTTTAAGCTTACCTCAGTGGACTCATGTTGTATTTGTCCTTTTGTGATTGGCTTACTTCACTTAGCATAATTTACTCCAGTTCTTCCCATGCAGTTATGTGCTTCATATGTTCATCACTGCTTTTTAGGGGTGCCTAGTACTCTATTCTATGTATGTACCACAGTTTTTTAATCTACTCATCAGTTAATAGGAATTTCAGTTGTTTCCAACTCGTGGCAATTGTGAACTGTGCCGCACTGAACATTGGAGCACAGATGTCTGACTGTGGTCTGTTTCTTGCCTCTTCTGCAATGGGGATTGTTGGGCTACATGGTAGCACAATTTCCATCCGTTTTTGATATCCCCAAATAGATTTTCCTAGTGACTGTACATACCTACAGGTTCACCAGCAGTGGATGATAGATCCTATCTCACCACAGTCCCTGATTTTTGAATGGGTCTGTCTTTGAGGGTGTTAGGTGGTATTTCATTGCTGTTTTAATTTGTATTTTGCTTATGGCTAATGATTTCATATGTTAATTGCCCATTCGGATTTCTGCCCCTGTGAAACTTCTGTTCAGGTCCTTTGATCATCTCCTCAGTGAGCAATTAGTTTTTTCTTTTTGGAAGGTAGCAGAGTATTGTAGATTTTAGTAATGAGGCCTTTGTCTGATGTGTCCTTGCTAAAGATGTTTTCCCAGTAGGTGGGCTCTCTTATTACTCTCAGTAAGTTCTTTTGATGTACACAGGTGTTTTATCTTCAGTATATCCTACTTGTCAATTTGTGACTCATCTGTATTTGTGTCCTTCCCTATTTCTGATAGCCAATGTATTCCATGCACCAAAGTTCTCAAGTTTGTCCCAATTCCCTCAATGTTGGCCCTAATAATTTGGGGTTTTACCTCGACATCTCTGATCAACCTTGAGTTTATTCTTGTGTATGGAGTGAGATATGGATCTTGTTTCATTTTTCTGCAGGAAGTTTTCCATCTTTTTCCAGCACCATTTATTGAAGAGGGCATCTGCTTCCCATTTGATATATTTTTGGTGCCCTTCTCAAGGATCAGTTGTCTGTATGCTGATGATTTTATATCTGGGTTTTCAGTCCTTTTCCATTGGTCTGAGTATCTGTCATTATACCAATACCATGTGGTTTTGACCACTGTGACTGTATAATATGTGCTAAAGTCAGGTAGAGCAAGACCTCCCACTATGTCCTTCTTCTTGAGGAGTTCTCTGCTAATTCTGGGCTTCTTCTCTCTCCATATGAAGTTGGTAATCAGTTTTTCCATTTCCTTGAAGAAAGATGCTGGTAATTGTATCAGGATGGCATTAAATTCATATAGTGCCTTGAGAAGAACTGACATCATTACTATATTGAGTCTTCCAATCCACAAGCATGGCTTATTCTTCCATTTGTTGAGATCACTCTTGCTTTCTTATAATAGTGTTCTGTAATTTTCCTCATATAAATCTTTTTTCTTTTAGTCAGGTATATAAATCTAGATATTTCAATTTGTGCTTGGCTATTGTGAAGCACACCACCTTTTTTATCTCTTCTGTGGTCTTATCGGATGTGTACAGCAGTCCGATAGACTTCTGTTTGTTGATCTTGTATCCAGCCACTCTGCCATATTCCTCTGTTACTTCCAATGCTCCACTTGTGAAGCTTTTGGGGTTTTCCATATATAAAATCATATCATCTTCAAATAATGATAGTTTTGCCTCTTCCTTCCGCAGGTGAATACCTTTGATATCTTTTCTTTGCCTTGTGTTGTTAACTAAAACCTGCAGTAAGATGTTAAATAAGAGTGGGGACAAGGGGAATTCTTATCTGGTCCCCCTTTTCAGCGCAATTGCGTTTGTCTTTTCTCCATTGACTACTGTTGGTTATTAGTTTTTCATATATAGCTTGTATTGTCTTGAGGAATTTTCCTTCCTTTCCTATCTCTTGAATGTCTTAAACAGGAATTGGTGTTAGATGTTGTCAAATGTTTTTCCCGCACCTATCGATATTATCATGTGGTTCTTACAGTTTTTCATGTCAATGTGGCAAGTTATACTAATGGTCTGTCATATGTTGAACCATCCCTGCATCCCTAGTATGAATCCCACTTGGCCATGGTGAATTATTTGTTTAATATATGTTTGTATTCTATTGGCCAGTATTTTGTTAAGGATTTTTGCATCAATGTTCATTAAAGATACTTGTCTGTAGTTCTGAATTCTTGTGGGATCCCTGCCAGGTTTTGGTATCAGAGTTATACTATAGAAGGAGTTTGGGAGTTTGCCATCTTTTTCTATGTTCTGGAAGAGTTTGTGTAGGATTGGTGTCAGTTCTTCCCTGAATGCTTAGTAGAATTTTCCTGTGAAGTCATCTGGTCCAGGGAATTTTTTCTTCGTAATCCCTTGATAATGTTGTCTATTTCTTCTATTGCTATGGGTCTGTTGAGATTCTTGATGTCCATCAAGGATAGTCTAGGGAGGGATTGTTTTCCAAGTATTTGTCCATGTCTTCCAAGTTGTTGAATTCATTGGAGTACAGTCCTCCGTAGTATTGTGTAATTATCCTTTTATATCAGTAGGGTCTGTTAAAATGGCCCATCTTTCATCCTTCGGTCTGTCGATTCTGTTTATCCTTTAAAAAGAACTTTTTTTTTTCTTTAATAATTTTATTAGGGGCTCATACAACTCTTATCACAATCTATACATATATCCACTGTGTCGAGCACATTTGTACATCTGTTGCCCTCACCATTCTCAAAACATTTGCTTTCTACCCTTGGTATCAGTTCCACACTCAAAGAACCAACTTTTAGCAGCATTAATTTTTCCCAAAGTTTTCTTATTTTCCCTCTCCTGAATCTCTGCCCTGATTATTATTATTTCTTGTCTTTTGCTATTTGTAGGATTGTCCTGTTGACTCTGCTCTAATTGCAGTATATCAATCATGAATCTCTCTTCCTTTTTCAGGTGTGCACGCATTGCGACGAAATTTCCTCTGATAACTGCCTTTGCTGTGTCTCATAAGTTTTGTTATGTCATGTTCTCATTCTCGTTGGTTTCTAAAAATTTCCTAATTTCATCTCTGATCTGGGCCAGTACACACTCCTTTTGCAATAGAGAGTTATTTATCCTCCAATTGTTTGCTCTTGTTTTCTTTATCTTTCTTTTGTTGATTTCCAGCTTTGTGGCACAGTGGTCAGAGAGAGAGTCTGTATGATATCAATGTGATTAAATTTATGCAGATTTGCTTGATGTCTCAGCATGTGATCTATCTTTGAATATGTGCCATCTGGGCTTGAAAATAATGTGAATTTTCTTGTATTTGGATGAAAAGCTCTGTAAATATCTCTCAGGTAAAATTGTCTGATAGTAGTGTTCAGATCTCTAGCCTCCTTGTTGAGTTTCTTTCCCTGTGATCTTTCTCAGAGAGTGGTATATTGAAGTCACCTCCTACAATTGTTGAGGCTGTGATTTCTTTTGTTTGGTTGATGTATTCAGCGGGTCTCCCATTCAAGGAATATATGTTTTAAATGGTTAGTGGTTCTTTGTTTACCATTCCCTTTAGCATTATATAGTTTCCCTCCTTATCTCTTTTTATGGTTTGCACTTTGAGGTCAATTTTATCCGAGCTTAGGATTGCAACCTCTGCTGTTTTTGAATTGCTGTTTGCTTGCTATGCTTTTCTTCTGCATTTGATTCTCAGCCTATTTTTGTCTGTATTCTTCAGACGTGTCTCTTGTAGGCAGCAGATTAATGGGTTGTGTTTTCTAAGCCAGTCTACTAGCCTGTCTTTTAATGCCTGAGTTCACTCCATTGATATTCAGGGTTATTATCTCCATCTGTGAACTTTGTGATGCATCTTATAACTTTTGTGTTGCGTGTTTTCCTACCTCCCTTTCTTAGCAGTGTGTTGTGCATGTGTGCTTCTGTGTGGTTCATTCTTGACTTCTTTCCATCCTTAAGCCAATGCTATCTTGGGGGTTGATTTCTCCTTGTTTCCCTCTGGGTGGCGTTGTTCTATGTGGTGGTCTCTTTTTTCTGCTTAGTGAGTATTGTTCTTCTGCCCATACTGGGTCTGCCAGTACCTTTTGTAGGGATGGGTTTCTTCTAATATATCATTTGAGTTTTTTCTTCTCTGGGAAGACTCTTACTTCTCCATCTATCTTCATAGATAATTTGGCTGGGTAGAGTATTTTTGGGTTTGTGTTGTTTTTCTTCAATTTTTGGAATATGTTACTCCACTCTCTCCTCTTCTTCACAGTGTCCACTGATGGGTCCGAGCATGTTCTTATTTGGAAACTTTTATATGTGATTGCTTGTTTTTCCCTAGCTGCTCTCATGATTTTTCTCCATTTCCTCAAAGTTGAAGAGTTTAACTATTATGTGTCTTGGTGACTTCTTCTTGGGATTCAGCCTAGCTGGTGTTCTTCAGCCTCCTGAATGGTTGCCTGGTTTTCACTCATTAAGCTGGGGGAGTTCTCCTCCAAGAATTCTCTCAATATTGTTGCAATTAACTTCTTTGTTGTGTCTTCCTCTGAATCCAATTATTCTGATGCTTCATAGCATGAGACATAGCTCTTAGATTTTCTTCAGTTTCTCTGATGATCTTATTGGATTTTTGTTCAAGTTTGTTAAAATCTACTTGGCTGTTCTCTAGGTCACTGGTGCGGTTCTCTGCCTCCTCCAGTCGATTGGCAAAGTCTGTGAGTCTTCAACTGGCTTTATCTCATCACTAAGCTCTTGTATTTCCCTTTGGTGTATGGCCTTTAATTCCTCTATCATTTTAACCTTTTTCTGTATTGTTTCCGTCATATCTGAAAATTTCATTCTGTAGCAGATCAATGCCTGCTTCTTCTATGCATGTTATTAGGTTCAGGACATCTTCTGTCGTTTCCTTTTGTTTTTCCTGTTTTTTGGTTGAGGTTTTTGGGGCTGATTGCTGTTTGCGTTGCATTGTTTAGGCTCCAGATGCCATTTTCCAGGAAGTCAAAGAGCACTGGTTCTCCCTGGGAGACTCGTAGGAATGCTTCTTTGAACTGCCTGCAGCTAATTTCACTATGGAATTAGCCTACCGCTTTATCCTCCTGTGGCTTCACTCTTTCCTTAGTCAACCAGTATTCTGTTATTTTGAGGGCAATTTGGATGGTCCTCTCAAGGGATGCTGGTTGTGTTGTGTGGACCGATGAGGATGGTGCTGTACTGGGTGATCTCACAAGAAGCTGTGCTGGTGTGGCCCACGGTATCTTAGGGTGCCACAGAGGGTGTGCGGGGGCTCCTGCTGCAACGAGAGTGCCTCAGAGGATGGTGCATTGCCCACTTTAGTGTAGAGCACTGCGAATGATGGGTGGAATTGCGCTGGTCAGGTAGATCGCTGTGCAGGTTGGGCAGAGGTTTCCATAGCAGTGTGGAATGTTGGCAAGTGATGGCCAAGATGCCTTAGCCCGTTTGAGGCACTATGGCAGGCTGGTAGAAGTTCCCTCAGTTACATGGAACCACAGAGGATGGATAGGAGTTTCCCCGGCCATGCAGGCAGGGTTTCCCTTGAAGAAGGCACGTGGGATTTCCCCAGCCATGTGTTAAGCACTCCATAGAGGGGTGGGAGGAATTTCTCAGGGAAGAAGCTGGGCGGGATTTTCCTCGGAAGAAGTTGCGCGGGATATCCCCTAGTGGGGGTTGGGTGGGATTTCCCCAGCCTGAGGTTACGCTGCAGAGGGTGGAGCTCTCCCAGATCGGTGGAGGGCAGGCGTATATACCCTATGCTAAGGGGAGTGGTCTGGAGGTCAGCAGTGGTGTGTGAGAGAAAAGGGAAGAGAAAAAAAAACCAAAAAAACTAAATCCACTGAGACTGGGGTGGGATAGAGAGAAGAGAGGGAAACAAAAGCAACAATATAGCTGTGCCCCAATCCTTGACCATGGGGCTGGGTTTAATCCTTGCCCCAAGGTGGCAGCAAGCTGTGGCTATGTTGAGATAAAGCCCCTATGCCAGCTCCAAATGGTCCTGGCTCCAGCAGAGACAGTGGCAGGGCTAAGGTCAAACCCTACCCGGCCTCCCTTATGATAAGCTACAAGCCCCCAGCTTCTCAAAACCTAATGGATCTGTGCCTACTTATCTTTATGATGCTCATCCTGTGACCAGCAATGTAGAATTTCCCTCTTAGTAACTCTCCTGCACTGATTTCTGTGGGGTTCCTCTGCTATGTGTTACTCCTTTGCCATCTTCCTGGAAGTCTGGGTTTGGTTCTTTTATCCAAAATCCTGTAACTCCCACCAAATGACTTGCTTGGGAACATACAATTAAGGTGTAGTGGACTCTAACTGGGGATTGGTCAGTTTTGCCATTCGACAGGGTATAAAGTGAGCCATTTTAGAAGCAGGAACAAAGAACTCCACATCAAGCCAAAGAGAAGTCACATGTGAAGCCTATCTGAGATAGCTGTGTGGACAAGTGGTGGTGGCAGCAGAGGCACCAGAAGCAGAATAAAGCCATGGAGGAGTAAAGCTGGGCACCTTTGGACAGGAGACTGGTTTGCAGAGTAGGGTATCCTTTGGGCATTTACTGGTGCTAAAGGAGAAGCCTTGGTGGCGTAGTGGTTATGAGGTAGGCTGTAATCCCCTACGGTCAGCAGTTTGAAACCACCAGCTTCTCTCAGGGAGAAAGATAGAGCTTTCTATTCCTGTAAGGAGTTACAATCTCAGAAACTTACAGGAGCAGTTCTACCTTGTCCTATAGGTTGCTATGAGTTGGCATAGACTCAATGGTAGTGAGTCACTTTTCTCCTTTTCTTTTTCACAATCAAATGTATGTTCTATTCTTTAAAAATATCATTTTGTTGGGGGCTCTTACAGATATTATAACAAACCACAAATCTGTTACCTGAAACAGACATGCACAATTATTGGCATTAACAATTTCTAACCATTATCTTTCCTCTTTAGCCCTTTGATAACAGCTCCTCATTTTTTCCTCTCCCTCACCCATTCTGACACCCTTGTGAATTCATAATATATTATGGATTATTATTATTATTTATACATGTCTTACAACCCCCATTCTATCCCTTCACCTGTTAGGGCATTTTTTAAAAAGAGCTTTAAAACTTGCCTGACCAGTGTAGAGGCCAAGAGGCAGTGTGGCTGAGAAGCTGAGGATCAGAGAGGCACACCTTGACATGGATAAGAAAAGGCAGTCCAGACAAAAGGCTGTATCCTTAATGTGCTATTTCCCCCTCCTGCCTTGTTATTTATTAACTTTCTAATTAACCTCGCCATAGTGAGTATTGTCTTTGAGTTCTGTGTGGCCATTGCAATAGTTTACCAAATCCAGCAGAGAAGCAGAGTGCCACAGGAGGGACAGTTGTTGTCAGAATAAAGAAGGATGGAGGGTGGAGGCATGTCTGGTCTCTGTGGAGCTGGATGCTCTTTCCCTCTTGGATAGCTAGAAGAAGCCAGATGCTGTGCCCCTCCCCCACCCCTGGCCAAACCATCTTTTCCACTGTGGAGACTTTTTTTTAAAACTGGGAGCATTTATTTTCAAATATCCTCTCAAACTTCTCTCACAAAAAGCAACTATGAAGAACGTATCACAAGAATCGCCATATTAACAACCACCTCCCACCCCCTACCCTAGGGGATGAACATCAGAAAAATGGGTGAATGGACGCAGCGGTCAGTACAGGGCATGAAAAAAAAAAGATAAATTACCAAGGTTTTATGAGGGAGGGAGGGTGGGAAAGGGAGGGAATAAAAATGAGGAGCTGATACTAAGGGCTGAAGTACAAAGAAAATGTTTCAAAAATGATAACAGATGTACAAATGTGCTTGACACAATGGATGGATGTATGGATTGTGATAAGAGCTGTAAGAGTCCCCAATAAAATGATTTTAAAAACAAACAAAAAAGCAACCATGAAAAAAATTTTTTAAAGCAACCATGGTTTACAACCATGTATTTTCATGAGTTGTTTATAGAGGATAATATCAGATTGAAAAGTGCATTTAGTAGACATTTACGGCAGCCCATGTCTTTAGGAATCTGGAAAGCAGGCAGGAAAACAGAAGCTTGCATTCCTGAAATAAGTTTCTAGTTCCATCATGGGCTCACTTTGTATGCTTAAGCAAACTAATGCCACAGTCTCTTTGTTTCTCCGCATGTGAAATGTGGGTAATAATACTTATTATTAGATAATGTCAGTCAAATATTTGGAGAACCTCAGAGGGAAGGCGCCAGGAGTATTTGTTATCTGACGTGTGACCTCATCCATCTGAGATATGGACTTTACCAGGCTTGCTGGTTATCCCAGCATCTTACCTCCCAACTTTTCCTGTTCAACTTGTTTCTTGACTGTGTTCATTTCTATTTATGTATGCCTAGTTCATTGTACTGCTTTGAGGAGCACATGAAACTGTGCTTTAATATTTTCTATTATTGTTGTTCCTTGAATTTTTTGTTTAAATGCATATGCCATGCTTACATTTGAAATGAAAATAAAAAGAATTTATACAACTTTCTACTTGTAGGAAACAGCTCTATCTATGAGACTTATAATAGCCTTATCCGCCCAGCCCTCTTATTTGAATGATTTCTTTTATAAGTTCATGTTGAAAGCAAAATTGTTAGTGTGTATGTGTATATGAAGAGTCTTCCCAATATATTTCAAGAAGAATGCTGTAAATGCTGTTTCTCTGTTGCTTTTATAGAGGAGTAAGATAACAGGTGATCAAGGAACAAACAATTATGGTCGTTACTGAGAACTGAGCTTGAATTAACCTCCAGTTCAGTCAGCTAAATATGCTGATCTCCTTGGGCAAATTGGTTTTACAAAGGTCAAAGGGCCTCGTGGAAGATAACTGGAAGCTTTGAGAAGCAGAGCATCTGATTCAAGAACAATTAAAACGTGGACGTGAAGTCAAAGGTAGGAAGCTGGCTGCATTTCCCATAAGTGAACATATTTCATTCCCTCTGTGGACTTTAGCAGCTTGGTCCCTGTCAACCTGCTCACTTAAGGCTAATAAAAATATTTCAGAAGTACAAATTTTTGGCCTTTGGGATGTGTGAGCTAACAACAGAAAACCTAATTCTTTTAAATGATTTCCTAAGGAAAATATTTCAAACAGGCAGTGTTACACCACCGAGAAACAGCTTGAGTCATCTGTTGACTATGCACTGATTATGGGCTACAAGGAAGGCATAAGGACTCATCTCTCTCCAGGAGAACAACAAGCAAAATATTTGGGACACTACCATGTTTCATATATTATTGATAGCTGTTGTCAATTTTATAGACTCAGCCAATTTCAAGACTCACTTGAAATACTATCTAGTTCAACCTATATTCAAGTTAGGAAATCAGAACTACTCTAATTTTTTAAGGAAGGTATTTTTCAAATATTATTGCCAACTTTTCTGTTTAGAGCAGAGGTGGAGAACCCAAGACCCTCAGGCCATATAAAACCAAATAAACCAAAATCAGTTCCATCCAGTCAATGCTGCCTCCACAGGGTTGAACTGCCCGTGTTTCTGAGATTGTAACTTGTTACAGGAGTAGAAAGCCCGTCTTTGTCCCACGGAGAGGTGGATGGTTTCAAACTGCTGATCTTGCAGGTAGTTGCCTCATGCGTAACCACTGTGCCACCAGGGCTCCGGTAAGCCCTGCAAAATCATCAATACCAGTTAAC
The DNA here is from genome assembly GCF_050624435.1 of Tenrec ecaudatus. Taxonomy (NCBI): domain Eukaryota; kingdom Metazoa; phylum Chordata; class Mammalia; order Afrosoricida; family Tenrecidae; genus Tenrec; species Tenrec ecaudatus. The sequence goes on along the minus strand of NC_134530.1, from coordinate 193,472,737 downwards.
ACAGTGGTTCTCAACCTTCCTAATGCCGCGATCCTTTAAGACAGTTTCTCATGTTGTGGTGACCCCAAACTATAAAATTATTTTCATTGCTACTTCTTAACTGTAATTTTGCTACTGTTCTGAATCAGGACCCTGTCAAAGGGTCCTTCAACGCCCCAAAGGGGTTGCAACCCACCGGTTAAGAACCTTTAGCAGCACGTTTCACCAAAGTAAAGCAGTTCTTGTCATTTGCATTAGGGGTGAGTTCATTGAATGTTTGACCAGTATGACCCTGAACAATGTTGTAAATACCCAAATGACTTTGGGCAGAAAAAAAAAGTTCTCCACCCGATTTAGAGGTATAAATTGGATCAGCTAATAATAGTGATCCTATGGACCAGGAGCTGTATTTTCTTCAACTTACAACTGTTATATCACTAGGGCTTAAAGATATGGCTTCATGTAATTTTTACTCCTTCAGAAGTAGATAATGTGATAGATAGAATGTAACATGACAGTTTTGGAGTTATGACTGGGTTAAAATCCAAGCACCACCAGATCGATACTAACAGTATAGCTCTGTCTTTGTTTTCCCCTTAAACACAGAAAACACGTAAGGTTTGTCAACAAGATTAAATGAGACACTCTCATAATGAGGAGCATGGTATCTAGCACATATTAAGTGCTCCATAGACACTGTTCTTGGTTTTTGCCATCTAGTCAGTGCCCAATTTATGGGGACCCCAAGTACAACGGGATCTAATCATTTGTGATCCATAGGGCTTTCCATGGCTGAGTTTTATACGTAGACTGCTGGACCTTTCTTCCTAGTTTGCTTTAGTTTGCATGTTCTGCTGAAACCTGTTTAGCATTATGACAACACACAAACTTTCACTGACCAATGGAGGTGGTAGCTTGGAAGTGTGTTGGCCAGAAATCAAATGGGAGTTTCTCATATAGACAGCAGCAAGAACTTGACCTCTGAACCACCAATGTCCTCCGAAAAAATATTAAATTGGCCTTGAGGTGATGTTGACTCATAGAGACTCCAAGGAAGAGCGGAACTGCTCCTTGGCTTTTCTAAGATCGTAAATCATTATTTATTCCATTTGTAGACCAGAGTAAGCTTGGATTGTGACATAAATGGCTGACTTTGAGACAAAATGTAGTGTGCAACATACTTACTAAGGAGCATCCTTGTATGAACACCTATGAATGGCAACAGAAGGAAGCAAGGTGGGGGAGAGGGAAAGAGAGGCTGATACAGATCTTACATCCTTAGCTAGCCCCACAGCTGTCCAAATGGCCCAGCAGAGATGTGCTGCATTGGGTTGAGACAGTCTGCTCTTTATACCTCCTTCAATCAGTCATTGGTTCGTACCAGGCTCCCCTTCCAAAGCATGGGCTTGGTGATTTTGTGGCTGAGGCACTCATAAAGTGGCTGAAAGCTGTCCACTGACCACACACACAGAAGCTGGTACAACAGATTCTTCCTGTGAAAGGGGATCTGGGTGGTGATCTCTGTTCAACCCAGGGTGGGCCTAAAGAGCACTTGAAAAACAATCTTAACAGATAAGTTGTTTGAATAAAAGAAAGTGAGGTTCATGAAGGAGAGTAAGTCATGGAAGCTGGATAAGATGACTAAGCATACGAATAAGACGTGGACGCTGGAGAAGAATGTCAAAAAAAGTCATAAAAGATTTGAAAAGGTTCTTGAGTTCCGTAATGACAATTTCCAGCGTGGATGGATGCCCATTACTAGAAAGCCCTTTGTTCAGTGCACATTGCGAAGCATTGGGATTTGTAATGAGGGTGTGAGCTGGGGTGTGCCCCAGACTGCATTGTCAGGGTCCCCCACGAAGCAAGAGCCAGCCACGGGAGAAAGGAGGACTGGTGGTGGTGAGACTTTTGTGGAACAAAGATGGTTAATGTCTGCCCTTTCGGTGCCCTTGGAACTTTGTGCTTTCATCCTAATTGACTCACTCCTCACAAGACTGTAAGATAGTAATGATTTCCTCCATTTTAGAGATGAGGAAACAGAAGCATAGAGAGGCTGAGTAATTTGCACGTTTTGCATTTGGATTGAAGTAACGTGACATCAATGTCGTGAGCCAGGGGTCCTCAAACTTTTTAAACAGGGGGCCAGTTCACTGTCCCTCAGAACGTTGGAGGGACGGACTATAGTTTTTTCAAAAAACTAAACACTGACAAGTCCTCTGCGGGCCGCATGTGGCCCGTGGGCCACAATTTGACTCGTTCCTCATGTGGTGACCACCAACCATAAAATTATTTTCGTTGCTACTTCATAACTAATTTTGCCACTGTTGTGAATCGGGCGACCCCTGTGAAAGGGTCGTTTGACCCTCAAAGAGGTCCTGGCCCACAGCTTGAGAACCGCTGGATTAGCGTGTGTTCTTAATTAGCATACAAGACTGCCTTTTTTACAATGGGGTTGAGGATTGTTGGCTTTCTGTAGCAGTGTTGTGTGTGCTGTAGTCCATCCTATCTCTCCAATGATATTGTCAATGCTTTTGATGTCAGACCAGAGACCATATGGAATATAAAATAGCCCTGGTGGTGCAGTGGTTAAAGTGCTCCTGTGATAACCAAAATGTCAGTGGTTGGAACCTACCAGCTCTACAGGAGGAAACACCATGGCAGTCAGTTTCCATCAGATTTAGCCTTGGAAACCACAGGGGCATGTTCTACTCTGTTCTACAGGGTCACTATGAGTTGGAATCAACTCACTGGCAGCGGGTTTGCTTTTGTTCTGTGGAATGTAGGGCACCTGAGGTTACATATAGGCATTTTGTAAAAGAATTGAGTCAACAGCAGGCCTTCGGTTACAAAAGCACGCATGCTTCCAGTAGCTGCAAATATGAGTCGATAAGTAGGGTTGTGTCATGACTGTTTCATTCTACTCAGAATTACTCAGACGCTTGGTGCGGACAATACTGGGTCCCACCATGCTGAGCACAGAGGACAGAATGAAGTCGAAAGGGGAACCACATGTAAGAGTAGGAAGATTGGAAAGATACTTTTTATGGGGAATGGAGAGTCTATGTAGATTGGGAGGGGGGAACAAACCAGAATATGGGGTTGAGACAACAGACCTAGTGGTAAGAACAGATGCTCCAAAGCCAGAGGGCCAGAATTCAAATCTCCTGTCCACCACCTTCTAGCTGGGTATTTCTGACCACCACATCACTCCTCTGTGCCTCAGCTTGAGAGACTAGTACCACCTCACAAGGTTCTTGTGAAATGAATTACTAAGCCAGGAATTACACGTAATAACAATAAACATTATTAGAATAGAAATGGCAATAGAAAAGGCTGAAAGGCAATTTAATATCTTATTTACTTTTAGAATGGCACTCTCAAAATGAGGGAGAATACCTTAAAAATCAAGTTTATATCGGAAATAGTCTTTTGATAGATCTACAAATGTGCAACATTATATATATATATATATATATATATATATATGACTCCTGGAATTTCTGTGGCTGTTGTTCTTGAATAGATTTTTTAACTGTTTTATTAGGGGCTCATACAACTCATCACAATCCATACATCAATTGTGTAAAGCACATCTGTACATTCATTGCCCTCATCATTCTCCAAACATTTGCTCTCCACCTAAGCCCCTGGCATCAGTTCCTCATTTTGTTCCTTCCCTCCCCACTCCCCCTTCCTTCATGAACCCTTGATAATTTATAAATTATTATTTTGTCATATCTTGCCCTGTCCGTCTCCCTTCTCCTACTTTTCTGTTGTCCGTCCCCCAGGGAGGAGGTCACATGTAGATCCTTGTAATGGGTTCCCTCTTTCCCACTCTCCCTCCACCCTCCCAGTATCACTGCTCACACCACTAGTCCTTAAGGGATCATCCGCCCTGGATTCCCAACTCCTGGAATTTCTAAGTGTTTATGGTCGCCTACCACCTCACTTGCCCAAGAAAGCTATTCTATTGAGGGAATTACAACAAATTAATAATAGTCATTGTGTATTACAATAGTATCTTGAAATTTTGATAGCTATCTCCTCTTATCAGCATCGAAAACACCAGCAAAGGGAAGAAATCACATTTGTAGCAAGTTAAAACTAGTTTTGTAATCTTGTTTGAGCTTGTAATTGATTATGTCTTGATAGTAACAATAAAGCGAATGTATAGGACTATAGATAATGCTCTAGGGTTTTAAATATATATAAAATATACATATATATCAGAGGGCTCAAAAAGTATGAGGAAATAGTACAGAATAAAAATAATCTACAGTTTAATAATTTTATAAACGGGAAACTCAGGGTCAAAATGGAAAAGGAATTACTTAGTTCAAATATATCTATGGAGACATTACAAGAATCTGGAATTTTAAAATTTTAGTGTTCTTCCAATACCTCTCATTTTCTTTGATTAACACACACACACACACACAGACACTGCCAAACTGAAATAGTCACTATAGTATACCATTAAAGTTTTAAAAAGGATTTTGAAGATGTATTCACTTGTCCTTTAAGATGGTTTACCCATTCTTTGTCATGATTTCAAGAAACTGCCTCACTCTGCCCAACTCCCCTCCCCTCTCTGCTTAGGCAACTATATTTATTTCACATATTCTTCTCAGAGAGCACTCATACATTAATTTGAGCCCCTCAGATTCTCTGGCTGTCATTTAAGTCATGAAGGGGAGGTAGCTAATGCTCAGCAAGCTCACAGTGGAGGCGCAGATGACATGACTGCTGAGATCCCCATCCAGAACGAGGCTTCCCAGTTCCCATTAGACCTGGCTGTATTTTCCTACGACCATGCACCTCTCCTTTTCTTTTGCTGGTTAGATAGGGTTTTTAATTGGTTGCAAATAAAACAATTTCTAACTAAACATGCATGGCTATCTCCACTTCAAATTGCTAAATGTCAAGTAGCTAAAACCAAACCCATCACCATGATGTCAATTCTGACCTAACTATCCTACATAGTTTCTGAGACATTAAATCTCTGTGTGAGCCCACAGCCTCATGTGGCTGGTGGGTTTAAGCTGCTGATCTTGTGGCTAGCAGGCCAACATCTAACCCACACCACATTAAAAATCAACATATAGACATCTAGATATAAAAACTTAAAGCTATCATTTTGTACTTAAAATTTTTTTTTGGGGGGGAAGATACACGAGCTGAAAGAATGAAGTGATATTTTCACTAGTACTTGGAAGAGTTATCAAAGAGTTCTGGTGGTACAGTGGGTTATGTGTTGAGCTGCTAACCACAAGGCTGAGGTTTTCTGCTCCTGCAAAGATTTATAGCCTCAGAAATCCGAAGCAGTACTACAGTGTCAGAGTCATAAGTCGGAAACAACTTGATGACAGTGGGCTTGGTATAGTTAATTCTACTTCCAAAATATTTCTTCTCACCTACAGCATTATTTGGATATATTACCCTCTAAGAAAACATACAAAGGTGTTTAAGGAAACTTACTAGCTTTTAAGAAAATTCAAACCAAACCTCATTGCAGAAGACACTTCTCTGCTACTCCCTGGGAGACATTATAGAAGACAAGCCACATGGATGCAACCAGACCTTGGAAGTTGGAGAAGCCACAGAGACTCCTGCCAGTGCTGAGATGCTTACGCCACTGGACCCAAAGACTTTCTACCCACTGGCTTGTGACCTTCCTGCCTTTGGCTTCATTGCATGTGTTTTGTGAGTCTGAAGAGGACTTCATAGATTGGTATCGGGCAGATGGGCTAATATTGGACTTATGGACTTGATCTGGACTGGGCTGTTTTCTCCATGTTCAATTGCTCTTGTACATAAACCTCTTCCTTATACACGTGTCCATGGAGTTGTTTCTCTAGTCTACCCAGACTAACACACCTTCCTCTCCACAAGGGCCAGTTTCTCTCCTACCACTTGGTCTTCTTTATTCATGTTACGTGCGATTAAGTAGATTTTTAAAGTCACCTTGTAGCACTACCTCATTGAATTTCTTAGACTGTAATCTTTACAGCAGATCAGGCCTTTCCTTCCCCATGGGTGCTCACTGGTTTGAACCACACTTTCAGTTAGCAGCAGCAGGATTTACCATTGCACCATGCATATCACACTCCCACCCCCAGGCATATGGTGTCTGTAAATTGCTTTGATAATACAGGATGAGTGGAGCACCTAAATCAATAGGGGGAAGGGAATTAGGGGATACTTAAATGATCTTGACTAAAAAACTAAGGCCTTAAATTCAAGTAAATTAGCAGAGGATGAGATTAGCGGAAGGGCAAAAGAAGGAACTCTTGCCAAGGTGTCTAAACACATGCAGATGACAAAAGTTCAATGTGCTTAAGCATTGTATTAGGTTTTGGTTATACCTTGGAATATATGGGTGGAGTCCAATCTGGCAATCAGAACACAACCTAATGACTTCTCCTTAGGGGTGTGGCCTATTTGCGAGATGCTGGGGAGAACTGGCCTTATGACCCTCTTCTTGCTTGATTGGATCCTGCTTCTGGCTTCCTGACACTGTAATTTGTTGGTGTCCTACTTTGGACCCCCGAGGCCCTGAACCCACCAGTCCGATCTCCCAGCTTCCTGCTTCACTGGCTAGCAACCGAGAAATGGGTGGTGGTGGTGGAACCACACGATAGCCCTTTAGCCAGCAACCAATCCATAGATTGAGTTGGAGTGGGCTGGACTGCCTCTTTGATATAAAATTCTTTCATACGTGTCACTCGTTTTGTTTCTATATAAAACTCAGCTAACAGTCCTTTTAACAATTGAAAATTATATTTAAGAATTTTACTATGCCTTTAAGTGTAGCTTATGAAGTATTTTATGCTCAGGCGATGGCCTCACATTTCCCCCACCATCTAGAAGGGGCCGCAAGCACATGGGAACTTCTCTGAATCCAAGAGGGGAAGGCATTAAGGCAGGCAGTCCTCTTTTCTAGGCAATAGCAACTTTCTGGGCTCAGAACTCACATATCCACCCCAGACAGCTAACTCGTTTCCTCATAGAAAGGTCTTACACACACCCAGACTGGACTCTAAATCTTGAGAACAGTGTAGCAGCACAGTGCATTAGCTTTATAGAGTCACTGAGAACAGTCTCCTTACATCGACATCATAAGGGCTATTATCTGAAAATCAACGATCACAGGGAAACTGGACTTCAGAACTTTAGTGCAGGCATTAACTATAAGGTATTAATTATGCAAATTCTTACATCTCTGCAGCCCTCTTGATACAATGAATAAAAGGCTACTTCTAAGTTTTATTTTGATGATTAGAAGTTTAGAAAACTTTGGAGATCAGAAAATCACTGAAAGAAATACAAATTACATTTGTGAATGTATGTCAGAGATCAGTGGTGTACTGATGGTTTTCCTGGGCCAGGATTATTGCCAAAGTTGCTCGAGAGTCTGTAGTTTCTATTTTCAAGCTGGTGACTTACTAACATCTCCCTTCAGACAGGATTACAGAACAGTGAGAACAGAAAATGCAACCATGTTTTGGGCAGCAACTATTTAAAATACAGATGCTCACGAGTATGCCTTCTCATTTGGGGCAAAAATTGATTCTTGCAGGGTAGAAAAACTCAACTCTGTATTTATAAAGCATATACAAGTAGTACTGACAGATAAATACTATATGTTATTAAAATTTCATGGGGTAAAAATATCTTAAAAGGCTCTTCTGTAGGTGACCATGAAATGTTTGAGAAACACTGCTCTAGAAATTCTTTCAAGTCTTTCATGTCTGAAGTGCATAAAATTCACTATTAGGCACAGGAATAGCCAAGTAAATATAATTTTAGTAATAATTACAAATCTCCAGATGGAACAGCTATCTCAATTTATTCTATTTTTAGCCAATATACTTGAGAATGGCGCCAACTTTTTTTGGTCTTTGTTACTCCTAGTGAACTAGAAGAAGTCATGAAAATCGTTCCTACGTAAAGAAAACTTAAAAAGAAAAAAGTTTATGAATCATTAAATTTACCACACATACAGAGTAGAAATGCAAAAAGCATATTTATTAAAGTACTAAAATAGCTTCTAAATCATTGACAGATCATTGGTGGGTAAAATTTATTTTTCCTGAAAGATATAATTATTGTCACTTTAAAATTATTTTGGTTAGTGAAACATTAATTAAAAACTTTTATTTCTCAATATATTGTTTGTACAAATTAAGCTTTAAAAAAACTCCTGTTTTAGAATCTTCTGTAAAGTAAATCAGATGATCTGACTGTTGACAAAACAATTTGGAGTAAGTGGTCAAAATGTTATGAATACTGGTAGCTGTACTAGAAAGACACTGGACCACTCTCTATGCTCTATGTACAGGTGGTGGACCCTTGAGAGGTAAATAATGAAGGCAATGACTAGTTGTATGCTTTAAAAACAATTATTTTCATTTAAAAGCTTAGGGATAAAAAAATGAAAGAAAAAAGATGTTATCTAGAATCGTAAGATTCTAAGAAAGGCAGAGGAGTTGACAGATCAGAAAGCTCAGGTATAGATGCAAAGTTACGATGGAAATATTATACTAAGTACAGAAATCTATTTTAACATTCTTCATATGTGGGAAAGTTCACTTTATTTTTGGCTTGAGGCACTCAATGAAATTTATCATGTGCATAGTAAATCTCCCTATTTACTCTAGAGCATGTTAAAGGTCTTACAGTGCAACCAGGAGACATGTAAAAAATTAAATCCTTCTCCAACAACAAAAGATTTATCAGTTCCTGAAATTATATTCCCTTATTTAAAACCTTCGGGACATTTACACACCCTTATGAGCCAGATGAGTAAATATACTAAACTTCATTTTATATATATATATATATATATACACATGCTTCAAAAATCCTTGGGTAAACCAAGAATTGATTAAAGAGGGTGGTGGTGGGAGACACATAAAAAGCAAGTCCCACCATAATTCACCAGGTAACAGAGCCACATACTCAAAAGATTTTGACTAATCAAAGTCTCAGTGGCTTACTGTAACATTTCAGAGACCTCCCTCCACCCCCCACAATTTCTCTTTTCCTTTGCCTCCTCCTGCCCCACCATCCAAATACAAAGAAAAAAAAATCCACAAACACCTAGATGACCTTTCTTGATCTTTGTTGCTTTACAACGTGTACTAACAACTCAGACCTAGTGCTGCAAAAAAGATCAAGCTAGGACAACCTGCAGTTACATCGCAGTTACATCGAAGAAGCTGCCTTACTATAACTCAAACTTTATGAAAACCCAAATAACAAAATTTAGAAGCGTCACAGGAAATCTTAACCCCTCCTGCTGGTCATGCCCTATCAATAATCTACCGTCTCTAAGGGAGACCACCCTTAAAATAGCTCTCAGTTGAAGTAGAGAAATGATTCTCTGAAGTAACAGGTAATTAAGTTGAAAAAAATGACCTTTCATGTTTACCCAAGGAATGAACTCTCTTTAAAACGAAACTAGTTCTTTCAAAAAGAGCTCTGAATCCTGTCTCTGGTTAGAAAGACTGAAACATTCTCACAACTGATGACATGATTTAATCTTCTCTCACTTTTATAAACAAATGCCCCTTTTCAAGGCATTTTCAGGTTGTACAGGCAGGACTAAGTGAGAAATCCGGCTCCAGAGTCCACTCAATTTGTCTGCATTCATATGACTGTAGGGGTTGGATGTGTCAGACGTAATGAACTTGACTTTGAGGAAATCCCGCACTTTTTCTTCAATTTCCTTTAGGCCTAGGCTGGTTTCAAGAGTCTCCTCCTCCAACAAGACGGTCAAGACTAAGGCTACATCTTTGAAGGCTGCGTTCTCATGGTCACAATACTTGTAGAAGATCAGAGTGGAGCCGGCTGGCAGTAATTCGAAGTGGTGCACCACAGCTGCATTCTGCCCATTTTGGAACCCGTTGCTCAGTTCCTGGTCTACCTCTTCCTTGACAGTATCACTATCCTGAGCAGCTTTGTCGGCTCCATTAATCCGGATGGCACGGACACTACGGAAGGAAGAATAGGCGTCAGCAATTTGTTCACTCAGACACTTGAGTGCTTCTTCAGCATCTCGCGCAGCGGTGAGCAGCAGGATGGCCGGCTGCGGCTGCGGCTGGGAGCTATTAAGGTGCTTTTCCAGGAATGTGAGGCTCCTTTTCCATAGCTTCTCGTCTTGACCTTGGTACTTATTTCTAAGTTGTTCCATCTGGTTCTGGAATTGTTTAACAGCAGTGGTTTGTGCCTCAGGAAGAGAGGTGAAATAAAAGATCGCAACGACTGAAACCCCCACTAGTAATAGTAGTAGCAACCACTGTATCTGGAAAAAGCTTGCTGTTTGGGGTTGTTCAGGTCCTTCTGTTAAGAAAGAAAGGACAAGTATCAATACCATTTTATTAGACTCAAGTGTGAGAGAATTTTAAACTATTGTTAGTCTTTTTATCATGTAAAGGAAGATGGAGTTTTAAAGAGAGAGCAGTTCACACGTGCACAAATTAGTTCTAAACAAAACATGTCCGTGGCTCTATAATGAGTGGACGACTACAGATAGTTCTTTTAGTAAGGCTTGCCTCAGTCTCATTCAATATAAAGGCACCAAGAAAAGGACAATCCTCCATGAACGGTAATAGCTAGTTGACCTTTAAGATAACCTACACTGATAACTTTTTGTGCTACATAAGTTAACACTAGTAACCACTTGATAAGTCATGCCTAATTGTTACTGGCAATGATATCGGCTTACTTTTTTTTTAACCTAGTGCTTTTCCACTAATAAAGCACTTTTCCACGATTCAATCATATTATAGGAACAGTAACACTTTCTTATCTTTCACTTATCGAAGGTCCTGCTTTGGGATAATAATGGCACTATAGCCCTTTCAGAGCAACCGTTCTCAGAGTGTGGGCTGTGGGCTCCCAAAGGCACCTGAAGACCCACTCAGGGTAGTCTTTCATGTCCTGGGTTAAATTTATTCCTAGGTTATTTTACTTTTTAAAAATCATTTTATTAGGGGCTCATACAACTCTTATCACAATCCAAAGAAAAAAATCCACAAACACCTCTCCACTTAAGCCCCCAGGGAAGAGGTCACATGCAGATCTTTGAAATCGGTTGGTTATTTTATTCTTTTTGATATTATTTTAAATGGAATTGTTTCCTTAATTTCCTTTTGAGATAGCCCATTGCTGGCATATGGAAACCCAGTTGATTTCTATGTCTTTATTTTTCAGATCAGTGGGATAAAACAGAATTCAGAAATGAATCCATACATCTATAACTAAGTTTGACAAGGATACTAAGTCCAACCACTGGGGAGAATAAGAACAATCTTATTACTCAATGGTGCTACAACTGATAACCAACCACAATAAGCAAAAGAATGAACCTGTAGTCATACTTCCAAGACTTAGACATAAAAACTAAAACCATAAAACTTTTAGATAAATTGAACTTCCTCAAAATTAAAAACTCAGTCTCAGATAACCTTATTAAAATGAAGGAGGATTCTACAGAATGGGGGAAACTTTTAAGAATTATGTATCTGATAAGGACTTAATATCCACAGTAAATAAAGAACTTATATGACTTAACAAAAAGACAAACAATCCAATAAAAAATTAGACAAGCAACTTGAACAGAAATTTCACCAACGAAATAAAAATTCCCCAAATCATAAAAAGATGTTCAATGTCAATTTGCATTAAGAAATGCAAATTAAAAGCACAGTTCAATATCACCCCACATTTACTAAGACGGCTATGATAGAAAAATAATAAAAACAGGAAAAAATTAAAACGAGGTATTGACAACAATGTGGGAAAATTGGAATCTTCATCAACTGTTGTAAAGTGGTAGAGGTGCTGTGGAAAACCTTTCAATGGTTTTTCAAAAAGCTAAATAAAAAATGATCTATATTCCAGCAATTCCACTGCTAGGTAGATAGCCCAACACAATGTAAGTAGGAACACAGATACTTGAACAACAATGCTCAGTGCAGCAGTGTTCATTCACGATATACCTAGTGTCTATCAACAGATGAACAGATAGGCAAAATGTGGGCACACCACATAGTTATTAAAAGCCTTAACAGCAACATGCTATAACATGGGCATACTACAATAAGTAGATCATAAAAGTTCAAATTGGAAGGCGGGAGGAAGGGAAAAAAAGCTCAAATATATACAAACCCTTTATATAAAATATCTAGATTGCACAACTCTTTTTATGGTACACAAATTATATATCAATAAAACTGTTAAAAGGCAAAGAAAAAAGAAATATCTAGAATAGGTATTTCCCCCCAGTGGTTACCAAGGGCAAGTGGGAGGGAAGGAGGGAGGGGAAGCCACTTCCTAAGGGATCTTGAGCATCTGTTATGACTGACAGAAACATCTGAAACAGAACATATCCTGTGAGTATTAGAGCAACATCAAGCTAGTGGAGAGGCAACACTAAGAGGCGGGAGAAGGGGGAAAGTGATGGTGGGGCAAAAGGAAACAGAGGCAAGCTCTAGGAAGCAAAGGTATGGATAGAGAGATTAACAGAGGTGTGCACTTAAGCAAACACATTAATCCATAACAATAGTGGTATGGGCCTCTGTACATATATTTATAAGGCAATATACTGAAGGTGCAGACGGGCCTTGGGCCTCGGCTCATACCTTTCCTCAATACAAGAACACTTTGTTCTCACCAACAGGCATTCTGTGATGCTCATCCCATCCCCCCCCACACGATCGATCGCTGAAGACAAAATGGGTGCATAAGCAGATGTGGTGAAGACAAAGGATGGTGCCCAGCTATTAAAAGATATAGTGTCTGGGTCTTAAAGGCTTGAAGTTAAACAAGCAGCCATCCAACAGTGAAGCAACAAGCCCACATGGAGGAAGCACACAAGCCAGTGTGATCCTGAGGTGTCATCAAGACTGGGCAATGGACATCAGAAGATTCACAACAAACAGTAAACAACCAAACAAAAATGCATTAGTGAAAATGGAGGGGGTTGGAGCGGAGACCCAAAGCCCATCTGTGGACAATGGAACATGCCCCACTAGAAGGGTAGCAGGGAGGGAGGGAGTCAATCAGGGTGTAGGAGAGCACTAATGAGGCATGCAATATACCTCTGATCCCTGGAGGCCTCCTAACCCTACCCCCTCACCCGGCTATCACAAGCTCAGTGCCGCCTCCCAATCCAGACCGGGAGCATGTACATAGGTATAGGCAAGAGATAAAACTCATGGCACATGAAACCCAAGAACAGGAATGGGAATAGTGATACCAAAAAGGCAGGGGAGGGGGAGAAAGATAGGGAGGGAGAGGGGCACCGGTCGCAATGAATGCTATATAACCTCATCTCACAAGCAAGTGGGAGGAACAACAGAAAGCAGAGGGGAAGGGAGACAGCGGTGGGGGTGAGATCTGAAAATAATTAACAATCTACACTCTATCAGGGGACCAAAAGGGTGGGGGGGGGGGAGAGAGGAGCTCATCCCAAGGGCTCAATGGAAAGTAAATGCCTAGAAAAAAAATGATGGAATATATGTATGAATATGTCAGATACAACTGATGTATGATTTGTAACAAGAGTTGTAAGAGCCCCCAATAAAATGATTCAAAAAAAGACTGACAGAAAAATCTGACACAGAACATGAACAAAATTGATATTATTGAGTGATACATGTAAAAAATGTTGAAATGACAAATGTTTTGCTATATTTGTATTTATCACAATTTTTTAAAATAATAAAAGACCTTTCAAATGGTGCACAAGAAAATTGTTCTTATAAATCAAGTAGTATTGACTTTTTCACTGTAAACTGAGAGTGATTATATGCTTCATCTTCAGGCACTCACGGCTTAAGGGGGGCATGGGATTATACTTAGCAATGTCTTCCATGAAAGTTAAAAATTGTCCATTTTATTAAATCTCAACCCTTGAGTACAAATCTGCAATGGACTGAACTGTCTTCCAAAAAGATATATATGCCCAAGTTCTAATCCCTGTAGTGGTGAATGTGACCTTGTTTGGAGCCCTGATTGGGCTGTTAACCACAAGGTCTGCTGTTTGAAACCAGCAGCCGCTTCTTGGGATAAAGATGAAGCTTTCTCCTTCTGTAAAAAGTGATAGTCTCAGAAAACCTAAATGAAAAGTTCTTTCTGTCCTAAAGGGTGGTTAGGAATCAGAATCTACTCAGTAGCAGTGAGCAGTCAGTGAGTTGGGGTAGTAGGATTTTTCTTTGTAAATATTAGTTAATGAATACAGCAGAGTAAGGTGGATTCTAAGACTAATCTTTTCTGAGTGGCATTTTATAAAAGTGATCAAAGATGGAAAGACACACACACAGAGTCAAGGCAACATGTGAGGGTCAGTCTATGAAAGAGACAAGGCAGGCTCTTACCAGCAAAAGAGGGGGGGCAAGGAGGAAAGACAGAGAGGAAGGTAGAGGGAGGGTATGATCGTTCATGTACAGCTCTGACTTCTAGCTACCAGGTTGTGAGAAAGTAAGCGACTTTTCTTACTTCCACTCACTTTGCGGTATTTTGTTACAGCAGTTCTAGGACGACCAAAACATGATCTTTAACTCTGTGTGAGAGATGGGGAAGCACATATAAAGCACTTTTTCTGCTGCACACCACTTTACAATGGTTGTCTCAGACAACGAACACCATGTGGCCGAACTGCTAAACTGCTTTTCCTTCCACAGAAAACCATTTTTACTTAGAGGAATAAGTGACAAACTACAGCTATTCAGACTTACAAATTTGGCAGACATATTCATGAAAATAAACAAAGTGAACTTATTACTTCTGGGAAAGTAACTGACAATATTTGTTACCAACTACAAAATTCAAGATTTCAAATGAAAATTAGAATATGGGAACATTAATCTGTCACTATGATTTGACACTTCCATTAATTTAAGTTTTTTTTCCTTTTTTTAATATTAGTGGTAACATTAGCAAATGTGATCTTGTGATAGTTCACTATGAGTTGGCAGATCACCGAATCATCAGAATGATGCAAAGGTCTAGAGAATGGGAGAGAGTTGCCCCCAGGCTCTACAGCAGGTATATGCTTCCGTGCAATTCAAATCAGCCCACACCTCTGGGGATGTCTTCCACTGGGTTATGCCAAGTGTTGTTTTTCCTTCGATTCCTCAAAGGTAACTAATGAGGTTAATAGGATGAGTAATTTTATTTATAGTTATTTGTGTTCTATAAAGACAATAAAACGAAGGGGAAAACAGATGCTGTGTCAAATAGTTTAACCGCACAGAGTTAAAACTGCCAGTAAAAAAGAAAACATTATTTCTACAATCTTTAAAATGAGGTTTTTCAAAAGGTGTAATTCAAAAATTTTGTCATAAAAAAATTTTAAAACAAATATGAACCACCAATTTTAGAGAATTCACTAAGCAGAAACTGAAGATATGCTTACGTTGGCTGGAAGTTGATGGAGATTGGTTTCCAAATGCTGATTTCTGAATGTTGTCATCTAATTATAGGAGTTAAAAAAGAAAGAGACTATGAATTTATGTTTCAGGATCAGAGTGCTTAATTTTAACAGAGAAAGAAAATACAAATTCTATTAAGATAAAAGAAAACATGACATCAGCCAGAAATAAGAAAAAGCAGAACATCCAATTGCTTGTGAGTGAAGTCTCCTGGAGAACCAAGACTTATTTCTACACAGCCTGTGGTAGGTATAGTGCAAACATATATTTAATACATAGATTGTGCAAGAAAGCCTTTTGAAGCATTGAGCTTTTATCATTTAATGGCATTGGTGACACTGCTGGGACCAAGTTAAGAAGACAAAGCAAATAGGCACAATAATTATAAAAGGAAAACATATACCGTCTGAAACACTGCCATACATTGAAAGCTTGCCTGGGGAAGATGCTGTAAAGGGGGGGGAAGGACAACATGTGGATTACAGATAAACTATTCAAAGTGTTTAATAGGAAACCCCATTTTAATCCTATTTTCTAACCCAAAATGATTAAAATAATGCCTCTGAAAATCTTCTGACCATCTCAAATATTAATAATTTTAAAAGTACATTTCAAAATCTCTTTCAGCATTTCTGTTAACAGACAAGTACTTTTGTGTTAGGTTTGTAGCGAAAACATATCTCAAAGATAACTTCCTCACAACTCCATCCACACTCTACTCTCATCGTCACCTTAGAAGGTAAGTTTTCAATTGTTCCATCCCTCTTAACGTGGGAGTAGGTAGGCTGCGATGCCTAAGAGGGAAGACAGAGGGTCAGGGCTCAGCCTGTGGGCAGCTGAGTTGTCTCTCTTATGACCTACTCTTATTACTTGTCCATTGTCTAATGTTTTGTTAATTTTCTGTATGTAAATGGTTTCCTAGTGTTTAACAGCTCTCACTTGAGAAACACTGGGTCAAACTGGAGGGATAAAATTAGTAGGGAAAGATACAGAAATAGCTTCACTTTGGTCAAATGACCACAAAAACAAAATAAAAAAGACAAAATGTCTTGAACTCTAATTCCAAGAGAAATATTTTTCAATGACTAGTTTAGACTTGGGAACATCATTTAAAAGGTTTCTAAGTTAGGTCACCAAAGTTTTGAATGAATTACTAAAAAAAAAAAAGTGACTTAGCTGCTTATTTTACTTCACTCCATGGATACAAAGCCCAAACAAGATCATATATATGATGTGTATAATGTGAAGCTTTATTCTATGACAATGCTAATGATAACAAATAGTAAAGTAATAGTTTTTATATAACATGTATAGTAGCTATGATTATTCATAAAACACACACACTCAGCAGTATATACATTGCTGAGGTAGGACACTGACTAGAAGGCAATGTCTAGCCCTCTATTGCTAATTAACTGCAAATGAGCATTAATAATTACATGGCACCTAGATATTTAGAACTTATATTCACATACACATAAGATCATTTGAGTCTTAAAATGACCCAGCTATACCAAACTAAACTCACTGCCACCGAGTCAATTGCAACTCACAGCAATGCTACAGGACAGGAGAGAAACTGTGGGTTCCTGAGACTGCGAGTCTTTACTGCTGAGTGTTTCGAGGTGCTCAACTGCTGACCTTAATGTGAGCAGCCTAACAAGTAGCTCCTACAGCAGCAGGACTCCTGCTTTAGGAGTAAGAACTAGTCTTCTCTCTCTCGTCATTGTCTTAACACCTGGGAAAAGGAAAAAGCAGACAGTGGATCTACCTTTCTGAAAAGGTTAGAGAAGTGGTTCTCAACCTTCCTCATGCCGTGACGCTTTCATACAGTTCTCATGTGGTGGTGACCCCAACCACAAAGTTATTTTCATAACTGTCATTTTGCTACTGTTATGAATCGGGCGACTCCTGTGAAAGGGTCGTTCGACCCCCAAAGGGGTCAAGACCCACAGGTTGAGAACCGCGGGGTTAGGGTGACAGTAGAGTAACAGTAATGATCTAAAGTGCCTTCAAGAGGGGGTCGTCAGACAGTGTAAGACAGGACAAAATGATAATTTATAAATTAACAAGGGTTCATGAGGGAAGGGGAAAATCAGGAGCTGATATCAGGGGCTTACATGGAGAGCAAATGTTTTGAGAATGATGAGGGTAACGAATGCATAAATGTGCTTCACACAATTGACATGTGTGTGCATTGTGATAAGAGTTCTATGAGCCCCCAATAAAATGATTAAAAACCAAACAAACAAACCACAGCGTGCAAAAGAAACTAACCCTTCAAAAGGGAAAAGAAAAAAAAAAAAGGGAATTAATTAATTAAAAAAATAAAGTGCCTTCAAGTTTTAAAACAACCTGGTCTAAACATGACTTTTTGGCCTCACTTACTTAAATAAGGAGAAATGTACAGTTAAGACATAGAAGAAATTTGGAATGTTAGGATAAAGATCTAAAAGTGGTTTTACATCGAAGAGAAATCGATGAGAAAGCTGTTTGAGAACTCACTGCAGTCTTCCACTCCCACTGGAAATATTTACTTTCTGCTCATTGTCCTTTCCTCAAAGTTCTTGTATGTTTAAAAGGCCTAAGAAAGTCTGTTATGTGCACCTTAAAATGCCTGCATACTTCTCATATCTTACTTCTACACAACTCTCAAAGCCCAATAGATGATCTATAGCAGATGGTTATTAACCAGTGTACAAATATTTGTCATACTATATATTTATGACAAAGTAGAAATAGAAACAGAAAAAAATTAGTTATCAATTTTGTAACTAAATTCTATTTCTGCATGCCACAATCAGATCTCCAAAACAATTATATATTCTTCAGCACTGAATCTGTACAGTACCTTATTAGAGGAAACAAAATTCACACATTTTTTAAAACAATGTGTACTACTTCACTTATCTGTAAGTCTTTTACCTGTTATTATCCAGAATGTGTATATAGTTAAGAACTAAAAATAACCTGAGAGTTTTTCACAGAATACATATGGAAATTTGTGCATTCCTACTTCCAAGTGTCTCTCAGGTCTCCAATTAAAGTTAATTTTAATATTCTGGCTATAAACATAATCGCAATAAATTAAATTATGAACATTTGATTTTTAAAGTATATCAGCTCAGAAAGAGCATACTGTACAAAGAAATGATCTTATAATAGTAAGCATATAGCACAGTAAGAAATACCCGCCAGCAAAAAGGCCGGGGTGAAAGTACTACTTCAGCTTTATACTACTGGAGAATTCACTTAAATGTGGGGAAAACTTCTGTGCGTTAACACTGGGGAAAATATGAATTATGAGCATTATCACTTTACTGGAGGAAAAACAATGCCACCAGAGCTAGCTTGACCAGTTACTAAGCTAGTCCTTTCATAAGTATCACAGACTAAATTGTGTCCCCAACAAATATGCGTGTCAAATTAGCCGGGCTGTGATTCTCAGTCTGGTGATGTCATATGGCAGCTATGAGATGACACAATCACACTTGTGTTGTGATCTGCCATTATTGGCCAATAGCAAGGACTCTTAAGGTGTGACACAACACCTTTAATCGGGTCCCAGTTCTGCCTGATGTAAGTGGAACTTTCCTGGGGTGTACCTTGCTTTATCTTACTAGAGATACAGTGGGAAGCCCTGCTGGTACAATGGTTACACGTTGGTTTGTGATCTGCATGGTCGGCAGTCCAAAACCACAAGCAGCTCTACAGGAGAAAGACTGTGTTTTTTATTCCCATAAACACATTTTGATAGAAATTATGATAGGTACCAAATTCAACGGATTGTTTCATCACATTATTGTCTTAAATTCTGTGATAATTTATCCTAAACCTCAAAATAAAAAGATTGTAGCTTTCAGCCTTCAATTCTTAAAATTATGGGTATGTAAAGCCACTCCAAATGATTAGAAGCTGCATACATAAACAAAAAATAATACTGTCAGATCTGAATTTCATTCTATGATTTACTGCTGTTAGAATTGTCAGCTTGTCAAACCCAGAGCCATCTTCTGCTGGTTTTCTCATGCACGATTCACCTCCTGACAGCCCATGAAAATAAAGTTATCAACCAGCAGCAATATCTGTTCTGGATACATGAGATCACAATGTAAATGCTTTCTCTGAATAGCCAAATATTTTTACATACTCATCAAGAAAAACACAGTATATAAATCTGAACACTATTTTAAAAATAGGTAGAAATTCATTCACTTACTTTGTATCCTATTCCTTATTCTTGGGGTTTGTTCAACCCACTCTTGCAGGTTTTTTTGATATCCTGAACCTGGAGCAAATAGATTTATGAAAGTATCTTTTCACATACTTTGACAATTTACACCATGTTCTAGTGTTTTAGGTTAAATCTCACAGAAAGGCAGAATGAAACAGGGTAAGAAAACATAAAAAATAGCCTGAGAAATAAAAGTTAACTTCAAAGGATCAAACTTGGGAGGATGAAATACTTTCCACACCCAAATGGGCAGCACATAAAGATCACCTGCCAGGAAATCCTTGCAGACGGCTCCCTGGTCTATGGAGGACACTTCTCCAGATTTCAGTGTTACTTAACAAAAATAATTTAAAAAATAACCATTCAAATCAGATGTAACGTCTTAGTCTACTACAATACTCACTGACTGGTTGGCTACTGACATCCACTGACTATGTACGCTCAGAGGGAAATTATCAGAAGCTTACTCGATGTGAAGATCCTGCACATGGAGTTCTGGCAGATTTGAGCCCCTTTGGGCACATCTAAAAGTACTCAAAAAAGAGGAAATGCACGTGGATGAAGCTTCCTGTGAACACAGACCAAGGAAGGGAAGAGCCTTGCTATCACACAGAATGCATTGGAAAGTGGGTTGAGCTAGATGAATCTAAGGTAAAATCTAGCACCCTAGCTTTGACTCATTTTAAAGTAGTTCTAGTTTTTAGTGCTTTCTTTCCAAGCAAGGCTGTCTTTATTTTCTATTGTTAGCTTTTTCTTCTGACTCTTTGCTTTTTTATATTTTTAAATGTTTATCAGCACACGAAATCCAGGACGGGTGACTCTATAGAGATAAGAGACAGTAACTGGATTCAGGGTTCCTTATGGTTATGGCAGGGAAGGTTGGGAGCAATGGGAGCTATTAACAGAAAAATAAAATTTTTAAAAATTAGTTCTGGTAATGATTGTACAACACTTTGATATTAAATTACCGAACTGTATGATATTTAGATAACAATAAAATGATTTATAAAAATTATTTCGTCTTGCAAATAAATGATCTTTGGTAAAATATTCCTGATCTATTTTAATATAGCACAGTATATGTTTGGTGGATAAAAAGGCAAAGAAGGTAAAATGTCCTTATAAGGACATTATATTGGCAGAATACATAATAATTTGAACTAATGGACTGAAAAAAGAGCAAATCACCAATCACTTACTCTGTACTCCAGCTTGCTTATCATGAGCTGTTGTGAAATCCCAGGCTAAAATAGAAAGAGGGATAAAGTCAAGGAATATTTTGAAATAAAAACAAAACATTGTGTTGCTTATTGCACGAGCACCGAAAATCAAAAATTCAAAAGTTTTTCTCCCCCCCACTATCATGACCCCAATTCTACCTTACAAATCCAGCTAGACCAGAAGAGCATGTACACTGGTAGATCAGTTAAGAGCGGGAAACACAGGGAATTCAAGACAGATAAACTCCTCAGGACCAATAATGACAGTAGCGATACTAAGAGGGAAAGGGAAAGGTGGGGGGAAAAAGGGGGAAGCAATCACAATTATCTACATATAACCCCTCCCAGGGGGCCAGACAACTAAAAGTGGGTGAAGGGAGACATCGGTTAGTATAAGACATGAAATAATAATTATTTATACATTATCAAGGGTTTGTGAGGGAGGGAGGGAGGGTGAGGGAGGGGGAAAAATGAGGAACTGATACCAAGGGC
Organism: Tenrec ecaudatus; assembly: GCF_050624435.1. Classification (NCBI taxonomy): domain Eukaryota; kingdom Metazoa; phylum Chordata; class Mammalia; order Afrosoricida; family Tenrecidae; genus Tenrec; species Tenrec ecaudatus. Next base: position 193,451,372 of record NC_134530.1, on the reverse strand, counting down.
TCAAGTAGAAAGAAAATGTTTTGAGAATGATGATGGAAACATATGTACAAATGTGCTTGACACAATGGATAGATGGATGGATGGTTATGAGTTTTACAAACCCCCAATAAAATGATTAAAAAAAAGTTTTTATCACTCACAAATCCAACACTTAGATAATAATTATAATTTCTCATTTTCAAAACTTCAAAATGTTCAGGAATTGGATAAAAGGTCAGATTTAGAATCAATATCATTAAAATAGCTGCAATGTATTAAACGTTTATCAGGTGTCACATAAAATTTTACTTCATTCTCATCCCCTATGACTGTCCTAGATGGATTTACTAGCTGAGTAATGCAAACAGTTTACTAGGGGCTGTTGGCACTTGGAATGCTAGAGGTTCGAGTTCTACCCAGAGGCACCTTGGAAGATCTACTTCCAAAACGCAGCCATTGAAAACCTGATGGAGCACAGCTCTACTCAACACATGCGGGGTGGCCAGGAGTTTGAACTGATGTGATGGCAACTAGACTTTATTACATAAGCATCTTAGTAGATTTAGATAGTAGCTACAATGTGAAAGATATGACTTCAAGTTTTGGAGAGGTATTTAAAGACAATTTATAAAAATATACAATGGAATAGTTACAAAAGGTTGTTAAACAATTACAACAAAGTTGAGCTCCAAATGTGTTCTCATGGAGTTAGTTCTAACCACTTATTTGTATACTTGGAAGTTTTACAAATAAATACACATCTGAAACAATGTATAAAAAATAATCTAAATATGTTTTTTGAGTAAAAATGAAATGGCAGCTGTAAAATAATTCTAGAAATGTCTAACTTATTCTTCCACATTTGTTTGAAGACTTATCAACAACATTCTTCTTAAAAAAAGAGGCTTCTAGGTTTGTTAAGAAATAGAATTAAAAAAACACCCGGAATTAATAAAACAAAACGGAATTAAGGGATAACAGAATTTTTCCACACACTTTCTGAAGCCCTCCTACTTGCTTTTTAAAAAAGAAAGTCTTGACTTTCATTAATTCTAAGAAGCACTTTTTCCAAACGCCTATGAATTAAGGTTGCATGTTATAATCAGTGTTGTGTCATGGTTTAACTTGATGGGAGCTGGTTCTCTTTCAGGGATACATAAAGTCATTGGCATCTTAGATTCCTCGAATCTTAACCACCTATTTGTGAATTTACAAAGAACCAACTCATTTTCATTGGTGAACAGAATTCCATTGTATGGGTGTATCATCGTTTATATAGGTATATTTAAGAGCTTCTAGAGATCATAGTGGTAACAAAGGACAAACGGATATAAATGGATTCAAAGAAAAATTCTTCACTAACGTATTTCTTGTGAGTAGCTTATTTTATTTTTCTTATGTTTCAGTTAACAAACCCAGGTGCCTATTAAAAACTAACTAAATACATACAAGGGGACTTTCTTTAATTTTTCCATAAGCTTTTTGAAGCCCCTGTGTATATTTAAAATGGATTTCTATGAAAACAGATTATTAAAAAAAAAAGAACACTCATTATGGAACAGAATGCTAAATGCCTTTTCTCTAGAAATAGTCTCATATTCTAACAGAGGTGATAGGGAAGGAAAAAAAATACTTGGAAGTCTTATACAAATAAATATATTTTAGGTGATTAATGTAAATTCTGGTATTTTATTCAAATACAAATCTGAAACACAAACTCCTATGTCTGTTCCTAATGCATATCTCCTGTAGAAAGGCTACAAAATATCAACTTTACAGTAAAATAAAAAAGTCAACAAAGTTTTACCAAAGTCAATGGTTTCAACTATTGCAGAAATTTATATTATTTTCCCATCTGTTTTTTGTTTAACTCAAATCCAGGCCAAGGTACAAACATGAGTAACCCAAGAAGTGAATTCCAAGAGAAATATGTGATGAGTTAGTTTAGAATTCACTAAAGGTCGGTTCTGAAATGTTCATCCAAATACAAAGTGGATCTTCAGAACCAGGACAAGTTTTCTTCACAGCAGACCTGTAGGAGTGTAAGATATGGTTTTACTTACTTTGTGATGACTGCCAAGGTGATTCTGGATAGTGGCTAGTTGATCTGATGTTTGGATCTAAAAAAAGAAGGGAAAAAACCTATAGCACACGCTAAAGTATGTTGGACTTTTTAAATGTACACTTTATAAAAGAACCATACATACTTAATCAAAAGGGAGAAAGTACTGAGATAAATCCCAGGCATTTAATACCTGGATACATAACTTATTTAAAGCTACAAACAAAACGAGTTTCTAAAGAGTTTATGTAAAAGAATATGCAAATCTTCTGTCTTTTCCCAAACCATTTTTAAAAGGACAAAATGATAAGAAATGAAACACAACATATAGTATGGAAGGTGAAAAAACCTTTAAGTTGGGAAAAAATGTGAACATTTGCAATGATGAACCATTTTGAAATCATTAACATTCCAAAAAAAAAATCCCCCAAAACAAACCAAAAAACCCATTCATTGTGGGGGGAGGGGTAAAAAAACAAAACAGAAAACCATTCATTTGCTTTAGAATCTTCTGGCCAGTGGGTAACACATTATATTGCGCAATCTTCTTACAAACTTTTCCCACATTTAAAAAGTAGGATTTGTAACTAAATTTGTATAAAAATTAGACTGCTAACTTGGGCACAGAAGAATTTGACACAGAGGAATGGTGGCTAAGTATTTTTTGACAGTATCCTCCTATTTACTAAAGAAGTTTTAAGCATCAACTTCTGATAACTATTTCTGACATTAGATGCATGTGACTGAATCACAATATTAATCGGTGTGTAGATTATAAGATCTCAAAAGAAGCATTTTAAATGGATAAAAAAATTTTAAATAATGAAATTCTAATAATTTATTCTTCGATTCGAATGATGACTGGCCGAAAGGTAACTGAGGACGAGGGCAGTCGGCTCTGTGCTATGCCTCATCCCTTTGTTCTTTTACAACTATTTTCTTCTGCATGTGAGCGCTTAGGCTCCCATAAATCACAGAATTCGTTACAGTTCTAGAAGGATCAGAGACCAACTAGGATTTATGTGCTTTCAAATAGCAATATGCTGGCAGTAAAACTATTAACTATATTAATGGCTTAATTAGCCTCTTTTAAGAGCTTCACATATACATAGACTAAAACTAATAATAGTACTTAATTTGAGTATTTACTATATGCCATATAACTTTCTAAATACTTCACAAAAGCCTTTAAATGGCTGCACATTAATTTTATTTACTTACAAAAGGGGAGATTTAAAAAATTTTACTGTTGAATATACATAAAACGTAGTTTGTACATGTGGAATTTAGTGATCGTGATTACACTCTTGCAGCTGCAAGCAGTGGCACCCTCTCTCATTAACAAACTCATTGCCCCACCAGGTCTCTCTCTAATCTTCCCAACACGTACTGTAAATCTGATCTCCTATAGACCGGTGTTAAAGCAGCACAATGCTCAACAGGCAGGAAATATTTTTGGGTGAAGGAGAAAAAGATTTTAAAATCATTTCAGTTAACTAAGTATTCTTCTTAGATACCACACCCAAACTTGACAAGTGGTAGTTTTCATCAACGTTCTTATACTAGGTACATTAAAATCAACTGGACTCTCTCCCTTACATTTTCAGTAACAGTGTTGGGAAGATGTTGGGTTCACCAAGTATGCAATACGCATGACTTCTAAATGCGGGCATATGGCATTATTCAAAAAGTTCTCATGTGTTAATGGCACTGTCTCAGATGAAGAGAAGCTGGTGGCAGCAAAGTGTTCCTCATCATCCTAACTTCTGCACAGCAATTTATATTTTGCCATGGCAATGAACACTGCCAGTTGTTTATTTGAAGAAATGCAACAGACACAATTTGAGAAAATTCCTGCCACATGATAAAGTTTAAATAGCCACCACCCGTCTGTTAGTAATTTTTTCAACAAAAATGATCTGTGATAAAAGTGGGTAGGCCAATTTACAGCCCAAATGCTTTTCTACAATTAAATCATCCTATTTGGATCTCCAGCAAAGCACATTAAATAACCCTCTCATCTTGTCACACAGGCTACTAAAACTGTGTGTACTCTTAAGATCAAGACTCAATAAAATCACACCTTTTAAAGACTACACCTTTTTTTCAGACTACATTCTTAAGATTCTAAGTATCCTCTTGATTTCTTTGATAACCCAACAGATTAATAAATTCAAGTGTGTAAATTTCCATAAATTTATACAGCTTTCCTTATTCTTTTTGTTATCTCTTTCTAGCTTCCTTCTATTATGGTCATATTCCATGCTTTATGTAATTTCAATCTTTTTAAACTTACAGAAATATACTTTGTATCTGAAAATACTCTACAACAAATACATGAGCAATGACACAGAGTGTGAAGTATGCTATTACTGAGTGACGTGCTCCATAGCTGTTAGGTCCAGATGGCGGGGTTACTATTATTGCAAGTATTTTCTAATCACTTTTTAAATTGTTCCATTCATCATCAAATAGTTGTGCATACAATATCCTTGTCTTATAGTAAATTTTGACTTAAAACTGACTGTCACGTATTAATACTGCCACTCATGCTCGATTTGTATTACTGCTTGTTATGTTGAATGCCTTCCTCCTTACACTTTCATCTATGTACACACCTGTGCTTAAGGTTAGATAATATACAAATGTGTCATATTTTTAGTTGTCTACCAGTTTCTTTACTGGAGAATTTCATCCACCTATATTCACAGCAATTAATTACCTAAAGGGGAGAATTTATTTCAAAGATTTGGTTAAACATACCCTCCTCCCCCTGAGAGTGATGGGTTTCTTTGTCCTCTATCTTCAAAGTTGAATTATTTTTTTTAAGAATCCTCCCCCCCCCCCAATTTGAGAAATTTTATTACCAAATCACTTAAACTTCCTCGTTAACACGTGAAAGGTCTCTATGCCATTCATCGTCATCGAGTCAATGCTGACTCATAGCGACCCCCTGTAGGTTTCTGAGGCTGTAAAGGTTTGCAGGAGTAGAAAGCCCAGTCTCTCTCCCTCAGAGCTGCAGTTGGTTTTAAACTGCTAATCACGCAGATCACAGCACACCTTTTTCGCAAATCCCTCCCATTGTATGTTATTGTCAATTACAATCATATAGCCCAGATTCCCTATAATCTCAATATAAATGGATTTTATTATATGTATTCAGGTGGTTGTTCAGTATCAAACACTTTGAATTACTGAGCTGGTATCATGTTTTCTTCCTAGGAAACCCCCTTTAATATTCTTGCAGGGCTAGGCTGGTGGTTATGAATTCCCTTAATTTGTTTATCTGGGAAAATTCTAGTTTCACCTGCATTTTTGGGTAATGATTTTGCTCGGTAGATTCTTTCAAGGCTTTGTTATGTCACCTTATTGACTTCTGGGCAGAGTTGTGGATGAAATATCACCATTTAATCTTACTGAGGCTCCTTGTGACTTTCCCCGTATTTTGTGTTGCTCTCAAGTCTCTATCTTTGTATATAAAAAGTTTGATTATGATGACTTGTGGAATTTCCTTAATGTTTAACCTATATGGAGTTCATTGAGCATCTTAACTGATATTCTTTCCTTCATATTTGGGAAATTTTCTTTATTTTTTCAAAAATAGCTCTGGACTTGGTTTCCTCTGTTCTCTTCCTGGAATCCCTATTATGCATACACAATTTCTCTCAATGTCCCTCAGAATCTTTAAGTGCTATTCATTTTTTTCCCTACATGTTCTTCAATCTGTGCAAGCTCAAGAGTCTTTGTCTTCTAGTTCACGGATTCTTGCTTCCATTGTTTTCGCTCTACTTCCATATTCTTCTAAAGGGACTTTGTTTTTGTTAGTTTAATATTACACTTCAGAATTTCTAGTTACTTTTTACTTAAGGTTCCTATCAAATTTCTTGATTTCCTCCTCTATTATTTTTCTGAATTATTCTAAAAATTTCCCTATGTTTTCCTGTATTTCATCAAGAACCCATATACTAATTTTGGAATGTCACAGCATTAAGTGAGTGAAATAGAAGGCTCATCTTTCACTGGTGAGTAAACAGAAAACATCTACTGCTTGTTCTAAAGATTCACAAACCTCCATATCTATCACAATTCCGTCTATAGGCTTCTTTTCATCTTTCTGCTCGTCTGTGCTAAGTTATGTGAATGTGTTTTAAAAGACTAAACTACCTCCTGTTGGTACTGCTTGTTGAGGTGCTACACTCAAAGAACCCAATGATGGCTTCCCTTGATCTCTGCTGCCCCCTCAGGGCACAGACTTGGGAGAAATGGAGGGCTGAAGGACCTGAGCAGCTATGGCTCAGGGCATGCCATCCTCTCGTTACCTGAGGGCTCTTGCTGAAGTTGTTGCAGTCCCCTGCCCATGCCCCTGGGGCCACAATGCTCATTCAAGCACTGGTCTCCCAATCAGCACCAGCCTTCTTCACTAAGCACGCCATTTACAAATTAATTCAATCTTTACAATGATGCAGATGAGGACACTCAGGAACACTGAAGTTAAGGGTACACGCCTACTACGTACAGGCCTGAATCTAGAGATTCTGGCTCCAGACACTAGTCTAACCATTATGCATTTGTCTGAACAAAGAATGGGAGAACTTGAGGGAATACTGAATGCCTCGAAACCCATTTGTAGACGTACTGGATATAGCAGTGTTTCCCAGCACATTTTTAAATGCCGTTTTTGTGGTGAAATTAGGTAACTTGGCTGATATTCGGGTCAGCTTATACTCGAGTATATACAATATTTTATGCATAGAATGATAAAGTAAAACACAGGAATTATAGAAATGCTCAAGAGGCAGAAAGGGGAAAGTCAGGAATTACTCTTACACAGGACAAATTATTAAAGTCACTTATTGTTGAGTTTACAAATTCATTCAGCATCTCCTTATGCCTCAAATTGATAATTTTCTATCTTTAGACAATTCTTTCCTTGAATAAACTTAAGGATAAATTCACATGAAAAATCAGAGGTTATTATTCACGTGGTATGCATTTGAACGATCCAGAGTTAGAAATAGTGATCTAAGTATAAGAAAACTTACTAGGAGCTAACCAACAAGCCTAGTAGTGAACCAAGGCCCAATGACAGTGTGAACAGTTTCTCTACAAAGTCCAAAGGCAAATTAAAAACTTACTCTTCTTTTAAACACAAATCAACTCATTTTCCATAGATATCAAAGCAGATTTTAAAATGATTTATTTGTTTTGATATTTTATTACTAGCCAAATATACAAGTAGGATCAGCAATTCAATATGTAATGACTATTAAGGGAACACTACTTTTAAAAAGCATTAAAAAAAGAAAATCACAAAATATCTTTATATTTAAATTTAAAAAATAGTTGGTAAGGTAAGTTGCTCTACCAGTATGCAGTTAGGTTAAAATTTAGCAATTTATCATTTGATTTCCTTTATGATCTATTTAAATTCGCTTTCTTCTCAATTGAGATTTTTATCTATTACTTTGCTCTTGTTTTTTTAGAAAAACTGTTTTTTTTTTGTATATGAAATCCAGGATAGGTAATCAATAGACACAGTAACCGGATTAATGAGGGTATGGCAGGAGGGGTTCGGGAGAAATGGGCAACAAGTAACGATGGTTACAAGAATTGAAGATGTTCTAAAACTGATTGTGGTGATGATTGTACAATTCTTTTGGATGTGAGTGAACTACTGAATTGTGTGATATGTGAATTATATGCCAATAAGCTGGTGGGAAGAAAATTAAATTTAAAAAAACTGTTTGGGGAAAAAGTTAGATAGAAAGGAAAAGAAAGTTCTATCTGTAAGCATTGGTACCTCCAGACTCAGCTGACTCCCCGGATCTGAACTTATTATTGTCAGAACAGCCTGGTTCCTCTTCCTCAGTTTCTCCTTTTAAAAAAATAAAGAAGGAGGTAGGGGAGAGAATACACTTGTTCAGTCTTTATTGTAATACAAAAAAGATCTGGGTTAAAAAACAATACCAAGTAATTAAAGTGCTTCAAAATTAACACAAAGGCCTTTTTAGTAATCAGATACAAAATTGCTATTTTCCATGCTTATTATTTTGAACCATAAAGTTTCAAATAGACCAAAAGTGAGCTTATTTTTGGTTCTTTTGAAACACATAGATTTCAAAGTGGGCAATGCCTCTCCCTAGAATGATATGGGGGTTGGGGGCGGCAAAAGCAGAAACCGACACTTTATCCTGGATTATGGGTTATAATGCAAAAGTTCTTAACTGCCAGGGGCGCACCGAGTAATTTTTTTTCTCAAAAGGGTACAGAAAGTCTATGCCCTAAACAAATATTTAAGTCTATCTTATGAGGAAAACTACAGAACACTATTACAAGAAACCAAGAGTGACCTCAACAAATGGAAGAATATCCCATGCTCGTGGACTGGAAGACTCAATATAGTAATGATGTCAGTTCTGCCTAAGGCACTATATAAGTTTAATGCAATCCCAATACAATTCCCTCATCTTTCTTCAAAGAAATGGAAAAACGGATGACCAACTTCATATGGAGAAGGAATAAACCCAGAAATAAGCAGAGAACTCTTCAAGGAGGACACAGTGGGAGGACTTGCTTTACATGACTTTAGCACATATTAAATACAGCCACAGTTGTCAAAACAGCATGGTATAATGACAGATACTCAGACCAATGGAAAAGAACGGAAACCCCAGATATAAAATCATCAGCATACAGACAAAGGATCTTTGATAAGGGCACCAAAAACATCCAATGGTAACCAGATATGCTGAAGATGAAATACACCTGTGTACATTGAAAGAATTCACCAAGAGAGTAATAAGAGAGCCAACCGACTGGGAAACATCTTTAGCAATGACACATCAGACAAAGGCCTTGTTACTAAAATCTACAATACTCTGCTAGCTTCCAAAAAGAAAAAAGCTAATTGCTCACTGAGGAGATGGGCATAGGACCTGAAATTTCAGAAGCAGAAATCCGAATGGCCAATAAACATATGAGAAAATCTTCCCAATCTTTAGCCATAAGAGAAATGCAAATTAAAACAACAATGAGATACGACCTAACACCCTCAAAGATAGCCTAATTCAAAAAATCAGAAAGCAACAAGCGTTGGAAGGGTTGTGGGGAGACAGGAACTCTCATCCATTGCTGGTGGACCTGTAGGTATGTACAGCAACTATGGAAATCAATCTGGCGATATCTAAAACAGATCGAAATAGAGTTACCATATGACCCAGCAATCCCCCTACTGGGTATATACCCAGACGAGGCAAGAAACAAACCACGGCCAGACATCTGAGCTCCAATGTTCATTGAAGCACAAGTTCACAATTGCAAGGAGTTGGAAACAACCCAAATTCCTATCAACAGACAAGTGGATTAAAAAACTGTGGCACATACATACAATAGAGTACTAGGCACCGCTAAAAAGCAGTGATAAACGTATGAAGCACCTCGCCACATGGGAAGAACTGGAGGAAATTATGTTTAGTGAAGGAAATCAAGCTCAAAAGGACAAGTACAACATAAGTCGGCCGAGGTAAGTTTGAAAAAAATGCAAATGGGGCATTGGGAAAAAAGCTACTGTATACAAACATTCCTGGGGTGAGGACCAGGTAGTATGACAGGGGCCAGCCAAATCCAGGGATACATATGGTAGGAAAAAAAAGAAAGGGTAGTGGGGGGAACAGGGAACTAACCCACCCAAGGGAAGGGTATTGTTTATATCTCCACAGGGAAAGAGGGACCAGACCTCCAACTCAGTGCTCCAAGATGTGAATGCAACATACCAGCATGGAGTAGGGAACCAGTGGAGAGGTCTGAGGGGTGGGTCCTAATCCCAACTATGTGGACACCTGCCCCTCCCCGCAGAACTTATTTCAGAGGACAGCACTGAAGCTACAGCTCAGGGAGAGGGACATGTCTGATCAGAGCACACAGGAGCAAATGAAAGGGAAGAAAGAGAGCAGTACATCCTGGCCCACGCAGCCTTGAGCATGATATTCCCACTCAGAGCAGTCAATCCACAGAGAAGACCATATGGCCGGCCCCACTATGAGACATAGCATCCTTCACTGACCCGTAGCCTTACAAGGGACAATAATGGAGACACAGTGTGGGAATTGCACCCGATCTGACCACACCGAGGCAAAACACTTAAGGGCGTGCAACAGAACAGCAAGGGGAACAGAGCAACAAAGTCCCCAGGGAATATAAAAAATAGACTTTGGGCCCAGAGCGTGGCACCCCATCTGACTCGACTGGAAAACACTCCTAGAAGTAGTCCAGCAGTCCTTGAACTAACTATAGACTTTTCTTTTTGGTTGTTTTGTTTTCTTTTGTTGCTTTGTTTTGCTGTCTTGTTTTTGTGCATGTTATTAAGCAACAAAGCCCACATGGAAGATGTACACCAGTCGGTGATCACCAGGTGCCAAAGGGATCAGTTATCAGGCATCAAAGAACAAAAAATCATATTATGTGCTCACCTTCCCAATAAGATCGCTGAAGAAAAATGGGTGCATAAGCAAAAGTGGTGAAGAAAGCTGATGGTGCCCAGCTATCCAAAGATATAGTGTCTGGGGTCTTAAGGACGTATGGAATGCAATAAGAGATGTACGAGCCTCCAATAACATGATTAAATAAATAATAAAAGACTACTGTGCTCACTTCCGCATCACATATACTAAAAGAGACGATCTTAAAAACTATATTCAGCTATAATATACTAAAAAACAATAAATAAGCAATAAATAGTGGGAAATTTTTACCTCAGGGCGAGGGGCACAGACGGGGATGGGACAGAGAGGGCAGGGGACTGTCTACGGTTGTTATACAATTAAATTCAGCAAGATCAGTGAAGGCATGAATGCTTCACACATTTCAGTCTTTAGGTGAATAATTTCATCTTCAAAATATACTAAATTTTTCTGCTGTACAAGCCAAAAATAGATTGGTTATCTCCACAACCTTGAGACCAGAAGAAATGGATGGCATCTGACAACCACTAGCAAATGCTCGGAAAGGGACATTAGAAAGTCCTGGAAGAAAAATATGGACCAAAATTCTAAATCATGGAAAGGACCAGGCTTAGTTAACTGGCAGACCCCCTAAGACTATTGGTTTTAGTAGTCACCTTTGAGGGCTGAAACGGAAATCAACTGTTAGAATAATCAAGCATTTAAAATCAAAAGGGAAGCATTTACCCAAGGACAAATTCAGAGGGCTAGGAGTGATGGAATGGAAACAAGAACCACAGGAAAGATGTGGGATAAATAAACAATGGTACACTGAGGGAGCCGCAATGGGTAAGCTGAATCAGATTGTTGAATGTGAAACTATGCTGTTCTGCAAACCATCCGCTACTTCACAATAAAGAGTGAACAAGAGAAGAAGAAAGACCACAACTCTTACTCATGTTAGGTCTAGATCCGATCCCTACAGCTCAATGCTCAGCCAAATGACTAACAGGTCTATAAGGGGAACAACCAACACTGGTGACACAGTTTAAAATAACCATTTGAGATCAAAGATCACAATAGACTTAAGGACAAAGTTCAGAAGGATTAGGAAAGGTGGAAAAAAAAAAGGAAAGGTGGTGAAATAGAAACAGGAACTAAGATCAGTGATGTCATCCTGAGGGGACTGCAATGAATGAGCTCAAACAAACTGTGTAAGAATTGTTGAATGCAAAACTGATCATCTGTTCTGTAACCTTTCACCTAATTCACAATAAAAACATTTAACATTTTAAACATTACTTTAATAAGAAACATATTTATAATTACATGATTTGAAAATATTTTACAAAAAGAAAGATATATATTTTACCTTCTTCAGAAAAACTGACCTCCGGTTGGTCTTTAGTGGTTTCTAAAAGAGAAAAGCATAAATGTCTATAATAAAAGCTAAAGGTTATGAATAAATTATCTAATATGGAAAAGTAAACATAAAGACACATTACATAGGTTTTTTTTTTTAATGTTATTCCTAAAGCAGTGGTTCTCAACCTTCCTAATGCCACGATCCTTTAATACAGTTCATGTTGTGGTGATCCCCCAACTATAAAGCTATTTTTGTTGCTACTTCATAACTATAATTTTGGTACTGTTATGAATTGGGCGACCCCTGTGAAAGGGTCGTTTGACCCCCTCCTCCCCAAAAGGGATTACGACTAACAGGTTGAGAACTGCTGGTCCTAAAGAATCTACTATTTCTTCTTAGGCTATTTCAGAAATAATATTAACCAGAATCAGAAATTAAATTAACGATTTTTCTTCAGCTACAGGCCTATTTATACCCATGTACAAATAACCTATGTATGCAGAAAAACTAAACACACTAATCTTTATAAACCGCCCAGGTATGCATTAGTCTAGTACCTGCAATGTGGGCATCAAACCCACCCACTACTCTGTGGAGAAAGATGAGGTTGTCTGCTCTCACAGGTGAAATCAATTCAATGGCAGTGGGTTAGTTGGTTAGTCTCGATTTTCATTTTGCTATGTGTTAGACTCTTTACATTTCCTTGATAACCCTAGGCCACCAGTCGAATGGATGAACTACTCCTATTAGTGCCCTGGTACATCCAAGGACTCCAGAGAGGGCAAGAAAGCTTCTTTCTAGTTACAGCTGGTTTCCCACATCACTGCTTCTTCTTGAACAGAATCTGAACAAAGTGCCATGAACATCAAAACCAAAACCCTACTGCCATGATCTGTTCTTGACTAGCCTGCTTTTGTTCGGACTGGCCACTTCCTTCTCTAGGGTAGCCTCTGCTTTGCCTTCAAGATCATTCTGGGAAAGCCTTAGTTCACATCCTGTATATATTCTTTCAAGGATGCTTTAGAATATAGACCTCACTTGTTTAAATTTCCATAGAAAGCTCTGCTTCTGTTCGCAGCTGATCTGGGCATGAGAGTTTTGGCAGCTATTCAGCAGAATGCTCAACTTTTCCCATCAGAATTGTGTAAACTGAACCACTTGAGATGTTTTGGTAGTGGTTATTGTTTCTGCAATCAGTCCTCGGTCCTCTTCAATTAGGGCATGAAAAGCTTACTTTCCCCCTACAATTTGTTGTCAATTGTTTGCCACTGCAGGCTTCATCTTTCATCTCATCCCTTCTTTTAAAACACTTATTTTTAAAAAATTGAATTAACAATTTTATTGGGGGGGAGGGTTCTTACAACTTTTATCACAATCCATATATCCATCATGTCAAGCACATTTGTACATGTTGCCATATTTTCAAAACATTTCGACTTGAGCCCTTATCAGCTCATTTAACCCCCTCCCTCATGAACCCTTGATCATTTACAAAATATTCCCCGTCCCCCACATCTCATCCCTTCTTAAATCAAGTGACTCATTTGTAAATTTTCTGTTTCTTTGGAGCATCGTTCCCATAAACTTTTTTTTGTATCAGCGATCTCACATTCTACCACACAAGTTTCACCATGAATCTGATGTTTATAATTGCTTCAATTTTAACAGAATTCATGGTATTCTTTATGGGTGTTCTTCACAAACTGTTGTCTTACTCTTTTCAATACTTCACACTGAAGAGCCTATTGAGATGTGATAACAAATCAGTAAAAGTTTACCTGGTAAAAAATAAAGGAATCCATGCATAGTTTTACATACTCTGCATCTTTTATGAACCTTGTGAAGACTTTACTTGTGGATTTTGATATAATTATATGGGCCACACGTCCCAAGTGAACTCTTGTGGTAGAATTGGTGGTGTGAAACTCATTTCTTCAGGTTCATGTATTTATATAAATCTCTACCACGCGGTAATATGCAATTCAACTGAAACAGAGAATTTCCTAAGAAATCTGAGGCTGAAAATGATAGTGGGCAATACATGTCCCACGGGTCACAAAAATTAACTTTTTGAGGAATCGTCAAAATGTTTTGCGCACAACAGCTCCGTCATCTTACATTCCCCACCAGCACTGGAAGAAGGTTCTAGTTTCTCCAAAATATCATTAACATTTCTTGATCTCCACTAAGAAAAAATGAAATGGGGTAGAAAGGGGGAACCGATTACAGGGATCTACATATAACCTCCTCCCTCGGGGTTGGACAACAGAAAAATGGGTGAAGGGAGATGTCAGACAGTGTAAGATATGACAAAATAATAATTTAAAAATGATCAAGAGTTCATAAGGGAAGTGGGAGCAGAGAGGGAGGGGGGAAAATGAGTTGATGACAGGGGCTTATGTGGAGAGCAAATGTTTTGAGAATGATGAGGTTAACAAATGTACAAATGTGCTTTTATAATACTGATGTATGAGTGGATTGTGATGAGAGTTGTATGAGCCCCCAATAAAATGATTAACAAAATAGTAAGATTAAAAAAAAACACTTAGAAAATCAAAAACGAAAAAACAAAACAACTGTTATTCTAATGGGTGTCAGGTGATATCTCGTGTTGGTTTTCATTTATATCATCCTAATGGCTAATAATGCTGAGCATCTTCTCCCGTGTTTGTTGGACATTCGAATATGCTCTTTGGTAAAGAAACTATCATGACCATGCTTTGATTAGGCTGTTGGACTGTGAAGTTGTAAATGCAGACTTAAATACAGTGTTTTAAATAGATTGACTATCATAAACTTTCTTAAAAGATAAATTAATTAAAAGAGATCCATTCAACACATTGGATTGCATAATTGGGCTAATATATTGCCAAATGATCATAAGCCAAAAAGTAACACACATCAAACTCATTGAAGAAAGCTAAGAATTTTTGTCAGCTTTTACTGCTCTTGATTTGAAGCTCTACTCATCTTTTAAAATGGAAACCAACACGGAAGGCACTGTCAACACATGGTAAATTTGCAGATTTATTTCTCAAATCAGGTTAGTGATAATACTGCTCCAAGGGGCTCCAGTGAAAATGCTCCTCTTTGGCAGTGGCAAGTGTACCTGAAACACAGTTCCAACATTTTTTGCCAGGAAAAAACTAACTCTCAGGAAATTGTCAATAATGCCATTTTATTCTTAAAAAGGTAGTTTTAAAGTGGCATCCTTAGACAGAATGCCCTTCTAGTTTCTCTTGATCAAGCAGAAAAAAGACTGCTGCAATGTCAGCAGATCAACCCACTAGCCAGTAGGTGGGAGAAAGCAGAGGCAACTTGGCCCCATGAAGATTTTATAGGCTCAGAAAACCTACCTAGGGCAGCTATGAGTTGTAATTGACTTGATGTGTAGTGGAATCGGTTTTGGGATTGTGCTAGTTATGAGGAATGAAGACAAAAGAAAATGGATTATTCCTGCTTTGACTGGAGACAAAAATATGGAGATAAATGAGACTAGAATGCTGTCTCAAAGAGAAGACTGGATAGAACACAGGGCTCATTAAATGTGGGGTTTCATCTGTTTTCTTGTTTCTTCATTCCTACCGGTGATAAGAATCAGGGATTGGCAAACTTCTTCCATAAAAGCTCAAATTGTTATGTATTTAAAACTTTGTGGGCCACATAGGCAAATTTTTTTACAACTCTTAAAAAATGTAAATCTCTAGAATTAAGTTAAGTTGGATGAACAATCTGGAGGAGAAAACAGGACCAACGGTTGGGTGGGGGGGGGGCAGGAGAGAGGGGGAGGTGGGGGGTGGAAAGGAAGTGGTGTTAACAAACTCAGGGACAAGGGAGCAACAAGTGATCCAAATTGGTGGTGAGGAAGGTGTAGGAGGCCTGGTAGGGCATGATCAAGGGTAATGTAACTGAGAGGAATTACTAAAACCCAAATGAAGGCTGAGCATGATAGTGGGACAAGAGGAAAGTAAAGGAACTAGAGGAAAGAGCTAGGAGGCAAAGGACATTTATAGATGTCTAAATAAAGGCATGTACATATATAATTTATATATGAGGATGGGGAAATAGATCTATGTGCACATATTTATAGGTTTAGTATTAAGGTAGCAGATGGACATGGGGCATCCACTCAAGTATTCCCTCAATGCAAGAATACTTTGTTCTATTAAACAGGCATCCCATGAAGCTCACCTTCCTGACACGATTGCTGAAGACCAATGGATGCATAAAGCAAATGTGAAGAAAGCTGATGGTGCTCAGCTATCAAAAGATATAGCACCTGGGGTCTTAAAGGCTTGAAGGTAAACAAACGGCCATTTGGCTCAGAAGCAACAAAGCCCACATGGAAGAAGCACACCAGCCTGTGCGATAACGAGGTGTCAAAGGGATCAGGTATCAGGCATCAAAGAACAAAAAATCTTATCATTGTGAATGAGGGGGAGTGTGGAGTGGGGACCCAAACCCCATCTGTAGACAATTAGACATCCCCTTACAAAAAGGTCATGAGGAGGAGATGAGTCTGTCAGAGTGCAGTGTAGCAATGATGAAACATACAACTTTGCTCTAGTTCCTAAATGCTTCCTCCCCATCACTATCATGATCCCAATTCCACCTTACAAAACTGGCTAGACCAGAGGATGTAAACTGGTACAGATAGGAACTGAAAACACAGGGAATCCAGGACAGATGATCCCTTCAAGACCAGTGCTGAGAGTGGTGATACCGGGAGGGTGAAAGGAGGGTGGGATAGAAACGGGGAACCGATTACAAGGATCTACATATAACCTCCTCCCTGGGAGGACAAAAGAAAAGTGGGTGAAGGAGACGCTAGACAGTGTAAAGATATGACTAAATAATAATGCATAAATTATCAAGGGTTCATAAGGGTGGGGGGACCGGGGAAGGAGGAGGAAAAATGAGGAGCTGAAGCCAAGGACTTAAGTAGAGAGCAAATGTTTTTACAGCGATGAGGGCAATGAAAGTACAAATGTGCTTTACACAACTGATGTATGTATGGATTGTGATAAGAGTTGTATGAGCCCCTAATAAAATTATTTTTAAAAAGTTGCCATAAAGTGTACACAAAGTTTTTAAGTAGAATAGGCAAGAATATTTCATTATTTCAGCTCTACTAGTCTTATGAAATAGTCTAAATTATCATCTAATTAATAACCTAAGATCTGAAAACATACTGTTCTAAAAAAGCCTTAAATAGCTCACATGAGAAACTGTTAGGTACAATAACACCTAAGCTGCATATCACAAAATTTGTTTTCAGACCTAAATATACATGCTGAAATCGCTAAAGAAATTGCTCTGAACTAAAGTGAGAGATCAATTTTTGTTTTCCTGCTCTGTCACATGGGAGAGAAAGCGAGAAGGGGGCGGGGCAGGGTCATTCACCAATCACTCTAAACCCCATGAAGCACTGGTATTAGTCGCCATCACATCAAGTTCGGCTCACTGCAACATGATAGGACCCCGTAGCCCCACCCCGCAGGGTTTCCTGTGCTGTTTGACTGGAACTAGCCACCAGGAAGTTGCAACTTTTTAAAAAGGAAATTGGTGATTACCTCTTTTTAAAAATGTCTTTACTCTTTGTGAACCTTCCACAAATTTAGAAAAGACCTGCTACTTAAAAAAAAAACAAGTCCAATCAATGTTGACTCACTTAAAACCACAGATCTTGGTTCCTAATGCCTGATATACCAAAGAAGAAATCGAAAAGTATGTAATCCAGTTCAACAAACCTAGCAAAGGACACTGAAGTGCCTACAAACATCTCAAAACTAATTTTGTAAATAAAGAAAAAGAACTTTAATTGGTAAGCTACTATTTTTCTTGTTAGTAGTGTGAATTTAACAAAGGCTAATATAAATGACAATGCATTTGTTATTGCACGCCCTTTATATGACTTGTAAAAGATTCCTGATGGTGAGTGATTAAATATTTGGCCGCCAATCAAATGATAAGGGGTTTGAGTCTGAGGGAGAAAGTTGAGGCAGTCAGTCTTGGAAAACTACTGGGGCAGTTCTGTCTTACTGAGTAATTATGAGCCAGAAATGCTATGACATTTAAAAAAATTAATTTAAGCACATACATAAATAATTTCAGAAATAATAAAAACAAAAGGTTCTAAACAAAGCTCACACCATAGGGGCAATGTTTCACACGACGAGATATTAACCAAGGAACAGTCTCAAGTCTATGACACAAATACGTGTTTTTCTTTCTACTGATAATTAGACTCCGCAAGAGAACCTGCAAGAATGATAGAAAACCAACCAAATTCACTCATTTTGGAATTTCCATTTGTGTTGTATGATGAATCTGTAAGAGACAGTAAGAAAATGATTAGAGCTGAAAAGGAAATGCATCATACAGTTCCTACCACAAGATGTACATCAAAATTGCAACAGATCGCTATCACTGGTAGACCAAAAGGAGTAGTCAACTATTTTAAGAACCGTCTTAACTGCTAAGGGGAACACAATTCTCTCCTTCCACTGACATTCTTAGGGGGCCAAGAAAACACTGAAAATAAAGAGGAAGTAGACACATGGAAACCTACAAAAGTTTTTCTCTATAGATATGAGATGAATCTAAGGGCAATACTTCCTAAGGTTTTAAGAATGCCCCCCAACCCCACAGAGGTAATTTGATAGCCTTGAGTCACAAATCCTCATTCCTGAATTCTTTTATTAGCATTATATTGAAAAGAATAAAATGTTTCTGACCTTAGTATATACTAGTAACAAGTAACAAAAGAGCTGTCAAGCTAACAAAAAGAACTACAGCAACACCTCAGGAATACTTCTTAAACTGAATGAGGAAGGCTTTTATGGAGGGGAAAGTCCTTGAGGGTAGAAAGTTCTTCCAATTTGTGCTAAGTAACCTTAAACAAACAAAAAATAAGTAGGTGAGAAGAGTACCATGCTGAAAGTTATGTTTTAAAAGTGATGAAGTGATGTACACATGAATTTCTTAATATCACCAACTATAGCTCTGGAAAAATACTTTAGACCTGGACAACACTGGTTGCCTGTGAGGAGACTGGGTGGGAGGGAGCCCTGTTTGTGTGTTGAGTTGGGTCACCCGTATTGGGATGGTCAGTATTTTGAAATCATCAGCTGCTTCTCAGAGGAAAGATGAGGCTTTCTACCATCGTAAAGATTTACAATCTTGAAAACCCCCAGGAGCAGTTCTACCCTGTCCTGTAGAGTCACTCTGAGTCAGAATTATCTTAATGTTAGTGAGGATTTATTTTTCCTCAAGGCTGGGTGGCTATGAATAGATGGTAGAAAAACTATCCACCTTATAGTTACAGTACTTTTTGAATTCTGGACCATATGAATACATGTAATAGCTTATTTTAAAATAAATTTATATTTATGAAAGTATTAAACCATAATGCAAAACTATCTCTTACCAGATCTTGAGTTTCTGAGAGGGGGTCTAAGCAGGCTCCCTGGAACGTCTTCACTCCCCACTAATTTTAGAAAAAGAAAACGTTTAATATAAAATAGTAAATGTATATATTTATTATACATTCATCTCTTTATACAATAAAGGTTTATTAAACATTACATTAAAATAGGTCTGAGTATACAATAGTGAATAAGAGACATATAATACTTATAGTCTGTTTGGAAAAATGTATAATTTTCTTAGCTGACAATATTTGTATACAATACTTCAAATAAAACTCAATTTCTGAATTTAAGACCAAAATCTTTAACATAGTACCATTACAATTTTCTATGTTCCTTTGTGGCTTAACATTATAGATTATTAATGGTATATATTTTAATTTTAGGGCTAACTTCTTGAAAGTTAATACCTTATGGGAACTTCAAAGTATTGTAGCAGAATTCTACTATCTTTCAATTCCATTTTTCTACAAACATTTTGAAGGCCCTTCATACTTCTTCCCTGAAACTGTTTAATTTTGTGTGTATTCAAGAAATGCAAACTCTAAATATTAATGTATACTTTCTCAAAGAGCCTCATACATATTCCAAAAGCCAACATATAAATTCAATTTAGATGAACCTATGTTTCACCCATCTATATAACAAAAGCCTTGTTTTGGGTTTGCCTGAGAACTGCAAACAATTCGGACTGGCTATCAATGGCTTGCTCCGTGACATTAGCTGCTTATGGCTGCTTTTATAAAACTGACGTGGCCAATTCCAGTACCTAGAACAGTCATCTTGGAAGGATATGCATTCATTTGCACAAAAAATACTAAACGAACACCTTGTTGTGCATCCCATAAGTAGGCTGGAGAAGATGTACTCTCCAGTACAATTTCATGAAAAAAGAATACCGTGTATCTGTACACTTTACAGTTTACAAAGTGACTTTGCACAGATTCTCTCATACTTGTAGTGAATTACGAAGTGCAGACAACATGAAGGATCTGAAGCTCAGAGATGGGAAAGGGACTTTAATGGTACTGTCTTCATTATTTTAACTTATTTAAATATTATGCAAGGGCTCCTCATTTTTATTTAAGGAGCCCTGGTAGTTTAGTGGGCTAGACACTGATCTGCTAACCACAAGTTAGCAGTTGGAATGCACCAGCTACTCTGAGGGAGAAAGATGAGGCTGTTTGCTTTCATAAAAATTTAAAGTCTTAAAAACCCACAGGGGTAGTTTACTGTGTCCTACAGAAGTTAGAATGGACTCAATGGAAGTGAGAGTGAGAATTTTTATGTAAATCTTATTTTATGTATTCAAGATCTTGAAAATTACTGTATATACTCGTGTATAAGCTAAGTTTTTCAGCACAAATCAATGTGCTGAAAAACTGGAGTTCAGCTTATACACGGGTCAGTAGTACCCCAGCGAGGTATAACATCTTGCTGCCAACCCTTCCCACCAGGTAAATGGGATGAGCGCCTATTATCTCCCAGGTGATTGCCATTCCTCCGCTGTTCATTCAAAGCCCCGCTGACACGGCAGGGCTTTGAATGTTTCTTTACTCACATCTAACCAATCAGAGCCGTCCTATGACGTGTATCTCTGAATAAGCCTTTTAAAGACCGCGTGCGAAGGATGTGGCATGAATGGATGTCATCTGGTCAAGCCCGACTAACAAAAGGAGGAAATCTCATGAAGCCTGACATAGAGTTAATAGCAAAGTGGGTTCGAGATGCATGGGAAGACATTCCAGAAGACATGGTGAGACGTGCCTTCCAGAAATGTAGTATTAGTAATGTTATGGATGGCAGTAAAGACTGCGCTTTGTATGAAAATGACAGCAGGGATGGTGATGACGGCGATCTCAGTGAGGACAGCGTCTATGATGACCTCACACCAGCTGAAGCTCTGCGTTGGGATACAGATGATGATGAAGAATCTAGTTTTGAAGGATTTTAACTCTACATTTTAGCTTGGTTGCTGATTGAGCTCAGGGAATAGTACTCTTAAGGTATCATTGCTGATACCTTATTGTTTTTGTTGAACCTATTTTCCACTTACTGTGCTGGTTTACTAATGTTAAATGACTTGTTATCCTTTTATTTTTTTAATTTAAAATATTTAAATACATCACCCCACTGATGTCTCAATTTTTAGTAATTTTATTTTCATTTGTTTTAATTGTTGAAATTCCCCAATAGCTTCTGCATTTTCCACCCTAGGCTTATACTCGAGTCAGGTAATAATTAGGTACCTCTGCTTATACTTGGGTCGGCTTATTTTCAAGTATATATGGTAATTTTGTTTCTTGGGTGCGAGGCATACAATGAAATCTATTCTAAGTAAAATGCCAAGATTAAGGTTTTTCCAAATGTCCTGAAAATCTGATTGTAGCACTCATTACCAAAGCATGTTACTAAAATAGTTTATAGTCTTAACATAGTAACATAGGCTTTTTAGGGACTTAAACATGAAGGTGTGCTATTTATTTGGAACCAAACTTGAGCCAGATAATACTTTACTCTAAATTGGAAAAATAGTTAAAAATAGAAAGCATATCTTATTGGAAAGAATGAATAAGATAATAAGTTGAGACTTAAGTAAAAGCAACCATCTAACCCAACTTAAAAAACAAAAACAACCCCCTCTAGATGATTAGCTTCATTAACTAGAACCACTTATTGTGGTGGTGTAGGACACTTTCCTAAAACCAAAAAGAAAACAAAATTAAGCAACAAAGGATACTAAGCATAATAATTTAGCTGAATGTTATCCTTTCCCTGCTTTTGAAAGCATTTCAAATAGTTTTTATAACTTAAATGGACTATTAAATGTGGCCGATTCCCATGCTTCATTGATTCTAAAATGCAAATTTGGGGGATATTTTAACATCATAGTAACCCTTTAAAACAGAGGATTGCTCACAGGGTTTACAAGGCGATAAAGTCTTTATGGGAGCTGGCTGCCCCATTTTTCTCCTGTAGAGCAGCTGGTGGGCTCAAATTGCTAACCTTTTGGTTCACAGCCAGTGCTTAGCAGGGGTCCTCAAACTCGGACATTTATCCCGCCACTGGTGGTTTTGCCTGTTTTTTATTTAACTTCAAAATAAGATACGTGCAGTGTGCGTAGGAATTTGTTCATAGTTTTTTTTTTTTTTTTTAAAAACTATAGTCCAGCCCTCCAACAGGTCTGAGGGACAATGCACTGGGCCCCTGTTTAAAAAGTTCGAGGACCCCTGGTCTAGGCATTGTGCCACCAGAGCTCCTTAGCGTCTTGTAAACTACAGAACACAATAATTTAAACGACAGCACTGTTTTGTTCTAGGTGGTAAATAAAACGATGCTAGTGTATCTTACATCTGATGGCATCTTGGAGTGTATATAACATGAAACGGACAAGACTGACTGTATCATGGTTTTAAATGTCATGCATTTTGAATGGTGAGCAGCGTGGTACATTCACACATTCAACACTTAGCAAACATAAACAAGTAGCCAATGATTACACAGAAGCATGAGAGGTGCTTGACGAAAATAAAAAAGCTCTGGAAAAGAGAACCTGGGTCTGAATTTTGGCTCAGCCATCTACCACGTGCTCTTGAGAAGAGTCTTAATCACTGTGCGCTCCAGCTTTCATACCTATGAAGTGGGAATATCTATCCTGAAAGGGTCCAGATCAATTAGTTCTTAGGAGGCAGTCACGTGTCAGCCACTATCTCTTCTTGACACACTTCTGTATTATTAAATTCAGTGAATCTATAGAGATGATTCTGAGGGAAAGATGGGCTTTCTACTCCGATAAAGAGTTGCAGTCTTGGAAACCCCCAGGGGCAGTTCTACGCTGTCCTATATGGTTGCCAGGAGTCAGAATTGACTCAAAGGTCTGAATATAGTACAGACTCGATGAAACTCTAAATAAAGTTGTGTGTTGAGACCTTTGGTGAGTCTGCACATTAAATTAAGAAAGGCAGTTCAAGAGCAAACCAAAAACTCAACTACTCTTACCTGGAACTTCTTCTGTTCTGACAGTTTTCTTTGAGACATATGGGGGAGATGGATCATCCTCTTAAAGATTCAAAAAAACAAGAGTTATAATACATGTCCTAGGAAATCATGGTACAGAGTATGCATATTCGCATCGATACATAAGCAGAAATGTAAGGAATTCATTTTTTAGAAATACGTAATTAGCTTCAATAAAGAGCTATGTGGAAAAAAAAAAACAATGTAATTAGGCTTACTAAAACTTTGGGATCACATTACCCGGTCCCGAGGGCATGGTGGGCTATCTGTTGGGCTGCTGACCACTAGGCCAGCAGTCAGAGGCCAGCAGCACTCCTAGCTGAAAGATGAGGCTGCCTGCTCCTGCAAGATTCACAGCCTTGGAAACCCGCGGAAGCAGTCCTACTTTGAGTTGGTATTGACATGGCAGCAGCAGGCTTGGTTTGTGGTCACTCTTAGACTAGAAACTCAAGTCACCTAACGTTTTCCAGTAATCGATTACAAACACAACCACAAACACACAAGTACCAGAAGACAAGCTAGATAACTGTACTTCCACGCTCAACAGAAACTTTACAAAAAGAAGAGTCAACCAACTAGGGAAAAGCTTTGGAAATGATATATCTGGTAAGGTCTAATCTCGACAGAAAACTTGTGGAACTGGGGAACTGGGTTGAGGGCTTAGAACCACAGTCTCCACGAGCAACTTAGCTACTGGCTTCCATGGCTCATGAAGACAACGCTCCATATTTTAGTCTGGTGAGGAGCTGCTAGGGTTTCAAATACCGGCGAGCAGCCACCTAAAGTGGAACTCCTGATTGAGGAAACAGAACCTCAATAAAAGAAATTAGTCCACGGACAAAGAAGTCGACATGAACCACAATCTCGCCTCGCTTGAGCCTGACTCTAAGAACTCAGAAGTGCCCAGCTAAAAGTACTGATTGCTCTGACCAGGGAGACATCAGATCCACGCAAACAGATCATCCGAACAGAACTAAGGAGAATGCTGACACGTTGTGAGAAGTGTAAACCACGCCACCGAGTAATATGTAAAAACCCAAGCCCACTGCCATTGAGGTGATTCTGAATCACCGTGACCCTCTGACAGAACTTTAGGATTGTACTTTCTAAGACTGCAAACCTTTACAGATGCAGACAGCCTCATTTTTCCCACGGAGCAGCTGATGGTTTGAAAAGCCAACCTTGTAGTTAGCTGCCCAACACTTAACTCACTGTACCACCTTGAATAATATATCACGGTGAGTAATATGTCAAAAATTGTTAAAGGAAAACCTAATTTGCTATACAAGTTTCAGCAAAAATCACAATTAAAAAGAAAAAATCAAAAACAAAAAACTTTGTTCAGAATATAAAAATAAGTAGTTATCACTTTACAACAAAAACATTCAGAAGATTTTAAAACATAGGCTAAAATCATTAAAAAAATTATGAAGCAGATAAGTACAAATATTCAGATCCTTAATATTTACTAAATCCAATGCTGTTTTGTCAATAGCAACTCATAAAGACCCTATCATGCAGAAGACTGTTCATAGTCTTGGGAGTAGACAGCCTCATCTGAGAAGGGACTGGTGGGTTTTAACCACCACCACTGTGGTTAACAGCCCAATGCTTAACTCACTGAGCCACCAGGGCTCCTAGATTTAGTAACAAGGTACATTTCTTGGATGAGAGCCAATACAATGTAACATTTACTGTGTACCATGTGCAAGTGTTCTATGTCCTAAGTGGACAGGGCAGTAACACATGGCCTGAGTGAAGCAAGCTACTGTCTTTCAAATATAGGTTATCCTTGTCTTCCTACTGTTTCTAATTTTAAAAAGAGACAAACATTTATATTTTCAGCTCAGCAAGCTTACATATCTTTGATATGAAATGTCTCAAATCAGCACGTTGTCAAATGTGTCAACGCTTCCTGTGTCAGCAGAAAAACCTTCAGCTACTACCAGCTTCTGAACAACAAACCACTGCCTCTGCATAGCCACCGGGGGTCTGTCATAGCACTGTGACTCAACCTCCTTCAACACGCCCCGGATTTTGTTTTATGGGCGCCTTACCTGGAAATTCACTGTGGATTTCCCCGTGGGCAGGGTGGGAGAGTATGGGTTAAGGGAGTTGATTCGCCTGTGCCTTACCTAGATCTATATGGCCACGCTGCCAGTGACCAGTCTTGCCAGCACCACTGCGGCTAGTCTGAGCGCTCCTTAGACGAGGTTTATTTTCGAAGAGGCGCCCAGGTGGGCTCGTTTACCAGGCCTTGGGAACCTTCAGCTCCCGAAGACTGACTGACTCTCACGCAGGTGCGAGGATTTGCGTGGCAACTCCGTTAACCCAGGCAACACCCTCGTCCTCACAATCTTCCCTCCTCCCAGACCCACTGGGGGGAGGATGGAAAACGACTTTAAAGTTAAATTCGAAGCGGGACGCCTGAGCAACGGTCTTAGGGCCGCTGGTAATTAAAAAAAAAAAGGAAATGAAAGTGGTTTCGGTAAAAATAAACGCAGCAGAAGGGGCTGAAATGAAACCGACACTGGCGAGATTCGCGGCGCCGACTGTGGCGTAACTCGCGGTCCCCGCGAGTGTGTGTGTGGGGGGGGGGGCTGCAGAAAAGGGCCACCCCGCCTCCCCCCAATGATGTCCGCCCTCGGCTCTGCCCCAGGTGAGGTTCCGCACGACCTCCTTTTCCCGCCAGCGGGTCCGGGCGGGCGCAGGTCTCCGGGGCCGCGGAGCGCCGGACAGCGCAGCCTGCAAGCGGCCGCCCGGCCACCTCCCCCGCCCCAAGCTCGCTTCCCGTGCGGCGGCGGCGCCGCGCGCCCTCCACCGACCTCACCTTCGGAAGAGGGAGCGTCCCGCAGCCCTCGGCGGGCCGTAACCGGAGACGGCGGAGGCCGAGGCTGCTCGGCGGGCGGCTGCTGGAGGCGGGTGGCCCTGCGGGTCTTCATTTCCGCGGCTTTCTGCAGTCCCGGCGGGCGCCGCTGTCGGGACCTGAGGTTATAGGCGCTTCCAGTCACTTCCTCCTCCTCAGCGTCGGCCCGGAACACTTGTGGCGGGGTTGGTCTTCTCACCGAGGACCTTTCTTTGGTTAGCCGGGGCATGAAGTCGCCGTACACTTCGGGCGGCTCTTCGGAAAACCTCACTTCCCGTCGGCCCTGGCGCGGCGACGGGGGAGCGCCGTGCGCACGCGCGTCACCGCCGCCGCCGCCATCTTGCGGAGAGAGCCGGCGCCTCCCCTCGCGAATGGGCGCTCTGGGCGTGACGCGCACACCCCATCCTTCCCCCACGGGCTCTACCCTCCGCCCCTCGCCCGCCATCGCTGTTGACGTATCTTGTGTCGGTGCCGAGGCTCGCTTGGGGGCGCCTAGCCCTAGACGCTCCTGTCACCGAGGGCAGCGGTGTCTCGGGTTGTGGGGCTGTGGTCGCGGCGATCGGGGAGGCAGCTGAGAGTCGCCCGGGCGCCACCCGCGTCGTCGCTGCCGCGCTGCGAACTTGCCTCTGTGCCCATGGTGGCTCCGGAGGGCTGTGGGAGAGGCTGCGACTGCTCTGGTCAGCTGTTCCGAGCCACTCCCGCCTCCTGGCTGGAGCGCCAAAGAGGTGGAGTAGAAGGACGTCGCTGCCCTCGGCTTTAAGGAGAGGGCAAGGGGCAACGGGAGGGACAAGTGACTGGGCACGTTGCCCGCCCTAATCCCAGCGCACCCGGCCAGGGCCGACGCCCGCCCGGGCCGTCCTCCCGAGTCCCGGCCGGCTGGGCGGGGAGGAGCGCGGAGAGGACGGAGTCCACGAGCTCGCACTGAAAACTGTTGCGCACTTTTCCTGGGACCTGGTTTTTGGCGTTTTGGTTTTGTTTTTTTGATCGACTGCCACCTTGGCCCTTCCCTGCGAATGTCCTTAGCAAGAATGAGGCTTAGAAAGAGAAACTTTGACACATGCCCTTTTAGGTCGACACTTTTCAGTTTTCGTTTTCCCCGTTTCCAGTGGTAGGGTAGCGCGTCCAGCGCTCGGCTGCCCTGTAGCAGGTGGGTCGCGGCTGGGTGGGGGAGAAGCGGGAGGCTGACTGCCCGGAGAGATGCCCAGGAGCAGGGAGGGCTGCGCTGCCCGGTCGCTGAGCCCGCGCTGACCACCAGCCTGCCGGGGGGCGACGGCTGGGTGTTTGGAGTCCTCGGAGCTGTGGGACTCGTGGGGTGGGTGTCCATTTGCAGATGCGTGCACCGCACACATTCCTGTAGGCGCTCTTCCAGCAGCAGGCTCAGAAGAAGGCAGTAGCGCCGCGCTAGGCACGCCATATGAATAAATACTGCTTATTAAGAGAGTCGCATAGTTTTAAGTTGTCACTTTGTCATTTTGATTCTGGGTAGGACATGATATACTGCATTTGGTTTAGGGCGCTGGTGTTTACTGGATAAAGAAGCATGATAAAAGCCTTTTGCTTTTCTGCCTTCTAGCACACTTGTGGATTTGGACAATCCGCAAGTATCTAACCAAATTTACTTAAGTTAAAAGAAAGTATGTTTACATTAGGGTAGTCTGAATAATTGTGTTACCTTCACTATACCACTTCTTGGAGGGTTTTATGATTAATTTTCGTAAGTAGATTAAACATTTTTGCAACTTGGGTACTATTTAACAACGAAGGATTCTGACAGATGTGAAGGTGCCTACAGCTTTCAAGTGTTTTATATAATAACCATATGTTTATTGTAGTCCTTGCTCAAAATGGGGACAAATTTCAGCTTCCTCAAGTGTTTCAGTGTGTATGTGTTCACTAACCGTCTAAATTTGGCAGCAGATAGCAGAAATTAAATGCTTTAGAGAGCTGCCCAACCCGTTAAAGCTTTTGCTTAGTCTTGATATTTTATTATTTAGTTTAACTTGATTATATACCATGCAGTCAATTAAACTAGAGGAAAAGTAATACAAGTAGTTCTCTTCATCTGTAAGGATAATCAAACACACAACTCTTTCTTGTTAGCCTAGGTTAGGACAAAATGCTGAAAAGTAATGATACTTGGTAACACCTCATATTTATTTATGGGGTTAAAAACAAATGTTTTATTGTTTTTAGTGAGTTTACACAGCAAGTTAGGTTACCACTTAACAATGACTGTACATATTGTTCATGACATTGGTTACATTTTGTTTGAAGTAATGCCCTCTATTAATCTACTAATCATTACCAGCACACAACTGTGAATGTTTGGTAATAGGTATAATTATTAAAGGATATAAAATTTTATTAATTACTACACAAAGTTCATATTATGAATATTAATTTTAAAATTTTTACCAGGAAGGCAACTAGACAGGGACAGAATCTTGGTTACAAGCTTATAAAATTTAGATTTGAGGAGATAATGAAAGAGAATGATGAGAGGCTGTATATATTATTAAATAATCAGCACATGTATTAATTTGTAATTAAAATGCTTTCAAATGATTTAAGACCAACTTTCAAAAGAAATGAATCAGAGAATCTGACGCAAAAGCAGAGACACTTAGGATTTTCCCTTGTTTAGGTAGTTGCATCGCACACCAAGCAACTTTACAAATACCAAACTTTCACTGCTAACTGTGAGGGTTAACTTCTTATCTAACTAGATAGCTGCTATATTTTCCAAACTACAATGGTGACTCTGGAGAGGTGACATCACAGAGACCATAGACCCATAGCCAGTATTACTAGGAAACTGCTGTGCCAAAGCTAAGAGGAGGCCTGGCATTTGGCCATGAGACAGTTACTAAGGGTTCAGTGATGTATCCTATGCAAAAAAAGATAGTCACCACTAGTGAAATTGCCACATTTCAAGAAGACTTACAGCCATGAATGGATTCCCACCCATGAGGACCATAGAGGTCAGGGCTAAACTGAGCCCAAGGGCTTTCTTAGACTAACTTTACCAGAGTTAGCCATCTGTAACTCATCTGTTTCCCAAAGAGCATATGATGGTTTCGAACCGCTGACCTTGCTTTTAGCAGTTCATTTCATATAATTCACAGTAGGTGATTGCATTAACTCATATAACCCAGCCAATTAGTGATAGTGAATTCTATGTAAAGCAGTTAACAGTAAAATGTGAAAATGTGAAAACCCCTGAGAAACCTATATAAGGGAGAAACCTGTCAGGAGAATGAAAATTCTTGCTTTTTACTAAAACAAGTGACAGAAAAGTGGTAAGATCTGCATCCTGTCACGGGCAGAAAATTTCTGGCTCTCCTAGGTTACATACTTTAAATGATTCTTTTGTGATAATTGATCAAATCATTTTTGTACTTGAGTTTATTTGGGGTAAATGGAAATCCCGAGGAGTCCTGGTGATGCAACAGTTAGCACTTTGCTTACCCCAAACTGGGAGGTTTGATCCCAACCAGCCGCTCCACGGACAAACTGGTGATCTCCCATGACGATTCCAGCCTAGAAAACCATGCGGAATAGTTCTACTGTGTCTTGGGGCCCTCCATGAGTTGAAATCATTTTGACTGTACTTAAGGAACAGACATCCAGTCACTTACTGATAGGAAAGTGAATGTCTTTGGGGTTATAGTTTAGTAGAAAAGGGTAACTGTTAATTTTTGATAAGGAAAGGTGATTAAAATATTACATGAGCAAGTGGATTACAAATATATTAGCTGTTCCATTCCTCTGCCCTTCCCCTGCATTTTCACAAGTGATAGAAAAACATTTCAAATACTGTTAAATGAAAATAATTGCTGGAAATGCTATGCTGAGATTATAAAAACATGAGGTAAATGACATATAATACATAATGAAGGGGCTTCAGAAATTTTGTGGGAAAATTCCACTATCTTTTCATTCCATTTTCTCCTGTTCTTTTGGAAGCTCTTTCTTCCCTTTATTCTTTCTTGAATTATATATCGCAATTAATGAACATAAGGGGTGTGCCCCAAGTCTTGTGACTGCTGCTAAAAGAGGTGAAGGCACTGAAAATCAACTATAGGGATACTTAAACAAATCTGTACACTTCTGCTATGTTCTAGCCAGGCCTACTGCTCTAGGTGTTGTGGATTCGGCAGTGACCAAAACAAACCAAAAGACAAAACGCCCTCACTACTCTTCTTAGAGGTGATGCTTTAAGGAAGAAGTCCGACAAAAATCAGTGTGCTGGTCACGTGTGTTATGGGGAGAGGGGAATACGTCCATGTAAGTAGAAATCTAGGTTGTCTTAAATGGGTCTAAAAACCTGGAAAATCTGAATTTTCGGCCTACTTAGCTTTGTTCTCCTTGGGCAATCGCTTCCCTTCTCCCATTTTTTACATTGATAAAATTTAGATCAAAATAACTACCTTTTCTTGATCGTGAACTAATACCATTGAGTAGATATCGCGAGGTACGTCAGCTCATTTAGTGACAAACACCTTATGAATCAGGTAGTGTCTTTACTTGGCATATGACGTGAGCAAAACGGAGGCATGCTAACTAAGTAACGACCGAGGACACACACCTAGTAACAACAGAAGGACAAGCACAGACGCGGGATTCTAAGTCGCGTCACTATCATTTGACCCTGGCTCCTCACTAACGTGGCTTTTCCAGCCGGGAGCCTCAGATGAGAAGGGTCAGGGTTGTCGGACTCCAGCCGAGATGCCTGCATTCCTGGGTTCCGGATGAAGCAACATCAGAAACCTGGCACATGCGTGATTCCGTGCGTTCAGGCGCCCAGTTTGGGACCGCCAGCTCCCCGGGGGTGGGAGCGGGGAGGAAGGGGCGGGGCCCCGAGACTACGACTCCCAGCATGCAGCGGGCGGGCGCCTCGCGGCGGAGGTCGGCGTCACGTGGCCGCGTATGGGGCCGCGGGCGGTGCCCAGTTGCTGAGGCGGCCGCGGGGTGTAGCCCGCTGTTGTGGAGCCGGAAGCACACTTCGAAGGCTCGCCCTCTCCTTAGCGGTCGACGATTTCAGACATCTCTCGAATGTGTAAGTAAGCGAATTGAATATTCTACGTGTCCATGTTTTAATATTTGAATTGATCTCTTCTTTTGAAAGCGCTTTTAGAAACGATTCCTCCCTACCCCCACCACGCTACAGCAAAAACATTAAATGGGTTAGGGTGGGGATATATTTTTGTTTGGGAGTTAGAAAAGAGAAAAAGGATCTTAAAAGCATTGAAAGAGATCATGTGAGTTGTGAATTTTTTTTTAAAATCTTAAGTTGAGAAGTCTAATAGGGTTCAAAGTGTAAATTCGAAAGCTCCCAGTGCAGGTAGCCAGTACTCTACTTGTGAATAGAAAGTGAATGTACCTCACAACAAACCCGTCGTTCATTTTAATCTTTGAAAATAGTGCCTTTAAAAAGTTTTATTTTTAAAGCCTTAAAAAAAAGGTCTCCCAAACAATCAAACTTCTTTTCTCCGAGTTTACTCCGACTTGCGGTAAGCCCACCTCTGTAGAGTAGAAGTGCGCTCTCTGTGGCTTTCAAGGCTGTGACCTTTCCCAAGTAGATATTCAGGCCTATCTTAGGGGCGAATTCCAAAGGGCAGGCTTTTGATAGTCCTTGGCTGCTCACCCGTTTGCACTACCCTGGGAGTTCCTTTAAAACCTTAATGGTGCAAAAAGGTAAAAACTTAGAAGGTTTTTGAAGACCCTACAACTGACTTTTTATTTATCTAGTATACAAAACAATTTAAAAAGACAGGCTGTAGCATGGAATCTGACTCAGAGTCGCCCTGTAAGGTTTCCAAAGCTATGGAAGCCGATCCCATGTTTCTCTCCCGCAGTTTGGAACAGCAAACTTGGCTTAGCCAAGTCCTTGGCCACGGTTCCACCAGGGTTTCCATATTATATATGAACTCCACTTTCTATGTTTCATACCCGATAAAAAAGTTAACCCCTTGTTTCTTCATTGAACAAAGTTCAAAAAGTCCTGACACGAACTACTTGTCAGCAACTACTTGTCTAACACTTGTCTTTAAGTGTTAGACTTTATACTATGAATGCTGATAAAGAAATGAGTTACCTCTGACTAAACATACTATCTTGGTTTCATTTTTATCCAGCCCCAGTTTAAAGAAATTATTTTGGATTTGTATCAGAGATCTTTTTGTCATTGATTTTTTTCTAGAATTAAAATCATGACAGCTCTCCATATGTATCTGTTTCATCTTATTTTATTTTAGCACGTGATTAATGTGTACACAGCCAGCAGAAAGCCATTTAATAGGAAAAGGAAGTTCATGGTAAGCTGAAAAATTAAACCCTTTGCCCTTGAGTTGATTCTAACTCATAGTGGCTGTGGATGCTTCCTTTGGGAAGCAGATCACTAGACCTGTTCCTAAGGCACTTCTGAGTGGCAGTCCAATGGCCAAACTTGACTGGTAGTCGAGTGCTTACTGATTGAGAGTTTACCTTTTTAAGCTACCCAAGGAAATCCAGTATATAAATAAAACTTACCCTATCATCGACTCCAAGCTACTCATAGGACAAAGTACAACTACCCCTACAACCCTTGTGGGTTTCCAAGATAAGGAAATAGAAAACTTCATCTTTCTCCCCTAGAGCTGCTCACTAACTCCCTGACAAAGAGTCAGTTCCAACCCCTGCTAGAGTCTGACTGTAGTACTTGGCTTGGGCATAACTTGTGTGAGTTTTTGAGATAACTCTCCATAAAGTGTCATCTTTCTCCTGCCCACGGTGGCTGGTGGGTTCGAATTTCCGACTGTGGTTGGCAGGCAACATACAACATACAATCCTCTAGGATAGGGCAGAATTGCCCCTATGGGTTTCTGAGACTAACCCTTCAAGGGAGTAGAAAGCCTCATCTTGCTCCTGATGATTTTGAACTTCAGACTTTACTGACCACGTCTTTTGTGTGGAGCAGAAAAGTTTTAAACACCAGCATTTGCTATGGAAAGAAAGAAGGCTTTCAGAAATGTTTGTTATATTGAGTGCAAATCCACATCTTGAGAACTAGATTTGTCCTCTTGTAACCTGAGTGGCTCATTCAGGTGACTCATTTTCACCTACTTTCCTTGCTAGAGGTGACTTTATTACCTTGAAGAGCTTCTACAATTCATACATAACTTAAGACTAGCTAATTGTTTCAGGATGGTTGGGTATTTTATTAATTTCATTGTACATATAACTTATTTGTCATTTTAATTTGTATTCTATGGAAATGCATTTTAATTGCCTGAGGGAAGGTTTGCTCAGATTGACTTTGTCTCAGGTTGTATGCTATCCCTGTTTTACAGGGAAAAGTTCTGAGCAGGCAAAGAACACAAAGGAGGTTGGTTCCACAGCTTCCCCCAAATTCCAGAGTGTTCAGGCCTGCCTGGAGGGTTGCTCCAATATTAGATTTGGTGAACACAGCCTAGATGAAACAGCAGGTGCTGTGAGGGTTAAATGAGACTAACAGTACACTGAGCACTGTGGAACACAAACCAGATCCACTACCACTGATTCAATTTCGACTCAACAGCTATATATATATAAAATTTATAGGGTGTCAGTAAGTTTCATGGGAGCAGATAGCCCCAACTTTCTTCTGCAGAGCAAGAGAAAGTGGAAAGTGTACTAATGGGAAATTCTGTTTCTTCACGAGAACAGAATGAAGGCACAGCCAGAAAATTCTATTTACATTATTAAAGCAAAACCCTGAGAAGTTAGCAAGCCAATGTTTTACATTAGAAACTTGGCTAAAGAAAAAATTCTATTTTGCCATTATGTATACTTGTGGTTTATGGAGCCATGATGGTAGTGAGTTAGGTGTTGGGCTGCTGAGAGGTTGGTGGTTCAAACCCACTCGCTAGTCATGTGATCCAGGGATGATACATAAAATCCAAATCTGAAGGAGGAAATTGCATCAGAGCTTCCATTGTGAACACCTAATTTACAGTAGGTTATGGTTGACAGTGGGAGCCCAAAATTGATTTAGAAGGGCCCTACATGAATTAAGCCTTTGGTGAATTCCCCTTGACCATACTTTAGGGATGAAAATAATCTTGGTGTCAAACACAGTACTGTAAACTTGTTTATAGCAGATATTATTAGGTTAAAATGTAATACCTGATCATTTGATCTTCCTTTTGCCTTTAAAAAAACTTGTTCTACTTTAATGTTTCTTGCTTTTTTTTCTCAGGGGGAAAAAAGATTTATAGCCTTGGAAACCCTGTAGAACAGTTCTACAAGTAGAATCACCTCAGTGGGAGTCAGCTTTTCCAATGGTGAAAAGCTAATGAAAAATCAAAACAATGAAAAAATTAAATCAGGAATAATGGATTACAAATATAGAATATATAAAAATCAATTAAAATATAAAAATAGAATATATGAAAACTAAAAAAAATTGGGGAAATGAGCAGCAGATATTAAGGGCTCATGTAGAAGGCAAATGTTTTGAGAATGATGATGGCAACAAATGTACATATTTTTTTTGTACATATGTTCTTGATACAATGGATGTATGTATGGATTGTGATAAGAATTGTTTGAGCCCCCCATAAAATGATTTTTTTTTAAAAGAACACAAAAATTGAATTGTTGAGGTAGTGGAGTTACAGGTATTTTTTTTTTTTTATAGCTTGATGAAAATCATGTGCCAACTTCATTTAAATCTCAGAGAAGTAGCCCAAAGAGTAATCCTGGTTTTCTTTTACTGAGTCCTTAAAACTGTTCCATGTATTATTCCAAATATTAATCCTATGAATCTCCACTTTGTATCAGGAACTGGCTCAGAGTGACAGACAGGAATCCAAACTCTGTTCTGATTCCAAAGTTTATTCTTACAACTAATGTTGGAGACATCTTTCCTTAGTCTCTAATGGTGCCCTATTCAAAGTTTAAGATAAAGTATCATCATAACACTGAATATCTTTTGTGGGAAACAGTTAAATGAATTATTTTTAATATGTAGAAATATTAGTAAGATTTTAATATAATTAAAGCCCTACGTACAAAAAAAATGAGTTATTTCTTTACTGCTCATATTTTTAAAGGTAGTGGAGTCCCCTTTACGATCTTCCTCATTTGGAATTGTTCCCTGTAGAATAGGGTTAGCATACAACCTCAGAGACTAGGCCACTCTGAACAAATCTTCCTTCAGGTAATTCAAGGGGTATGTCAGAAAAATGTGCATGTCCACAGAAGATAATTTAAAGTGACTTTTAAGGCCCCAAACAGTCAACTATACAATAAAATTAAATCCTCAAATAATTAGCTAAATTCTGAACTTACTTTATTTGTAAATTATAGGCTCATAATTGTCATCTCTAAGTTAGGAAACTAAGTAAAATAGATCTTAAATGAGTCACTTAGATTATGTGACAAATATATGGAATATGGTCTGTATCTGTAGTTTACATAGTGAATTGTACAAATGCTAATTTCACGGTTTGAGCATTGTGCATAACCAAGACGCTGGATTTTGTAGGAAGCTGGATGATGGTGTATGGGAACTCTACTATTTTACAACTTTTCTGTAAATTTAAAATTAGTTTAAAATAAAAAGTTTGATGGTAATGTTTTAGCTTGAAGCAGGGAATTGAACTAAAAATCTTAGTTAGTGAACTACTATAGGACTCCTAGCAAACTCTTGAGTCTTTGTGTAGTGCTTTTTGCTTTTAAATGATCAGACCATACCTAGGAAATTTGGAGGGGATAAGGGAGAGGGTAAGTAGGAAAAGGAAGATGTCTGTACTCAGAAAATATTTGAGGAGTCTTCAAAAAGTTAGGAAAAAATGTAATGAAAAGATAATGGAAGTTTCCACGAACTTTTTGAAGCCTGTTTGGATGCAGTATGAGAACTACTCCAGGCATTCAGTGCCTACCTTAAAAAAAAGTTTCCCAAGGAAGCAGTTGCAGTGTTTTTTATGGCTAGGGTATTGTTTTTTCAAAATGACTCCTTTTCAGAAATAAGAATTAGATCACTAGTGAAAACACATTGATAGAAAATTGGTTAAAGCAATAACACTAGGCTATTATGACTATGGCTATGGGCACAGGAACGGACAACATTTAGAAATTCAGTTTTAAATAACATTTTAAAAATAGCTATTACAAGTGTAAAAAAATTAAATTTAGTACTAGGTGCCACTGTTGAATGCTATTTATCCTCATCTTGCTGCATATTATTCGTCTTGAAGTTTCAACTGCTGGTATTTCAATTGCAATCATTGGCGGAACTTGAACTATGGACTTTTGATCCGTTAGGTGCCCGAAAGCAAACAAGCATGTTAGCAATGCACACATACTTGTTTTGTTAGACACTTTCTGGGATAAGAGCAAGGAAAACACTGCAGCTGTGTGTAACTCAGGATTGTATTTTCATTTGGATTAACTATCCTTGAAAGAACAGTGGTAAATTGTAGCAAAAGATTACTTTGTTTCAGTATTTTGAGACTAAATTAAAAGTTGTTCATTACAAAATGATTGAAGATACTTTCAGGGACATTTATTTTCATAATAGATTTTTAATACAGAATTACATGAATCCAAAGAGAAGAGTGATTCCTTTTTAAATTTTTTTACATATTGCTTCCTCTCCTGTCACCTATACTCAGAACTAGTTGCAAAATATGAAAATCTTAGATTTCAATTTGTAGGTGAAACTTAGAGAAACTACTTAGGATTATTGGTCAGCCTTAGAATTTACACTATACTCCAGGCAAGAAAAGATTTAAAGTGAAGACTCATGGGTATATAAAGCATTTGCATTTTTTTATATGCCTAGCCTTTGATTTTGGAATCCCTAGGGAGGCATGCTGTAGCATAGTAGGTTACACAGTGGGCTGCTAAACACAAGGTCAGTAGTTTAAAACCACCAACTGCTCCTCAGAAGAAATAGGCTTTTTACTCCAGTAAAGAGTTACAGTCTTGAAAACCCACAGGGGCAGTCTGTCCTGTCCCTAAAGGGTTGCCGTGCATTAGAATCAACTTGATGGCATTGCTTCTGTTTGTAGTGAGGGGACAGGGTAATGCAAATGGCTAGTGTGCTAATTGCTTATGAAAGATTGGAGCTTTGAGTCTACACGGCCCCTGGAAGAACTTCCAATCATAAGCCATTGAAAACCCAATTGAGGCCAGTTCCGCTGTGACACATATGGGCCAACTAAGAGTTGGAATTCACTCATGGCAACTGGTTTGGTTTGAAGCCTTTGGTTTTTATTGGTATGAGGAGTTGGTCAAGGCTGAAATCTGAAGGCTATATTACTTGGAGTGAGTTATTTCTAATTGTCACATGTAAAGCACTAAAAAGGAGTTTTTGTCTATAGAGGCAATCTTTTGAGTTTTTTGGTTTGTTTTTACTAATACTCACTAGGAAATAGGCAAGCGTGAAGTAGAACTAGAATAGAGAAGATACATGTATAAAGTTCATGGTTCATATTCGTCAATACCAGTAGATTAAATAGTACTGCATATTCTATTTTAATATTAAAGCACTCTTCTAAATTGTTGCTTCTAATACATTTTTAGGAAGCACTCAGAAAAGCCTGACTTGTTTTTAATTTTGTGTAACATTGGTGTGATTTTTGCATGCTCTTGCTGGTCAAAGGTTTGCCAGAGAATATAGGCATTCCACCACTTGTGGGCATTCCTTAATATCCTTTTATTTCCCCAGGAGCTCTTTCTAGATCGATCTAAAAACCCCTGTCCTTCACCAAAAGTACTGATTCCCAGTATGGATTTTATAGGACATCTAGGACGTAAGATTTTCCTCTCTGGGCCTATAGTGCTTGGCATTGGGCTTAACACGTGGCGGTTATCTCAATAACTTAAACAATAACTTGTAATAATGAGGAGAATTGTGGTTTTCATGACATTTTCAGCATTTCCATAAATTATATATTTACCTTGTATTGGTTGCTTTTTATTAAAACTTCAATGATATTATGTGTTTCAGTAATGGAAGTCATACTGAAATAAAGGGGAGAAAGTTTTTTGAGGCAATATGGATTTTAATACAATTATATGAGACCCATATATCCCAAGTGGACTCTGTTTGGGTGAGGCCCAGTTCTTTAAATTTACAGTCATTTAATAGAATTGATAGTTTTAAAATATGGAACATTGCTAGATAAAAAGTAGGGATGTTGGTTATTAGCAGATCGTTACATCTGATTAAAGCAAGTGAAATTATTGCAAGAGTGCAGGTTTTTTGGATATCTTAACCAAAATGTGAAAAGGGAAGGGTGAAGTATTGAGGGTAGGTGGTGGTCTTGATAGTAAACCGATTAGGAACTATTGAGCCTTGATGGTTCTGAACTGTTACAGGGTTACAGATTTTATTTGAACATCATGTGTACATAAAACGTTTTGCATGACAACATTCACAGTGCTGGAGCCATGGACTTGAGAAAACAGTGAGAGTGAGGATGACACAGGCCCGGGCAGCATGTGGGCCTGTTGTGCCTAGGGCTGCTGTGATTTGGAGCGGATCTGATGGCTACGGTGAGAGCAACTGTGTACTTACACATGGCTCTTAAATCTGAGAGAGGCTAGAAACGCTGATGACAAATACTAAGAAACACCCCAAGCATTCAGGGTTTTCCCCCCTAGTTATCCTTCTCCAGTAAAGGAACCAGGGCTCCATGGGGAGATGGTTGATTCCAGGGCAGATAAAAAAGGAGCTTCAAAAAGTTTGTGGGAAAATGTGACTGAAAGATAAGGAATGTTTCTATGAACTTTGAATCCCTTCACACCCAGTGAAGCTGAGGCATTCATTTGTACTAGGAGGCAAGTACGCAAAAGCCTCCATGATGGAGTCGCAAATGAATGCAAGAACCAACTTGCTAGAGTTCCCAATGTCCATGGAACAAGTCAAGGAATAATAGGAATAACAAGGAATCAAGTACAATCCAAGTGATAAGATGACTATAAGTTGAAAAAGAAATTTAAACATAATTCCAAAGGATATGGTACTCCCTCAAACCTCTCCTGGATCTTTTTGTTTGGAAATGGAAAATTATGAGGGGAGACCTTCCCCCCCCCCCCCCCGCCCCAATACATTGACACAATTGTAGAGCCTCGTGTAGCTTGGCAAACAGCTTGCACAATGGATTTTACCTCAGCTTTACTGTTTCAGCAAGCTAGCAACAAGAATGCAGGCTCCAGAACCAGTCTGTCTTGATTCAAATCTTGGTTTCTCTACAGCTGCCTGTGACCTCCAGCAAATTGTGTAACTTCTCTGTTTTCCTAACTCTGAAATGGGCATAATAATCCCCCCTTTGGGTTTATTTTTTTTAAGGTTAAATGAGTTCATATATGTGAAGTGAGGAGTTTTGAGTTACTAGGCCAAGGTTAGCATTCAGAACCACCAGGAGAAAGATGAGATTTTCCTCCTGGTCTTAGAAATCCACAGTGGCAGTTCTGTAGGGTCAGTATGAGCTGGAATTGGCTTGATGGAGCCTTTTTTTTTTTTTTAATAGGTGAATGAAAGTGGCACTTAGTCACTATCTTTTGCTATTCCACTAGTAGTGTTTCACAGACAGGATCATTGTACCTTTGATTCCATCATCAGTGAGGTTCTGTGATTCCACAGAGGCACCATGTGACGTAGCACCATTCCTGCACACACATACATTCCTTCATAAGTGTGACTGGTTATTGCTGTGGTGAATTGTTGGTTCTGCTTCACGAGAAACCCCAACCCACTTTAAATGAGTTGATTCTTTCATAGTGACTGAGGGTTTCTGAGACCTTGTTAGCAGCCCAATTCCTATCCCAGAGCCTCCAGAAAGGGTCTATTAAATTCTACCCTAGTTTACTTAGATATTTTGTTTGTAGATTTTGGCTGGGTCATTTTTGCTGTTACATGAGTTTACCACAGTACTTTTATACAGGCTTTTATATACTCGAATGTG
Organism: Tenrec ecaudatus; assembly: GCF_050624435.1. Lineage (NCBI taxonomy): Eukaryota > Metazoa > Chordata > Mammalia > Afrosoricida > Tenrecidae > Tenrec > Tenrec ecaudatus. Next base: position 193,411,277 of record NC_134530.1, on the reverse strand, counting down.
CAAGTTTCTCTAGGGTGTAAAATGGCAGGGTTTTAGGAAATGCTTGCCTTCAGCTTTACTAGGTGTAATGTAAAAGTGGCTATACCAACGTCCTGTCCTATTGTAAGATTGTCAAGATTCAAGTTGCTCTTTATGTGTGCCATTTATCCATTCAGTGTATATTTATTGGACACTTTGTAGCAGTAATTAAGAAGCTAGAGATGCATGCTTCTCAGGGAGCTATTTTAGACTAACAGCTAAACAGTTATCAAATGGTGGTATACATCTTTTATAGCGACAATAAAGTAAGGGAAGGTGTGTTTTCTCATGGCTCTTAGAATAGACAGGGATTAGGTCTGAGGGGATGGATAGGTAAGGGATGACTGAGAAGTTCCGTGTTTCCTGTGGTGACTGACGTAAACAGAGATGGAGGACATGATGGGTTGATCCTCACACTTTTAAGCAGAAAACAGTGAAGCTGAGAATTTTGGGTGGAGAGAGGTTAGCAATTTTTAGGAATACTCCTGGGTCCCACCTTAGCAATGAGGATAAGAAATGAGTGAGGGAGCCAGTGATGAGATGTTATTGTGAACACTTAGTCTCTGGGGCCTCCTCTGATCCCTACCCTTGGTTGCATAGAGGACCATGGGCAGAAACATACAAACATTGACTGGAATTCTCTTGATTCCAGGATGCCTGGGTGCTCTGGTGCTTGCTTGACTCAGCTTAGGAGGAGTGAAGGTTGGGGAAGTGTGGGCTTAAACTGTGAGCGCTTGGAGCTCCGGTGCTGCTTCTTGATGCCTTCCATGGAGATGAGGAGCCCCACAAAGGGTGCTTTTGCCTATAGCACATGTAACCCCCATTGTGAGACTTGTTAGTATTTGCCTGCCTGGTGGATGTGAAATGTTACATAGCTGTGGTTTTAATTTTCCCTAAATAATCTACTTAAAAAAAATCCACTTTTTAATGTCAGACTTAACCCCTATACTAATCTCTTTTTTCCATGAGCTCCAAGACTATGTGGGTTTTATTCATTGCCTATCTGTACCATGACGAATCACCCAAGATTTCGTAATTCAACAACTGAAGCCTCTGCCCTGATGGCTGTGGTCAACAGAGATGCAGGGGAATTTGCTATGCCCTGTGCCATTGCCAAGTGTGAAGTCATGGAGCCAGGATCATCCCTACTGTGTGTCCACTCTGAGAAGCTGAATTGGTCCAGGCATTATTACCTAACCTCAAATCCCCACTCGGTGTCCACAACTGACTGTCTCGTTCTCCTCGTCTGGGGCGCCCAGCAAACCTACAGGTGATACTGTCAGAGGCTCTTCAGTATCCTTTTAAGATTTTCACTTTGAAATCTCAGAATACTTTGACTGACCACAATGAAGAATGTTACTTCCTCTGCTTTTCAGGCCAAATCTTTATTTAAAAACAAAGTTAAAAAAAAATTTTTTTTTTGTCATTCAGGCCATATCTTTATACAGTTTAAAACTCACCCTTCTCCAGTGTTTCTTAATATTCTAGGATCAAGCCCTAAATTCTCAACAGAAAAAAGCAGAGGAGAAAGGCAGGATACACATTGCATTCTGATAAACTGTGGCATGCCCTAGTATCCTAAAAGTTCCACTAACCCACCTTACTTATATGTTATATTCAGTGTCATGGAGGAGTATAAAGACGATTAGACCACTTAAAAATTTCAAGACATTTCCTTGAGTAGCTCAGGACTACTGCCTTACTTGGCCTTTACAAACTTCCAGTAAGGTGGCAGTGAGGCTTTCCTTTCTTGAGTTCTTTATCCTTCCAAAGGATTTCAAATAACTTTGTATGGTTAGCCATTAATAAGTTATCTAATCTTTCTGTGGGCTTTTCACCTGTGTGGGTTCAAGCTTACTTTGGAAAGTCTTAATATCTCCATCATTCTCCTACCCAGGGAATAAAACTGCATATAGTACTCAGTTCTCAAAAGATGTATAAAAGAAATCTCAAAAGTTTTACCAAATTAAACTTGATTTACATAGACTGTAGAATTCCCAAAGAATAAAAAGCAGTAGAAAAAATGCAGTCCTAAAAAGTAAACTAGTGCTAGTACAAATCTTAAATGAACGTAAACCTTCCCTGATACCCATTTAAGCATATAAATAACTCCCAGCAGGTAAGTTGATTTGAATCCATGTTAAATTCCCATGGAGAGACTCAAGAAACAAGTTCTCGTCCACCTTGACTGATCCAAATAATTTCCAAATGCATGCTTATAATTATACTGTGAATACCTGTCAAACCCATATGAGTCATCTGAAGTTTTATCATTTGCAGGTGTGTGAAGAATCCTTAGACTCTCCAACCAACTTACATCAGCTACTGCTGCTTATTGGGTTCTGTTAAGATCCCCTCAAGAAAGACGTCATTGGATCCACTCTCAAGAATTCCCTACCAGGTTTATCTGACCTTCCTACAGTGCTAAAGCGCCAACGCCTTCAGACTTGGGTACGTGTATTACAACGGCAAGCGTGCCAGCACCAACAAAAGATTCGTTGGACCTATCAGTTCCACTGTTTCACCAAGTAGCTATATTAACCTTTCCAACAAAGCAGAGTAAGCCAAGTGTCTCTCTTTAACAGCGCCACCAACTGATAACGTGCAAGAAAGACTAATTTGTACTAGAGCCCTGTGTTTCCTTGAGAAGCTGGGATTTGAAGGCTCTGAGATCTGTGACTGATAACATAGTAGACTGCATCGGGTCCTTGAGTGCAGAGACTGAATGACAGTTGAGTGGAAAATAGACAACGAAATCCTGAAGAATTGCACGGAGGTGCGAGCCAAAGCTGACTTTCCTAAGTTACTGTGGGGTGGACTGAGAAATTGCTAAACCAAACCTGTAATAGGCCTGGCTGCTTGGGGGGTCCCTTTACCATTGTGCCCTGCTGTTACTTTGTATTGTCTCTCTAGGCCCAGATGTTCGCAGATAATTCACACTGCCCTGACTGTGGACAGCAGTGGTTCCCTAGTTTAGAACTAGGCCATTGGTTGTATCAAACCGAACTTATTGAAAATGAATGTTACCAAGTCTTTTTAGACCGGATTAACAGAGCTGATTATTGCCCTGAATGTTACCCTGATAATCCTACCAATAGAAGCCTTGTTCTTCCTTGGTCTTTTCCACTTGAATGGGCTCCCCAAAACCTCTCCAGGTGGACCTTTGAAAAAGCTTGCCACCCATTTCTTCTAGGTCCACCCCTGGTTAGGAAAAGGATCCATGACTCCAGAGTAGCTGGTTTTAACCCGGCTCTACAGCTAGTCTTGAGCAGAACAGACAAAACCTTAAACAAAAAACTTGGCCAAAGCAAGTAACTTTTTAGTTACCAGTCCAGAGGCTTTAGTGTTAGTAGCCTAGGGTAGATGGGAAAACGACTCACTTCTGCCACACTACCACTACTTAGAATATGCTTCCTTGGCTGAGGCATATTTTATTCAGCACAAATTCAGTATTCCAGCTAGACTGCTCATCTAAAACCGAATAAACCTTGCCTCCCAAGATGATAGGAGGCCAAACTCCTAAAAAGTTCCACATCCTAATTATTGTCATATGACAAGAGGCTCCACAATGATAGGCCCAGGGCTAATTTGAGGGGACTAATATCCTCACCATAATTGGACCTAGATTATTCCAGTAAAACAACTTGACATTTTGCACTTTCATTAAGAGGTTCCGTTCTGAATCCACTCTTGTAGATATTGACCAGTGATGCTGCTGCTGATATATGCATGTACATCTCCTGAACACACATACCGTATATTCATACATTCATTGTTTACTCTGTGCCATCGTCGATATGGCTATCTTATTGATAACTACTCATAGAGAAATCACAGTTTATCAGGCAGCACCTACACAGGTTACACAAAACAGGAACTTACTTGACCCTGTACAAGCAAAAGATTTGTTCCTGGAAATGGGAAAGTGCCTGTACCATACATACTATTAACAGTCTAGGAGAACTCTCTGTCTCAGAACTAAGAAGGTCTGGTTAGCTTCAACCACTTCTGGCCTTCAGGCATTAATCTATCACAGAACTGGAATTGAGGTTTAACAAATTCAAGCAGGCTACTGAGATCATCTCAGAGGCCACTGAACAATATCAGAAGTAAAGAAAAGGTAGTTCAGTGCTTGTGTAACAGCTCAACAATGTTATCAAAGACCCAGGTTCTTCCTGTTCTTCCCCGCTGGGATCCTTATTTTGGCTTTTTGTTCTCCTATTGTTCCCTCATGAGGCTAAAAATATGCCTTGTTGCTGCTTCAAACATTTCAACCCCAACAAGAGGCTGGACTTAGGGGACAAATGGTTTTCTCCTTTAAAGTTTTTTATCCCTTTATTTGAGAAGAAAATCTTTGACTGAAGCCCCTAGCAAATGTCTTCTTACATCTCACCAGTCAGTGCTGGTTCAAAGGGAGTCTGGAAAAGCCTGGCCAAGGGGATGGGTTGGTATTACCTGGGCAGGACAGAGCCACCCCTCCCCTGCAAATAAAACGAGGAAGATGGAAGTGTGGGGAATTAATGGTTGGCATGCTAAAAATCATGCCTGGTACGTGTGGTGAAACTTAAGGTTATCTGTTAGTTTGTATAAAATAATGTACCTTCTGCATCTTTCCTGTATTTACTTTTATGTCTATCATGATGGAGGTTTTCTCATACTATTGCTAATAAACTGTGAACGAAATGGAGTGAAGACTAGTTAGTTTATCATTGACCCTTGATTCAAAATTCCTCAGCAGCTCATCTGAGAAAGTGAACATTTGGAAATAGTGCTTTTGAGCATGGTATTATTGTCTCTTTAAAACTCCCCAGTTGTTAGGGGATGTTTGTGTTAGGGGCCACAATCAATAAAAGTTGCTTTGGTTTTGTTTTAATTTATCTCATTAAAACTACGCTACCAGGGTTCCCTCATTTAAATTGTGAAGACAAATCAGGAAGCATATGTACTAATTTGAATAAATAACAGTTTGTTCGACATGAACCTTTCCTGATTACCATTAAAGAAGCTTTCATACCTTGGGCTTCTCTTGGTGCCTAGAAGTTTGCTTTTTATGCATCGCGCCCCAGCAGAGTTTTACGGTGTGTAACTGTCTGGCTTTGAAAAGCATGCGTCCTGAGTTGGTGACACGGCAAGGTAGTGATACCTAGTGCACTTTACTTTGCTAATGACCTAAAGAAGTCTCATGTTGTCAAACTGAAGGTCACTGTTGATCAGTCAACCTTTTTTTCATTAATTAAAATAAATGACTGTTTCATAGCCACCTCATAAAATACTTTGTTTGGTGTTACTGTGAGCTACGGGCGTATTTGTCATGAGCAATAAATTAAAAATAAAGATTTAAAAAAATATCTTCAAACTCAATTATTCTCTCACCCATTAACTCTTTCAGAAATAAACGTCATGGTAACATAAAATTATGCAAAGGAGAACATTTTTAAAAACATTGCAGCTTTTCAACTTAATTCCTTTTAGTGTGATGCCACTTGATTTGAAGCGTTGCAGACTGTTTTAGAATAAATGCACTGCGTTGAGTGGGTTCTGACTCCTGGCCACCTTGGTGTAGGGTTTCTGAGGCAGGCAACCTTCGCCCTCGAGTAGCTGGTAGGTCCAACCCTCTGACTTTGTGGGTAGCACTCCAGCAGTTACTCAACAGTGCCACAAGGGTTCCTCTTTTAAACTAGGTGGTGTGAATAGTGAATTTTATAATGAAATTATTTTGCAGAAATTAAGTCTTAAGGACGAATGACCTGGGAGGTCATCTAGTATTCTAGATGGCTGAGCCACATCAGTTTACTTCCTCAGTGTTCTCATTTCTAAGATTACCCTCATGACTAATACCTGTTATTTTGGGAGAGAGCTGGGAGTGAAAGAGTTAACTGGAGCCGAGCTGGAGCAACTGGGAAGAAGATGAATGCGCCAAGGTGGATGTGTTTGGATTAAGATCCCTCTCCAAGAGATTGGAGAAGGAAGCCCAGCAGGCAGGCAGGCAGGCAAAAAAAGATAGGTGGCATTTGAAGAGCATGTGGCAGTCAAGTTACAGCTATCCCTAAATGTGTAATGAGAACGCCCTCCACTTTTCTAGCCTCCCTGACAGCCCTTGAGTCGCCAGGGGATCTTGGGAATGCCGCTTGAGAACTGATTGCCATAGAGGATAAATAATGGCCTTGGAGTCAGCTGACTGACCTAGGTTTGTATCCCAAATCTGACACTATTAAATGACCATGGGCATTTTCACCTGTCTGTGTCAGTTTCTTCATTTGTGAAAGAGGTATTACACTGCCCTCCCTCATTACTGTTGTGGGGTTTGAATGTGATTGCCACATATACCAAGCATATATCATACAGAGCAACGCAGGGAACAAGACAGAACGAGGGCATACATTGCAGAAGAACAACGAAAGCCGGTTACTGCATTACCCAAACTTGGGAAAGCCCTTCTGGTCAAGGATAAGATTGGCTTTGGGACTGAAATTGAGCCTGTTGCTACTCAGATGGTCTTGGGTGTGAAATGGAGAGATCTGGAGGGATGAATGACTCCTTGTCACATTTGGGGGATCTTGCTTATCATAATTATAAAACAAATGAATTAATATCATCTGAGAATTCCCATACATCTGAGAGGCAGATTCTGAAGAGTTAGAGGACTTATTCATCCATCCAGAACATAGGGTTAGAGGTCTAATTTTTTTTAAGTCATTTTATTAGGGGCTCTTACAACTCTTCACAATCCGTACATACATCATTTGTGCCCAGCACATTCATATGTAGGTTGCCATTATCATTCTCAAAACAACTGCTTTCTACTTGAGCCCTTGGTATCAGCTTCTCATTTTTCTGCTCCTCCCTCCCCTGAACCCTTGATAATTTATAAATAATTATTTTACCATATCTTACACCATCCGACATCTCCCTCACCCAGTTCTCTGCTGTCCGTCCTCCAGGAAGGAGGTTATATGTAGACCTTGTCATCTGTTCCCCCTTTCTCTCTCACCCTCCCTCCACCCTCCTGACATCGCCACTCTCAACCACTGATCCTGAGGGTTTCATCTGTCCTGGATTCCCTGTATTTCCAGTTCCTATCTGTGCCAGTGTACATATTCCAGCCCAGCAGGTTATGTAAGGTAGAATTGGGATCATGATAGTGGGGGGGGGGGAGGGTGGAAGCATTTAAGAACTAGAGGAAAATTGTATGTTTCGTCGTTGCTACACTGCACTCCGACTGGCTCATCACCTCCCCACAGCCCTTCTACAAGGGGATGTCCAATTTCCCCCCAGATGGGCCCTGGGTCCCCACTCTGCACTCCCCCTCATTCACAATGCTATGATTTTTTTCTTTTTTGTCGTTGATGCCTGATACCTGATCCCATCAACACCTTGTCATCTCACAGGGTGGTGTGCATTTTCCATGTGGGCTTTGTTGTTTCTCAATTAGACGGCCCCTTGTTTATCTTCCAGTCTATGGGACCCCAGATTCTATATATTTTGACAACTGGGCTCCATCAGCTTTCTTCACCGCATTTGCCTATGCACAGAGGCATAATTCAAACCTAGATTCAAACATTCCAGATTTTGGGCACTTTGCAGTGTGTTCCTTATGAGCTAAAAATGTCAACTCTTGCCTCTGCCACTCACTGGTGGCATGCTCTTGAGTAAGGTTATTAGCCTCAGCTTCCTCATTTGTAAAATTATTAGAAATTTTAATAACTACTTTTTAAGATTGTTGTAAGAATTCCACGAGTTGCGTATACAAGGTGCTTTGCTACCTGGCCGAGAGAAGGCACTCAATAAATTCTTTATTGCATATGTTTTATTTTTGTTTCAAAAGCATGCTTGTCAATTGCTTGATAGCTGAGATATCTTTTTTATCTCTGGAGCCTAAAATGACATCACTCATTAAAATAAAACTTTCCAAAAAATGGGTGGTGAGTGGGCATGACTTATTGGGCCCAGACTACCATACCCTTATCAAATGGTATTTTTAGACCGAACTACCATTCTGGGAAGGCTGATTTTCTTTTTTCTTAGCTGCTACACTTCTACTTTTCGTTTTTAATTTTGTTTTAAATCTTAGCGTTGCACATCCAGTGCTTCCTGATACGTGCTCCTCTCTCTCCTCCCCACTTCCTTCCCCCTGGGCCCCAGAGGAAGACTAGAAGTAGTCTAACTCTCCTAACCCCATTTTGCCTAGTCTTTGCCCCTCCCAGCTGGCTGAAGTGTGCCTGTAATGAGTCCATTGTGTGTGACCTTAGAGTTACTGTTAAAGATATTTGCTTTTCGTACTTGTTCCTAACAAAGCTAGTGTCTTCAGGTTTGTTTTCTTAATGTGAACTATGTCAAACATATAAAAAATATTACAGAGCAAATGCATAACAAATGGATGTATACCCAAATCTAAAACACCTTGATGACACATCTACTTCACCTTTTTCCTCCCTCTCCAGAGATAAACACTAACTAGAAATTGATGTTTCCTTTCCACTCCTGCATATTTTTCATTACATGCTTTCATACGTGTAAACATATAAAAGGCATCTAATTAAAAAGAATTGAACACTTTCAAATATTCATTATTACGTGTAACACAAGACCAAAATATACATTGATTCGTAGTTACCTTCACATTTTCCAAGTTTGTATGTGGTACTCCACTTAACTTGACTGTGTGACTGCTGTACAAGGACCATTCGGTGTGCCAGACAGTGAACGCCAACCAGCCTGTTGTGAAGTGCCCAGCATTAATCCAGTGGGCAGCGAGGATGCAACTTAGCTAGCAATGGGCATCTTGTGTGCACAGGGACCAGTGAGGGCAAGCCTGTTTACTTCTCGGGAAGTCCCAGAAGTTGAAACTGAGTCAGGCAGCCCTCTGCCTGCCATTTGGTACGCCTTTCATGTATCCATTATGTTCCACAAATGTGAGGAGAATGAAACAGTATTCACTGGGTTTTCACGCTCTAATGAAGACCGTTCAAGTAAAACCAGTAATACACGTCTTGCTGCCATCTTCAGGGTCACCAAGAAGTGCAGGTGACCGGTAATCGTGAGACATGTAAGTGGGAAATGAGCTGCCATAGCTTCCAGGTTGGGGGGGGGGGGCACTACAAATCGTATTTGGAAGGGTCTCACTTGTAGGCAATGACTTGGCCTAAATGAAGCAATGCATGTTCCATTTTGTAAAAGCATCATAGGAATTGTATTTCAGAGATCTAGTGAATGAATTTTTCTCTCACCATAAAGTGCCTCCTAACAACTTCATTAGCCCACAGGTTTGGTTTGGTTTTTTAATTGGGGGCTCATCACAGCTCTTATCACAATCCATACATCCATTGTATCAAGCACATTTATACATAGGTTGCCATCATCATTTTCAAAACATTTGCTTTTACCTGAACCCTTGGTATCAGCTCCTCATTCCCATCCACCCAACCTCCATGAACCCTTGATGATTTATATATTTTTTTCACGTTTTACATTGACCGATCTCTCCCTTCACCCACTTTTCTGTTGTCCATCCCCCTGGGAGGGGGTTATATGTAGATCATTGTGATTGATTGTCCCTTTCTCCCCCCACCTTACCCTCCCTTCCTGGTATTGCTACTCTCATTATTGGCCCTGAGGGGGTTTATCTGTCCTGTATTCCCTGTGTTTCCAGTCCTTATCTGTACCAGTGTACATGCTCTGGTCTAGCCAGATTTGTAAGGTAGAATTGGGGTCATAATAGTGGGGGGGGGCGGCATTAAAGAACTAGAGGAAAGTTGTGTTTCATTGGTGTTATATTGCACCCTGACTGGCTAGTCTCTTACTTGTGACCCTTCTACAAGGGGATGTCCAGTTGTCTGCAGATGGACTTTGGGTCTCCATTCTGCACTCCCCCTCATTCACATTGATATGATTTTTTTGTTCTGGGTCTTTGATGCCTGATACCTGATCCCATTGAGACCTCATGATCACACAGAATGGTGTGCTTCTTCCATGAGGACTTTGTCACTTCTCAGCTAGATGGCTGCTTGTTTATCTTCAACCCTATAAGACCCCAGACACTATATCTTTTGATAGTCAGGCATCATCAACTTTCTTCACATTTGTTTATGCACTCATTGTCTTCAGTGATCATATCAGGAAAGTGAGCATCATGGAATGTCAAGTTATTAGAACAAAGTGTTCTTGCATTGAGGGAGTTTTGAGTAGAGGCTTATTGTCTATCTACTATCCTAATATTTAACATATAAATATATGTACATAGATATATTTACCTATTGTAATATATAAATATATTTACATATGTGCATGCTTGTATTTAGACCTCTATAAATATCCTTTGCCTCCTAGTTCATTCCTCTATTTCCTTTTACGTTTTTCCCACTATCATGTTCAGCTTTCATTCATGTTTCAGTAATTCCATTAGGTTACATTGCCCTTAATCAATCCCTACCAGGTATCCTACGCCCTCCTCGCCTGCCATCAATTTTAGACCACTTGTTCCCTTGTCCTGGGTTTGTTAACACCCACTTCCTTTCCCCTGCCTCCTCTTCTCCCATGCCCATCCCCCCATGTTTCCCATTCCCAACCATGGGTCCGATGTTTTCTCCTCTGGATTGTTTATCCTGCCTATCTTATCTAAATAGATACGCAGAGACAACAATAGCATAAAAACAAGACAGCAAAAGAAAACAAAAAATTATGGACAGAAAGAAAAGCCTATGAATAGTTCCAGGTCTGTTTGTTGACCTTTAGCAGTATTTTTCAGTCAAGTCTGATAGGGTGCCACACCCTGGCCCCAAAGTCTATTTTTGGTACTCCCTAGGGACTTAATTGCTTTGCTCCCCTTGCTGCTCTGTTGCACACCCTTAGCGTTCACTCCTGTGTGGTGGGGTCTGGTTGCAGCTCAGAGGTTCTTAATAAGCATATTTCCTAATGTGGGTAGGTCATTCTGCTCAAGATTGACCTCCTTCTGGAACAGTGGCCTCCAGATCTCCCAGATACCCCATCTTGTGATTTCTGAACAGTCTTGAAGAAATAAATGCCATTTCAATGATGAACAGTGACTGCAGAGGTCTGATTGAAATGGGCTGCAGGCTTGAGGTGTGCCTGGTGAGGGAACAAGGCCCTGTGAACATTGGTAAGATGGTGTATCTGTGGTGGTTCCTGTGCAGATTAGTTTTGGGTTGCAACATAGTAACATTGTACGGCAGTTTTTTTAGAGCGTTCAATTATGTTTGGAATACAGTTTATTAAGGGCAATCTACATGAAACTAAAATGTACAGATGTTAAGTTTGATAGCAAGAGTAGCCACCATGTCAATGAATATGTGCAAGTGAAATATTGCCTGGCTCAAAAAGTCCCCTGTGCACTTTTGCATTCAGTACTTCCTTCCCTCCAGTCATCTGCTTCCTGTCACCATACATTAGTTTTGCCTGTTCTAGAACTTTAAATGGAATCGTTTGGGCATATAATCCTGTATGTCTGACTTCTCTCACATATTTTAGGATTCATCCATTTTGTGGTCTACATCAGTAGTTGGTTCATTTTTATTCTTTTGTTTAAATTTAAAAAATTTCATACAGTATTTAAAATTTTTCAAATATATGCAGTTGTACTGTTCTTTGGTAATTTTTTGAGGTTTAGCTATACTGGTGTATGTTTGATTTATTCATTTTAATTACTCTATAATACTACGTTTCATAAGAATAAGTCGTGTTGATTGACAGTTCAAACCTACCAGTCATTCCAGGAGAGAAAGAAAAGGCAGTGTGCATTGATATAGATTTTGAATTTCAGAAACCAGAGTTCCTCTCAATCCTCAAAGTCGGAATCCACTCAGTGGCAGTGGGTTTGGGTTAGAGTTATACCATGCATTCTTTTTATGTTTCTAGAGCCCTTGTGGCACCATGAATTAAGCATTATACTGCTAACCAAAGGTAGAGGTTCAAATCCAGCTGCTTCATGGCAGAAAGATGTGGCTTCCTGCTTCTGTAGATTTACAGCTCTGTAAATCCTAAAGGGTTGTTCTCTGCCGCACAGTGTTGCCACGTCCAATACTCCATTATTTTCATGACACTTAAGTTTGCAATAATTTAATACCTGGTATAAATAGCCTTCTTCCTTTATAATTCCTTGCCTATTCTTGGCCTATTGTTCATTGTGAATTTTACGATCAGCTTGTTTGTTCCATGAGAAGCAAACAACGAAAAAACATTTTGCATTTTCTTTCAAATTGTGTTGAACTTATTAGGAGAGAATTGACATTTAACAGTTTAAGTCTGACTGTGCATCACTATGAGATGCATGTTTTTAGTCCCCTTTTTATGTCTTTTGATACATTTTATCTTTTTCTCTCAACAGTTCTTTTAAAACCAACCTTATTTGGGGGTACAATCTACCATAAAATTCACTCCTCAAATAATCCATTGTGAATGCCATTTGCCTAGGTACCATGTAGTTTTATTACTAGGTTCTTAATTGTTAGTGTGAATAGCACCTTTGTTTTCTAACATTTTTGTTATTGGTGCTTAGGAAGCATTTTACCTATTTTTTTTTAGCCAGGAGGAAAACTCTTTCTCTCTCCTCGCTTTGGAACAGTTGGAGACTCTTATCTTCTATCACGAATCCATGTAGGATATGATGGTGATGAAAATAAAAGTTGGAAGTTTGATCCCAGGAGCTTGAAAAAGATAAAGGGGGAGACAGGAGGAACCCTCCAAGCCTGGGACACGGTCCTTCCCAGAACCTGTCCTACCGTGCCCCTCCCCTCCTGGCCTATGGAAGCTCTGCACTCATCTGCACACTTTCAAACTGATAGATGGCTTTCACGGCACACCAGGTACTGTGCAGGGCACTTGGGAAGAAACATTGTTTTTTGTAATGGTGAGCAAACAATGCCGTGAGAAAAACCCTGATGTTAGTGGATACCCTCTCCCTGGGCTACCAACAACACGGTACCTGACAAAGTTCTTCTCATGTATCGTTTAGTCGTGAATCCTCAAAACAATCATTTTTATAGAATATGGAAGTTTGGTGGTTTGCTAATAAAATATTGCTTTTGGCATAGAGGTTTGACCTTACAGTGGAGTGCAATGATCATTTAAAAAGGAAATTATTTCTTGCTATTGGGACTATAAAGAGCCGAACAGGGACCAATTCGATCGTTTCCACTTTAGTTGTCACTTTGGAGAGGATTAATTTTTCTGGCTTTTACTTTGTTTCTGATTTTGAGTCTTTTTGTATAGTTTAAAGCACTTTTTACATTTTCGGGCATTACCCAGTTGTTGTATAAAAGATGACTTTATTTTTAAAAATGCTGTGAGAAAAAAACAAAGAAAGCAGTGATGTAACTCCAAACGTGTTATTTCAAAGTCATTATTTTCCTGATATTTCAAGGTAGCCTTCGTAGTTGAGCTATGCATTGTTTATGGTTAATGATAAATGAAATTTTCTGACAGACTCTGAGAAAATTACACAGGACAGAAATTGGCCACAGGTAAATCTGCAATTCTTACATCAGCAATGACTGACATTTCTGTTCAGTGATAGAATCCTTTTTGCCTCAGTTTCAAACCTGTTTTCTCTAAGAGTCTGGTCACTTGGCACATGCCTTCAGCCACACTGGAATGTATTAAGAGGTTATGGAATCTATGCAAGATTAATAGCCTGGACGTTTTCTTCTTTAGTGTAGAAAATTTCAGCTGTTAATAGGCCAGATATTGGCGTATGATCCTCATGAATGCAGTTTTTCTTCACTAAAAAATTAGTAAATACTGCTAAAAAGGAAATATACATCTGAAGTGGACATTTTCATCTTAAATCATTGGGTTTTTTGCATTTTGTTTTAGTCACTGTCTATATGCCTTATTTCCTGGGTCCACGGGAAGCATGAGTCTCTTGGGAGCTTGGACAAGCAGAAAACAAGACATCTTCTCCAGGCAAAGCAGACACTAAAAGAGTACCTGAGACGTGAAGGCAGGGTTAGAACACAGCCATGACCGACAGTGGACTCCGAGATCCTCCAGAGGGTAAGGCGGCCACACGGTGCTGGGAGTTCTGCGCCAGGAAACGAGAGTTGTGGTAGGAGAAATAACTCTTTGAGGACTAAAATCGGAAGGCTTCAAGTAAAACTGAAGTGAATTCATTTAAATTTGATTAGTTTGTGATGAATGGTTCATTATCTGTGATATTTACTGAATTTTACCGTTACACCAGGCCCTAGTCATAATGCAAGGAATACTAATGTTCTAGAGACAGCAGTAAGAAGGGGACTGAAGTTTTGAGGGGAAAAAATGAAGTGCATATTTAAATAAGTGGTAGACAGGTCTTCAGACAGTATTTATAATATTAAGGCGTGTAGTGTGCTGTATCTCGAAGGGATCTTTGAATTATAGAAGATAAAGTTAAAACTGTTCTTGCTATTTACATGTATATGTTTTGAAATTGACAAAATATGAAATAGATTCCTCAGACGAGGAGAATATGTTTACTTTAGATCTTTAATTATGGAGGTTTTAAAATGAGCCGCACGCTCGTGTGTCCCGCTGTGCATCATGGAAGACTGGGCAGCAGTGAGTAGGACAGGGTGATGAGCCCCACACACCAGCATCTAACTCTTACAATCTAAAGGCCCAACTGGTTGTTGCTCTGGAGAAGTGGCCTTTAAACCTTGGTCATTAAGTCATCTGTAAATGGTTTATAGCTCCTAAAGATCGTTTCTTAAAAGTATCTTTATCATACCTAGAAAATAAATAGAAAATTATTCCTTAATAATAGTACCGCATGTATAATCAGGATTCAGATTGTCTCCATTCTTTTCCTCCTTCTCTTGTTCTCTCCCTCTTCCTCCCTATCTGGTTTAGGTTTGTCTCAGTCAGGTTCTAAACAAGGGCCGCAGCCTGCAGTTAGCTGGTGGAGCTCTTGGGCTGCTTGTCTTTGCTTTTAATTGTAGTATAGGGACTTTCAGCTGTACCCAGGGCAGGGAAAATGTGAGATGCACGCTGCCATGGACCCCTCAAAGAGCTCCAGTTCCCCACCCCTCCTCATTGCCCTTTCTCACCTCAGTACACTGAAGCAAAATCTGAACATCATTAAAACTTGAGTGTTTATCTCTAAAAGTCACAATGAAAAAAATAACCACAAAGATTAACCACACATAAAAGCATGAACATTAATTCTCTAGTAGCAAATATCCAATATTCCTAGTACCAAATTCCAATATCACATCCTTCCTACTTATTATAAATGTTTTCTTATTGGTTTGTAAAAACTACATCTAAAATACCCTCATATCTCACTTCATTGATAAGTTTCTACAACCTCTTAATTGGCAGATTAAATCTCACTTTCTTCTCTCTCTCATTCCCTGCTATTTATTTTGTTTCCTTGCCATCATTGAAAACACAAAGTCATTGTCCTTTGACTTTCCTATGCCCTGGGTTTTGTGGATTATAACCCTGAGGCATCATTTAATGTACTCCTTGATTATTCTAGTTCTTGGCCACTAGCAGTTAGAGCTAGAGATTGCATTGGATTCAGATTTCGTTTCTGACACTCACACATCACAGGTGAGAGGGAGTATGTGCTATGACATTGCATCAAGAGGGGTCTGGTTTCACTCGCTTCTGTAATAAGATTGATCAGTCTGCTTCATCCATTATAATATTCCTCTTCAAATTAATAGTTTTTGCTGTCATTGGTGATCATCACCTTAACTTATGATTTCATTAGTGAAGATGATATGATATATTGACTATAACCAACAGTTAGTTCTATCATTCAGAATTGTTTTGCACTCACTTTGTTCGATTTATTAACATGATGTTGTTTTAGAGGGGGTCTTGTGAGTCACAACTCTATATAAATATTGCTATTAATTAGGAGCCTTGTTAAAAACACTGTTTTTCCACTGAAAAATGATCCTTTTTTATCTCAATAGATTCTCAAAGGCATTTGGAAAATGTCCCAGCAGTCAGTTCTCAGGCACAGAAGACCACGGTCCCAGAGAGTGCCACCAAAGAAGCTCAGTCCGCAAGGCCTGCCTCTGGCCTTAACAAAGCCCCCCATGGGATAGAGGAATTGGGTCCAGGGGGTGCAGACACAGGTGCTAGATCTGAAGGTCCAGATGACACGATGGATGAGAAACATCCAGACGATGGACGCGAGCAAGAGACCAACAGGATATTCCAGGATGGAGAGCAGGGCCACCACTTCCATCCAGGAAGTCCTGGGGAAAGACTCTTGGATCCAGATCCTAACCATTCTCCTGGTGGCATGGTAGGAAGAGCAGGTGCACACCCAGGGAGTCTCTCTGCAGTCCTCCCTGAGGAAGGGCGCCTCAGCACCGCAGCTTCCCAGGAGCCCCCTGCCCCAGACTCCCAGGATGCCCAGGCTTCTGGTGGTCCCAGGACAGGCCTGGAGAGCCAGGAAGCCCTGAGGAGGCGGCTAGTGGCACCAGGTGAGAGGACCCACTGAATGTCAGGCCTGCTTTATGTTGCTCTGCTGCTGAGAGAAGAGCAGAAGTCAAAGTCTTCTTTCTTTCTTGGCGACTAGTTTGCCTTTGTTTCCCAAGGTAAAGGTAAAATAGAACTTACGGGTTTACTTCCTTATTTTCCTACTGGGAAGCAGGCGGCGTGTTCCTCCGTGGCCTTGCATGGTTCCTGCTAATGTGTAGGGTATTGGCATGTGCCATAAAATGTTGCTGAGTGCAGTCTTAGTTGCTGCCCACAGGTTGTCTTTAGCCCAAGCCTAGAAAGCTGCTCTAGATGTCTTCACCCTCCATTCACTGGCGACTCTCTGCTGTAAGGAAATGTGTTCTCCAGGATTTGTGGTTCCCTACCTGCTCTACCTGGTGCCAGCCCCCTCACCTTGTTCCCAGCAGGAGGACTAAGAAGAACCCTTGATCTCTGGAGGGGCATAAAGAATACCCTTTGCTTGTTTCTTATTTGCCTCTTGTTTTCTTCTATTTCTTAATCTTTTGATGTCTAGTAGGTTTTCTAGAACCCAACTTTTTCTTCCACACTGACCTACTCCCTGATCTCTCCTTCCCACACACTCTACAAGTCTCAATTCTAATTGAATAAAACAAATTATAAAATGATGTTTTATAGGTTAAGTATTATAATATGTGCACCATCGGTGTATTTCAGTGTGCAACCACATTATTTGATCGCCTTTTTATAAAAGCCGAGCCGTTGGTTGTATAGTCCTTTTGATCTTAAAGATCTGCAGAGGCCATACACGGTATAACAATTGGGTTATGTTTGCTTGGAGTTGCAACAAAGGTGTGAGAGGCGGGAGTCTGAAGAGGAATTGGAATGCATTCTAATGAGCTCATTGAATAAATGTATCCTTTTTCATTGAGACTAGGAGAGGATGGTACCAGTTACCGTTACTGAATGTTTTTAATCTATGATTCTATAAGGGTCCTGTTCAAACAATGGGACATGAGGAACTGAATTTCAAGTTCTAGAATTTCCATCACCTGTATTTTAAAAAATTACTCAAATTTATGCACCCACACCTACCACCAAAGATGAAGAAATTGAAGGTTTTTAACAATATCTGCAATCAGAAGTTGATAAAATGTACAGTCAGGATGCATTGATACTTGTTGAAGATGACAATCAAGTAAGTTGGTTATAAAGAAGTAGGGATCTCATGATAGAATTCTGACAGCTTAACTTACTCACTGCAGATACCTTTATTCAACAACATAAAGGTATTCAATCTTACATCTGGACCTCATGGAATACATAGAAATCAAATCAACTACATTTGTTGAAAGAAACAAGGGAGCTCAGTTCCAGTCAGAATAGGACCTGAGGCTGAATGCAGAATAGATATCACTTGCTTATATGTAAGTTCCGCTTGCAGCTGAAGAAAAATAAAACAAGTCCATGAGAGCCAAACTATGACCTTGAGTAATTCCTACCTGAATTTAGAACCATCTCGAGATTTGACACATTAAACACTAAGGACGTAGATGAATTAGAGGATGATTGCAGGGACATTATATATGAAGAATGCAAAAGGTGATAAGAAAGAAAAGACTGGGACCAGGTCACAATGATCGACATATAACCCTGTTCCAGGGGACTGACTACAGAAAAGTGGGTAAAGGGAGACAGCAATTGATATAAGACATGAAAAAAAAGTTAAGAATTAAGGGTTCACAAGGGAGGGAAGGGGGCAAGAATGAGCTGATATCAAGGACTCAAGTGGAAGGAAAATGTTTTGAAAATGATGATGGCAACATATGTATGAATGTGCTTGACACAATTGGTGAATGTATGGATTATATTAAGAGCTGTAAGAGCACCCAATAAAATGATTTTAAAAAAAGAAGGAAGAAAAAACCAAATGGATGTCAGAAGAGAGTCTGAAACTTGCTTCTGAATTTAAAGTAGATAAAGCGAATGGAAGAATTGAAGCAAGAGCTGAACAGAAGATTTCAAATAGCATCTCTAGAAGACAAAAGTAAAAAAGGTTTGTAGTGAAAAGTGCATACATGTAAATAGAAGCCCAAAGGGGAACTGTAAGCTTGACATTTCTCAAGATGAAAGGACTGAAGAAAAAAGTCAAGCCTCAAACCTCAATGTTGAAGGATTCTATCAGCAGAATTTGTAATGAGAAGGAAGTACAAAGGGATGATGGAAAGAATAGACATAGATTTATTGTAATAGCAAGGATTGGCTCAAGGTCAGCCATTTCTGGGGGTATCTTATGATCAAGAATTGATAGAATTGAAAGACGAGCAAGTGGCACTGAAGGCACTGGTAGAAGAAAAGGCTCCCAAACGAATTGAATATCAATTGAAATATTCCAACAAATGGATCCAGCACTTGAAGTGGTCACATCGATGCCAAGAAATTTGGAGGACAGCTACCTGGCCAATCAACTATAAGAGATCCACATTTGTGCCCATTCTAAAGATGATGATCCAGCAGAATGCAGTTAATACCATAAACTGGTAAATAACCTTTGCTAGGGATAACTGAAAAGGGTTATAGCAATATATCAACAGGAAACTATTAGAAATTCACGTTGGTTCATTAGAGGACGTAGAATGGGAGATAGCATTGCTGACATCAGATTGATCTTGGCCAAAACCAGAGAATACCAGAAAAAGTGTTTATTTGTACTTTATTGACTGTGTTTTACTGACTCCCCACTTTGTGGACTGACTTTGTTTTATCAACTGTGCCATTTGTTAGAAATTGTGGATGGCAAGTGAAGAATGAGAATTAACACTTACTGTACATAGACCAAGAGGCAGTTTTTACAAAAAGCAAGGGTATGTATTTGAAAATTATGAGTACGCATCAATTGTATTCTTTCACACACTTGTTCTATTGTATGCTGAACAAATAATCCAAGAAGCTATACTATATGAAGAATGTAGCATCTAGGTTGGAGGGAAACTCATAACAGCTGTGGCTATGCAGATGGTTCAACTTTGCTTGCCGAAAGTGAAGAAGACATGAAGCACTGATGAAAATTGGGAGACCACAGCTTTCGGTATGAATTATAACTCAGTATAAAGAAAACAAAAATCCTCACAGTTGAGCCAATAAACATTACAATAGGGAAAAGATTGAAGTTAGAGACTCATTTTTCACTTGTATTCACAATCATTGCCTATGGAGGCAGCAGTTGAGAAATCAGATGACATATCACATTGGACAAATCTATAGCAAAAGACCTGTAAATTTAAAGCAACACAAATCAAAGATACACCTGCCCCTAGTCATGTTATTTCATGACCCAAGTCACCTCACAGGCATTGGGCAAGTGGACAAGGATTAAGGATGACTGCCAATTGAGTGCTTGCACATTGAAAGTGCCAAGACTTTCAGGAGAACAAACATATGTGTCTCGGAGAATACAGCAGGAATGCTCCTTGGAAGCGAGGGTGATGAGACCTTGACTCAATATTCTGGGCATTTTATGAGGAAGGATCAATTGTTGAAGAAGACCATCATGTTTGGGAAAGCCTAGCGGGGCATCAACAAAGGAAAATGAAGTGGGGTGCTACTGTGCCTGCAACAGTGGGCTCAGCACAGCAACGATTGTGAGGACAGGCAATGAGCAGTGCCTGAGTCAGACCTCCATGGCATCACTTAAAACAACGTGGAATCTCGATTTTCTGGAGCCATTGTTGCTGGGTGACCCTCTTAGATTATTGCTTGGGGTAGTCTTTAAATACACCCAACCTGTCACCTGAAGTCCTCTTTAAACCAAATAGTTATTTTGTTTCCTTAGTAAAGAATGCTTACTGAGGTATTTTCCTCTTAAGACGCTATCTGTAGAGAATCAAATGGACCACCATCTGTGCACTCTGAGTCATTTGGACTAAATGACCCCTTAGAAGAGATTACAACCCTGCCTTAGGGTTTCTAAGACTAAATCTTTATTCGAGCAGACAGCACCATCTGTCTTCCTGGAATTGCTGTGTTTGAACCATTGCCCCTGCAGTTAGTAGCCTAACGCGTAGCCCCTCGTGCCTCCAGGACACCTTAAATTGACCACAGTACATCTGTACAGCTGAGAGGGCAGTGATCGTTTGGGACAGGATAGAGAGAATGGTTGCACATCTCAAAGGCTGTCACCAGACTCACTGAATTAGACATGTAAAAAATGCTGGATTCATGTCTCCAAGAAGTTTAAATGCTAGTAATAAGTGTCTTACCAACCTCATGGAAATTTCATTTCCTTTTACCGTGGACCTCAGGCTTCAGTGTCTGCTGATCGTGTAGCAGGGCCGCTCACTTTATACTTCGATAAGGAAAACACACACTGCATTGCTTCTGTTGTGTAACTGTTCTCAGACTCTCAACTCTGACTACAATATTCTATCCCCCTTTCCACTGAAAACAGCCTTACAGACGATGAAAAACTTTGTAATTCCTGGGTTCTGGATTTCACAAAAAAAAAACACCTTTTCATCAGCATGTATAAAGAATCTGAGTTTCAAGTAGGCATTGCCCCTCCACGGAAATTTTATTCAGCATGTTACAATAAATAGATGTCAGCTATGTGCCTTTAAACATTCTTAAAATCCGGTTCCTGTCCTCAAGTTTGTTACCAATTTAGGAAAACTAGATTGAGTAATTTTGCAATTAACTCACCTCTGAATAGCATGTAGTTAAGGTGGTATACACTTCAGGAGCCCTGGTCACAGTGTAGTGGTTATGTGGTCAGCCATTCGAGAGACGATCAGTGCTCTTCAGGAGAATGACGAGACTTTCAGAATTAGTCTGGAAACCCACAGGGGGCAGGTGTACGCTGTCCTACAGGGTTGCTATGAGGCAGTGAGAATGTACACACAATGGGAATTAAAGATGGGAACAAACAGTCAGCTTTAAAAAATGACTTGCTTTCAGAAAAACATAGTTTCAACTTCTTTCCAAACTTTGAGACTGGCTGCTATAATGCCCTTTTGTCAGTGGAATAGAAAACATGAAGGGGCTTCAAAAAGTATGTGGAAAAAAATCTATTATCTTTTCATTCCATTTCTCCATGAACTTGAGGAAGCCCCTTCATATTTTATATTCCTTTGCCTTGCCAAATACAAATATAAATTGTTAAAATATGACTTCATTGTAAATCAGTGATATGTCTTCAATATTCATTAACCATTAGCATCATCTACAGCTTGACTGTAGGCAAGGACTGTGTTTTTCTCTGTTATCATGTACATATGGCACCTGGCACTGAGTAAAGACTTTGTGAGTATTTGTCAAACAGATATGACTTGTAAGGACCATCATCTGCCATCCAAATTTCACTATGTTTCAGCATCCATCTGCAACGATATCCACATAAGGCTTATCTTTACTTGCCTGGGATTATTTTAATACAAATCAAAACATTTTATCTGTAAGTGCTTTAGTTTTTATCTCTTAGAGGATATTTTTAAAAACAACCAAAATATTAATGATCACACTTAAAATTTAATTGGCCATTATTCCTTAATATTATTATATGGTCATTGTTCAGATTTCCCTGTTACAGTTGGGTTTGTTGAATCAAGATTTAACTAAACAAGGGTCCCTCTAGAGGGTTTTTAGTTGGCAAATCTCTTGAGTTGCTTTTTAAAAAAAGAGAAAATGTCAAACACAAGAAAGTAGAAATGTGAAAAACAACAACTCATGTATTCATCAACCAAGATAGGAATTTCCATTGTATCCTCTATTCCCTTTTTTCCCTCAGAGATTGCATTGAAGTAGATTCTGGCTATGAACACTTGATTATATCTCTAAAAGATAAGGATTTTAAAAAAATCTGAATCACAACACCTTAATCACATTTAAAAAGGACAAAAAAGATTTTCTTAATATCAAATTCCAGTATTCAGAATGCCCTGTCTTATAAATATGTTTAGGAATTGGTTCTTTGAAACTGGCTATCAATAAGGTCCACACACTGTGTTTGATTGATAAATCTCCGAAGCCTCTTAATCTGTAGGTAAGAAGGCTTTCTCCCCTTCCTTCCGCTTGTTTTTATTTCTTGGCATTACTTTAAAACCAAAGTCTTTATCTCTTGGAATTTCTCACTCTGGCTTTGCTAATTACATTCCTAAAGCATCATTTAATAAATCCCTGTATTCTTACATTTCTGGGAAACCAGTCGATCTAGAGACGGGTTTGGACTTAGGTTCAGTTTCTGGCACGGACACTTCTAGGTGAGGTAGTGTACTTGCTATGACATTGCGTAGGGGCTATCTGGCTCTCTTCTGTGATGTTAAGATTCATGCATACAAAATCCCTCTTTTATCTAATGATTTTAGGTGCCATTGATAAGCATTGCTTCTATATGCTCTCTTTTAGGGAAGAGGATATGTTTACTATAACTAAAAGTTAGCTTGCCTTTCAAAAAATGATTGCACTAATGTTGTTAGGTTGATGAACATGGTAATAAATTTTGTTTTATTAATTTTTAGTAAAAGTCAAGGAAAATAATACTGAAGAATAGTGCCTTATAAACCATAAAAACCTATTATATAAATATTGTTGCTAAATAGGAGCCTTATACTGTTTTCCACTGAAAAATGATCCTTTTTTATCTCAATAGATTCTCAAAGGCATTTGGAAAATGTCCCAGCAGTCAGTTCTCAGGCACAGAAGACCACAGTCCCAGAGAGTGCCACCAAAGAAGCTCAGTCCGCAAGGCCTGCCTCTGGCCTTAACAAAGCCCCCCATGGGATAGAGGAATTGGGTCCAGGGGGTGCAGACACAGGTGCTAGATCTGAAGGTCCAGATGACACGATGGATGAGAAACATCCAGACGATGGACGCGAGCAAGAGACCAACAGGATATTCCAGGATGGAGAGCAGGGCCACCACTTCCATCCAGGAAGTCCTGGGGAAAGACTCTTGGATCCAGATCCTAACCATTCTCCTGGTGGCATGGTAGGAAGAGCAGGTGCACACCCAGGGAGTCTCTCTGCAGCCCTCCCTGAGGAAGGGCGTCTCAGCACCGCAGCTTCCCAGGAGCCCCCTGCCCCAGACTCCCAGGATGCCCAGGCTTCTGGTGGTCCCAGGACAGGCCTGGAGAGCCAGGAAGCCCTGAGGAGGCGGCTAGTGGCACCAGGTGAGAGGACCCACTGAATGTCAGGCCTGCTTTATGTTGCTCTGCTGCTGAGAGAAGAGCAGAAGTCAAAGTCTTCTTTCTTTCTTGGCGACTAGTTTGCCTTTGTTTCCCAAGGTAAAGGTAAAATAGAACTTACGGGTTTACTTCCTTATTTTCCTCCCGTGGCCTTGCATGGTTCCTGCTAGTGTGTAGGGTATTGGCATGTGCCATAAAATGTTGCTGAGTGCAGTCTTAGTTGCTGCCCACAGGTTGTCTTTAGCCCAAGCCTAGAAAGCTGCTCTAGATGTCTTCACCCTCCATTAGAGGCAATTTCCCTACCTGCTCCAGCTGGTGCCAGACTCCCACCTCTGCCCTCTTGATTTCTGGAGGAGTAAGCTCGAGAGAGAATTGATGAGGGATGCTCTGTATCCTCTAGCATAAGTATTGCCCCTGCCCCCTTCTCTCTGCCCCCGTTCCCCTCTGCTTGGAAGGCTCTACAGACCCACTTTTTCCCTGTTCCCCTAGTGGCCTGGCCTTGTTCTTTCTTAAACTACTACTCTCAAGTTTCAATGAGTAGATCTTTTGTAGATCACTAAATGCGATCAAACTTTCACCATTAGAGTAGAAAATCACTGCTTTAAAATGCAGATTGGTCATGATGGGCTCATAAAAGTATGCATTTATCCAAATTCTGCAAACTATACAACATTGTGAACCCTATTGTCAATTATTGGCTTTGGTTGATAGCATATCAGTACTCAGTCTTCTGTTGTAACACATATATCCTACATTAATGCATGGCAATAATAAGAGAAAATGTGCGTAGTGGGTACAAGAGTATTTGGGCACTCTGCATTTCTTGTGTGTTTTTCTTCCAGTGAACCTAAAACTGCCTTTAAAATGGAAGTCTATTAATGGAAAACACTCCCCTGTTCTGCACAAAGTAGTTTTATGTGTGGGAAGCAACTTATATTGAAATCTAGGAGATAGGAAACCTTATTGGCAGTTAACCACAAGGCCACCAGTTCAAATTTACTTGCCACTCCACAGGAGAAAATGAAGCTTTCTGCTCCTGTAAAGAGGTGCAGTCTCAGAAACCCACAGGGGCAGTTCTGCCCTGCCCTGCAGGGTTGCAGTGAGTCAGAGTTGACTTGATGGCAGTGAACTTTATTGCCATCATGTCTTCAGGTGGCCTTTGGCAAGCCCTTCGTGTGCTTGGGCATTTTATGTGACAGGTAAAGTAGGGGTGGAGCAGGTGATCGTTAAAGAACCCCTTTCTTTTTTAGATTAAAGTTAATTTTATTCCTTAGATTCTGTGATAGGATATTTAAAAACTGGGGGTTCTTTTTGGTAAGGATGATTAAATGGCTTCTTTATAGGTGGAGATAAATCTGCCTATCTGTGTAAATAAAGAAATATGTATGGGAGTTTTTGCATGCTGAGTTATGGGCAGAACTTTGTTCTCACTAGTTGGAGATACCTGGCTGGGGTCCACACAGGCTCAGTTGTCTAGTGTTTCTGTTTAGAGTGCTACAAGGTGCGCTTTTGCTTTCTGTCAGACTCTTATTTTAATCATATTATTGGGGCCTCATACAACTCTTTTTTTTAATCGTTTTATTAGGGGCTCATATAACTCTTATCACAATCCATACATATATCAATTGTGTCAAGCACATTTGTACATTCATTGCCCTCATCATTCTCAAAACATTTTGCTCTCCATCTAAGCCCCTGGCATCAGCTCCTCATTTTTCCCCTCCCCCACTCCCTCATGAACCCTTGATAATTTATAAATTATTATTTTGTTATATCTTACACTGTCTGACGTCTCCCTTCACCCACTTTTCTGTTGTCCGTTGCCCAGGGAGGAGGTTATATGTAGATCCCTGTAATCGGTCAGACATTTTTAATTGGCCTGGATTCTAATATTTCACCTCTCTCCCACCGTTGACTCAATGCCAATTCATAGTGACACCCCCCCCCTCTTATTGGTTCCCAAGGTGGAGACTGTTGGCAGGAGTAGAAAGCCCAGTCGTTCTCCCTCAGAACTGTTGGTAGTTTTGAGCAGCAGACCATGTGGAGTGTAGCCCAATGCCTAACCACTGCACCACCAGGACTCCCAACCTTATATTCCTTTCTGAGTTTACTTCCTTCACCAAGAGTTTCTAACTGATTTGTAAACTGTACAGTCATCTCTGCTTACTCTGAATTCACTGCCCCTCTCATTTGTACAAGGAGTCTTGGCGGCACAGTGGATAAGCATTGGACTGCTACTCAATAGTACCATGGTTTGAACCCACCAGCTGCTGTGAGTGAGAAAGATTCACAAAGACTGAGCCTTGCAACGCCTGTGGAGCAGCGCTCCTCGGACTTTTCGGGTCACTTGAGTCAGAATCCAGCTCACGGCAATGGGTTGGGTTTAACTTTGGGTTCCTTGTATACTCGAGGGTCTGAAGGAGCCAGGCGAGACTTGAACACTGGAACTAGACCACTATTAGCTTATGATTTTGAGTCTCATAAACAATGAGCACTTCTTAAAACCTTTCTTAATTTTGCACATTTTGGCCAATCATGTTTTAGTTTGGTTTGGCTGTAATAGATAGAAAGTGTGTTTCTTTGAGTGTGATATCAGGACCAGTGGAGAACTGTGAAGTGGCAACATCATCCTTAAATGAATTTCGCAGTGCTTCTTTTTATTCTCCTAAGTAGCAATAAACAAAAGCAATTTTGTGCCTGAAGGGAAAGACAGGGGAAAGGTTAGGTAAAATGAGAATATTCGCTATGTAGACATCCTCCCAGTCATGCAATTCTTTGTTTTGAAAAGAGAGAAGTAGAAAGATGCACATACACTCTCAGTGCGAAGTTTAATCATGATGTTCTTTCCCCCACCCAGAGCCCACACGTCACCTGCAGGCAGAACAAAAATGGGAAGAAAACGAAAAGAGAACACAAGGTGGCAGAAGGAAGCTATTCCATTATGGTAAGAGCAGAGCTGGTCTCACCGTAGTGTGGATTCGCGGTCAGAAATCCCCAGGGAACAGGGCCTGGAGTGAACTGGCAGAGTATGGTACTTTTTCAGAGAAGTAGTGTGACAATCACAGCTTGGACCTTGAGGAGTTTTCCCTTCAGGGAGAACTGGCTGATATTTTGGTGTACTCAACCAAACACCAATTCTCAAATTAAGAAGGGCTTTTCAGAAACAAGAACGCGAGCCAGCCTCTTTAGAGTCCAGGCGTGCCTCATCGTATTGAGCGTCACTTTCTTGCATTTCGCAAAGACTCCGTTTTTTGGTGTATATTTGTTTTATACGAACTGAAGGCTTGTGGCAACCCTGCATTGAGCAAGTCTGTCGGTGCCACTGTTCCTACAACATGAGTTCATTTAGGGTCTCTTTCACATTTTGCTAATTCTCACAGTATTTCCACCTTTTTCATAATGCTCGCATACCCAGTAGACTTTAGGGTGCACATACTTTTTTACATGCCTTGAGATCCCCCAAAGTCTGTGCACCTCATTTTGCTTGTGCTGTTCCTGTAATTGTGGTAGCCTGCTGCCAAGCCTGTAGGAGCGCTAAGCTTTGCCTATATTAGTTTCTCTTGAGGCCTTTTTGAGTCTGGGCCCTGAGGAAAAGGGAAGTTTCGCCAGGTAACTGATATATTGCTAAGACGGAAGACTATCCTAATAGCTCAGTTTGTAATCACATTACTAATTGTTCCAATAAAAGCATAAACCCAGTTTTACCTTTTAACAAAGATACCGTGTCTTCCATCAATAAATCGGAGAAGCAATGAATGGGAAGGTTGTTCTGATGGACTTTCATCACAGAACGTGCAGAGGAGCTGGGAGAAAGAAACCCACCAGCACCAGCACGATACAGCACTGTCTCTACACGTCACTTCCGCTTACCCCAGGCTCTGTTCCTACTTACTCTGTCTCGTTTTCTCACCCTCCCACAGGATACATCATTTTTGTCGTCGCGGGGATAGGCCTGGCTATCTTTCTGCTCAGTGCTGTCAGTAGTTACTATTTCTCTCAAGCCCAACGAGTGCACAAAAATCCGGCTCTGGAGACCTTCCTGGCTCATTTCACCCAGTTGAAGGATAAATTTCCAGGGCAGAGTGCTTTCCTGTGGCAGAGGGGACGCAAGTTTCTACAGAAGCACCTCAATGTCTCCAACCCCACAGAGCCAGCCACCGTCATATTCACAGCCGCCCGGGAGGGGCGAGAGACCCTGAAGTGCCTGAGCTACCACGTGGCAGATGCCTATACCTCATCCCAGAAAGTCTCTGCCATTCAGATCGATGGCGCAGCAAGAACCTGGCAGGACAGTGACATGGTCAAGCTGGTAGTCGACCTCGAGCTGAGCTCTGGATTTGAGAATGGCCGGAAGGCGGCCGTGGTGCACCGCTTTGAATCCCTTCCTGCCGGCTCCACTCTGATCTTCTACAAGTATTGTGACCATGAGAATGCAGCCTTCAAAGATGTGGCCCTGGTCCTGACAGTCCTTCTAGAAGAGGAAACATTGGAAGCCAGTGTCGGCCCAAGGGAGACGGAGGAAAAAGTGAGGGATTTGCTCTGGGCCCGGTTTACCAACTCCAACACTCCCAATTCCTTCAACCACATGGACTCGGACAAACTGAGCGGGCTGTGGAGCCGTATTTCACACCTGGTCCTGCCCGTCCAGCCCGTGAGGACCATCGAAGAACAGGGGTGCCCATTAGAAAGCTAAGCACCGAGTTGGCTATCGGAGAGGTGGATTTCTTTTTCCCTAAGCCAGCTTAAAGCCTTCCATTGATGGGGAAGGTGGTTGATAAATGCTAGTAGATGGAAAAGTACAAGTGAGCATGCTTTAGAAAAAAATTGCCCTTTTCACTTTTCATGGTATTTTTCTAATCCATATGCGACAAAGCTAAAAACGGACCTGATTTTTCCCCTTGCTTTCCCTTTCAGCCTGGCATATATAATTGAGGATTTTTTTTAAATCCCAAAACAGCGACAAAGCGTTTGCACAGGAAGAAACCCTTGCTTCCCACAGAAACTACAGAGTGATTTTTATTTTCTAGTGTGAGACTGTAAGGAGTCTTTTTGATAATGCTTAGACTCTGAATAAGGCAATTACAGTTATGAAGCAGTGATCATGTTTAGAAAAATAATATTTTTAAGCCCCTTAAATAACCTTGTCATGGGATTACATTTTATGCTATACTTGCACTTTCGTGTCGTATGAAAAAAGGCACCGGGCATCAAACCATCATGCTTACCTAAATACTGCCCATCAAGCACTGTGCTTTTATTCCGTTATTGAGCTGACGTGGAAGCCATCTAGTAAAAGGGGAAATTGTTTATAACCATGGGAAAGGAAGAAATTCCCATCGGCTCTCTTTATTTCAGCTTTCTTGAATGACTCAGAGCCATGGTTTTCAAGCTACCTGCATCCCTTCCCTTTTGAAGGGGAATAGTTGGGCTTTTGAGTATTTTATATGTTGGGTTTTTTCTATAAGATTTCCCTAGATCATGGAGGTTTGAAGCTACTGATTAAGTGGGAAACATCTTAGAGGATTAGGAAGTAGGTGGAAACAAATGAATGTATTGAAATTTAGGAGTAGGAAGAGTGGCAGTGACATAGGCTGAATGTATAGAAGTGCTGCTTATGGAGGATCCAGACTACATCCAGAGGAACAGCAGTTTGTGCACTATCATTGACTGGCATGTTTCTGGTGCTTTTGTTAATTTATCCTATAATTTCACTCTCCCCTGCATGGAATTTTTATAATCTTCAAGAATGAGAGTGTCCTTTGAGCAGAATGGATTTCAATGGCCAATCAAATTGTAGATCTTAGGTCTCATTGGGGTACATTGACCTAGCTTTGCAAACTTTCATTTGCTGTGTGGTGATGGGACATGATATAATGCAGTTCATTTCATGGCCAGGTAGAAGCACTATGAAGATGAAAGAAATGCAAGACTATTATACGTAAGAGGAAAGAGCATGGTCGATAGATCCTGTGATTGTGAGAAAGACTGAAACAGTAGGTGTTGATTGGCATTTGAGTCCTGAAAGCAGAAATCTAGTAAAGTGACTGACCGTCGCCTAATGAAGGGGCTGTTCTGGTACAAGGGAAAGCGTTCTGAAGGACGGTCTGGGAACGTTCCCACTAGGCTTGGGCCTCCTCTGCTTCTAGTGAGAGTGTATGTGCAACTGTGTGTGACCTACCGGCTCTCCAGGGGAGAAAGGTGGGACAGTCGGCTCTCTTCAAGATTACAGCCTTGGAAACCCTATGGGGCAGCTTTGTGCTACAGGGTTGCTTTGAGTTGGAAATGACCGAGAGGCACACAGTAACACACACATGCACACATACCAACATAAGAAGCCAAAGGCGATGTGAGTACAGTGTGGAAGCATTTTAGGAAACACTAAGAGGACCCAGGGATAGTTAGTGATCTCGAGAAAGAGATCAGAAAGACGGGAAGAATCTGATAGAAATACCTGCCACGGGAAGGACACACAAGCCTCCTTTTACCAATGCCTTAAGCTGCGCCCCTTGATGTATGTGCAGGCACAGCTAAAGGAACAAGCTGAACTTGGAATTTTGTGAAGGAAACGTCGATAGAATTAAGAAAGATCTGAACAAGAAATGAAAGCACAGTGACGGTCAACGTCAGTATAAGACCAGAGGAAATGAAGAGCAGTCTCTGTTTGATACTCAAGCTCATTATTTCTAGATTGTAGATGCCAGCATGCCCGTCCAAAAGACCAGTGGTGCCTTATAGGACGGAAGCGTTGGCCTGGCCTGTGCTACCTCATGTCAAGGAAGGAACCAGCAGGAAGCGTTCTCTCAGCTCTCAGCAAGGGCTCAGTTCACAGTCGATAGCAAGGCTCTGGTTTCTTCATTCAGTTGAATATAGTTTTTCGTCCTTTCCTCTCAATGTAACTTAGCAAAAGACATTTCCAAGAATCACAACTTTTTAATTGTCCAGGCATTGTGTTTTTCCTTCCCTGTATAAGTGCAATCAGCTATAATTGTCCTCTGTTTCAAACATCACCTTAAAAAGAAGAAGCAATGTATTAAAGAACCCTGGACTCCCTTGTGGAATAAGACGGAAATGATTGTTTTTAATGCGTAAAACAAAGACTCTCTTACATGTGCCCATAGTGAACATCTTCGATCTGATGTGCTTCCTCTTAGGTTTTGCTTTTCCATTTGCATGTGGTTTTATGTTGGCAAGGGTCCCAACTTCCTTTCGGGTACTTTTTGTTACTGTAATAGATAGGTTGCTTCCTTGCCTTAGGAAAATAGTTTGTGGGCATGTGATTCCGATGGGCTACCCAGGCATCCCTTTTGAATTGTGGATCATGGAGCAGCATTGCGTGCACAGCGCCTTAGTATAACTCACTTGGGGAGTAATGCCACAGCGGCAGGAACAACTGGGGGAATGAAACACAGTTTCCATACTGGGGATTTTTCTTCCCTTGGGGCAAGTTTTACTTACCCGACAGCACCTCTGGGGCTCCTTTCCTGGAGGCTGCGGGGGTGGGGACGGGGTGGGTGGTGCGTGGTGGCTTGATAAGGTAATTGTTAAGTTTCTCAGTTCTCGCAAAGGGTTTGCAGAGGCTTGCCTGGTTGGTGAGGAACTGGGAGGCCATGTTCTATCAATAAACCGTTAATTTGAGCTTGTGGCAGGTGAGTAGCGACGTGCAGCAGTGTGTCTTGTGACTCAATAGCTCTGAGTTAATCACCCACTTAAATCTTGCTAGTTCCTGAGGAGGTTTTGACCTTTGGTGCAGTTTCACCGTGTTTGATTTATACTCTGTTAGAGACTGGAAGCAGCGTGAGCACTGGTGGTCGTGGTGTTAGGTGCCATGGAGTTGACCCTGGCGCACAGCCACCCTATGTACTGCAGAACGAAAGGACGCACTGTCCTGCGCCATGCTCACAGTTCTACGCCTGAGCCCATTGATGCCGCCACTGTGGCCATCTGTCTTGTCAAGGGCCTTCCTCTTTTTTGCTGCCCTTCCACCTTACCCACCAGGGACTGGTCTCTCCCAACAACATGTCCAAAGGATGTAAGATGAAGTCTTGCTGGCTTTGCCTCTGAGGCGCGCTATAGCCTTACTTCTTCAGTACAGATAAGTTTGTCCTTTTAGCCGTCCACGGCACTTTCCGTCCGTGGTACTTTGTTTTCTGCTCCACACGATTCACATGTATCGATGTCACAATGTAACAAATGGAGCATGTCAAAGGAATGGTAATTCAGCAAGATGATCTTCACCAGCACTGTTAAGTTACATATATCTGACCAATATTCTTAGTTACTAATAATATATAAAATTTGCAGTTATTATATCTGATAAAGTTTTTCACTGAAGGGCAACAAAGCTTGTGTTCTGACCCTGTGTATTTGTGGAGGACTACTTTGAAACAGCAACATGAAATACAATACTTACATGACATCTAAACACCTAAGCATCATGGAATAACTTTCATATTACTATAAATCACTTCTTTGAGAATGAAACAAAAATTGTACACATTTGGAAAGTTTGTCTCTGCAAAACCCTCAGCCCAAATAACATTTCATAGGGCAAGTTATAAAAATGGCCTAGCAGCAGCGTCTGACCTCAGATTTTATGAGGTGAGAGTGACTCGCCATCAGCATCAGCCCAAGACTGATTTCATTTGAGCCAAAGGTCAGACACACCTGCTCTCCTACCTCTGCTGGCTTTGGTAGTTTGTTGCACTGGCCACACACACTACTCACGATTATGAGGTGTTTAGGGAAGTAATAGGTTACAATTCAGGATCAAGAACAAGTCAGGATACAGTTCTTTGATCCGTACAGCTCCTCACCCAAGCCTACAGGCAGGCTTTTGATGTTGGCCTCTTGGTCCCTTAAACCTCTGCTCTGCTCAGCATGGAAAACTGTCAGAAAATTCTTTAGCTCCACTAGTAATTTCCCAGAGCTAGCAAGCATCCTGCCAGAGACACCCCTACTCAGCAAGTGGAGGCTCTGCAGTGCCCACAAGCCTCCTACCCAAAGGCACACAGCTTTCTTGCTCCTTGGTCCAAGATGCCCACCATGCTTTCTTCTGTTAGTGGTCTGGTTCTGCTGCCTCTCTGTCTCTGTCACTCTCTCCTACCATCTCTAGTTTTATACCTCTTTGTTTCCAGAGTTCTCAACACAGACCCTGGGTCCAAAGGATATGCTGTACTCCCTTTGCTTCTTGGTGGTATTGTATCAACCCTCACCCCTACTCTACTCTGGGATTTGCTCTCCTTTAAGGCTAGTAGGATGGTACAATAGAACAGTAGCCTCAGTAGAATTTTATGCACCTTGTTTGCATGGACTCTTCTCCCCCTTATTTACATTAGCAAACTGTCTGATACCCTTGTGGACCTTGTGTGCCTTACTTGCATAGCTCTCTCCAGTCATTTGGCAAGAGTTACATAAGACCGTGGCTAGAAAAGTCACATACAGAGTGTCCCATTACACCTTAGAATTTTAATTTTTTTAATCAAGGTGAACATGTAGTTAACTTTTAATCTTCATTTTGTGTTTTGTTCACTAATCTGCATAATTTAAAAAATATTGAGTTAAATGTTTTTACTTTTCCTCTGCAGGTTTAATTTAGATAAATACTCTATATTATCACTTGTTTAGAGGGAAAGTTGTTCAGATGTATTATGACTATTATTACAAATTATAATCCATGGAAATGTGATAAAATAATTACTTTAGGACATTCCTAAGGGAATCTCAGATTATATAATACTGAAGTTCAAGAGTCACAAAAATTAGGAAATGCTTGCAGATGATAATATATTTTTAAAACTCTATAGTCGATTCTAGAGAATTAAAATTAATATATCCATGTGATATGGTTTCTGATTCCTATTTGTTAAGTGTTAGACTGTGAAGTAACTGATAATGGGAGCCAGAAGTTGCCTTACTCAGACTGAGGATGGTCTCTTAAACTCCTTTCCAACTAATGTACTGTCTTACCACTTCTACATCTATATAATATTGCTTCTCAGTCTTTGATAAACATACATGCAAACGAGTGAAGAGCACTCGTTTGATCCAGATGACCTGAGCACGAACCACTGAACCAGTGGCTGATGAATGAGTGACGCGTCGGAGTCGAGCTACGAAAACTCCTTAGGGTTTGCAATCATGAGCTCTTCAGAAAACGGATCAGCAGGGCTTGCTTTTCAGGCGCCCCTTTGGTTAGTGGCCAGGCACATTAACCCTGCGCAGACACCACCCAAGGACTCAGAGACCACAATCAAGGTCCCCAATGTATGTGTCTTCTGTACAGACGTTTCATTAGTGCCTTGCCTTCTGGTATTACCTAGATTACCTACACTTTCCATTTCAGTTGGTTTTAATGTCTAAATCCACAGATGGATTCCTGTGTTGGAAAATGACCTTTCACTTTTCTGGGATAAGAGACTTACACGAACCAAAAGAACATTTTGGAGTTGGCAAGCACAGACCGAGAAACTGCCATGGAGCAGAACCAGCCAGAAGGTGGTGTGCTGGCCACCAGGGGCCTTCAGCCTTCTCTCTCTGCCCAAATAAAGCCTCAACACCCACCTCAATAAAAAGCTCCTGGTAACCACTCCCAGTTGATAAGGAGGTTGCATGAGGTTTAAAGCCACCTGCCAAGCCTGTCACAAAAGAGATGGCACCATTGACTTCCAAATCCAACTGTATTTTACTTCTTTGTACTTAAGTAAATGGGCTCTGCCAGTATTAATGTGAGACTTCTTGACATTCCCCCTTCTCTGTAGGACTGTAGTTGCTTTTGCATTTGTTTCTTATGGATGTTGAAGAATGTGCCTTATTCATATGAGCTGTCTGATTACCAAAAATAAATCAATTTTGCTCAGTTGCTTGAGTCTTGATTAAAATGTGCAAGTTTAGAGAATTGGCATCTGGTCAATAATTGTGGAGGAGAGAATGGCAATTCTTTTAGCAACAAGCTGAAAAGTCAGAGTCCTGTGAGGGCCAGGTGGCACTCATGCCATAGTGAAGTGGGGTTTGTGGACATTGGCTAGAATCTACTACAGTTCCCTGTTAACCTCTTTCATGTACTGCCCGACCTAAAGGGGGTTTCTTGAGTGGAGGAGAAGGAAAGAGTTCGTTCCTGTTGCCATCAAATGCATTCGGACTCGTGGCCGCCCAGTAGGATGGGTCTGAGAAGAACCGCCCTGCAGGATCTTCAAGACTAACCTTTATGGAAGCAGGCTGCCACATCTTTCTCCCGCAGAGAGCTGAATGGTTGGGCTTTGGGGGCACTAAGCAGAGCTCTAGATAGTGTTCCTAACACTAGTTGCAATTGGGAATGTGTCTGTGTCTTGAGAGGAAAGGGTGAGAATTTCCAGAGCGAGGCGAGCAAAGCCCCCTGAACATCCTCTTCTACCTTTCTCCCAGCTTTGTGTCCCTGCTAGGTACACCCTTCCTATCAACATAGAATCCACTGGGCTATTGGCAATAACCCACTATTTTGAAAATTCAAAATATTAATTCGTACAATTTAGAAAGATATAGTAACTCTTAGGAGTCAGTTTTTTCCCCTTTTTTTGAGTCAGCATATCTTAAAACATGATCTTTTAGTCAAATAGGTTAGTCAAGAGACTAAGAGAACCTTCAATTTTCCCAATGCTCATTCCAAACAGGTTTGACCATGTGGGGTTTTGTTTTTTTAACCTCCTGCATTAGGTGTAGGCTTAAAGAGCAGATCCTCAGTTTTGCATTCAACAGTTCATAGGCCTTTTGTTTGGTCTCATTCACTGCAACCTCCTCAATGTAATTTCACTTACCCCACTGTGTCTCTAGGTGTCCGGTTTCCATTCCTCCTTGCCGAACCCTTCTGAACTCCTTGGGTAAATGTTGCCGTTTCTAAGGCAGTGGTTCTCAACCTTCCTAATGCTGCAACCCTTTAATACAGTTCTTCATGTTGTGGTGACACCCCCCCACCACCATAAAATTATTTTCGTTGCTACTTCATCACTGTAATTTTGCTATTGTTATGAATCGGGCGACCCTTGTGAAAGGGTCATTCGACCTTCAAAGGTCTCGACTCACAGATTGGGAACTACTGTTCTAAGGTGTGCCTACCTCACAGCTGTTGTTCATCCCTTTACAGAGCTATCTGTGTTGGGCTGAAAATTGAACCAAACAGGTGAGCTCAGTGTGAGACCTAAAGCGTGATTGGGGATCCTAGTCTGAGGGTTCACCTGTCTCTATGTGACTAGTAAGCTTGTCCTCTTTTAGGAGTTTGGGTTATGTCTCACCCTTTTTCTCTCACTCAAACCAGAGCCTCTGATGTGATCCTTTTCAGTGCAGCCGGTAGTGGTCGCTGGCCACCACCTCATTCTTATCTCAGGGTGGGAATGTTGGAAATTTTCATCACTTTCCTCCAGACAGAGAGAGCCAAATATTGTACCTTAGATAGCTGTTCACGAGGTTGGAAGACCCCAGTCAACACTCACCAAAATAAAATACAGAACATTGTCTTTGTGCATTGTTATGCCAAATGACCTTGTTGTTCTCCAAGGCTGTGGCCCTGAGCCTCCAGGCTCAGGGACTGATTCTCTCAAGGTGTTTGAGTGTGTCTGAGAAGTGTTTTGTTTTTTATAGGCTTGCTCTTTGTATGCTCCGCCACATTCATGAGTGTATTTGTAGCAAAGATAAATTCCCCTGTACACATATCTTTTGTCAAACCGACATATGTATTAGGGTATACTCCCACTCTGTGTCTCTCACGCCTGATCAGGCTGTATGTTTACCCATGCAGCTACTCAGGGACCTTGTTATTGCAGGATTGGGCGTCTATACCACTATGCACCTCTGTTGCCTTTAATGACTGTGCCCCTCCCAGTCTCTTCCCCTGCCGCCATTATTTTTTTGTCTCCCTCTTACTGTATATTGCCTTCCCTTTCACCCAAGTTCACCCTTGTCTAGCCTCCATTCAGTGATCTGCCCTCCCTGACCCTCCCATGCCTGGGAACCATAAAGAATTTTTCTTTCTTTTTTCTATGAAAATGTTTAACAATAGTGACCTCATATAATATTTGCCCCTTTGGGATTGACTAATTTCACTTGGCATACTTTCCTCCAGGTTCATCCACTTAGGAGATATTTGGCAGCTTCATTGTTCCTCTTTAAAATTTATCCATTCTTCCATGGATGGACATTTGTTGTTTCCATATTTTTGTGATTGCTATTATGAATAGCATGGACATGAACATGCATGTGCACATATCTACTCATATCCTGGCCCTAATTTTCAGGATACATATCAATACAGGGTTTGCTGGGACATACAATATTTCCGTGTCCAACTTTTTGAGGAAGCACTCCGCCATTTTCTATGTTCTTGTGCCATTAAAAAAAATATTCCTTGCAAATAGTAATTTGATATTTTCCTCCAAACCAACATAATTCCAAGTTCAACCGTA
Source organism: Tenrec ecaudatus (assembly GCF_050624435.1). Classification (NCBI taxonomy): domain Eukaryota; kingdom Metazoa; phylum Chordata; class Mammalia; order Afrosoricida; family Tenrecidae; genus Tenrec; species Tenrec ecaudatus. The sequence goes on along the minus strand of NC_134530.1, from coordinate 193,374,242 downwards.
AAAGGAAATACACAAAAACAACAAAACAAACATCAGCAGCTGCTTATTTTCGAGTGCAAGACACAATTTTTAACAAAATGTCATATCTGTTCTACAGTCTGGTTCTCTGTTTCAGAGCAGGACTTGCTTTCAGATGAAAGACCTAGGGTAGCAGAGGTGTGTGCGCGCGAGGGGAAAAAACCCAGGGAGGGCCAATACTGGTCATTTCTCTGGTCAGCCAGCCACGTGAGGAGGTAGTTTCTCTGAGAATTTCTCAACAGAAATTTCACTGGTGTACTGAGAGGTGGGAAGTGCAGGAGCTTCTTGGTCACACTGAAGACAACAATAGGAGCCGCCCTCTAAGGAAGTCAGGACCAGGCGTCCGTGCGCCTTGAAAGTGGCTCATTTCTGATAGAACTTGTTAAGTGTCTTGTATCACCACACATGGCAACCCCATACAACCGTGAGCTCCATCCTTAGTGCTATTGAGTTGTTTTTCATGTGGTGCTGATGAATTTCTCTTACCAGCGTGCAGAAGGCAAGCAGGTCTTGGCTGAGGTCTTAATGAACAGAATCCCATAGCTTTTGGCCAGTTCATGTGCTTGTTTGGTGTCAACTGCCTTTGTTGGCAAATCACACTTGTTTCCCACCAGCACCATCTGAGTCTTTTCCCTCATGTAACCTGCTCCTTGGAAAGGCTACTCTCTGCAAATGACTTGCTTTTCTTCCTGGCAAACCACAGAGGAAGCCTTCCCCTGTCCCCGTGTGCTGGTCTTCATGGCACTGCACTCGTCCAACAGACAGGTTCCCCATCTATAACCATCGCTTTCAGGGACGAATCCTCTCTAACGGGGTCACACTTGTCTACAAAGTGGTTCTGGTTTAGTTGGATTGTCAAAGCACTTGTCCCAACCCCACCTGCCCCAAACACCACCGGTTTGTACTCAGTCATTTCACACCTGCAAGGACCTCAAGCGGGGCTGCTTCACATCAGGCGGCTTTAGTATCACAAGCGGGAAAAATGTTGGCGACCTGGAACAGCCATGAGCAGCCCCCACCAGCCCCTGGTTGTGCCATTTTACGTTCTGATCCTCAGTATGAGGGTTCCCTCCACACCCTCACCAGAATTTGTTGCTTTTATTTATTTTTTTGAACTTTGCAATTAATGCTATCGTCGTTTTGATGTGAATCTATTTAATAACTGATGATGGTATTTCTTCAATGTGTGTTCATCACCTGAGTGTCTTTCCTAGTGAAGTGTCTGTTCATGTCCTTTGTCTATTTTTAATTGGATTGTCGTTTTATTATTGAGGTATTGAAGTTTTCTATAAAATTTAAAGAGTGATCCCTTGTCTGATGATGTCATTGTCAATTTTCCCTCTGTGCTGTGGGTTCTCTTTGTACCCTTTGGTAAAATCTTTTTGGTGTACATATTTCTAATTTTTACACAGCACAACTCATCAATTGTGTATGATAGTGCATGTATGCCATGTATTAGGATCCCCCCCCCAATTCTAAGTTTTCCCCTGAAGAAAAAGATGAAGCTTTCTACTCCCATAAAGAGTTAGTCAAGGAAACTCACAAGGGCAGTTCTATCCCATTGGGTTGCTATGAGTCAAAGTTGACTCCATGGCAGTAAGTTTGGTTTTTGGAAATTTCCCCAGGAGCCCTGATGGATTAGTGGGTTATGAGTTTCACTGCTACCCACAAAGCCAGTAGTTCTAAACCCCAGCTTCCTTGAAGGGGAAAGACAAGGCTTTCTACTTGTGCAAAGCGGTACAGTTTCAGAACCCCACAGGGACAGTTCTACGTTGTCCTGTCGGGTTGATATTAGTTGGCATCTGCTTGATGGCAATACGTTGAGTTGAAGTTTGCCCCTAATTTTTTCATTGCTCTTTTATAGTTCTGGGTATAAAGTTAGGTCTTTGATCCATATTGAGTTAGGTTTTGCATATGGAGTGAGTTATAGATCCTGTTTCATTCTTCTGTGAATGAACATCTTGTTCTACCAGCACCAGAATATCTCTTCCCTATTTACTGTGTTTGGGTCCTTTGTCAAAGATCACCTGATCATAGCTGGATGGGTTTGCTTCTGGATTTTCAGTCCTATTCCATGGTCACCATGTCTGCTGTTGTACAGTTGCAGGCTGTCTTGTCTACCATGGCTCCATGGTAGGTTTTGAGATTGGGAAGTGAGAAGCCTCCTACTCTGTTGCCCTTTAGCACTGCTTTATCCAGGGTCACTTTCATTTCCATAGAAAGCTGGTGATTAATTTTTCCATTTCTTTAAAGAATGCTGTTGTCATAGCATTTTATCTTTAGAGAACTCTGGGTGTGAGAGCCAGCTCACAAATCTAGCCAGGGTCGAGAGGGGCCCGGTGCAATTAATAAGGATACCAGAGGTAAAAGAAAGAGAAGAAACAAAGTTGGGGTGTAGGGGGCTCAAGGAGAAGGTACTGCAAGGTTCAGAACTTTATTCAAGGCAGGTTTATAGACAGTATTTGTCACGTACCCTGCATTCCATGACAAGTTATCACACAAATCATTTGTTGGCAATTTCTTTGAAGGCAAACAAAGAAGCAATACCATTTCAGCCAATTTGTCTAGGTCTGAAGGGGAAGATAAAACCAGGAGTAGGGAGTATAACTGAACACCTGCAGGATTCTCTGCTTAAGCCGTTTCCCCGGGAACAGGAAAGAATGTGTTTATCTCTGTTGAAGTTCACACCGTTCAGTGCCTCAGATTGCCAGGTTGAGCTGTCAGCTCCTTCCCATGGGTCTTCCTAAACCGTGGAAGGTGATGGTCCTGTACTACTTGAAGAAGGAAATGAGGTTCAGATTGTCCTGTTAACGTACTTTTTTACTCAGAAGCCAGAGACAGCATTCTGCTCCAGGTTCTCAGTGTTCGGAGAATTTAGCACCAATTTCTCTTCAATCAGAGACTTTGGCACATTTCCTTTCTGAGTCCATTGTACGACAATCTGCTCCCACATGTGGGTAGTGCTTGGCATTTTCACAAGGAAAACGGGTGCGGTGGGTTATGGCTTTGGTTGCTAACCAAAAGGTTAGCTGCTCCAAGGGAGAAAGGTGTTTTCTACTCCCATAAACAGTTGTAGTCGTAGAAACCTCCAGGGGAGGTTGGTTCTATCTAGTCCTATAGGGTCACCGTGAGTCGGAATCAACTCAATGGAAGTGAGTGTGAGTGTTTAGACATTTTCACAATGTCATATCTTCCTAACCATGAGCATTCTTTCGTTTTCGTAGGCCTATTTGAATTGCTGTGGTAGTGTTTTGTAGCTTTCTTTGCCCATGTCTTTTGTTTCTTTGTTTAGGTTTGTCCTAAGTATTTAATCATTTGGGTGACTATTATAGATGGTATGGTGTTTTAAGATTTCTTTTTTCAAAGCTCTCTTTGTTAGTTTAAAGACATCCAACGGACTTTTTGTGTTGATCTTGTACCCTGCCGCTTTGCTGAAATTTTCAATTAGTTCTAATAATTTTCTTGCTAAGCCCTTGGGAATCTCACTTGGACGCTTTTGTTTTTCTATTTTTGCCTGATATCTCTGTTGAAGACTCCAGAACAACATTGAAGAGGAGTGATGGTAAAGGGCATCTTTGTGTGGACCCTCTTTGGAATTGTTTTCAAATTCTCTTTGTTGAGAGTAATGTTGACTGTTGGTTTGTGTATGTGCCCTTTATTCCCCCGCCCCCCTGCAAACCTCAATGTGCCCTTTGTTATATTGAAGTCTTTTCCATTATTCTTATTTTGTTGAATGTTTTTATCAGGAAGGGATATTGCACTTTCTTCCAGGCGCTCAGTTTCCCAGAGTTGGGAGTTTTTAATAGCTTGATCAGTTTCTTCTTTTGTAACGGATAGGTACAGACATTCTACTTCAATCTGTATTAGTTTAGGTAGGTAATGTATTTCTAGAAATTTGTCAATTTCTTTTTTTTTTACCCTTACCCTAACAAATTTGTCCATTTCTTCAAGGTTTTCAGATTTGTTGGATCATAGTTTTTCTCAGTATTTTGTTAAGATCTTTATTATTTCAGTTCTTTCTGATGTGATGTCATCTGTTTCATTTCTTGTTCATGTTTGCTTTTTTTTCCTTTGTAAGATTTGTAAGTGATTTATTGAGTTTGCTAATCCTTTCAAACAACCAACTGCTTGTCTTCTTGATTTGTTCTGTTTTTTCTGTTTCATTCATTCCTGCTCTAATCTTTATTTCTTTTCTTCTAGTGAATATAGGTTTATTTTACTTCTGGTTTCTAATTGCTGGAGATGTTGATTTTAGTTATTTCTTTTTTGATGTATACATTTATTATTACAAAATGACCTCTGAGCGGTGCTTTTGCTGTGTCCCATATGCTTTGGTTTATTGTGTTGTCATTCTCATTTCATTTTAAAATTTCTTTTATTTGCCAATACTGTTAAAGCAGGGTGCTAATTTCCATATATCTGATTTATTTTCCTTGATCTTGCTATGGTTGACTTCTAATTTTATGGCATTGTGCTCTGAGAATATGTATTATATGATCTCAATGTTTTTAAATTTAAGGCTTGTGTTAATTTCCTCCCTAATATATGTTACATTCTTAAGAATATTCCTTGTGTGCTGGAAAAGAATGTATATTATGTTGTTGGTTGGAGTGTTCTGTATATGTCTATAAGGTCAAGGTAGTTGATTATGTTGGTTTATTCTTTTATCTATTTATTGTTGGTTAATTCTTTGCATCTTTGTTGAATTTCTCTCTAGTTGTTTTGTGCCTTATCAAAAGTGGAGTATATTGTTGTAGAATTGTCTTATTTCTCTCTTCAACTCTCTAAAGGTTTGATTAATGTATTTTAAGGCTCTTTCATTGGCTGCATAATTATTTATTTAGTTATATCCTCTTGTTTAATTGACCCTTAAATGATTAAATAATTCTCTTCCTTGTCGCTTATGCTGAATTTTACCTTAAAGTCCAGTTTATCCGAAATTAATATTGCCACTCTTGCACTTTTTTATTGCTGTTAGCTTGGTGCATATTTTTCTATACTTAGATTTGGAGTTCATTTTTGCATTTGTGTCTACAATGTATCGCTTGTAGATAGCATAGTGATGCACCTGTCTTCTCACCTATTCTGCTGCTCTCTGCCTTGTTAGCAGTACGTTTAATCCACTTAGATTCCATGTAATTATTGACAGGTGTAAATTCATTGCTAAAATTTTAACTAATTCTTTTTGTATGTGTGGTGCTGCTAGTTTCTTTACTCCACATGAATTTCTGTGCTGAGTTTATTTTGTTTTCTTCTCATGTACTACCTTGTTGATTTGTTTACCAAATCTTTATGATTTTGGTATTCCACTTGATGGTGGCCCTCACAATTCATGGACTTTCTTTAGGTCTTTTGGTTCTGTTTGTGATTTTACTGTGACTGGATTCATATTTAGAGATTGGTCTCCTAGCACACTAATTTAGTTTTCCATGGACTCAGTTCTGCGCCTTTGCTCTTTCAACGTAGTATCTCTTCCTGAAATCTTAAGAATTTCTATAATCTACTTTTGTATGGTTTCTAATCTTTCATTCATTTTTCTTATAGAGCTTTCCTGAATTCTTCTAAAGTTTTTTCCTATGTTCTCCTTTCATCTGTCTGTAGTTTCCTATATCTTTCTCTCAATCCATTGAGGGAATCTAAATACTTTTTTTTTAATTATCAAGAAGTTCTAATGCCTTTCCTCCAAAAGATCTTCTCCGTCTGTATTTTGGGTCACTTATTTAACTGACTCTTTGTGTGTGTGTGAACAGAAATGTTGTCTCCCAAGCCACTGTGGTATGGCTGTATTTGTATTTAAGTTATGATTATATGTTGATGTGGCCCTAGGCCCTCACCACCTGTCTCCTGCTGGGTGTGATCGAGAATGTGAGTGTGTGCATAGTTCTTCCTCCACAGTATAGTTGAGGGTGGATGTGGTTGGTATTGACTGCTGCCTATCAATAATCAGGCAGTACAGGAGTTGCTAGTCTAGTGGCCCTCGCCTTCTAGGTGAGGCTGCGGGAAGCATGGTGGCAGCTGGGTTGCATGGACATGGTTGTTGTTGCCAACCAGATAGAACAAGAAAAACAAACTGCAAACAAGAGAAAAAGACAAAAACAAATAAGATCAAAGTAGAAAAATAAGGTACGCAAGCAAGGGAAAGCCAATAAAGAGGAGCAAGAAAAAAACAATTCAGTAATAAAAAACAAAGTAAAAAACAAACAAATGAAAATACAATGAAAAAGAAAAAAATGCAGGAAGTAAAAATAAGGAGGGGCAAAAAGGAAAGTGAAGAATAAATAATAGAGAAAAATAGTAGAAAAGGGAAGTGAAGGAAGAAAAGAAATACGTAGGAAAAAGGAAAGCAGAGAAAGAATGGTTAAAGAAGGGAAGGATAAATAAATAAACGGCCTCCTAGCATATGAGCAATAACTTTTTCTAACAGGCTCCTGGAGGTACGACTTGCACATAATAAATTCCGCATCAAGTGTGTAATGTGATGAGCTTATGTTTATACAACCCTGAAGCCATCATAATCGCGAGCATACCCCTCCAAAATTGTCCTCATGTCCCACTGTAATCTTTCCTCTTCATCCCTCCGTGAACCTCCATTCTCAATAACCCCTGTGAAGTAGCTGGTATTTCCTACTCTGATATAAATGAAACTGTGGTGGATTAAAGCAATAATTATAAAGAAGGGAAGGGAAAGAGGAAAAATAAAAAGGAAATGGCCAGCCTCCAGAGAGGATGGGGAGGGCAGTGTCTCAGTAAGGATGGGTAGGTATCCTTTACCAACCAACGAGCAAATGGGGTGAGGGAAGGGGGCTGGGGAGGACGTCCAGTCTTAGATTGAAGTCTGCTGGCATAGCTGTCATTTGAGGGTAGGGACCTAATCTGGAAGCTGTTCACACAGGCTCAGGGGGTAGCTGAGGCCCGTCTGGCTATAACCAGGCTTCTGTGACTGTCAGAAGGAAGCGCGCCCACCAAACCACCCATGGGCAAGGCTCACACAGACTGAACCTCATCCTCGTCCTCCCTGAAACTTCCTTCTAAAAAGACACAGCGATTTTCTGGCTCTCCAGCTCCTACCACACCCCAACGCCTCCTGCTGAATTGTCTCTGCTGGGGTCTGAGCTGAGAATTTGTCTCGAACACCATCTTTTCTCCCCTCCCTTCCGAGCATGCAAAGAGCTGCCTGTGTGGCACTTGGACTGGGCCTCCTCAGGCCTCAGAGAGGGGGTGGGCCCATGCTGCAGAGAGCTAAGCCGCAGGCCTGGGGGTGAGGGTGGGCAAGGAGCAGCCAGGAAAGGCTGAAGCCGGGCTTGCTCCTCAGCAAGGTTCACCACCTCAGACAGACCCTTTAGCTTTGGGGGACAACAGAAAGGACAGTTCTCTTTTCCAGTGACTTCTATGAGGTCTTCCTTGGACAGGAACTGCAACAGAGGCAATGGGGGTGCCAGGCAGTCTGAGGAAGGGGATTTGTTACCATGTAGATTTTGGCATTGAAACCAGATTTTCTGGGTGTTGAACACGATGACTTTGAGACTGAAGCAGCAGGGGCACCCTTACACTTTCATGTCCAGCCCCCCTCCCCAGGTGCAGAACAGAGGACGCTGGGATTTCTATTTCAAATTCCTCATTTACTTTTGACATTCAATTGGTTGCAACTCTCAAGTTATCAAAGATGCGGGACAAGAAAAGAAAACCCAGAAGCAGGAGAAGTGAAATGGAGATGGAGACAAGATGGCAGAGGGGACCACATGTCCCACAGTCCCACCTCCTCCTCTTCCTGTTTATGGTGCAGTTTGCGGAAAGTGTACAAATCATGTCCCTTAGTACAGACTCCGCAGCTACAAAAAGTACAGTGTGGTTGAGTGGGGTGAGCCCCGGCCTTCATAGGTGGGCCTCCACTGCTGGCGAGGCCAGTGGGCAGGCCGGCTTGAGCCCAGGTGGGGCCCGAGTGCTAAGGCAGGGTGGGTCTGTGTGGGGAAGAGCCTGACCCACAATTGCTTCAACCCCCAGATTTTATTTGTGGGCTGACATAATTTGGGCTTGGAAGCTACAAGCGTAGGTGATTGGCACTGGGGACCCTAATAGGTCAGGAATAAGATGTGTGGGATCATTAACTGGGTTGTCTTGAACTTTCCACAGACAGGCAGGCAAGATGGCATTTTGACTAGGAAGGACAAGGCTGCTATGGTTCATTGACTGAAATTCCAGGGAGCAAGACACAGGACTGGCCCTTGGTCAGGGAGGGCGAGGCCTGCCCTGCCCAGCAGTGCAGGTGAAGTGAGGGTTGGTGGGGGATGGAGTGTGTGGAAGGCGCTGTCCTCAGCTGCCCCCTCTGCTTTTGGACGTCACTACTTCCCTCTGCCTTTTTTGACAAAGTTACTTAGCAGGAGGGGGAGGGTTCACTCAGCAGGAGGGGCAAACATGTTTGCTGTCGCTGAGAGTTAAATGGGGTTGCCTGTGAATCGTGTATTCTGTTCCTTAACTTACATCCCCCAAGTGTGACCAGAGCCCAGACCCTCTGGCCTTCCACTCCCAAACCAAACCAAACCTACTACCGTGGAGTCGATTCCAATGGACAACAACCATGTGAGGGGTTCTCAAGCTGTAAATCTTTATGGGAGAAGATCACCTTTCTTTTTTGGTGCTGCTAGTGGGCTTGAACCACCGACCTGTGGTTAGCTGGCAAGCTACTGCCCAACAGCACCCTTGGGGCTCCTTTGGCCCCTCCAGCCAGTGGGTTTACATTAGACTCCTACAGGCCCAGACCAGAGTGATGTGAAAAGGTGTGAATTTCTTCTCCCACCGCAGAGCCCACTGCCCCCTGCCCTTTGTGAAAGAAAACAGCAGCCCCTTCCCTGGCTGCCCTGGCAGCCCTCAGACTCAGGAGTGGGTGAGAGGGTTGGTATATCTTAGAGGAGGGTTGGGCTGGGGGCAGGGAGCCCTTACTGCAGAGTCAACTGGAAAACTCAGTAGACACATTTACTTAAGAATCACAAGGCTGCTGCTGAGTTTTAAGTGAGTTATAAGCAGGAAATGAGCATTGGATGTGGGGTGAGGGAGCAATAAGTGGTCTGTTTCCAGAAGGTTCGTGTGCATGTTGGGGCGGGGGTTGGCAGGGAGGAGGGTATGGGGCAGCCAGCATGGAATCCGATTGCTAAGTCAAAGCCCTCTGGCTCTGTTGGGATGCTGTGGCCTATGGCTTCAGGGGCGGCTGCCTAGCAGAAAGCCTGGCTTCTGGAGGGGTCGGTCGATGCGACTTCAGCAGCTGCCGCAGCAGTGTCCCTCGGAGTTCCTGGGCTCTTCCTGTACCAGCCAGCTGGTTGCTATATGGGCATTGGGCACCTTCATCACCTTTTGGTTTGTGTTGACTGCAGGTGAGATTTGTCTTGCTACTTGTACATTTGAGCCCCTTCTACCTTGCAGCCCTTGAAGGAGGCAAAGTCCCTAGTGTCTGCTGGTGGTGATGTGTGTGACACATCTTCACAGGCCTGCATCTTGCCACTGAGCTCGGTGTGGTAGGTCCAAGCGACCATCAGCAAGATTTCGGCCGCTAAGCGACTCACACTCTGGCCAGGAAACAGAAAGCATCCTCTAGCAGGGGGAGTTGACTCCTCAGGCAACTGAACTTTGGGGAGCCTAGGAGAGGCCATCATTATTTGGATTCCGTCCCCACAAATGACCTTATGCCACGGCCTTTAAAGTCAGGGTGACAAGTTCCACGAGGAAAGGAGAGGGGATGCGCGCAGCAGGCTGGGCATCAGTGCTGTGGGTGCAGCGACCAGGTGTGCGGGATCTCCCAGAATAGGCCGTCTGTACCCTTTTCTCCCAGGTAAGCAATCTGGAACCCTCTAGAAGCCTTGCTCCACTTTCCCTCGGGCTCCTTTCCCATACTCTCAGAAAGCTGGGAGTCAGGGTGTGCTGCTGGGCTGGCCAGAGGAGCGTCCCAGGAAACACAGGGGCAAATTCAGCCCCTCAAAGCCCTCACTTCCAGACCACCCGGTTGGAGCCAAGCCCTGCCCTGGTTCTCAATGCACTCCTGTATTTGGGTGGGCCCTCCACTGTGGGGCAAACCAGAGTCGTCGTGGGGCTGCTGGGGAGGGGTGGGGGAAGGTCAATGCCCACTTCGCTCTTGCTGGGGTGACAGCGTTGGGGTGTGTGGTGTGTGTGTGTGTGTTGGGGGGGTGTCGAAGGGGTTACACGTCTGTACTAATAGCCCTTGGATTGGTGAAGGCCTCATGCCCAGAGCCTGGCCAGGTCACCGGGTAACTCTGGGGTGCTGCCATTTTGAGGGGTAGGGGTCCCCCCTCCTTGTAGTACGTGGGAGCGAAGGCGAGCCTCTCACCCCCTCCCCCGTTGGGCACCATGTCAACCGTCCGGATGTAAAAGGGGGAGCTGTAAGGGGAGCAGGTGGTGCAGTGGTTGCCCGGTGCCCCGCAGGGCTCGCTGTTGGCGAGAGGGGCCAGGTTGCCACAGCTGTCCACGCCTTGGGAGCTGCAGGCATTGCAGGAGGGGCCTCTGGGGCGTGGGGGGCGATCGTGCTCCTCCTCCTCGTCGTCTGCATCCTCCGCTCCGCTCTTCTTGCAGCAGTAGTACTGGGGGGAGGGTGGGGAGGCACACCTGAGAAGGGGTGATGCTCCTTCGGGCCCCAGCACCCCCTAAGGCCTCTCTACCACAGGGAGCAAGCCACCAGCTCAGAGCCAAGCAGAACACTAGCGGCCCCTGGGCAAGAGCCGCCAAGCCAACGCCCTGGAACCGATTCCAAACTGTGCCTCCTGGATTTTCAAAGCTGTGACTTTTCAGAAACAGATTGCCAGCCGTTTCTTCTTAGCAGGTGTTTCTGGCTAAGTTTAAACCTCCAACCTTTGGCTCGGTAGTTGAGCCCTTAACCATTTGCATCTCGCCTGGCTGGCTGCCAGACTTGCACGTCCCCCACCATATGCATGTGTGCTAGACCTCCTCCGGAGCGGAGCGCGAGGGCAGGGGGTGGCTAGCCAAATACAGAGAGGAAGGGGCATGCTGAGAGTCCCGGATGGTGGCCCATCATCCCCATCCCCGTGAGCTTCCAGGCCCCTTACACGTGGATGTCCTCCAGTGATCCCAGTGAGGGTGTAGGCAGGCACCCCGACCACCCCAACGCCCAGCCTCCCTGATGTGTGTTCCCTACTTCCCATGACTTTCGGTTGTGCCACCCTTGGGAAGGGCCTCTCATTTCTGTCCCTCTAAGGGGGCGGGGTCTGCTGTGGGCCAGGGGACTGACCTGGAGGCGACAGTAACACAGCACAGCGATGATGCAGAGCAGGATCACCGTCGCCAGGATCCCGCCAGTGATCACAACCGTTCCTGCTGTCATCCGCCCGGTGCCCCATCCAACTCTGCAAGGCACAGGCGCCATCGCTGAGGGGTTGTTGGGCCACCACCCGGCAGGGCGACCCTGGGCTCCAGGGTCTTTGAGGACAGAGGCTGGCTGTCCTTTGGGGCCCGACTCATTGTGGGGCGACCCAGCTTCAGGAAGGAAGGGGAGCGCACTGCTAACTGGAGGAGGCCTACTGTGCAGTTCTCAGAAATTCTCGCTGGCCTTTTCCATTCTCCCTCACCTCCCCTTCCTCTCTCTTTAGGCACTTTTTAACCCCTTCACTGCCACAGTCAGTAATGACCCTACAGGACAGAGTAGAACAGTTCCTGTGTGTTTCCAAGATGGTAACTCTTTATGGGAGTAGAGAGCCTTGTCTTTCTCCTGCAGAGCAGCCAGTGGCTTTGAACTACCGACCTTGTGGTTCCCAGCTCAGTCGGTAACCCACTAGGCCACCAGAGCTCCTTCATGGTTGCAGGTAGGCCAAAGTTGCAGCGTCTGCTAACCAAGGGCTGAGGTCATGTCGGCCACTACATCCTTCATTCCAGCCCCTGCCCTAGTTCATGCCATCCTCGCAATAACCTTGAGGGATTATTCTTACTGTTCCCACGGGGAAACTGAGGCTTAGATTGATTTGGATGGGATTCCACTCAGCTGGTTCATCCCAAAGGGCATGTTCTTCATTGCTGCCCTTCTGAGAACCCACACAATGGCTCCTGGCTGGTGGGGACAAGGCCAAAGTCTCAAATGTTCTCCCTGGCTCTGTGCTGGCCCACTGCAGGCTCCTCTCCTCCTTCAAACTGTCATGGAAACCAAAGGTCAGAGGATATTGGAGGGCAGTGTTCTGGGCTGGAAAGGCTCTGGGCGGGAGGCTGTTCGGGCCTGGGGCAGACTCTCCTCTCAGGTTTGGGAGCAGGGATGGAGAACCTCCCAGGAACTCTCTGTGCTGAGGGAGCAGAGGGTGGGGAGGTGCCTGGGTGTCCTGAGGAGGGCGGAGGGGCTGTGAGCACTTACGTTCAGTCAAGGGAACAGGTGACCTGCAAGACAACAAAAGTGACAGATGTTGGAAGGCTAGCGTCACCCCTGGAAAGCCCAGCCTCATCTCGCTCTCCTCACAGAGTAGTGCATCTTAAATCTGTAGTGGATCTTAAATCTGGGGCTCCTGCTAGGTCTTCAACTGCTAGGAGACAGACATCTCCTGGGTACACCCACTACCTTCTCTGACTCAATGATGACAGGCTGAAGCCAACACCCCACTACCTTCTCTGACTCAACTAAGACAAGCTGAATCAAATGTCCCTGGCACCAGCTCCCCCCGCACTTCCCCCTCTGAGTGGTTCCTATGAAAGGCTTTGCAGGTCGTCCATGACTCAAAGGGCACGTAAGCGCGGGAACCCAACCTGTACTCTGCTCACGAAGATGTGCAGCTCAGTGTTCACCTGGCAGAAGAAGCCCCCTTTTCCTCACCCAGCGGTCCCATCTACTCACAGGGGGCTCCCAGAGGGCTGCACCCACCCAGCAGCCCAGTTTCGAACCCCTTCAGAAATTGCATCCCTGGGGCTGCCCACAATGTGGGCCAGCAGCTCGGGCTACACATGAGCGCTTCTTAAAAACACCGACTCTTGGCTTTACTCTAGACTCAAGACACTAGAACCCACGTTTTAGCAGATTTCAGATGAATGTGTACAATAGAGCTGGAGAAGCCATTGGGTGATCAGGGGTTTCCTGGCCTCAGACTTAAATTGACGTCAGATTATTCTTTGGCTTCCCCCCATCTTCTGAGTAGCCCTTGCTCGTCGCTGAACCTCTACGGTGATGGAAGCTCCATGGTTCTGATTTTGCCTTGAGATGCTAGTCAGCTTACTTCAACTAAATTACAAGTCCTTGGGGGTCAGGAGTTACTTATTTATACTTTTTTCTACCTGCCCCTCCTCTGGAGCAAATCAGTTTTGACCGATAGTGACCTTATTCCAAGACTTTAAATCTTTTTGGGAGTTAACAGTCTCAACTTTCTCCCAAAGAGCAACTGGTGGGTACGAACTGCTGATCTCGTGATTCACAGTTCAGTGTGTAGCCCAATATGCCATTAAGGCATAAAATTGGCTCTTCAGAAAAATTTGCTAATCGTTTCTCTTGAAGCCCTGTTGGTCTAGTGGGTTACAAGTTGGGCTGGTAAATACAAGGTTAGCAGTTCAAAACGACCAGGAGCTCCACAGGGGAAGATGACGCCTTAGACTCCCTTGGAGAAGTCTTGGAAACCTCTAGGAGCTGTTCTACTTTGCCCTACAGGGTTGCTGGGAGTCAGAATCGACTCATTTTTTTTTTTTTAGAGATCAATTTATGGAGGGCTCTTACAGCTCTTATAACAATCCAACTTCAATTGTATCGATCATATTTGTCCATATGTTGCCATCATTATTTTCTAGACATTTACTTTCTATTGGGCCCTTGGTATCAGCTCTTTTTTCACCCCTTCCCCCCTCCTACCCTCATGACCCCTTGATAAACTGTAAGTTATTATTATTTTCATCTTATACCTACAACTGTCTCCCTTTACCCATGGTTTCTATTGTTCCTCCTCCTGGGGGTGTGGTGGTGGTGGTTGTGTATTGATCATCGAGATCGGTTCCCTCTTCCCTCCTCTCCCCACCTTCCCCCTACCCTCCTGGTATCACTACTCCCATTTCTGTTCCTGGATTCTGTATGTTGTGAGCTTGTATCTCTTATCTGTCATGGTCTGGTCTAGTCCGCAGTGGAAGGCAGGATTGGAGTCATGATAGTGTGGGGTGAGGAAGCCTCAAGGAACCAGAGGAATGTTGTGTGTTTCATTGATGCTATGCTGAGTCCTGGTTGGCTCATCCCTTCCTAGTGACCCTTCTGTGAGGGGGATTCCCCATTGTCTATAGATGGGTTTGGGGGTATCTTCTCTGACCTCCCTAATTCTCAACAATATGATTTGTTTGTTTGGGGTTTTCTGATGCCTGGTACTTAATCCTGTTGACACCCATGATTGCACAGGCTGGTGTGCTGCTTCCATGTGGGTTTGTTTCTTCCCTGCTAGATGGCCGCTTATTTATCTTCAAGCCTTTAAGACCCCAGACGCTATATCTTTTGATATCAGGGCACCATCAGCTTTCTTCACCACATTTGCTTATGACTCTTAAGAACAGTGAGAATCATTTCTCTGTGTCACTTTATGAATCTGATTTACCACCAGGGGGCAGCAAGTTCTATCGTTCAGCTCATAGCCCCTCTGTAGACTTGGGTTTCACTGTTGATGACCAATCTTGACTTTGCCTAGCTGCCTGGAGGGCTGTTAGCCTTAGGGACTCACTCAGCCTTTGGAGAAGGGCAGAGATGAACCTCAGCCGGAGGAGACAGACTTGAGACTCTCTGGCAGAAAGCAGTTTCACTACAGCCCAATTCCCTGTCTGCACACAAGCGAGGGCTGCTTTAGGGACAGAAGGTCTGAGGCCAGGAGAGCAGTTGCCCCACACTGTTGAAGGCTTGACCTCATCTCCTGGATGTGCCCGGCATGGGTAGGAGACAGGGACGATGGAGTGATATACGAGGCGAGTGTCTGCCCTCCTCCCTGCCCCGCATGCTTGGCCTTGCCTCCGTCAGCCTCTCTGAGGCGATACAGCAGTAGTGTGGCCAGAGCAGGGTCTGAGGCCCAGGGTGAAAACCAATTGTGTCAGTCAGCAGTCACCTCATCTTAGAAACTGACCCCTTTCTCTGTTTCCTCACTTGTAAATAAACCCAAATTCAAATTCACGGCCATTGAGTCTATTGTGACTCATGGAAATCTGACATGACAGAGTGGAATCGCCCCATGGGTTTCCAAGACTGTAACGTTTTATGGGAGTAGAAAGCCAAGTCTTGCTCCTGCAGAGTGGCTGGTGATTTTGAACTGCTGACCTTGTGGTTAGCAGCCCAATGAGTAATCACTATGCCACCAGGGCTCCTCTTCCTTTGTAGAACAGAGATTAACAAAAAACTCAGTTCACAGGTATGACTGTGAGTCAAAACAGACTCATGTCTGTGAAGGTCCACTATAAACTGAAAAGGCCCTAGGTTTACTTAAGGGGAAAATGAAGTCTCAGACACGCCGTGGTTGCTTAAGTCTAATGGAAAAACAACGAGCCAGGAAGGCACCTACAAAGGGTGTGAAACGAACTGGCCCACTTCTGGCTAGTGTCCCTACAGCCTTCCTCATGGTTCCACCGCCAGTGGCCCTCTGTTATCGCAGGTGAGCCTGTTTTCTATGTGCAACTAGATGTAAACGAGAACAACAATGCCTTACACCTAAACAGCACCTCACAGCGCTTTCTCTTGGATGACCTCCAGAGGTAGGCAAGCTCTAAAATGACCTCCAAATGATCCCCCCCCTCTTGGTTCTCACACCCTGTGTAATCCCCTCCCCTTGAGTCGGGATGGGTCCTGTGACCTGAATCTAATTCACTAGAACAGGACAAAAGTGATGGGACGTGACTTTTGTACTGTGAATTGGTCATAAAATATTGATTTCCTTCTTGCTAGTCGACTGTCTCTCCTGTTGGCTTTCATGAAGCAAGTTGGCATGTGGGGAGGTTCACAAGTTGGTATGCAGGGTGGCAAGGGACTGAGGGTGGCCGTCATCTAATCACCAAAAAGAAATTGAATCCTGCCAACAATCCTATAAGTTAGACTGGAAGGGCATCCTTCCTCAGTTGAACTTTCAGATGAAACCACAGCCCCCACCAACACCTTGATTATAGTCTCATGACCAACTCTGAGGCACCAGACCTAGTTAAGCCACAGGAATTGTGATATAATCAATGAGTGATGTTTTAAGCTGATAAATGTTTGATAATTTGTTACTCAGCAAAAGAGAGCTAACACACCTCCCTGAATGTTACCAAAAACCCTACCAGGCAGAAGCGGGAGCCAGACCCCTTAGGTGGTTTACCTAATGCCACACCATGGTAAGTGTCTGAATCAGAACCCGAGGGTCAGTGCTGTGGGCATTTCATCATACCAGCTCCCTTCTGGGTTCCTTCCTTCACAGGAGAAAGAGGTCCTGTGCCCCCTTCTTAAGGCCTAGCAGAGCTGGGCCAGAATGACTGAGTGCTGGGAATGAGTTCATGGTGGCCAACCCTGCCACGGGGGAACAAAGAGAGCAAACCTGTTTTGCTGACCCAAGACTCCTGAGGGCCTGACCTTTGACCGTGATTTTCTAGAGCCCCTTTCCCCACCCAGGTCCCAGCCACCTTCTCCCGAGAGGGCAGCGTGTGGCCTGCGCCTTCCACTCACGTGAAACAGCTGGAGCAGCAATGGCTCAGTCACACAGGCTGGGCCTGAGCAGACAGCCGGCGGGGAGCCGCATGGCCAAGAGCATCAGTTCCTGCCGGAGGACAGAGGGAAGACCCGTGAGAGAGCTGGCCAGGGAGGCCGAGGGGAGAAGTGGCTGGCACACACTGCCACTTGCTTATGACCCACTAGCTCCGGAGAGGGCTTGCTCCTGGACCTCTGTGGTGGATTGAATTGTGTCCTCCACCCCCAAAAGATGTGCCGGCACCCAAACTCGTGTGTTTGTGGATGTCATCTTGGTCTGGAATGGGGTTTTCTTGGTTATGCTGATGAGACAGTAATCATTCGTTCTGAGTCTGGACATCGGATGCAGCACATCCTGGGAAGGCAATGCCATGCGAGGGCTGAAGCGGGACCAGGAGATGCTGGGCAGCAGAAGCGGAGACCGAGATCTTGCCCCAGAGCCGACACAGAGAGCTGTCTCCTGCAGCCTGTCCCCTGGATGGAGGCTTCTGGACTCCTCGGCTGTGAGAAAATAAGAATTCTGTTCTGTAAAGCCACCCTCTTTTGGTAGTTGTGTCACGGCCGCGCTAGGTCACGAGAACACCCTCCATGGCTGCCTCTGTGCCTGGCGCCTCCATCCTCAGCACCTGAGGCCGCATTTCGAAGGTCACTTCCCATCCTTCCCTCAGTGCTGCTATCCTGACCATGGTCTGTTCTGTCTTGGGAAGGGAGAATTAATGGAGGCTGGGGGGAACACAATATGGCGGCGGGTGAGTCTAGCTGCCTCTGTCACGCTCCACTGGAGAATTGAGATCGCCCCCTCTCCCCAGCAGAAGTGTCCCTGTGGCCTGCGTGGCGTGTCTATCTCCGTGTGGCTCCACATTCCTCTCTCCCATGGTTGAGGGGAGTTGGGGATGGAGACTAAATTGGGCTGCTGCTGCCAATGGGAGAGTATTATTTATTCCCAGGCTTTCCCCACCTGCTCTGGGCCTGTCCGTTGTATCTAGTGCCCAGAGCAGTCTATCCTTTTCCCAAAAACAACTTCAGGCTGATGGGCTGATGAAGGAGGGGAGACAGGATCTTACTGTGACATTTAGGAATTCAATGTAGCTCAATTATTGGGGCCCCTTCAAAGCCAAATTCTATAACTACCCGTTCAACATTATTTAGAGGAGAGGGCGGGGTCCACACGGGATGGGGAGAGGTGGTCAAGGGAGAGGGTGTAAAGTACACTATCATTGCTCCCCACCCTCCACAAATATGTACCAATATAGTTAAACTCTGATTCTCTGGCTTGGCAGTTATGTAGTGATGTAATTTGGCAGTGATGCTCTCATGTGACCATCCTCAGGATGTGCTCTGATGTGATTAACCAACCAGTAAAGGGATCAGAGTGGTGTTTAACACGCTGACTCAGATTACAGCCCTGTAAGAGGAGTTTCCATGGGGTATGGCTTCCACAAAGAGGTAAAAAGGAAAGACAATCACGCAGAGAGAGAGGCACCTGACTACCACGAAGGAAGAAGATCCTGGAGCAGAGCATGTCTTTTGGATCCAGTGCCCCTTTGCTGGGAACCTCCTAGATCTAGGGGAAGATTGATGCCAAGACACACATGGGTCTCCCAGGGATACTGGGCCTACAGATATTGAAAAAAGACAAGAGCCTTTCTTCAGGGCTGTGGGGGAGATAGAGACGGAGACAGAGAGAAGAGAGAAAGATTTCCCTTAGAACGAGTGCTCTGAATTGGGTCTTCTAAACTGTGAGGGTAAGTTTTTGTTGGTCCAAGAAATCCACTTGTAATATTTCCATTACAAAATTGAAAAAACCCACCAAATCCTGACCACGGCAACCCCGGAGGACTAGCTAGCACTGCCCCCATCGGTGTCTGAGACTAGCTCTTCACACCCTCTTCACCGCCACTCCAGTGTTCCTGAAGAGGAGATGCCCCACTGTGATGTGGGGAGCCCCCCACTCCCACCCCATGCACCAGATCCACAGAGCCACCTGCTGGTGAGACAGCGCTGACCAGCTGTAGAGTCTCCGTCTAAGCCAGAAAACGAGACGATGGCAGGCAAAGGGCAGACATAACAAGCCTCAAGGACACCTTGTCCTTGAGCTCCTCGGTCTCAGGAGCAGAGCTCTAGAAGCAGTCGGAAAGCAGGCAAAGGATCCTCTGTGGAGTGACTCTGCCTCCACCTTCACCTCTCTCCGGTAGTTCCCATATCTAGATGCTTTCCTTGCTCATGGAAAATGTAAGGCATGCATCAGCGGATGTTAGAGCAGGCTTTTCCTGCCCAAGCTTTCTTAGTCATTTATAGGAAAAATCTGCGGCCACACGTCATTACCACAATCTCTGCAAGACAGATGATGTTCTGTAAGCAGTGTGTTCTCGCCAGCCTCCTCTGAGTTTTCCCACCGTCTCTGATGTAGATATGGTCCCCACATGTCTCATCTAACCTTTCGAGTGGCAGTTATCAATTTGATCTCAGATAGAAAATTCTTTTTTTAAAGCATAATGCACAAGCCTACAGGTTTGGCTGAGTTGCCAAGAGGTAGAAATCAGAATGCCAGGTGAGTCTGAGTCAGTGTCCCGTCCTTCTTTGCCTTGACATGTGCAGACTGCATAGTGTCAGAAAACCGGTGTCAGAAGATTCCACGAGCCCATTCACTGTCCCACATCCATTCGGAAAGCCCTGTGGAAACTCCCGAGGAGTTTGGAATGAGCTCACAGCACTTGGGAGACTGAGAGGGTGCTGTGGTCTCAAGGCAGGGGCAGCTGGAGTGGCCTGTGCACTGGGTTTAGCAAACGGCCATGGTCGGCAGGGCAGTGCTGCTGTGCCCACTCAGCCCAAACCCCTAGAAGCCACTAGGCTGGAGGCTGAGGTTCCCAGTGGACCAGCTGGGGGCTCTGGAGAGAGCTGCCTTGAGTCCTGCCAATGGTGCCCCCTGGAGGGGTCAGAAAACCTCAGCAAATGAGGCTGAAGGAGGCTGGAGGGTGCTGGAGGCGGCTCAGAGGCAAAGAAAGGTGTAAGGGAGATAATGTGCTGGCCTGCTTTAAGGAAACCATGTGCCAGAGGGGCCTAGCAGAGAAGCTCCAAACAGCCCCAAAACATTCATTAAAGCAAGAGCTAGAAGTCCAACTTGTCTGGCCATTCCAAATTCACCATTTTAAGGTGGCAAATACGTAGGTAGCAAAACATGAGGGAGCAGGGCTATTGAGGGTGGGAGCAGCAGGCAGGACACACAGGTTTATGGCGGCCTCCCCAGCAGCTGCCAGCCTGGTGTGGATCCAGGCTGGAGGAGAGGGGATTAGCACTGCCTGATTGGGTTGTGTTGATTTAATGCTTCTGGCTGGCATTCTAATTTCTGAATTGAGGCTGAATTAATAACTTAAAGTGACTGTTTGCCTACCAATCACCTTTAAGTTAATGAAAAAGCACTATAAATAGTCAGTTTTAATCTCGGGGTCAGGGATGATTTCTTCCACTGTGAGGGCCACTCGAAGTCAAACTCATTGTGATCAAGTCCAAGCTGACTCACAGGGACCCTACAGGACAGGGGAGAACTGCCCTTGTGCGTTTCTGAGAGGCAACTCTTTAGTGGAATAGGACGCCTCTTTCTCCTGAAGAGTGGCTGATGGGTTCAAACTGTTGACCTTGTGATCAGCAACTCAGTATGCCACCAGGGCTCCTTGAGAGGGATGAGAGGTGGAGACAAAAAGGGAAAGAAAACGGAGGTCGCCTTTTGATCAGATACCCTGTAATGCGTTTCTTTAACATCTCAGTTCTTGATACCAGGGTGCGGTGTGGGGATGGAAGGGCTTGAAACAATGTGGTCCAGTAGCTTTATTTCTTGGCCGAAGGAGCTAAGTTCAGCAATGTTGAGCACACAGGGCCACTCACAGCCAGACAGAGGTGGTGCTGGGCCAGGAGCCAGGGCTCCGCCATTACGCTGCCATTTCTCCTTCCGGAAGCATTACACTGATTTCAGCAGGAGCCAAGGTGTCCCCCGAGCCGCAGGTGAGGTCACGTGGAGAACAGGCACTCTGAAGTGAGAAGGGGTATTTGGGGCGGTGAGTTTAAGATCCTGGTGGAATGCTGTGGGAAGATAGTGAGGACGCCTACACAACCAGGGCCACACAGTGGAGCATGTAGCACCTGTGTCTCTTTGGCTGTGCGTTAAGAGTCCCAGTGGCTTAGTGGGTTACAAGTCGGCGTGCTAACCACAAGGTCAACAGCTCGAAAACCTGGGCCACTCTGCAGGAGAGAGGTGGGATTTTCTGCGCTGATATTGATTTATAGGCTTGGAAACCCATCGGGGCAGCTCTGCTCTGTTCCAGTGTCCCACTGAGGCAGAATGGACCCGATGGCAGTGAGTTTGGATTTGTGTTTGGTTGTATATCAGAAACTAAGGAAGCCAGAACAACCGCAACAGAAAAGCGGATGGCAGGGACTGCCCTGCACCCACTGAAGCAACATCTCCAGCGGCGGGCCTAGGATTCTGCGTGTGTGCTTGTTTTAACAGGTGTGATTTTTTAACTCTCTGGCCCTCCTGGGACACCATGCAGAGATGAAGGGGTGCTTTGGGATTTCAGGCCGGCAGCTGCAGGGGAGTCTCTAACATCACCTGTCACCCACGACAAGCTGGGCTCCAGGTCCTGTGACCTTGGGGTACTCCAGGGCAGCCACTCCACCTGGGTGGGAGGGGACCACCTGGAGGAATGTGCTGGAAGACAGGTTTCCCTCTCTTCCGGGGCCTGGGGTCTCTGACCCTTGAAGGGTCCTCGCACCCAGGGCCTTCAGCTGCACTGAAGCAGGTCACCTCCCCTCCCTGCCTGGGGAACACTGGCAGGAAATGCCAGCCACAGCTGGCAACAGCACATGTAATTAACCACCCGATACCCCCCACCCCCGCTCCCTGCTTGGTCCCTTCAGGAACACAAGTTAATTGAGTGGGGCTTAAGCACCGGCTGATCTCAATTTTTTCCCAATGCAATTAAGCTGTTTGCAATGGTCTCTACTCATGAAATTGACACGGTAGGTTAGCAGCACCGGAACAGAGGAGTAGGTTCCTCTTGTTACCTGTCTTGCCGGCCTGCAGTCTTCAGGCTGGGCTGGCAGAGCAGAGCTAGGGGCTCTTTCCCCTTGGGCCAGTTGACCTATGACCAGAACCAAGCCCCCATCCCACAGGATGAGAACGGAGAAGAGTTGCTAGACCAGTCCATTGACCTCAGAGGGGTAACAACCGCAGCAGAGAGACATGTACAGTGTGAGAAACAGATCTCTTGGAGGAATTCGTGCAAGAGAAAAAAGAACCCAGATGTAATCATGAGCAGCAGGCACAGCCAGCTGGCTCATGATAGGAAAACTGAGAGGGCTGACACTCACAAGAATTGATGCTTCAACTCGTTAGTAATCCAAGAAATGCACACTGCAAGCACCAGGAGCTGTCACTTTGTACCTGTTCGACTGACACGCAGTAGGCAGGTGAATCATTCCAGCTGTTGGTGCAGATGTTGGGAGCTCTGATGGTAGGGGCGGAGTGGGGGCAGCCACTGAGCCAAAGGAGCTGGCACTACTTAGTCACATTAAGTACACATGTCGCACATGATAGGGAAATTCTGCTCCTGGGTCTGTCTCCCACATTTCTTAACACATCCTTAACTCACTGCCACGGAGTCGAGGCTGACTCGGCGACCCCTTGTGGGTTTCCGAGACTGTCACTGTTGATGAGAGTAGAAAGCCCAGTCTCTCTTCCGAGGAACTGCCTGGTGGTTTCAAACTGCTGACCATGTGGATCACAGCCCACCTGCTTAAGGGGTCATATTCAAAGATGTTCACCACTGTGTTGTTTACGGTGACAAGGAACGTCAGTGATCATCAGAGAGGTGTGGAGGCAACATTAGAGAGATGCACCCGAAGGTCACAGTGGCACTTAGCACGAGGGACAGATCATAGCACAGTGTCCGGGGAAACCACAACGAAGAAAACGTATCACTGCCATCACGTCCATTCTGAGTCACCGAGCCCCCACGTATTACAGAGGGGAAGATCTTTCCTCCTCCATGGCGATGGTGGCTGAGCTCAAACCACCAACCTCTGGGTCAGCAGGTGGCTGCAAATCACTTGCACCAACTTAAATTACAAGCACACAGAACGAGTCATACACAACAACTGGACACACACGAGACACCTTAGAATGCTTCCTTGAGGGAAGGGAATGGGAATGGGCATAGTTAAATAGAAGAAGCGTCTTGCATAGATGAGGACTGATTCCATGCTGAGAACTGGAGTACAATTAACCTAGCCTTCTGCATCTGAGCAGGGCTTCTACTTTTGTAAAGAATTAGTCTCGGGAGGGAGGGGGAAAAAAAAAGAGGACCTGATGCAAGGGGCTTAAGTGGAGAGCAAATGCCTTGAGAATGATTGGGGCAGGGAATGTACGGATGTGCTTTATACAATTGATGTATGTATATGTATGAACTGTGATAAGAATTGTATGAGCCCCTAATAAATTGTTAAAATTTAAAAAAAAGAAATAAAAAACAATAAAAAAACAAAAGTAAATTAAAAAAAAAAAAGAATTAGTCTCAGAACCCCACAGGGGAGTTCTAGCTTGTCCCATGAGTCAACTTCAACTTGATGGCAGTGGATTAGTTGTTTTTTTCTCTCACTACGGTCCAGTGAGAATAAAAGGAAGAAAGAAGGGGGCCTACTTCCTCCTCCCAGGGGCCTTCTAGGATGGATTTAATGTCCCACATTTCCAAGGCCCCCTCCTATGGCTTGTCTGTCCTCAATTGTCTCAGGCGCACTGGTGCCCTGTGAGGGCATTTTGCCTGGCGCTTGAGCAGAGGCCATTTGAGGGCACAGACTCCGACCACGTGTCTTTGCCTGGTATCCCCCAAAGTCCTAGATGCCAGCATGGCCCCCTCCATGGGGACAGTCTCTGGCTGCAGGGGACCTCCCATTGCGGGCTGCTCTGCTGACGAGTAGAGAAAGCACTAGGCTGAGAATCCCAGTGGTGCTGATAGCCTGTTAATGATATTGTTCGATAATTCCCACATTCTGTGGGGTCACTTTCTTTGGAAGGGGTACAAATACAAATCTCTTCCCGTTACCCATGTAGCTGTCTTTCAAATTTCTTGTCACAGATGAGTGGGTGCTTCCAGGGCTTCGCCAGCTTGTGGAAACATTTCAGTTGGCATTCCATCTGTTTGCTGTTTCTGTCTAACGCTTTCGGTGCTTGGACTTCTCCTTCAGTACTTAGGTTCTTGATCAGATGCTACCTCCGGAAATGGCTGAATGTTGACTAGTTCTTTTTGATATGGTAACACTGTGCATTCCTTCTATCTTCTTTTAAAAAACTTTTTATTATTAAAAGATCATTTTATTGGGGGCTCTTACAACTCTATTATAATCCATATATCAATTGTATTAGACATATTTGGACATAATATTGCCATAATTCTTTTCTAGACATTAACTTTTCTCTTGACCCCTTAGTATCAACTCCTCTTTTCTTCCCTCCCTCCCCCTCCACCCTCACAGCCCCTTGATAGATGATAAATTATTTCCATCTCTCACACTGACCGCTGTCTCCCTCCCCTCTGGTTTCTGTTGTTCTTCCCCCTGGAGAGGGGTGTGGTCCTTCTATCTTCTTTTGATGCGTCCTACATTGTTTAATATTTTGCCCATAGAATTTATTTATTTTTATTAACCCTTGTATTGGGAGCGCTTACAGATATTATAGCAGTCCATAATTCAATTAGATCAAGCATAATTGTACAATTGCTACCACCATCAGTTTCAAAACATCTTCTTTCTTCTTGAACTCTTGGCTATCAGCTCTCATTTATTCCTTCCCTCCTCAACCCTACCCCACAGTAACTCTTATTATTATGGTAGATGTTAGTATTATAATTAGTTTATTTGCTGTATATTATACCATGCAATGTGTCCATTCACCTGCAATTCTGTAGAACATATGGGCGGAATTTAGCCTGTCAGTCAGGTCACAGCTTGATTGGAGGGCAATCAATGTCTCCCTGGCGGTTGGCCCCTCCTTCTCTTTTCACCTTCCTGTTGACAAACCACCTGGAGCCACGCTGAGACCTGTGAGAGCCCTGGGGATGCTTCTACCCCCCACTGGATCCACAAGGCTTTGCATCCACCGGTCTGTGATCTTCCTGCATTTTGCATCATTACATGTGCTGCACGAGTCTGAAGAGAGATTTATGGACTAGTATGGGAATTATGGGCTAATATTGGACTTATGGACTTGATCTGGACTGGGCTGGGATGTTCTCTTAGTATACAGTTACTCTTTGATATAAAGCTCTTTCTTATACATATAAGTGTCCCTCGATGTGCTTCTCTAGCCAGCCCGGCTGACTGACCTAGGCCCTCTGAGAGAGCAGATGCTGAGCACAGGCCCGTGGGGAAGGTAAGGATGCACTAGCCTGCATCCTCTGAGTACCAGGATCTCTCAGGGGGGTGTTTTTAAAAATCCTTTCTTATTTGAATGGCCATTTCTACATTTTGTAGTCTTCTTATTGTCATTTTTTTGAATAGTACTGGGTCAGTGGTAGACTTATAAGCGGGAGACTTGGGATCAATTCCCAGCCCAGGCACCTTAGTCACTACCCTTCTCTCTGTGGAGGGTGTGGCGATGATGCTGGATAGGTTTCAGCAGTACTCCATATTAAGATGGACTAGGAAGAGAGGCCTGGTGACCGTCTTCTGAAAATCAGCCAACGAAACCCTATGGATTTCAATGGTCAGATGTGCCACTCCCCCTGGAGAGAGCACCGGGCTTCCCAATGCTTCTCTCGGTCAGGCATGAGGTGGCCAGACATCTATGCCTTAACTGTTTTGACGACACTTGCTTTTCCATACATTTTAATGACTGGTAAGACTATGTCTTGATTTTTGGTTGAAGGATGACTCACAGAATGGCACCCAGCTCATAAATACACAGCTGGTTGACTTTTCTCAGAAGGAACCATCCAGTGCCCAGAAGCACCCTCACCTCGGCATGCTGGGTATCTTTGCTGGAGCAGAGTTCTGCTGGAAGGTACAGGGAAGTCACTTGGCCCACTGTTGCTAGGTCCTGAGCCATATCTATTGCACAAAGGCTCAGGGCCCTGCAATATGAACGTCCTAATGCCGCTATACCGGCCCGGGGTGGGGGTGGGGCGAGTATGCTTTGGCTGGAGCACCACGAGGAAAGGAATGGGAACTTCTGCCTGGGCTCTGCCATCGGGGAAGGGCAGTGAACTGTGTCATCTGAAAATGAGCAGAGAGCTGAGTGCCTTAAAGCCTGTTGCCTCTCTGCTGCTTCTCCCAGCAACAGGAAGAGTGGGCCCATTAGCTTTTCAGGCTCTACCAGCAGCCCAGAGGGGACTTGGGGTATCTGTCACACAGCCGCTTTGGGAGGGCTGGGGGTCAGGGATGAGCATAGGGGCGACTGCCCCCCTGTCCTCGCAGAGAGCAATGAGGGGAGGGCTCTGGGGAAAGAAGTCAGAGTTGCCTGTGTCATGTAAAATGATCTCTGCTGCGGACAGGGAAGTATTGCCGATGGGTCAGTGGTTAGGAGAATATTTGTATTTCTTAATTTGGATTTAGACTAGACTTTCTATGAGAATTATTTGACCTTGGGACATATATGGTATGAGAGAGGAGAGGGAGAGAGAGAGAGAGAGAGAGAGAGAGAGAGAGAGAGAGAGAGAGAGAGAGAGAGAGAGAGAGAGAGAAAGAGTGCTTTTGCTTGCATGGCACGTGTTTGAGCCAGTAACTCTCCACCGGAGATGTGCAGTAAAGATGAGACAGTGTCTGTGTACATCGCACTGGCAGAGACAGTGAGACGGACCGACAGACGGAGCAGAGTTTTGAAGTGTTCAGGCCCAATCTGGACTCCCTGGCCACACTCGTTTCCTAGGGCCTCCATAACAGATTACCATAAAGTGAGTGGCTTCAAACAAGAACTTCATCCTCTCGCAGTGCTGGCAGAGAGGAGTCCTCTGGATCTCCAGGATGCCGGCAGGACCATGTTCTCTCTGGGGGCTCCTCTCTTGACTGGGGCTCCCAGGGGTTCCTTGGGGCACAGCAGCTTTACTCTGCCTCCTTCGTCACCTGATCTTCTTCACCCCTTTCTCTGTGTCTTTCACCCTCTTTTATTAAAATACCAGTCATGATCCAGTAGGGCCCACCCTATTCTAAAGAGGCCTCATGTTAATCTAGCTAATGACATACAGATTCTATTGCCAAGTGAGGTCACATTGACAGGCACTAGCAGTTAGGGCTTGAACATATTTATAAAGCATGAATCATTGCATAACATCCGGTAGAGTCTTGCACTCCCCTAATGCTCGATGTGATTCTAAATTAACTCATTCAGACACCGGGAAGTGGACTGCAGGCATGCTATGTCCTTGAATTGCCACGAGGGAAAAGGGATCAGACCCTAGGGTTGGGTCAGACCCTAGGGTCGAATCCCACTTTGTGGGTCCAGGATTGGAGAATGGTTGGTTCTTGGGTGGAGGGCAGGGGACAAGGTGGAAGGGTGGGAGAAAACAAGGGAGGGAAGGGGTGAGATTGAGAGAGAGAAACCTACTGTGCGGAGATGATGGGATTATCTCTGACCAAGCTTCTTCGTTGCTCACAAGTTCTGGAGAAGTGGGTGGAGAGAACAAGATGTGATTGAACTGAACGCTGCCCCTCTGTCACTCCCACCTGCTGCTGCTGGGCTGCTCCCAAGTCAGAGATAGAGCTACCACCCTTCCAAGAGACAGTCTTGTCAACACTGGAGCGGAGATGTTGTTCAGACAATATCAGGCAGACAACATCAGCCTGCTGCTGCCACAGATAAGATTCCGAATTGCAAAATTTGGGGATTTGTGCTGTGTTGTAGGACACTGTCACTTCAGTTTGTGATTGTGGTGGGGCTGTTATCTCCGAGCGTGGCAGTTCAAGTCAATCAGCTGAGTAAAGCTTTACAGCTTCTGTAAAGATTTAGAGTCTTAGAAACGCTACAGAACAATTCTACTTTGGCCGACAGGGTTCATAAAGTTGGAGTCAACTCAATGGCAAGGGATTTTCCCGTAAGGCCTTGGGGTCCTTTTTGTCCAGGCAGCCATGAAAAAAAGAGTGGGAGATCCCCAAGCGAAGGCTGTAAGAGCTGGAAATGCTACCATTTCTGCCTCCATGCCACTGGACATGTAACAGGTCACAAGTCCCTTCAGGAGAGCCTCGGAGATCTGGGGAAGGGCTCGTGCCCAGAAAGGAGTGGGAACAGGTTTCACTGGGCCCAGAAGTGTCACGTATAATCCCAACTTCAGGTCCATCTTTATTTCTTGGCATTCTCCTCTTGGAGTAATTGCTTCTTATAATGTCAGCTGTACTGAAATGCATCTCGTCTCCCAGGTTACCATCCTCTCTCCTGTTTCATTTTTACATATACTGTTTCTTCTTCCTGGGCCACCTTCCCTACCCTCATCTACTTAGCAAGTTTACTCTGTTAGGAATCAGCTCAAATACCGCTTCCATTGCACGCAAGCACTCCCTGACTCCTCTAGGCAGACTCCTTTTAAGCCCATTCTGTACTTTACAGAGAAGCCCTGGTGGTGTAGTACTCACAGATTGGACTGCTAACTGCAAGGTCAGCAGTTTGAAACCACCAGTTGCTCTGCTGGGAGAAAGACAGGGCTTTCTACTCCCGTAAAGAGTTATAGTCTTGGGAGGTCACTGGGGGCAGTTCTGCCCTATTTGATAGGGTTGCTATGGGTTGGTATTGACTTGTTGGCAGTGAGTGAGTGAGCAACTTAGGGGCATTCCATGACAGATGGAGCTGTCTCCTTTACTTGACTGCCAGCCCACCATGGATAGGAATGTTGTTTTCATCTCTGAATCCACTTAGCAGATGGCCTGCAGCCTGGAGGACTCAGTCAACATTTTTTGACTACAGGAATGAACAAAAGCTTGACTATCCTCTCTGATTTGTTTTTCAGCCTAAATGGTTCCATTTCTTTTTCTTTTTTTCAGATTCAGAAGATTTTCTTTCTTTCTTGAGTTCCTCGATATCACTTCCCCTTTGTCCCCTCCTCCCCCCACCAAGGCCCCCAGGAACCCTTACTCTGTTTCCTTTATTTGTCTAATAGGTGTTGTTTGTTTCCCCGTGTCTTACACAATCCAATATAGCCATACATTCTGCTGTTCCTATTTGCATTAGCCTTTGCCCATGTCTCTGGGGCTCTGCCTCTAGGAGGACCCTGTGGTGACACATGGTCGTCCCTAGATGGCGCCGTGGTAAGCGTAGTTGGGTAAGTGTGGTGCTGTCAACTTTGAGTTCAGGGACTCTTACACATCAGTGGCTCCACCCGAGAAAGAAGCGGCTGCCTGCTGGATTTACAGTCCTGCCAATCCAATGGGGGCAGTTGTTTTCTGTCCTGTAAGGGTTTCTATGAGTTGAAACCAACGTGATGACATGAGTTGGGTTTCTGGTTTGGGAGGCGGCACCGATGTTGAAGTTAGTAACTTGAAAGTTAGCAGTTTGAGCTGCTGGCAATCTGCCTCCGGAAGATAACCCCAGGGAGTGCAGTTCTGTTCCCAAACACACGGGGGCGCCGGTCCACTCGCAGTTTGTCAGTTTGGTGTGATTTGTGTGTTTGGGCTTGGTGGTTCCATTGGTGGTTCCCTTAAAAGATCCAGGAAAATCTGCCCATCTCCAAATCCTTGAGTCCATCACATCCGTGAATTGTCTTCGGCCACGTTAACACCTCCAAAGACCCCTTTTGTTGTATCAGGAAACATATTCACAGTTCTGGGAGTCAGAGATGGACTTTTGGGGTGACCCTTAGTCAGGCCACCAATCATACCAAAGGATGATTCTGATGTCCACCTTTCAGGGGCAACCGCTGTTAGTAGGTAGCATATCCTAGTGGTGAGCTTGCTCTTCAGAGATGCACCATAAACACGTGGCGTCCTGCCCCAGCAACAAGTCAGCCTGTTGCCAGACGTATTTTCAGGCCCAGCCCCTGCCTATGTAACCGTATCTCAAAACTGTCATCGAAAGCACACAATGAGCCCCCAAGAAAATGATTAAAAATAAATAAATAAACTGCAAAAAAAAAAAAAAAGAAGAAGCACACAATGTTGTCTCTTCCCCTTCTTGCCTTTTGGGAAGAATTCGGGAATAACACCCAGCATTTCTCTGTCACACCCCAGCTGCCGCCAGCCAATCCAGCGGCCCAGCTACCAAATTTTTATTCCACCGTCGCATTCCCTACCGAGGTGCTGAGGCATCTTGGCATGGCACGACTGCGTGTGCGTCCCAGTGGCGCGGTTGCCCCTTGGGCTTTCAGTGGGTGCGTTTTCTCAAGGAGATGGCCAGCCCTTTCTTCTGAGGCATCTCTAGGTGGACTTTGACTGCCAGCGCTCCGGTTAGCATCCGAGTGTGCTGTGGTTTGCACCACCCAGGAACTGCACTGGCAGGCCTTCTGCGCAGGTCTTCAGATCCTCGAGCCCCCCTTGCGAGGTCCCCAGGGCATCACTGGCACAGCTACTGTCCCTGTAGATTGATGTCCATCTGCCCTCGGAGCGAACAGGTAGAGGCACCAGACATGACTGCTCCTCGTTCTCCTGGTTTCAGGCAGAGTCAGTGTCCATCAGTCCTGTAGACTACTGGTTTCCTTGACCCTTTGCTGCATTCTTCTCTGCTCCTCCAGCTCCTCTTGGTGGGACACGTGGCGGTGGGAGATGAGAAGGCAGGAGCAAACGAGGGGGCAAGAGCGGTTCCATTTCTTTCTACCTTTCCAAAGTAGGCTGGCTTCCAGGTTTTTCCATGGTCCTCCTGTCCATCTTCAGACTAAGCTCCATTCTGTCTATCAAAAACCAAGCGAGCGGTCTTCCACTCGACACTCACCTGTGGGAACCTCCCGTGTGTCAGAGGTGAATTATGCTCTGTAAGGTTTCCTATTGCCTGACTTTTCAGAAGCCGACTGCCAGGTCTTCCTTCAGAAGCACATCTGTGGGCCTCAACCCCCCCATATTTCAGTTAGCTGCTGGGCATGCGAACCTTTCAGGCCACCCCAGTGGTAAAAGCAGTTGCTGTTGGTGACCCTGAGTGCTGTCAGGTGAGCACTGTGCTCCCCTGGGGTTTCAATGGCTGATTTCTCAGAAGCAGATAAGGCCTTCACGCCTAGTCTGTCTTAGTGTAGAAGCTCAGCATCACTACCACAAAACACGCCATCACTTTCCTTTCAAGTTCTAATTCTTCAATGGGGGGCCATTCCCGTTAACTCCTGACTGTGACCAGGACAGTGCCTCGAGCCACTGGCGTGTGGAGGTGGTTACAGAGCTGCTTCGAGGCTGAGTCGAAGGTGACCAAGAGTGACAGCAAGCAAAGGCAGCCACTGAGGCCTCAGCCTGCAGTGGTGGAATTCCTGCTCCTTGGGAAACGCAGCTTGTGGTCACCATGGAGGCAGCCGTCTGGGACTGGGGCTGGTGTCCTACTCCAGCTAGTCATCAGTGACAAGGCTCTCAGGGAGGGCATCCCCATAAATAATGTTAGGGAGTCAACAGTGAGAAAGAACACCTGTGTTATGTCAGCAAGCCGGGAGCAGACAATAGCCACCTGGTGGGGCTCTGCTCTACAATCTGACAGGTGTGTGGGGTCTTTTCAGAGAGCTGCGGGGCTGCCAGCGCCTGTGGCTGGCTCTTGTTTCCTCCCAGGGGAACACTCCTTCGTCTCACTGCGCCTTTCCTTTAGTTTATAATCACGAAAAAGCACCAGTTCCATCAAAGCCAATTCAGAGACCTTTGGCACTCGAAATACTAGTGCCAGACCTCTCCCGCCAGGATCCTTTGAGATTTAATATGAGACCATTTAGAACAGGGGTTTTCATTGACATCCCCCGCCCCCCGATAGCATTAAGCTGCCGACAGAATCTCCGTGTGAACATGAATCGTCTTGTTCTCATTCCTGGGCTCTATACACTTCAAACACACTCTCTGTGTGTCCACACGACAACATGCCACGATGTGAGTGGAGGAGGAGCCTTCTGAACTGTGGCATAATGCAGAGGTGCTGAGAACTGTGGGAAGATTAAAGAGCTGTAAAGTCAGGTTTTCATTATATGCTAAGGCTAGAGAGACTTCTTGGCTGGTGCAAACGATGAAGTGCTCAACTTCTATCCAAAGGGTGTTGGTTTGAGCCCACCCAGAGGAGACTCAGAAGAAAGGTCTGGTGAGCTGCGTCCAGAAGGTAAAGTTTGCCTTGTAAACAAGCTCTGAGGAGCAGAGTTCTATTCTGCACACACGGGTCACCATGAATTGGAATTAACTTGATTTCATTTTTTTAAAATTAATAATGAACAGATTATAGCAATATATGTGACATACAAAGAGCAACCCCCTCATAAAATGGATTTCCCCCCTGAAGCTACATACTTAAATTTTTTTTTACAAAACAACCTATCGCCTTCACGGACCTCTCCTTTACACTTAGTACATTTGTCAAATCTGCGATTCCAGTCTCAGAAACATTTTTCAA
This sequence comes from Tenrec ecaudatus, assembly GCF_050624435.1. Lineage (NCBI taxonomy): Eukaryota > Metazoa > Chordata > Mammalia > Afrosoricida > Tenrecidae > Tenrec > Tenrec ecaudatus. The sequence goes on along the minus strand of NC_134530.1, from coordinate 193,342,044 downwards.
ACTCATCTGTTTGGATGGCTGACAGCACCTCCCTCGTTTTTTTTCTTCACCTTTTCGACTTGTCAAATCACCATCCTTTCATGTCCCTCTTCACGCATGGAAATAAAAAAGAAGTCGCACAGAGCAAGGTCAGGTGAGTTTGTGGCATGGGGCAAGAGAGGCATGCTGGGGATTTTTTTGCCCCAAACTGGCACCCTGAGATGGCTGCATGAGCAGATGTATTGTCGTGGTGGCAAAACCAGTCCCCTGTCTGACATAAATCAGGCTTTTTTTGTCGCACATTGTTTTACAATCTTTTCAGAACTTCTAAATAGAAAGCTTGATTAACAGTCTGACCTGCTGGAGCGAACTCCAAATGCACCATGAGTCAACATTTTCGTCTATTCAGGAAGTTGATGGATGTCCAGAATGAGGTTTGTAATCAATTGACATTTCCTCTTTTTTGAAACAAGAAAATCACTCATACACTTGATTTTTTCCCATAGAGTTGTCCTTGTAAGCTGTGTTCAACATCACGAAAGTTTCTGAAGCATTTTTCCTGAACAAAATTTTACAGCCGTACACTGTTCTCTTCAATTGGCCATCACAAAAAAATGAGGTTCATAAGAAACTACTTATATGAAACAAGTCACTGTGACCAGAGAGAGCCTTCCAAGGTAATGCCACTGCGTGCACTGACTCAGAATGAGTTGCTTGGTGAGCACCTAGTGGGAAAATGTGTGCTACTACGAAAGTTCCGCTCCTCCCAGCACAATTCTGGTTTTTTAGGGGGGTACCCCTTGCATGTAGACATTTCCCCACATACACTGCCACTGAGTCACTACTGACTTATAGCTACCCCATAGGACAGGGTAGAACTGCCCGGTGGATTTCTGAGACTTTTAAAAAATCATTTTATTGGGGGCTCCTACTGCTCTTATCACAATCAATACATCCATCCATTGTGTCAAGCACATTTGTACATTTGTTGCCCTCATCATTCTCAAAACATTTGCTTTCTACTTGAGCCCTTGGTATCACCTCATTTTCCTTCCTCCCTCATGAACCCTTGATAATTTATAATTTTTTTACATGTCTTACGCTGACTGCTGTTTCCCTTCACCCACTTTTCTGTTGGCTGTCGCCCTAGGAGGGGGTTATATTTAGATCATTGTGATTGGCTCCCCCCTTCTTCCCCTACTTCCACTCCTGGTATTGATACTCTCATGATTGGTCCTGAGGGGTTTATCTGTCCTGGATTCCCTGTGTTTCCAGTTCTTATCTGTACCAGTGTGCATGCTCTAGTCTAGCCAGATTTGTAAGGTAGAATTGAGATCATGATAGTGGTAGGGAGGAAGCATTAAAGAACTATAGGAAAGTTGCATGTTTCATCGGTGTTATGCTGCACCCTGAGTGGCTCATCTCTTCCTTGGGACTCTGCTATAAGGGGATGTCCTATTGTCTACAGATGGGCTTTGGGTCTCCACTCCACACTCCCCCTCATTCACATCCATATGACTTTTTTTTGTTCTGGGTCTTTGATGCCTGATACCTCATCCCATCAACACCTCATAATCACACAGGTTGGTGTGCTTCATCCATGTGGGATTATTTGCTTCTCAGCTAGATGGCTGCTTTTTAATCTTCAAGCCTTTAGACCCCAGATGATGTATCTTTTGATAGCCTGGCACCATCAGCTTTCTTCACCACATATGCTTATGCACTTGCTTTGTCTTCAGCGATCGTGTTGGGAAGGTAAGCATCAAAAAATGCTGGGTAATTAAAATAAAGTGTTCTTGCATTGAACACTAACTCTTTATGGAAGTAGAAAGCCCCATCTTTTTCCTGTGGAGCAGCTGGTGGTGTCGAACTGCTGACCTTGTGGTTCCCAGCCCAGTGTGTAACTACTAAGCCACCAGGTCTCTATTGCAGACCTTTTAGAATGGGCTTTATTCAGAGGGGTCTGGGAAGACTCTAAACCAAGGGAATGAGCTATGGTTGAAGAAACTGAGGTTACTGAGCCTGTGCAAGAGAAAGTTGGAATAAAGACAGGGGCAGGGAACAGACTGCGGTAACTTTTGCCAACTCTTTGAAAACCTGTTGCTTGAAATAAGGATTAGTCTAGTCTGTGTTTCTGTACCATGGAACTACATGACTTCATACCTTTTTTTAATGCTATTTTTTCTGGATAGTCCTCTCCCCACTACCTCCACTTCTGGCAAATGCCACTTCCTCCATGAAGCCTTCCTAGGCCAAGAGCCAGTCTCCCTTTCTTGAGGCTGACGGCCCTACCACCATGTTCTGATTTTGTGTTGTCTCTCTGTGAGGGTGTGACCCCTTGAGAGCAGGAGCTGGGGTGCATTTGTTCTTCAGCAGTTTAAATAAAGGCCTGACTGCCCTAGCCTTTGGGTAGGTGCCTTCACACTCTTTCCATGGTGGAAACAAGTTGGCATTTTTGGACATATGAATACCTGAGAACCAGGCGGTAAGGTTATACAGCCAGTAAGTGGCGCTGGAGACGATTCTCAGCTATTTATCTGTCAAATAGCAACCCGTTTCTACCTTGAGAGAGAGCGTGAAATCACCATGGTTATTGTTAGTGGCTATTAAGTTGGTTCTTACTCAAGGTGGTCCCATGTGTTACAGAGTGTGACAGAATGGATGTCCTTTGCATCTTGTGATCTCTGAAGTCACTACTGATGTTACTAGTTGTGTCGCACCAATTGCCATGGAGTCGTTACTAACAGGATCAATCACATTGCCATATCGATGGTGACGATGTCAGTCCATCTCAGTGAGGGGTCTTTAGTATTTGCTGCAAACTACCCTTTCATGGCACTCACAATGAACCTCCCCAAGGAGATGGGACCTCTGCCTAAGAGGTCAAGAATGTACAATGTCTACCATACATTCTCATTCTTCAGAATCGCTCTTTAAAGCAGGAATTTTATCACCGTTTTACCAATGAGAACACTGCAGGTCAGCGAAATTAAATAATATGCCCAGGGGGGTACATCTAATAAGTAGCAGAGTGAAGATTTTTATCTTAGTTGATACAAGCTCAAAGCTTGATAACCTCTACACTATGTGACCCGGCAGAGAAAGGCCTCAGTTATTATTGCTAAATGCAGTTTCTGGGACCAGAAGGCAGACTTCAGCTCAACAGTGCATCCCCCATCAGTGCTAAAACTCCACAGGACTAGTCGCACGACTCAAGAGGCTGTGAGATCAGGAGAGATGGTCAGTGGGGGCAATCTAAACATTTGGTGAAATCTAGAGCTTGGCTGGGTGACAGAAGTAAATGACGTTCTGGTCCTGGTTCCTTTCATCCATAGCTTCCCTCTAACACCTGCGAGGCTTGGGGCAAGAGGACAAATGGAGGCCATAGAGGACGCACCTCAGGTCATTATAAATCAAGCTAACAGCTCTTAAAGAAACCGTGCTCTCTTTTCTTATTTTGACAGATACACTTGTATGAGGACCTGGCAGACCAGTTCAAGTTTAGGATTGTTAAGACTCATTGGAATTCCATGCTCCAGTGTGCAGTGTAAGGAGAGCTGGTCCAGCAGCTGGCCCCCGATCTTTCCACCCCTGACTTGGCTTTACACCTGAGGGGCTTGCTACACATGAAGTGTGGACACCCCAGGCCACAAGTCCAGGCTCCGTCTATCATCCCCAAAGAATGCATACCCTTGGAAGCGGGAATGAAACTTTGTACAGAGTCTGGACTACCCTGACAATAGTCTAGAGGGGACCCCAAAAACTTGTGTCCCCCCTTTTCGCCGCTGAACAGCAGCTGGAGCTGATGTGTTGGAGCTATCCGGCGCCATCCTTGTCACTGTAGCAACCCCCGCACCCGTTGCTGCCATGACTGAGCAAATGACCCTTCATGGTACCCTCAAGGGCCACAACAGCTGGGTAATGCAGATCGTTGCCACGCCACAGTTCCCCGACATGATACTGTCAGCCTCGCGAGATAAGACCATCCTCATGTGGAAGCTCACAGGGGATGAGACCTACTATGGCATTCCCCAATGTGCTCTGCGTGGTCACCCTCACTTTGTGAGTGACGTGGCCATCTCTTCTGATGGCCAGTCTGTGCTCTCGGGCTCCTGGGATGGAACACGACGTCTCTGGGATCCTACAACAGGCACCACCACACGCCGCCGTGTTGGCCATACCAAGGACGTGCTGAGTGTGGCCCTCTCCTCTGACAACCGGCTGACGGCCTCTGGCTCCGAGAGAAACCCATCCCGCTGTGGAACACTCGGGGCGTTTGCAAGCGCACCGTACAGGACGAGAGCCACTCTGGATGGGTGTCCCGTGTGCGCTTTTCGGCCAACCGCAGCAATCCCATCACCATCTCCTGTGGCTGGGACAAGTTGGTCAAGGTGTGGAACTTGACTAATTGCAAACCGAAAACCAACCATATCATCCACACAGGCTCCCTGAACACTGTGACGGTCTCTCTGGATGGATCCCTCTGTGCTTCTGGAGGCGAGGATGCAGGCCATGCTGTGGGACCTCAATGAAGGCAGCACCTTTATACCCCTGATGGAGGGGACAGCATCAGCGCCCTGTGCTTCCGTCCCAACCCCAACCGCCACTGGCTCTGTGCTGCCACGGGCCCAGCATCAAGATCTGGGACTTGGAGGGCAAGATCATTGTCGATGAGCTGAAGCACGAAGTTATCAGCACCAGCAGCAAGGCCGAGCCGCCCCACTGCACCTCTCTGGCCTGCTCTGCTGACGGCCAGACTCTGTTTGCAGGCTACACAGATCACCTCGTGCGAGTATGGCAGGTGACCATTGCACCCGGAAGAACTGTGTGGCACAGCTTTTTTGAAATGAAAAGACTGGCTTTGTGAAAAAACAAAACAAAACAAACACGTGTGTTCCAAATGGGGGGAGGGGTGGCCTGAGGAGGCCCAGAGAAGGAATCTATCTTTTCTGGGTCGAAGGGCTGTTCACTTCTAACACAGAACTTCCATGTGCTGAGCTTCTTAGCTTTTTAAAAAAAATATCCAGAGAAGATAGCTAAATTATCTGAGGTTAGCATCAAAACCCTGTCTGGGACAAGAGCACCTGGCTGGGCAGTGGAGAGCTGGGCTTGAGAGGCGCGTTCCTAACAGATACAGGGCGATAGGGCGCTGGGCGCGCTGGCCTAAAAGGGCACATTGCTGCAGAAACCCAAACTAAAGGGCCGGCAGGGCACTGATTTAGCCCTCTTTGCCTCTGCTCATTTCTTCCTGGCTGGCTGCCTGCACAGCACCCCGTGCTGAAGACTATTCTGGGAGTTGGGGACTTGCCTTGCTTTCATTCACAACCTCTTCTACTCCTTGCTTTGTTCTCATTCTCTGATACTGCAAAGGACTAGAGTGGCCTTTCTCACCCCGACAGCCGGCCTTTCCTCCAGCAATCCCAGTCTCAGTGCGGGCTGCTGCCGACTGCTCAGATCAGGGGAGGAGAATTTGGTCTCCAGAAGACGGCCTGTTGTGTTTGCCAAACGAATGTCTACCTTTATTCCAGTCTGCTTGGTGCTGGGTTAAGAGAGCGATACTGAAGGCCATTAGCCAGACTTGGGTTGGACTATTGATTCAATCTATGAAGGGTGAGTGATCTTGGGTAAATCACTTAAACACTCTGGGCCTCAGTTTTTCATCCTAAAATATCTAAAATGGGGATAATAATAGTAACTATATTGTAGGACCACTGGGTGGATTTAATGTAAAAAATTCACATATATTTAATTTTTCAATGACTGACATAAAATAGCTATTCAGAAATGTCAATGGTCTTTCCTATAGGAACACAATGCTAGTGGCACAGAGGGTTAAACTCCAGGTCATATGAACCCACCAGTACTCCATGGGAGGGGGCGCAAGGCCGTCTGTCGCTGTGAAATGTTACAAGGATGGCCCACTCTCTGGAGCAGTTCTGTTCTGTCCCATAGGGTTGCTATGAGTCAGAATCAACTCTCTAACACTGTGACTTTGTTGATGTTCTTTTCATTGCTATAGAAATCCTTGAAAGAGATCCCTATTTGTGCCAAGTACAAAGCAAGGTGACCCAACAGAATGTGGAAATCATATCAAACCAGATCACTAATGTCACGTGCAGGCAAAACTTTGCTGACGATAATTAACAAACAGCTATGGTAGTACATTGACAGGGAGCTGTCAGCATTCAAGCTGGATTCAGAAGCGGACTTAGAAGGAGGCTTATCAAATATATCTTGCCTGAAAGCAGAGAATGCCAGAAAGGTGTTTATTTGTAGTTTATGGACTATGCAAAAGCACTCAATTGTGTGGATTATAACAAATTATGGTTCACATTGCAAGAATGAGAACGATCACACAATTGTATTCATAGGGAAGCTGTGCATAAAACAGGAAGCAATTGTTCAAACAAAGGACCACCAAACTCAAACCAAACCAAACCCACTGCCACTGAGTCGATTCCAACTCATAGCAATCCTAGAGGGCAGGGTAGAACTGCCTCTGTGAGTTCCTGAGGCTGCAACTTTATGGCAGTAGAAAGTCCTGTCTTTCTCTAGCAGAGTGGTTAGTGGGTTTGAACTGCTGGCCTTGCAATTAGCAGCCTAACTTGGGTCTACAATAAATATTCATAAAAGCACACAAGAAATTAAAGTCAGAAAGAGTGTGTGTCAGGGTTGTATGTGGGATACAGAAAGATTTCTCCCAAGTTGTCTCCCCAAAATATATACCAGACCTCACTGCTTGCACCTAATGGTGATTGCCAAGTTACCTCCCTGAAGGCATCAGCCATCCTGAGTAAGCAGACCCTATTGTCTGTCCCACCATAGGTAGGTGGGGCTCACTCCCTGCTGTTAGGCACAGTGGATTGCGTCCCCTGAAAGCTTAGACTATGGCAAGTCTCCAGCTCAAGGACAATCAAGGTTAGGCTGCCATCATGAATCTGGGATCGCCCAGTTGTCACATGTATACCCTTAATCCCTCCTCTTCCTATAGCTTCTACACCCTTAGACCGTCCCCCTCTCATTACCTGTAGTACAACCCCTTCTTGTGACATATGTCTTTACCTGTTGTCAGGGGGCTTGCATGCCCCCAAAAGATATATAAGCCTTGGTTAGTGATAAATCGCATCCTCTCTCCTGTCCTCTCTGCCCGCACTGTGCGCAGACCAGGCGCACACTTGAGCCTACTGAACTCGTGAATAGCTGTGGGAGGCTGGCTACCCCCACAGTTGTATTCTTTTACCACATAAACAATCTGTATGCTGAGAAAACAATCTGAGAAGCTGGACCAGTTGGATGACACGAAGGACAAGGCAGAAGGACTAGAGGAAGGCTCATTAACAACTTGCCAATGCAGATGACACAACTTTGTTTGCTGACAGGGAAAAGACCCCAAAGAGCTTAGTGATGAAGATCAAAGACTACTGCCTCAGCATGACATACAACTCAACATTAAGAAAACAAAAGTCTGGTGCCCGGCTATCAAAAGAGATAAGTGTCTGAGGTCTTAAAGGCTTGAAGGTGAACAAGCGGCCATCTAGCTCAGAAGCAACAAAGCCCACATGGAAGAAGCACACCAGTGTGTGTGATCACGAGGTGCCAAAGAGATCAGGTATAAGGCATCATCCCCCCCAAAAAAAATCTTACCATAGTGAATGAAGGGGGAAGTGCAGAGTGGAGACCCAAAGCCCATTTGTCGGCCACTGGAGATCCCCTCACAGAGGGGTCTAGGGGAGGAGATGAGTCAGTCAGGGTGTGATGTAGCACTGATGAAGAATACAGCTTTCCCCCAGATCCTAAATGCTTCCTCCCACCCAACTACCATGATCCGAATTCTACCTTGCAAGTCTGGATAGAGCAGAGGTTGTACACTGGTGCAGATAGGAGCTGAAGACACAGGGAATCCAGGGTGAATGATACCTTCAGGACCAGGGGTGTGAGGGGCGATACTGGGAGAGTAGAGGGTGAGTGAGTTGGAAAGGGGGAACCGATTACAAGGATCTACATGTGACCTCCTCCCTGGGGGATGGACAACAGAAAAGGGGATGAAGGGAGACACTGGATAGGGCAAGATATGACAAAATAATAATTTATAAATTATCAAGGGCTCATGAGGGAGGGGGAGGGGGAAGGGAGGGGGAAAAAAGAGGACCTGATGCAAAGGGCTTAAGTGGAGAGCAAATGCTTTGAAAATGACTAGGGCCAAGAATGTACAGATGTGCTTTATACAATTGATATATGTATATGTATGGATTGTGATAAGAGTTGTATGAGCCCCTAATAAAATGTTTTTTAAAAAAGTCCTCACAACTGAACCAGTAAGCAGCAGCATGATAAATGGATAAAAGATTGAAGTTGTCAAGGATTTCATTTTACTTGGGTCCATCATAAACATTTGTGGGAGCATGCCCCAAATCAAACAGTCTTGCATGGCACAAATCCAGACAGTCTGCATATGACAGCTGGGCAATGAGGAAGGCAGACCAGAGAAGAATGGATGACTCTGGGTCCTGGTGCTGGTGAAGAGTATTGATTACTCATGGACCATGAACGTCAGAAGAACAAACACACCTGTGTTGGAAGAAGTACAGCCAGACTGCTTCTAAGACGTGAGGATGGCAAGACTATCTCAGGTACCTTGGCCATGTTAACAATAGGGACCAGTCTTAGAAGGATATCATGTTGGTCAAGTAGAAGGCCAGAGAGAAAAAGGGAAGATTTTCAGTGAGATGAGCTGACACAGTGGCTGTAACCATGAGTTCAATATAGCAATGCTTGTGAGAATGCAGCAGGGCCTGGCAGGGTTTAATTTGGTTGTGCACAGTCACTATGAGGAGGAAACTACTTGATGGTACCTAAGAATAATAACGTATTATAAGAGTCTATGGAAAAAATATTGACTGTGATGCAAGAAGCATCAAAAGAATGGGAGGAATACACAAAATTATTGTACCAAAAAGAAGTAGTGAACATTCAACCATCTCAGGAGGTGGTATATGATCAAGAAACCACGGTACCGGAGGAGGAAGGCACTAGTGAAAAACAAGGCTCCAGGAATTGACTGAACACCAATGAAAATGTTTCAACAAGCCGATAAAGCTCGAGATGCACTCACTCATGTTTACCAAGAAGTTTGGAGGACAGTGATCAGGCCTACTGACTGGAAGAGAGCCATAGCTGTACCTAGTTCAAAGAAAGGAGAAGGTGAAAATTACCAAACAAGATCATTGATATCGCAAGGATCGTTGCAGCAGTAAATCAACACAGAGAGCTGCCAGAAATTCAGGCTATATTTGGAAGAGGAGATGGAACAAGGGCTATCACTGTTGCCATCAGATGGCTCTTGGCTTAAAGCAGAGCATACCAGAAAGACGTTTGCTTGTGCAAAGGCATTCTATTATGTGGATCATAACAAACAGGATAGCATTGAGTAGACTGGGAATTACAGAACACTTAACCTATATGCTCGAGTATAAGTCGAGCTTTTTCAGCACATTAAATTTTTAAAAAAATCATTCTATTGGGGGCTCATACAACTCTTATCACAATCCATACATACATCCATTGTATAAAGCACATTTGTACATTCGTTACCCTCATCATTCTCAAAACACCCTCTCTCCATGTAAGCTCCTGGTATCAGGTCCTTTCCCCCCCTCCCCCCTCCACACTCCCCCTCCCTCATGAACCCTTGATAATTTATAAATTATTATTTTATCATATCTTACATTGTCTGACTTCTGCCTTCACCCACTTTTCTGTTGTCTGCCCCGCAGGGAGGAGGTTATATATAGCCCTGTAATCGATTCCCCCTTTCTACCCCACCCTCCATCCACCCTTGTATCACTACTCTCACCACTTGTCCTGAAGGGATCATCCGTCCTGGATTCCCTGTGTTTCCAGTTCCTAGCTGTACCAGTGTACATGCTTCAGTTCAGCCAGATTTGTAAGGTAGAACTGGGATCCTGATAGTGGGGAGAGGGGGAGGAAGCATTTAGGAACTAGAGGAAAGTTGTGTTTCATCGTTGCTACACTGCACCCTGACTGACTCGTATCCTCCCCAAGACCCTTCCGTAAGGGGATGTCCAGTTGCCTACAGATGGGCTTTGGGTCCCCACTCCACACTCCCCCTCATTCACAATGATATGATTTTTTGTTCTTTGATGCCTGATATCTCATCCCTTCAACACCTCATGATCACACAGGCTGGTGTGCTTCTTCCATGTGGGTTTCAGCACTTTTTTTTTATGCTGAAAAAGCCCCCCAGTTTTTTGTAGTAAAATTAGGTGCCTTGGCTTATACTCAAGTATATATGGTAATTATGCTCATGTGGAATCTATACATGGATCAAGAGGCTGTTGTTCAAACAGAACAGGGAATACCACATAGCTTAAAATTAAGAAAGATGAGCATCAGGACGATATCCTCTCCCCATACTTATTCACCTCTGTGCACTGAGAAAATAATCAGAGAATCTGGATTACATGAAGAAGAATGTCGTATCAGGATCAGATGAAGATTATTAACAATCTGCAATATGCAGATGAAACAACTTTGCTGAAAGTGAGGAGGACTTGAAGCATTTGCTGATGGATATCAAAGATTTCAGCCTTCAGTATGGATTATCACTCAGTGTAAAGAAAACCAAAATCCTCACACCGGACCAGCAGACAGCATCATGATGAATGGAGCCAAGAGTGACGTTGTGAAGGATTTTGTCTGGCTTGCATTCACAATCCGTGCTGATGGAAGCAACAGTCAAGAGATCAAAAGATACACTGCACTGGGCGAATCTGCTGCACAAAACTTCTCTAAAGGGGTGAAGAACAAGGGGGTTCCTTTGAGGACTAAGGTGCTCCTGACTCAAGCCATGTTATTGTCTTTTTCTTAATCATTTTATTGGGGGCTCTTACAGCTCTTATCAAAACCCATCCATCCATCCATTCATTGTGTCAGGCACATTTGTACATATGTTGCCATCATCATTTTCAAAACGTTTTCTTATTGCTTGAGCTCTTGATATATGCTCCTCATTTCTCCCTCCCCGACCCACCTTCATGAACCCTTGATCATTTATAAACTTTTTTCTCCCCATGTCTTACACCGACCTCTGTCTCCCTTCACCCACTTTTCCATTGTCCATGTCATATGCATGTAAAAATTGGGCAGGGAATAAGGAAAGCCGACGAATGAATGTATTTGAAGGACGGTGCTGGCGAAGACTATGCAAAGTCCCACGGACTGCCGGAGCAGCAAACCAATCTGTCTTGGAGGAAGTCCCACCTGAATGCTCCTGAGAGGCAAGGATGTAAGACTTCATCTCAGGTACTTTGAACATGTTCTGAGGAGGAGGACGGCATGCTTTGTACAGTAGAGGGCAGAGGAAAAGGAGGACACCCAGGAGATGGATTGACAGCGGATGCAACAGTGGGCTCAATCATGACCACCAGGGTGAGGACGGCGCAGACGGGCAGTGCACAGGGTCACCATGAATCTGAACCCATTCAAGGTCATCTAACAACAGCAGTAACAACAGAGGGAGGGAAACGGAGCCTCAGAAGTTTACATTATTTTTCCAAACCCACGCAACTGCTGTGAGGCAGGTTCTGCCTTCAGGGTTGTGTGACCCCAAGCTCCAAGCACTGTGGATTTTCCTGGACTCTGCCCCCGAAGACATTTGCACCGGCTGTTCGAAGGGTGGCCTGTAAAGGAAAGCACAGTGGCCTTGGAAGAACAGGTCTGGGCCAGAGCAGACTTCCCCTGTGAAGTTCTAGGAGGGAAATCGACTGAGCAGGTGACAAATGCAGTCTGAGGGCGGCAGTCTTATTCCAAGCAGGGGATATTATTCTGATGGGTCAACACATAAACAGCTGGTGGTGGGAAAAGATCGTCTGCTTTCAGAACACCTCCCCTCATGCTTCTTTGCCTTGCTAGGAGGAGACGTGCTTTTTGCCATGATAGGCCCTAGGCTGGAGGACTGAGAAATGGAAGGCTCAAGGTCAAACCTGCTCCTGATTACACATTGTGAGAAAAGTGATTCGGAGAGTTTGACAACATTAGTTTTATGGAGAAAATGTTGAGAAACACATCACTCATATTGCTGTAACATTTTGTAGTTTACAAAACCCATCTATTAACCCTTGTCTCCCTGACTCCCTGGATACAGGGCACTTTGGCCAGTGAGTCCTAACCAAGTTGAGCATCAGTGTCGTCTGGGGAGCTTTGTGATCATACAGGTCCTTGATCTTGTCAGGTCCATAGGATCAGAATTTCTGTGGGTGGGAAAGGGAGCCCTAGTACTGTAGTGGGTTATAGCATTACATCCCTAATTGTAAAGTCAGCAGTTCAAATCCACCAGCAGCTCTGTGGGAGAAAGACCAGGCTTTTTGCTCCTGTGAAGACTTAGTCTTGGAAACCCACAGGGACAGTTCTACCCTGGCCTACAGTGTCCTTGCGAGTCAGAATCTATGCGCTGGAATCAATTTGATAGCAATGAGTTTGCTTTGGATTTTTGGTCTGTGAGACTGTCTGGTTGGACGCTCTGAGCCACCAATGGTGAGCGGGTTCGGAGCACTGCAGGTTCCACCAGGGACATCTCCTCTGACTCCTGCTGGCTGTCACCTTGATCTGCAGTGGGCTTCTCTCACCAGCCTCCCTGTCAGTCCCTCCTCCACTCTGTCACCGGGCTGAGTTCCTTAGAACCCAGGTCCCTCCTCTGCCCCCTGCAGGATAAAGCCTCCTGGCGGCGCTGTGGAGGGGTGTGTCTGTGGAGGGGTATGTCTAGGACGAGGGCTGGGGAACCTTTTCCCGCCAAGGGCTAGTTTGATATTTATCATTTCATTTTAAGGTCATACAGATTTAGCAACTTAAAAATTAGCCGGCTCTCTTTGGTCAAACCTTTAATACCCTCACTCCTAATGGGACCAGTTGGAGCGGCGGCATCTCTGTGATGAGGCGCGTGTTGTTAGCGGGTCCTGATGATGTCCCGCCCCGGGGCAGGCATCCCCACACCTGGCCCAGACCATACTTTTGTGTTGCTGCTGTAAAAGTAGAAACAGCTGCCAATGTAACCATTTTCATGTGGGTAACTGCAGGGACCAGCTCATCGTGTGGTGTCATGACCCCCCAAGCTGTGTCGTTGTTAAGTGCCTTGGGGCCAATTCCCACTCCAAGGACCCCGTGTGGCAGAGTAGAGCTCTCTTACCCAGTTCTCCAGGGGAGCAAAGGGTCAGGGCTTTCTCCCATGGAGCCTCTGGGTGGGTTCGAACTGTCACCCTTTCGGTTAGTGCTTAACCTTTCCCCAGCAGGGCTCGCCATGAACAGATTGTCCACGACCGTAGACAGAAACCCCCTGGTTCCTGAACATGGACTCTAACTGCCCCCTCTCTCCCACCTCCGGTGACCACCGTCCAGCTGGATCTCTGCATGTTTGCCTCGTCTTGGTATTTCCTACCAGTGGCATCGTATAGCATTTATCCCTGTGTGATTGCGGTCTCTCACGCAGCCTCATGTTTTCACGGTTCCTTCGTGTGGGGAATGCATCAGGGCCTCCCTGCTCTTCTGAGTGAGCGCAAGCCTTCATGAAAACTCCTCTGGGAAGTGTTTCTGGATCTCACCTCAGGGCCCGGGTCTCTTCTGCTAGCACTGCTGCACAGCCTGTGTCGTCATGGACGAGCGACTGGGCTCTCTGTACGGAACTGTCAGGGAAGGGGGCCTTCAGGGTCAGAGCTCTGCCTTGTTCAGGCCTGAACCCCTGTGACCAGCCTGTGGCCAACCAACTCAAACCCCACTGCCATCATGTCAAATTCAACTCATGCAAACTCGGAGGACTGCGTAGAACTGCCCCCACCCCCCAGGTTCTCAAGGTCGTACATCTTTAAGGAAGCAGACTGCCACCTCGTTTTCCCACGGAGAGACTGGCAGGTTTGAGCTGCCCTCTTCCTGGTTAGCAGCCAAGCACCTCACCACTGTGCCACCGAAGCCTTCACATACGGTAAGGGAGTGAATGGCGGTATCTCCAGCTTTCAATAATGTCACGAAGGCTGCAAAAACGATGTGTTTTGGGCTGGGCCTCCATGTTTAGAGGATGTGTGTCGTGTCTCGGCTAATAGCTTACTCCATTGATTACACGCACTGGGGTTGGTGGTTCCGTGATAGATTTCTCACCTACCAGGAGGAAGACACAGCTTAGATTCCCAGCCAAAGCACCTCGTTTGCAGCAACCCTGTGTTTCAAAGGTGCTAAACGGGCCTTGAAAGAAAGCCTTGGTCCTTGCCTGGTACTGCTCTTATGAAGCGATCACTGAAGACATGGGTGCCATAGCAGAGTGTGGCACAGAAACCAGATGGTGCCTGGCTATCTTGAATAAGAGCATCTGGGATTTTAAAACAAACAGCTAAGTCCACACAGAAGAAGCCTACCAGCCTGTGCGCTCCAAAGGTGGCTAATAGTGATATCCAAATCTGGAGAAGGGACCAGTCCAGTGTCTGGATCCTATGTATCTAGTTAATGTAAAGCCATGGATGGGGGTAGCCCAAAATCCATTTGCAGGGTTCTTCCTCCCCCCAATGCACATAGCTCAGATAGCCGACAGAGAGCATCGTAAAGTGGATTCTAGCAGTGGTGTTTAGGTTGGGCTATAACACCTTGTAATTTGATCTCTTTATAAATCCAATGTGAAATTAATCTAAAATTTTAATAGTCTCTGCTTTCTCTCAGGTTGCGGCCTCTATCAGCCCTCTGGTCATTGTTTGCTATCTGCCCTAGTCTTGTCTGTATCGTTATCTGTATATGGAAACAGGATGAGTGGAAGTACAAAGGTAGTAACGGAAGTGATGATTCCTTGGGGACACGGAAAGGGGCTGTGGGGGGAAGGGAGACTCAATATCAATGTATAAAAGAATGTAGAAAGGATTCCAAAGTTGACTGTAGTGCAGATTTCATAGCCCTTCTTGATAGGCTTGAACAATTGAATTATATGATATATTAATTATAGTTAAATTAAAAAAATAAGGATAGAAAGACCTGGTTGGTCTACTTCTGAACATCTTATAGATCACAATCACACAACAGTCTGACCCACAACCAACCATGAGGGTGGTGCAGCACTGGGCACTCTTTCATTGCATGGTGCGTGTGTCACCATGAGGTGGGGGCAACATGACAGTCGCTAACAATAACTCACTACAAATTAAGATGAGCCAGCCATGGGGATATGTTTTGCTGTGTCTGCTCTTAACAACAAAGGAATCAAATTAAAGCATTCAAAAAAAGGAGTCCTGGGCTGAAGAGGTTGTTTAGGAAGTGCAAGATTCTAGTCTGAGGTTGATGCCACTTATTCCACAGCCACTAATTATTTGGAGGGTGGGGAAAATACATCTTTCAAACATTAACACTATTTTGTATGGCGACTAGGCATGCTTCTGAAAGGACAAGGAGGTGACCGCATGGATTTGACCTCTTTCATCCTCGCACACCCTTGCCAGTCAGGAAAGTCTTGCCCTCTGCCCTCGGCAGCAGGCGTGATGTGGCCTGGTTGTAGGCAGAGCTGGCAGCAGCACAGAAAGTAGGGCTGGCACTCGTGCCCTCTGCCCTAGGCAGCCCACTCCATTCCCACTGGTACGCTGGCCAGCCCTGGGCAAAGGGCTCTGGCTCCTTGGTCAGGGCTGGAAACTCACTCAAACACATTAAGACCAGGATGGAAGCCCGCGGCTGGGAAATGCCAGAGGCCAGCTAGGATATGTTCCATATTAGAAAACACTCGGGACTGGGGGCCTGAACACTGAATTTAGGTTCTGGTTCTCCACCTGACCTCTGGGAAGTTACTGTCTTTCAACCTCGGTACTTTTGTTTAAGGATTCAATCACACAGCATGTCAAAGGGCTTAGGTGGTACAGTGTGGTCAGCGGCATCCCGAGAGACTAGATCTGGAGAGGCTCTCTGCTGCTGAGCACAGGGCTTTGGTGGGACAGTAGGACGGCCTGGCTCTGCTCCGGGTCCACATTCTGGGCTGGCTTCCCATTCAGATTTGAGCTTCACTTTCTACATGACTGTCAGGCCTGCAGCCCTGGGCGATGACTGGCCATGCATTGTCCTTTTTCAGGGTTGTTGGACAAGATAGGACCCTCCAGACAACTGTTGAAGAGGTTCCATCCCAGTTAGGTCCCCTCATGGTGCTAGGGACCTTTTGTGATGTGCTAGGTACATAGGAATTTAATTGAAAAACAACATGACATCTTTTGTAACCCAACAAATCACTTAAGATTTTTTAAAAATTACTTTATTTGGGCAAGGATGTGAGGAAAGTCCCTAGCACACACTAGCAGAAATGTAAAGAAGCCTTACAGATGGTCATTGGCAGCACACACCAGCAGCGGGGGCCTCACCATTCCACTTCTCGTTTTGCAGCGTCCTGGGGGTGTCGTAGGTTACATGGTGGGCAGCTAACCACGTCACAGCTTGAATCCACTATTGGAGAAAGAGGAGGCTTTCTGCTCCCATAAAGAGGTACCGTCTCAGAAACTCACAGGGGCAGTTCGACCCTGCCCTAGAGCGTCACTAGGAGCCAGAATCAACTCAATGACAGTGAGTTTGGTTTGGGTTTGGTAAGGAAATAAGTTTTGGCTCTATGTGAAGTCATGTTAAGTCAATGATGTTAAGTAAAAGTGTTAAGTCAATGATGTGGCCTGCAGCATTATTTATGAATGAACACCTGGAAGCAACTTAAATAACTAACAGCAGAGAATAAATTAAATACATCATGTATTTATGAACATAAAATTGGCTCTGACTCAGTGACTTACGTGCTCACAGAGGAAAAAGTGTTCTGGTTTGGCTCCACCTTCAGGATCACCGACTCCATGGTTGTAGTTACTCTGTCCATCTGTCTGTCTCACTGAAGATTTCCTTCCATTTACTGACCAGCTTCTTTACGAAACATGATGCTCTTCTCTGGCGAGCGGGCTTTCCCGATGATGTGTCCAAAGGAAGTGAGCTGAAGTCTCTCCATCCTTGCTTCCACGGATCATTCTGCCTGACTTCCCCCAAGACAGATTTGTTTCTTCTGGTCAGCAGTCAGTCCGTGGTATCTTCAATATTCCTCACCAACACAATTCTGCTTTTATTTTTTCCCATTGTCCCACTTTCGAGCATAATAGACCACTCTATAATAACATCATATACTGCTGAGCAAGCACAACACCACTGTGGGAGTTATATCATTTCATGTCAACTTGGTAAAAGAATGAAAGGGTAGAGTCTATCCTGTTAGTTGGGTCACAGCCTGAAGATGTCTCTTTGTGGGCATGAGGATTCTGGGAACTCTCTCTTCCTCCCTGGAGGTGGGACACATTCTCTGTCTCCTTCACTTTCCTGTTGACGAGCCACATAGAGCCACGCTGATGGCAGCCAGAGCCCTGGAGCTGCGTCCACTGCCACTGGACCCACAGGACTCTGAGCCCCACGTGCACTCACTATGTCACCAGAGATACAAATAGCTAGGTAAGTGACTGGGTGGAAGGGGGAGCCTAGAATGCTGCTGCATATCCTAAAATGTGATAGGGTGGTTTTGCTTGTTTTAAAAAAAGGTAGAGCTAGAGGTCCCCACTGTGCTTTTTAATGTTTTCCAGGGCTTGAGCTCACAGACCTTGGAGCCACTGAGGGAAAAGAACCAGATAACAAGCCACCAAAGCTGGAGTCTGAGCTGCAGTGCCGGCGGCAGCCAGCCCTGGGTGGGTGGGTGGGGGGCTCAGAATTCCCAGGGGTACCCCTGAGGGTGGGCGGCAGCATAGAAGCCAGGGGATGCCTTTTTGGTCCCTGGCTGGATAGCCCCTGGCTTTATCAGAGGAAGGCCCCACTGGGAGATGTGGGTGCGGAGGAGAAAATGTGCTTCAGACACTCCGCAGATGCTGTATGGATAGCCTGTGCACTGACCTTTCTAGCCCACTGCAATTTATGGCTTTTTAATTGGCTTTCTTGAGACAAGCAGTGGTTACTTCTCTGTCAGGCAAATGAGGAGCATATCCCACCAGCGGCTGGGGTAGAGGCGAGGAGGGGTGGGGAGGATGTGGGCCAGGGCCAGCTGATGCCACTGGGCCAGCTCCCTTCTGTCACACTGAGTGGGCGGCATTGGCCTCCACTGATGTGGTGAATCCGAGAGAGGATGCTGGGGAAGCTGGGCTCTAAGTGAATAATCTCTTGATGTTCTATATTTATCTGTCCTCCCATGGGGATGTCCATAGCCTGTTTCTAAGGGTAGGCAGCTTTTCTTCGACATTTAGGAACACCTGCCTGGCCACCAGGCAACAGAAGAGTCCAGCTTGTCCCACAGAATGGAAGGGATGGGACAGGGGGGACTGAAGTCACTTGTGTAGTCTGTGAAATAAAATGATTCACAAAGGAGGAGGTTGGCAGGAAAGCCCCGCACCCTCGCTTTTGTGCACTGCAATCTGGACTGTGTTCTGTATGAAAGAGAGCGCGTTTAACAGGAACGCAGCAAATGTTCGCCTGTTTTGTTCCTAATCATGTGTTCCGGGTGTGCAGGTTTGGGGCCTTCACAGGATAATTCTCTCAAGAGAAGAGCACACGCTGTGTTGTCACCGGGCCTGGTCCACAGGGAAGGGACTGCATCTTCTACTGGAGGGATGGCTGTCACGTGTGGGCGCTCTGCGCTGTGAGCTGCAGATTTTGTTAATCTGTACCACACACCCCATCGTGCAGACACGTCTCATTCTCAGGCATTAAAAGATCTCTAGAGATTTAAGCAAGTTCCCGAAAGTCATCTCACTAGTAAGTGGCCAGGCTGGGTTTCGTTTCGTACTCATTCTTACTTCCTGGACCGTTGCTGTCAAAGAGGAGATGGGCATGGCTACGGGCAAGCGGCTGTGTGGTAGCAAGTTTAGCCATCCTTGGAGAAAATAGGAGGTTCTGAAATGCCCAAGGTTCTGGTGTGCATAGGACAGGCCTATCGTCAAACATACCTAACTATGCTCAACCTTGAACCACCCCAGCATTCCCAGCATCCTAGTCACTCAAAACACACACAAACACACTCTCTCTCTCCTGGTTGATATAAAACCATAGATTTATGGATGGATTGGGGGCTTGCACGGAATCCTAGCCCCAGTCTAAGAGCAGTCAGTGTGACCCTGCTTGATGCTGACTGAAGACATGGGTGCTAGCAAAGTGAAGCGATCACTGAAGACATGGGTGCTAGCAAAGTGAAGCGATCACTGAAGACATGGGTGCTAGCAAAGTGTGGTGAAGAAGCTAAATGGTGCCTGGCTACCAGAAAGAATAGTATCTGAGATCTTAAAGGCTTGTCTTTAAACAAGCAGCCATCTAAGTGAAGCTTTAGCTAAGACCACATGGAGGAAGCACACCAGCCTGTGTGATCCAAGAATCGTAAATAATAAATTCCAAATCTGAAGGAGGGAATGCTATCAGAGCTTTAATTGTGAAGATGTGGTTTCCAAAATCCATTTGAAGGGTCTACACAGGGATTAAGCCTTCTCTGAGTCCCCTGTGACCTCAGTGGAGGGATATGGATAGCTCTGTTATCAGACGGACAGCATTGTAAAGCCAATTATGGAAGATGTCGTTAAGTTAAAATATAATATTTTGCCAGTGGAGCTCCCTTTTGACCCATTTAATAGTTGTTTCAGTTAAAAGAAAGGGAAGGGGGATTAGATGTAGATTAACTCTCTGGAAAACACCACCTGACCAAATGCGAGGATGTTACTAGCCTTGCTATCATGCAGAAGGCATTGGAAGTGGATGATGGCAGATGTGTTAGGTTCCAATTTAACACTGATATACCTTTTGACTCATTTAAAAGTTGTTCTAGTTTCTAATATTTTTAACTTTCTTTCTGATTGAGATTTTCCCTGTTTTTGTTATTCTTAGTTTTCCCCTTTAAAAATGCTTTTCTGTTTACGAAATCTAGGATAGGTAAAACTATAGCCATAGTAACAAATGGTTCCTTGTGGGTATGGTGGGGGGCGGGGTCTGCGGTACTTGGAGAACTAATAATGAGGAACACAAGAATGAAGAAAATGAAAAAAAAGAAGAAAATGTTCTAAAATTGTAGTAATGATTGTGCAATTCTCCTTGATGTGATTGAACTATTGAATGTATATGTGAATTATATGCCAATAAAGCTGTTAAAAAAGTGGAAAATAATCCCTCACAGCCATTAAATGGATTCTGACTCACAGCAACCCTACAGGACTGAGTAGAACTGCCCCGTGGGGTTCCGAGACCCGAGCTTTTATGGGAGTAGAACACCTCATCGCTCTCCCATAGAGTGGCTGGTGGTCTTGTACTGCTGACCTTGTGGACGATAGCCCCATACATAACCATACATATGCCACCAGTGTTCCTGCAACCCAGAGCCACTCTGGCTCCTATGCAAGCCCACACAGTCTCTTGGGCACCGGCACCTCTCCTCCACATTGTCCTCAGGGCCTTCTATTCCAGATGTGTCCCCAGGAATGAAGATGGCCAATGTCTGGGCAAATTCTATGGAGATGCCTGGCTGTCCAGGCCAGCTAGTGATAACTGGGGGGAGTGTTCCTTACAGTTGCTTAGCCTGTTCCATCAGGAGCCACTGACCGCTGCCAAGTCAAGTCTGACGCCCAGCCGCCCTACAGGACACAGTCGAACTGCTCCATTGGGTTTTGAGACTAGATCTTTACAGAAACGGACTTTCTCTTGCAACCCACCAGGAAGTGCAGTTTATTCTAGGTTCATAATGCGCTCAACCATAGAAAATTTGGGAACCATAGAAAAGCACCAAGCAGGCGGCCTGCCGCAAAACGGTTGAGGGTTCATATAGATTTAGGATTAGAGTTGGGATTTGTTACTGAGTCCCCACATAAGTTGAGGGCAAGTGTGATGAAACTTTTCATGCCTTGCTCTTTCTTATACATAACATAGGGCGACCTTTTCCTATTTATTCATACAATGGAATGTTGGGTGCTATACCATACAACACAGGTGCTTCATCAGCTATTTTGGATCAGAAGTCTTTGTGCTGGATGTTAACAAGAAATACATGCTGTCAACCTACAGCCACGCCTCCTTTCGTTGCTCTTCACGGACACTGTACTTGCTGGTGTCATTTTGCCAGCAGCACGTGCGCACTTCATGACTCCGTGTCACCTGTTGATAATTCTCACGATATTCCAGACTTTTCCATAATGGTATCTGCACACTTAGCACGCGAAAATAAATTGTACCATAACTTTTGTATGCACTGGGAACCCCCAAAAAATCCACATGGCTCACTTCTTGTGATATTTACTCTATTCATTGGTCTGGAACCCACAGAGTCTTCAAAGTGTGTTTCCTCCAAAGCTTTGCCAACACTTCACTGCCGCCTAGCAACACAGGAGCGGACCCACGGTGCAATGACCAGAAGGGGACTGGAAAAATGACAAATCTTAAATGTGTAAAAATGTAAAATCCACTCAGGGGCTAGATCAGAGAAACACGCAATAACTCAGTGTGAACAGCAGTCACCTTGCTGCCCAGAAGCAGGTTTCCATGCAGTTTTCCTCACATATTTGATTCTTCAGATAGTTGAAACTGTGCTGTGTAGCAGAGGGTGGAATCCTGCCTTCAGGAGGCGCGGTTTTCAGT
This sequence comes from Tenrec ecaudatus, assembly GCF_050624435.1. Lineage (NCBI taxonomy): Eukaryota > Metazoa > Chordata > Mammalia > Afrosoricida > Tenrecidae > Tenrec > Tenrec ecaudatus. The sequence continues at coordinate 193,320,429 of NC_134530.1, read as the reverse complement.
CACGCAGGTGGACACACAGTAAAACTTGCGCCTCCTGAAAGCAGGATCCACACACACGCGAGTTCTCTCATGAGCATGTGCATTCAGTCCCTGATGACAAAGGGACACAGTGAGGACGGGGTGGGGGAAGCGCCAACTAGGGGTGAGAAGCCTGCATTGCAGCCCTGCCCCTGGGCTTAACCAGCAGGTAAGTAAGTTCCTCTAACTTCTCTGGCAGTGGCTTCCTCCTCTTCAAAACACGGAATAAGTGACGAAGGGGGAAGTGCAGAGTGGAGACCCAAGGTCCAAGTGTCGGCCAATGGAGATCCCCTCATAGAGGGGCTTAGGAGAGGAGATGGGTTAATTAGGGTGTGAGGTAGTATCGATGAAGAACACAGCTTTCCCCCAGATCCTGGATGCTTCCTCCCCCCAACTACCATGATCCGAATTCTACCTTGCAGGGCTGGATAGGACAGAGGCTGTACACTGGTACATATGAGGGTTGGAGGTACAGGGAATCCAGGGTGGATGATACCTTCAGGACCAAGGGCGTGAGGGACGATGCTGGGAGAGTGGAGGGTGAGTGGGTTGGAAAGGGGGAACTGATTACAAGGAGCCACATGTGACCTCTTCCCTGGGAGAGGGACAGCAGAGAAGGGGGGAAGGGAGACCCCGAATAGGGCAAGATATGACAAAATAACGAGGTATAAATTACCAAGGGCATATGAGGGAGGGGGGAAAGGGGAGGGGGGGGGAAAGAGGACCTGATGCAAGGGGCTTAAGTGGAGAGCAAATGCCTTGAGAATGATTGGGGCAGGGAATGTATGGATGTGCTTTATACAATTGATGTATGTATATGTATGGATTGTGGTAAGAGTTGTTGGAGTCCCTAATAAAATGTAAAAGAAGAAAAGAGAAAAAAATGATTAGGGCAAAGACTGTACAGATGTGCTTTATACAATTGATGTATGTATATGTATGAACTGTGAAAAGAATTGTATCAGCCCCAATAAATTGTTAAAAAAGAACGGCTCTGCAGGGGGTTATCTGTCCTGGATTCCCTGTGTTTCCAGCTCTGGTCTAGCCTAAGGTGACCAGACGTTCCCCTTTCGACGGGGCAGTCCCGCTTTTGAACAATTTGTCCTGCGTCACGCGCCGTTTTAAAAAAGTCCCGATTTTTTGAAAGAATGCACAACAAGCTAGGGAACGACGGGAGAATGGGGAGGGACTATACATAATACATAACGCCATTCAAACAGCTGCTGATGTGTTGCCTATAGATGTGGAAAATATTGTTATTAAAATATATTCTTATTTCTATATATACACTGTGCACGTTGAAATGCTTAAAGAATTTTGTGAAACTGTGGAAGTCGAATATCAGAAAATACTTGGATACAGTATAATGCGCTGGTTAGCTCTTTTGCCAGCTGGCGAAAGACTTTTTAAAATATACGATCCTTTGAAATCCTATTTTCTATCACAGGATAAATGTCCTAGAATTTTAGAAGAGTTTTTTGAAAAAGAATCTTCAAAAATTTGGCTAGAGTTTATACAAGCAGCTCTTTTTCAAAATGCTATAAAACTTACTGAAGGTGACAAAATTTCGATAATCATGGTAGCAAATGAAGTTAATAATTTAAAATTTCAGTGTCAAGAGAGGATAGAAAAAATTTTTTCCCGTTAACTATCCATAATAGTATAAACCAGCTAGAAGAACAAGGTGCAATAAATCGTGCAGATATCATGACTCACGTTGATGTATGTATATGTATGGACTGTTATAAGAGTTGTATGAGCCCCTAATAAATTGTTAAAAAAAAGTTCTATAGTAACTGCATAGATTATTTAGAAGAGTGGACAGTACATTACAATGATATTGAACATTTTCATTGGCTTACATTAAAACAAGAACTTAATTGGAATGATGTGCAAAAATCATTTGATCATGTTACTCAAAATTTTGATATTACTCAAAATATAGTAGTATTTCTGAAAATGATATTTTTAATGAGGTATCATTATTAAAATATATATTGATAAGGAAAAGGTTAAATCTTGGGGATCCGCAAAAATCATAATAGAAAACAAATGGTTAGAAATATTTTATCACTTTGAAGCAAACCATGTTACATATAATAATGCACTAAAAATTGTGGAATACACACTGTCCTTACCAGGAACTAATGCTGTGACTGAACATGTTTTTTTCTACTGTAAATAAAGTGTGGACATCAGAAAAGTCACAATTAAGTGTTGAGATTTTGTAAGCCATTTTGTATGAAATATAATTTAACAAATTCTTGTGAAAAATTTCATGACCTTTTAAACAATGACAGCAATCTACTAAAAAATTAACTCAAATGAGAAATATGCCAAAGAATAAAATAATACTACACATATTTTTAATGTACTATATTTGTAAATTGTACTTATGTTGAAATTTAAAAATATTACAATACTATTTTTGTGTTCTATAAAAATTTTTGTTGCTCCATATAGGCCAAAATTTTAATCAAGAACACCGCCCCCCCTGGGTCAATGGTACCCCACTTTACCAATGTTAAAATCTGGTCACCTTAGTCTAGCCAGATTTGTAAGGTAAAATTGGGGTCATTATAGCAGTGGGGAGGAAGCATTAAAGAACTAGAGGAAAGTTGTGTGTTTCATCGGTGCTATACTGCACCCTGACTGGCTCATCTCTTCCTTGTGACCCTTCTGTGAAGGGATGTCTAATTGTCTACAGATGGGCTTTGGGTCTCCACTCTGCACTCCCCCTCACTTACATTGATATGAATTTTTTTGTTCTGGGTTTTTTATGTCTGACACCTGATCCCATCAACATCTCATGATCACACAGGCTAGTGTGCTTCTTCCATGTGGACTTTGTTGCGTCTCAGCTAGATGGCCACTTGTTTATCTTCAGGTCTTTAAGACCCCAGAAACTATATCTTTTGATAGCTGGACACCATCAGCTTTCTTCACCACATTTGCTTATGCACCCATTGTGTCTTCAGCGATCATGCTGGGAAGGTGAGCATCATGGAATGCCAAGTTATTAGAACAAAGTGTTCTTGCATTGAGAGAGTACTTCTGTAGAGGACCAATGTCTATCTGCTACCTTAATACTTAACATATAAATATATGTACATAGATCTATTTCCCTATCATGATATATAAATATATTTACATATGTACATACCTGTATTTAGACCTCTATAAATATCTTTTGCCTCCTAGTTCTTTCCTCTACTTCCTTTTACTTTCTTCTTGTCCCACTATCGTGTTTGGCCTTCAATTGGGTTTCAGTAATTCCTCTCAGTTGCAGTGCCCTTGATCAAGCCCTACCAGGCATCCTACATCCTCCTTGCATAGATTTTAGATCACTTGTTCTCTTTTGGCCTAGGTTTGTTAACACCTACTTCCTTTCCTCCCCCCACTCCCATGTCCCCCCAGAATCGATGGTTCTGTTATGTTCTCCTCCAGATTGTTTATCCCGCCTATTTTAGTGATACCAGGAGGGTAAAGGAAGGGTAGGTGGGGGAAGAAGGGGGAACCGATCAAAATGATCTACATATAACCACCTCCCAGGGAGGCCAGACAACAGAAAGTGAGTGAAGGGAGACAGCGGTCAGTGCAAAACATGAAAAAGAACACAACAATTTATAAATTATCAAGTGTCCATGAAGGAGGGAGGGTGGAAGATGGAGGGGAAAAAATGAGGAGTTGATACCAAAGGCTGAAATGGAAAGAAAATGTTTTGAGAATGATGATGGCAACAAATGTACAAATGTGCTTGACACAATGGATGCATGTATGGATTGTGATAAGAGCTGTAAGAGCCCCCAATAAAATGATTTTTTTTTAAAAAAAGGCTCTATGTCTACAACCAGGAGGCTGTCTGGTAGGGTAGACCAAGAACTGGGGGGTCCTGGAAAGGAGGTGACAGTAGTTGCAGGGCCTCTGGGAAGGTGATGGGCACAAGACCCCTGGCCTGGCAATGGCCTTCAAGAATCCAGATCCTCAAGATCATAGCCCACCAGATCTGCCTTACCCATTGAGCCAGAGGTTCCACCCACATCCTTACTCCAGTGACTTCCTAGCTAATGGAGAAGAAATTCACATGGGGCCCCAGACCACAGGGCCAGACTGCAGTGTCCCTACTGATCTGGCCCCTGGGCCTCACCCCTTCCCTGCCTCTCTCTTCCCCAGCATCCCTAATGCGATAATCCAATGAGGCTGGGTCTGTTAAATTAGCCCACTGCTGCCCCTGCCAGCATCCTCTAACAGCCCTAATTGGGAAAACAGCCTCGCGCTGCCCATCAAAGCAGATTATATCGGTGAGCAGTAGGGCCTGGTGCTCATCTGAGGCTGCTCCCCCAGGCCCTGAGATCAGCGCCCGCCCCATTCCCTGGGGCTGCCTGCACCAGGGAAAGGCGCCTTCTCCAGACTGAGGAGCCGCAGCAGCTGGTCCCCGGAGCTTTCCCTCTGACGTCACAAACAGATCTGTGCTCATCCCAAGGAGCTGGAAAGAATTTGGGCTGAAAGCAAGAAGTCATTTTTCTCCAACACGCACTCGCTGTCCCCCTCCACCACCCCAGGAGCCGCTCTCATGAAGCGGAGGTGAGGCATTACTCCCTGGAAGGGCAACGCGTGCTTAGGGAGTGTGGGAGACCACAGACGCACCATTGACTGCTCCCCGGGAACCTGCCCATTCTCAGGGGCATCAATCAACCAAGAGAGGTCTTTGCGCATCTACACATAGGTAGGGTGGGGCGGAGTAGGGTGGGATGGGGAGGGGTACACAAACTCCATGGGGAAATTCACTTTTTCCAGGAATTTTCACAGCTCCCTCATATTACGTGCCCTGTCTGATCTTAGGACTGCATGCTGCTCTTTGGCTGGATGCAGGCAAGGGGAACTGGTCGAGAAGTACTACAGCACTGCCTCCTCATGAGGCCACGGGACTCCTTTGAGATGACGTTCACATTCTGCAAAATGCACATTTTATCCCACGCACACAGCACAATTCAGTGGATTTTCCTATATGCATGTGAATCCAGCACCACAGTCTGATTCCAGATCGTGTGCACCCAAAAGACACCTGCACCAGTCAGGCCTTCCCCCAGGCCCTGCCAACCACAGCTCTACTCTCCTCCTCTCTACATTTTCACAACTGGGGACCCAAAGGTCTCCCCACGAAGCACGGCAGATGCTTTTCCCTCTGAGCTCTCAAAGCCCTTGACAAACATCGCTGTTTCTTTGGGGCGAGGACGCCGTGATGACTGGCAAGCTTCTCTGGTCCCCTTGCCACCAAGGGGCTTGAGCAGCACACTCAGTTCTCTTTGGGTAAATCTGGGAATGTCATACTAGTCCACTAGATAGAACCAGGCAATCAGTGTTCCAGGTTTAAGCAATGGCAGTAACCTCACTTTGCACACAGCAGATGAGATTTCAGCAGCTTGTTCATGCAAACCGACTCAGGGCAGGAATCGTGTACCATTAGTGAGCTTCCGAAACATCTGGTGGGCTGGAGAAACCATGGATTGCTGGCCCTCCCGCACGGTGTCTGAGTTGGCAGGTCTGGGGGGGCCTGAGAAACTGCCTTTCTAATTCCCAGGTGCTGCTGCTGCTTCAATAAGCCCCACGGCTGGAGAATCATGCACATAGTATATGCACGGTTCCAAGCCAACCCCAACTCATCGCGAGCCTCAGGACAGAGTTAAACTGCCCCACAGGGTTTCCAAGGCTGCACATTTTTACAGAAGCAGACAGCTGTATCGGTCTCCCATGGAGTGGCTGGTGGATTTGAACCACCAACCTTTTGGTTAGCAGCCAAGCATTTAACCCCTGCATCATCAGGCTCTTTTACGCATGGTTACCAACCGCTATTCTGACAAATGGCCACAGCCAGGAAGAACGATGTATTTGCCTTTGTAATCCTTCCTGCTGCCACTTGTCAGACAACCCAGCTCAGGCCCTCATCTTTTCCTGTCCCACGGTCTGACAGGCCAGCTTCCTCCTCTTTGCACTCGAGGCACGCATGGCCCCATCTCCAGTCCACTGACCACAGTGTTGGTGGCTTTTAGACTCCCCAGTGGCCTGAGATCATGCCACTTTTAGTCCATAAAGTGTGGTTTAAAAGCAGGTGTTCAGTGCCTGCTGAACTGAAGGACGATGGCTGGATAAGGCCTTGGGCCCACCCACCTTCTGCTGTCCCAGTGTGGCAGTGGGTGTGAGGAGAACATTGTTACCTTCCTCAGGATCCTAACCTGGGCATCTCTGCTAGTGCCCAGCATAAATGGTGGGAAGACAGCTATACTCATGATGGCCATCTAAGAGAATAATTCTTTAAATCTCACCTTGGCCCAAAGGAGTTTTAGATGCTTCAGAAATATATGCCAAGAGCAGACTATTAGTGAAACAGATAAGGCCGCCAGGGAGGCAGGTGGTAAGTAAGAGGGTTGCATCTTATGTGGTCACGCACAGTTGCCACATCCCAAACCAAACCTGTTGGTGTTGAGTCAATGACAAATCATGCGTATTCCATGTGTTACAAAACGCATTCCAGAATGGAATGGCGCCGTTGGATTTTCTTGGTTATAATTATGACTGAAAGGTGCCCTGGTGGTGTAGAGGGTTACGAGTTCAACAGCTAACTTCAAAGATGGCAGTTCGAAACCACCAGCCATTCTGTTGGACAAAGAGAGGCTTTCTGCTCCCACTAAGAGTTAGTCTCAGAAACCCACGGGGGGCAATTCTACCCTCTCTACACGGCCGGTCTAAGTCGGCATCGGCTCACTGGCAGTGGGTTTAGCCTTTACTACGCAGACTGCATCACGCAGACGCAGCCCCAGTTGCTTGAAAATGGGTTGTGAATTTAACCCTGGTCACCTCAGCAGCCAAAGCGAAAAGGGCAATACAAGCACTTACAAGAGGAAAACCCACAGCTGTGGAAGATCTCAGTTGTTTTTTGCACTGAACCCCGAGAGGAATTCTTTCCGGAGGATTTTCTTTGAAAGGAGATGCTGTGTTGTAGGTGAAAGTTTGTTGTTTTATTAACATGTGGATGGAAAGGCCACTCTTTAGGGGAGTTTGAGGGCGCCAGTGCTAGTCTGAGAGTGAACATCGCAGGGCATGGCAGAGGTGAAGTGCAACACTGTAAAGGGCAGACATCAACCACAGCGGAGGGCATCTATTTGAGGAGGTTCGTCCAGACCCACCCAGGGCCACTGAGCCCGTGCCAGCTCATACTGACCTCATAGGGCAGAGCAGAACTGCCCCTGTGGGTTTCAGAGGCTGTGAATCTTCATGGGAGCAGAGAGCTTCAGCTTCTTCCTCAGAGCAGCCAGTGTGTTGGAACGTCTGGCTTTGAGGTTAACTGCCCAGTGTGTAACCCACTGCGCCACCAGGGCTACCCTCTGCCTCCCAGAGAACATAGCCAGCCAGTTTGGCAAGCACCCAGGTCTGCAGGAGGCTCGTGAGGGCCGAGGGGGTGGGCCTCCCAGAGCTCCTGCCCTGCCTCGCTCACCTCACCCAGAGCACCGAGGGGTGGGGTGGTTTAACATGAAGGTTTTGCCCCCAAAAGGTGACAATGAAAAGTTGTCCTGAATAATATTTCTCTCTGCTGAGCTTTTGAAAAGCCCTTGCCAGCAGAATGACAATTGGTGTCTAAATTCCTGGGCCAAAGCTGGGGGGTGGGGTGGGGCAGATCATCCATGGTACCAGTGAAGGTGGGTTTCCATCTGTCAATCCACTTAGCAGAGGGCAGACCTGCCATACTCATGGAAACAAAATCGCTTCCCCAGGGCCAACAGACAGCCTCCGTCTGGAGCAGCGGTTCTCAATCTGTGGGTCGCAACCCCTTTGGGGATCGAACGACCCTTTCACAGGGGTCGCCTGATTCATCACTGTAGCAAAATTACAGTGATGAAGTAGCAATGGAAATCATGTTATGGTTGGGGGTCACCACCACCTGAGGAACCGTATGAAAGGGTCACGGCCTGAGGAGGTGGAGAACCCCTGGTCTACAGTGAGGCTGAGGAAGTCACTGGCCCCATGAAGGCGTGGGGGGAAGATCAGGAGCTGCTGCACTTTCCTTTGTGTGTGATTCCTACCTGCAAGGTGCACAGAGCCTCGCTCTTCAGGCCCCAGCACGAAGTGTGCTGCAAAATGTGGACTGAACTAACTTGAACTTGCACCACCGAGTTGATTCCGACTCACAGATACTCTATAGGAAAGAATAGCATGCCACTGTGGGTTTCCAAGACTGATATATATATATATATATACATACTGGTTTTCTTTTTTTTCTTTTAGTATTTTTTTCCAGTTTTTTTTAAACAATTTATTGGGGCTCATACAATTTTTATCACAGTTCATACATATACATACATCAATTGTATAAAGCACATCTGTACAGTCCCTGCCCTAATCATTTTTTTCTCCTCTTTTCTTTTTATACATTTTATTAGGGACTCATACAACTCTTATCACCATCCATACATATACATACATCAATTGTATAAAGCACATCCATACATTCCCTGCCCCAATCATTCTCAAGGCATTTGCTCTCCACTTAAGCCCCTTGCATCAGGTCCTCTTTTTTTTTTTTTCTCCCCTCCCTCCCCTGACTGTTATATTTTATGGGAGTAGAGAGTCACATCTTTCTTCCTTGGAGTGGCTGGTGGTTTTGAACTGCAGACCTTGAGGTTAGAAGCCCAACACTTACCACTAGGTTACCAGGGCTCCTTGACTGGCAAATTAGAAGGCCACAAATATAGGTACCATTCTGTTTCCAGAATCCATGACTCATCTATCTATCTCACTAGTTTACTCCTCATCATTCGATTATTTCTTTCAATCTTATCTGGTTTTGAATTTGTAACAAAAACTAAGGAGAATAAATTTTTCCTGCCAAGGACACCTGGGGGTGTTTTATCAGTAGAATTAGGCTTAATCTCAATAAAGTTTCCCCATCAACTCCGAGTCTTCTTTTCCCTACTGTTTCCTGCTAGACTGAAGGACAAGCCCAACTCTTTTTCTGAAGGGTTACACACTCTTCTCTGGGCATCACATCTTCACTCACAAAACAACAAGGGCCTTTTACGATCCCACCTACCCATCCACCTACTTATATTCCTGTTCACTTGCCCTTCCTTCCTGCCTTCCTTCCTTCCTTCCTTCCTTCCTTCCTTCCTGCCTGCCTGCCTTCCTTCCTTCCTTCCTTCCTTCCTTCCTTCCTTCCTTCCTTCCTTCCTTCCTTCCTTCCTTCCCTCTCTCCCTAGCCTCCCATCCATCTACCCATCTACCCATCCAACTAAGTTCCAATGTTGCTGAGTGTCCACCATATGCTGGACTCTGGGGGTGTGAAGAGGGAGCTACAAGCATGGCCACATGACAAGGTGCCAGGGCCTGGACAGAGTGCATGCTGGATGCTTGAGGAGTGTGATTCATAGAACAGCTCTGGCTTAGGGGCTCAGGAAGGCCTCCCTGGGCCTGAGGGCATCACAAAGCTGACACAAAGGATACGGTCAATAGAAGTCAGCACTGAGAAGCTCCTCTGGGACCTGGGAGTAGAAACAGCTTGTCCTGAGTGCCCTAGCCATGACTCCCATCCCAACTGAGAGCTGGTCAGACATCTAAGCACACAGAGAGCTGGGAAGATCAGTGTGGCTTGTACCAGCTCAGCCCCCAAGCCAAAAGCTTAGGTGTGGGCGGGAGGTGGCTTATGGATCCCTTTGAGAATCTGATCACAGCCATGGACTTTATCTAAAGATTGTGTCTACAAAGCAGCAAATTCTTGACAAACCTCTAAAGCCCACCCCTGGGCCCCTTGTGGTCCATGAGCTCGGGTTGGGAAGCCTGATTTGTAGCTGAGTGGGCATCTCAGACTCCTGTTGGGCCTGGCAGTACCCAAGCTCCACACCCTGCAGTCATCAGCACCCACAGTCCCACAGTGCTTGTCCCTCCTCAAGGTGGAGACTGAACTTTACAGGCTATAGGCGGTGGGGAGTAAATAGAGTCTACTTCAGAGGAGAGCCCAGATGTTAGCTTATGACAGCCATGGGGCACAGAGGGTTTCTGTAGGACAGATGGACACCACACACGGTGCAGACATAAGAGAGAACACAGCGGGGAGGGAGCCAGACCAGAGGTGAAAGTAAAGGGGGGCATGGCTTAAGACCCAGAAGGAGGAAGGCAAAAGGAAGTGCGGGCCAGAGAGAATGTGCCAGCAGTAGGGCAGAAAGAGGGCAGGGCAGAAACTGCAAAGGAGCGAGCAGAAGTGATAGGACCTCCTGGGGAGGTCTCAGAGTGTGCACAGCTGAGGCTGAGACAAGGGGGCTGTCAAGGGTGATGGGTCTTGAGTATTAAGGGGCAGGAGAGGACTCCAGCGATGGGTGAGAATCTGTGGGTATGCAGCTGGTGCAAGCAGAGTGGATGCATCTGAGGAAGGGGCACGCCGATCTGGAGCTTCTACTAAAGCTACTTTGACTTGACCTACAAAGTGGTGGGGCTGGGGGGTGGAGTTGGGAGAAGGAATAAAGGAAATGTGTTGGAGAGCATACCGGACAGGAGCAGGCTCCACCAGCAGAGGGCAGTGCACCAGGCTCAACAGCAGCTGGACAAGTCTCCATTAGGAGGGTGGGCAGCGGTGGCTCAGTGGCAGGATTCTAGCCGTCCATTCCTGGCCAGTGCATCCCAAGCACAGTCACCATGCCCCTGTCAACAGAGGCTGGCGTGTTGCTAGGATGCTGGATGGGTTTCAGCAGAGCTTCCAGATTAAGGCAGCTTAATCCAGGGATCTAAAACCAAGATGAAACCAAACTAAAAGAAAGATTCAGGAATCTAAAATCAAGACGAAACCAAACTCCGCCATGGAGTCGAATCCAACTCTTAAGACAGACTAGAACTGCCCCTGTGGGTTTCTGAGACTGTAACTCCTTATGGGACTAGCCTCATCTTTCTCTCAGAGTTGCTGGTGGTTTCGAACTGCTAGGCTTCTGGTTAGGAGCTCAGTGTGTACCCCACTACACCACCAGGGCTCTACTTATGGGAAAGTCAATCATTGAAAACCCTATAGAGCACAGTTTTACTTGAACACACACACACACACACACACACACACACACACACACACACACGGGGTTGCCATAAATCAGAACTGACTTGGACTGGTATAGCCAGTTTTTCTAGGGAATATTCAGAAAGAGGGCTAAGGGAATATGAGGGTCTTTGGGTACTGAGGCTACTATGTATGACCTGCTCGTTTCAATGATTGTTTCCATATTTGTTCTCTTTCGAATCAGATTTATTCTGTCAAACCAACAAACAGCCCCAGAGCACCCACAATACACCAGTCTAAGTGCTAGGAGGGAGGGACTACAGAACGAGCACAGAGCAGGAACGCCAATCAGATTGCAGGAGAGGTCAAGGACTGCTTCTAGCTCCCTGAGGTTGAGCTCAGCCCCCACGGTGGGGGTGGGGGTGGGGGGCAGGACAGGAAGGATGTACACACAGGTTGTGAGAAAGACTGTGATGCTTTTGAGGCACTGGGAGACTTCCAGGGAAAGAGTGCGATTCGGGGATGGGGCGATATGTCAGGTGGGAGATGAGGCTGGAGGGTCAAGTAGAAGCCAGGCCCCCCAGGGCTCTCTCTAAGCGATGGCAGGAGTTTGGACCCCATCCTGGGGGCAGTGTGCAGACTTGCTGGGTTTAATGAAGGCCCAATGTTTTCATAGAGCTGCCAGGCATGACCCAAAGAACGGATGTGCAGGAGCAGGTCAGGGCTAAGAGCAGTGAGCGACTGGTCAGGAGCTGTGACAATAACTAAGGTAATAAGATGACCGTGGCTTGGAGTCAGGAAGAGGTCATGGCCAGGGATTCAAGAGGCAGACGCGAAGTAGGTGGGAAAGCAAAATCAATCTTCCTTTAGCCTTCCTTTGTTGTGGAGGGATAGGAACAGGGAGGGATTTGAGATGAATGAATGAACAAATACCCCAAACAAACACACGGACACATTCACTTTAGGCTGTGGCCAGATGTTTGTAAGTGAGGCGGCCAGCGACTGCTCAGAGGACTGAGCCCAGGGGATGTGCCCTTCCATTGGAGAAACCCGAACCCTTCCCACGCAGGCACCCTCCTCTGCATGGGCTATGCGGGTGGGGAAAGTGCTTGCTGGAGCCTTCCTTCATCCTGGGGCTGGTTCGTTGGTTCTGAATTTCACACTGTGTGCAGTCTGGCTGTAGAATTTTATTCTCTAGAATCCACAGGTGATACTGGTCAAAATTGTTCCTACTTCAGCTAGAGTTTACAAAATTGCTAGAGAATCCACAGGCCAGTGTGGCCCTCTCCAAATGTCAGGTCTGCCGCCCATGACCTCTTTAGAGCACTGAACAGCAAGCATGTTACTTTGAGGACGAAGGATTCAAGCCACAGTACTCCCAAGTGCTCCACACACCTGTGGGAATGGGGTCTGGAATCAGGAAGACCATAGACCAGTGGTTCTCAACCTTCCTCATGCCGCCACCCTTTCATACAGTTCCTCATGTTGTGGTGACCCCCCCTCCCCAACCATAAAATGATTTTCACTGCTACTTCATCACTGTAATTTTGCTACTGTTAAGAATTGGGCGACTCCTGTGAAAGGGTGGTTCAACTCCCAAAGGGGTCGCCACCCACAGGTTGAGAACCACTGCCGTAGAAGAATTGATGCATTTGAATTGTGGTGCTGGAGAAGAATGTTGAAAGTACCATGGACTGCTGGGGAAATGTCGGGCTGCACCAGGCCACCCCAGCTAACTGCAGGGTGCATCAGAGCCCCCAGTACTGAGGCTGGAATCCGGGAGACCAATAAAATCCTGAAAGAACAGACATGGTTGGCTGTGTGGTCTTGGGCAAAACACTTTACTTATCTGGTTGTTCCACTGTTGACTAAGGTTAAACAACTTAAAGCTTCATGTTTCTTGCAAGGATCCCTGGTGGTATGGTGGGATAAGTATGGGGCTGCTAACCACAAGGTCAGAGGATCAATCCATCAGCCCCCTGTGGGGGAAGATGAGGGGTCTGTTTTGTTAAGAACTACGCTCTTGGAAACCCCATGGGCAGTTCTACTCTGTCCAGTCTGGTCCCTACGGGTCAAAATGGAGTCCAGGGCAGTGGAGACAGCACGTCCCGACTGGCTGCTGGAATTGGAGGGAGGTAATAGAATCCAGGGATGCTGTTATGTTATCTGTGTTGGGAGGGGCCTCAGCACCAGGACGCTCCTTCAGGCCAATGGGGTCAAGAGGATTGCAAAAGGAAGCAGCCAGCAGCTCTCAGTCTGTTGAAGGTGGGGCTCCAGGGCACTGGAATGTCTTTTAGATGGGGGAGGGAGTGATGAGGGTTTACAAGAGAAACAAAAGAACGTGAAAGCCTTTATGGAGGGCTGGGCAGTCCTCGGGGACCATTCCCAGAAGAAAGGAGCAGGCTCCCAGTCTGCCTCGAGCAGCCACGCGGGGAATGCAAAGTGACAGATACAAATGAGTAGCACACTGGGCCAACTGTGGGAGATTAAAGGCGTGCAGATGCTGGGAGCTGGCTGTGCGTGCAGGGAGCAAGCTCGGGAAGGCCGGACCGGATCCCCAGTCTCTTCCCAGGGTGCTGGGTCTGCGACTGCTCTTAGCACTCATTACCACAGGCCATTTTGTAAATTAGCACAAGCCTGACCTAAGGGAGTCTAGGCAGCGGCCACAGGATGGCCCAGCCCTTGCTGGGAGGTTTTCTCCAGAATGTACACGCAGGAGAGGAGAGCATACTTGCTGTACTAAACCCACTGCCAGCAAGTGGGTTCTGACACACAACAATCCAGCTGGACAGAGTAGAACCACTCCTAGGGGTTTCTGAGACTAAACCTTTATTAGGGAGCAGACGGCCTCAGCTGTCCCCTGTGGAGTGGCCAGTGGATTCAAACTGCTGACCTTGGGGGGTATCTGTATGACAGTGGGTTATGTACTTGGCTGCTGATCTCAAGATGAACAGTTCACACACACATGCTGTGCCATGGAAGAAAGGCGAGGCTTTCTGCTCCCCTAATGATTTACTGCCTCAGAAACCCACCTGGGCGGTTCTCCTCTACCCTACGGGGTCCGTGAGTCAGAATGGACCTGGAGGCAGTGAGTAAACGAAACCCAGGCCATTGAGCTAAACCTTCTCATAGAAGCTCTAGCTAGGATTTCTGAGGCTGTCACTTTTTACTGGAGCATAGAGTCTCAGTTTTCTGCCAGGGGTATGGCTGGTGGGTTTGAACTGTTGACCTTGCGGTTAGTGGTATAAAGCTCACCAGATAGATCTCCTAGGGCTCCAGTGCACTGTGCTCAAACCAAACTCCAAAATCACAGCCATAGAGTCAATCCCACCTCTTGGCAACCCTATAGGGCACCGTCAAACTGTCCCAGTGTGTTCCTTGGACTGTAACTGCTTACAGGAACACAAAGCCCCGTCTGACTCCTACAGACCAACTGGTAGGCTTGAACTGCCTACCTTGTGCTTCGTAGCCCAGCAGCAACCCACTGTTCTACCAGGACTCTTGTTCACTGGCATTAGGATGGTCATATTGCCTTGGTACTGGACAAGGTCTCTGAGGGACGCCAGAGAGGACAAATTCCTGTTTGGACTTTTGGAAAAAGAGTGTCAGGTCTGAAATGAGGGGGAGGGGCCGTGGTTATGGTTATTTCTGGTACTCGGTTGTGAGTCAGAGACTGTGCATCCAACACGGAGGGTGTAAGAGCCCCACTGTGGTGGAGGGGTATCAGCTCCCCCCAGGCAGGCACTCTAAGAGGGCGTTTCCGGAGAGGAGAGAGGAGGCTCAGCTTTGGGGCCTCCTGTCGCCTCAGGCTCAGAATTGTCTGCTAAGCAGACTGATAAACCCAAGTGCCCCCCATTTCTCCCCCCACTTAAGGGAGAAAAATCCATGTGCACCCAGTGCTGAGGCTTAAAATAACCTAAAATTCCCCCAACTCCTGCCCTTCACCACTCACCACCCTCTGGCAGCATCTCAGCGCTGCCCCGGCGTCTCAGTGGCCGCTTCTCCTCCAACACCCGGAGCTTTCCTGGGCAGTGCCGGCCCCTGCCTGCTGCATCAGCCTCTGATTTTCAGAGCCGCACAGTTGGGCGTGAATGTCAAAGGCGTTTTGCTCAGACTCATGCACAGCGTGACGCACGGTCTCCCAGTTGGATCCCCAGCCCAGCAGCCTCACCTGGGAGCTTGATGGAAACGCAGACTCCCAGGCCAGCGGACGCCTAGTCCAAGTTGAACAAGCTCCCTGTCCCCCCCCCTCCCTTCCCCGTCCCCCCACGTCCACTGGCAGCTCGCTCAAGTCTGAGCGGTGCTGTGCTGGGACATCCCCTCCAGCACCCAGACTCAGAGCAGCATCCACTGGCATGGAACCGAGCCTCACCCGCTGCAGCTGGGCAGGAGAGACCACAGGTGGAGTGCATTAAGTCTGGGCTCGCTCAGGTGCGTTGTAAGAGGAACCCTTTAGATCTCCCTCCCCGGGACCTTGGTAACTGATTAACAGGTGACACGGATAAAATTCCTAATGATAGCGAACGAACGGTTCCTAAGCTTGTACTTTGTGGCAGGGCAGAGGCTTCTCCATGGCTGGTCGTTACAGTTGGTGGCCATGGAGTTGAATCTGACTCAGGGTGAGCCCGTGGGCGCCGAGGGGGTTTCCAGATGGTGACCTTTCTGAAGCAGCTTGCCAGGCCTGTCTTTTAAGGCACTCTGGGTGGGTTCGAACCATCAACCTTTCTTAACAATTTGCTCCACACAGACAAGTGCTGCTTAAAGAAAGTGCCTGATGTGTATTGATGGATATAATTTTCACAGCGACCTCTGGACGGTATGAATGACCACTGTTATCATTTTAACGATAAGGCAGCTGAGGCACAGAGAGGTCGATGGATGTGTCCAGGTGGCTGCATCCCAGACTCAGGCCAATTGCACTGAATCACCATGAGAACCCCCCACCCCCACCCCAGCACAGGAGCTTCATTTGGAACAGCAGCTCACCCCCAGGGAGAACGATCGCCTTGCTTTGCTTGGGGGTTGTGTGCGAGAAGTAAGACGTGAACACCGGGTAAGGCCCAGACACCCTGGCCCCAACAGAGAGAAGGCGAGGTAAGGCTGCAGGGGGGCCCTGAGATGGTGAGCATGGGATTTGGAGCACCAAACGCAGAGCCTGCCCACAGAACTCTGAACCAGCCTCATTCTCCATCAACGGCTGCTTTTCCATGCCTCGGTGTGGGCAGCCTCGCTGCCTTCTCATACCTTTGCTCAGCTGCTAGGAGAATGCACTAGAGCCTGTTGCTGGGCCTTGCCACTGCCCCAGCAACCTGAGAGAAATAGGCCAGTACAAGGTCACCCTCGTCAAGGTCACCACCCAGCACATAGGTATCTCCAGCGGGTCTGTTTTCTGCAGTGCTGTCAGCCAGTTCTGTGAATCTTGTTTCTTCAGAGCCCCCGGAAAGGTTATCTGATTGGTTCAGGTTTCTATTTAGCCCTAGAGCCATGAAGATTTCCCACACAAAATTAAAAGAGCTGGCTGTATGTGTGTGTGTCTTTCATACACAGCCTTTCAAAGCCGTTCCTCGCCTGAGACAGGCTACAGCAAGGATGGACCTTGAGAGAAATGTCAGCCACAAAGGCACAAAGACTCCATGGGCTCATGGATATGAGGTGATCTGGAATAGGCAAATAGAACGATACAAAAGTGCATTACTGGTTACAGGAAGCTAGTGGGAGAAGGGGGAGAAGAAGGCAGAAGGCTTGGGGAGCGCTTGGCTTCTGTGAAGGGTGATGGGAAATTTCAGGACCAGTGTGTATTGAATTAGCTGGGCATAGGAAAATTATGGAGAGGATAAATGTCTTGTTACATATTTATCACAATAGGAGGAAAAACACACGTGAAAGTATGTGTGTGTGTGTGTGTGCGCGTGCACGTGTGTGCACAGGTGTGCTTAGGTGGGTGGTGTGGCGTTAGCAGTTCCTTAATCCAAATCAAAAGCGGCTGGTAGAGAGCATTAGGGGGAAAGTAGATTCAAGGTCAAGGGAGAACAAAGGAATTCAGGCTCTGCTACTCACCTGAATCCTCAGGGTATGGCATGAACCCAAGCTCAGGATGCCTCTGCCTCCTGGAGGTCAGATATCTGCCTCTCAGTTTCCCTATCTATAAAGTGGGGTTTGCTACACCCTACCACTAGGTGAGATGCAATCCTCCCAAGCGTCCTACACCCTTCCTCAGAAGTCAGTTCCTCTGAGTCCATCCCAACAAGCCCTCACTTTCTCAGAAGCAGACTCGAGCCACTCCAGGGTTCTGCAGCTCCCCACTCCCCACCAACAGGCTCTGCACAATTATTTCAGTGGCATTTCTCTGTGACCCAAAGTCAGTGTATATCCTCTATATAAGGAAGTGATGGGGCCTGGGAAGTCAGGGTTCATGGTGTTGCCCAGAGTAGTTCTGTGCTGGGCCCCACAGTGGTCTGAACACGTGGCTTTCATTCCTGTTGCTGGCTAACAAACACAGTGTGGCCCTTGTCTCCACATGGCAGGAAGAT
This sequence comes from Tenrec ecaudatus, assembly GCF_050624435.1. Classification (NCBI taxonomy): domain Eukaryota; kingdom Metazoa; phylum Chordata; class Mammalia; order Afrosoricida; family Tenrecidae; genus Tenrec; species Tenrec ecaudatus. Next base: position 193,302,852 of record NC_134530.1, on the reverse strand, counting down.
GACCAGGGGAGAAGAGATGTGAGCCAAAACTTCCCCCAATCTCTCCTTGCTGACCCAATGACCAATCTCCAGTATTCTTAACACTGACAGCACAGGGAGAAAAACAGCCCTTCGTCTGAGCCGGGGGAGTGCTGTCAGTTTGATGGAAATTTGACAATAAGACAAAGAAAGTGTTGCCTCTAGAATGTAGCTCAGGAAGCATCACTATATGAGCCGCCTTGCTTGCTGTGCCCCTGGACCATGAGGATAGACTGGGGCCAACAAACTGCTTTTACTGAAATGGTTGTTGGCGGCCACTGAGTCAGCTCCCAACTTGTCAGGACCCCCAGCACAATGAAGGGATCAGAATGCTGCCCTGCCCTGTGCCATCCCGTGATCACTGCTGTGATCCAGTTTCCACATGCTGATGTTCTTGGAAGGAGATTGCCAGGACTTTCTTCCTAGTCTGTTTCAATTTGAGAACTTTGCGAAAATCTGTTCAGCATCATTCATAGTAACATATAACCCTTTACTGATAGACAAATGGCTGTACACGAGATTTGCTGGCAGTCATTCAACTCACAGAAGGCAAGAATTCTATCATGGAACCATAACTGCCCTCAGACAGACAAACTTCTAGAACAGTTACTAGGAGCTTAGTAACCAATTTGCAAATGAGAACAGAAGATAAGTAGCTTTGTACAGGGACACTAGCCTAGACCAGCACCTTTCCTCTCCAAACTGAGAGGCCTGGCTGACCCACACACCCACCATGATCCTAGTTCTCTCCAGCTCTAGAAAAACCACTTTTTGGGTGAAGGGAGATGTCAGACAGTGTAACACATGGCAAAACAATACTAATTTATAAATTATCAAAGATTCATGAGGGGGAGGCAGGGAGGGCGAGAGAAAAAATGAGGAGCTAATACCAAGGGTTCAAGTAGAAAGAAAACATTTTGAGAATGATGATGGCAACAAATGTACGAATGTGCTTAACACAATGGATGTATGTGTGGATTGTGGTAAGAGTTGTACGAGATCCCAATAAAGCGATTTAAAAAAAGAAAGAAAGAAAAAACACTTTCCTGATGTCTATTCCCTTCACAGTCATATACTGGTCAATCTCTGGTGGTGTTAGGTGCCATTCAGTAGCCACTTAGTTGTACTGTGGTGGCTTGCCTATGTTGCAGGAAATATGCCACTACTCTTTCAAATGCCTGCAGGGCCACCCATGGGTGACAGGTGTTAGTGGAGCTTGTAGAGTGAGAGAATGGGAAGAGGGACTGACAATTTACTTCTGAAAATACTGACCTGGAAACACCTTGTGGGGAGCAGCAGAACACTGCTGTTCTGCTGGAAGCCAAGCCCCGTGGGTTGGAAGATCACTCAGAATACAACCAGGGAAGAGCTGCCTCTTCAAAGTAGAGTCGACCTTCACGATGTGCATCCAGCACCATTCTCAGGTGCTTCACTTGCTGATGCAGCAATAACTCCAGATGAAATGACACTGCTTTCCACATCTATTACTACTCAGAATGTGAACTATATGGAGTATGAATCAAGGAGAAACGGAAGTTGTCAACAATGAAATGGAACAACTAAAGATCAATATCCTAGACATCCATGAGCCGGAGTGGACTGCTTGCTATTGGCCATTTTTCAGCAGGCAATCACATGGCCTATTATGTCAGGCAAGACACTGGATAGGGACAATATTACAGTCATTATCAAAAAGAACATCTCAAGATCTATCCTGATTTACAGCACTGTCAATGATAGGATGTTTATTATATGCCTACAAGGAAGACTACTTAGCACTACTGTCATTCAACTTTACACACCCATCACTAATGCAGAAATGAAGTTGAAGATTTTTGCTAACTTCTGCAGTCTGAAGTTGATCAAACATGCCATCAATATGCATCAATAACTAATGGTGAGAGGAATGTCAATGACAGAAACAAAGAAGAAGACGGTAGTTGGAAAAGATGGCCTTGGAGCAAACGAAGAGGGAAGGAGAGAGAGTGGAAAACATCCTGCTCAGAGCAGTCAATGCACAGAGAGGACCACAGGGCTGGCCCCACCCTGAAACATGATGTTCTTCATTGACCCATAGTGCTTCAGGGGACAACACTGGAGGCACAATGTGGGAATTGTGCCTGGTCTGACCCCACCACATCAGGGAAAAATGCTAAAGGTGTGCACAACAGAGCAGCAAGGGGAGCAAAAGCAAAGAAGTCCCTGGGGAATACCAAAAATAGATGTTGTGGCCAGGGGTGACCCCTCATCTGACTTGACTGGAAAACACTCTTAAAGATCAACAGACCTGGGATTATTTTTGTTGTTGGTTCCTGTTTTCCTTTGTTGCTTTGTTTTGCTCTGTCTTGTTTTTGTGCTGATTATTGTCTCTGCATGTCTGTCTAGATAAGACAGGCGGGATAAACAATCTGAAGGAGAAAACAACGGTTCCAGGGGGACACGGGAGAGGGGGAGGCAAAGGAAAGGAAGGAGGGTATCAACCAACCCAAGGACAAGGGAGCAATAAGTGATCTAAAATCAATGGCCAAGAGGGCACAGGATGCCTGGCAGGGCTTGATCAAGGGTAATGTAGCTGACAGGAATTTCTGAAATTCAAATGCAGGCTGAACATGATAGTGGGACAAGAGGAAAGTAAAAGAAAATAGAGGAAAGAAGTAGGAGGCAAAGGACATATTTAGAGGTCTAAATACAAGAATGAACATATGCAAATATATTTAGATATAATGATAAGGAAATGATCCATATAAATATATTTATATGTTAAGTATTAAAGTAGCAGATGAACATTGAGCCTCTACTCGAGTACTCCCTCAATGCAAGAACACTTTGTTCTATAACCTGGCATTCCTTGATGCTCAACTTCCTGACATGATCACCGAGAAAAGATGGGTGAATAAGCAAATGTGGTGAAGAGAGCTGATGGTGCCCAGCTATCAAAGGATGTGGCAATTGGGGTCTTAAAGGCTTGAAGATAAACAAGTGGCCATCTAGCTTAGAAGCAACAAAGTCCACATGAAGAAGCACAGAAGCCTGTGTGATCATGGAGTGCGGTAGTTATATAATCATCTGTCAATTTGGGACTTGAGAGGATTAAGAGTAAAGGAGTGGAGTCTAGTCCATTAATTGGGTCATAGCCAATGAGGTCTCTGTGTGGGCATGGCCTTCTCCTGAGAATTCTGGGAACTCCTGTATTTCCCCCTTGGAGGTGAGAGACCCACTCTTTTTGGCTCACTCCCTGGGAGACCCCCTACTGACAAGTCTGACTCCCTGTGAGATATCCCTGAGGAGAAGCTACATGGACCTACCCTGATACAGCCCTGGGAGATGGAGAAGCCACATGCACTTACCGTGTTGCAACCAGATCTCTGGAGCTGGAGAAGCCATGTAGAGACCCCTGCCAGCGCTGGGATGCTTATGCTATGGTATCCAGAAGACTTCCAACCCACTGACTTGTGATCTTCCTACATTCAGCATCATTGCACATGTCTCATGAGTCTGAAGAGGACTTTATAGATTAGTATTGGACATGGGCTAATATCAGACTTATGGACTTGATCTGGACTGGGTTGGGATGCTTTCTCAATATTCAATTGCACTTGTATATACATCTCTTTCTTATTCACATATGAGTCTCTATGAATTTGTTTCTCTAGTTTACCCAGACTAACACATGGGGTGTCCATGGGATCAGTTGTCAGACATAAAAAACTCAGAACAAAAAATCATATCAATGGGAATGAGGGGGAGTGTGGAATGGAGACCCAAAGCCCATCTGTAGACAATTGGACATCCCCTTACAGTAGGGTGACAAGGAAGAGACGAGTCAGTCAGGGTGCAGTAGAGCACCAACGAAACATACAACTTTCCTCTAGTTCTTTGATACTTCCTCCCCTCCACTGTTATGACTTCAATTCTACTTTACAAATCCAGCTAAACCAGAGCATGTACACGCACGGTACAGCTAAGAGCTGGAAACACAGGGAATTCAAGACAGATAAACCCCTCAGGAACAATAATGAGAGAAGAGGTACCAGGAGGGTAAGGGGAAGATGGAGGAAGAAAGGGGGAACCAATCACAATGCTCTACATATAACCTCCCCCCTCAAGAGGGATGGACAACAGAAATGTGGGTGAAGAGACACATCAGTCAGTATAAGACATGAAAAAATAATAATTTATAAATTATCAAGGGTTCAAGAGGGGAGAAGGGTAGGGGAGAAAGAGGAAAAAATGAGCTGATACCAAGGGCTAAAGTAGAAAGAAAATGTTTTGAAAATGTACAAATGTACTTGACACAATGGATGTATGTGTGGAATGTGATAAGAGCTCCCAATACAATTATTAAAAAATAAAATATGCTGACTGTTTTCTTTCTTTTTGGTTTTCTAACTCTAAAAAAAAGCCATGCTGAAGAGAACATGATAGAATTTTGCAAGACCAAGAACTTATTTATTCATTGCAAGTACCTTTTTTCCCCCCAACAACATGAATAAAGACTATACACAAGGATCTCACGATACCGGTGTGCATCACCAGATGGAATATGTAGGACTCAAATCTACCACATCAGTGGGAAAAGATGATGGACAAGCTCAATATTTGGTCAGAACATGGCCAAAAGCCAAGTATAGAGCAGTACAAGTTCAAGTTGAAGTAGAAGAAAATTAAGACAAGTCCACAAGGTTTAAAATATAACCTTGAATCTATCCCTCCTGAATTTAGAGACCATCTCTGGAATAAATTCAATGCATTGAACACTGGTGACCAAAGAGTAGATGCGCTATAGGAAGACCTCTGGGGCATCAGACATGAAGAAACCAAGAGGTCATTAAAAAGATAGGAAAGAAAGATGAAAAAGGGATGCCAGATGAGAGCCTGAAACATGCTCTCGGACACAAAGTAGCTAGAGCAAACTCGAGTAGGGAACAAGAGCTACTGTGTTCTTGCAATGTCCAAGGACAGCAACGACCTCCTCCTGCCTTTGTGTAACTTGTTGCCCTTTGCATATCATTCTCTTATCCGTCCATCCATCCATCTCCATCCATCCATCTCTCCATCCATCCATCCATCCATCCATCCATCCATCCATCCATCCATCCTTCCTTCCTTCCATCCATCCATCCATCCATCCATCTCCATCCATCCATCCATCCTTCCTTCCATCCATCCATCCATCCATCCATCCATCCATCCATCCATCCATCTCCATCCATCCACTCAGTGTTGGGGAACTTCCAAGCCCAAACCAACAGGACATTCCCCAAGCTTTCAAATCGACCTTGAAGCAGCATGCATTAGGTAGGGAAGTAGGGGTGTGGGTGGGTGGGTAGGAGTGGGGAAGAGAAGCTCAGTAAAAAAAAATAAAATAAAACCTGTTCAAACCCAGGCTCTTTTATGTACTAGTTATTCATTCTCTCGAATCCTCCGTTTCATCAGCTCTAAAATGTGAATAATTTCTCACAAACCTCTTGTGGCGTTTGATGGAGAAAAGAGCATGTGCAACTAGCGCTCACGCCCGGCACAATGAAGGCATGACTCGTCATTAGCTTAAAGAGAGTGAGTGACCTACAATCTACCTCAATACCCTATCCTCCTAAGCAGCTCACCAATCCCAGTCAATAGTCAAGTTTATTTTGCTTCCTAGCAGTTCTTGGAGTTTCAATCCTCTGCCCAGCCGGGTCTATATTTGCTCTGGTGGCCAGGCTGGAGCATTTAGGGACGGTGAGCTGTACCAGAGTCAGCTGTGATGCTCGTGGAGCTGATGGGGGAATGGCTGCATGACGTCTAGTTAATAAATGAACACACAGACATCAAGGCTACCGGCTGTCGTAGTTACAAGACTTTATGTTTTCCTGGCTCCTGTCATCTTTGGAACTGAAAGCACTTAATGAATTAGTCTCGCTCGCAGTCTTCCTGGAGAGAAATACTGCTGTCTACAGAGCGTAGTCACGGGAGCAAGCCACAGGGCTATCAGTCTTGTAAGCATTGCCAACCAGACTCCGAGAGCAGCTTTGCTTATTGTTTGGTTTTTGCTTATGATAAAAGTAATACTTGTATATTAAAAACATACACACATCTTTTTAAGACAAACAAAAACACTTTCTAATTCTATTGGCTTGGAGACAAACGCTGCTACCATTTTGCTACACACACAAATAATTTAACGATATACCACGAGTATCTTTTCATGTGAAATGTTGCTACATCATTTTAAATTTTTAAATGGCTTATTATAGCAATCCCTTGTTTTGAAACACTTACATTTGTATTCGTGGTTTTAGGGTAAGAGTGATTCTTGTGCTTTTTCCTTTTGGGGTTTATGAAGGAGCATGGGTGAGGGCAGTGACACAGACAGAGTGCCAGGATTGTAAAGGTAAATGGTTCTTAGTTTGCCAGGAGCAGACTGGGATAAGGAATCTTGTGGGACAGCCAAGAAAAGAGGAACCACTAAGAGGATTGAAGCAGTTTGAGACCCGAGAAAGGGCCTTCTGGCACCGAGAGGTTCTTAGAGAAGGCGAGACGGGGAGCCAGATTCTCCCCTTTCTCATCTGCTTCTGGCTCTGTCCCCCTGAGAGGCACAGGCTGAATTTGCTGGCATGTTCTGGCCTTTGCTGGTCCCTTCCGCCACCTCCTCTCTCACTGGTTCCTGGCCTGGGCTTTATGCTTCTGCCCCATGTTTGGTATCCCGTGGTCTTTGCTGGGCCGTGCTAGGCCTGGCATCCCACTGTCTTGCACTTGCTGGTTTAACAGACTTTAAACATCAGCGGGGGTGCTTCCGCCTCCCTCATAAAGTGGTCCCTAACCGGGCCCCCTCCTGCAGGCTGGCTTAGCGTTTTCTCCATAAGACCTCATGCTTTTAGAATGGCACCTCTACATTATTTTAAAAATTTTAACAATTTTATTGACATAATAAACATGTCATACACTTAAATAGTTTAAAACTCTTTAAAAGACTTATGCAATCACCACCACAATCAAGTTTAGAACATTTTCTTCTTTCTTGTACTTGTTATTATTCGTTTCTCACTCTTCCCCCGCTCCCTCTCCCCCCCCCCCCTCCCTGCCATGACCTGAAGGAGCCATTAATCCAGTTCCCGTCTCTCTAGATTGACCTGTCCTGGATTTCATATAAAGAAAATGATACAAAAGCAAAAAATAACAATAACAAAACAGTACGAGGAAAACCTCAACAGAAAATAAAACTAGAACAAATTTACAATGGGTCAAAGGGAGAAAGGATGATAGTGTTAAATTTTAACCTAACTACATCTGTGCTAGTCTACTTTCCAATGAACTCTGTCTAATACTGCAAGGCCATTCACATCCCTGGTCAATGGTGAGAGCAGATTCATCAGAGGCTTAATCCACGTGAGTACCCTGCAAGTTATTGTTTAGCTTTCATTGTCATCCATAGCCTCTGTAAACTGTGTGCTAAGAATTTAAGCTCTAATACAGTTTTCTTCTCCCTTTGTAGATGCTATTATTTACAATCCTTGGATCACCCAGGCTGGTGGGCTTCTTCTGTGTGGGCTTAGCTGAAACCTCACTTAGATGGCTGCTTGTTTGCAGACAAACCTTTAAGACCCCAGATACTATTCTTACTGATAGTCAGACACTGTCTGATTTCTTCACCACATTTTGCTATAGCACCTCTATCTTCAGTGAACTCTTCATGAGGATAAATATTGAGAAACATCATATCATAAGACCTAATTGTTCTTACATTGGGGGTATAATTAGGTATGTGCATCTCTACATTCTTAGTGTGTTGTGTCGGTCTTTACTAGGCATTGAGTTCCGTGTCTTAACATGTCCAGCACACAGTAAGTGCTACTGAATCAAATAAAGGTGGCCTCAGCACCAAGACTGCCAAAACCCGGGTATAGCCAAAATATATGAGGCATCAGGAATAAGCAGGACAATTTCCAGTCCATCCACATCACTGCCTTGCTCCAGCCTATTCTCAATGTCGTGCCTGAACACTGAAATCAATTCCCAACTTTGGCTGACACTCAACAATCTGACGCTCTTAGAACATTAATCTGCTCCCATCACTTTCCTACTTCCAAGACTGCATGCATTTGGATTTCTCTCTGAAGAGCATGGTTTGCAAAGCCTCTGCCTACTTCTTCAGTCTTGTCTGGCTCCACCCTTCCCTCTGGTTCCCAGGAGGCAGCCAAAGGAGCCTTCCTTCTCCTCTTCAAAGAGCAGGGGTCCTTTGGTGCCTGAGGCTCTTCTCTTACCCTTGATTCCTCATGTCACCACTGCCACCCAGCCAATGCTGGCTCATGGCGACCTGCCTGTGGGTTTCTGAGACTGTAACTGTTACTGGAGTAGAAAACCCAGTCTTTCTCCTGTAGAGCTGCTGGTGGTTTTGAACTGCCAACTATAAGCGGATTGCAGCCCAACACATAACCACTACACCACCAAGGCTCCTTCCACATGTGACTGGCTCCTTCTAATTCCTTAGCCTTCTGCTTAAGTGCAGCATCATTCATGAGGTCTAGTTTCATAACTAATCTTCACATCTCCCTTTAGTCTTTATGATGGCACCCTATTCATTTTCTTCAGAGCATCTTTATAGTTTCTACTTTAAATTTTTTTCATGACTATTTAAAAAATAATCCTTTTTGTTTCCTCTTTGAGGTGAGTGATTTTGCCCCCAAGGGGACATTTAACAATGTCTAGACACATTTTTGGTTGTTAGGGAAAACTTTCATGGGAGCTATGGCATCCACGGATTAAAGGCTAGGGATGCTGCTGTAACCTTGCCGGAGTATTAACAAATTTGTGAAATTTTTCATTATATTTTGATTCCATTTCCATGAACTTTTGAAGCCTCTTCTTATCTTATCATGCATAGAACAGACCTTCACAACACAGAATTGTTAGGTCCAAAGTATCAACAATAGTAAGATTAAGAAATTTCTCTACGTGATAGATTTCACAAAGGTTAACGCCTTTGTTCACAACTCTGTTCACTATTGTATCCCCAGCACCTTGTGTGGTACCTGAAACATGAAGTATCGTAAGATCAAGATGTAGCTGAGTGAGAAAACAGATCAGTGGAAAGGTATTATCAATACTATTTAAAACCTGGTGTAATGGAGCATATTAATTAGAATGACTACCATACACTGGAGCTGGGAAGAGGCAGTCGCTGCTGTGAGGGGCATCACTGGACTGTGGGGGAATCTGGGAATCCTAAATGGCACGTAAAGAAGTGGCCATTTACCATCTGATAAGAAAGTATGCCCAAAATTTATCAACTCACATATAACCCTACAAGTTCATACCAGCTGAAACCTAATCCTAGATAAATGGACGGATAATTACTAGATGTCTAGATGGATGGATGGGTGGATGGGTGGATGGATAGATGGATGGGTGAATGGATGGGTGGATGGATGGGTGAATGGATGGGTGAATGGATGGATGGATGGGTGAATGGATGGGTGGATGGATGGGTGAATGGATGGATGGATGGGTGGATGGATGGGTGAATGGATGGGTGGATGGATAGATGGATGGGTGAATGGATGGATGGATGGGTGAATGGATGGGTGAATGGATGGGTGGATGGATGGATGGGTGGGTGGAAGTCTAGGAACACAAATGAAGTAGTTAATGAGCTGAAGAGGATCTCCTCACTGCCATTGAGTCCAATCTGACTCACAGTGACTCTGTAGGACAGAGAAGAACTACCCCTGTGGATTTCTGAGACTGTAACTCTTTATGGGAGTAGAAAGTTTCGTCTTTTTTTTCCCAGTAAAAGACCAGAAGGGACATATTTCTATGTCTGCGTGGAGTGAGAAGCCTGTGCCTTTTATAACTGCTCCCTCTGATCTATGGCAGCAGAGAGTATGAGGCATGGGACAGCATTTGCAGATATGCAGCTGGGAGACAGAGAAAAGGCGATGGGTTGGAGGTGGAGCATTTTCTTTTTTCTTTCTGTAGTTTCCCTCTTAAATCATTAAAGCCATATTTATAAGAAACTATAGCCTTTTGTCCTCAAATAATATAGCAAAATACCTTTACTTTCTAAAAGATCCAAAAGACACCCCATTTGTCTGCCAATGGGGAAGCATGCAGGTAAATCGGAAGATTATTTGAGTTGAGGAAAGCTCTGAAATCTAAATTAACATCCTCTCCCCAAAGATCAGCCTGTTCTGAAAGGAAGGCTTTGCAATAGAGGCAAAGAAAAGGAGAGAGCGAGAAAGAGAGACTACACGAAGAACTCACATCTAACCTACTTTTCCCGGATTTTCTCAATTACCAAAGCATCAAGAATCCAATAACTTATCAATGTCTACAAGCAGATATCAGTTGTTTGTGCTTAGAGATTCTCCTACATCATGTCACTGATGTCTAATTGATTTCCCTGCCGTCTCTCTCCGACAAGAGCCCAAGATCCTGTCTAGTAGCTGGACGGCAGCTTGCTAACAAAATCTGGAGGCTGGAGAGGATGCTGGCTTTTAGCAGCTGTAGGACGAGTTCTCATGGATTTCATGGCACCCCTCTGAAGCTAGCACGCTCAGAAACACCCTTAGTATTCCCCCAAACAACATGCATATTTCAACACAATGATCATTGTCAGCCTGGACTAAAAAACGTGAGATCTTTGATGCGCAATACTTCCATTCCCCTATGGTCTGCTCCTCACCTTCAGCCATATCCTTGTGCCCCACATGACCTTCATCCTTTGTGTTCTGAATAGAAAACCTCATCTCCTACATAATGGACTGGACTGATACCATTGAGGGTGAGCTGCTCAACATCTCCTCCATCCCTACCTGAACCTAAAATCATATCCAAGTCTTCCCAACCACCAGCCTCTTCCCTGTGTCAGAAGTCTCCTCCTCCTGACCAGCCCAGCCTCCCACCTGTGGTCTGGATTTCACCCCCTCCCTCCCTGGCAAGTCCAAGCGCAGTATCCTCGCTGCCTGGGCCCTTCATGCTTCTCCTCTTTGCTCTATCCCCTCAGGCTAGGAACATGATCATGTTTCTTCCATTCTTAAAATATCAACCCATGATGCTTCTCGTAACTTCATATGGCTATTGTACTCACAACCTCTCTTGTTTTCCCCAGCCATGCTGCTAACAACAACAACAACAACCTACACTTGCTGTCTCCATAGCTTCACATACATAATCTAGCTATTGTTGCATTTCTCTGCCTCTTCCCAGCAAAACTCAGCTGTCCGTGACTATCTTCCGGGCAGTTCCTGGCTTACAAAGGAGATCTATTTCTCAGTGTGTCTTTAAGTTGAATTTGTAGGTAAGTTGGAACAGATGCCTATGGTTCTTATTAAGCCTGTTTAGGGCAAGAAGGAGTCCTGCTATTGGGTGAGATTTGAATTGCTGCCCTCGAGATGGGCGGCTCAAACCTATCAGGTGCCCCGCAGGAGAATACATGCTGGGTCACTACAAGGAGCCCTGGTGGTGTAGTGGTTACGTGTGTGGCTGCTAACTGCAAGGTCAGCAGTTCAAAAATATCAGCAGCTCTTTGGGAAAAAGATGAGGCTCCCATAATGAGTTACAATCTTGGAAACCCATGGGGACAGTTCTACCCGGTCCTATATGGTTGCTATGGTCAGAATCAAGTCCATGGCCATGAAATGAGTCTGAGTCGACTCCATGGTGGCGGTTTTGTTGCAAATAGGATTGGTTCAATTGTTTCAGAGGGCAACTCGGTGCTCTGCTGGTGTAGTGTGCTAAGTATCTGGCTACTTACTAAAAGTTCAGCGTTTTGAACCCACCAGCTATTCAAGAGAGGAAGATGAGGAAGTCTGTCTCCATAAACACTTACTGCCTCCGAAATCCTGTGGAACAGTATGATCTTTCTTAAAGGGTCCCAAGAGGAGTCCTGGTGGCATAGTGGTTATGCATTGGGTTGCTAACTGCAAGGTCAGCTGTTTAGAGCCATTCACTGCTCCTCTTGTGAAAGACAGGGCTTTCTACTCCCAAAATAGCACCAGTCTCAGAAACTCACAAGGGCAGTTCTACTCTCTCCCATAGGGTTGCCGTGAGTCGGCACTGAGTTTAGTTGTGGTCCCTATGAGGCATAGCCAACTCAAGGGCAGAAGGTCTGGTTTCCAGCTAAAGGGCAAGTAAGAGTCATCCCGAAGTTGAGCATTCAAAACCTGGGGAACTGCCTGTACTTGTCTCTGCTTTCTCACGTCTTACTCGTTCTGAACTTGCTGCAGTCCAGCTTCCAACTGCCCCTCACTGGAAGAGCTTCAGTGACCCCCATCTTGCCTCTGCAAACACTCTGCGGTTGCCTCTCACAAGGGACTTTCTATCCTTTAATTCGTCTCCTCTTCAACCATTCATGGCACTTCCTCTTCTGGTGTAACCCACGCCTTCCTGCCCTGTCCCTCTTGGACTTCATGTCTGCTGGGCCGTGCCTCTCTTAAACACAGGCTTTCCCAAAGCCTCCTTTGGTTCACCATGGCAGCCTGAAATACACACCCATGTAGCCCAAGGATACACAAATATCAAACCTGGTCTAGTTGAGTCTGACCCATGGCAACCCTATCTGTCTCAGAGAAGAACTGCACCCCATAGTGTTTTCAATGGGGGAGCTCTTTTGGAAGTAAGTAACCAGGCTTCTCTTTGGAGGCACCTCCAGTGGATTTAAATCACTAATCCTTTAGTTAGATTATGAGCACTGAAATCATTTGCAAAATCAGAGAACTGCCCTTAAACTATACATGGAGTAGATTGCCTCTTGCTGGTCCAGGCATAGCAGTCTGGCTTTTCTAATCGGACTATGAGATCCTTGAAGGCATTGAACCACGTCTAGTATTTCTCATGTGCCTCACACGGTGTGTGTAGATGCCCAACAGAGAAGTGAATGAGCAATGAAACCCACCTGCTAACAGAAGGCTGGTGTTGAATGGTCAGCACTTTGGGAAGAAAAAGGTTGTTGTTTTTCCCCTAAGTCCTTTGCTTTTTTTTTTCTATTTTTAATTTTTTTTAAATTTTAACAATTTATTAGGGGCTCATACAATTCTTATCACAGTTCATACATATACATACATCAATTGTATAAAGCACATCTGTACAGTCCCTGCCCTAATCATTTTTTTCTCCTCTTTTCTTTTTTTACATTTTATTAGGGACCCATACAACTCTTATCACCATCCATACATATACATACATCAATTGTATAAAGCACATCCATACATTCCCTGCCCCAATCATTCTCAAAGCATTTGCTCTCCACTAAGTCCTTTGCTTTGACAGAGAGAGGACAGGCTCAGTGTCAGTAGAGAGGTTGGGGATAGTTCTGAAGGCACCACCATGCACAGCATCAAGGACAGTGGGGTCCCTGTGAAGATTCACCTGCATTCTGTGGGCACCCATCTGTGAGGTTGTCTTTGAGTGGGTCCCAGTGGCCGGGCATCATGGAAATTGACCCACCTTGGCAATAAAAAGCATCACTTGGATTCTTTCAAGAGTCTGTTTTCCAGAATTAAAGTCTAGATTTTCTACTCCATAATCTTGTAAGACTCCTTATTCCTTTGAGGTTTGGTTGATGATTCTCACTCTATCCCTCCTCATCACTCTGACATCCCCATATTCTCTGAGGACTTGAGCAGTTGCCACTCCTTCATCTCAAACTTCCCATCATCCTCTAAGGATGCCACATGCACGATGATAATGTCTCTGCTTCTTAGCCTCAACTTTCTTTGACCTTTAACGTAAGTGGCTTTTCATTCCACTTCACTCGCTCACTACTCTGACCAAACCTTGGCTTCACATACCACTGGAACTGTTCTCTGGTCAACCCTATCTGGACGACCATCTGAGTCTTCTGACAATAACTGACTTCTTATGGAATCTTAGCTATAACTCCACTCCCATGCTGCTTCACACCCCTACCCAAACAATCCCTGCACTGGCCACTAGAGCAAACTTTGAACACGCACATCCGGAGATGTTAGCTCCACACCTCCCATAGACTCAAGTCAATGTCCTTAGCTCAGTAGACAGCATCCAGGCTACTCTTCAGTCTTTCATCTCATCTCCATAGCCTGGCACTTGTATTCTGACATTTCTGGGCTACAAGTAGATCCCCCTGCTATCTCCTGAGCCTCCTGGGATTTTGCACATGCCATCTGTCATCCTGGAAAGTCTACTTCCCTGCTTGTCTGCAAAGGCATTTACCTTCCTATCGAAGCTCACACATCACTTCTTCGGGGAAGCCTTTACCGGCTTCTCTGGACAGAGGTAGGAACTCTTCCTCCTGCGCTCCCTAGAACTTTGTGATACAGAGATCAGATTATTACCACGAAGACAGAAACGATTCTCATTCATTTCTGTATTTTGGCCCATGATGTATCTTAGCACAAGGTGGCCTCAATAGACTTTATGAAAGGAATCTGTTCCATAGACACCCTGTCCTCTGTATATGAATGAGGTCAGAGGAGGTTGGAGTATTGAATTAGCAGAACCTCTTCTATTTTGCTCTGGCCCAGTGCCTTGCCCGTATGATTAAATCCCCTAATAGAATCTGCCTGGATAAGCACCACATACAAATCCCTCAGCATTAAGCAATGGAAAGGCTTCCAAGTGCTTAGAGAATAAAGAGGTTGGTGCTTTAGAGTTGGGAAGTGACAAGTGCTGGGCGGGAAGGAGGAGGAGGAGAAAGAGGAGGAGGAGGAGGAGGCCCACGTGCTCAGATGTCCATTGGGCTTCTCTTTCCCCCAACTCACACTTTCAAGGTACTGACCACCTGGGGGATTGACGAGCATTTTATTAAAATGAATTATATGCTCAGCACTGTGCTAGCCACGTGCAATGAGGATAAAGGCTCAAACAACAGCCTATACTTACGGGTCATTCTATGTGCCAGGCACAACTCTTGGGTAGGCATCACAGGGTATTATTCTCCTTCATAGTTAAAAGAAATGGGCTCTGGGTCACACAACCAATAGGTGCTCCCATATCATCATTTCTAGTTTATTCAAGGAGCCCGGATGGCTACATGGGGCAAGCGCTGGGTTATTAACCACAGGTTGGCTGTGCACACCCACCAGCCACTCCACAGAAGTTGATGTGGGTTATGAACCACAGGTTGGCGGTGCACACCCACCAGCCACTCCACAGAAGTTGATGTGGGTTATGAACCACAGGTTGGCGGTGCACACCCACCAGCCACTCCACAGAAGTTGGTGCTCGGTGCCATCGAGTTGGTTCCAACTCACAGCAGCCCTACGCTCAACAGAATGAAACATGGCTCCGGTCCTGCACCAGCCTCGCCATTGTTTTCTATGCCAGAGCTCATGATGGCCGCCACAGTGTCAGTCCATCTTTGAGGGCCTTCCTCTTTTGCTCTGCCCCTCCGCTTTACCAAGCATGATGTTCTTCTCCAGGGACTGGCGTCTCCTGACAATTTGTCCAAAGTCTGTACAATGAAGCCTTGTCATCTTTGTCTCCAAGGAACAGTCTGACTGTACTTCTTCCAAGGCAGATGTTTGTCCTTTCAGCAGTCCATGGGACTTTCAATACTCTTCTCCAGCACCACAATTCAAGTGCGCCAGTTTTCTTCCTTTACTGGTCTTCCTTTTCCAATGTCCAACTTTCATATGATTACGAGGCAATTGAAAATGCTATCTCAAATACCATGCCGTGGGTCAGGTGTACCTTAAGCCTCAAGGTAATATCTGCTTTTCAGTACTCGAAAGTGGTCTTGTGCAGCAGACTTACCTAATGCAACATGTCTTTTAATCCTTTGACTGCTGCTTCCAGGAGCATTGATTGTGGATCCAAGCAAGACAAAAATCTTTGACAACTTCAATCTCTTCTCCATTTATCATGATGGTCTAGTTGCGAGGATTTTGGCCTTCTTTACACTAAGTTGTAATCCATACTGAAGGCTACGATCCTTGATCTTCATCAGCAAGTACTTCAAGTCCTCCTCACTTTCAGCAGGTACAGTTGTGTCATTTGCATATTGCAGGTTGCTAATAAGCCTCCCTCATATAACCAGCTTCTCTGATTATTTGCTTAGCATACAGATTGCATAAGTATGGTGAAAGAATCTAAGCTCCACACACACTTTTCCTGATTTTAAAGCATGCAGCATCCCCACGTTTGTTTGCAAACTACAACTTAACCCGTGTACAAGTTTCCCACGAGCACAATCAAGTGCTCCGGAGTTGCCATTCTTCTCAAGGTTATCCATAATTTGTTATGATCCACACAATCAAATGCCTTCCCATAGCCAATGAAATACTGGTATTTTCTGGTATTCTCTGCTTTGAGCCATCTGACATCAGCAATGATATCCTTTGTTCCATGTTCTCTTCTGAATCTGCCCTTAACCTCTGGTGCTTCCCTGTCAACGTCCTGCAGCAACCATTGTTGGATGATCTTCAGCAGTATTTTACTTGCATGCGATATTAATGATATTGTTCTATAGTTTGAGGGTTTGGACCTAACAGAATGCCTAACAATTTAGCATCTCAATAACACTATAGGATGTAACTATTCATTAGAATCAACTGATGGCAGTGGGTTTGTTTTTAGGGAATCCAGTTTATTCACCCCTCATCTCCTAACCCTCCTTGTTATAAATAAATATCCTCCTCCATCCTGCCTCCCTTTATCTACCTTTCAGCTTCCTACACTTCAGCAGATGACATCTACATCTCTCCACCACACATGCACACCTATGCTCCCTCTTCCTTGCATGGCCGACAACTGCACATTGGACACAGAGATTCTCGCTTCTCACAACTGCACATCTGCTCAGGAATGAAGCATCGCTCCTCTCACTTTACAGTCAACTAGATCCTTGCCATTAGTTTTTAAATGCGCTTGATGCTTTCCCACTAAAACAAGACCGAACCAACCCCTCTCCATGCCCGCCTTCCCCCCACCCCCCACTGGTTTATACCTTCAATCTCCATTACCTCACCTTCCCCGCTCTCCTTCACCAACCGTCCTTGGCCTATCATGTCCCTACAGCTCTTGCTTAAGTCACTTGCGATCATCAGGCTTCTAAAGCCCATGGAGCTTTTTTGGGGCCCTCATCTCTATTGCCTTCTCAGCAGCTTTCTCTTCTCATCTTCAGGAAATCATTTATTCTTGGCTTTCAAGAAACTTCCTAGTTTTCCTCCTATCCTGCTGGGAACGCCTCCTCCGCCTTCTTTTCAAGCTTATTCTCCTCTACATGAGGTTTAACCTGGGACTTCTCCGTCTGTCCTTTCTCCCTGTGCAGTCCCGCCTATGTCATGCTCTCAATTACCCACCCAGAGAGTCATAGCTCTTGCCCAGATTTCTCCTCCTTCCCTCCAAATGCCCTCTCCACCCAGATGGCTCAAAGTTTCCTCCAATTCCATAGAGCTGAGATTGAACTCATGGTGTCCCCTAGTTCTTGATCACTGGTTCTGTCTCAGGGCACAGCAGGGCCTTGCACAGCCACATAAGCCGAGAGAACAGGGCTCATCCTCAACGCGTTCTTCTCTTTCGTCTCTTACATCCATCCTGTTCATTTCTCCCTCTAAACCAAAAGACCAACCCTGTTGCTGTCAAGTGAATCCTGACTCATGGCGACTTCGTGTTATAGAAGAGAACTGCCATTCTTGGCTGTAACCTTTCCTGAAGCAGTCCACTCAGCCTTCCTGTCATGGCAATGCTGGGTAGGTTTGAACCACCAACTTTTGGGGTCAGTCGTCAAGGGCATACTGTTTGCATCTTCATCTCATACAAATGGACCAACCCAAACAAGTCATCTTTTGCCTGGACTGCCTCAAGAGCTTCTTAGCACACCTTCCTGCACTCACCTTGACCTTGACTACACCGCCAAGGTGATCTTCTGAAACAGAAAATCCGAGTATGTCACTCTCCTGCTTATGACCTTTAGTGACTTCCTATTGCTTTAGAGTCAACTTCAAAACCCTAATGTGGCCGATAAGCCACTGTGTGGGGAACCCCATCTTACTTTCCCGTTCACCTCACATGACCCTTCTTCCATCTGCACCCCTGCTCCACCGACTTTTCAGCCCCGCCAAATGCCACAGCCTTTGCTCGTTCTGGGAGACACTCTCTCCCTGCTTTGAGCTTCTCTCACCATCATCACTTCCTCTGATGACTTCCTGAAATCTTTTATGATTAGTCCCTAGAACTCCAATTCAACCGAAAAACAAAACAAAACAAAAAAGCACCGTTCAGTTGGTTGAGTCGATTTCAACTCCCTGTGCACCCTGAGTACCACAGCCGCCCTGCCCTCCGTAGGGTTTTCAAGGCTGATTTTTTTCCCAAAGCAGAGCATCAAGTCTTTCTTCCAAAGCACCTCTGAGTGGGCTCAATCTTTCAGCTTTTGGTTAGCAGCTGAACACATTAACCCTTTGCACCACCAGGGACTCCTATTAAAAAATCTTATATCACATATTTATTTTGCGACAAATTCATTGTCTTAGCACAACCTCAAGTTCCACGAGGGCTTGGGCAATGCCCCCTGTCTGCATCTTTCAACATTGTACCCCAAAGACATTCACTAAGTCTTCACTTTCCAGCCACAATTCCATCTGGCTTCTGGCCTGGCTATCCCACTGAACTTGCCCTTGCTTGAGTCACTGACTACCTTCCAACTGCCAAAATGGTGCTCTGCAGAGCCCTGCTGTCCTACCAGCTGCACTGAGGGGTAACCTGTACTAAAATAGGATCCTGGCAAGCTTTCTCCAATTCATAGGGAGATATAGCTTAACTGAAAGAATATTCGCAACTTAGAGCTTGTATTTCATAAAGTTTTTGTGCTCTTCTGTGTCTGCAATAGCATCTAGCATGTGATATGATCTGACTTAGCTCAAGTATGTATATTCAGTCATTTTAATATGCAGACTTTCATGATGATTCCCAAAGGGAACCAGATTCCCATGGGTTTCATGACATGAGTGAGTTTTAAAGACCTACTAGTCAAATCAAAAGAAATATTTTTAGGCTTCTGATTTGTTCATTCGTGGTATCTGACAGTATTTATCATGTTGTATATTCATCTTAGCAATTGGTGTTTATTAAACATGTATTATGTTTCCCCATGGCCCTTTGCCTCTGTTTTCACTAAGGCACTTAGCATGTTCTGTGATATAGCGTGTGCCCGGGGTGCAGGGACCTGCAGTACAGGTTGCTTTTTTCTCTCGGCAGAGCCAGCCCAGCACTTGGTCTAGGCACACAGATCATCTATTAACAGTATAAATGAATGAATGAATGAACTAAAAGACTCAGTGCCATTGAGTCAATGCCAACTCATAGAGACACTGTAGGACAGGGTAGAACTGCCCCCGTGAGTTTTCAAGGCTTTAACTCTTTATGGGAGTAGAAAACCTTGTCTTTCTCCCATAGAACAGCTGGTGTTTTTGAACTATGGACCTTGTGGAATAAACAGATGAATAAAATAGTGAGGCAGGAGGGGAATTCCCATCACCAGAAATGTTCCTATGCTAGAAGGAGCTTTGATGGTATAATGGGTTGTACATTGATCTTAGACATTGATCACAGAGTCACCAGTTCAAATCCACTGGCCTCTTTCTCAGAGAAAGATGAGGCTCTTTGCTCCTGTGTAGACTGACAGCCTTGGAACTCTGTGCAAGATCACCATGAGTCAAGATTGACTTGATGGCAGTGAGTCTGATTTGGGTTTTCTTTTTGTTGTTTTTTTGGTGGGGGTGCTGTGGGTTAGCCATTTGGACCGCTAACTCCAACGTTGGTGGCTCAAACCCACCAGCTGCTCCTTGGGAGAAGGATGAGACTTTCTGCTCCCATAACAATTTAGCTGCCTAAACCCTATGCAGAGCCCCCATGAGTGTAAATCGATTTGATGGCATTGGGCTCAGTTTGTTGTTGTGGTTTGCTTACTGCATTAAACAATAGACGTTTTCTGAATTGATGTGGAGCAAACAGTTTTCGTAGTGCGGTCATTTTTCTGTTTTGAAGTAGTGGGAGCACCTGGCTCTCCTCCCCCTGGCTGGGTTCTGGCAGCCTTAGCTCAGAGCCCAGTCCATCTTCCTGCTCTCAGCCCTGTGGGGATGCAGCTGCCTGTGTGCTCCAGGGTTTATTTGGGGAAAAAAACCTGATTCTTTTTGAAGTGGAATGGAGTCAGAGGTGAGGCCTGGCCAGTGCGCTGCGTGGGAGGAGGAAGCTTGCAACGATGGAGATGCTCTCTCTGGCTGAGTTCTGCAAACAGGAGGCTGACTCCCCGGACCCTCCTCCTGCGCTGCAGACGCAGGACCTCAAAAGCCCATCCTCATAGCTCTCTGCAACATCCACATCTGGACCAGAGCAACGACAGGCCCTCCCTCCCCTCCCCCCTGGGGAACATCACACGCACGGTGCACCCAGCAACCCCAGCCCTCCTGTACACACAGAGATCGAAGGCGGAGAAATGGAAATGCAAACCCAGGGCACAGACTGCTTTGTTCCGGAGCCATGCCTCGCACAAACCTACCCAGACAGTGCAACAGTGCAGACACTAGTTCATCCATCAAAGCCTGCATGTTCTGGCACATGCTAGTCTCACCCAAACCTAGCTGGTCACAGCTGCTGGTTACTGTGAAGGGAGAGCAGGAAGGCATGTGCTTGATGATGAAGGGCCTGGGCTCATACACCTGGGTTAAGAGACTAACTGAGGCCATGCAGGCAGAGTGCTCTCAGCGATCTGGAAGACCCAGCCTTGGGAGGCCTAGACACATAATTAAGCACTCTGTCCCACCAGAAGGAGGAAGGCAGTGCCTAACACATGAGCTGGGTATCTGTATTGATGGGGTGTGCCCGAAGGGACATTTGGGGACACATGGACAATAACCCTCTACTACCTCCACTTGAGCAATACAGCCCTAGACCCCAGAATAGCTTCAAAATTTTTTCTTCCATGCATCTCTCTCTTTCTCTCCTTCCAAGGTTACCAATGCAACTCACTGCACCCAACATCTGCCAGCCCTCAAACTCAGTGCCATCAAGCTGATGTCAACTCACAGCGACTCTCTCTATAGGGCAGGGTAGAAATGCCCCCGAGAGCTTCTGAAACTGTCACTGTTTATGGGAATAGAAAGCCCCATCTTTCTGCTGAGCAGTGGAGTGGTGGCTGCAAACTGTGGACCTTGCAGATCACAGTCCACCGAGTAAACACTACCCCACAGGGTTCCTCATCAATGCACTCGCCATCCTACCTATCTTCTGCCCTCTCTGCTGTCCACCCATGGTGCTCCCCTTGCTTCCCTATTTACTGTTACCCAAACTGCATTCCCTCTTATTTACGGGAACATGGGTCCAGGAAAAAGAGGGCAAGCTTCGATTTCTTCAAATTCATTTCAAGGTGAGAGAACTAGATCTTGCCTGCCTCGTGCTCCCTCTAGCTTGCTAAGCACAAACCGACACATGATAAAGGTATGCTGGGTGGCTCTGAGGCGACAGGCTCGTGTGGTCTCCAAGTCTTCAGGCTTTCATTCCCCACGGATCTTCACAAGCAACCTAGGTGGGCGGACTACTCTGCTCAGTTGGAAAAGTACTTCAGGGAACATGTCAAACACAAGATTTCTAAAAAACAAAATAGCTAATGTGCTCCCATAGTTCAAAAGTATCAATGCATAAACGGTTTTAAAGGGGCACTTTCCCAAAAGGCAGCAAACGCAGCGCAAACAAATACCTTGACATTCTCCCCCTTCTCCTCCTTTATAACACAAACTCTCGTATATTAAACACGCTTATACCCCCGCCCCACCTTAACCATAGACCTTGGGAATCATTCTGTCACCAGTTACAGAGTAAGAGGCCCCATTCTTTTCAATGGCTGACCAGCAGTCAACAACAAGGAGGTGCCATGAGACATTTAACTGGTGCTCCTTTTGATGAACATATTGGCTGCCTTTCCTGTCTACAACTGTGCATATATCTAAGTAAAACTGGGAGTGCCATTGAGATAATTCTGAGTTTAAAAGCCTTTACAGAGTTTTTGAGAGTGTAAGTCTTTATGAGAGCGGACAGCATCTTTCTCTTGTGGAGAGGCTGGCGATTTTGAACCACTGACCTTGCATTCAGAAGCCCAATGCATAACTCACAGCCACTCCCCACCCCCCAGGGCTGTGGTCTTGCTGGGCCAGATGGCATGGAGATTTCTAATTTTGTTAGATGTGGGCAAAGTACCCTTCAAAGAAGTTGTCCCAGTTTACTCTGTGAGCCACCAGTGGTGTGTCGAAGCCCTGCAAGTGTGGTGGCTACTCTACTGGGATGAGACCTTCAAGTTCGGCAGTTTGAAACCACCAGCTGCTCCACGGGACAGAGGGCTTTCTACCCTCATAAACAATTACAGGCTTGGAAAGTCACAGGGACAGTTCTACCCTGTCTTATAGTGTAGCCAAGAGTCAGTATTGACTCAATGGCCTTAGGAGCAGTTTATCAGTCTCTGATGTTCACTACTCAGAGGGTAAATAATTACTCCATAGCAGTGTGGACTTTGTATGAATGAGACCCCTGAGCCTCGTGGGAATGAAAACATCCAATTTTATAAGTTTTATCCAGAATAACAGAGTCATAACACCTCTTGTGATCTACAAATAGAGCCTTTTATTTTCCGTGGCGGGAGATCTTCAGCCATCTAGAGTGTCTGTCCTTAATGGGGGAGGATGCCCTGGGAAGGAGCTAAAGAAACCGGGCCGAGCACAGCGCTCACTCGCTTTCCTTACATCACAGTACAGTAGTAAGGGTGTTGCAAGGCCTTGTGCCTGGCACATAGACCATGCCGAATACCTGGGAGGAGCCGTCCTTTGTGTGAATACTGGTCAGGCCCAGTTGCTAAACCTCAGAGCACTTCTCACAATCGGCAGAATCTAGACTGGCCCAGCCAAGGCCATTCTGTTCAATGGCCACACAGAGGGTTCCCAGCTCCTCTTTGGATTCAGATTCACCCCCGCCTCTTTCCCAAATCAGCAGGGTTTATGACTAAGAGCCCAGCCTCTGGGTGAGGGGCGGGCAGTTCCTGCACCAGGCTCTCAGCCTGCCAGATGATGTCTGTTGTCAGATCAACTGCACTCCCTGGACAAAGCAGCCCTCGTTTCTAATTACAGATGGGCAAGTGAGAGACAAAACAGAGATCCTGGGGCAGAACAAGAAGGACTCTCTCTCATCAGCACCAGCGCCCATCTTACCTTGCCTTTCCAGGGTATTATTTCTGACGAGACCCCGGAACAGCAAGTCTGGTCCTACAGAAATGCAGTGATGTAGGGGTTCTCTCTGGGCCGTGACCCCCTTCCTTTCAAAAGACCGCAGAGGCCGGTCCTGTTTCACCTCATCCCCCAGACTGGTGGAAATGATAGCCATTCTTCTGCTGGGAGTCAAGAATTAAGGCAGGGCTTCGGCTGCTTTTCCTAAAACTGCAGCTGACCCGAAGGAGGCACACAGTCCATTGCTTCTCTGACGCCAACACAACACTCTACTCCTAGAAAACGGCTTGGGTCCTCACAGGTCCAAGAGCTGGAGCCTCTGCAGACAGGTCTTAGTTATACTGTTCTCAGAGAACTTCCCTGTATCATTCCTTCCCTTAGGAGTCCTGGTGGTGTAGATGGTTTCACGTTAGGCTAACCACAAGGTCATAAGTTGGAAACTACCAGCCGCTCCACAGGAGAAAGATGAAATGTTTACTCCCATAGAGAGCTACAATCTTGGAAACCCACAGGGGCAATTCTACTCTGCCTTATGGGGCCTCTATGACTCAGCATCCACTCAATGGTGGTGGGGTTTCTTCCCTTTGGCCTGCCTCTGTTAGTTTGAGGGAAAGGGCAGAACCTTCATGTCTCTTACTGCCAGTTAACTTCATTCTGAAAACCCAACCGAGCCCACTGTCCTCCATCCAGGTGGCCCCGCAGGCCTTCCTTGGCTGTAAACAGTTACTAGGCAGACAACCTCCTCTTTCCCCCCAAATAGTAGCTGGTGGTTTTGATCCTCCGACTTTGCAGTCCAACACTTAACCCACGAAGTCATCATTTACCATCTTTAGTGCGGACAGGGGCCTATCTGCTTTTTCTTCCAGAAGATACCAGAGTGTAGGGAAGCTCAGTCAAAGTGAACACATGTGGTCTGAAAACCCATCATCAGATGCCACCCCACTCCCCTCATGTATCTGCTTGTCCCTCACACTCACTCCACGTCTAAAACGTGGTCCTGGCTGATGATCTTTTGCATAAGCTTCAGCATCTCTCTGAGATCCAACTGCACACACTTCCACCGGCCCCGGGCCAAGTGCCAGTTCTATAGCCATGCTTCAGAAACAGCCCCCCCCCCCACCCCCTGCCTTTGAGAACCCTGTCCCAACAGGGATCCTCCAGCCAGGGCAAGAAAGGGCCTGGGGCAGGGGAGAGGACAGTAGCAAGGGCCTTTCCTGAGTGTGGGGTTCAGAATGACAGCAACCTCCCCATAGAGAAAAGCCCATTTTCTTGCTGGAAAGGAAACTTCCAGGACTCCCGGGGTGTCTTAGCGCTGCACACAGGGAGATAGGTAGCCCAAGGCGCTGACTGCAGATCTCCACTCCTACCCCAACTGTCTGCCTTCAAAGCCCCAGAGAACAAAGAAGTCATCTCTTATGGCAATCTCCCGGAACAAACCCTGAGCCCACCTCCCTCCCGCCCCCCATCCCTGGCAGACTGGGGCCGCGAGCGCTTAAGGCTGAGCACCCCAGCTTGCCGGCCCGCCCTCGGCTCCCTCTGCGTGGGTCAAACCCTCCTCCCGGCTCCGCTGAGCCCCGCGCCCAGGGCGCGTCACACAGGTCCCTCCGACGTCGGGACGGGACGTGGGCTCTGGGGTCGCAGGAGGAAGCGGGCCAGGTCTCTCCGGCCCACGGGCAGGTGGCCGGGCCGAGTTGTGGTCCGGGACCCGCGGGCGGAGGCCCCTCCCCCCCCCCCCCCCCCCCCCCCGTCCCGTAAGGCAGAGCTCGCGTCTCCCTCGGGCCCCGGGGATTTTGCAAAACTTCAAAGCCGGCCCCGCGGGCCGGGCCGGGTCGGACCGGGCCGGGCCAGGCCGAGCCGAGGCGGCCCGAGCCGCTGCGCGCTCCGACGAAGTGAGACTCTGACCGACGGCGGCGGTGGAGCGGCCCCACGACGCCCACGCGCCGGCCCCGGCCCCGGCTCCACTCCCACCCGGCGGACGGCGGACAGCGGCTCCGGCCCGCCGCCTCTCTGCCCCGGTGGCCGCGCCCGGGTGGGGCTGGAGCCCGCGGCCGGCGGCAGGGAGGCCGGGCTGAGGCGAGCGGCGGTGGCCTGACCCTGCGGGCCAGGGAGCCCCCGGTGCCCGGGTGGCCGGGGCCGGCCCGGGCGGGGGGAGGCGGTCCCGGGCCGCGCTTACCCGGCGTGGAGGCGCCCTCTGAAGTCCGTGCGCGCCGGGCCGGCCACATGCCGAGCTCGACCCCGCGCTGGGCGCCGCCCCTCCCGGCTCTCCTCTCCCTCCCGGCAGCCCCGACTCCCGAGCGCCCTGCCCCGTTACCGCGGCGGAGCGGCGGCGACTCCCGCGTCGGGCGCCGGGGCTGGGCCGCGTCCTCCGCTCCGCTCCGCTCCCCTCGGCCGCGCTGCCCACACTGGCCCCGCGCGCGCAGCCGGCCGCTCGTCGCCCCTCCGGGTGCCCGGCGCCGGGGCCCGAGCCGCGCGAGCTGATTGGCGCTGGCCGGACGCCGGGGCGAATCCCGCGCCCAAGAGGGGACGGGGCGCCGGGGATCTCCCGAAGAGCCTCCGCTCCGCTCCTCCGCCTTCTGGCCGGCTCCGGAGACGGCTGGCAGGAGCGCGCCCCGCCGGAGTCTCCCGAGAATGAGAGGCTTGCCGCTTGGGGGACCCGCGGGTGTCGCTCGCTGCCCACTGGCAATCGACTGCCTGCCGATGCTCCCGGGAGGCTCCTTTAGTTCCCCGTTTGCTCACCCACGGGGCCCGGAAAGTCCAGGGACACCGGGGTTGCCTTGTTATGGAGGGGTCCCCTCCGTGGGGAGGGGCAGGAAGGGAGACCATGTGTCCTGGGGGCTGAGAAGGCGGGAGCTGGCCTCCTTCCTCCACCCCCAGCCGACTGGAGGAAGTGTTAATGGTGCGCTATCTCGATTTCTTGTCTCAAAAGACGCTCTTTTAATGTTTTAAAACTCAACCCGGGGTGATGGCGGTGGTGGTGTGTGTATGTGTGTGTGTGTTGTTCACACCACATCGCCCCTCCCTCCTCACATCAGTTCTGTAGTTCATCTGTGGAAGAACTAGATGGAAGAACGTGGTCACATGCAGAACTCTCCAAAGCATCTCAGTGCAGCTCTTTTGGACCGTTCTTTTTCCTGACCCCGATGCTGCTGTTTCTCTCAGCTGGACTGGAGGCAGGCGAGCAGAGAGGGATGGAGCCACTGCCGGATAACGCTCAAGGACAGAACCAAGGGTCCCGCCCACACCACAGAGACGTCCCCCTTCTCACCACGTTATTGCTGGAGGTTTCCAGGAAAACGCTGTGATTGTTGTTGGGTGCCATGGTGTTGGTTCTGACCCACAGCAAACCCACAGCACAGCGAAGGGAACACTGCCTGGTCCTGTGCCATCCTCACGATTGTGCCGATGTACGAGCCCACTGTTGCAGCCACTGTGTCAATCGATCTCAATGGTCTCTCTCTCTCTCTCTCTCTCTCTCTCTCTCTCTCTCTCTCTCTCTCTCTCTCTCTCTCTCTCTCTCGATCGCTCGCTAACCCTCCACTTCACCAAGCATGATGTCTTTTTCCAAGGACTGGTCTCTCTCATAACATGCTCAAAGTCCATGAGCTGAAGTCTCCCCATCTTAGCTTCTAAGGAGCCTTGTGGTTGTACTTCTTCCAGGACAGACTTGTTTGTTGTTCTGTTGTTTTGTGGTACTTTCAATATTCCTTACCAAGAGCACAATTGTAATGCATCAATTCCTCTGTGGTTTTCCTTACTCACTGTTCAACTTTTCTTTTCTTTTAAAAAAATCGTTTTATTAGGGGCTCATACAACTCTTATCACAATCCATACAAATATCATTTGTGTCAAGCACATTTATACATTTGTTGCCCTCATCATTCTCAAAATACTTGCTCTCCACTTAAGCCCCTGGCATCAGCTCCTCATTTCTCCTTCCTCGCCCTCTCCCTCCTCGTTCCCCCCTTCCTCATGAACCCTTGATAACTTATAAATTATTATTTTGTCATATCTTATACTTTCACATGCATGTGAGGCAACTGAAAATACTATGGCTTGGGTCAGCCACACCTTAGTCTTCAAGGTGACATGCTTGCTCTTCAAAATTTTAAAGAGGTCTTGTGCAGCAGATTCGCCCAATGGAATATGTCATTTGGTTTCTGGACTGCTGCTTCCAGGAGCATTGATCATGGATCTGAGCCAAGTGAAATCCTGACAACTTCCATCTTTCTCCACGTATCATAATGTTGTTATTGGTCCAGTTGGGGGGACTTTTGTCTTCTTGACATTGAGTTGCAATCCATTCTGAAGGCTGTCGTCCTTGATCTTCATCAGCAAGTGTTTCACGTCCTCTTCAATTTCAGCAAACAAGGCTGCGGCATCCGCATTTCTCAGATTGCTAATGAGTCTTCCTCCAATCCTGATGCTCAATTCTTCATATAGTCCAGCTTCTCACATGATTGGCTCAGCATACAGGGTGAGTAAGTATGGTGAATATACAACCGTGATAAACACCTTTTCTGATTTTCAACCATTAAATATCCCCGTGTTCAAATGACTACCTCTTGGTTCATGTACAAGTTCTACATGAACATAATGAAGTGTTCTGGAATTCCCCTTCTTCTCCTTGCCATCCATAGTTTGTTATGATCTACCTAGTTAAATGCCTTTCTTTACATTGTCACTAAAACACAAACAACTGTGGCAGTTTGGGTTGTCTAGAGAAACAAAACAGTGACACTCATATCTGTATAGGGAAGAACTTTATGTCAGGAAGTCAGTTCATATCAAGAAAGCATCACGGCCCAGTCCAACTCAAGGCCATAAGTCTGACGCTAACTGGGACCCTCTTCTGACTCATGTAGCCTCAGGCTGATGGTGCTGAAAGGTGACACAGGAAATGGAGATCATAGGTCAGTGGATGCCGAGTCTTGTGGATCCAAGGATGGTGGAATTATGACAGGGCACAGATGACAGCTCCTAGGTTGGCTTCCTGGGTCAGTGGCCCACATGTGGCCACCCTTGGAGGCAGACACAGAGTTCCAGCAAGCAGAGAGGGTGAAGGGTCAGAAGGAGCGGAGAAGTTCTCAATGTCTCTCATAAAAGGGCCACACATTCCAGGAGGCCATCATCAGGCTGTGAAGTGATTGACAGGTTGGGCTTCAGCCCTCCACATGTGCAAATTGACATAAAATCTAACGGACACGACATCCTTCTGATATCCTTTGTTTTCAATCAAGAGTCATCTGATGTCAGCAATGCTATCCCTTGTGTCATGTCCTCTTCTGAATCCAGTTTGAGTTTCAGGCAGCTCCTTGTCAATGAATTGCTACACAGTTGTTTAATTGTCTTCAGCAAAAATTTACTTGCATATGATATTAATGATACTTTTTCAATAACGGAGGTTGGCTGAATGAATCCAAGGCTGGCAGTCTACGGATGGCCCTTGCGATTGGCAGGTGGTATAATAGATTGACGAACCAGATAGAGGATCCAGATCCAGCAGGTGAAGGAGCGCGAGAGAGCTCCATTCGGCTCAGGATCTCTGTAGTACAAGAGGCCACACCCCCAAGGAGATGTCACCAGGCTACCACCTGTTTGAGAGGTTGGCCTCCACCTCTACCTGCTCCCAGGTACATTGAGTTGACAAAATCTAACCATCACACTACCCTTTCAGATGGTTGAATGTCGACAGTTCTTTTTGGTTCAGTGACTCTGTGTATTCCTTCCATATTCTTTTGATACTTCCTTTATTATTAAAAATTGCCCATAGTTAATCTGAGGACTCATGTGGGAAAATACATGGTGTCTGGGAAAGCAGAAGACAGTTGTACCAAGACTGTTGAACTGTTGGTAGGTGGACAATCATGGTCTTGCTACATCAATGCCCTGTATGTTGTATTAAGATATGCATTATTTCAGCAAACCTGTGATGGACAGTCTCAGTGATTGTTATTGTAAATTTCCCTGAGAATTAACCCCATTGTGTATAAACAGTGTCCAGCTATGAAATGACTGATTCTGTACAACTGAATAATTCAGGTACTGTGATATGGAGGTAGTTTACATTGACCTAATATTCCTTTCTCCCCAGGGTTTATGTTAGACAGGGTTCTCTTGAGAAACAAAACCAGGGAACTAATACTTATTTACATATATATTTAGATAGCTAGATAGATAGGTAACATAAGAAATAAACAGCTAAAAAAGCAGTACAAATGGCTCAGTGCAACTCACTTCTGGGAGACAGCTCATACACTGGCAGTCCTTCAAGTCTTGAGGGCTGCCTGGTAGTCCTCTGTAGAGCAATTCAAGCTATCTGGCCACAGGCACAAACAGCAAAGCAGGTCACCAACAGTCAACCAAATGACAGGGTCTGACAGTCCCCAGCTCGAGAGATGTATATTCCAGTAGTGTGGCGAAGCAGGTCTTGAAGGAACCTCAAATTACAGTGACAGTCCTTGGGTTAGGTGTCCCATGGGTGGTGTAGCTTGCAAATTGAGGCACAGAACAAGCAAGGCAGCCGCACACTGGTCTTACGATCAAAGAGCAAGAGACAAGAAAGGTGAGGCTCGCTGAGCCATTCATCTCTCTGCCCTTCAATTAATCCCACATGTCTTCATTGGTCACATTGGCACAATAAACTTTAATTATCTCAGGGTTATAAAAAAATTAGTTCCAGGGGCTAATCAAAGACAATATTAATGGAAGATCGTTATGTCCCAGGGGGATGATTGATAAGGCTCTCTACCATAAATTAGCATGGAGGTTTTGAAAAGGAGCCAAAAAGATAAAAAACTAACAATAACAAAACATAAACCCAGGAATGGGTTTTGGACTCGCACTAAATCCCAACTCCAACTTAAGAACAATTAGTTCTTACATCGTGGCCCTGCTCAGCACCCACCCTCAAAAAGGGGATGTAGAAGATGCTGGGGCTATAGGACAATGTGGCGAAGGAGGTAGATGGTGCCCGGCTAGCAGATAAAGTAGCATCTGGGGTCTTAAAGGCTTGTCTCCAAAGAAGCCTTTAAGTGAGATGTCAACTAAGTCCACCATCATCAGTCACCAAAGGACTGTAAATCATATAATCCAAAGCTGAAGGAGGGATTAGTATCAGAGCCTAAACTGTGAGATTCTGGTTTGCAGAAGGCTAGGGATAACGGTGGGAGCCCAAGACACATTTGTGAGATCTACACAGGAAAAAAGCCTCCAGTGACTTCCCTCTATACACAATTGAGGCATGGGAGGAAAGTGGTTACTAAACAGAGTGCACTGGAGAGATGAGTCGAGAAGATCAAAGAGATAAACCTGACTTGGACAATGAAAACTTTGCCAGTTGATCACTCCTCTGATGCATGCTGGACCTGACCTGGTTTTCAACATTTCCGGATTTTCGTTTATTCATACTGGGATTTGTCTCAGAGCTGTTATGTCATGGGGGTCACCCTCTTGAAGTTGTGCTATATGCTACTGTTTTTTGGTGTATGAAACCCAGGATTGATGAACCTATAGGGACAGTAAGTAGAATAAGGGTTTTGGGTTGGGGGTACAGTGGTGGTGATGGGGGCCGGCTATAAAAGGGAGACATAAGTCAAGAAAAAGAATGCTTGGAAACGGACAGTGGTAGCAATTGTACAATTCTGTGTGACGTGATTGAACTGTGGAATGATATGATATATGTATTAACTTGCTGTTAGTAATACATTTTTTAAAAGGGGGAAGAAAACCCCAAATCAAACTTACTGCCATCAAGGCAATAATCTTTTGTTGCCATAGAGTTCTTCAATATTGTTCCTCCGGGCTTGAATATTTTCTTCAGTTCTTTCAGCTGGAGATATGCTAAGTGTACGCTTCCCTGCTGGTTTTTTAAATCTGGGTCTTTGCACATTTCCTTGTCATACTTTACTTTGTCTTCTCGAGCTGCCCTTTGACATTTTATATTCAGCTCTTTAGCGTCATCATTTTTTAGCTACCCTACGGTCAAGAGCAAGTCTCAGAGTCTTTTGTCGCATTCGCTTTGATCTTTTCTTTCCTTCCTGTCATTTTAACGACCTTTTGCTTTCTTCATGTCTGTTTTTTCTGTCACCCCACAGCTCATCAGGTCTTCTGTCATTAGTGTTCAATGTGTCAAATCTGATCCTGCAATATTTTCAAAATCCAGGTAGGATATATTTTCACTCCTGTGGAATTATTTTGATTTTCTTCAAGTTCAAGATTAAATTTACATGTGAGAAATTGATGGTCTGTTCCACAGTTGGCCTTGGTCTCTTTTTGGCTGCTAATATTGAGTTTTTACATAACCATTTCCTGTAGATATAGCTAATTTGATTCCATTTTACAGTCACCGTTTATGTTGTTAAAAACAAGTATTTGCAAGTCACTGATCACCTGATATTCTATCATATGATTTCCAGCCTCGCTTCTAGCATTAAGGCTGTATTTTCCTTCCTCCTTGTTTCCAACTTTTTAATTCCAATCAGTAACAATAATCAATGCATCTTGATTGCATGTTTGATCGAGTTCAGACTGAAGTACTTGACAGAATTTTTTAATTTCTTCATCACTAGCTTTAGTGTTTGGTGTGTAAATTTGAACAATAGTTGAATTAACTGCGCTTCCTTGTAGACATACGAGTATGAGTATTATCCTACCACAGAGAGCATTGTACTTTAAGATTGATCTTGGAATGTCCTTTTTGATGACCAATGTGACACCATTCCTCTTGAATTTGTCGTTCCGGACATCATCAAGTACATGATTGTTCAACTCCAAATGGGCAGCACCAGTCCATTTCAGCCCACGAATGCATGTGATATTGATATTTATGCTTTCTATTTCATTTTGATGACTTCCAAGTTTCCTAGATTCACACTACATACAGTCTACATTCGGATTTATCAGTTTGTCATACTGTGGTGGCGCATGTGTTGCTGTGATTCTGGAAGCTATGTCACTGGTCTTTAAATTCCAGCTGGGTCTCCCAGGGTAAATAGATTTTGGTGGAGATTCTAGAATAGGAACAGACCATGAAGAAGGAACAGGCTATCCATGCTGAGGGATTAGCCACCGAAATGCTTATAAATACCAGTTGAACATTGTTAGGTAGAGAGCTGGAAGAAGATCCGGGTCAGTTATGAAGGCACTCCAACTATGACTGCGGAAGACATTCCTCCTCCACGTAGAATCAACCTTATGGATGTGGATGGAGTAAAGCTTTGGAGACCTTCTTTTTTAAAAAAGCAACAACAACATTTTATTGGGGGCTTGTACAACTCTTTTCACAATCCATCCATCCATCCATTGTATCAAGCACATTTGTACATTTGTTACCTTCATCATTCTCAAAACATTGGCTTTCTACTTGAGCCCTTGGAATCAGCTCCTCATTCCCCCCCCCGTTCCCCCTCTCTCACAAACTCTTGATAATTTATAAATTATTATTATTTTGTTATGTCTTACACTGTCTGACATCTCCCTTCACCCACTTTCCTGTTGTCCATCCCCGAGACAGGGGGTTATATGAAGATCCTTGTGCTAGGTTCCCACTTTCTACCCCACCTTCCCTCCACCCTCCTGGTATCACCACTCTCACCACTGATCCTGAGGGGTTCACCCCTCATTTGTGTTGAGGGAGCACAACTCACAATGAGAATAAACAGCTCTAAACATACATTGACAATTTGTATCTGGAATGTCCAAAGTATGAATCTAGGAAATTGAAAGTCCTTAAAAATGAGAGTTCACGAAAATTGATATCCTGACTTGAGGAGCTCATCTTTTAAACTATATCTACAATGTTCTGCTGAAATTTGCGTTTGTCAGGGTATCTGACTACATGTATTGCTAAGAGAAAGACAACAGACTGAAATAGGTACATTGGTATGATTCCAAGTGTACAGCACTCTGCAAAAGGCAAAACGGTAGATACAGTAAAAGGATTAGTGGCTTCCAAGAGTTTATTCATGGAGTGGCGTGAGGATGAACAGGTGAAGCACAGACCATGCTAAGGGCAGGAAAGTATTCTGCATGACATTGTAATGGTGAATCTAGGACCCACTGCCATAGGGTTGATTCCAACTCACAGAGACCCTATCTAGGTTCCAAGGCTGTACATCCATATGGAAGCAGAGAGCCTCCTCTTCCCCCCACGGAGAGGCTAATGGGCTTGTATCACTGAGCTGAGGTTGCCAGTCCAGCTAATAGTACCACCAGGGTCTTCAGAGGGCAGGTAGGAAGTGCATAGGAACTCATACATTCTGATAAATATTGCTGTAAACTTAAAACTGTCCTATAAAACAAAGAGTTTTATTGGTCTCTTCCCATCAGAAGCAGAGCAGACTTAAGAAACCCAAAGACACATGAAATAATTAGTTCAAAGTACTAAAGAGCCACGCCAACCTCATCCTCCATGACCCCGAGACTAGAAGAACTCGGTGCGTGCAGAGCAACCTTGTGCACAAAACAGAGACACGGGCTGGGCCGGCGCTGGTCTCACGGTCATTCTTGTGTTTCAGCTGCTTGTGCAGCCGCTGTGTCCGTCCAGCTTGTCAAAGCGCTTCCTCTGTTTTGCTGCCCCTCCACTTTACGGAGCACGCTGTCTTTTCTCAGGGACTGGTCTCTCCTGACAACATGTCCTAAGTATGTGAGACAGTCTCACCGTCCTTGCCTCTAGGCAGCATTCTGGCTGTACATTCTCCAAAACATGGGGCCGGAGGAAACCAGCCTCCCACAACCAAAGAGTCAGAAGGTGCAAATGTATAGCGATAAGATATAAAGATTATAGTAAAATCATAGAGAATACGATAAGAGAGAGAATAAAATAAAGGAATTAGACACATTTTATGATAGCATGCTCACCTCAGCTCCTCTTGAACTAGGAGATGTGAGAGCGAGCCTTTACTCTCTTAGGATATTTATGGATAGCCCAAGACATGCGTATTCAGTAGTTATGTGGCATTTACATGAAGGTCCCTGAGTTCACAGGTGAGGAAACCTAATGCCTGTATTGTAGGAAGGCACAACGTGTGTGTGTGTATGTGTGTGTGTGCGCGCGTGTGTGTGTTTGGGTGTCACGCTGGAAGAGAGAAAAGGATAGTGTCTGTTTCCATAGGGAGATAGCATCAACCATGTGCTCGCTTTAAGGCAGCATGGCTGTTAAAGGGAGAATCTGTGGGAAAGATTTTTAAAGCAGGAAACTGTACCTGGACTTTACGTCTAACTTACCAAAGTGGAGGCTTTCCTACCGTGGACAGGCAGCTTTCCAGAGTCCCTCTGTCATCAGTTAGGGAACATAGTCCTCGTCGTATTCCCCCCAGTGTGAGTTTCCCACACCAGGGTGCTTTCAATAGTCTTTGCCAGCCCCTTACTTCAAATGCATCAATTCTTAGTCAGTCTTTCATGCTCATTGTCCAACTTCCACATACGTATAAGGCCATAGAAAATGCCATGACTTGGGTTATACCTTTTTCCTCAAAGTAATATCCTTGATTTTCAACACTTTAAAGAGGTCTTGTGCAGCACATCTTTTAAAATCATTTTATTGGGGCTCATACAACTCTTATCACAATCCACACATACATCAATTGTGTAAAGCATACATACATTCGTTGCCCTCGTCATTCTCAAAATTTGCTTTCTGCTTGGGTTCCTAGAATCAGCTCCTCATTTTCCTTTCCCCCCTCCCCCTCCCCCCACTGTTCCGCCCTACCTCATGAACCCTTAATAATTTATAAATTATTGTTTTATCTTATCTTACACTGCCTAGCGTCTCCCTTCACCCACTTTCTTATGCAGCAAATTTACCCAACGCAGTGAGGAGTTTGACCGCTTGGCTGCTGCTTCCATGAGCTTTGATTGTGAACCCACGCAAGATAAAATCCTTGACAGTGTCAATAATTTCTCTATCACAGTTCACCTGTTGGTCCAGTTGTGAGGACGTTGGTCTTCTTTACATAGTGTTGTAATCCACACTGAAAGCTGCAATCCTTGATGTTCATCAGCGAGTGCCTAGAATCCTCCTCACTTTCAGCAAGCAAGTTTGTGTCATCTGCATATAATAATGCTTCCATCAATCCATGCTGTATTCTTTTTCATATAATAAAGGTCCTCTGATTAATAGATCTTATTCATGTCTTATTCTGATGTAAATAAGTATGGTGAGACGATACAACCCGGATGTACACCTTACCTGACTTGAAAGCATGCAGTCTTCCCTTAAAACCCTTTAAACCTATTTAGGTGTAAATTTAACAGTCTGTGCAGGATTTTTATATTGAAAACTATCAAATCCTGATGAAAGAAACCAAAGATGTGAATAATTGAAAAGCATATAAGGTGTTCATGGAATATAAAAGTCAACATTGTAATCATGACAATTCTCTCCAAACTGATATACAGGTTTGATGGCATTGTTACTAAAATTGTGGTTATGCATTGGGCTACCAACAGCAAGGTCAGTAGTTTGAAACCACCTGTCACTCACTCCCCAAGAGAAAGACGGGCTTTCTACTTCCGTAAAGTGTTACATTTCAGAAACCCCTAAAGGTAGTTCTGTCCCGTTCTACAGAGTTGCTGTGAGCCAGCATTGACTCAACAGCAGTGAGTGATTTATTTCTTGTGTGTGTGTGTGTTTACTGAAACTCCAGCAAGGGTTTTGTAGATAACAAAAATATTAGTCTACACACTTAATTCTAGCCCCAATCCAAGAACTGTTAGTTCTTATGACATGGCCTGCTTGATGCGCATTCTTATGAAGTGAACATCTGCTACACAATACACATGTCCCTACATTTATTTGGCCACTGCCCCCTTCAAAAGGTTATGCAGCACTTTCCTCGCGATTAAAAACTTTTGACTAGAGCCCAAAATACAGGATACATTATAGGTATCTGCTTTTGAAGTGCCTCCCTCTCGGATCATTCCAGCACCCCCAGGATACAATATCATTCACTTTGGGTAGCACTGCATCACAACATTGATAACTCTCAAAGATGTTATGCTGAGTGAAATGTCAATCACTACCGGACTGATATGAGTTCACTCATAGGACATGAGAAAAACAAGGAAAACTATGGAAAGTAATAGTCATTAGAGGTTGTTGCAGGCAGGAGGAGGGAGGGTGGAAGGCAAGAAGCCCTGGTGGCATAGTGGTTAAGAGTAGGGCTGTAATCATCCAGGTCAGCAGTTTGAAACCACTAGCTGCTCTCTAGAAATACTGCACACTCTACTCCCATTAACAGCTACAGTTTCAGAGACTCACAGGGCAACTCTACCCCCATGCGATAGGCTTGCTGGGAGTCAGCTTCAACTCGATGGCAGTGAGTTTCTTTTTAAGGAGTGTGTGTGTGTGTGTGTGTGTGTGTGTGTGTGTGATGGGAACATTGGCATTGACTGAAGGTAACTGTGGTGACATAAATTCCTTTCGGTGGCTTTTGGCCTGGGTCCTCTGGGAAAACAGCTGGAAAGTTTCCCCTCCTCAAACCCTATTTTCTACCCTAAAGGTTTGAATCAGCTTTGTATCTCTGGGCGTGGTGTATACTCCCTTTTATATACAGATGAATTCTATTTGCTAATATTTTCTAAAGAATTTTGTGTCCATAACTCCGTTGTTTTCTTTTCTTATGCTATCTTTATACTATATGGTTTTGAATCAAAGTAATACTCATTTCATAAAATTAATTGGGAAGCGCTGAGCCTTTCCAAAGTTCTAGGAGAGACAGTGTAGAACTGGGACTACTTTAAACAGTCAACTGCCCCGAGAGTGCAGCTCCTAAGCCGAAGCACAGGTCGTTTAACAAGATCCTTCCTTTGATGAGCCAGGGATGCCAACTTTTTATTATTATTAATCCTTTTATTGGGAGACTCTTACAAATCTTAGAACATTCCATCATTCAATTGTATTACACACACTTGTACATGTATTACCATCGGCATTTCTGAGGTAGTTAGTTTATTGTGCCAACCTGGCCGATAAACACATTATGGTACCTTGGGAGTGGGATACTGGAGAAACAAA
The DNA here is from genome assembly GCF_050624435.1 of Tenrec ecaudatus. Classification (NCBI taxonomy): domain Eukaryota; kingdom Metazoa; phylum Chordata; class Mammalia; order Afrosoricida; family Tenrecidae; genus Tenrec; species Tenrec ecaudatus. The sequence continues at coordinate 193,265,655 of NC_134530.1, read as the reverse complement.
TCATAAGATGGAGAGTAGATGTTTGTGTCACCTCTCCATCATGGTAGTGTTTCTTCTTTGTCTAGCCAGAGGTCAGATAAAGCCACAATTTACTCAGTTGTTTTCTGGGGAAAATATGAGAAGTGTGAAAATAGAAAGTTTGTAAGCCCACTTGCTTTCAGCCATTAAAATGTGATCTTTAGATGGGTTTAAGCTATGCCTACAAAGAAATCTGTGAAAACATATGCCCATCCCTTGCTTTGGAGTACTCAGGAAGTACTGTCAGAAGCTAGAAAAAAATCTGGAACCATGAAGAAAACTCCTCTCTGGGGCGGAATGTTAAGGGGAGCCTGTGAGCAGGCTGAAATGCTTGCAAGGTGACCACCTGGATCTACTTGTTGAGTGGAAGTGGGAGAAATGCAGCAATAAAGAGACCGATTGAGTTTGGCCACTGACACCAGTGGACTTGGTTTACAGGGGGAAAAAAGGAGAAGACGAGTGGGTTGACCGGTCTAAAGTTCATGACCTAGCACTAGGGGGCTAGGCTTGTTGAGTACTGGTGAGAGCCCATGGTCTAAAGGCAAGGCGACCAATGGGCACCCTGTGGAGGCTGAGTGAGGCAACCCACATTGAGTTGGCCAGAACCCAACCAGATGGAGATTTTTGAGCCTGTGAACTAGTGCATATTGTTGCTAATTTTATGAATGACCTGTCCAGATTTGACTTTGCTTATGGATTCAGACTTCACAAGGTTCCAACTGGAATGAAGACTCTTCATGTTGAAAAATATGATTGTTTTCTCAGAGAACTGGGTTGACGTAAGTGGGCAGGATACAAATTGGATACTAAAAATTGGGGGAATAAAGGCATGAAGTGGTTGGCTTACAAACTTTCATAGGTGGGGGAACATATTCACAGGATTATAGGGTTAAGGTGTAGGTGTTACTTGCAATCGTGAAGCTAAAGAATTATGTATACAGGTGGCAGGTTGGCAAGGGGTGGATTGATGTAGTTAGTTTATTGTGCCAATCTGGCTGATAAACATATGGGTTAGTTGAAGGGCGGAGGGATAAAATGGCTTGGTGAACCTCGCCTTTCTAGTTCTCGGGTCTCTTGCTTTGTGATGGTCGGACCAGGATGCAACTGCCTTAGCCAGTTCCCTGCTTCAGCTGGCAAAGCTCACTTCCTGCAAGACATCCCTGAGGAGAAGCCACATGGACCTGCCCCAATGCAGCCCTGGGTGCTGGAGCAGCCATATGCAGACCCCTGCCAGCGCTGAGATGCTTACACATTCACTGACTCAGCTTTCCTCCTGCAGTTGGCATCATTGCATCTGTTTTGTGAGATGTAGGAGGACTTTGGGGATTGGTGTCAGACATATGGGCTAATATTGGACTTGTGGGCTTAGGCAGCACGGGGTTGGGATGTTTTCTTTATGTGCACTTAACCTTTATATAAAATGCTCTCTCACATATGAGTTTCTGTGGCTTTGTTTCTCTAAAGTACCCTATCTAACACAATTTCCAGAACATTTTTCTTTCTACTTGACTCTTGGTATCAGCTCCTCTTTTCCTCCTTCCTCCTCCCCTCCCCCTCCTAATCCTTGATTAATTATATATTATTGTTTTTTCACATTTTACACCATCCGTTGTCTCCCTTCACCCACATTTCTGTTATTCCGCCCCGGGGGTGGGGCTATATCCAACCTTGTGATTGGTTCTCCCTTTTTCCCCCTCCACCCTGTTCCCTCCCCTCACGATAACCCTATTCCCACTATTTGTTCCTGAGGGGTTTATCTGTCCTGGATTCTATGCGTCGAGAGCTCTTATCTGTACCGATGTGCATTCTCCGGTCTAGCTGGATTTATAAGGTAGAACTTAGTCATGATAGTCCTGGGCTGGGGGGAGTGTGTGTGTGTGTGTATAAGCATTCAGGAACTAAAGGCATGATGTGTGTTTCATTGGTGCTATACTGCACCCTGTATGAATTGTCCCTTCCTTCTATCCCTTCTGTGTGTGTTTGTGGGGTGGGGGGGATGTCCAATTGTCTACAGATAGGCTTTGGTTCTCCACTTCAACCCCCTTTGTTCACATCAATATAATTTTTGGTTTTGGATCTTTTGATATCTGATACCTGTGGACACCTCATAATCACACAGGCTGATGTGCTTCTTCGATGTGGGCTTATATGGTTCCCTGCTTGTTTAACTTCAATCCTTTAAGACCCCAGATGCTATATCTTTTGATAGCCAGGCACCATCTACTTTCTTCACATTTGCTTATATACTCATTTTGTCTTCAGCGATTGTGTCAGGCAGGTGAGCGTCACAGAATGCCAGGTTATTAGAACAAAGTGTTCTTGTGTTTAGGAAGGCCTTGAATAGAGGCCCAAAGTCCATCTACTTTCTTAATACTTAACATATAAATATATATACATTGACCTCTATCCATATCACTATAAATTAATATATTTACATATATACAGGTCTATAGCTATACCTCTATGAATAGCTTTTGCCTCCTATTTCTTTCCTCTATTCCTTTCACCTTCCTCCTGTGCCACTATCATGCTCACCTCCATTCAGGTCTCAGTAATTCCTCTCGGATACATTACACTTGATCAAACCCCACCAGGCATTCTATGCCCTCCTCGCCATCTATTGTAGATTCCCTGGTCCCTGAGTTTGTTGACTGCCCACTCCCACTCCCCAACCCCTCCTCTCCCATGCCCCCATGGAACCACCCATCTGTTGTTTTCTCCTTGGGATTGTTTGTCCTGCCTATCTTATATAGATAGACATAGGGAGAAAGGAGGGGGGGTGGGAAAGCAAATAAATAGTTCCAGGTCTGTCTGCTGACCTTTATGAATGCTTTCCAATTGGGTCTGATGAGGTGCCAAGCCCTGTCCCCCAAGTCAGAAGTTTATTTTTGGATTCCTCAGGGACTTGGTTACCTTTGCTCCCCTTGCTGCCCTGTTGCACATCCTTCCCATTACACCCCTCTGTGCACGGGTCAGACCGGGCCCACTTTCTGCACAGTGTCTCCTGTGCAGTTCTCCATAGCACTATGGGTCAGTGAGGGAACATCATGTCTCCTAGTGGGGCCAGCCCTACATTCCTCTCTGTGCACTGGCTGCTCTGAGCAGGGATGCCATCCAGGGGCTTGGTGGGCCATGATGAGGTTCTCTCTCTCTCTTTCCCTCGTAGTTTGCGCCTGTGTGTTCTGGACAGACCCACCACTCTCCCTGGCTTTATCTTCAGTGGTGTCCTCTGTGTTACATTCTTCTGGGAGCGGGTGGTGGTGGTCAACATAGCCTGCCGAGGGCCTGGCCCGTGTCCTCTCTGTTAGTTCGCTGCTCCATGCTATGTTGCCGTCAAGGCTTGGTGCTCCAGCATGAGGTCAGGTCCCTCTCTCCCTTTCCTGTGGAGACATAAACAATAACCTGTTCTCCCACCACCCTTGTCTTTCTTTTCTTTTTTTCTCTCTTTCCCCCTCCTGTTTAGTTGGCTGCCATATGCATCCCCTGCCAAAGTGCCTGGGCCTTGACCCGGGTGGCTGCACTCAGTAGCTTCCCTCGGTGCCCATTGTACTTTGGAGCTTCCCTCGGTGGGCGCGTGTTGTACTTGATGGACTCCACTTTTTGATCTCTAACCAGGATTATCAAAGGTCTTCGGGGTTCTTTCCTCTCTTGGGTCTTAAAACTAGTAATTCGATATGGTCACGTTAGCTCTTTGATGCTTTAAAGGAGAGTTTTAACATAACTTACCCAAATTTTCAGTTTAGCGTGGCATTCAGGGATTTGATCGATTCCGTTCTCTCTCGCTCTGAGAAGCAGACGTTCTGAAGCTGTGTGTTGGTGGGCGTTGCTGTTGTATGGGCTTTTCACCTGGGACGATTCATTTTGGGTTAAAATGGACTTTTTGCTAACAGATCTATAGAGCTCTATCAAAAGACAAACTGTACACATCCCTTGCGCTCCTGTGTGCATTCAAGCAGAGTAAGTTGTTGAAGGTAATGTTCTTCTCCCGTTCACTCTCATGACAGAATTGAAGGACTCTCCCGTAAAGGGTGGCACCACTTAAAGGAGTGAGAAGACAGAACTCAACATCACGGTACCCTCTTGGCCAAGAGAAGCCGCCCACGTATGGACCGCGGTGCTCGACACCATGGACACGGGGATGGACTGTGACAAGAGCGGTAAGAGCCCCAATAAACTGATTTTAAAAAGAGAGGGAAGCAGCCCATCTTTCGTCATCTGAAGGATCCATTTCTTCTGACAAGCCAGTCTTGACGTCATCACTGAAGCTGGAGGGAGTTTTTCCTTCTTCCTGGAACACAAGATCTTCCGGCGGAAGCTTCCTGAGATACAAAAAGAGGCGTTCTTTTCATGTCCTCTGCGGGCCACCTCTGCGATCTGGCTCTCGAGCCATGTAGGACATGAGATCTGGGCTTTAGGCTTGCTTTCTGAAGCCGTCACGGACTGGATTAATCACAGATGTAAGATGTTCTCTAGGGAGGGCCCGTGATACAGCCTAGCTCAGTGTTACCGGTCCACAACTGTGTATCCAAAATCGGGAAATTGAAAAACTCTCCGAGAATCAAGTTTTAGAAAGATCTTTGAGTAGCCAACCCGAGCTGCCCCGAGCATAGGTGTTGGCAAAACTCGAGCCAGAGCGGGGCTATTTAGGGTTTGTTTAATTCTCTCACTTGGTATTTGATTCTTATGCATTTTGCTGCAAAACCATTACTGTGTCCAATTATCAAGTGCTGCCCTAGATACCGAGGGTGTTAGCTCACGGGCACGAATGACACCAGATTCCTTTCTAAAACAAGGAAGAAGAAAATAATAGCCATTCTCCAAGAGACCGGGGGCGGGCGGCGGGCGGTGGGTGGGGGTAGGGCAGAGGGGGCCTGTGGTTTCTAACTCACGAGACAAAAGGGTCAAGGTGGAAGAGAGGAAGCATGGACATGGAGCTGAGGTAGAAGACTCGCGCCCTGTAAGATCACTCATCTGCGTCCACCTCCCCGTGAATCTTCATCTGAGTTCCTAAGCTAACTGAGCTTTTTCGGTCAGTGGGAGCGAGTAAAGCAGGTTGGCGGTGTGCCCATGCGGACGTGGGTGAGGACAGAAGGAGCATGCGCGAATGCATAAGCTCAGAGGCCCCGTACCACCGAAAAGACGAGTTCCCAGAACTCTCAGAGGATGCGGGGAGGTGGGGGCAATGAGGGAGGAGCTGCTGCCAGATTCCCTTCTCTCCCAAGACTGGGGAATTTGGACTCTGGTAACGTGTTACCAATCATCCACAGGGGCAGCTACTTAAGTGAAGATCTGATTTTCATCTATATTTAAGTTTATTTAACGTTAAGTTTCCCCTGAAATGTCTGTCCTTTCACGTTCTCACTAGGAGGATTCCATAGTGTCTCGTCCCTTGAGACAAAAGTCTTGTATTTAATGTATAGCCGCTTCTCGGAAATAGGGATTTTTTTATGCTACTTGTAGTTCAAATAATCATACCGCAAAAACAGATAGCACAGTTCAGTGCTTATGAACGTGAACCTCGTCACGAGACAAGCTCGGTCTGAACCCTTTCCCAACCACAGTGCCCTTAGGAAGAGACCGAACCTTTCTTAGCCTTCCTTCCTCGTCTGCAAAATGGGGCACAAACACCCTGACTTCTTTGTTGTTAGCTGCTACCGAACTAGCCCCAGACCCCCGAGACCGCATGCATAAAAGTCTGACCATCTCCGGTGTCACTCCCACGGTAGGTCGCAGCATGTATTGTGATCGGTGAGTTTCTGGTCGCTTCTCAGTGGTACATCAATAGCCCTGCTCATCATGGTCTGGAAGCCCCTCTGAAGTGTTTGGCATCATCTCACTGCCATGGGTTCGATTCCGGCTTCTCTGACCCTGTAGGAATTGTAGAACTGCCCTCATGGGTTTCTGAGACTGTAGCTCTATGGAAACAGAAAGCCTCATCTTTCTCCCTAAGAGCAGCTGATGGTTTTGAACTGCTGCCCTTGTGGTTAACAGTCCAGTGCATAACCCACAATGTTAGCAACTCACAAATCCCTACTGACGGATGGGTAGTAGTGATGCGTGCGATGCATTGGCTGAGAATCAACCTGGGTCGCCTGAGTGGAAGGTGAGACCTCTCCACTGAGCCCCCGCTGACCCGCTCCTGCCTCTTATGGTGGCACACACGGAGCATGCCTGCATCAGTTCCTTCAGTTTGTTCGTATTGTCCTCTGGCCATTTTCAACTTATGTGACCCCAAGCACGCAGAGTAGAATGACCCCACGGGGTTTCCAAGGGTGTGACCTTCCAGAAACAGTTGCTTGTTTTGGCTTTGGACATACCTCTAAGGGAATGTGAATCATCACCCCTTTGGCTAGTAGTGGAACATCTAATCATTTGTGCCACCCAGAGACTACTTAAGCACAGTATGTGTGCAATAAACAAGCTTTAAAAATCTTTAGTGTCTCCTTGGGCACCTGAATCCCCACAGTGTGTGCTGCTTCATGTTGACGTGACTAGCCAAGGATCTGTTTTCAATTTTCACCCAGAGATGGTCTTTCTGAGCAGACTCTGCCCACCCCCTCTTTCACCTGTCCTCGTGAGCAGGACTGATGTGTGAGGTGAAACAGCAGTTTACAGAACGAGCAGTTGCTCTTTTGATCGAATGTTGTCAGTCACTTCTCTCCAGAGGGCATAAATATTCATCAGAGAACAATGTGCTGGACATTATTGTACACTGGGGGAAATTAAGCAAACTGGGGGAAAACATGAGTGACTCTTCGAAGACAGGGCTCACACCCAAACAGTGCCTCCCAAGACTGGAGAGTTCCGGGGCATACATGTGTGGTAGTTACATAATTTCATGTCAACTTGAAGATATGTAAAAGTGTAGGGGTCGTATTCAACCTGTCAATCAGTTCACAGCCTGATGGTGCCTCCTTGTGGGCGTGGCCTTTTCATAAGGAGGGTCCTGGGAACCTCCCCTTCTCTCTCTGCCTTCACCTTCCTGCTGGCTGACCCTGACTGCTGCCAGAGCCCGGGGAGGGTGTGTGTGTGTGTGTGTTACCACTGCCGTTGGATCCACATGACCTTGTGGCTCTTCCTGCCTCTGCATCATTCATGTGACTGCATGAGTCTGAAGAGGGACTTATGGGCTATTATCTGTTATCAGAATTATGGACTTGAGTGGGACTGGGCTGGGATGTTTTCTCGATACATCATTACTTCTTGATATAAAGCGCTCTCTTATACACATGAGTGTAACTGGATTTGTTTCTCTAGTCAACCTGGCCTAAAACACAGTGTTTCCTTATAAAGCAAAGTTGGCATCTAATTTCCGTTTTGGGATAGGTCACCAGAAAAGATTTAAGAATGAATCAGTTCTTGAACAAAAAGGCACAAAAGAGCTATGGGGTAATTCAGTCAGTGAGGGAAGAGCAATTCCTGTTTTAGATTTGTAACTCCTATAAGAAGTTCCTGTAATGGCTGTAAACTTAAAGGAGAATCTTTGTTTGTTTTTTTAAACCTATGGTATTGTGAATTAAGTGGAAGTTGACATTTCAGAAAATCACTTTTGTATTCAACAACCTAGACTACTTATAAAATCTCCCAATAGCTTCCTGTGCTTTCCACTTTGGTTTCTCTTCTCCTCAGCTAGAATATTCTCTCCCCTTTCACTCAGGGTAACACCTGTCTATGCTCTACCCTACTGCTCCCCCTTCTCTTCCTCCCCCCCACCGCCGACCACCATAAAAGTCTGTTTCTTTGAGCATGAGAAAATCTTTATCTTGATTTTTTCTCTTATAATAATCACTTCATATAATATTTGTCCTGCTGTGGTTGACTAACACCACTCAACATGATATCCTCCAAATCCATCCATGCCCCGGGTATTTCACAGTTCATTGCTATTCATTAGAGATGCATGGTACTTATTGTGTACATGTACCAACAGTTCTCTATCGATTCTTACACTAAAAGGCACTTAGGCAAAGGGATCAGTTATCAGGCATCAAGGAACAAAAAAATCATACCATTGTGTGCTCAACTCCCCCATACGATTGCTAAAGACAAATGGGTCCATAAGCAAATGTGGTGAAGAAAGTTGATGGTGCCTGGCTATCAAAAGATATAGCACTGGGGTCTTAAAGGCTTGAAGGTAAACAAGCGGCCATCTAGCTCAGAAGCAACAAAGCCCACATGGAAGAAGCACACCAGCCTGTGCGATCACGAGGTGTCATAGGGATTAAGTATCAGGCATCATCGGAACAAAAAATCATATCATTGCGAATGAGGGGTGTGTGTGTGTGGAGTGGAGACCCAAAGCCCATTTGTAGGCCACTGGACATCCCCTTACAGAAGGATCTCCGGGAGGAGATGAGCCAGTCAGGGTGCAGTGTAGCAATAAGGAAACATACAACTTTCCTCTAGTTCCTAAATGCTTCCTCTCCCCCCCCCCACTGCCCCCGACTATCATGATCCCAATTCTACCTTACAAATCTGGCTAGACCAGAGATTGTACACTGGTACAGATAGGAACTGGAAGCACAGGGAGTCCAGGGCAGATGATCCTTTCTGGACCAGTGGTGTGAGTGGCAATACTGGGAGGGTGAAGGGAGGGTGGGTTGGAAAGGGGGAACAGATTGCAAGGATCTACATGTGACCTCCTCCCTAGGGGACGGACAACAGAAAAGTAGGTGAAGGGAGATGTCTGACAGGGCAAGATATGACAAAATAATAATTTGTAAATTATCAAGGGTTCATGACGGAGTGGGGAGCGGGGTGGGAGGGGAAAATGAGCTGATGCCAGGGGCTTGGGTGGAGAGCGGATGTTTTGAGAATGATAAGGGCAGTGAATGTACAAATGTGTTTTACCCAATTGATGTATGTATGGATTGTAATAAGAGTTGTATGAGTCCTAATAAAATGAATTTTTTTAAAGGCACCTCGGTTGTTTCCATCGTCTTGCGATTGGGAACAGTGCATTGATGGACATGGTCATAAGCAGCTGTGAGCATGTTATGGCTCTTCCTTCTTTAGGGAACACATCACGTAAAGGATGCTTAGCTCATGTGGCATTTCTACTCCCAGTTGTTGGAGGAAGTTCCGTGTTGCTCAGTTTTATAGTCCCACCAGCAGTGTATGAGGATTCCAGCCTCCAATGGAGAATCTTTTCCAGAAGAATTAGTTGATTTTGTTTAGATCTCTAATCACCTGAAACATGGACAACGCTTCTATTTGTCAGCATAATTCTGTACTTAACACGTCTCAAACATAGGACCTTCTTAAGGTCTTTGACAACTGGGACGATGAGACCATTCCATACATGGGGATACCGTGTGTGTAATTTACTAAGGCCGTGCAAAATGACTTACAGAGGAACTCTGTTGTTAACACTAGGGTCTGTTTGCCATTTGAAAAATGTAATGATACTCGTACTCTGAAAAAGAAGTTACCGTAGATACTCCTGTAGAAGCCAAGGTTTCAGCATTTTTTTTTAATTTCTCAAAGAGAAGACTTTATTTAACTACCACTTGCAGGTACTTTTCACAGGCCAGGCCCCATCCTAAGGTCTCTGAAAACAGTGCTATCCAATGCATGCTACATGCTACACGTCAGAGTCTCCGGTCCAGCAACTTAAACCCACTGCCACCGAGTCAATGCCAACTCATGGTGACCCTATAGGACAGGGTAGAACTGCCCTGTGGGTTTTCTAGGCTGTAACTCTTTTTTTTAAATCATTTTATTGGGGGCTCATACAACTCATCACAATCCATACATACATCCATTGTGTCAAGCACATTTGTACATTTGTTGCCAACATTGTTTTCAAAGCATTTTCTTTCTACTTGAGCCCTTGGTATCAGCTCCTTAGTTTTTCCCTTCCCTGTCTTCTCCTCCCTCCCTCATGAACCCTTGATAATTTATAAATTATTATTATTTTGTCATGTCTTACACTGTCTGATGTCTCCCTTTACCCCCTTGTCTGTTGTCCATCTCCCTGGGAGGGGGTTATAGGTAGGCCATTGTGATTGGTTTCCCCTTTCTCCCCCGACCTTCCCTTTACCCTCCTGGTATGGCTACTCTCAATATTGGTCCCGGGGAGTTTATCTGTCCTGTATTCCCTGTTTTTTTCAGCTCTTATCTATACCCATGTACATGCTCTGGTGTAGCCAGATTTGTAAGGTAGAATTAGGGTCATGAGAATGGGGGAAGGAAGCATTAAAGAACCAGAGGAAAGCTGTATGTTTCATCGGTTCTATACTGCACCCTGACTAGCCTGTCTTCACCCCACAACCCTTCTGTAAGGGGATGTCCAATCTCTTACAGATTAACTTTGGGCCTCCACTCCGCGCTCCTCCCCTCATTCACATTATGATTTTTTGCTCTGGGTCTTCGATGCCTGATACCCAATTCCATGACACCTCATGATCACACAGGTTGGTGTACTTCTTCCATGTGGGCTTTTTTGTTTCTCAGTTAGATGGCCACTTGTTCATCTTCAAGCTTTTAAGACCCCACATGCTATATTTTTTGGTAGCCAGGCACCATCAGCTTTCTTCACCACATTTGCTTATGCACCTGCTTTTCCTTCAGTGATCTTGTCAAAAAGGTGAGCATCATGGAATGCCAGATTATTAGAACAAAGTGTTCTTTCATTTCGGAAGTACTTGAGTGGAGGCCCAATGTCCATCTGCTTCCTTAATACTAAACCTATAAATATATGTACATAGAACTATTTCCCCATTGTCATATATAAATATATTTACATATGTACATGCCTGTATTTAGATATCTATAACTGCCCTTTGCCTCCTAGTTCTTTCCTCTATTTCCTTTTACTTTCCTCTTGTCCCACTATCATGTTCAGCTTTCATTTGGGTTTCAGTAATTCCTCTTGGTTACATTGCCCTTTATCAAGCCCTACCAGATCTCCTATACCCTCCTCACCAATGATTTTCAGTCACTTGTTTTCCCTTGTCCCTGGGTTTGTTAACACCCACTTCCTTTCCCCTGCCTCCCCATCTCCCATGTCCCAGAACTGTTGTCCTGTTGTTCACTCTTCGGCTTGTTTATCCCACCGATCCCATCCAGATAGCAATATGCAGGGACAACAATAAGCACAAGCACAAGACTGAGCACAACAAAGCAACAACAGAAAATAAAACAATAGCTACAACACCAACTACAAAGGCAACACCAAAAAAAGGAAAACCTGTAAATAGTTCAAGGTCTATTTGTTGTCCTTTACGAGTGTTTTCCAGTAGCATCTGATGGGGCAGCACGTCCTGGCCCCACAGTCTATTTTTGGTGTTCCCTGGGGACTTCATTACTCTACTCCCCTTGCTGCTCTGTTGTATGCCCCGTGTCTCGCCTTGGTGTGGTGGGGTCAGGGCAAGCACAATCCGTGTATCTGCAGTGTTGTTCCCTGTGGTGCTATGGGTCAGTGAGGAACGTTGTGTCTTGTGTTGGTGCCGGTCCTATGGTCCTCTCTGTGGGTTGGCTGCTCTGAGCAGAAATATTGTCCTGAGAACTTGGTGGGCCAGGATGTGCTTGACTCTTTTGTCCTCCCCCCTTGTTTGCTCCTGTGTGCTCTTATCAGACATGTCCTTCTCCTTGAGCTGTAGCTTCAGTGCTGTCCTCTGAAATGAATTCTGGGGGGAGGGAGGTCCTGTCCACTTAGTTGATAATGGGGCCAGCCCCTCAGCCCTCTCTATTGGTTCCCTGCTTCATGCCAGTGTGTTGTGTTCTTGTCTTGGAGCACTGGGTTGTACCTGTGGAGGTATAAACAACACCCTCCCCTTGCGTGGGTTAGTGCTCTGTTCCCCACTACCCATGACTTTTGTTTTTCCTCCTTTTTAGTTGACTACTATATGTATCCTTGGGTTTATTCTGGCCCCTGCCATATTACCTGGACCTCACCCCAGGAATGTATGCATACAGTAGCTTCTTCCCTATGCCCCTTTTGGATTTTTTTAAAACTTACTTCAGCAGACTCATGCTATACTTGTCCTTTTGTGCTTGGCTTACTTCACTTAGCATAAATTCCCCCAGTTCTTCCCATGTGGCAATGTGCTTCATGCGTTCATCACTGCTTTTTAGGGATGCATAGTACTCCATTGTATGTATGCACCACAGTTTTTAAATCCATTCATCTGTTGATGGAAATTTGGGTTGTTTCCAACTCCTTGCAATTGTGAACTGTGCCGTGATGAACATTGGAGCACAGATGTCTGGCCTTGGTTTGTTTCTTGTCTCTTCTGGGTATATGTCCAGTAGGGGGATTTTCAGCATATTTTTAATGCAGTTTTTGTGGTAAAATTAGGTGCCTATGCTGATATTCGGGTGGGCTTATTCTCAAATATATATGGTATATAGGATATTTGTAACCAGTTAGTTGAACACAAGGGCGAGGAACAGTTTTGTCCCGATCAGCAAATTGCATGAAGACACAGGAATCGTGATAGAGCCACCCTAAATACTGCAGTGTGTGCAATGCTTAGTCTTGCTGGGATGACATTAAGCCCATGCACTGCAAGGCAGTATTTTCTCTCTGCATCAGAAATCATTAAAACTCTACCATATAAATTTACTTGTCTCATATTTCATGTCTTTTAAACTACCCTATTTTCCTCCAGAATTCTCTTTCAGAGTGCTCTTACACTGGGCTACCTGGACCCTAAATCCCGGCTCTTAGTTCAGTATTGCCACTGAGGTTCTCATATTAAAAAATGATTTTCTTATTTCTCAACATTCACATCACTTCAGTCCCTGCTTTGCTTCTTCATAGCTAAGCTCACACTGCACCTGTAGTGCCACAAAAACCCATTGCTTTTGAGTGGCTCTCAGTCATGGTGGCCCTGTGAGACGGAGGAGCCCTGCCCCGCGCCGAGGCTGCCAATCCTTACAGAAGCAAACAGACACGTGGAGCCCGTGGAGCAGCAGCTGAGTGAGATACCTTATAAATCTCTATCCCTTTTCTTTTCCCAAGGAGCTCTGGTGATGTAGTGGTTACACAATGGGCTTTGATCCACATAGTCAGCAGTTCAAAACCACCAGCCACTCTGAGGGAGAAACACAGAGCGTTCTACTCCCATAAACAGCTGTAGTCTCAGAAACTCATAGGGGGCAGTTCTTTCTTGTCCTGTAGGGTCACTGCGAGTTAGCATTGGAGTTGATGGCAGTTTGGCTTTTGCTGGCGTTTCTCTTCCCAATCCATGCTGTCTCAACCATGCAAAACTAAATATATTTGCTCAATTAATTGTACATGCATTACTGGGAGAAACCAACTCAAAAATGGGTGTTTCAGACTGGTATCACTAAAACTGATGTTGTCATCATTGGGAGCTAACGAGTTGATTTTGGTTCTCAGAGGCTCCTGGTGATGGAATCAAACTGTCCCATCGTGTTTTCCAGGCTGTTATCTTTATGGAAAATCACCAGGTCTTTCTCCTGCAGGGCCTTTGAGTGGGCTTGAACCGCTAACCTTCCTGTTGGCAGCCAAGCATGTAACCATTGTGTCAGCATGAATATATAACTTCCTTTGTTTCTAAAATGTTTTCATTCCAAATCTCTGAGACTACAGCTGTTTATGGGAGTAGAATGGCCTGTGTTTCTCCCTCAGAGTGGCTGGTGGTTTTGAACTGCTGACTATGTGGATCGAAGCCCATTGTGTAACCACTACATCACCAGAGCTCCTTGGGAAAAGAAAAAGGATAGAGATTTATAAGGTATCTCACTCAGCTAAAACTAAAAATAAACTTAAACTCCAAATTAAATACCTTCTATGTACACATAGAGCTTTCCTCAAAGAATAAGCATTTTCTTTAACAACTATCTGTGAAAACGGGGCTAGGGCTTGTGTTAGTGTGGATAAATTAGAGAAACAAATCTACAGACACTCATATGTATAAGAGAGAGTTTTATATAAAGGGTAAGTGCACATCAAGAAAACATCCAAACCCAGTGCTGCCCAAGCCCACAAGTCCAACATTAGCCCACATGTCCGATACCAATCCACAAAGTCCTCCTCCATCTCACAAAACACCCACAATGATGCTGACTGCAGAAGGAAAGCTGAGTTATTGAATGTGTAAACATGTCAGCACTGGAAGGGGTCTCCACATGGCTGGTCTAGCACCCAGGGCTGCATCAGGGTAGGTCCATGTGGCTTCCCCTCAGGGATGTCTTGCAGAAAGTGAGCCTTGCCAGCTGAAGCAGGGAACTGGCTAAGGCAGCTGCACCCTGGCCCGACCATCACAAAGCAAGAGAGCTGAGAACTAGAAAGGCGAGGCTTACCGAGCCATTTATCCCTCTGCCCTTCAATTAACCCCACATGTGTTTATCAGCCATGTTGGCACCATAAACTAACTACCTCAGGGCTCCCCCAGTGTTTCTTACTGCCGCTGACTCTGTGCTTTGTGCGTCACCTCCTTTTCCATGGTCACATGGAGCACTCACAGTTTGCTGGAGGCCAGGGTTCTTCTTGCTTTTTACTGCACATCCAGAGTTCACAGAAAGAGGCAGATCCTGGTCGTAGATCTAGCAGCATAAATAAATTACATAGTTTGGCACTTGGTATTTTCTGCTGATGACAACCAAGGTGTTGCTCTCAGTCTGAGAAAACTGGCATCCAGTATAGATTCTTTATCTGGCACTGAGCTGTGTATCCAATGGAAAGAAAGGGGACATGATCGGTGTAGGGAGGGGGCAGCTGGGCTTCCCATCCAAGAAATACACTGTAATGACCTGAGGCACGGGTCCCGGTGGCCACATGTGAAGGTTCTGTGGATGCCCCACGGTCACCCCACGGTCACTGTTGGATCGATTCAAATGGCTTTGCTTTCTCCACAGGAGTCGGGGATGTCCACGAGCAGTATGGCCCTAGAAATTCCTTCCGGTTCAAAAAGAATACAAGGGTTGCCGAGGCTTAGGCCCTGGGAGGGACCCTTAAGTGCCGGATCACTAACCCAAAGGTCCGCGGATCAAACGCACTCGCCCCTCCACGGGAGAAGGCGATGGCCATCGGACACCCTCGCGGGGAGTTCTGCTCCATCCCAGAGGATCGCTGTGGATTGGGATTGACTCGATGGGTTGCAGTTGACTCGATGGGTTGCATGAGGACATAAGCCCATTGGGAGTAGAGGTTGTCTTGGTTAGGTTGGTGGAGGCCATTTTCCGTGGAGGGTGTGTACGAAGCCAAACACTGCTGAGATGGGAAAGAACGCAGGAGGCCCAGGGCGGGCAAGGGGAGATGGGGAGAGGGAGGCCACGCTCACGCAGGGCAGTCAGGAACCGAGGCACAGGAGCGCAAGGGGCCGGCACATCCCGGGTGTTTCTCTGGCAATGCTGCTGGGTGAGTTTGAACCATCACCCTTCTGTGCGTAGCCCAGCACTTACCCATGGTGCCAGCACACACATATACCTTTTATTTCCGAGTGCATTTTACTTCCAACCTAAAGGAAAAAGGAACGGAACTCCCAAATGAAATACTTGACTCAGTAGGGGATCCATCCACACATAGAACCGACTGGCAAAGCCTTCTCCTGGAGCCGATGCCTGAATTCTGGCTTCTCTCCTCCAACATGGAGGGAAATGGCAGTCCTAGTCGTTAAAGCCTTTTCTGTGGGGTATCTCTTTCACAGAAACACTAGCAAACAAAGACACTGGGGCCTGGCATTCTGCTGGAAGCCAGAGCATCTAAGTGGGGAGCAAACGCCCCCCACTATGTCCAGACTGCTGGGACAGGGAGCTAGGGCAGGGCTCCCTGCCATTCCAGTCTACCTTGCTTCTCGACCACCAATCGCCTCCATCGCCCTCATTTCACCCCAAGCCCCAAAGGTGGGAGCTGATGCTCAGATCTCCTAATGGAGCCTGACAGCCCCCGGGTTAAAAGCCCCAGCGCAGCCCCCAGAAAGCAGTGCAGGGAAGCGCCTGCACCCTCCCCGAGCCATTCTCCTGCCTGCGGTTGCCTTTTTTCTCTTAGTGAGCTCAACCAGAAAGACTCCTCTTTGATCGAGACAGAGGTCAACAAGGAAGAAAGAAGGAAAAATAGAGCACTGATGAAAGAACTTTGGTGAAGTGGGAAAAGGAAGACAGTCAACTCGGCCGTGATACTTTCTAGGCGCCGGTACTGGTGATGTCAGCTGCACTTGACTGCAGAACAAATCCCTGTGGGTAGCAGAGCTATCAGTGTGCAAAAGGAAAAAAGAGACAGGCAGAGAGAGAGGGAGATGGCTGCAGGGATGCTACTATGCTAGACTGGTTTGTCAAACCAGGCCAAACGTAAAAGCAGCTCCTGACGAATTCCCTCAGGACAAGTCACAGCCAACTGTTAGAGGTAAGTAGGCGCTCCATAGACTGGCCCAGCCTGTGGGCCGTTCTCAGCACACCGTTCTCGGGACACCCTCTGCTCAGCACCTCCTGGGTTCACATGTTCAATCTTGGCACCGAATGATTGTTCCTTTCCCTGTTATTGAACTATTCTATTGACCGCTTGCCTCTCCGGGGAAACGCGGAGATGCCCGAGGGAGAGCAATGCACTGAACCTAGTTCAGAGTCTCTTGACTCCATGTCCAACAGAGGGGAGTTCAAAGTTCAGGGGCTCAGGATTGGGAAAGGTAACACACATACACACATGGCGCATGGCAATGTGACAATCATGAAATCGAAGACATTGTGCTGCGTAAATGGTTAAAATGTGATGTGTTTGCTGATAACCAAAAGGTTAGTGGTTTGAGTCCACCCAGCAGCTCACAGGGATAAAGACCCGGAGACCTGTGAAAATCAGCCATTGAAAGCCCGTGTGTGGATCACGGTTCACCTCTTACACACATGGGATCACCACACGCAGACTAGACTAGATAGCAACTGGTAACTGATATATCATGAATACATGCCACATTGCCTTGCTGAGAAGCATATAGTACGCTGCGAAGCAACAATCACACAAAGAGAAGCATCAGGATGCTGCTAGTCAGCTGCAGGAAGAGAAACCGAAGAGTCCATTCGGACCCAGTTACCTTGAAGATGACAGGAACTGTCTTGGTTACACATAACGGAAGTACCACAAGAGGATGGCCTTCACAGACAGACAGTTTTCTCACAGTACAGGAGGCCCTAAGTCTGCATTCAGAGACCAGCCCTAGGGGAAGACCTTCGATTTCTGTCTCTTTAGCTTCTGCTTCCGATTCCTTGGAGATATCATGTGTCTTGGCATCTGTTTTACTCCATTTCTGCTCTGTTTGCTTGCTCAATCTGTTTTATGTGTCAGAAGAGATGACTCAAGATACACTGTATATTAGTCCTGACCCATTAACCTTATGAAGGCAACCCATTCCCAAAATGGATTATAACCACGGCATGGAGGTTAAGACTCACAACACATATTTTGGGAGGGGATAAATTAATCCATAATGGGAACGCCCCTCACTAACCAGAACAACAGCTAACCAATCAGGTGCAGGCATGCATTTACTGAGACCCCGGAGCCAACTGGCTCCTTGTTGTTGCTAGGTGACATCAAGTCTGTTCCAACTCGTGGTGACCCTATGTATAGCCAAACAACTGCCGTGTGTTCTTCGAGATAATCTATCAAGATTACCCCTTTGGAATGCCAAAAACCAGACACCATAACCTTTTGAGCTGAGCTCACTACCTTGAACTTACTGGCCCACTAGATCCCCTGGGAAGCCATTGCTATGATCATGCCTTGTTCTCTGGATCACATTGGTAAAGCCAAGACTCTCCCCAGGTTATGATTCATTCCATAAAATCATCGGAAGTCGCTTCAGTTTTGCTTAAAAGACTGATGGAAAGACGAGTTCTTGGAGCGAGCAGATCTTCACACAACACATTTGGCACCTAAGATGCCCACTTCCAACGGAAAATGCTGAGCCCACCCTTCCGTGTCTGTCAGTGGTAATGGTAAGGCCTTCTTCTACCAGTTTCTAGACCTCGGCCACAGTTTCCTCACTTGTTGAGGGTGTCAGTCTTCTCTTGGCTCCACTTTGAGGTCTTCCCAGCCTTCCTTTAGATGCTAGATTCACATCAAAGAACAAAAAAATCAAATCATTGTGAATGAGGGGGAGTGCAGACTGGGGACCCAAGACCCATCTGTAGGCAACTGGATATCCCCTTACAGAGGGTCATGGGGAGGAGAAGAGCCAGCCAGGGTGCAGTGCAGCAACAATGAAACATACAAGTTTCCTCTAGTTCCTAAATGCTTCCTCCCACCCCTACTCCCACTATCATGATCCTAATTCTTCCTTACAAATCTTGCTAGACCAGAAGATGTACACTGGTACAGATAGGAACTGGAAACACAGGGAATCCAGGGCAGATGATACCTTCAGGACCAGTGGTGAGAGTGGTGATACTGGAATGGTGGAGGGAGGGTGGGGTGGAAAGGGGGAACCAATTACAAGGATCTACATGTGACCTCCTTGGGGGATGGACAACAGAAAAGTGGGTGAAGGGAGACTTCAGACAGTGTAAGACATGACAAAGTAATAATAATAATTTATAAATAATCAAGGTTCGTGAGAAAGGGAGAGCGGGGAAGGGGAGAGAAAAAATGAGGAGCTGATACCAAGGGCTCAAGTAGAAAGAAAATGTTTGAGAATGATGATGGCAACAAATGTACAAATGTGCTTGACACGGATGGATGTATGACTTGTGATAGGAGTTGTACAACCCCCCAATAAAATGATTTAAAAACAAGATGCTAGATCCATCTGTTATTATTTTAATGGGGCAGCATTCGTGTAAGACTTCAATGTTTTGGGGAGATGTCTGCTTGAGTTTGGCTAAAAACTTGGTATTAATATTCTTTTTGTAAAGCACTCCAAAGAGACTAAGGCAAGTGTGCTGCTGAGATTGTCTGCAGCCATCTGCTGATTGCCGAGACAGGTTTAAAGATGTTTTAATAAACGTGTTTGGAATAAACCTGTGCATGCATGAAGTGGAGCCGTAGTACCAATACCTCTTTATTTATCCTCATCTTTGTTGAAGAAAGCATTGATTGACAGCTAACAGCTTCTCTACCGGGCACACAGGAGAGAAAGCTATATATTTGACATCAAAGAGCGCCTATCTGCTATATTTCTCACTGTTTCCCCAGAGCCATCAGCAGTAAAATCACTCAGGGTGTTTGTTATTATCCAGGCTTAAGAGGTCAGACTTTCAAGGTGACTTTTTACGTATCCGGAGCTTTGAGAACAATTTTAAAGTCATCAGAGTCACTCGTTGAAACGGCCATCTCTAATAGAGCGTGATATTTTCGAAGAGGTTAGTATGGCGCCCTATAGAACCAAGGACAAAACCCAATCTAGGCTGTTGGGTTGGATTGGCAGCTAGGTCATGAAGGTGATGCCCTGAGCCGAGTATCTCAGAGGCAAAGAGAGGGGAAAGCCAGGCCAGGCAAAGGAAGAACTTGCAAGAGATGAGGGGAGTAGCTGGAAGAGAGGATGTCACGGTGCCGGGAGACAGATGAGGACGCACACGTGGGATCTGGGGCAAGATTATGAAGCACGGTTATCTCTTAGTTCCGTTTTTCCATGTACTCTTTGAAGCCCCTGGTCTACCATATAGAGGAGCTTGGATTTGTCTGGAAGGCAGAGGAAAGCTATGGAAACATTCCTAGCAGGCAACTAGCATGATTCAGCTTGTCTCTGAAAAATGTGAGGTTGGTGGCAAGATGGAGAACAGACCCAGCAGTTAAGTCTGGGGAACGTAAAGAGAGATCGGAGGTGGCTATAGTTAAACAAGAAGTGGCTGCCATATCCAAGGTGGACTAGATTCCATTAGGAATGATTTATGAGGAATGAACCGGAACTGCACAGGAAGTCAGGACCTCATGGCGGTCAAGAGCACTGGATTTGAGATCAGACAGGCTGTGAGCCACCAAGCCAGCAGTTCAAAAACACCAGCTGCTCCCTGGGAAGACGACATGGCTTCCTCCTCCCATAAAGAGTTATGGTCTTGGAAACCCACCAGGGCGGTTCTCCTCTGACCTGGGGGTTTTCAGCTGCTGGCCTTGTGGTTAGCAGTCCAACCCACAAACACTCTGCCAAAAGTACATATTGATCTATTGTTTATATCATTGAGTTTCTGGTCAATAGTAGGCTATTAATAAAGTTTTAGGGGAATTAAAAGTTACACATGAATTTTCAACTGCTTGTGAGGGTGACCAGCACCCTTGGTCAGGACCCCTAACATTTCAGTTGCTCAAGGGGCAAATATATATATATATATATATATATATATATATATATATATACATACAAGTACATATACACCTATATACATCTATAATATGCATATCACATGTGGAATAGATCATTTTATGTCACCTTGAAGCTATCTAACAGTGTAGGGTGGTATCCCACTTTACAAGCAGGTCGCAGCCTGGTGATGCCTCCTGGTGGGTGTGGTCCGCTCATAAGGAGGGCTCTGGGAACCGCGTCCTCTCTGCCTTCACGCTCCCGCTTGCTGGCTCCGAAAGCTGCTGGAGCCCTGCCATGTGCTCACCGACCTTGGATCCGCGTGACCTTGCCCCCGCAGGCCTGTGATCCTCCTGCAGCCGGCATCATTCTCCTGCTGCGTGAGTCTGCAGAGGGACTTATGGACTTGAGCTGGACTGGGCTGGGATGTTTTCTTGATATATAATTACTTCTTGATATAAAGCTCTTTCTTAAACATATATGAGTGTCGCTGGCTTTGTTTCTCTAGTCAAGCCAGCCTAACACACTGTATCTATGGAGCTTCACAAATTCATAGACAAAAACATTTTTATTATTAATTTTTAAACAGCTTATTGGCATACTTCACATATACGATTCAATAGTTCAAGCACATCAAGAAGAGTTGTACAATCATCACCGCCATCCGTTTCAGAAGATTTTCTTCATTCTTGTAAAACATTGTCTTTGAATTTCCCTCTTGAAGCCCCTGTGCACGTGCGCATATGCATGCCCCTGAAAGGGTGCCACTCTTCCAAGACCTCTGTCACCTTCTCAAGGACTGCACTTCTGAAATGCGCCTCTTTCTTTTCTGAATTCTTACTGCCGTTTTTCTTCAAGATGCTTTTATCACCATGCAAACATACTTTAATGTTGTCAATCTTAAGAACATCTTCCCTTGATCTCTGCTCTTCAGCTGTTGCTCTGCTTCTTCTCCTGTATATTTTTCATCTAAATTCCCCCCAAAGGTTAGTTATAATCCTTTGTCCCTGCTTCACCCCACTTTGACTGGGCTTTTGATCAGACCATTCTATGCTAGTTAATAAGCTCACCAGAGACCTTTGCTTTACCAAAAATCCAATGTTCAGTTCGTTGTCCCTCCCTTACTTGACCCTTGGGCAGTATTTGACAAGCTTGGCCACACCCTCATTCTTTAGCCTCTGGGAAAGCACAGGCTCTCCTCCTACCTCCATGGCTGCTCCTTCTCAAGCTGTTTTGTTCTCATAGGATTTATCAGCGTCCTAAGCTACCTTGTGGCTTTCCACACTGGAGTGTAAACTCCTTGAGGACAGGGGGTCTGTTTTGTTCATTGCTTTATCCCCCGTGCCTGATACTGACAGGCAGGAAGCTTAAGGAAAAAGGAGTTGTCTCCCCACCTCCCAAGCTAGCCATGCCCATAAACACAAGGATCCTTCCTCAGACGAGGAAGACTATGGGAAGAGACATGCACAGTAAGAACCAGCTCCGTCACAGGCACACCTATGCACAGCCACTCAAAGCTTCCACACCAGCAGGCAGGGCTAATTACCTGAGCGCATCCACTGGCCACACAGCCACGCCCCCACGTGGATGTGGGAGGAGACCAGGCAGGGAAGGAGGGCTTATAAAAGGAAGGTTTGGTTTCCCCCAACCCGCTTTAACGGTCTCTTGGTCTATCTCTCCACGTGTCTCTCCACGTTGCCCTTTACGTGGCTTTCCAAGCTTTCAGGAGGTGGCCCATTCTTGTCTGTGAGGATGTACTATCAAAAGCTTTACTTCCACTCAGGAAAGTTTACTGTGATGGGCAATTGTGCCCCTACCATGTGAATTCTACACACTGAGAAGTGAGAACTGAGGAAAACCATGCCAGAACCTCACAGTACCACTGCTGCCCCAATCCATACAACCAACCAACCAAACAAACAAACTTGGTGCCATCAATTCGATTCAGACTCATAGCAACCCTATAGGACAGAGTAGAACTGCCTCTGTGGGTTTCTGAGGCTGTAAATCTTCATAGGCGCAGAATACCTCATCTTTCTCCTGTGATGTGGCTGGTGGGTTCAAACTTCTGACCTTGTCGTTAGCACCTCAATGTGTAACACACTAGGCCACCAGGAAAATGGGTGAGACTTCTGTAGATTCTTTGGAATTTTTTAAATGTTGTACACTGTGTACATGTTAGTTTTCTCTATAAAAAAACCCACAAAATTTCCCAGACATTGGATTTTACAATATGGGAGGCTAACTTTTTTGGTCTGTTAAAATTCTTAAGACCACTTCATTCTCCTTCCTTTTGCAGGGCCACACCACACTGCCCTACATATTCCTTTATAGGAAGAGGAAGAGAGACAGACGGGAGGTGGTTTTTGCAGGGACCTTGGTATTTAAGAGTGCCCTTTCTTTTTTAAACTTGACCAAACCCACATGTATCAGCAAGTATTTTTATTAAACATTGTCCGTAGCCATTCATGACCCTAAGAACATATTTTACTGGACATAGTGGCATCTTTCATCAACCTAAAGTCCTGGGAATGCTGTGGAATTCCTTGATGTAGATTGTCCTTAGAAACTGGGAGCCAGTTCAAGTTTTATTCAACCTGGCTGTGCTTCCTAGCCACAGATGCACACTTCCCCAATCTATAATTAAACAGCTGATAACTTTGCAGGGAAGAAAGGTGTCTTGGTGATCCATGAACTCAAAATAGATTCAGGATGGTATCCACCCATCTCTTTGCCAACATGCCAGATGTGTGGCCCCTTTGCAAGGCTGGACCAAATGGTGGAAGTCATGAGGCGAGGAACTCCCAAATCACGGAAACAGACAGCGGGCGGCACGGTGACGCACTCCTCGGGGTTCTTCTTAGGGGGCCTTCTCTCTTCTAGGGTCACTGTTCTCAGGACAAGCGGGAGAGTTCGAGTTCAAGCATTTGCATAGTGCCATCCAGTGATGAAGGAGAGTTCCAGGTTCCACTCAAATCGCTGTTTCCTTTTAGTTTAACCAGTATCGATCCTTACATAATCACTTTTATCTTAGACATTTTTCAAAACCATTCTTAAGGAAAACGACTAAATCCTCAGATATAAATTGACAGATGAAAGGGGAGCTAAATAGCATTGACTGAGTACCACCTAGTTGCCGGAGATGTTGACATGAGATTGGGAAGGAAGTACGACAGACCAATGTACTTTGTAAACAGTCTTCATGAAGCATGAGGGGTTGACATGAATTATTCCCTGAATATAAGAGAGGAACCTCTTTACGAAGGGCGATGGCTTACACGGAGAGGCAGCTGGATTTTCTGACAGTGATTTGCAGTCCTCGGCTCCCATCTGCTGTTGTTAGGGGCTGGGGAGATGACTGACTCACAGGGACCTTATTTATGTTCAACAACAAAATAGTGCCCGACCCGGCACCCTCCGCACAGTTGTTGAGCGTGAGGCTCTGGCTGCAGCCGCGGTGTCAACCTGTCCATTTGAGGGCCTTCCTTCTGCTTTACCAAGCACGGTGTCTCCCGTCAGGGACAGACTCTCTTGGTAACCTATCTAAGTGTGTGAAACAAAGTTTGGCCACCTAGTACTTCTTCCAAGACAATCTGGCTTGTTCTTCTGGTGGTCCATGATACTTTTGATATCTTTGCCAATACTAGAATTCAGTTCTTCTGCAGTCTTCCTTAGTCATTGGCTAGTTTCCTATCCACGTAAGGTGATTAAAAATATGCAGCTCGGCGCAGGCATACCTTAGTTCTCCAAGTGACATCCTTGATCTTCAAGACTGACAAAGAAGTCTTGCGAAGATTCGCCCGATGCGGTATGTCATTTGATTTCTTGGCTGCTGCTTCCACGATCGTTGATGGTGGATGTAAACAAAATGAAATCCTTGACAATTTCAAACTTTTCTCAGTTTATCAAGATGTTGTCTATTGGTGCCATGGTGAGGATTTTCGTTTTCTTAACATTAAGTTGTAATTCCCGTTGAAGGTTGTGGTCCTCGCTTCAAGTACTCCTTGATTTCAGCAAGCAACGTTGTGTCCTGGTGCGTCTCGGGTTGTCATCAACCTAAAGTCCTGGGAATACGGTGGGATTCCTTGATGTAGATTGTCCTTGGAAAGTGGGAGCCAGTTCAAGTTTTCCATCCTGATGGAGAGCTCGTCTTCATGCTGCGCCTTCGCGGGTCATTTCTCAGCACACAGATGGAATACGAGGGGTGAAAGAGCAGAGTCCCGACAGGCCCCTTCCCTGATGTTAAACCAGGTGGTATTCCCTCGTTCTGTTCGAACGACCGCCTCTCGGTGTGTGTACAGGTTCCATGAGCACAATGAAGGATTCTGGAATTTCCATTCTTCTCAGTGTTATCCATCATTGGTTATGATTACACAGTCAAATGCCTTTGCATAGTCCATAAAACACAAGTAAACATCTTTCTGGTTCTCTGCTTTCAGCCAAGATCCATTTGACATCAGCAATGATATCCCTGTGCCACGTTGTCCTCTTCTGAATCAGACTTGAATTTCTAGCCGCTCCCTTTTAGAGTACTGTGGCAACTGTTGTTGAATTGTTGTCAGCAAAGACTTACTTGCATGTGATATTAAGGATATATTTTTATAATTCCCTCATCCTGTTGGGTGTAGTCTGTTGGCCAGGTAGCTCTCTTTCAAGTTCCTGGGCAGAGTGAGTGGTTCCACTGTGGCGTCAGTTTAATGAAACATTTCAGTTAGGTTCCACCAGTTCCTAGAACCTTGGTTTCCACGGATGCCTTCCCGGCGGCTTAGCCTTTTCCTTGAGCACCATCAGTTCTTGACCATATGCCTCCCCTCGAATGGTGAATTGTCAACTGATTCTTCTTTTTAAAAAAGCTATCTCAAGAAAATGTTATTTATTTTTACTTTTTAAACATTTTATTGAGGGCTCTTACAGCTCTTGTAACAATCCACACATCAACTGTATCAAGCACCTTTGTACACATGTGGGCATCATTTTTTCTAGACATTTACTTTCTATCGAGCCCTTGGTGTCAGCTCCCCTTCCCCCACACCAAGACTGTAACCTTAAAAAAAAACATTTTATTGGGGGCTCTTACAATTCTTATCACAATTCATACATACATCCATTTTGTCAAGCACATTTGTACATTTGTTGCCATCATTCTCAAAACATTTGCTTTCTGCTTGAGCCCTTGATATCAGCTTCACATTTTCCCCTTCCCCTCCCTCATAAGCCCTTGATAATTTATAAATTATTATTATTTTGTCATATCTTACACTGTCTGAAATCTCCCTTCACCCACTTTTCTGTTGTCCCTCCCCCAGGAAGGAGGTTATCTGTAGATCCTTGTAATTAGTTCACCCTTTCTACCTCACCTTCCCTCCACCCTCCAGGTATCGCCACTCTCACCACTGGTCCCGAAGGGATCATCTGTCCTAAATTCTGTGTTTCCAGTTACTGTCTGTACTAGTGTACATTCTCTGGTCTAGCCAGACTTGCAAGGTGAATTGGGATCATGATAGTAGGGGGAGGAAACATTTAAAAACTAGAGGAAAGTTGTATGTTTCATCATTGATACACTGCACCCTGACTGGCTCATCTCCTCCCTGCGACCCTTCAGTAAGGGGGTGTCCATTTGCCTACAGATGGACTTTGGGTCTTCAAAATACTCCCCCTCATTTATAATGATATGATTTTTTGTTCTTTGATACCTGATCCTTCGAAAACTTGTGGTCACACAGGCTGGTGTGCTTCGTCCATGTGGGCTTTGTTGCTTCTGAGCTAGATGGCCATTTGTTTACTTCATGGAAATGTTTTATTGTGATCTGAATATTTGCTTTTTCACATTGCTAAATTGGGGTCATTTATCCTGTTTCTGCATTTTTAAAGTATATTGTTGAGTGTCCAAATAATTGGTCAAAGTTTATGAATGTTTCTTCATTCTGGGTATATTTTCCACCCCCTTTGGTTTTTTAAAGAGAGTTTTATTGAGCTATAATGGACACATCATAACAATGCAATAGTCAATCCCATTAAGAAGGGTTGTGCAACCAACACCACAATCACTTTGGAATATTTTCTTCCTTCTTGGACCCACTGGTGTTAATTCTCCATTTCCCTCACACTCCCCTCTGTGCCCCCAGATAATTATTAATCCAGTTATTATCCTCATAAATCCCCTATAGAGAAAAGGATGCAAAACAAGGACAAGCAACAACAAAAGGACCTAGCAACATATAAAACAGAGAAAGACCCAAAATAGTAAATTAATATAGATATTAAACATAGATATTAAAATATATCTCTGTATTAAAACTTAGAATAAATTGAAAATGTGTGCAGAGAGTGCTAGTGACAAGGTGTTACATTCCAACAACTGACTCCTCACATAGAAGGCTGCTTGTTTTGAGACAAGTTATTAAGACCCCAGATGCTATTTTTTCTGATAGCCAGGCACTATCCGATTTCTTCATCACACATTGACATGGCATTCGTTTCTTCAGTGATCTGTTCAAGGGCATGCCACAAGAACTCATTGTTCTTATATTAGGGCTAAGATCAATGAGAGTTCAACATCCATTCACATAAATCTGGTTTCTTTATGTCCCTTGTTCACTTTTAGAGACATCTTTATCTTTTTATTGTAGTACATCATCAATAATTCCCATGGGGCTTAAGGTAATTCTATTGATAGTAACATTACTATAGTCAAAGGTAAAATACTGTTGAGCAAAGGAATTTATACGTGAGTAGGACATCTTATTAGACTTTAATACATAAATTGGTAACTTGGGCGTCTTCAAAACTTGGGTGAAGAGACATTATTTACACAAGACTCGAGGGTTGGAGATGTGGCAGCACTCTCTAACACTCATTTCCGAAGGCAGAACCACACCTAGCAGGCTAACCTGTTACAAGAAGGCAGAGAGAGCATGAAGATAGATATTGAAGGGACAGGACCAATGTTCCAGCTGTCTATGGCACCGTGCCTAGATCACCAGGGGCTGGTCAGCAGCCAGATTGAACGTGCCCGGTTAGGAACATAACACTGGGAGCGTTCGCCCCGTGAGGGCTCAGTAAGTCATGGTAGGGGCTTTTGCAGTGGCAGGGGGCCTGCCCTCCCAGGCTTACCTGCCATCAGAAGTATAATTGCTTTCTCCAATACAGACATCCCTTCTAACCCTCTCCACCATCCAACTTCCCGGTAAGTTTTGCTAATCATTTGGTCAGGTTGCCTGTGCTCTTGGATGGCTGCAGAACACTGCGATACAGCAGTGTTTAAATGATCTTCTCCCTCTCCCCACAGCACGGGGACCTGACCCCATCTAGAACGAGGCCACCTCTCTTGGGGTAGCTCTTAAGATGCTCTAATAAAGGGTTAATACAGTGATACCTCCGGGCTGGAATACCGAAAGCTTGAGAATTGAACATATTTTCCCCTAAGAATGGAAAACCAAATGATTGATGCCGAGGCCCCCAAATGACACTTATAAATTAATTTTTTTCCAGGACTTTAAATCAATCAGGAGGCTTTTAGCCAGCTTTACTGCTGGTATCAATAACTTTCTTTGGAGCCATGGTTATGATATTTCATGCAAATAAATCATTCGCATACAAACAAAGGGGGGGGGGGATACAGTGATGAATGCTCTAACGCACTGCAGCAAGCTCTATTAGTTGTCTACGCTAGAGTGTTGCTTAGACCGAAGCGCCATCCCTTTGTCTCCACGTCCTGACGTTACTCTGACTCACGCTCGGCCTATGCAGGTCTTTCCAAGTCAGATTTTCGTTTGGACTATCGAGCTGAGTTACAAACACCAAACAGATTCCGCCTCCGACCCCCCCCCCCCCCCCCCCCGCCAATTTTGCTTTCAAGTAGCGGGAAGTTCAAGTCTGGAGCCATTCAACAACAGGGGTGTCACTGTAGATAGTTTATAGCAACCTGATATGCACACTACTTCACTACTTCACCACCTGGGGGACCAGATTAGAAGATCATATGGCCTGGGATTTGTGTGTTCTTCTGGTGGTCCACGATACTACCAATATTCTTCCTCAACACTGTAATTCCAATGCATCCATTCTAGGCACCTTGTCTGAACTAGGAATGTATAACTTCATAGACTCAGTATTGTCTATACAGGAGAAGAATTCTCCTCAACCACTGACATAGAGTAGGGACGGGGCACAGAGTAAATAAGTTGTTAGCCCTGGGAAAGCGCCAAGTTGGGTAAAATAAGGCAGCGTGGTCAATGGGTTCTTCTAAGGAACCATGAAGTCCAAAGTCACTTCTGTCAAGTTGATGCTGACTCACAGCGACCTGTGGGCATTCAGATAATGACAGCTCTCTGCTCGCAGAGCTTTGAAAGCTCCACCACTCCTAACCACCTCATTGCTGCCAGGCTGCTGGTTCTCAAAGCAAGCGTGGCGCTGCCAGTCCAGGAGAAAGGTGAGGCTGTTCGCTCCTGTACAGATTTGCACCCCCAGAAGCCCTCGAGAGCAGCGGTTCTCAACCTGTGGACTGCGAGCCTTCGGGATCCAAGGACACTTTCACAGGGGTCGGTTGATTCATAATAGTAGCAAATTACAGAAATACAGACATACAAAAATAACAGAAAATAATGTTATGGTTGGGGGGTCACCACCACATGAGGAACTGTATTAAAGGCTCGCGGCATGAGGAGGGTTGAGAACCACTGCTCTAGAGGGTCACTGTGAGTTAGAATTGACATAATGGCAGTGGATTTGGGGTTTGGGGGTGGAGCTGGGAAGCAGGAAGATAGGAACAGAGCCCCAAACACCACAAAGCTCACAGTTCAACTATTTTTCTTCTTGCAAAATAAAAGCCCTGGATTGATTCTGACAACTTTGCCAGATTTCCATTCACTCATATACTTATTGAAAGAAAGGACGTCGGAAGATCTTGACTCTACCAAATTTCCTGAAGGTTTAGGTTCTGAGCGACTTGTTGCCTGATACTAGCCAGTCTTAGAGAATAACCAGTTAGGATGCCAGCTCCCTCTAAGAGATCAACATCTCTGTCTTTTGAAAACATGTCAAAGGAAGCACAACTCCAGTAAAAGAAAACCATGCAGCTGCTAACAAAAGACGCTTCTGTAAGTTATGTAATTCATAAGAAGTATGAAAGTAACATCTGCGGTTTCTGAAGAACTGGATGGAGAAAACTGAAGCTCAATATTCCTCCCATATGGCTAGCTCTCCTCGGAGAGCTGGAGCTGGCTGGTCCGGAGGCTAATTATCAGCGTATTCTGGTCAGAATAGACTCAAGAACACAGATAAAGTCCCTACTTGGAATTTCATTATTATGTCTTAGTGCTTGTCTACATCGACTGTGGAGAAAGAGGTAGAGATGAATTGAATTTCTCTGATCTTCCGAGTGTTTCCAGTTCAAGGGGAGGTAATTGGATCCTCTTATCCTCCACGCTCGACTTTAAGCCTCCATTACACGTGGGTGGATCATGAATTTCTGCATTAACCTCTTCACCAGTCTCTCGGTTCCCAGTCTTGCTTCTCTCCAGCCTGTGCTTCAAATTTGTTGCCAAAGCGATCTTAATAAATTGCACGGAACTCCTTCAATGCCTTCCTATTACCTTCAAAGAAGAAACTTTTTTGGGGGGTGGGTGGGGAGGGTACACCTTGCAAGGCCCATGTTCATATAGCTCTAGTGTCTTTGGGCTCTTGTATCCATTAACTGCTCCACACCCAATGATCCAAATATATTTGACCAAATATATTTGTCCTCAAATACACGCCTGACACCCTAATCTCTGTGGCTTTGCACATGTGGATCTCATTCCCTGGCACGTTACATACTCGCTATCTTATTTACCCATGTTCTCATGTTTCAATTTATGTGCAATGAATGAAGTGGGAAAGTTTCTGCCTTCAAAGATACGCCTACAAGAATTTTGAAATGCCTCCATTTTGAACTCCTGTCAAACATTTGATAACCTTGTAATGGCCAAGCTCAATAGGAAGGTTCCTCCCAGAGACATGGCACAGCTCTCGGCAGGCTCCCGGTGATTTCCCGGAGATTTCTTGGCTGACACACACTTTCTCAGCCACCACCAGGTACTGCTACCTGGCTCCAGGCTGATGTTCATGAATGCATGGTTACTCCTAAGAGGCCATTGGTAAGCACTTCCCTGCGATATGTGGATGGCTGCTGGCCTTGGCCTTCATCTCCTTACCCAAACCAGACCCCTGCCATGGAGTAGACGCCAGTCCTCCAGGACAGAGTACAGTCCCTGCCGTTTCTGGGAGTGCGTCTCGATGGAGCCGGTAAAGGCATCTTTCTCCCTTGCAGTGACGAGTGGTTTTGAGCTTCCGAAACTAAAAGGGGGCTGGGGTGGATGGGGCGCTTTTCATTTTATGATAAAATAGATATAGAGGTTGGGGCTAATACCAATTTTTTGACACTTATGTGGACATCTTCCCAAATCATTGAGGCTTTGCAACAAGTTTGCAAGAATGCTGCTTTACCCACAACAATAGTTTTTGGATGGATCGGGTATTTGAGGAAGGTTGGGAAGACCTAAAAGATGACTTCAAGGCAGAGAGGTCACCTCCAAAGATTACAGTGACTGGTTTTGTGGGATAACCTTGACACCTTATTTGGAAGGACAGAGGGTGATCCGGGGGCTGTGACGATGAAGTGAGAAGAAAAGGGAAACTGCACTGGTGAGGGAAAGTCCAGGGAAGCTGCCCAGGAGCATTTTTCCATCATGACAACACATCTGCTCATCCTTCAAGGGGCACGGGCCGTTTGATGAGCCGCTTACTAACAGACTACTTTTGGCTCCCCCAACACAAAGAACACAATCCGAGCCCCTTGGGGATGGTAAAACTTCTGTTTTGCTGTGGTGTGAATCAAAGGGGACAAGATTCTTCTGGGAAGGGTTAGAGAGTTGGAAATATCACCTTCAGAAGTATATAGACCTAGCTGGATCTACGTTGAGAAACAATAGCTTCTCATAGTATGGTATTGTTGAGAAATAATACCATAGTGGTCTCTGCTAGATGGTTATGTTCCCTGGGAATTTTTTTTCAATTAAAAAAAATTTTATGGTGAAAATCAGAGACTACATGTAGGCTTTTAAAACATGGAGCTAGGGTCATTGTCATCTGGCAAGGACCTGGGTGGGTTGTGATGGGGAAGGGCAGGGCAGGGCAAGGCAGGGCAGGGGAACTTTGTGGCCAGACATGCGCAGAACCAAATGATCGTCAGAAAATGAAAAGCAGAGCCCACTGAGGCGCCGTAGGGCTCACTTCCCATCTCTGCCAAGGTCAGCTCTGCCTTACAAGACTTGGCCAATCTGTAGATGAGTTCCCTCTGGATCCCAGCAGTGTGGATTCTAGCATCTGGTCTTTTTCTTTAACAGGAGAAAAAAAAATAAACTCTTGTTACTGACATTAATGAGCTAAGTGTGGTGACAGCTGCTGAAGGGGCTGTGCTCGTCCAGGCAAGCTCTATAACTAAGTTTGAAACCATGGAAGCAGGAAATAATACAGCCTCTGTTAAGCAGCTGCGCAGTGAATCTTCATTAAGTTCAAACATGGCAGCTCTCAGACTGAGGGCTGTTACCATACACATGAAGGAGCCCTGGTGTTGTAGTGGTTACAGCTGCTAACCAACTTCAAGGTCAGCAGTTTGAAACCAGCAGCTGCGCTTTCGGTTTGGGTCAAAGTTTATAGCCCCTGAAACCCATTCGGTCAAGGGGATCATTGTACTCTGCCCTAGTATAGGATCACTTATATGTCAGTAAAATTGTTATATATACATATGGGGAGGGGGGAGATTAAACAAACACCAAACCTATTCCCACTGAGTCCAGCCTGAGTCATGATGATGTGGGAGTCCCACGTCCCACAGAGTGAGTAGAACTGCTGCCTGGGGTCCCCTGGGCTGTGATCTCAATGACGCCCATCGCCAGGCCTCTCCTGGGGGGCACTGGTGTGCCTGAATCCCCAGCCTTGATGTGATGAGTTGAGTGCAAACCGTGTCAACTTGGGACTCGAAAGATTCTAGTCAGGAACGCCCTGGAACCAGCTCTGCCCAGATGCCCTGAGTGGTCAGTTAAGCTCTCGGCCTCTAACCAAAAAAGGTGGCGGTTTGGGTCCACCCACAAGCACTTTGGGAGCAAGGGCTGCAGACCTCCTTCCAACAATTCCGCCTCGGAAAGGCCTGGGGAGCCTAGGTCTAGCTGACCAGGCCCTCCCGACCACAGTCAGCTCTGGGCAAGTGGTCCTGGGGTACCCTTCCATTACTGGAGAGAAGAGGGGAGGGGGAAGGAAAAACGCCCTCCCATAAAGAAGCCTTTCTCCATTTTCTGCGTTTTAACCATGTGACTCAATTCTTCTGCCATCTGCCCCGTCCTTTTCTACTTGGCCTCTTACGATGGGGGTTGCTCCAGTCATCATTTAGCAACATCTCACTGCAAAAATCGGTGAGTCCAAAGTGCGGTGGGGGCGTCTGTGTGTGTGTGTGTGTGTGTGTGTGTGTAAAGGGGAGCTGAGTTAACAAGGAAAAGGTTTTGAGCCTGATTTTAGTAGCAATTGGACAATACTGCATGATGGGATTTAACTCTGGAACAATAGATTAGCCCCTAAACGGTTCTTGGGGGGTGGGGT
The DNA here is from genome assembly GCF_050624435.1 of Tenrec ecaudatus. NCBI lineage: Eukaryota > Metazoa > Chordata > Mammalia > Afrosoricida > Tenrecidae > Tenrec > Tenrec ecaudatus. Next base: position 193,232,806 of record NC_134530.1, on the reverse strand, counting down.
GGGGGGGAGGATAAAACGGTCAGAGAACAACTAAAAAGAAAATAATAAATAAAAGATCCGCGTGGCAAACGTTGAATCAGCATCGTGGCAAACGATCCCAACTGCAAGGATTCTTTTCTCGGGGGATGGGCAGAGGCTGGTTCTCCCGGGGCCCCTCCAGCACGCACCGCCTTCCTGTGGGCGTCCATGACCCTGACGCCAACCGGCTTTCTGGGCTTTAATTCATCTCTGCAGAGCTACCGCCTTAGGGTCACGGAGAGGTCAGAGCAGATGTTCTTCTCGCTGCTCCTGCTTAATATTCCCCCGGTTTCCCTCGGGGACTGCCGAGGTCGGAAAAGCCAGCGGGGAGGACAGGGTGTCAAGGCCCTTGAGCTGGAGGGCTTTCTGGGCGGTGGGGCCGTAGCGTTCCGCCGCTGGGATTCTGGCCTGTCACTTCCAATCCCCTTCACTGGATCCTGCGGGAAGACCCTGCGCCCCACTGGTGGGCCCTCCATTTACTCGCCTGGGAGCCTAGCCGATGGACGGCCTGCCACCTAGAAGATCCAGGCAGCCGCCGGTCTGAACAAGATCCTTTGTGGTGGGTTGGAAAGGTGTTAACCAGTTCCTCCCTGTCCGACAGGGTGGCTGTGGGTCAGAATGGGCTCCATGGCTCTGACTTCAGTGCCGCAAAAGGAGCCCTGGTGGCGGAGTGGGGTTTTGTGTTGGGCTGCTAATCCCAAAGTCAGTGGTTCCAAACCACCAGCCCCTCCGAGGGAGGAAGACGAGGCTTTCTGCTCCTTGAGCAGTTTCCCGCTGTCCTTCAGGGTCCCTGTGGGTCGCAATCATTCCATGGCGGGGAGTGCCAGCAAGGAGCCTGGCAGTGCTCTGGGTTAGGCTCTGCCCAACAGAAACCTGGGGATTTGTGGGGTTAAACAATCATTTTATCAGGGGCACATACAACTCTTATCACAATCCACACAAACATCGATTGTGTGAAGCGCATTTGTACATTCATTGCCCTCATCATTCTCAAAACATTTACTCTCCACCTAAGCCCCTGGCATCAGCTCATTTTCCCCCTCCCTCCCTACTTCCCCCTCCCTCATGAACACTTGATACTTTATAAATTATTATTTTGTCATATCTTGCACCGTCCGATATCTCTCCTCACCCACTTTTCTGTTGTCTGTCCCCCAGGGAGGAGGTTATATGTAGATCCTTGTAATCCGTTCCCCCTTTCCACGCCACCCTCCCAATCTGTGTTTTTAAAAGATGACAGCTAAGGAAAACTTTCTGGGGCAATCACCCTGCCACACAGGGTCACTGTGAGTCAATACCCACCCAATAGCGCCCCGAAACACCTGTGATGTGTGTTTTCCAGCTTAGTCAGTTATCTCAAACCCCAGCTCCCTGCCGTCCAGCCGAGGCCAGCAGCCCCGTCTGCTCCTCTTTACTTTTGCCCAAGACCCAGCTGACGTTGGCAATGATGTCCCTCATGCCACGCCCTCCTCTGAGCTGGGTTGAATTTCTGGCAGCTCCCTGTCAATGTTCTGCCGCAACAGTATTTCTGAATTATTTTCACCAAAATGTAACTTGCATGTGATATTAATCATACAGCTTGATTATGTTCATATCCTGTTTGGTCCCCTTTCGTTGTAATGGGTGCAAATGTGGATCTCGTCTAGTCAGATGGGCAAGTGGCCTCTATTTCACTCCTCTAGTTCTTGACATAGATGAGTGAGTGCCCTCCAGTGCTTCCTCAGCTGTTGAAACATTTTCATTGGTGCTCCATCAATTCCTGGAGCCTTGTTTTTGGCTAAGGCCCCCAGTGCAGTGTGGACATCTTCCTTCAGCACCATCGGTTCTTATCTATGTGCTACCTCTTGAAATGACCGAATGCCAACAATTTCTTGGCGCAGTCACTCTGTGTATTCCTTCCATGGTTTTTCAATATTTCTGACTCTCTTCACTATTTTGTCCATGGAATCCTTCAACATTTCAACTCAAGGCTTGGCTTTTTGTTTTGTTTTGTATTCTTCCATCAATTCCTTGGTTTTCTAACTCCAGGTCTTTGAACAGTTCATTGTATTACTTTATCTTCTCAAACTTCCCTTTGAAATTTTCTTTTCAGCTCTTCATTGTTTGATATCTAAGTCAAGTATAAGTATTTGCATCTGGAGTTCCAAAGAGAAGCTGGGGAGGAAGATAGAAATTTGGGGTGGCTCGACCTATGGATGGTAAGGAAAACCAAGGGACTTCCAAGGGAACTTCCAAGGGAGTGTATCTAGAGAGACTTAGGGTGTCCCCAGGCACTAAGAGAAAAGAGGAGGATTGTGACCAACAAGGTGGAAGGAGCGCATCAGGGAGGAGGGAGATGAGATGTGTCAACACTACTGCTCCATCTGGGCAGGTGAAGCCTGAGGGCTGACTGCTGGCTGCAGCAGCATGGAGGCCCCTGGAGACCTTGAGAGCGTGTTTCTGTTGGGATTGTGGAGGTAAAAGAGGAGTGGGCTTATGAGAGACCAGGGAAGAATGAGGAGAAATGATATAAGGAACCAGACCTCCTTTAGTTACTGCCACTTACTAGCTATGATTTGGGGTAAATTAATTTGCTGAATCTCATGTTTCTCTTATTTAAAAGCAAACAAATGATAGTAATAGAGGCAATATGAGGAGAAAATAAAACATGTACAGGGTGTGAAATAGAATAAAAACTCACTGCCATCAAGTCAATTGTGAACTCAGAGTAACCCTGTAGGACAGAGTCGAAAGCAAGGCTCTGTCATCTGCTGCCCCAGGTTGTTACAAAGCTTTCTTCCCATCCTGTTGCCTTGTTTTCCTTCCTATGGTACAGCTTCTCAGAGGATTTGCTCAGCATACAGATGGAAAAGGTACGATAAAAGGATACAACCATGATATGCACCCCTTTGCTGATGGTAAACCAGGGGTGTAAACCTACATGGGTTTTCAAGACTGCAACTTATTACAGGAGTAGAAAATCTCATCTTTCTCCCACAGATTATCTGAAGGTTATGAACTGCTGGTCTTGAAGTGAGCAGCCTCACATGTAACCCACTACCCCACCAAGGCTCCCAATGAACTCTTCATGAAGGGCTATCATCATTCTTAGTACCATATTAATTTTTTCCATTGTGGTGGTGGGCAAGATTCTAATGTTTTGTGCCTGTTTCCCTCTCGGTAAGATGGGAATAAGCATGGTGCCAATTCCACAGAAGTGACGTGAGGATTAAATGAGATCATCTATGGAAAGATGCTGGCACATTACATAAACTCAATGACGATGTTGCTCTCTTAGGCAAGGGACTGTCTTGTGAATGTTGCCCTGCCTCCCATGAATACAGTGCTGCCTCTGGAGCGGCTAGGCATGCTGACTTATGCAACATTTTCCTTGTCTTAGATAGATACCATCTTCCTGCTAATGGGATAGAAACTCAATTAACTTTTGTTGGCCTCTGCTGCTTTGCAACTGGTTGCGTATTGTAAGTGGCACACGTCGCTGTGAGTCATAACTACCGTCTCTGCAGCACAGCATCAGCTGGTCTCGTGGTGAAGCGTTGCCAGAATAAAAAGCTATTCTGTCTCCACAGAGAACCTGGAGAGCAAGTCGTCTTGTCGGATACGGAGTGTGAGCAGGCATGCCTAAGCTTTTTTTTTTAACAACTTGAGGATGCCAGGACTCTTCCCAGAGGAGGAATACATGTAACACTGAACACTCTGCGATATGAAAAGTCTCACAATGTGCCTGAGTTGTCAGCACTCTGGGTTCTTCTGGAGCAGAAATGGAAAACCCCCTAAAAAACTCACTGCCACTGATCCCATTCTGATTCACGGCGACCCTATAGGGCAGAGTAGAACTGCCCTTATTGGTTTCTGAGACTGTAACTCTTTTCAGTAGAAAGTCCTTTCTTTCTCCCAAGGAGCAGCTGGTGGTTTTGGACTACTGACCTTATGTTTAACAGCCCAATGTGTTACTCACTGTGTCACCAGGGCTCACTGAAATTTATAAAATAGGTAAATATTTATATTCCAAAATACACATAGGAAGGTGACTTTTTTTCCCTTAGTGCTTTTTCAGTGTATCAAGATGGAATTAGTAGTCTACGTGGCTCTCAAGGTGTTATTGAGGCTTGTGCTATTTCCTACCTGCCTTCAAGGAATAGAGAGAAGACAGATAAGGTGGGATTGAAGTCTAGTTTGAAAACTAGGTGGAAGGCACAATTATATGAAAACATTTTAAGTTGTGGATAGATGGCCCTGTGAGAATAATTCTCAGACCCAAAGCATTCAGTTATCAATCACGTTGTTTGAAAAAAGGTTAAACAGTGGTTGGAAGACCCCAAATTCAATGTTCAACTTTAAAATTCTTTAGTGCTAAGACACTAAGTATTTCAACGAAAGACTTTACTCTCAGACTTGGCAACAGACCTGTTGTCCTAGAGCGCCATCTAGCAACAAGTAGGCGGCAGAGCCCTGAGGGCGCCAGGGGTTGACTGCCCGGCTTCTAAGCAACATGTTACCCATTAGCTGAACATTTACAGCCTTGGAAACCCTTTCAAGTGGTTCGACTCCTTCCTGTAGCGTCCCTATGAGTCAGAATTAACTGCACTGCAGTGGGCTTAGTCTCCAAAGAGGAGCCCTGGTGGCGCCAAGGTTAAGCACTCGCTGTTAACCCCAAGCAGGCAGGCTCTACTCACTAAGTATTTCAGCCTCTACTATCTTGCGGCACCCTCGCTAGAGTTGGAATCGACTTGAGGGCAATGAGATTTTTTATTTCCCAAAGAATAACTACATTTGATTTTAAAACAATTTTAAAAATCCAGCTTTGGTAGAAATGTTTGTTTCATCAAATATGAAAAGATAATTCAGGTAGAGAAATCCTGGGTTTATAATCCTTGCAGTAGTTACATAATCTGTTAACAGTCAATTTGAGATTTAAGAGTGAAGGGGTGGAGTTTAACCTGTCAATCAGGTCACAACTTAATGACCTCATTTGGAGGCACTAAGGAGATAAATAGCTCTTTGGAGGCAGACACACGCTCTCTCCCTGGGAGACATTCCAACTGACAAGACACATGGAGCTACACTAGTGACCTGAGCTGGAGGAGCCACATAGAGGCCCCTGCCAGCACTGAGAGAGTTACAATGCCACTGGATCCACAAGACTTCCTGCACATAGGGGCTAATATCCTAGTTATCGGCTTGATCTGGACTGGGCTGGGATGTTTTCTCAATATTCAATTGCTCTTGTATATAAAGCTCTGTCTTATACACATGAGCGTCTATGAATTTCTCTAGTCTACCCGGACTAACACAATCCTCAAGTTAAAAATTCTAACCCAATCTCACCTACTGCCTTTGCTATTTTCCATGAGGAAATGTTGTCTCTCCACTAGTTAGGTTTCCTTTTGTTTTCAGTGACTTTGGGGACACTGTCCCCAGGGTATCAGCATTGTCACCCCTGGTTTTGAAGAAAGCTGCTTGTGCCTGGGCTGGAGTGCCAGCAAACCCTCCTGAGCGCCGTGGGACCCGACTGCCCTAACACTCTCAGACACCTTTCAGAACATTGCTTTAGTTGCTGACGGGCACTATCTACTCACGATGACCCTGTGTGCAGGGGATAGCTCCATAGAGTTATTTCTTTTAAAACTTTTGTGAACTGGGTGAAGGTTTATCATTCAGGCAAGTTAGATCATATTCACTGTAATCACAACGTGTAACAGCCACTCTGTTTCCTGCTTATATTCTGCCTTCTCTCCTAATCCTTCTGAACTTTGACTTTCCAGAGCAGTGGTAGCCATTTAGTTCTGGGATGTGATCTTTGCCAAGCAGATCCCAGGCCTGTCTTGTAAGGTTCAAGCTCACCGCCAACCTTCGGGCTGCTCGTAGATCATTGTAACCACTTATGCCTTTCAAAGAACATAGGAAGGTAAATGCTGCTAAACTGTCCAGTTCCCCATGCATCCGTGCACCTCACCCAATCAGGGCCTTTGCAGCAACCAACAGTGAGGGGAGAGAGCCCCCACTGGGTTTAAAGTGAGGACCGCACAGCCAATCCAGGCATGGGACTCTGCTGACATTCCACCACACAACACCCGCGGAGGGGAACTGCAACTGATGGCAGCAAGAAGGAGTGGAATTGAGATGCTGGGCAATCAAGTTCAGATCAGGTGCAGTCGTCTGTCTGCACGGCCACTTTGTTTCAGGTATTTAAAATAAAACATTTCTAACATAATTGTCAGCTTCCATGTTTCTGCAGGGTGACATGTTTCCGTCTGTCACAGTGGCGCAGAGTCAGTGATGCTTGGGAGAAAAGAGGTGGGTGGTGGTCAATGTCACGGTGCAGATAAGGGAGGAGGGGCCGCCTGAGTAATGTGAAAAGCTCTTACCCACACAGCATGCTCCTCTAAGACACGCCTTCAGGAGCACCACTCGTGTTTGAAGTGTAAGGCAAGAAAGGTTAGGATTTGTGGGGGTGGGGTGGGGCGGTTTTGGGGGACAAAGCTGGGATTGTACTGCAGCAGTGAAATGCCAGCCCTGGTTGCTCTTGAGCCTCCCATGGGACTAATTAAGCCAGAATCTTGGGGTGGGGGGTGGAGGGGATCAAGAATGGTCGGATGATGGGGTCTAAACACTGGAATTTCTTTCATGCTCCCAGGTGGCCCTGGTTGCAAAGCTCTACATGTTGTCTTGTCCTGCTCGGGGTATCTGGGTTTCTTTTCCAGTGTAAAGCTTCGTGACTTAGCCTAGCCCATCGCACCGAAGTTTACAGTTGAAGGTAGTGTCCTGTTCATTTCCTTAGTTGCCATTCATTTTCCTAAAGCCACGTTTTCTGTCTAACTACACTGTTGCGATCTGTGGAAGAGAAGTTCACTAAACTGTTTGCGATGAACTGAGTTAAATTCAGGTTTTTGCTGACTTAGTCTGGCCTTCTTACTTGCCTATGACGTTCCACTTGCCCACCTGAATGCAAGAGTTAACGCAGACCTATCACAGGCACCTGCTGTGTGGCCCGTAACTGCTAAAAGCCATGGTCACAAACACAGTGTTTTCTCTTGGTAGTCAATCCAGAATGTGAAATAAACTCTCTAAGGAGACCTGGCATACACTGGCCTAAGAAATATTTACTTATGACAATAATGTAATAAAGAGAATTGAAGGTATCTTGGAGCCAGACTTATTTAAAACTTCTGGGATTAAAATGTTTTTGTCTTAACCAACTTTCTGGGAAATGAGATCCTGGTATTAAAGTTATTGAGAATTCCCGAGAGATCTCATTAAAGCTGCTTAACATCAACCAGCAATGCTTTGACAATCCCTCCTTAACAATGTCACTCTTTTTGAAAACCTCTGGAGTGAGCCCCTGAAATGGATCAAGGTGGCCGGTGTGCTGCGGTGATATTGGAAGCTATGCCACCCGGGTTGCCCACAGCAAACGGATTTCAGCGGAGTTTCCAGACGAAGGACAGACTACAGAGAAGGACTCTGAGGGATTAACCACGCAGAGCCTTGTTCATGCCAGCAGACCTGTCACGCAGAGCGCAGCAGAGAGCCCACCAGCTGAGGAGGCGCTGCTTCCAAGCAGAGTCGACCTTACCAGAGTGGGTGGAGCAACGCTTTGGGGAACATCATTTGCTGACGGGTCACAACTCGAAATGGGAATAAACAGTTAAACACGGCCATTAATCATCATACCATGGAATGCGCAAAGTGTGAATCTAGGAAAACTGAAGGTGTCAAAATGAAATGGAACACAAAGATCAATATGCTAAGTTACATTAGTTAGCTCAAATGGACTAGTATGGGCCATTCTGAATAGGGCACATCATATGGCTTAGTATTCCATGAATGATAAATTGAAGAGGAATTAGTAGTATCACATTTATTTCAGGTACAACGTGGTCTGTGGTGATATATATATATATATATATATATATATATATATATATATATATGCCTACAAAGAGGTCCAGTTAATACAACTATTATTCAAATTTACACACTAACCACTAAAGCTCGTGATGAAGAAACTGATAAATTCTACCAACTCCTTCAGTCTGAAATTGTTCAAACATTCAACATTCAAGATGTCCTGATAATTACTGGTGATTGGAATGCAAAAGTTGGAAATAGAGGAAGCAACAGTAGTTTGAAAATATGGCCTTGGTGACAGAAACTAAGCTGGAGATCACATGATAGAATTTTGCATGACCAGTGCCTCTTTTCCCTGCAAACACTTTTTTTCAGCAACATAAATGGTGACTAAACACATGAACTTCTAATGATGGAAGACACAGGAATCGAATAGACGATCTGTGGGAAGAAATCATACAGAGGCTCAAGACCATCAGTTAAAACAAGGTCAGGGGGCTGAGGCGAAACAGACTATCAATTACTAATATGTTCAGGTTAAAGTTGAAGTAAATTATAAGCCCATAAGAGACAATATATGACCTTGAGTACAACCCACCTGATTTTGATAAACACCTCAAGAAAAGATTTACCACAGAAGACTTGATAAACTGTGAGATGACATCAAGAATATCAAACACGAACACATACGTAGAGAAAGCATGTGGAAGAAAAGGTGAATTAAAAGAGCTGAGCAGAAGAGTATTTAGTATAATATGCAAAGGCTTGGAAGTAGAAAGCCAAAAAGAAAGAACATGCCCATTATATCTCCAGCTGAAAAAAATAGAAGAAAAAATTTAAGTCTCAAGTTTCAACATTGAAGGATTCCATGGGCAAAATTAAGGAATGAGGCAGGAAGCATCAGAAGATGATGAAAGGATTACAGAGTCATGGTACCCAAAGAGAATTGGTCAACATTCAACCATTTCAAAAGGTTAACCAAGAACCAATGGTACTGAAGAAGCCCAAGCTGCATTAGTCAAAAAAAAAAAAAAAAAAGGCTCCAGCAATTGGTGGAACACCGACTAAAACGTTTCAATAAGCTGAGGCACCACTGGGATATGAGTTGTCTGTGCTAAGAAATTTTCAAGACAGCTATCTGACCAACTGATTAGAAGAGATCCATAATTGAGCCCATTCCAAATAAGGGTGAACCAAAAGAAGGCAAACATTATCAAACAATATTATTAATATCACATGTAAGCAAAATTCTTTCTACTGAAGATAATTTCAAATTGGGTGCAGCTGTGGTTTATTGGCAGGGAGCTGCCAGAAATTCAAGCTGGATTCAGAAGACATGACATGAGAGGTATCATTGCTAATGTCCTATGGATCTTGGCTAGAAGTAGGAAGTACCAGAAAGATGCTTGTGTTTTACTGACTATGCAAACGCTTTTGACAATGTGGGTTGTAACAAACTATAACATTGAGAAGAATGGGAATTCCACAACACTTGATTGTGCTTCTGTGGAACCTGGACATGCATCAAGAGGCCTTTTTTTGGAGGTGCTTGGCAAGAAGTGCTGTATGGTTTGAAATCAGGACAGTTGTGTGTCAGGGTTATATTCTTTCACCATATTCATTCAATCTGTACGATGAACAAATTACCTGAGAAGTAGGACACTCTGAAGAAGCACACAGCATCATGGCTGGAAGAATGCAGATGACACAGCCTGGATTGCTGATGAAAATCAAAGACAACAGCCTCCAGTATGGATTGCCACTCAATGTAAAACCACAAACCCAAACCAGTCACTGCCATCGCGTCAATCCCAAAATGTTCACCACTGGACCAGTAAACAGAAAAGCGACTCAAATTGTCAAGGATCTAATTTTTCTTGGCTCTCTCTACAACGTTCATAGAAGCAACTGTCCTAAGAAATCAAAGGATGCATTGCATTGGGCAAATCTGCACAAGCCTTCTTTAAAGTGCTGAAGCGCAGGCATGTCACTTTAGGAACTAATGTACCTGAGTCCATTTATCATAATTTTAACCACCTTATATGTATATGAAATCTAGCTAATGAATAAGGAAGGCTAAAGAAGAATTGGTGCATTTGCATGATGGTGTTGGCAAAAAATATTTAAAGTACTATGGACTGCTTGAAGACCAAACAAATCTGTCTTGGAAGAAGTACAACCAGAATGCTCCTGAGAAACAAGGGCAGGTTACCTCTCGCCCCAATTCAAGCACAGTTAGTTCTGGTAACATGGCCCTACTTGATAATCACCTTTAAGAAAGGATCACTGAAGTTAAGCATGCTACAGCAAAGTGTGGTGAAGAAAGCAGATGGTGCCCAGCTATCAGAACTCTTAAGGGCTTGTATTCAAACAAAGATATTACAAAATTCGCATACGGTAGAGAGGAAAGTATCAGCTAAAATTATGAACACTGAATTTGTAGAAGGCTGTGGAGGACAGTGGGAGCCTAAAACCCATTTGCTGCAGAGTGTCTAGTCAGACAGAGCGACTGGCAGATCCACTGTAGCCACAGACGAGAGTCTCACACAGCCTTACTGTCAGGCAGAGACCATTGTAATCTTGAATATGCTGACTCGAACTTGAGACTTGGCCAGATAACCTCCTTGGAGACTCAACCTGAATTGGTTCTGGGTGCAGATATCTCTCACTGGTTCCATGACAGAAATTTCTTCCCTGGCTTTTGGAATGTTGATGGTGGTCTTTTACATGAGAAGGAGCATGTAGGTTAATTATGGTTCTAAATATTGGAGATGTTCTTGAGGAGGAGTTAGCGTCTTTTTCCTCCATGGGGTTAAAATCTCCACGGGGTTAAAATAGGACTGCTGTCCCAGTAGACCGCTGTTGCCAAAAACTCAGTAAGAAGATGAGTAACACCTGGAAGGGGGGCTAAAATCAGACAGACGAAAGGACACACAGAGAGAGAGAGAGACACACACACATACATCCATAGTCGTTACAGGGGTGCCCACTGATTGACCTCTCAGCAAAGGTCAACATCTGAATGGTGAAGGGAAATAAAGGATTTTTCAATGTCTTAGTGGTGGCTACTGCAAAAATTATAAATAAGACAGAGACCATGACCATAACCATGTCACTATTTATGAAAGATGGCTTCAAAAAATGAGGAAAACTGCAATTTTAAAATAATAGGAATTTCCCCCCCATGAACTTGTTGAGACACTCTCCTTATAAATACGATGAAACCTGGGTTTTACAAAAGCCTGGCTGTGCAATCTAAGTGTTAGTGAGCTGCTTCAGAAACATTTGTCTGTGATATGTTGGCTTCTCGTTCCTAATGAGGTCCCTCTTCATATTCTTTAGCTACCCCGTTGTTCATTTGAGTTAGCCACATTCAAGAATTTAAGATCTTTGTAAACCAAATTTTCTTCTTTCCGACACTAGATGGTTTGTTTTAGTTTCTTTCCGCTTTGGCCACTATTCTTTTGGACTGAGCACATGTGTCTTCTGGCATCTTTACTTAAATGACACACACTGGTGTCGACTCCCTGTGCCAAAGGCGGCGAACGAGGAGCCTGAACATGTGCAGGTCAAGCTGTGGCCCAGGTCAGTCCTTTATTCTACGCTTCACATTTTCTTGTGCCTGCTAGCTCAAACCTCGGCTGAATGCAGGCAAAAGCCACTAGTCATCACTGTGGCTCAAATGTGGGTGAGCGTGGAGGGGTGAGGTAGGGCTCAAATGTGGGTGAGCATGGAGGGGTGAGGTAGGGCGGCATGGCTGACAGCTACTGCAGTGGCTCATTTGGATTTTCACCACGCGGCACCTCTGGATGGGAAGGTTTCACTACAAGTACCTTCAAACTTGAATGGCATTAGGAGGCCAAAGGAGTTTATAACGAGGATATTCTCGCCTGTGCTCACTCCCATTACCTCCTCACAAGACTCCCCATCAGCGGCTCCTTAACACCAAAAATGCTAGGGAGGGGAGGCTCTTTTCTCTGAAGAGTAGATGTTAACTTTTGTTTAGCTTTTGTATGTTTCTTACTACTGTTCCTGCCCATATGTAAAATCATACACACATATATATACAATTGATTTATTCAATGTTTGATACTTTGGGCTAATATTTTAGCTGACTAGCAAACAAAATTCATCTTTTGGGCAGAAGGTGGGCAAATAAATTGGCAGATTGGCTGACCAAGTCAAAACCAAGTAATCAGTCCATAAGCCTCCCTAAAGTTCAATTTTTACTCTGCTAAGCCAAGCACACTTTTTTTAGGGCATGCTGTGAGTCAACCTATTTGTGAGGGCTGTACATTTTCTACCTGGCCATTTGCAAATGGACGGGACTATGAAAGTTTTAGCATAATGACTTCATAATCTCCATGAAAGTTAGTGAAGTTGCTTTAATTCGTAAAATTAGTACTGTCAAGTTACACAGCAGCTGTCGAACTTCCAAAAAGGCTGTCCAGCGTTGGCAGCACATCCCCTGTAGTCGGGCACAATAGTCCAGGTTTCAACATACTTAGTTGGCATTGCACTTCCATTAATCCTCCCACATTACAACATGTTCCTTCTACCAGATTCGCCTCACCCACAATCTATTTGCTTGGATTCTTTTTTAAAGGGAGAGTTCTAAAAGGCATCATTTAAAAACCAATTTTCTTCTTTAGAAACAGAGAAGACAGATGCTGAGAAACCAAGGAATTTCAGAACTACTGACAAGCAAAGCATTGACATGGCTGAGACCCTGACTTGAACTTCACTCTCTAGAACTGTAAGGAACACATTCCTGTTCTTTAAAGCGAGAGCAGAAGAGACAAATAATGGATGATGACCTGGACTCCGTGACAAAGAGCAGTGACGTTTGTGTGGACACTGCTTAACTATCGCATGATACTTGACTGTGACTTAAGCATCATTTTTCATCGACTTTTTACATCAAGGAATATGCTGTAGATAAAACCACAAAGTCTCAGGGGAGAACCTGTTTTGTTTTTCCCCCTGTGGGGTCGACTTCCATCTCCCTCAAAAACATACTGGACTTAAAAGGAAATCTTGAATTTAAAGTTTTATTATATGAAACATGTTTTCTGCAAGTTTTGTGAGTATTACCAGTATTTATAGACGTTGGGTTTAATTTTGCCTCCCGATTTCATAATTCTAAGAAAGAAGGTCCAGTCGACACCATTCTAAATGTAATTACAAATCAGCATCTATGTCCCCTTATTTCCCTTCTTCCCCCAGTGGATATTTTACTACACAGGCGATAGATGAGGAAGCAGGGAGCGGGAGGGGTCCCAGGGCCAGCTCTGCCATCTGACCCCGACACAGAGCGTTTCTGAGGAGAGTCTAGTTATTGCATTTGGAATGCCAGCCAATCACCCCTTTCTCTGGTAGTCCTTCTAAGAGAGTCTGCTGATTTGGAATTGATGAAGTAGGGAAAACGAACGATATTATCGTTAAAATGTGGGGGCAAGTCTGGTCGTCGATCACAACCAGAAATTAGTGTCACTCAATTTTTACTTTTACCTTTCAGTTTTCCTTTGTTTCTTTATGTATTCTACTATGAGCTTAACCGAATGTCAGATTTTACACATTTTGACTGTAGAGAACACCATGCCATATAAACCTTTAAACAACATCACTGCTGAGCTTGTGTTAAGTTAAGGCTCCTGGACTATAGAGTTGGCTCAGCCAAATTCCAGCAACTAGTCTCTATAATTAAGTCGTTAGTCTTCAAGAAGTTACTTTTATGGGAAAACGGCCTAATGTGAAAAAATGTATTAAAGGTTAATAAATCTGACCAAAACTCCAGGGTGTAGATTTTCTTACCAACATTTAAAAGCTATAATAGGGAAGGTGCCCTGAACAACCTCTCTCTCTCTGATATAGAAGATTTCAAATAATATGCAGCAACACTGAAATCCAGACACCTTTTTTTTTCTGGCAACAGAGATGTGAGAATATTTATCTTGCTAAATATGGATCACAAAAATTAGTTTTTAAATTTTCATTTATCAGTTATGATAAATAAATATATATAAGAAAAGCATTACAGAAACAACAACCACCACAGAAACAAAATTTTAAATCTCTACACTGAACACAAAGGTGAATAAAATGATACAGAATAAGAAGTATAACTGAACATGAAAATTAACAATACTATACTTACACACAACAAAATGCACTCTTGGCATAATAAAGCTAAAACATCGTCACAGAAAATGGAAAAAAAAAAAAAGAGCATCAACCATCAAACTACTATTTTGCCCGAGTGCTTCCTTATTTTGGCCTGGAAAATCCAAGTCCCAAACCACCTTCTTTTTTCCTCCTCCACTCCCCTCGTTCACCTCACGCTTCCATCCTTTTCATACTGGGGTACCAGTGTAAGAAGCTCCTGGAGGTGGCTAGTCGGGCAGCAGCTCCTAAGGCAGCCGTGGCTGTACTGCGAGGGATGTAGAACTTCTGAGAAATCTGGTTCTCCGGAGACAAAATCAAGGAGATCTGGTCCATGGTTCCTTGACTCTTGTCGTTGAACAGTGTAATAGCATGGCTACTGGCAAAATCTTCATTCGCTAGGCTTCCCGGAGAGCTGCCCACTGGAGGGGGGAAAAACCATCTTTACAAAGGGTTCTCATCCTACTTTCTGTGTTCCAATTCCTAGAGCCTTATTTACATGTCTATTACAACCCTCTTCTGTTACAGGGCAGCATTACCAAGGGCAAAGTAGAGAATGACAATTTGTGGGGAGAGTGTACCAGAGAGAAGGCGGCTGCAGAAAGGGAGCCAAAGACCTGTGAAGACCCTTCAGTCTTTGAATGAGTAACAACCTGCTAGGAGGTGTGAGGAAATGACTGGGGCCAGGAAAATACCAATCTGAGAGGAGTGGCGCTCACACTGGGACCGAATAATCAGTGTTCTCCCAGCTGTCATGCCAAGGCCTCCTAATCCACGGGGCATCATTTCTGGTTCCTCAGCCTCCCTGCTCGCTGGGATTCCACATCTGCCTCCAGGAGCAGCCCCACAGAGGCCAATGATGCAGGGAGCTGTCGGCGCCCTGCCATGTTCCCACAGACCTTGGATCCATGGGACTCTGAGGTCACCGGCCTGTGATCTCCCTGCTTACCACTTCTGCTTCATCGGCCTGTAGCTACATGAGACTGAAGAGGGCTCTGCCTAACCTGGGGCCCGTGGACTTGAGTTGGACTGGGTTGGGCTGACTTCTTGACATAAAATTACTTCTTGATATACAATTGTTTCTTATACATATATGATTGTCACTGGTTTTGTTTTTTTAGCCAACCCAGCCTACCACATTGTGCTACAAGGGCTGAATAGTTAGGAAACAGACCATAAGGTGTGCAAAACATTGTATTTGTTAACTGTGAACACGCCTAAGCCTACCTGAGCCAGAAGGCTTTTCTGGGGGATCAAGGCCTGCAGCAGTTGAACTGGGTGCTGTGGGGCTCTGGGTCTGCTTTGGCTGATTATGAATGCTGTTAGGTTCAAATTCGCTCCCTTCTGTTGACTGCTGTGAGTGGATCAGAGAGATGTACAGCTGCTCCAATGACTTGGGCAGGGTGGAAGAATCCAAAGACCCCTTTATGGTCGGTTGCTGCAGAAGGGGAAAATTGGGGCAAAAGCATGAAAAATAACTGATAGTATCATAAAGAGATCACTTAGATATGAGTACAAGGCAATTACTTCCCATATGACAATTAATAAAACTCTCACTTTTAACAACCTAGATATACCGTATATACTCAAGTATAAGCCAACCTGAATATCAATCAAGGCACCTAATTTTACCACAAAAACTGCATTAAAAAATGTGCCGAAAAACTTGGCTTATACACGAGTATATACAGTACTTTAGAAACAAGTACTTCTCTAACTTAATGACAATGATTGACAATAATTCAAGAAACATTTACTGACGAGTAGTCTACAAAGTTCTGCCACACAAAGCTAAAGAAGAATGGCAAGTTGTGAGAGAAATGACATTCACTGAGGCACAGGGCTGGGTTCGCGGAACACGAACAAGCCAGTTTAGGGGGGTATTGTTAGGTCTTCTTTAGTATGACATCTTTCACTTAGCATAATGCTCTGCCCAGAGCAGATGAATCAGCAAGGTGGATCCATAAAAGGCAAGGCAGAGATCTGAACTCAGGTCCATATGTTGTCTGTGCTCCACTACCTTCCAGTAAGATATGATCTGTCCTTAAGGAACTCACAGCCATAGTCAAGAAAAAGAAAGAAATGCAGCAGCCCATGAAAGAAGGGAGTGACTACAGCCTGCAACTTGAACACGTGCTAGGAGAAGGCAACAGAGTTACAGTGAAGATCTTCAGAAGTGATGAAATTAAGAACCAGGGTTGAGAGAAAGATGAACTTCCTGGCATTGTTTCCTGGTGCTCCTATAATATACCACCATGGGTGGCTTTCAAACACAGAGATTTACATTCTCACAGTTTAGGAGGCTAGAAGTGCACATTTAGGGCGCCAGCTCCAGGGGAACACTCACTCTCTACTCTGCATAAATCCCGGTCTTCCTACTTCTCTTCCTTGGTTCCATGGTTTCCATGTCACATCCATATTTCCATTTCTGCTTCCTTCTTTCTAAGCCTAACCACCTCTTCTTAGTAACTGATTTAAGACACGCCCAACATATTGACAGATGTGGTTTATGTTAGACTGGGTTGACTAGAGAAACAAATTCATGGTCACTCAGGTATTTAAGAAAGAGCTTTATATACAAGAGCAATTGGATATTGAGAAAACATTCCAGCCCAGTCCAGATCAAGTCTGTAAGTCTGATATTAGACCACATGTCCAATATAAATTTATAAAATCCTCTTCAGCTCCACGAAACACATGCAATGGCGCCGAAAGCAGGATGATCACAGGCCAGTAGGTGGGAAGTCTTGTGGATCCAGTGGCGTTGCTAAGCATCTCAGCACTGGCAAGGGTTTCCACATGGTTCCTCCAGCTCAGGGGACTAGTGTAGCTCCATGCAGTCTTGTCAGCTGCAATGTCTCCCAGGGAGAGAGCGTGTATCCTGCCTCCATGGAGCTATTTATCTCCATAGCACCTCTAAATGAGGTCATCAAGCTACGACTTGATTGACAGGCCAAACTCCACCCCTTCACTCATAAGTCTCGAATTAACATTGGATTATGTAACGACCACAGAACCACACAGAAAACCCTACTCCCCAGTGGGATAGTGTATACAAGAATAAACTAAAAGCCAAAGTCAGTGTGATCTAGAGCACGGAGTAAAACTTCCCCCCATAAAGTTTCCTGGGCTGTAATAAGCAGGTGGCCACATTTTCTCCTGCAGTGGGTTCAAACTTCCAACCTACCAACCTTCAGGTTAGCAGCCAAGCACTTCACCACTGGGCTATCAACACTCTTCATACCCAAGAACAGGGTTTAAGATTGCATTGGGGAGGGGGGGAGATACAATCTAATCTGTAACACTACCCGAGGATTTAGACAACCAAGGTTGAGCTACTAGGAGCCAGAGCCTCTATATTATCCCCACACAGAAGCATTGCTAAAGTAAACATGTTGGTGTTAGTTGCAATTGAGTCTACTCCGATTTGTGGCAATTCCATGTGTGCATAGGACTTCTCCACAGAATTTTCAAGGCTGTGGAAGTAGGTATATACTGTTGCTCTTGTTAAGTGCTGTTGAGTAGACCCGACTCACAGCAACCCTCTGACACTCAGTCCTGTACCATCGTCACAGGGACGTTTGGGGTCAATCTATCTCATCAAGGGTCATCCTCTTTTTATTTGTCCCTCCCCTTTACCTATCATGATGTCCTTCTGATAACATGTCCAGAGTACCTGAAATGAAGTTGTAGCATTCTCCCTCTAAGGAACATTCTGGCTGTACTTCTTTCAAGACAGACTGTTCTTCTGGAAGTCCACAGTACTTCCAGTGTTCCTCGCCAACTCCCTCCCTCAAAGACACCAATTCTCCTGTTTTCCATATTCATTGTCTAGCTCTCACAGACCTATGCGGCAAGGGAAAATACCAAGGCTTGGGTCAGGTGAACCTTAGTCCTCCTGGCCCTCAGAGTGATAACTTTGCTTCTTTCACACTTTAAACTGGTCTCTTGCAGATTGGTCCAAAGCAACATGTCTGCGTTCTGGACTGTTGCTTCCATGAGCGTTGATTGTTGATCCAAGTAAAATGAAGCTTTTGATAACTTCAAATCACTTCTCTAGTTATCATGATGTCGTTTATTGGTCCCAGTTGTGAGGGGATTTTGTTTACTTTACACTGAGTCTTGGCATATACTGAAGGCTGCAGTCTCGGATCTTCATCAGGAAGTGCTTCAAGTCCTTTTCCTTTTCAACCAGCAGGTTGTGTCATCTGCACATCGTAATTGGCCTTCTGCCACTCCTGACACTTTTTTTCTCCACAGAATCCAGCAGTTTGTAGTAACTGCTGAACATGCTGATTGACTAAGTATGGTCAAAAGATGCACACACCTTTCCTGATCACAAACCAAGAGCATTCCCTTGTTCTGTTGAAACAACTATATCTTGGTCTAGGTACAGCTTCTGTGAGCGCAAGGAGGTGTTCTTTGCAATGTTACCTGTAGAGTGTGTGATGATCCATTGAATAGCCATTGAATAGTCAATAAAACACAAACTAATGCCTTTCTGGTATTCTCTGCTTTCAGCTAGGATCCATCTGATGCCAGCAATAATATTCTTCATTCCATGGCCTCTTCTGAATCTGCCTTCAATTTCTCGCAGCTCCTTGACATCCAGTGGCAACCATTTTGAATTATCTCCAGCAAAAAAAGTGAAAGTGGGTATAGTCTATGGTAACTTATCAGGGTTTATCTTCCGTGGCGTTAACTGGTGTCAATATTACCAAAGCAGGGTCCTTCAGGACCAGACTATAATACATTGACCTAAGTGGTTTACAATTTGGGGTTACCCAGAGCACACTCAAACAATAATTAGACAAACAGAAAAGGGTGCTTCGTGTGTGTGTATATATATATTTTTTCAGGCTTAAGCACGGTAGACAATAATGTTTTATATTACTTCCATGGCAAAAATCTGTAGTGACCATTTTTTAAAATCACTGGCACAAATATGACTTATACAATTATATAATATGCAAATGGACATTTGTGTACTGTACAATGATATAGAAGGCAATGGCAACTCCCTCGAGTGCTTGCTGACCCACTTGTATGGGGTATGCTACATAGATTACAGAGGACCCAGCCATAAGTTTTAGCAGAGGGACAGCGGAGATGACAGCAGGAAAGGAGAGTGATGAGGCAAAAGCTGCATTTTGTGAGATAACAAGCCAGAATGTTCCACAACTGAGGAAGGTGATCAACTTTCTGATTTGATCAGTAAACCAGTGGTGATTTATTTGGTAAATCTAAATGAAATCAATTTAGGTATATCGTAGTCAAATAGTGAAAGTCCAGAGCCAACAAACATGAAAATCAGCCAGCTGAAAAAGATACTAATGTCCAAGGACAAACTGAATAGCTGAGATGTCAACAAAAGCCAGAAAACAGGATATAATCTTCAAAGGGTTGAAAGAAACAATATCAGTCTAACATCCACATCAGTGAAAATATCCATCAAAAAGAAAGATAAGATATAGGTAAAAATATATGCAAAAATTGTTAATCAAGCAGACCTGCACTACAAAAAAGGAAAAAGAAAAAAATAGAAGGGAATTCTTCAGGCTGAAGGAAAAGGATCCCAGAGAGACAGAAGTACGTAACTACAGGAAAGAATGAGGAGGACAAATCAGTATGTAGCTAACTATCACTGACTCCGACTCTAAAACACAGCTGCCCCATGGGAGCCCACATTGCTACAATCCTAAAAGGGCCATCAACACACAGCCTTGGGATGTTAAGGTAATACTGCAACCAGCTTGATGCCAATATGTTATTGCATTTTTGCTTAAAAAGTGAACACTGCTGAGGGATTTTTCAGTTATATTAATTCTTATTAATAAATAAATATCTCTCAGTTTTATTTAAACTTTTCAATTGACACTCTTTTGGTTTTGTTTGTCCGTAGACTTGTTTTATACTTCAGTGAATTTTGCTCATACACTTATTTCTTCACACACAAACACCCTACTTTCTTGGATTAAATGAGCTATCCTTTTTCTATAGTCTTTTTTTCTTTTCTGGTGTGTGTGTGGGGGTTTTCTGGAAAACCAGAAAACCTGCTAGAAAAATTCTAAAAGTGCTGTAACACTTCCTTTTTGTATATTCTTAAGATACAAATTTAGATAATTGATTTTGAAATTTTCTTAAACTGAACAAGAACAAATCTGAATACTGATGTGTATGAAAATTAAATCAATAGCTTAGAAGTCATTTCTCAAATATTTAGGAATAATAACCAAATCACACAATATCTTCTAAAGAGAGAAACAGAGGGGCATGCCTCATTTTAGGACATATTGATATCAAATTCCAGAAAGGGCAATAGAAAAATTATACACCACCCCCTGTATGAAAGGATGCCTTGGGTGGCACAAAGCGTTCAATGCCAGACTATTAACCCAATGGCTGGCAGCTCAAACCTGGCAGTGCCTCAGAAGAAAGGCCTGGCATTCTGCCTGTGAAAGGTTTCCCCGTCATAAAATGTTCTCCAAGCGGTTCTCCTCTGACGCACACGGGGTCACTAGGAGTTGGAACAGATACAATGCCTACTGGTTTTATTTTCAGTTTTACATGGATACACAAAGGTCCGGAAATACCGAATCCAATCTGGAGAGATCCCAACTCTCACACACTGCTTGAAGGAGTATAAAATGGTGCAGCTTCTTTGGAAAACATTTTAGCAGTTCCATACAACTGCTAAATCTAGGAACCACATGAGCCGGAAATTCCACTTCTAGGTATGTATCTAGGAAAAATGAGTACGTATATCCAAACCCAAAGCTCATCAACCGGTGAATGGAAAAATAAAACTGTGGTATATCCTTACACTTAAAGATTATTCAGCAATAAAAAGAAATGAGTACTGATACATGTGATTAACATGGGTGAACCTTGAAAATATGCAAAGTAAAAGAAGTCAGTTATGAAAGACCACATGTTTTATGACATTTACACAAGTTATCCAGTAGAGGTAAATATATAAAGCAAGCAAGCCGACAGTGGTTGTCTAGGACTGGGGGAGGATCGAGAAGGGGAGTTACTGCTAATGGAATGGGTTGGTTTTTTTTAAGATGATGAAAATATTCAAAATTGATTGCAGTGAGTCACAATTATATGAATACCCTAAAACTATTTCCTTGTACCCTTTAAATAGGTGAATGGGAATGGCATGGAAATTAAGCTCTTATTCAAAAAACTGTAAGGAAAATGAAACACAAAAGTAGATCTTACACTAAAACTAAGTCTGTGCTCTTCAATGACCCGCCTTTCTGGAGCCAGCTGTTCTTTGTAATACAGCATGATCTTATGACTGTCGCTATATACAGCAGCTGTAATCTATGTGGAATATAGTGCCCAAATCTGCTTTGTCAACAATTTTCTCAGACTTGAGCCTGGCACTCGATGTAGCACACAAGAGTAATGAAGCCTGGGAGCCCAGGAGCACGGGGCTCACAAACTGACCTGCTGTCTTCATGGGGTTACAATGTATTTCAGCAAAGTGGATGCACTCTGTGCCCGGGTGAGCTCTTTCTGCAAAGCAACATGAACGAAGCACACGTTGCTCAGCCAGATGACAAGGCAGACACAGAATTTAAGATTTATGGCTAAATTATAGGAAAATATGCTTCCTCTATTTTAATATATTCTGAAGAACTGAACCACACTAACAGAAATTAATTTAAAAATGAATTTATACGTGGGTATATTTTACCAACTGCCAAGATGAGGATCATTAATCAGAGTTTTACTGTGTAAGAAGGAAGATATGTCTCTAGGCAAATGTCACAATAAATTGATTGGACAGTGACCTTTTGAATCCTGGCTGTGCCAGTATTTTTTCCTGAGCACTCTCCTGTTTGGGACCTTCTACTTCCATTCCATTCACAAGGCCTGAGGGGTGCCAGGAATCATCCCTATGTCTTGGGGTGTGTGTGGGAGAACACCCGCCCTATACGGGAGAAATGCAATGGCCCAAGCACAGTGTCACGGGCTTCAAACGAAGAACACGTGGGCACAGACAAGGCAGAGCAGTATGTCTATTAACAGAGAAGAGAGATTTGTTAGCTGTCTGCATCCGCAGACTTTCTCCCTTGCTTCACTGTCTGCCTAATCATGAATTCCTCTGAACAGCTGGGGCTCAAGAATCACACACAGCTCTACTGGTGTTTTCTTAGTACAGTTTACGTGACCAGATGATTTTTCATCACTCTCTCGTAGCTAGAAGGCACAAACACTAACCAGCTACTTAACTGCAGATATTTGCTTCTACAACCAGTGGGATATTAAGCTTTGGATATAGACACAGACCTCATATTAGCAAACACGCTCACGGCAGAGATCCAGAGGATATATTACATGGCTAATTCAACAAAAAGTAAAGACAGTTCTTTAGTTTATTTGTAAACACCTGAGGCTCTGACTAAAGGGCCAATGCTAAAACCAGAGGAGGTAGATGGGCCCGTGGCCCCTACGTGCATGGCTGGTTCTCTCAGAGCCCTCCCTCCTCACACTAACCAAACAGTTCTTTCTCTCCTCTCAAAGTTGGTCTGACAAATGCTCTAGGATTTAGGGACATACAGCTTTCCTGATGCTTGGGCAATTAAATTTAAGTCCCCCCCCCCTTTCCAGCAATGATTTATTTTCTGTTTTTCCAGAGAGCTAACCTTCTGCGAAATTTCTTTACTCGAAGGATACTGTTTCTTTCCTCCAATGCTTGAGGCAAACAGATTGGAGGCAGCATTGCTTCCTTTTCCCATTTCCCAGTTCTCATCCCAAATATCATCACCTATGGCCACCGACTCCAGGCATGGCATTCCAGTAGGAATCTCATCCTAGAATGTACAAGAAAACAGAAAACTCCAGTACACAGCTCCTGTAAGGGCACATTTTAAAATTCAGGTTTACTTTTTCCCCTTTTCCCCTCTCATTTTCTAAGACAACAGTTTGAAAACACAAATTAGGAGAAAATATGTGCAAACCATATATATATAAAAAAAAAACTAATCAAAGGGAAACCAAGCCTCTGCCGTGGAGTCAATCCTGACTTGTAGCGACCACGCAGGACAGAGGAGAACTGCCCCATAGGGTTTTGAAGGTTGTAATACTCTGGGAAGAAACTTCTACATCTTTCTCCCCAGAAGCAGCTGGTGGGTTCAAACTGCTGACCTGGATAGCAGCTGGGTGCTTACCCACTGGCCACCAGGGCTCCTCCAACAGAGGACCAGACTACAGATTATATTCAAAGTTCTCAGAGCTCAAACTAAAAACCAAACCATCCCATTTCAAAATGGGTAAAAGACATGAGCAGACATTTAGCCAAAGCTGCTGGCAAATAAGCATGTGAAAATGGAATCACCACTCATTCGGCAGTTTCTTATCCAGCTAAACATGCACTGAAGGTTATGACCCCGTAACTGTATTATTGAGCATTTGACCACCTGCCCAACCCCATCCCTCAAAAACGTACGTTCACACAGCAACCAGTACTCAAATATTCATAGTTTTATTCACAAAAGCTAAAGTGTGTTGAGAGCTCGGATCTGTACCAGTGTATGTGCTCTGGTCTAATCATATTTGTAATGCAGAATTGGGATCATGATAGTGGGGAGGGGAGTATTAAAGAACTAGAGGAATGTTGAATGTTTCATCAGTGCTGTACTGCGCCCTGGCTGGCTTGACACATGGAATCAAGGACAAAGAAACCCCTCGGTAATAATAATGAGTAGCGATACCAGGAGAGTAGGGGGAAGAAGGGGGGAAAGGGGGAACCGATCACAGCAATCAATGTATAACCCCCCCCACACACACACCCAGGGGGATGAACAACAAGAAACATGGGTGAAGGGAGACAATGGTGTAAGATATGAAAATAAGATAATTTATCAAGGGTTCATGAGGGTGGGAAGGGGAGGGAGGGAGGGAGGGAGGGATAAAAAAGAGCTGATACCAAGGGCTGAAGTACAAAGAAAATGTTTTGAAAGGGATGATGGCAACATGTGTACAAATGGGCATGACACAATGGGTGTATGGATTGTTACAAGAGCTGTAAGAGCCCCCCAATAAAATGATTTTTTTAAAAAGCTAAAAAGTAGAAATAGCCAAAATGTTTCTCACAGGATAAAAGGTTAGGCAAACGGTGCTATAGACATGCCCTGGAATACTACTCAACAATACACAGGAAACCACTCCTGATATAACCAATGACTTGGATGAATCTGCAGGGAATTCTATCGAGTGAAAAAGGGCCAATCTCAAAAGGCTACTCACTAAATGAGTCCATGGATATCACAGTTTTCGAAGAACGAAGTTTAGAAATGGAGACCCAGCTGAGAAGGTGCCGGGGACTATGGATGGCGAGTGTGGAGGTGGGTGAAAGGAGAACTTGGTTCACTACTATCTTGACTGTGGCGCTGGATACATCAACCTGCTCATGTGCTAAAACCATACAGAAGTAAATACGCACACCACCGCACAAAAGTGAGCACAAGGACATCTGGTCAAGGTTTGTGGCTTGTGTCAATGTCAGTGTCCTGGTAGTGATATTATACTGTACAGGGCAAGTCAAGAAGTATGGATTACTGCTATGGTTCCAATTCATACACGCACAGGTATATTTCAAAATATGACAGGGTTAAGCACATCTCTCATCGTGGATGGGTTCGGCCAAGTTCTCTCAGTAATACACTTGTCTTAGTCTCTTTAGAGCGTTTAAACAGAACAATACAAATAGTGTCACCCAAAATAACAACCATAGCATATAATTTATCAAGGAGTCCAGACGGTGGGAGGGTGGGGGAGGAGGGGGAAAAGGGGAGCTGATACCAAGGGCTCAAGTAGAAAAAAAATGTTTTGGAAATGTTGATGGCAACATATGTACAAGTGTGCTTAGTACAACTGAACTGATGGATTGTTATAGGATTTGTAAGAGCCCCCCAAAAATGATTACTAATAATAATTTTTAAAAGGGTCTTTGAAGGGGATCTGCTGGGCCACTTAACTTGCAGGTAGAGCGGCAGCTCAGGAATCATCGTGACTGTCTCTGGATCTACGAAAGGGTAGACATGGGATGGCCATGGGGGTTAGTAGGAAGAATCTTTAATGATGCTGAAAACTGCAATGGTGAGAAAGATGTCAGGCAGGTTGTGCTGAGGAATGGTTCTCTACCGCTACAACGTGCGTGGCTCATTCTTTTTAGGGTAGCAAAGGTTGCTCTATAAGAATTGCCATGGGAACCCTGCCCCATCCGCGCCACAGCCCCGATCTTGATCCCCTGGCCTTCTTTTTCTTGCCCAAACTCAAAGAACAATGAAGGGAACAGAGCTGGAATCCCCTGTGGATGCCCAAACTGCATTTTTGATGTAGGGTAAAACCAAGAACACAGAATTCTTCAGGGAAGAGCTGGAGTTAACTGCAGACCAACATCCTTTGTGAATACAGGTGTTAAAATATTCAACAAATTAGCACCAGATGGAATCCAGTAACATACAACAAGAACTATACGCCACAACCATGTGGGGCTTATTCGAGAAGTTACAGGGTAGTTTACTATTTGATAATCTACTAATGCAATACACCATTTTCGCAGGATGAACTAGAAAAAACACACCGAAAGAACATTTAATAAAATATCTCATTATAAAAGAAACACACGGGAACTTTCTCTACAAGATAAAAGACATCTATATAAAAACTTCCTAAGTTAGCACACTTAGTGGTAAGAGAATGCTTTCCTCGAGATGAACAAGCAAAGGATGACCTCGCTCACAATTCATGGTGGATCTGAACTTCAGCCAGGGCAGAAAGACAGGGTAAAAGAGCCTGACTGGGAAGGAAGAACTAAAATTGTCCCAGTTCTCTCATGACATTTTCTATGTGAAAAATCTCAACTGACCTAACCAAAAACTCTCCTAGGACTATTAAGTATAGTTACAATAATCAATTGCTATTAAATATACTAGCAATAGAAGTAGAAATAAAATTTTTAAGTAGTATTTACAATAGCTCCCAAATTAAATCAACTACCTAATTAAAAGCAGTTACAACAACACATACAGCTTGTATATAATGAAAAGTATTCAACTCTGATGAAGAAATAAATGTAGAAATAAATGAAACCCTGAGTAAGATATAAGACTGTGAGATATACAGACTGGAAGACTCAATATATGTAAATATGTCCATTTTTCTCAAAATGTAATATGGATTTAATGCAATCCTAATTAAATTCAAGCTGTGTGTATATCTGTCTGTCTATCTATCTATCGATACAGATATATACTACTTGGACTTTATTATATATGTAAGCTAATTTTAAAATTTATATGGAAAGTAAGAACTGGAACATTAAATGTTTCTCCATATTAGTTTCTAATCACTGCATAATGCTTCAAAACTTCCCAAAGTCAAGGGATAGTACTTAAAACATCCAACCAGACAATGCTTCTTATTTTTTATGATCAAGGCTAATTTGTGAACTTAGATCTTTGTGGCGATTGAAGAAAGAACCTGCAATTCATCTGTGGGAAAGTAGAACTTCAGGAGCTCTTTTATTCTAGCCCACTCCCGCTATGAATTACTTACACCACATTTAAAAAAATGAAGCTACTTCTCCTTTCATACCTCGATTTCTTCCTTCAGATACTTTGGCACGGAGTTGGGCCATTTTGGATCTTCTTCACAGTTATCTTTGGTTTTCAAAGAACTAAATTCAGACTCCTTTAATGACTTCTCTGATTCAGATTTAAGGTGATATAAAGCCTTTTCATCGTTAAAATCTTGCTAATAGATACGAAAGAGAAATAATTTTATATTTTTCTTCTAATGCTGTTTGCAAATCCTATATTCCTGCAAGTTTGGTAGGAGGGTTATTTCACTATTGTTCATACAAATACTACATTATTTCCTAGTATTATCCATGACCTATTCTGCTAGGTTAGTTCAGGCAAACCAGCATTTATTCAGTGCATGTTGTGATATGTCTAAGGAGCAGCTACGATACAACGACAAATGCAATAGATCCAAGCTCTGAAGAACTCAAATGACAGCAGGAAGACATATAATCAGTCATCATAATAGAATACTCAGTGTCAGATAAAACAGATACCTGACAGAAATGTAACTGTGTGAATAAGGTATCTAAGAATAATGAAAGAGATAACAAACCTGTCAGGGTGCTTAAAAGATGAGTAAGAAGACCTCATAGGTGACTGGGTAGAGAGAGGCAGGTGTGTGTATTGGTAGGTGTGTTTAGCATACAGACTGATATATTAAAATACAAATTGGAATGGGATAAGGGGGTTTTAAGTCTTATCTTTTGGCAGAAAATATGACCTTATTCATTTCCTGGAATGAATTCTGATTATTTGAAGCTATTTAACAGTGATGTTAGAACTTTCTAAAAATTTTAAAGTGTCAATTAAATTCACTACTTAAGAGCCAGAAAATGCAATTCTTCTAATCTAGTAATAAAAAATGGGAAAAAATTGAGGCTTTAAATTGCTATTGATGTGAAATGAGGGATTATTATTTGATGTCAGAGGATCTTGGCTGAAAGCAGAGAATACCACAAAGATGTTTACTTATGCTTTTGAATGTGTGGATCACAGCAAACTACGGATCGCATTGTAAGTAATAAGAATTCTTGAACTGTGCTCAGGGGGAACTTGTACATAGACGGAGCGGGTTTAAAATCAGGAAAGTGTGCAAAGTTATATTCTTTCGACATAGTCATTCAATCTGTATGATGAGCAAACTATCCAACAAGCAGGATTCTATCAAGACTGGAAGGAAGGCGGGCAGGCTCCGTAACCATCTATGCACATACTACGGCTAATACAACCTACGAACCAGAAGTGAAAAAGACATGAAGCTGGACAAGAACAAAGTGTGAACAGAAAACGAAAATCCTCAGAAGTGGACCAACAATCAATGTCATGATAAACAGAGAAATGACTGACCTTGTGAAGACTTTCATTTTACTTGGATCCACAATCAGTGCCCATTATAGCAGGAAATCAAAAAATCAAATGACAGTACACTGGGCAAATCTGTTGCAAAAGACTTCTGCTAAGATTAACAAGTGAAGATGTCATGCTGAGGCCTAAAGCGTGCCTGACCCAACCATCGCATTTTCAATCGCTTCACTGCACGCCAAAGCTGAATAATCAATAAGGAAGACAGACGAAGGACTGATGCAATGGGATTCAATGGGTGGACAGAAAAGCAAATACATGTGTTGCAAGAAGCACAGTTGGCCTGCTCCGTAGAAGTACAGGTGGTGAGACTTGGCTCACATAACTTTGGCATGTTAATGTCTTGGAAGAGGACGGTAAGCTTAATAAAATAGAGGGTTGACGAAAAGAGGAAGCCCCCAACAAAACGGGCTGGCAGTGGCTGAAAACATGGATCAAACAGCGCAGTAGTTGTTAGGACGGCGCCGGGCCAAGCAGTGCTTCGTCCTGTGTGCACAGGCTTGCTTCCTCACAATACCAAGAAGCAAGCTCAACTAATCTGACCATAAACCACACCTCCAAAATGTATATAGTGTTCTGGACATGCAGCAGTAAATATTGGTACCGGTTAATTTTCAAGTAGCTAAAATGGCCTTGCTTTTTCATCTGTTCTAACAATCAGTAAATGGCTAGTAAAAATTAAAATCTTTATAATTTTATTTACTAGTCATATATATAAACCATTTTGAGTTTTTAATATTTTATTCAAAGAAAATTAAAATCCCTGGAGTACCAAAAACATATTTTCGGGTCTTTGCTCAAATCAAAAGCCATGGTCTTCATTATTCATTTGTGAATTCACTTACTAAAATTTATTTGTAACCCCAGAATCAATACTCAAAGCACTTTCACATCACTTGTAAACAAGCATACTGGCAAAAAATCTGAGGTTTCTAATGCACATGTCCCAGTTGTGGTCAAACAAGATTGGTTCAATATTGGCTAGTTTGGCATTTGTGAGAATTTTAGATAGTGGATAATAAGAATCAACTGTACACCTTATTTAGCCCAATACTTAGCCCAGTATTGGCTGTCAAGAGGAATGCAAGACTCTGAGGTTGTATTAATTTTATTTAAAAACATTTATGTCATTACTTAGTGCCTCGCTTTCTGCATCTCTGAAATAAGAACATTGAAGCACCAACCTATTAAGACTGCTGTAAAGATTAAGGCAGCATATATATGTGACTGCTTTGAACAGTACTTGTCACATGATGCAAGTTCATTAAATGTTATTATTAGCATTAATTATTATGTATGAAGTATTAGATAATAATTAATAACAATAGCGTTACTACTGTGAACAACAGTGTTACTGCAGTAGCCACAAGGTTTAGAGAAAAGTAGGACAAGATACTACGTGCAGAAGAACCTCAGTCGTGTAGGGGGAAGAGCAGCACAAAAATAAAGGCAGCATGAGAGTCTGAGCGCATGAGAGAAATCACACCGAAATTGTACACGCGTGACTGGAGCAGGATTAAACCAGCCAATAATGAGGGACAGGTCAATGTTAAGACCACTGTGCAATACTTTTGAACTGGAAAGCCTTGGTCTCGATCTATAAAACGCCAAGTGTTACTTATGGTGACTAGCTCAGGATCTTTAAGGATGAACTATCATACTTCAAATACTTTTTATAATGCTTAAAATAGTAAGTGTTCAATAAACGTTAACGATCGTGAAAAAGTATAGCAATGCTGGCAAAAACCTCTTACCAGTGAATATGGTTCACTCTCTTTTGATGGTGGGCTTATCTCTCGGTCTTCATTGAAGTAGTGCTGCTGTGCTGGACAGCTCAGCTCTGCCAAAACGACATCCTCTGACCCTGGACTGGGCTTAGTGTATAAAGCTAAAGGGTTGAGCTCTCTGAAACCCTAGGATGAAACGATATGGGGAGATGGTTGGATCATATGACCAAGACAGAAAAACAAACTCAGCACTTAATAATTTTCAACTTCTGTGGAATATACTTTCTTATAGAATTTAATGGTTAAAAACTTCAGGATATTGACAGTTTTCAAGGTTAAAAACCATCAACATAAATTAATGATCATATGAACATCACTCCTAGTTATGAACATCACTACTAGTAACTGCAAAAGACTTGCTCTTGTCTAGAAGACTTCAGAGAATTAAATACTTTGGTGCATAAAATAAGAGTCCTCAACCAAATATTTAAAATTAAAATTCTCATATTTTAAAAGGACAATAAGCCAAATGTATTTGTAGTATTTTTTCTGTTCATCTGAAAATTAGAATGTTCTACATGTGGAAGGCAGGCGTCTCACAGGTATCTCTAAGGTTAAAGAAAAATCAAATAACTTTCTTGATCAAATACACTTATATCTTTAAGTATAAGATTCAATAAATATATTAAATAAAATATATTTTAAAATATAGACTGCTCCACACCTTCGAAGGAACGTTTTCTCGGCATACAATTGCATAGCCCTCCGTTCTCAAGACATGATGGAAGTAGACATCTTCATTTGAGGATGTGTCGCACAGGAAAATGTTAAGGATTCCATCGATGTATTCATCCACTACCCCCACCAACGGCTTCAAACCACATAACTTCTGGAACTGCAAAACGGCTTTCGATGTCCAATATTCCTAAAATCCAACTGAGAGGTTAGAATCCAGTGACAGATTTAAAATACAGATTGTAATAATTACATAAAAGTGAATTCACAGTAACTAGAGCTATAAGTGGAAAAACAAAACCATAAAAGCACAAAATTAATGCATCAGAGAATATGTATGATTTGGGAATGGAGGAAGTGGGATGGGATATTAGAAAAATAGGGAAAACTGTGATTACAGAAAAAAATAGTGGAAAATCTCAATTTTCAGAAATAGTGAGCTACATTACTGGGCCAGCCCTCCCACAGAAAGCAAATCAAAATTCTAGATAAAATATGTCCAAAAAGGGTGAAAGAACTGGCAAAACAGTAACACAAACTATCAGGTCGAAACTGGAGGTAAGACAGGAGCTACTGCGACCAAGGCTAATTTGGGTGGTGGTAGTGATGGTGGTGGTGCCAGTGTCTTCCCAAGACAGCGCGTCTAGAGGAGAACTGTCTTTCATCAAGCTGGGTCTCTTTGGAAACACATGTCCAGGGTATGAATGATAAGAAATAAACTGGTGCCCACATACACTTTTCAGCCCACAAATCCACAAACTCTTCATTTACATGAAGGAATAGCAGTCCTCCTAAGCACCTGGCAGAAGGCAATGCAAATCCCCTCTGGAGGAAGGCACCCTCTGCCTGTATTGTTCAACCATCCCCAACAAGGAATAGAACACGAGCTCTGAGAAAAGCAAAGAAAAACAATGCACTGTGCTCGAGAGAAAGTAGAAACAATGGGTAACTGAAACAGATCCTCAAAGACTCCACATACTTGAATTTTGAGGCGAATCAAAAAACAATAATAATAATCAGGCTGCTAGGCTTAATGGGGGAAATTAAAAGATTAGCTTGAAAACTTCTGCAGAGACCAGCCAATTATTAAAATTGATATACCAGATTAAGGAGATAGAGTTATAATAAATATACAATAACCAAAATTACAAACCTAGCAAATTAGAGTAAATTGATGAACTAGACAATAATTCAGAAAAATTACCCAGAGTCCAGCATAGAAACACAGAGTTGGAAAAGAAGAATAAATCCACATACCAACACCATAGCAAAATCTTAAAGACAGCTACAGACAAAGAGGGCTCCACACTTAAAAGCAGCAGGGAAAGCCAGAAGCCACTGTAATGGCATCTTTACTGTGTAAAGGCATTACCGACAACCTAGATGCCCACTCCCAGGGGATTACCTTTCATGAATAAGCACAAAGCAATGGCATTTTCAAATGAGACCTTTCTAGAGTACTGAAAAGCAAGGATAACTATTTTACCACTAACCTCGCACTAAAGGAAATCCTACATGATCTAGTCCAAGTAAAAAGAAAATGATGACAGATGAAAGGTTTGAGCAGAGAGAAGGAATGAAAATCTAAGAAACCAAGAAACATGTTACTAAAATTAAACAGACATGATCTTATGCAATCAACTTCTCAAGGAGCTATAATATAGAAGAAATAGAGGTCAAAAGGAGGAAATAAAGGAACTCGTGTGCTCTGATAACACAGCACTGTTGTTCACATACCGGCTCAACATGTAGGGAAATCATTAAAACAATTCAGTGCATTCTAAATGGAATAAAAAATTATTTTCAAATAAGGCATGTAAAATAAGAGAACCAACCAAAAGGCAGGCCATATAGTAACAAAATAAAGGACATATTTAAACCCAAATATACCAATCATTATATTAAATGTAATTGGACTGCCGCTCTATTTAAAAAAACAAAATGTATCAAGCACGAGTTTTTAAAAGTACAACTATATGTAGTTCATAAAAGACCCATCTAAATCATTTAAGGATACAGATAAATTGATAGTAAAATGAGAAATAACAGACCAGGAAGATATGTTTTAAATGGAAAGTGAAGGAGATATATTAATATGAAATAAATCAAACTTGAAGGCAACAAAGGGGTACTAGAAATAAAGAGAGTAACGTCAAGATGTTAAAATATTCAATTCACCAGGAAGATATACCACTTCATTCTGAATGTGTTTAAATAACCTAGCCTCAATGTACACAAGTTTAAAAATGGACACAGCCTTGCCTGCTGAAAGTGAGGGCTTGAAGCCCTTGCTGATGAAGAGCAAGGTTTGCAGCCTGCAGGATGGACTGCAACTCAATGTAACGAAGACCCACAGCCTCACCAATGGACCAGTGGTGCACAACGTCATACATGGAGAAATGTTGACGTTGTCAAGGACTTTCTTGCTTGAATCCCAAATCAATGTTCATGGAAGCACTCGTCAAGAGATTTAAAAAAGCAAAACAAAACAAAAAACACCCACGTTGCATTAAGTGCTGCACAAGACCTCTCTATGGCACTGAAAAGCAAAGCCACACACTCCTTTGAGAGCGAAGGTGCACCTGACCCAAGCCTGGCAATTTTTCCTTTGCATCATATGCATGTGAAAGTCGAACACTGAATAAATAAGACTTGACGCATTTAGACTGTGCTGGAGAGAATACTGAAAGTACCATGGACGGCTAAGAGGACAAACGGATCCGTCTTGGAAGAAGTAAGGCCAGAGTGCTCCTCAGAGGCAAGGACGGTGAGACTTCTTACATTCTCCGGACATGCTGTCAGGAGAGACCAGTCCCTGGAGACCATCACGGCTGGTCGGTCAAGCCGAGGGGCAGGGAGAGAGAAGAAGGCCCTCAACGAGCTGCACTGCCACAGGGGCTGCAGCAATGGCAGTGATTCGCTGTCGGGCTTAAGGTCACCTAACAACAACAAATCTGGATGGGCGCAGACAGTCTCATCTTTCTCCTGCAGAGCAGCTGCGCGTCTGAAGCAGCACCTGTGGTTAGCTGTTATCACACCTGGGATTCCTAATCAGCTACACAAGAATAAATTACCACCACAAAAAGAAATGCAGAGATGGATAAAATGTCTTCTGCCCCACTGTACGCCCATCAGGTCCCATAACACTAGGTTGGTAAAGAATTATTCTATGAAATGTACATCTAACAAGTTTAAGAAAAAATTTTAAATCGTTTTGTTAGGGGCTACAAACACACATCAATCGTGTCAAGCACATTTGTACATTCATTGCCTTCATCATTCTCAAAACATTTGCTCTCCACCTAAGCCCCTGACATCAGCTCCTTTTCCCCCTCCCTCC
This sequence comes from Tenrec ecaudatus, assembly GCF_050624435.1. Lineage (NCBI taxonomy): Eukaryota > Metazoa > Chordata > Mammalia > Afrosoricida > Tenrecidae > Tenrec > Tenrec ecaudatus. The sequence continues at coordinate 193,199,006 of NC_134530.1, read as the reverse complement.
CTCCCCGCTCCCTCATGAGCCCTTGATTATTTATAAATTATTATTTTGTCATATCTTGCCCTGTCTGGTGTCTCCCTTCACCACTTTTCTGTTGTCCGTCCCCCAGGGAGGAGGTCACTTGTAATTGGTTCCCCCCTTCCAACCCACCCGTACCTAAGTTTCTTATTTACACCTTTAAGTTGCTCTGCATCATCTAAAGGATAATGTGCAAGCTCTTCAATGCCTATCTCCACATTTGGTTCCCTCTTACTTCTCTGACGTTATTTGCCACACAACCACTCCAACCCTCTCACAGTCTATGTAAAGTTATTCAAATGCGTGATGTTTTATGCTACCTTGCCTTTGCTTGGAATGTCTTTCTTCACGTCTTTGTCCAGGTACATTCCTGCTGTCCCATGCAAACATCCCTCTATTACCACGCCCTTCTTCATTACCATCGTCAGAGACAAGCATTCTTCCTCCTGCACCCCTTTCTCTTCACTATAGAATCCTTATTGTAACAAATTTAAAATGGTACAAGAAATTTTGGCACATAATAAGAAACCTTAAATCTAATTGCCGCCAAGTGAATCCTGACTCCTAGTGAACCTATTTAGTTTTGGGGACTGTAAATCTCCATGGAGTAGACAGCCTCATCGTCCTCTAGCAGGCGGCTGGTGGTTTTGAACCTTCAACCTGGCAGCTTACCCAACAGTGCCACCAGGGCTCCCTAAGCACTAAACTGCTTGCTAAGTTAATGGGAAACAAGAAACATACCTCTATTGGTCTCACCCAAGCCAATGAACAAGGGATAGCCTGTGCTGGAAGCTTTGTGTAGCAACATCTGCAACAGAAAAATCAAATACAGTAATCATCCTTTGTAAACTGCACACTACAGACTATCTTTTCCATTTTTTGATTCCAGTTGGTCCATTTTCTTAATAAGAGATAGAAAATGTAATCGCATGGTCCATTTGAGTTCAGTCATGTAATAGATGACACAGCTGCGAAACTAAGAGCATTTGCAAGGTCTGTGCTAAGATGGAAGATGGATGGAGGGAAGGGAGAATGTGGGAGGGGAAGGAATGAGAAAAGAGAGATTCTGGTGTCATAAAGCTTTAGGATTAGCATTCAATATTTAAACTGTCCATTATGCTTATTAAAAATATTAACTCACTTGAGAAACCTCAGAGAGGACTTTTGGACGGTTCCAATATTTCCAAAGTCGGGATAAAACACTTCCACTTCCTGTTTCCCAAGGACTCGATGGATAATGACACGATACCACCACTTATCCTCAGAAATCCTTACGCAACAGAGATGTCCCGGCTGAATGAGATATTCTGGCATAACATAGCGATCAGAAACCATCTGATTAGAGTAACAGCGCCTGTGAAATTCCATGAAACCCACAAGTGAAGCAAAAATTAAATATAAGTTTTAATTGCTAGCAAGAGGAAGATACACTTGACAAACAAAAAGTCTACATTTAATGACAATTAATTCTAATTAATTTTATTTTTGCACATGCAAATCGCTTCATCAACAAACTTCTTTAAAGAGTGATGTATATACTCACTTTCTTATCTAACATTCTTTAAAGAACATCATGTAACCCAATTTTATTCTCGGTTGGTTATTGTGGTTAGGTACCACTGAGTTGGTTCCAATTTTCCATGAGCACACCATGTACCAACAGAAAGAAAGACTGCTGGGTCCTGTGCCATCCTCACAACTGAGCCCACTGATGCAACCACGGTGCCAATCCAGCTTGTCAAAGGGCTTCCTGAACTTTTCTTAAGACAACTGTGGCCAAATCCAGTAACAGCTTGTCAGCTTTCAATAGCCTTGATCTCCTGCAGCATTATTCTGATTCTGTCTTCTTTTACACTCCACCTAATCTTACTTTCCAAGCCACAATTCTGTCCTACTTCTCCTTCCTCAATGATTCCTTTATTGAGTTTGTAATTTCCTTAGAAGTGTAGGACCAAAAAAAAAAAAAAAAAGAAGTGTAGGATCTCTGGGGGGTCTATTAGATCTCAGCCTTTGGAACCAAATAAGCCTGGCCTCAAATTCTGACTTCATCATTTACCAGCAGGAAGACTTTAGGCAGGATACTTTATCCTTCTGTGCTTTAGTTTCTTCTGTGAGAAAAATTAGAGATGGTAAAATCTACCATATATAGCTGTTGTGAAGGTTATGCAATTTTTAAGGCATTACATCTAAATGTTTAAGGGTAAAACAGTTATTTTTCCTAAAAAACATTTTTATTCTAATATAAAAGATATATTGCTATCCCTAAATATATATTTCTAAATTTTATAATTTTTTATTTCTATACCATAAATATTGACAGATAAATGCTTTCTTGGGTCCTCAAATTTTAAAAGTCCTAAGACCAAAACATTTGAGAACTACTGGTTTAGTATGAGATACATGAAAAACATAGTAACGAAAATAGACTCCTACCGCATTTCAATCATCATATCCTCGAGCAATTCTGAGGAATCCCTGCTATAGATTCGGATGTAGAATTGACTAGGAGAGATGATATACTCTACAAAGACCCCCACGAGGGTACTGGTATCTAGAGGTGGAGGTCTGCATAATTTCTTGTCCCGTACAGCATCTGGGGGGATATCATGATTCCCCAGTGCCAGGTTGAGCTGTGGCTTGTTAATTCCTACTTGCTACAAGTTAAAAAAAGAAAGAAAAAAGATCAGAAACCACTGTAAATCATTGGGTGACATTTCAAACTCCATGACAATTTCCCTCAAAGTACCGTTCATTAGCCACATTTGTCACAATCACCTAGGGAAGTATACTGCAGCTTCTGAGACAGAGCCCAGATGTGTGAATCAGAATACACAAGAGGGGGGACTCATAACTGTGCGTGTAATAAACTCCCCTGGTGAGCTTTACCAATGTCAAAATATGAAAACTAATGCCTTATGATGTGAAGCAAAGAGTTAAAAAGTGAGTTATACAATGGCCCCATTCCAAAATTAAAACATGATACTTCAAATATTTAGGCTGAGTCAAGATGAATTCCTATGAAACCCTACAAACAATCAAAGAAAACTTGTAAAGGAATCGATTAAAGTTCAGAGTATAATTCAAATAAAAATGTTTCTTATACAGTGACACTCTAAAATATATTAATTTCCTCTTTACAAGTTTATTATCTTCCAGAAAATATTAGTGTAAGTAAAACAGTATTGCTAGTGTGGTCCCCATTCACACATGCACACAAAAAAAGTGTGTTTACACGTTTCTGCTATCAGTGACTGGATGCAGACAAGTTCTCTCAGGAACACACTGGACTTGTTCTCATTCAGGTGGCTTTGAAAAAAAGAGAAGTTCTAATCAAAACAGTAGCTTCCAATGGGCTCTATTGGACTAGTTAAAGTGAAGGCAGAGAGGTCGGCTCAGAAGATGCTGGTGACTGTTTTGGGGAATGCAAAGAGGTCATTCTGATACATTTTCTTGAAGGACACAGGGCAACCACAGGAGTGCATTAGGAAGAACACTGGGAAAGTTGCATTGGTGAGAAAAGGTCCAGAAAGTCACAATGAGGATTTTTCCCCCCATCACGACAATGCATCTGCTCATTCTCATGAATAGCAAGGGCTGGCCTACAAGAATCCCATGGGAAAACCTTACCCCAGTCATCCTGTGGTCCTGATCTTGCCCCTCTTGGGTGTCTTTTTGTTTCCCAAGCTCAACATATAAAAGGAACAGATTTGAGTCCTGCAGTGATGTCAAAACTACCCTTTGGATGTGGTGTCAATCAAAGAGCACAAAGTTCTTTGGGAAAAGGTTAGTGAGATGGAAAAAACGAGACTAGGATAGGTTTAAAAAACCAACTTCACATTCTGACATTTTTGTTTAATAAAGGTGTCTATGATTTGTAGCAATATTTTTTACTTACCCTCATATAGCAGGCTCTTCAAACAAAAATGTTTCAATCCAAAGAAGCCAGGCACAGAAGGCAGGAGGAAAAAAAGCTTGAGCCATTAATTACTTCCTAACTGGAAACCAGTGATGGGAAATGAGAACACAGGAGGACAATGACGAAAGCCCGCGCTGACGCAGGAGGCACAGAGGCTACCTGTCAGCCAGGCGGCCCACACAGCCTTCCTGTAAAGGCCTTAGGGCTTTTCTGAGCTACACTATGAAACAATGGTAACAAACACGAGACCTCTCCCCAACCACATGAAATAAGGAAAATGAGACTCGAAGGAAAGTTCCTCCTATCAAAGATGGGAAACGAGAAGAAAAGCTGCATACGGTACCTTCAGGCCAAAGACCTGGTCAGTGCTTCCAAGAAATAATCTATCTAGAAACACAGCTTTTCCTAAAAAGAGCTCTTGTTTAAAGATGTTTTCATCCTGTTACTTCCCATGATGCCAAATCTACAGTTCAGAGTATGCAAAAATCACTCACCAGCTGTAAAGGCTTTACCACGAGATTAGGTTTCTTACAAATCTTCTGTTCCGGATCTTTAAGGTTTTTTGAAGGACTATTCCAAGTGGTCTCCTTGACAGTAGCAATAATAGACAGTGAATTTCTAGAGGGATTACCTTTGACTTCTATTTTCTTATCTGGTGGAACTAAATATGAATTCCTGACTGAAGAAACAGCTCCATCTGAAATGGCCAAAAAAGTAGCCTATGCATATTTGTAAAAATAATTTGTACAACTGTTACTAAGCACTATTTTTTACATGTGAGGAATGGATAAATACTGATAAATAAGAGATATGAACATGTCCTCAGACCTTTCTGTGTAGAGAGATGAAAAGAATCTCCATATGGGAATAAATCTTAAATTATTTGTGTGTGAGAGGGTATTATGGTACAGTCAGACTTCTAAAAATGTGGTGGAAGTCTTTATCTTTCAACATTCTGATCTGAATATTCTTGGTCGTCAACTTAGGCCCTCCACATTTATACTGCTGCAACATACCTCTTCGCTTAATGTGCAATGTACAGGACTACTTTTATCTCATGACACAAAGCTCTAATTAGGGGATTTCCAGATCACATAGGGTGTTCCAGTTACAAGTGAATGAGGACTGTAAGACTGACACTTTCAAACAGCCTCCAGGGAGACCAAACACCCACAGGGGTCCACCCAGAGATAGCAGCACGGTCCCACGATTGTAATATGCACTTACAAAACATGAAATGAAGCTATCTAAAGGGGCTTCAGAAAAGTTCACGGGAAAATGGAATTAAAAGATAATGGAATTTTTCCATGAAGTTTGTGAAGTCCTCCTGTATACACTGGCATGTAAAAACAACCAAAATACATGAAGAATAAAATGTATGACTTAGACAGTATTTATATAACACTGAATTGTGTTAGAAAAATTATACAGGTAATTCGTAATTACACAGAAAAGTTCCAAAACTACTAATCTCTATATTATTAAAAATTTAAACAATTATATAGTGTTATGTATGTTGCTTTTCTAATTTTAAATTTCAGCTATACGTGTACAGCTGGGAAGGCAACATATCCAAACGCTAGCAGCATAATATCGGGGTAAAACGGTGGGATGCTGCTATATGAATATTCGTAGAATGAACAGGAGTTACTTTAACAATCAGAAAAACTGAAGAAAGCATTCACATTTTTGGAAAGCTATCATAATCACTTATAAGGGCTTCTAAAAATTCAAGTACCATATTACAGTGTAGTTTAAGAGAAAATGGGTACTATGCCATGCATTACTGCTGAAAATTACAAATAAGTACAAGGATCTCAATAAAAATTTTAACAGAAAAAACAACCTAAGTCCCTACTCCTTAAGACTGAGTGCCCTGAATGCAATATGGCGCACTGTGGCAGACCCAGAGAAGGGCATTTAAGAGGGAAACGAAATAGCGCCTGGAGCCTGGGTAATAATAATGCATTGAGGTTACTTTCTTAGTTTTAACAAATGTGTGTAGGCGATGACAGATGTTCCTTAGGACGAAGGAAACTGGACGAAGAGTACACGGGAGTTCTTCACACTAGCTTTTCAAGTCTGTAAGCCATGCCCCCTGCCAAAAAATGTGTTTTTTAACTACTAGTACTGGATCCCAATGCATACACATTTGTTCTGAATTTCCATGTATTTTTCCATGTAGTTTTAAAGCCTGTCATTTCTATGTATTTCTAAATATCTTCTGAATCACAGCTATTAAATTATCTAGTGTTACCCCATCAGATTAACATCAGAAGTTGGTTTCCTTTAGAATTATTAAAACATCTGGAAAATGGAGAAAGTAAGTTTTAAAATTCTGATGATCTGCATTAAGTAACACTCAGTGCCACTGAGTCAGTTCCGACACATACTAAGCCAGTTCAACCCACAGGGACCCTACGGGACAGAGTAGAAGTGCCCAGGTAGGTCTCTGAGGCGGGAAATCTTTATGTGTGCAGAAAACGTCATCTTTCCCCTCCTCCGTGGCTGTTAAGTTTGAACTGATGAACCTTGTGGTTAATGGCCCAACTTGAAACCCACTCTGCTACAAGGTTGAAAACTATTAAGTAATAAGTTAACTTCATTACAACCAGAACCACAAAAGTTTGTGGCTCCCGTATGATCTATGTGATTACAATAAAGAATCCTATGTAATCCATGCTTTCTCTGTGGCCTTAAAACCCACCTCCCTGACCCTACCACCAAAGACAAACTCTCTGCCTTCACACCGATTCCAATCCATAGTGACCCTACAGGCTAGACAGCATTTCTCCATAGGGTTTTTGAGACTGCAAATCTTAATGGGAACAGACAGATTCATCTTTCTACTGCAGAGCAGTGCTGGGTTGGAACTGCCAACCTTGCAGTTAGCAGGCCAGTGTTTAGCCCACTCACGCACCAGGGCTCCACTGTTCTTTAAAAATCAGGTTTGCATTATATTGTGGTTCAACTCACCAGGAGGTAAGGAGTTCCGATCAGCACTGAACACTACTAAGTCTTGTTCTCCTTCTCTGAACTCAACACGGAGACTGTCACTAAGAGCTCCAACAAGTTCTGTCACATTGAAGAAGCCTAATTTTTTTGGTGAAAGCTGCTCTTTAAAAATTTCCTGTCACAAAAATAGAAATCACATTAAAAAACGTTAAATAACAAAAATATACATTTTCCCTTAGACAATGCTCTAATTTGGATTTAGCCAAACTAAAAACGTACAGGTCAGTAAACCCAAGTATTATAGTAAATGCTTTCTGCCCTACATATACAAGGGGGAAGTAAACAAGCATTGTTAACAATAATAGAAATCTTTATTAAACAAATACCAAAATGTGAAGCTAATGATTCTCATATACATCTTCCATCTAGGTCAAGGGCAGAGAACGTTTAGTAGCCTAGTGTTGTTGATTTGTAACTTAACTCCACCTTGATTGGAGATCATATTCTGTAAGAGTTCACTATTCTGAAATTTATCGAGACTCCTTTGGTACTGAATATATGATCTATCTTGATGAATGCTCCCCATGAACTCTAATATACTGTGTACTCTGCCACTGTTAGATATGCCCAGTGGCATCAAGTCAGCTCCGACTCCTAACAGGAGGAAATACTGCCCAGTCCTGCAGTCCACTACGGCAGCCTCTGTGTCAGTCCATCTTGTTGAGGGTCTGTCTTCCTTTTCATTGACCCCCTACAAAGCATGGAGTCCTTTTCCAAGGACTGGTCCCTCTCGATACCACGTCCAAGTTTCACCATGCTCATATCTAAGGAACATTCTAGTACTTAGTCCAAGTCAGATTTGGTTGCTCTTTAGGCAATCTATGTATTCTTTCCAACACCATCGTTCAAATGCATCCATTCCTCCAGTCTCACAGTCACCGTCCAATTTGCATAAGAGTTGACCAACTGAGGTGGGTCAGGCACACTTCAGTCTTCATAGCGGCATCCTTGCTCTTCAACACTTTAAAGAAGTCTGTGCAGCAGACTTACCCAATGTGATACGCATTTGATTTTGTAACTGCTGTTTCCATGACCCCTGATTGTAGATGCAAGTAAAATTAAATGCCTGAAAACGTGAATCTTTTCTCCATTTATCATGCTGGTGTCTATTGGTCCGGCTGTCAAGTTTTCTTTACATTGAATTGTAATGCATACTGAAGGCTGCAGTCTAATTCTCATCAAGTGCTGCAAGCAAGGCGATGACGCTTGCCTAACACAGGCTGTTAGTAAGCCTCCTCCAATCCTGCTTCACATATCCAGTTCTCAGATTTGCTGGCGATAATGTTGTGTGGGTCAAGTTCATCTAGACGGTGGAGTGTTTGCTTTTCAAGTCCTTCTTCCCTTTTTGATTAATCATCCTGTCAGTTACTGAAAAGGAGATGCTGTATGATCCAATTCCACATTTATCGATCTTTTATGTAATTTATTTCCAAGCTTAATTAGTTAAGTTCATATCTGTGACTGTTACATCTCCTTAAGGAATTGGCCCTTTGTCATTATATTGGTTTGAAGTCTGCTTTAGCTGAGATCATTGTGGACAGCATACAGGGTTCTTGCTGATAACGTCTCTTCTAACTCAAGTATTTAGTCCATTAGCATAAATGTACTTATTGATATCCCAGTGTTGTTGATTTGTAATTTAATTAGATTTACAACTATCATTTTGCTTTTTGATAGTCTCTGTATATTGTTCTTTTATTTTTTCCTTTTCTATTTGTCTTTGGGTTTACTGAATATTTTTTATAATTCCATTTTCTATTACTTTAGCACTTTACATTTTTAGTTCTTTTAGCTATTAGTATATATATCCATAACTTGTCAGTCTTCACCAACTCACACAAAATATTTTTTAAGAAAACCACTTGCAATCCAATAGCTTTAGTCCTATTGTGCTTTTCATACGCATTCCAGAGGCTATGAACCCAACTTATGTTCGAATTTAGAGTCATAGTTTCATTTATGACAGAAAGAAAACAGTCTTTTATGTTTGCCCATATATTTGACACTTCACACTCTTTTCAGTCCTTTCTGAAGATTCAAGTTTCCATCTGGTATAATTTTCTTTGGCCTAAGAATATTCTTTAGTGTTTGCTATAATGCAGGTCTGCTTACAATTAAATCTCCATTTTTAGTATCATGTATTTATTTTACTTTAATTCTTAAAAGATGCTATCACTGGATTAGAAAACTGAGTGAACTGTTCTTTGAGTAAAGATATCATCCAACTGTCATCTGGCCTTTTTTCCTCGTGAAGAACCAGCCATCATTTGTGTGGCTGCTTCCTAGTATGTAACATGTCCTTTTTCCTTTGGCTGTTTCATTGATGTTCAAATTATCCTTGGTCTTCAATAGGTCTCATAGCACGCCTCTGTATGCTTGTCTTCATACTCATTCTGTTTGGAGTTTTCTGAGCTTCTTAACTCTGTAAGCCTATTCTTTTCAAAATACTTGAGAAATTTCCAGCCTATTCCTTCAAATTATTTTTTCCCCAATTTTCATTCTCCCTTCTTTTTCTTAGACTGTTTTAAGTGGGATTGACTCAAGAAACAAATCCAGTGACGCTCACATATGTATAAGAGCTTTATCTCACTAAGTAATTATATATCAAGGAAGCATCCCGCTCAGTCCAACTCAAGTCCTTAAGGCTGAGACTGGTCCACATAAGGCCCTCTTCAGATTTATGCAGCCACATGCGATGATACAGAATGCAGGAAGATCACCGGCTGGTGGGTGCAGAGTTGTGTGAATACAAGGTCAGTGGAAATATGGCAGGGCTCTGGCAATGCCAGGGTCAGTGACACCAGCCCCAGCAGGCAATAAGGTGGAAGGAGGGAGGGAGAGAGGGAAAGGGAGAGGGAGAGGGGGAGAGGGAGAGAGGGAGGGAGAGAGGGAGAGAGGGAGAAGGAGGGAGAGGGATAGAGAAGGAGAGAGGAGAAGGAGAGGGATAGAGGAGAGAGGAGGAGGAGAGGGAGAGGGAGAGAGGGAGAGAGAGAGAGAGGGAGAGGGGGAGAGGGAGAGGGGTAGAGGGAGAGAGAGGGAGAGAGGAAGAGAGGGAGAGAGGGGGAGAGAGAGGAGAGGGGAGAGAGGGGGAGGGGGAGAGAGAGGGAGAAGAGAGGGAGAGGGAGAGAGAGAGAGGGGGGGAGAGAGGGAGAGGGAGAAGGAGAGGAAGAGGGAGAAAGTGGTTCCCAGGGTCCTCCTTATGAGGAGGCCACACCTCCATCTTCAAGTTGACATTAAATCATTCTAACTACCACAAACTCCAAGTAGGCATACAGTAGATCACTTGACACTATCTCACAGTTTTCCCAGGCTCTATAATTTTTTTTCTGTCTTGAGCTTATATTTCTCAAACTTTTTCCTACCATCTCCAATCTACTGTAGACCTCCCAGTGATTTTTCAAATTTCAGATAATTTAAGTTCTAGAACATCCTTTGGGTTTTTCGAGTCTCTCCTCCACATCCCTACAACCCCACCCCTTGCCAACTGAGATATTAAGAGTTCTGGTTGGATTGTTGGGTAAGTGTTGGATTGTTAGCCACAAGACTGGCAGTTCAAGGCCGTCAGTTGCTTTACATGAGAAAGGTGAGGCTGTTTACCTCCACAAATATTTACAGCTTCAGAAGCCCTGTATACAGTCGCTAGGAGTCAGAATCAATTATTAGTAGGCCTTGTTTTGTTTTGCTTTACTGGGTACCTCATCTGTTCATTCATGTTTCACATTTTCTACTATACGTCCATCAGCATAGGTATAAGTTCTTCCAGGGCTTCATCAGCTTGTTGAAACATTTTTACTGATATCTGTCACTTCCTAGAGACTTTTTGGTTGTTGTTGTTAATTCCTTCAGTGAAGCTAGGACTTCTTCCTGCAACACAATTGGTTCTCATCGCTTATCAGCCTTTTGGCAAAGAGCAAGCATAGTATCAACCGTATATACTCGAATAGAAGCCGACCCGAGTATAAGCAGAGGTACCTAATTATTACCTGGGAAGCCAGAAAAACTGATTGACTCGAGTATAAGCCTAGGGTGGAAAATGCAGAAGCTATTGGTAAGTTTCAACAATCCAAACAAATGAAAATAAAATTACTAAAAATTGAAACATCAGTGGGGTAATGTATCTAAATATTTTAAATAACAAACATAAATAAAAGGATAAGTCATTAAACATTAGTAAACCAGCACAGTAAGTGGAAAATAGATTCAACAAAAACAATAAGTTATCAACAATGATATCTTAAGAGTACTATTCCCTGAGCTCAATCAGCAACCAAGCTAAAATGTAAAGAGTTAAAATCCTTCAAAACTGGATTCCTCATCAGCATCCGTATCCCAATGCAGAGCTTCAGCTGGTGTGAGGTCATCATAGATGCTGTCCTCACTGGGGTACCACTGACCCGTAGATAAGCTGACCCCGTTTTTCAGCACATTTTTTGTGCTGAAAAATGTGGCTTAAACACGAGTATATAGGTAGGTCTTGATCATATGCTACTTCTTGAAATAACTGAATGTCAGAGTTATTTTGGGTACAGTGACTCCATGTATTCCTTCCACCTTATTTTGATGCTTCCTGCAGCAGTCAATATTTTGTCATAGAAGCTTTCAATATTACAACTCGAGATGTGACTTTTTTCTTCAGTTCTTTCAGTTTGAGATAGACTAAACATGTCCTTCCTTTTTGACTTTGTATCTCCAGACCTTTGCACATTCCATTATAATATTTTGCCTTCTGGAGCTGCCTTTTGAAAATTTTTGTTGCATTCTTTACTTCTCAATTTCTTCCCATCTGGGCAAGGTTTCATTCTGTTGTGTTTGAGGGTCACTGTGGCTTGGAATTGTCTTGAGGGCACAAAACAAGATAGTTCTAAGAGGAATTTTGAAACCCTCGTTTGCTAACATTGATGGTGTTTTCTTTTCACCAATGATCACATTCTTTGTAAATCTAGTAATTTGGGGACTTACAATTTTTTTTAACCCTAGACACCATAGCAGATAGCCAAAAATTATTTGAAGACAATTGTTCCCACCTCCTCCTTTAACAAAGGATTAATTTGGAATAACTTAAATTCACAGTCTATCATCTTTATAGCAAGCAGCAACTGAAATCCCGTTAGTTCTTTTAAACTTGGCATAGAATTTGCCCCAACTATGTGTAGTTAGTTCATGCACAAGTTTTGACAAAGTAATGTTCAAAATTTGGTGTTAACTTTCTCTATTCCAAGAGTTGTCCTCTCAGTTTTTAGCCCCAAACTCTGTCCTCTGGTTCTTTGGGTTAGTAAAGCTATTGATTTCTATCCAAGTTCCAAATGTCCAGCACTATCTGGGGCTATACTGTGGCTACTCAGTAATCTCTCCTCCAATTCTTTATTTCCTCCTCTCTAGTTTCTGCCTGTTTGGGGTCCACTTCCAGTATTTGTACATACATACATACATACATACATACATACATACATATATTAATTCCACAGTTTTTACAAGTTATCTGAAAGATTGTTCCATTATAGTCTACTGAATAATAATAGCATCTTAATAGGCTTATGTAGGATTTAGAGTCTCATAGAGCCTTTTTACCCTTGGATCCACTGTAAGGCTAACTCTTCTTCAGAGCACTTCCACGGTTTGCATGTATTGTTCAAAATTACAGTAGCTGTTACTGAGATTCCCTGGTTCTTTTTTCTGACCTCTCTATATTTTGACCTTCTCTTTTCACTGTTTCCATTGTCTGCATTATGCTCAATTCTCTATGGTCAATTCTCTGCAGGGCTGTCTGGAAGGGAGCCCTGGATGATCCTTGACTGGGCTCCCTTCCAGTCCTTCATGTTTTAATACCTACTCTCTGCTATTAGGTACAAAAATTCCTCCAAGTGTTCTCAAATGGCTTCTCACACTTTCTAGTGAATACATACGGGTTATTTTGTGCTGTTTTGGTTTTCAGGCCCAATTACCATTCTAAGTGTTGTAAGTCATGCACACCTCACAAAAAAAAGCCTCGTCAAAGTAGATTATTTCCCTACTTTACATACCATCTATAAATACAGCAAGTAACACATCTTATGCTACTCTGTCTTGCAATATACCCAATTGTATCTACAGATATACTACAGTGAAACCTGTGAGAACTATATTTCAGCAGCACTGTCTTGTTTTCTGCCTTTGACAGGGTGAAGTCTTACTATTTTTCTAAGGCTCTTTTTATTGGGAAATATTTGAGATTTCTTTTTTTGATAGATTTCTGCCTTACACAGTTATGGCATTCCCAGAATGCCTAGGGTTCAAGCCATGGCTCCCATTTCTAGATATTTCACTGTTTGGATTACTATTACATGTTAACTATGGTTCTGTGGTTTTGCAGGCACATTATTTTTCCATACTGTAATGTAATATAATCATTTCCAAAACAATCCTCCATTTTTAAAATCTGATGTAAAAAGCCAATGTTTCCTAGGGGCATGACCTGTGTTCGACACCTAAGAATGTTCTTGGAAAGCTTGCTCTGCATTCGATTCACCATCCTCTCATGTCTATTTGTTAGGATGTGAGTTACCAGCTGTCTATCTGACCTGCAGATGTGGGGATTTGTCAGCCCCTGTTGTCCTGGGAGCAAGAAGTCTGCCATCTGACCTATTATAGATAAGGCGTTTGCCACCCTCTGCAACCTTCCTCCATTGATAACTACTCTTCTTTGAGAAGCTGCTTCTTTTGTGTGGCATTACTGTGCCTCAGTAGAGACTGGGAACTTCACCACGCACCACGGAGTCACCGTACAGCCTGAACATCCCATCACAAACTGTCCGGCCCATAGAGTCATCAAGTTGAACTGCACAGCAGCACACCCTCGACTGAAAGTGAGATATACAAGATTGAGCTGTAATAGGATCTCCCAGGGAGTTCTTTATGAACACTTAACGGAGGCATAGAAAGCACATGACTGGCTTACCAATGGTTCTGTACTATATGCAGGCACCTCCTAGAAGCGGGCAGTGGCAGCACTGAAGCCCATTCTCTATTTTATTACTAATTGGAAGTCAGTACATATATCATTCCATAGTTCAATCGTGTCAAGTAGAACTGTACAATCACTACAGTTTGAAACATTCCTTTTCTTCCTTGACACTGTCTCCCTTTTACCCACCCCTGAAACTGAAGCCCCATTCTGGGGCCTCTATAAAGAGCAGCGGTGACGGCAGGACTTCATGCAGTCCACACAGCTGGACATTGTGCTTGGAAGGAGAAATGGCCAAATATATGGCTACACACCATATCCCTCGATTAAGGACCAGACAAAGTAAAGATGCCCGTGTTTCATGTTTCACAAAGGGTGACTTTGGCAGAGGAGGATTTTAACAATCAAATGGATAGGACGGGACATTGTGTGAACCAATCACCCCTGAATATGCAAGAATTTAGATAGGAAACCCTTTCTAATACTAATTCATGAACAAAGTGGCCACCGTATCAGGGATGGAAATCATGCATGGATTCAGCATGAAGGACTTCCATGCACCAAGGGAGACCAGGCTCCAGCCCCTGATAAATGACCACTTTGCTAGCAGCAGAGACCAACAGACCCTACATGGCACTATTCCTGAGATCGATGATCTTGCAACCTGCTGGCAAGATGATCACATTGCACCGTTTCCACCATGGAAAGAGTGTTGTCTTATTGGGACAGACGCTGCCCAGGCTGTAGACTTACAGAATGCCTTATCCACTTCCATGGCACTTTCATCCACTTTCATCACACAGCATCACCTTGCAGCTAGGAACTCACTTCACAGCAAATGAAGTACAGCAACAGGTCGGTGCTCATGGGATTCATGGGGCTTGCCACGTTCCGACTACCCTAAAACAATTGCCTTGATAGGACAGTGGAAGAATCTTCTAAAGGCACGATGACACTGACAGCTCTAAGGCAATACCTTGCCAGGTTGGGGCAAACGCTTTCCAGGAGGCTGTACGTCCTCTAAACCAACAGTTGCTGTCTGGAGCTCTTCTCCCATAGTCAAGCTCAGGGTGGAGATGGGAGTGGCTCCATTCATGTCTATGCCTAGTGAAAAATCCCCAAACCACACTCACTGCCATTCTGACTCACAGCGACCCTGTCATGTTTTCAAGGCTGTAGCCCTTCATTGAAATAGAGAGCTTCATCTTTCCATGGAGTGGCTGGGGGTTGTTATCAGTCCAATGCTTACCTGATAGCCAGAACCATTTATAAAATATCTGCTTCCTGTCCCCATGACCTCATCCTGGGGTCTAGAAGTATTTCCAAGCGGACGAATGCACACACCTAAAGGCACAAAACTGATTCCACTAAACTGCAGGTTAAAAGAAACACCTGGTCACTTTGGGTTCCTTATGTTTCTAGATCATTGGTTCCCAAACTTATTCGGCCTACAACCCCATTTTTTTGGGGGGGGTGCTACTTAGTGCTTCTCTAGCGATTAAAAATCTCTGTACTGCAGTTCATACTCCAGGATCAAGTGCTTTTGCAGCTCCCTGGATCTTTCTGGGGCACCCAAGGGGATGCATCACCCAGTGGGAAATACTGCTCTAGATCAACAGACTAAGAATGGAGTTACCAAGCTGGCCAGTGTGATCAATCCTGATTTCCAAGGGGACAGCAGAATGGCAGTACAGACTACACAGATAAAGAACATTTTGTTTGGAATATAGGAGATTCCTTAGGATATTGCTTTATACTACTGTGCCTTGTGATAAAAGTAAATGACACAAGGCAGCAACTCCATTCTGACATCACTACTAATGTATGTCCCAGATCCTTTGGGAATAAAAATTGGGGCCACTAGCTGAGGTGCCTGCTGAGGGCAAAGGTAATACAGAATGGGTGGTGAGGACAGTTCTAATTACTAGATATCACCAGTTTCCAGCTTGAAAAATGATAACTGTAATTGTTGAGTATTTCTTCCATGTTCCATTATATGTATATATAATTTATAAAATATAAAGTGTACACAGAGTTAGTGTACTTCCGCGTATACATTACGTGTACATTAGGGGCAGGCATGACACTATAATTCTCCACGCTTAGAGGATGATGTATGGCTTAAGCTGTGGTCTGGCCAACACTGGATCAACTGCTCTTCCATAATGTAATGTAATGTAATGTAATGTAATGTAATGATCCTCTATTTTGTGATCTGCTGTGAGTCGCCATTCTGTTGAAAGCCAATCAGTTTCCTTGAGTATGATCTGTGTTTGTCCAATAGAGATAGCTACTCTGGCAAAGCTGAGTCTTTCTTAACCTGCATCTGAGTTGTCACCCTGGGGAACATGGGGTATGAGCCAGTAGTCTACTATCTGAGCAGCCAATTTGTCTACTGCAACCATGTGGGTTAGGAGAAGCCTCCAGCTTTGTGCTTGAGCCACACACTTAGGACTTGCCAGGATACATTTCTCTAGACAGCTCTACGTACATGCCTCACTGGTTTTGTTCTTCTAATGAGCCCAGCCTAAGATACTGACCCACAGACAAGTAACTTCTCTATGTCTCAGTTGGTTGTGAAAATCCAATAAAATACTGGGTGAAAGAAAGGTACTCTGGATACAGTCTGCCATACAGCTAACATATATATATATATATGTCATGACATTTTAAAGTTCAGGTGCATGAAATTATAGTTTCAAAAATTATCCCCGCTGAAAAGCAAATCTAGTTTATTTATGAACTATTCCATGTTATAAACAAATATGTCTATTTCAATTTATTTGTCCATTTCCCTGCCCCCAGGCTTTTACCAGGCTGCAATGAACATCCACACAGCTATCTATCTATATCGGTGCCTGCATGCATACTAGTGTTTCCCTGGAGTACATACATAAGAGTGGAACTGCTTTACCACTGAGGATACATGTTGCCAACTTTACTTGATACCTGAGACTGCCTAACTGCACCCCAAAGTGGTTTCATTCCACAAACAGTATACGAGGTATTGCTTCTTTATTTATGGGCATTGTCAGACTTTCCAATTAATATTTATTCTAATGATATGAGAATAACTAATAGAAATACCCTTCCAATGTAAAGTCAAGTATTTGTTAAGAAGCATAATTTTAAACTTTCTGATCACAGATTTAAATATTAAGCTGATAAATATTAGGTCACTGATGTTGCGTATCAGTGGGAAAGTATCAAAATATGGGTCTATCACTAGAAATTTAAGGCATAGAAACTATGCTTGGTGAAAAGAACAAACTCACCTCAAACTCTCCAAGCAGTTTAGAAATAAGCAAACCCTCTGGAAACTTGGAGACAACCTAAGACATAGAAAATGAAATACACATAGTTGGGTGATAAAGTAGCAACATTCACACAATATAAGTCTAAATAGGAACAAAGGCAAAGATCAAATATTATCAAGTGAATTATGATCAAATTATATCTATTTTAAAGACCAGTTCCCAATTTTTACAAGGTCACAACAAAAAAGATTTTCTTTATATTTCCAGATTTGAGAAATCCAAATTGGTATTATTAAAAAATAGCACAATGTCGCTTTCCACAAATTCCTATACTTTAAAAAATTTCAGCTTAGCCAATACATAAAATTAAGCAATCTTCTATGGTATAGTTTCATTTTAATGTTAAAGATACTGTGACACTACAGTAATTTTGGAAAGCAGAAAAATAAACCCACAATAAAGAAAAAGAGCCAAATGTGTAAAGATTGATATTTATTAGAAAAATAAGATTATTACTTTATGATCAGTTTTAATATAACATATCATAGATTTCATCCATATCAGTTCATGTGTATCAACTTATTTACTGGCTATATATTTTTCAAAATACTCACTCACTGCCAGCAAGCTGATTCTCAGCCCTGGTGGTGTAGTGGGTTACCTGGTGGGCTGCTAACCACAGGGCCAGCAGTTCAAAACCACAAGCCGTTCCTCGGGACAGAGATGAGGCTTTCAACTCTTATCAAGAGTTATAGTCTCAAAAACCTACCGAGCAGTTCCACTTGGTCCTAAAGGGTTGCTATGAAATTTTCAACATACCTATTTGTTTTTTAATTTTATTGGGGCCTCTCACAGCTCTTAACTATACCTAAATCTATACATTTATAAAATCTTCTATTTATGACTGCCTTCCTAATTTCTATCATAAGAACTACCAATAAAATAAGGGAAAAAAGTTATGCCTAAATTCCACAATCCAGATATAATTACTGCTGCATTTCAGAAATCGTCCTATTAGAATTTCTTTATAGAGAGGAGGCACATTCACATTATTCAGATTCCACATAAAATATTAAATAGCTATTCTATAACCTATTTTAAAAGCCTAACAAGATATCAAAGAGATATTTCCAAGTATATTAATGTGACACACATAAATTATCTTACCAGCTACATGATAGTCATGGCTAAATGGATAATTTAACCAAGCCTTTATCAACGAGTGCTTCATTTTCCTCTAATTTTTTATCAACACCAATCTAGTTTTCCTGAACATTTCAATGTAAGTATTTCTTGTGTGCTTGCTAAATTAAGGGGTCTTGGTAACAATGAGTTACAAGTTGAGCTGCTAACGGCAAGGTTAGCAGTTCAAGTCCACCAGCTGCTCCACGAGAAAAAGATGAGGCATTTTAACTCCTGCAAAGATAAGAGTCTCAAAAACCCACAGGGGCAGCTCCACTCTGTCCTGGAGAGCCACTATGAATCAGAACTGCCTTGATGGCAGGGGCATTTGCTATTTTCTTCACACAAATTCTGTATAATATCATTGGCAAGTGAAGATATCCAGTCTTGATTTTAAAAATATTTCCAAGCAGTTTTCCAGGAAGACATTTCCCCACTTTATAATACAAAGATGATGAGCAGGTCATTCTTTTTTTGATTTTGTGAATATCCTTTTATGTGTTTATTGTCCTTCTGCTTTCATAAATTATTTGTTTATACATCTTGCTCAATTTTCACTCTCTGAAAACCCCTGGAGGCAGCCAGCAGGCCAGTACTTTCTTTCACTCCTTCACTCGGCTCTCACCTGAACATGCAAGAATGTAGGTAATACATTGTAATACTAATAAAGATGATGTAATACTAATAAAGATGATTGTACAACATTTCTTAATACGACTGGCCTACTGAATTGTAATGTGAATCATATTCCAATTAAAAAAAGTTAAAAATATTAATAAGGAATCTCTCCTAAATAATTACTGGGTTGTCCAGAAAACTATTAGGGAAGAGTATGAATCAGGCACAAGGATCCCCTTTTCTTGATTCTAAATAGATACCAATCTTGATTCTAGAAATCTACATCTTTATGTGAATACACCAACCAACCAACCAAGAACTCACTGCCATCGAGTCAATGGCAACTCACAGTGACCTGATAGGACAGGATAGGTCTGCCCTTGGGGGTTTCCAAGACTGTCACTCTTTATGGGAGTAGAAAGCCCTGTCTTTCTCCTATGGTGTGGCTGGTGGTTTTGAACTGCTGACCTTGTGGATTTCAGCCCAACAGTAACCATGATGCTACCAAGGTTCCTTGAGCTCACAAAAACTGATATGAATGGCTACATAAAAATGCAATGAATGAATCCTACTCAAATTCTCTACTGCTAGGTACTTTCAATTTTCACTACTATAAACAGTAAGAATAACACACTGTAAACTAAAACAAGCTGATAGAAAAACAAAACCAAGGGCACTTGAAGCACATACTGACGAAGACCAAAGACTACCACCTTCATGAGTTATACCTCTACAGAGAGAAACCGAACCCTCAGAACTGGACCGTGATAAGCAACATCATCAGAAAGGCTGAAGTTGGCAAGGATTTCAAGTTACTTAGATCCCACAATAGGTGCTCATGAAAGCAGGTCAAAAAATCAAATGACATACTTCACTGGCCAAATCTGTTGTAAAAGACCTCGTTAAAGTGATTAAAACAACAACAACAAAGGTGTCACTTTGGGACTAAGACGCACCTGGTCCAAGCCCCGGCATTTTCATTTACCTCACACGTATGTGAGAGCTGGCTGAGCAATGAGTACGGCAGACCAAAGAAGAATTAATGCCTCAGAATGATGCTGCTGGCAAAGAATACTGAATAGTCCACACACTGCCAGAAGACTGAACAAGGTGGCCTCATAGAGCGAGAATGCTCCTTAGAAGAGAAGACACCAAGACGTTGGCCAGTGAAAAAGGAAACGCGTCACCGAGACGGACAGACACCACGTCTGCACCAATGGGCTCAGCTACAGCAATCATGTGCGTCTGCCGCAGGACTGGGCAGTTTCATTTTGCTGTACATAGTAATGTTTTTGGTTGAAACTGACTCAATAGCACCTAAAAGAGCTAAATAACTGCACATTTTAAATTATTTCTTAATTATAAATCCCTCCAGGTAGAATGTTAACATTCACAGAGACAATATCACTATGGCAGATTTAAAAAAAATTAAATTAAAACTGATTTTGCTTAATTAATCCAGTGATCAAGTCTTTTTCTCTCTCTCTCTGCCACCCTTTCCTGCCATCGACTCGGTTCTGACTCATAGTGACCATACAGGACATGGTACAACTACCTGTCCGGGTTTCTAAGACACTAACTCTTTACGAGAGTAGAAAACCTTGCTTTTCTTCCAAGGAGTGGCTGGTGGTTTCAAACTGCTGGCCTTTCAGTTAGCAACCCAACACATAACCCCTACTCGACCAAGGCTCCTTAATTAAGCATTATGTACAACCCATTAAATAATTATATAGAGCTGCATATTTCTCAGGTTTAGGAATAATCGAGGTAGGACAGGACAATCTTGACTGTTCTCAATCTGAGCTATCCACTTATTTAATAACACCCACAGGAGCCTTGGTGACATAGGGAGTTAAGAACTGGGCTGCTGACAGAAAGGCCAGCAGCCACAACTCACCAGCCAGAGGGCAAAGGCAATGCCGTCTGCCTGCCTCTGTGACGAGCGACAGCCTCAGAAGCAGTATGCAGCTGTTCCACCCTGTCCTACGCAGTTACTGTGAGTCTCAACGGACTCGATGGCAGTGTTTGCTTATTCATGAAAGGATTATCTATTTCAGTTCCACAAAATAATACATAAGTAAATATTTGACATTTCTTTTAATAAATCATTTTACTGGGGGCTCTGACAGTTCTTAAAACAATCCATACAAGAATTGTATCAAGTACATTTGTACATATGTTGCCATCATCACTTTCAAAATATTTTCTTTCTATTTGAGTTCTTGGTATCAGCTTCTCTTTTATCCCCTCCCTCCCCTCTCTTTCCCACCCTCATAAACCCTTAATTTATAAATTATTTTTATTTTCATATTTTATGCCACCTGCTGTCTCCCTTCACCCACATTTCTATTGTTTGTTCTCCTGGGGTGGGGGTGGGGATCACATTGATCATGGTGATCGGTTCCCCCTTTCTGCCCCCACCCTTCTCCTACCCTCATGGTGTCACTACTCTCATTATTTATCTTGAGGGGTTTATCTGTCCTGGATTCTATGTGCTGAGAGCACGTACATGCTCTGGTCTAGCCAGATATATATGACATTTCTATTTTTTCCCAAAACCATCTTATTGGAAGCTAATAGAGGTATCATATCATTCCATAGTTTAATCCTATCAAGCAGCATTGTACAACTGCTACCAGTTTTAAGACATTTCTATTTTTTAATACAGATATTCTGATTGCCTACTGCTCTATCACAAACTACTCAATAATTGTTAGATTAAAACAATTTATGTCTTCTGGTTCTGAAGGTTAGGAATCCTGATTCTGACACGCTCCAGAGATGGCTGCCCCCTTTCCACAAAGTAGGGAGCCACTGCTGGGATGAATCGAATGGATGGAGGCCGAGACAGCTATGAAACGTTTCTCTTCCTTTCCACATGGCTAGCCTGAGCTTAATCAGGGTGCTAGCTTGGTATTCTCAAGGTTATTGGATTTCTCGCAAGGTGGCTTGGGGTTTGAAGAGCAAATGTTCCATGAGGTCTCAGACAAGCCCCCAAAACATCACAATATGTCAAGTAACTCTTTAAAGCCAGTCCAGATTCAAGGGGAGAAAACTTAGACTCTAGTTTTCAGTGGGAGAACCAGTAAAGAATTTATCACTGTGCACCACAAAAAGTCAGCAAGTTAAAAGAAAAAGTTTTTAATTCATATGTATAGATAAATCTGTTAAGGAAGTATCAATAGTCTGTTAACATAACAGACAAAGGAAATTTCAATTTGATCTCAAGCAACAAGAGCATAATTTAAAAATTAAAGTTTTCTTACAATGTTCCTTTTAACAGAAATCTACTTATTGCTAAATCATTAATTCTACATATTCTCTCATTGATTTACTCAAGGCTAAGGAGAAGTCTTTCTATAATAACTTAAATATATTAATTTTTAAAGTATACCTAGGTTGGGGAAGCTAGTAGGAAGGGGGAGGTAAACCACCAAAATCACTAATTTAGGAAGCTACATCGAGGACAAGAATTAATCTATAAATCAATATTTATGACTGACCTCTGATTACTGATAGTAGAAAGTTCTATTAGAAATGCTCTGCTATTTTCCTTACCGCAAAAGGAAAGGCCCGCTGAAACGTTTCCTGATACTCCACACTAACACAAGCAGTCCTCCTCTGACAAACACTAAGGTTTAAACAACCATAATCTTATGCAACAATACAATTTCTAAGAAAAGTTACAGAAAAATTCATAGTTATGCTTCTTTCATAAAGTTCCCTGTGCAGTATTCAACCAAAAAACCCCCTAGATGTAATTTAAGAAATGGAACTAGTATCATTTCTTCCTCGGAAAGGATAGCTCACATTTTAAAGGATTAAAAATCAAAAAAGAGGGCCTGGATGTGCCAAACATTTGGTATTTCCCCCCAGCAAACTGGGGCAGTTGTAGTGATACCCTGAATATTCAAGTCAGGATTAACAGCTTCTACCAAGGTTTTAAGTGTACATACACCCTCTGACCTAACCCATAATAACTCAACACCTCTCACTAATTCGTAAGGCAGATGGCAAATTAGCTCAAGGACATGAACAAGAGATTCACATTTGGCACACTACATACAGTTACTAAACATACGAAAACACGCAACTGTCAAGAAGTATATGTGAAGATGACTACACAGCAACACTGCTGAGCATCTATCTGTAGGGCTACGGACACTGCAGTCTCACTCACTGCCAGTGGGAGCATAACTCCATCCAAACCTTGTCTATGACAATTTAGCAATTTTCATCATCAAAATAAAATATACACATTGACCAGCACTTCTAGGTAAATATCTGAAGACAGGACTAAACATTAAAAATTATATCACAATCAAGGCTACCTACAATCCACATGCTACTGATGGCGACATACTGTGGCACATATATGTCACATTAACACAAGCAACTGTGAAGGAGAGCCCCACGCATGCATGTACAGGAAACTGGTATCAATCATGTCTCGAACAGTCCCTTAACAGAGACTCCCTTGGATCGGGAGAGCATGAAGAGCACCAACGAAGGAATTCACATTAAAAAGCATTTTGATGCTAGAGCAACAAGGATGACAATGCAAGGCCACGTGGCCGTGTGTTTTCTGATCCTAAAGGAATAGCTAGCTATTTGCTGTCTATTTGAAAAGATCAGGTATAAATATAAGATACTAAATACCAGTAGGTAAATTAAACTTAACCATAGATGATATCTAAACATATAATCAATTATTCTTATGTTTCAAAATGAAAGTACTTACAAATTTTATCTTCTCTTTTATATCTGGATTGATAGTTCCTCCAGGTCCAAGTTGGGCAATAACTGATTTGAATGTATTCTCCAACTACAAAAAAGGGAGGAAAGTTCAAGCCACAGTTCCCTGTGCCCGTCCTCCCAAAGAAGACTCAGTGCCATGGGGTCAGTTCCAACTTGCAATGTCAGGTCACCTTTTTCCTTGATAGTTCGTACAAAGAGTAGACAAGAGAAATGCCCATCAGAGTAAATGTATTCTAATTAAGTGGATAGAATATCATTCTTCAGAGAAATGAGAACCAATAAACTTCCATTTGATCTTTATTAAATACGTATTTAATGAGCATCTAATGCAGGGAAGGGAGCCCTGGTAGTACAGAGGGTGAAGTGCTCGGCTGCTTACTGAATGACAGCAGTTCAAATCCACTAGCTGTTCCAGGGGAGAAAGGCATGGCATTATGTTTCCCCGTGGGGCAGCTCTCCTGCCCTTGAAAGGGTCACCATGAGTTGGAATCAACTTGACGGCAAGGAGCTTTATGGAGCAAGGCGTGGGATGGTGAGAGGTGCCTGACAGGTGGGAAGGAGTGGGAAGCAGGGCACTGGCGGCACGACTGGTGTGGGACGAAGGGAAGGAAAAGCCCGTCTGCTGAAACAGGAGCCAAAGAGCCAGGGCCCAGGAGGGATCAAGGAAGGCGCTGTGAGGGCAGAAGCAGGAGGGGAAGAGAGTTCACATAGGATGCCTTCCATATTCTCTCAGAGTTCAGAAGCAGCATCTCTGTGAGTTACGAGCTAAGTCAGACATTCAGAAAGGTAGAAGGAAGTAGAAAAACAAAGCTGAGAAAATAATGGATGGTAATCTAAACTCAGGAGGTAACAAGTAATGACAGGAGTCGCCTGATTTAAGCTAGCAGGGCTTGGGGATTGTAGAAGAGAAAAGTCAGTGGCAGAGAGAGCCCGACAAGGTAAAACAATGATCACAAGATTAGCTTTCACGGACCTCCCAGTCCCTAAGGTTCACCCACTGGATGATATCCGCATTAATTAATAACTAATTTTTCACATTCCACTGTGTTCCCACCATTTGGAAACTTAACACAACTTATTAAATTCTCATTCTACTAGGTGTTTATTTCGGGGACTTAAAAAAGTTCATTTAATCAATTTTCTCAGGCACTTGCAATTAAGTAGGGAAATACGATAAATGCTTTAATAGCTATAACCTAAGATTGACTCTATATGCCATTAAAGAGATGTAAAAGTACACAAGAGGATAAACTACATTAACCTATAAATACACAACAGGCATCCTCTTAAAAGTTTTATTTACTCGAGGCTGAAGAGAGTTCTTCCAATAATTTAAATATATTAATTTTTAAGATAAACCCGCTGCATACAGGTCGATTCCGTCCATGGCAATCCCACATCAGAGGGCATTTGTGCTCCATAGGATGTCAATGCCAAGTTTTGAGAGCAGACGGCCAGGTCTTTCTTCCACGGTGCTTTTAGGTGAACTCAAATGTCCAGCCTTTCCGTTAGAAGCCATGCTCATTCATTACTTGCACCACCCAGGGTTCCAGGGTCATATGACAGAAATTGAAATGCCCAGCTAAGGAGTGTCTGTTGGTTGTTGACAAAAACAAGTCCTGAATTTTGGCAGTGGAGAGGCCTTATCAGAATTGCAACCTAGCAACAGCAAATAAGAATGGGTGGGGTAGCCAGATAGATAATCAGTTAGGAGACCCCTGTAACACTCTGGACAAGAGGCTTTTGCTGGGGTGGGGCAGAGTAAAAATATAAAGAAAGGACACTACAAAAGCAGAATAAAAAAAAAAGGCAGAATCCATAGAATTTAAGGAGGGAAGGCAAGAAAAAGGAAGGAACTCTATTCTACTTTACTCACCAAGGAGGCAACCCCAGAGGTTTATTAACGTTTTAGCCAGGGAACTAAAGTACTATGGAGTACAGAAGTAAGTTCTTGTTATCTTACAATCAGTTTCATTAGAGTGGGCAAATTGAGACGCAAATAGCAGGATGGCAGAAGAGGTCCAGAAGAGCTCTGAGGAAAACAGATAGGCTTCTCAAGGAAATGAAGTGTGACTAATTGTTTCTTTCTCGTGAGAACAGAAAAACTGGATGGTGCCCATTAGTGAGCATTTTGCACAAAGATTATACAGAAGGATACTGAACAAAGGAGGCAAAATGCAGAACAGATTTTCAAATTCCCATAGAATCCAGATTTTTCTGAAAACACACAAAAATGTAGATTGACTAGTAAGCAACTTGATAGGACACATTAACAGCAAAAATATAAGCTAATCGCAACTCCTCTGTCAGTTTGTTCTACTACAGCGGCTTGCTTGCTGGGTGATGGAAGCTATGTCTCTGATATTGCAAATACCACAGAATCACCCAAGGTGGAAAAATTCCAGACTAAGACAGACTAGGACGAATGGACACTCAATTCTGAAGGATGAGTCACAGAAAACCTTATAAATAGCAGCAAACATTAGCCACTCAGGCTGGAACATACTCGAAATACGCCTCCTCAGCCTTAATGATGTGGATGGGACAAAGCTTCGGGAATCTTCTATGTTGACGGAACATGACTCAAAATGAGAGGAAACAGCTACCATGGTTCATTAATAATGGAAACATGAAATGTACAAAGTAAAATAGTAGCACGAGAAGGGAAACTATATAATGAACGGTACTCATTGCCATCGAGTCATTTCTGACTCAGCATAGTGTCTCTGAGTCAGAAACTCTGTTTCCTCAAACAGGGCAACGTAGAACCGCTCCTGTTAATGTCCTAGACTGGAAATATCTTAAGAGAACAGAAAGTTTCCTCTTTCTTCCACAGAGCAGCTGGTGCATTTGAACTAGCAACTCTGTGGTTAGCAGCCCAAAGTGTAATTAATCCACCACCAGAGCTCCTTTAATAAAGGTAAACTGTACAAAAGTAATGGCCAACATGATTTTCAGTAGAAGGAAAACTAGTAACGTTCCCCTTGTGATTGGGAACCAAACAAGGATGCCCTGGGTCACCACTCCTGTGCAATATTATGGAACCAATACAAAGGTTCAGCAGAGTGCCAAGGTACAAGACCAACACACAAAAATCAGATTCCTCTACACAAGCATATAAAACCTTTGAAAACGGAAAAAGGAAAACAATGCCATTTACAATAGCTACCAAAAGATAAAATACTTAGAATCAACATTATGAAACTGTTAAGACTCAATTCAATCCTGATCTAGATACAGTCAATATTCTTTAAAGAGATGGGGGAAACAATCACCAACTTTAAATGGAAAGGAAAGAAACCCTGGATAAGTCACACACTACTGAAAAGTAAGAAATGGCCCATCTACCCATAGTGTCTGTTACTCCCACTGGATGCCCAAGTGGGAGCAAGCAAATAAAGTGTATGGAATTCTAATATGGAAGTATAAAGTGAGCCATGTCAGAAGCGGGAAGAGGGAATCTCATGACCATCAAGAAAGAAGAGCCTTGAGTGAAATGTGTCCTCTGAGTCCGGAGATTCCTGAAGTAAACTTATTCCATGTAGGAGACGGGACTGTACTACCAGAGTGCACAAAAATAGTAGCGGAGCAGTGGCAGAACCAGAAGTCAGAGCATGAAACAGTGGTGGCCCTCTTAGCCTAAAAGAGCAAGTAACTCAAAGTGCCTTGCTCAGGGAGCACTGAAAAGCTCTGGGACATTTGCCAGGGCATGAGAGGCTGAGGCTAGGTGGCTAAGAGGCAAGGTCCAGAGAGAAGAGTTCTTGTGTTCATGGTGAAAAGAGGAATTATAGACAAAGGAAACGCACCCTTAACATTTCTGATCTTCATTTCCAACCTGTTGACTTTCCAAATAAACACGTTATCATGATTATTCTCTGAGATTTCTGCTTGGCCACTGCCAACAGATTACTGAATTTAGGAGAGAAGCGGAGTGCTGTGGGAGAAATGACTGTTATGAGAGGGTGGAGAAGGTTGGGGAATGTAGGCATGTCTTTGCCTTACAGGACTCATCACTGGACAAATGTAGATTTAGGTTCTTCCCTCTGGTGAAGCCAGATGAGGTCAGACAATGCCTCCACGTCACTTTTTGCACCTATTATACAGTGTGGATCCTTTAAGTGTGGATCGCCTATTTCTTCTTACAGGAGGTTCAAGCAGAACAAGGGACAGTGCGTTGTTTAAAATCAGGACAGGTGTACATCAGGGTTATGTACGTTCACCATCCTTGTTCAATATGTATGTTTAGCAAATAACCTGAGAAGAAAGCACTCTGGAGTTCTACACAGGGGTCTTATCAAGTGACCATTGCCTCTATGGGGAAATTCTGAGGCTGAGAAAACAAATACAATGCCCAGGTTTTATGTAGCACTGTGGACAGTTACGGATCCAGTCAGTAAAGGTCAAGGACCTCTTCCCACAGAGGAGTCGTTAGGTGCCGTCCCGTATAACAGAACAAAACACTGCCCAGCCCTGCACTATCCTCACAATGGTTTTGCTTGAGCCCATTGTTGCAGCCACTGTGTCAATGCATCTTCTGAGAGTCTTCCTATCTTTCACTGACCCTCTGCTTTGCCTTTTCCAGGGCCTGGTCTCTCCTGGAGTCACGTCCATAGTACATGAGAAGTAATCTTGCCCTTCTTGCTTCTTCAGAGCACGCTGGCTGTACTTCTTCCAAGAAAGATGTTTGTTCTTCTGGCAGTGCTTGATAACTTTCAATATTCTTCAGCAGCAACTTTCACTGTCCAACTTTCATATGCAAATGAGGCAACAGAAAATATCATGGCTTGGATCAGGTGCACTTTAGTCCTCAAAGTAACAGCTTTGTCCTCTACTCTTTAAAGAGGTCTTATGCTGCAGACATATCCAATGCAATGTACCATTTGATTTCTTGATTGCTGCTTCCATGAGCACTGACCTTGGATCCATTCCAAATGAAATCCTTGACAACTTCAATCTTTCCTCCATTTATCATGAGGATGTCTACTGGCCCAGGTGCAAGATTTTGGTTTTCCTTACACTGAGTGGTAATCCATACTGAAGCAAGTTCTTCAAGTGCTGTTTGCTTTCAGCTAGCAAACATGTGTCAATCCACACACCAGATTGTTAAAAGGCCTTCCTCCAAGCCTGATACCACCTTCTCCTTTAATCTAGGTTCTCAGATTTTTTGCTCAGCATACAGATTGAATATATATATGACAAAAAGATACTACTCAGATGCACACCATTCCTGATTTAAAACCATATAGTATTGCCTTGTTCTCTTCCAATGACTACCTCTTGGTCCATGTACAGGTTCTGTATTAAGTACAATGAAGTGCTCTGGAATTCCCATTCTTCACATTGTTATCCATAGTTTAGGATCCACACAGCCAAATGCCTTTAAAGAGTCAATAAACACAAGTAACTATCTTTCTGGTATTTCTCTGCTTCTTGCAGTTGTCCATCAGATGTCAACAATGATATGCCTTCTGCCACGTACTCCTTTCTTAATCCAGTTTGAATTTCTGGTAGCCACCTGTCAATATGTTGCTGCTGCAAATGCTGTTGATTTTTCTTACATATGACATTGACTATACTGTTCTATTTCTGCATTCTGTTGGAATGGGCACAAATATGGCTCTTTGCCAGTTAGCAAACCAGGTAGCTGTCTTCCAAATTTCTTGGCATAGGAGAGGCCTTCCCTGCCTTGAGAGTGCCCAATGAATGGTGACCTGGGACTACCACAGAATTACGATTTTAATGTTATCCTTCTTTCTTATGACATGCATTCGTCTAGTAGGCATGGTTCTACCTTTGTGAGTGAATGTTACTAAACTCTTTGCCTTATCACCAGCCCAACTGTTAATGTAAATAGTGTCCAGTCACTCAAGAGTTGAATCTGTACAAGTCAACAATTCATTTTTTTAAAAATCATCTTATTGGGGCTCATACAATTTTTATCACAATCCATACATACATCCATTGTATCAAGAACACATGTACAATTGTTGCCATCATCATTCTCAAAACATTTGTCTTCTACTTGAGCCCTTAATATCTGCTACTCATTTTCCCCCTCCCTTCCCACTGCTCCCTACCTCATGAACCCTTCATCATTCATAAATTATTATTATTGTCATATATTACACTGTCTGGAGTCTCCCCCCACCTTCTTCTCTGCTGTCCCTCCCCCAGGGAGGAGGCTGTAAGTAGATTCTTGTAATCAGTTCCCCCTTTCTACCCTACATTCTCTCCACCCTCCAGGCATCGCCACTCTCACCACTGGTCCTGGAGGAGTCATCTGTCCTGGATTCCGTGTTTCCAGTTACTACCGGTACCAATGTACATCCTCTGGTCTAACCAGATTTGTAAGGTAGAATTGGGATCATGATAGTGTGGGGGGGGGAAACATTTAAGAACTAGAGGAAAGTTATATGTTTCATCATTGCTACCCTGCACCCTGACTGGTTCATCTCCTCCCCACAACCCTTCAGTAAGGGGTGCCCGGTTGGCTACCACTGGGCTTTGAGTCTCCACTTTGCACTCACTCACATTTTCAATGATATGATTTTTTGTTCCTTGATACTTGATACCTGATCCCTTCGACAGCTCGTGGTCACACAAGCTGGTGTGTTTCTTCCATGTGGGCTTTGTTGCTTCTGAGCTAGATGGCCACCTGTTTATCTTCAAGCCTTCAAGACCCCAGATGCTACATCTTTTGATAGCCAGGCACCATCAGCTTTCTTCACTACATTTGCCTATGCACAGGTTTGTCTTCAGTGGTGTCAGGAAGGTGGGCACCCACTGAACAATTCATTGATTACAGTTCGTAGTCAGCATATACCTGTAAAACTTTTTTCCTCAACTGTGTTTCAAATTCTATACAATTGGCAAAATTAATGACACCAGCAATACCTTATGCCCAGGAACATGATTGATAATGTTCTCTCACATAAAATAACAATGATGTCTCTAAAGTGAACCAGACACACACATAAATCAGATATACAAACATATTTTGGGCTTGCACTTAATTCTAGTCCCAGGCTAGTAACAATTAATTTTTATGAAAATAGCCCTAATCGAAGCTACCCTCATAAAAGAGATCACTAGAGATAAGGAAGGGTGTGATAGCAAAGTTTGGTGAAGAAACCAGATGGTGCCTGGCTATCAAAAAGAATAGTGTCTGGAGTCTTAATAGCATGTCTTCAAACTAGCATTCATCTAAGTGAGCCATCAACTAAGTCCACATGGAAGAAGTACACCAGCCTGAGTGATCCAAGGATTGTAAATAATAAACTCCAGAGCTTAAAATTGTGAGTATCTGGTTTGCAGAACACTATAAATGGCTGTGGAAGCTCAAAATCCATTTACAGGATCCACACATAGATTAAGTCTCTGATGAATCCCCTCTGGCCATAGTCAGAGAGTCATGTAAAGTTGAGGATAGTAGATACAATGGGTTATAATGTAATAGCTTATCTAACTTTTGACCCATTTAAAAGTTGCTTCAGGTTTTTAAAAAGGGGGGAAGAGTGGAAATACATGTGGATTAAACCACATACTAGGGAAGTAAACAGCTTTGCTTATCATGCAGAATGTATTGGAAAATTGATTATGGCAGACATAGTAAGGTTAAAAAATCAACCTTATCATTTTATCTCTTCTCTAATTCATTTTAAAGTTGTTCCAGTTCTTAATCCTTTCTTTCTTTTAGATTGAGGATTTTCTCTATTTTATTTTATTATTGTTGTTTTGCTGCTGGGTTTTGGTTCCTTTTTTTTTCAGGGGGGTATGTTTTCCTGTACATGAAATCCAGGATAGGCACATCTACAGAGACAGTAGCTGGATTAATGGTTTCTTGGAGGTACAGCAGGGGAAGTCAGGAAGAAATGGGGAGCTAATGAGAGTATAAGAAAGAAGAAAATGTTCTAAAACTTACTGTAGTAATGACTGTACAACTTTTTTCTTCTTTTTAAAATCATTTTATTGGGGGCTCGTACAACTCTTATCACCATTCATACATCCATTGTGTCAAGCACATTTGGATTGTACAACTCTTATTAACATGACTGAACTACGGAATTGTATGATAGGTGGATTATGAGCCAATAAAAACTTTTTTTAAGAATATAGAAGCCCAGGAGGAATTATTTGCAAACCATGTCTCTGATAAAGGACTTTTATCCAGAATATATAAGTAATTCTTCAATTCACACACTCCAGTTTTTGTTAAATACCAAAATATCTGAGTAGACACTTCAAAAAAGACATACGAGTGGCACATATGCACATGAAAAAATATCCCAATCATTAGAGAAATGTACATGAAAACAATGATAGAACCCTACCTACTCATTCAAACAGTTAATATTTTTTAAAACTGTCAATACCAAATGTTAACAAGGATGTAGTACAAGTGAACTTCTCTGTAATTTCTCTGCTGGGAAAGTAAAATATCGCAGCCATTTGGGGAAACAGTTTGACCATTTCTTATATAATTTATCATACACTAGCAGCAATCCAGTCATAGATATTTATTTATCCAAGGTAAATGGAGACCATGCTCACACAAAGTCTACGTGAATGTTCATAGCAGCTTTATGCTCCATATATCGTCTCTCGGGGATTGGATGACAAATTGTAGTATTATCAATGCAATGGAATACTACTCAGCAAGACAAAGGAACAAATACAAACAAGCACAAACTAGTGATGCACATAGCACATGAAACTCAAAAGCATCTATCGGGCTGAGTGAAAAGAAGCCAGAAGCAAAGATGAGATACTGTTTGGCTACATCTGTATGTGTATAAATCAAGATTAGAGAAAGCAGTGGTTTTCTGTGGCTACAAAGTTGATTGAGGGAGCTTTTTAATTCAAAGTCTTTCAGCATACAATCACAGAAAAATATCAGGATTTTGGTTCTCAGGTGAAGACATTCAAAGGTAGTTGTAATACAAGGGGGCTTCAAAAAGTTTATGGAAAATTTCCATTATCTTTTAATTCCATTTTCCCATAAACTTTTTGAAGCTCTCCTCGTGTTTCTATCATTTTGGTTTGAAGTTGGAACTAGAGATAAAGGTTTGGGAGTTATCTACAAAAAAATAGCCAAAACCAAGGAGTTAGTAAAATGTTCCACACTTTTTACTTATAATACACTCTATAGCGTACATATATATCATGTCCAGTGCACACAGGAAACTAATGTTCAAGGAGGTTACATCTAACATACATGTTTGCAAAAATAGACCACATAAGGTACGTAATTTGCAGAAAAACACAGTACTCTCCTCACTGCTTCCTCTCACGTCGAACTAATCTGACTCATAACCAGATCTGAAATAAGTGAACTACTTCAACTTAGAAGACTGACTTCCATCAGAACCGAGTGAAGATACATTCTCCAGACATGTACCACTCCAGACTCACCTGGTTTAATTTTTCGGTGTGGTTCAGCCTTGAAGTCTCAACGGCATGGGATTTGGAAGCTTTGTCCATGTGTAACACTGGCTTTGGTAGTTCCATGTTTGGCATGGGCTGTGGAAAGTGCACCCTCGATATGGGAGCACCTGCAGAGAATGACCCCGGTTTTGCTCTGAATGGCTGGGTAAAATTCTTACCTTTTGTGAACAAAAGGAGAGAAAATTGGTTACTAGCAAATTCCAATTTCCTTTCTGGTAGTTGTTTAAAGAGGTTAGTGAGCTACTAGCTCTAACTTAGAACTTAAAAGTAAGGAAAGTTTCTATTTCCATATTATGCCAATGAAATTTACATGCAATGTAAGTGATTAGTCATGTGCAGAAGAAAACCAAGAGAGCACATATGTCCCTGAAGAGGTCGATGCTTTCAAAAGCCCACTTAGGATCACCTGAATATAATTAGAGAAAAGCAGGACTTAATGGATAAAAAGCTAAAACACTGTTTGCTATTTAGGAGACCAAAACTCTTCAAGTCAGGAGTCTGAGTCAAACTGAAATTCTCATCCAGGTGGTACACACACGGGGCATGAGGGGGAGGGAGACTATGAAAATGACTGGCATGCTGGAGGCCCTACGGATCACAGAGGAAGGGTAACGCTTTGTTCTGATGTACATCATGTCACTCGGAGTCAAAGCTGACTCAAGGATAGCTATCTATCTAGTTTATTTGGCGGGGGGGGGGGGGGGGGGGGTGTTAGAAAGCTATCAAGATTTTACAGCAGCATTTCCCAAAGCGGGTGATACTGGCCAGGGTGGCAAAGCAGATACCTAACAGTTAACCCTAGATTATGGTACAAAAAGTTTTCATTGCCAGATACATTTTGGGGGTCTATGTTTTATAATACAAATTTCCTCCTGAAATTCATAGGGAGGGCGAGTACCATGGAAACGGTACAATTCAAAAGATCTATCACTGAGCCTCACCCCAGTCTAGCTCTTTCTTCACTTGTAGATCATGTTCACATAACAATAACAATTACTTCTCAGTTATCCTGGATAAGACACACAACCCAATCACGGGAAGAGCGTATCCATGCCCATTCGCAAGCTGCTTTCTTTAACTTAACTGCGTGTAAGTCTGACAGCAGGAGTTACTCTCCCCAAGTTTGAACACTGATACAATTGAGAGCTAGACCCTGAGTGCTGAGTAGAACTCAGTGTGAGGATCCCTAAAATATCCTCACCAAACCACATTCCCCACCCACACTTCATACATTGGTTTGTAGACTCTTGACACATGCCCATGATGCACGACACGGATCAAAATGGGGCATCCTAGAGAAAAATCATCACTGGGATAGGCGTGAGAAGTCTCCCAAATAGGTTCCTGCTCCACCCAGTGTACAGACGTACTGTACAGGTTTCAAGGGGCATCATACAAATGATCACACTGGCCTTCTGAGCCATTAAGAAGGGCAGCAACTGGGCAGAACTGCGCTGGATGAGCACTCAGAGGAGCCTGCCGGCCAACCATGGCTACACCACTTTCCCGCTGTGCGACACAGAGAAAGCTATGTAGCTTTCTAGATTTACTGATCTGTAAGGGCTACTCCATGTGCCCTCTATGGTATGGTCATGAGATTAGGGTACAATGCTGCACAAGCCAGGTGATTATCATTTCATTATGTGATCACTGCTGCAGTGCCATTATAAAGATCAGGTGGGCTAATGCTACTAAGCCTACGCCAAAGTCACTGCCAGAGAGTCAAGTCTGACTCCCAGTGAGCCTACACAGGGCTTTTGAGACTTCATCATTATGGGCACAGAAAGCCTCCCCTTTCTCGCTCGGAGCTGGCTGGCTTGATACCCCAACCTTGTGGGTAGCAACCCAACACAGAACCCACAAGAGACTCGCTACTATTAACTACTCTTGAAAACATCTCGTTTGGTACAGGATGTCTTGTTAACATGAACACACACAACTAATCATCATTTACAGTATTGAGATGTTTTACAATAGCAGTTTACCACCTACTACAAGCGTACTAAATATCAGGCACCAGATCACGCATTTCACAGATCTGACCTCATTTAATTATCCCTACAACCCCCATGAGGCAGGTCGTAGTCTTCCTCTTTTAGAGATGTAGGAAAGAAGCCCCTCTCAGGTGAAGCCACTGGCAAGTGGTGGGACCAGGGTTCGATTTCAGGTGCTGTGACTCCAAACTCATGAAGCAGAGCCATTCCACAGGTGGAACATAGGGGAAAAGCCACCACTGCTGGAGAGCGCCGACATGCTTACCTGCTGGCCACACTCTCGGCTTCTCCTCTGCTCCGCTCTTCTTCAGCGTCAACAAAGAACCTGCCCTGGTTTGCTCTACAGAAATGACATCTGAAGCTGCATTCAGCACTTCAAACATCGAGAGAAATCCGTATTGCACATACTGGAATGAGCGTCCAAATCGTTTGGCAAAAGCCTTTTCAAAATCAGAAAGAAGGACTGGAGATAACGCCAAGAGATCTTTCAACTCACTCTTCACAACAGCGGGAAGGACAGGGGGTACCCGTCCTCGGGAAGGGACTTGGGCCCGAGAGCCCAGCCCGGGGTTGACACTGGCCCTTCCCTTCGATACCGGGTTTCGGACCTTATGGCTGCTCCTCTGCTTTGCAACCAAACTTGCGATTCCTTTGGTGGATTCATCTGGAATAGCTAAGGAGACAGTGAAATCACGCAATCAGGACTGCATCGAAGACGCAGTTTCTTTGTCCTTTGTATCTGTGTTTCTACTTAAAAAAACCTTTTTCATAACTTTCCCTGGAGCTGTTTCTCCAGGAGCACATAAATTAAGTCCCTTATTCCTACTATTTTAGACAATAGGAAAAGCCAAGATTTACTGGCTAATTGCTGAAATTTTAAAACTCTTTTTAAAACCTTAATGAATCACACACTTCCCTGCTGTTTCCCTGTGCTTTGTAGAATTTAAAACGTGGTTTTATAATTAGAAAACCCCACTGTGTTGCTCCCAGCTAAAGGTACACTTAGCTAAAATCAGATGGCAAACATAATTTTTATGAATGCACATTTTCTTGGGGAAAGAATTTCATTTTGCTGAGGTTCTGACTTTGCTCGCAACCTCAACGGTACCTATGACACTTCTCCATATTCACAGCCACCACCACCCGCTGCAGCCACCCCTCCTGCAGAAACACTCCCCCAAATTTTAGAATCCACTGCTTGGGACACAGGATTATTGCTGAGCCCTAACAATCTTCAGAAGGTGAGTCTTTTTATTACAAAGTGTGCAGAGCTTCCAAACTTTAAACCAACCTTTTAGTATAACAGCACCCTCCACAGAGGGGCAGACGCTCACAACATCAGGCATGTCCCGAATTAGCTCCATGGTGGACCCGTAGCCAAGGACTCGCAGTGGGAGATGGTTGCCAACCATGGAAAGATACTCCTTTTCCAACTGCTGTGGGGTCAAACCATCTTTGGTGGAAATGAGAAGAGACCTTATTTCTTTCCTCAGACATTCCTGTATTCGCTCCTGTTCCGACATCGTCGCCTATGTAGGGTTCAGGTCACAAACATTGCTTGTGAGTAAAAATGTACAAGTCCAACATGGGAGGGGGGGGCAGGTTAAAAAAATCACCGTAAGAGTGGAATATAAGCAACTCAATCGCGCATTTACAAAGTGGTTTCCATTCCGACTCATAGTGACCCTATAGGGCTGGATTCTGAGGCTGGAACGCTTTCCAGGCTTAGAAAGCCTCATCTTTCTCCCGCGGAGCAGCTGGTGGTTTCAAACAGCTGCCGTTGTGGTTAGCGGCTCCAGGCCACCAGCAATACCGCGAGGGGCGCGCCGGCAAGGGCCCTGCGCGACGTAAACTCTATCTCAAGCCCGGCCAGGTGACCGGCCTGCGTCCCGGCCTGCAGGGTACCAAGTTCTGGGCGGTTCTGGGGGCCGGGCCTGCGTTGCAAGCTCAGCAAGCGACGCGCGGGCCTCTGGAAACCAGAAACGGCCGGTGGAGCCGAGGCCGTCGGCCGTCGGCCTCCGCCCGCGCCCGGAGCGGACCCCGGAGCGCCGCTCCCCGGCCGACCAGCTCCAGCCCGGGCCCGGGGGAGGGCGGCCTTCCACCTGAGGCCCGCGGCCTCCCCGCCGCCGGCCCGACCCCGTTTCCCCCGCCGACCCCTCCCTGCCCCGACGGGAGCGGCGTCTCCCTTCCCCCTGGAGGGGAAGGCGGGCGGGGGCCGAGGAGCGCCCCTCTGCACGCCCGCACCGCCGGGCGGCCCCTCACCGGTCTCGGGGTCCGGAGCGGCGCGGCCGTTGCAGCCCCGGAGGGGGGCGTTCCAGTGCGCTCTCCCGCCGAGCCGCCGAGAGACTGCCGCTGCGACGGCCGCCGCGCGCCTGCGCACCGGCGCCCGCGGCCCCAGCCCCGCGCCGCGCCGCCCCGGGC
Source organism: Tenrec ecaudatus (assembly GCF_050624435.1). NCBI lineage: Eukaryota > Metazoa > Chordata > Mammalia > Afrosoricida > Tenrecidae > Tenrec > Tenrec ecaudatus. The sequence goes on along the minus strand of NC_134530.1, from coordinate 193,161,446 downwards.
GCGCGCCTCCCGAGGGCCGTTGGCTCAGCGGCCGCCCCCGCCCCCGCCCCCGCCCCCGCCCCCAGCGGAGTGACCCGCAACCGCAGCACCTGGTGCGGCTCACCGGCGGCCGGAGTGGGCCACCTTCCGGCATCATCGACGCCTCCCTGCGCCAACGAGGCGCGAAGACGCCGGGCGAGATCCCTGCGACAGTGGCCGTCCAGTCCCCGGAGGACGGCCCAGCCCACCCAACCCAGGCCACACTGCCCTGGAGCAGACGCCCACCCAGGGCGACCCTGTCGCCCGAGGAGCAAGTGCGACTGCCCCTTAGGGTTTCCAAAACTGGACTCTGTAGCACTGCAGATGGTTACTTCGCTGGGATGGCAGACAGTCCGTTAGCTGCCTGGTGCTTTAACCGCCGTGCCACCAGGGTCGCTAGGAGGGCGGCAGTGGGACTAGGAGACAGGTTCAGACAGAACCACCTGTGTTGCTAAGGAGGGGGTGGGGTGGGGATGGAGATACCTAGGTCTCAGTGGTAGTGAGTTTGAGGTTTGACCTGCAGAGGTTCTTGCTGAGGGGGTCCTCGTTGATTTGGGGTGATTTGCAGACCATTCTGATACCAGGTTGAGAATAACTACAGAAGTAGGTGCAGTTGAAACTAGAAGAGAGGAAGGGGTGGGCGAGGATTTCTTAGATGAGTGAAGAACAAAGCAGATGAGACCAGAGCTGCTACAGTTGGGAGACTCAAGTCGATGCATGTATTTGTTGAATAGTTGGAATTAGGCAGGTTTATAAAGTTACTGAAAACTAGAAATAAATTTAGAATAAAGCACCTTAAAGGCATTTACCTTTAAACGGACAATTAATGAAACAAGACAATCCCAGTGATAACCAAAATATTTTACTCAGGGATGAAGAACCTGACCTCTTCCATTTAAAATTTGTAATGTTATAAAAAGCCTTAGGGAACAGAAAACGTCATCAGTGAGCCAAGAATATTAAAGAATCTTTGAAACACGAAGATAGAGTTTATGAATAGCAGAATGGACAGGACTGAAGAGTAAATTAACACAAAGTGCAACAGATGGAGAATGGATCTAGGCATTCCAACATTTGACAGAAGTTACAGAAAGAACAAAGAGTGGTGGGTGAATGACCATTCAGTTCATGTATCTCCTGTTCCCTACATGCTCATAATGTTGGTAACATTTGAGATCCCAGAAATTAGTTTTAACTTGAAATGTGTGATAGTCACTGAAGAGTTTGGGCATTTCATCCCCCTCCACCACCACCCCACTTTCACCCCAGGACAGTTATAAAGGATCAGAAGACTGGAGGGAGGTTTCAAGAAAGATTTGTAGTACTTAGGTTTCAGCATCCTCCTCCTCCAAGAATATTTGGCCTAGGGTGTTAGAGCAAAGTGTGAAGAACTAGATGGTGTCTGACTATCAGAAAAAATTGCATCTGGGATTTTAAAGGGCTTGTTTTCAAACAAGCAGCCACCTAAGCAAGATGACAAGTCCACGTAGAAGAAGCATACTAGCCTGTGTGATCCCAGGATTGTAAAAATACATAATCCAAATCTAAAAGAGGGAATGCCTTAAGAGGTTGTATTGTAGTGTTTTAGAATTTGTCTAGCAGGTTTTCTGGTTTTCCCGGAAAACCCCCACACACCAGTAAAACACACACAAAAAAGAGGTTGAATTGTGAACACATAGTTCGCAGATGGTTATTGATGACTGTGGAAGTCCAAAATCCATTTGCAGGATCCACACAGGTATAGCATAGCTTCCTCTGGTGAAGCCCTCACATCGCAGCTGAGGGATGTGAGTAACCCTGTAAGGAGGGAGAGGGCATCATGAAGTCGAGTACGGCAGACATAATTAGGTCAAGTGGAATATCATTTGATCTCCCTTTAGATCTATCTTAAAGCTGTTTCAGTTTTTTGGAAAGCGAAGGAGAGATGATGTGATTGAACCCTGGGGAATCCCCTCTGGCCATGGACCAGGGCTGTGAGCAGCCTTGCTCAGCATGCAGAGTGCACTGGAAAGGGGATTGTTGCCGATGCAGTGAGATTCAAACTTGGCACCCTATCATTTGATCTTCCTTATGATCCATTTAAAATTGGTCACCTTTTTACTATTCTCTGCTTTCGTTTTTATTGTAGTTTTTATCTGTTTTACTTTGTTAGTTTTTTGCTGCTATTTGATTTTTAATATTTTATGTATATGAAAGCCAGGATAGGTAAATACATAGAGATAGTCACTGGATTAATGGTTCCTTTGGGGAGGTTCGGGGAAAGTGGGGGGCCAATGAGTACAAGATTGAAGAAAATGTTCTGATTGCACAACTCTTGATGTGACTGAACTAGTGAATTATATGTGAATTATATGTCAATAAACTATTGGGGAGAACATTTGGCCTAAAGTAAATACTATGACATACGAGGGGGGTATCCCCCCAAACCAGAATTGCGCTAAGCAGAGTGGAGCTTTCGTAGTACATATTCCCCCACTAGACCGGCATTGAGCATTTGCTCTGAGTTAGTTCACCTAGTGTCATCACCCGAGAAGGTTCTGTCAGATAACTGGACTTTTTTGTAAAAGCAGCTTAGCTTGAGCCTCATATTTTTTGTGATGGCCAATTCACGAGAACGGGCGGCAGTGAAATTTTGTTTCCTGCTCAGGAAAAATGCCTCAGAAACTGTTGTGATGTTTAACACAGCTTACAAGGAGAGCACTATGGGAAAAACTCAAGTGTATGAGTGGTTTTCTCATTTCACAAAAGGTGAAATAATGGACAACCTCATTCTGGATGTCTGTCACCTTCCTGGAAAGACTCGACGCACAGTGCATTTGGAGCAGCAGTTCATTCCACCAGGTCAGACTGTTTGTTAATCAAGCTTTCTACGTGAAGGTTCTGAAAAGATAGCTTAACAGTGTGTGACAAAAAGGCCGGATTTGTGGCTGACTGGGGACTGGTTTTGCCATCATGATCGTGTACCTGCTCACACAGCCATCTGAGTGTGCCAGTGCTGGCCAAAACCAGCCTGTCTCTCTTGCCCCACGCACCTCTTACTCACCTGACCTCGCTCCGTGTGACTTTTTTGTGAATGAAGAGGGACATGAAAGGACAGCAATTTGACAACATAAAAGAAGTGAAAAAAAACATGAGGGCGGTGCTGTCAGCCATCCAAATGTGTTTGGGAAGTGTATCCAAGAATGGAATCGCAGATCTCACAAACGTTTTAAGTGTTGTGAGCAGTACTTTGAAGGTGATAAGGTTGTTTTGTAAAAAAATTAAATACATTGCTTTGCAAAAAATTTTCCATTTTATTTTTGGAGTGGTAACCCCTGGTACACAAGCCTGCAATAACATTAACAATAACCTACAACTAGATACATAAACACTCAAACTGAACAGGAGTGGGAGAGAGATTGGGACTTCACCCAGAATATATATTGTTTTGATATTTCTACAATAAAAATATATGATGCAAATATAGCCATTAATACAGACAGCAAAGTTATGAAAACCTCTTAGCTAAAACCAACACCTTGGAATAAGACACTGGGTGTGAGGGACACAAGCCCACAGTCTTGGGGGCCATCAAGGTCAACTGGCATGATAGTCCACAAAGGTAATGTTTTATGCCCTATTTTGATGAGTAGTGACTGAGGTCTTAAAAGCTGTGAGAAGTCATCTAACATGCAACTATTGGTCTTTCAGAAAGGAGGGAGGAAAATCAAAGGCACAGAGAAAATTTGTCCAAAGGACTAGGGGTCTAGGTGAACCCCAGTCTGCTCAACCCTGGAAGCAGAGAAACTAGAGGGTGTCCAACGCTAACACCTCCTTTGAAAGGGATCTCAATAGTAGGTCTGGGATACAGGAGATAAATGAGAAAAACTGTAAAGAGTGGGCGTACTGGTCTGATAGTGTCAGATTCCTCAGGTGGTGATCCCTTGGCTCTACAAGGAGAAGAATTCACGCTGAAGCCTGGTTTGTGATCCAAGTGAGTTTTAGAAAGGACAGAATTAGATTCGGGTTTCACACAGGCACCCTTGGCACTTCACGCCACGCGTGGAAACCTGAGGCCAGAAAAAAAATGGCAGCATGGCGGGTGACCAGCTGGAAAAAGAGGGTTCCTGATTCTGACTTTTTCAGGGCCCTCCACTGGAAGGCGGGGTGGAAGGTACTTGTTGACCCCATTGGCTGATTTAAGCTCACCTGGCCTAGATTGGGGCCCTCCCACATGTACTGACTTCCTGTCTCAAAAGCCTGAATTTGTGCGTGCCCTCTAGCCTTCATCAGCTTCGGACTTCCTGTGAGGGGGGAGGGAGGCCTTGGCATGTAGAGGGACAACCCCTGGTTTCTGCCTCTAGCTACCTAACAACAGAGATTGGTGGAACCTCTGCCTATGGCTCTTAAAATTTTTTTAAATTAAATCCTTTTATTGGGGGCCCTTACAGCATTTTCAACAATCTGTACATCAACTGTAACAAGCTCATTTGGACATATGTTGCCATTTCCAAAATATTTTCTTTCTTCTTGAGCCCTTGGTATCAGCTCCTCTTTTTCCCCTCCCTCCCCTGTGAAACCTTGATAATTCATAAATTTTTATTTTCATATTTTACACCATCCATTGCCTCCCTTCACCCACATTTCTATGGCTCTTTCTTAATCACCCTTCAAACCTGGACCGAAACTCACCCCAGGACTCACCTTTCAAGAAAACAATCGACCTGCCTACCCAGTGAACAAGGACACTGCAATCCTAGAGGCCCAGGTCAAAAGCAAGCACCTCCTTAGCCCTGGGATCAAACCCAGAAGGCAGGACAAAGGGAAATGGTAAACACTGGAGGGGGGAAGAGTCTTTTAGTGTGGGGATTGTAATCAGAGTCATAAATCAAAATGTGAATGAACGATTGAATTGGAAACCAATTTGCTCTGTAAACTTTTATGCCAATCACTACATATATCCCCCCAAGGGTCTGAGGGTGTCCGTCTGATTTCATTCGGGAAGTAGAGAGATTGGAATTTTGGAGGTACAGAGATTAAGCGCTCTTCACAAGTCCTGCCTCTCTGCTCATGAGAAACCTGTATTGTGTTTTCACATAAATTAGAAAGGGCTCCTTGTTGGGCTCGTTGTTGGGCTCATTTCTTGGGCTCGTAGTTAACCACAACCACAGAGCTGTAGGCACCAGGTCCATTTGTCTTCCATCCTGTTGCCTGGTCTATGAGCAGCCGCCACTTTTCGTCTGCTAATTAACTTCCTCCACCTGTTCGCCTCCCTCCCTCCTTACACGAGGGAGTGGATTCCAATGGCAGCTGCTCCCACTAGCATTTCTGTCTTGGAAAATCGCAGGTCCGGCTAAGAATGTAACCATCTGGAGCTTGTTTTATGACAAGGATGAGGGGAGGATCTTTGAAAAACAGTGAGAGTGAAAGAGAAACACACCAGAGCCCGTCCAACATTCTGCTTCCTGAAGTTTCTCGTGCTGACTATCATTGACATGGTACCCAAGTGAAATTTTGCTTAAGAACATCCAACAATGGTTGCAGCAACACATTGACAGGGAACTGCCAGAAGTTCAAGCTGGATTCAAGTTCAAGAAGACGTGGAACAAGGGATCTCATTATTGATGTCACATGGATATTGGCTGAAAGCAGAGAATACCAGAAAGATGTTTGCTTATGTTTCATTGACTGTGCAAAGGCATTTGTGTAGACCATAACAAACTATGAACAGCATTGGGAAGAAGGGGAATTCCAGAACACTTCATTGTGCTCATTTGGAACTTGTACAGGGATCAAGAAGCAGTTGTGCAAACAGAACAAGGGAATACTGCATGGTTTAATATCAGGGTTGTAACCTCTCACTATACTTGTTCAGTCGGGATGCTGAGCACATCATCAGAGAAGCTGGATTTGTAAGGTGTCTCTCTCTGGAACTAGATTTCAGCCTCCGTCCTTGGCTCGCGTGAGAAAGATTTCACGCCGAAGCCGGGCTTGTGATCCAAGTGAATTTAATGAGAGTTAAAAGAAGCTTCAGGTTTTACGTGGCACCCATAGGATTCCTTTGACCATGCGGCCTGGCAGAGACTGCCCCAGGTCACGCAAGGATCTCTCTCCTCCCACGAAGACGACCAGATCAGCCAAACTCCTCTCCCTTCCGGTCCCTGCCTTTTCAAGGGTTCCCGGGGGAGGCGTGGTGAACGACCCCAGGTGGATCCCATTGGCTGAATTGCAATCACCTGGCCCAGGTGGGCTGCTCCAGGTGTAACGCCCATCCGAGCCCACAGGCGGGAAAATCCAGCTTTCCTATGCTGGCTCTCCTGGGCATGCATTAACGGACTTTCCCATCCCTGATGCTAGCTACCTAACAGATTCTCTGAAGAAAAGTGCAGCATCAGGCTTGGAGGAAGGTGGATTTCCACCTGCCACACACAGATGACACGGGCTTGCCTGCTGAAAGTGAGGATTTGAAGCACTTGCCGATGAAGGTCAAGGATTGTAATCTTCAGCATGAATTACAATTCAACTTAAAGAAGACCAAAATCCTCATGACTGGACCAATAGGTGGCATCATGATAAATAAAAGATTGAAGTTGTCAATGATTTTATCTTACTTGGATCCACAATCGATGCTCATGGAAGCAGCAGTGAAGAGATCAGATCAAAAGACATTGCATTAGGTACATCTGCACGAGATCTCTTTACTGAAGAGCAAGGATGGTGCTTTGAGAACTAAGGTGCTCCTGACCCAAGCCCAGGTATTCTCCATCGCATCACGTGCATGTGAAAGTTGGACACTGAATACGGAAGACCCCATACGAATAGATGCACTTGAACTGTGGTGCTGGAGATGAGCACTGACCGCACCAGGGGCTGCTGAAAGGACAAACCAATCTGCCTGGGAAGACGTATGGCCGGAGTGCTCCTTAGAAGCAAGGACAGCAAGACTTTGTCTCACATACTTTGCACATGTTGTCAGAAGAGACCAGTCCCTGGAGAAGGACATCTTGCTTGGTAAAGTGGAGGGGTGACAAAAAGAGGAAGGCCCTTATACAAGATGGATTGACCCAGTGGCTGCACCCATGGGCTCAGGCACAGGAACAATTGTGAGGATGGCACAGAGACTGCAGTGTTTCGTTCCGTTGTGCACAGGGTCGCTGTGGGCTGGAGCTGTTTCGATGGCACCTAACTGCAGTGACAAAGTTTCAGAAACCATGCCCAGGTGATACCATGATTCAGTCTTACTTCCCACAATTACTCCATGCCTTAGCCACCCTTTGTTACATCTCTCTCTCTCTCTCTCTCTCTTTTCTCTTTAACACTTTATTTTATTTTGGATGTGTCACATTTTATTGTATTATTATTTTTTAAATAAATAATTTTACTGGGCACTCTAAGGAGCCCTGGTAGTGCAGTTGGTTACACGTTGAACTGGTAACAGGTTGATGATTCAAATCCACTAGCTGCTCCAAGGGGTTTATAGCCTAGGAAACCTTAGGGAGCAGGTCTGCTCTGCCCTGCAAGGCTAGTATTTATTTGCTGGCAGTGGGTTGGATTATAGCTCTTACCCCACTCCTACGAATGAATGTGTCCCAACTTCCAGCCCAGACCTCTAAATTAGCTCCCCTTACATCTTTCCTCCTGTATGAAGGGGTTTCTGTGTTAGTCCAGGTAGACTAGAGAAACAAATCCAGGGTGACTCATATGTGAATAATAAAGAGCTTTATGTAAGAGTAATTGTACATTAAGAAAACATCCCAGTCTAGTCCAGATCAAGTCCATGAGTAGGATATTAGCCCATATGTCCCATACCAATCTATAAAGTCCTCTTCAGACTCATGAAACACATGCAATGACACAGAATATAAGAAGATCACGGGCCAGTGGGTGGGAAATCTTGTGGATCCAGTGGTGTTGTAAGCATCTCAGCACTGGCAGGAGTCTCCACGTGGCTTCTCCAGCTCAGGACTCTAGGTAGCTCCATGTCTCTTGTCAGCTCCAATGTCTCCCAGTGAGCGTGTGTCCTGCCTCCAAAGAGCTATTTATCTCCTTAATGCCTTCAAATGAGGACCTCAAGCTGTGACCTGATTGACAGGCTACACTCCACCCCTTCACTCATAAGTCTCAACTTGTCAACAGATTATGTAACTACCACAGTTTCCAACAGTTTGGATACTTTTTCACAAACTTTTAAACGTCTTCTCATATATTCAACATTTTACAAGAACACTTTCCTACAGCATAAAATTATGCTCTGAGCCCTCTTAGCTTCCACAGAAACAAGAAATGCTTTCTCTGGATCTCACACCCTCCTCCAGCCAGTGCCTTTCCTTCATCATCAACTCTCCTCTCCTCTCTGTTTGCACCCACCTTTCACTATTCTCCCCAACGCAATCAGTCTGTTATTCTGGGCACCTTTCTGAAATTATTTTTACCAAACTCACCAACCGCCTTCACATGGACAAATCTTCAATCTATTCATCTAACTCTGCTGATTACATCTCCTCCCTTTTGCTAAATATTTCCTCTTTGGGTTTCTGTGAGACTGCTCACCGAGCCTGGCTCTAGTATTCATTCCACTCTACTTATTTTTGTTATTCCACTGAATGTCCAGAACCCCCAACGTATGCACTTGACCCTGGCTTTTCACTCCTCCCTCTCACCCTAGGCAATCTTTTTGCATGCTCATTCTTTCAACTTTGGCTGAATGCTTCCGTTCATGTAGTAAATACTAAGCTCTTTCTATGTGCCAGGCACTGTTTTTTAAGAAGCTGAATGCATCTTATAAAGTAAGTAAAATAAAGTCCCTGTCCTCTTGGAGCGCCCCAAAGATAAGCAACAAGCAAATATATGCAATATCAAATAAATAGTAAGTGTCCCTTAGAAAAAAAAACCAGGGTAAGAGAATGGGAAGGTGGCCAGGTGGCTCACAGGACTAAGTGCTTGACTCCTGGTTGAAAGGTTGATATTTTGGACCCACCCAGAAGTGCCTCGGAAGAAAGGCCTGCAGATCAGCTTTGAGGAGTCTCAGCCTTGGGAACCCTAAGGAGCAGGCTCCACACTGCACATGAGGTTGCCATGCATCAACTCGGTGACAGTTGAAAAAGCCTAATGGGGGCTGGGCAGGGTTCTACATGAGGTATTTCAGAAAGGCTTTTGTTCCCCATCTGTTAGTGCTTTCCCAAGTGTGATCAGGACTGACAACCTCACCTGGCAACTTGCCAAAAATGCAAACTCTAAGACCCCGCCCTAGACCTATGAATCAAAACCTGCAGGGCTGGGGGTGTCCTGGTGATTCTGATCCCTGTTGAGGTAAGCGCCACTACTCCAGAGACGTTTCCCAGGCCCTGTAGCAGTTCCAGCAGCACTGTGGTTCAGTACTTATCAGCTAATCCAAAGGTCAGCGATTTGAACCCACCAGCTGTTCTGGGGAAGAAAGTTGTGGCGATCTTTTCCCATAAAATCCCCCATTCTGATTCATAGCGACTCTGGAGGGCAGACTCGACCTGCTGCTGAGGGCTTCCAAGGCTGGAGATCGTCACAGGAGCAGACAGCCTCAGATTTGTCCTCAGGAGCAGTTGATGGGTTTGAACTTCCATCTTGTGGTTAGCAGCCCAAGGGTTCCTCCCATAAAGATGACAGCCTTAGAACCCCCGTGGGGCAGTTCTAGTCTAGCCAATAGTCGCGGTGAGTCGGGGCTGACTCAGCCACAGTGGGTGTGGCTGTGCCATGAGGAAGGAACCCTGGTGGTGCAGTGGCTAAGTGCTTGCCTGTGAACCAAAGGCCAGCGATTTGAAGCCACCAGCAGCTCTGGGAGGAAAACTTGGCAGTTTGCTTCTGTAAAGACTACAGCTTTGGGAAGCTCTACGGGAACCCTGTGAGTTGGCATAGGCAGCCGTGGGTTTGGTATTGCATAGTACCATGGATAGGTGCAAACAGTTAAAGGGATTGACTGCTAACCAAAAGCATACCTGAGAATCAAGACCTGGCGCTCGACCAGGGTGACTTGATGTGTGGGGGGCATTCAGAGACACCAGCCCCCAATAGCTTCTACACAGACTTCAAAAGGCAACCAAACGGGATCAGCTATTTTGCCGACAGGCCTCCAGGTAACATGGGAAGAGCCATCCAAGATGCAATGTCCAGCTGCAAGACTCTGATCACTACCACAACCTGCCCATCACCTGGGAAACTCCTAGAGTTCACCTTCCAGGGTCAAGGGGAGACTGTGCGGCCAGTGCAAAACCAGCCTTCAGACTCAGACCGGAATCTGTGCTCATCTGGTGACTCCTGGGGACTTTCAGTAGCATCTACTCCAACTGCATCAATACTGCTGGGGCGACTTGTGTTGGCTTCTGGACATACAGCATGTTGAAATGAATACTTGTTATGGAAAAGTTGGATTGGATTTGAAACTCATTCGAATCATCACAAGAAATATCTACTTTTGTTGGCCAATGAAAATATATTAGATTCTCTTTCTTTTAAAATTCTTTTATTGGGGGATCTTAAATAACAATCCATCCATCCATTGTGTCAAGCACATTTGTACATATGTTGCCCTCATCCTTTTAAAAACATTTTCTTTCTACTTGAGCCCTTGCTATCAGCTCCTCATTTTTCCCTCCCTCCCCCACCCTCCCACCCTCATAAACCCTTGATAAGTTATAAATTATTATTATTATCTTATACTGTGCTGTCTCCCTTCACTCATGTTTCTGTTGTTCATCACCCTGGGGGTGGGGGTGGTTATACGTGGATAACTGCGATCGGTTCCCCTTTTCTCCCTGCACCTCCCCCTACACCCATGGTATTGCTACTCCCATTATTGTTCCTGAGGGGTTTATCTGTCCTAAATTCTGTGTGTCGAGAACTCTTATCTGTACCAGTGAAGATGCTCTAGTCTAGCCAGATTGGTAAGGTAGAACTAGGGTCATGATAGTCGGGCGGCGGGGGTGGGGGGGGGTGAGGAGGAAGCATTAACTAGTGGAATGTTGTATGTTTCATCATTGCTATACTGCACTGACTGGCTCATCCCTTCCTTGTGACCCTTCTGTGAGGGGATGTCCAATTGTCTACAGATGGGCTTTGGGTATCCACTCCGCCCGCCCTCATTTACATTGATATGATTATTTGTTTTGGGTCTTCTGATATTTACTACCTGATCCTGTTGACACCTCATAATCACACAGACTAGTATGCTTCTTCCATGTGGACTTTGTTGCTTCCCAGCTAGATGGTCACTTGTTTATCTTCAAGCCTTTAAGACCCAAGATGCTATATCTTTTCATAGCCGGGCACCATCAGTTTTCTTCACCACATTTGCTTATGCACCCATTTTGTCTTCAACAATTATGTCAGGAAGGTGAGCATCACAGAATGCCAGGTTATTAAAACAAAGTGTTCTTTGCATTGAGGGAGTATTTGAGTAGAGGTCCAATGTCCATCTGCTACCTTAATACTAAACCTATAAATATTTGTACATAGATCTGTTTCCCCATCATATCTATATATCCATCTATATATATTTACATATGTACATGCCTTTAGTTAGACAGACGTCTATAAATGCCCTTTGCCTCCTAGCTCTTTCCTCTATTTCCTTTTACTTTCCTCTTGTCCCACTATCATGTCTGGCCTTCATTTAGCTTTCTGTAATTCCTCTCGGCTACATAGCCCTTGATCAAAACCCACCAGGCATTCTACGCCCTCCTCACCATCAATTTTAGATCACTTGTTGGCTCCCTCCTTCCTTTCCCCAACCTCCACCTCTCCCAGGTCCCCTCAGAACTGTCGATCACATTATTTTATCCTTGGGATTATTTATCCTGCCGATGTTATATAGATAGACAAAGGGGGAATAAAGCCTATAAATCGTTCCAGGTCTGTCTGTTGTCCTTTATGAATGCTCTCTCTGACTGAGTCTGATGAAGTGCCGAACCCTGCCCTGACGTCTGTTTTGGGGATTCCTCAGGAACTTCATTGCTTTGCTCCTCTTGCTGCTCTGTTGCACTCCCTTCTTGTTTCACCCGAGTGGGGGTGGGGTGGGTGGGGTGGGGGGTTGTTCAGACTGGGCACAATTCTCATACTGTGTCTCCAGTGTTGTCCTCCTTAGTGATATAGGTCAGTGAGGAGACGCTGTGTCTTGTGGTGGAGCTGGCCCTATGGTCCTCTCTGTGCATTGGCTGCTCTGAACAGGAATATTGTCCTTGGGGCTTGGTGGACCAGGATATGGTCCACTCTCTCTCTCCCCTCCCTTCTTAGTTTGCTCCCATGTGTTCTGATCATACCCGCCTCTCTTCCCAAGATGTATCTTCAGTGCTGTCCTCTGTATTACATTCTTCTGGGGAGGGGTCCATGTGGCTGGGATTGGGGCCAGCCCCATGGATTCTTTTAAGCTTACCTGTTATAAAATTTTTAATGAATTGTTGATTTATATATTTGGATTATTCCCTAATAAAACTCTTCATAAAAAAACAAAATTTATTTTAAAAATAAATGACTTTTAAATTTAAAAAAATGACATTATGGGCTTTTAAACTTGTGTCAACATCTCTTGTCAATGGTAACATGAAAGTCTTAAGAATCGCACATGGACATTTCAAGCAAAAGGAATGAAAAATTATATTTGTGGAAGCAAGCTCAACCTTCTATTTTAAATTTTGAAAATACTGTATTTAATATAGCACTGATGAAACTGATAGCTTTAAAAAAAAGAAAGAAACATATAGCTTTCCTCTGGTTCTTTAATGCTGCCTCCCCCCAACTGTCATGACCCTAATTCTACCCTACAAATCTGACTAGTTCAGAGCATGTACTTGGTTACAGATAAGAGCTGGAAACACAGGGAATACAGGACAGATAAACTCCTCGGGATTAATAATGAGAGTAGCCATACCAGGGGGGTAAGAGGAAGTTGCGGGGGGAGAAAAGAAGAAACAATCACAATGATCTACCCCTTCCAGGGGGATGGACAACAGACCAGGGGATAGGGGAAGACATCAGAAAGTGCAAGACATGAAAAATATAATCATAGTTTATAAATTATCAAGAGTTCATGAGGGAGAGAGGGAGGGAGAGTGAAGGGAAAAAATGAGGAGGAGCTGATACCAAGGACTCAAGTAAAAAGAAAGTGCTTTGAAAACAATGATGACAACTTATGTACAAATGTGCTTGACACAATGGATGTATGTATGGATTGTGATAAGAGTTGTATGAGCCCCCAATAAAATGATTGGGGAAAAAAGCTTAGAATCTGTGGAGGATTTCTAGGCTCTGAATATAATAAAATATCATACCTGTTATGAAAAAAAACATGCTGCAGACCTGCAGTTCTCAATCTGTGGGTCATGAACGACCCTTTCACAGGGGTTGCCTGATTTATAACAGTAGCAAGATGACAGTGATGAAGTAGCAATGAAAATAATTTTATGGTTGGGGGTCACCACCACATGAGGAACTGTATGAAAGGGTCATGGCGTTAGGAAGGTTGAGAACCACTGCTCTAGACCATCCAGCAGGCCCTTGATCTGTTGGTCTGTTTACAGATTCCACATGAACACACCATACATTGCAACATGATCCAAAAATTGTAATCCCCCACAGAGTCAATCACCGTTTCATAGTCAATTAAATACGAGTAAATACCTTGCTGGTTCTCTCTGCTTTCAGCCAAGGTTCATCCGATTCCAGAATAATACTCTCATCCACATCCTCTTCTCAACCTGGCTTGCATGCCTAACAATTCCCTATCACCCACTACCTACTCCAGAACCCCAGTTGGTCACCAAATCATGACTCTCTCCCTGAGGAATATTTCCTGAATCCAGACTACCCACTCCCACCCCTACCCCACCCCCGCCAACACCTTAGATCACATCTCATCACCATCCCTTTCCTGGACCAGTGCTCCGTGCTCGTCTGTCATCTATCAATGTAGAAAACACAACTCCCTGGACTTTCCTCCGGCACCAAACTGATGAGGTCTGCAAGTTTATCCACCTCTGAGAAACTCCAGCTTCCCCTACATCATTCATATAAATTAACGTCCATTTCATTTAGCCACATGGACATCCAAGTTCAAAAGACTAAGTGGGACTACTTAGTACAATTTAGAAAGCCTTGAAACATGGTGTGTTTTCATTTGGGGAGCATATCCTCAAAAGTCAACAACTTTAATTGGTCTCCCCCTTCTCCCAGTAATGAGTTCCCACAGATGTCAGTATCTTAAGAAATCCAAACAAGGAGTAAAGTGTTGAGTTGAAAAATGTGTACATACAATATTCTCAACAAAGGGATGACCAACCCTTTCAATTAAACTGGAATCTCAAAGAAAACAGAATCATCATTCTCATTTCCCCATGTTAAATAAGGATAGAATGAGGCCAGCCGGCGAGAGACTCCTACTTTCCACTCAGCAAATGCCTCCCCGATCCTTCCACTTGTGTGCTGAGCTGGCATATTTTATAGTGGCTTGTGGTCAATTTTATGACACCATCATTGTCAGTCATTATCTCAAATCCTTCGGTTATAAGGAGATGCTTCTATGGGTGATCCATTAGGATGGAGAAAATGGAGTTACAATGAAAGAGTTTGCCAGAGGTCCCACAGCAGAGGAGACTGAGGAGAGATGCCTAGCCAGGGCTCTGACGCTAAGTAGAGCCAGCTTTTATTGTCTTTTCTCTGGCAAGGAATATCCCTACACCTAACAAATAAAAGGGCAAAAAATCAATAATAATAATACAAGGGTGGGGGAGAGAAAGAGAGGAAATAAGTACAAAGTGTTTCTTCTCTTCTTTTAAAACGTAAACACTCTCAGCAGGAGTTGGCCAGTACCATTAACTGATTCATGCTCAGAAAATGTCGGGTGGGAAGATACAGACTTGGGAAGTGGAAAGGGTACCTTTGGGAAGATAAGGAAACAGAAAGGACTTTGGGAAAGGGCTTAATTTTACCTAAACCCCAAATAGGAAACCCAGTGCCATCGAGTCAGTTCTACATAGTCAGAGTTGAACTGCTCAATGGGATTTTCCAAGATTGTAATCTCTAGGGAATCAGATGGCCACGTCTTTCTTCGACTGATGGGCTCAAGCACTGAGGTTTCAGCTATCAGCCGCTTAAACACAGAGCCACCAAACCAACCCAAGCTTTAAACTCCAAAGGAAAGGGAAGGAAGAAGGGGAGGGAGAGACAGAAAGCATGAATAACAAAACCCTAACAACCCAGGAATCACCTTATTAAGAAATGCAAACAAACACATCTATCTACTGACAATCTGTGAATCAGTGGAGCGCTGGATCATGCTCTCTCCATCAGCAACTTCAAATGTAATTGGTGTCACTGTTGTTAGGATCTCCAAGTAGTTCAAACTTGTAGGACCCTATGCGCAATAGAAGGAAACCTTGCCATGTCCAGCCCCTTACCATCATTGTTATGTTTGATTTCACTGTTGCACCACATTCTGAAGGCTCCACTCACCATACTCTGAAGGCTCCGTTCTAATTTCTAACATCATTTGATCCCTCCTTTTTGCTGCCCATCTTCTTTACCTAGCATAATGTCCTTTTCCCAGGACTGATCTAACGTGTCCCAAGTACATGAGATGAAGCCTCACCAGTCTTACTTCTAAGGTCTGTTGGTGTTTCCTCCAACATACCTTTGCTCATCCTTCTGGCAGTCCAGGGTATTTTCAATATTTTTTACCAACACCAGAACTCCAATCCATCAATTCTTTTCTTGTCTTCCTTATTCATCGTCCAACTTCCACATACATAGAGGTCATCGGAAATGCCCTGGCTTGGGTCAGGGGAACCTTGTTTCTCAAAGTGACAAGCTCACTCTTCAACACTTTAAAGACATCTTGGGCTGTAGATTTGTCCACTTCAATGTGTTGCTTGATTTCTTGTCTGCTGCTTCCATGAGCATTGGTTGTGGTTCCAAGCAAGATGAAATCTTTGACAACATCAATTGCTTCTTGATTTATCATGATGAAATCTGTGGGTAAATTGGGAGGATTTAGGTTTTCTTGTCATTGAGTTGTGATTCATCCTGAGGGTTTCAGTCCTTCATCTACACCAGGGTGTCAAACTCAATTAAAATGCGGGCTCTTTGGTGCAACAGGTTAGATTCTCGTGGGCATTCCATTACATTTACACATTTTGTTGAATTTGAAGTGAGGATTCAGGAATGTGGCTAGGATAATTAAAACACTATATAATTGCTTTTATTTAAACATTTATTTTATTTAATGTATTTGTAAAACTAAATTATTCTTTTTTACTCAAAACTTGCCAGTGCTTTCCTCCTACTAGATTTTACTTACCTCGTATGTTGTGACCGGAAAATATAACAAAGCAACTAATAAAATACACACAATGTTGGACAGCTGACAAACGTGATGCACAATCGTCATGGCTTCCCTCTAAAAATGTGAACGCGCGCTGCTGCTAGGTATGATTCAGAGCAGCACAACCCAGAGTGCTCTTTTTAACCTTTTCGCTATTGTGATCTGTTTACATTTTGTGACACTGAGAGTGGCAGACACTATGCTTCCAAACGTTTGCCGGAGCTGAGTCAGTGCGTTTATACACGTCCACAGACCCTCAGGAAAGGCACTGGGCCACGTGCACACTCGTCTTCAGTAGTTAAAGGGCTAACGAGGGAATTGTGTGTCTGGTATTGCCTCGATCTCCCCTACGCACTATTTTCTTCATAACAGTTTTTTCTATTTTCATTTCATTTCAGAGCATTGTGGGCCACAAAAAATTATCTCTGGGGCTGCCAGTTTGACACCCCTGATCTACACCAGCAAGTGATTGAAGTCCCCTTTATTTCAACAAGCAAGGTTGTGACTTCTGCCTATTGCAGGTTGTTAAACCTTCCCCGAATCTTGATGCTGCATTTTCTTTGCATAGTCCAGTTTCCCAGAAGATGTGCTCTGTATACAGAGCGAGTAAATGGATACAGCAGATTGGTGAAAGGGGACGACCCTAACAGGCACCTTTCCTGGTTACAAACCGTACAGAGCTCCTTGGTTCTGTTCTAGCGACGTCCCTTGGTCCCGGGTCAGGTTTTCACAGTGAAGTGTTCTGGAATTCCCATTCTTCTCAATGTTATCCATAGTTGGTTATGATCTGAACAAAGGCTTTTGTATGTTAAGAAAACACCTCTAACCAGCTTTCTCGTATTCTCTGCATTCAGCCAAGATCCACCTGGCATCACTGGTGATCCCCTGGGCCAGTTCCTCTTCTGGGTGCCGTCTGAGTTTCTGGCCGCTCCCTGTGGAGGTGTTACTGCAACTGGTGTTGGACTATCTTCAGGAGAATTTTAGAGGAATGTGATAGTAATTATATTGTTTGATAATTTCCACATTCTATTGGGCATCCATGAGTGAGTGCTTCCAGGGCTGTGGCGGCTCACTGAAACATTTCAATTGGCATTCCATCCGTTCCTGGAGCCTTGTAATACTAATTATAAACATGCAGTCCTAGCTTTAAAAGGGTCCTGTCTTCATTCATTAGCTGCTTAGTACATTTGCACTATGTGCTACAAGGGCTAGAGATTTAATGGTGTAAAGCACATTCTCCCTTCTCAGTCTGGCTCTTTAAGTTTACCTTAAGTCATCTAAATTCTGCACATGATCTTAGCCAAAAGGCAGAGAAGCGATAAGTCATCCTAAATGCAGTGATCGGTTGTAACTTCTTACTCTCTCAGGCAATGGACCACATACTCGATTTCATGTGACTTTTACAATCACACCAAGTGCCATCGTCACTCCCACAATTTGCAAGCAGGCTTTCTCCTTCACTAAAGATTTATAGTCTCTGAAACCCACACGGAAACGATAGGGTTCTACCCTGTCCTATGGGATCCTGAGACTCAGAATTCCCGAGGTGTCGGTAAAGGGAGAGTTGGCCTGCTAACCAGGAGGCTGTGGGCTCTCAAAGCGTTACAGCCGAGGTAGGAACCCCATAAAGGGTCCATGGGCGTCGTGATGGACTCAGCGGCGCTGGGTTGGTTTCATTTGGTTGGTATGTCAAGGAGCTCTGGTGGCGCAGCGGTGAAAGCGCTGGTTTCTCACAAGAAGGTGCGCTGTGGGAATCCACTAAAAAGCCACGACTCTGCTCCCTTGAAAAGACAGGACAGACGGACAGGATTGGAAGGCCCACGGGGTCCTTCTACCTTGTCCTCTAGGGCGTCTCTGGGTGGGAAGGGGACGCAAAGCGCTCGGTTTGGTTTGGGTATTTCCGGTCGCTGAAGCACAACTCAATGCTTTTCGCCGCTGACCCGGCCCGGCTGGGCTCCGACGGCACCCCAGGGCCTGCCTTGGGCCGCAGGGCTCCGCCCAGGGCACGCCCCGCCCGCCGGTCCCCTCTCGGGCCCGCCCCCGCCTGGGGTCATCTTAGGCCCGCGGCTCTGGGGACCCCGCCGCCGGGATGGAGCGCAGGGCCCGCAGCTCGTCCCGGGAGGCCCGCGAGCAGGCCGGCGGGTCCCCGCCCCGGGAGCACAAGAGGGCGAAGGCGGACCGGGGCCGGGGGGCCCGCGGGCGGGGCGCTGTGCGGCCGGAGCCCCGGCGGGCGCGGAGCCCCGGGGAGCCCCGAGCGCCGGCCGCCGCCGCCACGGTGGTGGACGTGGATGAGGTCCGCGGCTCGGGCGAGGAGGGCACCGAGGTGGGGGCGCTGCTGGAGAGCGAGCGGCTGGAGGAAGGTACGGCCCGCAGGTCCCGCGCGGGGGCGCTGGGGGTCCCCAGAAACGAAAGGACCAAAGCGGCGGCAGCCGAGCATGCTGGACCCCGCGGGCAGCCGTGGGAGGGAGCGTGGTCTGGACGGGCGTCCACTGGACATGGCCCAAAACCCCAAACAGCCATCGGGCAGATGGTTTTTGTGGCCATGGGAAGACGCGTGGACACCCTCTTAGGCAAAGGCATCCTCAAGCTGGCGGCGGAGGACCACTGGGACCTTCGTTTCCTAAATGCAATGGAGACCTTTGGGGTGGTCAACAGAGCCAAATACCCTAGAGCAGCGGTTCTCAACCTGTGGGTCGCGACCCCTTTGGGGTTCGAACAACCGGTTCACAGGGGTTGTCCCACTCATTACAATAGCAACGAAAATAATTTTATGGTTGGGGTCACCACCATATGAGAAACTGTATGAAAGGGTGGCGGCATCAGGAAGGCTGAGAACTACTGCCTAGAGCTCCAAACTCAGTCCGATCAGAGTTCAAATGTGAGCTCGGCCACTGGCTAGCCCCGCGATCCTAGGCCAGGGCCTTGCCACCCACCATCAGAGCGGCTAGCAACAGTGAGCACCCCAGAGAGGCGTCCTGAGAACTAAGGAGTGAAACAGCCAGCAGGGCCTGGGCCAAACCCTGGTCAGGTACAGCAGGAGCCTTGCAAGCTATTAGAAAGTGTTAGGTCAAAGTTGATGGTGGTGATGATTGCCCAACTCTTCGTAGCAGGTTTAAACTATGGAAATGCATGATACATGACGTCAATAAAACTTAAAATTATCGACAAGATGCTAAGCCAAAGGAGAGAACTGCAAGGAAAGTTTTTATTATTATTATTATTATTATTATTATTATTATTAATTATTGTTGCTTTGCTAAGTAAAACAGCTCTCCAGAACAACCTGATTGGCCTCCAGCGCTCAGTACTGCATGCTAACAGCGAAGGCAACAAGGAATTCTGCACTATGTTGCTTTCTGCTGGCTATTCAATTGCATTTGCCAGTTCCTGTTACCCGCAATGCACTTAAACGACGTGAGAAGGCTTCCTCAAGTGGACGTGTGTTTAAAACAGCCAGGTGCTGTGGGGCTGATGGGTGTCAGGACAGAACTGTGACTGTGCTCCCTAGGCTTCCTCGACTACTTTTTGGCAAGATTCCCAGGCTTTTCTCCTGGGCACCGCCATGGGCACTCCCACCTCCCACCTTTTGGTCAGTAGTCATCGAGTTGCCTTTCATCAGTCAGACACTTCTGATTGTCAAGTGGTTAGTGGGCGCAATGCCACACTCATGGCAGCGAGTTTCTAAGTGCTCTCTATCAGACCCCATCAACAGGGTAGGCAAAGAAGGAAGCTGCCATTTATGTAGCCCTTACTTGATGCCCAGGAGCCCTGTGGGTGTAGTGGTTATGTGTTGGACTGCTAGTAGCAGGGTCAGCAGTTTGAAACCACCAGCTGCTCTGTGGGAGAAAGCTGAGGCTTTCCACTTCTGTAAATTTACAGTCTCAGAAACCCCTGGGGACAGTTCTACCCTGTCCTATAGGGTCGCCATGAGTCAGAATCAACTCGGTAGCAGTGAGAGTGTTTGAGGCTGTGTGCCCAGCACACACACTGGCTGCTTGATTGAGGTACCATATCAATTTCTGAGGTCGATTTTATGATTTTCATGTCACAGAGGAGTAAACATGCTCAGGGAAATGAAATAAATAGGCCCAGCCCTAGAGGAGGGAAGCGGAGAAGAGACTAACTGCATATCAATTTGGTGATGACCTTTCTAGTTAGTTTCCAGTCATGGGAATTAAAATTTAGGCCTTCCAATTAGTTATGCTCTCCCTATCTGTCCCTTTAAAATAGATTTTACCAACAAAGTCCAATCCTTAGTCCTCTGGGAAATTTCAAAACTGTCAGACACTCAATATTTAATCTCAAGATTAAATGCTTAAATAATTTTAAATCATTCATTCCTTTCTGCCTTTCTCCACGAAACAAATATGTATTGAGCACATATTATGGGTCAGGGACTATCCTAGGTCGGTCCAGGGGTCACAAGGCAAACAAGACAAGCCCCCAAGGAGCTTGTGTTCTTAAAGTTGAATTTCTCTTAAAGTTTCATTTATTATCCAAGCAACCTAGATACCCCGCATCACATTTTTATGGGCACTAATGGGTGTACTGAGGAGCCTGGTGCCATTGTGGTTATGAGTTGAGCTGCTAACTTCAAGGTCAGCAGTTCGAAACCACCAGCTGCCCTGTGGGAGAAAGATGGGGTTTTCTACTCCCATTAAGAGTTACAGTCTCAGAAACATAGGGGCATTTCCACCACATCCTACAGGGTGGCTATGAATTGGCATTGATTCTATGGCAGTGAGTTTTTGAATGGGCTAATCAGGCAGGTGATTTTCAAAGACCCTCTGGAAATCCATACTTGAATCCAAAGAAGCAGGCGTTCTAATGGGGTAAGTCCAGACTTGGAGGCAGGTAGTCAGTGGGGGAGTTCTTTCTAGGAAGATGAGCATCTGCGCACATCTGGTCCTTGGCACTCCCAGTAAAACTGAGGCAGGTAAAGCACAGTTCCGATTTTCTCCCCCTCTGTGTTTATGCCATTTCTTCCTTACCACAGCCCTATGAGACAGTGGTTCTCAACCTCGTCATATCGATGAAGACACTGAAGTGTGAATATTTTGTGTGACCTTCTTAAGGTCACCTGCGCAGCAAATGCTGGAACCAAATGGTGAAACTAGAACCCAGTTCTGGTGTCCAGAGTCAGTGCTGGTTCCAGGTAGCTCTGTTATCCTGCTCATCTCAAACTGCCAAACAGCTCTGACCTCAACATGCATGTGCTGGCCCAACAAGTGTTAGCACTGAATATTGCGAAGTCCCAGTATAATTAATTCTTTTGCTTTGTCGTTTTCTTTAAAGGTACCAAGTCGTCTGGTTTAGGGGCCTGTGAGTGGCTTCTGGTCCTTACATCCCTGCTCTTCATCATTGTGACCTTTCCCTTTTCTATCTGGTTCTGCATAAAGGTGAGATTTCTTCAGGACCCAATACGTAATTTCCCGATGCATCTTCCGGACCACATCACGCCCACCCTGCTCGACAGACAGAGTTTTCATACATGCTGTCTGCTCTGTGTGGGATGCCCACCTACCCCACTCCTTTTCAAGTTAACCCTGCCTCATCATCATTGTCGTTGTCATTAGGGGCTGGAGAGTCGATTCCAGCCCATAGCGACTCTGTGAACAAAGAATGAGACACTGCCCAGCCTTGGGCCATCCTTATAGTGATTCTATTTGAGCCCATCACTTGTCCAAGCGTCCCTCTTTTTCACTGCCCTCTACGTTCCCAAAGTTAGGAACCAGTCTTTCCTGACAACATGTGCTGCTGCTTCTGTTTCTGGTTGGACCTTGACATAGCTGCGCTCTCTCCATGAAAGGGCGACAGTGCAGTCTCCAGCTTTGACTGCAGATTTGGTGCATCTGTTGTCTCCCCCAACTGTAATAATGTCTTCCCACGGGGGAGTGGCAGCAACTTGTTCATTTTCCTTTGAATAGTGCCTAGGCCCACCCTCTCCTTAGCGACGCTTCTGTGCTGAGAGAATTCCCGGCGAAGTGAAACATAGGAGGCACTTTGAGTCAGTGCTTCAGAGATCCTTCCGACAGGTCAAAACAGACAAACACGACTCCTTGGGAACCAGGCCTGTGCTCCTCCTTCTAGAAGTGGGCTGTCCCAGAGAGGGTGTTGACCTGGCATAAGACCTGGTGCAATACCGTCATGCTCTCCGATCAGGTTCAAATCGCGACCTTGCTCACTTTGGAATGTTCTCTCGGTTGTGGGCGACCTTTTGCTTTCTTTCAGTGACTTTCGCTCCGACTCTCTATAACGTTGCTTCTGTTTTTTGGAGTCTCTGTGGAGGGCTGGACCCTTGGCACACTCTCCTCCATCATTTTTACTAATGTCACGCTCCACCTCCAGAGTTAAACTTCCGGTAACAGAATGTTGTTTTGTTTGGTCTCAAAAACAAAAGATCTCTGATGCCTAGATCATTCTCATGGCAAGCTTTTGAGGAATTTAATTTTCATACTTGAGTGATTTGAGTCTTGTATATTTCCCTCTAGGTTGTACAGGAGCATGAGAGAGTGATCATATTCCGACTAGGACATCTGCTTCCTGGAAGGGGCAAAGGCCCTGGTAAGAAACATCATTTGTACCTCCATAGACTTACCAGTTTTTTTTTATCTATGCATATTTGTAATGTGAACCTCAGAATATTTGAAAATTATGGTGAAAAATATATACACCAAACCATTTGCCGAAGCAACAGCGTCCACATTTCCAATTCAATGAACTGACAGCACTTTCCACACTATACCACCATGACTGCTGTGTGAGTCTGGGTATTTTAGAGAAAGCAAATCCACAGAAACTCATGCATAAGAGAGAGTTTTATATAAAGGTTAAGTGTGCATCAAGTAAACATCCCAACCCAGTGCTGCCCAAGCCCACAAGTCCAACATTAAGCCATATGTCCAACACCAATCCACAAAGTCCTCCTTCATCTCACAAAACACACACTATGATGCCGACTGCAGGAGGAAAGCCGAATCAGTGAGTGTGTAAGTATCTCAGCGCTGGCAGAGGTCTCCACACAGCTGCTCCAGCACCCAGGGCTGCATCGGGGTAGGTCCATGTGGCTTCTCCTCGGGGATGTCTTGCAGGAAGTGAGCCTTGCCAGCTGAAGCGGGGAACTGCTAAGGCAGCTGCACCCTGGTGTGACCACCACAAAGCAAGAGACCTAAGAACTAAAAAGGCGAGGCTCACCGAGCCATTTATCCCTCTGCCCTTCAGTTAATCCCACATGTGTTTATCAGCCAGGTTGGCACAATAAGCTAACTACCTCAACCACCATCACTGCCGTCCTTTCCCCAGAGGTTCTCCCCCCGTTAACGTAAACTCAGCATCCCCTCAAACAAAAGCTTCCTTCTTGAGCCCACCCTGGCCATCACGAATAACCTTTGGTTTATGTAGATTTGCTTATTTCATATAAGATCGCCTAGTATTTGTCCTTTTATGACTAACTTCCTGCTCTTGGCATGATGTTTTCAAGGGGGTTCCATGTTGTGATACGCATCATCAGGACTTCGTTGCTATTTGCGTTGCACGGCTAACTGCCAGGTTGCTGGTTCCAAGGCACTCGCCTTGTTCCATGGAGCTAAACCGAAGCGATCTGTGCTCGAGTGGCTCCTGGCCTTGGACCCCGACCATGGTCACTGGGATTGGAAGCGACGTAATGGTGATAGGCAATACAGGCCATGTCGCCGTCGACCTCAGCACTGAGTCGGTTAACTCATGGCCATTCTTGGACAACATCGCCCCACCCGGCCCCCTTCTCCCAACCGTCCTTATGTCTGGGCCCGTTTTTGCTCGGCCACTTGCAACATGGGTTATTAATAAACTGTTCAAAGAGTCTCTGGTCACAGGTGCTCAGGACAGAGAGTAGGTGTGGGGAGTTAACATACCGAGGCCAGGCTGGAGTTGCAGGCAGGCCAGGGAGTAGTTTAAGAAATTGTATAGGGTCAGATCCTATGAATTCTCAGCAAAAAAAAAAAAAAAAAGAGCTAATAGAGAATTCGGTGGAGTAAATCTAAGAAACATGGCATAAATACTTCTTGTGTCTCAACACACTGTGGTGGCCACCAGGGCTATGGAGATGGATGAATGGGACGTGATCACTGATCTCTTTGGCCTTAAAACATGGAGAAGTCTTGGCCAGAGGTCCCAGGCAGAGGTGTGGCTAGCCTGGAATGTATAACAGTTGGAGTTTGGAAACCAGGCAGAAAGGCATGAGAAAAACCAAAGTCTAAATGTACATAAATCTGAGTTCCCACCTACACCTATAGAAACAAGTAAAGAATAAAGGCAAGATTGGGAGATATAAATCCAAATTTGAAGATTCAAAACTAACAGAGCAAAAGATTCTCACAAGAGCTTAACCTGATTTTATAGTTCCAAGACAGGGACCGTCTGGTTTACCGAGTTCTCAGGAGCCTTCTGAGTTGGGGTCAACAATGGCCAGTAGCTGGGCTTGTCTTCCTCGAGAGCCTGATCTCTGTGAGATAGTGTGGTTCCAACGAAGGCTTGGTTCCTGTAAGGAGCGTCCAACGTACTATCAGCAAATCTCAGTAAATCATTCAACAAAGAGTATTTGCACCTTGAACCTGTACACTATGATAGGTGGGTCAAATCCAACCCTCCAGTCAAAGCTTGGTATCATGATATGCCGTTCTGATTCTTCTGGGGCTTATAGTTTAAGGCAGGCGTCCTCAAACTACAGCCCGCGGACCACATGCGGCCCACCGAGGACATTTATCCAGCCTGCTGGGTGTTTTTGCCCTGTTTGTTTTTCTACTTCAAAACAAGATATGTGCAGTGTGCATAGGAATTTGCTCATAGTTTTTTTTTTTTAAACTACAGTCCGGCCCTCCAACAGGTCTGAGGGACAGTGAACTGGCCCCCTGTTTAAAAAGTTTGAGGACCCCTGGTTTAAGGACTGCAGCATGGAGGTTGCTGACCCTCCGTTTGTTACCTGAAGACACTAGTGATTCAACAGCGTTCTTGCAGAGAACCTAAAGGGCGTGAACGCAGGTACAGAGCTAACAGCGCATACAGTGCTCTTACATCTGGCTCTGTGCCTGAGATCACCTCGATTTTCTGGGGATAACAGAGGTTGACACCTATTGTCAAGGAATAATTTATCATCAGAATCTCCTAACCCATCAAAAGTGTTGCAGATTGAGCAACAAATGATATGGTAACTTTAACTACAACCAACACACTCCGGGGGTGGAGGTGAGATGGCCCAATGGTCGGTGTATAGATGGAAGCTAAGAAGAACATTGTAATCTGCCACCTGTGGCTGAATATGTAACCCCCATCCAGTGTCCCTGAGAGACATTACCCACCATGGCCCTCTCTGCTCACGTAGGCCTTTTCTTCATTCTGCCCTGCCTGGACACGCACCACAAGGTTGACCTTCGTCTCCAAACCTTGGAGGTCCCCTTTCATGAGGTGAGTCGAATGGTGGCTTTTCTTTCCTTCCCTTTCTCACTACCTGTTTGTTTGTTAAGTTGCCAACTTATTGTGTAATGCTGTATGGTAGGCTCAAGGTAAGAATTTAGAAAAAAGTGAATAGCTAAATCTATGATTTGTCAGATAAAGTGATGACAAATTATTTTCATTTAATACTTTCCTAGGCTTGAGTCATAGATCTAAGTTGTTTTTGTTTTTGGTATTTTCATAATCAATCAAGTTGCCAACTTCTGCACCATCCTTATGAGCCCACGGATGCAGTCAGTGTTTCCGTCCATCTTGTCAAGGTCTTCCTTTCTTGAGCCGACCCTGCATTTTACCCAGGATGATATCCTTCTCCACAGACTGGTCCCTGCTGATAACGTTGCCCGTGTACCTGTGACAAGATCACTCCATCCTCCCTTCTAAGTTGCCTTCTGGTTGTACTTCTATGGCAGATATGTTTGTTCTTCGGGCAGTACATGGTATAGTCAGTACTCTTTGTCAACACCATAATTCACAATTCTTCCTCTTTCATGCTTATCCGCTGTCCAGCTGAGGCTGTGGAAAAGAGCATGGCTCAGGGCAGGAACAACTCAGTCCTCAAAGCGACCTACTTGCTTTTTAATACCTTCAAGAGGTCTTTTGCAACAGATTTCCCCAATACAACACTTCATTGGATTTCTTGACAACCACTCTTAAGGGTGTTGGCTGTAAATCCAAATTAAATAAAATGCTTGACAACTTTCATCTCTTCTCCATTATCATGAGGTTGCTCGTTGTTACTGTTGTTTTTGTGTTCGGACGTATTCCAGAGTAAAGGATATAGTCTTTGATCTTCATCAGTAACTGCTTCAAGTCCTCTTCCCTTCAGCAAACAAGGTTAAGGGCTCTGCTTATATCATGGTTGTTAAAGACTTTCCAAGATTGATGTCGTGTTCTTCATATAATCCAGTTTCTGGGATTATTTGATCCGCAGATAGTTTGAATAAGTATGGTGAAAGGATACAACACTGGAATGCATCTTTCTTGATCGTAAACTGTGTAGTATCCATTTGATCTCTTTGAACAACTGATCAGGTTCCACATGAGCACAGTAAGTGTTCTGGAATGCCCATTCTTGGCAATATTATCCATAGCTTATCCATACATTGCGATGCCTTTGCATAATCAATAAAGCATAGGTAAACGTCTTCCTGGATTAGATCTCTATGACATCAGCAATGATAGCCCTCACTCCACATCTCCTGAATCCAGCCCAGATGTCTGGCAGTTCCCTATCAATGCAAAGATGCAACTATTTTTAAAATCATCTTAGCAAAACTTAACTTGGGTTTGGCATCAATGCTACTGCCCAGTAACGCCCACATTCTGTTGGATCGCTGTTCTTTGGAATGGGCCCAAGTGGGGATCTCTTACAGTTGTTTGGCCGTATAGACATTATCCACATTTGTTGGCATAGATGAATGTGCATTTCTAGAGTTGGATCCATTTATTGAAACATCTTGATTGGTATTTTATCAATTAATGAAGCCTTGTTTTTCACTAATATCTTCAGTGTGACTTGGACTTCTCCCTTCAATACCAATGGTTCTTGAGCATAAGATGTTCAACCAATTATTTTTGGTAAAGTGACTCTGCATTTCTTCCATCTCCTTTTTTATTGTTTTATTAGGGGCTCATAAAATTCTTATCACAATCCATACATACATCAATTGTGTAAAGCACATGTGTACATTCATTGCCCTCATCATTCTCAAAACATTTGCTCTCCACCTAAGCCCCTGGCATCAGCTCCTCATTTTTCCCCTCCCTCCCTGATGAGCCCTTGATAATTTATAAATAATTATTTTGTCATATGTCTCCCTGTCCGATGTCTCCCTTCACCCACTTTTCTGTTGTCCGTCCCCCAAAGAGGAGGTCACATGTAGATCCTTGTAATTGGTTTCCCCTTTCCAACCTACCCTCCCTCCACCCTCCCAGTATCGCCACTCACACCACTGGTTCTGAGGGGATCATCCGCCCTGGATTCCCTGTGTTTCCAGTTCCTATCTGTACCAGTGTTCATCCTCTGGTCTAGCCAGACTTGCAAGGTAGAATTGGGATCATGGCAGTGGGCGGGAAGGGGGGAGAGTGGGGGGGGGAGAAGCATTTAGGAACTAGAAGAAAGTTCTATTACTCATTTTTCCTACATCACACCCTGACTGGCTCGTCTCCTCCCCGAGACCCTTCTGTAAGGGATGTTCAGTGGCCTACAAATGGGCTTTGGGTCTCCACTCCACACGCCTCACCTCATTAACTATGATAAGATTTTTTGTTCTGATACCTGATCCCTTCAACACCTCGTGATCACACAGGCTAGTGTGCTTCTTCCATGTGGGCTTTGTTGCTTCTGAGCTAGATGGCTGCTTGTTTACCTTCAAGCCTTTAAGACCCAGATGCTGTATCTTTTGATAGCTGGGCGCCATCAGCTTTCTTTGCCACATTTGCTTATGCACCCATTTGTCTTCAGCGAATGTATCAGGGAGGTGAGCACACAATGATATGATTTTTCTTTGATGCCTGATAACTGATCCCTTCAACACCTCGTGATCACAACACAGGCTGGTGTGCTTCTTCCATGTGGGCTTTGTTGCTTCTGAGCTAGATGGCTGCTTGTTTACCTTCAAGCCTTTAAGACCCCAGATGCTAAATCTTTTGATAGCCAGGCACCATCAGCTTTCTTCACCACATTTGCTTATTCACCTGCTTCGTCTTCTGTGGTTGTTTAGGGAAGGTGAGCATCATAGAATGTCAATTTAATAGAAGAAAGTATTCTTTCACCGGGGGAGTACTTGAGTGGAGGCCCAATGTCCTTCTTCTATTTTATACTAAACCTATAAATATATGCACATAGATCTATTTCACCATCCTCATATATAAATATATTTGCATATGTACATGCCTTTAACTAGACCTCTATAAATGCCCTTTGCCTCCTAGCTCTTTCCTGTATTTCCCTTGAATTTCCTCCTGTCCCACTATCATGCTCAGTCCCCACCTGGGTTTTAGCAATTCCTATTGGTTACATTACCCTTGTCCATGTCCTACCAGGCCTCCCACACCCTCCTCACCAACAATTTGGATCACTTGTTGTTCCTTTGTCCCTCGGTTTGTTAACACCACTTCCTTTCCCCACACCTCCCCCTCTCCCCTGTCCCCCAGGAACTGTTGGTACCGTTGTTTTCTCCTCCGGATTGTTCATCCCATCTCCTCTCGATGCCTTCTGCATTGTTTAATATCTTGCCCATAGAATCCTCCAGTATTTTAACTTGAGGTTTGAATTTTTTCTTCAGCTCTTTTGGTTTTAGAAATGCTGGGCATGTTTTTCTTTTTGGGTTCTAAGTCCAGGTATTTTCATATTTCATCACAAGATTGTATTTTCATAAATCGATCTTACCTCTTTATTTTCAACTTTCTCTTCCCATTCACCATAGCTATCAATACATCTTGATTGGATGTCTGACTCATACCAGATGGATATTATAGAAAATCTTCAGTTTCTTCATAAGTTGTTTACTTGTAAAGATTAGTTGAATTGTTTTAAAAATACCTTTCCCCACACAGAGCATTATGGAATAACATAATTACATAACCCGTATCTGCTTTCTACATAAAAAACAACAACTGATAGTGCTGGTACACTCATTGTTAGTCTGTGTATTTGTAAAAATACCTCAGAGTAGTACAGACCGCTAGCAAAAGGCAAGTGCTTCAAGAAGTACTTTTACTTCTATAGTTTTTTCCCCCTTCAGGCCAGATATTTTGCAAATGTGCTCCCATAGGGGGGCTTGGTAGTGGCTATGCAGTGGGCTACTCAGCACCCGCCACCCTGAGGGTGAAGGCTGAGGCTGTCGGTTCTGTAAAGTTACAGTCTCAGAAGCTCACTGGGGCAAATTCTATGCTGTCCTATAGGGCTGCTATGAGTTGAAATCACTCTGTGGCAGTGAGTTTATTTTTTCCTTACTCGCCGCTCTAGTTTTGTAACATCCACTGCAATGGGTATGCAGAACTCACAGGCAAATTCACGAGTGTATCAGCAGGTGTTAGAGTTCTGTCAAGTCTGCCAAAGGGCATTCCACGTTGCTATAAGCCCCAGCCTCAAGGGATTCAGCTTAATCTTCGTGGTCAGGTCAGCTAGCCAACTTGCTACATTAAGTACCCAGAGGCACCTCACTCCACAAGCCAGCCTCCTGCACAAAGCACTCAGTTTTACTTGCTTAGTGGGCTGGAGAGTCCACCACTCTGTTCCATGCTCTGGCTCCTGCTCCTCTGATGATCTAACCAACTATCTTTTGGGTCCAGGAGGTTTGTTGCTCTGGTATCTGGGTTCTGAGAACCCACTGCACTCCTGGCTCTTATTGGTAATGAGATCACACCCCCTGCTTCTCATTTCATACCCAGCACAATTATTCACAGGTGAATCCTATCAGTATCTGCCCCGACCTTACCAGACCTGTTAGATGTCCCGAGTGTCCTTGGCTTCGCGTGAGAAATAATTCATGCCCAAGCCTGGTTTGTGACCCAAGTGGGTTTTTTTCTAAAGGACAGAAGCAGTTTCAGGCATTACGGTCAACTGAACCCAAGCCAGAGAGAGGAAGGCCATGGCACAGGTGCGCAGAACCGCAAGCCGGCTGCGCTGTACTGTGTTGGAGCTGGGAGAGCCGGCTTGCACGTGCACCCACAAGAAAACGTCTGACTTTTCAATGCCCCCCTAGCCCTGCCACCTGTTGGGAGGCGTGGTCAACGGTACTGGTCCACCCGATTGCCTGAATCAAGCCCACCTGGCCTAGATAGGACCAATCCAGGTGTGCCGCCCACGTAGGTGCACCACCTCTTTCTGGCCGGGAGCTCGAATTTCGGAGCCTACCCTGTGCACACCTTCTCCCGGTTCTAACTACCTAACAGACCCCTGCGGGGAAAGGCAGTTTGGTGAGAGTTAGTGACTTTGGTCAGAAGAGTCACATTAAATAATTCACTACCCCTGAACTGTTTGTGATCTGCTCAAGAGTACCATAGCAGCGAATGCCCGATCTTTCCTCTATCATAAACTGTCCAGGGACAACCCTCAGGAAGCCTTCAGATGGGCTTAAATGTTTTATGAGGACCATTAAAAATCATTTTATTGGGGGCTCTTACAGCGCTAATACAATCCATCCATCCATTGTGTCGAGCACATTTGTATATTTGTTGCCATCATCATTTTCAAAACATTTGCTTTCTCATTTTCCCTTCCCCCATCCCTCATGAACCCTTGATAATGTATTAATTTTTTGGTCATGTCTTACACTGACCGACGTCTCCCAAGGACCATTTTATCACTGATAAAGTTAACAGCCTTCTGGGAGTGCTTTGCTTTTTCCAGCACAGTATTTCACGCCGCCAAAGGGGTTGTTCAGTGGTTCAAATAATGATCTCTATGTGGAAACAATCAATATCAAGAAAAGCAGAGCAGGAACTGTGGATGCTGAGGCGAGCTGTAAACTCAACCGCCTCAAGTGTTACTGTGAAGTTAGACCACTTAACAGGGGCTTAGCTTTGCCACGCATTCTGAATTGTGCCCCATGCAATGGCAGTTCAAATTCGCCGTGTGTGTGTTTTGTTTTCCTTAAGCAGCTTGTGAGAAGTTTAGAAGTGTACTTGTTCTGGAATCAGAGTTCATTTTTAAAATGGACACAAAGCCTGCCCTTCTGCAGGATTCCGGGCCCTGCGTAGGGTCGCTATGAGTCCAGTCAACTGGGCATCTCCAGAGGTCCCCAACAATTCGGCAGCCTGGTGATCCAGTTCTCAGAGTTACACGAGGTTCATCAGGCTCCTCCATCCCTTTGGCTTTCTGTCAGGATCTTTTCCCAATACCTGTTGATTTAAAAAGAAATAATTTTCTTAAGGGCTTGTACTGTTCTTATAACAATCTATATATGCATCCATTGTGTCAAGCACATTTGTACATTTGTTGCCATCATCATTCTCAAAACATTGTCCTTCTACTTGAGCCCTTGACATCAGCTCCTCACCCACCCCACCTTCATGAACCCTTGATAATTTATTTTAAAATCTTCATGTCTTACACTGACCGCTGTCTCCCTTCACCTACTTTTCTGTTGTCCGTCTCCCTGGTAGGGGGTTATATGTAGATCATTGTGATCGGTTCCCCTTTTCTCTCCCCACCTTTCCCTTCCCCTTCTGGTATCGCTAATCTCATTATTTGTCTGAGGGGGTTATCTGTCCTGGATTCCCTTTGTTTCCAGCTCTTATCTGTACCTGTGGACATGCTCAGGTCTAGCTGGATTTGTAAAGTAGAACTAGGGTCACTGATAGTAGGGTGGGGAGGAAGCATTGAAGAACTACAAGAAAGTTGTGTGTTTCATCGGTGCTATACTGCACCCTGACTGTCTTGTCTCTTCCTTATGGATGTCCAGTTGTCTACAGATGGGCTTTGGGTCGCCACTCTGGACTCCCCCTCATTCACATTGATAGGATGTTTTTGTTCTGGGTCTTTTATGCCTGATCCCATCAACACCTCAGGATCACACGGGCTGGTGTGCTTCTTCCATGTGGGCTTTGTTGTGGTACCTGTTGACTTTTTAGGCTCAGATAACACCTTTGATCCAGGACAAAGTAAGTATGCTGAAAAGTTCACAGGAAAAGTATAGCTATCAGTCAGAGATTTTTCAATTAGTGATTCAGATTTATAAATTTTCCTAAATTGTCTTCCACTCTTGCATAGAGGTCCTTTCTTATTCTTCCTTTTGGGTAATAGGCATAAAAGTAGACGATGTAAAACGATAGGTTTGTTTTAGAATATAAAATCAAACAAAAAGAAGAAATAAAATGTGCTCCTAATTTTGCGACTGAAAAATAGCCACTGCCATTTTAGGATGTTTCCATTTAGACTTTTCTAGGTACAGGGTGGTTTTCATGGATGGGCATAGATGTATCGTACCATACGCGACTGTTACTCTGACCATGACCATTATTAGCCTATTACTATTGTGGTTACTTTTATTGACACTGCCCTGAAGTCCATGCTGACACATAGCGACCCTACAGGACAGGGCAGAGGTGCCCCTGTGAGTTTCCCAGACTGGAACGCTTTATGGGACTAAAAAGCCCCGTATTTCACCTGAGGAGCAGCTGGTGGTTCCCAACTGCTGACCTTTCAGTTAGCAGCCCACCTCGTCCCCATAACACCACCAGGGCTCCTCAGACTACTTGGTCAGGGGCCTATTTTCACCTGACAACTTATCGTGATCAGTTTCTCATATATGATTAGCATGCTTCTACTCTTGCATTTTAAATGTCCACCTAGCATTTCATTATATGGATGTCTTACAACTTACTCCTTTCCCTCTTGTTGATTAGTTTGTTCTTAATTTCTTTTTTTAGTTTTAGATAGTGACTTTAATTTTTCAGGAATATCGAAAATATGGGTTGTGTTATTGCCATATTTTTTGTTTTGTTTTTTAAATCATTTTATTGGGGGCTCATACAACACTATCACAATCCATACATAGATCCATTGTGTCGAGCACATTTGTACATTTGTTGCCATCATCATTCTCAAAACATTTGCTCTCCACTTGAGCCCTTGGCTTTAGTTCCTCCTTAATTTCTAAATCATAACAAATCACAATGTGAATAACATCTGTGTAACTAAATCCTTGTATACCCAAAAAGTTTTTTCTTGTGGCAGCGAGTGTTTTAAAATGGAACTCTTGAGACCCGGTCTCCGGGGCTTTGGATGTACGTGCTCAGTAGTCCTCTGGTGCTCGCTCTGGGAGCAGGACACTGGGTGGACTGGTCCTCAAAATGAGCTGTTCTTTGAACGGATTTTGCTGTTGCTGCTGCTGTTCTCAGTTTCAAAGAGCCCCCAATAAGGCATCAGCTGAAGTCGTCACATAATCCTTTTCCAAAAGGATTCGCAACAGGGTCCCTTTGAATAAAGAGTGGGCAGTTGTTCTTTTCATGATAGACTGCTTGCTGCAGTCTTACTCCAAGAAAAATTTCCATCGAGGACATTTAGATCTGTATACACACATAAGAAAGAGCCCCCAAAGCAGGCTGGCCAGCCTGAAAAGTCACGAGCTTTTTCCTGCCTAGGTTGTGACCAAAGACATGTTCATCATGGAAGTAGATGCTGTTTGCTACTACCGAATGGAAAACGCCTCCCTCCTGCTAAGCAGTCTTGCTCAAGTGTCCAAAGCTGTCCAGTTCCTTGTGCAAACCACCATGAAGCGTCTCCTGGCACATCGAACCCTCACTGAAATTCTTCTGGAGAGAAAGAGCATTGCCCAAGATGTAAAGGTACCTACACGTGAAGTTGACTGTGTCAGCACAGCGCCTTATCCTTTGTTCACGGGTGCGTTGGCTAGGGAATGTATGTATCGAATCCCCCGTGTGTTGGGCATGCACGGCTGAAGGTGTCTCCTCGTAAGAAGCCAATTCAGGGAGACCCCAGAGACCAGGGTAGACCTGCCCCTGTGAGTTTCGAAGACTGGTGGTTTCAAACGACAGACCTTGTAGATGACAACCCAACATGCAACAACTATGGCACCAGGATTTGTTATGTGTACAAGGATGGTGAGAGTGACGATACCAGAGGGTGGAAGGAGGGTGGGGTGGAAAGGGGGAACCTATTACAAGGATCTACATATAACCTCCTTCCAGGGGGTCAGACAACAGAAAAGTGGGTGAAAGGAGACATCAGACAGTGTAAGATATGACAAAATAATAATTTATAAATTATCAAGGGTTCATGAGGGAAGGGGGAGCGGTGAGGGAGGGGAAAATGAGGAGCTGATAACAAGGACTTAAGTGGAGAGCAAATGTTTTGAGAATGACGAGGGCAACAAATGCACAAATTGCTTGACACAATGGACATAGGTATGGATTGTGAAGAGTTGTATTTGTACTACACTAGACTTTGATGGAATGATGCATTGATTATATATGCTTATGTCTTTAAAAAGTCATTTTATTGGGGACTCATGCAACTCTTATCACATCTTATCCCTCCACCCTCTGGTATGGCCACACTTACCACCGGTCCTGAAGGGATCATCTGTCCTGGATTCCCCGTTTTTCTGGTTCCTATCTGTACCAGTGTACATCCTCTGGTCTAGCTGGATTTGTAAGGTAGAATTGGGATCATGATAGTGGGGGGCAGGAAGCATTTAGGAACTAGAGGGAAGTTGTATGTTTCCATATTGCTACACTGCACCCTGACTGGCTCACCTCCTCCCTGAGACTCTTATATAAGGTGATGTCCCGTTACCTACAGATGGGCTTTGGGTCCCCAATCTGTACTCCCCCTCAATTACAATGCTGTGATTTTTTTTTTGTTCTTTGATGCCTGATACCTGATCCCTTCCACACTCATGGTCACACAGGCTGGTGTGCTTCTTCCATGTGGGCTTTGTTGCTTCTGAGCTAGTGACTGCTCTTTAATTTTCAAGCCTTTAAGACTCCAGACACTTTATCTTTTGAAAGCTGACACCATCAGCTTTCTTCACCACATTTGCTTATTCACCCGCTTTGTCTTTAGCGATCGTGTAAGGAATGTGTGAATCATGGAATGCCAATTTAATAGAACAAAGTGTTCTTGCATTGAGGAAGTACTTGAGTGGAGACCTAATGTCCATCTGCTGCCTTAATACTAAACCTATAAATATATGCATATAGATCTATTTCCCCATCATCCTATATATATTTGCATATGTACATGCTTTTATTTAGACCTCTATAAATGCCCTATGCCTCCTAGCTCTTTCCACTATTTCCTTTTACTTTCCTCTTGTCCCACTATCATGCTGAGCCTTCATTTGGGTTTCAGTAATTTCTCTTGATTACATTGCCCTTGTTGAATCCCTACCAGGCCGCTCACACACTCCTTGTCACTAATTTTGGATCACGTGTTGTTTCCTTGTCCCTGGGTTGGTCAATACCATCTCCTTTCCCCCACCCCCCCCATCTCCCATGTCCCCCTGGAACCATTGGTCTTGTTGCTTTCTCCTCCAGACTGTTCATCCAGCCTATCTTACCTAGATAGGCCTGCAGAGATAATAATATGCATAAAAACAAGACAAAGCAACAAAAGAAAACAAAATGATGACAACAATAAAACAAAACCCAATGACCAAACATAAATAAATAAAAGGAAAAATCTGTAAATAATTCAAGGTCTGTTTGTTGACTTCTAGGAGTGTCCTCCAGTTGAGTCTGATGGGGTGCCCCAAAGTCTATCCTTTGCACTCCCTCAGGACACCCCCCCTGCTCTGCCACACACCCTTAGTGTTTGGCCCCAGTGGGGTCAGACCAGACCAATCCCGACACTGAGTCTCCAATCCTTAACTTGTTTTTGGTGGTGCTGGGATTTGCATCCTAACGGAAAAGAGATGAGAGAGAGAGAGAGAGAGAGAGAGAGAGAAATCTGCTGAAAGAGCAGACTGCAGGTGAGTGCTCCCCCCCCCCACATCTCCCAGCCCCCACTTGCCCCCACCTCATGGTAGGAGAAAGCTCAGACTCCTGAGGGTGGCAGTCAAGTTTACCCTAAAACGACGAGTTATAATCGATGCTTTTGCGTGTTTGTCTTTCCAGATAGTGGCCCCTGCGATGTCAGGGGGTCAGGTTTTATTTTTCCTTTGCCCTCAGCACCCGGTCCAGGACTTGTCACTCAGATCGAGACTAAATGGCTCACCTGCTCTCGCCTGCCCTGGCGCCCCCTGCCCTCCCTTGTGAGCATGTCTTCTCCTCAAGCCTATGTGGCTTTTCTCCGTCAGAGGCACTCCTTCGCCTCTGTGGCTCTCGTGCTGCCTGGCATACTTCCCTTCTCTCCACAGGCAAATCCACGTGTGCTTTAAGATGCCACCTCCTGTGACAGCCTTCTCAATGGTCCTTCCTCTCACTGAATTAGTCCACTGCTTCCGGGGTTCTTGGTTCCCTGAACTCATTCTACCCAGCCGCTAAGAAGCGGACATAAACTCAGTTTGAAATGAAAAAAAAGTATACGGATTCGTGCCGGCTACCTGCCCTCCTTTTCCTTCCCTCCTGTTTCCTATTCCACTCGTGAGAGTGGGGCTGCGAATGACTGGAAGAGAGAGAGAATCTGATGCCAGCACCCCGTCAGGGAGCAAAAAGTCACCCCAACCAGACCCCCGCCCACGCTGGCTCCAGCTGCTGTGGCTCCTAGCAGTGTAGCTCTGTGGGCTGCAGAAGGGTCGGGTCCCGTGGGGTTTCTGAGCTGTATGCATTTCTGGGAGCAGGCGCCCACATCTTTCTCCTGTGGGTTTGAACTTGGACCTGGCAGTGATCAACCACCATGTAACCCACTGTGTCAGCATAGCTTTTCAGGAAGTGACAACCCAAGCTCACCTCTGAGTCCATCCCTACCCATGGCGACCCTCTGAGCAGGAAAACTGCCCCCGTGGGTTTCCAAGACTGTAACTCAACGGGAGTAGAAAACTTCAGGACCCTGTAAAGCAGCGGTTCTCAACCTAGGGGTCGTGGCCCCTATGGGGGGGTCAAATGACCCTTTCACAGGGGTCACCTAAGACCATGGGAAAACACATTTCTAATGATCTTAGGACCTGAGATACCATGCCTCTACCATCTCCAGGTGGATCCGCCCGCATGCAGATACACCCACATATGACTGCATGGCGTGAAGACTGTTACCCATGCTACACTGTGCTTCAGGACAAAATTTCATTGATTGTCATTGGAAATAAATATTTCACAATATCTAATGACATATTGTTTTATGATTAACCCCTATGCTTTAATGATGTTCCAGTTGTAACAATGAAAATATTTCCTGCATATCAGATATTTACATGATGATTCATAATGGTAGCAAAATTACAGTTATGAAGTAGCAATGAAAATAATGTTATGGTTGGCGGTCACCACAACATGAGGAACTGTATGAAAGGGTCACGGCATTGGGAAGTTGAGAACCACTGCTCTAAATGCAAAACATCTGCCTTCCCACACTGCCATTGGAGGAGAGTATAGAGACCCTGCTTCACTGATAGGCTCATTTAAAACAAACCTAACAAATGTACCATCTGTATCACTTAACTTCCTATTGCTGCTCTCACAGAATTTTGCACATTTATTGGTGAAAGGGACCCTCGTGGGTGAAGAGCTGGGCTGCCAACCGCAAGGTCAACTGTTCAAACCCTCCAGCCACTCTGGGGGAGAAAGATGACGTTTGCACCTGTGAGCCTTTAGTCTCAGCAAGCCCATGAAGCAGTTTTACTCTGTGCTTTGGGTCGCTGTGAGTTGGAGTCAGCTTGACAGCAGTGGGGTTTGTTGTTTGTTTTCATGACTGAAAACAACACACATTCGTCTCTGGTAACAAAAGTACAAAACCAGCTTTTCTGAGCTCAAGTCAAAGGATCAGGTTTGTTCTGAGAAAGGGTGATTCTTCAGAGCGGAGAACCCACTTCCCAGTCCTTTTCAGCTCTGGTGACAGCTATGTCCCTTGCATGGTGCCCCATCTCCATCTTCAAAGCATGTCACTCTGATCTCTGCTTTCCTCATCACACCTGGCCTTCCTCTTCTGTAGTCCAGCCGTGCCTTGCTGCCCTCTTGACCACACTTGTGATTACACGTAGCGCCCAGCAGATTGTCCAGGATTATTCCCCCATTTCCACTCATCACGCCTGCCAAGTCACTTTTACTAAGGCGAGAGTCACGGGTGCCAGGGCTCAGGGTGTGGAAATCCTCAAGGGTCAACTCTTTGCAAACCAAAACACTGAACTCACTGTCATTCCAGCTCAGAGCCACTCTGTGCAGGGGGCTGCGGAATTCAACAAAGGTCCTTTCGACAGAAGTCTGTGTTCTTAGACCAGAACTGTGGCTGTATGAGTGTGAGTGGGGTGTTCTCCCTTGCCCCTGGAGGTGCTTAGTGATGTTGGACCATTTTTTATCCACAGATCGCCTTGGATTCCGTGACCTGCACTTGGGGAATCAAAGTGGAGAGAACAGAAATGTGGGTAGGAAATTCACCAAGAAGAAAAATGTGGTAAAGGGAGGTATTGGGGCGGTATTTTAAATGTTTTTTGGTTTTAACAATCATTTCCATTGAATGAGTTCATTAGGAAAGATCTAGAAGAGAGGAGAATGACCTAATGTCTCATGTCACCTAATAGCTCATTAATAACACAGCCAGTTATAATGGCATTATATACAGTTGTTCCTGCTATGCACATTTGGGAAATGGTCATGGTCTCCTCTCTGCATTCATTTTTTTCATTGAGATGAAACACAAAATTCATTGTTTTAATCATTTGAAAGTGCGCAACCCAGTGGTTTTTGGTCTAGTCAGCATGTGTCCTCGTCTGTGAATACCTTGACCTCCACACAGGAGTCCCTGTGCCCATGCAGGTCGTGCTGCCCAGAAGCCATCGGCCTCCCTTGTCTGCTTTCCACCTTTCTAGAGTTGCATATTGTGGACACTTCATTTATGTAAATTGAATCACACATGTGGCCCTTTGTGTCTGGCTTCTGCCACATAGAATCATGTTTGAAGTATCAACCTTGTGGCAGCATGGGATCATTCACTTTTGTGATTGCGGCATGAGAATGCATGGAGAGACAACATTTCGCTAATCTGGTCATTGATTGATTCACCTTGGGGTTGTTTCCAGTTTGGGGCTATCCTGACTAATACTGCTCTGACCATCATGGTGGCATTTTTGTGTTTGCAACTTTCTTGTGTGCACATATTAAGAAGTGTGATTGCTAGACCATGTTTAACTTTAGAGGAACTGCCAAATTGTTTTTCATGTATGCATTATTCATGGTTGTATAGGATACATGTAATTCTGTATCCTTATTAATACATGAAGTATTGTTCTTATTTGGTCACTTCTACTACACCTTTCAAAATAATTTTCTTTTATAAGCTTAGATGAATTCCTTTTACCTCATTATTAGTATGACTCTTCAAAACTTTTGTTTAATATTTCGCTTTAATAGTTGGGGTGGAGATTAGACTTTATATGGGAAAATTCCGCCTAAGCCCGCAACGCCGAATCTGGTGTGCTTGCAAGGAGAGACCCACAGCTCCACAGGATACAAACTGGCATTTGCGGCTGCTGCGGCAGGGGCTGCCCTTGAGCTGGTCTTCTCTGTGTGCCGGCTGCCTTAAAGGCCTAGAGACGGCCTGCTTTTCCGTCAGAACGTGCCACTCCACAGGAAGGAGCAGCAGAGAGGGCTGCAAATCTGTCTGAAGCACTGGCTCCTCAGAGCCCCTGCCGGCCCGCCCCGCCTCCATGGCCCTGTCCTTCCTTTTGCAGTAAGGATGTGAGGCTGCCAGCTGGG
Source organism: Tenrec ecaudatus (assembly GCF_050624435.1). Classification (NCBI taxonomy): domain Eukaryota; kingdom Metazoa; phylum Chordata; class Mammalia; order Afrosoricida; family Tenrecidae; genus Tenrec; species Tenrec ecaudatus. Next base: position 193,121,299 of record NC_134530.1, on the reverse strand, counting down.
CTGCAGCACTCCCTGGCTGTGGAAGCGGAGGCTCAAAGACAGGCCAAAGTGCGGGTGAGTTAGCCTTGAGCACTCGGTTCTCCTCCCTGGGCTACTCTTGGTGGAAATGCGGTCCACAGGAAGGTCCCTGATGAGGAATGGGCCCCTTTGCTTCCTTCCCACTCCTTCATCCAACCTGCTGAATCTGGCCAGTGCCCCAACTACCCAACAAAAACTGCTTTTCTCATGTTTAATGGGCTCCTGATAGACTGGTACATAGACCTCCTTTCATGTCACTCTCTTCTAAGAATTGGGTAACAGCGACTACTCTCCCTTTTTCCTTTCTCTCCTGGAAGACATCGTTCTCTTTGTTATCCCTTCTCCCTCATGCCGGCAGCTGCCCTCCTGGGTAGGCTCCTCCAGATGCATTATACCCCGACACAGGTCCCTGGCTCTGAGCAAGCTGGAGGGAGAGCCCTGACTAAGGCCCCAGAGTCCTCCAAGGTCAGGGTCTAGAGCAGAGTGTGCTACCCGTGATTTCTATTGCAGTGTGGGTGGGTGGAGTGTAATCAAGAGTGAAGGCGCATGCAGAGACAACATGTGGCCACGCTGGGAGTGGGTTGACTTTGGGGCATTGAGTGGGGGTGGGAAGAGGGGAGAGGGGAAGGCCGTTGAGGTGGAGGGTTGCTTCTTGATTTCTGAGTCTAGTCCCTTTTGTCTGCTTGAAGGTGGCTTTTGAGTGGTGACAATGGAGACCTGGCAGTGTGGTGGGGTTACAGGGGGGTTGCTAACATAAGGTTAGAAGTTGAAAACTATGAGTCCCTCCATGGGAGAAAGATGAGGCTCTCTAGTCCCATGGAGAGCTACAACCTCAGGAAGCCACAGGGGCAGGTCCACCCTGTCTTGTAGGGTCACGCTAGGTCGGCATCACCTTGACAGCAGAGAGTTCGTTTGGTTTGATTTTGTGGTTTGAGTGGTGAGGATGACAGTGCCTTTCCTGAAAGGCTTCTCCGTGCATTCTGCCCAACCGGGGAGCCACCTGTTCATGATCCCATGCCTCTGCCTAAATTCTGGCCACCTTGTGCTACACGGCAAGATCTTACCAGATATAATGAATAATGCACAGGGCACTGAACGTAGCCATGCCAGGATCCTTAGCAAAGTCTACCTTAAATTATGATAACCTTTCTCCCGAGATGGAAATCCTTGGGGAAAGAGGATCTGTTTTCCCGTGCCTCCTGTGCATAACGCGGGGCCGTCTAGTAGATGCTCAGTGTTTGCTGAGTCGCCTGGTGACCGGCGTAAAGACCTGAAGGTGACCGCTCACTTGCCTTTCGTGTGTGTTCTCCAGATGATCGCTGCAGAAGGCGAGAGGGCTGCCTCCGAGTCCCTGCGGATGGCGGCGGAGATTCTGTCCGGCACGCCCGCCGCTGTGCAGCTGCGGTACCTCCACACCCTTCAGTCTCTGTCCACGGAGAAACCCTCCACCGTGGTCTTGCCTTTGCCATTTGACCTGCTGAATTGCTTGTCTTCCCCCAGCAATAGAACGCAAGGAAGCATCCCTCTACCAACCATTTCAAAGCCCGTGGAGCCACTGAACCCTAAAAGAAAAGACTCCCCCATGTTATAGGGGAAGCCTGGGGACTGTAACCGGGGCCCTCACAGGAGGGGAGCACCCCGCCCGCCCTTCCTGCCCCTCCTCTGGTTGCCACATGGGCATCACCAAGCAGCAGCACACCAGTAGACCTGGGGGGGGGGGGGAGGTAGGAGTTGATACACAAACAGAAAAACCTGTAAGTTTAGGTAGGCAACCCACGGGAAAGCGCCTTAAGTCAAATTCTACCTTGGAAAAAAAGTTTGGTGGCTTTAATTTACAGGTGTGATTTATATCTAAAATGGTCATGGCTAACTCAACGATTTGGCTTGTGAAGATGGCGCTCAAACATGCTTCTCCTTAGTCTATCATAGGCCCTTGGACCCCTTCGCGCAAGGTCTTGCTGCTTCCGGTCCATCCCAGTCACACTCTTGGAATCCTGTACTTACGATGTTAGCTTCCCGCCAAATACACTATGAACTCCTCCAAGGCAAAACGTAGCTTCCCCTCCGCACCCTACCCCGGCCCCTGACCCACTCGATCCCCTACCCAACCCCCACCAGGATCCTCATACTTCTCCTTCCCCCGGGACTTGGACCACGGTGACACTTCAGAATGGATGAGTGAATGGAAGAAAAGAGATGCGCTCCCTTTGGATGCGGAATTCACACCTCATTAAAGAACTTAAAAGGAATAATTCTTATGAAGACTCCTTTTTTAAATACAGAGAAATAAAAGGAACTCTTTCCTTTTTGGAAGTGTGATACATGTTGTGCGCAATCTAAGAAGCATCACTGGAACGGGGTGTTTCCATTATGGAGTCTACCAGTTTGCTTATTCCCTCAAAGGGTTCAATCAGCGGTTCTCAACCTGTGGGTCATGACCCCTCTGCAGGTTGAACTACCTTTTCACAGGGGTCACCTGATTCATAACAGTAGCAACATTACACTAATGAAGTAGCAACTAAAATAATGTTATGGCTGGGGGTCACCACCACATGAGGACCTGTATGAAAGGGTCACGGCATGAGGAAGGTTGAGAACCACTGCTGTAGAGGATCCTTTTCTTGTACAGATACTCCTTTATATAGAAGCATTCTTCTCAGTTGTCTCCTTGTACCATTAACTTATGCACTTAAAATGAGGATTTACAAAAAGAAAACACTATTAGCAAAGGAAATGAGAGAGCGTCTTGGTGTATATTAACTTTAAAAAACCAACAATGTAGCAGCCCCCGAATATAACTAACATAATATTAGTCTAAGAGCAAATGATGATGTGAGCTTCCATGTTGCTGGCATAGAAAGAGATGGTGGTAACAGCCCCAAGTGCTTCTCCCCTGTCTGTTGCCTCCCTACTGTTGCCTTCATGGTACCTGATGTTCGCGTTTACACTGGAGATGTATTCCTGTGGGAAGGCAACATCCAACAACGGAGGATTTTGAGTTTGGAATGCTAGTCCATAAAACATTGCTTACCATTTCAGCGAGAAGATGCCTTCAAGCTCCGACCAACGGAGCATACTTTATAGCAAGAATTCTGTCTGTCGAAGACTGTCTTCTCACTTTGTCACAGAGACAAGGCCGAAGACGAAGGATATCTTGCCTATCCTGTTACTTCTCCATCATCTCAACATACCTTCCATTATCCCTCCCCCTGCCCCTGCTTGTTTCCAGCCTCCCTCCAAAAATAGCGCAAGCCCTCCCAGAGGAATTCACTTCAGAGGACAGCACTGAAGCTACAGCTTAGGGAGAGGGACATGTCTGATGAGAGCACACGGAAGCAAATGAAGGGGGAGGAAGAGAGAGTGGAGTGCATCCTGACCCACCAAGCCTTGAGGACAATATTCCTGCTCAGAGCAGCCAATCCACAGAGAGGACCATATGGCCAGCCCCACTGAACAATAGCGCTAGGGGGTGGGGGGGGACAACACTGGAGACAATGTCGGAATTGCGCCCAATCTAGCCACATCACACCAAGGTAAAACACTAAGGGCATGCAACAGAACAGCAAGGGAAACAGAGCAACGAAGCCCCCAGGGAATACCAAAAATGGGCTTTGGGGCCAGGACATGGCACCCCATCCAACTTGACCAGAAAACACTCCTAAAAACCAACAAACAGACATTGAACTATTTACAGGCCTTTTTTTGGTCCTTGTTTTCTGTTGTTGTTGTCTTTTTGTTGCTTTGGTTTGCTCTGGCTTGTTTTTTGTGCTTATTATCTCTGCAGGTCTATCCAGATATGTGAGATAAACAATCTGGAGGAGAAAACAATGGGATCAATGGTTCAGGAGGGGGACATGGGCAAGGGGGATGTGAGGGAAAGGAAGTGGATGTTAAAATTGATAGGAGGGTGTAGGAGGCTTGGTAGGGCTAGGTCAAAGGTAATGTAACCGAGAGGAATTGCTGAAACCCAATTGAAGGCTGAACATGATAGTGGGACAAGAGGAAAGTAAAAGGAAATAGAGGAAAGAACTAGGAGGCAAAGGGCACTTATAGAGATTTAAATAGATATGTACATATGTGAATATATATATATGTGATGGGGAAATAGATCTATGTACAAATATTTATAGGTTTAGTATTAAGGTAGCAGATGGACATTGGCCCTCTACTCAAGTACTCCCTCAGTGCAAGAACACTTTGTTCTAGTAACCTAGCATTCTGTGATGCTCACCTTCCTGACAAGATCACTGAAGACAAAGCAAGTGCATAAGTAAATGTGGGGAAGAAAGTTGATGGTGTCTGGCTATCAAAAGATATAGCATCTGGGGTCTGAAAGACTTGAAGATAAACAAGCAGTCATCTAGCTGAGAGACAACAAAGCCCACATGGGAGAAGCACACCAGCCTGTGTGATCACAAAGTGTCAAAGAACAAAAAATCATATAGTTGTGAATGAGGGAAAGTGTGGAGTGGAGACCCAATGCCCATCTGTAGGCAATTGGACATCCCCTTACAGAAGGGTCACGGAAGAGCTGAGCTAGTCAGGGTGTAGTGTAGCACTGATGAAACATACAACTTTCCTCTAGTTCTTTAATGCTTCTGTTAGATCTCTCTGGGCTAGAGTTATACCTCAGTCCTTGGCTCCGCGCAAGAAAGAATTCATGCTGAAGCCTGGCTCGTGATCCAAGTGAGTTTAATGGGAGTTAAAAGAAGTTTCAGGTTTTACGCGGCACCCATAGTATTCCTCCCGACCATGCAGCCTGGCAGAGACTGCTAGGCATCACACAAAGATCTCTCTCCCAACTTCTCCAAAAGCCCTCCTCCAAGTTCCTTCCAAAGTTCTCTCCCCAGTTCTTTTTCTCTCCCCCTGGCTCCTGCTTTTTAAAGGATTCCAGGAGGAGGCGTGGTGGACAACCCCAGATCGACCCCATTGGCTGCATTGAATTCACCTGGCCCAGGTGGGCCGATCCAGGTTTAACGCCCACCCATGCCCACCACGGGAAAACCTAGGCCTTTGAGCATGTGCAGTGCGCCGCCCTTTGTTCTCGTGCTTGGCTCTCTTGGGCATGTGTCAATGGACATCCCATCCCTGCCTGTCTGCCTAACATAACCACAATGGATCTTTCCAAGATTGTGCAGGACTATGACATGTTTTTAAAACCCACATTTTCATATACCTGGGAAAAATTCAAGGAGCTTTGGTGGTACAGTGGCTTATGCATTGAGCAGCTAACTACAAGGTCAGCAGTTCAAAACCACCAGCTTCTTACAGGCAACAGAAGAGCCATGTCCATATCCATAAAAATTTACAGCGTTGGAAACCAAAAGAGGGAAATTCTGTCCTATGGGGTTGTTATCAGTTGAAATCAACTGGATCAAAGTGTACACACTCACTGCCATTGAGTCAAGTAGGGACGCCACAGCACAGGATAGAACTGCCCCTGTGGGTTTCTTTCTAAAACACTTTATTGGCACTTCATCCACATATCATACGATTTAATAATTCAATCATATTGAGAAGAGTTGTACAATCTTTACCACAATCAATTATAGAACATTTTTCTCTGTACTCATTATTAGTCCTGTAATTTTTTTTCTATTATGGCAAAAAATATACACAACAAAACATTCACCAATTCACCAACTTCCCCATGTATAATTCAGAGCCTTTGATTATACTCTTTGTGTTGCACAACCATTATTGTGATCCGCTCCAAATTGCTCCACCCTCATGAACATGAGTTTAATGCTCCCTAAAAAAAACTCTTCTTCCTTCGCCCATGGTGACCGTATGTTGTTTGGTTTCTTTTTTTAAGTAGTTTTGTTTCTTTTTTTAAGTAGTTTTCTTGAGATAATATTCACATATCATACATTTCCATCGTTAAAAAGAATTGTGTATACATCATCACAATCAGCTCTAATGCTCCCCCCTCCCTCCTGCATCCACTGATTTCTCCCTAATTTCCCTCTCCCTCCCCCTTCTCCCTGCCTCTTCCAAATAAACCATTGTCTTAGTTACTGTTTCCATAAGTCCACTCCTTCTGTGCTTCCTAAACTGGAAGACCTAACAGAAACAACAATACCCAAAAAGAAACAAAGAATAAAGCTAGTAAACATTTTTAAAAAACAAGCAAGAAAAAACTACCAACAATATTAAAAAACCCAGAGAAGCAATTTCTTTCTTGGAACAATCAAGAAATATTTGAGCATAAACCAAATCCAGGCTGGGTCAAGGAAGAGATCAACGGAACAAGTATCATATTTACCATGGTTAGACTCACCATAATCAAGTTGACAGCCATCTCTGTCTGACAGTAAAGCTGTTGGAGTCCCTCACCTGTGACTAGAGGGGATCTGCCAGAGGCCCAAGCCAACCAGACACTCTGCAGATGGATTTTGGCTTCCCACCATCCTCCATATCCTTGTACAAATTGGGTGTTCAAAATTTAAGCTCTGATGCATTTTCCTTCATCACATTTGGATTTTGTTATTGTCATCTTTGGATCACACAGGCTGGTGTGCTTCTTCTGTGGGGACTTGTTTGATGCTTCACTTACATGGCTGCTTGTTTGAATATAAACCTTTCAGACCCCCGACACTACTCCAATTGATAGCTGGGCACTATCTAAGACTGCAACTTTTTATGGAAGTAGAAAGCCAAGTCTTTTTCCTGAATCCCGCTGGTGGTTTTGAACTGCTGACCTAGTGGTTAGCAACCTAACCTGTAACCTGTAACCATTTACTGATATGACAGTCTACTTGAAAGATTATCATGTATTGAGAGGATAACCTTCAATCCTACTCAATAGGGGATTTCGTCCAATTCTGAAAAATGTTTACCTATTTTATAAAAATGAGTCTCTCCAGTCCTTACTCCCAAGAGCTACATTGGGTTGTGAGGGAGTGGGGATGCTCCACGCCACGTGTCAGGCGGTTCCTGCTGAAGGCAATGGGAGAGTCTGAAGCAAAAGCCGCAGGCAAAGCTCTGAACCATGCAGAACTGAGAAAATGCATGCTGTGGGATCCAAAGGGATTTCAATTCAAGTAAGCCAAAGGCAGAAGGCCAAGTCTGCCGGAGCCAGAACACCAAGTACTAAAAGGCACCAATAAATAGGATGGGCTGGTGGGATCCTAGGTGATTTCCTAGAATGCTTCATCTATACTTTCTGTTAATGGCTTGATTTTGCGGACCAGCCCAGGTATGGTGAGAGATAATCAAGCCCATCTAAGTGGCCAATGGCATATTAGAGTTCTCGAATGGGAGTGTGGGTGGAAGTGCTGTGGTCCATACTACATTCCAAATGGCTCATGGTCGTGACGCGATGAGTGGCAGACTAGTTGAGACGTGGCCCAAAGGCAGGGGAAGTGCTGCAGAAGAGTGTAGCGCTGACATTTTACTTCAATAGAAGGGTGGTAAGGTGGGGCAAGTGGTTTCTGCTCACTACTCACCTGAAGGTGGTGGTTTGAAGCCATCCAGTGGCGCTGGGAAAGGAAGTCCTGGCTATTTGCTTCTGTAAATATGACAGCCAAGAAATATACACAGCAAATATACACAACAAAACATGCTCCAATTCAACAACGCCGCCATGTTCAGTGCCATTGATTATATTCTTTGATCAGGGAGATTCGTTAGCAACCCTGAAAGGGTGACCATTTGGAGGTTTGGGTAGACCTGGTTAGAATGCCTTCTCCTTTTATGAGGTGGAGATGCGAGTCCTGAGGAAGCCTGGGCCCTGCTTCTCCTCAGTGTGACTACCGAGGACCCTCACCCCAGGTGCAGACAGCAGCTGGGTTCTTGCAGTTCTACTCCCAATTTTAGAGTCCTCTGCTTCTTGTGGGACACTACTTGCTAGTAAGTGTCATGCTTATTTGGAATTCCAGAAGTCTCTGGAACTTGAGACCTGTAAGCAAACTTTATCTGTCTTTGGAAGTGAAATGCAAGGTGTAGGCTTCACAGGTAACATCTGAGTCATTGAACTTTGACTGGGAAAGGCCACAGACAAGAGAAAAATCCAGTCAAGGCATGCAGGAAAGCCCCAGACACCTGACTGGCACATGATGAAGTCAGCAGGACCATTTGTATAGACCACTGTTCAGATCCACCAAGGTCTGGGTGGATGAGGGACTTGCTCACCAAACTTCCTAAAGTCCAGGAGCCCACTGTGGTATAGACCTTATGAACCTGGTTTCCAAAGATTGGGGATGGGAGAGATGAGGCTCCGATAGCTTCCTCTCTACTGAATGTGGTCAGAATGGTTCTGTCTGACATCTGAGCACAAAGAGCTCGTCTCTTGAAACACAAGCATGGTGAAGTCACTTGGCAAAAAGCAGGTGCCAGTGATGCATGGCAAGACTTTCATTTTGCTTAGGAAGTGAGATGTAGTCAATTAAAATGTCCACTTTGGTCATAATCCCTTATGTAAATTCTGGCTTTTGTGCCTGTGACTATGATTCCAATTTGGAGGGAGCTCTCTGCTACGCTAATAGACAGGATTAAGGGGAGATGAAGTCTCCACTTTAGAAGAGGGTAGGAACCTCCTGTTTCCTTGGGGGTATGGTCTGCTGAAAGACAAACACCATACCTCCATCAAAGCCATTCCTTAGTGCTGTGGTTCTCAACCTTCCTAATGCCGCGACCCTTTCATACAGTTCCTCATGTTGTGGTGACCCTCCCAACCATAAAATTATTTTTGTTGCTACTTCATAACTGTCATTTTGCTACTGTTGTGAATTGGGCAACCCCTGTGAAAGGGTTGTTCGACCCTCCAAGGGGTCGTGACCCACAGGTTGAGAACCCTGCCTTAGTGTATAAGCGCCATCTTGAAGCAGAGGAGGAATCCCAGGGCCATTTGAAGAACCACCACCAGTGGAGCACGTGACAATCTGTCTAAGGTAGAGACCGAGACCAAAGGCACCAGAGTGGCAAGGGGATCAGGAGACAGAACAGTGGAGCAACACGGAGACCGTGAGACTGTGGAGCAGAGCAGCAGGCTGACTTCCTGGTCCACTGAGGCCAAAACCCAGGGTCCCTATGGCTGAGACGCTAGGGACTGGATAGAGACTTGGCTGCTGGCTGAGGAAAGGTGTTGCTGGGGGCCAATGGCCGTCTCCTTGCTGTTTTCGGATCCTGGATTATGGTGACCTGTTAACTTCTCTAAGAACCATGCCCGCCCTCCAACATACCCCCCACACACACACACACACTTAATTGTGACTACTGTCTGTGTGGCCAATGCAATGACTCACTGAACCCAGCATAGAGGTAGGGTAGTGTGGCAGGAATGGTTGGTGTCTGAACAGGTAGCGGAGATTGGGGCGTGGAGGCTTGTCTGACTCTTTCCTGATGGCAACAGGGAAGTCAGAGGAGGTCAGATACAGCACCCCAGGGGGCTACCTAGTGGTCACCATGAAAAGGTGTGGCAGGGTCTCGATAATCTTTTAAACACACACCAGCTATAGCGAAGAGCAGTGTTACCCAGGCCAACTTGCTGAGAGCAGCTCTGCGGATGCCTTGCTGGCAGTCCATTAAAAAACAGCAACATTCATTCACCTTGGTTTTCTTCGAAAGATTTCCTTTATCCATATTGTAGTCTATCTTGGTGAAATAAAAGGTCAAGGTGTCCTTCCTTCCCTTTAAGGAAGTTAGGGAGATCCCCCAAATCATCGCCCTGGTGGCCTAGCATTTATGTATTGGGCTGCTAACCACAAGGTCAGCAGTTCAAGCCACCAGCAGCCCTCAGGAGAAAGACAAAGCTTTTCACTCCTGTAAAGTCACAATCTCAGTAGCTCACAATGACAGTTCGGCTCTGTCCCACAGGGTCCCTGTGAGTCAGATTGGACTCAATGGCAGTGAGTTTGTTTGTTTGGGGGAAGTTTTGGCATATCCCAAGGTGGTGTGCAACCAAAACACAGCCTTTCTGTCATGAGCCTGTCAAATGTTGGCAGGAGGATGTCCACACCTGTGAACTCACTGCTGCATCTGGTGGGTGCTAAAGCAGCTCTTGCTTTTTAGATCTACAATATGCATTCTCCCATATCTTTAAAATAAAGGATCTTCTTTGGTTCTGTGACTTGCAACAAAACCATCCCACTTATTGTCGCTGCACAGTAGCTAAGGCTCTCATTCTAACTACAGGGGCAAGAGGCATAACTCTGACTGCGGAGCCTCACCCTTCCACCTGATGCTGTGTGGCACATTCTGAGGGCCAAGCTGTCATGCTCAGTGGTGTGCATGGAAATAACTACTCATTCCCGAGAAGCGAGAAATCAAAATTATTCTGAAATCTTACAAAGAAGACTTCAATTTTGCTAGAATTATCCAGGAACCTCTTGGGGAAGGAGCAAGTGTAGGGCTGTCCCTTACTGACAAACTCCACCACCACCACCCATCTCCAAATGGCTCACTGCAAACTACAAAGCTTCAGCTTTGACTGAAAATTGGGCTGTGAGTACAACTCATAATCTGGAATTGTTATTCCCCAAAGAAGTAAAGAGTAGAATTGGCCAGACTTCATCCATTAGGCCTCTATAGCCCCTCATCCAACAAATGAAGCCCAATACTATCGTGACCCCATCGGAGAGAGCATAACTGCTTCTTAAGATTTCTGAGACTATACATCTTTTTTGTTTTTTAAAATAATTTCATTGGGAGTTCTTACAGCTCTTATCACAATCCATCCGTCCATCCAGTGTGTCAAGCACATTTGTACATATGTTGCCATCATAATTTTCAAAACATTTTCTTTCTACTTTAGTTCTTGGTATCAGCTCCTCATTTTCCCCTCCCTCCCTCCTTTTCCCCTCCCTCATAAACCCTTGATAATTTATAAATTATTGTGTTTTTCATGTCTTATGCCAACCACTATCTCCCTTGAGACTGTACATCTTTATGGGAGCAGACAGCTGCGTTGAAAGAGTGACCTCACAGTTAGCAGCCCAATGCATAGCCCACTGTATGGGACAGATCTAAGACAGTGTGAATTCTAGACACGTATGTAGATGGTGGCCAGGGACAGGCCTGGCTGGGGATTAGTCTAAAATAAGGCTGTAAATACTGGAGCTAGGAAATTTCTGAAAAGCAGTAGGCAAGGGTCGAAGATTTTTAAGAGGTAAGTGCAGAGGAACACCAAATATGTGGAGCCCAAGCAGGTATAGAAATACTGTAACAGGTGTTTGAGGCAGAGAAAGAGCAAATACACGTGAGTTGGAACAATGACCAACTCCTGTGTTCTCATTCGTTTTTCACTTGCCACGTATTTGTCACATTTCTAAGGCATGGATCAGCCCAGGGTCAGGAACAGAGTAGAAAAATGAGGCAGTAAATTAGAGAGAGAGAGGGGTGGGGGGTGGGGGTGGAGATTGATTTTCGGCAACACGGGCTTCTGGAAAGGAAACCATTTTGCAAAGCCTTGTGGCTCTTTATGATTGCCCAACAGCCTAACCATGAGGTCAGCGAGCTGGGGCTCTCACACCAATCAGTTTGTGCCTCAGCTTAGAACCATTATGGGCCTCAGTTTCATCTGAGCAGTTAGGGAACAGTATGGCACCACGTGACAACCAAGTTTCTCAGGGTGTCATAAAGCTCTGGTAAATCATCTGGGGGTCTTAAGAAAGCTGAAAATGCTGTAGAATTCTAACGGCCTTATCAGGATCTTTCCTTCAGAATTGGAACGTTTCATTTGCCAATCTTCTCTGCATTGGTTTCTTGACAGACACTGACAGTTCACAGACCCCAGCTAGGAAGTAAGTGGGAGAAGCCATCAAACTTTGGTACGAGTGATTTTTAATCCAGCCAGCAAACGGACTCCCCATGGCCATCTCAGAGACGTGGCCTGTATGCCATGGCTTTTCTGGTGGCTGTTGCAGAGACCGCGGGCCACGTGGCCGGCTCTCCAGCACAGAGGCCGGCACTGGGGTCAGGTTCAGTGGCTGTGGTCACCGTGTGTCTTGCTCCCTATGGATGCTGCTTCGATTTGCTTTTCTGATTGGATTTATTCTTGCTTTTGGATTTAAGGTTGAGATTATTCTCCTTGGGCTGTGATTCTAAAAACAAGCAAACAGAAACAATTAGGATATTATAGTGATTGCGTATTTACTGGGGACTTTGGCCTTTCAAGGGCATTTTTTTAATCCTATTATTTCTGAGTAACCCACAAGTTATTCCCAGGCTGTGTGCCAAATATTTAACTCTAAACTGGTTACTAGGATTGAGCATACATTTTTCCAATGTTTATATGTGATTAGTTGTGGGCATTCTGGGTGCTGGGCTCCTAGCTCAGTGGACTCTGTGGTACAGGAGGGAAGAGGAAGAAGAAGAACATTTCCTCCTCCTTTTCCTGTACATACCCCAACCTGGTGAAAAAAAAAAGTTCAAATTGGTTACCTTCAGAATTTCCCCATACCCATTTCTGAGCTTCTCTTCTGTCTCCCTGTCCCTGCCCCTCCTGCTGCTGTGCCCAGATCCTGCATAGACCCCACCCCTGTGATGGGTGTGGGCAACTGCTGCCATCTTGGCTTGTGCATCTAAAATGGCTTCCCCATTTGAACCCTTTAGACTGCCTTCCACCACGTTTACCCCACCTCTGGGCCCCTTTGTCCACACCTTTGTACTGTTTTCAGTATACTCTTCCTCCCTGATATCAGAAACGGAGTTCTATTCTTCTTTGAAAACTTCCCTCTCAATTTCCTCCTCCACTGAGGTTGCTGATACAGTTCCCTGCTTCTTCCAGTCTGTTTGTGAGTTCTTTTACTGTCTTCTTTGCTTCTGTGTTTCCTTTCAGTATGTGGACTCTATCCTCTATTTCTTCATGTTTTTTCTTTATTGATTCCCTCATATCCTGTATGACTCAAAGCAGCATTCTGAAGATTTCTTTCTGTGGCAGCTCAAAGTCTGCTTTGGCTGTGTACGAGGTCCTCCTCAGGCAATTCATTTTATTTCTCTTGATTTCTTGTAGTGGCTGCTGATGTGGGTTGCTGTCTGTGCGGTGTTTAGGTGGCGCTCAGTGCCATTTCCTGGGAGTCCTGGAGCCCTGTGAATTCTTTCTCAGAGGCTAGTAAGAATGATACAAAGGACTCCCTGGAACCAGCTGCACTGCAGATTTGACCTGTTTCTGTCTCACTGGAGTTGACTTTCTTCCAAGATAGCCTGAGTTACCAATTTGGAGGGCAGCACAGCTTGGGCAAGGGGGCTTGCAGGCAGAGCGAGTGGTACTGGGCAGGCCATCACACACAGTGTGGGCTGACACCCATGGGCCTTGGGGTTAAGGGAGAAACTCAGTAGATCTGTGCACAGGCCAGTCACAAGCGCCATTCAGGCCAAACACAGGCAGGTGGGACCGGCGTTCAGGGTCCATGGTTGGGTAGGGAGCTGCTCAGGGGACCTTGTTGTGTGCAGACTGGTCAGCTGGTTGCAGGCACTGATCAGATGAGGACTCATGTGGGGGTGTGGGTGGGGGCCTCAGGAGAACTTGGTGGGCATGGATTTTTCAGGGCTGGGAAGAGACAGGGAGCACCAGTGAGCCAGAGGCCATGGTACCCAAGTCTCCGGTGCAGGGGAATCCCAGGTGGCCAAGCACAGCTGTGTCCACTGTGGGGAAACCACTATAAAGTCCCCCGGGCACTACAGGATTCCGACCTCGGAATCTCCCAAATTGGCCAGCTCACCGCAAATCTGGCAAGTACTCACAGGAGCTATGGATGTGTATCCTCCATGGGCACCATCTTCCCGGAAGTCTCAACTCACAGCTCGGAACACAGCACTTTGCCCGATATTACCAATACGAACATGAAGTGGAAAGTAAATACATCTTCTCTGGCACCTGCCTACATCTTACTTTTGCTCAGGATTCTCAGGATTCCTCCCTTTGCCGTATCATAGTCCATCCCACCACTGTGCAACTTTCAGGAGAAAATGATCGCACCGCACTAACCCATCTGATTACGGCAGTGGCCCTAGTCGGCAGTTTGTAAAGGGATTGTCTGCTGATCTTAAAGAACATCTAAATTAGGAGCGTGCAGGAGGAAGAGTTCGGATCTCCTACAGGGCAGGAGAACTGCCTGGCTTAGGAGCCAGCTCTCCCGAGCTGTGCAACACTTCTTGGGAAGCGCTGGAATGGATGTCTGGAGGGAGGGGGAAGATGGCTCTCCATTTCTATGGACGATTGTTTCCATCTTGAGGACTGACTGTATACAGATGTTGTCTTACTTAATTTATTCAGACGTCCTAGCTCTGGATTTACGCTTACCCTCTCAACCCCTGGTTAATGAGCAAAACTGAAACTCCTCAGTCCATATTGAACTCGCCTCTCCACATTAACACATAGACCTTTAGTGTGGGTTGTCTATTTTTCTGCAATTTGGAAAAGATCTAGTTCTCAAATAATCAGAATAAAGTTGCATACTAAATGTGAGAAAATGAAATAACTCATGAAAACTACCATATATACATATATAGTCTCTGGGGGTCCCTCAATTTAAAGACCACATTTATTTGCCCTTTAATGTTATGTAAACTTTCCCTGACTTTGAAACAATTGAACCCCTACTTGCAATGAATCCTTCATCACATTCTTGTTCACTTGCTGAATGTGCAGTTTTAAATCCTAGAGCAGTGTTAATTAACCCTTTTCTTGCACTAAACCTAAACCAAAAACTCCTTGTCATTACATCAACTCCAGCTCAATGACCCTATGCAGTGTTTCCAAGGCTGTAAACCTATAAGGAAGCCGACAGCCCTGTCTCCCACCCATGGAACGGCTTGTGGGTTTGAAACTCCAGCCTCTGCTTAACAGCCCAGCCTCTAACCCTAAGCCATGTGCCCCTGGTCTGGCTTACATACAGATTCCTAAAGACAAAAGACTGGATTTCATTTGTAAAAAAACAATTTATAAAATCTTTTTATAAGTAAAAATTGTTTATCTTATCTTAGTTTTGGTTGCACAATTGTTAGTCATTTGGTTTTCCTTCTTTGTGAGTTGTCTAAAGAAAACAGGTATAGAGTTAGATGTGTAGGCATTCCTATGACATGGGTGCTCTAAGACTGTAGTGCGGTTACATTTCCTTGAAAAAACACAACATAAGCAAAGCATATAAAGGAAGACAAGCCTCACCTTTCTTTACAAATTTCGAGTAACTTGACGTTTGCCTTACTTCTTCCTCATCTCTCTCTTCTTCTTCTCTCTCTGCATCCTTTCCTTCTTCCTCTCCTCCTTCGGCCTCCTTCTTTTGAGATTGCAAGAATATGTCTTCTAGTTCCTTCTCAAGTTCTTTATTTTTTATAAGGGTATAATGAAGTTGTTCATTTACTTCATCAAATCTCTCTTCTGCCTCTTTGGCTCTGCTTTCAACCTCCCTGAGATAAAGGCCAGAGAAACACAATAGAACAGAAACGTGTTTTTTTTTTTTTAAGTATCTTTGATCTATGAAGACATTGTCTAAAAATGGCGATGGAACTGGAAAAACATCTGAAGATACAAACCAGCAGAGTATTACCAGTGGTTAGCCAAGAACCGAGGGTCTGAAAGCCATAGAATGTGATGCTGTTGTTGTGAGGTGCCATTGAGTCACCTTTGACCCAGAGCAACCCTGTGCACAACAGAATGAAACACTGCCTCGTCTTGCCCCATCCCCACAATGGTTCCCAGGCTTAAACCCATTGATGCAGCCACTGGGTCAATCCATCTCGTCCTTTCACTTTTTCACTGCCCCTCCACTTTACCAAGCATAATGTCCTTCTCCCGGGACTGGTCTCTCCTAACAAGATGTTCAAAGTATCTAACATGAAGTCTTGCCATCCTTGACTCTAAGGAGCCCTCAGGCTGTACTTCTTGCAATATAGATCGGTTTGTCCTTTGAGCAGTCCTCTCAATATTCTTCTCCAGCACAATTCAAATGCATCATTTAAGAAAGCCATATATTTATCACTTCTAAGTAAAATATGACTTTTGAATAGTTAGAAGTCTCCTTCCAGAGGTGCTGTTGTTATTGTTGTTGGGTGGTAGCAAATCCGTTCTGACGCATCATAACCCTATGTTCAACACAACAAACCACTGGACGGTCTGGCACCATCCTCATCACTGACCCTCTATTCTCCAAGCATGATGTCCTTCTCCAAGGACCGATCCCTTGTGATAACACAGCTGAAGTATATCAGACAAAATCGAGCATCACCACTTCTAAGGAGTATTCTGGCTCTGCTTCTTCCAAGACAGTTGTTTGTTTTTCTGGCAGTCCGTGATGTACTTGGTATTCTTCGCCAACACAATCATTCACAGACATCAATTCTTCTTTGGTCTTCTTTATTAATTGTCCAGATTTCATATATGCTTTTGAGGCGATTGAAAGTACTATGGAGTGGGTCACATTTGTCTTTAAAGTAACATCTTGGCCTTTTAACACGTTAAAGGGGTCTTCTGTGGCAGATAGGCGGAATGTAACACCTCAATTGATTTCCTGAGTGCTGACTTCATCCATGTAGATTGTGGATCAAGGCAAAATGAACTCCTGACAACTTGGATCATTCCTGTTTATCATGATGTTTTCTATTGGTCCAGTTGTGAGGGTTTATTTTCTTTACATTGGGGTGTAGTCCAGGTCAAAGTCTTTGACCTTCACCAATAAGTCAGGTTGTGCAGTGTGCTACTGCGTCTTCCCCCAATCCTGATGCATGTTCTTTTTATAGAGTCCAGCTTCTCGAATGATTTAAATGATTTCAACATACAGATTGAAAATATGGTGAAAGGAGACAACCCTGGCACACACCTTTCCTGATTTTAAACCATCCAAAATCTCTCTCTCTGTTCAAATGAAAAGTCTTAGTCTATGTACAGGTTTCACGTAAGTCCAGTGAAGTCTTCTGGAACTCCCATTAGTTACAAAGTTATCCAGAATCCATAATGAGCCACACAGTCAAATTCTTTTATATAGTCAATAAAACACAAATAAACATCTTTCTGGTGTTCTCTGCTTCCAGCCAAGATCCAGCTGACATTTACAATGGTATTCCTCATTTCACATGCTCTTCTGAATTCAGTTTGAACGTCTGACAGTTACTGTTAATGAACTACTACAAATGTTTTTGTACGATCATGGAAATTTTACTTGTGTGTGATACTGTTTGGTAATTTCTGCATTTTTCTTGGATCGTCTTTCTTTGGAATGACCATGGATATGATTCTCTTTTAGTCTATTGACCAAGTACCTTCTTAATTTGTTGGCATAGACTAGTGAATGCTTCCAGCATCGCATCTGTTTGTTAAAACATTTCAATTCCCATGGAAATACTTTATTAATTCTTGGATCCCTGTTTCTTGATTAATGCCTTTCAGTGTAGCTTGGACTTCTTCCCTGGATACCATCAGTTCTTGATCATATGCTACCTCCTGAAATAGCTGAATGGGGACCAATCTTTCTGGCATAGTACCTCTATATTTCTTCCATCTTCTTTGATGCTTCCTGGATCATTCAATATTTTGTCCATAGACTTATTCAATATTGCAACTCAAGGTTTAAATGTTTTTTCTTCAGTTGCTTCTGCTTGAGAAATGCTGAGCATGTTCGTCCCTTTTTGGTTTTCTAACTCCATGTCCTTGCAACTTCATCATAATAGGTCTTTTTTTAAATTTATTTTTAAAATACTTTATATGGTAAAAATACAGCAAAAATAGTTTCGTCTCTTTTTTTTGTTCAAAGAGGAAAAATATACTGCTATGGTCACTTCTGAGAGATGATTGAAGTAGTTTCGGTCTCCTCAACTGTGCACTGTAGTGTAGGTGGACTTCACCTGGGCTCTCCGGCTTCAGTCATTGATCAGCTAGAATCATGCTAATAGAAATACATGAAGAAGCTCAGCAAGTGAAAACCAAGCTTGATCATGGCTTCTTTCATATGTGACTTCAGCTGCCCTCGATTGTGTATTTCTGTTGGGTCAAACACTCCCATGTTACCACTCGGCACCATAATGAACCGATATACATTACAAGTGGCAACAGGCAAGTTGTGGAGAAAGATGAACCAGTGCAGTGAAACTAGCATTAATACAGTGACAATGGTATGGCCAATTACTTCTGGAATTACCCACTTGTTTAATTAAGAGCAACATGATCTAGCATTAATGTAATCACATTCTAAATCAGACAAAGTAATTATGAAGTAGACAGAGAGGAAGATCCATCATATGTCTTGTCAAGCCTCCCTTTGAAATCTTCTGATCAGCTTTCACTGCATTATTTATTTCTTTTGTTCTAGCTATTTCATGTTCAAGAACAAGTTTCTGAATCTCTTCTGACATCTACTTTAGTTTTTCTTTCCTGTATTTTTAGTGACCTTTTGCCTTCTTCATGTGTGGTGTTTTTAATGCCAACCCTACAATTTGGTCTTCAGTCATTAGTGTTCAATGAGTCAAATCTGTTCTTGAAATAGCCTCTAAATACAGCTTGGTTATACTCAAGATTGTATATTGGCTATTGTGAGCATGTGTGGGGTACTGGGAACTTGTTTCTTCTGCTTCAGCTTGAACTTGCATAAGAGCAATTGATGGTGTGTTCTACATTTGACGCCTGGCCTTGTTCTGACTGATGATATTGAGATTCCCCATCTTTTTTTTTTTTAACAGATGTAGTTGATCTAACTCCTGTATATTCCTTTGGCATGATCTGTGTCTAGTTGTCATTTATGCTGTTGAAAAATATATTTACAACAAATATGTAGTTGGTGTTGCCAAATTATATCACAGGATTTCTAGCATTGCTTCTATTACCAAAGCTCTGTTTTCCAATGGCTGATTCTTCTGCTTTCAACTTTTACATTATAGTCACTAGTAATTCTCAATATAGCTTACTTACATGTTTGATCAATTCCAGACTGGAGAAGTTAATTTAACAAAGAAAATCTTCTGTTTCTTCATTTGATGGCATTAGTGGTTGGTCCATAAGTTTGAGTAATCATCCTATTAACTGGTTTTCCTTGTAGTCGTATGAATACCTTATGCTGGCATTGTTGCAATGTTCTTGTTGATGATGAATGCGCTGCTATTCCTCTTTGATTTGTTCTTCTCAGCAAAGTCGATTATGATTACACTCTTAAAAATGGACACAACCAGTCTATTTCAGGTAACTACTGTCTAGGATATGGATCTTTCTACATTCCAATTCATTTTTTGTGACTTCCAATTTCATACTTCCTACATTCCTCATTCTGATTACTAATAGATGTTTTCAGCTCTTTCTTTGTATTTTGAATTGTACCATAGCAGCAAATGAAGGTCTCAAAAGCTGTGCTCCATCCATGTCATTAAGGTCAACTCTGAAAAGGCAGCTCTTCCCTTTTGTAATTTGAATACTTTCCAACCAGAGGGGCTCATCTTTTGGGACTCAATCAGACAATGTTCTGCTGCTATTCATAAGATTTTTCAATGGCCTCCCCCTCCCCGAAGTGACTGCAACACCCTTCTTCTAGTCTGTCTTCACTGGAAGCTCCACAGAATCTGTCTTAATTGTGACCTTGTGGGTAATTCAAATGGCAGTGGCAAAGCTTCCAGCAGTACCACAACCCACAGCTACCACAAGACAACAAAGGGACAGGTAAATGGTGGTTCAATAGCAAGGGAATCTTTTTCTATGAGTTAATTTTATATTTCCTTAAGTGATGTGATTCCATAACCATTCTGCATTTTTATAAAATATTTTAAAAACTTACTGCTGGTAAATGTCACAGTAGGAGACAGCATAACTACAAGTTTGGCTGTGTGAATGGAATAATGAGGTACAGTGGACACATCATTGTTCGTGATGTGCATACGTGATTTTTATAGTGATTTGGGATCTGACAAGTTAGGGAAGTTTCTACTGCATACAATTACTCACAGTTCATATCGCAACTGAAATTTGAGCTGGGTTACAAGGAACCTGGTGTTATTTAACTAAAGTATATCTAACTAAAATAAGCAGATATTGGAAGAGAACTACTTTATCATACGCTCTTGTACTTGCCTACATTGACCTAAGTAGGCCTAAAGCTGAGTGTCCAGCTAAATTTAAATTGAATAATGTATCTGAAGGGCAGCATTCATACACCTTGAGCTTTTCAAATGTGTTACTTGGCATTCAAGTTTAAAATGATACTGCAGCTTTAGAATTACAGGATTTTAAAACAAGAGAAAGGATCTTCAGAGGACCTCACAGTGTGATACCACCAATTACCCTGCATGTTTATTGTGAATTCTCGCTCCTCTGATTTCAATTTGCTCACACAGCTACTTGTGGTCTGTGTTAATCCAGGATGACTAGACAACCAAATCCAGAGACTCTCATATGTATGTAAGAGAGAGCTTTATATCAAAGAGCAATTGTATATTGAGAAAACATCCCAGCCCACTCCAGATCAAGTCCATAAATCTCATATTAGCCCATATGTCCAACACTAGTCCATAAATTCCTCTTCAGACTCACGCAGCACATGCAATGATGCCAAATGCAGGAAGATCACAGGCTGGTGGGTGAAAAGTTTTGTGGATTCAGTACTAGTGGAAGCATCTCAGCGCTGCCGCGGGTCTCTATATGGCTCCTCCAGCTGAGTTTCTCTACAGCAGGAAAGTGAAGCAGAGAGACAGTGTATCCCAGTTCCAGGGAGAAAGAGGGGAAGTTCCCAGAATCCTCATGAGAAGGCCATGCCCACAAAGAGGCATCATCAGGCTGTGACCTGATTGACAGGCTACATCCACCCCTTCACTCTTTAAATCCTCCAGTTGAAATGAGATTATGTAACTCCCACGTGGTCACAGCAGCATTCAGCTCCACATTAGGTAGAACCACAGGCAGAGAAGCCTCCTCCACAGTCTTCACCCTGGAGTCGCAGCGGTCCAGCTGTTGAAAACTAGGAGGCCCTGGCTGTTGTAGACCTTACGCTTTGTTGGCATCACTTGCTTGTTTGATCCAGCTGACGCATTTTTTTGGTAAGCCTTCTTAGTTCCTTTTCTCCGATTTCTGGGGTAAATTCTATTTGCTTTCCTGGTTTGTGAACTATAATGACCTCTAAGCTTTAGCAGCATTTCCATCTGAATCAGGTTTTCTCCTCTGACAGGCTTCAGAATCAATATCCATGGTGCCACTGATTACCTGCCCACATTTTGGACAAAGCTTCTGACCAGGTACAGGATGTCTTCCAGATTCTGCACTCAGGAAAGTGGCATTTTGGTAGGGAGGGGTGAGGGGGTGTGTGTCTATTTTTTTGTGTATAGTACATGGGTCACAATATGACTTCTGCAAGTCCTCAGATTGGTCAAACCTTTGCATACTGGAAATAGATTACATTCTTCCCAGCAAGTGTCAGTCCAGTTCTAAGTTGCGTAAAAGGATATCCTCTGATGGTCACTGTTGCAAAGGCTGGGTGCTCGCATGACAAGGATAGTGTGCTTGATGGCACCATTGGTGGCACAAAGTTGGACTCCAACTGAACAGAGATCCACCATCCTTGACTCTAGCGAACTTCCCTTGTTTTACTTTGCCTTCTTTTTTGTAGGCCACACTCAGCATGAGCTCTCCATTGCCCGAGCTCAGGCATAGCCTGCATCCTGTCAGGCCAGACTTCATGGCTGGCTTTTCAGGCCCTTCCAGTGCTACCTCTACAGTTGTTGAACTCTTCCCAGCTCTATTTATTTGCCTAATAATGTCTTATACCATAGTGAATTGGACCACTCCAGACACTTCCCCCAACACACACACACACACACACACACACACACACACACACACACACTTCCTCCAGCTCCATTATGGGTAAGGATAAACATTCCTAGTAGGGCACTTAGCACATTGCCTGTAGCTGAAGATCTGCCAATACCTATCCTGCTATTACGGCCAGAGTGCTCCTGAGAGGCAAGGATGGTGAGACTTCATTTTACATATTTTGGACATGTTGGCAAGAAAGACAAGTCCCTGGAGAAGGACATCATGCTTGGGAAAATAGATGGGCAGCTCTAGAGAGGAAAGCCCTCAACGAGATGGACTGACACTGGCTTCAACAATGGATTCAAGCATAGGAAGCATTGTGAAGATGGTACAAGATAGGGCAGTTTCATTCTATTGTGCATAGGTTGTCATGAGTCAGAACCAACTCGATAGCACTGAACAACAACAACTTCCTGGCAGTAAGATGACAAAATCTAGAAGGTCAAAGGTATGCCCAAAAGTTCAGATTTCCAAGGTAAGCCAGCCATCTTTATCCTCTTAACTCTTCTGTTGCTTCATACTTACAGTAACTTCTCCTGCATATGTTCAATGATGAACATTGCTTCCAGATATTTCTTCTTTTGGGATGATGTACCTTGATCAGCTATTTCTCTCTGACAAAGAAAACGTAGGACATAACTGAATTGAGCATCCAAGCAATTGTACTCTACTCCTTTAGGATGTTCTGAGTCAAGCCTTTCTGAATATTCTTTTCCTATGATACATATTTATTTAAGCAGATGATTAAACACATTCTTAACACCAAAAAAAGAATTAAGATTGCCTGTAGCCAAGTTACTGCTTGTATACAAACTATTCAAGCCGAACGTGGACATAAATTTAAACAGTTGTAAAGAAAAGGCGGGCAAAACATATCCCTATGCAAAAGGAAACAGAGAAAACGGTTTCAACTGTAAAAGAGAGGATGAATAAGTGTCTCTAATAAATCGAGTTAAAATCAAGGAAATTATATCTTATGTTATTACCTGCACTAAGAATACAATATTACAAATTCCAACCGAATCGTTAATCTATATAACCATATTGTGTGTGTGTGTGTGCTCGTGGTGGTGGTGGAGGATTCTTTCATTTACTTTGATACTACATATATTCTTGAGAAGAAAAAATAAGAGGCAGATTAAAGAGAAAAGAGGACAGAAATTACAATCATACTTTAAAAATTGGTATTATAATAAGAGTGTACTTTTTAAATTTCAGTTTTCTATGTTCCTCAACCAGAGGCAAGTAAACGGTAAACTCCACATTATAGATGAAAAAGGAGATCTAGGGTTGGCAGTCTGCTATCACCACAGAAAGATCTAGTAGATGAAATAAATCCCTTATCTAGGCCTCCTCATTGTAATCACATGTACCATCCTACCACTGTACCTTTTTCTAAAAGAAAAAAGCAGAAAAGTTATTATGTTATACATATTCCCACCTGCATCCTTGCCCGTTTACTCTCTCTTTTCTTATTGTTCCAGTTGCATTTCCCTGCCTCCCTTTTTGTTTTGCTGCCATGACGTGGTAATTTCTTTGGGTAGTAAATGCTATCGTTGTTTCCTCTGATTCAGGAGGATGTGCCATGACTGTGCCTATGTAGCACATGCTGCTAACTCAGTCATTCTTTGAACTGAGAGAAAGTCATGTGGCTTTCTCCCGGAATCATAAGTTCCCTAACTTACTTTCAAAAAAATTACTCAATGCCCCCCTGGGAATTAAAAATTTTATACCATAGCCCATAATCCAGGCTAAAGTATAGGTATCTGCTTTTTCAGCTTCCTGGCACTGATGGGTCATTCCAGGGCCCCCTAGAGGGTATGATCACTTACACTGAGAAACACTGTCCCGGGTCTTCCTGAGATCTCTCTGGACAAACATCATTTGCAATTTGCCTGTACTTTGAGCCATGCCACCATCATAGTCATCCTACACCCCATCTACCACGGCCCTCCCCACCTTTACACACACACATTCAAATGGATCAGCTATCTAACAATAAAATTGCTCTTAACGAAGGGGGTTGAGATAGTTGATTATATCTATGGGCCCTATACCTAGTGCAGACATGTGCACAAGATGTTGCATACAATTTCAAGAGGATAACAGAATAGGGACCATTCATATACTACTGTAAAGTCACGGCCACCTGTACAGAGAGATAGCAATTTAAAGGTGACTTAAGTATAACATGACCCCAGAATTTCCTATGGGATAGTCTTGTCTGCTTTCCTGCTAAATTTTATAGCCATTATATACAGGTCTTAGTTTGGCTTTCAGCTTCTCAATAATTCTTGTGGTTAGAAATGGGTACTAATAAAGTCTTCTGAATTAATGTATTAAAATATTGACCAAGGGATTGTTAAATTAAGGAGAAGAGTGACATGTTAATTTTTAAATGAGATCTAAAAATTTATCTTTTTTTTAAGTTAAGGTAAGAAAATAATTCTCCAGGGATGCCTTTCAGAGGGGAAAAAGTGTCCATGTGTGCACACCCACACACACAGTACACATTACTTATGGATTTTTAATCTTGAAGGAGCTGAAAGCTCTATTAGACTCATATCATATTCAAATAATATTAAATATTTTTGCATTACCAAGTTGGGTTTTACATACATACCCAGGAAGCCAATAAATCTTTTCCATATAGAGGTCTGGTGTGAACATTTTCATCTGTGCCAATGCCTCTAATGAGAGGGTAGCTCTCCTTTGATGTCGTTGCAGGCTCCTGGAGGGCAGAAACACCAACGACCTATCAGTGAGCCCATATATGACGCAGTGTCATGTCTAGTCATCTGGTACCTTGTCTAACAACTTTCCATTTGCCTTAGCTGTCCAAAAAGCACTTTTGAGGAGTTCAACATAGCAGATATGGTCTGAGAAACTGGGGCTGGGAGTGAACACAGAAGAAGGGAACTATGGGGAAGCTGAAGCTCAGGAATTCACAGGACATAGGAGAGACAGACAATAAAATAAGTGATTGTAGAGCTCTTGACACATGGACTCCAGGACAGATAAATCCCTCAGGAATAATAATGGAAGCTGAGATACCATGAGGATAGGGGGAAGGTGGGGGAGATAGGGGTACCAGTCTCAATGATTGATATGTAACCCCACCCACCCACCTCCCACCCAGGGTGATGAACAACAGAACCATGGGTGAAGGGAGACAGTGGACAGTGTAAGATATGAAAAGAATAATAACTTATAATTTATCAAGGGTTCATGAGGATGGAGGAAGAAGGAAAAAATGAGGAGTTGATGCCAAGGGCTCAAGTAGAAAGACAATGTTTGAAAAGGATGATGGCAACATATATATAAATGTGCTTGACACAATGGACGTATGCATTGTTATAAGAGCTGTAAGAGCCAACAATAAATTATTTGGCCCTCAGGAGACAGGGAAAGCCTGGCATATGCCACGTCCTAGAAGCAGAAGGACCTCAGCATTTGGAACCAGAGAAAATATGGGGAAGGTGACAGGCCTGCAGGGCTCAATTGTGAAAACTTGGTGTTTTTGCTAACCAGTTTCAACTTTTTTTTCACATCAGAACACATGAAACAACTGAGACCACTAAAACAAGAAGGAAAGCATTTAATAAAGCTGCTAAGCGATATGGAAGGTGGATTGGCAAAGACAGAGATCCTAAGTAGAAAGGCCAGGAGACCCGAATAAAAAAGAAGAAAAGGGCCTGGGCTAAAGCAGCAGTTCGAGAAAACCCACCACCATCAGGTTGCTTCTGACTCCTATCAGCTCCAAGACTGTGAATCTTCACAAAAGCAGATGCCTCAGCTTTGTCCCCTGGAGCAGCTGGTGGATTCCAATCACTAACCTTTCACTTAGCAACCCAACACCGATCTGAAGCACCACCAGCTAGAGAGCAGGGCATCACTACACAACTGGAAGATAGGATGGCATTTAGTGACGAGCTTCCATTTAGCCTGTGTCTTCTATTTGCCATGCCCCAAGTCAGCTACTGTGGGTTCAAGGTCTCTTCTTAGCCCGCACAAGAACCGTGCAAGGGAGCATGACATAGGGCAAAAGAGGCAGTCTGGTCAGAGGTTTGAAAAAATGTGTCATGTGTGGCAACGTCCATATTTGAGCTTACGTCTGCATGACTCCGGGCCATGTTCTTTCAAATATTGGCTCTCAAATAGATGTACAAGAAGGAAGGGAGATGACTCAAGAAGTCTGCGGTCCCTAAGCTGGAGGACAACTGGGCTACAGTTGCAGAATATTAAAGTGAGAAACGAAATGCAGCATTTAAGTGGGGGGAAAAGGACGGGGTGGAGAGCTGAGATGGAAGACAAAGAATGAGAGTGAGATCTGAAAACAAAGCAAGGAGGAACCTGATGATCGTCTCCGAAGAGGGGGAGAGCTCCACCTCTGCTCGTCAGACGGGACCCGCCTGGATAGAGTGGGATGAATGAAAGGCAGAGAGTGGGGATGGCCATCAACATCCTTCTGTGACCGGCTTCCGGGAAAGCATTGGACAAAAGACCTGCTGTGGTTTAATCCCAATGGTGTATTCTTGAGCTGGGAGGCAGTTTCCCATGAGTTCAAATATAATGGCTCAATTTGAGCCCATTGTTCAGCCATGGTGTCAACCATATCATTAAGGGTCTTCCTCTTCTTTCGTTGGCCTCCTACTTTTCCAACCTTCTCTAGGTTGGCCTCTCCTGAACCATGTATGAGATGAAGGCTCACGGTTCTCACGTCTAAGGAGCATCTGGCTGTATTTCCTCTGGGATAGATTTGTTTGTTCCTCTAGCATTCCATGGTTTACATAATATCCTCTTACCAACACCATAATTCAAATGCATCAGTTCTTCTCAGGTCCCCCTTATTGATTTGTCAGCTTTTATAGACATGTGAGGTGATTAAAACTACTATGGTTGGCTCAGGTGCACCTTAGTTTTTAAAGCGACGTCTTAGCTCTATAACACTTTGAAGAGGTCTTGTGCAGCAGATTTGGAAAATGCAATGATTCATAATTTGATTTCTTGACTGCTGCTTCGGTGAGCATTGGTGGTAGATCCAAATGAAATGAAATCCTTGACAACTTCAATCTCTTCTCCATTTTTCATGATGCTGCCTATTGGTCCAGTTGTGAGGATTTGGGGGTTTGTTTTTTACATTGAGGCATAGTCCACACTGAGACTGTAGTCTTTGATCTTCATCAATAAGTGCTTCACGTTGTCTTCACGTTCAGCAAGCAAGGTCATGCCATTAGCATTTCACAGGTTGTTAATGAGCCTTCCTCCAAACTTGATGCAATGTTCCTCTTACTATAGTCCAGATTCTTGGATTATTTGTTCCGCATGCAGGTGGAATAAATATGGTGAAAGAATACACCTTTCCAGATTTAAAACCAGGCAGTGTCCCCTTTTTCTGCTTGGACGGCTGCCTCTTGGGCTTATACAGCTTCCTCATGGGCCCAGGAAGTGCCTGGAATCCCTATTCTTTTATAATGCTATCCATCGTTTGTTATACGAGTGCCTTTGCATAGTCAATAAAACACAAGGAACAAATAAGTAAGCAAAAAATAAATGAAACTTTCTGGAATTCTCTGCTTTCAGCCAAGAGTCATCTGATATCAGCAATGACAGCCCTCATTCCTTGTCCTCTTTTGAATCCAGCTTGGATTTCCAGCAACTCATTATGTACTGACACAGCTATTTTAATCATCAGTAAAACTTTACTTGCGTGTGATATTACTGACATTGTTCAATGATTTATCTGTTGTTGGGATGAGCTCATTTTACTGGAATGAACACAAGTATGGATATCTCCCAGTCAATTGGTCAGGTAGTCTTCTTCCATATTTCTTGGTATACAGTGCTTGCAGTGCTGCATCAGTTAATTGAAATATTTTCATTGATATTCATTCTGTCAATTCCTTGTGCTTTCAATTTTGCCAATGCCTTCAGTACACCTTAGATTTCCTCCTTCAGGCCATTGATTCTCGATCAGATGCTACCTCTTGATATGACTGAATGCCAACAAATTCTTTTTGATGCAATGACTCTGAATTCCTTCCATCTTCTTTTGATGTTTTCTGTATCTTTAACTATTTACCCACAGAATCCTTCAGTATTGCACCTTGAGAATTGAGTTTTTTTTCTTCAGCTCTTTCAGCTTGAGAAACACTGAACATATTCTTCCTTTTGGTCTGCACATTTCATTATAATGTCATCTGCTTTACTTTGTCTTCTTAAGCTGCCCTTTGAAGTTTTCTGTTCAGCTCTTTCATTTCTTCCACTTAGCTACTCTGCGTTCAAGAGAAAGTTTTAGAGTCTCTTTTGACATCCACCTTGGGCTTTCTTTCTTGTCTTCTTAATGACCCTTTTCGTCTTTTTTCATACAATGATAGTCCTGATGTCAGCCAACCACTCATCTGGTCCTTTCAAAATGTCAAGTCTGTTCCCGAGATAGTCGCTTAATTCGGGCAAGAAAATTCAAGGCTGTATTTTGGCACTCATGGACTTGTTCTAATTTTCTTCAGCTCCAATCTGAACTTGCGTATGAGCAATTACTGATCTGTTATACAGTTGACCGTGACCTTGTTTTGGCTGATGATACTGTTTTTCTCTGATCTTTCCTACAGATGTAGTTAATTTGATTGCTGTGTATTTTATCTGTCAAAGTTCAGATATACTGTCCCCCTTTGTGTTTCTGGAAAAGGGTATCTGTGTTTAAGAAATCATTTTTCCTACAAAATTATATTATGCAATTTCCAGCTTTGTTTCTTCACTAAAGCCATATTTTCCAACCCCCGAACCTTCCTCTTTGTTTCCAACTTTCACATTCAAGACACCAGCAATTATTAGTGAAACTTCACCACATTTTTCAGACTGAAGAAGTTGGTAGAATTCTTCAATTTCTTCATCATTGACTAGTGGTTCATGTGTAAATTTTAATAATAGTTGTATTCTCTGGGTGTCCTCATAGGCATACAGATACTACTTTATCGCACATGCAGCATTATACTTCAAGATCGATCTTAAAAAGTTCTCTTTGTCAATAAATGTGACACCATTCCTCTTGATGTGTCATTCTGGCAAGGT
This sequence comes from Tenrec ecaudatus, assembly GCF_050624435.1. NCBI lineage: Eukaryota > Metazoa > Chordata > Mammalia > Afrosoricida > Tenrecidae > Tenrec > Tenrec ecaudatus. The sequence continues at coordinate 193,092,489 of NC_134530.1, read as the reverse complement.
AACCATATGACTGATTCAGAATGGCCAACACTAGTTCATTTCATGCACTGCTGCCTAGGACATTAATCTTTACGCATTACACTTCATTTTTGTTGACTTCTATTTTTTCTATATTCATCCTTCCTACAATGCATGTTCCAGTGAATAATGAGTGCCTGTGTCTGTTTCTTCTCATTTGGAGCCATGCTCCCTTGGTAAATAAAGGTCTTAAGAGCATTGCTCTCTTTATGTCATTAGCAAAGACAGCAGAAGAATCGATGCATTTGAATGATGGTGCTGGTGAAGAATATTGAAAGTGCCATGAGCTGCCAGAAGAACAAACACATCTGTTTTGGAAGAAATACAGCCAGAATGCTCCTTAGAAGCAAGGATGATGAGACTTGGTCTCGTGTACATTGGACATATTATCAGAAGAGGCCAGCCCCTGGAAAAAGACATCATGCTTAGTACACTAGAAGGTCACTGAGAAGGAGGAAGACCATCAGGGAGAGAAGCTGACACAGTGGCTACAACAATGGGCTCAACCCTAACAAAAGGCTTAAGGTTGACACGGGTCAGGACAGTATTTCATTCAGCTGTGCATAGGAACACTGCGTCAGAACCAAGCTGGTGGCACCTAATAACAAAAACCACAATGTCATTAAGGTCAACTCAACTTTGAGAAGGAAGATATTCCTCAGTTGTATTTTGAGTGCCTTGCAATCTGAAGGGCTCAGTTTCCATCATGATATGAGACAATGTTCCAATATTCAAGAGGCTTCTAGTGATTAGTCTCTCAGAAAGGGACCACTTGTTCTTTCTTCAGAGTCTGTTCTCCTAGAAACTCGGCTGACACCTGGTCACCTCATGTGATCGGCTGGCATTTGAAAGCCACTGGCATAACTTCCAGCATCCAAACTGCCACCATATGACAAACTGGAAGATGATTGTGAGATTTAAGAGGTGGACAGTTTCTGAATTCTGTGGTTGAGAGTAAAAGCATTTGAGTTATGGCAGACGCTGTGAGTTTCAGCGGTGGGAAAGGTAACATCAAATGTGAGCAAAGTGTACATACTTGAGCACGGTGAATGGTGCCACTAAGATGCACACAAGAATAAGTGATGTCTTGGTAAATGCTACAACACATATAATTTAACAACAACACCCATTCTCCGCTTGTTGACATGATTAGTTTCTAAAGACAGGGTTAATATACAAAGATCTGCATGATGTAAAATGGAGGATGAACACATCATTACATAATTGCCGAACTATATCACTACGGAGCTGCCACACTACTGAGAATCATGGCCCAGTCAAGTTGACACACACCTTAACCATCACAGGCAGCATTACTCTTACCTCACACCTTGACATTTGTTATTGCAGATGTATGTTATTAATGAGCAAAATAATTGGATAGTATATTTTTACTATGGTTGTAAATGTGAAATTTTAGATACTGGAACAGTCAATAAGTGAGAATGAGATGCATATGCATGAGCATGTGCATGCATAGGTGTGTGTGTGTGCGTGTGTGTGTGCGTGTACACAGCATATAAATTTATATATATAACAAAGACAGGGGGGCACAGTTACTGACACTTCTTAAACATAACCAAATACCTCATCGGATTGGTTTACTGGGTTGGAAGGTTAGGATCATCATCCTATGTAACAACCCAGTCAATTAGCATAGGATACTTCATAACATCTATGTTCTACATGCTAGTTTGCTGAGAAGTATCTGGGTCCTTGAAAGTTTGTGAATGACATCTAAGATAGAATTATTGGCCTCTACTCACCCAAAGCAAAACAGAAAGAAGAAAGTTTAAGACTGAAAGAAACTAGTCTAGAGGATTGATAGCCTACATGAATCATAGTGTTACACTGAAACTAGAAAAATTATATGGCGAGAAGCTACAGCTACTGTTCTGATCAGAGATCCATTAAACACTCGGTGATAGAATGGAAGAAAAATGTAGAATGAACTTTAAATTACTACAGTGGTTGAGACTAGAGGAACTCGGAGACAGGACTATTGCCTAAGCTACCTTTTAAACTGAGCTGAAACTGTTCCCAGAAGTCACCTTTCAGTTACATGATAAACAATATCCCCCATGAGAACTTCATTTGGAGGAAAAATCATCTGTATGAGATCAAATGGTCAACATTTACTCAAAAGCAAAGATGAGGAAGTAAGAGGGAGGAAAGGTAGATGGAAATGGAGCCATCAGAATGGAAATAGAGAGAAAGATGACATACTGTGGAAAATATAACCAATATCATTGAATAATCTGTGTGGAAATTGCCTAAAAAGGAACCTAATTTTATGTGTAAACTTTAACTAAAAATACAATAAAATATTAAATATATGAGGGGGTTTCCAAAAGATCATGGGAAATGTAATTATAAGCTAATGGAATTTTCCCTCCTCATATATAAAAAGTCATTATAGGAGTCTGGTCAAGGAGTTAGGATGCTGGATAGATTATATGGACAACAGAGTTACCTACAATGGTAGCTGGATTTAGAGTAGAAAGAAAGAAAATAACAAGATCTCTAATAAAGGTAGAAAATAATCATCAATAATTACCAGTATTAATAATGACAAGGAAGATTGGAATAAGCCTCAAAGGAAGGGGAAGAAAGAAATAAAGAATAAAAGAAGGACATTTTTATTGTGAAGTAAAACAGAAAAGTGCTGATTAGAGGAACTTTTGAAAATGATGAGGGCAACAAATGCACAAATGTGCTTGACACAATGGATGGATGGATGGATTGTGATAAGAGTTGTATGAGCCCCCAATAAAATGATTTTAAAGAATAAATAAATAATAAACAAAAGGAAGCCTAAGTGTAATATACGATTTCTGTTTTGTTTTTCTGCATATGCCGGAACCCTAAGTGGCACAATGATTCAAAGCGTTCTGCTACTAACTGAAAGGTCAGCAGTTTGAACCCAGCAGCTGCTCTATGGGAGAGAAGCGTCTCCACAAAGATGTGCAGCCTTGGACACCATGTGTGGAAGTTCTACTCTGAGTTGGATCGACTCTACAGCAGCGAGTGTGGCTGTCCATGTACAGTGAACAGAGGGTCTAAGGCAGAGCAGAAGGTGATGGCAACATTTAAACTGTAGAAGAAGGAAAGTCAGGGAAACAAATGAACATGTCACAGAGACAGTCAGAGAATGATCGTGAGTCCTGGAAGCCAGAAACAGTAGTGGCAAATATGAGAGAACTTCAAAAAGTTTATGGGAAAGGAAAATGAAAAGGTAATGGAATTTTTTCCATAACTTTTTGAAGTTCCCTTCTATAAGGATTAGCAAGGTTCTTGTGCCAGGCTTATCTGTGTTTGATGTTGACTCTGCCTTGATGCTATATGCTTTTGGATAAGTCAGTCAACATCTCTGAGCTTCAGGTTTTCCTATTAATAAAATGGGGACAATAATGCACACCTTGAGAGTGTGTTCTGTTGGTAACTCGTGCAAAGCATGTGGCCATAGCAGGCTCTCAATGGGTGGTTTTCACTGTTTAATTGTTTACTAAAACTTTCGTTGACAGGTTATTATTGTTACAAATGTCCCAGCAAAGGTAGCCAAGGAAAGATAATGCGATGGGAGTAGAAGGTAGGAGGAAAGGCAGCTCAGAGTGGGATGTAAGAAAGTGGAGCTATGGAATTCAAACTACAGTTTGAAAATGTTGGTGATAAAGGAGAAAGAAGCAGCTCTGTCATTGGTGGGAGTGAGGGTATAAATGAGGCTAAAGCAGAATGGCTCAATTTAGAATAGGGACGGTCCTTCAGAAAATAAAGTGAAAACCCCAAACCAAACCTGTTGTCTTCCAGTTAATTCTGACTCACAGACGGGACAGAGTAGAACTGCCCCACAGGGTTTCCAAGGCTGGGAGTCTTTATGGGTGTAACCTGACGGATTCAAAGTGCAGAACTTTCAGTTGGCAACAGAGTGCTTAACCACTGTGCCACTAGAGCTCCTAGGTAAGGCTGCCTGAAGATTTAGATCAAACCTGTATGAGGATGAGCAGAAGTTGAAAAAGTCCATTCTAAATAACCTATTTCTAGGTAGTTTCAGGTAGTGACCTATTACAATTTTTCTATAGTACCTATATATATTCTTTAAAAATATAAAGGAAAAAAACTTACTTCAATTTTTTCCTCTTCTTCCATTTCCTGAAATTCTTCTTCATCCTCTTTTAAAGATTTTTCTATTTCAGGCTCAATGAATTCTTTTATGAAGTACTGAGAAAAAAAACAATATTATCATTATAGCTTGGTGTATAGAAATATAGCATATATACAGATTTTAGTACTATGAGGGGACTTCAAAAGTTTATAGAAAAGTGGAATTGAAAGATAATGAAACATTTCCACAAATTTAAAAAATCCTGCTTGTGCATTAGAAATATTTCATTAACACTATTTTAAAAGCACTAATAGTACAACTGGGTTCTGTACTAATTGTAAGGATATGATGGTTAACAAGAGTGGCCTCCTGCCCTTACAAAACTTACATTTTAGTGGACAAGAAAATTATATATATCGAGAGAGAGAGAGAGAGAGAGAGAGAGAGAGAGAGAGAGAGAGAGAGACTTCAAAATTTCATGAAAAATAAAAAGATAATGGATTTTTCCATGAACTTTTCAAAGCCACTCATGTAGTCATATAGCAAGAGCACCTGATCCGGACTTGGTAGTAGACAGGGCTGTAAGAAGGTGGTTGGCTTGTCTGGAAGGTTTCCTGGAAGAGATAACGTCTGAGTTTCTCCTTGAAAGATGAGTAAGGAAAACAAGATGTCACAAGGGAGTTTTAGATAGTAGATGCTATTGATGCATGATTGGTTCAGAGAACAGAAACCTAGGCGCAGTGGAGGTGATGGTGCACTAATAGAGAAAAGGGCTAGATGGTCATGCCAAAAAGATGGTGTTTTATTGTGAAAGGCAATGAAGTACCAATAAATTGATCGATCTGCTTTATATTTTAAAACAATTACTCTGGCCACAAAAGAATCATTTAAAGAGGAAGGAGAAAATAAGAGGGAGGAAGGCGAGCAGAGAAAGCCACAAGGAAGGAATGAACTACAGGATGGTTGCAGAAATGAACAAAATGGAGGTTAAAGAGGTATTTCGAAGATAACTCTTAGTGGCTGATTGGAGGGCATGGGGGTGTGTGGAAAGGGAGCATCTTGGATGACCCCTGTTGTACAGATTTGGGCACTAGACAGACATGATGCCACTCACAGACATAAGATCACAAGCTAGATAAAGAGGTCCAGAGAGAAAGAGTTCATATTAGACTACATAAGCCTAAATTATCACCGAGGCATCCAAGTGGACCTCTGGGAGTGGGGTTCAGATGGAGGGGCCTGGGCTAACGCTGGAGATCCGACAGTCACAGCTATCGCATTCAGTTGAAGCCAACACAGAAAATGACACTTGAGGAAGTAACAGGTCTTAGGACAAGATCTTAGTTACATAAAGGGATAGGGAAAACAGAGGAATCTGTAAAGGAGGCCACAGTAGCCAAAGAAATGTGAGAGAGGCTACGAGAAGAGTATTAAGATCGAAAATATCCTTCGGATGGTTTTTGAAGCAGTGTGTAAAACCTAAAGCTAGAAGCAAATGCATTTCCCATAATAATAAATGCTTAAATATATTTTGGCATAAGTCTAAGACAACGCACTTTATAACAATTTAAAATTACATTGTAGAATATGTACACAGCATTTTAAAAATCCACAATGTACTTTCTAAACTTTCTAAACGATATACCACTTATTCCTGACATATGATTACTATAAAACATTAAAAACAATACAAATAATTAAGAATTCTAATTAATTATTAAAGTTTTATATCTAATACAAATTTGAAAATATTCTTCTTAAATACTTTGTGCATAAATATTTTAACATAAAAGAAATAATAATGTATGTTGCGGAGGATTCCAGAAGCGCTGCTACTGCCTGGCTGCGCGGCTCCGGGCTGTCCAAGGGTCTGTGTACTGCCCAGCATTCCTGCAATCTAGCCACCATGATAAGTGCCAGCCGTGCTGTGGCCACCCAGGGCTTCACGGTGGCCCGCCACCAGGATAACTGGAAAGGCCTTAGTCATGAGGCTTTTAGAATTGTTTCGAAGCGGGATGATGCGTTGGAAGCAATCGAGGGAGAAGTTGTTGGTATTGACTTGGGTGCTACCAACTCCTGTGTGGCTGTTATGGAAGGGACACAAGCCACGGTGCTGGAGCCTGCTGAAGGTGCCAGAACCACACCTTCAGCTGTGGTCTTTACGGCAGATGGTGAGCGACTTGTTGGCATGCCAGCCAAGTGGCAAGCTGTCACTAACCCAAGCCACCAAGTGTCTCATTGGTCACCGATATGATGATTCTGAAGTATAGAAAGATATTAAAAATGTGCCCTTCAAAATTGTCCGTGCCTCCAAATGGTGAGGCCTGGTTTGAAGCTCATGGAAAACTCTATTCTCCACGTCAGATTGGAGCATTTGTGTGGATGAGGATGAGGAGACTGCAGAACATCCCTTGGGGCATGCGGCCAAAAATGCTGTTGTCATAGTCCCAGCTTACTTCAATGACTCTCAGAGACAGGCTGCTAAGGATGCTGGCCAGATATTTGGGTTAAATGTACTTCGGGTGATTAATGAACACACAGCTGCCGCTCTGGCCTACGGTCTAGATAAGTCAGAAGTTAAAATTATTGCTGTATATGATTTAGATGGTGGAACCTTTTATATTTCTATCTTGGAAATTCAGAAAGGAGTATTTGAAGTAAAATCCACCAATGGAGACACTTTCTTAGGTGGAGAAGACTTTGACCAGGCCCTGTTACACAACATTGTAAAGGAATTTAAGAGAAAGTCAGGGGTTGGTCTGACCAAAGATAACATGGCACTTCAGAGAGTGCGGGAAGCTGCTGAGAAGGCCAAGTGTGAAGTCTCCTGTCTGTGCAGACTGACATCAACTTGCCATATCTGACAATGGTGCTTCTGGACCCAAGCATTTGAAAAATGAAGCTGACTCGGGCTCAATTTGAGGGGATTGTCATGACCTACTCAGGAGAACTATCGCATCATGCCAAAAAGCCATGCAAGATGCAGAAGTCAGCAAGAGCGACATAGGCGAAGTGATTCTTGTTGGAGGCATGAGTAGGATGCCCAAGGTTCAGCAGACCGTGCAGGATCTTTTTGGCCGAGCTCCAAGTAAAGCTGTCAATCCCGATGAGGCTGTGGCCGTTGAAGCTGCCATTCAGGGAGGTGGGTTGAATCCTGATGAGGCTGGCCGTTGGAGCTGCCATTCAGGGAGGTTTGTTGGCTCGTGATGTCACAGGTGTGCTTCTCCTGGATGCCACTCCCCTCTCTCAGGGTATTGAGACTCTTGGAGGCGTCTTTACCAAACTTATCAACAGGAACACCACTGTTCCAACCCAAAAGAGCCAGGTATTTTCTACCGCTGCTCATGGACAGACTGAGGTGGTGATTAAAGTGTGCCAGGGAGAGAAAGAGATGGCTGGAGATAACAAACTTCTTGGACAGTTCACTTTGATTGGAATTCCACCAGCTCCTCGTGGAGTCCCTCAGATTGAAGTCAAATTTGATATTGACACCAATGGGATTGTACATGTTCCTGCCAAAGATAAGGGCACAGGACGCGAGCAACAGATTGTGATCCAATCTTCTGGTGGGTTGAGCAAAGATGATATTGAAAATAGGGTTAAAATGCAGAGAAGTATGCAGCAGAAGACCGGCGAAAGGAGGAACGAGTTGAAGCAGTTAACGTGGCAGAAGGAATCATTCATGACACAGAAGCCAAGATGGAAGAATTCAAGGACCAATCGCCGGCTGATGAGTGCGACAAATGAAAAGAAGAGATTTAGAAAATGAGGAAACTCCTGGCTCGAGAAGACAGTGAAAGACGAGAAAATGTAAGGCAGGCAGCATCCTCTCTTCAGCAGGCGTCTTTGAAGCTTTTTGAAATGGCATACAAAAAGATGGCCTCTGAACAAGAAAGTACTGGCACTGGTGAACAAAAGGAAGATCAAAAAGAGGAGAAACAGTAATCATAGTAAACTTTGGAGCAGAAAAGAAAACATCATGACGCTTGGGAATGAAGAGACTTCCTGAGCAGAAATGGGCATACTTCTGTCTTACTGTGTTTTTGCAGTATTCTATATATAATTTCCTTAATATGCAAATTTAGTGTCCATTAGCTTATGATCATTTAATGAATAATAACTTCCATCAGTACATTGTTAAAAAAATAATGTATGTTGCATGCCATAATCTGTTTTCTCTGTAATACATCATGGCTTAATTTTTTTCTCATTACATAAGTATCTACACATCTACACTACATACACATCTACACAGAATTCCACTATATGATTATATTATAATTCATCAACATTTATATTGTTTCTAGTCTTTGCTATTATAAGTTATGATATAGTTAATATCCTTATATAAATATATCATTGAATTATCAAATATATAACAAATTATGTTTAATGTGTTTAATAAAATAAAAGAGATGTAAACTATAAGTTAAGAACAAAAAACAAATAGAACTTCAATAACTGAAAATTAAAACTCAACAAAAATGTTAAATAGTAGATTAAACTCAGTTGAAGAGCAAATCAGTGAACTGGAAGGTAAGCTATAATCAATTATCCAACATGCAATGCAAAAAGGCAAAAGGACAGAAAACAGGAAAAGATTCAGAAGATGACGTGGAACAAGAGATATCATTGCTGATGTCCAATGGATCTTGGATCAAAATGTAGACTATCAGAAAGGTATTTACTTGTGTTTCATTGACTATGTAAGGCATTCGACTGTGTGGATCAGAACCAACTATGGACAGCCTGAGGAGAATGGGCTGCCAGAACACTTCATTGTGATCCGGAGGAACTCGTATGTGGATCAAGAGGCAGTTATGTGAGCAGAGCAAAGGGGTAATTAATGATTTAAAACCAGGACGGTGTGCATCAGGGCTGTATCCTTTCACCATACTCAATCAATCTGTGTGCTGAGCAAATCCTCAGAGAAGCTGGATTCAATGAAAAAGGCAGCATCAGGATTGGAGGAAAGCATATTAACAACCTGTGATATGAAGATGACACAGCCTTACTTGCTGAAAGTGAAGAGGTTTTGAGTCAGTTGCTAACGAGCATCAAGGTCACTGCCTTCAATGTAGATTGCAGCTCAATGTAGAGAAGGCCAAACTTCTAACAACTGGACCAATAGGCAGCATCGTGGTGAATGAAGGAAAGATTACAGTTGCCAGTAACTTTTGTCTTGCATGGATCCACAATCAATGCTTACGGAAGCAATGGTCAAAGATGAAAAGACGAGTTGCACTGGGTAAACATGCCACACAGACCTCTTTAGAGAATTGAAAGCAATGATTTTCTATGAGGACTAAGATGCCCCTGACCAAAGCCAAGGTATTTTCAATTGAGTCCTAATGGATGCGAAAGTGGGACATTGAGTAAAGAAGACTGAAGAACAATTGATGCATTTCGATTATGGTGTTGGCTAAGACTATTGAAAGTACCACAAACAGCTCAAATGTGTCTTGGAAGAAGTGTGGTGGGAGTGCTCCTTCGAGGCAAGCATGGGAAGACTTCATCTTCCATATGTTGGATGTGCTGTCAGCAGAGAGCAGACCCTGGGAAAGGACGTCAGGCTTGGTAGAGTAGAGGGGCAGGTAAAAGAGAAGAGGCCTCACTGAACTGGATTTCACAGTGGCTGTACAACTGGCTCAAGCACAGGAACAATTCTGAGTATGGTGCAAGGCTGCACAGTATTTCCTTCTGTTGGGCATGGGGTCGCTATGGCTTGGAACCGACTCAATGGCCCCTTACAACAACAACAACAGACACAGGGGGAACCCCTGAGACTATGACGCTCAGTCACTCTTCAGGTCTGGAACTGAATTCACACACAGCTCTTTCCTCCTCTCCCTGCCACTTTAGAATAATCAGATATTTAATATGAAAAGGCAGTATTTACCCAAAGACAGAGGGTTAGGGAAAATAGAGGAATGGAAACAGGAAATACTGGGAGTAAAAGGTACAAACGATGATAAATTCAAGGGATTGCAATGGAGGAGGTGAAGCAAATGTGTATAAATTGTTGAATGAAAAACTGATCAGCCTTTATCTAAAGCACAATAAAACATTTTTTAAAAAGAATTAAGGACCAATACTGCAATATACACAAAGCTGAAAAAAATCCCTTCTGTTCACAAGTCTATATTCTTGTTAAGTTCTCAATAGATTTTCCAAGAGCTGATACATCAGCAAAATCATGTCTACGGTACTTCATTAAATTTCTAAAATTATGCTATAATTTAAGATTTGTAATGAAGTGAACCATTAAAGTTTGGTCCGCTCGTCAGTTCAAAATAACCCCCCAAGATCTGGACAGCAAAGAGGCATTTGTTGTAAGTGTATATTTTTAGTGTTTAAATAATTTTTTAATCCACAGGGAAACAACCTTCCCTTCTTAGACAAAAAGCATCGATGTATACACTATTAGGTAAGATCTGTATAGCTTATGACTCTGATAAGGAGAGCTTCTATAGAATTTATAGGTGATAAACTCCCCCAGAGAAGGAAGTAAAAAATTTAAAATAAGCAACTGTTATTAAGTGCATGATACTTGATGATTTAGTATTCTTGGATAATAGATGACAGTTAAAGTTACAAAACTCATATGGTAATAATGTATAAGCTGTAGAATGAGAAGTGACAGCAGAGCATTGCTAGAATATCAACATTTAAGAGGCAGGCAGAGGTGAAGATTAAAATGCAAGGCAAGAGAAATTTAAAAGCAGGAGAACAACCAGGGAGGTTTTATCTTATAGGGAGAAACTGTGAAAGACATGAATGGTCAATGGGGCCAAATGCTATAGAGAAGTTGGGTTAAATATGCACTCGAAGACAGAGGGAATCATCTGTGACCTTACAGTAATGTTGGTTTTAAGAACAGTGATTGTGCACATGGAAGAAGCACACCAGCCTGTGTGATCACGAGGTGTCGAAGGGATCAGGTATCAGGCATCAAAGAACAAAAATCATATCATTGTGACTGAGGGAGGTGCAGAGTGGAGACCCAAAGTCCATTTGTAGGCATCTGGACACCCCCTTACAGAAGAGTCACAGGGAATAGACGAGCCAGTCAGGGTGCAGTGTAGCAATGATGAAACATACAACTTTCCTCTAGTTCCTAAATGCTTCCCCCACCCACCCCTTTTATCATGATCCCAATTTTACCTTACAAATCTGGCTAGACCAGATATGTACACTGGTGAAGATAGGAACTGGAAACATAGGGAATGCAGGATGGATGAGCCCTTTAGGACCAGTGGTGACAGAGGTGATACCAGGAGGGTGGGGTGGAAAGGGGAAACCAATTACAAGGATCTACATATAACCTCCTCCCTGGGGAACGAACAACAGAAAAATGGGTGAAAGGAGACGTTGGACAGTGTAAGATATGACAAAATAATAATTTATAAATTATCAAGGGTTCATGAGGGAGGGGGGACAGGGAGGGAGGGGGAAATGAGGCGCTGATGCCACGGGCTTAAGTGGAGAGCAAATATTTTGAGAATGATGAGGGCATTGAATGTACAAATATGCTTTACACAACTGATGTGTGTATGAATTGTGATAAGAGTTCTATGAGCCCCCAATAAAATGATTTAAAAAAATAAATCCTAAAAAAAGTGATTGTGATGGAAAGAACAAAAAAGTGTGTAATAGAGAAGACAAGCTCAAGGGATAGAGATGACCAGGCTTATAGATTTTTTTATAGGTTGATTTTTTTTAAAAGGAAGCATTAAAAATGACATTAGAGATACAGAAACTGAGAGAACATCAGGAATGGGTTGAGTCTCGAGGAAGAGAGAGCCTTGGATGGGAAAACTGAGACTAGAGGAGGATGGGAAGGTGAGCGAAGAAGCAGAGCATCCGAGGCTGTGTCTCGGGAAATGGCAGAAGCCTCATCCGAAAGCCATTCTTTCTTGTATGACATGAGAGGTAAAAAAAAACATGCTAAAGTGAGCAAAGGTGCTGGCGGGGAGGTGCTTTCCTTGGGAGGAAGAACAATGGCCTTCCTCTCCCTCTCCCCTCCCGATAGAGTGGCTAGAGGTTCAAAGCACTGACGGGGGGAAAAATGTCCCTGGACCTTTACCTACTGGAATACAGGGGAGAACATAAATAACAACCAATGTAACACATGGCAAATACCTCCTCTCCAAATAGATGTTCAATTTCGTCAGGCTGCAATAATGTTACTTTTCTGCCTTTGAGTTCAGCAAGGAGAACAGTACATGTATTGATCCAATCATAACATTCCCTCTGAAAAAAAGATAAAAGATAATTATTAAGCAGAAAAAAAATCAAACTACACCAACTCATTTCTTCACTCAATCCTATTGAGGAGCTGCTAGCTAGAATATTCGCATTCTTCTAAATAGAACTCTATTCAATAATTCAAACATTTGTGCAGTGATGTCCAAATATAGATCTACATTAGATCTTCTTTTATTGGCAGGATTTGAAATCTGGATTGTAGTGGAGCAAGAAGTGTTAAAGGAACATAAAACCATCTATAGGGGCTTGCTGGGTTTACTGAGGCCTTAATTTACCTGCCTCAATAGATTTATATAACCAGCATCATTTATGATTGCATACTAAACGCATATGCTTATATCACACTTAATTATTCGCTACTCTCTATTCTAAGTGTTGTAGATATATTTCTTCATTTGATCTCAACATGAGGTAGGTACAATTACTATCCTCATTTTTAAGATTACAATATCAAAGAATGTCCCAAACCCCTCACTGTCATCAAGTCAATGCTTGCCCATAGTGACCCCCCTGTGAGTCTGGCTGGACGGGAGCAGAACGCCTGGGCTTTCTCCAGGGAGCTGTTGGTAGTTTCAAACTGTCCAATGACCTGAAATTTTAAAGACTCTATACAAGAAAGATCTGGGCAACCCTCGTCCTCCTAACGTGAAGAGTAAAACTGCATTCCTTTACTAAAATCTTCTAACAGTTAAGATGTGGTTTCAGTGTTTTAAAGACACATTTTTCTTGTTAGTGAGCAAAAGGAGGAGGAAAGAGACATTCTCTTCTTTGGGAGAATCATAGTACTGAAACCTAGTCACAGTGACCGTCACAAAACAGTATCATGAAGTGAAATAATGATCCACTTACACCCCTGAAATCAACCACAAAGCACCGTAACATGCCTTATATTCTTCTGTTATATGTGCTTGGAATGATTGTAAAATGTTAAAGTCCCCAAATCTTATAAATCAAGACCAAACATCTTAAGGTAAGTGAAGCGAGTGTTACAAACAGTTAAAGTGCTCGGCCACTAAGTGAAAGGTTGAAGGTCCTAGTCTACCCAGAGGACCCACAGCAGGAAGAATGCACTCATGGCCATTGAGTCGATGCCAACTCACAGCAATCGCACAGGACTCAAAACTGAACCTATAAAAGGAGTAGAAAGCCCTGTCTTTGTCCTGAGGAGTAGCTGGTGACTTCAAACTGCTGACATTACTGTTAGCAACCCAACACATAACTACTATGCCAAGACCTGGTGATCTATTTAAAAAACCCGCCATTGAAAATTATACAGCGCATAGTTCTACTCTGACACACATGGAGTGGTCATGAGTTGTGATAGATTAGAGAGCCACTGGTTAGGTTTAAATTACAGTTTTCTTAATGTAACCCCCAAAAATGAAGCCCTTTGACGGGATCAGGCATCAGGTATCAAAAGATCCAAAACAAACAACTCTATCAATGCCAATGAGGCAGATTGGAGTGGAGACTCAAAACCCATCTATAGATAATTGGATATCTCCCCCCCCAACAGAAGCGGTATAAGGAAGGGATGATGCAACCAAGGTGCAGTATAGCATCGACAAATCACATTTCCTCCCCCACCCCTCCATCCCCCCACTATCATAACCCAGTTCTGACTTACAAAATCTGGCTAGTCTGGAGAACACACATTGGTACAGATAAGAGCTCTCAACACAAGGAATTCAGGAAAGATAAACGCCCCAGGAACAGTAATGGGCAGTAATATCATGAGGCTAGGGGGATGGTCAGGGAGGGGGAAGGGTGATAAAGGGGAACCCATCATAAGATTGGATATATATTCCCCCCCTCCTGAAGGGAATAAGTAACAGAAATGTGGGTGAAGGGAGACAATGGACCGTGTAAGATATGAAACTACAATAACAATATATAATTGATGAAGGATACACAAGAGTGGAAAGGGGGAGGGAGGAAAAATAAGAGGCGCTTATACCAAGGGCTCAAATGGAAAATGTTTGAGAAATGATAATGGCAACATATATACAAATATGTTTGATACAGTTGATATATGGAATATTATAAGAGTTGTAAGAGCCCCCAGTAAAATAATTTTTTAAAAAACCCATTGCCACTGAGTTGATTCTGACTCTGGGTAGCCCAATAGGACAGAGTAGAACTAGGTTCTATGAGATTATATATCTTTATAAGAGTAGATTACCTAATCTCTCTCCCAGAGAGTAGCTGGTAGATTAGAATTGCTGATTTTGCACTCAGCTGCCCAGTGTGTAACCTGTTATGCCACAAAGGCTATTGTGAATGTCACAGATAAATTCAATTCCAGATTCAAAGGGCCACCCCAAAGCAACACACAGATACAATGCAGTCTCGATCAAAATCCCAACAGCATCCTTTCTATAAATTAAAAAACTATCCTTAATTATATATGGAAAGCTATGTTCTGAGTCAAAACAAGGTTAATGAAAAACAAAGTAGATGGCCTCATGCTTCCTGAATTCAGAACATATTATATAGTTACAGTAATACAAACAGTTATAATTTGATAAAGAACTTAAGTTATTGACTACAAAAACATCTAATTTACAATAAAAAATAGTCCATAAAAGGAAGGGAAAAAGAAAAACAGTTTGGTGCTGGTTTAACAACAGACACATAGACCAATAGACTAGAATTGAAAGTCCAGGGAAAAAACTAAACATTGGTCAACTTATTTTTACAAAGGTAGCCAATCCATTCACCAGGAAAGGGATAGACTCTCTTCAACCAAACCAAACTTACTGCCACCAAGTTGATTTCAAGTGGACTCTCCAGGGCAGGACAGGCTGCTGCCCAAACTGGATTTCCTCACACAGAAACAATGAAATATGATCCATACCTCACACCGTATTCAAAATTACCCTAATTTATTGCCGCTCTGAGAATGCAGAAAAGCACAGCTGTCCTGGAAAAACACCCGATGGCTTCTCAAAAATCTATAGGTAGACCTGCCACAGGACCCAGCAACTCCACTGCGATGTAGTACCCTTTGAATCTAATAGGAGTGACGTGAAAGGCACATACATGCCTATGCTCATGTAGCATTATGCCCAACAGCAAAATGGAAACCACCTAACTGGCCGTCTACAAAAGATGACTAAGTAAAATGTGCTACACACGAAAATGAAATATCATTAGCAAAAAAGAAATCTATGCTTAAAATATCTTGGAACATGGGTGAACCTGGAGGATATTATGTTAAGCACAATAAATCAATCACCAAAAAACTCCAGATATTGTATGTTCTCACTTCTATGAAATGAGAATAGGTAACTGTACAGAAACTGATTTTCATTAGTGGTTACCAGGGATGTAAGGGGGAACGCTACTGACTCTAGATAATAGACATGTTATTTTTGACACACCTTGACTAAGGTAACAATGTCACTAAGATGCATACACACAAAAAAGGACATGTTGTTCACTGCTATGGTACTTACAATTTTTAAACAGCAACAAAAGCTCAAAACTATAAATGTAGTACATATGTATATAAGTATATGCTATAGTTTATTGTGCCAGCCTGGCCGATAAACACAAGTAGGATTAACTGAAGGGCAGAGGGATAGATGGCTTGCTTGTTCTGTGCCTCAGTTTAAAGTGGTACACTACCTGTGGGATGCCTAGCCTGTGGACTGTGTCGCTGTAAGTTGAGGTCCCTTTAAGCCCACACGATTGGAATGTTCATCTCTGGAGCTGGGGGCTGACAGTTGATGACAGTTGGGGACCTGCCCTGCAGTTTGCTGCCTGGGTATATATAGCCCAGCTCTCTCTACAGAAGAAAACTGGTACCTGGCAGCTCTCAAAACTTGAAGGACTGCTAGTGTCTCACTGCTTTAAAATTTAACTGTTAATTTCTTGTATTATCTATCTGTATATTATTTAACGGTTTATTTCTTGAATTATATATCTATCCTTATAAATATATTTATATATAATTACTAGCAATCTGGTTTGTCTCTCTAGAGAACCCTGTCCAATACAGTATATATGGGTTTGTGTGTGTATATGTGAGAGGGTACCCCCCAAAATGGATTTTTTTCAAAGCTATGTACTTAACTTTTTAAACAAAACAACCTTATCACTTCCAAAGTACTCTCTATTGCACCGAATACATTTGTCATATCTGTGATTCCATTCTTTCCCCCCAAAATTTTTGATTGGCATATAATTCAGACATCATACTATTTAATAGTTCAATCACATCAAGAAGAATTGTACAATCATGACCACAATCAGGTTTAGAACGTTTTCTACATTCTTTTTTAAAATGAATCATTTTATTAGGTGCTCTTACAGCTCTTATAACAATCCCTACATCAACTGTATCAAACACATTTGTAAATATGTTGCCATCATCATTTTCAAAACACTTTCTTTGTACTTCAGCCCTTGCTATCAGCTCCTCTTTTTTCCCTTCCTCCACCACCCTCCCATCCTCATGAACCCTTGATTAATTATTATTTTCTTATCTTATACCATCCTCTGTCTTCTCTCACCCACATTTCTGTTGTTTGTCCCTCTGGGGGGAGTGGGGCAGTAACACATCGATCATTGTGATCGATTTCCTCCACCTTCCCATTCCCCTCATGGTATCACTACTGCCATTACTGTTCCTGAGGGGTTTATCCGACCTAGATTCCGTGTGTTGAGAGCTTTTATCTGTACCAGTGTACATGCTCCGGTCTATCTGGATTTGTAAGGCAGAACTTGGGTGATGATTGTGGGGGGGGCGGTGGGCAGAGGAGGGGAAGCATTAAAGAACTAGAGGAACCTTGTCTGTTTCATTGGTGCTATACTGCATGCTACTAGGCTCGTCCCTTCCTTGGGACCCTTCTGTGAGGGCGTGTCCAATGGTCTACATATGGGCTTTTGGTCTCCACTCCAACTCCCCCCTGTTTGCATCGATATGATTGTTTTGGGTGTTCTGATGCCTGATACCTGACCCCGTCAACACCTCATAATCACACAGGCTGGTGTGCTTCTTCCATGTGGATTTTGTTGCTTGCCTGCTAGATGGCCGCTTGATTAACTTCAAGCCTTTAAGACCCCAGATGCTCTATCTTGTAATAGCCAGGCTCCATCAGCTTTCTTCATTACATTTGCTTATGCACCCATTTTGATTTAAGGGATCATATCGGGAAGGTGAGTATGTGATTCCATTCTCTGAAACATTTTTTTCAAACTCATCTGTTTGGATGGCTGAAAGCAACTCCCTCATTTTTTTTCTTCACGTCTTCTATGTCATCAAATTGTTCTTTCATGCCCCCTCTTCATTCATGGAAGCAAAAAGAAGTTGCAAGGAACATGGGGCAAGAGAAGGATGGGTTTTTTTGGTCAAAAACTGACACAATGAGATGACTACCTGAGCAGGTGTATTGTCATGGTGGCAAAACCAGCCCCCTGGTCTGTCACAAATCAGGCCTTTTTGGTTGCACATTGTTACACTCTCTTTTCAGAATCTCTAAATCAGCAATTCTCAACCTGTGGGTTGCGACTTCTCTGGGGGTCGAATGACCTTTTCACAGTGGTCACATAATTAATAACAGTAGCAAAATTACAGTTATGAAGTAGCAATGAAAATCATTTTATGGTTGGGGGGGGGTCACCACAACAAGAGAAACTATTAAAGAGTCGTGGCATTAGGAAGGTTGAGAACCACTGCTCTAAATAGAAAGCCTAATTAACAGTCTAACCTGGTGGAATGAACTCCAAATGTACTACAAGTTGACATTTTCATCTGTTCCAGATGTTGACCAATGTGCAGAACAAGATTTGTCATCAGTCGACATTTCAACTTTTTTGAAACGAGAAAACCACTCACACACTTGAGTTTTTCCCATAGTGCTGTCTTTGCAAAGTGTGTTCAACATCACAACAGTTTCTGCAGCATTTTTCCTGAACAGGAAACAATACTTCACAGCCTCATGCTGTTCTCTTAAATTGGCCTTCACAAAAAATGAGTTCATGCAAAACTGCTTTTACGAAAAAATTCACTGTGAGCGGAAAGAACCTTTCCAGGTTGATGCCACTGGGTACACTAACTCAGAGAGAGTTGCTTGATGCTTACCTAGTGAGGAAAAATGTGTACTACAAAAGCTCTGCCTAGCGGAACTTTTTTCCATGCTTCTTTTTTCCTGCGGGGGAGGGGGAAGATACCCCTCGTACTTGTATGTCAGTATATATATGTGTCTATATAGAAGGGTATATGTATATATATTATATATTTGCTCTTCTGGCCATGATACTGACAATATTCGTCACCAACACCATAATTCAAATGCGTAGGTTCTTTTTCCGTCTTCCTTATTCACCATTCAGCTTTCACATGCATACGAGGCCACTGCGGATGCCACGGCGTGAGGCAGGTGCACCTTAGTCCTCAAATGGACATCTTTGCCTTTTAACACTCTTCCAGCGGTCGTTTGCGACAGATTTTCCCAATGAAATACATAGTTGATCTCTTGACTGCCGCGTCCATGAACACTGGTAGTGGATTCAAGTAAAATGAGATCTTTGACGTCAATTTCTCTCTATTTATCGTGATGCTGCTCATTGGAACACTTGTGAGAATTTTTGTTTGCTTTGCATTGAGGTGGATTCTATGTGAAAGCATGTATAAAGTACATCCGTGGGTCTCTATCAGTATTTTCCAGACCTCTTGGCTTTCAGCAAGCAAAGTGCAATGAGCCTTCCTCCAATCTTGATGTCCCATTTTTTTTCCAATCTATTGCAGCTTCTCAGATTATTTGGTCAACATACAAACTGGATAAAAATGGTGAAAGAATACAACCTTGACATGCATCTTTCCTGATCTTAAACCATCCAACATTCTCTTGTTCTGTTCAAACAACTGCCTCCTATTCTATGTACATAATCTGCATGAGCACAAATAAATATTCTGGAATGCCTGTTCTTTACAATGTCAATCATAATTTGCTATGATCCACACAACTAAATGCCTTTAGATAGCCAACAAAACAGAGGTAACATTTTTCTACTATTCTCTGCTTGCAGCCGAGATCCATTTGATGGTAGCATGAGATCCCTTGTTCCACATCTTCTGAATCTGCCTTAAATTTCTGGCAGCTCCCTTTCGATGTATTATTGCAGCAGTCCTAAAATTACCTTCAGCAAGACTTCACTTATATGCAATATTAGTGATATTGTTTGATAATTTCTGCATTCTATTGGGTCATTTTTGTTGGAATAGATGATTGAGTGTCCCAGCATGCATCTGTTTGTTGAAACACTTCAAATGGTACTCCATCATTTCTGGACCCTTGTTTTCTGCCAATGGCTTCCGTGCAGGTTGGACTTCTTTCAACCCCATCTGTTCTTGATCATATGCTACTTTTGAAATGGTTGAACCTTGGCCAATTCTTTTTGATAGTTATTCTCTGCATTTCCTCCATCTTCCCTTGATGCTTCCTTTATCTTTCCATATCTGGCCCATAGAATCCTTCAGTATTTCAACTCCAGGCTGAAATATTTCCTTCAGTTCTTTCTGCTTGAGAAATGCTGAGTGCGTTCTTCCCTTTTGGTTCTCTTCCTCCAGGTTTTGCACATTTCAGTATAGTATTTTTTGTTTGATCTCCTCAAACTGCCTGTTGAAATTTTGTTTAGCTCTTTTACTTCATCAAAGAGCAAGTTTCATGGTCTCTTAACATCCATGTTGGTCTTTTCTTTCTTTCCTTCTTGACAGGACCTTTAGCTTTCGTCACACATGATGTTTCTGATGTCATCCCACAATTTCCTTGGTCTTCGGTCATTAAATGTTCAATGCCTCCAATCTGTTCTAGAGATGATTTCTAGATTCAGATGCGATGTATTCCAAGTGGTATTTTGGTTCTGTGGCCTTGTTTTCGTTTTCTTCAGCTCCAACCTGAACTGGTATATGAGTGATTGCGTTGCTCCTGGCTTTGCTTTGGCTGATGATATTGAGCTTCTCCATCATTGTTTTCCCCTAGAGGCAGTCCTTTTAATGACCGTGAGCTCCACCTGGTGAGGTCCACATGTAAACCATAAAACCCTGACTGCCATCAAGTCGATGCTGACTCACAGTGACACCAAGGACAGGGTAGAGTTGTAACTGTTCCCATGGAACAGCTGGTGGTTTTGAACTGCTGACCTGATTGTAGTCCAACAAGTAACCACTAGGTCACTAGGGCTCCTTACACATAGTCATTGTATATTCTTTTGAAAACAGTTATTTGTAGTACATAACTCATTGGTCTTGTAATATTCTATCATGCAATATCCAGCTTTGTTTCTAGCATGAAGACCATATTTTCTAAAATTGATCCTACCTCTTTGTTTCTAGTTTCCATATTCCATTCACCAGTATTATCAATACAGCTTGATTACATGTTTAATCTCAGACCGAACAAGTTAGACAAATGATTCAAGTTTTCATTATTGGCTTTATGGTTGATGCATAATTTGAATAATAATCATATTAATTGGTCTTCCTTGTCAAAATATAGATACATCTATCACAACATTGTCCTTCAAGAAAGATCTTTTTGAAAATAAATGTGACATTGTTCCTCTTCAACTTATCATTCCCAGCATAATGAATAATATGATTGTCAAATTCAAATTGGCCAATACCAGTCCATTTCAGTTCACCAATTCCTAGGACATCGTTTTATTTTTTTTAATAAGTAGTTTTATTGGGGGTTCTTAAAGCTCTTATAACCATCCCTACATCAATTGTATCAAGCGCAAGCACATTTGTACATATGTTGCCATCATCATTTTCAAAACATTTTCTTTCTACTTGAACCCTTGGTATCAGTTTCTCTTTTTCCCCTTCCTACCTCACCCTCCCACTCTCGTGAACCCTTGATAAATCATTATTTTAACATCTTACACCATCCTGTTTCCATTCACCCACATTTCTGCTGTTTGTCCCTTTGGGGGGGTGTGTCTTATATATCAATCCTTGTGATTGGTTTCCCCTTTTTCTCCACCTTTTCCTCCCACCTTCCCCCTACCCTCATGGTATCATTATTCCCATTACTGTTCCTGGAGGGGTTATCTGTCCTGGAGTCTATGTGTCAAGAGCTCTTATCTGTACCAATGTACATGCTCTGGTCTAGCCAGGTTATAGTAGGGGAGACATTAAAGAACTAGAGGAATGTTGTGTCAGTTTCATCCATGCTATACAAAAAACATGTATCTAGTTTATTGGTGGCTTAAGTTTCTAGATTCTTAGAAGCTGCTCTAGGCTCTAGTGGTTCCAAGTGTACTCTTATCAGATTCCACAACTGCTTGATGCCATGTTTCTAAGCCTCAAATGAAGCCTCGGTGAGAAGCAATTCTCATTCCCTAATGGAACCATTGCTATGTACTGACACCAACTTCTTTGAGAAATAAGGCATAGGCACAGAGATCTCTGGTTTGGGGCCCTGATGGAAAAGAAGAGCCCTCAGCAGTTAACTGAAACTCAGGTGTGTAAGATCAGATGGCATCAAGAAGTGCCAAGAACAAATCGGGGGTGGATTGCCCTGGTCTCGTAGAATCGGATAATCCTCATCTAGGCTGTTGTGTTGGGAAAGTGCAGTAAAGGCCATCAGGAAGACAGATCAAATTAAAAAAAAAAATCTTACCCAAGGGACCATTCTGTCCAGTATCACAGCAATACTCTTTGCTCAAAAGGAGCTAAAATATATATCAGGTAGTGGAAGAATATCACTAATGTCCTCCAATTACCATTCTAGTTAGTTTTCAAGATGTTCTTTGAATGCTAGAATATGGTTAGGGTATAGTACAAGCCGCAAAGCATCACAGTATTCCCATATTATATACGCTTTCTCTGGCAGGCCATATTCTTCGCTTTGCCTTGTAAGATACTGATGAGGCCAAAAAAGGCCTGGCGTCTTATATCATACAAGATTCAAGTACTACAAAGGTTGCCCAGGTGATCAGAACCAGCTTGTAGGTAAAAGCTAGTGATGAATTAGAAACAAGATAAACCTGAGGGAGGCAGGTTTTCATTTTCTTTATAAAGAGTACTGGCAGTAGGAGAAGGAGGACTGTGGAACCCCTGACCATAAGCTAACTTCATGTATTCTCAAAAGCTTTAGTCCCAGGCTTAGAGAGGAGGTCTGTCCACTTGGCTGGGGAAAAAAGTCCAAACAAGGGATCAATTACAGTATTAAGACATAAGAGTAGATTCTCAGCCTCCTTTAATAACATTTCTGTTTTAAATCACTAGCAAAGAGGTATAAGTAGGAGAGAGGTTAACAGAAGAGTTAATAACAATGGTGGCAAAGTTTGAAAGTGTAGAGCCTCAAAGACATGTGAAGGTCATGAGTCTGGGGGTAGAATAGGCCATGAAAGCACAAGGTTTTCATGAAAGCACCTGATATCGATGATATATAGATTCTTAAAGTCCCCTTATAAAGGGCCCTTCACCATAGTGTCCCTTATATTGCGATAGCCTTAACTTTAATGAGGAGGTACAGACACCTCTACCTGCCCCTTTTAAGTAAGTGAGGTCCACGGTGTGTGAATCCCCACTGTCCTCTTTGTAAGCTCCAGCCTGCCAAAACGAGGATTCTCCACTACGTCTAAGGGTGGGCGGTTTGCAGCAGGCCTGAGAACATGTAGGCACATTTCTAGATGTACAGCAAGGGGCTACTATCTCCAAGAGACTACTTAATTCAAATGCTTGTCAGATAGGTTGTGAAGACACCCTGAGGCCATCTCAGAACCCAAACTAAAACTGACTGAACTATGTGCTTTCATCGCCTGTTCTTTGAAAGTCTCAAAACTTGCCTATGGAATCCAGGCAAAAGTTTTAGAGATGTATTTATTTTAAACAATAAATGTTTCCTCCCTAAGAACTTCCAAATTTTCTCCTTCTATATAGAAATACCACATATTTTATATTTTCCAAGAAAAGTCTCCATCTTCTAGTGATTTTAATAATCATTACAAGATTTTATACCTAAAATCTTTCAACCGCTTAAAAATTATAATAGCTTGCATATGTGTGCAAGCACATAAAATATTTATGTATAATTTTAAAGGAATAATTATTTATATATAACCCAGGTCCAAGACGAGCACTGCCAATTTGTCGATGTGGCCCACAGCAACCCCACAAGACAAGGGAGAACTGCCCTGTGGGTTTCCAAGTCTACAAATCGCGTTTTTCTTTTTGTAGCTCTACTGAGTTTGTAATTAACATATCATCCAATTCAATAGTTCAAGTATGTTAAGAAGGGTTGTGCTTCATGGGAGTAGAAAGCCTCATCTTTCCTCTGAGAAGTGGCTGATGATTTCAAACTGCTGACTTTGCAATTAGCAGCCCAACACGTAACCCACTACATATCAGGGTCAGGGCTCCTTTGAAACCCCTTACATACTAGTCTATTGTCTATGAAGATTTGAGTCTTTTCTAGTTTGATGCTCCTAGAAATATTTCATAAGTGTGTTTCCTAGTCCAATGTGTTTGTTTAAGAGTTTCTCTAACATATAGACTTAGTATGTAGATAGACTTTCTCTAGCAAATAGAGTTAATTTCTCTAGTGTCTAGATAGATTTGTTATGCTGCAGGAAGTGGGCATCTTCAAATTTAAGAGATAATGTCAAAAAAAGAGATAATGTCAAATGATTTCCAAACTGAATACATAAAATTACATTCTTACCAGAAGTGTATGAGAATGTGTTGTCTCTCATTTTTTTGTCCTCTTATTCTTACTAACATTTGGTATTGTCAGAATCGGTCATTTTTGCCAATTTTCCAATTTGTACTCATCATGTTCATTTACATTTCTCTGATTACTAAGCAGACTGAACATATTTTTAATGTATATTAGCTATCTAGATTTCTTCTTTAGTGAAATGCACATAAAAATTGCTTATTTTCTTATTGGGGTGTCTATTTTTATAATATTAATTCATAAGAAATCATTATATACTCTGGACACTAATTTTCTTTAAATGTTGCAAGCACCTTCTGTTAGGTGGCTAGGTTTTATTTTCATACATTTTTTGAACAGAAGCTCTTAAGTCCAATGTAGTAACAGTTGCAAACCTACTCCTTTCTGGCTAGTGCCTTTTGTGTCAATTAAAAAATATGTATTTCCCTATATCAAGCTCTTGTAGATAACATCTTCTAAAACTGTATAGTTTTGATTTTCAGTTTTAGATGTATAATCTAGTAGGAATTTATCTTTGTGTGAGGTAAAGTACAGCACCATCAGTGACAAGATTTTATATATATATCTATAGATATATATATCAACAACAAAGACCAGTTAATATAACTATTAGCCAAATTTATGTACCAATCCATAATGCCAAAGATGAAGAAACTGACAAGTTTTTACAAATTTATGCAGTCTGAAGATGGTTTGACACAGTATTGCAAAAACTAGCTCAAACATAACAGTGATAATGATGATGGAATAACACTTGGCTGTATTTCATTCTATTGAAGAAGCATGATCAATGGGCCTTTTATCCATGGTGCTGCTGGATAAGTTTGGAGTTGATAACAAATACTTTTATCACCTACAGACCTTAAAAAATGCATCAAAGATATACATTAAAGCATAAAATTTCTAGAAGAAAACACGATACAATTTTTGCTATATTGAATTATGGAGATATTTCTTAG
This sequence comes from Tenrec ecaudatus, assembly GCF_050624435.1. Lineage (NCBI taxonomy): Eukaryota > Metazoa > Chordata > Mammalia > Afrosoricida > Tenrecidae > Tenrec > Tenrec ecaudatus. The sequence goes on along the minus strand of NC_134530.1, from coordinate 193,067,449 downwards.
ATATAACACCAAAATCTATTAAAGAAGGACCTAATAGGATGAATTTCCTCAAAATGAAGAACTGCCCTTCTTTGTAAAGTGAAGGGGGAAGAGGCCACAGATTAAGATGAAATATTTGTAAACCACATATCTGATGAAAGACTTAAATCCAGAATACATAAGAAACTCTCAAAAGTCCACAGTATGAAAACAAACAACCCAATAAAAATAGACCAAAGATTTCAACACATACTTCACCGACGAAGATACACAGATGACACCCAAGCGGAAGGCGAATTTTGAGAATGATGAGGGCAACAAATGTATAAGTGTGCTTTGCACAATTGATGTATATATGGATTGTGATAAGAGTTGTATGAGCCCCAATATAATGATTTATAAAAAAAGAAGATACAGGGAGAGCAGGGAGTGAGGGGGAAAAAAAGAAGACTTGATGCAAAGGGCTTAAGTGGAGAGCAAATGCTTTGAAAATGATGAGGGCAAAGAATGTACAGATGTGCTTTATACAATTGATGTATGTATGGATTGTGGTAAGAGTTATATGAGTCTCTAATAAAATGTTAAAAAAAAGAAGATACACAGATGACAAGTACATGAAAAGATGTTCAACATTATTGACCATTAAAGAAATGAAAATTAAATCATAAGATCTATTGCTTTAAAAAGTATACACACCTATACTCTTCCATTCCAAGATATTTACCCAAGAGTAATACTTATACATGAACACAAACCAAAGCTTTAATGTAATAATAAAAACCCAGAAACAATCAAGTGCTCATCAACAAGGAATGAATAAATTATGTACATCTATACAATGAAATACTACTCAGCACTATAAAGCATGAACTCTTTTTTAATGATTGCATAATTCTTTTTATTTATTTAATCCAACTCATCCAACTCTTATCACAATCCATCCATCCATCCATTGTGTCAAGCACATTTGTACATTTGTTACCCTCGTCATTCTCAAAACATTTGCTTTCTACTTGAGCCCTTGGTATCAGCTCCTCATTTCCCCTCCCTCCCCACTTCCCCTTCCTTCATGAACCCTTGATAATTTATAAATTATTATTATTTTGTCATATCTTACACTGTGTGATGTCTCCCTTCACCTACTTTTCTGTTGTTCATCCCCCAGGGAGGAGGTTATATGTAGATCCTTGTAATCGGTTCCCTCTTTTCACTCCACCCTCCCGGTATCGCCATTCTCGCCACTGGTCCTGAAGGGATCATCCGTCCTGGATTCCTTGTGTTTCCAGTTCCTATCTGTACCAGTGTACATCCTCTGGTCTAGTCAACTTTGTAAGGTAGAATTGGGATCATGATAGTGGGTGTGTGGGTGGGGAGTGGGAAGGAAGCATTTAAGAACTTGAGGAAAGTTGTATAAAGCATGAACTTTTATACAAGCAGTGAAATCTATGTATCTGAAAATAAGTAAATGTAATGTAAGAAGTCAGACACAATGAGTGCACACTCTGTGATGCCATTTGTATAAGCTCTAGGAAAGGAAACGTAGCCTCTGGCTATTAGAAAATAGATCCGACATTGCCTGGGAACAGAATGAGACTGGACGGAGACTCCCTAGGGCTAACAGGAAATCTGGGCGGCGGATGCACCCGTTTTCTGATTTTAGTGTTCATCGTAAGGGTACACACATATTTGAAGGCTTGTCAAATAGTGAACATCAAATATGTGAGCGCATTGGAAGGAATAATACAAAATAAATATAAAGAAGTAACATACAAAGCAGAAGCAGCTGAGACAAAGGGAGAGCCATTACCTTCATATTCTCCAGCTCCTCCAGGTCGTCGGTGGGATATCTTTGTAAAGTGCCTGTTTTAGTCGTAGCTACCACCGCTACCATCCCTTGGCAACAACTGGGGGTGGGGGAGAAGCACACACACAGCACGAGTTACACACTGTTAGCTCCCATTTGTTTAAAATCCAGATGCAGCAGAATTTAACATACTATTTGGTCTCCCAGTCTCCCGTGCACGCGTGTTCTCTCCACTCCTCTCAGCCTTACTCATGGGGAACACTAACTTTGCGTGAAGGGAACATGGGCGATAAATACCCAGACACTCCCTGATGTGAAAACTACTTGCATTCAACGTTATTGTAGTGGCAATGCCATTCTTACTTGATAAATTACACTATTTTGGCAGAAACTGTATAGCATTTCGTGTATAAGGTTTTTCTTTGCTTTTTTCTTAGAGAGATCTTCTGGTGACATTTAGGGAAGGACGAGACTCAGAGTAGGCACTCGACTTTCGTGGAGCTGCACACCACATGCTTCTTCACGGTGTCCTCCAGGGAAAACAGGCCACGATGGAACTTATTTAGGCAAGCAAGTGTTTTTTTTAAAAAAACCCAACTAATTCTTAGCCCAGTACATTGACAGTTTCCACCCTGCCTAACATTAATTTCAAGATGATCCTAATGCCAGCAATCTTATGTTTTAAATGGCCAGTGTTAAAACTAGTTTAATAATTAGACTAATAATTTATATTATGTTTTGTTTTTTTTCCCCCCAGCAACCCACTAGTGCAGCTACTTCTTTGCCTTTCTCCACTCTGGTTTATGTTATGTTTAATCTTCAAAAGGGAAGCAATAAATAATCAGATAGTTTTCACCTGTTCAAATAGCTGGAATATTGGGCCAACTTTTTTGCCAGTTCAATTGCATCTAGCTCTAACTTGGCGTTGCTTATATCACGTGCGTCAGTACATTCCTCCATAGATGGTGGCAGAGTATCTTCATCAGTACAATCAGGAACCAATAGAATCAACAAATTGACCATCCACTGGACCATACATATGTGCAATTCATCCATCTGTTAAAAAACAAAACAGCAGCAACCACACCAGATCATTCAAATGGCCTATTTTCAATAAATCAACCAGCAAAATAATACTAATAATTTAGAAATAGAAATTCCATCCTGTGTCTTTCAATAAGATATAGTTCTTAATAAAAATTCAATCATCAGCACTCAGCTAGTATACCCATAGTTTCTTTTGTTCATTCCACGCTCTCTTCCTCTTAATTCAGTGAAGTATATTAACTCAACAAGGCTTGTTTCCAAATTGTGCACCAGTGTATCCCAGGGTACCACAGTGAGCTCCCAAGCATGCCATGGGATTTTAAATTCTCAAGCAAAATACAACGATAGTTCCATCAGACTCAGAGTTTCGTTGCAACATTCCACACACAACATCCCTTTTGATGACATCATATCTTTGATCATCTAGCTGCACTGTCATGCTGAAAACAAACACTGTGTGAAAGTCGATGTGCGATAGGGGATTAGGTGGTGGGGTCCAATCTGATTCCAAAGTTTGATTAGTTGTATAATACCCAGTAAGCACACAGTTCCCATTAAAATTAATTCTGACTGTATGAAAATGAAATAAGTAGGTTTTTTCTTTATGATTTTGCTTTTCCAAACAGCTACTATGTTTTTAAGACATACATATTTAGTAAATGGTTTGAATTTATCTACTTAATAGACCAAACTGTGAGATCTTTCTTTTGGCATGGAAGTGCCATGAAAACACTGAGACATGAAGGCTACCGTGAACTGAAAACGCCTGGGAACCTATGTTTGATAGTGTTCTCTAAGGAAGGGTCCCAGAAATGAAATGCAGAGACATCAGCTGAGCCGTAGCTTTCTCAGGAGAGTTCCTAAGTATTCTAGGGTTAAACGCCATCTACTCTGAAGAGACATTTTCATTTTCACTGCCATTAACTTCTCCCTATGTTGCTATAGTTCCTTTTACTGATCTTTATCACTTGTTTACAGACCTGTATCTCCTATTATCCTATGAATCTCTTAAAGGCATGAGCCATATATTTTTTTAATTTTAACAATTTATTAGGGGCTCATACAATTCTTATCACAGTTCATACATATACATACATCAATTGTATAAAGCACATCTGTACAGTCTTTGCCCTAATCATTTTTTTCTCCTCTTTTCTTTTTTTATATTTTATTAGGGACTCATACAACTCTTATCACCATCCATACATATACATACATCAATTGTATAAAGCACATCTATACATTCCCTGCCCCAATCATTCTCAAGGCATTTGCTCTCCACTTAAGCCCCTTGCATCAGGTCCTCTTTTTATTTTCCCCTCCCTCCCCTTTACCCCCTCCCTCATGTGCCCTTGGTAATTTATACATCGTTATTTTGTCATATCTTGCCCTATCCGGAGTCTCCCTTCCCACCTTCTCTGCTGTCCCTCTCCCAGGGAAGAGGTCACATGTGGATCCTTGTAATCAGTTCCCCCTATCCAACCCACTCACCCTCCACTCTCCCAGCATCGTCCCTCACACCCTTGGTCCTGAAGGTATCATCCACCCTGGATTCCCTGTACCTCCAGCCCTCATATGTACCAGTGTACAGCCTCTGTCCTATCCAGGCCTGCAAGGTAGAATTTGGATCATGGTAGTTGGGGGGAGGAAGCATCCAGGATCTGGGGGAAAGCTGTGTTCTTCATCGATACTACCTCGCACCCTAATTAACCCATCTCCTCTCCTAAACGCCTCTATGAGGGGATCTCCATTGGCCGACACTTGGGCCTTGGGTCTCCACTCTGCACTTCCCCCTTCATTTAATATGGTACACATATATACACATGCATACACCCACTTATATCGTTGTTGGTTTTTTTTGCATGATGCCTTATACCTGGTCCCTTGGCACCTCGTGATCGCACTGGCCGGTGTGCTTCTTCCATGTGGGCTTTTTTGCTTCTGAGCTAAATGGCCGCTTGTTCAACTTCAAGCCTTTAAGACCCCAGATACTATCTCTTTTGATAGCCGGGCACCATCAGCTTTCTTCACCACATTTGCTTATGCACCCATTTGTCTTCAGCGATCCTATCATGGAGGTGTGCAGTCAATGATATGATTTTTTGTTCTTTGATGCCTGGTAACTGATCCCTTTGGGACCACTCGATCACACAGGCTGGTGTGTTCTTCCATGTGGACTTTGTTGCTTCTGAGCTAGATGGCCGCTTGTTTATCTTCAAGCCTTTAAGACCCCAGTCACTATCTCTTTTGATAGCCGGGCACCGTCAGCTTTCTTCACCACATTTACTTGTTCACCCACTTTGGCTCCAGCCGTTGTGTCGGGAGAGTGAGCAGCATAGAGTTCCAATTTAATAAAAGAAGGTATTCATGCATTGAGGGAGTGTTTGAGTAGAGGCCCAAGGTCCTTCCGCCACCTTAATACTTGACCTATAAATATAGACACATAGATCTATTTCCCCATCCTCCTATATATATTTGCATGTACATGTCTTTGTCTAGACCTCCATGAATGCCCTTTGACTCCTAGCTCTTTCCTCCATCTCCCTTGACTTTCCTCCTGCCCTACTACCATGCTTCGTCGCCACCTGGGCTAGAGTATACCTCTTCTCTAAGCAACCTTACCCTTGATCATTACCCACCAGGCCTGCCACTCCCCCTTCTCTACCATTTGGGGTCCCATGTTTTTCCTTTGTCCCTGGGTTTGTTAACAACACTTCCTTAACCCCCTTACTCCCCCACCCCAAGTCCTCCCGGAACTGTCGGTCCCGTTGTTTTTCCTCCAGATAATTCATCCAGTCTGTCCTATTCAGACAGACCTGTGGAGTCACTAACATGCACGAAAACAAGACAGAGGAACACAAAGCAACAGTATACAACCAGACAACAAAACAACAAAAACAAACCACTGACAAAGAACAGAACAAAACAGTTCACAAGAGAAAAGCTTGTAGTTAGTTCAGGGATCATTTGCTGGCCCTTAGGAGCGTTTTCCAGTCCAGTCTGTTGGGGCACCATGCCCTGGCCCCAAAGTCCACTTTCAGCATTCCCTGGGGACCTTGCCACTCCATTCCCTTGCTGTTCCGCTGCACTCCCCCAGTGATTTGCCTCGGTGTGGTGGGATCAGGTCAGGTGCAATTCCCACACTGTGTCTCCGGTGCTGTCCCCTGTATCGCCCTTAGTCACTGAGGGGCATCATGTCTCATAGTAGGGCCAGCCATGTTGTTCTCTCTGTGGACTGGCTGCTCTACTCAGGAACATCATCATCACGGCCTGGTGGGCCAGGCTGTGCTCCACTCTCTCCTCCTGCCCCTTCATCTGCTCCCGTATGCTCTGATCAGATATGTCCATCTCCCGGAGCTGCAGAGTCAATGTCATCCTTTGGAACAAATTCCTTTTGGGAGAGGGGCAGGAATCCACTTAATTTATGGTGCTGGGGCCAGCCTCCCAGACAAGGCATGAGCCATATTGTATCCAACAACATCACACAGTTCTTAACAGAGCGTAAGTCCTAACTAATGTATGTGAGTGAATGAATAGAAATCATACTTGGTAGCCCAAATGGAACTAAAACCCAAACTACCTGTCAGGGTGAAAGGTTGCTAATGACCTCATTGCAATGTTTATTATATTTTGTACCTGAATTAACACCTCTGGGAAAAGATGAATCTTTCCTGAGTTGAGTTTTATACTGCTTGATGGGATTGAACTATGGAATGATATATCTGTAAGATAAGGTGACCAGATGTCCCGCTTTTGGTGGGACAGTCCTGATTTTTGAGAATTTTTCCCGCGTCCAGCGGCATTTTAAAAAACTCCCAATTTGGCTTAAGCGGAGAGCAAATGTTTTGAGAATGATGAGGGCAATGCATGTACAGATGTGCTTTACACAATTGATGTATGTATGGATTGTGACAAGAGTTGTATGAGCCTAATAAAATGATTTTTCAGGTGAACAAGCGGCCATCTAGCTCAGAAGCAAAAAAGCCCACATGGAAGAAGCACACCGGCCAGTGCGATCACAAGGTGCCAAGGGACCAGCTATAAGACATCATGCAAAAAAAACAACAACGATATAAGTGTGTGTATATATGTGTATATGGATATGTATATATATACCATATTAAATGAAGGGGGAAGTGCAGAGTGGAGACCCAAGGCCCAAGTGTCGGCCAATGGAGATCCCCTCATAGAGGGGTTTAGGAGAGGAGAGGGGTTAATTAGGGTGCGAGGTAGTACCAATGAAGAACACAGCTTTCCCTCAGATCCTGGATGCTTCCTCCCCCCAACTACCATGATCCGAATTCTACCTTGCAGGACTGGATAGGGCAGAGGCTGTACACTGGTACATATGAGGGCTGGAGGTACAGGGAATCCAGGGTGGATGATACCTTCAGGACCAAGGGTGTGAGGGGCGATGCTGGGAGAGTGGAGGGTGAGTGGGTTGGAAGGGGGGAACTGATTACAAGGATCCACATGTGACCTCTTCCCTGGGAGAGGGACAGCAGAGAAGGGGGGAAGGGAGACTCTGGATAGGGCAAGATATGACAAAATAATGAGGTATAAATTACCAAGGGCACATGAGGGAGGGGGGAAAGGGGAGGGAGGGGAAAAAAAAAGAGGACCTGATGCAAGGGGCTTAAGTGGAGAGCAAATGCTTTGAGAATGATTGGGGCAGGGAATGTATGGATGTGCTTTATACAATTGATGTATGTATATGTATGGATGGTGATAAGAGTTGTATGGGTCCCTAATAAAATGTAAAAAAAGAAAAGAGGAGAAAAAAATGATCAGGGCAGGGACTGTATAGATGTGCTTTATACAATTGGTGTATGTATATGTATGAACTGAGATAAGAATTGTATGAGCCCCTAATAAATTGTTAAAATTAAAAAAAAATTTTTTTAAAAAGCTGAAAAAAAAGAGTTGTATGAGCCCCTAATAAAATGATTAAAACAAAAAAAGAAGTAAAAAAAATTTTTAAAAATGATTTTTCAAAAAGCCCCCATTTTTGGAAAGAATGCACGACAAGCTAGGGTATACGGTTGGTTTTCGGCTGCCATGTGGCTATTTCGCCAGGACTATGAGTTTTATCAATGGTGTCCCGCTGGTGTCCCGCTTTACCAATGTTAAAATCTGGTCACCTTACTGTAAGAGCTCCCAATAAAATAATTTTTAAAAGAGTTTTAAAAGGCTATTTCCCTCTGTCCCAAGGTACCTACTCAAATATTTCATCACCTGTATCCCTCCTTCATCTCAACTAAAGTCAGCAAATTCCTGATTCATGTACCAATGATGTGGGTTATACTATCATTGAAAGATCTCATTTTTTGTTGCTGTTCACACAAAGTGTTAATCCGTAGATTATTTCAATAAGTAGAAATAGATGCTATCTTCATTTTCAAGCTGAATAGGGATAGCAAATAGTATGATCTGAGTCATGCAAGAAATCATTAGTGCTGGTTGCTGTGGAGTTGATGCCCACTCATGGCAACCTTACGTATCAGAGAAGCAAGGGTTGCTCGGTTCTGTTGCATCATCATGCTTATTGCCATGTTTTAATCCATTGTTGTGGTTATCGTGCCAACTTTTCATTCAGAGTGCTCCTCATTTTCACTGACCCTAAACTTCACCAAACACAGTTTGGCTGACATACCCAAAGTAAGAAAGTGGAAGCCCCTCCATCCTGACTTCTAAGGAACAATCTTGTGCAGCTTTTGCATAAACATGAAGTGACTGAAACAACCATGACTTAGTCAGCCACATATCAGTTACCAAAGTGACAAGTTCACTTTTTTGTGATTTGAAAAGGTGTTTTGTAGCAGATTTTCTCAATGCGGTGTGTCGCTTTATTTCTAGACTGTTGCTTCCAAGGATGTTGATTATTGAGACAAGTTGTAATAATTGTTGTTTTTATATTCAGATGTAATTCACAATGAGGGCTTCCAATAAGGGAAAGAACTTATAGACAGAAGATAAGAAAGAAATACAAGATTTGAACAATACTATTGTTGGATTGAGGAGACCTAGTGCATGGTGGTCAGCAGTTTGAACTTACCAGTCATTCTGTGGAAGAAAGATGAGGCTTTCTACTTCCATCAAGATTGACAGCTTTGGAAACCCACAGGGGCAGTTCTACTCTGCCCTATAGTGTCACTGTGTGAATTGGAATCAAATTGATGGCAGTGACTTTGGTTTTGTTTTTGGAAATTTAAAATCAAAGGCTGCCATTCTGAAGACCTTCATAAAGGCAACACCTTCCTCTTTAGAGCTCATTCATTCATTGCCCAGAATTCTTTTAGAAGGGAAACAAAATCGCTCGGTTTAAGGGGCCTTTCAGCAGAGCCACTGCTTATCTACAGCCCAGTCTGACTCAAGTCCATAAGTCCGATACAGCCCATAAATTCCTCTTCAGACTCACGCAGCCACATGCAATATTGCAGAATGCAGGAAGATCACAGTCTGGTGGTTTCATGAGACTGTGACTCTTCAGGGGAGTAGAAAGCCTCGTCTTTCTCCCTTGGAGTGACCAGTGTTTCCAACTGCTGACTTGTGGTTAGCAGCGCAACATCTAACCACTACACCACCAGGGTTAGTGAAAACAATTTAGATCCGGTATATTGATAGATATATAGGCTAATGGAACAAAATTGAGAACCCAGAGTAAATCCACCCATCTACAGATGGATATCTTTTTTAATAAATAGTTTCATTGATAAAAAATTCATATATCATACACTTCCATAGTTAAGTTGCTTTTTACGAGTTGTACATAATCATCACAATCAGTTCTAGTGTTCCCTCTCCCCTCCTGCATTCATCATTTGCTCCCAATTCCCCTCGCCTTTTCTACTCCATGTCCTCAATAAACTACTACATCAGTTATTGTCTCTATGAATCCACTCCTTCTGTTTCATAAACTGGGAAACCTAACAGAAACAATTAAAAACAAATGAAACAGAAAGAAAAGAAATAATATAAACATTAAAATAAGGAGTAAAGAAGGAAATACCACCAGCAATATTAAAAATGCCAAAGAAGAAAATTTGTCATGGAACAGGTAAGAAAACTTAAGCCTAGAATGAATTCAAGTTAGGTCAAGAGGGAGGTCAACTGACTAAGTATCACGTAGTTCGATCTACCAATAATCTCTCTCTGATAGTAAAGCTGAGTCCCTTGCCAGGGGTCAGAGAGCATCTGCCAGAGGCGTAATCTGACTAGACACTCCGCAGATGGTTTCGGGGCTCCCACTGTCCTCCGTAGCCTTCTACAGATTGGGTATTCACAATTTAAGCTCTGAGACTTTCCCCTTCATCATATTTGAACTTCATTCTTGTCATCTTTGGGTCACACAGGCTGGTGTTCTTCCATGTGCCCTTAGTTGACGCCTCATTTAGACGGCTGCTTGTTTGAATAGAAAGAAGCCTTTAAAATCCCAGACAATATTCCAATTGATAGCAGGGCATCATCTGCTTTCTTTACACACTGTACCATCCTTATCTTCAGTGATCTCTTCATGAAGGTGAATATCCAACAGGGCCATGTTATAAGAACTGTTTTGGGGTTGAGGCTAAGAATAAGTGGGAGCCCAGAATTGGATAGCTAATCTTTGACTAAGGGCTGACATATATTAAACGGGGAAAGACATAGTCTCTTTAACAAATGGCACTAGTGTAAATGGAAATTCATTTGCAAAATAATAATAATAGTAATAATAAAAGAGGATCTATATCTCACACCATCTACAAAAATTAACTACAGGTAGATCAAAGACCTAAATGTAAAACAAAAAGCTAAAAAGATAATCAATTAAAAAAATAGGACAAACTGCACAAGGGAGTAAGCTCTAAAATTCATAGAAAACTTCAACATCTCAAAAAGGACTAATTATCCAATTTTTAAATGGGGAGAGTATATGAACATATATGTCACCAAAGAAGACCAGTGACCAACAAACCTATAATGTCCATAACCATTAGTCATTGGAAATATGCAAACTGAAACAACAATGAAGTATCATCTCACCTAGCTTTAATAGCAAAGTGTAAAACACAAAAAGTGCCTGAAGAAGGCTAGAAGACGCATACATTGCAAATGGTGTAACCATTGTGGAAAACAGGGCGGCACTCCTCAGGAATTTGGGACCAGAAATATCATGACCCAGCAATCTCTCTACTTAGTAGAAATAAGTAATTTTAAGTTATAGCAGCTTGGCAAGAAATTCTTTTAGGGACTCAACCACTGCCGTTGAGCGGACTCTGACTCAAACAGCACTACATGGGCTTTCCAAGGCTGCAAATCTCCATAAGAGCAGCTGGCCTCAGCTAGCTCCTGTGCAGAGAGTGGTGAGTTTGAATCATGAACCTAGTAGTTAGCAATCCAGAGTTTACCCATTAATGCCATAATGGCTCCTTGTATATGTAGACTTAGAGTATGATGAATAATCTAGGAAATGGGAATACATGTAGAAAACGAAAGCATCCTTTGGAAATGATCATTTCATGTTGTTATGGTTCTACAGTCATTAGGTTTAGTTCTTCAGAAATGCAGATCTATTCCATTTGTTCTAGTAAGATAGGACAACAGCATAGTGGCATCTCCTGTTCCCTCTTACTAGCATTTTTTACCATCCCATTAGTCAGCATTCACATAAATCCTTAAATTGTTCATATCTCATATTAATACTATTGAGGGGGGAAATTCAGTACACTGAAAAAGAGTGAACATGATGATTAGAACTCAAAAACTTTTTATTATCGCTATAAACTCCGTTGAGAGGCAAGATCATACTGCATTGAAAAATCACTCTCATTATAAGCTTTCATTTTACCCCCAAACGCCTTCTTTAATTTTGTCCTTATAAGTGCTTAGCCAAAGCAGCATATAACCTCACAAACCCTTACAAGTACATACATGACGCTGAAGTTCAATGTGGCCATTGTCAATCTCATTGCCTATCTTCAAAAGCCATTGTTGAATCATGTTAAATATTTGGGCTTGGAGTACCCTGAAAGGAAAAATCAAGTAATATGATGATAAGTAACTTAGAGTATGAAAGCAACCTTTTAGTCGGCTAAAAGAAAAGGAGTATTTGACTGGGAATAGTAAACTGGGATGTTGACAATTGTTTGAGAACTGAAGGCAAGGTGAACTAATGTCCTGAATAACACGGTATAATTGCTTAACACACTGGCACAGCCTCCCTAACCACAATTAAATAGCAACTGTCAATGAGGCACTTTCATCAATGTAGATCTTGCCTTCAGTATTAGCTTTCTCTCCACTCTAAAAAACAACCATTTCTAGGGGAGTTTTCTGATACTGAGAAGGGATTTACAAATTCTCTCGAGACTGACTTCTGGCATGATAGTATGAAGAACTCCACTGACTACCAGAGAAACTGGTATTGGAGAAAAAATTCAACCCAAGCGTTTCTAACCTCAGCAAAGGAAAAACAATTACTCAAGAATGTCTGTGTGAGGGGAAGAACAGATTGGGGACCCAAGACCCATCTGTAGGCAACTGGACAGCCCCTTACAGAAGGGTTGAGAGGAGGAGACGAGCCAGAGAGGGTGCAGTATAGCAACAATGAAACACACAACTTTCCTCTAGTTCCTAAATGCTTCCTTCCCTCCCCCGAATAATTCTACCTTACATATCCAGCTAGACCAGAGGATGTATACTGGTACTGATAGGAACTGGAAACACAGGCAATCCAGGACGGATGCTCCCTTCAGGACCAGTGGTGAGAGTGGCAATACTGGGAGGGTGGAGGGAAGGTGGGTGGAAAGGGGGAACCAATTACAAGGATCTACATATAACCTCCTTCCTAGGGGATGGATAACAGAAAAGTGGGCGAAGGGAGATGTTGGACAGCGTAAGATATGACAAAATATTAATAATTTATAAATTATCAAGGGGGTGGCAGGGAGGGAGGGGAAAAATGAGCTCAAGTAGTAATAAACTGTTTTGAGAAGGATGATGGCAACAAATGTACAAATGTGCTTGACACAACGGATGGATGTATGGATTGTGATGAGTTGTTGAGCCCCCGATAAAATGAATTTAAAAAAAAGAATATCTGTGAAGTGACCCTGCTTGACACTTGTCTGCATGAAGGGATCACTGAAGATACGGGTGCTACACAAAGTATGGCAAAGAAACAAGGTGGTGTCCAGGTATCAGAAGGAATAGCGCCTGGATCCTAAAGGCTTGTTTTCAAACAAGCAGCCATCTAAGTGAGGCATCAACTAAGTCCACATCACCCTGTGTGACCCAAGGATTGTAAATAATAAAATCCAAATCCAAAGGAGGGGATATCAGAGCTTAAATTGTGAACATCTGGTTTGTAGAATCCCTTCTGACCAGAGTGGAGGGCTGTGAATAGCCGCCTTGCTATGAGACAGAGAGCATTGTAAAGTTGATTCTGGCAGATGGAGTTAGGTTACAGTGTAATATCATTTTATGTCCCTTTGACCCATTATAAAAGTGAGTTAAACAAAGTGAAGGGCAATCCATGTGGAGGAAGCCTCTGGTGCATTCCCACTGACCATAGCTAGGTGTGAAGAACCTTGCTAGCATGCAGAATGCATTGAGAGTGGGTTATTGCAATGCAGTTAGGTTAAAATTTAACACATTATTTTTTATTAAGTCATTTAATTTGGGGCTGCTACAACTCTTATCACAATCCATACGTCTATCGTGTCAAGCACATTTGTACATGTGTTGTCATCATCATTCTCAAAACATTTGCTTTCTGCTTGAGCCCTTAGTATCAGCTCCTCATGTTACCTCTCCCTCCTTGCTTCCCACTCCCTCATGAACCCTTGATAATTTATAAATTATTATTACTTTGTCATATCTTAAACTGTCCAATGTCTTCCTTCACCCATTTTTCTGTTGTCCATCCTCCAGGGAGGTGGTTATATGTAGATCCTTGTAATCGGTTCCCCCTTTCCACCCCACCCTCCCCGCACCTTCCCGGTATCGCCACTCTCACCACTGGTCTTGAAGGGATCATCTGCCCTGGATTCCCTGTGTTTCCAGTTCCTATCTGTACCATTATACAGTCTCTGATCTAGCCAGATTTGTAAGGTAGAATTGAGATCATGATGGGGGGTGGCGGGAGGAAGCATTTAGGAACTAGAGGAAGGTTGTATGTTCCATGTTGCTACACTGCACCCTGACTGACTTGTCTCTGCCCCACAACCCTTCTGTAAGGGGATGTCCAGTTGCCTACAGATAGGCTTTGCGTCCCCACTCCGCACTCCCCCTCATTCACAGTGATATGATTTTTTTGTTCTTTGATGCCTGATATCTGATCCCTTCGGCACTTCATGATCCATGTGGGCTTTGTTGCTTCTGAACTACATGGCCGCTTGTTTGTCTTCAAGCCTTTAAGACCCCAGACGCTATATCTTTTGACAGCCGGGCACCATCAGCTTTCTTCACCACATTTGCTTATGCACCCATTTGTCTTCAGCAATAACACCTTATTATTTGATCTCCCTTTTGACCCATTTTAAATTTGTTTTTTTAACACTTTTACTTTCGTTGTGATTGAGGTTTTTATCTGTTTTAATTTGTCATTGTTGTTCACTGTTTTTTCTTTTTTAAGATTTTTCTGAATATGGAATTCAAGATAGGTAAATCTGTAGAGAGAGTAGCTGGATTAATGGTTCCTTGGAGTTATGGTAGGGGAAGCTGAGGGGAATGGGGAGCTAATAGCAGTAAGTACAAGAACAAAGAAAATGTTCTATAATTTATTGTGGTGATGATTGTGAAACTCTTCTTGATGTGGTTGAACGATCCAATTGTATATGTGAATTATACGCCAATAAAATTGTTTTAAGAAAGAAAATCTATGAAGCATCTCAAAAGAAGGCAAGAGGCTGTGGTAGTTGAACTAAGAATTCTCTTGTGACGCTTCACAGCACAATTTGGATACTCAATGCAGACTGCTGTTTTCAAGAACACAGAGGTCCCTGTGTCACCAGCTCCCAGTAAAGTACTTTCTTCCCAGGAGAGAAGCAGGTGGCCAGTTTTCGTCATTCTGCAGTCAGCTAACTATTGCTGAGGTCAAGCCCTGGGAGAGTAGAGTTGAGAAGTGGAGGCCTCTACTCATGGAATGCAGAGTCTATGTTGAGCACCAAACACTGAGAATATCAGGACCTGACTGAGGCAGTGATTCCATGCTGGGAGAGGCAAACCAAGAGGATCTGAGGATACTATCCATGGAAAGAGTCGCCTCAACTTGATAATGTCCTCAATACCGATTCTAGACCTCTGACTCAGACATTTTGCCTGGAAAGAGATGAAACCAACCTAAATCCATTGTCATCTAGTCGATTCTGACTCATGGTGACCCCGTATTGCAGAGTGGGTGCTTCCCATAAGGTTCCCAAGGCTGTAATATTTACAGAAGCAAATTGCCACATGTGTCTCCTGTGGAACAGCTGGTAGGTTTGAACCATAACCTTCCAATGAACAGCTGAGCATTCAACCACTGTCCCACACGGGCTCCTTTTGGGGAGAGAAACAGGCTATACAACAGATATTCTCAATCTCGTCCTAAAACTGACTTCATTCCTGCAGAACACAGGGAAGTTCAAACCTCAGGCTGCTCTCAAGAAGAGTAGCGGTGGTAGTGAAGGCAGTTGGGAAGATATTTCAAATGCAGGCTAAAATGTAGACCAGCTAGTTTGTGGGAAATAACTAGAAAATAAACAACCAGGTCTTTAAGAATGGAGGCTACATAACATAGATGGACCTGGAGAACACTATGCTGGCTGAAGTGAGTCAATCACAGAAGGACCAGTATTGTATGAGACCAGTAGAATAAAGATAAAAGCCAATATAAAGACTTGCATCCCAAAGAGAACAGATAGAAGAGTGACAGGTATTGTTCATGTATTATTTTGTTTGTGATGAACTTGGCACTAAAATCTCCCAGTCTGGTTGTTTTACTTCTCCACCTTAAAAAAAAAAACAACATTCACGCCACTATTTAGGTTTGAGGAATAAGGAATCTGGAGGGCTTTTGTTTTCAATGAAACATACAGTATCTATTTACACAGCCTATCTCAAGAAATGAAATCAGCAACATTATCCTGTTAAACCCTCCATACATGTGGTTCCACCCTCTTTCTGCAATACCCTGCCCCTCCCCTCCTTATTCAGGTGCCCATCCCTGACCTTCTTGTAGTCATCAAATTCGTATCATTTGATATGTAAACCACATTTTTTCCTTTGTGTTACCTTGCAATAATGGTGCTATTAAATTATTTATCCGTGTAAGACTAAGTTTGCTAAGAATGATGTTCTTTATCTTGGTCCATGTCTTGTGGTATTTAAGAGAGTTGTCATCAGTTATATTGTATATAGTATATTCATAATATAATAGCTCATAGTATGAATGTACCAGAGCTTGTTGATCCATTCCCCTATGATTGGTGTTTTTGGTTGTTTCCTTGTTTTTGCTATTATGGAAATTTCTGTAATAAACATAGGTGTGCATATGTCTGTTCATGTTGTATTTTTAATTCCTTAGCATATATACCTAGTAGATTGCTGGATCATAAGGCACTTGGTATTTACATTTATTTAAGAAGTGCTATGATAATTTCCATAACGGTTATACATTTCTACAGTCCCATCAGCAATGTAAAAGTGTTCCGGTCTCTCCACATCTTTTCTACATTGTTAATGGATTATTGAACCCAACAGAGAATTGGAGTGCCAAGTGAGGGACGGATGGTGTTAGAATAGGGTAAAGGAAGTTGGAAGGTAGATGTCTGACCTCTGCCTCATAGAAATCAGTCATTTTGCAATTGAGTGGAAGGGAGTTGGATTCTCCTTGCTCATTGTGAAGGCTGAGATCAGATGTGGCTCCCATGCCATTTCCTCAGTGGTATCTAAGATTTTTATTATTATTATTAATCATTTTATTGAAGGGGCTCTTAAAAATCTTGTAACAATCCATCATTCGATTACATTAAGCACACTTGTACATATGTTGCCATAAACATTTCCAAAACATTTTCTTTCTACTTGAGCCCTTGGGATCAGTTCTTTTTGACCTTCCCTCCCCACACCTTCCCAACCCTATAAATCCTTGATTAATTATATATTATTGTTATTTTGTGTCTTACACTGCCTATTGTCTCCCTTCACCTACATTTCTGTTATTCATCCTCCTGGGAGGTGGGCTATACATCTAACCCTGTGATAGGTTCCCCCTGCCCCACCTTCCCCCTACCCTCATGATATTGCAACCCCCACTACTGTTCCTGAGGGTTTTTAAAAACGTTTTATTAGGGGCTCATACAACTCTTATCATAATCCATACATACATCAATTGTGTAAAGCACCCTGTACATTCATTGCCCTCATCATTTTCAAAGCATTTGCTCTCCACTTAAGTCCTTGGCATCAGGTCCTCTTCTTTTTTCCTCTCCCTCCCTGCTCCCCTCTCCCTCATGAGCCCTTGATAATTTATAAATTATTATTTTGTCACATCCTTCCCTGTTGGACATCTCCCGTCACCCCCTTTTCTGTTGTCCGTCCCCCAGGGAGGAGGTCACATGTAGATCTTTGTAATCGGTTCCCTCTTTCCAACCCACTCACCCTCTACCCTCCCAGTATCGCCACTCACACCCCTGGTCCTGAAGGGATCATCCACCCTGGATTCCCTGTGCCTCCAGTTCCCATCTGCACCAGTGTACATCGTCTGGTCTAGCAAGACTTGCAATGGAGAATTGGGATCATGATAGTGGGGGTGGGGTGGGGTGGGAGAAGCATTTAGAAATTAGAGGAAAGATGTATTCTTCATCAGTGCTACATCGCACCCTGAATGACTCGTCTCCTCCCCTAGACCCCTCTGCAAGGGGATCTCCAGTGGTCAACAAATGGGCTTTGGGTCTCCACTCTTCACTTCCCCCTTCATTCACTATGGTAAGATTCTTTTGTTCTGATGATGCCTTATACCTGATCCCTTCGACACCTTGTGATCACACAAGCTGGTGTGCTTCTTCCATGTGGGCTTTGTTGCTTCTGAGCTAGATGGCCACTTGATTACCTTCAAGTTTTTAAGACACCAAACACTATCTCTTTTGATAGCCAGGCACCATCAGCTTCCTTCGCCACATTTGCTTATGCACCCATTTGTCCTCAGAGATTGTATCATGGAGGTGTGCACCCAATATTATGATTTTTTGTTCTTGGATGCCTGATAACTGATCACTTTGGAACCTCGTGATCACACAGGCTGGTGTGTTTTTCCATGTGGGTTTTGTTGCTTCTGACCTAGATGGCTGCTTGTTTATCTTCAAGCCTTTAAGACCCCAGATGCTATATCTTTTTGACAGCAGGGCACTATCAGCTTTCTTCACATTTATTCACCCGCTTTGTCTTCAGCGGTTGTGTTGGGAGGGTGAACATCATAGAATGCCAATTTAATAGAAGAAAGTATTCTTGCATTGAGGGAGTACTTGAGTGGAGGCCCAATGTCCTTCTGCCACCTTAATACTAAACCTATAAATATAGGCACATAGATCTATTTCCCCATCCTCATATATATTTGCATATGTACATGCCTGAGGGATTTATATATCCTGAATTCCATGTGTTTAAAGCTCTTATCTGTACCAATGTGTGTACTCCAGTCTAGCCAGATTTGTAAGGTATAACTGGGTCATGGTAGCGGGGGTATGGGTAGGAAGCATTCAGGAACTAGAGGAATGATGTGTGTTTCATCAGTGCTATACTGCACCTTGGTTGAATCATCCCTTCCTTGTAACCCTTCTGTGAGGATTATCCAATTGCCTACAAATGGGCTTTGGGTCTCCACTCCAAACCCCCTTGTTCACATCAATATAGGTATTTGTTTGGGATCTTTTGATACCTGAAACCTGATCCCATCAACACTTCATGATCAAAAAGGCTGGTATGCTTCTTCCATGTGGGCTTATTTGCTTCCCTGCTAGATGGCCTCTTGTTTAACTTCAAACTTTTAAGACCCCAGATGCTATATATTTTGATAGCCAGGCACCATCCATTTTCTTCACCACATTTGCTTATGCACCCATTTTGTCTTCAGCAATAATGTCAGGGAGGTGAATAGCAAAGAGTGCCAAGTTACTAGAACAAAGTGTTCTCGTGTTTAGGGAGGCTGTGAGCAGGGGCTCAAAGTCTGTCTGCTATCTTAATACTTAACATATAAATATAGGTACATTGGCCTCTATCCTTTTCATTATAAACGATTATATTTACATACATACATGCCTATAGCTATACCAGTATAAGTAGCTTCTCCTCCTAGTCTTTTCCTCTATCTTCTTTCACCTTCTGTCCCATTATCATGCTTACTCTCTATTCGGCTCTCAGTATTTCCTCCCAGATATATTGCTCTTGATCAAGCCCTACCAGGCATTATATCACCTCCTCGCCATCAATTTTAGGTCTCTTGTAGTTCCCTTATCCCTGAGTTTGTTGGCTCCCCACCCCTCCTCTCCCATGTCTCTCTGGGACCACCAGTCCCATTGTTTTCTCCTCAGGATTGTTTGTCCTGTCTATTTTATATAGGTAGACATAAGGCAAAATAAAAAAAGTTTCAGGTGTGTCTGCTGACCATTATGAGTGCTTTCTAATTGAGTCTGATGAGTTGCCAAGCCCTCTCCCCTGAGTAAGAAGTCTATTTTCAGGATTTCTCAGGGATTTTGTTACTTTGCTCCCCTTGCTGCTCTGTTGCATGCCCTTCGCGTTTCACCCTGCTATGTGGGGCAGACTGGGCACACTTTCCTCACAGTGTGTCTAGTGCTATCCCCTGTCACACTATGGGTTAGTGAGAGACTGTCGTGTCATGTGGTATGGGTGGCCCTACAGTCCTCTCTGTGCATTGGCTGCTACAAGCAGGGAGGTCATCCTCAGGACTTGGTGGGCCATGCTGAGATCCACTCTCTCTCTTTCTCTTTCCCTCTTAGTTCCAGACCATGTGGTCTGGACAGACCTGCCACTCTCCCCAGGCTATGTCTTCAGTAATGTCCTCTGTATTACATTCTTTGGGGAGGGGGGTACATAAGATTTTTATAAAAATAAGTAACAAAACATTTGTCAATCCAACAACTTTTACATGTACAACTCAGTGTCATTGATGAGATTGTTCATGTTGTATTGACCGGTGTCAATATCCCTTTCTGAATTAGCCCACCCCCACTAGCATAACCTCTATGCCCCTAAATAGTAAATGCTCTCTTCCTTCCTTTCCCACCCCTGCTAATTTGTAGGCTTTAGTGACCATACAGCTAAGTATTTCATATAAGTGAGATCACACAGCATTTGTCATTGTGTGGTCGACTTATTTCACAATCATGTTTTTAAGGTACTTCAATGTTGTGGCATATATAAGGATTTCATTTCTCTTTATGCCTTCATAATGTTATATCTTGTGTATATATATTTTTATCCATTCATCTATTGATGGACACTTAGATTGGTTCTACCTTTTGCTATTGGGAACAGCATTGCAATAAACATCAGTGTGAAGGTTAGAAATGAAAACTTAATGACTATATTAAAATGCTCTTCTCAAATTAAAAGAAACCTATGGGAAAGAGTTTATACTTACGTGCCAGAATCAGTTTCCATTTGCTGTGGTAAGATAATGCGTAATAAGATATCCAATTGACTTTTCATTTCATCAAGTTTTTTGCTAAACACCTCCCATTCTTCAAAAGACATTTCAGGAGATGTCAGGAAGTTTTCAAGCTTGAAAGACCAGAAATCAAGAGAACTGATCACATTTGGAAGAATTTTAGAGATACCTAGAAAATGAGAAAAACATTAATTTTTAAAATGATTTCTTTTTTTTAAACGTTTTATTAAGGGCTCATACAATTCTTATCACAATTCATACATATACATACATCAATTGTATAAAGCACATCTGTACATTCTTTGCCCTAATCATTTTCTTTTCTTTCTTTTTTTTTCCTTTTCTTTTTTTACTTTTTATTAGGGGCTCATACAACTCTTATCACAATCCATACATATACATACATCAATTGTATAAAGCACATCCATACATTCCCTACCCCAATCATTCTCAAAGCATTTGCTCTCCACTTAAGCCCTTTGCATCAGGTCCTCTTTTTTTTTCCCTCCCTCCCCGCCTCACCCTAAAATGATTTCTAATGCTATTACTTCAACACTAGATTATAAATTCCTTATAGACATGAGCATATCTTTCCATCTTAGGATTATAAAGCATAACCAGCCAAAAGCTGTGCAAAAAACAGTTCCTAAAAAATGTTTATTGGGTAAACACTGTAATTGTACTTTTTTGACAAAAGAGTATTTCTTGGCCATAAGTTTTTATCCCAAGTTTCTTATCTCCCTAACAGAGAACCAAATACATTAAATCCAAAACTGTTATCAACTACCTATTTCTTTAAAATGCATTAATTCAGAGTCATGCTATTAAGCAAAGAATGATGATAAACAGCTTCTTCATGACTGTTCTTGTTGGGTGCTGTACTGTTGATTTGACTGACAGTGACCCCACATCACAAAGGAAAATGGTGCCATAAGATTTTCTCAGCTACCATGCTTGTAGGAGCAGATCACCTTTCTCTCTGGAGTCACCGGATTGGTCCCAAACATCTATCCTTCGGTGAATAGCAGAGTACTCCATCAGTGTACCACCAGACTCCTCTCTTCATGATTTTAATCTACTGCAATCCAGTCAATTCTGGCTCAGCAACCCTACATAGGATTGCCAAGACTGTTCATCTTTATGAGAGCAGACTACCCCATCTTTCTCCCATGGGGCAGCTTGCAGTTACCAATCCAACACTTATCCCACAAGGCCATGATGGTTCTTTTTCTTCATGATAGGGTAGTTTTTAGTAGAGACGAAAACAGATAACATTTATTTTTTAGTTCCACTTTTAGAACATTTATCAGATTTTCAACAAATTTATAGCGTTTGATCTGATCAAAGGTCAAATGTGAATGCTAATCTTTGACAGGTTCATTCTCTCTATGCCTTTGTCTTATTTCATTTGCAAAGTAAGCAGCAAAAATACTCCCAACTGAGAGCTATATGAAGATATGTAAATTGTTAAGAAGCAAACTTTTTCTTGTCCTTGATGAAAATATTTTCACTGATAATCTTTGAACATGTAGGAGTATTCAATATACCTATTAATTTCAGTATCATTTATCATTTTGACAAGCCCATTTATTTTCAATCTCATTTTCCCCATTTTCTATAGCCTCTTGTAGGTAAGGACTGCTGATTTATCTTAACATGACATTTTTATAAATTGTCTTTTTCCCATCTACAGTTATTATACTCATAATAGATCAAAATGTAATTAAGAACCTAAAATTTTTCAGAATTTGAAGGTAAAATGTTGTAAAGAACATTTATTGAAATTGAGATGTTGCAAAATGTGATTAAGATGATTAGATGTCTCACATAAAGAAAATGAAGGTAGAGTCCAAGTTTTATCAAGGAAGAATAAAAGGTAAAATAGATTACGCTTAAAACAATTATTCAGAGAATCCGGCAAGATGGCAACTGAGTAACACACACCAGAGGGACTCTGCAGAAATCAGTGCAGGAGAGCCACTGAGAGAGAAAGTCCACTCTTCCAGGTGGCAGACTGAGAACCTTTGTGGTGCTCCACTCGCTGGAGGAACCTCTGCCCACCTTCCATGGTGCTCCATGTGGCTGGGGGAGCCCCTGGCCATCCTCTGCTGCCCCATGTGGTAGTAAAAGTGAGTAAAGGGAGACATCGGCCAGTATGAGACGTGAAAAAAATCTTTTATAAATTATCAAGGGCGAGGGAGGGAGGGAGGGGGAATGAGCTGATACTAAGGGTTCAAGTGGAAAGAAAATGTTTAGAAAATGATGATGGCAACATATGTACAAATGTGCTTGACACAATGGATGGATGGATGGATGGATGGATGGATGGATGGATGGATGGATGATGATATGAGCTGTATACGCCCACAATAAAATTATATTTTTAAATTCTTCAATGTTATAAATAACAGGTAGTTTGCATAAATCTTGATCAAGGAAAGACCAATGTCACCATCTCTTTGTCAATCTCTAGTTCTCTCGAGCCAACCTAATATTTCAGTCTTTTTTCTTGCATGGAAAAGGATAAATAAGGCTATTATAGATACAATCCCTTAATATTAACTATGCCTTTTATTCTCATTATTCCTGCCACATAATGCAACTGAATTTCCTAAAAAAAAACTGTTACTAATTAGAAGTAGTACAAAGCTCTGATATGCCAAAACGACTATTCTGGACCATAAGTGTAAATAGATTTTACAGTTTGATGTATCACTCAGTGTTCTGTAAGTTTCATTGATATAAATAAATACCTTAGAGCAGGGAAAGGAAATAAGTTTCACACTGAACAACAGTGCAAGTCAAAGAATCGTGGTTGCCGTGAACATCCCAATGGGAAGAATTCTTACATAATATATAACAGAGTGAAGAAAACGGCTTTGATAGATTTATCAAATGCTTTCCATGTGCTTCGGAGGGTGTATTTTCAACATTTCTCATGGCAAACTGGGCACAATTGGTGACTCAAACAGGAGGATAAAATTGAAGTCTATAATCTGCTAAAGAGTAGAAGTAGCTATACCACAAGCTTGCTCCTGGGACCCATGAATCTTTAAGTGGCTATATCTTAGGAGTAAGGGTGAAACAGAAACAAATCAGTCCTTCAGGCTTCAAAGCCTGAAGCCACCGTTAATTTTATCTCACTGTGTTTGGATTAAAATTATCTGTATCAACCCTACATGACTTTCCAGAAGAAAAATTAAAATAATTATTGTGGAATATAGCATCATTCAGAGCCCAAAAATATCTCTAGATGTGTCTACACACAAATATACACACACTAGTAAATCAGAAATAGGCACTTATGTTAAAATAATAACCCCCAAACCAAGTGAAAATCCTTATGATTAAAAAGAACCCAGTAGGGATTGATCAAGGGCAATGTAACTGAGAGGAATTATCGAAACCCAAATGAAGGCTGAGCATGATAGTGGCACAAGAAGAAAGTAAAAGGAAATAGAGGAAAGAACTAGGAGACAAAGGACATTTATAGAGGTCTAAATACAAGCATGTGTATATGTAAATATATCTATGTAGGATGATGGGGAAATAGATCTATGAGCATATATATATATATATATATATATATATATATATATATATATTTAGTATTAAGGTAACAGATTAAGCCTCCACTTAAGTATTTCCTCAATGCAAGAACACTTTGTTCTATTAAACTGGCATTCCATGATGCACACCTTCCTGACAGGATCACTGAAGACAAATGTGAGCATAAGCAAATGTGGTGAAAAAAGCTCATGGTGTATAGCATCTGGAGTTCTAAAGGTTTTCAGGTAAACAAGCAGCCATCTAGCTTAGAAGCAACAAAGTCCACAGGAAGAAGCACACCAGCCTGGTGTGACCGTGAAGTATCGAAGGGATCAGGTATCAGGCATCAAAGAACAAAAAATCATATTGAAAATAAGGGGGAGTGCAGAGTGGAGACCCAAAGCCCATCTGTAGGTAACGGGACACCCCCTTACAGAAGGGTCCTGGGGAGGAGACAAGCCAGTCAGCATGCAGTGTAGCAACAATGAAGCATACAACTTTCCTCGAATTCTTAAATGCTTCCTGCCCTCCCCTCACTACCTTGATCCCAATTCTACCTTACAAATCTGGCTAGATCAGAGGATGTACACTGGTACAGATAGGAACTGGAAACACAGGGAATCCAGGACAGATGATCCCTTCAGGACCAGCGGTGAGAGTGGTGATACCAGGAGGGTGGAGGGAAGGTAGGGTAGAAAGGGGGAACCTAATCTAAAGGGGGAACCTAAGCTAATGTTCACATTAGAAATAAAAAAGGCTTTCCATGAAGTTATGGGTGCCATAGCAAAATGTGAAATTAAATGGTGTCCAGCTATCATGAAAAATAGTGTGTAGGGTCTGAAAGGCTTGTCTCAAAATAAGCAGCCATCTAAATGAATCAGCTAAATCCACACAGAGGGAGCACACTAGCTTGTGTCATTACAAGGATTGTAAATAACAATATCCAAACCTGGAAGAGGGAACAGTGCCCATACCTCAATTCTAAACAACTGGTTTGTGGAACACTATGGATGACAGTGGAACTCCAAAGTCTATTTGCAGCGATGTGGATTGCGTCCCCAATGAATTTCCGATGTCCATAGACTAGCTTGCAAACAGGCCTCAGCTCAGACAAAGAGCACTGTACTGTGGGTTCTAGCAGCAGTACTCCGGCCAGAAGGTAACACCATGTTACTGGATCCCCCATGGAACCATTTTGAATTTAATCTAATTTTTAATATTCTCTGCTTTCTCTGAGATGGAGGTCTCTCTGTTTTATGTTTTGTTGGTTCCTTGTTTTGTACGTTTTTCTATATAGAGAAACCAGGATGGGTGGATTTTTGAAGACAGTAGTTGGATTAATGATTGTCTGGGGGCATGGAAGTGAAAGGTGGGGGAAACGGGGAGTCAACACCACAATCCAATGTATCAGTTCTTCTGTTTTCCTTTTCCATTGTCTAACGTTAGCATCTTATGAGGCTCCTAGAAAGACTCCACCACCCGTCTGTCAGTTTGTGATTCTGCGGTGGCTTGTGTACACCTGTGAGGCTGGCAGCTATCCCACCGGAATGTCACATCCAGCAGCGTTACCTCGGGTTTCAGGAGAGCTTCTGAACCAAGCCAGACTAGGAAGGAAGATTGAGCTGTCCACTTCGGAAAATTAGGCACCCAGTGTGTAACAGCAAAATGTTGTCTGATAGACAACTGAAGTCCCAACTTCCAGCATCTGTGAAGGATCTTCTTGGAAAGAAGGTCTTTGCAGACGTCATCAATGTAAGTCTGGAAGTGGTGTCCTTCGAGGAAAATCAGACACACGAACACAGAGGAAAGATGGTCACGTGAAGATGATGTTGGAGCTTTCAGAGAGAGTATGGCCCTGCTGGAACCTTAATTTTCACTTACAGCTTCCATAATTGGAGAGGTTAAGTTTCTCGTTGGTTGAAGCTGCCCGTTTGTGGTATTTTGGTACAGCAGGCACAGAGAACTAAAATAGCAGAAAACTTTTGTTTATTTCATGTGTATTCGCTTTTTATTGTAAATATTGATTACATTGAAAATTATAATTACTGTCAAATGTCTTAACTTTAAGTGATCTAGCTATCAGTATGTCTTGCTTACCATTATCACCATTTATTCTTATTTCATATTCTCGGTAGAGTTTTGCTATGTGTTTTCTAATGTCCTCCATGTAGAGCCGCTCTGGCGGCATGTCCCCCTCCATGTTTTTGTGACGGCTAAATATTCCAAGCCCAATATCTGTCCAGTTTTCCTGTAAACATTTAATAATCCTGAGCGAGTCATATTTTGACACTAGAGTATCCCCAGTAAACTTCTCCTTTTCCTCATTCAGCATCTAGAAAATGAAAGTGGGAGAGGTGGAAGTAACACATTACTAATTATTTCATCAAAGTCTATCCAGGTTTTCATTTCCCAGTGACTTCCAATTATTTTGGAGTTGTTAGTCCCATTATTATTTCTTCATGCCATTTTTATCAAAGAACTGATATGCGACATATATTTTATTTTTAAAATTAAAATGAATTTAAATAAATTTTCATACCCTAGATAACCCAAGGTTTTCCAAGAGAAAAACCATTATACTGAATTCTAACTGTCTAAAAAATATATAAAAATTAAAGAGACAAGCCCTGGAGACCTAAGCACATTTAATTGCTACTTGTTTTAGCAAGAACATGTTAGGGTATAATGTAACTCTTTATATGATCCCCACTATACTGGAAACAAATCCTGGAAAATACAAGTTATGTCTTATTCCTCTGTCCAAACAAATTCAGGTCCTGTAAATGACATATCAATAAAGTTTCTGGTAAAAAAATAAAGTATAATTGCATATAAGGTATATCATGATTTGTGACTTAGAAAATAGAAACAAAACATTCAGCCTTCAATAAGAGTAACCACTAGACTTAGTGCAGAAATTAAGAGTGAAGATTTTGGAGTTGGAGAGACCTGTATTCAAATTCTGACTCTACCACTTATCATTGATTCGTAACTTAGGCAAGTTACTTAATACTTAAACATCATATAGTTACAGTGAAGACTGAGTAAGATAAAGTATGGAAAACCCTTTTAGTACCAGATAAGGAAGAAATACTTAGTAAATGAGAATTATTATTATAATGGATAATGAAGAAACATGACTTTTTCCTATTTTATCTATGCAATGTTAAAATTGATAGATAAACAGTGTTTTTTTAAAAAGTTCAATAAATGAGACATTTTGTATATAGCACAACAAACATCTCCAATTTGGAGAATACTGTAGTCATTTCGCAAGAAAAGAAAGTAGCTTCCTGGAATCTGGCTGGAATTTCATTAGACCAAGGGCTTGATATTAAGTTTGGGGATATTTCAATATCTTAGATATTATCTTTTGTCTGACAATGACATCATGATAATAATAATTTGATCAATGAAATGTACTTTAAAATATCTAACCCTTTGAAAAGATGCTATTTATTTTAAAAGTCCATTTTGCTCTTAAGATAATAGTCAGATACATATTCTTACAGCCAGATACCTACTCCCAGCTGTTATTTATGCCTGGTAACCAAGTGAAAAACACAGAGCTGCCTTCTCTGGTCCCCAAGACTCTCTTCTCAATTTTTATCTGACAGCCTAACTTTACTTGACCTCAAAATCTGAAAGAGAACTAAAAAATACGTGAGTGTATTTTAAAATGCTTCCATACTTTTATTTCCCTTCTCGTTCATAAAACTTAATATGGCATCTTAAAAGGATGAGCACTGACTCAGTTGCAGGTGAGGAGTACCAAGTTGTTGCTTTTAGCTATTGAGCTGGCTCCCCAGCGCATGCAGCATTATGTATCGACCTCCCATAACCTTGATGACCACTGGGGTATTTGAGCCCCCCGCTGTGGCTATTGGGTCAGTCCATCCCAGGTACTGATCATCAAGCTGCCCATTAGAAAATCCTACCTTTAGCCATAGCTTAAAGTCTGTATTCATTGAATGCAATATTTGTCCCTGAAGCACAGGTACTTTGTCCTTTTCACTGAGAGAAAAGTGCAAAAGAAGGATTCAGAATGAGTTATAAACAAAGAAAATCTTGAGTCTATACAATATATAGCAATATTATGTTAGCCACCGCTTCCCCGGTCCACCTTATAATTTTCAAGGACCTTCCCCATGGACCTTCAGCTCTACATTTACAATTGCAAATATAAACTTAGATCCTTATTGTCCCTCAGCAAACAAGTTACAGAACCATGGGCCCCAACAGTCCTAAAAGGGTGGTCTCTTGGCATTTAGAGTTAAAAATTCGATCATCATAATCTAATTATGGAAGGCAGCAGCCATAACAGTATGAAGTCTAATAAGTAATTAAGGCTCAAAGTTTAGGTCAGTAACTCCAACTCCGGAGCCCTGGTGGCATGCTGCTATTTGCAAGGTCAGCAGTTGGAACCCATCAGCCACTTCTCAGAGAAAGAGGAGGGTTTCTATCCCATAAAGAGTTACAGGGGGCACTTCTACCTGTCCTATTGGGTCCTTATGGGTCAGAATTGGCTCAATGGCATTGAGTTTTTGGTTTAACCCCAACTTTTAATAAGAAGGAGTTTGATTTCTCTGAAGTCTCCCAAGGATGGAGACGTTGCTAGAGAAGTTCTCTGAAGAGAAAAACAGAACCACTGCCAACTGTGTCCCCTCCTTGCTAAGAATCTACAAATAGCAGAAATGGGCAGATGACAACAAAGCCAATTTGAAGAGAAATCCATTTTAGCTTCCACCTCTTAGAGGGTCCAAAAATTTGAAACCCCTTTTAACAATTTAAAATAGAACCTAAATGTGTCTCCTCAACTAAAAACTCATCTTAAAATTTAAAGAAAGCTTAGAAAGCACTTAATCCAGCCTTCATCTAAAATCTAAATCAAACCAAATCAGATACATAGCCACCAAGTCCTTCTGACCATAGCAACCCTACAGGACAATGCAGACAGCTTCTCAGGGTTTCCACAAGGTTATACATCTTTACAAAAGTAGCTAACTTCATTTTTTCCCCATGGAGCTCGAAATACAGACCTCAGGAGCCCAATGCGTAGCCCACTACACCACCTGGGTTCCTATCTGAACACTTACCCTAACCTTTCCTGTAGTTCAGTCATCTCACCTTAACTGTGTTACAGGCAGCCTCTTCGATTGTCAGATTTTTCTAATTTTTACAAAATATGACGTCCAGTCCAAATTAGGTTTCCTATAACTACCACCCTTTCATGTTACTTCATTCCACATGCACTGTTCTATGGAATGCACAATAGATCCAGATATCCAAGTTTTAAGTCTATTTTTTCTTAAATAAAGAGTTAGATTAAGTGAGCAGCAGGATCATGATAGACTATCCACAGCCTCAAAATCCTAGCAGAACTGAGAGTTTAAGGGCTACCTCCAAAAAAATTAATTGCAGAGTAATTACAAGGTCAAGGATAGGGCACAGAGGAAGAAGGAAAAGGAAAGACAAAGAATTAAATTGAGTTATAAGACACGGCACAGTCACTGGAGACTTAGTGTCGGGACTGGCCCGGCCTGACCCTGTAACACCAAGGCAAAACACTAAAGACGTGCTGCAGAGCAATGGGGGGAGCAGAGCAGGGAGCTCCCAAGGGAGAGCAAAGGGTAGGCTCGGAGCCCAGAGCGTGGCACCCCATCAGACTTGACTGGAGGACACGCCTAGAGGTCAAAAATCAGACCTTGAACTATTTACAGGTTTTTCTTTCTTTTCTTAATTTAAAATTTTTTTATTTTTTAAAAATTAATTTATTCTTTTATGGGTCATTGGGTTCCTTTTTTGTTGTCATTGTTGTGTTCTCTTTTGTCGCTTTGTCTTGCTATGCCTTGTTTTTTGGGTGCATATTATTATGTCTGCAGGTCTATCTAGATAAGAGGCTGGAAGAACAGTCTGGAGGAGAAAACAATGGGACCGATGGTTCCAGGGAGACATGGGAGAAGGGCAGGCAGGGGTAAGGAGGTGGTGTTGACCAACCCAGGGAAAAGGGAGCAACAAGCAACCCAGAATTAGTGGCAAGAAGGGTGTGAGAGGCCTAGAACGGGCAATGTAACCAAGAGAAACTACTGAAACCCAAATGAAGGCTGAGCATGATAGTGGGACAAGAGGAAAGTAAAAGGAAATAGAGGAAAGAACTAGGAGACAAAGGGCATTTATGGAGGTCTAAATACAGGCATGTACTTATGTAAGTATATTTATATAGGATGGTGGGGAAATAGATCTATGTGCATATATTTATAGGTTCAGTATTACGGCAGCCGATAGACATTGGGCCTCCACTCAAGTACTTACTCAGTGCAAGAACACTTTGTTCTATTAAATTGGCATTCCATGATGCACACCTTCCCGACACGATTGCTGAAGACAAATGTGTGTATAAGCAAATGTGGTGAAGAAAGCTGATGGTGCCCGGCTATCAAAAGATATAGCATCTGGGGTCTTAAAGGCTTGAAGACAAACAAGTGGCCATTTAGCTCAGAAGCATCAAAGCCCACATGTAAGAAGCACACCAGCTTGTGTGACCACGAGGTGTCAAAGGAATTAGGTTGTAAATTTGTTGTATATGAGGGGGAATACAGAGTGGAGACCCAAAGCCCATCTGTAGGCAACTGGACACCTCTTTACTGAAGGGTCGCAGGGAGGAGATGAGCCAGTCAGGTTACAGGGTAGCAACGATGAAACACACAACTTTCCTCTAGTTCTTAAATGCTTCCTCTCCACACTATCATGATCCCAATTCTACCTTATAAATCTGGCTAGGCCAGGGGATGTACATTGGTACAGATAGGAACTGGAAATACAGGGAATTCAGGACAGATGATCCCTTCAGGACCAGTGATGAGAGTGATGATACCGGAGGGTGGAGGGAGGGCGGCGTAGAAAGGGGGAACTGACTACAAAGATCTGCATATAACCTCCTCCCTGGGGGATGGACAACAGAAAAGTGGGTGAAGGGAGACATCAGACAGTGTAAGATATGACAAAATAATGATAATTTATAAATTATCAAAGTTCATGAAGGAGGGGGGAGTGGAGAGGGTGGGGGAAAATGAGGAGCTAATATTAAGGGCTCAAGTAGAAAGAAAATGTTTTGAGAATGATGATGGCAACAAAGATACAAATGTGCTGACACAATGGATGGATGTATGGATTGTGATAAGAATGGTTCGAGCCCCCAGTAAAATATTTTTTAAAGACATAGTATATTTTAAAAAGCATTTTCTTGAAGACTCACCATTTATTTTTGATGACTTGCTCCCATCTGATAAGGCCATTCTTAACAATTTGTAATGACTCCTTTGTGTCTTCTTCACTTTCTTCTACCTCCTTTTTAAATTTAGTCATTAAGTTTCTCCATTTCTGTGTTAACTTTTGCAATAGCGCAAGGTCTGAAGTATCCTAGATAAAATGCAGGGAACGCATTTGTTTCTTCATGTGGTTAAATAATGTTGACATGCACCAGACACTAGTAACACTGCAGTATTGAAATACGGGAGATTTCCAAAGAAATTTCATCAAAATAACAAAAATAGGATTCCTCTTTCAAAATATCAGTGACACCACCACCCAGTTCCTTTGATAATGAATTGTTAATGGCACAAAGCATTTCTGTCCCTCTTTGCAACCTGAAGCCAATTTTCCAGGAGGTCATTTATGGTAGGACCATGATAAAAGCAGGAACTGTGAAATCACACAGACCCAGGTGGGAATCCTAGGTCATTGACTGGCTGTCTAATGTTGTAGAGACTATATTTAATTTATTTGAAACTAGTTTTTATTATCCATAAAATAGAGATCATAATACACATCACACAGATCGCTAGAAGAGTTCAATAAAATGACCACAGCACATAGCTTGACTCAGTAGAATGTATCACTAATGCAACCAATCCAACAAACATGGCTACTTCCATGCTATTTCTGTTTACTGTAAGCATTCATGAATAGAATGTTGACTCTGCAACAAATGCAATGCTATTCATCTTAGATAAACTGGGTTATGATATAAGACAGATAGAAGAAATCTTTTATTTTCCTTAGACTTCAATTCTACTCACAATAAAATACAAAATTACATTTTAAAATCCATACATCT
The DNA here is from genome assembly GCF_050624435.1 of Tenrec ecaudatus. Taxonomy (NCBI): domain Eukaryota; kingdom Metazoa; phylum Chordata; class Mammalia; order Afrosoricida; family Tenrecidae; genus Tenrec; species Tenrec ecaudatus. The sequence goes on along the minus strand of NC_134530.1, from coordinate 193,035,307 downwards.
AGTCAAAATATCTGATAGCCTCAACCTTCAACAGCCAGTCTCTCTGCCCACAACTGAGGTTGACTGAACTGTACCTTGTTTGACAGCATTATGATGAAATATTTAGCATATTTATTCCAGCCTTTTTCATTGAGGTAAAGTCTTTTAGCTGATATGACTTTATTTCTTACAATTACCTATCAAAAAAAAGTACTGTGATCAGGCATCTAAAATAGTAACAAACCACTGTAGATGTTATACACAAGCCAATGTTATTCACATATTGATTTTTTAAAAACATTTTATTAGGGGCTCATACAATTCTTATCACAATCCATACATATACATACATCAATTGTATAAAGCACATCCATACATTCCCTGCCCCAATCATTCTCAAAGCATTTGCTCTCCACTTAAGCCCTTTGCATCAGGTCCTCTTTTTTTTCCCCCTCCCTTCCCGCTCCCCCCTCCCTCATGTGCCTTTGGTAATTTATACATCGTTATTTTGTCATATCTTGCCCTATCTGGAGTCTCCCTTCCCCCCTTCTCTGCTGTCCCTCTCCCAGGGAAGAGGTCACATGTGGCTCCTTGTAATCAGTTCCCCCTTTCCAACCCACTCACCCTCCACTCTCCCAGCATCGCCCCTCACACCCTTGGTCCTGAAGGTATCATCCACCCTGGATTCCCTGTGCCTCCAACCCTCATATGTACCAGTGTACAACCTCTGCCCTATCCAGTCCTGCAAGGTAGAATTCGGATCATGGTAGTTGGGGGGAGGAAGCATCCAGGATCTGGGGGAAAGCTGTGGTCTTCATCGGTACTACCTCGCACCCTGACTGACCCATCTCACATATTAATTTTTAATTCAATCATTTACTCAACCAAAATTTCTGAAATCATGAACTAACTTGATTCCTAAATGCATGCTTCCTAAAACTACTAAGCTAGAGCCACACTGAAATACAGTATATAGCAGAGGTTCTCAACTAGTTTGGTCACAAGATCCCTTTATACTCACTCTTAAAAAGTGAATAGCTCCAGGAGCTTTTCTTTTTTTAATTTTTTCCAAAGAACTTTTCATGTGGGTTGTATCTATTAATATTTACTGTATTGTAAACTTAAACCATTTAAAAGATCTATTTGTTAATCACCTTAAATCCACATTAATAACATGATAACATAAGGCACAATTTTTTTTGCTGGCGGAAACAAGAATTCATTTATTGTTGCCAAGATTGTGATAATAAAATGAGGAATGTGTATGTATTTTGATTCAATTACCTTGTGTTTTGAGAAATGAATACTGCATACCTCTCTGTGAAAAAATTAATCCACCCCCAAAATATACAAATCAGCATGGTTTATAATTTCAAGAACTGGGTACAACATGCATGATTACTAATTTGGTACTGGTTGATCGGTTGTTGTTGTTGTAAGGCACAATTTTTATGAAAAAACATTTTTCAAAAAATCAGTGATATAGTGCCATTGTTTTATATTTTTTTAAATCTCTTGAAGATGAACCTTAATAGAATACACCTGCATTCTCATATTCGCTTCTATATTCAATCTGATGCAATACCCCATGTTGTGTAGTTCTAGAAAACTCCACTCTTTACTTATGAGAGAATGAGAGCAAAAAGGTACATTATATCTTAATAGTACTAGGAAATGTGACAGCAAGAAACTTCTGAAAAGGTCCCAGGAGTCCCTGGACCACACTTTGAGAATCACTGATAAATCAATCAACTATTCAGTGACTAACTGTTCTAGACACAAAGGACATAGCTGCGAACAAAAGGTATCTGAATCGATCATAAAAATTGACATTTTTCAATTTAAAAAACAAAATTGTTAAAAGGAAGTCACATAACACAGAAATATAAAGTAAAAACTCAAAATTCTCACTAGCTCATCCAACTTTAAGATTCAACCTACCAAAGATAATCAGTGCTATTAGTTTAATGTACCATTAGTGAAGTATTTTTGATGTATATAGAATTACACAGTTTAAAAATATATTATAGTTTTATAATAAATATAGATAGCACCTACAATCGATAAATAACTTTGAAATGTGCTTTTTACACATCACGTATCATGGCTATCATATCCATGGCTATCATATTCATTTAGGAAAATTACCTCTTTAAATTATTATAAAGCAAGGACACACTTTGAGGACTAAGGTGTGCTAGACTCAAGACATGGTCTTTTCAATTGCCTAATATGCATGTGAAAGATGGACATTGAATAAGGAAGACTGAATAAGAACTGATGTATCTGAATTGTGGTACTGGTGAAGAATATTAAAAGTACCACAGACTGCCAAAAGAACAAACAAATCTGTCCTGGAAGGAAGACAACCAGATGCTACCTTAGAGGGAAAGGATGGCAAGGCTTCGTCTTACATATGTTGGACAGATTGTCAGGAACGATCCGTCCGTGGTAAAGTGGAGGAGCAGTGAAAAGGGGAAGGCCCTCAAGGAGATGGACTGGCACAGTAGGGGCCACATGGGCTCAGGCATTGGGAGGATGGCAAAGGACCAGGCAGTGTTTCATTCTGTTGTACATTGAGTCACTATTGGTCAGAACCAACTCCATGGCACCAAACAACAGCAGCAGCAGCAGCAATATACTAAGCTGTGATTCAAACACAGAGAAATCCTATTGGACAGAGTAGAACTGCCTCATAGGACTCCCAAGGCTAAAACCCTTCACAGAAACAGATTGCCACATCTCTCTCCCATGAAGCAGATGGTGGGTCGAGCCACTGAACTTCTGATTAGCAGTTAAGCACTTTAACTGTGTCACTACAGGGATCCTTGCTAAGATAAATTTGTTTTTAATTATTCCTTACTTTCCATATAGTCAATTATTGATAAGGTTGAACACATTTTCCTGTTTTCATTAACCATTTAAAAATTTTATTCTTTAAATTACCTGTTCATATCCTGTGTGCATTATTCTACTGGATTGATTTATATGATTACTTTAATATTAACTCTTTCTTTTAAAAGGCGCCAACATTTTTTTAACAATTTATTGGGGCTCATACAATTCTTATCACAGTTCATACATATACATACATCAATTGTATAAAGCACATCTGTACAGTCTTTGCCCTAATCATTTTTTCTCCTCTTTTCTTTTTTTACATTTTATTAGGGACTCATACAACTCTTATCACAATCCATACATATACATACATCAATTGTATAAAGCACATCCATACATTCCCTGCCCCAATCATTCTTAAAGCATTTGCTCTCCACTTAAGCCCCTTGCATCAGGTCCTCTTTTTTTTCCCCCTCCCTCCCCTTTCCCCCCTCCCTCATGTGGCGCCAACATTTTTACTCAATGTTATTTGCTTTTGTTTTTAATGACTGTCACAGCATGATTTTAATTCCAAGGTTTCATGAAATGCTTAAAAAGGACAATTCCAGAAAAACTACATAGGGGAAGAGAATCAAGATGGCTCCCAGGTAGAATCACCTGCCCAGCGCTCCTGCTGTCAGACTAGAAACTTAAGAGGTAAGGAGGCCAATACTGGGAGGCTGGGTGCTAAAAATATATTCAGTGTACTAGGGTCCAGTTCAGACCTGCCCCTTTGACATTCACCGACAAAGTGATTCAAGAATCTGCTGAAATGCTCTAAGTTTACTGTTTCTGCCTGCGAGCTTCACCAGCCCCTTCCCAGGTCCAGCAAGATGGCATCTGCCACCCCTTTCTGTGCACTAGTCCTACAGTGAGCAGTAACTTCCCCAGACTGCTGTCTAAAGTGGTCATAATCTCAGGCTCGCAGAGAGCCTCTGAGAGCTGGCCACAAGACCCCACACCAGAGAGCCTCTGAGAGCTGGCCACAGACCTCACACCAGAGAGCCTCTGAGAGCTGACCACAGACCTCACACCAGAGAGCCTCTGAGAGCTGGCCATAAGACCTCACACCAGAGAGCCTCTGAGAGCTAGTCACAGACCTCACACCAGAGAGCCTCTGAGAGCTAGTCACAGACCTCACACCAGAGAGCCTCTGAGAGCTAGTCACAGATCTCACACCAGAGAGCCTCTGAGAGCTAGTCACAGACCTCACACCAGAGAGCCTCTGAGAGCTGGCCATAAGACCTCACACCAGAGAGCCTCTGAGAGCTAGTCACAGACCTCACACCAGAGAGCCTCTGAGAGCTAGTCACAGACTTCACACCAGAGAGCCTCTGAGAACTAGTCACAAGGCCTCACACCAGAGAGCCTTTGAGAGCTAGTCACAGACTTCACACCAGAGAGCCTCTGAGAGCTAGTCACAGACCTCACACCAGAGAGCCTCTGAGAGCTGACCACAGACTTCACACCAGAGAGCCTCTGAGAGCTAGTCATAGACCTCACACCAGAGAGCCTCTGAGAACTAGCCACAAGGCCTCACACCAGAGAGCCTCTGAGAGCTAGTCACAGACCTCACACCAGAGAGCCTCTGAGAGCTGACCACAGACTTCACACCAGAGAGCCTCTGAGAGCTAGTCACAGACCTCACACCAGAGAGCCTCTGAGAACTAGTCACAAGGCCTCACACCAGAGAGCCTCTGAGAGCTGACCACAGACTTCACACCAGAGAGCCTCTGAGAGCTAGTCACAGACCTCACACCAGAGAGCCTCTGAGAACTAGCCACAAGGCCTCACACCAGAGAGCCTCTGAGAGCTAGTCACAGACTTCACACCAGAGAGCCTCTGAGAGCTGGCCACAGACCTCACACCAGAGAGCCTCTGAGAGCTAGTCACAGACCCCACACCAGAGTTCCTGTGCTTCTAGCAGCCCTGTCCCTGCAGTCTAGGGCTTTGCAGGTCCCCTCCCAAGCAGGAACAGAGTGACTACATCAGTCATCCCCTTCCCACCTCACTCCAGCACAATGTCTGCCAGCGTGAGCAACAATAGATAAGTAGACAATAATTTGCAGCAATTGAAGAGTCACTGGAATATTTACCTGTGACAAAATGCAGTTCCACGGAGCATAACCAGCAATGCCAACAGGACAGCGCCGGAGGGACACAGGAGGAAAGCCAGGGGCAAATTCAGACCCAATCAGCTCTAAAACACTTTGCTAAGCTGGTCCCCCTTCCCTGAGGGACACAGTGGCACTGCCCTAATACCCACATTTCAGGCTTGGCCCAACAGACTCTGATCCCACCCTCCCACCAGCCATTGAATCACAGTCTACCCACCACCATAGTAGGCCTCAGGTAGTCCTTGAAAGCACTTACCAGTCACACAGAGAAAGAGCTCAGAGCCCCTTGGTCTCCCAGAAACATGGCTCCCAGTTCTTCCAAAATGTCATGCAAACAGCAACATAATGCAACACCCCAACAAGAAAAACAATGGAGGTAACAATGCTCATAGAAGAATCAGACCTAGATCTGATTCTGAAGAGAAACCTTCAGAAGGCTGCTTGGAGTAATAGCCTATCACAAAAGGATAAGTACAACATGAGTACAGTGAGGTAAGTGTAATCAGCACAGTAGGGATAGAAGAAAAGCCACTTAACTCACACTATACAGGTTGAGTACAGGCAGTCAGGCAGGGGTCAGACCAAACCCCCAAAAATTATCTTTTAATAAAAAAAAAGACAATTCCATTGCAATATTATAAAAAGATTCTCATCTGATTCTAATATATTTATAGGTTCATTATATTTTAATATTACCTCCTTTCTAGAATATACTTTTTGTGATATGATCTAAAAATTTAACTGATATTGTTGTTTCAATTCAATTAATTGAATAGTTCAGTTATACATGGGTTTTTTTCTGAATTGTCTATTCTGTTATTTTATACTTATCTTTTCCAGGCAAACTACTACATTCTCAGTTACTTTGGAGCATAATATACTTGATGTCTAGAGGAGAAGTTGCTTCTTCTAAATTTTCTTTCAAAATGTCTTACTATTCCCCTAATTAGAAACTTGCACATAGATTTTACTACACACTTGTCAAATTCCTAAAAATGTAATTGTTGATATTTTAATAAAATGTTACTGAATTTACAGAATAATCTAGAAGTGATATTTTTATAGTACCTTCTTCTCACACAGAGGCATATATATAGATTTTTTCTTTATGTCCATTTGCATAGTTCTAGAATTTTCAACATATAGGCTTTGCTCTTTCTTTGCTAGATTTATTCCTACATTGAATTTCTACTGTTTATAATTGGTACTGTAAATATTCAAATATTAGCTGACCCGACTATCAGCCGAGGCACCTGAATTTTACCACAACAACTGCATAAAATATGTGCCGAACTACTCAGCTTATCTATGGTATATAAAGAAAGTTGTTGGGGTTTCTATCTTTTTTTGTATTCAGACACCTTTTCAAAGGTTAATTAATTAGTAAACAAATGAACTTCCCTAAGTAAGCAAGTCTTCCTTTCACAAATAATAATTACCTTTCCCTCCTTTGCGACATCTGTATACTCTGATGGATATGCCTTTTATATATATTTCATCATTTTATTAAGGGCTCATACAAATTTTATCACAATCCATACATACATCAATTATGTAAAACACATTTGTACATTCATTGCCCTCATCATTCTCAAAACATTTGCTCTCCACTTAAACCCCTGACATCAGCTCTTCATTTTTGCCCTCCCTCCCCGCTCCCTTCTCCCTCATGAACCCTACATAATTTATAAATTATTGTTTTGTCATATCTTGCACAGTCCTATATCCACCTTCGCCCACTTTTCTGTTGTCCATCCCCCAGGGAAGAGATCACATGTAGATCCTTGTAATCGGTTCCCCCTTTCCAACGCACCCTCCCTCCTCCCTCCTGGTATCGCCACTCTCACCACTGGTCCTGAAGGGATCATCACCCTGGATTCCCTGTTTTCCAGTTCCTATCTGTACCAGTGTACATCCTCTGGTCTAGCCAGATTTGTAAGGTAGAATTGGGATCATGATAGTGGGGGAGAGGCAGGCTGGTGTGCTTCTTTCATGTGGGCTTTGTTGCTTCTGAGCTAGATGGCTGCTTGTTTACCTTCAAGCCTTTAAGACCCCAGATGCTATATCTTTTGATAGCCAGGCACCATCAGCTTTCTTTGCACATTTGCTTATGCACCTGCTTTGTCTTTAGCAATTGTGTGGGGAAGGTGAGCATCATGGAATGTCAGTTTAATAGAACAAAGTATTCTTGCACTGAGGGAGTATTTGAGTTGAGGCCCAGAGTCCATTTGCTACTTTAATACTAAATCTATACATATATGCGCATAGATCTATTTACACGTCCTCATATAAATATATTTACATATGTACATGGCTGTATTTAGACCTCTATAAATGCCCTTTGCATCCTAGCTCTTTCCTCTATTTCCTTTTACTTTCCTCGTGTCCGACTATCATGCTCAGCCTTCATTTGGGTTTCAGTAATTCCTCTCCATTATATTACCCTTGGTCATGCCCTACCAGGCCTTCCACACCCTCCTCATCACCGATTTGGATCACTTGTTGTTCCCTTATCCCTGGGTTTGTTAACCCCGCTACCTTTCCCCCCATCTCTCCCTCTCCCATGTCCCCCTGAAACTGTCGGGCCCATTGTTTTCTCCTCCAGATTGTTCATCCAGCCTATCTTATTTAGACAGACCTGTGGAGATAATAACATGCACAGAAACAAGACTTTGCAAAAACAAGCAACAAAATAAAACAAAACAACAACACTAACAAGCCAATGAGAAAAAAAAGACAAAAACACAACAACAAGAAAGAAAAGCTTGTAGTTAGTTCAAGGACTGTTTGTTGGCCTTTAGGAGTGTTTTCCAGTCAAGTCTGTTGGGGCATCAAGCCCTGACCCCAAAGCCTATTTTTGATACTCCCTGGGGACTTTGTTGCTCTGCTCCCCTTGGTGTTCTGCTCCATGCCCTTAATGTTTTGCCTCGGTGTGGTGGCATCAGATGGGGCGGAATTCCCACACTGTGTCTCCAGTGTTGTCCCCTGTAGGGCTTTGGTTCAGTGAGGGATGTGGTGTCTCATAGTGGGGCTGGCCATATAGTCTCTGTGGATTGGCTGCTCTGAGAGGGAGCCCTTTATATTTTTATCCAAAAATTTTAAAATGACTGTTACACATGACAGGACCTATTTCAGAAATCTAATGCAGCACTTCAAAGATTTCCATGGACAACTTGGTGATCTGGTACCATTGTGTCTTTGAAGATATCCAAATGAACCATTTTTCAATCTATTGAGGGTCAGAACTCATTGATAATTTATATAATGCCCAGATGTGGGAGCAGGAGATTCACAAGTACATATTTTATTAAAAATTCAGTATCCTGAGGGACTTCTAGGAGGATAGGGGTCTAAGCAGGTCTACAAATCTAAACAGACACCAAGAAAAGAATTTAAGATCTGTAATCTCAACTCGGTAAATCCTCAAAACTAAGTGAAAGGTTATAGCAACGAACCACAGGCTGAAACAAGAAAAAAAAAGTGAATTTCAGATGTCACAAAACTTTTCTTTTATACTGTCTTTGCTCATCCTTCTTCTTGTGTGAGCAATGGCAGAAATTTCAGCAGAAAAATAAACCCAGGTTCATGTTCTTTGACTCGAGAGTGAGGAGGACAAACTTTGCTGTCACATTGTTAAATGTGGCTGAAGGACTAGAGCCTCAGTCTATTCTGAATTAGACCCAAAACCCTTTTGTTGACCACTGGACATACCCTTACAGAAGGGTCTCGGGACGAGATGAGACAGTCAGGGTGCGACATAGCAACGATGAAAAATACAATTTTCCTCTAGTTCCTAAATGCTTCTTTCCCCCCCGCCCCCACTGTCATGATCCGAATCCTACCTTGCAAGTCTGACTAGACTAGAGAATGTACACTGGTAAAGATGAGAACTGGAAACACAGGGAAGCCAGGGCGGATGATTCCCTCAGGACCAGTGGTGTGAGTGGGGTTACTGGGAGGGCATAGGGAGAGTGGGTTGGAAAGGGGGGACCTACTTCAAGGACCTGCATTTGACCTCCTCCTTGGGGGACATACAACAGAAAAGTGGGGGAAGGGAGAGATGGGACAGATCCAGATATGACAAAATAACAATTTATAAATTATCAGGGGTTCATAAGGGAGGGGGGAGTGGGGAGGGAGGGGAAAAAATGAGGACCTGATGCCAGGGGCTTGGGTGGAGAGCAAAAGTTTTGAGAATGATGAGGGCAATGAAATGTACAAATGTGCTTTACACAATTGATGTATGTATGGATCAAGATGGGTGGTGTATGAGTCCCTAATTTAAAAAAAAGTGGGGGAAAGTGGGAAGATGCCATTATATTTTAATTCATTTTTTCTACACTTTAAAAAAATCCCCTCATATTATACTTAACCTTAAATAATACATTGTTTAATGGTATTTTAAAAATATTATATGCCATCTATGTAAAAAGAAAGAAATAAAATGTTTTGAAACCGACTGTGGTAGCAATTTTACAATACTGTTTTATGTGATTGATGGAATGTTATGATATATGTAAGAGCTCCCAATAAAATATATATTTTTTAATTTTTAAAAAAAGAACTCACGAAGGTTAAGAGAGGAAGTGGTGAGAAAACACTGGAGCCCCACCCACTTAATTGCCTAGAACTAGTAGTATGACTGAAGTAGTGTGACTGAAGCAGACAATTAAATCCTAAGACCTGAAGGAGAAGCCTGATTAAAAGTTTCTTTCAGAAATTAGTGCATTAAAAAGCAGTGAACACATAAGGAAACTGAGAAAGCCACTCAGATGCTCAGAGCTAACACATTGTAATGGTCTAATACACCAGATTTGGCAAAACAAATTTTAAAAATATACAAAAATACTGAAACTGGTAGCCCATTCAATAGATCAAGAGGAAAAACGAGAAATCATCTCTAAGGAAGTCTAGATACTAGATAAAACAAACACATTCACAAGTACTATATGAAAACAAACAACCAGAAATCAGGAAAATGATACATGAACAAAAAGAATATTAATTAAGACAACTAGTATAAAAAAGGAGTCAAGCAGAATTACTGGGACTGAAAACTTAGATTTGAGCTGGAAGAACAAAGAATCAGTGTGATCGTTAAGGTTGTGTCAATTTCGCTGAGCCATGATTCTTTGGTTTGGCAGCTATGATGTAGCCATCATCCTTGATGATAGCTGATACAATATAATCACTTCCATTATGAGAGTTGCTATGAGCAACCAATCAGTTCAGATGGGTGTTTCCTCAGATTATGGCCTACATCAAAACTATATACAGACATTCAGCAAAGCTAGCTTGCTTTTTCCTCATTGTGAGTCCTGCATTCAACTCTCATAACCTAATCGCTGGTTCTTGGGACTGAAGCCAGCTGCCTGGCGTGTTAGCTGTCATTTGGGGGATTTGTTGCCCTACGTAACCTGTGACCCATTAGCCTACTATCTTACTTGCCAAACCTGGAGTAACTAACCTCCATAGCGTGTGGCTGCAACAATGGGTTCAAGCGTGGGAGCAGTTGTGAGGATGGCACAGGACCAGGCACTGGTCTGTTCTGTTGTGCACAGGGTGGTTATGGGTCAGAGCTGACTCAATGGCACTTAACATCAACACAGCCTGCTAGAAGCCTGGTGCCACCAGCTCCTGTGGCTACGTGATCAGGATAAGCCTCCAGCCTGATGTCTGACCCATGGAACTGGGATTTGGCAGCTTTACAACTACATGAGCCATTTCTTTGAGATCAATCTCTCTCTTCTCCTCTTCTCGCGTCCCTCCTCCTCTCTCCCTTCTGCCCTCCCTCCCCTTCACTAAGACTATCAGTGAAGTCATGGACAAGGCAACCCACACTGGTGATATAAAGACAAAACCAAAAAGGAACAACTAAAAACTAACAAAGCCTGATGCAATTGTGGAACAACATGAAGCAAACTAATATATATGTGTGTGTGTCTGTGTGTGTATATGTATGTATAAATGCATGTATATATCATGAGAATTCTAGAAGGAGAAGAGAAAGGGAATGAGATAGAAATAACATTTGAAGGAAAAACAGCAAAAAAGCATCAGATCCTGTGATGGCAAAAGGATTCAACTAATTTTTTTAAGATAAATATATTGACACTTTAACAATGTACTGGCATCGTAAGCCTTTCAGTTCATAAATATAGAATGTCTTTTAACTTTTTTCAGCACAGTTTTATAGTTTTAATGTTCAAGATTCTCATCTTATTAGTTAAATAAATGATCCACAGATCAGCACAGTATCAAAATTCTAACAGCTTTCTTTTCAGAAATGAAAATATATATTTTTTCATATATAAATATATGGAATTGAAAATGACCCAAAGTAGCCAAAGCAATTAAAAACTCGGGCCAAGTAGAAAGACTCATATTTTTCAATTAGAAAACATAATATAAACCTATAGTAATCAAAGTAGTCTGGTGGTGCCAAAAAGTCTGACATATAGATGAAAACAATAGAATTGAGGATTAAAAAATAAACCAACACATCTATGGTCAATTGGTTGCTGACTAAAGTCTATTTATTCAGTGGTAAAAGTCTACATTTTTCAAAACATGTACTGGGAAAACAGAATCTTCACATGCTAAAAATGAAGTTGGATACATACCACATATGATATATGAAAAAAATTAACCCAGAACATATCAATGACTTAACTGTAAGAATTTAAACCATAAAATTCTTAGAACAAAACATATGGGTAAGGAACTAGTTTTAACAAAAGATTATCAGATATAATAATATCAAAAGCATGAGTAAGAAACAAAATACGCATATTGGACTTCATCCACATTAATAACATAAGTGTATCAAAATATGATTTTATCAACAAAGTGCAGAGACAACCTACAGAATGGAAGAAAGTATTTTGGAGTCATCTATTTGATAAAGGTTTAATATCTAGAATATAAAGACCCACAACTATATACATATATATATGTATATATATGCCAAGGACTTAAATAGACATTTCATTAATGAAGATTTACAAATGGCTAATAAGCACAAGAGATGTTCAAGATCATTCGCTTTTAGTCTAATGCATGTGAAAACCACAGTGAGATTCCACACCTCCACCATCACCACCAGGTCAGCTTTCCTCAGGAAATGAAAAATGAGACGTGCTGGCATGGTTGTAGAGGGATTGGAATCTCTTGCACTGCTGATGGGATTGGAAAATGGTGCAAACGCTATGGAGAACAGTTTGGTAGTTCCTTAAATAATTAAAAATGGAATTAAAATGTTGTTGTTAGGTGCACAAGTCAGTTCTGATTCAGAGAGGCATTATGTACAAAAGAATGAAATACTGCCTAGCCTTGTGCCATCCTCACAATTGCTCCTTTGAGTCTATTTGTACAGCTACTGTGTCAGTCCATCCACTGTGTTGCCCTTCTTCTTTACCAAGCATGATGTCCTTCTCTAGGGACTATGCTCTCCTGAAAACAAGTCAAAGTATGTGAGAAGGAATCTTGAATCATTGTTTCTAGAGCATTCTGGCTGTACTTCTTCGAAGACAGATTTGTTTTCCTTTTGGCAGTCCATGCATGGTACTTTCAATATTCTTTGCTAGCACCATAATTTTTCTTTGGTCTTCCTTATTCAATATTTAACTTTCACTTGTATATTAAGTGATTAAAAATACCATGGTTTGGATCAGGCACACCTTAATCATATAAGTAACCAACCTGCTTCAACACTTCCCATTTATTAAGACCTAAAGAGGTCTTGTGCAGCAGATTTACCCAATGCAATGAGCTGTTTGATCTCTTAGTTGCTACTTCCCTGCGCATTGATTGTGGATCCAAGCAAGACAAAAATCCTTGACAACTTCAAGCTTTTCTCCCTTTGCCATGTTGTTACCTATTGGTACAGTTGTGAGGATTTTGATTTTCTTTACATTGAGTTGTAATCCATACTGAAAACTGTAATCCTTGATCTTTATCTGCAAGTACTTCGAATTCTCCTCACTTTTAGCAAGCAAGGTTGTATTATTTACATAGCTAAGGATGTTAATAAGCATTCCTCCAATCCTGATGTCACATTCTTCTTCGTATAATTCAGCTTCTCTGATTACTTGCTCAAAATACAGATTGAGTAAGTATGGTGAGAGGATATAAATCTGTTGTACACCTTTCTTGATTTTAAACCATACAGTATTCCCTTGTTCTATTTGATACAGGTATAAGTTCCTCATGAGCATAATGAAATGTTCTGGAATTCTCATTATTCTCCAGTCTATAGTTTGTTATGATCCAAACAGTCAAAAACCTTGGTTTGGTCAATAAAACACAAGTAAACATCTCTCTAGTATTCTCTGCTTTCAGCCAAGATCTGTCTGGCATCAGTAATGACATTCATTGTTCCACGTCCTCTTCTGAATCTTGCCTGAACCTCAGGCATTCCCTGTCAATGCACTGTTGCAACCATTATTACATCTAATGATCTTCAGCAAACAATTTACTTACATGATATCAATAATATTGTTCTATAATTTGAGCATTCTATTGGGTCACCTTTCTTTGGAATGGATATAAATATGGATCTCTTATAGTCAGTTGACCCAGTAGCTGTCTTTCAAATCTCCTGGTACACAATAGTAAGTGTTTCTAGTGCTTCATCAGCTGGTTTCAATTAGCATTCCTGGAGCCTTGTTTTTGACTAATGCTTTCAGTGCAGCATGAAGCTCCTGTGCTACTTCTTGAAATGGTGGAATGTTGACTAGCTCTTTTTGGTACAGTGACTCTGTGTATTCTTTCCATCTTTTTTTTTTGGGGGGGGGGAATGTATTTATGCAAATTTTATTGAAACTTATTGTAAATAAAGATTTTTCTCAGTGGTCTATAAAATGCACTTGGACGGAACTTGTTGAGTAGGATGGCACCCCTCCCACTTATTGCACACACGGTGCTCAGACAGGACAGAGCGTGGCCTGCTGGAAGGTGGCTGAGACACAGGGTCTCGTGCAGTGGCTCATGGATGGGAGGACTGGGTCTTGACTGGCTGGTCAGCAATCCGGGAAGAATCACGAAGGGTCATGACTGTTCTGAGCCTGAAGAGAGTGGCTCTAGTGTCCCCGTGGGGGGGGGAGCCACTTTTGACAAATGACAGCCATTATAACAGTCATGCAGTGTGTTACCAGCTTGGCAGGCATTCGGTCTTCATCTACAAAGTCCCCTCGGGGCCCATCCCCACACTAAGCTCTGATGGGCCTAGATAACACTGCAGCCAGCAGCAGCCGGGGGATAACCCCAGAAAGTGCAGTGCAATGCTATGCTCTTCAGAAAATGAAACTTCACTGGCAGGTGCCCACCTCAGGGTGGGCCTGGGACCAATCACTGGACAACCTTGGGTCTCAGGTCACACAGCCCTTCCTAACTCCTCTGAGCTTCCTCCATTAGAAAGCAGGCTTCACCCCACACCCCAAGAGGTACTCCAAACTGCTGGACCTCTGGGCCATCCCCACCCGGTATACCTCCTCACGCTGGAAGCCAGGGTCCCGCCACGGTGGCATTTGATTAGACACCCCAGGGGTGCCCACTCTGCTAACCATGGGAAGCCTGGCTCACAGGCCCTCTAAATCTGCCTTCCCTGTCAGGTGTCCCACCTAAGCCCATATTGCCTAATGGGCCCCTTTAAGCTGTCGCTTCATGTTTGCCCCATGTCCCAAATTAGGTGTCTACTGCTCAAATGAGTGTTCCTACCACACCCCTCGGGTTCTGAAAGGCAGGCTTGGTCAGAATGGTTTTAGAGGGTGTCGCCTGGGTCTGACAGAACCAGAACATCTGGCTCTGAGCACACATTAGCCGTGATGCTGGCCGGGGACCGGCCACCTGTTTCTACCTAGGATGCATTTACACACAATGGTTCCCACGATGCTACCAGTGGTGGAATCCACCATCTAAATGGGCTCCCAAGGTGCTACCTGACCAGCAGAGGCCCGAGCACATGCTACACAGGGCCCCCGCCCAGACTCCCGCTTGGCCTGCATGCAGGGACAGGGATGGTGAGAACAGTCACCACCTGACAAGTGGGTGGTAACACGCAGAATGGATGAGAACACATGAAAAGGAGAAGAGGGGAAAAACCTCAAACCACAACCCCCCCCTTCCAGGGCAGGAAACATCAAATACAAAACCCAAACAATTACAAAACTCCTCCCAGGCCACTTAGATTCTAGACTACAGGAGCAGCTCGGGCTCTGGTGTATCTATGAAGACAAAGCAATGCAGTAAGCCTGTGCAGAGGAGGGCCAGCTGGGGGCAGGGACGGGGACTCGGCATGCGAAGGCCGAAGGGGCAAGAAACTGCTCTGCCACCGGAGTCCTGGGAGCCCTCGGGACCCACTGGATGTGCCCTTCACTGGCTCCCGGGCAGGTTCGGTGGCTTCCTTGCAGTCCTGCCACTAGCAACAGCAACCAGCCTCACGACTGAAGCTACCTGGGAAGGAAGCAAGCACGGTCCTTCCGGCCACTGCTACCCAAGCAGAAATCCCCGCGCACCCCAGCTTCACAGCTAATGCAGCACTTCCTTTACACTCACTCACTCGCTCACATACACACACATGTACCGGGCCCTGCAAATGCAACCGAGGCCTTCCAAGTCTAAAGCCCTCCCCACAGTCTGGACTCCAGTCATCTTAGTCCCTTAGGTTGGTTGGAGTCAAACCAGATCCAGGTGCTCTCTGGGTGGTAATTGAACACGTGCTTTTGGGGGCGTATTTACAGTTCACAGGTTGGTTAGTTCACGCATTACAGTAGTTGCGCCATTAAACACAGGCTCAGCTAAACACTCAAGTAACAAAAGCACTTCAGGGACATGAGTCCCCGATGGGTCAGGACTGCCCACTGCCAGCAATGGGCGGCCCACCAGGAGGCCTGGGGCATGCCCGTGGCCAGCAGGTCCTGGCCGGGAACCGGGACCCCGGGAGTCAGTGCATGCGATGACGAAGCCGACTGAGGCCATGCCAGCAGGTGTCAGCCCTTCCTCTTGGGCAGCAGGGCGCCGGTGGGTTCACCCCACCCGTCGTTGCCTCGTATCCCAGCTCAGCCATGCACTTCAGGCCCCATTGGGGGTCAGTTTGGCCTTCCGCTCGACGCATGGCCCCTTGGCAGAGTACTGCACCAGCAGGAAGGGCTCCTTGGTCTCGCCATCACCCACGATGCTCTCCTCGTCCTCTGACTGGCCGATGCGCTGCAGCCGGAGGTAGCACCAGCAGCCCAGGATCAGGGCCCCCAGGGCAGCGATGGCGATGAGGATGACGATGACAGTGACCACGCCTGTGGTGGGGCTGTGGTCCACGATCGACATGGTGGGCTCTTGGGGGGCTCTGCCACAGAGAGCTCTTCTGGGACCGGCTCAGTGAGGCTGGACCTCAGAATCCATGGCGCCGCCCGCAGTCGCCGCTCGCCCTGCAGCAGCCCGAGGGCCCGGCTCCGCCCGCCACTCGGTCCCGGCGCCGCGCACCGTCCGGACGCTGGAGCCAGCTCTGCCCTTTCCATCTTTTTTAATACTTCCTGCATCATTCAATATTTTGCCCACAGACTCTTTCAATAATAATTTTTTTACTCTTTCAATATTTAAACTTGAGGCTTGAATTTTTTTCAGTTTAAGATATACTAAGCCTGTTCTTTCTTTGTCATTTTTCTAACTAGATCGTTGGAGATTTCATTATGATATTATACGTTGTCTTCTGAAGCTACTCTTTGAAATTTTCTGTTGAGCTCTTTGACTTCATAGTTTCTTCCATTTGCTTTAGCTACTCCATGATTGAAAAGAGTCTTTTCTGACATCCGCTTTGATCTCCTTTCTTCCCTTTTTAATGACCTATTGCTTCCTTCATATAGGATGTTCTTAATATCCTCCCACAGCTTTAAGAGTTGTATGAGCCCTAATAAATTGTTTTAAAAAATATCCTCCCACAGCTCATCAAGTCTTCTGTAATTAGTGTTCAATGTAGCAACTTCCTTCTTGAAATGTTCTTGAAATTGTGGTGATTGTATTTTGACTCTCGTGGACTTGTTTTAATTTTCTTCGGCTTCTACTTGCACTTATATATGAGCAATTGATGGTCTGTTCCCCAGTCAGCTGCTAGTCTTATTTTAGCTAGCTGCTGATAATGAGCTTTTCCCTCATCTCTTCCCACAGATGCAGTCAATTTTATTTCTGTGTGTTCCATCTGAAGAAGTCTATGTGTACAGTTACCATTTGTGTTGTTGAAAAAAGATATTTGCGGCCAGCAAACGATCCCTGAACTAACTACAAGCTTTTCTCTTGTGAAAAAAGATATTTGCTATGAATAAATTGGTCTTGCAAAATTCTATCATGTGTTCTCTGGCTTCATTTCTTTTTTTTTTTTTTTTTTTGAGGATCTTCTTTTATTTATTTATTTATTTATTTATTTAGATTTTAACAATTTATTGGGGCTCATACAATTCTTTTCACAGTTCATATGTATACATACATCAATTGTATAAAGCACATCCGTACAGTCTTTGCCAT
Source organism: Tenrec ecaudatus (assembly GCF_050624435.1). Taxonomy (NCBI): domain Eukaryota; kingdom Metazoa; phylum Chordata; class Mammalia; order Afrosoricida; family Tenrecidae; genus Tenrec; species Tenrec ecaudatus. The sequence continues at coordinate 193,017,818 of NC_134530.1, read as the reverse complement.
AATCATTTTTTTCTCTTTTCTTCTTTTACATTTTATTAGGGACTCATACAACTCTTACCACAATCCATACATATACATACATCAATTGTATAAAGCACATCCATACATTCCCTGCCCCAATCATTCTCAAGGCATTTGCTCTCCACTCTGGCTTCATTTCTATCACCAACACCATATTTTCCAGCTACTGTTCCTTCCTCAGTGGCACAGTGGTATTGAGTTTGCCTGCTAAGCACAGTCAGCAGTTTAAAACCACCAGCTGCTCCTCAGGAGTAAAATGAGGCTTTCTATTCCTGTAAAGAGTTACCGTCTCAGAAACCCACACGGGCAGTTATACCTTCTTCTATAGGGTCACTATGAGTAAGAATCAAACTAGTTGGCATGAGTTTGGTATAGTTTTTTTGGGGGGGGAGGGGTACTTCTTTGTTTCCAACTTTTGCATCCCAATCAATAATAATTATTAATACATCTTGATTGTGTGTTTGATCAACTTCAGACTGAAAATATAGAATTCTTCAATTTCCTTATCATTAGCTTTCGTGGTTGGTGCATAAATTTGAATATTTGTACTGGTTGAATTTCCTTTAAGGCAGATAGATAATAATCCTATCACAAACAGGCTTGTAAATCCTGTAAAGAAGGTAAATCTTGAAAAGTGGCCTTCTTATAAGATTGGACGAGTAGCAGGGGACACTGCGAACCTTCCTCTTTCTCTACCCATTGACCTTTCTACCCAATGGGCCTCTGCTACTGACCATGAGAACTGCCGCTGCCTGCCATGTTTCCACTGACTTTGGAGCCAAGCGACTCTGCACCCACTGTGCAGACTGATTCAAAATGGCCAAGCTCACTAATGCTGAGGATATTTATTGGTCTTTATAGATTCCATTTCATTTTTCATGACTTCCGATTTTCCTAGATTCATATTTCATACATTCCAAGTTCCAATTATTAGTAGAGATTTGCAGATGTTTCTTATCACAGTGAGTTGTGCCCCAGCTGCAAATACAGATGTCAAAGTCTTCCTCCCAGAGCTATATTCCAGTCGTGTCGCATGGTAGACTGCTGTGAGAAGGCAGCCCTTCTTCAATCACGCCTTGAGAGCCTTCCGACTAAACGGCTTGTCCTCCAGCACGATCTCTGACAATGTTCTGCTCCTGTTCATTAGGCGCTCAGGGTCTGACAAGGTTTCCACACTGTGCATAAGGTTTTCAGTGGCTAATTCCACTTAAGTGGACAACCAATTCCTTCTCTTAGTCTGCTCTTAGTCTGGAAACTTGGAGGAAACCTGTTCACTTTGGTTTGTCTTGCTGGCATTTGAAAGACCAGTGACATAGCTTCCAGCAACACACCAACACACAAGCCAACATAGTACGACAAACTGACAGACAAGTGGTGGAGAATTAACATATGATCCAGTAATTCTAGACCTAAGTATATATCCAAAGGAACTGAAAGCAGGAACTCAGAGAATTGCACCCAATGTTCACTATAGTGTTCAGAATAGCCATACACACAAAAAATAATAATAAGGAAACAACCCAAGCAGTCATTGAAGGAGGAACAGATAAACAAAATATGTTATATGCATAAAAAGGAATATTAATGAACCCTATAGGGTAAGCTATGGACTGTTAACCACAAAGTACAGGGTTCAAACTCACTAGCTGATCTGGGGGTGGGGGCTTGGGGAAAGAGGAGGTTATCTGTTCCCATAGAGATTTAAAGCCTTGAAAATCCTCGGTATGGGCACTGTGAGTTGGAATCAATTCAATGGCAAGGAGTTTTGGCAATGGCATTGCTCTGTCATGAAAACAAGTTAAGCTGTGACATATGCTATAACATGGTTAACTTTGAAAACATTGTACTGAGTGAAGTAAGTCGGACATAAATATCTGGTGCAGCCAAATCAACACAGACAAAAGTGTATTAGTGTTTACCAGGGATGGGTGAGTGGAAGGAAAGGGGAAGTTACTGCTTGACAAGTGCTGAGTTTCTGTTAAGGTTACTGAATACATTTGGAAATGGACAGTAGTGAATGTTGCACAGCGTGGTCAACATAAATATTTTATACATAAAATGTATTCTACATACAAAAATGGTTATAATGGCAAATGTTTTGTAAATTTTACTATAGAAATAATGTATCATGGAATTTTGCTATTTCCCTAAAGCATTGCTATAATGGTCTGCAAGCCATCATAAATAAACTCATTTGTCATATTGAATACCAAGGCAACAGAACAAAAGTGTAAAATCCAATAATCCTAAGGGGGCTATACTGTGTAAAAATAAGAACCACAGCTCTTAGTTTATTACTAGTATTAAAGTTAAGCATTTTCTTTAGAAACAGAAAAAGAATTCTTTGTTTCTCTGCTATATGGCTGCTTATTTAACTTCAAAACTTTAAGACCCCATATGCTATATAATAATAGCCGAACACCATCAGCTTTCGTCACCACATTGGCTGGTGAACTCATTTTTTTCTTCAGTGATTGTGTCAGGAATGCATGTGCATCACAGAATGCCAGGTTATTAGACAAAATGTTATTGCATTGAGGGATGGCTTAAGTAGAGGTCCAATGTCTGTCTGCTACCTTAATACTTAACATATAAATACATGTATATAGACCTATATCCCTATCATTATATATTAATATGTTTACATATACACATGAACCTGTGTGATCACAAGGTGTTGATGGGATCAGGTATCAGGCATCAGAAGACCCAAAACAATATGAATGAGGGGGATTGGAATGGAGACACAAATCCCATCTGTAGACAATTGAACATCCCCTCACAGAGGGCTCAAAAGGAAGGGACAAGTCAGCCAGGGTGTAGTATAGCATAGACAAAACGCACAACATTCCTTTAGTTTTTTAATGCTTCTTCCCCACCACTACCATGTCCCCAGTTCTGCCTTATAAATCCTGCTAGACCAGAGCATGTAAACTGGCACAGATAAGAACTCTCAACACACGAAATCCAGGACAGATAAACCCCTCGCGAACAATAATGGGAGAAGCGATATCATGAGTGTGGGAAACAGAAAGCTTATTCCCCAGGTTGCCCCCCCATAGTATATGCCAAACCTAAAGTGCTGCTTGCTAACACATGGTCAATAAGTATACACTTGGAGGTTATCTCCCTGAGCGTAATCAGCCATCTAGAGTGATTAGACCCTATAGTCTGTCCCACCCTACGTGGGGCGCACTCCCTTCTAATAAGGATAGTAGATTGTTTCCTTGAAGGAGAGCCCAAAGACAAGGTCAAGCCAACTCAGGGAGGACCAAGGTTAGGTTGCCATCTTGACTTTAGTGTCTGCCCATCTTGTCACATGTATGCCCCTAGTACCTCCCCTTCCTATTGCATATACACCCCTAGCTTGTTCCCCTTCTTGTTTCACGTATGCCTATGGTACAACGCCGTCCTGTTATGATATAATTAGGGGGTCTTGTATGTCCCTAAGTGTATATAAGCCGAGATTGGAAATATATTCACTCTCTCTGCACAGATGTGGCTGTTGAGATCATGGCCATCCAAGACAGGAGCAATTGCATGCTTCACCTTGTCTGATGCCTCTTTAATTTTACCCCTCAATTAGACAACCGCCCCTTGGGCCTGTTCAATTGTGGGGGTTGGTATCCCACACATGAGGGCAGGGGGAAGGTGGGAGAGAAAGGGGGCAAAAGAGGGTACCAATTGCAATGATTGAAGTATAAATCAATCCCCCCTAGGGTGGTGAACAACAGAAATGTGGGGGAAGGAAGACATCAGACAGTGTAAGAAATGAAAATAATAGTGATTTATAATTTATCAAGGGAAAAGGGAGGGAAAAAAGAAGAGCTGATACCAAGGGCTCAAGTAGAAGGGAAATATTTAGAAAATGATGATGGCAACATATGTACAAATGTACTTGATACAACTGATACTTGCTTATAAGAGCTCCCAATAAAATGATTTATTTTAAAAAAAGAGAGAAAGAGAGATGAGCCGGCCAGAGTGCAGTGTAGCAATGATGAAACATACACCTTTCCTCTAGTTCCTAAATGCTTCCTTCCCCCCACCACCCCCACCAACTATCATGATCCCAATTCTACCTTACAAATCCGACTAGACCTGAGGTTGTACACTGGTACAGATAGGAACTGGAAACACAGGGAATCCAGGACAAATGATCCCTTCAGGACCAGTGATGAGAGTTGCGATACCAGAGGGTGAAGGGAAGGTGGGGTAGAAAGGGGGAACAGATTACAAGGATCTACATATAACTTCCTCCCTGGGGGACAGGCAGCAGAAAAGTGGGTGAGGGGAGACATCAGACAGTGTAAGATATGACAAAATAACAATAATTTATAAATTATCAAGGGTTCATGAGGGAGCGGGTGGGGAGAGAGAGGAGAATGAGGAGCTAATAACAAGGGCTCAAGTAGAAAGCAAATGTTTTGAGAATGATGATGGCAATAAATATACAAATGTGCTTGACACAATGGATAGATGTATGGATTGTGGTAAGAGTTGTATGAGCCCCCAATAAAATGATTTTTAAAATAAATTAATTAAATTTAAAAAATTTTTAAAGAATTCCTGCTTACACGTTAATAAATTCAGATGAGAAAAAGAGCCCTTAATTTAGCAATAGCTGGGTAATTGAGTAATAGAGGGACAATCTGTTTTGCTTTAAAGAAAATTTATCATTCCCTTTTAGAGGCCCATAAAAGAACTTTGGATGATTATATATAATATATATATTCATTTTAAAAGACTTTTTTCTAGATTATTTATGTAGTCAAAAAAGAAGTTAGAACATGAGTCCAGTGGAACTAACCTTTAAAGCCAATTGATACGTGGCTGAACTCCAGATATCCCTCTCTGATATTAACTGGTTAATATCACTCTCCATTCTTCCTCTTTGTAATGTATATAAATCATGGTATTCTTCTACAATTCTAAAAGAAAATTAAGAAACAGTTATATAGAGATTTAAAAAAATAATAATTTTAAAATTTCAAATAAAATGTTCTAAAACAGTAAATTTGCTCCCTTAAAAATTGCTGTAAGATAATTTCTTAACATATGCTATCACAAAATTTCTTATGTTATGATAATGCCATAAGAACTATTATATTATTTCTGGATACACTAATACAATTGTATGGACAATGAAATTAGAGAAAAACAACATTTATTTTAAAATTTTACAAAACTCTTAGTAAAGGTTTAATATATTTTCCCTGCTCTAAACATATTTTATCTTATGCTTTCTTTTTCAGTTCACTAGAATTTTAATATAGTATCCCCAAAATATAATACTATATTAAATAAAAAATTATAAGTAAAAATTGCAGTAGTAGAATGATAGTATGGCTAAGCTTCTTCCTCATGTATTAGTTATTGAGTGATTACACAGTGCATAATTGTGAGATACCATATTTGAAAATTATGTATCATTAAAATAAGATGTTTAAAATCCTCTTCCAAACACCCAAAACTGAGGTATAATTATACTTTTCTTAACTACCAGAATATCCCTATTCCTCCTAACTTACCCTGATGCTTTACTGAGAATCAAGAGCTCATCTGTGATCAAAACTTATCACAATCTTTTTAAGTACTCCCTCATATGAGATGTATGATAGCTTTAAGAATTAAAGGGCAGTGATGTAGAAATTTTCTAACAAAGTTAGTAACCATGATATACAAGTTCCAAAGTCTTATTCTACTTAGAGGTTTCTACTTATACAAAATAAAACTCAAAATGAGAAAAGCTGTAAACATATACTAAGAATGAGAATGTGGAATGCACAAAGTATGAGTCTAGGAAAATTGAAAGTTATCAAAAGCTGCAATGAAGCATAAAGATCCATATTTCAGCATCAGGGAGCTGCCATGGACTAGTACTGCCCATTCTCAATCAGAGAGGCATATGGTTTACTATGCCAAGAACGTCAAATCCAAGAGGAATGGCATTGCATTGTCAAATATATATATATTTCAAGATCTATCTTGAAGTAAAATGCTGTTGGTGATAGATGAATATTCAGTGGTGGGATTCAGGCAGTTCGAATGGTTGGCCAGAACTGATACCTACTATTTTGTTGAGTTCAGCAAACCAGTTGTTAAAATGGCCATGGTAAGCAGGGTTCTCTCTAAGGTTGTGGCTGAGTAGCTGCTCAATGAGGAAATCGCAAATTTACATTCTTTATTCTTTTTTAACATTCATCTGTGCAATAGCGATTTCTAATCACCCACAATAATGTTTATTCTGTACATAGGTATTAAAAAGTAGAACTATGATTGTAATATATATTTATTCATTTCATAAAACTTGTTATACTTTTGATGAAATATTACATTTTTATTCCCTTGTGTGTGTTAGTTCAATAAACAAATAATGTGAAAAGAAAAAGTGCCAAATGACCAGAGGGCGACACAATGTCATGCATTTCAGCTTTGTGATATCCCAAATTCTCACGAGTATGAGTAAGTTATGTAATTTCTGAAAGCATTCAAAATGCTAAAAATATTGTCAGAACAATTGCTGTAAGTGCAACAGAAGTGGACAGAGGCTTTTCAAAGATGAACAGAAGATGCTCAGAGAAAAGAAACTGCCTAAGTGTTCCTAATAGATCAGACACAATGACTGTCATCTAATTGGCCTACCTCTAAAAGAATGGGATCCTCCTCCTACAGTGACAAGATGGGTAAAAGTATATCACACAACCAATGACATTCAGATAAAAGCGAAGAACATTGCAAGTGAGGATACTAATCAAGAAGTAATATGGAAATATCTTTAAAAATGAGTTTATTACAGGGAATCCAGAACAGGTGATCCCTTCAGGACCAGTGCTGAGAGTGGTGATACTGGGAGGGTAGAGGGAAGATGGGGTAGAAAGGGGCAGCCAATTACAAGGATCTACATATAACTTACTCCCTGGAGGACGGACAACAGAAGAGTGGGTGGAGAGAGACATCAGACAGTAGAAAATATGACAAAATAACAATAATTTATAAATTATCAAGTGTTCATGAGGTGGGGTGGGGAAGGAGGGGAAAAATTGAGGAGCTGATACCAAGGGCTCAAGTAGGAAGCAAATGCTTTGAGAATGATGATGGCAACAAATGTACAAATGTACTTGACACAATGGATGTATGTGTGGATTGTGATAAGAGTTGTATGAGCCCCTAATAAAATGATTTTTTAATGGGTTTATTGTTTTATCAAATTTTAATATTTCTAAGTAATTTAAAACAATATCCTCTAACATAATCCAGTTTTGATCTTAAGGGAAAACCCAGGATAGGGTCAAAGAAGGGCATTATGTAATATTTAAAGGCCCAATTGAACAAGAGGACAGAAACATAATAAATATATATGCACACAATGGAAGAGCCTCAAAATATATTACCATATATACTTGTGTATAAGCCAAGTTTTCCAGCACATTTTTAATGCAGTTTTGTGGTAAAATTAGGTGCGTTGGCTGATATTCTGGTCAGCTTAGTCTCTAGTATATACGGTAATCAAATTCTTCAGAATAGAAGATATCAACAACTCGATAATAATAGCAGGAGACTTTAATATAACACTTTTGAAAAATAATAGAACAACTAGAAAGACACTCAAAAAAGACAGAAGCACTAACAATGCAATCAATCACTGTGTTAGACTGGGTTGACTAGAGAAACAAATTCAGAGCCATTCATAAAAAATGTGTAAGAAAGAGCTTTATATCAAAGAGCAATTGTATATTGAGAAAACAGCCTAGCCAGTTCAGATCAAGCCCATAAGTCTGACATTAGCCCATATGTCTGATACTAGTCCATAAATTCCTGTTTAGGCTCATGCAGCACATGCAAAGTAGCCGCATGCAGGAAGATCACAGGTCCGTGGGTGAAGTCTTGTGGATCCAGTGATGATAGAAGCATCTCCAAGGCGCTGGCTGCCATCAGCATGGACCCAAATGGTTATCAATAGGAAGGTGAAGCAGAGAGAGAGAGAGGAAGTTCCCAGAATGCTCATGATTAGGCCATGTCCACAAAAAGGCATCATCAGGGTATGACCTGACTGACATGCTAAACTCCATCCCTTCATTCTTTTAATGAGTTGACATGAAATTGTGTAACTACCACCAGCACACATATCAAAAAAAGAGGAACCATAATAAACACCCTAACCCAGCATCTCCAACAATTACAATAAGAGCATCAAAATAAACTTATAATCACCAGAAACAATAAAAATTATCAAGTGGATAAAGAGAGTTCTTTGAAAGAATTAACAAAACAATAACCTACTGGCAAATTTAATAAATGAACTATTGAATGTTATAGTAAAAATGTAAATCCCTGTCTAATCTGTAATGAAAATGAAAATATATACATTTATACATATATTTACACCAATCACAAAAAAGGAAAAGGAGAACATGCAAATAACATGAATTAAAGACTCAAATGGTTAAAAAACAAACTCAAATGGTGGCATCAGAACAGAATGAACTGAAATAAAATGTATAACAGAATACTATGAAGAACTATACTCCAACAAATTTGAAAAGCTAGAAAGACAAATATAAAGAAACACATTCCCTACCTAAACTGACACTGACTGATAGAGAAAACCTGAACAGATTCATAACAAAAGAAGTTGATCGGGTCATTAAAAACCCCAGCGACAACAAGTCTAGGAGCACAGAGAGCCGCTGGTAAATTCTACCATACCATTTGAAAAGAGCTGACCCCACCATTCCACTAAAGCTCTTCAGATACACAAGTAAGGGGATATAAAATGATGGGATACCCCTGAATTCACTTTATGAAGTAAGCATAATCCTGATACCAAAACCAGGCAAAGACATCACTAAAAAAGTACATTATAGGCCAATTATCCCTCATGAACAAAGCTGCAAAAATTATCAACAAAATCCTAGTCTATATAGATGACCAAGTGGGATTCAGACCAAATATACAAAGATGATTCTGCATTAGAATAATCATCAATGTGATCCATCACATAAATGAAATAAGTGAAAATAACCATATAGCTCAGCTTTGACAAAGTCCCAAAATACAACAAATGGGGACGATATAATTTCCTTAACAAATAATGCTGGCTAAACTGGAAAACTATTTGCAGAAGAATAAAACAGGCCATACCACACCATATACAAAACTGAACTAAAAATGGATAAAAGACATAAATGTAAAACCTAGAACTATAAAAATCATCAATGAATAACAGGGTCAAATTTAGAGGCCCTAATACATGGCAGAAACACAAAAAGAGCAGAAGGTAAATTAGGACTTCCTAACAATGAACACTTGTGTGCATCAACATATTTCACCAGAAGAGTCAGAAGAGAACCAAATAACGGGGGAGGTTGTGTTGGAAATTATGTGTCAGACACGGGACTAATCTCTAGAATGCATAGAAAACTTCAACACCTAGACAAGAAAAAGACAAACATCCTAATTAAAAATTGGGCAAAGAACATGAACAGACACTTCACCAAAGAAGTCATTCAGGCAGCCGACAAACATATGCAGGAATGCTGGCAATAATTAGCCAGTCGAGAGCTGCAAATGAAAATAAGAAAATATTGCCTCACCCCAGCGTTATAGCAACACAAAACAAAAGAAAAACCTGAAAACAACAAACGCTGGTAAAGATGTGGAGAGACTGGAACCCTCATACACGGCCAATGGGACTGTAAAATGGTACAACTACTTCCTCAAAATTTGAGACTATGAAACCCAGGATTGGTGAAACTGTAGAGACAGCAAGTAGAACAAGGGTTTAGGGGAGAGGGAGGTTCAGAGGTGGAGTGGGGGTGAAAGGGAGACAATGTCAAGGAGTCCATGTAGAAAAAGAGTGTCTGAAAATAGGTGCATAAGCAAATGTGGTGAAGAAAGCTGATGGTGCCCCAAAGATACAGTGTCAAAAGATATAGCATCTGGGGGTCTTAAGGCTTGAAGATAAACAAGTGGCGATCTAGCTGAGAAGCAACAAAGCCTACATGGAAAAAGCACACCAGCCTGCGGGGAGGGCGTGCAGGCCCGGCGCGCCCCGCGGCCCGGAGTCCCTGGGCGCCGCGCACCTGGCTCTGCGGGAGCCCACGCGGCGGGTGGCGGCGGGCGGGACGCTGAGCGGGCCGGGCCTGCTGCGGCGCGCCGTCGCGATGGCGGCCGCGGAGCCGGCGAGCTCGGGCCAGCAGGCGCCGCCGGCGCAGGGGCAGAGCCCGCCGTCGCCGCCGCCCTTGCAGCCCGGCGGCGGCGGCGGCAGCAGCCGGCACGAGAAGAGCCTGGGGCTGCTCACCACCAAGTTCGTGTCGCTGCTGCAGGAGGCCAAGGACGGCGTCCTGGATCTCAAAGCGGCTGCAGACACTTTGGCTGTGAGGCAAAAAAGAAGAATTTATGACATCACCAATGTCTTGGAAGGAATTGACCTGATTGAAAAGAAGTCAAAAAACAGCATCCAATGGAAGGGTGTAGGTGCTGGCTGTAATACGAAAGAAGTCATAGATAGATTAAGATATCTTAAAGCTGAAATTGAAGATCTAGAACTGAAGGAAAGGGAACTTGATCAGCAGAAGTTGTGGCTACAGCAAAGCATCAAAAACGTGATGGACGACTCCGTGAATAACAGATTTTCCTATGTAACTCATGAAGACATCTGTAATTGCTTTAATGGTGATACGTTGTTGGCCATTCAAGCACCTTCTGGGACTCAGCTAGAGGTACCTATTCCAGAAATGGGCCAGAACGGACAGAAGAAATACCAGATCAATCTAAAGAGCCTTTCGGGACCTATCCACGTGCTGCTTATCAACAAAGAGTCCAGTTCCTCCAAGCCTGTGGTTTTTCCTGTTCCTCCACCGGATAACCTCACACAACCTTCTTCTCAGCCCTCAACTCCCGTGACTCCACAGAAACTGGACATCACAGCTCAGGAACTGCCTGAGCTGTCAGTCTCAGAAGGAAGCCCTGGTCTTCAGCAGATGCCAGCCACAGACTTAACTTCCGCAGGATCTATTAGTGGAGATATCATTGATGAATTAATGTCTTCTGATGTGTTCCCCCTCCTCCGGCTCTCCCCCACCCCAGCTGATGACTACAACTTTAATTTAGATGATAATGAAGGTGTCTGTGATCTGTTTGATGTGCAGATACTAAATTATTAGATTCCACGGAAACTTGGGACTGTTATTTACCTCTAACTGTGTAACATGTTAGGCTTCTCATAAATATTTAAAATAATGAATGTAACACCTGTTCTCTTCACTGATTCTGAATTGTTCTTCCCTAATACTTTCTTTGTTGCTTCACAAAACTCAGCCCATGAGGCCAAAGGGCCGTTTGCTTCCGGGGGAAAGTGATCAACTAAAGCCACCCCAATGAACCCCTGGATCGTTTCTGGGATTTCAACTTTTTTTCCCCCCTTCTTCTAAATCCATCTCTTTTCCTCTTAAGAGAGAGAGGGAAGTTAAAAGGAGACGTCAGGTCACGGAAAAACAAAAGTGTTTGTCAAGGGCTTGCCACCTGTGTGTCTTAACTCTTTACTGCCACAAACTGCATTTCTTTGTACCCTTCCACCCTCCCCGACCTTCACTGGCGCTGAGGAAGGGAAGGATCTCAGCTCAGACATGTCACTGTTTCAGTGCACAGATTTTGTGAAGTGCCTTCTGTTTTAGCACTTTAAGTTTTTCACATTTTGTTAACTTCTGACATTCCACTTTCCTCGGTTATAGGAAAGCTCTGTTAAGTAGTCTTTTAAAAAATGTGCCAATGCCTGTACATTAACAAGATTAAAAAAATAAAGTTGTATAAAACATTAAAAAAAAAAAAAAGCACACCAGCCTGTGTGATCACGAGGTGTCAATAGGATCAGGTATCAGGCATCAAAGACCCAGAAAAAAAATCACATCAATGTGAATGAGGGGAAGGGCGGAGTGGAGACCCAAAGCCCATCTGTAGACAATTGGACATCCCCTCAGAGGGATCACAAGGAAGAGATAAGCCATTTAGAGTGTACTATAGCACCAATGAAACATACAACTTTCCTCTAGTTCTTTAATGCTTCCCAACCAGTTCGCACTATCATGACCTCAATTCTATCTTACACATCCAGCTAGACCAGAGCATGTTCACTAGTACATATAAGAGCTCACAACACAGGAAACCCAGGACAGATAAAGGCCTCAGGACCAATAATGAGAAGAGCGATACCAGGAGGGTAAAGTGATCACAATGATCAACATATAATACCCTCCCAGGGGGACAAACAACAGAAAAGTGAGTGAAGAGAGACAGCAGTCAGTGTAAGACATGAGAAAAATAATAATTTATAAATTATCAAGCATTCATGAGGGATGAGGGTGAGGGAGAAGGGAATGAGCTGATGCCAAGGGCTCAAGTAGAAAGAAAATTTTAAAAACCGATAATGGCAACAAATGTGCTTGACACAATGTATGTATATATGGATTGTGATAAGAGTTGTAAGCGCTCCCAATAAAATGAATTAAAATAATAATAATAAAATAAACATTGGAGGAAAAAAGAATGTCTGGAAACTGGTTGTTCTAGCAATTATACAATTATGCTTGATGTGATTGAACTAGGGAATGATATGATATATATATATATTCATTTTTTAAAGTCAATTTTTTTAAAATTGAGGTTAGAAATATCATATGACCTAGCACTCTCTTTATTTTTACTGACCTGGAAACAAACAGATATATATGCGGCATAATTCATATAACAAAAGATGAACTCACTGTGGAATGCTACAAAATGAGAAGTGACATAAATTACGCCCAAATTATCCCCCCACCACCGCCTACAAAAATGAGAAGAGGAGGTAATATTTCCTGAAGAATTCTATGTGGCCAATGTTATCAAAATACTAAAGTCAGACAAAGAACATGACGAGAAAAGAAAAACTACAGACCAATATCCTGTATGAGAGGAATTGCAAACTCAGTTCCCAAGCTGAGGACCAGATACTCTGGCAGAAGCCAGGCCAAACCCAATGAAGGAAAAAGAAAAAGGAAGAGAGGAGAGAAAGAAAGAAAGAAAAAATATGCAGATAACACCTGTGCTGAAAGACATCTCCACTACCACCACCCCTCAAATGCCTTTACAGCCCACAGTGGGGTGGGGGAAGAAAACAGATAATAATGGGAAACAGAGCACTAATCCACCCCAGGGAGGGTATTGTTTATATCTCCACAGGAAAGGAAGAGAGTAGACCTCATTCCCCTGCACTAATCCTAGAGGTCTATGTTCCTGCTCAGAGCAGCTGATTCACAGAGAGGACTGCAGGTCAAGACATAACATCTCCACAGATGACAGTGCTACAAAGGACAGCACTGAAGAAACAGCTCAGGGAGTGCAGTCAGTCTGACCTGCCCACATAGGGGCAAACCAAGAGGGGAGTACAACAGACCAGCATTGGGAGCAAAGCCACAAAGTCCCTGAGAAATCCTGATTGTAGACTTTTGACTCAGGGGGCAGTACTTGGCACCTCATCTGAACTAGTTGGGGGAGATTCACAAGGGAGCCACACGGAAAGTCTAAAGGTGTAACAGGGTGGGTGGTGGAGCACTAGACTGCTTCATCTTTGACTACAGGAAGAACAATGTGGTTGTGTAGAAGGCGCACCTCTCGGTCATGAATGCTGAGGACTAAAAGGGTATAAGTGCTGTCAGGTAAGTAGGTCCTGGGATATGGATCCCTGTTGGGATGAAAAAGGATTGGACTAATGGATTATAGCAGGATTTGTTCACTGTTTAACAGAGATACTCATCAATTCTAGGCCAGGACAACAGTTAGACTTGAAACTATTTGTATGTTCTCTCTCTGTCTTTTTTTTCTTTTTCTTTTGCTATCTATCTATAGAAAATAGGCAGAATAAGAAATCCCAAGGAGACAGCAGCATGATTAATGGTTCTGAGGGGCAGGGGAGAGGAAGAAGTGGGGGGAGGGGAGTGGTGAGCCAATAATGACAGTTACAGGGGAGTAGCAAGGGATCTCAAATTGATGGTGCGGAAGGTGTAACTTTCCTGGTTATGTTTGAAGAACTGAAATGTATACAAGAGGAATTACTGAAAGGTGAGTGATTGGTAAACATGACAGGAGGGCAAAAGGAGAGAAAAAGAGGGAAAAACAAGAAAGTAAAAATTATATACGTATGTATAAGTATAAATATGTATATATGTAAACATATAAAAACAGAAATACAATAAGGAAGCAGATGGATTTGGGCCTCTATTTAAATCTTACCTCAATGCAGTTTATTTTAATAATGTGGCAATGTATGATACTCACCTTCCTGACACAATCACTGAAGACATAAAGGGTGCATAAGCAAATGTGGTGAAGAAAGCTGATGGTTTCTGGCTATTAAAGGTAGAACATCTGGGGTCTTAAAGGCTTTAAGTTAAACAAGCAGCCGCCTAGCAGGGAAGAAACAAAGCCCACCAGCCTGTTGATCATGAGGTGTCGATGGGAATAGGTATCAGAAATTCAGAAACAAGTAATCAAATTGACGTGAAGGAGCATAAACAAAGTGGAGACCCCAAAATCCATCTGTAATATAATTGGACAGTCCCTCACAGAAGGGTCACACACAAGGGATGATATATCCAGTGTACAATATAGCACTGATGAAACACATAACTTTCCTCTAGTTCTTTAATATTTCCTCCTCTTTAATATTATGGTCTTAGTTTTGCCTCATTAATCTTGTTAGACCTGCATATGTTCATTTGCATAATTAAGATAATTCAATGCATGAAACCCAAGATAGATAAACCCTTTAGAAATAGTAACAGGAGTAATGAATTCCCTGAGGATACGGTAAGGGGTGGGGGTAGCTCATAGCAATGATGATTCGAGGGGAACAAATAACAGAATTGTAGTGAATAAACACATTGGATAGTGTAAGATACAATAACACTAATAATATATAATATAAGGGTTCCTGGAGGGTAGGGATAAAGAGGAGCTGATATCAAAGAGTTCAAGAAGAAAGAAAATGTTAGGAACTGATGGTGGTAACAGGTGTACAATTATGCCAGATCTAATTAAATTATGGATTATTATATCTGCAAAATGATTTTAAGAAAACACAACTTAAAATTTGATTAAACTCTACACCAAACAAGGGCTAGAAGGAGGAAAAAGAAAGAAAATAGTTGTAAACTATCTTAAACAAAAAAATTGTTCATATTTGAATAATATGGGTGAGGTAGTTAGTTTATTGTGCCAACATGGCTGATAAACACATGTGGGTAAATTGAAGGGTGGAGAGATAAGATAAATGGCTTGGTGATCTCACCTTTCTAGTTCTCAGATTTGCTTTGTGATAGTCGGACCAGGGTGCAGCTGCCTTAGCCAGCTCCCTGCTTCAGCTGGCAAGGCTCACTTCCTGCAAGACATCCCCAAGAAGAAGCCACATGGACCTACCCCAATGCAGCCCTGGGTGCTGAAGCACCCATGTGGAGACCCCTGCCAGTGCTGAGATGCTTACACATTCTCTGATTCAACTTTCCTCCTGCAGTTGGCATCATAGTGTGTGTCTTGTGAGATAGAGGACTTTGTGGATTGGTGTTGGACATATGGGTTAATGGGTTAATGTTGGACTTGTGGGCTTGGGCAGCACTGGGTTGGGATGTTTTCTTGATGTACACTCAACCCTTATATAAAGCTCTCTCTTATACACAAGTTTCTGTGGATTTGTTTCTCTAAGGTGCTCAGACTAATACAATGGGGTTTAGGGATGCTGACCTCCACAGGGTAGACAATCCACATATAATTTACAGTTGACCCTTGAAAGACATGGTTTGAATTGCATAGGCCCACTTACATGAAAACTTTCCCTGCTGCTATTGCGATGAATTCCAATACCTCCATTATTTATTTAAAACACTGTGTGATGCTAATCATACCTAAGTGAGCAGGTTCTCTCTCCCATCACTCACATGGAGACAATCAACAACACATGGGTTTTGAGGGACTAATCTACTTGGAACACACCTGAGCTCACCATAATAGCAACAGGAAAAAGATTATGTGTGAGTCCATGTAGTTCAAACGTCCATGTAGTCTTGTTCAAAAGTCAACTGTACTAATGAACCAAATCCAACAGCAAATTAAAAGAGGTATGTACACTGTGACTAAGTAAGATTTATTCGAAGAATACTCGGTGGTTTCCCACGAGCAAATCAATTGATGTCATATAACACATTATTAAAACAAAAGAAAAAAACCACATGATCAGCTCCCTTAATGCAGAAAAGAAACATAACAAGATCCAACATCTCTACATGGTTAAGCACACTCAACAGATGGTGCTGGCTCACAACTTGATATCAGGTGTCGGAGGAGAATTCCAATACAAAAAAAATGGCATTTATGAAAAACACACAGGTAACATCATACCCAACTGAGGAAGATGGAAAGCTTTTCTTTTGAAATCAAGAACAAGACTTGGAAGCTTGATTTCAGTACTGCTGCTAAATCATGCCTCACTGCCCTTGAGTTAATTTCAACTCATGGCAACCCTATAGGACAAAGTAGAACTGCCTCTTTGGGTTTCTAAGACTGTAAATGGTTATAGGAGTAGAAAGCCTTATCTTTCTCTCACCAAGCTGCTGGTGATGTTGAACTCTGACCTTGAAGTTAGTAGCTCAAAGAGCAACAAAATTATACCACCAGTGGGTTATCTGTTGAGCTGCTAAGCACAGATTAACAGTTCAAAACCACTGGCTGCTCATTAAGAAAAGAAGAGGCTTTCTACTCCTATGAAAAGTTGCAGTTTCTGAAGCCCACAGGGGTAGTTTTACCTTGTCCTATAGGGTTGCTATAAATGGAGAGCAACTTCACAGCAGGGAGTTTGGTTTGTGTATTTAATAATGTACTGGGACTTCCAGTTAGAACTAAAACAATTAGGCAAGACAAATGTTAAAGTGGTCATATGGTAAGACAGTGATATACCCCCAAATTCAAAAGAAAGTTAATTGAGCTAATAGATGAAATCAGCAAAGTAGCAACATGAGGTCAACAGGCAAAATTCACTCAAGTTTTCATATATCAGCAGTGAACAATCTGAAAAGGAAGTTAAAACAATTCCATTTACATTGGCATCTAAAAGAATAAAACACCTGTGAATAACTTTAACCAGAGAGGTGACCGATTTGTACAGTGAGCACTGTAAAACATTGCTGAGAGAAATTAAAGAAGATCTAAATAACTGGGAAGACATTCAATGATAATAGACTAGAAGGTTTAATATTCTTCAGATGCCACGAGTATTCAAAGTGATCTAGCGATTCAACATGCTGCTGTTAGGTGCCATCAAGGGGGTGCCAACTACTCCTGGCCCTCTGTACAAGGGAGCAAAACGCTGCCCCACCTATGGCGTCGTCACAATCGGTCTCACGTTTGAGGCATAGATGCAGCCACTGTGTCAATCCATTTTGTTGGGAGATTCAGCATCTTCCTTATCAAAAGAGCCTAATGCTCAAATTGATCTAGGCTTGCAAGAAGCTCATCTGGTAGCATATTGTTCTTGGCTACTTTTGTACTACAATGGCACAAGCTACAAAGGCTGAGTTGATTAGTTGCATCAGAAACTGTATGTCATTCCCTGTCTTTTACATATGAAGTTTGTAAATCATTAAAATAGAATAAAAAGTTAAGACTATAAATTCACTAAAATCTATGAAGGAATTGGACTCACCAATATCACTAATTAGAAAAATACAAGTGAAAACGTATAATTCCCTATAACCATCAGATGGGGAAATGGGAACTCTCATACCCTAATGTGAGAATAAACTAGTACAACTACTTTGTGGAGCATTTTAGCAACATCTAGTAAAATTTTTAAAAGCTGTAGTATTGTTATGGTTGTTCACTGCAAGGTCAGCAGTTTGAACTTTGTAGTCGCTTCTCAGAAGAGAAAGATGAGGCTGTCTGCTCCCATAAAAAGATTTACAGCCTCAGAAACCGAAGGGGCAGTTCTTCACTACCCTAAGGTCACTGAGTCAGAATCAACTTGATGGCAGTGGTTTATTTAGCGTAGTAAGAATGAAGCTATGCATATTGTATGACCTAGTGGTTTTGCGTCTAAGTAACCGTCCGTGGGAAATGCTCACACAAGGTATTTACAAGATGTATAGTACAACAAAGAGCCCTGCTCGCATAGCGGTTAAGCTCTTGGCTGATAACTGGAAGGTAGGTGCTTTGAACCTCCAGCTGCTCTGGGAAAGAGCAAAGGAAAGAGAGCAGAGGGGTTGGACCCTGAGACCTGCGACTGTGAGGTGGGGTGGCAGGTAGCCTCTTGGCCCACAAGAGTAGCTGAGAGACTGGGGGCTGGAGAGAGGTGTGGCTGCTGGCTGAGGAGAGGTGGTGTTGTGGACCAATGATTACATCCTTCATATTTTCTGATCCTGGTTTGTGGTGACCTTTGTGTAGCCATAGGACGTCAGATATGGCTCCCATGCCCTTTTTGCTATATCTCATTCTGACAGGCACTGTCGAAGTGCTAAACACTATCCTAAGTTCTTTACATAAATGACCTTAATCCTCACCACAGTCCTGGAAGACAGGTGCCATGATAATCCCAGACACATAAAAAGAAGGGACCAGGAAGGGTTAGTGACTTCCCCAGCATCGTGCAGCAGTTAGCTCTGTGCTAGGCAGACTGGATCTCTGTACTTTGATCCAGAAATCATAAAAGTGACAGTTGCAAACATCATTCAAAAAAGTGAATAATGCTAAAACTAATTATCTGATTCCAAGAGAAAGATCGTATTTTATTTTCTTTCTGACAAGAATGAGACGGCAATTCAATTCAGGTAAAGGAAACTTTAAGTTAGTGTCATATGGGCCATTTCACGTACTGGCTACTTTAGAACATCCATAATACCTTTAGTTATTGAAATTGGCTTCAAGGTTACAAATTATATTAGACAAGGTGGCTATATTAATAATATAAATCATGCTATACATTAAGCTTCAACTCTCGCCCTCCTTCCCCAAATAAAACCACTGCTATTAAGCCAATTCCAACTCGTGGTGACCTGAGATAGCAGTTTCGATGTTGGAAATCCTTATGCTAACAGATAGGCTCATCTTTTTTGCATGGAGTAGCTGGTGGGCTTGAACTACCAACTTTGCACTTAGCAGTCAAACGCTCACATGACAGTGCCATCAGAGAATTCCAGTATAGAGTAGCTCTTATTTATCTCTATCTTAAGGAGGAACTTGTACTTTGGTAAAAAGAAAAGTGTGATCATATTAATGAC
Organism: Tenrec ecaudatus; assembly: GCF_050624435.1. NCBI lineage: Eukaryota > Metazoa > Chordata > Mammalia > Afrosoricida > Tenrecidae > Tenrec > Tenrec ecaudatus. The sequence continues at coordinate 192,998,496 of NC_134530.1, read as the reverse complement.
CTCATAAATTGAAGTATATTGGGATAGTTTTAGCAGAAGTTCATGTGGAGTTATAATACATGCTATACAGAATTCCCACAAACCTCCTCTTTCTCCCATATGTATATATAAAAGCTACATGAATTTAAAATAACTTACTTGGCATTCTTTTCAGCATCTAAAAGCGCCTGTGCCAAATCTTTATGGGCCTTGTCTGCTTCTTTTGTTAATTTTATATCATGTTCCCGAACCAGACACAGCTCCCTGAAATGAGATACAGTCTATTCTCATACTTTGAACTTACATAGTATAAGAACCCAGGAAGTCAAGTTTACAGTCAGGTATCTTTTCAGTTATCATATGTACTTCTCCATGTTTCCAATTTATGAACTCAATTAAAAAAACCTCATGGTGCCCGGCTATCAAAAGAGATAGTGTCTGGGGTCTTAAAGGCTTGAAGGTGAACAAGCGGCCATCTAGCTCAGAAGCAAATAAGCCCACATGGAAGAAGCACACCGGCCAGTGCGATCACGAGGTGCCCAAGGGACCAGGTATAAGGCATCATGCAAAAAAAAAGAAAAGATATGTGTGTGTATGTATGTGTATATATGTGTATATGTATATATGTATGTATATATATGTATATATATATCATATTAAATGAAGGGGGAAGTGCAGAGTGGAGACCCAAGGCCCAAGTGTCAACCAATGGAGATCCCCTCATAGAGGGGTTTAGGAGAGGAGATGGGTTAATTAGGGTGTGAGGTAGTATCGATGAAGAACACAGCTTTCCCCCGGATCCTGGATGCTTCCTCCCCCCAACTACCATGATCCAAATTCTACCTTGCAGGGCTGGATAGGACAGAGGCTGTACACTGGTGCATATGAGGGTTGGAGGTACAGGGAATCCAGGGTGGATGATACCTTCAGGACCAAGGGTGTGAGGGACGATGCTGGGAGAGTGGAGGGTGAGTGGGTTGGAAAGGGGGAACTGATTACAAGGATCCACATGTGACCTCTTCCTTGGGAGAGGGACAGCAGAGAAGGGGGGAAGGGAGACTCCGGATAGGGCAAGATATGACAAAACAACGATGTATAAATTACCAAGGGCATATGAGGGAGGGGGGAATGGGGAGGGAGGAGGGGAAAAAAAAGAGGACCTGATGCAAGGGGCTTAAGTGGAGAGCAAATGCCTTGAGAATGATTGGGGCAGGGAATGTATGGATGTGCTTTATACAATTGATGTATGTATATGTATGGATTGTGGTAAGAGTTGTATGAGTCCCTAATAAAATGTAAAAGAAGAAAAGAGAAAAAAATGATTAGGGCAAAGACTGTACAGATGTGCTTTATACAATTGATGTATGTATATATATGAACTGTGAAAAGAATTGTATGAGCCCCAATAAATTGTTAAAATTAAAAAAAAAACAAAACCTCTCGTGCACATTCTGGTTGCAGTCATAGTAAGTTTGGTAGAATCTTGTTCTTGAAAAGACAGAAAGGAGATCCTCTGGGATGGAGTGAAGGCAGATGACGAGCCAGTGGTTTCTGGGTCGTTGTGACTCACCTTCTGACGCGATTATCCTGCCCTCTGCATTCTTGCCACGAATCTCTTGCCATGTCAACTTAGATGGTTACTAAACTTGTTTGCTACATACTGATTTTGCTCTGTGGTTTGTGTCCCTAATAATGCTTTCTATTTATTTTATTGTGATTTTGTATGAAAGTTTAGAAAGAAGATTGGCTTAAAGAATTCAAACCCATGTTATTTTTTGTTTGTTTTTTTAAACATTTTATTAGGGGCTCATACAACTCTTACCACAATCCATACATATACATATATCAATTGTATAAAGCACATCAATACATTCTTTGCCCTAATCATTTTCAAAGCATTTGCTCTCCACTTAAGCCCTTTGCATCAGGTCCTCTTTTTTCCCCCTCCCTCCCCGCTCCCCACTCTCTCATGAGCCCTTGATAATTTATAGATTATTATTTTGACATATCTTACCCTATCCGGCATCTCCCTTCCCCCTCTTCTCTGTTGTCCGTCCCCCAGGGAGGAGGTTACATATAGATCCTTGTAATCAGTTCCCCCTTTCCAACCCACTCACCCTCTACTCTCCCAGTATCGCCCCTCACACCCCTGGTCCTGAAGGTATCATCCACCCGGGATTCCCTGTGCCTCCAGCTCCTATATGCACCAGTGTACAACCTCTGCTCTATCTAGACTTGCAAGGTAGAATCCGGATCATGTTGTTCTGTGAGATGGCTAGTGCAACAGCACGCTTCCCACTTCCTCCCGTGAGACTCATTCTGTGGCATACCATGTGGTCTGCTCTGGAAAATGCTCCATGTACACTGGAGAAGCATCTGTATTGTGTTGTTGGTAAGTGGAGAATTCTGAATGCATCTAATGTGTTGATTACTCTGTCACTTGACTGATGAGCTTAATGTTTACAGTTAGTAAAATTATTGCCAAACATGAATTTCCTGCTGTCATTTTGTTGTATTTTACGTATATGTGGTTTCTTTGTTCAATATGTTTTTTCTATACTGAGTTCACTTTGGTATTGTTTTAAATTTGGTTTCTGCAGTGTACAGCCAGCCAGAAGCAGGGTGCTGGGCTCTGTGCCCCAGCAAGGACTCTGCCCCACTGAGAGTCCAGAGGGTTTCCCAATGGCTCATCCCTTTCTTTGCTCCCCTCAGCCACCACCCCCACGACCTTCCCTAGCAAACTCTAAGGCTTTGTAGGAAATTGTTTCTCCTCAGATGCTTTCTGGATTCTTTCTTTATCTTTAGTTTCAGAAAGTTTGATCATGATATGTCTGGGTAGTTCTCTGTTGAGGTCTAGCCTCTCTGGAGTTCGCCGAACTTCTTGATTCAGATCTTCTTGTCTTTCTTGGTATTGAGGAAATTTTCTTACAACAAATCTTTAACAAGCTTCTCTGGTGTTTTGGTTTTGTCTCTTCCTGATCTGGAATTCCAACCAAATGTAAGTTATTTCTCTTAAAAATTCTTAGATGGTCTTTTGGTTTTTGTTGTTATCATTGTTCTGTGTTTTCCTCTAATGTGCTATGATTAAGATTTGTTTTCAACCATTCTAATTCAGTTTTCCATTGAATCAATTACCATATTAATATTCTGGATTTCTATTCACTGATTGTATGGTTGCTAATTTTCCATGTATTTTGCAAATTGATCTTATTTTGCTTTACTTTATTTCTTCTAGTTTTTATCTTTGTTTTCCTTTATTTTTGTCTGTGGTTGCTTTAAACTTTCTCCCAATCTGTTGAAGGAACCTAAATATAACCCTTTTTAATCCCTTATCAGAGTTCCAAATGCTCTTTTCTTTCTCTGAAAGATGTTCCAGCCCTTAATCTGGATCACGTGTTTGAGTCATCTTGTCCAGTTTTGTTCTGCCTTGTTTTTAAGCATGATTTGAACTCATCGGGTTATTGTCAATTGATAGTGACCCTATAATTTGGCCACAGACAAGTTCAAATCATACTAAAGACAAGTTGCTATGAGTCAGAATTGATTTGATGGTAGATTTTGGTTTTTTTTTTTTTTTGGTTGTTGACAAGATACTCTAATGTTATTATATTAATTTATTGGTTGTATATTGGTTTGCTTCTCTCTGACTTGTTCTCTTTTTGTTTTTTAATATTTGCAGGTTGGAGTGTTAGTCTGGTCATTAGTTTAGCAACAACTGAGTGCACATCAGCTGTCTCCACCTAATAGCAGTGGGAGTGTGGGCACAGGTCTTTGGTCTCTGATGCTACAGAGCAGCTGCAGGCAGGCTGTGAGATCATCAATCCAGTGGGGCTGGAATGTGCGGGCAGCAGGTGTGGTGGGTAAGTCTGGGTAGGATCATTGGTGCCTGCATACTACGGGGAGATTAAAAAAAAATGAAGAGGAAGAAAGCAAAGTGGGGGAGGTGATGCAAGGGTTAACTAAACAGACAGAGAGTGGAAAAGAATAACACGATGTGGCACAGCACTGACACAGATACTCGCCGCCAAATGAGGCTGACACAGACGTGGGCCTCGCTCGGTGGCAGTGCTCACTGCTGAATGGAGAAGAGAAGGTACCACTGAACACCAAGGAGAGGGGGGCAGAATACCTGCTCAGACAGATTAAAAAAAAAAAAAACAGGCAAGAGGAAAGAAAAAGAATGGGAAAAAAATAATGGTCAGGGGATGAGAGATGAACTAAGAAGAATGGAATAAAGGAGGAGGAAGGAGTTCAACTGTAATCTGCCAAACCCAGCTGTAGTGGGAACAAGATGTTCACTCCAGCAGAGTGCACACAGCTATCTGTACAGGGCAGGGACAGGTATGTCTCACTTTGGGTTGGGGGGCAGGTACTAACCCCCGAGATAAAAGATAATAATAAGGTAAAGGAACATAAAGAAACAGAAAGAAGCAAAAAATATTAGGGGATAAGAGTGAAGAACTGTGAAGTAGGGGGAAAAATGATGTTTAAAAAAAGAGAGAAAGTACCACAGTGCAGGGGTCAAATGCTAGTCACCACACCTACCCAAATGGAACTGGAGCACTTGCTTGCTCCCCAGGAGTATCCACCACTGAAGAGGGAGGGGCAGGGACAGGTATTATGAAGCTTGTGGGGGACAGGGGAAGAGAGGCAAGGAGGGGCTGCCCACTCTATGGGATCAAACAGATATATACTACTGCTTTTCATACCATCAAGTCAATTCCAACTCATAGAAACTCTGTAATACAAGGTAGAACTGCCCCTGTGGGTTCCTGAGACGGTAAATCTTTAATAGAATAGAAATCCTCATCTTTCTCCTGTGGAGTGGCTAGTAGTTTCAAACTACTGACCTTCTGACTAGCAGCTCAACACACAGCTCACTATGCCACCAGGGCTTCATACATACACACTAATATATGAATGTGTGTGTATACACACATAACATAGAGGGACTATACACGCATACACACACATATATATGCAAAAGAAGAGGAAGAACAAAAAGGAAAGAAAAAGTAGAAAAGAGGAGGGAGATAGAACTATGAAGATTTAATAAAAAACGCAGCAGCACAACACTGGCAGTGAGGGTAGGGCTTTAACCAGCCACCAGGTGGGTGGGGTGGAGGGACCATGTCTCTAGTTATGGAAATGTTGGGTAAAGAAGTCACACCTCTTTGGTCACAAAACATCAATGTGGATGCTCTGGTATAGTCATGGATGTAAGCAGGGGGAGTGAATTAATGTGGCCCGTCTAGCCATAGTGTCTAACTCCCACCAAAGGGCCTTTTTCTACCTGAATCTGGTGAGAAGTTGGGGGAAAATACAGATAGGATTCACCTGTGTGTAATTATGAACAAGATTTCCTGGAAATGCCATCCTGCAGTGTCTAAAATGAGCCTATGGAGAAGCAGGAGGAGGTGTCTCGTTACCAGCAAAGTCCAGGGTGAAACGAGTCCTCTGGACTGACGATCCCTGCATCACGAACCTCTTGAACCCACAAGACAACTACATCAGAGCAGCAGAACATGGAACAGCGAAGTGGCTTTCCCACCCATGAACCGCGTGGGCTGATTACTTGTGTGCAGGAGGCTGGCTTGCGCAGTAGAGCGCCTCTGGGCACATAATGGACTTGCTGAACCATGGAATGGAGCTGGGTGCCTTTGAGCTGAGCTTCACTGGAGTGGGGTGCTTCTGGGCACTTAATTCAAGGAGCTGGGTTTCCTGAATTTGAGCTAATTGCCTTTGGGTTGAGGTTTACAGCAGGGTGCTATGCTCCTTTGGGCATTTGTTAGTAGATGTGAAATAACTTTGCAACATGTCCTGATAAACAACTATCTTGAGCATCTCTCACCGGCATTATAACCTGTTAGCTTACTTAATCATGAGTTTTGTATATTAAGTTCTATGTAGCCATTGCAATGGAGGCTAAAACTTAGAAAGGTAAAATAGAAAACATTAATGAGGTCAGCATGGTGAGCAAAGCCAATTCTCTGGTTCCTGCTCCGATCAAAAAGTTACTTGTAATAATTCAAACCACACTGCGTGTGGGTTGGCAGTTTAGAACTCCTTGCTCACTTTTTTTGGTGTTTGTTCAATCTCTTCTTCTCACTTGTATTTGATCCACTCCTTTACCCTTTCCTTTGAAGCTCTGGATTACCACTCGAGGGTTACCACCCATAGCTAGGTGACTGGCTTCTCAAGTCTTCGTTGTTCAGGTCTGGATAATATATCTAGTTAGCTCATCATCTTCCTAATGTGCTTATTCTTTGTTGACCCTGAACATCCATAAACCTGGCCCTGCTTTATAACCTAATTAATTAACATCTCTAAGAAAAGAAAAGAAGAGAAAGAATGTCTTCCCTGTCAGTTTTGTGCTAACCACTATAACCTATTTCTCTAGATCTAGAGCTGAACTATAATTAGCTCTTCTATTCTCCGGCTAACCATGAAAGGAGGACAAAAAGTCTCCAGCTTTAATCAATCCACTTTCCCCAAATAATTTTTACTGTCTTTAAGAGTTATGGCTCTGCCTTTTGTTTTGTATTTAAGATAATCACAGGTCTTACCTGGTTAGTTCCTCAATAACATTCTTGAAATTGTATAACTCTTCTAAAATGCGCTGGTCCATTATTCGCTGAGTCACCAAATCTTTGTAGAAGTCGATCATCTGCTGGGCGATTTGGTCAAGCATTTGCACATACCTTTGTCTGTATACAAAAGGTACACAAGCATCATGCAGAAGGAAAGGCGAACCAAACCAACCAACGACCATCAAAGCAATTCTGACTCATAGCAACCCAACTGCTTCTTAGGGTTTCTGAGGCTATAAATCTCTAAGGGAAGAGATAGGCTCATTTTTTTCTCCCAGAGAGAGACTGATGGTAGGTTTAAACTGCAGACCTTGTGGATAGCAGCCCAAAATATAACCCACTATACATATCATTAATTAATAATATGTAATTGATTCATTAATTGTAACACACATGATACTAATGCAAGATGTTAATAATAGGGAAAATTGTCAGAGAAGTAGGCATGGTCTGTGGGAATTCTGAACACTATCTCTTCTTTCTATAAATTGAAACTGTCCTAAAAAATGGAAGGATACTAATTTTTTTAAAGTCAAATGAATACTTAAAATGAATAATTTTATGCTAATATAACTTCTGACAAAAATGAATAGAGAAGTCACAGAATAGGAAAGAATATCTTTAAAAGAAAAAAATGGATCCTAAAAAAAGATGGTTCCAAACCTTGGGGGAAAGGAGACAGTGATCAGTGTAAGATATGAAATTAATAATAATTTATCATTTATCAAGGGCTCACCAGGGTGGAAGAGGGGGAGGGAAGGAAAAAAGAGGAGTTGATATTAAAGGTACAAGTAGAAAGAAAATGTTTAGAAAGTAATGGTGGCAACATATATACAAATATTCTTCATATAATTGATGTATGGATTGTTATAAGAGCTATAAGAGCCCCCAATAAAATGATCTAATAAAAAAGACGTACAACAGAAAAGTGGGTGAAGGGAGACATCAGACAGTGTAAGATATGACAAAATAATAATAATTTATAAATTATCAAAGGTTCAGGAGGGAGAGGGGAGTGGGGAGGGAGGGGAAAAATGAGGAGTTGATACCAAGGGCTCATGTAGAAAGCAAATGTTTTGAGAACAATGATGGCAATAAATGTACAAATGTGCTTGACACAATGGATGGATGGATGGAGTTGTACAAGCCCCCAATAAAATGATTTTTTAAAAAGATGTTTCCAGAATATATAAAAAATTCCGACAACTCAGTAATGAAATTATGTATACCCAATTTTTTTACATAGGAAAAAAATTGAATAGCCACTTCTCATATATATATATTTGGCCAGTGAGTACATTAAAAGGTGTTCGACATCATTACTTAGACATAAAATGCAAGTTAAAACCACAATTGCACACTATTACACACCTACCAGAAAGGCTGAAGTTAAAGAGGACTTATAATGCAAAAATGTTGGCAAAGTGAAACAACTAGAACTCTTGATGCATTGTTAGAAGAAGTACACACAATGGCCCAACCACTTAGGAGCAGGAAGTGGCATCTGACAATTCTTTATAAACCTAAACATACACCTATGTGAAAACCATTGATCCCATTCTTAAGTATCTAAGAAGGGAAAACAGGCTGTTGTTAGCTGCCAGTGAGTCAGTTCCAACCCTGTGCACAGCAGAACAAAACGCTGCCCAGTCCTGCCCCATCCTCACAACTGTTATAATTTCACCCACTGCTGCAGCCACTGTCAATTAATCTCCTGATGCTGTTCCTCCTGTTCAACGACTTTCTTCTTTACCAAGCATGAGGCCCTCTTCCAGGGACTGGTCTCTCCTGAAGGCCTGTCCAAAGCACATGAGATTCAAAGTACAGTCTGGTTGTACTTCTTCCAAAATCGATTTGTTTGGTTTGGGCAGTCTGGTGATTTCACTATTCCTCACCAGCACCATAATTCAAATGCATCAATTCTTCTCCTGTCTTTCCTGTTCAGTATAAACTTTCACAAGTATATGAGGCAAATGAAAATATCAAAGTATGGATCAGACACAATTTAGTCCTCAAAGTAACTTCCTTGCTCTTCAACACTTTAAACAAGTCTTATGCAGCAGATTTACCAAATTCAATAAATCGTTTGATCTCTTGACTACTGCTTCCTTGAGCATTGATTGTGGATCCAAGTAAGATGAAATCCTGACTACTCCCACCTTTTATGCTTCTCATGATGTTACCTATTGGTCCAGTTGTGAGTGTTTTCTTTACACTGAGCCTTCCTGCCAAAGGCTGCACTCCTCGATCTTCACCAGCAAGTGCTTCAAGTCCTCCTCACTTTCAGCAAGCAAGGGTGTGCCATGTGCACATCTCAGGTTGTTAATCACCTTTCTCCGGTCCTGATGCCACTGACCTCTTCATATAGTCCAGCTTCTCTGACTCCTTGCTCAGCACACAGATTGGATAATTGCGATGAGAGGATACAGCCCTGACACGCCTTTTCTGCAGGAGTCCCTTGTTCTACAGGAATGACTCCCTCCTCATCCATGCACAGGTTCCACATGAACACAGGAACTGTTCTGGAATCGCCATTCTCTTCAATGATATCCATCCATGGCGATCCACAGAGGCACTGCCTTTGCAAGAAAACATTTTTCTTGGATTCTCTGCTTTCAGCCAAAATCCATCTGACTTACACAAAAGAAAAGACTCCTATAAAAATATGTGGTAGCTTTGTTCCTAAGGATCATCAGTGTTCATCAATGGGAAAACAGATAATATGTGTCATATTCATACAGAGATATTACTTAGAAACAAAGAGGAACAAAGGAATATAAGAAACAATGTGGATTAATAAAAAATTCTGCATAGAAAAAGCTTTACATAAAGGAGTATGGAGTTCTTGAATTGGCACAACTAATCTAAGGTAGCTAAAAAGAGCCATGGTTGCCTCTAGAATGTGGACGTGAAAATTCACTCAGTAAGAGCACAGGGAATTTTATAGAGTAGTGATACTCCATATCTTGATAAAGGTTTGGGTTACACTTTGTATTCATTTGTCAAAAGTGAACAAACACACACAAGATTCAAACATGTCAGTCCAAGTATGTTTTACTTGAAAGGGGAAAAAAGGTAAATATAGATTGAATTCTGATGAATGATATTCCTGATGCAAGTAATTAGGGGAAAAAACTGATGTCTGAAACTCTGAAATGTATGAAATTGATGACTGAATAGGACAGATAGATGCACATATGTCTGATAAAACAAATAGAGGAAAATGTTAATGGCAGAATTCAAGGTGGTACATTGTTCATAGTAAAAATCATTTAAACTTTTCTAGTTACTTGAGTATGTTTATAATAAAATATTGGAAGAAATAAAAACAATAGTGAGAGGGAATGTTTGCTGCCTGTAGCCAACATATATTTACACTGTCACCCCAAAAGAAATCACAGTAGCATCCCTATTTCCTGGTAATGGAGAAGTCTTATTCAGGTCATACTCAGGCAGTTAATCTTGCCTCTAAAAACTAATATTACATAACTCTCCTTCCGAAGCAATGGGCCTCAGAGGCAGCTGAATGAGGAGACCCACACATAAGTTGATCAGAAAACACTCAATGAGAGAGCCAAAAGCTACAAAAATATGTCAATAAAGAGACAAGAGTCTGACAATATTTTCCAGGGCATAGTGTTTCCATTTATTGGGGATTTTTATTGGATCCCCACACAATCTTATGAAACAGATAGTTAAAGAAACATCTGGGCATTTATGGAGGTCTAGACAAAGACATGTACATGCAAATATATATAGGAGGATGGGGAAATAGATCTATGTGTCTATATTTATAGGTTAAGTATTAAGGTGGCGGAAGGACCTTGGGCCTCTACTCAAACACTCCCTCAATGCATGAATACTTTCTTTTATTAAATTGGAACTCTATGATGCTCACTCTCCCGACAACTGCTGGAGCCAAAGTGGGTGACAAGTAAATGTGATGAAGAAAGCTGATGGTGCCCGGCTATCAAAAGAGATAGTGACTGGGGTCTTAAAGGCTTGAAGATAAACAAGCGGCCATCTAGCTCAGAAGCAACAAAGTCCACATGGAAGAACACACCAGCTTGTGTTATTGAGTGGTCCCGAAGGGATCAGTTATCAGGCATCAAAGAACAAAAAAATCATATCATTGGCTGCACACCTCCATGATAGGATCGCTGAAGACAAATGGGTGCATAAGCAAATGTGGTGAAGAAAGCTGATGGTGCCCGGCTATCAAAAGAGATAGTGACTGGGGTCTTAAAGGCTTGAAGATAAACAAGCGGCCATCTAGCTCAGAAGCAACAAAGTCCACATGGAAGAACACACCAGCTTGTGTGATTGAGTGGTCCCGAAGGGATCAGTTATCAGGCATCAAAGAACAAAAAATCATATCATTGGCTGCACACCTCCATGATAGGATCGCTGAAGACAAATGGGTGCATAAGCAAATGTGGTGAAGAAAGCTGATGGTGCCCGGCTATCAAAAGAGATAGTGTCTGGGGTCTTAAAGGCTTGAAGGTGAACAAGCGGCCATCTAGCTCAGAAGAAGCGCATGGAAGAAGCGCACCGACCAGTGTGATCATGAGGTGCCAAAGGGACCAGGTATAAGGCATCATGCAAAAAAAAAAAAGATATATGTGTGTATATGTATATATGTATGTGTGTGTGTGTGTGTGTGTGTGTATATATACCATATTGAATGAAGGGGGAAGTGCAGAGTGGAGACCCAAGGCCCAAGTGTCGGCCAATGGAGATCCCCTCATAGAGGGGTTTAGGAGAGGAGATGGGTTAATTAGGGTGTGAGGTAGTATCGATGAAGAACACAGCTTTCCCCCGGATCCTGGATGCTTCCTCCCCCCAACTACCATGATCCGAATTCTACCTTGCAGGGCTGGATAGGACAGAGGCTGTACACTGGTACATATGAGGGCTGGAGGCACAGGGAATCCAGGGTGGATGATACCTTCAGGACCAAGGGTGTGAGGGGCGATGCTGGGAGAGTAGAGGGTGAGTGGGTTGGAAAGGGGGAACTGATTACAAGGATCCACATGTGACCTCCTCCCTGGGAGAGGGACGGCAGAGAAGGGGGGGGGGAGGGAGACTCCGGATAGGGCAAGATATGACAAAATAACGATGTATAAATTACCAAGGGCACATGAGGGAGGAGGGAGCGGGGAGGGAGGGGGAAAAAAAAGAGGACCTGATGCAAAGGGCTTAAGTGGAGAGCAAATGCTTTGAGAATGATTAGGGCAGGGAATGTATGGATATGCTTTATACAATTGATGTGTGTATATGTACGGATTGTGATAAGAGTTGTATGAGCACCTAATAAAATGTAAAAAAAGAAAAGAGGAGAAAAAAAAAGAAAATGATTAGGGCAAAGAATGTACAGATGTGCTTTATACAATTGATGTATGTATATGTATGGACTGTGATAAGAGTTGTATGAGCCCCTAATAAAATGTTTTATAAAAAGAAACATCTGTAAGATGCTGAGCTCAGGGTAACAGAACTTCTCGTGCAAAGTGGGCCCTAGACTGTCAAATGAGCTCCTATCAAAATGTTGGTGCCAGAGTATCCTGGACCTGCTTAGTATTTCATCATCCAGGGGCACATCATGAATGTTTGCCACGAGCATCCTTAAACCTCACCGCTTGATCTTGCCTCCTTTGTATTGTGCATTCTTTACCCTGTTCTAGATCCTAAACGTTTACTCTGATCCTGTTAGTCTCCAGGCTGTCTCACTAAACCTTTCTTAAAGGATTTTGGCTTTGACTCATCTGCCTGGATCTAGAGTTCCTGGGATAAGATCCTATCTTATTTTCTCCTAACTCCTGAACCAGTTGGAAGTGTCCCATCACACCTAACCCTCATCAGGGGAAGATGCAGATACCTGTTGGTTCCCGGGTTCCTTTGTTTTGCTTTCTCATTGATCCCTTGTGGCTTGGTTCTTATATGGACAGTCGAGGCCTTGGTTGTCCCTCTCTCTATATTGGCATTCTCCAGCTCTTGATGATGTCCCAGGTACTAACTTTCTAGTATCCAACCTTAGCTGGTTTCTTATCAATGGTTTTGCTCCTGGTTCCTCAGCATTATCAAAGGGGACTTGGCCTCAACAAATCAGACAGTAAGCAAAAATGGGGAAACTGATATTATTCATTCCCATTTAGAAGAAACTGATATTCAGAAAGCTTTAATAATTTGCCAATGGTTCACACAGAGTGAGCTGCAGATATAACCTGAACTCCTGAATCAGATTTTAGTATTCCTTTCTGCTTTTTAAAAGTACTAAAATCATAAAAAATGATAGGAACTACTACCTATTAAAATCAATACTTTTTTAAAACTCACTACCACAAAGTCAATGCCAAATCATACTCAATAGGACAGGGTAAAACTGCCGATGAGTTCTTAAGACTATAACTTAAAAAAAATCATTTTATTGGGGGCTCGTACAACTCTTATCATAATCCATGCATACATCCATTGTGTCAAGCACATTTGTTGCCCTCATCATTCTCAAAACATTTGCTTTCTGCGTGAGCCCTTGGTATCAGTTCCTCATTTTCCCCCTCTATAATCCAACTACCTGTTCACACTCTTACTCAGTCTTATGTGTTGGTGGATTTTATAATACTGTGATCAAGTGAATTGCAGAGTTCATCTTAAGAATCTCAACCTACCCTTTCACCAACAGGTTCTGTGCATAGAAACTCCCATCTGAAAACTAGATGAGGAACCATGGATTTTCCATTCTGATGTCTGGCAGCAGCTTGCTATTCAACATCTCTCTCTCTTAAAAAAATCATCTTATTGGGGGCTCATACAACACTTAACACAATCCATACATACATCCATTGTGTCAAGCACATTTGTACATTTGTTTCCATCATCATTATCAAAACATTTGCTATCAGTTCCTCATTTTTCCCCTACCTCCCCACTCCTTCCTCCCTCATGAATCCTTGATAATTTATAAATTATTATTATTTTGTTATATCTTACACTATCCGACGTCTCCCTTCATCCACTTTTCTGTCGTCCGTCCCCCAGGGAAATGGTTATATATAGATCCTTGTAATCTGTTCCCCCTTTTCACCCCACCCTCCTGGTATCACCATTCTCAGCACTGATCCTGAATGGATCATCTGTCCTGGATTCCCTGTGTTTCCAGTTCCTATCTGTACCAGTGTATATCCTCTGGTCTAGCTGGATTTGTAAGGCCGAATTGGGATCATTATAGTGGGGGGTGGGGCAGGGGGAAACATTTAGGAACTAGAGGAAAGTTGTAATGTTTCTTTTTTTTTTTTAATTTTTTTTTAAGTTGTAATGTTTCATCATTGCTACACTGCACCCTGACTGGCTTGTCTCTTCCCTATGACCCTTCTTTATGTGGATGTCCAGTTGCCTACAGATGTATCTTAGCTCCTCAATCTGCATTCCCCCTAATTCACAATGATTTAATTCTTTTGTTCTTTGATGCCTGATACCTGATCCCTTCAACACCTCATGATCACACAGACTGGTGTGCTTCTTCCACGTGGACTTTGTTGCTTCTGAGCTAGATGGCTGCTTGTTTACCTTCAAGCCTTTATGCTATATCTTTTAATAGGGATTATAACTCTTTAAGGGAGTAGAAAGCTCTGTCTTTCCCCTTGGAGCAGCAATGATTTCAAACTGCTGACCTTGCAGTTAGCAGCCAAACTCATAACCACTAATACTACCTGGGCTTCTATTGTTACTAACAGTTGTAATTAAATTCCTTGAGCACATATTTTGGCACTGTAACTTAAACCTCACTATAATCCTATGAAGTTACTTAACATGAGCATGGAGCAGGTAGTCAATAGATATCACTGATCAATGAACACACAAATGAACACTTTCGTAGTAGCTATTGTCTTCATTTAAAGAGGAAACAATGAGCTCAGGCTTTATCAAGGTCACACGCAGATGAGGATTGGAGCCAGAGCGCAGTAGGTCTCCTTACAGAACCTGTGCTTTCCCTTTGTTTCACAGTCATTCACTCCCAGTCGCAGCGATGGATAGTGTCAAACACCCCAACAGAAATCGCCTTCTAAAGTCTACTCTGTATTGTTACTACAGAAAATACAGTAGCTCTGCAATTGGAATACTTATTATAAATAGAGTATAGAAGTATATTTTGCAACTTTGTCAAAACAGCCCTAATAGCAGTTCTAACCTGATTTTGGAAAGTAATTCTCCTCTGTCTGCACAGTCCACAGTGACTTGTCGTATCAGCTCATGGAATACTGTATTGTAAATGGTCTGCTCCTTCTTCAACATGTGTAGTAGTTTGTGCATCTGGCAGAAAACAAGACAAACAGTACTGATCAGTCACATCAGAGGAAGTCATTTTAAGAGGTAAGAACTCTGAATGTGCATACATTTTAGACACACCTTGATTAATTTCTCTCGGTTGCATTGTCCTGTTTACATACATACGAGTAATAATGACTTTACATTTTTTTTGACTTTACATTTTTTATGTGTAATCATGCACCTCTTCATATGATACACTGAGAAGGCCACAGCATCACTTCTATGATATCTCTATCAAAATTCAAAACCTAAATCTCATCATGAGAGCACAAGACAAATCTAAATTCAGGAACAGTCTACAGCAAAACTAACCTGTGCACCTTGTACTTTAACAGGCTGTGTTGTTTTAGTGGGATATAAAATAATAGGACATTTATAATCAATGGTACCTTATATTTATTTAAATAAAATATACTAATAGTATACTGCACTCTAGTAAGCCAGCAAAAAAGTAAAAAAAGCTTCCAACGCGATGGATTGACACAGTGGACTCAAAATGAACAACTGTGAGGTTGACACAGGCCCAGGTAGTTTTACCCTGTTGCACACTGTGCCACGGTGAGCCAGAGTCAAGTCTACCGCACACAGCCACCACCACGTTCTAGGAATGGTTCTCAGCACGTTATTCATAACATCATTTCACCTCCACAGCGACACTATGAAGTAGCTAACATTGCCCTAGGTTACCTACTAACTGTTTCTAACTTACAGTTAGGAAAACTGAGGCACAAACATATTAAATGAATTATCCAAGGTCATCAGCTAATACATGGCTGAGTCAGGATTCCAACCTAAGCATTCTGCTTCTAAGAGTGCACGCTATTAGCCACTAGGTTATAATGCAATTACCTGGGTTGGTCCTGTATATTCCTGATTTTCCACACCAGCCCTCTCTAGCAAAGTGTCCATCACATTATTCAGCTTGATCACTTCGATTCTTTTATTAGGTTTCCTGAAAAAATCAAGATGGTAGGTGTTACAACAAATCACCCTCAAATGGGAAAAGTGTGGAAAGAAAGGTAGATTCTATAAAATATTGCTGTTGTGTTAAAGCATTAGATCTACATTTATTGACCTGAAAAGATTTTAGTGGGGGAAAAGTAGCAGAAAAAAAGCCAGTAGTATGGTCCTATTTGTGTAAAAGAAAATGTTTTGCTCTTAAAATTCTATATGTAATCCTATAGTTATGATTGTAAGAACACAGAAAGGTTATGGATATAGAAATATTACTGTTTACCTTGGTTATTTCTTAATGTGAAAGGCAAGAAGGCAGTAGAGATAAAACAAACACTATAGCAACCTGGGGAAATACTAATGGTGATACAGAAAATATTAAACTTACAGTACTTAAATACTTATCACAAATTCATAAAAAAGGAAGAAATAAGAATATGATTCATGGGGGAGGGTTGGAGGGTAAAGGGATATCAAGGAGTTTAAGAAGAAAGAATGCTTTGAAAGTGATTGAGGTGATAAACAAGCGGCCATCTAGCTCAGAAGCAACAAAGTCCACATGGAAGAACACACCAGCCTGTGTGATCGAGTGGTCCCAAAGGGATCAGTTACCAGGCATCAAAGAACAAAAAATCATATCATTGACTGCACACCTCCATGATAGGATCGCTGAAGACAAATGGGTGCATAAGCAAATGTGGTGAAGAAAGCTGATGGTGCCCGGCTATCAAAAGAGATAGTGTCTGGGGTCTTAAAGGCTTGAAGGTGAACAAGCGGCCATCTAGCTCAGAAGCAAATAAGCCCACATGGAAGAAGCACACCGGCCAGTGTGATCACGAGGTGCCCAAGGGACCAGGTATAAGGCATCATGCAAAAAAAAAGAAAAAGATATAAGTGTGTGTATGTATGTGTAAATATGTGTATATGTATATATGTATGTATATATGTATATATATATATATCATATTAAATGAAGGGGGAAGTGCAGAGTGGAGACCCAAGGCCCAAGTGTCGACCAATGGAGATCCCCTCATAGAGGGGTTTAGGAGAGGAGATGGGTTAATTAGGGTGTGCGGTAGTATCGATGAAGAACACAGCTTTCCCCCGGATCCTGGATGCTTCCTCCCCCCAACTACCATGATCCAAATTCTACCTTGCAGGGCTGGATAGGACAGAGGCTGTACACTGGTGCATATGAGGGTTGGAGGTAAAGGGAATCCAGGGTGGATGATACCTTCAGGACCAAGGGTGTGAGGGACGATGCTGGGAGAGTGGAGGGTGAGTGGGTTGGAAAGGGGGAACTGATTACAAGGATCCACATGTGACCTCCTCCCTGGGAGAGGGACAGCAGAGAAGGGGGGAAGGGAGACTCCGGATAGGGCAAGATATGACAAAACAACGATGTATAAATTACCAAGGGCATATGAGGGAGGGGGGAATGGGGAGGGAGGGGGGAAAAAAAAAGAGAACCTGATGCAAGGGGCTTAAGTGGAGAGCAAATGCCTTGAGAATGATTGGGGCAGGGAATGTATGGATGTACTTTATACAATTGATGTATGTATATGTATGGATTGTGGTAAGAGTTGTATGAGTCCCTAATAAAATGTAAAAAAAAGAAAAGAAAAAAAAAAGAAAGTGATTGAGGTAGCAATTGTACAATACTGCTTGATGTGATTGAACTATGGAATAGTATGATATCTGTATTAGCTCCCAATAAAAAGTTTTGAAAATAATAAATCTGTACATATTAATTCCACGATGGTATAATTGAATAATTGTTTTGGGTGTCTGCTATACTTTTAATAGTCTTTGTATAATAAAATATCAAGAAAAAGAAATTTTTTTTCCTGAGAAAGTAAATTACTTTAGAAAATAAACTGTACTTACATGGATGGGAAGAGTAAAAGCCTGTTTTCACTATCTGTGAGCAGAGTAGTATATTTACTACAATAAAAAAGACAAATAAATGTTATTTTGTGAAAACCTTCAAGCCAGTATATCACATCACCTGATAAACTTAGACCTCATGGAATTGGTAATATGAGGGCAAACAAAAAGTCCATCACTTTGCACATGAGCATATATAAATATCCATAGATGTCTACAAATATACACACATAACTTATGCTTTAAACACTACTGTATATGCAAATAATGAGTAAGTTAAAAAATCATGAAAGGTCACAACTGCTGGGTGAAATTTTGATAAAGTTTATTCACATCATCTTAAAGCATCTCTCAATAAAATATTTATTCCTTACAAAGGGAAAAATATTTCTACTCCAGTAGAAAACCTGGCCAGTACCCGCTGATTCATGCTACTGTCATCATTAGGACCAACTGGCATGGGTCGCTCCTGACATGGTGAAATGAGGTCCATCCGAGTGTCACTGACAAAAAGGCAATAATCTGAATCTAATCACCAAAACCAGGAGACAAACAGACCGAGGAACCTTCTACACAGTGGCTGGCTGACCTTGGGGATCTCAGCACAACACACAACCACTCTGCCACTAAGGCATTACCACTGACAGTAGTTACAGTTACTCTTTCTGTACCCTCCTTCCTTGTATGAAAAAAAATCATCAGGTCTTTTCATTTTGAGATCAGGAATGATTGGAGTGAGCAGAACTGAGAATAAGAGATTTTAGTAGCTTTAAAATCGGCATCTTTGCTTTTTAATACTTTCAAGAGGTTTTGAGCAATAGATTTGCCCAGTGCAATACATCATATGATTGCTTGACTGCAGTTTCCCTGAGTGTTGATTGTGGATTCAAGAAAAATGAAGTCTT
This sequence comes from Tenrec ecaudatus, assembly GCF_050624435.1. Taxonomy (NCBI): domain Eukaryota; kingdom Metazoa; phylum Chordata; class Mammalia; order Afrosoricida; family Tenrecidae; genus Tenrec; species Tenrec ecaudatus. Next base: position 192,979,853 of record NC_134530.1, on the reverse strand, counting down.
TGACAACTTGTCTTTTCACTGGCTATCATGGTCTACTTCCCGGGCCAGTTGTGGGGAATTTTTGTTTTCTTTACATTGATCTGCAATCCATACTGAAGGCTGCAGCCTTTTATCTTCATCAGGTAGTGCTTCAAGTGCTCCTCAATTTCAGCAAGAAAGGTTATATTGTCTACATATAACACGTTGACATTGAACATTCCTCCGATCTTGATGTGGTGTTCTTCAGAAATTCCACTTCCTTAGATTATTTGTTCAGCACACCGATGAAGGAAGTATGGTAAAAGGATGCAACCCTGAGGCATATCTTTCAGGATTGTAACCCCTGTAGTATTCCCTTGTTCTGCTCAAATGACTGTCTCTTGGTCTGTGTAAAGGTGTCAGATGAGCACACTGAAGTGTAGTGGAGGTGACCCAGAGTTGGTTGTGGTTCACACAGTCAAATGCCTTTGGATAGTCAATGAAACAAGTAAATATCTGGTGTTCTCTGCTTCCTTCCAGGATTCAGCTGACATCAGCAGTGATACCTCTCCTACCACATCCTCTTCTGAATCCAGCTTAACTTTTCTGACAGCGCCCTATCAATGTACCATTTTAAAATATCTTCAACAAAATTATACTTGCACGTAATATTGATATTGTTCAAAAGTTCTGCATTTTGTTGGGTTATCATTCTTTGGAATGGACACAAATACAGATCTCTTTCCATTGCTTAACCATATAGCTGTCTTCCAAACTTCTTATGATAGACTGAGTATTCCTAAGATACATCAACTTATTGAAATATTACAGTTGTTATTCCATCAATTTCCTTATTTTTTAAATCATTTTATTGGGGGCACATACAACTCTTAACACAATCCATACATCCATCCATTGTGTCAAGCACATGTGTACATTTGTTACCATCTTCATTCTCAAAACATTTTATTTCTACTTGAACCCTTGGTATCAGCTTGTCAGTTTTTCCCCCTCTCTCCCCCACCATCCCTCCATCATGAACCCTTGATAATTTATAAATTATTATTTTTTCATGTCTTATAATGACTGATGTCTTCCTTTACCCACTTTTCTGTTGTCCATCCCCCTGGAAAGGTATCATATGTAGATCATTGTGGCCAGTTCCCCCTTTCTCCCCCCACCTTCCCCTTCCCCTCCTGGTATGGCTACTCTCAATATTGGTTCTGAGGGGTTTATCTGTCCTGGATTCCCTGTTTACAGTTCTTCGCATATAATCTATACCCATGTACATGCTCTGGTCTAGCCAGATTTGTACAGTAGAACTGGGGTCATGATAGTGGGGGGGGGGGGGAAGCATTAAAGAACAAGAGGAAAGTTGTATGTTTCATTGGTACTGTACTACACCCTGACTGGCTTGTCTCATCCCACGACCTTTCTGTAAGGGGATGTCCACTTGCCTACAGATGGGTCCAATTGTCTCCACTCCGCACTCTCACTCATTCACAATGATATGACTTTTTTGTTCTTTGATGCCTGATACCTGAGCCTATCTATACCTTATGATCACACAGGCTGGTTTGCTTCTTCCATGTGGGTTTTGTTGCTTCTCATCTAGATGGCTGCTTGTTTATCTTCAAGCCTTTAAGACCCCAGACACTAAATCTTTTCATAGCAGGCACCATCAGCTTTCTTTACATTTGCTTATGCACCTGCTTTGTCTTCAGTCATCATGTCAAGAAGGTGAGAATTCCATCAATTTCTGTAACCTTGTTTTTAGCTAATGATTTCAATGCAGCTTGAACTTTTTCTTCCATCAATGCCCTCAGTTTTTCCTATCATAACCATACCTCTTGAAATGGTTGATGGACCAATTCTTTTCAGTATAGTGATTCTGTATATATTTCTATCATTTTTCGATGCTTCAATATTTTGCCCATGGAATCCTTGTACATTGCAACTTGAAGCTTAAATTTTTCCTTCAATACTTTCAGCTTGAGATATGCTGAATGTCTTCTTCCTTTTGGCTTTCTGATTCCAGGTCTTTGCATATATATCATTATAATACACTACTTTGTTCTCTGAAGTTTCCCTTAGAAATTTTCTGTTCAGCTCTGTTACTTCATCATTTCTTCCATTTGCTTTATCTACTCTACGTTCAAGAGCAAGTTTCAGGGTCTCTCCCAACATCCACCCTGGTCGTTTTTTTCTCTTTCTTGTCCTTCTAATGACCTTTTGCTTTATTCATTATGTATGATGCTAGATGTGATGTTCTAGATATCATCCCACAATATGCCAGTTCTTCTGGTAATAATGTTCAGTGAGGCAAACCTGTCATTGAGATATTCTCTAAATTAAGGTAGAATATACTTAAGTTCACATTTTGGAACATGTGGACTTATTTCAATTTTCTACACACACATATACATATACATACATATATATGGAAGACTTATGGTGATGTGGTGGTTGCAATGTGCAAGTCCTAACCAAAAGGTCAGTAGTTTGAACCTACCAGCTTCCCCATGGGATAAAGATGTGATAGTAAACCTTTCATAAAGATTTATAGACTTGGAAACACTATGGTGCAGTAGTACTCTCACAGGGTTGCTGTGAGTTGGACTTCCCTCAACAACAATGGTTTGGTTTGGGGAGAGAGATATATATCCATATATTTTAACATTCATGAGTAAGTTTTAGACATCATAGTCCTTCTACCAAATATCTGTGTGTACGCCTACTGTTCACTTATTATCGCATTATCTGGCACTTCACATTTATGATCTGAGATGTAGTCAATTAATATGGTTCTTCTAGCCATAACCCCTTATGTCAGTGGTTCTCAACCTTCCTAATGTTGCGGCCCTTTAATACAGTTCCTCATGTTGTGGTGACCCCCCAGCCATTAAGTTATTTTCATTGCTACTTCATAATGGTAATTTTGCTACTGTTACGAATCAGGCGACCCCTGTGAAAGGGTCATTCAACCCACAAAGGGGTTGGGACCCACAGGTTGAGAACCGCTACCTTATGTGACATATAATAAATTCTTGTCTGTGGCTATAATCCAGTTTTGGAGGGAGCTCTCTGCTATGCTAATGGATTAAAGTGGATTAAATATCCACCTTAGTAGAGGGCGTGAACCAAGTCACCGCCCTGGGTTTCCTCGCGGGTATGGTCTTCTGAAAGACAGAAACCGCACCTCCATGTAAGAATGAGCCATCTCAGAAGGAACACAGAGAACAAGGAAAGCGAGCCAGCACTGGAGCACGTTTAAGATCTCTGCTGGAATGGGAGAAGCTAAGAGCAGAGGCTGCAGCATGGAGACCATGGGGCAGATCAAAGGAGCCAGACTGAGCCCAGAGGCTGAGGCTAGACGACCACGACACAGAACACGGGGCAGGCCCAAAACAATGGGACTGAGAGGCAGTGACAGGTGGGCTTTCTGTCCCATGAGGTAGAAATTAAGGGAGAGAGGTGAGAGACCAGAGGGAGAAAAAGCTACTGGCTAAAGAGAGGTGTTTCTGTGGACCAGTGACTTTACCCTGATAGCGAGACTGATTCTGATTAGTGGTAACCTAGTACCTTCCCTAATAAACCGCCATCGTTGTGAGTTTTGTCTGAGTTCTGTGTGGCCACTGCAGCAAAGTATTGAACCCAGCAAAAAGTAGAGTGTTGAGGGAGGAACGCTGGTGTCAGAACAGGGCAGAATGGGTGTCAGAAGGATGGCGTGTGGACGTACGCTAGACCTGTGCCTTTGGCAATTTTTCCTGTGGAAATGGAGTCTCCTGCCCCTTTGTGTAGCCAAAGGAGCTCAGACAGGGTCTCCGTGCCAGTTTCCTATGACTACAGTATAAAAACTCTATCCATTTTGTACACTAAGGACACATAGTTGACATCATGGAAACTAAGGTGAGTAATGATGTAATGGTTCACACTGTGTCAACTTGACGAGGCCAGGATTCTTTGTTTGGCAGCTTTGTAATAATGCAATTTAGCATTATGTTATGGCGTTGTCAGCCTCCATTTTGTGATCTGATACCTTCATTCTTCATTTTTCTATAATGCTGATTTTTGCATGATCTGGTCTTTCTATCTATACAGAATATATATGTGTATAAATGAGACAATATCAGGACAGAAGCTATGTTGGAATTTTATGATTCTTTAAAATTTTATGATATTTTTATAAATTTGAAATTATGTAAAAATAAGAAGATCCCAAAAATGGATTGCTTAGATCTCTTTAGCAAAATATTGTTCTGATACTCACCATCAAAATGAAATGTTATGTAACATACCTACTCTGTAAGGTAAAGAGATTGATTAAAAAACCAGACTTATAGTAACCCTATAGGGCAGGGTAGAACTGCCCCTGTGGGTTTCTGAGGCTATAACTCTATACAGGAGTAAAAAGCTTCATATTTCTCCCTTGGAGCAACTGGCAGTTTCAAACTGCTGACATTGTGGTTAGTAATCCAATTTGTAACTCACTATACTACTAAGACTTATTTTTTTTAAAAAGACTAATAAGGTAATAGACCCTGGGTATTTTACTATAAAAACTTAGTCCAACAGCCCTTACAGATGGGTCGTGGGGAGGAGACAAGCCAGTCAGAGTGCAGTATAGTACTGATGAAACATACAGCTTTCCTCTAGTTCTTTAATGCTTCCTCCCCCCAATATCATCCCAATTCTACCTCACAAATCTGGTTACACCAGAGGATATACTCTGGTACAGATCAGAGCTGGAAACACAGGGGATCCAGGACAGATAAGCCCTTCAGGACCAATAATGAGAGTAGCAATACCAGATGGGTAAGAGGAAGGTGGGGGGAAAAGGGGGAACCGAACACAATGATCTACATATAACCCCCTCCCAGGAGGACAGGCAACAGAAAAGTGGGTGAAGGGAGATATTGGACAGTTTAAGACATGGAAAAATAACAATTTGTAAATTATCAAGGATTTGTGAGGGAGGAAGGGTGGGGGAGGGAGGGAGGGAGGGGGAAAAAGGAGGAGCTGATTGATACCAAGGATTCAAGTAGTAAGAAAATGTTTTGAGAATGATGATGGCAACAAATGTACAAATGTTCTTGACACAATGGATGTATGCATGGATTGCGATAAGAGTTGTACTAACCCCCAATAAAAGGATTTATAGAAAAAACAGTCCAAATTTCTAGATTTTTTTAAAGTATAAACATTTCAGGTATTGTTTAAGAAAGAAAAGCAGGATTCTATTTCCAACCTCATAAGTAAGAAACAAAGAAAACTAGAGAGGCCTATTCTGTAGTCTGGAGTGAAGTCCTAAAGCTTGTGTTAGGAGAGTCTGGTTACCTTCCTTGGTCTATATGGTCATTGCTCAAAGCCATTCCCAAAGAGGTATAGACGAGTATTGAGACTAAAATTCCATTAAAATTGCACACTCTTCTGAGATTTTTTTCATTAGTTTTTTATATCTTCCTTAAATTGTATTAGGATGGCAAATGCAAATGTTCTCTTATTTCGCTGTTTAGACTGATAAGAGCATAAGTGCATCACTGTTCTTCGTTGGCTCTGTCTGGGAAGAGGTCTAGTGGCCCCCTGCCGGGTATTCAGTACAAAATACTTACTCATCGTGACACTCCAGACCTGAAACTCCTGTGTTAGACACAATATGGAATTCTTCAGGAATCAACGTGTCTGCTAATCGCTTAGGCTTGAAAAAGGGCAAATAAAAATGAATATGTTAATAGCTGAAAAAATAAGTTCTATATATCCTAACTCTTACTTTCAAGAGGTACTTTCATTAAGTTGAGAAATTTTGATTAGAGAAAACAATATCAGTAATGTGGGTCACACCAAGCGGCAAAAGCTTTTGCAGAGGGCACTCATATTTAAAAACAACGTGAGTTAAAGAACAACCTTGGTTCTAGTATTGTTTGTTACATGTGCTCCATATAGTCAGAGATTTGTTGACTTTGAAAAAAAATCTATCAAAACTTCCATACCAAAATCACCATCATCAAGTTGATTCCAACTCATAGGCCATAAATAGGAAACCTGAATTTATCTTAGCAAGATCCCCAAAATAAACATTCTACAATTGGATTTGTGGGGAGGGGGGCAGAGACACACACAGACACAGCATTGTGTTGTAACAGAGGGGCCTCAGTTCCTGTGGGAAGCCGGGGATGAAATCATGGCCACTTCAAAAAAAATCACCACGTCCCACTCACTGCCATCAAGTCAATGCCGACTCACAGTGGCCTCATCGGACAAGGCAGAGCTGCCCCTGTGGGTTTCTGAGATGTAACTCTTGACGGGAGTAGAAAACCTCATCTTTCTCCAAAGGTTTACAACTGCTGACCTTTTTGTTAGCACCCCAAGGTGCAACCCATTAACCCACCTGGTGAGCTATGAACCACCAGGCCAGTAGTTCAAATCTACCAGTCAATCCATGGGAGGAAGATGAGGCTTTCTAGACCCACAAAGATTTAAGTCTCAGAAACCACAGAAGCAAGTCAACCCTGCCTTTTAGGGGTACAGTGAGTCTGAATCAACTCCCTGGTGGGAAGTTGGTTTGGAGAGGGTTGGGGTGGGGAGAGGACAGGGAGAAATCTCACCTCCTATACTTTATTTTCTAGATTAAAGTGGATAGCTGGTTTAGAAAATGGCTTAAAATACCTTTGATTTTCCTGATGAAATATTCTTCTCTAGAAATAATTTTTAAATGTTATGGAGACAGAAACAATACAGGTTGTTGCAATACAAAGGCCTGGCTTTATACTTTGAGGGAATTTTTTTAAGTAGACAGGAAAATATATAATTAGTCAAATACTTGATTTACCTTATGAGGCACCATGACACCATCTTGTAAATGTGAAGCACGGTCCTCACGTGGGGGACAAACCTTATTCTCTCTGGCTTCTCCTTTTAAATATTTAACATCATACAGGAATGAAATGTCCCTAGAAAATTAGAAAAATACATTTTCAAAATAAATTTTCTGTCAGCCTACTGGATAAGAGTGGGTAAGGTCTATAGACAACCTTCTAGTGGGTAAAAACAGGCAACCTTGTCAGCAAAACTGATCTCACCTCAGACTTTCCAAAGATGATGGAGGCATTAGACATGATGAGTTCCCCCTATATTCTTGGTCTTCTCTACCTGAAAATTGTCATTTACATCACAAATTCTCCCCTAATCTTCAGTCTCAGGTTAAGATCTATTCTCAGGCCCTCTACGATAATTCCTACTAACCTGATCTCTGGTTTCATCCTTGTCTACGTCCCCTGGGAGTTTATGCTATCAATCACAACTTCTGGGTGGCTCCCTCTCCGTGAGAATTATCCCCATGGTCTGCAGCTCTAATTTTTTTTCTTTTTTGGAAAAACCCTCCTTGACATTGGATCACTTTCACATTATCATAGTGTGGCTAGCTCTCCCTCCAACTCCCTCTAAAAGTCTGATTAAAAAAAAAATTCTCTCCAATGCTCAATTTCACTCACACATCTCTTTTGAGTTTTCTTGAAAGCTGAGGATGACTTCCCACTACCAAATTAAACACCTATTATCAGTTTTACAAACTCCTACTACTTCCTTGAAATATTTTGCAGGATTGATTGACTTTTCCCCCCAGACACCCTTCTCTCTTACCATCTATGCTACTGGATTCTCTTTGGTCTTTGAGGTAGTTAGTTTATGGTGCCAACCTGGCCCATAAACACATCTGGGGTTAATTGAAGGGTGGAGGGATATATAGCTCAGTGAGTCTCCCCTTTCTAGTTCTTGGGTCTCTTGCTCTCTGATGGTTGGACCAGGGTGCAACTGCCTTAGCCAGTTCCCTGCTTCAGCTGGCAGGGCTCACTTCCTGCAAGACATCCCTGAGGAGAAGCCACATGGACCTACCCCAATGCAGCCCTGGGTGCTGGAGCAGCCGTGTGGAGACCCCTGCTAGTGCTGAGATGCTTACACATTCACTGACTCGGCTTTCCTCCTACAGTCGGCATCACTGCGTGTTTTGTGCGATGGAGGAGGACTTTGTGGATTGGTGTTGGACATATGGGTTGATGTTGGACTTGCGGGCATGGGCAGCACTGGGTTGGGATGTTTTCTTGATGTGCACTTACCCTTTATGTAAAACTCTCTCTTATACATGAGTTTCTGTGGATTTGTTTCTCTAATGTACCCACATTAACACAGTCTTTGCCTTCCTTTCTGAGTACTCCTTCTCTGTGTCCTCCTGCCTATGAAATGGAAACTCTCCACAGGGCTCTGTCCTCACCCTCTACTCTTCTCCATTCATTCCCCTTGGAAGTATCATCAGACCTTCAACAACAGTCACAGTTGTTGCCTCGCGGTGAAACAGAATTCTTTTCCCTGCCCTCTAACTTTTCACCTTTCTGAGTTCACTAATTGTGTCCCTAGCACCACTCATCGAAACCACAGCATCTGGATTTGACTCCTTGCCTCTCTTTGTCTCAATAGCTAAAATCGGTCTCTGCTGAGGTAAGATGGCACTGAGCTGATTTTCAATTCCTGGTGACTCGTGTGACCATAAAGAACTGCTCCCATGGGGTTTTCTCGGCTGTAGTATTTATGGGAACAGACTGCTGGGCCTTTCTTCTGCTTAGCTGCTGTGTGGATTCCAATCCACAGTCTTCAGTAAACAGCTGAGTGCTTCATTGTGCCATTTGAGCTCCTAAGGGTTTTTCAGTTATGACATAAATTATCATAATTAGAGTCTCTATGTGGGAATTCTGAATTTTATGACTTTCCTGTAAGTATAAAATGAATGGTAGCTTTTAAAATAAATTTTTTAAAATGTTTTAATGACCTCTCCTAGCCAAGGATTGGGCAAGTGGTTTAAACCGGGTCCAGACACTCTCCCAGGGAGACTGCCTCTTGAATAACTGAATCCTAAGTGGGCATTTCCCAGAAAGAAACAGTGGGCATGAGTTCATCGGCACAATGGGGCCCTTCTGCCAGATTTCCCAAGAGCTGATTTAGGGCCTAATACTTCTGAAGTCTAGTTCTTCCAGCTTTTCCTTTAGTTCCGTGATTCAGTTCCATCCTTCCTCTACTATTGTTCTCACTAACTGGATGGCCACTAACTTGATGGTTTCTGATCAAGCATGCACCACACTTAGAAGGCCCTCACTCCAAATTCAGCAGTTCAAATACTCAAAGTCCAACTCCGATGCTATCGTCATAAAACAGTAGTGCTCTTTCTAGGGAAAATAAACCTCCTTCTGGGTTCCCTCTGTTTAGCACTTGGAGTTTGGAGTTTCCCATAATGCCCAGAGTCAAACTTTTCACACTGGAGACATGGTTAAATATTTGTGGAGTAGATTTATTGACTCTTCGTTATCATCTAGATTTGGAAATTTCTATAATGACTATGACTACTTTATTATTTAAACCGTGGCCATTTATATATAAAAGATTTTATGTCCAGTGCTTAGCCTAGAATTTCTAGAAGATTTAAACCAATTAAGTATATGTAAATAAGAAGGAACATTCAAAAGGTCTTGCTGCTCAGGGTCCAGTTCATACATGTGCAGGTTTATTTTAAACATGTCTCTGCAATCGATGTAGGGCGCTAGATTGTCTTAGCCCATTAGACTACCTTCCGGTACAAAGGTCCAATCAAAACAGTGGCTTTCCAGGGTGATACTGGGTGATAGGAGAAGCTGCCAGTTTGAGGGGGTTCAGAACAAGAAAAGGTACCTGCTGCTTAGTCCATATAATCTCGCAGGCTCTGTGGGATTTAAGATCTTAGAGGTGAGAGAAAATGCCATGTGGAGTGTACAGAACAATCAAAATGAAAATCTCTAGTTTTCTGCAACAAGGTCACATTATCTGCAGCAGAGAATTGTGTCTTTTAAAAAAACAACTCCTGCCATGCTACAGAATACCACTAGGGGCAGAGCACCTAAAGGTGAACACCAAGTGACCAAGTGTCTAGAATTGCCCACCATGAGCTGGGTTCTGCTAGACCCAACAAGTCATACAACTGGATAAACTCAATAGCAATCACTTCATTGAGGTGATACATACAGAATCAATAACAAGAAAAGCCAGGTGCCCATGCCATCCACTATTTCTGCCCCGGCACCCATCTCCTCAGCTCACACCTATGACCTACATGAGGCCAACTGATGAACAAGAAAAAAGCCTAAGCTTGGTGTATTAGATCGAGCTCTCTAGAGAAACAAAACCAGGACACTTATGACTGTATATATATATATACAGCTAATTAGTCCACAGAGCAGTGCAGAGGGTTCAGTTCAACTCACTTTCATGGGACAGTTAATATACTGAAAGTCGTTCAACCCACTAGGGGTTGGCTGCCTGTCCAAGGTCAAGGAAGCAGAGAACTAGCTGAAGCAGCAGCACTGATCACCAGGGAGAAAGAGAGAAGGGGGGGCCTTGCAAAGCCCCTCATTGCCCTCAATCAAGCTGCGACCTGATTAAATTATTGGCCCAGTTGGCACAATAAAACTAATCAACACACTTGGTATGGGGAGGTAAACTCAGTATGTGGGTGCAAGCCAAAACTAGATGGCAGTCGCTCTTCAGCCTCACTCAGGGTGACCTTGAAAGGAAGTAGTAAGGGAAAGTTTATTCCACTAGAGGTTTAACCTAATCATCAAACATGAGTGACAGAGAAGTGGCCTGAGGCTAGACTATAAGTCGGGCTCCACCCCTCAGGATAGGGACCTGCAGCAAGCACAGGGTGTTGGCTTGTAAAAATGAGGGTAATCCAGGATCCATACGGCCCTAGGCCAGTTGCAGCAGTCAGGGCTACCGTTTGTACTATTAACCGTCCTCTTCAGAATACACACTGGAAATAGAGGCCACAAATCTCAAAGCCCTCCCTCATTGTAAGAGGGCTTCCAAAAAAGTTGTGAACAAATTGAATTAAAATATAACAAAATTACCCAAGTGTGGTAAGTTAAAAAAATGTTTTAGCTAAAGTGAAATACCATATATACTCGAGTATAAGGCGACCCGAATATCAGCCAAGGCACCTAATTTTACCACAAAAACTGCATTAAAATGTGCTGGAAAACTCAGCTTATACATGAGTCTATGCAATATAAAGAAAGAGGCATGCCGAGAATAAAACAATAAATGGACTGTTTTTAGAAAATGATCGGGTCGGTCTTCCCAGACAAAATGTTGACATTTAGCATATTTTTAAGAATTATACAAAAGCAAACGACACTTGCTGATTTTATCTGAAACACAATAGGGATTCATTTTTTAGAGAGTCGGGAATTAAGCACTTGTTCCTGAAGGGTTTGCATACTGTGAAACTATCTTTACCATGCTCTTTGTTCTCAGCGGTACAAAAAAGGTACACATGCACACAAAAGGCACCTGACCCATCTGAATTTGTTCCTCTTTATACAGAGGAAAAGCACAGTATAGGGACAAAGAAACAAAGACATGGAAACAACAAATTTAAGCAAATCCAAAGAATGGAGAGCCAGCATCTATGGGTATCCTATTGACAGTAAGGATAAACAGAGGTGATCTTTTTTGCTCTTCAGTTGTAATTTGCTTCATCAAATATGGCTCAAATCTCAACTATATGCTTTTTGATTTTCTACCCGCGCAATAAAAAATAACATACTATTTATCTCCTTGCTCTCTTAAACTGAATGTATCCCCACTCTCCTCCTCCTTTACCTTCCAGCTCCCGTTAGGGAGACCGGATGGTCAATCAGGTATTTGAACTTGTTCCTTCGAATAGGGTGATGCCAGACGTGGTCTACAGGGCGTAGGTGAGCACCCTAGGAAAAAGGAAAAACAGATGAATATACAGCAGATGGCACTTCAGTCAAATGAAATATATTTGAGGTAGTTGTAGGTTAGTATTTACATCAAGGATATTAAAAGAAAGCAAACTCCCTAATCCACACTATGGAGAAAGACAAACTAGAAGAGTCCTGTAATGAAAAAACAAAACATCAACAAGAAGAAAGTACACTACCTTGCAAGCCTGGCTAGACCAGAGGATGTACACTGGTACAGATAGAAACTGGAAACACAAGGAATCCAGGGTGGATGATCCCTTCAGGACCAGTGGTGTGAGTGGTGATACTGGGAAGGGAGAGGGAGAGCGGGTTGGAAAGAGGGAACCGATTACAAGGATCTACATGTGACCTACTTTCTGGGGGATGGACAACAGAAAAGTGGGTAAAGGGAGGCATCGGACAGGGCAAGATATGACAAAATAATGATTTATAAATTATCAAGGGCTCATGAGGGAGGAGGGAACTGGAAGAGAGGGGAAAAAATGAGGACCTGATGTCGGGGGCTTAAGTGGAGAGCAAATGTTTTGAGAATGATGAGGGCAACAAATGTACAGATGTGCTTTACACAATTGATGTAAGGATGGATGGTGATGAGTTGTATGAGTCCCTAATAAAACAATTTAAAAAAGAAATCACACAACAAAACACATTCACCATAACAAAAGAAGAGAGTACAAATGACCACTAGTGATTTGTGGAAGGAGTTCAGTAGTGTAAGAGTTAAATAAATTAACTGCTAACCACAAGACTGGCAGATCAAACCCACCAGAGGTGCCTTAGAAGAAAGGCCTAGTGAAGTCACAGCCTTGGTCTGGGATCTTAAAGATTTGTCTTAAAACAAGCAACCATCTAAGGTAAGCATCAACTAAGTTGACATGGAAGAAACACACCAGCCTGTGTGATCCAAAGATTGTAAACAATGAAATCCATATCTGAAGATAGGAATGGTATCAGAGATTACATTCTGAACAGTTTGCAGAAGGCTATGGATGACAGTGGAATCCCAAAACCCATTTGCAGGGTCCCCACATGGATTAAGTCTCCAGTGATGAGAGCCTCCTCTGATGAGAGCCAAGCCTTGCTATTAGACAGAGCATTGTAAAATTGATTACGGCAATGTAGTTAGGTTAAAATGTAAAACTTTCTCATTCGATCTCCCTTTTGACTCATTTTAAAGGTGGTTTCTAATGTTTTCTGCTTTCCTCTTGAGGTTTTTCTATTTTTGTCTAGTCATTGTCATTCGTCTATTGGTTTCCTGTTTGTGCTTTGCATGAGAAATCCAGGATACGCAGACCTAGAGACAGTAACTAGGGGCATGGCCATGGAAGGTGGGGGAATGGAGAACTCACAACAACAGTAGGAGAGGAAGATTTTCTGAAACTTGGGTGATGATTGCACAAATCTTAATATGATTGAATGATTAATTTGTATATATGAAATATATGCAAATAAAATTATTTTGAAAATTTGAAACAATCCTTCCCCCAAACCTATACAATTTAAAGTGTATGTTTTTTAAGACTATCTGGAATATTTATGAGTATGCTCACTACACTTACTAAAAGGAATATCACAAAGATTAATGCTCCCAAGAGCAATACACACGCAGACATAGGTACATACCTTTGGGACTCTGCTTTTCCGAGGAGGCAGGAATTTTTCAGGACACGAACCCGCACTGGCTGCAGAGGTCAGAGAGAGGAGAACTTCCTCGGGGATGCACTCGTTCTGGAGCAAAGGCGGAAAGGGCCTTGAATGAGCCACCATGCTTTTTTTCTCCTTTAGCTCGGGAAGACCTGAGAAAAGGAGAGGAAAGCAAATGCCTTGCTGTAGTTTCCCATCGAGTTAGGTAGATTCCCAGCCTGCCCCGCCAACCCAACAATGTTTCTAACAGAAACAGAGAGGAAAACATCGTGTCTGGTTGGCCAGAATGTTATTGTTGTGCGCCACCCAGAGCAACCCTGAGTGCGGCTGAAGAAACAGGGCCTGTGCAGATGCACCACCCTCGCAGTGGTTCCTATGCCGGGCACATGGTTATGGTGCAGCCAAGGTGTTAGCCCAGTTCTTTGAAGGCCTTTCTCTCTCTCTCCTTTGGTGGGGGGAATGGGGGACACTTTCTCTCTTTCACTGCCCCTGTTTTGCCAAGCATCATGTCCTCCTCTAGGGACTGGACTCTCTTGAGGCCATAGCCAAAGCCTGTAAGATGGAAGTCTCGCCATCCAGGACTATCAGGTGCACTCTGGCCTTACTTCTTCTAAGAGAAGACACATTTATCTGTCCTGTTAGCAGCCCATGATACTTTCAATAGTCTTCTCCAGTTCCACAAGTGGAATGCATCCTTAATCAACGTCCAACTTTCATATGCCTATGAGGTGACTTGATACCATGGCTTGGGTCATGTGCATCCCCTTAGTCCTCAAAGTAACATTTTTGCTTTTCAACATTCTAAAAAAGTCTTGTCCAACAAATTTATCCAAAGAAAAGTGTCTTTTGATCTCTTGACTACTGCATTTATGATCATAGATTATGGATCCAAGCAAAACAAATTCCTTAACAACTTCAATACTTTCTCCATTATGTTATCTATTGGTCCCGTTGTGAGGACTTGGGGATTTTGTTTGTTTTGTTTTGTTTTTTTACATTGAGCTGTGATCCATACTGAGGGCTACAATTCTTGATCAAGAATTTCAAGTTCTCCTCACTTTCAGCAAGCAAGGTTGTGCCATCTGCATATTCTAGGTTGTTAAAAAGGATAACTAACAAAAAATATTTAAAACATAGATGCTCTCCTAAATGAACATATTCCCAGCCCTACTTATACATCAGACGCAGGTTCAAAAATGACTCCCGAATGTCCCAAATTCAAAGTTAAACATTTAAATTCATTTTACTTGCTCAATTAATTGGAATAGCCTTAACATAATGGAATTATATCATTTCCCTCCCTATGATGTGAAAATGGCAAAACAAAGCTCTACTCCCCACTCCCCAGACTGTCAAATTATTTAGTAATGCTTACTAGATATATTCCAAGGAAAGAATGATTTGCTTTAAGTTTTGGCATTTCTAGAGCGGAAGGGATCTAGGCTGGGTTTCAAAGTAAGAGGAGATTTCAGATAAATGGAAACAGGAGAGGACATTCCGGATAGGGTGGAACAATCTGAGCAAATGGGCGGAGCGAACACATTACAAAGCTTGACCAGAGCAGAAGCATTCTAAAGGCAGGATTAATGTGGGGGAACACTCCACAAAACGTCAGGTAGAGGTGCTTGTCACGTGTTCTTAACCAGGGACTTATCCAGCACGTGTCAGTGAGCCATACTGTGGTGGCTGGCGTGTTGCTGTGATGCTGGAAGTCATGTCACAGGTGTTCCACGTGCCGGCAGGGTCACGCAAAGTGAACAGGTTTTAGCAGAGCTTCCAAACTATGAAGAAGGAATAGGCTATCCACTTCAGAGAAATCAGCCAGGGGAACCTTATGAATAGTATCGAAATATACTGGCAGATTCTGAAAACCTGATGGGTAGAAGCAAAACATTATCAGACACAGTGCTAAAAGACGGGCCCTCCGGTAAGAAGGCACCATGGACTGACCCAGGGGCTGTAACAATGGACGCAAATAAAACAATCCTGAGGCTGGCGAAGGGCCAGGCAGCACTTGGTTCTGTTGTAGAGGGCTGTTATGAGTCAGAACTGACTCGACAGCATCTATTGTAGCTCTCATTCATTTCTATAAGAAGAACTGATTACAAGGAACTACATATAACCTCCTCCCTGGGGGACGGACAGCAGTGGGTAAAGGGAGACGTCGGACAGAGTAAGATATGACAAAATAATAATTTATAAATTACCAAGGGTTCATGGGGGGGGAGCAGGAAGGGGGATAGAAAATGAGGAGCTGATGCCAGGGGCTTAGGTGGAGAGCAAATGTTTTGAGAATGATGAGCAAAACGAATGTACAAATGTGCTTTATACAATTGATATATGTATGGACTGTGATAAGAGTTGTATGAGCCCCCAATAAAATGATTTTTTTAAAAGAAGTATCTCACTTTGATTACCATCACAACCTCTCAGGTCAACATCAAGTCTCTATCCCTGAGTTTGGAATAGAGGGTATCAGATGAAATAGGGGGGAGAAAGACCAGGGACTCGGGATGTTTAAGAGTTTTAGCATGATCTCACCTAATAAAAGGATAGAGCTGGAGAAAATGTTAGCATAACAGGGAGGGACGAATCTAGGTGATTCTTTTTCTAATAATTTACATCTGTACATAAAAAAATCTTCAGGAATTTATTTCACTTACAGACATTGCTGACACCTAGTCCATTTGGGTTGCTGTACTAAATTGCATGTTGTTCTCTTGCCTCTATTTTTTTTCTTCTTTTTTTTTAATTTTAACAATTTATTAGGGGCGCATACAATTCTTATCACAGTTCATACATATACATACATCAATTGTATAAAGCACATCTGTACAGTCTTTGCCCTAATCATTTTTTTCTCTTTTCTTTTTTTACATTTTATTAGGGACTCATACAACTCTTATCACCATCCATACATATACATACATCAATTGTATAAAGCACATCCATACATTCCCTGCCCCAATCATTCTCAAGGCATTTGCTCTCCACTTAAGCCCCTTGCATCAGGTCCTCTTTTTTTTTCCCCTCCCTCCCCTTTCCCCCCTCCCTCATGTGCCCTTGGTAATTTATACATCGTTATTTTGTCATATCTTGCCCTATCCGGAGTCTCCCTTCCCCCCTTCTCTGCTGTCCCTCTCCCAGGGAAGAGGTCACATGTGGATCCTTGTAATCAGTTCCCCCTTTCCAACCCACTCACCCTCCACTCTCCCAGCATCGTCCCTCACACCCTTGGTCCTGAAGGTATCATCCACCCTGGATTCCCTGTGCCTCCAGCCCTCATATGTACCAGTGTACAACCTCTGCCCTATCCAGCCCTGCAAGGTAGAATTCGGATCATGGTAGTTGGGGGGAGGAAGCATCCAGGATCTGGGGGAAAGCTGTGTTCTTCATCGGTACTACCTCGCACCCTAATTAACCCATCTCCTCTCCTAAACGCCTCTATGAGGGGATCTCCATTGGCCGACACTCTTGCCTCTATTTTTAAAGTTCCTGTAAACCAGAGACTATGTAAACAAACGTGTTCCTTTGGTAGTATAAAACTGGGTATATAAATCAGATAAACTTAAAATATGAAATTGGGCGACATTTGAGAAAAGGGGAAAAACAGCACATGATAACCCAGGAATAGTGGCGCAGCGCTTAAAAATACGGCAACAACTTGGGTTTGACAAGCCAGTCGAAAAGGAATGGTTTGGGACTTTCTACAAATTTGGAGGAAAAGAAAGACAGCTAATGAACTCTTGCTGCAATGTCCCACGCGAGCCAACAGGGACGGCCGGGGCGGGGATTGCTGTGGCCGTGGGCATGCGCGTGGAGAGCATCCTGGAGAACCGTTACCTCGGGCCTCGTCCTTGGAGGCAGAGACGGTCGGTGCTCTGCCCTCGGGCGCCGCGCCTCCACTCAGGACGGCGGGGGGCGTCTGCGGGAGAGACATCATCAACCGCGGCTCTAGGGTAATTCCGCTAAAGGAATCTCGCTTCAGAAATGTTAGCGACCCCTCCGGAAAGGGAATCCACAAACAGATCAGCGCCGCGCTGCACGCGCCAGCTGCCACGCCGTTCTGCGGGCCAAACATAAAAGCTGCCGGCGGCCGGGGCTGCCCTGTGGAGCGCAGAATCCGTCGGGCACGGGGTCGCTCCCTCGGGGATCTTCGGACACTCGGTCGGCCCGCCCGCCGAGTGGGACTCGCTCGGCCGCTCGCAGGGCGGCGAGCGCCCCCTGGTGGGCGCGCTCCCTCCCTCCCGGCGGGGCGGCCCGCAGCCTCTTCCGCGGACGGCCCCCGAGCGGCGCCCAACTCCCCGGACGCCGGAGGCGGGGCGGCGTTAGCCCCGACTCTGAATCACGGGTGACGGGAACTGCACCCACAAACTGAGTTTCCCGCCCGACCCCAGCCCGCCTCGCCGCTTCCCGGAACGCCGGCGTGTCGTCATGGAAACCTAGGGCCCAGCCCCCTAGCAACAGCGACTAGGGGCTGCCTTCGGTGAGGCAGTCAACCCAGGGAAATCGCAACAGAAACGCCTGCACTCTAGGAGTTTCAACCTGTCTTAAGTTATCGCATAGGCCGATAACAATATGCCCTAAAAAGTGCCTAATTGGTCCGTTCTCAAAGAACCCCAAAGCGCCTCAATCTCGGGGCTTCCGGCGGCGTGCCGGGGTCAGTGCGCAGGCGCCAGCCTGCCCCTCAGCCGAACTGGAGGAGAGGGTGGGTTCCCCTGGGGTTGAGTAAAGGTCTCTTAGGAGTTGTCGCTCTTTTCCGCTGTCACGCATGCTTTTCTAAAAGACAGGTTCCGGCGGCATCTTGATCACCCCGTCCGTGGACACCCAGGCCCAGAAAAAATAAAAGGCCAAAGCGATTTTATGATGGACGCTGTATCGGAGCGTCAATCCTGAGCACTGGGTTTGCAGAAGCCTTCAGTGGGGGCCCCAAAATCCATTTTTGAGTCAACAGATATTGAGCCCCATTGGCCTCTGATTAGCAATATGAAAACCTTTGCCCTTAGGCTGGATGTTTGAAAGTGGGTTCTTGACACTCCCTAGCCAGCCCTCTGAGAGGCAGCCTCGCCCTTTGAGACAAGCCTGCTTGTGCTCTTGATGGGCGTGGAGGTACTAAGATCACATAGCTAAAATGCTAGCTAGACAGGCAGGCAAAGGGAAGATGTGATGATGGCAGGAATCTTAACAAAGGAGAGAAAGCGACATGTTTCCCACATACTCTCCAGCAGGACGGAAGGTGAAAGGCAGATGAAGGCAGGGTGAAGAAAAGTAGGATGTTCCCACTACCCCCACAGTGACTGGGTCTGGTGACTAGAGCACAGCATGAAGTCTAGGGGGTGCTGTGGTGCAGGGGGACACATACTGGTAAGAGGAGGTATGCTTCAGAGGGCCAGCCAATAGCAGAAGACCTGGCAGAAAACCAGCCAATAGGGGAAGGTTCATCAGACAAATAAAAGGTCTGGCTCTACATTCTACCAGGCCTTTGATTGATTTGTTTGTTTTATTTTGTTTTTAATTACTGGGAATTTAATACACAGGTATAACTTATACACACAAATATAGAATGATGACAATTTGTATAAATCAATATCAAACCCTTTTGTAATATTTTCCAGCTTTCTTCTGAAAAAATAAAAAACTTGGTCTGACTCTGGTTTTCTCCGAGTGCCTCCCTCTTTCCTTACACACAGACAGACACACACCACTGCTCCAATGAGATGTCTACAGTAGTCACCCTACTGCTCAGTCACTCTGCTCAGGCTTCTAGTTTACTAAATCTCATGACATCCTACCGCGGCCCCGTAATTTGATGTTCACTGTTCCCTGCTCTGGCGATATAGTAGGTTAAGCACTGGGCTGCTAACCAGAAGGTCAGCAGTTCAAACACCCCAGTTTCACCAAGGAAGAAGGATGAGATTGCTCCTGCAAAGGCTTACAATCTATGAAACCCCAGGGAGCAGCTCTGGTCTGTTCTATAGGCTCATCTCAGTCAGAATGGACTCAACTCCTCTGTCCCACATGAGTCCTAGTGGTGCAGTGGGTAAAGCTTGGGCCACCACCAAAAGGGTAGCGGTTTCCGTTCACCAGCATCTCTGTAGGAGAAAGATGGTACAGTCGGCTTCGATAGAGATTATAGCCGTGGAAACCCTATGCAATAGTCTATTCTATCCTATAGGGTTGATATAAATCAGAATCAACTGGACAGTAATAGGCTTGGGATTCTCTTCCATCTTAAGGCTTTTCCACCAGGCCTTTTAGATGAGCTCCCAAACTCACTGCCATGGAGTTGATGCCGACTCAGAGCCACCCTCACAGCCAGGGTAGGACTAGCCCCGAGAGACTGTAGCTCTTTAGGGGAGTACAACGCCCTGATTTCCTCCTTTGGCATGGCTAGTGGTTTCAAACTGCCGACCTTGCGGTTCGTAGCCCAATTCATAACCACTACACCAACAGACTAGCTAAGGGACCTTTAAGGAGCTCTACTAACAGTAAGGTCGACAGTTTAAATCCGTCAACTACCCTTCCTCCCATGTCACCTGCAATGGGGGTAATTTACTCTGAAGCATCACAGGCAATTAACTCAAGTTAGAGGAAGAAAAAGAACTTCTTAATAGAAGATATACAGTAGTGACAGGAGCCCTGCTGACATAGTGGTTAGAAGTTGGGTTGACAACCACAGGGCAGCAGTTTGAAACCACCAGCTATTCTGCAGGGGAAAGGCGAGGCTTTCTACTCTCTTAAGACATTAACAGTCTCATAAATCCACGGGCAGGTCTACCCTGTCATATAGGATCACTGTGAGTCGGAATTGACTTGATGGCTGTGAGTTTCGTTTTGGTACACTATAGAGACCAAGAGTCAAACAGGCTTTTTGGTGCCCTATTTGAAATTAGAATACTTATAGATACCTTTTACTTTGGAGTTTAACTTCAAGCAGCAAGGCCTAGCTTTTAATCACTTGCCATCAGATATATGAGTAAATGTGAGAAGATTCTCGGCATTATCTGGCACCTATAGGTGTCATCCAAGCCTAACTTGTTTCTTTTTGAGCAATTTATAAAAATTCCATAGATACAGCATTAGGCTAACTGCCTTTTGTAAAGGGATTTTCCTAATACAAGACAAACCATGACATGGTTGGAGGACCCTGACCTGATCTTGTAAACTTTTCTAAGCTGCAGCAGTACATACCCAATCATGGCCTCTTTCCCACTTCTATAATTCAGCCTGCAACTGTGAAAATTAATTACCGCCACCAAGATGTGGGTATTTCCTTTGTTCTCCATTTCCTATTTAAGTGACATTGTTTCTGTGAATCCTTGTACACCATCATGGCCTCGTGCAGATGGTCTCCTCTACCTGGATGTTTTGTCTTTGGCTTCTGTGACAGTTTATTGTGCCAGCCTGGCCGATAAACACCAGTAGGATTAACTGAAGGGCAGAGGGATAAATGGCTCGGTGAGCCTCGCCTTACTTATTCTGTGCCTCAGTTTAAAGGGGTACACTACCTGTGGGATGCCTAGCCTGTGGACTGTGTTGCTGTAAGTTGAGGTCCCTTTAAGCCCATACAATTGGAATGTTCATCTCTGGAGCTGGGGACCGACAGTTGATGACAGTTGGGGACCTGCCTTGCTGTTTGCTGCCTGGTTATATATAGCCCAGCTCTCTCTACAGAAGGGGACTGGCACCTGGCAGCTCTCAAGCCTTAAAGGACTGCTAGTGTCTCACTGCTTTATAATTTAACTGTTAATTTCTTATGTTATCTATCTGTATATAATTCAACGGTTCATTTCTTATATATCTATCTTTATAAATATATTTATTTATAATTACTAGCAATCTGGTTTGTCTCTCTAGAGAACTCCGTCCAACACAGCTTCTTTACGTCTTATCGAATGTCTCTGTATTAGAACTTAAATCCTGAGCACCTTGTCTGCAGAAGGCAGCAAAAGCCCAAAAACCATTTGCAGAGTCCCAGTAAGGATTAAGCCTCCACTGACTCCTTCTGGAGCCCTGGGTGGGATAGGGGTTACTTGGGCTGCTTTTGAAAGCACCAGTTTATCACTTAACAACAGGAATCAAATTTCCATTCTTTAGAGGAGTTAAGGCTTCTGAATGACATAGAGAACAGAAAATACCTGAAACAAAGGCTATGTTATGTGCCACAGAAAGGAAGGGCTGTGGGCTTTTGAGAAAGGAGACTGGGCTGTAGAAGTTGGTCTCAGGCTCAGGGTGCCTTCCCCAACTCTTCTTCCACCACCAAATTTCACATCCACTGGGGTTCTTTAACCCAGAGACACTTTGTATCCCAGAGCCAGATCGCATGCTATCTAAAGACAAAGCAACAACTACATCTACAGCAGAGGAGAGGCATCAGGCTCCAGCTTGTGTCTTGACTTCTGTGAGCCTCTGTTACTGTGACAGACCCCGATAGAAGCAATAATAGCCTGTATCTCAATCCTGGCAGTTCTACAGTCGTGGGACCAGCCTGGACCACTGCTCTGAAAAGACAAGACAGAAAGGTACTTGTCAAACCTGAAGCATGTTATCATTTTGTACAGTCAAAAGTCTCACTGAAGACCAACAAGAGATCTTAATAATGTTTCTTCTGACACTAGGGCAAAGTAGCAAGGTGAGAAAAGCAATGAAGTCCCCGGGGAATACCAAAAATAGAATTTGGGACCAGGGTGTGGCACCCTATCAGACTCCACCAGAAAATATTCCTAAAGGTCAACAAACAGACTTGGAACTGTTTATAAGCTTTCCTATTTTATTTTTTTTTTTTGGTCATTCAGAGGTTTTTGTTATGATTTTTTGTTTTCTTTGGTTGCTTTGTTTTGCTATGCCTTATTTTTGTGCTTATTATTGTCTCAGCATGTCTATCTAGATAAAATAGGCGGGATAAACAATCCAGAGGAGAAAACAACAGGACCACCTGTTCCGGGGGAGACAGAAGAAGGGGAGGCAGGGGAAATGATAGGGGATGTCAACTAACCCAGGGGCAAGGGAAAAACAAGTGATCTAAAATTGATGGTGAGGAGGGTAGGTCTAGGATGCCTGGTGGGGCTTGATCTGAAAGGAATTACTGAAACCTGAATGAAGACCAAAGATGATAATGGGACAAGAGGAAAGTAAAAGGAAATAGAGAAAAGTACTGCCAGGTTTCTCAGGTGGGAATAAAACCTCCGTTTTTGTCTTCCCATGAGAAAGAATTCATCGCGAAGCCTGGTTTGTGATCCAAGAGAGTTTTTATAAAGGATGGAAGGAGTTTCAAGTTTACAGTCACTGAGCACCCACATGTGTTAGCCTGAGACCAGAAGGCCATGACACAGCCAAGTGGAAGGTGGAGGGAAAAAAGGGCTGGGCAGTCTTGAGGTCCTGGTATTTGGGGCCTTCATCTGGGAGGCATGGTTGAAGGTATTGGTTGACCCCATTGGCTGAATTAAGCCCACCTGGCCTCATTTGGACCCACCCAGGTGTATTGCCCATCTGGCTCAGGGGCATGAATTTGGAGCCTGCCCAGTTAGTCTTTATGGGTGATTCTCTTCAAACCTCCTGTAGAGGGCCTTCAGGCATGTGGAGGGGCAACCCCCATCCCTGTTCTGCTACCTAACAGAACCGGGAGGCAAAGGACATTTATAGAGGTATAAATACAAATAGGTACATATGTAAATATATTTATATATAACAATAGGGATATAGATCTATGTACATATATTTATATGTTAAGTATTAAGGTAACAGATAGATTTTGGGCCTCTACTCAAGTACTCTCTCAATGCAAGAACACTTTGTTCTAATAACCTGGCATTCCATGATGCTCACCTTCCCTATACAATCGCTGAAGACAAAATGAGCACTGAAGCAAATATGATGAAGAAAGCTGATGGTGCCCGGCTATCAAAAGATATAGCATCTGAGGTCTTAAGGCTTGAAGATAAACAAGCTGCCATCTAGCTAAGAAGCAACAAAGTCCACATGGAAGAAGCACACCAGCCTGGTGATAATGAGGTGTCGATAGAATCCAGGATCAAGCATCAAAGAACAAAAAATCATATCAATGTGAATGAGGGGGAGCGTGTGTGGGAAACAGAAAGATTTCTCCCAAGTCATCTCCCCAAAATATGTTAGACTTAGGACACTGTTTGCAGCTAACGGTGACAGTTACTTCCCTTGAGGCAGACAGCTGCCAGACTGCTGTCTCCTATTACAGGCGGGCCTGCTCCTTGCTGCTGGGGACAATGAGCTAAGGCTTGTGACCATTAGCTTGGTTCCTGTAGGTGGGGTTCACACACTACTGATAATGGTTCCTATGGAGATCCAGAGAACCGACCAAACCGGCTCAGTGACATCCAAAGCTGCCATCCTGAATCTAGGATCCACCCATCTTGTCACATGTGTGCTCCCAATCCTTCCTCTTCCTATTGTGTGTATATCCCTAGATTGTCCCCCTCGTTGCTGTATAACGCATAGTGCAACCTCTTCCTGTGTCCTATGTCTTTACCTGTAATTAGTGGGCTTGTACTCCCCGCCAAACATATGTAGGCCTGGGTTAGCAATAAAGATCTCACTCGGCTCTTCTCTTGACCTCTTGTTGGCTCCCCCTCTTCTCTCTGTCCTCACTCCCCTGCTCCCTTTCCCCTTGTCCTCCTTCCCCTCCCCCTCTCTCCATGTGGACCACCAAGCAGGGCTGAGGTGAGCATGCTACCATGAAATGTGTCTGACTCCATTATTTTAATATCTCTTCTATCTCTCATACTCTCTATGACTTTAACATAATATTTATATATCTCAACCATACAATTGTGCCTATTGAAACCGAGATTAGTGGTGGGAGGCTGGCACCCCCTCCAACCACAAGTGCTAAGTCAAAACCCAAAGCCCATCCATAGAATCCCCTTACATAAGGGTCACACTGATGACACATACAATTTCCCTCTAGTTCTTTAATGCTTCTCCCCCCGCCCCCACTATCATGACCCCAATTCGACCTTACAAATCTGGCTAGACCAGAGCATGGACACTGGTAAAAACTAAGAGCTAGAAACACAGGGAATCCAGGACAGGTAAATGCCTCAAGACCAAAAATGAGAGTAGTGATACCAGGAGAGGAAGGGAAAGGTGAGGGAAGAAAGGGGGAACCAATCACAATGATCTATATATAGCCCACTCCCAGGGGCAGACAACAGAAAAGTGGATGAAGGGAGACAGTGGTCAGTGTAAGACATGAGAAAATAATAATAATGTATAAATTATCAAGAGCTCATGAGGTAGGGAGGGTAAAAAATGAGGAGCTGATACCCAGGGCTCAAGTAGAAAGAAAATGTTTTGAAAATGATGAGGGAAACATATGTACAAATGTACTTGACACAATGGATGGATGGATTGTGATAAGAGCTATATGAGCCCCCAATAATAATAATGTTTTTTCTGACGGAGATGAGGTAAATTGGGGGTGCCAGACTTTAGAATGTCACTGATCATTTTAAAACTATCCTCACCCCTCAAAAAAACAACTGTAGAAGACGCAGAAACAAAACATTTTTTGAGGTAAAGGCTTTTTTAAAAAGCTTATCATCTGCGGTTATCATTTTATATAAGAGGTAGCACCTCTACCAGTTGTTACGGTATCCATTTGTATTACAGCCTGAAGTCTGAGCACTCCCATTTGCAGAAGGCTATGGATGACAGTGAAAGCCCAAAATCTACTTGTAGAGCGCCCGCATAGATTAGGCCTCCATTGAATTCCTTCTGAACGTTAACCAACAAAACCAAAATCAAACTCACTTATCTTTAACCAACAAAACCAAAAATCAAACTCACAAAGTTGGCCATATAGTCCAGGCTAGCTCATAATGAACCTATAGTGCAGCATAGAACTGTCCCTGAAGGTTTCTAAGACTGAAACTTCTCTGGAGTAGAACGCCCATTCTTTCTCCAAGGAAGTACATGATCGTGGCTGCAGACAGAGTACATCAGAAAGTCAATTACCTTCACCTGCTTGACCAGGGGAAGGGCAGTCTCCCTTGGGCTTGGCCATGTGTCCTTGATGGAGACTGACCTACTGGTGTCACATAGTCCTGAGTCATGCCTTGACTACCTTGGTCAGAAGGTCCTGGAAAAACCCTGTAAACATTTCTGCCTAACATAATGTACCTGTCCCGATCCCGATCCTAGTTCCACTTCTGTAATCCTACCTGTAACTGATATCTGCTGCGAATTGTCCTTAGGGGAAAATTGCCACAAGATTATAATAGGAAAAAACAAAATTTTATTTGGTATATGCATCAAAGAGAAAAGAGAGGTGGAAAATGGACGGACACACTGTCCAGCCTACATCTGACTGCATCTCAAGAGCCAAGCATGATTGTTTGTTCTCTTTAGAGTTGATAATGGTTTGGGTCTGCAATCGATGGGATAAAAATAAGCAGTTACTACCACAAACCCTTTTTCAAGGGCTTTAAGATAAAGTGGTGGTAACAAACCTAGGAACAAGAGAACAAATCCGTGGTACAGCGGGTATAGGAGGCCTGGTAGGGAGTGACCACGAGTAATGTAATCAAGAGGAATTACTGAAACCCAAATGAAGGCTGAATATGATAGTGGGACAAAAGGAAAGTAAAAGGAAATAGAGGAAAGAGCTAGGAGGTAAAGGGCATATATAGAGGTCTAAATAAAGACATGTACATATGTAAATATATTTATATATGAGGATGTGGAAATAGATCTATGTGCATATATGTATAGATTTAGTATTAAGGTAGCAGATGGACATTGGGCCTCCATTCAAATACTCCCCCAATGCAAGAATACTTTGTTCTATTAAACTGGTATTCCATAATGCTCACCTTCCCGACACAATTACTGATGACAAAGCGGGTGCATAAGCAAATGTGGTGAAGAAAAGTGATGGTGCCCTGCTATCAAAAGATACAGCGGCTGGGGTCTTAAAGGCTTGAAGGTAAACAAGGGGCCATCTAGCTCAGAAGCAACAAAGCCCACATGGAAGAAGCACACCAGCCTGTGTGATCACGAGATGTCGAAGGGATGAGGTATCAGGCATCAAAGAACAAAAAACCATATCATTGTGAATGAGGGGGAGTGCAAAGTGGAGACCCAAAGCCCATCTGTAGGCAACTGGACATCCCCCTACAGAAGGCTCAGGGGAGGAGATGAGTCAGTCAGGGTGCAATATAGCAACAATGAAACATAAAATTTTTCTCTAGACCCCACCCCCACTATCATGATCCCAATTCTATCTTACAAATCTGGCTAGACCAGAGGATATACACTGGTATGGATAAGAACTGGAAACACAGAGAATCCAGGATGGATGATCCCCTCAGGACCAGTGGTGCAAGTGGTGATACCGGGAGGGTGGAGGGAGAGTGGAGGGAGAGAAGGAGAACTGATTACAGGGATCTACATATAACCTCCTCCCTGGGGGCTGGACAACAGAGAAGTGGGTGAAGGGAGACGTCAGACAGTGTAAGGTATGACCAAATAATAATTTATAAATTAGCAAGGGTTCATGAGGGGGGAGCAGGGAGAGAGCGTGGGAAATAAGGAACTGATGCCAGGGGCTTAAGTAGAGAGCAAATGTTTTGAGAATGATGAGGGCAATGAATGTACAAATGTGTTTTACACAATTGATGTATGCATGGATTGTGATAAGAGTTGTATGAGCCCCTAATAAAATGAATTTTTTTAAAAGATAAAGTTGGTCAGGAGGGGATTTTTGTTGACCCATCATTCGGGAATTAGAGATGACAAAGGAGGCGACTCTGTCCTATTTGCATATCTTGTTCTTGAAGAACTTCCTTGAGTCTACCCTTATTCTTGGTGCTGTTCCTCCTTCACTACCCTATCCTTTGTCTACATTCCTATGTGTTCAATGGGCGTGTTTCTCCTTCGGCAACCTGGTGGTCCCCCGATCCTGGGAGGTCACCATATTGATGCTGAACTTAGTGTGGACCCCCAATTGGCATAGCACACTACAGCAGGAACTCCGGACTCAAGCCATCTTCTAGCCTTAGCCTCCCCAGTAGCTCGGACTACACCAAGCCCAGCAGTTCCTCCTTTATCTTTCTTGCTGTTAAGTAACCAGCTCCTCCCTGCCTTCCCGGATCGCCAAGAACATTGCTCAGGGCAGCTGTCCTTTCAGGTTTCCTCGGGCTTCACTCTGGCAACCGGGAGGTCAAAGTAAATGTGGGGCACTCAAGATTATCTGAACTAATGTTAAGGCACAGGATGAAACCAGAGCTCTGTCAGAAGTGCCTTTGTTTTTAGACACTATCTCACAGCTTCCCTGGTCCACCTGTGTCCTTTTTAAGTCCATGAATCTCAGTAAACCCTTCACATCGCATGCTAGTGGTCTCCTTCATCCAGATAGGATATGTCTTTGTTTTGCCTTTATCCTATTTAAGACTTTGCAAATGTTGCCTTTAAATTACATGTGAGATTTGGGATCTCTTCTATCCTATAATATATCTATTATGATGTTTGATTTTGGCATCTCTTTACTCCCCTGGAATAACGCCAACCCCAAGCAAAACCATCCGTCATCTTGCTTTCAACCTGCTCTCAATGAAGAAGGAAAGAATTTCAAACACAGGGGGTTTGTTTGCTTTTTAGGATGGAGCCTTAATACCAAATAATGCAAGCCTCTGACCACCTCTGATCTTGAAGATAAATTTGAAGAGGGAAGAAATTTTGCCTATCTTTTTCACTGGTGGCATTGTGGTTAAGAATTGGGTTGCTAACCAATTGGGTTTGAAACCACCAGCCAGATCCAAGGGAGAAAGACAGACTTTCTATTCCCGCAAAGAGTTATAGTAACGTAAACAGTTATGGAAACTCACAGGGACAGTTCTACCCTGTCCTGTAGGGTGATTATGAGTTGGTATCAACTGGATGACCGTGTTTTTTAGTTCACTGGTCATATTCCTTAGTATTATATTAGAATTTAGATTCTGAGCAGTTTGCAGAAGGCTACAGTTTACCGTTTGTTGGTACAAGAGGCCCCATTTCAGATATAATTCAAGGAAAACATTTATTACATCTTAAAAGAGACAAAGACAACACAAAAATGCAGACACAACATCTGGATGAGAGAGGCTACCAATATAAGGTTAAAATGACATTTGAGAACTAGAAATTGGGACGCAAGATAAATAGGGAATGGGGGATGAGGGCAAAGGAAACTGTCCCCAAAGCATGGTGGTGGCAGGTCTGTACATCACAATCACAAGTGGGCCTGCAGAAGCAGGAACAGGACCACGACTGGGACACTCATACATTGTTAGGGCTTACGTGATTAGTCCAGGGTCTTCCACCCAAGGCAATAAGGACAAGACTGATAAGACATGACTCACGACTATGTGATCTTCTGTACCGTCCCCAGAAGGTGACTTCCATCAAGGACACATCTAGGAACGTCCCTAGGAGAGGTCCCTGGTTCTCCCTGGGCTGGCCAGAGAGGAGTGGAGGCAATGCAGTCTACAAAGCATTCTGACTGAGGACAAGATTATCTACATCATTCATTTAAGAGCAGAGAGCACTCGATGGAAGCTTAATTTATGTGGGTACTCTGCCACTGGTGGATTTGGGGCTATCACTGCCATCCGCAGCCTTTGGCAAACCAGGGTGCTTTACGACAGCTGTCATTTCATTTATGAGTCTCCACGGGGATTTAGCCTCTGTTCAATTTTTTCTGACATTTAACTGGTCTCATGAATGGCTTTGCCCCAGGTAGGGTTCATTTTGCTGTTATTGTGGCTGCTGTTCTTTTTAACCTCCTATCCGCAAACAAGCCCTCAAAGAGTTACAAGCCCCTATTTCAGGGATTTCAGAAACTTTATTACGTCCTCAGGTGGGAAAATGCCTCGGGTGGGGAAATTCCTCGGTTCTTGGTTTCACATGAGAAAAAATTCACGCCAAAGCCTAGTTTGTGATCCAAGTGGGTTTTTGTAAAGGATAGAAGTTTCAGGTGTTACAGTAACTTAACACAAGCACCCTCTTGGCACTGCACACCCACCTGGCAGCCTGGGCCAGAGAGAGAGACTGAGGCCCAGTGGGGCAGAACTGCAGAGGAGCAGATAGAAAAGAGGGTTGTGGTCTCCAGGTTCCAGCCTTTTGGGGCCTGTGGCTGGGAGGCGTGGTCAATGGTACTGGTTGACTCCATTGGCTGAATTAAGCGCACCTGGCCTAGATTGGGCCAATCCAGATGCGCCTGAATTGGCACATACCCTTTTAGCCATTATAGGTTTCCAACCTCCTATAGCGGGCCCCTAGGCATGGAGAGGAACAGCCCCCTATATTGCTACCTAACATTGCTTTTTTAAAAAATCATTTTATTCGGGGCTCATACAACTTTTATCACAAGCCATACATACGTCAGTTGTGTAAAGCACATTTGTACATTCATTGCCCTCATCATTCTCAAAACACTTGCTCTCCATGTAAGCCCCTGGCATCAGCTCCTCATTTATTCCCCTCCGTCCCCACTCCCCCTCCCTCATGAACCCTTGATAATTTATAAATTATTACTGTTATGTCTTGCACTTTCCGACGTCTCCCCTCACCCACCCCTCCGTTGTCCGTTGCTCAGGGAGGAGGCATAAATAGATCCTTGTAATTGCTTTATGTTATTTTCTTGTCTATGAATTGTGTTTTCTCTGGCTCCAGCTTGCACTTTTGACTGCTTTCTTTGCAGCTTACACTTTTTTTCTTAATTTCGTATGTGTAAGTGTAAGGTCTCTCTCTCCGGCTAGATTACACCTCGGTCCTTGGCTCCGCACGAGAAAGAATTCACGCCAAAGCCTGGCTCGTGATCCAAGTGAATGTAATGAGAGTTAAAGGAAGCTTCAGGTTTTACGCGGCACCCATAGGATTCCTTTGACCATGCGGCCTGGCAGAGACTGCTGGGGTCACGCAAAGATCTCTCTCCCAAGTTTTCCTCCCACAAAGACGACCAGACAAGCCCCTCTCCCCCTCGGTTCCTGCCTTTTCAAGGATTCCCGGGGGAGGTGTGGTGAACGACCCCAGGTCGATCCCACTGGGTGAATTGCAATCACCTGGCCCAGGTGTGCTGCTTGCTCCAGGTGTAATGCCCATTCGTGCCCCCCGGCGGGAAATCCAGCTTTGTCCTATGCTGGCTCTCCTGGGCATGCGTCAGTGCACATCCAAGTCCCTAGGCTAAGTTACCTAACATAAGGGGTTTTTTTGTGACTCCGAGAATAATCTGGAAAATGGTGTTCAGTTCCGTGTTTTAACAGAGGTTATTTCTATTTTTGGAGAGGTCTGGATCGTTTTATTTTATGCATGCTAGTGGGAGTTGCTACTAATATATTGCTCCACTGTCATTACTGCCGTCTAAATTCGTGTGTACCTTTGGGGTGCAATCGGCCAGAACACATGTCCCTTGGTAAAATGGAATGCCCCCTTTACAGATCAGGTTTAGCTCTCTCTCCTATGTAGACACTGGTATTTCATTACTAAGAATCCTTCAAAACATAGGTTCCTCGAACTTACTTGGCCTACTGCCCTTTTCAGAAACAATATTACTCAGTGCTCCCCTGGCAAGGAGAATCTTTGGTGCTAAGCCCCTAACCCAGATACAATGTAGACATCTGCTTTTACAGCCCCCATGGCATTGCTCCAGTGCATGCCAGGGAGCTGTAGTGCCCACTGTGGGAAACACTGCTTTAGATAGTGGCTGCCTTTGAAGAACATTCGTAGTGTTTTTAAAATGGGTTTGTTAGGTTTGAGCTCCAGGCCGGGAAGGTTGGTACACCTAGGTGGGTGGTACACCTGGATTGGCCCATCTAGGCCAGGTGACTTTGATTCAGCCATGGGGTCCACCAGTATTGTCGACCACACCTCCCAACGGGCCCTGAAAAGCCAGAAGATTTCTCTGGCGTGCTCTTTCCCAGTGACTCCAACACAGTGCTGCGTGGCCGCGCTGGGGTCCCAGTGGCCAGGCCACGGTCCTGCACATTTGTGCTGCTTCCAACCTTTATACACCTCACTTGAATCACAAACCAGGCTTTGGCGTGAGTTCTTTCTTGTGCAAAACCAAGGACCGAGGTATTTCTCCCACGAGCGAGAGACCTAACACTTGGCTCCGTGGCTCGGATATGTAAGGCTGAGGAAACAGGGGCTCGGCTGGACTTGAGAACTGCACTGCACACAATTTGGAGATGACACCAGCCTTGATTTCTTCCACCACGACCTGCTCTTTTGGAGCGCATGGAATGTATCGCGGAAGCCCCATCCCTTCGTGTCTGTATTTCTAGCTATGTTCCCTATTTTTAGGAGAGGCTGCGGGTCTGCCTTTCTGTGTTTCTGGGGGCCTTCATGTACTCCCCAGCCTAGATTCCTGGGATGGACTGGGAACTCTGTGCCTTTTTGATTCTCAGTGGTCTGCTTTGCGTCCCAGACAGCCAGACGGCCACGTGCGCATGGGTAAACCCTGTTGGTCTCTGCAAGACTCTGGAATCAGTGACTTTCCCCGCATCAGCCGACTAAACCGTGTGTGGAGGCCGCCATTTTCCCGGCCACGTGACTCTCCACTCCCTGGCAAGATGGCGCTGCCCAGTGGACACCGCCATTTTTGTGGCAGGACAACTGAGTACGTGACCCTGGCCAAAATGGCGTCCCACTGCTCCAAATATGTGCGGAGGTGGTGCCTAGTATGCTGGCTCTTGCGGGCCGGGACTTAGCTCTGCCTAGTCCTGTGGGGGGTGGGGCTGCTTCCCTTTTCCCCTTCCTTTCCCTTTAGCTTTCTCCTGGGTTTATGAACAAGCTGTTTAGTCTTGGGGGTGTTCACGGTAGCATTTGCCAGTGCGCTAGGGGGGTTATTTTCCTAGTGGCTGGTTTTCCGTTGCCAAAGCCTAGGCCAAAGGCATTTGGGAGCCAAGCCCCTGAGAAACTTAACTTTCGCCTTTCTGCGATATTGCCTTCAGCACTTTGGGGGGCAGTTCCTGATCCGGCTCTGCTGCTACAATGTTCCAGCAAGATCCCAATTTCCCTAACAGGTTCCCTAAGCTACTAACCAATCGCTACTCCCCTTCAGGTTCAAGAGCCCACTCCTGCCAGCGTTCACTTTTGTAGGTTATTTGGAGGCCACTCCAAACAGGAGTCTCCCCTTTGGATGCCCTGTACGGTCACCCCAGCCGGTGGCCAATGCTTGCTGTCTAGAAAGATGAGGCCCAGTTTGCTGGCAAACACTGGGATCCCTGACCCCTCTCTCAAACAGAGGCACCTGCTCGAGGCCCGTTTCACGGCACCCTACAGGTGTGTGCTGAAACTGCATTGCTGACCTTGAGACATCGAGCTTCCAGTAATTTTTTGGTGGTGTTTTCTAGCTGGGGATCAGCAGTTCGACATTGTGCAATAGGGAACAGGAGGGGCAGGCTCAGGAGAAGGAGAGAAGCAAGGATATCAGGCATGCCCAAGTGCAGGCCGCACTTGCTAACCACTGGTCAACCACCTCCCAGGTTTCCCAGACCCATGACCAGAGTTCCAAGAGCTATGTGTTTCCGGAACCAGGCCCTAGCTGGAGTAGGCCTGTCCAAGGGCCATGCCACCCAGCAAGCAAGCTGGCCACCAGGGTGTCCCTTGTCCTATGGCAGATAGCCAAGGGGGAGGGCACCCGCAGGCCAGGTGAGCATCTGCTCATTGAAGACTGGTCTGGCCAGCGAAGCAGCAGGAGAGCAATCAATTTGGCAGCAAGGTCAATGGATGTCCTCCTAGATATTGGGCTGCCTGTCCTGTCCTCCCCTTCTTCCCTGGACCCTGGGCACCATTCCCAGGTGAAACCATGGAAGCTGTTGTACCCAGACTCCTCAGAAGCGGAGCATACAGACAAGCACCCCTGAGAGCTGGTGGGGTGTCTTCTGCCACCTCAGGAGAGAAGGGCGCTCCATAGAAAGCTCTACCTCAGACCCCTCACAGCCTTGAAGCCAGTGAATGCTTTTACCCCAGTCCTGTGTTTGTAGTGAACTAACACCCATGCCTGTCAGTCCTAAAATTCCCTCTTTTCTAAGCTAAGCATGACACTAACCCCCACCTCCAAGGGCACTGCAATCTCACAACCTTATGCCTGTCTCACCTAGATGTCCATCTGTTTTCCAGAAGTCCTCAGGGTACTGCTGTCTCTGAACCAAGTGTGCCAGCTTCAGGACCCCCAGTTCCTGGAGCACTTCAACTTTATCCGGCCTGGGCCCTGAACAGACAGTCCCTTCCCACAGAGTAGGAAGGTATGGCCCCAAAGCCCCACTTCACCCTGTTGCCAGCAGGAAGCAGCTAGAGATGTTATCACCGTACACCAATGATTTGGGTCCATACGTCTTCAGGGGGGAAATGTTAAGTTTCAGCTCCCATCCAGGAAGGGGTGGTACACCTGGATTGGCCCATCTAGGCCAAGTGACTTTGATTCAGTCCATGGGGTCGACCAGTATTGTCGACCACGTCTCCCAACGGGGCCCTGAAACGCCAGAGATTGTGCTCTTACCCAGCAGCTGCAACACAGAGTGCTGGGCTGTGGTCCGCGCATTTGTGCTGCTTCTGACCTGCATAAAACTCACTTGGGCCACAAACCAGGCTTTGGCATGAATTCTTTCTCAAGAGGAGTCGGGATTGAGGTATTTCTCCCATGAGAGAAAGACCTAACAGGTTAACTTAACTGAAAACAAACAACCCCAAATCCCAAACTCAAGTCATCCAGTCGATGCTGGCTCAGAGCAACGCTAGAGGACAAGGCCCCTTGTGAGTATCTGCGGCTAACTTGTTAAGAGGGTAGAAAGCCTCATCTTTCTGGCATGGAGGAGCTGGGAGTTTTGAACTCCTGACTGTAAGCACTACTCCACTAGGTCTCCTTCAGAAGCAGCTAGAAATTATGTAGCTGCTTTTGCATGTCTGTGTAGTTTTATGTTGTGCAGTTTTGAGAACGTTGTTCATCTTTAGAACACAGAATCTTATAAAGGAAAACCCAGGCTCTGAGTGACTTTAAGACCTGTTAACTTCTGAGACTCCGTAGTAGACCTTCACCCAAGACGATGTCCATTTGGAGGAAGCTGCTTGTGAGTTGATTAGGAAGGTGGTTGAGTGTCCATCTTTGACTTCTCTTTTAAACTGTGTTAGGGCTTAAACTCTGAGCACCTTGGTTTGCAGAAGGCTCCCCTCAAATCCACGTAGAGTCCTCATGTTAATTAGTCTCCATGGAATTCCTTTTGATGGTTAAGTGGCCATTCAGATCATCGTAGCCTTGGGCAGAGTGCTTTGGAAAGCAGTGGATGCAAAGTCACTTTATAAGGTAGGGACAGCACATGTGCCACTTTAGTCTTACCTTATGCCCTGTTGGTTGTGCCTGGACTCCTTGGTAGAAAGGTCCTGGACCAATCCTGTATGCCCATTTCTCTGAAACATGTATCTCACTCAGTCTCATTCCTGCTTCTGTGGTTCCACCTCTAACAGCAATGCGTACTCATGCACTGCGCATCATGCTTCTGTGACCGCTGCCTTTGCCCCTCGTATCCTGGGTGAAGCTCCACAGGGGTTGGTTCAAAACTTCAGATTGCTTCTTTTTACTCAAGTCTAGAGGTATTGATAGAGATCATGGAGATAAAAATGAACTGATTCCAAACATACAAAGCAAATCTACAGGCTTGGGGAAATGATTGGATCTGTGGTGAAAACAGATTTTCTATCCTGATACTAGGAAGATAGGAGGATATTCATGTTGAAGGAAGGCTTTAGAGAAAGTTTAGGACTTACTGTATATGCTCATGTAAGAGCTAAGTTTTTTCAGCACATTTCTAATGCAGTTTTTGTGGTAAAATTAGGTGCCTCAGCTGATATTCGGGGTGGCTTATACTCGAGTATATATGGTATATTGTGCTTGCAGGATATTTATGACACTGAAGTGGAAACTAGATTTTTCATTTTATATATAGCCATGAGCATGCATGAGCCGTACTTGGTAGACATGAGGTAATAATAGGCAAGGGTTCTTCTAAAAGTTAATGGAAAATGCATAGTATGAAAAACTTTCATGGATTTTTTTTCTTGTATGAACTTGTTAAGTATGAACAGGATCTAGTGTGAAGCACTAAGGTAAGGCATCAATCAGTATGGAAAGAGCCTCTATCAGAGCCACATGGATTCTGCAAAAACTGAATAAATATCAACTTTATAATAGGTGTGCTAGGTTTTCGGAGTTGCATCCCTTGATTCTTGCTGTGAAATGCTGAAAGAATTCACTCGGCAGAAGCACGTTTGTAATCTAAGTGACTTTTATGAGGAAAAGGGAAGTTTCAGGTAATCACAGGAAATCCCAGGTGCCCAGAGCAGGAAGTCCCAAAAGAGCCCCCTGAGAAAGAGCTCTGTGTACACCCCCACCCTCCGACCTACAAGAGCTTGAATCCAAACTGGAGGAGTCAAAAGAGGCACCTGGCCTTCCAGTGGCAGGCTCTACTCTCTGGCTGGGGAGGCGTGGTTGAAGGCATTGGCCAACCTCACTGGCTGAGCTTAAGTGCACCTGGGTGGTGTCATATGGCTGGGCCTAGTGTGTGCACTCAGGTGGACCTCCCACCTGGGCTGAGCGGACTAGTGTATGAGCATGCTCAGTTTGGATCTTTCCATAGGTGTCTAGCTAATGTGCCTGATTTCTTTCCAACCCTTTTGTTGTGACCCTATGCAGGCATTGGGGAGACAACCCGCCTTAGTCCCTATTGTGGCTACCTAACAGAAGAATAGTGACATGACTGATGCTTTACAAAAAAATTATGGGTACAATGTCTCAAAGAAAGCCATTTACAAATGGCTCAAGAGGATGCTGAAGATGAAGTCTAGAGTGGCAGGCTATCCATACCAATTTTCAAGAAAACAATCTTATTCATGCTCTAATTGAAAAGGGATTTATGATTAACAGCAGAACCACTAGCCAACATCATAAATGTCTCATGCGGTCCAAAGTTCACATTTGAGTCGACAGGTGTGCAAATTATTGCAGACAGGAACAAAGCAGCTGCAGATAAGAACAGAGCTTAAAAGAATTTTAACACAAAGCACAAAGTAATGGAGCCCCACAGTGGAAGCAGTCCAGTCTAAGCAGAAGTCAACAGGTCAGGAACAAAAGTTACAGCACGTTTTGGGGGATGTTCAAGGTATTTTTTGGTAACATTTTATTAGGGGCTCATACAACTCTTATCACAATCCATACATATACATATATCAATTGTATAAAGCACATCCGTACATTCTTTGCCCTAATCATTTTCAAAGCATTTGCTCTCCACTTAAGCCCTTTGCATTGGGTCCTCTTGATGTTCAAGGTATTTTGTTAACTTCCTGGAGGGCCACAGAACACTGCCATCTGTTTGCTGTATTTCAGGAAAGGTAGCCAGTGTTAGCAGAGAAACACTTCGACAGCTTCACCAGAATCCTCCTCCATGACAACATTCCTGCTCATTCCTCTCTCAAACAGGGCAATTTTGCAGGCTTTTTGAGGGAAAAATCATTGAACATCAACCTTACAGTGCTGAGTTGGCTCCTGACTTCTTGTTTCTTTCCATTGTTCTTGTTAATTGTAACAGCAAAATCATTACTTGGGAACTGTTAATACCAAAATCGTGACCAGGCACCACTTCTGGAGAACTTGAAAGAGGAAACACTTATCAGCCAGAGGAACTAGCGTCCTTAGAAGTTCTGCGCCCCAAAATGGCGGGTGAGCGTAGCTTTCACACTTTGGGAGCAGGGTTACAGAAGCAGAATGGGCAGGGGTTTCTAGTGCCCACGTGGTCCTTCCTTAGTAGAGGAAGGGGGCTTGTGTGTGTTCCGGGAATGAGGAAGTACATGGGGTGAGGCAGTGCATTTTGGTTTCTGTTCCACTGGTTAAACTTCCCTATTAGGATTGGCCTTACTAATAATTGGGGTGGGGGAGGGGAGGACTACAACATGGTTAAATTCCCAGGACCCTCAATTCTTTGGGGACAAACTAAATGGTTAGTATCACCACTTAAAATATATCTTGAATTTGAATAGTTTTTTGAGAAATGGAGTTCATTTTCCCCCCATGAATTTCCCTCTTAAGATGACACAAAACCATTTCAGTGTCTGTCAGTCTGTTGTACTGTGGTGACTTGTGTGCTGCTGGAAGCTGTGTCATTGATATTTCAAATACCATCATGATGACCCAAAGCAAACCGGTTTCAGCAAAGCTTCCAGTCTAGAATAGACTACAAAGAAGGAATAGGCTCTCCTTCTGAAGAATATGCCACTGTGGCATGGAAACTATGTCAGATACCGAAAACCTCACGAATGGACACAGAACAGTGAGATAGCACCAGAAAATGAACCTCAACGGCAAAGGGTACTAAGATGAAGTCATGCGTAAGCTTTCACACCCCTACCTTCGACCAATGCCTTTCCTGAGCATATGCACTGCCGCAGACTTTTCAGCAGAGCACACCACTCTGAAATGGGGGCAGGAAGCAGACTGGTATTTACATCGAACTAACAAAGGAAAGTATCAATCGAAGCACTGTAGCCACTGCACAGCCAGACACGTTCAGCGGCGGCTGCTCCTAGTAGCACTTCCACAAAGGCCATCCTTCCATCTAGATGGTTTACGCTCTTAAAATTCTCTTCTTTCTGATCCCACCTGAGGTGCCTACAGGTGTATGCTTGTGTCTTACCTTGCAGTGGTTCTCCACCTTCCTAATTCTGTGGCCACCCTTCAATACAGTTCCTCATGTTGTGGTGACCCCCTCCCCTCCATCATAATATTCTTTTTTAAAAATCATTTTATTAGGGGCTCATACAACTCTTTTTACAATCCATACATACATCATTTGTGTCTAGCACATTTGTACATATGTTGCCATCATCATTCCCAAAACACCTGCTTTCTACTTGAGCCCTTGGTATCAGCTCATTTTCCCCTCCCTCGCTGATCCCCCTCCCCGATAATTTATGATCATTTTCTTATATCTTACACCATCTGACATCTCCCTCACCCAGTTCTCTGCTGTCCATCCTCCAGGGAGGTTATATGTAAACCTTGTCATCTGTTCCCCATTTCTCCCTCACCCTCCCTCCACCTTCCTGATATCGCCACTCTCACCATTGTTCCTGAGGGGCTCATCTGTCCTGGATTCCCCGTATTTCCAGTTCCCATCCGCACCAGTGTACATCTTGTGGTCCAGACAGTTATACAAGGTAGAATTGGAATCATGAGAGTAGGGGGGAAGAAGCATTCAAGAACCAGAGGAAAATTGCATGTTTCATTGCTGCTACACTGCACTCCCGACTGGTTCACCTCCCCACAGCCCTTCTGCAAGGGATGTCCAATTTCCCCCAGATGGGCCCTGGGTCCCCACTCTGCACTCACCCTCATCTACAATCCTATGTTTGTTTTTTTTTGGTCTCTGATGCCTGACACCTGATCCCTTCGACACCTTGTCATCTCACAGGTTGGTGTGCACCCCCCATGTGGGCTTTGCTGTTTCTCAATTAGATGGCCCCTTGTTTATCTTCCAGCCCATGGGACCCCAGATTCTATATATTTTGACAACTGGGCACCATTAGCTTTCTTCACTGCACTTGCCCTTGCACCCGCTTTGTCTTCAGCGTTCACGTTGGGGTAGGTTGGTGTGCTTCTTCCTTGTGGGCTTTGTTCTTAGTTAGATGGCCACCTGATTGTCTTCAAGCCTTTAAGACCCCTGATGCTATATCATTTGATAGCCGGGCACCATCAGCTTTGTTCACAACTTTTGCTTATGCACCCACTTTGTACTCAAGTGATCTAGTCGGGACAGGCCCGTGTGCTTCTTTCATGTGGGTTTTGTTATCTCTCAGCTAGATGGCTGCTTATCTTTTGGTAGCTGGACACTATCAGCTTTCTTCACATTTGCTTGTGCATCCAGTCTTCAGCAACTTCAGGTGCTATATCTTTTGGTAGCCTGGCACCATCCGTTTTCTTCACATTTGCCTTTTCATTGCTACTTTATAACTAATTTTGCTACTGTTATGAATCGGGCTCAGCTCACAGGTTGAGAACCGCTGCACACAGCATGGCTAGTGCCTAGCAGAGGAGCCGTTCATGGTGCTGAGGAAGTCTGGAAGCAGTACATCTTCATTGCAGGCAGCAAATGCAGTGAACTCATACACCCATCATTAGCTTTAGAAATCAGATATATGAATGTGATACATTTAGGCCCCTACCCAAATTATGTTGGGCCTACAAGAACCTTAAGAGAGTCTAAACTTTCCTGTTAGAGGGAAAAAAACCACACTGAGAATTTCCCTTACTGGCAGTAGGTAGTTCCTGGGTGTGAGAAAGACTATTTTCTGAGGGTATTTCCCCTCCCAGTCCTCTCACCTCAACTGTGCATGCATGTTACCATGTTCTCTGTGAAATGCCACCATTATGGAATGTGCAAGAATGTCGCAACGTCCTTGAGTCTGAGAGGCTTGTTGGAGGGAGGGAAAGCAAGCGGTTTCAAAACTGGTTTCTGTCTTATCTTAAAAGGCACATTGTATTCTGTATAACCCATTTACCTACAAACCACGGCAATTTCACTTTTTGGTGGGTTTTGAAAGTCAACGGCAAAAAAAGAATCAAGCAGTAAATGACTGACAATGGGGGCAACTGAAGAACATCAGATTTTTAATGCAAATATAGTCACAAAAGGACCCCAAAACTTATCTGTGCCACAGTCCCCTCCATGAGCTCAGAGACCAGCCTGTTCAATGACCTGCCTTCCCTTCTGGCAACAGACAGAGCACTCTGGTGACACTGTAGTTACAGGTTTGGAAATCCTCACAAGAGTCACTAGGTTGGAGATTGAAGAACACCCCCCCCCCCTCCCTCGGGCAGTTCTACTTCTGGGGCTGCTCTGAGTTGGAATTGACTTGATGGCCATGAGTCTGGTTTTTGAGGGGGTCTGTATCTACTCAATGGCATGGGTGGGTTGGTTGGTTGGAGTGTTTTTGGGTTTTTTTGGGCTGCCTGATGTTAAGATGGAAGTATTTATGAATAAAGAACTATACATGCTTCCAAAAAGTCAATATTTGAATAAGCTTTACTTTCAAAAGAACTGGATAGCCCCACCCCCCACTGCCAAATATATTTAACATATTATTGTATGCAATATATTAACACAATTTTAAAAAATCATTTTATTGGGGACTCACACAGCTCATCACAATCCATACATCCATCCACATGTCAAGCACATGTGTACATATGTTACCATCATTTTCAAAACATTTTCTTTCTACCTGAGCCCTTGGTATCAGCTCATTTCCCCCCTCCCTCCCTCATAAACCCTAGAGAACTTAACATTTTTCCCACATATTTTTTAAAGCTAGAAAAACAGAAGTTACTGGTAATGCATATGGGAAACCGAGAACCGGGAAGAGAGTGTATGTGGACAAGTTCTGTGTGCTCCTATTTAAGGAGTCTGGGAGGCAGATTCTGGTGAGGGCCTTCAGGCTTGCGAGTTGGAGATACAGCCAGTCACATTCTCCTAAATTGTTTCTCACAATGTCCCCCACGCCCACCTTGATAATGCCAACCTGCAGGTGCTGCTCCTGTATATGCTCAAAGGTTAGCTGCTTGAAGGTTATTTGCCTGAAAGTTATCTGCCATCAAGAGCTGGGAGCAATCAAACCCTGCCGTCTGTCCCTTCTCCAATACAACCCCCCCTATTGCGTGTGTGTGTATGACGTGGCTTGCATGCCCGAGATCTGTAAGCCTGTGAGAAAATACATTCACTCTCTGTGGCGCCGGCTGTCATGGAAGAGGTGAGCCCTTGCATGTCTTGTCTGATGTTTCCTTAATTTACCCTTCAGTCACACAACCAGCCTCTAGGACCCATTCACCTGTAGAGGCTGGTCCCCCACAAATGCATATAAGTAAAAGCACTGACTAGGCAAACTACGATTTTTTAGGAGGAGAGGACATACCAGAATTCAGGAAAAGAGCACATTTTCTTAGAAAAACTTAAAAATTAACTTTGAATTAAAAGCCCTGCTTGCTGCTCTTGAAATACCATGGATGAATGTATAACAGACCAAGGAAACAATGCAGTGGCCCAAATGGCAAGGCTTTGACTGAAGCGTGAGAGGTCAGCAAACTATAAGTACACCTGTGCCATTAACACAACAAAGACCCACCTTGAAGCATGGTGGTGAGAATGTGGACAGCAGAAGCATCAATGTAATCATGCAACACGGGGTAGAAACTGTTTAGACAAAAGGAGTAAGGGTGTATGATTGCAGAGTTAGTGAAAGTTTTGTTTTTGTTTTTTTTAAACATCTGACTTCTGATATTACACTTTCTCGCCTCAAGTCTAGATTAACTATTTCAAAGTCTTGGTTATATTTTACAGAGGGGGAAAATGGAAACCTTTGTAGTATGTTATGCAGCATCCGATTAACCTAAAACTAAACAATGCAATTGCCATTACTGTCTACTGCTTCTCATAGTGGGCACTGACATCCAGAGTGGGTGATGGTCAGGGTCCACGTCGACGCTATGGCAGCTATAACTTGTATTCCGCTTTCTCTACATCAGAAGCGTTTACACAGGCAGAAATAGGCTTTCATGTTTTTCCTCTCCCTAGGGAAATTCTAAAACTAGGTACCAATTTCAGACTTCTGGATACTTTTTACTTACTTACATAATAGCAGTAAGGCATGTATTTTTAGAAGTTTATACCCCGGACCTCATGCAAAAATAGATAAATCTGGAAATACTGGTGGTGGTACATGCATGCCTCCAATATCCATTACAAAGTGAGTCCAAATGAAGGGCCCTACCAAAACCAAAGCCAACCTCTCAGCCACCAGTTGATCCTGATGGTAGACAATGTTAAATACCAACGAGTCTATGAAACACCTTTATAACATTAGTGAAATTAGTTTTCACACGTAGAAAAATACATCATTTGATGGTTATCACGGATGGGAGGGAGGGTAAACCACTAACCAGCGGGTAGACACATATTCAAAACTAGAGGGGTAAATACAATCCAGACAATCGTGCAATAACAGTAATAACAATGATCTACATAGACATGCAAACTGAACAGGTATTGTGTACTATACCCACAAGGAATATATATAGGACAGTGGCTCTGAGTCTGGCTGCTAACTGCAGGGTCAGCAGTTCTAAACCACCAATCACTCCTTGGGAAAGACAGCTTTCGACTCGTGGAAATAGTCTCAGAAATCCACTGGGGCAGCAGCTCTACCCTGTCCTGTGAGGTCACTGTGAGTCAGCAGTGGGTTTGCTGTTGGTCTATGGCCATCCAGGAGTATGGGGGAGGGGGGTAGAGGAGCACATGCCAGGCTGCTAGACAACAGCCATTGGCTGTTTGCCCCGCCCACAGCTTCTCAGCAGAGATGACTTCACTTGAGTGATTAGATCTATCAAGGTCATCTTGAGTGTTAAAAACAAAGGAAGCCCCTATTTTGTGGGCAACTGCAGGATTTGATATTTTTCCATTAAAAAATGCCAGTGGGATTAAGAATTTATGGAGGAAATATAAGTTTTCAATTTATACAGAAAACAAATACATAATGAGTCCCTATTTCTACCAGGGTAGTACCCTGTAATAACCCTGCGAGGTAGTTAATAACCCCATTTTACAAATGAAGAAAACTATAGCTCTGATACATACTAAGTGACTTTGCCTAAGGTCACACTGGTAGCAAGTATGGGCTATCTTTTTTTTTTTTTCTTCAGTCTCCGTGGAGACCGTCAAAAATTGCCAATGCCGACTATATATCAAGTCGTCACGGTGGGATATTGGGAAAAGTTTTCAATTAGCAATAATCACACCTCGGGTAAACCTCATTGGCTACGATATTGCCACTGCGCAAAGCTAAGTACGGGCTATCTTAATGGAAGTTGAACTAGTCTTTTACTGAGGACTGGGTACGAGCAGGAAGGGCTCCACGCCCACTATTCCTAGTCTGAATCAGAAGCAGTTAGGCTTTATCTGTTTTATATGCTCAACTGTAACAATATTTGTAAAAGGTCCCATAGTGAAGAAGTTTTCATGATTGCATCATGCTGTTCTGTTAGCAGTCATTAATTTACCTGAATTATCTTTCTATACACAGATTCAAAGTCACTTGCACTCAAAAGAGCTTTCTTCAAAAAAGAATTCACAATTACATAAATTCACAAATTTTAAATTCATAACATCAATTATCTTTTAGGCTGTGTGGTCCAAACAACCACATTTTAAATACATAAGAGTCTCTTTCATTACTTCAATTTTTCAGGCAAAAATTTTTTAATTATGGTAAAAAGTACCTATGCTACATGAATTCTGCAACATAATCTGAATTTGCAAAAACAGAAGGTTAAATAAACATTCTTTTTTTTAAAATAAATCTTTTTATTGGGGTTCATACAACTATTATCACAATCTGTACATACATCAATTGAGCAAAGCACCCTTATACATTCCTTGCACTCGTCATTCTCAAAATTCGCTTTCCACTTGGGTTCCTGGAATCAACTCGGTTTCCACAATGTTCTTTCTTATCGTGCCAGTATCACACATTATTTCATAGTTGTTAAAAGAGGAGGGAAGGTCAGAAGACCCAAACAATCATATCAATGTGCAGGAGGAGGGTCACAGGAAGTAACAAGTCAGCCAGGGTGCAGTAGAGCACTAACAAAACACGCAACATTCCTCTAGCTCTTGAAGATAAGGAGAAGGTGGAGGTGGATGGGGAACTGAACCCCAACAGAAATGTGGGTCAAGGGGGATAGCGGCCAGAGCAAGATATGAAAATCATAATTTATACTTTATCAATTCATGAAGGTGGAAGGGTTG
Source organism: Tenrec ecaudatus (assembly GCF_050624435.1). NCBI lineage: Eukaryota > Metazoa > Chordata > Mammalia > Afrosoricida > Tenrecidae > Tenrec > Tenrec ecaudatus. The sequence continues at coordinate 192,935,584 of NC_134530.1, read as the reverse complement.
GGGAGGGAGGGGAAAAAGAGGAACTAATGCCAAGGGCTCATGTGGGAAGAAAATGTTTTTAAAATGATGGCAACATATGTACAAATGTGCTTGATACAATTGATGTACAGATTGTTTTAAGAGCTGTAAAAGCCCCCAATAAAATGATCTTAAAAAAAAAAAAAAGAGGAGTAACTGTCCATCTTTCTTTCACTCAAACGGTGATGTTAAGATGTGAAAAGTGGGCTATAATTTTCTAATCAAATCTAGCATCAGACAAGCAAATTTACCTGGGCAATTGCACTATTTTAGATCCATCAAACAAAAACTATAACTTCTTTTGAGTTTCAGTTTCTAGGAATGAGATAAAAATATCTAACAAATTTATTCCACACCTGAAGGTACTAAAGTCAGCAAGAGTGTGAAATACCCATGTAATTGTTTTCTTGGACAATACAATAAGCTAATGCCTATTGCCATTAACACTTTTTTTCTTTTAAACTATTATTTTTATTGTTCTTAGTTAAGTCCTTTAAAATACTGTATATATTCGTGTAAAAGCCAAGATTTTCAGCACATTTTTTATGCAGTTTTTGTGTTAAAATTAGGTGCCTTGGCTGATTCAGGTCAGCTTATATTTGAGGATATACAGTAATAACTTGGGTTTTTTTTTAGCTAATTATGCTAGGTGAAATGGAATCCTCCTCAGAACTTATTTAAGGTGAAGTCATAGTGGAACAGGTTGGATCCTGAGGCGAACATACAGGATGCAGATGGCCATACGAAGTGGGAGGCAGAAGCGCAGTCCTCCGAGCTTGCCAGCAGCCATCCAAGGCATGACACTTGGTCTCTTCATCACTGAGTAGATTCTGACTCGGTGACCGTGCATAGTTTCTGAGGCTCTCCATCTTTATAGGATCAGTCGGTCTCATCTTTCTCCCGTGGACTAAAATAGCAGGTTTCAACTGCTGACCTTTCTTTCTGGGCAACTCCCACAGGGGCTTCGGTCAGGCGTCTTCCTCGAACCCCGGCTCAAAGCTTTCCAGAGATGGCGGCCACAAAGCGGGCGGTAGGCTGTCCTCGCAGCCGCGGCCACCCCTATGTTGGGGCCCAAGAAGATGGACCACAGAGTAAAGGGCCAGAAGCGGGCAGGCCCTCGCAGCCCACAGCTGAGCCCCACTCCCGTCACCTCCATTAACACTTTTTACAGGAAAATTTTACTACTTTTAAAAGGAAAAAATGTACTGTCTTCTAAATAAAGCTAATGTCACACAAAATACTAAAAATAAATGAGCCTTCCTAAAACACACTGGCAAGAGAATTTTAGTTCAAGTTGTCACTTGTTCACAGTGTCTTTGATGATGTAAAGCGATATCTTTGCTAGAAGTAGCTAGTAAGTTTTTGGCTATCAAAGTAAGCTTCATTCACAAAATGTGGCTAGTCCTAAAGATTATTATGTGTTGCTGAAAATCTGACAAGTCTCTACATTCTGAACAATCTCTACTTTAATATGATGCAATTTGTCAATGTTTAAATCTTATGGGGGTGAAAAGTCTCCAATAAATATAAATGAAAATGAGATGTTTTACAAAGAAAATAGTGTCACACAATCCAATAGTACAGCAGTCAGAACCCCCAGCGACAAATCTCAGGAGTGTACATTTATAGGCGTCCACAACAGAAGCAGAGACCTAAGAACTCTTGACAACCCCAATATTATACAAAAATCATTTTTGCTTCAAAAGACTGGCATAGTAATTGATGACTATGTTTATTAGACTTTTTCTCAAATTCCTCATTATATTTAAAATGTAGTTTTGAGCTCATTTGAACTGAAATGCTTTTAATTTTTAAGAAAAATGCCAGAAATTATAAACCATATTATAAAAGCAGTCTTTTTAGAAGGTTCTGGTTCCATTACAATGACAATACCACTAGACAAACATCACTGCTTGAGAATTGAGAACATATGCGTACTTGAAAAAGAACCACCTTTGAGTTCAGTGTCTGTTGAGGATGGATTTCCCCTTTAGAAAACTGCCTACATTCATGAGACAGAGGTACAATGACTAGGTACTTTTGGTTCAAATTAACCTGCAAATATTTAAGAATCTTGTTTATCTTCTTGTATAACTCATCTGAATTTTAAGAAATTAAAGAGTTCCCAAAGCATTTAATCACAGTAGGGTTAGTAGAATATGAAGACATGTTTCAAGCTAGCTGCTCCAAGTAATAATAATCATTTGGATAACTCATAAGTCTCCTGGCTTTGGATGGAAAGCTGAATCACACGGCTTCTGCTCTCTTCTACGTTGGATCTTTTTAACAGACCCGAGTACAGAAGAATTCTGACACACCTCACTGTATTGGCATGAGCACCTTGAAACATGGAAACACGAAGGAACAGGTTGGCTGAAACAATCCTATATTGTTTACCCTACAAGTACAGCACAATTAAAAATATATATCATAATTGAGTAATTACAGAAGCCAGCTTCTGTATCATTTGTAGTCATTCTAATATTAATGGAGGTGGAAAATACTTAAATTTCAGAGCAACTTGGCTGCAAAATAATTCAAGTTAGCTCAATATTTATTAGACATTGTACCACAGGATTTTTATAAACAGCGTTTATTGTCTTTAAAAGGGAGGGACACCTACTTTCTATACAAGCTCCATAATTAAAAACAATTTAAATATAGGATTAGCTCTGAAAACCCTTACTTTGGAAGTTATAAGAGGATGTTTCTCTTGCGCTGCTCCCCCCACCCTTTCCCCTTTTGATTCCCTTATTACATAATCTGAGGACCCCAAGGCGAAAGAAACATTTTGCACTATAGAAATCATGACTATATAGTGTGGGGGGTGGGGGTATGCATGGTTAAAGTTAAGTAGAACGTAACTTTTTTCTCCCCTAATAAAAATATTAAGATGATCTTTGGAAAATGGGCGACCCTCTCTTTACAGTTATAAAGCAACAATGAATTCTCCATGAAAAGATTTCCTTTTCTTCTTCAATTGCATTTAATTAGCATACATCCCAAGAGTGTTCGTGAAAAACACTGTCAATCAGAGGTAATTAGAACAATTTTTTCGTGTCTTGGTTAACTGAGTCTAGACACAGAAGATGCAGTTATTATTGTCTAGGCTCACGCAGATACAACATGGCACCTTCTGTCATGTGATCAGTCTTCCTTGCACCAAAAGAGGGAAGGAAAAGTTTTGCTTAAGTGAGTAAGATTCTAGGAGGTCAGTTTCACATGGCCTTGGAATGGACTGAGTCATCTATAAGCCTGGAGTGGTCCCCAAAACACAGAGAACTTCAGGAACCGCTGGAAGTAGCTGCCGGCCCACAATCAGGCAGAATAAACAATCTTCAGTGACCAATAAAAAAATAAAAAGAGTAAAACAAAATTCCAAGCTTCTAAAACACCTAACGGCAAGTCCAGGAACGTGGTCGTACATAATCCAGAAATGTGGGCTACAAAGGGGGAAAAATGAGAAAGAACAGTTTATTCATGTGCAATTTATGTACGGTTTGAGAAGGTATTGCTGTGAGCCATCAAGTGGTCTTTGACGGAGAGAAATCCCACGTAACAAGAGCAGAAACCTCTAACCTGGGTTTTCTACACTGTCAGTGCGCGAGCACTTTGCCATGGCTTTCTCCATTTGAGCCACTGGCTGCGTTCAAACTACAAATCAGTTAGTAGTTGCTTCTTAAACCAGTGGACCACCAGAGTTCCTTACGTCCGGGAAAGTAGGAGTGTTAAATGTTATGTACTGAGCTTTGTTGGCCCTCCTCCCCGATTTCAATTCAAATTCATGGCAACCCCATGAATTTTGGAGACCTGTTGCTTGCCAGGTCTTTCTTGCAAGGCACCTATGGGTGAACCTGAAGCACCCACGTATCATGGTTAGTAACTGAGGGCATCAACCATTTTCATCACCTATTTCTGTGAACCTAAACCTATTAAGCAGCCATTTCAAAATATGTTCAGTTACTTTTATCTACAGTTCAAATTTACTTTATATGTTCATGAGACAGGTAAATGAAAAGAGCCAAAATTCCTAAGAGATGGTATTAGGACTGAAGATTTCCATTTAGGAGCCAGCTGCAAAAAGCTCAAAGCCTATGACAAAATGAGACTGATGAAAGAGAAAGAAACAAAAACAGAGAGGAGCCACAGGAAATGGCACCTTCGGTTTATGAGTGTGGCCTGGACACTTCTACAAAGGTCTACAATGTTAACTTGGAAGGAACGAGACAAAAGACACTTGGGTGGTAGAAGTGGGTAAGAGACACACACAACTGAGAAAAATCCAGGAGACTACCTACATCTCAGACTATAAACAGGAAACTAGAGAGGGGGCTTTGAAAGGGGGAGGGGCCAGTGTTGCGAGGCAGGAAAAAGGAAAGCCAGCCAATGGAGAGACCAATGTAAACAAAACAAAAGGGAGAAAAAATATTCCAAGGACAGAAAGTAAGACCAGACCATAAGCTAACGCGTTCCCTTCTAATTTCTCTCCCCTCAGGGTGAGCTCATCTTAGCCTCCACTAATATTCTTCTCAATATTATCCATCAGCTCCAACCAAAGGAACATGGGTTTCTCTTCCAATTTAGTAGGACCAAGTACTCACATTTTTCAGAGGACAATGCTGACGTGCGTACCACTCTTGAGAATAAAAGCACACGAGGATTCCTTGACCCATGAAAAGGGAAGCCCACATCATAACATTCCAAATGCCCTTCTTCCGACGGTCATTGACAATAAAGTTGAAAGCCACTAAAGTTAAGAAGAAAACCAAAAAAAGTTATCCAAACAATTAATCAAGAGATGAGAACCCTTGGATGCTGACATCACTTAATAGTTGACGCTTATCAATCAATGAATTAACAGAGAATATTCTGCAAGGGCCAGTACATTCCGTGGTCTCATTCAGATGACTCCTCCTAAGAATGGCCGTGTCCTAGGCTGTGCGCACACTGACAACGCAGGAGTTGGCCATCCATCGCTGTCATGATCTCGGTGTAACAAATGAGTGGTACCAACAGCCTTCAAGGATTACCTAGTTAATTTTGCTCCTGAGTATACTGAAGAGTTGTACCATCTACCTTTCTACATTGATTGTATAGTTCATTTATGTATTTTTTGTTCTGATGTTTTTATTATGTGTATTTTTAAAATTGGGAACTCATACATGTATATTATATAATTCCATAGCTCAAACAAGTCAAGCAAAATTATACAACTGCTGCTACAATCAATTTCTGAGAATTCTTTTCCTTCCTGGACCCCTTGGCATCGTGTCCCCTTCAGGCCTCCCGGATGTGCCCTGTGAGCGCCGCGGCAGCACTCCTGCCACGCCGCACACTCACTTCCAAAGAACATGAAGAGGACGAAGAGCACCGGGTAGAAAAAGTTCAAGCAAATAGCCAGGATGTACTCGTGCACGACAGAAGACACAGCAAAGACGCTTAACATGGCGACAGACTTGAACCTCTTGGTGAAAAGCTAAGGAAACAGAAACAAAGTAAAACTCAGTAAACATGGACAAAATACAGCTTGCAACTATCGCATGCTAAATAAAGTCAGCTATTAATCATATTGGGTTTATTACATGAGTAACGTAGTAAAGATGAGGCATTTACAAACACATTAATGTTGAACAAGCTAGGCAAATTTTCCAAAAATATTAAATATCAAAGTACAAGTAGCCACGGAGTAACATCAAATTAAAAAAGGTAACGAACGTATTGTTTAGAATGGGTAAAGAATGTGCTTTGTGTGTATGTGAAATTATGATTACAAATGACAGAGCTAGCACTGAAATCAAGTGTCTGCATCACGACAACGTGGTCACTTAGTCAAATGTGGCCCTTACATAACTGAAAAACCATTCAGAAACCCAGGGCCTTTACTTTTCTTCAATCAGAAGATTCAATATTACGTTCTAAAGAATGTCTCCAATTCTATACATTACTGACTGAAGAGATGTACTTGAACACGTTGGAGTGTTTCCACTTTATAAACACTCTTTCCACTTCTTAAAAAACAATTTTCAATTCTTAAACAGCAGTCAATTAAGTCTTGCTGCTTACTCAGAAGCAGCCCTGGGGCACAGTGGTTCCATGCCGTGCTGCTAACCACAAGGGCACCCCAGCCAGGCTGAGGGAGAAAGAGGAAGCTTCTACCACCTCTGCCCTCGGGACCTGCTGTGAGTAGGAAGACTCCAGGGCTCACCCAGAGAAAGTCCTTGTAAGCATAGTAATACAGCCAGTCATGGACCACCACATTCCAGGTCCTGTAGTAGTTGGCATATGACGTAGAATTCCACCAATCCTGGAGAAAAAAGTTAAAATATAAAACACTGAGAACCAAAACAAACGACTAAAAGCCTTGCAGAGTTGTAAAGAAAACACACACACACACACACACACATTAGTCTCCAAAGTATGTTGTAGCAAATTGTTAGTTCACACAATGATTTCAGAAAAATCTCAAAAGGCATTTTGATTTACAGTGTTGAATGAGACATGAATTCTAGTCCTATCTACTATTGAGAGCTAATTCATGTGGTATCATTATCAGGCAAGTTATGTTGACACTGTCAGTTAAGTGTAATGAAAACCAGAACACACAGAATCAGTTTAATCTAATGTTCACTGGAACATTCATCAGTAAACCCCCCCCTTACCTTGAGGACAGCCAGATAAACAAAATAGAGTACTAACATTAACCAGTTGGTGGTCCACAAAGATCGCTGCAGCAGTGTTCAAAATAGCCAAAAGGGGGAAATAACCTAACGTCCTTCAATGGATGGATCCATAAAAGAACAATGTGACCACACAGCAGAGCACTACAGTTCTCAGCCATCAGGAAAACATCCTGATACATGCAGCCCCATGCTCAGTGAAGAAAACCAATCACAGGATACTGGATGATCTTACATCAAGTAACAGCCAAAGGCAAATGCTTGGTTTCTGGTGGTGATTATTCAATATGATTGGTGTAATTGGTATCACCCCGAAAAGATTCACTGTGGTCACTACAACATAGCCAGAGATTTTCAAAGTAACGAACAGTTCGAAAAGTCTCATAATGCCCTGGGAACATGCATTTTTCTATTTTAATTATCAAGCTGTTCTTCCAGGATGCAGCAAAAACCATCTGCTGAATAAAGGGAGATTTTATATGTAGGTAAAAGAAAAGAAGCTGTGCAAATTAATCTGCTGATTTTGGGGCTTCACATTGGTGTACTATGGAAAGGAAAACTATCTCACAAAGTTTGTGTTTAAAAACTGCCCTCAAAAGCTCAGCAACGAGGAAATAAAATGTAGGAAGAAAAATCAGTCCACCTAGACATTACCTTATAAAACATCCTGTCACCAAAACGCAACAACTCAGCAAAGGCGTTGTGCCAGCAATGCAAAAAGGCAAAGAACATCAGGAACATCATCAGCACCCCTAGAAAACAAGGTCAACACTGCTCAGACTCCTTCCAACAGCTCACAAGGCAGGGAGGCCAGCATATGCCACCACGTGCTTACTCAAAGCCACTTCAGAAAACCTATTGGTATTTCTCCTTACTCAACTCAAAGTCAGTGAACACGATTAACAAAGCAATATTTTCCAAGTGGATTTGACAGAAAACAGATAACCTTCTTTGTAGTAGAGAGTCTTAGATGTACATTTGGTATACAAAACCCTTTAAAAATCTATACTTACATCTCTCTCTAGCCAGTTGTTTTCAACTGGGGGAGATTTTGCTTCCAAGGTTATTTGGCAAAAATAAGCAGAGAGCATGAAGTTAAGACATGGAGGTCTAGCCAAAAGTCTGAAGGAGAATAAGAAATAGTAGGCAGAAGAGATTTAAAAGAAGCAAGTCATCATGCATGGAAGTCAAATAGGAAAAAGGCTAAAATTTGTCCCTGATAGACTGAGAGTCAAAAGGTTATAAATGGTCAGATTGGGATAAAGAGTACATAGCTTAGCCGAATGAGAAGAGAAAGCATACATATAGCCTGTCTACACTCCAGAGAAAGCAACATGTGAAAAAACTACATGATATATGAAAGAATTGGCCCAAAACTAAAAGGATGACACTTGATTTTTCAGATAAACAGAAAAGTGCTCAAGAAGGGTACTGGATATATAGATAAGACGAAGAAAATCACATGCCTTGCATTCTCAGTAGCTTTGATTTTCCATGAGAAGGTATGACTGAACAAATTAACCAATATCCATGTTACCTGGCAAGATAGAGTTAAATACACACAGGACCAGGACGCGCGCACTGAAGGGCTCCTGCTTCATATTCCGGAACAAGGGGAGGTTGAGTCTTTCAAACACGTAGTACACATAAAAAAAGCAACCAAAAGTCTAGAACATAACAAAGACATAATGGCTTAATAAGGAAAGACTGAGTTAAAGACATATGTCACCCTTAAAGCAATGTTTACATCTATATCCCATATAATATCCATATATTATAATAATTTATAAATTATCAAGGGTTCATGAGGGAGAGTGGGGAGGGAGGAGAAAAAATGAGGCGCTGATACCAAGGGCTCAAGTGGAAAGCAAATGTTTTGAGAATGATGAGGGCAACAAATGTGCTTGACACAATGGTTGGATGTAAGAATTGTGATAGGGGTTGTACAAGCCTCCAATAAAATGATTTTTAAAATGATCAAGATCCCAAGGTGGTACAATTTAGACTCAGTGAACCACTGTGCCGACAGTTCAAACCCACCAAGCAATGTGGAGAAAGGTAGGGTGACACGCTCCTGTGTGAATTACAACCAAGGAAGCCTTATAGAGCAGTTCAACACTTACGGTCATCAAATAAGCACCATAACTTATTTGACAAATTATATTTGGTTTAGATGAGAATATACAATGGGATCTTAGGGGAAATTTTACTCTGAATATGGGATGTGATTAGAGAGCCCAAACTATATCCACTTCACAACTTTACACATACACACACAAATTAGGGGTGGGTGTTATGTTGAAGAAACAAATAGAATCCTTAGAATAATATCTATTTCTTTTTTTTGTAGGTGGGGCTTAGTAAGGGTTTTGTAGGTGGGTTTAGTAAGGGTCAATATCTATTTCTTAACTGAAGAAAATTACCTTTGATGCTAACAAAAACAAACACTATTTGAAGTAACTGGGAATAGTTAAAGTTTCATCGTCTCAACAAAAAGAGTTCTAGAGCTCCCACATTGGTAAAACAAATTTACCAATATTTACAATGAAATGCTATTAGAAATAGCAATTTCTATCTTCCACCAATCAACACATGCCAGGGATTAGGCAGTTAAAAATATGTACCTGTGCAAACTGGGTAGCAACATAACCCCATCTTATGGTGGGGGTCCTATGGAGAAACAAAATAAAAAATTTTAATAATAAAACTTTAATAAATGTTTCACAATTAATGCTCTCTACCACACAGAACACTGTTTATGGTCATATGAGGTACCTGTATAATTCTTTCAGGCAATACTACTTTACTTTCTAAACATATATATATATATATATATATATATATATAAAATGTATGTTCATTCAGGAAAGTACTAGTAAGAATCAAATGGGCACTCACAGACTGGGGGTGTGGGGGCGGCTTGGCATCAGCATCTAGAACAAGGGTCAAATCTCTAACTAAGCATTTCACTCGATGCATATATCCAAGAGCAATAAAGGCAGTGGCACACATGTTCCCGTGTCACTGCAGCATTTGTCACAATGGCAAAAAGGATGGAAACAACGTAACTGTCCAGCAGTAGATGAATGGACAAACAAAATGCAGCACACATACAATGAAATAATACACAATGATAAAGAGCAGTAAGTCCACTGATCATCTTGTAACATGAAGAAATTTGGAGGACATTATGCCAAGTGAAATGTCCATCACAAAAGACAAATAAAATGTTCCCACTTTCAAAAAGTCAAGAACTGATTTATACAAAGGTGGCAGCTTTTTTCATGGCTACCAGGTATGGGAAGTTGGAAAACAAAGACTCACTAGATAGTAATCCATTGACTATCAAGTCAATTACAACTCATAGTAAACACTGCAGGACAGAATAAAATTGCCTCTGTGGTTATGTGTGTGTTCTTTGGACTTAGGATCCCTGTGCTAAGACTGTCCCTGAACAGGAGACAGAGAGCTGTAATACCCAGCTGAACTGACACCAAAATAGCATCAGAAGAACCAGGAGACTGGTGTGGTGGGCTTCTGCGCCCACGAAACAAGCAGGCAGAGCAGAAGTGCTTCTGAGTACTCACCAGCAGAGCTGAAAGAGCTTTGCCAAACTTGCCTAACCATGCAGAAGTCAAGGGGCTAGAGAGAGGCTTTCTGCAGTCACTGCTGAAAAGAAACCATCCTAAGTGAAAAACTGTATCCTGAGCAGTTTCTGATCCTGAATTATGAGTACTGTCTGTGAACTCTGTTCTGTGTGACCACTGCAATGAATTGTGGAGCTAAACCTTAGAGGTACAGCATGCAATGGGAGAATTATGTCAGAACTGGTAAAGGGTTGGAGGGTAGAGGTATGCTTTTGCCTCACAGGAATCTGTCTGGGAATGTTGATCTTGATCTTCTTCCCCTCTTTAAAGTTAGAGGAGGTCAAACACCACCTCCACACTAATCTTACATATCAGGATTAAAATGCAAAACAAAGCCCAATTTCCTTTAAAGAGTAAAAAGACATGCTGGGTTAAAAAAAAGACTAGGCAGACTTATGCAACTCCTAAGACTATCACCCTTTTAATCTGGAACTGAAGCCAAAAGATAGATTGGTCTATGAAATAAACGCGCTCTCTCTCTCTCTCTCTCTCTCTCTCTCTCTCTCTCTCTCTCTCTCTCTCTCTCTCACACACACACACACACGGAATATGCTCCTTAGAATACTCAACTACACAGAAACAAAACAGGTTAACATCTGCCCCAAAACAAAGATGAAGCAAAGAGGGTCAAAATCTGGATGGATGGTGAGAAACGGCAGGGTGAAAATGAGTGGAATGCTGATCCAGGAGAAACAGCAACCTGTGTCCCAGAACAATCTGAGTGTAAGTGGTTGATGCAAAAGTAATTTACTGTGCAAACTTTCATCTAAAACACATTAAAATGTTAAAGAAGACAACAACAACAAAAATAGCTTAAGTGTATCAAATCAGACTGATAGACCCACTATCTAGGAGGGCACTTCCCATCCAAGAGAAAACTAAAATCCATTGTACAGTTTACACAGAGCCCTACAGGAAGGGCCCCTGCCTGCCTAACCCATCACACCCCTGGCCCATTTCTGATGCTATTTCACAGTCATTACCTCGGATAGCTGTCCCGGTAGATGAGGGTAGGAGCAAACAAGAAGTACAAGTATTGGCCAAATGTGGGTATTGGTACAGTGCCTGGAAAAGAAAACTATGCTTAGACCAAAGGCTCTTTGCCATCTCCTCGCAAATCTAAGTGGGAAAATAGGGGAATACACAACAGACAAAAGTCGGATTCCCTCTCCCTCTACTACTCAAGTCCTACAATGAATTCCTGTTACTCTTACACTAACCCACCAAGCCCTCTAAATTACGTTATTTCTATGACTTCAATAACTAAGGGTTGAAGCTATACTTGAAAAAAATCACTCATAGGTGTAACGAGCAAATTAACATTCCTTAAAAATAATGCCAGGTTATCAGAATCCAATGACATTTTCAACACTATATTACAATGGTAAAACTAGAATAATGAGGAAGCAATGACATGGTCATCCAATAAAATATTAATCCTATATACTTAAAATCAAACATTATTCTCTACAGAATAGGTCTCCCCAGAAAAACACTATAAACATCCTTTGACTGGATGAAATTGCATACTTGATTTCTCCTTAGCGGAATCCAGTACTCGAGGCACATTTTCTCTGATAAATGAATGAGCTTTCATTACAAAACGAACCTACAGGTTAAAAACATAGGCAAATAAGAAGGTGATTTTGCTATCATTGGCTTGCCTCCTCTAACAATTTAGAACAGAATCAGAGAATGCTTATTCAAAAGAGCTTTGTAATTTTGCACACCAACGCAGACTCACTCATATGGAATAAAAGAAGACCAAATTATGAATTCTAAATTTACTTGCCACCTAAAACAACAGTTCTCACCCTATGGGTTGTGAACCCTTTGGGGGTCAAAAAACTTTCACAGGGGTCGCCCAATTCAAAATAGTGGCAAAATTACAGTTATGAAGTACCAACGAAAGTAATTTTATGGTTGGGGGGGGTCACCACAACACAAGGAGCTGTATGACAGGGTCGCAGCATTAGGAAGGTTGAGGACCACTGCTCCAAAAGGACCACTTGGTGAGTGGTTAAGTGCCTGGCTGGCTAAAAGGTCAGTCATTCAAGCCCACTAGATACTCCATGGGACAAAGATGTGCTCATCTGCTTCTACAACCGTATGAGACATTATTGTACTCTGTCTTACAACGTTGCTAGGAGTTGTAATCAATTCCACACAGCAGTGGTGAACTTAAATAAAGTCTGATGAAGTGGTCTGCCCCCTTAGTCAAAATAAACAAAGACCACACTTTTCCCTATACAGTATTTTGATATCATATATGGTCATTGGTTGTGTTTTTAATTCTGAAATCTATTTAAAAGTTATTGCTCTTTACTTTTATTCCATCTTACACGATCTCATGTAAGCATTCAAATGTTGCTTTGATTTTAAAACTATGATCACAATTATCAAAAGCCAATAAGGCAGGAGGGGAAGTGGAAAGTGGGGGAGAAAGGGGGAACCAATTGCAATGGTCTACATATAATCATCTCCCAGGGAGACGGACAACAAAGTGGGTGAAGGGAGACATCAGTCAGTATAACACATGAAAATAATAATTTATAAATTATCAAGGGTTTGTGAGGGAGGGGGAAAAACAAGGAGCTGAAACCAAGGGCTCAAGTAAAAAGAAAATGTTTTGAAAATGATGATGGCAACAAATGCACAAATGTGCTTGACACAATGTATGTATGTATGGTGATAAGAGCTATATGAACCCTCAATAAAATGATTTTTTAAAAGCCAGTAAGTCAGAAGATTATATTAAAATACTGTATATACTCGTGTATACGCCAAATTTTTCAGCACATTGTTAATGCAGTTTTTGTAGTAAAATTATGTGCCTCGGCTGATACTCAGGTTGGCTTACACTGGAGTATATACAGTAAACTCTTTAATGCAAATCAATAATGAAAACAATGATTTGATATTTATCAAAAGTAGTGTTTAATCACCTAAATATCTTTATAATCTAGAATAAACCTCAAATAAAATTTTTAATATAGCCATAATAGTTCAGTATAATTTCTTAAAAGATAAGCTACAAGGGCACATGAGGGAGGGGGGAGCGGGGAGGGAGGGGGGAAAAAAAAAGAGGACCTGATGCAAAGGGCTTAAGTGGAGAGCAAATGCTTTGAGAATGATTGGGGCAGGGAATGTGCAGATGTGCTTTATACAATTGATGTATGTATATGTATGGATTGTGATAAGAGTTGTATGAGCCCCTAATAAAATGTTTAAAAAAAAAGGTCAACAAAAAAGATAAGCTAATCTAGATTAACATTTTAATTTTATATATAATTGTGTAACAAAGCAGATAATGACCCAAGTTAATATAGCTAAAAATAACAGATATTGGTATGGTGTAGCGTTAACTGAGCAAAGCACTGCTTTAGACGACACTTTGAAAAGCTTACCTGTTCACTTATAAGAACGATCCGGGAGGCTGGTGCCGGGGTATATGTTAATGCAATGTATGCTGGTACAAACCCCAAGCCTCCAAGCTGGAAGAAAATGAACAGTGCACCATAAAAGAGAGTGCGGAGCAGAGGGTGGGAGCTCTTCTGGAATCCATTGGCCCAAGATACAAACAGGAAATAAGGAACTCCAAGTGTAGATAGGAACATGCCCCACCAGCTCCAAAAAACAGTCGTAAAGTTGCCAAAAGCATAAAACAGGAGACTGAACTCAAGCACCAGCCTGGGGAAGAAAGCAGAAAGAACAAATAAGTGAACTTTAAGTTTATAGCCCACAAACATCCACTCATGAGAAACATTCCAACATTAAGTCATAGATAAAATGATGCCACTAGATAGAGACCTACTTTATACTTGGAGGTAGCTTAGCCTCTGCTTCACAATACATCTAAACAGTTTCCTAAAAGCACTAAGATAATATGGTCAACGGGCTTTCAATTTCTCCAAGATTTATCACACACATTGATTAGATTTTTACAAATTCTAACAATCTATAATATTTCACATAGAAAGTTAACAATTTAATTAAAGTTAAGTAACAGAGGCAGTACCTACATAGTAATCACTTATGTACAAAGGCTGGATGTTTCAAAGAAGGAAATGGTTAAAAGTCAAAATCTACTAGTTTTCAATGACATCACCATTTTTAAAATTTCAATTTCTAAAAATGCATTTAATTTAATCTATGATTATAATAGACTATCTTTTTTAAAGTAATATTATAATGCTTACATTTTTTTAAAAGCTTATATCTTCCCACTCTTTAAATTGTAGTAAGCTTTCTTCCTTCCTTTTTAAATAAATAACAATTGTAACATATTTCAGAGTAGAAAAGGTGGTAGATCATATATGAGGGTAAGTTAGAATGCATTAGTAGGGTTCTAGTTCATATACTCGTGCTTATTCCAACCAAGATCAGTTTGAACCTGTGTCTAGATCAGAAGAAGATTGCAGACAAGTTCTCTCCATGGTGCATTTAGTTTTAGTCTTGCTGGGGTGTGTGGGGAGAGGTCAAACGCTTACAGACATCCTCCCAGGGTAGTTAGTCACCAGACTACAGGGTAGGCCTCTAGGGCAGTTAGTCACCAGACTATATGGCAGGCCTCACTCCGTTACTGGGGACAGTAAACTATTCCTCCTTGAGGCTTGCGACCAAGCGACCAAGCATTCTCACCCTACCAATAATGATCTCTATCAACTGAGTCAGGGAACAGACCAAACTGACTCTGTGACATCCAAAGTTAAGTTATCCGCCCATCTTATCACATGTATACCCCTAATCCTTCCTCTTACTGTTGCATGTATGTCCCTAGACCCCCTCTCATTACTGTATTACCTATGGCACAACCCCTCCCTGTGACGTATGTCCTCACCTGCAATTAGGGGGCTTGCACGTCCCCGGAGAAGATAAAAAGCTTGGGGTAACATTAAAGATCACTCTCTCCCTCCACGTGGACCATCGAGTGGGGCAGAGGTGAGCATGCCACCATGAAACGTGTCTGACTCCCATTTATTTCAATACTTCACTTCGCTCTCTCATGCTCTCTATAACTTTCCTATGATCCTTACTTATTATCGCTGCACAATTGCGCCTACCGGACCCGTAATGATGTGTTAGGGGCTGGCTTCCCCTGACAGGAGTGCCTTCAAAAAAAGGTCCAATCATAACTGCTTCTGCTGAGTCTACTCAAAAAAGGTCCAGTCAAAAGGGGGGATATGCTGGGTCAGTTAAATTCAAGAAGGATCAAAGCTCAGAGATGATGGGCATCTCTTCTGGAGTCCAAAGGGGTACTACTCTCGATAAGATTATCTCAAAGGGCACGAGATGCTCACAGGTGCTAACTATGGAGAAGTTTTAAGAGAAGTGAGAGCTGGTTTTTCATAAAATGGTGGGAAAAGTTATGCCAATTTTTTCATCACAGCAATGTCCCCATTCCTTCTCAAGGTACACCAACGGATGTCCACCAAGAATTTCAGTGGGTAACCTTACCCCGTCCACCCTACAGCACTGGTCCTGCCCTTTCAGACCTCTTTTTGTTCTCCAAACTCAAACAACATTTATAATTAAGAACTCAATTTGAGGCCCTTGAAGATGCCAAAACTACTGTTGTGATGTGATATAAACTGAAGAGTGAATTTCCGGGAAAGTCTGAGAGATGGAAACCCTGCCTTCAGCAATGTTTGGAGAGTGAGATGGGGAATATGTTGAGGAATACCCTCACGGTTTTGAGTTTTTTTTCTGTAATAAGGTTTCAATG
Source organism: Tenrec ecaudatus (assembly GCF_050624435.1). Classification (NCBI taxonomy): domain Eukaryota; kingdom Metazoa; phylum Chordata; class Mammalia; order Afrosoricida; family Tenrecidae; genus Tenrec; species Tenrec ecaudatus. The sequence goes on along the minus strand of NC_134530.1, from coordinate 192,919,517 downwards.
ATTTTGTAGCAATACGTTGACTTAGTCTCATATACAAACAAACTTCTCCCATTTGGAAATATTACTGTTAAAATATAGACTTTACATGAAACAATTTTCATTTGGGGTATACTTTTCAGAGGAAAGGAACAGCAACATCATCTGAGGAGGGTGTTCTCTGGAGCAAATTTAATGAAATTACTTTTTATTAAAATGTAAAGTGTGAAACTCACTTCGCTCACATCAACAGACCTTTGTTTCTTACCTTCCTTCATCAATGTAATCGACTACCAGTGAGCTGATGATAAAGATAACGAGGAGGGCAATAAACATGTGATAGATGGTTCTGATGTGGTCCACCTCTAGCAGCTCGCTGCAAAATTCAGTTCAAAAGAATAAAATTAGTAACCAACATTTAGGTGAAAAATCTTAAAAAGACTTCTTCAGTGCAGTTTGGTAGATATTTAATTCCACCTCCAAAATAATCTCAAAACAAAAAAAACCCCACAGCTTTACATATGAAACTTTTAGTAGAGACATTAAATGGCTTTAGGGCAATATCCCTTCTAAGAAAATGATAGTGTTAGAATAAAAAAGATACTAAACTCTTTATTACCAATTGATCTGCATACAGGTGGCAGGGACTTGTGTCAAATGCTAAAACAACCTCTCTCCCCCCCAAAAGGTTATCCTTATAATCTAGTTCCTAAAATTAACTCAATATATTAGGTGCTATTTCTAAGATGTCAAGGTTGAAATATTTTCGTTAAAAAAAATATCTTCTAAAATGATGACAATTACCATTCTATATATCTAGAAAAGATTTACTTACAAATCTTTTATATTCTCTATCTTTTCTGATTTCTCTACTTAATTTAAACTGGTTTATTTTATTTGAGGGTACGCAACAACTTCTAGATGACCCCTAAATTAATACCTTTTGAATCCACTTAAAACAAGTTTTTAACCCTGGTTTTTATGAAGGATCTATGCCAACTATCTACATCACTTTTCAGACAATCTGAAATGCTATAAATCTCTGGACTGAAAATATCTACATTCTAATTAAAACCCAAGTGAGTTACAGAAAAGCGGTCTGTTTTCTTGGTTTATTTACTCAAGGACAAGCCAACCTGATTATCAGCCAAGGCACCTACTTTTACCACAAAAACCACACTAAAAATGTGTTGAAAAACTCGGTTTATATACGAATATATACGGTAGGTATTTCAATTTTTCTTGGTAAAAATTGTTGGCTTGTTTTGGGGTGTGTGTGTGATAATTCTATCATTAAAATATTTTTTACTGTAATACCAAAATTCACTGCCACTGATCAATTCCAAGTCATAGTGAACCGCTAAGTTAGAGTAGAACTTCCCCTGTGGTTTTCCAAGTCTGTAAGTCTCATCTTTCTCCTATGGAGCTGCTAATAGGTTCAAACTGATGACTTTGCAGTTACTAGCCCAATATGTAACCTACCTATGTAACTAGGGCTCCTGATTTTATATTTAGTTACCTCAATGCTCCCATTGCATTAATGACAGGTATTAATCTGACAGGCAAGGATCTGCCCTAGTAAGAAATGTTACAAGAAGTTTTCCCTTAACACCAACCCCTATGCTCAGTGCAATCAGAGATCAATGAATTAAGAAATCAATCTGAATGAAGCAACAACTCATGTATGGTAGCTCACAGTTGGAGTATACTCACATAAATGCCACATAAGCAAACGTGGTGAAGAAAGCTGATGGTGCCTGGCTATCAAAAAGATATACCATCTGGGGTCTTAAAGGCAAACAAGCAGCCATCTAGCTCGGAAGCAACAAAGCCCACAGGGAAGAAGCACACAAGCCTACGTGAACACGAGGTGTTGAAGGGATCAGGTAGCAGACACCAAAGAACAAAAATCATTGTGTGATCACCTTCTCCACATAAACGCTGAAGATGAATGCGTGCATAAGTAAGTGTGGTGAAGAAGGCTGATGGTGCCTGGCTATTGAGAGATATAGCTGCCTGGGGACTTAAAGGCTCGAAAGTAAACAAGCGGTCATCTAGCCCAGAAGCAACAAAGCCCACATGGAAGCAGCACACCAACATGTTGTGTGACCATGAAGGCTCGAGGGGCCCAGGTTTCAAGCACCAATGCCAGGGGGAAAATCATATCATCATGACTGAGAGGAGTGCGTGATGGGGACCCAATGCCCATCTGTAGACAGCTGGACATTCCTTGCAGAGGGGTATGGAGAGGAGATGAGTCACTCAGGGTTCAGTGTAGCAACAATGAAACTCAAAACCTTCCTCTAGTTCTTGAACGCTTCCTCCCCCCCCCCCCCCAATTATCATGATCCCAATTCTACCTTGCAAACCTGGCTAGGCCAGAGGATGCACGGCGGTACAGTTGGGATCTGGAAACACAGGGAATCTAGGACAGATGAATCCCTCAGGATCAATGGTGAGAGTGGCGATACCGGAAGGGAACTGGGGGTAGAAAGGGGGAACCGATCTTAGGGATCTACATATAGCCTCCTCTCTGGGGGATGGGCAACAGGAAAGTGGGTGGAGGGAGATGCCGGGCAGTGTAAGCTAAGATAAAATAATAATTTATAAATTATTAAGGGCTCATGAGGGAGGGGCAAATGGGGAGGGAAAAAAGGAAAATGAGCTGATTACAGGAACCCAAGCGGAAGGCAAATTTTGAGAATGATGAAGCAACGAATGTATAAGGGTGCTTTACTCAAATGATGTATGTATGGATTGTGATAAGAGTTGTATCAGCCCCAATAAAATGATTTTTAAAAATTAGAGTAATAAAGTATTTAGGTAATTAAAATTTTTTTTAAAAAGGAGTGCATAAATTCTATGCCATTGGATAAATTATTGATGTTATCAATGCATTCGCTTTATACCCCAGGAGGATGATTAACAATATTTTTGTTTTATTTTGGTGTTATTTTGTTTTGCTATTTGTTTGTTTTTTTGTCATAATATGACTGCCAAAGTAAACCAGAGTCATTCATAACCCATGACAAGCAAATGGATTCTGGGCTCCCATTTAATTCTAGCCCCAACCCAAGAACAGTTAGTTCTTATAACATGGCCTTACTCCATACTTGCCTTCATGAAGAGATCACTACAGATAAGGGTGCTACAGCAAAGTGTGCTGAAGAAAGCAGAGGGTGCTCAACTATCAACTGTAATACTGTCTGGGTTTTTTAAAGGCTTCTATTCAAACAAGCATCCATCTAGGTCAGGAATCAACTAAGTCCACATGGAAGAAGTGCACTAGCCTGTGTGATACAAAGATGACAATGACAAATATGATGAAGGGAAAAGTATCAGAGCTTAAATTGTGATCATCCAATTTATAGGCTATGGAGGACAGTGGATGGCCAAAATCAATCTGCAGACTATTCTAGTTAGATTAAGCCTCTGACAGATATCCTCTAGCTATAGGCGAGGGTCTCAAACAGCTTTACTATTAGACAGAGATTACTGTAAACTTGAATATAATGGATGGAACCATGGTATAGAGCAGCAGTTCTCAACCCGTGGGTTGCAACCCCGATTCACAACAGTAACAAAATTATGGTTATGAAGTAGCAACGATGATAAATTTATGGTTGGGCGGGTCACCACAACATGAGGAACTTATTAAAGAGTTAAAGCATTAGGAAGGTTGAGAACCACTGGCATAACATGACACTTGGTCAGCTGACCTCCCTTCTTGACGCAACCTGAATTTGTTCTAGACTCAAATATTTTTCACTTGTTCTACAACAGCAATTTCTTCTCTGGCTCCTGAAATATTAATGGGGGCTTTTTCTTACTTATTTTTTAACTTTAAATTATTATTCTCTTCTTTCTGTTTCTTTAATTGTTTGTTGGGTTTCCCAGTTTATGAAGCATGGAAAGAGTAGATGCATAGAGACAATAACTGATCAATGGTTATCAAGCTAGGGGGTGGTGAGGGTGAGAGGAGTGAGGAGCAAACAATGAATGGGAGAAAGGGGAGGGAGCACTAGAACTGATTGTGATGATGTATATAAAACAATTTTTAAGTGACTTAGCTAAGTAAGATATGTGAATATTATATTAAGAAAATTACTTTTTTTTTAAATGGAAGAAACCAAAGTTGCCAATGGTTATTATGGGTGAGGGAGGAAGTTTATGCTTAAAGGACATTTGAGTTTATGTTAATAATGCTGGGATTATTTGGAAAAAATACCAGAAATGGTTGTACAACACAAAAAGTATGATCAATGGTACTAAATTCTACATGTAGAAGTTGTGTACAGAAATATGCACAAGAATGCTTTGTTGTGTATATTTTTGCCACATTTAAAAAATATATGTGAGAGGTTACCCAAAAAATACCCGGAATTTCTTCTCCCCAAAACTATGTACCATATATACTCGACTATAAGTCGACCCAAGTATAAGCCGAGGTACCTAATTATTACCTCGGAAACCAGAAAAACTGATTGACTCGAGTATAAGCCTAGAGTGGAAAATGCAGAAGCTATTGGTGAGTTTGAATAATCAAAACACATGAAAATAAAATTACTAAAAATTGAGACATTAGTGGGGTAATATATTTAAATATTTATTTTAATTAAAAAACACATATAAAAGGACAAGTCATTTAACATTAGTAAACCAGCACAGTAAGTGGAAAATAGGTACAACAAAAAAAAATAAGGTATCAACAATGATACCTTAAGAGTACTATTCCCTCCCGACACAATGGCTGGAGCCAAAGTGGGTGGACAAGTAAATGTGGTGAAGAAAGCTGATGGTGCCCGGCTGTCAAAAGAGATAGTGACTGGGGTCTTAAAGGCTTGAAGATAAACAAGTGGCCATCTAGCTCAGAAGCAATAAAGTTCACATGGAAGAACACACTAGCCTGTGTGATCGAGTGGTACCGAAGGGATCAGTTACCAGGCATCAAAGAACAAAAAATCATATCATTGACTGCACACCTCCATGATAGGATCGCTGAAGACAAATGGGTGCATAAGCAAATGTGGTGAAGAAAGCTGATGGTGCCCGGCTATCAAAAGAGATAGTGTCTGGGGTCTTAAAGGCTTGAAGACAAACAAGCGGCCATCTAGCTCAGAAGCAAATAAGCCCACATGGAAGAAGCACACCGGCCAGTGCGATCACGAGGTGCCAAGGGACCAGGTATAAGGCATCATGCAAAAAAACACAACAACAACGATATAAGTGTGTGTATGTATGTGTATATATGTGTATATGTATATATATACCATATTAAATGAAGGGGGAAGTGCAGAGTGGAGACCCAAGGCCCAAGTGTCGGCCAATGGAGATCCCCTCATAGAGGCGTTTAGGAGAGGAGATGGGTTAATTAGGGTGCAAGGTAGTACTGATGAAGAACACAGCTTTCCCCCAGATCCTGGATGCTTCCTCCCCCCAACTACCATGATCCGAATTCTACCTTACAGGGCTGGATCGGGCAGAGGCTGTACACTGGTACATATGAGGGCTGGAGACACAGGGAATCTAGGGTGGATGATATCTTCAAGACCAAGGGTGTGAGGGGCGATGCTGGGAGAGTGGAGGGTGAGTGGGTTGGAAAGGGGGAACTGATTACAAGGATCCACATGTGACCTCTTCCCTGGGAGAGGGATAGCAGAGAAGGGGAGGGGAGACTCCGGATAGGGCAAGATATGACAAAATAATGATGTATAAATTACCAAGGGCACATGAGGGAGGGGGAAGAGGGGAGGGAGGGGAAAAAAAAAAAGAGGACATGATGCAAAGGGCTTAAGTGGAGAGCAAATGCTTTGAGAATGATTGGGGCAGGGAATGTATGGATGTGCTTTATACAATTGATGTATGTATATGTATGGATTGTGATAAGAGTTGTACGAGTCCCTAATAAAATGTTTAAAAAAAAAAGAGTACTATTCCCTGAGCTCAATCAGCAACCAAGCTAAAATGTAAAGAGTTGAAATCCTTCAAAACTGGATTCCTCATCAGCATCCCTATCCCAATGCAGAGCTTCAGCTGGTGTGAGGTCATCATAGATCCTGTCTTCGCTGGGGTACCACTGACCCGTGTATAAGTCGAACCCCAGTTTTTCAGTACATTTTATGTGCTGAAAAACTCAGCTTATACATGAGTATATACGGTATTTAATTTTTTCCACAAAACCTTATCACCTTTAAAATAATCTCCATTACACTTAATACATTTGTCAAATATGTGATTCCATTCTTGGAAACGTTTTTTGTTTTTTTTTCAAATTCATTCTGTTTGGATGGCTCTTCCCTCATTTTTTTCCCACCCCTTCTACTTCATCAAATCATTGTCCGTTCATGTCCCTCTTCATTCATGAAAACAAAAGTCACATGGACTGAGGTCAGGCGAGTAAGGTGAGTGAGGCAAGAGAGGCATGCTGTTTTGGGCCCAAAACTGGCACACTGAGATGGCTACATGAGCAGGTGCATTGTCATGGTGGCAAAACCAGCCCCACAAAATCAGGCCTTTTTTGTCACACACTGTTAGGCAATCTTTTTAGAACTTCTAAAAAGAAGGCTTCATTAACAGTCTGACCTGGTGGAACAAACTCAAAATGCAGTAAAAGTTGACATTTTCGTTTATTAGGGAAGATTACAGACAGCCAGACAAGGTTTGTCATCCATCAACTTTTCGCCTTTTAGAAATGAGAAAACCGCTCATACACTTGAGTTTTTCCCATAGTGATATCCTTGAAAGCTGTGTTCACAACACAACAGTTTCTGTGGCATTTTTCCAGAGCAGGAAACAAAATTTCACAGCTGCATGCTGTTTTCTTAAATTGGCCATCACAAAAAACGAGATTTAAGCAAAACTCCTTTTATGAAAAAATTCACTGTGACCATAGAGAACCTTCCCAGGTGACACCACTGGGTGCACTAATTTTGAGCGAGTTGCTGGATGCTCTCCTAGTGGGGAAAACACATACTTCTAAAGCTCTGCTCCACCCAGCACAATTCCAGGGTTTTTTTGGGTAACCCCTTATATATAATTAATAATAGTGAGGACAAGAAAGAAGAAAATGTTCTAAAATTGATTGCAATAATAATGATTATACAATTCTCCTTGATATGACTGACCTATTGAATTGTATGACATGTGGATGAAGTGCCAATAAATGGCTTAACCAAAAAAGACAAAAGAATTACAGTCTTGGAAACTATGAAGCGCCTCTCCTCTGTCCTGTAAGGTTGCTGTATGTCAGAAGCAATCTGCTGTGTGGGTTTTCCATGAAATCCACAAAAGCAAGGCTCTGAATGAAGTATCTTGTAAAACTATCAAGTTTTTAAATCCTTAAAAGAAAATTTAGAAAAATAAATAAACTACATATTAAAAAGACAGAAACTTGAAAACATTCTTAAGTACTTAACCCAATTTAAAACTTTGGTTCTAGATCTTTAGGTAACCAGTTTTCTGTGGCATAACTTCAGGGAGTTTAACAGATAACCACATTACTAACCCTTCCTTTGAATCTAGATACAGGTAAACTGGAAAAAGAAGAAAAACAAAAATGCCTGTGGATTGCCCACAGCCAATCACTGGAATAAAATGATGTAAATTTCATGTAAAATTTTTTTAAAGAAAGAAAATAATACGAATTAGATGACCAGAAAGAATGAACAAGAACCAGAGAATAAGAGATTCTAATATCAGGGTTATAGTGATTTTTAAAAATAAAGATAAAAGTTAGCAAAAGCAATTAAATGTACTTACTCTAGCACAGATCGTCTTATGACAAAAATTTTTCCTTGTTCGGGAGGCGCCCTCAGCTCTCTGGGAAGAGGAACATTTGAAACATATATAAGCACTTCAAGCACTAGGAAACTTAAGCCTCTTTCTTAGAGCCTGCTTTCCCATCTAACTAACTGTCTTCTCACTACATACCAGGTACTCTGTGTTAAGGGTTTCAATGGGTTATCATAGCATTTCTTCCTGAATTATCTATAAGGTAGATAGGTACGCTAGTATCTTTTTCGAAAGAGGTATTTCAGAATACCTAATTGAAGTGCCATTTGAGGGGTTGCTGGAGCTTAGCTTTCCATTCACCACAAGCTGACATCACTGCTCCTCCTCCTAATCATCCACTTGGTTATGACGGAGCCCCAGCCATACTTTGTTTCAGTTAACACAGCACTTGGAGTCTCATTCCCTAAAGCTGTACTGCTGCTTATGATGTCCAATTAATGCCAAAGGACTTCTAAAATCCCCCATTTCCTCCTGACCTTAAGCACTGGTTGCCTCCAAATACTGAAAACTTGTACTTTAACATAGTAAGACCGTCTCCGTTGGGTTTTATTTTTTGCAGTCCTCTGGCACTTTCACTCGCATACTTCCACAAGCTGATCCTGGTCAAAACTGCTTTCCAGAACAGCAGAGACTGGCAGAGAGACCAAACAGCATAAAGCCCAGGGAAGCACAGAAGGGTAAACTGGCACACCTTCGTGTTTAATAGCCTCCCTGTTGGGCTCTGGATGACTGAGCAAAAGAAAAAGTATAATCCAACCACACTGCACTTGATGACAAGTACAGTGGAAAGGCATCCTCGTGACAAGGTTAAAAGTATGAGCTCTTTACCAGGCTGAGTTCAAGTTCCAGCTGTGTGACTTTGGACATTATATGACTCTGTGCCTCTGTTTCCTAATTTGTAATATGACAGTGGTTACGGAACCCGTTTCATATGACAGCATTAGGTTTAGGTGAGTTAACTCATAAAGAACATATATGGATTTTCATAGCCGACACTCAGAGCGTTGGCTCAATTATTATTATGAATTAGCACTCTCAAAGGAGGCATGTTGGGTTATAACCCACATTTTAAAAGGAAGACACTGATGCTTCAAGTGCCTAATAACTTGCTAGTGCAATAATAAGTGGTGTCAGCCAGGGCACAACCCTGAAGTGCCTACCCTCTAACCAGCAGGAATACTTGATGATTACATTCAATGAAATAATATGCATACTTACTTAGCTCTATGGTTGTTCTGTCCTTTGAGAATAGAAAAAGATGTAAGAGTATCACCACCAATATCTATTGAAGCGGACTTTTCAATGAGATTAGTCACAAAATCATCAAAGTGAGCGCCAACTTTCTTCATAAAAAATGGTTTCAATTGCTATAAAATCCCAAAGAACAAAAAGCAAGAATTAACAACTAAAACAATATGTGTCATTGACATTTTCTAAAAAGCAGGACCAAAAGATAATGCTAAGTGATGTTGTATACAAGAAGAAAACAAATTTCTACAGCTTACGTGTTGTTTCAGAAATGGCTACCAAAAAGCATCACAGGTCCTCTTTCCCCCCCTCCCTCCCTCCCCATTCCCCCCTCCCTCATATGCCCTTGGTAATTTATACCTCGTTATTTTGTCATATCTTGCCCTATCCGGAGTCTCCCTTCCCCCCTTCTCTGCTGTCCCTCTCCCAGGGAAGAGGTCACATGTGGATCCTTGTAATCAGTTCCCCCTTTCCAACCCACTCACCCTCCACTCTCCCAGCATCGCCCCTCACACCCTTGGTCTTGAAGATATCATCCACCCTAGATTCCCTGTGTCTCCTGGATTCCTTGTACCTCCAACCCTCATATGTACCAGTGTACAGCCTCTGCCCGATCCAGCCCTGCAAGGTAGAATTCGGATCATGGTAGTTGGGGGGAGGAAGCATCCAGGATCTGGGGGAAAGCTGTGTTCTTCATCAATACAACCTCACACCCTAATTAACCCATCTCCTCTCCTAAACCCCTCTATGAGGGGATCTCCATTGGCCGACACTTGGGCCTTGGGTCTCCACTCTGCACTTCCCCCTTCATTTAATATGATATATATACATATATACACATACATATATACATATACACATATATACACATACAGGGGCTTAAGTGGAGAGCAAATGCCTTGAGAATGATTGGGGCAGGGAATGTATGGATGTGCTGTATACAATTGATGTATGTATATGTATGGATTGTGGTAAGAGTTGTTTGAGTCCCTAATAAAATGTAAAAGAAGAAAAGAAAAAAATGATTAGGGCAAAGACTGTACAGATGTGCTTTATACAATTGATGTATGTATATGTATGAACTGTGAAAAGAATTGTATCAGCCCCAATAAATTGTTAAAAGAAAAAAAAAAAGCATCACAGATTTAGAACCTTTTTAAAAATGCCTCTCAAACCAAGATGCCAGAGTAATAATCTAAATTAATTCCTAAAATGATACTAAAATAAAAAGTAACAGAAATGATGAAAGTGGATTAGTATTTTTTCTTTTAAAATATCCATATAATACTCATTATATAATGACATTAAGATAAAATTGTAAGTCCTCTTTCTTCTCAAGCAACTGCCCAAGTGCCAGTGTTGATATTTTAGAACATGTCACCTCTAAGCTATACCTACGTTGGCACTGTAACATTTACTCCTAGCTCCATAGTTGTATTTTACCAAATCAAAAATATTTTTATTTTAATAAAATTGTTACACATTTTGATCTTTGGTGATTCAAATTCACTTTTTTTTAAAAGTACAAAATGGAAAAGATTTTTCTAGATGATCAAATGCCCAAATTGTAAATTTTAACTCTTTGAAGTATGGCTTACCAACATAATTTTTATTAAAATTATTTTTCATATTAAGGTGACCTGTTCTTAGAGGCTGCATCATAACAACACACAAAACTGCTCTGGAAAGTGGTGGCTGCATTTTAAGTGCATTGGACAGGGAGACTGGGGAACAGGGATTCTCCCCTTCCCCCCACTGCCCGGGCCTCCAGCACGGCGCCTAGAATTCCACCACTGACCAATCTACCACCTCAAGTTAACTAATCATATTTTATGTTAATCCCTGTTGTTTGTTTGATCTTCCTTATATGTCCATCTTCATTTTGACATTAATTTACAATGGGAATCAAGTATCCCTATCAAACAAAAAAAGATGACACAAAGGAAAAATAATCTGTAGAACTGGACTACTTTTTAAAAGAGATTTCCCCCACTTAACAAATTCTGTCCCATATACCAAAATAAGAAAAAATCCAAATTCACAGCCATTGAGTCAATACTCCTGTGGAAGTTTCCAAGTAGAGAGCATTGTCTTCCTCTCAAGGATCGTCTGGTGACCCGATGGTTAGCAGCCCAATACATAACCACTCTGCCACCAGGCCTCCTATGTCCCGTGTACCAACATATTGGAAGAAAAAAAGGGAAAGGACAAGATTGATTTATTTCATTAGGTGACAGGTACGATCCTAGGCACTGTTCTAGGCATTAGAGGTACAATGATGAATGGTGTATGAAACAACAAATTCCTGCCCAAGAAGTTTCTGATTCTAGTGAGTGTCGCAGGATAAAAAATATGCCTGATGATCTTTAGGCAAGAGGATGGGGTGCGGGTAGGACTATCTTGTTCTTCATAGAAAGGCCACGGAATTCCTTGGAGACTTGAAGAAAGCCAATTGTTATCTAAGTGGATATCTGTGGGAAAAGTCTGAGGAATAAGGGGTTAAACGTAAAGTCCCATTAACATTTTACAGAGGATTAAAGGAAAAGCATGGACGGGATTCTGAGGAGATGGCAATGTGGGGAGAGTAGTATTCTGACCACTTCACATGTGCACCAGCAAAGGCCACAACAGAAATCTGGAATCTCAACTCTAAGAAATCTGAAAAGTAGGTGCAGCTTCAAAAACGAACCTTACACGAAAATAAGACAAGGATGGCACCAAATGGTAGGAAAATGTCTTTCTCTGCTGTCCTTACCCCACTCCCCTCCTGGGACAGCAGCCCTGCAAGTTGTGGTAGAGCTGGTTCACCACTCTCCTCCTCATGGAGCCTGGTCTCGGGCTCTGGAGGGAGCCAGGCAGAGTTTGCTGGCAGACTGGCACGCGTGCCTGTTCTCCCTGGGAGCTGCCCCTCAGTTGGGTCTGAATCAATGCTCACACAGGGGAAGCGAACTAGGAACAAAGACTATGACTGCCTGAGAGGGTGAGGGCCAAAATTAGCCTTCCAAGAAGGCGCCCTGCGAGTGTATGCGTCACACATTGGTCTGCTAAGAAAGGTCAGCAGGCAGTTTAAAACCACCAGCTGCTCTCTGCGAGTCAAAGTCGCGGAACACCAGAGGAGGCAGTTCTAGTCTGTCCTACAGGACTGGTAGGAGTTGGAACTGACACTGGTGATAGTGAGCTTGGTTTTTGTGTTCTTAATATATAAGGGAATTGAGAAAGGCAGCACTGTTTGACCTATGCTCAAGTATTATAAAATTCCTAGGTCCATAGATTCCACAGAAATTGAGAAAGCATACAAAGAAATGGCAAATAATGGCCTATTCAAAAGCAAAGGCCAAAGGGAGAGACGATCTCTATGAAAGCCGAGTCCAAAAATAGATTGAGAAAAAAAAGTTCACAAAGCCGAGCAAAGCCTAATGGAATTGTGGGACACCATCAAGCCAAGTAGTGTGAGTAGCATGGGAATCCACGAGGAGAGGAGAAAGGAAAGGCGAAGCAGGGTTACTAGGAACAGGCAAGAGGAATACTGGCATTTCTTTCGTTTGGGCTCCTCATGCATGTCACTGTTCTTGCCCCTAATTAAGTAGTAGATGAAAAAGAGCACGAGAGAAAATAAAAGTAAAAATTGCCAAAATCAGATCCTAAAAAGTTAAGTAGTGTAGAATAGTAAATTTCATATGACACAGGCTCTTAGGACTCCACTCACTACTCGCCCACAAACGACCCTCCGCCATAAATCCCAGACAGCTTGCAACTTCCAGTCATGTGACTAAGAAGACCTAAAGCAATTTTCTCAAACTTCCCACCTACCAATTCCAGTTTTCTCTCTCCCCTCCTCCCCTGAGAGTTGAGAGTACTCTGAGACGCGCACAGGTAAAGAGTGGGAAAGAAACCTTAGGTCTCTCCAAAGCAGGAGTCCACACAATAAGGTGGTAGGCTTCAGGTCTCCTGTTAAATTTCCTCCACAGCCCTCTCTACCTATGACCCCAATTCTGGACACCTCAGTTTGACCATTAATTGGGGGCACTGCAACCATTAACTGGCGATGTGGACCTAAAAGGGACCATATATGTTTAAAATGTTTCATTTGTGCTTTTCCCAATTCCCGGCAGTAAAATATGCATGTGGGTAGTTCAGGAAATCTATACTTGAACTAGTATGGTACTAAGAAAAAACGTTATCTTGAGTATTTATAATAAAAGTACTATAAAAGAAATGAGTTTTTAGGTCAACACTTAAAGTGCTTCAGTGGCTACTCTACTTTTCTGAGAAATTATCAAAACAAACTCAACGCCATTGAACTGATTGCAACAGGGTAGAGCTGCCCCTGTGGGTTTCCTAGACTGTTAACTGTTGATAGAAGAAAGCCCAGTTCTTTCCCCCTCCGAGCAGCTGGTGATTTAGACCTGCTGATCTTGTGAGCCCAACTCATAACACCACCAGTGTGCCTTTTCTAAGCAATTACTCATGTGAAAATTGAGACAAAGATCTAATTTGATTTGAGGCAGAAAAACAAATAAAAGTACCAGTGTGGCCTAAAAACAAGATTTTAACTATCTGCGATAGTACCTGACGTAATTATCATAGTTAGTTGTTGTCCAACCCCTCCCACCCTCAGTATGAACTAATCTATAATAACACAACAATGAACAAAAATACAAGCAAATGTCATCATTTAGTCTATTGGCTATTTCAGATCTACCACATTCATCTAAATATTAAGTACCAATTAAAACAGGAAAGTTTTAAAAAAAACACTAAACAAAATTACCGTTATTTTATTGTACTTAAAGAAACTAAAAGGTTATCTAGTTCAACTGCATTTAGATATCCTTTAAGATGACAGGGGTGGAGAACTAACCATAAAAAGTAAACTCTATCAACAGGATCAGAAGCAAAGTGGATGAAGCTAGAAAAGCAGGGAGGCTACAAAGAGGCTGACTTTCAGGGAGCCATTTTAAGATCTTGTTTTGTTTTTGCCAAAGAGCAAATGAAAGTACAAAATTATAAACATGTTTAGATTTGCATTTTAGAAAGATACATTCTAAAAGGAATTTCAGGCTTTTGTTTACTTGAATTGAATCTTAAAGTGAAAAAGGGGCAGGCGAATATTTATGGACAGATTACCCTTTCAAGAGAAATAACTATAAAAGAAACCAACCACCAAATACTCTCAGCTCACTGGTATGGAGTCAATCCCAACAGCTAGCAACCTACATGACAGGGTAGAAATGTCCATGTGGGTTTCCAAGGCTATAACTTTTTACAGGACTAGAAAACCTCTTCTTTCTCCCTCTGAGCAGCTGGTGGTTTGGAACTGCTGACCTTGCATTTAGTTAAGAGACCAACATGTAACCGCTACATCACCAGGGTTCCAGTACCTGAGAGGGTACCCCCCTTAAAAAAGAGAGAAAGAAAAGAAAAAAAAATGCTCTGCCAGGCAGAGCTTTCGTAGTAGGCATTTTTGCAGCTAGGTGAGTATCCAGCAACTTTCTCTGAGTTAGTGCACCCAGTGGCATCACCTGGAAGGTTCTCTCTGGTCAGTGAACTTTTTCGTAAAAGTTTTGCTCTAACCTCATTCTTGTGATGGCAAATTTTAAGAGAACAGTGTGCAGCTGTGAAGTTTTGATTTCTGCTTGGGAAAAATGCCTCAGAAACTGAGGCACCACTATGGGAAAAACTCAAGTATATGAATGGTTTTCTCATTTCAAAAAAGGTGAAATGTCAATGGATGACAAACCTCCTTCTGGACATCAGTCAGCTTCCCGAACAGATGAAAATGTCAACTGGTAGTGCATTTGGAGTTTGTTCTACCATGTCAGACTGTTAATCCAGCTTTCTATTTAGAGCAGTGGTTCTCAACCTTCTAATGCCGTGACTCTTTAATACAGTTCCTCATGCTATGGTGACCTGACCCCAACCATAAAATTATTTTCATTGCTACCTCATAATTGTAATTTTGCCACTGTTATGAATCATAATGTAAATATCTGATATGCAGGATGTATTAGGCGACCCCATGAAAAGGTCATTTGACCCACAAGGGGGTCGTGACCCACAGGTTGAGAACCACTGATTTAGAGGTTCTAAAAAGACTGCCTAACAGTATGTGACAAAAAAGGACTGATTTGTGGCAGATGGGGGACGAGTTTTGCCACCACAACAATGCACCTGCTCATGCATCTCAGTGTGACAGTTTGTGGCAAAAAAGAGCATGCCTCTCTGGCTCCACTCACCTTACTTACCTGACCTTGCTCCATGTAACTTATTTTTATTTTCTCGAATGAAGAGGACTATTAAAAGACAGCAATTTGACAATGTAGAAGAGATAAAGAAAAATATGGGGGAGGTGCTGTCAGGCATCCAAGTAGATGAGTTTGAAAAATGTTTCCAAGAACGAAATCACAGATTTGACAAATGTATTCAGTGCAATGGAGAGTACTTTGAAGGTGATAAGGTTGTTTTGTAGAAAAATTTATATACATAGATTTGGAGAAAGAATTCTACTTTGTTTTGGGTACCCCCTCATATACTAGGAATAGTGTTATCAGCTTCTCAAAAATTTAAGTTACGTCATCACAATTGCCTTTAAATTGACTTCAAAGCAAATTATACCCCACAAGGTCATATTGCTAATCCACATGAATTACTTGATTCTGATTTACTGCTTTACAAAGAGACAATCTTTTAACCTCACAGTACCAGGAAGGTAAAGCCCCAACCTAACTTTTCTGAGCAAATCTGGTAGTACAGAGAAGATGTAGTACGTGATTTTAATTACCCTGGAATACAGATTGCTAGGGATCCTGGTGGTTTCATGGGTTATGCATTGGGCAGCTAACAGCAAGTTCAGAAATTCAAGATCACTAGCCCCTCCACGGGAAAAAGTCTTGGAAACGCACAAGGGCAGTTCTACCCTAACCCTAGGAGTCAACCAGATGGCAGCAGTTTGTGTTCTGGTGGAGTTCAAGTGACCTTTCTGAGCCTTGAGAAAATTGGTTTCCTAGTCCCCTTCAAGTCAAACAACAGACTAGGCTAGCTAATGTGAAGACCATTTTGCCTTGGGCATTAGGCTCTTTTACAGAATTACCTCTCTGCAGTTGTTGAAAATCAAACTCCTCGTTTAGGATACTTTGTTATTATGTGACCATTCCTATTGCAATGTCAATAAAATGGGTATGAAGTTTTCAGAACATCTTGCATCTTTGGAACACTCTGACTCTCTCGTAAGAAATGTTGCCAGATGCAAATCATACATTGAGTAAACCTCACTTGACTTCCATTGTTGGCTTAATATGATTTTTATTTTAGTCTATAGGGTTGCTATGAATCAGAATCAACTCAAAGGTAATGAGTTTGCTTTGTTTTTTAATATTATAGTAGATTAGAGACCTCAGAATTTAAGCCAAGCAAGAATAGTCAGTAAGGTGGGTGGGGAGAATCTAAAGAATGCAGCCATTCTTACAAAAGCTGTGAGCAGATCAAGAGGAGAAAAATTAAAAGGACAGTTGCAGGGGAGACTGTTAGCTGTCGACTTTATCATCCCCTGGCCCTTTCTTTAATATGGGACCCCCAGATTTTTGCATGGGCACATGACCGTCAAGAGTAAGTAAACTTCCTAGTTTCTCCTTGCAGTTAAGTGGCTAACTAAATTATTGCCAAAGAGATAAAGGCAGAATTGGTTTGTTGCAATCGACAAAAAAGTTCTTTAAAAGCGCAAGCTGCTGCCTGTTCTTTACTGTCTTTCCGGATCTCAATTCTGCTGCTCTGAGGGCAGGTGCACCAGCTGGAGCTTTAGAAGACTCCGAATGAGGTTAAGAAAAGGACAGCATCCTGCCCATGGAGACTGGGTCTCTGAAGACAGCTCCGACTGCCTGCCGCCGCAGCTTTTACACAAAAACGAAAGACTTCTATCACATCTAAACCACTGTGATAGTTCTGTGTTTGTTATTACAGTGCAACTTAATATTATCAATAATCAAAGAATCTCTCGGCAGAAAATACTTAAGCGGTATCTCCCCAGCAGTCGGCCAATAAATCAGATAACACTATGTAAAACCTTTTTAGAAGGGATTATTTGGAGAAGCTGTAATTCAGGAACCAAGTCATAATTTGCAGCCATGTCATCTGGTTCTTACTCATTGCAGGTGGCTCCCTTAATGGTTGGGCAATAAGTAGTATACTATATAGATGTGAAATGCAGTACTTGAAGTGCTAAAAAGAAGCAAATTAAACATGTTGCAATAAATACCTAAGTATTTTCCTGAAGCCCAAGTAGGAAGGTTTTTCCACATCCTTGCTCTTTACATCCGCCATAACATTCCCTTTCAATAAAAGTGTGTGCGTTACCAGAAAGAAGTTCTACAAATCTGGATAGTTAAGACACTTTTTATTGCTGGACATTTCTCCACATTTTTACTTTTCTCTGGAAAATCCTAAAACTTGAGGGCAGACCCCCAGTGGCCAGGCAGAGCTGCATTACAATGCCCTGCCTTTCTGGCCCACACTAAGTGACCCCTCTCTCATAACTATGAAATTCCGTGTTTTGAAACAGAGGTTGGAAAATAATTAAAATATCCAGAAAGATAGTTTCTGAATTCTTGCTACTAAAGACTTATCCTTACCATTCCTAAAGCAGAGTGTTCAAATTCTCCTGGAATTTGATGAGACAAACTACCAAATATAGTTCCTTGGATGTTTAAGTCCCTAAAGTAGCATTCTATTACTGACAAAAGAATCAGCTGAACACCAAGTTAAATAAAGCTAATTTACTATTAACATGAATAGATCTTAAGTCCTTTTACAACACAATTATGAGGATTCCAGAAGTGACTCAATTACACAATCCTGTAGGACCCTGCAGCATCAAATAAAACGTAGTACTTAAACGTTTATGACAGCACTTTGACGTGACCTTGAAGTGACTTTAAGAAAATCACTCAGTTAAATGTTACCACCTATTCCACTGACCTGCAACTGAATCTAATTCACAATCCTCCGTAATATGAACTCACCTATCTACAGAGCAAAGGAGTCCTGGTGGCAAAATAGCTTACAGATAGGCTACTAACTGGAAAGTCAGCAGTTTGGAAGCACAAGCTGATCACAGAACGGAATAAAGATAAAGCTTTCTACTCCCATAAAGAGTTAACAGTCTCAGAAACCCACAGGGGCAATTCTATCCTGTCCTATAGGGTTGCTATGAGTTAGAATTTACTTCATGGCATTGAGTTTAGTTTTTAATCTACAGATCTAAGAAGCACTGGTGCTCTGCGGTGAGTTACAATTTGGTTTGCTAACCTAGGGTCAGGAATGTAAACCCATCAGCTGTTCCCTGAGAAAAAGATACGGCTGTATGCCCATATGAAGACTTAGCCTCAGAAACATGGCAGCAACTCTATTCTGTCCTATAGGGTCACTGAGAGAATCGATTTGGTGGCAATAAAGTGCTTTAGAGACCTAAAATTTTATTGACAGCTCTTTGCCAGATTTAGCAAATTAAAATATAGTATGCTCAGTAAAATTTGAGGTAAGCAATGAATGTTTTTCACCTAAGCATGTCTCCTATATCGCCTGAAGACTACAGAAATACTTGGTGTTAATCTGAACTTCAACTGTAACCAAGCTTCCTGTTTTTTAAGAGTACAATGAGCACAATGCTCAAGGCAGGCATGCTTTTCTGGTTAAGTAACTAGTGTTTAGTTTTAAGAAGACTATAGAGACAGGAGGGATTTGGGATTTAAGAGTTAATGATTATGTCAGGCAATGGTTTCAGGGGTTCATCAGGCCTCATGACTCCAGGTCAGGGATCTGTTTGATAAAAACATTTAGTAAGGATGGGCTCATGGAGGCAATTAGCCACACATTGCATCTATTCTTCCAATTCCAGACCCTTCTCTCTCCCCTCTGTTGCTCTAAGAAAACAGAAACCCATTGCTGTATGCTGGATGTGGCATGTAAACTTTTAAGACCCCAGGCACTACACAGATAACTACTAAGAGGGAGAACAGAAGCACTGAACTCCGCACTAGCCCTCTAACTGTCAAGCTCCATGACCCTAAACAACACCCATGAGCGGTTTTTGTAGTTGCTGTTGTATAGAAAAAACAAATACCTTTCATTTTAATCAGTAAGTTAGCCAGAATAAGCCATTATAACAGTATGAGAAGACTTAAAAATGTGGAAAATGAAAATAAAAGGTACCAAACTGGATGCCCCCTCACATGTGTCTACATTTCAAGTGCACTTTTTCTCCAAAATTAATAGTCATCACTAAAGTAAGTGGCAGTTTACTAATCAAGTCTATACGCAATCTCTCATAATAAGACAAACAAAGCATCAATCCAACAAGGCACTCACTAGGAATGACCTACATCATTGTCCTGTTAGAGCTTATGTGGATAACCAACCTAGTGGAATCTGTGAAAAAGATAAGATTCAACCCACTTTTAATTAACTCCAAGTATAATAAGTAATACACTTTGGTACTACTTTAAAAAGTCATGTATTGTTGCTATAGTAATCACAAATATATCTACAGCACTAAAAACCCAATGCCACCGAGTCAATTCTGATTTGTAGCATCCCTGTAAAGCAGGGAAGAAGGAATTTCCCCCATGGGTTTCTGAGATCCTAACTCTGTAAGGGAGCGTAGCGGAAAGCCTCATCTTTCCCCTGTGGAGTGGCTTGTGGTTTTGACTTGCTGACCTGTGGCACAAAAGGGAGTTAAACAGATGAATGTTAAGCAAATGCATAACAAAGTGCTTAGTATTAGGATTATCCCTGGACTCAAAAAATTCTCATCTCCAACACAAGATGGAAGTGATAACTGGTATGCCTCAGACCTTGGAAGATGATTGGAAAGCTAGCTCTGACAGTAACAAAGACAGTGATATCAAATGTGACTAGAAAAAGAAATATTTCTAAATTTATATATGCATACTTATATAGGTCAATAATTTTCTTAAAAACTAATTTGTGCAAGTTTATATACATTCAAGTTGGTCAATAAATTTTGGAAGCGATTTCTCTCAGTAGGAAAATAGAAGATTTCTAGATTTGATGTCAATTTACATTTGAGTATACATAGCATCAAATTTTAAAAAATTTCCCCCCTTTTTTAGTTTTTATTTTATTGGGGTCTCTTATAGCTCTCATCAAAATCCATATATATATATCCATTGTGTCAAACACATCTGTACATATTATCATCTTTTTCAAAACATTTTCTATTTGAGCCCTTAGTATCAGCTCAATTTTTCCCCTCCCTCTCCCATGTCCCCCCAATAATTTATAAATTACCTTTTCCCATATCTTATACAGATTGCTGTCTCCTTTCACCCACTTTTCTACTGTCTGTCCTCCTGGGAGGGGGCCCATATGTCGATTATTGTGATGGGTTCCCCCTTCCTTCCCTCTTTTCCTTACCTTCCTAGTATCACTGCTCCCCTTACTGGTCCTGAGGGGTTTATCTGTTCTGGATTCCCTGTGTTGTGAGCTCTTATCAGTACCAGTGTACATGTTCTGGTTCTAGCCAGATTTGTAAGAGAATTGGGGTCATGAGAGTGGTAGGGAGGGAAAAGAAACATGAAAGAACTAGAGGAAGGTTGTGTGTTTCTGGCTCTTCTCTTGCTATGCCCCTTTTGACGTGGTGTGTCCAACTGACTACTGATGGGCTTTGTTTGGGTCTCCGCTCTACCTTCCCCTCATTCCCACTGATAGGATTTTTGTTTAGGGTCTTTTTTTGGTCTTTGGTGCCTGATACCTGATCCCATTGTCACCTCATGATCACACAGGCTGGTGTGCTTCCTCCTTGTGGCTTTATTGCATTTAAGACCCTATATCTTTTGATAGCTGGGTACCATCAGCTTTCTTCACATTTGCTTATGCACTCATTTTGTCTTCAGCAATCATGTCAGGGAAGGTGAACATCAGAGTGCTGTGTTAGCATAACAAATTGTTCTGTGTTGAGGGAGTACTTGAGTGGAGGCCCAATGTCCATCTGCTACCATAATACTTTATCAATAAATATATGTACATAAATTTATTTCCCTTTCATTATATATAAATGTATTTACATATATACATGCCTGTATTTAGATCTCTATAAATGTCCTTTGCCTCCCAATTCTTTCCTCTATTTCCTTTTACTTTCTTCTTGTGCCATTATGTTTAGTCTCCATTCATGTTTTAGTAATTCTTCTGGACTACTCTGCCCTTGATCGAGCTCCCCCCAAGTATCCTATGCCCTCCTCGCCATTAATTTTAGATCACTTATTCTTCCCTTGTCCCTGGCTTTGTTGGCACGCCCCCCTCCTTTTCCACCACCTCCCCCTCTCCCATGTTCCTGGGGAGCCATCTGACCCTCTGTTCTCTCCTCTCAATTGTTCAGCCCACCTATCATGTCCAGACAGACATGCATAGACAATAATATGCACAAAAACAAAGCAAAACATAACAAAAAAAGAAAAGTAAATCAACAGCTAATACAACAAAACAAAAAATAAATAAATGATTGTAATTTAAAAAAACAAACCACAGCATCCTTTGTTCTTCCCAATATCATAAGGACAGTGCTGAATTCTAACTTATAGAACTGTGTGCCCCATTTGAAATTACTCCATGCCATTCTGTTTTTTGAGTGGACACATGTTCTATTTCCCTAAGAATCCACCAGTCTGCTAGCTTTAGATTCTACACTTTTTAGAGGGTATGATTTACTTACTAATCGTGACCCATATTCTGGAAGGCAAGGGAGAACTTCCAAATATGTGTTTACCAAAGCAAATTGCCAACATGGTTCTCCCAGAGTGGCTGGTGAGCTTCAATTCCATGACAAAGTAGCCTCCTATTATTCAGACCCTAATTGTATCAGATTAAATAGGGTTCATTGTTAAGAGCCAGCAGGACACTGAGGATGGGGAAGACAGGAGGGCAAAGCCTTTAGGTAGGATGACAAGGCAGCAGATGGTTTTCCTGATTCTACTGCAGGATAATACCAATTATTAAAGAAATATTAGTGATTCTTTCAGCAATTTAGCGGTAAGAATTTTACTGAACTAAAACGACACTTTTGCTCCTAAATGAGTTACTTACCTCTGCCTCTGTGGTCAATTGTAACTTCTTTGATAGTAAGTGTTTTATATCAAGCTGACCTAAGGAAAAAAAAATTATTACTTTTACATCAATATACCTAGCAACATTTTTAAATCACAAAGCTGAAAACCAAGCAAACATAGGGTTGACCATACAAACACTACAACAACCAAATAACCCATATAGCTATTAAAATGATGTGTGGGCATAAGTCAAAGAAAATTAGTACATAAAAACAACTAGACAAGAACAAAGACACACATTAACTACACCTATGTTAACAATACAGTACAGTTCCTTCCAATTCTGATAAGGAAAATCTGATGGCCTGAATGGACCCTTCACCACGAAAGACTACCAAAATACTGGATAAAATATTAAAAATTAAGCAACAACAAAAAACCTTTAAAGTGACTACTAAGCTATTACAAGCTAACCTAGGCTGAAAATAAAATCAAACAGGAGGCTTCAGGGGTATGCAAGAAATTTTAAGGATTTCTGCCAAACTCTAAAAGTTTAAGTTTCTATCCTGGCATGGCGGCACAGGCAAGAAAAGGCAAGATGGAAAGTCTCACAGGGAGGCCACCTTGCACATGAAGTGATAAGAACCCATCAGACTCTGTCCTCCTAACACAGTGGCTCTCAACCTGTGGGTCAAACCCCTTTGGGGGTTGATTACCATTTCACAGGGGTTGCCTGATTCGGAACAGTAGCAAAATGACAGTTATGAAGTAGCAATGAAAATAACTATGGTTGGGGGCTCACCACCACATGAGGAACTGTATCAAAAGGTCACGGCACTAGGAAAGTTGAGAACCACTGTCCTAGCAGAAGGCAGAAAACCACAGCAGAAAATAGCAAGAAGTCAGGTCTGCTTCCAGTTTGACCCTGCATAGACCTTCCAAAGCCCACTGACTGCCACTGTGTTGAGTTTGGCTCACAGCAACCCTATAGAGTTACTGAGGCTGTACATCTTTTTTTTAATTGTTTTATTAGGGGCTCATACAACTCTTAGCACAATCCATACATACATCAATTGTGTAAAGCACATCTGTACATTCTTTGCCCTCATCATTCTCAAAACATTTGCTCTCCACGCGGCTGTAAATCTTTTCTTTTTTTATAGTGGAGTGAAACTTTTAAATTTAAAAAAATCACTTTATTGGGGGCCCATGCAGCTCTTATCACAATATACATATATCCACTGTGTCAAGCACATAAGGGAACAGAAAACCCCATCTTTCTCCCTTCTCAGTTAGCAGGACAGTTCCAAAACCGACCCTCAGCAGAGTTTATGATCTAAATGGATACGAATTGTATAGTCTGGAAAACTTCAAGAACAGAATTTATGTTAAAGTAATCCCACGAAATGTCAGGCATCATTGTGTGTACAGATGTGTTGCATGAGTGAATAAATGAAGAGTAGAATGTCAAGAAATGTTAAGAGGTTCACAATTTCTAGTTTGCTGACTTTGTCTTTGCAAAACTAAAATAAAGTAACTTTGTATATCATTTTGATAGTACAAATTTTAAAATCTGGGTTCTTTTTTAAAATGAGAATTTGCATTTTCTCTATTCTACTTGGTGAAATTAACTTTAATACTTTTAATATTTTGTATAAATTTGATTATATACAATATGTACTACATAACATACCTCTACATTCATATTCAATTTATATAAATATATTTCTATTATAAATATTATTTATAACACTTATATTCATATTAATTACACTATGTATATTAGTCATATTTTATACTATATTTATATGTAAGTATAGAAAACAAAACATACATTTATATAAATTTTATATGTAAACATGTATTTATATATAAACATGTATTGTTACATATTTATATTAAATTATGTATGTTTATTTATATATGTTTACATCAGTGTTATCACTATTATATATTTCCCTAAAAGAGGGTATGAGTGAACTTCATTTTTGAAGGACACTCAAATTTTTATGGGAAAAGTGATTTCCTACCAACAGTAAGCTATTCACTTTGCCAGAATGAATTTTTATGTGAGCTACTACAATCCAAACTCACTGTGGTGGCTCAATGCTGACTCACAGCGACCCCCTGTCGGTTTCTGAGACTGTGACTATTCAAGAGAGTAGAAAGCCCAATCTTTCTTCCTTGGAGCAGCTGGTGGTTTCAAATGGCTGACCATGTGCATCCTAGCCCAAAGGATCCACTACCAGGACTCCTTAAAGGGAGACAGCTGGGCTAATTTAAGGTTAATAATAAAAAACAAACCAAATTCCTTGTCATCAAACCATTGCCGACCGACTCATAACAACTGTATGGGACAGTGTAGACCGCAGTACCCGTGAATTTCCCTGTGAATTCTTTTTTTTGTTTTTTTCCCCTGTGAATTCTTATGGGAGTAGAAGTCTCATCTTTCTCCTAAGGAGCAAGCAATTGGTGGGCTCAAACTGCTGACCTTGTGGTTAGCAGCCAACACATAATCACCATGCCACCAGGGCTCTAAGGGAACCCTGCTGTTTTGTAGCTTGTTTTTTCTTAAAAAATTTTTTTAAACATATTGTAAGCAACTTTCTATATCATTGCATTTTATTCAACATTTTATTGGTGATATCATTTATTGGGCTGATTCACAGATGAATATTTTATTTTATGTATTTATTTACAGTGGCTCACACATTTCACTTGGGCAGGTTAAAAATGACATGGAGACTCAAAAGTCAACAACATAGTGAAAACACAGAGGTTCTGTTGTTGTCTAATCTCTTTAAGAGCCAAAAGAATATACCACCTAAGAACCAAAATTACCATGGAACCTTGCCAATAACAGAAACCAGAAGCAAGTGGAATAATGTCTGCCAGCTGCTGGCAGTGATAGTGGTGGAGTTTATGACTGGGAAGGAAACTACTAAGACAAGGTACTACACTAAGAAAAGTCTTGTGTATCCCAAAAACCTTTGGAGAAAGTGAGACTTTTAAGCACAAAATAACTGATCTGATATTTACTAGAAAGCCCACTCTGGTAGAAAATGACAGAAAGTTCCACATAAAAGAGAAATGCAATAATTCAGGTAAGAAATTATATCCTGACTCAAGATGGATGTTCCCAGGTTGTACAACAGGTAAGCATTCAACTAGCCCAAAGATTGCTGGTTTGGACCCACCCAGAGGTACCTTGGAAAACAAGCCTGGTGACCAGCTTTCAGAAGGTCAAAGACTTGAAAGCAATATGGGGCCGTTCTGGTGTGCACATAAAGGAGCACCAGGAGTCAGAGCAACCAAGAACAACTAAACCGAGCTGCGAGTAGTGAGGGTGGCTGGGAGAGGGTGTATTTTGAAGACATCCATAATTTGATGAGTAGGTAAACCAAGTGGGAGAGAGACATATTCCCTCTTCCTTTCAACTAATTCAACTACCAGGGTCGGAGCTGGGGACCAGGGAAGGGCATATCTTAAGATATTCAGCCTCACTACTTGAGTATCACATCCAACGGAATCTTTCTATACTTAAGTAACATGTTAACTCACCATCGCAAACCAGCGTGGATTAGATAGAGCCTATGAAGATCTCTTGGAAGTGACATTATTAAAGTTACATAAATGAAAGCCATATATGTCAATTCTTTTTCTTTCACGTTAAGATAATTCATTAGTCAATATTCAAAAGAAAGTATTACTTTCTTGATACCTACAAGTTAAGAAAAGTTGAATGGTAGGAAAGCGAAAATAATAATGCCTTAAAAGGTAGAATCCAATGATTTAAAGAACCACATACAAAAACTTTAACCACATAAATCAACTCAAGGCTTCTAAATTTCTAAACCACTGACCCTGAATGGTGATAAGCCTGGATTGAAGGTCGTGCCATTTTTGAAATATCTGCCTGCGTCTACTATCACTGACTGTTAAACAGTATTATTGTAACCAGTTTTGATAAAGCTCTTTATAAAATTATGACATGCTTTAAACCAAAAAAAAACACTGCCCAGTCACATGGCTCCTCTAGGACAGAGCAGCACTGCTGCATAGGCTTTCCAAGGCTGCAAATCTTTAGGAACCAGGCTTTCTCTTCTGCACCATTTGCTAAGTTAAAACCATCTACCTTTCAGTTAGCAGCCAAGTGCTTAAGCACTGCTCAAAAACAAAAACCCATTTTATTGTGCATATTTTTTCATGCAACTAGAGTGCACATTTGTTGTACTGTTCTTTTAAGAATGATTCCTTGAAAACGAAGGTGAATGAGAAAAACAGCCAGATCCTGTGAGTTGTGATAGTTTAATTGGGCTACTTCCTCATTTCTTTAGATCAAGTCAGCTTCCTGTAGCTAGTCCACACTTCTACCACACCCAAGTCTTTTGCCAATGTGACCCAGAAGAAATGAAGAAGCAAATAACTTTAAATTGGGAACCCTGGTGGAGGTGGAGTAGTGGTTACAGATTGGGCTGTTACCTCAAGGTCAGCAGTTAGAAATCATCAGCTGCTCCAAGGGAGAAAGATAGGGTTTTCAGTACTCCATAAACAGAGGAGTCTCAGAAACCCAGAGGCAGTTCTACCCTGTCCTTCACCGTGAGTGATAATCGACTCAATGGCACTAAGTTTGAGAGTTTGGCTATTCATTCCAAGGAACTAGTGGTGCTGTTTGTGTAACCAAGGGATTGCTAACTGCAAAGTCAAGGTCAATTGTTCAAATTCACCAGCTGCTCAAGGAGAAAGGTGAAGTAACCGGTTCCCCTAAAGATTATGGCCTCAAGACCCTGTGTAGGATCACTGAGTAGGAAATACACTCAAAGGCAGTGGGTTTGGGGTTATTTTCCTTCCATGCATTCAATTAATACATTCATTAAACAAGTGCCCCATAAAGACCAAATATGTCTCAGGAAACATATTCCAAACCCTTCCTTGAGATTCTCAGGAGAAAAATATGTGCCAACACTGAGAATCACAATACACAGAAGGACTATGGACACACAGAGGTGGTGAGCATTCGCAGAGAAAGGCAGTACAAAGGAAACAGCATAAAGATCGGAAAGATCTTGGGTTTCTGGGATTTGAACCTGAGTCAACTGGCAACCCTGCTGTTTTACAATACTTTTTTTTTTCAATCAATGGGCTTTTGGCCTTATGGTAGTCTTCACCTCAGCAGTTAAGTTCCAGGAGCTTGGCTGTCAACATCAACAAAGATCTGGCAGTTCAAACACCACACCACGGTGGCTCTGCAGGGCAAAGGCCTGATGCTCTACCTTTACCGCTAGGAAGACCCTAAGGGGCAGCTCTATTCTGTCACCAAGAATCACTATGACCCAGAATCCAGTATTATTACACACTCTACACTTCAATGCTGTCCAACAGAAATGGAACTCAAACCACATGTTCTAGGGAACACATTAAAAAAGAGGAGGGGGTAAGTGGTCTTGGAAATCTAGTGTAAATGTTAAACAACACAACGCAATTCAGACTACACTTTTAAAGTGTTCAGTAGATACAAGTAGATACAGTTCTAGATTAGAGGCCCGACAAACTTTTTTCTGTAAGGGATTCGATATTTGCATATTTAGGCTTTATGAACCATATGAGGGGGAACTGGCCCTTTTCACATCATACGTGTCCTTACTTGGCTTCTCTAGAGAACCCTGTACAGTATCACTCAGTCTTCTGCCCTCCCCACCTTTTCACCATGACCTTCTTAGCATTTGCAGGCCCCTTTCCAGCCTCCCCTCACCCAGCTGTGCAATATCCCATCATCCACGTGCCTTCCATGGATATACCAAGACATCGTAGACAAATTGTTCTCTGGCCTAGGAAGTCTCTCTTCCTACTTCTAAAACGGCTCACTTATATGCCCAGTGGAAGAGCAAAGCTGCCGAGTCCCCTCTATTTGTGTTCATACATGATATTTGCATGGCCCCATCCAATCATATGATGAAGTTACAAAGACATGGATAGAATCACCACACCAGGTAATTGCACTTCACCACAGCTGTGATCTACAAATATATGCTTGGGTAGACACACAGGTAGAGGGAGAGTGGGTGTATATCCATGAAAAAAATATATGTATATATATCTTTTTCTTTAACAAAGGATATTTGTATATATGAATTTATCTCTACTGCAAACATATCTATGAATATGGTTGAAGCATACGGGGGCAAAGTTATGAAAACTTCTGCGACATTATCAATACCTTGGGTCAAGTAGCTCATGACCATGGTCTCGGGAAACACCTAGGTCAATTGGCATGCTATAGCTCACAAAGACAATATTCTCCATCCCACTCTGCTGAAATAGCAACTAGGGTCTTAAAGCTCATGAGCAGACATCTAAGATGCAACCACTGGTCTCTCCCCATCCAGAGGACAGAAGAATGATGCAAATCAAAAGATATATGGAAACAATTGGTCCAATAATGAGCCACACAAATATCAATCTCCAAAACCCTGAGACCAGAACAATAAGATGGTGCCCACCTATCACTGCCAACTGCTTTAAGAAGGATCACATTAGAAAGTCTTGGACAGTATGGTAGTTACATAATTTCATGTCAACTTGAAGATATAAAAGGGTAGGGATGGAGTATAGCCTGTCAAACAGGTCACAGCCTGATGGTGCCTTCTGGTGGGTGTGGCCTTCTCATGAGGAGGAAACTGGGAACTTTCCCTCCCCCACTGCCTTCACCTTCCTGCTATCGAGTCACTTGGAAACATGCCACACCCTTGTGATGAACTGCGCCATTATATCCACAGGCTTGCACCCACCAGCCTGTGATCATACTGCATTCTGCATCATTGCATGTGGCTCCATGAGTCTGAAGAGGGATTTATGGACCTAGTATCTGACTTATGGATTTGATTTGAACTGGGCTGGGATGTTTTCTTAATACATATATGAGTGTCACTTGATTTCTCTGGTCAACCCAGCCTACCACAGATAGAGTGGGAGAAAAAAATGTAGGATCCCCTAGCCTGAATGATCTTTGCTCAGGCTTCAGGTCTGGAATTGAACTCACCCCCATGGTACAATGATCAACCATTCAAGATCAAAATGGAAGCCTTTACTCAAGGGCAAAATTCAGAGGGTTAAGAAAGGAAAGGCGAGCAGGAAACAGGGAGTAAGTAGGATGAGTGATGGTACACTGAGGGGGCTGCATTGAATGAACTGATTCAAAATGTATATGACTTGCTGAAAGGAGAACCAATGATTTGCTCTATAAACTTTCACCAAGTTCACAATAAAAAGTTTGAAAAAAGAAGGATCAGGTGGGAAATGGTTACTGGACTGCTCAGAAAACTCCTTAGACAAGAGGTAAAAGAGACAAGGCCTAGGAGAGAGAAAACCACACTTATAAACACACCTACCTTGTTCTATCTTTGGATTTCCTGCCAGTGCCTAACCTACCAGAAACCAGAATGCGTGGGCATGCATTAATGCCCATAAAGTCAGCTGCTTAGGGCACCAAAAGTAGGGCATAAACGAGTGGAAAGGCAAAAGTTATTTAGCAGAACTTAAAATCTAATGCTAGCAGAAAAGGTGTGGAAAATCTGTTGGAGAATTTGTAGAAAGATTTCATTAAAGATAAACAGGCAGTTTCTCTTCTGATATAAACTGTTCCCTTGATTTATCAGTCTTCTTAACCTAGCCTCGACTTAATTAAACCTGTCATCATTTCCAGCCTGGCCTCTTCACCACCATCAAACTGCCTGATCCCACCACACAACACCCCAAGTCCAGAGTTGCCTGCTACCCTGTTCTGATTCCAAACTGTCATGAACAGATAAAATAATTATGAAAATAAAGATGCCATGCCCAACCAGACCAATGCTAACACCTTTGTCTTTGCTGCTTTAAAATTATGTTTTATTGTCAATCAAGTGATGCCTCTGCCTCTTTAACATTCCCAACACTCCATTTTCCTTTCAGATCCTAAGCCTCTCACGCAACCTGTTGATTTTTGGTATAAAAGTCTTCTTTCCTTCTTAATTTTCACTTCCATGAATTCTCTTTCCATTGTTATTGTGCCAGAGCAAGGAATCACTCCTCTGTTCAAGACTCATCTTTCAAACGATTGTCCTAATCCACCCCCCCTCCCCCCCCCGTGACCTTTCAAAAATTGTTCAAAAAGTTTCCTCCCCATCAAGCTATTTACATGGTCTACATTCTGAAGGTAGGAGACAGATGTCATCAGTAGAATGTAAGACTCAGTTTGTGGTACCGTACATATTCGTTCTTTTTTTAAGTACTACATATTAAATGTTTTAGAAAAAATATATAACTGACCATATAGAGCACATAACTTCATAGAATCATATAGAATGAGACTTTTTAAAATTTCTAAGTATATATTTCTTAAATGTTCCATAAAAAGAGGTGTAATACCGAGATAATGTCAAAAAAGCACAATCAGCCTCACATAATGGGTTTGAACTACACATGGATTCTTTCCCGCTATAAATATATTAAAAATACTTTTGGAAATCTGTGACCTCTTTGAAGAAACTTGGGGGAAAACTGCAGAGAACCATCAAAGAAAATAAAAGCTAGGTAAATCATGTGTGAAATATATGCAGATACTAGTATAAATGTAGACAAGTCTATCATCTAATATATTAAATATATGCAAATCTAAAAGAAGACATTCAAATTTATCAAAACTTACATACACAGAGCTAATCCAGGGTACCATTCAGTCTAGAGAAGTGGGAAGATGCAGTACTAAATAAAATTAACTGCAGCCTAACTGTACTCCTGTAATAATCTCTTAACCACCTCCTGTTGTTATTGTGATCCACTTTAGACATCTTGTGATATTAACTGCAGGAGCAGTGAATTCTTTAAAGTGGCCTTTTCTGGTTCACTAAAGTCTCTCACTCTGGCAAATGGCCTTTACCTGCAAGGGTCCAGGAAGAAAATGGGGGAAAGATACAGACAAGATTCACCTGTCTGTGAGTGCTGTGTAGCCATTGAAATGGATATAACAAACTCACAAGTCAATGCAGACAAACAGCAACTCAACAGAAAATGTCCCTATGGGTTTCTGAGATTGTGAGTTTTCAGGGGGGTAGGAAAGCCTCATCTTTCTCCTGAAGAGCGACTGGTGATTTCAAGCATCTGACCTTGTGTTAGCTGCCCAAGACGTTACCACTCCACCACAAGGGCTCTTTGAGAGGTAAAAGCTGTCACTCTAGTAAGAGCCATCTCAGTAAAGAGTGGTGTGCATGACTTCATGGGATTTACAACAGAGTTGCTCAAGGAAATCATGAAATAGATAATGGATGGTGTGCAAAAGGCTGGGATTGAAGAATTCCAATAATATATGGATCCTGGGAGAAATTCAAGAGCTAAGAGATACCACACATTGAGGATAAGTGGAGCTGAGTGTCACTGAACCCGAGTTGGGCAATGAGAAGACAAGGTTGTAGCAGCAGAAATGGTGGCGGCAGAAGCTAGTCCATAATGACCCACTGAGTGAGAGTTGAGCACCTTCAAGGAGGAGATTTGCTGATGGAAGGCTGAGTTAGGTTCACTGATCCACAAAGCAAAACAAAAAAACTGGGTGCCTCAGGGATAAGGTTTCCTGGCAAAGTTGAGTGCCTCTTGGCATTTATTGGTAGAGCAGAAGAGCTTTCTATTACTTACTTAAGCAGGGCAGAGGCTGGCCTAAGAGGCTCAAGCAACTAAGCGAGAGAGGCCTGCCTCCCTGCATGGCTTGCTCTTTTGCTCACTGCCATTGAGTATATACTGACGCACAGCCACCCTGTAGGAGAGGGCAGACCTGTCCCCTTGAGTTTCCAAGATGGCAACTCTTTACAGGAATAGAAAGCCCCATCTTTCTCCCACAGAGTGGCTGGTAGTTTTGAACTGTTAACCTTGAGGATTGCAGTCCAACAGAAAACCACTGCCACAACAGGTTTTCTCCTCAGGTTGGGAGATGGGGAGGAAGGATGTTCCAATCATAAGCTATATTCTGAGTAATTTCTGATCCTAAACTGTAAATGGTTACGTACCTAATCAACCCTATAATCCTGAGTATTGTGTGTGAGTTGTGTGACCACTGTAACAAATTATGCCAGCAAAGAAGTGTTGTGGGAAGGATGGCTGGTACTGGCCTGATGAGCAGGTGGGCATGTCTGCTGTCCACCTCATAGAATTCCCCGTGGGTGGACTGCCACCGCGGATAGTGGTCCTCTCTCACTGCGAAGTCAAACGTGGTCAGGTTCCGCAGCTTTTTTTTTTATGTTTTCTACTACAGCTTAATTTCACTTTTCAGAATTATCTTATAGATACTCTCATACAATTAAGCAATTATATTGTTTCATGATTGTTCTTTGCAACACTGTTTATAATACTAAAATCCTAAATGTCCATCAATAACAATTAAACAAATGATCAAGCATATGTGTAAAAGTACTTGTTCAAAAAGAACGTTATACTTACATAGATAACCATCTAAAGGTTGTGGACAACAATTTGAATTATCTTTTAATCCAATTTTTCCATGAACCTCTTTACTGAATTTGTACAACTGAAAAATTGAGTGTTTGAACCTATTCATTTTGAATTGCTTCAAAAAATGATGAGCAGTTTTCAACAATTAGTTTCTTAATGTAACCAAACTGTCTAATACTTCTTGAATAGCATTAATGATAGCATCCACAGCCCCCAATTATATAAAAGAGGGACAACATATTGAAATTTTTAACTGCATCAAGGGACAACGGACAATAAATGGGCATAAAAACCAGTTGATCTATTGCCCTTTTGAAACGAAATAAATTTATATTTTACAATTACATTATTCAGGGAACAATTGCTCAATCAGAGCAAACTATGGTATATTTTTCTTTTGCCTCACACATATGTATCAGCTGTGTGGGTTGTCCAGGTTTGCAATAAAGAGAATTAACCTAATTACAATGAAACTCTTACAAGATATGACTTTAAGTCGAGACAATTTCTGACAGGAATATTAGAGGACTTCAGCAGGTTATTCTAATACTTACTTGCTGTGTTATATATTGCAATACATACAAATACAGATGCCATGTTTGTAAGAACTACAAAGGTCCTTACGATCTGGGACAGAAAAGTTGCCAGCACTACCGACGAGAAGATGCATGCCTTGGTGTACGTGGCACTGCAGACTCATAAAGAGTGGTTTTACACTTGCGACCCTACCCTGCAAGGGAAGTACTACATGCACAATCCTGGTTTTGCCTAAGAAGAAATCTAAACACTGGCGTGCTTCAAGATATGCCCAGAGCTATCACATGGGTATATCTATCTTTCAAAGACTATATAGACACAGTAAGACTTCTTAAGTCTCTACTTTCTGACTTCTTGTTGTTTTTTTTTTGTTCTTTGCACTGAACATTTTATTTTTCATTTGCATTCAATTCATACATAAATATATATTATTCCTCTTTCATTTCTGGAATTTTTTTCTTTTTTTACATTTTATTAGGGACTCACACAACTCTTATCACAATCCATACATATACATACATCAATTGTATAAAGCACATCCATACATTCCCCGCCCCAATCATTCTCAAAGCATTCGCTCTCCACTTAAACCCTTTGTATCAGGTCCTCTTTTTTTTTCCCCCTCCCCCCCCTCCCCTCCCAATGTGCCCTTGGTAATTTATACATCGTTATTTTGTCATATCTTGCCCTATCCGGAGTCTCCCTTCCCCCCCTTCTCTGCCGTCCCTCTCCCAGTGAGGAGGTCACACGTGGACCCCTGTAATCAGTTCCCCCTTTCCAACCCACTCGCCCTCCACTCTCCCAGCATCGCCCCTCACACCCCTGGTCCTGAAGGTATCATCCACCCTGGATTCCCTGTGCCTCCAGCCCTCATATGTACCAGTGTACAACCTCTGCCCTATCTAGCCCTGCAAGGTAGAATTCGGATCATGGTAGTTGGGAGGAGGAAGCATCCAGGATCTGGGGGAAAGCTGTGTTCTTCATCGGTACTACCTCGCACTCTCATGGACCCATCTCCTCTCCTGAACCCCTCTATGAGGGGATCTCCATTGGCCGACACTTGGGCCTTGGGTCTCCACTCTGCACGTACCCCTTCATTCAATATGGTATATATATGGTGTATATATATATACACATATATATACATATATAGACACACACATATATATACATATACACACATATATCTGACTTCTTGCTTTTTATTAGGAAAATAAAAAGGGAAAAAGCTACACACCAAAATTGAACTACTCGACCACTCTCTTTAATGAGAGTTGGTCCTTAACAAACAGGGCGTTGACTACACGTGTCCAGCTAGTTCCCCAGTACTGCTCACTGCAGAGATACATCAGCGAATATTTTTCAATACTTGGACTTTCCTTAATGGGGGGTGTGGATATCTTGCAAATAAGTTGGCACATGAAGTTCAAGTACATATTGTTCAGGGATCAGCTGTATTTTACAAACTATGTCATTCCTCTGGCTTGAAATTCTTCCACTGTCTCTTATCTTTAAAAGCCAAACTCAGAATCTACTTCTGTGAGACTTTTCTTGTTTTTAAAGCAAGGTTGTTTGATTTCTTATACCATTTGGTTGCTTTAAGTCATTTAAACCAAAAACCAAACCTGCTGCCATCAAGTCAATTCCAACTCACAGGGCTTTTGGAAGCAGATGGATTATCAACTATCCTCCATGTTGTCATGGGATGCCATTTTTCTTATGTGTTGTAAATCCTAGCCTTGCTAATGTGAGGCAGGACGAGGGGCAGATATGTTAATGAGGCTGAGTTCAATCTACAGGTTGACTCGAGTTAATATCTTTTGAGATACTTCTATCCTACTCACACTGAGCGAGTAAATTTTTCATTTTCCCCACTTGTGGTATTTCTGTTATGGCAGCACAAGACAACTAAAAACGCTGGCTTTTAGATCACACCTGCCTCCTGACACTGGATTAACCTATGGCTCTAAGACAGTAAATTTGACTTTTATCTCAGACACATGTACTAGATGAAAAAGCATTATTGTAACTGCTAAGATAGGCTTTTGGTTTTAAGGTGTGAGTCAGGAGTCCTGGTGGCATAGGGGTTCTATACTGGGCTACTAAAGACAAAGGCAGCAGCCTGACACCACTAGCCACTCCACAGGACAAAGATGAAGCTTTCTACCATAAAGAGGCAGTCTCGGAAACCCACAGGGGCAGTCTACCCTGTCCTAGAGAGTCCCCATGAGTCAGAATTGCCTCCACGGCAGTGAGTACGGTTTGGAAGATATGAGTCAGAACTGACTTGATGGCAATTAGATTGGTTTTGAAGAATAATTCTAGAATTTCAAAGAGTAACTTTTGTGAAAGATGAACTTTCGCTAAAGTTACTCTTTTTAATTTTGTGGTCGTTGAGATAGTTATTAAAGCTATCCATCCCTTTCGTCCCTAGATACTTTTAGAAACTAAACCGTTAAAAACAATCATTTTAATCATACAATATTTTACCAATCAGAACATCATTACAAATTGTGGGCATATTCCTACTCCAAGGCTTGGCTATGAGTAGAGGTAAGAGAAAGAAGAAATAAGTCATTAAGAAGTAAAAGACAACTACAGGCTTCTTTTCCGTTTAAAAGAGTACAGCTGTGTCTAATCCCATTAACTGTCACTTCCTGTCATTTGATTAATTTCTTCAGAAAATATATTAATTCATACTATATTTTATGACAATTCTCATAAAACATTAAATATTTGGATTTTAAAATAAATTATACAGCAAAAAAATAACAGCATCCTTTGGCCCCTTCAAATCTTCTGTAAGCACTCTGAAAAGTACACAAAGGCATTCAATACCCACTGCCATGAAGCCAATTCTAACTCATAGTGACCAACCCTACAGGACAGAGAAAACTGTCTCTTCAGGTTTCCAAGGCTTTTAACCTTTATAGGAGCTCATCTCTTCGCCTCAGAGTGCCTGGTGGGTTTAAACCACTGACCCTGAGATTAGCAGCTCCATTAGTAACCCAATATGCCACCAGGGATCCTTGATGTTCCTTAGTTTTATAGCTGAAAAAATATTAGAACTTTCAACTTCATCAAGGAATCAAGTTACATAAGACACACTGAGATGTAATTACTTCATATGGTCCTTCCTGCAGGAGGTCTCCCTTTTGTGATGGAAATTCTAGCTTCTACACCTGTGGTTACATTCCAGTTTGGGATGAGTTTCCTGATGCTCTTGGACATTCTCTCTCTTACTTGGGATGCTACATCTGTCATGCCTCTACATTAAGAATGAATTTTATTTTAAATTAAGTCTTATTTTCAAAACTTATTTCAAACAGATCACGGCTAAAAAAAAACAGCTCCTAATCTTATCAAATAGGTACTGGGCTAAACTTTAACATTGAAAAATGTTTTATGAAAGCTTGATCTAAATACAGCATAAGCCACTATAATGCTTAGTATCGACTCTGTTCAATAACTCCAAACATTAGATGACTCTATCAAGCAAACTGGAACACAAGAGAATCAAGGAAGTACTATAAAGAATGACACAGGGCATACGTGACGAGGAGGAACAGCCTGGGGAAATTAGGAAATGAGGTCATCTGACCAAGAAGTTACTCAAAAATCTAAGAATTATGTAGGTTCAGTTGAGTGCAGGATGGGGGATGAGAGGGGGAGACAGTGGCTATGTCAAAATGATACTATCAGCAGGTAGTTGGATTCTCAGAGTACTTGATAGCAGTGTTTCTTAACTAAGAGATGCCCATCAGCATTATCCAGCAATCTCTTCAAACTTCACATTCCTGGACCCTCCCTCCCCTTGGAGAGACTGACTCAGCTTATCTATAATGGAAGTCCAAGAAGCAGTTTTTGTTTTCACTCCACATGTGACTATAAAACACACTGCAATCTCCGCATTGCCACAAAGCAGTGTCTCTCTCAAACTTCCAACAGTATACAAATCACCTGAGGATCTTATTAAAGTAAAAAATGTATTCAATAGATCTGAGGTGGGGCATTTCCAACAAGCTCTCAAGCCGCATTGACTGGCATAAATCTATTAGGATCAGAGAGAGGGCTGGATGACTCATCCCAACATGCCTCACATGATCCATTCCAGGATGTCCAGACGACTCATCCCAACACTGCCTCACATGATAATGACGTGCGCAAGTTATGAGACCAATCACTGGGCAGGAATAAAGACCAATCGGGATGTAAAAGCAAGGGCCAATGGGAAAGCAGGATAGAGACTAAGGTAAGCCAATGGGGTCCTGGGAGCCACAGAACCCCTTAAAACAATCCAATGTCATATTCCTAGACAGGGTCGTCTCCCTCCATTTTGGGGGCAGCCAGACTCCTGAGTGAAACGTACTTTGCATATTAAATCTATGCTCTGCTTTCTGTCTGGTTGTCCTGGACCTCCCTCCGCTGGGGTAGCAAAACACTCTGGAGAAGCTTGTAGCTTTTCTCCAAAAATCCCAGCAACATCCATTTTCGCTCATAAAAGGGTCTTTTAAGCCTTGCTGCTCCAAGGTCACATTTTATTTATTCTCTTACTCCCCAGAGTGAACAATGGTAGAGAAAACAAAAGTGGGAAATGCATGTTTTCAGACTAGTATTAATAAATTTAAACCAGTAGATTGTTATACTTGTTATACTTTTTGAAATTAAACCCTTCAAAAAGAAAATTAAAAGCTTCAAATTTTAATATTGACATTAAAATCTGCAGTGATCAAAACTTACCCAGAAATACTAAAATTACATAGAAATTAGAGTAATTAAAAAGCTTAAATCTGGGGCATAAAAATAATATTTAGTAATAAAAAATTCCAACAAAAATAACTTTTGTCTTCAAGAACTAAAAAGTAATAAACAGCTTCTAACATGTAGGTAAGGAAGACAACACTGGTTATAACCAACCAAGTCTATAAACTATGGACAGTAAATGTCCCTCTCAATGCTGCCTCAACCTTCTGCACCAATTTCATATTCTTAGAATATATCACAGTAAAGCTAACCAATATGCAATATAAAAATCCCATAAATTGCTAATTTAGAATCTATCAGGTTGCTGAACAACATGAAGAGTTAATGTCATTTTAACTACTTGTGAAGACTGTTGTGGCAGGTTTTTTTTAAACCCATTTATTTGCCTATTTACATTCCTGGTAGAGTACAGCTGATGACATTTAAAATTACATTTGCGAAAGATGAGCAACAGCATACTTCCGTATAAAGAAGTCTTGGTGCACCAAAGCCACCTGTCTCAGAAAGCACCGCCCTTATTAATCAAACAAGCCTCAATTTCAAATCCTCACTGAGATCAAAGCTATACAATTGTTATTGCAAAAATAAATTCCGATACAACAGATGACATGAGTTAGGGCTGTGTTTACAGGTGTATGAGTCCTAATCACTACCCTTGACCTTAATAAGAAGCACTGATCAAACTCTTCTTTGTATTCACTCATTCAGGAATCTTTCACATCTGCTACCATTCAGTTCATTCCTATTCATAGCCATCATACAGGGCAGAGTGGATCTTTAAGAATGCAGACTGCCATGGGACAACTGGTAGTCTTGAACTATGGACCTTTTGGTTACCAGCTAAGTGCTTTACCCACTGTCCCACCAAGGCACCGTTTAACTAAAGCACCCTGCCAATTACTCTCATTATTTACTATAAGAGAAATCAGGGTCCACAGGTAGCATAAACTGTTTGCTCTTGGCTACTAATTCAAAGGTTGTTGGTGGGAGAAGTGGCTGACCTACTTCCACAAGATCACAGCCTTTCTTGCATAAGCAAATGTGGTGAAAAATGTGGATGGTACCTGGCTATCAAAAGATATAGTATCTGGGGTCTTAAAGGCTTGAAGTTAAACAAGCTGCCATCTAGTAGGAAAGCAAATAAGCCCACATGGAAGAGGCACACCAGCCTGTGTTATCATGAGGTGTCATGGGATCAGGCATCAGGTATCAAAAGATCCCAAACAATTTTATCAATGCAAAGAGTGGTGTTGAAATGGAGACCCAAAGCCCATCTGTAGATAATTGGGCAATCCTCCCATAGAAGAAATACAAGGAAGGACCAATGACAAAACACATCATTCTTCTACTTTCTGAATGCTTCCTGTTCCCCCACCACCACCATGACCCAGTTCTACTTATATCTGAGTAGACCAGAGTACACATATTGATAGAGATAAGAGCTCTTGACACATGGAATTCAGGACAGATAAAACCTTTAGGAACAGTAGTAGGACTAGTGATATCATGAAGGTAGGGGTGAAGGGGTGGAGAACCTATCACAAGGTTGGATATATAGGGTCCCCCTTCAGGGGGATGAACAACAAACATGGGTGAAGGGAGACAATGGACAGTGTAAGATATGAAATAACAATAATCATATATAATTGATCAAGGATTCAAGGAGGGGGATAAAGAGGAGCTGATACCAAGGGCTCAAGTATAAAGAAAATGTTTTGGAAATGTTGATGGCAACATATGTATAAGTGTGCTTAATACAACTGAGTGATGGATTATAATAAGATTTGTAAGAGCCCCCCCCCAATAAAATGATTAATAAAAGAAAAAAAAATCACAGCCTCTGGAGTTGCCATGAGTAGTAATACAGCAAATGGGAGGTGAGGGGGTAGTTGGAGGAGATAATAGATACATCTCAACAGTACTATCTAAGGCAGCTTTGCCTGATTCAAAATGTTTGTCTCAATTTATACTCCCCTACATACCTTTACAAGGAGCCCTGGTGGTGTAGTGGTTACGCACTGGGCTGCTAACCACAGGTTGGCAGTTATAAACCACCAGCTGCTCCACGGGAGAAAGATCAGGCTTTCTACTCCAGCAAACAATTCCCATCTCAGAAAACCCAGAGGGTTAGTTTTACTCTATCTGCATCAAGTCAATAGCACTGAGGTTTTTTGGTTTTTGTACCTTTACACGGAGCACTGATGGCATAGTGGGTTGCACATTCAGGCTGCAGGGTCAGCAGTTCGAACCCACCAACCACTGCAACTAAGGGAGTCAGGGGGCAGTTCTACTCTGTTCTACGGGGTAGTTATGAGTTGGAATCAACTCAATGGTGATGAATTTGAGGTTTGTGTAAGATGAATCTGTAGAATCTCCCTGCAATAAATAAGTAAAGACAACTAAAGATATTAATCTCCATCTTAGAAAATTAAATTTGTCCTCTATTCCATTAATTCAGCTCAAATAAATTCCCAGTCTCACCATTATTAGCAGTTGCTAGGGGTTCTGTGTTAGGGTTTTTCTTGTCTTCGTCTTCTTCAGGTTTTTCAGGACTGGGCTTGGACAGCCGATTCCTTAGAGAAGTCTCTTTACTCATCATTGCGTTATCTATAAAAGATGATGTAAAAAGTTTGAACTACAGATCAGGTTAAGACCAGTTTCACAGTATCAGCATATTTAAGGGAGGTGAAAATATATATTCTCTTTCTTGTTTTACTTGAATGTTAAAACATTTTCTGAAGACAAGATTTTATAAAAAATTCAAAGAACAAGTCCCTATCAATAGCTTATTTCAAAGACTTATTTTTTTTAATTTACAAATAAGTTTTGGCATATAATTAACATATACAATTCAACAGTTCAATCACATCAAGAAGAGTTATACAAATATCACCACCATCAGTTATAGAACATTTTCTTTGTTCTTGTACTTACTGTTATTATTAGCTCCCCATGTCCCACAACCTCCCCTGCCATAATTCCAAGGAACCATTAATCCAGTTACTATCTCTACAGATTCACCTATCCTGGATTCCACATACACAAAAAATATTTTAAAAGAAAAGAAACAATAACAAAGTAAAACATAAAAATGTCAATCAAAAGGAAACAGAAAATATTAAAAATTAGGGCAAATGTAAAATGCATCAAAAGGGAGATCAAATGATAAGGTATGAAATTTTAACCTAACTGCATCTGCAATAATCCATTTTTCAATGCAATCGGCATGATAGCAAGGCAATTCACATCCCTGGGACTA
Source organism: Tenrec ecaudatus (assembly GCF_050624435.1). NCBI lineage: Eukaryota > Metazoa > Chordata > Mammalia > Afrosoricida > Tenrecidae > Tenrec > Tenrec ecaudatus. Next base: position 192,878,408 of record NC_134530.1, on the reverse strand, counting down.
TGGATGGTAAGAGGGAAGATGCACCAGAGGCTTAATCCATGTGTATTTTCCCTTCACTTTTTTTTTAATACATTGAAATGTGTCATAAGGGAAATCAAATGATAAGCTAATACACTTTAATCTAACTATATCTGCCATCATCAACTTTACAATGTTCCCTGTATAATTAACAGGGTTAATCACATCCCTCGGAGGGAAGTCCCTGGGAACTTAGTCCACGTGGGGACCCTGCAAATGGAGTTTGGGCTTCCACTGCCATCCATAGCCTTCTGCAAACCAGGTGTTCACAACTTAAGCTCTGATACCACTCCCTCCTTCAGATGTGGATTTTATCATTTACAGTCCTTGGATCACACAATGCTTCTGACTCAAAGTAACCCTAAATATAGGATAGAATTTTTCAGAGAATTTCAAGGCTATAAATCTTGATGGAAGCAGACCACTACCTTCTTTCTCCCACATAAGGATTGGTGGGTTCGAACCACCAACCGTTTGATTAGCTGTCAAGTATGTGACTACTACACCACTGGGGCCCCTTTTAGATATACATGAGAGTAAATAAAATGCCATGAGTGTTCTCCAAATAGTTCAGAGATCATATGGCATCTGAAGAAATACAGTCTACCACATGAACCCAGTAATTCCTCTACTTGGATATATCCTAGGGAAAAAGTCATGACATGAATAGCTACCATATGCACACCCATGTTCAGCAGCTCAATGGAAACAACCTAAATCGTAACAGTGGTAAAATGGATAACTAACTTTGGTACAAACACATAATAGCATACTACACAATGTTAAGAGAAAAACGAGTCTTCAAAACGTCTCCTAATATGGATAATCCTGGAGGACATGAGTCAATCACAATGCTAACACCTATCATTATGAGACCATTAGTGTAAAAAGTCAGGATGGTTACTAGGGGATGAGAGGAAGGGAATGGAAGTCACAAGCTAAAAGGTAGATATAATCGTTCAGTTGGGTAAAGGGGGTGGGGGCACCAGGTGGTTTGCAAGAGCTAACTAAAGGCAACAGAGGCAAATACTGCTATATACACAATCATACAACAGTGGGCATTGACCAGCAGACGCTTGGATAGACAGGCAGAGCAGGTGTGGGAGGGCGAATGGGAGTGTACCTATGACTGTATATAGAATTGACAAAGGATATCTGTTGTATTTGTCTTTACTGCAAATAGATTCATGAACGTGGTTGTGGCTCATACTGGGGCCAAGTTACGAAAGCTTTTTTTTCTTTTTTACGAAAGCTTCTTAGACATAACCAAATACCTTCAGGAAGTGAGTCACTGGGCCTAGGGGATCAAGGCCATAGTCCCGAGGGTCAGTTGACATAGAATAAAAGACAAAAATCTGCATCCTACTTTGGTGAGCAGCTACAGGGTTCTTAAAAGCTCAGGAGCAGTCCTCTAGGGCACAGCTACTAGTCTGTCCCCTAGAGTGGTGCCAATCCAGACAGATGGAAACAATGAATCCAACAGACAAATTGACAACACGAACATCTTCCGTCTCCACAACCCTGCAACCAGTGGTGCTTGCCTAACTACTACTAACAAATCTGAAAAGGAAGTCCTGGATTGAAAGGGAGAAAAATGTGGAACACCACTCAAAATCATGTAAGATATTGGTCAGATACCAAATGGTGGAACCCCCAAGATAATGCCCCATAGTCACCTTTCAGGTCTGGTGCTGAACTCACTCCTGTGGTAGAATAATCAATCCTTCAAGCATTTACCAAAGGACAAAGTCAAAGAGAAAGAGGAGAGAGGGAAACAGGAGATGCAGGGAGGAAGTGGAGTAAGTATGGTACATTGAGGGGGTGGGGGTTGCAATAGATGAGTTGAAACCAAATGTTTATGGATTATTCAATGTAAAATTGATTATCTGCTCTGTAAACTTTCATCTAATTTATACCGAAAAAGTTTCTTTTCCTATTTCACACATACAAGATATTCAAGAGAGCTATTAAAGGAACCCCATAAGGTCACTAGAAGTCAGAATTGACTTAGAAGCAGTAATGACCTTGGCTGACCAAATTCTCAGCTCACATACATCATAAGACAAGAGACTAAGTCAGACCTGAGCTCTGTCTGCTATGCAGGACAGATTGTTTGCTGACATTAACGCTCTGAACAGGAAGTGGAGATGAATCACAGCAATGAATACTCAGTTCCACACAGAAAAATCATTTTGGAGAACAGATCACAAGGAGGCAAGAGTTATAAACAAGAGGCCACTTAGCTAACCAGGTGAGAAGTAGGAGATCTGTATTTTCTGATCTCTCCATCTAAAATACAACCTCTGTGACTCTCTCTCCTTAACAACTCAGAGACTAGTTAGATAAACTACATTAGCTGAGACAAAGTCAAAAATTCAAAATGGAATCAAAGTAAATGGTTTCTAAAAGCAACATTAAGTGTGAGGTCACCCTCCTCCCATAGAAGACAGGTCCAGGTGAAAGGTGTTATCCTCTTAATTTCTTATTGCTTCCAGGTTACTGTTGCTCCCTTCCTATCGTTAAAATCATCAGATAATTACTCTTGATACCACCATTCCTTGTGGGTTAAGTACAGTTGTTCTTAGGGTGTGTACATCTGGCTGCTCCCTACCACTAATTCTTCTGGCCTTAGTTCACTCTGAGGAGCCTTGGTGATAAAATAAACTGCCAACCACAAGGTCAACGGCTCAAATCTACCAGCTCTGCTCAAGAGAAAGATGAGGCTGTCTGCTCCAGTAAAGATGTAAAGTCTCAGAAACACCAAGGAGAGGTTCTAGGCTGTCCTACGTGTCAGAATAGACTTGGGTAGCATGAGTTTGTTTGTTTGTTTTCCTACAACATTCACGTTTACAAATCCACTACATCCTCGTATCTTAGCTCCTTAACTTGTCCTAGCTCCAAAAAGCTGTTCTTACTAGAGTCGTCTGTCATATCTTGCCCTAGAACTTATGGTATCCCATGCACTAATTCTACTATGCCCTATGGACTTGCGATGATTCAGAATGGGGGGAATGGACCACTTAATCTTCATATCTGATTTACAGATTAGTAAGTAATTTTCCCAGCATCAGGTCACAATTCAAAGGCAGTAAAAATGAAGAAAGCAGAGAGATTTCTCTAGAAGAGAACCAAGAGCAAGCAGTGCTGGAAATCAAGTTGGGAGAACATAAAAGAGCAATCTGGGGTCAATATTTTTAAAAATGGAAAAAGGTACAACATGAGGTATATCACAATTTGGGGATATTAATAGCTACCATTTACTTAACTACGTGTACAGTTTCAGGAAGGAAAACAAGGATCTATCTTGGAGTGGGTTGCAAAATGGGATGAGGAAGCAAAAAGAGTGGTCATAAGACTTAAATCTCTGACTAACTCAGCAGTGGAGGAAACATGTGTTTACAGGATTGGAATTTACAGCATGAAGGTATTCAGATCGGGGACATTCAGAATGCAATGAGACTTGTTCACAGTCACACAGCCAGTAAATGGCAGAAATGTTTTCACTTACAAAATTACGGACAGAAAGCTATGTCTAGATAGCGATTTAAAGGTACAATGACACAATGATTGAACAAGAATTTCAGAATCATCACCAGTGCACTGCAGCTTTGTAACATTGTGTGATAGTATCTGATTTGCCTAAGACAGCAAAACACAGGGAACAACTTGTTGAAAAGAATGAGCAACATTAACCGACCTGCAGTATTAATAAAGCTTTCAAATGAACCTAGCGAGTTTCTAAAATGCTTACTGGACTTCTATTCTAGGTAAGGAACTGTACGATATCACTCTCAGGGGTTCAGTGGGGAGAAATGATTGCACGTAGAATTTGCAATGCAGAACATAAAAATTCTACTTCTCTTCCAAAGGAGCCTGTGTGAGCTGTCTGTAAAGGAGTCTGTGTGAGCTATCTGGGTTCAAACTCAAAGGCTGCTCCTCAGGGAGAAAGTTGAGGCTATCTGTTTTTCTCGAAAGCCTCATAGAGGTCTGAATTCAAATGACTTCAGGGCAATGAGGTTTTCTTGGCTTTTCCCATCAAAGGTTTAACCACCTACAACCCTACAACTTTTTATATAACAAAGAACTGAGTCATTAAGTCAACTAGCAAAACTAAAGGACACAGATAAATCTCATTAGTACCTGTATGGCTAACAAAAAACGTATCCTACAAGATAAATTCAGTGGAGACACAGTGCAGAAATTACACCTAATCTGACCCACCACACCAAGGCAAAATACTAAGGGTGTGCAACAGAACTGCAAGAGGGGCAGGGCAACGAAGTCCCCAGGGAATACCAAAAATAGACTGTGGGGCCAGGGCATGGCACCCCATCATACTCAGCCGGAAAACCCTTCTAAAGGTGAAGAAACAGATCTTGACCTATTAAAAAAATAACAAGTTCAGATACAAAATGTCCCCTTTTCCATATGCCCCGTTTAACTGGTCTTGTTTTTCATTTATTTCCCCCAAGAAACTGGCACACTCCCAGAACATTTTCTTTCCCTTGTTAATATTATCCATTCAAAACTTTCTTGGTCTGTCCTCCAGCTTTCTTTCATTGTGCCAGACCCCGGGGACTGAGACATACAGAAGACTAGCCACCAGCCCATATGAATCTTACCAACTAGAACAATAAAGACATCTGATTATAACACAACTCATTATAACTGATGAGTAACTACTGCTAAGAGGGCTTCACCAAGATGGGTGGCTTTCCTGAGGGAGTGATTTCTGGGCTATTAACTGAAGTATGTGTAGGCGTTGAGAAAAGGAGAATGAGCATTATTACAGAAGCAAAGAACCCATGAAGAATAGGACTGGATAGAGGCTTTTGAGGGACAAAAACGAAGCTAGCGTGGTTTCAATCCAGAACCAGGAAGAAAGTTACTCAAAATGAGCTTGAGCTTGGAAGGGTAAGATCATACAATATCTTGGTTTTTATCCTTGAATATGAAACCTTTGCCAGTTCTAACCACGTGAGGCAATGAGGCACGAGGGCATTTTTAAGCCACTGAACTTAAATGTTATCAGACTGCCTTCTAAAATCCATTCTCAGGATCTCAAGCACACAAAAATTTACCGAACAAGCCTTTATCGACACCGTCCACCAGCCCAAACCAAACTCTGCCATCACAATCAATTCTGACTCAGGGCTACCCCTACAGGTCTCCCTTGAAGCGATTGGTGGGTTTGAACCACTAATCTTGAGGTAGCAGACTAATGCTTATCGGACAAATCACGAGGGCTTCTTAACCACGCAACTCAGGGAAACCTAAAGTGAACGCTTAAAATTGAATCCTACATCAAAAGGCAGACACTCGTAAGGATTTTTGTCAAGCAGTTTAAACAGATGGCAGCCACTTAAATATTAATCTAGAGGCAGATTCGGAGGATGCAGTTTACATTTTCCACTTACAAATACATTCTAACCATACATGCCATGTAAATTACACGACTATTAATGAGCAATTAAGGAGGACGACCAAAACGTTATCCTAACGTTCCAAGATAAAGCTGGCGTCTGATTAAAGGCTCCGGGGCCCATTCAGAGTTCGCGGTCTTGTAATGCCAGCCCCTCAACTCACTTTCTCTTAAATCAGTAAAAAGCAGACTTCCTGGGTGCATCTTCTGGTTTCGCTTTTCAAGGACTAAAGCCCCTTCAAAAAATCCTAACTTTCTTTACCGCCAGTTTGAGGGATGTCACAAGGTTTGGGGGTTACAAGGCTGCCACGGCTCCTAACTGTCCCTCCCCTCCCCCGGGGCTCGCCCAGGACCCCGACCCGGGCTCCGAGCCCAGCGCGAAGGGCAGCGAGGCCAGGCCCGCCGCGAGTCCGCCAGCCTCCCGCTGCCCCTCCGCCGGCGGCGGCTGACCTAGGCAAGGGGGGCGCGGGCGCACGGCGTTACCTGGGGCCAGAGCCCGGCTAGCAGACGTCAGCAAGGTGGCCAGGCCGTCAGGGCGCGGACTGCGGGCGGCAAGTCCAGCGAGCTCGGAGTCAGCCGCGCCGCCGGCCCGTCTCCTGGGGAAGATAAGGCGGCCCGCAAGCCGGCCCCCCGCCCCGTCCTCCCAGCCCCCTCCGCGGCGTCACGCGCACGGCGTGCGCGGAGCCTGGGTTTTATTGGTGGTCCCGGCCGCCTCCAGGCCCCGCCCCCGCCGGGAGCCGCCCCGCCCCGCGCGAGCTCGCGGGTTCCCGGCGAGAGTCCCCAGCTGGCCTCGGCAGCTCGGCGAGGTAAGCGGCACGCGAGTGGACGGTGACACTGGCGACAGCGGCTTGCTTTCCACTTACACCCCAGCCTTCGAATGTGTGGCGGAAACGGGACCGAGACACCCTAGACGGAAAAACTGCCTGCCAGTCCGAGACCGCATCCTGCACAGTAGTCTCGGGCTGCTCCTCTGGACGCTCAGAAGTCGCTTCGGGAAATTGTGACGTCTTGGAGTGAGAATTGATCCATTAGGAACAAAAGATGAGCACTGGCCAGAAGGGCATCATGGGGTGCCTTATGCCTTGTAAGCCAAACTTGGCAGTGACTGGCCCTCCGCAAGAGACCAAAAATAAGACACGTGAAATAATGAAGCTGTTAAGTAAATTAAAAGACTCTTAGCCTGCTCCTGTGGACTTCATAATCAAAGAAAAACTAATCGTGTGGAGACATCGATTAAACACAACGGTTCATCTCTCAGATTTTGCGGAGGTAACGCTGTAGATGACTGAAAAGGGAACCCTAAGAGGTGGAAAAACCGGTGTTCACAGTCTGCAAGCCAGGACCAGCTAATCTGACCTACCTAATCACTCACTTCGATCTTCTGAACAGGTTGGGGTCACCCCCGCCTGGTTAGACTGCTCTGGGTGGAGGTAGTGGGTTGAGGCAGGGGGGGCTTACTTGAACTGGCCTTGGAACCCACTGGATTTATACGGCTTCCTCTGGCCACCCAGAGCAGGCCACCCTGCCCTTCCCAAAGTGAAACAGACCACAGCATTCAGAGAGAGCTCAGTTTGCCATCATGGGCAAGCCTGCCCCACTCCCCCTCTTCGACCCTTGTGCTGGCAATTTCTGCCAACTGGATGGGGGTAGGGCCGGGTAGATCTCAATGACTGTGTGCTTCGCCTCTGCCCTCTCACCAATTAAAATGCAGTGCCGCACAAGGATGCCTTTCTGGTGGATTTCGGAGGGCCACTCTACATACACACCAAAAGATTGTTGCCTTTTCACTATTTCATTTATTCATGCAAAAAAATACTGATTTTTCTAGGTGCTAGGGATAGATCCGTGAATAAAATTAAAAGGGCCATGATGCCCTTAGCAGATTTTGCTTCTGTGTGGGCAAAATGCATGCTGTTTTTAAGTTCATAAAGTATTCTTGTTAAAGATGTGTATTTTCTTTCTTGGTTTGTTTGTTAAGGAAACAAAACAGTGGTCTAGGAAGGTCTTTCTGAGGGAACAAGCTGAGTAACCCATTATCTCGTGCTGGGAGAAGCCTTCTAGATTGAGGACATGGGAAAAGACCCAGGCCCAACAAGTTTGGGTGGTTCGAGAAAGAGAAGGCTGGGAAGTTTCAACATGGTGAGTAGAGGTATGAGATTGAGCCTGGAGCATTGAATAGAGCCAAATCTTGTTTGGATTTTTGTTGTTGTTGTCGTTGTTGCTAAGCACATTAGAAAGCTGACAAATGTGATTTCATCTATTTCATCTCTATCACTTGGAGGGAAGCAGGAATGGAACCGGGAAAAGCCCATTGGACAATGAGAAACTATAGACCGAGTTATGCATTCGGGTGCTTTCCATGGAAATAGAGGTAGGATTTCAAACTATGTTTTGAGATGCAAGTGTGAAGAAAATAAACAACCAGAATCCCAAGCTGTTCCCTTGCGAAAGCGGGAAAGTGGCAATGCCATGTAGTGAAGGGGGAAAGACTATATAATAAACCTAGAGTGGTCATGAAGGCCTGTGTCCAAACTTTCAGATTCTGGCTCCATGAACCAGAGACTTCACATTAGTCAAATCTTGGGATCAAGGCTCAGCTAAATACTAACGTTGGCACCATTTTATTTAAAGAGAGGGCGAGAAACTAGACTAGGTGATAGGATACAACGGATATGGAAAGCTGGAATCCTCTTATTCCCAAGGTATAATACCTAAAAGTCACCATTAACATCTCCATGCTTATCTTTTGATCTAATTCTTTACACATACAAATACAGATTTTTTCACTATGGATTTGATATTTATGATATTTATGAATTGATGCTATGTTTTTAACCAGAGTAATTGACTGGTGACCTATATCTCTTCTTGGGGTAATTAATTGATTATACTTGATTTTATTTGACCCAGGTATATTTCTCATACTTGATAGAGAGGGTATCTCTTAGTCAATATTTTGTGTTTAGTAAACTTTTGTTGTGACTTTATATGCTTTAACCACATTCCATCTCAGCCTTCATTCTTTTTTTTTGCCTTCATTCTTTTACTACTGACAATTCAGTCTGTCTAGGCGATCACATTACAGATTGTCTTGATGCTGCATGACCAGTAAATACCTTTCTTGACTCTCTACACCTCTTTAAGCAATTATGTATTTATTTAGATTCAGATACTTTGATGCAATGGCAGGATACATTTGTTGGGCTTTTTTGTGTATGTGTGGTTGATTTTGGATTTGTTACACTCTTTCAATATTGTTGACCTTGGAGTCCATTAAGGAACATGAAAATTGTTAACAGTAACTCCAAGACATCTTTCTACCAAACCAAAGCCCATTGCCATTGAGTTAATTCTCATTCATATCAACTCTATAGGACTAAGTACAACTATCCATTTCCAAGGTTGCTTCATCGTTCTGCCACTGAGCAGTTGGTGGGTTCAAACTGCCAACCTTTCAGGTTGCATCCAAGCACTACGCCACTATACCACCAGGGCTCCTCAGGCACCTTACTAGAATCATAAAGTACATGTCAGAGCCCACTTATACTAGGAGTATAATTTTTCAATAAAGACTAATTTTGGACTCCTTTATATTGAGATTTCTTTTTACCGCTGACCCAGCCTATGGAGATTTTTCTTTTCCCCTTTTCCCCCCCATCAGATTGATATTTCTCTGCATAGAAAATTCAAAGTTATGTAAACCGGTTTCTGTATGGTTCATTAGTCCACTAGACTAATGGTTTTCTTATATCTTGATTTTCATCATTTTTCTTTCCCCTGGACAGAGAGACCAATAGTTGCACCTTAGATGGCTGCTCATGAGTTTTTAAGACCCAGTCCCCAGACATCAAAGTAGGGTGTAGAACATTGTCTTTGTGAACTGTGTTAGGCCCATTGACATTTGTATCCACTGAGATTATGGTCCTCACACCTCCAGGCTCAGCTACTAATTCCTCCCTTGAACTGTAGCCTGTTAATTACCTAATAAACTTCATAATCATGAGCATTGTCTGTGAATTCTGTGAAGTCATTACAAGGATTTGGGAACCAAGCAGAGTAGTGCCAAGGGAGTGAGGGATGGTTGGGGTCGGAATTGATTAAGGCAGTGGGAGGGCAGATATCTGGCCTCCATCTCACAGGAGTCAGTCTTGAGTAGATGTTGAATTTGATTTTCCTTCCCCTTGTGAAGTCAAGGGGCCCTGGTACCATAATGAATACGAATTGAGCTGCTACCCTCAAGGTAGGTCAGCAGTTTGACATCACCAGCTACTAAGGGAGAAAGCTACTAGGCTTTTTATTCCATAAAGAGTTGCAATCGCAGGAAGTTCTACCCTGTCCTATAGGGTCACCATGAGTTGGAACCAACTTGATGGCTCCGAATTTGAGTCTTGTGAAGTCAGAGGAGGTCAGATGTTTACCTCCATGTTATGTTTACCAACTTCAGCAGCCAAAAGAATAAATCAATCTTGGTATATTTATTTTTTAAAGGAGTGCTGTACAGCAATGAAAAAGAATGAGCTGCTGCTGCTGCAAGCAGCCATTTAAGCCACGGTTTCTAAACTTCAGCACTACTGCAATTGGAGAAGCTGTACTGTGCACAACCTGCTTCTGCCCGCTGGGTACCAGTAGTAGTCTCCTCCACTGGGGAGAATCAAAATGTTTCCAGACATAGACATGACACTGCCATGTGCCTCCTAGGTAACAGAATTGGCTCTGGTGGACAAGAAAATAAAGCCAGATTAAAAACAATGCACGAAAGGCTGCAGGGTGGGAGTGGGGAGGGAGAGAGGTGACAAGCAGTCCCTCAGAAAGACCTCCTTTCTCCAGGCCCCCAGCTAGGGGCGCCCTCCATCCCCAGGAGAAGATTTATGAGAACCTGGAGAAGGCCATCAAAACTCAACGGAAAGACCTGGAGCAATTTGCTAAGCCTTTAACGCAAAAGAGGATCACCCTAGGGTATACCCAGGCGGACGTGGGGCTTACCCTGGGGTTCTCTTTGGGAAGGTGTTCAGCCAGACCACCATCTGCCGCTTTGAGGCTCTGCAGCTCAGTTTCAAGAACATGTGCAAGCTGCGGCCCCTGCTTCAGAAGTGGGTGGAAGAGGCCAACAACAGAGCTCTAGGAGGTATATAAGACGGAGACCCTCCTGCAGCAGGCTCAGAAGAGGAAGTGGATGAGCAGCCTGGAGAGTCTGTTCCTTCAGTGCCCCCAACCCTCTCTGCAGCTGATCGGCCACATCGCCCAGCAGCTGGGGCTCAAGAAGGACGTGGTCCGAGTGTAGTTCTGCAACTGGCACCAGAAAGGCAAACGGTCCAGCGTGAGGATTTCGAAGCTGCCAGCTCTCCTTTCCCAGGGGGACTGATGACTTTCCCTCTGGCTCCAGGGCCACATTTCGGTACCCCAGGCATTGAGGGCCCTCAGTTTACTACCTGTACTCCTTGGTCCCCTTCCCTGAAGAGGGGAAGCCTTCCCTGCTGTCCAGGTCACCCCTCTGGGCTCATCCATGCATTCAAACCGAGGTGCCCGCCCTTCCCAGGAAGGGGTGGGAGAGGAAAGGGGCAGGGAAGCTGGGGAAACAGGGCCCTGAGTGTGAACCAGGGCTTTGGGGGTTAGCTTCTTCATCCACTAAGGAAGTCATATTCTCTTACTACCAAACACATGGCCTGCAATTCAAAAGCACCAGCCATTCCAAGAAGGAAATGGGCTTTCTACTCCTGTAAGAAGTTACAGCCTTGGAAACCCACAGGGGCATTTCTACCCTGTAGGGTTGCTATGCATCAGAATTGACTCGATGGCAGTGAGGATGTTCATGGCAGCTTTATTCACAATAGCAAAATCAGGGAAACAATGCAAGTGCCCATCAATGGATGAGTGGTACATATGTACAATGCAGTACTCAAACGTGCTGCCATGGAGTCAAAGGCCTGGTAGGGCTTGATCAAGGGCAATGTAACCGAGAGGAATTACTGAAACTCATTTAAAGGCTGAACCTGATAGTGGGACAAGAGGAAAGTAAAAGGAAATAGAGGAAAGAACTAGGAGGCAAAGGGCATTTATAGAGGTCTAAGTACAGGCATGCACATATGTAAATATATTTTTATATGATGATGGGAAAATAGATCTATGTGCATATACTTAAAGGTCTAGCATTAAGGTAGCAGATGGACATTGGACCTCTACTCAAGTACTCCCTGAGCAAAAGAAAAATTTGTTCTATTAACCTGTCATTCCATGATGATCACCTTCTCGACACAATTGCTGAAGACAAAGTGGGTACATAAGCAAATGTGGTGAAGAAAGCTGATAGTGCCCAGCTATCAAAAGATATAGCATCTGGAATCTTAAAGACTTCAAGATAAACAAAGAGCCATCTAGCTCAGAAGCAACAAAGCCCACATGGAAGAAACACAACAGCTTGTGTAATCACAAGGTGTCGAAGGGATCAGGTATCAGGCATCAAAGAACAAAAAATCATTGTGAATGAGGGGGAGCGCGGAATGGAGACCCAAAGCCCATCTGTAGGCAACTGGACATCCCCTTATAGAAGGGTCGTGGGGAGGAGACGAGCCAGTCAGGGTGCTGTTTAACACCGATGAAACATACAACTTTCCTCTAGTTTTATAATGCTACCCACCCCACCCCCCCACTATCATGATCCCAATTTCACCTTACAAACCCGACTAGACCAGAGGATGTGCACTGATACAGATAAGAACTGGAAACACAGTGAATCCAGGACAGATAAAACCCTCAGGACCAACAATGAGAGTAGTGATACTAGGAGGCTAACGGGAAGGTGGGGGAGAAAGGGAGAACCTATCACAATGATCTACATATACCCCCTCCCTGGGGGATGGATAACAGAAAAGTGGGTGAAAGGAAACATCGGTCAGTATAAGACATAAAAAAATAATTTATATATTGGGGATTTGTGAGGGGGGGAGGGAGTGGAGTGGAAAAATGAGGAACTGATACCGGGGGCTCAAGTGGAAAGAAAATGTTTTGAGAATGATGATAGCAACAAATGTACAAATGTGCTTGACACAATGGATCTATGTATGGATTGTGATAAGAGTAGTAAGAGCCCCCAATAAAATGATTTTTAAAAAACCCAAACAAACAAAATAGCCTAACCAGCTGGTGCCTGGCTATCAGAAACAATAGCTCCTGGGATCTTAAATTAGGCTTGTCTTCAAACAATCAGCCATCTAAGTGAGGCGTCAACAAAGTCTACATGGAAGACTCACACAACCTTGTGTGATCCAAAGATGGTAAATAAAATCCAAATCGAAAGGAGGGAGTGGTATCAAAGCTTAAATTGTGAACACCTGTACTGCAGAAGATGACAGTGGAAGTTCAAAACCCATTTGCAGAGTCCCCACATATAGAAAGCCTCGGGGGGGGATCCCCTCTGACCATGGTTGTATGATTCCCCCAATAAAATGATTTAAAATTTTAATTGTGAATTGACGATTTATAGATTAGCTCATCCTTTTGAATTCAACAACTCACCAAACCTCTCAGTGGCTTGCCTATTTCCATCATTCCTGCCCCTCCCCCCTCCTCTCCCTCTTGTGGAATATTATCTTCACCCAGATTCATACCTCTCTACTCTCTAGCCCGAGTGCCGGCCACTGGGGCTTGAGAGCCGTATGTGGCTCTTTCTGTACTTCGGAGCCTGCACGGGCTCTGAAGTAAAATTGGAAAAAATTAAAGAATATTATTCAGATCATGGTGATTTTTATTTGTTTGTAAAAATATATGTATGGTTCTCAAATAATTTTTAAATGGTTGTGAGGGTCAGGGTTGGCTCATCCATCTCAAAAGTTTGCCAACCCCTATTGCTTTCCCTTCCCACCCTTTTCCCACTCTTCTCCCCTTTTCTCATCAGAATCTATTCCTTTTGGTGTGGACTTATCCGTTGATTCTTGATTCAACTGTGTAGTTTCTATCATAGTGACTGTAGGCACTCAATAAATAGATTTGAACTGAACTGAATCACATATATAGAAAATAGGAGGAACATCTCAAGAGTTTTCTCCCAGTTATTGTTTATTGTAAAAATCTAACACAGGTAGGAGTGATAGGTATGAAGATCTAAGTCTTGTGCCATCAGCCCATATTAAGCAATAGAGAATAAGTTTACCCAATCAGATTCACAAAGTGTATCCTCTGTCACAATAAACATTTAGGTGAGAGGGTCACATAACAGTAGATTAAAATGTGGTAATGTTTCTGGTGTGTTTTTTAGGCACAAATATGGATCATAGTATACATTTTAAGAAGACTTTAAAGTTTATATTATGGGGTGGGGACGGGAAGCCACTCTGTATAGCAATATAAGGTCCTTTTTGCAATAGTTTTCAGTTTACCTTTTGATTTCACTGGGGTCTTACTCTGTCAAAATTACCAGTAAAGTTCAAGTAATGTTTAGCTGTACAATGACTAGCCACTTCTTAAGAATTGGACTGAGATTCTCTAATATCTATAGGGTTGGATATATTATAAAACTAAAATAATATTTAGTAACAAATCATTAACACCTAGAAACAGTCATCCTCATTGGCTAGATTTGTGCTACTGCAATGTCTACATGAAACAATGGGTCTGGGTCTTCAAATTTCACGTCAAAAGGAAGAGGCCTTAAAGAGGTTGTCTCCCTTCTGTGAGAACAAAAAATCTTGGTGCTTCTAGGCAATAGCAAGATTACTTGTTTGAGGGCCAGTGAGGGCATGAGATGCTTGTTCAGATGGATTGGCACAACACCTGCCACAAAGGGCTTAAACATGAACGCTGGCCATTGTGATGATGCAAGGCTGTGTAACCTTTGGTTCTATTTGTACATAAGGCCATGAATCAGAGTCAGACTCAAAGCAACATCAGAGGAATATGCACCTTTAACTTCAATAAGTAGTGCCAGAGATAGATTATATTCATGCTTAGGAGCACAATTACTAAACTAGAAATATAAAATAAAATTCACTGCCATCAAGTCAATTTTTTTAGATCATTTTAGTAGGGGCTCATACAACTCTTATCACAAGCCATACATACATCAATTATGTAAAGTAAATCTGTACATTCATTGCCCTCATCATTCTCAAAACATTTGCTCTCCACCTAAGCCCCTGACATTGCCTCCTCATTTCCCCTCCCTCCCCACGGCCCTCCCTCATGAACCCTTGGTAATTTATAAATTATTATTTTGGCATATCTTTCCCTGTCCGTTATCTCCCTTTGCCCACTTTTCTGCTGTCCGTCCCCAGGGAGGAGGAACCATCAAGTCCATTCTAATTCATAATGACCCTGTATCATAAAGTATATGAACTCTCAACATTAGTACATGGTGCCTGTTCAGATTGCATTTCTTAAATATGGCCACAAAAATATTTCCCATCCATATGCTCTTTTTACAATGTGACTTTCTGATGCTCCTCTTTGAAAGGTGGAATCTAGGTCCCCTTCCTTTAGAAATGGGGAGGCTTTGGTAACTAGGTCCATCAGTAAAGGATGGTGAGTTTCACAATTGTATAATAAAGGGCCATGTCTTGTTAGCTTCAACATATGCTTTCAAAACCTTTGTAAGCACTCTGATCACTTTGACGTGGCTACCATACTGTTAGGAAGCCCCCCTAGCCCTGTGGAGAGAGGAAAGGGCTGAGGCAATATGGAGTACCCTGCTAGCCAGCCAGCCAACCTCCATTGCTACAATCCCCAGATGTCTGACTGCAAATGAAAGATTGATACAGAACTGAACAATGGGTGCATAAGCAAATGTGGTGAAAAAAGCTGACAGTGCCCAGCTATCAAAAGATAAAGCATTTGGGATCTTAAAGGCTTGAAAACAAACAAGCAGCCATATAGCTGAGAAGCATCAAAACCCATATGGAAGAAGCACACCAGCTTGGCTGACCTCAAGGTGTAGAAGGGACCAGTTATCAGACATCAAAGAATTAAAAATCACATCAGTGGGTGCCTACCTTCCTGATACGATCACTGAAGACAAACGTGCACACAAGCAAATGTGGTGAAGAAAGCTAATGGTGCCCAGCTATCAAAAGATATAGCATCTGGGGCTTTAAAGGCTTGAAGATAAACAAGCGGCCATCTAGCTGAGAAGCATCAAAGCCCACATGAAAGAAGCACACCAGCTTGGTTGACCACGAGGTGTAGAAGGGATCAGTTATTAGACATCAAAGAACTAAAAATCATATCAATGGGTGCCCACCTCCCTGATATGATCAATGAAGACAAACATGTGCATTAGCAAATGTAGTGAAGAAAGCTGATGGTGCCCAGCTATCAAAAGATATAGCATCTGGGGTCTTAAAGGCTTGAAGATAAACAGGTGGCCATCTAGCTCAGAAGCAACAAAGCCCACATGGAAGAAACACACCAACCTGTGTGACCACGAGCTGTCAAAGGGATCAGGTATCAAGCATCAATGAACAAAAAATCATATAATTGAAAATGTGGGTGAGTGCAAAGTAGAGACTCAAATCCCATTGGCAGCCAACTGGACACCCCTTACTGAAGGGTTGTGGGGAGGAGATGAACCAGTCAGGGTGCAGGGAAACCGATAAAACATATAACTTTCCTCTAGTTCTTAAATGTTTCCTCCCCCACACTATCATGATCCCAATTCTACCTTACAAATCTGGCTAGACCAGAGGATGTACACTGGTACAGAGAGCAATTGGAAACACAGGGAATCCAGGACAGACGACTCCCCAAGAACCAGTGATGTGAGTGGCGATGCCTGGAGGGTGGAGAGAAATGGGGAACTGATTACAAGAATCTACGTATAGCCTCCTCCCTGGGGGAGGGACAGCAGAGAAGAAGGCAGGGAGACATCAGACAGTGTAATATATGACAAAATAATAAGTTATGAATTATGAAGGGTTCATGAGGTAGGGGGCAGTGGGGTGGGAGGGGAAATGAGCAGCAGAGATTAAGGCCTCAAGTAGAAGGCAAATGTTTTGAGAATGATGGTGGCAACAAATGTACATATGTTCTTGACACAATGTATGTATGTATGGATTGTGATAAGAATTGTATGTGCCCCGAGCATATGCTGAGAATAAAGGGCTGGCAGAAAGTTTACCAAGGAAATGGTAACTCCAAGAAGGCAGGAGTGGCTATCTTAATCTCCGACAAGATGGATTTCAAGATCCAAAACATAAAAAAGAGACAAAGAGGGACATTACATAATGCTCAAAGGCTCAGTAAACCAGGAAGCACTTAGCATACTGAATATTTACGCACCTAATAATGGCGCGACAAATTTCGTCAAACAAACTATTAAAAAAATGACAGAAGAAATCATGGAAACAACAATAATAGTGGGGGACTTCAACACTCCACTATCAGAGAAAGACAGGTCACAGGGAAAGAAGCTCAGCAAAGAGGCCAGAGAACTAAACAATGTAATTAGGCAACAGGGCCTGATAGACATCTATAGAGCCTTTCATCCAAAAGCAAAAGGTTTCACATTCTTCTCCAATCCACACGGATCTTTCCCAAGAATAGATCACATGCTGGGACACAAGGCCAGCCTGAGTAAATTCAAACACATAGATATTATCCAGACGTCTTTCTCAGACCACCATGCCATAAAGCTGGAGATTAATAGGAGGGCACCCAGAAAAGCAAGGGCCACCAATTGGAGAATAAACAACAATCTCCTGCGACATGAATGGGTTAAGGTCCAGATCAGAGAGGATATCAGGAAGTCTCTAGAAACTGAGAACGAGCATACAACATATCAAAACTTATGGGACACTGCAAAGGCAGTTATCAGAGGTAGGTTGATATCACTGAATGCATATATGAAAAAAGAAGAAAGGCGTATGACAGATATGTTAACACAAAACCTCCAACAACTAGAACAGAGTCAACAGAACTACCCCTCCAATAGCAAGAGAAAAGAAATAATAAAAATCAGGGCGGAGTTAAACCAGTGGGAAGACAAAGAACAATGCAAAGGATTAACGCAACTAGAAGCTGGTTTTATGAACGAATTAATAAAATTGACATTCCTCTGGCAAAGCTTACCAAAGATAGAAAGGAGCAAACATCAATAGCCAGGATGAGGGATGAATCAGGGGCAATAACAACAGACCCCAATGAGATAAAAAGGATAATCACAAAGTACTATGAAGGTTTGTATTCTAATGAATTCAGAAACCTGGAAGACATGGATAAATATTTAGAAAAACAATCTATCCCTAGATTATCTGAGACAGAGATCAAGAACCTCAACAAACCCATAGAGAAGGAAGAAATAGAGAGTGTCATCAAAAACCTACCAAGGAAAAAGGCCCCAGGGCCAGATGGCTACACAGCAGAATTTTACCAAACATTCAGGGAAGAGCTGACACCGATCCTCCACAAAGTATTCCATAACATAGAAAAGAACGGCAAGCTCCCAAACTCATTTTACGAAGCCAGCATTACGTTGATACCCAAACAAGGCAAAGACCCCACAGGTGTAGAGAATTATAGACCAATATCTCTAATGAACATAGATGCAAAAATCCTTAACAAAATATTGGCCAATAGAATACAAAGGAACATCAAACATATCATTCACCACGACCAAGTAGGATTCATCCCAGCGATGAAGGGATGGTTTAACATCCGAAAATCCATCAGTATCATACACCACATCGAGAAGAAAAAGGATAAAAACCATATGATAATATCCATAGATGCAGAAAAAGCATTTGACAACATCCAGCACCCATTCCTAATCAAAACACTCATGAAGATAGGATTGGAAGGTAAGTTCCTCAAGCTCATACAAGCTATCTATGAAAGACCAACAGCCAACATCATAGTCAATGGAGAAAAGACAAGAACAATCCCACTGAAAAAGGGTACAAGAGAAGGATGCCCCCTGTCCCCTCTTCTATTCAATATCATTTTGGAGGTTCTGGCTAACAACATAAGACAGCGGAAGGACATCAAAGGGATCCAGTTGGGAGAGGAGGAGGTGAAACTATCGTTATTTGCAGATGACATGATCCTATACATTGAAGACCCCCAAAACTCCACAGTTGGAATATTTACAGCAATAGAGGAATACGGAAGAGTAGCAGGATACAAGATCAATAAACAGAAGTCGGTAGGGTTTCTATACACATCGGACAGGGCCATGGAAGAGGCGATTAAGAGGGAAGTACCCTTCACAGTAGCCAAGAACAAACTGAAATACCTAGGAATATATTTAACAAAAAATACTAAAGACCTTTATAAGCATAATTATAAAACCCTATTACAGGAAACCAAAAGTGACCTTCACAAATGGATGACCCTCCCCTGCTCATGGTTAGGTAGGCTGAACATAGTAAAGATGACAGTTCTTCCTAAAGCACTCTACAAGTTCAATGCTATACCAATCCAATTACCATCAACCTTCTTCAAAGAATTAGAAAAACGGACCACCAACTTCGTATGGAGAGGGAAGAAACCCAGAATGAGCAGAGAACTCCTCAAGAAGAAGGACACAATTGGAGGACTCGCCCTACCTGATTTTAATGCCTACTACACAGCTACAGTGGTCAAAACAGCATGGTACTGGCACAATGATAGACACTCAGACCAGTGGAAAAGAATAGAAAGCCCAGGAGTAAAATCATCAGCATATAGACAACTGATCTTCGACAAGGGTCCAAAAAATGTCAAGTGGGAAGCAGATGCCCTCTTTAATAAGTGGTGCTGGAAACAATGGATATCCACATGTAGAAAGTTGAAACAAGACGTCTACCTCACCCCATGCACAAGAATACACTCAAGGTGGATCACAGATCTATAAGTCAAACCCCAAACCATCAGGACCATTAAGGAGGGAATCGGGACTAATCTCAGAGCACTGGCTCAGGGAGCACATAGGCTCACTGCAACAGGGAAGGGGACACACACACAGGTGAACTGGAAATCGACAAATGGGATCTAATAAGAATAAAACACCTGTGCACCTCGAAAGACTTTGCCAAGAGGGTGACAAGGCAACCTACAGACTGGGAGAAGATTTTTAGTAATGACACATCAGACAAAGGGCTCATTACTAAAATCTACAACACCATCGTGACCTGCAAAAAGAGGAAAACAGTTAACCCCCTAAGGAAGTGGGCAAAAGAAATGAGAAGAACTTTCACTAGAGAGGAGATCAATATGGCCAATAAACATATGAGAAAGTGCTCGAAGTCCCTTGCCATAAGAGAAATGCAAATCAAAACAACCATGAGATACCACCTAACACCCCTGAGGCTAGCCCAGATCAGTAAATCAGAGAGCAACAAGTGTTGGAGGGGCTGTGGTGAAGTAGGAACCCTCCTCCACTGCTGGTGGTCATGCAGAGTTGTACAGCCACTGTGGAAAGCAATCTGGTGATACCTAAAGAAAATGGAAATTGATCTACCTTATGACCCAGCCATCCCTCTACTGGGCATATACCCAGTTGAAGCAGCAAATAAAACACGACCAGTCATATGCGCTCCAATGTTTATTGCGGCACAATTCACAATAGCAAAGACTTGGAAACAGCCTAAGTTTCCATCGAGAGACGAGTGGATTAGCAAACTTTGGCACATACACACAATGGAGTATTATGCAGCACTGAAAAGCACCGATGAGCACATGAAACACGTTATTTCATGGGAAGAGCTGGAAGGAATTATGTTAAGCAAGGTAAGCCAGACCCAAAGGGACAGGTACAACATGAGTCCCCTGAGGTAAGTACACTCAGCATGACAGAAATAGAAGAATAAACATCCATCCCACAATAAACGGGAGGAAGCATAGATAGTTGGATGGAGGGCAGGCCATACCTAGGGAGGTACATGAGAGCCCAGCATAAAGAAGGAGTAGTGGGGTAGGGAGAGGGAGAACCGGGAGGGGGAGAATCCGAATGGATGGTATGGGGTGGGAGGGTACTAACCCACCTGGGGGAGAGTATCGGTTGTGTCCCCACAGATCCTGAACATGCATACGGACGCCAACACGACACACCAAACAAGGAGGGCAACGCAAAGTACAGAGGTCTACACAAAGAGGCTGGACGACAAGCCGGCCCAAACCAGAATTAGGCCGGCCCCCACACTCGATGGGAATACCACAGAAAACAAAAATAGATCGTCTGGAGTGGGAAAGGAACTGACCCACCACACTACATCCAGAAGGAAGCTGAAACAAAATAAGGAGAAAGGACATAGTGGAGTACACCTGGGTCCACCAAGCCCAGGGTCGATAGACCAGCTAGAAGGGCCCATCATACAGAGAGGACCATTCAGCTGACCACACTACGAGATGTGACATCCTGCACCAACACATGGCCCTACACGGGACAGCACCTGAGACACAATGGGGGATGGGTGACTGAGCTGACCCTGCCACACTGAGGCAAACACTGGGGGCGTGCAATGGAGCAATAGAGGAACCAGAGCAAAGGGATCCCGAGGGAGTGTAAGGGATGGTCTTCCGGGCCAGGACGTGGCGCCTCACAAGCTACACCTAGAAAACACTCCTAAAGGCCAACGAAATGACCTTGAACTACTAGAAATGACCTTGAACTACTAGCAATTTTTCTTTTAATATTTGCTATCTTTTTGTTTAGTCTTTTTTTAATTTGTTTTGTTTTTTACATTGTAAATGTTGTATGTTAGTGGCTTTTCTGCTTATCAGCGTATCGATGTTGCTTCTGTCAAAGCCATGTTCTTATGGGCCACTTGGGCGCAGTCAAAGTCACATCCATTTGTATGCACATATTACTATGTCAGCAGGTCCACCTAGACAAGATAGGCTGGACAAATAATGAGAGAAGAAAACAACAGGACCAACGGTCCTGGAGGGACATGAGAGCGTGGGAGGTAGGGGAAGGGAGAAGGTGTCGCCCAACACAGGGACAAGGGAACAGCGAGTGGTTCAAAACCAGAGGAGGGAGGGGAGGGGAGGACTGGAAGGGAGTGACCAAGAGCAAGGTAACTGAGAGGAACTACTGAATCCAGAATGAAGGCCAAACATGGTAATGGGTCGGGAGGAAAGCGAAAGGAAATAGAGGAAAGGAGTAGGAGGCAAAGTGCATACAGAGAACCCTAAATACAGACATGTACATATGTAAATATATTTATGATTATGGGGGCAATAGACTTATATGCATATATTTATAGGTTCATTGTAGGGTAGCAGATGGACATTGGGCCTCCTCATGCATAATCCCCCAATACAATAGCACCTCGCCCTGCTAAACAGCCATTGCAGGATACCCATCTTCCCGACATGATCACTGAAGACAGCCGTGTGTGTAAGCAAATGTGGTGAAGAAAGTTGATGGTGCCCGGCTATCAAAAAAAGATATAGCGTCTGGGGTCTTAAAGGCTTGAAGGCAAATAAGCGGCCATCTAGCTCAGAAGCAACAAAGCCCACAGAGAAGAAGCACATGGCCTAAGCGAATACAAGGTGTTGAATGGACCATGTAGCAGACACCAAGGAACAAAAACAATCATTGTGTGATCACCTTCCTCACATAATGGCTGAAGACGAAAGTGTGCATAAGCAAGTGTGGTGAAGAAGGCGTATGGTGCCCGGCTACTGAGAGATATAGCGTCTGGGGACTTAAAGGCTTGAAAGCAAACAAGCGGCCATCTAGCCCAGAAGCAACCGAGCCCACACGGAAGCAGCACACCAACATAGGTGAACATGAAGGACAGAGGAGACCAGGTCTCCAACAACAAAGGTGGGTGGTGGTGAGAATCACATCACCGTGAAAGAGGGGGAGTGCATGATGGGGACCCAATGCCCACCTGTAGACAGCTGGACACCCCTTCCAGAGGGGTAGTGAGGAGGAGATGGGACACTCAGGGTTCAGTGTAGCAACAATGAAACTCAAAACCTTCCTCCAGTTCCTGAACGCTTCCTCCCCTCCCAATCATCATGACCCCAATTCTACCTTGCCTTGCGGACCTGGTTATACCAGAGGATGTACAGCGGTGCAGTGGGGATCTGGAGGCACAGGGAATCTAGGACAGATGAACCCCTCAACACCAGCGGTGCGAGTGGCGACACCAGGAGGGAAGGGCATGTAGAAAGGGAGAACTGATCTCAGAGATCTATGTGTAACCTCCTCTCTGGGAGATGGGCAATGGGGAGGCGGGTGAGGGGAGACGCCGGGGAGTGTAAGATAAGATATAATAATTATTTATAAACTATCAAGGGACCAGGGGTGGGATCGGGGAGGGAGGGGGATGGGGGGAAAAAAAGGGAAAACGAGCTGATTCCAGGAACCCAAGTGGAAGGTGAATTATGAGAGTGACGAGTGCAACGAATGTACAAGGGTGCTTTGCTCAATTGATGTATGTACAGATTGTGATAAGAGCCTTATGAGCCCCAATAAAAAGATTTAAAAAAAAAAGAATTGTATGTGCCCCGAATAAAATGATTAAATAATTTTTTAAAAACCTTTTACCAAATTCCCAACCTACAGAAATAATGGGATCTTATTTTACACCACTAAATCTTGAAGTGATTTGTACACAACAATAGATAACTGGGCTAGAACAATCCAAAATGATTGTACAAACTTTCATTAGTAGTAAATGGATGCACCTGGTATCCATACCTTTGCTGCTGCTGTTGTTAGTTGCCATCGAGTCAGTTCTGACTCATAGGGCCGCCATGTGTGCAGATTAGAACTGCACTCCACAGACTTTTCTACGTTGTGAGTTTGGGGAAATAGATCTCCTGACTTGTCTTTTGAGTATATTGGATGAGTTTGTGCTGCCAGCCTTTCTGCTAGAATTCAAATGCTTACCCTTGTGAGCCACCCAAGAAGTCCTCCATCTGTTTATTACCCTTCATATTGGTAGATATGTTTGGATGGATAAGATATGCTAGGTTATGCTTATAGTAGGGATTTCCCTAATTTTTGCTAAGTTTGATCATTTCTATATATTTAGTGGCCATTTGTGTTTCTATTTTTTCCAGTTTGTTTTGTGCTCCCAGTTTTTTGTTTTTTAATTATTATTTTTTAATCATTTTATTAGGGGCTCATACAACTCTTATCACAATCCATACATATATCAATTGTACAAAGCACATTTGTACATTCGTTGCCCTCATCATTTTCAAAACAGTTGTTCTCTCTCCACTTAAGCCCCTGGCATCAGCTTCTCTTTTCCCCCCTCCCCCCTCCCTTATGAACCCTTGGTAATTTATAAATTATTATTTTGTCATATCTTACACTGTCCGATGTCTCCCTTCATCCACTTTTCTGTTGTTTGTCCCCCAGGGAGGAAGTTATATGTAGATCCTTGCAATCGGTTCTCCCTTTCCAACCCACCCTCCTGGAATTGCCACTCTCACCACTGGTCCTGAAGGAATCATCTGCCCTGGATTCCCTGTGTTTCCAGTTCCTATCTGTACCAGTGTACACCCTATGGTCTAGCCAGATTTGTAAAATTGGGATCATGATAGTGGGGGGGCGGGGAAGCATTTCGGAACTAGAGGAAAGTTGTATGTTTCATCGTTACTACACTGCACCCTGACTGGACCAACTCCTCCCTGAGACCCTTCCATAATGGGTTGTCCAGTTGCCTACAGATGGGCTTTGGATCCCCAATCCGAACTCCCCCTCATTCACAATGATATGCTTTTTTGTTCTGATCATGCCTGATACCTGACCCCTTCGACACCTCATGATCACATAGGGTGGTGTGCTTCTTCCATGTGGGCTTTGTTGCTTCTGAGCTAGATGGCCGCTTGCTTACCTTCAAGCCCTTAAGACCCCAGACACTATAGATTTTGATAGCTGGGCACCATCAGCTTTCTTCACCACATTTGCTTATGCACCCATTTGTCTTCAGTGATCATATCAGGGAAATGAGCACACAATGATATGTTTTTTTGTTCTTTGATGCCTGATAACTGATCCCCTTGACACCTCGTGATCACAGACTGGTGTGCTTCTTTCATGTGGGCTTTGTTGCTTCTGAGCTATATGGTTGCCTATTTACATTCAACCCTTTAAGACCCCAGATATGATATACTTTGATCACTGGGCAGCATCAGCTTTCTTCACCACATTTGCTTATGCACCTGCTTTGTCTTCAGTGATTGTGTTTTCTATTTTGTAATATCAAGCTTTTTCCATATTTCCACTAAGTTGTGGTTTTAGAATTAAAAATGTGTATTCTCTAGTTATTATTCCCTTTTTACTTATATGTATTGCAAAATATATGTTTTTGGTTGTTGCTTGACTTTCTTACTCTTTTTAGTAGTAGTAGTTGTGACAAAAACACTCTATGGTTTGAAAATTTTATTCACATATTTGATCTTTTTTTTAAAATTAGAGGCTCATACAACTCTTATCACAATCCATACATATACATACATCAATTTTATAAAGCACATCTGTGCATTCTTTGCCCTAATTATTTTCGAAGCATTTGCTCTCCACTTAAGCCCTTTGTATCAGGTCCTCTTTTTCCCCCTCCCTCCGCGCTCTCCCCTCCCTCATGAGCCCTTGATAATTTATAAATTATTGTTTTGTCATATCTTGCCTTATCCGGTGTCTCCCTTCACCCCCTTTTCTGTTGTCCGTCCCCCAGGAAGGAGGTCACATGGAGATCCTTGTAATTGGTTCCCCCTTTCCAACCCACTCACCCTCTACTCTCCTAGTATCGCCCCTCACACCCCTGGTCCTGAAGGTATCATCCACCCTGGATTCCCTGTGCCTACAGCTCCTATATGCACCAGTGTACAACCTCTGCTCTATCCAGACTTACAAGGTAGAATTTGGATCATGGTAGTTGGCGGGGAGGAAGCATTTAGGATCTGGGGGAAAGCTGTATTCTTCATCGGTGCTACGTCGCACCCTGACTGACACATCTCCTCCTCTAGACCCCTCTGTGAGGGAATCTCCAGTGGCCAACAAATGGGCTTTGGGTCTCCACTCTGCACTTCCCCCTTCATTCACTATGGTAAGGTTTGTTTGTTTTGTTTTTGATGATGCCTTATACCTGATCCCTTTGATACCTCATGATCGCACAGGCTGGTGTGCTTCTTCCATGTGGGCTTTGTTGCTTCTGAGCTAGATGGCCGCTTGTTCACCTTCAAGCCTTTAAGACCCTAGACACTATCTCTTTTGATAGATGGTCACCATCAGCTTTCTTTGCCACATTTGCTTATGCACCCGTTTGTCCTCAGCGATCGTATCATAGAGGTGTGCAGCCAATGATATGCTTTTTTTGTTCTTTGATGCCTGATAACTGATCCCGTCGGAACCACGTGATCACACAGGCTGGGGTGTTCTTCCATTTGGGCTTTGTTGCTTCTGAGCTAGATGGCCGCTTGTTTATCTTCAAACCTTTAAGACCCCAGACACTCACTATCTCTTTTGATAGCTGGGCACCATCAGTTCTCTTCACCACATTTACTTGTTCACCCGCTTTGGCTTCCGCAATTGTGTCGGGAGGGTGAGCATCATAGAATGCCAATTTAATAGAAGAAAGTATTCGTGCATTAAGGGAGTGCTTGAGTAGAGACCCAAGGTCCTTCTGCCACCTTAATACTAAACCTATAAATATAGACACATAGATCTATTTCCCCATCCTCATATATATATTTGCATGTACATGTCTTTTTCTAGACCTCTATAAATATCCTTTGCCTCCTAGCTCTTTCCTCTATTTCCCTTGACTTTCCTCCTGCCCCACTATCATGCTCCTTCCCCACCTGGGTTACAGCTATACCTCTTCTTTACGTTACCTTACCCTTGATCATTCCCTACCAGGTCTGCCACTCCCCGGTCACCAGCAATTTGGATCCCATGTTGTTCCCTTGTCTCTGGGTTAGTTAACACCACTTCCTTACCCCCCATCGCCCCCTGTCCCAAGTCCCCCCGGAACTGTTGGTCCCGTTGTTTTTCTTCCAGATAGTTCATCCAGCCTATCTTATTTAGACACACCTGTGGATATAACATGCACAAAAACAAGACACAGGAAAACAAAGTAATAGTATACAACAAAACAGCAATAACAAACCACTGACAAAGAACAAAACAAAACACATCAAGAATGAGGGAGGGGGGAGTGGGGAGGGAGAGGGGAAAAAAGAGGACCTGATGCAAAGGGCTTAAGTGGAGAGCAAATGTTTTCAAAATGATTAGGGCAAAGAATGTACAGATGTGCTTTATACAATTGATGTATGTATGTGTATGGATTGTGATAAGAGTTGTATGAACCCCTAATAAAATGTTTAAAAAATAAATAAAATAAAATGTTTTTAAAAAAGAAAGAAAGAAAAGCTTGTAGTTAGTTCAAGGGTCGTTTGTTGGCCTTTAGGAGTGTTTTCCAGTCCAGTCTGTTGGGGCACCCCGCCCCGGCCCCAAAGTCCACTTTCAGCATTCCCTGGGGACCTTGCCACTCCATTCCCTTACTGTTCCGCTGCACTTCCCCAGTGCTTTGCCTCGGTGTGGTGGGATCAGGTGCAGTTCGCACACTGTGTCTCCGGTGCTGTCCCCTGTAGCGCCATGGGTCAGTGAGGGGCGGCATGTCTCATAGTGGGGCCAGCCATGTTGTCCTCTCGGTGGACTGTCTGCTCTAATCAGGAACATCATCCTCACAGCCTGGTTGGGAATTTTTTTTATATTAAATTCTACTGTGAGGTCACCGAAACAGTCTTCTGTGATTTTAAAAAAATTAAAGTCTTGCTTTTGACTGTTAGTTCTGGAATCGTGCATTGGGAGTTGGTTTTCACTTCTTATGAGGTAAAGATGTTTTTATTCCCTCTTTTTCTTTTCCCCAGATGGGTCTAATTAAGCATCTTTTCTGAACTGCTATCTCTGCTGTATAGCAAGTTTTTTTTTTAAACGTTTTATTAGGGGCTCATACAACTCTTATCACAGTCCATACATATACATACATCAATTGTATAAAGCACATCTGTACATTCTTTGCCCTAATCATTTTCTTTTCTTTCTTTTCCCTTTTCTTTTTTTACATTTTATTAGGGACTCATGCAACTCTTATCACAATCCATACATATACATACATCAATTGTATAAAGCACATCCATACATTCCCCGCCCCAATCATTCTGAAAGCATTTGCTCTCCACTTAAGCCCTTTGCATCAGGTCCTCTTTTTTTTCCCCCTCCCTCCCCGCTCCCCCCTCCCTCAAGTGCCCTTTGTAATTTATACATCGTTATTTTGTCATATCTTGCTCTATCCGGAGTCTCCCTTCCCCCCCTTCTCTGCCGTCCCTCTCCCAGGGAGGAGGTCACATGTGGATCCCTGTAATCAGTTCCCCCTTTCCAACCCTCTCACCCTACACTCTCCCAGCATCACCCCTCACACCCTTGGTCCTGAAGGTATCATCCACCCTGGATTCCCTGTGCCTCCAGCCCTCTTATGTACCAGTGTACAACCTCTGCCCTATCCAGCCCTGTAAAGCAAGTTTTATAATATGTTTCTGAGGTTTCTTTAATTTTCCATTAGTTTACTTATCTATCCTTGTATCAGCTGTACAAGGTTTCAGTTCTATAACCAAATGATACAATTTTATACCTAGTGGGGCATGGCCAACGAACCCTGGTATCGTAGTGGCTGCGAGTTGGGCTGTGATCTCAAAGGCCAGCAGCTTGAAACCATCAGCCGCTCTGTGGGAGAAAGACAGAGCTTCCTAGTCCTTCAAACAGTCTCAGAAACTTACAAGGCAATTCTACCCTGTCCAAGAAGTTTGCTACAAGTCAGCATTGACTTAATGGCAGTGAATTTAGGGTTTTTTAAAATCATTTTATTGGGGTTGTAAAACTCTTATCACAATCCATACATCCATCCAGTGTGTCAAGCACATTTGTACATTTGTTGCCATCATCATTCTCAAAACATTTGCATGGGTGCAGCAACATGGGCTTCCACTCACCAAGGCTGACGTAGCCACTGCCATTGCTGAGTGCTCCATCTGCCAGCAGCAGAAGCCAACATTGAGTCCAAGATATGGTACCATGCCCCAGGGAGATCAACCAGCAACCTGGTGGCAGGTTGATTACATAGGACCACTTCCATCATGGAGGGGGCAGCATTTTGTTCTTATTGGAATAGACCCCGACTCTGGATATGGATTTGCCTTCCCTGCACACAGTGCTCCTGACAAAACTACCTTTCTTGGTCCTACAGAATGCCTCATCCACCGGCATGGCATCCCACATAGCAATGCTTCAGATCAAGGAACTCACTTCACAGCAAATGAAGTATAGCAAAGGGCCCAGGCCCATGGAATCCACTGGTTGTATCATGTT
Organism: Tenrec ecaudatus; assembly: GCF_050624435.1. NCBI lineage: Eukaryota > Metazoa > Chordata > Mammalia > Afrosoricida > Tenrecidae > Tenrec > Tenrec ecaudatus. Next base: position 192,849,672 of record NC_134530.1, on the reverse strand, counting down.
CATCATCATCCTGAAGCAGCTGGCTTGATAGAACGATGGAATGGGCTCCTAAAGACACAATTATGGCACCAACTAGGTGGCACCAACTTGCGGGGTGAGGGCAATGTTCTCCAGGAGACTGTATATGCTCTAAACCACTGGCCAATATATCGTGCTGTGTCTCCAATAGCCAGAATTCATGGGTCCAGGATACAAGAGGTGGAAGCTGGAATGGTACCATTCACCATTACTCCTAGTTATCCACTTGCAGCATTTTTTTTTCCTGTCCCATCAACAACTATGTGCTTCAGGCCTGGATGTCCTGGTCCCGAAGGAAGGAACTCTCCCACCTGGAAACACAGCACAGATTCCACTGAACTGGCAGCTGAGAATGCCCCCTGACCACTTTTGGCTTCTCATGCCTTTGGATCAACAGGTCAGGGAGGGTGTCACTGTACTGAGTTGTGTGATTGATCCTGATTACCAAGGAGAAATTGGACTAGTGCTACATAATAGAGGTAAAGAATATGTCTGGAATCCAGGAGATTCCATAGGCCAACTCTTAGTGCTTCCATGCCCTGTGATTAAAGTAAATGGTAAGTTACAGCAACCCAATCCTGACAGGACTTATAATGACCCAGACACCTCAGGAAAAGAACACCAGACAAAGAACCACAACCAGCTGAGGTGCTGGCTGAGGGCAAAGGTAATACAGAATGGGTAGTAGAAGAAGCAGTTCTACCTCTCAGTTATGACCACATGATCAATTGCAAATGTGAGGTTTACGGTTGTCAGTTTATCTTCTTTATATGTACTTATTGACTATCTTTCCTTTGTTCATGTATGATGTACTAGATATAATTGGTTCAGTGTATTTTTATTTATATGTATGATAGAGGTATGATGTTAGGTGTAAGTGGGATTTCATTGATGTATAGAAATTATATATGACTAAAGTATTGTATACAAGTGCCAAATTGGCAAGAGGTGGATTGTAATAGGTAGGTTTATTGTGACAACCTGGCCAATAGGAACATGTGAGATTAAGAAGGTCACAGTTTAATTGGAGGGCAAAGAGATAAATGGCTCAGCAAGGCCCGCCCTACTCTCTCTTGCTCTCTGGTGATTGGACCAGCATGTGGCTGCTTTAGCTATATAGTTCTCTGCCTAAAGTTGTGGGCTACATTACCTTGGGACAGCCAACCTGTGGATCATGTCACTAGAGCTTGAGCTTCCTTTGAGACCTACTTCGCCACGCTGCTGGTGTGTACATCATTTGAACTTGAAGCTGGAGGATTCTGTCGTCTTGCATTGCTTGAGTTTGATTATCTCATCTGGGCCTGCTTCGCTAAGCTCCTGAGCTGCTGACTGTTGGTGGACTGGCTACATTGCCTGAGTGAAGACTCAGCTACCTGCTTCTTTGCCCTTTGACTCAGCAGCCCTCGTGAGTTGAAGGACTTCCCGTAAATTAACTTTTCTACGGAAGTGGGTTAAACTGAGCCCTATGCACTGCTGTATAGACTAATTAGCTGTCATATTCCTTCATGCTGTATAAATCTATCCATTTATATATATAAAATAATAAGTGCCTTGGTTTTGTTTCTCTAGAGAACCCTGCCTAACACAGCTATATTTTTTCTTGTGCTTAATGAGGCAATCATACAGATTTCCTGCTTTAAGTTGTATAGTACTGCACTTGGCCACAATGGTCCACATCTCTTGTTACTCAGACTATTATATATTCACCCTCCTTTTACAATAGGATATGGTGGAAGTGATCACAAGTTACTGCCAAGATTAGGTTGTAAAAACATTGTGGCATGAAGACACACATATAAATCAATGGGTGAGTTGAGAGTTCAGAAAAAAATCTGACATTTATATTCAATGGATTTTCATAAAGGGTATCAAGTCAATTCAGTGGAGCGAGAGTAGTCATTTCAACAAATAATTAGATATCCACAGGCACAAGAATGAAATTAGACCTGACTCTCATGCCATATGCCAATCTTAACTTCATGTATATCAAAGATCTAAGTGCAAGAGTGAAAACTATAAAACTCCCAGAAGGAACCTTGGATATGGCAAACTATATTTAGATATCACACAAGAAGCATGAACAACAAAATAAAATAATTAGACTTCATCAAAATTCAAGTTTGGGGGTTTCAAAAAGCATCATTAAGAAAATAAAAAGACAACCCATAGAGTGGGAGGAGATATTTGCAAAGCATCTATCTTATAAAGAACTTGTATCCAGAATATATAAAGAACTGCAACTCAATTCAGAAGCCCTGGTGGCATAGTGGTTATGTGTTGGTCTGCTAACTGCAAGGTCAACATTTTAAAAGTTGTATGTTTCATCGTTGCTACATCACACCCTGACTGGCTCATTTCCTCCCTGAGACCCTTCTGTAAGGGGATGTCCAGTGGCCTACAAAGGGGCTTTGGGGCTCCACTCCGCACTCTCCCCCTCCTTCACTTAGATATGATTTTTTGTTCTGAGGGCCTGAAATTTCTAACAAGTTCTCAGCTGGTATAAGTGCTTCAATACCTATGACCATGCTTGGTAGCAATACTGTCAGGCAGAAAGGTCCTCTCCCCCACTTGTCCCTTCTCAAGTTTCCTTTCATTCCCTGAAGTTTTTCTTTTTGCTTGTTTTATAAGAGAGAGTTTTATATAAAGGGTAAGTGCACATCAATCATTTCCTGAAGTTTTTCTACTTTGCCCATAAGTCTGAAATTTCACCAATCAGATTTCTGTGAAACAACATGCAGATTTATTCACAACTTAATATTAAGTTATGCAGTCAGATTTTCTCATAATACCCACTAACATTGAGAATGAATATGGGTTTCTGTGGGTAAGAAAAAAATTTTTGAATAATGAGACAATATATCATAGAAGGCACAAAAAGGGGACTAGAGAAAAATGGACATGGAATAGCTAAGAAGATTGTGAAAGTGGGGATGCCAAGGGTTAGGGCAGAGGTAATGAATGTCAGAGAGCAAGAAGAAGTAAACAAAGATAGGTAGGAGGCTGCTGATCATAACAAACCTGTAATATTATGAGCCTTGCCTGGGGCCAGTCTGTGATCCCCATAAAAGCAGTAACTCAGAGTACTAGATTTTTAATAGAAAAATAGTATGACACGTGTATGGATCAGAAAAGGGGCATTAATTAATTTGTCTATACAGCTGTGAAAGGGAAGAAGTCTTGCTAAATGCATAGCCACTTGAGACTGTATAGGAAAGTATCTAATAAACATTAAAGATTTCATAGTAGGAATTAGATCTAAAGGTACAGTTGGTGGATTAGAGGACAATGAAAGAGCTGAAACATGTCAGAGATCACCTAGCCTTTTTACTGTACAGGATGAAGAAATGAGAACACACGGGTTAAGTGGATTGCTCAGCATTAATTGGGTAGTTAATGAAACAGCCCAAACTTGAATCCCAAGATTCACTTGACCCTGCATCAAGTTCTTTCTGCAGTACTACCCACACACGGCCTTTGAGTGGGTTCTTAGGACCATGTAGAACTGCACCGCGGGCTTTCAAAGGCTGTGCATCTTTGCAGAAGCAGACTGCCACATCTTTGTCCTGCAGAGCCACCTGTCAGTTAGCAGCCTGGTGCTTCCCTGGAACTCGATGTGCATAAGACCATGTACTGGTAATCAACCCAAATGGATTCCCGTTGGAATTGCATTTATTTTCAATCATAGTAACCATGTAGAGCAGGGTAGAACTGCGCCACAGGGCTTCCAAGATTGGAAATCTTTAGGTAGCAGTCTACTTTATCTTTCTCCCACGGAGGGGCTAATAAATTTGAACTATCAACCATCAAGTTAGCAGCCCAACAGCTTACCCATCGTGCCACAGGGCTTGGTCTACAATACTATACTTTGTTGTTGTTGTTTTTAATCCAGGTTCACAGTCCACAAAAGGTTTCAAATTTTCATTTCAATAAAGTATTTTCTTAATGGATGGAAGTGTTTATTTTTTACTTAATGCTCTTATACTTAATGGTTCAACTACTTTTGACAAATCACCATGTTTTTTGATTGGTTTGATTTTCATTTTTAGGAAGTCCTTATGATTTATCATCTCTAAGGCAGAAACTGCGAGAAAGTGATTTTGTGTGCACAGTTAGGATGTTACTAGGAGCCCTCTTTTTTTCCCAAAGCATTTTACTGGGATTTAACACAGATATCATTCCACGGCTCAAGCACATCAAGGAGTAGTGTACAATTGTTCCCACAATCAGTTTCCAAACATTCTCTTCCTTCCTGCATTCATTGCCATCAGCTCCCTTTTATGTGCCACCACCACCACCACTCACCCCCCTTTGGCCCTCAGAAACCCTTATTCTACTTGCTGTCCCTATAGATTCATCAATCCTGGGTTTCATACCCCAAAAAACATATAACAACAATTCAAGAGGGTGACCCCCCAGTGACATAAAGCATCTGAGATAAACACCAGTATGAAGAAAGAAAAAAAATACAGAAAATGTTGAAAACCAGATCAGTCCCGATGTGCATCAGAATGGGGATCAACGGACAAAGTTTTAACCCTTCAAGTCAGGTTTATCTCTTTGATCTATAGTCAACTTTCCAGTGCACCCCGTTTAGTAACCACTTTCCTCCCATTCCTCAATTATGGATAGAGGAGATCACCCGAAGCTTATTTCCTGTGTGGATCCCACAAATATGTCTTTGGCTCCCACTCTCATCCATGGGCTTCTGCAAACCGAGTCTCACATTTTAGGCTCTGGTATTACTCCCTTCTTTGACTTCAGACTATTTGATTTACAATCCTTCAGTCACTGATGCTGGTGTGCTTCTTCCATATGGACATATAGTGGACACATCACGTCGATATCTGTCTGCTTGAAGACCCCAGATGCTATGTGATTGGATAGACTCTAGGCACCGTCTAATATCTTCTCCACACGTTGCTATAGCACCCAGATCTTCTGGGTTCCCTTCCTGAGGGGTGAGTACAAGCAGAGCCATGATGTAAGAACTAATTGTTCTTAAGCCAGAGCTAGGATTTAATGCGAGCCCCAAACCCATTCCTCGATCTATGTTTGTTAGTTTTTTAAATCTGTCTTTGGTTCCCTTTCAAAGCCTCCTTGTTAATTTATGGTAGAGAGTCTTATCGATCGTCCCCCTGGAACATAATGATCTTCCGTTAATATTGCCTTTGATTAGCCCCTGGGACTAATTTTTTTAAAGCCCTATTGAGAGAGAGAGATTGGGCCAATGTAGGCTAACTCCATATCACAGTATCTGAATTATTCACTTGTACAGAATCAACCCTTTCGCTAGACACTTTTTACACAAACAATGGGGGTTAATTGCCAGAGGGAAAATTACAGTAATAATCACTGAGACTGTCCGTCACAGGTTTGCCGGAATAATACCTATCTTAATACAGCATATAGGGCACTGATGGAGCAAGACCATGTTGGAAGGCCTACCAACAGTTCAACAGTCTTGGTACAACTGTCAGACACCATGTATTTTCTGACTTACGTCCTCCGGTTATACGGGTGACTGAGGTAGTCCAGTTCGCCCAGCCGGCTTTCACTGATGCAGCCTCTGGAGCACACCGTGCGCCTTGAAGATCCAGGATGCAGTGCCCCAGCTTTCCCCTGCATCCAGCCTGGGTCCCCAGGATGCACCCAGAAGCCCAGGGCAATGTGGCACCAGAGGCTCTCTACCTAGCTCCGCCCCTCCCCCCAATCATCTTCAGTCATTCTTCCCTGCATTTGGAAGTCGGTCCTCCTGCTTTTCCTACCAACAGTCATGCAGTTGTATTCCCCCAGACATGTTTGCTCCCTTTCACCTCTCCTGACGCCTTTTCTCCATCAATATCCCTCATCCCTCTGATAGGGCTTCTACCTGTCCACGGGAACCTCATCATAGCTTTGCATGGCAGTCATTCAATAGACAATATCTCCTTTCCTTCCCTGACCCATTTGATGCCAGCCAGTGTGAGGTGCCCTCCGATAAAGTGACCTTCAAAATACTTGCCTAGAACAGATGTATAGTTCATTGGCACTGGTCAGGCCCTCTACCAGGCTGTATGGCATCCCTGGCCAGCAGACTTGTGCCCTACAAACCTGAGCCTGTGCCCATCCTGCTGCTTGTTCCTACAGCAGTGGTCTCATACAGTAGTTGCCCTTTTGTGATGGGCTAACTTCCCTCAGCTTAATGTTTTCCAGATCCTTCTACATCATGAGGTGGTTTATGGTTTTATTTTATCCACTCTCTTACTGATGGGAATTTAGACGGTTTCCAACTTCTTGCTATCGGTGAACTGTGCTGCAATGAACATGGGGGAGCATACGTCTGCTGGTGATCTGTTTCTTATTTCTTTTGAGTATATTCCCAGGAATGATATGCTGGGTCCTATGCCAACTATTTTAGAAATTGCCATATTGCTTTCCACACCACCAGCTGAAAATAAGCGTTCCAATCTCGCCACACCCTCTCCAGCATTTGGTGTTCCTGTTTGTTTGTTTTTTAATTGGTCTATGGTCATGGGCGTTAGATGGTATCTCATGGTTGCTTTTGACGTGCATTTCCTAGATTGCTAGTGAATGAGAGCATTTCCTCGCGTGTTTATCAGTCATTCACATGATCAGGTCCTTTGTCCACCTCCTCAGAGGGTTGTTAGTTTTTTCCTTGTTGTGGGCTTGTAGTCTACCATGGATTTTAGTAATTAGTCCTTTGTCTGTTATGTTGTTGCTAAATATCTTTTCCCAATCTGTGGGCTCTCTTCTAACTCTTTTAATGAAATCTTTCAATGTACACAAGTGTTGTATTTTTAATAGCTCTCACTCATCTCTTGTCTTCTGTGGGGTGTGCTTTCTTTGTTATCTCTGATAGCCTGTGTATTCCGTGCACTAGGGTACTTAGGTTTGTCCCAATTTTTAAAAAAATCATTTTATTGGGATTCATACAACTCTTATCACAATCCATACATACATCCATTGTGTCAAGCGCATTTTTTGCATTTGTTGCCATCACCATGCTCAAAACATTTGCTTTCTGCTTGAGCCCTTGGTATCAGCTCCTCATTTTTTCCCCTCCTTCCCTGCTCCCCCCTCCCTCATGAATGCTTGATAATTTATAAATTATTATTATTGTCCCAATTTTATCATTGATGATCCTGATATTCTTGGGGTTTACATTTAGGTCTTGAGTTTGCTTATGTGCATGGGGTGAGGTATTGATCTTGTTTCATTCTTCTGAAGATGGATGTCCAGTTTTTCCAGCACCATTCATTGAAGAGAGCATATGCTTCCCATTTAATGCTTATTGGGGATTTGTAAAAAAATCAGTAGTCTATACGTGGATATTGTTATTTCTGGGTTTTCTGTCCTGATCCATTGGTCGGAGTGTCTGTCATAATACCAGTACCAGGCTGTTTTGTTAACTGTGGCTGTACAGTAGCTTTTGAGGCCAGGTAGTGCAAGACCACCTAGTTTTTTCTTCTATTTGAGAAGATCTTGCCTATCCTGGGGTTCTTCCCTCTCCATATGAAGTTGGTGATCAGTTTTTCCATTTCTTTAAAGAATGATGCTGGAATTTGGATCAGAATTGCATTGAATTTTGTGTTAGTCTGGGTTGAGTAGAGAAACAAATTCAGAAAGATTCTCATATATTTATAAGAAAAAGCTTTATCACTCCCTCAATGCATGAATACTTTTGTTTATTAAATTGGTACTCTATGATGCTCACTCTCCCGACACAACTGCTGAAGCCAAAGTGGGTGAACAAGTAAATGTGGTGAAGAAAGCTGATGGTGCCCGGCTATCAAAAGAGATAGTGACTGGGGTCTTAAAGGCTTGAAGATAAACAAGCAGCCATCTAGCTCAGAAGCAACAAAGCCCACATGGAAGAACACACCAGCCTGAGTGAGCGAGTGATCCCAAAGGGATCAGTTATCAGGCATCAAAGAACAAAAAATCATCATATCATTGGCTGCACACCTCCATGATAGGATCGCTGAAGACAAATGGGTGCATAAGCAAATGTGGTGAAGAAAGCTGATGGTGCCCGGCTATCAAAAGAGCTAAGTGTCTGAGGTCTTAAAGGCTTGAAGGTGAACAAGCGGCCATCTAGCTCAGAAGAAGCGCATGAAAGAAGCGCACCGACCAGTGTGATCACGAGGTGTCAAAGGGACCAGGTATAAGGCATCATGCAAAAAAAGAATATGGGTGTGTGTGTGTATATATATATACCACATTGAATGAAGGGGGAAGTGCAGAGTGGAGATCCAAGGCCCAAGTGTCGGCCACTGGAGATCCCCTCATAGAGGGGTTTAGGAGAGGGGAGGGGTCAGTCAGGGTGCAAGGTAGTACCGACGAAGAGCACAGTTTTCCCCCAGATCCTGGATGCTTCCACCCACCAACTACCATGATCCGAATTCTACCTTGCAGGGCTGGATAGGGCAGAGGTTGTACACTGGTACATATGAGGGCTGGAGGCACAGGGAATCCAGGGTGGATGATACCTTCAGGACCAAGGGTGTGAGGGACGATGCTGGGAGAGTGTAGGGTGAGTGGGTTGGAAAGGGGGAACTGATTACAGGGATCCACATGTGACCTCCTCCCTGGGAGAGGGACGGCAGAGAAGGGGGGGAAGGGAGACTCCGGATAGAGCAAGATATGACAAAATAACGATGTATAAATTACAAAGGGCACATGAGGGAGGGGGAGCGGGAAGGGAGGGGAAAAAAAGAGGACCTGATGCAAAGGGCTTAAGTGGAGAGCAAACACTTTGAGAATGATTGGGGCGGGGAATGTATGGATGTGCTTTATACAATTGATGTATGTATATGTATGGATTGTGATAAGAGTTGTATGAGTCCCTAATAAAATGTAAAAGAAGAAAAGGGAAAAAAAAAAGAAAAGAAAAAAAAAGTAAGAGCTTTATATAAAGAGTAATTGTACATTAAGAAAACATCCCAGCCCAGTCCAGATGAAGTCGAAAAGTCCGTTATTAACCCATATGTCTGAAACCAATCTATAAAGTCCTCTTTAGACTCAGGAAACACATGCAATGACACTGAATGCAGGAAGCTCACGGTCCAGTGGATGGGAAGTCTTGTGGATCCAGTGGCGGTGTAAGCATCTCAATGCTGGCAGGGGTCTCCACAAGGCTCCTCTAGCTCAGGGCAGTAGTATAGCTCCATGTGTCTTGTCAGTTTCAATGTCTCCCAGGGAATCAGTCTGTATCCTGCCTCTAGTGAGCTATTTATCTCCTTGGCACCTCCAAATGAGGTCATCATCCTGTGACCTGATTGACAGGCTGAACTCCAACCCTTCACTTTAAACCTCTCGAATTGACAAGAGTCTATAGCTACCACACATTTCTACATTGCTTTAGGGAGTATTGACATTTGACAATATTGAGTCTTCCAATCCACAAACAGAGATCTTCTTCCAGGGATCTTTTGGTTTTGACTCTAATATTAACATTAAATGATGCCTTTGTGAGTAGATTTCTTTACTAACTTCAAGAATGTTATGAAAATAATAAACCCAACTTAAACAGTTAAAACGTTGTCACTTGATCCTCCATCTGATACACCTTACGCCTGATCTGGCTTTCAATGCTTTGTGTGTGTGTGTGTGTGTGTGTGTGTGTGTGTTTACATGGTGGGATTTATCTCTGATGTATTTTGTCATTGTGGGTAGCCCTCTTGCTTGAATTGTTACATGTTTTCTTATTTTTCAGTATATGAAACCCAGGATTGATGAACCTATGGAGACAACAAGTAGAATAAGGGTCCCTGGCGGTGGGGGGCAGGGAGGGGATATAAAGTGGAGCTGATGTCAAGGAGATCAATACAGAAGAAAATGTTTTGAAACTGATTGTAGTAGCAATTGTACAATACTTCTTGATGTGATTGAACTATGGAATGGTATGATATCTGTAACAACTCCTAATAAAATAGTTTTGGAAAAAAACAAACAAAAGAATGTTATGAGCTCCTAATTATTGTATTCTAATATCTTTATAGTCCTCTTAAAATTACCATCCAGCAATATGACCAATAGTCCTAAGACTTTTAGCCCACTGTAATTACAAGGACAGAATAGTCTCTTCTCTACCCGTTGTGATTGCAGGGCTTCTGATATGCATCTCTATCCAAACAAAAGTTCGAGAGCTGTCTGCAATGCCTAAAACTTCACCTTTCTCCCACTGCTTCTTAGCATAGCACCGAGAAAGAAGATCCCAATTATTTTAGAAAATTCAATAAACCATTTCATTCACATTGGGATATAAATGCCTGCTATCAGTGTGCCTTTGGATAAGATTAGTGATGTAACTAATTCTAGCTGTAATTCCTCATGTGATGTCTTATAACTCTGGACTCTATGCTGTGACTATGATCCCATTTTGGAGGGCGTTCTTTGCTATACTAAATGGGCGGCATTAAAGTGGGGGTGAGGTTCTGACCTTGGTAGAAGGTGTGAACCAAGTCCCACCCCTTGTTTCCTTGGGGGTATGGTCTACTGAACGACAAAAACCCCACCTCCATCAGGCCATTGCTCTATGTATACAAGTCATCTAAGACACACCGAGAAATCCCAGAACCATCGGGAGAAGAGTCTGTTCTGTATCTGAAGTGGTGGTGGCTGAGACCAGAGACCCCAGATACTGTGGCACAGAGACCATGGGACACATCAGAAGAGTTAGATGGAGACCATGAGGAAGGACAGAGGAGCAGCACCAAGCTATGGGACTGTGAGGTAGAGCCATAGGCTGGCTTCCTGGTCCACAGAGGCAAAGGTCACATGACTGATAGGCCGAGGACTCAGAGAGACTTACCTGCTGGCTGAGGATAGGTGGTGTTGTAGAGCAATGACTGTGTACTGAGCCTGGCTTGTGGTAACTTTTGAACTTCCCTAATAAAACATCACAATTTTGATATCACCAGAAATGGCACAAACTAATATCTCACTGGAGTAAAGGGCACGGGGTGTAAATGACTTCCTCTGGTCTCCCTATTGCCATGAGGCAGAGCTCAGAATGCACTTCCACCCTCCAGCATTCTTTGCCTATTAAGACACCAAATGCCCTTTCCCTGCTGGGTTCGATAATTCATTGGAATAGCCACACAAAAACCACTGGCAAACCTTAAAATTATGAGCTGTGCCACCCATGGATGCCTCAATGCAGATAGTGTTATCTATGAAATCACAAAGTATAGGTTGAACCACAGTGTCCAATAAAAAGCAACCAACGTGAGAAAAACTGTTCTGTGTTTAAAATTCATATTATTCTTGTCTCATCACATTTTCTTTCGTTGGTACTGGCGCCTTTGACTAGCTTTTGAATAGTTCTTACAGTGGTGGTAGTAGTTATGCATTGGGCTGTGAACTTCCGTTTGGAACCGCCAGCTTCTGCATGTGGAAGAAGGTTTCTACTCCTGTAAAGAGCTGGTCTCAGAAACCCCACAGGGGCAGTTCTACCGTGTCCTGTAAGGTCGCCAAGGGTCAGCATCAACTCCATTGCAGTTAGTTTATATTATAGTGCTTGGCATCTAATTCCCTGGCATTGGAAGCCTCCCAGATCTCATTTGGGGGAGGGGTCTGGATGGGAGAATCATTTTTGCCAAGTTCTAGGTCAGGAGTTCTCCACCTTCCTAATGCCAAGACCCTTTCATACAGCTTCTCATGTTGTGGTGACCCCCCCCCCCAACCATAAAATTATTTTCATTGCTACTTCATAATTGTAATTTTGCTACTGTTGTGAATTGTCATGTAAATATCTGATATGCAGGATGTATTTTCATTGTTACAAATTGAACATAATTAAATCATAGTAATGAATCACAAAAACAATATGTAATTATATATTTGAAATATTTATTTCTAATGACAAATAAATGAAATTTTGTCTTGAAGTATGGTGTAGCATGGGTAACAATCTTCACACCAGGTACTCATATGTGGGTGTCTCAGTTCCTAAGACCATCATAATGATGTATTTCCTGATGGTCTTAGGTGACCCCTGTGAAAGGGTCATTTGACAGCCGAAGGGGTCGCGACCCACAGATTGAGAATGGCTGTTCTAGGTGAACATTTAACGGTTTTGTTTTTCAAGTCATTGAAAATGCTTAAGTTAGCTCAGGGGTATGCTTTATGATGATTACAGAAATTTAATTTATTGGAAAGAATTTTTTTGATGATATAAAAGGAAAAAAAAGAGGTGCTAATTTCCAGAGATTATTTTCTCTTTGGTGGCTCAAATGCCTATGTAGCAAAATGTGTTAGGCCAGGTTGACTAGAGAAACAAATCCAGTGACATATATGTGTAAGAGAGAAGTAATTATATATCAAATAAAACATCCCAGCCCAGTCCAGATCAAGTCCATACGTTCAATGTTATTCCATAAATCCTCTTCAGACTCACACAGCCACATGCAATGATGTAAAATGCTGGAGGATCACAGGACAGTGGATGTAGAATTGTGTAGCAGTGGTCACATCACAGGGATCACGCAGCTCTCAGTGTGGCTCATCAACAGGAAGGTAAAGGCAGGGAGAGAGGGGGACCCTCCTTCCCAGGACCCTCCTTATGAGAAGGCCACACCTACAAGGAGAGACAATCAGGCTGTGACCTGATTAACAGGCTAGACTCCACCCCTACCCTTCTATATATTAAGTTGCCATAAAATTATGCAACTTACTAGTGCACAAAATAATTTGCACTTTCAACTGTAATAGCGTATTATAAAGTTGTTGTTTCCCCCAGAAGAATTTATTTCAAAGGACAGCATTGAATCTGCAGCTCTGGGAAAGGGACATATCTGATCAGAGCACACAGGAGCAGATGAAGGGGGAGGAAGAGAGAGTGGAGCACATCCTGACCCACCAGGCCTTGAGGACAATGATCCCATTTAGAGCAGCCAGTCCACAGAGAGGACCACATGACCGGCCCCACTATGAGACATGACGTCCCTCACTGACCTATAGCCCTACAGGGGACAATATCGGAGACACAGTGTGGGAATTGCACCCAATATGATCCGAGGCAAAACACTAAGGGGGTGCAACAGAACAGCAAGGGAATGGAGTGGCGAGGTCCCCAGGGAATGCTGAAGGTGGACTTTGGGGCAATGGCATGGTACCCCAACACACTGGACCAGAAAACACTCCTAAAAGCCAACAAACGATCCTTGAACTAACTACAAGCTTTTCTTTATTGTGTGTTTTGTTTTTTGTCATTGGTTTGTTGTTGTTGTTGTTGTTTTGTATATTGTTGCTTGGTTTTGCTCTGTCTTGTTTTTGTGCATGTTATTATCTCCGCAGGTCTGTCTAAATCAGATAGGCTGGATGAACAATCTGGAGGAGAAAACAATAGGACCAACAGTTCCGGGGGGGACATGGGAGAGGAGGAGGTGGGGGAAAAGGAAGTGGTGTTAACAAACCCAGGGACAAGGTAACAACAAGTGATCCAAATTGGTGGTGAGTAGGGTGTAGGAGGCCGGGTAGGGTGTGATCAAGAGTAATGTAATCAAGAGGAATTACTGAAAATCCAAATGATGACTGAGCATGATAGTGGTACAAGAGGAAAGTCCAAGGAAATAGAGGAAAGAGCTAGGAGGCAAAGAGCATTTATAGAGGTCTAAGTAAAGGCATGTACACATGCAAATCTATTTATATATGAGGATGGGGAAATAGATCTATGTGCATATATTTATAGGTTTAGTATTAAGGAAGCAGAAGGACATTGGACCTCCACTCAAGTACTCCCTCTTCTATTAAATTGGCATTCTATGATGCTCACCTTCCCGACACAACCAATGAAGACAAAGCGGGTGAATAAGCAAATGTGGTGAAGAAAGCTGATGGTGCCCGGCTATCAAAAGATATAGAGTCTGGGGTCTTAAAGGCTTGAAGGTAAACAAGCAGTCATCTAGCTCAGAAGCAACAAAGCCTACATGGAAGGAGTACACCAACCTGTGTGATCACGAGGTGCAGAAGGGATCAGGTATCAAAGAACAAAAAATCATACCATTGTGTGCTCACCTCCATGAGACGATCACTGAAGACAAAGTGGATGCATAAGCAAATGTGGTGAAGAAAGCTGATGGTGCCCAGCTACCAAAAGATATAGTGTCTGGGATCTTAAAGGCTTGAAGGTAAACAAGCGGCCATCTAGCTCAGAAGAAACAAAGCTCACATGGAAGAAGCACAGCAGCCTGTGTGATCACGAGGTGTCAAAGGGATCAGGTATCAGGTATCATCAGAACAAAAAGTCTTGCCATAGTGAATGAGGGGGGCAGTAAGAAGTGGAGACTCAAAGCCCATTTGTAGGCCACTGGACATCCCCTAAAAGAGGGTCTTGGGGAGGAGACAAGCCAGTCAGGGTGCGATGTAGCAACGATGAAAAATACAACTTTCCTCTAGTTCCTATATCCTTCCTACTCCCCGACTATCAGGATCCCAATTCTACCTTACAAATCTGACTAGACCAGAGGATGTACACTGGTACATATAGGAACTGGAAACGCAAGGAATCCAGGGCGAATGATCCTTTCAGGACCAGGGGTGTGAGTGGCAATACTGGGAGGGTAGAGGGAGGGGGGGGTTGGAAGGGGGGCAACCGATTACAAGGATCTACATGTGACCTCCTCCCTGGGGACAGACAACAGAAAAGTGGGTGAAGGGAGACGTCGGACAGGGAAAGATATGACAAAATAATAATTTATAAATTATCAAGAGTTCATGATGGAGTGGGGAGCGGGAAGAGAAGGGGAAAAATGAGGAGCTGATGCTAGGGCCTTAAGTGGAGAGCAAATGTTTTGAGAATGATGAGGGCAATGAATGTACAAATGTGCTTTACACAGTTGATGTATGTATGGATTGTGGTACGAGTTGTATGAGCCCCTAATAAACCAATAAAAAAAAGTTGTTAGCTGCTGTGGGATTGCAGCCCACATACCTGTGTCTGAAGGTTAATGCATTGGGTACTTGGGGGCACAATTCACTATAATTCGCCTATGCCGTAAATGCAATCTATTGGGTTCACAGTTTGAAAATTGGAGTTTACCTTTGGCAAGGAGACTGTTGAATTCAATAGGAAAGCTGAGGTTTCTTTTTTTATATTAAAATTTAAATATTTATTTAAAAGTTAATTATATTATGTGTGATACTACTGTGATTTTTTTAAAAGGTTTGCTTTCATACTTCTTTTTTTTTCTTAATTAGGGGCTCATACAACTCCTGTCACAGTCCATACATACATCGATTGTGTAAAGCACATCTGTACATTCATTGCCCTCATCATTCTCAAAATGTTTGCTCTGGAAAACTGAGGTTTCTGTAACACCAGCATGACTTTTGTTTTTGTGTCCCAGTTCAGTAGAGCCTTATTTGAGATACTTCTTCATCATAACATAATAAGTTTTCAAATTCTATGTTGTAATTACATACTGTTAAAGATATTGTCTAAGCGATCAGAATAATAGAGATATGTACACTCATTTCTCAGGGGTAAGGCTGTGGATAAACCAGAGTAAACCTTTGTTTGGGGTCTCCAGCTGATGTTAAAGCTTAATGTGAAAGTTTTGGGGGTCCAGAAGGACTCCCCAAGTAACCCCCTTCCAAAAACCTCATCTACTGAAAATCCTACTACAGTTCTGCTCTAACACCATAGGGTCATTAAGAGTCAGAACTGGCTAAATGGCAACTGATTTTTTAATGCTTTATTTACTTATTATTTCTTATTCATTTACATTCCTATGGGAAGGGTCTATGGTGACTTTAAAAACAGAAGCATATTGACTAAATGGCCCAGGGGCCACATCTGAGGGCCTCTGATTACAGAAGGGAGATGTTGAATCCGACTCCTCACCAGCCATGGCCTATGCCACAGGCAGAGATCAGACATGCCACCACTTTCATCTTTCTTCCTCCTCTCTGACACCACCATTCCTCCAATGGCACTGACTTCTCTGCTGGGTTCGATCATGTATTGCAATGGCCACATAGAAGTCATGAAGTTGACTTTTGTTTGATTAGAGAAGTTAACAAATTCCCATAAATCAGGATCAATAAGCTGTTTAAGGATCCAGCCATTGGTCCCTAGTACCTAGTACCTATCCTCAGACTTCCTCGGCTTCTCAATCACCTGGTCCCTTAGCTTCTGCTCCTGTGGGCTAGGAAGCTCACTGTCCCTCTGCTTCACAGTCTCAGTCTCTGTTTTGCTTCTCTGCTCTGTCTCATGGTCTCCTCGCCTTGGCCTCTGAGCTCAGAGTGGCACAGCCATTACTACTTCCTCCACTTTAGGATTTCAGATGCGCTCCTCGCTGCTCCTGAGATTTCTCTCTCTTCTTCTGAAATGGCACTCTTACACACAGAAGAATGACGTTAATGCCAATGTGTCATTTTTCTTTCAGCAGAAACAAACGGGGAGGGCATATGACTTGGTCCATACCCTCTAAAAAGGTACTGCCTGCACTGAGATGCTTACGTGCTCACTGATTCAGCTTTCCTCCTGCTGTCGGTGTCATTGCGTGTGTTTTGTGAGATGGAGGAGGACTTTGTAGATTGGTGTCAGACATAAGGTCTAATGTTGGTCCTGTGGGCTTGGACAACACTGGGTTGGGAAGCTTGCTTAATGTACACTTACCCTTTATATAAAATTCTCTCTTATACTGGTGTATATTGTTGCTGGCTTTATGGATGGCCTGTCCTGATTTGACTTTGCTTATGGATGCGGCCTTCACAAGGTTCCAACTGGAATGAAGATTCTTCACGTCAAAAAATATGATCGTCTCCTCAGAGCACTGGGTTGATGTAAGTGGGAAGTAGAGAAATTAGATACCCAAAATTGGGGGATGAAGGCATAAAGTGGTTGGCTTGAAAACTTTCATAGGTGGGGGAACATATTCACAGGATTATAGGATTAAGGTGTAGGTGTTACTAACTAAAATAATTAGGCTAAAGAATTGTGTACTGGTGCCAAGTTGGCAAGGGATGGATTGAGATCATTGAGGTTTATTGTGCCAACCTGGCCCATAAACACATGTGAGGCTAATTGAAGGACAGAGAGATAAGTGGCTCCGTGAGCCTCACCTTCCTAGCTTTCGGGTCTCTTGCTTCCTAATGGTCAGACTGCTTAGCCAGTTCCCAGCTCCAGCTTGCAAGGCTCACTTCCTGCAAGACATCCCTGAAAAGGAGCCACCTGGACCTACCCCGATGCAGCCCTGAGTGCTGGAGCAGCTGTGTGGAATCCCCTGCCAGCTCTGAGATGCTTACACACTCACTGATTTGGCTTTTCTCCTACAGTCAGCGTCATTGTGTGTGTTTTATGAGATTAAGGAGGACTTTGTAGATAGGTGTCAGATATATAGGCTAATGTTGGACTTATGGCCTTGGACAGCACTGGGTTGGGATGCTTACTTAATGTACACTTACCCTTTATATAAAACTCTGTCTCATACATATGAGTTTCTGTGGATTTGTTTCCCTAGTTTACCCAGACTAAAACAGGTGCAGACTCAAGATACATTGCACCTTAAGCTATTCATTAGCATAACAAACAATTCTCTCCAAAATGGGCTTACAAACAGTCAGAGAGGCTAGAATTTATAATATATCACAAAAAGGATTACGGCTGGCAGGAGCATATTAATTGACTATACCTTACATATACAGTCATAGTAATTATTATTGTAAATAGAATGAGAAGGTCAAGATAAGGGTGCACATTATAGTTGCCAGCATAGTTATTATTCCTGAAAATTAGATTCAACTCTGAGCTTCTAGGCAAAGAATGGAAGATTCTATGGCAAAAATATTGAATGTAGGGAGCATCAAGAGAAGATGTAAAGCAAACACAGAGTCACTCTACCAAAAAGAACTAGTTAGCATTCAACCATTTGAGAAGGTGGCCTATGAGCAAGAACCAAAGGTGCTGAATGAAGAAGTTCAAGCTGCACTGAAAGCATTAGGCAAAAACAAGGCTTCAGGAATACCAGTTGAAATGTTTCAATAAACTGATGAAACACGGGAAGCACTCACTTCAAATGCCAGGAGATTTGGAAGACAGCTATTTAGTCAGCTGACTAGAAAAGATCATATTTGTACTCAAAGAAAGGTGACCCAACAGAATGCTCAGATTATAGAACAATATCATTGATAGAGCATGCAATTAAAATTTTGCTAAACTTTACCCAACAATGGTTGCAGCAGTGCACTGACAGGGAAGTGCCAGAGGTTTAAGCTGGTTTCAGAAGAGGATGTGGAACAAAGGCCATCATTACTGATGTCAGATAGATCTTGGATGAAAGCAGAGAATACCAGAAAGATGTTCATCTGTGTCTTATGGCTATGTGAAGCCATGTGACTGTGTGGGCCATAACAAACTATTGTTAACCTGGAAAAGAATTGGAATTTCAGAATACTTCATTGTGCTTAGGATGAACTTGTATATGGATCAAGAAGCAGTTAAATGAATAGAACAAGGGCATACTTGGTTTAAAATGGTTTAAAATCAGGAAAGGTGTGTGTGAAGGTCGTATCCTATTACCATACTTATTCAATCTGTTAGTTGAGCAAATCACCAGAGAAGTATGAAGAAATATGTGGCACCAGGATTGGAAGAAGGCTTATTAACAACCTGTGATATGCAGATGACACAATTGCCTGCGTACAGTGAGAAGGACTTGAAGTACTTGCTGATACCGATCAAGGATTGCAGCCTTCAGTATGGACTACCTCTCAATGTAAAGAAAACAAATATCCTCACAAATGGACCAATAGGGAACATCATGGTAATTGGAGAAAAGGTTTAAGTTATCAAGGATTTTTGTCTTGTGTGGGTTCACAATCAATACTCATGGAAACAGCAGTCAAGAAATCAAAAGATGCACTGTATTGGGTCAACCTGCTGCACAAAACCTTTTACATCATTGAAATGCAAAGATGTTACTTTGAGGGCTAAAGTGTGCTTGACCCAAGCCACGGTATTTTCCATTGCCTCATATACATGTGAAAGTTGGAAACTGAATAAGGAAAAATGAAGAAGAATCAATGCATTTGTGATGGTAGGTAAGAATGCTGAAAATACCACGGACTTCTAAAAGGATAAAAAAAACCTTATGTTGGAAGTGCTCCTTAGAGGCAAGGATGGTGAGACTTCATCTTACATACTTTGGACATGGTGTCAGGAAAGATCAGTCCCTGGAGAAAGATAGAATATTTGGAAGTAGAGGGAAAGCAAAAAAAAAAAAAGGAAGGCTCCCCAGAAGATGGGTGGACACAGTGGCAGCAACCATGGGCTCAAGCATAAGAAAAGTTGTGAGGGTGGCGCAGGCGTGGACAGTGTTTCAGTCTGTTGTGCACGGGGTTGTTATGGGTCAGGACCAAGATGATGACACTTAACACCAAAAAATGTATATGTGGCCATGGTTACGTTGAGAGAGAAAATATATTTTCTCTTTTCTCAAATAACCTACAGACCAAAAATATTACCATGTTTAAGAAGCTATTCATCCTTTAAAAATATCATTTATCGTATTGCCAAATAGAAGATTTCAAAGTAACAGCTCCCGAAGACAAAGAAGAGCGGTAAGATGAAATGTGCATAGACGTAGAGCTGCAAAACCAAAATGGAAGAGCATGCTGAGCTTTCCCAGGCAGAAAGAACCGGAGAAGAACAGTCAACTCTTGAGTTGAAATCTTGAAGGGTTCTATGGGCAATATATTGAATGGTGCAGGAAGGAGCAAAGAAAAATGGAAGAAATGCATAGGCATTGTACCAAAAACAATTGCTTGGTGCTCAATTATTTCAAAAGGTCACATCTTATCAAGAACCAGCAGCACTGAAGGAAGAAGTTAAAGTTGCACTGAAAAGACTGGCCAAACAAGGCTCTAGGAATTGACAGTATGCCAATTAAAATGTTTCAACAAATGGAGGCAGTGCTGAAAGCATTCATTCATCTATGCAAGACAACTATCTGGCCAACTAGCTAAAAGAGGTTCATATTTATGCCTCCCCAAAGCAAGTGATCCTACAAAATGAACAGATTATCGAACAATATCATTAATATCACATGCAGGTAGAATTATGATGAAGATAATTCCAGATGGAGTGACCATAGCAGTATATAGACTGACTCAAAACCCAAACTCACTGCCATGGAATCTATATGGACTCATAGTGACCCTAGAAGACAGAGTAGAACTGGCCCTGTGGGTTTTGAAGACTGTAACTCTTTACAGGAGTAGAAAGCCCTGTCTTTCTCTCACTGAATGGCTGGTGACCTCTACTGTGGATCACAAATAACCATTGTGCCACCAGAAATGTTAAAAATTCAAGTCAGGTTCAGGAGAGGACATGGAAAGCGTCAGATAGATCTTGACTAAAAGCAGAAAATTCCAGGAAAACATTTCCCTGTGCTTTGCTGCATGCAAAGATATTCAACTGTGTGGATCCTAGCAAATTATGGGAAAATTTGTATGGGAATTTCGGAACTCTTGATTGTGCTCATGCAGAACCTGTACTCAAACAGCAAAAGTACTACATAGTTTAAAATCAGGAAAGGTATGCACCAGGTCTGTATTGCCTCATCATACATATTGAATCTGTATACTGAGCAAGTTATACAAGAATCTGGATATGGAATCAGGATTGGAAGAAGGCTCACTACCAACCTAAGAATTGCAGTTGACATAGCCTTACTTCGTGAAAGCAAAGAGGACTTGAAGTTCTCATTTATGAAAATTAAAGACTACAGCCTTCAGTATGAATTACAACTCAATGTAAAAAATTTCACAACTGGACCAATACGCAATATCATGATAAGCAGAAAAAATACTGGATATGAAGGATTTCACTTGGATCCACATCAATATCCATGTAAGCAGCCAATGTAGTACATTGGACAAATCTGCTGCAAAAGACCTCTGTAAAATGTTCAAAAGCCAAGATGTCACCTTGAGGACAGAGGTGCCCTTGACTCAAAAAATGTCGATTACATGTCCAGCATAGAAAAGCTGGACAATAAGTAAGGAAAACCAAAGAATTGATGGCTTTGGATTATGGTGTCAATGAAGGATACTGAGTATGTAGACTGCTGGACGACAGAACAAATCTGCGTGGAAGAAGGAACTAGAATACTGCTTAGAAGTGAGGATGGCAAGTCTTTGTCTCATGCACTTTGTACTTGTTATCAAGAGAGGTCAGTCCCTGAAGAAGGACATCATGCTTGGTAAAGTAGATGGTGGTGAGAGAAAAAAAAAAAAGACTCTCAATGAGATGGAGTGGCTACAGCAACAGACTCAAATGTAGAAGTAATGGTGCCGGATTGGGTAGTGTTTCATTCAGTTGTATGTAGGGTTGCCATGAGTCAGAACCAACTCAGCAGCACTTTGCAACCACAGTACTGCAGTACGATGGGCTTGTCCATATTTATGGCCTCTCTTGCTCTTAGTTTATCTAGCTCTTAGACGATTTCCTAGGTTTCAATCTTGAAAAAGAGATTGGACATCTACATCTAATAAGATGAAGGAAGCCTCATGGAAATTAGGAAATTACTATGCAAACTCGGTGATTGAGGTCTGCCAAAAGGATTGGTCAATTATTTCATTTGCTCTGTCTTGTTTTTGGGCATATTATTATCTCTGCAGATCTATCTAAGATAGGCTGGGTAAACAATCTGGAGGAGAAAACAACAGGACTGACAGTTCTGGAGGGACACGGGAGAGGAGGAAGTGGGGGAAAGGATGTGGTGTTAACAAACCCAGGGACGAGGGAACAAAAAGTGATCCAAAGTCAGTGGCAAGGAGAGTGTAAGAGGCCTGGTAGGGCTTGATCAAGAACAATGTAACCAAGAGGAATTACTGAAACTCAAATGAAGGCTGAACATGATAATAGGACAAGAGGAAAGTAAAAGGAAACAGAGGAAAGAACTAGAAAGCAAAGGGAATTTATAGACATCTAAACACAGTCATGAATACATATGTAAATATATTTATATATGAGGGTGGGGAGATAGATCTATGTGCATATATTTATAGGTTTAGTATCAAGGTAGCAGATAGACATTGGGCCTCCACTCAAGTACTCCCTCAATGCAAAAACACTTTGTTCTATTAAACTGAAATTCCATGATGCTCACCTTCCGACATGATCGCTGAAAACAAATGTGTGCATAAGCAAATGTGGTAAAGAAAGCTGATGGTGCCTGGCTAGCAAAAGATATAGCATCTGGGGTCTTAAAGGCTTGAAGGAAAACAAGTGGCTATCTAGCTCAGAAGCAACAAAGCCCACATGGAAGAAGCACACCAGCCTGTGTGATCACAAGGAGTTGATAGGATCAGTTATCAGGCCTCAAAGAACAAAAAATGATATCATTGTGAATGAAGGGGAATGCAGAGTGGGGACTAAATTTCCAGCAGGCAACTGGGCATCCCCTTACAGAAGGGTCACAGGAAGAAGACAAGCCAGTCAGTGTGCAGGGTAGCAATGATGAAATATATAACTTTCTTCTAGTTCTTAAATGCTTCCTCCCCCCGACTATCATGATCCCAATTCTACTTTACAAATCTGGCTAGACCAGAGGATGTACACCGGTACAGATAGGAACTGGAAACACAAGGAATTCAGGACAAATGAACCCCTCAGGACCAGTGGTGAGAGTGGAGATACCAGGAGGGTGGAGGGAAGGTGGGGTAGAAAGGGGGAATCTATTTCAAGGATCTACGTACATATCACCCCATCCCTTGGGGATGGACAACAGAAAAGTGACTGAAGAGAGACATTGGACAGTGTAAGACATGACAAAATAATAATTTATAAATTATCATGGGTTCATGAGGGAGGGGGGTCTGGGAGAGAGGGGAAAAATAAGAAGCTGATACCAAGGGCTCAAGTGGAAAGCAAATGTTTTGAGAATTATGAGGGCAACAAATGTACAAATGTCCTTAACACAATGGATGGATGGATGGATGGATGGATGGATGGATGGATGGATGGATGGATGGATGGATTGTGATGAGTTGTACGAGCCTCCAATAAAATGACTTTAAAAAGAAGTTGAGAAGAATATCATTAACATCAAGAAGGAAATCCAGAAGTCCCAGGTGGTATCTAGCTGATGCCACCTGTCTCTGCCATTTCCCCCAAGACACAGGCTCAGGCTGGAAGTAGCAAAAAGGTGGAGCAGAAGAGGAAAGAGAAGATAATTGAATAAAAAACTTTTAGTTTAAAGAATAAGAGCGAAGCAACAGAAATTTGTCAAGACTGTTACTCATCAAATGAAATTTCCTCAACAAAATCCACACCAGTAGGACAAAGCGAAGCCGAAAAGTAATTGAAGAAAGATGACAAGAAGAACCACAGAAGCTAAATGAACTACTCAAACCTGTCGTTACTGCTCAACAAACAGGTAAAGGCGCAGATACTAAATCCTTGGTATGTGCATTTCTCAAGCAAGGACAGTGCCTTAAAGGAGAGAAGTGTAAGCTCTCTCCCGACTGGACTCTGGAGAGAAACTGGGAAAAGCAGTGTTTACATTAATGCAATAGATGAAGAACTCAAAAAAGATATCACGGATAATTGGGATAAGAAGTAGTGAACACAAAGCAGTAAGGCATCAAAGAAAAAAAAAACAAAAACTCAAATAGCGTGCAAGTATTTCCTTCAAACTATTGTTGTTAGGATGGATTGATTAGAGAAACAAATCCAGTGACATTCATATATATGTGTAAGAGAGAACTTTATATTAAGAAGTAATTATATATCAAGTAAACATCCCAGCCCAGTCCAGATCAAGTCCCTAAGTCCAATACTATTCTATAAGTCAGATACTATTCCATTAGTCCCTCTTCAGAGTCACACAGCCACATGCAATGATGCAGAATGCAGGAACATTACTGGGCGGGTGCAAAGTCTTGTGGATCCAATGGCAGTGGCAGCATCATAGGGCTCTGGCAGCTCCCTGTGTGTCTTTTCAACAGGGAGGTGAAGGTAGAGAGAGTGTGGAAGTTCCCCAAATCCTCCTTATGAGAAGGCCATGCCCACCAGAAGGTACCACCAGGTTGTGGCCTGATTGACAGACTAGACTCCATCCCTACAGTTTTATATCTCCAAGTTGTCAACTTGCGAAGGGTTGGGGTTTAGCCTGTCAATCAGGTCACAGCTTGATGACCTCATTCTGGAGTCGGGAAGGAGATAAATAGCTCAATGGAGGGCAGACACTCTGCTTCATATTCCTGTTGACAAGCAACATGGATCTATGCTGATGGTAGCCAGAGTCTTAGAGCTGGAGGAGTCATGTGGAGACCCATGGCAGTGCTGAGATGTTTCCACTGTCACTGGATCCACAGACTTTCTACCCCCTGGCCTGTGATCATCTGGCATTCAGTGTCATTACATGTGTTGTGTGTCTGAAGAGGAATTTATAGACAGCTATCGGACATATGGGCTAATACCATACTTATAGATACTGATCTAGACTGAGCTGGGATGTTTTCTTAATATACAATTATTCATTTATATAAAGCTCTTTCTTATCTACATATGGATATCGATTAATTTGTTTCTCTAGTCCTTCCAGACTAACACACAACCACACTACTGAAAACAACAAGCATGGCCAATTTGGGGTAATCCCTGGAGAAGGTGACGTGTGTGTGTGTCGTCATGTACTTACCCCTGGATTTGTGTTGAAAAAAGATAAAAAGAAGATGACATCTCATTAGAAGATCTCATTGAAAGAGTGTTCTCTTCTATGTCCAAATGTTACCAAAATCACTCTAGAATCTTTTCTTGTATGGAAAAAGAGGAGTAGACAAGAAAAGATTGATAAACGAGCAGATATGGAAAAAAGCAGGCTTCGAAGCAGAGAAAGCACTAGTGATCAGTGGTCGTGAGGGGTTTGAATTTCGTCTTGAACTGGTTGATGATGATGATGATGATGAAGCAGCAGCAGCAGACGATAACCTGTTATACCCAGGAAACAGGCGGTGATAAGGTTGACGATTCTGTGACTGTAAATGACATAGATTTAAGCCTGTACAATCCAAGCGTTGTAGATGAGACAGGTATTACAGCAGCCAGTCTTGAACGATTCAGCACATAGACTTCAGGAAAGGATGGAAACAAATGAAATGAAGCTTCAGAGGTGGGGCAGAAAATGGGGAGAGAAGTGACTTGAGGGAGGATAACGAAAGGAGCCACAGGACAATGGAGCCCCTGATGCTGTTCCTGTTGATGAAAATCCTTTCCCTGGGAAGATTGGGATGAGCTAGGAGAGGAATTCAACATGCTTGATTTACAAAAATGACATCAAACAAGGTAATTGTGCTAGTCTGGGTAGACTAGAGAAACAAATCCATGGACACACATATGTGTATAAGAAAGAGATTTATATACAAGAGCAATTGAACATTGAGAAAACACCCCAGTCCAGTCCAGATCAGGTCCGTAAGCCCAACATTAGTGCATATGTCCGATACCAATCTATAAAGTCCTCTTCAGACTCACCAAACACATGCAATGAAGCCAAATGCAGGACGATCACAATCCAGGGGGTAGAAAGCCTTTGGGTCCAGTGGCGTTGTAAGCAACTCAGCGCTGGCAGAGGTCTCTCTGTGGCTTCTCTGGCTTCCAAGGTCTGGTTGCATCCATGTGGCTTGTCTTCTGCCATGTCTCCCAAGGAGTAGCAGAGAGAGAAGTGTTTCCCGCCTCCAAGGAGGAAGTAGCGGATTTTACAGAATTCTCAGGAGAAGACTGTGTCCACACAGAGGCCTCCTTGGCTATGATCTGATTGAGAAGCTAGACTCCACCCCTACACTCTTAATCCTCAAATTGACAAATGATTATTTATCTACCGCAGTAATGAACAAAAGAAGTCTGCTCAGCATGAGTTAAAATTCATGTCAATTTTCCACCTGGAATTATTCAATCGAATATGTGCATTTACCATGCGGCTAGTGGAGGACTAACCCTCTCCAAAAAAAGGAATGTTCTACCTACATCTTCTCTCTTGACTTTGACTATATCTTCATACTAAATTCAGAGCAGTTCCTGATACATTGAAGCATAATGGACATTTCAGAAAATGATTGATTGTTGTAGCTGCCCACTCAAGTAGGAAGTATAACTGCTTTTCCAACTTTTGGTTTTCACTGGGCGGTTGTGGTGGGGGGTGGGGGGGTGATTGTGGGGGTGGGTTTCCTGGTCGACAGAGTGAGAGAGCTGGGTTTCTTCAGGCAGAAGACTCGCTGGCAAAGTCTGTTGTCTCTGGGCACTTGACAGCAGAGCAAAAGAGCCATAACCCTTGCTTGAAAAAGGGCCCAACAACAGAGGTTAGGTCTGAGGGACCTACAACAGAGGTTCAGGGGGACCCAGTGTGAGAGCACAGGGCTCAGCAGCACAGCCTGCCTGTGGGCATGTCCTAGAAAACGTTGAGGATTGTCTAGGTTGGAAACTCTCTTGATTGATGAACTATCTCCTATCTTTTGCATTGTTCTTGTCACTCCCAAGTTGATCCTGAATCCAAACTGTGCCCTATTACATTCCTAACAAATCTCAGGATTATGAGTATGGGCCATTACAATTAATTGTCAAGCCCAGGGCAGCAGAGAACCAGATAGAGTGTCATGGAGCATATGACTGCTGTCAGAAGTGGAGAGTGGTGATAGGTCTGAACTCCATCTTATAACAATCAGCTTTTGGTTGACTTTTCTTTTTTTTAAGTTTTATTGACTATGATTCACATACCATACAATTCAATGGTTCAAAAGTATTTTTTAAGTGGAGTGGTGGTGATGGTGGTGAAGGAACTGATACCAAGGGCTCAATGGGAAGTAACTGCCTAGAAAAGAATGATGGCAACATATGTACAAATATGCCTGATACAATTGATGTATGGATTGTAATAAGCATTGTGAGAGCCCTCAATAAAATGACCCCCAAAAAGAAAGAAAAAGATGATGGCAACATATGGACAAATGTGCTTGACACAATGGATATATGGATTGTTATAAGAGCTGTAAGAGCCCCCAATCCCGTGGACACGTTATGATCCCACAAGCTGGTGTGCTTCTTTCATGTAGGCTTGCTGCTTCTCTATTGGATGACCGCTTGTTTAACTTCAAGCCTTTAAGACCCCAGAAACTCCCCATTTCCTCTGCCTTTCCCCCCCACTCCTTTCCTGTCATAACTCTTAGGAAGTGTTAATCTAGTTGCTGCCTCTATGGGTTTATCTATGTATCCTGTATTTCATTGAAAGAAAATCATACCAAAAAAAATGACTACAAAATAAAACAGAATAACCTCAATCCAAGAGAAAGCAAAAGTAATAGAAACTAGAATTATTGGTTGATCTCTCCCTCTGAGGTTAGATGAGGTCTTATACTAATACTACTATGAAGTATTTGAAATAAGCCAACTGCTTCCCTCAGTATCAGAGCCGTTCTAAAGTAAACCATGAAGTGGCTAAACTTTGTCTTTAGTTTGCCCTTTGCCTCTCTTTTCCTTTTCTGAGCCTTCCCCAGAATCCAAAGCTTACTCAAGAGCCAATCAACTGCCCGCCTTTGCCCTACTTAGGCACTTAGTGGTCATGCAAATAGAGCTGATGCATCAATGGAGTAACACTTGGAGCTTTTCAATATGTTCCCTAACACAATTACCCCGTGGGAACTTTCTGAGCGAGGACCTTATCCAAAGGTAGGACTGTACTAGAAGGGCCTACAAAGATCTTCAAAGCTCTTTGACAAGGGCGTTTTCTGAGTGGGTAGTTCACAAAGATATCTCACCACACCGACATAAATTGGCAGCCCAATTCCCTTCAATTCGATTGCCTTGCTTCTATAAAGTATTTCTCCATAAGTAGATATGTGAACAAGAATTTCCCTTTCTGACAAACTCACCATCTGCTGACTCATAGCGACACCATAGAATTGTCCCTGTGGGTTTCCAAGGGGGCAAATCTAAGAAAAAAAATCTAAGAAAAAAAAAGTTTTACTGGCATACACTTCACCTATTACACAATTTAGTCATTCAATCACATTAAGAAGATTTTTGCAATCATCACCACAATCAATTTCAGAACATTTTCTTCTCATACTCACTGTTGTTAGCTCCCCATTCCCCACATCCTCTCCGGCCATGCCCCTGTGCAGTTAGTATTGCTGTAGAATCTACCTCTCCTGAATTTCATCTACAGAAAACCATGCAAAATAAAACCAGGACGCAAACAAACAAGCCACAGCAGCAATGACTAGAAATAAACCCAGAAACACCTCGATTAAAGAGAATACAGAAAAAGATTAAATTAAAATTTTAAAACGAGAAGGCAGAAAATATTAAAACTGAAACAACTTTAAAGTGGAGGAGAATCAAGTAATAAGGTATTACATTTTAATCTAACTATATCTGCCATAATCTACAATGCTGTCTGTCTGATAGCAGGCTTCTCACAACCTCAGTTGTGGTCAGAGGGGATTCACCAGAGGTTTAGTCCACGTGTAGTCCCTGCAAATGGAGTTTGGGCTTCCACTGCCATCCATAGCCTTTTGCAAGCCAGGCGTTCACAACTTAAGCTCTGATACCACTCCCTCCTTCAGATTTGGGCGTTATTATCTACAATCCATGGATCACATAGCCTGGTATGCTTCATCCATGTAGTTTTAGTCGATGCCTCACTTAGGTAGCTGCTTGTTTGAAAACAAGCCTTTAAACCTCAGATACTATTCTCTCTGATAGCCAGGCACCATCTGTTTTTCCACTACACTTTCCTATCGCACCCATAGCTCCAAAGGTCTCTTCATGAGGGTCATGTCATAAAGACTTTTTGTTCTTAAATTGGGGCTAGAATTAAGTGTGAACCCCAAGTCTATTCATATAGCTTTGATTTATATGTGTCTCTGGTTCACTTTAGAGACATCATTATCATTTTATGTTAGAGAACATTATTGCTCATTCCCTTTGGGGCATAAGGTAATTCTATTGATGGTATCATTCATTTAGTCAAGCTTTCAAACACTTTCAAAAAGGAAATTTTTTTGCAAATATAGTTCAGCTTCAGACTGCAATACATGGGTTATTGATTTATACAAATTAAACTCTGAAGTTACTGGACTCTATTTTCTCAAACAAGAAGTTGGTGATAGGGCAAAACTTTCAATAATGTTCATTCCCAAAGGCCAAAACCATGTCTTCCAGATTAACAAATGTCATAAGAAAGCAACTAGAGCATTAAAATAGTAAATATATAGTAGTCCCAGGCCACCATTCATTGTATACTTTCCAAGCAAGAGATGCAAACCAAAGTCCAAAGACTACTGCCTAATCTTGGGTTAGCAGTCTTCTGCTTCTTCTCACATTGGGAAGCTTCAGTTTTAAGTCCAAGGGAATATATTGGTTTCTTAAATATGCTACAGGTTAGTTTGAGGCAAAGCCCAGTTCACTTAGGGGTTTCTGCACTGAATCTTCCTAGTGTGGCCTATGGAGGATGTTGTGCAGCTCAAAAGGACCGAGTCTAAAATCCCCGTGGTCTATAGCACACAACCTGGGTCACCAAGGTTGGCTAGAAACTAAGTCAAAAGTGTCTAATTAGTACTGGGTTTATTCTAACCTTGGGTTCTAAATATGTTTTGCTAAGCAGTGTTTTGCTGTTTGTTTGTTTGTTTTTCCTCAATAGGAGGCTGCTTTCAGTTTACCTACCAACAAAACTGTAATCACCTTCTCCAAGACATGCAGGCCCCGCTCTCCACAACTTGACTTGAATTTCCACTCTTGTAGGAGTGTCTGTTGATTTGCGTTGACCTTAGCACAATGTTGCATGGCAGCAGCTGAGTGGTCTATTCCCTCTTGAGAAACTGATCCCAGCTGAAATGATTTTTAAGATGGACATATAAAGGGGGCTAATAGATGACTCATAGACACTACCTCATTGCTTGGGAGAGTGGATTAGAAATTACATGACTTGAAAACAGAACAGCTTATAAATATTTATAGGAGCAGAAAGCCTCATCTTGCTCCAGAGGAAGGGCTGGTTGTTCAGAACTGCACAACTTGTATTGGCGGCCCACCACATAACCCACTATGCTACCGGGCCTTCTCCCCTTTCTGACAGCAGCTGACCTCTTGATTAGCAGCCCAGCCCATAACCGCTTTGCCAATAGGGCTCCTGTTTTTTGACAGTCCATGGTAATTTCAATATTCTTTGCCAACATCATCATTCAAACGCATCAAAACATTTGTGGTCTTCCTTATTCATTGTTCAGCTTTCACAAGCATATGAGGCAATTGAAAATACTACAGCTTGGGGCAAGTACATCTTGTTTTGAGACATCTTTGCTTTATAATACATTTTTTTTTGCTCTATGATACTTTAAGATGTCTTGTGTAACAAATTTTCCAAATGGAATATATTGTTTGAAGTCTTGACTGCTGCTTCCATGAGCATTGATTGTGGCTCCAAGTAAAATTAAATCCTTGACACCTTCCATCTTTTCTCCGGTTGTCATGATGTTACCTTTTGCTCCAGTTGTGAGAATTTGGGTTCCTTGCATTGAGTTCTAATCCCTACTGAAGGCTGGATTGCTTCATCTTCATCAGGAAGTACTTCAAGTCCTTTTTACTTTGCTTGTGCAAGGTTATTTCATCTGCATATGTTGCTTGTTAATGAACCTTCCCCCAGATTCTTGGATTATTTGCTCAGCATACAGATGGAATAAATATGGTAAAAGCATACAATCTTGACACATGCCTTTCCAAGCAGTACATTGTTGCCATGTTCGAATGACTGTATCTTGATTCTGCATGAGCACAATGAGATGTTCTGAAACTCCAGATCTTTGCGATGCTACCCATAGGTTTTTACGTTAAATGCCTTTCTGCAGTAAAAAAAAAAAAGCCACAGGTAAACTTTCTGATATTCTCTGCTTTCAGCCAAGATCCATGACAGTAGCAATGCTTTCCCTGGTTCCATGCCCTCATCCGAATCTGGCTTGAATTTCCAGCAGCTTCCTATAGATGTACTGCTGCAACCACTGTTGAATTGTCTTCAGTAGAATTTACTCGCATATGCCATTAATGATATTGTTTGATAAAAATTTCACATTCTTTGAGGTCACCTTTCTTTGGAATGGACACAAATATGAATCTCTTTCAGTTAGTGGGCCAGGTAGCTGTCTTCCAAATTTCTTTCCATAGGCAAGTGAGTGCTTCCAGTGCTTCATCAGCTTTCTGAAACATTGCCATTGGTATTCCGTCAATTCCTGGAGCCTTGTTTTCACCAGTGCCTTAAGTGTAGCTTGGACTCCTTTCTTCAATACTATTCGTGCTTGATCATATGCTGTCTCTTTAAATGGGTAAGTGTGGACCAATTCTTTTTGACACAGTACCATTTTCTTTGGATATGTTACATCATTCAATATTTTGCCCATAGAATCCTTCAATATTTCAACTCAAGGCTTGAATTTTTTCTTCAGTGCGCTCTTCCTTTTAGGGTTTCTAACTCCACATCTTTGTCTATGTCATTGCAATGTCTTACTTTTTCTTCTCAGCCTGTGCCATGAGATTTTCATGTACTTCTCCTTCACTGAACCCATCTTCTATTTGTGTTGGCTACTCTGTGTTTAGGAGCAAGTTTCAATGTTTCTTCAGTCTCTTCTTTCTTTTGTTATTTTAAATAACATTTTGCTTTCATTGTGTAAGATGTTATTTTTTTAAGTTTATTTTATTTCTTTTAAAAATGTTTAATAATTTTATTGGGAGCTCTTACAGCTATCATAACATTCCATAGTTCAATCACATCAAGCATTATTGTATAATTGCTACCACAATCCGTTTCAAAACATTGTCTTTCTTCTTGAACTTCTTGATATCAATTCCCCTTTATCCCCTCCACCCCCCACCCCAGAAACTCATATTTATTTGTTTATTTATTTCAATAGCTTACATCATCCAATATATACAATCACATACAAATCTGTTGTTCAAATCAGTGCTATCAGCTCCCTGTTTCCACTCTTTCCCCCATTTCTTCCAGTATCCTCAGGGAACCATTACTCCTATTACTGTTTCTGAAGGGTTAGCTTTCTTGGCTTTCACATATGGAATGATCTTAATTATACAAATGAACATACGGAAGTCTAACATGATTAATGAGGTAACATAAAAACCATAATAGTAAGAGGAGGAAATATTAAAGTGTAAGATGTTCTTGATGCCATCTGACAAGTTATCTGGTTGTCAGTAACTAGTGCTCAGTGTGTCAAATCTGTTCTTGAAAGAATCTCTAAACTCAGATTGTGTGTACTCAAGTGGTATATTGGCTCCCATGAATTTGTTTTCATTTTCTTCAGCTTCAATTTGAACTTGCATGAAAACAATTGATCCATAGTTGATCCCTGGTGGTTGTCAGCGTTGTAAAATTTTATCTGTAATCTCCAGCTTTGTTTCTATCACCAAAGTTCTATTTTCAAACTACTCATTCTCCCTCTTTGTTTCCAACTTTCACATTATGTTATATATTGCATGTAGGAAAAGGGATATATAGCTCTACTTTTTAACTCCCAATTTAATTTGTTTGTGTTTCTAGTCCATTAACATACCATCAACCAGTAGTTAGCACCCACAGCAGAGACAAAGCTCCTGGGCAAAGCTTAGAACCCATACAAACATACATTAACAGCTGTCTTGTTTCTTACTCGATTATTATTTTTCAAACGTTTGCCACTGTCCCTATCCTTTAATTTTTCTCTCTTCAATCTAATATCTAAATTTTATTTCATAGCACAATTAACCTATCTTTTAGATTTTCTTTACTTCTCATTCCCAAAAACAAAACGCTGACAGTATTCTTACATCTAAAAAAATCTTCTTTTCTTTGAAATATTAGTACCCATTCCTCCCTGATTGCAAACAGGCATATTTTGGATCTAGCTTCCTTTCTTTTAAGCTACCAAATAATACTACCAGATCCCTCCCATTTTCCCTTCTCCTTGTGCATATTATTTCCCTTCTCCCTCAGTTAACACTTCCTCTCCCACTTTCTGATCACTCCCCTAACACTGAATCTAACACTCTCCACCCCACAGAGATACTTAGAACTGTCTACCACCTCTCTGCTGCACCACCTAACGAGTTCACCACTCCCACATAGCATTGCTGCCTTAGCACCCCTAATAGCGACTCCAGGGAAACAGCAGAAGGTCTCTATCGATGCGCGTGCACGCGCGAGCACACACACACACGAGAAACAGAAACAAATAACTGAATACCAGCCAGATCTAAACATAATGCCTGAAAACAAAGGCAATGGATTGACCAGGAAAAAGAATCGAAAAGAATTCTAATTGCACTCATACAGCAGCTGAAAGAAGAGTCTGAAGAAAAAGTGAAACAATAGAAAAGTTAGTACCTCCACTACATGCTGTAGAACAATGGTTCTCAACCTGTGGGTCGTGACCCTTTTGGCAGGTGGACCGGCCCTTTCACAGGGGTCGCCTAACACCATCAGAAAACACAAATTAAACTGTTGACTGTGTTTGCAACTGTGCAATGAGCTGAATGCGCTGAACAGTGCTATTTCACACTGAAGTGAGATGGTTCTCGAGAAAAAGTTTTAAAACGTATTTTTTAGCTTTGTGATAAACTCAAAATGTTTTTTAATCAGAAAGCAAGGCCACATTTTGAAGCACTTTTCAGCGATAAAAGTGAACTGCATAAAATAGCTTACCTGGTTGACATCTTTCCCATCTTGAATGAGTTAATGTATCACTGCAAGGATCAAATGCAACATGCCTCAATTTGTCTGGAAAGATCCGGTCATTCCAAATGAAACTTCAGCTTTGCAAAAAAAAAAAATTAGGTGAAAATAAAATGTACATATTGCCGGCTTACATGACATTGAGCCAGACAAAAGGATTACGATGATAATTTCTGTGAAAGTCAAAACCTCCAACAACTAGAACAGAGTCAACAGAACTACCCCTCCAATAGCAAGAGAAAAGAAATAATAAAAATCAGGGCGGAGTTAAACCAGTGGGAAGACAAAAGAACAATGCAAAGGATTAACACAACTAGAAGCTGGTTTTATGAACGAATTAATAAAATTGACACTCCCCTGGCAAAGCTTACCAAAGATAGAAAGGAGCAATCATCAATAGCCAGGATGAGGGATGATTCGGGGGCAATAACAACAGACCCCAATGAGATAAAAAGGATAATCACAAAGTACTATGAAGGTTTGTATTCTAATGAATTCAGAAACCTGGAAGACATGGATAAATATTTAGAAAAACAATCTATCCCTAGATTATCTGAGACAGAGATCAAGAACCTCAACAAACCCATAGCGAAGGAAGAAATAGAGAGTGTCATCAAAAACCTACCAAGGAAAAAGGCCCCAGGGCCAGATGGCTACACAGCAGAATTTTACCAAACATTCAGGGAAGAGCTGACACCGATCCTCCACAAAGTATTCTATAACATAGAAAAGAACGGTAAGCTCCCAAACTCATTTTACGAAGCCAGCATTACGTTGATACCCAAACAGGGAAAAGACCCCACAGGTGTAGAGAATTATAGACCAATATCTCTAATGAACATAGATGCAAAAATCCTTAACAAAATATTGGCCAATAGAATACAAAGGAACATCAAACATATCATTCACCAGGACCAAGTAGGATTCATCCCAGCGATGCAGGGATGGTTTAACATCCGAAAATCCATCAATATCATACACCACATCGAGAAGAAAAAGGATAAAAACCATATGATAATATCCATAGATGCAGAAAAAGCATTTGACAACATCCAGCACCCATTCCTAATCAAAACACTCATGAAGATAGGATTGGAAGGCAAGTTCCTCAAGCTCATACAAGCTATCTACGAAAGACCAACAGCCAACATCATAGTCAATGGAGAAAAGACAAGAACAATCCCACTGAAAAAGGGTACAAGACAAGGATGCCCCCTGTCCCCTCTTCTATTCAATATCGTTTTGGAGGTTCTGGCCAACAACATAAGACAGCGGAAGGACATCAAAGGGATCCAGTTGGGAGAGGAGGAGGTGAAACTATTGTTATTTGCAGATGACATGATCCTATACATTGAAGACCCCCAAAACTCCACAGTTGGAATATTTACAGCAATAGAGGAATACGGAAGAGTAGCAGGATACAAGATCAATAAACAGAAGTCGGTAGGGTTTCTATACACATCGGACAGGGCCATGGAAGAGGCGATTAAGAGGGAAGTACCCTTCACAGTAGCCAAGAACAAACTGAAATACCTAGGAATATATTTAACAAAAAATACTAAAGACCTTTATAAGCATAATTATAAAACCCTTTTACAGGAAACCAAAAGTGACCTTCACAAATGGATGACCCTCCCCTGCTCATGGTTAGGTAGGCTGAACATAGTAAAGATGACAGTTCTTCCTAAAGCACTCTACAAGTTCAATGCTATACCAATCCAATTACCATCAACCTTCTTCAAAGAATTGGAAAAACTGACCACCAACTTCATATGGAGAGGGAAGAAACCCAGAATTACCAGAGAACACTTCAAGAAGAAGGACACAATTGGAGGACTCGCCCTACCTGATTTTAATGCCTACTACACAGCTACAGTGGTCAAAACAGCATGGTACTGGCACAATGATAGACACTCAGACCAGTGGAAAAGAATAGAAAGCCCAGGAGTAAAATCATCAGCATATAGACAACTGATCTTCGACAAGGGTCCCAAAAACATCAAGTGGGAAGCAGATGCCCTCTTTAATAAGTGGTGCTGGAAACAATGGATATCCACATGTAGAAAGTTGAAACAAGACGTCTACCTCACCCCATGCACAAGAATACACTCAAGGTGGATCACAGATCTAGAAGTCAAACCCCAAACCATCAGGACCATTAAGGAGGGAATCGGGACTAATCTCAGAGCACTGGCCCAGGGAGTACATAGGCTCACTGCAACAGGGAAGGGGACACACACAGGTGATCTGGAAATCGACAAATGGGATCTAATAAGAATAAAACACCTGTGCACTTGGAAAGACTGCCAAGAGGGTGACAAGGCAACCTACAGACTGGGAGAAGATTTTTAGTAATGACACGTCAGAAAAAGGGCTCATTACTAAAATCTACAACACCATCATGACCTGCAAAAAGAGGAAAACAGTTAACCCCCTAAGGAAGTGGGCAAAAGAAATGAGAAGAACTTTCACTAGAGAGGAGATCAATATGGCCAATAAATATATGAGAAAGTGCTCGAAGTCCCTTGCCATAAGAGAAATGCAAATCAAAACAACCATGAGATACCACCTAACACCCCTGAGGCTAGCCCAGATCAGTAAATCAGAGAGCAACAAGTGTTGGAGGGGCTGTGGTGAAGTAGGAACCCTCCTCCACTGCTGGTGGTCGTGCAGATTTGTACAGCCACTGTGGAAAGCAATCAGGCGATACCTAAAGAAAATGGAAATTGATCTACCTTACGACCCAGCCATCCCTCTACTGGGCATATACCCGGTTGAAGCAGCAAATAAAACACGACCAGTCATATGCACTCCAATGTTTATTGCGGCACAATTCACAATAGCAAAGACTTGGAAACAGCCTAAGTTTCCATCGATAGATGAGTGGGTTAGCAAACTTTGGCACATACACACAATGGAGTATTATGCAACACTGAAAAGCACCGATGAGCACATGAAACACGTTATTTCATGGGAAGAGCTGGAAGGAATTATGTTAAGCGAGGTAAGCCAGACCCAAAGGGACAGGTACAACATGAGTCCCCTGAGGTAAGTACACTCAGCATGACAGAAATAGAAGAATAAACATCCATCCCACAATAAACGGGAGGAAGCATAGATAGTTGGAGGGAGGACAGGCCACATCTAGGGAGGTACATGAGAGCCCAGCATAAAGAAGGAGTAGTGGGGTAGGGAGAGGGAGAACCGGGAGGGGGAGAATCTGAATGGATGGTATGGGTGGGGGCAGGGTACTAACCCACCCAGGAGAGAGTATCGGTTGTGTCCCCACAGATCTGGAACATGCATACGGACCCCAACACGACACACCAAACAAGGAGGGCAACGCAAAGTACAGAGGTCTACACAAAGAGGCTGGACGACAAGCCGGCCCAAACCAGAATTAGGCCGACCCCCACACTCGAAGGGAATACCACAGAAAACAAAAATAGATCGTCTGGAGTGGGAAAGGAACTGACCCACCACACCACATCCAGAAGGAAGCTGAAACAAAAGAAGGAGAAAGGACGTAGTGCAGTACACCTGGGTCCACCAAATCCAGGGTCGATAGACCAGCTAGAAGGGCCCGTCATACAGAGAGGACCATTCAGCTGACCACACTACGAGATATGACATCCTGCACCAACACATGGCCCTACATGGGACAGCACTGAGACACAATGGGGGATGGGCGACTGAACTGACCCCCGCCACACTGAGGCAAACACTGGGGCCGTGCAATGGAGCAGCAGAGGAAGCAGAGCAAAGGGAGCCCGAGGGAGTATAAATGATGGTCTACAGGCCAACGAAAGGACCTTGAACTACTAGCAATTTTTCTTTTAATATTTGCTATCTTTTTGCTTAGTCTTTCTTAATTTGTTTTGTTTTTTACCTTGTAAATTTTGTATGTTAGTGGCTTTTCGGCTTATCAGCGTGTCGATGTTGCTTCTGTCAAAGCCATGTTCTTATGGGCCACTTGGGTGCAGTCAAAGTCATATCCAGTTGTATGCACATATTACTATGTCAGCAGGTCCACCTAGACAAGATAGGCTGGACAAATAATGAGAGAAGAAAACAACAGGACCAACGGTCCTGGAGGGACATGAGAGCATGGGAGGTAGGGGAAGGGAGGAGGTGTCGCCCAACACAGGAACAAGGGAACAGCGAATGGGTCTAAACCAGAGGAGGGAGGGGAGGGGAGGACTGGAAGGGAGTGACCAAGAGCAAGGTAACTGAGAGGAACTACTGAATCCAGAATGAAGGCCAAACATGGTAATGGGTCGGGAGGAAAGCGAAAGGAAATAGAGGAAAGGAGTAGGGGGCAAAGTGCATACAGAGAACCCTAAATACAGA
Source organism: Tenrec ecaudatus (assembly GCF_050624435.1). Taxonomy (NCBI): domain Eukaryota; kingdom Metazoa; phylum Chordata; class Mammalia; order Afrosoricida; family Tenrecidae; genus Tenrec; species Tenrec ecaudatus. The sequence continues at coordinate 192,811,579 of NC_134530.1, read as the reverse complement.
CATGTACATATGTAAATATATTTATGTTTATGGGGGCAATAGATTTATATGCATATATTTATAGGTTCAGTAGTAGGGTAGCAGATGGACATTGGGCCTCCTCATGCATAATCCCCCAATACAATAGCACCTCGCCCTGCTAAGCAGCCACTGCAGGATATCCATCTTCCCGACATGATCACTGAAGACAGCCGTGTGTGTAAGCAAATGTGGTGAAGAAAGCTGATGGTGCCCGGCTATCAAAAAAAGATATAGCATCTGGGGTCTTAAAGGCTTGAAGGCAAATAAGCGGCCATCTAGCTCAGAAGCAACAAAGCCCACAGAGAAGAAGCACACGGCCTAAGCGAACACAAGGTGTTGAATGGACCATGTAGCAGATACAAAGGAACAAAAACAATCATTGTGTGATCACCTTCCTCACATAATGGCTGAAGACGAAAGTGTGCATAAACAAGTGTGGTGAAGAAGGCGGATGGTGCCCGGCTACTGAGAGATATAGCGTCTGGGGACTTAAAGGCTTGAAAGCAAACAAGCGGCCATCTAGCCCAGAAGCAACCGAGCCCACACGGAAGCAACACACCAACATAGGTGAACATGAAGGACAGAGGAGACCAGGTCTCCAACATCAAACACATCACCGTGAAAGAGGGGGAGTGCATGATGGGGACCCAATGCCCACCTGTAGAGAGCTGAACACCCCTTCCAGAGGGGTAGTGAGGAGGAGATGGGCCACACAGGGTTCAGTGTAACAATGAAACGCAAAACCTTCCTCTAGTTCCTGAACGCTTCCTCCCCTCCCAATCATCATGACCCCAATCCTACCTTGCCTTGCGGACCTGGTTGTACAGGATGTACAGCGGTGCAGTGGGGGTCTGGAGGCACAGGGAATCTAGGACAGACGAACCATTCAACACCAGCGGTGGGAGTGGCGACACCAGGAGGGAAGGGCATGTAGAAAGGGAGAACCGATCTCGGAGATCTATGTGTAACCTCCTCTCTGGGAGATTGTCAAGGGGGAGGCGCGTGAGGGGAGACGCCGGGGAGTGTAAGATAAGATATAATAATTATTTATAAACTATCAAGGGACCAGGGGTGGGATCGGGGAGGGAGGGGGATGGGGGAAAAAAAGGGAAACCGAGCTGATTCCAGGAACCCAAGTGGAAGGTGAATTATGAGAGTGACGAGTGCAACGAATGTATAAGGGTGCTTTGCTCATTTGATGTATGTACAGATTGTGATAAGAGCCTTATGAGCCCCAATAAATAGATTAAAAAAAAGAAAGAAAATGATTAGGGCAAAGAATGTACGGATGTGCTTTATACAATTGATGTATGTATATGCATGGATTGTGATAAGAGTTGTATGAGCCCCTAATAAAATGTTTTTTTTTAAAAAAAAAGAAAGAACACTTGCACACACTTGCAGATGAAATTTCCTTGTACTTTCCCAGTCTACCTGACACCCCATTTGCACTGACAAGAAGCCCCTTCACAGCCAGAGTTGAAGATGTTCCTGAGAAATTATTAACAGTTATGCAGTGAGAACTGATTTCTCTACAATGCCAGTTACAAAATTTTGGATCAAGTGTTTGCAGTCATATCCTGTTCCATCTGAGATTGTGTTGCTCCTTCTTCCATTTCCAACAATATCTCTTTGTGAAACAGGGTTTTCCAGCTTGTTGGTTATCAAGTCTAAATACAGAAGTAGACTTGTTGTGGAAGATGATCTTCGCTGTGCTCTTGCAAAGACTGCCCTGAAAGTTTCTGATCTGGTGAGAAAGAAGCTATCTCAACCTTCACACTGACGTTGGCTTTTTACGCATAATGTCACAAAATGTAGCAATGTAGTTTACTGTTGTTTTATTAAGACTGTTACCCCACACCGAGGCAAAACATTCAGGGAGTGCAACAGAACAGCAAGGGAATGGAGCGGAGAGGTCCCCAGGGAATGCTGAAGGTGGGCTTTGGGGCCAAGGTGTGGTGCCCCAACAGACGGGACTGGAAAACACTCCTAAAGGCCAACAAACAATCCTTGAACTAACCACAAGCTTTTCTTTCTTACTGTGTTTTGTTTTGTTTTTGTCATTGGTTTGTTGTGGTGGTTGTTTTGTTGTATATTGTTGCTTGGTTTCGCTCTGTCTTGATTTTGTACATTTGGTGCGTGTCATTATCTCCGCAGGTCTGTCTAAATAAGATAGGCTGGATGAACAGTCTGGAGGAGAAAACAATGGGACCGACAGTTCCGGGGCAGCATGGGAGAGGGGGAGGTGGGGGGAAAGGAAGTGGTGTTAACAAACCCAGGGACAAGGGGACAACAAATTAGTGGTGAGGAGGGTGTGGGAGGCCTGGTAGGGCATGATCAAGGGTAATGTAACGAAGATGAATTGCTGAAACCCTGGTGGGGACTGAGCATGATAGTTGGACAGAAGGAAAGTCAAAGAAAATAGAGGAAAGAGTTGGGAGGCAAAGGGGATTTATAGAGGTCTAGATACAGACATGTACATATGTAAATATATTTATATATGAGGATGGGGAAATAGATCGATGTGCATATATTTATAGGTTTAGTATTAAGGTAGCAGAAAGACATTGGGCCTTCACTCAAGTACTCCCTCAATATAAGATTACTTTCCTCTATTAAATTGCCATTCTATGATGCTCACCTTTCTGACACAACCACTGAAGACAAAGCGGGTGAATAAGCAAATGTGAAGAAAGCTGATGGTGCCCGGCTATCAAAAGATATAGAGTCTGGGGTCTTAAAGGCTTGAAGATAAACAAATGGCCATCTAGCTCAGAAGCAACAAAGCCCACCTGGAAGAACACACCAACCTGTGTGATCACGTAGTTCTGAAGGGATCAGTTATCAGGCATCAAAGAACAAAAAATCATATCATTGACTGCACACCTCCATGATACGATTGCTGAGGACAAACGGGTGCATAAGTAAATGTGGCGAAGAAAGCTGATGGTGCCCGGCTATCAAAAGAGATAGAGTCTGGGGTCTTAAAGGCTTGAAGGTGAACAAGAGGCCATCTAGCTCAGAAGCAACAAAGCCCACATGGGAGAAGCACACCAGCCTATGTGATCACAAGGTGTCGAAGGGATCAGGTATCAGGCATCATCAGAACAAAAGGGAGAAGTGCAGAGTGGAGACCCAAAGCCTATTTGTTGGCCACTGGAGATCCCCTTGCAGCGGGGTCTAGGGGAGGAGATGAGTCAGTCAGGGTACAATGTAGCACCGATGAAGAATACAGCTTTCCTTCAGTTCCTAAATGCTTCCTCTCCCTCCTTCCCCACTATCATGATCCGAATTCTCCCTTGCAAGTCTGGCTAGACCAGAGGAAGTATACTGGTACAGATAGGAACTGGAAACCAGGGAAGTCAGGGTGAATGATCCCTTCAGGACCAGTGGTGTGAGTGGCGATACTGGAAGGGTGGAGGGAAGGTGGGTTGGAAAGGGGGGACCGATTAAAAGGATCTACATGTGATCTCCTTCCTGGGGACGGACAGCAGAAAAGTGGGCAAAGGGAGATGTTGGACAGTGCAAGATATGAAAAAATATTAATAATATAAATTATCAAGAGTTCATGAGGGAGGAAGGAGTGGGGAGGGAAGGGTAAAAATGATGAGCTTATGCCAGGGGCTTAAGTAGAGGGCAGATGTTTTGAGAATGATAAGGACAATGAATGTACAAATGTGCTTTACGCAATTGATTTATGTGTGGATTGTGATGAGTTGTACGAGCCCCTAATAAAATGATTTTTTTTAAAAGAGCGTCCCTCTCTTTCTGCCTTCACCTTCCTGTTGGAGAGTCAGGTGGAGACCTGCCAGAGCCCTGGAGATACATCCACCACCATTGGTTCTACAAGACTTTGCACCCACTGGCTTATGATCTTCTGCATTCTTCATCATTGCATGTGGCTGTGTGCATCTGAAGTGGGATTTATGGAATAGTATTGATCTTATAGACTTGACCTGGACTGGGCTGGGATGTTTGCTTATATACAATTACTTCTTGATATAAAGTTCCTACTTATATGAGTGTCTCTGGATTTGTTTCTCTAGTCAAGCCCCTGACACATTGTGGTACCCAAGAGTCAGTTACTAGAGAAACAAATCACAGATATGGAACGCAGATGCTTGTTTTCTTCTTGGGCCAGCCAGCAGTCAGATAGGGTCACATTACTTACATCATTGCTTTCTGGGAAGAATATGGGAAGGTAAAGTCTTGATTCTTTTCTTTGATTATTGTATTCGGTTATGCCTATTTGAAATGGTGGAAATGATTGTGATTAATGTAAATTTTGGCCCCTTGAACTTCTCCTCTGAGACCATGCTGCTTAGTCAAAATGGTTGGCAGAAGGTCAAAATGGCCGGTAGAAGGCCTGGTCTTGGCTTGATGCAGCAGAGGCCTAAGGCCATTTTGCATATGAATGGGATGGTTTCTATAAGCATTGAACTTGCCTGTTTTAAGAATTGAGTTTAGGATCTGGCTGTGTGAGGTTTATACTGATTTCTTCTAACTGTTGTTATTGATATAAAAATTGATAGAAATAATTATTAGGAAGTATGAAAACAGAATTTGTAAGCTCATTACCTTCAGCCATTAAATTGGATCCTTATCAGGTATCAGGTAACAGGCATCAGAAGACTCCAAACAAACAAATATATCCACGCAAATGATAAGGGTCGAAGTGGAGACCCAAAGTCCATCTGTAGACAATTGGACATCCCTCACAGAAGGGTCACAGGGAAGGAATGAGTGAGCCAGGGGGGTGCAGCATAGCACTGATAGAACACATAGTAGTCCTCTAGTTCTTTAATGCTTCCTCCCCACCACTACCAGGTCCCCAGTTCTACCTGACAAATTCAGCATGTACATTGGTACAGATAAGAGCTTTCAACACACGGAGTCTAGGACAGATAAACCCCTCAGGAACAGTAATGGGAGTAGTGGTACCATGAAGGTAGGGGGTGGTGGGGGAGAAATGGCAAACTAACTACAATGATTGACATATAACAGCCCCCCTCGGGTGGGGGATGAACAACAGAAATGTGGGCAAAGGCAGACAGCAGACAGTATAAGATATGGATATAATAATAATTTATAATTTATCAGAGGTCCATGAGGTTGGGAAAGGAGGGGAGGGAGGGAAAAAGGAGGACCTAATACCAAGGGCTCAAGCAACAAGAAAATGTTTTGAAAATGATGATGATAGCAACATATGTACAAAATGTGTCTGATACAAGATATATGGATTGTTATAAGAGTTGTAAGACCCCACAATAAAAATGATTTTTAATTAAAAATTTGAATTTAATTTAAAAATAAATAAATTAGATCCTTAAATGGGTATAAGACAAGTCTGTAAAGAAGGATCTGAAATTATAAACCCCACCCACTGCCTTGAATGCTCAGGACATTTGCATTTGAAGAGACTGGCAGAGATTGCTGTTGACAGACTGAAGAAGGAAAAAGGGAGCCCTTTGGCTTTTTGAATTTTGAACTAGTGGTTTATGCCTGAAGCTGGAAAAATGTGGCTCTATGAAGAAACTCTCCTCTCTAGGACTGAACGTTAAAGAGAGTCTGCAGGCAGCCTCTGGCTCACTTTGTAATCACCTGGATCCACTTGTTCAGTGGAAGGGAGAGAAAAGCATCAACTGAGTCTGGCCACTGACACCCGTGGACCTGGTTCATAGGGACTAGAGGAGGAGGCAAGGGCTGGTTGACTGGTCTGAAGTTTAAAGGGTTGGTTGGAACGTGAGCCTATGGCATGACCTAACCCAAGGGGGCTAATGTTGTTGAGAATTTGGACAGAGCCCGTGCTCGAAAGGTGAGGAAGCCAATGGGCACCATGGTGAGGTTAAGTGAGGCAACCACATGGAGTCGAATAGAACCCAACAAGATGAAGAAAATTTTTGAGCCTGTGAATTGGTGACTTTCTGAACACCCTGTCCTGATTTGACTTTGCTTATGGATGCAGACTCAGAAGTTTCAAATTTGCATTCATTACTCTGTTTTAACATTCATCTACACAACAGAGTATTGTAAGCATTGATAATAATGTTCATTCCATCCATAGGCATAAAGAATTAGACAGACCTATGCTTGTAATATTTATGTATTTGTTTCATAAAACTCATTATACTTTTAATGAAATACTACATTTTTATTCCCTTGAGTTTGCTACTCCAGCAAACAAACACAAAATGTAAAGTGAAAAGTGCAAACCAGTAAAAAGATGGTTAAGATAAATCGCTCAGCCACTGATGCTCAGATAAAAGCAAAGAATATTGCAAATGAGGAAGCCAATCAAGAAGCTATTGGAAATATTTAAAATAATATTTTAATTGCTTTTATCAGATATTATATAATATCTTCATTAATATTTTATAAGATCCTTTCATATATTATAAAACAATCTAGTTTTGTGTACCTCTTATTGTTCTTATCTAAGTATTAACTGTATGAGAATATAAACTATCTTGCAATAGATATATTTTTATACTTAAAGCAGTCATTAAGGCAGTGAACCAGTTGTTAAATCATTTTAATCCCACCACTGTGTTGCACTATGTGACAGTCCCACCAGCTGTGTATGAGGGTTCCAGTGTTCCCACATCTTCACCAGAATTAGTTGTTTTCTGGCTTTGTTTTTCAATTTTTTCTATTTGCTGGAGTGAGATGATACCTCATTATTTTGATTTATATCTCTCTAATGGCTGATGATCATGAGCATTTCTTCATGTTTGTTGGCCACTTATTGAATATGTTCGTGTCTTCTGCCCATTTTTTCCTTGTTGAGATGTTAAAATTTTCTATACATTTTAGTTTTGTTCAATATGTCATTGTCAATTTTTTTCATAGTTTGTGGGTTTTCATTTTGCTTTTCTGGTGAAATCTTTTTATGCACACATGTGTCTAATTTTTAGGAGGTCCCAGTCACCTTGTTTGTCTTTTGCTATTTAAATGCTTTGAGCTATGCTTGATAGTGTATTTATGTGCTTATTTTTTCTTTGATATACTATATAGTTTTAGGTTTCACTATATAGTTTCTTTTTAATATCTGGAGGGTTTTTTTTATATGGTGTGAGACTGTTTTGCACAAGATCCTGTTTCACTTTTCTGAAGATGAGTACCCAGTTTTACCAGCACTATTTGTTACAGAGACTCCTTCTTTCTCAGTGGATGTTTCCACCCTTTGTCAAAACTGTCGATAAGTGTATAGACTTACTTTGGGGATATCGACTTTGTTCTACTGGTCCATATATCAGTATCAGTCTGCTTTCACTACTGTCGCTGTGTGGTGGCGTTTGATATTGGGAAGTGTGGGGCCTCCTACATGGTCCTTCTTTAGTAGTGCTTCACTGAACTAGGGTCTCTTTCCTGTCCTTATAAAGTTGGTGGTTAGTTTTTCCATCACTTGAATGATGATAGAATTCAGTGTGGATTACAGTATACCTGTAGATTATTTGGGGAGCTATTGGCACTTTCAAAATGTTAGATCTACTTTCTGTCTCTATAGGTTAATCAATCCTGGGTTTCATGTACCAAAAAATGGAAAAACATATAACACAACCTCAACAGGGTGACCACCCCTACCACCAGTGAGATAACACCTCTGAGATACACCTTAATTTGAACAAACAAAAAACAAACCAAACAATAAAAACTAAACATACAGAACATTTTGGAAACCAGATCAGGTCCAGCATGTATTCTCAGGGGGATCTGCTGACAAAGTTTTAACTGTTCAAGTAAGATTTATGCCTTTGATCTTCTATACTCAACTCTCTAACACATTCTCTTTAGTAATCACTTCCCTCCTATCCCTCAATTGTAGAAGACGGAGTTTACCTGAGGCTTATTTCCTATGTATTTCCACAAAGGAATCTTGGCCTCCCACTGTCATCTATTGCCTTCTGCAAACCAGATTCTCATGCTTTAGGCTCTGATATGAATTCCTCCTTTGAGTTTGGATTATATAATTCAGAATCCTTTGGTGACTGATAATGGTATGCATCTTCGACGTGGACTTAGTTGACATCTCACATAGATGGCTGCTTGTTTGGAAACAAGCCTTTTGAAGACCCCGGATACTGTTTTCTCTGATAGCCAGGCACCAGCTACTTTCGTCAGCACATTGTGCCACACACCCATCTTCTCTGTGTTCCCTCCCGAGGGTGAGTATTGAGGAGGGCAATGATGTAAGGTCTAGTTGTTCTTGAGCTGGAGCTAGGAGTTAGTGTGGCCCCAAACCCACTTCTGGATCTTTGTTTTGTTGTTACTATTCTTTTAACTTATTATTACTTGGGAATTAATATAAATGTCATTGTCATTTCATAGTTCAGTCACTCTTCTGTAATGAGTTTCCAAGCATACTTTCCCCCCTGGACTCTTGACACCATCTCACTTTTACCAGCACTCCCTCTCCTGAGCACCTCTCCCAAAGCCCTTGTTCTATTTACTGTCCCTATAGATTCATCAATCCTGGGTCTTATTTCCTGAAAAACAGAAAGACCTATACCACAGCTTCAAGAGGGTAACCCCCATGACATAGCACCTCTGTGATACACACTGATATTAGCAAACAAAAAAACAAATAAAGCAGAGCGACTGGGACAGGTTACAGGGGGAGGGGTGTACGTGGTGGGGGGTATGTGTGAAGGGCAGATGATATCAAGGATTCATGTAGAAGAAGACCGCTTGGAAACTGATTGTGATAGCATTTGTACAACTCTGCTAGACATGATTGAACTTTGGAATGAAATGATATATGTATTAAGTACCAATTAAATTTATTTTTAAAGAACAACCACCAGAAGAAAATGTTAAATCACTCTATCCATTAGGATGGTATGTTGTTCCATTTATGAATGTCTCTTTTTATGTCCGGTAGTAGTGTTTTTAATTTTCTTTGCACAGATCTTTTGTGTTTCTGATTAGATTTATCCCTAAGTGTTTGGGCTTTTGGGTGGCTGTTGTAAGTTGTGCCGTGTTCCTGATTTTCTTTTCGGGGTTCTCTTCTTTGTTGATGTAAAGCCGTATTTCCAAACCTATGGTGTAAAGGAATAGGACTGTTTTTTGAATGTTGATCTTGTGCCCTGCCACCTTGCTGAAACTTGTAATTAGTTCCAGGATTTTTCTTGCTAAGTCTTTGGGATTATTTTATGTATCAAATCATATCAGCTACAGCTAGGGATATTTGTATTTCCTCTTTGCCATTTTGGATGCCTCTTATTTCGCTGGCTGGGACTTCCAATACAATGTTGAATAGGAGTGTGATCATGGGCACTCTTCTCTAGTTCCACTTTACAAAAGAAATGCCTTGAATCTCTCCCTGTTGGAACTAATTGGCCATTGGTTCTATATATATGATTTAATTAGATTGAGAGATGTCCCTTTTATCCCTATTTTATTGTATATTTCTATCAGGAATGGGTGTTGCATATTGACAAATACCTTTTCTGTGTTGACTGATATGAACATGTGGTTCTTTCTCTTTGCTTTACTTATATAATGGATTGTGTTGATTGCTTTTCTAATGTTGAACTATTCTTGAATAGCCTGAGTCCCACTCGATTGTGATATATTATTTGTTGATATGCTGTTGGATTCTATTGGGAAAGATTTTAAGAATTGTGTTGCCGATATCCCCGCTCCCGAACAGTATGCACAGAGTCGACCATACGGCTGATCCCACTATGAGACACGACATCCCTCGCTGACCCATGGCCCTACAGCGGACAACACTGGAGACTCAGTGTCTGGACTGGCCTGGACAGGACACCAAGGCAAAACACTAAAGGCATGCAGCAGAGCATCGGGGGGGAGCAGAGCAGGGAGCTCCTGAGGGAGTACAAGGATACACTCTGGACCCAGAGCGTGGCACCCCATCAGACTTGACTGGAGGACACGCCTAGAAGTAAAAAATCAGACCTTGATCTATTTACAGGTTTTTCTTTCTTTTTTAAAAATTTAAATTTTTTTCTTTTTTAATTAATTTATTCTTTTATGGGTTATTGGTTTTCTTTTTTGTTGTCATCGTTGTGTTCTCTTTTGTCGCTTTATCTTGCTATGTCTTGTTTTTTGGTGCATCTAGATAAGATAGCCCAAATGAACAGTCTGGAGAAGAAAACAATGGGACCAGTGGTTCCTGGGGGACATGGGAGGGGGGGGGGCAGTAAGGTGTTGACCAACCCAGAGAGAGAGGAGCAATAAGTGATCCAAAATTAGTGGCAAGGAGGGTGTGAGAGGCCTAGTAGGGACTCAGCAAGGGCAATATAATCAAGAGAAATTACTGAAACCCAAATGAAGGCTGAGCATGATAGGAAAATGAAGGGCAATATAACCAAGGGAAATTACTGAAACCCAAATGAAGGCTGAGCATGATAAGCTGAGCATGACAAAAGGAAAGTAAAAGTTAATAGAGGAAAGAACTAGGAGACAAAGAGTATTTATAGAGGTCTAAATACAGGCATGTACATATGTAAATATATTTATATGGAATGGTGGGGAAATAGATTTTTGTGCATATATTTTTAGGTTTAGTATTAAGGCAGCAGATGGACATTGGACCTCCACTCAAGTACTTACTCAATGCAAGAACACTTTGCTTGATTAAATTGACATTCCATGATGCTCACCTTCCCAACATGATCGCTGAAGACAAATGTGTGCATAAGTAAATGTGGTGAAGAAAGCTGATGGTTTCCGGCTATCAAAAGATATAGCGTCTGGGGTCTTAAAGGCTTTCAGGTAAACAAGCAGCCATCTAGCTTAGAAGCAGCAAAGCCCACATGGAAGAAGCACACCAGCCTGTGTGAGCACGAGGTGTAGAAGAGACCAGGTATCAAACATCAAAGAACAAAAAAATCATATCAGTGGGTGGCCACCTTCCTGATATGATCACTGAAGACAAATGTGTGCATAAGCAAATGTGGTGAAGAAAGCTGATGGTGCCCAGCTATCAAAAGAGATAGTGTCTGGGTCTTAAAGGCTTGAAAGTAAGCAAGCAGCCATCTAGCTCAGAAGCAACAAAGCCCACATGGAAGAAGCACACTAGCCTGTGTGACCACGAGGTGTCAAAGGGATCATGTATCAGGCATCAAAGAACAAAAAATCATATCATTGTAAAGGAGGGTGAGTGCAGAGTGGATACCCAAAGCCGATCTGTAGGCAACTGGACACCCCCTTACTGAAGGGTCGCGGGGAGGAGACGAGCTAGTCAGGGTGCAGGGTAGCAACGATGAAACACACAACTTTCCTCTAGTTCTTAAATGCTTCCTCCCCACAACTATCAGGATCCCAATTCTACCTTACAAATCTGGCTAGATCAGAGGATGTACACCGGTACAGATAGGAATTGGAAACACAAGGAATTCAGGATAAATGAACCCTTCAGGACCAGTGGTGAGAGTGGTGATACCTGAAGGGTGGAGGGAAGGTGGGGTGGAAAGGGAGAATTGATTACAAGGATCTACATATAATCTCCTCTCTGGGGGGGTGGACAACAGAAAAGTAAATGAAAGGAAACATCAGTGTAAAATATGACAAAATAATAATAATTTATAAATTATCAAGTGTTCATGACAGGGGGAGTGGGGAGGGAGGGCGAAAATGAGGAGCTGATATTAAGGGCAATGTTTTGAGAATGATGATGGCAACAAATGTACAAATGTGCTTGACACAATGGATGGATGGATGGTGATAAGAATTGTATGAGCTCCCAATAAAATGATTGTTTTTTTAAATTCAACACACACACACAAAGAATTGTGTTGGTCCATAATTTTCTTTTTTAGTGGCGTCTTTGCCTGGTTTAGGTATCAGGGTTATGCTCAATTTGTAAAATGAATTTGGGAGTATTCTATCCTTTAAAAATTCTAGAATAGTTTGAGTGGAATTGATGTTAGCATTTCTCTAAATGTATAGCAATACTTTCTGACTTACCTTTCTGTATCTTACAGGGTTTCTATGAAAATTAAATAAATAAATATACACACAGAACTTTTAGACATATCCTGGGACATAGTAAGTCCTGTACAAATGTTTATTGGTTAAAAATTACCATAAGTGGTTTAAAGGAGACGCTGTCAACTACTATCTTGTGAACATTCCCAGATACAGTGTAGAAAGGCAGTGTTGGTTTTGGCTGCAGTACAGCAGTTTCTGACTCATAGCCAAACTGTCCACAGGCAAGGGTGGATTACCCAATAAGTAAAGTAAGCACAGGCTTACTTGTGCTTACTTCATAAAAAGTAATGCACAATTTCACATGGTTTCCTCACATCCTTGATGTAATCTTGGCTTTACTCTTTATCGGAGCAGATGGCCAAGGCTTACTCATATGGTGCAGTAAAGTGGGTTCAAACTACCAGCTTTCTGGTTGGCAGCAAAGCTCTTTACCATGGCACAAGACGGCTCTTTCACACACCCTGGTTCCTTTTCATTATGATTGGCATGTATTGGCACGATGTGACACGTGATCATGTACTTGTCCGAGACTCCCCTTTTCCCCAATTACCATGAGTATAGGATGTAGAATATAGGATATTTAGATCATGAGTGTAGAATATAGGACATTAGGACATGAGACTATAAGATAATTTCAAGAAACCAGAAATGGAAAAGGTAAATAAAAATGACAGGTAGGGATATTTTACCAAAGGAGATGATATAACACGGCGTAAAATTGTGACCGTGCATTAACTCCAGAGCCAGACTGATAACGCATCTCAGCTCCTCCGCTTCCTAACCACATGAGCTTCAGTCAAGTGACCTGCAATGACTGTACACAAAGAAATGGTAGCAACCACATAATAGACAATATTTCCTCAAATCTCTCGCCTGAGTGATTTTATACTGATCTACTTCTTTCTGCTTATTGAAGAAATTCATATTGTTACTCTATGATAATTACATGCTTATAGCCAATAATTTTTGTTAGCCTTCTGTATTTTAAAATTTAATTAATTATTTTTTAAACTGAAAGATCATTTCTTTAGGGGCTCCCACAACTCTTTTTTAAAAGTCATTTTATGAGGGGCTGATACAACTCTTATCACAATCCATACATACATCAATAAAGTAAATCTCATTTGTACATTCATTGCCCTCATCATTCCCAAAACATCTGCTCTCCACCTAAGGCCCTGGCATCAGCTTCTCATATTTTTCCCCTCCCTCCTCATTTCCCTCTCCCTCATGAACCCTTGATAATTTATAAATTATTATTTTGTCATATCTTGCCCTGTCCACTGTCTCCCCTCACCCACTCTTCTGTTGTCCGCCCCCTAGGGAGGAGGTCACATGTAGATCCTTGTAATCAGTTCCCCCCTTCCAACTCACCCTCCCTCTACCCTCCCAGCACTGCCACTCACACCACTTGTCCTGAAGAGATCATCCACTCTGGATTCCCTGTTTCCAGCTCCCATCTGTACCAGTGTACATGCTCTGGTTTAGTCAGATTTGCAAGGTAGAATTGGGAATCATGATAGTGGGGAAGGAGGAAGCATTTAGGAACTAGAGGAAAGTTGTATGTTTCATCATTGCTACATCGCACCCTGACAGGCTTGTCTCCTCCCTGAGACCTTTCTGTAAGGGGATATCCAGTGGCCTACAAATGGGCTTTGGGTCTCCACTTCATACCCCCCCCACCCATTCACTATGGTATGATTTTTTTGTTCTGATGATGCCTGATACCTGACCCCTTCGACACCTCGTGATCACACAGGCTGTTGTGCTTCATCCATGTGGGCTTTGTTACTTCTGAGCTACATGGCCGCTTGTTCACCATCAAGCCTTTAAGACCCCAGATGCTACATCTTTTGATAGCCGGGCACCATCAGCTTTCTTTGCCACATTTCTTTATGCACCTGCTTTGTCATCAGTGATTGTGTCAGGAGGGTGAGCATCCTAGAATGCCAATTTAATAGAAGAAGGTATTCTTGCATTAAGGGAGCACCCAAGTGGAGGCCTAATGTCCATCTGCTACCTTAATACCAAACCTATAAATATATGCACATAGATCTATTTCCCCATCCTCAATATAAACATATTTTCATATGTACATGCCTTTATTTACACCTCTATAAATGCCCTTTACCTCCTAACTCTTTCCTCTATTTCCTTCGACTTTCCTCTTGTCCCACTATCATGCTCAGTCTTCATTTGGGTTTCAACAATTCCTCTTGGTTACATTACCCTTGATCACACCCTACCAGGCTTCCTATACCTACCTCACCACCGATTTGGATCACTTGTTGTTCCCTTGCCCCTGGGTTTGTTAACACCACTTCCTTTCCCCCTATCTCCCCCTCTCCCATGTCCCCCAGAACTGTCGGTCCCATTGTTTTCTCCTCCAAATTGTTCATCCAGCCTATCTTACTTAGACAGACCTGCAGAGATAACATGCACAAAAACAAGACAGAGCAAAACCAAGCAACAGTATACAACAAAACAACCACCACAACAAACCAATGGCAAAAACAAAACAAAACACAGTAAGAAAGAAAAGCTTGTGGTTAGTTCAAGGATCGTTTGTTGGCCTTTAGGAGTGTTTTCCAGTCCAGTCTGTTGGGGCACCACACCCTGACCCCAAAGTCCTCCTTTAGCATTCCCTGGGGACCTCTCCACTCCGGTCCCTTGCTGTTCTGTTGCACCCCCTTAGTGTTTTCCCTCAGTGTGGCGGGATCAGATTGGGTGCAATTCCCACCCTGTGTTGTCCCCTGTTGGGCTATGGGCCAGTGAGGGACGTCATGTCTCATAGTGGAGCCGGGCATGCTCCCACAACTCTTATAACAATCCACACATCCATTGTATCGGACATATTTGTACATATGTTGCCTTCATTCTTTTCTAGACATTTACTTTCTTCCTTCCTCCCTCCCTCTTCCCACCTTCCCCCTACCCTTCTGATATTGCTATTCCCATTCCTGTTCCTGGATTCCACGTTTTGTGAACTCTTATCTGTGCCTGTGCAGATAGTGGGGGGTGAGGAAGCCTCAAGGAGTCAGGGGAATATTGTGTGTTTCATTGGTGCTTTATTTCACCCTGGTTGACTCATCCCTTCCCTGTGACCCCTCTGTGAGGGAATGTCCAATTGTCTACAGATGGGCTTTGGGTCTCTGTTCCAAACCCCTTGTTCTCAACAATATGGTTTATTTATTTTGTTTGTTTGTTTGCTATGGGTCTTCTGATGCCTGTTGTCCTGTCCTGACGACACCTCATGATCATGATCACATGGACTTGTGTCCTTCTTCCATGTGGGCTTGTTGTTTCTCTGCTAGATGGCCGCTTTTGTATCTTCAATCCTTTAAGATCCCAGACACTATATCTTTTGATAGTCGGGCATTATCTGCTTTCTTCACATTTGCTTTGCACCATTTTGTCTTCAGTGATTGTGCCAGATGGGTTAGCATCACAAAATGTCAGGTTTTTTTAGGACAAAGTGTTCTTACATTGAGGGAGGGTATGAACAGAGGCCCAAAGTCCATCCACTACCTCAGTGTATTGCCATATAAATACATGTACAGAGGCCAATACCTCTATTTTTATGAATTATTGTATTTATGGATATACACACCTATGCTTATACCTCTATCCATAGCTTTGCTACCTACATCATTCCTCTGTTTCCTCTTACCTCCCTCCCACCCCACTGTCACACTCTCCCTTCTTCCACCTCTTAGTGATTTCTCTCAGCTAGATTGCTGTTGCTCGAACACCCCCAGGATCCCTCTGTCCTCTTTGTTGTGGGTTTTAATTCCCTAGTTGTTCCTCTCTCTATGTTGTTTGCTCACAACTCCCTTCCCGGTCTCCTTCTCCCTCAAGACACTCTTGGACCATTGGCCCCATTGCTTTCTCCTCAAGCTTGCTTCCCATGTCTTTCTTACATAAGCAGGCAAACCAACAATAACAGAGACCAAACAAAAAGAAAACAAAAGATTGAAAAAAGACAAAAAACATACAAAATTCCAGGTCTGTTCACTGACCTTTACGACTATCTCCCCATTGGTCCTGGGGGAATTCTGGGAGCTGACCCTGAAATCTATTTAGGAGGCTCTTTAGGGGCTTTGTGGCTTGGCTTTGCTCCTGCTGCTGATCTGTTATGTTCTTTTCTTGGTTTGCCCTGCTGTGGGGTTCAGATTGGACTAACTCCCTGCCGTGTGTCCCCAGTACTGTCCTCTGACGGGAGATGCTCCAGCGAGGGGACATCATGTCTCGAGCTGTTGTCAGCCTCTCTGTGCCTTAGCAGCTCCGTGCAGGGACGTCGTCCTTGGGGCATGGTGTGCTGATATGGGGTCTAAACGTCCCTTTCTCTTTATTCCTTCTTGGTTTATTTCCACGTGCGCACGCCATGCCAGCCCCTCTCCCCAACCTGTAGGTTTAGTGTTGCTTTCCGTTGCACTTACCTTCCTCATGCTCACTCTGGAGTTCAGAGACGGGCGTGGGGTTTTTGCTCTGGGCTGACCAGAGAACGGAGGTGTTTATCCAGCTGTGACAACCATGGAAGGAAAGCTTTCCTCAGAGCCAGGAGGACATCTAGAGGCTCTGTGTGATGTGGGAGCCTCTCCAGAAATGCTGTCCCAAGGCCTCTCTCTCAACAGATCCAATCGTCAATCAGCCCAACTAGAATACATATTGATGTACAGTTGATCTTGAAAGACAGAAAGAGATCTTAAGAAACAGAAACAGGTTCAATTTAATTTCTAAGTACAATAGAAGAATTGTAAAATGTGATAAGGTTCAGAGGTAGGTAGCAGGAATAGCTAATAAATAGACATTTGGAGACAGCTGGAGAAATTTAAGTGTGGATTAAATGTCGCTTGATGTGATTGAGTTAATGTTGATTTTTGTAGGTGTGGTAGGGCATGGTGTTTGCGTAGGAAAAAGTCCCTGTTCTCAGACCATGTATGTTGACACATTTAAAGATATTGATGATTGAGGGTGCCTACAACTTACTTTCAGATCTTGGGCAAAGGGGAAGTATGTGCACACATATGGAAGTGTGTAACACAAGGAAGCAGGTGCGGTAGATTAGTTTGGGTTGACTAGAGAAACAAATCCAGAGGACTTCATATATGTAAAAGAGGGAGCTTTATATCAAAGAGTAATTTTATATTAAGAAAACATCTCAGCCCAATCCAGATCAAGTCCATATGTCTGATACCAGTCTATAAATTCTCCTTCAGACTGACGCAATGCATGCAATGACACCGAATGCAGGAAGACCACAGGCCAGTGGGTAGAAAGTCTTGTGGATCCTGTAGCGGTGGAAGTATCTGAACACCAGCAGAGGTCTCCACATGGCTCCTCCAGCTCCAGGGCTCTGGCTCCATCAGTGTGTCTCCATGTGGTTTGTCAACAGGAATGTGTAGCAGAGAGAGTGTGTATTCCACCTCCAGGATGGGAAGACAGGAGTTCCCAGAATCCTCAGGAGAAGGCCATGCCCACACAGAGACCTCGTTGGCTATGATCTGATTGACTGGCTAGACTCCGCCCCTTCACTCAAGTTGACAGGAGATTATGTAACTGCCACATGTGTTGGATCTAAACGGGGAGAGTTATGAGTATTCATTACACATCTCTTTAAACTTTTCCAACATTATTTTTCCAAAATAAAATTAAATGCAAAAGCACTGAGAGAAGTTAAAATGTTCTTGAATTTGTATTTAACCGTTGTGACATCTCTGTGTTGTGTCTAGCTCTTGTGTTAAATCTAAGTTTACTACATCCCACTCCATTACAGTTACTCACATGATTATCCCCTGCCATTTGTGCTTCACAGGAGCACACAGAAAATGCTTGCAACTATTTTCTAGAGAAAGAACTATGACGATCCCCCTTGGGCCATGGTCTCGCTACCTTATGGAGAGTCTGAAGGGTGGTTCTGTTTCCCTTCCTGCTCACCCCGACTTTCCTGGCTAACTCATATGCATCTTCCAGATCCCCATCTTAGGAGGAACTTTCCTTGGCCCACACGCTGTCCGCAAGGCCTCTCTCGACAGATCCAATCATCAGTCAGCCCAACTAGAATAAATATTGTTATACAGTTGATCTTGAAAGACGGAAACAGGTCATACTCACAGGTCAGTTCCTCTGCCCTAGTATTTATCAGACTCTATTTTCATGACTAAATGCCCCTATTAAGCTGTATTGTATTCTTTAGCCGTAAAACTTACTTCTTCATAGAGGGTCTGGCTCAGACTTCCACAGCCATCAAGTCAATTCCAATTCATAGCAACCCTAGAATTTTAATCCGTACAGAAGTAGACAGCCTCATCTTTCTCTCTCAGAATGACTGGTGGGTTTGAACCATCAACCTATGGCTAGCAGCCCAACACCTTACCTGTCATGCTACCAGAACTTCATGCACATAGTAAACAGTGAAACAAAAATTCACTACCACCAAGTCAATTCCGACTCACAGTGACATAGTAATAGCATAATCAATAGTGAATGAATGACCACTGCTAAGGTGACCAGCTTTTCAGAGATTGGTATGGATTTGTAACTCTACAATGTTGTCTACAAATAGTCCACCTCCCCGTATACACGCCATCTGAATTCCCTGTGTCATTCCCTCGTCTAGAATGGAGATCTTTGTGTGTGTGACTTTGTTAAATATGGGCAGAGACATTCTATCATGTTCGTCCATTTCTTTCCCTAGAACTGATGGTCATTTCCCCTTCTCATTCTTGGACAGAGACTTTATGGTAATGATGTTCGCGATTGGAATTAATCTTTCCCGTGACAGACATTCCAGTTATCCAGACTATTCTTCCTCTTACTGTGCAAGACACTGGGTCCCAGGGGGGCTCCCCACCCCCTACTGCAGCAAACAGCTCCATGTTACCTTCCTTTTCAGAGGAAGAAAGTTTGATGTAAATTGTGGGTTCAAAATCTCTAAAGCTGATTCTAATTTTGAAATATCTCAAGAAAATGAATTATTAGCATTTAGTTGTTCCTACTCTCTTGCAGTCTAACTTTTCTTATTGGTTGTTGTTGCTAAGCTGCCGTGTAGTTGGCTAGGCTGGAAACATTACAGGAGCAGATTGCCACGGGTCTTTCTCCCCAGAGTCACGGGGTGGACGTGAGCATCAATCTTCCAGCCAGTAGCCAAGGGCTTCCCCATCGGTCTTCCTTCCTCGCTCCTTAGGTTTATTTCCTTTCTCGTAGATTTATTTAATTTCTATCTTATATGTGTGTCAGATTTTTGTTGTTGTAGCGCATATAGACACCAATTCAATGATTTCTACATGTACAATGCGATGATATTGATGAAATGCTTCAAGTTGTGCACCCATTATTTTCCTTTCCTGCCTCCTATATGTCCTATCTGGTCTTTCGAGCTGCCGTGGTCAAGTTGACACCTTATAGATATTTCTTAAAAGAACACAGTGCTCAAGGCAGACATTCTTTGCTGGGAAGCTGGACTATGGTTTGGTTTTCCACCTCTCACTTGTCAGTTGGTCATTCTCTCTGGCTTGCATGTTCCCGCGATCCTGGAAGCCATGCCATCAGTGTTTCAATTTCTAGCAAAACCGCCTGGAAGCCAGGCTTCCTTTCTCTGGCTACACAAGGGGAAGGGGACCACTCCCACCAGGCAGAGGTCAAATATGCCTCCTCCCTCCAACCTTCCTTGCCCAATTCTCATACCAACCACCCCTTCCACGGCACTCTACTTCTTTGCTGCTGTTATCATGTCTACGCAGAACTCATGGATAATGCTCGTGACTGTGGGATTTGTTGGGAACTTAACAGGTTAAACAGGTTCCAAGGCAGTGCTTTTTTCCCAGCATGCCAGCAGGCACGTCTCTCTCTCGTCATTGGCCTTTCAGCCTCATGGCCCTGGGCCTCTGCTTTGCTTGGAATGTTGTGACAAAGCTCCTGAGTGCTGATAAGACTCGAAGGCACCCACTCTGCACAGCCTGAAGGCACTCTGGCTCTGTCCATTCCGAAAGCCAAAAAGCCCAGCGCTCCGTTTGAAGGTCTCCTTGCGGTGGCTTTTGGCACTCCGCTGCCGCCACCACAGAAAATGGGTCAATTATTATTATTTAAAATAAATAAATAAACATTAGTCCAAACTTAGCATGTATTATTATATAAAAATCCAAACGCACTGCCACTGAGTCTATTTGGTTCACAGTGACCCTACAGAACGGACTAGCGCTGCCCCTTGGGGTTTCTGAGGCTGCACACCTTCAGACGGCACACTGCTTCATTTCGCCCACAGAGTAGCTAGTGGTGACCTGGTGGGTAGCAGCCGACTGCATCATCCACTGGACAGACCACCAGGGCTCCAAGTCTAAAGCACTGGTTTGCGGAAGGCTGTGGTTTACAGAAAGAAGCCCTAACTCCACTTTGAG
Organism: Tenrec ecaudatus; assembly: GCF_050624435.1. Lineage (NCBI taxonomy): Eukaryota > Metazoa > Chordata > Mammalia > Afrosoricida > Tenrecidae > Tenrec > Tenrec ecaudatus. The sequence continues at coordinate 192,791,204 of NC_134530.1, read as the reverse complement.
TCTCGATTTAAATTCAACCTCCACTGGGCTCAATTTGACCTTTAACCAGCAATAGTTACCTATGTAAAACATTTTTACCCAAAGGCACAGTGTTCAAAAGAAATGACAACTCCCCGGCCAGCCCAGGAGAGGCAGTCTTGTCCTTCGGGAACTTTGCTGAGTGTTCCTTTAACAATTTACAAATACAAGTTACCTGAAAGTTGGGGTACCAGGTCCAGGTAGGCAGGAATCATACCCCAGACTGTCAGGTAGCCACACAGTCTAAAGACCCAAGAACCAATCCCGTAAACTCTTCTAATCTGGGTACTTACTGTAATCAAGGTCCTCACCCCCTTCGGCAGCGAACTGCTGATTTTGTGACGGTTTCCTTTCCTTTGTCTTTCACTAGCCGCTTGGCGAGGAATCCTTTGGACAACGTGTCAGCCTCCTGCTGATGATTTCTGCATCCTGAGGACTAGTCTTTTGTACTGTCTAAGGCTTCATAAAGGGGTCTCTGTAAAAAATTTTTAAAAGTTGAATTGGGGTCTCTTTTTCCCCTAGAGCAATATATCAAGAAGAAACAGAGAGAAGAGGGAAACTAAAACCATCAGTAATACGTATACCAAGAGTTGTGAGATTATAAATAACTCTTTGCATTCTTCTTTATAATTTTTTGCAGTTTCTAGATTCTCTAAAATAAAAATGCATTACTCTGGTAGTTCTAAATTTGTTTTCCGAAGAATATGGGACACATTCTTTCATAATATATTTGCCAAAAAAGAAAAAATATATGTTTATATATTTACTGTCCTGTTGTGGCGAGTTATGGTGTAGGCTTCTGTCTGTATAATTTTTGGCTGTGATTCTTAAAGCAGTAGTTTTCCAGTCCTGCCTGCCATCTGGCTGGGCGGGTTGGAACCACCAACTGTTGGTAGTCACGGGCAATGCACTTGCACCGCCTAGGGGCCATGAGTAGGAATTGACTGAACAGCTGTACACTTGCTGTTTAATATTGTTTTAAATAACATTTTATTTTTAATAACATTTTATTTAAATATTTAATGAGTAATTTGTGTATACCAGCACTGAATTCTTGGCTGGCAAATAAGATTGACCATGTCACTGCCCTAACAGAGGTTAGAATCTTAGTGAGGCAGGCAGATATTAAACACAATGATAATACTATGTGATCGGGGTTGACAGGCGGTCAATCTACTGTACAAAGCCTCTTGAAAGCATTAGGGGCCAAGATGTCACCATGAGGATGAGGTGTGTTTGGCTTAAGCCGTGGTACTTTCAATAATCTCACATACTATGAAAGCTGAATAATAATTGAGGGAGACATAAAAATAATTGATACATTTGAACTATGCTGTAGGAGGAGCGTGTTGAAAGTACCATGGACTACCAGGACACATTTGTCTTGAATGATGTACAGCCAGGATACTTCTATAGACGATGATGGTGACACTTTGTCTCACATACTTTGGACATGTTATGAGAGACCCGTCCCTGGAAAAGACTGCTTGGTCGAATGTCAATGAACAAGAGGATGTTCCACTTTGTAGAAGACTATGGAGGACAGCGGGAGCCCCAAACCCATCTGCAGAGTGTCCACTCTAGCCACAGGCAAGAGTCGCGACAGGACAGTCTGACTATCAGGCAGAGACCGCTGGAATCTTGATTACGCTGAAGGGAACTCCATACTTGGCCAGTTGGCCTCCCTATAGACATGACCTGAATTTGTACTGGGTGCAAGTATCTCTTAATTGTTCCACGACAGAAATTTCTTTCCTGGCTTTTTGAATGTTGATGAGGGTCCTCTCCCTTTTACACATTATTTGTATGTTTGTCTTTTTACTAACATGATCTTATCTTTACCACCTTAGTGAGATTTGTTTTTCATTGTTTACTGTTGGGTTTCCCAGCTGTGCAGCACAGGAGGCGTGGATGTACGATGATAATAAGTGATACAAGGTATTCCAGGGAAGGCGGTGGGGGCTGGGTGAGAGGGAGGGAAAAGGATTTTGGAAGTAAGTAACGAAGGCTGGAGGGGAGAGGGAGCACTAGGACTGATCGCGATTGCACAACTCATTTTAAAGGTGATTTATTAATGGGGCAGGAGCAGGGTACGCTCTACGATCGATGAGGTGGTGATTGTAAAATTCCCCTTGATAAGAGTGAATGAATAAACTATCCGATTGTATGATATATAAATTATATGCCAATATAACTGTTGGGAATAAAAAGAAAAAGGCAAGCGTGGACATTTGTCAATGAGCTAGATTGACACGGAGACCGCAATAATGGGCTCAACTATAACAACCATTGTGAGGATGGCAGCAAAACAAAACAAACTCACTGCCATCAAGTCGATTCGAACTCACAGCAACCCTATAGGACAGGGCAGAGCTGTCCCTGTGGGCTTCCAAGACTGTACCTCATGATGGGAATAGAAAGCCTCAGTGTTCTTCCATGCAGACTGGTGGTTTCAAATGGCTGACCTTGTGGTTATCAGCCCAGCATGTAACCCACTATACACTCTTTAGGGGAGTAGACAGCCACATCTTTCTCCCAAGGGATGGCTGGTGGTTTCAAACAACTGAACTTTCTGTAACCCACTGCTCTCCCAGTGTCAGGGGAAGGCGGCCCCTAACACATCATTACGGGTCCACTAGGCTCAATTGTACAGCGATAATAAGTAAAGATCATAGTAAAGTTATAGAGAGCATGAGAGATAGAAGTGAAGCATAGAAATAAATGGAGTCATATACGTTTCATGGTAGCATGCTCACCTCTGCCCCACTCGATGGTCCACGTGGAGGGAGAGAGTCTCTCTTTAATGCTAGCCCAGGCTTTTTATCTTCTCCGGGGATGTGCAAGCCCCCTAATTACAGGGGAGTACATACATCACAGGGAGGGGTTGTGCCATAAGTAATACAGTAATGAGAGGGGGTGGTCTAGGGACATACATGCAATACATGTCACAGAGTCAGTTTGGCCTGCTCCCTGACTCAACTGATAGAGATCATTATTGGTGGGGTGAGAATGCTTGGTCGCAGGCCTCAAGGAGGAATAGTTTATTATCCCCAGTAGCAGGGAGTGAGGCCTGCCATATAGTCTGGTTGACTAACTGCCCTAGAGGCCTACCCTGTAGTCTGGTGACTAACTACCCTGGGGAGAATGTCTGGAAGCGTTTGACCTCTCCCCACATCCCAGGGCTCTTCAAGGACTGCACAAGGGGAGGGAAATATTTCTTTCTGTTGTACATGTTGGTATTATTGTTCGTAGATGCCATCAACTCATCTGTGATGCTATGGTTCCAACTCATAGTGACTCTATGTGCAACAATCCAGATCCCAAGTTCTTCCTCTAACCCAGCTCCTGGGGCTATTTGCTCAGCATACAAATTGAATATGTATGGTAAAAAGATAGAGCTCTGACACAGACCTTTCCTGATTTTATTTATTTATTTATTTGACATTTTATTAGGGACTCATACAACTCTTATCATAATCCATACATACATCAATTGTGTAAAGCACATCTGTACATTCTTTGCCCTCATCATTTTCAAAGCATTTGCTCTCCACTTAAGCCCTTTGCATCAGGTCCTCATTTTTTCCTCCCTCCATCCCCGCTCCCCCCTCCCTCATGAGCCCTTGATAATTTATAAATTATTATTTTGTCATACCTTGCCCTGTCCAACGTCTCCCTTCACCCCCTTTTCTGTTGTCCGCCTCACAGAGAAAAGGTCACATGTAGATACTTGTAATCGGTTCTCTCTTTCCAACCCACTCTCCCTCTACTCTCCCAGTATTGCCCCTCACACCCCTAGTCCTGAAGGTATCATCTGCCCTGGATTCCCTGTGCTTCCAGCTCCAATCTTTACCAGTGTACATCCTCTGCCCTATCCAGACTTGCCAGGTAGAATTTGGATCATGGTAGTTGGGGGGGACCTTTCCTGATTTTAAACCATGCCGTATTACCCTGTTCTGTTAGAATGGCTGTCCTTTGGTCCATATATAATTCTGTATGAACACAAGGAAGTGTTCTGAAAGCCTCGTTCTTCTCAATGTCATCCATAGTTTGTTATGATCCACAGAGTCGAATGCCTTTGCAGAGTCGATGAAACACAAGTCAACCTCATTCTGGCGTTCTCTGCTTTCAGCCAAGTCCCACCTGAAGTCAGCAGGGATGCCCCTTGTGCCACTTGTCTAACCAAGTCCTTTGCCCATTTTATGATGGGGTTATTTGTCTTTTTGTTGTTGTCAGACACTTTTGTTTCTTAGAAAGCTATATTGATTCTCAAAGTAATTAATCTATCCACTTGTTCACTAAAGGGAGGCACTTGTGCAGGATTGCAAGCTTTTTTTTTTTTTAAGTCTTGGTGCATTGCTAAAGCTTTGTAACAAGTTGGGGAAATTCTGAATAAAGTAATGTAATTTATTTGCTCTACGGACACCATTGTCCTATTTAATGATTATGGATGAGTAATTTACATTAAATAAACCTAATTGTTGTAGAGCAATCTATATTGGTTGTGTTCATTATATCAATTATTATTATGACAGAAAATCAACTCAAACTAACTTAAACGGCCCCCCCAAAAACTGGAGCATAAATGATATTTCATCAATCTAAGATGTCTTAGATTCTAATATTACCCATTTGTTTTTGAGTTACTAAGAAAAAAAAGAACACTGCCAATTAAAATGTGACATGCTGTGTCAGTCTGGGTAAACTGGGGCAACAAATCCACAGAAACTCATGTGTATAAGACAGAGTTTTATATAAAGGATAAGTGTACATTAAGAAAGTATCCCAACCCAGTGCTGCCCAAGCCCATAAGTACAACATTAGCTCATATGTCCGACAGCGATCTACAAAGTCCTCCTCCATCTCACAAAGCACATGCAATGACGCCGACCGCAGGAGGAAAGTCGAATTAGTGAATATGTAAACATCTCAGCGCTGGCAGGGTCTCCACACGGCTGCTCCAGCACTCAGGGCTGCATCGGGGTAGGTCCATGTGGCTTCTTCTCAGGGATGTCTTGCAGGAAGTGAGCCTTTCCAACTGAAACAGGGAACTGGCTAAGGCAGCTGCATCCTGGTCAGACCATCAGAAAGCAAGAGACCCGAGAACTAAAAAGGCGAAGCTCAATGAGCCATTTCTCTCTCCACCCTTCAATTAACCCCTCCTGTGTTTACTGGCCAGGTTGGCTCAATAAACCTTAGCTATCTCACACACCATCCACTCTGAGAGAAAGCTTGTTTTCATAGATGCTAAAATATTGATAAGACAAGTGGAGCTTCATTTTGATGAAACACAGTGCATGCGTACAGAAGTACACCTCGCACAGAAACAACGGAATCAGGGAGCCGAAAGCCCTTCTTTTTGTTTGATGTTTTTTCTCTCTGCACACCGATTTCCTCTTCTCTAGTTCAGAAGAGAGGAAACAGAGATGCCAAAGTATCTTGTGTTTGATGTTTCATAGATTAGGTTCTCAAAGAAGTACCTTGACAGGGAACTGTCAGAGGTTCAGGCTAGATTCAGCAGAGGACATGGAACAAGGGATAGCATTGTTGATGTGAGGTGGATCGGATCTTGGCTCATAACAGAGAATACCAGAAAGACTTTTACTTGCGTTTTATCGACCATACAAAGGCATTCAACTGTGTGAACCATAATAAATGATGGACAACCTTGAGAAGAATCGGAATTCCAGAACACTTCATTTTGCTCATTTGGATCTTGAACATGGATGAAGAAGCAACTGTGCAAACAGAACAAGGGAATAAATACTGCATTTGTGTCAGGGTTGCATCCTCTCACCATACTTATTCAATCTGTATGCTGAGCAAAGCAGCAGAGAAGCTGGATTATATAAAGAAAAATGTGGCATCAGGATTGGAGGAAGACTTATTAACCTATCATATGCAGATGACTCAGCTTGCTTGCTGAAAGTGAGGACTTGAAGCACTTGCTGATGAAGAACAGGGATTGTAGCCATCAATATGGAATAAAATTCAATATAAATCAGACCCCAATCTTCACAACTGGACCAATGGGAGAAAAACTTGATCTTTAAAAAAATTTTTTAAAGTATTTTATTAGGGACTCATACAACTCTTATCACAATCCATACATATATCAATTGTGTAAAGCACATCTGTACATTTTTTGCCCTCATCAATTTCAAAGCATTTGCTCTCCACATAACCCCTTTGCATCAGGTCTTCTTTTTCCCCCCTCCCTCCCCTCCTCCTCCCTCATGAGCCCTTGATAATTTATAAATTATTATTTTGTCATATCTTGCCCTGTCCCACGTCTCCCTTCACCCCCTTTTCTGTTGTCCGTCCCCCAGGGGGAGGTCACATTCAGATCCTTGAAATCGGTTCCCTTTTTCCAACCCACTCACCCTCTACCCTCCCAGTATCGCCACTCAGGGTCCTGGAGGTGTCATCCGCCCTGGATTCCCTGTGCCTCCAGCTCCTATCTGCACCAGTGTACATCCTCTGCTCTATCCAGACTTGCCAGGTAGAATTCGGATCATGATAGTTGGGGGGAGGAAGCATTTAGGAATTAGAGGAAAGCTGTATTCTTCATCGGTGCTACATCGCACCCTGACTGACTCATCTCCTCCCCTAGACCCCTCTGCAAGGGGATCTCCAGTGGCCGACAAATGGGCTTTGGGTCCCTACTCTGCACTTCCCCTTCATTCACTATGCTAATTTTTTTTGTTCTGATGATGTCTTATACCTGATCCCTTCAACACCTCGTAATCACTCAGGCAGGTGTGCTTCTTCCATGTGGGCTTTGTTGCTTCTGAGCTAGGTGGCCACTTGTTTAAGCCTTCAAGCCTTTAAGACCCCAGACACTATCATGAAAAACTTGATCTTTGTCAAGTTTTGCTTAGATCCACACTCAATGTTCATGGAAGTAGCAATCAAAAGATGTGTTAGGTAAATCGGCTGCAAAAGATCTCTTTAGAGTATTGAAGGGTGTGTTAGACAGGGTTCTCTAGAGAAACAAAACGAGGACACTTATGAATATATATACAGCACAAAGGAACATAACAGCTAATTAGTCCACACAGGCTCAGTTCAACTTACTTCTGTGGAACAGTTAATATGCTGGGAGTCCTTCAACTCACAAGGCTGCTGCATCCAAGTTGGCCAAGCAGACAACTGAATCTTCCCCAAGGCAATCCAGGCAGTCCAGCCACAGGCAGCAAACAGCAGGGTGGGTCACCAACAGTCAGCAGCTCAGGAACTTAGCAAAATGGGCCCAGATGGGCTATCAAATTCAAGTAATGCAAGATGCCAGGATCTGCCAGCCTCAAGCTCAAGCGATGTATATGCACACCAGCAGTGTGGCAAAGCAGGTCTCGAAGGAGCCTCAAGCTCTAGCTACAGATCCATGGGTTTGCTGTCCCACAGGTAGTGTAGCTCACAAGTTGAGGCAGAGAACTAGTGAAAGCAGCTGCATGCTGGTCTGATCACCAGAGAGCAAGAGAGAGAAGGGCAGACCTTGACAAACTATTTATCTCTTCACCCTCCAGTCAAACTGCGACCTTATTAATTCTACATGTTTCTATTGGCCAGGTTGGCACAATAAACCTACCTATCACAAAGGGTAAGGGTGTTACTTTGAGGACTAAGATGTGTTTGACCCAAGTCATGGTATTTTCCATTACCTCATAGTCTTGTGAAAGTTGGACATGGAATAAGCAAGACGGAAGAAGAATTGTCTTTTCAATGGTGGTGTGGGAAAAGAATATTGAAAGCTCCGCTCAAAGTAACACTGCTAAAAGCACAAATTGATTTGTCTCGGAAGAAGTACAACCAGAATACTCCTTAGAGGCAAGGATGGCAAGACTTCATCTTACAAACTTTAGACATATTGTCAGAAGAGACCAATCAATGGAGAAGGTCGTCATGATTGGTAAAGTGGAGGGACAGTGAATTAGTGGAAGGAGCTCAATGAGCTGGATTGATACCATATCTGCAGCAATGGCCTCAGGCATAGAAACCATTATAAGGATGGTGCAGTAGTTAGTTCTGTTGTACATAGGGTCGCTATGGGATGAAACTAATTCAATGGTAGCTACCTACCACCACTGCCGCTGCCGCCACCGCCCCCACCCATCACTCACAGATGGATCATATAATCCAATCAATAACTCCCCCACCTTCTTACCCAGGTCTATCAAGAAAATGAAGGTAATTCGGTGAGATTAATAATAGTTATGACTAGACAAGTCTATTCATTGTATTGTATTTTGTTAAACATTAAAATAATTTTCATTTGAGGCTATTTCAATGTTATGAACACCCTATTAGTGAATATTTCCTGGTGAATATATGTATATATTTTTGTTGGGCATCTAGAACATAGAATATGGAAAGTTTGGCTCTAGTACATTACCACTGCTGTCAACTGCATTCCAACACACAGCTGCCCTGTAGGAAAGAGCAGGGCCGCCCACCGGGTTCCGAAGGCTGATGAAGCAGACACCCTTTTCTGTCTCGCTCTGAGTGGTTGGTCGGTTTGACCTGCACACTCTTTGGTTATCAGGTGAACACTTCAACACTGTGCCAACAGGGCTGTAGGTCACTCTGAGTAGGACTTGACACAATGACAATAGGTGGGTTTTCGTTCATACTTTCTAATGGTTTTCCAAAGTGGCTTGCCAAATTTTGTTCCCACCATCTTTTCAGGAATACTATACATAGTTTTTGTTATTGTTGCTGTGTTGGTTTTATTATTGGTTTTCTAAACCCATTTCAAAGTTTTTTGGTTTTTAACTGGCCTTCACTGTCCACACTTATCTTACTACCCCAAACTTACAAGCCCTTTGAAAACTCAGTTTAGGAATCACCTCTGCCATGAAGCCGTAACCCTATAATGCCTGAATTTTTAATTTCAGGGGGAGAAAAAGATTTTTTTTGTTTTTGTTCTTTACTTTCATAGTTATCAATATATATTAATATATATACATTTAATTAAATGTTATTAAAATATCATGCTCAGCATTATAGGGTTAACTGATTGACTAGATTAGATGTCCCTTCTCCAGACCCACAGTAACCTTTGCTCTTATCCTATTCTAGGGAAGTTACTTGTTTAGAATTGTTGTGTTTACTGTGAGAAAAGACAAATTATTCTATGTGTGAATGAGAGTGTCAATGAAACGCCTTTTGGGTGAGCAATTTAACAGAAATCTGGCAAAATATGAAATCTATTAAAACAGAAATCTATCAAAATTCTTTTACTCAGTAATTCTCACAAATTACTTTTACACATGCTCATCCCTAAATATGGTCACAATATTGTTTCTAATGATGAAAAATTGAAAGCAACCTAATATCCACCAATATATTATTCACTACCACTTCTAATGCATAATGACCCTATAGGACAAGGTAGAACTTCCCTTTGGGTTTCAGAAACTGTAACTCTTTATGGGGATAGAAAACCTCATCTTTCTCCCATGAACAGCTGGTGGTTTCAAACTGGTGACCTTGCATTTAACAGCCCAACATGTAACCCACTATGTCACCAGGGCTCCTCAGCACCAATATAATAGTGGTTATTAGATGAGGGGGTACCAAAAAAGATTTGGAATTTTTTTCAAAGCTCTGTATTTAATTTTTTTTTAACAAAACAACCTTATCATCTTCAAAGTACTCTCCATTACACTTAATACATTTGTCAAATCTGAGATTCCATTCTTGGAAACGATTTTTCAAACTCATCTGTTTGGATGGCTGACATACCCCTCTTGTTTGTTTGTTTGTTTCTTGACCTCTTCATTGTGAAATCACTGTCCTTTCATGTCCCTCTTGGAAGCAAAAAGAAGTCGCACAGAGTGAGGTCAGGTGCATAAGGTATGTGGGACAAGAGAAGCATGCTGGGTTTTTTTTTTTTTTTTTGCTAAAAACTGGCACACTGAGATGGCTACATGAGCAGGTGCATTATCGTGGTGGCAAAACCAGTCCCCCATCTGCCACAAATCAGGCCTTTTTTTTGTCACACACGGTTACCCTATCTTTTCAGAGCTTCTAAAGAGAAAGTTTGATTAATAGTCTGACCTGGTGGAATGAACTCCAAATACACTGCGAGTTGACAATCTGTTCAGAAAGCTGACAGATGTCCAGAATGAGGTCTGTCGTTGTTTGAAATGTCATCAACTGACATTTTACCTCTTTTGAAACAAGAACACTACTTGTTCATTTGAGGTTTCCCCATAGCGCTGTCCTTGTAAGCTGTGATCCATATCACAACAGTTTCTGTTGTATTTTTCCTAAGCAGGAACCAAAATTTCACAGCTGCACGCTGTTCTCTTAAATCAGCCATCACAAAAACGACGTTCAAGCAAAGCTGCTTTCATGAAAAAAATTCACTGTGAACCTTCCCAGGCAACACCACTGAGTGCACTAACTCAGAGAGAGTTGTCCAATGCTCAACTAGTGGGGAAAATGAGTACTATGAAAGCTCTTCCCAGCAGAGCTTTTTTTTGGGGGGGGCGGGGTACACCCTAGTAGTGGTAAACACTGGTTAAGAAAAAAAATAAATGAGCTAGGCATATATGTAAGTACTTAAGATGATCACCAAAGTATATTGAAAAAGCAAGTCACAAAACAACATGAAGACCTCCTTGATTGGGATAGTAATGAGCAGTGTCCAGAAAGAGGGGTTACCTGGCCTGCTTACTGTTTAGTTTGTACTCTCTTCATCTTCTGCTACTTTGATTACACCTTCCTTTGGGAAAACGCTTCTCTGCGTTTCCTTATTTACAAAAAGAGGTCATATGGGAGCAATGGTGGTTCAATAGAACAACCCTTGCCTTCCATGTGGGAAGCCCGGGTTAAATCCTGGCAATGCACCTCAAACACAGATATCACCTATTGATCAGTGGAGGCTTGCAGGTGGATATTATGTTGCACAGGCTTTAGAGTAGCTTCCAGGCTAAGACATGCTAGGAGTTAAAGCCTGAAGCTCGACCTCCAAATATCAGCAGTGACAGCCATGTAGGCCACAGGGGTGGTCTTCCTTCCCGTCACGGATGAGGTTGGCATCGATCGGGACCAACTCCACAGCAACTAACAACCTGCGTTAACACATATGAATCTCTTAGAATAGAACAAAATTTCCTCATCTCCAGCTCCAGCCTAGGTGATTGGCTTGTTGTTAGGTGTCAGCGAGTCGGACCCATCCATAGTGACCCTCTGCACAACAGAATGAAACACTGCACGGTCCTGCGCCATCCTCACCGTTGTTCCTGTACCTGAGCCCATGTTACAGCCCTTGTGTCAATTAATCTAGCTGAGGGCGTTCCTCTTTTTCGCTGCCCTTCCACTTTACCAAATGTCCTTCTCTAGGAACTGCCTCTTTACATTGAGTTGCAATCCATACCGACAGTTACAATCCTTGAACTTCATCAAGTGCTTCAAGTCCCCCTCACTTTCAGCAAGCTTCATGTACACATGGCATGTTGTTAATAAGTCTTCCTCCAATCCTGATGCCACATTCTTCTCCACATAATCCAGCTTCTCTGATTATTTTCAGGTTGAATAAGTATGGCGATAGGCTACAGCCCTGACATATACCTTTCCTGATTTAGATCATGAAGTATGGCCTTGTTCTGTTCATACAACTGCCTCTTGATCCATGCACAGGTTCTGCATGAGCACAATGAAGTGTCCTGGAACTCCCATTCTTCTCACAATTATCCAAGTTGATTGTGGTACACATAACTAAATGCCTTTGCATGTTTCTGGCATTCTCTGCTTTGAGCCAAGATCTATCTGACATCAGCAATGATATATATCCCTTGTTCCAGGTTGTCTTGGCCTGAACTTCTGGTAGTTCCCTATCGATGCACTGCTGCAACTCTTGCTGGATGATCCTCAGCAAAAATGTACTTGCTTGCAATATCAATGATATCATTTTGTAGTTTGAGCATTCTGTTGGATAACCTTTCTTTTTTTTTTTTTTTAGTCAGCACATTTTTATTTTTTTATTATTTTTTTTAATTTTAACAATTTATTGGGGCTCATACAATTCTTTTCACAGTTCATATATATACATACATCAATTGTATAAAGCACATCTGTACAGTCTTTGCCCTAATCATTTTTTTCTCTTTTCTTCTTTTATATTTTATTAGGGACTCATACAACTCTTACCACAATCCACACATATACATACATCAACTGTATAAAGCACATCCATACATTCCCTGCCCCAATCATTCTCAAGTCATTTGCTCTCCACTTAAGCCCCTTGCATCAGGTCCTCTTTTTTTTCCCCTCCTCCCTCCCCCTTGCCCCCTCCCTCATATGCCCTTGGTAATTTATACATCGTTGTTTTGTCATATCTTGCCCTATCCGGAGTCTCCCTTCCCCCCTTCTCTGCTGTCCCTCTCCCAGGGAAGAGGTCACATGTGGATCCTTGTAATCAGTTCCCCCTTTCCAACCCACTCGCCCTCCACTCTCCCAGCATCGTCCCTCACACCTTGGTCCTGAAGGTATCATCCACCCTGGATTCCCTGTACCTCCAACCCTCATATGCACCAGTGTACAGCCTCTGTCCTATCCAGCCCTGCAAGGTAGAATTCGGATCATGGTAGTTGGGGGGAGGAAGCATCCAGGATCCGGGGGAAAGCTGTGTTCTTCATCGATACTACCTCACACCCTAATTAACCCATCTCCTCTCCTAAACCCCTCTATGAGGGGATCTCCGTTGGTCGACACTTGGGCCTTGGGTCTCCACTCTGCACTTCCCCCTTCATTTAATATGATATATATATACATATATACATACATATATACATATACACATATATACACATACATACACACACTTATATCTTTTTTTTTTTGCATGATGCCTTATACCTGGTCCCTTGGGCACCTCGTGATCGCACTGGCCGGTGTGCTTCTTCCATGTGGGCTTATTTGCTTCTGAGCTAGATGGCCGCTTGTTCACCTTCAAGCCTTTAAGACCCCAGACACTATCTCTTTTGATAGCCGGGCACCATCAGCTTTCTTCACCACATTTGCTTATGCACCCATTTGTCTTCAGCGATCCTATCATGGAGGTGTGCAGTCAATGATATGATTTTTTGTTCTTTGATGCCTGGTAACTGATCCCTTTGGGACCACTCGCTCACTCAGGCTGGTGTGTTCTTCCATGTGGACTTTGTTGCTTCTGAGCTAGATGGCTGCTTGTTTATCTTCAAGCCTTTAAGACCCCAGTCACTATCTCTTTTGATAGCCGGGCACCATCAGCTTTCTTCACCACATTTACTTGTTCACTCACTTTGGCTCCAGCCGTTGTGTCGGGAGAGTGAGCATCATAGAGTTCCAATTTAATAAAAGAAGGTATTCATGCCTTGAGGGAGTGTTTGAGTAGAGGCCCAAGGTCCTTCCGCCACCTTAATACTTGACCTATAAATATAGACACATAGATCTATTTCCCCATCCTCCTATATATATTTGCATGTACATGTCTTTGTCTAGACCTCCATGAATGCCCTTTGACTCCTAGCTCTTTCCTCCATCTCCCTTGACTTTCCTCCTGCCCTACTACCATGCTTCATCGCCACCTGGGCTAGAGTATACCTCTTCTCTAAGCAACCTTACCCTTGATCATTTCCCACCAGGCCTGCCACTCCCCCTTCTCTACCATTTGGGGTCCCATGTTTTTCCCTTGTCCCTGGGTTTGTTAACACCACTTCCTTACCCCCCCTATCCCCCCACCCCAAGTCCCCCCAAAACTGTCGGTCCCGTTGTTTTTCCTCCAGATAGTTCATCCAGCCTGTCCTATTCAGACAGACCTGTGGAGTCACTAACATGCACGAAAACTAGACAGAGGAAAACAAAGCAACAGTATACAACCAGACAACAAAACAACAAAAACAAACCACTGACAAAGAACAGAATAAAACAGTTCACAAGAGAAAAGCTTGTAGTTAGTTCAGGGATCGTTTGCTGGCCCTTAGGAGCGTTTTCCAGTCCAGTCTGTTGGGGCACCACGCCCTGGCCCCGAAGTCCACTTTCAGCATTCCCTGGGGACCTTTCCACTCCATTCCCTTGCTGTTCCGCTGCACTCCCCCAGTGATTTGCCTCAGTGTGGTGGGATCAGGTCAGGTGCAATTCCCACACTGTGTCTCCGGTGCTGTCCCCTGTATCGCCCTTAGTCACTGAGGGGCATCATGTCTCATAGTGGGGCCAGCCATGTTGTTCTCTCTGTGGACTGGCTGCTCTACTCAGGAACATCATCATCATGGCCTGGTGGGCCAGGCTGTGCTCCACTCTCTCCTCCTGCCCCTTCATCTGCTCCCGTGTGCTCTGATCAAATATGTCCATCTCCCAGAGCTGCAGAGTCAATGTCGTCCTTTGGAAAAAATTCTTTTCGGGGGAGGGCCAGGAATCCACTTAATTTATGGTGCTGGGGCCAGCCTCCCAGACCTCTCCACCGGTTCCCTCCTCCACACCGGGATATTGCGTTCACACCTTGCGACACTGGGTTGAAGTCTGGTCCCACTTTCCGTGGAGATATAAACAATACCCTCCCCTTGGGTGGATTAATGCCCTATGACCCCACTACCCTTTTCTTCCTTGTATTTATCCTTTTGTTTTCCTTTCCCCACCTCCTCCACCATTGTCTACCATGTACATCCCTGGTTTTGGTCTGGGATCACCTTTCTTTGGAATGGGCACAGATATGGATCTCTCCAGTCCAAGTTCTTGTCTTCCAAATTTCCTGGCATAGATTAGTGAGTGCTTCTTCAGCTTGCTGAGACATTTCAATGGGTATTCTGTCAACTTCTTCAGCCTTGATTTTGGCTAATGCATTCAGTGCAGCTTGAACTTCTTCCTTCAGCACCTGGGCTTTGCTTATCTGCTGCCTCCTGAAGTGGCGGACTGTCGGTTACTTCTGTTTTGGAACAGTGACTCTGTATTCTTTCCGCCCTCCCTTCTTCCTTTTAGCAGTCTGTCAGCAAATGAAGATCCTGAAGGCTCCACCCCACAGGCTCTACCTGACTCACATCACCATGGCCGACTCCCCTCCGAGAAGTCAGCTCCTCCACCGTCACATTTTGAATACCCTTGGACATGAGGGTCCCATTCTTGAGCACTATCTCTGATAACGTGCTACTTCCATTCTTTAGGCCTCCAATAACTGACATGGTTTTGAAACTAAGCAGAAGATTTTGGGGGCTCTTTCCTTCGCAGTAGGGAGTGGAGCCCTTCTTTCTTGCCTGTGCGTAGTCTGGAAGCTCCGCTGAAACCCGTTCTCTTTGGGTGACCCTGCTGGCATTTGAAATATCAGTGGCATAGCTTCCACCATCACAGCAACGCGCAAGCCACCACAGTACGACAGACTGACAGACAAATGGTGATGAGTGATAGGTGGGCTAATTGTGATTGTCATTCAGCTGGATGTAAAATGAGCCTTCTCAGAAGCAGGAGGGGGATTTTACTACCAGCAAGAGACAGAAATGAGCCAGGAATGGAGTATATTCTTAGGACCAGGAGATAGCTGTGCCTGGAACCTCCTTGATCCATGAGACAGCTTTGACAGCAGTGGAGTGGCAAAGAAGCAGCACCAGCAGAACCAGGAGCCAGAGCAGTGACAGAACGTGAGAATTCCCAGCCACTGAGTAAGGAAAGCTGAGCGCTTTAGAACAAGAAGCTTGCTTGTTAACTGGGATGTCTCTGAATTGAGGGAGCTGGAGCTGAGTGTCTCTGGGTTGAGCCTTACAGTGGATTGCTAATAATAGCAGCCCTAAAAGAAGATTGTAGCATGGCTTAAGGGCGGCAGAAGCCAGGCCAAGAGACTGAGGACCAGAGAGAGGCCTGCCTGTGGGCAAGGCAGAGGAGAAACTACTTGACTGAGTAACTGTATCCTGGGCCTTCCTCACCTGGATGGTAGCCTGTTAACTTCTTCAATAAACCCAGTAATCATGAGCATCATCTCTGAGTTCTGTGCGGCCATTGCCATGAATTCTACAACCCAGATAAAAAGTCCAGTGTTGGGGAAGTAGGTGAGCCCCTCCATGGGAGGAACAGTAAGTGTCAAAACAGGATTAAGAAGGACGGAAAGTAGAGGTACGTCGGGCCCTTGCCTTGTGGAAACCAATCTTGGGGCCCAGAGGAGGTGAGATGTGACCCCTATGCCATTTCCTCACAAAAGTAGGATGAATTAATAAACTATAATGTGTCTTCATATAATGGTAAATGACACAGCAACCAACATGTGACTGAATCATACACTTGTAATAGTGGGTGAAAAAGCCCGACGCAAAAGAGTACAGATGTCATTTCTATGAAGTGCAACAACGAATCTGTACTATTGGGAGTCAGGATGGTTGCTACCTGTGAGAATAGATAGCGATTGGAAGAGTCATGGGAGGACTTGTGGGGTGCTGGTACCTCTTTTTACCTGGATGCTTGTGACATGCATGTGTTTAATTTGTGTAATTGACCCAGCAGTACACTTGGTATATGCACACTTTTACACTTGAATGGTAGACTTCAATGTAAAGAAGGAAATCAAGTGATAGGGCGTTGATTTTTCAAGGCAGAGGAGACAGCCTAAGATGAGCAAAGGCACAGTGGTGTGATGAGCTCACCTAGAACAGCCCATAGAATGGACAGAGAAAGGGAGCGTCCATGGGGAGAAGAAATGTATTCAATCCGAGGAAGATTGGCCTGGGTACCTTCTGATTTGAAGATCCAGGCTTTAATGATGAGCATCAGGCCATCATATGTAGGTAGCTACTTAAAAGAACAGGCTAGAACCATGGGGTAGCCAGAAAGCACGCCATGCTGTTTTACTGTTCTCCTATCCAACTTCCTATAATTCTAGCCGGTCCCTTTGACGAGTCAAATGTGATGGAATTGAGGCTGGGAGAGTTTGGGAGTCTAGGCTTCAAGAGGACTTGCAGCTTCTGGTCCTTGTGTCATCTGAGAGCATTGGGCTGTGAGCACTCTTAGTCTATCGTACTGGAGGATGAGAAGCCACATGATACCTGAAGGAGGCCGCCTTGTTCCTTCTAGCCCAGTTGACCTTCCAGTCAAAAGCAGTAACGTGAGTGAAGTTAGGTGACAGCAGCCGATGAACTATCCAGGCAACCCATAATGTGGCAAGAAATACTAAAGCATTGTGATTTTAGGCCACTAGGTTTTGGAATGGTTTGCTATGCAGCAATCAATAACTGGTACTAACCCGACTTCACATAAACTGTAAACCAGGCCCACGTCTACCATAGCACAGTTAGTACCAGGCTGCGTTTTAAATGGATTGTCCAGTCAGCTATTTCATTATTCCCAGTGCAAAGGAAGTGAGTACTAATTTATTAATTTAAAATGAATAGACTTTATCATTGCTACTGGTAATGTTTATGTTGCACTTTGCCAATTGTTTGAAATAGTCCCTTAATAATTTATAAAGTTTTGAAATCAATGTATGATTGAATCATAGACTCTTGGGGCTAAAAGAAACAACAAGAGATCATTTAATCCATCTCTTTATCTTCAAAGAGGATGGCTTTTTTTATCGTAGCCAGATAAGGATCATTCTTCTCATCCTCACCTTCCAAAGAAACTTTTAAAGCGTCAACCTGTAAGTGGAACAGTACTTGGCACTTTGTGGGCCTTTAAAGATGTAATATTACAATAATACAGAGACAAGCCACTCCTAAACAAAATCTAAAGCACTGCATGCTCAAATTGCTTTAAAAAATGCCACGCACAAACCTCTCCAGCCTCTGCGGACGCACAGAGACACAGGTGACCATAATGGAGATACAGGCCACAAGCATATACAGAGCAAAAGAAAAGATTTAGGGAGATATGGCAGCGTTCACACATTAAAGGACTGTCATGTAGATTACATCACCTGTCTGTCACTTTGTCACTTTGACGTAGTGTGGTGACTTGTTTGTAACTATACGACCCCGGAAATTCTGCCTTCAATATTCTAAATACCAGCAAGGTCACCCATGGTAGATAAGTTTCTTTTTTTTTTTATGAGATATTTTATTTTTTAATCATTTAATTGGGGGCTCATAAAACTCTTATCACAATCCGTACATCCATTCATTGTGTCAAGCACATTTGTACATTTGTTGCCATCATCATTTCAAAACACTGTCTTTCCACTTGAGTCCTTGTATCAGCTCCTCATTTTCCCCTCCCAGCTCTACCCTCTCTCCCTCATGAACCCTTGATAATTTATAAATTATTATTATTTTTTCCATGTCTCACACCGACCAATGTCTCCCTTTACCCATTTTTCTGTTGCCTATCCCCCAGAGAAGGGGTTATATGTAGATTATTGTGATCGATTCCCCCTTTTACCCCAGTCTTCCCCTTACCTCCTGGAGAAAGAGAGATTTTTTTTTTTAAGAATTGCTTTAAAACTTTTTAACTACAAAATAGATCCCATACATCTGCCATAAATAAAAACAAACAACGAGGCAAACTCAGCATAAGCAAACTGAGAACAACTCTTTTTCAGTAAATGTGACAAAATGCTTTGCAACCATAAGCCACACAGTTTTTAAAATAAAACTGTTGAACACTCAGGAATCTTTAAGAGGCACTTACACGCACAGACGTCTGCCCTCGAGCGGGAACAGAATGTGGTTTTGCCAGTTGGTACTGTTCTCACATTTGTGAAAAGGTTGGTGAGTTTCTATGGAACTTCTAGACTAAGACAGGCTAGGAGGAACGGCCTTCAGATCAACTTCTGAAAATCAGTCAATGACAACCGTTTAGATCAGAAGAGAACAACATCTGACCGGCATGTTTTGGACATTTCACCGGGAGGGATCAATCGCTGCAGAAGGACATCATTGTTGGTGAGGTAGAAAGCCACTGAGGGCAAGCTGGACCCTTGGTGCCATAGATAGTCACAGTAGCAGCAATAACAGACTCAAAGGTGCTGGGATGACGACTCAGGACTGGGCAATGTTTTATTCGGTTGCACTCCAGAGTTGACTTGAAGGTAGCTGATGATGATCTATCTCATGCAGATCCATATGTCGGAATCCAGTTTATAAATTCTTCTTCAGATAGGTTAGACCAGTGGTTCTCAACCTGTGGGTTGCGACCCCTTGGGGGGTTGACCAACCCTTTCACAGGGGTCGTCTAAGACCATTGGAAAACACATAAATATTTCACAATGTATAATTATGTATTATTTTGATTAAG
Organism: Tenrec ecaudatus; assembly: GCF_050624435.1. Lineage (NCBI taxonomy): Eukaryota > Metazoa > Chordata > Mammalia > Afrosoricida > Tenrecidae > Tenrec > Tenrec ecaudatus. The sequence continues at coordinate 192,771,992 of NC_134530.1, read as the reverse complement.
CACTATGCTTTATGTTTAACTATGTTCAATTTGTAACAATGAAAATATGTAACAATGCATATTAGATACTTACATTACAATTCATAACAGTAGCAAAGTTACAGTTATGAAGTAGCAATGAAAATAATTCTATGGTTGGGGGTCACCACAACATGAGGGACTGTATTAAAGGGTCGCTACATTAGGAAGGTTGAGAGCCACTGTGTAGCTACCGGGTAAAACTAAGTCAGGGTGAAACAGGCAGACATTTCAGGGAGATAGGTTTCAACCATTCTACCCTACGTACGTGGATTTTCCACAAGTCAAAATTAACAGCAAGCACCTCCAATGACAACATTTTACTTTATTTTTACAAAAACAATTAAAAAAATTAGACTCCTTCACCTAATATTTAATAAACAGTGGGAGCAAATTAGAACTCTTCAAAATAAATGGCTTCCTCACTGGAGTTACTGCATAGGGGACTCCAGGATATTATCCTAGATGGCTTTTACAGGTAAGGAGTTAACAGCCGTGGTGGTTTATGGGTGCCTGGTGACGCAGTGAATTAAGTACTGTGTTGCTAATAACCTGATTGGCAGGTAAAACCACCAGCAGTTCCATGGAAGAAAGATGAGGCCGAGCAGTTTTACTCTGCTTTTAGGGTTACTATGAGTTGGAATTGACCAAATAGAAGCACCTTTGTTTATTTAGTTATTTGGTGTTGGTTTTAAGGGTAGCAATAATTAAAGCCCTCAGCTGCTGACTGAAAGGTTGCCAGTCTGAACTCACCGGCCACTCAGCAGGAGAAAACCATGGCAGTCTGCTTCCATACATATTATAGCTTTGCAAACCCTACGGACAGCTCTATTATAGCCCCTAACCTTGCTATAAGTTGGAATCAACTCAGTTGCAAACAATGTAATATATTTAATTTTCTTCTTATTCCTGAGTGATGAGCCTTAGACAAAATAATTTAAAGATGAGTACTTTCTGACTCAGAAGTTACTTAAAAGCACTGCTTTTGAATTGATTCCAATTCATAGAGACCCTATAGAGGACAGAGTAGAACTGTTTCTTAGGATTTCCAAGACTATAAATCTTGACAGGCACAGACAATGTTATCTGGGTTGTGCTTCTAAACACCCTAAGTGGTTGGCTTTAACAAACAGAAATTTATTCCTGTATTTTAGGAGTCTAGAACACCAAATTCAGGGTCCCAGTTCTAGAGAATGGCTTTCTCTTTGTTTAGACTCTAGGGAAAATATCCTTTTAACATCTTGGAACCCAACATTCTTTGGAGATCTACATGTGTTTTGACATTAATCTGCCCCTGGGTCTAGGAGGTTCCCAGCACAAAGACCCTGGGTCCAAAGGGTGTGCTCTGCTATCACCAAGGGATCTTGGTGATAGTAAAGTGTGTTAGTCCAGGTTAACCAGAGAAACAAATCCAGAGACACTCAAAGGTGTGTAATAGAGAACTTTATATTAAAGAGTAATTATATATTAAGAAAACATTCCAGCCTAGTCCAGATCAAGTCCATGAGTCCGTAGCTAGTTCATATGTTGGATGCCAGTCTATAACTTCCTCTTCACACACACAGAACACATGCAATGATGCCAAATGCAGGAAGATCACAGACCAGTGGGTGGAAGGTCTTGTGGATCCAGTGGCAGTGGCACTATCTCAGCACAGGCAGGGTCTCCACATGGCTCCTCCATCTCCAGGGCTCTGACTCCATCAGTGTAGTTCCATGTGGCTTGTCAACAAGAATGTGTAGCAGAGAGAGTGTGTGTTTAGCTTTCAGTGAGATATTTTATCTCTGTAGTGCCTCCAAATAAAGTCATCAAGCTGCAACCTGATTGACAGGCTAAACTCCACCCCTCCACTCTTAATAGTCTTAAATTGACACTAGATTATGTAACTACCACATAGACCACTCTGATCTCTCCTTGATTGTTTAATCTCTTTTATATCTCAAAAGAGAGTGACTTAAAGACACAATCTATTCCTGGACCCAGCATTCTGCCTCTCATACAAATAGTCATGAAGATGACACAGGATAGGGGAACAACTTACCTATTATTCATAAGGTTGCCACAAGTTGGAGCCAATTTGATATCAAATAACAATAACAACAATGATTATATTGTAGAAATCATAGTTATAAAGGAGATATTTCAGAAATAGACTAATTCTCATCAGATGAGGCATGCATGCCCATTACAGGAAGAGGAGGGATTTGAGGAGGCGAGATGACAAACATTGTTACTGTTAATGCTATTGTTAGGTGCTGTCAAATTGGTCCCAACTCATAGTGACTCTATGTACAATAGAATGAAACCCTGTCTGATCCTGCTCTATCCTCACAATTGTTGTCGTGCTTCAACCCATTGTTTCAGCCACTTTATCAATTAATCTCATTGAAGGTCTTCCTCCTCTTCACTAACCTATTTTACCAAGCATGATGCCCTTCTCCAGGGACTAGTCTCTTCTGAGAACATGTCCAAAGTATGTGAAATGAGGTCTCGCTCTTCCTTCTGACTGGGTTTCTTCCAAGACAAATGTGTCTGTTCTTCAGGCAGTGCACAGTACTTTCAAGATTGCTCACCAGCACATGTGCTGTTGCTGCTGATAGGGGCCATCAGGTCGGTTCCAAGTCACAGCAACCGTGTGTAAATAGAATGCCACACTGCCCGGTCCTGCAGCGCACGCTAGCCGACACGCTAGGAGACACTTGAGAACATGTTAGGGACTTAAAACCAAGGGTATTTTAAAAACTACTTTGAAACATTAGATGAAAGTTTTCAAATTTTTGTACATAATGAAGGGAAACATAGACAAAGCAATGAAAGAAAGACTTTTAAAAACATTTCATGAATTGTGAAGTGATAAAATGGGGGACTCTAGAAGAAAGTCTAGTGCTAGGCAAAAACAGTACAGTGATTTCCTAAACCTAAACTAATGCTGTCGTATTGCAGATTCAGAAAAGGTAGATCTGTAAAATGTAGTAAGAGCCCAGGAATGCAGACTGGTAAAGACAAGGCTCAGTGCAACATTGCTCATGAGCTCCAGAAATGGTGATATTGCCCCTAGTGATAGGAGAGGCTGTAGGATGACAAAAATAAGTCATCAGAGTGTAAAGTTGCCATTGGCATGTCTGATCTTTTGTGCCAGTGCTTGGCCATCAGTTAAGTAACGTATCCTCCATACGTTCTCTGATTCTGATGCTGCCCTGAGCTCACAGCTCTCCTCAATGCAAGACGGCACTCCTAGAGATTGCTTTAAATGTTGAGCAGTGATGGTAGTCACTCCTTATGATAATGAACCTGGTGAAATTCTTGGACTAGTTATTTTGGCCCGCTTATATTGATGTGAAATAGTTTCCCACGTCTAATTAGCTAAACTTCTTCACATCTTGAGAACTCCCAATTTATGTTGAAAATTGAAAAAGAGCTACAAGATAATATAAGTTCTGGGCATACCATTCTAGAATACAACAATTAATTCTCCACTTACACTTAATAATTGAATTGTGCTCTTGTTTATCTGCTGTCTTTGTTACCATAAAGTCGATTTTGACTCATGTGTACAGAGTTGAACTGCTTAATAGGGTTTTCTCATCTCACAATGCTTCAGTCTACGTTGGAACTTCAAAGGGAATCTTTATGTGGAAAACAAGTATAGCATGTACCTATTCATATGTAGGTAGCTGGTGATAACTGGACAGGAGGCACTAGTGAAGTGATATAGGATTCTGCGTGCTTTTGTGTGTTGGTTGGGGTTTTGTTTTGCTCTGGCCGTGTAATGCTAAGCTCTTAGATGCTATCTGCAAGGTGGTGGCTCCAACCTAGCAGGGCCTCTGTAGGAGCAAGATGTGGCAGTCTGGTTTCATAAAGATTTGCACCCCTGACAGCCTTACATGACAGTTCTACTCATACCATATGAGGACGAGCAGAAAACTCAGCCCAAGACAAGGTCCAACCCTAGGGTCATATCAAGTTGGATCTGATTCATATTAGGACTTATTAGGACAAAGTAAAACTGGCTCATAGGATTTCTAAGGCTGTAACTTTTACAAAAGCATACTGCCACATTTTCTCCCAAGCAGAGACTAGTGAGTTTGAATCGACAGTGTCTTTGGTTAGCAGCTTGGCTCTTGGTCACTGCACTACCAGGCTCCTCCTTATAAGGAAGGGACTGTGATCATCATTGTCTCTTCATTGAACAGGAATGGAGGCACAAAATGCTTAAGTGCTTTATCCAAGATCAAATTGCTAATAAATACCAGAGCTGATGTTTGGATCAAATCATGTTGCACTATATATGATACTCATTGCTCATATTCATCTTTTTGTTGTTGTTAATTTTTGTCAAGTTAGCTGACTCATGGCGAGCTTATGTAAAAGAAAGATGCTTCGTTCATGCTATCATAGCGTGTGCACGAAATAACAGAGAAACCAGAATGTTATCCCCAAATTAAGATTCTCTTAGATAATACAAATTAAATAACAAGCCAAATTTTGCCTATATGATAATCTTTCTCCCTTGTGAACTTTTTCAGTAATAGAAAAAATGGGGGTGATGTTTTTGTTAAAAAAAATGTATTCTAAACACAGAAAACCAGATGTGAATGGAGAATTAATATTCTGTCCAGTGCTAAAAGATAGTGTCCCTGTTCCCATGGGGATAGGCAATTTTAGTTACTTGTGGGCCCATCTAGATGTCAATGGACTGATAACTGCACGGTGCACGTTTATCTGCTGTCTTTGTTACCACAAAGTCCATCTCGACTCATGTGTGCAGAGCAGAACTGCTCCATAGGGTTTTCTCATTTCTTAATTTCTTTTAAAATGGTGAATAGGTTTTTGTTTGTTTGAAGAAACTATTAAGTGGAAGCATGCTATGTGTGAGTATTATTTCCCCTGATTTTCTTTTCCCATTATCATGCAGGCATAATTATTTTTCTAATCTCTTTATCCCAGTCTCCCATCTCATTTTTCTACTATCGTTGTCTGCAAACCTCCGAGAAAACTTCAGGCGTGATGTATAGTTGTGTATGCCCACTGCTTTCAATTCTTCTCCTCCGCATCCTCTTTAAATTAAAAAAAATATATATATAGTAATTTCATTTTTAGTGAAACAATACCAGCAAAACTCACTCCTAGTCCACAGTTTCCAGATATAACGATCATTGACTTGATTACATTCTTCACATTGGCTCAACAGACTCCTTCTTTCTGACCCACTTCCATTCGCTTCATATGGCACCCTGGTCTCATAGCGGTTACGCATTGGGCTAAGATCCTCAAAGTTTGTAATTGGAAACCAGCAGCCACTTGTGGAAGAATACTGGTTGACTTTTACTCTTGTGAACAGTTACAGTCACGGAAACTCACAGGGGTAATTCTACCTGGTCCTATAGGGTTGCTATGAGTCAGCATCAACTGGATAGCAGTGAATCCACTTATTCCATAGCATTTTTAAGATGTAACATCAGCAGTAGGTCTCCAAGCCTGTCTGCCTAGAACAACGGTTCTCAACCTGTGGGTCCCAACCCCTTTGGGTGTCGAACAACCCTTTTACAGGGGTCGTTCGATTCATAACGGTAGCAAAATTACAGTTATGAAATAGCGACGAAAATAACTTTATGGTTGGGGGGTCACCACATGAGGACCTGTATTAAAGGATGCAGCATTAGCAAGGTTGAGCACCACTGGCCTCGAAGCTTCTTGGGTGGATCTGAACCACCATTACTTAAGTTACTGCAGGCCTTGCCAATTGCACCTGCCAGGTGAATTCTCCCTCACTGAGTAATTCTTTCCTGTGAGGTCTGCCTGGCTTTATGACAGCCATATCAAGGAACGCTGCACCCGATTCTCCTCACATCTACTGCCTTCCCAGCGATTTTGAGTCTGCTGTCATTGTTTTGCCACGGTTCACTGCCTTTCTGTTTTAATCTTGAACACATTTTCAGTGTGGTACCTGTGATAACTGATACTTTAAATAAAGCATATAGGGATGCCAAAGAAATAGAAGGGGTGGGGAAGCATTCTTTGAGAATGAGCAAGACAACAAAGCAGGCTCAATCTGGAGATTCAAGAATGTGCTGGCGGACGTGGGGGGGGGAGAGTGATGAATAAAATGCATATATGCATGTGTTTATGTAAACGTACATACATATATTATCATATATATAGACACACACATGCAGAGACACGTTTTTCTCTTCTGCCTGAGTCAGTTCCTTATGTTAAGGACGTATTATTTCTGACTCAGAAACGGGCTCAAAAATAGATTTGCATTTTCTCCTTTGTCATCAGAATGACCTGGCCACGTGCACAGTATGTAAAGCCAGCCGGCAGGAAGATTAGTTTCCCTGTCCAGTACTGTAAGAGTAACAATAGTTAGATAATAACGGAGTTCAAGAGGAATTTGTGGTAATAAGAGGAAGGGATCACAACTCTTTCACCAATGAGACTGAAAAATGCAGTCTATGCGAGTTCAAATTAACCTCACGAAATAATAATAATAATATATATACAATATAATATATGCAATATATATATATATATATATAGTAATTAAAGTGAATACCGTGCTTGCCATTTCAATAACTTCATGTGAATTTTGCACAAGTTCACTTTTGATTCTGGGCCTGTTACCGACAAAGGTGTTTAAAGGGATTCTCCTGGCTGTTTTAGGGAGCCTCAAGTGGACGGCAAGCACGCAGGCGCTGTGCTTCTCTACCCCAGCTGGGCCGGCTCCTCCGCCGTGCACGTGGTGGGCAGGCAGCCTTAGCAGACGGGCTTGACAGGTGGAGGTGGGACCAGGCAGGCAGGAGCGAGGCCAACCCTCCGAGGCGGTGCCGCGCCGAGCAGAGAGTGGGAGGGAGTTCAGCTGAGAAGGGAGGGGATGGGCCGGGGCTGCAGAGGTGCGGCCAAGGGACGGAGGGGCCGGGAGACCTGAAGAGGCGGGGACCGGCGAAGGAGGTGGGCGGGGGCGGGGGCGGCGCCCGGACCCACCCAGCGCGGAGGCGGGGGCGGGGGCGCGGCGCGCGCGACGCGGGGAGGGGCGGGGCCTGGTGCCGGAGGCCCCGCCCTCTGAGTAACGGAGGTGACTGGTCGGGTGGAGGTGGGGGGGCGGGAGACGCTCTGTCCCACGCTCTCCCAGCGCTCGGTGGCTTAAAGATGGCGGCGGCAGCTGCGGCGTTGGGGGCGCGGAGCCGCGGGAGGAGGAGGGAGAAGGAGAACGTCTGAGTCGCGGCGAGGCCGCGCGGCGGCTGCTGTGAGGAGCCGGGGTGCGGGGACGCCCGTGGCCCGGCTGCTTGGGGCCAGGCCCTGGACTCGGCAGCAGAGGCCAGAGCAGCCCTCGGAGTCCGAGGCCGGAGCCGAGGAGGAATGTGACTGGGTCGGCGGGCGCGGGCGGACTCGAGCGCAGAGATGGGGCAGCAGGTGGGCCGCGTCGGGGAGACTCCGGGGCTCCAGCAGTCGCAGCCCCGTGGGATCCGGGGCAGCAGTGCAGCCAGGCCCTCCGGCCGCAGGCGGGACCCGGCGGGGCGCCCCGCGGAGGCCGGCTTCAATATCTTCACCCAGCATGGTGAGTGTGCCGGGCGTGAGGGAGTCGAGGAGGCCGGGGGTGGGGTCGGGGCGGGGTGAGAGTCCGACCGGCAGCCTTAGGGGGTCGGCGGTAGAGGGGTGCCCGAGAGTGGGGGCGGAATGTGCTGCCATCTGGGCCAGTCACAGGAGGCGAGTCGCACCCCTCCCCCTTCCCGTCTCCAGCCTGGCTGGCAGCTCGGGGGCGGAGGAGGAAAGAGAAGTGGGCTTGGGCACTGTGGATGGACTTGTCGTCGACCCTGGGACGGGGCTCCGCGCCCGCCGGGGAGGAGGAGGGTGATGGAAACCCCAGGCGAGGAAAGGGTGAGGGGAGGCGTGAGCGGCAAAACCTGGAGGTGGGAAGGTAAAACAGTCGTTACCAAGAGTTGTGCCCAGAGGGATTGGGAAGTAGGAACTGACTCTGGAGATGTGTAAGTCTGGCGATGGTCAGTGTCAGCATAGTGAACTGTGGTCAGTACGAGATAAAGGTGGTATCGGCTCACCAGGATTCTGGCCACTTAGGACATTGTTTCATGCTAGAAAGAGAGGACTTTACCAAACCACCCTCCGTCCCGAGCTTTTGAGTCTGAGATGGCTGGCAGGGACTAGAGGATGGTGGACATGGTGTTAGAAGAGTATATATATAATGCGTGTATATCGACCTATTACCTTGATCTCGGTATCAGTGTACTTTTAGAATAATCCACTGCAGTTGAGTTGGTTCAGACTCAGAGCCTATAAGGTGGAATAGAAGTACCGCATGGGTTTCCAAGGCAGTAAATCCTTAGGAGGGCAGAAAGCCTTGTCTTCCTCTCCGTTCTAGTGAGTTCAAACTGCTGACCCTGCGGTTAGCAGCCCAAGTGAGTAATCACCCTCACGGCCCCTTGATTCCGACTCATAGCAACCTATGGGTTTCCGCTGTAAATCCTTGCAGGAGCAGACAGCCTAATCTTTTTTTGAGAAGAGCAGCTAGTGGATTTGAACTGCCCACCTGGTGGTTAGCAGCCCAACTCTAACCCACAGCACCAGAAGGGCACCTTACTTTTAGATTACTTATCACCAAATTCTTGAGTATATACTCCAGTAGTGTGTGTATCTAGCAATGATGTACATGTACTACTGATCTAATATGTTGTGAAATTTATAAACATATACAGAAATATAATTTAAGAAAGGATGAAATTAAAAATTAAATGTAGGCAATTCTAATTGATTTTTAAAATGTATTCAATGACTCCTGCTTTTGCACACCCTCTGAGGTGCACCTGTGGCCATGACTGAGACCCTTTTCTAAAGCTTGGAAGGGTAGAGAAGGGAAAAAAACCCAAAATTGACCTTCCTGGGGTTGAGATACTCTTAAGACCAGCGATTAGCTGAAGGAGATAGAGGCAACACTTATAGAACACCAAAAAACAAGAACCAAACTCATTGCCATCGAGTAGATTCCGATTCATAGCAGCATCCTATAGGACAGAGTAGAACTGCCCCTGTAGATTCCCAAGACTGTAACTCTGTATGGGAGTAGAAAGCCCCATCTTTATCCCACAAAGTGGCTGGTGGTTTTCAACTGCATAGAAAGGTATGGATAACTGACTGAAGTTGAATTAGAGGTAGCAAAGTGGAGTTTCCCTAAAGCAGCTTCTAGATAATTAAGGATAAAAGAAACTGTGTTCTATATTGCACAATTTCAGTAAGTAAAGGAGTACAAAGATTAAGTATGAATTATTTGTTGGAAGTGGAGTTTTTGAGGAAGTAATGATAGATGGTAGCGTACAAAGAGATGAATCCAAGGATCATGGCAACTGAGTTTGGCCTTTGTGAACAAGCGAAGTTGTTGATTGGAGGATTTGGGGCAACATCATTTACTCTTCACATGTCTGCTATTAGAGATGTGAGTGAACTTATGTTTAAGGTATTATGAATATTTTGCAAAGGTGTTATGTGAATTTTTATTTTTCCTTGAGATCATTTCTTAAAATGCAGGTGGAAAGAATAGATGAATAGTTTTAGGGAGGAAATCATCCAAGTAGCATCATTTTATGGAAATCTTCCTGTGCATTAAACTTGTCCTAGTGTACAGTGATGATTCTCTTTATTGACAGCCTAGGAAACCATGTGGGTCAGTTCAGACCTGTCCTGTGTAGAGTTGCTATGAGTTGGAACCAACACTTTGACAGATGGGTTTTTTGGCTTGATTTAATGTTGTTTTAAAAATAGCCGATATACCTTTTAACAGTTTAGTGGTTTTATTTGCATTTGACGTCCTTCTCTCATTTGCTGATAATTTTGTTAAAAATCAACCTTAAATCATGAAACTTTGAATAATAAAGTTTTTCTCTTTTAATATTTTATTTTGCCACCTAGTTTGTTTTCATATTTTCAGAACGAGAAATGTGAGCACCCTGAGGCTGGAATGATGTTGTAGAAAGAAGGGCAGTGGTTCAGTTCCGTCTGCCACTCTGCAGGAGAATTGATCAGGCTATCTGCTCCCATAAAGGGTTTAGCCTTTAGGTTTGCAGTAAGTCAGGATTGACTCGGTGACATACAACAATAGAATTGTCATTGCTTCTTAGGAGAACTAAAATTTAAAAACAGAAACCAGCTGTTAGAATTTCATTGCCTTCCAGATTTGCATAAGTTATAGTATAGCTATACCTATATTTTATCAAAGTTACAAATAAATTATGATAAATATATTCTGTCTTCATAGTCTAGCTGTTAATAAAATCCCAGGTAAAACCATAAACTCTTAAGTTTCTCCCTAAGGATCTTCAGTGTGCTTCAAAAAGGGAACAAAACCCACTACAAGAAAATTACCATCCATATTTTCCTTCTTTCTACTACGTTCTTTCTTTTAATGTTCACTCTCTTTCAAAAGAGGGATGCTACTGCTGATAATTTATACTTGTGTAGCTATTAGCGTTAATAACCTTTTATGTCCTTTACCTCATTTGACCTTTACAACAAATCTATGAAATAGATGTTACCAGTATTAATCTTCCCATTTTACAGAATAAAAATTGTTAAGGGCATTAAGTAAATGGAATGTAAATTTAAGTCTTTGTCTTCAAATATTGCTGTAACCCACTTCCCAGTGTCATTGTCCGGATCATAATGACCTGGATAGGGTTTCCTGAGACTATAAATCTTTACGGGAGCAGATAGCCTCCTTTCTCCTGCGGAGCAGCTAGTAGTTTTGAACTGTTCACCCTGTGGTTAGAAGCCCAGTGCTTAAACCACAGCATTTTTATGTCTCCATAGAGATTTAGAGATCATGGTGTTTTTTTTTTAATTGAAATTGGATTTAAATTCTGCCTTGTTTTTGTCATTGGTAAATAACTTATTGCTTCCACTTCACTAGATCGTTGAATGAATGAAATGATAAAATTATGTAAGGCTTTAAATGAAGAGCCAGGGACTAAATTTTCAAAAATCAGCAATTTTATTGTTATTTACCTGAAATATGTAAACTCTCTGTGTTCCAGATAAAAACATTTTGTAAGCTGTCTGAAACACTGCTGTTGTTAGCATGCTGATGCACTGTTATGCTAGAGTTCCATTTTAAGCCTTTATTTCTCTACTTGTCAGGTGACTCTTGTTATTTAAACTTCAGAACGCAGCAAAAAAAGGGAGGGGAGGGGGACCTTTGGGGCGTCATACAGGAGAACCTGAAATCCCATTCAACCTACCTTCCTGTGGAAGTACTTGCTAACCTCCCAGGATGACTGGTCTTGGGGGTCAGGTGTCTGTCAGAGAGCACACAGTCTGTGGTTCTTTTCACGAGGATGCCCTTTTCTTCCTTCAGAGAAGATGAACCAGAAACAAAGTCCAATAGAAAGGAAAGCTGAGAGAGATCTCATGCTAAGCTGGTACATTTGTTTGGTTGTTAATATTTAATGACCTTTAATAACTTTTAAAAATAGTTTTATTGACATATAATTCACATGTCATATAATTCAATAATTCAGCCAAACTAGGAAGAGTTGTGCAGTCATCACCACACTCAATTTTAGAACATTTTCTTTTCTCGTACTCATGTTTATTAGCTTTCCATTTCCCTCTAACCTTCCCTGCCTGCCATGCCCCTAGGAAACTGTTAATCCAGTTACTTCCTTATAGATTTACCTAGCATGGATTTCATATAAAGAAAATCACACAAAACAAGAACAAGAAACAAAACAATAACAAAACAATGGCAAAACAGAGTGAAACCTCAATAGGAAAACACAAAATATTACGATATAACTTTCTTCATCTGACATTCTGTAAGACTGTTTTATGCCTCCTAATCTCTGGTTATAAAATTGATTGTGGAGGAATTTCCCCCCCCCCACAATATGACATTACTTATGTATCGATTTTGAAATATTTAAGAATGTTAACCTCATCCGTCTTAACAGTTTCTTCTTGAGTAGTTAGGCATCTCACTGTAGATGCTTCAAATTATATAGAGCAAACTTTAGTGTGGAAAACTTGTTAAAACACAGGTTGCTGGGTCTCACTGCCCCCTCCCATAGTTTCTGATTTAGAGCTGAGGTGGGGCTCAAAGGTTTGCATTTCTGACACGTTTGCAGGGTGTTGCTGCAGGTTGGAAGCCACGCTTTGAAAACCATGGATGTGCGAGATTAAGAAGAGTAATGGTGTATCACGAGTGATTCTAAGGTGATTTAGTTGGGTCAGAAGATACACTGATTCTCGTCTATTTTTAAAGTGGTTCAAAGTTCATTTGTTCCTAGTCTGATTTCTACAAGCAAGTGACCACTGTATTTTAGGTGGCAGGAAGAGTTGATGTCCTTTTGCTTTTTCCTGAACTTGTTTAATCTGTAAACGTTCATTTGTTGAAGGCTTGTTCACTGTTGAACAAATTGCATCTCAGAGAAAAGGGAAGGAGAAAGGGGACAGACAATAGGGACTGCTGGCACCCGTGTGCTGGAGTAGACTGGGCTTCAGTTCCTGTGATGGACAAGTGATGCAATGGCTGCCACTTCTCACACAATTCCTGTGGAGTGGATTCCAACTCACAGTGACCCTGTGGGACAAGGTAGAACTACCCCCATGGGTTTCCGAGACCGTGACTCTGTACAGGACTAGAAAACTCCCTCTTTCCCCTGCCGATTGGCCGGTAGTTTCAATCTGTTGACCTTACACTTAGCAGCTCGATTCATAACTCACTGTGCCTGCTATATGCCAAGCATGCTCTAAGTGCTCTATTTGTGTTTTCTTATTTACACTTTTTAAAACCCTACTTGCCCCATCTCGAAAATTATTAGAACCAAATAAATTGGGATATCTATCTGTGAACCCATGATTTTGATATATGATGATGCATAGTTACTCTTAAGGATATGTGTGTATGTGTTTAGGGAGCCTTGGTGGAGTACCTATTTATTGGGTTGCTTAATGCAAGGTCAGCAGTTTGAAACCACCAGCCATTCCCAGGGAGAATGAGGATGCTTCCTACTCCCATAAACATTTACAGTCTCAGAACCCCACAGGGGCCAGTTCTATCCTGCCCAATAGGCTCACTGTGAGTTGAAATTGTCTCATTGCAGTGAGTTTAAGTTTTGTTGTATGTGAGTTCATGAAGATTTTTGGCCTGGTTCACCAAGTGGGTGTTAACAAACCCAGGGACAAGGGAACAAAAAGTGATTCAAAATAGGTGTTAAAGAGGGTGTAGGAAGCTTGGTAGAGCTTGATCAAGGGCAATGTAACCAAGAAGAATTACTGAAACCCAAATGAAGGCTAAGCATGATAGTGGGACAAGACGAAAGTAAAAGGAAATAGAGGAAAAAAATAGGAGGCAAAGGGCATTTATAGAGGTCTAAATACAGGCATGTACATATGTAAATATATTTATATATGACGATGGGGAAATAGATCTATGTATAGTTTTATAGGTTTAGTATTAAGGTAGCAGATGGACATTGGGCCTCTACTTAAGTACGCCTTCAATGCAAGAACACTTTGTTCTATTAACCTGGCATTCCATGATGCTCACCTTCTGGACAGGATCGCTGAAGACAGAGTGGGTGCATAATCAAATGTGTTGAAGAAAGCTGATGGTGCCCAGCTATAAAAAGATATAGCGTCTTAAAGGCTTGAAGATAAACCAGTGATCATATAGCTGAGAAGCAACAAAGCCCACGTGGAAGAAACACATCAGCCTGTGTGATCACCAGGTATCGATAGGATTAGGTATCAGGCATCAAGGAACAAAAAAATCTTAACATTGTGAATGAGAGGGAGTGGTGGGAAGTAGAGACTTAAAGCCCATCTGTAAGCAACTGGACATCCTCTTACAGAAAGGTTGCAGGGAGGAGACGAGCTAGTCAGGGCACAGTACAGCACTGAAGAAACATACTTTACTCTAGTTCTTCAATGCTTCCTCCCTCCCACTATCATGATTTCAATTCTACCTTAAAAATCCGGCTGGACCACAGAATGTACACTATTATAGATCAGATCTGGAAGCATAGGGAATCCAGGATAGATAAATCCCTCAGGATCAATAATGAGAGTAGTCATACCAGGAGGGTAAGGGGAAGGTGGGGGAGAATGGGGGAAACTGATCACAGTGATCTACATATAACTCCCTTCCTGGAGACAGGCAACAGAAAAGTGGGTGAAGGGAGACATTGGATAGTGTAAGACATGAAAAAATAATAATTTATAAGTTATCAAGTGTTTGTGAGGAAGGGAGGGAGGGGAAAATGAGGAACTGATACAAAGGGCTCAAGTAGACAGAGAATGTTTTGTTTTTTTAACTTTATATTTATTTGTTTAAATAATTTTATTGGGGTTCATACAACTCTTATCACAAATCACACATATATCAATTGTGTAAAGCACACTTATACATTCATTGCCCTAATTCTCAAAACTCTCCATTTCCGCTTGGGCTCCTGGAATCAGCTCCTCATTTTTCGTATGCCCCCCCACCCCCGCTCCTCCCTCCCTCATGAACCCTTAATAATTTATAAATCATTATTTTATCATATCTTACACTGCCCGGCATCTCCCTTCACCCACTTTTCTGTTGCTCATCCCCCAGGAAGGAGGTTATATGTAGATCCTTGTAATCGGTTCCCCCTATCTACCCCCCCTTTCACTCTTCCCTCCCAGTATCGCCACTGGTCCTGAGGGGTTCAGAAAATGTTTTGAGAATGATGATGGCAACAAATGCACAAATGTGCTTGACACAATGGATGGATGTATGGATTGTGATAAGAGTTGTATGAGCCTTCAATAAAATGATTTAAAAAAAACAGTAAACTGTATCTGGAACTCAAGCTACTGCTAAACATGTAACAAATAAAAAAATTGTATGAGCCCCCAATAAAAGAATTGAAAAAAAGATTTTTAGGTCTTTATTAGCTTATCTCTCGAGATCAGAATGGTGGAGCAAGGTACTTTTTATATTTCTTCATTCTGCATTACATTACTCTACATTAATTTCCTATGCTAATGTTTATCTATGTTAAAAGCTTTGAGATAATTTTAAGGTATAATTTAGACAACTGCTGTCCATAAGAATAATGCTGCTCAAATTTTTATAAATAACTTCATAAGACAGCTAAACAGCTAGCTTTGTCTTATGTGAGAGTTTGATATTTATTTAGTATAGTAGCTTATGGTTGGTTACCAGTCTCAACATTTTGAACTGAGTATATAATTTCAGTATGTAAATTTGTGGTCGTTATGCTAATTAGAAGGCACCCTGGTGGCACAATGATTAAGCAAAAAGTAGGTGGTACCCTGGGAGAAAAGACCATCTGCTTTTGTAAGGATTATAGTGTAGGAAATCCTATGGAGATGCCCTTACAGGGTCTTGGTGAGTCAGAATTGACTCAGAAGCATACAATAACAAATATTAATTAGAAAAAAAAATCAGTCTTGTTTTTTTATTTTATTTTTCAATCAAATGAAAGTAAGGGTAAAAATACATGAGATATAATAGTGCCCTAAAACTAAATTTAATTTTGGTTGCTGTATATAAAAAAAAATCAGAATACTAGGCTTCCCTATGCCCCCGCCCCCCTTTTGCTTTATCTGTCCTCCATTGCCTGCTGTAATTGTGCTGAGTCTGCAGTGATGGAGCTGCTGTCTCACAGTGAACCTGGCCAGTATTGGTTTTTGATCCAACAGAACAAAAGCTCAGCATGCCCAAGCCATTTCTATTCCCTGGTTTGCTTTCCAGAGAGAGGGTGGGCTAAAAAACCTTTCACTTACTGTGTCAAGGTCAAAGAAAATGTTCTGTGGCTTAATATAATCTACAGTATGTACACCTACAATTTTGTTAACATGTTCCTTTCCCAATGCTAATTTCAGCAAATTAGAATAACAATAGTGAGTTTGTACTGAAGATTGTCACTTAGCATTTTGTGGTTCCAGATAATTACTAAGAAGATGTTTTTCTAAAATTAACGATACTAGCAAGCACAATTTGTGCCATCCATCTGTTTGTTCTTTATAGGAAAGAAAGGTTGCTGTATGAAGTTTTTTGTTATAGTATCTTTATTATTTTTGAAAATTTTATTCTCAAAAAATCGTATAAATAAATAAGGTCATTAAAACAGACAAACTATATTGATGCATATAGACTACACATAAATGCACTCTTTAATCTTCCTTCCTATTACCTGTCCCTTCATCACACATAGTTTGGGTACTTTTATCAGGCCCCGGAAATAAATAGCATGCTTGGTTGGAAAAGTAGAGTGGTAGTGAAAAAGTGGAAGACCTTTATGCCATCTTCTAAAAACTCATTGCCATTAAGTCATTTCTGACTGAAAGTGCCCCTGTGGACAGAGAAGAACTGACTCTCTGTGTCTTTAAATTAAAAAATAAATCCGTCTTTTTATTTTTTGGGCATTTCTTATTAGGTTTGTTATCCCTGAGCATGTTGCATTTTTTGTTGTTATTGTGAGGGTACTCTTTCACATTATATTTTTAAATTACTGACTATAAGTAGCTGCCTTTGAATATTCCAACTCGTGGCAACCTGGGTGTACAAAGTAGTACTGTTCCATGGTATTTTCAGGGCTGTGACCTTTCAGAAGCAGACCACCAAGCCTGTCTCTCTAAGGCACCTCTGAGTGGACTTGAACAGTCAACCTTTCAGTTAGTGGTTGAGAGTTTAGCCATTTGTGCCACCTAACAACTCCTGTTGCAAGTATATAGCGGGCTATTGATTTTTATATGTCAACCTTAGGTCTAGTTGTCTTACTGTACTCTATAATGTATAATAACAATAATACAATACTACCATTGAGTTTATGCCAACTCATAGCAGATGAGGCTTTCTACTCCTGTAAAGAATTACAGTCTTGGAAACCTACAGGGGCGGTTTTACCCTGTCCTATAGGGTCTCTATGAGATGATCTAATTTATAGTTTTCCCTTTAATTATTTTAGATTTTTTTAAGTCTATAATGATTATCAACTGCAGTAGTAACTTTCTGCCAATGTTTTATTTATTTTAAAACTTAAAGAAAAACCAATAGGAGAGCAGTTCTGACAGAATCATTTGGATGCGTATTGTTTAGAGTATAGAGTATTTAAACCATTAACTATCCATCTTCAGTTCTTTCAGCTTGATAAGTGCCAAGCATGTCCTTCCTGGGTCATCCAACACGTGCTGTTCCATCTTGTCAAGGGTCTTTCTCTTTTTGGCTGTCCTGCTGCTTTCCCAAGCATGATGTCCTTTTCCAGGTACTGGTCCCTCCTGATAACATGTCCAAGGTGAGGCCAAGGGCTGACTGTGGAACAGACCATCAGTTGCTCAGATGTAAGTTCAGGATGAAGCTGAAGAAAATTAAATAAGTCCACGAAAACCAAACACAAACTGGCATATATTCCACAAAGGATCTCCTCTCATGGATAGACTTAGAACATTCTGCTGAGTGAAGTTTCAGAAATAACCAAACTTCCTGCCATCGAGTCAGTTCCAGCTCCTAACAATCCCAATCACAAACAAATATTACTTGAGACCAATGTTATAGGCAGGCAGAGACAAAATATAAAAACAGTATGAAAAATGGAAGATGAAATGTCACGTTAACAGTTTTTTATATTTATTGCATTTTGAAATGATAATTCTTTGGATGTGTTATATTAACTAGAATGTGCTCTAAAGTTAATCTTACAAATTAAAAAAAATTACTGTTTCTGGCAATCTGCTTCAGTAAAGATACAGTCTAGAAAGTATAACCCCCCGGGGGTGTCCATGAAATGAGTTGCAATGGGTTGGAGTTGCCTCCATAGCGTACAACAACGAGCAAATGTAAAAAGACATTTGTTGCTCATACCATGTTGCTCTTAGACAAGGCTGCTTTAGGTGGTAAGCTCTATGCGTGTAAGAACTTGATCTGAATTACCTCTGTAGTCCCAGCACCCTTAAGAGTATCTCAGACATGGGTAGCTAGTCAAATGGATTGATCTAATTAGAAACCAGGGAGAAAGTTTTTATCAGTTTATACTTAGGCATAATGAGTTACCTGGCATGGTGCAAAATGGATTTTCATCTATGAAGGTGCTTTGAACCTGAGTCTTCTAACTTTTAGGCTTTGCAGTTATATAATTTGTCAATGTCTGGATGGAACCCAAGAACAGGGAGAGATACTATTTGGAGATGCTCAGGGATCAAAGAACTGATCATGAGCCAATCTGAGAGACATCATTTTATTTGCATGAGGTGTGGTTGGGAGCAGGGAGAGGGGACAGTTTATGGACTAGGATGCAGTACTGCTTCTGGTCGCACCAGGCTAGATAAGAAGGTTTCCACTGAAGGGAGTTAAAGGTGTCATTTGGGGATCCTTGTGTAGTTTGAATGAGGTGTCAAAATAATCGCTGCCATTGAGTTGATTCTGACTTATAGTGACCCTATACTACAGGGAGAACTGTTTGTTTGTTTATTTTTTATTTCTGAGACTGTAACTCTATAGTAGTAGAAAGCCTTGTCTTTCTTTCAAAGAGCAGCTGGTAGTTTTGAACTGCTGACCTTGCAGTTAGCAGCCTGATGTGTAACCTTTGTGCTATCAGGACTCCTTAGAATGAGATAGGCTACCAATATTCATTAATACCATGTTGCTAGCATACTGTAAGTATTCCTTGTTAGGCCCATACTTTTCAGATAGGATGGAGCAGAAAGCATTTATAGTGCCTCTAGCTGTGCTGTGATGCCATGGCTAACTGGGGCGGGGGTGGCGGGTGAGGTGTCATCCACGTAGGCACTAGAACTTACCTGGGGTGCCTGCTTAGTTGAAGCGTGGCCATTTTTGTAAGGTTAACTCATATCCCTACAGTTTATTTTATTCAACTTTATTTTCCAGCATTTATTTTTCCTTTGATCATCTTATTTTTAACTTAACTGGAGTTAAGTACTGATTAAGTTATTTTACTCCGAGCTTTCAGCTCTATTTTAGCACCTTCTAGTACGCTGCCCTCAAGGATAGTATTAAACATGGTAGTATTAAATCACAGTAATATTTGCATAAGCTTGTTACATTTTAGAAATGCTATATATATTCATATCACACTATATATGATTGAGATTATTGTGATGAATAAGGGTCTGGGATTGCCTTTCACTGTTTGAGCCAAAGACAGAGATATCAGGTTGCTTTAAGAAGCTATTACTTCGTGCCCACCCAGGGACGCAAAAAAAAAAAGAAGCTATTACATTTATTCTTCAAGTTTGAGATAGAAGGAAATTGTGGGGTTTGCTGCCTTCTAACGACTTTAAAAATCCAATGAAAGTCAAACAAGTGATATACCTAAAAATATCTGCATTTTTAAAAGAAGTAGGTTTTGCAGTGATCATGGGAAACAATTAATTACCTTTACCTTATTTTTCCAGGTTTCCAGGGGTAAGCAGACCACCATCTCCTGAAGCATTATGATCCAATGTTTATTTAAATGGGGACTGCCTTTTGCCTGACCACTTATCTTAATGGCCTTGCTTACCACTTTCCTAACTTTGAGCATGCCTACTGAGTAAGCTTAAAAGGAATTTTTACTGCAAAGCATGGGACCTTTACATTTCTTAAAGACTAAATTGAAATTATATTTGTAGTATATTTATTAACAGCAGGTTCTTTCACTCTCTCTACTAGGATAGCCTGAAAAAAATGTCATACTTTGAAACTGGTAGTTATTAGACTTGCCATTAAATCTTATTATTTTATATTTGTTAGTATAGAACAACATGTATTACCATATCTTTAAAAATATTTTGATAACCAGTGATATTGAAATATAGTTTCTGTGTTATCCTATGCTTTATTTTTATGCATCATACATAAAAGTGTAAGTATAAAAAAAGGACTTCCAAAGAGTTCATAATACAAAAATTTTCTGAGGTAAGCTTGAGACAAACTAGTTGGTAGTTGATATTTTCTAACTTCATTTTGCTTCACTTCCCTCACCTATAACAGGAGTAATAATAAGCTACCTACCTTGTGGGGTTGTTATATTGAAGTGAGTTAATATGTTTAAAACATTCTAGAAAAGTGCCAAGGATACAGCTTACTGTGAGACTGGGCATATTCCCAGATAGACGAGAGGGTACCCCCCCCCCCAATGGGAAAAAAACTCTGCTAGGCGGAGCTTTTGTAGTGTGCATTTTTCCTGCTAGGCAAGCATCAAGCAAGTTGCTCTGAGTTAGTGTACCCAGTGGTGTGGTCTGGAAAGGTTCTTTCTTGTCACAGTGAATTTTTTCATAAAAGCAATTTTGCTTGAACCTTGTTTTTTGTGATGGCGGATTTAAGAGAACAGCATGCAGCTGTGAAATTTTGTTGTCTGCTCTGGAAAAATACCACAGAAACTGTTGTGATGTTGTGCACCACTTACAAGGACAGCTTATGGGAAAAGCTCAAGTGTATGAGTGGTTTTCTCATTTCAAAAGTGAAATGTCGATTGATGACAAACCTTGTTCTGGACAAACCTTGTTCTGTCGATTCAACTTACAGCGCATGTGGAGTTTGTTCCACTAGGTCAGACTGTTAATCAAGTTTGAGAAGATAGCATAACAATGTGCAACAAAAAAGGCCTGATTTGTGGGAAATGGGGAACTGGTTTTGCCACCATAACAATGCACCTGCTGTGGACAGTGCACCTGCTCTCACAGCCACCTCATGTAGCCATCTCAGTACACCAGTTTTGGGCCTTTCCTTCCCCACACACTTTACTCACCTGATATCATTCCATGGGACTTGTTTTTGTTTCTGCTAATGAAGCGGTGCATGAAAGGACAGTGATGTGATGACATAGAAGAGGTGAAGCAAAATATCAGAGAAGTAGTCAGCCATCGAAACAGATGAGTTTGTAAAAGGTTTCCAAGAAGGGAATTACAGATTTGACAAATGTATTAAGTGTATTGGAGAGTACTTTGAAGGTGATCAGGTTGTTTTGTAAAAAAAATTCAAATACATAGCTTTGGGGAAAAAAATTACATTTTGGGGGGTACCCCACATTAATTTGGAAAGTGTTAAAATGGATATCTTTTACTGTTTTGCATCATCTTATAAGTTTATTGAGGAGACCTAGTGGTTTAGTGTTTACGAGTTGGGCTGTTAACCATAAGGTCAGCAGTTTGAAACACCAACTTTGCTGTGGGAGAAAGATGAGGCTTTCCACTCCTGTGAAGAGTTGCAGTCTCAGAAATGCACAGGGCAGGCCTGCCCTGCTTTGTAGGGTTGCTATGAGTCTGACTCGACTCAATGGCAGTTTTGTGAGATTTTTTTTTGTCTTTTGTTCAGTTACAAATTTTAATTTAAATTATTTAAAACAGTGGGTCCTTTTATATCAGAATCACCCTACTTTGGTACTTTTAAAAGTATTATATCTGAAATACCCAATTTACTACATTAACTTATTTCAACAATGCATTACGGGGAACAAATTTTTTAAATACTCCTTATATTCGCTGGTATTAAGAATCAAAGTCTATGAAAAATATACGTAAATAATTAAATTGTTTCGTACATGAGTTATGCCAACAAAATTATTTTTTTCAATTTGCCTATTGCTTCATTATGGTATTATTTATTTTTAAAGCAACTGCTTTCAACATTTGAAAGTTGTAAGAACTATCATACTGACACTCTACCTCATACACACTCTTAAGCCTTAGACTGAAAACCCTACCAAATTTTTCTTCTTCCATTACTGCTGCTGTTTGGGAAATTTTTGATGAATCTATAAGTTCTTTGGCTTCATTGTTTCAATCATCTGTCTTTTTTGTGTGTTTGTTTTAAACGTTTTATTAGGGGCTCATACAACTCTTATCACAGTCCATACATATACATACATCAATTGTATAAAGCACATCTGTACATTCTTTGCCCTAATCATTTTCTTTTCTTTCTTTTTCATTTTTTTACATTTTATTAGGGACTCATACAACTCTTATCACAATTCATACATATACATACATCAGTTGTATAAAGCACATCCATACATTCCCCGCCCCAATCATTCTCAAAGCATTTGCTCTCCACTTAAGCCCTTTGCATCAGGTCCTCTTTTTTTTTCCCTCCCTCCCCGCTCCCCCCTCCCTCATGTGCCCTTTGTAATTTATACATCGTTATTTTGTCATATCTTGCTCTATCCGGAGTCTCCCTTCCCCCCCTTCTCTGCCGTCCCTCTCCCAGGGAGGAGGTCACATGTGGATCCCTGTAATCAGTTCCCCCTTTCCAACCCACTCACCCTACGCTCTCCCAGCATCGTCCCTCACACCCTTGGTCCTGAAGGTATCATCCACCCTGGATTCCCTGTGCCTCCAGCCCTCATATGTACCAGTGTACAACCTCTGCCCTATCCAGCCCTGCAAGGTAGAATTCGGATCATGGTAGTTGGTGGGTGGAAGCATCCAGGATCTGGGGGAAAGCTGTGCTCTTCGTCGGTACTACCTCGCACCCTGACTGACCCATCTCCTCTCCTAGACCCCTCTATGAGGGGATCTCCATTGGCCGACACTTGGGCCTTGGGTCTCCACTCTGCACTTCCCCCTTCATTCAATATGGTGTGTATATATATATATATATATATATATATATATATACACACACACATACACATATTCTTTTTTTTTTTTGCATGATGCCTTCCTTATACCTGGTCCCTTGGGCACCTTGTGATCGCACTGGCTGGTGTGCTTCTTCCATGTGGGCTTTTTTGCTTCTGAGCTAGATGGCCGCTTGTTTATATTCAAGCCTTTAAGACCTCAGACACTATCTCTTTTGATAGCTGGGCACCATCCGCTTTCTTCGTCACATTTGCTTATGCACCCATTTGTCTTCAGCGATCCTATCATGGAGGTGTGCAGCCAATGATATGATGATTTTTTGTTCTTTGATGCCTGATAACTGATCCCTTTGGGATCACTCGCTCACACAGGCTGGTGTGTTCTTCCATGTGGGCTTTGTTGCTTCTGAGCTAGATGGCCGCTTGTTTATCTTCAAGCCTTTAAGACCCCAGTCACTATCTCTTTTGATAGCCGGGCACCATCAGCTTTCTTCACCACATTTACTTGTTCACCCACTTTGGCTCCAGCCGTTGTGTCGGGAGAGTGAGCATCATAGAGTACCAATTTAATAAACGAAAGTATTCATGCATTTAGGGAGTGCTTGAGTAGAGGCCCAAGGTCCTTCCGCCACCTTAATATTAAACCTATAAATGTAGACACTTAGATCTATTTCCCCATCCTCATATATATGTTTGCATGTACATGTCTTTGTCTAGACCTCCATAAATGCCCCTTGACTCCCAGCTCCTTCCTCCATCTCCCTTGACTTTCCTCCTGCCCCACCACCATGCTCCGTCCCCACCTGGGCTACAGCTATACCTCTTCTCTAAGCAACCTTACCCTTGGTCATTCCCCATCAGGCCTGCCACTCCCCCCTCATTACCATTTTGGGTCTCATGTTGTTCCCTTGTTCCTGTGTTTATTAACACCTCTTCCTTACCCTCCTCCCCCCCCCCCCAACCCGGAACTGTCTGTCCCCGCGGAACTGTCTGTCCTATTGTTTTTCCTCCAGATAGTTTATCCAGCCTGTCCTATTCAGACAGACCTGTGGAGACACTAACATGCTTGAAAATAAGACAGAGGAAAAGAAAGCACAGTATACAACCAGACAATAAAACAACAAAAACAAACCACTGACAAAGAACAAAACAAAACACTTCACAAAAGAAAGGCTTGTAGTTTGTTCAAGGATCGTTTGCAGGCCCTTAGGAGCTTTTTGCAGTCCAGTCTGTTGGGGCACCACGCCCTGGCCCCAAAGTCCACTTTCAGCATTCCCTGGGGACCTTGCCACTCCATTCCCTTGCTGTTCCACTGCACTCCCCCAGTGCTTTGCCTCGGTGTGGTGGGATCAGGTCAGGTGCAATTTCCACACTGTGTCTCCCGTGCTGTCCCTTGTATCGCTCTTAGTCACTGAGGAGCATCATGTCTCATAGTGGGGCCAGCCATGTTGTCCTCTCTGTGGACTGGCTGCTCTACTCAGGAACATCATCCTCACGGCCTCGTGGGCCAGGCTGTGTTCCACTGTCTCCTCCTGCCCCTTCATCTGCTCTGATCAGATATGTCCATCTCCCGGAGCTGCAGAGTCAATGTCGTCCTTTGAAACAAATTCTTTTTGGGGGAGGGGCAGGAATCCACTTAATTTTTGGTGCTGGGGCCAGCCTCCCAGACCTCTCCACTGGTTCCCTACTCCACGCCGGGATATTGCATTCACACCTTGCGGCACTGGGTTCAAGTCTGGTCCCACTTTCCCTGTGGAGATATAAACAATACCCTCCCCTTGGGTGGATTAGTGCCCCATGCCCCCACTTCCCTTTTCTTCCTTATATTCATCCTTTTGTTTTCCTTTCCCCACCTCCTCCACTGTTGTCTACCATGTGCATCCCTGGTTTTGGTCTGGTCTCTGCCATACCACACAGTCTTCACCCCAGAAATGTTTGTATACAGTAGCTTTTCCCCCTATGCTACTTTTGCATTAAAAAAATTAACAAAAAAATTTTTTTAATACTTACCTCAGCGGGCTCATATTGTACTTGTCCTTTTGTGCCTGACTTACTTCGCTTAGCATGATTTCCTCCAGTTCTTCCCATGCCGCTATGTGCCTCATACGTTCATCACTGCTTTTTAGCAATGTGTAGCACTCCATTGTATGTATACACCATAGTTTTTTAACCCATTCGTTTGTTGATGGAAATTTGGTTTGTTTTTAATTTCTTGCAATTGTGAACTGTGCCGCAATGAACATTGGAGCACAGATGTCTGGTCTTGGTTTGTTCCTTGCCTCTTCTGTGTATATGCCCAGTAGGGGGATTGCTGGGTCATATGGTAACTCTATTTCCATCTGTTTTAGGTATCGCCAGATTGATTTCCATAGTGGCTGTACATACTTACAGGCCCACCAGCAGTGGATGAGAGTTCCTGTCTCCCCACAGCCCCTCCAACACTTGTTGCTTTCTGATTTTTTGAATTGGGCTACCTTTGAGGGTGTCAGGTGGTTCCTCATTGTTGTTTTAATTTGCATTTCTCTTATGGCTAAAGATTAGGAACATTTTCTCATATGTTTGTTGGCTATTCGGATTTCTGTCCCTGTAAAATTTCTGTTCAAGTCCTTTGCCCACCTTTCAAGTGGGCTTCAATCATCTGTCTTACAATTTTTAGCTCTCTTCGAAGAGAAAAGTCATCTTCGTCATGTGCTGTGCTTGTCAAAATGGTTTCGACTTGCAGATATTCTGTCAAGCTGTTGCTTTCTGAAGTCTGGGGTCTACTTACCCTTTTATATTTAAATTTTCTTGACAGAATATTATATTTCAAGTTTTATCCTTTAAAAAATTAAAACTTAAAAACTTGATAGGTTGGTGTTTGAAAAATCTTTCTTGAAGGATTATATCTGAATTTTTGCAAATGTACCGCTTATACTTTTGTGTTTTGGTTGTCTTTCTAGGTTAATAAACTTTCATTATTCTGCTGATTTCCACATTTCTTGCCTTTTCTATTCTTCTGATACCTTTATTCACAGATGAATTCCCATTGATCTCCATCCTAGACTCTGCTGCTACTAAATTTTCTCAACATTTTTCTTTGATATGCTTATTCAACTACTCTGTAGCCATTTCTATTTCAGCAGTTTTCTGTGGGTGACACTTGTAGGTAGGATTCTTGGTTACAAGTAATAGAGACCAACTGTAGCTTAAGTAATGAATAGAACATTTATTCTTTGGTATTTAATGTACCTGCCATTCCCTGTTGTTTTTTAAACTTCTGTTTGATCATGTGAATATTCAAATTCTCTGGAGAGTCGCTGACTAGTAGGTATAGTAGCTTGTCAACATCTGTAACTTTGATATTTTGAACTGGATGATTCTTTGTCCTGCAACATCCCTAGCCTTTAGTAGGCTTTTACTCTGACAATAAAAAATGTCTCATTGGCATTGTCAATGTTAAATGCCATCTACTTGGTTCCTATTCATGGTGACTCTCTGCCCAACAGAACAAAACAATGCGGTACCATCCTCTCAGTTGTTATGTTTGAGCCCATTGTTCCAGCCATGTGTCAATCATCTTATCAAGGGCCTTCCTCTTTTTTTATGTGTGATGTCCTTTTCCAGAGACTGGTCTCTCCTGGAAACATGTCTTAAATATGTGAGAGAAAGTTTCTTTATCCTTGTTTCTAAGGAGCTTTCTGGTTATACCTCTTTCAAGAGAGATTTGTTTGTTCTTCTGGAAGTCCAGGATACTTTAAAAATGTTCCCTAACATTGCCCTTTTAGACTTCTTTCTGTTCTCAAATCCAAAGAATATTTAAAAGGAGCATAGTTGCCAAAACTGTTCTTTGGATGTGGCATAAATTGCAGAGCACAGAGAGAAAGAAGGGTTAAAGAGATGGAAACACCACCTTTCAAAGTATGTAGACCGAGATGGAGGACAAGTCAAGAAACAGTAGTTTCACATCTTGATATTTTTAATAAAGGTTTCTATGATTTTGCAGTAATCACATTTTCTCCTACTCTTTATATATCCAACTTGTGAAAACTGCCAAACTGTTGTCCAAAGTGGTTGTAGTAGTTTTTCATTTTATATCTCCACCAGCAATGTATAAGAATTCTAGTTATTCCACATCTTCACCAACATTTTGTATAGTTGGTCTCTGTTAGTCTGGGTACTTTAGAGAAACAAATCCACAACAACTCATGTATAAGAGAGAGTTTTATATAAAGATTAAGTGTGCATCAAGAAAACATCTCAACCCAGTGCTGCCCAAGCCCACCAGTCCAACATTAACCCATATGTCCAACACCAATCCACAAAGTCCTCCTCATCTCACAAAACAGACACAATAATGCCGACTGCAGGAAGAAAGCTGAGTCAGTGAATGTGTAAACATCTCAGCACTGGCAGGGGTCTCCAGACAGCTGCTCCAGCACTGCATCGGGGTAGGTCCATGTGGCTTCTCCTTAGGGATGTCTTGCAGGAAGTGAGCCTTGCCAGCTGAAGCAGGGAACTAGCTAAGGCAGCTGCACCCTGGTCCAACCATCAGAAAGCAAGAGACCAGAGAACTTGAAAGGCGAGGCTCACTGAGCCATTTATCCCTCCACCCTTCAATTATAGCCCCACATATGTTTATCGGCCAGGCTGACACAATAAACCACCTCAGTCTCTTTAATTCTAGATATTTTAATATATAGTATATTGTGTTTCATTATAATTTTAATTTGTGTTTTAGGTATTCTTTTAATACAGGACTTCATAAAATTAACAAGAAAGATGAGTTGAGACTGATTCGGCTTGTATAATTGCCCAATAAAAGTATCTCTGGGAATTATATTGCACAAACAATAATGAGTTGTTTATTATTTTTTCTATTTAAAAACAGTTGTGATAATGTTAAATCGGAAACAATTCTGAGACCTTAATAAACCTAAAAGAACCAAACCCATTGTCTTCGAGTCAAATATAAATCATCTGTAAGACCAAGTAGTTTCCAAGACTATAATCTGTCCAGAAGCAGACTTTTAACATCTTTGTTCCATGGTGTGCCTGTGAGTTCAAATTGTCACCCTGTCTGTTAGTGGCCACCTGCTGAAACACTGTGTGACCAGGGCTCCTTAGGATGGTTCAAAGTAGTGTAGCATACTTATGCTTGTTCTGTGCCTGCACATAATTACAAATCCCAGTATTTCTGACTACAAGTATACAAAAGTCCAACATCATGTTGACTCATTTCTGACTCATAGCAGCCTTAGAGGACAGAGTAGAACTACTCCCCCGAATGTTTCCAAGGCTGTGGATCTTTATGGAAGCGGACTGCATCTTTCTCCCATGGAACACTGGGTGGGCTCAGAGTGCTGACATTTCACTTAGTAGCTGAGTGCTTAACTCTTGTGCCACCAGGGCTCCTTCTGACTATATAGGGTAAGTATATTTAGTTTTATTTTGCTCTGGTACAATATCACTATTTGGTTGCATTTAGCTGGCATTTAGGTTAATCATAAGCATTTTTTTCCTGTCTCACAGAAGATACTTTGAAGTAAATGTTGAAATACTTTCCCATTATTCATATAGATGGAAGAGCGAGTTGTAGAGACCCTGAGGGGCAACAAGGAGGTGGGAGTAGAGTGGAGAGGGGAAGAGGGGAAAACCAATGATGCTAAGGCCAGAGGTAGAAGCAAATGTTTTTGTACAGTACCCTGGGGATCGTGGCACTCCATGGAGAGGACTCACGCATTGTACATCTGGGCCTCACGGAACTGGAGCTGGTAAGCCATTAGAAACTAAGACTGCAAAAAAAAAAAAAAAGAAAAGAAAAATTAAGACTGCATCCTCCATCTTTCTCTTTCAAGAACTGCACGGTTCTGGCATATTTTCACTTTGTACATCTGTTCAGCGTTCCTCTCTTCCAACTGGCTTTTGGAGTGTAATGGCTGCTCAGTTCTTTGTATCATGACAACTCTCAATATATTCCTTGGGTGTTTCTCCCTGCTGCTAAATGGTGCCATCTTTCTTTTTAAAAATTTAAATCATTTGATTACGGTGTCAAGCAGGCAATACATTTCCATTGTTCAACACTCAAAAGGTACAAGAGTCTTCTGCCACCACTACCCTCATCCCCCATCCTTTGGTTTTGGTGAGCCAAGCTTCCAGTTTCTTGTGTGAACTTATAGTAAGGGTGTTTTATATTTGTGTATTCTGTGTGCCTGTGAATATTCCACACCCCTGCCCCTGCCTTTTTCTTTTGAAGACCAATGTGAGAA
This sequence comes from Tenrec ecaudatus, assembly GCF_050624435.1. Taxonomy (NCBI): domain Eukaryota; kingdom Metazoa; phylum Chordata; class Mammalia; order Afrosoricida; family Tenrecidae; genus Tenrec; species Tenrec ecaudatus. Next base: position 192,743,149 of record NC_134530.1, on the reverse strand, counting down.
TATTATGTACCATATGTACTCATATATAAGCTGAGTTTCTCAGCACATTTTTAAAAATGCAGTCTTTGTGGTAAAATTAGGTGCCTAGGCTGATATTTGGGTCGGCTTATACTCGAGTCTATACAGCATACTGCTTTTATACTTTGCTTTTTTTCTTTAATTTTATTTTGCTGCTGTTGAGAATATACACAGCAAAACAAATGCCAATTCAACTCTTTCAAATGCACAATTCAGTGACATTGATTATATTTTTCAAATTGTACAACCATTTTTACTGACCTTTTCTGAGTTGTTCCTCCCCAATCCAAACTCAAAAGTAAATTCACTGCCCTCGAGTTGATTCTGACTTATAGTGACCCTGTAAGACAGAAGAGAGGGAAACTGTCCTTTGGATTTTGAAAGCTGTGCATCATTATGGGAGTAAACAGTGTTATCTTTCTCCCTTGAAGCTGCTGATGGTTTGGGACTGCTCACTTTGCAATTAGCAGCCCGAGTAAACCAGGCTCCTTCCCACGATGGTTCTATCTTTTAATTTTTTTTTTCTTAAATCATTTTATTGGGCGATTTTATTGGGGGCTCTTAACAGCTTTCATAACATCCATACATCACTTGTGTCAAGTATATTTGTACATATGTTGCCATCATCATCTCCAAAACATTTTCTACTTGAGCCCTTGGTATAAGCTCCTCCTATTTCCTCTCCCTCCCATCTTGTGAATCCTTGATCAATTATATATTTTTATTATTATTTCTTATCTTACACTGTCTGTTGTCTATCTTCACCCACATGTCTGCTATTTGTCCCCTTGGGCAGGGTGGGGGTGCTATATAATCCAATTTTGTGAGTGGTGCATTCCTCCTTTCTCGCTCCCTGACCATCCCCCTGCCCTCATGTGATTGTTACTCCCAGTACTATGCCTGAGGGGTTTATCTGCCCCTAATTCAATGTGTAGAAAGCTCTTATCTATACCAATGTGTGTTTTCTGGTATAGCCAGATTTGCAAGGTAGAACTGGGTCATGGTAGTGGAGGGGAGGAAGCATTCAGGAACTAGAGTAATGATGTATCTTCCATCAGTGCTATACTGTACTTTGGTTGAATCATCCCTTATAACCCTTCTATGGGGGTTATCCAATTGTCTACAAATGGGCTTTAAGTCCTCACTCCAAACCCCCTACAGTTGTTTGTTTTGGATCTTTTGATACCTGATACCTGATCTCGTGGACACCTCATGATTACACAGGCTGGTTTGCTTCTTCCATGTGGGCTTATTTACTTCCCTGCTAGATGACTGCTTGTTTAACTTCAAGCCTTTAAGACCCCTGACGCTATATGTTTGATAGCTGGACACCGTCCATTTTCTTCACCACATATACTTATACACCCACTTGGTTTTTAGCGATTGTGTCAGGAAGGTAAGTATCAAAGAGTGCCAGGTTATTGGAACAAAGTGTTCTTGTGTTAAGGGAGGCCTTGAGTAGAGGCCCAAAGTCCGCCTGTTGTCTTAATACTTAACATAAGTATATGTACATTGGTCTCTATCCCTTTCATTATAAATTAGTATATTTACATATATACATGCCAATAGTTATACCTCTATAAACAGCTTTGCCTCCTGTTTCTTTCCTTCACCTTCCTCCTATTCCACCATCATGCGCCTCCTCCATTTTGCTCTCAGTAATTCCTCTTGGATACATTGCACTTGATTAAGCCCCACCAGGCATTATATGCCCTCCTCACCACCAATTTTAGATCTCTTGCTGTTCCTTTGTCCCTGAGTTTGTTGGCTCCCCAACTCCCCCTCACTGCCCCTTCTTCATGCCCCCTACCTCAATAGCCAGTCCCCTTGTTTTCTCCTTGGCATTGTTCATCCTGCCTTATATAGATAGACATGGGGCAAAAGAAAAACAAAAGCAAAAAACCTGATAGTTCCAGGTCTACCTGCTGACCCTTATGTCTCTTTTCTTATCAGGTCTGATGAGGTCCCAAGCCCTGTCCCTCAAGCCAGAAGTCTATTTTTAGAATTCCTTGGGAACTTGGTTACTTTGCTCCCCTTGTTGACCTGTTGCACCCCCTTTGTGTTTCACCCTACTGTGCATGGGGCAGACCGGTCCCACATTCCACACACTGTCCCCATAACACTATGGGTCAATGAGGGAATGTTGTGTGTCATGGTGGGGCCTGCCCTATGTCCTCTCAGAACATTGGTTGCTCTGAACAGGGATGTCGTCCCAGAGGCTTGGTGGGCCAGGATGAGTTTCTCTCTCTCTCCCTCCCTCTTACTTTGCTCCCATGTGGTCTGGACAGACCTGTCTCCTCCCCATCCTTTACTCCCTGTCCTATACCTTTACTTCTGTCCTCTGTATTGCCGCCTTTGGGGGAGAGGGATCTACATAGCTCAGCGTGGGCCCGGCTTCATTGTCCTCTGTTAGTTCACTGTTCCTTGCCAGTGTATTTATTGCCCTCAAGGCTCTTTTGAGTTCTTGTCACTCTGATCCCATATAAGTAGTTCTTAAAAGAACATAATACTGAATGCAGATTGCTTTTTACTAGTTTAGCTAATAAACTTAGGCTTAAGGTGACATTGGGGGATATTTTTGGTGTAAGTTGTAAAGATAATTTCAGTTTTTCCCTTTTGGGGCCATCGCTGAATGAGTAGCGACCAAGATGAAGTTCAATCCTTTTGTGACTTTGGACCGGAGCAAAAACCCGAAAAGGCATTTCATTGTACCTTCCTACATGCGCAGGAAGATTATGTCTTCCCCTCTTTCCAAGGAACTGAGACAGAAATACAATTTTGGCCCATACCTATCCGCAAGGATGATGAAGTTCAGGTTGTGCGAGGACACTACAAAGGTCAGCAGATTGGCAAAGTGGTCCAGGTTTACCGGAAGAAGTACGTCATCTACATTGAGCGGGTGCAGCGAGATAAAGCTAACGGCACCACTTTCCATGTGGGCATTCACCCCAGCAAGGTGATTATTACGAGGTTAAAACTGGACAGAACGCAAAAAGATCCTGGAGTGGAAAGCCAAATATCACCAAGTAGGAAAGGAAAAGGGGAAATACAAGGAAGAATCACTTGAGAAGATGCAAGAGTAAAATATCTTGTATACAACTTCCATTAAAACTGGCACATTTGAAAAAATATATATAATTTCAGTGATAGTTTCAGGGGTTCCTAGAAACTGACTTTACAGATGCTAGGTTTTGTGATCATTTAAAATTCTGCTCTGTATTTTCTCTCCCTTTTGAACAGAATTCTTCTAAAGAATCTTTGGTCAAAATGTTCAGGATAGGTTAGCACACACCATGGCAAAGATGGATGGAATTAAAAGATAATGGAATTTTTTCCACAAACTTTTTGAAGCTCCCATGTATATAAGCACTGAAAGAAGCTACTCTTGTTTTTGTAAATTTAGTACATAATTTCTTTCAGTTCAACTTTTTACAGGTGTACAATTCACTGCCATTAATTACAGATATTAGTTGTCCTGCCCTACCCTGATTTATCAATAGAACTTTTCCATGACCATTAGTGCTTGTTGTCCCTCCCTACCACCCTGGAAACCACTGTCACCTATTTATCTTGGAGATTTTTCCATGTTAGTAAATAACTTATTTTTCTTATTTTAAAAACTGCCTACATGGTGTTTTGTTGTATAATTATATATATATTTTCATCTTATGCTGTTGCAGCAGTGCTGTAGTGAAAAACCTTTATGTGTCACTTAAACATGTGTTAAAGTAGTTATTGAATAAATGTCTTACACGGAATTTGCTGACAGAAATGAAAGGGCATGGTTATTTTTAAGACCATTTATTGAATAAGTTGTGTATTATCTATATTTTTGTATACTAAAATTTTGTGTGTATCTATAGATTCTGTTTCTGGATTTTCTGTTCTGTTCTGTTGGTTTTCTTGTCTAATTATATGTCAATATCACACTGTCTTAATATACTTTTGCAGTAGTCTGTTGGTTAGTTTTTTGTTTTGTTTTAAACCAAACTAGTTGCTTTTGACTCTTGCCTTCACCTTCACCAATTTCTCACCTGTGTTACTGTGAACACAGGTGCTTAATATCCCCGTAGCTCCATGTCCTTATTTGGAAAATGGAGATGCGATGAGTCTAAATTGATTCAATGACTAGTTTTTTGTTTTCCTAGAAATATAAGGATTTAATGAGTTAATTTCTATAAAATGCTTAGAGCAGAGCCTGCCATGTAGTAAGTGCTTATAATAATGGCATAGGGATGGTGTCAGACAGACCACCTCTAACTTTACAAAGGGGACAGAGTAAAACACAACCACCATTTTTTTCATGTACTATTGACGCTTCCTCATACAACTGTTTCTTTTATTGCTGCTATCCTGTAGATCTGTTTGTTGTAATTGATGTTCTTTCTTTAGAATATTTCTGACTTACTATTTTTAAAATATTAACTTTAGAATCAGCTGGTCTGTCTCGTCAGAGTACGGTTAGGTTATCAATTGGTAATGATGGTAAAAACAAAACAAAGCCTTAAATCTCAATGGATTAACACATAATACTATATGTCCAGAATGATGGGGGTAGGGGTGGGGAAGGGACATGGGATTGGTGGGAGAGACCTAGACTGACAGAATCTTACACCATTGTTCTAGAATTCTGACAGTTAATATGGCAGAGAGAGAGAATGTGTGTGTGTGTGAGAGAGATAGTAGTGACATAAGTACTAGTGGAAAATTTGAAAGCCAGGAAAGACCTACATCACTTTTTCTTATATTTCATTGGCCAAAGCAAGTCATATGACTTCACTTGCTACCAAAGGGATGGGAAAGGTTCAGTTCTGTGAAGGCCCTGGGAGGGCCCTTATATCTGGAGAACAATAATGACTACCAAAGCTGGTTGCTAAATATTTGGGTTGCTTGTTGTGTTATATGCAACTCTCCCACCTTTAAGGAGAAAAATCTGAATTTCCATCTAATTAGAGCTCCAAGTCTAGAATCTTTGTTTGATATTCAGAGTCTGTTATAGAGATTCAGAAGAGTCACTAATTGATCTAAAGAGCTAAGAATGAAATATGTAAGTTATGAGTTGTTCTATTTTAAAAAATACACAATTAGTTCTTTTTTCTTAGGCTCCTTGAGAGGGTGTAGAAATGGAGAGATAAAAGGATCTTCCACTTTTACTAACCCTACACCCTTGAAGACAGTCCTGGCAATGATGTGCTTCTGGACATTATGACCTTGAACACCCCATGTAAGAGTTCTACTCTGCAGACACAAGGTTGCTATGAGTCACAATTGGCTACAGCAACTAACAACATGACATGTATATTAATCAAAAGTTTTTTACAGTTAGCAGGCATTATGTAGAAATAATATTTTAAGAGCCTATGATAAATAGCAAAAGAACTCATTTCTATTTCATACACAGTGAAATGTCTCATAATAAGTGACATGGCCAGGACTAGAATGTAACGTAAAACTTAGTCTAGCCCACTGTCCTTTCGAATATGCCAAGATTCCTCGAGGCACACGGACTTTTGTGTAAAGCTTTGTAGCAAAAGACGGTTTTCTTTGAGAAGGACACCAAAGTGAAGTTACCTCTTGAAGAGAACTTCAGGGAGAGGGCTGTCTGTACTGATGGGGAGAGTAATGGTACATAATAACTAATTTCCAATTTGATATCTTTCCTGGAGTTGTTAGTTTTAAATGTATTTTATTATTTATTTTAAATCACTGAATTTTAAGACATCAGTTACAGATCTGAGATGTAGTCAGTATGGCCCTTCTATTCAAAGTTCTTTTTGTGGTGTACTATATAAATTCTAGCCTCTATGTCTATGGTTATAATCCCATTTGGAGGAAGTTCTCTGTTACACTAATGGACAGGATTAAGGTGGATATATTTGGAGTCTCCACCTTACTAGAAGGTGTGCACCAAATCACCACCATCTGTTTCCTTGAGAGAGTGGTCTGCTGAAATACAAAAACCACACCTCCATATAACAGGGCTCCTCAGAAGCAGGAAGAGAGAGAAATCCCAGGACCATCAAGGAAGAACAGCCACTAATAGAACACGCTGAAGATCTATAAAGTGGCAGAGGGTGTGACCAGAGGCATCAGAGGCTGCAGTATGAGGACCAGGAGGCAGAGCAAAGGATCCAGGCTGAGACCAGAGACTTAGGCAAGGAGACTCGAGAGAGAACCCAGGAGCAGCATTGAGACTGTGAGGCAGGGTGGAGAACTGGCTTCCTGGCCCAAAGAGGTAGAGGCCAAAGGACCACATGACAGCACTAGAGAGAAAGGTGGCTACTGGGTAAGGAGAGGTCTTGTGGACCAATTAATGTATCCTTAATGTTTTCTGATCCTGGCTTGTAATAACCTATTAACTTCCCTAATAAGCCCCCTTTAGTTGTAAGTGTTGTCTGTGAATTCTGTGTGGCCATTGCAACAGATCATTGAACCCAGTGGAAAAGTACAGTACTGTGGGAGAAATGATTGATGTCAGAATAGGGTAAAGAATGATGAAGGTGGAGCAAGCATGTGTACCTTCTGCCTTGTAGCATTCAGCCTTGGGCAGATGTGGAGATGGAGTCTCTCTTGTGAACCCAGAGAAGGTTAGATGCGACCTCTACTCTGATTTACTCAAAAGTCAACAGAAGAATAGAAACCATTTTCATTGTTTGACCCAAAATCCTGAGATTGTAAATGTTCTTGAGAGCAATAGCTTAATCTTGGTCCTGAGAAGTGGCTGATGGGTTAGAACTGCCAACCTTATAGTTAGCAGCCCAACACCTAAGCTACAGTGCCACCAGGACACCTTGTTAAATACAGAGGTCTTGCTTTATCTTTAAACTGGAAAAAAGAAGAAAAATCATGTAAACCGTGTTAGTAATCTAGTGCTGTTATAACAGAAATAGCACAAGTGGATGGCTTTAACAACAAAAAAATTATTGTCCCACAGTTTATGTGGGATCAAGGAGGATAGAAGGCCCAATTTAGAGTGCTGCTTTAGAGTCAGACTCTTTTTTTCTCTTCTGTCAGCTTTAGGGGAAACTTTCCTTTTCATCTTCTGTTTCCTAAATACTTGGAAAACTCCATGTGACTTGGCAGTTACCATATATACTCAAGTATAAGCCAGCCCGATTATCAGCCAATGCCCCTAATTTTACCACAAAAACTGCATTAAAAATGTGCTGAAAAAACCTCAACTTATACACGAGTATATACGATATCTTCCTCTATCTTTTCTTGTTTAACTTGCTCCTTTTAAATTTTATTTTTTTATTAAATACTCTTATTAGGGGCTCTTACGTATCATCACAATCCATACATTCCTCCAGTGTCAAGCACATTTGCACATATGCCGCCATTATCATTTTCAAAGCATTCTCTTCCCACTTGAGCCCCTGATATCCCCTCCCCATTTCTTCCCTCTCCCTCCCCTGCCCGCCCTCCCTAATGAACCTTTGATAATCTATAATTATTATTTTCATATCTTACATAGTCCTTCGTCACCCCTCACCTACTTTTCCATTGTTCGTGCCCCTGAGAGGGCGTTATAGGTTGATTCTTGTAATAGATTTCCTCTTTCTTCCTCCACCGTCCCCTAATCCTCCTGGCATCTCTACTCTCATTGTTGGCCCTGGGGATTTATCTATCCTGATTCCCCATGTTGTGGGCTCTTGTTTGTAGCAGTGTGCATGTTCTGCTCTAATCCAATTTGTAGAGTTGAGGTCGTGATAGTGGAGGGAAGGAAGCACCAATGAACTAGAGGAAAATTGTGTGTTTCAGCTGTGCTTTGCTGCACTCTGACTGGCTCATTTCTTCCCCGTGCACCCTCTGTGAGGGGTTCAACTGTCTACAGATGGGCATTGGGGCTCCACTCCAAGCTCCCCTCCCCGCTCCATTCACCTTGGGAATGATTTTGTTCTGGGTCTTAGATGCTTGGTACCTGATCCCATCAACACCTCATGATCACACAGGCTGGTGTGCTTCGTCCATGTGGGCTTTGTTGCTTCTCAGCTAGATGGCTGCTTATTTATCTTAAAGCCTTTTAAGACCCCAGACACTATATCTTTCTATAGCTGGACACCATCAGCTTTCTTCAGCACATTTACTTAAGCACAAATTTTGTCTTCAGTGGTCGTGTTGGGTAGGTGAGCATCACAGAATGCCAGATTGTTAGAACAAATTGTTCTTGTGTTGAGGGAGTACTTGAGTCGAGGCCCAATATCCATCTGCAGTCTTAGTTCTTAACATATAGATATTCCCCTCTCGTTACATATCTTTTAGACCTCTGTAAATGTCCATTGCCTCTTGGTTCTTTCCTATATTTTTTTACTTTCCTCTTGTCCCACCATCATGTTTGGCCTTCATTGGGGTTTAGTAATTCCTTGCTGCTACAGTTGCTCTTGATTAAGCCCCACTAGGCATTCTACACCCATCTCTTCATTGATTTTAGTTCACTTGCCGTTCCCTTGCCCTTGGGTTGGTTCCCCCGTCCCCGACTTCCTTTCTCCCACCTCTTCTTCTCCTGTATCTCCTTGGAACCATTGGTCCTGTTCTTTTCATCTCTGAATTATTTATCCCACCTATCTTATGTAGATAGATATGCAGATACATTAATAAGTGCAAAACCCGGAAAAACTGAATAAAACAACAAAGGAAGTCAAGACCAACAAAACAATAACAAAAAGAAAGCCTCTGACAAAAGTGGAAAGGCCTATAAAATAGTTCAAGCTCTGTTTGTTTGCCTTTATGAGTGTTTTCCAGTCGAGTCTGATGGGGTGCCATACTCTGTCTCCAAAGTCTATTTTTTGGTATTCCCCAGGGATTTAATCATTTTGCTTCCCTTGCTGCTCTGTTCCATGCCTTTAGTGTTTCGTCCAACTGTAGTGGGGTCAGATTATTCACAATTCCAACACAGTGTCTCTAGTATCCCCCTCCTACCCCCCCCCCCCGAGCAGTATGGTTTAGTGAAGGACATCATGTCTCGTGGTCAGGCTGACCCTATTGTCCACCCTTTCTGTGCGTTGTCTGCTCCGAGCAGGAATATCGTTCTCGGGGCTTGGTGGGCCAGGATGCCCTCCCCTCCCACTCCACTTTTTGTTTCTCCCGTGTCCTTTAATCAGACTCGCCCCTCTCTCCTATCTGTAGCCCCAGTGCTGTCCTATGAAGTGAATTCTTCTGAGGCAGGTGGGGTATCCATATTGTTGGGATTGGGGCCGGCCCCACAGACTGTTGGTTCCCTGGTACATGCCAGTATATTGTATTCATGTCTTGGTGCATCAAGTTGAAGCCTGGTCTCTCTCTCCCTCCCTCTTCTGTGGAGATAGAAACATTACCATCCCCTTGGGTGGGTTAGTACCTGCTCCCTCCCTACCCATGACTTTTTTCCCCCATTTTCTTTCCTCCTCTTATTAGTTGGCTGCTGTATGTATCCCTGGATTGTTTTGGCCCCTGCCATAGTTGCTGGACCTCACCCCAGGGATGTAAGTATATAGTAGCTTTTCCTCTATGCCCTGTTTGTTTTTTCAAGCTTACCTCAGTGGACTCATGATGTACTTGTCCTTTTGTGCTGGGCTGATTTCACTTAGCATGATTTCTTCCAGTTCTTCCCATGCGACAAATGGGATACAGTTAGGATAAAACATCTGTGTGTGTCGTCAAAAGACTTCACCAAGAGAGTAATAAGAGAACTTAAAGATTGGAAGAGGATTTTAGCTATGACACAACAGAAAGAGGGCTTATTACTAAAATTTACAATACCCTCCTAGCCTGTAAAAAGAAGAAAACCGTTAACCCCCTGAGCAAGTGGGCAAAAAACCTGAACAGAAATTTCAAAGGGACAGAGACCTGAATGGCCAATAAACATATGAGAAAATGCTTCTGATCATTAGTCATGAGAGAATTGCAAATTAAAACTATGAGGTACCACCTAACACCCTTGAGAATAGCCCAAATCAGAAAATCAGAGACCAACAAATGTTGGAGGTATAGGAACTCTCCTCCACTGTTAGTGCTCTTGAAGATATGTACAGCGCTGTGGAAAGCCTTAAAGCAAATGGAAATTGAGTTACCTTTTGACCCAGCAATCCCTTTACCGGGCATCTACCCAGAAGAGGTAAGAAAATGCAGTTGTCTGCATTTCAGTGTTTATGTGGTGCAATTCAAAATTGCAAAGAACTAGAAATAACCTAAATTTCCATCAACAGACAAGTGGATTAGAAAACTCTGGCACATACACATGATGGAGTACTACGCAGCACTAAAAAGCACCAATGATCGCATAAGGCACATCGTCTCATGGGAAGAGTTGGAGGAAATTATGTACAGTAGGTATAGAAGAAAAGCCACTTATGCTATATAGGTTAAGGTACAGGCAGTCGGGTAGAGGACAGGCCAAACCCGAGGATGTGCCTGTCATTCCAACGCAAAGAAGGGGAAAGGGGGAAGGGAGAGAAAAGGGGGAAAAAAGAGAACGAGAAGAAAAGTGCCGTTTCTTTCAAGATGTCAAGAGATTAAATACATTTTAAGTGGAGGGAGAGAGGATGAAGGCTATATATTGTTATTCTCTTTAATGGTGGCTAGATTCATAGGAATAGTGTGAGGAGAGAAGAAAAGTTGAGTTTCATAAAATACCACTGCTTGCATCAAATACACCTTGATCCTCAAAGCGACACTTTTTGATCCTCTAACACTTTTTAAAATATATACTTTATTGTGAATTGTATGGAGATATGCATAGCAGATCAGTTTTCTTTTCATTATTTTGAACACTTTAAGAAGATCTTTTGCAGTAGATTTACCCAGTGTATTATGATATTTGATTCCTTGATTGCTGCTTCCATGGCCATGGATTGTCGATCCAAGCAAAGGAAACTCCTTGACAACTTTTATCTTTTTTCCATTTACCATGATGTTGCTTATTGATCCAGTTATGAAGATTTTTGTTTTGTCTATATTGAGGTTTAATCTATATTGAAAGATGTAATCTTTGATGTTCATCAGTAAGTGCTTCAAGACCTTTCACTTTCTACAAGCAAGGTTGTATCATCTGTATTTTGCAGGTTGTTGTTTTAAAAAATAATATTTTAAAATGGTTTAAAGCTTAAAGAAAAGTTGGAAGAACAATGCAAAGACCTCCCATTTACTCCTTGTCCTGGTTCCCAAACTGGTCTTATTTGCTTTATCATATTTCATCTTTTTCTCCCTCTCCCCCTCTCTTTAACCAACAGAGTAGATCAGAATCATCTGGAATACAATACAGTGTGAAAAGTGTGTTCCTAAGGACCCACAATTCTAGGGCTCAGCAGTAAGCATTGTATTCTGGGAAGAAAGACTTTTCCCAGATTATTTGGATATGCAGATCAGTTTAAGAAAGAGTTTACTATTATGTGATTGTGAGAGTTCATTTTCTTTAGGAAGCAGAAGGGCCCTCAAGATAGGTAGCCTTAGTTTCAAAGCTTTAATGATGTATCTGATTTAAATTTCAGCCTTTCTGCTTTTTAAAAAATCATTCCCTGGGTCCTCTTGTATCTGTTTACAAGTTTACATCAATATAATTGTCTTTCTTACAGAGTCTGATATTTCTTTCCAGGGATTTTGGAAATCTTATTGTCTGTTGTAGTCTGTATTTTCATTATGAATAGGTATAAATCGAAACTCACTGCCAGAGAGTTGATTTCAACTCAGAGTAGCCCGATCGATCGGGAAAAGTAGAACTGCTCCGTAGGGTTTGCGAGGCTGTAACTCTTTATAGAAGCAGACTGCCACCCTCTCCTGTGGAGTGAGTTCCTGATGGGTTCTCACCCCAACCTTACATTTAGCAGCTAAGCAATTTTAACTTTTGTACCACCAGGTGGTAGGTGATGGGTTCTGTGTTGGATTGCTAACTGTACAAGTCAGCAGACAGATTCTGTCTCATAGTGACCCTGTAGGGCAGGGTAGAAAATGTGAGATACATAGTGCTATTCAATAATAGGAATTTTACCAAGTCAGAGAGGTAAGTGTTGTTGATATATTGAGATGTGAAGGATGGGTAGGAATTAAGTAGGTCTGGATATAGGCAGAGAGATTGTACCAGTGCAAGACAGTGAATTATTTAATTTGGCTCTTCCAGCTATATTGTGGGGGACTAGCCCTCCACAACCAAATGGGTCCTAGGGGGAAGGTTGTGTAATTGAAGGGTAAATTAAAGAAACGACAGACAAGGCATGCAAGTGCTCACCTCTCCTATGGCAACTGGAACCAGAGTTAAGGAGGAATGTATTCTCTCACAAGCTTGTATAGTACCTGGGCATGCAAGCCACGTGGCACACATGTGTAACAGGAAGGGTTTGTATTAGAGGTGTACACTGGAGGGGGAAGAGCTAGGAGGAAACAAGCAATAGGAAGGGGAGGCACGAGAGGCATACATGTGACAAGAAGATACATACGCAATAAGATGGGCGGGTTCTAGAGTTCTAGGTGGTGGCTTAACCTTGGTCATTCTGAGCTAACTTTAATTGAAGTGACCCTAAGCTCTTTTCCAGGGAACCATCTGTGATCTTTATCAGAAGGGAGTGAGCCCTACCTAGGGTGGGACGGACGATAGAGTCTGATTGCTCTTGATGGCAGATAGCCTTCAAGCAGTTAACCTTCAAGAGTATAGTAAGCAACCACGTCCTTGCAAGGAGCACTTTAAAATTGGCATCATTTTGAGGGGAAAACCTTTTCATTAGGAGAATGTGACTGGGATGCATCTCCACCCCACAAAAGGGAAGGCCTCCCTCCACAAGAAGTCTGGCCTCTTAAGCTTAAATATGAGTGTAGAGTATTTGTCCCTGTACACTCTTGCCAGTTCTCAGTGTCCCACACCATAATCTCTATATTTCCCACCAAACCTTTTCCTGGTAAGTCTGGGTATGAGGTAGGAGAAGATACTGATAGGATTCAGCTGTGAGTGTTGTTAACATGATTGATTGTTACTGTCATACTGCTGGGTATAAAATGTTCCATCTCAGAAGCAAGAGGGGGAATCTCACTACCAGCAGTTGCCAGGAGTGAGTTCTGTCCTGGGACCCTGAGGTCCCTGTGCAGGGAACCTTGTTGGTCCAGAAGACAGCTTTGACACTAGAGGAGTGTTTGAGAAGCAGCAGCACAACCAGGAGCCAGAGCCTGATGTTTGGTGCTTTGGGACAGGAGACTGGGTTGTGCAGTGGAATGCCTCTGGACTATTGGTTTTGGGAGCTTGAGCTTGCTGACTGGTAGAGCTGGAGCTGAGTGCCTTTGGGTTGAGCCTTATAGTAGAAGAGCATGTATTAGCAGCCCTAAAGGAACTTTGTAACATGTCCTGACTGAACAACTGTATCCTGAGCATTTCTCACCTGAAAATCATCCCCGCAATTGTGAGTATTATCTGTGAGTTCTGTATTGGTGATACAATGAATTATTGAACCCAGTAGCTCAAAATTAGAATGCTGAGAGTAGACAGAAAGGTAGCGTGCATAACAACCAGAGAGAAGGAACAGAATATGCGTAGACCATGTGGATGGATGAAGCATGGTAACAGTATTATTTTCAATGGGGTTGAATATAACAGAAAAACTTTGTATCTTTTTTGTATGCTTCAATAGCTTTTGCTTGGTGGTGTAGTGGGTTATGTGTTGGACTACAAACCATAAGATCAACAGTTAGAAGCTCTTTTCTATTCTCATAAAGTTACAGTTTTAGGAAGCCAGTTCTACCCTGCTCTATACGGTTTCTGTGGGCTAGGATGGACTTGATGGCAGTGAGTTTTCTGTTTTCAGTTGTTAATCTATCTCTTAACTAGAAATTATATGATATGTTAAAAAAGTATTCCCAAGGCCTTATGAGTAGGGTCTCAAATTTGCTTTGACTCTTTGTAAATACTCTGCTTAATATTTATGATTTGATTGTTGACATTTAGATCAGTGAATTAAGGTAATTTCTCAAATAACTTCCTTTAATTTTAGTTGTTTAAATTAAAACATTTTAAGATAAAGTTTAAAGTTGTTGTCTTTCCAAAGATACTGGCTTCTAGGGCGCATCGGAATGATTCTGGCAGGCTGCAAGAGCAGGTATCTGTGCTTTATCCTGGATTATGGACTTTAGTATAAAAGTTTTTCATTGCCAGAGGGGTGTTGAGTAATTTTTTTTAAAGGGGGGGGAGATAGACTGAATAAGTTTGGAAACCTATGCTTCAAATTGTTATTAGGAAATTATTTAAAAGGATTAATTTAAACTCTAAATTCATGCTCATCTTAAAAAACACAATTCGGCTCTCTGCTCCTCCTCGTGCGACAGACAGCCGCCTCTCCCGTTCCCGTGCAGTCCCAGCCGCATCCCCGAGACACGATGGTGAAGGTTGGAGTGAACAGATTCGGCCACATTGGGCGCCTGGTCACCAGGGCTTCTTTCCTTTCTGGCAAAGTGGAGATTGTTGCCATCAATGACCCCTTCATTGATCTGAACTACATGGTCTACATGTTCCAGTATGATTCCACCCACGGCAAGTTCAATGGCGCCATCAAGGCTGAGAATGGGAAGCTTGTCGTCAATGGGAAGGCCATCTCCCATCTTCCAGGAGTGAGATCCCGCCAACATCAAGTGGGACGAGGCCGGTGCCGAGTATGTCGTGGAGTCCACCGGTGTCTTCACCATCATGGAGAAGGCCGGGGCTCACCTGAAGGGCGGTGCCAAAAGGGTGATCATCTCTGCCCCTTCTGCCGATGCCCCCATGTTTGTGATGGGCGTGAACCACGAGAAGTACAACTCCCTCAAGATTGTCAGCAATGCCTCCTGCACCACCAACTGCTTAGCCCCCCTGGCCAAGGTCATCCATGACAATTTTGGCATCGTGGAAGGACTCATGACCACAGTCCACGCCATCACTGCCACCCAAAAGACCGTGGATGGCCCCTCTGGGAAACTCTGGCGTGATGCCCGTGGGGCTGCCCAGAACATCATCCCTGCATCTACTGGCGCTGCCAAGGCTGTGGGCAAGGTTATCCCGGAGCTGAATGGGAAACTGACTGGCATGGCCTTCCGTGTCCCCACCCCCAATGTGTCCGTCATAGATCTCACCTGCCGTCTGGAGAAAGCTGCCAAGTACGATGACATCAAGAAGGTGGTGAAGCAGGCGTCCAATGGTCCCCTAAAGGGCATCCTGTGCTACACCGAGGACCAGGTTGTCTCCAGTGACTTCAACAGTGACCCTCACTCTTCCACCTTTGATGCTGGGGCTGGCATTGCCCTCAACGACCACTTTGTCAAGCTCATTTCCTGGTATGACAATGAATTTGGCTACAGCAACAGAGTGGTGGACCTCATGGTCCACATGGCCTCCAAGGAGTAAGAGGCCCCCTGGACCAGCAGCCCCAGCAACAGCACTGGAGGAAGAGAGGCTCTCAGTTGCTGGGGAGTCTTTGCCCCCAATTCAATCCCTTAACATACTGAGAATATAACATCAGAACTCCCTGAAGGAAGGGGAGGGGCTTAGAGAGCCCGACCTTGTTATGCACCATCAATAAAGTACACTGTACTTTAAAAAAAAAAACAACCACAATTCTTGTTAGCGGTTATATCTGAAACATTGGGAACAACAAATTTTATCAGAAAACAAATTTGTTTCTGTCCTGTAGTACAGTAAGTCTATTGAATTGGGGTAAAAGGATTTATTGAGTTTACAAAAATCAGTGCTAAGTTTGCTTTTGACCAAGGGGAAATTTTTTTGACTTAGGGAAAATATACACATGGGGTAGGATTTTAAGTACAGTTGTTGACATCAAAGACTTGACTAAGCTCAACTTCATGAGGATAAAAAAAACCTCTTCCTCCCAAGTCCACTAGGGGATACTCCAGTACTTAGGCAGAAAATCTAGTTGTCACTGTAGTTTAAAAACCATCTCTCGTGTAGTAAAATTATTACTTTGTTGTTTGCTTATACGGACAAATAAAAAGTGCACTTCTGGGGCTGGCTTAGGCTGACAGTTTGATATTAACAGCTATTTTGAAGAAGAATTTGCTGCATTTTTTTAAGTGCAGAGATTCATACTATAGTAGGGCTGTTCACTGACTTTCGGGAACATTTTAGAAAAAAACCTGGTTATTGTCTTTTTTCTTCATACAGGAAAACAATGCTTCTCATTTGTTTTATCAGTTGTGTTCTTCCTTGGAAGGTCAGAAAATTTCATTTTAGTTTGAGTTGTAATTTTCTCCATTGTATCAATATGCTTGCCTAGTCTAAATATTTATCTTGGAAAATATGAAATAGAACCTTAAATACACCCAAATAAGAGAATAGTTCATGCCACTGTCAAAGGTATTCAACAGATTTTAGTATTATATTCATTCTTCTAGTAATTTAGATAGACATTTAGATAAAACATTAAGTCTGATATTCCTGTTCCAAATAGCAAGAGCTGAAATTCTTTTATTGAAACTTTGCCATTGTAGAAATGGGGCTCAACTTTTTTGCCATTTGAGGAAAACATTAAATCACATTGCATCATTTCTACTATTTATAGGTAAAACATAGGCAAAAAATACTGTGTTGTTACAATAACCTACTTTGAAAAATGGAAAATTAGGCAGCATGGGACAAAAATAGTGTTTTAATGAAAATAAATAACTTGGGAATAATGGAATTTGTTTTAACTAGAGTTTGGTGAGAAGATATTATAGGCATAACAGTTTTGGTAGTGCCCTTTCTGAGACTTATGTCTACTGAAATAGAGGAAAACTTGACAGTGGTTGGGGTAACTTTAGCCTTTTAGCTGTGCATCTGGACAGGAAAAATAAACAGCAAGAGCAAGAGGCCAGCTGTACATGTGGTAGAATGAGGGCCAGGGCATTCCTCTGGGCCAGTTTTCCTAACTAGTTCTGTAACTATTGAGTATAACTAATTTCTTCCCTATTGTATGCAATGGCTGATGAATAAATGAAGATAAAACTGATTCATATCTTGTTACATTTTGGCTCTAGGGGAAAGGTAAAATGTCACAGTTAGCACACTCTTCTGCTTTTATACTTCCTTGTTCATTTGAGGTAAAATACCTTTTTCTTAGAGAAATATATAAACATTGCTTTTGCTTGGATCAAAACTGTTCATTTTTATATGGCAGCTTCCAGTTGATTGCTAGATTTCCTTCCTAAGTTCCGTTGAGGAAGTAATTGTTTTGTATTTCCAGCAGCACTGAGTCAGTTGTTCGTTGGAAATTTGTGGGTAAACTGTGATTGTTGAAATATTTTAATAGAGATTATGTAAATGATGGAGAATTTTGAGTAGCTAAAGTGATTTGGTACAGAAAGTTTAAGTTTATTAGCTTAGTTATTTAGCTTTCTTGTAACAAAGGTATTCCAAGTAGATGGCTTAACTAAACAGAAATTTAGTTTAGGAGGCTGGAAGTCTGAATTCCGTAATTCATAAGCATTTTATTACAAGCCTCACAGTATAACATCATGGATCGCACTTTCTCCCTGGGAGTCCTGTTTGTATTCCTCCTTTCCTAGCCCTTCTCAACTTGGTCAGTGGGTAAATGTTGCCCTTTTAATCTCAATTGGTTGGTTATTCTAAGGTATATATACCATAACTTGAACATAGTGTTGTTGCTCTCTTTACAAACCTCTTATTGGCCTGAAAAATTACCCATTGGCGAGTTCAAATCCAGACCTGAAGGATGACTAAGGGTCATGGCCTCAGCATTTCCACCTACCCTTTTCTGACCAGTAAGCTTGGTCTCTGTGATTCTGAATTTCGTTTTACATTTTTCTCCCACTTTATCCCGAACCTTTTAATGTGATCCTTTGCAGAGTAGTTAGTGGTAGCAAGGCACCCTTTAGTTCTGGTCTTAGGGTTATGGAGTCTGATGTTCCCATTGTCCATTAGTTCATTGGTCTGATTGTTTCCTTGTTGTTCTCAGATTTAATCACTTAATCTTTGCTCTGGACTGGAGAAGACCAGTAGTTTGCACTTCAGAGGGTCAGTCATGAGTTTTTAAGACCCCAGTCACTACTCATCAAAGTCGGTTATAGAACATTATCTTGGTTGGCTCTCTTATGCCAATTGACCTTTGTGTCCCTCAAGACCAGAGTCCTGAGCCCCCCCTGGACCCAGTGAGTCATTTTCTCAAGGTGATTGGTTATGTTTAAGAAGTTTATTTCCTGTACACTCCACTACATTCATGACTATATTTGCAGCAAAGGTCAGTACTCATTGTGCTTGCTGTTTTCCCCATTAGGAAGAACTAATGGATGTAACAACTTTATAGGGGCAAGGTGATTACTAGATGAAATGTAATATGATGAAATAGTAAAGGACCACCCGAGAAGGGACTATTTAACTTGTTGTAGGTGAAAGATGAGGCTGTCTGATCACATAAAAATTTAGTCTTGGGAACCCTAAAAATCAAGTTGTACTCTGTCATATAGTGTTGCTCTGAGTTGGGATTGACTCAGTGACAGTAGGTTGAGTTATTTAACTCCTTGAGCTCTGAGAAATTCCCAAAGAAATATATTAAAATACCTAGAACAACAGGAAGAATGTCTTATTTTTTTGCTGTTAATCTTTTATGTTTTGAGAGAGTAGAATTGAACCAGGAATTGAATGTGATTCAAGCATTGCTGTTTTTATTACTCATTTAACTTTTATTTAATTTTGGAAGTCTTATATATAGTTTGGAATTTAAGACTTAAGTGTTTAATCTCCTATCTCTTCAGCCACCTGATTCTCTTCCATAGAGGCCATCAATACTCCCAATTTAAATAAACTTTCAAAAAATATGTGCTTAACATTTATTATTTAAACCATTTCCTTGGGATTTATGAATAATTAAAGTTGACACCATGGCTTTTAGAGTCAAACACTTTAAATTTTCATTTATTCAGTAGTTATTATTGAGCACCTATCAGGCATTTTCTTGGTGCTGGCAAAACAGTAGCGGCAAATCAAACTATCTGCCTTCCTGAAGAATACCATGTATGGGCTGAGACACAATAAATATTATATCATGTGGTAGTGTGTAAAGGAATGGTGAGAGGAGAGGTGCTGTTTTAGAAAGGATGGTCAGAGAAAGCCTTTAGTTGGGTAATGTTTAAGCACAGGATTGAAAGATCTGGAAGGAGACTTGTAGCTTGAGGAGAAAAGCATTCCAGGGAGAACATAAGGACAGAATTCTAGAGATGAGACTATATTTAAAGCAGAGATATGTGTCCTTCCAGAATGATATAGGAGGCTAGACTGGCTGGGGAGAACTGACCCAGGGAGAGAATGAGGAGAGATGATACATAGAAGGGACAAGGAGTAGGTCTTGATTCGGCATCACCTCTAGAGCAGTGGATTTACTAAATATACTGAGCTTTATGAAATTTAGTTAGGCAATATCCCCTTCCTGCCACCCAGGAAGCATGAAGGTAAGAAAGAAAATTGGATTCTTAATGAATATTTATATTTTTATTGTTAATTTTAGGGATTAGAGGTAAACTCTATAATGATTTAAATTTGCTTGGGTCCTAACTATCACTTGCATCTTGAAGAAACAAGGTAAGATTCTCAAAAATAACTCCAATACTTTTTGTAAGTTGTTATAGCTCCCTGAACTAACTACAATCTTTTCTCTTGTGAACTGTTCTGTTCTTTGTCAGTGGTTTGTTTTTGTTGTTTTGTTGTCTGGTTGTATACTTTTGCTTTGTTTTCCTCTGTCTAGTTTTCGTGCATGTTAGTGACTCCACAGGTCTGTCTGAATAGGACAGGCTGGATGAACTATCTGGAGGAAAAACAACGGGACCGACAGTTCTGGGGGGACTTGGGGTGGAGGGGTAGGGGGGGTAAGGAAGTGGTGTTAACAAACCCAGGGACAAGGGAAAAACATGGGACCCCAAATGGTAGAGAAGGGAGAGTGGCAGGCCTGGTGGGAAATGATCAAGGGTAAGGTTGCTTAGAGAAGAGGTATACTCTAGCCCAGGTGGCGATGAAGCATGGTAGTAGGGCAGGAGGAAAGTCAAGGGAGATGGAGGAAAGAGCTAGGAGTCAAAGGGCATTCATGGAGGTCTAGACAAAGACATGTACATGCAAATATATATAGGAGGATGGGGAAATAGATCTATGTGTCTATATTTATAGGTCAAGTATTAAGGTGGCAGAAGGACCTTGGGCCTCTACTCAAACACTCCCTCAATGCATGAATACCTTCTTTTATTAAATTGGAACTCTATGATGCTCACTCTCCCGACACAACGGCTGGAGCCAAAGTGGGTGAACAAGTAAATGTGGTGAAGAAAGCTGATGGTGCCCGGCTATCAAAAGAGATAGTGACTGGGGTCTTAAAGGCTTGAAGATAAACAAGCGGCCATCTAGCTCAGAAGCAACAAAGTCCACATGGAAGAACACACCAGCCTGTGTGATCGAGTGGTCCCAAAGGGATCAGTTACCAGGCATCAAAGAACAAAAAATCATATCATTGACTGCACACCTCCATGATAGGATCGCTGAAGACAAATGGGTGCATAAGCAAATGTGGTGAAGAAAGCTGATGGTGCCCGGCTATCAAAAGAGATAGTGTCTGGGGTCTTAAAGGCTTGAAGGTGAACAAGCGGCCATCTAGCTCAGAAGCAAATAAGCCCACATGGAAGAAGCACACCAGCCAGTGCGATCACGAGGTGCCCAAGGGACCAGGTATAAGGCATCATGCAAAAAAAAAAAGATATAAGTGTGTGTATGTATGTGTATATATGTGTATATGTATATATGTATATATATATCATATTAAATGAAGGGGGAAGTGCAGAGTGGAGACCCAAGGCCCAAGTGTCGACCAATGGAGATCCCCTCATAGAGGGGTTTAGGAGAGGAGATGGGTTAATTAGGGTGTGAGGTAGTATCGATGAAGAACACAGCTTTCCCCCAGATCCTGGATGCTTCCTCCCCCCAACTACCATGATCTGAATTCTACCTTGCAGGGCTGGATAGGACAGAGGCTGTACACTGGTGCATATGAGGGTTGGAGGTACAGGGAATCCAGGGTGGATGATACCTTCAGGACCAAGGGTGTGAGGGACAATGCTGGGAGAGTGGAGGGTGAGTGGGTTGGAAAGGGGGAACTGATTACAAGGATCCACATGTGACCTCTTCCCTGGGAGAGGGACAGCAGAGAAGGGGGGAAGGGAGACTCCGGATAGGGCAAGATATGACAAAATAACGATGTATAAATTACCAAGGGCACATGAAGGAGGGGGGAAAAGGGGAGGGAGGGGAAAAAAAAAAGAGGACCTGATGCAAGGGGCTTAAGTGGAGAGCAAATGCCTTGAGAATGATTGGGGCAGGGAATGTATGGATGTGCTTTATGGATTGTGGTAAGAGTTGTATGAGTCCCTAATAAAATGTAAAAGAAGAAAAGAGAAAAAAAATGATTAGGGCAAAGACTGTACAGATGTGCTTTATACAATTGATGTATGTATATGTATGAACTGTGAAAAGAATTGTATGAGCCCCAATAAATTGTTAAAAAAAAAGTTGTTATAGCATGCAATTAATTCTTTTCTTAGGGCTTCCAGAAAAGACCGTATCGCAAAGTTTTGACAGATTAAATATTGGGTGCTACTTTTTCCTTTCTAATTTGACTAGATGACATTTAGAATTTGAAATTGCTTAAGTTTGCCTGGCATGTTTCAAAATACTAAAAATATTTTAAAAGGCAAAATCTTTAGACTTGTAGCAAGTAGTTGCTAGTGATGAAAAACGAATATATAAAGTAAACATGTAAAAAATGTCTACATGTGAAATTTAAACTTTCAGAATGATTGAATAATGTGTCTGTGTTTGATAGCCAACCTGCTATCCCTCTGATGTGGTAGAAATGAAATTTGAGAATTTCAGAATTTTTAATATGTAAATAGGTGAGTAGGGGCATTTAGGCTAACATAATGAAACTCATGAAGAAGGGAGGTACGAAGTAATGGTAGAGATGTAGGAAATAGAAAAACAAAATGGACACAGCAAAGCCACACTCAAGTATAAATCGTGTTGGAAAGGGAAGAGAAATAGAAAATGAAAGTTAACGGCAAAGAGACTTTAAGATAACTTTTAAGAAAGAATTGCCAGATTGAGAAAGTTGAGGCAACAGTTTGAAATGGCGAACAAAACCATACACACTCAAAAAAGGAATCTTGAAAATGAGTTCTCATACTATTATAATATGCATTAATATGTTGATAACCAAAGGACATTCATTTTTTAATTTGACCTTGTAATGTAGGCTTCCTAATATATGACTTACTAAGAGGTTAATAATAGTTTTAACATGATGGTTTAGAAGACAGTTTAAAAATTACTTGTAAATGTTTACAGAAGGACTTTTGTATAAGAGAAACAGATTTTCCTGTGTTTTCTTATTAATGGAGGTTCATTATACCTTTTCATGTTTTTTTTTTTTTAGAATAGTTTGACCTTGGAGGGTGGCTGGTTTTAGGACAGCCATTGCTAGTGTCGAGGTGTGAATAGCTAGAAACAGATCATCAGTGTTTTGCTAGTAAAAAAACAATTTGCCAAATGGTGAAGAATTTTTTTAGTAGCACTTTGCTTGTATACTAATTTAAATAAATTGAATTTAGGAATAGATTTAAAATTCTTTTTAAAGAATTAAATAATGTTATCCTAGAAACCTTATTACCAGTTTCTTAACAGATTTGTAGAAATAAACTTTATTAATTTACAACAAAAGAACACTTAAGAGTTTTTAAACTCTGAGGTAATGACATTATTAATATTATCAATGAATATTTAGCTTTAAAGCAATTAATTGACATATAATTTAGCATCTATAATGAATCTGGCCAAAGTGGGAGGAAAAAGTTAAAACTGCTTATCACTCGTGTGTTTTGTGTGGGTGATTGTGAAATAAATTGGTTTCTCAGAATTTGGTGTTTATCAGAGGCCTACCCAGCTATACTGATGGTTGGCTATAAAATAAGTGGCAAGAAAGTCACAACCACCAATGGTAAAGGAAAGAAGTCTACCTCTTCAGTAGCCAGGATCTGTTTCTTTAAGGTATTGGAGAATAGTATTTTTCTTTCTTTTTTTTTTCATAGTAATTTTCTTGATCATACATTTTAATCAATAGTAGTATATTTATGTAATAAAGTACATTCCTTAATTAGACATATTCTGTTTAAGTGTTGAAAGCTTATTGTACAGGAAACACCTATGCCTGCTTAATGTAGTTTAGTCATTTTAACTAGAAAGCACATTATAAAAATTGGTCGAAGTTTTTAGTAAGTTAAATATAGCTTCATAGGTAGTTTCTAATAAAAATACCAAATAACAATCAAGGAATCAAAAGGTTAGAACTGTCTCTGTGAGTCTCTGTTTGAAACTATATAGATGTAGAGAGTCACACCTATCACTCGCAGGCCAGCAAGTGGTTTTCAACTGCTGATACCGCCCCCCGCCCTTCCAGCACAGCATTTGAACTGCTGAGCTTGTGTCTAGCCGTCTAATGCTTACTTGACACCTGAAAGCACCACCTAGGTTCCTCATTCATAGGATTATAAACTCAAGGAAACTAAACTCAATGCCTGCAAGTCAATGCTGATTCATAGTACTGAATCTCACTGCTATCAATCCAATCCCACTGTTAGCAAATCCATGCTGACCCTATAGGACAGGGTAGAACTTAGAACTGCCTCTGTGATTGTCCGAGACTGTGACTACCTGTATACGGGAGTAGAAAGCCCCATCTTTCTACTGCAGAGTGGCTGGTGGTTTTGAATTGCTCACCTTGCAGATTGCTACCCAAAGTAGAACCACTATGAATCAACTGATCTTGTTAATCAGAAGAGTGATCTGCTGTCAGTGGGACTTAAAGGTTTGGTAGGCTGAAAGTGGCCCCTCTCTCCCCCTCTTAAAACAACCCAGGTCTCAATCCCGTGAGCCTTTGAATGTTACCTTAGCCAAAGAAAGGGAGGCGGTTTCAGTAAGGATGTTGAGAAGCCCTACATGCAGTCACATGTGGCCTTATAAGATGAAAGCAGCGGAAGCGAATGCACACCCAGCAGAAAAGGAAGGCAATGTGAAGATGGCACAAAGTTTTGAAAATGCCGACCCATTAAGACTGGAGTGATATGGTCAACAACAAGGGAATGCTAGCAGCCACCAAACTCTCAACTTCCTGCCATCAAGCTGACGCCAACACCTAGTGCGACCCTTTAGGACAGTGGTTTTCAACCTCCTTAATGCCACATCCCTTTAATGCAGTCACCTCATGTTGTGGTGACCCGCAACCATCTGAAATATGTGTTTTCTAGTGGTCTTGAGGTGACCTCTGTGAAAGGGTTGTTCGACCCCCAAAGGGGTCACGACCCACAGATTGAGAACCACTGCTTTAGGACAAAGTAGAACTGCCCCTGTGGGTTTCCAAGACTAACTCTTTATAGGAATAGAAAGCTTTGTCTTTCTTCTGCAGAGTGGCTGGTGGTTTGAACTGCTGACCTTGGATATCACAGCCCAACACATAACCACTTGGTGGCATAGTGGTTATGCTAACCTAAAGGTCGTCAGATCAAACCCACCCAGGAGCTCTGCTGCAGAGACTCAGCTTGGTGATCTGCTTCTGTAAAGATTACAGCCAAGAAAACCCCTTTGAACCAGTTCTGTTAAATGGGATCTCTATGAGTCGACATTAACTAAATGGCAGCCATCAGCAAGAATAAAGTATTTTTTGTGATGTACCACTTAATAGCAATGCTTATTAAATGTAATATACATCCTGCCCATGTTTTCTATTGATACGTTTTATCACTTCAATTCTGAATGTCGTATTAACTCACTGACATCGAGTCAATTCTGACTCATAGTTTAAAAAATAGATTTGTTGTTGTTGATGTGTTATCAGCTACTGAATCTAGCTAAACTTCTGTTTCCTCATTTGTAAAATGAGGGTGATCCTATTGCTTACCTTGTAGGACTGCAAAGATTAATCATAAAGTTCTTGGCACAGAGCAAACATTAACAAAAAATGTAGACTTTTTGAATTAAAACCTCTGCACTGCTACTTACTAGTTTTATAACCTTGTAGAGATTATTTAACCCTTCTTACCTTCTTTGTGTCTTTCTTTTTCATAAAATGTAGCTTGTATTTGCACCTGAGCAATTATAATTCCCAGCCTGCTTCCAGAAGTGTGGGAATCCAAAGAGCTCCATTCATCTGTTCTTGGTAGTTTGACCTGGCAGTTTCTACTAGTAGTTTCTCTGGGGGGAGCAGTTGCAGCATATTCAGTTGGTGACAGAGTGATTGAGTAGAGGGAAAGATAGAAATTGAAGATATAGAAGAAAGTAGCTGATCATGAATTTAGGGCTTGGAGCTATTGCACTAGAGACAGTATTGGCTAGAGATAATTTATTATAACAGGAAGAAAGGTGAAACATGTGCAGATACTGGGAGCATAAGGTGGATATAGTAGTGGTAATCCCTGGAATTTTTCTTCTGGTGGCTTTGATTTTCTGAGCAAGATCATTAGCTAACAGTGAGAAAGGGGGTGGGAAAAGACATTAGATGTTTAAGAAGAGAGGAGATAGCATATAATTGTTATCTAGCAGTGTCATGGACCTACTGAAGTTAGAAGTCAAGAATTAAAAGTGAGGTCAGTCACCTTGGTTATGTTTTGTACTTTTCCCTTCCTCCTTGCTATATTTATTTCAGACGTAGGAGAATAGACAAAGAATTGGGTTTAACCAGTCTTGTGGTTTTGCAAAGGCGCATTGGTGGCGCTATGGGTAGGTGTGTGTTAACCAC
Organism: Tenrec ecaudatus; assembly: GCF_050624435.1. Taxonomy (NCBI): domain Eukaryota; kingdom Metazoa; phylum Chordata; class Mammalia; order Afrosoricida; family Tenrecidae; genus Tenrec; species Tenrec ecaudatus. Next base: position 192,717,371 of record NC_134530.1, on the reverse strand, counting down.
AACGTTGGCGATTCAAACACACCAGCCACTCGTTAGAAAGATGAGACTGCCTTTTTTCTGTAAAGACTTGCGGCCCCAGAAACTCTAGCTAGGATTGCTGTGATGACAGTGGATTGGGTTTTGGTTAGGTGGTTTTAAAAAGTGAATATGTACAAGTAATAACAGACCAAGGGCATGTGGTTACAATGGAACTTTAAGCTGGATAAGGAGAGATGGGAGGACATCAAAGGGTAAGGGACAGTGGCAATGCAAAGATAGTTGGACCAATAGGTTGGAGTCCTGAAGATTCCAAGTGATCATTAAGAGTTTATGTACTAGAAGGAATAAGCTAGAATGCTACAAGATGGTATCCAAAAGGAATTGTAGGAAATTGAGGTTCTTGAGAAGGGTATGTGTGTGATTGAAGTGTAGTGTTACATTTAATTTTTGGATCCTCACAACAACCTTAGGATACAGGAACTGCAAGTATTCATGATTTGTAGGTGAGAAAACTGAAGTGCATAGAGGTGGGTCAATTTGTCAGTAGTCACAAAGCAAAGAAATTGGCTATCTGCTTAGTGCTCTGATTCTGTGTTCTAATTCACAGTACCCATTCATTTCTACCGTACTACTTCAATGTTTTTTAATTAATAATTTGTTATTTCCACATCTTTGAACCTAAATAGTAATCTCAAGTCATGACTTTTGAGAAGTGTATTGTGGTTGTTAAGCGCTGTCAAGTCAGCTCTTCTTCATAGCAGCCTTTTGTAAAGCAGAAGGCAATCCTCCTCAATCCTGCACCATCCTTACATCTGTACAAGGTTTGAGGAGTTATTAACAGACAACATTGTGTCCAGCTATCTAGTTGTAGGTGCTCCTCTTTTTCCCCTGCCCTCTGCTTCCTCCTCAGTCATCTTCACAGAGTTGGCATAAGAGGGGTGTTAGAGGGCTCATTGCTGCTATTGTTACTTGATTTTACTGAAAATGCACTTGGCTCTCCTTTTCTGGGCATTCCATATCTGAAGATTCAACTAACCATGGATTGAAAAATACTTGGGGGCAAATGTAGTAGTGAGAACAATCAAAGGCTAAATGGGAGCATAAAGTGTGTTTACATATAGTTTGCACTGTATTAGGGATTATAAATCTAGACACTATTTAAAGTATGTGGGAGTTTGTTTATAAGCTAGATAGATGTAAACATTACTCTATTTTATATAATGGACTTGAGCATTTACAGATTGTGGTATCCATGGGAGTCATTTTCTTATAGATACAGAGAGCTGACAGGGTGCGCACACCCACATACACAGATTTGATTATGACAATTTTGTTTGAAACTTTTTTTATAAGGGGGCTTAAGGCGGATGGGGGACAGGACAAGAAGGAATGTCCATTTCTTTCAGCAGCATGCCTGGGTGGACAGCTGGGCTGTTAGAATGTGTCTGCCCAAATCCATGTGCATTCCTTACGGTGGTAGTTTGTACCATTGTTAAGACTGTAGAAAAGGGTAGTAGCTATGGGATAGTGTCCATTTGGGATATGATTCTCTGCAACCCACGAAGTAAATAAAATCATGGATTTTTCTTTATTTTCTGACTCATCTAGCTTTTTTTTAACAAGGAGAGTGACAGATAGACTTTAAATAGTTCTTTAAATGTGAAGGAGAATGGAGAAATTAGAATTTAATTTATGGACTAATATTTATCATTTTTAATGTTAGAGTATAAGAATGATATGCCTGAATTTCTGATACTATTTTAATATGCTTTACTTTTGTTGATATAATATGTTCAAAATGTAAGTAAAGGTGGTTACCAATTTAAGATGGGGGTTCCATCCCAATGACTTAAGTTGTAAGATGATTCTGATATAAGTTGAATGCCCCTTCTCTGCTTTTTTAAAAAAAAGTTTTCATTATTATTGCCTTTTATAAATCCTATCTTTATTTGTCTGTGGGGGTTGGCAACATTACATATAAACACCTGGGACATCAACAGATTATACCTCAAAGCATTATATGTAGCAAATATTACTACCTATAAGATGTACAAAACAAAAATAGGATTGTGAGGTCCACCAAACCTGAATACCTGTAACTTTGAGATTACCTAGAGATGACCCTTTTCCCCCAGCCAGAGGGACACCCTTTTCCTTTCTGCTTCCACCCCTCTGTCTCTTACTGGATTTTGGCACAGAAACTTTTTACCCAACTAGAATGAGTCTGGGAGCCCTGGTGATATAGTGGTTATGCGTTGGGCTGCTAACTGAAAGATCAGCAGTTTGAAATCAACCAGCCTCTCACCATGGAGAAAGATGAGGCTTTCTACTCCTATAAATGTTGCAGTCTTGGAAGCCCACAGGGACAGTTTTAGCTTGTCTTATAGCAGTGGTTCTCAACCCTCCTAATGCCATGACCCTTTAATACAGTTCCTCATGTGGTGGTGACTCCAACCATAAAATTCATTGCTATTTCATAACTAATTTTGTTACTGTTATGAATTGGGCAACCCCTGTGAAAAGGTCATTCAACCCCTGTGAAAGGGTCGTTTGACCCCCAAAGGAGTTACAACCCACAGTTGAGAACCGCTGTCTTATAGAGTCACTATGAGAATTGACTTGATGTCAGTGAGTGAGTATGAGTCTGGGGTAAAAGAGCAGGATAATGAGATGGTAGAGCTTAATTAGCAACTAATCCTCTCTTATACAATATTGCTGGAATATGGGACATACTGGCTTCTTCCTTCCCTTCCCTCAGAGCTATAGATTCTCAAACTTATTTGGCCTACTGCCTCCTTTTCAGAAAAAGTTACTCAGCGTCCCCTGGCAGTGAAAAACGTTTGTCTTGTTACTGCCTTGCTGAACAGCTTTCATTGCTTTCCTGCCATCAGGATGAGGTCCAGACTCTTCAACAGAGTGTCTGAAGACTTCAGAGTTGGAAGCCTGCCCATTCCCATATATACATCTTTAGGTTCTAGTAATATTAAAATGCATGTTTTTTCTAAACATGACCCATGCCTGGCACATAGTTTATGGTCAAGAAATATTTCTTGGATAAGCAAATATATCACAATTGTACTTTCATAAATGCTATCATGCTAACTTTAATTCTGTGATTTTTTTCCATGAGCTCTTTGAAGTCACCTCATATTCTTTTTTTTTTTTGGGTACACTGTCCTTTATTGATGGTGTGTGATAGGGTTGGACTTTCTAATCTCCTTCCTCCTTCACGGGGCTTTTGGAAACTCAGTGCTGGGGTATTTTTAGTGTGTTGGGGAATTGAGTTAGGGCCAAGACTTCCCAGCAGCTGAGGGCCTCTCTCTTCCTCTAGTGCTAGTGCTGGGGCTGGTGGTCCAGGGGAGTCCCGTTCTTGGAGGCCTTGTAGACCATAAAGCCCACTACTCTGTTGCTGTAGCCAAATTCAATGTCATATGAGGAAGTGAACTTGACAGCGTTTGTTGAGGGCGATGCCAGCCCCCGCATTAAAGGTAGAAGAGTGGGTGTCGCTGTTGAAATCACTGGAGACAGCCTCGTTTTTAGCGTAGTTCAAGATGCTTTTTAGGGGAACACCAATGCCTGCCTTGCCACCTTCTTGATGTCATTGTACTTGGCAACTTTCTCCAGAGAGAGCAGGTTAGATCTACAATCGACACCTTTGGGATAAGGACATGGAAGGCCATGCTCATGAATTTTCGATTCAGTGCCTGGATGACCATGCCTACAGCCTTGTCAGCTTCTATTAGATCCAGAGATGATGTCTGGGCAGCCCAACAGCCATCATGCCAGAGTTCCCAGCGACTGTCCACAGTGATGGTATGGACTGTGGTCCTGAATCCTTCCACAATGCCAAAGTTGTCATGATGACCTTGACTAGGGGACCCAAGCAGTTGGTGCAGGAGACATTGCTGATGATCTTGAGGGAGTTTTAATAAGTCTCATGGTTCATGCCCATAGGGGCATCAACAGAAGAGGCAGAGATGTTGACCCTCTTGCCACCACCCTTCAGTAGCGCCCCAGCCTTTTCTGTGGTTGTGAATATACCACGGGACTCTACAACATAATCAGCACCAACTTTACCCCACTTGATATTAGCAGGATCTTACTCCTGGAGGATAGAGATGGGCTTCCTAGTGATGACAAGCTCCCCATCCTCAGCCTTGACAGTGCCATTGATCTTTCCCTGAGCCGAATCATACTGGAACATGTAGACCATGTAGTTGAGGTCAATGAAGTGTCATTGGTGGCAACAATGCCCACTTTGCCGGAGTTTAAAGCAGAGCTGGTGTCCAGTTGCCCAATCCTGCCAACGCCGTGTCACCATCCTGCCTCAAGGCTGTTGCTAGGACTGCATGAGAGGATGCACGAGGAGGAGCAGAGAACCCTGATGTCCTCTTTTTGTTTTTTCCGCCAGTGTGTGAGGTTCCTGAGGGCCAGGGACCATATCAGTACCTATCCTATTTATTTTAGTTTTCTGGCCTCTCCTGTTCTTCATAAACACTGTATTTTCAGAAGGTCTATAAGGTAACTGTTACTCTTATCCAAGTAGTTCTATTATGTAATGTTATGTAGGGCATATCCCTGGGTTTTTAATTTGGTTCCATTGCCTTCCCAAGGTAGAGATTACATAAAAACTTAAGAAGTAATTGATATTTACGTATATCAGCCCTAAGTAACATTAATATTTACTACTATTAAAATAAGTATATTTAGCTTACTTTATGTAATAATAAGTATAATAGCTTATTCTGAGGTTAGAATGTTGGCTAGGAAGAATTGCAAACTTTGTTTTCATGTGGAAACATTATCTGAGCACATTAACTAGTTGGACGAGATTACATAAGCCTTATCTGTCTTTTTTAGATCAGTACATTTATGTTTTGCACATTTAAAATCAGTGACTCATTACATTGCATTGCTTCTTAAGATGTAACTATTGTTAATGTGGCTGTGTATCCTAGTTTCCATTCTCTTTTTTCAAGGCTGTTTTTCTTTTCTAATCTGACGTCAAATTCTGGGTATTAGAATTACTGATTAATCAGTGGGTGGTACATTATTTGTTCCTGTTAGAAGGCTTTATTTTAGATGTTCTTCCTTCCTTTTCAGAGTCCAGCATCTTAATCATTTTACCATAAGTTTTGAGTCTCTCTGTTCTTAATTTTAGTTTTGTAAAATCATTTAGGTGAAGCAATAGTCATGATAAGTATAAGCATACCAAAAATACCTTGGTTGACTTTTTAGTGTGTATGTGTTTTTTTCTTCATGAATCCAAGTACATTGAAAATTTGTTATATGACCAGTTGAGCTAACATTCAAATTTAACTTTAAAATTAGTAGATTAGGTTCAGGGATGGAGGACATCTGAAATCTCTGATGACTATATTCCTAGAGCAGGCCACTTTCACCATGCCCAAGCTATCTGCCCATAGCAGATACGCTGTGCTGGGATTTACTCACGAGAGGTCATGCCACCTGGTGCTTATTAGCCAGTTATGTGGCCTTGAGAGAATGTCTGCACCATTCTTTGTATTTCAGTTCTTTTTTTTTTCTGTCCATACAGCAATCCATTTTATTCATTTTTCACGTAAATAATTTTAATTTATCAAAATCTTTTGAATATAGGGTTTTCTTTTTTTTTGGAACAATTTATTAGGGGAGCATACAACTCTTATCACAGTTCATACATATACATACATCAATTATATAAAGCACATCTGTACATTCTTTGCTCTAATCATTTTTTTTTCTCCTCTTTTCTTTTTTTACATTTTATTAGGGGCTCATACAACTCTTATCACAATCCATACATATACATACATCAATTGTATAAAGCACATCTGCACATTCCCTGCCCCAATCATTCTCAAGGCATTTTCTCTCCACTTAAGCCCTTTGCATCAGGTCCTCTTTTTTTTTTCCCCTCCCTCCCCTTTCCTCCCTCCCTCATGTGCCCTTGGTAATTTATACATCGTTATTTTGTCATATCTTGCCCTATCCGGAGTCTCCCTTCCCCCCCTTCTTTTATCCCTAAAAGTAGAGACTAAGATCATAGGGTCCCAAACTTATTTGGCCTATTGCCCCCTTTGCAGGAAAATAAATTCATTAGTGCTCTCATTGCAATGAAAATCTTCTGTACTGTATCACATGATCCAGGCGATAAAGTGTCAAAGTAAAAAAAAAAAAGTCACTGCTATCTAGTCCATTCTGACTCATTAAGACCCAATAGGACAGGGTAGAATTGCCCTTGTTGATTTCAGAGACGGAAATTCTTTACAGGAGTAGAAAGCCTAGTCTTTCTCCCACAGAGCAATTGGTGGTTTTGAACTGCTGGCCTTGTGTAACCATTGTGCCAGCAGAGTTTTGAGAATAAAGCGTAACTCTCTGATTTTGCAGTCCCCCTGGATTGTTTCAGTATCGTCCACCCTGGAAAACATGATGTTAGATGTAGAAAACACAAAGTAGCTAATCTACAGAGTTTCACCCATCTTTAAAACGTTTAACTTTGGTATATAATGAATTACAATCTATTTGTATTTGCAGTGCTTTGCCCTTCGCTGGCCCCGCCCCACCTTTGTGAGTAATTCAACTGTACAGTGGGGAGCTCCCTATGCCTCATAGGCATGAATGTCTGAGTATATGCTATATATGAGTGCCCTTCAGACCTTGTTTGTTAGATATGAACCACTTTGCAAAAGTTCGTTTTTCAACTATCTATACTAAAAATCATATTTATTTAAAAATTAATTTTATTAATTTGGACAATGGCTGAAAACAATATCTATGATTAAACTAATCTTACACTTGCAGAAAGTTGCCTTTTGCACAGTTTATTTCAAAAAGATCCTGCCCCACACAATTCCAACTCAGTTACAAAGGACTGCATACTAAAATTCATATTTAATACATAAAATACATTTTCATAGGAATAATTGTCTCCAGATATTTAAATAAAAGAACTAAAAGTAACTACAATTTCAAGCTTGAAAGAATAGTTGTTATAACAATACATGGAAAGTTTTAGGAGAAGTATAGTTGATATAAGAACAAGAGTTTAAGTCAGTACATGCTTTAATACATTTATTACTTTTGAGTATTTTGGCATGTTGGAACTTGAACCTTTAATTGGCAAATCTGTATGCATTCCACTTAAAGCATTTATATCGTGGCCTGATATATTTGTGCAGTATGTTTGCATAATCTACCTAATAATATTCTAATATATTATACAAAGGACAAATACAAATGCTTAGGGAATTAGTGATTCTGCCAAGCCAGAAGACCTGCATCACATAGTTATGGGCATTCTATTAGCGGACTTTACTGCCCCAATAGGCCACAATAGGTTGAAGAAAAGTAGTCTTAGTGGGAATATTCTCTGGCTTCTACATACATTAGACATGTAATCAGGATAGACTAATGCCTGGAAAAGGACATCATGTTTGATAAATTAGAGGGTCAGCAACAAAAGCAGAAGATCTTCTAAGATGAATTGACACATTGTCTATAGTGGCCTCAAGCATTAGAACAACTTTGAGGTTGGCCCACGACTGGATGGTGTCTTGTTCTGTTGTACATAGGGTCGCTATGATTCGGAGCTGAGTCCACAGGACATAACAACACTAATGACTGAACAGGGAGAAGACTACAAGTAGCCCTTATTTACTGACAACAAAGATACTTTTCAGCTGGTTCTGTATATTGTTAATGTAAAATCTACATTAACTTTGTAAGTAGACTCTGTCATTGAGTCAATTCTGACTCACAGGGACCCTATAGGATAGAGTAGAACTGCTCTTTGGGGTTTCCAGGACTGTAACTCTATCGGAGGTAGAAAGCCTCATCTTTCTCCCATTTGCAAGTGGAGGACCAACCTTTTTGTGTATTTAAAAATCTATTTTAACAGTGACAGTTTGTCAGGTAGCCTTGGAAATAATAGACGTGAAAAATTTTAGCCTGTTCTCTCCCTACCTAAGGAATTTGTTCTCTCCGTCCCTAACTGATTTGTTCACTGAAGTTAAATGAATTAATGATTCATCTCAAGTTCCTCTTGTTTATTTATTGGGGTTTCATGGATAAGGGCTAAAGCAGTGATAACACTTCCCTTCCCTTCTGAGCCTTGTCCTTACTCCCAGTGCAAGATACTCTCAATCTCAGCTTCCCTGAGGATGACTGTACTTGGCAGGGCATGGTATGTCATGACTATTCTTGGAACTTGGCTTGGCTGTTTTTGTGCTTCTTTGGCAGAATCCAGAAGGGTTGGGTTGAATCTGAGGGCATCTTTGGAATAATCAGGATGCTTAGTGTAGCAGCCCGGCTTGTAACCAGGATTTAGTCCTCTTACAAATGCTGTTAATCCATTTTCTTGTCAGAAACAGGAACCTGTGCCTCTCTGGTCTCTTTCTCTAAGTTCGGGTATTTAATTAAAGCTCATTTTTTCTAATGATTCACTTCTAAATATGGCACATCAAAAGCAGAATTTTAATTCTCATAAGTGCTTATATGCCTCTTAGAAAAATGTAGTAACATTAAAAACTAAAACTGGCAGTTGCTAATAGCAGCTTTATTACTTTGGTTTTCTTGAATAGTATTTGAATATGTCAGACATTTGTCTTCATCTCTCAAGGTGAGATACTCTTAAGAACTTAAAGAAATCTTTTATGCATCTAGTTAGAAGGCAGTGATAAGTGATTTTTTCTTCTTTTAATCAATTCCCTCTACCCTGCTTTGACTGTAGAGACTCTGGTAAGGATTTGTGTAACCTGGATTCTCCTTTACTAGGCTGCTTCACTGCCTGGGCCATGAGCTCACATTCCATTTCCAAGATGATGGCATGCCTGACAGCAGTAAACCCTCCTTGGTCTGTTAGGAAACTGAAATTAAGAGTTTGATGTTCACCTTTTTTTTTCTTTCTTTTTTTTTAACAATTTATTGGGGCTCATACAATTCTTATCACAGTTCATACATATACATACATCAATTGTATAAAGCACATCTGTACAGTCTTTGCCCTAATCATTTTTTTCTCCTCTTTTCTTTTTTTACATTTTATTAGGGACTCATACAACTCTTCTCACCATCTATACATATACTTACATCAATTGTATAAAGCACATCTGCACATTCCCTGCCCCAATCATTCTCAAGGCATTTGCTCTCCACTTAAGCCCTTTGCATCAGGTCCTCTTTTTTTTTCCCCTTCCCTCCCCTTTCCTCCCTCCCTCATGTGCCCTTGGTAATTTATACATCGTTATTTTGTCATATCTTGCCCTATCTGGAGTCTCCCTTCCCCCCTTCTCTGCTGTCCCTCTCCCAGGGAAGAGGTCACATGTGGATCCTTGTAATCAGTTCCCCCTTTCCAACCCACTCACCCTCCACTCTCCCAGCATTGTCCCTCACACCCTTGGTCCTGAAGGTATCATCCACCCTGGATTCCCTGTGCCTCCAACCCTCATATGCACCAGTGTACAGCCTCTGTCCTATCCAGCCCTGCAAGGTAGAATTCGGATCATGGTAGTTGGGGGGAGGAAGCATCCAGGATCTGGGGGAAAGCTGTGTTCTTCATCGATACTACCTCGCACCCTAATTAACCCATCTCCTCTCCAGATGTTCACCTTTTAAAGACATATTTAAATGCTTTTTTTCCTAAAAGAAAAGTTATTTTCCCCCACCCCACCTCCAATATAACTTCCAAGATACGATTTGTTTCTTCAAATTAGCTTTAAACTGTACTTGTAGAGCCTATTCTAATAGTCTGATTAAGCCACCAGGTATTTGCTGAGATTTTACTGTTGTGAAGCAATCTTGGCAGTGGAAGTCTAGTCTCTACTAGCTCCAAGTCCCTGCTGATGGCTTTTGTTTTCCCAGGCTGGGCTGGCAACAGAAGGCTCATTCAAAGGATCTGGGGAATAGCATCAAGAAGCTAGCAGGACCTTGATCAGGCTAACCTAACATCCTGCCCTCTTTATTTTCTGTCTGGCATTGACATCCAGCTTCCCGTTTCTCTGATCCTGGTGTGTGTTTTCTAGTCTGCCCAGCTGGGCCAATAAGCAAATATAAAACTGCTTCATTTCTTTTCTCCGGTTTTTAAAATTAAAGGTACTTCCCGCAGAGTAACAAAGGGTCAGAGCATTAAGAGCAGGGACAGGGAAGGTTGTCTTTTATATTTCTCCACCTTTTTATTTTGCGTAGAGCTAATAGAAAAGTTGATTAGGGATAAAAAAAAGAAAAAGCTGTGAATGGTTTACGATTGCAGCATGGACTAAATAACACAGACAACACAGCACTGAAAGTGTTTCAAACTTATTCTCACGTACACATACTCATACAGGTACAAACAAGGGTGGAATCTCAAGAATGATCAATGATGACTATCAAATAAGAACTATAGTAATGAAAAGATATGGAGGTCAACATAGGTTTGCAACTATTGGAGGAGGGGGAGAGCTTTCTCTTTGACCCCAAGTGAGAAGGCAGGAGGATGATAATATAAGGAGAGGAGGTAAGGGAAAAATACTATTTCTAGGGCCTGAAGGTAGTGTCAGGAAAAGTCAGAGGGAGTCAAGCAAAGAGAGGCTTTGTATATAGGCATGCATGTGTACTTTTATGTGTATACATGCATGTATATATGTGTATCTGTATATATATATGTGTGTGTATGTATACTTCTTTGTGTGTGTGTGTGTGTAAAACCAAACTCACTACCATCCAGTTGATGCTGAATCCTAGTGATTCTATAAGACAGGGTAGAAATGTCTCTGTCGTTTTCAGAGACCGTAACTCTTTATGGGAGTAGAATGCCCCATTTCTCCTTTGGAGCAGCTGGTGCACACATACACATATGGACATATATACCTATACATATATACACCAATAAATACATATGTGTATATATCATAGTTATTATTTCTTCTTCGTAAAAATGTATACGAATGTATTTATTGATAAGAAACCTTATTAAATAGCATTTAAAAATGGTAGTTTATTAGTATATTCAGATTCTTTTTCCCCCTTGTAACAGGATCATGCTTGAGGTGGAAGCATTATGTTTTGTTTGGCCTGTTTAGCCTTGTCAAACACATATCCAGTCAGTGTCCAAATGCCTTTTTCTTTTTTCTTCTAGTGTGTTTGCATTAGTATCCCGGTAAGACCTGTATATCACCATGACTTCCTTAATAGTTGATGCAATTTTTAACACTATGATAGCTCATGTAATATTTTTGTACCTTCTTTGAACTGTCCATTTTCTTGCTTCCCCCCCCCCCAAAACCATGTTATTTGGCATTAGTACAGATATATGTACCATTCCATCGTTCAATCACATCAAGCAGTAAGATTCAATTGCTACCACAATCAGTTTCAAAACATTGTTTCTTTCTTAAACTTGACATCAGCTTCCTTTTTACCACCTCCTACTACTGTACCCCCTAGAAACTCTTATTCTACTTGCTGTCCTTATACGGGCATCAATCCTGGGTTTCATATACTGAAAAACAGAATGATCTGTCCATTTTCTACCTTAGTTTTGATGTGATTTTGGGTAAAATCACAAAACTGCCCTTTAGTCGATTCTGACTCATAGCGACCCTCTAGAACAGAAAGCAGGACTGCTTCTGTGAGTTTCCAAGCCTGTGAATCTTAACAGGAGCAGAAATCCTCATGTTTTGCCAGTAGAATATCTAGTGGTTTCAAATTGTTGGCCTTGCAGTTAGCAGCCCAACTTGGAAGTTAATCACACTATCAATGTTCCAGGATAATGTGAAAAGACACATATTACTTCCAAAATGCTGTGGAAAGCCTTGTTGCTGTGTTATTATATGAACTATTTCATAGACCATGCTTTTAAAATACTTCTTTGTGGCTTTGGAAGAATTGTAAATTATCATACATTATATATGATAAATGTGTATCTTGAAGTTTTTATTCTCTTTTTAACTAAAATTTTTTTTATAGTTTATGCTTTTGAAATGTCTGGATAGGGTTTGTTATATTTTACAGTGCACAATTCTCCATAATAATCAATTAGCTATTTAGGTATTTAATTTTAAAGGTGCCTGGAGGTATCGATGGTAATGCATTGGATTGCTAACTATAAGGTCTGCAGTTTGAACCTACCAGCTATGCACAGGAGACAGGTGAGGCTGTGTGCTCCAATCAAGAGCTGACAGCCTCGGAACCCCAAAGGGCTGCTATGTGTCAGAATTGACCCCATGGTAGTGAGTTTAGAGTTTGAGTTTGATTTTAATTAGATACTAAATTTAGTGTCTTCAGAGGCAATTTGCTTACTTTTAGGCCAGAGTTAAAATTGAGCTATCCAGATGTGTTTACAACAGGTGAGCGCATAGGCTTTATGGTAATAATTTCACAGCATCAGCAGTGTCACCTTAGCTAACTGAAAATGCTTAAAATTCTTCTATGAGTATTTAGTTTTGTGGCATTTATTTTAATTTTTCAACCATCCTTAATTCACTTTGTTTTTCCTGTATAAAAACCACTGTGTTGTGGGCACAACTGGAGATAGTGAATTCCTGGGAGGGAGACTGTGAACATGGTCTCTTTCCAGAGGTCTTGGTGGAGATAGCTGTTGGTCTTGGCGATGGCATCAAAGGTCACCTTGGTGAAATCCCCAGGATTCCAGTACAGCTCCTGGCTGAGGTGTAACAACCTTCACAGCAGCTTCTTTGGACACCAGAGCCAGAGAGTGCCATTGCCCAGGGCCTCTGGGCTCACCAACCCAGAGCCCCAGTGACTGGTCACCTTGTAAGGAACAACGTGGGGCTTTCTGATCTTTTTCTGCCAGTAGTCTCACAGCATAGGGATGATGGAGAGCCTGGCTAGCACGATGGCCTTGTGGGTAGCAGTGGTCACGTCATTGAAGGACTTAATGACCAAGTTAACTTGGCTGTTGTAGTCCTCTGCTAGCAGTAAATACTTTGAATCTGGTCTGCTGTACAGTGTGTGTCTGCTTTTACGCTGGTATGGGTTTCAAACCTGGTCCTTGAACATATCCAGACAAAGGCAGTGATCTCAGGCTCCTTTGATAGTCAGGGAGAAGAGATAGATCTCCTCCGGAGACTTGATCAGTTGGCTTAGCTTGGTGGTAGGAGCCACACCTTGTTTCTGACATCCTGCCAAAACCTCCAATCCCAAGACACACACACCCCTCTCCAGGACCTCCCAGGGCCTCAGAGCCTGGGGTGAGAAGGCTGTTTTTTACCCTCTGTAGAATGAGAGTGCATTGCCATTATTTGTGCACTAACATCCTAGCCCAAGTTTCTTATCAAATAATTGACTATAAGGGTCTAGAGTGCAATTTAGGAGACTTTGTCTTGTACCTGAGAGTATGCCTCTCCCCCAAACTGTAGCTCCTGAGTAAAAGGAGCCTGTTCACTTTGTCCTATTCTCACTGTTAATTGAACATAAAATCACTTCATATCTTTAGATAGGAAAAGACTGGTTTAGGAGAGTATATTTACTCTCTCTGCCATTGAGTCAATTCCACTTCATAGTGACCCTATAGGACTAGGTAGAATTGCTCTTTGGGTTTCCAAAACTATATATCTTCATGAGAATAGAAAGCTTCATCTTTCTCCCAAGGAAGAGCCGAAGGTTTGAATGGCTGACTTTGTGATTAGAAAATGAACTCATAATCCACTATACCATCAGAGCTCCTTGGGCAGTGTTTATATACATTAATATATGGATATATGGGTAGGACTATCATGAGGGTTTAAAGTCCTTGAGAGATAGGGACCAATTCACTAAGACACAGGTCAGGAAAGGAGAGGGTTGGTCAAAGTCTCCCTAATAATCTTCTGTAGGATCAGCTATGGAATTCAACCATTTCTTAAAGTGTAGCATATGCCAACTTTTATTTCTAGCTTTTACTATTTTAAAATGCTTATAAGGTAATTGTCTGATTTTTAAGGTGCATTATTTTACCATGAGTTATTTTGGGTTCTAGCTCTCTGATTAGTTTTGGTGAAGGAAAGTACTTATTTGTGGTCTCTTGGGAGTGTTTTTTTAGGGGGGTGCAGGGACTGTGAATATAGAAATCATAAGGAACATCTGTGTTCTTAACAATGTGGATTAGGCTCATATATGTGTGTGTGTTCCTCCCATCAATGATGTGATCTTTTCAGAAATGAGAAAAGACATTTTGCAAAAATTTTCTGGGTATATGCAAACATGACCTTGACAACTCATTCTTTGAAACTTCACCAAGTTCTTTATAGACTTATACTTCTATTTCTTTGTCCGTGGGTGTAGCGTAATTAAATAGATGTACTTTTATTTCATAACCATATAAAATGAACTTACTGTAACCAAATGGTGAAGTTTGTTTGACTTTCCGCTGTTTGAAAGCACGGTCTTTCATCTTTGTATCTCCTATAACCATTGCCATTTCAACTTCTCAGCAATCCTATTGGACAAAGTAGAACTGCCCCAGAGGGTTCCCAAGGCTGTTCTGACCTTCCCAGAAGCAACTGCAAGGGTCAGACTGCTGGCTTTTGATTCACAGCTGAACACTTTAACTCCCGTGCTACAGGTAGCCTTTGTGTATTCCGAAGTGAACAGTAAGACCTGGTTGTTAGTAGGGTCTAAAATGTGGTATGTTTTAAATGATGAGTATGAGTGGATGTATGTATGCATTGTGATAAGAGTTGTATGAGCCCCCAATAAAATGATTTTAGAAAAATTATCAGTGTGACCCTTCATAGAGTGCCAGTAGTTAGTAGAGTCAATCACTAATCACAACAAAGTGCAACTATAGTTCCTTGGACAGAAAAGTTGCTCAAAATGTTTCCAGTAAATGAGGATTTCTATTTTTATTAATGAATACTAATACAAATTATTTGTTGAAGTTCTCACTTTTCATCATTCTTTTTACATACAGCTGTGGAGGGATTTTGTGTATTTATTTTTTCAGAGAAATGTGTTATTTAATGTTTGTCATAGTTACTGCTATAATCCACCATTGTTTCCAACTTCACCTATAGAATTAAAATAACATTCTTACATACGTACTTGAGGTTATAATCTATATCTGACTTACTCTGCTAACATTTCTCATAACTGTTTAACAATCTCTTGGTCTTGACTTTTAATGCATTTAGTGGTGGTATACCTCTTGTCTTGAGTTAAACACTTTTTAGCACTTCAAAGTTGAAAGAATTTATTCTTATTTGTGTTGTACTTTTCTGATTTTCATTTGGAATTGCTGTTTGGAAGTGGTATTCAAGTCTCAATAGTCTGAAAAAAATTAGGCAAGCAGAAAATGAGAGAAAATTCTAACTGAGGTATTTAGTGCTATCTAATATAACTAACAATGGACTCAAACCTAGTAACAATTGTGAGTCTGGCACAGGACTGGACAGTGTTTCGTTCTGTATAATATGTAGGGTTAGAGCTATGAGTTAGAACAGACCACTGGCACCTAACAACAACAGTATAATCAAGTATTTCTGTCCAGGAAAGGTAAGACTATTTTATAAATGAAATGAGACTATATCATCCATCCCTTGTGGATATTATGGAGAAACCTAAGTCTTGACTTCAAAGATCTGTGAGTTAATCAGTAAATCAACTAACTCATTGTTAATTAATCTGAATATATTGTTTGGCCCAGAGAGATTTAGTCTACCACCTATTGAATATTTTTGGCACTATTATTAAATGAGTCAGATGTGGCTGAAAAGTGGAAGTCTCAGGAATTGGACTAGGAAGCCATGCTAGTTGTATCCTATAACTGTTTCTCACACTCTTTTATTTACATACGTCCTAAAAGCACTTTTAAACGCTGTCTATACACTTGTACTTACTTATTTATATTTATTTTTAATATGATAAAAGGTATACAGCAAAATACTCTTTGGAGTATATACCTAGGAATCAAGTTTCTGGATTTTTTGGTAATTTATTATTTAACTTTTTAAAGAGAATATCTACTTTTTAAAAAACATTTTTTAGAAAATGTTTTGTAGAGAAAATCTACATTTATTTATTTATAAAAGCATTCTATTAGGGACTGATACAACTCTTATCACAATCCATACATATACATACATCAGTTGTATAAAGCACATCTGTACATCCCTTTCCCTCATCATTTTCAAGCATTTGCTCTCCACTTAAGCCCTTTGCATCAAGTCCTCTTTTTTCCCCTCCCTCCCCACTCCCTCCTCCTTCATGAGCCCTTGATAATTTATAAATCATTATTTTGTCATATCTTTCCCTATCCAGCATCTCCCTTCACCCCCTTTTCTGTTGTCCATCCCCCAGGGATGAGGTCACATGGAGATCCTTGTAATCGGTTCTCCCTTTCCAACCCACTCACCCTCTACACTCCCAGTATCGCCCCTCACACCCCTGGTCCTGAAGGTATCGTCCACCCTGGATTCCCTGTGCCTGCAGCTCCTATCTGCACTAGTGTACATCCTCTGCTCTCTCCAGACTTGCAAGGTAGAATTTGGATCATGGTATTGGCAGGGGGAAGGAGGCATTGAGGAACTGGAGGAAAGCTGTATTCTTCATCGGTGCTACGTCACACCCTTACTGACTCATCTCCTCCTCTAGACTCCTCTGTGAGGGGATCTCCAGTGGCCGACAAATGGGCTTTGGGTCTCTACTCAGCACTTCCCCCTTCATTCACTATTGTAAGTTTTTGGTTTTTTTTGATGATGCCTTGTACCTGATCCCTTCGACACCTGGTGATTGCACAGGCTGGTGTGCTTCTTCCATGTGGGCTTTGTTGCTTCTGAGCTAGATGGCCGCTTATTCACCTTCAAGCCTTTAAGACCCCAGACACTATCTCTTTTGATAGCCGGGCACCATCAGCTTTCTTTGCAACATTTGCTTATGCACCTGTTTGTCTTCAGCAATCATATCATGGAGGTGTGCACCCATTGATATGATTTTTTGTTCTTTTGATGCCTGATAACTGATCCCTTCGGAACCACGTGATCACACAGGCTGGTGTGCTTATTCATGTGGGCTTTGTTGCTTCTGAGCTAGATGGTTGCTTGTTTACCTGACAGCCTTTATTGGTACTCATTTCAGTAACTTGAAACCACAGATATAAGCAGTATATTAAGCAGAGAGTTTACAAGTAAACACAGAGGATACATGCAAATTTCTCTTTACAAAAGTCACATGTGCAGGTACATGAGTTAGAAGCGTGCATCTAGAAATATGGTCAACGATTTGTAAAATGTAAAATTACATCTTGAAAATATGGAGATGGTTTACACACTTCAAAAATCAAGTGGTGCTTATACCAGAGATGTATAACAACTGCAGGATTCAAGTGACAAGCGGTAAGATTCCAAGAAATTAATACTGGTCAAAGAGAACAGGAATATTTTTACATTTCACTGAAAATATATTGACTACTAGAATATGAAATCTAGCAAGAACATAAGGGGAAAATTACAAAATCTAAAGACAATTTCGCAATATTTCTTATTATCTAAGCAACAGCGTAACATTAAAAGAAACTGCACCTGCATTCTAATCCCCAATCTTATTAATGAAGTTCTAAAATACAAAATGCAAACAAAAAGCATCAAACTCAAAATAAAAAGTCTGTAACAAGGCTGATTAAAATGTGGAATGTTTCAAATGAAAGTAATAAAAATGCAATTGGTTTTGTTCTTTATTGAATGGATTCAAAAGTTGACATTTCTTTGAAGTCTGGAACTACTAAATTTTATTTCTCTGAAAAATTTTTTTAGGATAATTTTTATTTATTTATTTTTAAACATTTTATTAGGGGTCTGAAAATGTTTTGTAGAAAAAATTCGACTTTTTAAAAAACATTTTGGGTGGCCCTACTTACTATGAGACATGATGCCCCTCAGTGACTAAGAGCGATACAGGGGACAGCACCGGAGACACAGTGTGGGAATTGCACCTGACCTGATCCCAACACAGGGAGGCAAAGCACTGGGGGAGTGCAGTGGAACAGCAAGGGAATGGAGTGGCAAGGTCCCCAGGGAATGCGGAAAGTGGACTTTGGGGCCAGGGCGTGGTGCCCCAACAGACTGGACTGGAAAACGCTCCTATGGGCCAGCAAACGATCCTTGAACGAAGTACCAAAAAAAAAAAAAAAAACATTTTTGGGAAGACAACTAAAATTATTTCAAATTTAAGTAATGGTTAATTATATCATTTCTATGGTTATAAATAGTAATGTTTAAAAATAAAAACATGTACACAATTTTTTAAATCACTGTTTCCCAAAGTATACAATATTGCCCCCTGGTGGGGTGCAAACATAATCCATGGGAGCTACAAAAGCAGATACCCACACTTTATTCTGGAATTTGGGCTATAGTATAAAAGTTTTTAAGGGGGGCACTGAGTAATTCCCCTGGCCTGGGAAGGTGGCAGTAGGCCAAATAAGTTTGGGAACCAACTATATTGGAAATGTATCCAGGACTGTAAACACCCTAATATTTTATTCTTTATTGTTTCTTTTTTTTTTTTTTGCTCCTGTGAATTGTCGAGATTGTAACTTTTTTTAAAAAATCGCTTTATTAGGGGCTCATACAACTCTTATCACACTCCATACATACATCAGTTGTGTAAAGCACATTTGTATATTCATTGCCCTCTTCATTCTCAAAACATTTGCTCTCCACCTAAGCCCCTGGCATCAGCTCCTCATTTTTCCCCCTCCTTCCCCATTCCCCCTTCCCTCATGAACCCTTGATAATTTATAAATTATTATTTTGTCATATTTTTCCCTGTCCAATATCTCCCTTCACCCACTTTTCTGTTGCCCATTCCCCAGGGAGGAGGTCACATGTAGATATTTGTAATCTGTTCCCCCTTGCCAATCCATCCTCCCTCCACCCTCCTAGTATCGCCACTCACACCACTGATCCTGAAGGGATCATCGGCCCTGGATTCCCTTTTTCCAGTTCCTATCTGTACTAGTGTACATCCTCTTGTCTAGCCAGATTTGTAAGGTAGAAATGGGATCATGATAGTGGAGGAGGAGGAAGCATTTAGGAACTAAAGGAAAGTTGTATGCTTCATCATTGCTACACTGCACCCTGACTGGATCGTCTTCTCCCCATGACCCTTAAGAGGATGTCCAGTTGCCTACAGATAGGCTTTGGGTCTCCACTTCGCACGCCCCTCCTCACTCACTATGATATGATTTTTTTGTTCTGATAATGCCTAATAACTGATCCCTTCGACACCTCATGATCGCACAGACTGGTCTGCTTCTTCCACGTGGGCTTTGTTGCTTCTCAGCTAGATGGCTGCTTGTTTACCTTCAAGCCTTTAAGACCCCAGATACTATATCTTTTGATAGCCATGCACCATCAGCTTTCTTCACCACATTTGCTTATGCACCCATTTGTCTTCAGCGATCATATCACGGAGATGAGCACACAATGATATGATTTTTTGTTCTTTGATGTCTGATAACTGATCCCTTCTGCACCTCGTGATTACACAGGTTGGTGTGCTCCTTCCATGTAGGCTTTGTTGCTTCTGGGCTAGATGGCCGCTTGTTTACCTTCAAGCTTTTAAGACCCCAGATGCTACATCTTTTGAGAGCCAGGCACCATCAGCTTTCTTCACCACATTTGCTTATTGACCTGCTTTGTCTTCAGTGGTTGTGTAGGGAAGGTGAGCATCATAGAATGCCAGTTTAATAGAGGAAAGTATTTTTGCATTGACCGAGTACTTGAGTGGAGGCCCAATGTCCTTCTGCTACCTTAATTACTAAACCTGTAAATATATGCACTTAGATCTATTTTCCCATCCTCACATATAAATATATTTGCATATCTTTATGTCTTTATTTAGACCTCTATAAGTGCCCTTTGCCTCCTAGCTCTTTCCTCTATTTCCTTTGACTTTCCTCTTGTCCCACTATCATTCTTAGTCTTCATTTGGGTTTCAGAAATTCCTCTTGGTTACATTACCCTTGATCATGCCCTACCAGGCCTCCTACACCCTACTCACCACTGATTTGGATCACTGTTGTTCCCTTGTCCCTGGGTTTGTCAACACCACTACCTTTCCCCCACCTCTCCCTATCCCATGTCCTCCTGGAACTGCCGGTCCCGTTCGTTTCTTCTCCAGATTGTTCATCCAGCCTATTTTATTTAGACAGGCTTGCGGAGATTATAACATGTCCAAAAACAAGACAGAGCAAAACCAAGCAACAATATGCAACAAAACAACAACAAACCAATGACCAACAAAACAACACAAGAAAGAAAAGCTTGTCGTTATTTCCAGGACTGTTTGTTGGCCTTTAGGAGTGTTTTCCAGTTCAGTCTGTTGTACCACACCCTGGCCCCAAAGTCCATCTTCAGCATTCCCTGGGGACCTCGCCACTCTCTTCTGTGTGGCAGGATCAGATGGGGCGCATATCCCACACTGTGTCTCTGTAGGGCAATGGGTGAGTGAGGGGTGTCATGTCTCATAGTGGAGCCGACCCTGTGGTCCTCTCTTTGGACTGGCTGCTCTGTTCGGGAACATCGTCCTTAAAGGCCTGGGTGCCAGACTGTGCTCCACTCTTCTCCTCCCCCTTCATCTGCTCCCATGTGCTCTGATCAGATATGTCCCTCTCCTGGAGCTGCAGATTCAGTGCCGTTCTTTGAAATAAATTCTTCGGGGGGGGGAGGGGCAGGTATCCACCTAGTGGTTGGGATTGGGGCTGGCCCCTCAGACCTCTCCACTGGTTCGCTACTCCATCATGGCATTTTGCATTCACATTACTGTTTCTTTTTAAAAGGTACCCTAATAAGTTCTTTTTACACAGCTGAAATGTGTCATTTTCTGTTTTTCTTTGGACTTATATTTCTGTTCCACTTCTTTCATAGAATTTTATCTTAATGTAGTACTTTACGTATCGTGCATTGTATCATAATTATCTGCATTTAAAATAGCTATATTAATCAAAATTAGAATGGAATTTTAGTTTCTGATCAAAAACAATATCAATACAAATTTCTATAAATAAAAATAAAATTTTATTGGAAGTGGGCTGTATCTATCAGCTATTTCTACCATAGCTTTATTTAAGAATCTGAAAATTGCAATTGCTTACTCTTTTTCTTTCCCCTTGGTTTGTCTCTGGGTCAGGTAGGATTTGACTTTTCTCACTTGAACCTGGGTTCTGCGGGATTTAGTTATAAGCTCACTGGTCCTCTCTGTATATCTCATTCTGATGTCAGTGGCTACCCAGGCATAATCATTCATGGATATAGCAGAACAACTAGAGAAGTGAAATATACATCCACATAGAAAATCTTTTAAAGTCTTAAGTCAAAGATGGCATGGCATCTGTTTTTCGATTTCATTATTAGGCTTGAACATTTGGCATTCTTAGCTTAACATCGCTGGACAGTGAGATATACTTTGGCTGTCCTAGTGGTAAGGAGCCCTGGTAGCATAGTGGTTATACATTGGGTTGCTAACTGCAAAGTCAGTGGTTCAGAATCACCAGCCACTCAATGGGAGGAAAAACTAGGACTTTCTACTCTTGTAAAGAGTTACAGTCCCAGAAACTCACAGGGGTACTTCTACTCTGTCTTACAGACTTGCTATGAGCTGACATTGATTCAGTGGCAGTTAATTTGGTCTTGGTTTATTGTAGTGGTGTGCTGCATAAACTTTTGGGAAAAGGAGGGTGGGGGTGTATAGTTTTATAACTGGGGTTGGTAAGATTAAAAAGTTGGCAACAATAATTTGTCGTGCACAACCTTTTGTTGTGTCTGTGCATATTGTTTACTAAGATGAGACTTCTAAATTGCGATTTGAGACAGCAGTAGGAATTAGCCAGGGAAGGTAGTAATGAGGGCAGCAGGCAAGGAATACTTGGACCAAGAGAACAACATTTGCCAAAATAAAAGAGGGTTTAGGGGTGCTTAAGAGTTCAGTATAACCATAACAGGGTGAGAGGTCATATTATTACCAAAAACCAAATGGACAGAAAAGCAAAGCAAAAGGCATTGCCAGAGAATGTGTGAGGAAGATTAGACGTTACCTTGAATACGATGGGAAAGTCAGTACTGATGTGTTCAGATTGTTTGACCTAGGGAGGGGGGTAATCGTTGAGTATTTATATGCAGACTAAGGAAGTTTTAGATAACCAGGCTGAGAAACCAGTGAAAATATCATTACAAAAACCCATATGAAGAGTGAAGGTGGCCTGAACTGAGATGGTTGAATTAGGGACTGGAAAGAAATGTTGAGCTGCAGAAAACGACGGTGGACTATTTTTAGCCAATGAATAAGTTGGATAGAATCTCTCGTTCATATGAATGTTGTAACAAGGGCAGTTATTACATTAGTAGATGCCCTCACTCTTTATAAAGCAGTATACTTTTACTACTTAAGTAAAAAAAATTTTAATTGTAAAGTCTAGGACCAATGCCAATTATTAATATTACACAGAATATTATACATTTGAATTTCTTGGAAAAAGAGCTAAATAATGTATGTCTTCTTTTTGTTGTGATGTT
This sequence comes from Tenrec ecaudatus, assembly GCF_050624435.1. Lineage (NCBI taxonomy): Eukaryota > Metazoa > Chordata > Mammalia > Afrosoricida > Tenrecidae > Tenrec > Tenrec ecaudatus. The sequence goes on along the minus strand of NC_134530.1, from coordinate 192,694,905 downwards.
GGTGAAGGTTTACAAAGCAGATTGTGAGTTTTGTATTAAATAACTCAAATACATTATGTTTCCACTCCTCCATTTTAATCCCCTCAATGTACTATCACTTGTTCTACTTCCTCCCATTGTTTCTTGTTTCCATTCCTTCCTCTTTCCTAACCATTTGTCCTTGGATATAAAGTTGTCGTTTTGATCTTAAATGATTGGTTAGTCTACCATTGTGGGCGAGTTATTATAGACTGAAGGGTAACTGAAGGTCACAGTCTTGGGATCTCAGTCATCTCTTCTCCCACCAATAAATAAGTATCTTCTTTCATTGGGGCCATTATATTAGTGACCTAGCATGTGTGCTGTATTTCTCTGACCGCCCCTCCAGCATAATCCCAAAATTCAAAATATAGGAAAGCCTGCACAAGCTGTAATCTTGGTTAGGTGGGAAGCCTGTCAGAGAAGGAATTCACAAGTTTTTTCCAGTAGTAGTAGAGAGTGAAAGAAAAGTGCTAAGACTGTCAAAAGCAGGAAACTTGTGCGATTGAGAAAAAAAAACAAGGCTGCCCCACCAAGTTTAGACTCCCACAGTTCACTGAACATATTTATCAGAAAGAAAAGGCTTACCATATATACTGGAGTATAAACCGACCCGAATATCAGCCCAGGCACTTAATTTTACCACAAAAACTGCATTAAAAATGTGCTGAAAAACTTGGCTTATACATGAGTGAATACAGTAAGTTATGAGCTATAATGGATTTTAATTACCAACAAGAAAATTCTGAACTTGGTGTAACTTTCAAGGCTTTCCAAGAGCTGGCCCTTACTTTCATTTTCTTAGCACTCCATTTTCATGTACATCCTTATCTCATAAACAAATAAACAAAAACCCTAGCACTTAAGCTACCAGAATGTGTTAAGCAATTTGCTGAACTTTTCACTAGAACTTAACCCTACCATAAGCTTCCAGAATGTGTTGCTCAATTTGCTGTCAGTATTCCTTACTCTTACTTACGGTCTTCTGTTGGTTGATGTACAATGACTAGCCAAGTAACTTCATTTCAACTGGAGAGCAATCCATAGACACAAAAATCTGACCTCTCCAGTACTGATATGTACTTGGTGCTTATATAGTACTTGACAAAGTAGATTTTCAACAAATATTTGAGTGTCCTATGGACTCTGGTTAACCACTCAGCTGCTAAACAGAAGGTTGGCTATTCAAACCACCTGAGGTTCTGTGGGTGAAAGACATGGCAGTCAGTTTCTATAAAGATGACAGCTTTGGAAGCCCGATATGACATTTCTACTCTGTTGTACAGCGTTGTTGTGAGTCAGGTTTTAGGGTTTGATAGATTAAGTTATTGTCTTTATGTGTATATACATTCATATGCATCCCATGAACAGAAACGAGAGAGAGAGAGAGAGAGAGAGAGAGAGAGAGAGAGAGAGAGAGAGAGCAGTTGTTGCATGCTTCCATAGTCTCAAGAAACAACTGTTTGCTTACATTACAGAGGATTGTGTTGTAGATCTTTAGGAATGATGTAGGTTTATTTGTGAGTCTCTCCCTAGGAATGTCAGCTCAGAGCTTGTATTGAAGTCATTATACCAGGTGCTAGCTACAGTGCCTTAGGGAATTCCATGAGGCAAGGGGATTGGCACATTCCTTTCATCCCATAGATACTTGATTATCTTTTGCCTAAATGACATAAACAATGATATGCTTCTGCTAAGATTTGAAGGCTTTGGAATTCCACAAATTTTGTATGTCCACTCACTCGCTCACCCACTCCCTTCCTCCCTCCCTCCCTCCCTCCCTCTTATCAATGCCAACTTACAGTGACCCTATAGGGTAGGGTAGAACTGCCCCTGTGAGTTTCTGAGACTGTAATGGGAGTAGAAAGCCCTGGCTTTTTCCACAGAGTGGCTATTGGTTTAGAACTGTGTAACTTGGATCACAGCCCAACTTGTAAACACTAAGCAACCAAGGCTCCTTTCATATGTTGAGGAAGGGCTTACTTCCCTCTGAATCAGCCCTGATGGTTTAGTGGCTTATGCGATGGGTCAGCAGTTCACACCGCCAGCTGCTCCACGTGCATGTTGGGTTTTCCTACTCCGGGAAAGAGGTATAGTCTTAGAAACTCAGGGACAGTTCTAGCTTGTCTCGTAGATTAACTGTGAGTTGGCATCAACTGTAAGGCAGTGAGTTTGGCTTTAGTGTTTTATTTCCCTCTGAATATTTATCATAGTTTTGTACAGAAAAAATATTTACATATAAAAATGTAGAAATTTCATATTCAGGTTAAGCTACAAATTCTCATCTGTAGGTACTGCTAAACTTTATTATGCTATGATATAATCTTCATTGCATGTGTAAAAATAGCAGCATCTAACCACCTCTAGCTTTATGTGGGAGAGGAGAGAATTAAGATGATAGACTTTTTCAGTCCAAGGCTGATTCCTATGAAGTGAAAGTTAAACATGCCTCCATCCTCCATCCTTTTTTCCAGTTCTGACACTAGCTGTCCCTCCAGTGGCACTCTACTTTGCTAGGTTTGAGAAATCAACGCAGTGGTCACACAGAACTCACAGATTATACTCAAGATCCTGGGGCTTATTGGGGAACTAACAGATGACAAATTGGGTTCTAAAATGCTCAGTATACAGTTCTTCAATCCAGACAACCTCCTTTCCAGCCCTCAGCTTGGCTTCTTCCCTGTTTGGGAAAGTGTTCCGAGCTCCTTTAGGTTTGCCAACTAAGTGCCCAGAGGTACTTCACTCCACCAGCTAGCCTTTTGTCCAAGGGTGCTCAGCTTTCTTGGCTTCACGCTCTGTGAAGCTCACCAGGTTGTCTCCTGGTTCTACTGCTGCTCCTTCCCTACCACCACTTCTTGCCATCTCCATCATCACACTTCTGTTTCCTTGATCAGAGTGCTTCAGTGAGCAATATTGGGGCCAAAGGATATCCTCCTCTCCTGTTTTTTTCCTCCTTGATATGTAGTAAAACCCTCCTTTCTTGCTTCTGCTATGGTTCAGTTTAAACCTAGCAGGATGACAAAGCTGACTAATCCCCACAGTAGAGTTTCATATGCTTTTTCATATACTTTATTTGCATGACCTACATCCCCTCAAGGACTTCATGCCCCATGCTTCTTATTTACATTATTGGTAAATTATGTTATCCCTTTGGTGGGCTGCAAGTACCTCGTGTTTGCATAGTTTTACTCTCTCATCTGATGGGAGTTATAATGACTGGTTGAAAGCACCAAATTAAGTAATTCACTGCATTGCAACAGAATGTAATTTCTATATAACTGGTTGAAAATCGACCTGAACCCTTTTTTTGGTTGTTATTTTCCTTTTGTTAAAAAAATTTCCAATAAAATCAGCTTGTTGGTATTGAGTACAATTTTGTGAATTTGAGCACACATAGATTCATGTAGCCCCAATATTAGCAGAGGAGCTACATCACTCCAGACCCTTCTCTTGCAATCATTTGGTATTCACATCCTCCCCTGGGTCCCTAGTACCACTGTTTTGTCTCTTCTCAGATGTTTTATGGAATATTATAATAGGTAATATTTGACACTAGCTTCTTTTGGAAAGAATCATTTATCAGTAGTTTCTTTTTGTTGCTGAGTAATATCCTATTATATAGCTATACCACAGTTTGTTGATTCAGTTATTCATTAAAAGGCATTTAAGCTCTGTGGCACCTGGTTGCTGAGATCATGGCTGTCCTGGAGGTTATGAATTGGATTTGATTTAATTTTCACTTCTGGAGCTGGCTTTGTAATATACATTACAGAAAAAGGAAAGAGTTTGAACGCAGGCTTGTAAAAGAAGGGACCAAGCACCATGGTCAATCAAGTGTTCTTCCTATTATAATGCCTCTCTTTTGGACTTAAGAATGACCTGAGGGAATTTGACAAGTTGGCAGTGTTTCAGAAGAAAAGTGAGCAATGTATCAAAGGAGCAAAAACTGTAGAAAGAGGAACATGAAAGGACAGTGATTTGATAGAGGAAAAAATCAAGGAGGGATGTACTATCAGCCATCCAAACAGAACTAGTGATAGGCTGGACCCAACCCCAACTACGTGGACAACCCCCTTCCCTGCAGAAGAATTCACTTCAGAGGACAGCACTAAATCTACAGCTCAGGGAGAGGGACATGTCTGATTAGAGCATACAGGAGCAAATGAAGGGGGAGGAAGAGAGAGTGGAACACATCCTGGCCCACTAAACCCTGAGGACGCTATTCCTGCTCAGAGCAGCCAATGCACAGATTGGACCATAGCGCTGGCCCCACTTCAAGACAGGACCTCCCTCACTGACCCATAACACTACGGGGGACAACATTGGAGACACAATGGGGGAATAGTGCCCGACCCCATCACACTGAGGTGAAACACTGACGATGCACAACAGAACAGCAAGTGGAACAAAGCAACAAAATCCCCAGGGAATACCAAAAATAGACTTTGGGGCCAGGACATGGCATCCCATCAGACTCGACCGGAAAACACTCTTAAAGGTCAATAAACAGACCTTAAATTATTTACAGCAGTAGTTCTCAACCTGTGGGTTAGGACCCCTTTGGGGGTCGAATGACCCTTTCACAGGGGTCGTCCAATTCATAACAGTAGCAAAATTACAGTTATGAAATAGCAACACAAATAACTTTATGGTTGGGGGTCACCACAACATGAGGAACTTTATTAAAGGTCGTGGCATTAGGAAGGTTGAGAACCATTGATTTACTAGCTTTTCTTTTTTTGTGTATGTGTGTCAGGTTTTTGTTGTTGTTGCTGTTGTTGCTTTGTTTTGCTCTGTCTTTTTTTGTGTGCATATTATCTCTGCTGGTCTATCTAGGCTGGATAAACAATCTGGACTAGAAAACAACGGGACCCACAGTTCTGGGGGTGACACGGGAGAGGGAGAGGTGGGGGAAAGGAAGTGGGTGTTAACAAACCCAGGGACAAGGGAACAACAAGTGATCTAAAATCGGTCTGGAGGAGAGTGTAGGAGGCCTGGTAGTGCTTGATCAAGGACAAGGAAACTGAGAGAAGAATTATTGAAACCCAAATGAAGGCTGATAGTGGGACAAATGGAAAGTAAAAGGAAATAGAGCAGCAGTTCTCAACCTGCGATCTCTTTCACAGGTGTCATCCGATTCATAGCAGTAGCAAAATTACAGTTATGAAGTGGTAAAGAAAATAATTTTATGGTTGGGGGGGTCACCACAACACGAGGAACTCTATTAAAGGGTTGTGGCATTAGGAAGGTTGAAAACCACTGAAATAGAGGAAAGAACTAGTAGGCAAAGGACATTTATAGAGATCTAAACACAGGCAAGTACATATGTAAATATATTTATATATGATGATGGGGAAATAGATCTATGTACATATATTTATAGCTTTAGTATTAAGGTAGCAGATAGACATTGGGCCTCTACTCAAGTACTCCCTCAATGCAAGAGCACTTTGTTCTATTAAACTAGCATTGCATGATGCTCACCTTCCCAACAGGATTGCTGAAGACAAAGCAGGTGCATAAGCAAATGGGATAAAGAAAGCTGATGGTGCCCGACTATCACAAGATAAAGCATCTGGGGTTTTAAAGGCTTGAAGATAAACAAGCAGCCATTTAGAGACTCAGCAAAGCCTACATGGAAGAAGCATACACCAGCTTGTGTGATCACATATCGATAGGATCAGGTATCAGGCATCAAAAACCCAGAACAAAAAGTCATATCATTGTGAATGAGGGGGAGTGTGGAGTGGAGACCCAAAGCTCATCTGTAGGCAACTGGACATCCCCTTACAGAAGGGTCATGTGGAGGAGACGAGCCAGTCAGGTTACAGTATAGCACCAATGAAACAAAAAAATTTCCTCTAGTTCTTTAATGCTTCCTTCCCGCCACCATCATGACTCCAGTTCTACGTGGCAAATCTGGATAGACCATAGGATGTACATGGGTACAGATAAGAGCGGGAAACACAGGGAATCCAGGACAGATAATCCCCTCAGGACCAATAATGAGAGTTGCCATATCACAAGGGGAAGGGGAAGGTGGGGGAGAGAGGATGAACTGATCAAAATGATCTACCTATAACCCCCTCCCTGGGGGATGGACAACAGAAAAGTGGGCGAAGGGAGACATCGGATAGTGTAAGACATGAAAAAATAATAATTTATAAATTATCAAGGGTTCATGAGGGAGGGAGGGGAAAAATGAGGAGCTGATGCCAGGGACTCAAGTAGAAAGAAGATGTTTTGAGAAGGATGATGGCAACAAATGTACCAGTGTGCTTGACACAACCGATAGATGTATGGATTATGATAAGAGTTTGTATGAGCCCCCCGTAAAATGATTTTTAAAAAACAAACTGAATTTTGTCACAGGTGTTTTCTGAACTTACTGAGGGGATCTGTGGTTTCCCCCCATTTTTATTAATAGATAATGCATTGCATTGATTGATATTTGTATATTAAACAAACCAGTATTCCTGGTATAAATCCCACTGGATATGATTTATCACTGATTGGGTTCGCAGGTATTTTGTTAAAGATTGTTGCATCTATATTCCTAAGGGATATTAATCTGTGACTTTTTCTTTTGTGTTTTCTTCTTAAAGTCATTTCTTGGTTCCCTAGGTGGTGAAAACTATTAATGTGCTTGACTACTAACGAAAAGACTGAAAGTAGAAGTTCACCATAGACACCTCAAAAGAAAGGCCTAGTGATTTGTTTCTGAAAAATCAGCTATTGAAATCCTTACGTAATATAGTTCTTCTCAGAAACATAAGGGTTTCTAAGAATGGGAGTTGATAATGTGGCAAATTGTTTTCTTGAAAAGTCATTCTACACACTTCGCACCCTCGTTATGGAAGAGGCCTTATTTTATTCATTTCTAGCCTCAGATCAGAGTTCACACCCACCACAAAAGTGCCAAAAGTCAATCATCTAATTGTGGTGATTCTTTAAACATTCTGATGTTTGTAGTCCAAGGCAAATGATCCCAGGTGCAGTAGTATATTGAATAAAGTGTACACACTTTGCAATACCTTTATGGCTTTGTTATTAATAAATTGGCATTGGTTGTATCTCAGGATCCCTGGTGACATGGCATGATCCATGGTTCGAAAAAAAAAAAAAAAAACACCAGCGGCTCTCTACTCCTGTAAAGAGTTACATTCTGGGAAACCCACAGGGGCAATTCTACCCTGTCCTATAGGGTCACTATGAGTCAGAATTGACTCTATAGTAGTGGGTTTGAGTGAATGGCACAAATAATTAAGTACCCAGTTACTAAAGCTTGGCAGTCCATTCCCACAGAGATAACCTTGGAAAACAGGTCTGACAATCTGCTTCTGAAACTTCACAGCCTTGAAAATTCTGGGGAGCATGACCCTCCTCTGCCCACAGGCCGCCACGAGTTGGAATCAACTCAACTAATAACAGGGCTTTTTATCTCAGATCATAAGTTAAGCCAGTGATCAACTAAGTCCACATAGAAGAAGCTCACCAGCCTGTTTGATTAAAAGATTGTAAATAAAGTAAGCCAATGATAATAATAGTGATTTTAGCTATGAGTCATTTGTATTTTGATACTGACATGACTTCTAATAAAAGTAACTCTAATGGGGAGCTTTGTTATTAAAGTGTATGTCACTACAATTTTTCAGTGCTTTTGCAATTTTTGTGATTGTTTTATTTTAAGCTGGAAAAATGTAGTGTTTACTGTAAAAGCACAGGGATTAAATTCAGGGCATATATTTTTTTGTAGATTACTTGAACAAAAAATGAATATGATCATTGAGCCAAAAGGATTTTGTAGTTTGGAGTAGGATGTTTGCTTCTTAACTCTTAACACTCATTCTATAAAGACAATTATGTTATTTGGGCAGCTAGCCACTGCTGAAATAAGTATAGTGATTAGGGCCTTTTGTTCCTCTTACTTAAGGCAATTAAAAATAACTGAGTTCAGCCAGCCAGAAATAGTGTGTTGTCAGTATCCAAGTGTAGGGTGTGTATGAGGCTTCAAAAAGTGTCTGGAAAATGTTCCCTATATTAATTCCATTTTCCCACAAATTTCTCTGAAGTCCCTTCATACACACTGACATGCCTTCCACCTCATAGATATTAGAGAAATAACCCCTGAGACAGAAGAAGCACTTTTAATTTAGCTTTAATGTCCCAAGGCAGTGACAGACGCCCTAATACGGTAAGGTTAGAGAAACTGTAGTACGAGAAGAAATAATTCCTAGTGATTTAGGATATATACATAACATTTTTAATGGCATAGTTGGGAAATGAGCTGTACACCAATGAAGGAATTTTGGTGAGCTCATCTTTTTTTTTTTTAAGGACTGATCAAAAAGGAAGATGGTTCCATTTTGGTCTCAATAGGTTGTTTGAAGAACATTGCCTAGTCATGTTACAGAAAAGATTATATACATTTTTGTGGATTCTAAGTTCTGGCATGACCTATGCAATTACCGTAAATACTCATGTATAAGCGAGTTTTTCAACACATTTTTAATGCAGCTTTTTGTAGTAAAATTAGGTGTCTTGGCTGATAGTTGGATCGGCTTATACTTAGTATATATGGTAAAAATATTATATTGAGCCATGGTTCAACAGCTCTGGAAAACATTAAAAAAATCACTTTACTGGGGACTCACACAGCTCTTACTACAATCCATACATACATTCATTGTGTCAAGCACATTTGTACATATGTTGCCATCATCATTTTCCAAGCATTATCTTTCTATTTGAGCCCTTGGTATCAGCTCATTTCCCCATTCACCTACCCTTGAACACGCCCAATCTGGTCTGGAAAACATTTGGTTACTTTGGTTCTGGGAGTAGATGCAGAGGTTTTTGATTTGATTTGATGGGATTAACTGGTGAGCACATTTAGATTATTAGTTTGACTCATTCGTTAGGTCTGTTAAATGTTATCCTATGTGTGGGCAGGTGGATCAAAATCAGCTCACTTGGGGAAGCTTCTCTAAAAAAATAAGACCGGCCCTTCTGTTCGTTTTGTGCCACATTGGCACACTAGAGAGGGAGTCCTCTTTCAGGAAAATAGCATGGACACTGGCTGGAGTCTGACAAGACCTACAGTTTTGAATTCTGGCTTCGCCTCTGGAACATGAATATGTTACTTGAAATTTCTGCACATTTACACGTTGATAATAATAATGTATGTTCCTCAGGCTTGTTAGTAATGATATAAATTAAAGTATATCATTGAAATTATAAAGCACCTGGTACATAAAATTTGTGCTCCATATATGATAGCTGTTGTTACAGTAATACTGGGAGAGCTAGTTGCTTTGGGTTATTTTTAATTTGCATGGAGCATCATTCTGGTATAGATTTGTGAACATTAATTCAAAAGTACTTGAGTATTTGTGCAAGGTACAGTGATAAGAGGGAAATTGCAGTGGTACTAATACAAGAAGCTGTCTGTTTGTAGAATTTTATCTGAAGATGACTACGTGAGTTTTTCATAAATGCAAAAACCTTCATATTATTGTTAGCTGAAATCAAGTCAGTTCTGTCTCATAGAGAGACCTTCTGTATAACAAAATAAGACATTAACTAGTCCTACACCATTCTCAACATCTTTATTATGTTTCAGCCCACTGTTGTAATCACTTTGTTAGTCCATCTCGTTGAAGGTCTTTCTCTTTTTCACTAACCTTTTACTTGACCAAATATGATATCCTTCCCCAGGGACTGGTCCCTCCAGACAACAAGTCCAAAAGACGTGAGACAAAATGTCTCCACACATGCTTTTAAGAAGCCTTGGCTGTATTTCTTCAGAGACAGATTAATTCCTTCTTCTGAGAGTCCATGGTCTATTTAATGTCCTTTGCAAATACCATATTTGAAAAGCATCAATTCTTTTTTAGTCTTTATTCATCGTGTAGCTTTCCTGTACATCTGAAGTAATTGAAAATACCATAGGTAGAATCTGCTGTAGTCTAGTTCTCAAATTGACGTCTTTTTAATACTTTAGTCTTTTGCAGCAGATTTTCCAATAAAATAAACACATCACTTGATATCCTGGACACTGCCTCTATGGGTGTTGATTGTAGTTTTAAGGGAAAAGAAATCCTTAACAATGTCAATATTTTCTCTGTTTATCATGATATTTTTATTGATCCAATTGTAAGGATTTTTATATTCTTTATATTGAGGTGCAATCTATGCTGCAAGCCGTAATCTTTGATCTTCATCAGTAAATGGTTCAAGTCCTTTATGCTTTAAGTGAGCCACGTGTATCATCTGCATATCAGGATGTTAATGGGTCTTCCTCTAATCCTGATGCTGTAATCTTTTCATGTAGTCCAACTTGTTGGATTATTTGCGCAGCATACAGGTTGAGTGAGTATGGTGAAAGGACACAGCCCGATGCACACCCATCCTGCTGTGAAGCCGTGCAGCATCCCTTGTTCTACTCAAACGACTGCCTCTTGGTCTATGCATTTGTTTCACACGGGCAAAATTCTGTGAAGTAAGACATAATGTGATGTGGATGTGTGTGAACATCATATTATATACAGACGGTTCCCAGATAATGAACAAATTCTGTTGCTAAGTGTGTCATTAAGTAAGGTATGGTTCATGTCTAACATCAGTCAAATGTTGGTCTTAAATATAGTATGGCATTCTAGGTATGAAAAACATTCAACAGGACACTTTCAGATACATAAAACTTCTTGAGCATAATAACACAGTGATATTTTAATGTGTGGTATCAAAGAGCATCTGTTTATTATTATGAATCACTGTATAGACCTTGAATTTTTACTACAAGGGTCTTTCTGGGGTTTGGAATTACAGGTGTTTGAGCCTTTAAGTTGCCCAAACAGAGGTTGTAGAGTGCATGCTTGTATATGGTTCTGAACCTGTAGATGGAGGGAAAAGAGACAAAAACCGGAAGTAATTAAAGTAAATGCAGTATAGCCGTCCAAACTTACTTTAACAATTGCTGTTTTACTCAGTGTTCTCTGAATTTGGCAAAGGAAGAGAATTACTTAGTTTGAAATGGTCAGAAAAGTCAGATTCAAGGAGAATACAGAAATTTGAATTGAACTGTGAAAAATCTATAGGATCTGAATCTACAGAGGGAGAAGGAACACCTAGTCCTGGTAAAATGCCATTTTGATCGTGTGTGTGTGTGTGTGTGTGTGTGTGTGTGTGTGTGTGTGTGTGTAAGAAAGAGAGTGAAGTATTGAAAAGTAGAGTCATCCTATAACTCCTATTATTGACTGACATGAAGAAAAACAAAATATTTGCCATTTCAACTATTTTTGTGTATATAATTCAGCGATATTTAATTATGTTTACCATACTATGTCACATCACCACTGTTGTCCATCACCAACGTACCTTTTAATAGATTTATCCTGAAGGGAGAAAAACATCCTTTTAGACCACAAAAAAAGAAGTAAAATTTTAAGTTATAGTGCTAAATTCTCTGATAAGCACTTTACACGCTTTTAATCTCATTTAACAACCTCTGAAGCCTTTACTATTCATTCCTCTGCTTGACAGATGAAAATTGTTAGCTCAGATCATTTGAATGGCAAGATCATTTGAGGGCTGCCTAACATAGAGCTGAGCTTTTAGATTTAACTAAAAAGAAAAAAATAAGTTAGACATTCAGAGATAATAGTCTTTTTGTATTGAGAAGCCATCTCCTCCCTACTTAAAAAGCCTTGGGTTCACTAGAAGACAGGTAATAAAGTAGCATAGTGTTGAAGAGGAGACACTCACTGCTGGTGTGTTTCCCTTTCTCACAATTCTAGTCAGCTGCTTTGTGTTGGGTGGATGATGGGCTGGGGGCTAATAATGGTCAGAGAAGTGACAGCTGCCAGTTTTGAGATCATCGCGTGTCAGCATCCTCATTATTGCCGTTCTTTGTGTGTTTTTCCATTAATTTTACTTCCCTGCCCTTCATTAGCATCTCATCTATTTTAGGATAAATGTTGACCTTTTGATGTCATATACTTAATTTAAGGGAACACAGTGTTCACAGGTAATATTGTTTTACACATTCATCTATTATTTCAATGGAAGGTAACCACTGTGAGTGACTTTGATTCTAAAATCAGAGGGTTTCTTAGAGCAATAGATCTCTCAGGTTCTTCTGGTCCCTATTGGTCCAGTAAGCTTGGCCTAATTTAATAAGAATTTTAGTTTTCTTCTGCATTTAATTCTCATTTGAATCAGAACTTTCCATTGTCTCCCCAGTCAGACCAGTTGGTAGCGGTAGCCAGGCACCAGCTGGTTCTGACTTAGATGAGAAGATGCTGCAGTTCTCATCTGTCATTAGCCCTTTGGAAAAATTTTTCTCCATGAGTCTTTGGTTCCCTTCATTCTCATGTGTTCCAGACTTGAGTATTACTACGGTGTTATTACCTAGCCACCACGATAAGAGAAGAAAGAATCTTACCTCTTACTGGCTAAGAATAATCAAGAGACGTGGAGATTTGCCATACTGGCAAAAATGTTTATTAGAAGAATCTGCTGATGTGAGTAGAAAGCTTATGCAAAGCTCAACCCCCTTCTCCCTGAATAAAGGCATTACTGTAAAGGTTTTTGGCCAGATGGGACATTATGTTTACTCAATAGATAAGTAAGGATTCCCAAGAAAGTAGCCCATTTAGGCTGGGCTATATATAATTAAGTATATAGACAACAGCCTCTTCAAGAGGGATTCTGTCATGGGCTTCTGGTACTAGTAAACAAAACTTACTCTGGAATGTCATGGTTGCTTAGTTGAGTCTGGTTACTGGCCCTTGTCTCTGACGTTCATGATGGTGGAGTGGTATCCTCTGCATCTGCTTAGGTTATTGCATCAACTCAATTGTATTAAAGTCATTCTAATAGGAAAACTCTGTGTAGAATAATGCATACAATGAATATTACAATTTGTATAGGCACTGGATGATTTCCTTCAAACTTTAGAAACCATTTTTAAAAATCATTTTATTAGGGGCACATACAACTCATCACAATCCATACATACATCAATTATGTAAAGCACATTTGTACATTCATTGCCTTCATCATTCTCAAAACATTTACTCTCTAGTTAAGCCCAAGCCCCTGGCACCAGCTCCTCATTTTCCCTCTCCCTCCCTGGTCCCCGCTCCCTCATGAACCCTTGATAATTTATAAATTATTATTTTGTCATATTTTATACTGTCTGACATCTGCCTTCACTCACTTTTCTGTTGTTCATCCCTCAGGGAGGAGGTTATATGTAGATCCTTGTATTCCGTTGCCCCTTTCCACCCCACCTTGCTTCCACCCTCTCAGTATCGCCACTCTCAACACTGGTCCTGAAGGGATTATCCACCCTAATTCCCTGTGTTTCCAGTTCCTATCTGTACCAGTGTACATGCTCTGGGCTAGCCAGTTTGTAAGGTAGAATTGGGATCAAGATAGTGGGTGGGGAGGAAGCATTTAGGGACTAGAGGAAAGTTGTATGTTTCATCGTTGCTACCCTGCACCCTGACTTGCTCATCTCTCCTCTGGGACCATTTCGTAAGGGGACGTCCAATTGCCTACAGAAGGGCTTTGGGTCTCTACTCTGCACTCCCCCTCATTGACAATAATTTGATTTTTTATTCTTTGATGCCTGATACCTGATCCTTCGACACCTCATGGTCACACAGGCTGGTGTGCTTCGTCCATGTGGGCTTTGTTCCTTCTGAGCTAGATGGCCGCTTGTTTACCTTCAAGCCTTGAAGACCCCAGAAACTATATCTTTTGATAGCCGGACACCGTCAGCTTTCTTCGCCACATTTGTTTCTGCACCCATTTGTCTTCAGTGATTGTGTTGGGGAGGTGAACACACAATGGTATGTTTTTTTGTTCTTTGATGCCTGATAACTGAACCCTTCGGCACCTGGTGATCACGCAGGCTGGTGCATTTCTTCCATGTGGTCTTTGTTACTTCTGAGCTAGATGGCTGCTTGTTCATCTTCAAGCCAGTAAGATCTCAGATGCTATATCTTTTGATAACCGGGCACCATCCGCTTTCTTCACCACATTTGCTTATGTACTAGCTTTGTCTTCAGTCATCCTGTCGGGAAGGTGAGCATCATGGAATGCCAGGTTAATAGAACAAAGTGTTCTTGTGCATTGAGGGAGTACTCGAGTAGAGGCCCAATGTCCATCTGCTACCTTAATACTAAACCTATAAATATATGTACATAGATCTATTTCCCTTTAATCATATATGAATATATTTACATATGTACATGTCTATATTTAGACCTCTATAAATGTTCTTTGCCTCATTCTTTCTTCTGTTTCCTTTTACTTTACTCTTGTCCCACTATCATGTTCAACCTTCATTTGGGTTTCAGTAATTCCTCCCGGTTACATTGCCCTTGACCAAACCCTACCAGGTCTGACCTTTTTATCAGTTTGTCCTTTTATCAGTACATGGTACTTTCTATATTTTTCTCCAGGACCACAATTCAAATTGATCAATTCTAATTTGGTCATCTTTATTCAGTATCTAACTTTCACATGCATATGAGGCAATAAAGAATATCATATAGCTTGGGTCTGGTGCACCTTGGCTCACAAAGTAACATCCTTACCTTTCATTATGCTAAAGAGGTCTTGTGTAGCAGATTTACCTAAAGCAATATGTCTTTTGATCTCTTTACTGCTACTTCCTTGAGCTTTGATTGTGGATCCAAGCAAGACAAATCCTTGACAGCTTCAGCATTTTCTCCATTTATCATGATGCTACCTACTGGTCCAGTTGTGAGGATTTTGGTCTTTGTATTGAGTTGTAATGCAAACTGACAGCTACAATCCTTGATCTTCATCAATTCCTCCTCACTTTCAGCAAGGAAGGTGGTGTATTATGTATATCACAGGTTGTTAATAAGCCTTATATGTCGGACAGTATAAAACATGACAAAATAATAATTTATAAATTATCAAGGGTGAGGGAGGGAAGGAGGGGGACAATGCGGAGCCAATACCAAGGGTTCAAGTAGAAAGAGAATGTTTTGAGAATGATGATGGCAACAAATGTACAAATGTGCTTGACACAATGGATATATGTATGGATTGTGATAGAGTTGTACAAGTGCCCAATAAGATGATTAAAAAAAAAGCCTTTCTCCAATTCTGATGCCACATTCCTCTTCATATAAACCAGCTTCTCTGATAATTTGCTCAGTATATAGATTGAACAAATGTGGTGAGAGGATCTAACCCAGACACAAACCTTTCCTGATTTTAAACCATGCAATATATGCCCTTGTTTTGTTTGTACAATGCCCCTTGATCCACGTACAAGTTCCTCATAAGCACAATGACGTGTTCTGGAATTCTCATTCTTCTCAAGGTTATCCAAAGGTTATTATGGTCCACACAGTCCAATGGCTTTACGTAGTTGATGAAACACAGTAAACACCTTTTTTCATATTCTTTCCTTTGAGCAAAGCTCCTTCTGACATCAGCAATGATGTTGCACATCCTCGTCATAATCCAGCCCAAACTTTTGGCAGTTCCTGCCAGTCAGTGTGCTGATTTAACTGTTGTTGAATGATCTTCAACAAAGTTTTATCATGTAATATCAGTGATAATTTTCTACAGTTTGACCATTCTGTTAGGTCACCTTTCTTTGGAATGGGCACAATTATGGATCTTTTCTAGTTAGTTGGCCAAGGAGTTGTCTTCTAAATTTCCTGGCATAGGAGAGTGAGTGAGTGCTTCGTCGGCTTTCTGGAACATTTCAATGGGTATTCCATCAATTCCTGGAGCTTTGTTTTTGGCTAATGAAAAAATGAAGCCAAATATTATAATGAAATGTGCAAAGACCTAGGATTAGAAACCAAAAGGGAAGAATACACTCAGTACATCTGAAACTGAAAGTACTTAAGAAAAGTCAAGCCTCAAGTTGCAATCTTGAAAGACTCTATGGGCAAAATATTGAATGATGCGGGAAGCATCAGGAGACTATGGAAAGAATACAGAGTCTCAGTACCAAAAAGAACTACTTGATGTACCACCATCTCAAGAGGTAGCATCTGAACAAGAACCTTTGGTGCTAAAGGAAGAAGTATCTACATGCCATAATGCAGGGGTCCTCAAACTCTTAAAACAGGGGGCCAGTTCACTGTCCCTCAGACCTGTTGGATGGCCAAACTATAGTTTAAAACAAAAGTATGAACAAATTCATATGCACTGAACATACCTTATTTTGAAGTGAAAAACAAAATGGGGCAGAAACACCCGGTGGGCAGGATAAATGTCCTCAGTGGGCCACGCCCACAGACCGTAGTTTGAGGACACTTGCCATAATGTATATCACAAATGCCATTATTTGCATGGGCAGCATCTGACCTCTTTCTTGTTTAATAGAACTCTCCTGGTGAATTGGCCAAATCTCTCAAAGGGGGATTGGCCAGCCCTACTAAGCTGTCTTAATATAAGCAAAAGAAGTTTCCCAGTGGTACAACAAAGAACATTCCAGTTTGTTTCTTAAATATTGCATGTTTGAATTTTAGGCTGTTGGTCACAGTTCTCAATTAATTTGATTAGAATATTAGATCAAAGTCTTGAGGAGTCAGCCAACCTGTTTCAAGAGGTGACTTAATATTGTTATGCCTTAGATGCCTGCTCAGAAGCTCTAATACCCCAGACACTTCTCCCAACTAGGAAGCGGAACATGGTCTTTATGAGCTGTGTTGTATCAGTTGAATGGGTTGCCCCACAAGACTATGGTCCCAAGCCTCAAACCCAGCAAAATCAACTTCTTAGCCATTAATGTTTTGCAAAATCATTGAGACGGGCAAGGAGGCGCTGATGGAGATTTAGCCAGAGCATTTATGGAGTCCCTAACATCTAAGAACTACATTTTCCAGAACCACTTGCTGCTGTCGGAGCCCTGGTGGTGTAGTGGTTAGCCGTTGGCTGGTAAACTGCAAGTCGCCACTTTGAAACCACCTGCTGCTCAGTGGGAGAAAGATCCGCCTTTCTTCTCCAGAAAAGAGTTAAGAGTCTCAGAAACTCACAGGGACAGGTCTGTTCCGCCCTATGAGGTCGCTATGAGTTGGCACCGATTTGATGGCAATGAGTTTATGGGTTTTTTATGGTTGTTATTGTTGTTTTTCAGTTTTCTTGTTACTCTGGTAATGCTTCAGACTCTGTCGTGCATGGGAACCTTTTTAACAGCTCAGGGAGTGGTATGTTATATGAGAAGAGCTGTATGAGCCCTCAATAAAATGGTTTTTTAAAAAAAGTTCAGGGAGTGACAGGCCAGGGTTGAAAGAAATACTGTCTCATAAAATGTTCTTCCTCTCAGCTGCGTGCCACCCAGTCAGTGGTGACTCAGAGTAAGTCTTGAGGATGGGATAGAGTTGCCTCTCTGAGTTGTCGAGAGAACGCCCCTTCTTCCTCCCACAGAAAGGCTGGTGGTTTCAAACTGCCGACTTTGCAGATTGCAGCCCAACATGTCACCCACCAGGGCTCACTCACTCCACCCCCAGCGCTTCTAAAACGCTCTTCCTCTCTCCAAACCCAGCTCACTGCATGGAGTCAATGATGTTCTTCCTAGGAGCTTTTAAGCAGACATTTCTTGCGATGACCTATGCTTTCCAAAAATAAATATTTCTCTTGATAAGACAAGAACTTAATTCAGATAACAGTGATTACAGTATTGAAAGCAATGTATACTATTTAGTACTCATTTACTTGCATCTCAAGAACATATAACACTATTCAATATTCCCTCCTTCCAAAGCTTTTAACTTTCATTTCCTGTCTTACTGCCTGTTCCTTCTGAGTTTCTTGTGTTAGATCTTCTTGTTTGGGTTCTCTAAAATGTGGTAGTTCTTCAGAGCTCAGCCCTTTTCTTTTTTTAAATTAACATAGCAAAATTGACTTGAGGGTCATGCGGCATTGCACATTTTAACCCTGTATGCTTTATGCATATATATATATGTATGTATGTATATATATCTTACATAGAATCAGGATACAGAGTAGCTTTATCAGCTAAAATTACTCCCTGAGGCAGTCCTTTTCTAATCATGCCTCCCCTACTATTAATCCACAGCAAAAAAACAATGATTTGGTCTCTTCAGTAATTTAACCTTTTGAGACTAGTATATTTTGGAAACTCAGTATATAGTGCCTTTAAGAGTCATCCAAGTTGTTGTATGTAGGTTATTTCTTTTTATTTTTGAGTAATATTTCATTCTGGTAGTACACTTGAGTTTGTCCACACATTAATTGAAGGCCTTTAGGTTGTTTCTGGTTTAGTGGAATTCTGATTGGAACTGCTGCAAACATTCATGTATAGATTTACATGAATATAACTTTTTTCCTTTTCTTTTTTTATAATTTTATTACGGCCTCATACAACTCTTACCACAATCCATACATACATCAATTGTGTAAAGCACATTTGTACATTCATTGCCCTCATTATTCTCAAAACATTTGCTCTCCACCCAAGCCCCTGACATCAGCTCCTCATTTTCTCCCTCCCTCCCCCTCCCCCATGAACCCTTGATAATTTACAAATTATTATTTTATCATATCTTGCACTGTCTAATGTCTCTCTTCACCCACTCCTCTGCTGTCCGTCCCCCAGGGAGGAGGTCATATGTAGGTCCTAGTGATTAGTTTGCCCTTTCCAACCCATCCTCCCTCCACCATCCCAGTGTTGCACTCACACCACTGATCCTGAAGGGATCATCTGCCCTGGACTTCCTGTGTTTCCAGCTCCCATCTGTACCAGTGTACATCCTCTGGTCTAGCCAGATTTGCAAGGTAAAATTGGGATCATGATAGCGGGGGAGAGGGGGAGGAAGCATTTAGGAACTAGAGGGAAGTTGTATGTTTCATTGTTGCTACATCACACCCTGACTGGCTTGTCTCCTCCCCGAGACACTTCTGTAAGGGGATGTCCAGTGGTTTACAAATGGGCTTTGGGTCTCCACTCCGTACTTCCCCACTCATTCACAATGATATGATTTTTTTTTTTTGTTCTGATGATGCCTAATAACTGATCCCTTCAACACCTTGTGATCACACAGGCTGGTGTGCTTCTTCCATGTGGCCTTTGTTGCTTCTGAGCTAGATGGCCACTTGTTTTACCTTCAAGCCTTTAAGACCCCAGACGCTATATCTTTTGATAGCCGGGCACCATCAGCTTTCTTTGCCACATTTGCTTATTCACCCATTTGTTTTCAGCGATCATGTCAGGAAGGTGAGCACACTTTTTATTTCTTTAGGACTATACTCAGGTGTGGGATTGTTGGGTTATATGATAAGTGAATATTTTATTTTGTAAGAAACTGCTGAGCTGTTTTTCAAAATCCCTGTACCATTTTGCATTCTCTTCAACAAAATGAGAATTTCAATTTGTGCATTTCCTCATGGGCATTTGGTATCCTCAGTGGTTTTTATGTTAGCCATTCTTACTGGTATGCAGTGGTATCTCTTTATGGATTTAATTTACATTTTCTTAGTGGCTGCTGATATTGGAACATCTTGTCATTCATTTATTTTCTTTGGGGGAAAATGGAGTTGTACCCATTTTTAAATTGGATTGATTGTTTTCATTATTGTTGGGTTTGAGAATTTTCTATCCTTGCTGTATTTGTGTGCTTTGTTGGATATGTAATTTGAAAATATTTTCCTCAATCTATACCTTGTCTTTTCATTCTCTTGTGTCTTTCACAGAGTACAAATTTGGTTTTACTCTCTATCTTTCGCTTTTTTAAAAAAAGATAATTCTATTTGGGGGCTCTTACAACTCTTGTTACAATCCATACATCAATTGTATCTGATGTAATAGTCCATATGTCGCCATCGTTCTTTTCTAGACATTTAGTTTCTATTGAGCCCTTGGGATCAGCTACTCCCCCCCCCCCTTTGTGGCCTCTTGATAGATTATAGATTGTCGTTATTTTCATATCTCACACGGACTGCAGTCTCCCTTCCCCTCTGGTTTCTCTTCTCCCTGGATGAGGGTGTGGTTATGTGCCATTCATTGTGATCTGTTCCCCCATCCTCACCATACCTCCTCTTCTCCCCTTCTATCCCTTTTCCCCTACCCTTTGGGTATTGCTATTCCCATTTATGTTCCTGGGTTCTGTGTTGCATTTTTTTTAAGGAAGCTTTGAGTTGCATTTTACATTCCATAAAATATACCGTTTTAAAATCATGCAAAAGTTATTTATTTTTAGTACGCAGAGTAGTGCAGTTACTGCTGCACTCCATGTTCCATTGCCCCGAAAGATCCCTTGTGTTAGTTTGTATTCAATCAGCAGTCCTATCCCTAGGCTCCAAAAACACGGTGTGTGCTTTGTGTTTCTATGTATTTTTCTCTTTCTAGACATTCCATATGAATGGAACCATACTGTATATAGAATTTTACATCTCGCTTCTTTCATGTAGCATATTTTAAAAATACCATTATTGAGATATTATTCACAAACCATAAAAATGAACATTTTACAAAGGGCATTTATAGAGATCTAAATACAGGCATATACTTATGTAAATATATTTTTATAGAACAAGGGGAAATACATCTACGTACATTTATTTATAGGTTTAGTATTAAGGAAACAGATGGACAGTAGGCCCCTACTCAAGTACTCCATCAACACAAGAACACTTTTTCTAACAATTCGGCAGTCTGAGATGCTGATCTTCCTGGCATGATTGCTGAGGACAATGGGTGCACAAGCAAATGTGGTGAAAAGAGCTGATGGATCCCGGCTCTAAAAATAAATAGCATCTGGGGTCTTAAAGGCCTGAAGACAAACAAGCGGCCATCTAGCTGAGAAGCAAACAAAAAAGCCCACATGGAAGAAGCGCACCAGCCTATCCCGACACGATCACTGAAGACAAAGCGGGTGCGTAAGCAAATGTGAAGAAAGCTGATAGTGCCCACCTATCAAAAGATATAGAGTCTGGGGTCCTATAGGCATGAAGATGAACAAGCAGCCATCTAGCTGAGAAACAACAAACCCCACATGGAAGAAGAACACCAGTCTGTGAGATCACAAGGTGTTGAGGGAATCAGTTATCAGGCATCAAAGACCAAAAAAAATCATAGCATTATGAATGAGAGTGAGTGTGGAGTGGGGACCCAGGGCCCATCTGTGGGCAATTAGACATCCCATTGCAGAAGGTTGGTGGGAGTAGACGAGCCAGCCAGGGTGCAGTGTAGCAATGATGAAACATGCAATTTTCCTCTGGTTCTTGAATGCTCCCCCTACCCACCCCCACTATCACGATCCCAATTCTACCTTACAAATCCAGTTGGACTAGAGGATAGGAACTGGAAATACAGGGAATCCAGGACAGATGAACCAACCCCTCAGGACCAGTGGTGAGAGTGGTGATACCGGGAGGGTGGAGGGAAGGTGAGGGAAAAAGGGGGAACAGATTACAAGGATCTACATTTAACCCCCTCCCTGGTGGACGGACAGTGGAGAATTGGGTGAAGGGAGACATCAGACCATGTAAAATATGACAAAATAATAATAAATTATTAAGGGTTCATGGGGGAGGGGGAGCAGGGAAGGAGTGGAAAAGTGAGCTGATACCAAAGGCTCAAGTAGAAAGCAAATGTTTTGAGAATGATGAGGGAAACAAATGTACAAAAGTGCTTGACACAATGGATGTATGTATGGATTGTGATAAGAATTGTATGTACCCCCAATAAAATGATTAAAAAATAAAAAGTAAAAAAAACCCAAAACAAAAACAAAACTATTACCATCCTTTCAAAACAAACAAAAAACCCTACAAAACAAGCATTTACTCACTCAGCTGTAAGCCCTAACCTAAGAACAATCAGTTCTTATGATGTGGCACTGCACAATGTTTAGCCTCATGCAGGGATCACACAGATAATGGTGCTATATAGCAAAGTGTGTTGAAGAAATCAAATGGTACCCAGCTATCAAAAAAGAATAGTGTCCAGGGTCTTAAAACTTTGTCTTAAAAAACAATCAGCCATCTAAGTGAGGCGACAGCTAAGCCCACATGGAAGAACCATTTCAGCCTGTGATCAAGGATTGCTAATAACAAAATCCAGTACTAGAAGAAGGAAATATGTTAGAGCACAAATTCTGAACACCCACTTTGCAGATGACTATGGATGACAGTAAAAGCCCAAAATTCATTTGCAGAGGACCCACATGGAGTAAGACTCTATCAAATACCCTCAGACTATTACCAAGGATAGGAAAGCCCTGCCAGCAGAGTACATCAGAAAGTGAATAATTTTCCTTCAAATCATTTGTTTGCTTTAATTAATTTTTAATTTGTTCTATTTTTTCTTTCTTTTTCTTTCAAAGTAACCAATGTCTCTGAACAAGTTGTATAATGGAAAAAAGATGGAAGTTGTCAAACATTTCCTCTTGCTTGGATCCATTGCCAATGCACATGGAAGCAGCAGTTAAGAGATCAAACGATGCTTTGCATTGTTTGGGCAAATCTACTCTACAGTACCACTTGAATGTGTTGAAAAGCAAAGATGTAATTTTGAGGATTAGTGTGTGCCTGACCCAAGCCATATTATTTTCGGCTGCCTCATATGCATGTGAAAGTTGGACACTGATTAAGGAACACTGATGGAGAATCTTGAGAGTACCATGTACTGCCAAGATCATGAGCAGGCCTATCTTGGAAGAAGTGCAAGCAGAATGTTCCTTCGAGAGAAGGAGCTTCTCGTACTGTGAGCATGTTATCAGAAGAGACCAGGCCCAGAGAAGGACATGGTAAAGTGGGGTGACAGTGAAAAAGAGAAAAGCCCTCGACAAGCTGGATTGAGACACAGTGGCTGCAACAAGGGACTCAACAATAAGAATTATGAGGAAGAGCAGAACCGGGCAGTGTTTGTTCTGTTGTGCATAAGGTTGCTATGAATGGGAACCAACTTGATGGCACCTAAGGACAACTACACAGGCTGTGCAAATCTTCACCGAGAACACAATAAAATTTCATTTTTAAAAGAGGAATGAAGTTATTTCCAACCATTATTAGATTTTTTGATTCGGAAACTGGAATAAACATTAGAATTTTAGATTTCGTTTCTGTGCCCGGTGAAACTTCTGAAATAATTTTCAGTTCCATTATTAATATTTTGGAAAAAAACAATTTAAAACATATTGCATATTGTGAAGATAACACGAACACAAATTTTGGAGGAAAAGCGAGAAGAGGTACAAATAATTTTTTTTTCAAATAGTATTTTCTATAAATTAAACAAAAACCTTAATCAAAACATTATTGGTGTTGGTTGTGCAGTGCACATAATACACAATGCCATTCAAACAGCTGCTGATTTGTTACCCGTAGATGTGGAAAATATTGTTATTAAAATATATTATTATTTCTATATATACATTGTGCGCGTTGAAATGCTTAAAGAATTTTGTGAAACTGTGGAAGTCGAATATCAGAAAATACTTGGATACAGTAAAATGCGCTGGTTAGCTCTTTTGCCAGCTGTCAAAATAATTTTTAAAATGTACCATTCTTTGAAATCCTACTTTCTATCACAGGATAAATGTCCTAGAATTTTAGAAGAGTTTTTTGAAAAAGAATCTTCAAAATTTGGCTAGAGTTTGTACACGATCAAGCAGCTTTTTTTCAAAATGCTATAAAACTTGAAGGTGACAAAATTTCGGTAATCGAAGTAGCAAATGAAATTAATAATTTAAAATTTCACTGTCAAGAGCAGTTAGAAAATAATTTTCCTCCGTTAACTATCCGTAATAATATAAGCCAGCCAGAACAAGGTGCAATAAATTGTGCAGATATCATGAATCACGTTAAAAAGTTCTATAGTAACTGCATAGATTTATTTAGAAGACTGGACGGTACATTACAATGATATTGGACATTTTCATTGGGTTACATTAAAACAAGAACTTAATTGGAATGATGTGCAAAAATAATTCGATCATATTACTCAAAATTCCCCATGTAGGAATATTTCTGAAAATGATCTTTTTAATGAGGTATTATTTAAAATATATATTGATAAGGAAATGGTTAAATCTTGGGCACCAGCAAAAATCACAATAGAGAACAAATGGTTAGAAATATTTCATCATTTTGAAACAAATCATGTTCCATACAATAATGCACTAAAAATTGTGGAATATGCGCTGTCCTTACCAGGCACTAATGCTGCGACTCAACGTGTTTTTTCCTAATCATTTTCTTTCTTTCTTTTTTTTTTTTTACATTTTATTAGGGACTCATACAACTCTTATCACAATCCATACATATACTTACATCAATTGTATAAAGCACATCCGTACATTCCCTGCCCCAATCATTCTCAAAGCATTTGCTCTCCACTTAAGCCCTTTGCATCAGGTCCTCTTTTTTTCCCCTCCCTCCCCGCTCCCCCATCCCTCATGTGCCCTTGGTAATTTATACATCGTTATTTTGTCATTCAGCGTGTTTTTTCTACAGTAAATTGTGGATATAAAAAAAATCACAATTAAGTGTTAAGACTTTGAAATCCATTTTATGTGTGAAATATAATTTAACAAATTCTTATGAAAAATTTCATGACCTTTTAAACAATGATAGCAACCTATTCACTCAAATGAGAAATATGCCAAAGAATAAAATAATACTATATATAATTTTAATGTATTATATTTGTAAATTGTACTTATGTTGAAAATTTTAAAATATTACAGTACTATTTTTGCATTCTATGAAAATTTTTCTTGCTCCATATAGACCAAATTTTTCATCAAGAACATCCCCCTCTACCCCCACCCCCACCCCCATCAATGGTGTCCCGCTTTACCAATGTTAAAATCTGGTCACCTTATCCTAAGCCCTTCATCTAGTGCTCAGTCTGACTGTCCTCTATTGACTTTGTTAACTTCGTGCTGCCTGTCTGAGTTCCTGAACCCCAGCGAGAATTTGTATTTCATCTAAACCTGGTTCTTTTCTGCCTCACAGTTTGTGTATCTGCTTCATTCTCTTTCCTTAGAATGCTGTTCCATCTTTGCTAGATCATTCTGTTGCTTTGGACCTTAGCATACTGTCAACTTCTTTAGATAACGTTTAGTAAACATTCCCTTCACTCAACCTATTCATTTTATCTCTTGTGCCTGTATTTCTTGCTTTCAAAAAAACCCAAACTCACTGCTATCAAGTCAATTCTGAATCATAGCAGCCTAGATCCAAAATCTCATGTTTAGCAAATTACTTTGCATGTAATAATCACTCTGTAAATATTTATAGATTGTATAACTGATTGAATATTAATACTAGACAGGTTAAAAGGACTGAATGCAAATGTAAGGGGGGACTTTAAAATTTTTGTGGGAAAATGGAATTTTCCCCCCAAAATTTTGAAGCCCCATTATATATTAAGATATCAGTAATGGTTGTCTTATACTAGGAGTGTAGAAATGAGTGATGTTGTTGTCTGTATATAATTCCCAAGTTTTCTATAGTTGGCATACATCATTGTTATAAACAAAACATTTTATTTATTTATTTTTAAAATAATTTTATTGGGGGCTCTTAACAGCTCAATCCATACATCCATCCATTTTGTCAAGCACTTTTGTACATACGTTGCTATCCTCATTTTCTTTCTACTTGAGCCCTGGGTATCAGCTCCTCATTTTTTTCCCTCCCTTATCCTCTCTCCCTCATGAACCCTTGATAAATTATTATTTTTATGTCTTACATCATCCGCTGTCTCCCTTCACCCACTTTTCTGTTGTCCGTTCTCCCTGGATGGGTGGTGGTGGTTATATGCCCATCATTGTGATTGGTTCCCCCTTTTTTCTTCCACCTTTCTCTTCCCCTCCTAGTATCATTGTTCTCATTATTGGTTCTGAGGGGTTTATCTGTCCTAGATTCGCTGTGTTTTCAGCTCTTACCTGTACCCGTGTACATGCTTTGGCCTAGCCAGATTTGTAAGGTAGAATTGGGATCCTGATTGTGGGGGTAGGGAGCAGAGTATTAAAGAACTATAGGTAAGTTGTATGTTTCATTGGTGTTATACTGTGCCCTGGTTGACTCATCCTTTCCTTGTGACCCTTCTGTAAGGGGATGTCCAATTGTCTACAGATAAGCTTTGAGTCTCCTCTCCACTCTCTCCCTCATTCACATTGATAGAATTTTTTCTTTTGAGGCTTTGATGCCTGATCAAATCGACACTTCATGATCACACAGGCTGGTGTGCTTCTTCCACGTGGGCTTAGTTGCTCCTCAATTAGATGGCCGCTTAAAACAAACATTTTTAAAGATAGAAATATTTCTTATACTTTGTTGAGTTTAATCTTAGGTGCTTATGTTTTGTGTGATTAGTTTATATATTTTTCTATTCTTTAAAATATTTAAGAAATACTCATTTAGGTCATGGAAAACCACATAGGTTTATAAAATATTAATCTTTATATTTTGTTTTATAATACCCTTTTTCTAATTTTCAAATTTAGATACTGCCCCATATAGAACTCTATTGTGTTTCTTCTTTATCTACCCTTAATCATTTTGTTTGCCATTTTCTAAACATTACCTAATTTGTGTTGTAGGCATTGTGTGGGCTTTTTTCTTTTGAACTGTGTGTCTGCAGCCAAACAGTGTTTTTAATATAGGGTGCTTCTAAATGCCTTGTTGTTTTTCTAACTTTCCCTCTTTTTTACTCAAAAATTATAAATAGAAATGTACTTTTCTTCTAGATTTAGCTTCTATGAGAAATGAGCTACTGGGGATTTTTTGTGTTAGTGTCTTAATTAGGATATTCTGTGCAATGCATCCCAGAAGGCGATCTGCCTACTTTAACAAAAAGTATATATTGATTTGTATGTGTGTACGTCTTTCAGCTTATGTCTTAACTAGAGATGTCATAACACACATGGGAGTTGAACACAGAAACAGAACACATTTTCTAAACAATCATAATGAATTAAAAAATCTAACTACATATTCTAAGTTCTTTATTTGAAGAGTTTTGGGGTTAACATGAACTGATCTGCATCTGTACAAAATGATGGAACTGTATCTGAGGGGACTTCAAAAATGCAGCAGCAGTGAGTTACTTAATGTGACTTTTCCAGCCAAGGTCTCTGATTCCAATGACCTTTCTGTGCCTGGTCTGGTCATTTGTGGGGAAGATACTGATAGGATTCACCTGTGAGTAATTTCAAACAGGACTCCCTCACTTCCCTTCCTGCTGTGTAAAATCTCATTACCAGCATGAGCCAGGAGCAGAGTGGGTCCTATGTAACTGAGATCCCTGTGAACCCCATGGAGCCATGACGAATATACCATCTAAGAGGAGTAGCAGCAGAACCAGGAGCCAGAGCATGAAATAGAGCCAGGGTTTCCCAAACCCTGGAACAGAGAAAGCAGAGTGCTTTTGTGCGGGAGACTGGCATGCAGCATGGAATGCCTCAGGACAGTTCATTGGGAGGGTTGGACTTGCTTACTGAAGTGGCGCCGAGTGCCGTTGGCTGAGGTTTACGGCAGTGGGAGGCCTCTGGCACCTAATTCAAGGAACTGGGCTTGGTGACTACCAAAGCTTGAGGTGGGTTTTTCTGTGAGGTTTACAGCAGAATGGTATACCTCTTTGGGCATTTATTGGATCTTAAACTTTATAACATGCCCTGATAAACAACTACCCTGAGCATTAGCCACTGGCATTAAAACTTAACTTCCTTCATAAAGTCTTTAACCAGGAATTTTGTCTGTGAGTTTCTATGTAGCCATTGCAAGAGAGTTATCAACTAGAAAGCTAAAGTAGCAGACACCAAGTAAGACAGTACATAAAAAGTTCCTGGAAAAATCCCATTATCTCTTAATTCTATTTTTCCATGAGCCTTTTGAAGCTACCACATATTAGCATGATCTTTACGACGAATGTGAAATGAGAAAGTTAAAATTAATAAGAGGGTAAAATGGTCTGCTAGAAAAAGGGAGAGAATCTTAATATAAGTCCTCATATTAAAACCAAGAATAAAGCCCCCGCTGCCACCACCACCATTTGGTTTTTTAGGTGCAAGTCTACACAGCAAGGTTGTTTTCCATTCAGTAATACACACATCATCTTGTGATCTGGGTTGCAGTCTGCAGTGTGCCCGTGCTCTCTCCATTTCTATTCTGGCTTCTTTGTTTTGACTTAAGACTGTTGTCTCAGGGTACCTCCACTTTCTATCACACCAGTATGTTTTGGGGTGGTTCAGGAGGGTGGTTAGGGGGATAAACGTTTACAGAGTACATTATTTTCCCCACTCAACAATGTCTATAAACTTTGTTTTCTGTCATTAATTACAACATCTCATCAATATATTGACACTCTTTCCATTTTCTCCTGGCTTCACTGTTTCCATTCATCCTTCTTTCCTGCCTCCTGAACTTTGTTTGGGGGCAAGTATTGTCCATTGGCCCAGTGTAATTGACTGTTTGAAGAGTCTGTTGTGCTTTACCTGCTTAGTTAGCATTAGTACTATAACAATGGGTCTTTGGTTTTGTATTACCCAGTTCATGATTCTTCCTTCCATCCTTGTAGTCATCAAAAAACACTTCTTTCTTTATAGAATCTTTTTTTGGCTTTTTATAATTGTGGTCTTCTACAATATTTGTCCTTTGTGATTGAGTTCTTTTACTCAGTACCATGTGGCCTTCAAATTCATCAATGTTGTGAGATATTTCATGGATTCATCACTGCGTTCTATTGTTGTGAGCATAATATTCTCTGTGTGAGGGGCTTTTAAAAGTTCTTGGAAATGGAATTAAAAGATAATGGAATGTTTCCACAAACTTTTTCCCCCAACAGTTTTATTGGCATGTACTTTACATATAATATAATTCAATAGCTTAATCATTTAATTATATCAAGGAAAATTGTACAATTCCCCCCACTTCAATTTTAGAGCACACCCCCATAGTTAAATCGCCTTTAAGGTGAGTTATGCAATCATAATCCATTCTCATGCTCCCCTCCCCCTCCCTGTGGCCCACCTCCACCCAAGCCCTGAATTCCCTATATCCCCCTGTATCAGTTATTATCATTATGTATCCATTCCTCCTGTGCTGCACAGCTGGGAGGCCTAACAGAAAACAATAACAAACAAAATTGCAGTAAAATGGTAAGGTTAAAACATAATAGTACACAGACAAAAATACAAGTAATGCATAAGAAGGAAAAGTCCCCCCCCCCACACACACACACAACATTCAAAAAGCCAGGGAAGAAATTTCTGTCAGGGAACCAGTTAGAGATACTTGCACCCAGAACAGATTCAGGTCACATCTTTTGGGTGGTCTACTGTCCAAGTATTAAATTTGATCCAGCATAATCAAGATTACAATGCTCTGATAGGCTGTTTGAGGCTCTTGCCTGTGGCTAGAGCGGATCTGCCAGTGGTTCAATCTGACTAGATACTCGGCAGATAGGTTTGGGGCTCCCAACGACCCCCTTAGCCCTCCACAAATTGGGTGTTCATAATTTTTGCTCTGGTGCTTTTTTCTCACCATATTCAAAGTTTGCAACAGTTATCTTTGGATCACACAAGCTGGTGTGCTTCTTCCATGTGGACTTAGTTAACTCCTTGTTTAGATGGCGGCTGCTTGTTTGAATATAAGCCTTTGAGACCCCAGACGCCATTTCGATTGATAGCTGATCCACAAACGTTCTGAAGCCTCTTATATATATCACAATTTGTTATCCATATATCATTTGAATACTACATAGGTGCTTCAGTCTTTGTGCTATTTAGAATAATGCTTCGATAAACGGGTACAAATGTCTATTTGTGTCACAGATCTTATTATTCTGAGATAAATACCTAGGTGTGAGATTGCTGGATTATATAGTTCTATTTCTAGAAAGTAAAAACATTTTTAAAGGGATATCTCTCATGGAAGGAGAGAGTACACCTTATTCTATGGATTTAAATTTGGATATATAGATATCTAATTAATAAAGGAAACCATAAACATTGAAATGCAACAAATGCACTTACATGTATATCAGTGGTGTTTACTTTATCACAGTGGTTCTTAATGTTTGAGTGTGATCCAAAAGCCCCTAGAGGTCTCCGAGATATTTTCATTGTGTTGACAATTGTACAAGCAACGCTTGACATCTCAGTTCAAATCAAAGCAGTGGCTCAGAGATGTTCTCTGATGTCATCATGCCTTTGCAGGTAAAAAAGTAATACTAGTTTCACTTAAAATTTTTATTGATGAAGCAGTAAAAAACATTAATTTTTTGAAGTCTTGACTCCCCATATAAGGGAGAAGAGGGGGGAAAGGGCAAAGAAATTGGGTAAGCGATTAGGAGATTTGATAAATTTCTTGCTTAAGTTTCTGAATAAAAAATTATGGTTTGAAGTGTAAACTCTCAAAGTTTTTTTTAAAGCCTTGTTCTTGAGTATATGTCTTTTTAAGAATTCTTGTTATAAAATGGGAAGACAAAAATCAAACATATTAAAGTGGAATGATTGCCTTGAGTTGTGAGCGGAACTGTTTGCTCCTCTCATGGAAACACTATTATTACTTGAAAGACTGAATAACAGACTATTCAGAATTAAGATTTTGGCAGATATTTTTTGAAAATAAATTAAATGAGCCTATAACTTTCAAAGAAGAAATTAACAGTGTTTGTTGATCATAGAATTTGAAACAAAAATTTGAATTGAAGGAAATTAGGAATCACTACTGTGAATTGGACACCTTTCCAATAATGAAAATTTTTCTGATGAGATTGTTAGTGATAGTAATAGATATGATGTACAAATAGTGTACGATTATATCAACATTTAATGAACCAATATTTTCCAGATGAACCAATATTTTCCAGATGATTAATGTATAGTGTTAAAAAAGAAACATGCATAAAAATATATGTTCAAAGATAAGAGACCAATGAACTTTAATGTGATAGAGTATGAAAATTTTGATAGGATTTTAGAATCTACATTACAACTAACTCTTAATAAACTACCACTTGTTGAGTTTTAAAATTGTTTCAAAGAAGAATGTCCACAATAATCTCAAAGAATAATAAAATATCCCCTTTACACCTGTATATCTGTACATAGTAAGATTTTCATGTACTTCAAAGAAGCTTCACAGAAGATTGAATGTAAAATGAGAAGCCAGATATCTTGTATTATGTTATATGTTAGATTTACATAAAATGAAAATGATACTATTTTAATTTAATGAAATTTTGTTATTTTAAATTATTCATTTGACATAATGGACTTAAATGTAATTTTAAAATTGATAGATATTTTTAAACTTCTTGATTTTAGCTTCAAATATGGTAGATAATACTGCTCATAATCAATATAAATAAAAAATTATTTGGAGACTTCTACGTTTTAATAGGATCAAGGGGTCATGAGCAAAAATGTCTTAAGAAGTGCTGCCCAGTCACCAAAAGAAAAGGGAAAGAGAATTAAAATATTTCAGTAATCAATTTTTGGTTGTTTTAAGCTTGTTATTTTATTCTGAGATTGTTTTATGTATAATGTAGAATAAAGAAAATAAGTAGTTAATACAAGGACAATTTTAAAGGTGGAATTAAAAGGGAAAAAAATTCAATGTACACTCCTAAGCTCCATCAAAGTCAAGACAATTTTAGGGATGCTACCAACTATTTAGTCCATCCATCAAAAAAGACTGGGTCCTAGGAATTTGACCATGTCAATGCAGTCTTTTTTATATGACCATCTGCAGAAAATGAACGCTATAAAAAGGCGCAAAATCAGTACTATAAGGTGGGTGCCTGATTTCCTATCAAAACTGCTCTTCTTTGATGAGAGGAATAAGCAGGAAATCTTGTCATGCATGATGAGGAAGAACCCTCTGGTGAAGCTTCCCTGGGCAGTTTTCAGCTAAAGCACTGGCTAGTTTTCTCAAAGCAATCTCTCATAGTAAGCGGATGTTAGTGTTCTTTGACCTTCCTAACAGTCAACTCCCAAGATGCCTGAATATTATCACCCCCACCCCACCTCAAACAATTGTTATTACCCTTGCTATTGACTGGTCCATTTTTGTTTTGACTAGATCACTTCCACTGCTTGGTAGCCATTGCTTTGATTGTGCATTTTCTTCAGGATCATACCGGTAAAACCATGTTTCATCTCCTATTACATTTCTTCATAGAAATGCTTCAGGCTCTTGATACTACTTGTTTTTTCCTTCAAAAGCTCTGTGCTTGACTGATTTTGATCTGAACAAAATTAGTATCCATTAAACCGAACATTTGCTCTGCTGTAATTTTTCAGAATTACAAACTGAATCAATTGAGATGTCCTTGATGTTGGCTGTTGTTTCTGCTATTCATCCTCATTTCATTTCAGTTGGGGAATTAACAAGGTTGTTTTCCTTAAAAATTGATGTGAGTGGCCAGCCACTGAGGGTTTTACCTTCAACACTGTCTAGTTCCTTTTAAAACAAGTTGTCTGTGTGCATACTCATTTCTTTGGGCATTGTCTTTGTTAATTTTTTGTAAAGTTTCAGTGATTTCATCATTATTCTACCTAAGCTTCACCATAAATTTGATGTTTGTTCTTCCTTCAATTTCAGTAGAATTCATATTGCTCTTGCCATTATAAACCTATGTCTTATCCTTCTTAATCTGTAGAGTTTTCTCTTTTCATAATACATAATTTCCATCAACTTATTAAAGACCCGTCCTATGACATTATGCCCTATCTATGTCCTTGAGAAGATATAAGGCAGAGAGGAAAGGAAGACCCTTATTACTTTCTGATTTGAATTTGAAATCATATCCATTATATGAACCCACGATGTGTTTTATCTTAAAATGTCTGTTTTGTTGATTGAAAATATGTAGATTAAAAACTATCAAATTAGAATCAGTGAGTACCCCGAGTGCACAAATTATGGTCTGTAAAAATATCAGTTGGTACTAAAAATAATCGATCTTCTTAGGTGAATTGATATTTCTATGTCTATGGTAGGGAGGAGTCCTTGCTGCTAACTAAAAAATTGGTGATTCAGATCCACCAAGACACATCTCAAAAGAAGGCCTGGCAATCTATTTCCAATGACAAAAACTAGCCCTGGAAAACCTGGGGGAGCACAGTTTGGCTCTGACATTCTTGGATGAGGTTACTGTGAGTCAGTGTCTGCTCCACGGTAAAAATTCTTTTTCAGTCTCTTTTCTAGTTTGCACATACCTATATCAGGTTAAGGTGGGTTAAGAACAGGCAATAAAGGCCCATCTCTTCTGCCCAAAGTAATTGACAATATCCTTATATTAAGATAAGGAGCCCTAGTGGCATAATGGTTAAGGTGCTTGGCTGCTACCCCAAATGTCAGTGGTTGAACTCATCAACTGTTTTGCAGGAGAAAAATCTGTTGCAGTAAAGATCCACAGCCTTAGCAATCCTTTACGAGAAGTTCTTCTCTGCTTTACAGGGTCACTGTAAGTCTAATAGTGAACACTCAGCACCGACAGGTAAGCACTGGACTACTAACTGAAAGACCTCAGTGGTTCAATCCCACAAACTCCTGCTCCACGGGAGCAATATGAGGCTATGTGGCCCCACAACTATCGCAGTCTTAGTAACCCTGTCATTATGCGTTGAGCAATGGGTTTTAGGAGTCCAGCAAAGGGTTTGGAATTTTGCGGGGGAAGGGATGGTTGTGTTTTAGAAACACATACTTGCAAGTGTCTGGGATTTGCTTGGAGAAGATTTAGGAGTGGAGGAAGCGGGGAGACTATAGTTGAAATAAGATTAGTTGAATAGATGTTGAATTGTTTCTAATCTTTTTCTGCATAGATTGATATTCCCATATGATTTTTTGTTAATGTGGTGGCAAACACTGATAGATTTTTGAATATCAAAACAACTTTGGATCCGTGAAATAACCCACACTAGGTGAGGCTGAGAATTGTTTATGGGAAGAGTAGAAGGTACATCTATACGCTTAAAATTTATGGGCTTCTTCACTATTCCAGTAGATGGCGCTGTCAGGGAAGGCAAGCATTACACAGAGCAGGTGAAACTTGGTTGTAACATAGCAGCAATTTAAAATGTGACTATTAATTATAGGTAATTTATGTAGAAGATTTGTTATTAAGTAGTAAATCATATTGTGCAGAATCTAGGCATACCTAGAATATGGATTGTGGAGATTTTTCTAAACGAGAGAAAAGAAAAACATGGCATTTGTGATTAATGAGTCAATAGTTGAGGTAACGGTTAGTCATGTAACTCTTGCTTTTTCCATAAGGTTGACAGTACTAGCCTTTTAAAGTTTAACTTCACTGAAAGTGTAAGCTTTCTTCTTAAAGACTGTAATTATTGCCTACATCAGAGAAATTCTCTAGAGAATCTAGTTCCATTATAAAATTTTCTGTGTGGTTTTATTGAGGACTGTTTCAGTCCTGCTGTCCTGGAATTTTATTTACCCTGTTGTCTTCTCTGACCCAGAACAGTGTTTGTTATACGTAGCAAAACAAACCCACTGTAGTTGAGTAGATGCCAATGCCAAGAGACCCTGTAGGACTGCGGGGGAACTGCTGCTCCTTAGCATTTCTGAAGCGATCTTCATGGGAGGGACAGCTTTCTCCTTCAGAGCAGCTGGTGCCTTCGAACTCACCACCTTTCTGGTTGCAGCCCAGTGCGGAGCCCTCAGCATGTTCAGAGCTCTTGTCTGGTACATAGTAGTTGTTTAATTAATATTTATGGACAAACATTTTCCAGCTACATAGCTACAAATCCATTTTTATTGATTATGTCAATAATACCTGTTATTTGTAGGTTTTACAAATATCTCATTTACAAAGGTTAACAAAGTAATCCCATTATTAGGTTCTTAGACTTTATTTTGCTTTATGTATTATTAAAGGTCAGACTTTTGCTCTAAAATTTTTAACATACAAAAATGTTCAATGCTTTCATGCCATGTGTGTAACCTTATTGTGTTTTTAGCCAAAAATATTAATGCAGGCATTCATGCCTTGGCTTCTGCACTTATGAATCAGAACGTAATTATTTCTCTGACTTTGGATTTGTGGTTTCTTGAACTAATGTAAGTGACGTAAAAATATGAGTCTTATTAGGCGTTTCCTCTTTTAAAAGTGTATTTGCTGTTTGGTTTTAAGGTGATTTCTCCAAGGAAACTTTGCTACAGTCTCAGTGCATCATCTACTTAGGAATGAAAGCCCAGTAGATGCCCTGATTCTTATATTCGTTATCAAACGATTTGTGACTCATGAGTGGGTGGGATTGGTTTTTTTTAACATATTATTTATGAAAATATTCCTGGAGTTCTTGAAGTACCTCTTTTCTGACTAAGTCTTCTGTTGGGCACTATACACTCTCCTTTAGACCACTCCCACTAACTTCACAAGTTGGGAATGCTTCTCATTCTGTTGGTTCCTGCTGGCCACTGGTGGTGCTTGTCAGAGAGGGGAATTCTGAGACTTCCTCTTTACACAGAATAGTCCAATTTTTGTGCTTCTGGGCAGAAGTATGCTCCTTGGGACAGTCCTGCTTCCATCTAATAGTTATGGCAGAGATCAGGACACACCGCTTTGCTGCCAGTACCGTGAGACCTCAGAGTCAGCTTTACCCGACCTGACAGGTATGGTTCAGAGTTGAAAGTGTGTGGGGAGGGTGATAGATAATCATCATCATCCTGTGGGGATGGAGATTTCAAAAAACTCATCTCTACTACTGGTATCTTCATTTTCTTCTGGTATTTAATAATAAGATCCTAGTAAATACTTATAGAATGGAAGAATAGATGTAAAATATGTAATATTTTATAGTATTAAGATACATGTGCCTTAAAACAAAGAATTGAATAGTTTATCTAGCTACCTTATATACTTCTCAAAAGATACGTTAGAAATTACTAGTTTTGTGGGGCAAAAAATTACTAGTTTTGATACCAAGAGCTCAAATAAAAGGTAATGGTTAGAAAATTATGATGGCACCATATGTACAAATATGCTTGATAGAATTGATGTATGGAATGTTGTAAGAGCCCCTAACAAAATGATTTTTTAGTCACTAGTTTTTTAGAGAATCTACAAAGTCAATTCTAACAAGCTAACTATTTTTAAAGTAATTTAGAAATTTTTAGGTAAATACTTTAGGTATTCATTTATCTCTGACAAATTTTAATGAAATTGATAAGATTTATTAATTATTTATTGTTGAAAATGTTTTTAATAAAATTAAATAGTAAGAGCAGGGAATATTTCTGAATTTGAATTTGAGTTTTTTATTGCTCTGTATTTTAACACTTTTAATCTTGACAATTCTCATAAGCTGTTTCTATATGTTTTCTTTTGGGTTTTTTATTGTAATCAATAGGAAAAATCACTTTTTCTAAATAATAATAATAAATCACTTTTTCTGCTAGATATAAAGTATTTCTGCTTGTGGATCCTGTATATCATAAGTGAAAATCTGAGTCTTATGTTGAGTCATTTTAAGTCTACGATCTTTCTAGTGCTAATTAATGGAAAATAATACCTTGCTATCTAAGGTACCAAATATATAAGAGTAACAGCACATGGTTCAAAAATAAAGCGTTCCCAGCCTACACATTGCATTCAGGCAGGCATGGTACATATGAATCATCAGGATCTGTCTGCCTGTCTTAAGCTTATGAGCAAAATGCCACAGGCACTGGAAAACACTGAGACATTTATATTGTTCTTCCTGTAGACTTCTCTGTAATTTCGTAACTCCTTGTCCCCATTTAGTAACTCTTTCTGTTTAACTTGGGGGAGGGTAGTGGGGAGAGGGTGGGAAGGGTTTTTTCCTTTGTGTACTGGTAGGAAGAATGGTGTTTAAGTGGATATCCTTTGCAGACTGACTGTACAGGAAATTGACTTTCCGTACTAAGATAACAAAATGAAGAGTGGTAAGAAAGAAGGAAGGAAGGAAACACGATGTTTTGACTTGACCAAAAGGGCCATAATACCAGAGGTGGGAAGTAAGAATGGTGATGTTAGGTGCCGTCTCGTCCTTTCTGACTCATAGGTACAACAGAACGAAACACTGCCCAGTCCTGCACTGTCCTCACAATTATTATGTTTGAGTCCATTGTTAGCTACGGTTTCAATCCACCTACTCCAGGGTCTTCCTCTTCTTTTGCTTCCTCTCTATTTTACCAAGCAAGATGATGCCCTCCTCTAGGGATTGGCCCCTGCTGATCACATGCGTCAAGTATGTGAGACGAAGCCTCACTATCCTACCTTCTAGAGAGCATTTTGGCTGTACTTCTGCAAAGACAAGTTGTTCATTCTCTGGCAGTCCATGGTACATGTATTCTTTATTGCACACACCCTGGCTCAAAGGCATCAGTTCTACTTCTTTCTTTCTATTCTTTGTCCAGCTATCATATGCAACAAGGTGATCCAATATTGTAACTTGCATCAGGCAGGTGTACCTTCGTCCTCCCTGAAGGGGAATTGGGAATAAAGAGGATTGTTTTCCAAGTTGTTGTTCTGTTAGTGCTCTGTCCTCAAAAATGACTCTTGTATTTATTCCTTTGTATAACTGAGAAACCTGATCTTGTTTGCTGTGTAGATCCCTTTTAATTATGTCTAAAATTGAATTGTAGGCCTCATTCTGCTGCTTCTTTTTTTCTAACTATATGTTTTTTAAGAAGCTGACTTGATTTTAGGCTTGATAGAGTTGTTTTAGGCTTGATAGAGTTGTTTTAGGCTTGATAGAGTTGCACCCCAGGTTGTGTGGGGCCTCAGAGGACCTTGTAAAGAGCTCAGCTTTTATTCTGGGTCAATTAGGGAGTTGTGGAAGAGTTTTCAGCAGAGGAATAGCTCCGTCTTACTGGTGCTTGAAAGGCTAGCTTCTGTGTTGAGACTAGCCATTACAGAGCAGGAATAGAAACTTTGTGCTCAGCTGGGAATCTGGTGAAATCTCTGTTAGAAGTGATGACGATGGTAGTCATGGAGAGAATGAGAAGTGAATGGATTCCTGGTTTCTGAGAGTAGTGCCAATTGAATTTCTTGGTGTGGAAACAGGTAGCAAAGAATCAACAAATGAGTCCAAGGTTTTTGGCCCAAGGGCCTGAAAAGATAGCATACTATAACTGAGATGGGGAATTCTGCTGGGGAGTAGCTTTACAATTTGAATCCAAATCATGTGATTAATAGTTTATAATCTTTGTAGTCTGAAGCCCAGCACAATATTCATTCAAATAATTAGCCTTGAATTTTAGCATCCTGGGATTCACAAAATAAAATAGAAATAAATGGCATTTACTCTTTTTTGGTCTGATGGGGTTAAAGCATTGACTTCAGTGCTTGTCCAATGTAATCTCCAACTGGCCACTGATGGTATAAGAAGATATTTCTATTTAAGGGTTTGATCCCTTTATAGTTCCACACAAAGAAGACTTTCCCCTATCTATGAAAGAAATGTGCATAACCTTTTTGATCGTAGTTAAAAAGAGTGATGATTGCCTAACACTGTAATGTGAAATACCACTATCACATTTATCAGTGTGTATTGTTTGGTGTTTAATAGAGAATTAGTAGGTATTATGGAAAGTCATTGTACGTATTTTTGACAATTCTTATATTTTAGTAAAGGATTGGCATTTTGTAGCTCAATGGAAATTGTGCTAGACTACAAAATTTTTCATTAGAATGAAGGAAAGTAGAGTATATGTGGCCAGTTAAAAGAATGTTTCATATAATAATTGTGTTTGTTTGGTAGTCTTGAATTAGTTATCTTTTTTATTATAACACAGCTGTTTCATTTACTACAACTCCTTTAAAACAAGGAACAATAGGTTACCTGTTTTAAATGATCATCAGATAAGTCATGTTTTTAATGTGAAACAAAATTTTAGTTAGCCATGACATTTAAAAGAAGGAAATCTTTTAAGCACAGGAAGGAATGTGATACAGTTAAGCTGTTAGGAAAATTACAGATTCGACCTCAACAGGAATTGCTGTGTTGTGTGGCTAGCTGTGAAGCCACTGTTT
The DNA here is from genome assembly GCF_050624435.1 of Tenrec ecaudatus. Lineage (NCBI taxonomy): Eukaryota > Metazoa > Chordata > Mammalia > Afrosoricida > Tenrecidae > Tenrec > Tenrec ecaudatus. The sequence goes on along the minus strand of NC_134530.1, from coordinate 192,655,883 downwards.
AGATGTGAGTTAGTGTGAGTTGTAAAAGTAAAATACATTGTTTTGTTTCCTGGCTCTTATTTTTGTGTAACTTGATCGTTTATGGTCATATCCCTGGTGGCATAGACGATCACAAGTTGGGCTGCTAACTGCAGGGTCAGTGGTTCAAAACAGCCACTTGGCTCTGCAGGAGAAAGATGAGGCTTTCTACTACAGAAAAAAAGTTAGTCTCAGAAGCCCAAAAGAGCAGTTCTACCCTGTCCTATAGGGCCACAATCAGTCAGAATTGACTTGATGGTAGTGAAATTCATGTTTTAGTTTTGGTCTCGATTTAGCCAGAAGTTATTGAACAAATATAATGAGATAGTAAGAGGAATGAAAATTCTTATAAGGAGCATCTCTGAAGTTTGTTAAACAACCATTAATAAAGGAGGTTATAAATAGAGAATTAGATAAAAAATATTCATGTGGTGAATGTAATGCTTTTGTGAGCAAAGAGAGGCACATGTGCAGCTTCCTAGGGTAGGTTTCAGTGGAGCTAAGCATTAGGCGTAGAACCCCATTGCTGGTAGACAGGACTGTGACTGAGACAAAAAGGGGAGACGCAGTATGATGTAGGCGACAGCTTTGCATTTGAGGCGTGAAGCATGGGGAAAGGCGAGGCTAGACAAGTAGGCACAGGTCTGGCTCTGAAAGGCCTTGAGGGCCACGTGAAAGAGGCTTTCACCTATTGGGAATCTTAAGAAGAGTGACATGGTCCGCTTTTTGTTTTAAATAGATCACTTTGCCAGCTGTGTGGAGGATGGATTTGAGGGAGACAAGACTGGAGGCAGTAGTCCAGGTGAGAGTTGATGGGGATCTAAACTAAGGCATTCCACTAGGGATGGAGATGAGGGGATTGATTGGAAGAGAAGCAAAACCATAGGCTTTAAGGGCCTTTTCCCTGCAAATATGATCAAGCCAATCTTAAGTCTGAGGGGGGGGGTGGGCAGCGGGGAGCGCATCACTACATCTCATATGTGTTTGGATAGTTTGTCCTAGCAGAAAACCACAGAAAGCAGTCCGGGAAGCCATGTGTGTGGCTTGTATACTGGGCCTGGGCAGTGAACAGCAGGTGGTCATTAGCTAAGCAGTTTAGGGACCCCCTGTTTGTGGACTCTGACTAGATGTAGGAATTACGAAGCCTCAAGGAAGAAAGGTTTCCAAGTCAGTACACATGGTACAACTACACCTTAATGGTGACCTTTTCTGGAACCTTTAAATTATTGCAAAATTTTAGCAAAACTTCGCTGCCTAGGAAGAAATAAAATGAGTAAAACAAATATTGACATTAAGGCAATTAGCAATGATACCCTGTGGTAACCAAGGGTATTTGGGGATGCTGAGAATAACTAATGTTAAGCCAAAACATATATTTCTGTGTTTTAGCAGGTAATATTTGAATTTTATTTTAGAAGCACTATGTCTGTCATTTTTTCTATATGTATGAGGAGTGTCTGGCCTGACATAATATGTCCCTGTTTCTGTAAAAATATCTTTCCTGTCTTCTCTCAATATGCTTTGTATGGAGAGAGCACAAAGAGTAAAAAGTGGTTCAGAAGAGCTTATAAGACAAAACCTTTGCTTCTTTAAATACTCAACCACAAAATATCTTAGCAACAGAATATCTTATGTGTTTTACAAAGCTATTAGTTATTTCTTTATGAGGTTCCTTTTTCTTTTGTCATTTTAAGAAAATGGTTTGCTGTTCACTAATGTCTGCTTTTGATAAATACACACAAACCAGGGCTTGACACTCACTTGGTGTTCTTCCTCTTGTCCTGCGTTGTTACCTGTAGCCAGCCTGCTTAAATCAACAGGTTGCAGCTTGAACATGGTAAGATGACATTGCCGTTGGCTCACACTCCATGAGTGTTCGAGTGCTATTACTCTGGAGCGGTCCGTGAGTGCTAGCAGCTCAGAGTTGAGCACCAGTGAACTTGTGTGTGGGCCCTACTGTGAATGCCTTTCCCCTTCTTATCTTTCAGAAGCCTTACACCGTCCCTACGGTTGTGATGTTGAATCGCAGGCACTGAATGAAGCCATCAGGTGGAGTTCCAAGGAGAACTTGCTTGGAGCCACTGAGAGTGACCCTAATCTCTTTGTTGCACTTTATGATTTTGTAGCAAGTGGCGATAACACACTCAGCATTACTAAAGGTAAGACCTTTGTGCAACATCCTCTCATTTTTTGTTTTCTTCAATGGTCAATAAATAAAAGGTCTGGCTGTTGCCCTAGATTCTGCCATTCATCAAAATTCACTAGGGGATTTTGGTCCAGACACTTTTGGTTCATCTGTCTTTTTTGCATGTATTTGAGATACAATACTACTTTATCTACTTTATTGAACTTAGGGATAAATGAGATCAAGTACCTTAGAAAGACACCACACAAGCTATACATGAACTGTTCATTTGCAGAATTCTGCGCGACCTGGTTCTGGTTGAACTGTGGCTGAGTCATTTTTCAGGTCCCAGTGCTACTCCAAATGTTGGCAGCAGACTGCTTTTCAGAGAACCGTTTGTGACCAGTGGCAGTGAAACGAAAACTTTAGTCCGAATGGCAAACCACAAACATCACTGAAGTACAATATTATATTTAGTTCAGCTGACATTTTCATTTTTGGTACAAAGCCATCTGTATGAAGACAGTGCAGTGATTCACCTTCTGGTACAAGTTTCTTGTCTCATTGCGATCCAGCTTCAAGTAGCCTAGACAACGTAAATACTTATCATTCATGTTTATCTGGGTAAGTCAAAGGAATATGAGAGAGAATGTCTATTGTACCACACTTTCCACTGATCAGTAGTTTATTTCAGTGGTAAAGGTAAAAAGGAACACTAAAATCACCCACCAGAAAATAATGGAACTTCTTTTGGAGAGAAATAAGAGTATGGGGACATTCTCATTGTGTACATAAATTGCATTAGTTAGCCTAAATTTCTTTTTGAACCTTTGAAAGTCTCCTATCAGGGAAGATGTTTCAGGATAATTTTTAACTAAATACAAGTGTCACTTAAATGATTACTTGTCAAACAGATGCCTTGTATTAAGATTTAAAACGAGGTAACTTACTCAACTGCTATTGAGTCAATGCAGACTCATAGCAACTCTATAGGACAGGGTAGAACTTTTTTCAGAGTTTATAAGACTGCTAACTTTTTATGGGAATAGAAAACTCTCCTGTCTTTCTCCCTCGGAGTGGCTGGTGGTTTCGAACTGTGGACCTTGCTGATCACAGCCCCAAGGCTCCAAAAGCAAGGTAAAGGGAGAATGAACCATTGAAGCCTTTACATATTAAATTTGAATGTACATAAAATTAAGAAGACAGGCCTCCCCTCAAGGAATGTTGTGCTTACATAAACTCCACTTCAGTGGAGAAATCTGCAAAGCAATGACTCTGTACATTCTTTTCTAGGTATAATTTTCTTCTTGGAATTTTCCAGAAGAGCTTAATCACGAGGGAAACATTGATTCCATAGCCACCAATCATAGTAACCACTAGTGTGCAGTTCAAGCTGTGGAATTCTCTTTATCTCATAGTCTAACAGTGACTTCTTTTAGACCTCAACAACTGGCATATTCTTAAGCCAGGTTCTCAATATAAAATTATTTAATGGTAAAACATTTTATTATTTTAAAAGATAGTAAATATATTTTAAAATAAAAGACAGTGTTTAGTCCTTTAAGATATTTTCTTAAAATTAAAAAAAGTGAAAAGTAACTTTTAAAAAAAAGTAAAAAGTCGACTTGATGCCAGGGGTTTAAGTTGGAGAGCAAATGTTTTGAGAATGATGAGGGCAATGAATGTACAGATATGCTTTACACAATTGATGTATGCATGGATTGTAATACGAGTTGCATGAGCCCCTAATAAAACTATTTTTAAAAAAGAGTTGTACGAGCCCCCAATAAAATGATTTTTTTTTAAAGTAAAAAGTTTTCCCCAAGCTTTGTTTGTTGATAGGACCATACCTACTAGTCACACCTACTAGTCATACCTCTTCCAATTTCCATGTCACTAAGAACTTCCATAGAGGTTACTGGTTGGGCTACTGGCCACAAGGTCAACAGGCTACTGGTGGGTTCAAAACTGCCAACCATTCCATGGAAGAAAGACAAGGCTTTCTACTCCCATAAAACGTTACAATCTTAGAAACTTAGAGGGGCAGTTCTACCCTGTCCTACACTAGGAGTGGGGACCAACTCACTGGTGGTGAGAAGATAATTCCCCCTCATAACTGCCAAGAATAGAAGAAAACAAAAACTGAGGATGTTTGTATTTTAAGTTTTGATGGTCTGCCATGACCAGTTCTTTGTGAGGAAGCAAAAGAATATAGGACTTACTCTTTACTTCTCTTTCTTGTGGACTGGTAGAAGCTTCCAAGGAACATTAATTTCATCAACTTTCCCAATAGCACTAAGATTCTTTCATATTTTTCCTATAAATATGGTTGGGGAGTGTTTGTGTACTTGTGGACATCCAGTCACTACCACCTGTGCTCCTATGTGTATGTGTGGGTTTATGCATATTTGTATTTAGACATATTGAGACGGGGAAGCTTAAAAAATATGTGGGAATATTGAATTATCTTTTCATTCCCCCTTTCCATAAACTCTCTGAAGTTCCCCTTATATATGTCTTTGTGTGTGTGTACAAGCTTGTGTTTTTTTTCATTGGATGTCAGATGGTAAGTAGTAATGAAAAGTAATGATTTGGAAAAAAATAAGTGACTGCTACAGTAATAATGTTTAGTTTTTCCTCAATAGCCTTTGCTCCTAACTCTTGGGCCTTGTGTTTTCCACTAATTTGGCTTTCTTCTTCTCTCTGACACTGAGAAAGGAAGGCCTTCATTTCTGATAGGGGCCTAAGCCGCTGGAAGGATGCTTGTGATTCAGTTAGTACTGTTTCTCCAGAGCTCAGCATCTGCGCTGCAAGGGTTTAGGGCAAAGATGCATGCCTGTTGAGGAGTTCAAACTTCATGTTCACCACTGTAATAGAAGTCAAGGATATTGATATTAAAAGCAAGATACTCTGAGTAACATGGGCCTTAAGATCCATTCTCAGAGTCAGCTTCCTCTTCCACACTAATTTTAGAGGAATGGATAAGAGTGATTCATTCCTCATGGGGGAATTGGAGGGAAATTGGGAAAGTGTAACTATTTAAAAAGTTGCCTCCTGGAAAAGATTGTGGTTTGTAAGTCATCTTTGCCTGTACCACAACCCTTAAAAATAACTGCTTAAAGCTCCTAGGCCTGTGATTTGGGGGGTTGTTTTTGTGTATCTGTTTCATTGGTGCCAAGTGAAATTTAGAAATAACTTTTTTATCATGTGCCTTCTCCCTAATCCTTGATTGTCATTAGCACTGAACCACATGTAACACAATTCCTTGGTGAACTTTGTTGAGGACAAGAGTTTTATTTTTCTATTGAAGGGTGAGTAGTGTGTCATTTTCCAGCCATTTAAGTAACCTCTGTCTGTGTATCTATCTTACTACCACGCAGGGATGTTTCCTCTTGTTACGGGCCCTAAACAGGTACAGTAATGCCAGGAAGCAGTTTCAGACTGTCCCTGTGGTTTCGACAAACTGAATTGATCAATCGATGTCAGCCAAGCTGGTTTTCATCATTAAAAATAAATTCTGAAAAAAATAAAATAAATTCTGTATAAAAGTGCTCGGTTCATTTTTTTAAACAAGTTTTAAGTTTGATAATAGACTGCTTCTATTTCAAATAAAGTCTTACCATCTTTTCTTTCATTCTGTGATGACCTCATGACTAGGTGAAAAGCTACGAGTGCTTGGTTACAACCAGAATGGTGAGTGGAGTGAAGTTCGATCTAAGAATGGACAGGGTTGGGTGCCAAGCAACTACATCACCCCAGTGAACAGTTTGGAAAAGCACTCATGGTACCACGGGCCTGTGTCACGCAGTGCGGCAGAGTATCTCCTGAGCAGTCTCATCAATGGCAGCTTCCTGGTGCGAGAAAGTGAGAGCAGCCCGGGGCAGCTCTCCATCTCGCTCAGGTATGAGGGCCGCGTGTATCACTACAGGATCAATACCACTCCAGACGGCAAGGTAAGATTTAGGGGTGAGTTAACACCTGCTGATGTGGACGGGGTAATCTGGAAAACAGTACTCAGAGTAACTAGACTTAGATTTAAATGGAAGGAAATAAATACTGTAGGTTAACTCTTTTCATCATTATCATTATGCAGATATACACATATATATCCAATATATTGTGTAGAATTTCTAAATTAGCCGTGTAGCTTTGAAAATTAGAACAATTTCTCAAAAGTTCTCAAAATAAGAATTTAGGCTTCTCTGGCCTAAACATATATAATTTCCTTTCCTCGGCTGTTTTAAATTCTGTTTCATTGGCTAAGTTAATGGCATTATCAGTGAAATTACCTATTGCCCCACAGCAATAAGTTATAATGTTCTCTATCATAAAATATCTAAAAAGTGAACTGGATATATATACCATAGATAAATGAATGGATTTGCGGGCTTTCACTTAATTCTACCCCCAGTCTAAGAACACTTGATTCTTATGACATGGCCCTACTCTACTCGACCTCATGAGAAGAGATCACTGAAGATATAGGTGCTGTAGCAAAGTGTGGTGAAGAAACCAGATGGTGCCCAGCTATCATAAAGAATAGTTTCTGAGGTCTGAAAGTCTTACCTTGAGACAAACAACCATCTAAGTGAGGCATCAACTAAGTCTACTTGAAGGAAGCACTCCAGTCTGTTAGATCCCAAGGATTGTAAATAATAAAATCCAAATCCATGGGAGGGAATGGTATAAGAGGTTAAATTCAGAACACCTGGTTTATAGGTGGGTCTGGATGACAATGGAATCCCAAAATCCATTTGCAGGGTCCATGCATAGATTAAGCCTCCAGTGAATTCCCTCTGACCACAATCAAGGGATGTGATTAGTCTTGCTACCAGACAGAGAGCCTTATAAAATCAGTTATGGTAGACGTAATTAGGTTAAAAGTTCCCTTATGTGTATCTTTGTGTGTGTACAGGCTTGTGTTTTATCTCATTGAATGTCAGATGGTAAGTAGTGGCTGATAGAATAATAATGTTTAGTTTTTCCTCAGTAGTCTTTGCCTCCTAATTCTTGGGCCATGTGGTTTTCATGCAAATGTCTTAACTGTAGAATGGATTAATAAATTGTGATATATCCCTAAAATTGACTATCATACCACAATAAAAATGAACAGAATACTGCTACATAGAAGACGATCTGGGTGAACTCTGGTCTGCCAATTATTTGCATTTATAAATAAAATGTAATGGGAACATAGCTTCATCCATTTGTTTTTGTATTGTTTATGGCCGCTTTTGTACTACAACAGCAGAGTTTAGTTGAAACTAAGACCCTATGGCCCACAAGCCTAAAATATTTATACTCTTTGGCCTTTAACAAAAAATTTAGTTATCCTTGCCGTAGATGATCCTGACATATAAAGTTGAGTGAAAAGTGTTTGTTGTGTCAGGAAATGGAGAGTAAGAATAGGGAATGACTGCTATGTAGTATGAGGTTTCTTTTGTCAGGGGTGATGAAGATGTCCTGGAATTAGATAGTGATAATGTTGCACAGGGAGCCATGGTTGCACCTGGTTTACGTCCGCAGCTGCTAATGGAGAGGTTAGTAGTTCAAACCCACCAGCTGTTCTCTGAGAGAAAGATATGGCAGTCTGCTTCCATAAGGCTTAAGTAAATCCTGTGGGACATTGCTACTCTGCCCTATAGGGTCACTATGAGTTGGAATTGGCTTGATGGCAGTGGGTTTGGTTTTTGGTTCGATGGTGTACCATCTGGTGAATATAGGCAATCCCTGGATTTTGAATGAGTTCTATTCCTAAAGTCGAATTTGCACATAAGTTGCAATGGATAGATACATGTCCGATCTAGGGTCAGTCGAGGGTTTGTTTCAGATTATGTACAAATGGCCGGGGGGCACCATTTGACCTCCTCTGATTTTACAATGGGAAGGAGAATCAAACTCAAGATTCTCCTTCAGCCCAAGAAGTGGGTTTTCTCAGGAAGATAACTTCCTACTTTCACATCTCTAGGTTGCTGTGTGTCTGTTGTTTAGCTTGGTCCTCCTTTCTCACCAGGTTTATGTGACTGCCGAAAGCCGCTTCAGCACTTTGGCAGAGCTTGTTCACCATCACTCCACGGTGGCTGATGGGCTAGTGACAACATTACACTATCCAGCACCCAAGTGTAATAAGCCTACAGTCTACGGTGTGTCCCCTATCCATGACAAATGGGAAATGGAACGAACTGATATTACCATGAAGCACAAACTTGGGGGTGGCCAGTATGGAGAGGTTTACGTCGGTGTCTGGAAGAAGTACAGCCTTACGGTTGCTGTGAAAACATTGAAGGTAGGTTGCTAAGAATTAGTTTTCAGGCACTGTTTTCTTTATATTGAATCACTTGGAAATGTCAGCATACCCTTCGTTAACTTTGGAATACTTCCCACCTACTGGTGCCAAGCACATCAGCAAATTGTGATGCTTAATCTTGGTGCCACTGCTGACAGTCAATGCAGAGGCAGGCTGTGCACTGCAATACAGGGAAACCCACATGGGGCAAGGTTTGCTTCAGGGAGTTGTAGAGACAGACCTTCTTGTTAGGTTAGAAGCAAATTCTAAGTTGTAAAAGCAAGCTACTGCATTTTTATATAAATAATGCAAACATTATTACCTGTTTCTGCAAATCACACAACCTCTTCACTAGATAGTTTTCTATATGTGTTCTCTGTGGAGGCATATGATATTAGCAAACTACAGCAAACTCTTCTGCTACTTTAGAATAGCCGCTCCTGGTCAGAATTCTTCTTGCTTTGATGGTGAATCAAGGGCTCTCCCTTTCTTGTTCTCGCCTTCAATTCCTTGCCTTCTTGCACCCAGCCCTATTGCTATCAATTCAGGTCTAACCCATAGAGACTCTGTCGATTACCGAGGCTATAAATCTTCATGGGGGCATATAGCCTCATCTTTCATCCACAGAGGAGTTAGTGGGTTTGAACTGCCAACCTTGGCAGTTAACAGTCCAACCCTTACCCAAAGATGTCACCAGGGCTTACTTTTCTTGGCCTCATTTCCATGCAATTAGATGACTTCTCCTTGTTCTTAATAGTCACAGAAATAATTTTTCTAATGCTGCCTTATCTCTTTAATATCATGGTATCAAGTTTTAGGGTATGTCTGTTGTTTCATTCTCTAAAGATTCTTCCAGAGCCTCAGTAACTCTAGACTATCACTTGTAAGGACTTCTTTTCAGTCCTGCTTAGCATGCATTTATTTATCAAGCCTACTTTGAATGTGAAACCTCTACTGAGCCATACAAACACACATTCCTTGTTAAGGAGTGTGGGGTCTGATCAGATAGATAAACATATGTGCAAGTTGAGATATCTGGAGAAGAGAATTATCAGGGAGCTAAGTGATCCATACCAGTCCCCTGCCTTACACTTAGTTACAGGACGTGACTACTGGATTTTGTTTAACCTGCTAGTTGTTACTCCAGTTCTAATGTTGGATAAATTCAAGGATATTTTTATTTCATGAGTTATCTTCTTAGACTCCTAAAGACCATTCTAGGTTATGATAAGTTTTATAGACGTAATAGACTAAAGTCGTCAAACGATAGTCCCTTTTATTTGATAGCTGAAGTTTCAGGATGGTGAGGGGACTCAATTTGAGTCCTCTTTTTTCTTTTGCTTCCCCGCACCCCCACCTTCAGGAAGACACTATGGAGGTGGAGGAGTTCCTGAAAGAAGCTGCAGTAATGAAGGAAATCAAGCATCCTAATCTCGTACAACTATTAGGTAAGGAAATTTGCCTCAACTATAGATTTGTTCAATGATATTTTTTCCCCTCATCCCCAGCCCCAGAGTATAAAATCCTTATGCTGAATCACCATGATAGAATTTCACTTGGATCCACTTCAATAAAATAGTGGCCTGGATTGATTTCAGGGTTTAACACTTCCCACTTTGTGGCAACTTCTATAGAGTTAAAGGTCAGAAGCATCCAAAATGGCACCTCACACCAAAAATTGTAGGATTTAGACCATATTTGTACAGAGTAAAGAGGCATTGAACACAGGGTGTTACAACAAATGGACAGTTGTAACTAACCCCAGCACTTTGCCTTCCACTGATTAGGTGTGCTATGCTTTCATACATTGGCTTCTTACCTGTACAGGCCACAAAGAAACAGGTCTTCCAACTGGTTTTTCGAGTGGAGTCAAGGCTTAAAATGAAGCCAGAATGGACCTGAATTTTCAAAATGTAGATGAACAGGAACTGGAACAGGAAAAATTGCTGATGATTGCTCTGCCGGAAACGTGATCTTCCTCTTAGAAAACAAGGGTTGTGTGCACATAGCATAGCAAGCACGTCTCCTGACTAGCAGAGTTGGAGGCAGCGGTGCCCCTCCCAGGTGACAGCCTGCCTGCAGCCTTATCCTGAATGTGTGTCCCTTTCCATTAGTCGCTCTAGTAATCGGATCTCATGTTTCAGGCTCCTGAAAAGACTCGCCAAACTTACCTAGAGTCACCTACAGTTTTACCCATTCTAGTTACAGTGTTGCTGCCCGCCCCCCCCCCCCCACCCAATTTAAGAAATTTCGCTGCATCTGCCAGAATTGATCCAGTTCAAACTGGTCCAAAGCCCTGCAAAGGAGCCTTTGACCTTATGAAGTTGAGCCAGTTTTTCTGGGTTTTCAAGTTAAACCAAACCATCTCAAAGGAAATAGTTTTTTAAAATCGTTTTGGTGGTTCTTAGTGGCTTTATACAAGGAATTTACTATGTGTCGGTGTAATCCTTGACAAGGGAAACAAAAATATTTTTACAGAGCATTATGACAGATGGGGCTTCCAGTCCTTGGCGTCTGCATCGTGGCTGTTACTTTTAGAGAAACACTGCATGTGTAAAGGAGAGCAATTATAGACATACAGAGCTGTAGAAATTTCAGTCTTTTTAGCCCCTTAAAAATCTTACGCAAGTAACTCTGCCTCTGTTCAAACAGACAAATCCTCAAAAGGCCTGTGCGTTTTCAGACACCAATATTTACTTGTTCATTTTTGCTCTAATATGTTCTGAGACTATAGTATCAAAGGTCACCCCTGAACTGGATTTAAAATGGTATCACATTACTCTTGACCACAACTATTGAGAGAATGTGGATAAATACTAATAAAATATGCTCCGCTCTTGGCTGGTCAGGTGTGTGTACTTTGGAGCCTCCCTTTTACATCGTGACAGAGTACATGCCGTACGGGAACTTGCTTGATTATCTCCGAGAATGCAGCCGAGAGGAGGTGACTGCAGTTGTGCTGCTCTACATGGCCACTCAGATCTCTTCTGCAATGGAGTACTTAGAAAAGAAGAATTTCATCCATAGGTGTGTAAGCCTGACTTGCCTCTGACTAACAATGAAGCCACTTTGCTTAACAAATAAAGGGAAGAATGTGGAGAATGTTTCAGATCACTCCAGAGAGTAATTGTCTAGCACGTCTCTCACAGGACCCATCATAATGTCACTTTCAACCTGTGAGCCTACTGTACTCCAATTAAGGTGTTAATGCCGGAGCTTTGCTATTTTTCAGAGGGCTGTTCTTTTTCATTTGTGTAGCCCTAGATCCTTTTGTTCGTTTAAAAATGGCTCTTGTCGTAGGTGAGGCGCTTGTAGGCGTGTAGAAAAGCACCTCTGACTCACCTCTGAAACCCAACCCAGTGTATTATTATCTAGACAAACATACCTGAACCCAGATGCATGCGTACAGACAAACCAGCCTGCTTTCTGCTGACGTCACAAAGCTGCCTCTTGATAAGTATACTTGGTGACTTGCTTCCATGTTAGAGATCATAAAACACTATTTTATCTGTCAACACTTACTGGTCAACTCTGCCTTTAGCAAAAAGAACCCAGAATACGGCATTCAGGAGCATTTTCTTCACCATCTGAGTGGCATCATAATAGTCTCCCCCCTCTCCTCCACAGAGATCTTGCAGCTCGTAACTGCTTAGTGGGAGAAAACCATGTGGTGAAAGTGGCTGACTTTGGCCTAAGTCGGTTGATGACCGGAGACACCTATACTGCACATGCTGGAGCCAAGTTTCCTATTAAGTGGACAGCACCAGAGAGTCTTGCCTACAATACCTTCTCGATCAAATCTGATGTCTGGGGTAAGGATGAAAGGGATTTTCCCTGACTCTGTCATTTTCTTTTCCTTATAAATGCCTTGAATTATTTAGAGCTTTGGGGGTTTTGTTTCTGAAAAGGCATTTTTAAAAGATGTTCCGTGTTCTTTTTCAGTCATGTGATAAGTATGTGTCAGCCTATCTACTGGGCAACACGAGCCTTGATGGTGCACATGGTTAAGCTCTTGGCCACTGACTGAAAGGTTGGCAGCTAGAGTCCGGGAGCCCCGACCTCCTCGGTGTCTCTGTGAGAGAAAGATAGCCTAGAAAGCTCTATGGTGCGGTTTGTCTTTGTCGACTGATCTGGCTTCTACTGGTCTGAAGAGAGACTCGGAGGATTGAACACGTTTGGAAATTTCGATGTCAGCCAGTTAAGAAATTGTTAGGATTTATATATATGTATATGTATATATATATATGTAATTGGTGGTCATAAAAGGAGTCAGTGAAATCAAGAGAGGCAGCAAGGCTTTCCAAAGCATTTTTCTGAGAAATGTTGTTGGGTGCTATTGAATTGATCCCGATGCATTGTGACCCTGTGTGTCAGGTAGCACTGCTTCCCATGACTCCCCGGGCTGAGATCTTTACAGAAGCACGCATTTCTCCTGCAGAGCAGCTGGGTGGGTTTAAACTGCGCACCGACCAGCTGGCGGCTAAGTACTTAATCACTGCACCCGCAGGGCTCCTTCCTGAGGGACACTGGCCATCAGTAGTGATGAGCTTATGTCTAATTTCACAGTAGTGATTATGAGACTTACTTCTTCCAGCATCTACCAACACGGTCACATGGCATAGTAAAAGCATCGGTAGATGTTTCAGTGATCGACAGTACTTAAGTGTGCTAGCTCAGTGTTTATTACTAAAACTATTGTAAAGGGAAAGTGTACCTTTCTCTCCACCACATGGTCAGCTGCGATTGAAACCAAGCATAAACAGAATGGGACATGAAGAGGAACGCAAGTAGGAAAAAAACAAAATAATTGCTATTGTTTTTATTTATCTTGATTCTGATCAGGATATGCATATTTTAATTGCTACTTTTGTGGAATTTTATTTTTGAGTTGAACTGACAAATGGAAGACCAGTGCTTGAAGAAGGAGAGTTGGCTTAGGTGTAGATTTATTAGAGGTTCAAACAGTATCATCAACATATAGTGAAGAGGTTTTCTAGGCAGTGATTCAAAACTACCAGCTGCTCCTCAGGAGAAAAATGAAACTTTTCACTCCAATAATAGAGTTAAAGTCTGGAAACCCACAGGGGCAGTTCTACCCTATCCTATATGGTTGCTATGAGTTGGAATCACTGAGTTGTTTTTTTTTTTGAGACACCTAACTAAGCAGGACCCCATGCGAACACTATAGCCCCAAAGAGAGAGAAGGTAAATGGAAAATAGTAAAAAAATTATAAAATATCTACTGCCCGCCCTTTGTCTCCCATGAACACAGAACAGCTTTTTATATAATATCAGCAAGGTTCATCTGCTCTCTACAGGAATTATTCTGTTTGGGGGTTAAAAAAAATCTGCCCGGTACCATCATTTTATAAAATTGAATTGTTGGGGGGTGGGGTGGATTACCAACTTTTATTCCTACGGATTACCTTCAGTTGTACATCAATCAATAAATATTTGTATCAAGAGGAGGGGAAAACAACTTGTTACCTAATTGTTGTAAAAGCAGGCAAATTCTTTTTTTCTGCTGCGGATTTTACCTGATTTTAAATGCATCAGTTTTGGCCGTGTTCCTCTGGTGGCTTAGTTAAAACTGTGCAGCTCATGAAATCAGATGACACACTGTTCTAAGAATAGTTTGATTATATCCTAGACCTCTTCTATGCTCAGAGCATATTCTTTCTCATCGGAGGAAAGCAGTCAAAATAAAAATGGAGGAATTTAAAGACAATTGCCTTGAGGCTGTGTCTGCAGAATTCTATGTGGCAGATATCGGAAAAGGCCAGGTCATATTGTAAAAGTGTTATTATAGCAATGTATGCATGTTACCCTAACTTTCAAAGTGACGTTACCTAATAAATCACTGAGGATTTGTTTTGTTTTGTTTTTCTTTTATCCTTTTTGTAGCTTTTGGAGTGCTGCTGTGGGAAATTGCTACGTATGGAATGTCACCCTACCCAGGTATTGACCTGTCTCAGGTCTATGATCTACTGGAAAAAGGATATCGAATGGAACAGCCTGAGGGATGCCCCCCTAAGGTTTATGAACTTATGAGAGCTTGTGAGTACTTTTCTATATTTTTATTTCGAAGGTCTGTGTCAGCACTTTAAGGTAGTTAATAAAATTGGAAACTTCTCGTCTCCTCTCAGTGATGTTAGATTGTATCCAGCAGAGTAACATTTAGAGAGTTTGTCACTGATTGGCTCTTTGGCATACTGTGTGATATGCCATTGGGTCTGATTGAAATCCTAAGACCAGTTAGTTGTCCATGATCAAACTATTGACCTACTTTCCCCAAAGCATTGTATATTTAATTGAATAATAAAATGTTGGATTTGGAACTTAAGGGAGGGGAGGAGACAAAAATGACTGCCAAAGACAATGGGCATATCTGAGTGATCTCTGTGATGGATAAATGAAAGTATTTGCTTGAAGGTGAGAACATAGAAAGGTGAGTAATGGACTAGACTGCGGTTGTGTTAAAACATGTTACCACATTCATTTTTTATGGTTTCTTTTTTAAAAATCATTTTATTGGGGGCTCATACAGCTCTAATCACAAATTATTATTGTTTTTTCATATTTTACACTGACCGATGTTTCCCTTCTCCCACTTTTCTGTTGTCCACCCCCTGGAAAGGACTTACATGTAGATCATTGTGATCAGTTCCCCTATTCTCCTCCTACCTTCCTCTTCCCCCCCTGGTCCTGAGAGGTTTATCTGTCCTGGATTCCTTGTGTTTTTAGCTCTTATCTGTACCAGTGTACACGCTCTGGTCTAACCGAATTTGTAAGGTAGAATTGGGGTCATGATAGTGGGGACAGACGGGTTACATTAAAGAACTAGAGGAAAGTTGTATGTTTCATCAGTGCTATACTGTGCCCTGGTTGACTCATCCCTTCCTTGTGACCCTTCTGTAAGGGGATGTCCAATTGTCTACAGATGGGCTTTGGTCTCCACTGTGCCATCCCCCTCATTCATATTGATATGACTTTTTGTTCTGATCCCTGATCTCATCGACACCTCATGATCACACAGGCTAGTGTGCTGCTTCCATGTGGACTTTGTTGCTTCTCAGCTAGAGGGCTGCTTGTTTATCTTCAAGCCTTTACGACGCCAGACACTATATCTTTTGATAGCCGGACACCATCAGCTTTCTTCACTACATTTGGTTATGCACCCACTTTGTCTTCAGTGATCGTGTTGAGAAGCTGAGCCTTACAGAATGCCAGGTTATTAGAACAAAGTGTTCTTGGGTTGAGTAGAGGCTCAATGTCAGTCTACTACCTTAATTCATAACATATAAGTATATGTACATATATTTATTTCCCTATCATTATATATAAATATATTTTCATATGTACTTTTCTGTATATGACCTCTATAAATGTCCTTTGCCTCCTAGTTCTTTCCTCTATTTCAGTAGTTTTCAATTGTCCTAATGTTGCGACCCTTTTTAATACAGTTCCTCATGTGGTGGTGAACCCCCAACCATAAAATTATTTTCATTGCTACTTCATAACTGTAATTTTGCTACTTTTATCAATCTGACGATCCCTGTGAAAGGGTCATTTGACCCCCAAAGGGGTTGCGACCCACAGATTGAAAACCACTGCTGTATTTCCTTTTACTTTCCTCCTGTCCTGCTATCATGTTCAGCCTTTATTCGGGTTTCAGCAATTCCTCTCAGTTACGTTTCCCTTGATCAAGCCCTACCAGGCTTCCTATTCCCTCCACACCATCATTTTAGATCACTTGTTGTTCCTTTGTCCCTGGGTTTGTAAACATCCTCTTTTGTTCCCCGTCCTCCCCACCCCTTTTCAAACCATGTCTTCCCTAGAACTGTGGGTCCTGTTGTTTTCTCCTCCAGATTGTTCCCGCCTATATTATCTAGATAGACATACAGAGAAAATAGTAAGCACAAAAGCAAGGCAGAGCAAAACAAAACAACAAAAGAAAACAAAAACAATAACAAAACTTAAGAACAGAAAAAGAAAAGCCTATAAATAGTTCCAGGTCTGTTTGCTGTTTGAGTATTTTCAGGTCAAGTTGGATTGGGTGCCAGGCCCTGGGCCCAAAGTCTATTTTGTTATTCCCTGGGGACTTCTTTGCTTGATCCCTTGCTACTATGTTGCACACCCTTAGCATTGAGCATTGGCTTTCCCTCCTTCGCTGCAAATGAGAGCCCTGTGTTCCTCTTTCTGGCCTTGGAATATAGCCGCTGGTTACTTACCAAGTGAAGTGTGTGGTAGACCAGTTTCTACTTTCTTCATTTTATCCTGTAGAAGAAAACTTGCTCTTTCCTAACCCATCTCCCAACCTTTCCTCTTTCTATAAGAGAAGGAACAGGAATGGAGGCTAATATGGAAAAGGACCAGTGTCAGCAAATGCGGTCATTGTGCTCTTGAGTCGGCGGGAACTGGGGAGCTGCTGTGTTGCTATGCTGGTGAAGGTGCTGGAGCTGTGACAAGCATGCATATGATGCACTGAGCTCCTTAGCAGCTGTGCCGCTGGAGTATTCTCTTAGAAGCTTTCAGTGTTTTCCTCTTTGTTATGTACAGGCTGGAAGTGGAGCCCTGCTGACAGGCCTTCTTTTGCGGAAACTCATCAAGCTTTTGAAACCATGTTCCACGACTCCAGTATTTCTGAAGGTAAGAACCAGCCACGGCTTTGACACAAAACTGAAACAGACGGAAAATTTTAAAATGATCCAGCATGGCAAAATGCGGATGTGAAAGCCTGGGAATGGGAAATCAGGAGAGGTAGTGCCTTTTTTCCAGGGCCAGTGGATTATTGGCAGGCCTGTGCAGAGGTACACATCCAGAAGGTACAATCAGCTGCCATCTTTGAGCAGAACGCACTCGTTTTCATTCCACTCAAACTCGGACCAGCAAAGATTTGGTTGCTATCCATTTTCTATACTGTCCTTATTTTCTAAGAAGTAACACTTTGAACTGAATCAGTTCACCCAAAGTTTAAAATATCAGTTGTGGTAAGAATCTGGTGAATGTACTGCTGGTGGCTAGTTCTGAGTGGTGCGTTTTAATAACATTTCAGAATGATGGTCTCGTAGTCTGGGACTCCACTTCAGGATTCTGAATTAACTTTTAGCCTTTAATAGTTTTATTTCCCCTATTTTCCACTGTGCCTTCATGTCTCGGGAGCCCTATTTATATGTTGAGCTGCTAATCAGAAGGCTGGTGCTTCAAACCCACCAGCTGCTCCATGGAAGAAAGTGAGGCAGTTCTCTATCCCGTAGGATTGCTATGAATTGAAATCAACTCAACAGTCGTGGATTATTTTGTTCGGCTGTGGGTGGGTGTGTCTAGTGTGTATTGTTAATATTGACATTATAATGTAATAGAAATTAATTCAGGAGCTCTGATGACAACGTGGGTTATGCATTGGACTGCTAACCACTAGATCAGCAGTTCAAACCCACCAGCTGCCCCATGGAGAAAGATGAGGCTTTTCTACTTTGTCTGTAAGGTTGCTCTTGAGTCATTGAGAAATGGTCTCTTCCCTACATACACACACAAAAAATTAGTAATTTCATTCTTTAAGTAGCAACATATGATGTAGGTAAAAGAAGAGGAAATAATAACTATGAAAAACATTCCAGGGGAAAAATAAAAAGAGGACCTGATGCAAAGGGCTTAAGTGGAGAGCAAATGCTTTGAAAATGATTAGGGCAAAGAATGTACAGATGTGCTTTATACAATTGATGTAGGTACATGTATGGATTGTGATAAGAGTTGTGTGAGCCCCTAATAAAATGTTAATAAAAAGAAAAAAGAAAAGAAAAACATTCCAGCAGCTCAGGACCAGGCATCCTGGAGAAGGCAGGAGGGTTAGGAAAGGACTAATTAAAAGTGAACACAGAAGAAGTAGGAAGAGTGCCGCCAGCGCAGAGGTCACAATCAATGTCACACACAAAAGAATAAATTATTGTATGGAAAACCAATTTAGTCTGTAAACTTTTGCCCAAACAAGTTTTTTTGTTTTTTCCTTTAAGGAAAACAAATTGTAGTAGCCTTTCAACCTAATATCTTGAATCTAGTAGATTTATAAATACTAAAAACTGCATATTGAAAGACTAGCCAAAATACAGAAAAAGAATCTGGTCCTTTTGTGTTGCTGTTGTTGTTTTTTAAATCTAGCTCCCTGAACCACATCCACAAAGGTGATACCAAGTCATAACAATATCTAGAAATTTAATTTAGAAATAGATCTTAAGGAAAAAGTCATACATTGAGCTGCTAAGGAAGAAAGATGAGGTTCCCTATTCCCATATAGAATGACAGTTTGGGAAACCCAAAGGGACAGTGTACCCCATCCTATAGGGTCTATGAGTTGGAATCAACTCAATGGCAGTAAGTTTGGCTTTTGTTTATTTTGGTGTGGGCAACGGTAATTAGCTACACAAGCATTGCACCAGTGTGTATTTTATAGTACTGAAAAGGTAAAGAGTTTAAATATCTCCCAGACTATTACTAGGTTTATATAATTGAATATTTAAGTAATACTCTCAAATGCAATACATGGAAAGGGGTCTAGAATAAGCAGGTTAAGTCAAGCTGCACAGAGAGAACACTTTCCTTGTTTAAAGCACCTGTGTGTATACACATACATGCAATCTCTTGCTTCTCTAAAACTATCTGCAGAAGTCAAAGAATTCCCAATTACACTTGCCCATCAGACACTTTAATAGTCCTGTAATTTCGTAACAATCTTTCAAACTGAAACATTCTTTCAAACTTCAAATGTTCCCTATAACTACTTGCATTCAAGGTCTTAGAATAATGTGACTTCAAGCAAGTTCATTTTCGTCTCCTTCCACTACTAATTGATGGTAGCAGATAAGAAGAAAGGAAAAGGAGGTGTTTAATACCAACGTTTAATGAAAATTGAATTCACCCTAGTCCTTTGATGCCTGGAACTGCTGCAGATTGGGTAGGGCCCACCTGGTCCTGTGGGCCCCTGCCTGAGCAGCTGCCTGCCCCAGCACTCCTCCCTCCACTGTGTGCTTCGTTTCCTATGGAGCCAGAGTGCTAGGAATTGTGACTATCAGCCATAAAAACAGCCAGAGCCTGTTTCTTTCGTACTTTGGTCAACTTTTAACTTGTTGAAACCTTATATTTGTCTACTACTCTTGGAAAATGTTTAATCCTTTTAGATAACTAGCCCTTATCAATTTTCAAAGATACTTGTCCTGCAAAGCTGGCTGGTGGTTTCAAACTGTTGGCCTTGAGGTTAGCAGTTCAACTCTCAACCCACTACGCTACCAGGGCTCTAGTACTATGTATGGTAGGTTAAGAGAAAAGACAAAGTCCTTGCCTTAAAATATTGTTATGTATTAGTCAGTTGTGCATGAAAGAGACCCAACTTAAACTTCTGTAAGCAATAAAAGGAGTTGTGATTGGCTTTCTACCAATCTGAGGGCTAATGCCAGGACCAGTTGAAGTCAGGGACGGTGGTAGCTTCAGGTTTTCTTCCTTGGCTTTCCTCTCAACAGGAAGGAGAGTGAGAAAGAATGCCTTCCCCTGCTGACTCCCATCCAGTGCTTCATTTCTCCCCTACCTACGACCATCATTTTTCCTCAGATTACGCCTAATGGTAGGGGATACAGTTGCTAGCATGCTTAAGGCCATGTCTTTCAAGCTCATGATCAAAGCAGACAGAGAATGCTGGTCTCCCAGGTGCTATGCACAGAAGACACCAAGAAAGGAATCTCATTGGCATGGCATGGGTTGGTTACATGCCATGTGCACACTGGTGTGCATACTTAATTTTTAAAAAATAATTATAAAAATGTCACAACGTACTTGGTTCTAGCTGGTTCAGTTTTGTTCAAGAAGGAGTAGCAAAGTATGCTTTTACCTCAGTCAAAGCCACCAAACTCTTGGCCAAATTATATTCAGCCAGAAGAACATAATAATGGGTGAACACTTTTTTCAGGATCCTAATACACTTAACTTCATGAATTGGGATGATTGTGTCTACTGTCCTTTTAATTGCAAAGTGTAACCCAATAATCAAAATATTTTCAGTGTTGTGTGCTTTGTTCAACCTTTGAACTGGTACGTATTTAGTAAACTAGGATATTCAATTGACCTATAAGCATGAAGTCATGTTCGGCATCACTCATTTTGCAGCACAAATTGAAAATGCCACATACCTATGAGAAAAGCTGAAAAGAAAGCCCGGTGGCATCCAGGTTGGCAAACATATGGCTCCCCCAGAACGCGTGCTTCTATGCGTTGCTCATGGGAGAGGAACTTGAATCCGCCATTTTGAAGGCAGTTTAATAATTCCCATTAATGCGGAATGCACTATTAAGACCCAGCTGGCTCCACTCCTTGGTTTATTTACCTAAAAGAAAAGTCGGATAGTTGTTTTTTCAGAGGGATATTTCTAGCAACACTATACATACTCACTCAAATCTGGAAATAACGTAAATATCCGTCAATGAGGACCAAAGAACAAATGGTGGCATAGTTACAGGCAGGACACACGCAGCAATGGGAAAGAAAGAGCGGTCGGGTGCAACAGCATGTGTGACTGTGCGGTACAGTGTTTGCGCAAAAGCAGTCAGATGTACAAACGATACCTTCTCTGAGATGCCAAGCAGATATTTTGAGATTCTGTTGTCCAGTTCTTTCTCAGTTTTTCTTCAAAAACACCTCCGTTCCTCTCATGAAGTTGGTTTTTTTATGTGTCCTTGTCTTCCTCACAGAGGTAGCTGAGGAGCTTGGAAGAGCTGCCTCCTCGTCATCTATTGTTCCATACCTGCCCCGATTACCTATCCTTCCTTCTAAGATCCGGACCTTGAAGAAGCAGGTGGAGAACAAGGAGAACATCGAAGGGGCACCCGATGGCACAGAGAATTCTGCCACCAGCTCGGCACCAGGTACGGGTTCCCAGGAAGCAGCATCGCATCAGATTTGTCTGAGATGCTGCCTTGTTTGGAGAGCAATGTGGTAGGAGGTTCCCCACCCCCACCCCCTCACTGTGCCTGTCTCTCCTGACAAAGGTAGGCTATTTACTTACCTATCCCTGACTCCGCATTGCCAGTGTTCATCTCACCGTCTGACTCTGCCTCTAGCTCCATCTCCTTAGCTCCTGATTCCCAAATAGTGACTGTTTATACAGTGCTGGGAAAAGCGTCCTTGAGCCTGATAGACATGGGCAGATTGTGCTGTACCTTTTAAAGAAAAGATGGATGCTGAGGTAATAACCAGCAGATTTTTTATTCCCGTTTACCTCTCCCAACCCCCAGTGATTTAGAATACCAAATCAATGTACAGTGGTATTGCATTAATCCATTTCATATGCTCTGAGTCCCACTACACACCCGAGATTTAATGGATGCTAACAGGACTCTTACTGTTGAGCCTTAATAGCTCAGGTGAAATGGATTCCCTTCTTTCACATGATTAAGTGACTGTTTCTCAGCAGGGTTCATCAGAAGTGCACAGGCCCCCAGTGGGTCCCCAGCCCTGCCTCGAAAGCAGAGAGACAAGTCTCCCAGCAGCCTCTTGGAAGATGCCAAAGAGACATGCTTCACCAGGGATAGGAAAGGAGGCTTCTTCAGCTCCTTCATGAAAAAGAGGAATGCTCCCACACCCCCCAAACGCAGCAGCTCCTTCCGAGAAATGGAGAATCAGCCCCACAAGAAATATGAGCTCACGGGTAACTTCTCATCTGTTGCTTCTCTACAGCATGCCGATGGGTTCTCTTTCATGCCTGCCCAGCAAGAGGCGAACCTGGTGCCGCCCAAGTGCTATGGGGGGAGTTTTGCACAGAAGAACCTTTGTAATGACGATGGGGGCGGGGGTGGGGGCAGTGGCACTGCTGGGGGCGGGTGGTCTGGCATCACAGGCTTCTTTACACCACGCTTAATAAAAAAGACCCTGGGCTTACGAGCAGGCAAACCCCCAGCCAGTGACGACGCCTCCAAGCCTTTTCCAAGGTCCAACTCAACATCTTCCGTGTCCTCAGGGCTTCCAGAGCAGGATAGGATGGCTATGACTCTACCCAGGAACTGCCAGAGGGCCAAGCTCCAGCTGGAAAGGACAGTGTCTGCCTCCTCTCAGCCAGAAGAGAATGTGGGTAGGTCCAATGACTTGCTTCCCAAAAAGTCAGAGGAAGGTGCTGCTCCAGCCAGGGAGAGAGCAAAAGCCAAACTCCTGCCCAGAGGGACCACAGTGCTCCCTCTCAGAACCGCCTCTGGGGATCCAACCGGTACAGAGAAGGACTCTCCAGGGCTGGGGGTGGCGGGAGTGGCGGCTGTCCCCAAGAGCAAGGAGAGGAATGGTGGGAGCCGGCATGGGATGGCTGGAGTTCCAGAAGATGCAGAACAGCCAGGGTGGTCGTCTCCAGCCAAGGGGGCGGCAGTCCTGCCAACCACTCACAACCACAAGGTGCCCGTCCTGATCTCCCCCACTCTGAAACACACTCCGGCGGACGTGCAGCTCATCGGCACAGACTCTCAGGGGAACAAGTTTAAGCTCTTATCCGAGCATCAGGTCTCAGCCTCTGGAGACAAGGACCGGCCCCGACGGGTAAAACCAAAGTGTGCCCCGCCGCCCCCACCAGTCACGCGACTACTGCAGCATCCATCCACGGGCTCAGACCCTCCAGAAGAGCCGACTGCCCCTGCGGCAGGACAGCCCGCGCCAGAAACCCAGGATTGTGGGAAAAAGACAGCGCCCGGGGCCGTACCCGTCAGCGGGAAAGCTGGGAGGCCAGCAGTGCCTCCCCCTCAAGTGCCTCTGCCCACAGCTTCCATCTCGCCAGCCAAAATGGCCAACGGCACAGCAGGTACTAAAGTGGCTTTGAGAAAAACCAAACAGGCAGCTGAAAAAATCTCAGCAGACAAAATCAGCAAAGAGGCCCTGCTGGC
Organism: Tenrec ecaudatus; assembly: GCF_050624435.1. NCBI lineage: Eukaryota > Metazoa > Chordata > Mammalia > Afrosoricida > Tenrecidae > Tenrec > Tenrec ecaudatus. Next base: position 192,632,551 of record NC_134530.1, on the reverse strand, counting down.
ATGTGCTGAGCTACTGTCCAGTGCAGTCACGGAACCTCTGCCCAACAGCCAGCTGGTGGACACTGGACACCAGCTGCTCGACTACTGCTCAGGCTACGTGGACTGCATCCCTCAAACCCGCAACAAATTTGCCTTCCGAGAGGCCGTGAGCAAACTGGAACTCAGCCTGCAGGAGCTGCAGGTGTCGTCAGCTGCTGCTGGGGGACCCGGGGCAAACCCTGTCCTAAATAATTTATTGTCATGTGTACAGGAAATCAGTGATGTGGTGCAGAGGTAGCTGCTGGGTGCTGTTGGGTGGGGAGATGCAGATCTTCTGAGAGAGAGGGCAGGACGACTTGTTTTCCTGTGTTCTTGTTTTCAACAAAATGAAAGACTGATACTTGAGTGTGTTTATGTGAAGTACCTCAGATCCCTGAGTTCTCACGTTCACAGGGTCATCTCAGAAATAACAAAAAGCAAGCTACAAAAGTACAGGAAAGGAAAATGAGGTTGAAGCAGACGAGTCATTGTCAGGGCTGTGAAAGTTGCACTGGAGAATCAGGGAACTTGGCAAATGTCATGCCACAAAGAAAGAAAGTCAGCCCGTTCTTACCTGAGGTGACATGAGGCGGCTAGGCAGGGCTGAACGCAGCAGGGCTGCGGCACCAGTTCTGGTCCACACATAAAGGAGTTGACCTAGGTACTAAGGGTGAGGAAGTACCAGCTCACCTAGTGAATCTATTGGGTCAGGAGAAAAAGGCAGGCTGGAAAAGTACCAAGAGACGTTTTGTTCGTGTTGGGGAAGCAACTGTTGGCCTTGCCTCCACAAGGTCATTGCCACTGTAGTAAGAACAACAAATCAGATGGCTAAAATACACAGTAGGCAAGTCAAGAATGCTAGGAAGTTTAATCAGGGAGCTCAAAAGCCTCTTCCCAAAATCCTGAATTGATTAGCTGAGGTCACTTCTACTGTATCCATTACTTCCTAATGGGCCCCGATGGCTTTCTGCTGGTGGGTACCCACTGATAAGCCGGAAGCACAGGGACCTATCTCATAGTGACTCTTCTTCACCCCCTGCTGGGCAAGCTAACGTCCTTTGTTGCTGGCAGCCTTTGGGGCATTGCCCAGGATTGATGTTGGAAGCTGGTCATGTACAAATCCTCCCAGTAGCGTGTCCCTGAATTCTGACATACTGGCCAAGGATTCTTAACAGCTGCATGCTGAACACCTAAAGTACCAAGGAGGGAGCCTCTTGTTGGGATCCAAACTACCAGGCTCAGAGGCCCCAGGCTGGGAGAAGAAGCTGGCTTGGTCCTCCCGGCTGTTTCTTGTTGCCTTTCCCCTTTCACACCCCACTTTTGAGCCAATCTAGTTAGAGAGTGGAGGGGGCCACTGTCTCCCTCTCTGGGTGTCCAATGGAATGGCCCCACCTGGTTATCACATGCGTCCCTCTCACATCTCCCCTCCCCTCCTCTGTGCTTGGCTGTCAAGATTGCATCAGGGACAGGCTTTGGTATTTATTTTGTAATTCCCCTCGATTTCAAGAATTACAACAAACACGACAGTTGCAGGGAGCACCAACCGGACCCTAGAACCTCTGACGTAACCCTCAAATTGTGTTTTGTCCATTGTCGTTTCTAATTACAGTACTAATTAGGATCACAGGGAACCAAGTCTAATGGTTAGATGTCAATATTCCTAGTGTTAGGTCTATCCCAATCACCACTTGTCTTCTGTGAAAGTTTTAGGACACACACATGCCAGCCAAGAGAGCCCAATACACAATATTTTAATTTTTTTCTTCCTAAAGGAATATGAAGTTAGGAAGGTAGGAATTCAACGTTAATGGACACTGGGTTTTCTTCCTGGCTCTGCCGTTGATCCACAGCCTCATCTCTTAATCTCTGAAAACAAGGTAATGGCCCATGTTCTCAAGAGCGTTTGGCAAGTAAGTCAGTGCACGGCTTTTCCTAGGCGATCCTCTCGGGAAGGCTCTCGAGTGCAGCCTTTTTAGTCTGGATGGTTGTTTATTCTCTCCAGTGCTCAGGAACAGGAATTATTGAACTGTCTAGTGATTGTGCTAGAATACCCTACGGGGCAGCTCTGCTCTGCACGCGAGGGCACACCACAAGTTGGGATCGACTCAACAGCAAGTACCACCCCCACCTGGGTGGGAAACTGTTGAGGATACAGGGTTTGTTGCCTTTGACCAAGGAGGACATTTCCTTTCCATTGGAAAGAAAGGTAACCTTGATTCTTGTCATTGCTGCTCATTCTTCCCAAGTCTTCCCAGGAGGCCCAAGCTAAGAGGTGGACAGGAGGGAGGAGGTGGTACTGGCAATTCTTACAGGTGTTGGGCCATCCCTGCAGAGGATTTGTTACCTACAGAGGCAGCAAAGGCAACTTAGTACTTAGGAGAGACGGTAGAATTCCCATTGACTTGGACTGAAAAGTCAGCAGCCCTCCTCCTGCCATCTTCCCTGTCATGCCCCCTTATCACACACGTTGATAAACTTGAAACTGTTTTAGTAATTAGCCTTTTAAAGAGGGGGAGGGGGTATACCTAAAACTTTCTAATGTTAAAATGCTGCTTTTTAAGTTTATTCCTATCATTGTGGGATGCATTGAGGGATTATAATTATTTTTCAGGGTTGTTTTTGTTGTTGTTTTTGTCGTTTTTTCAAGCAAGGAAGCTATTTTTCCTTGTGAGCGCTGAAAATAAGCCGTGGAGAAGCACGAGTGCATTTAAGCTCCCTGGTTTTCTTACTGCAGAACAATCTCAAGCCGTGGGGCTGTGTCGTACTCAGGGGCAGCAACTGGCTCGGTCTTGCATACGGTGGGTGCACAATAAAGTAAGGGGTGAGACATGTTTTCTCTCCTCACCGTCAAGACTTGACATGGCCTACGGTAGCACATCCCCCACCCTGCAGGAGGCTTGCCCTGTGCATTCCCAGGGACTGAGGGCTCAGGGTTCTGGGTCAAGAGGCACTGTCAACATACTGTAAGCGCATTTCGGGTTTTCCTTTTCCTACTTGAAAAGGACCAATTGAAAAAACTAAGCAAATTAAAATGTTTAAAAGTCAAGCAGATAGCAGGAAGAAAAGAAAAATGAAAAACCATGTGTCACATAGATGTGTACCTTTGAGCTACCACAGCATGGATCCTTTGGTCTACAGGTAATGTGATTTCAGCTGAGATTTCTTATTTTAAAAGCCAGTGTTTTGGGTAGAAAACATTGTTTTCTACATAAAATATTTTCTTAAAAGGCTTGGTGTAAAATTAAAATGGAAATATTTTCCTGAAGACTTCCATCATTATTTTCAGAGCTGAAGCCTTAAAAAATGCACAAAACAAAAAACAAGCCCTAAGTGTTCTTCCAAAGGACCTCTGTATATTGGAGTTGAAATTAGACATTTTATGCAGTTCAGTTGAAAGACAGTCTCCAGTTAATGAAGCTTTCTGACTTTGCTAAGGCACAGCCCCTATCTTTTGAACTAAAATCATGAAGCTTTTGAATTGTAAAGATGCACTGTGGTTCAGAGTGCAGGCTCTCAGCCAGCCCAGGAGGCAAGTCATCTAGCCTTTCTGAGCCTCCGTTTCCTCTTTGTGACACGGGGATAGCAACAGTAACTACCTCATGGGGTTGTTAAAAGGATTCAGTGAGATAATGTATGTAAGTGACTTAGCTCAAGTGCCTGGTACCCAGTGGGCACTTCATAAATGTTAGCTACTACTGCTGCGACGACTACTGCCGTTGTGAGCACCACTCCAGTGACAGTCAGCGAGGAGTGTGCACAAAGCACAGTGCCCAAGGGCTTCTGAAAAACCGGCCGTTGGCTTCACTTCCAATAGCAGAATTCCCAAGAGGTGGGGTTTCCACCAATGTGTTAACAAGAACCCACACCCTAGGCTTTCTCTCTGCAGGCAGATTCAGCTACAAGAGCAGAAATGGTTCCCTTACTTGTCCATCATTTGACAGCCGTCAGTCAGTGACAGCCAGGGTGGGAATTTGGGTCTCTTGACTTCCTGGTGATGAGGTCTGCACCCGCCCTGCTTCCTGGCCAATAGACATGGCTCCGATGGACAATCAGTCTGCCTGCTCGCTGCAGCACGCCTTCTGAAGGCACATGCTCTGGCCAGGAGGGGCTTGAATGTGGAGCGGTGGCAACATGAGCCAAGCATTAAATAGAGCTCAGCAGTTAAAAAATAAATTGTAAGCAATCTGCATGGTGTAGTCAGGAAATACCAACGAAGTTTTTAAAAACAATGCCTACATTCCTTTTACTTAAAAAATAAATCATTCAGTACTATTCTAATGACTATTTGATAATGTGTATGAAAGCACTTTGAGACAATATCCAATGTAATATAACTCAAACGTTGTTGTATTTATGCCTGTTTAGAAGAGACAATGGTTCATGAGATGCTGGCAGGCGTGAGGGACCTGAGAATGCATCTCTGTATGGTGACTCACCTCCACCACCTGTCATGGTCAGAATGAGGAGGGAACACATGCAGGTGTGGCCGGCGGCTTGCTAAAGTTACCCCCTCAGAGCTGGCTAACTAAAGAAAACCAGGGACCAGCTGTGTGGTTTCAGACCTTTCAGAATGGAGAAGCTCTTCAGGGACCTTGTCCCAAGAAGGGTGTGGCCTTCTCCGGAGCATTCGTCTACCTTCTGCCCCACCACTGAGGCATTCAGAAGTGGCTGAGCCACTCATTTCCTGTTGGTGTTGATAGTGTCTGATAACCTATGTCCTGCAAAGTAACTTTGCTTTTGTCTTTTTTTTTCTTTTTTGAGTGGGGAGGATGGTTAAGGGGTGAGATGGCTGTAGGACCTGTGCACTTTGGGAGCTTCCTTCCAGTTATATGAGCTTGGCGTTTCTCATTTGTCTGCATTTCTTAAAAACAGAAGAGCAGCCGAGCACAGCCCACCCTGTAGACTCTGCATCAGCCCCTGGGAGCTGGTGTGATGCTCTGACCCTTCACGCCTGCTGCTGAGCTCGGTGCGCTACGCAGGCCGTGCCCCCGTAGGAGTGAGGGCCGGCGGGGCCGGCATGGATGTCGCATTGATGGTGATTTGGGCGGGCTTCATCTTGCTTAGTCCAGGTTGAGGGTCCTCCTTGTGCCCCAGCAGCTGTTCTGACCAAGTCCTCCACGTTAGTGGGGTCTCTGAGCTGACATTTCCTCGCCTGTGTGTTGACACACTCCAGCCGTCTGTTTCTCTGCCCTAGTTTCTGTCAAGCCTGTAGCTCAGCCCCGTGCGATCCCTGCTTCCATTTGGGACCCAGGGGCCTGGGGAGGTTACCCCAAGGCGGACCCTGCCTTCTTAGTCAAGACAGGGAAATTGTTACTCCCCTTACTGAAATCGTCTAGGGGCCCCTGGCTGGTTCCAAGATACTTCACAGCTAGTAGTTGTACACCTTTGACTAGAATTCCAGCCATGGGCCTTCTGGAAATGGAATGCAAGCCTGGCTCTTCTCTCCCTGAGGCAGGCCGGCACTGCCTGGAGGGACGGTGCGGTTTCTCCCACCTGTTCACAGGGCCCATGGGGACTGCCTGTGAGCACTGGCTGGCCAGCCTGCCCACCGCGCTTCCGGGCTGCAGTGTGCTGTGCTTCTGCTGCCCTGGCTACCCACCTGAGCTATATGTTCCGTTTTATAGAAAATTATATTCTGAATACCAGTAGCAAAGCTCGGTAACTCAGCCACAGGTACCAGCATGTCAAGGTGTCTTCAAACCTACAGGTCATTTAGGAAGAAACACTGTCCACTTTAGTTACATTACATTGCCTCAGACCACCCCAGCGTCGGGGCAGAATCTGGTCCGTGTCCTCCGTCTCTGCTCTGAAGGGATTCATCATTGTGCTCATCACAGCACGTTTCAGGGTCCTCCCTCCCACGCCACACTCCTGAGCAACACACCAGAACCGGGAGGGGGGTGTGTGTCTCAGGACATTAGCTCTCCCTGCCCCAAAGTGGAGGTGGGGACAGGTAGGCATTAAAAAAACAGGACTTTGTGTGGTTGGAACTCAGATTTGCTTCTAAGATTCGAGAGGAGTTTCTAAAGTAATTAAACATTATAAACTAGTTGGAGAGGGATTTCTGGTTAATGAGGCACTTTTACATATGTGGACACTTCATTTCTAGCAACTATAAAACAATAAAAATAATGTACCTATTTGCCAAACAAAATTAATTCTTTGATCTAGAAGTCATTGCCAGATCCTGCAATGCATCGGGGTCCCCAGTATGTCCCCACATACTCTACAATTCAGCAGTCCCATTCTCCATTGTGCAGGTGGGAAGGAGGCCAAGGGGCAGATGTTTCTGGAAGATGAGGACCAGATATACAGCTGTCTTCTCTTTGGACAAATCTTTTTCCACCACGGCCACTGCTCTTTCATCATAAGAGGAGTTTTCCAAGATCTCGGGAAAGCATCATCTTGATGAGGCTAACTGTCCGTTGGGGGAAATACAAGTTCAGAAATGAAGGACAGTGAGGTGCTCCTTCAGTTCCTTGGTGGGTGTGTTGGGAAACCCTTCGTCTCCCTTACAGAGGGAACATGTTTCTGTCCATAAGCGTACATGTGCTGTTATCGTTTCTTAAGAATGGAGGGGAGCACATGAAATAGGGGTGAGTAGGCTCTCCCAATAGTGAACTGCAGTAGTGCCGTGATCCCAAGCCTGCAGACAGCTGCTAATTCCCACTCCAGAACCCCTTCCCTTCTCGGCCATCCCTGAAAGTTCTCCCCTTTGCAGTCTGGTTCTGTAATGACTGCCTGTGGAGAAACCTCCCCACCTGGCTGAAAAATTTAGTTTGGACACTCAGTGGCTCACAGAAGTTGGTCCTAAAAGATAACATTGACAGATTCATTCAAATGCGTGTCACACTGGCACCAAAGGTCCCACCCTGCAGGTGTGTGTGGTGCACGGGCGAGGGTGAGAGCTGGAAGCCCCAGGGTGGGTGCCGCCAAGGGAACAGGCGAGACAGTGGGATTTAATTGTAAACACATCCATCATGGGTCACACTACCAGTGTCGTCAGGTATGTGTTCTAATTGTTATTGTAATATATTTTCAGTTGTCTTTTTCTAATTTAATTCTCTCTGTTGTCTGACTGTGAACTGCTAACAGTGTTAAACTTGATGTAAATAAATGAGCCCCTTGAACGGGACTGCTGTCGCCTGTCATCTCAACAAGGTTTGCCAACTTGTATTTTGTTTGAAATAAAGTTTGCAGTATTTTACTGGCAAAGGAAGCTTGAGACTGGAGTGCTTCTCCCGCAACATTGATTGCCAGGGAGTCAGCAGAAGTTCCCTCTTGCTCGGAATGAAGTGGCTGTCTCGAAGGTAAAGAACTCGGTCGTGGGACGAAGGTCTGGGAATGCTTTGAGCCAAAGTAGCTTTAAGACCGTAAGTATGGGGCCTCATAAAGGAACATTCTGTTCTTGTTTGGCATGGCTTTCCTTTTCTTTTCTCAAACGTGCCCTTGCCTTCAGCAGTAAGCTGAATTAGGTATGGCCAGAAACTACAGAATGGCGCACACCTGGGCTCAGTGAGCACAGCTGTGAAGCATCAGCCTATACAAGGGGGCTTCCAAAAGTTGGTTGGAAAACTCCATTTATCTTTTCATTCCATTTCTCTACCAGCTTTTGGAAGCTCCCTCCTCTACCTTACACCCTAGCTTCACTCCTTTTGCCGCCCCTCCCCCCATTTTTTTTGTTTATAAAACCTTATTTTTGGAATCTTCCTAGAAGAGCATGCCCCACCCCTTTAGGATCTCTCTGTTTTCCGCACCTGAAGCTGTGGGAATTTCTAGGGTGGTGGTTCTGGAAGGCGTGGCGGTTGGGAGCTGAGGAGCTAGAGCTACCCTACTACTGACTGGCTTTGTGACGGTGACGAAACGGGTGCCTGAGTCCTGCAGCTGCGACTGTCGCCACGAGACCACCCCGGAGAGTGCGTTGCAAGTGCATGGCACAGGTTCCCAGGTTTTAGGTTCCTCAAGTGAATTGGGAACCTTCCAGCAACCGGGGCTCCAGGAGCTAGACATGGACGACAAGTCCCAGTCGGGGCTTTTGAGGGTGGTGCCAAAGCCCATTAGAATTTCGTTGGATTCATTTTATTTTTCTTAGTAAAACCTGAGGCACCGTGTTCTGAGCACTTTCTGAGGATGACTCATTTCATCCAGCCCCTATTTGCTCAAGTGCAGACAGACTAAGCTTACATCAAACGTGTTCCCAGGTCTCGCTGTGGTCACAGGTGGAAGCAAGATTCCATGTAGGCCGGCAATCTGCAGACTGTGCTCAGAATCACAATTCTGCCGGCCTGGCTCCTAAGGTGCTTCAGACTGCACACATAAGCACAGCTAGCCGGTGAGGTCTCTTGGCTGCTGCTCGGTGTATCTTTGAAAAGGGCATGCAGAGCTGAGGGCTGGGCACATTACTGGTCCTCCCAAGAGTATAAAGCAGCGATTCTCAACCTGTGTGTCGTGACCCCTTGGGGGATCGAACAACCCTTCCACGGGGGCCCCTGATTCCCAACAGTAGCAACATGACCGTTAGGAAGTGGTAATGAAAGGGGGTCACCACCACATCAGGAGCTGTACTAAAGGGTCACTGCGGCCCTAGGGAGGTTGAGAACCACTGCTGTAGACGGTGCCGGGGAGCCAGCAGCCCAGCACCCCACACTGTGCAGGTTGGCTGCCTTCCACGTTAGGCTGCCCTTTGAGTGCGGGAATGGGAGGCTTATGTGGCTACCGATGACCTAATGCGCTTTGAGCTAGGTTCTCTCTTAAGTCAGGGCCAGTCCTGGAAGAGGAGCACCTCCCAAGAGTGACTTGGGGCAGGGTTGGCACTGACCCATAGTATAGGGCTAAAGGTGAGAGGCGTGGCCATTGATGCACAGCAGAAAGATTTCTGTGAAAATTACCGCCCTGCCATTCAGTGATGCTGACATAGTGACCCTATAGGGCAGGGTAGAGCTGCCCCTGTGGGTTTCCCAGACCAGCTCTTCACGGGAGTAGAAAGCTTCATCTTCCTCCCGAGGAGCAGCTGCTGGTTTTGAACTTCAGACCTTGCAGTTAGCAGTTCAACCCTAACGATGTCGCCAGGGCTCCTTTATGTAACAGTCTGGGGACCTTGGGGCAGGGTAGGGTCCCCGTGAATCAATCACCCAACAGCAATGGCTGGGAAAGCTGAGAGGGTCAGAGAACAGAGATGCTTGAAATGACAAGAGGAGGGGTCGGCGTATGTTCCTCCAGATCTGGCTGGCAAGCAGTGGTGGGGCAGGGACACGAATGCTCACCCCGTCGGCACTCTGCCAGCCCATGCATGCCGGTGCCTGAGCGTGGGTGCAGAGTGAGGACTACGCCGTGGAAACCTCTCAGTCAGTCTCTGCAGCTTGGTGCAGGTGAGAGGATCCCAGAGCCAACAGAGTAGGCAGTCAACCCCTTAGCTCATCTCCTGCAGCCCCCATCGACCTTACCTGCCGCTTAGGGCGCAGCAGGGCTTTGTGAGCACGGGCACTTGCTCCATAAGAAAAGTTGGCCAAGGGTTTTAGAAAAATACAAAAGTTTAATCTTTACAGATGAAAGCATGTTTAGGCCCCTGATTTAGGATATATATATATATATATATATATATATATATATATATATGGATATGGATATATATATGGCTCAGCAGCTTTCCTTTGGGAGGGACAGCTTAAAAGCTGACCCACCGTGTCTGGCCGTGGGAGCTTCATCCTCCAGCGCCCTACCTGGAAGATCTCGCCCGCAGCCCGAGACCCAGCTCTGAGATGCGCCGGACACCAGCGGGGCTTTCTCCAACCCTGAACCCCACTAGAATGCGGGGCTTGAAGGCACCAAGTGATTCCTGGTATTGGCTCTGGTTCTGAGTGACGGCCTTCTGGATGCCAGGCTGCCCTTTCACCCCTGCGGCCCCAGCGAGTGCCCCCACAGGACCCAGCGTCCTGCCAGAAGGAAGCCCCCTTTGGAAATCTCCGAGCCCTCAAGGCAGGAGGTAGTGAATCCTCTGGGCAATCGACTTGCAGCCCTGAGAAGAGAAGAGCCGCTCCTCCTTGGGGACATACACCATTGTCCTGGCCATCTCCTCCAGGGCCTCTTCTGTGTAAGGCAGCTCCTGGCTCCGGAAAGCATCGCGGGCACACAGCTTCACGTGGCGGTACTCCAGCGGGAGGAAGGGGACGAAGAAGTCGATCAGCTTCTCCTGCACAAGACGGCTGTGGCCAAAGCCACTGTCTGAAAAGCAAAAGCCAAAGTTACATGCTGCCAGGCCTCAGGGGCCGAACCCAACAGCTTTAAGACAACACAGAGGTTGGGCAAGGTTGGCGCTCATGCCAGCTGTGGGAGAGCTGACAGGTGAGCCTAGGACTACGAGGCTCAGTCTCCTGAGGGCCAGCGTGCCTTGATAACTGTCAGTGTCCACCCCAGGGGATGGGGCGGTGGCACTGATAATGTGAGCTTCTCACCATGAGACTCCTCATAACAGGCTTCAGGGTCCACTTAGTGTAGGGGGGACTTCAAAAAGTTTGTGAAAAATAGAATTACAAGCTAGTGTGATTTTTTTTTCCCCATGAACTTCCTGAAGCTCCCATGTATGTCCTGGGCTAACGCCACTTCCTTTACAAGCATTTTCAGGAAAGTACGGTAGTTGAGGCCTTCTAGGGAAAGCCAGCCCCAGGGAACGAAGTTTGTGCCTCCCCAAAGCTGACAGTGGGAGGTGACCGTATGGCATCTGACACATGCGGTACTCCAGCCCTGGTGGTCGACAGAGCCCTGGTGTCCGCTGGCTGGGGCTCTGCTACCTGTAGACTCCGAAATCTCAGCCTGGAGGCGGGGCGCCAGCTGCTCCAGCGTGATCTCTTCCCGCGGCTGTCCGGACTTAAGCAAATTCAGCACCACCTCATTGATGACATTGCCCCCGAGGTTACTGAAAGAGACACAAGAGCTAGTGACCGATTTGGTTCCTGTTGGATTTCGCTTCTGCAGGGGCCGCTTGGCCACTGTCCCGGATGCATTGGGATGATGATGGGTCCGGGCCTGGGCCTCCCCAGGAGATACTGTCACAGCCCAGGGGTCTGCAGAAATGACATTAGCCACCCACCCACCCTCTCTCAGCCCTTTGGCAAACTCCGCGCTCAGTGCAGAGAGCATGCAGACCCAGACATCAGTGTGATCCCAGGAGAGCGGCAGGAGCAGGCTCCAAGCAGCTGTAGCTGCGCAGTGCTGCTCACAGGAGGCCGGGAAGGGTGTCAGTCTGTGGGCTCAGTGCCTGCGTGCTGCTTGGAGCAGCTGGAAGTTACGGACATGAAGGGCAGACCCAGGCGGGGACGGAGTATTCCCCACACATGCAGACCTGCCTCCAGGGCTCCGGCAAACCACTGAAGGGTTTTGAATGTAGGGCTGTGGGGTCGCCTGGTCATCTTTACTTCCTAAGAAATCACCGTAGGTTGGACGGAGGCGGCGTGGGAGGCAGAAAGCTAGTCAGAGCTTTCTGCAGTGGTCCATGTTTAGCAGCAATGAGGATAAGATTCACTCTGGCAGCACAGTTGGTAGGACTCACTGATGGATGAGCGTGGCAAGGAGAGCAGCAACGAAAGCAGGTGTTGGTCTTGGGCTGCCTCCCACCCTCAGCTGGCAGAAGTGGAATATCCTCAAAAATTCCCTGCCATCGAGGCGACGCCAACTCATACCGACTAGCATAGGGAAGAACTGCCCCTGTGGGTTTGGAGATGTATTCATTACGGGAGTAGAAAGTCTCGGCTTTCTCCCCCAGAGCTCCTCCCGAGAAGTGAGGGAGAGAAGGAAGCATCATGGAGCCAACAGGTGCATGTTGTAGGCTGCCTCCCGCCCCCAGAGGGCAGCATTGGAAAAGAGAGCTTGAGCCCTTTTACCTGTCTGCTCTCACCCACCTGCCATCAAGTTCATTCTGACTCACAGCAACACCATAGAGTTTCCAAGGCTGTAGATCTTTACTGGAGTAGACAGCCTCATCTTTCTCCTGCAGAGTGGCTGGTAGGTTTGAACCACTGACCTTGTGGTTAATACTCCAATGCTTACTCTACAGCGCCACCAGGCCTCTTTTATTCACTGTCTTCGATTCTGATTCATAGTGGCCCTATAGGACAGGGTAGAACTGCCCCTGTGGGTTTCTCTTTACAGGAGTTGGAAGCCCCGTCTACTGTTGACCTTAAACAACCCACTGAGCCACCAGGGATCCTTTAGGAGTGGTGATATTTGGCAACTGGAATTAGAGGTCTGGAAGCACAGGGATGTGAACTGAGTTTGATGTGAAGGAGAGAAGGCTGGGGGAGAGGAGGTGAAATCTTGGAGCTGGGCACGTAAGTAGTGGACACCAGGAGAGCGTCCCCTCCCCAGGGTGGAGGGCAAGCTATCTTCTGGGTCAAGCAGGTAAGCTGTGCCTATGATGTCTAGCCATACTGGCCACCTTCCTGGAAGGGCCAGTGTGCCCCTCACAGCCAACATTTGCCACGCATCTGGCAGGGACAAGGGCAGTCCCCACTTTGTTCACCTTTTCTCAGCCAGAAAGAATACCCCTGCTGCCTACGTCTGGCTGCTGACAACACCCTGGTGAGCTGCTGCCCGCCTGCTCCGATTATTGCACGTGGCCACCAGACGGCTCACCTGCACACAAGGAGTGGTCCCTGTTGCATCCACTGACGTAGGAGCTGCCCCACCACCATCCTGCCCTTCCCCGAGGGAAGCAAAGGCCAAGGGTCCTGCTTGAGGGGGGCGGGGAGAACAGTGGTGGTCACTCACCAGACCCTCAGGGAGTAGACTCCAATGCTTGCCCAATTTCAACCCTGAAAAGCACCTCAGGGCCAGATGGGGAAGCTTTGCCCGTTTATATCATCACTGACCGTTGCACAGTGCCTGGCTGGCAAAGATGTGTTAGATAAAACTCTCTGCACGTGTGTCTGTGCTTTGTCTGTCTGTACCCCTGCACTCGCTCCCCCTCTTGTCTTGTCCCACGGTCAGTGGCTCTTCCCCCACACCGTGCTGCAGGCTCTCTCACCACTGAGACCCCTCAACTCATGCCCCTCCTCCCCCTGCCACACACACACCTTGGGCACTGCCAGTTTGCAGGAATGTTACACCTAAAGACAGGTGTTGTTGCCCTTCTGCATCCTTCCAGGTCACCTGCAGTCTAAGGTCTGAGGGGACCAAGAGACCAGAAGGCCACGTTAGAGACCAGCCCTCTCCCCTGTTGGCACTAAGGCAGGACAGCATCAGATTTCCTGTAGTCCCAAGATCTCAAGAGACGGGCATCCAAGCCTCATTTCAATGACTTGTCTCTGAGCCTTAGTTTCTTCATCTGTAAAATGGGCCGGGCAATCCAATGTTCGGTCAGACATACACTTAGCATTTCCTACCTGCCGGGGTCTCTGAGACGTCTGTTAATGTCTCCAGACTCCCTGTTACCTACGTTTTTTCTCAACGGTCAAATGAAAAATGACGAATTACCATCTTCATTTTACAGGCTCCCCAAGAAAACAGTAGCCCATGCTTAGGGTTCCACCAGGTTGTGCCCTGTGACCCCGTTCCCTCAGCTTTCTATGCTGCGCGTGCTGTGGAGTCACTCCCGTACGACAGCGGACCTGCCTCATATGGTTGCTAAGGTGGTAACCTTCTGGAAGTGGCCTGCCACACGAGGCTTTCTCCGCTGGTCGTTACAGTCTCAGAAACCCACAGGGGCAGATCTTCCCTGGCCTAGAGGGTTGGGATCAATTCATTGGCAGTCAGTGTGCTTGTTTACTGCAAAGTGACTGGTAACTTCAAGCTGCCAACTTGCTGATAGCAGCTGGGCACTCCGAACCCTCACAGACCAGTGCTGCTGCAGCCTCTGTCCTCACTGTGGACTCAGCCTGCTCTCCTCGGGACACGGGGGTGAATGTGCTGGGCTTCTGAGGGCTGGCCGACAGCACCCCAAACTCAAAGCCTCCATAGCCCCATCCCCTCCTGCCAGCAGGCACCGCCAGCGGAGAGCCAGCAAAGAGTGTCTTTCAAAGGGCCAGCTTGGGACTTTTCCCAGTGAACCCTGGGCCCTCAGAGGTGAATTGGCAACACTAGCGCACACCCCGTTGTGTTTCTCTTTCAGACCCCAGCCCTCACCCTTATTGTAGAAGCCAGTACCAAAGGGCACCCTTCACTGTGCCACCCAGCAGCCTGCGCTCGAAGGCTGGTTCTCAGAAGTTGGTCACCTGGCCTTTCTTCTGACAGTCTTTGGAATAACTATAAACCTTGTTGCAGTTCATGGATGCCCTGGCACTGGGCAGGGTAGGGAGCCTCAATGACCCTGCTACCTCTGGGCCGGGTGGAAGTGAGAGCCTTATAGAGGCCAAGCCTCTGCAAGTAGTCCCTTCATGACTTCTTCCAGGGTTTGTCCCCGGCCCCACCCAGAGGCAGGGGTGTCCCCAGTGGACATCTTTCAAGCAGGGAAGCTTCTTGGGGTGGCTCTGTCCCCAGGGCATGCCCAGTGCCACCTCAGCCAGGTCACAAAGGCCAGGCCACTAGGGGAAAGGGCAGTGCTGGCGGGACACGGTGCAACTGGTGGGTCACTGACCAAAATACTACGCAGGCAAACATTTGTCTAGAGACAGGGTCCCCGCACCACATTAGGAAACCTGGCACAGGTGAGAGAAGGCGAGGGCTTTCCAAGCTGATGCCAAGGACCCAGTTGCCAGGGCCCAAGTCGAGGAAAGGCCACAGGGCAGGCCTGAGCAGAGGACGAGAGGCAGAGAACCTTACACTCCCAAAGTGAGGATTCCTGGTACGGTGCTCGGACATGCTTCCTCATGGTGCTGCCAGTGTTGGGGAGTCAGTCTGCAGGAAAGGTTCAGGCCCCCCCCACCCCATGTTCAATGCCCTTCCTCTACTTGATCATCTTACCAAAGGCAAGGGCTTCGGTGGCGAAGCTTGAAGGGACAAGGTATTTCCTTGATGTCTTGCCACCTCTGCACTTGGGCAGAGCCCTGCGACACAGGGTTAGGGATTGGGCTGTTGACCAAAGGCTGGAGGCTCCGTGGAGAGGGCTGAGGCAGTCTGCATTTGTGAAGACGCACAGGTTCAGAAGCCCTTTGGGGGCTCTTCTCTGTCCTACACATGCCTGGGAGATGGGCAGGGGCTTGTGTCGAGATTTGGGGGCATCCATTGAATTCACTGCAGCTGGTGGTAATCCACCCCCAAGGCTGCCTGGGGTGGGGTTGGGGTCAAGGCTACAGAGGCAGGGGGCAGGGCTGGGGGATGGTAGGCAGGGAAGTATTCATCTGAGACATTTACTGCCCTTACTGGATTCTGGTCAAATCAGGTCTGAAAATCTCTGCTTTTCTCTGGAAATCATCTTGGGACCCCCTTACCTCAAGACTACGGCAGTGTCCCCCAGCTGCACACACCAGGAAGGGCTTGTCATCAGCACCAAAATCCTAACCCAGCAACTGTCTAAACCTCTTCCAACCTGCTTTCAGATCCACAGTGAAACGAAGACTGCCAGGCCGCTCTCTCCTGGCCTGACTCCCCATCCTGCCAGGGTGCTCTAGTAGAGCTCAGCAGAGCACAGGCCTGCAGAGGGTGGGCGGCGGAGGGAGTGGTCTGGGGAAATAGTCAGTTGGGCCAAGAGGGACCCATGTTTGATTGCTATTTGGCTGGGGCTGGCCCACTTGGAGCCTCTAAAAACACAGGGCCGGACAGGTTGCTATCTAAGTTCACTGCTTCCAAGGCCATTTCCAGAGCCTGGGGCCCAGCAAAGAAGCGGAATGTCAGTCAAGTGGCCTGGTCCTGCTGGTCATGAGGCGCCCAGAGAAAAAGCAAGTTTTCATGTAACAGTGCAATCACCCCAGCCAATGACTTCCTCTTGCAGTGCGAAAAGAAGTGGACCTTCCAGGGCTGGATGGAGAGCTGCCCCAGCCTACCAATGCCAGCCTTCCTCGGGAATTCTCAAAGGCATTTGGACATGCTATTCAGTTAGTGTGGTGACTTGAAACTTATTGGGAACGCAGGGCGAGGGCCCCGCCCTCCCAGGAGGCTTTGTGCTTTGTGGGGAGAGCTGGGGAGACTAGTCTGTGCCTGGTGGGTCACAGTCCGTCCAAAGTGACCTGGTGGGAGAGCCGGGGAAAAGACCAGCAGCCCCTGGGCTCCGACCTGCTTCCACACCCGGAGCCGGTGTTGGTTTCCTCACTGCAGGTTTGTATGGAGACGAGTGAGGGCATGCGCAGGGGCTCTCCTCCAATGACCATGCCAGGACAGCCCCCAAGACTGCGTCAGAGAATCTCTGGGCGGCCGCCTTTACTCCTGCCCCTGCCTGCTGGCCCTCAGTCTCACCTGAGAAAAAGAAAGATGGCTCTTGGGGCGTCGGCCGGATCGTCGCTGGGGGCCCGGTGCTCCATATGGGACCCCAGGGCCTCCAGCAGTCCCGGATGCAGCTTCTCAGCCTCGTCGAAGAGAAACAGGGTCTGGCGGCAGCGCTGCTGCGTCTCCCGGATCTGCCTGGCCAGCTGCTCCTGCACAGGACAAGGGCGATAGCTGCCGGGAGCCCTGGAGCCCTCCAAGGGGTCCCCCCAGCGCTCCAGCAGGTTCAAACTGGCTTGGTCATGGCCTATATGGGGAACAGACCCGCACTGAAAAGTCCAGGTTGAAGCCCTGGAATGGGAGGCTCAGGGGCATGGTGAGCTCAAATCATTGCCAGGACCGTGAGGTGGGACACAAGTTCACAGGGAGCCGGTCAGGCGGCATCTGTGGGCCGTGGTTCTAGGTGGGAAGCTGGGTGGGTGCAGGGGTGCCCTTGCTGGTTGTGGAGACCACACACGTTTTGCACACTCAGGCCCTTTCCGATCAGTTTGGCTTCTTCAACAGTCATGGCCGAGTCAGGGAGGGACCGGAGCTGAGCGTGGTTCCCCAGGGCCCTGTAGAGGGTCTCTCAGAGCTGGATTCCACCTTAGAATCAGCAAATCCAGACCTCTAGGGGAGGGACCAGGGCCTGGCAACAAGCATCCCTGGTGACAATTCTGTCCCCCGAGGGTTGGACATGAACTAGGGAGAGCTTGCCCAGAACAGTAGAGCACTGAAATGGAGTGGTGAGGAACCTGCCTGCCTTCCCACCCACTCTTGGGAGAGAGCCCCAGCTATAGCCGTCCCCCTCCCCTCCAGGCTGACACCTCTCAACTAACCTCCCCTCCCCTGGGGGGCGGTGGGAGCCAGACTCCCTGGGGAGAGGCGGTGTCCAGGGGCAGTCACAGGCCCTGGCCGGGAACTCTGAGCAGCAGCTGCAGAGGCCAGCAGAAAAGTCTGAGGTGAGCCTGTCTGGGCCCACCCAACCTAGAACTGGGACTGTGGGGCTCCCTAACCAAGCAGGGGGTACGTCCTGAATTTAATAAAAGCTGCGCTTCAGGCTCCATCGGGAGAGTAAATAGTGTTTCCCGTGGGGCCAGCCCCCTCACGGGGTAGCTTGTTACCACCAAACCTGGTGGTTAGCTGAGCACACATCCGGCCCATTTCCAGCCCCACCGGGGTCATTCCAGTCATCTGAGTGAGTGGGGGGTGAGAAAACATGTGTCTCAGCGGGAAGGTGAGGATCCACAGCAGTTTCAGCCTGGGCCAAGGGCAGCTGACTGTCTTGGGAGGTCCAGCTGGCTGGCTGCCCGCCCAGAAGACAGCTGGGATTGAGGCGGTTCACCCTGCTCTGGCCCCCATGGCCAGTGAAACTCCCAGATGACCTGGGGGTCTCTGCCAACATAGACTTACATAACCTCCAGGGTAAAAGGCCAAACACTAGAGCAGACATCAAGGCCGGGGGCAGGCACCCCTGCAGGTTGCATGGGGTTCGGGTTCTGTTCTGCCTGACTTTAGATCCGCATGTCTGCATTAGCTGGAACTCCACATGGGGTGGGGGGTTGGGGCCTCAGGAAACCTGTGCATGTCCTTGCTGACACAGAGCAAGCCCTTGTGGGAAGACGGGGATCATTTACAATACCCCACTTTGGAAGGGCGACAGCGGTCGGTGTAAGATATGAAAGTAATAGTAATTTATAACTTATCAAGTAGTTAAGAGGGTGAGAGGGATGGAAGCGAAAAAAGGAGCTGATACCCAGGACTCAATAGAAAGTAAATGTCTTGAAAATAATGATGACAACATATGTACAAATATGCTTGATACAATGGATATATGGATTGTTATCAGCCCACAATAATAAAAAGAAAAAACAAAATAAAATCAGTAAAAAAACACCCCACTTTTTTCCCCCTCTTAAGACTTTTCTTCAAGTTCCTTGCACAACTTTCTGCCCAATATACTGGTAGCAGCATCCAGCAGCATAGCTGAGTCTTGAAGGATGCCGTGCCAACTGCCCACGCGGGGAGGCCATACTAGGCTTTGGTTTCCTCCCTTCCACGTTTGAGGCAAAGCCTCTTTCTTTGCTAACGGAGCATTTCCCCCACCCCCACCCCCAGGGTTCCCAGTCTCTGTGTTGTACACGGCTGGGAATGAGACAGGTGGTGGACCCTCAGTCTCCCCAGATGCTCAGGATGTCTGGGTAGGGGGTGTGGGGAGTGGTGGCATCTGTGTCTGCCTGCCCCCTCAGTACACCCTCACCGTAGGCTCCTCCAGTGTCCCCCTCCTTGTCAGAAAGGCTGGGGTCAGCCCACCTGGCCTCACCTTGTACAGCTCCACATACTTGGGGTGAGGGAAGTGGAACGTGGCGATGAACACTCGGACGCAGTCACTCCTCAGCCCGTCCCGGTACAGGTTCTCGGCCAGCAGCCGAGCCACAAAGCTCTTGCCGGTGCCTGACCATCCATGCAGTGACAGGCCCAGCGCCTTGGGAGGCCGGGGCGTCTCTATGTAGTTCCTCACCACTCTCAGGATCAATTCCTGGGCCAGGTGCTGGCCGTGCAGCTGCACCTGCAGGTCTGACTTGAGGCCTGGGAGCAGAAAGAGGTGGCCACGGTAAGAGCACCCCCATGGGCGTGACTCCCACTGGGCTCCAAGACCAAGGACCGTCTCTGAGGTGGGCCCATTGTTCACCCTCTGGACCCACAGGACAGGAAGCCAAAGGGCAACCTTATAGAAGGGGCTCAAGGGTTCATTTCCACAAAGTTTGAGAAACCAAGATGGAACTTACAGAGAATGGGGTTACCTTTGCAGCAGATGCTGGATACCCCAGATTCGCTCCCGAATCGTGTCCAGTCTCCCCTCCCTCCCCCACCCCCAGGTCTGTCAGCATCCCCACCGCTCCTCAGTTTCAGGATTCCCTCAACTGTTTAAAGGAGAAGGCCTCATTTTATTCCTTCAGCTGGACAGTGTTAGGAGCAGCGACCATCTACAAAGCCTTTGCCTAGGCTGGCTTCTTTGTAGCCAGAGGATGGAGGGAGGGTTTGGTGCATTGGTTGCCAGCTGTGCCTACGGTACTGCCTTCCCAAGTTCAGGGTCAACTGGTAGGGGACCTTGGCAGGTCTGACCCACAACCCCCTCAGCTCTTTCAGGTGGGCAAGCATGGGGGTTGCTGCTCCTCAGACGGAGGCAAGGTGATAGGGGAGATCCGTGGGACTCCTGCAGAACTTTCAGCACGGTGCCTGGTACATTCACAACACCTCCCCCCACACACACACACACAGTCCCAGGAATGGCAGGGGGGCATGGGCAGGGAGGGAGTGGTGGCAAATTAGCAGCAGGAAGCTTCAGTCCATATAGGGGGCAACTTCTCTCCCCTTCCTCAGACAAGGTCTGTTGGTCAGGCCTATCCTCCATCCGCTCCCTGCTCCCTGCTAGCTCCCTAATTCCTGCAGATGCCCAAGAGCCAGGAGACCCGCTCGGCTTCTCCGGTCATTAAACTGATGCTGAAAGGAGCCTGCTGTCACAGATTCGAGTATTTTAGTGCACCTTCAAAGACCTGGATGAAGATGCTTGGGCCTGTTACCAGAGGGAAGAAGGTGGAGCCTGCGAATGACAGTGCGCACAGGGCTGATGGAGCTATTTCAGGGAAAGCTGGCACTTGTGCATCTCATCTCGCCCAAAGCAGGCCCGCAGAACTGCAGCCTTGACTTTAATCACGTTCCTTGTGGCAATCCCCCTGGGGAGGTGGGGCAGAATGACCAGTGGAGTCCCTTGCACCCAGCCATTTCTCCTGCAGCCTCCCCTTGCCCATATCAGGAGCCCCACGCCCACCCCGGCCGTGTGGGACCCACCTGTGAAGTTGTTGGAGACCCTGCAGTCCCCACTGTCACAGCAGTCCTGAAAGCTGCAGTACCACATGGTCAGGATCTCCAGGTACTGTTTGCCCAACAGGGGGAGTTTCCAGCCTGGAAAAGTTGGTGCCCTGAGGCAGGGACAGGCCACCCTCCACCTCCCTCCATAGCCCCCTCCCTGCTCCCCTGGGGCCCCCCTGCTTCCTTCTAGGAAGTGGCAGGAGGGGGCATTCCCAAAAGTTCAGGAAGTTGAGAGCCCAGAGGCTTAATTTATTGAACAAAGATGCCTTATGTAGACAGAGGATTCAGAAAGTTCATGAAAACTGGAATGGAAAGCTAGTGGAATTTTCCCAGGAACTCTGAAGCTCCCTGGTATTGCGCGTCAGAAGAATAAGACGCCCAGACCCTGCCTTCAAGGAGTTAGCAGTCTAGTCAAATGACAAAAAGTAGCTGGCAATTCCTCCTGCTTGCTTCAGGTTCCAGATCCCAGCCCACCCAAGGGCCTTTCCACTTCTCAGCGGACTGGAATTGGTGTACACAGAGCTTTGGCAAACATGAGCCAGCTGCTGAACTTAGAACCCTGTGGATTGACGTGGAAGATGCTTCAAGCTCGTGTTACCTAGGCTCTGTCACCACTGCGCGGGTAACAGAGACGGGAAGGCTCAGGGGTCATCTGGTCCACAACAGTGTCAGTGATGGAGTGGAAACCAGGAGTAGGTGGCCCCTGCATGTCCTCAAGGAGCACGAAGGCATTTGGGGGAGAGGGGCCGGTACCTGTGTCCACACGGGGCTTCCCTTAAAGCCATCAAGAAGGTGGGAAAGGGCAGCCCGGGGGTGGGGGGGCGGTAAAGCCGCGTGGACCGGTTTGCATCTCTAAGGAGGCCGCCCCGGGCCTGGGGACGGGCGATAGGCCTTCCAGCGCCGCTGGAGGGTGCCCTGCTGGCTGATAGGAGCATGTCCGGGCCCAGCCCAGGAGCAGGCGTCTACACGGCAGCCCGCCCCCGAGCCGCGAGCTGGCTGGCTCCCGGCGGTCTTACCCAGGGGCTCGGCGGCCTTCCCGTCCTCGTCGCAGTCCGTGGGCCACACCTGGCAGCTGACGAGCTCCCAGTACCGCCTGGACACGGCCCCGGCCGCCTTCAGCCGCTCCTTCAGGTTCTGGAAGGCCGGCCAGGGCGCGTCCTGCCCCGCCGCCCCTCGGTGGCCCGGCGCGCCCGGGAGCAGCAGCAGCAGCAGCGGCAGCAGCAGCCGGCAGGGCCCGAGCCGGCGCGGGGGCCCGGGAGACATAGCGCAGCCCGCGCCGCCACTCCGCCCGCCGGCCTGGGGCCACCGCGCCGCTGGGCTTCGGCGGCGCATCCCGGGCGGGCGGGGCCTCGGGGCCGCAGCCCGATTGGCCGGCTCGGCGTCGCGGGGGAACCGCGGGGCTGCGCTCGCTCCGCCCACCGCCCACCGCCCACCTGCTCGCCGCCCTCGTGACGCCGGGCGGGCGCGCCCGCGGGAACCGAAACCAGCCCGGCGCGCTCGGTCCGGGAAGGCATCCGCCCCCGCAGCCGGCGGCCCACCCACCGGGCTCGGCTCCGGCCCGCCCAGAAGTGTGTTCCGGGGCGTGGTGGCGTTGACCAAGGGGGCGGTGGGGGGGCGGTTGTCAGGCCTCGAAGTGGCCACTGGCAATCACCGTATTGTGACTTGGGGACATCTCCGGCGGCCCATCGGGGGTTACCAAGTCAACGCACCCGTGGTGGCCTCGGCTGTGTCAGCAAGCGGAGCCGGAGAGCAGCGCACCCGGGCTCGCCCATCTGCGCTGGAAAGTCAGGCGCACCCCGCCGGCGCCCGGCTCCTCTGCCAGGGGAAGAGAAACGCCCGGCCCCGCGGGGAGTCCCCCAAACGCGGAGGCTCCAGTGTGCAGAAACCCCCGCCGAGAAAGCCCATGCTGACTCGGGGTGACGACTCGGGGACACAGGGAACCCATCTGGGGGCCTTCCCAGGCCGCCGTCCTCGGGAGGCGCCCGATGGCGCACCGCTTACAGTGCTTGGAGGCCAACCCCGGGCCTTGGAAACTCCACGGAGAAGTTCCGCTCCCTCTGCCCGGTTGCTGTGCGTTGGAATTGTCCCAGCACCGAGTTGGGTTTTTACAAATCTGCATTTAAAAAGCAGACGGCTCCATCTTGCTCGCCAAGAGTGCTGTTAGCCCTTCGGTTCGGCATGGAGCGCTTTACCACTGCGTCGCCTGGACTCCTTGGGGACCCACAGGCACAGGGAAATAAGATGCTACACCGAGAAACAAGTTCGAGAAGTGCTGTGTGAACTGCCTTTGCCAGCCTGGTACCTTTCAAGTGCTTGCGGCCCAGCAGCTGGTCAGACACACACCCCACCCCCCACCCCCCCCACCCCCCGCCGCGCGCAGAGCTTCCCTATGAAGGGCCTTCCAAAAGCGTGGAGAAACTCCATTACCCGTTTTGGGGTTTTTTTTAAAGACCATTTTATTGGGGGCTCTTACAGCGCTTTTGTATCAAGTATGTGTGTACATCTGTTGCCATCTTCATTTTCTAAACATTTACTATCTATCTGAGCCCTTGCTAGCAGCTCCTCTTTTCCCTCCCTCTCTCAATCTCTTGACCCCTTGATAAATTATAAATTATTTTCATCTTTTTTTTCATATCTTACACCGTCCACTGCCTAACCCATGTTTCTGTTGTTTGGAGTGGGGGGGGGAACATAGGTTGTGTGTCAATCATTGCAATAGGTTCCCCCTTCTTCCCCTGGTCCCCCACCTTCCCCATACCCTCCTGGTATTGCGACTCCCATTTCTGTTCCTGGGGGGTTTATCTGACCTGGATTCCATGTCATGAGCGCTTATCTGTACCAGTATACATGCTCCAGTCTAGTCAGAACAGAAAGGCAGGCCTGGGGTCATGAGAGTGGGGGCGAGGGGAGGGGAGGAAGCCTCAAAGAACCAGAGGGATATTGTGTGCTTCATTGACTTAGCCCTTCCTGTGACCCTTCTGTGAGGTGATGTCCTATGGTCTACAGATGGGTTTGGGGTCTCTGCTTTGACCCTCCTCATTCTCAACAATATGTTTTTTAGTAGTTGTTTTGGGTCTTCTGATGCCTGTTATCTGATCCCATCGACACCTCATGATCACACAGGCTGGTGTGCTTCTTCCATGTGGGCTTTATTGCTTCTCAGCTAGATGGCCGCTTGTTTATTTTCAAGCCTTTTAGACCCCAGACACTTTATCGTTTAATAGCCAGATACCATCAGCTTTCTTCACCACATTGGCTTATGCACCCATTTTGTCTTCAACAATTGTGCCCCGAGGGTGAGCATCACAGAATGCCAGGTTGTTAGAACAAAGTGTTCTTGAGTTGAGAGGAGGCTTGAAATGAGGCCGTGTCCACACCCTCAATGTATTGCCATATAAGTATATGTACATAGGCCAACACCTCTATTTTATTAACTAATGTATTTATATAAGTGAACGCCTATGTTTATATCTCTATCCATAGCTTTGCTTCCTAGCTCTTTCCTCTATTTCCTTTTATCTTTATCCTGTCCCATCACATTTGCCGTTTGTCTGACTTTTACTAATTCCTTTCAGTTAGAGTCTTGTTGCTCCGACACCCCCAGGATTTCTGCGTCCTCCTCGTTGTTGATTTTAATTCCTTAGTTGTTCCCCTGTCTATGAAGGCAAGAATATATCCATTACCTTTTAATTCCATTTCCTGGTATGGCATGTGGAACAAGGTTTAGATTTCAGGAGAGCATAATGCATTTTTTTAATCACCTGATAGTTACTAAAGCCACTGGTTTGTTTGAGCCATCTCATATGATGAAACTGCTGTCTGGAGAGATTGGGGGACTTCACTAATGTTACATGCGCAGTGTCTTTGAGGCCGGGCTCGCTATGGATTGTAAATTGAATTCTAGTGCCATACCCCACAAATGTCGCACACAGCCTGCTTGCTCATTCCAGTCTCTCAGAGCACACACGGGTCATGTGTTCCTGCCCTGCACTCCGGCAGCTGCAGACACCCGATAGACACCTTTGTTAGGACAGTGAGGCAAGTTGGGAACTTAATGAATGCTGTCTGCCTAGGGCATGCCTGAGTGCCTAAAAGTGCTGTCAAAATGGAATAGAAGCCCACACACACACCCTTCATAGAGCACGGGCCGTGACACTAGTACAAAGCTACATGCAGGCAGAAGACAGAGTAGAACTGCCCTGTGAGTTTCAGAGAACAGTGATCAAGGAGCATGCCTTGACACTTTGTAAGTGCAAAACGCTAACACATTCAACAAACAGAGCATGAATGACTTAATGTTCTCTATCAATTTTCTCTATGTGTGACCTTGGGCATAACCTAACTGTCCCCTGCCTCAATTTCCCTGGCTTATAAAATGATAAAACACCCACCTGATAGGGTTGCTGAGAAGATTAACTGGGTTAATTCGGTGAGTCTAAACACCCCATACACGGGAACTGCTGCTCTTGTCTATGCCCAAACCTGGAGGTACACTGTCTGGTGACCCCCAGGGGGCGGGGGCGGGCTTGGGTGGCTTTCTGTAACTGAGACGCTGCTAGGTGAAGTTCGGGGGTCAAAGGACTAGTCCAGGCAGCCCCTGGCTTACAGCAGGCTCTATTCCGACAAGCTGGTCATCCGTTCTGATGTAAACTGCCCCTCCCACCCTGACCCCATTATTACGTTTTATTACCAGTGTCCTTAAACATTCTGTCTTTGCACATCTGGAATAACACCAATAAATCATGCTCTGGAACATCCTATCTAGTGCATATGACTAGCAAGACTTTTTTCTTTTAATGGCATTGCTAAATGCAGTTTGTCATAATTCGAATTCATCCTAATTTGGGGCTGCCTGTATTCTTTCAGTAACCTGAGTTGTTCTGGAAGGGAATGTCTACTTGTAGCTTTCCTGTAAGATGGCTGACTGCTAATTCGGGGGCATTTTTATTTGGAGTTGGCATTTGTGGTAAGTAAAGTAGGTCGTTGGGACGTTCTTTACAAACTGGGTTTCCAAGTAGAAGGCATCTTTCCCCTCACAGTGATTCACCGAGCAGGAAGTCTCCTTGAAACCCAGCACTATTTTATTACTCACTGGCACCGAGTCGATGCCCACTCAGCGACCCTGCAGGCTCAGCTAGAACGGCTCCCCTGTGGGCTTCCCAGACTGCGATTCTTCACGGAGAAGCTTGGTCTCTCTCTTGGAGCAGCAGGTGGTTTCAAATGCTGACCTTGGGGTTCACCACCCGATGTACAACCATTGCACCGCCAGGGCTCCTCACAGCGACCCTACAGGGCAGGGAAGAACTGCCCCTGTGGGTTTCTGAGACCTTGACTGACTCTTCACGGGAGTAGAAAGCCTCATCTTCCTCCTTTGGATCGGCAGCAGTTTCGAACTGCAGACCTTCGTTAGCAGACTAATGCGTGACCACTATGCCACCAGGGTAGAGGTAAATATTTAATACCCCAAAAAGCAATCCATTTCTAGACAAGCTCTTGAGACTTAACGAAGAGATGTTTGTGAAACTAGGTCTGTGGATGGTGCCGCCACCTACAGGCCACTGTGGAAATTACAAGCAGCTCGGTTTTGGTTTTGAGGATTTCTTAGTATACGCTACTCAAGTGTGGTCCAGAGGACCGAGAAATGGCATCACCCCGGAGCTTGTTAGAAATACACCTTCTCAAACCCCACCCTGCACCTTCTACTGGGTGTGTGGGGGTGGGAGCACAGCACTGTACTAGGCCACTGGACAGGAGCCTCGCTTGACAGACATCTTTGCAGCCCCACTGAGGGGTCTTAGCCCTCTGCCTTGAAAACAATCTTCAGGTGACGATCAAGCCTTTCTCTCCAGTGATAAAGAGAATATAAAAGCCACGCTGTCCTGAGATCCAAGAACATAAAGAGAGCCTCACAGTTCACTGCCAGTGTTCCCTCTAACATTCCCACCACTGGGCACTTGGACTGCCTGGCCCCAAGGGACACTTCTGGTCCTGGAACCGGACAGCAGGGCCCAGCAGCATCTGCACTTCTGTAGTCCAGCCCCCCAACCCAGTGCTAGCAGCTCACTCTTGGAACGACCGCAGGGGCTTCCCGAGTTTGCATCTTCGTGGGGGCAGAATGCTATCTTTCTCCTCTCAGCTGCTAGTGGGCTCAAGCTAATGAGCTTTCAGTTAGCAGCCAAGCACCTTACCTTAACCACCGAGCCACCAGGGTTCCCTCTGTGGCCACAGGATTCTGTACACAGCCTGTCAAGCCTTCACTGACGGTCCTGGCCACCTCACCTGCCAACGCCCAGAATTCTCTCCTGCTTCTTAGCCACAGTCATTCTGTCAATTTCGGGCAGAGCTGCTCTGTAGGGCTTCCCAGACGTTTAAAGATCGTTACTGCAGTGGACAGCCTCATCTTTCTCCTTTGGGGCTGCTGGTGAATTTGAACCGCCCACCTTCCAGTTGGCAGCCCAGTGCCTAGCCCAAGGGGCACGAGGGGTCCTTCCTCCCTCTCGATGAATCTACATCAGTCAAGGCACTGCGTGCCTCACATGCACTCTACAGGCTCTGGAGGGGAGGGAGAGCCATGATCTCGGTGTCCCACAGCTCCTCCCAATGCCCAAAGGCTGGCTGACCAGAGGCCCATGGGGATTCATGGAGCAGCAGCTCACAAGACCCAGCCATGGTTACAGCCGGCCTTGCCCCTGTCCCGATCTTACACCTCAAAGGCTGGGAAAGGGTGAGTTAGAAGTAAAGACGCTATCGAAGATTAGACCCAGAACCCAGCCTTTCCCACACCCACTGCCTTAAAGCTCAAATGCCAGTCTCTCATGTTGCTGTACATCGGAATGGCCCTGATGGCAGTGGGCTTGGTTTAATACCAGTCTTCCTAAAATGGCTGTGAAGCAAATGAAGACTGCAAGCTGTCCCAGAGGAGGATCTGAGCGGTGAGTAGTGAGGGACAGTACCAGGCCTCAGCTTCCATGTGGATCCAGGTACGAGCGATGGAAATGGATACCTGTCTGTTGCAAATCAAGTTAAAATATTAAGGATTCTGCTCAGCTCAGGCAGCTTGAGAAATAGGGCGCCAAGTTGCCATTTTAAGGGGTACAAACCTACATGTCCTAAGAATTACAATCAGGTAGCCCTTGCACGCCTCCATGGTAGCAGGTGGGCAGCAAGTTCTCTGGGGCTCCTAATTGCTGAGTGAAGGAAGCAGGAGGCATGGAGGCGACTGTTACCTAGCCGATCAGCATCGGCTAATTCTCCTGCGGAACATCTCAGCGAGGAAGTGCAAGGCCTATCGAACACGCACTGTCAGGCAAGTCTGGTGGCTGTTCTCAGTGGGTGTGAAAGATAGAATCCTCTTCTGTCCCTGGTCAAGAGCAGTAGAAACTGGAAATGCCGGGCCAGGAGCAGTATTGAGAGAAAATGAAGATGCGAAAGTTTTGAGACCTTTATTCATCTTTTTCCTTTTGCAGAACTGAAGCTCGTGGAACACCAGAAACTCAGATCTGCATCTTCTTTGGTGTCTTACTGGGCACAACCTCTATTTGTACCTGCTATGGAGATGTCCTTGGCAGAGCAAGACAACAAATGGACTAGCTTTTCAGAAGTTTGTCCCTGCTTCCTCACTACGCCTTGCATGTTAACACCTTGGCTCCTTAAGCACCTGCGACAGCTGAGTGCCCAGTCCCAACCTCGAGGACTCGAGAGAGAAAAGGGCCTTCCTTTCCAGCAGAGTGCGAGTCGCCAGGTGAGTGGGCCGGGCACCCCCAGGGGCTCAGAGGTGCTTGCTGAATGAGTGGTCTTTATGGCCGACAACCTGGTGCTGGCCTAACTTCAGGTCCGACAGCAACATAGGCCCGTGTTTGTGTGTCAAAATAAGGCCCTTTCTTGCTAGCACACACACAAGCACACCTCGTTCGCCAGCTTTCTTGACGATCACAAGGCACCGTGTGCCTGGTGTGGCAGATCACCGCTCAGGCAAGCATACAGGAAAGCCAAGGAGGGAGGCGCGTGGTGGGCAAGGGAAGTGGGCCATAGACTTCTAAAGAAAAGCTGGACATGAGGAGATGCATGTGTTGCCCTCAGGGGCACGGCAGAGCTGCCCTGTTTAGATCCATCGTACCTAACAAGCAGGGAGTGACAGGCTGGAATTCCCCCAGGTCGTTCTTACATCTCACTGGACGTGGGAACCCGGAGTGCAAACGGGGAAATGCCTCTCGCGTATGTCCTTGAACAAGACTCCGAGCACCCTAAGATCCGTGGGTTAACTAGCCTTTCAAAGAAAGCTTTTTATGTCCCTTCCCAAACCTGCACTATAGACTCTTATTAAGGAACAGTTTAAAATGAACCCCGTCTACCTTTACCCACCCAGCTTTCTGGAAAAACAGAAGTGAGAGGAGGGCACGAAGCAGCAGTCAATTCTGATTTTCCTACTTTTGTAACATCAAAATCCTTCTGATGCGGCCGGGCACCAAGCTCGGGCTCAGCAAACAACATCCCCTGAAACTTGTCCTGATTGGAATAGCACTGGATTCTGATGAATAAGATCCTGTGCGCCACAGGGGGCAGTGCGACCCGCCTTTTGAGAAGACATCTACTTCTCCCTCCCCCTGCCCCCAAGAGAATCCGTGTTGGTGAGAGGCCCGGCTGTTCCCTCGGTGTCATCTGGACTGGCCTCCCACACTTGTCCAGCTCAATGCACTCCTGACTTAGAACATACACTCATTCCTTAGACGTCACACTTCATTATCATTTAACTTCAACCATCACGGATAGGAACACCTTTTAAAATCATGAGTGTGAAACCTGTAGAGAAAAAGAATGAAGAGAGACATGTCCTGTAATGTCTTGAAGGTCAAGACATTAAAAAAAAAATGGTTCTTTCCTTTTTCTCTCTGGACCAGGGCCCTGGTGGCAAAGCAGGTTCTATGCTGGGCTGTAACCCATCTGCTCCTGTGAAGGAAAGCCCGAGGGGCACATCCCCGGTCTTCACAGGTCACTGGGAGGTGGGCGCAAAGACCGTGGTGGCTTCCCCGCTCAGCTGAACTTTCTGCCTTCAACTTTATGAGTGAAGCTACGAGTAGGGGGAGTTTCCCCGCATCCCACGCTGAGCTTTTACCCCCCACCCCCGCCCCTCCACCTAGAAGCTGTAGGGAAAGTACTATCCACCAAAAGGCCCCCAGAGGAGAGTCCATGCCCCCTTTTGTTAACACTATTTCAGTGTTTTGTGCTGTCTTTGTAATTAAATACTCCTTCTTACAAGTCAGCCCTTTCCGTGTCCATCTCAAAATGCACACACACACACAGCACAAAGTACCCGCCCTAACTTTAACCTATGTCAAAGTGCTTACAGGTAACTCCGTTAGCTTTTAATGCCTGATAACTAGACATAAATCAGAAGGCTGGTCTCAAGTGACCGGAGTTAACTTTGCAAAGGTCGTCTCTGCTGCTGGAGGGCAGCTCGCAGCTCCTCACACACTCTGAGTGGGCACTCCGGCCTGTCCTCCTTGGCCCATATTCTAGAGCGATGGCTTACCTGTCATACTTGCTTCCCGAGAACATGGAAGTGAGCCGGGGTTTGGAGAGGGTAACATGGCACCATGGGTGCAGAACCCAAAGGGGATCTCAGCATGAAGGCAGAGCTTGACCTACATTAAAGCCTAAGGCTCCTCACATCGAGCTCAGCAGGCTTCCCATCTGGGTTCCACCAGGCCTGCAGCACATGCTGAGTCCAGCCACCAGCAGGGCACAGCAGGGGCTTTCCTCACAAGGAAGGCACGGATGGGGGGGGGGGGGGGAAACAGCTGCTTGGATGGACAAATGCCATCTCCTAGAGAACTGCAGATGGCAGAAACTCTTACCTGAGATGCTGCTTCAGTCTGCTCAGTTAATTGAGGGAGAATTCACCTGCTTTGGCAAAGGGGAGATAAAAGGGTCTCCATAAGACACTCATTTGGGAGGTTTTCTCTGGAGACCAATTCTGATTAATCTGGACACACTGGCAGGCCAGAGTTGGCTTTGCTTTTCAGACCCGATGAGCTTGAAGACAGGGGCACAGGTTTCCATGAGTGACCTCAGTGATTCAGCTGCCTCCCCAAGTCTGCTCTACCAAGTGTGTGCCTCGCTCGTCTCCTCCTCTGAGTGCTGGCCAGAGGTCCACCACACAGCTCGTTAGGAGGAGCTCCCCGGCTCTGGTCGCTCTCCCCAGTCTATCCTCACAATGCAACATGCCCCTCCAAACAAAAGGCGCGAGCTGGCTCAATAGAGTACAAGGCTTTATTTGCTGCCACTCCTTAGGAGGCAGTAAGCGTTCCAATTCGACTAGTCCCAGTAAAAAAGGACATGAGAGATTGTAACGTGTTTTCAGAAAATCCACGAGTGTGGAGAAAGGATTGGAAGCTTCACCTCAAAACGCACTGCAGAAGCGATCTCCCAATCACCTGTCCCAATGTCCCACCTCGGCGAGCCCCGAGGCACGGGAAATCCAAACCTGATGGACAGCAAGTGATGCCACCCGACTGTCTCCGAGGCCTGACCCATGTAGTCTCTGCTACAGAAAACCCCAGATCGCCCAGGGCGCCCCGCCTCCTGTCCCCAGAACTTTCTGCTGGCCAGCTCCAGTCCGCAGGCTACCATTTGGAATGGATTGTGCTGTTTCTCTATCTTTGTAAGAAGTCTCGGGCATTCTGCGTTGAGAGTTTACAGGTGGGACAGGGGCATTCTGTCCTCCACCAGCACAGCATCGGCCCCAAACTGGTCTGTGCACTGCTTCACGGTGGCCAGGACGCTCAGCAGCCGCTGCTCCACCGCGTCCAGGTGCAGCTCGGAGAGCACGGGGGCGATGGGGTCGGGGGCCATGGCCGTTTTTAAAGCGGACTTCAGCACACCGTTCTTCAGGTAGTTCAGTCTGTTCCAGGTGGAGACACGAATGCTGTAAAGCAAAGTGTAGGCGAGGTCACACAAAGCCTCTCCCTGCCACATGGCACTGAGAGCCTGCTCGGCAGACAGGGGTCAGGGAGGAAACCAGGCGCCATGGCCCAACGGGAACTCACCTCTGCAGTAGCATCCCTCCCAAGTCATGGGACCCCAGCCCAATCTATTCTTTTATGCGTAAGTAACTCGAGGATCGACACAAAGATTAAGTGTGTTTACCGGGGATGTTTCAAAATGATGTGGGAAATGGAATGAAAGGTCGTGGGATTTCCCCACAAACTTTCTGAAGCTCTTTGGTCCGTTCACGGCAGCGTCTGCAACAGGAGCCCTGGGAAGCAATGGGAAGGTCCAACCACCAGGAAGGAGTTGATCTGGCTCAGCCAGGCAAAGGGCTATGAAGCAGCCTTCAAGGGCATTTTTGAAAGTTTGGTGTGATTCGAAAATGCCTATAATACAATTGTGAGTGGATTGAAAAAAGGGAGGGTACCTAGTCACCCTCGATCTGTGTGTATGTGCATATGTATTTGTACACACTCATGATTAGAATGAAGAACTCTAGAATGTTCACAGGAGTTACCCTTAGAGGTTAACGGGCAATTTTTATTTTCTTCTTTACAGGCAGGCCTCAGCTACAGATGAGATCCGTTCCTGTTGTGTCTAATTTGTCGGTAAGCCAGAGCAGGTGGGCCTTCTGAGTCGGAATTGGAGGGATTTTGTGGTTGTTTTTCCCAGTGATTGAGAAGCTGCCTGTGCAGCCGAGGAAGGTGACTGTGATGGAAAATTAGGCGGGGTCAATGTGATGCAGGTGTCCATGTAGGGCGAATCCAGATACAGGAATAGGCAAGTGTGAGTTTGTAAATCACTCACAGTAACCCAGAGCCTTACTGTGTGTTTCTAGTTTTAAGACATTTCTAATTTTATATTATAAACAAGACCAAGTATATTTTAAGACCAATATATTTTAAGACACTTATTTTTCTTAGTTATTTCACCAACTAATGAGGATCTTTTGTTTATCCCACCAGAAGAGGTACTCAGGTGGATGAATGGGGATGACTAGGTATGCAGAAAAGAGGCCTCTTGTCCTGCAGCTATTTAAAGAGTACGTAATACAACAGACAAGGTACTAATTACCTAAATCTATGGAATCCTGCTGCACCTCAATAAGAAAAACACAAATAATCCAATTAAAAGGGGCGCAAAGGACATGAGAGTGCAATTCACAAGGAACAACATTCAAATGGCTAACAAAGACAGGAGGAGAAATTCAGGATCACTGGCCATCAGAGAGATGCGAAACAAAACGATGATCAGCTACACCTTACACCCACAGTGATAGCTCAATTAAAAAAATAAACAGAGGACCACAAATGATGGAGAAGGTGCGGAAAGACTGGGACTCTTATACGCTGCTCCTGGGTTTGAAAATAGGTACAACCACTGTGAAAAGCGACATGGTACTACTGAAAACAACTAGAGATGCCTATACACTCACTGCCATCGAGTCAACGTTAACCCATAACAACCTTGTAGGACAGGGTAGACCAGGCCCTATGAGTTTCTATGACTGTAACTATGTATGGAAGCAGGGCGCCTGGTGGTTTCAAACTGCGGACATAAAGGACTGCAGTGTAACTGTATCCACTATGCCACCAGGGCCCTTCAGAAATACCATACAAGCCAGCAATTCCTCTGCTGAGCATATACCCTAGAGAAATCTAGACACAGAACATGAATAGGTGTATGCTCTCCCACAGTTCACAGTAGCAAGAAGCTAGAAACAGCCCACAGATGCCCATCAGTAGAAGAATGGATAAATAGGTACATAAACAGTAGAATACTATGCATCTCTAAAAAACTCTGAATAAACACTAGGATCAGAAATAACATCCGGGGTTTTAATGCTTGTCTTCAAACATCCAAGTGAGGCACCAGCTAAGTCTACATGGAAGCACACCAGCCTGAGTGATCCAAGGATCATAAATAATAAAACCCAAATCCCAAAGCGGAAGTGGTATCAGAGTTACATTGTGAACACCCAGCTTGCAGAAGGCTATGGATGACAGTGGAAGCCCAAGATCCATTTGCAGGGCCCCGTGTAGAGGAAGCCTCTGGTGACTCCCCTGACCACAGTCAGAGAGTGAGTAGCTTTGTCATCACACAGAGAGCATTGTGAAGTCGAATGTGGCAGCTGTAGTTAGGTTAAAATGTAATACCTAAGAATCTCATCTCCATTTTGACCCATTTAAACTTTGTTTTTAATATAATATTTTCTATTTTTTCCCTGTTTTCTTTTTTGATTGAGGTTTTTTTCAATTTTGTCTAGACATTGTTGGTATCTACTCCCTGGGTCTTGCACGAATTTCTGCACATGAAGTGCAGGACAGGTGATCTACAGGCCAGTAACTGATCAATGCTTACCTGGGGCCTGGCCAAGAAGCCCAGGTGGGTTAATGGGCTGTGATCCACATGGAGCGGTGTGTGAAACCATCGGCTGCTCCACCGGAGACAGAAGGGCTTTCTCCTCCCGTAACGAGTTACAGTCGCAGCAACTCGCAGGGCCAGGTCTGCCCTGTCCCCTAGGGCTGCTGAGAGTCGGGGTCCACTTGATGTCGTTAAGAGTGTTTTGTGTATGTGGGGCACGGTGGGGGGACTCGGGGTCATGGGAGCTAATGAGTACAAGAAACAATGTTCTGAAAGTGATGGTGGTGATGACTGCACAAATCTTAATGATGAAATTGCATGTTATGTAAAATAGATGCCAGCAAAATTATTTAAAAATAAAGAGTAAGGAAGCTGCAGCTGTGCTCAAAACGTGGGACAAAGATCCATTAGAAAGGCCTGGTGAGAGTAGGAGGAAAATGTGGGCAAAACCTCAGGAAAATAAATAAATAAATGCCAGGCTTTCTGGTCTGCGAGAGACTGGTAGAACAAGTGAGCTATGGCCCTTAGATCCCGTTGAGGCCTGCCAGCTGACTTAGGCCAGTTGTCCCAGCTTTCAGCCTGATAACTGGCAGGTCTATAAACTGAACAGCAACATGTGCACTTCTTACACCACAGAAGACCACAAAGAACAGCATTTCCCAGGGGGAAGCTCTCTGAGAAGGCAGGAAGAGGAAGGCAAATGGAAACAGTAGACATGGAGGATTTGGTGAGAGTGATTACACTTTGCAGCAGTGCTTCTCACCCTTCCTACCGCCGTGACCCTTTTATTCAGTTCCTCATGTGGTGGTGAGCCCCCAACCAGAAAGTTCTTTTCGTTGCTCCGTCATCACTGTAAGTTTGCTACTCTTATGAATCATAATGTAAATATCTGATATGCAGGACATATTTTCATTGTTACAAATTGAACATAATTAAAGCATAGTGATTAATCACAAAAACAATAATTATATGTTGTGAAATATTTCTAATTACAAAAAAAGAAATTTTGTTTTGAAGCCTGGTGTAGCATGGGTCACAGTCTTCACGCCGGGTACTCGGATGTGGGCGTATCTGCATGTGGGTGGACCCGCCTGGAGACGGATAGAGGAGCGGAGTCTCAGTTCCTAAGACCATTGGAAATATGTGTTTTCCGATGGTCTTAGGCGACTCCTGTGAAAGGGTCATTTGACCCCCAAAGGGGTCGCGACCCACAGGTTTGAGAATCGTTGCTTTACAGGGACTGCAAAATGCGTGTGAATTGCTTGATGGAAAACCAAATGGCTCTGTAAACCTTCACCACAATAAAGAGCTAAAAGTAAAATCCGTGTCCCAGGCAACAGCACCAATAAAACTTGGTGGTGTCCTGTCCTCGCCCACAACACCCATCATATCCCACCTACAGTGTGCACAGCTGAGTTACAAACGGTCTAAATTAAAAGTCACTTCTTCACAGGTATTTATTTTTTTAAGTCTGGATTAGCAAACAAAACCAAACCAGTAAATCAAGAAAAATGACGGAACTCTAAGGAGCTGCCTCTCTGAGCACTGTCATGAGCTCTGGCCGTGTTCGATCTCTATGGCTGGCAGCTCCCAAACACGCCTGTCACGTAGACCTGCCCTTCTTAACAACTGCAACGTTCCACAGCCACATTTCCCACCGCGGCAGCCCTTCCTTGTGTTCACAGCATTGAGGATCAATGAGATGCTGGTGGGGGGTCAGTGGTTGCAGCCCGGTCGACCCCAACTCATGGAGTCCCAGCGGTGTCAGAGAGGAGCGGCGCAGGGAGGTTTTCAATGTGTGCCCTTTTGGAAGCAGTTTGCTAGGTCTTTCTGCCCAGGAACCTCAGGGAGTATGACCTGCCAACCTTGCAGCTGGCATTGTTTCATCTTTGTGTGCCTCAACTGCCATTCTGTTTCATCACTGTGGGACCCCTGCAAGCCTGTTGGTAGCAGCTGGGCACCATCTAGCTCCTCTGGTCTCCAGGTTATGAGAGCTGTATGATTTATGTGGACAACTGCTTTCCTGTATCTTTGCATTTTTTTTCACTCCTCTTTACCCCAAAGAGGAAGGACCAATAGTTATACTGTTGATGGCTGCTCACAAGCCTTTCTTTTATCCCCCAGCCACCACTCACCAAGGTCGGCTGGAGATAGACCGCTGCCAGTCACATCTGTGTCAGCGGCATGTCAGAGCCTGCAGAGGCAGTATTTCCATCCTGCTTTTTGGGGGTGAGTGTGGTCTAAAGAAAATGCTTGGAAGTAGCCATAGAAAAGATAACTACTGAGGGGTCCCTCCTCCCTCTTTGGGGTAAAGAAGATTTGATTAGATTTATTTTCCAGGGACAGAAAGGAAGGAAATTATTTTCTGATATTTAAACCAATGTGGAATACATATTATTGACTCCACTGTCACACGTATTTCATATAAGACTTGAAGTGGATTCGTGCTTTGGGTTACCTGTCCTCTACCTTTCCCTGCTCTCTTGTCCCAGATCTCCCGAGGCTCTTCCCCGCACACGTCCCAGGACAACTGAACGCCCAGAACACAGCCGTGCGGTAGCGGAGCCAGCAAAGGAAGGGAAGACGGCACACATTAGCGGTGTGCCTAACTTACATGCAGCACTGATAGAGAGGGGCGAGGATGCTTCTCTCATCCAGCGAGGGGTTCCCAAAGCTGAAAAGTAAATCAAAACTTAGTGAACTCGCGGGAAGTGCCAGTTCCCTTCTTAGTATCACAGTCTATCAGAAACCCAAATGTGATCCCAGATCATTTCACACTCCAACAGCTCCAATTGCTTCAATTAAACTGGGCATGACTAATTAGATATAGGCTCTCCAGAAGCCTCCTTGAACATCAAACAAGTACACCCATTTACAAGGACTTTTCCTACCAAGATCTTGCAAAGTGCTGGCACCTAACTATGGTAGCACAGTGTGGCATGGACAGCCTGGCAGGAGACCCTATCAGGCCCCAGACCTGACAGGTGTCTAAGGACTGGGGGAGAAACCAAGGCTATTCCGATCCCACCAAGGAGCACACGGCCTTTACTTGTGAAAAGAATTCCTCCTTGTCCCCCCTCCCCAAGTTCCCGTTGGAGAGATTCCGATGTTGTGCACTAAGTACCCTAACAGGCTCAAAGCTGTGGTGAGCATGAGCGATGTAGGACCTCAAAAGGGGAGAGCTGAGCCTGGAAACACTGTCCACCTTGCCCGCTGTCAGGGACACTCCCCTCAGTAACTGGAGACCGCAAAGAGCCAAGGATCAAGGCAGTGATGCCAGAGTATATTTCTACAGCACAGAGACCTTTTCTTTTGAAATAAACACTCTCACACAGTAGGGATAAGGATTTTCCACAACAGGGATTGCACTGGCCACCAATGGCTCTGCTGTGATGGGGCGAGGGGGCAGCAGGACAGGCTACAGCACTGTAGCTGCCACCGTCTGCACAGACACAAGAACAAGACATCTTGTTCTGGGCAAGTTTGTGGCATCGTTAGCAAGTGTCCAAGTGGTCTGTGCTGAGGATCCAGGTCTCAGCTTATCCCCTGTGGCAATGGTAACAGGAGTGACCTGGTGCCTGGAAAGTGCTGGGCTCGAGGGGGATTATTTTCTTTAGCAAACACTTATTCAGTCCAACTCAAAATGGTATAGAACTGAGCACCATCAAGAATGTAGACAGCAAACTGGAAATATGTTCCAAATACCTCAATAAACATCAGGACAAAAAAATACTGCCCAATACAGACAATAAAGAAAGGAAGGAAGGAAGAAATAAGGTTTTTCCACTTATTCAAAACAAACTTGTTTTGAGATAAAAGTAACTTGGTTTTTAAACATAACCACTCTTTTCCCATCATAACAAAAAGTCCAGGCCTAGACTGCCAGAGCTAAATAGCCGATCAGCAAGTTACTCTAGAAATTCCATGAACCCGGGAGAGAATAAATTTAAGAGGAAGCTCCATGTTGTATGAACTGTGTCACTCTCAAGCCTAAGCAGCATAGTGAATGAGGAGTGAAGTGGAGGATAAGTTAAACCGCTGACTTCCAGGTCTCAAGGGTCTCGCAGGAGTCGTGGTTGTGCTATTAAGTAAGCAAAGTCTGTGGTGCAAATCCTTCCGTGTGAGAAGGATGGGGCTGTCTGTTCCCCTACAAGTTTACACCCTTGGAACCCTGACCTTGGGTCACTTGAGTTGGAATTGATTTGAAGACTGTGGGGTTTTTAAGTGGGTGAAGAGCCCTGGAAACACTGCAACTCTTTGGAAAGAAGCCCCCTCTCTACCTGGGGGAGGAGGGAATCCGAACCTTCTGAGTCAACAGGTACTGTGAGAGCAAAGATCCTGAGCTCACGCCACTTTAAGACACTCATGGGTTTTCTGAACAGGTAATATCAGCACAGGGTGCACAAACGTCACAAGGTACAAAAGGACATGGCCTACCAGTCATGTCCCCTCCCTTTTCCTGTGCGGAGGAAAGCACCCGAGAGGGGACGGGAAGGATCCTTTCTGGCAATGGCTCTTTGGGTCCCTGCCAGGCCTACCTCTTGGCATTATCGAGCAGGATGAGCATGCTGGCGCCTTCGTCGT
Source organism: Tenrec ecaudatus (assembly GCF_050624435.1). NCBI lineage: Eukaryota > Metazoa > Chordata > Mammalia > Afrosoricida > Tenrecidae > Tenrec > Tenrec ecaudatus. Next base: position 192,594,400 of record NC_134530.1, on the reverse strand, counting down.
CCTGGAAACTCTCATAGTGATGGCGGTCGGCGTTGCCAAGCAGGTAGTCAAAGAGGGCTGTGTCGATGATGTCCAGGAGGCGAGGGCCCGAGTCGTAGGGGGACGTTCTCTTCACGGCGTCGCAGTAGCTCTCGTCATACTCCCACCTGCGGCAAGCAGCACGTTGGGGTTAGCTCCTGCACTTGCACTCGGTACGTGCTCCCACCCAGCAGGCTCCTCTGGCAGCCACAGCCCTGAGTGTGGGCCAGAATCGGGGACTTAAGCATGGCCCACAGGAGCATGTACCTGGCCAGTTTGCCCTCTCGGTAAGTCCTGCCCCAAGGGTGTCTGTGCTTCTGCAGGGGCCACACGTCAGGGAGCCAGAGCGTGACAGATCCCTCCATTATGTCTCCATCGGCACACGCTGGCTCTGTCTCCCGGCAGTAGTAACATTTCCCATAGAAACAGGTACTGTTTCCTGAAGGAGAAGGAGGAGTCAGACACACTGAAGTAAACAAGGAAGATTCCAAATTCTGCCCCCAAACAAAGCAGCAGAGAACATCTGCGAATGAACAGGTGAGTGGATTTTCCGAACAGGTAATGTATGCACCCAGGGTAAAAAAAAATCACAAAGTACAAAAGTGCACATCCTCAAAGCCATTATTTTCCTCCCTCTTTGTGTCCCTTCTACCCAGTGTCTCTCTGGAGTCAGCCACTGTCCATATTTTCTGAACTCCCTTTAATTCAAGGAAAGAGACGGCCTCTTCTCCTTCATGAGGGCTCAGAATCTGGCCAGAGTGCCCAGGGGAGACGGGGGCAGGTCTGGTGCCAACGAGTGTCCTGGAGTCTGGTTCTAGGAAGGAGGGTTTGAGCACGTTAAGTCTGCTCAGCAAGGACGGTGGGACAGTTTCTGACGGCTGGAGAAGGGAGTACATTTACAAAAGAGGAAGGCTAGAATGAATGCGGGCAGAGCTAACTGGAAATGTTGTGAACTGAAGGTTTGAGCGCGGGGCACAAAGATATAGAGAAAGACACAGACCGGTGCTGCTATGCGCCTCAGAAGGAACCCTGTCCGGCCCTGAGCCACGCCCTCAGCTGCTCCTATGAGCGAGCCCATCAGGAAGGCTACGACATGAGTATGCAGACACACACCCCCTCTCCTTCCCCCGTCCACCGAGAAAGCTAGACACAGAGGCTTGGGAGGGCTGAGCACACAGTACCTGCACGCCCGTTTCTGAAGCCTCCTTTGTGTCAATGTTCAAAGGAACCAAGGCTCCTTGGAGAAGGAGCTGACTCCAGGCTGGGGCGGGGAAAGTACAAGATAAGCCTGGAACATGCTGTTGAGTGAGCACGTGCTCAGAGAACGAGGGGGGCTTTTCAGGGTGACACAGGAGCCAGCAAGCTGCCACTGGCTACTTCCGTGGCAGTTTGAGCAGCAGCACACATAATGGCTGCAACAAACTGTGCTGAGCAAAGTACGAATCCATCAAGCTCACAGAGGTTTATAGATGTAGGAACAATGAGTGGAATTAGAAAATCGCCATTTGGTAACTACTGTAGAAATAATCATTCAGGCAAAGATTACTAATTCATTGCTGTAGCAGATTAAAGTTTAATAAGGAAAAGACTGGAGGGGGGTTTCAACAAGTTGATGGAAATGGAATTAAAAGATCATGGGATTTTTCCAGTAACTTTCTGAAGCCCCCTCTTCTGACATAGTTCTAGAGCATAGAGAACAGGTTCCCAAACTTAATTGGCAATACATCCCCCATTGAGGAAAAAAATGTCTCAGCACTCTCTCAGCAATTAAAAATGTTTGCACTACAGCCCATAATCCAGGATGAAACTTCTGTAGCCCCCCCCCCCCACACACACAGTGTCATTCCAGCACCCCAGGGGGCACTGTTGCCACTTTGGGACACTGCTCTGGAGCCTACCACTACAAGATCCTCAGCACTGACTGTTCGTGAGTACAGCATAGGTATGAACTTGACACTGCAGTGCCCTTGCAGACACACTCTTACTCAAGTGTAAAAGTTAGTACCACCAACATACCCACTCTGTGCGCCTCCTAGGACGTACCCCAACTGCAACACCACCCTGCTTTGGAACACTTGCCTAAATGTTTAAACCACGAGCAAACATCAGAAAAACCCAAACTGAGAGAAACTCTGCCAAGTACCTGGCCTGCATGCTTTAAAATGCCAAGATCATGAACACCATGAAAAGATGGAGGAACTGTTTCCGAATGATGGAGCTGGCTAAAAAGACATGACGACTGAATGCACCCTGTGATCCTAGTAGGAAACCTGGACTCCCAAGAGGACATTACACGGACAAATGCCCAAGTCTGAATAGTGCCCAAGGGTCAGAGGGTGGTACTGGGTCAATTCAACATCCTGCTTTGGACGGTTGAATGTGGTTACACAGCAGCATGTCTGGATTGTTGGAAAACACTTAACTGATGTTTTAAGGGACAACTAGCCACTCACACCTGCAGCCTATTCTCAAGTGATCTCAAAAGCGCCAGCGATAAAGGAATCCGCGAAGGGCACATGAAAGCGCTCTGGATGCCTCTGCAACCTTTACGTAGTCTCAAACGGTTCCGAAAGATTTTTAAAGCTGTAAAATTAAAATAAAACCTAGGGAGTGTGTTCCTGTGAGACATTCCTGAGGAGAAGCCCCATGAACCCATGGACCTAGCCCTGGGTGCGGGAACAGCCCGGGGAGCCCCCTACCAGCGCTGAGATGCTTACACACTCACTGATTCGGCTTTCCTCCTGTAGTTGGTGTCACTGCGTGTGTTTTGTGAGACTGAGGAGGACTCTGTAGATTGGTGTTGGACACAGGGTCTAATGTCGGACTTATGGGCTTGGACTGGACTGGGTTGGGATGCTTTCTTAATGTACAAGTACCCTTTATATAAAACTCTCTCCTATAAAATATGTGTTTATGAATTCAGTTTCTCTAGTCTACCCAGACTAACACAAGGAGTAATATTTTTCCTACTCTCCATTAAATGTAGCCACTAATGGGGCTATATTCCTTTATGTAATAAAGTCTCACAGATTCTTTTTAACTGACTGTTTATGTTTCTATGTTTGTGTCCTTCACATTTTTCAATATTTTTAATTCCTGGCACCAAAATAAACAAATAAAACAAACCCTCTGCCATCGAGTTGACTCCAACCCACAGTGACCCTCTATAGGGTTTCTAAGACTACATCTTTTTAGGAGCAGCCAGCCTCGCCTTTCTCCCTAGGAGCAGCAGTAGCTTTGAACCGTCAATGTTGTGGTTAGCAGTCCCACTAACTAGGGCTCCTAACAGCACACAATAAATAGAAACAAGTCTCCTACAGACCTACCCACAAACCTGACCACATTGCGCTTCTTTACCTTTCCGACTAAACAAGATTTGAACCAGCTGAAAGGTAAACCACATCTGGAGGCCCTGGTGACATAACAACCTAAGCACTTACAAGCCAAAAAGATGGCAGTTCAAACGCACCCAGAGTCATCTCAGAACAAAGGCCAAAAGCTCTCAACACTGAGTCTGTGGAGTGTATTTTACTATGCACCCCTGGGTCACCATGAGGCGAGGCAGACTCCACAATAATTAACGACCACAACAATAAACTACCCTTGTTTATCAGGATAAAAATAGACTCTTAAATTCAACTCAATCCCATTATGAATACCAGCAGCCCTTTTAGAGTCACTAGAAATGCTAATTGTAAAGATAATAAGGGGAAAAAACCTTGAACAGTAGGAGCTAGGGAGAGACCAGTTCTACCAGTTAGCTATCAAAGCAAAGTTCTCATTACAGATCTGCTCAGACAATGTCCAGTGGGCTAGAATAGGAAGTGCAGAAACGGAGGCACACGTAATGAAACATTACTACAGCGGAAAAAGATAGACTCCTGCAGTAAATTCTAGGGGGACAGCTGGCAAGCAGAAAGTTCACAGCTCAATCCTACACACCTCACGTCACACCGGAGGATAAATCCCAACTATGTAAACATTTTAAATATGAATTGAAAAGAAATACATCAACCTTGGTGTAAGCAAAGCTAGCTATGATGTGAAACCAGAAAATTTACCAGAAAAGACACGAGGACATTAAAAAAAAAAAAAAACCAACCTCTGCAAGGCAAAGAAATATTATAAACCGAAGCCAAAGAAACACAAACTGGGAAGCTGAGTTGTAAATGGTCCAGAGTATCAGTTCCTGTAAGACAAACAGCTCAACAGAAACAACCCAGGGCCAAGGGAACAAGTGATCTAAAATCGACGGCGAGGAAAGCATAGGATGCCTGGTAGGGCTTGATGAGGACAATGTAACCGAGAGGAATTGCTGAAACCTGAATGAAGGATGAACATGATGGTGGGACAAGAGAAAAGGAAAAGGAAATAGAGGAAAGAATTAGGAGGCAAAGGGCATTTATAGAGGTCTAAATACAGGTAGGTACATATATAAATATATTTACATAAATGATAGGGAAATAGATCTATGTACATATATTTATATGTTAAGTATCAAAGTAGCAGATGGACATTGGGCCTCTACTCAAGTACTCCCTCAATGCAAGAACACTTTGTTCTAATAACCTGGCATTCCATGATGCTCACCTTCCTGACACGATTGCTGAAGACAGAGCAGGTGCATGGGCAAATGTTGTGTAGAAAGCTGATAGTGCCCAGCTATCAAAAGACATAGCGTCTCGAGTCTTAAAGGCTGCTTAAACAAGCAGCCATCTAGCTAAGAAGCAACAGTCCACATAGAAGAAGCACATCAGCCTGTGTGATCTTGAGGTGTTATTGGGATCAGGTATCAGACATCAGAAAGCCAGAACAAAAAAATTGTATCAATGTGAATGAGGGGGAGTGCAGAGTGGAGACCCAAGGCCTATCTATAAACAATTGGGCATCCCCTTACAGAAGGGTCACAAGGAAGAAACGAGCCAGTCAGGTGCAGTATAGTACCAATGAAGCATTACAGCTTTCCTCTAGTTCTTGAATGCTTCCTCCCTCCATTATCATGATCCCAATTCTATCTTACAAATCCTGCTAGATCAGAGCATGTACATGGGTATATATAAGACCTGGAAACATAGGGAATCCAGGACAGATAAACCTCTCAGGCCCAATAATGATAGTAGGGATACCAGGAGGGTAAGGAGAAGGTGGGGTGGGGGTGGGTTGGGGAGAACCAATCACAATGATCTACCTATAACCCTCTCCCTGGGGAATGGACAACAAAAAAGTGGGTGAAGGGAGACATCGGTCAGTATAAGACATGGAAAAATAATGGTTTATAAATTCTCAGGAGTTCGTGAGGGAGGGGAAAATGAGGAGCTGATACCAAGGGTTCAAGTAGAAAGAAAATATTTTGAAAATGATGATGGCAACAAATGTACAAATGTGCTTGACACAATGGGTGTATGTATGTATTGTGATAAGATTTGTATGAGCCCCAATAAAATGATTTTAAAAAAAGAAAGACAGCTAACGAAAACACAAATGGCTCCAAAGCCCAATAAGAAGCTGCGGAGGATGAGATGACGTCTGTGTGTCACAAAGGGTTAAGTGCTGGACTGCCCAGAGGTGCCTCAGAAGACATGCCTGGCAGGTGTTCTGAATATGAATCAACTCACCAGCAATGACCAGCAGCAAACACTGGCCAGGCACAAAGCGGAAGTCGCTAGCACACGGTTAGCAAGGCCCAGGGAAACAGGCACTCTGTTACTGTTCACAGTGCAAACTGGTGAAACGTCTACAGAGAACTGCTTGGCCAGGCCTGTAAGCATAAAAAATGCACGTGCCCTTTATAGGGGAATCCCATCAATACACTTGGATATATTTGCTTGTGTGCGAAATAATGTCCGTACGAGGTAGCAAAACTTTAAAGTCAAAACTTCAGAATGACCTACATCCATGTGCAATGGAAAACAAGTCAGCCAGCCCAAGTGTCCTGCCACAGAGCTGCCTCAGACTAGAGCATAGAGCCCCGGGTTGTTGTGGCTGTCTTCTCGATGAAAGCCTATCACTGGGCCTCTCCTCTACAGTGCTGTTGGGAGGTTCAACCCGCCCACCTCTCCCTTGTCGATGAGTATGAACAGAGACTGGTTAAATGAACTATGGTGGTACGTGGGATAATGGAACACTTTGCAATGGGTAAAACGAAAGAATACAGAAGCTCTGTGGTAGTTACGTAATTTCATGTCAGCTTGAAAAGTGTTGGGGTAGCAACCTGTCCATCGGGTCACAGCTGACGGTGCTTCCATGGGGCATGGCCATGGCCGTCTCATAAGGAGGGCCCTGAGGACCGCCGACCCACCCCCTTCACCTTCCTGCTAAGCGACCTTAGTTGCTCCCAGAGCCCTATGCTGCTATCACTGCCATTGTAGCCACAAGGCTCTGCACTCACCAACCTGGGATCTTCCTGCATGCTGCATCATTGCTTGTGACCATGTGAGCTGAAGAGGGACTTACTAGCATTGGACTCATGGACTTGAGTTGGACTGGGCTGAGATGTTTTCTTGAAATACAGTTACTTCTTGATATAAAGTTCTTTCTTACTGTGATAGTTTTTTGTGTCAACATGGCACCCATAAAAAGACAGGGGTGGAGTTTAGCCTGTCAATCAAGTTGTAGCTTGATGACTTCATTTGGAAGTGCCACCGAGATAAGATGGCTCTCTGGAGGCGGGCCATCCCTCTCTCGGCTTTTACCCTGGAGATGCGTTTACCACCATTAGATCCACGGAACTTTGCACCCACCAGCCTATGATCTTCCTGCATTCTGTATCATCACATGAAGAGGGATTTAAGGACTTGATTTGGACTGGGCTGGGATGTTTTCCTGATAACACAAAAAGTTTCTTGATATAAGGCTTTCTCTTATATGAATGTCTCTGGATTTGTTTCTCTAGTCAATTCGGGCTAACCCACTCTGTGTGTGTGATGTAAGACAATTCCCAAGACACAAAATCAAAGAATACTATGTAAAAAAAATAGAGTACTATGTAGAAGTATGTAAAGTGTGCCATACTTTGTATCAATGGTAGTTAACAGACAAATAAGTAGAACCCAATACCACTGGGGTTCCTATTTTGTATAAATGAGTCAAATAATGTAGATAGATAGATAGATAGATAGATAGATAGATAGATAGATAGATAGATAGATAGATAGATACTGAATTATGTGACTGTAAAAAGATTTTAACAGTAAAAATATGGTCACACAAAAAATATATCCACCTTAAAAACACTGCCTGATGCACCCAACCTACTGTATATAGGATAAAATACAAACTAAAAAGAAAAAAATCCAAACTCCTGAGGTTGGTAAATACGCCTTGCATAACTGGAAGAAACACAGAGCACTGTGTAAGAGTGGGGTTAGGAGTCTGAGATCATGAGTTATAATACAGTACATAGGTCAAGGAGCCTGGGGTGGTGAGTTGGGACTTTCTGACTCTCCTGACGAGTTATAGTCTCGGACACCCACAGGGGCAGTTCAACCTTGTCCTAGAAGGTCGCTATGAATTGGTATCAATTCAATGGCAGTGAATTTGATGTTTGGAATACAGACATTGTACTTACGACCCCCTTCCTCACTCACTAACTCTGCATACACATTGATTTCTGCTACACCACAGTATCTTTAGCTTGCCCTACTCTTGCTCATCCTCCTGTCCAAGCTCTATCCTCTACCTGGAACAAGGCTCCAGGCACTGGAGGAGAGAACAAGTACTTCGATATTGTCACTAATCTCTAATCTGAACTTTAGCATTTCCTTCCACTATGAAGGCAAAGAGTAAACCAGAGTAGCTACTACCTCTGACTTCCTCATGGTGTCCCTGGGTGGCAACAATAATTAAGTGCTCATCTTGGGGCCAGAGAGGTGTCTCAGAAGGCAGGCCTTCCAAGGTCACGGCCTTGAACACCTCAAGGAGCACAGGACTATTCAGCAGCACCTGGAGTTGCTGTAAGCAGAAGGTGGCTCCCTGACGATGAACGAGAACATGCTCTATCACCAAGAGACAGCTAAGGAGATATAAATATCTCAAAACCAGTTATATTATCAGTTTGCAATTAGATTTATATTAGATCGTTGCTCAAAGCCTAAAAACCCAGTGCCAATGAGTTGAGTCTGCCTCATATGGCCCCTACAAGACAGAGCAAAATTGCCCCTGTGGATATTTGAGGTTGTAGATTTCTCTCCTTAAAGCAGCTGGTGGATTTGAACTGCCAGCATTTTAGTTAGTTTAGCAGCCAGCACTTATAACCACTTTGCCACTAGGGCTAGCCAGATTAGTGCTAGATCTTGTTATTCAATGTGCATGTTACTGTATCACAGAGTTGATTTAGTTTTCTAATAAAACAATACTTTAACTTTGGTGGTTTCCCATAGTGCTGGTCTACATATTTTATCTAATGTTAAAACGTTCCTCTGTTGCATAAGAGGCTGCTAACGGGGTCTGTGGCACACAAAAAGGTTAAGAATGTCAGAAACCCAGAATGTTCTTTCACACTGTATCTCTCTGGGAAACGACTATTCTCTCCCTTTCGCCTCACTGTCATCAAGTTGATTCCAACTCACAGCCCCTGTGAGTGGGCAGGGCAGCCTGCTCCTATTGATTTCTGAGACTTTGCAGGAGCAGACTGCCTCATCTTCCTCCCTTGAAGAAACTGACGGGTTTGAACCACCAACTCTTTAGGGGCTACAGGTAACAGCCCTGTTAGAGACTTGGTTAAAATATTACCTCAATGATCACGTTGGCCAATCGTCTTAAGCCCTCTCTGCATCCTTCCCACAAGCCCTCATGCCCTTTGTTAGCAGGACGCCTTCATTAGGCAACATTCCTGGAAGGCAGGATTGCTGTGTCATTCATTTATATATATACAGTATTGACATGCACTGTCAATACTGTATGTTGAATGACATTTCACTGAATAATTGAATGAATATAAGCAAGTAAGAAGATGTAAGGTTTTAGTGTCTTAATATCTAGCTTGGGATGCTGGCAAACAAGTAGTACCCTTGTGAGCTGGACAGTCATCGATCTCTCGAAGCTTCTTTCTCAGGTGGGAAATGTAGCTAATGACCCCTCCCCTAAGTCCTGTGCCCAATTCTCAAGAGGATCAAATAAAGTAACCGTGTCTTAGTTACCGATTACTGCTATAGTCGAAATATGACAGGTGGGAGCTTCAACAAAGATAAGCATTCTCCACAGTTCAGGAGGCTGGAAGTCCAAATGCAGGGCACCAGCTGGCTGAAGGGGGAGGCTTTGTCAGCTCTGCACAAAGGCCCTTGACATCTTCCCACCTCTGTGGGCCCCGTGTGACTTGGAGATTTCCATGTGTCTTGGCATCACCTTTTCTGGGGCTAGGAGGTTCAGTGCAGGGCCTTGGATCCAAAGGACTAGCTCTGTCCTGAGCTTTCTTTTCTTGGTGACAGGACTGTCCTTCCTTTTCTGCTTGCTTCTCTGTCCTTCACCTCTGATATGAAAAAGGAGATGCGGATCACACACCTCAGGGGACTCCTCCCCCATCAGAGCTAGGCTGTGGCCTGAGTATGGGTGTTGCACCCCAGGCCAATCCCCTTTCAAATGACTGACTCATCAGATCACATTACGTGTCGTCATTCAGTACACAACTGCCAAACCATGAAGAATCATGGCCCAGCCAGGTAACACATTCTGGGGGACAAAATTCAATCTGTGATATCATGTCAAAGTGCTTTTTTGCAAGGTATTTAGAATTTAGTTATTATTATTTGCAAGGTATTTAGAATTTAGTTAAAATTCAATCTGTGACATCATGTCAAAGTGCTTTTTGGGAAGGTATTTAGAATTTAGTTATTATTTTGCAAGGGACCACAGCACCTCACAATTTTCCCCATTCCCGTCATGGCTACAGGCAAATTGTCCATTAGTACTGTTTTAAAAATTGGGCTATGGTCATCATTTTATTACGCACCTTAACTCCAGCCAAATTCCTCTACCTTCTGGGCACTCAGAAATTCGCTGTTCCCAAAAAGCACCGATGCTGTTGTTCTAATGGTGTGGGGGTGATGGCTGAGTCCTGACTTCACAAGGAAGGAGCATTAAAGGCAACCTCAGCCCCAGGTCTATTCCTATAAGGTGGTTACAAAACAACCTCTACCCTCCAACTTTAGTACCAATTCTGACGCCAATTTTCCCTCCTAATCACTCTCTACTTCTGTTTTTGATAATTTACTGAGATGGCCACAAAAACCCCTCACAGACAATACTCATCATCAGGGGGTTTAATTAGGGAAATTAACAGGGTACAATTTAGGACCAGAAATGCTTGAGATACATTTTGGTGAGGCAGGACTCTTTCAGGTCCTCGGATTCTCAGTCACATGGCCCCTTGGTCTCTATCCTGACCATGTAATGTCACAAATCTCTTTAAGTGGCATTAATAAATGCCAAAGGGTCAGACTACTCCACCATAAGTCTCAACTGATGGTGTTCAGTTCTAGCTTAGATAAAGTGTTGGAGTTACCCAACTCACCAAGTGAGCCTGCTGCCCCAAGGTATCCCCTCAGCTTTACTCGATCTGTGGGCCAGGAATCCCATTGCTCTGGCTCTTGGTCTTGCTGCTGCTACCCCCCCTAATGTTCTCTGCTATTACTGCTTGGTCTTCTGGACGGAACAAATACAGTGCAGGGACCTCAGGTCCAAAGGATGTGCTCCACTCCTGGCTCTTCTTTCTTAATGGCAGTGAGATACACCTGCACCCATCCAATCCCACCCCACTCCCAATCTTGCTTCTGAGGTGACTCATTTTATATCCAGCAGGTTGGCAAAACCTGTTAGAGTTCCAAGGTTTTATGATCACAATGAACCCTGCTAACCATCACTCACAGTTAAGTTATATAATCCTCTCAGCATCTTCCCCCAGCTTCTCTTATCCAGCCCATAAAGAAGAGGAAATACACCGATCGGCAAGGTCCACCCAGGACCTGGACCTGGTGGGAATTACAGACTGAGGTTATAAGAGTTACACTCATTAATTAACTGCACCGTCACACCTGTGTTCTTTCAGGCCTTAATATTCCCATGATCACTTCCTATTACTTTGCCCACCACCCTTCCTTCTCGGCCTGCCTGGCTTACTGCCAATGATTTTTCACTACTCAGTTCAAGGACTAATACCCTTCTCCATGATCCCTCTCTGGCTTCTCCCTTCTCTACTGTTTACACAAGCATGAAAGTTAATTTTGTTTCTCAGGGGAATCAGAGACAGACCCTGGCCATTCTTGACATCCTCTCTCTAACCCAGCACCCAAAAGGAACCAAATCATGTTTGCTGAGCATAAAATCGAACAACCAAAGGTAATTAGTGAGTATGTCAAACAAATCTGTGACATGTGTGTTTGGTTATTTGTAAGAAAAGCACAGCCCTGGCCTTATTAAGTATTTAAATTCTGAACAATGAATCTGTCACAAGTCCTTTATCTATTCAGTTTCACCTCATTTCAAATGTAAATCCATGCACTCTAGCAACGCCAGATGAAGTTAATCTTGCAATGCCTGTTTCTACAGTCCTGTCATAATGCAGGGCACTGACGCACTGAAAATGCCACCATGCAGAGGCTGAGGCAAGGGACCACAGCACCTCACAATTCTCCCCATTCCCGGCATGGCCACAGGCAAACAGGAGTGAGCATTTTAGCTGAGATCCCTTACCTCAGAGTGACCTAATGGAGAACAGAGGCCACGGGGACTGTTGCCAGTTGCATGCACAATGAGTCACTGGCTAACCCCTGCAGAGGAGGAAGGAGGCAGTGCTGATCTTCCAGGCCCCAGTGCAACCACACAAGAGAACGCCTGTCTGACCTTCTGACAGAGCTGCCTTAAGGCTTCCTCAAGCCTAAGAAGACAGGAGATAGTCCTAAGGAAGTACATGCAAATGGGAAACAAAAACCCAGCCAAGCTAATGATACACAGACAGTATTCTGGCCAAACCTGGTTTTGAGAAGTAGCTTGAAGACCAGGAAGACAGCAAAAGTTTTAAGCGACCGCTCACTTCTGGTTTTGCAGACACAACAAAGGACATGGGAGAAATTTTCAATTCCCCACCCATCTACTTTTGATTCATGTCTCGCAGTAACCTGAGGACAGGTTGCCTGATTTGCTTTTGTATTATCTTGAGCTTTTCAGTTCCTGAAAGTCATGAACAGCTTGCTCAATGATATGCCATTTAACATATTAATTATTCCCCTACTGAATATACTCTATAATCTTCTTACCTACGGTTAGGAAGGTACTCAACAGCTGCTCCGTAGCAACAGGCTTGATCTCTGTCCGCAGATTAACAAATCTGCCAACCACCAAGGGGGCTCTGCGGAAACCCAGAATCCTAGTTTGGAAGGTTGAAGACAGAAGAGACACATCTTTGGGGTTGCATTTTAAATGTCAGCTTTAGAAATTACAGTGCATCAAGCCAGGTGTGTAAGGATACTGTGGCCAAGAAGTAAATCTTATTGTCAGAGATACATATATTCAGAAGTTTAATGTCATTAAGTTTAATGTCAAGATGCATGTCATTTATTTTTAGTATACTTGAACAAAAAAGGACAAAGGAGAAATATGGGAAATATGAAAAATTGTTAAATCAGGGAAATGAAGGTTAGACTCATTTTACCATTTTTGTTTGCCAAGAACTTTTTCATAGTGATAAGTTAAAAACACATTTTAAGAAACACTAGAGGAAAAATGAGTCTAAATCCATACATGGGTTCACAGCTTTAAATAAAACAGGATACGGACCAAAAAAAACCAAGTAGGTTGTTCTGAAATGATACACATTGAACGAATTAAATATTGTTACTGATGGCCTAAAGGGAGGCTTGGTGGCACAGTGGCTTATGAGCTGGGCTGCTAACTACAAGGTTAGTAGTTTGAGACCCCCAGACTCTCCCAGAAAGAAGAGGGGGCTTTTTTTTCCTGTAAAGACTTACAACCTCAGAAACTACAGGCAGTTCTACTTTGTCCTATGGGGTGGGGTGACTGTGAGTCAGAATCAACTCAACTGTTTCTCAATGGCTTAAAAGCATTACCTTACAGATGAACAAAAGTGTATTTTAAAAATATAAAGCTTCCCGGATAAAAAATATACAGACTTTTTTTTAAAAAAGGAGAATTTCAAATACACAAAAAGCTAACAACAGGGAAAAAAATCCAGCCATCCACAGTTCTACAACCCAAGGATCGCTGTCCACATTTTGGCCCTTATGCATACCTTCCTTACATGTGCATCTACTAACCACACTTAAGCACATCCATACAATTGAAAGTATACTGCATGCAGTTTTGTATCCTAGTTCTCATTCATCATTGTATCATGAGCCTTTCCCCAATGTTATTAGAAATTCTGCTAAAAATGGCTATGTGATAAATAATCTAGGCTGCTGACTCTGTACTAAATCTAATCTTGGAAAAGTCATAGAAGCAAGATCAACAGATTTGTCAAAACAAAAAGATCAAGGGAAATCCCTGAGGCCACAGTGTGGTTTAACCCTAATATAAGAAGGAAACAGACATCCAGAGCCTCGGTGGGCAAGGAGGTTGGGGAAGTTTTTTTCTCCCCAGTGGTCACTGCCAGGCGACACGAAAGGAGCCACTTTAGCACAGAATGGTGATATTCTCCCTCACACTAAACTCACTGCCAATGAGTCAAGTCCATCTCATGGTGACTCTTCAGGACAGAGTGGAACTGTCTCTTTGGGTTTAAATCTTTACTGGAGCAAACAGCCTCATCTTTCCCCCATGGTGCGGCTAATGGGTTTGAACTGTTGGCCTTGTAGTTAGCAGCTCAGTATATTACCCACTAAGCCACCAGAGCTCCTGACCATTTCGTATGGTCATATCAAAACCAAGCACAAACCCACCGCTGTTGAGTTGATTCAGGCTGATCCTATAGGACAGAGCAGAACTGCCTCATAGGGTTTCTGAGAGGGTCACTCTTCAGAAGCTGACTGGCTCACCTCTCTCTCTCTCTCTCTCTCTCTCTCTCTCTCATGGGGGCTCTGTGGTTAGCAGTCTACCACAGAACCACTACACCACCAGGGTTCCTTTGTGGAAGGTTAGAGAGATGAAGACACCACTGTGAGAAGTAATGGAGGGTATGTCGATAAACAGTATCTTCGTATTTTGTATTTTAGTTTAATAAAAGTTCTGTGATTTTGTTAGCAATACTTTTTTACTTACCTTTGTTTAATTTTGTAATAAGCACATATTAAATCTATTAAGATTACATTAAATTAGAATATCTTCTCTTAGTTTGTTTTAATTTTTTCAGTGTTCCTGACACCAGTTACTGTTTTTATTCAGTCTACTAAACTTTTCTTTGTGACTTTTAATTATTGCTTTTATGTTTAGAAAATCCTTCCTAATTCAGAAAAACGAAAAGAAAAATCTTTGCTTTCTTCTCATCTCCTTATGGATTCATTTTTAAAAATAGTTTGTGAATAGTGTCTTTTAAAGTTCTTCACTACACTGAGGAAAAAGCTTGTCAGAGATCAATTTTCCTCATAAACTTACTAATTTATAACTCAAATCTTTTTTCTTTTGGAATTATTTTGAGTTTTTAAACTATGCATTTTGGATGAAAGACATTAAAATTAATTATTCAAAAAGTTCATGGGAGGAAAAAAAACCCCATTATTTTTAAATTCCATTTGCCCACGAACTTTTTGAAGCCCCCTCATGTTGATCATGCTATTTGTTTCCAGCACATGGAGGGAAGTCAGTTTTACTTAAAACAAAAAAGAAAAACAGGACTCCTGGCCATGTCTAACTGAAGACCAATTTAAATCAGGGGCTTGAGTTCAAACTTTGATTTTCACCATTCCATTTTATCCCCAAGGACATTTTCCTGCACAGTAATTCAGAGAGGGCATGCCAGAGTGAAATGGCCTAAACCCCTAAGACTAAGGCTGCTTTTCTATCCTTGTGCTGTGCAGACTATGACGCATTCATGAGAAGTGAATGAAACAGTCAAGCAACTGATTACAAGAGCTATGACATGATTAGTGTTGCACCCTTCAGAAGGTGTCCTCCAAGACAGATACTGAAGCAGTACTCAGCGGAGCGCAGCCTGCTGTGGCCACACGTACCTGTCCAGGTGGAAGGCGGCTACCTCCGCGTTGTGTCTATCATAACCAGCATACGGCTCCCCTTCTACCACGTAGTCTCGGCTGTATCTGCAGCGAGAATGGGAAGCACAGATGTAGACAGTAATTACATCAGGACCACAGCTGACAGGACAAGAGGCAGAATATAAACTTCCTAAGTCTGGCTCTGCCCCAGAGACATCTACCGGCCTCGAGGACAAACTGGAATTAGCACTGATTGCTGGTAGCTGGGATGAAGGTCAAATACAGAAGGAACCCAGAATTCTCTATCTACTTCAGTTCTCATTCTATGAATAAACCACAATAGGTGTTACTTTTATCACCATAAAGGGGTTTCAACATTGTTGATACCGGTTAGGTAGAACTACAAGGTAATTTTCTGGAATTAAGAGCTGGGCCATCTCTATATGCCATGGAGTCAAGCTGGACTCACGGTGACCCCATGTGACTCGTGGTTCAACTGTGCCCCATAGGCTTGCATGGTCCTGACCTGTCAGAAGGAGAATGACAGGCCTTCCATATAAGGTGCCTATAAACATCTTTGAAACTCCAATCTTTCAGGTAGTAGCCATGTGTGTAAGCATTTGTGACACGGCTCCTGCTGGGCCTACCCGAAGCAAACCTGTAGCTGTGGAGTCGATATCAACTCACAGTGACCCTACAGCACAGAGTAAAACTGCCCTATAAGGCTTCCAAGGCTGTAGTTCTTAATGACAGCAGACTGCCTCAACTTTCTCCCACAGAGTGGACTAGTGATTTGAACTGCTGGCCCTCTGGTTAGCAGCTGAGCACTCACCACTGTGAAACCTGGTCCTGCAGTAGGTGCTTAATAAATACTCACTAAGATGTTTAGCAAAGTGAATTAAATAAATGAAGGAAACTCTGGCTATGATAAGGATTATAAGGCAGGTTTAGTTCCTATGGGTAAAATGGCCCTTTCTGAGCAGGCAAGGGGTCCCTGTCTCCTTTCAAAGGACACCACCGGGCGGTGAGGGGTGACCACTACTTAACCCTTACCTTAGTAAATCCTTTTTCTTCTCTGGTATTCAGGTTTGTTAGCTGTAACACTAGGGACTGAATGAACTGCATTTCAAACTGAATTCCTAAAATTTGACATCCTTCACTCGACATGAACAAAGGATCATGGAAATTGGCATGTTTCTACTTATCATTAAAAAGGTTTGATTTTACTCTGGTAATTGTGAAGGGTAATATTAAATTCACCTAAAACCATGGCTGTTTGCCTGCCTGCAGTTTCTGAATCAAGAGGAAAGTGGTGAGGTTGTCCTCGGGGACAGTGAAAAACACCTGAGCAGAGACCGAAGCTGAGATGGGCGGCTCCATACTCACACACTCCGATGCCAAACAGCTGTGCGGGAGTAGAAAACAGTACTTCACGTGACTACCGACCTAATGGCCTAAGAACATCAAGTGCAGCAATGCCCACACGATACACAGTCCAGGCAAACCGGTCAAGTATCTATGTGGGAACACGGTCGCATAGCAATGATCACCTGGTGGGACACCACGTCAATACACCCCAATGAATCTTTTTGTCTTTAGTACTAAAGAATTTGTTAGATGTTAGGGTGGCAACCTCCAAAATAAAAACCTCATTTTAAAATACAATCACAGCCAAATCTGACACGAGTCAAGTAGTTTGCGCTGCACCACAGCTGCGAGCCGTGTGCCGTCAGAGGACAGTCTCTGAATACTTGATGTGTCAGGACTCCAGATGAGCCACAGGGAGGCATGTGGTCAGGGGCAGCCTGTTCATTCGAAGGTTTCTGATGCTTCCATAGGCTGCTTGCGGCCAAAAGTAAGTCCCTAGAGAAATCCAGGGGCATTGGGGGTGAGAGGGGGCTGGAGAGGATGGAGTGTTGGAGGAGTTTAAGAAAGGAGGAAGAATCTGGGAGAAGGGACTGCAGTGCAGGTGGGGCTGCATCCTGGGCTCCAGTTCTGGCTCCTCCTCATCTAGGAAGGGAGCAGATAGGCCAGCTGCTCTCCAGAGTCCCTCTGGGTACTTCCTAGGATCCCTCGCTCACTGCTACCCACTCCTACGCCCCTGCTGTCTCCATCCTTTTGCACCACGGCTGCGGGTTTTGACTGTGAAAATCAATTTGCTTCTGGAATGGATAGAGCTACATTGAAAAGAAAAAAAATCACGTTTATGATTCAGGCAGTATGTGTGTATCAAAATCTCACGATCTTCCTAGACATGCCATCCATCTCCATCTATCTCTTGTCTGAGTAGGGGCCTGGGCTGCCAGACTCCAGAAATGCACAAACCACAAGTGGCCATTAAAGAAGGTGCCTGCCTGGCGGCGGCTGTGAAGACTCCAAGCCTCCTCTCGGCAGAGCCATCCATCTTCAGTCACTGACAGAGCAGCAGAATTCCTACAGTAACTGTCAATAAATCCCCTCCATCCTCCTGGTGAAGGGCATTAGAGCCTGACCAAGGGCAATAACGTGCACTCATAAGAGGACTAAATGGCCTCCTTAAGCCCTGGGGGTCAGAAGAGCAATTTGCTGGGTGTTTAAGGACCGAAGTCAATTTCTATAAGCATTTAAACCGACAGCACCTCCGTCCACTGGCCTGCAACAGTACCTGGGACAAGGCAGCGCTGGCCAGTAATATGCCCTGACTAAGAGTGCTGTCACCCAGGGCAGGAGCTGAGAGGGAACAGACTGGCAGCAGGGTACTATGGGGATTCAGGAGCAGAAGGGAAGTTGTTTTCAAGATGGTCTGAGGAGCAGCAACAGGAAGGCGGCAGTAGCTGAAGGAGCCCCATGAAACTGGTACTACTCTAGCCTAGCCACCAGCCTGGGCTCTCCTCTCTTTACCTACGCCGTCTGCAAAGGCCTTAGCTAAGTACTGCTCACCATCAGGATCATGGCCTTCTAACACTTCCCGATGCCCCACAATCCTCCAGTGTAGGAGGCAGGGGTGTAGAAATGATCTCCTCCTCCTCTAAGAGAATGCCCCCCAATGCGTCTGTTTACATACGGCAAGGTTCATTGTCTGTTCCCTTTCTCTCCATCACTCTGCTACAGACCCAGACATCAGGGATATTTCAAACCTAGCCTATGATTCTGGATGGCAGCACTCCAGGTCATCACACAAATCAACAAGGAGGACGACATGTGTGGCGCTCAGAACTCTGACAGCTCGGGGTCAAACCTCCACTGTATTGGTTCCTGCTGGGCGGCCGTGCCAAGCTACTCTTACTCCTTCTAGGCTCCAGCTTCTTCCTCGGAAGATCAGGGTGAAAAACGAAGACACAACAACGCTTTATGTAATGCCTGCCACGTGGTTTCTCCATATAACCATACTCTTCCTTATTACCTGCCTGCCAATCAGACATTCCTCATCTCCAAAAGTCAAACTTCCACATTTCCTATACATCAGACCTTCCATTTCCAAGCAAACAAAGATCCCTTCCATTCCTGGGATGCTGATATTTTTGCTCTCGGCTGCTGGGTATCTACCTATAAAAGCCACTATCATGAAGCAGACTCCAGTTTATGGTGGCCCCGTGTGTGTCAGATTAGAACTGTGCTCCATGTGTTGTCGATGACTGTGTTCTTGTGGAAGGAGATGGCCAGGTCGCTGGGTGGACTTGAATGGCCAGCCTCTCATTAACAGCCCAGTGCAAACCTCTTAAGGACCGAGCTTTATCAAGATGGGTAATATAAAGGGAGCCAGGCTAGCTGCTCTGGTTAATGCTGAATTTTGTACATCTTTCCTCCATATTTCCTCTCCCAATCAGGCAAGACACCCAAAAAGTAAATGCTAACATTTTCCTAAAAACTCTGAGAAACAAAAAACATTTGTCACACAGAGAATTTTAGACACTACAAACTTTGAGACTATTCGCTGGTAACTAACTCCTGGCAAAAGGGAGTGTATGTACATGTGCGCATGCACGTACACACACATACATTTGTGTTAACCAGTTTCAAATTCATACAGCACAGAAAATGCTTTTCAAAAGAACTATACTACATCAATTGTCACACAAATTATTTCTTTGGAGCCCTACAGAAGCTCAAAGGATCACTGCCAGGGCCATACAGTTTGGTCTACTTCTCTAGTTTGGACTCAGGCCTGAGGTGGTGAATCGAGAAACCAAAGTGGCACAGTACCTTGCTTAAACCACATGGAACTGTCACCCACTCAAAACCCACCCCAATTCTGGGCAACCCTACTCTACAGCATCCCAGTCTCGACTTGTGGTTACCAGTCTCGACTTGCATAGTTGACAATTAGTTGCTTATTGTCTAGCAATCTCTAACACTGCATAATAGGTATCTGATAAGAAATTGAGAATAGCTTTAATTGTTAAAAGTTTACTTTCATATATAACTAAAATGTGTCCTGATCACACTACCCAGAAAATGATAAACATAAGAGCTAGAAGAAGAATTCGAGCCTACCCTCTCACTTTATCAGAGAGAAACCCAAGGCAGGAGACCAGCACTCTCTTTTTAATAAATCTCGAGTGAAATGAATGTGTCAACTTTCATAAACAGCTGCTAAAATGAGGACTTACCGCTTAGGTTTGAAGACAACTTTCTGTCCTCCTTCAAGTATCAGTAAGGCTTTCAGCTGTGTGCCTTTATAGCCCACATCAGCTTTAATGATTTTCTTGGTGGCCATGGCGTGCATGACAGCCCCCAGTTCTGGTGTGTCTTCGGGGTACACTTCCCGGGGAACCACCCACTGGGCTGCAATCTCCCAGGGAGACTGCAAGGTGTGGTCCAGCTTGGGCTCCAGCTCCACCCGCAAGCCAGCCATCATTCGGTGGAAAGCCCTCTGGTCCTCTCGGTTGGCAGCTGATGTATCTAAGTTGTCAATCAGGAAAACTTTGGTGAAGATAAAGATGACAAGGAGAACTGCTAACAGCACGACTCGCTGCTTTAGCTTCATGTTGACCTCTTTTCCTTCTCCCTGACCGATCTCTCCCCTTATCAAGGAGCACTGGGAGTGACGGTTAGCAAGGAGATTCCATGCTTAGACACACTGATCCATTTCTTCACTCAGGCGCCTCCCACAATTCCTGCAAGCCCAAGTATAAAGCAAAATTCGATCAGAAATTCTATTCTTTCACCTTTGGATCTCCCGCAAGCTTCTATTACTTACCCTTTTAGCCTTGCTAATCTTATGCTTGAGAAGGCACACTAATTTAAAGTTAACAAGTTCAGGGAAGGGCCCTATAGGTTAAGAACTAGATACCCTGATAATTTGAAAGCAAATATTCCTGCTTTAATTGGGATGCAGAGTCATCTAGAACTTGTGCTGAAAATATACATCAACATTTATTATCTACTCCCAGAACATGGCAATCGGCCTGCTACAAATGCCTACTCATCAGAACAATGAGAAAAAGCACAATAAGGGCAACATATTAAGATACGCTAAACTCCTTAACTTTCATTTCTGTCTTAAAATCCAGAGGACTTCTTCCTGAAAATTCAAAGTCACTAGTATCTGATAACTTTCAGTTCTCATCTTCTCCAAGTGTAAGCTTATTGCACATAGTATGGCTACAGAGTAGTAACTTTTTGGTTAAGCCTAAATATCCAACAATTCTGAATAGGACACTTCCGTTGCTCAGGGATTTAACTACAACACTCCCACACGGATCTTAACTTATATCAGTCCCCACTAATCATTTAAGACCTTGATAAATGATGAGTAACTAATCTGGGTAAACTAAGTAAAAGACAAGCATGTCCTTTCACCCCTTAACCATGAGGAGGGCATGGCCAGAAAATGAATGAAACCAGGACCTAGAACAGCAGTTCTCAACCTGTGGGAGCGCGACCCCTTTGGGGGGGTTGAACAACTCTTTCACATGGGTCACCCAATTCATAACAGTAGCAAAATTACAGTTATGAAGCAGTCACGAAAATAATTTTATGGTTGGGGGGGGGGGGCTTTTACCACCACACGAGGAACTGTATTAAAGGGTCGCGGCATTAGGAAGGTTGAGAACCACTGCCCTAGAGCCACACCATTAAGACTGGACTGGGCAGACAATTAACAGGAGCACTGGTACCACTGGTGGTGGAGTGGGCTACTCCTTGGGCTACTAACCCCAAGGTCAGCAGTTTGAAGTCACTTCAGGAGAAAGATGAGGTTTTCTATTTCAGTAGAGTTAAGAGTCTCGGAAACTCACAGTGACAACTCTAGCCTGTCCTGCATGGTCGACATGAGTCCACTCGACTCAGCTCCAAGTGTGGGGGCTCACCTCTCTGGGCAGTTCTCAAGCTAAAATGCCCTCAACATCCGACGTTTACAAGGGTGCCAATAACATACAACTGGATCTCATTTGCATGCTGGTGGGCTGTTTCCCAGGTTACAGGGCCATTTATAACCTGCACGGGCTGGCTCTGTTAGACGTCTCCCGCCGGCACAACATTGGGGACAGGCAGCGATGACAAGATAACAGGTTGCTGTTTCACTCTCCAATTCATGTGACGACTCAAATCATTAATTGAGGAAATAAAAGCAATACAAAAGATGGGGAAAATAATTCTGGATGAGACACTCCCACTCAAACTTTTGCAATCACACACCCAGTAACAGCCGGAAGTACATCCAAAAGCACACCGTCTCCCTTGCCCCACGACCCCAAACAATGGTGTGTTCTAAGGGCAACACCTTGCAAGGAGCTGGCAGATGTGCACTTTATTACCAGTGATTAACTACTACTCTGTTCCTGTTGGTTTCCACCGAGGCTGAAAGTGAGGCAAATTCAAATCCTCATTACCTGCAGCCACCTGTTCTGCTTCATCATCAGCTCCCAGGGAGTATAGAACACCCTAAGTGGAAACAGAGGCAATAAAAATGCATCCAAAATGTAATCAAGATGATCTCAAGTTTGGTGTGAAACTCTGGGACAGCAGTTTGCTGTGATCACTGGTGACTGAGGGGCCGGGAGAGCAGCTTTCCGAGAGCGGGCTGGTTCCAACACCACCTAACCCACACAGCTTCTTCAATCATTTGCTGAACCATATACTTCTCCAGCTGCCATGATGAAAAGCGACATAGAAATCTAGCTGGGTCAGCAGTCACTTTCTCGGCACCTCCAGAAGCAACTACTGACGGATGCAGTACAATTCTAGAACAAAGGGCTCAGCTGAACAGGCTTTCTCTCCCCCTAAAACAGTCTTTGGTTAACCCAGAAACTTCTTTTGGTGTTGCTAATTTCAGTTCCCATAAAGTCCTCCTGCATAGTGTGTGTGTGTGTGCATGTGCGCGCGCGCGTGTGTATGCGTGCGTCCCACCCAGACATTGAGCATTAAAGGTTAAGGCTGTCAGGTTGTTGGTTTTTCTTTTACTGTCTATGCAATAGGAAGTACCAGCAACTCCAACAAACTGTCCAACTCAGCAATCTGTGTTGGTGCACTTTTAAGTTTGGAAGTCTCATTTCCTTTAGAAAATGCCTCAGTAGAACACATGCATCCACCCACGGTTGGGAACCACTCACCTACTCACTTGGATGAACATTTATAGTCGGCAAACTGCAGAGTTCAATCACTCTATCATCATTTCCCTCTGCGCTTTACCGGTGAGGGAAGGTTTTTTTTTAAAAAAAGAGGCTGAACAAGTTTCATGTTTGTGATTAGTCATCACATCCTGGAAAGAGGAGGACTAACCCAGCCCTCATCACCTCCTGGTGCTCCCTGAGAGAAATGCTTCCGGTCCTCCAATCCAGCCTGCATGCGGCAGTCAAACCACTGCCCAGCCACACGGTACTTGCCACGCCTGTCCCGAAGGGCTTTAATCTACTTTACGAGGCCCTGCAGGCTGCTCCTCTTCTCTTTAGCCAGGCAGGCTTTGCCACCCCACCTGGGCGCAGCTGCCTTTTGTCCTTGCCATTGATCACTCCTGGGCCTCCTTCCACACTTCGTTCTCTTTCCCTTCTTGCCAAGTCCCCCGATGTAAAGCCTAATCGATGTTTTAAGGCCATTTCCCAGGGTGCCTCGGGTCTCTTTCCACACTTAACAGTACCTTCTCGCTTCTTTAGACAGTCCTGGGTATATTTTGCCTCATATAATACTTGTTGCTATATAGTTAGTTTTCCTAACAAAATCTTGACTCCTTAACACTTTGTGTGCCTGATTGTACTACAGTACGGGGAGATGCCTTCTTAACCTAAACTGAACAAAGTACTATAAATAAAGCTTTGCAATTATCTTAGGACTCCTAAGTTAATCTCCTTTGGCAGTTCAGTATTACATGGTATCAACTGGCATCTTAATACTGACAGAAGATGTGAGCCATTCTCCTTTGGAGTGGGGGTGGGAGGAACTACTGCTCTGCCAGTACCCTCACTGTTCACTTTGGCTGGTCAGAACACAGGAGCTTTCTCTGAGGAAATGGCTACTCCTGTACCCCATAGGGCAAGCTCAGTTGACAATGTAGAGATTCTAGTGTAATTGCTGCAAAGTTCATGAGCTTTCTGGTCTCCTGTTCCAGAATAATGTATGAGATGCAAGATAGGGAATAGTCCCATCCTCTAAGTGATGGTCCATTCTGACCCTTTAGAATGACGCCCTTCACCCTGCATGCTTGCGAGAGGGCCACGGGCAAGCTAAGGTCTCCATGTTCTTATTAGCTTCCTTTCGGATTTGAGACAAGTAGTAGACAACCCACACAATAGCTTCCTAAGGGGAACTCCCCATTTCAGATCTAAGGAAGTTAAAGCAAAACCAAAGGGAACATTCTGAGAGCCATGGAAGCTCACTAGCGCTCTGAGAGGAACTGGCCTGCCCTTACCTCCTCTCATAGATGCCTCCAACAGCCTAGTTACACTCTAGTCATTTCTTTTCATGCTTGTAATGTGGGATTTCTCAAAGAGTAAATATTCAAGGTAATACCAACATTCAAATTATGTTTAATGTTTAAAAAAAGGCAGTAGAAATGGTACATTTAATAATTGTGTTCACACCAAAATGTGGCATGAACTCCCTAATTGGAATGCTGGGAGACCTTAGTACGAAAATTTTCCTACTGAATTTTGGTTCTGCTCTCAGCTCTATAAGTCAAATGGGGCTTACTTTGGAGGATCAGGTTCTTTCACTTTATATGTACGTAACGCACAGTCACTTTACATGTGTGATAGTTTTAATGTCAAATTTAGGACTGCAAACTTGCTTTGGGAGAAGGAGAGATGCCAAAGGAATAAAGTGAGAATGAAGTCAGTCTGGTAATTAAGAATCTGTATTTGAACAAACAGATAAAACACAAGGCGTTCTGGCGGAGTAGTGAGTTACCCATTAGGCAAATGTATAACAACAAGGTTAGCAGTTTGAAACTACCAGCTGCTCCATCGGAGAAAGATGAGGCTTTTACTCCTGTAAAGAATTAGTCTCAGAAGCCTACAGGGGCAGTTCTACGTTGACTACAAAGTTGTTATGAGTCAGAATTTAAGACACAGTATGATGTCAATGTCCATGGCTACTGAAGGACAGAATACCCGGCCCCAGAGGAACTGCCCCCTAGAGGCTCCAGAGATTCCACACCCCAGTAATAGCAGTGTTTTCTGATCAAGGCCTCGGAATAGCAATGTCCCTCTGATCAAGCGTTAACTTCCCACTTCTACTTCTTAGGTTACAGACTGTCCTCTATGGCTTTGCTTCTGCGTCTGGTCCCTCAGCAGGGGTGGCCAGGATACAGGATCCTGCTCTCCACATAGGTCTCTCATCATTCAGATGGCTGCTAGACATGATGGAGAAAGGAAAAACCCCAATCTTTTCTCAAAGCAACTAAAACCCTAAGTTTTAGATGTATGTTTCCAATTCAGTGGTCAAACCAAGGCTTGCCACACAAAAGAAATATCATCTGTCTTGTGAGTGTAAGTACCATATAGTAAATGTTCAGTGTGAATATTTCACTTCACACAGATCTATTAAAGGTATTTATGGGAAGGGAAGAGGATGATTTATTAAGTTACTGTAGTGAAACCAATGAGAGCCTGGAAACAACAGCCAGGCCTCACACATTTTCCACCTTTCCAGCCTTACCACTGCCCTATCCTTCCCAGGGGAAACTATTCGGGTTTTCCATCTCTTACTCAGGTGGTGGCTTTCTTACTTTAATGTCGTATTTAGTAATCATGTTTACCCATACATTCTCCCTGTCTTACCAAATATGGAATACAAGGGCTCTTTCATTAAAGGCCTTCCTTGGTAACTGTTAGTTCCAGCAAACCTCTGAAGGGATAGTGAGTCTAAGAAGAACCAAATTTAAGGAAGAGTTTTGGGTTGATTGTCTGAAAAGAGGGCCACTTCCTTCAATTGAGAGGGAGCACGTTTGTCCCTACTCTGAGCCTTGTATGAACCCAAAGAATTCTATGGAAGTAGGCACACACTAGTTCAGGGCCTATCCGCTAAGAGACCTGGGATCCAGTCATCATGTAAAGTAGCTTGGCTAGCCTACTGAATAGAGAGGCCTGCATGGAGAGTGGGTCCAGCCAGTCCCTGTTATCCTGGCCACCCTGGCTGACATAAAGCCTTAGAAGACACTTCTGTCCAGCTAAACATACCCACATGTGAGAGGCCAGCCTGTACCAAGTAGGCAGAAGTGCCAGCCAGCTGAACCCTGGTGACCTACATATTGATGAGAATTAACAAATCCCTGTCTTAAGGTGCTAAAGAAATTTTTACTATTTACCCTTTTCAAAATCCCTCATCTTTTACTATCATCCACAGTAGCAACCTTGAAAAAAACTCAACATTCGCCCATCTATTTTAACCCTGTCGACTATTTAGGGATATTACAAAAAATCAGGGGGAATGGATATTTATGGAAATCAACTGCGTGATGAACACCAATTTTCTCAGGGAAGAGGAAAACATTAAATTAACTATTAAAAAATAAATAGAGATGGTCTCCAAAGATTGTTAGGTCATGTCTGTCAATGATTCTTACTGCCTTCCACAGAGCAATAAACCCATTGTGAAAGTTATCCACTGCTTCCATTTCTTTTCTACCACCACTGTAGACATCCAGGAGGGCACATGATTGAGGTCTCTGAAAGGGAACACAAGAAGAAACAGATTCCCAACTGGTCTGACTTGCTGCATGCTTTAGAGCCCTGCTCAGGTGAATGTAGGGCGACTGAGACACACACACACACACACACACACACACACACACACACACAGAGCCCAGCTTCTAAAGCCTAAGCTCTGTACTTCAGCAAGAACAGAAACAGATGCCAAAATCATGTTCAGGTGCAAAACAAAATAGGTAAGCACATTCCTCCCCTGAGCTGAGCCCTACATACTGCTCATTTGTTTTTGTTTTTTTTTTAAACTGGGATTGACATTATTATAGTGTGCCACATGATTCCATTTCCTGCCCCCTAAAAAATGCACGCAGTCCTTCCTGATGGTTAGTGGCAGTGAAGAGAAGCAAAACCACGAGCATCCAGAGGGCTTTCCACTAACTATAGTGCACTTCCATCCAGGAAGTCAAAAGCCCCAGTACAGGATGGCACCAAGCACTTATTACCTGAAATAAATCCCAAGTAAGGCACCTGGCGCAAACCAGCCACTCCCGCTCCACCTCCTGCCACCTACCACCCACTGTGACAACACATCATCCTCAGCTTCAGCCAGAAAGAAAACTCAGTGCCAAGTGTCACCATTAGTCAGCATCAATGTATTCGTCTACTCCTTGCTTATTCTTCACTTAAGAACGAGCTTCTTAATTCACCTTATTTTCAATTTAAGTAAGCTCTTCAACTGGGCTCACAATACAAAGGACTGAATGCTGTCCTTACCACCTACTGTGGAAGTAGGGAATGTCATTTAACCCTGTGGCCTCAGTGTCCTCACGTGAAACATGGAGACAAGAGCACTAGTACTTGTCTCCCCGTCAAGAATGAATGGCCTGACTGCATGCACTGTGTGCTAGGATGAGCGCTCACATGTCCCACAGTAATTGCTCAGCGTTAATCAGTCTTACCTTCTCATAAACCTACAGGTGACCTAAAAGAGCAGAAAGAATGATCGAGAAAATAATCCTGACTGGAGTCAACAACCCACAATTTTGCCCTCTGTTATATAAACAGGGATTGTACATATAGGTTGCACTGCTCAGAGTTGAACAGTAATTAGTTTCTTGTGTTCATAAACTAAACGCTTTTCTAAGTGTGAGGAATAGACATGATGGTAAGGAAAGACATTTTTAGATTGGGCAGAAGACTGGGAGTCTGTCATTCAACTGACCAACCTGTTCCTCTTCTTGGTGACACTCAACTCTACCACGTTCAATGGATCTGAAACAGACGGGAGGTGTGAACTTGTGCGTCAGGGAAAGGTTGAAATAGAATACTCTGCAGCAACTTGGAGAAGGAGCTCTGTGCTTTAAAGACAACAGCCTCCCATGTCTCCAAATACACACAGAAGCCTGAAGACTACGTAACTCAGAGTTGTTGCTATAGAAAATGTGATTCCACAGTCCAAACTGGTCCCAGCATTAGGTTTTCCTCGCCATTTTCACTTCCATTTAAACATTTATTCATATCTGTATATTGAGAATTCTGTCCATAAAATCCTTTAAGAGGCCCCATAAGAAGGACACCCACCAAAATAACTTCAGGCATTAATGAAGCATTACGTGAGCCTTTCTTCCTGGGTAAGAGAGTAAAGATGGGATCAGTAATAAAGTGTTTGTCCCCTTCAAAGAAAATGCAGTTCCTTAAATGGCACCCTGTCCCATTTAAGCCTGAATTTTGGGAACCTTCTAACCCTCTTCCTTGAAAAAGAAAAAACACATGTAGCTCATACTGCCAGTGAGACTTACTCTAAAAAACCAACCCAGGCAGTGTTCACTGATCTAGAAACTGTGGAACAGCCTCAGAATTGCATCCTGCTCTAAATGGGCCAGGTACGACAGAGCTGCCTAAGTTCTAGGCATTTCATTGCTCAATCGTCAATACATAACTACCACTTAAGACTGCATTATCGAATGTACTTCTGTGTCGTGAAGAAATAGGCAACTCTAATATTTTCCTTCAGATCTCATACACTTTCCATCTTTATTGTTCAGTTCAGTACAGCTCTTCAAAACATAGATAAACTTTTTGCTACAAAATCACTTCATATTTTTAACCTTATAAGGGGGTGCCCCCCAAAATATGGAAATTTTCTTCAATGCTATGTATTTAATTTTGTTTTTACAAAACCACCTTATTACTTTAAAAGTACTCTCCATAACACTTACTACATTTGTCAAATCTGCAATTCCATTTTTGGAAACACTTTTCAAACTCATCTGTTTGGATAGCTGAGAGCATTGCCCTTATTTTTTTAATTCACATCTTCTACGTTGTCAAATCAGTCCTTTCAGTCCCTCTTCATTCATGGAAACAAAAAGAAGCCCCACAGAACGAGGTCAGGTAAAGAGCATGGGGTGAGAGGCATTTTTGTCCAAAAATGGCACATGGAGTTGGTTATGTGAGCAGGTACATTGTCATGGTGGCAAAGCCAGTCACCCGTCTGCCACAAATCAGGCCTTTTTTGTCACACACTGTTACAAAATCTTTTCAGAACCTCTAACTAGAAAGCTTGATTAACAGTCTGACCTGGTGGAATAAACTCCAAATGCACTAGGAGTAGACATTTTTATCCATTCGTCTTGTTGTTTTGGGGGGTGGCTCCCTCAAATGTTCTAGAGTACATTAAGCTGCATAGGCCACACAAGATGTCTTTCAGAAACAGTAAAACCCCAAATAGGAATGTGCTCAAAATCTGCCTGAGTGGTCACTTTGGAAATACAAGTATTTCCATCCATCCATTCTTGGCACGTCTGTCTCCTCGACTGTACCGTGAATTCTCTGAGTACTGGACACCACGCTTCACTCTCTCTGGATTTCCAAGTAATTGAGCACAGTGCACGGCATGTGAGAGGCTCTCAATAAACACTTGGATAAAAGGCTATGGAGTAACAGAGAAACATTTTTACATTTATAAGAATGTATTCTGATAGGGCCAATGGCCCCAGAAGATAGAGGGGGAAGAAGAGGTGGGGAGAAGGGTGTGGTGAGCGGACGGTGCCATGGAGAAGGGAATAACTAGGGAAGCGGAACCAGAACCTAGGCGAGGTTAGAGATCCTGTGAGTATTAAAATAACACCAAGCTAGTGGAGAGGAAGCACTAAGAGGTGGGAGAAGGGGAAAAGTGATGGTGGGGCAGGTGGAGGCAAAAGGAAACAGAAGCAAGCTCTAGGAAGCAAAGGTATGGATAGAGAGATTAACAGAGGTGTGCACTTATGCAAATACATTAATCCATAATAATAGTGGTATAGGCCTATGTACATGTATTTATAAGGCAATACACTGAAGGAGCAGACGGGCCTTGGACCTCGGCTCATATCTTTCCTCAATACAAGAACACTTTGTTCTAACATAAGCATATGTGGTGAGACAGAGGATGGTGCCCGGCTATTACAAAATATATACTGTCTGGGATCTTAAAGGCTTGAAGTTAAATAAGCGGCCACCCAACAGTGAAGCAACAAGCCCACACGGAAGAAGCACACCAGCTAGTTCAATCGTAAGGTGTCAAGACTGGGCAATGGGCATCAAAAGATTCACAACAAACAGTAAACAAACAAAAATGCATTGGTAAGAATGGAGGGGGGTTGGAGCGGAGACCCAAAGCCCATCTATGACAAAGGAGCATCCCCCAACAGAAGGATCGCAGGGAAGGGTGAGCTAATCAGGGTGCAGTAGAGCACTAATGGGTCACGCAATATACCTCTGTTTCCTGGAGGCCTCCTCAACCCCCAACCCCACTATCATGACCTCAGTGCCACCCCAATCTAGACTAGACGGGAGCATGTACATAGGTACAGGCAAGAGATAAAACTCACAACACATGGAACCCAGGAGCAGGAATGGGAATAGAGATAGCAAAAGGGTAGCGGGAAGGTGGGGAGAAGTGGGGAGGGAGGGGGGTACCGATCGCAATGAATATCACATAACCACACACCCCAAGCCAGGGAAAAGAACAAGAGAAACCAGAGGGGAAGCAAGATGGCAGTCGGAGTAATATTTGAAAATAATTAACAATCTACAATCTATCAGGGGGACCACAAAGGTTGGTGGGGGGTGGCGTGGATGGAGGGAGGGTAGGGAGGGGAAAAAAGGAGGAGCTGATTCTAAGGGCTCAATGGGAAGTAAATGTCCAGAAAAGAATGATGGAATATATGTACAAATATGTTGGATACAAGTGATGTATGGTTTGTAACAAAAGTTGTAAGAGCCCATAATAAAATGACTTAAAAAAAAGATGTATTCTGAACTGTCAGCTCTGTGGTCTAAAGATGGAGCATGTCACTGACATGGGGAAAATTAGTCTTTTAACAGCCTTTTAACAGCGCAGAAATTTCCAACATGTTTACAATTCTAAGCATTCAATTAAAAATTTCTGCTTTCTGTATACCCTGCTTCCACCTTCCAAGGCTTTTGCTGTTGCTAATTGGTTCCTGGTGGTGGCTGGAATGGAGAACAAGTAACAGTCTAGAAATGGCAAGGGGAAGGAATGGAGATGGCTCAAGACACTGCTCAGAAGACACAAGACAGGGCTGAGACCAGACCTTCAAGTACGACAGGCAATGCTTTCTGAATCGAGAACCAATACTGGCACTTCCATATTATTTTCTTTTGCTATAGAAAGAACTACCAAAACACAAGTGCACCTATACAGAATGTAAGGAGCTCTGGTGGTATAATGGGCTACAAATTGGGCTGCTAACCTCAAGGTCAGCAGTTCAAATACACCAGTCACTCTGAGGGGGAAAAAAAGGCGGCTTTCTGCGCCCATAAAGATTTAGTCTTGGAAACTCATAGGACAATTCTACTCTGACCTACAGGGTGACTTAGGAGTCAGAATCGATCCGATGGCAGTGAGAGTCTTTTAACACAGAAATAAGTTCACTATCCAAAGCAAGCATGAGAAACAAGAACTGAATTAAAAAGGTCTGTGGGCAGCCAAAATAGTGATTACACAATTCACATACTGACAGACTAGGCCTATTTAGCTGTTTTACATCGATTTCAGGAAGCAGTTATTTGGATTCCTACTCCACAAAAGATCCGAAGCTGCAAATTTACAAGAGGGCAGCAGGGGTACTAACAGCAGCAAAAGTGCAGCTTTCTCGTCCTGACAAGGCTAGCTAGATGGGGTGGTGCTAAAGCAGAAAGTCAGCATTTGCGAGCTCGGAATGCTAGATACTTTGTACTTGGTTTCATCCTCTTTACATACTCATCTTTTCATATTATTGAATAAATGGATTTTATTACATTATGTACCCAAAGTAGCACCCTCTCCTGAAGGTTGTTACCTGGCCAGAAAATGGAGACCCCCCACAAGCACCCACCAAAGCATAATCTGCCTCTTCTGCATCAGCCTCTGCCCAACCTCTGCTGATTGGACTTTCTCAGACTGGAGTGATGGGTGCACTCAAAGTTCTTCGAGTCCAGAGCTAGACACGGCTTTTGTTTTTGATAAGGAAGTCAAAAATCAAAAGGGAGATCCTCGCATCATATTCCCTTCTAGGCAACTCAGGCAGTTGTGTTGACAATGTGAGCTGGCCAGAAGCTGGTGCCAAAAGTAAAGGCTTTCTGCACTGCAGCCCAGGTTAGGTTGTCCACGAGAACAAAACATGCAGCGGCAGCTCAGGGCAAGAGGTGCAGGTGGGCGGATGTGAAGGAGAAACTGCTAGAGAAGAACCTCACCCCATAGCCAAGGCTTTTGAGTTGATTCTGATGCACAGAGACGCCATAGGACAGAAGGACTGCCCCACAGGGTTTCCCAGGCTGTCACCTTGACCAGACCAGACTGCTCAAACTCGCTCATCTTGCTTAAACTGCAGACCTTTTGGAAGTTGAGTGCTTACCTACTGTACCACCTTAAGAAGTACCTTGTGGAGAGATAATTCTCTGATATCTGACCTCCTCCTGTGAGGGACAAGAAGGACAGTCACTGTCAATGCTAAGGTCCAACCCTTAGCAAGAGCTCTAGAGTCTTCTATGAATGCTAGCACCAGACTTCCAATTCCTTGGTTCAGCTGGTCTGGCCAGAGCAGGAGCAAGTTTCTGAAGCGGCACACCTCACTGCACACACCGTGGGCTGCTCTCAGGCCTGCTGGTGGGTCAGGCTCCAGCTTAACCACACATTCGGATCTTGGGCAGCTCCTACAAGAAATGGTCTTTCCATATATTCGACTCAACAGATTTCCAAAAGGAATCAGAAACACACTTTTGTGCATTTTGTTTTGACCAAGAGGAACTATAAATATAAACACTTCAACATTCCCCCTTCCTGCATCCATCCACTCATTCAAGGAACAAGTATCTCCTGCACACCTGCTATGTGGCAGGTATTATTAGGTGGTGAAAGGGAAGTGTGCCTGTCATCTTAGTCCCACAGGGTGACCTGACTTCCACCTTCAGAAGACTTGCTCTTTTTGTTGGTTGCAAGCACGGCTACACAACACAAAGCGCACCTGCTTCAACTGAGGAACTGCAGCAATCACCAGGAGACAATGACCGTGGGTAGCTAGTCTTAAAAGTTATCCAAAACTGAAGGATCTGGTTTCCGGGTCTATACCACTGAATGACAGGCCCCAAATTGTGGAAAGATGAAAGGAAACAAATTTCATTTAGGAATTCAAAACTCAGTAAAGAGGAGGAAGCTTTGAGACCCTAAGGAAGAGCGGAAATCAAGAGAATTTCAAGAAATTATCAACTCAACCAACATAAAATAAGTACTGATGTAAAGGACCATGAAAAATAAAGATGAATGGCAATACCGGGAGGGTGGGGTGGAAAGGAGGAACCGATTACAAGGATCTACATATAACCTCCTCCCTGAGGGATGGACAACATTAAAGTGGATGAAGGGAGACGTCACACAGTGTAAGATATGACAAAGTAACAATTTATAAATTATCAAGGGTTCATGAGAGGGAGGGAGAAAAATGAGCAGCTGATGCCAAGGGCTTCAGTAGAGAGTGAATGTTTTGAGAATGATGAGGGCAACGAATGTACAAATGTGTTTTACACAATTGATGTATGTATGGATTGTGATAAGAGTTGTATGATCAGATATGTCCCTCTCCTGGATCTGCAGATTCAATCTGATCGGCGCACATGGGAGCAGATGAAGGGGGAGTAGGAGAGTGGAGCACATCCTGGCCCACCAGGCCATGAGGACAATGACCCCAATTAGAACAGCCAGTCCACAGAGGGCAACAAGGCCAGTCCCACTATGAGACATGATGTCCCTCACTGATCCATGGCCCTGCGGGGGACAGCACCAGAGACACAGTGTGGGAATTGCGCCCAACCTGATCCCACCACACCAAGGCAAAGCACTAGGGGGGCGGGGTACAGAAGAACAGCAAGGGAATGGAGCGGCAAGGTCCCCATGAAATGCTAAAGGTGGACTTTGGGGCCAGGGCGTGGTGCCCCAACAGACTGGACTGGAAAAGACTTCTAAAGGCCAACAAACGATCCTTGAACTAACAACAAAAAAAGAGTTGTATGAACCCCCAATAATATGATTAAAAAAATAAAGATGATAAAAATGGTGATTTTGTTTGCTCCCTAGTCAAAGTATCCAGGAAAATAAAGCAATGTCGTTGTCTGCAAGTTTTCAATCTTTAACCAAAATCTAAAGATGTACCTACTAGTGCTAAAGAACCAAACAGCACAAATTAGTGTCATGCATTGACTTGCCAGAGGGAAAGCTGTGGGAAAATACCAAGATTTCTTGGTCATTTTTTACCTCCACCATTTCTATCACTGCACTTTATTCATTCAGTAGTGAGGCTGAGAGTCTGACTTGCTGGTACCTTTTCTAGTCTCCTTTGGGCTGCACTTTCACAGGTGGAAGGGTCTCCTGGAGACCCTATTATATGGTTCTAGGGCCCAAAGCCCAACATCTTTACAAAATTCAGAAAAGTTATTTCTGGAAAATATTAAATATAACTAGAAAAATAATTAGCACCTTTAGCACCTACACCCCAGTTTCTCAAACACATATCCTGATAACAATCACAGGAGTATAAGGCAAAAGGTACAGCTACAAAAATCATAGAAAACATTATTAAACAAAAATAGTAAACTGGAAAACTATCATTTCTTGATAACAGTCCGCATCAATGTCTACGCACTCCTGAAGCAAGGGCTGCCATCTGTCTTAGTGCTTTCTCATGAGAGGATCTAAACCCTTCCGGATTTTAAACCATGCTGTATTCATCTTGCTTGGATCCACCATCAATGCTCATGGAAGCAGCAGTCAAGAGATCAAATGACACATATCAGTAGGCAAATCTGACCACAACCTCTTTAAATTGTTGAAAAGCAAGGAGGTTACTTTGAGGATTAAGGTACATCTGATTCAAGCCATGGTATTTTCAATCGCCTCATATGCATGTGAACGTTGGACATTGAATAAATAAGGAAGATCAATGAAAAGCTGATGTACACGTACTATGATGTTGGCAAATAATGAAAGTATTTCAATATTTGAAATACTTGGACTGCCAAAAACAAACAAACAAATCTGTCTTGGAATAAGTACAGTCAAAATGTTCTTAGAAGGAAGAATGCTGAGGGCCCTTGTCTGCAGCCATCCACTGACTACAGACATACATGTTTTGTTTATACATTTATACAGACATATTTGTACATTAAACCTGTGTATGCATGATCTAGAAGCCTAGCAGCAGTATTTTTAACATATGTGCATATATATGAGATTACAGAGCTGCTTAACACAAAGCTCCTGCATAAATTCAAAAAATGTTTATAAAACACAAGCACACAAAAGTCTCTAACTCAACTAAAAAAAACTAACAAACCCTGGTTAACTTATACATGGGTTTACGAGATACAGACAGGCATAGTTAATAAAGCTATATTAATTTTATCCAACTATAGATTTCTAAAGTCTAATAATTTAAAAGCTAAACGATTCCACACTTCAACCCCTTTTTTAGGTAAGAAGTCAAACTTGAGAAGGAAACTGGCTAGGTAGGAGGGTAGGAATGAGACTACTCTGTAACTAGCAATATCAAGCCATCTCTCATTCCCTATGAACTTACTTCCTGCCCACCCAAACGGTGCCATGGCCTTTTAGTAATGCTCCCTTCAACGTCCTTCTACTTCCCTCTCCACCTGGAGACTTGCAGGTAACAGAAGTCTGACTAGAATGAATCTAATGCGTGTCTCTATCAGCCTCCTCAATCAGAGGCGCGGCTTGACAACTGCTCCCGTTCATCATTAAAGGCAACGCTTCAGTTTGCTTGGCATCACACCCGGAAATGAAATCCCAAGCACAACCCACTGTGGACTACCCTATCATTTCCTTAAGTTGTGCAGACTGCCAGCGCCGGGCGCACGACCCCCGGACACGGCCGGGCCCGGGACGGACGCCCCTGCCTCCGGGGCACTGGTGCTCCTCCACCACGCGGAGGGCCCGACCGAAACCCAGGGGGCGCGTTCCTCCCCGGTCCGCCGCAGCGGGCACTCCGGGCTAAGCGGCTCCGCGGACCGCGCCCAGGCTAGTGACTAGAAGGACCCTGGGTGACCCCGCGGCGTCCCCAGGTAAGGCCCGCACCTCCGGCGGGCCGGGGAGATGGCAGACGCGGCCGTGTCCTCTCAGCCTCGACCTGCGATCTCCGGCCGGTGCCCGCGGCAGTGACGGGCCCCAGCTCCGGAGCTGCCCGCGGCCGCCGGGGAACCGCTCCCCGCACGGGTGTCCGGCTCCTCAGGGAGGCGCCCCGCCCCCAGGCAGCCCCTGCCCGGCGCGCGCCCCACACCCTGCCCCGCGTGCCCGCCCGCACTTTCCCGCCGTCGGACTGGGACGGGGGTCGCCCGCCCGCCCCCGCCCTCACGCCGCTCACCTGCCGGGCCCTAGGCTCGCTCCATGGCCGCGGTGCGGCGCGGCCCCGGCCGCCTCCGGGGAGGGGCAGCCCCACGCCGCGCTCACCGCCCCCAGCCGCCGCCGCCACTGCGGCTCCCGCCCACCCCCGGCCCGGCCATTCCCCGGCCGCCTCTCCTCGCGCACCGCCGGCCGTCGCACGCCCACCCCCGCCTCCGCAGCCCCCGACTGTTGGTACCGTCCTCGCGTAACGCCTTTCCCGCGACCAATCCCAGGGCTCCCTCGGCGCGGCCCCGGCCCCGCCCTCCGGTGGGCGGGCCCAGCGTACGCGCTCCGGACGGCCCTCTTTAACCCTTCCCGGCCCGGGCTGGGCCCACTGGTCAGCGCCAGCTCACCTGCTCTGCACCTCTTCCTACTCGCTGCGCTGCCGCCAGGCCACTGTCCTCGCATTTCCCTCGTGCCTTGGTTTTCCTTCTTGCTTTTCTAAGGCCAGGAGGTAGCCAGGCTACACCTGCAGAGTAGAAGTACCCTGGGCCAACTTCTATTTGTAAGAAATATTTGCCTGGTTTTGAACCTGAATGGTCTGCCTATCTAAATGTACTTTTCTTGAAAGGCCAGCCAGTCTCCCTACACAAATCTCTCTTCCTTTGGACCAGAGCACCCTCCTTGCTTGCTATGTGCTTTTAATAGCATTTGTAATTCGTTTGCTTTATTACTAGTTGTTTAACTGACTCTTGAAAGGAACTACATATAAGCGCCCTCACCCCCCACCCCAGGGCAGGCTAGCCAGCTCTGAGTGTCTAGCTACCAACACCCAGTACATGGTTTGCATAAGAGCTTCTTCCTTCCTCTGAATTCTTTCCTTTCCGCTGAACCCATACAAAGCATCCACACTGAAGAATTTATGCACGCATGCATGCATTCATTCACCAACTATACACCTTAGACTTAGTGTGCCTGACCCTAAGAGGCCCTGGTGCTGCAGTGCTTATGCGTTGGCCTACCAGCCGAAAGGTCATCAGTTCGAAATCATCACTCTGTCAGTGTAAGATGAGGCTTTCTACTTCTGGAAAGAGTTAGTTTCAGAAACAGAAACCCACAGAGGCAGTTCTTCCCAGACTCCTTAGGAATTGAAATTGACTCAATGGCCGTGAGTTTGGACTTTTAGTTTGGTTCCTGACCTCAAAAGAGAGCAATGCACATTTCTCCAAGGGATAAGATGTGTGATGTGGGAAAGACCCAGCAGCCACTTTCTTCAGACAGTCTAGTTCATTGAAGCAGCTAAGTATAGCAGAAGGGTCACACTGCCTTACTGACTGCATGACATTGAGCACTGAGGCTTAACTCTCTGAGCATCTGTCTCCTTACCAGAAAATGGGAGTTAATTATGGTATCTACTTCACAGATTATTATCAGGATTAAATTAGGAAATGTGGAGCAAAGTATTTTCAAATTGTTGTATAACATCAGTTGTTATATTGGGGAGTGGGGAGTATTATGCAAATTATTGTATAATATTAGCTATTATCCATGTGTGTATTTACTATTAAGAGAATCCAGAGAAATAATTAGGTTGGATATAGGCCCCAGACAATCTACTTAGGGAGGCAGCCCATCTGCAGGAAGCATTAATCACTGCAAAGGAGGGGTTGATCATATGCAGAAGGCATGGGAAAAGCCTTTTTCTACAGGTACACCCACTCCTCACTTATGTAGCCCTCGTGGCATAACAGGTTCTGTCAGCTGTTAAAGAAGGAAAGATGAAGCTGATTGCTCTTCTAAAGATTAACAGCCTGGGCAACGAATGTATAAGGGTGCTTTACTCAATTGATGTATGTATGGATTGTGATAAGAGTTGTATGAGCCCCAATAAAATTATTTATTTAAAAAAAAAGACTTACAGCCTCAGACATCCTAGGGAGCAATTCTACTCTGTCCCATAGAGTCTGTATGAGTCCCCACCCCACCTCCCCTCACTTACCAACAAGATAGGGTCCAAAAGACTAGGTTGTTATGTGAAAATAGAGGATGACCACACCATTGCACAACTGCCAAGTTGCATCATTAGATAACTACCAGCCCACTGGGAAACGCGACCCATCCAAGTTGACACATAATCTAACCAACACAGCCAGTGTTTTTTCACCTCACACCATAAGACCTATGTTGTTAATTAACAAAATAGTCAGATAGTAGATTGATTTTACTATTGTCATAAATGTGAAATGTCAGATAACAAGAGAGTTAATACGTCAGAAATACGTACCTGAGAAGGATCGGGAATGATGGCTTATGAAAGAATTGCTTGTCTGTTCGTTCGTATAAGAATATCTGCCAAGTGCCACCCTCTGAGCTAGACTCAGGCCATGAATGACGAAGAAGATCTGGTCCTCATCCTTGAGAAGCTCACAGTCTTCTACTGAGCAGTGAATGGAGGAAGGTCAGAGCAGGTTGCCATGATTCCCACAATGCTTTCCTCACTCTGTGATGCCTTGTAGTTCCAGGGACCTTTAGCTAATCACCATTTCCCTTTATCTTTCTCTCCCCTATCCTCAAACTACAAGGCTCTTTAGTCACAGACAGTGACTTTATTTTACCTTTCTTTTCCACTCGTGCATACTTCTCCATGTGATGTGAAGTGCACCGAGTTGAAACCAGGAGAGAAATCTGGAGTGTTGTCCCTTAGCCCAGGACAGTGAGGTTCTGTGGGTTATTAGGCCCAGAGCTTGCATTTACTTTCCAGGCTATTTTCCTGCTACTTCCTTACTCTCTGCACTAAAAGCCCACTTGCCCTCTGTATCCGCCCTCTTCCCCTACCCCCATGAGTGTAATCAAACATTTCTTCCTGAACTCCTACCTTACCTTCTCTCCAGCTTCCACCTGTAAAAGTATTAGGTAGCTTTCAAATGCCACGTGCTCCTCACCTTTCCAACTGTGTGTGCTTTCCCTACTTCTGACCCAGTAGTTCTGTACCTCTCCGTGGAGTCGTTTATATCGCAGCCTTGGGAAATATATCTGACCCCATCCCACTGGACTGAAATGCCCTGGAGGCTGGGGACAGTACTCTATTCACATCTGTCTCTTCTGCGGCACTAACAATGTGCATGGCAGATGGAAAACACTGGAAGGAAGGGCTTTAGGAAGAATAAGTCTGGCTGAGGTGGGAGCCCTGGAGCTCTGGAGGTTTCTTTCATAACCTTGTGGTCATTGTAAGCATTTTCCTTAAACGGTTTCAGAATTGTCAAGTGTCTGCCGATTCGTAAGCTCCAAAAATGGCCCCGCAGCCCTAAGGTCTAAGCAGAGTATGGTCTCAAGGAGCCTGCACAAACAAACATTACACACACACACACACACACACACACACAGATCATTTTAAACAAATTAGTACACTTAGAATGATGGCTCCCACTGAAACTAATTACATGAACTCAACATCGAGAAGGACTTCTAAGAAAGCGCAAGCTGTTCCAACACACCGGGAGCCCAGGGAGCAGGAGCCCAGGGAGACACGATGGTTGGTGAGTGAGTGAGCACACGTGGCCCTTGGCTCCCGGCCAGACTGTGAGCTGCAGGTTTATTGCCTGCACTTTCCCAGCCTTCCCCTTTTTTACAGCATGAAGGCTTCACACTCACCTCTGCCAACGGGTCCCAAGTCCCCGGGACAGCTTTATAAAGGCACATATATAAAGAGCAGGAGCCCAGGTGGTAAAGCAGTTATGAGTTGGGCTTGCTAACTGCAAGGACAGCAGTTCAAAATCACCAGCTTCTCCATGCGAGAAAGATGAGGCTTCATACTTGTTAAAATTTTGCTAGCGTAAAATTCTAGTCTTGGACACCCACAGAAGGAGTTCTACCTGGTCTTACGAGGTTCCTATGAGCCAGAATTGACTTGATGGCAGTGAGTGTGTTTTGTTTTTGTTATTTTGGTTATGCAAACAAACACACCTAACTTTCCACAGAGAAATTCATGATGCATATCCTGAAAGAGGTGTGAATCTTTGGGTTATTTTTGTCTTAATAATGGCATTATTATTATGTTTAACTTTAAAAGCAAAATATTTTTGTTTTAAGGAGTAAACTAAGATATAATGTATATCACATGAAACTCACAGTGTAATGGATAGCATTGCAAAAAAAAAGGAAATTCCAGGACACTGCATGTGCCCACTTGGAATATGTGCATAGACCATGTGACAATCATTCAAACAGAACAAAGGGACACTGAGTGATGTAAAATCAGGAAAGGTGTGCATCAGGCTTGTATCCTTTCACCCTACTCCTTCAATCTGTGTACTCAGCAAATCATCTGAGAAACTGGATGATGTGCTAAAGAGCACGGCATCAGGGCTGGAAAAGGACTCCTGCAGATGACAACCTTGGTTGCTGAGAATAAAGAGCATTTGAAGCACTTGATGGAGATCTAAGACTACAGCCTTCAGTGTGGCTCACACCTCAACATAAAGAAAACAAAACTTCTCACAACTGGACCAATGAGCCTTTATGATAAATGGAGAAATGATTGATATTAAGGATTTCATTTTACTTGGATCCATAATCAATGAACAACTATGGGACCAGCATTCATAATATCAAAGACATCATTTTAATGAGTTAGGAGCATGTGGTCCAAACCGTGATATTTTCAATTGCATCATATGTATGTGAAAGGTGGACAATGAATTAGGAAAAACAAAGAAGAATTGATGGATTTGGATTATGGTGTTGGCAAAGAATGTTAACTATATCCCTGAGAGCTGGAAGAATGAGCAAGTCTCTGTTGGAAGGACAGGTAGGATGCTCCTTGGAAGCAAGGATGGTGAGACTTCATGTACGTTGGATATACTATCAGGAGAGACTAGTCTCTGGAGAAGAACATCATGCTTGGTAGAGGGTCAGCAAAAAAAGAGGAAGACCCT
The DNA here is from genome assembly GCF_050624435.1 of Tenrec ecaudatus. NCBI lineage: Eukaryota > Metazoa > Chordata > Mammalia > Afrosoricida > Tenrecidae > Tenrec > Tenrec ecaudatus. Next base: position 192,553,419 of record NC_134530.1, on the reverse strand, counting down.
CAATGACATGGATAGACACAGTGGCTGCAATAATTGGTGGGCATATCGGAATGATTGTGAAGATTGTGCTGGGCCACACTGTGTTCTGTTGTGTTGAAGTCAACTCGATGACACCTACCAACACAACAACAACGCTCACCTGTTTAAAATGTACAAGTTGCTGTGTTTTGACATATTTATAGAGTTCAGAAACTCACCCCTCAAAAGTAACCTGGGTTTTTCATGCATTGTTGTTTTCATGCATGTCCGTTTGGGTGATGTCCAACCACATATGCCAGGGGACTTCAAAAAGTTCATGGATAATTAAGTTTTAAAACTTAAAGTTAAAAAACTTAATCCATAGGGAAATTTATCTCAAGGAAATGGTTCACACAGTTGTAGATACTGGCAGTGACAACTCTATGGACCAGATGTTTGGCTGGAGGATTTTCCAGATTCAAACAGCTGCTTGGCTGACAAGGCCAAAATCATCGGGCAGGTAGTGGCAGGTCAGATGGCAGATGGCTGCTGTGGAGGCTGATGAATCCCAAGATCGGCAGGCAACATGGCAAGCCACTAGATCATATTCAAAGGATCAGAGGCCAGATGATGAGGAGCCAGATGCAGGATCTAGATGGAGCAAAGTCAGAGAACTCTGCTAGAACATTTCACCAAGGAAGTTCCCTTTCAACTGATTGACAGTTCTCAGCAGATCTCATTACAGCGTAATGACATTATGTGAGATACCATTATGGGGGATGACTACATCATTATATAACTACATCATGATGCCAACCTACAGCAAGATTTTCAGATCACTGAAAATCATGACCCAGTCAAGTTGACATGTGACCTTAGTTATCACATTTCACAAAGCCTGTTATATTAAAAATTCAAGGTACATACAATATTTTGTAATAAAAAATGGATGCTACTTTATGACTCCCATAAAAGCATTATTATTACTGGAATATTATGTTAAAGATGCTTTGGTGTATCTGGGTGTTTCTTTAATGTTTTTCTATGCATAGAAAGGTACACTCTAATCTAAAAGAAATACTGGACAAACTAACATTAGATGTGAATCAAATCTAACTCTTCTGACTTACAAATAAATTTAACTTAAAGACAGATTTAAGAATAAAATTCATAATCAAGGGACTGCTTGTTTATAATATGGTCTTCAAAAAACAGGCAAATCATACAACAGCCTACTTGGTAGGACATATGAATGTTAAATGAAACATGGCTGTCTCCTTATCTCAGTGGTTCTCAACCTTCCTAATGCTGAGACCCTTTAATGCAGTTCCTCATGTTGTGGTGACCCCCCTAACCCATAAAATTATTTTCATTGCTACTTCATCACTGTAATTTTGCTACTGTCATGAATTGTATGATCCCGGTGATAGGGTCATTTAACTCCCAAAGGGGTCGCAACCCACAGATTGAGAACCACTGCCTTATCTACTTATTATTTTTTAATCAAATCATTAAAAGCAAAAACAATACTTTAAGGGAAATGTTATATTTAAAAAACTTACTGAAGAATGCCAAAGAGATATGCTTAAAGCTTTGTTTTACTTAAGTACGTGGATGGTAGCAGTGATTGAATTAAGCACTCCAGAATACACAATTTGTGATGACAGATACATGCTTAAATGAATGTCCAGGGCCATGTCCTTGACCACTTTCCAGTTTGCTGTGGCTTCTGTAATGCTGAGAAGCTCTTCAAGAGGTTTTATAGAGACATTACTGTAAAATTCAGATCACTGGTTCCCAGAAAGCAATAATGTTGCAATATGCCTAGAATGGTGCCACATTCACCTGGATAACTAAGGCATGAAGTCTTAAGCTCTCTTAGGCCACACCACTGCCAATCTCATGGAAGTTCTGGGCCCCTCAAGTTTCTCTTACAAAAAGGTTCATCGGTCACAACTAACATGGCAAGGAGAAGGCTTCTCGAGCCTCTTTCGTGGCTGATTCAGGAATGTGATAAAGTGGCAGTTCTCAATCTGATCATCCAGGAACTTAAAGAGGAATTTTTTCCTATGTCTTCTCAAATGCATGTAACAGCTGGACAATGAAAAAGGAAGACAGAAGAAACGATGGGCTCAAACGGTAATGTTGGTGAAGAATACTGAACCCAGCATGAACTGCCAAATGAAGACGGGTTAGTTTCTGAGCTGCGAGGCTGGAGAGACTTTCATCGCTGACCTTGGAGCAGCACAGGGAGACCAGTCACTTGAGAAGGACATCCGGCTTCGCGAAGCAGAGGACCAACAAAAAGGAAAGAAAGCCTCACCGACATGGACGAACACGGTAGCCAAAACCATGGCCTCAAAGATACCGATGATCATGAAGATGGCACAGGAGCAAGCGAATGTCACAGTCTCTTTTTCCATCCGATTACTTTCAACTTATTTGTGTCTTTGAATCCAAAGTGCATATCTTAAAGTGTATAAAATCCAGTTGTACAATCTCTACCTCCCAACTAAAGTGCTTTATCAAATGAATCTAATAACAGAGAAAGACGGCCTTACATCTGGAGTTTGCTGCTTGTTTTCTATATGTCTTCTAACATTTTGGTTCCACAATTTCTCAATTAAGAAAAGCTTCAGTGCCATGGAATCGATGCCGATGCATAGCAACCCTATAGGACAAGGTAGAACGGCCCCTGTAGCTTTCCAAGACTGTAACTCTTTCGGGAGCAGAAGTCTCACTATCTTCTTTTCATCAAATGGACATTTTCTTACAGTATACCATTTTGTCTCTTTTGTTCATTTCCCCATTTAAAAAGGTGATTTCTTATTGGTTGCCCAAGACATTACCATTAATATATTGATTTCTAACAATCTAGTTCAGATGAATACCAATTTAATTTCAATCATATAGAAAAATGTTACTTCTATGTAGTTTTGTTTCTTTCTCCTCCTTTGCGCTACTATTAGTGTACAAGTTATATCTTTATCCATCTGTGGCCTCACAGATTTATAATCACTGCTTTATTATATTGAATCCATCTGTTTTCCACTGAAAGCTCTTTGGAGATATGGGCTACATCTTGTTCATATTTGTATCCCCAGCTCCTAGCATAGTGTTCGGTGTATAGTAGGTGCGCAATAAATATTTGTTGACCAACAATGAAATGAATTGGACACAGAACTGACCAACTGGAACAAGAGAACTGTACCAACTCATTGAATAAGGACGCACAGGTGGGCAAATTAAACTCCTCTCATCATTAGCGGTGAAGCTTAGGGTACCACTCTAGTGCAGTCACTTATGACATGAGTACATGTTGCTGTTGCCAGATCTCAAGTTGATTCTGACTCATAGCAGCCCCACGTATGACAGAACCAAACACCGCGTGGCCTGCGCCATCCTCGTTCCTATGTGGGAGCCTCTTGTTGCTGTCATTCATTGTGCCAATCTTATCTCACATGTCTTCTTTTCATTGACCTCCCACCAAGCATGATGCCATTCTCCAGGGACTGGTCCCTCCTGACGATGTGTCCAAAATATGTGAGACAAGGTCTCACCATCCTTGTTTCCAACGGCTTTCTGGCTGTAATTTTTCCAACCCAGATTTGTTTGTTCTTCTGGAAGCCCATGGTATATTTCATATTCTTTGCCAAGAATTCCATCAATTCTTCTTCAGTCTGAATTATTCAGCTTTCACTCCCTCGTTGATTGAAAATGCCATCACCTTTGTCCTCAAGGTGCCAGCTTTGCCTTCTGACACTTGAAACATGTCTTTGCAGAAGATCTTATCTTGAGTTGCAACCCATTAACTTCTCTGATAATTCCAACGATCATGAGGATTGTCTGTGAGGTCTGTGTGGCCATGACAATGAATTGCAGGACCCACCAGAGAAACAGAGTGCCGGTGGATAGCCATTTGGTGTCCAAATTGTTTTGTTTTTAAGTTTGTGGAGGGTGGGCGTGTATCTGTCCTTTGCCTTATAGCTATCTGCCTGGACTGTTGTTGAGTTCGATTTTCCTCCCTCCTTGTGAAGTCAGGGGAGCTTCTATGGTAGTGATTGCTACGTGTGCACCACACATACACTAGAGCTCTGCAGGAGAACACAGACAACAATTGTTTTATACCTCACTTAGCTGCCTACGGCGGAATATATTGCTAAGTCTCTTTGCTTACCCTCCACCCACTGCTGTCAAGCAAATTCTGACTCATAGTGATCCTGTAGGACAGAGTAGAGCTGGCCCCCTGTGGATGTTAATCTTTACGGAAGCAGATTGCCACATCATGTCCCACATCATGTCCCGTAGGTTCTAACCATTGACCTTCAGTTGGCGGCTGGGTGCCTAACCACTGTACCACCAGCACCGCTACCTCTGCTAGCTACCAGCTAATCACCTATCATCATAACTGCCATTAATTGGAGACCCATTTTGTTTGCCAAGTGCTGGGCTAAAGATATCACATAAGTCATCTTTCAGTTTCATATTAATGTCCGACGATCCTTATGCCAATTATCAACTTATTGTCTTTCCAAATCCATCCTTCCCCCCGTCTTTGTGAAAAGGATGTTGACCCTTCGGAATCGTTCTTCTTGGCTGGTGGGATCATGCCAAGCTCTGTGGTAGAGGGCGCTCGCTGCAGAAGCATCGCAGGAGGGAGGGCTTTCTTGCTGACCCAGCAGTGCTCTGGATTCAAGACCAAGCCCTTGGGGGGTACAGTGCCCAGCACCCCTCCTCATGTCTCTGGTGAGGCACCTCCCTGTAACTGGCTTGCCCTAGCATCTGATAGGGTAGATTTCTAGCAAATTCTATCGGGCCAATTCCCAATTATTGTTTACTGGTGCACTATCTGCTACTTGTCTAGATGAGGTTTGACTCATTCCAGGAATCATGGCTGTGGCCAATTCAGTGATCTAAAAATGTACCATAATTTAGTTAGCCTGACTTCTTGTTTGAATATTTGGGTTGTTTGCTGTTGAGAAATTTCTACAAGGGACATGGCATAACTGAGATGCACTCAGGACCTTGGCTGACAAATCCCAGAGACAGCCTTTCATGAGTACAGCGCGCTCATACGCTCAAGTTCTTCTGCAGACTTCATAAACTACTGCCAAGGACAGAACTTCTTAGCTGGCTTCTCCGGTGTCGTGTGTTGTTGCATGATTTTGACTTGTGGCGACCCTATATAACAGAGCAGGCTTCCCGTTTAGGGTGTACTAGGGCGTACTAGGCTGTACTAGGCTTCCGGTTTAGGGTGTACAAAGGTGGGATAAAAACACCAGCCTTTTCCCTCACCTAGTGGCTGGTGAGTTTGAACTCCTGACCTGTCAGTAAGCAGTCAAACACTTAACCATTGGTCAACCAGGGCTTTGTGCTTCCTAGCTAGCTGCCTGCTAGTCATCAGCTCACCCAAAGACAAGCGAAGTCTACTCTTTTCAAGTTTTCTGAAGTTTTTCCATCTCCTCTTTATACTCTTTTTATGTATTTTGCTCATAATTTAGCCTTTGACAGCTGAAATAAATCCATGACTGGCTTCCCTTGTAGAAAAGTCAGTGTTCTCTCATTCTCTCTCACTGTGATCCAGTCGATTCTGACTCATAAGGACCCTCAAGGACAGGTTAGAACTACTCCTGTGGGTGTCTGGGACTGTAACTCTGTTTTGGGGGGCTTATGTGTTTGTTTATTGTAAATAGTGTTTGGGGATATAACCAACATATCATATAATTCAGTCATATCAAGAAGAGTTGCACAATCATGACCACAATCACGTTTAGAACCTTTTCTTCTTCCTTGTACTCCTTGTCATTAGCTCCCTACTTCCCAGACCTCCTCTGCCACGCCCCCAAGGAAAAATTAATCGGTTACTGTCTCTACAGATTCACCCAGCCTGGACTTCAGACACCCCAAAACATACAAAACCAGAGAAAGAAAAAATGCCAACAATGACAAAAATAAAATAGAGAAAAGTCTCAACCAAAAAGGAAGCAGAACATAGTAAAAACTAGAGCAACTTTAAGATGGCTCAAAGGAAGGTCAAATGGAAAGGTGTTAAATTTCATCTAACGGCATCTGCCAGAAGCCACTTTCCAATGCGCTCTGCATCAAACAAGGCTGTTCGCCCAGACCCCTGTCTGTGTTCAGAGGGACCTGAGGCCGAGTCCATACTAGCCGCCATCCATCATATGTCTCCTTCCCTGGACACGAAAAAGAAAACATGGGTAGAACTTTTAAATGGGTCTAAAGGGGAATCAAATAAGATGTTATATATTTTAAACATTTTATTAGGGACTCATACAACTCTTATCACAATCCATACATACATCAGTTGTATAAAGCACATTTGTACATTCTTTGCCCTCATCATTTTCAAAGCATTTGTTCTCCACTTAGGCCCTTTGCATCAAGTCCTCTTTTTTCCCCTCCCTCCCCGCTCCACCCTCCCTCATGAGCCCTTGATAATTTAGAAATTATTGTCCCTATCTGGCATCTCCCTTCACCCCCTTTTCTGTTGTCCGTCCCCCAGGGAGGAGGTCACATGTAGATCCTTGTAATCGGTTCCCTCTTTCCAACCCACTCACCCTACCCTCCCAGTATCACCCCTCACACCCCTGGGCCTGAAGGTATCATCCACCCTGGATTCCCTGTGCCTCCAGCTCCCATATGCACCAGTGTACAATCTCTGCCCTATCCAGTCCTGCAAGGTAGAATTCGGATCATGGTAGTTGTGGGGAGGAAGCATCCAGGATCTGGGGGAAAGCTGTATTCTTCATCAGTACTACGTTGCACCCTGACTGACCCATCTCCTCCTCTAGACCCCTCTGTGAGGGGATCTCCAGTGGCCGACAAATGGGCTTTGGGTCTCCACTCTGCACTTCCCCCTTCATTCACTATGGTAAGATTTCTTTTTTGATGATGATGATGCCTTATACCTGATCCCTTCGACACCTCGTGATCGCACAGGCTGGTGTGCTTCTTCCCTGTGGGCTTTGTTGCTTCTGAGCTAGATGGCCACTTGTTCACCTTCAAGCCTTTAAGGCCCCAGATGCTATCTCTTTTGATAGCCGGGCACCATCAGCTTTCTTCACCTCATTTGCTTGTTCACCCGCTTTGGCTTCAGCAGTTGTGGCGAGAGAGTGAGCATCATAAAATGCCAATTTAATAGAAGAAAGTATTCATGCATTGAGGGAGTGCTTGAGTAGAGGCCCAAGGTCCTTCCGCCACCTTAATACTAAACCTATAAATATTGGCACATAGAGCTATTTCCCCATCCTCATATATATATATTTGCATGCACATGTTTTTGTTTAGACCTCTATAAATGCCCTTTGCCTCCTAGCTCTTTCCTCTATTTTCCTTGACTTTCCTCCTGTCCCACTATCATGCTCCGTCCCCACCTGGGTTACAGCTATACCTCTTCGTATGTTACCTTACCCTTGATCATTCCCTACCAGGCCTGCCACTCCCACCTCACAACCAATTTGGATCCCATATTGTTCCCTTGTCCCTGGGTTTATTAACACCACTTCCTTACCCCCCACCTCCTCCTATCCCAAGTCCCCCCGAAACTGTCATTCCCGTTGTTTTTCCTCCAGATAGTTCATCTAGCCTATCTTATTTAGACAGATCTGTGGAGATAATAACATGCACAAAAATAAGACAGAGGAAAACAAAGCAGCAGTATACAACAAGACAACAACAACAAACCACTGACAAAGAACAAAACAAAACACATCAAGAAAGAAAAGCTTATAGTTAGTTCAAGGATCATTTGTTGGCCTTTAGGAGTGTTTTCCAGTCCAGTCTGTTGGGGCACCATGCCCTGGCCCCAAAGTCCACTTTCAGCATTCCCTGGGGGCCTTGCCGCTCCATTCCCTTGCTGTTCCGCTGCACTCCCCCCCAGTGCTTTGCCTTGGTGTGGTGGGATCAGGTCAGGCACAATTCCCACACTGTGTCTCCGGTGCTGTCCCCTGTAGTGCCATGGGTCAGTGAGGGGCATCATGTCTCATAGTGGGGCCAGCCATGTTGTCCTCTCTGTGGACTGGCTGCTCCAATCAGGAACATCATCCTCACGGCCTGGTGGGCCAGGCTGTGCTCCACTCTCTCCTCCTTCCCCTTCATCTGCTCCCATGTGCTCTGATCGGATATGTCCCTCTCCCGGAGCTGCAGAATCAATGTTGTCCTTTGAAACAAATTATTCTGGGGGGAGGGGCAGTCATCCACTTAATATTTGGCACTGGGGCCAGTCCCCCAGATCTCTCCACTGGTTCCCTACTCCACGCCAGAATTTTGCATTCACACCTTGAGGCACTGGGTTGAAGTCTGGTCCCTCTTTCCCTGTGGAGATATAAACAATACCCTCCCCTTGGGTGGGTTAGTGCCCCATGCCCCCGGTCCCCTTTTCTTACTTATATTCATCCTTTTTCTTCCCTTTCCCCACCTCCTCCCCAGTTGTCTACCATGTGCATCCCTAGATTTGATCTGGTCTCTGCCATACTACACAGTCCTCACCCCAAAAATGTTCGTATACAGTAGTTTTTTTCCCTATGCCCCTTTTGCATTTTTTTTAATACTTACCTCAGCGGGCTCAGGTTGTACTTGTCCTTTTGTGCCTGACTTACTTTGCTTAGCATGATTTCCTCCAGTTCTTCCCATGCTGCTATGCGTTTCATACGTTCATCACTGCTTTTTAGTGATGTGTAGTACTCCGTTGTATGTATGTATCACAGTTTTTTGATCCAATTGTCAGTTGATGGAAATTTGGGTTGCTTCCAGCTCCTTGCAATTGTGAACTGTGCCGCAATGAACATTGGAGCACAGATGTCTGGCCATGGTTTGTTTCTTGCCTCTTCTGGGTATATGCCCAGTAGGGGGATTGCTGGGTCATATGGTAACTCTATTTCCATTTGTTTTAGATATCGCCAGATTGATTTCCATAGTGGCTGTACATTCTTACAGGTCCACCAGCAGTGGATGAGAGTTCGTCTCTCCATAGCCCCTCCAACACTTGTTGCTTTCTGATTTTTTGAATTGGGCTACCTTTGAGGGTATCAGGTGGTACCTCATTGTTTTAATTTGCATTTCTCTTATGGCTAAAGATTGGGAACATTTTCTCATGTTTGTTGGCCATTCAGATTTCTGCCCCTGTGAAACTTCTGTTCAAGTCCTTTGCCCACCTCTCAAGTGGGCTATTAGTTTTTTTCTTTTTGGAAGCTAGCAGAGTATTATAGATTTTAGTAATAAGGCCTTTGTCTGATGTGTCATTGCTAAAGATGTTTTCCCAGTCTGTGGACTCCCTTATTACTCTCTTGGTGAATTCTTTAGATGTACACAAGTGTTTTATCTTCAGTATATCCCATTGTGCCTCCTCTATGTGTGTGTCCTTCCCTATTTCTGATAGCCTGTGTATTCCCTGCGCCAAAGTTCTCAAGTTTGTCCCAATTCCCTCATTGATGGCCCTAATAGTTTGGGGTTTAACTTCAAGGTCTGTGATCCACCTTGAGTTTATTCTTGTGCATGGAGTGAGATAAGATGTTACATTTTAAACAAACTATATCTTCTGTCCACCCATTTGTCTGTCAGTTTGTCAGACTGTGGTGGCTGTGTGTTTCTGTGATGCCAGAAGCTATGTCACTGGGATTCAAATGTCAGTTGGGTCATCCAATGTGAACAGGGTCATAGGAGCTTCCAGACTAAGAGCAGACAAGACTGGACTCAGGTCCCCACTTTGGAGGAAGTAGCCTTCGAAAGCGTTATGCATAACTTCCAAGCCTAAACAAAGGAAGCAGAACCGTGTTGGAGACAAGGCAACAATGCTGTCCTAGATGGTGTAGGGGAGACGGTGATGTTCATTCCTGATGGAGTGCTACTAAAGGTAAAGAGGTAAAACAGCTGCAAAAAATCTCCTAATGATTAGAACTTGAAATGTGCAAAGTATGAATTTAGGAAAACTAGAAGTTGTCTAAAATGAAATGAATATGTGAAGATCAATCTGCTAGGCATTAGGCAGCTGAAATGCACTGGTGGTGGCCATTTTGAATCAGAAAGGGATATGATTTACAATTCCAGGAATAACACAATTAAGAGGAATAGTGTGGCATTCCTTGTCAGAAAGGATCTTGCTAAATCCACCATGAAGTGCAATGCTGTTTGTGATAGGAATGTATCTATTCACTTTCAAGGAACTCCAATTAATACAATTATTACTCTAGTTTATGCACCAACCACCAAAGCTAGTGCTGAATAAACTGAAGAATTCTATCAAAGACTTCAGTCGGAAAATGATCAAACATGCAATCAAGATGCGTTGGTTATTGGAATGCAAACGTTGGAAACAGTGAGGAAGGAACAGTAGTGGGAAAATACGGGCTCTGTGATAGAAATGTAGCTGGAGATCATATGATAGAAACGAGCAACTTGTTTATAGCATATACTTTTTTTCCAACAACACATGGATTTCCCCAGATGGAGTACACAGAAATCAAACTGACTGCATCTGTGGGAAAACACAATAGGGAAGTTCAACATCAGCAGCTAAAACCAGATGAGGGGCCAACTGTGCAACAGGTCATCAAGTGCTCATAGGGAAGTTCAGGACAAACATGAACATGAGAACAAGGCCACAACAATCAAAATACGACCTTGAGTCTATCCCGCCTGCATTTTGAGAATATCTCAAGAACTCATTTGACACATCGAATACTGCATGACAGAAATCCTGCTGAGCTGTGGGAGGACATTGAGACCATCATTTATGAAGACAGCAAAAGGTTATTAAAAAGATGGGAAAGAAAGATCAAGATAGATGCCAGAAGAGACTCTGAAACTTACTCGAATTCATAGAGTAGCCGAATAGAACTTTTAAAGGGCAGCTTGAGAAAACAAAGCCAAATACTACAACAGAATGTTCAAGGACCAAGAAGTAGACAATTCACAGGGAAGAACGTGCTCAGCATATCTGAAACTGAAAAAAACTCAAGGAAAAATTCAAGCCTCGGTTGCAATCTCTTGAAAGATTCTATAGGCAAAACATTGAATGATGCAGGACTCATCAAGCAAAGCTGAAAAGAATATACAGAAACTGCACCAAAAAGAAAGCGTCTACATTGCACCATTTCAGGAGGTAGCATATGAGTAAGAACCAATGATGCTCGAGGAAGAAGTTCAGCGCCACTGAATGCATTAGCCAAAACCAAGGCTCCAGGAATTGATGGAACACCACTGAAATGTTTCCGAAAGCGGAAGAAGCACTGGAAGCAATCACTGGTCTATGCCAGGAAATTTGGAAGACAGCTACCTGGCTAACTGACTGGAAAAGATCCATATCTGTGCTCATTCCAAAGAAAGGTGACCCAACAAAATGCTCAAACTATAGAACATTATCATTGATATTGCAAGTAAGTAAATTTTTGCCTAAAATAATACAGCAACAAATTGGCAGAGAACTGCCAGAAGTTCAGACCAGTTTCAGAAGAGGACTTGGAACAAGGGATATCATTGCTAATGTCAGATGGATTTTGACTCAAAGCAGAACATAGCAGAAAGATGTTTCCTTGTGTTTCTTTGACTATGCAAAGGCTTTCTATGGTGTGGACCATAATATATTGTGGATAACCTTCAGAAGAGTTGGAATTCCAGAAGAGTCATTGTGCTCATGAAGAACTTGTGCATGGATCAAGAGGCAGTTGTATGAACTGAACAAAGGCATACTGCATGGTTTAACATCAGGAAACGTGTGCATGAGGTTGCATCCCCTCATCGTACTTGTTTAACCTGTATGCTGAGCAAATTAGAGAAGCTGGATTATATGAAGAAGAAGGGGGGTTAGAAGAAAGCGTATTAACAACCTGTACTATTCAGATGACACAACCTTGTTTGCTACAAGGGAGGAGGAATTGAAGTATTTGTTGATGAAGATCAAGGATTGTAGCATTCAGTGTGGATTACAACTCAATGTGAGGAAGACCAACATCCTAACAATTGGACCAATAGGTAACATCATGATAAATGGAGAAAAGGTTGAAATTGTCAAGGGTTTTGTCTTGCTTAGAAACACGATCAAGGTTCATGGAAGCTTGGATACACGATCAAGGTTCATCAAGAGATCAAAAGATGTATTGCATTAGGTAAATCTGCTGCCCAAGACCTCTTTAGAATATTGAAAAGGACTTTGAGGACTAAGGCGGGCTTGGCCCACGCCATGGTATGCTCCATTGCATTATATGCCTGTGAAAGTTGGTCATTGAATAAAGAAGACTGAAGAAAAAGAATGGGTGCATTTGAATTGCGCTGCAAAAGAACATTGAACGAATCACAGACTGCTAAAAAGACAAACAGATCTGCGTTGGAAGAGCTAAGTGCTCTTTAGAGGCAAGGATGACAAGACTTCCTTTCCATATTTTGGACCTAGTGTCCCGACGGACCAATTTCTGGAGAAGGACATCATATTTGTAAAGTAGAAGGGCAGCGAGAAAGAGGCAGGCCCTCAAGGAGAGGGATTGGCCCAGTGGCTGCATCAATGGCTCAGGCACAGAAACAATTGTGAAGATGGTGCAGGACAGTGCAATGGTTCGTTCTGTTGGACATAGGGCCGCAATGGATCGGAACCGACTGGATGCACCCAACAACAATAACACCAACATGTCTACTGTAATTCTCTCTCCAATACTCTTGTGTGCTTGTAGGGCTAGTTGCCCCCTTCTACCACCATCACAGGAGACTCATCAGAGACTTAATGTGTGTGTAGACCCTGCAAATGAATTTTAGGCTTCCACTGTCGCCCACAGACTTCTGCAAACTAGGCATCACACACAGGCTGGTGTGCTTTTTCCATGTGGACTTAGTTGACACCTCACTTACATGGCTGCTTGTTCTAAGACGAGCCTTGAAGACCCAGACACTATTCTTTCTGATAGCTGGGCACCAATAGTTTCTATACTAGACACTTTCTATAGCACCCATACCCGCAATGGTCTCGTCACGAGGGCCACGTCGTAAGAACGAATTGTTCTTAGTTTAGGGCTAGAATTAGGTGTGAGCCCAGAATCCCTTCATACTTCTGTGGCTGATACATTTCTCTGGGTCACCTTGGTGACATCATTGTCATTTTATATTAGAGAACATTACCAGTCATCTCTCCCTGGGGCATAAGGTAATCCTACTGCTAGTGTCATTACTTCAGCCAATGGTATAGAATTTAGAACACAGTTGAGAAAAGGAGATTATACAAGCATAAGCTGGTGACAAACCACAATACATAAATTATTGACTGGTACTAATTAAACTCAATGGCGGTTGCAATAAGGCAGCACTCTTAATACTATTCATTGTTAGAACCAGGCCTTCCAGATTAATGCATATCTGAATAAGGCAAGGAGGGCATTACAATACGAATCATATCGTAGTCTTGGGCCGCCATTGGGTACCCTTCAGGCAAGAGATCCGAACCCAAATCTGACGACTGCTGATTCTACCCCCGGGGTGCAGCCGCCACCTGCTGCTTCTCACACTATGAGGCTTTAGCCTCAAGTCCAAGGGCTACAGGTGAGTTTGATGCGGAGTCCTGTTCACTTAGTGGTGTTTCCACATTGAGTCCTTCTGGTGTGGCCTATGAAGGTTGTTGTGCACCTTGGAGACTATAACTCTGTCCAGGAGTGCAAAGCCTCATCTTTCTCCCATGGAGCGGCTGGTGGTTCCAAACTGCTGGCCTTGCAGTTAGCAGCCCAGAACGTAACAAACTATACCACTAGGGCTCCTCATAAAAATAAGTCGTGTGCTTAAAACGGATTTTACTTCTGAGTTCCTCTCTGACCCGATCTCCTACCATGGTTCTCCTACCAGGGTAAGTGGCTCCAGGACCATTCTTCATGGGTCAATTATTGCTGTTGTTAGTTGCTATCTTGTCAGTGCCATCTCAGAGGGACCTGATGTAGCACAGAATGAAACCCCGCCCCGCCGGTGCCCTCTTCATGATGTCTGCTGGGTGCAGTGCAGTCCTTTGGCCCATCTGACTTCAACACACGGTGTGGGGAGGGTGGCCTTCAGCATCCCCAGTTATCCAATGCACCACAGAGTGACATGGAGCACAGACCCCCAGGCTGCTTTGTGAACGGCGAACTGCGGTAGCAACTTACAAGGGGAAATGGAAAAGCCTCTACCCCGGCTTGTCTTTGCCCTCCTCCACACGCAAACACAGACAGGCGATTCACAAGTAAATGCAAGGCTTTCCACACGCAGGAGTTTGGAGTACTTGGGGAGCAGTGAGGGAAAGAAGTTACACACCTCATACTTCACACAGTGCCTTTCCTTGTCCTTTTTTTAAGACTCAAAAGAGGCGCAAGCAACAACATTCTCCGGAGCTGAAACCAACCCGGGTTGAGGCCACCCTGGGACAGTGCTCCTCTTATGAGCGGCGGGCGAAGACCGGGATTACTCACAGGCGTGTTGGCACTGCGACCACACCCTGGCTGCCTCTGCTGCTGCCTCCTGGGGCGGCTGCAGAATCCGTGGCTTAGCCTGTGCCTTAATGGGACCCCAACAGAGGGCAGTGTGGGGTCTGCTTTATAAGCAGCTGAGGTGGAAGCTGTCATGGCAAGTTTGAAATGTTGCTCTTTTTCTTTTCTGAATCGTAATTATTGTGCTATGGTGAATACATATAACCAGACACTTACCATTTCGGCCATTTGTGTGTATGACTCCGGGCCATTATCTGCGTTCACCATATTGTACCACTTCTGTGCACAACTTCATTTTCATCACTCGTAACAGAAGCTCAGTGCCCCTTAAGCAGTCCCTCCCCATGTCCCCCTGAATAGTTTCCTGTAGCAGTCAGCTTTTCAACCCATGTGGTAGGCACACGGAGGACCCCCAGTCCAGCAGGGGACATAGACATGTGAAACCCAAGCCACAATAGACTCTTTGGGTGTTACTCAATATGTAATAAACACACACCAGGTGCTCACATGTCTTGGAGGAAGGTCTTAGGGGACCCCAAGTGCTAATGGTTTAGCCAGGGGACTAGATTAATAGCATCTTTTTTTAGCTTATATGTACATTGCAACAACATTTTCTGAACAATGCTTTTATTTACATACAAAGGGCTCAAGTGGAAAGAAAATGTTTTGAAAATTATGATGGCAACATATGTACAAAAATGTTTGATACAATTGATGTATCAGTTGTTCTAAGAGCTGTAAGAGCCCCCAATAAGATGATTAAAAAAAAAAAAAGACAGTAAGTTAAAAAAAAAAAAAACCAACATTGCCACTAGGGCTGCAATTCATATGTGTATGGGTTTAGTCCAAATAAAATGTGTTTCAGCATGCCTCGGTCATTAGTGGACAGTTACAGACCAGTTCTCTCATCAATGCCCGTATCTTAGACTATTTAAAAACATATCCAATTCAAAGAGTGGCTTCCAGGGGATCTGCTGGGCCGGGGCAGTTCAAAGCAGGGAGGTCAGCTCAGAGTGTGATGGAAATGGTTTGGGGGGATTCCCAAGTGACAATCTTGGTAGATTTTCTTAAAGGACACAGAACAATAATGGGTGTATACTAGGAAGAAGTTTTAAGAAAATTGAACATTGCTTTGGGGAGAAAAAGGCCAGGAAGGTTACCCCAACTCCGAGAGTAGCAAGAGAAATTTCATTGGGAAACTTTACCTCAGCCACCTTACAGACGGATCGCATCCCTTTAGACTTCCTTTTCGCTCCCCAGACTCAGAACATTGAAAAGGAACACAGTTTGAGTCCCCCCAGGGCTCCCAAATGGCCACCTTAACCTGGTGTAGATCTAAGAGCGCAGGGCTCCCCTGCGCAGGGTCAAAGAGCTTGGAACTCCACCTTCAGCAGTGGATAGCGCTAGAGGGAGGGTGTGCCCAGACACCACAGCTTCCTCTTTTGAGATTGTTGATTATTAAAAGTTACTATAATGGTATAGCAAGACTTTTTGATTTGCTCTCATATGATAGGTTGAGAAAATGTCCTTATGTATCCCAAAGTTTAAAAGTGTTTTCTAATTTGCTCACTGGCCAGGATGGCACTGTTGGAGACTGTGTGAGAGTCTCCGGGACACCCCCCCCCCAGCCCCGACCGCCTCTAGCCCGGCCTGTGCCGGATACAAAGGCAACTCCTCCGAGAAGCCTTCCACGACTGTCTTTGGAAGTCAGCTCATCTGCTGGTAGAAGAGTTCACATAAAACAAAAATTTCAAAGGCAAGACAGCATAGCAAGGGCTGTACGTAAATACGAGACACCGGGACCGTTCCTTGCATTTGTGTTTCGTTTGTGGAGCGCTGTGCTGGCCCCGAAGATCTGAGACTCCTTGGGCCCTGAACTCGTGAGGCGATGAAGTTCTTACGACTAGGGTTCCTGATAAATTACAGTTGACCAATTGCATTTCAATTTCAGATCAAGAATCCATTTTTAAAGTAAAGCTATCATCGTAACACCACAGAAACTACTTAGGGCTAGAGGTTGTTCTTGTTGCTATGTCCCATGTAATGTTAAAACAAAAGATTGGCTTTATTTTTGTAGAGCAGATTTAGGGTTCCTGAAACATTGTGCAGAAGACAGCGTCCCGGTGTGCTTGCTCCTCCACCTCCTCCTGTTGACATCTTGCATTCTGGGTGCAGTCGCTGCTGCTCAATTGCTGTGTCTGACCCGCTGCCGAGGGGAGACCTCTGAAATTCCTTCAGTCTCTGCTCAAAGGCACCTCCTTCAAGAGGCCCTCCACCACTGTCTTCAGAAGTCACTCTCAGTCCCTTCACTTTCAGGTCCCAGAAACATGTCTGTTTATTATGTATCTTTCCCAGGAGAACCATGTGGCGAGTGTCAACGGAGGGCCTTATCTGACCTCCTCTGGCTTCCCTATTGCCATGAGGCAGGGGTCAGGTTGGCCCATCCTTCGTTCTGACACCCACAGTTCCCCCCACACCACTCTACATCTACGCTGGGTTCAGTGATTCGTTACAATGCCACACAGACTGTCCAGACAACACTCACAGTTAAAGGGGTTTATTAAGGATGTTAATAGGCTACCTACCACAAGTCAGGGTCAGCAATCAGTAAAGATATCCTCAGCCAATAGCCAAGTCTGTCTCTGGTGCTCAGCCTCTCAGTCAAGGTCCTTTGGCATTTACCCCCATGGACCAGGAAGCCAGCCCGTCTATCTGTCGCTCTGTCTCACAGTCCACAGTCTCAGGCCAGGTGAGGAGAAGGTGCCCGAGTCTCTGCTTCTCCTCTGAGTCCCCGTGCCACCGTCTCAGGTGCATCTGGTCCTAGCAGCTTCGGCCACTTCAGACAGAGATCTTGAACGTGTTCTTCTGAGCTCCTGGAGGTTTCTCTCTGTTGCTTCAAAGTTGGCTTATCCTTTCAGCTGGGGTGGTGCGGGTGTTGATGGAGTGGGGTGGGGTGTGACAAAAACTGACCAGTCCCTTCCATTCGTGTTACACATGTCTTAGTTGCATGGTCCCACCCAATCCCTTGGCGGGAGCTACAGAGACTGGGGAAGAAGAGTCATATTAAGACATTCCACGCCACCAGAAACAAAGACCACTCTGCCCCCTTCCCTGCCCCCAAGGCAGGGCCCATATCCTTCCTATTCCCAGCATGCACTTGTGCAGCAATTTTTAGTTGAATAAATCAATGTTCCTGGGGCAGATGGAAGGAGGGCATGGTGAACAGCGAAGGCTTCATGGTGAAGCTGGATCTTAAGAAAAATTAGGGGCTTCCTAGGTAGACAGAGGGGAAGGCAGGGCATGGCCAGCAAGGGCCAGTGTGAGCCCAGTGTGGACAAGTAGAGGAGGGGAAGAGGAAACGACTCCGTCTGTGGGAAGAGGGGAGAGGGGTGGGAAACATAGGAGGAGCCTGACCTTGTGGGTCCTGTGCGCCCATGGAGGTGAGGGAGCCAAGAGAGGCTTGGCTGTCGGAGCAGAGGGCTGGGGGCAGCGGCAGCTCCTTCAGCAGGACAGTGGTGCGGGCCAGACAGCCCCAGGGTCTGGACCAGGCAGGGGCAGTGTCCTGGGGAGTAGGGGACAGAAGGCACACTGAGGAGAAAAAATCAACAGGATTATAGAAGACAAGGCAACCATGCTGTCTCAGACAGTGTGGGGGAAGAGGGAGGTATTTCAACAGGGCCTGAATGGGCCAGGGGGACAGAGGCACTGTCTTGGGTAGGAAGGAAGGAATTCTAAGCAGAGCAAGCATCAGGCACATATGTGTCCAGGTGAGAGAAGATGTGACCCAGAGGGCTGGGAAGGCCCTGCTTTCGGCGTCTCTCCCAGGCTCCTGTTGCCACTGGCCAGGAGTGGTTGAGTGCCATTTTCGACCCGTGGAGACTCCATGTCACAGAGCAGAATCGCCCTTTCTCTAGACTAATATATATGGGAGCAGGCTACCAGATCTTCTCTCTCAGAGCTGCCTGCTGGGTTCAAACCACCAACCTTTCAGTTAGCAGCCAATGCTCAAATGTTATCTCACCAGGCCTCCTTAAGATGCATCTAAACCAGGACCCAAACAGCCGCCCAGGGCCATGCAGTGGATGTGGGCTCACGCCACCCTATGGGACAGGGCAGAACTGCCCCTGAGAAGTTCCGAGACTAACTCTTTACAGGAGTCGGAATTGAAAGCCCAGTTTTAGCTTTCCTAAGGCAGTGGTTCACAATCTTCCAAACGCTGCGACCCTTCAATACAGTTCCTCATGTTGTGGTGATGCCCCCAACCATAAAATTATTTTCATTGCTATTTTATAACTGTAATTTTGTTGCTGTTAGGAATTTGGCGATCCTGTGAGTCATTTGACCCCCCATGGGGGTCGCGACCCACAGGTTGAGAACCGCTGTCCTAAGCTGGGGGTTTCAAATGCTGACCTTGTGGTAACCACTGCCCACCAGGTCTCCTCTTAAGCAGAATCTATTGGACAGTAACTTCTCATCCTTGTTTCCCCAAGGAGCAGAGAATAAATGCCCTCTCGTAGGGTGTCCTGTGGGGGCAGCTCTAACCGTTTCTCCCTGATTGTTAAGGTTTAAGGATTAAAAAGCAAATTGTAGGGGTGGACAGTGAGCTAACGGTGCATCACAGGACAGTGTTAAGGCCAAAGCCAAGTGAAGGATAGGATAAAGAATTAAGTTCACGACTGTCTGTTCTGAGTCAGGCCCTGTCCTTGAATGATGTTAAGATCTGTCTTTCCATTTGGATCCAGAGGAGCAGAGGGCTGACCTCATGAGGAGAAGACTGAGTTTAGTTTTGCTTTTCTGCTTGTATTTTTCAAATGTGTTTATATGTAGTAAAACTAACTTTTTTAGTCGAATAGTTTCATTCCTTTTTTAACAGTTTTATTAGCACATCATCCACATGCCATATAATTCAATAGTTTAGTCATATCAAGAAGAGCTGTACAATCATCACCACATTCAATTCTAGAACATTTTCTTCTTCCTTGTACTTATTCTTATACACGTAATTATTTTTTTCTAATTGTGGCAAAATATACCTAACAAAGCATTCTGATTCCACAACTTCTACACGTATAACTCAGCGCCACTGATTATTCTCTTCATGTTGTACACCCATTGTTGATATCCTTTTCCAAATGACCCTCCACAGTTAACACAAAGTCAATGCCCCCTATGCCACAGCTCTGTCACCTTCACCCATGGCAACCATTGGCCAGCTCTGGTTTCTTTCTTATTTTAAAAAGTAGTTTTCTTGATCATAGCATTTACATATCCTACACATCCATGATTAAATAACTTTTTACAAGAGTGGTACATGCATCATCACAATCCGTTCTAATGCTACTCCCCCCACCACCACCCAGCATTAATTGTTTGCTCCCAAATCCCCTCACCCTCCTCACCCCACATCCCAATAAGTCCTTGTATCAGTTATTGCCGCTGCACTCACTCCTGTGCATCACAAACTGGGAGACCCAACAGAAACAATAAGAAACAAAATAAAACAAAGCAGCAAGAAAAGCTAATATAAAAATACAAGTAAAGTGTAAAAAAAAAAAAGACCACCATCAATATTCAAAGGTCAGAGAAGAAATTTCTGTCATGGAATAGGCAAGAAATACTTGAGCCTAGAGAAAATTCAGGTTGGGTCAAGAGGGAGGTCAACTGACCAAGTAGCCTAGTACACCACGGTTCATCCCATAATCAAGTTTACAGTCTTCTCTGTCTGGCAGTAAAGCTGTTGGAGTCCCTCACCTGCGACTAGAGGGGATCTGCCAGAGGCTTAAACTGACTAGACACTCTTCAGATGCATTTTGGGTTCCCACTGCCCTCCATAGTCTTTTAAAAATTGGGTGTTCACAATTTAAGCTCTGACACTTTTCCCTTCAATATATTGAGATTTTGTTATTGTCATCTTTGGATCACACAGGCTGGTGTGCTTCTTTTCTGTGGACTTAGCTGACACTGCCCTTAGATGACTGCTTGTTTGAACATAAGCCTTTAAGACCCCAGGCAAGAATCCCAATGGATAACCAGGCACCATCAGCTTCCTTCACCACACTTTGCTGTAGCACCCTTACCTTCGGGATCACTTCATGAGGGCGAGGATTGAGCAGGGCCATGTTATGAGAATTAACTATTTCCATTCTTTTTTTGTGAACACATAGGCATTGCAAGCGCGATTGTAACCACAGGTTTTGTAACCATGAACCCGGAGCCCTGCTGGTACTATAGGGTAAGTGCTGGGCTAACTGCAAGATTACGGGAGAAAGATTAGACAGCTCAAAGGGGCAGCGAAAGAGAGGAAGGCCCTCAGTGAGATGGACTGACCCCCTGGCTGCACCAATGAGCTCGAGCTTGGGGACAATTCTGTTGTGCACAGGGCACTGGAGGTTGGGACCAATTCGATGCCACCTAAAACAGTAACAACAACAAACATGCTTTGGCCAGAGACATAGGCATTTGTGCTACAAAACCTCCAATCATTGAAGATTTTTTTCGAATTAGGAATTCTTTTAAACACTACCTATGAAATTTGGTTGACTTTTTTTTAGCAATTTACATTTTTTAATTAATAATTTTATTGGGGGATTCTTACAAATGACAATCCATCATTCAGTTGTCTTGAGCACACCTGTACATAGGTTGCCATAAACATTTCCAAAACATTTTCTTTCTACTTGAGCCCTTTCTTTCTCTTTCCTCCTAATCCCCACCCTCGTGAATCCTTGATTAATTATATATTGTTACTATTATTTCATATCTTACACTGCCCATCATCTCCCTTCACCACATTTCTGTGTATGTTCATTCTGTTTCGTCTCATTTGTCGCTCTGGACACAAAGCACCAGCAAACTCATATGGTAACTTAGGGTAAGGTGATCAGATTTTAACATTGGTAAAGCGGACACCAGCAGGACACCATTGATAAAACTCATATCCTGGTGAAATAACCACATGGCAGCTGAAAACCGTATACCCTTGCTTGTCATGCATTCTTACCAAAATTCAGGACTTTTTTTAAAACGCCGCAGAATGCAGAAAAAAAAATTGTTAAAAATCGGGACATCTGGTCACCTTAACCTAGGGTTCCCGGGAGGCTAACTAGCTGAAAGCCCTGAAAAGCAAGTACTCCAGGAAGCTGGGCATGGCGCCACTGCAGGGGTTTATTCTGCAACCCGAGTACCAAGAGGAGCTGGAAATAACTGGGTTTCCCTGAAAGGGGTGCGATAATAAGGCCAGTTTCTCATGTCCATATTTTCTCAGTGTCTATCTTATCTCGTGTGGCCCCCAGCATTTTGTCTCTGTTTACCTCCCGGGACTCCTGCTGATAACAGAACTCCAGTACTAGGCCGAGCAGTCACTGCACCTTCTGCCTGGACTGGAGCGCAGAGGGTGTGTCTGAGCCTTTTCTACCTGTTTGTATGTTTTGTGTGTGCCGCTCTGCAGTGTGTTTCCCCTTCCTCTCACCCTGAACAAAGGCCTGACCAACCTCCATTTTTACCGGGCTTCCATTGTGTCTTTCCCTGATCCAAAGTTCCTGTCTGCTGGACAAAAGCCACAGATCTGAGCCAGGGAACCTTCCTGTTCTGGAGAGTCCAGGTCTCTCCCACTGGGCCCCTAGTTCTGACCCGGACGCCTCTCAGGGTTGCTGGACTGCTTTCTGACTGATGGGTGCAAACGGGGACCAGGGGCTGCCCTTCTCCTCTGTCCGTACCCCAAGCAGTTTGAGACACAATGGGAAATCCTCAGTCCCAACCCCCTAAGGACAGTCCTTTGGGGTGCCTACTGCCAACCTTACTGAATTGGGTTTGGCTCCTGGTTTCCGCGCTAAACTTCTGGTCTTTTTCTGTAACCAAGTTTGGCCTCAATACCAATTGGACTAATAATCAGAAGTCCTATATGTTCAGGTCTTTTTCTTTATTCGCTCCCGTCCCTCTCTACTACCTGTCACCCTGCTCAAGGTCTCTTAGCCAAACACTCTCTTAATCAGGCCCCTGACAGTACTCCCCTTCCGTCTTTCTCCGGCCCACCCGACTCCTTGTCTGTGCTGGCAGTAAGGCCTCCTCTGTATTCTGGGTACCCTCACCCTCACCTCTCTCCACTAACCCCTCAACTCCCAAAGGCTGAGGCACTGTGCCTCCGACACCCTCCCCTCCCAGGAGCCAGACCCCTCAGACTCCCTGGAGTCTCTCTCTCTCTCCTCCCCTTCCCGGATCCCTCCCTGCTCAGCCTCCTCTGAGCCAACACCTGTAGCCCCTAACAGACCTCACCCAGATAGAGAAGCTGGGCTCAAATCCAAGGTCGCCACCCCAAGACCCGCAGGAGGGAGGGGTCAGAAAGCTCTGGGAAGTAACCACTTTAATCGCCTGCTGCACTTTTGTCCACTCCGGAAAGTGGCCGGGACTGAGAGAGTGGTCGGTTCATGTTCCCTTCTCTCTCACTGATTTATCTCAGATTGAAAAGTGTTTAGGCTTCTTTTCACTTATCCCATTAACTGTATTAAGGAGTTTTGATATTTAACACAAGCGTATGATTTGTCCTGGCATGATATTGTCATCCTTCCCTCTACCCTAACCACAGATAAGAAGGAATGCATTTTTCTCTGGTCAGCAGCACTCTAACCAGGTTCATTTGACCCACCCTGACCTAGGCGATTCCCAGACAGAAGCCTGGTTAGAGTTATCAAATTGACAATCAAGCAGGTAGGGACAGACATGCCAGCCGTGATAAGATGCTTCACTGTGTCCCGGCTTGGCTTCAGGCCATTTCCCATATAGAAGTCCATTTTAGCAAGCTTAAGATCACCCAAAAGCCTGACGAAAGTCCAACTGCCTTTCTAAGCCACTTAACTAATGTTTAGCTCGAAAGGCCCTCAAACTTCCATCAGAGATTCAGTGAATATGGCATTTAAGGTTTTTAACAGCCGGGAGGAGCAGGCAGAGTCAGCCTGTGAAGCCTGGTTCCGGCACAAGGTAAATGTTCAAATTGAAGCCTTTGGAGCAGCTCTGTGGCCTGCAGTCCCCGTGGCCCCAGAAAGGCAGCGTGGGGCAAGGGTATATGGGAACAACGACCGCCACCTGGCACCTGCTTCAAGTGTGGAGAAGAAGGGCACTGGTCACAGAAGGGCCCCAGACCTAAAGCTCCAACCAAACTCTGCCTGGCGTGCGTCAAAGCAGAAACTGGAAGTCTGACTGTCCTTGGAAAAGCGACAGGTCCTTAGTGTCTCCATGCAGGGGGGACTGTCCTTCCATTTCATGGGCCCTCAAACTTTTTAAACAGGGGGCCAGTTCACTGACCTTCAGACCCGTTGGAGGTCCAGACTATAGTTTTTTTTAAAAAAAAAACTATGAACAAATTCCTATGCACACTGCACATAACCTTATTTTGAAGTAAAAAAACCAAAAGGGGCAAAAACACCTTGTGGGCCGGATAAATGTCCTCGGTGGGCGACATGTGGCCCGCGGGCCATAGTTTGCGGACGCATTTCCCAATTCCTCACCCGCTGTTGGCCCTGCTGGGATTGTCTGAAGTCTGAGCAGACCCTGACTGGACCCCCATCACCCTCTTCGAGCCTGGGCTATTGCTCAAGGTATTGGGTGAGTAAATTTCCTTCTTACACAGAAGCTATTTTTTCCAACCTGCCCTCATTTTCAGGGCTAGGCAGTCTTTCCTGAGTCTCGGTCATGGATATTGCTGGCAAGGATACCTGCCCCAGGGGTATTAGCCCTTTACTCATTCCTTCCATATAATCCCTTTGTGCCTGGTCCCTCTATTGGGAAGAGACATTTTAAATTAGTTGGGAGCCTCCTTACACCTTACTTTTGGTCTCTTTCACCCGACCTGGAAGAACTGGCCCTGCAGACCTCATTGCTTCCCGATGATGTTAACCCATCATGCAATGCCTCCTTCCTAACAACTCATTATTCCTACCCACTCTCCCTGCAACGCTCCAATCTTACCAGCAAGAAACCAAGCAGTACTTATCGCTTGGTCCAGGACCTGCACCTCATTAAGGAAGCTGTTATCCCCACACACCTGGTAGTTCCCGGCCCCGATACTCTTTTGTCCCAATTCCCCACTCCACTATACCTTTTTCATAACCCCCCTTAACCCAGCTTGTCAGCATTCATTTGCCTTTACCTGCAGTCCCTCCTAAAACAGTTCTAAAGCAGACACAGCCCAACTCCCTTAGCTTCTCTCTCCCTCCAAGACACACCTATCTCATTCCGCTGCTACCTGTTTAAGTCTGTGCCCCACCCCCACCACTCAGAGTTTAACTCTAAATAAACACTAAGTCATAAAGGACCTTCAACCACCAACTTCAGCTGAGCAAATAACTAAATGTGTAAATGTTTCCACAGTTACTGTATGTAGTCCCTCATCCATCCTCTATGGTCAGTATGAATTAGCAGGATTACTCCCCACCCCAAGGTCAAGAAGAGCAGCAGTCCTAATCCATCCCAGTCTCTCTAGCCTCCCTGCAGGGACAAGCTCCAGAGTGCTGTTAGCAGGATAACAAATCAGGGCTAGTAAGGCAAAGCATAGCTGTTCCTACCTGTCCTAGTAAGCCTTAGTTGTGCCTCCTCCCTGGTGCAACAGAGATTCCCAGTCAAGCATTAGAGCACAGCATGCTCCAAACACAAAACTTTAACAAACAGCTCCAGCCAGTCGTAGACTCCACCTCGGAGTCTCTCGCCTCCTTACAGCGACAGCTTACATCCCTGGCACTGGTTACCCTTCAGAACCATCGCGCATTAGACCTGTTAACAGCTGACAAAAAGGTGCATACACTATATCAACAAGTCAAAAGTAGTTAAATAAAATGTTAAAGTGCTCCACAACATGGCCGAGGAAATAAAATACCATCAGTGGGGCACCACCAGCCCTTTCTCGTGGTTTCAAAGTCCTGTCATGACCTGGATCATGCGCCTTATAAACCTCTGATAATATCTGTGTACTGTTACTTTTAGCTCTGTGTGTGTTTAAATTTTTGCAGGAACGAATGAAAAATATCTCCAACCTGACCTTCAATCAGCTTCTTTTCCACACTTACAGTCCGCTGCCGCCTGACCCAGGCCCAGAAACTTCCAACTCTTAATCACCCTCTTCTTTGCCCTATCTCAGCAGGAAGTAGTTAAGACAGAATGTCGCCTATTACCACTATTAAGAAGTTTAGAACGTTTGGGTCCGGTCTGAACTAGACAGCCCTGTTTGGACTGAGCTGAAGCAGGTCAGGGCCCTGCATGTGCTTCCCTGCACGTGCCACAGGTCAGCAGCAGAGGGCGCCAGATAAGATACCCAGTGACTCCAGGTGTTCCAGGTTTGAAGAAAGCTACAAAGAGTTGACAAGCAATTCTTGGAGTGTCCAGACCCCATATCCTAATTGCCATAATTGCCATACAATCCTCACCACTCCTTTAAAAACCTGCACCCCAGCTGCTGAGCACAACTTCCCTGACCTGTTGGCCTAGGTCACAGAACCTCGTCTGGGAGCTCCCCCTAATAAAGCTATTTCTGTTTCTACTCTCCCTTGTCCTGTCAGTTATGTCTGTCTGTCTCCCTGTACCTCAGTTTCAGCTTTATACCTTCCTTCCTCCAACTTAATAATTTTAGTGAAATATAAATATATCTTAAGCCCATCATCTTAAGCATACTTGATGAACATGTATGTGTGTATATACCCATTCAACTACCACCCACCTCAAAATACAGACCATTTCTAGTACCTCCTCCCAGTAAATACCCCCAAACCCTTATAGGAACTCTTATTCTGACTTCTGTCATCAAAGATTAGCTTTGCTTGTATCCAAACCCATTGCCAGTGAGTTGATTTCAACTCATCTTGACCCTGAAGGACAGAATGGAACTGCCCCCTCTGAGTTTCTGAGGCTGTAAATCTTGCCGGGAGCAGAAACGCTTCATCTGTCTCCCACTGAGCACCTGACAGTGCTTTTGAGCTGCTGGCTTTGTGACCAGCAGCCCAACGTAGAAGGCATCAACCCTCCAGGACTCTCTAGCTGCACTAGAAGTGTATGTGAGTGGGATCATAAAAGTATGTATTCTTTATGTCTGGCCGCTTTTTCACCAACACTAGGGAAAATCCATCCATGTTGATGTGTATTGCAGCAACTGATTCTTTTTTGCATCCATTGAGCAGGATTTCATTGTATGAACTCACCTCAACTTATTTATATTTTTCTTCTGGGGCAACCAAGAGCAAAGCTGCTATGAATGTCTTTTTGTCTCTCGGTGTGTTTTCTGGTGAATACCAGCATGCATTTCTATTGAATATATGCTAAGAGTAGAATTGCTGAGTAATGGGGTATGCTTAGCGCTATTGTTAGGGAAAGAACAGGGAAGCTGGAAAATTCCACAGAAAAACACCCTAAGGATAAGGGAGTAGCCCAGAAGAATTCAGCTGATAAACTATGTAAAACTTAATAATTCAAGGACACCTCGATTAGAGAACACTCTTCCACCTTCAGCATTGGAGAAAGAAATGACCCAGAGAAACCACGTTGCTGGTTATAATAAAAATCACACCACTGGCGCCATGACAGTTTATCATTACCGAGGAGGTTGCCATGGCCCTTGCGACAGGATCCAATAAGAACAAGTGAGGGATGGACTTCAAACTTTTTATTTTCCAATTCTTTTTTAAAAATCATTTTATTGAGGGCTCATACAAATCTTATCAGCATCCATCCATCCATCTATCCATCCATCCATCCATCCATCCATCCATCCATCCATTGTGTCAAGCACATTTGTACATTTGTTGCCGTCACCATTCTCAAAACATTTGCTTTCTGCTTGAGCCCTTGGCATCAGCTCCTCATTTTTTTTCATCTCCCTTGGACTTCAAACTTATCAGAAGTTCCTCCCCACCCTGCCCCCCAGAACGATCATGAATATTCCCCCCTGTGGCTTCCAGACATTTATAAAAGCAGAACACATTTCTCTGCACTGTACCACATTGACCCCTTCCTCTTTCCCAACACACTTTCTCTGGGAAAGAAATGCTTGGCTGAGTGAGCCTGGCCCGTGCAATACTTTCCCACTGCAATTGGGCTACGGACTCTCCAATCCTTCGAAAGGGGACTGCAGTGGGAGGCCAGGCTTGCCCGGAGAGGATGACATTATTAGACACCGGCCGAGTACTGGCTGTGAGTTGGGCTGCTCACCCAAGGTCAGCAGTTCAAAATCATGCAGGAGAAAGATGAGGCTTTCTGCTCCTGGAAAGAAAGGTACAGCCTTGGAAACCCACAGGGGCAGCTCTGCCCTGCCGTATGGGGTCTCGGCATTGAGTGGATGTCAGTGAGTCTGCTTTGCCTTTTGTTTAGTTCACCAGTATTCCAAGTGGATGGGCACTTTACACTCGCACGCAGCAGCCGGCGAGGGTTACAGCTGCTCGGCCTCCCACTCCTTGGCATGGGAAGTCGTTTTCATTTCAGCCATTTGGGGTAGCGGTTTCTCACTGTGGTTTTATTTTATTCCTCTGCTGAATAATGATGCTGAACATCCTTTTTATGTGTAACAACCATTTGCATATATTCTTTTAAAAAATCATTTTATTGGGGGCTCATACAACTTTATCACAATCCATCCATCCATCCATTGTCTCAAGCACATTTGTACATATGTTGCCATCATCATTTTCAAAGCATTTTCTTTCTACTTGAGTCCTTGGTATCAGCTCCTCATTTTCCCCCCTCCCTTCCACTCCATCCCTCCCGCATGAACCCTTGATAATTTATAAATTATTATTATTTTTTCATGTCTTGCCTTGTCGGATGTCTCCCTTTACCCCCTTGTCTGTTGTCCATCCCCTGGGAGGGTGTTATAAATAGGTCATTGTGATTGGTTCCCTTTTCTCCTCCCACCTTCCCCTTCCCCTCCTGGTATGGCTACTCTCAATATTGGTCCTGAGGATTTTATCTGTCCTGTATTCCCTGTGTTTTCAGCTCTTATCTGTACCCATGTACATGTTCTGGTCTAGCCAGATTTATAAAGTAGAATTGGGTCATGATAGTAGGGGGGCGGGCAGGACGCATTCAAAAACCAGAGGAAAACTGTATGTTTCATTGGTGCTATACTGCAACCTGACTGGCCTGTCTTCTTCCCACAACCCTTCTGTAAAGGGGATGTCCAATTGCTTACAGATTGGCTTTGGGCCTCCACTCCGTACTCCCCCCGCCCTCATTCACATTATGATTTTTTGCTCTGGGTCTTTGATGCCTGATTCCTGATCCCATTGGCACTTCATGACCACACAGGCTGGTGTGCTTCTTCCATGTGGGCTTTGTTGTTTCTCAGCTAGATGGCTGCTTGTTTATCTTCAAGTCTTTAAGACCTCAGATGCTATACCTTTGATAACTGGGCACCATCAGTTTTCTTCACCACATTTGCTTGTGCACCCACTTTGTCTTCAACGATCGCTTTGGGAAGGTGAGCATCTCAAAATGCTGAATTGTTAGAACAAAGTGTTCTTGTATTGAGGGAGTACTTGAATAGAGGCCCAAAGTCCATCCTCTTCCTTAATACTAAAACTATAAATATGTGTACATTTATTTCCCCATCATCATGTATAAATATATTTACATATGTACATGCCTATATCTAGACCTCTATAAATACTCTTTGCCTCCTATTCTTTCCTCTATTTCCTTTTACTTTCCTCTTGTCCCACTATCATGTTCAGTCTTCATTTGGGTTTCAGTAATTCCTCTTGGTTACATTGTCCTTGATCAAGCCCTATCAGGCATCCTATACCCTCTTCCCTATCGATTTTCAGTCACTTGTTGTTCCCTTGTCCCTGGGTTTGTTAACATCCACTTCCTTTCCCCCACCTCCTCCTCTCCCATGTCTACCCCGGAACTGTCATCCCATTGTTCTCTCTTTTGATTTGACTTGTTTATTCCCTCCTATTCCATCCAGATAGACATGCAGAGACAACAATATGCACAAACACTAGACCGAGCACAACAAAGCAACAATAGAAAATAAAACAATAGCTACAACAACAACAACAAAAGGCAACAACAACAAAAAGAAAAGCCTGTAAATAGTTCAACGTCTATTTGTTGTCCTTTAAGAGTGTTTTCCAGTCAAGACTGATGGGGCACCACACCCTGGCCCCACAGTCTATTTCTGGTGTTCCCTGAGAACTTCATTGCTCTGCTCCCCTTGCTGCTCTGTTGCATGCCCCCAGAATCTCGCATATATTCTTTTTTGAGGTTGTCTATTTAAGATCTTTATTGTGTGTGTGTGGGGGGGGTGTGTGTGTGGATTGCATATGTTGACTTCTTTGCAGGCGAATGGAAGTTTTGGCAGTATGTAAGTAGTCAATGACTGTATTAGTCCAGGTTGACTAGAGAAACAAATCTGTAGACCAGCAGTTCTCAATCTATAGTTCACGTCCCCTTTGGGTGTCAAACACCCTTTCACAGGGGCTGCCTGATTCATAACAGTAGCAAAATTACAGGTATAAAGCAGCAACAAAAATAATTTTATGGTTGGGGGTCACTACAACATGAGGAACTGTATTAAAGGGTAGCAACATTAGGAAGATTGAGAACCACTGCAGTAGACAATCATATGTGTATATGAAAGAGCTTTATATAAAAGAGCAATTGTATATTAAAAAAATCCTAGCCCAGCCCAGATTAAGTTGCTAAATCTAATATTAGCCCATATGTCTACTACTAGCTCATAAGTTCCTCTTCAGACGCACACAGCACATGCAATGATGCTGAATGCAGTAAGATCACAGACCAATGGGTAGAAAATCTTTTGGATCCAGTGGTGGTGGAAACATCTCCAGGGCTCTAGCTGCCATCAGCATGGCTCCCTCTGGCTTGACCACAGGAAGGTGAATCAGAGAGAGTGTGTGTCCCCCCTCCAGGGATAAAGACAGGAGTTCCCAGAATCCTCAGGAGAAGGTCATGCTCTCACAGACGCCTCAATGGCTATAACCTGATTAAAGGCTAGATTCCACCCCTTCGCTCAAGTTAACAGGAGATTATGTAACTACCACAGACCACCCCTTGTCAACTTGACACTTTACACAACTCTTTAGCCAGATATAATTCTTAAACAAAACAATAATAAAATCATATCTGTACCTAATAGGATAGAACTGAAATGCATACAATTCACTATGTGGCAGCCTCATTTAAACATAATATTCTCGCGAACAACGTGAACAAAACAACAATATGCTATGCCTAACAATTACAGTTCAGTGGACAGCTACACCTTCATTTTATGAGCATACTCCCTGATCTGTGAAAGTTTGTCAGTCAGCCCACCTTGGGCCTTTGCCCCAATTCTTCCCCTCTTCCTCCCTCTTGAATTTTGCTCTGAGGGAAGCACCTTTTTCTCGTGTCAGCTTCTATCCTTGGTTCCTTGGTGATTCCCATCTGGCAAACCATCCATCTTGCCCAATTGCTTCACTGTGCCTAATCTGCTCGGTTTATATCTCAAAGGTGAATTGTTTAAAGCATACAGTATAGTGATATGCTATTCCCAAATGGAATTACAATCACAAGAATAGGAGTTGAGGTTTATAACATGCTTTTATAACAAGCTTTGTGGGGGACACAATTCAATGCCTACAAATATGACGGGCTTCAAAGTTTTGTGGGGAAAAATGGAATGGAAGGATCAAGGATTTTTCCATGAATTTTTGAAGCCCCCACGTCATACTCATGCAGAATCCCAGAAAGTGACTTTATTTGGAAATATGTTTGCAGATGCCATCAGTGAAGAGTCTTGATATGATATCAAGAGTTTAGGGTGAGCTCTTAATCTTGTGAGTGGTGCCTTTCTAAGAAGAGGAGAGGACACAGAAGAAACTGTGAAGACAGAGACAGAGATAGGGGGATGGCAAGGCCCCAGAGGTTCGTTGGCAGCCACGAGAAGCTGGGGAGAGGCAAGGACGTATTCTTTCCTGGAGTTTCAGAGGGGCACAGCCTTGTTGAAACTTTACATCTGCCTTCAGGCTTCCAGACTGGGAAAGAGTAAATTTCTGTTGCTTTGAGGCCTGCTGGTGTAGTGGGTGAGGTTGCTGTTAGGTCAACAGTTCAAAACTACCAGCCACCCAGAGAGAGAAAGATGGGCTTGTAAAGTCCCATAAACAGTTACAGTCTCAGAAACTCACTGGGTCAGTTCTACCCTGTCTTATTAGGGTCCTCGTGAGGAGGAAACAACTGGACAGCAGGGAGTTTTTTATTTGTGTTTTTGCTTTTTGAACCACCAAGTTGGTGGTGTTTTGTTATGGCAATTCCAGGAAACTAATGTGGTGGCCTAAGCAGGACTGGAATCCTAAGATAGTACTTCTAAGTGGTTCCGAAGATGGATCCAGTCCATCGAGAGTAATCCTAATGGCAGTCTGATTGATGCTGAGTACGAAGTTTACGAGGTTTCTGCTTTCTCTCTAACCTCCACCGAATCTCTGTGAGCTTTCTAGTTGAGGGAAGAGGGCTCAGAGTGTGGAGACCGTGTATGTGATCGTCAGTGTAATGGGCACTGAACTAGCAGGTGCCAGACAGTGGGATGAGTAATGGTACATTTTGGTCTGCTTATGTTTACAGCTATTTCCTGTAAGCCTGTGCTTTTAGGATTAGAAATTATAAACTGCCAAGCATCAAGTAATGACTGGGAGCATTGCATTTAACTGACTACTATCCAATGGCACACTGCTCCTCTGACTCTGTGAGACACCCCATTAGCAGAGCTGCTAACACCTGGACCCCACCCTCTCCCCCAAGTCCCCCAATGTCTGAGGGCACTTAAACCAGAAGACGTCACCTGTCCACACCTCTGGGCCTATGACCATGTCTGACGGGGTGTACTTTATATCCTCAGCACTAGTCTCACTTGGAAAGTAACTGTGATGCTAGCGACATCAACTTGGTTATACTATCCAGCCATTAAATATTCACCAATACCATACTTCAAATGCACCAACTCTTCTTTGGCTTTCCTTTTTTATTGGGCAGATTTTGAATGCATATAAGGCGATTAAAAATACCACGGTTTGGATCAGGCCTATTCTTCAAAGTCACTTCCTTGTAGACTAGAATATTGAATATTCTATGAACTGCCAGAAGAACAAACAAGTCTGTCGTGGAACACCCAGAATGTTCCTCAGAAGGGAGAATGGAGGAGGGAGGGGAGGGGAGGACTGGAAGGGAGTGACCAAGAGCAAGGTAACTGAGAGGAACTACTGAATCCAGAATGAAGGCCAAACATGGTAATGGGTCGGGAGGAAAGCGAAAGGAAATAGAGGAAAGGAGTAGGAGGCAAAGTGCATACAGAGAAGCCTAAATACAGACATGTACATATGTAAATATATTTATGATTATGAGGGCAATAGATTTATATGCATATATTTATAGGTTCAGTAGTAGGGTAGCAGATGGACATTGGGCCTCCTCATGCGTAATCCCCCAATACAATAGCACCTCGCCCTGCTAAGCAGCCATTGCAGGATACCCATCTTCCCGACATGATCACTGAAGACAGACGTGTGTGTAAGCAAATGTGGTGAAGAAAGCTGATGGTGCCCGGCTATCAAAAAAAGATATAGCGTCTGGGGTCTTAAAGGCTTGAAGGCAAATAAGCGGCCATATAGCTCAGAAGCAACAAAGCCCACAGAGAAGAAGCACACGGCCTAAGCGAATACAAGGTGTTGAATGGACCATGTAGCAGATACAAAGGAACAAAAACAATCATTGTGTGATCACCTTCCTTACATAATGGCTGAAGACGAAAGTGTGCATAAGCAAGTGTGGTGAAGAAGGCGGATGGTGCCCGGCTACTGAGAGATATAGCATCTGGGGACTTAAAGGCTTGAAAGCAAACAAGCGGCCATCTAGCCCAGAAGCAACCGAGCCCACACGGAAGCAGCACACCAACATAGGTGACCATGAAGGACAGAGGAGACCAGGTCTCCAACATCAAAGGTGGGGTGGTGGTGAGAATCACATCACCGTGAAAGAGGGGGAGTGCATGATGGGGACCCAATGCCCACCTGTAGAGAGCTGAACACCCCTTCCAGAGGGGTAATGAGGAGGAGATGGGCCACTCAGGGTTCAGTGTAACAACAATGAAACTCAAAACCTTCCTCTAGTTCCTGAACGCTTCCTCCCCTCCCAATCATCATGACCCCAATCCTACCTTGCCTTGCGGACCTGGTTGTACCAGAGGATGTACAGCGGTGCAGTGGGGATCTGGAGGCACAGGGAATCTAGGACAGACGAACCCTTCAACACCAGCGGTGGGAGTGGCGACACCAGGAGGGAAGGGCATGTAGAAAGGGAGAACCGATCTCGGAGATCTATGTGTAACCTCCTCTCTGGGAGATTGGCAAGGGGGAAGCGGGTGAGGGGAGACGCCGGGGAGTGTAAGATAAGATATAATAATTATTTATAAACTATCAAGGGACCAGGGGTGGGATCGGGGAGGGAGGGGGATGGGGGGAAAAAAAGGGAAACCGAGCTGATTCCAGGAACCCAAGTGGAAGGTGAATTATGAGAGTGATGAGTGCAACGAATGTATAAGGGTGCTTTGCTCATTTGATGTATGTACAGATTGTGATAAGAGCCTTATGAGCCTCAATAAAAAGATTTAAAAAAAAAAGAAGGGAGAATGGCGAGACTTTGTCTCACATGCTTTGGGCATGTCAGGAGAGACCAGTTCCTAGAGCAGGACATCGGGCTGGTAAAGTAGAGGGGCAGTGAAAAAGAGGAGCCTCCTCAACAAGATATACTGAGACCCTGGTTACAACACTGGGTTCAAAGCCTATGATGATTGTGAAGATAGTGCCGGGCTGGGCAATGCTTCATTCTGTTCTACATATGGGGTAGTTCTGACCTGGAACCAATGCGACAGTGTTAAACTGGGCCTAACCCTACAGAACGACCACAAAACAAGTTGACATAGTTACCAAGAGAGCTATTCAACCAAACACTAACTAGGTGTTACTGTGAAAGTATTTTATAATCTGGCTAGACGAGAGGGCGTACACTGGTACAGATAAGAGCTGGAAACACAGGGAATCCAGGACAGATAAACCCCTCAGGACCAATAATGAGAGTAGAGATACCAGGATGGAAAGGCGAAGGTGGGGGAGAAAGGGGAACCGATCACAACAATCTATATATAACCCCCTCCCTGGGGGACGGACAACAGAAAAGTTGGTGAAGGGAGACATCAGATAGTGTAACACATTAAAAAATAATAATAATTTATAAATGATCAAGGTTTGGGAGAGGGAGAAAGAAAATGAGGAGCTGATACCAAGGACTCAAGTAGAAAGAAAATGTTTTGAGAAGGATGATGGCAACAAACATACCAATGTGCTTGACACAATGGATGGATGTATGGATTGTGATAAAAGCTGTACAAGCCCCCAATAAAATGAATTTTTAAAATTAAATTAAGTTTAATAAAAGAAAGTATTTTGTAGATGTGATGAATATCTATCTACTTTAGGTACAGGGTTAACCTCCATGATCTGGTGGGCCTGATCTAATCAGTTAAGGGGACCTCAGAAAAGAACTGAGGTTTCCAGGGAAGAAGGAATTCCCTGTGTGGGCTTTCAGAGTCAGCTCCTGCTCAAGAGTTTCCAGTCTGCCTAGCTTGACGGCCTACTCTATGGATTTCAGTCTTTCCTAGCCAGTTCTCATGTTATGTAAGCTGATGAGTTGCAGTAAAGTTCTCTTTATAAACACAGCTATCTTTCTTCATCCCACTGACTGTATGACTCTGATAGAATCCTGAATGATATAGTAACCTAATCATCTAATCTAAACTTTATTGATGTCATATATACTTACAGAAAATCTTTTGAATATGGTGAGGAGAAAAGCATCAGAGCAAAATTTGTGACCACCCAATTATTGGAGGGCTATGGGGGATGGTGGGAGCCCCGAACCCATCTGCGGAGGATCTGGTCAGACTGAGCTGCTGGCAGATCCACTTTAGCCACAGGCAAGAGTCTCAAACAGCCCTGCTAACAGGCAGAGACCAATGTAATCTTGATAGTGCTGAATTGACCTTGATACTTGACCACCATACAGACATGACCTGAAATATCCTGGGTGCAAGTATCTTTTACTGATTCCATGACAGAAATTTCTTCCCTAGCTTTTTGAATGTTGTTGCGAGTCTGTCCCTTCTTACACATTATTTGTATCTTTGTCTGTATACTATTATGTTTTTAGTCTTAGCACCTGAGCACAATTTTGTTTTTTATTGTTTTCTGTTGGGCCTCCCAGCTGGGAAGCACAGGAGTGGAATGCACAATGAGAATAACTGATACAGGAGGATATAGGACATGCAGGGATGAAGGAAAGGCAAAGGGGATCTCAGGAGTAAATGGTGAAGATGAGAGGGGGGAGGGAGCACTAGAATGGATTGTGATTACATAACTCATCTTGGAGGTGATTTAACTATGGGAGGAGTTATGTTCTAAAAAATGATGAAGGTGATTATACAAGTCTCCTTGATATGATTGAATTTATTGAATTATATTATATGTAAATTATTTGCCAGTAAAAATCTTTAAAACAAACACCTTACAAATTATCACAACATAAGTACAACTATGTAATAACCATCAGGTCAGGAACTACATTGACAGCCTCCCAAGAATACTCCCGTATCTCTGGTATATCTCTCCTAAAGGTAATTGTCATTCTGTGTACTTTTCTTAATGAGATAGTTTTGCGTTTTGGTCTCCAGAAGGGGTAAGTCTGTGAGTTTTGGTTCAAATTCAAGTTCTGTCAAGTCACAGCTGCATGAACCTGGCCATGTTATTAAATCTTCCTCCGTCTCTGTTTTCTCACCTGTAAAGTAGTTAATAGTAGTGACTAATAGTCCTGATTATTAGGAGGTCTGAAGGTGATACTTCATGCAGAGGACATGTCTAGTGCTCGGCCCACCACAAGCTGTTCTATTAATATTAGTCATTAGCATGGTGGCTATTATTACAGGGGTTCACATGGACCAGGCTTTACCTGTTTGAAGTGGTTGTCTATGGGAGAGGTTTGGGGGGTAAGGAGTCTTCTCTTACGGATTGACCTCTCTAAGCAAAGTATGTACCATTTCAGAAAGTCTTGGGCATGTTCATTCACTTCGCAATAAAATTACATTCTCCCATGGAGTGTAAACTGCATGAAGTTAGGGATCTGGTCTACCTTGTCTATATTACATTCCAAATACCTAAAATAGTGCTTGATACATAATGGAGGCGTTAATAAGTGCTAGATGAATGAATGAAGATCGTTTAAAGGGCACCTGGCTGTCACTGCTACTAAATTTGAAGTGGGTATAGTTGATGGGGGATGGAAGGAACATGGCTGGGAATTAGATGAGCAAGTGGTGGGGACAGCGGAGAAAAGAAAAGGAACAGGGAGGCCAGGGATTTCTGGGAGGAGACAAAAAAAGAAACAGTCAAATTGGGTATCAGAAGAGTCTCTCAAACTTGCTATTAACCCTAGATTAGCTAAAGCAAATGGAAAAAATGATGAAGCTAAAAAGCTGAATAGAAAATTTCAAAGAGCAGCTTGAGAACACAAAGTATTATAACGAAATAGGCAAAGATCTAGAGTTAAAAAACCAAAAGGGAAGAATATACTCAATGTATCTAAAACTGAAGAAACTGAAGAAAAATTGCAAGCCTTGAGTTGAAATCTTGAAAGATTCTATGACCATTTATGTTTTTATGAACGATGGTCTTGATGTCCTCCCATAGCTCATCAGGTCTTCTGCCATGAATGTTCAATGAATCAAATCCGTTCTTGAGATGTTCCCTAAACTCAGGTGGGTTATAGTGAAGCTCGTATTTGGGCTCTTGTGGATTTGTTCAATTTCTTCAACTTCACCCTGACCTTCCAAAGGGGGAACCGATTGCAACGATCAGCGTATAACCTGCACCTCCTCCCCAGGGGGCTGGCAACCGAAACATGGTGAAGGGAGACAGAAGATGGTGTAAAATATGAAAATAAAAAAATAATTTATATATTATCAAATGTTCAGGGAATAATGCAGAAAATGTCAAAAGAAGATGCAACAAATACACAGAAGTCTGGTGGGTTGTTTGATTTGGTGTTATGGAGGTTGGGCAGAGCTTCCTGCAGTAGCTTGGAATGTTGACGAGTGTTGGCTGAGTTGCCTTAGACCCACAGGCACAAAGGCAGGAATTCTCTGGTAAGAAGTTGGGCAGAGTATCCCCTGGTGGAGGTCGGCAGGGCTTTCGCAGCCTCAGGCTAGCTGCACAGGGTAGAACTCACCTAGCTGGGTGTGATGCAGGCATAAATGCCCTAGGGTAAGGGGAGTGTGAAAGAACAGGAAAGAGACAAAGGGGAGGGGAGAAATTAAGTAAACCTGCTGGGACTGGGGGCAGGGGTGAGGGGGGAAGGGAGAAGAGAGGGAAACAAAAGTCACAATGTAGCTAAGCCCCATCCCTGCCCCTGGAACTGCAAGGTTTAGTCCCAGCCCCGAAGCAGCAGCAAGCTGTGGCTGTGTTGAGAAAAAGTCCCTGCACAGCCTGCTGATCCCAGCCTGTGGGGCTGCAAGGGTTTAGTCCATGCCGGGAGGCAGCCAGCAGAACACTGGCTGTGTTGAGAGTAAGCCCCCAGGTGGGCTCCAAATGGTCCCAGCTCCAGCTGAGACAATGGCAGGGCTAAGGTGAAGCCCTAACCAGCCTCCACTGTGGTAAGCCAAAAGCCCCCAGCCCATCAAAACCTTGTGGGTCTGTGCCTACTTATCTTTTTGATCCTCCTCCTGCAATCCAGCAGTGTTGAATTTCTCTCTAAACTTCAACCCTTTAAGACCCAAGACACTATATATTTTGAAAGCTTGGCACTATCCACTTTCTTTACCACATTATGCACCCATTTGTCTTCAATGATCATGCTGGGCAGGTGAGTATCAAAGAGTGTCAGGTTATTAGAACAAAGTGTTCTTGTGTTAATGGAGGCCTTGAGTAGGGACCCAAAGTCCATCTGCTATCTTATCTTAATACTTAACATATAAATATATGTACATTGGTCTCTATCCCTTTCATTATAAATGTGTGTATTTACATATATACATGCCTATAGCTATACATCTATAAATAGATTTTGCTTTCTATTTCTTTCCTCTATTTCCTTTCACCTTCCTCCTATCTCTCTATCCCACTATGCTCACCCTCCATTTTGCTCTCAGTAATTTCTCTCAGATACATTGCACTTGATTAAACCCCACCAGGCATTATACACCCTCCTCACCATCAATTTTAGATCTCTTGTTG
This sequence comes from Tenrec ecaudatus, assembly GCF_050624435.1. Taxonomy (NCBI): domain Eukaryota; kingdom Metazoa; phylum Chordata; class Mammalia; order Afrosoricida; family Tenrecidae; genus Tenrec; species Tenrec ecaudatus. The sequence continues at coordinate 192,514,706 of NC_134530.1, read as the reverse complement.
TTCTCTTATCCCTGAAAAACTCCAGTCTCCTTGATGTGATCCATAGTTAGTTATGAGTCTCACAGTCAAATATCTTTGCAAAGTCAATAAAACACAAGTAAACATCTTTCTGGTATTCTCTGCTTTCAGCCAATATTCATCTGATGTCAGTAACGATATCTTTTGTTCCATGTGCTCTTCGGAATCTAGCTCAAATTTCTAGCAGCTCCCTGTCAATGCACGGCTACAACCATTGTTGAATAATCTTCAGCAAAATTTTACTTGCATGTGATATCAATGAGCTTGTTTGGTAACTTCCTTACTCTGTTGGGCTATTTTTCTTTGAAATGAATACACATAGCTAGTCTGGTAGCTGTCTTGGCACAGACAAGTGAGCACTTGTAGTGTTTCCTCAGCTTACTGAAACATTTCAATTGGTATTCCTGGAACTTTGTTTTTCGCTAATAATACCTGTAGTGCAGATTGGACTTCTTCCTTCATTGGTTCTCGAGCATACCTCTTAAAATGGTTGTATGTCTGTTTGACACAGTGACTCTGTAGTCTTTCCACCTTCCTTTGACGTGTCCTATATCTTTAAATACTTTCCCATAGAAAGTATTTAAACCCGAGGCTTGATTTTTTTCTTCAGTTCTTTCAGCTTGAGATAGCTGATCTTGTTCTTTCATTTTGACTTTCTAATCCCAGCTCTTTTCACATTTCATTATAATACTTTACTTTGTCTTCTACAGCAGGCCTTTGACATTTTCTACTCAGTGGTTTTACTTCATCATTTCTTCCATTTGCTTGATCAACTTTAGGTTCCAAGCAAGTTTTAGTGTTTCTTCTGACATCCACTTTGGCCATTTCCACCCCCCCTTTTCTTTCTTGTCTTTCAATGCCTTTTACTTTCTTTGTGTTTGATGTCCTTGATAACATCCCACAGATTGTCTGGTCTTTTGTTATTAGTTTTCAATGTGTCAAATATACTCGAGATATTCTGGAAATTCCGGTGGGACACATTCAAGATTGTATTTTGGGTCTAGATGAGACTTGTTTTGGAGTCTTGTGGTGGTGTAGTGGTTATGCATTGGGCTGTGATCTACATGGTTGGCAGTTAGAAACCACCAGCAGCAACTTCAGGGGCAAAAAACTAGGTTTTCTATTTCTTTAGATAATTATAGTCTCAGAAATCCACAGGGGGTCACTATGAGTCAGCATTGACTTGATGGCAGTGAGTTTGGTATATTTTGGTTTGAGGTTTGTTTTAATTTTCTTCAGCTTTAGCCTGAACTTCTTTTTGAGCAATTGATGGTCTGTTCCACAGTCAGACTCTGACCTGGTATTAACTGCTGATATTGAGCTTCTCCATTGTCCATTTCCACAGGTCTGAGATCCATGTGTACAGCCACCATTCATGTTGTTGAAAAAAATGTATTTCTTTTGAAAAAAGTGTATTTTCAATGAAGACGTTGTTAATATCACAAAATTGAATCTGCTTCATTTCTATCACCAAGGCCATATTTCCCAGCTGATGTTTCTTCTCTGTCTCTAAGTTTTGCTTTATAATCACCTGCAATTATAAATTGAAGGGTTCAAATTCTTTTTTTAAATTTATTTTTTTTAAAGTTCAATTTCTTCATCACTAGCTTTCGTTATAATACTTTACTTTGTCTTCTAGAGCAGGCCTTTGACATTTTCTACTCATTGCTTCTATTTCATTAACTCTTGCATTTGCTTTATCAACTCTCTGTTTCAGAGCAAGTTTAGCTTTAGTGCTTGTTGCATAAATTTGAATAATGCTTGTATTAACTGGATTTCCTGGTAGGCATATAGATATTATCCCAGCACAAGCAGCACTATGTTCTTTTTGATAATGAATGCAATGCCATTCCTCTTGAATTTGTCATGCCCAACATTGTGCCATATGATTGAAAAAAAATGGGCAATTCCAGTCTCTTTCAGCTCACCAATGCTTAAGACATCAGTTTTTTATGTGTTCCATTTAATTTGTGGTGACTGCCACTTTCCCTAGATTTGTACTCTGTACATTCCACTATCTAATTTTAAATATTTTTTTGTAGCTGTTTCTTCTCATTTTGAGTCAGGCCTCATCAGGAAATGAAAATCCTGAGAGCTGTACTCACTCCCCCACCCCCAATGTCCTCATGGTCAATTCTTCTTTGAGGAGGCAGCTCTTCCTCAGTTGCATTTTGCATGGCTTTCAACCTGAGGGTCTCATCTTCCTGCACTATATATGACAATTTCCACTGAAATTCATACGGTTTTCCAAGGCTTAGTCCTCGGAAGTGGGCAGCTATTCCATCTCTGGCATATTCTCTTAGTCTGGAAGCTCTGCTGAAATCTATTCTCCTTGGGTGACACTGCTGGTATTTGAAATATGGTGACATCGCTTCCAGCATCAGAGCCACATGCAAGCCACCACAGGATGACAAAATGACAGACGAGTGGTTTATCTAGCCTCTACAAACCTACTACCATTGAGTCAATTCTGGCTCATAGCAACATCAGAGGACAGTGTAGAACTGCTCCTTATGGTTTCCAAGAATATAAATCTTCACAGGAACAGATAGACTCATCTTCCTCCCATGGAGTAGCTGAAGGGTTTGAACCAATTACCTCATGGTTAGCAGTTCAACATCGAACCCACTGAGTCACCAGGGCTCCTTTGGATTCAGACTTCTGGATTCCATCTGAATTTGAAACTCAGTCCTTATCTGTCCCACCACCCTTTGATCAGGATTCTTCTGTAGAATTTTTGGTCAAAATAAAACTTTATTTTGGAAAGCTAAACCCAGAGAGGCAAGTATGATGATTGTTCATGAATCCACCATCCAGATTCAACAATGAACAATATCCCACCAATCTGTTCTCCTCACAGATCTGTCTATAGTTCTCTTTCTTGAGTATTGAGAAACAAATCACAGGTACTACCTGACTTCTTCCATTTCAGTCTGCCTTCCCAACCAATGAGGCAGGCCCTAACCAGTTAGGAGAGCTTCCTGGAGGGGGTGTCATCTGACCTGAGAGCCTAAGAAGGAGTAAGATTAACCAGATGAGAGCTCCAGAGGAGAGGGTGGACGAGAGGGTGTCAGACCAAAGGAAGAATTTGTATGGAGGTCAAAGGTGAGGGGAGCAGGATGTATGCAGTATCTTTTTACAGTGTGGTCCAAGGACTGGCAGAGTGAGCATCACCAGAGGCTTGTTAGAAACTCTGAACCCTGAGCCCCATCCTAGGTGAACCAGAATCTGCATTTGATCAAATCCCGGTGATTTGTTTGCACATCTAAGTCTAAAAGACTCGGGAAATTGCCTGAGGCTCGTGCAACTGGGAGGAGAGAACTGAGTGACATGACTAGACCATGACTACGCACACGTGATCTTGATGCTGACGCCGAGAAGAGTCACTGAAGGCTTTGAGCTGGGAGTGGCAAGATCATATTAGCCTCCCAGGTGACAGGCAAACTTGCTAAGTTGCTCTCTGCTGCAGCGGGGAGTGAGACAGGCATCTCCGGAACTCGTTAGGCCTTTGTTGTATTAGAAACTGTGAGGTACGGTGGTTGGGGCATGCACCCTGGTGTGCAAACCCAAGCTTGAGAGCTACAAACTGAGTGACTTTGCTTGTGAAATGACTACTTAACAGAGGGGGGCAGCAATAAATATCGAATGGATCCACACAGTGGCTGCCCCAACAGTCTGAGGCCTAAGAACAATGATGCAGGATGCGGATGGTGCAGGACTGGGCAGGGCTTTGTTCTGTTGTACACGGGGGCCCCTATGAGCTGGAACTGATTCAATGACACATAACAACAACAAGCCTCTCTCTCCTCATCTTTCCCAAACCTAGTACCCATTTTTAATGAAACCTTGATCACAGTGTCAATGAAGAATGGAAGTCTGAAAACGGAGCCTGTGTTTGGGTATATTAAGGGGTCAGATTGAATCAGAATTGCCAATCCTGCATGGCTCTGCTGCCCAGACATCCAGGGGCATGTGTCAAGGCAAGAAGAGCATTGGGTTGGGCACCAGGGACTCAGCATCTAGAAAGTTCAGTCCAATTCCCAGCTCACCCAGAGCCTTCCAAAAAAGGCGCCTCCTCTACACGTATTCTCCTTCCTACTTGCCCACCTCTACTTGGGATGTTCCCCTAATCTGGATAGCAGGTGTTTATTACTCAGGATTTATTACTCAGCACTCAGTACTTTGAGGCCACTGCCCAGTGCTCTGAGGGACCTAAGGAAAGTGAGGAGCAGACACCCTCCTACTTGCAGCCTGCCAAAATCTTTACTGTTCTTTGAACTAGGCCCCTCCCTGGCACCTTTTCTGCCCCATTCAGTAGTGCTGAGCTCAGGTGGCAAGGTGAAGTCATAGGCCATGATAACACAGAGTACCTGATGGGGGCCTGTCTCCAGAGGAGCACAAGCAATCAGGCTCTAAAAGGGTCAAGTCCCTCCCCTGGGGTGCTGTGCACGGGGACAGAACTAGGCTTTTCAGGGAGGGCCTGAGAGGTTGCTTGGTTGAGGTCTATAGGCGGAGGCCCCAACTCTGTACGGAGTGCATCTGCTCCCAGTACGCACTGCATCTCAACCACTGGCCACACGGGGGCAGTGTCCTTTCACGCTCGGGTGGTGCGGCTGGCCAGGTCCGCCCTGGACAGCACAGGTTGTCTCTGGTTCCAGTTAACTCTGAAACACTTCCCCGAGACTGGGAGCACCGTGGCCCGCGAGGCCGCAGGGCTCAAATGGTCAGGGTGAGGAAGAAGCTCAGCATGCAATCTCCACAGTCACGTCCATGGGCCGAGAGGAGCCTAGCCATGGGAATTCCCCGCACTAATGCGTTTATTCAAAAGCAGGGGGCACTCATAATGGGCCCACCATGGGTAGAGGGATGCTTGCCTGAACAGCAAGGGGTTGGAAGCACACAGGTTTAGAAAGGTTTTCCAGGAACTCTGGGTTTCCAATCAGCGGCAAACCCATCCTCCAAAGTGCTGCTGGCTGGCGCCTCAGACCAGAGCAGACCTCACCTGGTTCCAGGTTCCAGGTACTGGATCCTGGGTACCATAAAGCTGACTCATCCGTGGAGCACCAGGAGCGAAGCCCTGAGTCTAACTCAGCCAGAGCGGCTCACTGACTCTTATACGCACCCCTTCCCAGGGGGACAAGGCTCCTCTGAGGCATCAAGTTGCTGGTAGTGGATCCCAGGGCCTGAGAGATGAGAGTGGGCACAGGAGCTCTGAGGGAGGAGTGATCTAAGGACTGTAGGAAGCTTTGAAGGTCAAACCTAGCTTGGCTCAGATACTGACCCAAGTTTGCTGGATCCTGAAACTTTTAAATGTCTTCATATCTTTAAAAAAACCCAAAAAACTACCACAATAAAATGAATATAGAGTCTGGTATGCATCATTTTGCCTTTGTGAATGGGTTATTGAAAATATTGCCCTATCACACACACACACGAAAATATTTCTCTATCACCAACATGCATTGTTTGTGTAGTGTCCAGCCACTTAAGAGTTTAATCTGAATAAATTAACTATTCGTGTATTGCAGTCTGAAGTCAGCCAATACATGTATAATTTTCTTTTTCTGTGTTTTAAATTCTATACCATTGCCTAAATTAATGACACTATCAACAGAATTACCTTATGACCCAGGGCGATGGTTTATACTGCTCTGTATAATAAAATGAGAAGATGCCTCTAAAATGAACCAGAGACATATGCAAACCCTATATTTGGATGAACTTAATTCTAGCCCCAATCTAAGAACAGTTAGTCTCTTTTTAAGAAAATCATTTTATTGGGGGCTCTTACAGCTCTTATAACAATCCATGCATGCATCCATTGTCTCAAGTACCTTTGTACATATATTGCCATCATCATTTTCAAAGCATTTTCCTTCTACTTGAGTCATTGGTATTAGCTCATCTCCCCCCTCATCCCCCACCTTTGCTACCTCATGAACCTTTGATAATTTTTGTTTTCATGTCTTACACCAACCATTGTCTCCCTTCACTCACTTTCCTGTTGTCCACACCCCTGGGATGGGGTTATATGTAGATCATTGTGATTGGTTCCCATTTTCTCTGCCCCACCTCCCCTTCCCCTCCTGGTATCACTATTGTCATTATTGGTCCTGAGGGGGTTATCTGTCCTGGATTCCCTGGGTTCCCAGCTCTTATCTGTACCAGTATACATGCTCTGGTCTAGCTGGATTTGTAAGGTAGAAATGGGGTCGTGATATTTGGGGCGGGGAGGGAAGCATTAAAGAACTAGAGAAAAGCTGTATGTTTCATTGGTGGGACAATTAGTTCTTATGACATGACCCTCATGAAGCGATCACTGATGATATGGGTGTTATAGACAAGTGTGGTACAGAAATCAGACATGGTGCCTGCTATCAGTAAAAATAGTATCTGGATTGATATGCAGGCACAAAACTTACACCAATTAGAGCAGAGTCAACAGAACACTACTGCTAATAGCAAAAGGAAATACATAATAAAAATCAGAGCTGAGATAGAGGAGAGGAAAAACAAGAAAATGATGGGGAAAATTAATGCAGCTAAAAGTTGGTTCTTTGAAAGGATTAACAGAATTGATAGACCAGTGACAAACCTAACCAAAGAAATGAAGGAACACATTTCAATATCAAGGATGAGGAATGAAAGAGGGGACATTACAATGAACCTTAATGAAATCAAAAGGATAATTACATAGTACTATGAAGGCCTGTACTCTAACGAATTCAACAACTTGCAAGACATGGGAAAATTCTTGGAAAAACAATCCCTCCTTAGACTATCCCAGATGGATGTCAAGAGCCTCAATAAACCCATAGTAATAGAAGAAATAGACAAGGTTATCAAGGGATTACCAGCAAAAAAATCCCAGGCCAGAGGCTTCACAGGATAATTTTACCAAACATTTATTCAGGAAAGAACTGATACCAGTCCTACACAAACTCTTCCAGAACGTAGAAAAATATGGAAAACTCCCAAACTCTTTCTGATACCTGAAGTGGGCAAGGATCCCACAAGAATTGAGAACTACAGACCAATCTCCCTAATGAACATAGATGCAAAAATCCTTAACAAAATACTGGCCAGTAGAATACAAAAGCGTATAAAAAATAATTCACGATGACCAAGTGGGATTCATACTAGGGATGCAGGATGGTTCAACATAAAAAAGATAATAGTATTATTCACTATATTGACATTAAAAAATTATAAGAACATGATAATATCGATAACATCCAACACCTGTTCCTATTTAAAACACTCAAGAAGATAGGAATGGAAGGAAAATTCCTCAATATCATACAAGCTATATATGAAAACCCAGTAGCCAATGTGGTAATCAATGGAGAAAAGATGAAAACAATTCCACTGAAAAGGGGGACCGGACAAGGGTTCCCCTTGTCCCCACTCCTATTTAAACAACGTACTGGAGGTCCTAGCTAACAACATAAGACAAAGAAAAGACATCAAAGGTATTCATCTGGGGAAGAGGCAAAACTGTCGTTATTTGCAGACGATATGGTTTTATATATTGAAAATCCCCAAAACTCCACAAGTGGAGTGTTGGAAGCAATAGAGGAATATGGCAGAGGGGCAGAATACAAGATCAACAAGCAGAAGTCTATCGGCTGCTATACACATCAAACAAGATCACAGAGGAGGCAATTTAAAAGGTAATAACCTTGACAATAGCCAAGCACAAATGGAAATATCTAGGTATTTACCTGACTAACAAAACAAAGGATGTATAGGAGGGAAACTACAAAACACTATTATGGGAAACCAAGAGTGACCTCAACAAATGGAAGAATATCTCATGCGCGTGGACTGGAAGACTCAATATAGTCAAGATGTCAGTTCTGTCCAGGGTACTATATATATTTAATGCTATCCCGATATGAATACCACCATCCTTCTTCAAAGAATTGGAAAAATGATTACCAATTTCATTTGGAGACGGAAGAATCCCAGAATTAGCAGAGAACTCCTCTAAAAGAAGGACAAAGTGGGAGGGCTTGTTCTACCTGATGTTAACATGTATTATACAGCCACAGTGGTCAAAACAGTGTGGCACTGGTATAACGACACATATTGAGACCAATGGAAAAGAGTTGAAAGCCCCAAAATAAAAACATCAGTATATAGATAACTGATTTTTGATAAGGGCACCAAAAATATCAAATAGGAACCAGATGCCCTCTTCAATAAGTCGTGCTGGAAAAGGTGGATATCTACCTGCAGAAAAATGAAGAAAGACCCTTACCTCACTCCAGGCACAATAATAAATTCAAGGTGGATCACAGACCTTTAGGTAAAACCCCAAACTATTAGGGCCATTAATGAGGAAATTGTGACAAACTGAGAACCATGGTTCTCAGGGAATACGTAGGCTATTGGAAATAGGGAAGGATACAAATACAGAGGAGTTACAAAAGAACAAATGGGATATACTGAAGCTAAATCACCTGTGTACATAGAAAGAATTCACCAAGAGAGTAATAAGAGAGCCCACCAACTGGGAAAACATCTTTAGCAGCGACCCATCATACATAGGCCTTATTATTAAAATCTACAACACTTTGCAAGCTTCCAAAAAGAAAAAAAACTAACTGCCTACTAATGAGGTGGGTAAAGGACCTGAAAAGAAGTTTCATGGGGGCAGATATCTGAATGGTCAATAAACATATGAGAAAATGTTTCTGATCATTAGCCATAAAAGAAATGCAAATTAAAACAACTATGAGATACCACCTACTACCCTCAAAGATAGTCCACTTCAAAAAACCAGAAAGTAAGAAGTGTTGGAGGGGCTGTGGTGACATAGGAACTCTCATCCACTGCTGGTGAACATGTAGGTTTGTTCAGCCATTATGGAAATCGATCTGGCAATATCTACAATAGATGGAGATTGAGCTACCATATGACTCAGCAATCCCCCTAATGGGGATATACCCAGAAGTGGCAAGAAATAAACCATAGCCAGACATCTGTGCTCCAATGTTCATCACGGCACAGTTTACAGTTGCAAGGAGTTGGAAACAACTCAAATTTCTATCAACAGATGAATAGATCAAAAAGCTGGTGCATACATACAATAGAGTACTACGCACCGCTAAAGAGCAGTGATGAATGCATGATGCACATGGCCACATGGGAAGAACTGGAGGAAATCATGCTAAGTGAAGTAAGCCAAGCACAAGGACAAGTATAACAAAAGTCCACTGAAGTAACCTTAAAAAAAAAAAAGGTGCATAGGGGAAAAGCTACTATATACACACTTTCCTGGGGGTGAGGTCCAGCAACTATGGCAGGGGCCAAACCCAATGCAGAGATACATATGGCAGCCAACTAAATAAGAGGGGGAAAGAAAAACAAAGACATGGGTAGGTGGGGAGCAGGGCACTAACCCACCCAGGGGGAGGGTGTTGTTTATATCTCCACAGGAGATGGAGCAAGAGACCAGGCTTCAACCCAATGCTCCAAGACGTGAATACAAGATACCGGCATGTACCAGGGAACCAATAGAGAGGTCTGCAGGGCCGGCCCAATCCCAACTATGTGGACACCACCACCCCCTCCAAAGAATGCACTTCAGAGGACAGCACTGGGGCTACAGGTTGGGGAGAGAGGCGTGTCAGATTAGAGCACATGGGAGAAATGAAAAGGGATGGAGAGGGAGGAGAGGACATCTTGGCCCACCAAGCCCTGAGGACAATATCTCTGCTTGGAGCAGACAATGCACAGAGAGGACCATAGGGCTGGCCCCACCAGGAGACACAATGTCCCTCACTAAACCATAGCACTGAGGGGGACAACACTGGAGACAGTGTGGGAATAGTGCACAATCTGACCCCATCACACTAGGGTGAAAGACTAAGGACATGCAACAGAGCAGCAAGGGAAGCAAAGTGACGAAATCCCCGGGGAATACCAAAAATAGACTTTGGAGACAGAGTGTGTCGTTCCCCCTCAGACTGGACTTGCAAACACTTGCAGAGGCCAACAAACAGAGCTTGAACTATTTGTAGGCTTTTCCATTTTTGTCAGTGACTTTCTTTTTGTTATTGTTACGTTGGTTTTTTGTTGTTATTGTTTAGTCAGTTTTGACTTCCTTTGTTGTTTTATTTGGCTTTGCCTGTTTTTTTCACTTATTAAGTTATCTGCATGTCTATTTAGATAAAGTAGGTGGGATAAATAATTTGGAGATGAAAAGAACAGGATCAATGGTTCCAGGGTGACACAGGAGAAGGGGAGGTGGGAGGAAGGTAGGAGGGAGGGGAGGAAGCAACCCAGGGACGAGGGAACAACAAGTGAACTAAAATCAATGGAGAGAAGGGGGTAGGATGCCAAGTGGGGCTTAATCAAGGGCAATGTAGCAGTGATGAATTACTAAACCCGAATGAGGGCTGAAAGGAGACAAAGGACATTTATAGAGGTCTAAATATAGGCATGTACATATGTAAATATATATATATATATAATGAAAGGGGAATAGAACTATGTATTCATATCTATATGTTAAGAATTAAGGTTGCAGATGGACGTTGGGCCCCTTGATTACGCAACTACTCCCTCAATGCAAGAACATTTTGTTCTAACAATTCAGCATTCTGTGGTGCCCACTTTCCCGACATGATTGCTGAAGACAAAATGGGTATATAAACAAATGTGGTGAACAAAGCTGATGGTGCCCGGCTATCAAAAGATATAGCATCTGGGGTCTTAAAGGCTTGAAGATAAACAAGTGGCCATCTAGCAGAGAAGCAACAAAGCCCACATTGGAAGAAGTACACCAGACTGTGTGATCAAAGGATTATAAATAATAAAATCCACCCAAAGGATGTAATGGTATCAGAGCTTAAATTCTGAATACCTGGTTTGGCTATGAATGACAGTAGAAGCCCCAAATCCACTTTCAGGGTGCTCTCATGGATTAAGCCTCCGGGAAAGTCCCTGTGATGACAGTAGAGGGATATGAATAGGTCTACCAGCAGACAGAAGGCACTGTAAAGTTGATTATGGCAGATGTAGTTAGGTCAAAATGTAATATCCTAACATTTGACCTTCCTTTTACCCCATTTTAAAGTGGTTTAAGTTTTTAATATTTTCTGCTTTCTCTTTGATTGAGGTGGTTCTCTGCTTTGTCTAATCATTGTTATTTATGTATTTTTGGTTATTGGTGGTTTTTTATGCTTTTGTATGGTTATGCTTTAGGGGTATCATTTTCTATATGTGAAATTCAAGACAGGTTGTAGAGACAGTAACTGGGTAGAGGGATGGCAGGGGAGGATGGGGAACATAGGGAGTTAACAACAATGCATATAAGAAGAAATTATTCTGAAATTGATTGTTGTGATGATTGCACAACTCTACTTACTAGGGTTGACTGATTAAATTGTATGATACTCAAAGTACATGCCAACAAAATTATTTTTTAAAATTAAAAATAAGCATTGTGTATAACAGTAAATATATAGAATCAGAAAATATACTACATCAAATTAGAATGAAAAATTAATACCACAAACATCACAAACTTAAGAAAACATAGCTTAAAAACCTATCTGATATGGGAAAATATTAAATGATGCAGGAAATGTCACAAGAAGATGGGAAGAATGAATACCCAGAGTCACTGTACCAAAAAGAATGAGTCAACATCCCACCATTTCAGGAAGTAGCATATGACCTAGAACCTATGGTGCTAAAGGAAGAAGTGCAAGCTGTCCTGAAAGCATTCGGCAAAAACAAGGCTCCAGGAATAGATGGAATACCCGTTGAAATGTTTCAACAAGCTGATGAAGCACTGGAAGCTCTTACTCACTCGTGCCAGGAAATCTGGGAGACAGCCACTTGGCCCACTGACTGCAAGAGACCCCCTATTTGTACCCATTCCAAAGAAAGGTCACTCAACCAAATGCTCAAACTATAGAATGATATCATTGGGATCACCTGCAAGTGAAACTTGGCTGCAGATCATCGACAGTGGTTACAGCAGTGCCTAGACAGGGAACTGCCAAAGGTTCAGGCTAGGCTCAGAAGAGGACGTGCAACAAGTGATATTACTGCTGGTGTCAGATGGGTCTGGGCTCAAAGGAGAGAAGACCAGAAAGATGCTACTTATGCATCTAGACTACGCAGAGGCATCGAGATGGGTTGACACAGTGGCTGTGACCACGAGCTCAGGCATAGGAGCAATTGTGAGGATGGCCTAGGACCGTGTCGTGTTCCCTTCTGTTGTGCGGAGTGTAGCTATGGGTCAGAACTAACTGGATGACACCTTCCAACAACAACAACAGCAACAACAACCACCTGATGACCTCTCTCTAACATTTCCCTTGTGTTTTTGGTTACATACTCTTTGATGACTTCTTAATATATCGACCATTTTACAATCCCATTTTTCTGTAGAAGAACTACAATGATAATTCAATCTTCTCTCTAGCATAGTTGATCAGGCTTTTATACACTATTGCTACATGCTTATACTTACAGACCCAAGAATTTTGTTACATTCTGTTTTATCAGTATCAACAATTAGGAAAAAAGTGTCTGGTGTGTCTATGAGGGTAGGTGCTGCATTGTGAAGTTCTTCCCTGACAAGGAAGAACATCCTAGCTGACTTTGACTAGTATGGTAGGAAATGAACCTTTCCTTTTACATGTTTTACATGTTTGATGCCTGGAGTAATTTTTTACAATCTTGCTTCTGACTCCATTCATTTTAAACCTTACTTTCTCTCCTATTCCTTGCTGAGTTCTGGCGCCAATGGCTGCAGGTCACATCCACATTGCAATGTGCACTGGTCACACCAGTGTCCCAAGAAGCCATTCCTACACCAGGGAGGCCAGAGGTTACTTAACTATACTAGGAAGTGACTAGAAACCAAACAGACAGATGTATCCTCCACTCAATTTCCCCCAGGCCAGCTGCTAAAACTGCCCACTGCCTCTTCAAGCATCACCCAGGAAAGGAAGGAGGGATGCCACAGTAGGAAAAGACTTGTGATTGATTGTGGCTAATACATCTCACTTTTCTAAATGTATAAAGTGCAAGACCACGTGGATGGCATTCGTAGAACTCTTACCTCCAGGCAGGAGACCCGCGTACCATCTCCAGCCAATGCATTTCATGCTCGGCTACCATCCAGCTGTTGGCAGTAGTTTATGTGTTACTGTGATGTTGAACAGGCTTTAGCGGAGCCTCCAGACTAAGACAGACTAAAAAGAAAGGTTGTTTTAGCTCCTTCTGAAAACTAGCCAATGAAACCCCACCAGGGATGGATCTAAGCCAGTCCTGTGAGGGGTGCAGGTCCCTGTTCTGTTGTGCAGGGGGCCTCAATGCGTCCGAGTAGGCAGTGGATGGCAGTTAAAAACAAGACGATCGACCGAGCCTGGTCTAAGACCAGGGAAAAGGTTCATGGAGGAGAGGGGCCCTCTTCTTCTCTCCCACCGCCTCCAGGACCTGGCTGGGCCTCTTTGCTCTCTGTTGCCCAAGGGATGGAGGAGGTCTTCCCTCCCAGGCTTATGGCAGCGTAGGCAGATTTCAGTTTCAGATGCTGAGACGTGCTGTACCTCTCAATAAGCGAACAGACCGCCCGTCCTAGGATTTCCACTGCTCTTGGCAGCTAGAAACAAGTAGAACAAAATGGATTCTCCTAACATACCTTCGCCTTCTCTCTGTGCATGCGTCAGAGAGACACAGTCACACACTTCTAGCTGTGACTAAAGAATCCTCTTATTTCTAAGGAAAGCAGACTTGGGATCCTCGGGCATTTCATCCCTGGAGTTGGAGTTGTCCGTTCAGAGGCCGAGGGCAAAGACCGTGTCTTTTTCATGTAAGTGTTCCCTACTGTATCCCAGGCATATCGGTGGTACTCTGAATGCTACATTTGGAGGAAGTGGGGAGGTGGGGCTTCAACTGCCTCCATAGGGGACAGATAGAGTGGCCGTGGGTGTTTGAGGGCCAGGAGACAGTCCCCAATACGCAGCAACCAGGGTCCGAACCTCTGCCTCCCACGTCCAAACCCACGCTCTCCCGATGATTATTCTTTAAGTTTTATTGGCACTCCGTCCACCTAGCACACTGTTCAATAGCTCAAGCATATCAAGAAGGGTAGCAAAAACATCAGTTCTAGAATATTTTCCTCTCCCCTTATTGGTGCAATGATTATTTCTTTAAATTGTGGCAATATGATACTATTTTGTTCAGCAAGGCTTGTTCTTTAACACGCCAACCAGAGATCACCTGGAGGATCGCCTAGAGTTTCCATGTACAGATTTCTTCTGGGAAGAATTTCGTGGGAAATTATTATACTTTTCCAAATTCTGAATCCTGAGAGGAATCAATCAGAAAAAGGGGTGGGGGTGGGGGGTGGTATTCTAATTCTCCTGTAAGAGTTAAGGTTTAGCAACCGACATAGAACACCAATGGTTTGAAGGAGTCCGCTGACGTCAAATTGCAATTCAGAGCAGGAAAAGGCTGAGGACTCCAAGCTGAAGGTTAAGGTCGGCGTCCCTGTGGCCGCTACCTAATCAGTCTTGCTTAATAGCTGTCGCCACGTATGAGTGTGTCTGCGGCACTCTCTGCTGCCAGCTGTGAGTTCTTGCTGCATAGAAAAGAAATTATTCGTGGGCGTATACACATATATACATTTTTGGGTAAAATCCATGTGGTGTTCCAAGAAATAAAAAGTTTTGAAAGCAAAAATAAGTTCCTAAATTGGCAGTTTCAACATATAATCCTGTGGAGTGCTTTGAACTTTGCTAGGCAACCCGAATGCCCCATGACACTAGCACTGCCCACTACCACTAGCTGGTGTTTTCCAGGACTTGAAGAGAGCCACAGGTTCCCTCTCAATGTCCCAAACTTGATGTTCCTTCTGTAGGAAGTACAATCCCTTCCCCTCAAAGAGACCTGCAATTATGAGTAAAGAGCAGGAAGAATGCTGACAGCGTTTGAAGAGTGACTTATGATTTGGAGAATTTCCCCAAATTCCAGTTTCTTGTTTCTGCATCCCCAAAATAAATATCCGTGAAGAAGTTGGACATGCTGCTCCAGCCTCAGCGAGGCTCCACTTCTGAAGTAGGGGATTAAGCAAGCAAATGAAATCTTGGAATTAGGACATGGGCTGGGGGAATGGTCAGGTTCCTGTCAACCTCCCTGGTAGATACTGCTTCCAGCAGATGCCCCAGACCCGGGTCCATACCTGGGTGTGCGTTGGCAGTTTAGGGCCACCCACCGCAGTGAGGGCCTGTAGGGATCTCCAGTGGCTGACTTTGTGCTGGTAGAGCACCCAAGATAGATGTCCACCCAGACACCTTTCTTTGTCCGTGGTCCCCAAGCTCTCCATGGCCTTTAGGGTTTCTCTACACTGCACTCTGGGTGTGAGTCAAAGCCTGGGCGGGATCTGTCCCTCACAAGCTAGCTGGGCGGGGTGGTCTGTTGGCGGGAGTGTTCCCCCTGGCGGTGAGGCCAAGGGTAGCAGCTTATTCACCACAGAAACCCAAGATCTTAACCCAAAGGGGACACTAAGAAACACTGGTCGCAGACTTCAACCCGGTGCTCCAAGATGTGAATGCAGCTTACAAGCATGAAGCAGGGAACCTATAAAGAGGTCTGAGGGACTGGCCCCAATCCCAACTACGTGTACAGCTGCCCCTACCCCCACTCCCACCCCTACCCCCAGAAGAATTTTCTTTAGAGGACAGCCCTGAAGCTTCAGCTCATGGAGAGGGACATGTCTGATCAGAGCACACAGGAAAAAATGAAGGGACAGGAAGAGAGAATGGAACACATCCTGGCCCACCAAACCCTGAGGACGATATTGCTGCTCAGAGCAGCCAATGCACAGAGAGGAACATATGGCTGGCCCCACTAAGAGACACAGCATCCCTCACTGACCCATAGCGCTACGGGGGACAACACGGAGACACAGTGCGGAGAATGCATCCTATCTCACCCCACCACACTGAGGTGAAACACTAAGGGTGTGCACCAGAACAGCAAGGGGAACAGAGCAACGAACTCCCCAGGAAATATCAAAACTAGACTTTGGAGCCAGAGCATGGTACCCCATCAAACTTGACTGTAAAACACTCCTAATGGTCAACAGACAGACCTTGAACTATCTACAGGTTTTTCTTTTTTGTTGTTTTGTTTTCTTCTGTTGCTTTGTTTTGCTCTTTCTTGTTTTTGTGCCTATTATTATCTCTGTAGGTCTATCTAGATAAGATAGGCTGGATAAACAATCTGAAGGAGAAAACAATGGGACCGATAGTTCCAGGGGGGACATGGGAAAGGAGGAGATGGTGGGGGGGGAGGGGAAGGAAGTGGTGTTAATAAACCCAGGGACAAGGGAAAAACAAGTGATACAAAATCGATGGTGAGGAGGGTGTAGGAGGCCTGGTAGGGCTTGATCAAGGGCAGTGTAACCAAGAGGAATTACTAAAACCCAAATGAAGACGGAACATGATAGTGGGACAAGAGGAAAGTAAAAGGAAATAGAGGAAAGAACTAGGAGGCAAAGGTCATTTATAGAGGTCTAAATACAGGCATATACATATGTAAATATGTTTATATATGACAATGGGAAAATAGATCTATGTGCATATATCTATAGGTTTAGTATCAAGGTAGCACATGAACATTGGGCCTCTACTCAAGTACTCCCTCAATGCAAGAACATTGTGTTCTATTAAACTGGCATTGCATGATGCTCACCTTCCCAATCTATTGTTGAAGACAAAGCAGGTGCATAAGCAAACGTGGTAAAGAAAGCTGATGGTGCCTGGCTATCAAAAGATATAGCATCTGGGGTCTTAAAAGCTTGAAGACAAACAAGCAGCCATCTAGCTCAGAAGCAACAAAGCCTACATGGAAGAAGCACACCAGCCTGTGTGATCATGAATAGAATCAGGCATCAGGCATCAAAGAACAAAAAAAATCATATCATTGTGAATGAGGGGGAGTATGGAGTGGGGATCCAAAGCCCATCTGTAGGCAACTGGATATCCCCTTACAGAAGGGTCAAGGGGAGATGGTGAAACATACAACTTTCCTTTAGTTCTTTAATGATTCCTCCCCACCTACTATCATGATCCCAATTCTACCTCACAAATCTGGCTAGACCAGAGGATGCACACAAGTACAGGTAACAGCTGGAAATACAGGGAATTCAGAACAGATAAACCCCTCAGGTCCAGTAATGAGACTAGCAATATCAGGAGGGTAAGGAGAAGGTGGGGGAGAAAGGGGGAACCGATCACAAGGATCTACATATAAACCCCTCCCTGGGGGACAGACAACAGAAAAGTGGGTGAAGGGAGACGCTGGAAAGTGTAAAACATGACAAAATAAAAATAGTTTATAAATTATCAAGGGTTCATGAGTGAGGGAGGGTTGGAGAGGGAGGGGGGAAATGAGGAGTTAATACCAAGAACTCAAGTAGAAAGGGAAAAAAGTTTTGAGAATGATGATAGCAACACATGTATAAATATGCTCGACACAATGGATTTATATATAGATTGTGGTAGGAGTTGTATGATGCCCCTCAATAAAATGATTTATTAAAAATAAAAAAGAAATCCTGGTCACATAAATAGATCTCTGCGCGACTGGGGTGGAGAAGGCCCTTGGGAAGGAGCGGCTGCGTGACACCAGCAACAGATTTGATTGTAACCACGGAAACCAAAAGCTTTCTGGCCAAGCATTATAAATCGCAAACATATGCCTATCTCTGCCCCTTCCAAATCTTCATGTAGGAAGTTTTATTAAGAAATAAAAAAGGTGAAAACTCACAAGATAAGATATGTTGGCCAACGGCTGGAAGAGGGGTAGAGTAAGTGGAAACTGACTGGAGCCAAAAATGCTGAGTGCCAAGCTGGCCCTGGAGGCAGCCTCTTCTTCCAGAGTGGGCACCGAGGCCAGGGAGAGCTGCCCAGTGGCACCGGGAGCCCACCTTCCTCCCTGCATCTGTACTAAGGACCTTCCCCTTCTCTGGAGAAACAGCCCCAGACGCCAGCTCACCACGCACAGCAAATGGCAGGAGAGGGGCACACACTGACACCAAGACAATAGAGGGCGGGTCCACCTGGGTGCACAGGGACTTCAGGGGCCATCCTCTGGTCAGTTCTGAGCAGTTTGGTGATTCTTCTCTGAAAAACTGGCCAGCCCAAGAGAAAAGACCCTCTCTAGCTCTAGGGGATTCAGTTCCTGTCATGGTGCCAGAGAAGCAACTAGAGACAAGGATGAGGAGACTGCCTTTCACGTATTTTGGACATGTGGTCAGGAGAGACCAGGCCCTGGGGAAGGACATCAGGCTTGGTCAAGTGGAGGGGCAGTGAAAAAGAGCAAGGCCCTCACTAAGATGGTGTGTTAGCCTGGATATATTAGAGAAACAAATCCACAGAAATTCATATGTATACAAGGGAGTTTTATATAAAGGTAAATGTACATTAAGAAAACATCCCAACCCAGTGCTGCCCAAGCCCATAAATCCAACATTAGCCCATATGTCTGACACCAATCTACAACGTCCTCCTTCATCTCACAAAACATATGCAATGATGCTGACTGCAGGAGGAAAGCCGAATCAGTGAATATGTATGCATCTCAGCACTGGCAGGAGTCTCCACATGACTGCTCCAGCACCCAGGGCTGCATCAGGGATGTCTTGCAGGAAGTGAGCCTTTCCAGCTGAAGCAAGGAACTGGCTAAGGCAGCTGC
Source organism: Tenrec ecaudatus (assembly GCF_050624435.1). Taxonomy (NCBI): domain Eukaryota; kingdom Metazoa; phylum Chordata; class Mammalia; order Afrosoricida; family Tenrecidae; genus Tenrec; species Tenrec ecaudatus. The sequence continues at coordinate 192,495,962 of NC_134530.1, read as the reverse complement.
ACCCTGGTCCGATCACACAAAGTAAGAAACCCGAGAACTAGAAAGGCGAGACTCCCCGAGCCATTTATCTCTCCGCCCTTCAGTTAATCCCACATGTGTTTATCAGCCAGGTTGGCACAATAAGTCTTAGCTATCTCAGACGGATTGACACAGTGTCTGCAACCTTGGGTTCAAACATGAGAATTATGGGGATGACACAGGACCAGGCAGTGTGGTGCACAGGGGCACTATGGGTCAGGGTCACTATAGGTCAGGGTCACTATGGGTCAGGGTCACTGTGGGTCAGAGGCACTTTGGGTCAGGGGCACTGTGGGTCAGGGGCACTATGGGTCAGAGGCACTGTGGGTCAGGGTCACTGTGGGTCTGAGGCACTGTGGGTCAGGGTCACTGTGGGTCAGAGGCACTGTGGGTCAGAGGCACTGTGGGTCAGAGGCACTTTGGGTCAGGGGCACTGTGGGTCAGGGGCACTATGGGTCAGAGGCACTGTGGGTCAGGGTCACTGTGGGTCAGAGGCACTGTGGGTCAGGGTCACTGTGGGTCAGAGGCACTGTGGGTCAGGGTCACTGTGGGTCAGAGGCACTGTGGGTCAGGGTCACTGTGGGTCAGGGTCACTGTGGGTCAGAGGCACTGTGGGTCAGGGTCACTGTGGGTCAGGGGCACTGTGGGTCAGGGTCACTGTGGGTCAGGAGCACTGTGGGTCAGGAGTACTGTGGGTCAGGAGCACTGTGGGTCAGGGTCACTGTGGGTCAGAGTCACTGTGGGTCAGGGTCACTGTGGGTCAGAGGCACTGTGGGTCAGCGGCACTGTGGGTCAGAGGCACTATGGGTCAGGGTCACTGTGGGTCAGGGTCACTGTGGGTCAGGGTCACTGTGGGTCAGGGCCACTGTGGGTCAGGGGCACTGTGGGTCAGGGGCACTGTGGGTCAGAACCAACTTGAGGGCTCCTAACAATAACAGCAGAAATTTCAGCAACTGATTTTTTTTTAAGTCGTTTGTCAGGTCTTTCTTCTGAGGTCCCTCTGGCTGGACTTGAACCTCCAGCCTTTCTGTTCTCAGTCAAATGCACACCCTGAGGCTCCTGGCTATATGTCCCACTGAGATAGCCGGGTCTCTGCTGACCCCTCTGTAGTGAACCCCAGCAGGCCACACAACCCATTCCCAGGCCCACAGAATGAAGGCAGCTCCTTGGGGCTCCAGTGTCCACCAGGCCCACCAATCAGGACCACCTGAGTGGGAGAAGCCACTGGCCAATAAACAAAGGCTTATTTTGTGCTCAGTTTTGGGGGAAATACTCTAAAATCACTTTCTTTAAAACAACCACCACTCTGTTCCAGCAGGAAGAACAGGTAGATTTAAAAATGTTTTAATTAGTAGGAGTTTGCAAGCTTAAATAATGAATCTTAAATAATTATCATTGTTCTCATAGCCCAAAGTACGTGACTAACGGAACTGTTGAAACAATAGTTTTACAAATCTGGAGACCACCTCAAGAATAAGAAGTGATCACTATGCATTTCTTATATTAAAAACAAGTTTTAAGGTAAATCAAGGTTTTTACTTTTAATTCCCCGTGAGTCAGGCATTTTCAAGACAGAAAATACTGCACACACAAAAAAACAACCAAAAATATAGTATGTAGCACAATGTAATCTGATTTGGGATTTTTAATTTTACACTAATAAATTGAGCTAGCAAAGCATTTTACTGAACTCAAAAAAGAAGTTAGAAAGAAAAGAAAACTGGTCTCCCCTCCCCTGCTTAAAGGGCAACCCTGTAAGAAGGCTTCAAATAGTTCCTGGAACAATGAAGCTAAAAGCAAATGGAATTTTCCCACAACTCCTTTGAAGCTCATATGCATGTGCATATTTAATCTGCAAGTGATGGGATTATTTATTGTATTTTTGGCTTATGTATTTCACCTGCTGATCTACTTCTGAAAATCAGGCAGGGAAACCCCTATTGTCTGTATCAGTTTGGTCTTGCCGTGCTGGGGTTGGCGATGAGTCAGGGACTGACTTGCCAGCAGCTAATGACCAGAACCATGTTGTTTTAATCCATGCCAGATGCTTGGTAGAAACCCTCCAACCTCAAAGGCAGAGGCCCAAACAAATCAATATGAACAGATAAAGAATTCAGGACCCAGAGATAAAGTACAGAAGAAAACCTACAGATGATAAGAAAGATAAGATCCATCAGCAAAGAGGGTGCAATGAAAAATGAAGATATATTCAATCAAATGATATTCAGCAAAATAAATTCAGTAGGAGAGTTTGAGCACAAACCTGCACAGTCTCCCAGGAAGTAGAACAAAACAAAAATATCGTGCCCAAGAAGTTTCTGTGTGGGAGAGGCCGGGAACATGGAAGAGAGGATCTTATCTACAGGCTAATATAAGGAGGAGTTTCAGAACTGAGGCCACGAACCACCAGTTTGAGAGGGCCCAAGGAGAACCAAGCAAGAATAACGAACCACAGGCCCACCCCAAGGTTCTTCATCTTCATGGGTCGGGACACTAGAATAAAGAGAAGGCCCCTGTAGTGTGCGGAGTAGACAGGAAAAGTCACTCACCAAGATTGGTAATGAAAATGGCATGATTAAGTGGAGAGCAAATGCTTTGAGAGTGATTAGGGCAAAGAATGTACACATGTGCTTTATACAATTGATGTATGTGTATGTATGGACTGTGATAAGAGTTGTATGAGCCCCAATAAAATGTTTAATAAAAAAAAAAAGGAAAATGGGATGAGATGTCTCTCCATCAGCACTGGGAATTAGAAAACAGTAAAAGAAAACTTCAAGACGAAGTCTTCCAATCTTGTATCCTATTCCCAGCCAAACTCTTAATCCTGTGAGGACAGGCTAGAGGCAAGTTCAGATGGGTACCGTACCCTTTCTTAGGAAGCTTTGGAAGTAGGAACTCCACCAGAATGAGGCAGTGGAGCGAGGAAGAGGACGCTATGGGCTAGGGATCAGAATGAAGTTGAAAGGTAGCTCTGGGACAGAAGAGACGAGACTGAGACTCTGGGAGAGATACCACTGAGTAAAGCAACACCGACCCATCATTTGGATGCTGGATGATCTCAAGAGAGCAGATTTATAGCTTTTCCAGAATTGGAGGAAAATTAATGATACAGTAGAGCTTAAATTCTGAACACCAGGTCCAAACCCAAAATCTGTTTGCAGAGTTCCCACTTGGATTAAGCCTGCATTGAATTCCTTTGGCCATTAACCAAAAACCTCTGCTTAATTCCTTCTAACCACTCCTTCTGTTCAGGAATGTGCACACTCTTGCCCTAGCCAGCCCTCTAACCAGCCCAGGGAGGGGCAGTCTCCTTTACAGGCTTGCCCGGTGTGACCTCCATGGAGACTGCCATTGGAAGAGCTCATCGTCATGAGTCATGCCTTGACTGCCTTGGTCAGGAGGCCCTGGGCCAGTCTTGTAAGCTCTTCTGTGGAACATAAAGTACAGGCCACAATCATAGTCCCATTCCCATTTCTACAGTCGTGTCATGATGTGCTAGGCCCAACATGTGGCAAATCCCTTTGTCCTCTCCTGTCCTAGTTAAGCCCTTGACTCCCTGTAAACCCTTGGATGCCATTATGACCTTCTGCTGACATGTCTTTGTCTGTGTTTTGTCCTGTTTAAGATTTAATACATATACTCCTTAAATTATGTTTGAGATTTGGGATCTCATTTGTACCCTTAAATGGTATATAAAGAATGAAGGAAAGACAAAACATCATGTATTTGAAAAAAAATTTTTTTATTGGGCATTGGGTGAGGGTTTACAGAGCAGCGTATCAATTTTACATTAAGCGATTCAGACACATTTTGTTTCCTCTCAATCATTGTAGCCCCCTTCAACGTACCATCACGACCCCTCCCTGTGTTTTCTGTTTCTGTGCCTCCTTTCCTATCCTCTGAACTCTGTCCCTGGGTAACTGTGGCCTTGTTGAGCTCGTGGATGATGTTAAGGTATGCATACCTTGCTAGTGTTATTGTGCTCTTTCTAGACCTATTATCGGGCTGAAAATGGAGATGGGGGTGAGTTCAGTTCCTTCTAACAGGTGACCGTAATCTTGGGGGTTCTACTAGCCTATATCTGACCAGTAATTCTCATCTCTTTCATGATTTTGAGTTTTGTTTCACCTTTTTCTCACACTCTCTTCTGCATCTTTTAATGGCATCCCTTTCCGAGAGTTGGTAGTGGTAGTTGAGCACCATCTAGACCTGGTCTCAGGATCATGGAGACGGCTTGGTGTTCAAATGGCCCATTTGCCTCTTGGGAAAATTGTTGTCATGTATCTTCAACTTTCATCATTCTTCTTTCCTGCAGACAGGGAGAAACCGATCGTTGGACCTCAGATGGCTGCTTGTGAGCTTTTAAGTCCCTAGTTGATCCCTAGCAAAGTGGGATGTAGAACATTGTCTCTGCGAACTGTTATGACACTACCCCCAAGACAATGGTCCTACAGAAGAAAACTCTCATCAAAGTGAATGAGGGGGTTCGGAGTGGAGACCCAATGTCCATCTGTAGACAACTGCACATCCCCTCACAGAAGGGTCACAAGGAAGAGATGAGCCAGTCAGGGTGAAGCATAGCATGAATGAAACATACAACTTTCCTCTCTCCCCCCCCACCACTAGCATGACCCCAATTCTACCTTACGAATCTGGCTAGACCAGAGCATGTACACGAGTACAGATCAGAGCTGGAAACACAGGGAACCCAGGACAGATAAACCCCTCAGGACCAATATTGAGAGTAGCCATACCAGGAGGGTAAGAAGAAGGTGGGGGGAGAAAGGGAGAACCGATCACAATGGTCTACATATAACCCCCTCCCAGGGGGATAGACAACAGAAAAGTGGGTGAAGGGAGACATCAGTGTAAGACATGAAAAAAAATTATGAATTATCCAGGGTTCATGAGGGAGGAAGGGTGGGTAAGGGAAGGAAAAAAATGAGGAGCTGATAGCAAGGGCTCAAGTGGAAAGAAAATGTTCTGAAAATGATGATGACAGCATCTGTACAAATGTGCTTGACAATGGATGATGTATGGATTGTGATAAGAGCTGTATGAGCCCCAATAAAATGATTAAAAACAACACTGTATGAGCCCAAAATAAAATTATTAAAATGAAACAAACCCAAAAGACTGTGGCCCCAAATCCCCAGACCAATAGTTGGCTTTGTCTAAGAAGTTTTCATAACTTTGCTGCATCACATTCTTGGATATATTTTCAGCTTAAAAAGGCATTTAATGTAGACGAGACAGAGATGAGGATGCTGTATAAGAGAGGAAATATAATCTACTGTCATAAGACTCAGCTATGAACAGTATCTACCAGTAATAACATACTGAACACTGGCCTTTCAATATTGCCGCTCGTTTCATTGGAAGGTGGGGAAAGTGGAGTGGTGTGTGTGTGTGTGTGTGTGTGTGTGTGTGTGTGAGAGAGAGAGAGAGAGAGAGAGAAAGAGAAAGAGAGAGAGAGAGAAATCCTTATCTTTCTTGGTAGAAGTCAATAGAGAAAGTCTTTAGCAGAAAATAAATCAAGAAATAGTCTTTAAAATCTGAAGGTGAATTAAAATGAAAGAAAATAAAAATGGTTGCCTGTGGGCTTGGGTAGAGGACTGTTGTCTTTTGTCATAGTCTTAAAGTCTTATTTAACTTTAGAAATTATGTGCCCTGCTGTACCACGCTAAAGATAGAAATTAATGAAAAATATTAGTGGTCACTCTCCAAACACAAGCTGCCTCCATTTCATACCGCACCTCCACCACACCCTCCACTTCATCAGCACCTACGGAAGTCTCCCCGCAGCCCGTAAAGGCCACCAGTCACCGGAGTAGAAGCGCCCCTGTCCTCCTTCATAAGAACGATACTGAGCCAAGAGCTCACTAGCCAGCCAAGCACAGCATGCGCTCCGGCTCTCCTCCCAAGAATCTGGGTTCCTGCCAGACTCACTTCGTTACTTAAATCAATGTAGCAACCCCCAAATCTCCTACCCTCCACCCCAGACCAGATCCAGCCAGCCTGAGTGTGCAGAATGATTCATTCAAACTGGAGAAACCTACAAAGGGGTCGGACACACACACACACACACACACACACACACACACACACTCTCACGCATGTCTCCTCCCTCAAGCCATCGTCAATTGCTTCTGCCCTCCGGAAAACGCCGACCGCTGGGCTGCCCTGGGCAGCTGGGAAACTCATTACAGATGTGAGCGTTAGAGGGAGAGGACACTTGGAGACCTGTAAATTTCGGGAGTTTGGGGGGTATGCATGTGTTGCCTGGAAACCAGAGACCAAATAGGAAACAGGAAACCCCAGGAGAGAGACTTAAATATTTCAGCATCATTTTCAGGGGGGCGGGGAGGCGGCCGGCCAAGGCCGGAGGGCAGTCCTGGCACTTACTTCTCCTCGGCCCTAGATCGCTCCAGTCCCCCGCTCCCCTCACCACCCCCATGCCACTTTGCACCTATTAGAGAAAGAGGGGAGCCTCTCGGGGTGAAAACACACACGTGCGCATACACACGCGTGAGCGCACACACGCTGTGAAGCAGGGTTCGGGCTCGGATTTGCTATGAAGCGGCAGCCCAGTGTCCTGCTGTCCGGTCTCCTGCAGCTGTAATGGTAGCCCTCACAGGACCTTGACTTACTGCCTCTGCTTGTGGGACCCGGGGTGAGGCTGGGTCTGTCTGAGGCCATCCCAGAAGCCTCAGCTGGAACCACGGGGGCCAAGTTTGGAGAGGTCCTGGGGCACAAGGAAGCCCAGAGCATGAGATACGAATGGCCTCCTGGCTTTGGGCCCTTGGTGACCACACCATCTTTGTCTCCCTTTGCTGCAGGCCAGGCCAAGTCAGACCAAAAGGGGACCCTGGACTGGGTCTTGCTGGTGTCGCTTACACTCAGTCTCCTCACTCCTATGCATGGGACCCTTCCTCCCCGGGGCTCCGGGATTTTTGTGCTCGACCCCCCACCCCCAATGTGTGATTTTAGTGTCAGGCCGACCTTGCCTTCACTGATGAGATGGGAGGCGACCTACCCTCTCTCTTACTTAGCAGGAGTCCTGGGGCTCTGGGCTAAGCTCTTGGCTGCTAACCCCTATACGTCTTGAATCGGAGTCTGCATTTGAACAAGATCTCACATACCCACAGTAGATTCTTGGGTACAATGCAAATTCTCAGTAGGAGATCAAGCCAGCGTGAACTGATATGAAGCCTTGACTCAGAGGAGTTACACCCACCGGCCACTCAGTGGGAGAGAGACATGGCCGTCTGCACCTGGAAACCCATGGGGCAGTCCTGCCTGGCCTCTGGGGTCCCTCCGACTCAGGAAGCGGCCCTATGGCAATGGGCTTCACTTCTCTTGGCCTTGGTTTCCTCGTTTCCCCCACCCCCCAGTGGTGCTGCGTGCGCGGCCGGACGGTTGTGGCTTAGGCCATTGAGTCAGGGGCAGGACGTATATGCAGACCCCTGCTTGATGATGGATGATGTTCTCTATGGCCCTGGCCCTCAGACACCGCCGCACACCGCAGCCATCGGTCCACGCTGATACCAAGGCCTCACACCCAGAGGCTCTGCTTGAACTGGCCTGAGAAGTGACCAGATGGTGATCACTGCTTGGAGTGATTTCTCCCGAGAAGACGAGAGAGAAAGCATGGCGGGAGGACCCAGCTCCTCTCATCTTGTGCGATGGATGGCGTAGGCATCTCCACATTTGAATGTTTGGGAGGGGGTGTGTGGTGCATGGTATGAGTTCGCGGTCTACCTTGTGGGGTAGGCTAGGCCCTCTGGATGTCTGGAGAGTAAGACAGAGTCCTTAACTTGCCCATTTCATGGAAGTCTTTCAAACCTAGAGACTTAGAACTTCTCACTTGCCTGCCTCCTGGTTCCAAGTCCGGGTCCTTATTCCCTAGACTTTCTACATGGCCTTCCAGGAGGAAATGAACTGCAAGGAGCATCCTGCCCCCAGGTCTGAGCTACAGGGCCTCGACCTCTGGCCAGCCCCTTCCTTTGCCTTTCCACCTGGCCGGGCACCTCTTTCTCTTGTGTCAGGCCTGCCAGGCACCAGAGCAGCCAGAGGGTTGTATTTGGCTGCCCCACCACAGACCTTGGTTGTGCTTCATTATAACGTGTGTCAACACAGTCTGCCCTTATACTTGAGTGTGTGACTGTGGGAAAGAATGGGGGAAGCTGGACGTCTACGTGTGAGCACGTGGAAGGATCCATGAGGCTTCGGTTGAGTGTGATGGACTGTGGAAGAGTTACTCTTGAACAGATTGGTCTCTGTGTACGAGGGTAAGTGAGGGTGGTCAGGCATGGCTGGAAAACGTCCCCGCAGGAGTCGTCCAGGTATTTCCTATGCAAGTCACTTGTAGAGTCAGTACCGTGAGGCTAAATTAAGCCAAGGGCGGAGGGGTGTTGGATTCTTCTGAAAACAGAGCTGGGGAAATTCTCAATATGCTTTTCAAGTCTCTTCAGAGGGAAACTATTTAGACTTGCTTCTAACCACGCACAGAAATTGGAACGCGCAGCTGGCAAGGTCCCTGATAGATGGTGACTGTGCTTGCTTGGCGTCCAAGAGGCACCAGGGCCTCAAACTCGGGAGCAAACCAACCTAGAACTGGGTGGCTCAAAAACAGCCGCTGCGTTATGATTTCTTACCATCTGCGAGCTCCCGGAGCCAGCCGGAGCGCTCCCTTTGCTCTTTGTGCCATCAGCTGTTTGGCTGCAGCCGTCTGTGGGCACAGCTGGGCTGGAACAGCCAACTGGGGTGGAACAGCCAAGAGGGGTCACTCACATGGTGAGGTTGTTGGTGGGGACGTCTGGAAAGCTGGGGTCAGCTGGGACACTGGGGCTACTGAGATTCCCTCTATGTGCAGTCATAGAACACTACTCTGCAAAGGGTCACTCCGGCAGGTGGCCTCTCCAGCAGATTTCTTGCATAGTAGCTAAGGTAGCAGTTCTCAACCTGTGGGTCATGACCCCTTAGGGGGTGTCAAACGATTTTGACAGGGGTTGCCTGATTCCTAACAGTATCAAAATTACAGTTATGAAGTAGCAATGAAAATAATTTTATGGTTGGGGGTCACCACAACATGAGGAACTGTATGAAAGGTAACGGCATTGGGAAGGCTGAGAACCACTGGGAGAAAGAAGGGCTCCAGTGGGAACTGCCAGGCCTCCTCCCCAAGGATGGGACTGGATCTCTTACAGCATGACTTTGGCCACATCCTGTTGGTGAAAGAGATTCGGGGTCAGGGAAAACACAAGGGTGTGAATACTGTGAAGTGTGCAGCACAGAGATTTGTTTTATAGGCTGCTACCAAGCACACCGGGTCCGTAAGCTGGGTTGTGATCTCCACCTTTCTCTGTTTTACCCACATCTCTGGTCACCCAATCTGGCCCTCTTCTTGGGCTGCTCTAGCACATTTGTGGGATCGTAAATCAGGCCTGATCTGGCAAAGAAGGAGCCCTGGTGGCATAGTGGTTCTGCATTGGGCTGCTAACTGCAAGGTCAGCAGTTCGAAATCACCAGGTACTCTACAGGAGAAAGACCTGGCTTTCTACTCCCATAAACTGCTAGTTTAAAAAACTCACAGGGGCAGTTGTACCCTGTCCTATAGGGTCGATAAGAGTTGACATCTACTTGTTTTTTAGATGTGGGAGAGAGGAGCCAGGGACACTAAAGTTTATTATAATAAACCCATAACAAGGTCGATTAGACTCACAGCTTCCCAGAGACAGAGAGGCAAAGCACGCAGTGGTTCCAGACCACACAGGCTGAACCTGCAGACAGGGTGACAGCAAGTGGGAATTGGAGAAGATGCATGGCAAGCAAGGTGGCCTTAGCTCTGTTGTGTGAGCTTCCCAGGGTATGAGCATTTTGAATAATTCAGCAGGCTCAAAGGGGTGTAGGCATTGTCCCTAGTTATTGGGATCCAACCACAGGGGGATTTGGGTGGGTATATAGTGGCCCAGGAGTATGAATAGAGTGGCTGGAGAGAGGAACAGACTGGCCTACAGCCAGGGCGCCAACATTCTATCAATACAGTATTTTGAGAAAATGATATTGTAGGTCACTCACCTTGAGGGGCAGTCTCTTAACATTAAAACTAGTCTTCCTCAGTGCCTTCTTCTCCAGTCCCACCTACCAGTCACCCCCACACCTGCTTGTTTAACATCCAAAATACCTCCATGGCCTTAATCTGGGCCACTGCTGCCACCTGCCTGGGCTACCATGAGAGTCTCCTCGAATTAGCCTCTTGAATGGCTAAATTACAGTGATGAAGTTGCAATGAAAATAATTTATGGTTGGGGGTCACCACAACATGAGGAATTGTATTAAAGGGTCGCGGCCTTAGGAAGGCTGAGAACCACTCCATCTGCACACTCTCCACAGTAAGCTAGCCAGAAAGCAAGAAGTTCTTGTCCCTGCTACAGTCCTTCCCGAGCAAGAGTCAAGCTCCTGAGCATGGCAAATAAGGCCACAGCTTCCCAGGGGGTCTTCCTGGCCCACCAGTCTCAAGCAAAGCCCCAGTACTCTTCAATGCAGGGCCCTGTTTTGTTTTCTCAAAGCACTTCTTGCTACTTGCTATTTTCTTATTTAACAGTCTCTCTCCACTATGATTGCCCTTTCCCTCATTTCTGCTTCTGCCGTGTAAGCCTCACACTTGCAATCATCATCTAATATGAAGGGATAACCAGAAAAACCAGAATTGCGTTGGGCAGAATAGAACTTTCGTAGTAGGCATTTTTCCTGCTAGGTGAACATCGAGCAACTCGCTCTGAGATAGTACACCTAGTGGCATCACCTGGAAAGGTTCTCTCTGGTCACAGTGAATTTTTCTGTAAAAGCAGTATTGCTCAACCTCATTTTTTTGTGATGGCTGATTTAAAAGAACAGCGTAAAGCTGTGAAATCTTGTTTCCTGCTCGGGAAAAATGCTACAAAAACTGTTGTGATGTTGAACACAGCTGACAAGGACAGTGCTATGGGAAAACCAAGTGTAGGAGTGGTTTTCTCGTTTCAAAAAAGGTAAAATGTCGATGGATTCTGGATGTCTGGTAACTTCCTGAACAGATGAAAATGTTGATTTGCAGTGCATTTGGATTTCGTTCTACCAGGTCAGACTGTTCATCAAGTTTTCTATTTAGAGGTTCTGAAAAGATTGCGTAACAGTGTGTGACAAAAAAGGCCTGATTTGTGGCAGACGGGGGACTGGTTTTGCCACCAAGACAATGCACCTGCTCACGTAACCATCCCAGTATGCCAGTTTTTGGCAAAAAACAGCATGCCTCTCTTATCCCACACACCTGACTCACCTGACCTCATTCTGTGCAGCTTCTTTTTGTTTCCATGAATGAAGAGGGACATGAAAGGGCAACGATTTGATGACTTAGAAAATGTGAAGACATAATTTAGTAGGTGCTGTCAGCCATCCAAATAGATGAGTTTAAAAAATGTTTCCAAGAATGGAATACCAGATTTGACAAATGTATCAAGTGCAATAGAGAGTACTTTGAAGGTGATAAGTTTGTTTTGTAAAAAAAACACAAACAAACATAGCTTTCGGGGGGAAATTCCAGGGTTTTTTTGGGGGGTTACACCCTTGAGCATATCTTCTCAGGTTGAATCATATGCATTACTACACTTGACCTTTTATGACCTAAGAAAAACAGTCATCTTACACAGTGCAGCACAACATACTAGGATATGGGACTACCAGGGGTTGTACCTGGGGACCAGGTAGCAACAAATTGGGTGTCCTCAGCACCCGGGCATGAGTCTTAGTCACTAGTGCCAAGCCTTAGCAAAGGATTTCCAAAAGTCTGGAAGCAAGACAGGAGTAACCAAATCCAGGTGTTGGTAGGGCTGCTTCTATTTCCAGCGGCTCTAGGAGAGAATCATCTCTTCTTTGCCTTTTCCAACTTCTAGGGGCTGCCCACCTTCCTCAGCCCTTCCTCTATCTTCAAGCAACATCAAGTCTCGTCTTTCTCACGTGGGGCTCACTCTCTGCATCTCTTCTGCCTCCTGTGTGCCTGGGTGTCTTGGAGGTTCCATGCTGGTCTGCTAACCTCAAGGGCAGCATTTGAAATCACCAACCACTCCATGGGAGAAAGGTGGGGCTTTCTACTCCCTTAGAGAGTTACAGTCTTGGAGACCCAAAAGGGACAGTTCCACCCAGTCCTCTAGGGTCATTGTGATAGTTAGGTTTATAGTGCCAACCTGGCCTATAGGAACATGTGGGATTGCAGTTTGATTGGAGGGCAAAGAGATAAATGGCTCTGCAAGGCCCACCACCTTCTCTCTTGCTCTCTGGTGATCGAACCAGCATGCTGCTGCTTTAGCTAGTACTCTGCCTCAACCTGTGTGTACACCACCTGTGGGCCCAGCCAACCCGTGAATCCTAGATTGTAGATCATGTCTCTAGAGCTTGAGGCTCCTTTGAGACCTTCTTTGCCACGTTGCTGGGGTGTACATTTCTTGAACTTGAGGTTGGTGGATCTTGTCTCCTTGTATTGTTTTTGACTTTAAGATCCCATCCCAGCCTACTTCGCTAAGCTCCCGAGGTACTGACTGTTGCTGACTCACCCTGCTGTTTGCTGCCTGTGGGCAGAATCTGCTTGCCTTGCTGTCTGCTTCCTTGACCTTGGGCCTGGCAGCCCATGTGAGTCGAAGGACTTCCAGTATATTAACTGTTCCATGAAAGTGAGTTGAACTGAGCCCTCTGTACTGCTGTGTGGACTAATTAGCTGTTACGTTCCATCTCACTGTATAAACCTACTCTCTTGTGTGTGTGTGTATATATAAAATCATAAGTGTCCTGGTTTTGTTTCTCTAGAGAACCTTGCCTAACACAGTCGTTATGAGTTAACATTGATTTGATGGCAGTGAGTTTTGTTTGTTTGTTTGTTTTTGGTTATTCCATTAAGCCCACCTAGGTTAACTTATTTTTAAGGCTAACTGATTAGCCACTTAAACTCTACCCTCTACCTCTTTGCCAGGTAGCTTAACCTATTCACAGATTTTAGGGATAAGGTAAGGTGTCCGGAGCCATGAGGCCCGGCCATTACTTGGAATTTATTAGGACCTGTCCGGAGCCATGAGGCCCGGCCATTACTTGGAATTCATTAGCCTGAGCTCTGGGCATTCTTCTGCCCCAGCCTACGTGACAGAGACTGCAGCTGTAAAGCGTGACCACACAAGGGGTGATGCTCTTTAGATAAGCACCTGTGTCCTGCTTCCCCTTGATTGGGTAAGAGATTGTCCTCGCCTGTGCTTGATTTGCATAAACATGCCACTCCGTATACCTAATTGAAGACTGTAAGCCCTTACTGACTCACGGGCAGGGCACGCTCCCCTGAACTCCCTGATTGGCCTGTTGCCAAAGTAGCCTAATTTGCATGTGCGGCGGATGCTCCCCACCCCTTTGCTGTCTGATATAAGCTGTAACTCTTTGTTCATTAAAACGAGACTTGATCAGGATATTGTCTTGTCTCCATTCTCCGTGTCTCTTGTCCCCCCAATTCCCACTCCCTCCTCCAGGATCCACGTTGAATGTCCCGCAGGACGGGACAGTAAGGACAACAGTGAGGGAGGGCTTTATTTTCCTACCAGAGTTTTTCAGTATTAGTTAGGAAAAGATTAACAAAAAGATGAATAAAAAGGGGGACATTTGTGAATGTTAGTACATGTCAGAGCCCTCTCTGACCCGAACTGCTCCTCCAAGGGCCAATGGGAAGAGGACATTGCAAGCCAATAGAGAGGTGAAGATAGTGTAGCAGAAGAGAAGCTTGGTTCATAAATTTCTCCATTTTCCTTAAATGGACTTCAACCTGACTCCAAGTTCCTATCCTGCCAACTTGACAGAAAGACGGGTTTAAATGATTACCAAGCAGAAGTTCAAACTGGCTCATTCCAGTTGGACCCCCAATGAGAATTGTAGTTCCACCCCAGATAGACAGAATCAGAATCTACATTTTAACAAGATCCCCAGCTCTATAGGGAATTGCCTGGGTATCTGTAAGGGGGCTTTAAAAACAACAACAACAAAACAGACAAAAGGAATGGAAAACTTCCTCAAACCTTTGAAGCCCCCTCATCACCAGGGAATGTTGTGAAAATGCAGATTCTGATTTACTCAAAGGGAATTCTCAGCAGGGGTTGAACCAGAATGAACCAGTTTGAAACCCTGCAATTCGATTTAAACACGTCCCTGTATTAACTCATTTAATCTCATGCTTGAGACAACTCATATGAATGTCCTATTTGACAGAGCAGGAAGCTATGACCTCTCCTTGATCAGGAGCTTGGCCAAGGTCAAAGAGCTCTAACTCATGGTGGTGATCAACATCCTCCCAGGCCACGCCCACAGTGGTCCCTTGAAGGCTGTCTGGGTGTCCAGACCCAGCGTGGGATGAGCTAACTGTTGCAGAGGCAGGGAATGCTGGCTGGCTCCAGAGATTAGCCTCCCACAAGGTACCCCCAGCCATCTTCCCTGCTCTCGCCCCTTCCTGACGCCATCCAGCCTGCTCCCTTACACGCCTGATGGATGGTGAGGTTTTTTGTTTGCTTGTTTTTTGTTTGAGGTCACTCTGCCCCTCACTCTTCCAGTTGCCATTGAAATATATCTATCATAATCTCTTCCATCAAAGACAAGCGTAGACATCCAAAGAAGGGCTTTTACTTCTGGCCTTGCTATACAGAACTCCTCCACAGGAAGGCATGCGCAGGGACCCGGTTACCTTCACTCGCCAAACAGGGAGAAAACACCCAGATTGAAACTTCAAAAATGATCCTGCCACAAGAAGGGGGCAGGGGCTAGAACCTTGACATCAGTTCAAGGCCTTCGGCATGATGGGTTGACCCAGTGGCTGCACTGATGGCTCCAATAGGAGCCCTTGTGCGGTAGCCCTGGGACGGTTCTGTTGCGCACAGACAGGGTCGCTGTGAGTGGGAACTGTCTCGACAGCACCTAGCAACCACAGTGACCAACCCCCAAGGCCGGGTGGGACACCCCAGGGCGCACACAGACCCTGCCATGGGAGACATCTTGGAGAAGGTAGAAAAGGGGCTGGCAGATGCTGAACTAAGTTTTTAAAAATGGAAAGAAAATTAGACTCCAAAACCAATAGACCAAATCTTGGCAAATCTTTTTGAAGCGATTATTAAACATACCATTTGGAAGCCTCTAGCAGAGGAAATGATCTGATTTCCTTTAATAATAAGTCACCAGGCTGGAGGATCAGTGGAAAGTTAAATTCTGCGTGGTAACATGGACCCTAGCAGAGGCTCTCATTAAAACCTCAAGGTCAAGATGGAAAAATGGGGTCCAGATGATAATCCCTTAGGTGGATTTCAGCTGGTTCAACAAAAGTTCTTAAAAGATGCTTGTTCATAGAGTGCTATGCAGTGGTGGTGGGTAGGAAGCCGAGCAGAGCTTCTTTTAGGTTTAATCATGCTCAGACATTTGTGGGTTTTGCAGTGCGGTTTTATGTTGTTGTCGGGTGCTGTCGAGTCGGTCCTCCCTGTGTTCAACAGAACAAAAACACTGCCCGGTCCTGCGCCAGCCTCACAATTATCCTGACATTGAGCCCATTGCTACAACCACTGTGTTGGTCCATCTTGTCTTTGTCACTGCTCCTCTGCTTTACCAAGCGTGATGTCCTTGTCCGGGAACTGGTCTCTCCTGACAACACGTCCACAGTGTGTGAGATGAAGTCTTGCCATCCTCCCTTCCAGTCTCCTACTCTGTCCAGGACCTTCTATTATGAACCCCATCTGAATAGGCATCGGGGGTCGCTGGCTACCATCTGGTTCTGGGTGCAGGCTGGTGGAGACTGGGGGTTGTGTGGTCTACTTGTCCTTTGGACTAATTATTTCCTAGAATCTTTGATTTTCTTTACTCTTCTTTGCCGAGATCAATAGTGTATCTTAAATGGATGCTGCAAGGTTTGAAGACTGCAGTCACTACTCACCAAAGTTAGGTATAGAGTGTTGCTTTTATGGACTATGTTACACCAATTGACCTAGATGTCCCAAGAGGCACTGGTCTTAATACCCCTACCCCACTGACTCAGTCCCGCAAAGTGTCTGGTTACGGCGGAGGAGTTTTCAAACCTTTGCCCCTATATGCTCTACTATATATGAGGAGGCTTTTAAAAGTTTGTGGAAATAAAGAATTGAAAGATAATGGAATTTTCTAAAACACTATGTAGCCCCCTCATATATAGACATATAAAACTCCAACCAAACTCACTGCTATCGGGTTAATTCTGACTCGTGTAGACCCCGTAGGACACAGTAGAACCGTCCCTGGGAGTCTCCAAGGCTGTAACTCTTTATAGGAGCTGAAAGCCTCATCTTTCTCCCACAGAGTACCTTTATGGGTTTGAACTGCTGACCTTAAGGTTAGCAGCCCAGTGTGTAACCCATTACACCCTTGGGCTCCTTCTAGGTATAAATTCACATATGGAAAAATATTCTCTGCCAAGTGTATAATTTAAATTGGATTCAGAAGAGGACATGGAACAAGCCATATCATTGCTGGAGTCAGATGGATCATGACTCAAGGCAGGAATATTAGAAAAATGCTTACTTGTGTTCTATTGATAATGCAAGGGCATATGACTACGTGGATCATAACCAACTTTAGATAACAGTGAGAAGCATGGAAAGTGAACACGTCATTGTGTCAGCACAACTTGTACACAGATCAAGAGGTAGTCATTCAAGCAAAACAAGGGAATGCTGCCGAGTTTGAAAACAAGAAAAGAGTGTGTCTCAGACAAAGGTCTTATTACTAAAATCTACAATACTCTGCTAGCTTCCAAAAAGAAAAAAACTAATTGCCCACTGAGGCGGTGGGCAAAGGACCTGAATGGAAACTTTACAGGGGCAGAAATCCAAATGGCCAATAAACTTATGAGAAAATGTTCCTGATCTTTAGCCATAAGAGAAATGCAAATTAAAACAACAATGAGATACCACCTAACATCCTCAAAGATAGCCCAATGCAAAAAATCAGAAAGCAGCAAGTGTTGGAGAGGCTGTGGGGAGACAGGAACTCTCATCCACTGCTGGGGGACCTGTAGGTATGTACAGCCCCTATGGAAATCAATCTGGTGATATCTAAAACAGATGGAAATCGAGCTACCATATGACCCAGCAATCCCGATACTGGGCATATACCTAGAAGAGACAAGAAACAAACCACGGCCAGACACCTGTGCTCCAATGTTCATCGTGGCACAGTTCACCATTGCAAGGAGTTGGAAACAACCCAAATTTCCATCAACTGATGAGTGCATTAAAAAGCTGTAGTACACGAGGTCACTGAAGTTCAAAATCAACTCAACAGCACTACGATTCTTAACTCTTGAGCAAAGAAAGAAGGAAAATTCCCAATCCTGCTCAAACTGACTAGAATTTGAAGGATCTACTGAAGCTCTACTCCAAATATAGCTCATCCAAATTTCACCCATTCTACTGTGTTTGGCACCCACTCATAGTGACCCCAGGAGTTATGTAAGCAAGCAGTTGATGAAGATCTGCTTTGCTAAATTATAGGGACGCTGTTGGAAACACGGTTCTCCGTCATAATTTTTGTTTTATTTTTTATTTTTACATATGAATTCTTTTTAATTTTTACAGCCTATCTCATCAAAACAGTGACAGATTCCCATTAAACCTCCACACAAGTGGTTCTTTTTAAATTTCTTTTACTACTCTTCTTCCTTCCATACCTTCCTGTCCCTGTTTTCCCCACCCTCCAAGGCTGCCCTGCTCATAGTCTTTGAAGCCTTCCCCTTTGGTGAGAAAACCATTTTTATCTTTTTTTTCTTTATAATAATGGTGTCATAAAATATCTTTATGAGATTAACAAATTTTGCTGAGCATAATGTACTGCAATTTAGTCTATGTCGTGATGTATTTGACAAACTTGTCATTACTTTTAAGTATGTGTATGTGCCAGTGTGTGTGTGTGTGTGTGTGTGTATCAGAGTTTGTATATCCATTCCTCTACAGGCAAAGTTTATTTTATTATTTACATTTTTGGATGTTACAGAAATTGATGCAATAAACATGGTTGTGTTTTAAAAAAAGCTGTAGTACATACGATGGAGTACTATGTGACCCTAAAAAACAGTGACGAACGTATGAAGCACATTGCCGCATGGGAAGAACTGGAGGAAATTATGCTAAGTGAAGTAAAAGCCAAGCACAAAAGGACAAGTATAACATGAGTCCGCTGAGGTAAGCTTAAAAAAATGCAAGAGGGGCATAGGGGAAAAAGCTACTGTATACAAACATTCCAGGGGTGAGGTCCAGGTAGTATGGGAGGGGCCAGACCAAATCCAGGGGTACATATGGTAGCCAACTAAAAAGGGGGGAAAAAGAAAAAAAGACATGGGTAGTAGGTAAACAGGGTAGTAACCCACCCAAGGGGAGGGTATTGTTTATATCTCCACAGGGAAAGAGGGACCAGACTTCAACCCAGTGCTCCAAGATGTGAATGCAACATGCCGGCGTGGAGTTGGAATCAGTGGAGAGGTCTAAGGGGCTGACCCCAATCCCAACTATGTGGATACCAACCCCTCCCCACAGAAGAATTTATTTCAGAGGACAGCACTGAAGCTGAAGCTCAGGTAGAGGGACCTGTCTGATCAGACCACCCAGGAGCAAATGAAGGGACAGGAAGAGAGAGTGGAGCACATCCTGGCCCACCAAGCCCTGAGGATGATATTCCTGCTCAGAGCAGCCAATCCACAGAGAATACCATATGGCTGGCCCCACTATGAGACATGACATCCCTCACTGGTCCATAGCCCTATAGGAGACAACACTGGAGACACAGTGTGGGAATTGCACCTGATCTGATCCCACCACACCGAGGCAAAACACTAACGGTGTGCAACAGAACAGCAAGGGGAACAGAGCATTGAAGTCCCCAGGGAATACCAAACATAAATGTTGGGGCCAGGACTTGGCACCCCATCAGACTCAACTGGAAAACACTCCTAAAGGCCAACAGTCCTTGAACTAACTACAGGCCTTTCTTTTTTCTTTTGTCATTGGCCTTTTGTTGTTGTTGTTGTTTTGTTGCTTGCTTTTGCTCTGTCTTGTTTTTGCTCATGTTACTATCTCCACAGGTCTGGATAGGCTGGATGAACAATCTGGAGCAGAAAACAACAGGACTGGAGGTTCTGGGGGGATATGGGAGAGGGGGAGGTGAGGGGAAAGGAAGTGGTGTTAATAAACCCAGGGACAAGAGGACAACAAAATGATCCAAAATTGATGGCAGGGAGGGTGTAGGAAACCTGGTAGGGCTTGATCAAGGGTAATGTAACCGAGAGGAATTTCTGAAACCCAAATGAAGGCTAAACATGATAATGGGACAAGAGGAAAGTCAAAGGAAATAGAGGAAAGAGCTAGGAAGCAAAGGGCATTTATAGAGGTCTAAAAAAAGGAATGTACATATGTAAATGCATCTATCCATGAGGACGGGGAAATAGATATATGTATACATTTATAGGTTTAGTAATAAGGTAGCAGATGGACATTGGGCCTCTACTCAAGTACTCCCTTAATGCAAGAACAATTTGTTCTATTAAACTGGTATTCCATGATGCTCACATTCTTGACATGATCACTGAAGACAAAGTGGGTACATAAGCAAATGTGGTGAAGAAAGATGATGGAGCCCGGCTATCAAAAGATATAGCGTCTAGGGTCTTAAAAACTTGAAAGTAAACAAGCAGCCATCCAGCTCAGAAGCAACAAAGCCCACATGGAAGAAGCACACCAGCCTGTGTGATCACGAGGTGCCAAGGGGATCAGTTATCAGGCATCAAAGAACAGACATCATTGTGTGCTCACCTCCCTGATATGATCACCAATAACAAATGGGTGCCTAAGCAAATGTGATGAAGAAAGCTGATGGTGCCCAGCTATCAAAAGATATAGCATCTGAGGTCTTAAAAGCTTGAAGGTAAACAAGCGACCATCTAGCTCAGAATCAACAAAGCCCACATGGAAGAAGCACACCAGCCTGTGTGATCATGAGGTGTCAAAGGGATCAGGTATCAGGCATCAAAAAACAAAAATCAAATCATTGTGAATGAGGGTAAGTGCAGATTGGGGACCCAAGACCCATCTGTAAGCAACTGGATGTCCCCTTACAGAGGAGTCGAGGGGAGGAGACGAGCCAGTCAGGGTGCAGTGTAGCAACATGGAACATACAACTTTCCTCTAGTTCCTAAATGCTTCCTCCCTCCCACCACTATCATGATCTCAATTCTACCTTACATATCTGCCTAGACCAGAGGATGTAGACTGGTACAGATAGAAACTGGAAACACAGGGAATCCAGGACAGATGATCCCTTCAGGACCATTGGTGAGAGTGGCAATACCGGGAGGGTGAAGGAAGGGTGGGGTAGAAAGGGGGAACCGATTACAAGGATCTACATATAACCTCCATGGGGGGTGGACAACAGAAAAGTGGGTGAAGGGAGATGGACAGTGCAAGATATGCCAAAATAATAATTTATAAATTATCAAGGGTTCATGGGGAGCGGGGAGCAGGGAAAGAGGAGAAAATGAGGAGCTGATGCCAGGGACTTGGGTAGAGAGCGGATGTTTTGAGAATGATGAGGGCAATGAATGTACAAATGTGCTTTACACAATTGATGTATGTATGGGTTGTGATAAGAGTTGTACGAGCTCCCAATAAGATGATTAAAAAAATAAAAGCAGAAAAGTATGTGCCAGTGTTGTGTCTTCTCACCATCTTTTGCAGTCAGTATGCTGAGCAAATAAGCTGAGAAACTGGTCTATATGAAGAAGAATGTTGTATCAGGATTACAACAAGCCTTTTTAGCAACCTTTGAAATGCAGATGACACAACCTTGCTTACTCAAAATGAGGAGGACTTGAAGCGCCTGCTGATGGTGATCAGGGATTATAGCTTTCAATATGGATTGCATGTCAATATAAAGAAAGCATAAATCCCCACAACTGGACCAATAGGTGAACATCATGATAGACATGATGAAAAGATTCGTGTTGCCAAGGATTTAATCTTGTTTGGATCCATAGATGTGCTCATGGAAACAGCAGTCGAGACTGAACAAAGCATTGCATTGGGTGAATCTTCTGCATGAGAGCGCTTTAAAGTATTGAAAAGCAAGCATGTTCCTTAGAAGACTAAGGTGTCCTGACGAAGATGCTGCGGTATTTTCAATTGCCTCATATACAAGTGAACGCTGGCCATTGACTAAGGAAGACGGCAGCAGAATGGTGGTGCTGGCACAGCATCAACAGTGCCGCAGACTGCCAGACTCACCGCCAGGGCTGACTTGGAAGTTGTACAGTCAGATTGCGTCTTAGAAATAAGGAGGGTGAGACTTTGGCTCAAGTCCTTTGGGCCTGTTATCAGGAGAGACCAGTCCCTGGAAAAGGACATTGTGACTGGTAAAATACAAGGGCAGTGGACTAGAGGAAGACCCTTGGCAAAATGAATTGGCACAGTGGCTGCAACGCTGGGTTCCAACATAACAAGTGGGAGGCCGGCGCAGGACTGGGCGGTGTTCCATTCTGTTGTTGACTTGAAGGCACCTCACGGCAACAGATGCATATGTTTGTATGTATGGTTCATATACTTCCATAGGCCGTCTCTCACCTGTTCATCTTGCTTAGGTAGCCATGCATGCACTAGTAAATTGTTGTTTATTGCAGGATTGGGTCCATATAGTATTAACTGTTGACGCCTTGGTTGCTTCTTAGTCTCTCACTGTGTTGTGCTGGTCTCTCCTTACTGTACATAGTCTTTCCCTTCACTCAAGTCAACACGTGTCTACGTTCTAGTTAATGATTTCCCTTCCCTCCTCTTCCCATCCCTCAAAGTATCTTCCTGTCTGCCTGTAAATTAAAAAAATTTTTTTTCTCTGCCTGTAAATCTTGTTCCTGTGTTCAGGTGAGGAAACCGAGGCACGGCGAGGTTAGTCCCATTTAAGGTCGCATCCGCTGGACTTCACTGAACTTGAAAAGGGAAATGTATTTTTAAGCGTCTACTGCGTTAGAACACGTGAAACATCATTCGCCGATGCCACCGTTTGGACGCACATGACCTAGTGGCATGAGTGACATTCATGTGCGTGAGTCTGGCTTTGACAGTCATCGTCGAGAAACTCAGTGTGGTGAGGCCAGGTCATTGGTCGCCTCACAGGCCACCTTGTGGCACCTGGGTCGTAATGTCCTCGGTCACTCAGGTGTGCAGCCTCTGGGTGCAGAACCGGCGGGGCTGTGTTCAGGGGCAGCAACAGGGCAGAGAGTGCACCCATCCTGCTGGGCCTTGTGCAAGGTCACCCAGGCAACCCCTGGTGTCGGGTTAACACTCAGGAGGTTCGGAATGACTTGACTGCCAGTAAAACTCCTCAAAATGCACGTCAGGGAAAACACCCAATCACCAGGCAAACCCAACTCCCCCCCTTGCGCTTTTCATTTTTCAGTACATGTGTATTCTGGGGGAAAATCCAATCCATATGCTCCTGTCTTGGTTCCTGGAAGTGTTTCCTGGGGAGTATCTGACTTCCAAATGCCGCCGCCGAGCCCTCCCTCACTTTCCTCACTGGTCTTCCACACGGTCCCCTCACTCCCACCACCCTGGAAGTGGGAATTCTTCTTCTGCCCAAAGCAAACTGGGGCTGGGGGACCCGAAGGCTCTCTGAGAGGCCGGAACGGCTCTGAGCACTGACGTGGCCACCAACCTCCCCAGGACCCGCTGCTGCCCGGGGCCGCATGTTGGGTTGGACAGGCCAGATGTCCTCACCCAGCCCCACGGGGACCCACTTTTAGGAACAGTGGATGCGACTTGTGGTCATTTGGCGTCTCTTTATCCGTGGAGTCAGGGCAGCCAGACACTGAGACTGTGTGGGGCAGGAGCGGTTCTCAGTGTGCGGGGAGCCTGGAGTCCTGGCCTGGGAGTCTCAAGCAGCGCTGCCCACTGGAGATGGTGGCTCCAGCGACGGGAAAGGCAGCTAGGGCCGGCGGCTGTCTGTGGTGCACAAGCAGGGGGGTCAAGCCAAGCTCCCCGGGGTGGGAAGCATAATAATAATTAATGCCTGACACTTGTGTAACACTTCATAGTTTAAAAACTGCTGTCGGCAATTCGATGCAGTCAATGAGCCATGGGCCTTGGAGCTGAAAATCTTGGGTTCAGCTCCTAGGTCCTAGCTACTCAGCCCCTGGGCAAATCACCTCGCTTCTGCCTGAGCCTCAGTGCATTCATTTGTGACGGGAGGACAGAAGCAATGTTCCCGCCTCACAGGCTGTGAGTCTCATGAGACAGTGTCAGTGGACACACTCCCAAACTATGGAATGCTAACCAACCACAGAGGCTGGGGGAGGGGTGACACCCTCACACTTGGTGCTAAGGATGACACATGGGTTTCGGTGTTTCTGTATATACATGAACCACAAAACATCCCCACACTCAGTGACCTCACAGTGACCCTGTAGGGCAGGGGAGGACTGCCCTGACTGTCTCCTGAGGAGCAGCTGTCGGCTTCGAACTGTTGACCCTTTGGTTAGCAGCCCAACTCATAACCACTCCGTCATCAGAGCTCTGTAATCCAGAAGGTGATGACATCTGTTTTCCATTTTAGAAAGAAAATTTATATATATATTTGCATAATTACATGTCAACTTGAAGTGCAGAGGTGGAGTCTAGCTTGTCAGCCTGCCAATCAGGTCACAGCCTGATGGCGCCTCTTTGTGAGCATGCCCCTTTCATAAGGAGGGTCTTGGGACCCTCCCACTCTCTCTGCTGCACCTTCCTGCTGGCACGGAGACCAGCAGAGACCTGCCAGAGTCATGTGATGCCACCACCGCTGCCATCGGATCTGTAAGACTTTTCACCCAGGTGGTCTTCCTGCATTTGCATTATTGCCTGTGACTGGGCGAGTCTGAAGAAGGATTTATGGACTAGTATCAGATTTATGATCTTGATCTGCACTGGGTGGGGATATTTTCCTAATATACAATTACTTCTTGATATCAATCTCCTTCTTACACATATATGAGTGTCAATGAATTTGTTTCTTTAGTCAACCTGGTCTAACACACATATACACACACATATACAATATTTTCCTAAAAAGGAAAACAGATGCATTTATATGTATATGTATACACACACACATATATCTCACACACAGTGAGACACCCCCATGATCCCCCTCAATGATGGTGGGATATGGGTCCTTTCAAAGGGTACTGATTGAACGTTGGCGCTCCCTGGGGAGTGTTAAAGATCTGGTGCTTGGGCACAGTCCCTCCTTCACCAACCAGAGACTCCTGGTGCACAAGGACTGTGGATCATGAGGATAATGCCCAACCTCCTTAGCACAGCGAGCCCTGCCGACCCCTCCCACCTGCACCGCCTGGTGTGCCTGGTCTGCTCTTTGTCTCTCACCCCTTTCCTCCCGGCAGTCATCAACACCAGCACGTAGTCAACAGCCTCCAGCTTCGCTGCTGAGCACTTCTGCTCTGCTTGGCGAAAATGCAGCCCTCGTTCCTGGGGAGTCAACGACCAACCCAGCCCTGAGCACTGCAGTCAGCTCTTTCCGAGCAGGCCCAGTTTCTAAGCCCCCTTTGTCTGGAAGGCCCGGCAGAATGCTTGGTACAAGTTGGTTGAAGCGTGGGTAGGGATAAAAATAGTAAGGGAAGGGGTGAGGGTCTTGTCTTATGTCACCTAGTCCTCAAGGCCAAGGCAAGTCTGAAGGCTCGGTGGTGTTTCAGGGCTCCCCAGAGTCCCAAAGAGTCCACCCTTCTGCCTGCCACCTTAGTCCCTGCTCTGGCTGATTTTAACATTGGTAAAAGTGGGACACCAGCGGGACACCATTGATAAAACTCATGCTGGTGAAATAGCCACATGGCAGCTGAAAACCATATACCCTAGCTTGTGCATTCTTTCCAAAAATTGGGACTTTTTTTAAAAAAGCCGCGGAGTGCAGGACAAATTGTTAAAAATCGGGACTGTCCTGCCAAAAGCGGAACGTCCGGTCACCTTATGCTAGCAGGATGAGGGGCGAAGCTCCTGCTCCCCACTGCCTGGGGGCAGCGTGCAAAGCAGACAGCCAGGGCGCACCTCCACGGCACGGGGCCCTCGTGCTGCAGGAGCCTTGGCATCATCAGCTGCGGCTGGTGGTGCTTCACTGGGCTCCCAAGGTGTCTCTTTCTGGATGGGAGCAAGTCTGATAAAAGCAACCCCCAGCAACTAGCAAGTGCAATGCAAGCCTCCTGGGGAGGTGCCTTCAGGTGGGTTTTGCTTCTTTTTTTTTTTGCTGCTCATTAGAATCGTTTGGAGAACTCTGAAAACTGACAATGCCCAACTCCACTCTGCCGTCATTATTCCAGACGCCCTGGGTGGGACTCAGGCATCCGTGTTCTCGAAAACTCCCGAGGTGATGCCAACGTGCCTCCAAGTTTGTGAACAGGTGATGCAGGCAACTGCCAGATGATACCCACACACCAATCTCTCCCCAAACCACTTAAATTAGAAGGGTGCGTGGGTATGGTTTGAGTTTGGGTTTTGATAGTTCTCGATGACACTGGTGGGCATCTGGGCTTGAGACTGCTGATTAAGCGGAATACTCATTTTTATCGAGGAACCTGTGGCCCCGAGAATGGAGCCGAGCTGTGGCCCAGCGGCAGGGCCCCAAGTCTTCATCCGATGCTCGTCTTGCTGTTCCGCAAGTCTTCCAGCTCCTTCTTGTCCTGGGCTTCACAAGTGACCTGTCAGGTTGTCACAGTTCTTCCAGAGAGGTTGCTCAATGGCTTTTGATTACATCAGAGCCCTCGCAGTTGGGCGACTGCTTCCCTTCCTTAGAGCTTCCGACTCAAAGGACAAAGTCCTCTGGAGAGCCACCGTCCATTGCTTCAGGAGTAATGGTGGGACTGACAGCAATGGCGATGGTCGGGCATCCTGCGGGGCATCCTGGGGGAATAACGGGAGAAAGAATGCCATGGGCTGCGCCCATGCTGTGAGCTTCAGGAGTCTGCCCGGGCAGGCTCCCCATGTCCCCTTGCCCTGGTTCACTGGGCTCTTTGTCTCCCTCTCACCACGGGGCCGAGGAGCAGCATGGCCTTGGAGGCAGGACTTTCTGGGTCTACCACTCCTGAGTGTTGTCAACCAACATTCCCCGAGAAGCCGCCAGGAGCAGGGACTGCGTTTTCATACCTGGCTCTCTGGCGGCTCAGATGAATGAAGGTTCTTGGGGGAGGTGGGGTGGCTGGGGAGTAGCTTTAGGCACAAGGCTCAGAGAGGCTGAGAGCTTACACTCCATCACCTGAGTACAGAGCCAGGGGGGCTTCCATCTAAATGCAGGGGCCCAGCAAGGCTCCTGCTTTGTGTCCTCGACCACCTTGCCTCTCAGCCAGGTCCCACCCAGATCACATCATCAACTCTGAACCCTGCCTCATCTTCCCAGGTCCTCCTCCTCTTCGGGGAGCCTGGTGCCTCCTCGGGTGGGTTTCCCCTTCAATTCCAGAGGTCCTCTTTCTTGGAGGAGCCCCTGTGTGGTGCAATGGATCAAGTATTTGACTCCTGAGAGACTGGCAGTTTTCCCAAGGTGCCTCAGGAGTAAAGGCTGGCAGTCTGCTCCCCAAAGCTCACAGTGCTGCAACCCCTCGGAGGGCGAGGGTGTGCGGGTCTACACGTCACACGGAGTGGGGCGCCACGAGTCCGAAGTGACTCAAGGGCAATGGGTTCCGTTCTGTGTTGTCCCTTTCTGTTGACGGCGCTGACTTCTCAGATTCAAATACATGACCGGTGGAAGACAGCTGCTAGGGTCAGCCTGACGAGGTCTTGCTTGGGATGAGACAGCAGCCTGGCCTCTTAATTTTATATGACACTTTTATTATTAATAGAGTGTTTCTCTGACATTACAGGAATCTGAAGAGAAAGCACACCAATGCAGAATCCCACCTATGCCTCTTACACAATTGTTTTCACTGATCTGTGTGCCAAAGAAATCCACTTAACAAACAAACCAACCCGAGTTCTAATCACGAGGTTTATAAGCAGTTTGGGGCTCTGTTTATTTTGTGTGGAGCTAGTTTAAACACGCACTTCCACGCCGTCATCTTCGTGTTGCTCCAGCCTCGTGTCTGCGTAGACACGGTCTCCTAGCACACAGCCGTGCCAGAGTGAACCTGCCCTGTGGTCGTTGAAGAGCGAGACCATTTCACAAGGAGCTGTCAGTCACTGGAGGTGCATTCTTCTTCTCCTCCGAATGATCTCTTCAGGTATATTTTCGAGGATCAGAGAGGATGTTGCGGATCGAGAAGGGGTGGGTGGAAGTTGGGCATGCCTCCCACTGGTGCCTGGGTTAGCCCAGCTTACACAGTGCCTCCCCCTACTTCTCTCCCCAACGCCCCCCCCCCCCCCACCAGTCACTGCTGTACAGGCAGTTGAGTCACAGGCCTCATGAGGAATCTCTGCCCTGAAAATCTTGGCCTCGTTCCTGTTGAAATTTGTTGAACTTGACCACGTGAAAAGATCTCACATCAAGATGCTACATGTTCAGGGATGAGGGGATGCCAAGTGGCACATGCGCTTGTGTGTGTTTGAAGAGAGGAGGAAGGGAGCCCAAGCATTCTCTATCTTTCCAGGAGGTGTAGGTGGAGATAGCTGTTGTTAGGGACCATTGAGTTGGTTCCGACTTAAAGCAAGCCCATGCACAACAGCCCTGCACACTGCCTGCGCCACCCTCACTATTGTTCTTACGGGTGAGCCTGTGGCTGCAGCCTTCTGTGTCAATCCATCTGAGGTAGTTAGTTTATGGTGCCAACCTGGTCAATAAACACAGGTGGGGTTAATTGAAGGGCGGAGGGATAAATGGCTCACTGAGCCTCACCTTTCTAGTTCTCAGGTCTCTTGCTTTCTGATGGTCGGACCAGGGTGTAGCTGCCTTAGCCAGTTCCCTGCTTCAGCTGGCAAGGCTCACTTCCTGCAAGACATCCCTGAGGAGAAGCTGCATGAACCTGCCCCAATGCAGCCCTGGGTGCTGAGCACCCATGTGGAGACTCCTGCCAACGCTGAGATGCTTACACATTCTGACTTGGCTTTCCTCCTGCAGTCGGCATCAATGCGTCTGTTTTGTGAGATGGAGGACTTTATGGTTTGGTGTTGGACATATGGGTTAATAGGTTAACATTGGATTTGTGGGCTTGGGCAGCATTGGGTTGGGATGTTTTCTTGATGTGC
Organism: Tenrec ecaudatus; assembly: GCF_050624435.1. Classification (NCBI taxonomy): domain Eukaryota; kingdom Metazoa; phylum Chordata; class Mammalia; order Afrosoricida; family Tenrecidae; genus Tenrec; species Tenrec ecaudatus. The sequence goes on along the minus strand of NC_134530.1, from coordinate 192,467,676 downwards.
ACTTAACCTTTACATAAAACTCTCTCTTATACATGAGTTTCTGTGGATTTGTTTCTCTAAAGTACCCAGACTAACACACCATCTCACGGAGGGTCTTCCTCATTTTGCACTGTCCCTCCACTTGAGCAAACAGAAGGTGGACAGAGAAGGTATGAAATACAGCAGCGCTGTATCAGGTCTCTAGAATGCACACCGTGCATGGACCAAGTACTGACTTTTTCTTTACATGGCTTGATTGTGACTCACATCCAACGAGGGAGATATTTTGCAGATGAGGAACTGATGCTCAATGAGGCTACATACTCTCTATAGGAGGTACTAAATGAGCTACAAGGTGGGCTGCTAACTGCAAGGTCAACCCCTTGGAACTCCTCAGGAGAAAGATGAAGCTTGCTACTCCTATAAAGAGTTTCAGTCTGAGAAACCCAGAGGGGCAGTTCTACCCTGTCTTGTAGGGTGGCCGTGAGTCAGATCGACCAAATGGCAGCCAGTTGGAGTTTTATAGGTGCTTGGGGAGTTCCTGGGTGGTACAAGTGGTTATCACCTTCACTCAGATGCTAACTTAAAGGTTTGCTATTTGCATCCACCTTGAGGTGCCATGGAAGAAAGGCCTGGTGATCCACTTCCAAAAAACCAGCCAGCAAAAGCCCTGTGGAGCACAGCGCTGCTCTGACCCACCCGCACATGGAGTCCTCATGAGGAGGTGGGGTCAACTTGGTAGTAACTTGTACTGGTAGGGCCAGGAGATGGTGATTATGCGACGCCGACCCAAGGGCGTCCTTGCAGGTGAGGAGAAGTGAACACAACAGGAGCTGTCATTTTCCAACCACCTTTAGAAGCTGCTGGAACTTTGGGGCCAAGTTCAATCCATACCCCAACCCAGAATGGAGGCGGGGTTGGGAAGGTGGTGGGAAGGTGTTGACCAGCTTGACCAGCGGAAGCTCCTGATCAAGCCCAAGAGGGCCACGGCTTACTTCTGCTTGGGATTTCCTGGAGTCAGCCTTCAGGGGATGCCGTAGCCCTCTCTGGTGGAGGCGTTTCCTACCCCTCCCATTGTTTGTTATTATGTGTAATGCACATGCTTTGCCCCCATCTGTGCACAAAGCTGTTGGCAGACAGGTCTGCCTCTCACCTGCTTTGCTCTCAGAGTCCCCACTGTTGGTTGGAATGATAGGAGAAGCCTGCTGGAAGCACCAGCTTTGAAGGATGATTGGATTCCATCAGGTCAGAAGAAATGAGAAGGACAACCAGACAGTGCCCTTCAGTATAGAAGACAGTGCCCAGACAGTATCTAAGAGCTGGAGATGGACATGCCCAGGGAGGGTAGAGGGCTGGGTGGGAAGCAGAGAGGAGGCAACTCTCAATAGACTCTCAATAGGGTCTGTAAGGAAAGGTGAACTTGGTTGGAAAGCTCCATTCTGGAAAACCGGGCCGTGGACTAGCATGGAGCCTGGAGAGTGAGCCTTCTCAGGTCTGGCTTAGAGAAGAGAATAGAGATGGGGATGGAGCGAAGTTTGATTGCATTTTTTTTTTGTTATCAAGAAAATGGAAAAAAATAACCCAACACTAGTTGAGGTCAACAGTCAAGTTCCACATTACCATGTCCAGACCCTGAGTGAAAACAGGCTGTCAGCCACCTGTTTCAATTCAAACAACACTCCCCGCTGATGGTCCATGGGAAGGAAGCCACCCAGTCTTCTCTGAAGGCGGGCGTGCTCTTGTGTGGGCCAAAGCCAAGTCCTGGGCCAGGACGACTGCTGGGGTGGGGGAAGGCCTTTCTCTGCAAACCCACCTCTAGTCCTTGCCTCTGCTGTGCCCTCAGGGCTCTAGAGTCCACCAGGAGACCCTGAGGAGCCACGGGCCCTCTTCTGGAATGGTCAGGGCTGCCTCTAAAAATCTCTGCAGCCAAGTCTCCATCACCCTGACCTTGCTCTCCAGGGTTGGCAATGGGGAGAGGTGGTCAGTCCTTCTCTGGGTCCCAGCCTCGCGGGTTGTTTGCTAATTTTAGTTGGAGCTCTGGCGTTAAGTGAAAACATCAGGGATTCCTGGCGAGGACTCAGAGAAAGTGGGAATTTGCAAACCAGAAGAGCCTCCAAGTCTTCCCGAGTAGCGTGAGCACACAGGCCAAGGTGTTGATTGCTCCTGGAGTGCCTTCCTTGGCAATAGACGGCCCGAGCCACCTGCCTTTAGCTGGGAAGGCTTTTCTTGCCTGTGGTTTGTGTTAGAAATTCTGACCATACAGCCAACTGACGGCTGGATGTTTCCATCTGAGTGTCCCATGCATGTCTCAAACTCAAAGTCACTCCCATCCCCAGAGATCCGTATCTTCACTGGTTCTACCATCTTGCTCTGGCTCTATCACCTGCTTGTGTCTCCCAAAGTGGGAGACAGCTTTTCCTGGGGGAGCGGACTGAAACAATCCAGGGGGGCTGCAGAAGCAGGTACTTACACTTCATCTAGGGTTATTGTCAGGGGGCTGCTGAGTAACTTGTTTTCGGAAAAGGGGGCAGTAGGCCAAATAAGTTTGGGAACCTGGGATTTACCAGCGACACCAACTAAGCCTCATGTCTGCATCCTCCTCCCCGCTTCCACTGCTGCTACCTGGACTCAGGCTTTCATTCTGCGTTGCCACACAGACCACCTCAGGTGATCTTCCTGCCTTTTCCCTGCCCATTCTCCAATCCATCCTTGACCGCACTACTCAGGGGAGCCATTCAAAGCATAAAGTTAATTCTGCACTCAGTGTCCCTCCACACCCCCTCCCGCCATTTCTATAGACTGTACAATTTGAAAATAAAAGTAAAATCATCCAAAAAAACTTTCCTTCCCTCTAAGGGCCAAGCGAGGAGCCCTGGTGGCACAGTGGTCACGTGCTCGGTGGCTCGCCAAAAAGTCAGTGGTCCCAAGGCACCAGCCACCCCAAGGGAGAAAGCTGCCGTAAAGCATTGCTGCCGTAAAGCGTGCAGTCTGGGAAACCCCGTGAGCACTCCCACTGCATCCTACTGTGTTTCTGTGAGTCAGAATCAGATGACAGGGCCATGGGGGGTGGGGGTGGTGTGTGTGTGTGTGTGTGTGTGTGTGTGTGTGTGTGTGTGTGTTAAGGGTAAGGTGGTGATCCAATTTCTGTCAATGGGAAATTGATCTCTGTCTGGCGCCCAAGCCCTTGTAGGCAGGGGAGGGGAGAAGAGATGAGTGTAGGGAACATCTTAGTGATCAATAAAGGCTTATGCTATGGAAAAGAAGATGAGAGCTACCAGAAAAACCAACCGACCAAACAAACAAACAGTTGGCATTGAGTACGCTCTGCCACATGGCCACCCGCGTGTGCCAGAGGAGAACTGTGCCACCTGGGTCTCCACGGCAGGTATTGTGGAAGCAGAGGCCCAGGCCTTTTTTCTGAGGTGCCTCTGGGCAGACTCGAACCTCTGCAGCCTTCTGGCGAGCAGCCGAGTGGTTGCCTCTTTGTGCCACTCAGGTAGCCAAGTTCCAAGGCATGTTGTGGGCAAAAGAGTAGCATGCAAACATAATCTTACAACAAAGAAATAGAGAGGGGCTTCCCAAAGCTCCTGGAAGTTTTCCACAAATGTTTGAAATCCCTGGTGTCTGTCACCATCCTGAGAACCCAAAGCAAGTATCCCTCTTGACTCGGTGTCCTTTTCCCTGCCTCATTCACACAGACCCGTGCGGCCCTCCCCAAACTATGATGTCTGGTAGTATGTTCAAGGAACCCTGGTGGTGTGGTGGGTGGACACTGACCTGCTGGGCAAGGTCAGTAGTTCAAACCTGTGAGCTACTCTGAGGGAGAAAGATGAGACTTTATGAGCCACCAAAGATGTGCAGCCTCAGGATCCCCCAGAGCCAGTTCTACAATGTCCTTCCTACAGGCTTGCTCGGAGCAGGAGTTGACGCTGGCCATGAGTCTGAGCATCACTAAAAAGAAGGCCAGTTCCTTGGAGGATGGCTGCTTCTATGTCCTGAGGGAAGAACCAAAAACAAAAACCACAACCCGGGATGGGTCTGGACATCTTATTGTTGCCAGAACTTAAGAATGCTCTCAAGACCGACAGGGGCAGCCCTAGCAGGACCAAGCAGCCCAATTGGGGGAGCGCTCAGGCAAAGCCTGGGCAGTCCGGACATTAATTAGAATAAATGGCGTCAGAGAATGGCCTTGAACTCATCATGGCATGCCACAAATTCTGACGTAGATAGAGGTGTTGGACTCAAAAGGAGAATGAATGGATTGGAATATGTCAGGTTCAGTTGATTTTAGTAAGTAAGAGCATTAAATAGAAACAGATCTGCTGGCATTTTTTACTATGGATTATAGATCTGTTTACAGAGGACAGCTATGTGCTTGTTTCTATTTGTGTAAGCAGGAAAGCATCAGCGCAGAGAACGCTGAGTAAACCAGTTGGTTTAGGAAAGGAAAAATGCTCGTGCTAACTGAGTACAGCAGGGCCCCTGAATATTCCCGATGGCTCCAGAGAGGAGCATAGAGTAAGTCACTGCGCCTCCTCCTCCTAATATAATATATCATCCAACAAGGCCATACATGTGTTTAAGCATCGTGATGACAGACAATGGATTTGGCCAGAAGTGCAGGGTGGGGTGGTGAAGGGGAGGGTGTGAGATTTCAAGCCTGCAAAAATCAAATCATAGCAAAACAAAACAAACTCTCAAAAACCTTCAAGCAGCGTATAGATTGAACAAGTTTTATTGAAGTCATGAAGTTTAATTATTGTAAAATGGATAGAGGTGGTGTTTGACCCTCTCTGACGTCAAAAAGGAGAAGGATAATCCAGCTCCACATCTTCCCAAGGATGAATCCTATGAAGCAGAGGTCAGACAAGCCTCTTCCAACTCTCTGTACCCGGACACCAACTGTCCCTTCCACGGCACTCTGCTTCTCTGCTGGGTTCTAGAATCTGTTGCAGTGAACACACAGGCAATACTCACACTGATGAGATTTCCTAGGGAAGTTAACAAGTTGCAATTCAGGATTAGAAATGTTAAGGACACAGTTCTTTTGTTGGAAGTGCTTCTCAGCTGAGTGCACAGGCGTGCCTCTCTCTGATCCTCATCCTCCCAGCCACGTGGTCCTTGGCTCCTGCTCTGCTCAGGCAATTATTAAAAACTCCCTTGTGCTTTCTCAAAGCACTTCGCTTGACTCACCTCAAGGGCTGGGGAGTCCACTGCTTTCTCGCGCTCTGGCTCTTGATTCTGCTGCTGCTCCTCTGGTGTCATTGCTGTGTCTTCTAGATGGAAGGGGTTCAGTGCAAAGATCGGGGATCCCCATGATGCACTCACGTCTTTCTTGATGATTCTGAGATCTTTGTTTCTGCTTCCGAGATCACTCCTTTGATCCCCACAGGAATGGCAGAAGCGATCCATCATGATGCTCCGCTCTCACACACTTTATCTGGATCCTCTCATTCAGTCATTGGTTGGGAATTACAGAGGCTTTGGAGGAAAGAGCAATACCAAGTAATTCCACTGTGGCACAGTTACCAAAAGGAAGTTCATCCCATGTGACTTTACAATCCAGCTTCGTATCCTGACCCCAAACTCACTGCTCCATGCTCAGGCTTCGCAACCCCACAATTTGTGATGGTTCGTTTTCATCTTCTCTCGGTCTGGCAAGATTGTTGGTTTCTTTAAGTAGTAAACCAAAAGTAGTATTTGGTGAAATCCTAAGAAGGTGTAAAAGTTGGCAGCCTGGGAAGGTGTTGAAGTCAGGATGAGAAACAAAGTGAGATCCAGGGGCTTGACACCTTTCGTATAGATTTTGGAGTCATCATCTGAAGCAGCTTTGGCCTTCATTATATTTTGTGGGTTTTCTATATTTAATATGCTTAGAGTCGTTCAGGGACCTGCTATATTAAATTTGTGAATTTAATGAAATATTTAGAGGTGTTTGCAATCATGTTAAATGTTTGGGGAAAATCCAATTTGCTAACTTCATGAATTAAAAAAATTATTAGCTATGTTCAAAGTGTGTGAATATTTAGGGGGATGCTGTTAGTTTAGTGGTGGTGATTATAAATTCGTGAGATGAATAAACGAGCATTAAGCCAGGTGTAAATCGTAGTTAGTATCCCTCCCTGCCCAGAGGACCTTTAGAATTGTCATAACCACCAGGCACCTTGAATATGTACCAGGTAACGCAGGACTGGGGATGGAGATGGCTGGCCAAAACACACCACCAAAGAAAGTAGAAAATCCATCGTGTTGACACTGAGTGTGTACTGCGCCTGTGGCCGCACAACGGATGCCGTCCCCAGGTCTTTCCCCTGTGGCTCTGTTGGGTAGGTGTGACTGTCACCTGTTTAGTCAGTAGCTGGGGACCTGGGGGTGGAAGGGCTGCCAACTTGCTCTCAAGGCAACTGGAAGAACAGCATTTGCGCTGGGCCCTGGATGGAAAGGGAGGCAGTAATGACTAGAGAGAGAGGGCCGAAGCCATGTGGACCTATGGAGCCCGTCAGTGGGAATGGCGAGGGCGATGTAAGGAGTGGCCATTTGCTCTAGCGAGCCTGGCTACGAGATGAGCTGCATCTCCACAAATCAGCTACGACACGAGGTCTTCTAGAGACCGGGGGCCCTGCCTGGGTGGGCGCAGGAGGGCAGACAGGCAGGGAGAGCCAGCTGAAGTGCCCCCTAGCATGCTGCCTTCTGAGGGGGGGGGGTCTCCCTGGGGATCCTGGGGCCGAGGGGAAGGGCAGCCCTTCTCTGGGGTGTAGGAGCAGCAGTGTTGGAGCCGACTCTTACCAGTGCACACGCTGACTCCCACATTTCCAGAGAATTTTGTGAGTCAGTTATGAAACTGTTGGTAGATTGAAAAGCACCCTGGCTGGGGACTGGGGGATGGTCTTTATACCTCAGAAATTGGCCAGCACTACACAGCCCCTCCCCAACCCAGTTGCTAAACATCTAGGAGCACAGCCTTTTCCTCCATTGTTTTCGCGTTTTCCAGGTGCCTTGGGTGCCAAAGGAGGCCCCGTCGGGGAACCATGTCTCTGCCTCTGGGCTTCTGCACACTGCCTTTCTCTCTTCTTGGCACCTTTCGCCTTTTCCAGATTCTGCTCAACTGTCACGCCTTGGGGAAGGCCCCTCCCTCCCTCCCCCCACCCTAATACTGTTGCCAGCACATGACATGCACATTAGGGAAGGGGCCCTCCCCTCCGCTCCCCTCCCCTCCCCTGTGTGAGGCGGCTGAGATGGGCCAGTGGAGGCAGTCATTTCTAAGTCCGAAGAGGCTCAAGGACCGACCCAGGGGGAGCAGGTGGTGGGTGAAATGACAGCAAAAACTCGGCAGAGCGTCTCTGGGCGAGGTGAGCTAAGGGGTACAAGAGAGCTGTCTGCTGACAATGAACAAGAAATAACAGACTAGAGGCCCTCTGGGCCTTGTAGCCAGGAGCTGGCCTCCTCTGTGGATGGCGCTCCGCCCTGCGGTCCTTGCAGTGTGCGCTGGTCCCCAGGCTTTGGGGACAGTTCCAATGTGTCAGTGCCCCGGGCCAGGGCTTGGCCGCCTGCTGTCTCTTTCAGCAAAGCCTCTTTCCTACCGTCAGCAGGACTGGCGATGGTGACGTGAGTGAAACTCCAGACTTCATGGCAAAGGCTGCGGGTCTCCGAGAGCAGGGCTCTGACAGGGCTCTCTCTTCTGCAGAGGGGATGCTGTCTTGCATCATTCAAAACAGACTCGTGGAAACCAACCACCTGGAAACCATCGGCCGAATAAGAGACAAACAGCCTGCAGTTTCTGTATACAAGGGGGTTTTATTCCCCTTAATGAGGAATGCGGTCCAAATGATCCTTGGCACAATTATAAGTGACCTGAACCCATCACATCTATGAAATATCTAGGAGAGTCAAGCGCCCAAAGCCAGAAGAGACATAGTGGTGACCAGGGGCTGGGTTGAGGGGACGAAGGGAATGGGGAGTCAATGCTTAATGGTTGCAGGGTTCTGCTTGAGGGCGAGGAAAACCTCCTAGAAACAAGGAGTGGTGATTCATGGTCTGTGGGCTGGGTTCTCCGGAGAAGCAAAAGCACTGATGTTTCCATGTGTCAGTATATAGAAAGAGAGTTCCATATTTATTTTTTTTAATGGCTTACATCGTTGTAGAAATAGGTAAGTCCAGTTCAGTTTAAGTCAGGCTTCTTTTGATAGGTGGAAGCTGATGAAAAGGGAGCAAGATGATAAAGCAGAGACAACGGATGGTACAGGCTGGTGGATGCAGAGGTCAGGAATTGGCCGAATGAATCCACCATTGGTAGTTGTCTGACAGCTCCTGGTAATGGCAGCCAACACAACTGGAGCTCAAGGAACCAGATGCAAGATCTGGCTCTGGCAGAAAGCAAAGGGCCAAAGAGGATATGACTCTGTTTGGTCTCTCTCTCTTGTACTAAAAGGCTATGGCACCAAGGAGATACCATCAGGCTGTGATACCCAGGAGTGTCTAATTGACTTACTCTCTAACCATCACACATGGGGAGCGTGACTCATGTCACTGGGTCGTACACTTGAATCTGGCGCACGTGGCTCACTGTGTGTTCTTTATGTAAATCGCAATAAAACAGAAGTGGCCTAACAAAAAACCCTGACTCCTGCCCCCGCCCCTGTCGATTTTTGTGGGAGGCACAGGAATCTGGGGGCAGACGCCAGCTGACTGGGTCTCAGGAACCTGTGTGCCATCGAGAAGCCACAGCAGGGCCCCTTCAGAAGCTCTGTCAGTTCTGAGGACAGACTGTGAGGTGGAACTGGCCCTGACATGTCCCTGACACTCTGCCCCTCCTGCCCTGGAGTCCGTGCCCCCCACCTCCCCCTGGCTTACTTCAGAACTCTTCACCAGCGCTCTCCCGGTGGCTTCCAAACCAGGGCTTTGAATAGCTGACTTTTTTGTTTTGTTTTTGGTGTTGTCCCACGAACCTTTCCGTTGGCAGTGGGGGACTTGTGAATTGTTCTCAATAGGCAAACTTCTCAATATCAGCGCCCCCCCCCCTTTGAGAAAGTAGGGAAATTTCCCTGGGAGAAATTCCAGGACCACATGATCAAAAGGTTCAACCTAAACTTTGCCAGACACAGGACTTCTTCTGCCTTCATTTTCCCTCAAGTATCTGCGGTTTTCCACCTTTACCTTTACATTATTAAAAGTTGCGTTTTTAATAGTTTTATTGGCATAGAAACCACATATTATACAATTTAACTGTTCCATCATATTAATAAGAGTTGTGCAGTTACCACCAGTCAATTCAGAACCTTTTCTTCTCACACTCATTGTTAGCTACTCATTTTCCCCACCTTCCCTGCCACGCCCCAGGTAATTGTTAACCCAGTCACTGTCCCTATAGAGACACATGCAGAAATTCACACGAAACAGACAGGAAGTAAGAAAGCAAACAAACAAATGAACCAAAAAATACAATGACAAAACAAAACATAGAAAAACCTCAATGTGTGCAAAGAAAGCAGAAAATATGAAAAACTGAAACAAGTTAAAATGGTCAAAAGGGACACCAAATAAGGTACTACATTCTACCCTAACAACACCTGCCATGATCGTCTTTACAATGCTCTGTCTGGTAGCAAGACTCTTCACACCCTTCGACTATTATCAGAGGAGATTCACCAGAAGCTTAATCCATGTTTGAAACTTGCAAATAAATTGTGGGCTTCTTCTGTTATCCATGTGATAAGAGTTGTATGAGCCCCCAATGAAATGATTTAAAAGGAAAACAAGAATTCACTTGGTGGCGCCCAACAACAGCAGGATATATCGTCTCAAGACTGAGATGGCCGTGTTATTAGCTCTATTCTAAAATTTTTAGCAAGCGCCATGTTCTTTTCCATCACAGTTGGACCACTTCACACTTCTGCCACCTGCAGATATGAGTTCTGATCATCCCACATTCTCTCCAACATTTGGTATTTTCTGTGCTTGTTTATTTTAATCATTACCATTTTGGTATGTAGTATCTCATTGTAACTTTGATTTGTGTCTCTTTGATAGCTAATAATGATGAACACCTTTTATTTTCTTCTAATAATAAATCATTTTATTGGGGGCTCATACAACTCTTATCCCAATCCATACATCCATACATTCATTGTATCAAGCACATTTGTACATTTGTTGTCATCAAAATTTTCAAAACATTTTCTTACTACTTGAGCCATTGGTATAAGCTCATTTTCCCCTCCCCCACCTCCCCTTTCCCTCCCTCATGAACCCTTGATAATTTATAAGTTATTATTTTTTCATGTCTTGCACTAACCCATATCTCCCTTTACCTGCTTATCTGTTGTCCATCTCCCTGGAAGGGGGTTATAGATATGTCATTATGATCGGTTCCCCTTTCTCCCCCCACCTTCCCCTTCCCCTCCTGGTATGGCTACTCTCAATATTGGTTCCGAGGAGTTTATCTGTCCTGTATTCCCTGTTTCCAGCTCTTATCTGTACCCATGTACATGCTCTTGTCTAACTAGATTTGTAAGGTAGAATTAGGATCATGACGGGGGGAGGGAAGCGCTAAAGAACCAGAGGAAAACTGTGTATGGTTCGTCGGTGCTATATGCACCCTGACTGGCCCGTGGTGAACACCTTTTAATGCATGTGTTGGCTGCTTGAATATCCTCTTTCAGGTGTCTTTTCATTGGGTTATTTGGTGTTGGGTATTAAGTTATAAAAGTTTCATACATATTTTGGATATTAGATTCTGGTCAGAGATGTGTTCCATGAAGATTTTTTTCCCCCTCATGATACAGCATGGATGAATCTTGACAATATTTTGTTGAAATAAGTCAATCACAAAAGGACAATGATTTATGAGCTCACATATGAAATGACAAGGAGAAGTAAGTATATAAAAACGAATGATTATATTGATGGATAGGAAGACAAAATATTGTGCAAAATACCATAAATGTCATGCAATTACAATCCAGATTCCAGGATTATTCTTTAAAGAAGTGGGAAAGCTAATCACCAGCTTCATGTGGAAGAGAAAGAAACCCAGGATAAGCAAAGCACTACTAAAGAAGAATGTCAAAATCAGAGGCTTCTCACTTCTCGATCGCAAACCCTACAACACTGCTACATAGCCAAAACACCCTGGTCCTGGTATAGTGAGAGAGAGAGAGAGAGAGAGAGAGAGAGAGAGAGAGAGAGAGAGAGAGAGAGAGAGAGACCAATGAAACAGAAGAGAGAACGCAGAAATAAATCCAACCATTAATTCATTCATCCAGCCAAGTAATTTTTGACAAAGGACCAAAATGCATTAAATGGAGAAGTGATAGTCTCTTCAACAAATCGTGCTGACAAAATTGAATTCCATTTGCAGAAGAACTAGTGGGGATCCATACCTGAGTCTATATACAAAAAGGAACTCAAAATGGATTAAAGACCTAAATGTAAGCTTGAACAATAAATATCATCCGTGGAAAAATAGGGACAAATTAGGGGTCCTGATAGATAGCATAAACACATGATCAAATATAATGGAAAGCATGCACACAGCTGAAGACAGAATAGATGACTAGGACCTCCTAAAACTAAGAAAACTTATGTGCATCAAAAGATTTCACCAAAAGAATAAAAAGAGAACCCACAGACCGTGTTTTGACAATAATATTTTAGATAATCTCTAAAACCTATAGAAAGCTGCAACAGCCCATAAGAAAAAGATGACTAACCCAACTAAAAAATGGGCAGAGGTCCTGAACAGATATGGCTTACTAAAGAAGACATTCATCCATCCAACACACACATGAAGAAGTGCTCAAGATAATCATTTGAGAAATACAAATCAAAACGGTGATGAGATACCACTTCACCCCAGAATTGATAGCCACATTCAAAAAAGCAGAAAACAAGCAAATTCTGGGAGGGGATGTGGAGAGATGGGACCCCCCCAAACACTGCTGGGGGGACTGTACAGCCTGTGAACCACGGCGGAGAAGCAGTATGACCCTTTTCCAAACGATTGGGAATATAAGTACCATAGGATCCGGAAACAGTGCTTCTTGCTATCTACCCGACAGTAATGAGAACACACATGGTAGGCACACAGGCACACTCATGTCCATTGCAGCATATTCCTAACAACAAGAAGATGGAACAAACAAATGGACAAATATTGTATGAGACCACTGTTCTTTTAAAAAAATCAAGATAAGGTTTTTGTACCAAGAGAAACAGACTTTGGTGGTTACCAGGGTGGGAGGAGGAGGGAGGGAAGGGGAAGTCATGGGCTTGAGAAGGGGTTGGCAAACTTTGAGATGGAAGAGCCAGCCAATCCTGACCTCACAACCATTTAAAAATTATTTGAGAACCATACATATATATATTTTTAAACAATTTATTGGGGCTCATACATATATTTTTACAAACAGATAAAACCACCATTAATTGAATAATATTAAAAAATTTTTCCAATTTTACTTCAGAGCCTCATGTATGTTCTGAAAAAGTCACATATGGCTCTCAGCACAGTTTGCTGCTCTCCAGACTAGAAGATAGGTAAGAGTTAGCCCAGAAGAAGGGGGAAAGAAAGGAGGTGGGGGAAATGAGAAAGCCGCTAGAGTTTTACTCAATTGTTTAAATTACTGAATACTAAAACGATGATTTTGTATGTAAAGCCCCATCCAATTCACAATAAAAAGTTTGGAAAAACAGAGCACACCCAACACCCAGTGGTTACTAGAGGTTGGGTGTGGGGTGAGAAGGGGACTAATTCTTTGAGAAGTACTGAATTTCTGTCCACAGGGGTGGGAAAACTGGCATTGATTCTGAGTCATGAAAACACAACTTGACTTTTACAGGTGTTATCATTAAACTGTACACTAGAAAAAAAATGGATGGGGGAGTGCAAAATGACAACTCGAATGTTATATATAATCTTACACAAAAACAGCAGCCAAAAGAAAGAATAGGGGTCTGCAGCTGTTGATACTGCCCAAGGAGAATGATTACTTCATGGGAATAGTTTCCTTAATTCTGAGGTTTAGGGCCATGGCTTCACGAGCCTTCCTAGTCAATTGGCTTAATATTGTTTTAGCATTTTTGCTCTACCTCCCAGTTAGTAAGTAATGCCTGGGGTCTAAAAAGCTTTTGAGCAGCCACCCAAAACACACCTTGAGAGACACAGGGATCTGAGGAGAACATGGACTGCAGGTCTAATTGCCTTCATGAACTATTATCTCCTTATCATGAGATCAGAAGAAATGGATGGTGGCCAAGAGTTGGATCTTGATCAATGGAGAAACAACTTGGAGAACAAAACTTCAAATTCTTACTGGAAACCAGATGTACTGGATACATTGAGAATAGAGAAACCCTTGAGTCTGTTGCCTGGAAATAACTTTCAATCCTTGAATCAAAAACTATCCCATGAAGTCATCCTTAAACTAAACAACAACTTAGCTCATGTAGTAAAGAATGTTCACCTTGAGCATTGTGCTCTTTAAAGAAAGAGTTATGTGAAGCTAAATGGGCAGCAGGAACTCTGAAACACAGATGACAACTGTATGGGGAAGAGAATCTCAGTTCAAGGTGGTAAAATCGTACGGGCAGAGACAGGGAGAATGACGACACAATGTGGAGTCTATATTAAATTGGCATTCTATGATGCTCACCTTCCCGACACAACCACTGAAGACTAATGGGTGAATAAACAAATGTGGCGAAGAAAGCTGATGGTGTCCGGCTATCAAAAGATATAGCGTCTGGGGTCTTAAAGGCTTGAAGGTAAACAAGCAGCCATCTAGCTGAGAAGCAACAAAGCCCACATGGAAGAAGCACACCAGCCTGTGTGATCACGAGGTGTCAAAGGGATCAGGTATGGGGCATCATCAAAGACAAAAAAAATCTTACCATAGTGAATGAAGGGGAGCGTGCAGAGTGGAGACCCAAAGCCCATTTGTAGGCCACGGATATTCCCTTGAAGAAAGGTTTCAGGGAGGAGAAGAGCCAGTCAGAGTGCGATGTAGCAACAATGAAAAATACAACTTTTCTCTAGTTCCTAAATGCTTCCCCCCCGCCCTGCCAATATCATGATCCCAATTCTAGCTTGCAAGTCTGGCTAGACCAGAGGATGTACACTACTAAAGATAGGAACTGGAAGCACAGGGAATCCAGGGTGGATGATCCCTTCAGGACCAGTGGTGTGAATGGTGATACTGGGAGGGTAGAAGGAGGGTGGAGTGGATAGGGGAAACTGATTACAAGGATCTACATGTGACCTCCTCCTTGGGGGATGGACAACAGAAAAGTGGGTAAAGGGAGATATCGGACAGGGCAAGATATGACAAAATAATAATTTATAAATTATCAAGGGTTCATGGGGGGCGGCTAAGGAGGGGGAAAATGAGCTGATGCCAGGGGGTTAAGTGGAGAGAAAATGTTTTGAAAATGATGAGGGCAAAGCATGTACAGATGTGCTTTACACAATTGATGTATGTATGGATTGTGATAAGAGTTGTATGAGCCCCTAATGAAACGATTAAAAAATATATTGTCACTGAGCTCTTCATGTCTACAGTGTCAAATGGTGTATGGTTTGCTGTGCGTGTTTTCACAAGAAGAAGAAGGTGGAGAGGAAACAAAGAGGAGATGGAGGAGGAGGAGGAGGAGGAGGGAAGGAATGCAATCAGGTAAGAGGACAAGGGCAGGAAAGACAGGCCTCAACTTAAAACAGTGCTCATTGAGCTCAGCGGTGTGGCTTTTGGCTCCTTGTAGAAGCAGTGCCTGCTCCAGGACTCCCCCTCCAGTCTGCAGGAGTGAACATGGGTGGGGGAAGTGGTCCCTCTCCTCGGCCCACCCTGCCCTGTCTCCTGGTAGGAGGTGGGAAAGATGTTGCTGCTGGCCCCTCTGTAGTGGAGAGGAGCCCAGGAGCCCTCTCTGGGTCAGATTGAAGTCAAAGATGGGACCTCGCTAGATCAGCTGTTCTCAACCTATGGGTCATGACCCCTCTGTGGGGGTTGAACCACCCTTTCCCAGGGGTCGCACAATTCAGAACAGTAGCAAAATTACGGTTATGAAGTAGCAATGAAAATCATTTTATGGTTGGGGGTGTCACCACAACATGAGGAACTGTATGAAAGGGTCGCGGCATGAGGAAGGTTGAGAGCCACTGCAGGGACAGAGTCTCCTGAGAACCCGTGGACTGGGGTAGAGCCGCCAGCCGCAGTTTCGCCATTGCTTGTGTACAGTCTCAACGTGTCCTGCTACTGTCAGTGTCAGTCGGCTTCGAACTTCCCCCGCTGATCACACTCTGAAAAGGCTCTCTGGGGCCCTCGCTCCCTCCCATACCCGAATCTACTTTTTCTCCAGAAAGTGTTGATTGTGGAAGACAGCAACCTCCCAAGTAACTCGTCTTAAATCCACTTCTTATCTTCATAGCTTCATTTATTCCCCTTTAGGGAAGTGTGATTGGAAAATGGGGTGGGCAGGATTTTAAGTGGCCGACAATCTGTTTCCTGTAGACCATTGACCAGCACAGACTGGCTGCAACCTCACAGCGCCAGCATGGTGAGGGATGCCCCAGGCAGAGATGTGGCAATCCTGATCCTTGTCTGTAACCTGGCAGTCACTGGTGCCAACTGACCATTCCACACCTCTTTGTCGTTCATTACTCTCTGTCTCCCAGCATCACCCTGGGGCCTAACCTGAACATGCAGAGGGAGCAGGTGAGAGTTTTGAAGACAATTAGGGGGGCACAAATTCCACCTCCAAACACACATGAAAAACCACCGAAAGCTATTTATATGTAAAGGGTAGTGTTGATCCATGCACTCCATCATTCATTTACTGAACTTTCGTTTGTCACTTATTGATTTCCTGTTGGATAACGTTAGGTAGTACTGGAGCACAGAGATGAATGTTCTGAATCCTTAAGGAAGTCAGACTGTATTGTGGGATACAGTTAACCTGTGGACTAATTAATATTGAACAATGCAGGAAGGCATTAACAAAAGGCAAGGATCCAGAAATGGACAGGATACCAACAGAAATGGGTCAACAAGCTAATGAAGCACCGGAAAGGCTCACTCAGCAATGCCAAAAAAATAAAAATCTGGAAGACAGCTACTTAACCAACTGGCTGGAAGAGATCCATATCTGTACCCATTTCAAAGAAATGCGGCCCAACAGAGTCTGGACACTGTAGAGCAACATCATTAATATCATGAGGAAGTAAAATTGTACCGAGGATTATTTAATATTGATCATGCAGTACACTGACAGGGAGCCTGATTCAGAAGAGAATGTGTACCAAGAGATACCATCAGTGACACAGATGAATCTTGGCTCAAGGCAGACAATACCAAAGATATGTTCACTTGTCTTTTATTGACTAGGCAAAAGCATTGAACTGTGTGGATCATAACAAAGTATAAGTAGCATTGAGAAGAAAGAAAATTCTAGAATACTTCATTGTACTCATGGGAAACCTGCCCATGGACCAAGAGGCAGTCAGTTGTTCAAGCAGAACAAGAGAATACCGAGTGGTTTGTAATCAGGAAAGACGTACCTCCGCTTGTATCTTTTCATCAGACTTATTCAATCTGTTTGCTGGGCAGATAATCTGAACAGAGAAGCTGGTCTCTAAGAAGAACTCGGCATCAGGACTGGAGGAAGTCTAGCACCTCGCAACAAGGAGGGCTGGACGCATTTGCTGATGGAAGTCAAGGACTGCGGCCTTCATTATGGACGGCAGCGCAATGTAATGCAAACCCAAATCCTTTTAACTGGATCAATAGAAAACATCACGATAAATGGAGAAAAGATTGACGTCGTCAAGGATTTCGCCTTGCTTGGATCCACAGTCAATGCTCATGGAAGCAGCAGTCAAGAAATCAAACGACATATTACATTGGACAAATCTGCTGCACAAGACCTCTTTAAAGTGTTGAAGTACAAGAATATCAGTTTGAGAATCAAGGTGCCTCTGACTCAAGTCAGGGCATTTTCATCTGAGACATTTCATTGCCTCAGATGCATGTGGAAGTTGGACTTTGAATAAGGAAGACTGGAAAAGAATTGATGTATTTGAGTTATGCCACCAAAGAATATTGAAAGTATCATGGATTGTCAAAAGAACAGGTACTCATTGGAAGTGAGGAGGGCAAGGTTTTGTCTCATGTACTTTGGACGTGTTATCAGGAGAGACCAGTCCCTGGAGAAGAACATCATGCTTGATGCTTGATCTCTGGATGAGATGGATTGACAAAGTGGCTGAAACAATGGGCTCAAACTTAATAACAATTGTGAGGATGGTGTATGTTTCATTCCACTGTTGCTATGGGGTGGAATCCACTCGATATCACCTAATAACGACACTCGATGCTAGAAAAGACATGGACAAGTGGGAGCATGGAAGAGATATAGGAGACAGCAGAATAGGAGTGGAGACTGCATGGAGGAGCGGGCATCTACTGGACTTCAAGTGTTTGACAAGGGAGGCTGGTAGAGTGTAAAGTCAGGGGCTCTGAGCAAAGAGCTTAAGAAGGTACGGTCAGATCACAGAAGGCCTCATGGGCCATGTACGGAACTTGGAGCGCGACAGCCATAGACAAGAGGAAGCTCCCAAATCCTTTACAACCAGTGAGTGACAGGAGCGGGTTTGAGGGTTACGGAAGAGCACTGTGGTTGCAGTGTTCGCTGAGTGTGGGTGGTCCACACTCAGCCCCCAGGGCTGGAGCCTAATGCTCATCAATAGGGACTCGAGATATTAAGCTCCCAAGTTAAGGTAACTGTAAAGAGAAGGGCTTATACTTTGTAAGTAGAGAAATTTAAGAAGAATGAAGGAAGCAGACTGGCTGTTGGGAGTCCGCTGAGAGGTGACCAGTATGACAAGCTGGTGATCGACTTCAGGAAAACCAGCCAATGAAAACCTCATGGAGAAGAGTTCTACTCGGATACACTTGGGGTGTCACAAGGCAGAGGCAACTCAATGGCAACCGGAAACAGAGAGTGGGGATTTAGGACAGTTAGATCTATGGAGCAGGGGCAGGTAGGAGGCCCGGATGAGGTTCTTGTGCCATTTTCAGAACTGGAGATGCAGAGAAGATGAGGATTCTGGCGGGAACATCCTTAACTTCTCCCTCTGAAGTGGGACATAGCGTCACCTGTTACCCCTTAGACCAGCACTATGTTTCCTTGCCCCCCTCAAAAAAATCAGGACACCGTGAAAAGTATATAAGTGATGTATATGCCCCGGATTGTTTCCTCTATTTCTTTTTTTCTGTCCTCTTGCTCCATTATCATGTTTACTCCTCATGACTCTCAGATCCATTATAATGAATCAAACACTCCCAGGGACACTACACTCTCCTCACTCTCTATTTTAGATCCCTTGCTGTTCCCCTGTCTCTGACATAATTGGCTCACCACTCCCCTCCTCCCCCCTCATCCTTTCCCATGACATCCCCCCCACACAACTGTTGGTCCAGTTGCTGTCTCCTTGGGATCGCTTAACGTGTTCATCTTACGTAGATAGACATCAAAACAAACAAACAAACAACATGTAAATAGTTCCAGGTTTAACCCTGACCAGTCCTGATGAGATGCCAAGCGCTGCCCCCTAAGTCAGAAGTCTACTTTTGGGGGTTCCTCTGGGGATTCCTGGATTGTTTCCATTGTTGCTCTGTTGTGCTCCCCTCTTGGTTTGCCCCGCTGTGGGGAGGTTGGATGACCACCCCCTCTGCCCCATATCTTCAGTGCTGTCCTCTGTATGTCTGTGATCTAGGGAGACGTCTTATCGCCTAGGGCTAGCTGCTCAGGGCAGAAATGTCCTCCTCAGGGCTTGTGCCAGGGTGAGGAGTACTCTCTCTATAGATATATAGATATGTATATATGTAAATATATAAAGATAGGTGTATTTTATCTAGGTATGTGTGTACAAGTAAATGTAACAGGAGAGCAGACTGACTTAGGGCCTCTACTTACATCCTATCTCAGTAGAAGAACTGTTTGTTCTAATAATGTGGCAATGTAGGATGCTCATCTTCCCTACATGATCACTGAAGACAAATGGGTGCATAAGTAAATGTGGTGAAGAAAGGTGACAGCTATTGAAACATATAGCATCTGGGGTCTTATTGAAGTCAAACAAGCTACCTAACAAGGAAGTAATAAGGCCCACATGGAAGAAGCACGCTAGCCTATGTGATCATGAAGTTCAAAAATAAGCAATCAAACTGACATGAAGGAGCTAGGCAAGGTGGAGACCCAAAGCCCTTCTGTAAGACAATTGGACAGCCCCTCACAGAAGGACCACACGGAAGGGATGATGTATCCATGGTGCAGTATAGCACTGAGGAAGCACACAACTATCCTCTAGTTCTTTAACATTTCCTCCTCCCACTATTATGGTCCTAGTTTTACCTCACTAATCTTTCTAGTCCTGCCAACGTACATGGGTACAATCAAGATCTTTCAATGCATGAAGTTCAAGATAGATTATTCCCTCAGAAACAATAAGGGGAGTATTGACTTGCTTAGGATACGGGAAGACAGGGGGGAAAGTGGGAAGGAGGAAACAGATAGTTACGGTGACTGTTCAACCCTACTAGATGGAAATAAATATCAGAATCAAAAATATTAATATATAATATACTGAGGATTCAGGGGGAGTAGGGTGGGAGTGGGAGAGGAAAAAGGGGAACTGATATCAGGAGTTCCAGAAAATAAAATGCATTGAAAATGATGGACATCTCCTTATGGAAGGGTCTCAGGGAGGAGACAAGTCAGTCAAGTTACAGGGTAGCAACGATGAAACATACAACTTTCCTCTAGTTCCTAAATGCTTCCTCCTCCCCCACTATCATGATCCCAATTCTATCTTACAAATCTGGCTAGCCCAGAGGATGTACACCTGTACAGATAGGAACTGGAAACACAGGGAATCCAGGACTGATGATCCCTTCAGGACCAGCGGTGAGAGTGGCGATACCGGGAGGGTGGGGTAGAAAAGGGGAACCGATTACAGGGATCTACATACAATCTCCTCCTTGGGGGATGGAGAACAGAAAAGTGGGTGAAGCGAGACATTGGACAGTGTAAGATAGGACAAAATAATAATTTATAAATTATCAATGGTTCATGATGGAGGGGGAGTGGGGAGGGGGGAAATTGAGGAACTGGTGCCAGGGCCTTACGTGGAGAGCAAATATTTTGAGAGTGATGAGGGCAATGAATGTACAAATGTGCTTGACACAGTTGATATATGTATGGACTGTGATAAGAGTGGTATGAGCCCCCAGTAAAATGATTACAAAAAAAAGAAAAGAACAAAGCCCCCCCCCCCAAAAGAAGAAAATAATTAGGGCAGCAATTGTACAATGATGCTTGTAATAATATCTGTAAAAGCTCCTAATAAGATACTTTTTTAAGAAAGAAAAGTATATAAGTGAGTAAAAATCCCTCTTATTCTGTCACTTGGAGAACATTAATTAATATATTAGTGAATATTCTTTCATATC
This sequence comes from Tenrec ecaudatus, assembly GCF_050624435.1. NCBI lineage: Eukaryota > Metazoa > Chordata > Mammalia > Afrosoricida > Tenrecidae > Tenrec > Tenrec ecaudatus. The sequence goes on along the minus strand of NC_134530.1, from coordinate 192,447,202 downwards.
TTTCCCCATATATTTACTATTTAAAAAAATAGAAATAGAAATATAGAATAACGGGCTGGAGCCGGGAGGGAGCTAAGCATCGTCGACAGCGAGCGAGATGCAGCACCGAGCCTTCCTCCTCCTCGCCCTCCTCGCCTTCCTGGCGCTCACTTCCGCGGCGGCCAAAAAGAAAGAAGGTGAAGAAGGGCGGCCGGGCAGCCCGTGCGCAGAGTGGGCCTGGGGGCCCTGCACCCCCAGCAGCAAGGACTGCGGCGTGGGTTTCCGTGAGGGCACCTGCGGGACCCAGACCCAGCGTATCCGGTGCAGAGTACCCTGCAACTGGAAGATGGAGTTTGGAGCCGACTGTAAGTACAAGTTTGAGAACTGGGGGGCGTGTGATGGGGGCACAGGCACCAAGGCCCGCCAGGACACCCTGAAGAAGGCACGGTATAATGCCCAGTGCCAGGACACCATCCTCGTGATGAAGCCTTGCACCCCGAAGACCAAAGCCAAGGCCAAAGCCAAGAAGGGGAAGGACTAGAGGCCAGGTCTGGATGCCCGCGCCCCCTGGCCTGCCCCTTCAGAGATGTCACCTACCAGTGCCTTCCTCTCACTCCTTAGCTTTATCAAACACACCTGCCTCTCCCCTGCCCCCCACACTCCCCACCCCACCCCCACACACACTCCAAGTGGAGAGGGACTAGGGTTGGTTTCTGGAACGCTCCAGGCTCCTCCCAAACGGATTTCACTCGTGCACGCTCCCCACAACCTTTTGTACTTCCCCACATGGCGCCATTACTAAGAAGCAAATAAACCGTTTTCCGTCCCAATTAAAAAAAAAAGAAATATAGAATAACATAAACATTTTTCATGCCTCAGTCATACCCACAACAGATTCCATCGGAATGATAGTTGAGGGAGCTGAGGACCACGAGCGGATACTTTGTAAAGTTTCCCGAGTGACCCTCATGGGCAGCCGGAGTGTGCACCATGGCCCTCCTAGAGAAAGAAGAGTGCATGCGACCACCAGCTTGCTTGCAGGCTGCGCCTGAGGCCTCTGGAGAACCCCAAGTCCATCTGCATATAAGCCTGAGTGGCCATCAGACGTTGTAGGATTTCTCCCCAATGGAATCAGGCCAAACCATGAGCCAAAGAACTGAGGAACCAACAGCATTTTCAACATTTCTGCTCCAGGCATAATAGATGTGCTATACTTTGGGATCGAGGGATGGAGGGATGGGGCTAATTCTGTGATTGAGTTTATTCATTAAAACCTCAAGACATAGGCAGCCTTTCCAGCTTAGTAATGTCAGCTTCGGGCACAATCAAGCAGAGAGAGGGGTGATGACCTGCTGGAATCGGCATTCATCTTCTTAGGGAAAGAAAAGCGAGGAAGGGGAGCGAGAGCCTCCAATTCACATTAGCCCTTCGTGTCCAAGAACTGTAAACACGCACAGCCTGCCAAGTCTCACTCTAAATATATTCCAATGAGCTCATGTTTTCACGCAGCGGAACCAAAAGAGGCATTTTTCTTCATCTTGGATGACAGCATCTTGAGTAGTTTATGGAATCCTTCAAGAAGTTTAACCAAGAGCCGCCATCAACATTTCGACCATGTCAAGTCGCCACAGCAGGCCCCTTACATACACTGAAGGGCAACATTCCGCGCCTTGCACGCTGGACCATCAAAGGCATTCCCCAGTATCTGCAGCAAACCACCTACCCCTGGGGGCCTATGTCTCCAATCAGCCCCCTCAGAGGAGTGCCAGGAGAGGCTTTGGAGGGAGCGGCAACTATTTGGGGGTGATTAACATCTTGGTTTTGGCCTCCTCGTCCGTGGACTTCATCTGTTACTCGTTTTCTCTTTGGCCGGCAAGAGCCCATCCAGTGTCCCGCAGGAGAAGGCTGCACATTTTCCTGCAAGCTCTCTCTGGTTTTCGAAAGCCCAGGGCGAGGACACATGAGCTCGCCTCCTTTTAAGGCCACAGCTCACAGTCAGCGAGAGAGACCATGGCGAGTCCCCGGGAGCTTCTTCAATAGTTGATCCTAAAACTGAGCACCCTCTCAAGAGATCTCCTGGGAGGTAGAACCTCCCGCCCACCCCCCACCCCTCCACTCTTGCCTCCCCCTGCCCCTCTGACTCTGCCCCAGCCCTGCCCTGGCATAAATCAAGCAGCAGGGTAACTCGGAACTATGCGGAAGACCTAGGCTGGCTCCTGCTTGAAAAGACGAGGGGGGAGGCGAGGGATTCTAAAGTAACCAGGCCTTGGCTGGAAATGCGGCCAGGATTCAGTGCTCCTGGAGCCGGCCCAGCTGCTCAGACAGGAGCGGCCAGGGGAGGCTTCCCTGGGGGCAGCCCCCGCTCTTCAAGCCCCGGAGCCGGAGAAAGCTTTGGCGTCTGTCAAGAACATTATTCAAAGCGGTCTTGGACACTTGTAAGCCCTCGCTGTGAGCTTGGAGACATGGTCGGGGGGCTGGGGGAGCTTTGCTTCAGTGGGGACAGCCTGTGGTGGCATCCCTGGGTCTGAATGCTGTTTTCGTAGACTTCTCCGGAAGTGGTGCCTGTGAGGCTGCGTGCGTGCGTGTAGGGGGCTTATTGGGGAAGAGAAGGCAGCAACCCCTGCTGAGTAAACAGACCCAAGTAGGTCTCCAGACCTCAGGTTGGGGCTGCCCCTTCTGCATTTTCTCATTTCACCAGCGCCCATATCCTTGGCCCCCCGGCTTGTTCTGATCAGGCTGGACCCTGCTGGAATGACACAGAAAGTGTTCCCCCACCCCATCCACTGGGGACCACCCACTGGACAAAGCTGGGACCCTTGGGGTGCCCCTCCTGCCTTCTCTGTCTGACGCCCCAGGCCCTCCCACAGGTAGCTCCTCTGCCAGCTGCCCCTAAGTCATGGGTGCCCAGTGGACACAGTCACAGCCTCAGGGAGCCTGTGCTTTCTTCTGACCTTGAGAGTCCTGACAAGGGACATCGGAGGCCCAGGTGTACAGCGATCGAGAGCCCCGGGAAGCATGCGCGTGGGGCTGGCCCTGCACGCACAGGCCCAGAAGGGCTGCCTCCCTGAACTCATTCATCACATTAGAGTAGTTGCTCTTCTCTCCAACCTCCTCTAACCTTAGAAACATTTTTTTATTGAAGCCTTTTTGCAAGGGAGGTTTCACTGTGGGGGGCCGGGGACCCTCACTGTAAAGGGACAGAGCATCATTCTCCACCCCACCTCCGTCCCCAGTCCGCTCCGGGCAGGGAGAGACATTAGCTTCGTTTGCCCAGGGCAGGGAAGCTTCGATCGGGATGGGGGCAGATCACCAAGTTGGGCCTCCTGTCACCGAAGCCACCCCAAGGCAAATTCATTTTTCATTAGGAGAAAATAAACCTCACAAGTGACATCAACTGAAAAATGTTCTTGGAGAGCAAGTTATTTCCATTTAAAATAAGCACATGACAGCTGGTGACTTTTAATGGAAAGTAAGATTTGCTGGGCTGAATTACCATCAGACCACTTGAGAATTTGTGTTTTTAATTTTCCCTTTTGGAAAAAGGCCGGGCTGCTGGAGTCCAGCAGAGCAGATGAGGAATGGGAAGTCCTGCCGTGTGCTCTTGTTGTGGCCTTAGAAGACCCTATGCAGTCCTCCGTCAAGGCATGCCCCAGGGTCCCGGTGCATTAATGTCCGTCTTCCTTTTCTCTAAGCTCCTTGATACGCTGCTTAGGAAACAGTCCTCCCTGCCCCCACTGCTCATTTGGGCTCCAAACCAAAGCAGCTGTGGCTGTGGGGAACCGGTCATCTTCCTTTGCCTCGCTTTGTGGAAACAGCTTCCATGAAAGACCCCAGCGGGCACTCAAGTATGCCCAGGGTGTTTGGCCAGGGCACGAGCTGCACTGGGCACGCCGGGCATTCTGATTCTGGCCAAGATGCCTCTTCTCGCCCTGCTAGAGTCTTCTAGAACTTTAAAGTCGACAAGGCATTTGTTGTCTGGGTTATGACGAGCACCTTCAGAGTTAGGGACGAGATCAGAAGACGTCAGGCTTGGGAGGGGATCGAACAGAATCCTCTCTGTAGACTTGAGGTTAACTGCCTGCAGAGGCAACCCATCCAGGGGCGAGTGCGCAAGCGCATAGCAGAGGATTTCATGGCTTCTTACACCGTGATTGGAAAACCTGAAACTTATCGGAAGATTCAATGACGTAAACAAGTTACATAAAGTGAGTTGCGGTAAGCCCTGCTATTTGAGAAGTGAAGCAGGTAGGGGAGGACCCTCCCGCTCGAAGGCTAGACCAGGAGAACAGCAAGGCTCAGAAGGCTCCCAGGCTCTCTGCGGTCCAAGGCACACCTCCCTTAAACCTGCTCCCCAGGCAATTTTATAAACGCATACTCAGTTTCTCTGGCACACAGCAGAAAGGGGTACCCTGGAGGGTAATTGGGAAAGTATGGCCCTCCTTAGTTTACAGGCTTTCTGGTTCCTCACAGCGATCTGAGTGAAGCTGCGAGAAGTCTGTCCTACCAGCCTTGTGTGGACAGAGTCTCTGAAACTCCATCCACGTGGAGTCCAACGGCAGATGTTGGGCCCAGGACTTCACCAAAACACTAGCATTGTCGTGGTGACTCTTCGCTACCAATTTGGCTAGTTGTGATTCCCAGTGGTTTGGCCAGTGTAAACTAATGCCATGCAATTACTTTGCAAAATGTAATCTGATGTGCTCCATGGAAAAGGGAGTTTCCTTAGCACGTGGCCTGACTCTGACCAGCAGGGAGTCACTATGCGCCCCAACCCAGCAGGGCCAGCAGCACAGATCTTTGTACCCCCACCCCCACCCCACCCGCCACTCGCTGATAAATTACTTTGTATACATTTCACCCTCTTTGTGGGAAGATTTTCCACAGCAGAGGCTGTACCCCCTCCCGTTCATTAAATGTATGGGATGCTGACCTTTGATTGCCTGCAATGATTCTCCATCCCTAAGACTTACATAAGTGACAGATGAGAAATTCCACTGGCTTCTTTCCATTCTTTGTCCTCCACCTGTTATTGTCATTAACTTGTCATTTTCTGGTTCCAGGCTGTCTCTGAGTTGAGTCCCACTCACACCGACCCTATAGGACCGAGTGGAGCTGCCCCGATGGCTTCCAAGGCCACGCGCTCTTTCCGGAAAGCCCACTGTACATCGCTCGCTGGTGCCAGCCAGGAGCTGTGCTGTCTGCGATGCCACGTTTCCTACTTGTGATCTATGTGTTGTGAAGTGAGACACTCTCTGAAATGTTGAACCAGTAAATGTGGCTACATAGATATTTATGATAACAGTAAAAGGAGAGGGAAAAAAGAAGCTATTTGGGGTGGAGGAGAGCTCGCCGTGCTTAAATGTCTTCCCAATTACATGGTTGCAGGTAATTATTATAGTCAATTGCCACTTATGAAACAACTAACCTCTCAAACATCTGGAAAGAAAAAATGCTGCTGCACTTGAAAGTCTCGGAATTTGGTTCAGGAGGCGCGGTGCATGCACCTATGGAGAGGCCTGTGTGCAGGAAGAGGAAGGAAGGGGCAGAATTCTGGTTGTCATGCTGGCTAGAGCTGTGTGCTGGGGCAAGGCCCTCCAACCCCAACTCTATTACAAGCATGTGGACAATTCCTACACCTGGAGCTGGCGTGAGGATGAACTGCCACATCAGAGTTTGGTGTTTAGTAGGTGTGGCTGTTAGCTGCCATTCAGACAACCCACAGCGACCCTACACACACAATACAGAAGGTTCCCCGCTCCTGCGCCACCCCACGGTGGATTGTGTGTCAGACCATCGTGAACCAGGGGCTTTTCATGGAACGGTTTTCAGAAATAGATGAGCAGCTCTTTCTTCTTTGTGCATCTTTATCGGAAACTCTGCTGAAACCTGTTCAGCACCCTAGCTTCATACAAGCCTCCACCGACGGAGGGTGGGAATCAAAACCAAATCCTTCATGAGACAGGCAAGACCCCTACCATGGACCACGTCTCCCCTTCTCCCTACCCCGGCACATACAGAGATAGCCAGATGTTAATTTCTCTTCTTTTTCTGTGCTCAGATGTAATGAGTGAAATCATGTCCAGAAGTTGATCTCCTCAGATGGGGTCCCAAAGCATTCTGCACCCCCCTCCAGGCCCCATGACACTAGAATATAAGCACACGGGGAAAAGATACGTTTGTATTCACAACAGAGTTCTGAATCAGGAGGCAGGGAGTCAGGCTTCATTGTCAGAATGGGAAAACTTCTGACTCTTTTGTGAGAAACTTGTCTGTGCCCACCTGTTCTTCCCTGGATTTCTAAAGACTTGCTTCATTTTTAAACTTGCTTCATTCACCTTCAGCTGTGTGCCAGTGTCCAGTGTCACTGAGAGCAAGCACAAAGCAGCCATTTCCCAAAAGCAGGCAAGTCCCCATAAAGGATTGCTCGGTAGTTATTAGCTCTGACTGCACCCTGACTGGCCTGTCTTCTCCCCACGACCCTTCTGTAAGGGGATGTCCAATTGCTTACAGAGTGGATTTGGGCCTCCACTCTGCACTGCCCCCCTCATTTACATTAGGATTTTTTGCTCTGAGTCTTTGATGCCTGACATCTGATCCCATTGACACCTTGTGATCACACAGGCTGGTGTGCTTCTTCCATGTCGGCTTTGTTGCTTCTCAGCTAGATGGCCACGTATTTATCTTCAAGCCTTTAAGACCCCAGACACTATATCTTTTGATAGCCAGGCACCATCAGCTTTCTTCAACACATTTGCTTATGCGTCTGCTTTGTCTTCAGCGATGGCGTCAGGCAGGTGAGCATCATGGAATGCCAGTTTAATAGAACAAAGTGTTCTTGCATTGAGGGAGTACTTGAGTGGAGGCTCATGTCCATCTGCTACCTTAATACTAAACCTATAAATATATGCACATAGATCTAGTTCCCCATCAACATATATAAATATATTTACATATGGGCATGCCTGTATTTAGATCTATAAGTGCTCTTTGCCTCCTAGTTCTTTCCTCTATTTCCTTTTACCTTCCTCATGTCCCACTATCATGTTCAGCCTTTATTTGGGTAATTCCTCTGTTACATTACCCTTGATCAAGCCCTACCAGGCCTCCTACACCCTCCTCCCCACTGCTATTGGACCACTTGTTGCTCCCTTGTCCCTGGATTTGTTAATACCCACTTCCAGAAAGGGGTTTTTTGAAGATGAACACAATATATTCAGAGAAGTGGCCTATTTCTAATATATCAAGCACAATGACTCCTACCTAGTTGGCCTACCTCTAAAAGAATAAGACCCTACTGTGGCAGTGTAAAGATGGATAAAGATAAATCTCACAGCCAATGATACTCGGACAAAACTGAAGAATAGTGCAGGTGATGATGCCAGTCAAGAGGCGACATGGGCCCTGGGAACCCAGGCCAAATGCCATTGAGCATTGGGACATTGAATCCTGGAACTTCAAAGCACACACATTTTCCAAAGGCAATACCAGAGGGATGTGATGTGGAAATGTCCCTAGAGGAACTAGACTCTACGTCAAACACACCTATAGTCTGAGGACTTAAGACTGAAATTACATGGTGTGTGAAGCAGAAGACAGCTATATCAAGAGTATTGAACGTTCTGTCGGTAGGTGACCAACATTGCCTTAGTTCATCAATACCCTATTTGCTGTATTAAGATATGCATTATTCTGGCAGCCCTGTGATTAATATTGTTCATGAACATTACTGCATATTCTGACAACCAACTCCCATTGTTTGTGTAAGTCGCATCCAGCCACATAAGGATTTGTTTTGCATAAGGTTTAAGTGATTTATTTAGATATTGCAATATGTGGTTAGCTTACACTTATTCAATCTCCCTCTCTCAACAGGATTTTAAAATTTAGTACCATGGGCTCGTCATTGACACTATTCACAGAAGATCCTTATGCTCCAGGGAGACGATCAGTAAGATTCTCTAGCATAAGTTAACAAGGAGGTCTCTAATGGGAGCCAGAGGTAGGTAAAAAATATAGGTTCAGAAAGGGATTTGGGACTCACACTCAATCCTAACTCCAATCTAAGAACAACCAGTTCTTACAATTTCTCCCTGAAAATACTTGCCCTCATGAAGGAAACACAGAAGATGTGAGTGCTACAGCAAAGTGTGGTGAAGAAATTAGATGGTGCCCAGCTATCAGAGAGACTAGCATCTGGGGTCTTAGAGACTTGTTTCCAAACAAGCAGTCAGCTAAGTGAGATGTCAACTAAGTTCACGTGGAAGAAGCACACAGCATCGTAACCCAGTATTGTCATTATATAATCCCAGAGCGTAAACTGAGAGATTCCGATTTGCAGAAGACTGTGGAAGGCAGTGGAGGTCCAAGATACATTTGCAAGATTACACAGGAAAGATGCCTCTGGTGATTCCTCTCTAACCATAAATGAGGGGTGTCAGTAAACTGGTTACCAAACAGAGTATTAGATTAAAATGACAAAGCTGATCTGAACGGTTACAACCCTGTCAGTTGATTTTTTTCCCCTTGATACCCTTTGGGTTTGAGCTGGCTCTCAATATTCTGTGTTTTTCTTCACATTGGGTTGATCTCTGATGTATTTTGCCCTTGTGGGTAGCCTGCTTGAGCCCTGGTTACAGGTTCTTCTGTTTTCCGTGTACGAGGCCCAGGGTTGATGACTCTATAGGGACAGGAAGGAGAATGAGGGTCCCGGGGGTGGGGGGGATGGCGGACGATGGGGGATGGAGGGGAGCTGGTATACAGGAGTTCAAGAAGGGAGAAAATGTTTTGAAAGTGATTGTGGTAGCAATTGTACGATACTGCCTGATATGACTGAACTATGGAATCGTATGTTGTAAGGATTAGCTCCTAATAAAATCGTTTGGGGAAAAAAGAAGACAAGGAAGCAATATGGAAATCTCTTAAATAACAGTTTTATTGTTTTTTTTGGTTGGGTATTATTTAATATTTTTAGACTATTTCTTATAACCTAATCTATTTTGGGGTACCTCTTTTATTGTTCTTATTTAAGTATTAACTGTATGCAACAATAAACTCTCTTCTTTCATATATATATATTTTTAATATTTAAAATGGTCATTAGGTTAGCAAAGTGGTTGCTACGTTATTTGAATCTCACCACTGGGAAAAGGTATTATTTCAAAAGGGAGAGGAGCCCACTGCAATAAGGAAAACATTCTGCCATAAAATCAGCAAGTGTCTCAGGAGTAAGAACAATGGGTCTTTCATTTACAGAGAGCAAACAAGGCTAGAAAGAACCAGGGGTAAATGTGTCCTGGCTCCAAAAGAAGTGTTCAACTTTTCACCGTCTCAGGAGGTAGCACACGCTTAACAACCTATGGTATTCAAGGAAAGTCCAAACTGCACTGAAGGCATTAGCGAAGGGGGAAAAAGCTACAGGCAGCGAGATGTTTCAACTGATGGTGTAATAGTGTAATGTAATGTAACATGGAAGCACATACTTGGCTATTCCAAGAAATTTACAAGACAGCTACCTGCCAAGGGGCTAATAGATATCAATATTTGTGCCCATCCCAAAGAGAGGTGATCCATTAGGATGCAGAAATTATTGACCAATATAATGAATTGAACAATAACATTAATTCCACTTACAAGTAAAATTTTGCTTTAGATAATTGGAAAAGGGTGGTAACAGAGTATCAACAGAGAACTGCCAGAAATTCAAATCGCATGCAGACGAGGACTGGATCGGGATACCATTGCTGATGTCAGATGACTCTTCGCTGAAAGCGAAAGCAGAGAATATTAGAGAACTGTATCCCTCTCCTTCACTGATGGTGCAGACATCATGAATAATATTGCAAAGAATGGGAATTCCGACACCCCACTGTGCTCACGCAGAACCTGAACAGAGCAAGGGGCTGTGTGTGGTTTAAAATCAAGAAAGATGTGCATCTTTATGCAACATGTATATTGAGCAAATCATCTCACAATCTAGACTACATCAAGAAGAAAATAGATGGCATAACGACCAGAGGAAAGCTCATCAACAGCCTGTGATATGCTGATGGCATCCTTCCTTCAGTGCTTACTGCTGAAGACCAAAGGCTACAGTCTTTACCACGAACCACACTGCCACGTCAAGAAAACAAAATTCCCACAACTGAACGGATAAGCAACAACATGGTGACGAGGGTTTCTTCTGGCTGGCATCTGCAATCAGTGCCAATGGAAGTAACCGGAAGTCAGGTAACCTAGTCTATAGCTGCCAAAAAACTCCTTTCAAGTATTTAAAGAGCAAAAAACGTCACTTTGAAGACTAAGGTGCCCCCCCCACTGCACTCCAATGGCCTCACATGCATGCAGACACTGGACAATGCATAAGGCGACCAGAGAACAGGTGCATCTGAATGAGGGAGTCGGCTCTGCCAAGAACGAGCACGTCTTGGATGGGGAGGATGGCTAGAATGCGCCTCGGAAGGAAGGCTGGTGAGACTTTGACATACTGTGGAGGGCTCATTCCTGCTGGCTGACGGAGCGTGAGGGGCAGAGGAAGACATGCAGCGCTCCCTGCTAGACTGGGGGGAAGTGGGAGGGCAGCCAGGCCTCCCCTGATAGCAAGCCAGAGCAGGTCAGTCTGCTCCCAGGGAGGGCCTCTCACGAGGAGATGTATGTTGGCTCCGGCTCCGGGTGGGCTAAAACTCAGGAACTTGGGGAAAAGAGAAAAGCTTGGCTAAACTTTGGTTAACAAGCATGTTGTTTCTGACTGGTCAGTGGAGGCAAAAGCGATTCGGTTAATTTTTGAGGCAAAGAACAGGAATTTGAAGGGTCTTGGCCATGTCATGTAGGAGCCCCCATGGAGTAGTGGTTGTGCATTGGGCTGTTTATCACAAGGTCAGCAGTTCAAAACCACCAGCTGCTCCCTTGGAGAATGATGAAGCTCTCTATTCCCATAGAGCCCCTGTGTCGGAGACCCACAGGGACAGTTCTGCCCTGCCCTACAGGGTTGCTCTGAATTAGAATCAACTCAATGGTGGTGAGTATTTTAGCCATGTCCCAGGCAAACAAGGACGTGCCTTGTTTTATCTATGTCACAGGGAGAGGGGGGTTCTTTGTAGTACACTGTTTTCTAGAGCACAAAAGGTTATTTCCTTAACCAGGGGTCAGGCACAATTCTACACTGCCTCAGGTATTATCTCATTCAGCATCACAATGGCCGTAGGAAGTAGGAACTGGCTTATGCTTGCTGGATTTGTAGACTAGGAAATAAGCTGGGGCTTGAATATGTTGGACGGGAGGGTATGTGTGAACAGGGAAGGCTGGAAGTTGATGGGAAGAATGGGTGCTAGGAGCAGAGATGGGCATCTGCTACTCAGTGGAAAACCTGCCTGTTCCCCTCACTAACCCTCGCTCCAGGACCTGGGCTGTGCAGAGGGCCCGGTGTCAGTCTGTGCCTACTTCACGACATCTCTGTTCCTTCCAGTGTTGCCATGTGGGAAAGGGCCTCTAGCTCCATCCCTGGGCACAACCACTTCCCCCTTGGTGTCAGGTTCCACTCTCAAACCCCTCATCCTGCAGGTTGAGTCCTGAGCAATTTGGGTTGCCACCTACTTTCCATTTTTATGTCCGCCCACTTCACAACGCGGATCTTGTTCCAGCCTCTGCTCTACGAACCCAAACATTAAGTCTGCTGCCATCATCCGATCCCGACTCCTAGCAACCCTCTCCGGGGTTCCCAGGGCTCTCTAAGTCTCACAGGAATAGATGGTCTCCTCTTTCTCCCGCGTGGCTGCTGGTGCATTTGAACCACTGACACTGCGGGTGGCAGCCCAATGCTTATCCCAGTGTCACTGGGGTTCCTTGGTGAGGGGATTTCAAAACGTTTGTGGGAGAATTCCATTATCTTTTAATTCCATTCCCCATCAACGTTTTAAGCCCCCTGGTCTATTTCCAGTCTTCTTGGTTGACTGCTTCTCTTCTGGCTTTCCAGCAAATCCACTCTCTTTCACTAGCCTCCCCTCTGCCCGCAAGGCCAGGGCTTCTCTTCTGAATGTGCTGCACCTTCTTACCATGTCTACGTGGTGTTCAAGAAACTCAGGATGGTTTCTATCAACCCTCTGCATTTTCTAGAGTCCTTGGGTTGGGCTACTAACTGCAAGGTCAGCAGTTCAAAACCACCAGCCTTGCTCCATGGGAGAAAGACGAGCTTTTCTACTCCCTAAAGAGTGATAGTCTGGGAAACGCGAGGGCACTCCTACCGCATCTGATAGGAACCTTATGAGTCAGAACTGACTTGATGGCAGTAAGGTTTTGTTTGTTTATTTGGTTGGTTGGTTTAATGGTTACTCAGCTACTGAATGAAAAGTTGGAAGTTCACGCCCACCTAGAGACACTTCAGAAGAAAGACCTTGCACTTTACTTCCCCAAAATGAGCCATCGAAAACCCCGTGGAGCATAGTTCTGCCCGGAAACACATGGGCTCACCCTGAGCCCGAGTTGGCCCGCCGGCAGCTGCTTGTCTCTGTTGTCAATGTATAATGAGGCTGTGAGACTCAGGAATCAGACCCTGCACCGTGCAGAGGCCCCAGGGAGGCTCTGCCCACAACAGACACTGGAAAACAGAAATCACATTTACATGCTGACAGCACATGCATTTCTTCATCTGGAAACTGCCGTTAGCAAGAATTATTAATGAAACTGGAAGCTACTGTTGTTCTTTCTTGGAATCACACAATAAATCACAGAATTGTTTATGGAGCTGTGGTGCTGCGAGCTCTGGCCACTCAAAGTGCAAGGTTCAGCCTGGAAAGCAGAGGTGCTGGGTGGGTGTCAGAACGGTCGGAAGTGAACCCTGACTTTGCTCCTGCCTGGGTCACCTGCAGGCCAATTCCTTAACCTCTCAATTTTCTTGTTGTCCTTGGGGAAGAGCGGCATTAGTGGCTCAGAGGGAGATTCCTTCTCTTCCATGTGGGAGACTCAAGTTTGATTCCCTGCTAAGGTACCTGATGCCCAGTCACCTTGGTGGAAGCTTGCATGTTGCTATGATACTGAGCAGAGCTTCCAGACCAGCTGTTCTCAACTTGTGGGCCGTGACTCCTTTGGGGGCTGAAGGACCTTTTCACAGAGGTTGCCAGATTCGTAACAGTAACAAAATTACAGTTACGAAGTAGCAACAGAAATAAGTTTATGGCTAGGGGTCACCACAACCTGAGGAACTGTATTAAAGGGTGGCGCAAGGCATTAAGAAGGTTGAGAACCACTGTTGCAGACTAAGAGAAGTTAGGGAGAAAGGCCTGGTAACGGGCTCTGAAAATCAGCCAGAGAAAATCCTCCAGGTAACAATGGTCTCACATTGGAGGTGGGTGTGCCAACTGGTTCCATTGTGCATAGGGCTGCCGTGATTCAGGGTGCGATAGTGGGGGCGCACCAGGCTGGGAAGAATCATCCTGCAGGGTTTGGGGCAGGAATAAATGAGATACTATGTGTAAGATGAATAAAATGATAACCCAGTCATCAATGACTATATGATGAATCAAATTGGCCAGTTTTTCAGGAAATAAGTTGGGAATTTAGAATGGTGCCTATAGAGACACAGTGTGGGGCTCAGGGCAGGATGGAGGTCGGGGTGGCCAGGCGATCCCGGCTGAGCGGGGAGGGAGTGGTCACCAGCTAGGGAAGCAGGGTGCTTCTCCCCCTACTCCTTGGTGGCTGCTCCCACGGCATTTGGCTGTCTTTGGGTTTTGGGCTACTGCTTTTCAGTTCTTATATCCCCACCTGACCATGAGTTGTCTATGTCAGGACCTGCCTTCCCTCCCCGAGGATCTGGCAGGTAGCAGCGACCACTAAATACTGCTTTTATTGGACATTCACAAGGACAAACTGCTAAGAATAAAAGTGGGATTCCTTTTAGACCAATTTACTAACCAACCAAGGTTTTCAACTGATCTGTAAGAATCACTTGGGGTATCTTGTTAAATTCGTGTTCTGGTTCAGTCTATCTGCAGTGCGAAGGAAAATTCTTAGCAAGAGGTGGAACCAGAACAAACCAGTCCAGGGCCTGTGACACACGCACGCACGATGCAGATGTGGCAACGAAGCCATTGGCACGGGTTCAGGAAGCTGCTTTTCTCCAGCTGAGCGGGGGGCACGGGGTCACCTTTTTGACAGCAGCAACAGCTCACGGAGTTGGAAGAACAACAAGTACAAAAGGGAGCCTGATTGGAGTACAACTTGGGGCTTTGTTTGGCAGCTGTTGGCTGGAGACCACAGTGGCTTGCCTAGCCTCTGTGTGCCTGCGAGCGCCATGCCTTGTCAGCGAGGGATGCAGGATGGAGATGTTTGGGAGTAAAAGCTGAATTATTTGAAGGCACATCAAAACAAAGGCCAAGAGGGATACAATCTGGCAATTCATGAATGGCTTACGGGAAGCAGCATCTTTGCGAAAGTGGAGGAGAGAGCTAGCTCCACAGGAGCACCGCCCACTAGGCCACTGCCTGCTGGGGAGTCAGCCTCTGGGTGACCCAGAGCCACCAGGGGTTTGAGTCTGGTTCACCAAAGTCAAGGGCTAGACTGAGTGCTTTCCCACAGGCTCAGGCCAGGATGGCACTCTGTCAGCCCGGCCTCTGGGCTCCCCTTCCCTCACACCACAGCAGCCACAGCAGAGGATATTTCCTCCTGCTCATGAAGGTCCCATCGCTTCTCTCTCTAATAATACCATACAAGGACGAGATGTTTTCCCTCCCTTCTGTTGAGACCTGTAAGCAGTATCACCTGATTGTTATTTCTTAAAATTATTAAGTCAAGGGCATGAACAGAAATCTTGCAAGAAATTGCTTTATTAATGGGTGGGTTTTTTTGGTGTTTTTTTTTGCAGCCAGCCATCTCTTTCCTTCCCAGCACACATCGAAGTCTTAAAGGGTACCTACCCTTCCCTGCTCCTTCCTTCTTCCCCCTTTCCTCTCTCTCTTTTCCTCCCCCTTCTCGCTCCTTGATTTCTCTTCTCAACATTGCCTTACTTCATCTCTTTCCTTGTTCACGTTCTTTGCCCCATTTTTATCTTTCTTCTTTAAAAAAAAAAAAAGGTTCTGATGGTACACACAATGGAGTCCCACAGTGGGACACAGTGGTTACAACCAGAAGGCCAGAGATTCAAGCCCCTCATGAGCTCTGAGGTAGAAAAGACTTAGCAAGCCACCCCGATAAAGATTCCAGTCTGAGATACCTCTGTGGGGTGACTCTGCCCCATCTGGTCGCTACGAGTTGAAATGAACTCAAGTAAAGTCAGGAACAAAAATTACACATCGATCCAAGGAAGCCACTAAGGGCCCAGGTTCTCTCTGCGTGCCCCTTCAGATTCCCCTAGCAGTCACAACACTGGCGTCTCCACCCTGGGTCAGCATCCCCCCACCTGGGCTGATAGGGAAAATGACTGCAGCAGCTGCAGCCAACAGACTGCTGGGAGTGGTGGAGGCCCTTACAAAGAGGAGAGCGATGGCTCCATCTATAGGCATTCTGAAGGAGCCTGGAGGAGTGGTGCCTAAGCCACTGGCTGCTAACAGAAAGGTCGGCAGTTCTAACCCACCGGCAGCTTTGCGGAAGAAAACACCTGGCCAATTGCTTCTGTCAAGATTACAGGCTAGCAAACCCTATGGGGGCGGTTCTAATTTGTTTAGGAGTCTACTCCACAGTCTCCAACAACACAGACAAGAATCCAAACCATTGTTCCTCAACCTGGGTTACATATTTATCCTCTGAGGAGTTAAAAACATGTATCTGAAGGAGTCCATGTATGTAGAAAAGAAATGTTTGGAAACTGATTGTGGTAGCAATTGTATAATTCTACTTGACATGATTGACACATGGAATGATAAATGTATTAAATCCCAACATATATATATATATATATATATATATATATATATATATAGAGAGAGAGAGAGAGAGAGAGATAGATAGATCCTAACTCCCCTGCCCCCCCACCCCCCAATTCTAATTGGCCTAGGGTGCAGCCAGTTCACAGATTTTTTCCATACATTGCATACATTAATGATTTTATTTATTTATTTATTAAAAGTCATTTTATTTGGGGCTCTTACAGCTCTTATAGCATTCCCTACACCAATTGTATCAAGCATATGTTACCATCATCATTCCTAAAACATTTTCTACTTGAGCCCTTGGTATTGGGGTTTTTTTGGGAAAGGGGAGGGGAGAAGAAAAAAAAAGCTGACACCAAGGGCGACTTAGTAGAGAGTAAATGTCTAGAAAAGAACGAAATAAACATATGAACAAACATGCCTGACTCA
Source organism: Tenrec ecaudatus (assembly GCF_050624435.1). Classification (NCBI taxonomy): domain Eukaryota; kingdom Metazoa; phylum Chordata; class Mammalia; order Afrosoricida; family Tenrecidae; genus Tenrec; species Tenrec ecaudatus. The sequence continues at coordinate 192,430,940 of NC_134530.1, read as the reverse complement.
ATTGATGTATGGATTGTGATGAGTTGTACGAGGCCCCAATAAAATGATTAAAAAAAACCACAAACTTGCACCTGATTCTAAATTATATCCAAGGCTGAGAACCACTGATCTACATAGATATGAAGGCAGACGATTATACTATAATGAAGGATTAAGTACAACTCACAGAGCAAGATGCACACACAAAGAAAAGGGGGAAAGGGCTCACATGAGAGACAAAAGTCTAAACCAGAAATGAAGAGCAAGGGAAGAGAGATGGTCTGGGTTAGACACTCCTGGAGATAACCCACTGCCATGATTTATATTAGGCTGCACAGCTCAGTCCTTCCTTCTAGAAAGTTAGAGACAGATGGTTTCTACATTGCCACAGGTTCATGTTACTTAAAAATTCCCTTTACTACTTCGAAACATAGAACTTACTATGTTATGAAATCCTCTCATGATCGACTGCTTCCATAACTTCCCCATTCCCTGTTCTGTGAGCTCTGATAGAGGGAGCAGATCAAAGAAGATTGAACTGTAATAGAGAGCCCCAAGTCATGAGGCAGCTATCTGCCCCTGTTGGATCCCTTCAGTATGGAAGCCCCTCCTGCCTCCAGGCAGCCCAAAGAACGGGACACTGTGCCCCATGCTGGTTATTTAACCAAGTTGAAAACAGAGCATCAGCTTCTGCTTCAAGAAGGAAGAATAACATGAACCAAATGAGCCTTCTTTTATGGGAAGCATCATGTTCAATTTAAATAAAAGTAACGAGTAACCTAAAATATATATTTACCCAACTGCAACAAATGATCTTGATTAGGCTTTATGAGACACAGAACTTCATGAAATGAGTCCCGGAGAGTGGGGCTAGGACTAAAGGGTTCATTTTAAGATGCATCAGGTCATATTTGATTTTAGGTTCTGTCTATCCTAAAAGCCCAAGACGATAAAAACACACTCAAATGTGTTCCACCCCTCCGCAAAATAGCGATGCTACCCCTCTGCTTACCCAACCACTTGTCTGCCAGTTTGTTGTACTGTGGTAGCTTGTGTGTTGCTGGAAACGATGTCACTGACATTTCAAGTACCAGAAGGGTCCCCAAAGGGAACAGGTTTCAGCACAGCGTCCAGATTAAGAACAGGCTACGAAGAAGGAATTCGGCAGTGAAAACTTTATGAATGGCACAGAAACACTGTTAGATGCGGAAAGCCTCATGAATATACAGTGAACATTGTCAGGGATCATGGCAGAAGATGAGCTACTCAGTTGATCCTTTGCCTTCTCAAAGTGGAGTTGACCATAATGCTGTGGATGGGATAAAGCCTGCAGGAATAAAGCTTTCAGGACCTTAATTTGCTGATGGGCACTACTCAATGTGAGAAGAAATGGCTGGAAATATCAACCAATAATTGGAACATGCAATGTGCAAAATACGAATCTAGGAAAACTGGAAGTTGTAAAAAAATGAAGTGCATAAGGTTAATAGTCCAGGCATTAGTGAGCTGAATTGGACCAGTACTGACCATTTTGAATCAAACCGTCCTATGGTTTAGTATGCTGGAACGACAGATTCAGGAGGAATGGCGTTGTAGTCATCATCAAAAAGTACATTTCAAGTTTTATCTTGAAGTACAATGTTGTAGGAAATAAGATATTATCTATCTGCATACAGGAACTGCAGTAAATACAAGTATTAATCAGATTTATGCACCAACCACGAAAGCTACTGAAGAAATTGAAGAATGTAGTCTCCCAATGTCTTCAGTCTGAAATTGATGCATAGATAATTACTGGTGATTGGAATGTGTATTAGTCTGGGTACTTTAGAGAAACAAATCCACAGAAACTCATCTATGAGAGAGTTTTATATAAAGGGTTAAGTGCACATCAAGAAAACATCCCAACCCAGTGCTGCCCAAGCCCACAAGTCCAACATTAACCCATTAACCTCTATGTCCAACACCAATCCACAAAGTCCTCCTCCATCTCACAAAACACACACTATGATGCTGACTGCAGAAGGAAAGTTGAATCAGTGAATGTGTAAGCATCTCAGCGCTGGCAGGGGTCTCCACACAGCTGCTCTAGCACCCAGGGCTGCATCGGGGTAGGTCCATGTGGCTTCTCCTTGGGGGTATCTTGCAAGAAGTCAGCCTTGCCAGCTGAAGCAGGGAACTGCTAAGGCAGCTGCATCCTGGTCTGACCATCACAAAGCAGGAGACCCAAGAACTAGAAAGGTGAGACTCACTGAGGCATTTATCCCTCCGCCTTTCAATTAACCCCACATGTGTTTATCGGTCAGGTTGGCACACTAAATTACCTCAGAATGCAAAATGCAAAGTTGGAAGCAAAGAGGAGGAAATAGTTGGAAAATATGGTCTTGGTGATAGAAACCAAACTGGAGATCACATGATAGAATTTTTCAAGACCAACAATTTGTTCACGGCAAATGCCCTTTTCAACAAGAGAAACTGTGACTATACATATGGATTTCCCCAGTAGGATATACACAAGTAAAATTGACTACATCTGTGGGGAGAGACAATGGAGAAGCTCAATAACAGCAGCTAAAACCAGAGTAGGTGCTGAATGTGGAAGAGACCATCAATTGCCCATATGTAAATTCAGGTTATACTGGAGAAAATTAAAGCAAGTATACAAGAGCCAAAATATGACCTCTGTCTATCCCATGTGAATTTTCCAGAACATCTCAAGAACAGATTTGCTGCATTGAACACTAATGACAGAAGACTTGATGAACTGTGGGAGGACATTAAGCCCATCATTCATGAAAAGCAAAAATTAAAAAGACAAGAAAGGAAAGGTCAAAGTAGATGCCAGAAGAGACTCTGAGACGTGATCTCGATTGCAGAGTAGCTAAGGCAAATTGGAAAAATGAAGTCAAAGGGCTGAATAGAAAATTTCAGAGGGCAGCTAGCAAAATAGTATAATGAAATATGCAAAGATCGAGTTAGAAAAATAAAAAGAACATGCTCAGCGTATCTTAAACTGGAAGAACTCAAGAAAAAAATTCAGGTCTCAAGTTGCAATATCGAAAGATTCTATGGGCAAAATATTGAATGATACAGTAAAAACCTTAAAAGAAGATGGAACAAATACAGTCGTTATAAAAAAAGTGACACAACCATTTTAAGAGGCAGCACATGATCAAGAAACAACGGTACTGAGTAAGAACTCCAAACTTCACTGAAAGTATTAGTCAAAAACAAGGCTTCGGGATTTGTTGGAATATCAATTGAAATGTCTCAACAAGCTGATGAAGCTCTGGAAGCACTCACCAGTCTATTAGGAAATGTGGAGGATCGCTACCTGGCCAACCGACTTGAAGAGATTCATCTGTGTACCCATTCCAAAGGAAGGTGACCCAACTGAATGAACAAATTATAGGACAATATTTTTGATATCACACACACTGCATTGAGTTAATATGCTGCACAAGACCTCTTAACGTGTTGAAAAGCAATGGTATTACTTTGAGGACTAAGGTATATGTGACTCAAGCCATGGCATTTTCAATCCCCTCATATGCATGTGAAAGTTGGAGACTGAATAAGTGTCGGGAGCCATGAGGCCTGGCCATAACCTTGTCTGTCCAGAGCCATGAGGCCTGGTCATTATCTTGATCTTTATTGCCTGAGCGCAGTAACTTTCCACAGGAACGCACAGTTGCTGTTTTTTCTGTGGTCATTGTTCTCAGGGAAACACCTGCGGCTTGCTTCCCCCATTTATTCTCAGGGAAACACCTGCGGCTTGTTTCCCTTTCCCTGGCCTATATAAGCAGTAGCCTTTTACTCAATAAACGAGACTTGATCGGGCTACTTGTCTTGTCTCCATTTCTCGTGTCTCTTGTCCCCCCAATTCCCACTCCTTCCTCCAGGGTCCGCATTGAAGTTCCCGCGGGACGGGACAAATAAGGAAGATGACAAAGGAATAGAAGCATTTGAATTAGGTGCAGGTGAAGAACACTGAAAGTGCCACGGACTGCCAAAAGAACACACAGATCTGTCTTGGAAGAAGTACACCCTGAATGCTCTTTAGAGGGAAGGATGGCGAGATTCCAATCTTGTACTTCGGACACGTTGTCAGGAAAGACCAGTCCCTGGAGAAGGACATCGCGCTCGGTGAAGTAGAGGGGCAACGGAAAAGAGGAAGCCCTCGACAAGATGGACTGACACCGTGGCTGCAACAAAGGGCTCAAATAATAACAACAGTTGTGAGGCTGGCGCAGGACCGGATGATGTTTGGTTCTGCTGTACACAGGGTCACTCTGCGTTGGGAATGACTGAATGGCACCGAACAACAAAAACAGCAATCCCATGTTTATGTGACTGTTAGGATATGTCACACGATGACTTAGGGTTCACACAGTCATAAAACCTGGGGGACAAAGGACTCAGTGGTTGGTGAGGTTCATTTGCACGTACTGTCAGTTTCTCTGACACACCTAGAGTCCTGTTTCCAAATGAAGACCTCATAATATTTTGACAATAAAACATCAGCATGTTTACTTTTCTTCATCAACAGCTTGATAAAGGTGGAGGTGGTTTCTGAGCCTAAACTGGATGGGATGTTTGGCTTTTTCAATTTGGCAGTTGGCAAGGTTAATAAGGCACTGCTTCTTGTAGATGAGCTTGGGGTGTGAGCATTGGAGATTTAGGGTGGGCCAGACACCATCCCCAGGTCCTGACTTGGGCCATCTGAAGTGGCGCTCAGATGCCTGTCATTTAAAACAAGCACCAGGTGGGTGCAATACTGAGCTTGATAAGTATTGTGGATGCTCTTCCATAGAAGGTCTTGCTTCATGTTTTTCTCTTATTACCAGTTGGTCTACAATTTATTTGGTTTGAAGATTTAGTGGGGGAGCAGTACTCCTCAGGTCATTTAAACTTTTGTTGTGACACCAAGACCCCTTTATTATCTTAATTTTCTCCTTCATCCCTGACCCCACCCTCGTGACCCAAACCCAAGAGTTGGAAGCCCATGGGGTGTCTAACAATGACACTCGCTTATGCCTAGTCTTATGTAGTAGCACTGGGTCTTGAGATGTAAGGACCAAGTTTCACTTCCAACAATGCTATGAAGTGGATATTGTCGAGGAAACCACGATAGGTTGGGTCGGCTGCCCAGGACCATGCCGCTAGTTAGTGATGGCCAGGGTCTGGACCCAGGTCCTTTGCCACTACACTGCCCCCTTCCCTGCAGCCTGGACCCTCCTGTACAGGCAGGCATGAGGGTTCTGGTTTTCCAACAGCCTCACACAGCTGGTGTAGTTAGACTGTCACCAATTTGGTAAATAGTTCACTGATGATTGTGTTTTCATGTCACCACTACTAAGTCTGAACATCTTTTAATAACTTAACCTGTATGTTCCCCTCTGTAAGTTAGCTCTCTTACTTTCCAGCCCATTTTTCTAGGGGAAAGATTTTGATTTTCACACATCTTTTGTACATGCTTGACATTCTGTTGCTTTTTCATTCCAAATAGCTTCTCTGAGTCGGCCACTCGTCTGCTTTGTCTGTGGTCAGTTGTACATAAAGCCTTAGTTTTTATTTTTGTGAAAGGGCTTTGAGGGATCTAAGGACTTGCCTAGCGAAGTTCACGGAGCCATTCTGAGAAATCTAGGTAATTAAGTCTTAATTCCACAACAGTTCACCCATGTACACAGTGTGAGGTAGGGATCCAACTTGACGTTTATACTTTTAGTGACATTCCACCACCTCTCCCCATCATCCCACTAGCACCTTTCAAGTTCATATTCATATATATTTTTAGAACTCTTTATTTCATTAGTCTGTACCTGTTCCTATGTCAGTCTCACCCTGTTCTTATCATGGCTTTTTTGGGTAGCATGTCTTTATCTGACAGGGCAATTCTGTCTTGCTCTTCTGTTTATGAAAATGACTTTGTTCTGTATGCACACTGTAGCAGTGTTCAAAGTTTTATGGCCGCACAGCTGGGCTGTTTTCCAATTTATCTTCCCATAGGTGTGACCCTGTGACTGGTGTCCAGTTGATGAATTGAGGAAGTGATGTGTGTACCTTGCACATCTGTCCCATCAAATCCTCCTCGATGCTGTCCCCAAGCTCTACACACGAGACTCCTAGGGACATGGATCGTATCTGGATGACAAGGTGAAAAGGTGCTTGCTGTCTAAGATGGGCGTTGGGTCATTAACTGAGAGAGAGAAGTCTTTTTTGGAGTCTCCAGAGACTCTGGGGTCTGTGATAGCAAACAATAGAATTGAACATCTGGAATGTTTGTTGCATTCCTAGGAAATATCCGATAGGAATTTAACTAGAGCTGCATGGCAGCTATAACTTAGGGAAAACCAGCAGCTTCTGCATGCGAAGTTGTGCCTCGAGGGAGATGGCGCTGCCATGCATCCATTCCCATGCTGAGCGTGCACTTGACAGAGGCGCTGGGCCGCTGCAGGAGCCCTACGGGTGTACTGGGCTGCACTTTGGGCTGCTAACCAAAAGTCAGCAGTTTGAAACCACCAACAGCTCGGAGGGTGAAATATGAGGCTTTTTACCGCTGTAAAGAGTTATCGCCCGGGAAACCCCACAGGGGTGGTTCTGCCTGTCCTATGGGGTCAGAATTGACTTTATGGCATTGAGTTTGGCTTTGTGCTACTTTAGGTAAGTATTTAGATATCTTAAAGAGTTTCAGTTGCTGTTGTAGGAGAGTTAGTTTTTTTGTTCCTATTGGTTATAGCTGGCAATGAGCAACTCTGATTTTTAGGAGTTGGTTTATATATAAACTGTTATCAAGTTGATTCTGACTCACAGTGACCCTGCAGGACAGATTATAAGTGTCCCTGTGGGCTTCTGAGAATGTAACTCTGTATGGGAATAGAAAGCCTCATCTCCCCCCCCCCCAAGGGCCACTGGCGGTTTCCAAGTGCAGACACTGTAGTTAGCAGCCTACCTCGTCACCACTGCGCCCCGCGGGCTCCTGTTCCACTTACATGGAACATTCCAACGATCTTCTTGCACCAAACTGCCCAACTCATTTTAATCACAAGTATCTAGCTCCTAAATCTATTGTACTAGAGACCCTCAGTTTGTCATCTGACCCCGAAAATTCCATTATGCGGAAATCCACATCACTTAACAACTCACTGCGGGAGTCGATGCTGAATCATACTTTTATCAAAAAAGATACTGTCTGATCATGCCAACTCCTAGCTGGCGACCTGATAGCTGCTGGTGGCCAGCAGGGTAGGTCAACTTGTCACTCACTTCCTCTGTCCTCCCAGCACGCACTCTGGGCTAGAGCCATGGCAAATGTTGTTGTTCAAGATTCATCTGCCTGGAGCAACTGATTCTCCTTTATCTTCTACACTCACAATCCTCAAGCCTGACAGACTCTCTGGTGCCTAGGTGAGCTGTCCCTTTTTAACACACACACACACACACACGCGCACACACGCGCACTCTCTCTCTCCCCTCTCTCTCTCTCTCTCTCTCTGTTGGAATTACAGACATGTCTCTCTCCCCTACTGGATGATATGAGCCATATAAAACACACCGCATCTATCATGCCTGTGTCCATTAAGCCGGTGTTAAGAATCTTTAACATGTTAGTTGAATATATGATCCAGCTATATGATAACACTAGGCCAGCTACTCAGGTGCCTGGTTTAATTTCAATGTCTGTGCTTTGGTATGGGTAATTAAAACACAACAGAATTATCCCATTTAGATGGATAGTCAGTCAAAGGAACGGGCACTGGGATGGAAGGGTAGTAGACATGCAACGTGGGGAACCTGGAACACATTCAAGTGAAAACTGAAGGGTAGAAACCCAGCTACTCCGAGTGCCTCCTCGCAAGTCAGAAGAAAAAGCAAGCTCGCAGCACCAGCAGGATGTTTCCCTCGGTCACATTCGCAAGTCATGTATCTATTTTTAAAAGTTTCTTACATGGCTTTTTTCTTTTTAAAGCTTTTTTTTTTACACCCCTCCTTTTTTTTTAACCCACTCCCTTGAAAGCTTTGTAAAGAAAACAGGTGACACAGCATGCAGCAATTGCCATTCTACACCTTAGTGTGCCCTGCTGGTAGCTGGGGCACTCAGCGTCCAGCAAAGTCTCACGTTGGACAGAGGTTTGATGTGCAAAGTCAATGAGTTTTCAAGCCTGAGTCAGAAAGAAATTCGGTGAGGAGATAAGCAGGCTTCTCTCTGTAGCTGTTTATATTGTTTGAGTTCTTCCCTCCCCACCCCCTTCTTTACCCATGAGGATGTAATACTTGTGTAATAGCAGAAACACAAATAATTTCTGGCTGAAATGGAAACTCGGGCCTGTTAAATACATAATTCAAAGATCGGTATCGAATGGCATTTTGTCCTTCCGCTCACAGGACCAACTACCCTTTCAGACTTGTGTGAGCCTTTCTGCAGGCCTGTGTGTGGCTGTGAGTGGGGCTGACTCATGGCAGTGAGTGCTAACTGAGAATGTTCTAACAGTTGGCATGTCAGTTTGGAAATAGTTAGCGTCTCTCTCTCTTTATAGAAACCCTTTTATTAAATTGTAACAGGACAAAAAACAAAAGATTAATCCAAGAATGTATCAGCATGATGCCAAGATGAGTCCAAAGAACTCACAGCCCTGGAGCTAGTTAAGATGAAAGAAAATAAAGGAACCAGCACAAAACAAGTGCATCACTGCTGCGAGCTAGGTGTTCAGAGAGGGTGGAGGAGAGGGCCATGATTGTGACATGTACACAATTACATAGAGAGCTTACAGGTTTGGTCTGGCTTGGCCCACCATGCTGCCCTGACAGTACTAGTACCCTAACATGTATCTGTAAATCAGTCAGGACAGACCCAGTCAAGTCTCCTGAGGGCAAGACTTCCCATCTCTGAGTTGGCCCAGGAGTTGTAATCTCCTTTTAAACATAGTTACATAGCTGGGGAAGGGTCAGAACTCATGTGGAATCTTAAATTTATGCTGATACTCAAAACAAGAGTTAGGACTCTCCTGTCAACTACAGGTTTCCCACTAACCAAGTGTTTTAGATTTAAGCCTCTAACACAGTCTCTAAGGTAGTGCAGCATGTCATGCATTAGGCTGCTAACCACAAGGTTGGGCTGGTGCTTCAAACCCAACATCTGTTCCTAGGGAGAAAGATGAGGCTAGGCTTGATTAAAAAAATTTTTTTTTTAAAGATTTAGTCTTAGAAAGAAATCCAGTGGAGCAGTTCTATTCTGTCCGCTTGATGGTAGTGGGTTTAATAGGTCCCCTCCTCTGATTATGGTTTTACTAAACATCCTTTGATCACATGTGGTGCTTTCTTTTGTATGGTCTGGTGACTCCTTTAAAGGGGTGCTTCTTATGGGTCAAATCAAGTGTACTTTTTGACAGCTGGGCACTATCTGATGGCAGCATTTAAGTTTTAACTCAGCAAACATTTCAAGAGTAGCCTCTCATGGCCAACAGATGTCAAGACTTCCGGTACACAGTTTCATACAGTGTAAGCTATTGGTCCAGGGCAAACTACTACTAGAACAGAAGAGGGAACTCAAAGACTCACCATGCATGTATAGAAAGTCGAGAATGACAAATCAGTGGTGGCTAGGACAACTGGTTACAATTAGGGATCAAAATAAAATAAAACGAGACCTCGATTTCACATCACACACCCAAATAGGTTCTGCAGGATACAAAATACGAAATATAAGCCCAACTCTTAGAACTTTGAAAGAAAAAAATATTTTTTAGTATAGGGAAGACTTCTCTACAAGATAGGGAAGGCACAAATTAATAGCTAAAGCCTGGGAAATTAAATTAGGCTGAAACAAAGCACTCACCAAATACAAATTCAATTTCAAAAAGCCAGAGATTGAGACAGATGGCTGAAATATGTGATGGACAAGTGCTAAAAATCTACACATATATATAAATATACATATGTATGTAATGTACTAAATGTAGCTATCTATCTCCTCTCGCCCCACAGAGAGGGCAGAGGATATAAATTTGAGGAAATTCTGGTTAATAAGGAATAAAGGTGCTCAATTTCACTAGCCACTATGGAAATGCACATTAATATGTAGTACCCCAGATGGCAGATAATCTGACAGACAATACCAAGCAACCAGATAAGATATCAATAATAGTTTAAATTGGCCCTACCATCTTGGAGAACAATTTGTAACTAAAAGATATGAATATCTTCCAACCTAGCAATTATTATTATTTTCATTAGGGGCTCTTACAAATCTTCTGACCCAACCTAGCAATTGTATTCCTAGAAGTAAGCCCTGGACGCTCTTACCATAGTGCCCTGGGCTGTTTGGAGGAATGAAGACCTGGAAACAATGTGTGTGTTCATCCAGACTAGAGGGGGAGGAAGACGCTAGTTATGTAGATGGGGGGAGGGGGACGGCATCTGCTTCACAAAATCATCAATACCTCCCCACGTTAGTTAGGGGTGAAGCAAATGTTTGAGCAGGATGGCCTGTGATCGATGTTACAAGTATGCAAACGGCCCCTGGCAGAAACAGGTTACTTCCTCCAGGTTTAGAGGTTTCAACATTAAGGATGGTCTAACAGGGCAAGCTAGATAAAAATATCTGAGGCATAGACATGTGGCAAGTAACAGCGCTTCTTGATGGATACACGACAGAAAAAACAACAGAACTTCATTGGCATGGTCTCCCATTGGCGGTGTTAATGCTGGGAGAAAAGGCGGTGGCATGGAAGTGGGTGGACAGGAGGTTTAAATCCAATCTGTAATTAAAACATCTGCAAAAACTAATGGGAGAGGGAGGGGGAAATAGGGAGGGAGGGGGGGGGGAGAAAGAGGACCTGATGCAAGGGGCTTAAGTGGAGAGCAAATGCCTTGAGAATGATTGGGGCAGGGAATGTATGGATGTGCTTTATACAATTAATGTATGTATATGTATGGATTGTGGTAAGAGTTGTTTGAGTCCCTTATAAAATGTAAAAGAAGAAAAGAGAAAAAAATGATTAGGGCAAAGACTGTACAGATGTGCTTTATACAATTGATGTATGTACATGTATGAACTGTGAAAAGAATTGTATCAGCCCCAATAAATTGTTAAAATAAAAAAAAAACTAATGGGAATTGTGCCTTTTTATTATGTTACACCATTTATGTTTAGCACACATTAACCCCAAAACCAGACTGGTTGTTGAAGAAAAATATATACACAGCTAGGTTGGTGAGTTTTTTACAGATAAGAGTCTTTTAACTTCCCCGTTGTAGGGATTCCAGTCATAAGTGGTTTAAGTGGTTCAACAAAAATGTGAGTCCTGTTTTTAAGGGGCAGAGGGATGAGAAAAGGGAAAGGGGGAGAGGGATGAGAAAAGTAACATCCCCCCCCACACCCCAGCGCTGTGAGGGGGCACTGGGTGAGTGGATGTTACATATACATGGTGTCCTCCATCTGGCCATGGAAGTCTGGATGGGTGGTGTGTGAGGGACCTATCAGCACTTGGGAGAAAGGAGCAGTTCAGGAGTGAAGTTTCAGGTGACCACACAGGGTGATGGCCTGTGAGGCAGACAGGCTGGTCCCATCAGACAACTGTCACTGTCTTGGTTCCAGTACAACCGGGACAGTGAGAATTTTGAAAGGCCACTACAGAGGTGAGAAAACTGTTGAAAACGGAGCTCTGGTTTGCCCAAGCATCCACCTATTGGAGTATCAGCTCTCGTGGAATTCCTAGATGGGGCTTAGTCAATATGCCGGCCAAGAGCTCCCAGCTCTCTCTGTACTTCTTCCACTGGGAGGAAGGAATGCTTTCGCTGGTGGCAGTGTCAGAGAGCAGCACGTATTGGAGCCCATGAGATGCAGTGGCACCCTCCTCCTGAGCTTGGGGAAACAAGTGGGAAACAGCACACCCTTGGCCTCCATCTCCCAGAGCCCCTCTGTCCACATGGCCGCCGCATGTGTCCTTGTTCTGCACTGAAGTGCAGGGGACATTTACTCAGATGGGGGTTGGCTTCCCCTGCGCCTTGTGACAACTGCAATTTATTATTAGAAAGAGGAAAAAAATAAGAGCTCATTTTAGAAGCTGTTGTTGAGAGGCAAATATAGTTAACAAAATAACCCCACGCAGTCCGTATTTTTATGTAATTTATTTCAATAGAAATGTCAGAAATTTGTACTTAAATTCCTTTTAAGTTAGCTTATGCAAACATACTGAAGACCACACACTCATATTTGCATATTACAAAGAAACAACAACAAAAAGGTGAGAAGAAGCACACTGCACATCACTCGCCAAGGTCATTGTGCAGTCGAGTGCTTCGCCAGGAGTACAAGTTCGTGGGGCCAAGGAATAAAAATGGCTTGTGTTTTCCTGGAGAATGATCATTACTGGGCAGCTGCCCCAGAGATGTGTGACTTCCATTAGCTCACACTGGGAACCAGCCCCCCCCGCCCCGTCATGGTGGGCCATGTAAAACCATGAACTGGTTGATGGTAAGGGTGTAGACAGTCTTCAGAGCCTGTGACTTATTATTAGCCATCCCCAAGTCAGTCATCACTGAGCTACATTGATGAGGAGTTCTAGTGGGCGTTACCTCCAGAGGAAGGGGGAAGGGTTAATGTTGTTAATGTGGTATCTAAAGCACAATATTCATAGTTTTCAGCTTATCGGAGTGTGTGTGTGTGTTCCATTCCAAAGCACTCTGTACCTTTAATTGCATCCCTACTCTGCAGCTCAACTGGCTAGAAGAAACTTTAACTTCTGTTAGCAAGCCTCCAGGGCAGTCATTCCTTCCTCTGGGCATCAGGACTGTCGATGCGCCTGCCTCCAGCACACACCAGCCCGTTAAGCAGTGTGAAAATGGAATGTCAACTCAGTCACACCGGAGTTCCAGGTCGTGCGACAATAGTAGAGTCACAAGCTTTGCTTTCAGAGGACGCTGACTTAGCCTCCAACTCCCCTTTAATTTATACATTGGCATCATTTTCACTTTCCTGCCACAGTCAACAGTAACTGGCAGGTTAAGTGATGACTGGCTTGTTCTGAGTTTTACTTGATGTTAGGAATGAACCCAAACACCCAAATCTCAATGCCAGCCCCGGGGGCTCTCAGGATAAGACTCCGGTTGCTGTAAGAAACCCCACGCCCACTGAGCAGCAGTGTCTTTATCTGGTACAGACTGCTGGAAAGGCTTTGACGACTGCATCGCTGCTCAGAACAAGTGGCTTTCCAGCGAGCTAGCTCAAGGGTGATGGGGCGGGTTCAGTTTTAATGTCTGACCCTGAGGGGAGGGTGGGAGCTTGTCCAGAGATCACACCAAGGAGGGCACCAGCAATGGCCCGGCAGATCGTGCTGTGCGGCTTTCTTGCACCTGCTACGAGAAAGACGAGGCTGGTGGCGAGAGGGCAGCACACATGCCTGAAGAGGAGCCCTAGGGGCCACAGATGACTGCCATCCGAGACACCCTGGGATTGGTCTTCAAAAGGATAAGGCACTGACCAAGTGTTCCCCACAGCGCACCTGGAGACACTGATGGGATGGAATTGCTGCCCACAGGCTTAGCGCTGGCCCACCCAGGTCTCTTGTACCAGAATCCTCGGAATAGAAAACAATCATTTGAGACACAAGCCATTTTTAGGGGATGAAAACCAAAAAGGACTTGAATGACCTCAAGAAGGCCATCTTCACACGGAAAGGAATTCATCATCAACATGGCTTTTTTACTAAGTAACTTAAAACCCTCAAGGTGAGGAAACCCAGAATCCCGCTGGCTGCAAGTCTACTGCTTGAGGGGGAGCACACCCAAGAGTGGGTGGGAGGGCTGTTTGAAAGCAAACCTCAGCGTCACTGGAGAAGCCAGCCAGGCGTCACCATCTGCTCTGTGAGCTTCCAGCCATGGACCACCATCGCCACAACACCCCTACCCCTGCCACTCTCAAGGAGGGATCCAGTGATTTCAAGAGGCTTTTAAGCAAAGGATTTCTTTTTATCAGGGACTCTCTCCTGCTAACCCAAACTAGTTCCTCTTGTGCACAGTAGAGAAGATGGTGGTTTACGAACTGGCTATAAAGGTGTATGGCTCAAAACAGGCTGGAAGTGAAGAGTGGACATACTCTCTTAAAAAAACTTAAGGAAGTTAATTTACTATGACTACTGGTTTCCAATTTAATGATGCTTGCCTTACAGTTTTGTTTGTGGTAGTAATGGCATATAATTGATAGATTTAATCTAACACAAACAAATAGCAACAACAACAAAACCAATCAAGAAAGGAGAAAGAAGAAATACTTATGCCCAAGGTGAATTCTAATTATTATCCCCAGAGGCCGACAGGCTGCCCTCACAGATAGAGTGCTTTCGTTAAGAGACTGTAAACATTTTCCACAGTGCTTCTAGGGTGCCCCCTGACCCTGCCCCCCAAAAAACTGTCTAGAAGAGGAATAAACCCAGTTAATAAAACCTTTGCAGTTATAAACATCTTGACTCTTGATATTAAGACCTGACACCAACCAGTCAGTGCAACTAGTCATATGACATTTCCTACTCATTGAAGCATATGCCTCTGGGGAGAGAAAGAACCCCCGCGCCCAATCGAACGGCCTGGATCTTCGCTTGTTCAAGGGCATACAACTAACAGTTACACAGTGAAGAAAGCAAAATCAGGAGGTGTGTCTGAGCAGTTCTCTTTCAGTCCTTACAGTTAGGAGGTTACGGACGACAAGCAGAGCCTGCACCCTTGGGGCGGGAGAGAGGAGAGATGGGGCTGAGTGCAACAGCTCGGGGCCCCCAAATGAGTCCTATGCCCCAGCTTCAAACAAACTGCTAAGGGAGGTGTCCTTCAGACTGCGTTCTGGCTCCAGACTGCTCACAGGCCAGGGGCCAGCCACGGCACAAACCAGCTCAGCTTTAAGCCACGGCACAAACCAGCTTACTAGGTGAGAAACAAATGAGCTTATTTTTGATAGAAATTTTTTGAGCCACTAATTTACAATGGAGATAGAGGCTTACTAAAAGGGGTGAATAATAATCTTCCCACTACAATTTTCACCACAATATTGAACATATTTTGGTAATATATTTTCTTTGTCTGGACCACCAGATGACATTTGGTGAATTGCACATTAGAAGTTCACCTACACCGTTTTGACTTTCACTTTGCCCCAGCTTTCAATTTGTTTTAAATACGACATACGGTTTTCTTTAAAAGCAGTGACGGAGCTTTGGAATGGACACATTTGAAGGTTGAAAAATGATGACTTCGACTGCAACATTACATTAGTTAGGAGTTACCAGGCACCCAAAAGCCACGAGTCTGTCCACAGAGATCTACTGGGCAAGCAACCATGAGCTGGAGGTGAGAGGGTTGCGGGGAATCACACACACCTTCCAGCTTAGCGCTCTCTCTTTGGCAACACTGAGTGGTGTCAGGCTTTGGCTTTCAGCTGCACCCCTCTACAGATGGGGCTGACCTTGAACCCACCCATGTTAGCTGATTGATGACAAAGTCATTTACAATCCACAGGGTTCTCTCATCCACAAGATTCTCTTTTTGAAAAACAACAACACGTACTGTTAAGATGCTTATTTTGTAAGAGAAATAAACAGATCAAGGAATTAAAACAAAGCAAGACAAAGTTCAGATGTGCAAGGTCCACAGCACAGTAATACTGCTGGCTGAGCAGATGGGGGTCCTGTGTCCAGCCCAGGTGGGTGCAGCTCGGGGGAGCTCGAGAAGGGAAAAAGATCATTCAGACCGGCTAGTTTTTTGCCCTCTCCCAGCTTCTGTGTCCCGTCACTTCCTAAAGAGTCAGAAGTAATGGCATTTCCAAAGCACCCCAACTCTGCTTACACCTCCAAGCAGAAAACTAAACTTCAAAAGCTAACGCTCATCAAACAAAAAACTCCCAAACCAACCAAAAGATTCTTCGGCTTTCCTTATAATGTATTGTTAGCTAATATTCTTATATAGGCAATAATTTACATTACGTTTCAGAGGCAAGGGAAAATACTTGTGATTTAAAAAAGTATAAAATTCTCCAACAATATAAATGCGAGGAAACCTCTTTTTACAAGAGGCACGAGGTGTGTTAGACAGTATCAGTCAAAGAGCCTTCTTCCTCTGGGTCTCTGCTAACACTGATCTTGCTGATGCCTCCTGGGGGGGTCTTTAGCACCCACCCATCACCTGAACCCTGTGCCAGCTCCATTTTTGGTTCAAAGTGCCCAGCACCTTGCCTTCAGGCGGTGTTCGGGCCACTCGTGGTTTGGTAGTTGTGGAAATGAAAATACACTATTGCATAGATGAGCTTTCACATACCTGCTTGCTCAACAACTGACAAGAGCTATGGTTTCATGGCAGGGATCTGTAGCAGGCTTTCTGGAAAATGCTTTGCTTTGAAGCTAGCTAAGGAGGAAAGTTTCCATACTTAAAATTCCTAGAATTTCAAGCTTTCCGCTTTTAAAAATTGTTCTGTGTGTCTTATAACAAAATACATATATATGTGTATATATACACACACGTGTAATATCTTTCAAGCAAATGTGATCCTGTATCTCATAGCAAACCAAAACAATAAAAAACGAATAATAAAAAAAATACCTCTGGCATTATGCACACTGAACACTGTAAAAGAAAATATACTGGGAAAAAATGCCAACAGCTCACTCTTGATAAAAATCACCTGTGACAGAGAGAGAGCAAGAGGACCTCACCCAACTCACTTGAACAATAGAATTTCCTCCCCCTAAGATCACCGCAGTGAAGGTGAGGTGGGGCTGACATCCTCCCTGGCAAGCAGGGCGGTGGTCCTACAGTGACTTCCCTACAGGGTGGTGCTCCGCCCCCGCCGGGCCGGGCAGGGAGACACCAGGCTGTGTGGAGCACAGTTTAAGTGTCCGCCAGGGAGCACAGCCTCTACGCTACGTGCAGGAAACAACAGTTCCCGCCCACCAAGAAATTTCCTAAGTTTAGTGTTAAAAAGAAAAACAAAACTAAACCAGGCTACACTAAACTCCTCCTGCCCCAAACAAAGCAAATAACAACAAAGCAGAAACAACAACAGAAAAACTGACCCGATTATCTTCTCATCGGTTCTTAAGTCCCAGACTTGCGCTGTGGGAAAATGGGCGAGGCCCGGGCCAGCGGGAGCGCAGTCCAACCTTCCCGCGGGGTTGCTGGTGGAATCCCTACCACGCAAAGTATCCGTAACAGCTCGCTTCAAAACCAGCGCCTGATGGAGCCCACAAGTAACAGGTGGTTTGTTTTTGTTTTTCCCCTTCCCCTTTTAAAGTTATCTAAAAAAGGTGATTGCCCCTCCAAAATTAGTACAAAGTTAAAAGAAATGCAAACTAGCGCCGCCCTCCTCCAGCACAGCACCGCCGGAGGCTCACACACACTACTTGGCGTCCCGTGCTGGGCCTCCTTTCATTGGGTTAAGGCAGTGGTTTCCACAGGTCGGTTCAGAGACAGAAGCATGGTCCGTGGCAGCTCGGTGTGCACCTCCAAGGAGTTCTTGTTTCGTTCCCTGAAATGAGCGCTTTTTGGTTCAGAACCCCAAAGGCGAGGTCAGGACCACGGGCTCCCTCCTGGCACAGGATCAGTTAGCAGCTGGCGCTCGCTCACGTCAGAGAAACAGCGCACCTGCCCGCTTTTGTAGGTTTTTACTCAAAAGTCATCAAGTTGGTAGGAACCTAAGGACAAACAAAGGGGGACACACCAGAGGGTTTTAAATGCGGTCTTTAAGAGCCGTATTTCTGATCTTCTCCCGTCAGTGAGCCGCCCAGATGCTAAAATCTGTCTGACCTAAGCTGATAGTTTATGAATAAAGACTGCAAGACACTAGACCATCTTAGAGAGAACAATCACTGAGCTGGGTTCATACACACTCTCTAGTACACAGACATCTACTAGGCAGGAGACCCTGTGGGGACCAACACAGGGGCTCAGAGAAAAGCCTAAGCAGGGCTGGGCAGGGGTAGATTTCACACGTACGCTTGTCACTGTTTACTTTTCTCACTAGCTGTGTTATAATGTATAATGCCTTTGTGCACATTTTCTAAATCTCGCACAGATAATTTTTAACACTACTAAGAATTTCTTTGAGAAGTCATGGTGGGTGTAAAAATGCAAAAGAGCAAAACTACATGAACTCAGACCCGACACTTCATAAACTGGAAAATCAATAGGCTGTGTCCCAGCTTACTGTTTATAGACAGAATACTGATGAATCCACTAGTCAGAGGACTAAAGCAAGTTTCACTTTGTTAAACAAAGCAAAGCATGCCTTATACTTAAGCCAGCTTCCCAAAGTTGGGCTGGGTCAAGAGTTTCATATGGGAGTGGCCTGGCCCCTTATAACATTTAAAAAATATATGAAAAGTTTTATTGGCATACCATTCATACATCATACATTTCAACAGTTCAATCACATTAAGAACAGTTGTACATGGTTTAACAGTTCTCCCACTTCAATCATTTTCTAAAAACCCATGGTACTCATAAAAAATGTACCTCATTGGATGTACACTGGTATAGACAGGAATTGGAAACACAGGGAATCCAGGACAGATGATCCCTTCAGGACCAGTGGTGAGAGTGGAGATACCAGGAGGGTGGAGGGAAGGTGGGGTAGAAAGGGGGAACTGTTTACAGGGATCTACATATAACCTCCTCCCTGGGGGACAGAGTACAGAAAAGTAGGTGAAGGGAGACATCGGATAGTGTAAGACATGACAAAATAATAGTTTATAAATTATCAAGGGTTCACGGGGGGGGGGGGGAATTGAGGAGGGAGGGGAAAATAAGGAGCTGATACTAAAGGATCAAGTAGAAAGCAAATGTTTGGAGAATGATGATGGCAACAAATGTACAAATGTGCTTGACACAATGGATGGATGGATGGATTGTGATAAGAGTTGCACGAGCCTCAATAAAATGAGTTTTTAAAAGTGCACCTTATTATTTCTTCACCTCTTCTACATTGTCAAATTGTGTCCTTTCATGTCCCTTTTTATTTGCAGAAAAAAAAACAGTCACATGGAGCAAGGTCAGGTGAGTCAACTGTGTGGGGTGAGAGGCATGCTGTTTTTTCACAAAAACTGGTTGGTGCACCGAGATGGCTGTGTGAGCAGGTGCATTTGTCTTGGTGGACAAACTAGACCCACATCTGCCACAAATTGGGCTTTTATGGTTGCACACTGTTACACAATCTTTTCCAAACCTCTAAACAGAGAGCTAGATTAACAGTCTGAGCTGGTGGAATGAACGCTAAGTGCACTATGCGTCAACATTTTCATTTGTTCGGGAAGCTGATGGACGTACAGAACGAGGTTTGTCACCAATCGAGATTTTACCTTTTTTGCAATGAGAAAACCACTCGTCCACTTGAGTTTCCCCATACTGCTGTTCTTGTGAGCTGTGTTCAACATCACAGCACTTTGTGGCATTTTTCCCAAGAAGGAAACAAAATTTCACAGATGCATGCTGTTTTTTAAAATCGGTCATCACAAAAAATGAGGTTTGAGTGAAACTGCCTTCATGAAAAATATCCACTGTGACCAGAGAGAACTTTCCCAGGCAACGGCACTGGGTGCACTAACTCAGAGCAAGTTTCTGGATGCTTGCCTAGCAGGAAAAATGTTTACTAAGAAAGTTCTGCTCTGCCTAGCACAATTCTGTTTTTTTAGGGGGGGACCCCCTCATATGCAAACAAGCAAACAAAAAGACTGACAGACAAGTAGCTGACGTGGTCAGCAGCAAGGTCCAATGGTAAGAGCTAAAGTACTCTGGACCTGATGTCAGTGTACTGACACTGTCTAAGTCTTGAAATCTACTTTTTCCCTTCTTTTTAAAATAAGGCAGAATGGAAAGAGGATGTACAGCACAAAGGTGAATCTGGGAAGGATTAGTACAGGGGAGAAAGGTCTGTTTCCTCCCTTCTGTCCCAGATGCTACAAAGGTAGGGACAAAGGTGGGACAGACCTCTGTGCTAACAAGCACTGCTCTCCACACGTGTGCAAGAACAAAGTTACGCGAGAACAACATCTACTCCAACAATAGTGAGAAGAAGCGGACTTCAAGGACAACGACAGCACGAGCTAGGTCCCAGTCCAACCATCCCCTTACTGGTCCAGCCATGAAACAAGTCATCGGGCTCCTCTGAGATCCACCTTTTAGCTCCACTTAGGAAAAAAGAGGAGGAGGAGTGGGGAGTGGAGAGCAATTTAGATCCTCATAATATTGACACACGAGAAATACGTTTGTTTTATAAACATTGCCTTAGTTTATTCAATATTAGCTATTGATAACACTTTTATACTTTTGTATCATCAATACCCTGTCAGTGATTTTCAAGTGATGTTCAACAAAATTTGGTTCTAACAAGGGTATAGACATTTCCCAGAATGCAGTGGTGTTTCCGGCCCGTCTGCTCCGCCAGCAGCTCGCGGTCCCATCTAACTGTGCAACAAGCGTCTGGGAACAACACTAGCACTTCCTTCCCTCTGGAAACAGGGGGTCTTTGAGTCACTTCGTCTTTGAGTAAAATAAAGACAAACCAACAAGAAAACTCAAAAGGGGTCTTGGTTTCCCTGCAAACACGAGTCCTCCTCAAACCAGGGGAACAAGCAAAGATGAACCAAAAGAGGCTTTTACTAACGAGCCATCGTTGTAAACCTTCTCTGCCATCATGCCCCCTCGCCACTCACTACATTGCACCCACATGGGTGTTTTGCTCTATTCTGAACACTTCCAGCTTATTCCAGTAGCTCACCTGTTGTCTGTTACTTTGGCAGGCTGCACTCAAATGCTTACACCACAGCATTGCATTCATCTGACTGCCAGCTTGAAACTTGTATGAATTTCCTAAAATGATCAAAACAAGGGGAAATGATTACAAAATAATTAAGAGTAGGGCCCAATAAACCTGCCAAATATCAGAGGCCAATTGAACCAGACTACAGTTCTCCCGTTTTTTCCCCAAACAGAATCTTCTAAGCAAACACATTGAAATGCTTACCTCCCCCCCCCCCCCACTTCATGAAGTCTGCTTTGCTATTTATAAATTAAAAGAGAAGTCATGTTGTTTCCATACATGACTCTTTGGAGTAAAATGCACCCAAATAAAATGGCTGCCTGGAGCCTCTCAGTTTGTATCTTGTGAGCCAGACGACAATGCTCAGTTCCTCATAGTCTAGAATCAAGCTAAGTCATAGTGTGAATGTCGTGTTGCTACATGCAAAAATGCCCTCGCATATCGAAGTTAAACATTTTTCTATTTAATCCAAGTAAGAATCAATGAAGAAGCCCTTGTGGTACAAATGATTAAGCCTTCAACTACAAATGGCTGGTGGTATGAAGCCCGTCAGCAACTCCGAAGGAGAAAGAGCTGGAGTTCTGCGTCCACCACGGTGACAGCCAGAAAACCCTGTGGGAGGGCAGACCGTGGGAATCGACTCGACGGGGCTGAGCCAACAGCTCCGTCAACAAGGCTTTTAGCCTTCACTTAGACCAGACGGGAGCATTACAATGTCTAGATCTGCCGAGGCTCAACGGGAAAGGTCTAGGAAGGCATCGTTTTCTCTTGTAGAGCCTTAGAAATTCATCAGTGTTGTCTAATGTTGGTGGGTCAAACGAATCAGCCCAGCTACAGGAGGAAGATGGCGTGCCTGCTCCTGTAAATATTGACAGTCTGGAAAACTACTTCAAGTCCGAGCTGACTCAATGGCAGCGGGTGGTAGTCTTTGGTACCCGGCCTCTCA
Organism: Tenrec ecaudatus; assembly: GCF_050624435.1. Lineage (NCBI taxonomy): Eukaryota > Metazoa > Chordata > Mammalia > Afrosoricida > Tenrecidae > Tenrec > Tenrec ecaudatus. Next base: position 192,409,221 of record NC_134530.1, on the reverse strand, counting down.
GGAGCACTGTGGCAGAGTGGTTAAGTGCTCAGCACTCAAAGGAAGGCTGGCAGTTCAAACCCACCAGCAGCTTGGCATTCTGCCTCTGTGCGAGAGGACCACCTCGGACGCCCCTGCAGTGCTACTGCTAGAGCATCGTTTCCAGACTTATCTGGCCTGCTGCTTTTCAGAAAAAAAAAATTACTTGTATCCCCCTCCCCTCCCCGCCAATAATACAAACTTTGGTATGGTATAGCCCATCAAGGATAAAGTGTAGATACTGTTTCCCCTGCACCCCCATCCCACCTGGGGTGGGATTACTCACTTTGGAAACACCAGTCCATAGGGTTAATGAGTCGAAATGGACTTGTCAACAACGGGAATAGTTTTGTAGAGTGTGTGTGTGTGTGTGTGTGTGTGTGTGTGTGTGTGTGTGTGTTTATGCGTCTGAAGCCCCTGCATATGGCTGACTGTAGGTATTAAGGCGAGAAGGTAATCAATGGAGACAAGAAAAGATTTGTGTATTCTAGGCTACTCTAAACTCAGTGACTTACTCATTTTTCATTGATCTAAAATATGTTTAAGTTTCTTTCGTTGTTAAAGCATTTTAAGACTGTATTAACACACATAAGAAATACTTGCCATTTTAAGTGCAGAATTCTGAGACAGCAATGGCATACGTACACCATATTTCACAACTGTGCACACTACTCACTTCCAAGTTTATCAACACACAAACAGAAACACAGTATACACTCAAGCCGTAGTTCCCAACCCTCCCTGCCTACGTCCAGGCCCTGGTAACCACTAATCAAGGTTTGGTTCTATGTATCTGTTTATTCTAGACTCCCCCGGAATAAAGAGAATTAAAGCTTTGAAACATGCTACAACAGATGGGCCTTGTAAACAGTGAGTGAAGTCAGTCAGACAAAAGGGCAAATGGCCTATCGCCCCACTTCTCTGAAGTATCTAGACTTTGTTCATCAGTCATCTGCTGATGGACACTGGATAGCTCCACTTTGGGGCTATTGTGAGTAACACTGCAAAAAAGACCTAAGTTATTTCCAAAGTATCTTAAAACACTTTACTCTCCCCTTTAATTGCTCTGGAGGCTGACTATATTTGGACACTGGACAGCTTTTCTCTGAGATTCTAAAAACCAAGTAACTTTTTCACTTTCAAAAACATTTTTCTCCAACAAATGCTCTGCTAGCTCAGTACTATTGTTTTGCTTACTGAATGTAGATGCAGAAATTATGTCAATTTTAATACTACATAATCTAGTAATAATAAAGGAGGTCTGTAATCAAGCTGGCCACGGTTATTAACGTCCATTTTCCTCTTTCTCCGGCGAGCATGCGCGCACACATGGAAAAGCAAAGGAAAACAGCACAATGTGTAACTAATCCCACTAAAATGATCTAATTAAAAATCTAACTGTCTGAATAGTGCCTTTGGGGTTTTGGAGTGTTAGGGACTTGAGTTCTGCATCGAGAGACCAGAGTCTTTAGTGTGTAAATCAATGTATGCAATGTCAAAATAAGACAAATGTGCTATCACCCCACTTCAGTTCTACGGTGGAAGATTCTGGGCGGGCAGGAGGAAACGGCCTTTCCGGCTGCCTCTGTGGAGCTTGCCAACCAGCTGGCAATTGTGACGAAGAAAACACGGCCAGGGCTTCACCATTTTTACTAGGGACTGTGGTGGCAGGTATCCACCACAGACAGCCTTGGTGCAGGGGGGGGGGGGGGTCAGCTGGGGCAACAGATAATAAATAATTTTATGTCAAAAATGTCGGGGTGGTTTCCAACCTGTCAATCAGGTCACAGTGACAGTATGGCCTTCCCATAAAGAGGGGCCTGGGAACCCCCTCTTCTCACAACCTGCTTGCTGGCCACCCTGAGAACGGCTTGCTCCTGGTTATGTTTCCACCAACCATGGACCCACAGGACTTTGCATGTGGTGTTCCTGCATTCTGCATCTTTGTATGTGATTGCGTGAGTCTGTTACAGACTAACACGGGCCGGATGGACTTGAAAGCTGGACTGGGCTAGGGCATTTTCTGGATATATAATTACTTCTGGACATAAGCCATTTCTTACACATGTGAGCATCGCTGGATTTCTCTCTCCAGTCACCCCGGCTGAACACGGCTGGTGTGACTGAACCGTAGACACGCTGCCTTCCAACTCCTCTCATTGGCTTCACAGACCAACCCCCCCAACAGCCAGCCTTCCAATTCTCAAATGCGTACCGAAGGGGCTTCCAAAAGCTCACGGAAAATGGAAGTGAAAGAGACGGAAAACTTTCCATCAACTATGTGAAGCCCCTTGTAGACGCTGTGAAGTATCATAACTACACATATTTGGAAAGTGACTGACACCAAATAGCCAAGTAATATAATTAAAATTAACTGAATGGGAACCTTAGAACAAACAAACTTCTGCCACCCTCAGGACTTAAGAGAATGCTGTATCTCAGTGAACGGCTACGACCGATGTGGCAGATCTGAGATCTTAAAGTATTTTAAAGAAGCTGACCGAGTGGCTAGTTCATTTCATTCTCTTCCTTCCTCGCTTCTCCCCTTTTCGTTAGCCTCAAGGGATGGACCTGGGCTTCTGACCAAGAAAATCCATCTAAAGCACTTAAGGTATTATTAAAATCCATAATGCAACCTGCCTTCCCCAGAGATACCACCACACCAACCCTTCACCCTGCCCCCTCTGTACGTTACATGAGGTTCTGGTCTTTAGAAAGTTAAGCCCGAGCAGTACCTTATAAACCCGTTACCCTAACAAGTCACCTTTCTCTGAGTCAGTGAGCAAGAAGAGATCTGGGTGTCCGGGGTCATCCGCCATCAGCACCATCCATCCCACCACAGACACGTACTTATTGGATGTTGACTTGAACTGAGAGAGGGAGGAGAGAGAATTAACGGAGATACAACATGCATGGCTCATGGGAAGCAAAAATTAAGAGTTGGGAGTTTCTTGTCAGCTTCTCTTAATGAGAGGTAAGGTCTGTGACTTCATGCTGGCCCAAGTCTGGGCAGGCCTTTTATTACTCAAGCCCTCTCGGGAGTTTCCTGTCTCCAGACCTGTCCCAGCGTCTGCTCATCATCGAATCCCACCTGTCCTAGCCTCTGGCCCTGAGAGTCTTTTGGGGGATATGATACATTAACCTGTGTAGTCTTCTCCCCCCCTCCCCTGGCCCGAGTGACTGTCCTTGCTACCTGCCCCTTTCACAGAAAACAGTTTCTCACAGAGTTGTTATCTTGGAGCCCATGACTTTGATAACTAGCAGATGACTGAGCCAATCACCACGTTAACAGGCTAAGGAGGGGGAAGAAAAAACAAACAATCTACTCAAGAGATTAAAAGGACTGCTTCCTTAATCAAGAATATAAAATCAAAACCTGCAAAAAACTAAAAACCCAAAGGCATACAAAAACCAAAGTAAACACAGCAGGAAAGAGCAGCCTTGAGGTGAACACACTCGGAGTGAAACGTCACAAGGACTTCAGCATCAGCTGTGAGGCAAGGAGTCCCTGGTGCTGCTTCTCCTTCAGTGACCGCTAGGGCCACACTCAACCGCACTGCCACGGAGTCGATGTTGACTCATAGCAAACCTATGGGACAGGGTAGAACTGCCCCGTTGAGTTTCTGGGACCACAACTCATTATGGGGAGTAGAAAACCTCGTCTTTCTCCCAAGGAGTGGCTGCTTGTTTTGAACTGCTGACCTTGCAGATGGCAGCTCAATGTGTAACCACTACACCACCAGGGCTCCTCGTGTTTTTTTTTTTTTAAAGAATATACATTAGAGACCAATCAATTCCATGTGTTTAAGCCTCCAACCACTCCACCCCACCCCCAATTAATATAAAGTATCCGTCACAACGTCCCCAACATGTTCTATAAAATAGGGTGTGATGCTGTTGACATGTTGTGTAAAGACCTATTAAGTACAGTTAGCCCCTGTACATTCTGTAGTTAAATATCTGGATGGCCTATTATATATATTAAAGGCTTATAGAAGATTGGTGGACAAAGCCCAAGGTCTGTGTCCACTGGGCATAGGAGGCTACCTTGTCAGGAATTGCTGGGCTGGGCTACATGGGAGCTTTGCACACATCCAGGCAGGGGGTGGTGGTGTGCATGGGGGATGCAAAGGAAGTGGCTTAGGGACTAGGAGTGAGAATTCCAGGAGTGGTACAGCCACTGTCTCATCACCTGGAATCCAAGTTGTGTCCTGGCCTGGGCAGCGCCCAGCACGAGACTTGGCGTGCAGGTGAAAGAATCCAGGAAGAAGCACGAGAGGGGGCACCGAGGAACTGGGAGGCACCCTGGGGCCACACTGCTTGAGATCTTCAAAACCATTCCACCCATGGCCATCGACTTGATCCTGAGTCAGCACAGCACCGAGTAAAACTGCCCCCGTGGGTTTCTGAGCCTATAAATCGTCACAGGAACAGAAAGGCTCATCATTTCTCCTCAGATCAGCTGGTTTGAACTGCCAACCTTGAGGTGAACAGCCCAACTTGTGGCCCATGGCACCACTAAGGCTTCTGTAAACAACTGGGGGTGTGGGTGGGAAGCTGTTTTCCTTTTAAAAAGACAGAACAAAACCATCTCTGGCACGCTGGGTGGCTGTGGGTTGGATGCTGTCTGGGCGCGGAGCAACTGCTAGCTGCATATACTGAGAACACACAGAAGCGGTGTCACTTCAGCAGTGGCTTGTGCTTTTCCTCCTCCAGAAACGTCGAAAGGCCACTACAGTGATTATTCGAATATCTCTGGTCTACATTTTTGCCACATTGAATTCTGAAGTGAAGACGCAGACAAGACACTAAGCTTCAGCACAGATCTTCTAAGAAGAATAAATGCCTACATACACAATGCCATTATCTTACTCAAGAACTCTCCCAGGCCGACCCAAAGGCCATCTTAAAATCTCCCCAACTGTCTCAATGACGAGTGTAGCTTTAGGAAGCTTAACTCTAGGGTTTAACCCAAGTGCGAGAGAGCGCTGTATGCATCGCATCTCTTCCTCCAGACTGACAGGAAAGATAGATATGGATTTGCTTCTTGATTCTGTCCTATGTTTATATATTTTCTTTAAGCTTTCCAATCTTAACTAGAAAAGATGGAACTGTATTTCATTCCTGGCATTCACATAAATCTGATTTCCTTAGGACCTACTATGTTCTAATTTTTGAACACTTAATACGTATTAGTTGTTAGAAACCACAACAGTTAAAATCCCGAGCTATCACAACATGCCAGAAATTCTTAATCCGTAACAAGGCCAAGCAGACAGTAGCTGACAAACTCAAGCATCTTGTAACTTCTTGAATTTGGCCTCTAATTCAAGCTAGGGAAAAAAGTTTAAAATTATTTTGAATATTTGCTACTTTATAATAGTTGTTGTTAGCTGCCACTGAATCCATTCAGGTTCATGGCGACCTTGGGCACCACTGTGTTCTGGAATTTCCATTCTTCTCAGGGTTATCTGTGGGTTGTCACAGTAGATTAAGTGCCATCCGTGTGTAAGGAGCCCTGGTGGCACAGTGGGCTAGGTACTGCTCTGTTACTCATAAGGCCAGCCACTGGAAACCACCAGCTGCTCCTTGGGAAAAAAGGAGGCTTCCTACTCGGTCTCAGAAACCCACGGGGAAGTTCTATCCTGTTCTAGAGAGTCACCATGAGCCGGCATAGACTCGGTGGCAGTGAGCTGAGGGAGAAGTGACACCCAGCCAACAAGGATCTCAAAGTGATCAATGACAAATCACTTGCTTTCTATTCGAGGATTTGCAGTATCCCATTTTCCTCCTTCTCTCTTCTGGTTTCTTTGCTGTGGGCCGCTGACAGCACCCTAATGTGACACAGAATCTCCCCTCAGGGTTTCCTGCTGTCATCTTTTCTCCTAAAGAGCTTCTGGTGCTGGGTTCCAAATGCCACCTTCTCTGTAGCCACAGAAGGCTTCAGACCTGGTCCATGGGCTGCGAGCGGACTACTAAGCAGAGGCAATGACTCTGTCACATACTGCAGTGAAACTCATCTATAGAACACCATTGCACGTGGGCCGCAGTCAATTAAAAACAGTAACAGAAAACTCACAGAATGGGATGTACCCCTGATGGGGGCCCTTCGCCTCCATTGTAACAACAAAAGTGAGCAAAACTAACGTATGAACTAAATAAAAGCCAGTGCTTAAGAATACGTCAGGGGGTTTCCAAAGACTTCTGGGAAAAAGGAATGAAGAGATAATCACACTTTCACAAACTTTTTCACGGCCCCTTTTACATGATTACCAAAAAAGGTTAAAATTGAAACAGGGTCTCACTTAAGGAAACATGATGAGATTTGAGATTTAAAAGCAGTCACTAAGGTGACATTCAGGAGAGTGGTGGGTTGTGGAGAGGATTCTTGCAGACAGACAGCGGGTGTTGCTGAGGCTGCTAGTAGCCCCTCTGTACCTTTTTTTGGTTTGAGAACAGAAATAAATTGGATTAGAATGTGGAAACCAAACCACCCTCTCCACAAAACAAAACAACTCACAACATATTAGGACTATTATTTTTGGATGGGCCCGGGGACAGGTAGTTAGAAGGCACCTGAGGGAGGGAAGGTGGGAACAGTCATCAGACTGCAGACCTGGGAAGACCAAGGAGACCCTGTGGAGGGTGGGGGATGAGAAATTCAGGGTAAAGAGAAGGTGTAAAGTAGTGAAATGAGGTGGGGGAGGAGACAGGGTATAAGGAAAGTACTTTTAGAAACATGAAGAGGCTGTAAAAAAACAAAACAAAAAAACCCTATACCGACAACTTAAGAGTCGGAATACTTACATGCTTTCTTTCTGTAGCCTTTAGAGATTTGGCAGCATAGTAAAAAAGCTGGGTCCCACACAAAGCTGCCCAATATTTTGTCCAGGATGCTACCTGCAGAAGACAAATACACGAATAAACCACTAAGCCGACCCTGGTCTGTTTTTCTAAATTGTCACAGCACCAAGGGCCTTCAAGCTGCACTCTACCTCTAGTGACACCTTCCGCATTACCATCAAGTGGTTCACAGCAAGCCAGGTGACGCCGAGGCACTGCCTCAGGGGCTTTCCAAGGGACAGTCTCTAGGGATCATAGCGAACTATGGATAGCCTTGAGGAGAAGGGGACTCCAGAACACAGGCACATGGATCAAGAGGCAGGCGTGCACACTGAACAACGGCAGCCAGCATGTTTTAAAATCAGGAAGGGTGCACACAGCAGAGTTGTATCCTCTCACCACAGCTATTCAATCTGGATGCTGAGCAAATCGTCCGAGAAGCTGGATTACATGAAGAAGAAGAAGGGGCATCAGGGTCGGAGGAAGGCTTAGTAACACCCGGTGGGATGCAGATGACACAAGCTTACTTGGCTGAAAGTGAGGAGGACTTGAGCACTGGCTGATGATGAAGATCATGGATTGCGACCCAACTCCTCACAAGTAGATTAATAGGTAACACCATCATAAATGGAGAAAAGGCTGAAGTTGTCAACCTTTTGGATCCACAATCAGTGCTCCTGCAAGCAGCGGTCAAGAGCGCAAGCAATGCCCGGAATGAGTAACCCCCGCTGCACAGGACTCTTGAGATTGCTGGAGAGCAAGAATGTTACTTTCAGGTCTAAAGTGCGCCTACCCCAAGCGCTGGTATTTTTAATTGCCACATACACATGCAAAATTGGACACTGAATAAAGAAGACTGAAGAAGAATCGATGCACTTTAATTATGGTGCTGGTGAGCAATACTGAAAGTGCCACGGACTGCCAAAATGGAGGGGTGGTGAGAGAGGAAGGCCCTTGAAGGGAAGAATGGACCTACAGTGGTCCAACATAGGAACTGTGAGGGTGGTGCAGGACGGACCGGGCAGGGCTTTGTTCCATGGTACATGGGTCACTAGGAGCTGGTACTGACGCAATGGCACCTAGTAACAACACGAATGGATGCAGACTGCGCCGTCTTTCTCTTGCGGAGCGGGTAAATTCCAGCTGCCGACCTTGCAGCTAGCAGCCTCTGCCACCAGGGCTCCTTGGTTCAAACCTTAGACTCCAAGTCGAATTCCTGACGATCACTCCCAGCTAAGGCGCTCTAATACTCGTACTCCCACTTTTTAATATTACCTAGTGTTTTCTACTCCATCCTGATGTTCTTCCTTTCTCTGAGTCTAGCCTACATCCCACAGCCCAACCCTATAATAATCACTCTCATCCAGGCACTTTAATTCCTGTCCCTTTCTCCTGATAAGGCCCTAATCCCAGTTAAATCTAATCCTCTGAGTACTTGGGTCCACATACCAACAGCTGAAATCTTACAGTCGTGACGACTTATAAAATTATCATCACCAATCTCAAGCAAAGATTGTAAAACACTTTCAAGAAATCTCATTGCACTGTTTCACTGCTGCTTTACCCTCAATCTCCTCATTCTCACCCTGCACACGGGTCTCGCTGATCTTCCCAGGTCTGCAGTCTGAGGACTACCCCTCCGTCCGTCCCTCTGTCCTTCCCTCCCTTCACGCCGGTGGCATCTCACTACGTCTCCTGACCGAACAGAAGTGGTTCCAGCTCTAGCTTTGAGAACGGTTACTCTCCAGTCTCGATTTTCCTAAAGCTATTGTTAAGGTACTTCTTAACAGTACACACTTTCAGGACTCGTTAAGAAAGCTTTTTTTAAAAAATTAAATACTTTTATTGGAGGCTCTTAACAGCTCTTATCACAATCCATACATTCATCCATTGTGCCAAGCACATTTGTACATATGTTGCCATCATCATTTTCAAAGCATTTTCTTTCTACTTGAGCCCTTGTAATCAGCTCCTCAATTTTTCCCGAAGAAAGTTTTTTTTTTTTATAAGAACTAATTTAAGGGTCAAAATTAGTTGACCCCTAACTGCCACTGAGTGGATTCTGAGTGTCCCTGGAGGCTAGAACAAATGGCTGCTGTGGGCTTCTGAGGCTGCCGATGGTTTCAGAAACAGAAAGCCTTGCCTTCTTCCCACGGAGCCACTCATGGATTCTAACCCTAACCCTGTGGAGAGCAGCCTGATAGACAATTTAGTGCTTAACACTGTCATTTAGAGAAAGCACGGCGAAGCAAATACACACTTTGGATGATTTAGAATCTACCATATCTGGTTGGATGGCAATTGCTTTTGTTTTAACTTGTAAAACAAGACCTGTGCGGGTTCAAAGATTAAGGTCGCCTTATGTGTGTGTACAACTTGGATGATGAATGAAGACCAAAAAGAGTATTAAATGAACCACATACTGCCAGACAAATCAACAAATCTGTCTTTGAAGAAGTACAATCACAATGCTTCACCACAAGCAAATGTGGTGAAGAAAGCTGATGGTGCCCAGCTATATAAAGATAGAGCATCTGGGGTCTTAAAGGCTTGAAGTTAAACACACAGCCATCTAGCAGGGAAGTAACAAAACTCACACGGAAGAAGCACACCAGCCAGTGTGACCATGACGTGATGACAGGATCAGGTAAAAGGCATCAGAAGGCCTCAAACAAACAAAACAACATATAGTGAGAACAAGGGGGTTTACAGCAGAGTTCCAAAACCCATCTGTAGACAAAGGGACATCCCTCACAGAAGGGTCGCAAGGAAGGGATGAGTCAACCGGGGTTCAGTACAGCACTGATGAAGCACACAACAGTCCTCTGGTTCCCTGAGGCTTCCTTACCCCTCACTATCATGACCCCAATCCTGCCTTCCACTGCGGGCTAGGCCGGAGCATGTACACAGGTAAGAGCTCAGTACACATGGGATCCAGGTCAGATAAACCCCTTGGGAATGGGAGTGGTGATACCAGGAGGGTAGAGGGAAGGTGGGGAGGGGAGAAATCTTGGGGGAAGGGTGACAGCAATCAGTATGAGATATGAAAATAATAATTATTTATAATGTATCAAGGGGTCACAAGGGTAAAAAGAGGAGCTGATACCAAGGGCTCAAATAGAAAGTAAATGTTCAGAAAATAATGCTGGCAGCATATGTACAAATGTGCTTGATATAACTGATGCATGGACTGCTAGTAAGAGCTGTAAGAGTCCCCAATAAAAATGATCTTGTGATTAAAAAAAGAAGAAAACCAGAATGCTTCTTAGATGTGAGGATGACAAGACTTGATGCACTTAGGACATACCACGAGGAGAGACCAGGAAATATGCGTGGTAGACGGTCAGGGAAAAAGAGGAAAACTGACAACACGGGGACTGACGTGACTGTTGTGACAATATACTCAAACATGGCAGCAACCGTGATGGGCTGTTTCCCTTCCCCACCCAGGGTTGCTGTGCTGAAGACTAGGCTGTGCCCGGCCAAGCCATGGTGTTCTCAATCACCTCCTACGCACGTGACAGTTGGACGCGGAATAAGGACGACCACCCGACCCATGGAGGTGAAGATCACGGCAAGTGCCACGGACTGATCTGTCTCACAAGGAGGACAGCCAGAAAGCCCCGTACAGACAGGGACGGTGCGACCTCAAAGACTGCCAAGAAACCAGGCCCTGGAGAACCAGGACATCGTGTTTGGTCAAGTGCAGGGGCAACGGAAAAGACGAAGGCCTCTGCTGAGAGGGACGGACACCGTGGCTGCACCAATACACTCACACACGAGGAGAGTTGTGAGGGCGGCACAGGCCCGGGCAGTGTTTCCTTCAGCTGTGCACAGGTCGCCATGAGTTGGCATCTAACAATTACAACAACAGGACTGCTATGAGTCAGAACCAATCCGCTCGTACCTAAGAGCAACACACAATATGCATTTATATAAGGAGTCCTGTCCAATGCCAGGCTGCTAACCAGCCATGCTGCAGGAGAAAGATGAGGGAGTCGACAGTCTTAAGAGAGTCCTATGCTGTCCTGTGGGTCATTGGGAATCACAGTTAATGATGGCCGTTGGCTTTATATATTTCTATATATTTTTAGAAGTAGATTAAAATATAATAAAATCTTACTGTAGGCTTTTTGCCTTCTTTTAATAAAGTTTTTCTCCTGAGAACTCCTTGAATAGTAACAGCTCCTGGGTATAAATGTACTGCCAAATCTTCTGATTCTGCAGAACTATAAGTAGTGAAACGAAGAAAAAGGCATATCAGATCTTTTATCTCTAGTAATCAAGTCAATAACTTAAATAAAACAGTATTCTTAATTTAAAAATGCCTAATTTTATTCAGACCTGAGAAGACATTGAGAAAACAATGATTTATTGATCTGAAATTTATAAGCTGTCATAAAAGTTAACTAGGAAGTTATTAACATCAGCACATGGTTAAAAATATATACTTTATTACATATTCAAACAAACAATTTGGAAAGACTAGAACAATTCACCTTAGTAAAGATTAAATTAAGGATTTAAGGTTTGTCTTCTTAACATGCCCGACTGCATCACTGATGAAACCTTCCCCCCCGCCCCTCCCCCCATTAGAAATGTTCAGTTCTGGCAAAGAAAGGGAAAGCTTCTAATAGTTAAAGCATTTAAGTATGGAAAAATAAAAACAGCAGAAGCTCAGAAAAGGAAACCAACCAGCCAACCGACCAACAAACCAAGGCTTAATTTAACTCCGAAATAGCGGAAAATAACAAAGAACGGTAGAGATGAAAAAGCTTGGCTATCTGCCATCAATTTCAACGAGCTCGCACATGTTAAGTGTTTGGTTAAAGACTAATAGCTCCAAGGACAGGGTTGACTCCAGTGGTCAAGATTTCCTTTTCATACATCTTAAAGAAAATCATTACAAAGTAACCAAACATTTGAAAACATCTTTCCTGTAATTGCAACAAGAACAACTTCTACATGTGTCCATGAAAACATATCCACTCTGACACTCCTCCTCTTTCCTGGGGACAGACCAGCTGCAGAATCCCTGCAACAGTTTCCCCTCTCCGTACTTAGGTGTCTTCAAAGTGACACAGAGTCAGAAACCACTAGCAGTTCCCCCAGAGCACTATTGATACACGTAGGGAGGTCTCCGCAAGGTCATGAAGCTCACTGCTTAAGTTTGCCATTTGGTTGTATTTAGAACTGAATCAATCTCCCATCTGTTTCTTTTTCCATAGCTAATACAGTACTGAAAGAGACCTGGGTTACCTGCACTGAATGGACAACTGGATGAACAGGAGTTTAAATGTACAAATACTATTTAATGAAATAGAAGTGTCCAAATACAGGGCCTTGTAGCTTTTTGGGTTTTTTTTCCAGATGGATTTCAAAAGCCCATAATAAATGTAGATTTATTAGCAAAGAAAATGATTTAATGCAGCCTCCAGAACCACAAGCCGATTTTTGCTCAGCCCACAGCCAGCAGAATTAGAAAACCCTGTGCAGCCAAAAAGCTATCACCTTGGAAGCATTTAAACAAATCTGATAGAAAGATGCACGCTGTAAGCAATTCGCTTGGTGGACTGGAAAAGCACACTTCAAGTTTCTCTCTCTCAAACCTTGGGAAACAAATCTTCCTGGGCATTTTGTGCGCGAGCACCAAGGAGATGGGCGAGAAGAGGAGCGGCAGGCCGGCCCGGGTAAGCCGATCACCACTGCCAGAGCGGAGTGCTGCGGCCCGAGTGCAGGGGACATGTACCTGCTGGCCTTCACGTGGCTCCAGGAGCCATTCCGTGCCACTCTGGTCACCGAGCCGAGAGAATGGTATAATCTGTTCCTGTTGGAGCCCATTACAAATTGCATATATTACACATACTTTCACTCACACATGCATCGTCACAACGCACAGCAGTATAATAGTTCTCTGTGTAATACAGCTCTCTGATGTCTGCAAAAGATCCCTTATGTGTCTGCTTCTCTTTCTTCCTTAAAGCATGCAGCATCAGTTTGAATTTGCTTCTTCTTTTGTTTATTCTAGAATACTTTGGTGTCCAGCATATATCATACAGACTGTATATACTTGTGTATAAGCCGAGTTTTTCAGCACGTTTTTCATGCAAATTTTTGTGGTAAAATTAGGTGCCTCGACATTTTCCCAACATGGCCGCTCAAGACAAAGGAGGTGCATAAACAAATGTAGTGAAGAAAGCTCGCTGATGGTGCCTGGTTAGTAAAAGATAAAGCGTCTGGGGTCTTAAAGGCTTGAAGGTAAATAAGCGGCCATCTAGCTCAGAAGCACCAAAGCCCACATGCAAGAAGCACACCAGCCTGTGTGACCAGGTACCAGACATCAAAGAACAAAACATTTTATCAGTGGGTGCCCACCTTCCTGATATGATCGCTGAAGACAAATGTGTGCATAAGCAAATGTGGTGAAGAAAGCTGATGGTGCCCGGCTATCAAAAGATATAACATCTGGGGTCTTAAAGGCTTGAAGATAAACAAGTGGCCATCTAGCAGAGAAGCAACAAAGCCCGCATGTGTGACCACGAGGTGTCGAAGGGATCACTTATCAGGAATCAAAAGAAAAAAGTCTTATCATTGTAAATGAAGGTGAGTGCAGAGCACAGACCCAAAGCCCATCTGTAAGCAACTGGACACCCCTTTACTGAAGGGTCTTGGGGAGGAGACGAGTCAGTCAGGTTGCAGGGTACCAACAAGGAAAAATACAACTTTCCTCTAGTTCTTAAATGCTTCTTCCCTCCACTATGATGATCGAATTCTACCTTACAAATCCCAATTTTACCTTACCAGAGGATGCACACTGGTACAGATAGGAACTGGAAACACAGGGAATCCAGGACAGATGAACCCTCAGGACCAGTGTGAGAGTGGTGATTCCGGGAGGGTAGAGGGAAGGTGGGGTAGAAAGGGGGAACCAATTGCAAGGATCTACATATAACCTCCTTCCTGGAGGAATGGACAGCAGAAAAGTGGGTGAAGGGACACGTCAGACAATGTAAGACATGACAAAATAATAATAATTTATAAATTATCAATTGTTCATGAGGGAGGAAGGAGAGGGGAGGGAGGGGGAAAATGAAGAGCTGATATCAAGGGTTCAAATAGCAAATTTTTTGAGGATGATGGCAACAAATGTACAAATGTGCTTGACACAATGAATGTATGTATGAATTGTGATAAGAATTGAATGAGCCCCCAATAAAATGATTTTAAAAAAATCAGGTGCCTTGGCTGATATTCGGGTCGGCTTATACTCGAGTATATACTTCCAAAACTGTAATAAGAGAATCCAAGAGCGGTGTAAAACCAATTAATACCAAAACTTGAAAATACTTCAAAAATGGTTCTTTCTCTCTCACTATTTGGATGTCAGGTTTCATAGGATACCTCTGATTTAATTACATGTCCCCATGAAGTCACCTAAAAAGAAATATGGCCTACAAATTAAAAAAAAACCCCACGTGGGCCCAAATGCTTTCTATTTTCCTCCTTATCCTTTATGTTAAATCAAAGACAACTAATAAAAGAGATGAACTGAGTTGGAAAAACAAAACAAAAACACAGCCACTATTTTATTTCCACATTAACTGAAAAAGCCAATAAATGATAAAAATGGTATGAGTTAATATTTATCCAAAATGGCACTTAATGCTTATCAAACAAAGGAAACACATACACATAGTAACAATTCTGCTTCTTTGCCTGGGAAAAGGCAAAAGTAGCACTGCTGATAAATAATATTTAAAATAAAATCCACTATTTTGGCCTCCTTAAGCATGATATACTTTGTGTTCCTCCATTTATAAGGATATCAGAACAAAACTCGGCACACCTAATATTCAGAGCGGAGCCCTGGTGGTGTGGTGGCTATGTGTTAGACTGCCATCCGCATGGTTGGCAGTTCAAAACCACTAGCAGCATCTAGGGAGAACAGACTGAGTCTTTCTACTCCGGTAAACAGTCACAGTCTCAGAAACCCATGGGCGGGGTGGGGAAGGGGGGGTGTCACTATGAGTCAGCATTGACTCGATGGCAGTGAAAACATTCCGAATATGATTGTCCAGTTCCCTATGAACAAAGAATGTTTTAAATTCTAGTATCTGTTCATTTTTCATTATTTCAGGTCTGAACCTTGCTGACTGTCATTAGTTTAATTAGTTTAACAGCTCTCAAAAATTTCCAAGAGCCACTGATTTAAACTTGGCACAAACAGAATTTTAGCTGCAAATGTTTGCAAAGCAAAACATTTGTCATAAAAGAAAAATATTGTTTTGAGATTAGATGGTAACCCCATTAAACAACACTGTCTTCATCAGTCACCTGCTGGACGGGGACAGGTTACTGCACCCACCACCATACTAGGTCCGTCCATACCCAGCAACCCGGTAAGTGACTGTGTCAACCAGCGCCTGTCACCTACGGATGACAGTTTGTCGGACAGGCAGCAGATTATGGCTTTATGGTCTTTTGAGGTTCAGGGTGGGTGGCATGGGGAGTCTAAGACAATTTAGACAAACGCAGACAGCCTGCCAGAAGCAATGCCATGTTCTTTCCACTTCAGGAAAACCCAAATAAAGAGACTGAAAGCCATGTTTGGAAGAGAAATGGTATGTAAAAACAAACTGCTCAAAACCCAATCTAATCAGAGCAACACTTGTGAAGACTGATAATCAAAGAGTGCTGAGAAATATTGGTGCACCAGTAAAATCTTAGCCACATAATAGCCACGATATCTGTGTGGTTTCCTCAAGAACCAAGATCTAATTTTCTAATGGGATTGCCTAAAACTAATGGAAATAATTAGGATCGTTGTGTTCTAGTAAAACTGGTGCAGTTTTGTTTCAATACGGTATGTAAAATTCAAGCAGCAAATAGCATGTGCTTAAACAAGATATGTGCGTGTCTTGAATGTAGAAAACGTGGCCATCTTGTTACTTTGTGGCTTTGCCTACATAGAATAGAGCAATTATTATGGTAAGTAGTCAAGCATCTTGTGCTTGAAAAATAGAAATAATGAACATTTAGTGGGCAGCCACGACTTCCGGTGTTGGGCTACATTTTAGGGAGATTTTCTATGTGAAGTTTAAGACAACACATGCTATTTGCAGCAGGCAGGCAATAGTTGTATGGCTCTGCGCTAGCAGCGAAATGAGAAGGGGGCATGACCTATTAAGCATGTCATAGGAGAAATCTATTTACTCTGAGATAACTTGAAGTTTATGACAATTTAAATTCAATCTTCAACTACCTTTACTTACTATGTGGGGAAGTAATTATACTTAATTTTTTAAAAATACTTTTGAACACAAAAGTGCCTTGACCATAATTGGTTATTACTATTTCAAACCTTCAACTTAAAATGTACAAAAGCCCGCATACATTATGTGTTAAGCTACTAAGCAAAGGTAAATGGAAAAGACCCGATCAACTCCTCATTTCTGCTACTTGCAAGAACCAAAAATGGCCCCTTAAGTATACATGATAAAAATGGCCTCTTAATATTCTCATTATCAGACACTTTCCGATAGACAAAATAAACTCAAAGAAGCTTAAAGGGCCAATTTCTCTACCTTTCAAAAGCAGGCCACGAGGTCTCTTCACTTAGCTCAGAGCCATCACTGCTACCTGAAAGCAAAAGTCATTCTGTATTTTTAAAAAGCCAGAGGTACTTTTCCTGTTTGACACATTTAAACTATAAATGCACATAAAATAGCCACTTTTTTGGGGGGGAGGGTAAGGGGTGGGGAGCCTCCACATAGCCACATAGTAATTCTTCATTTTAATATTACCGCTGCTAGATTTATTTTTGCAAGACAATGGGAAAAGGAGGCAAGGCGACCTAACTTAACCACAGTACAAAACCTTTTTACATGCCTATTTACAGCTCAAGTTCATCATATAATAAGGACTTTTTCTCCCACCTGAAAATGTACAAAAGTGCAAAATGTTTTCTTTATGAAGTTTGTTAGTTTAAGACCAATGCAATTATGAAATATCGCTTCTGCTTTTTACTCATTTCTTCAAGGATAAGGCGCCTGATACAGTAACAGCCTTTTGAGAGAAGATGGACCCACCTAGATAAAACCACCAAGCAGCCGGAAGCACTGATGACAATGCCAGGCGCCCTGGGAAAGATGGGCTTTGACTGGAAGGTCAGTCACCACCTGGATTATCAGTATCGGGAGTTGTGCCTGCAACGCTCCTACAGCTAACGGCGACTTTGCTTTCGTAGTGTTCCCTGGCTGCGGCGGAAAGATGAGGCTGTCTGCTCCGGTACAGCCCAGTCGAGGACACCCTCAGCGGCAGGCTACTTGGTCACATCGGGCTGCGAGCAGTAGGAATGGGCTAGGCGGGAGTGGTGGGGGTGGTCAGAGTTAACTGCATGTTTTCCAGCTGAGCTTTGTTAAAAATCCCTTTTAAAAAAATATAAGGTGGAGGCCCCTCTTCCCTGCTGGAAGTATGTCTCACCTATTGAAATCCCGCTAGACAGAGTGGAGCTTCCAGCTTGGCCCCGAGATGGGGCGTGGGGCTCCATGACGCTGTCATCTAAGAGATGCCTTGGTCCTGCGTTCGGGAACGTTGCACTCTTAAATTCCGCTGTGTTCATCTTATGAATGAAACTGAAACAGAGCAGTGTTTCTCTCAGAAACATAATGACAGAAAAGGCTCCTCTTGACTAACGAAGACACAGAATGTGTCACAAAAGCATCAAACTAAACGTTTAAGGATTTTTTCCCCTTCCAGGAAACCCGCTGGTCTTTGGTAAATTAAAAACAAAACACCTCAAAACAATTAGGTTCCCTATCTTTACATTTGGAAATGAAGAGCGTCCTTTCCATAGACCTTACTTTAGGACGCTGACTGCCCGAGACCAGTACTGACTGTGGTGGCATCAGGTTATTGTTTAAAGGAAGGTGCTATGCTGCTGTGCAGGTCGACCTATGGTCGCTTTCTGGAACAGTTGCCTCCCTTCCCAACTGTGCAGACAGCTCATTTCCTTATTCAGGCAAAGGAACAAATAAATACTTTTAAGTAAAAAAGATATTTTATGCAGACTAAAGTTGTTTTTATAAAAGAAGACTGTGTTAGAAAACTAATAAAGCAAATACAACATAAATGAAAATATAAGCAACTTAAAACAATGAAAAGCTAAAACGGGAAAATGCTGACTTGTAACCCAAGCTGTGGCACTTCCTATGCCCGTGTGGGATCAGGTTCCGCGGCGACGGGGGCGTCTGGGGCAACAAGGATCCTTCAGCTGCCACACTTTTTCTTCCACTTTGCGGAGATGCTCCTACTTCAGGACCTGAGAGTTAAACAAGAGAGAGATTTTCCAATGGCCCCGAAAGAGTGTTTTTTGTTGTTTCATAGAAAATGGGAAAGAGGAGAACACCCTATTTTCTGAGTCCTAAAACACAAAATCCTAAGACACAAAAATGTACCGCCGTTTGAGTCCGCCAGAGCAGAACTGGCACCCCTTTCTTCTGAGCAGCAGCTGCGGAGAGTGCTTGAGTATTTAACCCCTGCACTACCAGGGTTAAGACGTACAAAATCTATTCATTTCTATCTAAGGCAGTACAAATCTGTCCCACGTTTACAGGGAAAGCACTGGAATGAAACGAGATGTGCTCAGGACACCTCCCCCTGCACACAGAGGAAACAAAGGGAAACATCCAGGTTGCCGGAGGTCAAGTCGAGTGCTGGTTTGTGTGTTCAAGGGCACCTTGTGTTTTTACAATGATCGCAAATATATGTGTGACAAAACAATGGTCACTTCAGTAATCTTCATAGGCACGGCTCAGTGACACCAGTTTCATTCCTTATGTTGTTCAACCCTAATCCTTATCCATTCACCACATTTTCAACCCAGTGCTGTTTTCACTTATATACCCGCAGGGGAATTAATAGATAACTATGGCTATTTTCACATTAACATTAGGCCTAGCACTAAAGAAAACAAAACAAAAAAACCCCACTGAAGTGGATTTCTGTCGTTTTAATTAGACCTTTTTATTTCTAGTGGAATCAACCTCACAGCTTAAGACTGTGCATCCTTTACATATAAATATATTTATTATACATATTACACATATAGTATATATTTCCTAGACTAGGCGGCCTATTTGCTTGTGTATCAGTGAAACAAAGTACAAGCAATATTTTAATTAAAAAAGAAAAAAACCTACTCCCTGCCTTCGAGTGGACACCGATTCATAGTGCGTCCACGCACAGCCACCCTCTAGGACAGGGTACAACTGCCCTGTAGGTTTCCAAGTCTATAAACCTTCAGGGAGTAGAGTGCCCTGTCTTTCTTCCTCTGAGTGGTTGGTGGTTTCGAACTGCTGACCTTGCGGGTCACAGCTCAATGTATAATGACTACACCACTGGAACTCCTTGATTTTAAAGAAAGCCAGCCCCTCACCCCCCTCCCAAAACAAAAAACAAACAATGAAACAGAAAGGGTGCACAGATTTTAACCCCCCAAATATGTTAAGTACATGTGTTAATTGTTATTTACTTTAAGGTATTCTTATTAGGTGTCTGATTTGCCATGAGGTAGTATGGAGGAGTGAGCTTTACCCTAAGAATTTGGTGCCTGAGAGAGAACCTCTAAGGCTCAAGCATCTTAAAGACGTCCAGGCCACAGCTAGCCTATCCGGTTATCATGGGTTGATTATGGACCCTCCCAAGTATCCATCAGTCTGGCAAGGCCAGGCTTCTCAGTCTGATGTAATCATCACCCATGATGTGAAATGATGTCAAATGGTCGCAAGGGGATTAGTGAGGACACAGCTACACTCTCCAGGTAGGGGCGTGTCCCTTGGGGCGTGCCTGCACCTTCTTTTCTCCCACAGGAGATCAAAGGAGAGAGAAGCAAGCAGGGGAGGGGACAGACCTGACCACCATGAGATGAGATGAGAGTGCAGCACGTTCTCTGGACCTAGAGTGACTGTGCTGAGAAGTCCTAGACCCAGGACACATGGGGATCTTCAAGGGACACTGGGCCCAATGTACAAGGAGACAAAGACCTTCACCTAGAGCCAACAGAGAGAGCGAGCTGCTCCTGGAGCTGACGCTCCTATTCTCAAGTTAGTCTCCTAAACGGTGAGAGGGGAAATTTCTGTTATAGCAGCACTAGATAACAAAGACAGTTTATGCAAACGAGGAGACTCTGGGATGGGGCTGAACAGCTAGAAAGACCACTGAGTGAGATCAGTTGATGTCAAGCTAGAGAGGGCCTGTTTTGGACTGTACCTTCAGGCCCCAGTGGAAGCTCTGGACATGGGAGCTCCACAGGCTTTCTTGGTGGAAGATGTTGGTAGACGTTGATTCATGCGGGAGGCTAGGTAGCACATTCCCTTTCTGGGACTTGGGAGGTCTGCAGTGGGAATCCTTCAGACCTGACTTATGTGTCTTGTTATAATAAAACTTCGATCAAAACTCTAGTACTTTGTGTGAGTTCTGCGAGCTATTTTGATGATTATCGAACCCAAGGAAGTAGTGTGAGCCAGGTTGAAGGGAGGAGGGTGCTTTCTTGGAGGAAGAGTGGGGAAATCCCTAATATGCAGCCATCAGGTGACAACAGAGGGTGTCCCCGGGACTCTCACGTCTGGAACTGGTCTCTGGTGTTGGGCAGATGTAGTCAGTCTGAAGGACCGTGCCCGTTAAGTTCTGAGACAGGACCCAGCTCCGGGGGTTAGGGTTGGACGGTCAAGTGCTGCTTTTGTAGCTTGTGTCAGAACATAAGTGGAATGATGGGAGAACAGAACTGATAATGAATTAAATGGATCCCTGCACTTCGATGTGAGAAGTGGTATTTTGTTTTTCCATGCAGGTAATGAAATAAACTATGCACTAACCTACTAAATCTTCCCTGGAGGCAGCAGAACGTGGTGTGCTTGTCCCTGGCTCTATCTTTAAGGAAAGCCTAAATTTTAAAAAGAAATAAGATACATCAAGTGATTAATAGTTCATAAAATATTAGTTACTTAGAAAAAATTAAAACATTTCTATAAAATAGCTATATATTTTTAAGAGCACATAGTAGATAATGGTCAAGTCTCTTACCTCTTTCATTCTAAGTCAATCTTACAGTTCATTCTAGGGATTATTAGGAAGAACATTAAAACGATGTTTATTTTAAAACATTAAAAATTTCCCCTAAGCTAAAGTTGCCAAACAATTCAACAGATTTAAAAATATTTGTTGAATGACTAAAAGATGACTTGACTTGAGGCCATTGATACCAGACATTTAAATTTCAGAAACTTTCACATATAAATGAAACATTCAGCAAATTATTTTAAGAATCTTTATTAGATAAACTGCTGGCTTGATTATATCCACTATCAAGTCAATTCCAAATCACAGTGACCTTATAGGACAGAGCAGAACTGTCCCTTAAGATTTCTGAGACTGTAAACCTTCCTAGAAGCAGACAGCCTCATCATTTCCCCAGAGTGTGGCTGGTGGGTTTGAACTATCGAACTTGTGATTAGCAGCCCAACGCCTCAATACCACAGGGTTTGACTGTAGCACTGAACACGTCAAAAACACTTTATTTAAAACTTACCAACTAATAAACCAAACAAACTTATCAAAGTAAGGATCAATACAGATATAAAAGTTGCGGGCAAAAACCTTGGTAAAACTCCAAGTCACAGTTTATTATTTCCATGTAGTAGAACCTATTCAGTTTTGAGTTCCACAGCAAAAGAGAGAATTTTTCCTCTCAGTGGAAACTATTTCAGAAAACCGGGCAGTAAAAACGTTGTACAAAATACTGTGCTACAAGCCCAGGGCTCTTCCTAAGCACTTGTCTGAAAATTAATAAAATCTGTTTAATATTCTCCCAGCTGAAACATTTATGTGACTGCACAATTCAATGATATTCACGAGAGAGGAACACATCTGAGGTTTTAAAATCATTTCTTTGATAACCCAAGAGGAAATTAAGTGTGATTATGCTCCACTTATAAGGCAAGGTAAAATCTACATATTGAATGTGCGATTACAAGAACGACTTCATTTTTAAAGAAGCTGCTTCCTTCTGTCATTTAGGCGCCAGACTGCACCGCCTTCATCGGTGTCAATATTCATTGGACCCCGTTTCACGTTGGGTACTATGCTCAGGGCCGTGGCTGTGATAGAGCCCAAGACATGGCGTCCTTGCCCTTCGGAAGCTTCTCGCTGAGGAGACAAAGGGGTCACCAAAATGATGGCACTTTTCCTAGTGCAGCCCAAGACGGACGGAACAGGAAGGGGTGGAAAGAGAACTGCTGGGTGAATGAATCCCAATGCGTCCTGCAGCCGTGCTCCCTGATAGCAGTAGAAAACAACACAAGCCACTACAAAACGACACTGAAATGACAGCTAGCCAAGGGCGTCAGTCGTGTGCAAGGTCATCACACTAATATTTAATAACTCCCAGGGAGGTTGGTTCACAAAGAAGATATTATATTCTCTGCTAAAATCAAACACAGTGTCGGACCATTTGCATGTGATGAAAGCACACAGGTGTAGCCTGTCCTGAGACTGGCTGTGGTACAGACGAAGTTGCCCAAAAGGTGTCATTTTTATTACACGACTTTCCAACATAAAGAACAAACACTCCTGGCCACTGACAATTCCACTGGTTCCAAGTTATAATGCGCCCGAGCAGCCGCTCTCAACCCGTGGGTCGCAACCCCTTTGGGAAGGGTTGAAGGACAGGGGTCGCCCGATTCCTAACAGTAGCCAAATTACAGTGATGAAGTCACAACGAAAATAATGTTATGGTAACTGTATGAAAGGGTCGCGGCCTGAGGAAGGTTTCCCTGAGTGGAAACTACACTTTCAGCTTGCGTAATGCTGGAGGCTCCTGAGACATACTGAATCTGCACCACCACCACCAAAGCTGTTTCTTCCGGCCTTTCATTTGTGTTCTCGCCTCATTCCTAGACCACGCCTTCTCTTACCCTTCAGCAGCAGCTCTACCTCACCTGCTCAGAGCCAGCTCAGGTGACTGTTTCCTGAGGCTGTTCCTTCCTTCCTTTCTCTTGCTTTACTCTTTTTTTTTGGGGGGGGGGGGGAAGGGGGAGGTTAACATGTTTATTTCAAACAAAATGTGTTTAAAGATGTTCTGTGACCAGCAGTTAGCTGCTGCACACAAGTGGATTAGGTAATTCCCTTGTCTTGGTATCACTGGGGGCTGGGCTGGGGTGGGGCGGGGTCACGTTTCCTTAGAAGAGGAATCGCCGGGCCCTCAGGCAGGTTGCAAGCGCACTGCTCACACTGTGGTGTAATTGTTTGGTGTATGTGTTACAATGGACTGAGGGCAAGAACAATATTTTATTCATTTTTGAAATTTCTGCAATCAGCACAAAGGTCTGTAACCAAAGCTTAATTCAGGTAGTCACTAACTTAAGGGGCCCTTGCAGCAAGATCAGCAATTCAAAACCACCAGCGGCTCTGGAATAAGAGAGGCTTTCTACTCAACAGTCTCAGAAACCCACAGGGCAGCTCGACCTTGTTCTTTGGGCCACCATGAGTAAGAATGCACTCAGTGGCAGAGACCCTGCGGGGTGTTTTGAGGGTCTCTCAACTCCGCACCTGTGAGAGTTACGATGGATGGAAGCTACTTCTCCCTTTTCCCCGCCAGTATACCTCATTGTTGGTGGTATGCTACAGTACATTACCTGCCCAAGTTCTCATTCTCAGCCACCTATCCACTCACAGTGTTTAATTTTATGACTTGTTGTTCAAAACACTGCTGGGTTTATAAAATACTGATAAAAGGGTAGTAATAATAATTAAAACAAAAATTAGGCATTCGGTTCATGTCAGAACTAATGTACAATGAAGAGAACTTGATCTTAAGTTGAGGACTATGTGCACGTTAAAAACAAATATAGTGGGCAGGCAGCTCTAGCTGTAGTGAGTCTGTTCACAGCCATTTTCACAGTCCGCTTATTAGCATGTCTGTACACAGTTACCTAGCGGCTTTTCAGCAAAGTCGAGGTGATCTTCAAGAAAACTTTACTTTTTACAACAGTAGTTAAAATTTACCATCTTCTCTAACTGTACAGAAACACCTTAAGCTTCACTGCTCCTTAATAGTTAAAATGTAGTTTCTCTTAAATTCAATACATTTCTTGAGCCAGACAGATTTTTAATAGTTCACTCATATTTGGGGATTTTAAGGTAACATCCTCTGTACTTGGTTAGAAAATCTCTATGTTTATTACGTGTTGAGTGTTGTGCCAGCAAGGAGAGAGACAGGATGAGAGGCAGTGGGAGATATAAGAGATTGGAGACAGACTACCAAGCTCAAGAATTGCATAATCTCAGGCAATAAGAGATTTGTAAAACAACCTAGTCGAAAATGGATCCATGGACTCCATAGATTTTCAAACAAGTTACCATGCAAAATCTTTGTAAGACAAAAACTGGTATGGAAATAATACCACTTTAGAGGTAATGTTACCAAATGGAAGACAATAGATAACATATAAAGATATTTTCAGAGTTTCTGCAATTTATATGTAGTTTTAAATTTCACTTTTTTGTCGTTTAAACAGATTTATATTCAGTGTAAATTGTGCTATTAAAATTAAAAATTGCTTAAATATAAAAATAATAATTTACATGTTAGTGGTGCTTACAAAACGGACACTGTTCCATGTGGCTATGTATTACGTCATTTGGTCTTTACATGAAACACTTCATGAGTCTGCATGTCATTCTTGCACAGAGGCCACTCTCATCATTTCTGCACTGGTTCAAATTTTACTGTGTGTTACTGAAGAGAGCGCGGCCTTTAATATCTGATGAAATGCAATTATAGCTTTTTTTGGAATTTCTAACCTTTAATTGGCTGATTCCGCTCTGCAGAATCCTTGAAAAATTGGAAGTTGATCATCACTCCCACACCAGACTGGAAAGACGGACACATTATGCTACAGAAGAACAATCTACTCTTTTCACTTTGAGAAAACTTTAAAATAGGAAAACACTGTAGTAAAGTTCTGCTTAAAAGCTTGTGAACAATTGACTTAATAAAGCTACGCAAAAATATTTGTAAAATTAACACAGCTAAAAAAGAAAGGAAAAGCCTCAGAGAGATGAGCTCCTTGTCCCCACACCTTCAGAGAACCCCAGATCTATGCCACACAACACAATGAGAACACGAGTTAATGATTTAAATCCACCCACTCCCCATGCTTCTTCACCTTGGATAGTCCATTTCAATGGAAAGGAGAAGTGGGCATCAGCTATTTATAAAATATATTGTGATTGACATAAAGCAAATGTAAAACCAAACAAAATGCCTTTACTACTAGAAATTGACCACTGTGTTAGACACTTGCATGGCATTTATATGATACAATGTTGCTGTTGAACACACAGATATGGAAGGGTGGAGGGCAGGACAAAGTCATACAAAACACCTTTCAAGATCAAACCTACTTGTAATTATCGTCTTCCACAAACTTCTGTAGTTCTTCTATATATTGCACAGAGTTCAGGTATTTTTGGACATGAGGCAACATGGGAATATCTAGGCAAAAGGTGAAGAACGATTATCCTATAAGGTACATTTCAACTAAAACTTTAAAAAGTTAACTTTAAAAAGAATATTTATCTTACCACATGCTGCTTAAAATTATATTTTAAAGAAAATTAAGACCAGATGGCACCCAAATTTCAATTAACTCTAGGAGGACATTACTGAGGTAAATGTGTTTGATATTAAACTGGAGATAATTTAGAAATTGTACCTGGGCTATAATAAAGAAACCAATGAGTTATAGAAAGCATTGCTAACACAGATAAAAATCAGTTACATGCTATTTGTACAATGTTTTATAAAATGGTTTCATTTATAAAGTCTCACTCATCGATCTCATAGGAAAATCGGGGACTTCATTTTAAAAGCAAGATGTAAAGAAAGGTGTTTTGTTTAGGGGAAGGGAGGAGAAGAGGGGATTAAAGAAACGTAGCTCCCATGTGTAAATGTGTGTCTTTCTCCTATATACACATTTGAAATAAGATTTGATTTAGCACTATAATTTGGTGTTATGTTTAAAAAACTGGAAAACAGCAAGAGTAAGAAATTATTTCTTTATTTAATTTCCACTATGATGCTCTCCTTTCCCTAGACACATTTTTGGGTATAGATGCAGACAAATAGTTAGTTTTGTGACAAATTCATTTTAAATAAATCATATGAGGTCATCTCATTGTTTTAAATAGCATACAAATTATCTGTGTGATCTGCTGAGCATATTCTGACCATTTGGGTTATCAACGAAAGCACAAGGGAACCAACTGATTCTCAATGGTTCCAAGATTACAGGGAACGTGACAGCCTTCAGACAATTGACAGAGAAAGTTAATATGGACACAAAGTTCTCAAGTCAAATGTAAAAGGGGCTATTGTTAAGCATAACATATTTTCCCAATATGAATGAATGTGAAACAAACATTAAAAATATAAAAACAGCCAACCCTTCTCCTTATCAAATTTGAAGGACCCAAGTTATTAAAAAAACTAAACCAAACCCCATTTTCTAATCATTTGGTTTCCCAAATAATGGTTCTTTACTCAATATCATGATCTAACTTATAAAAGCTGAAGAATAAAAAGCGTAAAACTAATTAAATGGGAATAAAAAAATAATCATGATCTGCCTCCGTGTGAGGATGGGCGTCCACTTACCATATTCACAGGACTGCTGTAAATCAGAAATTATTCTAAGGATGTTATTCATTAAATTTGATCTTTGCTCATTTTCTAGAATGCTGCCGGTTGATGGGTATGCGGAGTCAATATATGTTAAATCTGACAAATAGATACCTGAAACAGAATTAGATGAATGAGTTTCGTCTTAACTAGTTGTTTGAAAAAAATGTGAAAAAAACAATGGGCAGAGGGAGTTCATTTGTAGCTATATTTCAATGTCACATTTAAAATGCAGTTATTAATAATATGGCAGCCTTAACACACAACCCCCGCGATCTAGAGTCACAGAATATGGGGAGCACACTTGCATCCTGCAAACGTCTTACTTAAGGAAATGTCTCCTTAGGACCCATTCAAAGCAAGCCTTGAGCCAGAGCTGCGGAGGAACTCTGGGAGAAAGCAGTTGACTTCCTGACGGGTGTACAAAGAAGGCAGTTACTTTAACCTCTCTGAATCTCAATTTCTTGCATCTGCATATAGCAATTTTCCAAGTTGTGGGAAAGTTCGTGTACCCCTTGCTGTACACTGATAACTATTATTACAGCCGAAACTATTTTGAACACCGCCTCATTTGGGTACAAAAGCCTTTTAAGTTTTAATTATCAACACCACGATTTCTGAAACACTTCATGCGCCTATAAATGGAAGTGACTGCTTTCCTACTCCTGGTGTACAGAGTTATACCAACAAAAACTAACACAGCTCCCAAAAGAATGTGGTTGGACAAGCCCATGCCAAGTCACTGTTACAAAGATGTTTGAAATGTGTAAGACACACACATCACAATAGTCAGAAGATATGCTTTCCCTCCACACCTCTGCGCTCCAGGTTCATGAAATTTTCAGAGTAAATGCAAGCACAATGAAGTACTCACTCATGATCTTCCAAATAAACCTTATGTTTTCCTCATGCCCTTTCGACTCATCTTGGCTCAAATCTTATTATCTTTCAAGTGTCAGCTATTTTCTGGTTTTCTCACAGGTTTGAAGAGAGTTACCATTTAGAAGATGTTGAATATAGTCCCCTTTTTCTATAAAGGTCCACAGAATGTGGGCACCTAATGCTGTGCCAACCTGCTAGGGAGAATGGGGTCGTAAAGTGACCTCCTTCTAGTGCACACTGCTATAAATGAATACACCCTCTATACCATTCACTGGATAATTTTTATGACTTCATAATATCTTTAAACTTTTTCAGATTTATACCTTATCTGTTCAAGATTATAAGCCACTTAAAGCAATGACCTAATCTTGCAGGCCAAGAAATTCAAGGAGACCCCCATGGAGCATTTTGGCACAGCCACCCACGTGGCAGCCTAGAACTAGGCCCCAGTGCTCCCCGGCTGCTAGCCTTACTGCAGCTGACAGCAGGCCGCCCCTCCTGTGGTGAGTGTGGCCCTCCGGCCTTCTGGTTAGCAGTCATTAGGGCCCAGGCTTTGATAACAGGTACTACTTGTTGCTGGTTGGCATGGCAAAGCTTTTTCATTGAGCATCCTTTTGGTTCCACTCACTAAATTTCTGCTGCATTCTTTAGGCCATCTAGCATACCATTACCATTTAGTTGATGCCAACTTACAGTGCCCGTCTGTGGGTTTCTGCGACTGTAATTTTTTTAAAAAATCATTTCATTGGGGGCTCATACAATTCTTACCACAATCCATACATCCATCCATCGTGTCAAGCACATATGTACATTTGTTGCCATCATCATGCTCAAAACATTTGCCTTCTACTTGAGCCCTTAATATCGGCTGTTCATTTTTCCCCCTCCCTCCCCCCACCTCGTAAACCCTTCAGAATTCATTAATTATTTTTTTGTCATATCTTACACTGTCTGACACCCCCCCCCCTCTTCTCTGCCGTCTATTCCCCAGGGAAGAGGCTATACATAGATTCTTGTAGTCAGTTCCCTGTTTCTACCCCACATTCCCTCTACCCTCCAGGCAACACCACTCTCACCACTGGTCCTGAAGGAGTCATCTATCCTGTCTGTAATTGTTTACGGGAATAGAAAGCCCAGTCTTTCTCCCACGGAGCTAGCTGGTGGCTTTGAACTGTTGACCACGTGATTTGCAACCAACTCGTAACCATGACACCACCAGGGCCTCCACACCTACCATACAGACCCGTTTTTTCTTTCATAGAATCTCAACTTTTTCGATGACCCCAAATGAACCAACCTACAGCCTAGCTTCCTCTAATATTTTTTTGCCTCTAGTATTACTCTCAACCCAGTTTTCCTTTCCAAGACTCAATTAAAATAAAAATACAAACACCCGTTGCTGTGGACTCGATGCTGACTGATGACACTTGCAGATGAGTCGGCGCAGAGCTGCTCCAACAGGGCTCGCAATGGCTGCTTTCTCAGTTGATCACCAGGCCTTTCTTATGAGTGCCTCTGGGAGGACTCAAATCACTAAGCTTCTGGTCAGTAGTCCAGTTTATTAGGGACTTGCACTACCCAGAAAATATTTTTTTAAAAAGCGAAGCAAAACAAAACACATTCACTGCCACGGCATGGGTTCGGACTCATAGAGACCCCGCTCCTGGGGTTTCTGAAGTTGTGAGACACACTCGTCTTTCTCCTGAGGCGGCGGCACTGGTCATTTCAAAACGTGGCTACTAGCCACCACAAGCCCACCACACCACCAGGGCTCCTTCCCAGGACTACAGACACTTACGTTTCCCAGGGAAGGCAATCAAAGCAACCCTTCTTTCAAATGGGATCTCCTCTTCAGCCTCTATTCACAACAAAGTCTTCATCTCAACCACCTTCAGTTGCCACACGGGTAGCTTTGAAAGCACAGACCAGGCTTTGAGGTTTTTCTTGCACCAAAGTATTGCTAAATAAGAGCTATACACACCTGTTCCCTTACCTACATGCTCAACTTACAGACAGATGTAGGAACCGCTCTTGTTCGCCGCCTGGGAACTGCCCTCCCATTGCCCGCTGCACCAACCTGTGTCATACCCCGTAAACAGGCCACCTCTGACTTCCAGGGGCCCTGCACCGGCGGCTTCATCCCGAGGTGGGTTCGGACATAAGCTCAATAGCTCCTTTTGCAGTTTTCACTACTGCCTTTAGTATCAGTAACTTTACAAACCCAACCTTTGTCTCTGGGGGTTGAGAAGGCTAGGGGTTCAAACCCATCAGCCAGTCGATAGAAGGGATGTGGCAGTTTGCTTCTGTACAGAGTACAGCCTCAGCAACCCCAAGGGGCAGAGTTCTGCTCCAGTCTACAGAGCTGCTGGGAGTGGGAGCCAATTCCATGGCAGTGAGTCTGATCTAAGGATTGGAAACATTACATTATAGACCAATGGATACATGTTAACATTGTAAGTAGTTTGTCACTAGTAGCAAGTGTATAAAAAATTCCAATTTTATTATTTTTAAAAAACAAACAAAACCCAAATGACCCTGAGTGTGATTTGTTGTAACTCAAATCTGTTTTAAGTTGGGGACTACCTGTATTTTTCATTTATTATTTTAATTCTGGTTACTTCACTTATTTACATAACTTGCTTCATCTTTGTGAGCATTTAAGTGTATATGCCCTTGAGTTTTCAACTTTGTACGATTATTTATTTCATACCTAAACAAAACCCACTGCCATCGAGTTAATTTCAATCGAGTTGGGACCTTCCAGTGCAGGGCAGAGCTGCTGCCCGAGGTTACTGAGACTTCCTCTCTAAAGACAGAGAGTGCCACTGTACGCTTCTGTCCTGTGGCTGACTGCTGGGCTTGAAATGCTGACTTCTCAGTTTGCAGCTGAGAGCTTTAACTACTGTACCTTAGAAACAGAAAGGTTAAAAATCCAGCTGTGAAAAGGTAGAAATTAAGCTCAGACCTTCATTTAGGATTCAGATCAACAAGCACTAGATGGCAGGGCATACGAGAGGAAATAACACGTGGTACGTTATGGGTGAGGAGGCGAAGCCTGAATGCTGAATCTGCCAAGAGCATTCAGTAATTACTGGTACACAATCCACCGAGAGCGAATACAGCCAAACGCTTTGGAGGGTGGTGGTTCAAGTGCTGGTTCTGTTACTTGGAACACCTGCTCCTTGCCTACCAACTATCTTGTTATGCAACACTTTGCATTTATGACAACTGTAGTAAAAAACCTAGCCAACTGTTTTGCACGTTAGCAACGTGTGCCTGGCAGCGCTGAGTGCCTGCCTAAGTGTGAAGTGAGAGCAACGCTGGCTGTGATGGTTAAGGTCGTGTGTCAACCTGACTGGGCCAGGATTCTTAGCCGTTTGGCAGTTATGTAATGATGTAAGCTGACAGTCACCTAATGATGTAGTCCTGCCTTTTCGCGTCATGCTGATTTTCACTTAACAACCTGATCTGTCTAAGGGAATCATGCTGGTAAGTAAGGAATGGGTGTAGTTAAATGTACTTGAAATGACTACGATTGTGTTTCTCCACCTATTAAGATATTTTTTTAAAACCGACTGCTGACCATAGGACAGGGTAGAACTGCCACTGTGTGTTTCCGAGACTAACTCTTTATGGGAGTAGAAAAGCCTCATCTTTCTTCCAAGATACAGCTGGTGATTTCGAACTGCTGACCTTGCAGTTAGTAACCCAAGGCGTAACCACCCAGGGCCTCCCCATTTAAAAACATTTCTCAATGTGAAAATAACAGCACAGTTGGTGCACAACAATGATTAACTGCTTCTTCAGCACCCCATTGCAGAGCAGAAGAAGAGTGGAACAGAGGTCCGCACAATGGCACGTGTAAGTTCATAGACAGTGGAGAGTCAGAAATCCCATCTTTGCGTTCACGCCCGGGATATGCGTGCTGTTAACCACACCACCGCAACAAGAATGACCTTATAGCGACAAGTGCAACAATACTGTAGAAAAGGAAGTGGTCACTTTATATTATTTTAAACCAGACTTTAAGTTTAAAAAGTGCTACAAACTATTAAGTTTAGGAAATAATCTCCTACACTAATTTCTAGTAGGCTTTGACAATGGTATCTAAAAGCCATTTTATCTGAAGAAACATTACACCATTAAGATATGACCTATTACAAGCATCAGCTTTCTTCGCGTTTCAGACTGTGTAACATGGCAACATCGGGGCTGCCTCCTGACCAAGTGTAGGTCTTGTTTTCTGAACAGAAGGCCAGCATCAGTCTGACTACTGCTGAGTGAAGCTGAACGCTATATATACATTCGTCTTTTCCTCCCCTTGCGTGTTCAACTTCCAAGCTCTCCCTCCGGCCAGCAGACTAGAGTGTTTGTTTTACAATTGCCCGGCGAACTATGACAGTTTGTTTCCAGACGGTGCCGTCCTTCAGCCTGCACACAATCTCTCCTTGTTCAGAACGCTTCAACCTCCTGCTGACCCCCCCACCCTCCCACCCCTATTTAAGGGACCAGAGAGGAAATCCTAAGGAGATTCACATCTGCCTCCCGCCCCCGCCCCCAGTTTCGAGCAATTTTTTTTCTTGGTGACGTAACACGTGGGCTGAACTTGAGTCTCCAGAGAAGGCAAGGGAATCACTGTTCCGGGCAGTGCACACACTGCCTGGGTCAGCTGCAGCTGGTTACTGCCCTCTCCATGTGGCAGGCGGAGCAAAGCCACAATGCTTTCTCTGCTGGATTAAAGGCAGCCCGCAGACCAGAACAGCCACTGCACTACTTAAAATTACATAGGAGGCTTGTCAAATTCGATTGATTAGTACTCTAAAGGAGAAGAAGAAGAAGGCCCTTATTACAGCCCGGACTCAACGGCCTCAACAAAAATGCAGTTGCCATTAGACTCCCAGAGGAACAAACTTCAACACTGATTTCTAAAATCAAGACTAAGGGCAGCAAGTTTTGGAATTCACTTTATCAGCAGGCACAAAAAAGGTATTTTAATATTTCTTCTGTTCTTATTTAAAAGACTATGTATGTTGACATGCGTAATTACTTTACATCTGGAGCAGCAACTTCCAAATCTCTTATAAAGCAAAGAATTTTGGAGCACATCACAATTCCATGCAGGTTTTGTTTTGCATTTTTTATGTAAAAGCTGCATCTGATGTCAGTTATGAGGCTGTTGTTCCCATTATTTGAGGCTACATTTGGTGAGATTTGTTGCACAGAATAACAGACAGATGAATGCCTGCTGAGTCTCAGAAAACAAGTGCTTTAGACACTGACTGGAAAGAAATGTTCGCAGGTAATGACATTCTATGTGCATGGTTTATAGCACCTGGATTAAAGAGATGCAAATAAGGAAGATGGCTGTGAAAACGCAGTGTCTCCTGTAACAACAGAGTGCGCGCTCGGGGTTCATGCAGACACAGTCCTGGAGTTCTCAAACAATAAGCTCTGCAGGTACAAAAACAGCGGCAAGGCTTTATAATACCTCAGTTAGAGAGCAACCAAGTATCAAGCAGAAAATCTTTTCAAAGATGTATAATACACCTATGGTATTTCTTGCTATGAACCTGAATTTTAAATAATTTTCTAGATTTCACATCTAACAGTAATTTCATCTTGGCAGAAGCAATTAAAACTGCTACATAGCTAAAATTATTTGGAAAAGCTAAATTTATTAGTATATTAAAAACCTAATACCTCCTTATAGATTAGGAAGGGGTGTGTTGAAAATATAATTAAAATCTGACAGAAGTATAATAATTTAAGTAGTTAACAATAACAAGAGGAAATAAGAATTGAGAAAATACAACTGCTTAACAACACAATTAAAAGGGAACAAATTTTTTAGAGAGATTTTTAGTAATCATACAAATATTTCCTTCAAGATTATACCTGAAATTTATTTTTTTTATATTTAAGAATTAAAAGTTGCTAAAGTGATATGGGCAACAACAACAAAAAGATTACACCTGAAAGCTTTGCTTAATATGATTGTGCAAATTACTTAAAAAATAAAATTAGTTGCCAATAGCAATTTTAATGCCAAAGGCAGTTGGTTATAATTTGGGGACCCTCTGCCCTTAAGTAGTAAAGGCATCAATAGAATCTTTAATAAGCAACTAATAGTAAAGCAAAGATGGTTCAACTCTGCTTTCATAGCCTTTCCTTCAAAATTCAAAACTGCTCCTAGGGACTAGATACAGAAAGGCCTTGGATAACCACACATTAGTTTACATGAGATTCGGATAAAATTCCCAAGCAATAAAGGACCCGAAATGCTTGTCATCTCTCTCATCCTCAGCTATGGAAAGGAGAGGATCTCATTAAAGCCCCAACTTGCTCCGTATGCAGCCTCAGGCAGTAGTCATGGACTCTGAAATCCAAGTCACACAAACAAGGGGCTTCTCCTCCCTTTGAGTTCTATCGGCCGGGATCAGGCGGTTCTCAAGTCTCTTTCCAGAACATATTTCACAATCTAGACGCTCCCTATCTAATGCATCTTCAGTGCCTCCTGTGTTTCCAGTTCACTGCCTCCTGCTGTTTTCAGCGCACAGCAGGGCCAGTACGTGGCCCTACAAGTTACCCTCTGAAAGGAAGGCAGTCCTGACTTTTACTTGTGCTAGCTGGCAGCATAGCAACTCTGAAGAAAAACAGAACCAATAAAATTAACCGGGCACATGGAAAACATTCCCACCCCTCCTCCCCACTGGCCCCTAAAAACAACCAAGCAAAGATGTCGATTTAGATTTAAGTATTCTATAACTAATTTATAACACTCTCTTGGGACCTAGGAAAACTTTAACACATACAGAAAGGTTTTTATGAGGTAACATAGATTTATGGATCTTTCCCTTTTAAAACTGAAAATATTAAATAAGAGAACGTTTTAAGGAAAATGCAACAGTAAACGCATTTGTTAAATGAACTCTTTACTGGCGATCTGAATTAAAGATTTAGGAGATCCACGGCTCTTCTATGAAAAGTAAATGAGTTACTTGTCTATTGCTTAAGAAATGTGGGTCCTTGCTCTGTTTGAGGGAACAACAAAGTCATTGCTATTTTAAGAATAAATGAAGTACATTTATTCATTTTTAAGATGAACCCTCAGGTATTGTTTAAATTGTAAATTAGGTGGGGGCTTATATTATCAGATAATCATTTTTGAAGTCACTGTTTTAAACAACTCATAAAATCTCCCAATGGCTTGCTCTGTTCCCCAGCGCCCCACCCCTTCCCCCATCCTCTTGTAGTATATGATCTTCCACTGGTGGTGTAGTGGTTATGGCGTTGTGCTTCGATCTGGATGGCTGGCAGTTCGGAACTATCAGCAGATCTGCTGGAGACTGGGCTTTCTACTCCCATAAACAGTTATAGTCTCAGAAAACCCAAAAGGGGTGTCACTAATGAGTCAGCATTGATTCGATAGCAGGAGTTTGGTTTTTTGGTCACTAAGGTTAACATCTATCTACTCTAATACTGAGCTACATCAGATGCTCTTAGGGTGGGTCATGGTCAGCTTTACCAGGGACTACACTGAACCATCAGGAGCCAACACAGAACATGCAAAAGGAAGCTACTGCTATCTTTGTTTGGGTTAGAATTTAATATACACTAGTTTACTTAGCAAATGTTGTGAATGGATATACTTGTTTTGTAAACGTCTACACCTAGCATTAGTACAAACTGTTCAATTCCACCACTAGCCATAAAATTCTGTATTTCTTCGACGTTTCATGATATTTTCTGAATTTCCCTTACTTTCTCCATAGTCTTATTTCAGAACATGTTACTCAAATAATTTGGGGCTCTGTGGGATCACCTTCCCCACATAACGCTGAAGATGAATTTGTGCATAAGCAAGTGTGGTGAAGAAGGCTGATGGTGCCCGGCTATCGAGAGATATAGCATCTGGGGTCTTAAAGGCTTGAAAGTAAACAAGCGGCCATCTAGCCCAGAAGCAACAAAGCCCACATGAAAGCAGCACACCAACATGTGTGATCATGAAGGGCCAAGGGGACCAGGTTTCAAGCACCAAAGGCGGGGGGGTGGGGAGGAGGGAATATCATTGTGAATGAGGGGAAGGCGTGATGGGGACCCAATGCCCATCTGTAGACAACTGGACATCCCTTGCAGAGGGGTAGTGGGGAGGAGATGAGTCACTCAGGGTTCAGTGTAGCAATAATGAAACTCACAACCTTCCTCTAGTTCTTAAACACTTCCTCCCCCAAATATCATGATCCCAATTCTACCTTGCAAACCTGCTGAGACCAGAGGATGCACAGCGGTACAGATGGGAACTGGAAACACAGGGAGAGCGGTGATACCGGGAGGAAAGGGGGTGAGAAAGGGGGAACCAATCATAAGGATCTACATATAACCTGCTCCTTGGGGGATCGGCAACAGAAAAATGGGTGAAGGGAGATGCGGGGCAGTGTAAGATAAGATAAAATAATTTATTTATAAATTATCAATCATTTATGGGGAAGAGGGGAGCAGGGAGGGAGGGGGAGGGGGAAAAGGAAAATGAGGAGCTGATTCTAGGAACCCAAGTGGAAAGCAAGTCTTGAGAATGATAAGGGCAACGGATATATAAGTGTGCTTTACACAATTGATGTATGTGTGGATTGTGGTAAGAGTTGTATGAGTCCCAATAATATGATTTATATATAAAAAAAAGTAAAACGAGTCCATGACAGCATTAGGCCAGTTAGCTCGGGAGGAGAAAGGCCAAACCTTCATTCACAAGGATGGCTGCTCTTACCTGACCATATTGAAATTCCATGAGCCCATAAACACAAAGGCACTTCCTAAAAAACAGTTTTCAGTAGAGATATTGCTTATGTAGTGAAAGTCCTTAAAAGAAACAATGACAAAGAGGAAAGAAACAATGACAAAGAGGATAGTAAAAGTCCTTAAAAAGAAATAATAAGAAAGGAATCTTAAGGTTTAAGTTTTCAACCACTGCCGAAGGCAATGTACAAAAACCCCATTAAAAATTGCAAGTAGGTCTTGCTTAGCTTGTCTGGTCGTCTTCCTGGGAGGAGAGAGATCCTTGCGTGTCCCGGAGCAGTCTCTGCCAGGCCACATGGTCAAAGGAATCCTATGGGTGCCACGTAAAACCTGATGCTTCTTTGAACTTTCATTAAATTCACTTGGATCACGAAAAAAAAAAATTGCAAGTAGTCATCCAAGAGGAATGTTGTTATACCCACCCTATCTTGATCAAGTTAGTAAAAGAAAAACAATCCTCCACATTGCACCCATTCTTCACGTTTTCTTTTTTATCCAATCTTGACAAGACTATCGTGCTTGAGAAAATGCACGCACACCCCTGATTTCAGTAGTCATCTTCATGACAACCACGGAGGACGCGTGTCACTGATAGAGCCTTTCTTCTGTGGAGCGCTTGTTAGCACAAATTAAAACCAGTTGCTGTCAAGTCAAGACATGACTGGGACTCCTTAGGGCTTTTCAATACGCCAGTTTTGGAAGTAGAGGACAAGCTCGTTCTTGACTCTCCCATCTTTTAGCTAGTAGGCCCGCAGGCCAGCCACTGTTATACTACATGGGCTCCAAAATCACAAATAAGACATGTCACTATCAACTGATAGACTGATAGATAGATAGACGGGCCAATCAAAAGGTATTGTTACTAGGGTCCTAGTTCATACACGCACGAGTGACACACCAGTAGACAATGCTCCCAGTAATCCACTTGGCTTAGTCTTCTTCTTTTTTTGTGCCATGGGGAAAAAAGCTATATTGGAGTCAGGGCTAACATATCAAATTCTTAAAAAAACTGAAGTGGACATCTTCCTTAATCACTGAAGTTTTGTAACAAGTTTACAGGGATGCTGCCCCACATGCAACACATTTTTAGATGGATCAAGTGTTTCAAGTAAGGTTAGAGAGAGCTCAAAGGTTAGAGAGAGCTCAAAGGTTAGAGAGAGCTCAAAGGTTAGAGAGAGCTCAAAGGTTAGAGAGAGCTCAAAGGTTAGAGAAAGCCGAGAGAGAAGACCATTAACCATGACAAATGAAAAAACAAAACAAAAAACTCAAGCCCAGAAACAGGTGCAAGAAGACAGGAGAATGACCACTGATGTAGTATCTACTGAAGATGGGATCTCATGCCATTCAGGATTTTCAAAATCAAATTAATTCCTTGGGCTCAACAAGCTTAGAACTTGGTGGGTGCCAAAGGTGTGGTGTGAAGATCAGCTGGCTCTGAAGCTGGTCTTCCCATCTTTTTAAGCAAGATCAAAGCGAATGAAGGTAATTTTATGGAACAAATCATAACCAAGGGCAGATGCTGGACTTACCAACATGATCCAGAGATCAAGATTCCAATCAAAGCAAGCTCCTGAGGGGACCTCCTGGGCTAGTTAAATTCAAAGCCAAGTTGTTAGCTCAGTAGGTAATGGTGATTTTGGGGGACCCCACTGGGTTAATCTTGATATACTTTCTCGATGGACACAGGATGATCACAGGGGCTTATGAAGAAGTGTTTTAAGAAAATGAAAAACTGCCCTGGTGAGGAAAAGGCCAGGAAACGTGGATCAAGAATCGGGGTTCCATGCTTCTCCCCCCTCCCATCATGACAGTAAGCCTATTCATTCCTTCAGAGCAGCAGGGACTGTCCAATGAGAAACCCATTGGGAAACCTGACCCCGTCCTCCTCAAGCTCAAAGATCACTTAAAAGGAACCCAGTTTGAATCCCTGGAGCATACCAGAATTGCTGTTTTTATGTGGTATAAATCACAGAGCACAGGATTTTTGGGAAAGGGTTAGAGAAGGAAAAACTGCCTCCAGAAATGTGTGGACCTAGATGAAGAACATGTCAAGAAACAGTGTGTGTACATTTTGACATTTTTGTTTAAGTAAGGTTTCTGTGTAGCAATACATTTGGACCTGCCGGAGGCAAAGGAATGACAGCAAAAACAGCCTAAAGTGATGGGGGAAATTCTGACAAAAATGACCCACAAATATTTTTTCATAATTAAGTAATGGGGTCAAAGCAATAAAAGACAAACTAGCAAAAGGACGAGAAAAACAAGAAAGATTTGTGGTCATGACAGGGTAAAATAACAAGACAAAGATTAAAAAACAATGGATTGTGATAAGAGTTATAAGAGCCCTCAATAAAATAAAATTTTAAAAAATAGGAATTTTTTTAAAAGAAAAAAAAAGGTTTAAAAAAAACAAACAGGTCTAGAAATGTTATGGGTAGGGGATTTGAATCCTATTTGAACGTCTGAACTGCTCCAGGACACTATTCATTTACGATAAAAGGCAGAAGACTTACTTCACAGTACTGTTGTGGACGCAATGCAATATAAGGAATTTGCAAAGTGTTGGTGGTAAACTGCTAGAATGTGCAATCACGTGCTATGGTGACTAACCACATGCACTCTGGAGTCTTCTGCTTACGTTCAAAGCCTGGCTCTACCTTTCAGAAGCTGTAGAACTCTTAAGTATCCAACTGAACATCAGAGTCTTCCTTGGAAAATGACAATCATAATAACTTGGGACCTAGTTCCTCAATTCAACATGTTCTCAGGTGGAAGACTGGCTAGAAGAGCTCTGACATGGGGTACCTACTGTCACAGAAACAGATTTTAAACGTGGGAAGGCGGGCTACAGTACAGCACTTTGTTAACCAGCCGTGGGTGGGAAAACAGCTTACCCAGTCTAGTGCTACTACTCTTTCGGGAGGTAATTAAAGAGGAAGAAGGTCACTCTGGGCCTTAGAACTAGCTAGGGTTTCCTGGCCGGGGGGGGGGGGGGGGGGGGGGGAGGAGGTACTAAGAGCCCTGTAAGCACAGTCAGTGGTTACGCATTGGGGGTGCTATTAAGACACAAAGTCAGCAGTTTGAAGCTACCAGCTGTTCCAAGGGAGGAAGGTGAGGCTTTCTGATCCCATAAAGAGTCTTGGACACGCACAGGGGCAGTTCTACCCTGTTTTATAGGTTCTCTGTGAATCAGCGCCAACTGGATGGCAGGGACAAGGGTTTCTTATCTGCCAAAGCAAGAACGAAGCAGCCCAAACCACATTTTCATTGAATGCTGTATTTTCACATATTAACAAGTCTGAGTAATTTACCGTATATACTTGTGTATGAGCCGAGGGTTTCAGCACAAAAAAATGTGCTGAAAAACTGGGGTTCGGTTTATACACGGGTCAGTGGTACCCCAGCGAGGTGTAACATCTCGTGGGTGATTGCTGTTCCTTCGCTGTTCATTTAAAGCCCCTCTGACATTGCAGGCCTTTGAATGTGTGCTTGTTTACTCACATCTAACCAATCAGAGCCGTCCTATGACACGGACCGCTCCAATTCGCGGAAGCACCCATAGTGATTCACTTACACCGGCAGCTGAACTGGTAAGGATGTGTCTGTGGCTGCGCTCCGTCTCTCCCCTCTGGTCTCTGTGTTTATTCACATCCTGCATTTCCCATCCTAGGCTTATACTCGAGTCAACCAGCGTTTCTGGTTCCCAGGTAATAATTAGGTACCTCTGCTTATACTCGGGTCGGCTTATATTCCAGTATATACACACACACCTAGACATACACAATGCACAGAAAACTTAAGGTGTGTGTGTATGTGGGGGGGTTTGCACAAAACGCTAATGGGTGTGTCATTTGCATAACAATACGGTAACAGCTGCTGCTATAAGCAGTACTGAGGAGGCAGAGAAGCTGAGTTCCAACTCTGGCTTCGAGAGGATACCACTCTGTGGGGCCTGGCCTCTTCAGTACAGCCTACATGGCGCTCTCCCACCCCAACATTCATATTCCATCACAGAGCGTTTCTCCCTCGGGAATAGTTGTGGGAAATTACTAACATCCAAGCAAATGCAATTCAGCAGCACCCCAGTCGGTGCGAACCTACTGAATCATCTATAGGCTTAGAGTAACTGTGATTGTGGCCCAGAAAATACAGTTTGACCCAGACAATGACTGTGAGACTACCATCATTTCTTAAACCTATCACCAATCAATCCCACTGGGGGAGAGGGGTGGGAACAGCACACGATGCTCAAACTTTCTGGTTTCAGACGTGTCCGAAAATCTCTGATTTTGACAGGTTAAAAAAAAACAAAACACCCAAACATAATATTACAGAGAACCAAGTCAATTGAAACTGCCTAGTACAAATATAAAACCTTGACCAGTAAAAAGGCACATGACAACCTTAATACTAGGTAGGCAAGGGTGTTTTTATTAAGGTTTTGGAGGGGGCACTGGGTACCACTTTTTACCATCTTCAGGTAACAAGCAAGCTCTTTAAAGGTGAGGCAGGTGCCTAATGAGGTCTCAAAAGCCCCATGGGCGTCCAGCGGCACTGGGCAGCCTCCATCTGATCTGTGGCTGGGGAATAAAAGGCATTACAGTACAGTGGCAGAGGGGAGAGGGGCCTCGGAAACCCAGCCACCTAACACATGCCAGAGAACCTATTGGGTAATCATGATCTTTTAATTCTGAATTTAAGAAACTGAAGAGTCAATTCTGGCACTGGGGCGTGTTTTATCAACAGCAACGAATAACCCATTTTCCACTTCAGACACCTTCTTATAGTACTGACTTTAAAAGTAGCTTACTAATGCTTTTCTTTTTTTACACCCCACCCTCCACCCCCATTGACGTGTTCCTCCAAAGCCGGCACCGTGCAGCTTCTTTCAGCATGAAGGCTTTCGTCTGGATCCTTGGCACACTCGCCTTCCTGCTGGTGAGTGCTGACTGCTGCCGCGGCGGCCAGCTCAAAATACGGACAATAACTCAGCGGAGACCTCCTCGCGCAGCAGATGGCAAGGAGGAGGCCAGGAAGTGTGCATACACGTTCCTGGTGCCGGAACAAAAATTAACGGGGCCCATCTGTGTCAACACCAAAGGGCAAGACGCAGGCGCCATCAAAGACATGATCACCAAGATGGACCTTGAGAACCTGAGGGACGTGCTCTCCCGGCAGAAGAGGGAGATAGATGTGCTGCAACTGGTGGTGGATGTTGACGGAAACATCGTCAACGAGGTGAAGCTGCTGAGGAAGGAGAGCCGCAACATGAACTCCCGGGTGACCCAACTCTACATGCAACTGCTGCATGAGATCATCCGCAAGAGGGACAACTCCCTTGAACTTTCCCAGCTGGAAAACAAAATCCTCAATGTCACCACTGAAATGCTCAAGATGGCAACCAGGTACAGGGAACTAGAGGTGAAATACGCCTCCTTGACTGATCTGGTCAATAACCAGTCCGTGATGATCACGCTGCTGGAGGAACAGTGCTTGAGACTATTTTCCCGACAAGACACCCATGTGTCTCCTCCTCTTGTCCAGGTGGTGCCCCAACACCTGCCTAACAGCCACCAGTACACTCCTGGTCTGCTGGGGGGGAATGAGATACAGAGAGATCCGGGTTACCCCAGAGACCTACTGCCACCACCGGATGTGACGACCGCTCCTACCCAAAGCCCTTTCAAGATACCACCGGTAACTTTCATCAATGAAGGTGAGTCACCCCTCACTGCTAAGATGACAGGTATTGGGTTAACAGGCTTGATGGTTTATGAAACAACACTCCAAAGAGCTGAACTTAACCCCCTCCCCTCCCAGCTCTGACTGGACAACAGAAACCACCACCACCACCACCACTCAAACCCGTTGCCATCACGTTGACTGCGATGCACAGCGCGACCCTTCCTGTAGGACAGAGCAGAA
This sequence comes from Tenrec ecaudatus, assembly GCF_050624435.1. NCBI lineage: Eukaryota > Metazoa > Chordata > Mammalia > Afrosoricida > Tenrecidae > Tenrec > Tenrec ecaudatus. The sequence goes on along the minus strand of NC_134530.1, from coordinate 192,367,022 downwards.
CAGCCCTAGAGGGGTTTCTAGCCTGGGCATCTTGACAGAAATAAACAAGTAAATGGCTACATGTCTTGCCTGCACAGTGACGGTTAGCACTAAGTGTTTAACTGGTGTGCCACCAGGGGCACGATCTAACTCACTGCCCTCAAATCAATGCTGGCTTAGAGCAACGCTGTCTCACAGGGCAGAACTGGCCCTGTGTGTTTCTGAGACTGTCAAATCCTTATGGAGCGGAAAGCCCTGTCTTTCCCCAATTGGGCAGCTTGTGGTTTTGAACTGTGACCTTGTGGTAACCAGCCCAACTTGTGACCACTATGTCACCAAAGCTCCTTCTACCATGGCTCTATCAGGCCACCAGGTTAGAATGGACTTTCTTGAAAGCAGCATATTTTGAGACTCTAAGAGTTTATAAAAACACTTCTTTGACAAAGTAATTTCCCATCCAAATGTTTATAACATAAATTACCACCACTTTCTGAGACCAGAGTGAGCCCATGTCCTGCTCCTAACCCCGGAGTAACTGTTCTGTAGTAATTCTGCATGCCTTCTGCTCGGTCGGTCCTCCGGCTCAACCATCCCTTTATTGACTGCCATCCTCCTCACAAGGAGCACTATGAATCTGCTTTCATTCTCCCTGAGCCTGTCATTACACTTCCTCCTCCGCATTCCTTTGGCACATGTCCGACTGCAGGAATCTTAGTGTCTGAAGTTCCTTCTTGCTACAACATCTGTGCTCAACACTTGGTCTGCAGGGCGCTCCGCCTCAAGAAACAATGGTGTCCCTCCACTTCTCCAGGGCTAAACAAGCTAATCACTCGCCCAGCTGAGCATTCATTAAAATAGTCTTGATTTTAATTCAATTAAATAAGACTTATTCAATTAAATAAATATTCATTGAAAAAGCAAATCAAAACCCCCCACAAACAATACATTGCATGGATTCTAAGATACTAATTTCCCAATTTAGTTCTTTCCTCTCTTCATTAATTCGGCATTGGTCACTGATCTAGGTACCCACAATACAATGATGATGAATAATTCATAATGTTTCTGTTCCAGTTTACTAAGCTCACTGCCAGCTCTGAGTATTTTAAAATGGCTGCATTGATTTTCTCATAAACCATCCTCTTAAATCCATTGTAAGCTCATCTACAGCTGCGGGTGCAGGGGGAAATCCAAATGCCTCAAAGTTAGAAAACAGAACAAAGCAGTATTAAGACACAGTTCATTCACTATGGCAAAGGCAAGGTAGGAAACTTTACATAAACTACAAAGTGACTTTCTACACTAACAACAACAACAACGAAATCCAGAACAAAGATTGGACCGAAATCCACTGTGGAGTATGTTGTCTCTTCTATCGACCAGTTACATCTCAGCTGTCCCGCGCCTCTCTGTCTCTGGCTTTCTGCTTGTCTACATCTTTCAATGGCACCTCATACCCTTCCCCTATGCCTTAGAAAAGGAGCCCTGGTGGTGTAGTGGGTAAAGGGCTTGGGCTGCTATCCACAAGGTTGGTGATTCAAACCCACCAGCCTCTCATACTAATTGGGAGAGAGATAAGGTAGTCTGCTTTCATATTTACCCTTTGGGGAACCCAAAGGGGTGGTTCTACTTCTGGTACGGTCACTATGAATTGGAACTGATGCCTTGTAAAGAGTTCTTGTGTCGAGCTTGACTACATCTTCCCAAGGTTGGCGGTTGGAGTCCACCCAGAAGCACCTCAGATGAAAGCCTTGGCCACCTAGTTCTGAAACATCACAGCCATTAAGATTTCACTGCATCTACGCTCCCTCACATGGGGTTGTCTTGAGTCAGAGTCTACTTAATAACACCAGTTGTTTTAGTTTTCCTTGCCTTTGAGGGCTGGGGTTGGGAACTGTGCCTTAAAAGGGCTTTCTTCAAGTTCTACAGTGGAGGGCTCATTCACCTACTTCCAAGGCTTCAACTATGAACCACGGCTCAGAGATGACTCCTGACTAGAGCCCTTCCCCCAATTCCAATCACTGCTGAATGCTTCATCTATGATCATATCCTTAGAGCAAATATTTGGGAAGTCAATGGATGGATTCCAGGGTTCATACCCCCACTTTGCCATCCCTGTTTTGATGTATGCTTCGGATCTACTTCAGGGTTAGCTTGGCTAACCTGTGACACTTACTCTTGCCTCACCCATCCAATGACAGCTATCCATTTCCCTCACTCTCTCACTGCAGGCTCCTCACTTCTATGCAGAGGCAGCGTCCTCATTTACATGCAAATCGCCTATGGCTGTGGCAATAGGACACACTTCACTTCTTGGGTGAAGAGCTTATGTGACCTGGGGGGAGGATAGGGGGGGGTTACTCTATGCCTCAGTTTCCTCATCTGTAAAATAGGGATAAGAATAGTACCCAGACAGTTTAATGTAAGAAAAATGCTTAGGATAATGCCTGGCACAGTTAGAATTCAGCTCCTTCTAAAAATTCTGTAACAAAGAGCCTGCCAACTGGTCTCCCTCCAATTTCTCTCTCCATTCGTAGCCAAAGATTCATCTTCTTAAATTACCATTTTGATCACATCACACTTCTGTGCAGCAGTTCCACATTGTACACTGAAAATGCCCAAATTGCTTAGATCGGGCAATGAATAATGTCCCTCTTAAGAGAAGCAAGCCACGTCTCTAGCTTTTCTTCCACGGAGTGCCTTCACAATGCACATCTGGCAATAAAATGCACTCACTCATTGTCTCCCAAGCATTTCCTGCGTTTTCCATGTGTGCCAATTATAGGCTCAGACACAACTGTGGCCCCTCTCCATGGACACTGCTGTGCTCTGTGACATGTGCATGCTGTTTCGCACGTGCGTGCAAGCTTTACATTCAGCATTTACACATGCCCCTATGTAAAAGGCCTGCCCACTGGACTGGAAGCTCCTGGTCGATGGAACGGGTTTTCATTGTGTATGCGGAATAAACGTTAACTGAGTTGAGAGCAAAATAAGCATTAACCTATTTGATAGCACCATTTTCCAAAGACCTTCATGAAAGTGCTTTAATATACTACATGCTCCAGGATCATCTTTAAATACTATTCTCACTCTCCACAGCAACAGACCAGAGTACCACTAAAGTAGGCAAATGACTGTCATTCTCAACATCCCCAAAGCCTTTGATTTCCAAAAAGGAAGTATAACAAAATGTTTTTCGAAAGACAGTATTAGACCTTACATGCTTTCATATCCTTTAACGCTGTTCTTGTGTACTTTTTCATTTCCCAGTATTACAGAGATGGCTGCCAGAGTCTTCTATATCGGTCCTAAGTCTTAAATAGGTACCTGATAGGAGTAACTTTAAAATTAACCATTATTCACATACTTATACACTAATGGCCTTAGAAAATGCTTACACAAAATTAGACCTATCCATTCTGGTTTATTTTGTTGAACTTTTATCACAAGATAAATCTAAAGATAAAGAATTAAATTCCCTACACCCAAAGTCCCCTTACATATAATTTGCTTTGATGAAGCAGTTGTGTGTGTATGTACACATATGTATATATCCTTAATACACCAACCCTGGTGACGTGGCAGTTATGGCACCAGGATGCTCACCTCCAGGTCAGCATTTTGAAAGCACAGGCCTCTCCATGGAGGAAGACAAGGCTTCTGCACGCATCAGAAACCCTCCGGGCAGTTCCACCTGTCCCACCGGGCCACTAGGAGTCAGGACAGACCCAGTGGCTGTGAAGCTTCAGTTTCCTGGGAAAATGGAGAACAGCCGCCTTTCCTTTCCTTCATTATTGCCATAAATAAGTCAAACTAGTTTTTATCCGACGAACGTTAGGCATTTAAACCCAAGGATGTAACTGATAACACCGTGAGGACGCTTTTTGCTTTGTTTTGAGCACACTCAGGAATATAAGGGAAATGAGTTAGGAAATAGTTAACGAGGAGAAAATCTGGCTCCATCATTTCCTTTGGAAGGTGGCTCTGAGTAAACCATTTGGCTTATCTGTCTGTTTTCTCATCTGTAAGATGAGAAGGCCAGTTGGCCTGGGCGATTCTAATACCCCTCGCCAGCTTTAAGATTCTGGGATTCTTACCAAATATGAAGGACTACAAGCAGCAGTAAAAAAACTTGGGACTTTCCTCTAATACGCTAAAACCTCTGCACATATTTTTCTTCTGACTGGGAAAAATGTCTAAAGCTACAGGAAAGGCAGTATTGCTCTCCTCACATCTGCTTCTGGCACCGGGAGTCCCCGCCGCCTCCCTCTCACTGCATGCTGAGACACGCCATTGTAGTACGCCTGACCTTGAAATCCGGGAATGGCACGAACTGAATTCTTCACAATGCTGTTTTAATGACGGGCAGTGTTATGTTTTATTTTAAAATCATGATAAGGAAAAAAAACACCTCAAAACAAGAAGAAAGAACGTATGGCAGCTAATGAAGTAATGCGTTGCCTCTCCACCTTAAAACGTTTGGGAATGAAGCTACACACGCACCACTGATGCCTAACTGGATCAGAACCAACTGAATTCGTCCCTGTTACTGTTATTCAGTGGCTTCATTTTGGGTTGCTGTTCTATAAGAGGAAACCTTACTGTTTTACAAATGGTACCTTTTTTTTTTTTTTTTTAACAATAAGCTATTTCTTGTTGCTGAGTGGGGCTGAGAAAGGGCCCGGGGCCGAGATCTGCCCATCCGGTGATTTCCATCTGGCAGAGCTTCTCTGAGGTCCAGATGCCCCTTTGATAGATGAGGTTCTGGTACTGGTTACATGAGATGATCCCACGAAAAGTACTTTGCACCTCATCTATGACCTCGCATGAATTATTACACTTGTGTACATCCCCACATGTACTTCACCTTGAAATCTGATACCGAATGTAAGCACGTCAAGGATGAACTTAAAAATCATAGTCATTACAGACTATGGTGTGTAATGGGCCCCTGGTATGGTAAATGGTTTGGACTCACCCCTTAACCAGATGATAGGCACTGTCTCGTAAGACTATTCAGTGCAAGGGATAATAATATTCCTATCTTAAAAGCAAGGAACTTCCAGGCTATACACTTTGAATTATCAAACACAAATTCCCCAATTACACGTCAATTTTTCTTTCTCATAAGACGCAAAGCATTGTTGAACTCTCAACAATGAAGTTGGTAGTTTTCTATGACCTGTTTAAGATTTCATACTAAGCAATGCTCTTTATGATAGAGAAAGCAGAACATTAAGTACAAGAATGATTTGCAACAATTCTTGATCAGAAAAGAAATGAGATATTTAAACAATATTGAAAAAGGTACTTATACTATGAAAATGAACTCAAATAATAGTAAACCTTAATACTTATTATCTTTACCCAGAAGGGAAAAGCAGATATTAGTACTATGAGTTGTATTCCTATGTTTTGGAAAAGAGTTTCAAGTAAGTTTTCCTGAGGTTTGATATTAACCAAGCCTAACAGAACAGACACCCAACTTACTAACATGACACTCACTGCAAGAAATGCACTGAAAATTAAGATGGAAGATAGTCTGAAATGTCTATAGACTGAAGTCTTATCAAATAACAGGCTGGATTTCTCCAGCTAGAATTCTCCAATTTGCTGAAAGGTAGAACACTGCTGTTGAGGGCATTCTGAGTCACAGTGACCACACTGGACAGCGTAGAACTGCCCGCTCGGGTTTCCAAGACGGTGAATCTTTAAAGGAAGCAGATTGATTCATCTCCCTTGGCGTGATCGGTGGGTGTGTACCACCCCCCTCTGGTCAGCAGCTGAGCACTGAGCCACCGTGACACCAGGGTTACCGGGTGTGTATCAAATAGCAGAAAAGGAGTCTAGCTAGCTCCATGGAACAAATGGAATTTCACACTTTAAAAACTAATATTTTACAGCATCTCAACCTAATTAAAGCCAATCTTCTGATTATATAATTAAATATAAAATGCAAATTGTCAAACTATACTCAAATGAGTTCGAGCAAACATTTACTAAAGTGATACTTCCACAGAATAAAAATAAGCCATTTATGTGTTTTACAACAAAACCATTTCCCGGGTGCATCAACTACGATACTAACAGGTTGTAAAGACAGACCAATTGCTCCTCAGATATCCTTGACTATCCTGAATGACAGGCTGGGAAAGAGGGGCCCTGTTGGTGTATTGGTTACACGTTGGGCTGCTAATTGCAAGGTCAGTAGTTTGAAACCACCATGGGAGAGAGACGAGGCTCTTTACCCCCATACACAGATACAGTCTCGGAAACCCATAGGGGCAGTTCTACCCCAACGTATAGGGTTGCTAGGTATCAGGGCCGACTCCACGGCAGTGAGTTGTTTTGAATTTTAGAAATTATCGTGATGGTTGCACTTTCATGTCGAAGCAATCAAAGCTTCAACTCTACAACTCAGGAGCTCACAAGTACCACTCTTCCTCTCTATTTCAGACATACCGAGCGTGTAACTCTTCTAACAGGGATGCACCCAGTTTCCTTGTCTCCGTGCCTCTCCTCTGCATGTTACCCATGTGTGGCCTCCCTCACTGGTCTACTTCTTAGCCAACTATTACCAGACAGATTAGAGATGTACTGACTTGCTGTTAGCCATTTTGCCTCTGTGGTCCCAGGTGCCCTGCAAAACGTCACCCAAGCGCTGGCTGTGATCTCATTGTTTGTGATGTTCCCCGTCTCCCACTGGACCATAAAGCTATCTGTCTAGCCTTTGAGGTAAAATAGCTTTTTAGCCTATGATACAGGGAGACAGTTCTTCAAAGACTAAAAAGAAATTGTTGAAACCACCGTAGTGATCTAGAATCATTTGCTTCAACAAATACCTGAGGGTATCAATGTACTCACACTGGGAAGACACAACCAGAAGGCACAGCCCTTGCCTGTGGGGGGTGGGGATGAATACATTGGCATGCATTACAAAACAATAATCTTGTACTTCACAGGTCCTCCCATCTTTCAACAGACTACAACAGAGGTCTCTCCTCTGTGATTAGTTTTATTAAAAAGTGATGCTATCACAGTAAAACAAAGGGTGGTGGTGACCATATTGGTTTATAAAGGATTTTCTAAAATTTTATGCCAGACATGACCAGAGCCTGCCATTTCTAGGAGAAGAAAAGGCACCGTGTGAGTTCCCAATGTGGCTTTCAGCCTGTAGATAGCCCCTCATACCCCAACAACGGTTTGGGGTTCCCACAAGCACTGTAAAGGGAGGAGAAATCCTGGGAGGGAGAGGGCTCAGAGAAGGGGAGCCAAACATTCTCTGTATGACCTGTGCCCCAGCCCCTGGCTGAGCCCTGCCCCCTGCCTGTGTGGGGCAAACAGTGAAGATCAAAGACCTGAATTGGGATGTGAGCTGCTGCCCAAGAAACGGAGGTAAACAATTTTGAACCCAGCCATATATTACTGTCAGCACAATGATTAAACCGCCCTTGGTTTCTAACTAAAGTGGCAGGGTTGGGGCTGGGGTGGAGGATCAAGCCCCTCAGCTGTTCTGAAGGAGAAAAGCCCTAAGGGAGGATGACAGTCTACGGATCACTGTCCCTAGGGCAGTCCAACCGTCATACAGGGCCACTCGGAAATGAAATGAATGACAGCACACAACAAGAAAAACATATTAGCACTTTTCAAAACAATACAGCAGCAGCTAAAGTCTCCACAACATAAACTCTGTGTGATCACCAGGTGTTGTAAGGACCAGGTATCAGGCATCAAAGACACAGAACAAAAAAATCTCCATCATTATGAAGGAGGGGGAGTGCAAAATGGAGCCCGAAAGCCCATCTGTAGGCAACTAGACATCCCCTTACAGAAGAGTCTAGAGGAGACGAGCCAGTCAGGGTGCAGTGTAGCAAAGATGAAACAGGCAACTTTCCTCTAGATCTTTAATGCTCCCCCCACACACACTATCATGACCCCAATTCTACCTTACCATTCTGGCTAGACCAGAGTATGTACACTGGTACAGCTAAGAGCTGAAGACACAGGGAATCCAAGACAAATAAACCCCTCAGGACCAATATTGAGAGTAGCCACACGGGGGGTGGGGGGGGGTGGACGGAAGGGTAAGGTAGGGGGAGAAAGGGGAGCCGATCGCAATGATCTACCTATAACCCCCTCCCAGGGGGACGGACAACAAAAAAGTGGGTGAAGGAAGACATCGGTCAGTGTAAGACATGAAAAAATAATACTAATTTATAAATTATGAAGGGTTCATGGAGTGGGGGAATGGGGAGGGAGAGGAAAAATGAGAAGCTGATACCAAGGGCTCAAGTAGAAGGAAAATGTTTGCAAAATGATGATGGCAACAAATGCACAAATGTGCTTGACACAATGGATGAATGTATGGATTGTGCTAAGAGTGTATGAGCCCCCAATAAAATGATTAAACACACACGCACACACACACACACCTCTACAATATCCGAGTAGCCTTCACCCACCAACATGGAGACGATTTTGACTCAGCGTGATTCCATGGGACAGAGAAGGGTTTCCGAGGCTGTCAACCTTGACCGGCACAGACCCCCTCATCTTCCTGCCATGGAGCAGCAGGACAGGTGGGTCCGTGCCACTGACTGTGGCCTCATGTGCAACCCGCTACACCGCCCAGGGCCCTTTGTTCATCATAATTTCAAGAAATTGAGGCAAAAAAATAAAGACATGCTGAAGTGTTCTTTACAACAGTAAAATCTAGACAAAGCTTCAACAACGGAATAAAAATTAATCTATCAACGTAAAGGACTATGAATACAGCTACTGCAGATAGTGAGAATGGAAGCTACAGCCCGTGGATAAGACCGCTACACTAAAAAGCCAGATTCCCACTTGCTACGCATGCCAGGGCGGCAACAATGTGAAAATAAACGCACGTGCGCAAAGGCTTCGACAAGAGTGGAAAGTGAAGTAAGATCGTGTTTCAGGTAGTAGGCCTGCTGTAGTTATGCTTTGAAATCTTTTATTTTAACCGTCATAAATTGTTGTAAGCAATGAATAAAAACTGGCAACTGTAAAGAAAGATACAAAAGGCAGGCTCTGGATTGACTGTTTTCATATGCTTCTTTCATATTAAGTGTCCTACTAATCAGTGCTATTTAAACCACAGGGCCATTCAAAGACTGTCAGCAAGCAAAAGAGGCTGGACATCTGGCCAGTGGGATTTATATGATTAAACCTGAAAACAGCAACGGAGCCATGCAGTTATGGTGTGAGAACGGTTTGGAACCCGGGGGCTGGACCACCATTCAGAAAAGAACAGACGGCTCTGTCAACTTCTTCAGAAACTGGGAGAGCTATAAGGTAAATCAGCGTTTCAAACCAGGGGGTACAGCGCAGAAGCTTTTATAGCAGATCCACTCGAGGTTAGTAGACACAACAGAGTTGCTTTTAAACAACATCATGCTAATGTAACCAAGAGGTATTACTGAAACCCAGGTGGAGAGGGAGCATGATAGTGGGACCGGAGGAAAGTCAAGGGAAATAGAGGAAAGATCTAGGAGACAAAGGGCATTTATAGAGGTATAAAGGGATGTACATATGCAAATATATTTATATATAAGGATGGGGAGATAGATCTATGTGCATATATTTATAGGTTTAGTATTAAGGTAGCAGAAGGACAGTGAGCCTCCACTCAATGCAAGAATACTTTATTCTAGTAAACTGCCATTCTATGATGCTCACCTTCCTGACACAATCACTGAAGACAAAGTGGATGAATAAGCAAATGTTGTGAAGAAAGCTGATGGTGCCCAGCTATCAAAAGATATAGTATCTGGGGTCTTAAGGGCTTGAAGGTTAACAAGTGGCCTTCTAGCTCAGAAGCAACAAAGTCCACATGGAAGAAGCACACAAGTCTGTGTGATCACCAGGTGTCGAAGGGATCAAGTATTAGGTATCATCAGAACAAAAAAAATTGTATCATTGTGAATGAGGGGGAGTTTAGAGTGGAGACCCAGAGCCCACCTGTACATAACTGGACATCCCCTTACAGAAGGGTCGCGGGGAGGAAACAAGCCAGTCAGGGTGTAATGTAGCAACGATCAACCATACAACTTTCCTCTAGTTCTTAAATGCTTCCTCCTCCCCCACTATCATGATCCCAATTCTACCTTACATATCTGGCTAGACCAGAGGTTGTACACTGGTACAGATAGGAACTGGAAACACAGGGAATCCAGGGTGATGATTTCTTCAGGACCAGTGGTGAGAGTGGCGATACTGGGAGAGTGTAGGGTGAGTGGGTCGGAAAGAGGGAACTGATTACAAGGATCTACACATGACCTCCTTCCTGGGGGACAGACAACAGAAAACTGGGTGAAGGGACACGTCGGACAGTGCAAGCTATGACAAAATAATAATTTATAAATTATCAAGGGTTCATGAGGGAGGGGGAGCGGGAAGGGAGGGGGAAAATGAGGAGCTGATGCCAGGGGCTTAAGTGTAGAGCAAATGTTTTGAAAATGATGAGGACAATGAATGTACAAATGTGCTTCACACAACTGATGTCTATATGGATTGTGATGAGTGGTATGAGCCCCTAATAAAATGATTTTTAAAAAAGATTCTTAAATTAAATCTTAGTCAATTTTATTAGGAATTACATTTACTTATTTATAAATCATTTTATTGGGGGCTCTTATAGCTGTTTTAACATTCCATATATCAATTGTATCGAGCATATTTGTATATATGTTGCCATCATAATTTCCAAAACATTTTCTACTTGAGTCCTCTGTATAAGTTCCTCTTTTTTCCCCCTTCCTCCACAACCATCCCACTCTTGTGAATCCTTGATCAATTACATATTGTTATTATTTTAATCTTACACTGTCTGTTGTCTCCCTTCACCCACATTTCTGTCATTCGCACCCTTGGGGGTGGGGAGGGCGGGCTATATAGCTAACCTTATGATGGGTTTCCCCTTTGTCCCCCTCCCCCCTGCCCTCATGATGTTGCTACTCCCACTACTGTTCCTGAGGGGTTTATCTGTCCTGAGGAATTGTGTTTAACAATTAGCAGTGAAATTTAGCTGATGTTTCTATCAGCTTGGTGAAAAGTGCTTGATTTACTTTGTGTTTCACTTGTCTTTATAATTGTTTAGTTTCTCTTTCTAAGATGTTTATTATTTTTTTCATCTATATTTCCTAGATGGTTAATTCCCCATTTAAAATTGTAAAGAATTATGTCTACTCACTATTAGGTGAAATCTTATTGGCAGCTAAAATGTGAGCATTTGATGCATCCATAAGAGTTGTGTAAATCTCAGAACACATGACTACCACGACTGAGACAGGGTGCAAACCCTCGGCACAGCCCCTAACACGATGGATCTGCAGTGTTTACAAACCCCGTACTTTGTTGTGCACACGCAGTGCCAAGTGCTTACTGAATAGTCTCATTTTAAAAATTTATTTTAAACAGATATTTTCAAAGGGAATACTTATAAGACAATTGAGTAGTGATCTTTAATTTACTAATCTGATCTTTAATAGAACTGGAGATAAACTGTTCTAAAAATCAGTACTATAATTTTTTTAGGGGGTAAATTAGGTGGCAGTTTATACTTCAGATCATCAACTTTAAATTCAACAGTTTAAATTCCTAATAAAACCTCCCAACAATACTAGGATTTTTAATGAGTGGCCATAACAATGTGCTCGGTATTGTTTCTGTCTGGCTATGATGGGGACCGTGTATCCATATATTTTTAGAAAAAGAAAAAAAAGGTGTTTTGTATGAAAGACACTTGGGGTTGGTGTGCAGGCTCATGTTGTCAGTGGCTGACAAGTTCTAAAGGGAGCCGTGCAGAGAGGTGCTGGTCTATGAAGAGAGAGCAAAAGCAAACAAAGCGATCTGGGGGAGGCCTTGAAGAAGCGCAGGTGAGCAAGGGAAACGGAAGCTTTCATCACCACTTAAATGACCACCACCCCACCGTTGCAATAGCTTGCCACTTTCTCACAAGCTCATGGCTTTCGTTTATTCACAGAAAGGGTTTGGGAACATTGATGGAGAGTACTGGCTTGGACTGGAAAATATCTATATGCTTAGCAATCAAGATAATTACAAGCTGCTGATTGAATTAGAAGATTGGAGTGATAAAAAAGTCTACGCCGAATACAGCAGCTTTCGCCTGGAACCTGAAAGTGAATTCTATAGGCTGCGGCTGGGCACTTACCAGGGCAACGCAGGAGATTCTCTGATGTGGCACAACGGCAAACAGTTCACGACACTGGACAGAGATAAAGACATGTACACAGGTGAGTACTCGGAAACCCACGGCTGTGAGGGACCGGGGTTAGAGCAGGGCAGAATTGGGCTTTCACTTGAGCCAAGAGGAGATGAAATGGTGTGTCAGGTGAAGATGCGTCAACTTCCAAGAGAGGGAGTGAGAAAGTAGTGAGCCACAGGGGAGGAGGCAGACCTGTTTGGTAAGGGGCAGCTGGAATGCTATCCAAGAAGGAACCCCAAGAATAAAAAGGGGAGGAGTCAAGCCCTTTGGCAGTCTGGGTAGGAGCATGTCGTCTTGGCTCTGCTCCCTGCCCCTTTCTCTCTCTCTCTCTCTCTCTCTCTCACACACACACACACACACACACACACACACACACACACACACACTGTGTAAGTAATCCAAAGACCAGCCACATCGCCTCTCGCGCAGTTAATACGTAAGCAACAGCCACAGAGCACGTGAGAAAGAACACTGCAGAGATGGTTGGCTGAGATCAGGAAGAGAAGTTGCTCCACAGGCAGAACGAGCTGTCAGCGTTTGCTGAGAACCATATTGGAATAAGCTGAATTCTGACATCTACGTTTTCCCCTCTAAGGCAACTGCGCCCACTTCCATAAAGGAGGCTGGTGGTACAACGCGTGTGCGCATTCCAACTTAAACGGCGTGTGGCACAGGGGCGGCCACTACAGAAGCAGGCACCAAGACGGGATCTTCTGGGCCGAGTACAGAGGCGGGTCCTACTCCTTGAGAGCAGTCCGGATGCTGATCAAGCCCATTGACTGAAGCCTTCCAATTTAATGTGGCCCGGAACTGCACTTTCCACTTCTTACAAATGTACAGACTACAGGCATATTATTCCCTGCAATTTGACAGACACCGTTTTCAAAATGGATTGTACTAAAAGGGATGCATAAATGCTGCTTCCTCTTCCTTTCCACATCCTAGTGATTTTGGAAACTTTATCAATTAAATTCAGGTAAAGCTTGTTTCTAAAATGTAAATATCTGCCACTATGTAAAACAAGTATTAGCTTTATTTTAAATCAAAATGGAATACATGGCTCTTGGTACTTAACAATTTATTTAAAAACTTTTGTAAGATTGTCTGAATTTCCAGGGGAAAAATAATTTTTAAGACTCCAACCAAGCAGTATATTTTATTTATAAAGATCTAGACAGGAAATTAGAGAAAATTCTAATTTTGCCAGTAGAAAATACATTTTGCATTGAATAAAAGTTATTTCCAATTGACTTTGTGCTTTCCACATAATAATTAAATCTGATTCTGTGACAATAACTCATATGCCAATTTTCTCATCATATTAAGCATATCCTTTTAAAATACAAAACCAAGACACAGAAATGCATGCATGAGTTAAATGGTCAATTTATAAAAATAGAAATACACAAATGATTGTCGCAATATGATCTTCCTATAACGTGTGGAAGTTAAAAATCTCCTGAAATGCATTTTGGTTATGAAATCCACAAAATACTAATTTATGAGTTCAGACTATTTAGAAGGCTAAAGATTTTATGGATCCGGCTTTTAATTCTAAGCTTATTTATGAATAAAACCAAACCAAATCAAACCCAACTAAGAGAAATGCTGTCAGGCAGAGTAGACCGGCCTGTGAGCAGCGGGGTGCTTAACCGTGGTGCCAGCAGGACTCCTTGATAGATCAGCTTCCCCACCCTCGCCGGATACCTTAGTTCTCACTATCTGGAGGTGGGAGGCGGGGGGTAAGAAAACTTCACACATGTTACATACAGGTGAAAGTAGAACAACTTTAGAAATGGTCACATTTTTCTAGATCTCAGCAGCTTAAGGACAGACAGCCTTGGGTAGTCCAATGTTCCCCAAAGAGGGTGATACCACCCCTTCTCGTGGGCACTGGCATGAACCCGGGGGGCTGCAAAAACATCTACCTGCACTTTATCCTGGATTCTGATAGTTCAAATGTTTTCAATAGTCAGGGCAGCCTGGCTTACTTTTTTTGTTTAAGGGGGCGGTAGGCCAAAACAGTTGGGAAACTTATGATATACATTATTATGAATATACTGGTAAATTCTAGCCATTATCATCATAATTACACATCCAGGCAATCCTGCAATATCTTCTAGCATGGTACCTTGCCTTGAGTAAACACCAAAACCAAACCCACAGCTGTAGACGGTTTTCCAAGTGGAAATCTCTATGGGAATGATCACCAGATCTCCACGCCTTTTCTACCGTGGAACTGCTGGTGGGCTTGAACTACCAAACTTTCACTTTACACGCGAGTTCTTAACCACCGTGTTATCGGAGTTCTTTAAAAGATGATAACTATACTCGTAAGAAATCTTCGGTCTTTTCTCATCTGCGAAAGATTACCCTTGTAAGGAAACAGTGATTCCAGTTACACTGCCACGCTACTTCTCAAAAAACACAAGCAAAAAACACGACCTGGAAATAAAAGCCAACTTTTCCATTTTTGTAAGTGGGGTAAATAAATTGTACGTTGGAATATTAGACTGTAATTCTGTATTTAGTGACAGGAAAGACTGAAAGAATGAACCAGTTTTTTCATCTACCTACAGATTCCCCAAATATGAGTGTAAATCCATAAATGCTTCCTTTGAATGATACATATTTTTATTACATGTGATTTAAACTCCCCAGACGGTTTCTTAACCTGTAAAATACAAACATTGTTTATCATTTGTGTTGAGTATAGTTTGGGCATACAAGATTACGAGTGGACTAAATGTTAACTACTAAAGTTAATATGAAAGAGGCTTCAGAAAGTCCATGAAAAACAGAAGTGAAAGATAATGGGAATTTTCCATGAACTTTTTGAAGCTCCCTCCTATCCATCAGGGTTCCTGTTAAGATTTGCAGAAAAAAACAACAACAACAAAACACGATGGCCGAGCCATCAACATTTGCACACACTCTCCGCAAAGCTCTGAGAACTGGGGGAAGGAATGTGATTCTGTTTGTGACGATCGAGTTCAGATATGTACAGCTCCTACTCTGTTTTTAAAAAAACTAAGAACATGGCAGTGAAAGCAAGGTTGCTCCCCTCCCTAGCTGCGTGATAATACTCATCTTTAGAAATGACCCCACAGACCAGGATAGAATTTTAGAGGAATTTTAAACATATTAAAAAATGTATATATAAATGAGGTAATAGAATACGGGAATGCAGTTTTGGCTAAAGAAAATGCCAGGGCTAGCTGCCACTAGGTCAGAGGCTCATTTCTCAGGCTCCAGAACTCAATGACTAAACATGATTTAATTGCTGACTCTGAATACAACACAGAACCTCACCAGTGGAACAGGGAAAAGCAAACCTGTGTGCATGAGGAACACAAGCTCTCACGACATTAAAAGCCAATGACATTTTTTGAAAGGTAGGTATTTTCACACAGTTGTCAGGAACTTGATAAAAGTAAAATTCGAATACTGGAGAAGAAAAACACCCCAGAGAGGTGCAGAAAGCCTGCAGCTTTGTTGAAATCGGCTCCGTAGAAACGAGAATAAGAAGCAACAGGTTTTTTTTTCAGTTTTGTTTTTCATATTTGCACATAGGTTAGCCATTTCTAAAACCAATGGAACAGAATTTGTACTCTAATGAAATAGGTACCCAACATTTCAATATTAAGTAAAAAGCACTGAATAAAAGGAGCAGATAAATTCTGAAGATTCTTGTTAAGTTTAGGTACGCTGTTAAAATTCCATCCACTCTGAGGAGGCTATCACCAACAACGTAAACAAAACAAAGTCAACAGGATGCACTGCTGCCACGCCCTAAGGAGAGCTCATTCAGGAGCTGTGTCCTGGTGGTTCAATGCTTAGCTGCTAGTAGGAAGGTTGGTGGCTCAAGGGCAGCAGCCACCTGACAGGAGGAAGATGAGGCGGTATGCTTCTTGGCCCACGGACCACCACTCAGGCTGGAAGCAACTAGATGGCAACCGGCTGTGGGACGGCGGGGAGTCACTCCTCAGCTATTGCTCTCAACCTGGCCAGCACAATCAAGAGACAAGTTCCCCGAGGCAGGGACGAAGCCCACTGAAGTTTAGAGCTCACAGACACTGGTGAGCTGGATGGCTGGCAGCCCTGGTTGCTAACTGCAAGGTCAGCAGCTTGGAACCTCCAGCCACTCCTCAGGAGAAAGAAAAGGCTTCTTCTACAGAACCCTGTGAAGAGTGAGAGGCCCAGGAATGGACGGCACCGTTATCCTCCATCCTGGAGGGGTTCCGAGACGGCAGCAACCACATGGCAGGGGGATTTGTACAGGTTCAATGGCGGGTGCTCCAGAAAGAAAACTGGGGGTGGACAAAAAAGTAAGTCCACAGAGACAAATTCATTGGGCTCATATAAAAAATGGAAACAAAGTTACCTTGAGCAATTTATATATGTCACTGGAATAATGAAAAGCACAGGAAAGAGAAGACTTAATTAATTCTGCCATCAATTATTCATTAAGTGCCTAATGGGAATCTAGATACTAAGAATAAAGCCCTAAACCAAAGAAAATACACATTTACATTCTGCAGTGGAAGACAGATTATTAAGAAGCATCACAGTAAGGGCAGTTTTATTACATTTCACTTATCAAAAAAAAAAAGAGTCCTATAACTAAATCTTGGGATACCACATTGAACATTATATACTGCAAGGAAGGGGAGGGGAGCAGTTCCCGGGGGCAGTGCAGTGTAAAACAGTGAGGCAACATCAAACTTAAGCATATCAAAACAGCTTATCTACCATAACTACTCATGGATAAGCCAAGTTTTTCAGCGTATTTTTAATTCCGTTTTTGTGGTAAAATCAGGTGCCTCCGCGGATATTTGGGTCGGCTTATACTCGAGTGTGTATGGTACATTTCCCACAAAAGGGCTGGGAGTTTTGCAAAAATTTCTCTAACATTCTGCCACTAACTCCATATGAAACAACACAGAGAAGTACAACCACTGACTTAATTCTCTAGTTTTAAAAACATGCTTTCTTTCCCCCCAAAGGCATCTTACACTGGTGGAGCTACTGCACCTTCCCAGTACAAGGATAAAGTAGAAACGAAGCGAGAAAATGCACGAGAGAATTTGTGTTTCATACAACTATATTATTTTCACACAGGGTTCTATTTTTCTTTCTGCAGCAAAGCAAAACTTTCCATGCCAAATTCTTCAACAAACCCCTTAAGATTGCCCCCCAGTGACAAGAACAAATGAGCGCTGCTAATGATTTTCAGACTTAGAGCAGTAATTCTCCTATAAAACAATTTTTTTCCATGAGATTTGCCAAGCTCTTCGGCTCCAGACAAATGTTTTTACCCTTCTTCTAAGAACCTTTCACTATATTGTCTAGGCTGACTAATTTTTACCTTGAACGCAAACCAACAGAAGAGAAAATTTTTCAACAGATGAGGAACTGGAGGTCGGAAAAACATTTTGTCCTTCTTAAAATTACACATTAAATGACAGAATTCTTAAAGCATCAAAATAAGAATTCTGTCAGTGTTTAAACTCCCACACATTCACACAGAATGGTTAGTTGTGATCATTATTTTGAGAAGAGGTTACTATGGACCACATCTTTTGTGCTAAGAAACAGACGACCAGCTTTTTACCATCTCTCAGTACGAAAGATGATTTTGGTTGATATCTTCTTTCCATTAGCGCTTTCGGAGACATAATGAACTAAGGGTAGTTTATGTAAGGTTATGTATACTCACACACCACAAATTAATAGAAACCAAGAATTTGACAATATGGTCACAACTCTGCCTCAGTTTATTTAACACTGTGAAATAAAATCAAATGTTCAGTCTTTTAAAAAAAATCTGTATGATGGGTATTCTTCTTCAAATGTCTTCAGCGTAAGTTCTGGCCTACTGAATACCGAAATGATTAAGCAATTGTACTAGGCTTCTTTCCATATGCGCGGGAAAGGATTCTGTTATCAGATCAGTTCTATTAAAAACTACAATCTAAATTTATTTCAAAGGAAGACAAAATGTGAAAAAATGTAACTATTAATGGGATCTAAGCTCTTGTCAAATCTTCATTCTTCAAAACACTTTAGTATTGATGAGGGGGCAGTCTATGACTGAAGTCAAACAGTCAAAAGATTGTATAAGAGATTTGCTCACACAGCCTATGTTCTGAGAGGCTCATTAAAATTTAATTAAGATTTAATTTCAACGTTTGCTATGAAACAAAATCCCAGGTTTCTAGTTTAATGCCCAAACACACTGCCATCACACTGATTCCAGCTCATGTTGCCTTTACATAGGTCTCCAAGCCTGTACATCTTTCCAGGAGCAGACAAACCAAACCTTCCTGCTGCAGAGCCATGGGGGAGCCCATTGCTACCAGGGCTCCTCACAGTAGTGGAGAAAATACTGACATGGTCATTGGGAGACCAAGTGTAGAAAGAATAGCAGTTTTACCGTCCCAATCCCAACTATCTTGACAGCTTCCCCTCCCCACAGAAGAATTCAGTTCAGAGGACAGCACTGAAGCTACAGCTCAGGGAGAAGGACATGTCTGATCAGATCACAGGGGAGTAAATGAAGGGGGAGGGAGAGAGAGTGGAGCATATCCAGGCCCACAAAGCCCGCAGGATGATATTCCTGCTCAGAGCAGCCAAAGCACAGAGAAGACCATAGGGCCAGACCCACTAGGAGACATGATGAAGCTCACTGACCCATAGCCCTACAGGGGACAACACTGGAGACACAACAGTGTGGGAATTGCGCCTGATCTGACCCCACCACACCAAGGCAAAACACTAAGGGTGTGCAACGGAACAGCAAGGGGAGCAGAGCAAGGAAATCCTAAGGGAATACCAAAAATAGACTTTGGGGCCAGGGCGTGGCACCCCATCAGACTCAACAGGAAAACACTCCTAAAGGTCAACAAACAGGCCTTGAACTATTTACAGGCTTTTCTTTTTTGTGTGTCATTGGGGTTTTTTTTTGTTGTGGTGGTGGTGGTGGTTTTGTTTTCTTTTGTTGCTTTGTTTTGCTTTGTCTTGTTTTTGAGCACATTATTATCTCTGCAGGTCTAGCTAGATAAGATAGGCAGGACAAACAATTTGGAGGAGAAAACAATGGGATCAATGGTTGGTGGGAAGGAAAGTGGTGTTAACAAACTCAGGGACAAGGGAACAACAAGTGATCTAAAATCGATGGTGAGGAGTGTGTAGGATGTATGGTAAGGGGCTTGATCAGGGACAATGTAACCAAGAATTACTGAAATTCAAATGAAGGCTGAGCATGATAGTGGGACAAGAAGAAAGTAAAAGGAAATAGAGGAAAGAACTATGAGGCAAAGGGCATTCATATAGGTCTCAATACAGGCATGTACATATATAAATATATATGGTGCTGGGGAAATAGATCTATGTGCATATCTTCTTAAGTTTAGTATTAAGGTAGCAGATGGACATTGGACCTCCACAAAAGTACTCCCCCAATTCAAGAATACTTTATTCTAATAACCTGGCACACTATGATGCTCACCTTCCCGACATGATTGCTGACGACAAAGTGGGTGCATAAGCAAATGTGGTGAAGAAAGCTGGTGGTGTCTGGCTATCAAAAGATAGCGTCTGTGGTCTTAAAGGCTTGAAGATAAACAAGTGGCTATCTAGCTGAGAAACAACCAACCTACATGGAAGAAGCACACCAATCTGTGTGATTAGAGGTGTCTATGGGTCATGTATCAAACAACAACAAATCAAATCATATCATATCATTGCGAATGAGGTGGAGTGCAGAGTGGGGACCCAAAGCCCATCTGTAGGCAACTGGATATCCCTTTACAGAATGGTCGTGGTGAGGAGATGAGCTAGTCAGGGTGCAGGGTAGCAATGATGAAACACACAAATTTTCTCTAGTTCTTAAATGCTCCCCTCACCCTCGACTATCATGATCCCAACTCTAACTTACAAATCCGACTAGACCAGAGGATATACGCTAGTACAGATAGGAACTGGAAACACAGGGAATCCAGGACGAACCCCTCAGGTCCAGTGGTGAGAGTGGCAATATTGGGAGGGTGGATGGAAGGTTGAGTAGAAAGGGGAACCGATTATAAGGATCTACATATAATTTCCTCCCTTGGGGACAGATGACAGAACAGTGGGTGAAAGGAGACATCGGACAGTGTAAGGCATGACAAAATAAGAATAATTTATAAACTATCAAGTGTTCATGAGGGAAAGGAAAAAATGAGTTGCTGGTACCAAGGGCTCAAGTAGAAAAGCAAATGTTTTGAGAATGATGATGACATCAAATGTACAAATGTGCTTGACACAAGGGTGTATGTATGGATTGTGGTAAGAGTTGTATGAGCCCCCAAGAAAATGATTTAAAAAAAAAAGAATATATCCATGAAAAGGTTGATGGCAACATAAACACAAATGTGCTTGACACAATGGAGGTATGGATTGTTATATGAGCTGTAAGAGCCCCCAATAAAATGATTAAGTAAAAAGAAAGATCCGATTTAGAGGAAAGATAATGAATTTACCTCTGAACATGTGTTAGTATTTGGTACCTAAAATGTTACTAAGCCCCAGGAACTAACATTAAACATAGTTTCTGTCCTCCTGAAACTTAAGAGCTGAGATAGCTAATACACAGCTAAATAAACATGTCGAGCACACTGAGCTGCTAATCACAAGGTTAGAAGTTCAAAACCAGGATTCACGCCACAGAAGGTGAGGCCGTCTGCTTCTGTAAAGGCTTAAAGCTCTGGAAACCAGAGAGACAGTTCTATTTTGTCTGATAGGGTCACTAAAAGTCAGAAACGACTCAATGGCTGTGAGCTTGGGTCAAGATTTTGAAGTCATTTGTTGATAAGTGGAGGAAAAAACTGGAAGAAACCATTCCAAGTGAGCGTGCACAGTAAAAATGGACTGACACTTTTAGAAGAAATAATTTACAAGAGGGGTCAATGAAACATAAGCCAGAAATGTAGAAGATAAACCAAGAGAGCCTGTTGTTAGTCATGGAGAATTAATATTTATTATCAATTCCCAGGAAATTCAGATGAGGACTGAGTAATACCTATTGCAAGTTTCAAATGGGCCATCCAAGTTGACTTCACTATCTCTGGGCTTCAAACTGGTTCAATTCAGTTCAACTTCCAGCTCGAGAAGCCCCTTCCCCTTAGGCAGGTTGCTTGGGATTCTTGTATCTGCATAACAATCACCTGGGGCTCAGGTTCAAATGTAGTTTGGTTCAGTCTATCTTGAGTGGAAATGAAAATTCTGGGCAGGAATTGAACTAGAACGACCTCAGACCTACTTTATTGGGATAATTTCTACATAGTGAAGAAGGAGATAGCAGCTGGATGAGCAATAAGTGAAAATGGGGAAAGAGGAGCACTTTAAGATTGGGGCACTTTTTAATACTCATTAGCTTAAAAAGTGCCCTAATCTTAGAACATGACTCTGATCTTATACATGCACAATTTACAGGTAAAGGCAACATGACTCAAAGGAGAAGGAAATGAATTATGAAGTTACTAAGGTGTAACCATATTTGGAACCGAGGTTTGCCAATTCTCAATCTGGTCCTTGATGCTAGAAAAAGCTTGTCTTCTGGTAGAGTGTGAAAATACTGATTATACCGAAATCTTCTATTCCGCCCTCCTTTCCTCCTGACAACATTTTAAAATAGGGGCACATCCAGGGCAACAGTCAAAAGTTGAGCAAGTACGGAATGTCTTTTGCCTGATGTAGCTTCTCTGGATGGGAGGCATTCTTAGGATGGTCCTCAACTGTCAATCACACAAAAGGGGTACAATAGTCCAGTATGTGTCAGCCATTAACTACATGTGGTTATTCCACATATTAACTGCATGTGGATAGGGGGGATTCTGCCTTTAACAAAGGGTACACATCATGTCCCCATTCCCTCGATGAGATATACAGCAAAGAGAGAAATTCTTGGTCAAATGATATGTAAACGACACCATGGCTGTCTCAACACTAAACTGAACATCTACAGCTAAGCAACTAATTTCATCCCGACACTCTGGGATACTGGTCTCTGCAATCCCCACTCAAACGAGTGCCAATCACATCAAGTAAGAATTCATCACAGTGCAGAAAGTAAATTCAACAAAGGACCTGATCAGTTTTAGTTACAATACAATATTTTGTAGTATTAAGTTTCATTACAAACTACTGCTTCATTCCATGAATAGTTGTGATCGCTGGAACATACAGTCTTACCATATGGTTTTTGTTTGTGGAAAATTACAAGTCTATAAGAAAACTTTAAGGGCAGAGGCTAATTTAGTATAAAAATACATTTTCCCAGATAATTTACTTTGGCCCAATTTTCTTGGCTCAACAATCTGTCAGTAATTTACTTAAAGAGTAGATACTTAAAGAAAAAAATTTGAATTTCAGATCAATTGCTGTAAGTAAGAGCAAAGACAAGGAATACAGTGATGTGACTCACCTAAATAAGGAATGCAAGGTGTCATCTTTAAACTACTGATATATTCTCTGAGTCTTTTGTAGTTATCTTCTTTGCTCATTACATATTCTAATTTTTCAAAGGTAGTTTTGTCTTTTCGACTTAATAACTAAAAGCAAACAAACAGAAAAGTAAGTTATTTACAAATGCCACCTAACAGAAGCAAAAGATTATTTCTCCTGAAGTGAAGTTAAAGCTCTTGTGTATTTGAATTTCACAATACCTTCATTACATTTTGATAGGACATAAATAAAACCAAATCCGACAGATCTATTAAAATAAGGAACCCAATATTTCATTTGTAAATAAAATTACTAACTTCCTAAGTAAATTATATAATACATCCTAGTTCTCACCTCAGCTATTTTGGATAACTAAGCAACTTTCTTAGTCATTTTCATCATCTAAAATAAATATTATGTTCATATTCAGTTCAAACACCCATGTTCTGTATTGTGGTCGATTGGCCTCTTGTCCCTCAGAGATTTACCGCAAGCATCAAGAAATACCAACTTTTTTTGACAAACCCCATTGTGGCAGGTCCTAGCGTGACCACAATGCCCAGTGAGTCCCTGTACTTTTTGGATTTCTGACAAGCTCTCTCTGATTGGCACTATGCTGTATACAGCTCAACAATCAAAAGGCTAATTGGCGGTCCAGAGGCTTCCAGGAGGCAGTTCTGTGCCTCTGCGGTCACCGGAGACGATGAAAGGGTGTACAAGGAGAGCACGGGAGGATTCACCCATGACGTCAGGAATATTTACCATCCAAAACATTTTCCTTTTTGAGTAATTCTAAGTACTCTGAAAAAGATTTTTTTCATTAGATTTCTGAAGCTAGCATGTAATCCTAGTAACCTTACATTATTTTATGTAATAAGATTTTAGTTTATTTAAGCCCAAAAATTCCAGTGCAGTTTTAGAGAAAGCAAAACCACTTCCAGTTATAAAAATTATAGATTCTTCTCCAGAATGACTGACAAGTTTAAGGACAAAAGATGAGGGCACTGAGGTAAAGGTGGCCACTTGGCAAATAGCAGGGCCGTGTGTCCTGAAAGCTGATCCACAACTGTTTCCAGCATCACAGTTCATACAGTTGGGACTGACGTGAGAACCTGTTTTCAGGAACTCCAGCAAGCACATTATTTTCATATAATTTCTATCAGAAAAATGTCTGAATAGCAGCTCTTCCTTTTCAAAACATGACTTTTAAGGCATCTTTTGCTTTACCACTTTAGAGAACTTAGCCATGCTCTGCAACAGAGGTCTCACCGTCTCCCCATGCACTTCCTTCACCTCCCGTATTAGCATGCTCGATGCTAGACACCAATCTCTGCTTGCTACCTTTAACATGTTTTCATATCTGCAAATAACGTCCATAAGAAACTAATGGAGGGGTTGCATGGCTTGCAAAGCAACCATATTGTGTGCTGCTTGCACAAATATGGTAAGTCTGATCATTTCTATTAGTCTTTTTCTTTTTGCTTTTAGGAGTTTCTGATGTATGTGTGTGTATATATATGCATATATAGAGAGAACTCTTACAAATAAGTATATATGTACATATGTATGTATATCTGCATAGAGCTCTTACAGATGAGTATGTATGTATTATAGCATGTGTACGTGTGTACATATATGCATATAGAGAGCTCTTACAAATAAGTATATATGCATTATAGTATATGTATATATATGCATAGAGAGAGAGCGCTCTTACAAAGAAGTATATGCGTACTACACACAAATTTCTTAGCAGTTATATTTTTGCCTTTACACTGTGGCCTCCCTTTAGTGATTCTGAAGATAATGTTTGATGGACAGAAATTCTAAAAATGTATCCTTCTCCTTTCATTGTCTGAGCATTTGAAATCCTATCTAAAAAATCTGTACCTGTCCCAAACTGAGAATCTAGTCCTGCCACGTCAGAGATAGCTCTTTCCTTCCCGCTACGCTCTACTTGTATCATGCTGTGGACACTGCCTTTGTACTTGCCACTCGTTCTGCTTGGAATTCTGTTCTCCCAAAGAGGCGCAAAAGGGTCCCTAATGTCCTCTAGGTCTTTCTTTACCCAACTGCCACTGATCAGAGCTTCTGTGACGACACTGTATAAAATAGTACTGCCCTGCTTGCCTCTCGATTCCATTTCCTCTGCTTTGTTTTCCTTCAGCGCGCAGTCACACTGTATGACAGAGAATACAGA
Organism: Tenrec ecaudatus; assembly: GCF_050624435.1. Taxonomy (NCBI): domain Eukaryota; kingdom Metazoa; phylum Chordata; class Mammalia; order Afrosoricida; family Tenrecidae; genus Tenrec; species Tenrec ecaudatus. Next base: position 192,342,105 of record NC_134530.1, on the reverse strand, counting down.
GCACGTGACTTTGCCTATCCTGTTCGTTACTGCATGCCAAGCAGAGACCGTGTTTGGCACAACATAGAATCATTTAAAATTGAACACAAACACCCCAAATTTTATTCATATTAACAGCAGAGCTGTTACTAAATAACATTTTATTTTATGCAAATTTTTGAGGAACTGATGCAAATATTTTCAAGGAAAAGAAAAACTGAGGAAATCATATCTGATTTACAAATCAGAGCAGTCTTTCCCCTAAAACTTTAAAGATTTCTTAACTGTATAATCATTTCCATTTCCCCAAGAAATTATGCTTTTAAGGAAAATGGATAAGGCCATATCATTAAAAAGCACCTTTCGCCCAGGTGTTTCCACACAATAAATGGGCTCTACCGAGGTTCACAAGCTCTGCCACCCGAACATTTTTCCAATGTAGAAACTGACTCGTTTTCATGAGAAACATCTGTCAAGCTAATGAAAACAAACCTCTATTTTAGTAATTTTAAAAGTTTTAAAAAGTCAATCCTATCTTAACACATGAATCCTTTGCACAGAATTTCAACACAAGATCATTTCTCCCAAAGATTAAGGAATAACATGAAATATGGACAATTTTTATTGAGTCTGCAATGTTTCCCATATAAAGCCTACATGGAAACAATCTAGAAAGTTTGAGGCCAGCATCTGCCACTCAGACTTGAAAAGGCACACGTTTGCAGAGGTCAGATTCTACGCCCTGCCCTTGTTCTGGTGGTGGAACCCAATGCGAGGATGTATGGCATCATTACGCAATGCCCGGGTAACACTCAGTTTTTCAATAACTCCTAAGGAAAAAACCTAAATGAGCGGCTGACTATAAATTACTGACTGACTAACCCAGTCAGTTTGGGGGAAACGTACAGTGTAGAGCGCCTCCTTAAACTTGCCCAGGGCATAACGTTTACATGGCTAAGAAGTGCTACTTCTGCGTGTTGTGCTTCCCGTCACCGAGCAGGAAGTCCTGCTCGGCTGTCCGGAGAGGCCGTCACTTACAAGCCTGTCCAGCAGGGCTTGGCAACTGGGCAAAGGGGTCGAGAGAAAAAGCGCAAGCCCTCAAAGGGCAGGTAGATAGCTAGCTTTTATAAAGCTTCGCTGACTGTCACCATGCTGACCTTACCAAAGCATACCAAAGAAACGCATAACTGTCCTTCCAACGGGAAGTTTAACCTTTCGTTAACTTAGGAGGGGTACTCACCGCCCACGTTTTGGTCAACCTGAAAATTGGGGCACTTTGTAAGCCAGACACCACTGCCATAAGTGCATGGAGGTTATTCAGCTCATACAGTTTCTGAGGATTTTTAAAAAGGGGGGAAGAGATGAGAAACAGCATGAGTACAACGATACATGTGAATTATAAGAATGTGCTGCACTAGGATTAAACACTCTGATGGTAAACCCAACTGAGAGAGTCCACTGACCACATATTAAGTAAACGTAGCAATCTGACTATATCGACATTCAGAATGATTATATCAGAAGGCTAACATGGTAATAGTGATAAGACAAGGCTGCACAAATAGAAAGAGGTATGCAAAGGGCATTCGCAGAGACCTAATAAGTGAGAATTCAATCCAGAACTCCTAAAGTATCAATAAAAGACCAACATCGTATCAGGAGTCTGTGCAAAGATCGTAACTGGGTATTTCAGGAGAGAAAGGCTGAATGGGCAAATAGAAAAAGATCCTTATTGTCACCCGATTCAACGAAAGGTGGCATTTTACACCGACCAGGGCTGGTAATGAAAAATTCTGCCAATGCCAAGTGATGACAAGGATGGGGGCACCCAATGCCTTCGCACGGTGCTGGTGGGTATGGCATGTACATTAGTATAACCAGCAGCTTGGGAACCAGAGAGATGAGCATAGCTCTGTAACTCAGCCGGTCCGCTCTTTTATGAACTCAGATCTCACAGGAGCACTGGGAGACTCACGACAAAATGTGGACACTACTCACATGACAGCATATTGAATAAATTGCAATACATGCAAACGGAAGACTCTCCAGCTGAGCTACAGCCAACCACATGGACAAATCTCGGTTCACACGGTTGAGTTTTTAAAAAGCAAGTTAATACACTATAAAAGTAAAAACTGAATAATTTCACTGAAGTAAAGTTAAAAATCACATATCTGGAATAATAGACTATTTCCTTAACAAAAAAGAAAGAGGTCTGGGTATGGGAGGCAGAGCTTAAGGATAGAGGGAGTTAAGAGATAGTGTTCAAATAAAAACACACAACAATTATGCTATAGTGTTTCAGAGGAAGGCAAAAAGAGCTGCCAAAAAAACCCTCAATTGTAGTTAAATTGTTATTTGCCAAAAGGATAATGGTAGGTTTGGTGGGCAAAATGTGGAAGTGCCACACAGACTGCTCGGTGCTAGAGCCGTACAACTCACCGTGTGCTGCCTGGCCCCGGGCCATCCGAGGTACCACACAGCACATTGAAAAGTAAGCCAACACAGGAGAGAACAAATGGAAATCCAGAGTCTATGGGGAAAAGTCATGAATTTCTATGAGATAGAAACCAGTCTTGATCATCTCACAAAGAATGGTTTCCAAAAATCTTGACATCTCTACAAAATACTAGATTTTTAGAAAGGCTACTTGTGCCACCTAGTGTCACAGAATATGCTGCTCTTGGGGCTTAAGGGGAGCATACAAGTTCCGTCATAGAAACTGTGATCTGGTGTCCTCACTTTCTTCTATTTCTCCTCATTCACAGGGGAAGATAGGTGGTGTGTTAACTACAAGAGTACTGAAGAACTTCAGCTGCCAATACCACATCTTACTGAACCTGACACGAAGCTGGAGTTGTTTCAGGCTCCAATCGGGGCATCCTCTTGGGGTCGGTCTTGTTCCCCCCTCCTCTCTGACTCTGGCTATTCTTGAAATCCATGCTCCATTTCCATGGGCCTATTTACTTTCTATGGCAAACAATGACCGCTCAATTAGCAGACTGGATAACACCTGCATCTACACAATTCTTTTTAAAAAGTAAGAGCTAATTTTTCCCCACATGGCTGGCAAAGGGATCTATTTTCAGAGCAAGTTATTGGCCATGAAGTCGGCGTAGTCCTCTATGGCTTTCTCTATCACGTGCAGACCAGAGTTCAGTCCCTTCACAGGATCATGTTCCACTACTTCTTTGTGAAATAACTCAGTTTTTAAGAGAGAGGGAAGGAGGGTATAACATACAAAGGATAAAGGCAGGAGGAAGAAAGAGAGAGCAAACAAGACACAGGCACCTGGCTTAAGAAACTGACTTAAATGAATAGTTATTTCCCAGGGTCAATGAAGAGAAAATAAAATGTCATAAGCAAAAATTCACATTTCAGAATGGTTGATATTAAAAAAAGTGTCTTACCTTAGCAGTTTTAATATAGTGGCTCAAAACTTCTGCTCTAATTTTTAATGTTTGAGCATGAAGAATCTCTCTAACTACCCAAAAGCTTACCTGCAAATAAAAAGGAAAAAGTTAAAGCAAGATTCTTTACCCACAAAAGTCATGTGAGTGGTGAGATCTGGGGCTGATCATGAAGACATACCCAATCTTCAAATGTTACATTTGTTTAATATACAAAGAAATAAAAACAAAACAAACGAACAGAAACCCCCACCAAACTCACTGCCATTGAGTTGATAATGACTCATAGCAACCCCATAGGTAGGGTAGAATGGCCCCTGTGAGTTTCCAACATTGCAACTCTTTACAGGAGTAGAAAGCTCCATCTTTCTGCCATGGAGTGACTGGTGGTTTCAAACTGATGATCTCATGGTTAGCAGCCCAGTGCACAACCGCCACACCACCAAGGCTCTTTTCTCTTTCTCTTTTTTTTAATGAGTGAGTGAGTGAGTGAGTGAGTGAGAGTGAGTGTGAGTGAGTGTGAGTGTGAGTGTCAGTGAGTGTGAGTGTGAGTGAGTCAGAGGTAGTGAGAGAGAATGAGGGAGAGTCCAAGGCTCTTTTTAGATATGGGCACAGTGTACACACACAAACATAATCAACATGATTTTTAATTTGTGAAATTTTGAAGATAAAATTCAACAAAATCATCGCAAAGCAACATGAACACTCTAAAGATATGTGTTTGCTGTATTTTGAGTCATTTTGATGGAACTCATCAGGCTCTAAGATCACACATTGTAAAAGAGGCTGCCTATAATTTTTCTGTAGCACATGTTCCGATTTAATTATATTGAGCCAAGTCTTTGAAGAATCCCACATGATGTTCTTGGTATAAATAAAATGAAGCAAAATCCAAGAAATATGTATGAATATATTTATATGCTATCATTTAAAAATGAAATTAAGACTATTTTAGAAATTGTGCAGTGCTTTCTAATTCAATGAGTATCTTTTTATTTCCTTAAAAAGCATTAAAAATCACTCATTAGAAAATGGATGTCGGCCATCTAACTGAGAAGCAACAAAGCCCACGTGGAAGAAGCACACCAGCCTGTGTGATCACAAGGTGTTGATAGGATCAAGTATCAGGCATCAAAGAACAAAAAATCTTATCATTGTGAATGAAGGGGTGTGTGGAGTACAGACCCAAAATCCACCTGTAGGCAACTGGAAATCCCCTTACAGAAGGGTTGCAGGGAGGAGACCAGCCAGGCAGGGTGCAGTGTAGCAACAATTACACATACAACTTTCCTCTAGTTATTTATTCTCCACCACCCCACCCCCCGCATCCCAATCCCCACCACTATCATGATCCCAATTCTACCTTACAAATCCGGCTAGACCAGAGCATGTACACTGGTACAGATAGGAACTGGAAACACAGGGAATCCAGGGCAGATAACCCTCTCAGAACCAATAATGAGAACAGTGATACCAGGAGGGTAAGGGGAAAGTGGGGGAGAAAGGAGAACCGATCACAATAATCTACATATAACCCCCTCCCTGGGGGACGGACAACAGAAAAGTGGGTGAAGGGAGACATCAGACAGTGTAAGACATGAAAAAAATAATAATTTATAAATTATCAAGGGTTCGTGAGGGAGGGAGGGTAAAGGTGGGAGGGGACAATGAGGAGCTGATTGCAAGGGCTCAAGCAGAAAGAAAATATTTTTTTCAGAAATACGGTGGTAACAAATGTACAAATAAATGTGCTTCACACAATGGATGGATGTATGGATAGAAGAGTTGCCCAATAAAATTATTTTTTTTAAGTGAATGTCAACAACCTGATTTAAATTTTCTACTGGTCTAAGTAGTTTGCTTACTATACATTATAATATGTATATGACATATTTTGTTCATGTACTATGAAAATAAAATCAAAGCACTGGAAATAACCTCAAAACTTCTACAAATCTAATAACGGGACATGATAAGGTATCTTATGTGAAAAAGATGACTTTAAATACCACTAAATACCACTGGCTCATATTTTTTCACTTTTTGAAACACTTTTTAAAATGAAAAACAGTTCAGATTTTACTTGCAATTTTTGTCTATAAACAAACTGTCAAAATCAATGTGAAATACATATATATTTTTTAAAGCTTCCTTACTGTGACCATATTTGGGCTACTAACGGCAACACTTCTTTTTAATGTTCACCAGCGACCTGCAGGCTGGCAGTTTGAAGTACCAGCTGCTCTGCAGGCGTAGAGTCATGTTTCTCACTCCCACTGACAGTTGAAGAGTCTCAGTAGCTCACGGGGGCAGTCCTAGCACATCCTCTATCGTGGCTAGAAGTTAGCATCGACTCCCTGTCAGTGAGTTTGGCTCTTTGGTAATAAGCTTTACTTTAAAAAAGCATCAAGTCATACTACCGTAAAAATCCGAACTGACTTGCACCCGCGTGTTTCTGAGTCACAGTGAGTCTACAGGGCATGGCTGCAATGCCCCGTGGGTTTCTGATGCTACGTATCTCCATGGCAGCAGACAGCATCCTCTTCCTCTGGAGTGCCTGGTGGGTTGAAGTCTCTAAACGCGTGGCTAGCAGCCCAATGCGTCAGCCACAATGCACCCAGAGCGCTTCAGAAACACACGAGAGCGAAAAGGGCCAACCAGAAAAATACACGGGAGCTTCAAAATGGTCATGAAAAGGGGGAATTAAAAGATAAATGTAATTTTGAAGGCTTCCTGAATAACTAGTATGTTTCTATGTTTTCTACAAAGAAAAATAGGCAGATTATGTATATCACAAAATATTTAGAGATACAGATATTTCTGGTAAATCAACAGAGGAATTAATAGAAAAATTGAAAAAGAAGCCAAATAAGTTAGAAACAAAACCCCGAGACATTTCCAGATAGCGGTTACCCCTAGGTTGATGGCAGAGGGGCAACAGGCATGCAAGATGACACCCCAACTTCAGTGTTATTCTGTTTCCTGCGCTTATTACAATGCTTCTGAACCGATATTAGTGTCGCCAGATCACCCAGCCATGTTTGCAAGCCCTATGACAGAATCTCAGCAATTTCATACGGTTCAGGCAAGCACTCAGGGTTACTGTCGTGGAAAGGGATGAACTACTTCACAGAAGAGCAAACCTCAAAGAGCATTTATCCAGAGATATCTAACTGTATTGCTCTATTTGAGGTTGTCTTAATCATATAAAGATATGACAAAAACCTTGTATTTGCAGCCCCAAATACATTAAACTTCACAGAAAGTTATCCCAGAAATGTGTTAGGTTGTTAAAGGTATGCTACAGTTGACAGAAGATTATGCCGTTATTAAAAATGTTGCCAAAGTATTTTGATGATATAGGAGGAACAATTTTCCAGAAAAATTTCAATTTTAACATAGGTGCCATTTTCCCAATCATCAGATAAAAACTACAGTTTGCAGTTATAGAGGTGGAAGAACATTCCACTCTTGGTAATGATGGAGTTGCTTGTGTGTTAGGAGTACAAATATAGAAACATAATGACTCAAGAGCACAAAAGGACAAGACCACGCACAAGCTGGTGAAAGTAGACTGGAGGTGATTTACGGTCATTACGTCTATATTGCTTGATGACATTCTTTTGCTGTGGTAATTAATTCTGGCCATCTCAGAAGAAAAAGGAACAGAAAAACACCTCTTATCTCACCAAATTATGCAATTCTGTACAAGAAATGTCTGACCCAGGCTCTTAGCTGTAAATTTAATCTAATTTTAAAATCTTCAACCTACTTCCATTTGGGGGGATGATGTGGACCAAATAACAACAGCGACAAAAAAGACTTGCTATAAACCTTCCAGGAATGCTAAGCAATAAACTTAAAAAAAAAAAAAAGTAGGTAGGGCTGAGCTGTGAAGGGAAACAAAGGATCTCCTCTGACGCCCAGACAAAGAAGGAAACACAGAAGCTAGCTGTGGGGACAAGCAGGGACCCTCGGGGGCTGCCTAGCTCAGTGACGCGGGCCTGGGTTTGCGCTGAGGAAGAGTCAAACAGTTTGTGAAGAACATGGCAGTAAAAGATAACAGAATTCTTGCACAAATGTTCTGCAGCCGCTTCCACACCTTCAAAGACCTAACACCAGGCCTCGCATACTCCCTTCCCTGGCTTTTCTATCTAAAAGGATTCTCAAAGGGCTGCCCTCTCAGTGCAAGGGGTGGACTCGAAAATCTCTCCTACTGGCAGAGGGAGACCAGAGAAATCTTACCTAACGGTATAGAATCAAGGCTCTGGGTAGGCACACACAAGTTCATAAATATTCATAACCAAAGGTCTGCCTTCAACTGGATCAGGAGTTTTACATTTCCCTAACAAGAAATATACATATATTCTTCAAGCAAAATCTTTACTATAAAAAATAGTTCTGTGATAACCCGGAGGGCCTGGGAAAGGAAGTAAAAACCTCGCGGCAAGGATACACCCTTAATCTCAAAAAGCCCAACCCTTACTGCTATCAAGTCTGTGCTGACTCATGGTGACCCCATAAGCAGGGTCCAACTGCCGGAATTTCCGAGGCTGTCACTGTTACACAGGAGTAGAAAGTCCTGTCTTTCTCCTGTGGAGGAGCTGCTGCTTTTTAAAAATCATTTTATTGGGGGCTCGTAAGGTCTAAAAACAATACATCCATCCATTGTGTCAAGCACATTTGTACAATGCTGCCATCATCTTGGTATCAGCTCCTCTTTCCCCCCTCCCTCCCTCCCTCCTCCACCCGCCCACCCTCATGGACCCAATAAATTATAAATTATTACTACTTTCATATCTTATACCTTCCATTGTCTCCCTTCACCCACATTTCTGTTAGTTGTCTCCCTGCAGGGGCACTATACGTTGATCATTGCAATTGGTCCCCCCTTTCTTCCCCTTCTCCCGCCACCCTCATGGTATCATCGCCATTCCCATGACAGTTTCTGGGGGGTTATCTGTAGCTGGTGTTTTTGAACTGCAGACCCTGTGGACTGCAGCCCAACATAGGAACCACTATGCCACGAGGGCTCCTGCTCTCAACTTGGGCAGCAGCAAACAACCAGGCTTGAGCTTGCGCAGACACGAATGCCCAATCCAAAAACACAAAGCACAGAGAGAAAGCAAATGACGGTGGGGATGAGCAGCAGTAACAGAATTAGTGACCTCAAGGGCGTCAGATAACTCCACAGAAACTGTAATAAATAAAACGTTGAAAATGATTCTAAGATTCTAAAAGGCGCAGAAGAAAGTGTGGCCCATTTACATATATACCACACTGAATGAAGGGGGAAGTGCAGAGTGGAGACCCAAGGCCCAAGAGTCGGCCACTGGAGATCCCCTCATAGAGGGGCTTAGGAGAGGAGATGGGTCAGTCAGGGTGTGAGGTAGTACCGACAAAGAGCACAGCTTTCCCCCAGATCCTGGATGCTTCCTCCCCCCAACTACCATGATCCGAATTCTACCTTGCAGGGCTGGATAGGGCAGAGGTTGTACACTGGTACATATGAGGGCTGGAGGCACAGGGAATCCAGGGTGGATGATACCTTCAGGACCAAGGGTGTGAGGGGCGATGCTGGGAGAGTGTAGGGTGAGTGGGTTGGAAAGGGGGAACTGATTACAGGGATCCCCTTGTGATCTCCTCCCTGGGAGAGGGACGACAGAGAAGGGGGGGGGGAGACTCCGGATAGAGCAAGATATGACAAAATAATGATGTATAAATTACCAAGGGCACATGAGTGAGGGGAGAGCGGGGAGGGAGGGGGGAAAAAAAAAGAGGACCTGATGCAAAGGGCTTAAGTGGAGAGCAAATGCTTTGAGAATGATTGGGGCGGGGAATGTATGGATGTGCTTTATACAACTGATATATGTATGGATTGTGATAAGAGTTGTATGAGTCCCTAATAAAATGTAAAAAAAGGGAAAAGAAAGAAAAGAAAATGATTAGGGCAAAGAATGTACAGATGTGCTTTATACAATTGATGTATGTATATGTATGGACTGTGATAAGAGTTGTATGAGCCCCTAATAAAACGTTTAAAAAAAAAAGAAAGTGTGGCCCTGCATCCAAAGCGTGGTGGCGCCCCACAGGGCCAGCCACGTGAGAGAAGCAGTGAGTGGGGCGCAGACCTGAGGAAAGCACTCACAAGAGAGCGCGGAGCAGCAGATGGAACAGGTGAAAGGCCAGGAGCAAAGCAGCAAAGAATGCCAAGCTCCCACCAATGAAGCCCAAAGGGGAACATCGAGATTGGGCAAAAACTGTTCCAGAATCTGTGGAAAACTTTATTTCGTAATGACAAAAATGACCGCAACTTCAGGAACTGAATGTCAGGAATGGAAATTATATAAACAACTCACATGATTAAATCTTCTTGTGAAGGCAACTGCGTTTGGGGCAGAACTGTATTTTTCTTTTTTATTCCATCCACAACTGGAAAGCTCCTGAAATAGGAAGGGGAAAATGAAACATCAACTAAGAAATCGCCCTGTCTTCCTGCTCTGCTAGGAGAGCTTCCAAGCTTGCGGAGGTTGCCTGTCCCTTTAGAGTCACTTTGTTCTTTGGAACCACTAATGCCAAGCTCACTGCCATGCAGTCCAGGCCTGCTGACAGCCACCTAGAGGCAGGTGGGCCTGCCCTGGTGTTCCCCAGACTGTCACTATGGGGACAGAAAGCCTTCTCCTGCGGAGAGGCCCAGGGTTTTGAACTGCTGACCTTGCAGTTAGCATCACAATAGGAACACAATTACTAAATATAGCTGTTCAGTTAAATCACAAAAGCAAATTTTAGTAGAATATAAGAAAGCAAATTTCTATATTAGAGTCAATAAACCAATCTACAATTGGAAAATAGGACTAAGGATAGATGAAGGGGCTTACAAGGGTTCATGGGAAAACTCTATTTAAAATTTCGACTCCACTTTTCCATGAGCTTTTTGAAAGACCCTCTGGTATTACTTACGGGTGATTAATGGAAAGGCTGCCCCACGCAATAGGAAAGAACTCCCACCTACCACTAACGTGAGAGAGCCATGCTTAATTTCCAGAGGCAGGAGCCTAAAGGCGTCTACTCTGGAGAGCTCTGAATCCCGGGAGGAGGATTCTGCAGAGTGGAAGCTGACCACCCCACAGCACACAGTAAAGTCCATGAGTTATCAAGCCCCCTGCAATCGCGGAAAGCTCGCAGTCAGCTTTGCAGCTTTGAGCTGATGGCTAATGAACCCCAGATTTGAAAGGTCTGTTGATATAATTCAAAGAGCTTAAGAATATGGAGGTACACAGACACACACACACACACACAATTCACTGCTGTCGAGTCGATGCTGATTTATAGTGACCCTATAGGGCAGAGAACTGCCTTGTGAGTTTCTAAGACTGTAACTTTATATAAAAAATTTATTTTATTGGAAGCTTGTACAACTCTTATCATGATCCATACATCCATCCCATTGTGTCAGGCACATTTGTTACCTTCATCATTCTCAAAACATTTACTTTCTAGTTGAGCCCTTGTACAACTCTTATCACGATCCATGCATCCATCCATTGTGTCAAGCACATTTGTTGCCCTCATCGTTCTGAAAACATTTGCTTTCTAGTTGAGCCCTTGGTAACAGCTCCTCATTTTTCCCCTCCCTCCCCGGACTATAACTTTTTACAAAGAGTAAAAAGCCTCATCTCTCTCACCCTTGGAGCTACTAGTGGTTTTGAACTCTCGACCTTGTGGATTGCAGCCCAACTTGTAACCACTACACAACCAAGGAGAGAGACGCACACCTCTAACTGCATTAAGACACTTCTTGCAAATTATAAATGCAGTATTGTAAAAACAACATGGGACTGTCATCAATTTTTTAAAATTGCCTATTTTTCCATCAAATAATAGTTGGTACAAATATTTTTTTAAATTTTATTTTAATTAAATACTTTTACTGGGAGCTCTTACATCTCTTATCACAATCCATACATCCATCCATTGTCAAGCCCATTTGTACATATGTTGCCATCATCATTTTCAAAACATTTTCTTTCTCCTTGAGCCCTTGGTATCAGCTCCTCATTTTCCCCCCTCCTTTCCTCACCCGCCCTCCCTCCCTCATGAATCCTTGATAAGTTATAGATTATTATTTTCATATCTTACATCGCCCTTCACCCACTTTTCTGTTGTTCATGCCCCTGGGAGGGGGTTATATGTTAATTCTAGTGATCGATTCCCCCCACCTCCCCCTAATCCTCCTAGTATCTCTATTCTCATTGTTGGCCCTGAGGGGTTTATCTATCCTGGATTCCCTGTGTTGTGGGCTCTTATCTATAGCAGTTTGCATGTTCTGGGTGTAATCTGATTTGTAAGGTCATAATAGTGGGGGGAAGGAAGCATTAAGTAAGTAGAGGAAAGTTGTATGCTTCATTGGTGCTATACTGCATCATGACTGGCTCATCAATTCCTTACGACCCTTCTGTGAGGAGATGTCCAATTGTCTACAGATGGGCTTTGGGTCTCCACTCCATGTTCGTCCCCGTCCCCCCTTCACATTGGGTATGATTTTGTTCTGTGTCTCAGATGGCTGATCCCATCAACACCTCGTGATCGCACAGGCTGGTGTGCTTCTTCCATGTGGACTTTGTTGTTTCTCAGCTAGATGGCTGCTTGTTTATCTTCAGGCCTTTAAGACCCCAGATGTTCTCTTTTGATAGCAGGGCTCCATCAGCTTTCTTCATCGCATTTGCTTATGCACCCGCTTTGTCTTCAGCACTCGTGTCGGGAAGGTGAGCAGGCACAAATATTGCATAATAGTATTTACACTCATCACTGTTTGGAAATTATGGAAGTTATCAGATTCAACTCTAGATCTAACTTTATGTGTAAAGCACATAGAGTCCTTTATCATATTTTGAAAATATGTATGTATATTTGTATGTATATCATTAAAAAAATCAATGGCGTTCTCGTGGTTTAGTGCTTATACCTTGGACTGCTAACTGAAAAGTTGGCAGTTTGAAACCACTAGCTGCTCCGAGAGAAAGATGAGGCTTTCTACTCCCGTAAAGATTACAGTGCCAGAAACCTACAGGGACAGGGATAGTTCTATTATGTCCTATAGGGTTGCTATGAGACAGCATTGACTCAATAGCAGTGAATTTGGTGTGTGTAATACTCAATGCTATCAAGTCGATGCAGACAGGTGATTTTCCGAGACTTTAACTCCTTATGGGAGTGAAATGCCTCACCTTTCTCTCATGGAGCAGCTGCTGGTTTTGAACTGCCAACCTTGCAATTAGCAGCCTAACATGTGCCCACTTTTCTACCAGGGAGAGTGCCCGTGCTCTTTGTCACACATACACACACACCGTTTATATATTCTAATAAAACTTATTTCCTTTGATTTGAAAAGGGAAGAGTTCCATGGACAGCAGTCGGCCCACGGACTCACTGTTCAACAGAGGTCAAGAAACCCTGCTCTGCTTCCACAGCCACGACCGGGAAAGAGAGCCCACACGGGGTGAGGGAGATGGCGCTCTGGAAACGGAGTTGGGAGGAGGAGGGCACAAAGAAAACTGGGAAGGAAATAATTATTATTCTCAGACAGGGAGAAAAGATATAGAACCAATTGATCAAAAAGAAGAGAGGCATTAAAAAATTCAGAAAATTAAATAGAGCTCTTGGAAATAAAAAATAAAATAACTGAAATTGACTGTCAACTGAAAGGTTGTGAGATGCAGATGATAAAACCTTTTAGAGGAAATCAAGAGTAAAAATAGCAGCAAAAAACGTACTGAAAACTCAATTTAAGAAACTATCCCAGGACTTATGGATAAAAAAAGGTCTGCCTCTCTAACACACGTGCACACGTGCGCACACAGGGTAAAGGAACAAGAAACTGCCAGAAATGAATGACAAAGAGATAGCAACAAATCTTTAACAAAAAAGTGCATCGCATAAAGAAAAATCAATTCACTCATAAGATACCAGACATCTCAGCAGTAATTGGAAAGTTAAAGACCCCGAAACACGGGAACAATGCCTTCAGAAGTCCTAGAATTCTAAACCCAACAAAAACACCAATCAAGTATTATGGGAGACAACAGACATTTCCAGACATCAGTCTCAGACAGTTTGCTTTCTATTCACCTAGTCTGCTGGAGTATGTATCCTGTCAACCATATTTCTCTTCATCTTGGATCAGATGAGAACACTAGCTAAGACATAGTCACCTTGTTCACTGGCAGCGCACTGGCCTGCGTGCAGTCACGACTCCACGCTAAAACACCTCCCTGACTACGATGCAGAAGTGGAAGTACACTAAGGGATTCCTTCCTTCTTCTCCCCAAGGACTGACTTAAGAACAGCACCCTTTCAAGTTGAGCGCACTGTGTAAACAGTCCTCCACTGGTATCAAAGATAGTGAAGCTTGTGGGCAGCCTTGCTACCTCTTAAGTTATTCAAATGCATCTGATGTGCACTTTAAAAAAATAAACAGGGAATGAAGAAGCAATGTTCACACAGTAGAACAGGGGTATAGGGACAATCTCCTAACGGTCATTACAAATGAGCTTTATCCACGGTTTTATTTTGAACCATAAAACAAGCGGTGCGGCCCCGTTTTCTGCCCAGTGTAGTGTGGAAGCGGGCAAGCCCCCAGGAGAACTGATGGGCACCTGCCCTAGGAAAGCATACTGAATCTCACGGGAAGGAGCGCAGCTTCTCTTAGGTTCCCAACACTGTGACTGACCAGTGCTGCTCTAAGGGTGATGTTGTAGGCTTACGTACACACAGCAGAAGAGAAACGGCCCACTATAGACCCATATACAGACAGAGATGGAGGGGAGCGAAGAAAACGTGATGGATGTTAGAGACTAGGGTGGGGTGGGGGATCCTCAAACGTGGAAGGTCCTCACTGCCGAGGCCCCGTCACACTCCAGAGTGGACTGCTTTAGAGGGTGTCTGGCATATCCATCAGCATGCACCCTGCACGGCGACTGAGGCCAGTCTTGGCCACCGATGCCGTGCTCACGACTACCCCTATGTTCCTAATCAACAGAACTTGCTCCGAAACCATGTCAATCGTGTGCGCTATGCACTGCTTCCATTTCTGCATGAACTCACATCGTCTCCTAGCTGTCCTCCGTGTGAGAGATCAGAGAGAAAAGCAGGAGCCACTTCAGCTACCTCTAGGCCCTGATACAGCTACCCCTAAAAACCACCTCTCTTTTTACCATCTCTGCTCCTAAGCCTCCTACTGTGTTTAAGGACATTGGTGGTGATGAAATAGCAGTAATATGAACTGACCCCAAAATGTTCATTTTGTTTATTAGTTTTTGCCCTGTCTTTAAGAATCACACCCCCTACCCCAGCCCAGACACTTCTTTGCATTCTTCAAATTCCTTACTCTTGTACCCCCATGGCTTGCTTACACTGCAATTTTCATGTAAATGATATGTTCACACGGTATAAGCTTGGTCTGGTGGCTATGAACTTGGATCATGCAACCACACAATGTGTGTGTCTCTGGTTTACTTGGTTGTAAGTATCTCAGGAAGATTTTAAGATTTGGGAGTGCTGATTATGTACTTTCCCTCATTGTATTAGCATTCTTCCTTGACCCCCAAAGTATCCCAGTTATATATTTACCCTGGGGTACTGCTAACACTTAAATCATGAAAGGAGCCCTGGGAGCTCAGTGGTTAGAGTTCAGTGGTTAGAGCTCAGCAGTTGGAAGCCCCCAGGTAGGTGCTCTGTGGCAGTAAGACTTACCAGGCAGTTTCTACAAAGATTAACCTACAGCCTCATCCTCACTGCCAGCAAGTTGATTTCGACTCCTAACGGCCCTATAGGACAGGGTAAAACTGCCCCTGTGGGTGTCCAAGGCTATACACCTTTCCGGGATCAGAAAGCCTCATCTTTCTCCCGAGAAGTGGCGGGTGGTTTCGAACTGCTAAGCACTTTTCAATGTAGATTTCAAGAACAGAAAGCGCCATTGCAGGAGACTGCTCCATCCTACCTCAGCCTGAAGCAAACCCCGGGGGTGTGATGAATGTGACAGTGCCTTCAGGAGAAAGAAGCCGCTGTGCAGAGCATCAGAGAATCCACCATCGATTATGGCAGGCGAACTTCTATCAGAACGTAACCCTCTATCAACTGTTCTCCCTTTGACTCACTTCAAAGTTTTCAATTTTAGTATTTTCTGCTTGCTTTCCCCTCGAGGTTTTCCTGTTTTGTTTTGTCATTATTGTTGGGTTTTCTGCTTGTTTGCTTCCTATATGTGTTGTGTATGTTTCTCTGTATATGAAATCCAGGACAGCCCACAGGGGCAGTTGGGGCACTGTCAGTCAGAATCAATTCAATGGCAGTGAGTGAGTGAGTGAGTGAGTGAGTGAGTGAGTGAGTGAGTGAGTGAGTGAGTGAGTGAGTGAGTGAATGGAAAGCTGACAACAAGGAGTCCGAGACAGAAGAAATCATTCTGAAATCGATTGTGATGACTGCACAGCCTTCTTGAAGTAACTGAATAATTACATTGTATCCTATGTGAATTGTATGACGATAAAACTAATGGGGGAGAAAACGTCTTCCTGTGAACATTTTTTCCTTCCTTCCCTACCATTCCGGAGAAACTAAACAGCAACATATATCTTCTTTCAATCTCTAGTGTTGTCACAGGATGGGAGAAAAACCATGCTTACTTAGCATTATGTTTGATTCAGATCTGCCCTCAGAGACATCACTCATTTAATCAAACTCCTGTCAGTATTATATAACAAAGATTTTTTGACATCTTAACAATAGGTAACAGTGAAGTTAAGAGGCTAATTTTTTTCTATTCTCCCTGAAATGAATTATATATATGCAGCTTTATCTCTGAGAAAATAACATTTCTCACATCAACCCTTTGCTGTCTAGCAAACCAAGAAAAAGTTTAGATCCAACAATTTAGCTAAATTCTGTGTAACAAAAACAATGTAGTAAACATTGGAAGGAACTCACTGGAACTGAATCAGCAGCAGGAGATATGTTGTTGCTTTGTTAAGTGCCAGGTAACTCGGAAATTGCCTGCTGTACAAAACTGAGACATCCTGCAGCCACTATCACTATGCCACCTAATTTGACTCAGGATCTGTATTCTTCGCAGCTCAAAATTAGTAAATAACTTATCTAGAATTAAAATTGCGCAGACATATACACATCAAAATAACGTCGATTTAAATAGTATTGGTGCAACCTAATTAAAATATTATTTTTAAACCGTGGATAAAATCATGGTACAGGCTTGATCTTTGGTGTAATGCACCAATTCCCCGGCCCTCAAGAACCAAACCTACTTCCACGGAGCTGACTCAAACTCAGTGACTCAGAAGGAAGAGCAGAACTGGTGCTCTCCGTGGTTTCTGAAGGTGGGAACATTTACGGACCAGGAAGGCCGCATCTTTCTCAACCAACAAGAGGAGCTTCAATTGCTTAACCCACTGTGCCGCCTGGGCTTCCTGGTGTGGTGGACAGAACACACGAGCATAAACAGAAAACCAAACAGTCTAAGCCAATGCCATCAAGTCCTTCCAACTCACCCCGACCCTACAGGACTGAGCAAAACTACCCAACAGGGTCCAAGCAGACAGCCTCATCTTCCTCTCGCAGACCGGTTCGTGTGTTCACCTGCCGACCTTTTTGGTTGGCAGCTGAGGGCTTCTGTATGGTGCCACCAGGGAGCTTTGGAAATAAGTATACTTGAGGAGACCTGGTGACACCATCTCAGCTTATAAAAGATTTGTAGGAACACTACTTCTGGATAGTGGGGGAACCTTATGCAATAAATAAGGCTAATAAAATCACCATCCAATCTGGTGATAGTGGAGTACATGTTGGGCTGCTAACCTCAAGGCCAGCAGTTTGAAACCACCAGCTGCTCTGTGGGAGAAAGAAGAGGCTGCCTGCTCACATAAAGATTGACAGCCTTGGAAACTCACTGGGGCAATTAGACTCTGTCCTATTGGTCTGAATCAACGAGCTACAGCAGGGAGTGAGGGAGTGGATTCACATAATGGCTTCAATCACCTTCTGAAAAGTTATCAACAAGCGTGTGGGCGTAATAACCAGCATCGGTTTAAGCTCTGTGTCAGCATTTCAAAAAACAAATTGCACTTCACAGATACACAGATGTTCGTGTTCTAAATAATCCAGCGGTTCTGCTCATACACTCCGAGACTAGAGCACAATTTTCAAATAAGGTTTGTTTGAATCAGCCAAACCCTGACAATGCTTCAATGTGGCACAGCAGGAGAACAGGTGAGCAGAGTGTGGTGTCCTCACACACTGGACTGCGACACAGCTACAGAAACGAATGCACCAGAGAGCAGATGGCAGCATGGGCAGACAGCTGCCAAGTACTGCCAAACGGAAGCCAGCAAAGGCAGAAACAGTAAGGTCCCATTTACACCAACCTGTTAAAGCCTGCAACAGCACAAACAAGGGGGGTTCAAATGTTTATAGAGCAATGGAGTTTAAAAAAAAGATGCCATTTCTCCCAAAACTTTTGCAGATACATATACTTACAAAAGATATATAAGCAGACTGCATGGAAACGGCATAATCTAGCACTATGTAGTGTGGTTATCTTGGAAGGCGGGAAGAGCAAGCAGGTGGGAGTTACCCAGGGCTTCGCCAGGACTGCCAGCCCTATTGAAGGGGCACTTACCTCGTTATCTTGCATGCTTTTAACATATGCTTTAACCTCCTCATAACAATATAGGAAATATTTTGCTGCCCAACGACAAGGTCCTGTTTGTGTTGCCAGATTTAATGTTGATCTCGGTGCATCCCATGACAAGAGTGTGTTTGTGCTTCAGAATTTCTTTGGCACAGTGGCTATGATGGGCTCACACCTAACACTTGCGCAGATGGCGCCGCCGAAGCAGGCAGCAGTTGGTTGTGTTGTGCGCAGTTGTCACTATGCACGGGAGCCAACTCCAGGGCACCTCACAGCAGCACAGGTTCCTTTCATGCATCCTCTTACTGAGCATGCCTTTATTAAACACCATGCTCATTCTCTCATTCTAAATAGCAAGTTCTTCCTAGGAAGTTCTCTGCACAGAAAAACAGAGGCCAGGCCAGAGAGAAAGAAAAGGGGAAGTTTATTCTGCGCTTCCCAGGAAGGATTCATGGACTCCAGCAGGGAGTCAGGAAAAGGGCAGAGATATGGGAGCCCTGGGCAGGACTCCATGGTCCCCCATTGGGGGATCCGAGAAGTTACACTTATCTGTGGTAGAGAGCGAGTTTTAAGCTGGTCAGGAGGGGAGGAAGGTAAAGCAATAAAGGAGTGGGTAGAAACAGGGAGCTGTAAGCCCCTCCTCCATGCATACAAATTCCAAGGTAGAGTGGTCCTTTGATGGTTCCATTTGGCGCCAAGGCAGATGGCTCATTGATCTGCAACCGGAATGATCCCCAGTGGTCCGCTAAGGCAGGCAGGTTTTTCCTAATGTCCTCCGACGGCACCTGACCCAACATTACACCTTGTAGAACAGTTAAGTACAAACCCTTCACCCCTGCCCTGAGGAGCAGGAAAGCAATAATCACATAGGCCCACGATCAACACCGCTCAACAGACTGGATCATTCCCTCCTTAAAAACACCCCCTTCCCTGACTCTCAAGAGTACCACACAAACCCCAAACCAAACCTGTTGCTGTCAAGTCCCTTCGGACGCTACGCGGCAGCTCTTTCTATAGAAGCAGAGGGCCACACCTTTTCCCACAGAGCAGCCAGATGCTTTAACCACCGTGCCACCATGCCTCCTTCAATACGCCAGACTGCCCTGGTTTCCTCCACAGTCCCTGGTTCCTGCTTCTCAGTCTTTTTTTTTTTTTTTTGGGGGGGGGGGAGACTGATTCCTTCTCATTCTAAACGGGCTCCTTTTTCCTCTCTATTCATTCCCTTAACATTTTAAGTATCACCTCTATGCTGACATCTCCCAAACTTTTATTCCCAGGCAGGACTATATACTGCCGGATTCAGTATTCTCCATGGGTGTCAAATGGCACGTAAAGTTTCAAATAACCAGAAAGGCATGCCTGGTCTTCCCTGTTCTTCCAGACATTCTCCATACAGGCAGCCCTGGACAACACACCCATCACAGTTTCCTATCCATGTCCAACCACACTGCCAGCATCAGGTGAAAAATATTGGCATCATCCCTGGCTGCCTCGGCAGGTGGTGTGTGTTGGTCAGACTTGATGTCAACCTGATGGTACCTGTGTGGAGGCAGAGATGAAGGTCTCCCTATCAATCAGGTCACAGCCTCATGAAGCCTTCTTAGGGGTGGGCCTTTTTATAGCAGATACACTCGTAGCTTCTTTCTCTTGCCCCTCTTGGACTTCCTGCTTGCCTGCATCTCTGCGGGGTGCCAAACCCAGCCATGTTCCTGTGGACATTGGATCCACGTGACCCTGCACCACTGACCTGTCATCTCCCAGCTTCCCGTTTTGCCTCCTTCCTTCATCTACTGAGAGCTGTGTGAGTCTGAAGAGGATTCCGGTTAGCATGGGACCCAGGGACTTGAGTTGGACTGGCTGGGATGCTTTTTTGATATAAAGCTCTTTCTTGCTATAATGAAGTTCTTTCTTAGATATATATGAGAGTTACTGGTTATGTTTCCCTAGAAAACAGCCTAACACACAGGGTCTGACCATCTCTCATCATCTCTTCCAATCCAGGCTTGACCTTGGCTACCTTCATTTCTCACTTGGTCTCCTGATGAAGTCTTTGGTAGTGCTGCGTGCCACCTGCATCACCCTCTCGCCACCTGCTTACTTTCCCCACACACCCAGGTCAGCAGCCAGAAAGAAACCCAAGTGAGAGAATGCAGTGAGTCCCCTCCCTTCCAGTGGTGCCCAAGGCCCACACCATCTAGCCCTCAGTCTTCTCCGCACCGTCTCCTAAATCCCCTCCCCTCGCTCTCCAGCTTCTGCACTTCCTCTCCCTGGAACTCTCTATCCACACACACCCAGGGGCTTGCTCTCTCACTTAGTTCAGGTCTTTGCTGAGGTGCCACCTTCTCAGGGAAGCCCCTGTCCTGTCTAAAACTGCAGTTGCCACTCGCCCCCGCTTTATTTTTCCCACATCACTTACTAGCTCACCTCACTCAAATGTAAGAACCCCGAGGTCAGGAATTTTTTCTGTATCTCAAGCACCCAAAGCAGTAATTGACGCTCAGCAGCCACTGAGTAAATTGCAGGTACGGATGGCACAACACAAATGCACAACCGCAACTCCCCAAAGTCTAGCAGGACTTAGTGTTTGGAGGCCCAAGAGCAAGGCAGGGAAAGCTCTTCTGGAGAAGTTCTCTTTGACGTGAGAACGGAAGGGTGAGTAGGAGTTATAGCTAGGTTGTGTGCAGGCTCCTGCCGACAGGAAACAAAAGAAGGCCAGGGCAGAGAGGCAGGGGAGGGATGGACAGGTGAATATGAGACCGCAGAAGGTAGAAAGCAACTAAACTTTGAAAAGATCCGTAGACTCAGACTCAGGTAAATCAAGGCCCGAGATGTTTTAAGCCAGTGGGTGGTATGATCAGACTGGTATGTTGAGAAGATGACCGTGACTACAGGGCAGAGAAGGGTTAGAGGGCAAGAGTGGACAGGAGCAGATCATGTTAGAGGCTACTGCAGTACTTCAAATGAGAGAGATGGAATCATGAGTAAGGACATTGAAGCAGAGACAGAAAGAACAGACATGACCGTAGAAACTGGGATGAACCACATATAGGGACCAAAATCAAGGTGTATGGTTATGAATAGTCCACTGTTTGACTCACAGAGAACTCCTACATGTGCCTGTAATGCTATGTAAATTTGCTCACAGTTTGAAATAACTGAAACAACCAACACATTCATCACAATGACATTTTTAAAAAAAGAAATGGATACTTTCAAATATATATATGCCTTCATCATAATCATCTTCACTCGTTCCTCTTGCAGATTTTAAACAGCCTTGAGCCTGTTCGTGCACTATTGTTAAGGCTGAATAAGAACTGACTGCTCCTACATATTCCACGCACAGGTTTACAGACATAATTTCCTGTACTTCTAAATGTCACAGGGTTCTGTTGGATGCCCCAGAGGAATGAAAAATGTCCTCAAGCAGCAATTATTTACATCTTCAAGGACCAAGCCACTAGCCACAAGTGGATCCTGAAGACTTGAAATGCAGCTACTGCAAACAAAGATGTGCTTAAATGTAACATATATGCCAGACTTCAAACCTAGAACAGAAAAACTTTAAAATATCTTTCTTAAATTGAGTGTTTTATATGTAGCAGTAAATACAATATATCATAAAATCCATTTTACCTGCGTCTTTTAGCTTTTTAATGTGCACTGGAACATTTATTATTCTACTTTTATTAGACAGTACTGATCAAAAATGACAATACAGCATACTTGCTGTAATTAATCAAAAGGAAAAATATATTTAAGGTAGCAATCGATGAATTTGGTAAAAGTATACTTTGTATTCTCTTAGATAAGAGGTCCTCAAACTTTTTAAATAGGGGCCCAGTTCACTGTCCCTCAGACCAGTTGGAGGGCCGGACTATAGTTAAAAAAAAACTATGAACAAATTCCTATGCACACTGCACATATTTTATTTTGAAATAAAAAAACAAACGGGGCAAAAACACCCGGCAGGCCAGATAAATGTCCTCGGTGGGCCGCATGTGGCCCGTGGGCTGTAGTTTGAGGACCCCTGCCTTAGTTAAACTAAGGACACTATCAAAACATAGTGATTACACCTAGGTCTGCTAACCACAGGGTCAGCAGTCCCAAACCCCCAGCAAGCTCCAAATGAGGAGGTTTTCTACTCCTGCGAAGACTTACAGACTCACAGGGCAGTACTACTTGTTTTATAGGGCGCAATGAGTCAACTTTGACATGGCGGTGGAAGTGATGCCCCAGGGGGATGATTGATACTGCCATCGATAATGACCATGACGTCTCTACGTGAACCAGAGACATAAATAAACCATAGAAGAATGAATTAATTTGGGGCTTTCACTTAATTCTGGCCCAAATATAAGAACAATTAGTTCTTAGGACATGGCCCTGCTTGCTGCTCCCCCTCATGAAGAGGTCACTGAAGATATGGGTGCCATACCAAATTGTGGGGAAAAGAAATGCTGTCCAGCTATGAAAACGAATCATGTCTGGTGTCTTAAAGGCTGGCTTTCAAGCAAGCAGCCATCCAAGTGAGATGTTGACTAAATTCACATGGAAGAAGCACACTGTGACCCAAGAATTGTAAATAATATAATCCAAATCTAAAGGTAGGAATGGCATAAGAGCTTAAATTACGAACACCTGGCTTACAGAAGGCAATGGATGACAGTGGAAGCCCATAATCCATTTGCAGGCCCACACATGAATTAAGCCTCTGATGAACCTCCTGACCATAGTGGAGGGATGTGATAGAGATATTGTACAGGTGATTGTGGCAAACGTAGTTGGGTCAAAATATAATTATCTTATCATGTGATCTCCCTTTAAACCTCTTTTAAAGCTGCTTCTGTTAAAAATAAAACAAAAAAAGTGAAGGGGAAATACGGTACATGTGACTTGAACCCCTGGGGAATCCCCTCTGACCATGGACCAGGGCTGTGAAGAGCCTGGCTAACATGCAGAGTGCACTGGAAAGGGGAATGTTACAGTTACAAGTCAGGTTAAAACCTAGGTCCTTTATCATTTGATCTTCCTTATAATCCATTAAATTTGTAATAATTTTAACATGTTCTGCCTATTTATTGATTTTATCTGTTTCACTGCTATTCTTTTAAAACTTTTTATTTTGTTGTTTTCTTTTTAAATGTTCTTCTGTACATGGAATGCAGGGTAGGTAAATCTATAGAGACAGTAATTGGATTCATGGTTCCTTGGGGGGAACGGCAGGGAGGTTGGGGGGGCAATGGGGAGCTACTGACGAAGAGCACAGAAAGGAGACAATGTTCTCAGACGGACTCCTGGAGGTGTCTGAACTACTAAGGAATTGGATGCTATATGAAATAAACATCAATAGAATTGTTGGGGGGAATACCCCTAAAATCTTATTTTTATTAAGAATTTGGTTTGGGGTTGTTTTTGTTTGGAAAGTAGGAAAATTAATTATTTCAGGTTTTTTGCCATTTCCAAATATAAAAGCCATTTTTTACTTGTTCCTTATTCCCCAAACGTTCTTCTATTTCTAGTACAATGTTTCTCTTCAGAAGGCTTTCTGGGCTATAAGAAAAAAGTTAGGAAAACAATGTGGAAATGACACGAATTAGTAATCATTTCATGGGTGACAAACCTGAGACACTAAGGGACTAAGTAATCTATTCAAAAATCACTGACAATACAATGTGACATGTATGAATGTTGTAAATAACCAGAGTCATTGTAAACAGTGCTCAGGGACACCGTAAACTTGTATTCACCACAAGTACATCATATTTTGTTGCCCAAAGCAGTAAAAATGTATCAAGCTTATGGTACTGAAACTCAGAACCCATAGTTTGTACTAGAGTAAAAAAAAAAAATCATTATTTATATTTATACTTCATAGAGTGGGAAAACCTTCCATTTTTGGAATCTGAGACCCAGTGACAACACTTAGTTGCCTATCAAGGGCATCCTATTATCAATAGACCACCTTACCCAAGTTGAGCCCTTCACAGATACCTTAGATTTAAAATCCCTTACTTTTATTGAAAACAAATGTCCTTTTTGATCCTCTCTCTAACCTATCAACGAATGGTCGTAAAGTCTTCAGTTAAAGGTGTAGCAGGTAAAAAGATTTTTATAGTGAGTTTCAAAAACCACTATCTATTTTCTACCATACTATGAAAAAGGCTTCAAAGCCATGGGAAATCATGTAATCCCGCTGAGTCTATTCCTCTCTTCGGTACAACAAGGAAAGGGAAGGTGATGCAAACAGTCCCATCCAGGACATGACACGCGGTTGGGGGGAGGGGGTGGTATTCCGCGAGCCCGAGTCAACTCAATGCCAACAGGGTTTATGACTCAAAGGACAACTAGAGACGTCACATTCAGCTCTGAGGCCTGGAAAACATAGGGGCAAGTTACATTTTTAAATTAATATGAAGTGTAATTCAACATTTCTATAAAACATCACCATTTGGGGTATTACAGCTGAGCATTTTCAATATTTAAAGTAAAAAGTTTTAAAACTACTCACGTCTGGTTGGATGGCTTTGAATACTGGAACGTCCATGAGTGTTATCTGACCCTGAAATATAAAGAATGATATTATGTTCTTTGAAATTCCATAATATAACATATATCCTGAATTACCATCGCATTCTGCACATAGTGTAAGAGGTTTATCAAGAATTGGAAATTATATTTAATAGTGTAAGAGCCAAATTATTTCTAACTATCTCATATCTGTGTATCTCCTTGAGGAAGAAATCAGGTAAAGTTAAAAAATAAGACAAAAATAATTTTTTTAATTTGGACATCTCCTTAAATATAAAATACATGCCAGATTTCAAAACACAAAAATCAGTCTATTGGTTCATAGAAGATGTGTTCTTATGAGTATTAAAGATTCCTTCAGCTTGTAATAGAACTCTAATGTAATTAGTGAGGTAGTCTTGTAATTTAGAAAAAGTCATCACACTGTGGTAGTGGCAGCACGTAACAGGTAAGGTCTCGTTTACGGTTAACCAGGTAAAGGAAAATCTAGCAATGTGTCAAAGAACGCTACCAGGCATAGTGTTATTCCGGAAAGAATAAGTCAAATATATATTTAAAATCAATACATTCCATTAACAAATTAAAGCAGAAAAGGGACGTCAATGATAAGGATTTTAGCACCTTTTATGATACTGAAATAATGCTTTCCTATGTTTGTAATTTTTTTATTTGCCAAAAATAAAAACACTGCTCAGAAGTGTCAAGAAGAGTAAGGTTGACTGAGAGGGGTGGTACCGGTGGAGATAAAAGGAATTACCAAAGGGTAATACTTGTTACTTGCCAAGCTGAAAGTGTAACTTATGAAAGTGTCCTAAACACCCCCTACTTCTTTCTCATCCTCCATCCACCCCCCACCCCAGCCGCGGCCACACCCACTGCAGTGCTACTCGGCCACATCAATATTCCCATAGTCTGCTTTTCCTTGATTGGTTTTACAATCTCCTCCACTGGACGCCCAAACCCTAACCCAATCACACCATTGCGTCATATCTCTCTCTCTCTCCTCTCTCTCTCTCTCTCTCTCTCTCTCTCTCTCTCTCTCTCTCTCTCTCTCTCTCTCTCTCACACACACACACACACACACACACACACACAGAGAAGAAAGGTGAGGGATGCTTACGGCATATTCTTCAGGTGTGACCTTGAGGACATCAAAGACCACAGCATCGAAGCTTTTCTTGAGTTCAGAGCCTTTGTCACTTAATGACTCAGAGCTGCTACTTTTCTGTCAGATTGAAAAGAAATGCAGCCATATTAGGATTGTCTCACAGGCCACTGGAAACAACAGCTGCGCCAGCCAGGTAAAGGTTGTCAACCTGAAGCCCAACTTCCCCTTCAGATTTGCAAGTCTATGGCTGTGTGTTAGTTTCCTTATCCTGACATCCTAGGGCATTTTCTGTGGAAATAAAATACTTAAACAAGTTCAATGATTCTCAAATGGGGTAAAGGAGACTCACAGAAAACATTTATTTACAACTTATAAACAATTGAGGGTTTTTTAGAACAATTATCTTGATACTAGAAACCCTAAGAAAAAACTTATAACAACTGCATTAACTGAAGAGCCATGTAATCCATTGCTACCTGCTAAATGATGTCTCTTTGTGAAGTACAGTGGATAGTTATTGTACTGTAAACCTAAATATACTACCTGCATTAAGGCTGTTTTACATATAAATTTTCTGTTGCTACGTGTAAAATGAAAAAAGGAAGCTTTTAATCCCGACTGTCTCGTTTATGTTAAATTTCCACTTCATTTGTCGCATGAAATAAAATGCATTCTGTACTGACTGGCTGAATTGAGAGGATTATTGCAGTACCATCATTTAGACCCAAGTCTGGGTGTGCTACGAGGTGGAAGGACGTGAGGCACCACAATTTAAAATGACCAGGGTTTCAGGTCAATTCGTTACTATGCAACAAATCAAAGCACTTGTCATTAAACCTTATTTAAAGTTTTTCTCTTTTTAAGTAGTAGCAAAATAATCTTTACTAAGGCAAGGGATCCAATTCACTAAATATCCCTTACCATTCATGTCATTGGTTGGCCCTTTGAACTTCAACTTTTTTTTTTTTAATTTGGTATATGTCAACAGAGAAAGCCATCACTTCTAAATTCAATGGCATTTTCTGCCCTCGGGACCTGGAATTGTTTTTGTTAGGTGCCATCCAGTCCACCTTGGACCCACAGAGACCCTCTGGGCAGAGGCGACTCCCAGGCTCGTTCTTCTTCCTGTGGAGAGCTGCTGGGTGGATCCAAAGCCCCAAACTTTTGGCTAGCAGCCAGATGCTTACTCACTGTGCAATCAACGCTTCTTAGATTTTAGACAGGAGAATTTCATATAAAATGACTTGCTTAATCTTAAGAAATAAACTAAAATACAATCTACCTGCTATGAAAAACCTCATTTAAACAGAAAACATAGGAAATACATGTTATCTTTTACTAGTTTGAAGATTAACTTGAGACTCTCTTAACATGCTGGTCTCAGAATCAAAAGTTCCCACATATTCTTAAGTTCACTTTAACGTAATTTTACACCAGTTATTCACTTACCGTATATACTCAAGTACAAGCCAACCTGAATATCAGCCGAAATATGACTGGGAAAACTGCATTAAAAATGTGCTGGAAAACTCGGCTTATACACGAATGTATATGGTATATCTTGTCAACGAACTATCCAAAGTGCGTGGCTTTAAATATTTTTCTTATGCAATTTACAATTTCTGTATTTTTGTCTCTAAGTCTGGCTACCCTCATAAATTTTACTAAATATTAGTGTTTCTGTGCCACAACCTGTGAAATAAATAGTCCAACTCCTTTCTTTGACTTCTATTAAACGGGTCATTAAACACTATTCTAACATAGGAGAAGAAAAAAGGGGAAACATATGAATCATTTGCTAAAGTTACTAAGGCAAGCAGGCAAAAATCTTAGATCTTTAAATAGGAGTTCTGGTGGTGTAGTGGGTTACTAATCGGGATGCTAACCACAAGGTCAATGGTTCAAACCCATTAGCTGCTCCTCAGGAGGCCCTGAAGCTGCCTCTGGCCATAAGGATTGACAACCTTAAAAGCCCTATACAGGGTAGTGAAAAGATGGGATTGACTGCATGGGAGTGGGTTTATGTCTGAGAGAGGTTGTGATGAAATGCTGGGCAAGTCATCATTGAGAAAGAGGTTTAAAAAACCAACTGTTGGACGGCAGAGAAGGGGGGGAAGGGAGACTCCGGATAGGGCAGGATATAACAAAATAACAATATATAAATTACCAAGGGCACATGAGGGAGGGAAAAAAAAAAAGAGGACCTGATGCAAAGGGCTTAAGGGAGAGCAAATGCTTTGAGAATGATTGGGGCAGGGAATGTGCGGATGTGCTTTATACAATTGATGTATATGTATGGATTGTGATAAGAGTTGTATGAGCCCCTAATAAAATGTAAAAAAAAGAAAAGAAAAAAAATGATCAGGGCAAAGTGTACACATGTGCTTTATACAATTGATGTATGTATATGTATATTAAGAATATGGATTGTGATAAGAGTTGTATGAGCCCCTAATAAAAAGTTTTTAAAAAAAATTAGAAGAAAAAAACCAACTGTTAAGAATGGGACGCTAGAACGGGTACTTTGATGATAAATGGTATGGTACTTAGATGGTGATGAAGGTCAAGGAGGTGCCTACCTCTCTCTAGTTAAAACATCGTAATTTTATTGCACCATCCCCCTTTTGTTTTGTCTGAGATTGTTGTTGGAAGCCCTGGAGTCACTTCTGATTCACAGTGATGCTATGTACAACAGAACAGTGCCCAGTCCTGCACCATCTTCCCAACCTCTTTCTGCCTTAAGTCCACCGAACATACTCATGTCTCCACTTCTGTCTACCCCTTCCTGGACATCACTATCAGGAGAGGAAGAGAAAGCTGTGAAGGGATCCCGGGGGGGGGGGGGGGGGGTTGCCAGATCTTTGGGGAGAGGGCAGAAGGAAAGTGTTACTGAGATCAGCTTGCAGCTGACCATGGGAGGAGAGCGTCGTCTCGGAAACCTGGCTGCCTGAACGCGCGAGTTCAGATCACCAAAACCACGCTGGATGCTTTTTGGAACATGGGAAAAAGGAAAGATGGAAGACACTGATAGCTACATTATAAATCAATATCCAAAAATGTATGCAAATCGAAGTTAAGGTTGTAAAAGTATGTGTATGTAGTGCAACACCGGAATTCCATAGTTGCTGTAATTATTTGTCCAGCAATGTGTTGATTTGAATACCTCTAATCTCAGACTCTTAAAAACAGCCTAGAAGCCATCTGTAAGAGTATCAAATCACACTTCTCTGACACCAAAATGTGTCAGAGAATCAATGTATTCCATTTCACACACCAACTAACTAAAAGCAATTCAGTTCCAATTCTACCGGACATAGGAGGGGGTTTCACAGCCTCGTGAGAAATAAAATCAAAAGATAATGGATTTTCCCCACAATTTTTTAAAAGCCTCCTCATATAGCATGTCTTCCTCTGAACCATCAGTTCCCAAACTTATTTGGCATTCCATCTCCTTTTCAGGAAGAAAATTACTCAGCACCCTCCTGGTAATTAAAAACCCCTCTACAACAGCCCAGAACCCAAAATAAAGTGCAGGTATCTGGTTTTACAGGTATCATTTTACAGATTATCCCAGTGACCCCCAGGAGCAGTAGAGGCCACTTTGAGCAACACTGCTCTGAACCTAAGCACCAGGAGCTCAGTTAGATCTTACCAATCTAAGGGTACAGTGCTCCAAAGAGCATACCTGCCCAAGCCCTCAGATGCCAACCACATGCCTGAAAGTCCCCAGCTTATCTGTGCTTCCCACCTGCTGGCTCTAAGTTTGATAACACTCTAGGAACAGCGGTTCTCAACCTGTGGGTCGTGACCCCTTGGGGGTGTGTGTCAAACTACCCTTTCACAGGGGTCACCCAATTCACCACAGTAGCAAAATTAGAGATGAAGTGCCGACAAAAATAATTTTATGGTTGGGGTGGGGGGAGGGGGTACCACCACATGAGGGTCACAGCATGAGCAAGCTAGAGAACCACTGCTCTAAAAGGACCATGACCAAATGTTTTGGATCAAGTGAGTTCTCTCTATACGATCATCCCCTTTCAGTGCCCACCTATCCCTAAGACCATAATCCACTCATGTAAAACAGGTGAATCCAGATAGATTAAATTAGATCTGAATGAGGAGCGGACACGGCTATACAGACTTGTGCCACTCCTGTTAGCACGGCAGAGAGGAAAGAGCTTCATTCCCTTGCTCACTCACTGCCATCGAGTCCCTTCCTCTCAGAGCGACCCTGTAGGGCAGAGTGGAATGGTCCCCGTGGGTTTCTGAGGCTGTAACTCTTAAAGGGAGCAGCTAGTGGTTTCAAACGTCTGACCTTGTGATTAGCGGCCCAACATGTAATCCACTAAGCCTCCAGGGTCTCAGGGTCTGCCAAATAAATACAAGCTTCAAACCCATCAAACTTCAGAGGCAGGGGATATAGCATCAAGAAAATGACAGAACAATCCTGTAGATAACTGAGCTTTAAAATGAACAATTCCCAAATACATTAATTTAAATGAACAATGACCTCTAATGAAATATACTGTAATTAGTTTAAAATGTTAAATCTGTAGAGATATATCACATTACTAAGCAAATAAATTCTAGATAAAACTCATTTTTTAATCTATGACTATCATATTAAGTCATTTCTGTAACTCTGTAATACTACCCATACAAAAATAAAATCATCTGTGTATTAGATTTATAACAATAGCTTGGAGTAAAGATGTGGATAGTGCCAAAAATTCGTTATTTTCTTTTTATAAAGAATCTTTCTCTGCCTCATTTATACTTTGCCCTTAAGGCTCATGTGGAAGAAATCTTTGTTTTCCTTGAAAAGTTAACCCAAGAAAGGGTTTTTCTTAAATACCTTCTCAAGTAACATGAGCACAATGATGTAATCGCTTTTACATGGAGGCCCTGATCTGACATTCACTCACCATCTTTCTGTATCGCTGAGGACCTTGAGTCATCCAGTTGAAACCCTCCCACTGAGGCTGGCTACCCCACACAGAGAGGTAACTGAAGGCCCAGGGATAAGGCCTGAGGTTGCCAAGATGCAGCCAACACATGAATGACAAAGGGTTTTGTTTGGCAAGTTCAACTTTCTTTATAGCTGTTTATTTCAAGTTCTGACTTCAGTCTGCAATCAACCATAATCTCTGAAAGGTTAGAAAGCCAGTTCACAGTGTTTATAATCAAGTGTGTTAAAGCCTTACCTCAGAAGCGGTGGCTGCAATATTCACATTGCTTGCTTGTCCGTTCATTAGGTCCATGCTTCCCACAACATCAGTCCCTGACCTTACGTTAACAGCAACAAGGGAGCAGCCACTTCACGTCCAAGGCCACAGATACATTATCCCTGCAAGAAGTTAAGGGGCAAAATTGTACTGTGTCTTTCTGGACATTTAAGCTCCAGGCCTACCAAACCATGCAGGCTATTAACTACTTTTCATTTTAGTCATACCACTCAATTCAGATCAAAGACAATTCTGGACAGACTTTCAAATGGCCAGCAGCATCAAAGGGGCCGCCCTCAATATGTGTTACTGCTATTTTCTTCATCAGCAAAGCAAAAGCCTAATTTTTCACTTATTATTATATTTTAATTACATTTTTCAAAGCATTTAAAAGGGGAGTAATGTAAAAGATGTGGCAAAGTAGTGTACGGTACAGTAATTTTTAGAAGTCCCATCTGCCAAGATACCACAAAAACTTATACATTTATTTGTTTATGATTTTAAAAGTTTTTTGAATGTTTTATTCCATCATATTGATTTTCACAATTTCCAATAGCAATTAGGGAAGATATCTAATGCCCATATAGCACAAACACACAAGGTTTCTGACGCTGTCAGGGGAAGCCAAGAATAAAAGGCAGGCCATCTGAAGCTCTTGTCTACTAGTGTCACAACCCAATGCTGCTTTCCTCTTTGGTGGCAGTCGGAATGTCTACCTCAAGTCCCAATCCAATCTCTCTCGCCCAGTTGCCTACTTCACGACACTAAAGTGCGTGTCTTAAGTTTTCCTCGGTAGCTTCATCTCTCTAAGGGTAATTCTTCCGCTTTGTCAAAGAGACAGGAGTGATTTTTAGGTACCCTCCCGAAATTAATTTCTATGGTGTGTTTCCGATAATACTCAAACTCAAAAACTCACTGCCATCAAGTAGATCCTGACAGCTGTCTACAAATTAGGTGCTTTAAATAACCCATTTAAATAAACCACTGCTATAAAGTCTATTCCGACTTGAAGGGCTTCATAGGACAGGGTAGAACTGCCCTTCCCTGTGGGTCTCTGAGGCTGTAACTTTTTTTTAATGAATCATTTTATTGGGGGCTCTTACAGCTCTTATAACAATCCATACATCAACTGTTACCAAGCACATTTATATATATGTTATTATCATTTTCAAAACATTTTCTTTCTACTTGAGCCCTTGGTATCAGCTCCTCTTTTTGTCCACCCTCCTCCCTCTTCCACACTCATGAACCCTTGATAAATTATAAACTATAATTATTTTCATACCTTCATAGTCTCCCTTTACCCATATTCCTTTGTTCCTCCCCCTGGGGTGAGGGGGGGCAGGTTAACATCAATCACTGCAATCGGTTGCCCCTCTTTCCCCCCACCTTTTCCCTACTCTCATGGTATTACTCCCATGATTGTTCTTGAGGGGTTTATCTGTCCTGGATTCCATGTGTTAAGAGCTCTGATCTATACCAGTATACATGCTCTGGTCTAGCCAGATTTGAAAGGTAGAACTGGGTTCATGGTAGTGGGGGAGGAGGGGTAGAACTCCATGTTATACTGTACCCTGGCTGGCTAGTCCCTTCGTTGTGACCCTTCTATGAGGGGATGTCCAAATGTCTACAGATGTCTACTCCAATCCCCCTTGTTCACATCAATATGATTGATTGTTTTGGGTCTTCTGATGCCTGATAACTGATCCCATGGATACCTTGTGATCACACAGGCTGGTGTGCTTCTTCCATGTGGGCTTTGTTGCTTCCCTACTAGATGGCTGTTTGTTTAACTTCAAGCCTTTAAGACCCCAGATGCTGTATCTTCTAGTAGACGGGCACCATCAGCTTTCTTTACCACATTTGCTTACGTACCTATTTTTACTTCAGTGATCTTTTTGGGCAGGTGAGCATCACAGAATGCCAGGTTATTAGAACAAAGTGTTCTTTAGTTGAGGGAGGACCTGAGTAGAGGCCCAAAGTCTGTCTGCTACCTTGATACTTCTCATATAAAAATGTGTACACAGATCTATATCCCTATTGTTATATATTAATATATTTATATTTATGCCTCTATAAATGTCTTTTGCCTCCTAGTTCTTTCCACTATTTCCTTTTACTTCCCTCCTGTCCAACTATCCTGTTCGACCTTCATTGGTCTCTCGGTACTTGATCAAACCCCACCAGGTACTCTATACCCTCCTCACCATTGATTTGAGATCTCTTCTTGTTCCCTTGTCCATGGGTTTGTTGGCTCCCCCCTCCCACTCCTCCACCTCCCCACTCTCCTATCCCCCCCTCCCAACCATTGGCCCCGTTGTTTTTTCGTTGGGATTGTTTATCTTACCTATCTCAGACAAATAGACATTTTTTTTAAAAAATAAGGGGAAAAAAAGGTGGGGAGGGGCTCTAACTAGTTCCAGGTCTGTCTGCTGACCCTTATGTGTGTTTTCTGATTGAGTCTGATGAGTGGCCAAGCCCTGCCCTCTGAGTCCTTAGTCTATTTTCGGGATTCCTCGGGGACTTTGTTGCTTTACTCTCTGCTGCCCTCCGGTGTATGGGTCAGACCAGGGGCTGTGTGACTCTACAGTGGAAAGCCTTCTCTGCAGAGCAGCTGGTGGCTTCAAACTGCTGACCTTGAGGTTAGCAGCCCAACTGGTAACCCACTTAAAAAAGGAATCGGAAACATGGACAATAATTCTCTTGCTCAAAGTCGCTTCTCCCCAAAGAAATATATGGGGCAGTGATTTTTAAACACAGACTCAGGGACAGCACTGCCAAAGCGGAACTCCGCTTAGCTTTTCTGTGCTTACAAGTGCCAACACTTCATAACAGGGACGGTGAAGCGGAGTGAGCTACTGTGCCTGAAACAAAAACGGTACTGACACAGTGAAGAAAACAACTCCCTGCCACAGAATCGACGCCGACGCATGGCCTGTGACAGGACAGGGTAGAACTACTCCTGTGCGTTTCTGAGAAGACGGCAACACTCCATAGAAGTAGAGAGCCCAGTCTTTCTCCCTTGGAGAGGCTGTTGGTTTGGAACCGAGAACCTTCTGGATCAGAGCCCAACTCGTAACAACTATGCCACCAAAGCTCCTAGTAAAGTGCTATTTATTATTGAGACTTTCGTCCACTATCTGTTAACTCATCTCAAACCACTCATGGCCACTGAGTGATGTCCACTTCTAGTTATCCTTCAGGACGGAGTAGAGCTGGACCTACAAAGCTTATCCAATGGAGTCTCTTCAAGAAAGATGAAAATTTAGAAATAATCTTCTGGTCAGCACATATTGGTAACCCCCTCTGAAACAATCATGTCTTACATGAAAATGCATTGAGTCAGAATGCCTACAATTTTTAATTATTTGCTTTCAGACTCTTAAAAATGATAGACTTCAGTTACAATATACATTTACTTATGTTCATTTCTTTACATTCTAATCTAGTAAGAGCAAAGCAATGTTGCTAGAATTTATACAAACACACACATATAAAGTAATAGTTCTTTAAAACAATTTAGGACCCATTCAAAAAGTCAATGTGAAATTTTAATTTGTACCTTCTTTGTGTCTTTCAATCTGTAGCTTAATCTGTAGCTACAATCTTTCAATCTGTAGCTTAATAGCCTTAAGTCCCTACAAGGATCAACTTGTACTTATACAGTTATATAAACCCATTTTATAATCCAGATTTTCTCTGAAGGCAATACTAAAGTTTGCAATGAGATGTTTTCAACAATTTCATCTCACTCTACCTTCTGTGCCCATTCATTCTGACATGAATTCATAAATCAAGAGTGCCCTCTAGTGCTAAAATTTTATTTTAATTCTTAAAGGAATTGTATCCTTAATCTACCATTACCAACTAAATACGTAAATTTTATGACTATTATTTACTGATAACATTGTCAGAGTCGTAAATACAGCAGTATGGAATCTTTCTCTGCCTGCTTTGAATTAAATTGTCATTCAAATATCCCATGAAAATTAAAGTTCTATTAAAAATCCAGTGTTTAAAAGACAAAAAGGAGGAACATACCTTAATGACAATCTTATCCGTGGTAATTTAGAAATGCACTGGAAGCACAACCAAGGCGCACATCTTCTGCCAAACAATGCATACACCCACACTGAGCCTCCCACTCTGTGCCTCTGAGGACGTACACTGGCTCACACTTACAGTGCAAATGTATGCTTTAATATGCTATTCACTTTTCCTGGTGCTGTTAATTTACACTATCACTCCTAATGACTGGCTCCAACTCACAGCTCTCTTCGGTTATTTTCCATTTTCTCTTCTCAAGTTCCACAGGAAGCCCCCAGCCCCTCTCTCTTTGGGGTTTACATCCCCAAACAGGGCATGTTTTTAACAAAAGCTTCAGGGCAAACAAAGGACAGCTACAGCTGTATCAAGGAGGCAGCTGAATGAAAAAAGGGCCACACAGTAATTAAACAAGATAGTTTTAAGATGGTTTGTCATTCCCAAGATTGGAAAGGAAAGAAGAGGGGAGATAATGATACACGTTTAAATCAGGATACAAGGATATGTATTATCAATTCAAGTATCTAGTTGCTGAGTGTCAAGTATAAGGCCTGGCTAGGTAAGAACAGGGGACGAGTCCCTGGCCTTCACTTAATCAACTGATGAAGTGAGGACACCTGCCATGGGCAAACGCAGTTCCTTGTTGAAGGTCACATGCGTAGCTGATGGGCATGTAGGCACAAGCATTCAGTCTCCTGGCTTCCCTCCCCTGTAAAGGCTTTGGCTTTCCGGCAACGAAACCAATGCCCATTCTGTAAATGAACATGGGACAATTAAAACTAGAGCAACAAATTCCTCACTAATTTAATCTCATGTCATGTTCATAGTACCCGTTAATTCTATCACCATGAGGCACACTATGCAAAAGACAGGGCATTTAAAAAGCACACTTTAGAAGAGTCAGGCAACTATAATAAAGAAACCAGTCGCTGAATACAATTAACTAGTACAATTTCTTTGGAAAATATACAATTGATAGGCCTATAGAGTTTTGCCTAAAATCTCAGGCCTGAAAATTCAACTTATTAAAGAATTTAACTACATAAAGTTATTCAACCAAGCATTGTTTACAATAATTAGTGATTTTTTTTCACTCAAAGTTCAAAATTAACAGCTATTTTAAACCACTTTAAGAAAAATAATTCGTTTTTATGTATAAAATATTACACACTTCACCTCTCACAGAGAATCCCACCATGTGTTTGATGCATGGAGACTCACAAAATGGCACAATGAAAGCTCAATCTCATGGAGTGCTTGCTATCTGGTAGGTCCTCCCTCGTGTAAATATTTACTCACCATCCATCAACACAACCCTATCTTCCACTTTTAGAGATGAAAGGAGCTTATCTGGTAATGATGGGTGGTTGCAAGGGAGGCAGAAATGACAGATGGAGAAGCAGATGACAGAAAAGATAATGGACTGACTTCAAAAAAAGGGTATAAAGTGAAACAGATCAGTAAGAGAAGAGACAGAGGGAAGGGTGGAAGAAAAGGAGAGATGATAACTAAAAGGTGTTTCCAATCTAAGCAAATTTATTATTATGAAAAAATCAGAGACTACAACTTGTTACACTGTGATTCAGCTTTTAAAAAAATCATAGACGCTACAGGATGAACTAAGTAGGTTGAGACTCAACAGGCTGTTTCAGGCCACGGGATTTCTCTCTTAGAACCACGGCCCAGTCTATCTATAACCTGGTGGAGAAGGTTCTGGAGATGGTAAACGCTGAAGTGACTTCTTCAAAGCCTCAATTGGTCACATGTTGGCACTCTGCCAAGGTGCAGCTGGTTCCTCCCACCCCTCCTGAGCTCCCTGCAACTATTCAGAGCCTGAAAGAAAAGTCAACAGTGCTCAGACAGGTCGCTTCAAACAGGTAAGGACGCTCCGCTGAATGTTTGGTGGCCACTAAATGTGGGTGTGGTTTTACAGTGGCAAGATCAAAGGCAAGTCGAGGCATCATTGGCCATGATGTTTCAAGACCAGTTTTTAACCTCGGATTATATCTGGTTTACTATTTGAATGTTCTTGGACCGTGTGTGATCAGATAGGTAATTCTCAAATTCACTGTGTGAGATTCTCCATGGAAGGTCACTTTAATATCTGTGTGTGTGTGTAAAGTTGGGGTACCTTTGGCTTTTACACATGAAGGCAGCTCAAAGGGCATCACTTTCTTTATTCCCAGGAACCAGGAAGCAAAGTCTTGAGAAAACTAAACTTGCTACAGTAGGAGAAGCAGTAAAGCCATGTGCCAAAGTAACGGAGATCCATGGCAGTATACGCGAGGAGTCAACTGCAGGCCCTTTGATCTAAAATCGTACAAAAACCCTTTTGACAAAAGTTCTATCTGTAAGTGCTGGGATTCTTACCAACTTGAATGGACCTCCCAAAAGAGAATGTTGGTGCCGGCTGCCAGAGTTGGTAGACTGCTTGGCTGTCTTCCAAGATTTTCCTGAGTGGGTTAAAAAGCTACCAACTTTAAGTTCACAATCAAGTACGGAACAGTCTGCACTATCCACAGACTTGAAGAGGGTGGGATTCTAAGTATGTATCTTTGTAAGTTCTTGACTAGAATAAAAGTGATTCATGATGCAAACAATAAATAAGTAAGTAGGTTTACGTATTACAAAAGGACTAAATGATGGGTTAGAAAGAAGTAGAAGTAAAAATAATCCAGGCAAGAAGTGAAAATCATTAAAAAACAAACAAATATCTCAGAAAAACACTTAAGGAAGATGGGATGCTGCAGGACCAGATCAATGAGGGCCTCTACTGTCAGCAGCAGGAATCTACCTTTGGTGGGCCAGGCGCTAGAAACTGTTCAAGGCTGTAGAGCGAGGATCTCACCTTACAGAACTAAAGCGTACCTCAAGAAGGGGCCTGCAATTGGAGCTCTGGGGAAAGTGAGCAGTAAACAACCATCCCCACCTATTGCCAAGTGCAGCAAAGTACCTGACGCACAGGCTCCCTTTCCAGTCTGGTGTCTCCAAACCTCTTCTCTGGGGGGCCCTTCTCTGACCGTCCAATGGGACAAAGCCTCCCAGGGCCACATTCTATCCCCTATGCCTGCAGCACGTGATCTGGCCACTGCCATTTCTAATTCAGAATTCCTGGTCAGTGGAAGGGGAAATCTCACAGACATTTAAAAGAAAAAACAATCAATGTGGCTCAAGATTGACCCTCACCCACCCCCTCAGGGCAGGAAGAGGAGCAAGTGTAAAAATCTAAAAACAAAAGTGGATTTATATCCCCCCACAGCCTCCGCTCCACTATCATGATCCCAATTCTACCCCACAAATCTGGCTAGACCAGAGGATGGACACTGGTACAGATAGCAACTGGAAACACAGGGAATCCAGGGCAGATAATCCCTTCAAGACCAGTGGTGAGAGTTCTGATGTAGGAGGGTGGAGGGAGGGTAGGGTTGAAAGGTGGAACAGATTACAAGGATTTACCTCCTCCCTGAGGGACGGACAACAGAAAAGTGGGTGAGGGAAGATGCTGGATGGTGCAAGATATGACAAAATAATAATTTATAAATTATCAAGGGTTCATGAGGAAGGGGGGAGCGGGGAGGGAGGGGAAAAATGAGGAGCTGATGCCTAAGGCTTAGGTGGAGAGCAAATGTTTTGAGAATAATGAGGGCAATGAATGTACAAATGTGCTTTACACAACTGATGTATGTATGGATTGTGATAAGAGTTGTATGAGCCCCCAATAAAATGATTTTTTTTTTAAAGAAGAATGGATTTATACCAGCTGTGCTCTGCTGGGTACATTACTTACTCTCTGAACTCTGGTTTCCTAATTTATAGATAAGGGATTATAATGAGATATTTTGTAAGAATTAAATGAAACCATATATTAAAAAAACACTTTTAGAAATGGTATAAACCAAACCAAACTCACTGCTATGGAGTCAATTCTGAGTCACAGTGCCCCTAGTGGACAGGTAGGAACTCCTCAGTTAACTCTATGGCAGTAGAAAGCCCTGAGGTTAGCAACCCAACCGGTGCCCACTATACCATCAGGGCGCCCCAGTTAGGAGGTCTGGGATTCAAATGCCAATTTAGATACTACCAGTTATAATGGTCTTGGGCAAGGAACTTTGCTGGTGATTTAAAGAGAGGCTTAGAGTCCATCTTTCAGTGATGTGGTTAAAAAAAATTGGGGAGGAATCCTTTAAGAACCCTCCCTCTACTTTCGAATCCCAGAAGTACTGTGAAAATTACAATGAAAACCAATAAATTAGAAAAAGGGATGCAAACTAGTCCCATAAATAAAGCACTTAGAACATGATCTTAAGACACAAAACAAACACTGCCACCAAGCCTATTCCAATTCACCGTGACACACTACAGGGTGGCTTCCACCTATATGGGGTTATAATTCTCTATGGAAGCAGACAGCCTCATAGTTCTCCCTGGGAGCAGACAGTGGGTTTGAAACAATGGCCTGGTGGTGAGCAGTCCAATGTTTACCTGTAGACAGTCACCAGAGTTCCTGTTAAGACACAAATGAACTAAAAAAAAACAACCACATATTAGATGATTGTTGCTGTTAAGCACTGTCATGCCTACTCTGATTCATATCAGCCTTGTGCACAGCACAGCAAACACTGGCTGGCCTGGTGCCAGGCTCACAGCTCTCACGTTTGAGCCCACTGAAGCAGCCACTGTCTGCCAAGCCGAGTTGTCGAGAGACTTCCTCTTTTTTACTGGCCTGCTATTTATTCTGAGTATCATGTCTTTTTCCAGGGACTGCTCTCTCCTGATAACTGTCCAAACAGGTGAAACCAAGACTGGTCATCCTCACTTCTAAGAACACTCTGGCTGTACTTCTTCAGAAATATGTGCAGATAATTTACAAAGATAAAGTTTGTTTGTTGTGGGAAACTGAGGACTGGAAAGTGAATGTATACGGCCAAATGTTCCATATTCCTATGTCTGGACGGCTGATTCGGGTGGATGATGGCCTTCACATTTGATGATGCCAAGTCACCCTCTCCATAGTGCCAAGTCATCAACCCCCATAATGGTGCTACTGTCAAGATGCCTGTTACAAGCACGTGCCTGCTCACTGTGCACCAAAGGCTAGCTATCTCTAAGAACAAATAAGTCCGATTGTTCTCTCGCTCAAAGGGCAGTTGTCTCCCCTCTGCCTGCCCCCAATATTGGTCTTGGATTACTCCCTCAATGAGCTCAGAGCCATCTAAAGTTAAGAGACTGCCCACCTCGTTACGTGTGGAATTGACAGGGCCTGCATGCCCTAAGACTCTGTAAGCCTGTTGGAGAATACATCTCTCTCTTTCTTGGTCCTGACTTCTGGAAAGGGAGCCTTTGCTTGCTTTGTCTATTAATTTTCCCTCAATTGCACAGCTGCTCTCAGGACCCTGCTCGTGGTGAGGCTGGGCCTCATCAGTTTGTTCTCCTGAAAGTCCATGGTATATTTAACATTCTTCGTTTAACACCATAATTCAAATGCGGTAATTCTGTTCCTGGTCTTCCTTATCATTGTCCAATTTTTAAATGCATCGGAGGCAACTGGTATGCAAGGCTTGGGGCAGGTGCACGGAATTCCTGCAGGTGATCTCTGTCCTCAAACACTTTAAATAGGTCCTTGCTAAACAGCATTGCCCACTCCAATCAAGTCACCTGACTTCCAGACTGCTGCTTCCAAGCACACTGATTGTGGATTCAAGTAGAACGAAATCCTTGACAACTTGGTCTTTTCTCCATGTATCCTGATGTTTGTTGTCTTTTAGTTTTGAGGACTATGGTTTTCTTCACCTTGAATTGTAATTCACAATGGAAGCTACAGCCTTTGACCACCTGAGATGTTGTCCATCCACATGGACCGCCTAGCTATCACCCTTTTTGTGATATATGATAAATTCTGGCCTCTATAATTGTAGCTATATTCCCATTTTGGAGGGAATTCTCTTCTATATTAATGGTCAGGATTAAGGTGAGATTAAGTCTCTACCTTCGTAAATAGTGTGAACCAAGTCACTACTCTTTGTTTACTTGAGAGTATGGTCTGGTGAAAAACAAACCACACTTCATCAAAGCCATTCCCGAGTCTAAGAGGCTCCTAAGGAGCGGGAACAGAGAAACGTCAGGACCAGCTAAAGAAGAACTGTGACGCAGCACTTTTGAGATCTCTGTCTGAAGTGGTGGAAGCCAAGACCAGACACCGGAAGCTGCAGCACGGTGACCCCAGGGCAAAGCAAAGGAACCAGGCTGAGACCAGCGGCTGAGGGAAGGAGACCATGAGGCAAAACAGAGTAACAGCGGGCCCACAGAGGCAGAAGACAACAGAACGCATGGCTGAGGGGCTGAGGACCAGAGAAATTTGGCTGCTGGCTGGGAAGAGGCACAGATATGGAAAAATGACTGTATCCTTACTGTTTACTGATCCTGACTATGGTCATCTGTTAACTTCTCTAGTAAACCCCTTTAACAGTGAGTTCTGTGTGGTCACTACAATGAATTATCGAACCCAGCACAGATGCAGAGTGCCATGAGCCGAATGTTAGGATAAGCCAGGCCTAACCCCTGCACCCTGGCAACAGGGAGCCCAAAGGGCATCAGAGACAGGCCTCTGTGCCATTAAGCAATCAGGAAGCACCTTCAAGTCTTTCTCACTTTCAGCAAGCAAGGTTGTATCACATGCATTCCTCCCAACTTGATACCACGTTACTATTCCTATAGTCCCAACTTTTGGATTAGTTGCTCAGCAGACAGACTGAGTGGTACAGTGGACGGACACCCCCCCCCCCAACGCATACCTTTGCTGGTTTTAAACCATGCAGCGTCCCCCTGTTGCAGTCAAATGATGGTTTCTTGGTCTATGTACAGGTCCACATAAACACACTTCTGAAATTCCAGTTATTTGAAATGATGCCTGTGAGTTGTGCTATCCACACACTGATTATACACATCTTGTTGGGGTTCTCTGCTTTCAGCCACAATCCAGAGGATGTCAACAATGACATCCTTCATGCAAGACCTTGAATCCGGCCTGCATGTCTGGCAGCAACCTGGCAAGGCACTGCTAAGATGGTTGCACTATCCACAGCAAAATTGTGACCTTCACGTGCTATTAATGAGACTGTTCCATAACACATACACGCACAGAGGGGCTTCAAAAATTCATAGGAAAATTCCATGATCGTTCTATTTCATTTCTTCCACAAATATTTTGAAGATTCCTCCCTGTGTATGTGCACACACACAATTGTATATACATATTTACTTTCAAAATGTAACAATTTTTTATGAAAAGAAGCCTTCTAAACATACAACTAAGTTTATCAACATCTCTTCAGAAAAGGAGCTGAACCAACAAAGCATGGGCCATAGTAATAAGTCATTGGACTGAATATTACCAGCCCATGTGAGGAGAGACTACCACTTTGTATCTGTTAACTGACTGTTCTGTGTGTACATTAAACTTAAGTGTGTGTCTGTTTTTAAAATTATTTTATTGGGGGCTCGTACAACTCTTATCACAGTCCATACATACATCCATTGCATCAAGCACGTTTGTACATTTGTTGTCATCATCATTCTCAAAACATTTGCTTTCTACTTGAGCTCTTGGCATCAGCTCCTCCTTTTCCCCCTCTCTCCCCGCTTCCCCCTCCCTCATGAACTCTTGATAATTTATAAATTATTATTATTTTGTCATATCGTACACTGTCCGATGAAATGTATTTTGAAGAAGTCATCATTACCTAAAAGAACATTTTAAAAATAATTGTATTGGGTACCTAAAAGAACATTAACTTGACATTATTCTCTTTATCCTTAAGAGTAGAGAACTAAATACCTTATATACTCGTGTATAGGCTGAGTTTTTGAAATAGAACAAGGGTGTCCTACTCTCACCACATATTCAGTGTTGTATTTAAAGAGCAACAAGACAAGAAATAAAATTGTTCAGATTGTAAAAAATGTAAATTTCTCTCTATTTAAAATGATATCATCCCCTATAAGAGTATGTAAAAAGTCTCACAGAGATGGAAAGAAAACTTCTGAGAGTAAAAAAGAACTGGAGCAAAATTGTGGCATATAAGACCAACAAATAAAAATTTGCCAGGTTTCTATACACCAGCAAAGCAAAATCTCCACGTTAAATTAGGGAAACAGTTCCATTTACAACAGCATCTGTGAGAATAAAGTGCCTAGAAATAAATTTAACCAGGGATGCGAAGTATTTATACAAAACATTG
Organism: Tenrec ecaudatus; assembly: GCF_050624435.1. NCBI lineage: Eukaryota > Metazoa > Chordata > Mammalia > Afrosoricida > Tenrecidae > Tenrec > Tenrec ecaudatus. Next base: position 192,298,876 of record NC_134530.1, on the reverse strand, counting down.
CTGGAAGAGATTAAAGAGATTTAAACAAATGGCAAGATGTTTTTTGTGTTCTGGGTTAAAAAATTTCAGCACTAACAAATGCAATCTAGAAATTCAACACAATCCTGACCAAAATCCCAACAGCCTTCTCACAGAAGTGAAGAAACAAGTCCTCCACTTTATATGGGATGGTAAGATGCCCCGAATAAATAAAACAATGTTGAAAAAGAACAAAGTAAGAAGACCCGGAAAACACGTTATTCAACTACAGGAATCAAGACAGCCTGGCACTGTGCAGCAGTAAACACATAGATCACTGGAACTGCATCAAGATACAGAAATAAACTCACTTATCTATGGCCAACTGATTTCTTATAAGGGTGCTAACTCCATTCAGTGTGAAAAGTATCTCTTTATCAACAAATGGTTTGGAAAAATAGAATTTCTACATGCAGAAAAATAAAATAGAATCCACAGCCTTGCTCAGACATAAAAATAAATTCCAAATGGATTAAGGACCTAAATGTGCAAACAAAAAGCAAGCATTTGAAGAAAATGTAGAGGCAATACTGTTAGTCCTAACTTTTAACAATGGATGATCTAATACAATCACAAAAGCCCAAGCAGCAATAAACAAAGAAATCATTGGGACCACATAAAAGTCAAAAACATTCATGCAAAAGACTACCAAAGAAGTAAAAGATCTTTGGAGACCACATACCCAGTAAGAATCTAATAGGCAAGCTATATATAAAACTTCAACGATTTAATAGCCATATATATAATTTTTTAAATGGCAAGGAATTTGGATAAACATTTCACCAGAGGACATTCAAATGGCCAGAAAACACATAAAAAGATGCTCACAATGCCATCAGCCATCTGAGAGATGTAAATGAAAATCATAATGAAATATCATTTAACTCCCACAAGAGAAAGATTACAAAAATTAAACTACTATTGTTCAGGATGTAGGGAAATTAAAATCTGTATACTCTCAATGTCCACTATTTTACCTTTCTAGTTTCTAATATCCATTACAATAGTTGCACAGAAAATTCATGATTAAAGGGTTTATGAAGGAAGTTAAGTTGTAGTTGTTTACTGGGACATGTTACAAAGTTTCAGGTCTGCTGACATATGCCCTAAGAGGCATACCACTCTGCAGAAAGTTTCAACCTGAAGGCATTTAGCTTAAACTCCTTGGGTCAGCAAACCCAGATCCCTGAATTAAGTGCCCAGAGGCACCCCACTCCTGTAAGCCTCAGCCTGAAGGCACTAAGCTCCACTACTGTGGATCAGCAAGTCCAACTTCCCCAATTGAGTGGCCAAAGGCAGCCTAGTCTGCAAGCCAGCCTCCAGCACCAAAGCACGCATCTTCACTTGCTCTGTGGGTTGCTAAAATCCGTCCCTCTGTTCCATGCTCTGGCCCGTCTGGTTCTACTGCTGCAGCTGCTCCTCTGATAGCATCGTTCTCATCTTGTAGAGGACTCGGCCAGTTCTGACTCTTGCTGGTAAAGGGATCCCTCTGCCTGCTTCCCAGAGGGCTCATTTTATACCCCACAGGATGACACTCCAGGGAATCCTATGTGCAATTACTCACAGGTGAATCCTATCAGGATCTTCCCCCACCCTCTGCCCAGACCCACGCAGGGAAAGGTCAATTGGTGGGAGTTAGAGACGTTGGCTAGAAGAGCCACAGTAAATAATCCACTGCCTCTGCAAAATCATCATCCAATACTAGTGGGACTGCAATCATTGTGGAGACCAGAGGGGTGGTTCATAAAAAATAAAATAAAATAAAGGTTTATGACCCAGCAACTCTACTCCTAGCTATATATCCAAAAGACCTGAAAGTGGAGAGTCGCTCACTAATGTTCACTGCCCAACTATTCACAACAGACAAAACGTGAACACATGAAAATGCCCATCGACAGATGACTAAACAAACTATGTTACAATCAATCAAATGGAATGCTACTCAGGCAGTTTAACAATAGTTTTAACACATCCTCCAATATGGATGGAGCTTGAAAGCCTTATGCAGACTGAAGTCAATCAGAAAAGGACAAATGTATGACTTCACTTACAGAAAATAACAAAAGGTAAAAACATAGAGACCAAAGTTTATTCATGTTTACCAAGCCAAGGAGGGAGGGGAGGGGAGGGGGATTAAACTTGGGGAAAATTACATTAAGGGTAGGGTCATACAGCTGAGGACGGCAATTGTCGCCAGTTGTAAAGAACCTGTAAACAACTGCATTGGTGAGCAGTGCACTGCTCCTCACAACCAGCCTCAGAAGAAGAGCAGCTGAGAGGCTGTGTGAGCACAAGCAAGCACCTCATGGGATGTGCTCCCCTGACTGGGAGCTTCTAACTCCTAGTCTGCTGTGTAGCGCCTGCGGTCTTACAAGTTCACAAGAGGCCATCCCAGGCATAACTATCAGTCTCCATGCCTCCAGATCAACAAAGGAAGGAGAGGAGTCAGGAACAGGAAGAGGAGGAGGTGATGGAGCGTGTGGCTGTGTGGCTAACTGCCTCCCTGAACAACTGCCTCCTTTGGCAAGAGACCAGAACTGCACGGTGCTCAGCTACCAGGACTGGGTAGTTTGAGCAAAGGCTATGAGGAAGAATCTTAATCCAGAGAGAAAATGTTCACCAGAATTTCAACTTACCATAGGGACTCCAGATTTTCTGTGGCTGTCAGGCCTAGATGAACCCCTGGGGCAACTGTCTTGAGATATTATTTTCTTAACTTAAAAATACCCCAAAGTCTTCTCAGAACCAAACAGTAATTTAGCTTGATTAGTAAAGCATGTCTGCCTTGCACATTCTGCTCAACTAACTCCATGGAATCTGAGTGGCATCAGGAACCCAAAATATTAGACAGAAACCTTAGAGGGAAGCAGGTTTAAGTCAGTAGGGGGAGAACACCCAAGAGGAGGCTGAGAGATTATACAATGCCAGGGCTGTAATCTATGGCACTGATTGTACCAATCGAGATGGCTATGCTGATGTATCTTCTGCTGTGTTTCTTCAACTGAAAAAACAATTTTTTAAAACTTTAAAAGAGTACCTCACAAACTATAAAATTGCAGACATAAGCTTTAAAATAATGAAGCTACTTTTAAAACTTCACTTAAAATGGCTTTACTTCTCGAGTCATTAAGAGACTCCTCCTGTTTAATTCTTTCCAGTTCAATTTCATGGCACTGGTACTTAATTGTCTGAGCTGACCCAGCTGTGAACAAACTCACAGCTACATAGGAAACTCAGGGTGCCGTCTGCCTAAAGTGCCTCAATGGGAGGAGAAACTTCAAATGACTAAACCTTAAGAGTACAGGGGAGGGAGGGGATCTATCAGATAGTGCCTTGAAAGAGCATGCTCTCTCTCCAGCCACGTGAGGGGTCTACTAAAGACGACTCGCCACGGGAGTGTCGCCTGCAAGGGCGCGAAGATCTACGGTGCTGTCTGGCTCGCACGGGAGTACAGAGCAAGCGAAAATCCAGCTAATGGAGAGGGCATTCCATGGAAAGGGGGATTGCAGGGGGAATGTTTTGTTTTGGGTGGGTTATGTCTTTTTGTTTCATTTCTGAACTCAGAAGATTAGTCCGTGGAAGTACAGGTGATATATATATATCCTCCCCTGCAATAAAACCAAAACACAAAATAAAACTATTGATACAACAGTGCCTCATAAACCAAGTGTGGAAACTGTTCACCTGCATAGGAAATACTTTACCTATTTAGCCAAAGTGAGACACTGTGCGATGGAGGGCTCAGAAATGGCCAGAGCAAGACACATGATTAGCCTCCTGCTTCAGAGCAGTCGAGCTGGGGTGGGGTGAAGAGCCAGGTCAGTGACGGCAGGGCAGCACAGACATGGGGCCCCCTGGTCAGAGCCATGAATCCAGGCCCACTAACAGTGCAGCATTATCTCCCTTTAAGCGGGAAGGGAAAACACAGCCTGGAAGGAAGAACAGTTAATGAGCCCAAACACTCCAAGGGCTTAAGGGGACAGCTACTGGGGAGTCTCTTGAATTGGAAATGTGAAGCTAGACCGAACTTCACAGGAAACTCCTGGGAGCAATGATGGCAATAGAGGGCCTGGGTCGCCAGAGGAATGCTCAGAGACCCGTGGGAAGGTTTTCCTGCGTGGGGTTCAAGGTGCAATGCTTTTGTTGTCATTGTTATCGTGGTAGCACTGAAAGGGGGCTGCACCAACGTAAATTAAAATGTGGTCACCGCCACGTGGTCACTTTATCTTACTGCGCCTTGTATTAACCTTCTACTTTCTACAGAGATGATAATTCGGAAGAAGCTGAAACCCCAAGCAGTGTTTCCCCAAGATGGGCTCCCATGGCAAGAGGGGAAAGAAGCAGCAGTGCCACAGAGAAGCTGGTCAACCCATCGCAGAGCCGACAGACACTGGGCGCTTCTGCACAGGATCGCCGGGGAAGGAGCGCAGCACTGAGCATGCAGCCCGAATCAACTCTGGGGAGACAGACAGGCCTAACCAGAGGGGCAGTCAGTCTCTAAATGTATTCTCCAGAAACTCCCAGGGCATGAAACTCAAATAAAACACCGGTGGACCACTCCCAACTAAAGCAGTGGTTCTCAACCTTCCTCATGCCGCGACCCTTGAATACAGATCCTCACGTTGTGGTGACCCCCAAACATAAAATTATTTTCATTGCTACTTCATAACTGTAATTTTGCTATTATGAATCATTAATGTAAATATATGATATGCAGGATCTACTTGCATTGTTACAAGTTGAACATAATGAAAGCATAGTGATGAATCACAAAAATAATATGCAATTATGTATTATGAAATACTGATTTTACAAATAAATGAAATTTTGTCTTGAAGCATGGTGTAGCATGGGCAACAGTCTTCACGCTGGGTTCTTGTACGTGGGCATTATGTGCATGCAGGCAGACCCACCTCAAGAGGGACAGAGGAGGAAAATATGTGTTTTCCAGTAGTCTTAGGTGACTCCTGTGAAAAGGTCATTCAACCCCCAAAGCAGTCATGACCCACAGGTTGAGAACTGCTAAACTAAATGAAACTTGGGACATGACGACTACAGAGCTTGCCCTGGGGGGCAGGAAATACTGTAAAATGTAGGATTAGGGCAGCAAAATTAGAATGCAGACTGTAAATTAATGTATAGTATATCAAACCCCGGAATCTGGTGAGTGCATTATGGGTACATAAAAGAACGATTGCTCTCTTAAGATAAAATGTGCAGCATACAGACATCTCAAAATGTCTCAGAAAAAAATCGTATGTGTGAGGGAAATGAAGAAAAGGATCAAGCAATGTGGGAAAAGGTTAGAACTGGTCACTGTGCAGAGGAAATACAGGATAGTTCCCTACTGTTCTTAAAGCTTGGCCACCTTCAAATTATTGCAAAATAAATGGGGGAGGGTCCTGTAAACTCCTCTCAGTGATTCATATGCTCCCCTACTTAAATGGCTTGGAGCTGCAAAATTTCATAGCAATTAAGAAAGCTTTAAGGAGCGCTGGTAGCACAGTGAATTTTGTGCTGCGCTGCTAACCACAAGGCTAGCAGTTCAAAACCACCAGCCATTCTGTGGGAGAAAAAAGAGGCTTTAAGAGTCACAGTCTCATAAAGCCATGGGGACAGTTCTGCTTGTTCCTACAGGGTTACTATGAGTAGGAATATATTTGAAGACAGTGAGGAAGCATTAACTCTTCCCACCAACAGATGACATTAGTAGTCATTTGTTTGGTGTCATCTTGGACTTAAAGGTGTCAAAATGAACTCAAAAACAGTCTTTTGCAACTAAGTTACATATATTTACAAAACAAGTACAGTAAGCATTAAGAGGTAGAAGGAACTTTGGAAATCTGTTTGGAGTACACTTCAATGCCCAGGTCTTTCCCTCATCCCAGGGCAAGCCCCACTCTCCAGCCCCCAAGGGGAGTCACATAAATTTACTATGAACGGATGAGAAAGGGCTGCGTGCGACCTTCAAATACACACGAATGTAAGCAAAGGAGGGCAGGATGTTACAGAAGGCTTCACCTGAGGACAGGTGGTCTGGCCAACCCCACAGAACTAGTTAATGGTAGAGTCAGGTCTTGACAACTGTTCCGTTTTCTAACCCTTGCCACTTTCTACTACCCTCTGCCTATCAACCCAGACGGTTCCCTGATCCCAACAAGAGCCACCCCCAACAGTGTCTTTAAAGTAAAATGCAAGGAATAGCAGGCCTGGTGGCGCTGCGAGGTAAGCGCTGGGCTACTAACTGCAAAGTTTCCAGTTCAAACCCAACAGTCCCCCCTGGGGAGAGCAATGAGGCAGTCTGCTCCCGCAAGGATTTACAGTCCAGGACATCCTTTATACAGTCACTGGGAGTTGCAATCAACTAAGTAGTAGTGAATTGGGAGATGTACTGCAAGGAAATGCTCAAAGGCTTTTTCAATGTTTTAATAGCTAAACATGTAGAAAGCAAAGACGGATGTGGGACAGGAATGACTTGTCCACCAGTCAGAACCCAGGGACTGCCGCCTCCACTGATTCGGTGCCCTCCCTTTTAAAGTCCAGGCTCAGTTAGGCAATGCAGAAGAAAAAGGAAAGAGCATGTACAAAGGCTGGCAATGGTAAGATCTTTTGCCACAGTCAGCACACCATCCACTTCTGAGAGGGGAAATGAGGAAGGGAGAGGGAAACGTCAGGCATGAGTGGAAGAGTGGGTAGAGTCCCATGATAAAGAGCCATGTCTGCTATGGTAAAAAGCCAGGAAGGAAGGACTGAAAAAGACATCTTCCTAATCGTACAATTACATGAAGCTTCATTCAGCAGTGTGTGTTGTATGTGTGTGTACATGCACACAGTGAGACCCCATATCTTCCACTCCCACTTTATTTCAGATGTCTCAACAGACAGTCACCTGAGTAATGATTTCATGTACAAGAGAGTCTCAAAGTTTTTGAGAGATTAGCTGTCTCACAACATCCTGAGAAACCCTCAAGTTCAGTGTAAGACATGACAAAATAATAATAATTTATAAATTATCAAGGGTTCATGAGGGTGAGAAGAGCAGGGAGGGAGGGGGGAAATGAGGAGCTGAAACCAAGGGTTCAATCAGAAAGCAAATGTTTTGAGAATGATGAGGGCAACAAATTCAAAAATGTGCTTGACACAATGGATGAATATATGGATTGTGATAAGAGTTATACGAGCCCCCAGCAAAATTTTAAAAAAATAAAGACCCTCAAGTTTGAGAGTACTTTGGCAGATAATACCACCAAGTGCATTTTTAAAAATCCCTCAAAAGCCTTTGGTAAGTCTGAAATCACTGGGCCTATGCTGATTCACCGTGCCATATAGGTTGCAGGCTAGATTCATTCACATGGTGAATTGAAGCCATCACAGAACCCTACCTGTGGCCCCTTGATGTCGCAAACCTGCTCTTTTTCGACCTGCTGCCTTTTGAGCTGGCTCCTGCAGTCGAAACAAAAGGACTCGCAGCAAGAACAACTGCATGCAAGTGCTGAGGATGACAAATCTCATTGAGATGTGGTGACTGCGTGACAAGAGTTCAAGTTCGGGAGGCCCGAACCTATGCTCAGCAAAATGACAAATTATCATATGTCACACGCCCTCTGAGTCATTCATGGAATAGTGAAAACCACAAGTGTTAATTTGTGAAAGCCAAAGACCCATCCTACCAGCAGCTGACTAGCCAAAAAAAGCATCATGTGCTCTCAGCTCTCTCTGGCCGTGTCAAAGTAGCAATGCCTTTAACAGCAATAACAATTTGTATAGTGGCTTATGGCGTATACACATTCCTCAAAGTAATTTCTGCAGAAAGACTACATACTTGAAAAAAATGTTTGGCAAGAAATGATCTAGTAGCAGCATAGATTTCCATGTGGGCATTTTATTAAGAGGTGAGGGAATTGGATCCTTGCAATTGCTTTTACTCCTAAGATCCTGAAGAAGGGAAGTTCGTGCACAGATACTGAAATGTGAAGACTCCATCGAGTCATTTCCAACTATCAGCAAGAAGGCAGAACTACCTGTGGGGGGGGGGGGGGAGTTTCGAGACTGTATCTCTTTGCAGGAATATAAAGCCTCATATTTCTCCCTCGGAGCAGCAGGTGATATAAAACTGCTGACCTCGCAGTTAGCAGCCCACCATGTAAACCCCTAAGCCACCAGGGCTCCTGTGTGGAGCATACAACATCTTTTCCCCTCACTTATTCTAAGAGCACTCTTAAGGGATAAACTATTGTATTCAATTTATCAATATGGGAGCAGACAGCCTCATCTTTCATCCTCAAGAGTAGCTAGTGGGTTTGACTGCTGACTTTGCAATTAGCAGCCCAAAGCCAATCCCACCAAAAAGGGGAAAGTCTCCCCTTTAATTTGCTAGAATTCCTTCATAATGATCTACAACTACCAAGAAGTCGCCAGGAAAGGCTTCCAAAGAACACTATAAGTCTTAGTTAGCAGAAGCTGCAGACAGAGTGGTAAGGGCGCTTGGCAACACTTGCAAAGGTGGAAGAAATGGGCATGACAGGGAGATACTGGTTTTTTGCAGTTAAAGTGCACATGTGTATAAAGGTTCGTGTGCCCATGAGCAAGGTTGCAAACATGGAACATAAACAGCAAAAGCAGACAGGAGCCAAATCACAAAGAACCGACAACAGCACGGGGGACACGCATGCGCTGCAGTCCCTAAAACAAGTGATCTCAAGCAAGAGACCACAGCTGACACCAGAGGCATGAAGTGCCCAACTCCCCAAATGGGTAAGAAAGCTGCATGAACACACAGACGGATTCTCCTGGGTCAGATCTACAGCTAGCAAACGACTGGCGCAGGAGCTCGGAACTAAAAGGTGGTTAAGAACCCTGTGCCCGGTGACTGATTGTCACTGTGTAATTAAAGGCAGAGATGTGTGGTGTACTTTTAGTTTAGGGAGGAAACTTGGGCAACATTTGTGGAAGCTGATGGATTTTAGAGAGAAGCTTAAAGGCAATGACAAATAATGTGGTTATTGTAATACTCCACTTATTGTGCATTTGTGAGTGTAACAGGTGACTCCAGAGATTTTCAAAGGTAAACTTGCTGGATTTTGACAACCACCTGTGGGTTCTACCAGGGAAAAGCGCTAAGGGTCCCTTTTACACTTCTTGGTTAAAAAGCTCATGCCACTCAGGATCCCACAGCACCATAAGTAAAAACCATTAAGTAGAGCAGAGCAACTTTGAGAGAAAGGACACTAACTGGGCTTATTTAGCAGTGCAATAAGAGAAGGTATACCTCCTCACTTTGCACAACTAGCCATCACAGGGAAACTCACCAGAAAATGCCAAAGGTCCCAAGGACCAATTACCAATGGTCTAGAAGAGTGTGTAGCAAGCTGTGGCAAACTAAATCTGGTCCTGTTTTTGTAAGTCAAGTTTTACTGAAACACAGCCACGGCTCATTTGGTTTTATGCAGTCTATGGCTGCTTTCATTTGCTTGTTATTGCCGATGTTGCTTCAATGCTACAAGAGCAGAACTGCACAGTTACAACAGAGAATGCATGGCTTGCAAGGGCCTTTTACACAAAGCCTGCCAACCCTTGGTCTAGAAGGAAAAACAAGGGCAGAGTCTACTTCTGTGAGCACTCTGTCTCAGGCATGGTTCTCTATAGAAGCATAACTGGTTAAGATAATATATGTATGCAGAGAAAGAGAGGTCTATATAAAGAAAATGTAGAAGTGGGCAAGTGTCCAATCCAGGCAAGTTCCAAGTCCATGGTTCTTAACCACTTTGTATTCCTGAGTTCCATGAGTCCACTGACTCATGTAGCTGTGGGGGCTGTGAACACAAGGATCAGGAAAAGCAAAGGTTAATGGCTGCAGTGGTGAACAAAGTGAGTCTGACTTCTGGCTGCTGAGACAAATGAATCCAAGGTTCTGGGGTAAGACAGCAGGTCACTGATAAAATCCAGGCCCAGCAAGTTATACAGAAGGTTGTTGGCTCAAGTCGAAAGAACCAGAGGTCGATGAGCTAGATGTAGGATCCAGACCTAGAAAAAAGCAAGCAAGCTTTTCCACAATGTCCTTTTATTCCACAAGCCATACCCTCCAGGAGTTATCATGGTGGAGGATTCCTGGGTCTTTAACTACCAAACCCCTGAGAATCCTGGCCCAGCCAAGTTGACACTAAATGGAAGCATTAATGCAATTAATCATTGAAAAATAATGATTTCAAGAATCAAAGAGTCTCATTTACACATCATCCACATATTCCCAGAGGCCTAAAACACATTTTTCTCCCAAGGTTTTTGTTTAGCAACTTGCTTTGCTAATAATATGTTCAACACAAGGATGTGTAATAACAAAGGATTCACATAATAAGCAGCTATACTGATGTGAGGTCCTTGGTTGGCGCCTTGAGTTGGCATTCAACTATTAACCTAAAGGTTGGAGGAGGTGGTGACTTCAGGTAGTATCAGCCTCCCACCACTGCTGTTCTTTATCAATGTCATTTTGGCTGTTCCAGGTCCCTCACAATTGCATGTGAATATGAAAATCAGCTCGTCAAGTTCCACCAAAAGGAAAAGGTAAACAACAAATTGGCAGGCTTTTGATTGCATTGGCCTCATCAAGTCAACTTAAGGAAACCTGTTGTCTTAAAACATATATTGAGTCTTCTAACCCACGAACAATGAATGCCTCCCCATTTTTTCAGGATCTTCTTTAATTTCCTTCAGCAATGCTGTGTAGCTGTATTTTGCATGCCCATGCTTCAGAACAGTGTTAAATTTCCATCTGCTTATTCCAAGTGTAAAGAAATACAATTCGTATTCATTTATTACTCCTGTATGTCTAAACTCACTAGTTTGAGCAATTTTGTAAGTGCTATCAGATTTCCTAAACAGTCAGTCATGTCATCTGAGAATACACTTCTATTTTCTCCTTTCCAACCTGGGGCCTTTTATTTCATTTTCTGGACTGACAGCACAGGAAAGACCCTCCAGCAACACTGAGAAATAGAAGAGATGAGAGCAGGCATCCTTATGTTGTTCCTGATCTTAGGGAGGCAGTATTTCTTCAGTCTTTCACCATAAGTATAATAGCCTGTGTAGGATTGTCCCCCATGCTCCAGTTGAGTTAGCAAGTTCCTTTCTAATGCTAGCTTGCTCAGAGGTGTTTATCAAGAATGGAAGTTAGGTTTTAGCCAATGCTTTATTAGGGGGATTTACTGATAAGGAATTTGGCCTCCATTTATTAATGAGGTCCCTCAAAGGATCCAGTTCATGTGTGCACAAGTTTATTCCACGAAAACACATTTTAAAAAGTCTCTGTGATCAGTGGATGGTAGCAGACAAGTTCTCTCAGTAACATACTTTCTATGGTCTCATCAGGGTGACTTCAAAGGCCCAATCAAAACAGTGGCTTCCAAGAGGATCTGTTGGGCCAGTTAATTTGAAGGCAGAGAAGTCAGTTCAAAAGTTTAAGTTAACTGTTTTGGAACTCTTATTTATGGGATTTTCTTGAAAGACACAGAACAATTAGGGGGCTTATTATGATGAAGTTTCAAGAAAACTGGAAAGTGCACTGGTGAGAAGTTGCACCGAGCATTTTTTCCCCATTATGACAATCTATCTTATAATTCTTTGACGATAGCAAGGGCTGTCATATGAGAATTTCCTTGGGAAGCCTTACTCCATCCACCCTGTAACCCTGATCTTGCCCTTTCAAATTTCCTTTTGTTCCCCAAACTCAAAGGATATTTAAAAGGAGCATGATTCGAATCCCTTGAGGATGCCAAAACTGCTGTTTTGATGTAACATAAATCAAAGAGTGAAGAATTCTTTGGGCAACAATTAGAGCTCGATCCACCACCTCCGTAAGTGTATTAAAAAGGAAAACAAAACATACACCTGTGTGACACAGGCTTGTTATGCCAACTAGACCTCCATAGGAACATGTGGGCGGAGTTTCATCAGGTCACAGCTTGATTGGAAAACTTATCATGGCTGACATCCACTCTCTTTTCCTCCCTGGTGATCAGATCAGTGTGTTGTTGCTGGAGCTACTTCTTAGCCTCAACTATGTGCTGTACTACCTGTGGGCTGAGCCAACCTGGGGATGGTGTTGCTAGAGCTTGAGGCTCCTTCAAGACTGGCTTCACTGGACTGCTGGTACGCACATCACTTTAGTTTGAGATCTCATGGGGGGCCTGCTTTACTAAGCTCCCAGCGCTACCCACAGTTGCCGCCCCACGCCCAGCTGCCTTCAGTGTGCCTATGCCTGCCTTGCCTGAGAAAAGACTCCATTTCCTGCCTCCTTGACCCTGGACTGCCCACATGAGTTGAAAGATATCCAGTATATTAACTGTTCCATGAAAGTGAGTTGAACTAAGCACTGTAATTGTGTGGACAAATAAGTCATTATATTTCTTCTCACTGTATAAACCTATCCATTCATATGTGTGTGTTTGTGTGTGTATACGTATTTATAAAAATATTTAAAACATCCTAAGTGTCCTGGTTTTGTTTCTCTAGAGAACCCTGCCTAACACAACCTGCCTAGAGGATACAATGAGAAACAATGGCCTCACAGTTTTGTGTTTTGACTAGTACAGGTTCCTATGATTTTGTAGCATTACATTTAACTACCCTGGCACAGTAAATTACACAGATTGATTTTTTTATTTAAACCAACCTTGCATTCCTTGGTTAAGCCGCACTTGGTCATGATGTACAATTTTTACAAATTACTGCCCTCTACTTCTCAAAATTAAAAAATTTTCATCTATGTTTATGTGAGAATTTCCATGTAGTGTTCTTTTTATTAAATCATTTTATTGGGGGCTCATCACAATCCATCCATCCTTTGTGTCAAGCACATTTGTACATTTGTTGTCATCATCTCTCAAAACATTTTCTTTCTACTTGAGCCCTTGGTATCAGCTCATGTTTACCCTTCCTCTCCCACCCTCCCTCCCTCATGAACCCTTGATAATTTATAAATTATTATTCTTTCTTGTCTTACACTGTCCAATGTCTCCCTTCACCCACTTTTCTGTTGTTTTTCCGCCAGGAAGAGGGTTGGATGTAGATGATTAAGAGTGATTCCCCCTTTCTCCCCCACCTTTCCCTTACCCTCCTGACCATCTAGTGTTTTTTATTTAATGTCTTTGTCTAGTTCCAGTGGAATGGTGGGCTTACAGTGTGAATTAGGAAGTACTCCCTCCTGGGCAACTTTCTGGAAGTGTTTGTATAGAATGGTCTTATTTGTTCCTTAAAGGTTTGATAGAATTCACTTATAAAGTCAACTGAACCCTCACTGACCCATATCCCTACAGGGGACAGCACCGAAGACAGTGTGGGAATTGCACCCATTCCAATCAGATCCCACCACACTGAGGCAAAACACTAAGGGGGTGCAACAGAAAAGCAAGGGAACAGAGCGACAAGGTCCCCAGGGAATGCCGGAGGTGGACTTTGGGGCCAGGGCTTGGTGCCCCAACAGACTGGACTGGAAAACAGTCCTAAAGGCCAACAAGCAGTCCTTGAACTAACTACAAGCTTTGCTTTCTTGTTGTGTTTTGTTTTGATTGTCATTGGTTTATTGTTGTTGTTTTGTTGCATATTATTGATTGGTTTTGCTCTGTCTTGTTTTTGTGCATGTTATTATCTCCGCAAGTCTGTCTAAATAAGATAGGCTGGATGAACAATCTGGAGGAGAAAACAATGGGACCAATAGTCCTGGGGGGACATGGGAGAGGGGAAGGTGGGGGGAAAGTTAGTGGTGTTAACAAACCCAGGGACAAGGGATCAGCAAGTGATTCAAATCGGTGGTGAGGAGGGTGTAGGAGGCCTGGTAGGGTGTGATCAAGGGTAATGTAACCAAGAGGAATTGCTGAAACCCAAATGAAGACTGAGCATGATAGTGGGACAAGAGGAAAAGTCAAAGGAAATAAGGAAAGAGGTAGGAGGCAAGGGGCATTTATAGAGGTCTAAATAAAGGCATGTATATATGCAGATATATTTATATATGAGGATGAGAAAATAGATCTATGTGCATCTATGCATAGGTTTAGTATTAAGGTAGCAGATGGACATTGGGCCTCCACTCAAGTAATCCCTCAATGCAAGAATACTTTCTTCTATTAAATTGGCATTCTATGATGATCAGATTCCTGACACAACCACTGAAGACAAAACAGATAAATAAGCAAATGTGGTGATGAAAGCTGATGGTGCCCAGCTATCAAAAGATACAGCCATCTGGGGTCTTAAAGGCTTGAAGGTAAACAAGCAGCCATCTAGCTCAGTAGTAACAAAGCCCACATAGAAGAAGCATACCAGCCTGTGTGATCACGAGGTGCCAAAGGGATCAGTTATCAGGTATCAAAGAAAAAAAAATCATATCATAGTGAATGAGGGAGGGAGTGTGGAGTGGAAACCCAAAGCTCATTTGTAGGCCATTGGACATCCCCTTACAGAAGAGTCTGAGGGAGGAGAGGAGACAGGGTGCGATGTAGCAACAATGAAACATACAACTTTCCTCTAGTTCCTAAATGCTTCCTCCCCGCCCACTATCATGATCCCAATTCTACCTTACAAATCTGGCTGGACCAGAGGATGTACACTGGTACAGATAGGAACCAGAAACACAGGGAATCCAGAGTGAATGATCCCTTCAGGACCAGTGGTATGAGTGGCGATACTGGGAGGATGGAGGGAGGATGGGTTGGAAAGGGGGAACCGATTACAAGGATCTACATGTGACCTCCTTCCTCCCTGGGGGACGGACAACAGAAAAGTGGGTGAAGGGAGATGTCAGGCGGGGCAAGATATGACAAAATAATAATTTAAAAATTATCAAGGGTTCATGAGGGAGGGGGAGCAGGGAGGTATGGGTAAAAATGAAGAGCTGATGCCAGGAGCTTCGGTGGAGAGCAAATGTTTTGAGAATGATGAGGGCAATGAATGTACAAATGTGCTTTACACAATTGATGTATGTATGGGTTGTGGTAAGAGTTGTATTGGCCCCTAATAAAATTATTTTTTTAAAAGTCAACTGAATCTGGAGTTTTCTTGGTGGAAGCACTTTAACCACAAATTCAATTTCTGTAGTAAGTAAATAGCTATTTGGGTCACCTATTTTTTCTTGATTAAACAGCATAAAGCTATTCATAATATTCACTTGCTACCCTTTCAGTATCAGGAGAATATGTGGTGATGTCATCATCTGTGTCTTCTTTCTTGGAAAACAAATTCATCTGATTAGAACTTTGTCCACTTTATTGATCTTCCCAACGGACAATATTTTGGTTGCACTGATTTTGTACACTTTGCTTCTACTTCACTAATTTCCACATTGATCTTTTTCCTTTTTCTCCTCTACTTACTTTGGTTTAATCTGTTCTTTAATTCCTTAAGGGAGAAGTTGATACTGTTATTAGCTGCTGTCCGTCCTGTCGGCCCTCAGCTCACAGCAACATGTCCTAGAGTGGAACTGCTCCACAGGGATGTACAGCTGTCTCTTTACCGGAGTTTGCCAGCCCTGTCTTCTGCAGAGCCACTGGGTAGGTTTGAACCACCAATCTTTAGGTTCCTAGGTAAGAAACTGTCTATGCACCTAGGTAGAAAGGCATTAATTTGAAATCCTTTCTCTTTAATAGAAGCACTTAGTGCTCTAAAGTACCAAGGACTGTTTTACTGGCATTCCATTTTCATGTACTTCAAAATGCCTTCTAATTTCCTTTTTGATCTTCCCTTTGGCCCATCCAAACCCACTGTCATTGAGTTGATTCCAAATTGACCCATAGGTCATTTATCAAATTTAACTTTATATTGTGAAGTGGGTGAAGGGTTACTGAACAGATGCATTTTATATTTACCAATTCATACATATTTTATTTCATCTTATTTACGGCAACCTCAATGTAATAGCACTCATTCAACCTCCGCCCTGGGTCTCCCATCATCATTCTTCCCAATCCTTCTGAACTCTGTCCTTGGTAAAATAAATGCTGCCCCTCAATCTCAAATGACTGCTCACCTTTAGACCTGTTTACTGTTTGGCTAAAAATGGAGCCGAATGGACTCATGAGCTCAGTTTCAGACCTGAAGAGTCATAATCTTGGGTTTCTACCAGTCTCTATCCAACAAGTGTAGTCTCTCTGATTTTGAGTTATGTTCTACCTTTTTCTCCCACTTTATCCAGGACTTTCAAACACAATCCCTTTCAGAATAGTTGGTATTGTGGTAGCCAGGCATCATCTAGTTATTCTGGTCTCCAGGTAGTGGAGGCTGCTGTTCACATGGCCTATTGTCTATTGGGTTAATTGATCTCCTTCCTGTGTCTTCGATTTTCATCACTCCTTTCTACTCAACAGGGAGGGACCAATAGGTATCCTTTAGATGAATGTTCACCAGATTGCAAGACCCCCGTCAGTACTCATCTAAGCAGGATGTAGAACACTGTCTTTGTGGACTTGCTTAGGCCAATTGACTTCACTGTCCCCCAAGACTGACTTACAGGCTACTTAAAACTACGCTATTTAGTATTCGGTGGCTATGAGCCGACATCAGCTCAATGGCAGTAGATTTGAGTTATTTTTTTAAATTTAGCTCCCAAATTTTTGGAATGTTTCTATTAATAATTTCTAATTTAATTTCACAGAAATGAGTGTTATCTGCCTAATCTCAATTCTTTAAAATTTGAGATTTGTTTTTATTGCCCAAAGCATGATCATCCATTAAAGTAAATGTTCTATGTGCAAGTGAGAAGAATGTGTATTGTGCTGCTGTTGAGGGGAACACTATAAATGTTAATTAGATCAAGTTGGTTGATGAAAGTGTTCAAGTCTACTATATCCTTGAAATTTTCTGTCTCCACATTCGTTTATTGAATTTATTCATTTATTGAATGGTATTGAAATTTCTAATTAATATTGTGGATATTTCTTCTTGAAGTTTCTTCTTGAAGTTTTTCCTGTTTTTCTTGAATATATTTTGAAGTTCTGTTATTAAGAGCAATGTTTAGAATGGCTGTCTCCTTGACTGGCATTTTTAACATCATTTTAGTAATGTTCTCTTTTATCTCCAGAAATACTTTCCACCTAGTTTCTACCTAATAGAGCCACTCCACCATTCTTTAACTATTTTAAGCACTTCCATTCTTTACTTTTAATCTAGTTATACCTTTATATTTAAAACTCTTATAGACAGGATAATTGGGTATTTTTTTAATGCCCGTCTGATCATTTCTGCCTTTTACCTGCTGTGTGTTGATCATATACATTTAAAGTGTTTGATATAATTAGGTTTATATCTATTATCTTGCTACTTTTTTTCTATATTCTATATGTATTAAATACTATATATATATATATACACACACAAATTACCACAATACCTTCCGTATACTTTAACACTTGACATTTAGTTTAAGAACCTGACAATAGTAAACAATCTTGTATTTTATATTGCCCTCTAATGATATGGAATTTGAAATATGATGCCTTTCTTAAAATGAGAGAAAAGTATTAAGAGGAGGAAGCAAACAACAGACCTTTCCCTTTGACTTCACTAAAAAAGAGTAAATAACTTAAAAAGGAAACATGTCTAAGAATTCAAACTCTAGAACTTGACCACCATGTTCAAATTCTAACTCTGCCAAATGGTACAAGTCATCACGGGCAAGTTGCCCAGCCTCTGTATCTCAGTTGCTATATCTTCACAATGACAGTGATAGTTCCTACCTCACAAGGTTATCATGAGCATCTAAAGAGTTAGTACACATGAAACGCTTGAAACACCACCAACTACCTATTAAATGCAGAGCAAACAGCAATCAGTATTGTTCCCACTGAGCAAATCACTATTTTTCAGATCCATATTCACTACCTAAAAACAATCTGGCTCATGTGGCCAACATGCTGGGCTCCACTGCTCTGAGTCAATCTGCAAACAGATTAATTAGCCTCTCTTAGTTACAAGGAATTCATGCAAATGTCCCAAATAGTACTCATTATACAAGGGGCGTCATGGGGAGAGATCCTTGCATCTGCTTCAAAAGTTCAAGGGGAGATCCTTGAATATCTGCCATGTCCTTGGCTTTGTTTCATACACTTGCACATGTCATCTCATTTAATCTTCACATCAACACTATAATAAAATTATGATCGTCCTTTTAGAGATGGAGGGATGAGGCACAGAGGTTAAGTAATTTGTCCAAGGTTATGCAGCAAGGTAAGAACTACAATGACAAATCAGTCTTTCCTGGAAAAGCTAGTCGTACATTGGTTTTAAGGGGCAGGAGCCACGTCAGTATGAAGTCCATGAAGAATAGTATCTAAAGGAGAGCCAGAAATCAGAATGTTTGATACTCATGCTATTGAGGGGCTTCAAAAGTTCATGGTAAAATTGCATTTTCTTTTCATTCCCTTTTTTCCATTAACTTTTTGAAGCCTTCTTGTATTTCTCTCTAGCCACATGGTTTCTCTCAGAATGATGTGCTTTTCTCTGCACGCAGGTCCTATTGCTTCCTTATTACTGATTGACTTTCTCACCTCCTTTACCACTGCTGTACTCAGAGCTTCTGCTTACACTAACTTCCAATCCCTGACACTGTAGTTCTACAGAACTAACCACCACAAAGGCACCTTCTTTACAATCTCAGGTCTGTGGCTCAGTGGCAAATTAATTTTGTTTCCTATATCTGACTGAAAATGTCTCCACTAGACAATCCCAGGTACGCAGACTTTGAGGTCAAGTGCTCCCTCTTGAACCAATCAGTCGCACCACAGTTCTATACGATATAAAACACAGCTGAACTTGTGAGTTCTGTTCTCTGCAATGCACTGTGGAAAAGAGCAGATGTCCTCCAAAGAAACTAGGGCAGAAAGAAACTTGGGCAGGTCAGAATAATACAAGGCAAGTTCAAGGCACTGAGTAAGCTATTATCACTAATTTGGAGTTCAACTCATCAGGATTTTTAATCTACAGTAATTATGCAGCAAAAATACAAAGTTTGGTCATTATCAAGAAACACACAGCATATCACACAAGCAAGACATGGCTGCCATCCAGTTATTGTTAGGGCAAGGGCTGCCATGCTCTATCAAGAGTACCAAGCACATCAGAGAAAAGCAAAACCAACTGCCATCCGTCGTTTCCAATCCTGCTCACAGAACGGTCAATCACTCTGTAATGTCTAGGTGGCACAACCAATTAAGCACTGGACTATCAGCTGAAAGACAATGAGTGGAGGGTTCTTGATGAGGGATAACAAAAAAAGGTTCTAAAATTACTTGTAGTGATAATTGCAAGACTATGAATATATCAAAAACTACTGAGTGGCACAGTTATATTTAAAATGCTACAGACTTTGGGGGGTGTCCTATAATTGAGTGAGGCTAAAACAAAATCGAGCAAATTAGGTAACAGGATAAAACACATAAAAGTATCTAAAACAAATAATAAAGAATTACTATTCCCAGTGCTCTTCAATATTATTGTGAGCTAGTGGGAAAGCACTTCAACGCATTAGTTATGTTTCATTTAGTAAGCTCCTTATATACTTTTTTGAATATATAACTTACTTTATTTAAAGAGTTTTAAAAGACTGTGCAATAACAAGTAATGAATATAAACATTAATAAATAAGGAAATTAGCAAAAGTAGCACAAAAACACAGGAAAATATCAATTTCACTGCAAATTAAAAAAGAACATTTACCACATATTAGAATAGTGAGGGTAAAGAGAAACACACACTTACTACACCAGAGATACTTAATCTCTAAATAAGCTTCTGAAAAACAAATAGTTTCTATTTTTAATCTTTTAATTCCATCCACATTAACTTGCAAGTCCCCTTTTAGGAACTCATCAAAAGTAAATCATTAGAAAAGTATAAGAAGACCTATTTTAAAAGATGTTAACTCAAAGGAAAGGTAGAAACAACCTAAATATCCATCAATGTGTTGCTGATATAATGAAACATCCATATATGCATGATACAAGAGAAAATGTCTTTGCATATAAGCATCCCTGGCAGTATACACAAAGGTTTTTTTTTTAATACTAGTAACAATTGGTTTGGCTTACTGCTTTGTTGGTCTCTTCGGGTTTGTTTGTTTGTTTACTTGAAATACACACATACAAGGAGCCCTGGTGGTGCAGCAGTTTGACCTTGGACTGCTAGCCACCAAGTCAGCAGTTTGCAACTACCGGCTGCTCCTCTTTCCAACTCATCGATTCCAGTCTCAGAAACCCACAGGGGCAGTTCTACTCTGTTCTACAGGGTCCCTGCCCTGTGAGTCGGAATCAACTAGATGGCAGTGAGTTTGGTTTCAGAGGCACAGAGACTATCATGTGACTCTATCGAAGGTACGCTGTTTAGTAAATTGTTACCCACAGGTAAACCCCTACGTAACCTCAAAGGAAGAGAGAGGCCACTCCAGCATCCCGGGAGGTCATTCTCTAGTCACAGCCTCACGGCTGACCACTTTCCTCACGTCATCCACAGATGAGTGTGACCTTAACTAGAATGCCACGCAAATGGAATCACATATGAAGTACTCTTTGGAGCCTGTCTTCTTTTACTCAACCAGGCACTCGCCCATGACTGCTGAGCAGCATTTTCCCAGGCCCACCGCTGTTTGGTGTTCCACTGTAAGGCTACACCACCTCTATCCGGTTTGTTGATGGACGCCCAGGTCGCTTCCAGTGGGAGTTACTCTGAAAAAGCTACTATTGAAATTCTTGTCCATGTGCTTTTAAAACTGTTTGCTTGTTAGCTCGTTTCAGGGTTCATAACTTAATTCTTATTGCCTTTTAATTTCATTTTGGATATTTTAGTCATAAAACTAAAGAGCCAAACAACACAGAAAAAAACTAAAATAGAGAAAACAAAAATACCCCACCACCACACAAACCAACGACCATTAACATTTACATTTCACATAAAGCATATAATGTTTTAAGTGGCTGTTCCTTTTTCTTTTTTCCCTTTCTTTCTCTTTCTCCCCCTACCAGAGTCCAACCAGGTAGCAACTGTTCACATTTGGTATCAAACATTGGTTTCACCTTTACAAGGTCACTGCATATGCATGCAGATAGAGCATCTTTGTTATTTGCATGACAAAGAAGAAATATTTTATCTATTTTTCTGCCTCCTGCTTTTCTCAGTATGATGGCAATGTTCTCACATCACTAAATTTTGTTTCTGTATTCATTTTTTTAAAGTCTTGAGATATATTTGGGGACTTAGAAACATTTGGAGAAAAATAGAATTAAAAGATAGAGGAATTTTTCCACAAACATTTCCAAACTCTTTTTCTAACTATTTACCTTTGATGAGTTCTCAAGCAAATTAACCTGGATGGAATTAAAATATTTAAAATATAAACCATTTGTTTCTGTAAATTTATTTGTAATTTCCGTATCACATAGTGTTTCCAATTTGTATAATTCAACCATTTATAGCGCAACCCCAGATATGTGCACCTTCAACACCACAGTCAATTTTAGAACATTTTTATAAACTTCAGAAAGTAACTTCAGGTATCCCCCCATCAGTTGCCACCACTTCTCCCCAAATCCTAAGTAACCATCCATCTACTTTCTGTCTCAATACCATAGAGCTTCAAAAGCTCATGGGAAAAAACCCTGTGATGTTTTCATTCAAATTTTTCCATGAATTCTCTGAAGGCTCCAGGAATTCCCTGAATTTGAAATCTTATATGAATGATACCATATGATATGTGGTCTTTTTGTGGCTGGCTTATTTCACTTAGCACAAAGTTTATAAAATCCTTTCATGTTGCAGCATGTACTTCATTCCTTTATATGGCCAAGTAACAGTCCATTATATGTATAAATCACATCTTATCTATTCACCAGTTGATGGACTATAGGACTGTTGCCATTTTGGCTTTTGTGAATACAGGGAGTCTTCCAAAAGTTCATAGAAAATGCACTGGGAGGGAAGGGCATTAAAACTGATTGGGATTACACAACGCATGTTAAAGGCAATTTAGCCATGGTGGAAGAGAAATGTCCTAAAATTGATTGCGGCAGTGATTGTACAATTTTCCTTATATGATTGAATTATTGAATTGTATGCTATGTGGATTAGGTGCCAATAAAAATGTTTTTTTAAAAAGGAAGAAATTCAAGAATACATAAAGTGAAAAAGAAAATGCACATTCTGAAAAAAAAAAAAACTACCCATGGATTTCTCTTCTGGGGATCACCAAAATAAACTTGTACTAAATTGTTAAAATGTCTGAATAGGATCTAGTGTGAGGTAGTAATGAGGAAAAGATATCAATTAAAAAGAGCACCTATTAGAAGCAACATGAATTCTGCTAAAATTGAAGCCAAAAAAACAAACAGATTTGTGGAAGAACGGTGAAATCACTGATGCTTTACAAAAAGCTGGAGCCCTGGTGGCGTAGTGGTCCCGCGTGGGGCTGTGATCCATCCACATGGTTAGTTCGAAGCCACCAGCAGCTCCTCGAGACAATGGTGGCTTTCTATCCCCGTACACAATGAGCAGTCTCACAAAGCCACAGGGGTCACTATGAGTCAGCACTGACTCCAGGGTAGTGAGTTTGGTATTTTTTTTCTGAGATTACAAAAAAACTTATGGAAAACAAATGCCTCCAAGAAACCAGCTGTTTACGAATGGCTAGCTCTCTTTAAGGAGGGGTGAAATTTTGAAGAAGCAGTCCTCAGCAGCCAACGTTCCAAATCAATTTTCAAGAAAACATTTTTGATGGCACCATGAGTTGGATTCACAATAGCACAAACAGTCAAATGGATGGCAGTGAAAGGCCCAAATCCATTCATAGTCCCCACGGTGCTAAAGGCTCCACTAACTCCCCACTGGGGCCAGGGATGTGAAGTCTTACCCTCAGACAGAGTGAACTGGAAGATGGATGACCTTCACCTCCTGGACCCAGCTCAGGGAGGGCAGTGGCCTTTGGTGGCTTGACTGGGTGTGTCCTCAAGGGGGATCGCTGAACTAGTCAAGAGTCATGGCCTGACAATCTCGAGGAGGCCTGTGGACCAATCTGGTAAGCTTCTCTGTCTAATACAACGTACAGGTGCCCAGTCTCACTTCAGTCATAACTCCCACCTGTAATTATGACACACTGCACTATTGCCAGCCATGGATTTGTGACTGTTTTGCTCTCCCAAGGCCTTTTTAAAGCTCTGTTTATCACCCTTGGACACCATTATGACCTCTTACATTAGGTCTCCTGAAGATTAAGTCTTTGCCTTTGTCTTGGCCTTGAATGTTCTTTTGAAAAACAAACAAACAAATAGCCAATACCACAGACCTACATCTCTCCATTGGTTCAGCTTATGCTATTTGGAATGGAAAATGAAAGTTCAGCATGCTTTCTGCTCAATGAGTACCAAGGCTGTTGGTCAGCTGCAGACAACAGCAGAGCTTTCAATGGGGAGTTTCCAAAAGTGGGGTCAACATCCTGAAGCATTTCTTCAAAGAATTAAGAAGGAGGAAGCATGGCTTTCCCATTACGATCCTCAAGACAACCACAATCAAAGCAATGGCTCCCAGGAGTGGCACGTCAAAAGCGAAGGACCAGGAACAGGGTTGGGGGGCTCCAGGAGTCTGACTTTTCCTAGTGGGTCTGTCACTTACTTTTCCACTTACTTGATAGCCACCTTGGATGAATTGGGGTTCTTAATGACAAATAATTGATCGATTCTTTCAGGTTAGTATTCCCGTGTCTTGCTTTTACCAGATCTTGGTCTACTGTACATCATGGAGAAATTTACCTACACTTCCTTCTGAGAATTTTACTATGTCATCTTTCATATCGCAACCGTAATTCCTTCAAGGAACCGATAATCCCTATATTGTCAAATGATTTTAAAGAGTAGAAAAGAGGAAGCTTCCTAATTGATTTTATGAGGTCAATATAACTTCAAAACAGAAATACATACAAATACTCTGATATACATATATTAAAGCTCACTGATAAAAGCAGGTTTTTAAAACTCTAAATTAATGAGAGCAAATGAAGTTCAGCGCTGGGGCGGGGGGGGGGCGTTCTGGGGGTGGGGGTGGGGTAAGGAATGCACCATGGCTAACTGGGGTTTATGCCCAGAAGTCAAAGATGTGTAAGTAGGTGATAACCTAGTGATCTAATACAACTTGTTAGCAAATTAAGAGAGAACACACCTATGAAACATCTTAAATGATATAGAGAAAGCATGTGATAAAAATTCAACACGTATTTATGATATCTTTAAAAAAGACAAAACTAAGGCTGGGAGGCATTTCTTAATCTTGTCAACAAAAAACTAGGGTTAAGTCATCATTATTTGTTAATCCCATTAATAATGGGGTTCTAGATGTATTCCCATTAAAGTCAGATCATACAATTCAGAACCAAAAGAGTCTTCCAGTCTCCAAACACTGACATTACACTTCCCCCCACACACACCCATTCTTTGACACCCTCAGCGGATGACTTTGGCTCCGGTTATTGTCACTACCTTGGAATGGGCTCAGACTCCCTGCAGCCTTCCACACACCAGAGCGAAGGCCTGCCTCCGCCACCTTCATGATCCCGGGCCTGCCTGAGTCCATTATATGTCAGTCCAACCTCACCAGGTGGATAGACCTGCTACTTTATCAAACACAATGGTCTTTCCTGAGGGTGTGTCCAAAGTAAGGAAGGTTTGTCTTGAGCATCCTCACTTCTAAAACGGATTTGTCCGGTCTTCTGACAGGCTACAATCTATCCAATATTTTCTTTACTAGAATAGTTCAAACCCATCAATTCTTCTGTCTTCCTTCTTCACTGTCCAGCTTTCACATGGATACGAGGTGAATGAAAAGATCATGGCCTGGGTCAGGCACACCTTAACCACCGAAGTGACATCTCTGTTTGTAAAGCTGTAAAGAGGCCAGTTGCAGATTTGCTTAATGCAAGTACATGGTTTGACTTCTTGTCAGCTGCTCCTCGGGACCAATGACTGTGATCCAGGACAATGAAATCCTTGAAGACATCAGTGCTTTTTCCTTTACATATGATGTTGTTCATTGGTCCCATTGTGAAGATTTCTTTCTCTTTCCATCAAAGCATATTGTTCACTGAAGGATGTAGTCTGGTCTTCAGGAGTGTTTCAAAGTCATCTTCATTTTAGCAAGGAAGTTTGGGCCATCTGCATAGCCGGTTTGTTAGGAGTCCTCCTCTGATCTAATGTGGCGTTATTTGTACATGTTTATATGAGTTCTTCAAGTATCTGTCCAGCATACACGCCAAGCAAGCAAGGTGAAAAGGGATACAATCCTGCTCCACACCTTTTCTGACTGTGAGGCAGAGCAGCGGGCGGCTTCCTGGCCCAAGGAGACAGGCTGGGTGCAAAGACACAGTGACTGTGTCCTTACTGTTTGCTGACCCAAACTGGTGGTAACCTGCTAACTTCCCTAATAAACCCCCTTCATCGCTGAGTGTTGTCTGTGAATTCTGTGCAACTGCTGCAACGAATCCTTGAACCCCGCACAGATGTAGCCTCGCGGGAAGAACACTTGGTGTCAGACTAGGTTAAGAAGGGTGGCAATAGGGAAGTCTGATGAGGTCAGATGTGGCCTCCACACCTTTTACTCATCTATAAAAAAAATAAAAACAAAACTAGTCTAGAAAGGGAAGCTTGTTTTGAGGGGGGGAAACAGTTATATAAATATAGAAAATATCAACTAGTTCAAGATGAAAGCTTTATTTTAAGCCTCTTCTCTGAGCAATCAATCATGCACGAACTAGTACCAAAAGTGCTCTCTGATGAGTGACCTAACTGCTAAGCATCCTGAGCCTAAGTTACATGAACACTGCTATTTAACATACACCCTTCCGAGTGCCCTGGTGGCATGCTAGCTAAGTGTGGGACTGCTTACCTCAGCCGTTCAAGCCCACCAGCCACTCCAGAGCAGGATGAAGCTATCCGCTCCTGTAAAGAGTTACAGCCTTGGAAACCCAAGAGTCTCTGAGTTGGAATGGGCTCACAGGCAAGAGATTTTGTTTTGGGGGTTGACTCCATGGCCAGAATCAAGTCAGTGGGTTAGGTTTGGCATATTCTTAACTAACAAGTCCTGGTGGAGCAATGGGCTTAGTGCAAGGTCAGAGGTTTAGACCCACCAAAATGCTCCAGGGGAGAAATAGGGAGGCCGGCTGCTTCCCAAAAGATGTACAGTCTAGGAAAACCTAAGGCGCAGTTCTACTGTCCTGTAGGGTCTTTAGGAGTAAACTGGCCCAATGGCAGTGGGCTCGGTTATACTGCTAACTCCAAAATAACAAAAACCACCAAACCCACTGTGAGAGAGTCGAATCTAACTCATAGCATCATAGTGACCCTATATTAGATGCTACCATTAAAGAAAATGAGGAAATTTATACCCAGATGCCTTTTCACAGAATAGGTGGGTAATTCAACATTTCATATTCCCTGGTTTATTTCCTATTGTGTAAACCTTTCCCCAAATTCCCTAATAAAAACTTTTCTAAATTAAATGCTCATGACACAAAGATTATGGATCATTCCAAGTTCCAAAATTTTCACAGCTAATCTTCATTCTTTCTCTTACAAGGAACCGATGAGATTAAGACCTATTTAAAGGAACAATTGACAGACAATGCCATCTATTTATTGTCCCTGTCAAGGAACCTCACTCAGGCTATGGATTTCAAGCTCCTCGAATGATCTCTTCATTGAAAACTGAGTAACTTCAAAAAGTGCCATATTCTAATTGACATTGTATTCCAAATATAACCATTGTACAACAAAAACCACACATTCAAAGAGTAGGGTGGATATTAACTTACTCTTGAAACACTGGAGCAATTAAAAATAAACTTTATTTTATACAACAAAAAAGAAATGATCTCAGAAAAACTTAAGAAGTGTAAGGGGCTTAGCTCACAAAAAGAAAATTCAATTAGTTAAATCTCAGTTCATAATTTGGTTTAAAGTTTAAAAGGCATTTACATTTTTCTGCAAGCGCAGACCAGTCATTGGAATAGAATGCTGAACTACTGCAGCATCAGAGGCAACAGCTCCCCCCCAACAGAGCCCTCCCCCTGCACCCACCCCCACCGTCATAGGCCCAGCAACACTGTAGGGAAAGCTACCAAGGGCTTTAGGGTTCACTGCCTCCTTACTGACAGTGTGTTTAACATCTCCAACCTCTCTATCTACACTGGAAGTCATGCTTACCGACATGGGGTCAACCCTATTCTTGACAATTCTGCCCATGAGAATAAATAAAATATTCAAGTAGCAGTTATAAGTATGTATAGATGGACTTTTTTAGTTGAAATTCATTATGACTTTAACAAAATGCTCATCAGAGTCCATTAAAGAACAGTAGGGCAATGGTTCACAGTCACACAGGGGAAAGAAAAAAAAGTAGACTCAAACAAGTGCCAAGAGAGGAGATGTTTGGCAAACATTTCCTTTAACTATGTAAACCAAAAGAATAAAGCTGTTTAACTACATGTAAACTATCAATCATCTGAATTTTCAGTAACTTTATTGTTGTTTTAATACTCGGGAACCAGATACCCAATGTATACTAACATAAGCTTATTTATCTTAACACTTTTGTTTTACAGGTTAAAATCCCCACTGTTCTTAGAAGGAAAAGCACACACATCCTTAACCCAAACATTCATCAGAGGAGTTTGCGCTTCTTCAACTTTTAAACGAACATGAACAAATACGGTTAACTGGCCATGTAGTGGGTTAGGTGCCCACTTCTCTTTTAGGTTCCAGCAGGACACACGCCCAGTTGTACCCCAACACGTAGGTGGCCAACTGGCACTAAATATGTGCTCAATAAGTATGTGTACAAGGACTGAATTAAGGAAGTCTCGGGGGAAAGGTGAAGCGTTTTAAATTGTAAGGGAACTAGCTCACTTATCCATCCTTCACTACACACAACTGCAGGCTGAACTGGAGAACACAAGAAACCGACAACTATGCTCAAAGAATTGACACACACAAATACATTACGTATGTGCAATATAACATGACTCACAACGCTAGTCTTTTAGTACATGTTCCTTCTTCCAGGAAATGTTGACATATTTCTTTCCGACATTAAGAATGGGTATCATAAAAGCATGCTACACTCGTGAAAAGGCATACACTATCTTTAAAGTTCTGTTGTAAATGGGAACAATTTCCAGAAGTCCCACCCCACATATTTTGAGAAGTCAAATTCTTTCACTCAATGAAAGTGGTCTATAATGATGAAGGACAGAGCTTACCATTTTTTAAGATTATTATGCTGAATTCAAAAAAAGAGAAATGGAACTAAGTTTAAAATAAAATTACCTTGAAATTATTTATTCAAAATGGCATCTATGGCCCTTACTGGTCTTTAGATTCAGCTGTTAAGTTTCTGTCCAAATCTTTGAAGCTAGATAATAAACTGCATGCCTACAAAAGTGTTAAGTTAGAGGTTGTTTACAGTGAAATACCATATTACTGTTTGCCTCTAAGTTCTTACACAATGCTAACAGCTACAGTAAGATAGAAGTTCAATATTAACAGTAGTATTAGGACTCTACAGCCCTTGTGTGATTATCTCAGTGGAACGTGTGATTATCTCAGTGGAACGGGCTTCAGAGGCAGCTCTGATCTGTGGCTGCAATAGTCTGCATGCACAGATGGAAAAGTTTTCCAAAATTTTGAAGGTCGTCATCACTGAGATGTGATGGTGAATACAGAAATCCACCCATGTCAACTTCCATAAATTGGGAGGAAAACAAGACTCTTTACAGCAAACTACACCATTTGGGAGGGGAAATTTAAAAAAGGAAATCCATGGTGCATCCAAGATAAAGCTCAATTCATGCCTTCCTGGGGGGTCCCTACTTTAAACACCGGGCAGCAATAGTCCTGTTTTAGTGTCTGCCTCAACAAAAAATGTAATGTTTCAACTGCCCCTCCTCCACAGCTCCCCTCTCTCCTTTTCCCTCGCCCCTCCCAGCTCACACAAATTAACATTTGTACTAAGGTACCTCCTATCAGCTCGCAGCTTCTTCCCAAACACGCCCACGCACACAGAAACTGGCCAGCGTCTACACAACACACAGCGACAGCAAAGAGAGCTCCGGTGGGGGCAGGTGGGGGGGTCGTTTTGCTCCGCGCCCAGTTACAGCTATTTCCCAGATACGAGCCCTTTCCGCGTGGCTCCCCAACCACCACCCCCTCCCTACAAATCACCTCCAAAGCATGGTGTTTAGGAGTCTCGTTGAGTCAGATACTGCAAAGGAATGCCGGATATTTGCAAAAAGACATCCCCGCTTTGCAAGTGTGGAGTCCGATGTCTCCGGAATCGCTCTCCTCTTTCCAAAGTGTCCCTCCTCTAGCTAGCTGCAAAGCCACCTGAGCTCGGGCCACCGCCAGCGCCGGGCGCAGCCCCTCCAGGTCCAAGGCTGGCCAGCCCCTCGGGCTGCGGGCTGCTCCGCAACAGGTCACCGTGACCGCGAGCCCACAGCCTCGCAGGGAGTGGGCTCGGCGGCCGCGCTCGCCGGGGCCGGGCCCGGGGAGGGGGTGTGGCCCGGCTGCGCGGGTCCCGGCTCCGCGGGCCGGCTCCGACTCACCTGAGCGGGCGTGAGGCGCCGCCGGGCGCCAGGGCAGCGCGAGTGGAGGCCCGGGGCGCCCACCAGCCGGAGGGAGCGAGGGGAGAGGCGGCCTTGGGGGTCGTCGCGACCCTCGCCGCGGGACGGGGCCCTCTGGTTGGGACCCCCCGGCTCCAGAGCGGAGCGGCCGAGGGAGGAGAGGCCCCCAACGCCCTCCTCTCCAGTTCGGCAGCCCCGGGGTCAGCAGCCCGGAGCCCGCGGCCCGGAGGGCGGGCAACACACCGCAGCGCAGGAGCCGCCGCCATTCCCCCGCGCCGCCCGGGGGGCGCCGCGCACCCATCTCCCCTCCCCCGCGCCGCCCACCGAGGCTCCGCACCAGGCCGGCGGCCGGGGCACCGACCTGGGCAGCTGCGGCCGCCGCCTCCGAGGATGGGAAGCCGACGCGGGTCCCAGGCTCCGCCGCTTGGCCGCCGCCGCCGCCGCGGGGAGCGCTCGCCAGCCCGAACCGTCGGCGTCTCATTCAGCGCGGGCCGCCGCGGGGGAGGGGAGCGAGCCGGATCCACCCCGTCCACGCCGAGGGTGGGGGAGGAGAGCGGACCTGGCGGGGACGCGCGCCAAGCGGGCGGGGCCGAGGCGCGTTCGCGCACCAGCGGAGCGCGCTCCCGCGGGACCCGAGCGCGGCGGCCGGCGGGGGCTTCCCCGCGCGCTGCCCGCCCGCGGCTTGGCTTCCCCGCCGCGCTCAACTGCCGCCGGCGAACGGCGACCGCGACCGCGACGCGCGCCGCCTGCCGCAGCCCCGGAGTCGAGCGCGGGCCGGAGGGAGGGGCCCGCGCCCACCAAATAAGGAAACGGGGCGGGGCTGGCGGACAGGTGGGGCACCCCCAACAGCTGGCCTCTCCCTCCCCTCGCCGGCCGCCCCACCGTGACACAGCCTTCAGCGCCTGGCACCTCACCTTGAAAGCCCAGCGAACGAAGTCTAGAAACACTCGGCCCCAAGATCAAATATCTCGCCAGCGCCGGCGGCGTTTTCAGAAGTCCGCTGCAGACGAGTGAGGGAGCTCGAAAATGGGCAGAGCTACCCCGTCATAAATTAGGGCGATCAATACGCATCACAGGAAGATTGGGGAGGCGTTAAAAGTTGGCCTGTGCAGCTGTTGGGCTGGCCACTGCCCTTGGCTTAATGAGCAAATGACAGCAATCTGGCACCCCTTGAGTCTCAGGTTGATGAGTTCCAGGTGAGCAGTATTTGCTCGTCATAACCCTGAAACATTTATTACATAGATCCTGTGAATGAACAAGAAAATGACTTTGTACAAATGGTGGAAGGGTGTGTTTCCAAAGGTACACAAGTCAGGTGGCCTACTTAACAATTAGCACCATTTGATGCAGTGTAACTATAAATGGAAGGTTTTTAACAAGCCACTTTTGTATGTGCTGTCATTAGATCGTTTGCAAATGAATGATCTGCAACTCTTATCAGAAATCTGCAGCAGAATGTGCAAAGAATACTCTGTTATCAGCCTTTGGGTGGAAAACATGAAAGGACCAAAATTGACTGTTCTTATTTGGGTTTTTCCCTCCCTTTAACCTCCCTGGTCGTCTAATTATGTCAGTAATTTTGTACCCAAAGCAGTACATTGTTTTGCATAAAATTTGTTGTTTTAAATTGTAGGCCTGTAATTCTTAAGAAAGTAGACATTCCAGGTATGATCAACTTTAATACAGAGTTAGCATTTACCCTGAGCCACACTCGGGATTACCGTCAGGGAGGTTAATAACCGCTAAAGAGAACTGATTAATCATGTGCATTGAAGAATACTAATTATTCCCACCTTTGATTGTCTTGTGTCATAGCCACTTATTCCATTGGGAGGGATGGATCGCATCTCCTTCCACCTCCCTTCTCTCAAAATAAAGTTACTTTTTAAACTTTGCACCCACAAACAAAACCAGAGCAGGAGACAAACTATGGTTTTCCTTCTTACCCATTTTATTTCCAAAGAAAGTTTTGGAAAGAATAATACAGAGAAGCAGAGAGGCCAAAAGGAGAGGGGCAGAGAAAAAAACTTTCAAATGAGAACAGATGCATTAAAAAAAAAAAGGAGGTCTTATTGTGTACAAAGGAGGTTTTCCCATAGATGTGCACTGCGCTGAGTCCCCGAACAACTAGCACACTGAATTGGCACTTGGAGGCAAACTCCCATCTAGTTAGAGTTGGGTAAATGTTTAGTCTCTTGTAAGTGTTAGTAAAAGATTAAGGAAAAGGTGGTTGGCTGTTTGCCAACAATAATATGTACAACAATAAATATATATAATGACTAATTATATATATGATCACAAACAACCGCTCTTAAGAAAAACAGAACGAAGAATTCGGTTTTGGATAGATAACTTGCAATTATTTGTAACTTGAATTAGGGTTTGATTAAAAACAAATGAGCCTGTGTTTCTACATCTGCCAATAGTTTTCACAGTTTACTGTAAGATCAGTGAACTTTTCATGTGGAATTTCAAGAGAAAAAGCTGTGACTCATGAAAGCTAAGTCACAATATACTCAATCCTGTGCCTGCTACATCTCTGACTTGGACTGCATGTCCAAAAGCTGTTTTGCATACTGATAACCTGGAAAACAATACTGTCATTAAACCTTAGAGTTGTTTTTAAGTTCAAATCTCCAATTCAGAATGTGCTTTTAAAAACAAGGGGGAAAAAAAACAAGGGGAAAAAAAACCTTCATTCTCAATTCCCCCACCCCACTTCAGAGTTTGGAAATTGATATGCAAATGAAAACATTAGCTTTTTGCACTTAAAGAAGATAGTCTTTACCAGTGCATCTTTTAGCATTTAACGCTTATGTATGCCTTGTATTTGCCAGGAGGCAAGAAATATGCAGGCTTAATATAACAAAAAGTGCTAATGTATGAAATTGAAATGCCATTATATGCAATAAAAATCAATAAAAATTCATAATGCTTAAAAGTCATTTCAGAGGGATCACCATTATGTAATAGTTTTATTACTATCCATTAAAATTATTTTTCCAAGGGGTAAGCCAAGGAACGCATTTCAATATAGAACAAACCACTTCAAAGACAAGAGACCACCACTGCAAAAAAGGAGCAACAAAACCTCATCTCATTCACAGCTGTCAAAACAAAATCACACTGCCCTGTGAAAAAGCAAATTATTTCAAAACACCTCATTCTATCATAATCAGCAAGTTCAGAATTAACATAAGCATCTGTCATTTCTTTTACCTTTTATCTTTTGATATAGATCATGGCTGGATATTTTTTAAAGAAATTTGTTGGCAATGTTTGCACTGTTTAAATTGTAGGCCAAATTTGGGAGGAAAAAGAAAGAAAAGAAGAACCCGTTGTCCTCGAGGCCTTGGCGACTGCCTGTGCCACAGAGTAGGATCACTAGACCATTCTCCCAAGGTGCCTCTGGGTGGGTTCAAGCCTCCAACCTTTAGGTTAGCAATCAAATACAAACAGTTTGCATCACCCAAGAATTTTTATTTTGTTGCTGTTTCATGCGATGAAATCAACTCCCTCTAGAGCAGCGGTTCTCAATCTTCCTGATGCCGCCACCCTTCCATACAGTTCCTCATGTGGTAGTGACCCCCCCACCATAAAATTATTTTCTTTGCTGCTTCATCACTGTAATTTTGCTACTTTGATGAATCAGGTGACCACTGTGAAAGGGTTGTTTGCCCCCAAAAGGGGCCGCGGCCCACAGGTTGAGAGCCGCTGCTCTAGACGCTCTAGACTTGCCCCATGGCATGTCCTGGACTCTGATCTTTACAAGAACAGATCACCATGTCTTTTCTCTCTCAGAGAGCATGATGGGTACCAGCCGAAAGTGAGTAGCTGAGCAAGCGCTTAACCACTGCCCAGGAGAGGACTTCAAAGAGATAGTCGGGCATCCTCCAGAAAACTGAAACTAAGCAGGGAGAGTCCCCCGTGATTGCCAATCAAGAAAGGTATTAAACTATGAAGGACAAAGAAAATCAACAGCCTATCAAAATAGAGGCACCAGCTTCCCAAAGGCTTAGGCTGAAGTTTGCTATTGAGCTGCTTCTCACACGGGGAACTCTTTGCAGGGGGGCAATCAGTGGGGTTACTCACTTAGTGATGCTTAATGTTTCCCAAACTCACTGCCATCAAGCGCATGCCAACTCATAGCAACCCTATGGGACAGAGTAGAACCACCCCTGTGGGTCCTGGGTTGTGACTCTTTACAGGAGTAGAAAGCCTCATCTTTCTCCCTCACAGTCACTTGTGGTATCAAACCTCTGATCTTGCAATTAGCAGCCCAATGTATAAGCACTATATGCCACTAGGGAAGCTAACTAGTGTATAAATATATGTTTGCATCAACTAATAATTTCCACTTAACTTTACTGACAGTTTCAATAATGCCTAATTGATCTGGCTTCATTAGGAAAGGGTGTCAAGAGGACTTGACACAGTTAGCCGAGATGACTGAGGTTTTCCGACTGAAGCACTAAAACGGAAATCTCTGCCCTAAACATGGTATATCTAAGCCTATTCCAGTGACCCAGAAGTATCATAGCCACAATCAAAATCTCTAGTGCCCCAAACTCCAATATCTCAAGGAGATATGGCAATGTTTGGGATTTAATACTCTTCACACCAAATAATCATGGCCTATGTTGTACCTGCATTAACCATTAACCATTGTGCTTTGACCTTAACAGAACTGGGTTGGATCCATTAAAGATGTCCTTCCTGCCTCCAGGGATAGACAGAGGCTGTAGTCTCCCCAGGAGCAGGTTACCTGGCCTTTCTCTCTTGAAACCATGGGATGATTTCAAATGTCAACCTTTCAGTTCGTAAGCAAGACCTTAACGGTTACACTGTCTGGGCTCTCTGTCTCTCAAGCGACAACCCTGACCGTGCTGAAATGACTCTAGTACTTGAGCCATTTATAAAGGCCTTTCTGCCTATTTTCCCATTTTCCTCTCTACATTGGGTACTAGAGTTTACCCAGATACATCTCTTCAGGTTAATTACATTATTACTACATAGCACATTCATTATTAAAATTTTAGGCATTCCATACTAAATGAAAACTGTCAGCAATGTCCATCACTGTAGGTTTCTTTATCTATACTTTATGTCAAAATAAGGTTATATTTTTTTAAAAGCAGGTGTTCACAAATCCAAAGCCAATAATAAATAAGCTCAGGAAAGGGAGCCCCTACAGTAGGAGCATTGAACCACTGACCACAAGGTCCATGTTTCAAACCCACCAGCTGCTCTGCAAGAGAACCATGAGACTGTCTGTTCCCGCAAAGATATATAGCCTCAGAAACCTTATATGGAGTTTCTTTGAGTCGAAATCAATTCAATAGCAGTGGGTTTGGTTTCCTTACAGTAGAGTGTTCTTTGCCAACTAGTAAATGTAAAGGGAGTGGTTAATATCACTTTCCACAGTGGTTGAATGTAACTTTATAAGCAGTGTATAAGAGTTCCAATCTCTCCAAACATTATCTGGCATTCCAGCCCTCTCCAGCATTTGTTGTCCTCAGTTTGGTTTGTCTTCAATTGGACTATGCTTGTGAGTGTCCTCATGGTATCTCATCGTGGTTTAGACTTGCGTTTGATGGCTAGTGAACAAGAACATTTTCTCTCGTGTTTGTTAGACATTCTGGTGTCCTTACTCTTGACTCATGGTCATCTGTGCAATAGGATATTCTAAGCACCTGTAATAATGTTCATTCTGTTCATTGGTATAAAAAGTTAAAGAGAACTATGCTTTAATATTTATTTATTCATTCCATAAAACCAGTTATACTTTTAATGAAATACTACATTTTTATTCCCTTGTATTTGTTACTTCAGTAAACAAACATACCATCTAAAGAGGAAAAGTGCTACCAAACAACCATAGGGTGACATGCTGGCATTCATTTCAGCCTGAGTTACGCCCTAAGTTCCCACTAGTTATTATGAGTGGATTATGCAATTTATGGAAGTGGTTAAAGAGCTAAAATATTGTAAGAACAATTGCTGTAAATTCGACAGAAGCAAAAAGGGGGTTTTCAAAGGTGAACATAATACGTTCAGAGAAGAGAAGTCTCGTGTTTCTAATCTATCAAGCACAGTGACTATTGTCTAACCGGCCCACCTCTAAAGGAGCAGGATCCTGCTCTTACAGTGAGGGAAGATGGTTAAGGATAAACCACAAGGTCAATGATACTGAGATAAAAGCAAAAAATGAGGATTCCAATTAAGAAGCACTATGGAAATATTGAAATAACAGATTCACTGTTTTTGAGGAGCCCTGGTGGTGTAATGGTTATACATGGGGATGTGATCCGCATGGTCGGCAGTTTGAAACCACCAGCAGCTCCTCAGGAGAAAGACTGGGCTTTTCACTCCTGTAAACAGTTAACCATCGTGGAAAACTACAGGGCTCTCTATGAATCAGCATATGAGTCTAAGGCAGTGAGTTTTGAGTATTTTGGTTATTTAAAAACTCATAACATTTTATTTTTGTGTCCTTGTATTATTCTTATTTAAGTATTAACTGTATGAAATAATAAAGTATCTTTCAATATATCACTTTTTATACTCAAAATGGTCATTAGGGCAAGAAACTGGTTATTAAGTTATTTGAATCCCACCATTGGTCATAACACAGTTGAGTTACCATATATTTAACCCTCTATCACACACATACATGGGTGTTCCTGTGACTTCTTGGCATATCCTTGGTTATTTTCAAATAAAAAGTCAAAAAATATATATAATTAGATTTTCAAAGAAGCAGTAGCATCAGAATTAAACAAACTATATTAGACCATGCCCCATCATTATTTTAAATGACTACTCCTAAATTCCCTGTCTCTACAACTGCTAAGCTGGTGCTGGTCAGAGACACCAGCAGTAACCTCTGGAGATAGCAGTGTGAAGTGGAGGTGCCAATCAGCACATCCTTATGGGAGGGTATGTCAGGGTAAATCAGAAAGCATTGCTTTTAGGATTCTAATTCATACATGCATGGGTTTATTCCAAATAAAGGGTATTTAAATATATCTCTGCCATCAGTGCAAGACTGCAGACAAGTTCTCTCAGAAATACATGCATCTTCGTCTCATAACAGGAGCCCGGTAGCATAGTGGTTGCACTAGCAAAGTCAGCAGTTCAAAACCACCTCCCACTTGGCGAAATAAAAATAGGGCTATCTATTTCCACACACAGCTACAGCCTCAGAAATGTACAGGGGAAGTTCTACCTTGTCCTAGAGGGTCGCTATGAGTCAGCATCGACTTGATGCAGGGAGCTGTCTTATAAGGGCCCCTCCCAAAAAGGGTGTGTGTGTGTCAATCAAAAGAGTGCCTTCTGAGAGGATCTGCTGGGCCAGTTACATTCAGGGGAGAAAGGAGAGTTCAAAAGAAGTGGACACTGACTCCAAGGGGACATTTGTAATAGTTTCTCTTGAAGGACATAGGACCATCATGGGGCTTATTATGAAGAAGCACTAAGAAAATTGAACATTGTATTGTTGAGGAAAAGGCCAGGAAAATTGCTCCAAGGAACTTTCTATCTCCCTCCCCCCATGTGGTGGCTCGTTCTCCAAGGGTAGGGCTGTTCTGTGAGGATTTCCCTGGGAAACCTTGTCCCAGTTACCCTATCGCGCAGATCTCACCCCTTCAGACTCCCAAGTGCAAAGTATTGAGAAGGAAGCCTATCTGAGCCCTTCCAGGCTCTGCCCAAACTGCAGTTTCAATGTGGCAAACACCGAGGTGCAGGAACAGGTTAAGAAGAGGAAAATATTGCTTTCACAAGTACACATAGATAGAGAGATCTAGAAATACTAGCTTTACAATTTAATATCTTTGTTTCATAAAGATTCCTATGATTTTGTTACAGTATTTTTGTGACTTAAGGTGCTCCTCAAATCGAACAACAAACAGAAACAGTGGCTGTTGAATTGATTCCAACTCATGACCGCCCCAAGCATGTCAGAGTCAAACTGTGCTCCACCGGGTTTTCAGTGGCGGATAGCCAGGACTTTCTTCTGAGGTGCCACTGGATAGACTGGACCCTCCAACCTTTCCCTTAGTAGCCAAGCGCTTTAACTCTTTGCACCACCCTGCAGAAATCCTTGAACAGAGAAGAGAGGGGCAGAGGAGAGACACTCCATAGGGAGAAAGGAATCAGAGGAAGTGCTTGCAGATTGGAGCATTAAGAAGGAAGGAAGGGTCTGTCTATTGAATGAAGTGATCAACAGGGCTAAGTCGGGTCAGCCAGTGTGTGGCCAGCGATGATGAGACGTGAATGAGCGGGGAGACAGGTTATAGCAGCCCTCAGATGTACGTGTAAATCCTGAGAAACCATTGCTGAGTTTTGAACCTGCTCCGGAGGAGCGGGAGAGGGGGAAGACAACAGCTCTGAAAAAGAATGTAACCCAGTCAAAATCATGGTGCTGGGATTGGTGCTGAAATAAACAGGTGTGGTGAGTCACTTCTTTCTGAGAGGTCAGCTAGGAGTACTCTTCTACGTCTTTGGGGCTGATCATTGTGAAAAATATATTTTTTTAAAGTAGGATCCAGGCTCAATGGATCAATGCTATTGTGTGCTAGTGAGTCCATTCCCATGCACAGCAACCGACCCCGGTGGCAGGAGGGAGCTTTTCAAGGGCGTGATCTGTATGGAAGCCCATTGCCACCTCCTTTCCCTCCAGAGCAGCCACGTGCTTGGCTGTTGTGCCACCAGGGCTCCTCGGCGGATACATAATGAAGGAGCGAAACAGCAGAGACCCAAAGACTATTCGGGAGCCTGGGAAAGAGAGGAAATGGTGGTTGGAAGGGGAAGCTGATCACGAGCGAAAAGTCTTCAGGTTGAAAGGAAAGCAGCATTTTACAAAGTTACTTTTGTTGTTGTTGTTGTTGTTGTTGTTAATATGTAATATTGTTTTATTTTTATAAAATATTTGCGGTTTACAATGAGTGTTATGTGTACATAAGAGTAACAAAAGAACTTTTGTGTAATAGATTTGTCAATGTTTGTATGTACATTGTTTCTTTCTTTCTCTTTATTTAAAACCCTACAATGTAATAAGAAATAATGTATTGAATTCCAAACACTTAGTAATATTAAATTAATCCCTACTTTGAAAATTACAGAAAAATACCAGCAAGCTAATTGCATTTTTGTCCAAGTCATGCAGAGATAAGGGGATTTTATTTTTCTCTCTCCTGCCATCAAATCAGTTCTGACTCATAGCAACCCTTTAGGTGGCATTGGAACAATGGTGAGGATGTCAAAGGACCAGACAGGGTTTCATTCTGTTTTGCATAGGATTGCTATGGGTTGGCACCATCTCAATGGCACCGACAACATATACATATGAAAACTGGGCATTGAATAAGGAAGACAGAAGAAGAATTGAAGCATATGAAATATGATGTTGATGAAGAATATAAAAAATACCATGGAATTCCAGAAGAACTAAATAATCGGTCTTAGAAGATGTCTAGTCAGAAGGCTCTTTCGAAGTGAAAATGGTGAGACTTTGTCTCTCAGACTTTGGACATTTTATCAGGAAGGACTAATGTCTAGAGAAGGACATCATCTTGTAACAGTTGATTCAGGCATTGTGATGATTGTAAGCCTGGTCAATGATACAGGAAGGGGCTGTAGTTCAATCAGTTGTATATAGGATCACTATTAGAAATAGATACATTAAGAGAGATTATTTACTTTTCCAATTTACTTTTTTAACATATGCATCTATAATTTTTTTCTGTCACAAAATTGGAGTTTTAGTATTGTTACAAGGCTGTTATATGAATATTTTCTAATTAAGGAAAACTCAATATTATCCTGATTTTGCTGTTGATTCTGTGGGGAATACATTTTTATTTTTATATATATTATGGCAAATTTAATTAACATAAAATAATCAAAGAACAGCTATGAATAGCTCAACAGAGAAATGAATAAAATATTAAACACCTCCAATCTCAACATTAAATTTGCATTGTAACACTATTTTCTAACAAAAAATGACACATTTTATGTGATAGACAATACTTTCAAGAGTATATAAAGTTGAATTATTCATATGCTGTTTCCCCTAATAGTGATCCTTTATACAAAGTTACTTTTATAAAAGATGTACATGTTACTAGTTAAAAAGGCATATTTTAACCAGAAAAATTAAAGTTTCCTTCTTCTCTCCTCAATCCTACTCCTTCATAAAGTAACAGTGACGTGTGTTGCATAACTTTCCAGACTCATTTCTCTGTATGTACCAATTTAAGGCGTATTGGTTAAAGATATGCTCCCTTAAAGATTCCCTAAAAGAAAGCCTATGGAGCAATGCTCCCCTGTCCTCTAGGAGGACTACGAATCAGAGCGGACACGGTAGCACAGACCAACTTCAGAGAAATGGAAATGGCTAGGCTACTGTCTTTGGCTAGGTTCTGTAGAAGAGCAAAAGCAGTGAGGCATATAAACATATGCAGAGAGGTTTATTTCAGGGAAATGGCTCCTACAGTTGTAGAGGCGCAAAGCAGGGTTGATGAACGCAGGATGGAGAAAGCGCAGGACCTTTGCCCCAAAAGTCTATAAATATTGGATGCAGGCCACACCCCCAAAGAAACGTCCCTCCCCACAGGTCAGTTGCCCACAGGAGATCACAGAACGGAGGGGATGTTTATATAATGCCTGCCAAGCCACTGAGAATCTTGACCTGGCCAAGTTGGCACATATCGTTAGCCATCACACCTAGTATACTCCTTTTTTATTTCTTTCCTATATGGGTTCATATAGAGCTATATTTTCATTGTATGGAAACATAGCTGTATAAGTGCACTTCCCTATTGGTGGGTATTTAACATTTCATTGTGGTTATTACAAACAATAACTATTCTCTAAAACACAAAAAAGGAGGGGGGAAGCATTCTAATATGTCTCTGCTAACCCCAAGGTTAGTAGTTCCAACCCACCAATTGCCCTGGAGGAGAAAAATAAAGCTATCTGCTCCCACAGAGATTTATAGTCCCAGAAATACCACAAAGGGTCCTTAGGAATCAGAATTGACTCACTAGCAGTGGCTCTAGCTCTCTCTGAAAATTCTTAAAGTACTATTGTAGAGCAAATACCCATGTGTAAAATTGTCAGGTCAAAGAATATGTACATTTATATTCTTGTTGGCTTATTTGAAGTGATCACATTATTGCTGACTCTTCGAATCTTTTCTGAAGTTGTTGACTACTCCGATGATGAAATTATCTCCTGTGTGAAGGCGAAACTAAAGAAACAAGGGATTTTATAGTTAAAGGGTCCTCTTAGCCAACTTCATCACTTTACAAATAAAGGAAAGTGAAGGAACCCCCCCCCCCCAGGTCAGAGATGTGCCTGAAGCTCTTAACCAATTAGCATCACAGAATGTCATCTTGTTCCCATCTCCCAACTGCTAAGGGGCTACAGCCACTTGTATCTCTAGTTCCCCTTCCTCTTTCTTAACCTTGAGTGTTCTAAGAGCTGGCTTTCTCCTATCTATATAGCCCTGATGTTTTAACAAAGACCCGGGTGGTGCAGTGGTTAGGGTTAACTGCTTAGCTGATAAACCCACCAGCTGATCAATGGAAGGCGAGGCGTGTTCTGATTGGCTGCCTTGGAAACCCAATGGGGCAGTTCTTGCCGACAGCATTGCTGTGATTTGGAATCTACTTGTTGGCCATCACCAGACATTC
The DNA here is from genome assembly GCF_050624435.1 of Tenrec ecaudatus. NCBI lineage: Eukaryota > Metazoa > Chordata > Mammalia > Afrosoricida > Tenrecidae > Tenrec > Tenrec ecaudatus. Next base: position 192,257,530 of record NC_134530.1, on the reverse strand, counting down.
TTGTCAATTAACAGTACATGTCATGTGTAAGAAACCCTGGTGGCACAGTGCTTGCTTTAAGGGAGAGAGATGTGTAAACCTGCTCTTGTGAAGAATTACAACCTCAGAATCCTTATGGAGGCAGGTCAACTCTGTCCTATAGGGTCTCCATGTATCGGGAGTTGACTTCACAGCAGTGGGTGTGGTTTGGAGTTTGGGTCGTGTGCATTAATGATGCTCACAAACTATTTATGGAAACAATGTATTTTATGTCAGCAATGAACAATCCAGCCTATGGTATCCAATTCATATTTAACTTGAAAATTGCATTTTCTAAAACATAATTTTGTTACTGAAGCTTGTTCAAGAGTTCCTAATGGTAAAGCTATTTTACCAAACTGAAAAACCTGTTAGGATAAAGGGAAAAGTTAAATGGAAAAAGAAAATGACATCAAGTTCAATTCCTCATCTTGTCTGTCCAAGTGTATGAAAAATGAATATTGCAGGAGATGATTTTCTACTATAGTAGTGCAGCAGTAAAGGTGGTTCACACATGACAGATGGGAAAGGCTTCCATCCCTGGAGAGATGTAACTCTGCCTATGGTTTCACATTCCAGAAAGAAATGTTCTTAATCCTTCTGGAAATTAGTGACATAAGCATTTTAAAAGTGCTTCTGTTAGAACCGGGAGAGAGGCATTGGGGCATTCTACTCCTATAAAGATTACACTCTCAGAAACTTACAGGGACAGTTCTCATTTGTCCTAGAGGGCCGCTTTGAGTCAGCATTAACTCGATGGCAGTGAATTTGGTGTGGGTTTTGATACCTTTAGGATAACTTGGGAATTTTGCATAACTTCTGCTATATTTGAGACTTCCCTTTTGCAAGAGTGAAGCCTTCCCTTTCCTGAGTTATGACTTAATCCTGCACAGCCAGATATGATCATCATTGTTCACTGGTAGCTGTATCTGGCAGTAAGAGCCACCATACGAGTATACAGCATGGCCGTTATTAGTCTAAGAGCATCCAGCTTAGGAAACTATAAATGATAGAATTAGTTACAAAGGGGCTTTTAAACTCCAGTTAGAAAACATACTTGAAAAATAAAGACACAGCTTGATATGTTGGCTACTTTTCATAAAAAGTGCTACCAATTTATTGATATACACTGTATTATATACCTTATGCACTGGCCCTAAACTAGAACCACTTTTACACAAATAACTTTTGGAGCTGACTTACATCTAAACAATCATCCTAGTAATATTTGCAAGGCCCCCTGCTTGTATTTTTTATCAATGTTACTTCAGAAATAAACCCAGAAGAAAGTCAGGGTTTCTTAAAGATTAAAAATAAATTTACTGATGTCCTTCAAAATTTGATGGCTTGAACATACTTGTTTATCTCTGCTACCTCCCCCAAATACCCCTAAAATTACAATAAAAGAGCAGCAAAGGTGGGAGATGAGATGATAACAAATGAGAAACATTTTTTTCTTTATTTTATGAACAAATTTGTTATTTAGTTACTTGTTTTTAAGATCATTTTATTGGGGGCTCTTACAGCTCTTATAACAATTCATACATCAATTGTATCGAGCATATTTGTACATATGTTGCCATCATTATTTTCTAAACATTTACTTTCTATCTGAGCCCTTGGTATCAGCTCTTCTTTTTACCCTCCCTCCCCTACTTCCACCCTCATGACCCCTTGATAAATTATAGATTATTATTATTTTCACATCTTAAACTGATCACTGTCTCACAAATGAGAAATTTTTAGTAGGTAGCAGTTAAAAAATGGATGAGTAATAATTTACCTAAAGAGAGAAAAAATAAATCAACTATTTTTTTGAAATGAAAGGCTTGGTGTGATAGTGGACTTCCCATTGAGCCGCTAATCACAGGTCAGAGGTTCAAACTCACCAAGTGCTTCACAGGAGAAAGATGAGGCTGTGTGTCCCTATAAAAAAAATCAACTCTTTTTAATATGATTGGCAATTGATTAAGTCTCCGGAAGATCCTTTCTGTCTATAGGTTAGAGACTCAAACAGCTTTACTATCAGACAGACACTCTTATAAACTTGATTATGGGATCGAACCATGGTACAATATGACACCCCACCTGAATTTGCTCTAGGCGTAAATATTTCTCACTCGTTCCACAACAGAAACTTCTTCTTCAACTTTTAAAATAATGTTGGTGGTCTTTTTTTTTCTTACCATTTATTTTCAGTGTTACCTTTATTTTCTTATTTCTGTTTCATTTTGCTTTTTATTGTTTCTACTAGGTTTCCCAGTTTATGAAGCACAGAAGGAGTGGATGCATAGAGACAATAACGGATACAATGGTTTATCGGGAAGAGGGTGAGGATAATTGGGGAGCAATTAATAAATGTGAGGGGGGAGAGAGTATTAGAACTTATTGTGATGATGTTTATACAACTATTTAAAGAAGCAACTTATGGCGTGTAAATATTGAGGAAACTGCTTAAGAAAAAGAAAGATACCAAGTTTGACCAGTGGGTACCATCGGTGAGGAGGAAGCATTGCTGGGCATTGCGCTGATGTTAATGGTGGTGGAATGTTGTGGGAAAGGCTATGAATGGTCGCTCAAGAAGAAGCATGCCATCCGTGGCACTGAATGGAGAAGCTGTTGATTTGGAGAATATTTTGGTGTGTATATTTTTGGCACAATTAAAAAATTTATACTAATCACAGTGAGTACAAGGATGAAGACAACGATCTAAAATTGACTGTGGCAACGTTGGTACAATTCTTCTGGGTATGGATGAGCTATTAAATTATATGATTGATGAACCATATGCCAGTAAAACTGTCTTAAAAAGCAAATATAAAAAGTGATACATTCCTTTTATAAAAGTAGAATAACTATTAGAAAAATATTAACAATAGGTTGGAAAAGAAAATTGAGCTACTTTTCAGGAAGACAGTCTCATCTTTCTCCCATAGAGTTGCTGGCTGGTGGGTTTGAACTGCCAACCTTTTGGTTAGTTGTCTAACACTTACCCAACAGTGCCACGGTTCTATAGTGACCTAAAAATGTGGGGAAAACAATGCAATGAATTGCTGATTGGCAAAATCGCTCTAGAGGGTATTTAGGCAATTTCTTTTGAAATAAAATGTGCATGTTCCTTAACCCAGATGTTCTATTTGTAGGGATTTATCTTATACATGTATCCATTCTGTATCAAAGGGCTACAACAGAAGGCTGGAAACAAACCAGATGTCCTCAGTAGGAAAATGGTCAAAATACTTGGTTGCATACACATGAGGGAATACTATACAGTTATTTAAATAAAATAACATTCTGCTCTAGGTGTGTTCATATCGAATGATTGCTAGCTCTGAAAACCAAACTCACTGCCATCGAGTTGATGCCAACTCACAGTAGACCGAAAAAAGTATGTCGTGGAATTGTGTGCTTGTAGAAACCCAAAGCTCACCGCTATCAAGTCGATTCTGACTCATCTTGACCCTATAGGACCCATAGGGCTCCCAAGGCTGTCAATTTTTATGGGAGCAGGAAGCTTCATCTTCTTCCTGCAGAGTGGCTGTTGAGTTTGAACTGCTGACCGCGTAGTTAGCAGCCCAGCACATGATCTCCTATGCCTCCAGGGCTCTTTGTGTACTTATATTTAGAGAGCTTATTTCTGGACGGAGACATGAGAATTGATACATAATGGCGATTCTCTGCAAAAAGGGGTAGGGGTGGCTGGCGCATGAACTTAAGGGAGATCTTCAATGTGTACCTCTTTATACATTTTTAAGTTATATTGATTACAATTTTTAAAATCTACTTATATAATACCACATTTAACTTCACTAAAAAATTCACAATTTCCAATCAAAATCATTTCAGGAATGGTTAAGAGAATAGGTTTGGAATTCTCTGAATCATTCCTAAATCCATTAGTAATTTTTTTGTCAAAAAATCCAAAATTAGACCCTGCCATGTAATAAATAATGCTCTGGAATATGCTGTTTTATTACAACAACCAAGGATATATTGTTCTCTTTTTGACTAGCAGTCATCAGGCTGTATCAGCAGCTGAAAGAATCCCAGAGCCCTGGTGGTGGAATGGCGATGAGTTGGGCTATGATCCAAGTGATAGCGGGTCCTCAGGAGCAAGCCTGGGCTTTCTACTCCTGGAAGCAGTCCCAGGCTCAGAAGCCCACTGGGGTCACGATGAGTCAGCATTGACTGACGGCAGTGAGAGGTGGTGCCGTGGTTAAAGTCATCGGCTGCTCCCCAAAAGGTCAACTGTGTGAACCCACCGACCCCTACAAGGAAGAACGATGTGGCAAATGTCTCGGTAAAGATTCCCGCTTTGGGAGAAGCTCTCTTAGGTCCCCTGGAGTCCGAATCGCCTCAACAGCAGGGTGCATGGATTTTGATGTTGATGGCTTTTGATCAGATGCTTCGGCATAGCGGTTGTGGTTGTATCTCTTTACCAGCCACCCATGCCAGCTGGCATTAGTTTTGGCCCTGGTGACGGCATCATCTTCAGAGTACAACTGTACTCCATCAGGGCCTCATGGCTGGGGCTTTCTGAAGCAGATGGCTAAGCCTTTCATTCAAGGCATGTTGGAGTGTTGGTCTGATGGACACACCACCCTTTGTGTTAGCAGCCAAGTGCATAACCATTTGCCCTTCTCGGGTCCTCCTACCAGCCACCCAAGCAAAACCTTCTGCTGGTGAGGGGATGTGGCTCAAAGAGACCTTATAGGACAGGGTAGAATGGCCCCTGTGGGTTTCCAGAACTGTAACTCTTTAAGGGAGTAGAAAGCCTCATCTTTTTCCCGAGGAGTGGCTGATGGTTTCAAATTGCTGACCTTTAGCAGCCCACAATGTGTCAGGACTCTCTCCATTTTGCCCTGTGTTCCCATTTCCTTTCTTCCAAGTTTTCTACCCTGATCTGCCTTCTTATCTTTGATTTGGGGCAAATGTCCTTTCGACCTTGTATAATTGATGGTTGCTTATATGATAAGCCTGTCCCTTGTTGATTAAGAGTTGGTTTTCAGGAATGACTTCAGTTTCAGGTCAGAAGGGTGTCTAGGGTCACAGTCTTGGGGATTTCCCTGGTTCTGTCAGACCAGTGAGTCTGGTCTGGTTTTGTGAATTTTGTTTTTCTGGCCCACATTTTTCTTCTGCTCTGTCCTGCGCCCTTTGTTGTGATTCCAGAGGGGTCTATAATGGTAGCTGGGATCCTAACTAGTTCTTCTGGTCTCTGGATCATGTGGCTCACATGGTCTTTTAGGCCTTTGGACTAAATGCTCCCTTGGGTCTGGTTTTCTTTACTCTCCTTTGCTCTGGATGAGAAGAGACCAATAGTTTTGCCTTAGTCACTTGCAAGCTTGTATAGTAGAATGTAGAATATTGACTTTATCAACTGCATTGTGCCTGAGATGCAGTCAATTAATATGGCCCTTCTAGCCACAACCCCTTATGTGATGTATTATAATTCTGGCCTCTGCCTGTGGCTATCCTCCCTTCAGAGGGTGTTCCCTACTATACAAATGGGTAGGATTAGCGTGGAAATTAAAACCCGGCTTTTGTAGAGCTGAGGAGCCCTGGTGGCGTAGTGGTTACCTGTTGGGCGTCAGTCCACAGGTCAGCAGTTCGAAACCACCAGCCGTTCTTTGGGAGAAAGACGAGACTTTCTACTCCCATAGAGTTACCGCCTCAGAAACCCAGAGGGGCAGTTTTACCCTGTTGTATTGGGGGTTGTCAGGAGTAGAAACGGACTCCCTGGCAGAGAAGGTTTGTTTGTAGAGGATGTGGACCAAGCCCCACCCTTTGTATCTGTGGGGGTATCTTTAGATTCTGTTTACAAGAGGAAGGGTCACTATGAGTCAGCATCAATTCCGTGACAGTGAGTGTGGTGTTTTTTTTTCTGGTTTGGTAACTGAAGACATCATCCTTTGTTTTTCTTGGAGGTGTGGTGGGCTAAAAGACAAGCTATACATCTATCAGAACAATTTTTAGTGTCTAAGCGTCAGCTGGGACAGAGAGGGGAAATCGGAGGACCATTGGAAGAGCACATCCACCATCTCTATCTGAATGGTGAAGGCTGCTGCTGAGTCCAGATGCACCAGAGACTGGCACGGAGACTCAGAAGACTCTGGGGTACCTGCTCCTCCTCTGACCCCAGACTACGGCACTGTGAGGTAGAATGACAGGCTGGCTTCCTGGCCCATGAAGCAAAGGCCAAGGGACCACATGAGAGAGCGAGGATCAGAGAGAAACTGGGCTGTGGGCTGAGAAGTGTTGCTACAACCTTAATGTTTGCTGATCCTGACTTGTGGCGACCTCTTAACTTCCTTAATAAAACCCTACAGTCGTCACTTTGTCTGTGAATTCTGTGTGGCCACTGCCATGGATTATGGAACCCAGAATAGAAGCAGAGTCCCGTGGGAGGAATGGTTGGTGTCTGAACAGGTGAAAAAGGATGGAGCACGGAAGCATGTCTGACCCCTGCCTCATGGAAATAGGGAAGCTAGAGGAGGTCAGCTATGTCTCCCTCCATTGCTGCTTACAAAATCCCCTGAAGCTGTGGTCCTTTGCCTTCAAGCCTAGTAACCTTGTTCTGCAGAGTGTTTGGCTGTGTCTGAGAAGTTTCCATAAGTGTGCCTGTGTGTGCTCTGCTGTCTGCATTAATATACATGTAACATCTATGCATATATAATATACATATAACACCTATGTATATATAATGTAGAAACATCCACAACCAAACCGCTATCTGCAGGGTATGTGTGCTGCCTCACACCTTCCCACACCTCTTGAGCTTTGTGCTAGGCCAGGTGGACGAGAGAAACAAATCCAGTGACACTCACATATGTGTAAGAAGGAGCTCGATGGCTAGAGTGATTATATATCAGGATGGCATCCCAGCCCCGTCCAACTCAAGTCCAGACGTCAGATACTGTCCAGAAGTCCCTGTGCAGACTCACGAAGCCACAGAAGTCCCGTGGGTCCTGTGGCGGTGGCTGCATCTCCAGGGCTCTGGCAGCAACAAGGGTTTGCCAGCAGGGGGGTGAAGGCAGAGCGAGAAGTACGGGTTCCCAGAGCCCTCCTATGAGAAGGCCACGCCCACAGGGAGTCACCATCAGGCTGTGCCCTGACTGACAGGTTGAATAGCACCCGTACACTTATATACCTTCAGCTTGATGTGGAAGTATAACTGCCACAGCATTCTTATCTACTGTGCATTCATTCAGACATTTTTGTTTGTTGATACTACTGTTGTATGTCGTCTATGTTATAGCTACGACCATAGTTACCCTTTGTTCGTTTTTTCTATTGAAACTTCTCAATAGTCACTCCAAGGCCAAAATCGAACCCATTGCCATTAAGTTGGTTCCAACTCAAAGCAACCCCAGAGGGTCTGAGACTATAAATCTCTGTGGGAGCAGACGGCCTTCTAGGTCTCTCAGGGAGCTCCTGGTGGGTTTGAGTCATCAGTCTTGTTGGCCGGTCAATGACTAACCGACAGCATCACCAGGCTCCTTATCTTTATTCCTAAAGAAACAATATTAGGGTTGGGGCATGGTGATATGGGACTTAGTCATTGATTTCCCACTAAACTACAATAAACAGCTCAGCATTCATTTCTATATCAAGTTTCTTCCACCTTAAAATCTGGGATTTTCTAATATGTGCCCCAGGCTTCCTTATAGGTTTAGCCTGAGGATTAAATCATATTACATAAGTAAAGTAATATACATTTTTTGACACCTGAAGAACTCACAGCAGTGCCCTGCCTAATGGAAATGTATGTATTTAAGTAACATCACATGGAAAGAAATATCAAAGTCAGGGAGAGCTTGTGTTAAAAAGTCAAAATAAATTTCAAAAGAGTTCACTCCATGGCAGTGAGTTCGGATTTAGAGTTTTAGGAAAGGTTTGCAGGATGAGGTGAAAAACATGTGAAACTGTCCACTACAGCCTAGTAACTAAGCAAAAGTAAGCCAGTGCTTACCTTGCATACTGGGTACTCCATCCCCGCCAAGGATAGTAAGGTTGAAAAGAGGCTTTGATTCTGTAGGAAGGTGCGTGGGGCTGCGGGAGAGATGGGTGCCTGCCATAATGAAATTGTTTACTACAGACAGGTTAGTAAGCACAAGGAAACCGATGCTTACTTTGCCTTTTGAGCACTCCAGTCCTGCCCAAGCCCATCAGATGGGTGCTTTTTAGATTGACTTGTGCTAATTCTGAGTGTCCCACCACACTGGTCTTCCACTTCACCGTGTCACCAGCTCCTGGGTAGGTCTGCCCTTCCCATGACGAGGTCCGCCTCCTGGACATTGGACTGGCTCCACCTTGCTCCAAAGGGAATTCAGGTAAACTTACCTGGGCAGCAGTGAGGTCGATTCATCTTAGTTTTTTCAGAGCTTTTCTTACAGTGAATCTAAAGGAACATATTATGTGCACTCCCATTTCAAAACCTCATTCTCCTGCCACATACCTGCAATATCTTAGGGAGGCAGCTACCTAATGAATGATATATATATATATATATATATATATATATATATATATATATATATATATATATTTCTATATTCGTCTTTTAAACCTCATGGCCAACCTGAAGGGCAAAGCCGCACCCATCTTAGAAACACAAACCCTTCTTCCCTGACTGCTTTTCCTGTGCTGTTTGCTTTCACCTGGCGTCACCTGCCCACATCCACTTCCCAATAGACAGGGCCCTGTGTGATTTCCTCAGGTTCCACACAACCCCGAAGGGACAGCCAAATGAATTCTTACATACAAGTGAGTTGGCTTCAAATGAGAGATGACACCTATTCAATTAACCATCTAAAATGTGTTCCACGCCCAGCAAACAGAAGTCTACGTCTAAAAATAGCATGCAAGTTCTAGAGAGGGACGGAGACCCAAAACTCCAGGAATAAAGTGTACTCAGAGGGTAAAAACAAACAAACAACCCTTCATCTACCAGGATGGCATTTGTTTTCTATAGAACACTCTTCGACATAGTTGGACTGAGAACGCATTAATAAGAAATTACATTTCACAAGGAAGAAACTAACTTAAACTGAAGCTGGTGTAAAATGACATATATAAAACTGGGAACTGTAACATGCTAGAAATCTCTGCTCAAGTGAAAAAAAATTGTGTTACCATTTTTTTAAGTGTGAAAAAGAGCCTAGAAAAGTAATTGTCCAGACATGTAAAATCCTCCTATAGCTAAAACAGAAATGTCCCTTGTGTGGAAACGGTCCATTTATCTGACTCACCCCAAATAATCCCCTGAGTTGTAAGCATTCCCCAAATGAGTCCATTTACCAGGAAAGGTGGGGTGTGGGCCTGGAGAGCGGGAGAATGAACTGCTGTACAGAGGATCGGTCCGGGGAGAAAGATGGGGCCTTCTACTCCTATAATGAGTTACGGTCTCAGAAACCCACAGGGCAGTTCTACCCTGTTCTAGAAGATCACTAGAGGTTGGCATCAACTCAATGGCGGTGCGTTTGGACTTTTTCAGTTTTATTTTGGTTAGCCCCCTGCCCATTTGGTTGGTTAGTTCTCAGAGTCCTCTTACTAGCATGCTTACATTTCTTTCCCTGCAAAGCCAAGCTAGGACTAGTCTCAATGCCTACGCTACCCCGCGAGGGCCTTCCCAAAAGAACTAGATACCCCCATGCTCATGATTACATCTGGCACCTGGGTGTCTTTGTGAGCCAAAGACTAACCCCTTTTCGTTTGTGCTGACTGGGATTTCTGGAAAGCACTGTGTTGCCAGCTGGCAGAGCCTTTTTCATGGTATTTTCTACTTGGCATCTTGTTCATGTTTAACCTCTTGTAACAGACCAGAAGCTCCTGGAAGATAAGAGGCCCTTCCAATTTGTCGTCCTTCATTGCCACTATGCCTGTGTCTTGCACGGAGAAGGCTTTCCTAAGTCTATAATGAATCAACGATGAACAGTATTGATAATGGACAAGTTGCTTTTCCAAAGTCCTTGGATTGAAATTGCTGTAGTGTTAAACCTTTAAATTTGGGGTCATAGCTCTTTTCCTCCAAAAATCCTTCCTTTTAATCTTTTATTTACTTAATCCTTATGTATTCGATCTTTATTAGGTACACAATAGGACAAACCTTGAGTAAAGGAGCGGACCACCAGGTGTGATACCCCAAGCTGTGGTGAACCTGTTATGTTGTATCTATTCCTAAGACAGTAGGAGTACGAGCAGGTGTTTTCTCTTCACTGCCAAGTTTCAAGTTTGTAGCTGGGGATCCTACCTTCAATTTCATCACACCTTTCATATGCTGTTCTGCTTATAGCATAAACTAGCACTTACCAAATGCTTCCTACCTGCCAGCACTTCACATCTATTTGGTCATTTAACCTTCCCAGTAATTAGATGGAGTAGTTTGCTCAAGGTCACAGAGATGGAGGCAGCAGTATGAGGATTTGACCCCAAGCAAGCTTGCTGCCGAGCCCATGGTCTTAATCCCTGCACTTTCCTTCCTTCTAGCCAGAGAATGGGACAGAGTGACACCATCATGATAGAGAAAAGCTTGCCGTTGGTAAGGATTTCTCTTGCTTAGACCCACAATCACATCATGGATGCAGCAGTCCCGAATCAAACGATATATTGCGCTGAACAAATCTGTTGTACATGACATCTTTAAAATATTAAAGAGCCAGGATGTCTACGGTGTATCTGAGTCATGCCATAGTATCTTCTTTTGCCTCATATGCAGGTGAAAGCTAGACGATGAATATGGAGACCAGAAAATAATCGATGCACTTGAATGATGGTGTTGGCAAAGAATATAGAAAGCTCCCTGGGACTACCAGACAGACAAACAAAGCTGCCTCGGAGGAAGTACAGCCAGACGCGCCTTACAAGCCAGAATGGTGAGACTTTGTCTGAACTACTTTAGACGTGCTTTCAGGAGAGACCAGTCTCTAGAAAAGGATGTCCTGTTGAGTAAAGGGTTAGCGAAGGACAGCAAGATCCTCAGTGAGCTGTGTTGACACGGTAGCTGGAACACCAAGCTCAATCATGACAATCATCATGAGACGGTATTGATCAAGCAGGGCTTTGTTCTGTTGTGCACAAACCTGCTGTGAGTTGGAACCAACTTGACAGTATCTAAGATATTATACATATGTGAGAGGATTTTAAAAGTTCATGAAAAAATTCCAATATCTTTAATTCCATTTTATATGAAAATTTTGAAGGCGCTATATATCCTAAATAACTGGTTTGATCTAAAAAGAAATTAAAGGCATGCATTTGGTAAACAATGTTTTGTAATACTTAGATAGAAGAGATCCCCCCCACCCCAATCCCATTTTTCATCCTACCTCAGGAGAAAGACGAGGCAGTCTGCGGCTGTAACGATTACAGCTTTGGAAGCCCCATGGGGACGTTCTACTCTATCCTCCAGGGTTGCTATGAGTCAGAAAAGAGTTGACAGCAGTGGGTTTGGTTTCTGATGTATTACATATATTCCTGAAACACGTCTCTTATTACTATGATGCAGTCCTTGGATAGTACACATAATTAAGCACTTCATGACTAGTTGGAAAGTTGTCCATTTGGACACACCCAGAGATGCCTTAGAAGAAATCTGCTTTTAAAAGGTCGTATGTCTTAAGACCACCATTTGTCTGTCAGTTTGTCATAGTGCTCTAGCTTGTGCGTTTCTGTAATGCTGAAAGTTATGTCACTAGTATATAAAAAACTAGCAGGTCACACAAAGTAAAGAGGGTTCAGCAGAGATTCCAGACTAAGAGCAGACTACAAAGAAGGAACAGGATGTCAGAACAATTAGTCATTAGAAATCTATTTTTAATTGTTTTATTAGGGACTAATACAACTCATCACAATCCATACATACATCAATTGTGCAAAGCACATCTGTACATTCATTGCCCTCATCATTCTCAAAACATTTGCTCTCCACCCATGTCCCTGGCATCAGCTCCTCATTTTTTTTTGCCTCCCTCCTCCCTCCCCCTCCCTCATGAACCCTTGATAATTTATAAATTATTTTGTCATATCTTACACCAGCCGACGTCTCCCCTCACCCACTTTTCTGTTGTCCATCCCCCAGGGAGGAGGTTTTATGTAGATCCTTGTAATCGGTTCCCCATTTCCACCTCACCCTCCCTCTACCCTCCAAGTATCGCCACTCACACCACGGGTCCTGAAGGGATCATCTGCCCTGGATTCCCTGTGTTTCCAGTTCCTATCTGTACCAGTGTACATTCTCTGGTCTAGCCAAATTTGAAAGGTAGAATTGGGATCATGATAGTGGGGTTGGGAAGGGGAGGAAGCATTTAGGAACTAGAGGAAAGTTGTATGTTTCATCGTTGCTACATCGCACCCTGACTGGTTCATCTCCTCCCCAAGACCCTTCTGTAAGGGGATGTCCACTGGCCTACAAATGGGCTTTGGGTCTTCACTCCGCACTCCCTGCCTCATTCACAATGATATGATTATTTTTGTCCTGATGATGCCTAATAACTGATCTCTTCGGCACGTTGTGGTCACACATGCTGGTGTCCTTCTTCCATGTGGGCTTTGTTGCTTCTGAGCTAGATGGTCACTTGTTTACCTTCAAGCCTTTAAGACCCCAGATGCTATATCTTTTGATAACCTGGCACCATCAGCTTTCTTCACCACATTTGCTTATTCACTTGCTTTGTCTTCAGCAATTGTGTTGGAAAGGTGAGCATCATAGAATGCCAATTTACTAGAAGAAAGTATTCTTGCATTGAGGGAGTACTTGAATAGAGGCCCAATGTCCATCTGCTACCTTAATACTAAACCTATAAATATATGCACTTAGATCTAGTCCCACATCCTCATATATAGATATATTTACATATGTACATGTCTTTATTTAGATCTCTATAAATGCCCTTTGCCTCCTAGCTCTTTCCTCTATTTCCTTTGACTTTCCTCTTGTCCCACTATCATGCTCAGTCTTCATTAGGGTTTCAGTAATTCCTCTTGGTTACATTACCCTTGATCACGCCCTACCAGGCCTCCTACATCCTCCTCACCACTGATTTTGATCACTGTTGTTCCCTTGTCCCTGGGTTTGCTAACACCACTACCTTCCCCCCAACCTCCCCTTCTCCCATGTCCCCCCGGAACTGTCGGTTCCATTGTTTTCTCCTCCAGATTTTCCATCCAGCCTATCTTATTTAGACAGACCTGTGGGGATAATAATATGCACAAAAAAACAAGACAGAGAAAAATTGAGCAACAATATAAAACAAGACAACAAAAACAACAAACCAAAGTCATTGGACATCTTATGGGTAACACTGAAACATTTTCAGATAGTGAAGGTCTAGTTAATAGAAGCAGAACATCATCAGAAATAGTACCAGAAAATGAGACCTTCAGGTCAGAAAACACTCAGAATATGACTTCTTGAAGTAGAGTCTACCGTAATGATGGAGTAAAGCCTGCAGGGGTGAAGCCTTTGGGACCTTGATTTGCTGATGAGGCATGGTGCAAAATGAGAAGAAACAGCTGCATACATCAATTAATATTTGAAATTTGGATTGTATGAAGTATGAATCTAGGAAAATTGAAAGTGGCCAAAAATGAAGTTAAATGCATAAAATTTGTATTCTAGGAGTTAATGAGCTGAAATGAACCATCACTGACCATTATGAATCAGAAAGTCATATGGTTTGCTATGCTGGAAGGACACAATCAAGAGGGATGGTGTTGCATTCATTGAAAGGATATTTCAAGATCTATCTTAAAGTATAATACTGTCAGTAGTTGAATAATATCTATTTGAATACAAGGAAGTCCAGTTATTATAACTATTATTCAAAATTATGTACCAACTACTAAAGCTAGTGTTACAGAAATAAAGAATTCTCTCAAACGCTTCAGGCTGAAATTGATTAAACATACAATCAAGATGCATTGATAATTATTGGTGATTGGAATGCAAAAGTTGGAAACAAAGAGGAGGGAACAATAGTTGGAAAATATGGTTTTGGTGATAGAAATGAAGCTAGAGTTTGAATGGTAGAATTTTGCAAGTTCAATGACTTCTCCATCACAAATATCTTTTTTCAACAACGCAAAAGGCAACTACCCACATGGACTTCTCCAGAGGAAGTACACAGAAATCAAATTGAATACATCTGTGAGAAAAGAAAAGGGAGAAGCTCATTATCAGTAGCTATAAAGAGTCCAGGGACTGACTGTGAAAAAGAATATCAAATGCTCATGTGTGAATTCAAGATAAAGCTGAAGAAAATCAAAAGGAGTCCACAAGCACCAATATATGACCTTGAGTACATCCCACCTGAATTTCGAAAAACATCTTGAGAACAGGGTTGACACAGTGACCACTAATGACAGAGACCTGATGTGTTGTATGATGATATCAAGAATATTATACATGAAGAAAGCAAAAGATGCAATTAAAGTGGACATCAATAGAAACTCTGAAATTTGCTCTTAATCATAGAGTAACTAAGACAAATGAGAAAAGATGAATTAAATGAGCTGAATAAAAAGTTTCAAAGGGCAGCTCAAGAAGACAAATTAAAATTTTATATTGAAATGTGCACAGAGTTAGAAAACCAAAAATAAAGAATGTACTCAGTGTATCTTAAACTGATAGAACTAAAGAAAAAAATCAAGCCTTGAGTTTAAATATTGAAGATTCTATTGGCAATATTGAAGATTCTATTGGCAAAATATTGAATGATGCATGAAGCATTGAAAGAAGATGGAAAGAATGCACAGTCATGGTACACAAAAAGAACCAGTCAACATTCACATTTCAAGAGGTAGCATATGGTCCAGAACCAATGGTACTGAACGAAGAAGTCCAAGCTGCACTAAAAGCATTAGTCAGAAATAAGGCTCCAGAATTTGATGGAATATCAATCGAAAGGTTTCAATAAGCTAATTAACCACTGGAAACACCCACTTGTCTAAGTCAGGAAATTTGGAAATCAGCTACCGGGGCCACTGACTGGAGGATAACCATATTTGTACCCATTTCAAAGAAAGGTGATCTAACAATGCTCAAATTATAGAACATTATCAATTATATCGCATGCAAGTAAAACTTTGCTGAAAATCATTCAGCAATGGTTGCAACAGCAATATATTAACAAGGACCTGCCAGAGGTTGAGGCCAGATTCAGAAGAGAATGTGGTGTCATTGCTGGATCTTGGCTGAAAGCAGAGAATACCACAAAGATTTGACTGCCTGGATCATAATAAACTATGGATAGCCTTGAGAAGAATGGGAATTCCAGAACATTCCTCTGTGCTCATGTGGAACCATGGATCAAGAGGCGGTTTTTGAACAGAACAAGGGAATACTGCATAGCTGAAAACAGGAAAGGTGTGTGACAGGGCTAGATACTCTCAGCACAGTTATCGAGCCTACGTGCGGAGCACATGATCGGCGAATCTGGCTTGTATGAAAAAGAATGCAGCATCAGGGTTAGAGGAAGGCTATTAACAACTTTTGATGTGAAGATGATACAAACTTGCTTGTTGAATGAGAGGAAGGCTTGAAGATGTGATGAAGATCAAGGATTGTAGCCTATAGTATGGATTACACTCAAGACGAGGATGACCCAAATCCTCACAGCTGGACCAATAGATAACATCATGATCAATGGAGAAAAGGTTGACGTTGTCGAGGATTTTGTCTTACTTGGATCCACAATTGCTCATGGAAGCAGTAGTCAAGAGATCAAAAGACATGTTGCGTTAGGTAAACCTGCTGCATAAGACCGCTTCAGAGTACTGAAGAGCAGAGATGCTACTTTGAGGTCTAAGGTGTGCCCGACACAAACTGTAGTGTTTTCAGTGGTCTCATATGCATGGGAAAGTTCAACATGGAATAAAGAAGACTGAAGAATGGATGCATTTGAATTATGTTCCTGGTGAAGAATATTGACACTATCACGGACTGCAGAAAGAACAACAGATCTGTCTTAGAAGGAGTGCAGCCAGAATGCTCCTTAGAAGCAAGGATGGCGAGAATTTGTCTCAGATTGGTGCTCAATTGGGTTTTTAAGACATGGTTGCTGCTGTTAGGTGTTGTTGAGTTGGTTCTGACTCACAACAGTCCTGCGTACAACACATGGAAACACTGCCTCGTTCTGCACCATCCTCATGTCTTATCACACTGTTACAGCCACCTGTCAATCCCTCTTGTTAAGAGCCTGCCTCTTCTTCTCAGCCCCTTTACTTTGCCAAGCATCATGCCCTTCCTGGAACTGGGCTCTCCTGACACGGTTTGTTCACTCTGTCACTAGTGTACCCCTCAGAATGCCAGTGCCAAAGTCCCTCATTGCTATTGCCTTGCATAGGACAGTGACGCCAGACTTACCTGAAAGCGAACTCAGCTCTATGCCTCACCAGCTATGGGGCCCTGGGCAGGTCATTGAAATTCTTTGAGACTCAGCTTTTCATTGGTAAAACCGAACCCAAACCAAACTCACTGCCATTGAATCGATGCCAACTCACAGTGACCCTAGGCGGGGTAGAACTGCCCCCATACGTTTCTAAGACTATAACTCTGGAGTAGAAGGTCTGGTCTTTCTCCTTTGGAGCATCTGGTGATTTCAAACTGGGGACCTTATGGATTGTAGCCCAATGTGTAACCACTACGCCACCAAACAGGGATTGTAAAATGTTCTTAACCAAGTTAACATGGGGTTCTGAGAATATGTAGGGAAAGTGGATATTGCAGTATGTGGCTTGGTTAATGTTGTGGTGTGCCAGTGAGTCTGTGTAGACTCGTGGAGAATTTCCTAGACCTGGTAGGATTTCCTAGGCTGTAATTGTCCCAGGGGCAGAGGCCAGGTTTTCTCTTGCAAAGCCAATGGGCGGTTTGAACCACCAAGTTTTAAGTTAGCAGCTGGCACTTAATCAAGATCCCAGGGGTCTTTGCTCAAGTAATAGTAGTTGTGATTATTCTCTTAGCAAGTTACATTACTTATTGGTGCATGAAAACCACCAATATCAACATATTCTTAAAGATTTGGTCTCTTACTTTGCCTACTGGCGCCATTAGTTTGTTGTGTGCTGCTAAAACTGATTAAGATGATAACTTATTTGCGCCCTATTAATCAACAAAAGGAAAGAGTTCCCTATAGAACACACATCATTGCTTTAACGCAGATAATTTGCCATAAGAGACTGGCTGGTCATTCCACTGTGCTTAGTCTCCACATCTGTAAAGTAGAGGGAATGACATTATCGATCTTGGGCTATTTCTTGCAAGTAAGGAATGAATAGATGTCCCTATATCACTCCTCTAATACAAAGTAATTTATCACCATTTTTCATAGATGCTAACTATGAATATTTCTAATAAGTCAAGACAGACTGTACAAAATTGACCTTTGTCAGTGAGGAATTATGATTCAGGTTGTTGTTGTACCTAAAGCTAAGAATACAGGTAATTGCTGTGTTGCTGCTGAGTTGATTCTGACACATAGTGATCCTATCGGATAGAGTAGATCTGCCCCACGCCAAGACTGCACATCTTTACAAAAGCAGATGGCTAATCTTTCACCAGAAGGGCGCACTGGTAAGGTCAAGCCTACAAACCTTCAGTTCACAGCCAACCTTTCCATTAGCAGTGATATGCTTACCACTCTGCCAACCAGCACTTCTTGACCTGATGCTTACTGTGGTCTATTCTAAGGAACTCTACTGACACTGTAAAGTATGCATTGGGCTGCTAGCCACAAAGTCAGCAGTTCAAACCCACCAGCTTCTCCTCAAGAGAAAGATGAGGCTGTGTGCTTCCATGAAGATTTACATCCTCAGAAACCGAAAGGAGCAGTTCTGTGAGTCCCTGTGTTAGAATCAAATCAATGGCCATGGATTTGGTGTGCTCTATGCTAAGGACCCCTGCTGGTACAATAGTTAAACATTCATCTGCCAACCCACCAGGCACGCTGTGAAAGAAAAGACTTGATCTGTTTCCATACAGATTACATCCTAAGAAATACTATGCAGCATTTCTATCCTATCACATAGGGTCATGATGAGTCAGAATTGACTCAACAGCACACAACAGCAAAAAGATGGCCTAGTCTAAAAATAGCTAGTGTGGAATAATAGAGCCTTAGATTTTAAAGAGACCCAAGGATCTCTCTGTGTTCCCATCCTCTTCTGCTTAGCTGATGTCTGGATCCCTCTACAGAGAATGGCAAGTAGTCATCTAGTCTCTGCTTGTCTTCCATCATGCAGCTCCTAATTACTCATCTCTAGTTGAGGACTTGAAACACTGAGGATAACCACAGATTATAGCCTTCAATATGGATTATACCTCAATGTAACTGTACCAATAAACAATAACATGATAAATGGATAAAATAGTAAATTTTCAAGGATTTCATTTTACTCAGATCCATAATCAATGCTCATGAAGGCAGAAGTCAAGAACTCTAACAATGTATTGTGTGTTAGGCTAAGTTGCCTAGAGAAACAAATGCAGTGGCACTCATATATGTGTAAGAAAGACTTTTCTGTCAAGAATTAATTATATATTGAGCAAATATCCCAGCTCAGTCTAACTCAAGTCCAGAAGTCTGATGCTAGTTCCTAAGTCCCTCTTCAGACTCATGGAGCCACTCGCAATGATGCAGACTGTAGGAACATCACAGTCTGGGGGGTGCAAAGTCTTGTTGATCCAATAGTGGTATCTCTAGGGCTCTGGGAGCAACCAGGGCCCGATAGCAGGAAGGTGAAGTCAGAAAGAGAGGGGGAGGTTCCCAGGACCCTCCTTATGAGAAGGCCATACCCACAAGGAGGCATCATCAACCTGAATGACAGGTTGAATACCACCCCCCTACACGTTTACATATCTTCAAGTTGACATGAAATCATGTGATCACCACATACTGCATGGGGTAACTCTTCTGTAGAATATCTCCTTAAAGTGTTAAGGAGCAAACATGTCACTTTGAACAATTTGTTCCAGACCCAGGCGATAGTATTTTCAATCACTTCATATGCATGTAAAAGCTGGACAGGGAATGGGGAGAAGAAGAAGGGCATTTGAATTGTGATGCTCGTGAAGAATATTGACTATGTCATGGATTGCTCGAAGAAAGAACAGAACAGCCTAATAACTATTTCTCATTATTCTGATTTTATTAGATAACATTGCTAGAAGTTCAAGCCAGATTCAGAAGAGGACCTGGAACAAGGGATATCACTTTTGATGTCAGCTAGATCTTGGCTCAAAGCAGATAACACCAGAAAGGTGTTTACTTATATATTGACTATAAAGGCATCTGACTGTGTGGCTCATAAACTATGGATAGCCTTGAAAAGAATGAGCATCCCAGAACACTTCTTTGTGTTCATATGGAACTTGTGCATGGATCGGGAAGCAGTAGTGCAAATGGAACAATGGAATACTTCTCGGTTTAAAATCAGGAAAGATGTATACCAATCTGAATGTAGACCAAATAATCAGTGAATCTGGCTTATATGGCTTGGAAGAAGGCTTATTAACAACTTTCCATATGCAGATGACTCAACCATGTCTGCTGAACGTCAGGAGGACTTGAAGTACCCACTGTTGAAGATCAAGGGTTACAGCCTTCAGTATGGTTTACAAGTCAATGTAAAGAAAACCAAAATCCTCACAACCGGACCATTATGTAACATCATGATAAATGGAGAAAAGGTTGAAGTTGTCAAGGATTTTTCCTTGCTTGTATCCACAACCACTGCCCATGGAAGCATCAGTCAAGATATCAAAGGATGCATTGCACTGGGTGCATCTGCTGCACAAGACCTCTTTAAAGTGTTGAACAGCATCATTTTTTGCTTTTCACTCACTTTGAGGAGTCAGCTGCCCCCAAGCCATGGTCTTTTCAATGGCTACATATGCGTGTGGAAGTTGGATATTAATAAGGAAGACCAAAGAGGAATCGATGCATTTGAATTTTGGTGCTAGCAAAGATTATTAAAGTTCTATGGACTGCCAAAAGAACAAACAAATCTCTCTTGGGAGAACTATAGCCAGCATGCTCTTTAGAAGCAAGAATGAAGAACTTCATCTCAGGATATGTTGTCAGGAGAGAAAAATCTCCAAGAAGGACATCATGCTTGATAGAGGAGCAGTGAAAATAAGAAAGGCTTTGGCAAGATGGAGTGACACAGTGGCTGTAACACTAGGCTCAAAGTTACATGGTGGTACCCCCCAAAACCGGAACTGCACTGTGTGGAGCGGAGTTGTTCAGAGTACGCATTTTTCCCTCTAGGCAAGCATCAAGCATCGGGCAACTTGCTCTGAGCTAGTGCACCCAGTGACATTGCCTGGGAAGGCTCTCTCTTGTCACAGTGAATTTTTCTGTAAAAGCAGTTTTGCTTAACCTTATTTTTTTGTGTAATGGTTGATTTTGTTTCCTCCTCAGAAAAATGCCACAGAAACTGCTGTGATGTTGAACACAGCTTACAAGGACAGCACTATAGGGGAAAGTCAAGTGTACAAGTAGTTTCCTCACTTCAAAAAAGGTGAAATGTTGGTTGATGACAAACCATGTTCTGAATGTCCACCAACTTCCCGAAAGGACACAATTGTTGACTCTGAGTGCATTTGGATTTCGTTTTACCAGCTCAGACTATTAATGAAGTTTTCTATTTAGAGGTTCTAAAAAGATTGTGTAACAGTATGTGACAAAAAAGGCCTGATTTATGGCATATAGGTGACTGGTTTTTCCACCACAGCAATGTATGTGCTCATGCAGCCATCTCAGTGTGCCAGCTTTTGGCAAAAAAAACAACATGCCTCTCTTGCTCCATACATCTTATTCCCCTCACCTCACTCTGTGCAACTCCTTTTGGTTTCCATGAATGAAAAGGGACATGAAAAGACAGTAGTTTGATGATGTAGAAAAGGCGAAGAAAAAAAACTAGGGAGGTGCTGTCAGCCATCTAAACAGATGAGTTTGGAAGATGTTTCTAAGAATGGAATCCCAGATTTGACCAACGTATTAAGTGTACTTTGACGGTGATAAGGTTGTTTTGTTAAAAAAATTAAACACATACTTTTGAAAAAAAAATCATTTTTTTGCTACCCCTTGTAAGAACAATTGTGAGGCTGGTGCAGGCCCGACCATGGTTTCCTTATGTTTTACTAGGGTCCCTGTGATCGGGAACCAACTTCATGACACCTGCCAAATAAACGAGAAGGTCAGACTAAACGGGAACGCCGGAGCCCTGGGCCCAGGGCTAGCTGTTTCACTAGTGCAGACAACTCAGCCACTCCAGGTCCAGTTTCTTGGATTGCGAAACCCTGACTTTCTATGTGACCTGCCCAGCGGCAGCCTCCACTCCCTACAGCAAACAGGCAACCCCAACTGACAAATTAGTCCTGTTCCAAACATCCCTGGAACCTGTTATTTGGAACTCAGAGAACATTTCCTGTTGAAACAACATTATGAATGATGATTGGGATCTCACGTCTGCCCACGGTACTGTATTTCATTCATACCATAGTGAAATCATGATACTTGTCCAGGAGTGGGAGGGAGGAAGAATCACTGCCCCCCCACACACACCCCTTTTCCTGTATGCGAGTCCACACTAGACAAAGCTTTGAAAAATGTGCTGTTGACTTTGGCACCCTCCACTGCCTCTCCTTGACCTCTCTTCCATCCTTGAAGGTCTTTTATCCAAGGGACCCAAAGGTTCCAACTGCAGCATCCAACCCAGGCCGGCCTCAATCTCCAAAGTGCTTCACTCCCTGCTCTCCACCCTTCCTCTGTTGCTTCCCCTCTCGTGTCTCCTACCTCCAACCCCACTAGTCCTTGGCCTGACCCTGTCATTGAACTTCCACTCCCTTCATGAAGATGCCTTCAGCTAGGTTAGGGTGAAGCCCATCTGACTCACAGGGTCTGTAAGCGAGTAAACATCCAACAAGAGCTCACTCTTGCTATGTGCGGCCTGTAGGGTGGGGACTCTCCCGAGAGCCAACCCTTTCCATCCCCAGCAAGGCTGGTGAGGGAGACACTGTTGCTGGTCTCCTTCCACAGCTGAGGAGGTGAGGTTTACAGTCTGAGCACCTGCTCTGCGCAGAGGCAGGGATGGGGCCTGGCACTTACACCTCTGCTATTAACCTTCTCACGGGGACTTGCATTTCTAAAGTAAAATGTTTCTTCACCGGGATAAATACCCACATTAGAGTGTGTCCCTGAATGGAAATGGTTAACACGCTCAGCTGCTAACAGAGGGTAATGGTTGGAGTTCTCCCAGAGGTGCCTCAGAAGAAACCTGGTGACCTTGATCTGAAAAATCAGCCATTGAAAATCCTATGGACTACCGTTCTCTCACATGGGGGCGGGGGCTCCAGGAGTTGGGGTCAATTCAAAGGCAACCAGTTATGGTAACAGAGAAGTGAAACTATTCGAGGAGTGTTCAGGAGGATTTTCTCAGGATGCAGAATCAACGTATAGGTCAAGATGGCAAATGCGCAGGCCCCAGGAAGGGGACAAATGGAGTGAAATGACTTCATTGTGGAGACTTAGATTGCTTCCTTTCCTCACAGGTAAAATTTGTAGGGATATTCTCCCCACCCATAAAGACAAAGGGTTTCTTCACCACACTGTGCAGCACGCATTCCTTCAGTGATCTCTTCATGAGGGCAAGTATCTAGCAGAGCCATGTCATGAGAACTAATTGTTGTCAGATTGGGGCTACAATTAAATGTAAGCACAAAAATCCAGTCATGTTATCTATGGTATATATATATATATATATATATATACACATATATATATCTTGTTCACTTTTTCTTTATTTTCAAAAGTAATTTAATTGTCACAGACTTCACATATCATACAATTTAATCATTAAATCATATTAAGAAAAATGTGTGAAATTATCACCACATCAATTTCAGAACATCTTCTTCTGCACACAGTGTTGTTAATTCCCCATTCCTACTATCTGGCACACTTTAGAGACAGGGTCATCATTTTATTGGAGAACATTATAAATCATCCCTGTGGAGCATATAATTCTAGTGCAAGTATCATTAATTTAGCAAACAATATAGACTTTAAAACACTGCTGACAAAAAAATACAGATGGGGCAGTTTTATTGACCAAAATGCATGGATTTCACAGATAAAAAACTTCAGTGAATGGATTCTATTTACACAATGAGGGTTGGAGATAGGACAAAACTTTCAATAACACTCCTTCCCAAAGGCAGAAACATGCATGCTAGGGTGACACATGTCATAAAAAAGCAAAGAGTCATGCATGTTGTCAGTATACATGGAAGCCCTGGACTGTCCGTCATTGGGTACCCTCAGAGGAAGAGATCTGGACCATAGTGTGATGACCACCAGTTCCATAACTTTGGGGTAGCAGTCACTAGCTTCTACTAGCTTCATCTCCCACTGGGGCATCTCAGTCTGAAGATAAAGGAGTATGGCAGTTCCTTTAACCTTCCCCGGGTGAGTTTGAGATAAAGGCCATCTCAGTGGCATTTCCAAATCAGATCTCTGGTGTGGCTTCTGAAGGATGTTGAAAGTACAATCTAAAGCCTCGTTGTCTATAGCACTTGGCCTGGGACTGGATAGAAACTAAGTCAAAAGCGTCCACTTAGGAACATAATACCAGGCGTATTCTCCCCTAGATAAGCAACATTAAGCATTCTCCCCAATGGCAGTTTGCCCCACCCAGTTTACCCACCAACAGAAATATAATCGTCATCTTCAAGACAGATCTATCTCCACCTCCCACCCTTGACTTTTCAGTAAGGTTCACTAATTGTTCTAGTAGGAGTGTCTGTTGATTTGGGGGTGACCACAGAACACTGTTGTATGACAGGAACTGATTGGTCTTTCCCCTCTCCCCACATCATGAGAATCTGACATCAGCTGAGGTGAGACCTCCTCTGTCCAAGTGAGTTTTAAAATGCACACGTAAGGAGGTGATATACATACAGTTCAGGAGCCCAGGCAGGCTCACCACCTCGTTGCTTGGGAAGACCGAATTAGAAGATCACATGACCTAAGAGCAGAAGCCTGCCTTTTTCTTGGGGTTCATCCTTATAGTAGTGTGCTCCTACTGTGTTTGTCCTTTGGTGATTTGCAAACTTCTCTCAGCATAATGGTTTTCAGGGAGCTCTGGTGGATAATGGGGCTGCAATCCATAAGGTTTGAAGTTCGAAACCACCATCCAAGTGCTGGGTGGGAGAGAGATGGAGCTTCCCACTCCTGCCTAGTTACACTCTTGGAAGCCTGCCGAGCCAGCCTTGCCCAGTCCTGGGGATCACCATGAGTCAAAATCAACTCGCAGACAGTGAGAATGGTTTCCAAGTCCATCCAGGTTTTTAACAGATGCGTAATACTCCACTAAGATGTATCACAGTTTCTATATCCATTCTTCTACCAATTGGCATTGAAAGCTGTTTCCAGCTTGTTGCTATTGTAAACTGTGCTGCAATGAACATGGGAGAGCATGCCTGTTCATATTCTGTCTCTCTTAATTGGGGTGTATACCCAGCAAGGTATTGCTGGACCACATGGGATTTCTACTCCAAGTTATTTTAATTAGCACTATATCACCTTCCCTAATGTTGCCTCGCTATCAGAGATAATAGCATGTCTTCAAACAAGCAGTCATCTATGTGAAGCACCAGCAAGTCCACACAGAAGAAATACTCCAGCCTGTGTGATCCAAAGATTATAGATAATAGAATCCAAATCCATAGGAGGTTATGGTATGAGAACTTAAATTCTGAAAACCTGGTTTGCAGAAGGATTTGGATGGCAGTGAAAACCCAAATTTCACTCACATGGTCCCCACGTGGATCAAGCCTCCAGAGGTCCAGAGTAAATCTGACCACTGGCCAGAGATGTGAATAGTCTTGCTGTCAGACAGAGTGTATTGGGAAGTGGATTACTGCAGTTATAGGTAGGTTAAAATGCAATACTGTATCATTTCATTTCCCTTATGACTAATTTTAAATTTGTTCCAGTTTTTAATGTTATCTTTTTTCTTTGTAATTGAGATTTTTGTGTATTTTATCATTGTTGTTGGTTTTGTTTTGCTTTTTAAATTTTGTATTTTCTTATGAATATGAAAGAAATCCAGCATAGGTAAATCTACAGAGACAGTAATTGGATTAATAATTATCTGGGGAGCTCTGGTAGTACAGTGGTTACACATTGGGCTGCTAACCCAGGTCATCTGTTCGAAACCACCAGTCACTCCATGGGAGAAAACTGAGGCTTTCTACTTCTGTCAGGAGTTTCAGTCTGGGAAACTCACAGGGGCAATTCTCCTCTGTCCTATATATGGTTGCTATGAGTCAAAATCAGCCCAGTGGCAGTGAGTTTTGTTTGGGGTTTTTTTTTTTTAGGGAGATGGCAGGGGTAGTTGAGGGAAAATGGAGAGCTAACAACAATTAGCACACGCACACAAAGTTCTAAAATTGAAGTACAACTTTTTAATATAATTGAAGTATTGAAAATTTTCTTTTTGTACATATTATTGAATTGCACGATATGTGAATTATATGTCAATAACACCTTTTTTAGAAAGGAAAATAATAAAAGAAAATAATTTTAAACATTTTTCTTGCCGGCCCTAATCCCAACTATGTGGACACCCCACCCCCTCTGAAGAATTCACTTCAAAGGACAGCACTGGGGCTACAGCTTGGGAAGAGGGGTGCATCTGATTAGAGCACATCGGAGAAATGAAAAGGGATGGAGAGGGAGGAGAGGACATCCTGGTCCACCATATCCAGAGGACGCAATTCCTGCTTGGAGCAGACAATTGTACAGAGAGAACCAAAGGACCGCCCCGCCACGAGACAGGACATCCCTCACTAAACCACATCACTACAGGGGACAACACTGGAAACACAGTGCAGGAATAGCGCACAACCTGGCCCATCACGCTGGGGTGAAACACTAAGGCCATGAAACAGAGCAGCAAGGGGAGCAAAGTGCTGAAATGCCCAGGGAATACCAAAAATGGACTTTGAAGGCAGAGTGTGGCACTCCATCAGACTCCACTGGGAAACACTTATAAAGGCCAACAAACAGACCTTGAACTATTTATAGGCTTTTCCATTTTTTGTCAGTGGCATTCTTTTTGTTATTTTGGTTTTTTCAGTACTTGTTTTTGTTTTGTTGGTTTTGACTTCTTTTGCTTTTTTTATTTGGCTTTGCCTGGTTTTAGCACTTATTAAGTTATCTGCATGTCTAGCTAGATAAGATAGGTGAGATAAATAATATGGAGATGAAAAAAACGAGATCAGTGGTTCCGGGGGAATATGGGAGAAGGGGAAGTGGGAGAAAGGAAGGGGAAAAGGGGTGAACCAACCCAGGGACAAGGGAACAACAAGTAAACTAAAATCAATGGAAAGAAGGGCATAGGATACCTAGTGGGGTTTAATCAAGGCCAACATAGCAGCAAGGAATTACTAAACCCAAATGAAGGCTGAACATGATGGTGGGACAAGAGGAAAGTAAAAGGAAATAGAGGAAAGAACCAGGAGGTAAAGGATATTTATAGAGGCCTAAATACAGGTGTGTGTAGATTAGAACTATGTACTTACATCTATATGTTAAGAATTAAGGTAGCAGATGGACATTGGGCCTCGACTCAAGTGTTCCCTCAACACAAGATCACTTTTTCTAATAATCCGGCACTCTGTGATGCTCACCTTCCCGACACGATCGCTGAAGACAAAATGGGTGCATAAGCAAATGTGGTGAAGAAAGCTGATGGTGCCCGGCTATCAAAAGATACAGTGTCAGGTGTCTTAAAGGCTTGAAGATAAACAAGCAGCCATCTAGTTTAGAAGCAACAAAGCTCACATGGGAGAAGCACACCAGCTTGTGTGATCATGAGGTATCGATAGGATCAGGTATCAGGCATCAAAGAACAAAAATCATATCATTGTGAATGAGGGGGAGTGTAGAGTGGAGACCCAAAGCCTATCTGTAGACAATTGGATATCCCCTCATAGAGCGGTCACAGGGAAGAGATGAGCCAGTCAGGCTGCAGTATAATACCGATGAAACACACAACTTTCCTCTAGTTCTTTGGTGTTTCCTTCCCCCCATTATCATGACCTTAAGTCTGCCTTACAAATCGGATTAGACCAGAACAGGCACACTGCTATAGATAAGTGCCCGAAACACAGGGAATCCAGGATAGATAAACCCCTCAGGGCCAAAAATGAGAGTAGAGATACCAGGAGGATTAGGGGAGGGTGCGGGGAGAAAGGGGGAATTGATCACAAGGATCATCCTAGAACTCCCTCTCAGGGGGATGAATAACATAAAAGTGGGTGAGGGGCAATGGAGGACAATGTAAGATATGGAAATAATAATCTATAACTTATCAAGGGCTCCTGAGGGAAGGCAGGCAGGGGAAGGAAGGGGAAGAAATTGGAAGTTGAGATCAGGGGCTCAAGTGGGAAGAGAATGCTTTGAAAATGGTATGGCAGCATACGTGCAAATGTGCTTAACACACCGAATGAATGTATGGATTGTGATAAAGTAAAAGATGTAAAAGCCCCCAATAAAAGTAAGAAAAAAACCCAAAAAACCAAAACCGTTCTCTTGGCTCTCTAGTTCAGTTTCTTCCCATTTTTGATAGAGTTGCAGATACAGGAAATGGCTTTTGCTTCTTATAAACCACCTTTCAGAAAAATAAGTATCGGTGTGAAAATAAATGGCCATCATCACTTGGCCCACTTAATGTGTGCTGATTCCTAGTCTTTGACAACTAGAGAGCTTGTGTTTCCTCTGCAAGGGGACAACACTTTTAGCCCCAGGCCATTTTCAGTGTGCAGACAAGCAGTCTGCTCCAGAACCTAGGTTCTTACTGCTCTACTATTCTGCCAAGCTTCAAGAAGTACACGGACCACATTTTAATGCATTTCATTATAATGTATTTACTTTCAAGGTGAATGCGTCCATCTATGAAGAAATTAGACCTCTGTATTTATCAGGATCCCTTCACTTGAAAGTGTCATATGTCCAATTCAAATTACCTTTCAAAGGCATACAGGTGGTCATGTGAGGATACAATCATGTAAGGCATGAACTGAATCCAGGGCCCCAAACAATACAATCAAACCCCTTCTTAGTATCTCTCAGACTTACATTTATTGGTGTGTTGACCTCATCTAATTCTGTACATGAGAAGGTAGTACCCCATATGCACATCCTTCCATCTCATTGATCTAGAATTAAACACAGGCTGCTTTGAGAGAGCAAGATGATGCTTTTTGCTCCCATAAAGAGGTAGTCTCAGAAACCCACTGGGGCAGTTCTATCCTGTCCTATAGAGTCACTATGAGTCAGAACTGACTTGATGGCAATGAGTTTGTCTAGCTCTAGCTAGAAAATCGCAGGGAAGGGTTTTGATTGGCTCATATTTAGCTGTGTGTCCATCTTGGAACCACATGCTGGGCTGTTGGATTGCTTTAATTGGCTGGGCTTGCTTTTTCTAGCTGTCATTGTCACTGAGTTAGGGGGCAGAGTGGGTAACAGAGTACTGTGACTGACAGCTCTGTTAAGCTCTCTTAAAGTTCTCAAAATAATGAGGTGCTCTGAGCAATCAAAAACTATAGCTCTCCCCGACAGTTCAATGTTATTACTCACTGGAAAAATTGGGAAAGAGACAAAAATTAGCTTACTGAAAAATTGGCTAACCAAAAAATTCAGAATTAGCTTTGTCTACCTAGGGTCTATTCTTATCAGAATATTTTTCAAAATTATTAATTATTTTGAAAAATTATAATTAATATTTGGGTACCTCATAATAAATATGCAAAATTGATTACCCCTTTTATTCTTAGTCTATGTGCTTTAGTTTAGAAAAACAGATTTTTAACACATGATTCAATGTCTTTTCCTATCATGTTTACTCTCCACCAGCTGGAGAAAAAAATAAAGATATACCTTATTAAAATCTTTGAGAAATATTCAATTCTTTTAATTCTTAGCATACCTTTTCAATCAGTTCCCACTATATTTCAATTGGTAATTCATGCAATATAATACAAAAATGTCAAAGAAATTTTCTCCTCAAAGTTTCAGTATATTCACTGATATATGAGAGAAGGGGCTATAAAATTCCCAGAAAAATTTCATTATCGTTTGATTCCATTTTCCCCAGGAACTTTTTTTGAAGCCACCTCATCTGGTAGAGTAAGCCCCCAAGTTTCCAGTTATAGTATAATATAGGAAGACAAGGTAAATATTCAATTTTGTATTATTAAGGTAGAATGATTTTCTTTTTCTTTTTTCAGATTTAGTTTCTAACTTGCTAAATAAAGCATGTTTTTGAAGTCATATCATGAGCCAAAGCCCTTGTGCTATAAGCGCTTTATACCAGAGCTTTCAACCACTTCTTCTGGTTCATCTTCCTGCTAAAATTGTGTACTTCCACCCCGTATATATCTCCAGATAATTCCTTTGCAGATTCCTATAGATTTAACAAGAAATCTTATTAAAATGCAGATTCTAATTCTATCTATCTGGGGCAGAAATACAAATTCTCCAGAGAGGGTCAAACCAGACTGTACTGTTAGCAACTCTGTTTTACAGGTGTGCTTTGTTGAATCTTCATTCTAGCCTTAAGAAGAACCCCACAGGTGAGAGAATGGGCTGTCATTTAATTTTAAAATAATTGTCTTCGGTAGAGTTTTTGAGTTCTCCACCATTAACTAGTTGCTAACGGAAGAACCTGTTCTGTGGAAGCTGTGACAGTTAGCTTTGTAAGGATTTCATTCAGTCTTAGAACCCTGCGGTGGAGCACCTCCACAGCAGCGAGGCTTGGTTTGTTTTGTTTACTGCTGGTGAGTCAACGGAGTGGTTACAAGCTGGCCTGTGAGCCATGTGGCGGGAACAAAGACTGGGCTTTCTGCTCCTGTAAACAGTGGTCTCGGAAGAGGTCTATGAGTCACCCTTGACTTGATGGCAGTGAGGTTTTTTGTTTTTAGGAAATAGGCCCAGAGAGGAAATGAACATTTCCCAGGTTCACAGAACTAATAGGGCATAATGCTGGGATGGGGTTAGACACAGGCAGTCTAACGCCTGCTTATTCTCTTGGCATCAGTCTCTACCTCCTCTACTTGCATACTAGCGACAATACTATCACGTATATAACACTTAGCCAGGACATATGTACAAGTATTAAACCATGTTCTAGTACCCTTGATCAAATTCTTTCCGATGCTATAATACTCACATTGTTGTTGTTAGGGGCTGTTGAGTTAGTTCGAACCCACAGCCATCCTTCATACCACAGAATCAAACATTGCTTGGCCCTGCACCGTCCTCACCTGGCTGCTGTGTTTGAGCTCATGGCTGCAGCCACCGTGTCAAGCCATCTCCTGGAGGGTCTTCCTCTGCTTTGTCATCCCGATCCTTTGCCAAGCACGAAGTC
Source organism: Tenrec ecaudatus (assembly GCF_050624435.1). Classification (NCBI taxonomy): domain Eukaryota; kingdom Metazoa; phylum Chordata; class Mammalia; order Afrosoricida; family Tenrecidae; genus Tenrec; species Tenrec ecaudatus. The sequence goes on along the minus strand of NC_134530.1, from coordinate 192,227,083 downwards.
CTTCTCCAGGAAAGGTCCTTCTTGACATGCATATAGTTAATGATGCTTTTGTCTTAGGGGAAAGACGTGGAAATAATGAATAGTAATTAATCATTATTCTCAAGGAAAGATCTGTTTGTACATTTTTCAGAAAGATAAATTTCTCAATATTGCAATATATAGGACATGTAATGCTTACATGTTCTTACGGAAAAAAAATTCTGTCTCAATTTATGCCAGCTTCCTGTTTAGTGGTGCAGTGAAAAGAAGCAGAGACATACCTCCAAGTTTAGAACATTTCAAGTAGGACAGGTACAGGATTCTTGTTCTTTTAAATAAGTCTGCAATGTTTTAAATTATACATTTGAACAGAATTACATAACATTGATGGGTAAAAATTGCATGTTATTTATTTTTAAATTGGCAGGTTTTAGTCAATAAGTATGCAAACACATTTCAAATAGATATGTGTAAACTCAAATTGATGTATAAACCAAACCAAATTCTCTGCCAACGAGTTGATTCCGATTCACAGGGGCCCTACGGGGTAGGGTAGAGCTGCTCATGAGGGCTTCTGAGACTGTGACTCTTTACAGGAGTAGGAAGTCTCCTCTTGATCTTGAGGAGAGACTGGTGCTTTCAAACTGCTGACCTTGAGGGTCACAGACCAAGACAAAACCACTACGCCATGAAATTATGTCAGACACAATATATCCAAAGAAGACCAAATACATTCCAATTTCAGTTAGCTTTCATCTTATTTGAGTTCATTAAATATTTACTATTACTCTTTCCATTTCTATTTCATATAAGAAATAGACTTATCATACAAATTGCATTTGTCAGCTTAAATATATGCAAGGTCTTAACATCTGTGCAACAAAGGTAGAAGCTACCAAGACTATAGATCGCTGATCTACAGAATAAAGTTCAGACTCATTAGCATAACCTGACACCCCCCCCCCCCGCTGCCTTTCCAGTTTCAAGGCTAGGTCATATCTTTTCATGAGTTTCTTAAGAATATTAAGCTACATAAACATACTTAAAAAAAACCAAAGCAATACATTTGGACACATAGTGTAACTGCAGAACAACCCTGTGAAGTGAAGACTTTAAAAGCAGATGAAGGGGGAAAGGCCTATCATTTTCAAAGGGATGAAAAGTACACTTAGCAGCAGCCAGGGTGGATGGATGTTAGAGGAGTGAACTAGTATCTTCAATGGCTCTGAAGAATAATGTCATCAACTAAAGTTGTACAGCTTGCAACAAAACAAAGCAACAACACACACAAAACAAACAAGTTGATCAATTTATTGGGATAAATTGGAAAGAATATACTTCAAGTGCATGTAACACAACCCCCTATGGAAAGGCTGAAGTACAAGGAGAGAGGAAACCCAAAGAGGAAAGTATGTGAATAAACAAACAATTCTAAATTATAAAAACCAACTATGATACTTTGTGGGGTTAAAAATAACTATAGATAAAACCACATTTACAATAGCAAAACTCACTGCCATCGAGACGATTCAGCCTCATAGTGAGTGACCCTACAGGGCCGAGTAGAACTTTTGAGTTTCTGAGATTTTAAATTTGTATTGGGAGCAGAAAATGTCATCTTTCTCCTGAAGAGGGACTGGTGAATTAGTAGTCCACTAGGTCACCACGGTTTCTCAAGAGTCGTAAAATACCATATAAATCAAAATAATCTAGAAACAGAACATTCAGAGATTCCTCTGTTGTTTGAAAAAGAAATGAGGCTATTGCTAGACTTTGATAAATCAATGTTCAGGCTAAAATTTCCTGAGTAGACATTAAAAGAAAGGTTATAGAGTGCACCACTTCTAAACTGTTATAGAAAACCCCCCACAAATGCAAAAATAAAATAAATAAAGACCACACACACACACACACACACACACAGAGAGAGAGAGAGAGAGAGAGAGAGAGAGAGAGAGAGAGAGAGAGAGAGAGAGAGAGAGAGAGAAACCAGGACAAAGAGAAAGCACAAAATAGTATGGTAGAAGAAAAGCTAAATATAGCCAGAATTATACGTAAATGTATTCTCTGGCATTACATAGGCCTTGCTTTCTTTGACCAGTCCAACTACATTACTAAGAAATATAAAAATATACTAGATAAGGCTCACACATTTGCAAATAAAACACAAATGGAAATAACTCAAGGATGAAAAAAAGAATAACAATGAAATAACAAAATATTTATAAGGAAATAATTAAAGTAATGCAGCTACAGGCTGCACTTACAGGAAGAAATGAAGAGACTTTGGAAGCTAATGAGCTAAATGTCCAATTTAGGAAGTTAGAAATGTTACAGCAGCACAAAGCTAGACTAAACGAACGAGAGTAAGTTTGTTAGCAGAAATTAATGGGGAAAATGGAAATGTACGTAAGATAAAGCCAATGAAGCCAAAGGCAAAGTAGGATTTTGGGAAAGATGGATAGATTGATAAAATTCTGGAAGCCTTAGAGAGAGAGAGAGAGAGAGAGAGAGAGAGAGAGAGAGAGAGAGAGAGAGAGAAGAGAAGAGAAGAGAAGAGAAGAGAAGAGAAGAGAAGAGAAGAGAAGAGAAGAGAAGAGAAGAGAAGAGAAGAGAAGAGAGAGAGAGAGAGACCATTCATAAGCAATGTTAGGAATGAAAGAGGAGCAGGTTAGAGATGTTCTACATGTGGGGTAATGTGCTAGTCTGGGTAATTTAGAGAAACAAATCCACAGAAACTCATATGTATAAGAGAGAGTTTTATATAAAGGCTAAGTGCGCATCAAGAAAACATCCCAACCCAGTGCTACCCAAGCCCACAAGTCCAACATTAACCTGTATGTCAAACACCAATCCACAAAGCCCTCCTCAATCACACAAAACACACCCTATGGCACCGACTGCAGGAGGAAAGCCGAGTCAGTAAATGTGTAAGCATCTCAGCACTGGCAGGGGTCTCCACACGGCTGCTCCAGAACCCAGGGCTGCATCGGGGTAGGTTCATGTGGCTTCTCCTCAAGGATGTCTTGTAGGAAGTAAGCATTGCCAGCTGAAGCAGGGAACTGGCTAAGGCAGCTGCACCCTGGTCCGACGATCACAAAGCAAAAGACCCGAGAACTCGAAAGGTGAGGCTCACCAAGCCATTTATCCCTCAGCCCTTCAATTAACCCCACGTGTGTTTATTGGTGAGCTTGGTACCATCAACTAACTCAGGTAGATTACCCAATAAATAAGGGAAGTTTGGACATAGCTAAGAAGCTGTGGAGCTGTTCACTACAGATTTGTAAGTAAGCATAAATAAGCCTGTTTACCTCGCTGACTGGCTACTTTGTCCCTATCAAAACCAAGCTCACTGCCATTGAATTGATTCCAATTCATAGTGCCACTGTAAGACAGGGTAGAACTGCCCCTGTGGATTTCCAAGATTAACTCTATGGGAGTAGAAAACCTCATCTTTCTCCTGGAGAGTGGTGGTTTTGAACTGCTGACCTCTCAGATCACAGGCAATGAGTAACCACTACACTACCAGGGCTCCCTGTCCCTATCAGGGATTGTGGATATGAAAAGAAACTTTGCTTCTGTAGGAAGGTGCTGTGGGGTTGGAAGAGAGAAAGAAGCCAGCAGTACCTAAGCAGAATCTTTGAGGTGAAAGATGTGTAACTGTCCACTACAGACTAGCAAATAAGCACAAATAAGCTAGGGCTTACCTTGCTTGTTGTGTATTAATCTTGATCATATGCCAATTAATTTGAAAATGTAGGAGACATGGGAAAGTATAACTTTCTAGAGAGTATAACTTAAAATTTCCCCAAAATATTAAAAAAAATTCAGTATAATACTAAAAAAAGCAAAAATAGTTTTAATTAAACCCTTCCTACAAAATCAAACCAAATATTAGCTACCACCCCAACCCACAGTCTCTGCCAAATGTTCAAGGATCAAAGTATCCCAATCTTCAAAAAATCTATTCCAGGTTATATAAAAAGAGAGTCTTCAATTTATAAGTTGGCTAAATTCTTCTGAAATCCAAACTCATAAGGACAAATGACACAAAAAATTAGACTCAATCTCAATTATGCACCTAGAGGCAATGATACTATGCTGAATATTTGCAACTGAATCCGTCAAATTGGGTTTATCTCTGAATTATAAGGTTATTTTAACCTTAGAAAACTGCTTACCCTAAATCACCGCATCAAGAGATAACCAAAAGCCCACTGCTGTGGGGTTGGTCCCAACTCACAGAACAGAATAATCATGCCTTATTCTAAAAGATGAAGACAGATACTGTGTTAAAGTTTAATATGTTTTCAAAATCACCATTCTCGGTGTGGTACGAAACAGGCGGTGGGGTAGGTTGGCAAACGATGGCCGTCGTAGTTTGCTACGCTTCCGCTCCAGAAACGGAGTCTGTTTTCCCTCTCCTAGACTGGGTCTCCCTCCGGAATCCCTGACCAGTGGTATACAGTGGAAGCCGTATTGTGTGGTTTCTGAGCCTCAACTTGAAAGGCCCTGAAGCTTCTGTTTTCATCTCGGAAGCCTTGACTTGTGTGCAAGAGAGAGATCCTGTTGGAGAGGCCAGGAGGCGGGAACAGCCTTGAGGGGAGGAAGCTCACCAGGGGAGAGCCTGGTGTTCCAGCCAGCTCAGCGAGAGTGAGGCCATCTGATGGTCATCCTGTCCCAATCGCAGCCAGCCCTGCTGACACCACCCACCCAGAACAGAGCGAGCCATCCCAATTAGACTCGAAGGCCAACTCAAGTTGTGGATGTTGTTAGATACCATAGAATAGATGAATAGCTTCCAAGGCGTAACACACTATGTACATAAGAACTGCATCGTAGAATTTGCTGTTTGCTTGTTTTTATTGTGTTCTTTGTGGAAAAGCGCACACTATAGTGGCACAGTAGTTAAAGCACTTGGTTGCTCAGTGAAAGGTTGGTGTGAACAGTACATCTGCCGCTCCATTGGAGAAGGATGTGACCGTCTGATTCAGTGCAGGTGACAGCCTTGGAACTCCAGTGGGGCAGTTCCAGTTTGTCTTCTAGGGTCACTATAATCCACTTGACATCAGCGAGTGTTTTAATCTTCATGGAAGCGGACCGTCAGGTCTTTCTCCAGGGGTTGGTTCCACTGGGTGAATTCAAACGGCCAACCTATTGATTAGCAGCTAAGTGTTAATCATTGCATGACCAGGCTTCCTTATAATCAACCCCTAGGTCACAGAGGGAAATGCTTGTTATTTTAAGTCATTATGCTTTGGATGCTTTGCTGCACAGCAGTAAATACCCGGTACAGTACATATAAAAAGTCCATAGTAATCATTATCCTAATGGCGAGACACTGGACGTCTCGCTGTAAGACCAAGACAGGCTAGGAGTGCTTCTGTCACCGTGTCTACTTACCTCCATACTGGAGGGCCTGACCACAGAATTGTGCAAAGAAACACAGGACATTAGAGCCTACGGATTGGAAAGAAAAACACCAATCATTAAACATAGCAAAATAATCTATATGTAAAGTCACTTGATGGAGTAAAAAAACTGAATTGTATTATTTTATGAAAGCAGCAGCTAGAAACTGTAAAAGTTTAAATGATACCTTTACAAACGCATAAAACTAAGCTTATAGAAATAAGTATAACAAAAGATATGCACGACATATATAACAGTGTAAGTTTATTGAGGACATTAAAGAGGACCTATATAAACATATACCATTTTATGCTGTAGAAGGCTCAATTTCATAAAAACATAAGTTCTACCCAAATTATTCTACCAGTTTCGTTCGATATCAATAAAATTATAATAGTGCTCCCCCCAAAATAGAAACTAATTTAAATAGTGTGGTAATTACATACCTAATTTGTTGTCAACTTGAGACTTAAGAGTGAAGGGGCGGAGTTTAGCCTGTCAACCAGGTGGCAGTTGACCTCATTTGGAGGCGCTAAGGAGATAGATAGCTCACTGGAGGTGGGACAGCTACACTCCCTGTATTCACTCCCTGTGAGACATTCCTGCAGACAAGACACATGGAGCTACACTAGCGCCCTGGAGCTGAAGGAGTCACGTGGAGACCCCTGCCAGCGCTGAGATGCTTTCACTGCCACTGGATCCACAAGACTTTCCACCCACTGACCTGTGATCTTCCTGCATTCAGCGTCATTGCATGTGCCTTGTGAGTCTGAAGAGGACTTTATAGATTGGTATCAGACATATGGGCTAATATCAAACTTATGGACTTGACCTGGACTGGGCTGGGATGTTTTCTCAATATTCAATTGCTCTTGTATATAAAGCTCTTTTTTATACACATCTGAGTGTCAATCAATTTGTGTCTCTAGTCTATCCAGACAAACACAACTAGGAAGTAGACTGCCACATCTTTTCTGTGTGTGTGTATGTATACATATACACACATGAATGCACACAATATATGTATAGAAATATTTATTATTAAATGAGAGAGAAAGGAGCCAAGAATAGCCTAATGACAAACCAGGTTGGAGTGTGGAGAGGTACTTGCCTTATCAGATATTGTCTTGGTATCTAGTGCTGCTATAGCAGAAATACCACAAATGGATAGCTCTGGGGAACAGAATCTTATTTTCTCACAATTTGGGTGACTAGAAATCTGAATTCCAGGCCCCAATGTAGGGGAAGGCTTTCCTTTCCCCCGAGGAAGGCTCCGTCTTTAGCATCTGTTCTAGAGTTCTTTGGCGATCTTCATGTGGCGTGGCACCTTGCTTCTCCCTCTCTGTGCTTGCTACTCTGCGTCTAGTCACCTTGGTTTCTCTCTCAAAGGTGATCGATTAAGATATACTCGACGCTGATAAGATCACATGAATATAATAAAGAAAACCATATTCCCAGATGGGATTATGCCCACAAGTAAGCCAGTGCTGTGGGGTCAAGTCCAACTCGCCTCAATTCTTTGAGTCAAACCAGACCTGCTCTCCAGGGCTGTCCAGGCCGGAGTCTTTCTGGAAACTGACCACCACACCTCTCTCCTGCGGAGGCTTCAAGGCACAACCTCAGTTAGCAGTTGAGTGCTTAACCACTGCACCACCAGGAACCCTTCCCATAAGTATAACGATAAAACCCCAAATGCACTGCCATTGAGGCCACCCTAGCACATGGGGACCCTATATGAAAGATGAGAGTGATGCCTTTGGGGTTCGGAGGCTATAAATCTTTACAAAACCCAAACCCAAATCTTTCTCCCAGGGAGAAGCTGGTGGATTTGAACTGTTGAGCGTGTGGTTAGCAGCCCAACGTCTATCTCTCTAGACCACCAGGGATCCATCAGTGTAGGGGTTAGGAGTACAACACACATTTTGGGGAGACACAATTCAATCTATCATGGATATTGAGGCGTTATAAATGTGGAGGAGCTTGGAGTGTGGCATTGGCTCAAGAATAGACAAGCTGAATCAGTAGAATGAAAGAAAGGACCGTAGACCCACACGATGGGAAATGTTGGAGGAGCCTCCACAGGCCAGGCACGGGGTAAGGATCAATAAGCTGTGCAGGGACAATTGTTTCTTGAAAAGGACATGGTTCTTTATCTCGCATGGGGAATCCCTGAGTGCCCCAGCCCACTCCGAGGGACCTCAGAAGGCCGGGCTAGTGATCTGCTTCACAAGGGTCTCCTCTTGAAAAGCCTAGGGGGGCAGTTCTTCTCTGCACAGAGGAGGTTGCACAAATCAGAGTCAAGTTGAGGGCAACTGACAATTCCTCACACCATCCCTCCAAAATCAATTCCAGCTGGATTCGTTACTTAAACGTAAAAGGCTAAACTATAGCACGTTTAGCATATAGGAGCCCAGGTGGTACTGTGGTTAAAAGCAATCAAATGCTAACCAAAATGGCAGAGGGTTGAACCCACCAGTTGCTCTGCAGAAGAAAGTGAGGCAGTAGGCTTCCAGAAGGATCACAACCTTAGAAGCCCTATGGGGCAGTTCTAGCCAGTCCGCCAGGGTTTCTGTGAGCTTCCATTGAGTCAGTAACAATGATTTTTTTGGCTTATGATCTTAGAGTAGGAAAGAATTTTTTTAAACTTTTGTTGAACCCATTAAAAAAATAAATCATTTTCTTGGGGGCCCTTATAGCTCTTATATACAATCCATACATCAATTGTATCAAGTATATTTGTACTTATGTTGCCATCACCATTTTCAAAACATTTTCTTTCTACTTGAGCCCTTGGTATCAGTTCCTCTTTTTCCCCTCCCACCCCCACCCTCATGACCCCTTGATAAATTATAAATTATTATTATTTTCATATCTTACGTCATCTGCTGTCTCCTTTCACCCACATTTCGGTTGTTTTTCCCCTTACAGGATGGGAGTTATATGTTGATTACTGTTATCGGCTCCCCCTTTGTGATATTGAAGGTTTATTGTGCCAACCTGGCCGATAAACACATGTGGGATTAATTGAAGGACGGAGAGATAAATGGCTCGGTGAGCCTCACCTTTTCGGTTCTTTGGTCTCTTATTCTCTGATGGTCAGAACAGTGTGCAGCCTTAGCCAGTTCCCTGCTTTAGCTGGCAAGGCTCACTTCCTGCGAGGGGTCCCTGAGGAGAAGCCACATGGACTTACCCTGATGCAACCCTGGGTGCTGGAGCAGCTACATGGAGACCCCTGTCAGCACTGAGATGCTTATACACTCACTGATTGGGCTTTCCTCCTGCATTCAGTGTTATTGCGTGTGTTTTGCGAGTTTGAGGAGGATTTTGTAGATGGTGTCAGATATATGGGTTAATGTTGGACTTATGGGCTTGAACTGAACTGGATTGGGGTGTTTTCTTGATGTACACTTACCTTTTATATAAAACTCTCTCATATACTTATGGGTTTCTGTGGATTTGTTTCTCTAGTCTACCCAGACTAACACATTATGCTCTCCACTCTGACTCCCCTTGTTCACAATGATATGATTATTTGTTTTGTGTCTTCTGATGCCTGATACCTGATCCTGTCGACACCTCATGATTACACAGGCTGGTGTGCCTATTCCATGTGGGCATTGTTGCTTCCTTGCTAGAAGGCCACTTGTTTAACTTCAAGCCTTTAAGACCCCAGACGCTATATCTTCTACTAACTGGGCACCATCAGCTTGCTTCACCACATTTGCTTATGCACCCATTTTGACTTCAGTGATCGTGTCAGGAAGGTGAGCATCAGAGAATGCCAGGTTATTTATTAGAACAAAGTGTTCTTGCATTGAGGGGAGACTTGAGTAGAGGTGCAATGTCCATCTACTTACTACCTTAATGCTTAACATATAAATATATGTACATAGACCTATATCCCTATGGTTATATATTAATGTATTTACACATATACATACCTATATTTGTACCTCTGTAAATGTGTTTTGCCTCCTAGTTCTTTCCTTTATTTCCTTTTACTAGGGAATACTTTTTTAAAAGAAGATTTTAAAAACATAAACCCAAAAGGAAAAAAATGGCATTAAAAAGAAAACAACTGAACAAACCCAGAACTCGTTAGGAGACGATTCTGACTCATAGCAGGTTTACAGGTCAAATGTTAGTGGGCCCCAAAGAGTTTCCAAGTCTATAAATCTTTACCAAAGAAGCCTACCACATCTTTCTGCCAAGAAGTGGCTGGTGGGTTTGAAATGCTGATCTTTCAGTGAGCAGTTGACTGCTTAACCCTTGTATTACCAGGGCTTCTTTTGTAAAACATAGCTGATAAATAATTTATATCCAGAATAGAAGATAACCTATCAAAGCAAAAGGTTCAGTTGTAGAATGTTTGCTTGCCTCGTGTGCTGGAGACGTGGGTTTGATTCCCAGCATGTGCACCTTATCATAGCCACCATCCACCTGCCAGTGAAGGCTTGTATGACATGAAGTTGCTGAGCAGGTTTCAGCAGAGCTTCCAGACTAAGATGAACTTGAAAGAAAGACCTGGTAATCCACTTCGGAAAAGTCAGACAGTAAAACTGGATGTCTTTGAATGGTCTGACCTGTAATTGATCCTGGGGACAACAATGGAGCAGACAGTGACTAGTTCTATTGCGAATGTGTCGGGGACTGACTCCACCAAGCTTCACAGCAGTGACAACGACAAAGAAGACACAGACAGCTCAATAGGAAAATGGGGGAAATCTCTAGAACAGGCACTTCACAGAAGAAACCTGAACACTCAGTAAGCATAAGGAAAATGCTAAGCCTTATTTGTGATGGAGAAATGTCAATTTAGATTGCGTGACATCATTACACTACCAGTGTAACTGAAGCTAAAAAAGCTGACAACCTCAAGTATAGCCAAGGATGACGGCACTAGGAACGCTCATATTCAACTGATAGGAATGCAAATTGGTATAATCATTTTGGAAAACCTTTGGCATTATCCAATACAATTTAAGAGGAACAGAATTCATTACTAGAAATCTATTGCTAGATATACCTTAGAGAAACCTACATATGAGGGGGTACCCCCAGAAAACTGTTTTCTTTCAAAGTTATATATTTCAGTTATTTTTACAAAACACCCTGATCACCTTCAAAGTACTCTCCATTACACTTAATACATTGATCAAATCTGTGATTCCATTCTTGGAAATATTTTTCAAACTCATCTGTTTGGATGGCTGGCAGCACTCCCTGTTCTTTTTCTTCCCCTTTTTTTCTACTTCATCAAATTGCTGTCCTTCTGCACTCACGGAAACAAAAAGAAGTTGCACAGAGTGAGGTCAGGTGAGTAAGGTTCATGGGACAAGAGAGGCATTCTGGTTTTTGCCAAATCTGGTGCACTGAGATGCCTGTGTGAGCAGGTGCATTGCTGTGGTGGTAAAAGCAGTCCCCTGTCTGCCACAAATCAGGCCTTTTTTGTGTGCACACTGTTACGCTATATTTTCAGAAACTCTAAATAGAAAGCTTGATTAACAGTCTGACCTGGAGGAATGACCTCCAAATGTCCACATTTTCATCCATTCAGGGAGTTGACAGGCATTCAGAATGAGGTTTGTCATCAATCAACATTTCAGCTTTTCTGAAACAGGAAAGCTACTTGTACACGTGAGTTTTTCCCATAGCGCTGTCCTTATAAGCTGAGTTCAACATCACAACAGTTTCTGTGGCATTTTTTCCCGAGCAGGAAAAATTTCACTGCCACATGCTGTTCTCTAAAGTCTACCAAAACAAAAAGTGAGGTGCAAATGAAATGACTTTTATGACAAAATTCACTGTGACCAGAGAGAACCTTCCCAGGAGACACCACTCAGAGTGAGTTGCTAGATGCTCGCTCTAGTGGGAAAAAATATGAAAGTGCTACTCAGCACAATTCCATTTTTTGGGGGGTGGTGTGACACCCCCACGCATGTCTACTGGGAGCATGTACAAAAACAATCAGAGTAGTATGATTAGAAAAAGCCAAATTTGAGAAACAACCTAAATAAATATCAATGTTAAATGTAAATGAATTATGATATATTTCATACAGTGGTCAAAGTGAACAAAATACAAATAATATGTTCTTAGGAGCATAATGTTGAGCAAAAACGCAAGTCATAGATATATGTATACTGTATGATTCCATTTCATACATTCCACAGTCTGGTTCCTAATGGACATTTTCTGCTGTAACTTTGAATTTTGAGTCATGCCTCTTTACTGAAGACTTTCCTCCACCTGAATAATTAAGGGGGACTCTATTTTGAGAACAAACCTTGTTTGAAATCACTAGTCACTCTTTGGAAGAAAGAGGCAACATTCTACAGCAGAACTCTTTTCTGCTGTACACTTTCAGTCTCAGAAGTCCACAGGGGCAGGTCTACCCTGTCCTACAGGGTTGCTAGGAGGCGGAATCAACTCGATGGCAATGCGTTTGGGTTTCTTGGCTATTTTGAGAAGACAGTTCTTCCCCAGTGTTTTCCAAGCCATGGCTTATGCACGAAGAAGTTGGGTAATGAAAAAGGAAGACAGAATGACTGATGAGTGGATGCCTGTGGCGCTAGCAAATAATGTGTGGGCTGCCAGAAGAACAAGCCAATCGTTCTTAGAAGAAATACAGCCAGAATGTTGGCCCTCTAGCATACCGAGCCTGGATAGTAACCTTTTCTAGAGAATGCTCTACGGAAGCAGGGATGTGATGTGCTTAATTGGTGTGTCACTAGCGCTCTTTACAATAGTGATTGTAAACAACTACGCCCCAACATATCACCAACTCTTTTCATCACAAAAATGCCTGTGACCATTCCAACGCCTCCCGACTTGAGGGGCCGTGTGATGCAACAGTCGTGGAAGTGCAAAGAAAGGGCAGTTTTAACTGCATTTGTAACACGGCCGCCGCTTCTCCTTGGTAGTTACGGATTATAAAGGGGGGCAAACACTGGACATGTGCGTCCTGAGCCATTGCTACTAGGGAGACGAGAACAGGGGATGGTTACTCCAGGCCCCTCTGCACAGCCTTCTAGAGCCCTGTGTTATGTGTATTTCTGTTTCACTATGAAAATCCGGTTGGCTTGCAGTCAGTTCCAACTCATAGTGACCCCTAGAGAGTCACTGGCCTCCGTGGTATTTTCAAAGACCTGTATTTCTTAAGCAAATTGGCAGCCCCTGAATTGCCAAACCTGTTGGCAGCTATGCGTGTTAACTGTTTACACTACCCAGGGTCTCTTCTATTTAAATGCTTGTTATTTGTCTTTCTCAGAACAATTACATGCAGTATTTTTTAACAATAAAACACCGACAGAGAAGGGTTTGCCATTTCCTGTTCCTGGGAAATATATGACTGTAAATTTCTATGACCTTTAGCCCCACCGTGCTGTCTTCTACACTTTTTAATAAATTGGTTGTTATGAACCTGTGCATTTAGCCTCTTTTCCGTGGCTTCCTGGTGCACTGTGGGTGTTACTTTAGCACTCTACAAAGCAAACTCGCCAATAGATGAATCTCCTCTGACGTTTTCCATCATCTACCGTAGAGGGAGCTTCTGAAAGTTCGTGGAATGAAAAGATAATGGAATTTTCCCACCAACATTGGGAAGCCCCACCTATTGTTGATTCATAAACAATGAGTTTGTAGCCAACTGCCTTCTGCCCATGCTACAGTGCTGCTAATGTCACACAGGTCCTTCCTCTGTAAGTCCATCCCCTGCCTTGCGCTTCGGGACACCAGCGTAGCACTGCAGCATTACCCTGGGGGCCACTCGCCAAATCACTATTGAGAAGCACAAAAACGCAAAACAGCCACCCGCCCCACTAGCTAGACTGTGACAGGACTCCTGTGGGCAGCGTGAACCAGGCAGCATCTTGCGCCACCTCAGCGGGGGACATACACATATATTTGACGTTTTTCGTTTTCCACAGCCCTGCACATGCCCACAAATCATCACTCAAGTGTGAGCACTGATTTTGGGATTAGAAACAAATGTGAGCAAGTAGGCAAACCCACAAATCCTCAAAATAGTGAGGCTCCACTCTCTTTTACAAAAACATATGGATGTGTGAACTCATTATGAAAGCTCCTCCCACTGTCTTAAAAAGAGGCCCTTTAAAAAAAAAAAGAGGCCCTTTTGCAAGTGGGGGGCTGTGAAACCTAAGCTCCCCTAGCCTCACAGGGAATCAGCTGGAGGGCTTGATAAATGTTTATTGAATGAATGAATGAACTAAATATGAGACATGTTTGCATGCTGGGAATGTTGCTCATGGAGTAGAAATTGTTCATCTTATCCTATCCATCTGATCCTGAGTGAAGTATCTTTTATGAATTCCATGCTCATCAAATTAGCTGAATATAAAAGTGTCCCCCCTCCGCTATCGATGTCTTGATCCAGGAGAGGCGGTGCTGTGGCCTCGGAGAACGCACACTTCCCATCGCAGAGAGAGAAGTGCTGGTCTTATTTGACTATCAGGCTCTTGGGAAACTGGTTTGTGTGGTTGAGTCGTGGGGACCAGACACCTAGGAATCCCAGGATAGACTTTATGAAGCTGAAGCCCATACTCAGAAATGTGGTGCCCCAAGGTTACCACCAGCCAGCGTGGCTTCCCCAGGGAGAAGCATCTAACTCATGAAGCTCATGACAAACTGCATCTCCCAACACTCACACCCTACAGTCACCACCAGGAGTCAGTTCAGGGCCACAGGGACCCTCCAGGACAAGGGAGAACGGCCCCTGTGGGCTTCCAAGACTGGAACTCTTCAGCAAGCCAGTGAGCAACTGCTGCCCCGCCAGGGCTCACTGCAACTCGGGCAGCTCAATATAATGTTCTGCTGGGGTGAGGATTACAGAGGAACTGGATTTTAATGCGATGAGGTTAAAGAGGGTGGCGAGGCCGCCCTATTTCCATTTTCTTTCTATACTTTTAATGCTGTTTGCATAATAACTCCAAATTATAAAAAAATATTGCTTGGCACTCTATGAGCTAATAAAAGAATGTTTTACCACTGTACTTTCCTAAAGAGTTACAGTCTCAGAAACCCACAAGGGAAGTTCTACCCTGTCCTATACAGTCACTGTCAGTCAGAATCCACTCAATGACAGTGAATTTGGTATGGAATAAGCAGTTCTTAAGCCCTGTAGTACATGCCAGTCAGTTCCTAAATGTATTCAGCATTCTCCTAACAATGAGAGATTTGTACTATAGCCCATAATCCAGGATAGAGTGTAGGTCTCTGCTTTTGCAAGATCTTCAAGGTGGATAGTTACACCCACTCTGGGAAATACTGCTCTAACATTTCCCCCACCCCCTCCCCCCAAATTCAAGCTCACTGCCATGGAGTCAATTGTAACTCCCTTGCCCTGTGTACTTACTTTATGGGATTAGAAAGCCTCATCTTTCTCTCGCAGAATAGGTGGTGGTTTCGAACTGCTGATGTTGTGGTTAGCAGCCCAACATGCCATCAGGGCTCCTCTGCTCTAGAACACAAAGCAGTCAAGAGCAGAAGCCCTGTAGCAGTCGTTCAAAAACTACCCAGGATGGGACATTGCACCTAAGACTTTAAGAGTCTAGTCAGATTCTTTACTTCTTCAAGTTTCGACTGCTTCCGGGAGAAGGGAGAAGAGATGGGATTCGCTTCACCCCTGACCGTTAGGAGACATCCTATGTTCTTATGGAATGTTTAGGGCTAAAGCTGAGAGATCATGGAAGCCCAGCTTCCCCATTTGGAACATGGGGAGCCCTCTCATATGGTCACACAGCTAGTGAGAGACGTGTGGACTCAGGAATGGGGTCTGGATGTTATTTTTAGGTGTAAGAAATTCCGATCTAGAGACTGTCAAGGAAGCTAGCCAGCGAGGCAGACCTCCCTCCCAGATGGTTTACAATAGGAATTCCGAGCCTCGCCATTCAGCCAAACGAACAGCTGCCAACAGTTGGAGACAACTGTCAGTTCTTAGACTGTTGAACTCTCTGAAATCTTGCAATTAATGAGGGAACGACTGGACCTCCTGGTCCCATCCATCACTCATCAGAAGATGATGGGGAAAACCAGCTGTCACATGCAAGCGTCTTCCCGGTGAGAGCAGACGTTGGAGTTGGCAAAGGGGTGAGAACCAATCCAGCAAGTTGGCATTTGGAAGAAGGACCCCAGGAGAGCTGACCTTGCCTTTGCTCGATTCCTGTCCTAAGGAGGAAGATGAACGAAAGACAGGAAGACATGGCAAAACACGCCAAGAATGTCCCGAATACATTTCTCCAGGGGAAAGCAGGACAGTGTAAAAAAGCGATAAGAGGCTCTCTGGAGGGATGAATAGGTCACTTCCCCTGGGAGGAAACAAGTGTTGGGGATTAGGCGTGGGAGAGACTTTGACCGGGTAACCTTTTGTACGTCTAGGCTTTTGAAGCTTGTGAATCTTAAATCGCTCTCTCTTTAACCACTATATTAAAAGAAGAAAGAGGAAGGAATGTGGCGAACTTAGTTGAAGCGATGGCATTTAGAAACAATCACGTTGGCATCAAGGATCTGATCGCTCAGAAGAATATGGCCCTCGCGTGGGTCTTCTACACAGATGGAGGCGGCGTGCAGAGGGGTACCACCTGGAGGGGAGCACCGCTCTCTGACGCTGGCTAATGCACCTCTTACAGCAAGTGCCAAATACCTTTCTGAAGTGGGTTTTATTTTAGGGGAAGGATTCTGTATAAGCTGAATTATCTTTGAACAGCTATCATCTTGCTGTCTGTTTCAATATTACAAGGCTCCTCTCTTGGCCAACACCCCACAGGTAAGACTGGCATGAGAATGACTCCTGATCTCTCACTTCAAAGGGGAGAGGAGAATCCCCATCAGAATTAACCCAACGGGGAGGTCACACATGCTTCCAAAGTGAGATTTTTTTCCTACTAATTCTGACGCCAACCCCTCCCCCCCACCCATGGCACTGGATACTTCTCTGTTGGGTTTGGTAATTCACGGCAATGGCTACACTAAACTCATGACACTGGAGTTTATTAAGGATGTAGGATCAGAACTGCTGAGGATACAGTTCTTTCTCAGGGCAGCCTCCTTCCTCTCAACTGTGCTACAGGCAGCCCTGTCTCTAGCCCTTGGCCCCTCAGCCTGGCTTCTACCCTCTCGAGCAAGTATTGCAAAGTTCTTTTAGCTCGGCCAATAAGGAGTACTTGAAAGCACCCCGCTCCTCCAGCAAGCCTCCTGCTGGAAGGCACCCAGCCTTTTCACTTTGTGGGCCAGGAATCCACTGCTCTGTCTCATGCTGGGTGCCCTTTCGATCTTACACAGCTGAGCATTCTAACGTGGGGGGTGAGTTCAGTTCTAGACCTGAAAGGTAACTAAGGACCATAGTCTCAGGAGTTTCACCTGTCTCTATCTAACCAGTAAGTCTGGTTTCATTTAAGATTTAGGCCTTTGGGCCACAGTTGCCCGCCCCCCCCCCCCCGCCCCACCATGCTATCTAGGACCTTTTAATGTAATTATTTACAAAGCCGCTGCTGGTGCTCGCTGGACACTGTCTAGTTCTTCTGGCCTCAGGGTCAAGGAGGCTGATGTTTGTGTGGTCCACTGTGTTAAACATTTCTATATGTCTTTTGATTTTCATCATTTCTCTTTCCTCTAGATTGGGAGACAACAATGGTTGCCCCTCAGATGGCTGCTCAGGAGCTCTTAAAACCCAGTTGGTACTCATCAAAATAGGAACGCCAATTGACCTTGCTGTTCCTGAGACTATGGTCCTGATCTCTCCCAGGTCCAGGTTCTGATTCCCTAAGGTGTTTGGTCAAGTCTAAGAAGTTATCATAGCTTGGTCCCCTGTGTGCTTCTCCACATTCAGGGATATGTTCACAGCAAAAGCAAGTACGCACAGACAAACGTCTTCTGTTAAATCTATCATGGGTACACTCTCCCAGATCTGTTCAGCCCAAATGTCTATCCAATCATCTGTTCCTAGGTCGGCATTGTGTATGTAACAGTATGAGCCTCTGTTGCCTTTAACTCTTGCGAATCTCCCTGCTTCCATCAGTTTTTTACTGGCCTCCTCTTACTGTGTGTTGCCTTCCCCTTCACCCAATTCACATGGGTGTACCCTCTACTGGCTCTGCTTTCTTGAGGGCAGTGAGATACCCCTTCCCTGTTTCTCGATGAATGTAAGTGGAGCAGAATAGCAAAGTGGACCAATCTCCATGTTAGAATTTCATCCATCCTCTTGCATAGGCCCACCCCCTCAAGGGTGCCAACCACTCTGTTTACATCATTAGCAAGCTCTGTCTCCCCTGGATGGGCCACATTTGCATAGCCCTACCCAGTCAGGAGTCAGAATGGACTCAATGGCAGTGAGTTGACCCAGTTATTTGGTGGGGTTGCAAAGATGACAGCTACAAGGGTCATAGCAAGTAACTCGTGGAATTGCACCACACAACATATTCTGCTCCCATTGTGAGGTGCTGTGTATGGAAGCAATAGCAATTGCGTGCTAAAATATCCACAGAGATTTAAATATCTCTACAGACAGATATCGGAGCCCTGGTGGCACAGTGGTCACGTGCTCCACTGCTGTCTGAAAGGCTGCGGTTTCAGTGTACGAGTGTCTGCGTGAACAAAGGACCTGTCCACCTGCCCCCTGAATCGCACAACCTCTAGGACCCTCTGGAGGGTTCTTCCCTGTCACATGGCTATGAGCCCAAATTGTCTGCACAGCACGCAACGCCACCACCAACACACATACAGTATGTAGCACACACACAAACACACATACAATATTTGCAGAATATTATATATGTTTAGGAGCCTGGTGGTGTAGTGGTTACTCGTTGATCTTTGATCTGCAAGGTCAAAGTTTGAAATGACCAGCGCTCCTCGGGAAAAAGACTGGGTTCTCTACGCCCATTAGCAGTTCTGGTCTGGGAAACTCACACGGGCAGTTCACAGCAATGCCTGTCGGGTTGCTATGAATCAGCATCAACTGGATGGCGGTGAGTTAATATACACATGTATTGAGCTCCTGGGTTCAGATACTTTACACGCCCAACTTGGCTGCTTACCACAAGGGAGGTGGTTCAGTTGCCCTCAGCGGTGACTCAGTAGAAAGGCCTACTGGTCTGCTTCTGAAAAGGGAGCCCTGAGAAGCCTGTGAGACACTGTTCTGCTCTGACGCACATGAGCTCACCGAGAGTCAGAGATTCAGGGGCAACTGGTTTTGATATTGTTATCCATCCGAGGACCAGTTGCCCCAGAGTCAATTCCCATCCACGGCGACTCCCCAGCTTGCAGAGTAGAACTAAGCACCATAGGGTTTCACAGCTGTGACCCTCAGCTTTCAGAGGTAGATCATCAGGTCTGACTTCTGGAGCACCTCTGGTGGATTTGAACTGTCAACCTTTTGCTTAGTAGCTGAAGGATTAATCATTTCTGCTACCCAGGACTTCTATCAAAATATTATACATAATGTTTCCATTAAATAAATATATATCTTTAATATACATATAGACATTTACTTAAAAACATCATTTTATTAGGGGGCTCATATAACTCTTATCACAATCCATGCATACATCCCTATATCAAGCACATTTGTACATTTGCTGCCCTCATCATTCTCAAAACATTTGCTTTCTCCTTGAGCCCTTGGTATCAGCTCCTCAATTTTTCTCCTCCCCTTATGCACCCTTGATCATTTATAAATTATTATTTTGTCATGTCGTACACTGTCTGACATCTCCCTTCTCCCACTTCTCTGTTGTCCATATATATATGTATATTATATATGTGTATATATATATTTATATACACATTTATAAGATGTTAGCTGTGCCTGAAAAAATGTTGACCCGTTGCTATAGCAACAAAACCTATCCTAGGTTCCATTTGTATTATCTGAGAACGACGTCAGTTATTAAAACTGTGTATTTGATTGAGCACCATGCTTCCTGGGTGTCAGGGCTCTTATCTTCCGTAAGAGAATCAGTGAAAGTGGGTCTGTGGACTGCAGGGAGACTCGTTGTTGGTGCCATCACGCTGGTTCCGACCCACAGCAACCCCACGCTCAACAGAAACACTGCCCTGCCCTGCACCATTCTCACCATTGTTGCTGTACCTGAGCCCACTGATGCAGCCACTGTGGCAACCCATTGTGTCCAGGGCTTTCCTCTTTTCCACTGCACCCCTCCACTTTACCAAACACGGTGGCCTTCTCCAGGGACCGGTCTCTCCTAACAGCATGCCCAAAGTATGTGATATGAGGTCTCACCATTAGTGTTAGTCCAGGAAGACTAGAGAAATAAATTCCTAGACACTCATATGTGCATAAGAAAGAGCTTTATATAAAAGCTTCTCATGTATTAAGAAAACATTCCAGATCAAATCCCTAAGTCTGATATTAGCCAATATATCTGATACCAGTCTATAAATTCCTCTACAGACTCGTGCAACACAGGCAATGATGCTGAACGCAGGAAGATCACAGGCCAGTGGGTGGAAAGTCTTGTGGATCCAGTGGCAGTGGAGGCATCTTAGCACTGGCAGGGGTCTACACTCAGCTCCCCCAGCTCCAAGGCTCTGGCTGCTGTCAGCATAGCTCCATGTGGCTTGTCAAAAGGAAGAGGAAGCAGAGAGAGAATGTATCTGGCCCCCAGTATGCTATTTATTTGCGTATTGATCGAGCTGTGACCTGACTGACAGGCTAGACTGCACCCATTCACAATAGATAGATGATGTGACTATCACACCATCCTTGTCTCCAAGGAGCACTCTGGCTGTATGTCCTCTTGGCAGTCCATGGTGCTTTCAGCACTCTGCCAGCAGTGGGTGGACACAGGTTTCAGAAAGGAGGTTTCGGCTCACAGAGATGCCGACTGGTCGGTGACCAACCCTTCTTCCGTCAACATGAGAATATTCTTCTCCTTAAGGAACATAGGACCTCATTTCATTCCCGCTGACATTCCCCATAACCAGCCCATCCCCGAGACCTCCGGAACAGCCATGCTCTCACCAGCTAGGTCTGCGCACAGCGTGGGCAGACATTTAATTTTTAAGAAAAACATTTCAGAAACCGAGTATCATAAGGAATCAATTCTATACAGGGTGATGTCAAATGGATAGGAAGTAACTGAGGTTGCATGTAGGCTATAGCAATGGAGATGGCGTGCAGCATGGGAGCGACACTCAAGAGGCAGGAGGGATGGCATAGCAATGTAAAACACAGACTCTGAAGCCAGGCTACTTGTGTTTGTACCCAGCCACAACACTTAATTAAGAACTTAGCCTTTAGCAAATTACTCATTCTCTTGTACCTTGGTGTTTCCATCTGGGAAATTGGGCTAACAGTAGCATGAACCTTATATAGATTTATTAGCAAGACTGAAATGAATTCATTCATTTATTTATTTTTATATAAATAAAATTTATTGGGGGCTCGTACAACTCTTATCACAATCCATCCATCCATCCATTATGTCAAGCACATTTGTACATTTGTTGCCATCATCATTCTCAAAACATTTGCTTTCTGCTTGAGCCCTTGATATCAGCTCCTTGAAATGAGTTCATTTATAAGGTATCTGAAATCTCTATTGATCAATGGTAAGTACCACTATAGGAGAATCTATTAGGGACTGTCATTCTACACAGAAACGTTTGGCAATGTGGTACAGTAGCCTATGCTACCGTAGCCCTGGCCTCTAGGTAATGCGTTCAAGGTTATATTCTATGAGGGTTTGACCACGCATTTGGTAAGACTGCTCTCAAGAAAATCCACTTCTCCTCTCTTAATTCCACTTGGCAATTGTCATGCCTACAAATCTGGCTTCCCGGGTATCCTGGATTCTAGGAAACCAAAACTCAAAAGCTAAACTCACTGCCATTGAGTCAATTTCAACTCACAGTGACCCTACAGGACAGGCTAGAACTGCCCCTGTGGGTTTCTGAAACTCTTAAAAGTAGAAAGCCTCATCTTTCTCCATCGGAGTGGCTGGTGGTTTGAACTACTGGCCTTTTGACTGGCAGACCAACCCATAACCACTATAGCAGCAGGGCTTTTTGACCTGCGGGAAAGGAGAGTGATATTCTGAGACACACAATACAGGTCACCTGTATTGTACCAGAAAAGGACACCTTTCTATAAAAGGTATGGATTGGCATTCTGGTTTCCACGGTCCTCTCACGTGAGTGTTCCCTGAGTCTGCATGCCTCAGGGGATACTCAGCGAGGCTAGTTTCTGGACATCCTTGACTGACGCAGTGCGCTTGCACCTTGTCAAAGCTGCCAAGGAAATTCACCAAGGAACACAGCAACCCAGAGGTGTCTTCCCCAAGCAAGGCCCTGACACTTCTCCTTCATTGTGAGGGCCTTTGGACTTCAGCATGGTTGCAAAACACTGTGGTCACTTTGCTTAACAAAAATGCCCCACCCGCTAGCAGGGGCACAGGGCACTAAGCCACCCAAGGGGAAGGTATTGTTTATATCTCCACAGGGAAAGAGGGGCCACACTTCAACCAGTGCTCCAAGATGTGGATGCAACATGCTGGCATGGAGTAGGGGACCAGTGGACAGGTCTGAGGGGCCGGTCCCAATCCCAATTATGTGAACACCTGCCTCACCCCCCAGAAGAATTTATTTCAGAGGGCAGCACTGAAGCTGCAGCTCAGGGAGAGGGACATGTCTGATCAGAGCACAAGGGAGCAAATGAAGGGGGAGGAAGAGAGAGTGCAGCACATCCTGGCCCACCAAGCCTTGAGGACGATATTCCCGCTTAGAGCAGCCAATCCACAGAGAAGACCATATGGCCGGCCCCACTATGAGACACGACATCCCTCACTGACCCATAGCCTTACATGGGACAACACTGGAGACAGTGTGGGAATTCGCCTGATCTGATCCCACCACACGGAGGCAAAACACTATGGGCGTGGACCAGAACAGCAAGGGGAACAGAGCAACAAAGTCCTCAGTGAATACCAAAAATAGACTTTGGGGTCAGGGCTTGATGCCCCATCAGACTTGACCAGAAAACACTCCTAAAGGGCAACAAACAGTCCTTGAACTAACTACAAGCTTTACTTTCTTAGTATTGTGTGTGTGTGTGTGTGTGTGTGTGTTTGTCATTGGCTTGTTGTTATTGTTGTTGTTTTATTTTATTTTGCTGCTTGGTTTGGCTCTGTCTTGTTTTTGTGCATAATATTATCCCCACAGGTCTGTCTAAATAAGATAGGCTGGATGAACAATCTGGAGGAGAAAACAACAGGACTGACAGTTCTGTGGGTACATCAGAGAGGGGGAGGTAGGGGGAAAGGTAGTGGTGTTAACAAACCCATGGACAAGGGAACAACAATTGATCCAAATCTGTGGTGAGAAGGGTGTAGGAGGCCTGGTAGGGCATGACCAAGGGTAATGTAACCAAGAGGAACTATTGAAATCCAAATGAAGGCTGAACATGATAGTGGGACAAGGGGAAAGTAAAAGGAAATAGAGGAAAGAGCTAGGAGGGAAAGGGCATTTATAGAGGTCTAAATAAAGGCATGTAAATATATTTATATATGAGGATGTAGAAATAGATCTATGTGCATATATGCATAGATTTAGTATTAAGGTAGCAGATGGACTTTGGGCCTCCACTCAAGTACTCCCTCAGTGCAAGAATACTTTGTTCTATTAAATTGGCATTCCATGATGCTCACCTCCTGACACAATCAACAAAGACAAAGCCGGTGCATAAGCAAATGTGGTGAAGAAAGCTGATGGTGCCCAGCTATCAAAGGATATAGCATCTGGCGTTTTAAAGGCTTGGAGGTAAACAAGTGGCCATCTAGCTCAGAAGGAACAAAGCCCACATGGAAGAAGCACGGCAATATGAAGTGTTGAAGGGATCAGTTATTAGGCATTAAAGAACAAAAAAATCATATCATTTTGAATGAGGGGGGGAGTGCGAAGTGGAGACCCAAAGCCCATTGGTAGGCAATTGGACATCCCCTTAAGGAGGGTTGTGGGAAGGAGACAAGCCAGTCACGGTGCAGTGTAGCAACGATGAAACATACAACTTTCCTCTAGTTCCTAAATGCTTCCTCTACCCCAACCCCCAACTCCCACTATCATGACCTCAATTCTTCCTTAGAAATCTGGCTAGGCTAGAGGATGTACACTGACAGACAGGAACTGGAAACACAGGGAATTCAGGACGAATGATCCCTTCAGAATCATTGGTGATAGTGGCCATACCGGTTGGGTGGAGGGAGGGTGGGGTACAAAGGGGGAACCAATTACAAGGATCTACATGTGACCTCTTCCCTGGGGGACAGACAACAGAAAATGGGTGAAGGGACATGTTGAACAGTGTAAGATATGACAAAATAATATAATATAATAAATTATCAAGGGTTCATGAGGAAGGGGGAAGCAGGGAGGGAGGGGGAAAATGAGGAGCTGATGCCAGGAGCTTGGGTGGAGAGCGGATGTTTTGAGAATGGTGAGGGCAATTAATGTACAAATGTGCTTCACAAAATTGATGTATGTATGGATTGTGATAAGAGTTTCATGAGCCCCTAATAAAATGATTTAAAAAGTTCCCCACCCCATTTATTAAAACCCATTACTTATGGACAGTCATTGAATTGAAAACCTGCATTCTGTGGCAAAATTGGTAAGGGTTGAGTTGGTCATTCTGGTTTTGTGAGTCAGAGTAGAAACAGAGGAGGAACATAGACTCTTTAAGAAACAGGTTTCAAAGACCCAGGATTATAAGGAGTCAGTTGGATATAGGGTGATGTCAAATACATATGAAGTTCAAAATCATCAGCCTCTCTGCAGGGCTAGAGAAAGATGGGGCTTTCTACTCTCATAAACAGTTACAATCTGGGAAACCCACAGAGTTTGACCTTGTCCTATGGGTTTGCTATGAGTCAGCATCGACTCGATGGCAGCGAGTTGAGGCCAAGGAAGCTTGGAGCCCTCTGCTCTGGAACAGCAGGCTTGATTTATTCTGGGGACGTGGTTAGAGGGCCGGTCACAAGCTGAAGTTTGTCCAAAGGAAGGCAACCACGATAGAAAGGAGACATCTCCCATGCACCAGGCAGGACAGGTTCACCTGGATCAAGCTGGCTAAGCAAGAAGAGAATTTGTTGAGGTTCATAAGTGAAATCAAATCATGTAATTTTGAACAAGAATGGGCTTCGGAACAGGGTTTTTCTGAGAGTTCATATCATGAAATCACATGATCCTTTTTAATGTTAACGTTAAATGCCATGTATGTATACAGAGCAATCTCAAAATATCATCTTTTGTCTCATTTACGTGTTTCTCATAAGAACAAATACAATGGAGAAGATCAGTACAAAGAAACAAACATTCAAGATAATGATGTGATGTCACCTTACACTCACAATGACAGCCCAATTAAAAACAACCAATGCTAGAGAGAGTGAGGAGAGATGGGACTTCTCATACACTGCTGGTGGGTCTGTAAATATGTATAGCCATTGCAGAATGCTGTGCCCTCAGCCAACTGGGAATAGAAATTCTGCATGAATCAGTAATACCTCGGCTGGGTATGTGCCCTAGGAAAAGTAAGAACCATAGCACCAAGAGACACATGAACAAACATCTATGTTCAAATCAGAATTGGTCACAATAACAAGAAATTGGAAGCAGCCCAAATGCCCATCAGTGGAAGAATGGATGAAGAAACGTTGGCACCAATGGAATGCTATGCCTAACTGAAAAACAATGATGGAAACACAAAGCACCTCATGACATGGATGGGTCCGGAGCACATTATGCTGAGTGCAGTTAGTCAGTCACAAAGGACAAATATTGTATGAGACCACGCCTACAAGGTTAAAAACCAAGACAAAGACTTGTATGCCAAAGGGACCAGACTTTGGAGATTCCCTAGGGATGGATGGTAAGGGTGGGAAAATGAAGCAACGGGCTAGAAGGTTGACAGGCACTGACTTTGGGACAAGGGAGGGCAGTGATCAGAAAAGTAACCCCCCATCTAATTCACAATAAAAAAATTCATCAAAAGTCTTTATGAGAGCAGGCAGCCTCAACTTTCTCCCACAGAATGGCTGGTGGGTTTGCCCACCCACTTTGCAGTTTGGCTGCCCAATGTTTTACCTACTGCAGCAGGGCTCCTGAGATTCATGTGGACGTGAATATGATTCAAAAGAATATGTGCACTCCAGTGGGATCAGGCTTTACATTATTTGTTTTTGTAAATGAATCTTTCCTACACAAACATTGGTAATGTCACTGGACATTTAGAAAGAAACCAACAAATGCACTTATTAGATTCACACAAGAGTTTTGCTCCTTTTGCTGCAGATAAGTTTTTGCATGAGCTGTACAGTTATGACACATTTGATTGTTATTTCTTAGGTTTGTTGGGACCTTTGCAGTTCCTATGGTCACAGATTTTTCCTTAATGACTGCTAAATGGTCATTCCCACTCCATCCGAAACTCATAAACGAGCATGACTGCCTTCAACCGGCAGGCCCGATTTTACACACACACACACACACACACACACACACACACACACACACGTATTCAGCTCCAAGACTAAAGCCGGCGAGGGATTTGTGAGGAGAAGACACTGGGGCTGGTGACTCCCCAAGCACCAACTCTTCAGAGAGGCAGGCCTTGGCCACCCTATCTAAGCCATGGTCCCCATCCTTGCCCTGCCCCCATTATGCTTGTTATGGGCCCTCTTCATTTCTTCTTACAGTCTCCAATGGGGACTGCAGACAGCCGTGTCTTTGGGATAGAAGTCCCGAGAAAGCAGGGACTTTATCTGTTTTCCTCACTGCTGAGTCCCCAGGAGCTTAGTCTGGTGTCTGGGAGGCTTTGAATGAACATTTGTTGACTTACTAAATAACAACCTAGCAGTGCCTG
The DNA here is from genome assembly GCF_050624435.1 of Tenrec ecaudatus. Taxonomy (NCBI): domain Eukaryota; kingdom Metazoa; phylum Chordata; class Mammalia; order Afrosoricida; family Tenrecidae; genus Tenrec; species Tenrec ecaudatus. Next base: position 192,200,799 of record NC_134530.1, on the reverse strand, counting down.
CCAGGCACGAGGCTCTTGGTTCCTAATGAGTGGATCTTTGCAAAGCTAATGTGTGAAGGTAGCCTGACGTGGTCAAGGGTGGTGGCACGATTCGAGCACCCTATCTTAGGATCTTCAATGTTTCATGGTCCCAAACAGCTCCCCGACTCCTTGGGAGACCATCTTTGAACTTATCACCAAGTGCTTCCCGACGTGCTGAAGCTGAGCCAGTCCTTGTTCTCCATTCCCTGCGCACGCTGGTCTTGGACTTGGTCGCAGTCCCAGTCATCAGGCCAGTCAGCATCCCCTCACCCCCAGGATTTTTACCCCTGAGCTTAAGAAAGAGAGTCCTTTTACCTCTAGTCAGAGAGCTGTAAGGATGCGTCCAACAGAGCCGAGATTTCTACCCCCACCGAGAAAGCTGCTCTGTGAGGGTGAAGTCAACGGGCAGAGACTCAAAGGCAAGAAAGAGATGGCGAGAGTCTGCGTGACCAGCGCCCAAGGCTTAACTGCTCAGCGAATCCAGTAGCCTCTCAAGAATAAGCCCCGAAAAACAAAGCGCTCACACAGTTTGGTTTAATCCTGGAAGCTTGACTAATATGAACGTGGGTAAAGAGACAAGACAGGGAGGAGTTTCTCAGCAAAACAGACGTTAGATTAAGTGTGATTGTTTGATATGAATGCTCATAGCAACCCCTTGAGTGACAGCTAGTTGAGATGGCCAGCCAACACCTACGAGGGAGCTTCAGGGGGGCGGGGGGAGTGGAACTAAGAGAGAATGTAAGCTTCCACAACCTTTCTGAAACCCCAAAGTATGATGGTCCTCACGTACACAGTTCACATTGGCCACTCAAATGGCCAATGACATGTGATAGCATGAGGCAGTACATAGGGTATGGATAAAGCTACAGTCAGAGGACTTCGATCAAGGTCAATGGTGGTGCTGAAGTCACAGTGACTTCGATTAGAAATCAGTGCCATCTAGGAGACTGGTCTTGGCACATGGCTTAATATCTTGGAGCCTTTGTTTTTCTCATCTGTAAATATGGATTATATCTCTCACGATAGGTGAGATGTTGAATGAACGAGCATACGCAACCTCCCTAGCACAGTGCCTGGCTTTCAAAATGTGACTTTTACAATTTATATGAACAAAACAAAACAAGGACAATAAACATGACCGCAGTAGAAGACAGACATCTACACGTCAACAGTCCTGGTGTTTGCCCTCGGTGAGTCATTCAGCAAATATTGACGGAGCGCAGACAATGTGCAGGCTCTCGGGAGACCAGGGTGAACGAAATGGGGAAAGCCCTGGACATCCTGGGACTCATTTCTGTGGGGACACAGACGACAAACGAACGAGTCACCGACATTCTGCTGCCTCCGTGCTCCAGATAGAGCGTGCTGGGGTCTAGATCTGGGTAGATGGTGACAGTTGCAATTGTAAACAAAATATCTAGAAAATATTGCTGAGAAAAAGGCATTTGAACAAACACATACGGGCAAAAGAGGCTAGTGGACTGTGGATGATTTGTCTTTCGTCTTTTGTTTCCCTTTTACAGGAAACTTTCTGATTTTTTTTAGTGAGCATTTATAAACTAACTTTAAAATGGAAGCAAAAATTGGAATCATACCAAAAGCATGTATTTCTTATCAAGGCATGCATTCCTTGTAAGCATGCATTTATTATGACCTGTCTATGGGGCTGTAGATTAACAATGGTCTTCCTTATCGCTGGTCATTCTCAAAACATCATAGCACTCTTTGAAGGTCACAAAGATATTTTTTTTAATCCCTGTTTTGAAAATTGAAAACGAACTTCCTCAAGTTGCTGCAATCAGTCAGGGTCAGAGTGGATTCTTGGCATTCATGTTTTCAGCTTGTGGATTCTCGATTCCCTGATGACGATTGCGTTTTTCTGAGAGCCTGCTCCCCAGGCCTTAGTTCTCATCTTAACTTCCTCTGCCACTCTTCAGCCCTTCTCTGGGACACTTTGAGCTCAAACGTAGCATTTTTATTGTAACTCATAATCAAAACATACAATTAAACTAAATATAGTAGTGACATTCTAACGTGTACTTATGATGAAATATAGTTATAAGAAAACATACTGGCTTGGAGTTTGATAGAATTAACATTGTAGTTTTTCAACAAAAGCACATCTACATAGAAAATCTGCTGGAATTCTGAAAAAACTCTGATCTGTGTCATAGAAGTAGTAGTATTTTTAAAATGAAGCGTGGCCTCTCCTTGTCATTCAACAGCAAAAAAGAAGCAGAGAGAGCGTGAGGATTTGTAGCTGAGGACCGTATCACTTGCCCCAAGATGTGGGGTTTTCTAACCTATATTACTCAATAGAGATTAAGCTTCAATTGAAAAGAGATCAAATGCATGAAAACATTTCCAGTAGATCAAAGCAGGTTTCCAATGCATGCCTGTTGTATTTCATCACATAATATCCCTTAGCGATTCCACCTTTCAGAAAATCTCATTTGTTATTATTCCCTTAACGTATGTAGGTGCTTTTCATGAACTTAGGGGTTTAATTCAATGGAATACATTAAAAAACAGAAACCCCAAAACTCCCAAACAGCAAAAGCTGGGTACTCATTTTATACTTTATTGCTGCTGTGGGTACATTCAAGCCCTGCCCACTCCTGCTCCTGGCACCTCCATTCACAACAGAACGAAACCCGGCAGGGTCTGCCCCCATCCCCCACCCCTTGTGCTTCTTGTGGATTATTAGACTGCTGTGATCCACATAGGTTTCACCGACTGATTCGGGGAAGTAGAATTCCCGAGCTTCATTCCTAGTGTGCCTTAGCTTGGACGCTCTGCTAAAACCTTTTGGGCGTCATAGCAGTATGCAGGCCTCCACTGGCGGATGCCCATGAGGGACACTGACTGGGAACCGAACCTGAGTCTCCCACTTAGAGAACCAAAAACTCCTACCACTGAGCCACCATGTCCCTCCGATATGTCTAGCCTCGCACGTTTCTAAAAGCCTTTTATTAGAGCCCCTTTAAATCTCTCTTTTACCCTTAGAGGGGGGTCAGAAGGGGAGACTGAGGCTTTTTCAGGCCAGGTCTATCTGTGCCACTGTCACAACTGCCCCCAAAACGTTCAAATATTTGAAAAGCAAACCAGATCGTCTGAAGGGTAAAGAAGAAAGAGCTTTGGCGCCTGATGATTTCACCAGGAGCTGCTCGCTCGTCCTGCTTTGCAGAACCTGAACATGCATCTGCCCAGCTTGAAGGGTTCCCATGAAGGCTAAAGGGGAAAACTTCCCAACAAAGCCGAGGCACATACCCCATCTTCCCCGGCTAGTTCTAGCTCCCAGAACATCCCTGACGAGTAAGTCTTCTTTCCGTGCTTTGCAGACGCCCTCACGGCAGAAGAGACATGAGGGGTGGCAGTGATCAGGGAGGCAGCGAAGGTAAAGCTCGCCCTTGAACCCTGGGAAGTCCTAGTCACCCGGAGCTCGAGAGCGCTCAGCTCAAAACGCTCCACCAGGATTACTGACAAGCAATGCAATGGGTTATTTCCACGAATACAAAACCAACCTGGCTCTGCTCTCAGAGTCTGAGAACTCAGGCTCCAAGTCTCTGTTGGTGCCGAGTTGAAGCAACCAGGAGCAAGTGTGGAGGAAAGGTTATAGCCCAACACGGCTGCTCCTTTTCAGAAAAATGTAACTCAAATTCGAGTCGAGGGCCTCTGGCCGTGGCAGGTCCTTCCTGGACGGATCCACCAGAGGCTGTTGAGAGGAGGAGTGGGTCTGGGTCGATTGCTCGGTCACGCCAATCTACTGAGGTTGTTCTAGACACAGCGGCGGTCCAGGCTTGCTGGATCCATGACAGCATTGACAGGGGACTGGTGTTTCAAGACTTCAGAATATGTTTTCAGGCATTCGTTCCTGTATTCATTCAGCATATCTCGTGGTGATTCTCGAAGGGTCGGTTTTAAGAGTTGTTTGATTCTCTCACTTGATGCAGGGTAATGCTGAGACATGACGCCCTTCTAGTCTGTGGTGGTTTCTTGCGCGCACTTCTTCTCGAACATGGGGGCAGGCTGCATGGTCCATGAACGAAGCAAAGATGCTTGGCCGCATGGCACTGTCTTCCTCTTTCTCCCAGAGAGAGGCAGAAGACACCTGGTACATAGGAACCATAAAGACTAGCATGGTAGGTCCTATGGTAAGATTCTGGACACGGTCCTCCTGGCACCTGAGTGTTCCAGACAGCCCAGAGACCTTTGTCCCCCTTCTACCCCTTCCCCATGAAGCCCCACTTCCTATGGCTCCCAGTTAATGAGGAGGGCTTACTGGGTGATTAATAAAGAAGACAGGTTTACTGGGATGGGGAATTTACTAGAGACACAACAACCTGACATTCACCAGGGTTGCTAATAAAAAGGGGAAAGGTTATGGCTACGCATAAATGCTATGTTTACCACACAAGGTAGTCTTCACTTTCAGACTAAGTTTTAAGGCAAAGAATTGAGACAGAAGGATGTGCTTTCTTCACAAGTAATGGTGAGAGGGATCTCACAGAAAGATTTTCACTTTGAAAGTCCACTCTAAGTGGTAAGAGTCTCAGGCTGGGTTTTATAGAGAAACAAAGTAGCAATTGGTGTTAGGCAATGGCCAAGAAAGCGGCTTGGGAAACAAGCATAAGGAGGCTAGCAGACATTCCTGATAACACGTCAAGCTTCTGTGCAGGTAGATTTGACTTGCAAAGAAAAGTTCTTGGCTGTAGTTTAAGTTTCTGATAAGAACATTGGTTATGATTAAGTGCCACGGAGTCATTCTGTCTCTGAGTCACATTAGAAGTGGTGCCTGGCTTTCAATATTTTCACACATTGCTACCTTTGAGCCCATTGGTGCAGCCACTGTGTCAATAGATAGGAAGAGAAAAAGGATACGCATGGCAATGAAGTGGAAGTGGATCACCTCTTGACTGGGTGACCAAAATTAGCATTATCTGTGCAGGACAGATGGACACCTTCTCTCTGATTGTGAGACTTGGAGAGGGGTACGCATCACTAACAGTACTGCAGCCAAGAAGGCTTAAACCGAGAAAATACCAGGCCAGAGCTAATTGAGGAAACTTCTGTGAAATAACTGACCTGAAATCTGCACAAGTACCCAGGACCGAGGGGTTCCAGCATGACTCAGAATTCTTGGTGCTAAAACCAGGACAGTCTGCGAAACCAGGGTCATTGATCACCCTGCAAAGAAGGCATAACAGCTATTTGCCATACATGAAGTATGTTACACTAGTTGGGCCCTTTCCTGGAAGATGAAAATGCTATAAAAGATATTATTGGGACAATTCACAAAATTGGAGTAAGGACTGTCAGATTCAATCAAAGAATACATTAGTGCTAAGTGTTCTGAATTTGATTCCTGCACTGTGGTGGCATAATGACAGGTCCTTTACAAGGAAATACACATTGACATATAAAGAGGTAAGGGGAAGTGAGGCTTGTGTCCTATTCCCAAACTCTTCAGGAAAAGAGAGAGAGAAAGGAAAAGTTAACAAGTAGTGTAGGGGGTAAGAAATAAGTTCCAAAGCGAAGTGCTTGGTTGGTATTATTCTAGCAACTTTTCTAAGTTAAAAATTAAAAAACACAAGCAGATAAGGAAGAGAGAAATGTCATTTGCAATGAGCAAACCTTATGGAGAAAGAGGAGACTATACAAAACTTCCCTCATAAATCCTGGCATTTAATAAGAGAAATGGAAAGTAGTTGAGGATGACACATGGCTCCAGCAATCGAGTGTCTTGCTTCTATGAGCTGAAGTTGACCACTGTGCCTTTTTCTAATACTTTGCTATCCTGGTTACCAAACGAGTCACTTTTCTCTTCAACTGTTCCTGCTTCTACAACTAAATTCTCCCTTTTATTCTCTCACTTCTGTTTTCTGCTTCTGCATGACTTCGACTTCCTCTTTTCTGTGTGTATTTTGGCTATGGCTCTCATCTGCCTGTGGTCCAGGCAGCTGGGGTGGGGCTATGTGGGATGGAGCATGACAACTTTTGCATAGAAGGGGCTGTGGCCCTGATATGTAATCACATTGCTTGATCACTCTCACGTAGCTTAACAGGTGCCCTGGTGGTATAGTGCTTATGTGTTGGGCTGCTAGCCACAAGGTCAGCCGTTCAAAGCTGCCAGTCACTCTGTGGGAGAAAGATGAGGCTTTCTAATCCCATGAAGATTTATAGCCTTGGAAACCCAAAGGGGCAGCCCTATTAGGATCACTGTGAGTTGTGTGTGTGTGTGTGTATGTGTGTGTGTGTGTGTGTGTGTGTGTGTGTGAATCCAGATTAAAAGGGTATGCCTGGAATATGAGATATGAGATCTGGTGTAGAAGTTGGTACTGTGGTGGGGTGGAGAGAAAAGGCAAACCACCAAATTTCAACTCAGGCATTATCATCTGTGCTTGAATTGCCTGGGAAATGACTGTGTAAAAATATAGGAACTATGTATAAAAAGTCAAGAGAATTGATGGAGAAATCACAGTCCCTTGGAGAAAATAGAATTGAGGATCAGAAAATCATATTCCCTTCGTCCTTTCCTTCCTCATTCCTTCACCTGATGGATGCTATGGGAAATCTAAATTGTGTAGAATGAGCTCCCTGACAGCTAGGGAGTGCATAGTCTAAAACAACATGTTTTAAACTATAGGTTGAAATCCATTCTTCTTTAAATCCATTCTTGATTAACAAAACAAACAAACAAAAAACCAAACTCACTGACAGGTCAATTCCGACTCACCGCAACTCTACACGGTGACGTGGGTTTGGAACCCTGTGGGTTTCCGCGACTGTGATTCCTTAGGGCAGTAGTAAGCCCCGACTCTCCCTCCGAGTGCCGGGCAGTATTTGCTAATAGGTTGAGAAATCAAAGGCATGCATCTGACCAGCATTTAAAAAATGGAATAAAAGGGAAAGAATTAAAGTTCATCACACTTAATAAGGGTAATATTGTTTAGTAAATTATATACACACAAACACGCACACACACAGAGCAATGTAGTGTGTGTTTCTGCTGTGTTGCTGTTGCCAGGTGCTCTTGAATTGGTCTGACCAATAGCAACCCTCTTACAACAGGACGAAACACGCCCTGGTCCTGTGTCATCCTCACAATTGTTCTCATGGTCGAGCCCATTGTTGCAGCCACTGTGTCAATTCATCTTGTCAAGGGACTTCCTCTTTTGTGCTGCCCCTCCACTTTACCACGAATTCTGGTCCTTTTCCAAGAACTGGTCTCTCTTGATAACATATGCAAAGTATGAGAGACGAGATCTCACCGTCCTTGCTTCTAAGGAATATTCTTTTTCTTTTTTTTTGCTTTACTAGTACTCTTCTTTTTAAAATAATTTCATTGGGGGCTTGTACAACTCTTATCACAACCCATCCATCCATCCATTATGTCAAGCACATTTGCACATTTGTTGCCATCATCATTCTCAAAACATTTGCTTTCTACTTGAGCCCTTGATATCAGCTCATTTTTTCCCTTACCTCCCCACTACCCCCTCCCCTATGAACCCTTGATAATTTATAAATTATTATTATTTTGTCATATCTTACGCACTCCCTTCACCTACTTTTCTGTTGTCAATCCCCCAGGGAGGAGGTCACATATGGATCCTTGTAATCGGTTCCCTCTTTCCACCCCACCCTTCCTCCACTCTCTTGGTATTGCCATTCTCACCACTGGTCCTGAAGGCACCATCTGTCCTGGATTCCCTGTGTTTCCAGCTCCTATCTGTACCAGTGTACATCCTCTGGTCTAGCCAGATTTGCAAGGTAGAATTGGGATCATGATAGTGGAGAGGGGGGAGGTAGCATTTAGGAACTAGAGGAAAGTTGTATGTTTCATCGTTGCTACACTGCATACTGACTGGCTCATCTCCTCCCCGCGACCCTTCTGTAAGGGGATGTTCAGTTGCCTACAGAGGGGTCTTGGGTCCCCACTCTGCACTCACCCTCATTCACAATGATTTGATTTTTTGTTCTTTGATGCCTGATACCTGATCTGTTCGACATCTTGTGATCACACAGGCTGGTGTGCTTCTTCCATGTGGGCTTTTTTGCTCCTGAGCTAGATGGCTGCTTGTTTATCTTCAAGCCTTTAAGACCCCAGACGCTGTATCTTTGAATACCTGGGCACTATCAGCTTTCTTCACCACATTTGCTTATGCACCCATTTGTCTTCAGCGATTGTATCAGGGAGGTGAGTACACAGTGATATGATTTTTTGTTCTTTGATGCCTGATAACTGATCCTCTAAGGAATATTCTGGTTGTACTTCTTCCAGGACAGATTGGTTGTTCTTTAGGCAGTCCGTGGCATTGCCAATATTCTTCACCAGCACCATAATTCAAATGCATCCGTTCTTCTTCAGTCGTCCTTATTCAATGGTCAACTTTCCGGCGTTAGACAAAAATGTCAGCAAGTCATTGATCTAATAGACCCTTACAACTTCTGTTATCATCCATGTGATCATGGCTCCAGTCACACTTTGCTCCTGGGCTGCAGATATGGTTAGCTAACTGGCAGTTGGGTATCTCCAATTCAACACATGCAAAATTGCCTGTATCATCTTCCTCCCCTAGTTCCTCTCCACTGTATGTTTGTTCATCACATCAACATCCATCTTCCAATTGAGAAGTCTGGAAGTTTTGTAGTGTCTCCTCTCCATTCTCACATCCAGTTAGACATGAAGCCCTACAAGTTTTTCGCTCTGTCTCCTCCAAACCATTCTCATGAGCACTTTTTAATTTAGGCTGCTCCGTGCAGAGTGTAGTGGTTACATGATGGGCTGCAGTCCAAATGGTTGGCAGTTCAAGGCCACCCGCAGCTCTGCAGGAGAAAGACTAGGCTTTCTACGCCTGTAAACAGTTATAGTCTTGGAAACCCATGGTGGGCTGATGTGAATCCGCATTGACTCCATGGAAACCGGAGAGTCTTACCTAGTTGTTTGTTGGTTTGTTGTTTTTAACTTTTTTTGCATAGCTTTCTAATAAGGTTCCTTGCCTCAGTCTCCTGTCCTCTTGCCTCCCCCCCAGTCCGTGTGTCTAATTGCTTTCTGAATGATCTTTCAAAAAACAATAACCTGATATTTTTGTTTATCTTCTGGATGGACATCCTTCAATAGCTCCCCTGGCCTACAACCTCATGTTCAAGCTCAAAAAGGAAGTCTTTCTGGATCTGCCCTGCCATCCTCTTCAGCCTCAATTCTGGATCCTTCCTTACACTCACCTTTGATTCTAGTTGAACCAACTAGCTGTCTCTCCCAAACAGCTCAAGTACTCTCATCATTCAGTGACATATTTTCTTGCCTCAAATATTTTTCTTTTGTTTTTCCATCTGTGTCTCAATCTGACCCTTCTTTTGAGACCCAGCTGATCTTGGGAGTGTTGGTGACTGTCTTCTCCAACACTTATCCAGCATCCTTAACACACTCTTAACTTGGCACTGGCCAAACTGTGTGGCCACTGTTGTCAGGGTGACCTGGTGCATGAGCTAATTGACAGTCAGGATTGTTTTGTTCATGTCTGCAAGACAAACAACTAGCTTAGGGAGAGCCATGCTAGACACTGACCAAACATTTGTTAAAGAATGGAGATAAATCTCTCAGCACTCCTCAATTGAGATATTATTACGGTAAGGACTTCTTTTAAATACTATAGTTTTCAAAAGGCATTAGGACTAGAGAATTTCTGATTGACCAAAGGTGCTTTGTTTAATTTTGTTTCTATCATTCCTTTGATTTTCAACACTGCTTGCCGCCCCCCCACCCCCCCACCCCCCCACCGCCTTCTTGCCCAATCTTTGTCAGCCTCCTATAACATGGGAACAAGAGGACATTGCCGTCTGCTTGTGGACTCATCCCGAATTCTCCCACGAACAGATTCCTATTTTAAAAGAAAAAAAAAATCCGAAAAGCCTAGGAAAAAAGACATTGCAGATCCTGTTTTATTTGAGACATTCTTTGTTGCTCTTAGGAGCTCTGGTGGTTACTTATTGGGATGCTAACTGCAAAGTCAGCAGTTTGAAACCACCAGTCACCCCAAGGGAGAAAGATGACGCATTCTATAAAATTCCCATTAAGAGCTATGATCTTGGAAACCCAGAGGCGCAGTTCCACCCAATCCTGTAGGGTTACTAGGCGTGAGAATGGACGCAGTGACAGCGAGTTTGGCTTGTTTTTTTAGTTTTGTTGCTGTTACTGCCTTGGGGAGATAGGCAGTGTCCCTTTGCGGCTTGCTATTTTCCAGCTGACCTGCCTGCAAGGAGTGGCCCAGCCCAGAGTGGCCACACTCTTTCCCTACCTTTCTGGATTCTCATTTCCATTCATCCTTCTTTCTGGCTCCTTCCTGCCTTGTGAGCTTTCTACCTGGGACACTGCTGCCCTTTGGACCTCCTTTGACGGCTGTCCTGGGGAGCTGGTCCTCTTTGGTGTTATTCTTCACATTAAAGGCCTGTTATTGATCCCTGAGAGTGGGTTCAGCTCCAACTTGAGGGGTGTCTAATGGCCACAGTCTGGGGGGGTTCCAGTAGTCTGTATCAGACTACTAAGTCCAGGGCTTTTACATTAATTTTAAATTTTGTTTTTGCTCCCTTTCTGTTCAGGACCTTCTGTTGTGATCCTGATAAGAGTGCGCAGTAGAGGTGGCTGGGTAGTTTATGTTCTTCTGGTCTGAGGATAGTGGAAGCTGTGGTTCATGTGGTCCATTAGTCCGGTCGGCTAATTGTTTTCTTGATTTTGGGGGGTGGAGGGTGTCTTCACTCTGCTCCAGATCGGAGAGACCAATGGTTGCTTCTTAGATGGGTTCTCACAAGCTCCCTTCAGTCTGCATTGACAGCAAGTTGTTCTTGGTGGACTCCATTGTGCCAGTTGACCTAGAGGGCCCCCAAGGCTCTGAGCCCTCAAGCACAGTGACTTATGCCCTCAAGGGGTTTGGCTATAGAGAAAATTTCAGAACTTTGCTCCTTGGCTGCTCTACTCACTCCTTGGCTCATCAGCAGCACATAGCGGGGCTTCAAAAAGTTCATGGAAACATTCCATGCTGTTTTCATTCCACAGTCCCATGAGCTCTCTGAAGTCCACCGAACGGACACATAGGTAGAGCTGTCCTTTCAGGAGGATCTGTTCTTACTGCACAGGTGGATGTTCCTGGATGCCGGACAGTCAGCCATCTGGTTTACGGTGGCCTCCCGCACAGCAGAAGGCATTGCTGGCCCTGCACTGTCACGTTGCACATTGTGCTGTACAGGGCTCCCACTGGCTAGTTTCTGGGGTTGCAAGGGTCCATCGAAGGAGCCTGATTCAAGCCAAGAAAATCCCATAGGACAGTTCGACTCTGTCACAGCCGGTCACCCAGAATAAAAAATGAACTCGAGAGCCCTCCACAATAATACAAGTCAGGGTACTTTTTCTCTAACACAAACGATGGTGGGAAATGTTCTCTGGGGGTTTAGTCTTGACATAAGCCAAACGCACGAGATGATATCTTCTTCGTATGTGAGGATTGAGTCACTGAGGTGAAATGTATAAAGCCCCAGCAACAAGGTGGCTTCACACTGAGTCCCCATCCACTGGATTGCGTCCACCTCCACTTCCTGCCAGGGAACAGGCCCAGCCAGGGACAACTGAAACCCAGCACCACTCTCAGCGGGAGCCCAGTGATGCTGTGGTGTGCACCCGGTGGAGGGCAGAAGACAGGCTTATGTTTCCTCTGCAATAAACGGCCTCGTTATAAGCTTGGGGATAAAGTAAATGATGTGCCATTCTGAAAAATATGGTGCTTTGATGCTACATAATACACTTTTCTCATCTTTGAGGGAGGTGGAAGTTAAGAAACTGTAACAAGTTTTACCATCTAATTAGTCATTTGATTTTAATAGAAAAATGACTGAGTGCATCCTCTGGGGTTTGGGGGTACTTATCTTTTGGGGGTTCCACCGCCCCCATCCCTGCCACCTCATAATAAATCAATTTGACGTTGCTGATGCAAGGAGCCATACCCAGAATAAATACAGTGCCTCAGGAAGGCAGTGTATGCATCTTTAGGAAAGGGCCCAGGCCAAGTCCCATCACATTCCACGTCCCAAAGCTGGGATGAGCTTGATCCCCTAGTAGGGTCGTTACAGCACAAGCAGAGGAAAGATTCCCTTGGCATTTTATGACGATCATTTTTCTGGTGATTAAAGCCTGGCATTTGCCCGACCGTATTCCCAGTGTGCTTCCAGAAAGCCCTTGTTCCTATGCCCTCACGCCATTGGAGGTACTTCCTAGATGCTCTAGCAATAAATCAGGATTCCCTGACTGCTGAAGGATGTGAGGCCCTCCTGGCTGGGCCCAGGCTCAGAGTCTGCTCAGTCCTGGTAAGTTTCTGAGACATGTCCCCAGAGCAGAGGGGACATGGGATTTCTACTCAGGCTTTGGGGACCTTTCATCACAGTCCTACTTACCTTTTCCCAAGACTCTGCCTGCCTTCTCACACTGATGGTGGGGTCCCCTCTTCTTTATGCCCAGCTCAAGCACTACATGATACCACGCTCATCGCTGACGTCTTGTCACCGTGTGAGGAGTATTCAAATCCCCATCAAGTATCTCCTCCCTGTGACGTAGTCAAGATGTGCTGGTCTGACTCCATACTGAGGAATCAGGTTCTTTGCTTCTCTGAGATCGGGTTTTTGTTGTTTTCTTTTTAATTGTCCCCTAACTATTGTGGCCATGCTGGGTTTTGCTTGCCCTCTTTCCCTACCAAATAAGCCCTTCTTTTGCCCACCTCTCCAAATTCTTCCAGCCCTTCAATACCCAGTCAGAACCTTCTTCTAGCATTCTAGGGCTCATTACTCTTCCTGTTTCCCAAACCCCTGGTTTTTAATAGTTGATATTAGTCATCATTCGTGTCTTCATTCTAGGGATGTAGACTTACTATGAACCCCTAGAACTCAGAATAAGAACCAGGTTCTAGAGCCACTGTAGGGCAGTGGTAACTAAGATCCATTCTGTGCCCTATTTCAGTGTGGAATACAGACAAGAATCCAATACATACAAAAGTAAACAACATGACTTCAGATTGAGGCAAGTGCTCAGAGGCAAAAATAAAAATTTAAGATAAGGGCTGAGAGAGGGGTGGGTTATATGGAGAGGATACTTTTTAACTAAATAATTTTATTGAGGGCTCTTACAGCTGTTATAACAAATCATACATCAATTGTATCAAGCACATTTGTACATATGTTACTGTCCTCATTTCCAAAACATTTTATTTCTACTTGAGCTCTTGGTATCAGTTCCTCTTTTTCCCTTCCCCGCTCCCACCCTGTGAACGCTGGATGTTTTATAAATTATTTTTATTTTCATATTTTACATTGTATGCTATCTCCCTTCACCCATGTTTCTGTTCTTCATCACACTGGGGGTGGGGTGGGGTTGTATGTCGATCATTGTGATTGGTCCCACTGTCTCTCCTTTTTTCCCACTTTCCCCTTACCCTCCTGGTATCCCTACTTTCATCATTGGTCCTCAGGCGTTTATCTGTCCTGGATTCCCTGTGTTTTGAGCTCTTATCTGTACCAGAGTACATGCTCTGGTCTAGTCAGATTTATAAGGTGGAACTGGGGTCATGACAGCGGGAAGAGGAAGCATTAAAGAACTAGAGGAAAGTTATATGTTTCATCAGTGCTATACTGCACCCTGACTGGCTCGTGCCTTGCTTGGGAACCTTTTTGGGGGTGGGGAGGATCCGTGAGAGAAAGACAGAAGGTGGAATGTGCAATGCTGACAGTCACAACGCAACACTGCCGGGAGTTGCCGAGCTGTATCACCATAGTGCTTGGCAGGGATGCTTCCCCTTTCTGCCACAGGACCGTAGCAAAGGGCTCTGCGAAGATAAGCCGAAGAAGTCTGGTCCTTGGGTGCATTCAAGTCATCGTTCAACAGGTGTGCTGCATAACGTTCAGCAAAAGATGTGTTCAAAGGCAGACACTGATGACCACTTTTGTTTTAAAAATCACTTGCAAAATATATCCTTGTGTGTGTGGACTTCAAACTCAGGTCATACAAAAGGCCATACTTCATTTTCAGGTCTGAAAAATGAATTAGGTGATAGATCGTCTTTTTCCAGCAGACCTGGACACTAGGCTGTCCTCATTGAGCCATTTTTTGCCTTGACTGTAACTTGGACCTTTTTTTCCCCCTTTCTAGTGACCTTTCAGCCAACTGCTGCGTGGACCCATATAGCGAGCTGGGATCCCAAACACATCTTTGCACTGCTTGGGATCAAGATGGCGATCACAGAAGACAGGACGGTGGGCATAAACTCTTCCTACTTGTTGGTCTCTGACCGTCTCCAAACCCGCCTGACCACGTTGTTGAAGGATCCACATCTCTGCGCCCCAGCCCTGGGTGGGACATCCAAGCTGCCCACTCAAAGGAGGTCTTCCTTATAAGGACCAGTGATGTCACGCCCATAATGCCTCCAGAAGCCAGTGTTTTTTAGTTTTTTTTAGTAAAGGCAAACTGGTTGCCACTGGGAGCTCTCCAACTAGAAACGATATGTGCAGCATGCTGGCTAATGATGATTGGAAAGCATCTTTGTTGGGCCAGAAGTGTGTTTACGTGACCTTCTTGGAGGCCTTCTGTAGTAAACACAAGGTCAATGTTGCAACAGGAGAGCAAAGCTTCATCTTAGTACTGAGTACTCAGATATATGAGGGCATCATTTTCTGGTGGCGAAAGGCTGGGGAAAGGAATGCATGCCGTAGGGTATATTGGACGTGAAGCAAGAGCGTTATTTGGGACATGTGAAATATGAAAGCCTTCTAGGACTCTAAGTGTAGCTAGCAGGCAGGCAGTTAGCTATATAGGAGTCTGGAGCCCAATAAGAGGAGGAATACACTGGGAGGTCAGTTAAAGCAGCGGTTCTCAACCTGTGGGTCGCGACCCCTTCAGCAATCAAATGACCCTTTTTACAGGGGTCGCCCAATTCATAATAGTAGCAAAAATACAGTTATAAAGTAGCAATGAAAATAATTTTATGGTTGGGGGGGGGTCACCACAACATGAGGAACTGTGTTAAAGGGTCACGGCATGAGGAAGGTTGAGAACCACTGCTTTAAAGCCAAGAACCTGGAGCTCACCTGGAAAGAAAGTGTAGCTGGAGAAGTCAGAGCTCTGCTCTTGTTGCCAGGTGCCGTTAGTGTGTTCCAACGCCTGCCGATGGGCACTTAGTACACACAGTGCACAACAGAACTCTGCCAGGCCCTGCGCCATCCTCACGATCTTCTCAAGGTTGGGCCCCTCGATGCAGCCACTGTGTCAATCCATCTTGTTGACGTCTCCCTCCTTTTCACTTCCCTCTGTTTTACCAAGCATGACGTCCTTCTCCAGGGACTGCTCTCTCCTGACCACATGGCATTTAGAGGTCAGGAAGGAGGGACCGGCAAAGGAGACCCAGAAGATGTGGCACTGAGGTATCACCTACTCGGACGCATCCCTGGCGTTTGCGTGCTGATTGTTTCATGAGTGCTAGGCTTCTTACGGCAACCAAGAGCAAGCACGTGTATCTCTCCACAGTGAAGTTATAGAGGTCCAAATGGTTTTTACTTTTAAATCCTTAAAACATTTTAACTGTGGTGAATCCACCCGTGGCGGAGCACACGCTCTGTCATCAGCTTCTTTCTGTACAATTCAGCACGCTAGCTGCGTATTCTTCATCCCCGTCGCGCCTGCTTCCCCACAGCGTCTCCAGCTTTGACGGAGGCTCGGTGTTTTCTCCAGGCTTTCTCCTGACTGCGGGCAAGTTGATCTCCTGCAGATAACTCGTTTAAAAGAGTACACTGCACATGTTGAACATCCTTTACTAATTTAGATAAAACAGTTGCTTGGGCCAAAGATGACTCCAAGGGGTAATTTTGGTTTATGGTTTAAAGATTTTTCTCAGTGCGCTAGATTCAGTGGTTCACCCAGTCTCCACAGGTTTGGGATTCTGTCAGATTTTCAAATTCTTTCCCACATGCCCCACCTGGTGATTAGGATCCATCTACTGATTGCCTTGCTCAAAATGTCCTGTCACGATCGTGGGCCCTGCCCCGTTCTTCTGGTCTTGCGGCTAAGGAGGCAGCCAGGTCCTTCTCCAATCCCCGCCTCTGCTCCATTCTCTGCTCCCCAGGGAACATCGACACCAGCAGTTTTATCTGTGATGGCCCCTCGCAAGCGCTTCAGACCCCAAGAATGACTCACCCGACTAGGAAATAGTAACCTTCAAGACTACATTAGGGCAACTGACTGAACAGCCCCGTGAAGCCATGAGGTGCTGCCGTGGAGTCTCCAGTCCCTGGGCGATGCCAATAGTTACGCCCTGGACTACCCAGAGGGCCGAAAAGAAAGGCCTGGCTATCCCTTTGGAAACAATCAGTCAATGAAAACCCTGTGTTGGACAATACACAGCACTGCCGTGATCCAGGACCAAGGAGATGGCCTCTGGTTCGAGCCTTGGTGCAGCCCTCAGGTACCCAAGGATTTCTTGCCATTCCAAACTTTCTCACAGAGCAAAGAAAGGACACCACCAAGCAATGGGTGGGGTGGGGTGGGATGGATCTGTGAGCTAGTTAAGAAGCCTTAGATGTATTTTTTCTGGCAGTAAACTAATCCACGAAAAGAGGAACAGATTCCCAAAAGATTTCCACACTGGTCCTCAGTAAGCCCCAGGAGATACTGCTGTGTTGGAGTGAGGCCGGCCAGCGCCGCCAGCACCTGGAGTGCTGCCCTTTCTGTGTTTCTTTGCTTTTCACCACTCACATGTGCAGACCATTTTCCAAGTGCTTTACAAATAGCTCCTTAATCCTCACGTCCACCTCGTGAGAGGTGGACATTGTCCGGTTTACAGATGAGGAAACTGAGGCATGAGATGGTTCCCTGGATAGCTAGAATCTGCCTTCCTTATCTGTTCTCTTAACCATGGAGTGACTCAGCCTGCGGACACAGACTTCTGTGGAATGGGGCTCAAGAGTCTGCATTAAGAAAAATCTCTGGAACATTCTTATGCACACATCAGTCTGAGAATTGTAGGCTCACTGGATATCAAGTTTCGTTTCTAAAATTCAGGGACATCTTCATTAAATGATTTTTTTAACATCCCTGGCTGCAATTTAAGTTATTAGCGACTAATCGATGATTTCTAGCAGTGTTTTGTTAAGCATAGGCAACACTGTCTATGATTTCTGGAGCGGAAGTCGCATCACTACATCCAGGCTGGTTGCAGTGTCCAGGACGGCAACAAAAGCTGCCTGGAAATTTAAAGCAGCTCACCATTGTCCTTGACGAAGGCTAGAATCATGTGCCTGCCCCCTCTCACCATCTAGATTTAGGATTCAGCATGTTTTCTTACTCGGACCCTAAGCAATAATGGAATAGATCACTCTGTGGCTAGCACAATAGCATCCATGACTCCATGTGTGTTGTTAGCCAGCTGGCTGGGAGGAGAGAGGGAGATGGCATGTCCCAGCCCGCCACTTCTCAGCACAGTGCCCTGTGATGTACGCTATCGCCCCGATCCCCGGGAGAAATCCAGGGCCTCACGAGCTTGTGTGTTAGAGGGAATGGAATCACAGAGGTGTTAAGAAACAAAAAAGGATGTGTGTGTGTGTGTGTGTGTGTGTGTGTGTAATGAATTCAGTTCTTAGGTGAGGAAAAAGTCATGTTGAGTACAGAACACTTTTAGCTCCCAGGAGATAACATTCAGTACATTCACTCTGTCAACAAGGAATTGTCCTTTCCTGGCACAGATTCCCCACCCAGATTGACCTCGGAGTTTGCAGCATTTGCACAGTGAGACTGGTTTCACCTGCTTGCAACTGTTAAACTATTACTCATCCGCTCAGAGGCTGCTTAAGCTGACTTAAGCAGCAGTTTATCCTACATACATTTATCCCACGATAGAAAGCAACAAAGGCTACACACCTGTTGTACATTGTCAGGAAAGGAGAAAAAAAAATAAGCCAACACATTCTGAAAACAATTTGGTCTTGAAATGAGTCCATTACACTCGGGAGAAGTAAAGTTGAAGTCTTTTGTCTAAGAGAAAAGAAGAGAGAGAGAGAGAGAGAGAGAGAGAGAAAATCACAAATGGGTGGAGAACGGGAAGAGGGAGGTTAGTGGTAGAACCATCTTCAAGGGCTAAACCTCGGGCACAGGGTTTGCAGATTTAGCAAGATCAAGAAACTAAAAGCAGGACACCTCGTTAAAGCTGAACTCCAGGTAAACCACGAATAATCTTTTTAGTATAAGTATGCTCCACAAAATATTTGAGATCTACTTATATTAAAAACTCTTCTTGTTGTTTATCAGAAATTCAATTTTAATTGGGTGTCCTGTATTTTTTCTGGCAAGCGTACTTGAGTAATGACTTTTATTCCTTTTGGAAAACAGATGTCTGCCAAAAACTGGGTCATGAATTCAACAGCATAAATACTTGCTAATTATGCTGCACAGTGTGATGGGATTATATATTTATTTAATATAAATAAACTAGTAATAGTAATGACAGAATTTAGCTATTTTAATTGGAAAAATCATCCATTTTGATTATGTATTTGAGACAGTAGGAATAAACCTACAGTAGATTTTATTGATCCCAATACTAGTGGATTATAAAACAACCACCCATTCATTCATTAGCTCACTGTCTATTTACCATTTTTCTATGCAAGAGCTTGCTGGGAGATATTAAGTTTTATTTCAGTGATGAAAACAATGGCTATATATGGACTCCCTAACCCAGTTTCTTAAGTAAGTCTGCCTGGTAATAATTTAAATTTAAAGAGAGAATAGACCCAAACAAAGACATAACAAATCCCTAAAGAGACGGCAGATTTGCCACCCCCTTGCCACTACCACCTACCCCCCATCTGTCCCATTCCAATTTGTCCAATGTGGCCATGAACTAGCATAATACACAAACACAGCAGATGAAGCAATACAGGCTTAACACTGGGTGCCCGACTTGAAGTGGGAGGGAGCCAGGGAGAAAGCCACGAGGAAGAAAGAAGGCCTAAGTAAAACCAGTTCAAACTGCCAGACTCCTAGAAGGAGAACGGGTTGTGGGAAGACCAAGGAAGGTCTGGGAAAGAGGTCTGCCTTGGTCTTGGCGTGGAGAGAAGAGATGGCAGAGAGAGGAGGAGCAGGCAAGTGGGAGGAGTGTGAGTTCACCATTGACCAGTATTGGAAGTGCTGTCACATGGAAGGAAATGCAACTTGTTTGGTCTGGTTCCAGAGGACAAAACCAAGGCCAATGAAAGGACATAGTTGGAGAGCTGACTTGGATCCCAGTTAGGAAAGAGCCTTCTAAGCAGAGCCAGCTGTCCAATTGACTCCAACTCCGTGTGACCCCACATGCAGGGCTGAGCTCAGTAGAGTTTCCAATGGCTGACTTTCGGAAGTAGATAGCCAGGTTTTTCCTTCAAGATGCCTCTGGGTGGCTTTGAAACGCTCATCTTTTTTTAAGTAACCAAGTAGGTTAACCGTTTAGCCATCCAAAGACTCCTTCTAAACAGTGGAGTAGTCTTAATGCCGGAGTGGGCTGCTCCGGGAAATGGAAAGTGGAGCTGGCAGGTTGGGGTCGGGTCTGAGTAGAGAGGAGGGGATAGATGATCTTGGGGATGGTCTTAGGTGCGGGAGGGGACGGATGATCTCCAAAGTCCCTTCCCACTTCTGTTGTATGTTTCAACACCAAGATGGCACTAGGGACCTTGTCTCTTTTACTCACTGTACAGTGGGCTACTAACCGTAAGGTCAGCAGTTTGAAACCACCAGCCACTCCTTGGGAGAAAGATGGGACTTTCTACTCACGTAAAGAGTTACCGTCTTGGGAGCTCCCAGTCCCATCCTACCCTTTAGGGCTGCTAGGAGTAGTCATTGGCTCAATGGCAGGAGGATTTGGGGGGGGGGGGTTGCGTCCTCAGTTCCTACAATGCTATTTAAGGCCCAAGGGGAAGGGTGTTTTGTGGAGGGGGCCTATTCTGGACTTGGGATTTATTTGGTTTGAGAGGGAAAGGAAAAGTCATTAAATCTAATCGGAATCAAAGGAGAAGCAGCCAGCACCTATCAGAGGGGTAGGTTGGTGATGCTGTCGTCATTAGGTGCTACTGAGTTGGTGCCGACTCGTAGTGACTTTCCATTCAGCAGGGTGCAATTCTCCCGTCCTGCGCTATGCTCGCGACTTTGCTTTTGATCCCACTGAGTCAAGCCATCTCCCTGACACGCCTTCCCCTCTTTTGCTGACCTTCTACTTTGACAAGCATGATGTCCCTCTCCAGGGACTGGTCTCTCCTGACAATATGTCCAAAGTCTGTGTGATAAAGTCTTGCCCTCCTCACTTCCAAGGGGCATTCTGCTTGTATTTCTTCTAAGACAGATCATTTATTCATTAGTACATTTAATATTCTTCACCAACACCGTCATTCAAGTACACCAGTTCTTCGGCAGTCTTATTCATTGCATAGCTCCCACATGCACATGACATATTAATGGGAGATAGCAGGGCTTTATGTGGACGCACCTTAGTCCTCACGGTGACGTCCTTGCTTTCGAATACTTTAATGAGTCTTCTGCTGAAGATTTGTCCAATTCAATATGTTGCTTGATTATTTTATTGCTACTTCCACGAGCGTTGATTGTAGATCCAAATCAACTTAAATCAGTGGTTCTCAACCTTCCTAATGCTGCGACCCTTTAATACAGTTCCTCATGCTGTGGTGACCCCCCCAACCATAAAATTAATTTCATGGCTACTTCATAACTGTCATTTTGCTACTGTTATGAATCGGGTGACCCCTTTGAAAGGGTTGTTCGACCCCCAAAGGGGTGGGGACCCTCAGGTTGAGAACAGATGACTTAACATCCTTGACCTCAGCCTTTCAACCATTTATTATGATATTGTCTATTGGTCCAGATGTGAGGATTTTAAATTTCTTTTTGTTGAGCTGTGATCCATCCTGAGACTTAATCCCTCATCCTCATCAGTAAGTGCTTCAGTGCTTCAGGTCTCTCTACTGTCAGTGCACAAGCTTGTGTCCTCCACCTAAGGCCGGTTCCTAATGAATCTTCCTGCAATCCTGATGCCACATTCTTCTTCATTCTCTCCAATTCCTCACATTATTTGCTCAGCATATAGATTGATCAAGTATTGTGACAACATACAATCCTAACGTACCTTTCCTGACTTTAAACACACAGTATTCCCTGATAAGGCACCTGGTAGTGTAGTGAGTGGTTATGTGTTGGACTGTGATCCGCAAGGTCAGCAGTTCCAAGCCAACAACCACTCTACTCCTGTAAAGAGTTACAGTCTCAGAAACTCGTAGGGGCAACTCAACCCTGTTCTATAGGGTCACGATGAGTCAACATCAACTCAGTGGCAGTGAATGAGTAAGGGAACCCCTTATTCTGTTGGAAAGATTGCCCCTTCCTCTATCTACAGATTATGCATGAGTACAGTGAAGTGTTCTGTTGTCCAGGGTTTATTCTGATCTACACAGTCAAATGCCATTGAATAATCAGTAAAGCACAAGCAAATATCTTTCTGATGTTCTTTGCTTTCAGCCAACACCCATCTGACATCAGCAATGATATCCTTCAAGCCATACTTGTCTTGAATCTGGCTTCAATTTTTGGTAGTTCCCTATTGATAAACTGTTGCATCCATTTTAAAATTACCTTCATCAAAATTTTATTTGTATGCGATATTCATGATTTAAAATAAAATCAAGATTCTGCAAAGCCCAGATGGTCAAGCCCATGCAGCAGGCATAAAACCTGCTCGCACTGGGGGTACCCCTGGGCCAGACTTTCAAGGTTACTGAGCACAGACACCACCACCCCCACACTGTTCACTGGTGCCTGGATCACAGGACCCACTGATTCCAAACATCACAATGTGAGTTGAAGGTACTTCTGGGGGATTGACTACCACGGTCTTGCTCACTTGTCCCTAACTGAAACTCCTATATGCCCCCCTCCCTCAATATCCTGAGCACACAGTGGTTGTGTGTAAAGAGGCATGCCTAAGGAGTTCTGCGGATTTCTCAGAGGCGTTAATGTCCCGGGCTTGGCTACTATGGCACATTGGAAGTAAAGGACTAGACTCGGTGGCCACCTCACCTGGAGGAAAGTAAATGAACAGCGCTCACTTAAAGCAGAGAGGCTGGTAAGTCCATCATTAAGATGCCCCATGCCCAGCCTGGCCTCTGTCCTAGCAAACTGGGGGAACCACATTGATACTAGAACCCACATACTGAGAGATCCAGGGGCTCCAGGAAGCCTCAGGAACTTCCCAGTCCTGAAGTTGCCATCCCACCAGAGATTGGAGAAGGGGAATCCACTGGACTTCAGAATTCTAGATGCACACTCCCAGATGCTGGTGAGTCATACCTCGAGCGTCTTTGCAGAAGATAGCCCCTGTGCTACCCCAAAGGGTCACTCTCGTGCCCAAAGGCCTCTCGTGCATGGCTCTGTGCATATCAGGAGGCAGGGTGGAGTTGAGCCAGTTCAAATGGTGTGTGTAGTAGTTACACGATCTCTTGTCAACTCGTGAAGGAGTAGAGTCTAGCCTGTCAAGCAGGTCACAGTTTGATGGCCTCATTTGGAGGTGCCACAGAAATAAATAGCTCACTGGAGGCCAGATACACAGACTCTCTGTGAGACATTCCTCTTGACAAGACACATGGAGCTATATTAGAGCCCTGGAGCTGGAGGAGCCATGTGGAGACCCCTGCCAGCACTGAGATGCTTCCACTGCCACTGGATCCACAAGGCTTTCCACCCACTGGCCTGTGATCTTCCTGCATTCGGTGTCATTGCATATGCTGCATGAGTCTGAAGAGGAATTTATAGATTGGTGTCAGACATATGGGCTAATATGGGACTTATGGACTTGACCTGGACGGGGCTGGGATCTTTTCTTAATGTGTAATTACTCCTTGGTGTAAAGTTCTCTCTTACACACATATGAGTCTGCCTGGATCTGTTTCTCTAATCAACCGGCATCAACACAGTGTCTTTGAGGTGACTTTCAATGGTGCTTGCAGTCAGTCCTGTAAACTGCTTTGGTTTTCAACTCCTGTCTGTGTTGTAAGAAACGTTTTTTTAGAAAATACTGCATTCCTTACCTAAGTAACTCCTTGTTTTCCTCAGGACCAGTTAGAATGAGTGGCCTTCACAGAACTTGATGTTGCTCAGGAGAGACATGTTGCTCACATGCAGGAATGGTGACATTTCTTTCCATGGCACATATTTCTGTAAGGAAGTAACTTGGGGGGTGATTATGAAGGTGCTCGAATTACTGTTAATGGGATCCTTGGGCCATAAAATGGTCTCTAACTGGTTCCTAACCTTTTAAAATTGAGGCTCAGTCCAGCCGTACATCATTAGTAGACTGTGTGTGTGCTTCTCCTCCATGGGTACAACATCAATCTGACTTGTGTATAACTTACACACACTTACCTTTGGGAGAGAGCATATAGTAAACTTTTCAGCTTTAATATCTGTGTGTAACAGCCATTTAATATATCATGGGTCCACATCTCAAAATTCTTTTGTTCTCACAGAGAAAAACACCAAAAAGATCTGAGGAAGAATGGGGTATATATGTGTGTTTTCCTTACTAGTGTGTTAAGCATATATTTGCATTTTAACTTTTATTTTTCTTATTACACACCCTCATAGCAAACATTTCCAAGATAATAGAAGCTATGAACTCATAGGACTAGATTCTCATCCTCTGAAGACAAGCGAGGTTAACAGTTGACATACCCTTAAAATTTTTAGATACACAATCACATGGATGATCAAGAAACTGCTTTCCATAAAAGGCCTGGGAGCAGACAAGTCTCTGGGAAGCACATTCCCTGTGGGAGGGATGAGGTAAGTACTTGTCAGGAGACGTCTTAAACTATCCACCGAGACAGGATCCAGTGGAAAGCAGCAGTGTACTGGGAAGGCAGAGCTGAGCGCAGGGAGGGAGCCCTGCCCTGGTCTGCAGACCAGAAGGCGAGAGACTTAGGGAGCTCCTCATGCAGGCACATCTGTCCCTGCTTGAAATCCGATTTTCTCACCATCTGTTCCCTTACCCCAGCCTGGCTGTAAACAAAGCTTATGCACAGAGACCCATTGTGTTTCCAGGATAGGACCCCCAGCCTCTCTGCTCCCATCTGAAAAGAAGCCTTGGTGGGGGTGGGGGTGGGGTGAGGGCTCGTGACAATTCATTTCCCCTGAAAATATATCAAGTGCGGGAAGCCTGGTAAATGCAGTGTGACATCAATAGCTGGCCTAGTAAATCCTGTAAGGGAACATCTCACGGAGCCAGGGTGATGTAGCTCCTAGAACAGGATCGCCCCCCACCCCCTCCAGAATAGTAAGGAGCTCGGAGCAGGGCTGGGTGTGGGGATAGGGGTGAGGCAGGGTGGACTGACTGCAGTCACAAGCAGGTCCAGGAGAAGCACAGCAGTGGTAGAAGTTTGCCTTGGGTGTGAGAGAACCCCTGGCCCCACCCAAGCTTACAATGTGGCATAAAGGGGGGGGGGGGTTGAAGGGGTGAGAGGGCTGGAAGATGGCTTCAAGACATGAGTCTGGGAAGGAAAGTTGGAGCTCTGAGAAGATATCTAAATAGTGGACCATCTGGCAGCTGGGGGGAGGGTGCAGCTGACCCCACCTCCAGCTCTGGTGTTTACAGCCGTGTAATATTTATCATGCGGTCTTCCCTCCAAGCTGGGAGCACTGACGCATGTTTGAATGGATTTGGTTAATCCTGTTACTCTTCTCCCATGAGTAATCTGAGACGCAGAGAGGAGCAAATGGGAAGAAGGAGGAGGAGGAGGAGGAGGAGGAGGAGGAGGAGAAGAAGAAGAAGAAGAAGAAGAAGAAGAAGAAGAAGAAGAAGAAGAAGAAGAAGAAGAAAAACAGATTGCAAATTTTAAAAGGGGTCACTGCTATGGCAGGGGAGAAAGTCACAGGGAAAGTCAATGGAGTCCTTTGTGGCAGAGGAAACGGTTGACCCCTGGTGGGGTGCAGGGGGTGTGGTGGGGGTGGGGTTTGGAGATGTAGACGCCTTGAGGGGACCGTCTTTTTTTTTTTTTGCCAAAGGAGTTGGGGACAAATTATGGCACTAGATAAGCTAGTTCCTCATGGTCAGAGGAAAACTGGAATCAGCTCTGTGACGTTCCATCGAGGGATGGGCGTGAGCTCACAGCTCTTTGAGCTGTCGTCACCGTGAGCTGCCGGAGAGTCAGGGACCACTCAGCGGCCCTAGGTATTTACACAGGAAATGGACAGACGTATGTAGATGTTTATACCACATCAGGCATACTGGGTCTAGCTCATACATGCATGATTTTATTCCAAAGAAAAGGTGTTTCTGAAATCAGTGGATGGCCACAGACAAGTACTCTCAGTAAGACACTTTAAAAAGGTGCCACCAGGACAGTGGCTTCCGAGGGGATCTGGTTGGGCTGGTTGAACTCAAGGCAGAGAGGAGCGTTTGGAAGGCTGTGGTAGCCTGTTTTCTGGGATCCCAATGGGGCTGTTTTGATAGATCTGTCTCCAAGGACACAGGACAATAACAGAGGTTTACTTTAAAAGATGTTTTAAGACCATGGAAAACTGCGTTGGTAAATAAAAGACCAAGAGAGCTGAGCCAAGGAACTTTCACCATCAGGACCAGCACCGGCTCCTTCTGCAGGGCTCTCCTACCCCATGGAAAAGGAGTATGATTTGAGTCCCTCCGCGGTGCAAAGCTCCTGTTGTGACATGGTGTAAATAAGCGAGCAGAATGCTCCAGGGAAAGATTGGAAAGGTGGAAACATATCTCCAGAAGAGCTCCATGGAAGAGAGCTCAAGAAAGTATAGCTTCACGGGTTCACATTTTTTGTTTAATAGCGGTTTTGTGACTTTGTAGCAATACTTGTGACTTACTCTTGTCTAAGTATGTATGTGTGCGAGCATGATGGAGTTAGAAATTTTGTGGAAAAATGGAATTAAAAGACAATGGCATTTTCCATGAACTTTTTGAAGCCTGCTCATGTCCCCACTTAGACATAGATATTTCTACTCATACATGTGTACGAGTACTGATAGAGACATACATGTATTCATATATTTCCTGCTTCTGTCTACTAAGAGAACCCAGAAGCAAAGATCTCTTTAAAGCAATGCAGACAGGTAAGTTTGGGGTTTAGCTTCTACATATTCTCCCTTAGAGGAATCGGGATTCATTAGCAATATGGTTCCAGGGCTAAAGTAGGGAAATTTTTGGATCATCTGTGCTAGAAAGTAAGGAAATACTCAGAGAATTATGGGGGTGTATCAGGAATGACTGTGAAACTGGTTATCTGGGACTATTTGAGGATCACAATAAATATTAGTTAATGATTTTTTTACCCTCTGACTGAAGTGGGGGCCCAGGAGTCTCTATTGCTATCAACTCAATGAACAAATGGGGGAGAAAATGAAGCTGTGTCTTGAGGCATCTTCCCGCAAAATAGTCATGAAGGACTTCGAAGAAGCTGGCATGGTATCATCTTTTCTGAATGCGACCATTAAGCACCCCAGCGATGTCAGCACACCGATCAACATCATGCGCCTCCTGAGATGAGGCCAGGAGAAGAGAGCAACCCAAATTGCCGGGCATGGTACCAAGTAACTCAGCTCGGCAAAATGCACACAGGTTAAAAGAGAAAGACGAACAGAGAAATGATGATGAAAACAGCAAAAAACAAGCTCACTGCCATCAAGTCGATGCTGACTCATAGTGACCCTATAGAACACAGTAGAACTGCCTCTGTGAGTTTCCAAGACTGTGACTCTGTGGAGAACGCCCCATCTGTTTCCCCAGGGGTAGCTGGCAGTTTTGAACTGCTGGCCTTGCAAATTGAAGTCCAACTCATAACCACTACACCACAAGGGAGGGCTGAGTCTAGACCGGTACAAGATATTGTGGGTGCATACTGAACAAGGTCAATGATTTAAAGCTACCAGTTTCTCCTTGGAAGTAAGGTAAGTTTATAGGATCCTATTAATTCTAGTCTCTGAAACCCATAGGGCAGTTCTGCTCTGTCCTATAGGGGCGCTATGAATCCAAGTCGACTCGGTGGCAGTGAACTTAGAGCCTTAGCTGCTACAAGATATTTGGGGGCCAATAAGAGAAAATTGAATAGGGTCTGTGAGTTACCTGGTAATCTTGGGCCACAGCTAATTTCCTGCGCTTGAGGTCATATCGGATGATGTAAACGATGCCTTGTTTGGAGGAGATGCACAGTGAAGGGTGGGGAGTAAAAGGGCATCGTGTTGGCAACTTTTCCTCCTATGGTTTGGGGCAAAAGGTGAAACCAGTTTAATATGCGTTTGTATAGAGAATGAAGCTCATGCAACAAAGTGGTTATAATAACTGGTGACGGGCACAGGGGAGCTTCAAGAATTAAAAAAATCAGTTTTCTATAAATTTTAATTGTAAAAACACTTATAGAAACTGAAAGTAAAAAAAAAGTCTACCTAGATCTCCAAAGGAGTCTCTGGGTGTTGCAAACAATTAAGCACTCACTGTCTACTGACCTAAAGGTCGGTGTTTCAACACCTGCCCCACCCCCACCCCCAATATGCACCTTACAAAGAAATGTCTGGGTTACTGCACGTGAAAGATCACGGCTATGAAAATCCCAGGCAGCAGCTCTGCTCTGCCATGCACGGGCCACCAGCAGCAGCTGGAGTCAAGTCTACAGTAACTGCGCTTTTTCATGCATCCCTGCATGTAGGAGCCCCTGTGGTGTAGTGGTGACCTGTTGCACTGCTAACCACAAGGTCAGGAGTTTGAAACCAACCAGGCTCTCCTCAGGAGAAAGACAAGGCTTTCTTTTCCTGTAAAGAGTTACCGTCTTGGAAACTCACAGGGCCGGTTCTACCCTGCCCTACAGGGTTTCTATGAATTGGAATCTTCTTTCTGCAGTGAATTTTCAGTTTGAGATGTACGAAGATCGGCATTTTGGTGCAGGTTTGCTCTGTTTTATGGGGTCCCGATCAGGATCGGCTCAGTGGCTGTGGGTTTGTTTTTTTGGTGGTGGTGCTGCTGATGGTGGTGCTGTGTGTCTGTGTTTTTGGTTTATGTAGCTAGGCAGTGAGGCTAGACTTTTTTTCACCTCCGAACTCTTGCTGCCACGGCTTTTAAAGACGGAACTGATTTTTTTTAAAACAATTTATTAGGGGCTCATACAACTTTTATCACAGTTCATACATATACATACATCAATTGTATAAAGCACATCTGTACATTCTTTGCCCTAATCATTTTTTTCTCCTCTTTTCTTTTTTTTACATTTTATTAGGGACTCATACAACTCTTATCACAATCCATACATATACATACATCAATTGTATAAAGTACATCTGCACATTCCCTGCCCCAATCATTCTCAAAGCATTTGCTCTCCACTTAAGCCCTTGGCATCAGGTCCTCTTTTTTTTCCCCCTCCCTTCCCGCTCCCCCCTTGGTAATTTATACATCGTTATTTTTTCATATCCTGCCCTATCCGGAGTCTCCCTTCCCCACTTCTCTGCCGTCCCTCTCCCAGGGAGGAGGTCACATGTGGATCCTTGTAATCAGGAACTGATTTTTTACTAGCTCGCTCCATTCTTGCTCCAAAACTCATTTCCCTCCTCTATTCCTTGGCAGTTCTCGGTCAGGTTTGTCCCGGTGCCTGTGACTTGGGGTGGCACTTGTCAATTCGTCTGTCTGTCTCTCCCACTCTGTAGTTTTTTGGAAGCTTTGCATCTTTGTAAATCCTGTGTCGGGCCATCGTGGGGCTCAATAATTGCTTAATCAAATTAACCCAAGTCTACGATATACTGTATATTCCCCTGTCCCACCTTAAAAAATATTTTTTGTTTGTTTTCTTTTTTAACTTTTACAACTAAGCTAATTAAAACCACTTGCAGGAGCATCTGTTTTGACTCCTGGCGACCCCCTGAGAAAGAGAACTCTGCTCACAGGGTTTTCAGTGACTGAGTTCCGCCAGCCTTTCTTGAGTGGATTCGAACCGTCAACCTTTTGGATTGCAACTGAGTGTTTAACCTGTTGACCTGTATTTGCTCCACCAAAGGACTCTAGAACTAAAATAAACTCTCCAAACTCACTGCTTCCGGCTCGTAGCCATCCTGTAGGACAGGGTAAACTGCCCGTGTGGGTTTCTGAGACCCCAAACTCTTTCCCAGAGTAAAAAGTTCCATTTTTCTCCCGTGTAGCAAGAGGCTGGACGTTTTGAACTGCTGACCCTGCTGTTAGCATTCCAACTGGGTAACCACTTGGCCATCAGGCTAACTGAGGTCTTTATTCACGAGAGCATTCCGTGGACCTTTTCCACTCCAAGCAGTGTAAATCCAAATTTTGCGGAGAAATATTTCTTCTCTATCCTGGGACCATCAGTAAAGACAGCGAGCCAATGGCCTCACAGGTCTCAGCATGTTAGAAATAGCAACAGACTCAGGTCCAGCAGTGCCTGGAATTCCTGGTTGATTAATGATTCGGTGACTAGCCCACACAGAAATACACGAGCTGCCCTTTGGGGCTGTGTGAGGGGAGGCGCCATAATGACCATAGCTGCTGGTGAGAGCCAACCAAAATTATGCTAACCACCGATGCTAGGGAGCTTCTGACATCAAAGCCGGCCGTTTATATAAGCTGCTCTGCGGAAGGCCAACACTGCAATAGGGCAATAGAAACTCACCACCACTACCATTCCTTCAAGCACCCTCCATTCAGGCCCCAATAAGCACCTGACAGACATCACAGGCTCTAAGCGCGCAGCATCACCTGACCCGTTGTGGAATGAGGCAGCACTTGGGGACAGAAGGCAGCTGCTCCCTCTGAGGCCACTGTACCGGCTCGTGTTACAAAACCGCAGGCGTGCTCCCCTGCTCCACAGAAATTGCAGTCGGAGGCCTGAAAGAATTCCCGCGTGATCATGACGCTCCTCCTTGCATTGAAAACTAGGCACGAGACTCCGGTCTTGAGGAGCAGTAAGTCATCCAGCTTTCAGAGGAGGGTGAGAAATTTCTGACAGGAAAAAGCTTTTTGCCCCCCCTGTTCTGACCCTTTGCTCCAGGAGCGTGGTTGTGCCTGCCAGGCAGCTTCCTCACCTCAGAGGCAGGGCGTGGCTGTGGGGGGAGAACTGTTTTCAACACCACATTATTTTAAGGTCTCTGTAAAGTGGGTGAAAACTCACTCTGGTGAGAATTTCTTAAAACAAGACAAAACAAAAAAACCCTGTAGAAATCAGAACATCTGGCTCCTCTAAAGCAGAGACTTTTACTTGGGGCTGGAAAGCCGTACCATGGCCCATTCTTAACAAAAGATAAAGAGACTCTTATTCTCACGTGGACTCAGCTGGGCAACAGCTGACCCATAGGGAGACATAAAAAAGATGGCCGAGGTGACACTTGCTGGTTTTAGCTATTTTACCCTGAGATTGTTTTTCAAACACAGGCACATGTTATATAACTTCTAAATGTTATACAGTAACTTAGTAAATGATAGCTTGCTTGCCGATCTTATTAATATAGCCTCCAAGCAAATCTAAAAAAAACCCAACCGAACGCCATTTTTCATTCCTACACCTAGCACAGAGCACCCTGATATCGGGGCTCTAGAAACCATGTATCTTTCATTCCTTTCCACCGGACCCTTCTGAAGCCCCCGCATGTGGCTGAGCCAAACCGAAGGAAGAAGCTTACAAGTACCCCGATTGAGCTGCAGGGTAATTCACGACTGGGGCAGCCTCACCACGTCTCTGTGGAGACAGGCAGGCCTGCAAACTGCAGCTCCTCCTGATGAAGAGTGTGCTGCTCAGTGGGAGAATTTTCACCTACCATTTAGGAGACCAGGGTTCGATCCCAGTCCAGGCACCTCATGCACAGTCACTGCTTGCCTTTCAGTGGCGACTTGTGTGCTGATGTGAGGCTGCACAGGCTTTAGCAGAGCTTCCAGACTAAGAGAGAGAAGGAAGAAAGCCCTGGGGACCTGTTTCCCAAACTCTGATCCCCAGCCTACCATGGTGACGGTGTGAATCCGGCAGCCTTTCCTCCCATTCGGCATGGGGTTGCCATGGGTAGGGTCACCTCCATGACACCTAACAGCAGCAACATTGCAGGTGGGGAAATGCAGCCCTGCCAGGACGCCTGACAGCCAGTTCTAGACTGTGGCCCTCACAGTCCTAACTTTAACCCGTCAAGTCATGACCTCTCTCCTGCTTGGGGATTAATAAAAACTAAACCCACTGTCATCAAGGCAGATTCCAACTCATACCACCCCTGCCCCCTATAGTGTCCTAGAGTGCCAATCCTTATGGAAACAGACGGTCTCATCTTGCTCCTGCAGAGAGGATGGTGGATCAGAACCGCTGATCTTTGGATTAGTCATGGAGTCCTCAGAGCTCAAAACAAATTGCTCAGGCAGCGATTTATTATGATTCATAATCATTCATGAGGAAGGGACTCGAAAACTAGGGCCACCAACAAGTGTGTGACAGCTCCAGGTCTCACCAGCTGTATTCTCTGGCCTCCTGCCAGGATGCCATCTGACCTTGAAGCTAGCTAAGCACGTGAGTCTTTCTTACCAGAACTCAGAACTGAAAAATGGCTTCGGGATTCTAGAGATGCAGAACTCTTTAGGAATGGAGTAGGGGAGGATAACATGATATGAAATGGGGTGAAAAGCACCAACAACACTAATCAAGGATTTGCTGCGCACGGACTTCTTAGTTCAGCCTCATCTGTCGGCTCCGTGGAGATCAGGAAAAGGCGAGCTCCGGGGCTTTCTCCCCACTCGTGGAGACTACAGCCACACAGGATGCAGTCGGTCTTGTGTTCCTCTGCGGGTGCC
This sequence comes from Tenrec ecaudatus, assembly GCF_050624435.1. Classification (NCBI taxonomy): domain Eukaryota; kingdom Metazoa; phylum Chordata; class Mammalia; order Afrosoricida; family Tenrecidae; genus Tenrec; species Tenrec ecaudatus. Next base: position 192,168,877 of record NC_134530.1, on the reverse strand, counting down.
GAGAGCTGGCTTGTCTCTTTTTCAATTTTAAATGGTTGGAAGAAAATCAAAAGAAGGATGATATTGTGTGACATGAGAAAATTGTGAAACTCAAACTTCAGTGTCTATAAATAAAGTTCATTTGGAGCCCAGCCAAGCTCACCCTTACATATGGTCTGTGGCTGCTTTTGTGCTACAATGCCTAGCAGACGGGAGTGGTGGTGACAGAGACCATATGGGCCACAAAACCTAAAACATCTACTCTGGGGTCCTTTCCAGAAAAAGTGCGCTGACCCTTGCATCGGAGAATACCCTGAGGCTGCTAAGTAGGATGGTTTGGACCCCGATAAAGAGAAGAAAGCTCCGAGGGGCGGGGCCTCCATGTGGCGCTTGAAGGCTAGACATTGAGCAAGGTTGTTCACAGAGGAAAGGACAGTCACATGCTGTCAGCCAGACTCCATCTAGGATGGGAACTCATTACCAGTGACCTTGCAAACGCGTTCACATTTCTGTACCTCAGTCTGTTCAGCTATTCAAGGCAAATAATAAGACCCACCTCCCCAGGCTGATGCAAAGCCCACAGGAAGAAACTTTCTGTAGAACATTGAGAAGATTGCATGGCAACCGAGTCAGTGCCTTGTAAGTGTTAGCTGCTAACAGTAATGCTTACTGTTAGCTCCCAGGCTTGGGCATCTATTAACAAAAATAAGTCAGTGGTTCACCTTCAAAAGCTTTCCCAGGTTATTAGTGAATAAGCTTTTAGAAGCTTATAAGATGGTCTCAAAAATTTGATTTCTATGACATTGTTAAAAATGATGTCATAAAAGAATAAAATCCCAAACCCAAACCCACTGCCACTGAGGCACCTCATAGCCACCCTGGAAGGGCGCCTGAGACTGTAAATATTCATGGGGGCAGACTGCCTTATCTTGTTCCCATGGAGCATCGGGTGGGTTTGAACTGCTGACCTTGTGTTTATCAACCTGATGCCTGTAAGTATAATTAAAAACCGTGTGCTGCTGAGTTGATTCTGACCTATGTGTCACAGAGTAGAACTGCTCCATGGAGTTTCCTTGGCTGTAGACTTTACAGATGCAAATCACCTGGCTTTTCTTCCGTGGAACCACTGGGGGGCGGGGGGACTGTTGAACCACCTGTAATCAATATCGAGGACAACGCAGAGTAAAGAAAACAAAAATCTTCAAAACTGGACTGAGAGATGGAGCAAAGACTGACGTTGTCAAGGATTTCATCTTGTTTCGACCCCTAATCAATGTTCATGGAAGCATTCGTCAAGAAACCAAATGTTATACTGCACTGCGTAAATCTGCTGCACACGGTCTCTTAACACGGTTGAAGAGTACGGATATACTTTGAGGACTAAAGCCACGGCATGTCAGTCGCCTCATAAAAGTTGGACAGTGAATAAGGAAGACTGAAGGACTGATGCATTTGAATTCTGGTGCTGGCGAAGCACCTTGAAAGCCCCGTGGACTGCTGGAAGTACAAACAAATCTCTCTTGGACGAAGGATCGGCAGAAGGCTTCTTAGAAGGTAGAATGGTGAGACTTCCCATGATACGTGGGAGATGTTATCTGGAGAAAGTATTCCCTGGAAAAGGACATCATGCTGGGTAAAGTAGAGGGGCAGTGGAAAAGAGAAAGACCTGGACTAGGGGGTGGACCCAGTGGCTGCAACAATGGGTTCAAACATAACAACCATGAGGCTGGCGCAGGATGGCAGTGTTTCGTTCTGTAGGACCTAGGGTTGCTATGAGTCAGAACTGACTCGATGGATCATAACAAGAACAACGAGGAGCTTTTAAATATACATATAATTGCATGGGGGGAGTATTCCTAATGTACTACGTGAAAAACACAAGAAAAACAAGCCATCAGTGTAAGATACGGTAGTTCAAGCAAGATCCCATTTTTTTATGTGGCACAAAACTTTAGTGTGGTCACCTAAGATTTATATACCCAGAAATGTTATCTTGTTCATTTATTCTCTTTCCAGACCATGAAAATCTGTGAGAGTTGTAGATCCCGTCCTCTGACAAGTACGCACTGCACACATACACAGACCCGTGCCTGGAATTGCGGGACTTTACAGCGCCCTTGGAGCCCATCCTTGGCTTCCAGGTTAAGAGCCCCTGCTGTAGTTGCTCAGTCATAAGATATTGATACACGTACCAGGATGCCAAATGATTAATTTATGAAGAGGACACAATGGCAATAGGCTAAAACCCTTGCCTTGGCCCATCAGCTCATTATCTTGTTATACAAAAGCGACATGGACAGCCAGAGCACAATTAAGAATGAGCGTGGAGTCACAGTGAAGGAAACGCAAACGATCTTAATGGCTCTTTGTCGCCAAGCTACAAGAGCCTAATGCGTCTGTTTCTGCTGCTGGAGTGCCCCGGCCGAGGACATCCGAGTAGCCCGTCCCCGCCCTCGCCTGCACTCGGTTCTTGATGTCTGGATTCGCTTGCAGACACAGTGGAGGCGGGATTCCTTCTGTCATCATCACTCTGGTCCCCAACAAGACAATACACATACGGACACCTACATCTCACCTGCAGCTGTGTTAACTTCCTTACACGTCACCTAGTTTTCTTCCATTGGGAGAAGCTCCCCATATAGAAGTTCCAGTTTGGAGTGAGTTTGTTGTATTGCTTTTCATAGCTTCCTTTTCAGGAGAGAATCCTGTCTTCAGACTGGAGAGGCCGCTTACAGTCTCACCATTCGACCTTCTCCCTCAGTCGTTTTATGGTGCAGGCAGAGACTGCAGAAAGTTCCGTGGACCGCCAAAAGGACGAACAGCTCTGCTTTGGAAGCAGTACAGCCAGACGCTCCTTAGGAGTGAGGATGCCACCCTTGAGCACTTATACTTCTGAACGGAGATGAGGGGACAGTGACTGTAGTTCAACAAAGAACAAAAGCCACCAAAGGGCACCATGTCCTGCAAAAGGACGCCATGCTGGGCAACGTAGAAAGGAAGAGGAAAGGAGGGCGATGGCAGATAAGATGGACTTCCCCAGTGGCTGCAACAATGGGCTCAAGCTTTGGAACCGTTCTGAGGATGGCACAGGACGGGGGGGCTGCTCCCTTTTGTTGTTCACGGGGGTGCTGGGGGTTGGACTAAACTTGACCACACCTAACAGCAACAACAACAACAACAATGACATAAGGGAGAAAGGAAGTGGGACACCTGAAGTTCTCACGCAAATGACCTCAGAGACACAGCTGTGACCTTGTCACCCCCCTTGCTGGGGGAAAACCACATTCTGTAAGCCTGAGGTCTCAATAGCAACTTTAAGACTCTCAGTTTCTTGGACTTTCTTTCCTGAATCACTGAGTATTTTCTGTCATTTGGAAAATTGCTTTAAAATTATTTTTATTTCATGTACATTCTCATTATATAATCCCTACCCCCCCCCCAAAAAACCCCAGATTTTTCCACCAAAAGCTATGTATTTACTTTTTTTTTTAATACAAAACAAGCTTATCACCTTCAGAGTACTATCCATTACACTTAACACATTTGTCAAATCTGCGATTCCATTCTTGGAAACATTTTTCAAACTCATCTGTTTGTATGCTGACAGCACCTCCCTCGTTTGTTTTCATCACCTTTCCTACTTCATCAAATCGCTGTCCTTTCATGTCCCTTTTCATTTGCAGAAACAAAAAGAAGTCGCAGAGAATGAGGTCAGGTGAGTAAGGTGTGGGGGGCAAGAGAGGCATGCTGGGTTTTGCCAAAACTGGCACAGTGAGATGACTGCGTGAGCAGGTGCATTGTCGTGGGGGCAAAAGCAGTCACCTGTCTGCCACAAATCAGGCCTTTTTGTTGAACACTATTATGCGATCTTTTCAGAACCTCTAAATAGAAAGCTTGATTAACAGTCTGACCTGGTGGAACGAACTCCAAATGTACTACAAGCCAACATCTTCTTCCATTCAGGAAGTTGACAGAAATCTAGAATAAGGTTAGTCATCAATTGACGTTTCCCCTTTTTTGAAATAAGAAAACCACTTGTACACTTGCATTTTTCCCAAGGAGAAGCCTAAATTTCACAGCTGCGCACTGTTCTTGAATTGGCCTTCACAAAAAATGAGATTTGTGTGAAAGTGCTTTTACAAAAAAATTCACTATGACCAGAGAGAACCTTCCCAGGCAATGCCACTGGGTGCACTAACTCAAAGCCAGTTGCTCGATACTCACTCTAAGGGGTAGGGGTGGGGGGTGGGGAGCTTACTAAGGAAGCTCCACTCAGCACAATTCCATTTTTGGGGGGGCATCCCTTGTATGTATAGACACAAAATGAAGGCTTCTTGGAAAAGTCCAGATTGCTGATCAAACTTTTTTGGACTGTAGTTGTGTAACAAGAAAATTCTTAGAAATAAAAGCTGCGAGGTGTTTGGTGCTGCTGTGCCTTTCCCCACAACACTGGTTTTGCTTTTCTCTGCATTGATTTGCTGTGGTTCTGAGCTTTCCTGCACCCCAGGCTTCATCTTCACTCTCCACCTTCGTGAGTGTCAAGTGGCCAGACTGAGGGCCCGTGTGCTGTTCTGGGGAATCTCTCCAGGGACCTCACCCTGCTGACACCCATTTGGGGTACATTCCATCCCCCCCTGCGTCTCCTGACCTGTACACTGCGGTCTGCCTCAGCATCTGCAGGCATTCCTGTGCATGACCACCCCTGAGACGTTCCAACGATCAATGGTTGTTGGAGCCGGCTCAATGAGCTATGTGTTTAAGACAATCAATGATGACACATGTACATATTTAGTGTAACCATCATAAGTGACTATTTAAGGTCAGGACACAGAACAAAGCATAACTCAAACCCGGGAAAACATAGCTAAAGCTGAAGGACCTGATGAATTATCAGAGTGAAGACACTGGGAGGTGATGAAAATGACGCTTATCCTGCAGTCTGGGATGGGGAGGGAGCCCACGTCTGCCAGTAATATAAAACAGGATGGCCACTTTGGATAGCAGTTTGGCAATTTCTCAAAAATCTGAAGCTTGAAAATACCCAGAAACTGTACTCCTAGGTATCCACCCAAGAGAAACGAAGGCCTACAAAGACTTGTGTGTGAGTGTGCATAGCAATATTATTCACAATGACTCACACCTGGTAACAATTCATCAACTAGTGGCTACTTGCTCACTGCCATCGAGTCAATTCTGAAGCACAGCCACCCTGTGGGTTTCCGAGACTGTAGCTCTTTAACGGAGCAGAGAGTCGCATTTTCTGCTCAACTAGTGTGTAGAGGCACAGAATGTGAACTCCGATGGAATACTACTCTGCACTAAAAAAGGAATGAGGACCTGACACATGCTACCTCATAGATGATCCTCAAAAACTTATGCTCAGTTAAAGCAGAAAAGGTCAGACACAGGTGACTTACTGCATGATTTCATTTGTTTGAGCTATGCAGATAAGGCAGGTTTGTGGAGATAATACTGTAGTGATTGTCTGGGGCCAGGAGTGGGGATGGAGAGAAGAGACTGAGGGACTCTTACTGTGAGGATGGAAAGGTGTACAACAAATTTACTTGAAGGTGATTGAAAATCATTGGCTTGTCTGCTTGAAATGGGTGAATTTTCTGATCTATAAAGCATGCTCCATAAAATAGTTTAGAAAAAAAGAGGGGGGTCTCAGGGGGGAGAAAGCAGGTAACCTACATTTTCCTGGAAGGCAATTGGATTAGGATTATGGGTGGATTTGTGCCCTTGAAGACTGCCCTGGGATGAGGTTTCTCAGACCTCCTTCTGTGACAGTGCTCCGGTCTTACCCACTCTTCCCTGCCATTCTCCCCTAGAAGGTGTTCTGGCCTACTATCTAGCGTGGGGCAAGCACACAGTCAGATCTGTGTGTGAGAGCAAGGACCAGGACTCTTGTTGCTGGTGGGCCCTCTGCTTTCCTGAGCAGGAAGGCCAGTTCTTCAGACTCCAGATGGGACATCTTATTGGGATCAAGAAAAGCTTATTGGTAAGTCCTGCGTCAGGTAAATCCTGCCTTAGTATCCAGCCTGCCTGCTGGCCCTGCAGACTTTAAACTGGCTAACCCCCACAATCACATGAGCCATGCCTTAAAAAGATTGGTCAATCTCTTTATACCAAGAATGTATCAAGCCTCCACTTGAGCCCCATTTGCTCGCATGCCACTGGCCTCAGCAAATCGCTGTGGGAGGGGACTAGTGAAGGATTCTAACCTCGGGAGATCCGATGCCCATGGGGTCTAGGAGTACACCGGTCTAGCATAATGTGGGCCTCGGTTCCTCCACCTGTATGTCGGGGTGATAATAGCTCTTTACTGAGCTTCTGATGCTGAAGACATGGGGCGATGCATGTGAAGCACCTCTCACAATGCCTGGCACTTAGTGAGCAATCAATGACTCCTGGCATTTTTTATCACCGTTGGCATGGATAGTGTTACTAATATTCATTCCCCTCAGTATTTATCAACATATAGGGAGAGCGGAAAGTGTGGTCCCAGAGGACCTGGTCCGGTTTTAAGAAGCCAGGAAAGATGTTCTTATTTTCTGGAGAAAACTGTATTTGAGCTGAGATCTGCTCAATGAGTTAAACCAGTAATTAAACATTAGGTTACAGAGGCCAGTGGGGAAGAGCATTCCAGGAGAGGGAACAGTATGTGCAAAGGCCATGAACTTAGAGATGATCTGTAGCAACTGTCAGAGCTTGCTTGATTAGATGGTGTTGGGGTAGGTAGGATGTAGCGATAGCCCCAGGTGACAGACCCACCTCTCACATGTATGAGACAGGGTGCAGTAATGAAGAAGGGCCCTGAGACTGTATGTCCAATTATTTTTGAATTTTAACTAAGCTAACAATCTGCCAATAAAAAATGTTCTAAAGTCCTGTTGCCAGAGATCAAACTAGCCCAGGCACTTTGACTTTCTAAGCCTAGCTTGTCCTGCACTGTGAAGGCCAGCTATTCTTTTTTTTTTTTAATCATTTTATTGGGGGCTCATACGACTCTTATCACCATCCATCCATCCATCCATCCATCCATCCATCCATCCATCCATCCATCCATTGTGTCAAGCACATTTGTACATTTGTTGCCATCATCATTCTCAAAACACTAGCTTTCTACTTGAGCCCTTGGTATCAGCTCATTTTCCTCCCTTCCTGCCTGCTCCACCCTCCCTCATGAACCCTTGATAATCAGGGTGCGACATAGCACCATGAAGGATACAGCTTTCCTCCAGTTCCTAAATGCTCCCTTCCTCCCCACCCCCCACTACCATGATCTGAATTCTACCTTGCAAGTCTGGATAGAGCAGAGGTTGTACACTGGTGCAGATAGGAGCTGGAGGCACAGGGAATCCAGGGTGAATGATACCTTCAGGACCAGGAGTGTGAAGGGCGATACTGGGAGGGTAGAGGGTGAGTGGGTTGGAAAGGGGGAACTGATTATAAGAATCTGCATGTGAGGCCTGGGGGGGACAGGCAACAGAAAAGGGGGTGGAGGAAGATGCCGGATAGGGCAAGATATGACAAAATAATAATTTATAAATTGTCAAGGGCTCATGAGGGAGGGGGAGTGGGGAGGGAGGGGAAAAAAGAGGACTTGATGTAAAGGGCTTAAGTGGAGAGCAAATGCTTTGAAAAGGACTAGGGCAAAGAATGTACAGATGTGCTTTATACAATTGATGTATGTATATGTATGGATTTCGATAAGAGTTGTATGAGTCCCTAATAAAATGTAAAAAAAGAAAATGACAGACCAAAAAAATGTTAAAAAGTAAAGTCACTTTTAATACTAAGGTGTGCCTGACTGAAGCCATGGTATTTTCAATTGCCTCCTAACTTTGTGAAATCTGGAGAGCTAATAAACAAGATTGATTAAAACAAACAAACAAACAAGCAAACAAAAATTTAAAAATTATTATTATTTTGTCATATCTTACACTGTCTGACATCTCCTTCTCCCAATATTATGTTATCCACCCCCCAGGGAGGAGGCTATATGTAGAATCTTATAATCGGTTCCCCCTTTCCACCCTACCCTTCCTCCACCCTCCCAGTATCACCACTCTCATCACTGGTCCTGAAAGGGTCATCTGTCCCGGATTCCCTGTGTTTCCAGTTCCTATCTGTACCAGTGCACATCCTCTGGTCTAGCCAGATTTGTAAGGTAGAATTGGGATCATGATAGTGGTGAGGGAGGAAGCATTTAGGAACTAGAGGAAAGTTGTATGTTTCATCATTGCTACACTGCACACTGACTGGCTCATCTCCTCCCTACGACCCTTCTGTTAGGGAATTTCCAGTTGCCTACATGGGTCTTGGTTCCCCAATCTGCACTCCCCCTCATTCACAATGATTTGATTTTTTGTTTTTGATGCCTGATAACTAATCCCTTTGGCACCTCATGATCACACAGGCTGGTGTGCTTCTTCTATGTGGGCTTTGTTGCTTCTGAGCTAAATGGCTGCTTGTTTATCTTCAAGTCTTTAAGACCCAAGATGCTATATCTTTTGATAGCCGGACACCATCAGCTTTGTTCACCACATTTGCTTATGCACCCACTTTGTCTTCAGTGATTGTGTTGGGAAGGTGAGCATGATGGAATGAAGGCCAGCTTTTCTTACAAGTTAACAGCCCTGTCTGTGTATGAGAGGTAGTCAAAAGGCAATGCTACAAAGCCATAGACATCTTGATTAAACAGAAGCATCCCAACAGGAAGCTGTTGTTGCATGCATGTTCTCCTTCCACATCTCTGCACTTATAAAGGCGGCGTTTCCATCTCTCTGTGCCTCCCCCCAAAGACTTTTGCACTCTCCCATCTTTATCACATGAAGACTACAGTCTTGACTAGGGCATCCTCCAGGGCTGCAGGGCCTGATCCTCTGAAGTGTCCTTTGAGTCTTGTGAACAAAGAGAAGTCTAACAGGACAAGGTCATGCCTTTAGGGTAGAAATTCTCATTGGGCAACCCTGCTACTTTCGGGAAAATGAGCAAGTGCATTGTCATGATGGGAACAAAATGGCTCAGTACAAATTTCCTGACCTTTTTTTTACCAACACAGTTTTCAATTTTCTTAAAGCTTCTTCTAAGCGCCCTGTGTCCTGTGAGAGACTCTATCAAGAGAACCCCTCTGCCACCCCCTAACAGTAGCTGTCACCTTCCTTGGGGACCCCTCTGCCTTGGAGTTAACTGACCCAGCAGGTCTCCTTGGAAACCACTCTTTTGATTTGGGTTTTTTTTTTTTTATTACTGAGAGAAATCGTCTGCGCCATCCACTGATCACAGACACTGGTTTAAAGACCAGGGGAAACCGTGCACAGACAAACTAGAACCCCAGGAGCAATACATTTTGACTTACCCTGTAGCCACTCTTCTCCCCAGCAACATAAGGCCATTTCTTGGCCATTCCCTCAGACTGAGGGGTGTGTTCTCCAGCCTTGCGGCCCGTATTCAGGAGGATGTGTGCAAGGTAGACGGCTGGGCAGACCACCAAAGAGAATTCTGGACCAGTTGAGGAGGTCCCTGGGGATCAACTGTACCCAGAGGATGGTCTAGTAGCCAGAGCAGGCATGGACACAGGCATGTATGAGTGAGCCTATTGCCTCAGTCCATAGGTTCTTTGCCCTGTAAGGTGGGGGTCAGTCAAAAAGCGAGTTCAGCATGAAATCTCTAGAACATAGGTCCCAGGACAGGGGCCCATGTACCTAGAGCGCCTGGCTTTGAGAACCCAAGGAAAATAACCAAGGCTGGGGAAGGGAAAGTAAGTTCGGGAAAGGCCTCTTGGAAGAGGAAGTGCCGGAGCCTGATAATTTCCGGCAGAGGAAGCAGGTGCTGCGAAATTGAAGTAGAGGGCATTATCAATCTAATGTTCCTTGAGACCGACTGTGAAATGTTGCAGCCAGGTGCCAGATGCTTCAGCTGTGGCTCAGAAGACACTTCTCTCCCAACTCTGTTACTTGGCCAGATGGCAAATGCTCCCGCAGATCGCAATTTCAATGGAAAAATCCTACTCTCTTGAGCCCAAACACAAAGGAGCTTCAAAAATTCATGGAAAACTACAATTAACAAACAATGGAATCTTTTGGAAGCCCTCCCTCATAAAGTTAGGTGTATTGGACGGGGTTCTCTAGAGAGACAAACCAGATTGCTAGTAATTATATATATATATATATATATATATAAAGATAGATATGTAATTCAAGAAATAAACCATGAAATAATATACAGATAGATAATACAAGAAATTAACAGTTAAGTTATAAAGCAGTGAGACACTAGCAGTCCTTCAAGTTTTTGAGAGCTGCCAGTTGCCAGTCCCCTTCTGTAGAGAGAGCTGGGCTATATATACCCAGGCAGCAAACAGCAAGGCAGGTCCCCAACTGTCATCAACTGTCAGTCCCCAGCTCCAGAGATGAACATTCCAATTGTGTGGGCTTAAAGGGACCTCAACTTACAGCGACACAGTCCACAGGCTAGGCATCCCACAGGTAGTGTACCCCTTTAAACTGAGGCACAGAACAAGCAAGGTGGAGGCTCACCGAGCCATTTATCCCTCTGCCCTTCAGTTAATCCTACTTGTGTTTATCGGCCAGGCTGGCACAATAAACTATAGCATTAGGTGAAGAGTAATTGCGCACCCTGCATATAAGTAACGTGATCAGTTGATAACTGAAAGATGGCAGGTTCAAATCTACTTAAAGATGCTTTCAAACAAAGGCCCAGGGAGCTGCTTCCAAAAACACAGCCATTGAACACCTGACAGTGCACAGTTTTACCATGATCCACTTGAGGCCACCATGAGTCGGCACAATGAACTGCAAGGCCGGCAGTGGGAACCCGCAGTCTCTCTGTGGGAACAACTTGAGGCTGCCTGTGCCCGCGAGGGTGGACAGTCCCAGAACCCCGGGGGAGCAGCTCCGCTCTGCACCACAGGGGCCAGGAGTTTGAATCAATTCAATTTGCTTTTTGTTTTATCAAAAGAAGGGAAAAGGTCATCTTAATTTTTGCATTTAAATAGGAGAAATCTTTCTAAGGGTTCACATAACTAGATTAAAATGCAGTCCTCCAAGTGTTTCATGGCTATTTGCTCAGGTGGGCAAGGGCAGAATAAGGTGAGGGAATATGGACTGGATGCAGACATCGTGAGCACAAAGCACCATGCGTTTCTTTCTTACCAAATGCTGATGTGGAGGCGTGACATTTCCTAATCCGCTCCTCTTATTTCTTCCAAACCATTTCATTAAGAGCTAATCCAGACATCCTACTATTCCATACTTCGAGCATTTCAAGCAGTGTTGTACAAGCACTACCACATTCCGTTCTAAAATATTTTCTTTCTTTTTGAACTCTGATCTCAACTCCCCCTGATTGCCCCCTCCACCTCCCCTGCCGTAACCCCAGGAACCCTTATCCTAATTGTTACCTCGAGAGTCACCTCTCCTGGATTTCCTGTACCGAGAAACAAGTAACAGAGAGTCCAGAAGGCTGCCAGCAATGACAAAATACAACAGAGACAAACCCCAATATGAAAACAAGAACCCACAGAAAATATTAAAAACCAGATCAAGCACAAAGGGTACTAGAAGGGAGATCAAGTGACAGGGTTTCAACTGCTCAAGTCAGGTTCATCATTTTGATCTACTACAGTCATCTCTCCAATACTCTCTGATAACCAGGGTATTCCCATTCCTTAATTATGGTTAGAGGGACATCACTAGAAGTGTATTCCCTGTGTAGATCCTGGGAATGTCTTTCGGGATTTTCATCCATAGCCTTCTGCATACCAGAACCTCACAATTTAAACTCTCATACAATTCCCTCCTTCTGCCTCAGATTATATAGTTTACAATCCTTGGATCACAGATGTTGGTGTGTTTCTTCCATGAGGGCTTAGTTGACGTTTGATATGGTTCTTCTGTCCTTGCCTCTGTAATGCCCACCAAGTGATTGGGAGGAGCTATGCAATTAGGGCGTGTGTAACACTAATAAAAGGGACTGCTCAGGTTTAGTTGCCACTCCCCTGGCTATAAGGACACACCTCTCCGCAGCAGAAGAGAGAAATCTCAGAACCATGGGAAGAAGGGCCCTTTCTAGACCTCTGTTTGAAATGATGGGGGCAGAGACCAAAGGCACCAGATTCGGTGCCATGGAGCCTGTGGAACCCAGCAAAGGAGCTCGGCCAGGCCCAGAGGCAGGGACCAGGAGAGATGAGGTAGAGCGGAGGAGCAGCCCAGAGAGAGCCTGAGGGGCTGTGAGGCAGAGCAGCCGGTGGCTTTCTGGTGCACAGAGGCAGAGGCCAAGTGACCACATAGAGGAGAGGCTGAGGCCTCAGACAGACTTGCCTGCTGGCTGAGGAGAGGTGTTGCTGTGGACCAATGACTATAGTCTTACTATTTATTGATCCTGACTTGTGATAACTCATTAACATTCCCAATAAACGCCCATAGCTGTGAGTTTTTGTCTCTGAGTTCTGTGTGGCCATTGCAGTGAAATACCAAACCCAGCACAGAAGCAGAGCCTGGTTGGTGTCCGAATAGGGAAAGAAAGATGGAGGGTGGAGGCATGTCTGACCTCTGCCTCACGGTAACAGGGCAGCCAAAGGAGGTCAGATGTGGCCACTGTACTGTGTTCACAGCTGACAAGGGCAGCAAGGTGGTCATTTGCCACTCCTGTCCTCCAACATTGTCAGAGTCTTCCTTCATGTTTAAAGACTAGAAAATTTCGGAGACGCAGCGATTGCTTTCACTATATTTGTTTGTTTTATCGTACAATGGATCATTTTGCATTTGTTTGAGGAAATCCAAGGAAAGACTGTGCACACTGTGATGAAAAGATTAAATACATGAAAGACTTCCTGGAAACCTTGTGTTTCTTAATATGTCGATCTCTGTCACTTGACTCATGGAAATAGTAATGTCAAGATGGCGTTACTATCAACACCGACATCCAGGAGTGAGAGTCCTTGCTGGGAGGGCTGTTGGCAAAGACGTGGCATCCCTCAGCTGAGAGCCTCCTCAGAGTTCCATCTAGGAGTCCTGGCGAGAAGGGGATAACCTCCCAGTGAAATACCATTAAATGCCCAAATATCATTAAAAAAGAGAGAGAAAGAAACTAAAGAGGGAAGAAGCCAGAATATCTGATATTGAGGAGAAAGGGAGAGAGAACAAATATCAACTCCAGATTTGCCAAATTGGTAAATGAGAGTGTAGGGGAGGGGGAGAGCAAAAGGCAAAACTATAGGCAGTTGCTCAACTTTGGGAACTGAGTCTCTGTCCAGTTGACTCCATCTCAGAGAGAGCGCAGGTGCACCGGACACTGTGCTCCAAAGGGCTTGGGTGTCTGAGTATCAGAAGCAGAGCACCACGACTAGTCCCCAGTGGACAGGAACCTCCAGCCTCGCAGGTAGTAGTCACACCCACGAGCCATTTGTGCCGCCCACGAGCTCCCGGCTTCGGAAGAATCGCTGGTTATTATTGCTGTATTTTCAGTGGTACATTTCCTCTCTTTATTTTTGTTATAAATCGTTTTATTGGGGGGCAGTTACAGCTCTTATAACAATCCATATAACAACTGTGTCAAGCACATTTGTACATATGTTGCCATCATCCTTTTCAAAACATTTTCTTTCTACTTGAGCCTTGGGATCAGCTCTTCTTTCCCCCCTTCCTCTTCCACGCTCCCATCCTCATGACCCATTGATAAATTACAAATTATTATTGTTTTTTTTCATATCTTATACCATCCTGTCTCCCTTCACCCATTTTCAGTTCTTTGCCCCCCTGGTGGAGGGGGTGAGATGTTATACATCCATCCTTGCAAGATCCATTCCCTCTTTCTCCCTCTTCTCCCCCCACCTTCCCTTTACCCTCATGGTATCGCTACTCCCATTACTGTTCCTGGGGGTTATCTGTCCTAGTTCCATGTGTTGAGAGCTCTTACACGTAGTGTTCATGCTCCGGTGTAGCCAAGTTTGTAAGGCAGAACTGGGGTCATGATAGTGATGGTGGTGGGTGGGTGGGAGGGAAGCATTACAGAACTAGAGATATATTGTGTGTTACTTCAGTGCTATACTGTTCCCTAGCTGACTCATCCTTCCTTGTGATCCTTCTGTAAGGGGATATCCAATTGTCTACAGATGGACTTTTGGGTCTCCACTCTGACCCCACTTGTTCACATCGGTATGATTATTTGGGGTCTTCTGGTGACTCATATCTGATCCTGTTGACTCCTCATGATCACACAAGCTGGTGTGCTTTTTTTCATGTGGACTTTGTTGCTTCTCTGCTAGATGGTCACTTTTTTAACTTCAAATCTTTAAGACCCCAGATGCTATCTTTTAATAGCCAGGCACCATCAGCTTTCTACACTATGCTAGCTTATGCACCCATTTTGTCTTCAGCAATCATGTCAGGAAGGTGAGCGTTACAGAATGCCAGGTGTGTTAGACAGGGTTCTCTAGAGAGACAAACCAGATTGCTAGTAATTATATATAAGTATATTTATAAAGATAGATATATAATACAAGAAATGAACCATTAAATTATATACAGATAGATAATACAAGAAATTAACAGTTAAATTAGAAAGCAGTGAGACACTAGCAGTCCTTTAAGGCTTGAGAGCCGCCAGTTGCCAGTCCCCTTCTGTAGAGAGAGCTGGGCTATATATCTCCAGGCAGCAAACAGCAAGGCAGGTCCCCAACTGTCATCAACTGTCAGTCCCCAGCTCCAGAGATGAACATTCCAATCGTGTGGGCTTGAAGGGACCTCAACTTACAGCCACACAGTCCACAGGCTAGGCATCCCACAGGTAGTGTACCCCTTTAAACTGAGGCACAGAACAACCAAGGTGAGGCTCACCAAGCCATTTATCCCTCTGCCCTTCAGTTAATCCTACTTGTGTTTATCGGCCAGGCTGGCACAATAAACTATAGCACCAGGTTATTAGAACAAAGTGTTCTTGGGTTGAGGAAGTAATCAAGTAGAGGTCCAGTGTCCATATAAATATATGCACATATATCTATCATTATATATTAATATATTCACATATGTACATGCCTATATTTATACCTTTACAAATGTCTTTTGCCTTCTTGTTCTTTCCTCTATTTCCTTTTATTTTCCTCCTGTCCTACTATCATGTTTGACCTTCATTAAGCTCTCAGTAATTCCTTTCGGCTACATTGCCCTTGATAGAACCCTACCAGGCATTCCACCCCCTCCTTGTCATTGATTTTAGATATCTTATTGTTCCCTTGTCCCTGGGTTTGTTGGCTCCCCATTTCCTTTATCCCACTTTCCATCTCTCCCCTGTCCCCCTGGAACTGTCAATCAAGTTGTTTTCTCCTTGGAATTGTTCATCTTGCCTATCTTATATAGACAGACATGGGGAAAAAAGAACAAGAAAAAAGGGAGGGTTATAAATAGTTCCAGGTTTGTCTGCTTTTTCTTAGTATGTTTTCTAATAGAGTCTGATGAGGTGACAAACCCTGCCCTTTGAGTCTAAAGTCTATTTTTGGGATTCTTCAGGGACTTCGCTGCTTTGTTCCCCTTGCTGCTCTGTTCATTGTTTTACCCCAACAGTACATTTTCACAGAGTGCTTACTCTGTGCCCAGAAGTACTAATGCTTAAAAATATTGTCTCACCCCATCCCTGAAAGAAAAATAATCCCATTATTATCCCATTTTACAAATGAAGATAAAGAGGTTGCTCTCAGGATGGGTCGGGATGAAGTTCATCTTGGATTTAGTGAGTTTCAGATGATAGCAATTCTAAAAAGAATTCCGCTGACAAAATAATAATCTATGGATTATCAAGGGTTCATGATGGAGGCGGGGAGCGGGGAGGGAGGGGAAAAAAAGAGGACCTGATGCAAAGGGCTTAAGTGGAGAGCAAATGCTTTGAAAATGATTAGGGCAAAGAATGTACAGATGTGCTTTATACAATTGATGTATGGATTGTGATAAGAGTTGTATGAGCCCCTAATAAAATATATATAAAAGAAAAGAATTCCCCAAGAATACTGTTGAAGATCAGCCTTGGAAGTGAAGGAGAGGTCAGGCCTGAGAAAGTAGATTTGGGGAGTCAAGTGATGCTTTTGGTAAAGGATTAGATATGAGTAAAGAGAACCGCAATCATGGAGGTACAGTGACAATCCTGTTTAACCAAGATGGGATGAGTGAGTGTGTGTGTGTGTGTGTGTGTGTGTGTTTGTGGGTGTTTTCAGCCAATCAGAGGCAAGTTTAATTCTCTCTTGAGCCTCAGCTAAGACTCATAGCAGACAAAAGTAAACTCTGGGTTCTGTAGCAGTATTTAGGAGGCACTAGGAAACTTTCATAATCTCTGAGTAATCCTGGAAACATTTATCCTGAAGAGAAGGCGGAGGTAAACTTTTCCCTGCTGGTAACAGGACCTCTTGGGAATGAGTCACAACCCCATTGCTCCTAGAAGCCACTGGCCCAAGCGTTTTAGTAAGAGGCCAAGGCAGATGAGCCATTGCACGGAACTTAATTATGCATCCCTGGGTTCCTTTAATGCTCCTGAACTAAGTAGGGTTATTAAATGTTTTACGTTTCATCTGAACCTGTTGAAAGCAGAGGGTGAGCTGAATGCCCAAGAGGAGAGCCATCCCTGCAAACTTCCAGCACTTCTAGCTTCCTGACGAACCTTTTGTAGGCACCAAATACTTGATGAAAGAATCAAAGGAGGGGTGCCCTATTTGAGAAAGGATTGTCCTCACGTAGGAAGTAAATTAGAAGCACAGAATGGCCAGGCTAAGAGGGACCAAGAGCAGTGGTGCTCAGCCTGAGTGCACACAATTCAGTGACGTTGACTACTTTCTTCAAGATGCACAACCAGTCCCACTCTCCTCAGGTGAGTTGTTTTTTCCCACTGCCCCCCATGGTTCCTATGTTATCGTTACATTGCTGCTGTCATTTTGAGTCCATACAGATAGTTCTTAAGAGGGCATAATGCTCAAGGCTGACGCTTCTTTACTTATTAACCTAACTATTGCTTGGTTTTAAGAAAACTTCAGGTGATATTTTTGGTTTACGTGTTAAAGATTATCTCAGTGTTATAGTTTCAGGGGTTCATCTAGCCTTCATGGCGCCAGAGCCTCTGGAGTCCATGAGAATTTGAAATTTGTTCTGTATTCCTCCTCCCTCTCGATCTGTATTCTACTATACAATATCTATTTTGTTTGTCTGTTTTAAGAAAAGGTTCAGTAATAGTAGGAGGGTACTGGCTAGTTCTTCTGGTCTCATGGCTAAGAAGGAAATTATTCACGGAGATCATTAGTCTCACATCCCCTAACCTCCTTCTAGCAGGTGCTCCTCTAAGAACTTTACCGGTGATGTTTGTGGACTGCATTTTGAGAACCACGGAATCAGAGCAATCTCTTCATTTTACAAAGGAGGAAACGGGTCCATTATGTCTAAGTAACTTGCCTGAGGATCCCAAGGTAGTGCCACTAGGACTAGAATCTCAAACTCTCTTTTCTTCTCTTTAAATACATCAGCGTGTATGTCCCTCAAATAAGAACACCCTCTTTCTTAACCACAGTATAGCTGTAAAATCAGAGAATTATCACTGTTGTTGTTGTTACATGCCATTGAGTCATTTTGACCCATAGCAACCCTGTGCACAACAGAATGAAATGTTACCCTGTCCAGCACCACCCTTATAATCGTTCCTCAGCTTAATACAATACAATACAATACAATACAATACAATACAATACAATACAATACAATGAATGGCACTGTTGGCTAAGTGTTGGACTGCAAGATTGATGGTTCAAACCCACCAGCTGTTCCATAGGAGAAAGATGAGGCTCTCTGCTCTCATAAAGATTTATAGTCCTGGAACCCCTATTTAACAGGGGTGAGGAACAGCTGGCCCATGGGCCATCAATCAGTACCAGCTAATATCACATACCCCACCAAAGAGAAGCAATTCCAGCCATCACATTAAGGGTGAGTTAATTAAATGTTTGACCAGTATGGCCCATGAATGATGTTATAAATATTCAAATGTAAAAAAATAAGAAGCTGATACCAAGAGCTTAAGTAAAAAGAAAATGTTTTGAGAATGATGATGGCAACAAGTGTAAAAATGTGCTTGACACAATGGGTGGATGGATGGAAGGATGGATTGTGATAAGAGTTGTACGAGCCCCCAATAAAATGATTATAAATAAATAAATACTCAAATGTCTCTTGGCAGAAAAAATGATTCCTCACCCCTGGTTTACAGGGGTACTGTGGGTCAGAACCAACGCATGGCAGTGGGTTTGGTTTGGGCGTGGGTGACCTGGTCATTTGGAGGGAATTACAAAGACTACAGCCAGAAGTAATTTCACTTGGCTGCAATTGTGCCACCCCACAAAAAATTATGTGCTGTCAATCTTCTCCCCTGTGCCTGTGGCTATTGTCTCATTGGGGAACAGGTTTCCTGTGTTGTGTTAATGAGACAGTACAAGTTCGAGCTGTATCCTAAGTCAATCTCCTCTGAGACAGGAGAGAGATTACACAAGCAAACAAAGAACAGAGATGAGGGAAGACAGCTACCTCACCACAGGCGCATCCCCAAGGGGCCAAGGGCTAGAACCGGAAGGAAGGAAGAAAGCTTTCCACCAAGCTGGTACCCTAAACCTTAAGTCCAGCCTCCTACACGGTGAGAAAACACGTGTCTGTTTGTGAAAGCCACCAGGCTTGGCAGTCCTGATAGAGCAGCACTGGAGCATAAGTTACCCCGTCACTGGGCCACGGTCGGAGAGAGAACAGCGCCCTCATCTGCCACCTGGCCCCTCTCCTCAGCCTCCTGCAATCACCGACCCTTTTCATCTCACTTAGGTGGAGCTCACCTCTTTCCCCGCCCCCACCCCCCAAATTTAAATGACTTTAAAAGGGAATAAATATATAAAAATCAATAAAAGAAAGAAAACGGGACCGAGAGAAGGAAGATCGTTATCTCAACCATAAGCTTCCAGAGTGACTGTAATTGACCTAGAAGGCTGAGTCTTAGCTGTGGCACCTTCTCCGAGGGAAAAGTAGTCCCTCACACACACACCCCTGCCCCCACTGCCCCGCCCCACAAAGAGCTGAGCTATCCTCGAACGGGTTAGCAGATGGACCTTTTATTTTGAGGACCTTCAACGAGTTTCAGAGCAAATGCGGAGGAACTTCTATGCGTCTGCTTCTTTTTTTTAAATCATTTTATTGGGGGCTCGTACAATTCTTATCACAATCCACACATACATCAATTGTGTAAAGCACATTTGTACATTCATTGCCCTCATCATTCTCAAGCCATTTGCTCTCCACTTAAGCCCCTGGCATCAGCTCCTCATTTTCCCCCCTCCCTCCCCACTCTCCGTTCCCTCATGAACTCTTAATAATTTATTAATTATTTTTTCATATCTTACGTGTCTGCTTTTTCTGGGCAACATTCCATGAATGTTCCTACAGTAAATATTAAAGTCTCATTCCCAAATAAGCTTACTCTCAACTGGGCTTTTCAGAGAAGTGAGCTATTAAACAATTCAAAATCAACACCCGACGTACTAGACGCTTTTATGATAAATAGGGACCAAGACGTTTGCTTTGAAAACCAGGTGAGCAGGTGGGAGGGTTACATTCAGTTATGAAACTGCAAGGAGCTGGCCAGCACCCCTGCCTAGATCAAAGGCCTCCCCTCCTGGCCCAGGGCTGGGCTGGAGGTGGGAGTGGGGTGGGGCTGGGGCATTGTCTGAGGAAAAGCCAGGATTTTCTTTGGGAGAGAGTTCTGGAGCTGGGCCAACGTCAGACAGTGCTCTGTTGAGATGCCAGAGTTCAACACCGTGGAGCATTAAATATGGAAGATATCTTGGGCGAGTGTTGACAGTCTCTTACTTCAGGGTCAGAAATTCCTCAGTAATGCCCTTCTTGCAAGATTAAGCTCTAAGCCACATAACCCTCGCTGGTTGATGGGTTGGAGAGACTCGGCGTTTAATACTCTCTTCCCTCTTGATTCCGAATACACTGAGAAGAAAAAGGGACAAGGCAGATGCGACCGAGATGCATGCTAGTAGAAAATGTAGAGTGCATGTGAGCAGAGTGCCAGTGAGCTTCCTGGGCCTGAGAGCCAGAATAAGACAGTCTGAATTAGACCCTTCTATGGGCAAGCTAACCTCGGGCAGACTTCAAGGGCACAGAGAAGATGAGAACCAAACCAAGCAGACTCAGGGCCAACAACAAGCCGATGCTGACTCACAGCAACCCCAGAGGGCAGAGTAGGACTACCCCGGCGAGTTTCTGCGACTGTGACTGCTAATGGGAGTCGAGAAAGCCCCATCTTTCTTCTCCCTTGGACTGGCTGCTGGCTTTGAACTGCTGACCTTGTGGATCTCAGGCCAATGTGTAACCTCTACACCACCAGGCTCCTACAGTGAGAACACATTATCCCATATGGGAACTTCTTCCAAGTCAGAGAGAAAAGAGAGGAAAAAAGAGAGGAGAAAGGGCTGGGTGATCCCACCCAGTATTGTCTTCCAAGTTCACCAGTAAGGTGAGTCCCTCCCCCTCCCTTGGGACTACCAGAGCAGTGCATTAGCTAGGTCTCTGCTAGGATAAGTTAGCCACAGAAGGGATTGATGGCATGCTCTGGACTTGATATGGACCATATACATGTTGATAACTGCCTACCTATGGTAGTCTTGTTTGTACATGTTAGGTTTGGACATTAAACCATTCTTCTTAAAAATAAGCTTAGTATTCTTCTTTCTACTTTGCTGTTGGACAACTGGGGTGTGTGTCGAAGTGGTATCGTCCACGAAGATCATAAGAAATGCACCCTGGTTTTACACTACGTAACTCTTGTCAGATCCTTCAAGTCCCTTTTGTTACTCTTTGATCGGAAGGTGGTATGATAAACACGAAAGAGGCCTGTTGGCCATGGCTAGGAACTTGTCTGCTAACAGAAAGGCCAGTGTTTCCAACCCGCCAGTTGCTCCTAGGAGAAAGGACTGGCTGCCTGCTCCCCTAAAGATGGACCCTCGGAGCAGTTCTACTTGGTCCCATAGGGTTGCTGTGAATAGGAATTAATGGAATAGCTCCAACAACAATCTTATAAACAAGATTTTTGCAAGAATATTAAGATCAGTGATCTAGAGACGCTCTTATTTCTTGGTCCCCAGTTGTTTCTGGGCAGTGCTATGCTGATAAGGTTGTAGAACCTGGCTCTTGGAATTAAAGACGTTTTTACATCATTTACCATTTTCAGATTTCTGTGTGATACATAGTCCCTTCTCTGGTTGACTTCAAGTCGTCAATGTGGCATCACTAAATACTGTCTTGGGAAAGGAAGCATAGTGGTGGCCAACTCTTTTATGTTATATCCATCAATAGAATCAAGTAGCCCGAAGAGAACAGCTATGGAACATAAGCAAAATAGTCATGAAGAAAATCAAATACTCTTAAAATAACGAGAAAGCACTCTATTGCGAGTGTTTACTATATTTGCTGGTAAGAATTTCTTTAGTCATAGGTTTATATATTTTAAATCAGAAGCACTTTATGGAGCTTTTGGTGGAAGTTTGCCCAGCCAACGAGGCTCCCTTTTAACAGCATCGACTCGTGTCGCTCAGAGACATGGGTCGCATTTCCCACGTCGCATCAACGTTCCCATTCTGTTGATTCCAGTTCTTCATTCATTTTTTCTTGCTTCCCCGCCTCACTCTCCTCTGACCTTCTCATCTTTGCTTCAGAATAAGCGTTGACTGCTTGGTCTCAGATAGATGATGATGGTTAGTTTTTTATGAGTAAAAGGAGCACAGAATTCATGGGTGATGTTGTTTATTCTATGAGTCAATCTGTTATTTAGTTGAAAGGTGGCCTCTGGGAGTGGCTTCAATTCAAAATTTAAAGGATATCTTAGAATGACAATCTGGGAGGTTTCTCAAATCTCTGCTGCGTCAGTAAGTCAGGCCTTTAAAAACACAAATAGTCAGATTTTGAGTTTTGCTCTACAATATTCTCTCAGCTATTATGACTCCAGTCAGAATAGTCAATAGTTAGCCGGGCACCATCTAGTTCTTCTGGTCTCTGTGTAGGTGAGGTTATATTTCCTGTAAGCAATTGGTCCTATGGACTGGCTTCTTCTTTGAGTCTTTGGTGTCTTTCTTGATTTTTTGCTCCAGTCTAGTAGAGATCAAGAGTTGAATTTTAGATGGCCACTCACAAGTGTTGAAGGCCCCAGAGACTACTTGCCAAACTAGGACATAAAATATAAACCTACGTTTTACATAGGTTTTTAGGTATATCTGGGAGCTGTGTGTGACTGTGTCCCTTATGTACTTTTATTACATGTATGAATATATGTATAGCGCTCACACATGCATACATAGATATGCCTACAGATACACCTATATATGCTCACACATATATACACATATACCTTATTTTAGCACATATATGCACATATTAATTATGTAACCATGTATAACCATTATTTTTAAATAATGATCATTCTTTAACAATTGGATACCAAAATTCTGAAACATTTAGAACTCAGTTCTCATGAGTTGTTTATAAGGCTCCAGCACATAACCAGTTCAGGGCAGCATAATTATAGGCCAAGGAAAGGTCAATTTCTCCAGGAGAGGAAAGCATATCAGTCAGTGGTCACTGCTGCAGTCAACATGAGACAGATACCCAACCCTGCTATTGGATTTGAAAAGGGCTTAATGTCTGGCTGTACTGCCCTGTAATCTCGAGTGAGCGTAGAGCGCTTTCCCTTGGAAAGAAAATGGAATAGATGCCACACTGAGCTCATCCGGAGAACCAGGCTGACAAGGGCTAGTCTATCGAGGATCCCTGGTGGTACAGTGGTTGAAGTGCTCAGCTGGCACCCCACAGGGCTAGTGGTTCCAAGCTACGAGCCATTCCTTGGGGGAAGATGTAGCAGTCGGCTCCTGTACAAGATCGACAGTCTTGAGAACCCTCGCAGGCAGTCCCGCGCTTGCATCTAGAGTTGAACTCAATGGCAGCACATCATACTTTTTCAGAGCCGCTCTGCCAGAACACGCCGGCAGTTGTTAGCCTTACTCCGTTTACAGAGTTTCCTTGGGAAGATGAGAGCTTAAGGAGCCATAAAAGATTTACTATTTGATCCAAATATCAATCAATGTGTCAGGGAGACGTGATGGTTAATTTTATGTGTCAGCTGTGCTAGACTATAGTTCCCGGTTGCGTGGTGAAAACGGATCTGTTTGCTGTCATGAAGTCATTATATGTCAATGGTCCTCAACCTTCCTCAGGCTGCGACCCTTTCATGCATTTCCTCATGTTGTGGTGACCCCCAACCATACAATTATTTTTGTTGCTACTTCATCACTGTGATTTTGCTACTGTTATGAATCGGGCGACCCCTGTGAAAGGGTCATTCGACCCCCAAAGGGGTTGTGACTCCCAGGCTGAGAACCGCTGTATATGTGATGAAACCAGCAGGCTTTGAGTAGAGTGGGCTAGCTTCCCCAGTGTGATGCGATGTTATTATCTTCCATAATGCATCTAGTGCCATAGCATCATCAGTAGAGAGGATGCCAGTGTCAGGTGGAACATACAGAGCAGTGGTCCTCAACCTTCCTGATGTCGCGACCCTTCATACAAGTCCTCATGTTGTGTGACCCCCTAACCATAAAATTAGTTTAGTTGTTACTCCAGAACTTTAATTTTGCTATCGTTATGAATTGGGTGACCCTGTGAGAGGGTCATTCGACCCACAGGTTGAGAACCGCTGATTCAGAAGATCACTGCAGTTACCGAAAGAGTAGCAGAGACACAGAGACACATGCACGTGTGGGAGAGGGACAGAATTGCCTCCTGACACACACACATGGTGGTGATGTTGGATCAGCGCACCGCTGACCAGATCAACTGCAGACCAAACAAAGCCAACTTACCAAGAGCACTGCTTTCAGTTCTCTTGCAAAACTTGTTGCAGATGCCACCTCCCGAATCAAAGGCAGTCAACACATGGAGATGATGATCCTGCAACACCAAACTAGATTTCCTTCTTCCTCGATCCTGCCCCCAACATGGCCAGGCGCAGAGAGGAAAGAGAAGGGTATGTGGAGCCGGCACAACATCGAGCAGGTTTGTGGTCTCAGACTCAGCTTCACTTACTTCTCTCAGCCCCACTCAGCCTCTGCTCCCTGCTCTACAAAGGACCGCAGAGTAGGCCTCAAAGCTGTGGTGTGTTCTGGGGAGAACCAGATGAGAGGAGATGTGTTTGAGAGCGCCTCAGGAAGCTAAGGCACTAGCAACCGTCTCAAATCACTCACCTGTGCAAAAGGGTTTTTATGGAGGTTTTCTTATCTTTTAAGACATTCTCCTTGCCAGCAAGGCTCACCTCTAGAGGTTAAGGCTGGACTGCCAAGGATCCTTTGAGCGTTCTAAACTCCCCCTCACTCCTCTCTTTCCACTCTATCAACCTGAACACTTCATCAGTGCTTTGACTGAAAAGCAAATTCTGCAGTGTCCGTGGCATCTGAAGCCCCTGACTTATTGGAGGACATTTTCTCAGGACTGAAGTCCCCACCTTTCTCTTTGGGCTTGCTTGGTGGGCAACTAAGATGGTTCTGTTTCCTCCCTCATGTTCCAGAGTCAGAACCACAGAAGACAAAATAAACAAATGATCCCAAATGGTTCCTCCGAAAGCTAAGCATAGGAACTGGAAACATAGGGACCCAGGATGGATGATCCCTTCAGGGCCAGTGGTGAGAGGGACCATACTGGGAGGGTGGAAGGAGGGTGGGATAGAAAGGGGGACCCGCTTACAAGGATCTGCATATAACTTCATCCCTGGGGGTCGGACAACAGAAAAGTGGGTGAAGGGAGACATCGGGCAGTGTAAGCTATGGCAAAATAATAATTTATAAATTATCAAGGGTTCATGAGGGGGGGGGGAAATGAGGAGCTGATGCCAGGGGCTTAAGTGGAGAGCAAATGTTTTGAGAATGATGAGGGCAACGAATGTACAAGTGTGTTCTACACAATTGATGTATGTATGGATTGTGATGAGTTGTATGGACCCCCAATAAAATGATTAAAAAAAAGAATGATCAGAACCCTCTGACATCCAGTTATTCAAACTCAGCCACCCTATAGGGTAGAGTAGAACTGGCCCCTATAGTGTTTCCAAGGCTATAATAATTATAAAAGCAGGTTTAAACCGACAACCTTTTGATTAGTAGCTAAGAGCTTAAACCATATGCCATCAGGGCTTCAGTAAGTCTGTTCCTGTGTTTATGCCCTAAAGACTTGAAAGCAGGGGCTCAGCTAGATGTGAGGGAACTTCAAAAGTTCCTGGGAAAAAAGTTCTTTATCTTTTAACTCTATTTCGACACCAACTTTGTGAAGCCCCATGGCGCCTAACCAATGCTCATTGCGACTTTATTCACAACAGCCAAAAGATAGAAACAGCTCAGGTTTCCATCAGCAGATGAATGGATAATCAAAACAGAATATTAATCATCCATGAAGTTACAACATGGATTGAATATGCCCCGGTCCTGGGGGAAGGAAAGTTATTGCTTGAAGGGTCCTGAGAGGGGGTGTGGGGTGATGCAAAACTGCTGGAACTGATGGTGGTAACGGTTGCACACAGGGAGGCGATAATCAAAGTCACTGAATTGTCCATCCAAAAATGGTGAAAATAACAATTTTTGTTACATGTATTTTATCATAATAAAAAATAGTTAAAAACTTTTCAAAAGAGCAAGAGAAGGTCCCAAAGGGCATTGAGTCGTGTATTCATTAGTGTGGTAGAGATCCCGAATCCTGGCCTGGGGATTTTCATCTGTTAGGTCTGTTTACTGAGTTCAAGGTCGTTTCGGGTTCAGGAGAACATCACGCTGTTTTCCCAGGCCTTGCACATCAGGAGAATGCAAAGCACATTTCCTAGTTCAGCTTTACCCCGTAGGGCTCCAAAATAAATGAAATACACATGTTTCTGATTCATTCACACTCTACTCACTAAATAACTATTTAATATCTAAGAAGACTTCAGAATTTTAATGAAAAATCTCTTCAAAGCATTCATTCTTTTGAACCCAGCAGTCATATTTTTCCAAAGAATTAATTATGACCCATAGTGTTTGCATTCTTGAAACGTGCCTAACCCGCCCCCCTTTCCTCCGCCTCAGGGCTCCTTCAAACCACCCAATGTACATAATTCAATAATTAAAAGAGACATGTGTGCCAGGCAAGTGAGTGTGTGCCAGGAATTGCAGTAAGCTCTTTACATGCATGTTCAGGAATACATTGAGGTGTGAACGTAGCTATTGTAGCACCAATGCACAGGTGAGGAAGCTGAGGCTCAGGGAAGCTCTGACTTGCCCAAGGCCGCCAACTTGAAAAGCCCAATGCCAAGATGATCTTGACCTTTCCTTGTTTGAACCCTTTTAGTGAATTTTGCTCCATTCAGCAAATGGTTATCAGGTGACTACGTGCCAGGGCTCTACCAAGCCTGAGGAGGAAAAGAGGAAAACCTTGAGATAGTCTCAGTGAAGACTTTTGTTTTTTTCTCCTTGAGCATGTGGTTGGAGACGGCAGATTGGACGCGAGTTTAAGTGGTGCGATGGAGCTCGCCAGTGGCCCAGTGTTTTGGGGTGCTGACCACAGGTTGGCGGTTCCACGGGGGAAAGATGAGGTTTTCTGCTCTGATAAAGATTTACAGCTTCGGAAACTCCCAGAGGAAGTTCTACCACGTCCATTGGGTCGCTGTGAGTGGTGAATTGACTCAATGGTAGTGAAATGAATGAATATGTTTTTGACTGTGAATATTAGAAAACCCAACTCTAACTGCCCTGAACAATAGGAAGGCACATTTGATTGAGTCTGTTGTCATTTTCTAGTATCGAGTTCCCACTTCTCGTAGGGACAGACGCCTCAATGTACAACTGGGCGTTTGGCCTCTCAAAATACAAAGGATTTGTACTCACCTTACCGACAGTCCATTTTGGCTCTTGACAACCCTGTGTGGGTCAGAGTCAAGCTGTGCTCCCCAGAGTCTTCTGTGGTTTTTTAGAAGTCGACAACTAATCTTTCTCTTGAGAGATCTCTGGGCAGACCCAGCCCTCTCACCTTGCACTTCACAGTGGAGCCCGTTAACGATTGGCACCACCCAGGAGTTACCACTTGTAACTTAAACCAAAACACCAAACTCACTGCCGCTGAGTCGCTTCTGGCTCACAGAGACCCTGCCGGCCGGAGCAGCACTGTCCCTGTGGGGTTCCGAGTGTGTAACTCGGTACAGGAGGGGAACGCCTCAGCTCGCTCTCTTGGAGGGGCTGGTGGTTTTGAATGGCCAACCCTTGCGATTAGAAGCCCAGTGTGTAATCATTACACCACCAGGGCTCCTTGGAACTAGGTGTGCTTGTGTAATTCAGTTCTGGCACGTAATAGAAAGGGGGCCTGGTTGGCAGTTTGAAGCCACGCAGAGGCTCGGTGAGACAAAGACTCGGCATGTTGTCATTGTCGTTAGGGGCTGTACAGCAGAGGGAATCCCTGTCCGATCCTCACACTTGTCCTTACATTTGAACCCACTGTTGCAGGCACCATTCTGATCTATCTTGTCCAGAGTCTTCCTCTTCCCGCTGCGGTGCCACTTTACCAGGCACGTCCTTTCCCAGGGACTCGTCTCTCCAAAGCAAGTGAGACGAAGCCTCACCATCCTTGCTTCCAAGGAGCCTTCTGGCTGTACTTCTTCCAAAACCCATTTCTTTGTTCTTGGAGCCCATGGTGCGTTCAACATTTTTTGTCAGCACCCAAATTCAAATGCCTCCATTCTTCTCCCATCTACATTATTCAAAGTCTAGCTTCAGGGACAAATGAGACAATTTCAAATACTCTGGCTTGGGTCAAACACGTCTTAGACTTCAAAGTAATATCCTCGCTTTGCAATACTTTAAAGAGGTCTTGTGCAGATTTACCCAATGCAATGTGTCCTTTGATCTCTTGACTGCTGCTTCCATGAGCATTGATTGTGGGTCCAAACACTGGAGGTGGGGTAATCTTTTGCTTGCTTGTTTACAATTAATTTAATTCAATTACATCAGTCTTAGTTGGGGTCATTCCAATCAACCCTTGGCATTGATAAATTTAACCTTCACAGTTTATACTGCTTTCAAGGGACTCTGTGGTCCATGTTGTATAAGAGGCAGCCTACTGCCTTTGTGTGTGTGTGTGTGTGTGTGTGTATAAAACATATATGTATGCAGTGCCTGAGCCCCAGTAGCATTGTGGTTACATGTTGGGCTACTAACCACAAGATCAGTGGTTTGAACCCACCAGCCACTCCTCAGGAGAAAGAAGAGGCTTTCCACTCCCATATAGTTATAGTATTAGAAACCCACAGGGGGAGTTCTATCCTGTCTTACAGGCTTTCCGTGAATTGAAATCAATTTGGTGCCAGTGAGTTTGGGTTTTATATACATAGTTACTAAGAGAATGAAATAAAATATACAACCCTTCTAATTCAGGAACTAGAATAGCGTGCCCGAAGAGGCTCGGAGCCTGGTGGGCATTTCACGGGTGAGTCTAGCCAATGGCCTGGTGCAGTCCCAGGACATTCCCCTGGGGGATGTTCGGCGTCATCAGTAGCATCCGCTCTCGGGGTGATATGGCTCAGGGAAAGCTGGGACCTGAGAGTTTGAACTCCATCCTCTCCCTTCCTATTCCCCACTCCTACCTCCCAGCCTACCTGCAGTACCCACGCTCCCTGCTGTTTATTTTCCTTAGAATTAAAGCATCCAGAAACTCCCCATTAACATGGGAGGGAAAATATACTCAATTCTAGCACAACCTTTAAAATGTTATTAATTAGAAGCTCTCTCCTGCTATTCCCACCACTACCACACAGACGATGGGCAGGTTGGGGTAGTGTCATGGAAATCTAAGAGTCCCCAGGTTCATGCTCATCAGCAAGAGTTCGCCATCTTCATGAAGGCTGCTGAGTACCTGGTCCATGCCTGTCTGTCAGTGTGCTGCCTGACAGGCGTGCGATGCTGCTCTCATCTTAGAAACCATGACACCAAATACCAGCAGGATTTCCCACCGTGGACAGGCTTCAGACTAAGACAGACGAAGAAGGACCTGCTGTTCTACTTCTAAAAATCAGCCAATCAAACCCATCTGGATCACAATGGAACACTGTGGGATCTAGTGCTGAGAGAAACAACGATGCCAAGAGTCATGAGATGACGGGGACCTGAGTGAGATCAAAGGTCACCATGAGCCAGAGTTGCCTCAATTGCAACCAATAGCAAAGTCCTGCATCAGGTAAGAGATAGGCATGACGAGAGTGATCAGGAAGTGAAAAGTAGCGGAGGACATCAAACTTGTCTTTGGTGACTTAAAAACAGCCCAGGGCGAGCCCTGAACAATCTATTCTGAGTGACAACATGCCCTCATTTGATTCTGCGCTGCTGAAAGACAACAGCGCTCTTGCTTCCCATCATGGACTCTCTGGTGGTTGCCAGGATCCTTGAAGCTTTGCTGCTCAGCCATCCATCCCACCTCTGGCGTGCCCCAGCTCCATCTGCCTTCTTGTGACGATGACGGGCCCAGATGGAGGGCCTCATTCAGAACCGAAACCACGTGCGATGACCAGGGCGACCAGCACACGGCCCAGAGTGGGATGAGAGGAAGAGAAGCTACGGCAGAAAGCGAGGGCCTTCTCAATGATTTTCAACAATTGTGGAAGCTGCTCCACAGTCAGGGTCTGTTTTCTGTAGTCAGTGAGTTTAGTCCTGTCTTTGAACAGGCCAGCAGTTCAACAGCTGGTTAACGATGATCACTTAAGGCACTCAGATGACGCTTTCTCCCAAATGGCTGAGACCTAGTCTATTCTTCTGCAGTGACTTCTGTCCTTCTCCTGCAGTGTTTTCTTGAGCCCCGGCACCCGTGCTTCACAAGGGGCTCACTCCCGACTCACACTGTGGGGGGTAGGATGGTGGTGTGGTGATGGTGAGTGTTAAGCATGCGGAGAGCTGGACTCGCACTGCCGATAGGTTGACATGGATTCATAGCAGCCCTCTAGGACAGACTAGAACGGTCCCTGTGGGTTTCCAAGACTGTAACAGGAGTAGACAGTCCTATCTTTCTCCCAAGGAACAGCAGGTGGTTTCAAACTACTGGCTTTGTGGTTACAGCCTGTATGTAACCACGACTCCACACCTGTACTGTACCAGGGCTCCTGAACTCCACTCACAACCTGCTAACTTAGTCTCTCCCTAGAAAGGGCCAAGGAGCCCTGGGGTGTCCTGGCCCCGACTTTGGCTGCAAACTACAAGATCAGTAGTTCAAAAACAACAGTTGCTCAGCAGGGGAAACAATAAGGCTTTTTATTCCTTAAAAAAAGTTACTGTCTTCAAAACCCACAGGAGTAGTTCTAGCCTGCCTATAGGCTCACTGAAAGTCAGCAGTGAGAGCGAGGCTGGGTCACGAAATCCCGGTGGCACAATGGTTACACATTGGACTGGAAACAGTTTAAGACCACCAGCCACTCCGTAAGACAAAGACCAGCGTTCTGTGAGTCAGAATCAACTAGATGACAGTGGGTTTGAGTTTTTGAGTACAGGTTGAGGCCTAGAAATCAGAATTTTGAACCATCAAGTCATGGGATTCTTTCAGCTTGGATTGATATTGGCTTGAAACTTAGTCTCCTAGACAGAGCCAAGAAAAGCCCTTCATGATTTATGGTCCACCGAGAGACAATGGTGGTTCAGGGGTGTGTGGGTGGGGGAATTCTTGCCTTCTATGGAGAAGACTGGGCTTCATTCCCAGCCAGAGCTCCAGGGATGCAGCTCCCACTGCCAGTGGAAGATGGCATGTTGCTGAGATACTAACTAGGGTTCAGCAGAGCTTTCAGAGAAAGACAGACGAGGAGGAAAGAACTGACAATCTACTTCTGAAAATCAGCCAGCCCACACCTAGGGATCACACAGGTCTGAACCCCACCCAGTCACGCAGGGTTTCAATCACATGCTCAGAGACCAGGAGTCAGCGGCTCAGTGGCAGCTAGCAACAACACTGCTTTTCAGAGACTTTTGTATAATTCTTTACTTGATCTTGATCTTGGCCCACAAACCCCAGAAAAGAGAGCTCGAGTAGGTATTATCATTTCCATTCTGGGGAGGAGAAACCACAGTTCGACAGATGTGTGGGCGGTGCCACGGTCCCAAGGGACAGCCGGGGCTGTAAGTTCAGCAATCTTGCGATGGCCCCGACAGCTGTGACATTCCGCCACACTGAAATCCGACACGGAACCCAGTCCTGGGCCATCGTCCAAAGTCTTCACTGGCAGAAGCGGCATTTATGGAAAAAAAATCACACTACTAAAACTTGGAAATGAAATATAATTATCTATAATGATAGGGAAATATGTTTAAGTATTAAGGTAGCAGATGGACATTGGCCTCTACTCAAGTACTCCTCAATGCAAGAACAGTCTGTTCTAATAACCCGGAATTCTGTGATGCTCACCTTCCTGACATGATCACTGAAGACAAAGCAGGTGCATAAACTAATGTGGTGAAGAAAGCTGATGGTGCCCGGCTATCAAAAGATATAGTGTCTGGGGTCTTAAAGGCTTGAAGATAAACAAGCGGCCATCTAGCTGAAAAGCAATCAAGCCCAATGGAAGAAGCACATCAGCCTGTGTGATTATGAGGTGTAGATGGAATCAAGTACCAGGCTTCAAAGACTCAGAACAAAAAATCATTTCGATGTAAATGAGGGTGAGGGCAGAGTAGAGACCCAAAGCCCATCTGAAGACTACTGTAACAGAAGGGTCACAAGGAAGAGACGAGCCAGTCAGGGTGCAGTATAGCACCAATGAAACATACAACCCACCTCTAGTTCTTTAATGCTTCCTCTCCCTAACTATCATGACCCCAATTCCACCTTACAAATCCGACTAGACCACAGCATGTACACTGGTACAGATAAGAGCTCTTGACATATGGAATCCAGGACAGGTAAACCTCTCAGGACCAATAATGTGAGCCTCAATACCAGGATGGGAAGGGGAAGGTGGGGGAACAAAGGGGAAACTGACCACAATGATCTACATATAACCCCCACCTCCCCAGGGGGATGGACAACAGAAAAGTTGGTGAAGAGAGACAGCGGTCAGTCTAAGACATGAAAAAAAATGATAAATTATCAAGGGTTCATGAGGGAGGGAGGATAGGAGAGGTTGGAGGGAAGTGAGCTGATATCAAGGGCTCAAGTAGAAAGACAATGTTTTGAAAATGATGATGGCAACAAATGTGCTTGACACAATGCATGGTTGTATGGATTGTGGTAAGAGCTGTATGAGCCCCCCCAATAAAATGATTTAAAAATAACAACAACTGGGAAATGTAAGTAACCAACCTATGTAAGGTAATTCATTATCTAATAATTAAGCAGGTTGGGTCAGTTCAAACTTATATATACTATAATTATTATCCTCATTATACATGTAGGTTTGATCTGGCTGGCTGGATTAACTGGTATGAGCAGAAATGATCATCTTTATACCAGCGAAGCTGTGTGTTCGGAAGTCCAGCTCTCCGAGTGCCACATCCGTCTGCTTTTCCTGATGGTGCTGGAGGGGAATCCAGGGAACCCCAACCTGAGTCAGGTACTGTATGCTCAAGGAATTGTTCATACCCACTGTCCTTTCCTCAGCAACCCATAATACTCTCATTTTATTCTGGACATGTAGTGGAATTAAATCTGAAGTGCCCAAAGTTGTATTATCGGTCACATTTGGTTCAGTTGAAATGACTAGTCAACCCAAGCTCGCTAGCAAATACCCACATGGGCAATGCCATTTACAGCTATAGACTGGTAGATGAGCAGTCTCTGCTGGACCTCTGATGAATCTCAACAGCCACACTGTGGAGTTGGACGGGCTTCACTTAGCCTTGGATTTGTGCCATAAAGCCCAGTAGATTTATATCATGATGTTAAGGAGACCAGATTATGTGTTGGGCCCTCAGCTAGAACTGCTGACTTAGCTTTGCTCCACATACAGCCATCTACATTATGAGAGAGCGTGGACGGCTGGTTCCCCTGGTCAGGAAGGCCAGGCCCCTGTACAGCCCGGCTTCAGGAAGCAGCCTCTGGTAGAGAACTCCATGAACAGAGCAAGCCCTGGGCTAACTTGGACTCTGCCCTGCACGGAGAGAACTTTTATATCGCCCTTGGTGGAAAAGGCAGGCTGCACTTCTGGGCTCACACCATGGTAATTAAAACGGTTTGCTAGTGGATTGATTGTCGTCCATGCCGAGTCAGAATGAATCCGGACGATTTGGGGGCAAACTGGATACTCTCTGAAGTAGCATTTCCCTAAGGACCAGTCAGCCTAAACGCTCTTCTAGCTCACTGCCTAGGTCAGGCGTCCTCAAACTACGGCCGCAGGCCACCTGTGGCCCACCGAGGACATTTATCCAGCCACCAGGTGTTTTTGCCCATTTGCTTTTTACTTCAAAATAAGATATGTGCAGTGTGCATATGAATTTATTCATAGTTTTTTTTAAAACTATAGTCCTGCGCTCCAACGGGTCTGAGGGACAGTCAACTTGCCCCCTGTTTAAAAAGTTTGAGTATGGATTGTGATAAGAATTGTATGAGCCCCTAATAAAATGTAAAAACAAATAAATAAATAAATAAATGGAGAATTAAAAACATAATAATAATAATAAAAATTCCCCCCCAAAAAAGTTTGAGAACCCCTGGCCCTAGGTTTTTAAATTTTTTTAAAAATAAAAGCTATTCAGAAGTCTCTCTTTTCTCTACTACTTGTTTCCTTGTTCCTAAAATCGTGTCTGGTGGTAGTTCAATAATTCTTCAAACGCGGACAAGTCACTGAAATGTGTGATGCGCGTTGCTGTGTTTGGTTGCCCTGGAGTTGACTCTGAGCCCTGGGGAGCACAGCAAACTGTCCAGGGTGTGACCTGTGGTGAGCAGTTCACAGGCCTTTCTTCTGAGGCACCGCTGGGTAAGTTTGGGTCCGAATGTCAGTGCTCCAGCTGGTATGCTGCCCAGGGACCGTGATGCACTGAGGAGGGATGGCTCGTTCCTGGGCACAGGAGATCGTTCTGTTTTCCTGAGGGCACCCTCAGTGGAGGATTGGGTGGAAGAGGTCTCTGTCATTACTCCATTTGGTCCCAGCAGAAGCTGTTCCTTGCCTGAGCCCAAAGCCGTGTTGGCCGGGTCATTGGCTGTCCCAAGCTGAGGAACTCGGTATCTGGCCTCCAGGAGACGCGAGCAGCCCTCTGCTTGTGAAGGTGCTGTGTATGAACCAGCCACGACGCGTCCTCCTCCCTGGGGAAGCCTCAGACCAGAGCACGAGTCTCCCTGGGCTCAAGCCTGTTCCGGCGGACTCTACAGTGCTCTGCGTCCATAGGCCCCCCCTTTCCACTTGCTAGCCCACACTCATGTCCTGACTGGGAACAAAGCACTGATCCTAGAACACAAATTGTATCCCTCAAGATCAAGAGCCAGCGGTACATGAGTCCAGTGGCCAGGTGTCTTCTTGGAGAGGAGGACATGGAAGCAGTGTCCTCAGTCTTTGCTGACTTGTCCTCAGCACCCTCTCCCGCAAACACCCCCACTAAACCACCAGCCACACGAAAATGCATTGTTCTCAATAATTCATTACAAATGTGGTACATATGTACCTATAATTCTTCTCCAGGTTTTCCAGCCAAAAACCCAAACCAAACTCACTGCCGTCAGGTCAATTCTGACTCACGGCAACCCTAGAGGGCAGGGTAGAACTCCCCCGGTCTGTCAGTTTCCAAGACTGTAACTCATCTTTCTCCCATGGAGTGGCTAGTGGTTTCGAGCTAAATCTCTCCTGTTTTCGTCCTTCCCCACTCTCACCCCCAATGCAGTTTGTCCTTCAGGCAACACACACTCTTCCTGGCGTATACTCATTATATCGGCATTGGTCTCAATTGGCATTGGGCTTTCCCTTTATTTTGAAGTCCATACCACACCATTTTCAGGACAATTCCTTGTGTTTCTACATCTCATAGTGTGTACTCACCATCTGTAAAAGTGAAAGAAAAATGACTGATATTCATGATTGTCCTTTCTCTTGGACTAATTTCACATTATTTGACAGAATGAATTATTTAGGGAAGTTTTAATTACATCAAGTTCATGTCTTAACTTAAGATAGAGTGCCCTTACTGTGTTCTCATCGGAACCAAAGGCGCAATGGTTAAAGAGTTCGGCTACTAAGCAAAAGGTTGGCAGTTTGAGCCCACTGGTCGATCTGCCAGGGAAAGAGGAGGCCTTTCGGCGCCATGGAGATCACAGAATTGCAACTGCTATGGGACAGTTCTGTTCGGTCTACAGAGAAGCTGTGAATCACAATCAGCTTGGCAGTAGGTTTTTGTCGCTCGTTTTCTTCTTAACTAGAAGCAGAATGA
The DNA here is from genome assembly GCF_050624435.1 of Tenrec ecaudatus. Taxonomy (NCBI): domain Eukaryota; kingdom Metazoa; phylum Chordata; class Mammalia; order Afrosoricida; family Tenrecidae; genus Tenrec; species Tenrec ecaudatus. The sequence continues at coordinate 192,133,419 of NC_134530.1, read as the reverse complement.
ATTTCTATATTTTTTGCATGTGTTTATTTTTTCCTATCATGGTGTTTTACTTTTATTTGAATGATAGGTTTTTCAACTTGAGTCAATATTCAGGAATTTATACATTTTGCTACATGTCTAGTATACGGTTAGTCAACTTTGTGGGTTTGTCTTATACAGCATAACTTTGTATCCCCTCTTCCCACTTGGATTTTATAAGTCTACAATAACACTACTTCCCAAAGATACTTTATTTCTTTCTGCTACAAATGCCTCTATTTCTTGCCTTTCTTAAATCATCATTGTCAGCGTTTTCAACAAATGCAGTGATGGCCGAGGGCCACCTCCTTGGAAGGTATTCTCCATTTTATGCAATCATGGCTTTTAGGTTTGGGTGTCTTTTAAAAAAAGAACCTTAGTGTAGACAGTCTTCACTAAACTTTCGAGAATTTTCTAAAGAAATAGCTGCTGAGTGGGTTTGAATTACTTTGGTTCCTACTGATGTAACAGAACCATTTAACGAAACCTTCCTGCTAGTCTGAAGACATGACACACCACACTGCATCTTTGGTTGACACTGGGTATGGGGATGATGCAGTGCCCAGTGCAGATGTAACAAACAAGCAGCAGCCAGTGAACAAACCCAGCTGCTCAGAAAAGTGTAAGCTTTATTTTGAAGGAGCACCATTCTTGTGCGGAGAATGCCTGGTGGTGCCAACGATTAACTAGCTTGCCTGCGAACCCAAAGCTGGAGGTTTGAGCACACCCAGAGGAGATGTGGAGGAAAGACCTGGTGATTGACTTCGGAACAGCCACAGCTGACAGTCTCATGGGGCCTGGTGCTACTCTGATACACTCTGATTTCACCGGGAGCTGAAATCCACTCAGGGTCAACTGGTTTCATTTTTATTTAGTCGTGGGGTGTTTTATTTATTTTGTTTGGTTTCAAGGAGCCCTGGTGGCACAGTGGTTAAGTGCTTGGATGCAAGTCAAAAGGTTAGTGGTTCTAATCCACCAGCTGCTCGGAGGGAGAAAATGTGGCCGTCCGCTCTAACAGACTCGAGCCTAGTGGTGACTACAAAGATGGTGCCGGACCGGGCAGTGCTCTTTCCTGCTGTGCACAGGACTGTGCCGAGCCTGAGCCTAACAACAACATAACCCACGTTTGGTTTTCTTCACCTGTCCGGCTTCCTGTGTCCACAGAAACCTCTGGGGTGGGAAACCTTCCCAGAGCCCCAGGCTGAGTGTTGTTGGCTTTGGCACTCTCATCAAATGATGAGCGTACTGGATCCTCAAATCTCCTCATGTTGTTGGTAGATGCTGTTAGGTAGCTTAGCCTAGGGAATTGGGAGGTACATTTACGCATGCCCAGGAGAGCCAGCAAAGGACAAAGCTGGATTATCCCGCCAGTGGGCCCAGATGGGCGTTACACCTGGAGCAGCCCACCTGGGCCAGGTGATTGCAATTCAGCCAATGGGATCGACCTGGGGTCGTTCACCATGCCTCCTCCGGGAACCCTTGAAAAGGCAGGAACCTGAAGGGAGAGGAGCTTGTCTTGCTTGGGTGGTCTGGTCGTCTTCCTGGGAGGAGAGAGATCCTCGCGTGACCTGGGGCAATCTCTGCCAGGCCGCATGGTCAAAGGAATCCTAATGGGTGCCGCGTAAAACCTGAAGCTTCTTCTAACTCTCATTAAATTCATTTGGATCATGAGCCTGGATTCGGTGTGAAATCTTTCTCGCGCAGAGCCAAGGACCAAGGCTGAAATCTAGCCAAGAGAGAGAGAGACCTTACAATGCCATCAAGTCTCTTCCTACCCATTGGGACCTCATGCACAACAGAACAAAACACTGCCGGGTCCTGCACCATCCTTCCAATTGTTCCCACGCCTGAGCCCATTGATGCACCTGCGTTGTCAATCCATCTCGCTGAGGGCCTGCCTTCATTTCTCTCTCTCTACCTTGCCGAGCACGATGTCCTTCTCCAGGGACAGTCTCTCCTGACAACACGTTCAAAGTATGGAAGATGAAGTCTTGCCATCCTTGCTACTAAGACGCACCCGACCGTACTTCTTCGGAGACAGATCGGTTTGCTCTTTCAGCAGTCGGCGCTACTTTCAATAGTTTCCTCCAGCAGCACAATTCAAACGCCTGGATTCTTCGTGGGTCTTCTTTATTCAATGTCCAGCTTTCACATGCAGACGAGGCCGTGGAAATTGACTTCTAGAAATGCACACGAGCAATGCAGATGAGGCCATAGAAATGTCCATAAGTGTTGGTTTGCTGGTCTCTCTCTGGAAACTGTAGGTCTTTGAGGACAGGGAGTGCCTCCCCCCCCCCCATTGTATCCCATCCTGTGACCATAGAACAAAGCTGGGTGCATAAAAGATGCTCATGAAATATTTATAAAATATTTTAAAAGATGATATTGACCGGGGAGAGGTGGGAATAGAGGTGGTGAAGACTTGATGGGGAAAAAAAATGATTTACAACCTTGGAAACCTGTGGCCTTGAAGACAAGGTGTGGTTGGGATTGCCCCAGGGTTCCACTGCAGGGAGAGCTGCGTTGGAGAGTACTTGAGTAGAAACCCAATGTCCATCTGCTACCTCAAAGTCCATCTGGTACTTTAGCACTTAACATTTAAATATATGTATATAGACTTGTATCCCTATTAACATATTTACATATGTGCATGCCTATTTTCGTACCTCTATAAATGTCTTTTGCCTCCTAGTTCTTTCCTCTATTTCCTTTTACTTTCCTCTTGTCCCACTGTCACATTCAACCTTCATTTGACTATCAGTACTTACTCTCAGCTACACTGCACTTGATCAAACCCACAGGCATTCTATGCCCTCCTTGCCATTTTTTTTTTTGCCATTGATTTTAGCTCTCTTATTGTTCCCTTGTCCCTGGATTTGTTGGCTTCCCCACCCCACCCCTCTTTCTCCCACCTCCTCCTCTCCAGTGTCCCCCTAGAGCTGTCAGGCCGGTTATTTTTCCCCTTTGGATTGTTTATCCTGCCTATCTTATATAGATAGACATGAGAGAAAGAAAAAAAGAAAGAAAGAAAAAGATTTATATATAAATAATTCCAGGTCTGTCTGCTGACCCTTCTGATTGATTGCCCATTGGCTCTGGTGAAGTGCCCCCCCCGCCCACTGATTCAGAAGCCTGTTTTGGGGATTCCTCAGGGACCTCATTGCTTGGCTCCCCTTGCTGCTCTGTTGTGCTCTCCATGTAGGGGGTCGGGGGGTGTCAGATCAGACACAATCCCTGCACACTTGTGGGTCAGTGGGGGGGGTGTCATGTCTTCTTATGGGGCCAGTCCCATGGTCCTCTCTGTGCATTGGCTGCTCCCAGCAGGAATGTCTTCCTCAAGGCTTGCTGGGCCTGGATGCAGTTCTCTCTCTCTCTCTCTCCCTCCCTCCCTTCCTTGCTCCCTCTCTCTCCCTCTTGGTTTGCTCCCGTGTGGTCTGCACAGACCGCCACTCTTCCCAGTCTGTGTCTTCAGTGCTGTCCTCTGCAGTGCATTCTTCTGGGGAGGGTGTCGATGTAGCTGGGACTGAGGCCAGCCCCGCAGACCTTCCTCTTAGTTCTCTGCTTCATGCCAGTATGTTGCCCGAGGCTTGGCGCTCAGGCTGAGGTCTGGTCCCTTTCTTGCTTTCTTGTGGAGACATGACCAATACCCTCCCCATGTATGAGCTAGGATGTACAATTTTTGAGAACATCTATTATTCTCACTCAAAAAGAAATTCAATTTTGCTGTAGAAATTTTAAGAGACACGGAGCTATACTGATACAAATAAGAACTACCTGGAATCCTACCACTTATAAGTAAAAATTATTTGAAATTTGATGTTCTTCCTTTTGGAAAGATTGACACCATTATTTTTTTAAAAATCATTCTATTGGGGGCTCTTACAGCTCTTATAACATTCCATACATCAATTGTATCAAGCATATTTGTACATATGCTGCCATCATCATTTCAAAAACATTTTCTACTTGAGTCCTTGGAATAAGTTCCTCTTTTTCCCCCTCCCTCCCCACTCCCTCCCTCATGTATCCTTGATCAATTATATATTGTTATTTTGTATCTTAAACTGTCCATTTTCTCCCTTCACACACATTTCTGTTATTTGTCCCCTAGGGGGGTGGGAATATAACCAATCTTGTGATGGGCATCCCCTTTCTCACCCTTGCCCCTCCCTGACTGTCCCCCTACTCTCATGATATCGCTTCTTCCATTACTGTTCCTGCGGGGTTTATCTTTCCTTAATTCCATGTGTCGAGAGCTCTCATCTGCACCAATGTGTGTTCTCCGGTCTAGTCAGATTTGTAAACTAGAACTGGGTCATGGTAGTGGGGAGGAAGCATTCAGGAACTAGAGGAATGAAGTGTGTTTCATCGGTGCTGTACTACGCCTTGGTGGAATCATCCCTTCCTTGTACCACTTCTGTGGCGGGGGGGGGGGGTACCCAATTATCTACAGATGGGCTTTGGGTCTCCACTCCAAACCTCTCACATCAATATAATTGTTTGTTTTGCATCTTTTGATACCTGATGCCTGATCCCATCAACACCTAATGATAACACAGGCTGGTGTGCTTCTTTCTGTGGGCTTATTTGCTTCCCTACTGGATGGCTGCTTGTTGGACTTCAAGCCTTTAATACCCCAGACGCTATATCTTTTGATAGCTGGGCACCATCCGCTCTCTTCACATTTTGCTTTCAGTGATCGTGTAGGGAAGGTGAGTATCAAAGAGTGCCAGGTTATCAGAACAGAGTGTTCTTGTGTTTAGGGAGGCCTTGAGTAGAGGCTCAAAGTCTGTCTGCTATCTTAATATTTATCATATATATGTTCATATATTTACATATATACAAGCTGATAGCTATGCCTCTGTAAGTAGCTTTTGCCTTCTATCCCTTTCCTCTGTTTCCTTTCATGTTCCTTCCACCCCACTAGCATGCCCACCTACCATTTAGCTCTTGGTATTTCCTTAGATACGCTGCTCCTGATCAAACCCCGCCCACCATTACAGGCCCTCCTCTCCATAAATTTTAGATCTCTTGTTGTTCCCCTGTCTCTGAGTTTGTTGGCTCCCCCTTCTTGCTCCCTCCTCTTCCATGTCCCCCCAGAACCACTGGTCCCATAGTTTTCTCCTTAGAGTTGTTTGCCCTGCCTATCTTATGTAGATAGTCACAGGGGGAAAGAAAGACAAAACCAAAACACAATAAAACAAACGAACAGAACAGAACAAGAGAAAAAAGATAAAAAGAAAAAACCAACAGATAGTCCCAGGTCTGTCTGTTGACCCTTATGTATGTTTTCTGATCAAGTCTGATGAGGTGCCAAGCCCTGTCCCCCAAGTCAGAAGTCTATTTTCAGGATTCCTTGGGGACTTGGTTGCTTTGCTCCTCTCGCTGCCCAGTTGTACTCCCTTCACATTTCACCCCACTCTGCATGGGGCAGACCAGGTACACTTTCCACACAATGTCTCCAGCGCTGTCCCCCATAGCACTGTGGGTCAGCGAGGGAACGTTGTTGACACCTTTCTTGTGGCGGCAGCTGTTAGGAACTGTGGTGTCCATTTAGACTCATACCCATTGCATGTACAGCAAACAAGACTGCCTGGTCTTGAGTCATCCACACCAGCACTGCTGTATTTGAGCCCATTGCTGCATTTACTGTGCCAATCCAGCTAGTTCAGGGTCTTCTTCTTCTTCTTCAATATCTCTCTACTTTACCAAACATGGTGTCTTCTACAGGATTTGATATCTCTGAAAACATGTCCAAAGTATGTGAGTCAAAGTCTTACCATCCTCAAGTCTCAGGAAAATTCTGGCCAAACTCCTTCCATGCTGTACAAACATGTATTCTGTTTTCTGGCGGTCTATGGTATATTCATTATTCTTCACCAACACCCCAGTTCAAGGGCATCAATTCTTCTTCATTCATTTTCAGCTTACACATACCCATGAGGTGACTGAAAATACCATGGTTTGGACCCGGCACAGTTCAATACTCATGTAATTTTCTAGTCAACCTTTTCCCCATCCTTCAACATTATATCATGAATATGTTTCCATATCGTTAGTCAATAATGAAAATAGTTGTTTTGAATTACACAGTTGTTTTTGTCAACATTGTAACTCAAGGCAGTTTTAGCTTGACCTTTCTATTGCTGTTTAGTCTGAAGCAAAGGAAGGAGAATCGGCGTTAAGATTCCAAAACATGTGTTTAAGACATGCTCCAGTCAATGAGTGGTCTGACCTTGAGCAAACTGCTTAACTGAGAGTATTCACATTTTCTATCCACTGCCACACTGTGCAGTGGCTCACATGTGGCCGTAGTTAATGAAAACAGGACAACCACTGAGTCAATACAGTAACAGATTCTCTTTGGAATTGATATTTAGGATGCCTATTAGCATTGCTAAAAGAGAGAACATGTATCTTCAGGGGTTGAGCCTGCTCCTGTGGAGGGACCATTTTTGTGCCAACTGGATAGATAGAAACAGAGGAAATTGGTCATGCCAAGAAGACCCAAAAGTAATGAACAGAGATTAGAAGTCATGCAACTGAGTGAGAGACAGAGGCCGGGAGAAAGCTCCTTGGTTCCTGAAAGCTTTCTAATTCAGGTTCCAGTGTGTGAGAGACCCACCAGGACTTTCAGGGGCTTTGAGCTCATGAAGTATCCTATCAGTTGAAAGGGAGCTTCTACAAGGTTGTGACCTGCATCTGTCCTTTATCTTTTAAGAGATAACAAGAGAAAGAAGCAAGCAGATCAAAGGGACTTGACTAGCAAGAAAGAAGATGCAGGAGTGGAGCACACCCTTTGGACCTCCGGTGCCTGCACTATGACCTGGGGAAAGACTGATGCCAATACACGTGGAGTTGTCCAAGGGATGCCAAGCCCACAGGTGTCTATAGGAGACAAAGATCTTCTTTCCTTAGAACTAAAACAGAGAGAAAGCCTTCCCCTAGACCTGAGGCCCTGAATTTGAATGTCTATCCTCCTAAACTGTGAGGGAATACAATTCTGTTTGTTAAAACCAACCCCTTGTGGTATTTCTGTTATAACAACTCTAGTTATCTGAGACAATAAGTAAATATTCCTCTTTTGTTGAGGAAGTTCTGGAGGGATCCTGCAGCTTGCAACCAAAGGAACTTGCAGTTTCACTGAGAACAGTCATTAGCTCAAAATAAATTAAGCAAAGCTATGCTTGACAGGAACAGGGCTCCATAGAAAACCAGGGTAGGAGACAGTTTACCAATAAAAAGCATAAAATACATTTGAGAGTCTTCAACCAGTGAAAGTTCCAGGAGCTACTAAAAATGTGGTTGTGGACCAATGCTGGTCTGAGAACTGGTAAGGACATAAATCAAAAATGTTTAGAAAGTTTTATAGCCATGTGGTTGAAATAATCTTATTTATTGAATTTAATGCCTTTTAAAATGAACTTTCTTTCCCTGTCTTTTTAGATTATTTAAATTCTTCAAGTAGTTTGTACTTAGTGTATTTTTTCAAACACATCAGTTGGTAACAGATTGGCGATTTTATAAAGCAAAAACATTAACAACGACAAAACTCGATCTCCGCCACACTAACATAAACATCAACATTCTAGTCAGGGGTTGGAGTCCCTCAGTGGGGCAAGTGGTAATGGTACTCGGCTGCTCATTGAAAGGTTGGTGATTTGAGTCCGCCGCGACACAGCTCCAAAGAAAAACCTGGTGTGTTAGTCCAGGTGGACTGGAGAAACAAATCCATTGACACATATGTGTGTATAAGAAAGAGGTATCTATACAAGAGCAATTAAACATTGAGAAAACATCCCAACCCAGTCCAGATCAAGTTCACAAGTCTGATATTAGCCCAAATGTCTGATACCAATCTATGAAATCCTCTTCAGACTCACCAAACACATGCAATGAAGCCAAAGGCAGGACGATCACAAGTCAATGGGCAGCAAATCTTTGGATCCAGTGGTGTTATAAGCATCTCAGTGCTGGCAGGGGTCTCTCTGTGGCTTCTCTGGCTTCAGAGGTCTGGTTGCATCCATGTGGCTTGTCTTCTGCAATGTCTCCCAGGGAGTAGCAGAGAGAGAGGTGTCTTCCGCCTCCAAGAAGGAAGTACCAGATTTCCCAGAATTCTCAGGAGAAGGCCATGCCCACACAGAAGCCTCATTGGCTATCTCCAGATTGACAGCCTACACTCCACCCCAACACTCTTAATCCTTAAATTGACACCAGATTAGGTGACTACCACACCTGGTGATCTATTTTTTTTTAATCCACCCTTGAAAGCTTTATGGGGGACATACGAGGTTTCCTGGTGTCTGCGTCGATCGGTCATCATACGAGGTTTCCTGGTGTCTGCGTCGATCCGTCATCAACTAGGACTGCTTTCATGAAGGGCCATCAAACTGTGACCCAGGGGCCAAATTCGATGGACTATGTTTATAAATAATGTCATATTGGAGCGCACACAGAGAGACAGACACACACGACAATAACAACAGCCAAGCGCACTGCCATTAAGTCGACTTCAACTCTTGTAAGTCTTCGGAGGCTATGAGCCCTCACAAGAGCAGATGGTTCCATCTTTCTCCCTCGAAGCTGGTGGTGGGTTTGAACACCCGGCCTTGTGGTTAGCAGCCTGAAAGCACTGTCAGGCTCCTTCTTTGGGAGCACAGCCTTGTCCGTTTGCTTGTCGAGGCTAACTCGCACGCTGTCCAGCAAAGTACAGTCGTTGTCACAGGGACTGTAATGGGCCTGCAAAATTCACAATACTTATTCTCTGACTCTTATCAGAAAAATATTGGTTAACTCCCGAACAAAAGAGGTGTTAAATTCATTTGTATTTATTTAAAGAACCTGTTCTTAAAGGCAGCTGTCCTCCCTGGATTGTTCAGGAAATGCTACTGAAGTACCCCATGTGCCCCTCGCCCGGTGTTACATTACTCAGAGTGAACCTTGGTAAGAAGTTTGGACGAAAAGTTATTTGTATTATAACTTGGCATTTGATGATATGTGGTCATTCTCCCTAGTTTTGTTTTCACGACTTACAGCAAAATGTTGGAGAGTCTTCTTGGAGCCCTGGTGGCATAGTGGTTACGTGTTGGGCTGCTAACTGCAAGGTCAGCGGTTTGAAATAACCAGCTGCTCTGAGGGAGAGAGAGGACACTCTACTCCTGTCCAGAGTCACTGTCTTAGAAACCCACAGAGGCAGTTCTGCCTTGTTCTCCAGGGTCTCTAAGAGGGCACATCCACTTGATGGCAGGGAGTTTGCTGACCAATTCTTCTCACATATTGTGGTGCTGAAGGACATCATTTATTCTGGTCTTTATTTAAGACGCTGGAGCGCAAACTTGCCCACGTGCTCGGCCAGAACAAGGAGCAATCGCCTTGCTGTAGGACCCGGCTCGACGGCAATGAGTTTGAATGAATGGCAGTGAGTTGGGTTTGAATGAATTCAATTTAAAATGGTTGGTCATTAAATATAAAATAGAGTTATCTTAAAACTACAACTGGCGTGTGATTCTTATCTCCCAGTGGAGTTGATAGAAAATGCCGATAAATGCCTGTTGAAGTGAAGGGGAGCCTTTCTTGACCGTACCCCCCTCACTTGGCAGCAGAAGCAATGCCCATCAGCACAGAATGGGCCCGACACACACTGCTTTCTTCCATTTAGTTATCAAACATCTGAATGCTGCCAACTGTCCGGCACGGTGACACACGGTGGGACCACAGTGATGAGCATGGGGGGAGACGGGGACGTGGCTTTCTGTAGAACGTGACAGTGGTTGGGTGGGAAGGGCTGTTTCCGTAGAAGGAACAGCATAAAGACCGGTGTGGCCGCAGGAGCTACAAGGGGCTGGTCATAGAGAACAGGGGTGGCCAGGGGGAGGCTGGCTAGACGCAGACAGGGCCAGGCAGGGAGCCCTTGGACTTCATTCTGCAGACTAGCGGGTACCCACCCCGGTTACACATTAGCGTTTCCTAGGGAGCGTTCAGAAGAAAGATGAGTAGCTTCCCCATCCAGCCTGATTCCATCAGAACCTCTGCTGGTAGACTTTGGGCACTGGAAACATTCTTAAAGTTGCCCATTTGATGCTACTGTGCAGCTGGGTGGGAAAGCCTGACAAGACATGTCAACAGGTTTTTAAATGAAATAGACTTCATTGTAAAGCACACTTGCCCTGGAGGAAGCAGAGGAGGAAGGCGGGGAGGAGGGGCTCCAGGTGAGAGCAGAAGAGGACCTGGCTAGGACGAAGGGGGTGGGATGGAGGAGTACTTGAAAGCTGTCTAGGGAGTTAAAGGATTTGTAATAGAGCACTGCGGCAGGGGGCAAGGTGATCGCTGAACCTAATGCACATACTTAATGTCCCTGTGGAAGAGCCAACTTGATGGCACAAGACACCAACCAACCGTTTGTGTCGGTCTCTGTTGGAGGCTTTTCCAGGTAAGCAAAAGGGGTCTTCAGACCAACCCTGATGACTTTCCTTGCCACTTCAATCCACAAGTCTTCAACTCAAAATTGCTTTGTGTGTGAAAAGAGTTTTGGGTGCGTGTGGTAAATATATAGCCAATCAAACATTAGTCATCTCAAAAGTCTTCACCCATATGGTACGTTGTCGTCTTGTGCCGTCGAGTGGACATGACTGGGCCTGGAGCACATTAGGTGGAGTGGAGTGCGTCGGTCACAAAAGGGTGGATATCATGTGAGACAGCTACCATGTGGATACAGACCAAGACAGAGCCTCTCACGCCAACGGGAACAGACTTTGGGGGCTCCCAGGGGAGGGAGGCCAAGGGGAGAAGAGGAAACAAAGGACTAGGAGGATTGGCTTGGCTGAAAGGGAGGCTGGGGGTCCGTGTGTGTGTGTGTGTGTGTGTGTGTGTGTGTGTGTGTGAAGTACAGGGGAGGGTGATGGGTGGTTTGAACTGTTGAATGCAGAGTTGATGGGCTGAAATGTGAACCTCTCACCTAATACACACACACACATCATTGTTTTGAAAAAGTCAGCTTTCTAGATTACAAATAGGTCATGAGTGTGAGGAGCGGGTCCCTCCCCAGATCTCCTTCCGAGAGAGGGTGTGATGCTTATCTGCAACGGGCCTTGAAGTCAGGTGGCTTCTCTAAAATTAGCGGAGCAGCTGCGCTTGGTGGGTGGTGACGGTCTGACTCTGGCCAACAGCTGTGTTTGTGGGAGTGGGTGGGGATCAAGCAAGCATCTGTTGCTTTGGAGAACTTCCCCAGGAGCCGTGGGCCGGGCCAGGCCAGGGTGTTCAGAGGAGAGGACAGGATTGTTAGGCAGCTTGAAGAGCGAGAGGGGCATCATACTGGAAAGGAGTCTCACGGAGGAGCTGGCTGTCAGCAAGTGCCATGCGAGGGGAAGGGCGTGTTGAAGGAGTCTGTAAGCCAGGAGCCTGCGTGGACTCCGTGCTTAGCCCAGGAAGGGGCTGTGGGAGAGCTTCCTTGGTGGTGGGTTAGCCTTGAGTTTCAGAGTAGGATCCTGCTGCCAGCTCCTCTGAGGGAGGGTTGTTAGGATGATGATGGAGTGGTAAGGTAGATGGGGAGAGGAAGAGGCATCTCTGCTGTTCTCAAAGCACATCTCTTTATGTAAACACATATATAATATATATATAACATAGATAGATATAAACACAAGTATACTATCTATCTATATAGATATAAACACATGTATATATCTATATAAAAACACCTCAAACTCATAGCCACTGAGCCAATTCCAGCTCTTAGTGACTCTATAGGACAGGGTAGAACTGCCCCTGTGGGTTTCTGAGACTGTAACTCTTTAAAGGAAGTAGAAAGCCTCATCTTTCTCTCTTGGAGTGGCTGGTGGTTTTGAACTGCTCACCTTGTGGTTGGTTATCAGCCCAATCCTACACCACAAGGGTGCCTAAACACACACACACACACACACACATACAAGCATATGCGTGTATGTATATATGCATATGTACATACATATGTTGTGGTAGTTACATAATCTGGTGTCAATTTGGGAGGATCATGAGTGAAGGGGTGGAGTGTGGCCTGTCAATCAAGATATAACCAAAGAGACATCTGTGTGGGCATGGTCATCTCCTGAGAATGCTGGGAAATCCTGTATTTCCTCCTTGGGGGCGGAAGACTCTTTCTCTCTGCTCATTCTCTGCAATGGGAGACATTGCAGCTGACAAGACACATGGAACTACCCCAGTGCCCTGAGCTGGAGGAGCCAGTGGACCTACCCTGATGCTATCAGACCTTTGAAGGCGGAGAAGCGCCTGCCAGCGCTGAGATGCTTACAACGCCACTGGATCCAAAGACTTCTACCCACTGGCCTGTGGTTGTCCTGCATTTGGTGTCATTGCATGTGTTTCTTGAGCCCTAAGAGGATTTTATAGATTGGTATCAGACATATGGGCTAATATTGGACTTATAGGCTTAGACTGAACTGGGTTGGGATGCTTTCTTAATGTACCCTTTATATGAAACTCTCTCTTATACACATATGACTTTCTATGGATTTGTTTCTCTAGTGTACCCAGACGAACACATATGTAAATAAATGAATATTAAAAAACATAATTTCTACACACACAAACCAAGTCTCAAAAGAGATCAATGTCTGAAGACAAGAGTGGGAAGGAAAGGCAAAGGAAGGGCATGCACGTGACAGAACCTCAGGATTCAGTCACGCTGGATTCTTCCTTCCGCTTTGACTATAGATTATGTAGTCCTTACGTAGAAGGGGGGATCAATGGGAAGAACTAGAATTTGCTCCTCCATTTATCTAGGGATAGAGGTCATGGGGTGGGATCACATGCAAGTGCTCAGCTGATAAAGCAAAGGTTGGAGGCTCAATTCCATGCAGAGACACCTTGGAAAAAAGGCCTAGAGATCAACTTTTAAGAGGTCACAGCCACATGGAGCACGGTTCCACCAGGCACAGGTGGGGCCATTGTGAGTCAGCGTCATCTCACAGGCAATGGGTTTTGTTGGCATCCAGGGATACTTTTTTACCAAAATGCTATCACCATCATCTCAAATAACAGCAGAGGAAGTGAGTTTTGATGAGTCACTTGGGTTAACGTCCTTTGTGTCTACAAAGATTCCCCTCCTCATTCAGCCTTGTCTGTAACGACTGGGGCAGCGAAGAAGTGTGTGTGGAGGGCATAAAAGGAAAAGGCGTGTGTGTCATGACAGGAGCAGCACCTGCTGACTGCACGGAGGACCATTTGTCTGGACACCCCAGATAAGTGTTGAGTTGGAGACGAGAAAGCACCCACAAAGCTGGTCAGCTGAGCCAGGGTGTGCCCACATGTCCATTATCTCAGGCCAGGCCACATCGGTGCTCCAGGACGCTTCCTGTGCTTCTGAGTCCTCTCTGTCACTCCGTTGGGTTTCCTGGTCCAGTCTCAGGTGAAGTTGGGAACATTTGCATAGTGAGAAGATAGAGATCGATAGATGGGGGGGCCTGCAGTGGGGGGGGGTGAGAGTGGGGGTGGGGGGGGATAGAGTCGCAGACAGGAAGGAAAAACTAGGAGAGGAGCTGAATCCTCGGGCAGAGTTCAGAAGGCGAAAGTTGGGGCAGATAGATTTGGTGATCCTATCAATTCCTTCTTATTTTTTCTGTATACCTTTGATCATTGTCTTTTCTAATTTTGTAGAACATTCCATAACTAGTTCATTCGCTTTTTTTTTAATCTGGAAAAGCCCTTTATAATCCTTCTGATGTGACCAATGGAAACCACTAGTCCAGCCCCCCCCCCGCCCTCTCATTTTCATCTAATGAAACGGGCCAAGACCAAAGCAAAACAAGCTCATTGCCATCAAGTTGATGGGGACTCACAGCAACTCTATGGGTCAAAGTAGAACTGCCCCTTTGCAAGACTATCACCCAGGGACTGGACTCCTCCTCTTGACCTTCCTTGCATCCTCTCCTGCCTCTACCCCGGCTTCGGGCTGCAGTGCACGGGCAGCTGGTCGCTCACCTCAGGCACTCACAGCAGACTCTCTGGGGTGGTGGTTGTTAAGGTGTTATTGGGTTGCTTCAACTCCTTGTAACCCCATGTAAAGAAGCGGAATCTCCAAGTACACGAGCTGACCTTGTCAATCTTCTAGGGTGGAAAAGGGGTGAGACTTATTGGGGGGAATCTTCAAAGACCCCACCTTTATCTATAGTCATTTGTCATCCCTTAAATGCGGGGCTTAAACTACCAAGCATAATTGAATGTGAGCTCAGAAAAAGGGTTGTTTCCACATTTCTGCTCCTACTGCCCAACAGTCCTTTTACCGTGACAAGCTAGAGATGACTCTGCCTGCATCCAAGACCAGCAGGCTGTGTAAGGAGGAGACCTGGTGGAGCGGTTGGACTGCTAACCTCAAAGTTGGTGGTTCAAATCCACCAGCTGGTCTGTGAAGAAAAGCGAGGCTGTCTGCTCCCCTAAAGATGGACAGCATCGGGAACCCTTTATAGGGTCGCTATGAGCTGCAATAAATGTATTCAACATAGCCAACTATGGATGGACTTGAGAAGAATGGCAACTCCAGAACACGCCACTGTGCTCCTGTGGAGCTTGCATCTGGGTCAAGAGGCAGCTGTGCGAACAGAACAAGGGAATACTGCATGGTTTAAAACCAGGAAAGGTGTGTGTCAGGGTTATATCTACTTACTATACTTCTTCAATCTGGATGCTGAACAAATCATCGGAGAAGCTGATTCTATGAAGAAAAATGTGGCATCAGGATGGGAGGAAGGCTTATGAGCAACCTGCCGTATGCCGACGGTACAACCTTGTTAGCTGCAAGTGTGAAACTCTTACTGCTGCTGAAGATCAAGGGTGGCAGCCTTCGGTGTGGCTTACAACTTACTGAAAACTCCAATCCTTACCACTGGGCCATTAGGTAACATCATGATAAGTGGAAGAAAGTTTGAAGTTATCAAGGAGTTTTTTCTTGGTGGACCCACAATCAATGCTTACAGAAGTAGCAGTCAAGAGATGAAACTACACACGGCATTGGGTAAATCTGCTGCACAAGACTGCTTTAGAATGCTGAAAAGCAAGAGTGTCACTTTGAGGACCAGTGCATCTGATGCACACTGTGGCAGCTTCAATGGCCTTATGTGCATGTGAAAGACGGACATTGGATAAAATTATTTTAAAGAAAAGGAAAGCAAACACACAAAAAATGCCCTCCAGAATTTGAAGATCATGGTCAATGACAAAAAAGAAAGCATGACCAAATGGAACAAGGAAAAAGAAATAAATCCGGGCATGCAAATCATTAAAAAAAGAAAGAAAGATGGACATTGAGTAAGGACGACTGAAGAAGAACGGATGCATTTGGGTGATGGTGCTGGCGAAGCTGGACCACCAAAAGAACAAATAAACCCATCTTGGAAGAAGTACAGCCAGAACCTCCTTAGACGCAAGGATGGCAAGGCTTCGTCTCAGTACTTTGGACATAACAAGAGAAGCCATTCCCTGGAGAGGGGCACCATGCTTGGTAAAGTAGGGGCACAGAGAAAAAGAGGAAGGCCCCGACAAGAGGGACTGGCCCAGTGGCTACAACACTGAGCTCAAACATAGCAACAACTGTGAGGATCCTGCCGACCAGGCGTGTTGCACTCTGCTGCACGTAGGGTTGCTATAGGTCGGAACTGAGTCGATGGCACCTGAAGACAAGGTGGATTGGAATTGACGTCATGGCGCCGGGTTTGTTTGGGGGATGGCATATAAGAGACATGCGGGCAGCCTGTCTTTTATACGGCACTTGAGCTTCAATGTACAAGGCTTCTTAAAGTGGTAAACCAGGATGGTTGGGTGTCATTTACTGAAAAAGATTAATGAAGCAACTACAAGAAAGGCAGATGGCCCAAAGTCATTGTTGCCCTGATCATTGGAGATACCTCTCAGGTTCTTAATAGTTTCTCCGATATTTTTTTTTTAATTTTAACAATTTATTGGGGCTCATACAATTCTTTTCACAGTTCATATATATACATACATCAATTGTATAAAGCACATCTGTACAGTCTTTGCCCTATTCATTTTTTTCTCTTTTCTTCTTTTACATTTTATTAGGGACTCATACAACTCTTACCACAATCCATACATATACATACATCAATTGTATAAAGCACATCCATACATTCCCTGCCCCAATCATTCTCAAGGCATTTGCTCTCCACTTAAGCCCCTTGCATCAGGTCCTCTTTTTTTTCCCCTCCTCCCTTCCCCTTCCCCCCTCCCTCATATGCCCTTGGTAATTTATACATCATTGTTTTGTCATATCTTGCCCTATCCGGAATCTCCCTTCCCCCCTTCTCTGCTGTCCCTCTCCCAGGGAAGAGGTCACATGTGGATCCTTGTAATCAGTTCCCCCTTTCCAACCCACTCACCCTCCACTCTCCCAGCATCGTCCCTCACACCCTTGGTCCTGAAGGTATCATCCACCCTGGATTCCCTGTACCTCCAACCCTCATATGCACCAGTGTACAGCCTCTGTCCTATCCAGCCCTGTAAGGTAGAATTCAGATCATGGTAGTTGGGGGGAGGAAGCATCCAGGATCCGGGGGAAAGCTGTGTTCTTCATCGATACTACCTCACACCCTAATTAACCCATCTCCTCTCCTAAACCCCTCTATGAGGGGATCTCCATTGGTCGACACTTGGGCCTTGGGTCTCCATTCTGCACTTCCCCCTTCATTTAATATGATATATATATACATATATATACATACATATATACATATACACATATATACACATACATACACACACTTATATCTTTTTTTTTTTTTGCATGATGCCTTATACCTGGTCCCTTGGGCACCTCGTGATCGCACTAGCCGGTGTGCTTCTTCCATGTGGGCTTATTTGCTTCTGAGCTAGATGGCCGCTTGTTCACCTTCAAGCCTTTAAGACCCCAGACACTATCTCTTTTGATAGCCGGGCACCATCAGCTTTCTTCACCACATTTGCTTATGCACCCATTTGTCTTCAGCGATCCTATCATGGAGGTGTGCAGTCAATGATATGATTTTTTGTTCTTTGATGCCTGGTAACTGATCCCTTTGGGACCACTCGCTCACTCAGGCTGGTGTGTTCTTCCATGTGGACTTTGTTGCTTCTGAGCTAGATGGCTGCTTGTTTATCTTCAAGCCTTTAAGACCCCAGTCACTATCTCTTTTGATAGCCGGGCACCATCAGCTTTCTTCACCACATTTACTTGTTCACCCACTTTGGCTTCAGCCGTTGTGTCGGGAGAGTGAGCATCATAGAGTTCCAATTTAATAAAAGAAGGTATTCATGCATTGAGGGAGTGTTTGAGTAGAGGCCCAAGGTCCTTCCGCCACCTTAATACTTGACCTATAAATATAGACACATAGATCTATTTCCCCATCCTCCTATATATATTTGCATGTACATGTCTTTGTCTAGACCTCCATGAATGCCCTTTGACTCCTAGCTCTTTCCTCCATCTCCCTTGACTTTCCTCCTGCCCTATTACCATGCTTCATCGCCACCTGGGCTAGAGTATACCTCTTCTCTAAGCAACCTTACCCTTGATCATTTCCCACCATGCCTGCCACTCCCACTTCTCTACCATTTGGGGTCCCATGTTTTTCCCTTGTCCCTGGGTTTGTTAACACCACTTCCTTACCCCCCCCTACCCCCCCACCCCAAGTCCCCCCAAAACTGTCGGTCCCGTTGTTTTTCCTCCAGATAGTTCATCCAGCCTGTCCTATTCAGACAGACCTGTGGAGTCACTAACATGCACGAAAACTAGACAGAGGAAAACAAAGCAACAGTATACAACCAGACAACAAAACAACAAAAACAAACCACTGACAAAGAACAGAATAAAACAGTTCACAATAGAAAAGCTTGTAGTTAGTTCAGGGATCGTTTGCTGGCCCTTAGGAGCGTTTTCCAGTCCAGTCTGTTGGGGCACCACGCCCTGGCCCTGAAGTCCACTTTCAGCATTCCCTGGGGACCTTGCCACTCCATTCCCTTGCTGTTCCACTGCACTCCCCCAGTGATTTGCCTCGGTGTGGTGGGATCAGGTCAGGTGCAATTCCCACACTGTGTCTCCGGTGCTGTCCCTTGTATCGCCCTTAGTCACTGAGGGGCATCATGTCTCATAGTGGGGCCAGCCATGTTGTTCTCTCTGTGGACTGGCTGCTCTACTCAGGAACATCATCATCACGGCCTGGTGGGCCAGGCTGTGCTCCACTCTCTCCTCCTGCCCCTTCATCTGCTCCTGTGTGCTCTGATCAAATATGTCCATCTCCCAGAGCTGCAGAGTCAATGTCGTCCTTTGGAACAAATTCTTTTCGGGGGAGGGGCAGGAATCCACTTAATTTATGGTGCTGGGGCCAGCCTCCCAGACCTCTCCACCGGTTCCCTCCTCCACACCGGGATATTGCGTTTCTCCGATATTTTAAAGAAAATGAACACTTATGGAGGAATTAATTCCAAACCCTTTGAACAAGTTAACCATGGAGTTAACTTCTTGGAGTGATTCTCTGTGATAAGTGCCTCTGGTACCATTGTACAGCCAAGGACTCCAGTACAGCCCCTGACAAAGAACATTTCTGATGTCTCGAGGCTAGTAGGAAGTGGAGGATCTGGGAGTCAAACTAGCACCCCTGTTCTTCCTTTACACCATGACACCTCCCAGTAAAGAGCAAAGCCCTCCTTTTGATCAGGTTTGGGAGAATGAAGAAATACATGTGAGAAGCTCTGATCGCGCTACATCAAAGTCTGTGTGAGCCACACATAGGATGAAAGTAAACTGAGGGGATTGTTAAAATCTCACACTTTCAACATGTGTTGATCAGGAATACTCAGCACTAGAAAATGTACGTAGACCTGCAGCATTTCTGTTCGAAGTGATCAAGGATGTTTGAAAATGGATAACGGGACAGTTGCAGAACATGATGAATGTAATCTGGATAGCGGAATTATATGTATTACAATAGTTGACATGAGAAAGCTTTTATTATATATAAGGGAGCTTCATGGTAAAATACCATCTCTTTTTATTCCACTTTTGAGGCTTTTAAAGCTCCCTTATATTTCACCAAAAGAAGACATTTAAAAAGCAAAGACATTTGAAAGTAAAATCAAAGAGCTCAAACTTGTCATGCACAGGTAAAAGGCCTCATTTGAACCCACGACCGCTATGCAAATTTCTTCTGGGATGGACATAGCAAGACCAGTTCCTTTTCCGGCGGAGTAGTGAGAAAGTGATGCAGAGCCGTATCTGACCTCCACCACCTATGCAAGGGACAAAGAGACTCTGATAATCCATTGTAATGGCCACACAGAACCCACAGAGAGCATTCAGAACCCACAGAACCCACAGAGAGCATTCAGAATTAACGGAAGTGATTAGGGAAGCTAACAGGCTACCACAAGTCAGGATCATGAAACATTAAGGATTTTAGATCCACGGCAACACCTGTCATTAGCCAGCAGTCAGGCCTCTATCTCTGGTCCTCAGTCTCTCAGCTGTGCAGGCCCTCATCTTCCACCTCCATTCTTAAGTCAGGAAGCCCACCCACTGCTGTGTCTTACAGTCTTGTAGTTGGGCACAGCCCCTCCGCTCTGTCTCATGGTTTCCTTGCCCCAGCCTCTTCTCTCTCTCTGCCAGGGCCACTGCTGCCTCTGCCACTGCAGGCACAGATTTCCCATGTGTTCTGCTGGTGGCTCTTCTTCCTTGAGGCTCCAAGGGATTCTTAGAGGAAGGGCAACCAAAACTGACCAATCCCCTCTGCTAGTGTTCCACATACCCTATTTGCATAGCCCCACCCAATCATTTGGTCGGAGTTAGTTACAGAGACATGGATCAAAGAGCCATATCAAGAAATTTCACATCCTCCCCCCAACTACCATGATCCGAATTCTACCTTGCAGGGCTGGATAGGACAGAGGCTGTACACTGATGCATATGAGGGTTGGAGGTACAGGGAATCCAGGGTGGATGATACCTTCAGGACCAAGGGTGTGAGGGACTATGCTGGGAGAGTGGAGGGTGAGTGGGTTGGAAAGGGGGAAGTGATTACAAGGATCCACATGTGACCTCTTCCCTGGGAAAGGGACAGCAGAGAAGGGGGGAAGGGAGACTCCGGATAGGGCAAGATATGACAAAACAACGATGTATAAATTACCAAGGGCATATGAGGGAGGGGGGAATGGGGAGGGAGGGGAAAAAAAAAAGAGGACCTGATGCAAGGGGCTTAAGTGGAGAGCAAATACCTTGAGAATGATTGGGGCAGAGAATGTACGGATGTGCTTTATACAATTGATGTATGTATATGTATGAACTGTGAAAAGAATTGTATGAGCCCCAATAAATTGTTAAAAAAAAAAGTAAGGATAAAAAAAAAGAAATGCATAATATATAAACAACAAAAAAAGAAATTTCACATTATCACAGGTAGGTCTATCTCATTAATTCGAGTCAGCAGTGCTCTGATTTGAGACAGGAAAAGGTCTAGTAAGATATATAGGATCTATATGTCTTAAGAACATTCCAACATTCCAGTAAAGATTTGCATACCTAATAGAGGTCTGGACGGAGGCTAATCCACAGGCATAGGTTATTTTGTAAAGAAAGTGAGAGTTTGAAAGTGACCTCTGAATGGTGACACTCCTGCTAGGAGTGCAGGAAACTGCCTCAGATCAACCTAGACTCTGACAGATAAGATGATGTTGTTGTTAGGTGCCATTGGGCCAGCTCCCACCCATAGTGCCCCTGTGCACAACAGAAGGAAATGCTACATGGTCCTGCTCCATCCCCATTGTTCCCGTACCTGAGCCCAGGGATGCAGCCAAGGTGTCAAGCCATCTCCTTGAGGGTCTGCCTCTTTTTTGCTGCCCCTCCACTTTACCAAACATGATGTCCTTCTGCAGGGACTGGTCTCTCCTGACAAGATGTCCAAAGTATATAAGATGAAGTCTTGCCATCCTTGCCTCTAAGGAGCACTCTGGCCTTTCTTCTTCCAACTTGGATCCGTTTGTCTTTAGCGGTCCCTTCATGAGATAATCGGTGTTATGTTAAGCCACCAGGTTTGGAGGTGAATTGTCATGTGGCCATAGATAACTAATTCCACACCTAGTCCACTGTCTGTATTTTCTGTGAGCCAATCTGGTTTGGCCCTGCGCCTGAACTCCCACAGGTCTAGACTGGGCCAGGCCCCAGACTACAAACTCCACCTCTCCACAGTGTCCTGCAACTCAGCATTGTGGAGATTTGCCTGTCATGGCTTGGTTTAAATTTCCCTTTAACTGAACTCACAGCTTTTTCCTAATAAAACATATCCTCACTTTCAACCATCCATAAAGATGACAAGCTGAGTCTGGAGGGCTAATCTGGAAATGGATCTGCCCCTGCAGCTCTGCAGAGTGCCCCTGCTCCCAGTCAACCCCTCAGCCAGGTGCCAGACTTTCTTTTTCATTCTCAAATGCTGGACTCTCACTAGACAATAGCTCTTGCTTTATACAGTCTTTTGTCTCTCATGCTACAATTTGAGGTTATATTTTCCCATCGATTCTCAGTTGAAAAGAGCCTCCATCGGTCTCCTCTCATCTCCATCCTGCTCAAATCCCAGATTTATGTTGTCTTTCTCCCTTAGCCCCAGGCCTCTGAGGTGAGGACCGGGAGAGGTTACTGTGTGGCTTAAAACTGGGGAAAGTATGTGTCTAGGTTGCAGTCTTTCATTTTTCCTCGTCAATCTGAATGCTGAACAACTTATCTGAGAAAGTGACCTGAATGAAGAAGACCTCTGTATCAGCGCTGGGAGACTTAAGGAAAACTCATTAGCATATGCAGATAAATAGATGCGGAAGGCTCACCTTTGCTTGCTGAAAGTGAAGACTGGAAGCATCCAGTGTGAAGGTCAACAGTGTAGCTTTCTGGGTGGATTACTACGCAACATAAAGAAGATGAAAATCCTTACAACTGGACCGATCAGCAACAGCATGATAAATGGCGAAGAAATTGAAGTTGTCAAGAATTTAATTATTGGGTCAATAGTCAATAGCCAGGAGAGCAGTAGTAGTCCAGAAATCCAACAGCATAATGCATCGGGTAGATTCGTCACAAAATACTAAAGTGTGAATGCAGAGGCATCACCTGAAGAACTAGGTGTGCCTGACCCCAGCTACAGTACTGCTTCACAGGCAGGGGAAAGCTGGACACACTTCAGACGAATGGACACATCTGAATTCTGGTGCTGAGTGAAGAATATTGAATACACTGTGGACTTCAAGAAGGATGAACAAATATATGGAGGAGAACCAATATATAGCCAGGATGCACCTTAGAACTCTAGATGCTAAGACTTGACTTTATTTTGGACAGGTATCAGGAGAGACAGGCTGCGGAAGAAAGACAGCATGCTTGGTAAAGTAGAGGGGAAAGAAGGCTTGGCCTCATGGCTGCAGCAATGGGCTCAAACACAGCACCGATTATGAGACTGGCACAGGACCGGGCAGTGTTGTACTGAGGCTCACTATGGGTCAGAATTGGCTGGACAGAACCCCACAGAAACCATTGGGAGGGCGAGGGAAGCCCCAGCTGCATAGCTTCAATGTCTATCCAGATTGAGGGTGGGAAGGATGGGTTGGGGTGAAGCAAAGTGAAGGCAGGTTCTGACACTGGAGGCTGGGGCTGAGCATGGCTTGAGCTCCAGGAAGCAGCGGGCCAAGGCAGAGGTGGAGCTGGAGTACATAGGATAGTCGTTAGCGAGGGTCTGAACTGCAGAAGAGCCAAAACGCAGTGGAGAGGAGTCCCCTGCACAGGGTCTCCAGGGCTCAGACGCATCGCCCACATCCCAAACACAGGTTTAATATCAAGTACGACTTGACACTAAAACAGCTATCTGCCCAGGTGGCTGCTTGCTTCCAGTTGGAACAGGAACCAGCCCCAGGGCATGGAGATCCCTCATTTTCATCTACTTTCCTCTTCAGAACAAGTGCCTTCATGCTCAGGAAGGAGGAAGCAGGGGTCCATGGGTGGGCAGGTGGGCAGGGGGAGAGGGGGAAATGTGGTGGGCCTCATGCTCACACCCCTTTCTAACAGTGATAGGGCGTCTCCTCCGTGTGTGGCTGCCTCAGGACGTGGGGATCATGGTTGGTCTTGCCACGTGGACAGTAGCTTTTAAAGATTTCAGGTGGGTCCAGGTTCTACACAGAAATATTTGGCGCCTGAGAGGGTGGCAAGCAGGAAAAAACCCAACGATCTCTTTCTGCCTCCTGCAGCAACTTACAGCCCGTTCATTTCTCTCCCTCTTGTTACTGAGCAGAGGTCACAAGATGGCAGCGTGTTGGGTCCTGTCCTTGGGTGATTTCTGTGTCTGAGCTTGGTCAGCACTGGTGGTGGAGGCAGTGAGTTTGGTTTGGTTTTGAGCTTAGTATGGAGCCCTGGTGGTGTAGTGGTTACACGATGGGCTGCTAACCACACAGACACCAGTTTGAAACCACCAGCCTCTCTGTAGGAGAAAGACAAGACTTTCTACTCTTTTAAAGAATGACCATCCATCTCAGAAACCAACAACACCAATTCTACCCTGTCCTAGGGTCACGATGCGTCAGAATCAGCTGTATGGCAGTGGACTTGGTTTTTGCAAATTTTGGGAGGGAGGGAGAAGCTTCTTAAAAACTTGAATATTCACGTAGATCTATTTCCCCATCATCATATATAAATATATTTACACTTGTACATGCCTGTATTTAGGCCTCTATGCATGCCCTTTGCCTGCTAGTTCTTTCCTCTATTTCCTTTCACTTTCCTCTTGTCCCACTATCATGCTCAGCCTTTGTTTGGGTTTCAGTAATTCCTCTCAGTTACATTGCCCATGATCAAGCCCTACCAGGCCACCCACCCTCTCCTTGTCACTGGCTTTGAATCACTCCTTATTCCTTGTCCCTGGGTTGGTTAACAGCACTACCCTTCTCCCACCTTCCCCTCTCTGATGTCCCCCCAGAACCATCAGTCCCATTGTTTTCTTCTCCACATTGTTTATCCAGCCTATCTTATCTAGATAGCCCTGCAGAAATAATAATATGCACATAAAAACTTGACAGCGCCAAAGAAAGTGACACAGAAAAACAAAGCAATGACAGCAATAACAACCAAAAAAAAAAGCCAATGATATACAAAATCAAAAAGGGAAAAGAAAGAAAAGGCTGTAAATAGTTCAAGGTCTGTTTGTTGACCTTTAGGAGTGTTTTCTGGTTGGGTGATGATGTGCATAGGTTTAGTATTAAGGTAGCAGATGGACATTGGGCATCCACTCAAGCAGTCCCTCAATACAAGAACACTTTGCTGGACATTCCATGATACTCACCTTCCCAACACGATCACTGAAGACAAATGTGTGCACAGCAAGTGTGGTGAAGAAGGCTGATGGTGCCTGGCTATTGAGTGATATAGTGTCTGGGGTCTTAAATGGTTGAAGGCAAACATGCATCCATGTAGCTCAGAAGCAACAAAGCCCACATGGAAGAAGCACACCAGCCTGTGTGATCACGAGGTATTGAAGGGATCAGGTATCAAGCACCAAAGAACAAAAAAAATCATATCTTTGTGAATGACGGGGAGTGTGGGGTGGGGACCCAAGGCCCATCTGTAGGCAACTGAACATCCCCTTGCAGAGGATGTACACTGGTACAGATAGAAACTGGAAACACAGGGAATCCAGGACAGATGATCCCTTGAGGACCAGTGGTGAGAGTGGCGATACTGGGAGCATAGAGGGAAGGTGGGATAGAAAGAGGGAACCAACCAATTACAAGGATCTACATATAACCTCCTCCATGGGGGACAGACATCAGAAAAATGGATGAAGGGAGATGTCAGACAGTGTAAGATATGATAAAATAATAATTTATAAATTATCAAGGGTTCATGAGGGAGGGGGGAGCAGGAAGGGAAGGGGGGAATGAGGAGCTGATTCCAAGGGCCCAAGTCGAAAGCAAATGTTTTGAGAATGATGATGGCAACAAATGTACAAATGTGCTTGATGCAATGGATGCATATATGGATTGTGATGAGAGTTGTATGAGCCCCCAATAAAATGATTTCAATAAATAAATAAAAAACAAAACAAGCAACAAAAAACTGGAATATTTCCCTCAAGTCTGAGTCCCTGGGAGGTGCTTGCCTGCTCAACGAAGGCTTACGGTCTAGTCCACCCAGAGGTGTCTTGGAAGACATGCCTGGTCGTCTACTTTTGAAAAATCAGCCTTTGCACATCCTGTGGAGCACAGCTCTCCTCCAGCACGCCCGCGGACACTCTCAGTTGGACAGAGGTTGCGGGTCACTGTTACCTGAATGCAGATGCCGGCTCCTTGGGCAGCGTTACGGAGCCCTGGTGGGGCAGTGGGTCACACCTGGTACCACTAACTGCAAGGCCAGCAGTCCAATCTCACTGCTCTGCAGGAGAAAGATGAAGCGTTCTGCTCCTCTAAACCTCGACAGCCTCAGAAACCCCGGGCCAGATGGACTCTGTCCTAGAGAGTTGCTGTGAGTTGGAACCCACTCAAGGGCAGTGAGTTTGGTCTGGGTTTGGCAGCACTGAGCCTCCTTCCCTTAAATTATTGAGTGCCCGGTCCTCAGGCGGGCTGCCTCACTAAGATGGTGCAAACCCCTCCGCCGGGCCGCCACAGCCCCTGCTCAAATGCATGACCAGCGCTTATCTACCCTCCCTTATCTTCCGCGCCCTGTAGGCATCAGAGATCGGCCCCCTCCTCCTTGGAAGGGAGGAATACCCTGGCCTAAAGTGGATACAGGCATCATCATTCAAAGACCAAATTCCTCTACTGAACTTGAAAGCAGATGAAAGGATTTGTGTAATAACCCTAATTACATATCTGCTCCATTTTATTCTTTCTCCTGGGCTGCACTTTCAAGAGCTCTCATAATAGAAATTGCCTGAATCGACTGCAGTTATGTAATTAGCATAATAACATTGTTCAAGATCAATTGGCTTTGCACAAGCATAAAATGAACAGAGCGAACCATTTCTCGTTAATGGGAAGAAGTCAAACAGTGTGGGTTATGTCTAGAGCTGCTAGTTTGTTAGAAGTAATCTGCTCTGATTAAAAATAATAAATAAAATAGCTGAGTTATAATAACAGTGCAGCTATTTAACTCACTGTTAATGTCATCCAGAGACACGGGGCTACTGACGATTCCCGAGAGATTTATACAAGGGACGCAGTAAGGTAATGTCTCCTACTGTCAGGGTGTTAGCTAGTCACGTAAATCTTCCTCCATAAATTCATTAGGAAAATTGGATTCTTGGCTCTGTGTCCCACATCTTTTTTTTAAACACATACCTTTTAGGATTGCATTTAACTAGCCATACAAGAAACCCAAGAGTCCGAGTGCCGTGGTGGGTTAGGAATGGGACTGTGAACCACAAGGTCAAAGCCAAGATGAGGCTGCGTGCTCCCACAGGGTCTCTGTGAGGTGCAGTCAACGTGAGGGTACTGAGTTTGGTTTCCATTGTGGTAAATAGCAGTAAGCAAAATAAATCCCCAAAGATGGTGGAGCAGTATATTCTAATTTAATTTGAAAATCGGCTTCATCAAAAAATCTCTGAGGACCGGTAAGTACTGAGATGCCCTTCTTCCGAGCACATGGTAGATGAAGGTGC
Organism: Tenrec ecaudatus; assembly: GCF_050624435.1. Taxonomy (NCBI): domain Eukaryota; kingdom Metazoa; phylum Chordata; class Mammalia; order Afrosoricida; family Tenrecidae; genus Tenrec; species Tenrec ecaudatus. Next base: position 192,106,747 of record NC_134530.1, on the reverse strand, counting down.
TGTGCCCCCGGGTGACTGGCTGGAGAACCGTGGTCCATGGCTCATTCCTTCGCATCTGCTTTTCTTTGTATTACTGTTCCAAGTTGCCCCCACCCAGCGTGCTGGGCCTGGGTGAATTACCCTGGACAGTTAGTGATTTTTAGTGAGCTCTTTTTGTGTAATTCAAACTCTGCCTTTGAAACCAAAGGCCCAAATGAAAACATGAGGGAGGCTGAACCCATCCCCACTATTATATAGGTTTCATTCTGACTCACAGTGACCCCACAGGACAGAGTTGAACTACTCGACGGGGTTTCTGTTTTGAAGGTACATCTTTCTCCTGCCAGGAGGCTGGTGGGTTCAAACTGCTCCCCTTTTTGGCTAGTGGCCATTCATGGCCCACGATCTCAGACACAGGCCTTCTTCTCCAGGCTTGGCTTCCCTGTTGCTGATCAATAGGTGATCTCTTCTGGAGCCTCACGAGGCTGAGCGCTAAGTCCACCACCAAGGCCTTCCTTACTAACGAGGGGGAGAAGGACCGAATGAGCCGGGACCTGGAGGCCCCGGGGGCAAGTGTAGCACTCCCGTGGTCACAGCCAGTCTCCGTGCTCTTTCCAGGCTATCACTAGGGGCCGTGGGCTGAACGGGTCCCCCGAAGACAGGGAGAGAGACTTTAAAAACGTAGGTGGTGCCGGAGGAAAAAGCAGAGCAGGGCAGTATCCCTCCTCAGTACGAGGCTTAAAGGAGGACTTCATGGGGAAACAACTTCTTTCCGCCCTCAAACATGCCCCTGTGAGTAGACACCTGGCAGGCTCTGTGAGTAGACACCTGGTTTCAGGCCTGATGAAGAACCCACAGAACGATGCTCCTTGTGATAAGGGTCAAATCACTTTGCACCTGCTGCTACCATGTCCTGCATGAATTCAGTCTAGAGGTGTGCACCAAGCAGGCAGCAAGGCCAGGGTCCACGGGTGGCCCAGGAAATACTGATCTCACGCTGAAGTCTCCTCTCTTTAACTAAAATCTTATGAAACACACAATTCAAGCTGTGTGTGTGTGTGTGTGTGTGTGTGTGTGTGAGAGAGAGAGAGAGAGAGAGAGAGAGAGAGAGAGAGAGAGAGAGAGAGAGAGAGAGAGAGAGAGATACGGAGGCTGCCAGGCAGTACTAGCAAGCTTTCACTAGACCCAGCCACCTGCCCTCACTTGGCTGATGTGGAATCACTGCCTCTCTAACCTCGCCCCAGAGAGCTGGCTTTTTTTTTTTTTAATGGGTTGGCAATTAAAATGTTTTGGTGTTCCTTTCTCTTTTTTAAAATTTAATAAATCTTTTTATTGGGGCTCATACAACTCTTATCACGATCCAGACATACATCAATTCGCCTTCCACTTGGGCTCCTGGAATCAGCCAGGTTTCCTTTTTTTCCTCCTCCCCCTCCCTCCCCGCACCCCCTTCCCCCTGCTCCCTTAATAGTTTATAAATAATTATTTTATCTTATCTTACACCGCCCGGCGTCTCCCCTCACCCACCTTCCCATTGCCCATCTCCCAGAGAGGAGGTTACACATAGATCCCCAAGATCAGGTCTCCCTTTCTTTTTAAGAAGATATTCGGGGAAATGGGCACTGTAGAATCCAGGAAACATGAAAACCTTACTGCTGATCTCTGCTATTCCTCTGTACTCCCATTCCAAGCATGAGCATCTACCTTCACAGAGGCAAGTTGAAATAGTGAGGGTTTTTAAATTTTAAACAATTCCTATTTGGTGAGATGTGTATTTGGGAGGGGACAGTAAATAAGGGGGAAACTTCTTTTGTATAGACTTGCTAGGGTGGGGTGACCATGCAGGTGTGGGCAGGTCTAAGATGCTGAAATAAGATGGAGTCAGGGACCAGCAGGACTTGGGACCCTGGCCCACGACCCAGTGACCATGGCAGAAAGGAAGAACCCATCAGCCTGCCTCCCCGCTGGATGCTGAGTGCAAAAGCAGGCCTTTGATGCAGCAAAAAAGAGATGTTCTTACTTCCTCTCCCTTGTTTCCGTCATAAAACATCTGTTTCCTGACCGAGGCCTCGGAAAGGGTGGAGTATGTTTTCTCTCCTCTGGTTAGAAAAACAAACTCTACACCTCCGCCATTCTCCTCTCATGGCTGGTCACGAGCTGCCTACTCTGCCTTCCGCCAGCAGCACATCAACCGCACAGCGTCCCGTTCTGGATCATCAGTGTCCCACGACCCCAGCTACTCCAATCCCTCAGAAGCAGCTCCAGCCGGCCCTTGGCAGGGAACCCCCAGGCCTGGCTCTATGGAAACGTGACTGCTGCTGAGCCCCCCAGGACGTGCTCTTTATCACTCCGGGGTATTTCCCTTGATGGCAGTCCAGTCTCTCGGATTCCCACGTCCCAAGAAGCAGCTCTCTGTCTGATGGAACATTCTGTTGCTGTGCACTGGGAGCCTATCTTATTTTGGCCTTCTCATTAGGGAATGTTTTCATCAGGGGTCTGTGAGTCGCAAAGGCTCCAGCTCAGAAGAAGGATGTCTTTGTCTCCCCCTGCGTCATGACCTCTGTCAGCAGTCCTGTCAAGATTCCAGACAAAACCTAGCGGGGCAGAATGCTGAGGGCTGGGCCGCGGTACCATACCAGGATTTGCAAAGAAGCACCTAGTCAGGCTGTGTGGTGATGTTAAAATGTCATTGTTCTATATTTTGGATGTGCCTAACTTGTGTAGTTCATGCTGGAAGAATTCCCAGAATGTGTCCCTGAGGGAGAGTCGCAGAAGGAGAAAGCAGGCATCTGGACCGCTGTCTGTGCTCCAACAACATGCTGGATTCGCCATTATTAGAGCCACCGAGTTCCCGCCAATTCGAGCGTTCTTAGAAAGATGCTGGGCTCCCCCAGAGACAGCCAGCACATCTCTCCATGTGGAGGTGGGAGACGGCGTTCTGTTGTTAACTCAGGTTTTTAGCAAGTGACTTTGAGCTTCCTAACACTTGCTCTCCGTGATGAGTGTGGAACAGAGCAGGGTGCTTTCATGCATGTTATGTCACTGACAACTACAGTGTGGTTTGGATTTATTTGACTTCATTTTATTTACATCCATGCGACTCATTTCTTTACTAGGTCATTCTCAATGCCCCTTTCGACAGGTCTTTTCTGGACCTTTGGTCTGAAGAACAGTTCCTGTCTTCTCTGTCTTGTTTGCATCATCTCTTTGGTGCTTGTCCTTTCCGGGTCAATTATTTTTCTTTTTTTAATCATTTTACTGGGGGCGCATACAATTTTTATCACAATCCATACATCCATCCATTGTGTCAAGCACATTTGTACATTTGTTGCCATCAACATTCTCAAAACATTTGACTTCTACTTGAGCCCTTAGTAGCTGCTGCTCATTTTCCCCCTCCCTCCCCACTCCCCCTAACTCATGAACCCTTCATCATTCATATATATGTGACTTAGTTATGCTAATGGAAAAGACTAAAGTGGGATTAAGCCGTCGCTTTAATAGAGTTTGAACCAAGTCACACCATTGGTTTCCTTGGGTAAGGACTGCTGAAAGACAAAATCCACAGCCCTCTATGGATCAGAACTATTTCAGACTCAGACACTACATGGACTGCTACAAGGCCAAGCTGATCGGTGTTGGAAGAAGTAAGGCCAGAGGGCTCCTTAGAAGCAAGGATGGCAAGACTTCATCTTACAGACTCCTGACATCTTGTCAGGAGAGACCAGTCCCTGGAGAGGGACATCATGTTTGGTCAAGTGGAGGGGCGGCGAAAAAGAGAAAGGCCCTCAATGAGATGGATCGACACAGTGGCCGCATCAGTGGGCTCAGGTATAGGAACAATTGTGACGAGGGTGCAGGACCTGGCTGTGTTTCCTTCTGTTGTGCGCAGGGTTGCTATGGGCAGGATATGACTAAATGGCTCCTAACAACAATAGCACACTGGGGAGTCTCATTGCCGCCAGAAGAAGAGCAAGTTAGAGGCCTCTGCCTGAAGTGGCCGACTAAGACCATGCATCACAGACCAGGGGACTACGCAAAGAAGGCAGGCAGAGCGGAGGCTGAGGGAAATAAACCATGGGACAACAGAGGCGCAGTGCTGAGACGTTGGGAACGTGAGGCAGAGGGACAGGACGGCTTCTGGCTGCTTGAGAGGCTGAGGATGCGAGAGACTTGGCTGAGGTTGCAGGGAGGTGTTGCTGTGGACCCGTGACCGACTGTGTCTAAACTGTTTACTGATGCTGGACTGTGATCACCTGTTAGGTTCCCTCACACGCCCGCCCCCTTAATCATGAGTACTGTCTGTGAGTTCTCTGTGGCCACTGCAATGCATTATCAAACTCAGCGTAGAAGCAGAGGGGTGTGAAGAGCCGTTGAGTTCGAACAGGTAAAGAAATATGGAGGTGGAATCTGCCAACTGGCAGTAGGGAAATCAGAGCAAGTCTGATGTGGTCCCTCCCTCCGCACTGTTTTTTGCAAGGTACCAGTTCACACCTATTAGGATGGTTATTCTTTTTTTTGATGGAAACTAAATATTGGTGAAGATGTACAGAAATGGAGCCCTCGTGAACTCACGTTGAGAATGGAAAAGGACACAGCTGCCGTAGAAAGTCGTTTGGAGCTAGCTGGAAATAGAAGTGCCATAAAAGACCGAACCGAACCGAACCAACCCTGTTGCTCTCTGACTCTTGGTGACCCCATGTAGTACAGCCAAACCGTGCCAGGGAATGTTCTTGAGTACGATCTTTATGGAAGCAGATCACCGCTCTTTCTTCCACAATCCTTCCATCTGTGGGCTGATAACTGATCTCGAAGCCCATCTCTCCGCACCACTGAGGGACCTGCAAACTGCTATTCTCATGCACTTGACACCCTCGAAATGATTTTAATTCATAGCAACGCCATAGGACAGTGTGAACTGCCTTATGGGTTTCTGAGTCTATTAATTCTTTACTGAAGTAGAAAGCCTTATCTTTTCCCCATGGAGCGAGCAGCTTGTGGTTTCGAATTGCTGATCTTCGGGTTAGCAACCCAACTCGTAACTACTACACCACCAGGGCTCAACCCAGCAATTGGAAAATAAACAAAAGCAAGGGCTCAGGCCAATATGTGTACACCAATGTGCATTGTGGTGCCAAAAGGAAATATCAAACATGCCATGGACTTCTAAACGGACAAAAGGATCCGCCTTGGAAAAAGTACAGCCAGAGTGCTCCTTAGAGGCAAGGATGGCAGGACTGCGGTGTTCCATTCTGTTGTGCATAGAGTCACTACGGTCAGAAACAGCTCGAGGGCACCCAACAACAACAGTGATCGTCCAACGATTTGATCACAATAGCCGCGATGAAAACAACACGAGTGTCCATCAACAGATGAATGGCTACTCTACAGACAACAGAACAAAACACCGCATGGTCCTGCACAGCTTCACAATTGTTCCCAAGCCTGAGCCCACTGATGCAGCCACTGCATCGATCTGGCTCCTTGAGGGCCTTCCTCGTTTCCACCGCCCCTCCACTTCCCCAAGCATGACGTCCTTCTCCGGGGACTAATCCTTGGAAGCCATTATGACCTCATGCTAATGGCCTCTCTTCTCCGGATAATGTGTCTGTGTCTTTGTGTCATCTGTCTCTCTCTTAAGACTTCACAAATGTTTTCCTCAAATTATCCTTGAGAATGGGGTCTCTTTGTACCATACAAGAGATGAAGTCCTGCTTTGGTCATGCATGCATGGCCAGAGACCCGGGCAGCAAGGAAGAGTGAGTGGTTTTGTTGAAGAATTAGACAGTCTATGTCTCTGTCAGACTGCCAGCCCTTAACAGAAAGGAAGATCAAATTATAACAGGCTTGTCTTCCAGCGTTAACACATTACAGACTCCTAAATGTATGCCGCATAGAGGGGCGAGACTTGCCTCGGTGTTAGTGGAGATTACGAAAGGCAAGGGAAAACAGAGGAACGATTGTAAATTGAAGGAGATTATAAAACATTTTATTTAGTATCATTTGCACATATATATTTTGGACTTGATTCTTTTGCTATAAAAGGATGCTATTGAGACAGTTGGTAAAAGCTTGGAAACTAGAGCTCAGATTACATTCTGAGTATTAGGGTTACAGAAGGTTATGGATAACAGTGAAAATCCAAACCGGGCTTGCTAGCCCAAAGACGATATAAGCCTGTTGGAGAATACATTCACTTTCTCTCTTGATCCTGACATTGGGACAGATGAGCATCCTGCATGCTTTGTCTGTCTCTTTATTTTCCCTCAACTGCACAACTGTTCCTTAGGATCTTCCCAGTTGTAAGGCTGAACCTTACAGCAGAGTCCCCACAAGGATTAAGTCTCCACTGAGTTCCTTCTGACCATTAACCAAGGATGTGAACAGTCTTACCTTAAAGCTGAGTGCATTGGATAGTGGATTGCCCCCACCCCTGATTAGCCAAGTGAGGGGCAGTCTCCTGTATAAGAGAGAAATTTATATCAAAGATCAATTGTACATTAAGAAAACATCTCAGCCCAGTCTGGATCAAGTCCATAAGTCAGATATTACCCCATATGTCAATACTGGTTCATAAATTCTTCTTTAGACTCACACAGTCATGCAATGGTGCTGAATGCAGGAAGATCACGTGCTAGAGGGTGGACAGTCTTATGGACCCAGTGATGGTGGAAGCATGTCAGTACTGCCATGGGACTCCACAGGACTCCTCCATTTTCAGGGCTCTGGCTGCATCAGTGAAGCTCCATGTGGCTTGTCAGCAGAAAGATGAAGCAGAGGGAGTCTCCTGCCTCCAGGGAGGAATCCCAGAGTTCCCAAGATCCTCTGGAGAAGGCCATGCCCACACAGAGAACTAATTGGCTATGGCCTGATTGACAGGCCAGACTCCACCCCTTCACAAATTGACAGATTATGTAATGCCCCAACTCCCAAGTCCTTTTTGAATTTGTGAATCTCAGCAAAACTTTGGATGCCGTTATGACCTCTTGCTAATGATCTCCCTCATCCAGATGATGTCTTTGTCTTTATCATGCTTAAGATGTAATAAATGTTCTCTTTAAATGAAAAAAAAAAAAGAAATTTCACTTCACCATGAAGGGTAAGTCAAAAAAGCACTGCTACTGGGTTGCAGTTCATACATGCAAGGATTTACTGCAAACAGCCCCGGTTTAACACACCGCTGAGACTAGTGGATAGCTACAGACAGGTCCTCTCAGAAACATGCTTGTCTTAGTCTCATCTGGGTGCTGTCAAAAGAAGGGTGAGTCAAAGCAGTAACTTGTGAAAGGATCTACTAGCCCAGATAAATTCAAGGCAGAAGAGTGAGCTCAGAAGGATGTGGGGACTGTTTTTAGAGATCTCAAAGATGAAATCTGGATGGATTTTATCAAAGGACACAGGACAATCACGGGGACTTATTATAAAGAAATTTTGATGAAAGTTCCATTGGCGAGAGAAAAGTCAGGAAAATTGCACCAAGGCATTAATTTCATCACCACAATGCACCTGTTCACTCTTCAAAGGTAGCAAGGGCTCTCCTACGAAATTTCATTGGGAAACATTCTCTATATACCTGACAACTCTAATCTCACCCCTGGAGACTTCTTCCTTTTAAAAAATACTTTTATTGGGGGCTCTCACATCTCTTATCAGAATCCACACATTCCTCCAGTGTGTCAAGCACATTTGCACATATGCCGCCATCATCATTTTCAAAGCATCCTCTTTGAATGCTTTGAGACTTCTTTTTGTTCTCAAAATTCCAAAAACATTTAAAAGAAACATGATGTATGTTCCTTCTGGAAGCCCAAGCTGCCCTTTGACATGTCTTGAATCAGAGTGCCAAATTCTTCTGGGACGGGCGGGGTAGAGGGCTGCTCGTACCGCCTTTAGGAGTGTGCAGCCGCAGAGAAAGAGCACATTCTGATATTTTCGTTGAATAAAAGGGGCCTATCATTTTGCAGAAGTACTTTTTGACTTACTCTGGTTCAAAAGATCTAGAATTGACAAATGCATAGAGACGGAAACACTGCGATTACTAGGGATTGGAAGAAATGGAGATGTATTGTTTAATGTGTGTAGAGTTTCTGTCTGGGTTCGTGAAAATGTTCTGGAAATAATGAGTGCTGATTGTTGAGCCAAAAAAAAGAAAGAAAATGAAACGAATGAATCACAGAATAGCTGAGCATGATTAGCCTCTGAGTCCCTACCATGGTTCAGCTGTCCGATGAGCTGGTGCCTGGATGGGGTTTCCCACCCAGTGGAGGAAGTGGCCCGCAGTAGAAGGAAGGACGCCGCATCCAGAGATACAGGGAGAGAGAGGTGTGACAGCAGCCCAGTTCCCAGTTGTGTAAACCTTCGTGCACTCACTAGTTTGCCGGCTACATTCTCCTTTTTGTCTACATGAGTTTAAGGTGGGTTTTGAAACCTGAAACTAGAAAAATGACTGCTTAATGCAGCCTTTGGTTTTCAGAAGAAATATGTTTGTCCTGATTATGAGTAATGCTTATTTAAAAAATTTCAAATAATATTGGGAAAATGATGTGTAAAATACAAATTAATGTCCTGAATGAACAGAGCCCTGCCGGACTGGTGCCTGTACTCTTGGACTGAAGACTGGGGTACTCGGATGGGAGAGGAAGTAGAGAGTGGATGCCCCAGACTTGTGGAAGTGGTGGTCATTGGACCTTGGGGGAGACCCCCAGCTTGGTGGGTGTCCAAAGGAAAGGGACCCAGAATCACCATATACTTAGTACTTCGAGGCCCCCCTTGCAGTGACATGACAGGTTTTGATCTATTGGGCAGGGATCTGAACTTGGAAGAATTGATCCAGGAAGTTGTATATTTTATGATATAGAAATTTAGGAAATATTAATATTTTTACAGGCAAAAGCAGGATACATGTGATTTCATATTATGCCATTTCATCTGGGAATACACTTTGGGAATCTTTGAAGGACTGTTCTTCTAGGTGGATATTTTTTTTCAGTAATTACATAACATTTTATTTAAGTAACGTACTTTAAGTTTTCCAGTTCTGTTGTTGGACTTTTAAGTGATGCCCAAAGATCCACTATGATCAAGAACTCGGCAGTGACTATCCTGTCACATACGTTCTGGAGCATGTGGTCATAGCTTTAGGATAAATGTCTCCTCAAATCCTAATGGTACCATGAATCGCCTATGGGACTTGTCAAAATTCACAGCCATTGAGTTGATGCTGATCCACATGGACCCTACAGGGGTAGCGTACATAACCCACGACACCACCAGTGTTTGCCAAGGTTTGGCAAATCCTCCTGAGGATTTGTTCGTTTCCTATGTGGTCTCTTGATTCACTGCCTCGTTCTTTCTTCCTTTCAACAGACATTTCCTGAGAGGATCTGTGCCGTCCATGGGGCTAGACTTTGGGGATAAATATATGGCTATGCTTGGGTTTAATCCTTAAGGCAGAAGGAAGAGCCACCATCTGCTGAACTCTGCCTCTGTCGGTCAGTGAGGGAGAAAAGGAAGGTGAAAGGTGGAATGTAATCAAAGTCTTTACCTTGTACTTGTAGAAACTGTTGATGGGTGTCTTTGGCTATGTGTAGTCTCAATAATGGCAAAACGAATAATCTGGAAAGGGTTGGGGAAAACATGTACCACGGTTAGTCTTAGCTCCTTCATATCAACGAGGAAAAGGAAGATTAGAAAAGTCCACTAACATGACCCCGCTCACACGGTTAGTAAGTGGCAAGGCTTCGATTTGAACCCAGATCTGTCTGTTTTCTTTCTATGACACGGTTTAAGGGAAAAGATGTGGTGGCGGTGGTGGGTGAACAAAAGACAAAACCCAGGTTTTTTTTTTTAATCAAAAGTGGGACTCGTACAATTTTTTAAAAATCAATTGGGGACTCGTACAATTCGTATCACAATCCATACATACATCCATTTGGTCAAGCACACTTGTACATTTGTTGCCATCATCATTCTCAAAACATTTGCTTTCTACTTGAGCCCTTAATATCAGCTCCTCATTTCCCCCTCCCTCTCCCTTCCCCCCTCCCTCATGAACCCTTCATAATTCACAAATTATTATTATTTTGTCATATCTTACACTGTCTGACATCTCTCCTCACCCACTTTTTTGTTGTCTATCCCCCAGGGAGAAGGTCATATGTAGATTCTTGTAATCAGGTTCCCCTTTCTACCTTATCCTCCCTGCACCCTCCATGTATCGCCACTCTCACCATTGGTCCTGAAGGGATCATCTGTCCTGGATTCCCTGTGTTTCCAGTTGCTATCTGTACCAATATACATCCTCTGATCTAGCCAGAATTGTAAGGTAGAATAGGGATCATGATAGTGGGGGGGAGGAAGCATTTAAGAGCTAGAGGAAAGTTATGTTTCATCGTTGCTACTCTGCAACCTGATTGGCCAATCTCCCCACAACCCTTCAGTAAGGAGGTATCCAGTTGCCTACCGATGGGCTTTGAGTCTCCACTCTGCACTCACCCTCATTTACAATTATATGATTTTTTTGTTCTTTGATGCCTGATAACTGATCCCTTCGATACTTCGTGGTCACACAGGCTGGTGTGCTTCTTCCATGTGGACTTTGTTGCTTCTGAGCTCAATGGCCACTTGTTTATCTTCAAACCTTTAAGACCCCAGACACTATATCTTTTGATAGCTGGGCACCATCACTTTCTTCACCACATTTGCTTATGCACCTGCTTTGTCTTCAGTGATAGTGTTGGGAAGGTGTGCATCATGGAGTGCCAATTTAATAGAACAACATGTTCTTGCATTGAGTAAGTACTTGAGTTGAGGTCCAATGTCCATCTGCTGCCTCAATACTAAACCTATAAATATATGCACGTAGATTTATTTCCCCATAATACTATATATATTTACATATGTACATGTCTGTATTTAGACCTCTATAAATGCCCTTTGTCTCCTAATTCTTTCCTCTATTTCCTTTTACTTTCCTCTTGTCCCATTATCATGCTCAGCCTTCGTTTGGGTTTCAGTGATTTCTCTCTGTTACATTGCCCTTGCTGAATCCCTACTAGGCATCTCACACCCTCCCTGCCACTAGTTTTGGATCACTTATTGCTCCCCTCTCCCTGGGCTGGTCAACACCACCCCTGTAGCCCCACTTCACCCTCTCCCGTGTCCCCTGGAACCATTGGTGCCATTGTTTTCTCCTCCAGACTGTTCATCCGGGCTATCTTATCTAGATAGAGCTGTAGAGATAATAATATGCACCAAAAAACAAGGCATAGCAAGACGAATGAGAGCACAGGGTGATGAATGAGGTGACGAATGAGAGCACAGGGATGGCAACAAAAAAGAAAACCAATGACCCATAAAAGAATAAATTAATTAAATGACCAAAAAAAGAAAAAAAAATTTTAAGAAAGAAAAACCTGTAAATAGATCAAGGTCTGATTTTTTAACTCTAGGCATGTCCTCCAGTTGAGTCCAATGGGGTGCCATGCTCTGGCCCCAAAGTCTATCCCCTTTGCACTCCCTCGGGAGCTCCCTGCTCTGCTCCCCATGTTGCTCTGCCACGCGCCTTTAGTTTTGCCTCGGTGTCTCGGCGTCAGTCAGTCCAGGCCAGTCCCAACACTGAGTCTCCAGTAAAACCCAGTTTTAAGTGCTTTCTAAAACCTGGACAAAGGGATTTGGTAGTGGTGGGAGTGGCATGACTTTGCTTATAGTAGACAGCCGTTTAATAGAACAGGTTCAAGAGCACAACCAAATCTGAATGCTGCACAATTCCAGGAGGCCCTTGATTGGATAAAATGTTTACTAGCTGGGAAGTTGAGTGAGCATAGGAGGCTGATTCTAAATAACAAAGAGGAGATGGAACCAGCAGGTAGGGCAGAGACTTCCTGGAAAGACCAGACAGCACAAGGAGAGCAGGCTAGCCATATGTAAAAGAAGAGGTCAGCAGAAGGGGATGAACTGCCAGGAGCTCTTAGGGCCCAGGTCAGTGGGGGAGACACTCGGAGGGGTCTTGAAGCGTGCACAGGCAGTGAGTGCCCCAGTGTGAGGCAAGCCTTGGAATCAGCCTGCGTGACAGTGGCACTTAGACCAGCAGGAACGTGGGAAACTGCTTACCCACTGGGGGCTGCAGCGGCTGGTGAAGCTTGGAAGGTGTGTGACTCAGAATTCACTGAGTGTGTAGATTTGTTTGGACAAGATCCACACAGGGTGCCCGTAATGTCAGGGCAGGAAATGCTTCCCCAAATTGGCAGATCTCAGCTCTTTATTTCTGTGTATTAGAAGAGCAGACCTGAAGTTCAGCGCATGCCCATGTGGACAGTTCACCACACCTCTGGGACTCGTCCGCCATACTCCTGTCAGTTTAATGGCCTGGCGGCTGGCACGTTGCTAAGATGCAGGAAGCTAAGACGTCAGTACCAGCAGGGTGTACCTATGGATGACAGGTTTCCATGGAGCTTCCAGACTCAGACAGACTAGGAAGAAAGACCGACTGATCTCCTGCAAATCGGCTGAAGAAAACTGTGGATTGCAACAGAATGTTGTTCAGTTCTGTGCTGGCAGAGGCGCACCCACGGTTGGGGTGCACTCAACGCGTAGGGACACTCACAATACCACCATGGACTCATGCGTGCCAGCCGTTCCGAAGACGGCACAGGGCAGGCAGCGTTTCTTTGTGCCGTGCCTGGAGTCACTCTGCATGGCCGCTATGGCAGTTAGCACCCAGCCCGGGGCTGGTGTCTCCATCACTCCCTTCCTTGTGCATGTTCCACCTGAGCCCCTCAGACTGTGGCTGAGCCCTCGTGGAAGGGAGCCTGGCAGTATGCCGTGACTTCCCAGCTCACTTTCAAAACAAAATGCTAAACGGAAGAACTATTGCTCTGGTCTGAGTGGGTGTCAGGATGGCAGGACCCCTTCCTCTTGGAGGGTGGTGGGTTGGAACCCAGTTTCACCACTGCTGGCAGCGCTCTGAACTACATTAGAACACCCGGGGCTCCCAAGACAGTCTCTGGATCAGCAAGATTGTGGCTCTGTGCTTCCCTGTGTGGGCTGAGATAACCATTCTCGTCTACTCCTGAGGTGGCTGTGGGCCTCCCTTCCAGCCCTGTGGATACGAACAACGGTGAAATGCCATATGCACGTGAAATGATCTCTCTACGTCCTGGGGTGGGGGGATAAGGGCCACCACTTGGGACTCGAACAGTAGGAGCGACTTCAGGAAAGCAGCCATTGCAAGCCTCATGGGGCACAGTGCTCCTCCGACACCCCTGGGGTGGTCATGAGTTAGAAGGGCCTCAACAGCCACCGGGCCAAGTACTCAGAAGAGATTGGCTCCCGACTTCTGCACCTGCTTTGCCCTTTCCTACAGTTTGTAGCCCTGTGGAAGCATGCCCACGCCGCCCCTCTCTGTGGTCTCTTCTGAGGGATACCTCCCAGTAGAGGGAGAACGAGTAAGGTGAAAGGAGAGAGGCCGCTGGCACAGAGGTCCAGCTGAGGCCCCTAGCCACTCTTCCGGCCTCTCTCCACCGGCCTCTGCCCACGGCTCAGACGCGCTCCTTGCCGCCCCTCTGGGCCAGGCTGCAGACTCTGCTGTACATTCCGAGAGGGATGTCTGTTTCCCGACCCTCCACTCCCAGCCCGTTGCTGTGTCTTCCCCTCGGTGCCAGGGAGACACCACACACAGCACTCGGAGCTCTGAGCCCAGCTGTCCTCGCAGGCAGAGCTTTGTGCCCTCCAGCCGGTAGGCCAGCGTGCCAAAGGCCCCAGGGGAGCCCGGGGCTCACCAGCTTTCAACCCGGAGCCTAGAGAACTCCTTGGTGAATGGGTGTGATGTGAGTTTTGTGCCTACATCTTACATTAAACTCTGGCCCCCGACTGAGCACCATTCAGGGGCCAGAGCGTATATGGAAAAATTGAAATTTCAAGATAATTGATTTTACTTCCTTCCTTTTACCAGAGCTATTAATGTTCCCATGTTCTGTGTTCAATCTCTATTTAGGGAGCTAATGAACCATGACAAGAACAAAAGGCGGCCAGACAGAGAAAAGGAGCAAACAAGGAGCTGGGCAATCTACACACTGAACCACGGGCTTCTGGAAGGACAGGGTCTCCGATCACATGGGCAAAGACGCGCCCAATCTCCTCTTCCTTGGGGGTTGGCGGGGTGGGGGGGTGGGGCAATGATGGTTCTGTAGTAAAATTCTCTCTCTTTCATGCAGGCGATCTGGGTTCAATTCCAGGCCAAACCACTTCCTGCACGGTCATCACCCCTCTTTAAGTAGAGGTTTGCATGTTATCTTGATGCTGAATAGCTTTCAGAGGCTCGTACAAAGAAGTGCGTTGTATGAGGAAGAAAGGACTGGCTAGCCAGGGAAGACCCTCTGGATGTGGCCCTAAATTTCTCATGGAGATGGCAAGGGTCCGCATAGCACTCTGTTCCCATTGCACATGAGGGGCCAGTCCTCAACAACAGCCAACAACCCTTTATTCTGCTCATCAGCGCTGTCCCCGAGGCCGCTCCCAGGACAGAGGTATCCACTGAGGCTTTGCTGGAAAGGGAAGCAGGAGCTGGCCAGCGACTGGATTTTTATCTAGAGGTCTAGTACCGTCTCCCACAGAATGAAGATGAGAGTTTCTACCCCGCTAAAGATGCACAACCCGGGTCTACCCAGAAACACAAAGGGCCAGCTCTACCCTGCCCTGTGGGTGCCTACAGGTGGGAATTGGCTCAGCGGTGGTGAGTTGAGTCCTTTCTCAGTTTCAGAGCAGGCTGCCAGGCTAGAAGGCAAGCAAATCCCCACGGTGCCGGAAGCAGAAGAGGTGGGGGTAGTGGGGGGGTGGGCAGCCCCACCACCCACTTTGCATCTGTTCCCTAAAGTTAGGTTTGGTGGCTGCAGGTGTTAGGGCCATGGGAGCTACTCCCCACCTCTGAGCTTCTGCATGTGTGTTAGTCAGGGTAGGCGAGAGCAACAAATCCAAAGACACTCATGGGTATGAGAAAGAGCTTTCCATCAAAGAGGAATTGGACATTAAGAAAATTTGAACCCAGTGCTCCAAGATGTGAATGCAACATGGCGGCATGGAGTAGGGAACCAGTGGAGAGGACTAGGGGGCTGGACCCAATCCCAAATACTAAGTGGACACCTGCCCCTCCCCGCAGAAGAATTTATTTCAAAGGGCGGCATTGACTCTGCAGCTCCGGGAGAGGGACATATCTGATCAGAGCACACGGGTGCTGATGAAGGGGGAGTAGGAGAGAGTGGAGCACAGCCTGACCCATCAGGCCTTGAGGACAATGATCCCAATTAGAGCAGCCAGTCCACAGAGAGGACCACATGGCCAGACCCACTATGACACATGACGCCCCTCACTGACCCATAGCTCTACAAGGGACAACACCGGAGACACAGTGTGGGAATTGCATCCGATCTTATCCTGCCACACCGAGGCAAAACACTAAGGGGGTGCAACAGACAGCAAGGGAACGGAGTGATGAGGTCCCCGGGAATGCTGACGGTGTACTTTGGGGCCAGGGCGTGGTGCCCCAACAGACTGGACTGGAAAAAACTCCTAAAGGCCAACAAATGATCCTTGAACTAATTACAAGTTTTTCTTTCTTGCTGTATTTTGTTTTGTTTTGTTGTCATTGGTTTGTTGTGGTTCTTTTATTGTATATTATAGTTTGGTTTTGCTCTGTCTTTTTTTTGCACGTTATCTCCGCAGGTTTGTCTAAGTAAGATAGGCTGGATGAACAATTTGGAGGAGAAAACAATGGGACCAACAGTTCCAGGGACATGGGAGAGGGGGTGGTGGGGGGAAACGTAGTGGTGTTAACAAACCCAGGGACAAGGTAACAAGTGATCCAAATTGGTGGTGAGAAAGGGGTAGGAGGCCTGGTAGGGCGTGATCAAGGGTAATGTAACCAAAAGGAATTTCTGAAACCCTGGTTGGGACTGAGCATGATAGTGGGACAGGAGGAAAGTCGAGAGAAACAGGAAAGAGCTGGGAGGCAAAGGGCATTTATAGAGGTCTAGATAAAGGTATGCACATATGTAAATATATTTATATATGAGGATTGGGAAATAGAACTATGTGCATATATGTATAGATTTAGTATTAAGGTAGCAGATGGACATTGGGCCTCCACTCAAGTACTCCCTCAATGCAAGAATACTTTGTTCAATTAAACTGGCATTCATGATGCTCACCTTCCAGACACAACCGCTGATGACAAAGCGGGTGCATAAGCAAATGTGGTGAATAAAGGAGATTATGCCCAGCTATCAAAAGATATAGTGTCTGGGATCTTAAAGGCTTGAAGGTAAAGAAGTGGCCATCTAGCTCAGAAGCAACAAAGCCCACATGGAAGAAGCACACCAACCTATGTGATCACAAGATGTTGAGGGGATCAGGTATCAGGCATCATCAGAACAAAAAAATCTTACCATAGTGAATGAGGTGGGGAGTGTGGAGTAGAGACCCAAAACTCATTTGTAGGCCACTGGACATCCCCTTGCAGAGGGGTCTCAGGAAGGAGATGAGCCAGATGGTGTGATGTAGCAACGATGAAAAATACAATTTTCCTCTAGTTCCTAAATGCTTCCTCCCCCCGCACTATCATGATCCCAATTCTACCTTGCAAGCCTGGCTAGACCAGAGGATGTACACTGGTACAGACAGAAACTGGGAATGCAGGGAATCCAGGGTGGATGATCTCTTCAGGATCAGTGGTGTGAGTTGCGATACTGGGAGGTGGTTTGGAAAGGGGGGACCAAGTACAAGGATTTACATGTGACCTCCTCTCTGGGGGACAGACAACAGAAAAGTGGGTGAAGGGAGACGTCAGACAGGTCAAGATATGACAAAATAATAATTTATAAATTATCAAGGGTTCATGAGGGAGGGGGAGCAGGGAGGTATGGGTAAAAATGAGGAGCTGATGCCAGGAGCTTCGGTGGAGAGCAAATGTTTTGAGAATGATGAGGTCAATGAATGTACAAATGTGCTTTACACAATTGATGTATGTATGGATTGGGATAAAAGTTGTATGAACCCCTAATAAAACAATTAAAAAAAAAGAAAACATCCTAGTGCATTCCAGATCAAGTCCAGAAGTCTGATACCAGTCTATAAATTCTTCTTCAGACTCACACAAGACATCCAGAGACGTCGAATGCAGGAAGATCACAGGCCACTAGGTGGAAAGTCTTGGGGATCCAGATTGGTGGAAGCATCTTAGCGCTGGCGTGGTCTCCACGTGGCTCCTCCAGTTCCAGGGCTCTGGTTCCATCAGCATAACTCCATGTAGCTTGTCAACAGGAATGTCTCCTAGGGAGAGTGTGTAAACTGCCTTCCAGGAGGAAGACAGGAAATCCCAGAATCCTTAGAAGAAAGCCATGCCCACACAGAGGCACCTTTTGGCTATGACCCAATTGACAGGCTAGCCTCCACCCATTCGCTCACGGTGACAGTTCATGTACCTGCCACACCATGTTTGGCATGGGGTCTAGAATGGGGTCTAGTCCTCTTACTGTGACATCTGGGTCCTAGGTCATCTCAGGTGTGTGTGTGTGGGGGGGGCAGAATCACAAGTACTTCTTCCCTTCCCCTCAGCCAAATCGGACAAATATTTTTATAACCTGGCTAAAATGAGGCTGATGCATTAGCAAATTGAGCTCATCCCTCCTCCACAGTCCACCCCAGCAGGACCCCTTAAGAGCGGGCTCTAGCCTGGGGGTGTCCACTAATCTGCTTTCTACACTCTCACCCATTGGGCTCTCTCTTCCCAAGAGGTGGGATCCTTTCCCCAGGATGAGCCTCCTGCTCTGTGGCCATGCCTGCTGTATCACCCCACACGTGGTCAGGGGCTCTGCCCTTTAATGCTTGTCTTCTTTTTGAGCCGTAGCTTGAAATCTTTTCCCAGTGAGTTTCCTTGAAGCCAGCCACGTCCATGGCCAGAATCTCACCCAGGCTCCACTTGTGTGGCCCTGGACCCAACACTAGGCCCCAAGAGCCAGAACCAAGCGCTGGCGCTCAGGGGCCTCCTCAAGGGCCTCAAGAGGAGGGTGAGGGGAGGTTTGCTGCGTGTGTGCTGAGGGGCGATATTTGCACCCTTGGGCCTTATCAGTGCCCGCAGCAGCTCCTGCACCCCCTCGAGATGGATCTGGAAGACTCCTGGGAACGAGGGCCTCACTCACCAGGCTGGGGGCATCTGTGTTGTGCTAGGGTACAGAGACTCCACTGCATCTTTGAAAGACTCAAAAAAAAAAAAACACAAAAAAAGTTCCGGATGTGCTGGGGGGGAGGGGCAGGGAGGAAAGGGTGGCGGTTTCAGGCCGGATAGGAGGCCTCCTGTCATGGGTCAGCAGCTGTGGCCTATGGGAGGCTGTCAGGGCTGGACGCAGCCTTGTGCACAGCGGCCCCGTGACCTTGAAAGAGTGTGGTGGGAATGGGAGGCTGGGGTGGGAGGCAAGAATGCTCAGATCCTCCCCCAATCATCTCCACCTCAGGCAGGCTGCCCAGACCCGTGGGGGATGGGGCTGGAGGGGAAGCACAGGGCCTTATTTGTGCTGAAGTTCAAGGGCCCTTCTCCTGTTGGAGAAAGTCATAGGTTCTAATGCTTCCAAAACTCAGGGCTGGCTGCGATTGGACCCTCTAGTCACTAGACTAACAGGGGAGTCAGAGGAGGGATTGAAAGCAATGTTTACAGAACCGATCCCCATAATCCCACCTGTTTTGTGATTTTTTTTAGTATCTAGAAAGATGGATTTATTAAATCATTAAATTTAAAAAAAATTATCCCTGGTCTTTTTTTTTTTTTAACATGCTGATATTGTTTCTTGACCACATTGCTTGGTTACCCACAGAGTGTTGGGTGCCTGGGAGGTATACCAGGGGGACTACAGGAGCAAAACTGGAAAACTTTTCTGGGAATTAAATTTTTGAGGGTGCAGAAGAAATGCAACCCAACAGCACACACGGGGACCTCAGAAAGCAAGGAAGAGTGAGCTGAGAAGATAATAGGATTTGTCTGTGAACTTTTTAACTCTCCATCGTATAACCCCGTGCAGCTAAACAAATATAAGAGTGACATAATTCACAGCCACGTAAACCATGAGGCTAACCAAGGAAGACGATCCCTCCCAGCAGTCCCTAAAGGGCATCTGGACAAACACCAAGCTGCTCGTCCACCGGGAGTTTCACATGAAATTATTTTCCTTGCTACTTCATAACTATCATTTTGCTACGGTTATGAATCATAATGTAAATATCTGATATGCAGGATGTATTTACATTGTTACAAATTAAACATAAAGCATAGTGATGAATCGCAAAAACAAGATGTAATTATATATTGTGAAATATTAATTTCTAGTGACAAATAAATGAAGTTTTGTCTTGAAGCATGGTTTAGCATGGGTAATAGTCTTCACGCCGGGTACTTGTATGGGCATGTCTACATGTGGGCAGACCCACCTGGAGACCAATAGAGGAGCGGTGTCTCGGTTCCTAATGTGTGTTTTCCGATGGCCTTAGGAGACCCCTGTGAAAGGGTTGTTCGACCCCTCAAAGGGGTCGCGACCCACACGTTGAGAACTGCTGCCCTGGGGTCTATTTGAAGCTTCTTGAACATTGCTGCTCAAATATTACATTAAAAGATTTATTCTGACAGAGACGGGCACACGCCCTCGGACACATGCTACACACACCAGAGCTCAGGTCCCGGGAAGGGAAGTCCCTGTGGAGGTGGAGGACTGGGACGGGATCGAAGGGCTGGGAATGCAAGTTGCCTCGAAGCACCAGTCCGAATGGCAGGCGTGCTCCAAGCCTCCGCTCTGAAATCAAACCAGCTGTGAAGCTGTGCCCTTCCCAACCCCAGGGCATTCTTTTGCTGGTCTGTCTGTTGCTGCCCCGTGGATGGAAACAGATGCCTAGAAAAGAAATTAGTCGAAGAATCCTGCCGCTTTATCCTAATGTACTGGGAAACAAAGAGATTTTCTTTTTGTGAAAGTGTAGAGTCCCCAGTTCGGTCGGACATTTCTAATCTGAGCACTGCTGGCCTCCTGGGCTGGCTCCCTCCTTGTTGCCGGGTGCTGTCCCATAGGAGCATGGTTAGATGGTGAGTAACAGCCCTGGCTTCCCCCACCAGCCCTCTCCCCTGACCCCACCCCACCCCAAATTTGTGTGAATCTAATTTGGCTCCTAACAATGCCAAATGTCCTATAAGGGGGACAGGGAGGAATTTACCTGCAGTTAAGAGCCACTGCTCTATATTAAGGGCTTGGGTCAGTGATGGTTAATGATGTGTCCGATTTGTTAGGCATGGATTCTCAGTGCTTTGGTAGATGCTCTATGGAGTCAAAACCAAAGGCACTGCCACCAAGTCCATTACACATAAGAATCAGCTTATAGGACAGGGTAGCACTACCCCTGTGGATTTCCAAGACTGTAACCCTTCATGGGAGCAGAGTGTCATCTTTCTCCCAAGGTGCTCCAAGGGTTATTGTTTGCAGCCCAATGAGTAACCCACTCTGCCACCATTTGTTTGTGGTGGAGTAGTGAGTTAGTAACCTCGAGGTTAGCAGTTCGAAACCACCAGCTACCCTTTGGGAGAAAGATGAGGCTTTCCAGTCCTGTAAAGAGGTACAGTCTCAGAAACTCACTGAGCAGTTCTACCCTGTCAGAGAGAGTCACTGAGTTGGCACCGATTCAGTGGCAGCATGTTCGGTTTTGCCCCCACTTGGAGCAGGAAGACCCGTCAGCCTGTGGGGCTCCTCCAGTCTACTGCCTGACTAAGCAGATCTGCCCCTCGACGAACCGTTCCCACAGTGTGTGGGCCATTTCCTTGAAGCGAATGTGTCTCTATGGATCTATCCAGGGTTCACAAGTTTCGCTCCTCCAGACAGCGCCCCAGCAGCACCAGCGACAGCCCCACCCATGTGTTGGGGAAAGGACTTGATTCCCAAAGGAAAACCAGTACAGAGGGCACTGTATCTAATGGGGTCCACACTGGAGTGACGCATGAGGCCGTCTCAAGAGAAACAATATAATGAAATGACCAGGGTTGACTCAAGCTACTTTGATCAGAATGCTAATGAAATCTGCGCAAACAGAAAACTGGGCCTCCTTCCCACAGAGTGGTGACGTCTGAATAACTATAAACCAAATGCGTCAATCCATGATTTTGACAAGCCAAATATATAAACACCATGAAACTCATGCTAACCACATGTGCTTAACGAGCTGGGTGGCTCATTTTGTGGAGAAATTGCCCCTTGCGTTGCAACGTGGGTGCCAAAGGAGCTCTTTAGGACCAGGAAGGCCCGAGAGTTGTGTCTTCCCAGGATGCCAGTCTCATATGGCGCCGTCTTTTCAGACTCCAGTGAGCATGTGGGCTGTGAACCTTCCATGAAGGCACTAGGCAAACACAGATCTGCTCATGAAGGTCCCTTGTGAAATTGTGAAGTTGAGGGCTTTTAAAAAAGCACATCCGGGCCCCACGGTGATCATAAACATAGAGCAGATGCTGACGCTGTAAACTTCAAAGAATATAGACACATTCTTCTCGTCTCTTCAAAGTTAAAGTCAAGGTTGCAACCTTTCACCATACCATTCAAGCTGTACGTGAAGCAAATAATCCCAGAAGCTGGGTCATCTGCAGAAGAATGCTGTGTGCAGA
The DNA here is from genome assembly GCF_050624435.1 of Tenrec ecaudatus. Taxonomy (NCBI): domain Eukaryota; kingdom Metazoa; phylum Chordata; class Mammalia; order Afrosoricida; family Tenrecidae; genus Tenrec; species Tenrec ecaudatus. The sequence continues at coordinate 192,085,095 of NC_134530.1, read as the reverse complement.
GAGCAGACCCACCCTTACTTATGGGGAGTGAACAGGACTTGAAGCAGCTACTGAGGGAGATTAAAGCTACAACCTTCAGTAGGGATTACTCCTTGGCATTTATAAAATAAGAATCCTAGCAAATGGACCCAACCACTGCATCGTGACAGACAAAAAGCATTCAAGCTGTCAAGGATTTCGTTTTACTTGCACCCCAATCAAGGCGCACGAAGACAGTAGTCAAGAAATCCAATGGCAGATTGCCCTGGACAAATCTGTCACAGGTGATCTCTTGAAAGTGTTAAAGAGGGGAAAAATGAGATGCTGATACCAAGGGCTCAAGTAGAAAGCAAATGTTTTCAGAATGATGATGGCAACAAATGTGCTTGACACAATGGATGTTTGTATGGGTTGTGGTAAGAGTTGTATGAGCCCCAATAAAATGATTTTAAAGGAAAAAAGAAAGTGTTAAAGAGCAAAGATGTCACTTTGAGGTCTAAGGAGTGCCTGACCCAAGCCATGATATTCTCAGTGGCTTCATCTGCTTGCAAAAGCTAGGCAGTTAATACAGAAGACGAGAATAATTGATAGCTTTGAATTACAGTGCAGGCAAAGAATACTGACTGCCCAAAGGATAAGCAAATCTGTCTTAGAAAAAGGACAGCCAAAATGATCCTTAGAAGTGAGGATGGAGAGACATTGTCTCGTGTACTTTGAACATGTTATCATGAGACCAGCCCCAAGAAAAAAGATACTATGCTTGGTAAAGTAGAGGGTCAGAAAGAGAGGAAGACTCACATGAGGTGATTGACACAGTAGCTGTAATAATTGGCTCAAACAGAACCATGTGAGGGTGGCCCAGGACTGGGTAGTGGTTTGCTCTATTGTATGTAGAGTTGACATGGGTCTTAACAACAAGAAAATGAAAAATTGTTTTTTATTTATTAAAAAGTGTAGCGTTCTCACCGAGAACTTCCAAGAACATACTAGGAGGCTCTCAGATGAATGTTCTGAGGTTTGACCTCTTTCCCAGATGAGGAATGAGGCCCGAGAAATAAAGGTGTTGAAACCAGAGATGGCTGGCAGGAGTCTCTTTTCTGGTCGTCTTTCCTCTCATCCAGCCAAATATTCTAGAATTCTGATAGTGAACTGTGCATAAGAGTTGCCCTAATGTTTTGGATGCTTGTTCAACTGAGCTGAATGCTTGCATGGTGCAAAGAAGTGAGCCCTGGACTACTCGCTGAAAGGTTGGTGATTAGAACCCACCCAGAGGTCAAAGGGTCAATCTGAGTCAGCATGGACTCGGTGGCAGTGAGGTTGTTGAGCTGGTAGAGACCCTTCATTAGTGTCCAATGCAGCACATCTCTTCTTGAGATGGTCTCAAACTTCAGGTGGACACACTCAAGGTGGTATTTTGGCTCCGGTGGAGTTGTTTTCATTGCCTTTACCTTTAATCTGAAGTTACATATGAGAAATTGATGCTCCGTTCCACAGTTAGCCCTGCACTCACTTTAGCTCTGGATATTGTGCTTTTCCATTATTGTCTCTATGGTGGAGTGAAGTGTCTTAATATGACTCTTCTCCCCAAGACTCTCTAACTACCAACAGTCAATTGGATGGTACTATGCAAATAGGATTTTAAAGACCACTCCCTGTCTACAACAATGAGCCATCTTTGAAGCAGTCTAAGAGAAGAGCATGTTCAAGATCTGTCTGAAGTAGAGGAAGCTGCCAAGACCAGAAGCATCATAGACTGTGGCATGCATGGAGACTCGGGAGTAGTGCTGAGACCATGGGGTACCCTCTCCTTATCTGGCCCAAGACGGTGGAACTGTGGGACAGAGTTACAGGAGTGCTGACTTCCTGGCCCATGGAAGCAAAGGCCAAAAGGACTACTTGGATCAGAGATTAAGAATAGAGAGTGACTTGGCTAACCCGAGAGAGATCTGACTACTGGCTGAGGGACCAATGACTATATTCTTACTGTTTGCTAATCCTGACTTGGGGTGACCTATTAACTTCCTTAACAACCCCCCTTAATTGTGAGCCTTGTCTGTGAGTCCTGTGTGGCCACTGTAATGAGTTACTAAACTCAACATAGATGGAGAGTGGCATGGGGGGAAATGGTTATTGTCAGAGGCTTGTCTGGCCTCTGCCCCACGGCAATGGGGAAGGCACAGGAGGTTAGAGATGGCCCTCCATCGCCATTTATTACAGTCTCTTCCCCAGATGCCATCCATTTGATTTCTGAGTATTCCTGCTGTAGAGTCCACTGTATAGTCATCTTTTAAGTTGTTGGAAAAAGATGCTTGCAATGAAGAAGTTGGTCTTGCAAAATTCTATCATGTGATCTTCAGTTTAGTTCCTATTACCAAAACCATATTTTCTAACTACTGTTGCTTCTTCTTTGTTTCCAACTTTTGCATTCCAATTGCCAATTATTATCAATGCATCTTGATTGCATGTTTGAATAATTTCAGACTGAAGCCATTGGTAAAAATTTTCAGCTTCTTCACTAGCTGTAGTGGTTGGTGCATAAATTTGTATAATAGTAATATTGACTGAATTTCCTGTATGAGGATGGATATTATCCTATCATAGACAGCATTTTACTTCAAGATAAACCTTGAAATGTCCTTTTTGATGATGAATGCCATGCTATTTCTCTTGAATTTGTTGTTCCTGGCTAGTCATCCATGGTTGGCTGATTTAAAATGTCTAATTCCAGTCCATTTCAGCTCAGTAATACCCAAGATATTGATCAGTATGTGTTCCATTTCATTTTTCAGTTCCAATTTTTCTAGATTCCTATGTTGTGAATTCCAAGTCCCAGTGATTAACAGGTGTTTCTTCTCATTTTGAGCAGGCCCCGTCAGCAAATGAAAGTGACGAGCGTGGGAGGACACCAAGAACATCACACAAGAAGAAAGCAAAAGGTCCTTTGAAAGACAGGAAAGGAAGAAAGGATCAAAGTGGGTGTTAGAGCGAGGTAGTTAGTTTATTGTGCCAACCTAGCTGATAAACACATGTGGGGTTAATGGAAGGGCAGAGGAGTCTCTTGCTTTCTGATAGTCGGACCAGGGTGCAGCTGCCTTAGTCAGTTCCCTGCTTCAGCTGGAAAGACTCACTTCCTGCAAGACTTCCCTGAGGAGAAGCCACATGGACCTACCCTGATATAGCCCTGGGTGCTGGAGCACCCATGTGGAGACCCCTGCCAGTGCTGAGATGCTTACACCTTCACTGATTTGGCTTTCCTCCTGCAGTCAGCATCATTGTGTCTGTTTTGTGAGATGGAGGAGGATTTTGTGGATTGCTGTCAGACATATGGGCTAATGTTGGACTTGTGGGTTTGGGGAGCACTGGGTTGGGATGTTTCCTTGATGTGCACTTACCTTTTATAAAAACTCTGTCTTGTACATATGGATTTCTGTGGATTTGTTTCTCTAAAGTACCGTGACTAATACATAGAGAGACTCGAAAACTTGTTCTTAATTGTACAGTAGCTAAGGCAAATGGAAGAAATGACAAAATCAGGAACCTAATAGAAAATTTCAAAGGACACCCTGAGAAGATAAGTGTTGCATAATTAACAGCTTGAGAAGCTAAGTATTACATAATTTAATATGCAAAGAACTAGAGTTAGACAATCAAAAAGGAAGAACACACTCACCATATCTTAAGCTGAAAGAACTGAAGGACAAAATTCAAGTTGCAACATTGGAACATTTTAAAAGAAAAATATTGAACGATGCAGGAAGCCTCAAAAGAAGATGGAAAGAATACACAGAGTTACTGTACAAAAAGAACTGGTCGACATTCCACCACTTTCAGGAGGCAATGTGTGGGCAAGAACCAATGGTACTGAAAGAAGACGTGCAAGCTGCACTGAAAATATGCGCCAAACCCAAGGCTGCAGAAATGACTGGGATGCCAACGGAAATGCCCCCCAGCTGGCGCAGCCCTGGAAGCACTCACCTGGCTGTGCCAAGAAATGTGGAAGGCAACTGACTAGCAGAGATCCGCACTTGCACCCATTCCAAAGATCATAGCAACTGTTTACCAAAAAGATTGTTTCAACAATTCAGACTCCCGCCAGCTGTATAAAGGAAGCCTGGAGGCACATGTGGGTGGGTGCTGGGCTGTAACGGAAATGTGGGTGAACAGAACCTACCACCTATTTTGTGGGAGAGAGCGGTGGCAGCCTGCTTCTGTAAAGAGTTACAGCCTTGGGAACCCTCTGGGGACAGTGCTACTCTGTCACCCGGCGTCCCCCGAATCACAGTCGACTTGACGACCAGGGGACAACGATCTAGTAGAGTGTCCATTGGTCTCCATCCTCGCTAGCAATTTTTATTGCTAAGCTTTAAAAGTGTAGCGAATCTTGTGTGAACACGGTGACGTCTCACGGTGGGTTGATTTGCGTGTCCCTGGCGACTAGTAAAACCGAGCACCTTTTCCTACCGTTACTATCACATAACTGTTCTCTTATGTCATAGCCCCTTCAAAGCTTTTGCCATTGTTCCTTTGCAAATTAAAATGTTCTATTTCAATAAATTCCATCTGCGTCAAATTAATTTGATGGGAAGATGTGTCCATCTTAGAAGATCACACTGACCGTCTGAGAAAGGCAAAATGTCCAAGACCTGCAAGCTTAGAAGTAGATCTTTTCAACTCCAAATCACTAAAATTAAAATAAACAAGGAAAGTTCACAGAAAAACACCCTTCCAGATCATGTTTGCCACTCCTGTCTCCAATTTTCCAAATTTAACATCTCTTCATCAAATTCTGCCTGCTATTTTAAATATATATATTTTCATAAAGAACAAGCATATCCATCCTATATCCCAGTCTTTGTTAAAATCAACCACAGACCAGGTCATGTATTAGTCTAGTCTGCTTTTCTCGGGCGTCCTGTCGGATGCATTGCCGTAAGTTAGTCAAATGTCAGTAATAAAGCAGGGTCATTATTGCATCTCTGGTCTCCGCAGCGGAGGCCATACCAAGTAAAACACACAGGCTTATCATCACTATACAAAGGTAAATAAATAAACAGCTCACCAAGCCTGCGCTCTAGTTTTTGCTCACCTTATCTCCGTTAGACATTTAGATATGAGCTCATTGGCAAGGAGTGAAACCCATATAAACTACCATTAAATAAATTATTCAGTAATCCGTGATGTCCTTGTAACACAAGATTCGCCTATTAAAAAAATAAATAGCTCCACTGCTTACAGAGGCACATACCTGCTATTTATAGTCTTTATGGAAGTTGCCTTGCTAGCAAACCCAACTAAGCTCCCTGGTAATCTACAAGGATTGGCATTTGCTGCAGGATTTTTACATGTACATTTGTGAGTGTCTGATGCCTACATATGTACAAGACCAACAGAAAAACATCCCAGGCAGATGTGGGTTATGCATGATATCCGTCTCATTTTCCTCTGTACATGTTGGAAACTGAAAAAGGATAAAGTGGAGACGAATCCGCCCCAGATTCAATGATATGGATGCCTGACTGTATCCAGGCAACTGGTCTCTACTTTTTTCTAAAGGAAACTTTCAGCCTTCTGCTAGAAATGCTGAATTCACCTTCCAGACAAATAAGGGCCTGGAGCCCTGAAGCTCGATACACCGCCCCCCCCCACCCCTCCTCCCCTCCTCTTCCGCACAGGACAGAGTGTGCTGGTGTGCCGTCCTGGACGTCAGGCTGTGCACTAGGTTGTGTAGAATGAGGAATCAGAGGGGCAGCTTTGCAGAGCAAAGCTAAGCAGATGGATTATCATTCGAGAAGAACTGGAAAACAAATAGGCAGCTGCTTTATATAAATACATAGTTGGATTTTTATTAGAAAAAAATGCTTTATGAATATAGAAACACAACTGGTATGTGAACAAAGCAATTTCCTTTATAATAGGCCCATGGGAGACAAGATACTCAATTAACTATAATATCCATATGATATAAACCCAAACTCAAAACAATCAAATAGATTCCAACTCATGACAAGCCTGTAGGATTTCTGAGACTGTAAAATGTCCAAGCACAGCCAGTCTCATCTTTCTCCTGAGGAGCATCTGGTGGTTTTGAACCACTGACTCATGCCCGCCCCACAGCACCGCCAGGGCTCCCTTGCAGGCACTCTCTTATCTTTTGCGCTAACCTTTATGGAAAAGGCTTCACTATGGTACATCAGCTCATACCTCACAACAGGCAGAGAGAAAATGATGGGCAGACCGAAAACAGTGCAGGCAAGCAATGGGATGGATAGGAAGTACTATTTAAATTTTCCAACACTTCACACGCTCGCTCAATAATACAGACATTTTTGAAAAATAAAAATTGGAAGTACTGCACAAGCCATCAGTAGTAATGAAGTTGAAATGTACAAGTAATATTTTAAAAACTATACCATCACCATGAGATTTTGCTACCTACCTATCAGCATGGTTACACTATGAAATGAACAATAGTCAACTGTTGGTGAGAGTGTGGCAAGCGAGCATTCGTACTCGCTGTGTTTTAAACAAAACCGAACATGCAATTACTATATGACCCAGCAACTTGGGGATTCCCCCACCCCAAATAAAAACCTATGTTCATAAAAAAATAAACAAAAACATATACAGCAGTGTTTATAGATATTTTACTCCTAAAACCTCAAATAGGGAACAGCCCAAACACGCATGGTAAAGCAAGCTGTGATCCATGTTAAGACAGGGCAACACGAGAGACATATTTCTATGCCTCTATTATCACTTTCACATAGCATAGCACAGAACTAAATATGTACATGCATGTATAGTAGCGAGTACATGTAAGATGGGAAATATAAGTAAGATGGGTGGGTTGTATTGATATCAATATCTTGGTGTAATATTGTACTATAGTTTTGCAAAGCATGATCATTGAGGGAAACTGGGTGATGGGCATATGGTATCTCTTCTATTATTTCTTAACAACAGCATATGAAACTCCGCCCACCATTGGACAGACCTAGAATTACTCCGGCCACTGGAAACACATCTTGTTTACTTGTGACAGAGTCCCACCATGGACGGAACAGAGGATTATCTTTGGTCAGCTGTGAATGGACCCATATTCGTCCCCTCTGCTTCAACTGTGCTTCTGTCGGGTTATCAAACTACAATTCCATTGACACCCCTGCGTGAGCATACCCCCGTGAGCTCCATGAAAGAGACCCCTGGCTGAAGGGAAAGCGGGTCCTAAATTTGCCATTACAACATGCTCTTGCATCTTCAGTCACAATTAACTCAGCTGAGGATGATCCAAGGGGAAGAAAAATAAGATTGACCAAGAAAGAAAGGAAATGAGTGAGTCCGGGCAGGCATTGGGTCTGTCTGCCGGTTCCCTGAGACCTTGGGTAGGCTCAGGGGAGCCCTGAGCCCGGGGCTTAGCTTCCTCACTGCATCTCAGAGCGGGGTGTGGGTGGAAGGGACGAATAACAACCCATGACTAGTGGGAGGGAGGCCCAGGGGCAGAAGATTAGTGAGAGAAACAAAACAAAAAACATTCTGTTCAAGACTGCAGCTTTCATTATGGCTTTCATAGCGACGAACAACCTGTATTTAACCAGCATCTTAATCCTGCCCCAGCGACCAAACCAGCTCGACAGTGTGTTCCCGTGTGCTGTTTCTGACCATTTATCAGCCTGAGCCATTGGCTCTTTTGAGATATTCATTGTTTTCCTGTTGTGTTTAGAGGGCACTGGATACGTTTCACTGGGTTGCTAGACATCTGAATTAACCCGATGGGGGGTGGGGGTGGGAGGGGCGTAATAGACCACCAGCTGGTATTTTCTGCCTGCGCATCTCGGTCTGATTTATCACTCCTCCTGTGATCCTCCAGAGGGAACTAAATGGGGGGTGAACAAGGGGGGAAAGGATGAACTTTGGGGCTAGACTGGTTTGCACTTGCCAACCACTCATCCATTTGTCTAACTTACCTTTTCGGAATGGCAAAGTGGTGACGAGGAGACAGCCTGGGTTGAATCTAGTGTCTCTGGGTAATGAACTGCTTCCCTTCCGGGAGCTTTGCTTTCTTCCCTTATAAACAAGCGATTGTAGGCAGGGTGCGGACCGGCAGCGCTTCCTTCTGTCGAGCTTAAGGTTGCTATTGGTTGGACCAACTTGAGGGCGCCTAACCACCCCCACAGCACAAAATAAACATGGCAGCGATAGCGAGTGCCCGCTCCTTCCTTCCAAATCAGCCCTGGGGTTTTAGGTGGACGCATACTTCCTAAAGAAAGGCCACGGTTTAAAAAACTAGCTAGTTGCAGCTGTGTGATTCCTTTCTGGAAGCATCATGAGCCGTTTCTGGGAAGTCTTAAAGGGCACGTGCTCTTCATATCTCTCTCTCTCGCCCTCTTGTGACCTGGACTGCAGGGTGGCAGCTGTAGCTCTTCCAATCATCCGAGACAAGGGTGGTGAGGTCCTGCTCTAATGATGGTAGAATTGGACCAACACAATCTTGGAAGTATCTGCCTTTAGACTTTTAACATGAGACAGTACAACTGATGTAGTTAGGCTGCAGTTAACTCAGGTTTTTCTTGTCATGTACTGATGAACCTGCTTTTGACTGATACAATCCCAGACCAAACCAAACTCACTGCCATCAAGTGTTGATTCTGACTCACAGTGACCCTACAGGACAGAGTAGAACTGCTCCCGTGGACATCTGAGATTGTCCATCTCTACAGGAGTAGGAAGCTACATGCATTCCCCTGGGAGTGGCTGGTGGTTTCGAACTGCTGACCTTGGTATTAGCAGCCCAATTGTAATCCACTATGCCGCCAAGGCAACTGATGGGCTAGAAATCCTAATAACCACTACCAAGTAGCAACACAAAGGTCAGAGAGAGGCCTTCCAAAAATCCTTTTCTTAATTTGAGATCAGATAAAAAATGGCAGTGGAACCTAATTAATGTCACTGAACTATACATGTGGAAAAAATTTAAATGTCAAATATTTCATTATAAATATTTATGATAGCAATAATAATAAAACTCCCCATAAAAGCAATGAGAAAACTTGGGGGAAAGAGATCAGAATCAACTTTTCCAGAACTCTAGAAGTTAGTCAAAGGTTTGCAGCAATTTGGGCAGCACAGATTTAAGAAAACCAATTGAACCTTGGTACGTACAGTGCTATTCATGGTATCTCCATTTCTCTGTCCACATCCCCATGTTCCTGCTCAAGGGCAGCAGCCTTGAGAACCCATAGCCTATGGTGACAAGTCTACAGGGAGACAGAGAGCCTGCCAACCAAGGGAGAGGCAGAAAGTGGGGTTAGTCCCATCGAATTGTTATTTTTCAACCTGTTAATACTTAGCTAGCTGATGCTACTTGCAAGGCTGTCTTTATTTGACCTGACTTGAAGTTCCTGCGTGTGAAAAGACTTTCCCCCAAGGGTGCTAATTAAAAACAATTAGAAGCAACTTTTTACTGGGCTTCCTGGGTGGTAGATAAGGGACCCTGGTGATTATCATTTGGCTGCTAACCACAGGGTCAACAATTGCAACCCAGTAGCCAGTCCGCAGGAGAAAGATGAGGCTGTTTACTCCTGTAGAGATTTACCTTCTCAGAAACTTTAAGGAGCAATTCTCCATTCTATCTAGAGGCAGAATAGGCTCGGTGTCAATGGGTGGGAGATAATAGCTAATAGTTGGGGCAAACAATAGGTTAACCAAGAAGTTTAAAAAGACAACATTGGAATAAAATCTTTAAAACTTTCTGACATATTTCTGTGCATAGAGCCATGAACATGTACAGAAAAATTCTAAGACCCTGACCTCTTAAATCTTGCTGACTTTGAGGCTCTATGAAAGCAGGAAGGGCCGAATTGTCAATTGCCTGGCTCTGTGTCAAAGGCATGTTCCAGAAAACACACAGACCTTCCGGGAGACGTATTGGTTCTGTGCACTTAAATATATCTCTGTACAAACATTGGCTGACTAATAAGCTAATTAGGTAGAGACTTTAGTGACCACACAGGGGAAAGAATACAGGCTTTATAGAATTAGTGCAGAATATTCACTAAACAAACAAATGACAATAACAAAACTTGAAAAGGAGGAAGGGAAACTTGACACATTTACGACATCCAGTTTTCAACAAAAATTATAAGACATGAGAAGAAACAAGAAAGAACAGGGGGCGGGGGATCAATAGATACTATCTCCGAAGAAGTCCAGACACTGGACTTGAGTCAACTATCATAAACATGCTTAATTTTTTTAAGAAACCATTTTTAAAGAACAAAGAGAAAGTATGTGAGTGATGTTTCACCAATTACATAATATTAGAAGAGAGAAATAGAAATAGTGATAAAATTATTTTAAAGAAACAAATGGAAATCTCAGAGTTGAAAACTACGATAATTACAATGGACATTTTTATTAGGGAAGTACAACAGCAAATCGGAGACAGCAGGAGAATGAGTGAGCAAATGTGAAGGTACCTCAACTGAGATGATCCAATTTGAAGACCAAAAAGGAAGAAAAATAAAGAAAAGTGAACAATCTTAGAAATCTCTGGGATATCATTTTATATATATAACGATAATCGCAGAAGTAAATGAGAGAAAGGGATAAAGGAATATTTGAAGTAATAATCATTGAAAAAAACAAATTTGATAAAAAATACAAATCTACACACCCACAAAATTCAACGAACTCCATATAGTTTAAACTCAAAAAATCTAGCTCTGGACACATAATCAAACTGCTGAAAACCAAAGACAAAGAATCTTGAAAGCAATTAGAAGAATTGACTCATATGCAAAGGACCCCCAATAAACTTAACAGCTGATTTTGTTTCAGAAACCATGGATTGCAGAGGTAGGGGGCTGGCACATTCAAAGTACTGAAGTAAATAATTGTCAACCAGATATTCTATATTCAGCAAATCTATCACTCAAAAAATTAAGGGGAAATTAAGACAACCCCAGTTAAAAATACAGATAATTCATTATGAACAACTTGCCCCACAAGAAAGACTAAAGGGAGTCCTCCAGGCTGAAATGAAAGGATAGTAGACAGTAAATAAATCGACCAGATGCAATAAAGAGCACTGTACATATAACTACATAAGTCTAAGTATGGGAGCAGAAAGACTTAGCTTTCTCCTGCAGAGTGGCTGGTGGGTTCCAGCCACCAATGTTGAGGTGAACAGCCTAACACTTAATCCATTGTGCCACCAGCCATGTGATCCACAGACATAGAGAAAGCATACCAAGACAGCAGGCATAATCCCACGCCATTGATCATTAAATTAACTATAAGTGAATTAAACACTTCAACTAAAAGACAGAGTTTGGATAATGAGTGGAACAAAACCAAAATCCAATCACATACTGTCTGTAAAAGAAACATTTTTAAATGTTCAAACCGTTTTAGGGCATATATTCACACACCATACAATACAATGGCTTATGGACGTTAAAAGAGTTGTGCAGCCATCACCACAGTCAGTTTTAGAACACTGTCTTCAGCTTGTATCCATTATTATTGGCTCCCTATTGACTCTAAGTTCCCCCGTCATAACCTTAGATTGATCACTATTGATCTAGTTCTGGTCTCTGGATTTACCTATCCTGGAATTCATATTTAAAAAACATACAAAAAGACTCAACCACAACAACAAAATAAAACAGAAAAACCTTAATCTAAAAGAAAGCAGAAGATAATAGAAATTAGAACAAATTTTTAAACGGGTCAAAGGAAAACAAATGATGATGTTAAATTCCCACCTAACTTTAACTACAGTAATCTACTTTTCAATGGAACCAATGGGATAAAACTATTCACATCCATAGCCAATAGTCTGCTAGAGTTCAGTGGGGGCTTAATCAGAGTGTGGAGTCTGCAAATGGATTGGGGGCTTTCACTGTCATCCATAGCCTTCTGCTAACCAGGTGCTCAACATTTCAACTCCAATGTGCAATTCCTTCCTCCGATCTTGGATGTTATTATTTACAATCCTTGGTTGTTATGGTTCATCTGGGTGGATTTATCTGACACCTCATTTAGATAGCTGCTTGTTTTAAAACAAGACTTTAAGACCCCTGATGCTATTCTTTCTGATAGCCAGCACCATCAGATTTGTAAGAGATCGCCTTTAGCTGCAAAGACACAAATAGGCTAAAAGTAAAAGGGTGGGCACCAGGAGGTCGGATAAACCCTCAAAACGACTGCTCAGAGATCAACTGAAACCCTTAAAACATAAACCAAAAATATTCCAGAAGTCATTAGCTTAACTAGTAAAGAATGCCTTTTTAAAAGTCTATATGGAATCAAATTGACAACAGCAATTGAAAAACTAGATAGGAAATGTAAGGAACAATGAGTCCATATTAATGGAAAAGAAACAACTTGTAAAAGAGGGTAGGACTGGTTGTATAGTTTAAAAAATGTAGTCAGCATCCTGCATTGTACATGTAGAAACTGTTGAATTGGTGTATATTCTGCCTCATCTATTCTGAACAACAGCTTATAAAAGCAATGGTCCTTTTAGAGTGAAGTGCTATTGTCCTTTAAAACCTACTTATCTCTATAGATGAGGCCCTAAAAGGTTAGCATTTCAGTTTACACCACCATAAATTCTAGGACTTTCTGACTTTACCTATCTGTCTTTTTGCCAAGTGGGAATTATTTCCAGGCAGTTCCCAGGTTAAAAACTACCTCTTTATGGATAACCCTGTCTTGCCCGTTAGTGTTTGGAAAATTTGCCTCACTTGGAAACAACTGAACCAACCTCTACTAAAAACAATTAACTCATGACCATCAGCTTCATCTGATACACTGCACACACAGCTTTTAAATCACTGAAAAGGCTTCATTGATTTCCTTGCACTCAAGTGAGACTAAGTAAGGAGTGTGTGTACCTTTTCGGACTGGCCTCTAAACCCTTAGAGACCCTGTCAGGGATCGATTTTGTTTATAACCCGTGCACGGCTGGTGCGCTCTCCTGAAGAACAGCCCTTCATCGCAGACTCTAACAGGGCAATTCATTTTCCAAAACTAGCCCACAATCTCCATTGAGTGTGACTGTCTATGAGGCGCTTCCAAAAGTTCGTAGAGAAACGGCTTTACAAGATAATTCCATTTCCCCCCATGCGCTCCTTTTTCAGGCTTTGGCTTTGAACTCTGGGGTAGGTCCATCGCACCCCAAGGCTTAGCCCAGTTAGAAACCCTGGTTTAGGCCTCCATTGAGCTCCAAACAAGAGGCTGACCACGTGGTTTCGGGTCATCCCAAATGACTAGGAGGTTCTGGGACCAGCCTTCTTACTGAATAAGCCTTACTTAAATAAGCCTTGTTATCAAGAACACAAGCATTTTCCAGAAGCCAGGATACTTTCCCTGGAGATATAAGTTCTTGTGAAAATCGAGAATGAAAGCAATAGTGACAAGTCAGACCAAATGGCAGCATTGTTCAATAGGAGATATTTGGAACGAGAAGACTAGGACGCTCACTTGGCTGGCCTCACAGTGACTGTGTGGGACCGTGGGCACATTGCTCATGGTTGTTTGAACCTCAGCTTCCTCCACTATAAAAATGAATGACCTTCCTACCCCAGAGGGGTCATTGTTAAGCTAAAACAAGATGCTGTGTAGTAAAGTTAATTGAGAAAAGAAGGCTTTAGCGATGGATACACCAACCTACACGTTCAGCCTGAATGTACAGCCTCTTGGATACAATCACATCAGCCTTTCCCACGAGAGTTGTTATGGTTCCTAACATGTTGGCACCTGTGGGGAGCTTACTCACTGCTACAAAGGAAAGCTTGTTTTATTGTGAAACTGGGGTTAGTGCCTTAGGAAATCATTATAGCTTAAAAGAGGAGGCTCCTTAATACAGATGTCAGAATCCTCCCCAATACAACCATGGCCATATGGCCTCGGGGTTCAAAGAGCATAGAACTTGAAGGATTCTTGTTGCAAAGGCAGCGGGAACGAATCCCAAGAGCATCCAAGAGAGAAGTCCAAGTGCCCCAAGAGGGAAGTGATGAGACTTCCCTATCTTGTCAAGCAGCAGAGTTTTTAAAGGGCCTGCTCTTTGGCTCTTTTGCCAGATCTGCATAGTGACTCTGTGTGACGCAGTGTGTTGCTGATGGTAGGTGCCAGCAAGTCAGTTCTGACTCACTCCCAATGACAACAGAGCAGAATGTGTCCTGTGCCAGCCTCACCAGGATTGTTGGAGCTCATTGCTGCGGCCGCTGTGTCAGTCCCTCTCCTTGCAGGTCTTCCTCTTTTTTGCTGACCCTCTGATTTACCGAGCGTGATGCCCTTCTCCAGAGACGAATTCCTCTTGGTAACATGTGTGGAAAGTACGTGAGACAAAGTCTCATCTTCCTCGCTTCTAAGGAGCATTCTGGCTCTGCTTCTTACAAGACAGATTTGTTGGCTCCTCTGTTCACTTATGGTACATCCAATATTCTTTGCCAATGCCCCAGTTCAAATCCACCAGTTCTTCTCGATCTTCCATATGTATTTTGTATGCATACATGACGGTTGAAAATATCACGAGTTGAGTCTGGGCCACATTGCGCCTTCAAACAAACATCTTGGTTTTTCAACACTTTAAAGAGTTTTTTGCAGCAGATTTGCCTAATGCAATGTGTTATTCAGGGTAGACTAGAGAAACAAATTCATAAGCATGTGTATGTATAAAAAAGAGAGTTTTATATAAAGGGTAATTGTAAATTAAGAAATCATCCCAACCCAGTCCAGTCCAAGGTCATAAGTCTGATATATTAGCCCCTATGTTTACACTTGATCTTAGCCAAAAGGCCGAGAAGCGATTTATTAGCCCCTATGTTTGATACCAATCTATAAAGTCCTCTTCAGACTCACCAAACACATACAATGGAGCCAAATGCAGGATGATCACAAGCCAGTGGGTAGAAAGTCTTTGGATCCAGTGGCGTTGTAAGCATCTCAGCGCTGACAGGGTCTCTCTGTGACTTCTCTGGCTTGAGAAGTCTGGTTGCATCCATGTGGCTTGTCTAGCTCAGGGCACTAGGGTAGTTCCATGTGTCTTGTCAGCTGCAATGTCTCCAAAGGAGTGAGCTGCAAGAGATAGTGTCTCCTGCCTCCAAGAAGGAATTACCAAATTTCCCAGCATTCTCAGAAGGCCATGCCCACACAGAGGTCTCATTGGCTATCTCCAGATTGACAGGTTAGACTCCACCCCTACACTCTTAATCCTCAAATTGACACCAGATTGGGTGACTACCACATGCAATATGTGATTTGATTTCTTGACTATTGTTTCCATATGCATTATGGATTCAAGAAAATAAAATTCTTGACAGCTTTAATCTTTTCACCATGATGTTGCTTATTGGCCCAATTGTGAAAATTTTACATGTAAATTGAGTGTCATCCATACTGAAGGCTGCTGTCTATGATTTTCTTCAGTAAATATTTCAAGTCCTCTTTGCTTTCAGCAAGCAAGGCCGTATCATGTGCATATTGTCCAACTCAGAACATTTGCCCTTCCTACAGATTTAATACCTATGGTGAAAGGATATCATTGTGACGCACACTTTTCCTGCTTTTAAGGCATTCAGAGTCCCCTTGTTCTGTCGGGCCAGCTACTTCTTGTGAAGGTTCTACATCGGCCCCGTTTAGGTGTTCTGGAATGCCCACTCTTCGAAGTGCTGTCCATAATTTGTTTTGACAAACAGTTGAGTGCCTTTACATAGTCCACGAAACGCACGTGGCCACCTTTCAGACAGTCTGTTTTCAACCCAGAGCCAGCGGACTTCAGCCACGACATCTCTTGATCCGTGACCAATCTCCGGCCTCCAGCGTGCATTTCTGGCCGCTTCCCATCAATGTGTTGCTGTGACCATGTTTGAATTCTGTTCAGCACAATTTACTTGCATGTGTTATTAGTAAGATTGCTCAATAATTTCAGCATTCTGTTGGATCACTTTTCTCTGGAATAGGCACAGATATGGATCTTGTCCAGTCAGTTGGCCAGATGAGTGTCTACCAACTTTCCTGGTAAGATGAGTGAATGCTCCCAGCATTGCATGCATTTGGTGAAGCATCTCCATTGGTATTTGCTGCTCCTGTCATTGTCTCCTCTCCTAACACCCTGGGCGGACACTGGGCTTCTCCGTGCCTGCTGCCTTGTCCAGACTAGCCTGAGTGAGTGCAGTCTGAGTGAACCACGGGGCATAGGTGTCACCACGGGAGGCCATGAAACATGGCTCAGAATTGTGAGGAATGAACACCTTGTGAAGAAAAGTGATCGATGCACGAGAGGAGAACAGGTAGGAGCCTGAAGATGCCTTCTTCTCCCTTCATCACCCAACCTAAGGTGGGTGAATCTTTCCTGTCTGGAGACACCCTGGGTGAATGAGCAACAGGTGAATTTTCTTGTCAAGCTGGTGCTTGCTTGGAAATACACCACTTTATATTCACTTGCGTCCCTTCTCTGCCTCACCTTCCCTTTTCTGATTCTTGCTGGTATTGCATTTCATCAAGAAAAAGCAATCTCAAGAAACAGGCTCGTGTTCAGTAAAGGAGGGGATCAGCGGAATGAGGGAAACCCTCAAGGCAATGGATTGGGGCAATGGGTGCCATAATGGACTGCGACCTGCCAGCCCCCATGAGATGACTCAGAGTGGGTCTTGTGTGGTTTCCTTATGCAAAAAGTCACCGTGTTGAAACCAAATCCGCGGTAACTGACACAACAACCAGTTAAGCTCAGCTTTGCCCCTGACACAGTTTTCCAGAGACTGGGGTCAGATCCTGGCCTGCACACATTTCCCCATTTCCTACCCCATCTGGGGAAAGACCCTGTAATTTTGATGAGGTTTTGAATTAGAGGCATCGTTCATCTTCCCTCCGTGAAACCTGTTGCCCAAGGGAAGAATAAGCAGCACCTGTGGGGCAGTCCCCCTGGGCAAAGCTGGGGACCAGGGAGGTGCTCTGCACTAGCACAAAACCAGCTTTCACCCGAGGCTTCCTACGGTCCAAGAGCCGCTCACAGGGACATAGACTTCTTGAATTACCAACAAAACGCAACTCTGTAAGGAAACAGCAGCTTCAAAGTAGACTCTCCAAAATGCGGGAGCCATTGACATCTGCACAGGATCCCTGTCTATTGGGAAGACTCATACTTCATAACAATGAGATCACCAGAAAGACTGCTTTACCATTGTGTGTGACCAGCCACTGTGACATGCCGAAGATGCCCGGGGAGCACGAAATCCATGAGCAGCGGATGCATTCTAAGTCTCCCCAGAAGATGAAGGCTCTGGAAAAGGCAGGTGTCATTGCTGCTACTAAGCAGAAACCACCGGCTGCCATTGAGTCATGGTGCTATCCTGATTTGGAGTAGAACTGTGCTCCATAGAGCTTTCGTTAAACACAACAACAACAACAACACGTTTTAATTGTAAATTATGTGGGGGGTTACATTTCAGATCATTACCTTGACATCCAATCATCCAAACCACTAAATCCTCCAGTAGTCCCCAGTCCCACTCCCCTCATTTGATTTCTTCTCCTCCTTTTTCTTCTTCTTCCTCTTCCCCTTCTTCATCCTCCTCCTCCCTCTCCTCCTGCTGCTCCTGCTCCTCCTTGTTTTTCTTCTTCCCCTTTTCCTCCTCTTCTTCTTCCTCTCCCCCCCCCCAACCCTCCTCCTCCTACTGCTCCTTCTCCTTCTTCTTAGCTGATACAAAGCTTTAAAATGGACATCGGAGGTAATAGGAAAAGGTTGCTAAAACACAGTTGGCAGTAGATGAAGACATCAAAGTTACATGGGGAATTCCTAAAGTGGGATCAGGACCATGATTGGGACACACATGTTATGTTAGTCAGAGGAACTTACAAAGTGGATCCAAGGGTCCATCGGGGGTTTTCAATGCCTGGTTTCTTGGAAGTAGCTCACCAGTAAGTGGGCCTGGAGCTTACAAGGCAAAGAGAGGCTTTGGGGACTTGTCACCGTCTCCCCTCTCTGTCCTCCCCCAGGACTCAGTCACACCTCAAGTTTGGTAACTCTCTGGCAGCACATCAGGGAGAGGCTGTGCTTGAGGCCAGGGCACAGCTGTAACCTGAGCATTCCCAGGGAGTGGCACCGGCTTGTCGGCTACCAGCCACCGGGTGAGAGCTGCTGCCCGGGAGCACAGCCAGCTGGGGCAGCAGGAGGAAGAGGAGCCCAGGACCTCTCCCCTAGATGTGTGAGGAGCCACCCGGCCAAGGAAGCCATCTCCAGGAAAGGCAGCTTCAGGCCTGCAGACAGACAGGCGAGCGCCTCCCCTGCTTCACCCTCCATCAGGGCCAGTCTTCTTGACTCCAGCTCCCTGGTCTGTTCACGGCGTCCATCTCCTCTTGGCCTCTGTGCTGGAACCATCGGCAGCCCTCACCCACAGCCCTCACTGCTGGCTTCGAGGTCTGCTTCCTCTGAACCCTGTCTTTCTATCATAGCTCCTCCAACACCACTTCCTATTCATGGGGTGGGCTCGGGGAGGGGTTCAAGTGAGAATGGCAATGTCAGGGTAGGATCATAGTAGAGCTTAATCCTCAACACCCCGGTTTGCAAAAGGCAAATCCATTTGCCAAATCCCTCCGTAGCTTTAGCCTCCACTCAATTTCTGATCATTAACCAAGGATGTAGGCAATCTTGCCCTCAGAGAGAGTGCATTGGGAAGTGGGTCTCCAGCCATCCCAGGGAGGGACAGTCAATCTCTTGGGGGCTTGCTTGGCTGTGTCCTTCATGGAGGTCATTGTACTGGGGACAGCATAGGGGATCACACAGTCATGAATCATGCCTTTTCAGTCTTGCCTGGACTGCTCCTGTCAGAAGGTGCTGGACCAATCTTGTAAGCCCTTTGATCTAACAATGTGTGTGTCCCAACTGCGGTCCCCTCCCTGCTTCTGTGGGCCCACCCATAACTGTGATGTATTGGCCTGCTACCAACCATGCTTTCGCGATGATTTCCTTTGCCCTCCCATGACTTTGAAAGCTTTGCATCTCAACAAAGCCTTGGCCACCATCTTGGCCTCATGCTAATGGCTCATGCAGATGGCGTGTCTGTGTCTTTGTGTTATCTTGGTCTCTAGGAAGACTTAAACTATGTTTCTCCTTAGAACTATGGGGTCTCTTTTTACCCTGAAACAAGGCCCAGAAATCTGTCTTTTTTAAGACAATCTCCAGGAGGTTTTGCCACAGTCAAAGTGTTCTTTCCTTGACTTCAATCTAATGGTATCTAAGCACGAATTGCCTGCCCCTCCCCAGCTTAGGCATCGGAGCTGAGGGACGGGATGGGGTGAGTGTCTACATGTGTCAGATGAACTACAGAATGGGTGCGTCGGGAGTCTCAGGAGTCCTGATGGCACAACCCGTTTGCAGTTAGCTGCCACCCTAAAAGCTGGTCGCTAACAGCTGCATGCTCCCTCAAGTTGCTCCATGGAAGAAGCTCCCGACAAAGTGCTGCCATAAAGATTATAGCCAAGAATACCCTGTGGAGCCAGTCTGTGCTACAACACGTGGGATCTCCAGAGCTGGGGCAGCTAACAGCCACAGGGACTGCGGTGCGTCAGGGGCTGGGGAAGAACTCACCTTCCGGAGGAGACAAGACGAGCCTGTCTGCATGAAGGGCCCGTAGCTGGGCAACTCGGGAGGAAAGGTTGCTGTCGGCCACCAAATGGATCCTGAGCCATAGACGAAGTGACTCCTAACCCTGAGCCGTAGACGGACTCCTAAGAGAGAAGGCCGCAAGGGAAACCTGGAAGGGCGATGGCAGGAAGCCTGTAAACACTCAGACGGGCACGGGCAACGCTTGTTAGGGGCCTTCTTTGGGAAGGCCTTTCTCCCGCTTGACCACATGGAGCCCCGTGAAGGCTGTGAGTGGTGGCGGCGCCTGGCTAGAGGATTTGAAGGCCAGTGGGAACACTCAAACATGCCTGGGAGTCCCTCCACATCTTGCAAGGAAAGTGGGAGCGCGTGTATCCAGAGGCCAGTGAGACAAAGACGGCTGAGGGGGATGGTAGGCAAGATGGAGGTGCTGGGGGAGGGTGGAGCAGCAGAGGTCTGCAGAGACTCAGTAACTAACCAGACATCGTCTTAAAAATACCTCCATCCCTCAGTCGTGGAAAGACAACCCAATTTAAACATAAGCCAAGACGTGAAATAGACGTTTCTACATGGCTAAGAATACCGGAGAGGATTCTCACCGTCATTAGTCCCCCAGGATCAAGGCCACTGCCTTGACTGGGCTGCAGCCCTTGATCGACTTATCAGAATCTTTACCTTGAAGAAATCCCCAAAGTGAGATCTACTTTTTAAAAAATGAAAACAAGACTAAAATGTATAAAAGTCTTTTTTTTTCTGCTTTTGGTATTAGACAGTATTGATCTGTTAGTCAGTGTGCTTTTTGTCATTAAACATGATATTTATCCACGTGGATATATGTAGGGCTAGTTCATTTTTCCCCTAATGTGTGGCAAGTTGGCTGTGTTGATTTATTGTATTAGTTTTATTGGCATATATTTCACATATCATAGACTTCTACGGTTCAGTCACAGTAAGGTTTGTATAATCATCACCACAGTCGGTTTAGAGCATTTCCTTCATCCTGTACTCATCATTACTGGCTCTCCGTTTCCCTCAAACTCCCTGCCACACTCTCAAAGAATCATTAACCCAGCCACTGTCCCTATACACTTACCTATCCTACGTTTCATCGTCAGCAAAGCATTTTTAAAAATTAACAGCAATAACAAAGTAAAACAGATAAAAACCTCAATTGAAAATAAAGCAGAAAATGTTACAGTTTAAACTGGGTCAAAGGGAGATCAAATGATCAGGTGCCGCATTTTACCCGACTGCATCTGCAACAATCCAGTTTTCCTTGCACTCTGGATGATTGCAAAGCTATTGATATTCCTGAATATTCACCAGAAACTTAATCCATATGCATTTTCCATTCACTTTTTAAAAATGGAAACAATTTTAAAATGGGTCCAAACAAAGCACAAACGATAGGACATTACATTCTTCGCTAACTACAGTGGCCATAATCAACTTTCATCAGTCTGATAACAATGCTGCTCACAACCCTCAGTTATAACCAGGGGACTCACCAGAGATTTAACCCACGTGTGGACCCTGTACGTGGATTTTGAACTCCCACCGTCATCCATGGCCTTCTGAATCCAGTGATCGCAATTTAAACTCTGATCCCATTTCCCCCTTCAGATTTCCATTTTATTATTTACAATCCTCGAAGCATAAAGGCTAATGAGCTCCGGTCCACTGAGATGGTTGCTTGTTTGAAAGCAAACCTCTAAGACTCCAGATGATATTCTGTCTAATAGCTGGGCACCATCTAGTTTCTCACCACACTTTGCTACAGCACCCATATCTTCATGAGGCTGAGCATCAGGCAGGGCCACATCATAAGAACTAATTGTTCTTAGGTTGGGGCTAGAATTAAATGCAAACCCAAAATCCATTCATGCATCTATGGCTAGCACTCTGACTGTACTTCCAGGACAGATGGGTTTGTCCTTATATTAGTCCATGATATTTTCAATATTCTGCAACATGGTAATTCAAATGCATCAATTCTTCTTCAGTCTTCCTTATTCCATGTCCAACTTTCATATGCATATGGACCATTGAAAATACCATGGTTTGGGTCAGGCACACCTTAGTTCTTGAAGTAACATCCTTGCTTTTCAATACTCTGAACAAGTCTTGTGCTGCAGCTTTACCTAAGGCGATGCATCTTTTGATCTCTTGACTGCTGCTTCCATAAACACTAATTATGGATCCAAACAAGACAAACGTTGATCTTTTCTCTATTTATCTATTGGTCCAGTTGTGAGGATTGTGGTCTTCCTTACATGGGGTTGTAACCCACACTGAAGGTTACAATCCTTGATTTTCTTCAGTAAGTGCTTCCAGTCCTCCTCACTCCCAGCGAGCAAGGTAAGGAAATTCCTAATAGGGAATTTTATTTAACCTTTGGAAAAGAAACCCACCCCAGTGCCATATCCCACGTCCTTCCTCATTCCTGGAACGCACGCATCCCATGACCCCCTTACTAATGACCATGTCTGCACTAGAAACCCCTATTTAGCTACTGCAACCATGCTCAATTCTGTGAGACCTTCTCCTGCAAAGTAGAAAAGGTATGCCCACCTGACATTCAGGGCCCACATATTCCAGAACACTAGTTTCTCTGGGTCACCGGCTAATAAATTTTTCCTTTTTCAAGTTCTCCAAGGGTGCCATATGGTCATACATGAGTCACGATTTTGCTGTTACGGTGTCCTCTGCGAATTGCCTTCCTTCAATCCTAATGCTGCATTCTGCACATAATCCAACTTCTCCGATGTTTTTCTCAGCATGCAGATTAGATCAGTATGATTAGAGGCTGCAACCCTGATGTACTTTCAACTATACAGTGTCCCCTTGTTCTGTTTGCACATCTGCCTCTTGACCCATGTACAGGTTCCACATGGGTGCAGTAAGTGTTCCGGGATTCTTATTCTTCTCAAGGCTGCCCATAGTTTGTTATGATTCATTCATATGCCTTAGCATAGTCAAAAGAACACAAGTAAACATCTTTCTGGTATTCTTTGCTTTCAGCAAAGATCCTTCTGAATCTGAGATCAGCAATGATATCCCTTGTTCCATAGCCTCTTCTTAATCCAGCCGGAGCCTCTGGAAGCTCCCTGTCAATGCATTGCTGCAATCAGAGTTGGATGATCTTCAGCAAAATTTTACTTGCAAATGACATTAATGCTTGAGAATGATGAGGGCAATGAATGTACAAATGTGCTTGACACAATTGATGTATGTTTGGATTGAGATAAGAGTTGTATGAGCCCCTAATAAAATGATTAAAAAATTTAAAAAGAAACAAAACAAAGCCCCCCAAAAGAGGAAAAACTGACGTCAATGCTATTGTTCTATAATTTGAGCATGCTGTCAGGTCACATCTCTTCAGAATGGGTACAGACAAGGCTCTCCTCCCGTCAGGTAGCCAAGTAGCTGTCTTCTAAATTTCCGGGCAGAGAGGAGTGAGAGCTTAGGTGCGTTAAAAGCTTGTTGAAACATTGTAACTGGTGTTGCATCAATTCCTGGAGCCTTGTTTTTGGCTAATCTTTCAGTGCAACATGAACTTCTTCCTTTGGCATCCTTGTTCATGTGCCAATAATTTGTCACAGACTCTTTCAGTGCTGCAACTCAAAGCTTGAATTTTTTCTTCAGTTCTTTGCCTAACAGATATGCTGAGCATGTTCTTTGTTTTTGGATTTCTAACTCTAGATCTTTGCACATTTCATTATATATTTATCTTTTGTTTTCTCAAGCTGCCCTTTGAAATGTTCTGTTCAGCTCTTTGACGGCATCATTTCTTCCTTTTGCCTTAGCTACTCTGCGATCAAGAAGAGCAAGCTTCAGGGTCTCTTCTCTCATCCATTCTGCTATTTTCTTTCTTTCCTGTCTTTCTAATGACCTTTTGCTTTCATGTATCATTTTCTTGATGTCATCCACAGTTCATTGGGACTTCTGTCAGTAGTGTTCACTGAAGCAAGTCTGTTGATGAGATGTTCTGAAATTTGGGTAGGATATCCCCAAGGCCATATTTTGGCTCTTCTGGACTAGTTTTAATTTTGTTCAGCTTCAACCTGAACTTACCTATGAGCAATTGATGGTGTGTTTCACAGGCGGCCGCTGAACTTGCTAAGCTGCTGATAATGAGTCTCTCCATCATCTAGTTCCGCAGACGTAGTCAAGTTGATTTCTGTGCATTCTATCTGGAGAAGTCCATGTATTGTGGAATAAAAAGTATTCGCTATGAATAAATTGTTCATCATGCAAAATGCTATCATGTGATCTTCAGCTTCAGTTCTACGGTAAGGAAAATCCTAATAGGGAATTTTAACCCTTGAAAAAGAAACCTAACGCACTACCTCACCCCATGCACTGCCTCATTCCTGGAACGCACGCCTCTCATGTCTCCCTCCCTCCTTTAAGGGCTGGTCTGCACTAGAAACCCCCGCCCACCGCACTCTGCCTGTAGCTCTTCTTCCTCTTTCCGTTCAGGTGTTCTTTTGGTTCCCCAGCCCCCTCTTGTTCCAGTACTTCTTCCACATGGCTTTTCTCGACCCCCTGAATCGGCCATCATCAGTGGAGAACGCTTGCTTGGCCCTCTGCGCATGTGTCCGCGCGTTCTTTGCAGGGACGGCGTGTACTATCTGAGACTGCACTGCCTGAGAGTTCCCTTTCCCTCATAAAAGGTACGTGGATCACAAAAGTGCTTCTGAACACTTCTTTCAGCGCTGAGAGGCAAGAACCGAGAAACCTCCCCAGAAACGTAACAGAAAGAAGGTCTATTTCATCTCCTGTCCTTTGAACAGGTTGTCAATAAACACCGGTCCCCGGAGGAGGACCTTGCACTTGGTAAAGCAGAGGGGTCCCGAAAAAGCAGCAGGCTTCTACAGGATGGGCCGCGCGTGGCCCGCTGGGCTCACACAGAAGACTGATGATAAGGGACGGCGCAGTCGCAGGCAGCCGTGTGCTCTGTTGTTCCGAGGGTCACGAGCCGAACTGCCTCAGCGGCACCTGCCAACAGCCACAAGTTGTACAAGCAGACAATGCCCAGTGTGGGAGGTCTCAAGTCCATGGGCCATGGGCTAGGCCCTAGGCTGGAGGCTTCTCTTGATTTACATAGCTGACGGATCCAAAGTCAACAGGAAGACGACAGACTGGTGACTGCAGAGACAACGGAATCCAAGGTCTGCAGGCCAAGTCACATGCCCTTGATGGCACCGCGTATCCGCAGCCTTGTCCTCCTTGTCCAGGCTCAAATAACATGTGAAGTAGCACAACCTGTGTCCTGCCAGGACCTCCCAACTGCCCTTTAGATTTGGTGTCAACTGAAGTCTGCAGTTTTCCCAGGAAACGTTACAGAGAATGGAAACGTTGGTTGCTTTGAGGTTTTTTAGATGTAATTTATATGTAATTATATTGTATAATTACAGGCCTAACAAGCTCATCGGACATCCAGTCTTCTGCTGGGCAAGGGGCAGACAACCTAGCAGAGAGTCTGAGCGGTACCAAGGAACCATAGGCCATCCGCTCTAGGTGAGGATGGTGTACATCACCTGGCCTGAGGGCGCAAGTCAGTGGGATCAAATGGTGGGGGAGGGGAAGGGGATGCTGTCTGCTGAGTGACTGCCTTGTGGATCTGAAGTGAGGCCCTCAGAGAGGGAGGGACCCTGTCAGAGCGATGAGGCTTATTGATGGGAGGGGCAGTGGGTGGGCCACATTGGACTCGGCATCTGAGTGTACCCTGGGGAGCCAGGCCAGGTGCCGTGGAACGCTGGGACCCTGAATCCCAGATCTTCAGGGCACATGGCACGATCCCCGGAGGGAACTCCACTGCACCCTGAGCCAGACTCTACCTCAGACACACCTTATGTCAGGCCAGGTAGACTAGAGAAACAAATCCATGGACACACATATGTGTATAAGAAAGAGATTTATATTCAAGAGCAATTGAACATTAAGGAAACATCCCAATCCAGTCCAGTCCAAGGCCATAAGTGCGATATTAGCCCATATGTCTGATACCAATATCAGATTCATGAAACACATGCAATGAAGTCAAATGCAGGACTATCACAAGCCAGTGGGTAGACAGTCTTTGGATCCAGTGGTGTTGTAAGCATCTCAGTGCTGGCAGGTGTCTCTCTGTGGCTTCTCCGGCTTCAGAGGTCTGGTTACGTCCATGTGGCTTGTCTTCTGCAATGTCTCCCAGGGAGTAGCAGAGCGAGATGTCTTCTGCCTCCAAGAAGGAAGTACCAGCTTTCCCAGAATTCTCAGAGAAGGCCATGCCCACAGAAGTCTCATTAGCTATCTCCAGATTTACAACCTAGACTCCATTCCTACACTCTTAATCCTTAAATTGACACCAGATTAGGTAACTACCACACACCTCTAACCTGAGGAATTAACTTGGAGAACACGTGGGTTGGTCTTGCTACTTCAAACACCCTGTCTGCTGTATTCAGATACATATTATTCTGACAATCCTGACGGACTTTCTGTTTTAGTCTGTTTATGCTAGTTCATATTTGGGTGCAGTAGGAGTCACCCTTTTGAAGTTGTGTTTTTTGGTAAATGAAACCCAGGATTGAGGAGCCTTTAGGGACATCAAACAGAACAGGGCGGGGCGGGGGGGGGGGTAATAGAGGGAGGGGAAATGAAAGAGAAATGCCGTCGAGGGGTCCAGGAAGGTAAAGTAAGTTTGGAGACTGATTTTGGAAGCAATCCTATAATTCTGCTTGATGTGATCATCCTATGGAATTATATCATATATGTAGTAACTCCTAAGTAATAACCAATTAAAAGAAAACAAACAAATAAACATCGACCCAGAAATGGGTTTGGGGCTTGCACTAAACCCTAGCTCCAATTTAAACAATCAGTTCTTACATCATGGCCGAGCTTGATATGTGCCCTCAGGAAGGGAACACAGAAGACACACGTGCTATAGCAAAATGTGGCAAAGAATTTAGATGGTGCCCGGCTATCAGATAAAACAGCATCTGGGTCTTAAAGGCTTGTCTCCAAACAAGCAGTCATCTAAGTGAGATGTCAACTAAGTCCACATGGAAGAAGCACACCATCATCAGACACTTAAGGATTGGAACCCATAGAATCTGAAATCAAAGAAGAGATTAGTACCAGAATTGAAACTAAGAATCCAGTGTGTAGAAGGCGATGGATGACAGTAGGAGCCCAAGAATCATTTTAAGACCACACAAGAAATAAGCACCCGAGAACTCCCCATCTAACACTGAGGGACGGGAGGAAAGGGCCACTGAACAGAGTGCTTGGGAGAGATGAGTATAGAAGATCAAAGGCAGAAATCTGTCAGCAGATCCTCCTACAATGCAGGCTGGACCGGATCTGGTTTTCAATATTTCTGTATTGGGGTTTGTATTGTTTGGCTTTTGTATGTTCACACGGGGTGTATTACAGAGATATTATGTCATGGAGTACACCCTCTTGAAGTTGTGTTATATGCTTAAACTTACAGGGACAGCAAGAAGAATAAGGGGTTCATGGAGATGGGGGGCACAGTGGGAGGTGGTAAAGGGTAACAATGTCAAGAAGTCCATGTAGAAAAAGAATGTTTGGAAACTGATTGCGGTAGTAATTGTACAATTCTGCTTGATAGATGGATTAAGCCCTAGTTAATAATAATATTTTGTAAATTATAGGCCTAGATGGAGAAAATGCCAAGAAATAATTGCTTCCCATTTTTGATATTTTTGTTTAATAAAAGTTTCTGACTTTGTATCAATGATGATGATGAAGAAGAAATCCCTGCCTATTCTGCTTCTATGGCCTTGCTCCTTTTGTGACCTTGCTCACACAGACGAAGTATGAAAGCTATGCCTGCCCGTTATTCGGGGAACACTAGCTCCTCGGGGCCGCTGGCTAATCCATTTTCCCCTCTCTCAAGTTCTCCGAGAATGCCGCCCGGTCACTCAAGTCGTGATGGTGCAGCTACACTACCAGCAAGACCATATTTTCCAACAACTGTTCCTTCCTCTTGGTTTCCAAATTTTGCATTCCAATTGCTAATAATTATCAATGCACCTCAATTGCATGTTTGATCAATTTCAGACTGAAGACATAGATTGGTAGAATTCTTCCATTTTTGCATCACTACCTTTTGTGGTTGGTGGATAAATTTTCATAATAGTTGTATTGATTGGATATCCTTGTATTCTGATATCATCAGTCTCCTGTAGCTATGAGTCAGAAGAAATATCCAGTGTACCACCAGATCCACCGTCTTAAAGGGAACTCGACTTAACCTGAGTCTACAACACGGTAAACCATTTCTTGGTATGAATTTCTTTCTCTATATACACATAAAAGCATCAGTTATGTAAAGAACCAAGTCTAAGACATCTTCTAACTTCTACGGAAAGAAAATCCCAGGGTCTGCCTTCAGCCACCCAGCCAGGGCCTCAGACCCATTCCACCCGTGGGACAGACGGACACTATGATTAGTCAGTCAGCCTGACATGCCCACTCTGTGGTGTGGCTGGGATTGTCAGTGCCCTGCCCACATCTCCTAGGTACAGACTGTCCCCTCTGCCGACCTGCAGCTTCCCAGTGTGGTTTTCTCAGAAGGCTTTATAGGCTACAGGAACATCACCCCATGTGTCCCCAGCCGATGATGAATGAAGGTTGGCCTGTGAATACTACAGCGTCCCCACCCCTGGGCCAGAAAAACTGAGGTATGCTCTCCACAGACTCCCAGAGCTCCCCCAGAAAGACTGGTCCCAGTTGCCCATAGCGTAGCCTACTCACTAATAAATACGCCATATTGTCTTCCTATCTTTTCCTGCCTCCCTTTCCTTCTCCCTGGAGCCACCTGCTCTGTCAGTTGAGGTGCAGACAGGGGGCATGATAGGAATAGGGAGTGTGTTAGAGGAAATTGGCCTTACCCAAGGGTGGAGGAACTGGAGAAGTAGAGACCTGGAAGGAGGAGGTGAAAAATGAGTCACCAACTAGCCCACTGGGGCTCTGACCCAGAGGACAAGTTGGAGCTTGCAGGGAAATCTGAGAAGCCAGGTGTGTCTGGCCACCAATGTGGAAGTTCAGAGGGAGGCAGCCCATGGTGAGGTCTCTGGGAAGCTAGTCTCTGTGTGGCTCTGCCTCTGTGGGTCTGTAGCCAAGCATCTGCTGGTGGGTCTGGGGATTCTGCTGTTCAGCATGGCCACCAGGAAGGAAAACAAGGGCAATTTGTGACTGTGGGACTTGAACTCTTTTAGAACAAACAGCAGTAGGATTGAAGCACAAGAGAAGCTATGAAAGTTGTGTTAGGCTGATTTGGCCAGAGAAACCAATCCAGTGACACTCATATATGTGTAAGAAAGAGCTTTATATCACGCTTTATATATCAGAACATCCCAGACCAGTCCAACTCAAATCCATAAGACCGACACTAGTCCGTAAGTCCCTCTTCAGGCTCACACAGCCTCACACAATGATGCAAACTCCAGGAAGATCACAGGCCAGGTGGGTGAAAAGTCTTATGGATCAAGTAGCCATGGAAGCAGCATAGGGATGGCACAGGCCTCTGCGTGGCTCATCAACAGGAAGGTGAAGCAGAGAGAGCCAGAGTGGAGGTTCCCAGGACCCTTGGTATGAGTAGGTAACAGTAGGGTGTGACCTCATTGACAGGCTAGACTCCACCCCTACACTTTATCAAGTTGACATGAAATTATATAATTACCACAAAAGCCTTCATAGATACTTATTATTCATGGCAATAAAGCAACAGTGCCCCAAACAGAATAAAGACAATATTTATGATATTTTAATACGTGTGGGAGTACTGGTGGCACTGTGGTTAACATGCAAATGGCTGTTTGAACTCCCCAGTTGCTGGAAGGCAGAAAGCTGGGACAGTCTGCTTCAGGAAAGACTACAGGTTAAGAAAGCCCAGGGATCAGTTCTTCTCTGTCCTGCAGGGTGGCCATGAGCTGGGATTGACCAGGAGAGAAAGAGAGCACCAGCAGAGGGCCACCAGGCTCGCCTGTGTCTGCCTGTGCTCTGTCTGACCAGGACTGCCTTCTGAGAGACATGGCACAACTTCATCTCCACTGTGGTAGTTATAGAATCTGGTGTCAATTTGAGAGGATTAAGAGTGAAGAGGTGGAGTTCAGCTTGTCAATCGGGTCAAAGCTTGATGACCTAATTTGAAGGTGCTGAGGAGATAAATAGCTCATTGGAGGAGGGACACATGCTCACTCCCTGGGAGACATTGCAGCTGACAAGACACATGGAGCTACACTAGTGCCCTTAGCTGGAGGAGCCACGAAGACTCCTGCCAGCGCTGAGATGTTTATACCGCTGCTGAATCCACAAGAATTTCCACCCACCGGCCAGATCTTCCTACATTCAGGCACCATTTCATATGTTTTCTAAGGTCTGAAGAGGAATTTATACATTGGTATCAGACATAGGGGCTAATATTGGATTTATGGACTTGGTCTGGACTGGGCTGGGATGTTTTCTCAATATTCCATTGCTCTTGTATATAAAGCTCTTTCTTATACACATATGAGGGTCCCTCTGGATTTGTTTCTCTAGTCAACCCAGACTAACACATCCACATTCCAAACACATTGGGAGTCCTTTTGGCCAACTCCTATCTGGCTCTATTCAGGGCAGGGAATTCTGGGAAACAGAGCCCCAACTCTAACAAGCTGACTATGCAACACCCAGCCGGGAAGCACTCCCACTCAATGCTGTCTGAGGTTCCGTTTCCAGGCACTCCCACCCTGAGAGTGGGGCTGGGCTCAGAACCTGCTGCTAAAAGCAGCAGTAAAGAAGACTAAGGTGCCGTTTGAATGCAATGGTTACCCCGCTCCTTACACTATTCCAAAATGGGTATCGCAATAAAAATGATCCTGATTCATATATATATATATGTCTTTAGTATGTACTACAGATTCACATGAGGACAACCCTTCATTTGGGAATTTATACTATATGGCACTTACAATGCTGTCAAAAAGTGGCTCTTTTTCTCATTTCTTGTCTGTTCCCTTCTGCAGCATCCTTCTGTCACCTCCGCTGGGAGGTCACCTCAGCTTCCTCCAGGGACTCGGGGTCTACTTGCACAATGCTTTGTCTCCTGGTGTTCACACTGGCTGTTCTAACCAGAAGGTCAGCTCCAAGAGGCCAGGAATGTAGCCCGCTGGTTTAAGAACGTGTCCTCACAGAGCCTGGCACATCATTCATGCTCAATACATGTTGGCTGGGAGTCGGGTAACCCAGGCTTGAAGTGAGGTGCTTCAAGAAGCTGATCCATTGGAAGTAGCATAGTTCCCCCTTAGGCCCCTTTGTCCAGGGAGGTCAGCAGATGCACGGACTTAGGAAGGAGCCCTGGTGGAAGAGTGATTATACATCGGGGTGTGATCACATGCTAGGCAGTTTGAAACCGCCAGTCGCTCCATGAGAGAAAGATGGGACGTTCTATCCCCATCAACAGTTACAGTCTTGGGAACCCACAGGGGCAGTTCTCCCCTGTCCTGTAGGGTCACTATGAGTCAGCCTCGCGTTGACGTCGGTTTGTTTGCTTTTGAGTTTGGGGGATTGGACAGTGAACACTGTTCCCTGGGGAAGGTGTATGTTCCCCACCCATAAGGGGTGCTCTCCCCTCTCTGTCATCTTTTCCCAGCTCTTTGTCCAGTTCAGCTTCCATCTGACTCTAGGCTCAGATTCCTTCTCAGCCCAGTCTCCTGCCTTCACCTGCTTTCTTTCTAAGCTGTCTATCACCGGATTAGGCATCAGTGGTTCAAGTACAGAATGCGCACCCCCCTGTGGGATATTCCTTGCCAAGGCACCTCATGCACAGCACCATCAATCTGTCAGGCAGCCTTTTGTGTTGTGATGATGCTCAGTGGGTTTTAGCAAAGCTTCCAGAGTAAGATGAACTAGGAAGAAAGGCTTGGCGAGCTAGTTGTGGAAATCAGTCGATGAAAATCCTCTGGGACACAGCAGCCTATCTGCAGCCCCTCGTGGGGATGGCACAGGAAAGGTAGTGTCTCACTGCATTGTGCCTGTGGCCGTCACAGCCCCGCTGACTCAGAGGTAGCCACTATAGCCTAGAAGAGAATATGCCGACATTTTACTTGTAGTTGGAAAATGCTTAGTCTACCTTCTATATAGGAGCCTGGTGGCCTTATGGCTTATCCTTTGGATGACTCACCATGAGGTTAGTAGTTCAACCCCTGATGGAGTAAGATGAGGCTGCCCCTGCTGTAAAGATTCACAGGCTCAGAAACCCTCTCTGGAGCCACTGAGACTCCACAACAGCTTGATGGCAGTGGGTCTGTTTGGATTTGGTTTGGTTTGGTTTGGTTTGTATTGGTTTAGGGCAATTACCAGTTGAATGGATTCACCACAAGAACAAACCTTACAAAACGATACAGCATGTTTATTTAATTTCTTGACCAAACTGCTCTCCAGCCATGTAAAACACAAGGCTCGGGGAAAAATCAGCTGACACTTGGATAGTTAACCAATTTCCTATGGTGGATTGCATTCTGCATTTGTGTGCAGGATAATGAGCTTCGCAGAATGGTCCCGCCACAGCATTAGATTCTTAATTAAAACCAAGAGCATTGCTGCAATCCACTGATCAATAACACGAGCATTTCCACATGAATTAGAAAGGCCAACTTGCTAAGCATGTCCCCGAGGTTTGACTACACAGTCGCTGCTGTTTTTGTCATTGTTCAGACATAATCAACAGCACATTACCATTGGGAAATGAGGAGTCTCTGCAGATGGTTCATACCCCAGTGTGGAGTGGGAATTCCAGAAAACAATTTTCCCGCGCATTCCTATGACCGCACACAATTGTCCATGTTATCCTGGGTTCTCTAGAGAAGCAAAACCAGTGACTCGCGTATGTCTATAGAAAGAGATTTAGATCAAGAAATGGCTCACATGGCTGTAGAAGTGGCTATGTCCAGCCCAGTTCAAGTCCATGGGTAAAAGTAAGTTGAAGCCTTCTCCTGAGGTTTGTAGCTGCAGAAGCTGATGAATGGGAAGCAGGAAGCCCACAGGCTGGTGGATGCAGAGCTGAATGAATCCAAGGTCGGCAGTAATGGCTCCAGCGGTCAGCAGGAGACGTAACAGGAAGTGGATAAAGCAGCTGCAGGATCCAGGTCTAGTGAGTGGAAGTCAATCAATACTCAGCATAGGCCACACCCTGAACAAAACCCCTCTTAGTAGTATCAATACTGACCAGGAGCTCTGGTGGGGTGGTGGGTTATTGCGGGGGGTAGGGGATGGGGGTGTTAACTGCAAGGGCAGCAGTTTGAAACCACCAGAAGGCCCCTGGGAGAAAGATGAGGCTCTCTAGTGCTCGGGACAGTTCTACCTTGTCCTATGTGGGTTGGAATCCAGTCGATGTCTGAGTATTAGTGTGTTTGTTTTTCATGCTACTGTATTCCTCCCACAACTGCTTGGCTGCTTTGCACAAAGTCTCATGTGGAGCTGGCCACAGTTAGATCCCTTCATGGGGCGACCCTGGCCCAGACAAGTTGACACATTCAGCAAGCAGGAAAAGGAAGCTGGTGTGGACTTCATTAAATAGACCACCAGAAAAAGAAAGAGAAAAGAAATAGTGAGTTTGCAACATTGAAAATAAAATAGGGAGGTCTCTGTAAAGAGATTGGGAAAGATGGCGGTGGCGGCAGGCTTGGGACAGTTGAGTGCTTTCAGGATGCTGAACCTGAGTGACCGGGCAAGTTGACCTCGGGGCTTCTTTCATCACACAGTGTTTTGTTCCAGGCACATATGCATCCAAGTGCTTCTCTTGACAGCTCTCAAAAATGAGAGGAGAAGATTAAAATCATGTATCCGCCCCCACAACTACCTGGAGAACCTCGGAAGCCAGCAGAGACCTACCTCTGCCGAGGCCAGTATACAAATACAGCAAAGAGAAGATGTGGTATTGGGCAAAGTGGATACGAGCAATGTCCCTTGACCAGGCTTTGGCTCAGTTGGAATTCAGTGGCAATGAAAGAGGGCCTCGTAGAAGCATGAGGAGATGGCAGTGGGAAACTCCGTGCGTAGCTGAGTCCACTTCAGGGGAGGCCTTGTCTGGAACCCATCCCCTACCACGGCAGAGGTCGCTTTGGGGTCCTGGGGAAGGTGTACTGCCATTGTTTTGTGAAGCTGGTGGAAGCCCCCTCCTCCAAAGACAGCAGTCAATCTCGCTCTAGAATACGTTCTGCAGAATCACAGCTGGGCCATCCTCCCCATTCTGTGATGGAGGAAATCAGGGGCCCAAGTGTACAGATAGAGCCTTACCATTTGTTTGCTAAAAGGAAATAAAGGCCAAAAGAAAGTACTATATTGTAAACTTCTTACAGGCAGAGACTCTCTTGCCCCTAGCTCTGTTTTCCAAGCATTTTGCTGTGGCATTCGGACAAATCACTTGGCCTCCACGTGCCTCTGCTTCCTCATCTGTAAGCTGGGCATACTCCTGGGACAGGCACACCGCCGCTTGGTGCCTCACTTTACGGCCCATCACAGGGCATTGTTTACACATCGAAGGGTTGTGACAGCGGCAGACAGCATTGCCCCACATCATGTGCACACTGTGTGTCTGTGTCACATTTTGGTAATTCTGCATATTTACAATCTTCCAAACGTTCTCATAATGCACACTTAATGGACTGCAGTTTAGGGAAGACAAGACTTCATGTGCCCTGGGAACCCAAACTGCGTGAGGTTCATTTTGTTTGGAAGGTCTTCACTTTATAGCCATCTGAGTTATTTTATTGTGCCAACCTGGCCGATAAACACATGTGGGATTAATTGAAGGTGGAGAGATAAATGGCTCAGTGAGCCTCACCTTTTGAATTCTCCGGTCTCCTGCTTTGTGGTGGTCGGACCAGGGTGCAGCTGCCTTAGCAGTTCCCTGCTTCAGCTTGCAAGGCTGACTTCTTGCAAGACATCCCCAAGGAGAAGCCACATGGACCTACCCTGATGCAGCCCTGGGTGCTGGAGCACCCATGTGGAGACCCCTCCCAGCGCTGAGATGCTCAAATTCACTGACTCAGCTTTCCTTTTGTAGTCGGCATTGTTGTGTCTGTTTTGTGAGATGGAGGAGGACTTTGTGGACTGGTGTTGGACATATGGGTTAATTTTGGACTTGTGGGCTTGGGCAGCACTGGGTTGGGATGTTTTCTTTGATGCGCACTTAACCTTTATATGAAACTCTTTTTTATACATGAGTTGCTGTGGATTTGTTTATCTAAAGTACCCAGACTAACACACCATCCTCTCCCAAGAGGCCCGTTGCTGGGGTGGATGACGATTTGAGCTGGCAACTGAAAGGTCAGCAGTTTGAACCCACCAGGCCACTGTGGAGCACAGATGAGAGTTTTCTGCTCCAGTGTAAATTTACAG
This sequence comes from Tenrec ecaudatus, assembly GCF_050624435.1. Taxonomy (NCBI): domain Eukaryota; kingdom Metazoa; phylum Chordata; class Mammalia; order Afrosoricida; family Tenrecidae; genus Tenrec; species Tenrec ecaudatus. The sequence continues at coordinate 192,050,105 of NC_134530.1, read as the reverse complement.
CCTCCTTGGAAACCCACGGGGCAGGTTTACTCTGTTCTATAGGGTCACTAATGGACTCAATGGCAGTGAGTTTGGCTTGTTTATTCTGGGTGTGGTATTGTGGGGGAGGGGGGTACTTTATAGGGCAGTTGTAAGGGCTAAAGCTTAGAAATCATTGAACCAATGGCCTAGCCTGAGGTAGACAGCTAAGAAATGTTACCTGTTGTTGTTGAGCTTCAAAGGATGGAGTAATCATAGCTTGATAACCCTCTGTCTAACCGGCTGTAGTAGTTTTCCAGGGCTGTGTTCACCGAACAGCCACAGGTGGGAAGCTTTAACACAGAGAACTTCATTTATCTCACGGTGACCTAGAGGACAGAGCTCAGTTCAAGGGCCAGCTCTAAGCCAGGGTGGGGTGGGGCTCTTCTTTGTCAGCTCAGCAGGAGGAAGGCCCTCGGGAGCATCTGCTCCACAGCATCTTCCTTGGCTGTGGCGCCTCTTACTTGCTTGTTGAATCTCTTTTACAACTCAAGAGAGATTGAGGTAGACACATCCTACACCAATTCAGTCTCATGAACCCAGGAATGATAGCCCATTTCTCAGCACAGGCACAAAGGCAAGGATTTACCTATTTTAGAGGGGGCACATTTCAATCCACCACAATGACCTTTCCAAAAAATACCAAACCAAACCAAACTCACTGCCACTGAGTTGATGCTAACTCTTAGTGATCCTTCAGGACAGGGTAGAACTGCCCCCTGCGGAGTTCTGAGACTGTAAATCTTTTTTTTTTGGTCTTTTTTAATTTTGTTTTTTTCCAATAGCTTTATCGACACATAATTCACATATCACACAATCGAACAACTCAATCGTTCAATCACATCAAGGAGTTGTACAATCACTACCACATCTCTCTTAGAGCCTCCCACCGCCACCCCTACGCCATGGTCACACTGCCTCCAAACTGAGCTGTGCTCTCCCTATCAGTTCTAGTGCTCCCTCCCTGCTCCCGTCCCCTCACTATTCACTCCCCAAATGCCCCTTCCCTCCCATCGCCCACCCTCCACCCCTGCATTCCCTGGGTTCACCTTGTTATCAGTTATCATCATCATACATCCATTCCTCCTGTTATCAGTTATCATCATCATACATCCATTCCTCCTGTTATCAGTTATCATCATCATACATCCATTCCTCCTGTTATCAGTTATCATCATCATACATCCACGCCTCCTGTGCTTTCAGGGCTGGGAAACCCAGCAGACAACATGCAAGACAAGTCGCACTAAGATCCGATTAGTAGAAAGGAAAATATACAAATGAGGCGTAAGAGGGGGCAGACCCCCATCAAAGTACAAAACGCCAGAGAAAAGACTTTGACTCTTGATGGGAGTAGAGAGCCCTGACTTTCTCCCATGGAGCAGCTGATGGTTTTGAACTGACAACCTTGAGGATCACAAATCAACTCATAACCTCTCTGCCACCAGGGCTCCCTTACTACTTTTGGACCACACAAAGTGCTCCCCAGGTCGTTCTGAGGGAGAGATCCTGCTTAGTTTCCTGCAAAGAACCAATGACTCGGTGCTAATTCACGGCACTATTTGTTTTCGGTTTCTGGCTTACCTCGGTTCTAGAAAGAATTCACGCGGCAGAAGCACTTCTGTGATTCAAGTGACTTTTAAGAGGGAAAGGAAAGTTTCACATATTACAGTCTCCAAAAGCACACGCTATTTCTGGAAAGCACACGAGGCCGCGCAGGGACCGTGCAGGAGCTTGCGACTGAAGATGGCCACTTCAGGGGCGCGCGAAGAGCCACGGGGAAAGAATCCGGGCCAGCAGCTCAAAACGCCCGGCCCCCCGGGGGCCAAGCGAGCAGCAGAGCCTCGGCCCTGCCTCGATCCCTCTCCTGCATGGCTGGAGGGAGCCGGGTTGGGGTACTAGCCCACCTTATCGGCTGACTTCAGGGGCTCCTGCGTGAGGTCACGCCGCCCGCCCGTGTCCGAGCCTGATTTCCCAGGGACCCCTTGAGTGCGGCCTGGAGGCGACGGCGACTGGTGCAGGCATGTGAGGGAGACCGCCTACCAACGACGAGTGTGCTTAAGTCCCTCAAAGACCCGATTCTGCAGTTCAACCTTGCGCGCGTGTCCACTCTCTCACGTCTCTCCATAAGCTGTTGTCTTTACGCAGCAGCGTGGAAGAGGACTGACCTAACCCAGAACCGTCGCAAACATCACCACGCCGAGGCCCTTGAAAGCGCACGGTCAAGGTCTCTGTCGGCCCAGACCAGATGCACATCACAGAATGTGGCCGAAGGCTCAAAGGGCAGCACCAAGACTTGGCTGGCCTGAGACTGTGGGACAGAGTGAGGGGGGGGGGGCTGCCTTCCTGGCCTGTGGAGGCCAAGGCCAAGGGATGAAGAGCCAGATAGAGACTTGGCTCCCACGTGGCTGAGAGGCCAAGAACCTGAGGGAGACTTGGCTGCAGGTTCAGGAGGGCAATGTCTGTGTCCTTGCTTTTGGCTGATCCCAGCTGACAGTAAGAGCTGGACTTCGCTAATAAACCTCCTTAATTGTGAGCATTGCCTGTGAGGTCACTGAAGGCCGGAACTCCGCAGAGATGTGGGGGGTCATAGGAGGGACCGTGGTGTCAAAATAGATGGAGAAGGACCGACCATGCAGGCTTGTGGGACAGGCCTGTCTCGCGGCTAGAGGGCAGCCAGAGGGAGGTCCCAGGTGTCCACCGTCCATTGCCCTTTACGGCAGGTTTCTTCTCAGCCTGATGCCATTTGCCGCCCCCTCCTTCCTGTCCCTTGCGCTTACATGCCCCATGTAAGACTATTTCCCTCTGGCAGCAAGATCTGTTTTAGGGCACAAAGGAGACCCACATCTCAAATACACTTGAAGGAGAACGTTCATTTAGCCTTAAACAGGAACTGACAAGACAATGAGAAAGACACCTTGTGAGGTATCCGGGATGGCTTACCTGGGCTGAAAGAATTCACGCAGCAGAAGCACTTTTGTCCATCCAAGTGGCTTTTATGAGGGAAAGGAGTGTTTCGGGAATAACGCTCTCAGATCTACTCGTGACCCCGGGGAAGTCCGCACGGCCTCTTGGCGGGGCCGTGGGAAAGTGCGAGACCGACCACGGCCCCTGTGAAGGACCATGAGACCCCCATGGAGCAGGGCCAGAAAGCGGGGTCCACGGAACCACACAGGAGAGAGAGTACGTGTGAGCCCTGTGCACACGGGAGACATCCCACCTCCCACCTGCAAGAGAGCGCCTGAGAGAGAGGCGGGGCTGCCCTCAGCCTGCGATTTACCCCACTGCCCCCGCTGCCTGGAGGGTTGAGGGTATCGGCCAATCTTAGTGGCTGAGTTCAGTCACACGTGTGATGTAAAGGCACACGTGTGATGGTGTCTCCTGTGACTGTGTCCGGGTTGACCTCCACCTGGGCCAGGTGCCCTGGGTCTGCGCATGCCCAGCTTTGGATCGTCTCCGTAGGTATGTGTGCCTGATTTCTTTCCAACCCTTTATTCCGGCGCAGCCAGTTAATTTTGGTTAGGGTAGGTGTTCAGTGGAGACAACCCCCTCTAGCCCTAATCTTTCTACCTTTCACCTGGATGAGAGGGCCAGTCCCATGAGGCTGTTATGCCTGGTCAAGGGAGAAGAAGGCCGACATCAGGTATCGGGCAGAAATGGCAGGAATCGGGCAGAAATTGAAACATAAAAGAGAGATGGAGACATGTTCCCCATCACACACACACACACACACACACACACACACACACACACAGTCGGGTCCATACCTCTTCCACACAGAGGAGAGGTGAGGGGCAGATAAAGCACATTTCCTTATCAATGGAAGAGACCAGAGGCAGTGAAAGGGCCGGGTGGAGAAAGCTAAGATGTTCACACTACTCCCACAACGACAGAAAGGACTGTGGGGTAGGGGTCTGAGACCAGAGCACAGCAGTGTCAGCAGGAGCATCCCTGGAAGGAGGAGGAACACTGCCAAGGGCCCAGAGCAGACAACCAGACAGAAAGTCAGCCTAGGGTGGGAGGTCCACCATTAGCAGAATATAAGGTTTGGCTCTACACTCTGCCTGGCCCTTTATACTAGCTAAGGGCCCTTTGGAGTTTTCCCCCAAAGTAACTTCTTCAATAAATTCACTCCTGTTCAAACCTTTTCTCTGACTCTGGTCTGAATTTTGACCCTCTCCTGAAATCTGTCTTGTGAATGAGGACCAAGGAGTGGAGAGGCTTGAAGCCCCGAGCCTCCTTCCAGTAACAAAGTCACAGCGGTGTTCTAGGGCTTACAGAGAAGTGGAGGCTTAAGTAGGACATGGGAGGACAAAGGTCTGTCACAGAAACATCACTAGAAGCACATCAATACACTAGAAATGGGAAGGGGACCATGATTGGGACACATACATTACGTTAGACAGAAGAGCTTATAAGACATGTCTAGGGCCCTGTGTGATCATGAGGTTTTGATGGGATCAAAGACCCAAAACAAACAAAAAATCCTATCAATGGGAATGAGGGCAAGGGCAGAGTGGAGACCCAAAACCCATCAGTAGTCAATTGGACATCCCCTGTCAGAAGGGCCACAAGGAAGAGACTAGCCAATCAGGGTGCAGAATAGCACTGACAAAACACACAACCTTCCTCTAGTTCTTTAATGCTTTCCCCCGCCCCACCTCTACTACTATGACCCCAAATCTATCTTGCAAATCTGACTAGACCAGAGCATGTACACTGGTACAGATAAGAGCTGGCAACACAGGGAATCCAGAACCGATAAACCCCTCAGGACCAGTAAGGGGAGCAGTGGTACTAGGAGGGTAAGGGGGAGGGGAGTAAGGGGGAACCCATCGCAACGATCGATGTATGACCCTCCCTCCCATGGGGATGAACAGCAGAAAAGTGGGTGAAAGGAGACAATGGTCGGTGTAAGACATGGAAAAAATAAAGAAAAATTATAAATTATCAAGGGGACATGGGGGAGGAAGGGTGGGGAAGGGAGGGAAAATATACAGAGCTGATACCAAGGGCTCAAGTAGAAAGAAAATATCTTTAAAAAGATGATGATAACATATGCACGGATGTGTTTGACAGAATGGATATATGTATGGATTGTGATAAGAGCTGTAAGAGCCCCAATTAAAAAAATTGGTCTAGGCCATGCAGTGTTCTTTGTCCTGTTCACATTCCTGCCTCTTGATCTAAGTTCTGCATGAGCACAGCAAGTGTTCTGGAATTCCTGCTCTTCTCAAGGCTATCCATAGTTTGTTATGATGCACACAATCAAAGGCCTTGGCACAGTCAATAAAATGCAAGTAAACATCTTTCTGGTATTCACTGGTTTCAGCCAAGATCCATTTCACATCAGTAATGATATCACTGTACTGCTGCAAGCATCGTTGGGTGATCTTCAGCAGAATTTTACTTACATGAGATATCGATATTGTTCTATAATTTAAGCACTCTGTTGGATCACATTTCTTTGGAATGGGCACAAATATGGATCTCTTCCAGTCGGTTGGCCAAATAGCTGTCTTCCAAATTTCCTGGCACAGAAGAACGACTGTTTCCAGTGTTTCTTCAGCTTGTGGAAATCTTTCCATTGGTATTGCACCAATTCCTGGAGCCTTGTTTTTGACTAATGCTCTCAGGGCAACTTGAACTCCTTCCTTCATCATCATTGGTTCTTGCTCATCTACCACCTCCTGAAATGGTGAATTATTGACTAGTTCATTCTGGTAGTGACTGTATTATTTCCACCTTCTTTCGATGCTTCCTGTATCATTCAATATTTGGTCCAGAGTCTTCCAATATTGCAACTCAAGGCTTAAGTTTTTTCTTCATTTCTTTCAGTTTAAGGTATGCTGAGGTTATTCTTCGTTTTTTTTTTCTAATCCTAGGTCTTTGCACATTTCATTATAATAATTTACTTTGTCTTCTTGAGCTGCCCTTTGCGAAATTCTATTCAGTTCTTTGACTCCATTTCCTCCATTTTCTTTAGCTACTCTATGATAAGCTATGTGACACCAGTATCCCAATCTCCATTAAGGACACATCCCAGGGAAGCCCCTAAAGTAGACTGCCCCCTCCCTGGGCTGGTCAGCAGGGAAGTCGTACCTTGTGAGTTTCCAAGACTGTAACTGTTGATGGTAGTAGAAAGCCCTGTCTTCCTCCTGAGCAGCAACTGGTAGTTTCAAACTGCTGACTTTTTGGATTGCAGCCCAACCTGCAACCACTACTACACCAGGGCCCCTAGAGGCAATTAAGTGGAGACTTAATCCACGTGGAGACTCTGCAAATGGATCTGGGGCTTTCACTGTTTCTCATGGCCTTCTGCAAACTGGGTGCTCAGAACATAAGCTCTAATGCAGGTGGTTGACTTGATTGTAAGAACCTGGAGTTTCTGCTTTGTTTTTCGAAGCTCACTTAGGAGGTCTCCCTGGTTTTTCTCTTAAGTTTAGCTAGAAATTCCATTATTTTTGTTACTTATTTCAAATAAATTCCAGCTCAATGCAACATTATAGGACAGAATAAGACCAATCCACAGGGTTTTCACGGTTACTGAAAGTAACCCTTTGGGGGTAACCATGGGAGTCGATTGCCACAACAAGGCTTTGGGCATATACCTAGGAGTGGAATTGCTGGGCCATGCAATTCATTCTACGTTACATTTTTTGGAGGAATCTCCAAACTTTTCCACGGCAACGGTCTCACTTTACAATCCCACCAGCAGAAGAAGAGGGTTCTAATTTCTCTTCGCCCTCAGACCAGCACCTGTCATTTTCTGAGCACAGCTGTCCCAGTGGGGAGGAAGTCTTTTAGCCTTTGTCAGTCTTTATTGACTAAGAGGGGGTAGCAACACTTGCACATCCCAGAGGTCACGGGGAAGTTCACGCTGTGGACATGAGACGTCTGGCACATGGTAGGTGGTCAAAAGAAGTTTGGGCTCACTCCGCCTGGGGGTTCCTGAGACAGTTCTAGCCTGCCCCGGAGCATATTCTCGGTCACTGTGAATTTCTGGGGTTTCACAGAGGTGATTCCAGGGAGCTCAGCAGCTCCCTGAGGAAGTCAGGGAATGTGCTCTTTCCTGAAGCCCCGTTAGAAAAACTCCTTACCACATTTAACTTCAAAATGTGATTTTTAGAAAACGGCTTAGTTGTATCTCACACACACACATACACACACAGTCATCCAGAGGCAGTCAGAGTTCTGTCCTGCACCCCCTCTGTTCTCTCGTCTCACCCAGAATCCAGAGATGCGAGAATCTCCACTTTCCTGAGCCCTCATGAAGCACAGTTTGCGGACAGCCGACTGTGTGGTGGGGCTTTCCGGGGACTTCAGGCTGCGAAGTCAGGGGATGTTCTGAGCAGGCATCAGTGTTAGATCCTGTGAGGTTTGGGAAGGTGAAGGAACCGTTTCCCTCCTCACTTCCCTCTCCAAGCATGAAATTATGGGCCTTGTTGGCCTGGTTACTGCTCTGCCTCTGAAGGTGTTCCGGGCTCCGGGCCTCAGCCTTCCTCCGGCTTCCAAAGGTTCTGTGACATCTGGCATCCCTGGGGGTCTGAGAGGTAGTGGTGATTCAGCCTCCCAAAGCCCACCCCTTCCTTTATAAAACACTGCTTTCTAAGATGCAATAATGACATGTGCAACTGAGGACTCTCGGAATAATTTCCAGGTCTGCCAAACTTCTAGTCTTACGGATGGGAAGTTGAGTTGTGAAAATATTGGAAGGAAAGAAACCCCAAAGTAGGCCACCTACTTTAAATGTCTTCCTCTAGCTAAAGAAATTCCACATTCTCTCTTTTTAAAAAAATCATTTTATTAGGGACTCATACAAATCTTCCTGCAATCCATACATACATCAATTGTGTAAAGCACATTTGTACATTCATTGCCCTTATCATTCTCAAAACATTTGCTCTCCGCTTAAGCTCCTGGCATCAGCTCCTCCCTCTTTTTAATTATTTACACACACACAAATGTGCTCCTCCCATTTCACGAAGGCCATACGGAATGACCGGGTTTGTGATTGACAGCCCTGGACAGAGTTCAGGAGGCTCAGAGGCTGAGGAGGGCGCGCCCCACAGGTAGCCGCAGAACACAGCTCCTACTAGAATGGCTCTGAGAGGAAAGTTTCATCTGCTGCCGCATGGAGGATCCCACGTAGCCCAGTGTGGGCTCTTCCCCCAAACCCCAGGGTGACAGTGTGGAAGAGCTTGCCTTCTGAAAAGACAGACTCTCGGTGCCGGGGTGGTGGGGAGAAGGGCGAACAGGGAGTCTGGGGGAGACTGGGGCAGGGCACGTCGTGCTGTGCCAGGAGCCTGAGTGAGCCCAGGCCTGGTGGCCTGGAACGGAATCTGGGACTTACGACTGCCGCCTTCCCACCACCCCACGGTTAGCTTGTAGCTGGGCTTCCTCAGGGTGGCCTCCCACCAGCACCCCCGAGTACCCTGCAGGGGATTCATGGGGGCAGAGAGGCACTGTGGACTAGGCAGATTCCTGCTCTCTGTCCAGTGCGTAGGGCTTGGATGAACTCGGCTTTTACTTTTATTAACGGTTTAGTTGGTACATAATTTACATACCGTACAATCCATTGGTTCAATCCTTCCATCATCTCCAAGGGGATTTTATTTTTTAAATCATACAACTCTTATCACAATACATACATACATCAATTGTGTAAAGTACATCTGTACATTCATTGCCCTCATCATTCTCAAAACATTTCCTCTTCACTTAAGCCTCTGGCATCAGGTCCTCAGTTTTTCCCCTCCCTCCCCGCTCCCCTCTCCCTCATGAGCCCTTGATAATTTATAAATTATTCTTTTGTCATATCTTGCCCTGTCCGACGTCTCCCTTCACCAACTTTTCTGTTGTCCATCCCCCAGGGAGGAGGTCACATGTAGATCCTTGTAATCGGTTCCCTTTCCAATCCACTCTCCCTCTACTCTCCCAGTGTCGCCACTCACACCACTGGTCCTGAAGGGATCATCGCCCTGGATTCCCTTTGTTTCCAGTTCCTATCTGTACCAGTGTACATCCTCTGGTCTAGCCAGACTTGCAAGGTAGAATTGGGATTATGATAGTAGGGGCGGGGGGAAGCATTTAGGAACTAGAGGAAAGTTGTATTTTTCATCGGTGTTACATCGCACCTTGACCCTAGACCCCTCTGCAAGGGGATCTCTAGTGACCAACAAATGGGCTTTGGGTCTCCACTCTGCACTCCCCCTCTCATTCGCTATGGTAAGAGATTTTTGTTCTGGTGATGCCTTATATCTGATCCCTTCGACAACTTGTGATCTCACAGGTTGGTGTGCTTCTTCCATATGGGCTTTGTTGCTTCTGAGCTGGATGACCGCTTGTTTACCTTCAAGCCTTTAAGACCCCAGAGGCTATAACTTTTGATAGCTGGGCACCATCAGCTATCTTCGCCACATTTCCTTATGCATCCTTTTGTCTTCAGAGATCATATCATGGAGGTGTGCAGCCAATGATATGATTTTTTTTGTTGTTCTTTGATGCCTGATAACTGATCCCTTCAGCACCTTGTAATCACACAGGCTGGTGTGTTCTTCCATGTGGGCATTGTTGCTTCTGAGCTAGATGGCTGCTTGTTTACCCTCAAGCTTTTAAGACCCCAGACACTATATCTTTTGATAGCCAGGCACCATCAGCTTTCTTCACCACATTTGATTATTCACCCTCTTTGTCTTCAGTGGTTGTGTCGGGAAGGTGAGCATCATAGAATGTCAATTTAATAGAAGAAAGTATTCTTGCATTGAGGGAGTACTTGGGTGGAGGCCCAATGTCCTTCTGCCACGTTAATACTAAACCTATAAATATAGGCACATAGATCTATTTCCCAATCCTCATATATAAATATATTTGCATATGTACATGTCTTTATCTAGACCTCTATAAACGCCCTTTGCCTCCTAGCTCTTTCCTCTATTTCCCTTGACTTTCCTCCTGTCACACTATCATGCTCAGTCCCCACCTGGGTTTCAGCAATTCCTCTTGGTTACATTACCCTTGATCATGCCGTACCAGGCCTCCCACACCCACCTCACCACCAATTTGGCTCACTTGTTGTTCCCTTGTCCCTGGGTTAACACCACTTCCTTTCCCTCCACCTCTCCTTATCCCATGTCCCCCCAGAACTGTTGGTCCCATTGTTTTCTCTTCCAGATTGTTCATCCAGCCTATTTTATTTAGACAGACCTGCGGAGATAATAACATGCACAAAAACAAGACAGAGCAAAGCAAAGCAACCATATACAACAAAACAACAACAAATCACTGACAAAGAACAAAACACAACAAGAAAGAAAAGCTTGTAGTTAGTTCAAGGGCTGTTTGTTGGCCTTTAGGAGTGCTTTCCAGTCCAGTCTGTTGGGGCACCCCGCCCTGGCCCCAAAGTCCACCTTCAGCATTCCCTGGGGGCCTTGCCGCTCCATTCCCTTGCCGTTCTGCTGCACTCCCCCAGTGCTTTGCCTCGGTGTGGTGGGATCAGGTTGGGCGCGATTCCCACACTGTGTCTCCGGTGCTGTCCCCCGCAGGGCCATGGGTCAGTGAGGGACGTTATGTCTCATAGTGGGGCTGGCCATGTGGTCCTCTCTGTGGACTGGCTGCTCTAATTGAGGTCATCGTCCTCAAGGCCTGGTGGGCCAGGCTGTGCTCCACTCTCTCCGACTCCCCCTTCATCTGCTCCCATGTGCCCTCATCAGATATGTCCCTCTCCCGGAGCTGCAGATTCAATGTCGTCCTTTGAAATAAATTCTTCTGGGGGGAGGGACAGGCGTCCACTTAGTATCCTGGACTGGGGCCAGCCCCCCAGACCTCTCCACTGATTCCCTACTCCACGCAGGAATATTGCATTCACACCTTGGGGCACTGGGTTGAAGTCTGGTCCCTGTTTCCCTGTGGAGATAGAAACAATACCCTCCGCTTGGGTGGGTTAGGGCCCCGTGACTCCAAGGGGATTTTACACAAAGAGGCCAGGCACCTTTCCTGAAGTTGCTCTCCAGCAGAGAGAGGCCAACAGCAAAGACTAGTTGGGTTCCTACTGTGTGCAGAGAGCATCGCTGCCAGGGCTCTGTGGACCAGCCGGCAAGGCAGAAGACAGATTTGCAACATAAAATAGATGTTCCGAGGAACGTTTTGTCCATAAACCGGGGCGTGGGGCGGTGATGGTGCTCCTTTGCGCCAGGAGCCGGCGCCTGCCCAGGCGGAAAAACAACTTTGGATTGGGAACCTGGCCAATGCAGAAAAGGGTCAAGTCAGAAGAGGGAGGGAGTCGGGGATGGCAGATGGATCTGCCAGATTGGAGGCAGAACCTGAGCAGTTCCTGGGATGTTGGGTTTCTACGTGTTGCCAAGCAACTGCACCAAGGAAGGAGAAGAGGAGGTGACTGGACATCACTCTAATGTAGATGGCCTGAGCCCTGCCTCCCCGCCCCTCCAGCCCCATTTTTCTCTTTGTTTTGTTTTTTCATCGAGAAAACCTCCTTCCCCTACACCTCCCAATGCTGCTCGTCCTGCATCTGCACTCGAACCCCACTCTCAAGATGCAGGACCACGGACGGCGATGCAACCACTGGGGAGGCCACTGCTATCCGAGGTAAGGCTGTGGAAGGTCTGAGGCAGCAGCCTCCGGCCAAAGTGCAGCGCCCCTGCCACCCAGTGGGCACAACAGGAACTGCACGCCCCTCGGTTCTCGCTGCTCCCTGTCCAGGGAAGATGAAGACCACCTGAGAACAAAGCCTGGCGCCAGGATGCGCCTGAAATGAGGTCACTGTCACACAAGAAGACGCCGGAATGATGGTAATGCCAGGAATGAGGACGGAGACAGTAGCATCTGCTATTTCAATGGCAGTTTAACTGTGGCCCAGCTGACCACGTTCTGGGCAGTGCACTGTTTGCACCCGGCGGGGGAATCAATAGGGAGACACAACTGTCGTCAGCCAGTGTCCTGGAGTCCTCCGGGGACAATCGCTCTTTCATTTTCACTCACTGAGTTGCCCCCTTGAAACCAACTGCTAGCTCATTCCCTCTGGGAGGCCTTGCGTGCCCTCTCCTGGCCTTCCAAAAATGGAGGGGAAGACCTGGGACGAGAGCGAGGCCTGAGAGAGAAGGGCCCGAATGTGCGCGTCTCACCTCTGCCTCCTTGCTCACAGGTTGCTGCTTCCAGCCAGATGTAAACAGAGCACCTGAGCCGCCAGAGGGCTTGCTGTGGCGGCCACGGCCCCTGACAGTATACCTGGCTGATGCAGGTCTGGGGAAGGAGGTCTCTGGCAGGCAGAGCAGAGCTCCTCCGACCTCCAGGGGCCTGGTTCCATCCCTGGGGACCCTAAAACTTTAGACAAGCCCAAGCATGGGCTTAGGGGCCATTTGCCAAAATCAGGTTTTTTGAAGAAGAAGAAAAAAATGAAATCGGTATGCGTATGGGTATATGTATATTTCCCTTGTTCTTTTTGCTCCCTCTCCACTCAGAATTGTGCTCGGATATTGGGCAGGCTGGCTTGTTCCAACATTTCATTTATGTCTGTTTACGTCAAATACCATCTCTTCTGAGAAATTCCCCCTCACCGCCTGATGCAAACAGCCCCTGGCTCTACTTTCTCCAAAATCCACACCAAATCCACGGCTGCCGAGTGGATTCCAAGTGGGCAGTGGCCCTCCAGGACACAGTGGGCCTACCCGGTGCGTTTCTAAGACAGCAAATCTTTTTTTCCTAACCTATTTTAAAATATGATTTATGAAAACATATCATACAATCCCATGGTTCAATCATAGCAAGAAAGATCATAGCATCATCATCACAATCAATTTTGTAGCAATCCTGGTTCCCCTATATAGAGAACCATGCAAGACTCCACACAGAGTGACCAGTCAAACCCATGCAGATCTCCAGCTAACAGCAGAGAATATTCAAAGTTTAGAATAAGTATTCATTGGGTCCGCAGGGAGGAGACAGTGGAAAGCCTCATCTTTCTTGTGAGGACCTGCTGACCACTGCTCAGTGTTTAACCCACACTGCCACCAAGACTCCAGTCAGGCACTCTTCTGGGCAGAGGGGATAGCACGGGTGAAGGAGGAGAGAAGGACACACCGTAGAGCCAGAGCACAGGGAGGGAGGGACTGGTAGGGCGAGTCCAGGTGAGAACAGGTAGGGCTTTCTGATCCCGGGAAGGGGTGTGCCTTCTGCTCTGAGTATGACTGGGAGGGTCATTGCATCTTCCGAACCTCACCCTGGCTGCTAGCTAGAGAACAAGGCAAGGGAGTCACTGATAGAAGCAGGACGAGCAGCTTTTGCAAGTAGCCCTGTGGCTGGAAGTAGGCGGAGGCGGTGAGAGGTGGTCAGACTGGAAGGTGTGTTTGAAAGTGGAGGGCCGGCAGGAATTGCTGACAGGATGTGGTATGGAAGAGAAAGAGGGATATAAAGGTCGCTCTTAGGACGAGGAGAATAAGAATGATGGGAACATTAATTGTTAATCATTGTTATTGCTCTTCTAAACCCGAGAGAAATTTTTGACCATTAAATTTCTCCACACTCCTGTGGCGTGGGTATTATTAGTGTCCGCATATTACAGGAAATTAAAGCACACAATTGAATCAACTTGCCTAAGGCTGCAGAGTGAGAAAGATGAGACGCTGGGATTTGAACCCTGTGCTTACCCGCAAGACAGGCCTCCATTTGTGTTAAAAGAGGAATGACATGACCTGAGTGAGGGAAGGCTGGGAAGGAATGGAGAGTTTTCAGGGGACTGGGTGTGTGACTCTGGCCCTGGGTGAGGAGAGGTGGGGCTCCACCGCCAACCTTGGTATGGAGAGAGAGGACAGAAGAGAAGGCTAGCTAGAGGCGTAAGTGCCTGATTTGAATTCATGGATGCAGAAGTGGGTCATTTAGAGCAGCGGTTCTCAACCTGTGAGTCGTGACCCCTTTGGGGGTTGAACAACCCTTTCACAGGGGTCTACCGATTCATAACAGTAGCAAACTTACAGTTATGAAGTAGCAAAGAAAATAGTTTTATGGTTGGGGGGTCACCACCACATGAGGAACTGTATTCAAGGGTCGCGGCATTGGGAAGGTTGAGAACCACTGATCTAGAGCCTCCAAGGCTGTAGCCCTAAGTTTGGACTGTGTCTAAAATGTAAAGAAAACCCAAACCCTCGCCACTGGGCCAGGAGGCAACCTCATGATAAATGGAGAAGAGATCGAAGTTTCCCAAGAGCTCATCATGCTTGGATGCACAATCAGTGCTCATGGAAGCAACCTCAAGAGGTCAAAGGAGCCGTTGCATGGGGCAAATCTGCTGCACCAGACCTCTTAAAGTGCTGAAAAGCGAGGGTGTGACTTTGAGGACTGAAGTTCATCTGGTCCAACCCATGACACTTTCAATCGCCTCATATGCATATGAAAGTTGGGCATTGAATAAGGAAGACTGAAGAAGAATCTATGTGTTTGCATTATGTGCTGCTGAAGAATATTCAAAGCACCCTGGGCCACGAAAAGAACAACCAAATCTGTCTTGGAAGTACAGCCAGAGTGCTCCTTAGAGGCATGGATGACGAGACTTCATTTCACATACTTTGAACATGTTATCTATGAGGAGAATCAAAAACAAAACAAACTCACTGCCCTCAAGTCAATTCTGACTGAAAGTAATCCTATCGGAGAGGCTAGAACTGCCACTGTGGGTTTCCCAGACGGTACCGCTACGGGAGTGGAAAGCCTCAGGTGCCTCCCACAGAGCAGCTGGTGGTTTCAAACTGCTGAGAGACTGGCCCTTGGAAAAGGCTGTCATACTTGATAAAGTCGAGGGGCAGCGAACAAGAGGAAACCCCTCGACACGGAGGATTGATGCAGTGGCTGCAACGATGGACCATTGTGGAGATGGCACCGGACCGGGCAGCGTTTCCTTCGGCGGTGCATGGGGTCGCTATGAGTGGGAACCCACTGGACGGCACTGAACAAGAACGGCCAGGCTCTCACGGCGTCTGAGAATGATTGAATGGGGGAATGTTCTGGGGCAGGTGCTGTTTCCATCTGGTGAGCCCATGTGTGGGGTTTGCCATTCACTTTACTCAGAGAATCCTGTCAGTCCGTGGTTCCTGAGAAGTAACCTCTAAAGCCTTGATGGAAGTGTCTTTGATGAGGGCTCCAGACCCCACCTAGCTAATAAATTATAATAATACTGTGACTTTTGGGGGAGGGCTGGCCAGACCAGAACGACCTACCACGTGATATCAGCCCGATGGGAGGGATCTGGAGGATGCGTTCAACCATGTGCAATGATCCAGTCAATCGTGCTCTGTGATGAGTCTCCCATCTAAAAACTCCGCACCCTGAAGCGCCATGGGCTTCCTGGCTGGTGGTAGACATCAATGCATAGGGGTGGGTAGCACATCTCTTTGGACATGGAAGCTCTGGACGGGGCCCTGACACACCTTTCCCTGTGCATCTCTTGTCTCTGTCTGCTATTCTATACCAGCATCCCTGAGGTCTGTACGTCAGGCTGGCAAACTTTCAGACCCACGGCCATAGCATAACCAGCAGTCAGGGGTGGGGGAAGTGGGAATCCTGAAATGATGACTGACATTTTAAAGGGTCGTGGGTAGCCCCAAATTCATTGCCAGCAGAAGTGAGGGTGTAGTAGGTACTTCCTACTACAAGATTGCAGCAAGTGTCTGAAGTCTCGGGCAGGCTTGGCTGACTGGGAGACTGACTAGAGCCCGCACTTGGTGAGATCTGCCCTAGTTCTTGGTGGCTAGGGCCAGAGGAAGTACTATTTCATTTTGAGTGATGTCCGAACAGAATTGATTTGAAGTGTAATTGGGTTGAACAGAGTGATCCAATTTATAGTGAGCATTTTGCTCAAGAAAAAAAATGTTATTTTTTATTTTGCGTTGTGTTCTTTTCTTTCAAAAACCCGTCACTGGGAGCTAATGCAGATATCATACCATTCCACGGTTCAATCACATCAAGCAGTATTGTACAATTGCTACCACAATCAGTTTCCAAACATGATCTTCCTTCTTGAACCCCTTGATATCAGCTCCCCTTTCCCCACCTCTTCAACTCTACGCCCCCGGAATCCTTACTCTACTATGTAGGTTCATCAGTCCAGGGTCTCCTACACCGAAAACCAGAAAAAAATTAACAATTTCAGAGGGCTACTCACAGTGACAAAATACATTGGAGGTAAACCACAATATGGAAAAGACAACGTTGAAAACCAGATCAGGCCCAACATGGACTGGAGGGTAATTAAGTGACAAGGTTTTAGTCATTCAAGTCAGGTTTATCATTTTGATCTCCTATACTCCTCTCTTCAATATTCTCTATTTGGTAACAATTTTATTCCCATCCCTCCATTATGGATAGCGGGAAATCACCAGAGGCTTATTTCCTATATAGATCTCACAAATGTATCAGGCTTATTTCCTATATAGATCTCACAAATGTATCAGGCTTATTTCCTATATAGATCTCACAAATGTATCAGGCTTATTTCCTATATAGATCTCACAAATGTATCAGGCTTATTTCCTATATAGATCTCACAAATGTATCAGGCTTATTTCCTATATAGATCTCACAAATGTATCAGGCTTATTTCCTATATAGATCTCACAAATGTATCAGGCTTATTTCCTATATAGATCTCACAAGTGTATCAGGCTTATTTCCTATATAGATCTCACAAGTGTATCAGGCTTATTTCCTATATAGATCTCACAAGTGTATCAGGCTTATTTCCTATATAGATCTCACAAGTGTATCAGGCTTATTTCCTATATAGATCTCACAAGTGTATCAGGCTTATTTCCTATATAGATCTCACAAGTGTATCAGGCTTATTTCCTATATAGATCTCACAAGTGTATCAGGCTTATTTCCTATATAGATCTCACAAGTGTATCAGGCTTATTTCCTATATAGATCTCACAAGTGTATCAGGCTTATTTCCTATATAGATCTCACAAATGTATCAGGCTTATTTCCTATATAGATCTCACAAATGTATCAGGCTTATTTCCTATATAGATCTCACAAATGTATCAGGCTTATTTCCTATATAGATCTCACAAGTGTATCAGGCTTATTTCCTATATAGATCTCACAAGTGTATCAGGCTTATTTCCTATATAGATCTCACAAATGTATCAGGCTTATTTCCTATATAGATCTCACAAATGTATCAGGCTTATTTCCTATATAGATCTCACAAATGTATCAGGCTTATTTCCTATATAGATCTCACAAATGTATCAGGCTTATTTCCTATATAGATCTCACAAATGTATCAGGCTTATTTCCTATATAGATCTCACAAGTGTATCAGGCTTATTTCCTATATAGATCTCACAAGTGTATCAGGCTTATTTCCTATATAGATCTCACAAGTGTATCAGGCTTATTTCCTATATAGATCTCACAAGTGTATCAGGCTTATTTCCTATATAGATCTCACAAATGTATCAGGCTTATTTCCTATATAGATCTCACAAATGTATCAGGCTTATTTCCTATATAGATCTCACAAATGTATCAGGCTTATTTCCTATATAGATCTCACAAATGTATCAGGCTTATTTTCTATATAGATCTCACAAGTGTATCAGGCTTATTTCCTATATAGATCTCACAAGTGTATCAGGCTTATTTCCTATATAGATCTCACAAATGTATCAGGCTTATTTCCTATATAGATCTCACAAGTGTATCAGGCTTATTTCCTATATAGATCTCACAAGTGTATCAGGCTTATTTCCTATATAGATCTCACAAGTGTATCAGGCTTATTTCCTATATAGATCTCACAAGTGTATCAGGCTTATTTCCTATATAGATCTCACAAGTGTATCAGGCTTATTTCCTATATAGATCTCACAAGTGTATCAGGCTTATTTCCTATATAGATCTCACAAGTGTATCAGGCTTATTTCCTATATAGATCTCACAAATGTATCAGGCTTATTTTCTATATAGATCTCACAAGTGTATCAGGCTTATTTCCTATATAGATCTCACAAGTGTATCAGGCTTATTTCCTATATAGATCTCACAAATGTATCAGGCTTATTTCCTATATAGATCTCACAAGTGTATCAGGCTTATTTCCTATATAGATCTCACAAGTGTATCAGGCTTATTTCCTATATAGATCTCACAAGTGTATCAGGCTTATTTCCTATATAGATCTCACAAGTGTATCAGGCTTATTTCCTATATAGATCTCACAAGTGTATCAGGCTTATTTCCCGTATAAATCTCAAAAATCACCTTCTGAAAACTAGAGTCTCATAATTTAGGCTCTTTAAGCTTTGTATTATATGATTGCAATCTTTGGGTCACAGATGTTGGCGTGCTTCTTCCGTGTGGACTTAGTGACATCTCTCTTAGATGCTGCTTGTTTGGAAATAAGCCCTGAAGACCCCAGACACGATTCTATCTGATAGCTGGGCACCACAAGAAAAAAGTATGAGTGCACACATTATTTGGGGGCAAAAGAAGCCCCATCTCAAATATAATGTAAGCAGAACATATTAAAAGAGAGAGAGACAACACGAAGACCCAGACACATCATCCGGATGAAGGAGGCCATTAGCAGGAGGTCAAAAAGCATCCAAGGTTTCATACACACCGCTGCTTAAATCAAGCATGGAACACAGAGGAGATTCTCACAAAGTCATGATCGGTGGCATCACACCACAGTTATGGGTGGGACTGCAGGAGCAGGAGCAGGACCATGATGGGAACACATACATTATGTTAGATAGAAGGGCTTAAAAATGGGTCCAGGGCCTTCCGCCCAAGATAGTAAAGGCAAGACTATATGGCTTCCTGTACTGTCCCCTGAATGGTGACCTCTACAAAGGACACATCCAGGCAAGCCCCTACGAGAGAGACTGCCCCTCCTTGAGCTGGCTGGAGAGGGCTGGAGGTACTCTACTCTCCAAGGCACTCTGCCAAGGGCAAGATTACCTCCATTCTTGCTTAGTGATCAGAAGGATCAATTTCATCTATTTGGGGACACTGCAAATGGATTTGGGGCTGTCACTGCCAACCACATCTTTTTGCAAATCGGGGTGCTCCGAATGGCAGCTCTGAAACAACATGCAACATCTTGCACACAATGTCAGGGTGTCCGTGGCTCCCAGAAGCCTTCCATTGTGTTACTGTTAAGCTTCCCTCCACCTGCCAGCCACAACCAGTACTCACCACATAACTTAGGACTCAAATTGACCTCTGCTATGGTCCCCCAAGGTCACCCACCCTGTCTGCATGAGGTTGGTATTGCACTATCAGAAAAGCAAACTCTTTCCCTAACCTAAGAACTTGGACATTCTTGCAATGTGGCTTTACTCAATACTTTCCCTTACCAAGAGATCACTGCAGATAGGGGTGCCATAGCAAAATGTAGGGAAGAAGTCAGACAGTGCCTGGCTATCAGAAAGAATAGCATCCAGGGTCTTAAAGTCTTGCCTTAAAACAAACAGCCTCTCAATGAAGTGTTGATTAAGGCCACACAGAAAAAGCACACTAGCTAGCATGATCAAAGAATTATTAACAATAAAATCTGGGATCAGAGGGGGAAACAGTATCAGAGCTTAAATTCTGAGCACCGGTTTGCAGGAGGTATAGAAAGTGAAAGCCTAAATCCATGTACAGAGCGACCATATAGTCAGGGTAAAATTTAGCATCTTACCATTTGCTTTTCCCTTCAACCCATTTTTGACTAGTTCTAGATGTTAGTACATTCTGCTATCTTTGCATTGAGGTTCCTTTGTGCTTTATTCTGCTGTAGTTGGTGGTTTGTCGGTGGTGATGGTGTTTCTTTTGTATACTTTAAATTTTTAAAAAATAAATCATTTTATTGGGGGCTCTTACAGTTCTTATAATAATCCATACATCAATTGTATCAAGCACATTTGTACATATGTTGCCATCATCATTTCCAAAACATTTTCTTTCTACTTGAGCCCTTGGTATAAGCTCCTCTTTTTTCCCCTCCCTCCCCTCCCACCCTTGTGAACCTTTGATAATTTATATATTATTTTTATTTTCATATTGTAAACCATCCACTGTCTCCCTTCACCCACATTTCTGTTGTTCGTCCCCCAGGTAAGGGTGGTGGGTGGTGTTACATTGATCATTATAATTGGTTCTCCTTTTCTCCCCTTTTCACCCTACTTTCCCCTACCCTCAGGGTATTGCTACTCTCATTATTAGTCCTGAAGGGTTTATCTGTCCTGGATTCTGTGTGTTGAAAGCTCTTATCTGTACCAGTGTACATGTTCTTGTCTAGCCAGGTTTATAAGGAAGATCTGGGGTCATGATAGTGGGGAGGTAGGGGGGAAGCATTATAGAATTAGAGGAATGCTGTGTGTTTTATTGGTGTGATTTACACCCTGGCTAGCTCATACCTTCCTTGTGACTTCTGTGAGGGGATGTTCAATTGTCTACAGATGAGTTTTAGGTCTCCATTCCAGTCCCCATCAGTCGTATCAAAATGGTTGTTTGCTTTAGGTCTTCTGATGCCTGATATCCTGTCAGCTCCTCATGATCACACGGTTGATGTGCCTCTTCCATGTGGGCTTTGTTGCTTCCCTGACAGATGGCCACTTGTTTAATTTCAAGCCTTTAAGACCCCAGATGCCATATGTTCTAATAGCTTGGCACCATCAGCTTTCTTCACCACATTAGCTTAGGCACCCATTTTGTCTTCAGTGATGATATAAGGAAGGTGAGCATCACAGAATGCTAGGTTATTAGAACAAAGTGTTCTTGCATTGAGGGAGGACTTGAGTAGAGGCCCAATGTCCATTGGCTACCTTAATACTTAACCTATACATATACATTCATAGACCTATATCCACATCATTATATATTAATATATTTACATATGTACACGTCTATGTTTATACCTCTAAATGTCTTTTGCCTCCTAGTTCTTTCTTCTATTTCCTTTTGATTTCCTCCTGTTCCACTATCATATTTGATCTTCATTAGGCTATCTGTACTTCCTCTCAGCTGTATTGCACTTGATTGAACCCCACCAGGCATTCTATGCCCTCCCCACCATCAATTTTAGATCTCTTGTTGTTCCCTTGTCCCTGGGTTTGTTGGCTTTCCCCTACCTTTCCCCCACCTCCTCTTCTCCCTTGGGCCCATGGAACCATCAGTCCCATTTTTTTCTCCTCGTGATTATTAATCCTGTCTAGATAGACATGAAAAAGAAGAAAAACAAAAAATAACCTATGAATAGTTCCTGGTATGTCCAATACCAATCTATAAAGTTCTCTCCAGACTCATGAAACACATGTAATTATGCTGAATGCAAGAATATCACAGGCCAGTGAATAGGAAGTCTTGTGGATCCAGTGGCATCTTAAGCATCTCAGTGCTGGCAGGTGTCTCCATGTGGCTTCTCCAGCTCCCATGGCCACATCAGGATAGATCCATGTGGCTTCTCCTTAGGGATGTCTCGCAGGAAGTGAACCAATAGAGAGCGTATCTCCTGCCTCCAGCGAGGAAATACAGAAGTTCCCAGAATCAAGGCCATGTCCACACAGAGGCCTCATTGGCTATATCCTGATTGACAGGATAGACTCCATCTCCACACTCTTAATCCTCAAATTGACACCAGATAATGTAATTACCACAACTGTTAAAAGACTACACAACACTAAGTCACCAAAAAAAGCCTTCCACATAAAACACCAGCCTGCCGAGTAAGACATTGCTATACTCCACCCCACTAGGCTACTTAGGTAGGCAACAGGAATAGATCCCATCTCCCCATCCCCATTGGCCACCTCCACCTTTCCCATCCATCCCAACCTGATTCACAGAGGTACATTCTTTCAAGACAACTCATTCAATCACAAGAATGCAAGAATATAGCTCTTGCAGCTGTACCACACATGAAAGCATCCCCCTAGCCTGAATATCACCCTTTCTCTGACACTCTACAAGACCAGAAGGCAGTAAAACATCATACCATCAAACACTGTCCCTACATAATACTCAGGGGCAACCAGGGACCCTGGTGGCTTCACTAGACTCCTCCTTTACCCCAACCACGATAACCTCTGGAACGTGTTCCCTTCACGCCAGCAACACACAACCTTCTTTAAACTCACCAAGTAAAATTGAAGTTTCTAGGGAGAGAGCCAGCCTGCCGAAAGACAGAGATGCAACTTAAAGTCATGGCATAGCTACCTCCAGGTAGTTGTTAGACCTATTCTCATTGGCTTTAGAGAAAGACAGGTCTCCTTTCCTCACACAGGAATTGGGGACTCATCACATCAGGGTTACTCAGAAACCTTACCTACCCCTGGCAAGGAAATCAGCGAACATGGGGTCTCACGAACCCTACCCTGACCACCTTCTGAAGAGAAGCCCCACTTCAGAGGGGAACCCACAAGACTACCCTATATATACCTGAGATTATAGGTAAGGAGAGGAGTACTGGAAGTTGTGTTGCAACCTACTATAAAGGAGTCTTCTGTTATAAACACAAATAATTAAAGGTCTGTACTCTCCCTTTCACAATTTACAGGGTTGATAAGGGACCCTGTTAACATACCCAGCATGTACCCCAACCACTACAACATCTAGAACCTGCTTCCTACACCTTGATAATACCAATTCTTCACCAACTTACCAACAAAATACATATCCCCCATAACCCTCTGCCCAGGTCCCCATAAATGCCAGTCTGCCTGTGCATTATCGACCTGCCCAATGACATCCTTGCTGCTCAAGACAGACCTGGTGCTGCTGCTAGAAATTGTAGCCTGTGACCAGTCTGCTCACAGGTCCCTTGAGTAGCTCTCTCCCCTGCTAAGGTCCGTAAGCATCAGCACACACTGCAACAATCAGCCTGGCCAGCACCACCCTTGTTGCCTGAGATTACCCCGCCCACCCTGCCTGAGAGAGCCACCCGCGTTGCCCTCCAAATAGATAGCTCTAACTGCCTAGGGACAGAGTCAACCACAGTGAGAAAGAGATGCAGCTCAAACCTGAAGCACAGTTGGCTTCCAGTCATCCATAGAACCATTCCAACTAGCCTCTGAGAAAGAAATCACAGGGCTCCTGGACTCTCAGGAAAATGGTGCTGAGCTCCACCAAAATGTCACGTAGACAGCAACCCACATCAGCAGCCACTACAAGAAAGCAAGAGAAACAAAACACAACATCTGAGGAGAACTTGAACCTAGTGACGTACATAGAAGAAACAGACTTTGAACTGCCACAGAAAGAAATCTTCAGTGTGCTGCTTAGAGTCATACAGGATATGAGGAAATCGATACAGAAAAAAGATGAAAATATAGGGAGGATAGAGGCTACATACCAAAGAGTTAAAGGAAAACACAGGAAAAGCAAAGTAAATGGTAAAAGACCTTTCCACAAGGTTGGAAGAGGCAGATATTACATCAGTGATCTTGAAAATAGCCAAGCAGATTCAACAAAGGTGAAAGACAATCAAACAAGATAATCAGAGAAGAAAACCTGAAACAATGAGTGATGCTATGAAGAGAAACAACATTTGAATAATTGGGTTACCAGAGAAAGACATAAGGAAAAAACCAGCAGCCAAGATAGTGAGGGAATTCCTGGAAGAAAACTCCCCCAACTTAATGAAGGAGAATCAGACAATCAGCCAGGAAGCAGAGAGGACCCCAATTAGATTGAACCCCAAGAAGAACACACCATGGCATATACTAGTCAAATTATCCAACTTTGAGGAAAAATTAAAAATCATAAGAGCAGCTAGAGAAAAAAATGCAGTCACCTATAAGAATATACTCAGGCTGAGCAGCAGTAATGATGAAGAAGAGGAGAGAATGGAGTAACAATCTTCCAATGGTTGAAGGAGAATAACAGTAACCCAAGAATCTTCTATTCCACCACATGCTCCATCAAAATAGATGGAGATGTAAGGGTTTTCCCAGATCAAGACAAATCTAGAGAATATGTCAAACAAAACAAAACCAAAAAACAACACTATGAAAATTACTTTCCAACTCTCTTTGGTCAGAAGACCAACATCTACAGAGCACAAGCATGAGACCACCACATAGAGTAACACTATCCAGAAGTCAGAGCACTGAAAGCAATGAACAAGACATCTTTGAGCCAGTGGTAAAAATAAGGCAAGAATGAGTCTCCACACACACATATATACCAGACTGCTAAGGAGGGAGATAGGAAAATGTCTATCAAAAAAAGATACGAGATGACAGACAGCAAAGAATCCACAGATGGATGTAGTAACGCTGAAAGTCAATGGTCTGAATTCCCCCATCAAAAGACACAGGCTAAAGTGGTGTTAACAAACCCAGGGGCAAGGGAACAACATGGGATCCAAATTGTTGGGGGGGGGGCGTGGCAGGCCTGGTAGGGAATGATCAAGGGTAAGGTTACGTAAAGACGAGGTATAGCTGTAACCCAGGTGGGGACGGAGCATGATAGTGGGGTAGGAGGAAAGTCAAGGGAAATAGAGGAAAGAGCTAGGAGGCAAAGGGCATTTAGATAGGTCTAGACAAAGACATGTACATGCAAATATATATATGAGGATGGGGAAATGGATCTATGTGTCTATATTTATAGGTTTAGTATTAAGGTGGCGGAAGGACCTTGGGCCTCTACTCAAGCACTCCCTCAACGCATGAATACTTTCTTCTATTAAATTGGTTTTCTATGATGCTCACCCTCCTGACACAACTGCTGAAGTCAAAGCGGGTGAACAAGTAAATGTGGTGAAGAAAGCTGATGGTGCCCGGCTATCAAAAGAGATAGTGTCTGGGGTCTTAAAGGCTTGAAGATAAACAAGCGGCCATCTAGCTCAGAAGCAACAAAGCCCACATGGAAGAACATACCAGCCTGTGTGATCACGTGGTCCGGAAGGGATCAGTTATCAGGCATCAAAGAACAAAATATCATATCATTGGCTGCACACCTCCATGATATGATCACTGAGGACAAATGGGTGCATAAACAAATGTGGCGAAGAAAGCTGATGGTGCCCGGTTATCCAAAGAGATAGTGTCTGGGGTCTTAAAGGCTTGAAGGTAAACAAGCGGCCACCTTGCTCAGAAGCAACAAAGCCCACATGGAAGAAGCACACCAGCCTGTGCAATCACGAGGTGCCAAAGGGATCAGGGATAAGGCATCATCATCATCAAAAAAAAATCTTACCATAGTGAATGAAGGGGGAAGTGCAGAGTGGAGACCCAAAGCCCATTTGTCGGCCACTGGAGACCCCCTCACAGAGGGGTCTAGGGGAGGAGATGAGTCAGTCAGGGTGCAATGTAGCACCAATGAAGGATACAGCTTTCCCCCAGATCCTGTATGCTTCCTCCCCCCCAACTACCATGATCCGAATTCTACCTTGCAAGTCTGGATAGAGCAGAGGTTGTACACTGGTGCATATAGGAGCTGTAGGCACAGGGAATCCTGGGTGGATGATACCTTCAGAACCAGTGGGTAAGGGGTGATTCTGGGAGAGTAGAGAGTGAGTGGTTTGGAAAGGGGGAACTGATTACAAGGATCTACATGTGACCTCCTCCCTGGGGGATGGACAACAGAGAAGGGGGTGAAGGGAGATGCCGGATAGGGCAAGATATGACAAAATAATAATCTATAAATTATCAAGAGCTCATGAGGGAGGGGGGAGTAGGGAGGAAGGGGAAAAAAAGAGGACCTGATGCAAAGGGCTTAAGTGGAGAGCAAATGCTTTGAAAATGATTAGGGCAAATAATGTATAGATGTGCTTTATAAAATTGATGTATGTATATGTATGGATTGTGATAAGAGTTGTATGAGCCCCTAATAAAATGTTTATTAAGAGTCCTCACCCCGCCAGCGAACATGCGCTGCAAGCGGCGCGGAGTGCGCGGGCTGCGGCCTGCAGCTTGCGTGCGCTCTCGGCGGCCCGCGCGCTCTGCCCGGCGCGATGCTGGGGTCCCGGGTCGGCCGCCTTGCGGACGCTGCGCTCCGGCCGGGCTCTGCTCTCGGCGCGCAAGTTCACAGACAAACACGAATGGGTAACGACAGAAAATGGTGTTGGAACAGTGGGGATCAGCAATTTTGCACAGGAAGCATTGGGAGATGTTGTTTACTGTAGTCTTCCTGAAGTTAGGACAAAGCTGAACAAACAGGATGAGTCTGGTGCTTTGGAAAGTGTGAAAGCTGCTAGTGAACTCTACTCTCCTTTATCAGGAGAAGTCACAGAAATTAATGACGCACTTACAGAGAATCCCGGGCTTGTGAACAAATCCTGTTATGAAGATGGCTGGCTGATCAAGATGACACTGACTAATCCTTCAGAACTTGATGAACTAATGAGTGAAGAGGCCTATGAGAAATACATAAAATCCATCGAGGAATGAAAATGGGACCCCTGAATAAACTACGGTGAAACAACTTATGCCAGCATGGTTGTCTTAAATCAGTGGGGGAAAGAACTGAAGTAGCCTTTAGCAGTACCACTGGAACAGAGAAATCAGTTGGGGCAACTATGCTATTGGACAAAAGTACCCCTTAACTTCCTAATGATTTTCGAGAAACATAATGCACACTTTTTCTCACAGTAGCCTGTGATTTTTATGTTAGGATCTCGTTATAATATTCAGAAGTCATGAAATGATCTTGGTGGGAACAGCCACAAAACAATGTAAGTCAAAAGGTACGCTGCTATCTTAAGCCTCCTGTAACATAGCTGCTGCGGATATCCAGACCTGGGTTTGAGCCAGCGTACTTAACCAGGAGTGGAGATAAGGTTTTATTAATTGTACAGTAGCAGCTAAAGAACAGCAAAATTTTAAGTTTGCAATACACTTGCCATTGCTGGTGCTATTTTTATACAATGAAGCAACAGCCTTGCAGCAACATAAACCATTTAATAAAACCTTCAGCTTCTTCAAAAAAATGTTTATTAAAAAAAAGAAATGCAAAAAAAATTAAAAAGACTAAAGCTAGCAGACTGGATTAAGAAACAAAGGCCAGAAATCTTTTGTCTGAAAGACTACATCTCAACCTCACAGGCTGAGGTTCAAAAGTTGGTGGGAGGTATATCAAGCTAATGGCAATGTAAAAAGGAAACAAGTTGCAATTCTAATCTCTGACAAAATTGATATCAAGTTGCAGGATATAACAAGAGATAAGTATGGGCATTATATAATGCTTAAAGGATCAGTAGAGCAACGGCCAGTGAATATAATAAACATATATGCACCCAACAAGGGACCTATGAAATAGATCAATCAAATCCTTCAAAAAATGAAAAAAGAAATCATAAGATCTACATAGTAGGAGACTTCAATACACCGCTCTCCAAGGATAGAGCAGCAGGAAAGAAACTCAACAAGGAGGTTACAGAACTAAATGCTACAATAAGACAACTCGACCTGATAGACATATTCAGAGCTCTCCATCCAACTGCAAAAAAAATTGTCTTTTCAAGGTCACAAGGGATGTATTTGAAAATAGACCACATGCTGGGACACAAGTCAACTTTGAGCAAATTCAAACATATAGAGGTCACTCAGACTTCCTACTCTGACTGCTACTCCATAAAGCTGGAAATCAACAAAAGGAAGATTAAAAAATGGCAAATACTTAGAAGATGAATAACTACTTTTTTTAAGGAGTGTCTATTGGCCCAAATTAGAAACAAAATTAGGAAGTTTCTAGAAACCAATGAGAATGAGAATACAACACATTAAAATCTATGGGATACAGCAAAGGCAGTTATCAAGAGATGCTTGATAGCGATAAATGTGCATATGAAGAAGGAAGAGAAACTTATGGTGGATTCCCTCTCACAAAACCTTCAGCAGTTGGAACAAAGTCAACAGAATAATCCGTTTAATAGCAAAAGAAAAGAAAATTTTAAAATCATGATGGAGATAAATGAATGGAAAAACAGAAAAACTATGTAGAAAAGCAACACAGTAAAAAGTTGGTTCTTTGAAAAGTGAACAGAATTGACAAACCATTGGCAAACCTATCAAAAGATAGGAAGGTGCCGACGTCAATATCCAGGTTGAGGAATGAAACAGAAGAAATTACAACAGACTTCAAATGAAATTAAAAGACTAATTACACAGTGTTACTAAGGACTGTACTCCAAGGAATACAATAACTTGGAAGACATGGACAAATACTTGGAAGATCAAACCCTCTCCAGATTATCTCATAGAGATGTCAAGAACTTGAACAGACCCATAGCCAAAAAAGAACTAGATAAGGTTATTAAGGAACTGCCAACTAAAGAAAGTCCTGGCCAAGACGACTTCACAGGGTAATTCCACCAAGCATTCAGGGAAGAGCTGACTCCAATTCTACACCTGTTCTTCCAGAACATAGAAAGGGATGTAAACTCCCAAATATATTCTATACAGCTAGTATAGCAATGATACCAAAACCGGTGAAGGATCCAACAAGGATAGAGAACTACAGGCCAATATCTCTAATGAACATAGATACAAAAATCCTTAACAAAATTTTAGCCAATAGAATACAAAATATATAAAAATAATAATTCCTCATAACCAAGTGGGATTTATACCAGGGATGTAGTGATGGTACCTACATTTGAAAATCCATCAACTTTATCCACCACATTGAGAAGAAAAAGGACAAGAACCACATGATAATATCATAGACACAGAAAATGCATTTGATAACATTCAACATCCATTCCTAATTAAGACACTCTAGAAGATTGGACCAGAAGGAAATTACCTCAATATAATTATAACTAGATATGAAAATCCAACAGCCAGCATTATAATCAATGGAGAAAAAACTAAAACATTCCCACTGAAAGGGGGAATGAGACCAGGATGCCCCTTGTCCCCACTTTTATTAAACATCCTCCTGGAAGTTCTAGCTAATAATATAAGGCAACAGAAAGATATCAAAGGTATATGTCTGGGGAAAGCAGAAGTGAAATTATCATTATTTGCTGATGATATGATTTTATATATTGAGAACCCCAAAGGCTCCACAATAGGAATGCTGGAATACAATAGAGGAATATAGTAGAGTGGCAGGATATAAAATCAACAAGCAGAACTCAATTGGATTGCTATATACAACTGACAGGATTACAGAAAAAGGGACCAAGAAGGCAGTACCCTTCACAATAGCCAAGCATAAATTGAAATATCTAGGCATATACCTAACCCAAAAAGAAAAAAATATCTGTATGAGGAAAACTATGGAACATTATCACAAGAAACCAAAAGAAGCCTTCACAAATGGAGAAATATCCCATGCTCATGGATTGGTAGATTGAATATTGTAAAGATGTCAATTCTATCTAAGGCACTATACAGGTTCAATGCAATCGAATACAAATGCCAGCATCATTTTTCATATAAATGGAAAAACTGACTACCAACTTCATATGGAAAGGGAAGGACCCAGAATTGGCAAAGAACTCCTCAAGAAGAAGAATGAAGTGGGTGGGCTTGCATTACCTGACGTTAAAACTTGTTACACAGCCATATTGTCAAAACTGCATAGTACTGGTATAATGATAGATACTCGGAGCAATGGATAAAAACAGAAAATCCAGAATACAAGCAGCAGAACACAGACAACTGATCTTTGATAAGAGCCCTCCAAAAATCAAATGGGAAGCAGATGCCCTTTTAAACAAATGATGTTGGAAAAACTGGATATCAACCTACAGAAGAATAAAGCAAGACCCCTACCTCACCCCTTACACAAGACAAATTCAAGGTAGATCACAGACTTCAAGGTAAACCCAAAACTATCAGGATCGCCAATGAAAAAATTGGGACAAATCTAAGAACCTTAGCACAGGGAATACATGGGCTATCAGCAATAATCAAGGACACACACCCACAGGAAGAGACAATAGATATGTGGGACACACCAAAGATAAAGCACTGTGTGCATGGGAAAAGATATTTAGTAATGACATATCAGACAAAGGGCTTATTTCTAAAATCTACAGAACCCTGAAGCCTTACAATAAGAAAAAAACGAATAGCCCACTGAGGGAGGGCAAAAGACAACCAGAAGATTCACAAGGGAGGAAACCTGAAAGGCCAATAAACATATGAGAAAATGTTCCTGATGATTAGCCATCCAGGAAATGCAAATCAAAACAACCATGAGATACTGTGTTTCCGAAAATAAGACACTGCCTTATATTTATTTTTCCTCAAGAAGACTCACTATGGCTTATTTTCAGGGGATGTCTTATTTTTATTAAGTATGGAACAAAAATCTACGTTTATTCAAATATAGTTAAGTCATCTTCTTCTGGAACATTGATCCACAACTGAGTCATAGGGCAGCCATGGCTTCCCTCTTCCCCCTGAGGACACACAATACCTAAAGCAGAGCGTCCTGCTCCTCCCTTCACCGAGAAGACTTTGACTTCCACTGTCTACGTCTCCCTCTCTGCCTCAGCTTGCAGCACGCGCAGAATGACCGGGACCTGACAGGGGGCGCCGGCCGTGTGGATGCGGCTGCCGCACCTCTGGGTCCCCTCCGAGATAGCAGCTCTCACCATGGGGCAGATGAGAAGGGCTGCCCGTCTTCGTGACCGCTCTGTGCCGATGCGCTGCAGAGCCGCACCTATCACTTCTTATTTTGGGGGATGGCTTATATTGAGCAAATGCTTAGAAATCCTGCTACAGCTTATTTTATGGGTATGTCTTATTTTCAGGGAAACATGGGACCACCTAACACCCACAAGGATAACCCAATTCAAAAAAAGCAGAGAGCAGCCAATGTTGGTAGGAGTGTGGTGAGATAGGTACTCCAGTTCACTGCTGGTGGTCTTGTAAATATATACAGCCACTGTGGAAAGCGATTTGATGATACTTAAAACAGTGGGAAATCAAGTTACCTTATGATCCAGCAATTCCACCACTGGGAAAATATCCAGAAGAAATAAGAAAGAGGCCACAAACCAGACAGCTGAGCTCCAGTGTGCAGTTCACAATCACAAAGAATTGGAAACAACCTAAGTTTCCATCAACAGATGAATGGATTGTAAACAACCTGTGATATACACACAATGGATTACTATGCACCCCTAAAATGGTGATGAAACAATGAAGCACCTCATTGCATGGAAAGAATTGGTGGATATTATGCTGAGTGAAGTGAGCTAAGTACAAAAGGACAAGTACAACATGAGTCCACTGAGGACAGCAGAGTTCAAACAATAGTGGGCACAGGGGGAAATAGACATACGGCACAGTTCCCGGGCTCAGGACCAGACACGATGGCAAGAACCAGGCCAAACACAATGATGTACATGTCATCTAAAAAATAAGAAAGAAAGAAATGAAAAAGATGCAGATAGCACCTGTGCAGAAAGACATTTTACACACACACGCACACACATCCCTCATATATGTTTACAGCCCACAGGCAGGTGGGGGAGAAAACAGATGGCAATGTGGGCACAGGGCACTAATCCACCCAAGGGGAGGGTATTGTTTATGTCTCCACAGGAAAGGGAGCGAGAGAATAAACCTCATTCTGGTGCATCAAGCCTTGGATGACGTTCCTGCTCAGAGCAGTTCATTCACAGAGAGGACTGCAGGGCTGGCCTCAGCTTGAGACATGACTCCCTTCCCTAGACAACAGCGCTACAGAGGACAACGCTGAAGACACAGTGCGGACCCACCCACATGGGGCCAAAACAGACCAACAACAGGAGCAAAGCCACAAAGTCCCCGAGGGAGCTTGATTGTAGACTTCTGACTGGGGGTGGGGTGGTGGTGGTGGCAGTGCTTCACACCTCATCTGAACTAGGATATTCAGATGTACTTTGGGCCTCCACCCAAATATTACCTCAGTATAAGAATGGTTTGTTCTAAAATGTGGCACTCTATGATACTCACCTTCCTGACATGATCGCTGAAGACAAAATGTGTGCATAAGCAAATGTGGTGAAGAAAGCTGATGGTGCCCAGATATAGCATCTGGAGTCTTAAAGGCTTGAAGGTAAACAAGTGGCCATCTAGTAGAAAGCAACAAAGCCCACATGGAAGAAGTACACCAGCCTGTGTAACCATGAAGTATTGACGGGAATAAGTATCAGAAATCCAAAAACAAACAATCAAATTGATGTGAAGGAACGTTGACAAAATGTAGACTCAAAACCCACCTGTAAGACAATTGGACAGTCCCTCACAGAAGGGCCACAGGGAAGGGATGATATATCCAGGGTGCAGCATAGCACTGATGAAACACATAACTATCCTCTAGCTCTTTAATATTTCCGCCCCCCTACTATTATGGTCTTAGTTTTACCTCATTAATCTTGTTAGACCTGTGTATGTTCATTTGTATAATTAAGTTCATTTGATGCATGAAATCCAAGATAGAGAAACCTTTCAGAAATAGTAAAGTAAAAGAAATAAAGAAAATTGTGCGGAAGTTAAAGATCGAGACATTTTCCGTGTCCCGTGCCGCATAACTCCTCACCTCCCCACAAGGGTTACATTTGTCTTTCTTTCTTTTCTTGTTCAGCTATGATCTCACATGAAATAGAAGGATGCATTTTGCTCTTTCGTTCACCTGAGAGCTAATGTCACTAATCCAAATAGTCTCTAAATTTAAAGACTAGCTCAACCCTTGCCCTCTCAATGACATCGGCACTGCTTCCATCCACAAAATTGCTTCTTTGGCACTAGTGGGCATTTGGGGCTGTTGCTTTGATAGCTTGTTTTCGCTGCCAACCTTCCAGCACCCTTCCCAGAATCTTTTTCTGTGCGTCTTGGCAGAAGCCCATCAGCCCCTCAGGAAGATAAGGGCCCCAGAACTCATATTTCTCCCAGCCATCTTGTCTTGGACCAGTCAACCAGGGACTCCAAGTTCTGAAGGCAATGAAACAGGGACATAAAATAACTGATTTCTGGCCATGGCAGTGCGGCCCAGAGGCCATCTGTGAAAGCAGTGTGACATGTCCAGTAGGGTCCTAGCCATTGTGGCGTCCTCCCCAGGGTGTGGTTGTCTCCTGCTGCCCGGGTGCCTTGGGACAAGTCCATTTCCCAGTGATGGCTCCTGCGTTGTTCTGGGAGCTCCCCAAGTCTGTTCAGAAATGTCTGCCCCTGATTAAGTCAGCCCAGTCAGTTTCTGACCCGCCACCAACTCTACCCAGGTGGTGCTGAGCTCCTGACTAGGGCTTGCCCTGTTCCACGGCACCGGTTGGGAGAGGAAGGATTCCAGAACCTGTCACAACCGCCTATGTGGCCATCTCACAATACTGTTCCCCCACCTCCACCCCGTTTGTCTCAAAATCTCTGTGCACTTCATAAAGAGGAAGGTGCCCTTTCCAGCAAGGCTTCCACAGCTTTCTAATGAAGGCATTTCCAGAGAAGCCAAGGCCATGGCAAAGGTTCGAACAACAGCCGTCGTGTCCCAGTTACACTCCTTTGGTTTGTTTTCTGCCTCGGAGTGAGGTTTGACACGTCTCAGTCTCTACTCTCTTTGTCCCTGGCTCAAGCAAGCCCTGCAGTCAGAATCACCAGGCATCTTGAAAGTGCAGAATCAGAGACTGTGATGTGGAGGCTCCCAGCAGCTCTCTGAGTGGAGGATGGGCCAGAGCTAGGTGCTTCGTATATCACTGTGGTAGTTACGTAATCTTGGGGTCAATTTAAGGGTATTAAAAGTGAATGGGGTGGAGTCTTACTTGTCAATCAGGCCATAGCCTTGTGGGTGTGACCTTCTCATGAGGGTTCTGGGAACTCCCTCTCTTCCTCCCTGGAGCTGGGACCCACTCTCTGCTTCACATTCCTGTTGACAAGCCACATGGGGCCACGCTGATGGCAGCCAGAGCCCTGGAGATGCTTCCACTGCCACTGGACCCACAGGACTCTCCACCCACCGGCCTGTGATCTTCCTGCATTCAGCATCATTTAATGTATTGCATGAGTCTGAAGAGGAATTTATGGACTAGTATGGGACATAAGGCCTAATATCAAACTATGGACTTGCTCTGGACTGGGCTGGGATGTTTTCTCAAAATACAATTGCTCTTTAATATAAAGCTCTCTCTCACACACCTCTGAGTGTCTCTGGATTTGTTTCTCTAGTCAACCTGGCCTGATACAATCTCCCCGCCCCAGGTGATGGCAGGGCCCACCTCTCCAGTCAGCCAGGCCCTGGCTCTGCTCTCCGCTCCACATACCTGGCTGCCTACCTCCAGCATCCCTCCTGTCCTTCTACACCACCAGTTCAAGTCCAACTCCCTCCGGGAAACTACCCACAGTCCTTGTGCCCACATCACCCTGCCTTACTCTAGGCTCCCATGGAAGCTTCTTCTCCAAATGTATCTTTATTGAAAAGACACACAAGCATGCAGATGCTCCTTGAGGGTCTCTGGAGACTAGCTGACTGACTGATTATAGATCGCTGCCTCATCATCTGGCGGCAGGTAAGTGATGCCACAACATGCCAGAGCCAGAGAGAGGACTCACTCGCTGCCCTCGAGTCAGTGCTGACCCATAGCTCCTGTTGTGGGGTTCTGAGACTGTAACTGATTATGGGAGTAGAAAGCCTGGGCTTTCTCCTGAGGGTCTGTTGGTGGATTCAAACTGCCGACCATGTGGATGCCAGCCCAATGAGTATCCACTACACTACCCAGGCTCCACAGAGAAGGGAAACCAGGTGACATCGGGCAGGGCTCCTGAAGTCTTGTGGGGTAGGGTCAGGGTGTCTGGAGGCCAAGCCAGAGGGATCCCAACACTAGGCAGTCATGGGCAGTGCTGGGCAGGTCGGTTGACCAGCAGCCGTGGTGGGGCTGAGGCGAGAGAAGGACAAGAGATGGGGTGATTTCATAGCCTTCAGAACAAGAGCCTGGTGTGAGAGCAGCTTAGTCCCCTGCCTGGTGTGGGCGTACACAAGTAGGCTGCCCCTCCAGCCCTGGACCTGCACATGATGGGTAGGGGGTCCGGCCACACCCATCCCAGCAGCTAGAGGCCCACTCTCCAAGGAGAGGCAGCGAGGGGGGAACCTTGCCCTGAGTCATAGACAATACCCGCTCATGGAATTTAGCAGGGCAACTCGATGAAAACAACTAGTCTTATAAGCATCAGACCTGCGACTCCTGACACTCTTGCTTTACATCCTTCCTCTGTCCCTCATCAGTTAGGCAGCCAGCGGAACTCTACTGTGGCACAGGTCTGACGCAAGTCACCCTCCAGCCCTGCGGGGCGGATGCCTCCCTGTGGAGATGGAATCAGCTTGGGGCTGCCCAGTCAGCCTCTGGGTGTTCTGAGGGGTTGATGCCCAGCCCAGATTGCAATGAGAGGCCATTCCATGTCCCCCACCACAGCCCTCTCCCCTCCGGCTCACCCGGCTGCGCCTGGTACCCACCACCAGTGAACAGCACTTACCTTGCTCTGCCCAGTGAGCCACTCCTGAGCCAGGCCACAGCCACTCGGATTGGACTCTCCTCTCGGTTTCCAAGGACCCCACGTGACTCAGGGCAAACAGAAAGAAGTTGGCACCCAGCCAACCCAATTTGTCACTCACCGGCAGCCGCTGCCACCAATCCCAGCACGCTTACCCAGCTGTTGGTCAGGTGGACAAACCCAGTGTCTCCGTTGGGGCTGGCTTTGCTCAGAGCGGAACTGTCCTCTACAGGCTCAGAATGGCCACGGCCTGTTGGCAGCAGATCATTGGGGCGCATTGATCTTCAGAGGCCCCTCTGGGAAGATGCTAATCCCCAACCCATGTGGTTTGGAGCCAAGTGGTTCAACATGGGTACTACGGACAGCTGCCTTTAAATGTGAACCCCAAGACTACTGCCAGTGAATCAATCCCAGCTCAGAGAGACCCTACAGGACAGGGCACAGCTGCTCCTTCGGGTCTCTGAGACTCAGTCTTTACTGGAGCCAGTCACCTCATCTTTCCCCTTAGAGGCACCGGGGGGTTTGAACCACTGGCCTTGTGGATTAGCGGTCGGGTGCTTACCCCACTGAAATCCTGGTTTGACTAGCCCTGTATGGCGATTCTTGCCGGCTGCACAATAGGATCACCTGGGGGCACTGGAAATCCTGCCCTGTGACCTCCGTGGGAGATGTGGATTGAATTAGCTTGGGGCAGGCCTGGGATCTGGATTTTAACAGAGTTCCTAAGGGATCCTCATGTGATCCAGGAATTGAGCTCCACTGCTTGAATAACGGCCTTATCTTGGGATCCCAGAGCTGAACAGGAACGATTTCCGTTTGCAGCTGGTTAGGAACACACCCGCAGCCTGCTGCATGCCTGCAATCCCTGCATGAATTCAACGGCTCTCTTTTCTGATCCAGAATCTTCCATAATAATTATTTGTATCCAACCCTTTCCCCTTGAATTTTCATAACTTTTTTTTTAACTTTGTGTTTGGTATGTAATTGAGCACCTTAGTTTATAAAACACTTCGGAAGGTAAATTTTTACAAAACTGGTTATGGAAAAATATGTTGAAAATGAAAGATCATTTTGTTCTTATCACATAGCTTTATCTAAAGTCTATTGTGTTTTTTATATTTGTCTCTTGTGTACTTTTTTTTAGCATTCTTATTTTAGAGCCTTTTGAACATACACACAAACAAACAAACAAAACAAACTCAACCAAAATCACTGCCATCAAGTTGATTCTGACTCATAGCAACCCTGTAGGACCGGGTGGAATCACCCCTATGGGTTTCCAAGACTGTAACCTTTTACATGAGTAGAAAGCCTCCTCTTTCTCCTGAGGAGCCACTGGTGGTTTCGAACTGGAAACATTGCAGTTAGCAGCCCAACTTGTACCCAACAGGGTTCCTGAACATACACAAAAAAGAGTCAATTAGCATCACGAGTCACCATGTGTGCGCCTATCCTTCAACATCAGTAACAGCCAAGCCTGCCCTCCATCATAAACCAGGCCATCCCTATCATTTTGAAGCAAGTCTGAGATATATTATTTTGGCTATAAATGTTTCAGTAAGTCACTAAAAAATAACTGTTTTACAGGGAATCCAGGACAGACAACCCCTCAGGACCAATAATGAGAGTAGCGATACCAGGAGGATAAGGGGAAGGTGGAGGGTGAGATAGGGAGAACTGATCACAATGGTCTATCTATAACCCCCTCCCAGGGGGATGGACAACAGAAAAGTGGGTGAAGGGAGACATCAGACAGTGTAAGATTTGAACAAAAACAATCTATAAATTATCAAGGACTCATGAGGAAGAGAGGTGGAGGAGGGAGGGGGGGAATGAGAAGCTGATACCAAGGGCTCAAGTGGAAAGAAAATGTTTTTTAAATGATGATGGCAACAAATGTACAAATGTGCTTGACACAATGGATGGATGGATGGATTGTGATAAGAGTTATACGAGCCCCCAATAAAATGATTTTAAAAAATAAATAAAATAACTGTTTTGTATTATTAACAGCAGCCCTGTTGGTGTAGTGGTTACACATAGGGCTGCTATCTGCATGGTCGGCAGTTCGAAACCACGAGGAGAAAGACTGGGTTTTCTATTCCCCTAAACAGCTATCCTTTCCCCAGCCTTTGCAATTGATTTGTTAAAGACACCGGATTGCTCATGCCGTGGGCTTGCCTCAATCTAGAGTTTGTTGATTATTTCCCTGTGGTTTAGTTTCACGTGTTCTCTGTTCCAATTTTTCTTGTAAATTGTTACCCCAAATATCAGGTCTGTGCCCTGGAGCATGAGCCTAATCAATAAGCACTCCAGTGTCTCAGAGAAAGAGAAACACTGGTCTATTAGGAGGCCATTGGAGGGTACTTCCAGCAACTACTTCCAGTTAGCGGGTGTTCAAATTATCCCAGTTTCCAAGTGATATTTATATTGATTTCTTTTAACAAAAGTAATCACATATTGCATGTAGGTGGGCTATAATATAAAAAATATATGACAGGATACACAGAGACATAAAACCACAGTATCGACAAAAACAGTGCAAAAACAACCCTATAACTCATTCTCTTGACATCTACTTTCCATCTGACCTCTTTATCAATTTTATGCAATGGCTGAGAAAGCTAAAGAGGTCAATTTGACCCCAAGCAGGTTTGAAACAGTAATGAACATCCCAAACTCTTTGTTCGAACCCTTGGAAACAGCTAAGGCAGACAGTGATGAGTATGCAAACTACCTCCACAGACTGATTATTCTTGAACGTGGCCGACTCAACGAAAATGGCTGCAGTGTTGCTCACAACACACACATTAGATCATTGGAGCTAGAGCTGAGCCAATGCAAGTTTGATTTCAGGGGTGGTATTCTTCATGAAGTCCCAGGATGGTGCAAGAAGTTGACTTGCTTGGCTGCTACAGCAAGGTTGGATGCTCAAGTCCACCCAGAAACACCCTGGAAGAAAGGCCTAGTGACTGATTTTCCAAAACATCACTATTGAAACCCCTATAGAGCACAGTACCACGTGGACATATATGTACCTTAGATTTTGTCAGCGCATGGTATTAATTCTTGTGCTAGTACGGGTTGACTGGTGAAATGAATCCAGAGACTCTCGCATATGTGGGAGAAAGAACTTTATATCAAGAAGTAGTTATGCTTCAATAAAGCATCCAAGCTCAGTCCAGATCAAGTCCATAAGTTCGATATTAGCCCCTAAGTCTGATTGCTCTTCAGACGCACGCAGCACATGCAATGATGTCCATTGCAGGAAGATCACAGGCCGGTGGGTGGAGAGTCCTGTGGGTCCAGTGGCAGTGGATGCAGCTCCAGGGCTCTGGCTGCCATCAGTGTGGCTCCATGTGGCTGGTCAACAGGAATATGAGGCAGCGAGAGTGAGTGTCCCGCCTCCAGGGAGGAAGAGAGGCATCAGGCTGTGACCTAGACTACATTCCTTCATTCTTTTATTAAGTGGACATGAAATTGTGTAACTACCACAATTCTCCTCGTTGTAGATGAGGGGGCTTCACAAATTTCACGGAAAAATGAAATAAAAAAGATAACGGAGAAGGCAAGTATATATCGGTAGGAAGACAGGGAGGATCATCCTCCAACTGGGGAAAATGTTTACAATATTGACTTAAACCTGAGGGGAGAATATGCCTGGTACTATGTTCCTAATTAGACATTTGTGACCTAGTTTCTGTCCATTTGCTGGTGGCCCAGGCCATGGGAGATAGCTCAGTTCTTCTGAGGTGCACAATACCCTTCGTAGGCCACACCAGAAAGACGCCACGTGGAACACCATGAAATGAACAGGGCGCCACCTCTAACTCACCTGGAGCCCTTGCCCTGAGGGCTGAAACGTCATAGCGTGAGAAGAAGCAGATGGCGGCTATCGCAAGGCGGTTGTTGGACTTTGGCTTGGATCTCTTGCCTTGAGGGTGCCCAATGAGAG
Organism: Tenrec ecaudatus; assembly: GCF_050624435.1. NCBI lineage: Eukaryota > Metazoa > Chordata > Mammalia > Afrosoricida > Tenrecidae > Tenrec > Tenrec ecaudatus. The sequence continues at coordinate 192,010,718 of NC_134530.1, read as the reverse complement.
GTGGCCAGGGACTACTATATACTGACTATTCCAATGCCCTCCTTGCTTTATTAAGATATCTGTTAATCTGATAGGTCTGGTTCTGCCAGTGACAATGAATGTTATTGAAAGCCTTGTTTTATCGCAGCTTCCATTTTTGTGTGTAAACAGTGTCCAATCATTTAAGACTTTAATCTGTACAAAGCAATAATTCATGTATTGTGATTCATAGCCAATTTATACTTGTATGATCTCTTTCTTTCAACTGTATTTTTAATTCTTTACCATTGGATAAATTAATGGCCCTATCAACAGTGCCCTAGGGAGATGATTGGTAATGTTCTGAACACAAAATGACAGTGATGTCTCTAAAATGAACCAGAGACAAATAAAAACCCAAGATAGATGAATGGATTTGGGACTCCCACTTAATCTAGCCCCAATTTAAGAAGAATTAGTTCTCATGTTATGGCTCTACTTTGTACTGGCCCTCATGAAGAGATCACTGAGGATATGGGTGCGATAGCAAAGTGTGGTGAAGAAACTCGATGGTGCCCAGTTATCAAAAAGAATAGTGCTTGGCTCCCTCGATGCATGAATACTTTCTTTTCTTAAATTGGAACTCTATGATGCTCACTCTCCCGACACAACTGCTGAAGCCAAAGTGGGTGAACAAGTAAATGTGGTGAAGAAAGCAGATGGTGCCCGGCTATCAAAAGAGATAGTGACTGGGGTCTTAAAGGTTTGAAGATAAACAAGCGGCCATCTAGCTCAGAAGCAACAAAGTCTACATGGAAGAACACACCAGCCTGTGTGATTGAGTGGTCCCGAAGGGATCAGTTATCAGGCAGCAAAGAACAAAAAATCATATCATTGGCTGCACACCTCCATGATAGGATCGCTGAAGACAAATGGGTGCATAAGCAAATGTGGTGAAGAAAGTTGATGGTGCCCGGCTATCAAAAGAGATAGTGTCTGGGGTCTTAAAGGCTTGAAGGTGAGCAAGCAGCCATCTAGCTCAGAAGCAAAAAAGCCCACATGGAAGAAGCACACCAGCCAGTGCGATCACGAGGTGTCCAAGGGACCAGGTATAAGGCATCATGCAAAAAAATAGATATATGTATGTATATATATGTGTGTGTATATATATATATATACACACACACACACAACATATTGAATGAAGGGGGAAGTGCAGAGTGGAGACCCAAGGCCCAAGTGTCGGCCACTGGAGATCCCCTCATAGAGGGGTTTAGGAGAGGAGATGGGTCAGTTAGGGTGTGAGGTAGTACCGATGAAGAACACAGCTTTCCCCCAGATCCTGGATGCTTCCTCCCCCCAACTACCATGATCTGAATTCTACCTTGCAGGACTGGATAGGGCAGAGGTTGTACACTGGTACATATGAGGGCTGGAGGCACAGGGAATCCAGGGTGGATGATACCTTCAGGACCAAGGGTGTGAGGGGCGATGCTGGGAGAGTGTAGGGTGAATGGGTTGGAAACGGGGAACTGATTACAAGGATCCACATGTGACCTCTTCCCTGGGAGATGGACGGCAGAGAAGGGGGGGAAGGGAGACTCCGGATAGGGCAAGATATGACAAAATAACGATGTATAAATTACCAAGGGCACATGAGGGAGGGGGGAGCAGGGAGGGAGGGGAAAAAAAAGAGGACCTGATGCAAAGGGCTTAAGTGGAGAGCAAATGCTTTGAGAATGATTGGGGCAGGGAATGTGCAGATGTGCTTTATACAATTGATGTATGTATATGTATGGATTGTGATAAGAGTTGTATGAGCCCCTAATAAAATGTTTTAAAAAAACTCATTATATTCCTTTTCTTAATGTTTTGTTCTACTTGGTCCATTGTCATGGGATGGTTTGCTAATGAAAATAATATATAACAATAGCTTTACTAATACAAAAGATGATAAAGGGCATCTTCCTAACAATAGAGTTCATTAAAATTTCCTGATTTACAAAAAAAGAAAAAGAATAGTGCTTGGGGTCTTGTGTGTGTGCTGTTATTGTTTGAAGTGAACTTGTTTGTCACAAGACCCCAAGTCCATTTCCGTTTTACTTTTCCTCCATGTTTCTTTAAGCCACTCAGACCACTGTTCAGGCTTGAGAGCTAAGGAATCTGGAGGGAGTGCTTGGGGTCTTAAAGGCTTGTCTTCAAACAAGCAACCAGGTAAGGGAGGCATCAAGTAAGTCCACCTGGAAGAAGCACAACAGCCTGTGTGATGTAAGCATTGTAAATAAAATAATTCAATTATAAAGGGGGTGGATGGAATCAGAGCCTAAATTTTGAGCACCTGGTTTGCAGAAGGCTATGGATGACAGTGAAAGCCCAAAATCCACAAGCAAGATACACACATGAATTAAGCCCTCAGTGAAAGCCCTCTGACCATAGTTGAGGGATATGAATATTTGTGCTATCAAACAGAGAGTATTATAGAGCTAATTATAGTAGGGATAGCCAGGTTCAAACACAACATCTTATTTGATCCCCCTTTGACCCATTTAAAAGTTAAATCGGTTAAATTTAAAAAAAAGTGAAGGGGAAATACATGTGGATTAAACCTCTGGTGAATTCCTCCCGAACATAGACCAGGTGTGTGAGCAGCCTGCTATCACGCAGAGTGCATTGGAAAGTGGATCATGGCAGGCATGGTCAGGTTAAAATCTAAACTTTGATCTCCCTTATAACAGATTTTAAATTTGTTCTACTTTTTAATATTTTCAGCTTTCTTTTCAACTGGGTGTTTCTCTGTTTTGTTGTTGTTACAGTTGTTAGCTTGGTTGATTCTGTTTTTCGGGATCTGCATCCCAGCCTGGGTGAGTCTGAGAGGCAGTCGCTGGATTCGTGGTTCCTCAGGCACCTGGCAGGGGAGGTTGAGGGGATGTGGGCGCAATGACAATGAGCACAAGAAAGAGGAACAAGTTCTAAAATGGATTGATGCCTGTGCCACTCTTCGTGATATGATTGTATGACATGTGGACATACAATCAGCTGCGTAAGAAAAAAGGAAGAAAGAGAAGACTATACCATTTTTCCATGAAGCTTTTTTGAAGCCCCCACGCATATGTATATGCCTAGGAGTGGAATTGCTGGTCATGTGGTAACTCCTGGTTTAACTCTTTGAGAAGGGCCAAACTGTTTTCCAAAGTAAAGACATCATTCTAAATTCTCATCTTCATGAACTTTTATGTGGAACACACATACGCACTCCCACACACACCCACACACCCTCTGTCACTCTAGATGAGCTCCGTGCCTGGGGCTCTGTGGTTAGCAAAGGGCACTGTGAGTGAGGCAGGGCGTCCCGTCCCGGTGCCTCTGCAGGAACTGCTCCGATTTGCCTCTTGTCAAACACACGGACAGAGGGGCTGGCTGCCCTCCACGCTCCACGTCCAGTGCAGTCAGCAGATTCTTCCTGCGAAGTAACAAGTAAGTGAACTTCTGGGTAAAGATCCTCTGGGAGGCAGGCAGCCCAGGCCAAGAAGCGACTTGCAGCCACTAGCAGGAACAATGGAGATCTATCCTCATGGGGAACGCCTGGTGTAAAGCAGGGTCCTCAAACTACGGCCCGCGGGCCACACGCGGCCGGCCGAAGACATTTAACCGGCCCCCCGGGTGTTTTTTGCCCTGTTTGTTTTTTTTACTTCAAAATAAGATGATATATGCAGTGTGCATAGGAATTTGTTCATAGTTTTTTTTAAACTACAGTCCAGCCCTCCAACGGGTCTGAGGGACAGTCAACAGGCCCCCTGTTTAAAAGTTTGAGGACCCCTGGTAAAGTCTGTGGTGGAGGGAAGGTTACAAGTGGGGCTGCTAACCACAGGGTCATCAGTTTGAGCCCACCAGTTGCTCTGAGGGAGAAAGAAGAGGTTGTCTGTCCAGTCAAAAATGTACAGTCTCAAACCCACACGGCAGCTCTACTCTGTCCTATAGGGTCACTATGAGCCAAATCGACTGGATGCCAAAGGGTTTCATTGTTTGTTTGTTTGTTTTTGCTTTTAAGGTGGAATGCCTACAGGGTGGAAGTCTTCGTTTACAACGTTCCTGTCAGAACTGCCAGCCCTGCCCTTGTGTGTCCATTCACCCCCCCCCCCCCTCAGTGGGCTTGTTAGGACTGCTGAGGCAGGACTTTCAGAGCCAGGAACTGCAGCGTGGGCGATCGGCCGTGCAGCCACCTGCCCTGATTCGGAGACGGAGTTGAGGAGGGCATCCAGGCAGAGGCCCCCGAGCGTGCACAGCTGCCACAGAGAGACTCCCACCGCCTTCCCCGGCTCAGCGGGTCCATCTTTCTTCTGCACCCACCTTCTACTACTGGCCTCACCAGGCACATGCGCAAAGCCACACGCATGGCGTCCCGGTCACACCCACACTCAACATGGCTCAGCTATATATTCTTGACCTGAAACTCCTGGGCTGACCAATAACCATTTTAGACACCTCACCCCCAGCAATCTCCCCCACCCAGCTTGCCTAGGTGGCGTGCAAAGTCCCCCGGCCAGGCGCTCCCACCTTGCTGCTCTCAAAACACTATCCCAATCACAACGCCTGCAATCCCGTGGCGGGGAATTTGATGTCTTGGAAGTGAACATGGGGGACACTCTGCAGGATGCCATCGCCTTTGAAGGGCGAGTCTGCCACCCAGCAGGCACCATTCATGTAAAGGCTGGTTCTCCTATGTGGATAGGAGGCGTCCTGGCGGTGTGGTGGTTGCACATTGGGCTTCAAGCAGTAAGGTCAGCGGTTCAAAACCACCAGCAGTTCTGTGGGAGACAGACGGGGGCTCCCATACGGGTCATGGTAAGTTGTAATCCATTTGAAGGCAACGAGTCTGGTTTTGGTGTCTCCTCCCAACAGGCACCTCCCTGAGAGCTGCAAACAGATTGCTCTCAGACCCACACGGCTGTACCGTGGAACAGAGGCCTGGGGATTGCCACGGAAAAACCCCATGGAACGGCTCTCTAACGCCCGGGTCACCACGGCTCAGGGCCAAGTTGATGGCAGCGGGTCTCTTGTTCTGTTTTTGTTTGGTTCTGGTCTCTTGCCAACTCAGACTGAGCAGTGTGGGTGCTGGCAGGGGTGTGTGGGTGACTCGCCCTGTGGCTGTGAGGGACAGGCCCCGCTTAGGTGTGGTGTAGGAGTTTATTTAGAGGACAGCAGGATGCCAAAGGCAGACTTTTGTGGTTCAGTGTTTTACGGACCCCTTCACCATCCAGGGCTTGAACCCCAGCCTCTCCTCTCCCAGGACCCTCTTCCTCCCACTGGCTTCCTCTCCGCCTGCCCCATCAGCTCCCCTCTTCCCCACTCAATCTCCCCACTGTCTTTCCTCTGAGCCTAGAACAGAAAACAGCATCGGCGCTTCTGTTTTCCCCGTGTTAAAGATTGTTCAAACTTGGAGGGGCGGTTAGCTTGGGAGTCTGAGGTATCAGTATAGCATCGCTCAATGGGAAAGCCCATGAGATGCTTCACAAATGTTGAGGAACCAAATGCGTAATTGAGTGGCAGGCCCTTTGTCAGGAGTTCCAAATCCTAGATTTAGGGATGGACTCAATGGCCGTCCACTGACTTTCTTGTAGGTAAAGGTGTCCATCATCTTTGGCTCCCACAAAGCGCCAGGGATGACGGCAGGGCCAGACCCCAGGTCTGCACCCCTCCTCTTTCATGACATGCAACATTTCCTCTTGGAGAGTTCATGGCAGGACTAGCGGGACCCCAGCGCCCTCTGCTGGTGTATCTTCACAGTTGACTTGCGTTCTTAGGTACACCTGTAAATAAGCCTGCCAAACACAGAGCCTATGTACGACAGAAACCTGTCCGAGAAGAGAAAGCAAGGTAGAACTCAAATCCTTCCCACTAAAGTACGGGACAGAAAGTGGCGAGACTGTTATTGCTGTGTGCTGCCGAGCTGGCTCAACTCAGCGTGGACCAAGGCACAAGGAGCCCCTGCCTGATCCTGCCCAGCCTCCCATTTGTACTTGGGTTTGAGCACATCACCCCAATCACGGTGCCAGTCCACTTTCTGGGTCTCCTTCCTCTTTTCTGCCGAGCCTCTGCCTTACTAAGCATGACGTCCTCTTCCAGGGACTGGTTTCTCCTGACACCGTGTCGAGAGTCCTGGAGAGAGAGTTTTGGGTCGGTGTAAGGAGCATTCTGGCTGTCCTTCCAAGACAGATCTGTCTGTTCTCTGGCAGTCCGTGAGCTTCAATGTTCTTCAGCAGCACATAATTCCAATGCATCATTCCTCTCCAGTCTTCCTTAGTCAGTGTCCACTTTCACTCGTAGATGAGGCAGTGGAAGATACCCTGGCTTGGGCCACGTGTATCTCGGTCTTCAAAGTGACGCCTTTGCCCTTGGACACTTTAGAGAGGTCTGGTGCAGCGATTTGTCCAGTGCAATAGGGTGATGTGTCTTCATTGCTGCTCCGTGACAGTGATGGTGGATGCAAGTGAAATGGATGAGATGACTGTAATCTTTTCTCCGTGTGTCCCAATGCTGGCTGTTAGTCCAGTTGTGAGGATTTGGGTTTTCCGTGCACTCAGTGGTAGTCCATACTGTAGAGTGCCGTCCTGGACTTCATCCACAAGTGTTTCAAGTTCTCTCCACTTTCAGCGAGCAAGACTGCATCATCTGCGTGCCACGGGCTGTTCATTAAGTCTTCCTCCAATCCTGATGCCACATTCTTCTTCCAAGAGTCCCGCTTCTCAGATTGTTTGCTCAGCATGCAGGCTGAATAAGCATGGCAAGAAGATACAAGCCTGCAGCGCACCTTTCCTGATTGTAAACCATCTGGTATTCCCGGTTCTGTTCTTCTTGGTCTGTGTCCAGGTTGTGCATGTGCTAGAGTTCTTCTCAGTGCTGCTCACAGCGTGCTGACATCCACACGATTGAACGTCTTTGCATAGTCAAACGCAAGTGAACATTTCTCTGGTTTTCTCTGCTTTGGGCCAGGATCTACTTAATCGCCAATGTGCTGAGCTCTGCTGTATTACTTGGATGTCGTGGGGCTCTCTGTTGATGTACCGCTACAACTGTTGCTACATTATCTTCAGCCAAGTTTTACTTGCATGTGATCTTAATGATACTTAACCGACAAGCTCCTCATCCTGTTGGGTCACCTTTCTTTGAAAGGACTATGGATCTTCTCCAGCAATGGACCGGGCAGCATCTTCCACATTTCCCGGCATAGCCGAGTGAGTGCTTCTTCAGCTCGTTGAAACACTTCCATTGGTCTTCCGTCAAAATCCAGAGCCTTGTGCTTCACCGATGCCTTCCTTACAGCCTGGTAATCCTGCGCCTGTCAGATGTAGAGAACTCCTGAGACCGGGAGACACACGGCAGTCCCACCGACTCTGGCGCTCACAGGCTTCACCACGTAAACTCGAAACCAAACCACTGATGTGGGCCATTGACAGGCCCCAACTCATAGCAGCTCCGCAGGATGGCGGGCGCTCGCCTTGCTGAGCTCTCTATGGAACATATTGCAGGTGAGTGTGTGCGCGCATGCGCGCCTATGGAGTTGCTGGCGGGCTCGAAGCTTTTGGTTAGCAGCCATGGCCTTAGTTACTGAGCCACTGGAACTGATGGTGCCACGTGGTACGGAGCAGACCTGCGCCACAGGGTTTGAATGGCTGTCACCATTATGGTCTCCCAACCGGACTCATAGCCACATCAGAACAGATGGAGAAAAGGATGAAGTTGTGCTTGGTCCACAATCAGTGCTCATGGAAGCAGCAGTCACGAGGTCAAAGGGCTCTTTGTTTTTTGGGTTTTAAAAAAAATCATTTTATTGGGGGCTCGTACAGCTCTTATCACCATCCATTCATCCATCCATCCATGCATCCATCCATCCATCCATCCATCCATCCATCCATCCATCCATCCATCCATTGTGTCAAGCACATGCATACCTTTGTTGCCATCCTCATGTGAGCGAATCTGCTGCACAAGGCCTCTTCCAAGTGTTGAAAAGCAAATGCGCTACTTTAAGGGCTAAAGTGTGTCTGGCCCGAGCCAGGGCATCTTCTTCTTTTTTTAAATCATTTTATTAGGGGCTCATACAACTCTTATCACAATCCACACATACATCAATTGTGTAAAGCACATTTGTACATTCATTGCCTTCATCATTCTCAAAGCATTTGCTCTCCACCTAAGCCCCTGGCATCAGCTCCTCATTTTTCAATAGCCTCCTAAGCACCTGACAGTTGGATGTTGAATAAGAACGACCAGACCAAAGAAGAATGGGTGCATTTGAATGGTGGTGCTGGTGAAGGACATTGAAAGTACCGTGGGCCGCCAAAAGAACAAGCAAATCTGTCCTGGAAGAAGTACAGTCAGAATGCTCCTTAGAAGCAAGGATGGCAAGACTTGTCTCATGTGGTTTGGACATGCTATCGAGAGAGGGCACCCTGCTTGGACAGCAGAGGGGCGGTGAAAGGAGGAAGGTTCTGGTTGGACTGATCCAGCAGCTGTAACCAGGGACTCAAACACAAGAACGACTGTGAGGCTGGCGCAGGGCAAGGCAGGGTTCCGTTCTGTTGGACACAGGGTCGCTTTGGGTCGGAACTGATTTGATGGCACCAGACAACAGCGATCCCTATGGAAGCAGATCACTAAGTCTTCCTTCAGTGGTGGCCCTGGGTTGGTAGTGGAGTATAAACTGTTGGCCCTGCCCAGAGACATTATTTTCAATCATGTATGACGGCCTTGCATTACATCAGCTCGTGGACAATATTTTTTTGTTTGTGTTTTTTGGTCAATGAGGGAAGGCAGAGAGCAAGGCTGTCTGGATTTGTTCCCACCCACTTCTTCTCAGTGAATGTCAAGTAGGAAGGGGGCGGGGAGGTACACTTGGCTTCCAAGCACTAGTAACCTGATCGAAAATGGGTCTGGGTGTTGATTTTGCTTTGACTGCCTCTCTGACCTGACTTCCTTAGAAGGATGAGGTAGAAAGAGATTTTATTCCGAGCTCAATGCTGCAGCACAGATAATGACAGCTTCTCTCACAGGCTTTGGAGAGGCCCAGGTCAGGGGTGAGGAGACTGCGGGACAAGGTTTGCTGCACAGAAAGAGAAGCAACCTTGTCCGAAGTGGGACTGTCTGCTACCCAGCGACAAGTCCTGTAATCTAATGAATCCTCACCAAACTCGGGCTCTCCCCCAGAGGGCTCTGGCGCATTAAAGAGGTGCCAGAAGCTCCACTGTTACTCTAGGAAGGTGGGGCAGAGTGACTCCAGGGGGCACAGAACCTAAGGCCAAATTAACCCAAACTAAGGGCAGCCCCTTGCTAGAGCAAAATCCCTGTTTTCTCTACACAGTTGAGCAAGTAGCGGTGTACTCCCTGCTATGGCCTGGTACTGTTGTGGGCCCTGGTGGACAGCAAGGACCAAATCAGACTCTCTGCTTCCCCGGGGCTTGCCCTGCAGAGAGAGAGATCAGGGAGCAAACAGGTAAAATGTGTAGTATAAGCAGGATCCACGCCTACGTGCGTCTTCAAGTCACATTGTGGTAAGTCCGGACAAATGCATTTAGTTCTCATTTAGCCCGGCTTTAGTATAAGAAGCTAAGGATTAATTGTTGGACTGCTAACCATAAAGTCGGTGGTTCACACCCACCAACCACTCCTCCAGAGACTGCTGAGGCTGTCTGCTCTCCTACAGATTCGCCGTCTCAAACCCTCTGGAGAAGCCTCCCTGTGTAGTCCCCAGAGTCAGTGTGGTTGATTGGGGGGTTAGTGCAAGGAAAGGCTGCAAGACTTTTCAACCTTTAAAAGCTGCATATGTGAATGTGATGGCAATGCACAATTTGATAAGCAATTTGTTACAAATGGGGCTAGTTGAGTCATTTCAAAGTGAGGACAAATTCACATAACATTAAGGACCAGGTACAAATTGCCTGTCATTTGTAACCTAGGAGCACAAGTATCAAGGGAGGGGCCAAGGAGAAGTAACTTGGGAACAAAGACCCAAAGGACAGGTTGTAGGGCAGGGACAGCAAGGGCGGGCAAAGCCTGGGGCAAGAATGTGTGTGATGCATTTGAAAGCCCAGAAAGGGGAGGAGTTTAGAGTAAGGGCCAGGGGGCAGCAGGGAGCTTAAAGGCCATTGTAAGGATTGCATTTTGTTCTAAGCTGATGAGAAAACAGTGGAGACTTCTGGAAACAGTGAAAGAGTGCCGGAATCTGATTTACATTTCCAAAGAATGCCTTGGGATGCTTGTTGAGAATAGATGGTGGGGAACGCCTTCCAAACCCCAAGACCACTGTGCTAACCAAGGCAAGAGTGGGTGGGGGGTGGAGACCCTCTTGTCGCTGTTAGGCTCAGTCCAGTCCGTCTGACCTAGGGTGCTCCTCTGCACAGCAGAGTGCAGCAGCGCCTGGCCCCGTGCCAGCCTGACGGTTGTCGTTTTGCTTGAGTGAGCCCATTGTCACAGCCACTCTCCTTGAGGCTCTGCTTTCCCACTGACTCTCCACTTCACCACAGGAGCTCTGATGGCAGTGGCTCACCCTGGGGGCTGCTCACGAGGTCAGTGGTTCAAACCGCCAGCCAGTCCGTGGGAGACAGACAGACTTTCTGCTCCTGGAGCTTCTCCCAAAACCCATTTGCAGGGTGGAATGTGGATTAAGCTTCTAGTGAATCCCCGCTGATCCCAGTTAAGGGACGCGCACATCCCTGCTGTCCGACAGACAACGCGCACAGTGGATGATGGCAGACACAGTGGGGTCAAAATAGATCTCCCTTTCGACCCATTTAAAAACCGTTTCAGTTGGTTTTGTTTGTTTTAAGTGAAGGGGAAGTACACGTGGACTAAGCCTCAGGGGTGTGAGTAGCTATTGCTATCTCACAGAGTGTACTGGAAAGGGATCACTGCAGATGCCGTTAGGCTCAAATAGAAGGACATCTCATTTGGTCTCTCTTATGATCCATTTAAGTTTGTTCTCGTTTTTAATATTTTCTGCTTTTTTTAGGTTGAGGCATTTGCTTTGCTTTGTTTTTATTGTTAGTTTTTTTAAATAAATACTTTTCTGTATAAAACCCAGGATAGGTAAATCTAGAGAAACTGTAACTGGATTAATAGTTCCTTGGATATATGGCAGGGGAGGTGAGGGGAAAGTAGGAGCTAATAATGATGTGTATGAGAAGGAAGAAAATGCTCTGAAACTGATTGTGGTGATGATTGTACAACTCTTCTTCTTTTCCAAAAATTAATCATTTTATTGGGAGCTCTTACACATATTATAAAAATCCATAATTCAATTAGATCAGCATAATTGTACAATTGTTGCCACCATCAGTTTCAAAACATTTTCTTTCTTCTTGAACTGCCCTTTATCCCCTTCCTCCCAGTGGAGGGAGGGGATTATATTGTTAGATTATATATATAGTTATATTATATATTATATTAGATATTATTTATGCATTATTATATGATATATTATTATAATCATATTATTATTATTTGTGTGTCTTACATCATTCAATGTATCCATTCACCTACAATTCTGCTATTTGCTCCCCTTGAGTGGGGTTATACAGACATCATTGCTATCAGTTCCCCCCTCCCCCATCCCATACCCTCAGGAAATCAATACTCCTGCTACTATTTCTGAAGGGTTTATCTGTCTTGGCTTTCATGCATTGAATGATCTTAATTATACAAATGAACCTATGTTCTAACAAGATTAATGAGGTAAAACTGGGACCAGAATCATAAGGGGAGGTAATATTAAAGAACTAATAGATGTTTATCTGTTTCATCAGTGCTATATGATATCCTGGATCTATGGCCCTTCTGTGAGAGACTGTCCAACTATCTTACAGGTTGGTTTGGGATCTACACTTTGTCTACACTCCTTCATGTCAACTTGATTTGTTTTTGAACTTCTGATACTTATTCCTGTCCACACCTCATAATCACACAGGCTGGTGTCCTTCTTCCATGTGGACTTTGTTGCTTCCCTGCTAGATGGCCGCTTGTTTACCTTCAAGCCTTTAAGACCCCAGATGCTATATCTTTTGATAGCCGGGCACCATCAGCTTTCTTCACCACATTTGCTTATGCACCCATTTGCTTATGTACCCATTTTGATAGGTACAACTCTTCTCAATGCAATTGAACTATCGAATTGTATGATATGTGAATTATGTACCAGTAAAACTGTTTTAAAAGTTTAAAATTCTATGACTCTTTCTGATGTTCAAGATGTCTAAGTGAAGATGTATGTGGTGGATCATCTGGTGCAAAATGCTGGATTTTCCTGGGTCCTCCAGTAGGAATTATGATCCCCAAACCAAACATCTATGTATCATCTCTGTACAGGAAATCGAGGGCCTGCTGAAAAGACTGCCTGCTGCTGGTATTCTGACACGATGCTGGCCACAGTTAAGAAAGGGAAACCGAGCTCAGAAAGAAGTCACATCCTGTGGCGCTGAATACAACGGAAGTCACATCAGAGAAAAGACGGTGTGTTCCCTTAGTTGCTTTAGTTTTGATGGGATGTAGTAAATAATAAAGGCAGGACGAAAGTTTCTTCCCTCACTGGACCAGTTGCAAAAGAGTGTGCAGACTTATGGCCCAGAGTTGAACACAATGCTGCCAGCATTGCATGATTCTCCGTGGATGTGTAAAAATAGCAAACACCCATTACAAATTATTTGCACCACCCCCAAAAAGAATTGAAAGCTTTGCAGGCCAATAATCCATACATTTTGGTCTCAAAAGGTGTCCCACACATGTATGCATGTACTTTTCTATATAGTTTTAGACGTTCTCAAACATTGGCTAAAGTAAGGATACTCTCCATGGACTTGTCATATGCTCCGTGGGAATGATGCATACTATTCCCTAATAAAAGAATAATGATGTCTCCAAAGTGGACTGAGCACAGAGACAAACCATAGACACATGAATGGATTTGAGCTCCCACTCAAAAGTAGCCCTCCTCTCAGGACAAGTAGCTCTCGTGGTGTGGGCCTACTAGATGCCCGCCCTCCCAAAGAGACACTGAAGAAGGTATGGGTGCTGTAGCAGAGTGTGGCGAAGAAAGCAAATGGTGCCCGGCTGTCAGAAGGAATAGTGTCTGGGGTTTTAAAGGCATACAAGCAGTCATCTAAGGGAGATGGATCAGTATTTGATTGTGAATTCTAAGCACAAGGCGAGGGTTGGCAATGGAAACCCAAAATCCATTTGCAGGGTCCCCACTTGGAATAAGCCCCCAGGAATCCCCTGTAACCATTGACCAGGAATGTGAGTGTGCCTTTCTGTCAGACAAAGTGCATTAGAAAGTGGATGAATGTAGACGTCCTCGGAGTTGTTGTTAGGTGCCGAGTTGGTTCCGACCCACAGGAACCGTATGAACAACAGAATGAAACACTGCCCAGTCCCAGGCCATCTACACAATTGTTGTTATGCTGGAGCCATTGTTGCAGCCACTGTGTCAACCCAGCTCATGGAGGGTCTTCCTCTTTTTGACTTCCCTCCACTGTACCAAGCATGCTGTTCTTCTCCAGGGACCGGTCTCTCCTGAGAACATGCCCAAGGTATGTCTCTCCATCCTTGCCTCTGAGGAGCACTCTGGTCACACTTCTTCCAAGACAGACGTGTTTGTCCACTGCTAGTCCGTGAATGTTTCCATATTCTCTGCCAGCACCACCGTTCAAATGCATCCATTGAACACCTGATCATTTGTTTTCCCTTTTGACACATTTTAAATTTGCCCCGTGTTCTACTGTCTTTTCACCTGAGTTTTTTTTTCAATGTTTTATTATGTTGTTGGGTTTTTGCTTTTGTAATTTATTTGATTCGGGGTTTTGTGTTTTTCTTTATATGACACCCAGGACAGCTAACTGGATAGAGATAGTGACTGGATGAAGAGTTTCTTGGGGTTCTGGCAAGAGAGGTGAGGGGGAAATGGAGAACTAATAATAATGAAGAAAGAAAGGAAGAAAATGCTCTCAAATGGATCGTGGTGATGATTGCACCACTCTTTATAATGCACTAAAACTATTGATTGTACAGTATGTGAACTGTATGCCAACAACACAGTTAGAATTTTAAAATAAACTCAAAGATATACAGCTCTGGGAACCCACGAGGGCAGTCTTCCTCTATCCTGACGCATCTCTGTGACTGGAACAGACTCAATGGCGGTGAGTCAGTTTCACCAGGTAGGGTGACATGAAATGAAGTCTCGCCGTCCCCGACTCTAAGGAGCATCCTGGCGGTGGGTTAGGCACTGGGCTGTTCACCGGGAGATGACGTCATCTGCTCCTGTAAGATCTACAGTCTCAGAAACGCTGTGTTGTGTGGCTAGGAGACACTTCGATGACAGTGGCTTTGGGCAATCTATTATGTGTGCACTAGTATGATGAGCCAGGTGGAGATGCTGTAACAGTGACTAAACTGTGGCAGAGAGACAGTGGAGCACATGCTGCTGGGAAAATGGCGCCAAAGGCTCACTCTCCTGGGGGGGCTACAAACCACCAGTCTGTGAAAGCCGCGGGATCTAGGAAACACTGGGAAGTGAGAAGCTGTGTCTGTGCTCTTGCCACCGAATGCTTGTGCACCTGTGCTTCCCCCTCGTCTTCCAGGGCACCTGGCATCGATGGCCAAAGTGTCCCCTCAGGAAGAGGGGACCGATGAGTCCTATACCAGGGACACTCATCTCCCCAAACTCATTACCCCAAACCCGACAGAGCCACCAACTCAGCCACGACTTTTAAAAGCTAACATGTTGACTGGGCAGTCTCACCCCACCATTAAGCCTGCCCCTGTCCCACCAAGGGCCCCTTCACCATCATGTGTCCTGCTCTACCATGGGGGATCAAGTGGGGGTGGGGTAGTCCCTCTCACTGTTTAATATGGAGATTTCTCTCTCTTCTCTTTCTCCCTGTCTTTCTCTCTCTCTTGGGTTTATTCTGTTTAAATAAAGAGAGACATGCTAAAAGGTTACCTGGCTTGCCAGAATGGGAGGAGAAATTACTCATGAGATAGGGCCCCATCTTCAGTGGCCCCCTCACAGCACCATCTCTTAGGAAGGTGGCAGGTATCCCACTGCTGTGGAAACTGAGTGGTAATCCTATGTGCTGGGTTAAAGCCCCTTGGAGGGACTGGTCTGAGCTCCAGTCGATGATGCCTGCTACCTGAGACCCTTCAGGGCTGGCCTGGATAGCACTGACTTATGGCAATGTCACTAGTGAGTGTAGGGCTGGGATCTGTCTCCAGATTCAGCTGATCCCAAGCTCATTTTGCTTCACCTGGTCCCCACTGTAAGGACAGTGGCCCCAGCAAGCACTGAGTGAAGGGGGCCAGAAGTGGAGAAGCAGGCAAAGAGCACCAGGCCAGGAGTCAGAAGACCTGGGCCTGGGCCTGGCTCTGCTACTGATGGGCTGTGTGACTGAGGGTCGCTCCCTGCACCTTTCTGGGCTTCAGAGTCCTCATCTGTAAGTTGATGAGATCGAGTTAGACAGCCTCAGAGATGCCTTCTAGTGCTGCGGGTTTAGTTAAGACTCATGTGCTAGTAACAGAAGTACACTCTGCTTACACAGAAATAGGCAGTCTGATCCAAGAACCCAAGGGAATCTAACCAAACCAACCCAAACTCACTGCCCTTGAGCCTCTGCCAGCTCGTAGCAACCCTATAGAACAGGGTAGGACTTCCCCCTGTGGGTTTCAGAAACTAACTCTTTATGAGAATAGAAAGTCTCATCTTCCTCCCTTGAGGAGGCAGGTGGTTTTGAACAACTGACCTTGTAGTTCGTAGTCAAGTTGTAACCTACTAAGCCACCAGGGGTCCTTTGAGTAGAGGTTTAAAAAGAAATAAAAAACCTCACTGCCATCAAGTCAATGCTGGCTCATAGGGACCCTCTAGGACAGAGGAGAGCTGCCCTGGGACTTTCTGAGACTGTAACTCTTTATGGGAGTAGAAAGCCCCATCTTTCTCCCGAGGAGCAGCCGGGGGTCAGCAGCCCAATGCATGACCATGCTGCAGTAGCCCCAAGGCTGGAGGGGCCAGGGCCTGGCGAGTGGTCCTTACAGCCCCACCTCTAGGACTTTTCTCAGCAACTCCGTTTGACTCCTCTCTCTGCAGGCGGATTTTCTTTGCCAACAGACTAACTGTCTCTGCTTCCCTGACCAACTCCCAATGACCTCGCCAAAGTTCCGGTCTTGTCAAATCTGGACTACAACCACCCAGGGAAAGAAACCCAATTGACTTGTTTGGGTTGAATACCTAAATTAGTCCAATCAACTGAGACCAAGAAGGCAGGGTCCTACAGCACAAAGAAGAATTGGGGATCTGAGGGGAAGGAGAGGTCCCCACCTACCCATAAAAAGGTCTGTATCTAGGACAGGCATCACCCGTTAGGGAGAAGAGTCAGTGTTAAGGATGATTCCTTTCCAGATGAGGTAACATGGAGACCTCAGGAAATGTGCAAACTCAGCAGCAAAGGTGTCAGCGGGGATGACAGTGTGGCTCCCCGAAGGTCCCTCCCCAGGGGGAGACCCTGCAGATGTTGGAGGGCAGGCTTGCATTGGGTGCATCAGGCGACCTTGTTTCTCCCACACCCAGTTGTCAGCTTTCCCCTCTGAGCTGGGCCCCAGGGGACCAGGGCCCATGAGAGCCCAGCGAGGGTCAGAACGGGAAGGCAGAGAACTGTGGGATGAAGCCTCAATGTTCAGTCGGCATCACCGGCACAGGCAGGCACAGTCACTGGGCTGCGAGCTCCAGCTCCCTGGTGACCTGGCGTGGGTTCTCAGAACCAGCATCCTGCTCACGTTTGAAAACCCGAGCTCTGGCCACAAGTTCGCCTCACTGGGGGCCTTCTTCACCCCACCAGCTGGTCTGAACACAGACCACCGCCGTCCCACGTGCATATTCCACCCCTGGCAGGGCGGTGTAGACGCAGAGGGACGGTGCCGGGCCCTCGATGGAGAGACTTGAGAATGCCGTCAGCATAGGCACGGGCCGGGGAAGTGAACCCAGACTGGTTTACAGACAGGAACGCAAGTTATTAGCTGACCCTGCCCACAGCCGAGGGCAACGTTGCCCAGGCTTATCGCATTTTCTCGCGCGCTGCGCTTGAGTCCGTTGGTGCGGTCACGGTGAACTTTGAGTGTTTTCTCCCGTAGGGGCCTGTGCTCCTGTTCTATAGCCCACAGAACTCTGTTGCGATCCAGGCGGTTTGCGTGGGCTAATATTGGGAAGTAGAGTACCAGGCCTTTTTTCCTAGTCTCTCTTAAGCAGTAAGCTGCACTGAAATCTGTCCACCATGGGTGACCTTGCTGGCATTTGAAATGCCAATGGCATAGCTTCCAGCAACACAGCATGACAGACTGATAGACAGGCAGATAGATAGAAGGGATAGGGACAGAAGTCAGGACCGAGGATCAGAAATGAGGTCTCAAGGGTCAGCTCGTGGAGTTTGGACACTGTCCCATAAGTTATGGGGTGCTGAAGAGAGTTCTGGGCAAAGGAGACAGAAGAACTCTTAGAGTTGGGGAGAATGTACCTGGCAGGTATAATGGTACCTGGCAGGTATATTGTGAAAATAAACTATTAGAGTAAGGAGGGCTGGCTAGTTAGGAGGCTACTGCGAAGCATCTGGGCCACTGTCGTGTGTGTGTGTGTGTGTGTGTGTGTGTGTGTGTGTGTGTGCGTGTGTTTGGGAATAGATGTGATACCTACTTTTTGTGTCAATTTGGGTGGGTCAGAATTCTCATGTAACATGATCTAACATGATGTAATCAACTCCATGACGGAATCTTCAGTGAGCAACCAAGCAACTAGAGGAAGATTAGGGTGGAGTGCTCCCCACTTAACCAAGTCACAGTCTTGATACAGGGAAGAGCAAGCTTCCCCAGGGGTGTGCTCTGTGGGTACAGACTCTGTAGGAAGGCTTCCCCCTTCTTCTTCCTGGTCCAGATCCTGCATCTGTCTCCTTGACCTCTAGTTCTTTGGACTTGAGTCAAGAGCCTGCTGTATTGCTTGCCAACCCTTGGGGGTCTTGGTGCCTGCTTACCTGTGTTCATTCAGCCATGAGCCCTACCTGCTGACCTTGAATTCATCTGCCTCTGTCTCCACCAGCCTATGGTTTTCCTGCTTCCAGGTTTATTAGCCCTGGAAACTCTCTGAGGCTGATAAAGGCTCCCACGTAACACTTGACCCATAGACAAATTTCTTTCTTTTTGTCTCTCTCCCTCCCCCTCCCCTTTCCCCAAGTAACAAATCTATATTCTAAATTCCACAGCCAGTTTGATTTATATATATATGTGTGTGTGTGTGTGTATACATATACATATACATATATATATATATATATATATATATATATATATATATATATATATACACACATCTGCTTCTCTAGAGAACTCAGCCTAAGACATGTATGTGAAATGGGAAAGGTTCTGTGGTGGTGCTGGGTGGCTGGTTTGCTGTGAGAGGGCGAGGGGGAAAGTCCAGGGTGAAGAATGTCAGGCATGCAGCTACATCCACCCTGTGGTCCGGTTGTCTTAATCAATGACACCCACATGGGCTCTGCCTGTAGGGCACTCATTCACATCCTGCTTTCTCATCTTCAGCATTGCTAGGAAAAGCCCTCGGTGCCAGCTGAGACATAGCACAGAGAGCTAATACAGAGACATTAACAAGGCAAGAAAAGTCTACTTGCTCAGCCCTATGGCAGGTACTTTACTGATATTCTTTCATCAATCCTCACAAATAAGCAGAGGGACCTTGGGAGAGGACGGTGGTGGTCTGGCTACCCAAGGCAGAGGCCTCTGAGCCCTCCAGCCCTTCAAGTTTCCCCCTGGGAGGGCTGCTCCCCAGCACTAGGCTGGGTAGGCAGACAGATGGGTCTGAGGAAGCCCTTCCCTTGCCTAGATGCACCTAGACAGTCAGGAAACTGAGCAAGGACCAGGTCTCCAACCAGGAAGCCAGGCAAGGAAGAGGCTTGGGAGCAAAGGGGGGAGTCTGCTTTGGGTTGTATTGTTTGACAGATTGTCGGAGCCCAGAGAGTTATAGGTCTGGGCTTGAGTGAGCGGTCAGGCTCGAGTCTCCTGCTGGAGACTTTGACTTGAATCCAAGTTCACTGTCTTTACAGCAGAGAAATTAAAATTCCCATCACAGCCATCTTAGCTTCAGGGTGACATACTAGTGAGGGGGTGCTGACAGAACACAGGGATCACAGAGGCATCTTACAACCAATCATGAGATAATTATGGACACTCACTTGACAATAAACAAGTCCTTACTCCTAAACACGAGGGCCAGGGCCTAGGTTTTAGTTTCAGAGTCACGTGTGCCGAACCTTTTCTCCCAGGCGCTAGTTGTGCATCCAGAATCTTGACTCCATGGACGGTTGGACTTCTTTCAGGCGGACCTGCATGTGGATCCGGTAGGGTTGACACTGACTAAATTCACAAAGCGCCAACAGAAAAGGAAAATGTTTGTCAGGTTGGTTCCCACTTATGGTGACCCCCATGTCCTGAGTGGAACTGTGCTCTAGACGGGGCTCAGCGACTGATCTTTCAGAAGCAGATCACCAGGCCTTTCTTCTGCATCACTCCGAAATGGGCTTCAAGCTCTAAGCAGTGGCCTGTTAACTGCACTACCCAGAAACGCCTCCTTGGGCAATGCGCTAATTCTGCGGATGCTGAGCAAGTAAGTGAAGTGAAATTTCTGAAGAGGGCTTTTCTCTCCAGCTAAACCATTGGGTGGGGCCATGAGAATAACTGTAGAGGACTCTACCTCGGGATTGGTCAGTGTTGCATCCCCCTGCAGGGAGAAGCCCTGGGACCACAGGGAAGAGCAGCCACCAGCGGAGCCTGGTAGAAATCCCTTTCTGAAGTGGTGGAGGCAGCAGGGGACGAGCCACACTGAGACCAGGGACGGAGACAATGAGAATGTGAGGCAGAACCACAGCTGGGCTTCCTGGCCCATGGAGGCAGAGGTCAAAGGACCCATGGCTGAGAAGCTGAGAACCAGGGACACTGACTTGCTTGCATACTGAGGAACGGCATGGCTACAGACCAAAGAGTGCATCCTTAATGTTTGCTGCTCCGGTAGCCACCCCCCCCCCATTAATTTCCCTCATCAATGCCTATGGTTGTGCGTGCTGTCGGTGAGTTCTGTGTGGCCATTGCAGTGGCTTCTTGAACCCAGTAGAAGAGCAGAGTGTCACGGTTGGTAGCCTCTGACCGTGGCACTTGGCCTTGGGAAGGTGTGGAGATGGTTTCTCCTTCCTCGTGTAGCCAAAGCAGGTCCGCTGCCATTTTGGCAGTAAGGTGGACTTGATTTCTGCCCTCCATCTTTAAGAAGGATGCGAAGGAGGTCCTTGGAAAACAGTAAACAGAAACAGGGGAAAGCCTAGAGGTTGCCCATCTTTAGGACGTGCCCATCTTCAGCGGTAGTAAGTGGAGACACACTGGGGAGAAACTGGAGTCAGAAACTTAGCAGGCGAGCGCAGAGCGCCAAGGGACCCAAACAGGGATGCCGTGTGGAAGCAGGCTGCCTGCCCAGAGGCCTGGGGGAGGTGGGCTTCAAAGAAGCAGCTTCCTAGGGCAAGCAGGGCAGAGGCCAGGCATGCAGCAGAGCCCAGGGGGGCGGTGAGCAGAGGGGTCCTTTCATAGGATCCCTAGGGAAGGAGAGACAGGATGGGCTGTGCAGGACCGAGGGCCAGCGAGGGCGGGTGTTTAAGGGCAGGGCAAAGTGGACAGAGGGTAACTGGGAGAATGGCTGTGTGGTTAGATGGTGGTAAATGATGCTGCGGATCAGGACGAGGCGAAGGGAGAAATAGAGACGAGTGCGTCCGCCCAACGGAAACAGCAGAGCCAGTAAACGGGGACCTGGTCCCCGTGCAAATGTTCACTTATTGTGCTGACACACGTTTGAGCCAGTGAGACACAAAGGACTGTGTGCTCACGGCGGGCAGCGTAATACGCAGTTCTGGAGATTCGGATTGTGGTAACTCGGTGGGGAGCGAGGCGGGCCTGGTTTGGGAAGAGGTTCTGAACATGTTCTATAGCAATTGTGGCAATCTATAAAAGTCAAATTCACTGTCATCAAAGTCCATGCTGATACACAGCCACCCTAGACGACAGGATAGAACTGCCCCTGTGAGTGTCTGATTGTAACTCTTGTTTTTTGGTTTAAATACTTTTATTGGGGGCTCTTACATCTCTTATCACAACCCACACATTTCTCCAGTGTGTCAAACACATTTCTACGTATGCCACCATCACCATTTTCAAAGCATTCTCTTCCGTCTTGAGCCCCTGATATCAGCTCCCCATTTCTTTCCCCTCCCTCCCTCGCTGTCCTCCCTCACGAACCCTTGATAAGTTATAGATTATTATTTCCATATCACACATCGTCCTCCATCACCCCTCACTCACTTTTCCGTTATTCGTCCCCCTGGGAGGGGGTTCTAGATTAATCCCTGTGATCGATCCCCCTTTCTCTCCCCACTCTCCCCTAATCCTCCTGGTACCTCTACTCTAGTTGTTGGCCCTGAGGGCTTTGTCTATCCTGGATTCCCTGTGTTGTGGGCTCTTACTCTGCTCTCATCCGATTTGTAAGGTAGAATTGAGGTCATGATAGTGGGGTGAAGGAAGCATCAAAGAGCTAGAGGAAAGTTGTGTGTTTCATCGGTGCTATACTGCACCCTGACTGGCTCATCTCGTCCCTGTGACCCCTCTGTGAGGGGATGTCCAATTGTCTACAGATGGGCATTGGGTCTCCACTCCATCTGCCCCCGCCCCACATTCACCTTGGCTATGGTGGTATTCTGGGTCTTAGGAGACTGTAACTCTTGATGGGAGTAAAAAGCCTCATTTTTCTCCTGCACAGTGACTGGTGATTTCAAACTGCTGACCTTGGGGTCGCAGCCCAGCGCCTCAGCACACCACCACCAGGGCTCCAGGTGTGTGACATAGACCTATATAAAAATTCAGTAAGTTGGGCACTTTGTATGTGTGTACCTAGCAATCTAGTTGATCGCTTGATTCAAAAAATCCCTTAAGAAAACGAACAGACCGAGGACAGACAGGATCCAGGCCTGTGCATCCCCCACCACGGTGTAAGAACTTCACCCCGCTTGGCACCTTGAAACAGGACCACGCCTTCGTTTCCTCTTCCGCAGAGGAGGCATTTTGGAAGGAGCTTAGCTCGCCGGTGCTGGCTGCAGGACCCTCAGGCGGTTGCAGGCCGGACGCTGGCGAGGGCTGCCTTCTTTCTGAATCTTGGCTCATTCACAGGGATGCTGGGAGGAGACCTCTGACCTTCGCCTGTGCTTGGGGGTCTGCACAGCATGGCAGCTGCGTGAGTGATCCAAGGGAGAGCAAGATAGCAGCCATGTGTCCTTTATGGCTTGGGCTTAGAAGTAGCACAGTATCGCTTCTGCACCATTCTGTTCACTCGTAGCGAGCCGCTGGGCCCAGCCCACCCTCAAGAGAAGAGGAATTAGGCGCCATCCTTGGCAGGAGAAGCATCAAAGAATACATAGGCCCCATGTTTACAACCACCCTGGCACAGAGCCAAACCATGCAGTGTCCCCAACTGTGTGGAGCTTTGGTGGTCAAGGGACAGGGTCTGGGGAGTCCCCGGTGACAGGCAGAAGAATGGTCCTCAAAGAGACCCGCTCCCTAAGCCCCTGAACTTGCTGCGGTGTCATCGCTACAAACACACAGGGAAGCCGAAGGAGTAAGCCACGAGAAGCGATAACATAAGAGCTGGTGTAAAATAAAATATGGAATCCCAGCGAGTCTCCCGTCATTGAACAAATAAAACCCCTGCAGGATAATTTATTAAAATACTGTTGTTTCTGTGGCTTTATTCTCTCTTTGAGCTGGCAGCCGAGCTTCACCCCCCCTCGGTTGGGGATTGGGGGCAGGCAGAGAGCAGAGTCCTCAGAGGTCTCTAGTCCATCCCCACATCTGCAGTGGCCTCAGGCCTCTAGGAAGATGTGTGTCCTTCGGGGCAGGGGAGAGGACGCCTGGGAGGAGGCCACGAGGTAGGTCCTCAGAGCCCAAGAAGGGGTCCAAGTTCCTTGAAGAGTGGGGACACCAGCCATGCTGGTTGGCAAGACTAAAGACAGAGAGTGTAGGCAAGCCCGGGGCCTGAGTGCGCCCTGAACTCCCAGAGGCACAGGGCCCCCCACTATGCAGGAGCAGGCCATCAGGGACTGAAGACCAGGGGGATAAGACAGTGGGGGGCGCTTCCCAAACCAGCACAGGCTGATGCGGCTAAGAACTTTGTAGAACCCAGAGGAGTGGAGAGAGGTGGGGGTGGCTGCCAGGGAGATCCTGAGGATGCTGAAGGTGGCTTTTCACACTAACCCCCCAGGAAGCAGGAGGGGTGGCAGGCAGCGGGGAGTAAAGAACAGCTCTTATGGCACACTTCCCTCTGGGACTGGTATTCAACACAATGACCCTCTCTGGCTGTAAATGAAGATTTTAATCTCCCGGTGGAGGCCTGGGGTGGGCTGGTGTTTGAGAGCCAACACGCCCTTCCTGAGCAGCTCCAGGAGTGAGAGGAGCTGGGGCTAGGTCTCACGACAGTGCACAGGTAGCAGGGGAGAGGGGGGAGAATGTATTCCGTTGCTCTGGGGTTGAAGTACAGCTGAATCAGAAGGCAGCTCCAGGTGTCAAGTGGTGAGAGCGGTGGCCAGGCCTGGTGGAGATGTTTCTTTGCGATGGGGAGAGAGGCGGGGACCTGAGACAAGGCCAGGTGAGCTGCAGGGGCCCACCCTCCCCACCGAGGGTGAAAGGGTAGCCTGGGAACAAGTCCCTCCTTCCCGAGCCTCCTGGGAAGCAGCTGCTAGACTTGGAAACCCAAGTCCTACCTCCAGAAGCGGCTTACGCCCATGGGTGCATGTCATGTGTGTGTGCCACTGTGTGTGTGTGTGTGTGTGTGTGTGTGTGTGTCTGCAGGGTCTCTTAATAACCTCACTCCCTCCTCGAAACTGCAGTGGGGTCCCATGTTAGTGCAGTGATATCATTCGCCTTTGGGGACTGATGAGGCACCCAGTTGAAAAAAGCTTTCTGCTTCTCATCATTGTGGTTTTGCTTGTTCTCTTTGTTTGATTGTTTGTTTGTTTGTTTGTTTTGGAGAGTGGGAAGGCACACAACCAACCTTTTTCCTGCAGAGGATGAAGTGGTCCAAGAAAGATCATTTCTCCCTGGTCCAACAGGGCCGGCCTGATGGGCCCCTAATCAGGCCTTGCTACAAGAGGACAGGAACTCACTTAGAAGCACTTAGAACAGTGATTCTCAACCTTCCTAATGCCGCGACCCTTTAATACAATTCCTCATATGGTGGTACCCCCAACCATAAAATGATTTTCATTGCTATTTCATAACTGTCATTTTGCTACTGTTATGGATCGGGCGACCCCTGTGAAAGGGTCGTTCGACCCCCAAAGGGGTCGCCACCCACAGGGTGAGAAATGCTGACTTAGAAGCAGGCGCATCCAAGGGTGAAATCCTAAAGAGTCGTGGCTTAGGACCCTCCTGGTCTAAAGGGCCCCAGTCAATGAAGGCGTGGTCCGAGTCCCTTTACAAGCAAAGGCTTTGGAAGGAGTGAGGAGGCTCAGAGTGAGGAGGCTCAGAGTGAGGCAAGGAGGAACAGGATCCCAGGGCTCTAGAACTGGTGCTGGGATGGGGCTGGGCTCACTTACACAGGTCTTACAATGAATGGGTTCTACTGAGTCCTGCTTGATTTTGTGTGGTGACATGCCCCTCCGGTGACGAACAGCTGATGTCCCATTAAGTCCATACATTTTATCGAGCCTGCCCGCTGGGTCGGACTCAGCGTTCTCCATCAGCCTGACTTCCCGGTGCTCCTTTGGTGTTTTTCCAAGGGGACTGGGCGTCAGGAAAGGGACAGAGTTGGCAAGGCAATCATCTGCTGTGGCAAGCTTTGCTTCCAAGCCAGTGAGGCACTAGAGGCCTCGGCCATTCCTTGGAGGGTTGTGTGTCATCTGGAGCCCCGGGGCACATACAGAGTGAAGCGGGACCCTCCAGGGACCAGGAGAGAGGTGTGCAGGGTATACTCACAACTTGTGTTTCTGTATATTTATTAGCACATCCATCTTCTCATCCATATCCTTCTGCATGTCCTTGAAGAGAAAAGGCAAAGCTGATATCTTTATTTTAAAGAGCTTGTGAAATCGTCCCAGCCTCTCCTGGCAAACCACTCAGATACTATCCCATTAGTTTATTTCCTCCAGGATCCTCCCTAGACTTGGTTGAGGGACTTTAGGGGAGAGAGGTGGCAACTGGTACGGCTCCTCCGCCTGACCCTCCTTCTTATGCCACGATGAGATGAAAGCACCAGCAGAGTCAATCATGGGCTTGGCTAATGTCTCCGTCATTCACAGGTCACAAGCTCATTCATTTGATCTGACATTGGGATGGATGACATCCGGATCTGTCTTGGTTCAAGCCTAAAACATGATGGAACCCAGAAATCCAGTCTTGTGACTCCAAAGGTTTAACCCCTGCCAGTCTAGCAAGAAGATGCCTTCGAGTTGAGGGTGCTGAGACTTTGTATTTTGTACGTGTTATCAGGAGGGATCAGTCCTAGGAGAAGGACATCGTGCTTGATAGACAGTGACAATGAGGAAGACCCTCAATGAGATGGACCAACACAGTGGCTGCAATAGCAGACGGAGAGGGTGGGTCCCTACTGGGTAGTGTTGCCTTCTGTTACCAGTGGGTCCTGGTGACTCAGAAGTGACTCAATGGCACCTCACAACAACACCAGCAGCACTCAGACCCGATATATTTACCCAATCCCAGGGGAAACAGCCAACATAAGATCAAATCGACAGGACCCAAAGTGGCACACCACACTCATCATTTGCTAAGAACTGATAGAAGAATGAAATATTCTTTGCAATGTAAGGCTTATAAAAGTTGACCAGGGTACATATGAGGGCTGGAGGTACAGGGAATCCAGGGTGGATGATACCTTCAGGACCAAGGGTGTGAGGGACGATGCTGGGAGAGTGGAGGGTGAGTGGGTTGGAAAGGGGGAACTGATTACAAGGATCCACATGTGACCTCTTCCCTGGAAGAGGGACAGCAGAGAAGGGGGGAAGGGAGACTCCGAATAGGGCAAGATATGACAAAATAACGATGTATAAATTACCAAGGGCACATGAGGGAGGGGGGAATGGGGAGGGAGGGGAAAAAAAAGAGGACCTGATGCAAGGGGCTTAAGTGGAGAGCAAATGCCTTGAGAATGATTGGGGCAGGGAATGTATGGATGTGCTTTATACAATTGATGTATGTATATGTATGGATTGTGGTAAGAGTTGTATGAGTCCCTAATAAAATGTAAAAGAAGAAAAGAGAAAAAATGATTAGGGCAAAGACTGTACAGATGTGCTTTATACAATTGATGTATGTATATGTATGAACTGTGAAAAGAATTGTATGAGCCCCAATAAATTGTTTAAAAAAAAGAGGTACAATTAAAAACAAACTCCAGAAGATTTTGCTTAAGTTAATAAAACACTTGAAATGTACGCAATAGATAAAACTTAAAGTTACTATGAAGTTTACCATGTTGTACAAGTAGCATGAAACCTGTAGTAAAAGGTACAGTGGATTTCATACCACTAAATAAATTTAAATGCTGTTACAAAATTTCAAAAAAAAAAAAAAGTTGACCAGGGAAAATTTGACTTGATAGAAATATCTTTTGGCCCCAAAAGACTTGCTAAAGAGGCAGAGGTTATTCTTGACACTATTTGTCATAGATAAGGAGTTTCATGTTTCATCACCATAAAATATAAAGGACAGATTAATTACTCCATAGAAAATCATTTCAATTAAAACATAAAAACATTTGGAAGTAGTTTATCTGATCTGCTGTCAAAAACTGATTGAAGAAGAGTTCAGAAAATAATTCTTTGAAAGGCATCTTCAAATGTTTGTATAAATTCTCAATAAAAATATGTATATTCAGTGGATATCCCTCTACAGAAGGGTCACAAGGAAGAGATGAGCCAGTCAGGGTGCAGTATAACACCAACGAAAAATACAACTTTCCTTTAGTTCTTTAATGCTTCCTCTTCCCACTATCATGATCCCAGTTCTACCGTACAAATACAGCTAGACCAGAGCATGTACACGGGTACAGATAAGAGCTGGAAATACAGGGAATCCAGGATAGATAAACCCCCTCAGGACCAACAATGAGAGTAATGATACCAGAAAGGGAAGGGAAGGTGGGAGGAGAGAGGAGGAACCAATCACACTGCTCTACATATAACCCCCTTCCAAGGGGGATGAACAACAGAGAGATGGGTGAAAGGAGACATTAGTCAGTGTAAGACATGAAAAAATAATAATTTATAGATTATCAAGGGTTCATGAGGGAGGGAGAGTAAAGGAGGGAGGGAAAAAAGTGAGGAGCCAATACCAAGGGCTCGAATAGAAAGAAAATGTTTTGAAAATGATGATGGCAACAAATGTACAAATGTGCTTGACACAATGGATGTATATATGGATTGTGATGAGAGCTGTATGACCCCCCTAATAAAATGATTTACACACACACACACACACAGTAAAAATAGCCTTGTAAACAAATGCACCCTGGGTCACAAAGTTGGGGCCAAATGTCCCACCAAACAAACAAACAAAATCCACCACTGTTGAGGCAATTTTAGCTCAACGAGACCCTGTAGGACAAAGGAGGGCTGAAGGTTGTACATCTTAGAGAAGCAGACGGCCACAGCGTTCTCCCTTGGAGCAGATGGGTGGTTGGAACTGCTAACCTTTCGGCTAACAAAGAGCATTTAGCCGCGACAACACCAGGGCTTCTAATCCCACAGGCACCGAAACGCATCATGTCCCTAACTCACCCCTCATCACTTTCCTTTCTAAAACCGGTTCCACTTCCCAACTCTCCTGTCACTGTCACCACTTTCTTCTCATCACGGGATGCCAACGTGGCTGTCATGATGGCCGCTCACCTCTCCGTGGGGCTCTAGACGGCAAGCATCACCCAGAGCTGTTATTTTCCCTTCTAGCCCAACACCCAGTCCTGCTTGCATCACTCTGGTGCCGGGTGCAGCCTCCTGTCAGGTGTTCTGACTGCCAGACAGTGTGCACCTGCTCCCTGCACCCTGACCCTCTAGGCCACCTTGCAAACAGCTGTGGGCTCAGCTTCCTGAAGTGCTGCCCAAGCATGTTCTTTGACTCAGAACCTCAAGAGGCCTCTTCCTGCTTACGGATCAAGTTCCAGCTTGTCTGCCTGTCTTTCAAAAACCCTCATTATCCGTTGTCCTTGTGCCCACTCGGTGCTATTTCTCACAATGCGCCCCGAGGATCCCCTTGTAACTGATCTTCCCGCTGCCCGGTCACCCTCCTGTCCTGCTGTGCTCCAGCTGCTCCCTGTGCCCGCCCGCAGCCAGCCCCCCTAACAAGACGAGACCCTTATGATGTGTCTTTTCATATAAAAAGAATACACACTTATTGTAGAACATTTAGAGGACTATAAAAAAACCTCCCCACCAAGAAGTAACCACAATGGCTGTTTTGATATATGCGTTTCTTTCCCATCTATCTGTTAGCCTATATTTTCATCTAGTGGAAATCAATGTGCATACATGTTCCTTAGAGCTTCCCTTTTCGCCTTTCGTTGTAAGCATTCTTTCTAAGCATTGTCATTGTTGGTGCCAATAGGAATTCCATTATTTGGCTATTCCCCCACTATGAAAAATGGCCGTTTGCTCCCCAGTGTTTGCCTTTATAAATAGCTGTGCCGAACATCTGTTTAGATGTAGCCATGCTGACTTTCCTCGTTCTGAAGAGCAGGATTGAAAAGTCAAGGGTTTTGATATTTGGGGTACCTCGTGCCTATTGCAGTAAAAGTATCGGAGCAAAGTATGACGTTAGGAGTTGGTGTAATACCAACCAACCAGCACACGCAAAGCTAGAAGCCCTCACTCATCTACGCCGAGAAATTCGGAGGACAACTGCCTAACCAACCAACTCGAGGACATCCATATTTGCACACAATCCAGAGAGGTGATCCCACAAAATGTGGAAATGATCAAACAATATCATTAGTATCGCATGACGGCAAAATTTTGCTGATGAGAATTTTGAAAGGATGTAATACATTGACAAGGAACTGCTAGGAAGTCAAGCTGGATTTAGAACACGATGTGGACCCGCGGGTGTCAAACGAGTTTGGTTGAAGGCAGAGAAAGTCGGAAAGGTAGAAAAATGCTCACCTGTGTTTTATTAACCATGTACAAGCTTTCGATTGTGTGAATCATAACTAACTATAGCTAACACTACGAAGAAGGGGGGTTCCAGAACGCGTAATTGTGCTTATGCAGAACCTGTGCGTGGAACAAAAGGCAGTGGGATATGGTGGTTTAAAATCAGAAAGGCTGCTCAGAGTTGTGTCTTTTCACCAAATGTGTTTCATCTGTATGCTGAGTAAATACCGAGAGACGGAACTACAGGAGGAAGAGCACGGCATGAGAATTTAAGAAAAGCTTGCAGTCTGCAGATGACACAACCTTGCTTGCTGAAGGCGAAGAGGACTTGAAGCACTCATTGATGAAGATGCAAGACGACAGCCTGCAGCAGGGGCGACACCTCCCCATTGCACCGCTAAACAGCACCACCAACAAGGGAGAGCAGATTGAAGCTGTTCGAGGATTTCATTTACTTGAATCCGTAATCAGCACCCATGGAACCAGCAGTCAAGAAATCAAACGGCGCATTACCTTGGGAGAATCGGCTGCACTGACCGCTTTACAGTGTTGAAAAGCATCGACGTCGTCAGCTGGAGGACTAGGGTGCACCTGACCCAGCCCGGATATTGTCAATCACCTCATGTGCATGTGTGCGCTGGATGATACAGCTCAAAGAACGATGCACTTTCAGTACGGTATTGACGGAGAATATTGCCTCTGGCTCGGACTGCCAGAAAAACGAAGAAACCGGCGTGGAAAAGGCACATCCAGGGGGCGCCTTGGACGCGAGTCGGGAGCCGTGTTCTTTGAGCACGTTGCCAGGCGGGAGCAGTCCCTGAGACGGACAGCATGCTCAGAAAGTGGAGAGTCGGCCAAGATGAGGAAGGCAGGCCTTCAGCGAGATGGACTGACACAGCGGCCGCACCAAGCAGCTCAGGCCTGGCGAGGGCTGAGGCTGGTGCAGGCTAGCAGTGTTTTGCTCTGTTGGACGTGAGGTAGCTGTGGGTCAGAACTGACCCCAAAGCACCAAAGAGCAGCAACGCTGTCTGCTTAGGGAGGCTGGACGCAGCGGTTCCCTGTTCAGTTGCTAATGGAAAGACTGGCCTTTTGAACCCACCAGCCTCTCTGCAGTTTCTCTAACAATCACAGCCTAAGGACTCGAGGAGTGGACAGCCCAACTCTGTCCTACAGGGTTGCCCAGAGTAATAGAAGTCGACTTTGGTGTAAGACCTGAAAACATTTTTTATAAATCATCAAGGGCTCATAAGGGCGGGAGGGTGGGGGAGGAGGAAAATGAGCTGATACCAAGGGCTCAAGTAGAAAGAAAATGTTTTGAAAATGATGAGGGCAACATATGTACAAATGTGTTTGATACAATGGATGGATGGATGGATTGTGATAAGAGCTGTTAGACCCCCCAATAAAATGATTTTTTAAAATTTTAAATAAAACTTCTGAAAATTAAAAAAATCAGAAAAATAAGTTGACTGATGATGATAGGCTTGGGGTTTTCAATGACTAGTCCTTTTGAGCATCGATGTACGTATTAGCCTTTTGTACATCTTCTTTGAAGAAACTATCATTTGTTCTTGACGTGTGCATTTCTGTACACATTGGGAGTTTGTTGTTTAATAACAATTGGTGTTGTCTAATGATTTGTCAATTTTAGGCAAATTTGCGTTCCCTCTGAAAGATAAACATATTCCTTGCTCATCTGTCTTGTCACCATCTGTACATGTAATAATTACCTAATTATTGCTTTGTTTTTATTTGCAGTTACTTCGTGACTCAGGAGTTGGAAACATTGCTTTTCAGATGTGTATTGTCTCTCAGTTGTATTCTCTCACGGGCTGTCTGCTCGTGTCCTTGGCACGTCTTCTCACTTGCATGCTGATTTGTGGGAGCTTTACATCCGAAGGATAGAAACCGTCTGTCTCCATCTTGCTGTTCATATGTGTGTAAACTTATTTCCCCAACCTGTTGTTTCTTTCCAGTTCTACAGGTGGTGCTTTTCTGTCATAATTTTTAAGATCACATAATGAAGTTTATCAACATTTCTTTTTTTTTTTTAACTATTTGGGGAAAAAACCATTTTATTGGGGGCTTGTACAACTCTTATCACAATCCATACATACATCTATTGTGTCAAGCACATTTGTACCTTTGTTGTCAGCATCATTCTCAAAACATTTGCTTTCTACTTGAGACCTTGATATCAGCTCTTCATTTTCCCCCTCCCTCCCCGCCCCCTCACTAACCTTTGATAATTTATAAATGACTATTTTTCCATGTCTTACACTAACCGATGTCTCCCTTCACCCACTTTTCTTATCAACATTTCTTTTGGGATTTTTGTTATTTTTATATTTAGAAAATCCAGTTAAATATTTAATACTTTCTTCCAGGTTTTTATTATTTAAATTTACTCTGTAGGCATTATTTCTGGTTTCAGCATAATAAACAGAGCAGAGTGCCTTCCTCCTGTAGTTAAGCAATGCCTTTAATTAGTACATAACCCTTTCCTTCTTGCTGACATTTAAAAAAAATCTACATCATACTTTAATTAAGAGCCCTATGGTGGTGTGGCGAGTTATGCATTTGGCTGCTAACTACAAGGTAAGCAGTTCAAAGTCACCAGTTACTCTGTGGGAGAAAGACAAGGCTTTCTACTCCCATAAAATTATAGTCTCAGAAACTCCCAAGGGAAGTTCTACCCTGTCTGTGGAGTTGGCATCAACTCAGTGGCAGTGAGTGAGATTGTATTTTAAATTCTATAGAGCGGTGGTTTTCACCCTTGAATGTATTTGGAATTATCTACGGGGCTTTAAACATTACTTGTGTTAGTTAGAGAAACAAATCCAGGGAGACACATATGTATATGAGAAAGAGCAATTAAAACTGAGAAAACATCCCAGCTCAGTAAGGGCAAGTCCACAAGTTTAACAATAGCCCATATGTCTGATACCAATCTATAAAGTTCTCTTCAGATTCGTGAAACACACACAATGACACTGAATGCAGGAAGATCACAGGCCAGTGGGTAAAGTCTTGTGGGTCAAGTGGCAGTGAGCGCTGGCAGGGGTCCCCACGTGGCTCCTCCAGCTCCAGAGCTCTAGGGTGGCTCTATGTGTCTTGCCAACAGAGATGTCTCCCAGTCAGTGAACTTGTGTCCCACCTCCAATGAGCTATTTATCTCCTTAGTGCCTCCAAATGAGGTCATCAAGCTGCAGCCTGATTGAGAGGCCAAACTCTACCCTTCACTCTTAAATCTCAAATTGACAACAGATTACGTAACTCTCAAGAGCTTGATAGACTTGTTAAGGGGCATCCCAGGCAGGAGTTTTCAAAGCTTCCCGGGAGATTCTAAAGTGTAGTCACGGTTAATAACTACTGTTACCATGTTTAGGGCCGTGTTCTCATCCAAGGGCAGGCATCAGACTCACTTAAGGACCCTTACGTAATTCTGCCCAGCCCTGGGGAAATTTTATTTGGTTCACCTGTGCTCGTACCTGGGCCAATGGATGTTTAAAAGCCCACAGGTGATTCTCTGTATCTTTGGCAGATGGTTGCCCACTGTGTATCTCTTCGGCTTTATTCATCCCTCCAGTGTTCTTTGGGCTATAGTCAGGTTTCATTATTTTCGCTTGATTATAGATTATACGGAGCTTTGTTGACACAGTGGTTAAGCACTCAGCTACTAAGTGAAAAGTCAGTAGTTCGATCCCACCAGCCTCTCCATGGGAGAAA
Organism: Tenrec ecaudatus; assembly: GCF_050624435.1. Taxonomy (NCBI): domain Eukaryota; kingdom Metazoa; phylum Chordata; class Mammalia; order Afrosoricida; family Tenrecidae; genus Tenrec; species Tenrec ecaudatus. Next base: position 191,977,752 of record NC_134530.1, on the reverse strand, counting down.
GATGGGGCAGTCGGCTTCCATAAGCATCACAACCTTAAGGGGCAGGTTGTCCTGTGTATAGGGTCGATATGAACCTGAATCACTTCAACAGCAAACAACAACAACCTGGTGGATTTTGGCATATGTTATGACCGTCCCCTTCCATCTCTTTTAAAGGTGTGGCTGTCCAGATTTGCCTGTTCTTCCATATTGAAGAGCCTGGTTAAGCGTCATCCCAACACACCATGGGCTCTGTGCTCCTTAGCGCTCAGGCGCTTCCGGACCACATCAAAGTGCGAGAGCCGCTGTTCTAGAATCGAAATGACCCTCCTCAGCAGGTCTTCAGTTTAAAAAAACACTCTTGCTGGTTTTGTTTTTATTTGCTCTGCATAAACCTTTACATGCAGTTTGCAAGGCTCAACTTAGCCTCACTTTCCCTCCAAGGGCCTTTCTGGTACTCCCGGACCTGCCATTGCTCTCTTCTCTAAGCCTCTCATCAACAGAGAGCCAGTTATCATTGAGTTTGCTACCTACTTGTTAAGTAACTTTGTCTTGTAATTGAGTTTCGGTCTCCTACTAGACTCTCAGCATTGTGCTTACCTTCATAATCTCCACGAATTCCTTGAGTTTATCAAAATCCTTGTCCATTACGTCTTTTATCTAATAAGGAGGAAAAGGCACAATGTGACAAGACACTTGTATTACTCAAGACAGTTGCCCAGGCTCCTCCGGGAGCTTAAGAAAAAGGCAGTAACAGTTTCTATGGAATAAGCTGGAGAGAGCTTAAGACAGTGGTTCTCAACCTTCCTAATGCCGCGACCTTTAATACAGTTCCTCACATTGTGGTGGGCCCCCAACCATAAAATGATTTTCATTGCTACTTCATAGCTGTCATGTTGCTACTGTTATGAATCGGGCAACCCCTGTGAAAGGGTTGTTTGACCCCCCAAAGGGGTCGAAATCCACAGGTTGAGAACCGCTGCCTAAAGGGGTTGTGACCCACAGGTTGAGAACCCCTGGCTTAAGGCCTGGACTAGTAACGGGCTATTGAAGTTACTTTCTTCCTAAGGAATCTGTGAGTCGGGCGAAAGTTTACAGACCACCAAGTCACTTGTCACTACCACCAGCAGCCTTGGTGACAGTTGCCACTGACGTATTGTCATGGAAGACGTACAGATGGAGTGCAGGTCACAGGCCCAGTTACAGCTTTGTTCTCGATTACTTCCTTGTTTTTAGTATGCTATAGATGGTCCTGGGCCAAACATGCTTGCCAACTCACAGGAAGGCTGGAGGTTCGAGTGCGCCCTGTCAAGAGGCCTGATGATCCCCTTGTATAAAGAAAACCGACCACCACCCGGCTGCCACCAGAGTCCCTGTGGTGCACCGAGCTGCTCAAGCACAGGGGACGGTTCCATGAATTGGGGCTGATTTGTGCCAACTGGTACAGGTGGTTCCATCACAGAAATTAAGAGAGAGTTCTAACTCCGTGGCTGTCCCTGGACAGATGAATAAAGAGGAGGGACTGGCCCTTGACTACCCCCAAATCCAAGTCAGTCCCCCAACCCCTCTCCACGTGGTCACCAAGGTTACCTTGGCCCAACCTTGCCGAGGAGATTCCCTTGCAGCGTCCTTAGCCACTAGGGATTGTATGTGGCAAGTGTTTCCTCAACTACCAGGTGTAGGGGCCCCAAAGAGATGACCGAGCCCAGCGCTGATCACTCGAGGGGATGGGAGCTGAGGTCATTGGCCTGCCCCCGCCCCCATCGCCCCTCCCCCTGCAAGTCCTCATGTCCTTCATTCCCGAAGCTCAGGACGGTGCTTCACTTCAAGCCGTCCCTCCCCTCTGCGTTGCGGGAAGCACCAGCTTTTACCTGTTTTATCTCCTCCATCTTTTCCTTGAGTTCTTCCCTCACCTCCCTGAGTTCATTCTGAGGAGAGACAATGCGGAGGGTGGGGGATGACCCAGGGACAGAGAGAGAGAGAGAGAGAGAGAGAGAGAGAGAGAGAGAGAGAGAGAGAGAGAGAGAGAGAGAGAGAGAGAGGCAGGTGGCGGGCTATGGGAGGGAGGGAGGGAAGGGGGCTCAGGAGGCACAGTGCGTGCCTCCTGGGATGGTACCCTGAGCAGAAGTCAGCATCACTTTGGTGACCTGCCACCAAAGTGCCACCCTGCACCCAGACCCTAGGAACCATCCACCACGCCCCGAGTCAAGGCCAGTCCACAAACTAAATGGACTGCAATCCTGAAAGGTCAGTGCCCCGGAAGGCCAAGGTCGCAGGACGACTCCAAATGCAAGGAGACCACAGAGAATGGCAAGGGGATACCACACAGGGATCCTGGACTAGGACCGGGTGGCAGTAGTAGTTGCAACTTTTTTGCAAGATTCAAATTATTTCAAAAAGAAAAGCAAGATCTGGAGGGACTGAGATGCCCAGGCCCAGAGCAGCTCTGGAGGTGGCAATGGCTCAGAGTGCCCGGGGGTCAACGGAGTTGAGGCCCCTCACTCTCCATCCTGTGCGACCCCCTCCCCCTGTTGTCTGGTCTCCCGTGCTCACCTTCAGCTCCTGTGCCCCTCCAGACTTGGTCGACAGCCCCTCTTGCTTCATGCCTCTGTAGTCACATGTCTGGCCAATGAAACCAGAGACACAGAGCCTTAGACATCGCTTATGTGGGCAGAGAAGGCTGGAGGGGTGACCTGAGTGTCTGCTCCTCTCGGAGGTCCAAGGGCAGAGACTGACCTGCTAGGGCCTCGCCTGCACCGTTTCCTCCCTCCTTCTCCGAGCTCAGGTCTTCCTGGTCCCACAACACTCAGCTCTTCCTGTCCCTTCAGCAGTCACACATGTCCCCACCTCATGGCATCTGTCCTCGCTGCTTCCTCTGTCCAGCTCTTCCCCCCTCCTCTCTGGCCATGCTCTTTACCCTGACCATCCCATCTAAAGCAGCCTCCCAGTCGTGTCTCTCGATTGCAATTCTCTGCATAGCACAGAACGCGACTGAGGCTCCCTCGTGTAGTGCTCTGGTTCCTAGGGTGGCGTTGTCTCTCTCTCATTGTATCTTACAGGTCCTGCCCGCGAGCCCCTGTCAATGACCCCCAAGTCCATTCTGCTGCCCCGAGGTGCCTGTGGGGCCTCTGGCGTGTTTCTTACTTTGACTGGCTCTGCCTTACAATCCAGGCAAACTGTCTTGTAGTTCTTGTTCTGTTGAGAGAGGCAATAGGAAGTCAGCTTGTCTGCCGTCAGGCTTGTGGGAGGGCTCGTAAGGTCATAGGAGTCCCTGGGTGGCACTTAGCTACTGATTGAAAGGTTGATGGTTCAAATCTGCCCAAAGAGAGGCCTGGTGTTCTACTGCTGCCAGGGTCTAGCCGCCGGACACCCCATGAAGCCCAGTTCTGCTCTGACACACCGTGAGCTGGTATCCATTGGATGACATTCGGCCCTTGTGAAAAGACACACTACCACCCTGACCCCTGCCTCCACTCCAAACTGCCTGCCCAGCCGTGCCTCAGCTCAGGCCCCATACCCTCCATCACCCCTCCTTGCTTCAGAACAGCTCCCATCTTGCCAGGTTTGCTCCTCTGACAGACCTGGGCCGGCCCCTGCTGCAGGCAGAGCTGCGCCAGGAGGTCTGCTTCAGGAGCTTCGGCTTTGGGGGTAGACGGACCTGGTTCTAATCTCATCTATTGACTAGCTGTGAGAACTTTGGCAAACTCTGGAGTCTCTGGGTTCTCCGTTTACTCCTCTTTAAAATGGGGGTAATAATGATATTTACCAGCTGAAGGAGCCCTGGTGGCACTGTGGGTTAAATGCTGGACTGCCAACCACCAGGGTGGCCGTTCAAAGCCACCAGCAGCTCCTTGGGAGAAAGAGGAGGCTGTCTGCTCCCATAAAAATGAACAGCCTTAGAAACCGCCGGGGCCGTTCTACTCTGTTCTATAGGGTCGCTGTGCGTCCGAAGGGACTCGATGGCCCTGGGTTGGGGTTTTGGTTATTTGGGAGCCTGCAGCACACCAGTCCGATGCTGGTGTGAGAACGTGAAGCAAGAATGTCTCTCTCCATGAGGTCCCTGTGCCCAGAAGTCCCCAGAGGCCTCTTCCCACCCCACGCCCACTGGGTGAAGCCCATCCCCATTGCCAGCAGAGAAGAGAAATGCCCGAGGCTCACAAGAAATGCCCGAGGCTCACAAGAGAAATGCCCGAGGCTCTCGCCTCCCCCCTCCCTTTCTTCAGACAGAGACCCTGAGCTGCCCAGCAAGGGCCTCTCTCCTTTACCAGGTTTGCTTTCTTCAGTTCTGCCCTCTTGGCTGACATGATGGAAGAGGCCAGCTTGATCTTCAGCTTCCCAGCCTCCCGAAGCAGCCCCTGTGACCAGGCCACTCCTATGCCAACTGCAGGTTAAGGGCCGGGTGGGGTGACCCGTCTGTGTGCGGAACCACTGAGGTCACAATGCCCAGGACCCACACACTGGCCTGGGGTGCCTTGGCCCCCGACCGTCAGGAGGGACTCAGGGTGGGTTCAAAGCCCCCACCCGGCAAGGGCCTCTCTTGGAGAGTTTCGGGCGGATCACAGCCTGTCCCTGACCAGGGTCCAGTACAAAGACTTCCTGGAGCGCAGGTTACTTCCCAGCAGGAAGCCCTTATTGGAAGGGAGCAGGGGCCTGTCCCGAACCCCAGCTTCTCCCCTGCATTGTGCCCTCCCGATGTAGGCAGGCCCTGCCTCCGGTTTTCTTCCTGCCATGCCCAGGGAGGCTCCGAGTGCCCAAATGGGCATCCCCTCTGCCCGCTGCCCTGCGCCTCTGCTCCTATTTCTTCCAGCATCCTGAAGGGTGTATGGGGGTGGGGGATGGGTACTAATGAGGTCATTCTGAGGGTAGCTGTGGTTCATGCTTAAAGTGGAGTGTCACAGAAACAAGTCCTCCTACTTTCGGGGGTCCTGCAATCCTTCAGAATCCTGGTCTGTGAACCTAATTTTCTTATTCTCCCTTCTCGCAGGGCCTTCCATGTTCTGTCGGTGGAGCTGAACTTTGGCATTCTGAGAGGCGAGGCACACAGTCACTGGTAAATGGAGGCAAACTGCGAGTGAATTGCACCCCCAGCCCTAACTCCAAACCAACCTGCTTCCCACAGATTCCATCGCGAAGTCAGTTTGGGGTCCTCGCTTGCCTGCCATCGGCCTGCTTCTCTGCCAGCTTGACCATGGCACAGGCTTTTGTGGGCACCTGGAAACTAGTGGACAGCACGAATTTCGACGACTACATGAAGTCGCTCGGTGTGGATTTTGCTACCAGGCAGGTGGGCAACTTGACCAAGCCCACCACCATCATTGAAATGAATTCAGACAGGGTCACCATCAAGACGCAGAGCACCTTCAAGAACACAGAGATCAACTTCAAGCTGGGAGTAGAGTTTGATGAATTGACCGCAGATGGCAGGAGGGTCAAGTCCATCGTGACGCTGGAGAACGGCAAGCTGGTCCACAAGCAGAGGTGGGACGGGCAAGAGTCAGCGCTCGTGCGGGAGCTGATCAATGGGAAGCTCATCCTGACCCTCACCCACGGCAGCGTGGTTTGCACTCGCACCTACGAGAGAGAGGCCTGAGCCCCCTGCACGGGCTGCTCTGCCAACTGGCTGCCCCTCGACACACCCCAGAGGCCTCATTTCCTGCTCTGGCATTTTCTATCTATACACTTTGGCTGGGGAATTCTGGGATCAGTGGCATCAGCCTTGTTCTGGTTCCGATAGTGTATACTTATTATTTGTTTAAACTCCATCGACAGAGTTCTCTAAGATCAATAAAGGAAAGCTCAAGGCTGAAGGGGAAAAATGAGTCTGACTTAGAGTGGCACTCCAGGACAGAGGGCTTCCAAGGGCTCTGCACCTTTATGGGGGTGGACTGTTGACCTCCACTTCTTTCTCCTACGGAGTAGCAACTGTCCTCTCTGCTGGCAGGCAACTGTTTAACCCCTGTGCCCCAAGGCTCCTTGATTACACACCCAAACACCCTTCATCACAAATCTCACACCTCCTCCCTCCCTGCTTCAAAAGCCTGCTGGTGCCTGTCCCTCCCAGAGGCCAGAGAGCCCCCCAGGGCCTCCAGCAGCCACTAGCAAAATGGTGCTTTTCTCAACACCGAGTCCCTCAGAAAAGTGCCTTTCATTTTGTTCAATGAGGGTGAGGTGGGGCTTAGGCTAGGCAGGAGTCTTCTCAGGCCTCACATCCCCTGTCTTTGCTGAAAATATGACCTTTGCTTGCTTGCTATAGCTCCACCTCACCCCACACTCACTGCCGTTGAGTTCATTCTAACGCTTTAAAAAAAACATTTTATTGGGGCTTCATAAAACTTTTATCACAATCCATCCATCCATTGTGTCAAGCATATAGGTACATTTGTTGCCCTCCTCATTCTCAAAACATTTGCTTTCTACTTGAGCCCTTGGTATCAGCTCCTCATTTTTCCCCTTCCTCCCTGCCCCCCTTTCATGAACCCTTGATAATTTATAAATTATTATTTTTTCATGTCTTACACTGTCCAACATCTCCCTTCACCCACTTTTCTGTTGTCTGTCCTCCAGGGAGGAGGTTATAGATAGATCCTTGCAATCGGTTCCCCCTTTCTACCTCACCTTCCTTCCACCCTCCTGGTATCGCCACTCTCACCACTGGTCCTGAAAGGATCATCTGTCCTGGGTTCCCTGTTTCCAGTTCCTATCTGTACCAGTGTACATTCTCTGGTCTAGCTAGATTTGTAAGATAGAATTGGGATCACGATAGTGGGGAGGGGGGAGGAAGCATTTAGGAACTAGAGGAAAGTAGTATGTTTCATCATTGCTACAGTGCACCCTGACTGGTTCCTCTTGTCCCTTCTGTAAGGAGATGTCCAGTTGCCTACAGATGGGCTTTGGGTCTCCACTCTGCACTTCCCCTCATTCACAATGATAGGATTTTTTGTTCTTTGATGTCTGATACCTGATCCCATTGACACCTCATGATCACACAGGCTGGTGTGCTTCTTCTATGTGGGCTTTGTTGCTTCTGAACTAGAAGGCTGCTTGTTTATCTTCAAGCCTTCAAGACTCCAGACGCTATATCTTTTGATAGCTGAACACCATAAGCTTTCTTCACCACATTTGCTTATGCACCCGCTTTGTCTTCAGTGATCATGTTGGGAAGGTGAGCATCATGGAATGCCAGTTAAATAGAACAAAGTGTTCTTGCATTGAGGGAGTACTTGAGTGGAGGCCCAATGTCCATTTGCTACCTTAATACTAAAATAATAAATATATGCACATAGATATATTTCCCCATCACCATATATAAATATATTTACATATATACACATCTGTATTTAGACCTCTATAAATGCCCTTTGCCTCCTAGTTCTTGTACTTTCCTCTTGTCCCACTCTCATGCTCACCCTTCATTTGGGTCTCAGTAATTCCTCCAAGTTACATTGCCCTTGATCAAGCGCTACCAGACCTCTTACACCCTCCTCATCACTGATTTTGGATCATTTGTTGTTCCCTTGTCTGTGAGTTAATTCCCACTTCCTTTCCCCCATCTCCCCCTCTCTATGTCCCTCCAGAACAGTCAGTTCCGTTATTTTCTCCTCCAGATTGTTCATCCCCCTTATCATCTAGATAGACCTGCAGAGATAATACTATGGACAAAACAAGACAGAGCACAACAAAGCAACAAAAGAAAACAAAACAACAACAACAAAACCAATGATTAAAAAAATAAAAATAAAAGCCTGTAAATAGTTGAAGGTCTGTTTGTTGACCTTTAGGAGTGTTTTCTGGTCGAGTCTGATGGGGTGCCGAGCCCTGGCCCAAAAGTCTATTTTTGGTATTCCCTCGGGACTTCCTTGCTCTTCTCCCCTTGCTGTTCTGTTGCATGCCCTTAGTATTGTGCCTCAGTGTGGTGGGTCAGATCGGGTGCAATTCCCACACTGTGTCTCCAGTGTTGTCCCCTGTAGGACTATGGGTGGTCAGTGAGGGATGTTGTGTCTCATAGTGAGGCCAGCCCAATGGTCTTCTCTGTGTATGGGCTGCCTTGAGCAGGGATATCATCCTCAAGGCTTGGTGGGCCAAGGTGTGCTCCACTCTCTCTCCCTCCCACTTCATTTGCTCCTGTGTGGTCTGATCAGACATGTCCCTCTCCCTGAGTTGTAGCTTCAGTGCTGTCCTCTGAAGTGAATTCTTCTGGGGGGAGGGGAAGGCTATCCACATAGTTGGGATTGGGGCCGGCCCCTCAGACCTCTCCACTGGTTCCCTGCTTCATTTCAACTCTTACAGGGCAGAGTAGAACCATTACTTCCTGTTCAGAGACTATAAATTTTAAAAATTGTGTTCACTGTGATTTAAGTGGATTTTGACAGCATATCTCTTCAACAATGTTTACACACTCTAAGTTTCCTGTCATTGGTCATGAGCCACACAATGCAGCATCACTTAATCCTACTCCCCCCGCCCCCCCCCTGCGTTTCCAGTTTCTGTTCCTCCTCCTCTCCTAACCCCCCTGAACAGTGTCATCCAGTGAATGCTGCTCTTGATCGCAGGTGGTTGCTTCTCAGAAGGAAGGGCTGTGCACCTCATCAGTGCTACTGTTTCCTTCTAGATCTTTCGATTGTTTGGTTAAAAATTGAGGCGCAGTGGAGAGTTTATTCCAGGTGTGAAGGGTGACTCAGGGCCTTAGTCTCAGGGTTCTCTATCTGACCAGCAAATTTGTTGGTTTGTTTGTTGTTATAATTGGGTTTTCCTCCGTGTTTTTCTCCCCTTCAATCTGAGACCTGCTGATGTGATCCTCCTCAGAGGCATTGATGGTGGTTGCTGGGCACCATGTAGTTCTTCTGGTCTCGGGATGATGGAGACTGACGTTGGTGTAGCTCATTTACTAATTGCTGCCACGTGTCTTTAGTATTTATCCTTCTTCTTTCCTTTGGATGGAAAGAGACTAATAATTGCACCTTAGATGGCTGTTTTCAAGCTTCGGACTGCAAATTGCAAGGTCAGTATGAAGTTCAGTTCCTGGGCTGTTGTCCACAGAGGAGCTAGCAAGCTCAAATCCATGTGATTGGTTGAGATCCAGAGATAAATCATTCTCTCTTCATTCAATCTCTCTCTCCCTCAGACACACACATACACACACGCATGCACATGCACACACAGCAGCAGAGTTAAGGCACAAACTTATCAAAGCATAGAGTCACTTCAAAAGAGATGAGGTGTATGAGGAGAGTGTTGTTTATGTCTCCACAGGATAGGGAGAGAGGGACCAGACCCCATCACAGAGCACCAAGCCTTGAGGGAAACACACTGGCATGGAGCAGCGAACTAAGAGAGGGCAATGGGACTGGGCCCAAGCTGAGCTATGTAGATCCTTCACCAGAAGAAGGCAAGACAGAGGACAGCACTGAAGGTATAGCCTGGGGAGAGAGGTGGGTCTGTCCAGACCACAAAGGAGTGAACTAAGAGGGAGGAAGGAGGGAGGGAGGGAGGGAGGGAGAGAGAGAGAATCTCATCATGTTCCACCCAGCCCCAAGGCAGCCAATGCATTTTGTTTGTTTGTCTGAACAATCTGTGGGAAAAAACATTGGGACTGGTGGTTCTGGGAGGGGGAGTGGCATGTGAGAGTAGAGGTAGTGGTGTGGGCATCCAACAAACTCAGGAACAAGAGATTTAAAATTGATGGTGAGGAGAGTGTATAATGCCTGGTGGGGTTTAATCAAGCACAATGTATCCAAGAGGAATTACTGATAGCAGAATGGAGGGTGAGAATGATAGTGGGACAGGAGGAAGGTGAAAGGAAATAGAGGAAAGAAATAGGAGGCAAAGCTACTTATAGCAGTGTAACTATAGGCATGTATATATGTAAATATATTTATAATGAAGGGGACAGAGGCCAATATACATATATTTATATGTTATGTATTAAGATAGCAGATCAACTTTGGGTCTCTACTCAAGTCCTTCCTAAATACAAGAACACTTTGTTCTTATAACCTGGTACTCTTTGATATTCATCTTCCTGACATGATCGCTGAAGACAAAATGGGTGCATAAGCAAATGTGGTAAAGAGAGTGTATGGTGCCCGGCTATCAAAAGCTATAGCGGTTGGGGTCTTAAAGACTTGAAGTTACACAAGCAGTCATCCAGCATGGAAGCAAATAAGCCCACATAGAAGAAGCAGACCAACCTGTGTGATCACGAGGTGTTGATGAAATCAGGTATCAAAAGATCCCAAACAAACAACTATATTGATGTGAATGAGGATGTTTATAGGGGAGACTCAAAGCCCATCTGTAGACATCTGGATATCCCCCCACAGAAGGGTTATAAGGAAGGGATGATTCAACCAAGGTTCCTGAATGCTTCCTCCCCTCAACTACCATGACCCAGCTCTAATTTACAAACCTGCCTAGATCAGAGAACACACATGGGTACCGATCTGGCAATCCATACTGTGTTTCTAGGTGGGAGAGTTCCTTCCTTCGGGACCAGGACCTACAGGCCTGAGGAACACAGGGTTGGTGGGACAGGAAGCAAAAATGCTGCAAATGGATCACTAGGAGTAACAGTGAGTGGTGTGACACCAACTTCCACCCCTTGGTTCCTGGACCCATGAATTCTGGCTATTGGAGACACACCACCATATATTGGTCACTGGTTTAGAGTGTATACAGCTTCCTGGAGAACATTGCCCCAGTCCCGCAAGTTGTTGCCACCTAGTTGGCACCGTAATTGTGTCTTTAGGAGCCCATTCCATTGTTCTATCAAGCTGGCAGCTTCAGGATGATGAGGAACATGATGCGACCAGTGGATTCCATGGGAATGGGCCCATTGCCGCACTGCATTTGCTGTGAAGTGAGTTCCTCGATCTGAAGCAATGCTGTGTGGGATGCCATGCTGGTGGATGAGGCATTCTGTAGAGCTTTCTACACATGGAATTCAGGAACAGTAGTTGGAGAAGTGATATCATGAGGGTAGGGGATGATTGGGGAGGGGGAGGGGGAGAAAGGGGGAACCCATCACAAGGTTGGATATATAGGCCCCCCCGAAGGGGATGAATAACAGAAATGTGAGTGAAGGGAGGCAACAGACAGTGTAAGATAAATAATAATCACAATCTATAATTGATCAAAGATTCACGAGGGTGTTCCCGAGCCCTGTGAGCAGGTCGGGGAGGCTTGACAAAGGTGCCTATGATCCTGATGGCCGGGGGTCTCCAGTCAACCGCTGACTGGCCTGCTCAGCCTCAGCATACAGAACCTCCATGGTCTCCCACACAGCACCCCGTAATGGCGATGGCTCTCATGCTCAGGGACGCTCTGACACACACTCGTCAGAGACTTTCTATGGTCGGTTTCTGCAGTGTTGTGTTAGTCTGGGTAGACTAGAGAAACAAATCCAGAGTGACACTCATAAGTGTATATACAAGTGAAATTGAATATTGAAAAAACATCCTAGCCCAGTCCATAAGTCCAATATTAGCCCCTATATCTGATACTAATCTATAAAATCTTCTTTAGACTCATGAAACACATGCAATGACGCCAAGTGAAGGAAGATCACAGGCAAGTAGGTGGAAGGTCTTGTGAACCCAGTGGCAGTGGAAGCATCTTAATGCTGGCAGGGGGTCTCCATGTGTCTCCTCCAGCTCCAGGGCCTATGTGTCTTGTCAGCTACAATGTCTCCCAGGGAGAAAGCATGGGTCCTACCTCCAGCAGTGAGTGTACTTAGCACCTCCAAATGAGGGCATCAAGGTGAGACCTGATTGACAGGCTAACTCTACTCCTTCACTCGTAAGTCTCAAATTGACAACAGATTATGTAATCACCACATGTGTCCTATTGGACTGATTTACAGGCCCCTTCAAAAGCTTTCCTCTGTGCAGGGGGCACATCTCCTTCTTCACTGGCTCATGGACCACTGTGAAATATCACGCCGCTTCCATACATAACGGAGCAGCCCCTTGGTTAGAGTCCTATTCCTAGTACATCATTTCTGAGGGAAAATGATCTTCCTTTTATAGCACGTGGACCTCGGTTTTCAGGAACAGAGTATCATATTCGGAATAGGGAGCTGAAAGTCTCCAGCTATTTTGGTACCTCTAACGGCGCCGGATGAGTCAGAGCAAATGTGCGGTGTGAAGAGTGCTGGCTTGTCTCCTGAAGGAGCTCTGTGGCTCTGCCGAGCTTGCCAGGGCCTCCAGTGCCCAGGGGAACCCATTAGTATTCCCACAGTCCAATGTGACTGCAAGCCTGCCAGGTGAGATAAAGCCCGAGGTTCCCCCTGCTCCTGCCAAGGACGACTCCAGGGGCCTCCTCGCCTTTGTTGCTGTGCCCGTTGCCTCTTTGGATGGAGTCCAAGTGGAGGATAGCAGTGATTTCACTCTGGCCTCTTTTTTTCCTGCTGGAAGGCTCTCTACATTTGCTCTCCTGTTTCTCACGGAAACTATAACATGGAGCTTCATGACAGCGTCTTTGGATTGACCTGCCTGAGAAACAGTAACTGCACAGCGCCTGGCAGAGAACCAGCCTCTTACTGGTTCTGTTCTGGCACCCTAGGAGAGGCACAAAGCCGTCTGCTTGCTGACTGCATTGAGGGGACATGGCTAGTGTATCCAGGAGACTTGGTGGGTAGTTGGAAGCATTGGTGTGGTAGTTACATAATCTGGTGCTAACTTGAGACGAGTACGAGTGAAGGGGTGGAGTGTAGCCTGTCAATCCGGTCTCAGCTTGATGACCTCATTTGGAGGCCTTACAGAGATAAATGGCTCGCTGGAGGAGGGGCACACTCTCTCCCTGTGAGACATTCCTGTTGACAAGTTACATGGAGCTAAGTTGATGGCAGCCAGAGCACTGGAGCTAGAGGAGACACGTGGAGACCCACGCCAGCTGGAGGTGCTTCCACTGCCACTGGATCCACAAGACTTTCCACCCACTGGCCTGTGACCTTTCCTCCTGCATTCGGTATCATTGCATGTGCTGTGTGAGTACAAAGAGGAATTATAGATTGGCATCAGACATATGGGCTAATATTGGATTTATGAACTTAACTTGGACTGGGCGAGTATGTTTTCTTAATATGCAATTACTTTCTGATATAAAATTCTCTATCACACACGAGTCTCCCTAGATTTGTTTTCTCGTCCACCCGGGCTAACATAATTGGCATGGAAAGCACTTACGCGTGTTGTTTTCTGTACTTGCTGGGGTCAAGCTAATTGCTGCAACAAACCCAGAATGGCATTGATGTAACAAAACAGAGGATTGTTTCTTGACCAATAAAGACCTACCTGAAGAAAAGATGTCCTCATCAGCGAATGTTTCTCCTCCTAGTAATGATTTGAGTTTGAGGCTCAGGCATGTCCAGAATGGCTTTCAAAGTCACTCTTCCTGTCTGCACTGAGTCGGGGGTGGGGATGAAGAATTATGTGTGTGAGGTTTCCAAAAGCTAGTCTTGAACACAGCCTACATCATTCCCATTCCCATTTCTTTGTCTAGACATCACCTACCAAGCCACATGCAATTGCAAGGGTGAGGGGGGATGGGGAAGGGCTAGGAGATGTGGTAGAGATCCTCTTAAGGAGAGGAAACATATTTAAGGAGCAGGCCAATTTCTGCCTTGCTTCCCTAAGGTAACTCGCCTTTCCTATTCCACTTTAACAAGTCTGCACTTAAGAAAACTTGATTCAGGGTTCTCGAAAGGAAGATTAAACCCCCAAGCACATGGGACAGGGACCCCTTCTTCTCCACCTGACTGACCAATGGACTGGGGCATTGAGACAAAAATTGCACTGAGGACCCAACTCGTCCGTCTTTATAGCCCACGAGTCCCAGTCTATCCCAGACCCAGTTTAGCCCAGTCCCCTTCTGCAGAAGTCCCTGCAGATCTCCCTCCGCCCGGCAGACCCGGCCCTTCCTTGAAGCACCGTGTGTGAGGGCGGCTGCTTGCTCTGTGCTCTCGGAGTAGCACAGAGGCTCTGCCCAGCTGCAGGCTCCTCCAGCCTTTCCCCTGGGGTGTGGAGGGAGGGGCCTGCTGTTGACCTTTGTGTCTAGTGCCATGAAGTCATCCTCCCCTAAAGAAGAGCCCTGTCTACAGCTGTCTCCTGCTGGGCCCCACCCACCAGACATGGACAGCAACCCAGACTGGAGCAAAGCTGTTCAGAATCTGGTTGGCCTCTTGGAGTTCAGCCTGGCCCCAGGTTTTTCCACATCTGCTGAACTTCCTTCTCTTGAGCATCCTTACTCACAAGGTCATTAGCACTAAGTACTGAATTCACGTGAGGAATGGCCTCCTCTTGGCAGGTTCTGGGGCATCTCTTAACCTGGAACTCTGCATGGTGGTCAAGGTAGAGTTTGTAGAGCCAAGAATTGGGTGGAAAACTGTAGTCTGGGGGGACAGAGAAGACTGTTTAAAGGGCCGCTCCAACTGGAGAAGCCAAGGCCGATTCTGAGGACCTGTAGAAGAAGCCAGGTGTGTTAGTCTGGGGAGACTAGAGAAACGAATCCATTGACACGCATAGTAGACAAGAGAGTTTTATATAAAGAGTAATTGTACATTAAGGAAACATCCCAACCCAGTCGAGTCTACGCCCATAAGTCCGATATTAGCCCAAATGTCTGATAGCAATCTATAAAGTCCTCTTCAGACTCAGGCAACACATGCTATGATGCTGAATGCAGGATGATCAATGCAGTCTTTGGATCCAGTGGTGCTTTAAGAATCTCAGCACTGGCAGGGGTCTCCATGTGGCTGCTCCAGCACTCAAGGCTGCACCAGGGTAGGTCCATGTGGCTTCTCCTCAGGGAGGTCTCACAGGAAGTGAGCAGAGAGAGAGAAGTGTCTCCTGCCTCCAAGGAAGAAAAAAACGGATTTCCTAGAATTCTCAGGAGAAGGCCATGCCCACACAGAGGCCTCAATGGTTATGATCCTATTGACAGACTAGACTCCCCCCTTCACTCTCAATCATCTCAAGTCCCAAATCAACACCAGATTATGTAACTACCACACCAGGGGAAAGGAGAGAAGACACACCATGGCACAAAATAGGCCGGCCTGAGGCTGCAGGGCAGAGAACTACTTAAAGTGGATCCTCTAACTCCTATCGAACAACCTCGTCCTGTGTGGGTCTGGTGAATGATGGGAGAAAATCTGACAGGATTCATCTGTGAGTGATTGTGAACAGGAATTCCTGGCTGGCCATCCTGCAGGGTATAAAAATGAGCCCTTGGAGAAGTAGGAGGAGGGCTCTCATGACCAGCAAGAGCCAGGAGATCCCTGGGCCATGAACCTCCTGGATCCAGAAGACAGCTATACCATCAGAGGAGCAGCAGCAGAACCAGGCGCCAGAGCGTGGACAGAGTGGTGGACTTGCCAGCCCACGGAGCAAGTAAAGCCCAGTGCTTTTGTACAGGAGGCTGACTTGCAGAGTGGGGTGCCTCTGAACACTTAATTGGGGAGGCAGGACTTTCTGACTCATGAAAGTGGAGCTGAGTGCCTCTGGGCTGAGGCTTACTGGCATGGGCAGCCTCTGGACACTTAATTCAGGGAGCTGGGTTTGCTTGCAGTGGAGTAGTGTGACCTTTGGGGCATTTATTACCAGACCTGAGATAACTTGGCAACATGTCTGATAAACAACTCAACCTGAGCACTACTCTCTGGCATTACAACTTTAGTAGCCTCCTTAATAAACCCTTTGATCATGGGTTTTATCTGTGAGCTCTGTATAGCCATTGCATTGGATATTAGAATGCAGGGAAGTAAAAGAAACCAAACCCAAGTCAAACTTCCTACCATGAAGTCAGTGACAACTCCAGGGTAGAACTGCCTTTGTGAGTTACTGAGACTATCGCTCTTTAGGGGAGTAGAAAGCCCAGCCTTTTTCCTGTAATGTGACTGGTAGTTTTGAACTGTTGACCTTGCAGTCAGCAGCCCAACACATAGACCAGTAGGCCACCAGCGCTCCTTTAGAAGTAAATTAATGAACCTCAATTAACACCACACGGGGCGGGCACTCATGACGGTTGGGGAGCCCAGGTACATTGAAAGGCCAAGAATTAAGCGGTTTCCCACAGGTTTGTTACATGGCTGAGCTCACACGGTGATGCTGGCGATGAGCTCGGACAGCAGGCTCACAGACAGGCTGGCTGACCGTCAGAAGCTTGAATTCAGTGGAGTCCACGCTCTTCCCACATTTGAGGCCCAAATGTTCTGCTTTCGTGATTTCGTTCAGGTTTCACAATACTGAAAAAGCTGTATCTAGATCCCCACGGGCGTGCTGGACTTAGAAACAGTTTTTCTTGAGCTCATAATTCCACCCTGAGGAAGCTGCCTACGTCATTGCTGGCACGAGCCGGGCAAAGCTGCCAGCTTACAGCAGCAGAATCTCACCCGGCCCGTTCTCTGGTGGTTCTGAACATTGTTCTGGAAGCTGAGGGTGGAGCCTCTTTCTCTGGTGTTCCCCACAAACATACCAGCTAGCGTGGATTGGTAGTGACTGAGGAAGCAGAGTGCCAAGAGGCACATGCAAGGCTTTGGGACACTAACTCCTAGCTGGCGACCCCTGAGACTGTGCCCTATCCAAGCGCTGAGGGCTTCTATTGGTAGCGTCACAGACCGCCCATCACAGGGCTGCTCAATTTAACTTGGGGCCGTTAGAAAGCATGGAGGCCTGAGCCTTTATCATTTAAGTCCCTCCCCCTCCCAAGTGGTTCAAGGCCCTCACTCGGTGTGTGTGTATCCCACAGAGGTAGTGTTTGCCAGAAGCGTCATTCATCCCAGGCTCCGAGGTGTGAGCTTCCAAGAGGAGACTGATCTGCAAGCTCACACTCCAGTTACTCAGCTCCCGCCTCCTGCTGCTGCTGCTGTTCTCCCCACGCGCGCACCCTGAGCTATTTCTGGGCCATGTGATGCGTGAACAGGGTGAGAATCCCTCAGGGAGTGGGGGCCTGGGCTCAGACATGAAGCCAAGGAGAGGTGTAAGTGTGGGGCTCCTCTGAGTGGTGCATCACGTGTGAAAATCACTCTCTAGGAAAGACAACTTGGGTTGAATTGAACACTGAAGCGAGCCACCCTCTGAGTCCCCTA
This sequence comes from Tenrec ecaudatus, assembly GCF_050624435.1. Taxonomy (NCBI): domain Eukaryota; kingdom Metazoa; phylum Chordata; class Mammalia; order Afrosoricida; family Tenrecidae; genus Tenrec; species Tenrec ecaudatus. The sequence continues at coordinate 191,960,690 of NC_134530.1, read as the reverse complement.
AACACACGTGTGCACTTGTTTTTATCTAATGATGATCTAACCAAGGTTGGACAGCGATCAAAATGCAGAGTCCGCAAGAGGGGACACAAGCCTACCCAGGATGGGGAACACGATGCAGATGCCGAACCGAGCAAAGCTATGTTCCGATTGCATTTGACTCCAAAGCCAATCACAGTAAAAGGATCAAGCCCAAGGGATCCCTTTCATGAGTCCTTGTCCTCTTAGAAATGCATGAGCCACCTATGCAGAGAAGGGAGCAGCCAGCATCTGCCCCTCACCTCCCTGGCACTTTCTTCTGGGATCCGGGCCAGTTCTGCTCTTAGCAAGGATCCCTCTTCCATTACTCAGCCTGTTGGGGTTCAGCTCACATTTGCTGAGCATCTATTATGCACCTGCTACTCTGCCAGGTATCAAGGGCACCAAGATTATTAAGACATGCGCTGGTCCTTGCTATGAGTCAGAATCGACTCAATGGCAGTGCATTCGGTTTGGATTTGGTCCTTAAGAACTCACTGTCCGTGGGGCTGACAGGGGCATAAAGAAGTCATTTAGCAAAAGGGATACTCAGTGTTTGCTGGAGGTAAACCCAGTGAGTGATGAGGGAGCCAAGAGAAGGGGCATGGACTAAAACTTAGAGCAGGGTCTTGGCCCAGTTCATTCATAGCCCGTGAGCTGCCAGGTATCCTGGTTCCTCTGGCCGCAGTCCTTCTCTAAACCTCAGTACAGAAACCAGATAAGGTCATGACACATCCTAAATGTCGCACATTACCTAAAGGCTACCCTCCCGCTACTCACCAGTGGGCCCTGGCTGGTCAGCTCTTGCCTCTCCACAGCATATCAAATGGGTCATCCTAGCAGCCGAGAGAGACTGACCACCAGGCCTGTCCTAGGGGATAGGTTGCCTGCAGCCCGCACTCTCTGATCCATCTCGCCCAAGTTGGGCCTTGTCACTATACACAGCAGTGGGAATGGATCCACATCTTCGAACCCTCTTCCCCTGAGGAACAAGGTGTTCTCTGAAATGCGTGAGTGCCAAACTGCTCTTTCTCCTTCTCGGAATCGCTTGCAAGTAGAACATTCTGTGCTCAGAGGTCCCGTGACTTGCTGGCTCAGAAAATAATGGCTTATATTATCATAATGGACTGCAATCAATTTAAAAACCCAACTCGGGAAATGGGAAAAATAACAAAGCCCACATGGAAGAGTGTCAGTATCAGCCCGATGTCCATGAGATCTTTCTGTGGCTGACCCCACTCCAGACCTTCCCTGGCTTTCTCCATGCCCCCCTTCTGGGACATCATTCAGTTAGTTCCAACTCATGGCACCTGAGATCATTTTGTGCCAACGTGGTTGTGCCTGTAAGAAGATCGAGGTGAGTGCAATCTCTCACGCAGGTCACAACCAGATGACATCTCCCTGGGGGGAGGGGTGTTGGAGGGGTGGTGGCCTATTTGATATCCATCAGGAGACACTGCAACTAACGCTCACTCTTTCTGCTGGTGCGGACTCTGCGTCTGTCGTGTCCATCTCAGTCCACTGAACTTGGCCCACAGCCACCATAGATTGTCTGCTGTTCCTGGGAGTTATCAGTGACCCTCCGGAGTCTCTGATCTGCGGATCTGCCTCTGTGTCCACCAGAGGGGGGTCTCCTTCCTGCTTCGCCCTCCTGCCTTCTAGTTGGCTCCCCACTTCCCAGCCCAGCAGCCACGCAAGTCAGAAAAACCTTTAGCTTTACCATCTGACAGGAGGGCTTGAACCAAGCTGCATGTACCCCTTTCTGCAACTGTGTGAGTCACCCTACAGGAGGTGAACTTCTCTCTTTATCTGCCTGTATGGGTGTTACTAGTTTTGCATCTCTAGAACACTGGGCCTAATGGATGCCGAGTAGAACTGGGCATCATGGGATTTTCATGACTATCATCATTTGGGAGCAGACCACCAGGGTTGTCTTTGGAGGCATCTTTGGATGGGTTTGAACCACTAACCTTTCAGTAAGCAGCTCAGACTTACCCATTTGTACCATCAGCACCCCTGTGTGGTAGTTATATAATCTGGTGTCAATGTGGGACGTGACAGGATTAAGAGGGAAGGGGTGGAGTCTAGTCTGTCAATAGGATCATAGCCAATGAGGCCTCTGTGTGGACATGGCTTTCTCCTGAGAATTCTGGGAAATCTGGTTTTTCCCCCTTGGAGGCGGGAGAGACTCTCTGCTCACTCTCTTGGAGATGCTCTACTGACAAGACACATGGTACTATGCTGATAGACCCTGTGCCCTGGTAACTGGAGCAGCCACCTGGAGGCCCCCTGCCAGTGCTGAGATGCTTATGCCACTGAATCCAAAGACTTTCTACCCACTGGCCTGTGGTCGTCCTGCATTCAGCATCATTGCATGTGTTTCGTGACTCTGAAGGGGACTTTATAGATTGGTATGAGACATATGGGCAAATATCGGACTTATGGGCTTGGACTGGACTGGGTTGGGATGCTTTCTTAATGTACAATTGCCCTTTATATAAAACTCTCTCTTACACACATATGCGTGTCTATGGATTCGTTTCTCTAGTCTACCTGGACTAACACACCCTGCTAGCCTTTCCCTGTAGTTACCCTTCTCTCCTGCCCTCTTGACTCATCACTTCATCTTCTGAATTTCCTTCCTTCCTGCAGTCTTGGAACATGAGTTCACATCTCAGGGTAACTGTCCGCTGGCTTGGCCTCATGATCCTTCCCTCTTGACCTTCATTCGGAAGCAGTACTAGCAAGAGGCCTTGGACTCTCAGCCTCCTACTCAGACCTTGGTTTCTGGCTGTTCTAACATCATTGCCAGTTTCTGATTTGGAGATTGTTAAGCTTGGTTTTAAAGAGAAATAAAACCAGTGATGCTTATATGTGTAAGAAAAAATTTCTATCAGGAGGGAGACAAACTCACACAGCCACAGAAGCAGCCACAAGCCATGTCCAGCTCGTGTCTATGGGTTAGATGTTAAACTGGGGGCCCCTCCTGACTCATGCACCTGGTGGAGCCAGGGAAGCCGGAAGCAGGAAGAAGAACCAGGAAGCAGACTGGTGGAGGCTGTGGTAGCTACAAGATTGCATGTCAACTTGATAAATAAGCATAGGAGTGGAGTCTAGCCTGTCAGTCAGGTCACAGCCTGATACCTCCTTGTGAGTGTGGCCTTTTCATGAAGATTCTGGGAATATCCTCTCTGCCTCATCTTCCTGTTAACAAGTCACATGGAGACTTGCTGACCCCTGCAAGAGCACTGTCTATCTGCTTCACCTTCCTGTTGAAGAGCCACACTCGGAGAGTTGGAGGAGCCATGTGGAGAACTGCACCAACATTGAGATGCTTCCACCAGCATCGAATCCACAAGACTTTACACCCGCCGGCCTGTGATCTTCTTGCATTTTGCATTATTGCATGTGACTGCGAGAGTCTAAAGAAGGATTTTTTTGGACTAGTTTTTGGATATATGGGCTAATATTCGAATTATGTGTTTGATCTGGACTGGGCTGGGATGTTTTCTTAATATTCAATTACTCTTTGATGTAAAGCTCTTTCTTCTACACTTATGAGTGTCACTGGATTTGTTTCTCTAGTCCACCCAGCCTAACACAGAGGCCGAGTCGAATGAATCCAAGGTTGACAGGCAACAGTGGGTCACCAGCTCAAGTCCTAAGAAGCGAGACGCAGGATCTCAGCCAAGGGGAAAAATAAGGAGAAGGGGCAGGTCTCCACGGTACCTAATTATACATTTGAAATAGGCCATCCCCCCAAGGAGACATAATCAGGCTGAATAAGAGATTGCGCTCCACCCTAATCTTGCCACACTGCTCGCGACATAATGTTAGATCACGTTATAAGGTGTCAACCCCCTGAGGATCCTGGCCCAGCCAACTTGACACACAACCTAACGATTACAAAACCCCTCACACAGACATTCCCTGGCTGTCTCCCAATGCCATGGCTCGTGATAGCAAAGCAAAATCTTCCCTTCGCTCTGGACTTTTATGAACGGCCCCTCCCAAGGCCACACCTCCCTCCCTCTCCTCACTCACAGTGCTGGTCCAGCACCACGCAAGTAGCATGAGGGAATTTGTTCACGCCCTCCTAACACGGGCCTTTCAGGGGAGAAAAGCCTGCTTTTCAGGTTCCCTTGAAGCGCCTTCAATCCTAACTCGGTCCTTTGTGAGCGCATTCTCAGCCATGCTCTCAAGAGAACAGACTCCTGCTGCCAGTCAACACCCCTCAGAGGTGAGACTGCTCCGGTGGCCCATCCGCTCCCCCTGCTCAGTCTGTTTTCACAGCTTGACTGAAGCCCAGACCAGGCTGCATAGCACGCCGCCTCCTGGGGCTCGCGGGCTGTCTGCAAACTGCCGGTTGCGGTGGACTCCTGGCGACCTCACTCGCATACAAGTGTACCCCACAGGGGTCTTAGGGGCTGAGTTTTCAGAACTAGATCATGAGGGCTAGCTTCTGAGGTTGAATGAAACCTAGCTTCTGAGCTGCCTTTGGGTTGAATGAAACCCTTAGTCTTTCAGCTAGAAGCCAACAGAGCCGTGCTCACCACCTGCACCACCCAGGGAGTCCTGTGCCGTTGCTAGGGAGGGCCAGTGAGTTGCCATGGAGAGCACTGGTTGGTCTAGCTGGGTTCTCTGATCCAGAGATGTCCTGGTGGCTCTGTGAAGCTCCTTCCTTGCATGTTGATTTAGAGTCAAGAGTTCACCCGAGGGGCAGGATGCACCAGAAACAAAACAAACACCCCACTGCCATCCAGTACGTTCTGACTCAGCAGCCCCGTGAGTTTCCCCGTTTGAGTTTCCCCGGACTTATGGGAACAGACAGCCTCATCTTTCCCCCTCAGCCTGACTGGTGGGTTTGAACTACTGACCCTGAGATTAGGGACCCAATGCCTAACCCACAGTCCCCAAGTGTTGACTGTGCATTAACCAAGCCTTTTGTATGTGCAGATTTCAAGCTCCCCTAAGAAGTAGGCGGTATTGTTAGGTGCCATGAGGCCAGTTCCGGCTCACCACAATCTCTCGCCCCCACTGTTGTGGTTAGCCCCCGAGTCAAGCCATATCTTTAAGGGTCTGTCTTTTTTTTTCCGTTGCCCTTTAACTTTACCAAGAGCAGTGTCCTTTGCCAGGGACTGGTCTCTCCTGGTAACATGTCTCAAGTACATGAGACGAAATCCTCACTTCTAAGGAGCATTCTGGCTGTACTTCTTCCCAGATGGGTTTATCGGTTCTTTGGACAGTCCATGGTACTCTCCATCGTCTTCACCAGCGCTGGCATTCGGTGCATCGACTCCTCTTCAGTCTTCTTTGTTCATTGCCCACTGTCCCATGCATAGGAGCCCATTGACACTCCCACAGCTCGGGGCAGGTCCACTTTAGTCCTTAAAGGGACTTGCTCTTCAATACTTAAAGAGGCCTGTGTGGTTATTTGCCCAGGCAATGTGTCATTTGATTTCTTGACTGCTGCTTCCATGAACGCCGATTCTGTTGTCAGAGGGAGGATGTTAAAATACATATGGCAGGGCTGTGTTCCTCCTTGCCCCTCCCCTCGGAGTCAGGGGTCAGAGTGGGGCTCCGAGTAGAACGGTTGGGAAACATCAGACTATGGCCTGGAAGCCTGAGCTGTGGCCTCGTCTAGACCTTGATCAAACACCATCACCTTTAAAACCATCTGTACAACCTCCCAGATGCTTCCCCCAAAGAATTCTGTGCGCTCTGATTGACACCACGTGCCAATCTGATTGAGCAGCCAGTTAGGCATGCTCAGGGGACTCAGCTCACCTTCCTTTTCAACATTCTTTGAGTTCTGGGGGGAAAACGAAGTCTGAAGGGACCTGAGTGAGGCTGTAGGGTGGTTGTGATGAGGTTTCCCAGTGAGATGCCCACAGGTAACGTGACACGTGTAGAATGAGCAGGTGCATTGTTATGGTTGAAAAAAAAAATTCATGGGCCCAACTTTCCTGGTCTTTTTCTTACCTGTGCAGTTTTCAATTTAAGCTTTCAATCCTTTTTTAAAATTTTAAATAATTTTATTGGGGGCTCATCCAACTCTTATCACAATCCAGCCACCCAACATTTTGTCAAACACATTTGCATATTTGTTGCCAACATCATTTAAAAAACATTTCTTACTACTTGAGCCCTTGGTATCAGCTCCTCATTTTTCCCTTCCCTCTCCTGCCCTCCCTCTCTCATGAACCCTTGATAATTGATCAATTATTACATATTTTTTCATGTTTTAAAATGACTAATGTCTCCCTTCGCCCACCATCTTCCTAATAAGCCCCTCTGATGGTCCTGTGTCCTTCAAGGAAATTGATCAACCTTCCCCCAATGGAATTCAGAAAAACAGCCACCGTTGCCATCTGAGCGGACCGCCCTGCCTGGAATTCCACTGTGCCAGCAGAGCCCCGCAGGAGCCCGCTTTGATTGGACTTTCTCTCTCTCTCTCATTCTTTTTAGGCACCCTTAGAAGCTTAAGACACGTGGTATATTGACTGGGAGGATTTGTCTGCAGCAGTCCACAGACCACAAAGTCTTTTTTTTAACATTTTATTAGGGGCTCATACAACTCTTATCACAATCCATACATATACATACATCAATTGTATAAAGCACATCTGTACATTCTTTGCCCTAATCATTTTCAAAGCATTTGCTCTCCACTTAAGCCCTTTGCATCAAGTCCTCTTTTTTCCCCTCCATCCCCGCTCCCCCCTCCCCCATGATCCCTTGATAATTTATAAATTATTATTTTGTCATATCTTTCCCTATCTGACTTCTCCCTTCACCCCCTCACAAAGTCCTCTTGAAGCATGTTTTCTTTGGAATAAGCCTGTGTGTGTATGAAGGACATCATGCTTGGTAAAGTGGAGGGGCGGCGACAAAGAAAGGAAGTCACTCGACAAGACGGGTTGACATGGTGGCTGCAACAACAGGCTCACACATCAGAACAGCTGTGGGGCTGGCGCAGGCCGGGCAGTGTTTCATTCTGTGGCGTGTAAGCAGGGTCGCTCTGAGTCGGACAGGACAGGGCAGCCCCAGCCCCGAACACCAAGACCTGTGAACTGGATTCCTTCCAGCTGTGCTTCTCAACCTTGCTCAGGCCGTGACCCTTATGTGGTGGGGACCCCCAACCAGGAAATTATTTCTGTTGCCACTTCATCACTCTAAGTTTGCTACTGTTATGAATTGTCATCTGATAGGTAGGATGTATTTTCATTGTTACAAATTATCATAATTAAAGCATAGTGATGGATCACAAAACAATATGTAAGTATATATTGTGACACATGTATGTGTTTGCCGATGCTCTTCGGCGACACCTGTGAAAGGGTTGTTAGACCCCCCCCCCCAAGGGCTTGCGCCCCACAGGCTGAGAACGACTGCCTGACAGCACTACTTTTGGACTCAGGCTCTTGTCTATCTTACTGGGTCTGTTTTTCCAGGAGCGCCGACTAAGACAAGCACCTGTGTCATAGGGCTTTGAACGTCATCTCAGCGGATTAGGAAGGGGAAGCATGTATCGGGTGAGGCATGCCAACTGCAGCTGCACCCAAGGCCCCTCCTGGGTGGGGACAGTGCTTCTGGGTAGGGCCAGCATCACTCAGGCCCGGGGCAGTGCCTCACAGAGGTACCCATGATTCATTTTCTGAATTTGTGATCACAACCCGACCCCCAGGGCTCTGAAGCAAGCCCAAGATTGTAAGATTGTGTTGGGTGGGCAGGGGTGGGGAACATCAGGGGACATGTCTTCTTTAGAAGTCGCTGTGCTGTCCTTGAGCCTGGGTTTTTCAGAGAGACCCTGTCACGGGGGGCGGGGGGGGGGGCTTGCCCAAGTCCCACACACCCTTTCTGGAGCACTAAATGAAACGATTACTAATTGCCAGGCAAAATGAACAGAGCTCACCGAATATATCACATGTACACACCGTTACAAGAAACAGGAGGAAAGAGGTCAGTCAAATGGGTCATACGGCCAAGATCAGAGAGAGTGCAGAGTTCAGGAACAGTAAAAGCAGCCAAATAAAGTAAAATGATAGTCATCCAGGGAGCACTTATTTGAAAAGGAATCAAATCGTGTCTTCTTTAAGACCAGTTATTAAAATAGAGAACCCTGCCTGGAACAAGTAGCTGTCTCACAGGGTTTCGAGCTTCATCGCCATCTCTTAGGATGACGTCAGGGGAAGTATGTAAAGTTCACATGAGCCACGGCACTTTTCCTCTTGGCGACTCCAGCGCCCTCCGCTATCAGGAACCACACGGTAACTACCTGGACCCAGCATGACCAGCCAAAGACTTCAGCGAAATCAAATGGTCGCTGATGTCCCTCACCCTGGGAAAGCCACAGTGCCTAAGACAGGCACACATGGAAAACTAGCCAGCACATACCAGCCCACACCAGATGTCATTTTTGCAGTTGGATTTAGAACCCCTTGGGTGGTGGCCAGACTCCTGGCTTTGTTACGTAGCTTAGCCTAGGGAATTGGGAAGTCCATTTACACATGCCCAGGAGAGCCAGCAAAGGACAAAAGCTGGATTTTCCCGCCGGTGGGCCCAGATGGGCGTTACACCTGGAGCAGCCCACATGGGCCAGGTGACTGCAATTCAGCCAATGGGATCAACCTGGGGTCGTTCACCACGCCTCCCCCAGGGACCCTTGAAAAGGCAGGGACTGAGAGGGAGAGGGGTGTTGTCTTGGCTTGGCTTGTATTGCTTGGGTGGTCCTGGTCCTCTTCGTGGGAGGAGAGAGATCCTTGCGTGACCTGGAGCAGTCTCTGCCAGGCCGCATGGTCAAAGGAATCCTATGGGTGCCGCGTAAAACCTGATGCTTCTTTTAACTTTCATTAAATTCACTTGGATCACGAGCCCGGCTTCAGCGTGAAATCTTTCTCGTGCGGAGCCAAGGACCGAGGTTGGAATCTAGCCCGGAGAGAGAGACCTTACAGCTTCAGCAGGATTGAAAACTCACTGGCTGGGGGACAGAAACATGAACCTGAACACATACTTGCAAGACACAGCCAGTCTGAGAAGAAAAATTCCTCAAGAAGACAGTGCAAGCCACACACGAACAGAATGAAACTGGGCAGGGTGACTGCCAAGCCCAAGGCTTGGTCTGCTGTGGGTTTTTCACCAGAGAATGAATAATGATAAAATAGATATTTTTAAAAAAATAAATTAAACAAGAGGGAAATAAATGACAGGCAGAAAACAGGTGCCCCTTTGATCATCAGCAACAGAGTGGGAAACAGGTTCTCTGGGCTTAGGCAGCAGGGCATGCTGACCACTAGAGCATGCTGACCCAGAGGGGACACCCCAGAGCAGCATTGGCTCTCCCAGTGTGCAGGACCGATATTGACTAAACCCTTGCAGCTCCACAGGTAGGGATCAGGACTCAGCTACATTGTTATTTTGTTTCCCTCTCTTCTCTATATCCTCCCCCACGCCCCCCACCCCCGCACAGTCTCAGTGGGCTTACTTTTAAAATGTTTTGCTCCTCTTTGTCTCTTTCCTGTTCTCTCACACTCCACTGTTGATCTCCAGACCACTCCCCTCAGCCTAGGGCCTTTATGCCTGTGCCACACCCAGCTAGGTGAACTTCACCCTGTGCAGCTAGCCCAAAGCTTGGGAAAGCCCTGCCGACATCCACCAGGGGATACTCCGCCCAAATTCTTACCAGGGAATTCCTGCCTGTGTGCCTGGGGGCCTAAGGCAGCTCGGCGAACACTAGTCAACATTCCAAGCTGCTGCAGGAACCTCTGCCCAGTCTGCAACACCAAAACTGACAACCCACCAGCCTTCTGGGGCACTCCCCTGAGAGGGAAGCCACAGGAGGATAAAGTGGCAGGTTAATTCCATAGTGAAATTAGCTGTAGGCAGTTCGAAGAAGCACTCCAACAAGTCTCCCAGGGAGAGCCAGTGCTCTTCGACTCCCTGGAAAATGGCACGTGGTCCCTCTAAAACAACGCAATGCAAACGGCCATCAGCCCCAAAGACCTCAACGAAAAAGCAGGAGAAACAAAAGGCAATGGCAGAAGATGCCTTAACATAACGACATGCATAGAAGAAGCAGCCATTGAGCTGCCATAGAAAGAAATGTTCAGAAGGCTGCTTGGAGTCCTACAGGATATGAAGGAAACAATTCAGAAAAAAGGATGAAATGATAGAGGAGATAAAGGCCATACACCAAAGGGAAATGCAGGAGCTTAGGGAGGAGATGACAAAAACCAGTAGCAGAAACACAGACTTTGAGAATCGACTGGAGGAAGCAGAGAACTGCACCAGTGATTTGGAGGATAGCCAAGCAGACTTTAACAAATGCAAACAAAAATCTAGTAAGATCGTGAAGAAAACCTAAGAGCTATATCTGATGCTATGAAGTGGAACAACATTTGAATTATTGGCTTACCCAAGGAAGACACAACAAAGAAGTCATCTGCAAAAATATTGAGAGAATTCTTGAATGAAAACTTCCCCAGTTTAATGAATGAAAACCAGGCAACTATTCAGGAGGCTGAAAGAACACCAGCTAGACTGAATCCCAAGAAGAAGTCACCAAGGAACATAATAGTTAACTATCCAACTTTGAGGAAAAGGAGAAAATTATGAGAGCAGCTAGGGAAAAACAAGCAATCATATAAAAAGGTTCCCAAATAAGAATATGCTCAGACCCATCAGCAGAAACTATGAAGAAGAGTGGAGTAACATATTCCAAAAATTTAAGAAAAACAACACAAACCCAAGAATACTCTACCCAGCCAAATTATAGCTCAAGATAGATGGAGAAATAAGAGTCTTCCCAGACAAGGAAAAACTCAAAGAATACGTTAGAAGAAACCCAGCCCTACAAAAGATGCTTGCCGACCCAGTATGGGCAGAAGAACAACACTCACAAAGCATAAATAAGAGACTGCCACATAGAACAACCCCCCCACCGCCCTCCAGAGGGCAACAAAGAGAAAAAAGACCCCAAGATAACTGGCTTAAGGATGGAAAGAAGTCAAGAATGATATACACATACACATGCACAACACACTAATGAGAAAGGAAAGTAGGAAAACACCCGACACAAAAGGTATAAGATGACATCACAGAGTCTGAAGATGGAGATAATAACCCTGAATATCAATGGCCTGAACTCAGGCATTAAAAGACTTATACCAGCAGACTGGCTTAGAAAACACAACCCATCAATCTGCTGCCTAGAGGAGACACATCTCAAGGCTACAGACAAAAAATAGGCTGAGAATCAAAGGCTGGAGAAAGGCACACCAAGCAAACAGCAATTCAAATAAAGCAGGGGTTGCAATCCTAATCTCAGATAAAATTGACCTCAAAATTCAAACCATAAAAAGATATAAGGAGGGATATTATCGAATGCTCAAGGGAATGGTAGACAAAGAACCAGTAAGCATTGTAAACTTATATATTCCCTGAATAAGAGACCCTCTGAATATGTCAACCAAACACTCCCAAAGATGAAAAAAGATCACAGCTTCAGCAATTATACTGGGTGACTTCAATACATTTTTCTCTGAGAAAGATAGATCACAGGACAAGAAACTCAACAGGGAGACGAGAGATCTAAACACTACAACTAGACAATTTGACCTAATAAATATTTACAGAGCTTTTCATCCAAATACAAAATATTCGCATTCTTCTCAAGTCCTCATGGCACATAATCAAAGAGAGACCACATACTGGGGCATGAGGCAAATCTACATAAATTTAGGCATATTAATATCATACAGACCTCTTTCTCTGACCACTCTGTGATAAGGCTGGAAATCAACAAAAGGAAGACAAAGAAAACAGGAGCAAACAACTGGAGGATGAATAACTCTCTACTGCAAAAGGAGTGCGTACTGGCACAGATCAGAGATGAAATTAGGAAATTTCTAGAAACCAATGAGAATGAGCACACGATATGTCAATACTTATGGGTCACAGCAAAGGCAATTATCAGAGGAAGTTTCATAGCAACACAGGCACACCTGAGAAAGGAAGAAAGACTCATGACTGATATGCTGGCACAAAATTTACAACAACTAGAGCAGAGTCAGCAGGACAATCCTACTAATAGCAAAACAAACCGCATGGTATTGGTACAATGACAGATACTCAGACCAATGGAAAAGAAATAAAAAAGAAATAAAACCCAGAAATAAAATCATCAGCATACAGACAATTGATCTTTGATAAGGGCCCCAAAAATATCCAACAGGAAGCACATGCCCTCTTTAACAAGTGATGCTGGAAAAAAATGGATATTTACCTGCAGAAAAATGAAACAAGATCCTTATCTCACTCCATGCACAAGAATAAACTCAAGGTGGATCACAGACCTTGAAGTTAAACCCCAAACTATTAGGGGCATCAATGAGGGAATTGGGACCACCCACCTTGAGAACTTTGGCAGAGGGAATACATAGGCTATCAGAAATAGGGAAGGACACAAACACAGAGGAGACATATACCCAGGAGAGGCAAGAAACAAACCAAGGCCAGACATCTGTGCTTCGATGTTCATTGCGGTACAATTCACAATTGCAAGGAGTTGGAAACAACCCAAGTTTCCATCAGCTGATGAGTGGATTAAGAAGCCGTGGTATTTACATAAATGGAGTACTTATGCATTGCTAAAAAGCAGTGATGAACATATGAAGCACATGGCTGCATGGGAAGAACTGGAGGAAATCATGCTAAGCGAAATAAATCAAGCACAAAAGGACAAGTACAACATGAGTCTGCTGAGGTAAACTTAAAAAAATTGATAAATGCAAAAGTGGCATAGGGAAAATGCTACTGTATACAAACATTCTTGGGGTGAGGACCAGGTAATATGGCAGGGACCAGACCAAATACAGGAATACATACGGTAGACAACTAAAAAGGAGGTGGGGAAAGAAAAAAATAATAATAAAAAGGAAATGGGTAGCAGGGGCACAGGGCACTAACCCACCCAAGGGGAGGGTATTGTTTATATCTCCACAGGGAAAAAGGGACCAGACTTCAACCAAGTGCTCGAAAAATGTGAATGCAACATGCTGGCATAGAGTAAGGTGAGCATCTCCAGGGCCAAGGGCAGTACTCAGATCTTTATATATGTGAGGCAAGACTTTTTCTCAACTATTCGTTTTGGCTTTTTTTCTCGTGTCCTGGGCAGCAGCAGGGCCTCAGAGCACATCCTCAGTGGCAGGGGTGACTCAGACACAGCAGCCCTGAAATGACCAAAAGAAATGTGAAAATGGACATCTTACTGGGGAGCAGTGCTGATAAGCTATAGTGTGAGGGACAGGATTTGAGTTCTTCCCCTACACTGTGTGTGAGTGCGTGAGTGTGTGTGTGAATGTGCATGCCCGAGCACCTGAAGGTGAGCCTTAGACATGAGCAGATGTAGTTGGATTTCTTATTTGGCAAGATAAGGGCTCAGGGTCAAAATTAAGTTGATTTACATTGCCAAAGCAGTGGAGTATGTGGAACTGTCGAATAAGGTCAACAGAGATGGAATATGATGCAGCCACTCTGGAAGAGCTTGGCAGTTTTTATAAACACACACACTCACCTGTCTTACCACGTGACCCAGCATTTTCTGCTCGGAGGCATTCACTCACAGGAAATTAAAACAGTTACCCACACCAAAGCTTGTTCGTGAATGCTCATGAGGGCTATGGACACCTTTCCCTGGCTGGAAGCCTTTCCCGACAGGAGCGTGGGTAGACAGATGAGATTTCAGTAGGAAGAGAGTGAACCCCCGACCTACAGGGCGGGTGCGTCTCACAGACATTAGCCTGAGGGAGGTTGCACCCGGGGAAATTCCTAGAAAAGACGACAGGAATCTGGAGTGACTGAAAGCAGATCAGAGGGCCTGGGGCTGGGGCAGAATTGCCGGCAAAGGGCAGGAAGAGACTCTGGTGGGAGGGGCTCTTACACCAGCCTGCACCTCCCCTGGACTGGTGGTTACGCTCATGCACCTGCTTCTCAGAGCCATCTCACTGTGCGCCAAAGTAGGAGGGAGCTTGAAAAATCTCGCGGAGAAATCCGTGGAGTTTTTAAATTCTGCTTTTCCATGAACTTCTGGAAGCCCACTCTCCAGTGCATTTTATTCTGCATCAATTTTACCACACTTGAGCTGCTGGAGAGACAAGGAAGAGACACCTTATCCACTACAAGGACGGTGCCATTGACCCTGTTAGGTAGCTTAGCTTAGGGAATTGGGAAGTCCATTTACGCATGCCCAGGAAAGCCAGCAAAGGATAAAGCTGTATTTTCCCGCCAGTGGGCTCAGATGGTCATTACACCTGGAGTAGCCCACCTGGGCCAGGTAACTGCACTTCAGCCAATGGGATCGACCTGGGGTCGTTCACCATGCCTCCCCCGGGAACCCTTAAAAAGGCAGGGAGAGGGTCTTGCTTGGTGGTCTGGTCGTGGGAGGAGAGAGATCCTGCGTGACCTGGGGCAGTCTCTGCCAGGCCGCATGGTCAAAGGAATCCTATGGGTGCCATGTAAAACCTGATGCTTCTTTTAACTCTCATTAAATTCACTTGGATCACGAGCCCGGCTTCGGTGTGAAATCTTTCTCATGCGGAGCCAAGGACCCAGGCTGAAATCCAGTCCCGGAGAGAGAGACCTAACAACACCTCATACGACCTTGGCAAACTTGCCGTTGTTGACGGTCCTTTTTTGCAGATCAGGGATCAAGACTCCAAGGAAGCCACTGGGATCGGATACAGGAGCTTCCTCCCACCGTGTCCTGCTTTGGGTGGGACGATGCAGCCTCCCACAATGCACATCTCCACTACAGGCCCAGACATGCTTTATCACCGCCTTTGTACAGGGCCCCCTCTGCTCTCACAGCACCAAGAGCAGTGTCCATTCCAGGGATGCAGGAAACCTGGGCCATCTCAACCTGTGGGTCACGACCCCTTTGGGGGTCCAGCGACCCTTTCACAGGGGTTGCCCGATTCATAACAGTAGCAAAATTTCAGTTAGGAAGCAGCAATGAAAATAATTGTATGGTTGGGGAGTTGCCTCAACATGAGGAACTGTATTAAAGGGTCGCAGCATTAGGAAGGCTGAGAACCACTGATCTAGGAGATAAAGGTTGTGGGTAGACAAAATTCTCTGTAAAGGGTCATTGTGTCTCTGTGGAGGTGGCATTTTGGGCACTGGGAGCAGATGCGACAGGGACATTTCCATGAGCCACTTGACTTCTGTAGCTCATGCAAACCCAGTGTTTGCCCCTGGGCTGGCCAGGAAGCCTGCTGCTTCCTCATCCTCTCTCTTCTGTTGACCTGAGCTGAGAGATGCTGTCACACCCACCAATAGAACCTCACCCTCTTTCTTTCTCATCGTCATCACCAGCCCTCCCTGTCCAAGGTAAGCCACCTCATTCACCCCCCCACCCATTCATTTATGCAAGACCCTGTGTACCAGCCAGAGCACTGGGGGCTGGGGATCCAAAGGCGATAATATTCCACACCAACACCCCCTGCCATCAACTGGATTCTGACTCAGAGGACCCTGAAAGACTAAATCTTTACCGAAGCAAACAACTTCATTATTTTCCCAAAGAGTCAATGCTGGGGTTTGAACCATCAACCTGTGGTTGGCAGTCCACCGTTGACCCCATGGTACCGCCATCAGAGCTTCTTTAGAAAACACGAGTCCTGCCCAGACACTGGGGCCATCTTGAAGGAGCTCTAGTGATGTAATGAGGAGTCCTAGTGTCCCCTGGTTAGTCATGCGGCTGCTAACCACAGCCAGAGGTTTGAAACCACCAGCCACCGTGCAAGAGAAAAATGAGGCTTTCTATTCCCATCAAGAGTTACAGTCTTGGAAACCCAAGCCCACAGGGGCAGTTCTACCCTGTCCTAGAAGGTCGCTCAGTGTAGGAATTCAATCGATGGCAATGAGCTTTGGAGAGTGGTATCGTAGTGGGGTTTGGTTTAAATTAAGAATTTGGGGGGTTGGTTTAAATTAGTATTTGCAACTGCTGTTATAATGATGATAATAGCAATGTTGCGTTGGTCCAAGAATCATGGTGTCATGTGACACCACACACAAGCAAACATTGTCTGACCCTGTGCCATTCCCATGTCCGTTAACTGGCTCTTGGGCTTTGTGCTCTGTAGCGTTTTAATTGGCTGCGTTTTAGAAGTAGCTTGCCAGTCCTGTCTTTGTCTGGAAGCTTCACTGAATCCCGTTCACCAGCTCGGCAACATGCAAGCCCCGACTGACAGACGGGTGGTCGGTGCACTGTCAGGGAGTGGAACCCACGTCTCCCACCTGGAAGAATTCTGCCTCAGACCCATCTAGGCCTCACAATAATAGAAATAGCACCTACCATCTCGTGCCAGGGGACGGGCCTGTCCTTTGTATGGGGTGAGTGCTTTGGGAATGTCTGGCCCTTGGTCTTAGGAGCTCAGGTGGTCTGGAGTGGAGAGGAGGAAAGCGACCTGCAATTTGAGTCCCAGGGTGCTGGGTGCTGCCCTGTGAAAGCTGCTGTCCTTGCCTCTCCGCCCTTGCTGGGCAGGGACTGGGTGGCTGCTGGGCTGTCAGGGCCCCTGCAGGGGTGGCGCTTTCTGAGCTGAGATTGTCAGCTCCCCCGCACCCCCAGAGAGTGGCCTGCAGAAGCACAGAGGCCTCTGTCTCTGAGGAGAGGACAGCTGAGGTCAGTCCTGCACAGGAGGGGACTGTGCCAGGACATTATTTCCAAGCCAGTCACAGCCCCTCCCATCTGTTCATTGAAGCAGGGGAACTGCTGAGAGCCCTGTGCTGAGAGCCTCAGGGGAGAGCATGCAGTGGGGTGGGGGTAAGAAAAAGGAGCCCCTTTTGGCTTTGGTTTCCGACAGCTGAGCCCTTAGCTCTTAGGGGGACAGAGGGGTTCTAGGCATAAACAGGATGTGAGGGGACAAAGGGAGGCTGACCTGCTGGGACTTCTGGTTCTCAGAGAAAAAGGCCTTTAGTCTGTGTGCAGCCTCGCAGCCTGGGGCGGCCCGGGCAGCCTAAAGCAGGGCTGCGGGGTCCATCCTCTGCCTACCATGTGCCTTTCAGTGACCTGCTGCGTGTCCTGCTGTCCCGTGACGTCCTTATTCCTGCTCTGGGAGCGGCAGCGTTCTCCTCTGTGCAATGGATGTAAGGCTAGCATTTCTGCGGGCTGCGGTCCTGGTGGTGCTGGGGGCGGGGCTGGGGTGGGGCAGGGCGGGGCTTAGTCTGGGTAGACTAGAGAAACAAATCCAGAGACACGCATATATATGTAAAAGAGAGTTTTATATCAAAGAGTAATTGTATATTAAGAAAACATCCCAGCCCAGACCAGATCAAGTCCGTAAGTTTAATAGTAGCACTATGTGTGACATCAGTCTATAAATTCCTCTTCAGACTAACGCAAGACATGCAATGACTCCGAATGTAGCAAGACCACAGGCCAGTGGGTGGAAAGTCTTGTGGATCCGATGGCTGTGGAAGCATCTCAGCGCTGGCGTGAGGCTTCACATGGCTCTTCCAGCTCTAGGGCTCTGGCTCCATCAGTGTAACTCCACGTGGCTTGTCAACAGAAATGTCAATCACAGAGAGAGAGTGTGTGTGTGTGTGGTCTCCAGGGAGCTATTATTTCGCACAGCCAAATGCAACCTGATTGACTCCACCCTTCACAAGTTGATAGATGACTGTGACAGTAACAGCCACAAGGGGTAATATGGCACAGCCTAGCCTACCTTTTCCCCTCCAGCCACTCCCTCCCTTGCTCCTGTGCCCTCTGAGGACCCAGTCTCAGCTGGCCCTGCCTCTGCTCCTTCCCTGTGCCCCCTTCCTTCTCCCTAGCCGCCACACCAAGCCCTAAGATGTCGTCCTCCCTGCCCTTGCCTTGTGAACTCTTCAAGGTTGTGGTCCCTGGACAGGCACACCTGGGGGATATGGTGGGGCCGGTCCCATACCACAGCAATAAAAGGAGAATTGTGACCAAGAGAGCCACATGCATGTTCCCGCCGACACGGTCTCTTCAATGTGCAATGGCGCGACGGCAAGCCGGAGGTTTGTGAGAATGATCGGCACGTGGTGCAGAGGCACACAGGGAGCACAGCGGATGGAAAAGCGACGCCGACAGCCCTGCTCCACGCAAACCAAGGTGCTCAACATGCAAATCCGCTCCACGAAGCAGGTCTGAAGCCGGGGCGCTTGTTTTCTTCCGTTTCAATCGTCTGCACCGAAGCCCGGGACGAGTGTATTTGCTTAGTGAAATGGGCCTGTGTGGGTAGGAAACAAGAGCTGGGGCGCAAGGAAGACACACCCTGAGCTGCCTCTGCCCTGCGGGAGACTGAGCCCAGCTGGCACCTCACCTGCGCCATGCCTGCCCTGGCGCTGCTGCGCTCGCTCCCCACAGCAGGTGAGGCCGGCGGGCCACGTGGGCAAGGGCACCCCTAGCTCATGGTTCTTGCTCAAGGTTCCCAGATGTTGAGGTTGAAGGGGATAGGAAGGTGGTGGGGGACGGTGTGAGAGCGGTGAGAGAAGTTGGGCGCATCCCTGTTTCCAGCCCTTAGCGCCGGGCTCGCCCTGTCCTACAGATCAAGCACCCAGGGTCAAGCACCAGGCTGACTGCTCTGCAGAGTCATTTCACTCCTTCGTGGCTTCATTTAATCAACCACGACTTGTTCTAGTACTCTGGGAACCCTGGTGGCGAGTGGGTTAAAGCGTTGGGCTGCTAACTGCAGTCTCGGCCACTCACAGGCGCAGTTCTAGGCTGTCCTATAGGCTCACTGGGAGCAGCATGGACTTGATGTCAGTGAGTTTTGAGTGAATGATATACTCACCTTGGCTCAGCGGTAGGATGCCCACCTTCCATGCAGGAAGCAGGTCTGATTCTTGACCCTCGTCCCTCCTGTGCCGCCACCAACACACATATGTTAGTGGAGGGTTATCCTCCAGAAGAAGGGGAGCCCCGAGGAAAGGCCTGCTGGTCTGCCTCTGGGTCCCCGAGAGCTGGATGGGGACTGAATGGCTGCTAACAGCGACAATGCACTGCACCTGGTAGAAACAGTGCCAGGCTTTTCAGAGGTCCCTGCATTCTAGCTATGGGTTAGAGGCGGCTGGTAAGAAGACACTCAGAATGTCATACGTGCTGTATGGCGGTGTCGAAATGAAGGAAGTAATCAAAGACACCGGGAGGTGGGCCGGGTGACAGGTGCTGCCCTGTGCAGGGTTCTTTGGGTCAATGAAGGCCAGGGAGTTCTGATAAGTAAGATGTGAGCAGAGCCTGAAACTGAGCAAAGAATTGAGTGAGGGAGGGTCTTACTGCCCAGGGTTCTCTTGGGGGAAGCAGGGCCTCAGGGCTCTGGTCAGGGATGGGGATTCTAAGTGCATTGGCACCTGTGGGAATGAGGGCGTGAGGAATGCTCTGGAAAGCTCCTGCTGGCCATGGGGTAGGACAGGTATTAAGCTAACCCAGAACAGAAGCCGAGTGGCCTGCCAGCCCCTGTTGTCCATCCAGACTTGACTTGGAGCAGTGGGCAGTAGGCTTGGGGAGAAAAGGGCAGTTTCAAGGTGGCTGCTGATGGGGAAGCAACAGGCCTCGATGTGGCATTGGCTGCCGAGAGTGAGACGAGGCGTGGGGTAGGCCAGGGAAGACCAGCCTCCTGGGGTGGCACATGAGCTGCTCAGAGAGCTCAGAGGAGGAGGTGGCTGGTGGCTCGGCGGCATGTCCCACATAGAGACACGGAGCTCAGGATGGCTCTGAGAACCACTGGCGTAGAGATGGTGCTCAATGCCAGGGCCGCAGGAACAGAGCTCTTCCAGCCGGAGACTGGGCCACAGATCAGAAAAGCAATTGCGTGGGTCACAGCCAGTCACCAAGTAGAAGAAAATCGGAGCAGAACACAGAGTGATCCTAGGGAACCGGTGAGCAACAGCGAGTGCTTTCTGTCCTTCTCTGCTGCACAGCCATCCTCCTGGGGTTTGTGACAGCAGGCAGCATCTTTGAGCCTGGTGAGTATGATGGCGAGGCGTCTGACGCTCTGACGAGTGCCTGGCCAGCCCTTCACCCGCCACCCCTAACCCCCCGCCACTGTGCACACCCTTCTCACTCCGCACGGCTCTCGGGCCCCCGAGCTGTCTGTTCACTCTTAGAGCTAGCGCCCCACTAGGACTCAGCAGCCCAAGGACTGACTGGAACTGCCCCATGCAGTTTCTGAGGCTGCAGTTCCTGACATGGGCAGACAGCCTCATCTCTCGCCCACGGAGTAGCTGGTAGGTTTGAACCGCCCCCCAGTGCTTAACCCACTGCATACTACGCCATCCCAATAGCTCTTTCTTTCCCTCTGCAGCCCTCACAGACAGGAGCTGGGCAGGGCCTGGTAACTTCTGATCACTTCCTCATCAGTGACCCCATGTCAGTGACATCAGTGACATGGGGTCACTGATGAGGCAGGAGCTGGACATTGAGTCTTGGGCTTGGTGTTGGCTCCTGGGAAAAGTCTTGAGTCACTCATTCATGACTTTCTTCCATCATGCACTCATTCATTCATTCACTCAGCAACCTGAGACCCCTTCTGATAGGCTTGGTATTGTCCCAGCACTGGATGATCATGATGAATGAGACTTGATCTCTCTTCCCCAATTTCCTAGACCTGAGGCAGAAAGCAAAAGACCCTTTCCCTGGTGGAGGTTGGGGGGTGTTTCAAACATCCTCACTGGTTCTTCCCCACAGA
Organism: Tenrec ecaudatus; assembly: GCF_050624435.1. NCBI lineage: Eukaryota > Metazoa > Chordata > Mammalia > Afrosoricida > Tenrecidae > Tenrec > Tenrec ecaudatus. The sequence goes on along the minus strand of NC_134530.1, from coordinate 191,939,964 downwards.
GATCCCGCTCTTTCACCTTAGCATGGGCCTGGGTAGAGCTATATTTAAAAAGTGCTCCAGGTGATTTTAACATGCACCCCAAATTTTAAAACCCAGCTCCAGGGACCTTGGTCCTACCCTTTCCACTAGATGGACTTGACCAAGCCATGCATCTTTGTGGCTCAGTGTCCCTACTTGTCAGATGGTCACTGTGAGTGATCGCTCCTGTAGGGGGGTCTCTAGGAGACCCGGGGCACCCTGGGCTCCGGCTGAGTGCATCCTTGTGTTTCGCTTGGTTGGGGCAGACAGGAAGCCACAGGGGAAGGGGTGGGGAGCTGAGAGGGCAGAAGAGAGGCCAGAGGAGCAAACTGTGGGAGCTGCTTGGGGACTAGGGTCAGGCCACCTGGTCATTGCAACTCTTCGCCCCAGCCCTGCAGCTCTTTAGCAACAGCAACAAGACCTTCACTCGGGTGGAGAAGGCACGGAGCTGGGAGGAAGCTCTGCGCTTCTGCCGGCAGGTCTACACCGACCTGGGTGACCTGCAGAGCATGGACAGCGTGGGTGCCCTGATGTCCATCTCCTCCTCTCTGGGCCTCACCGAGGCCTGGATCGGCCTCTTCTTCAATGCGCGCACGAATGGCCTGAGCTGGTCCAGTGGCTCCCCCTTCAGTGTCCTGCAGTGGATGGAGCTGCCTGCCTTCTCGGAGGGCCTCTGTGCCACCATCTTCTCCTACCCCCCTTACTTAGGGGCCGCCTCCTGCACGGAGCAGAAGCCCTTCCTCTGCTACTACGGTGAGTGAGTCCAGCCGTATGCGGGGGGCGGGGGGGGGGGTTGCAGCGGGAAGGGCAGAGAAAGCCCCGGTCTTTGCGTTGTCAGGGAATCGAATGACTGCCTGGGCCTTCCTTGGCCGTCATTCGATGGACTTACGTAGATTGCCTGGCCTTTATGTCTGCAGCACTGCTGTGGGTTTGAACCGCCAACCTTGGGGTCGCCTGCTGAGTACAAACCATGTATGCCACTCGGGGCGGTAACTGACCTTTGCTTCACCACTGCTGTCTGTGGTTGTACCTTCCTCCTCTGCCAGCCCCAGTACATCCCCTAGAACCCCGTCAGAGTAAGCGGTAAATCAGGGTAAAGGGTCCTCGATGGCCCCTTTCTGGCAATTTAGGATCTGAGGAAAGAGGGCATAAAGGGGACCTAGTGTGCTCTTTCCCACCCCACCTAAAGCACAACATGTCTCTGAGGAGGTAGGGGGTGGGGCGGGGGGAAGCAGCCAGGGGTGGCAGTCAGCTCCTTGCCCGCTGGCTGCCCTCTCTGCCCAGGCAGTGGTGGCGTGAAGGTGCTGGGATCACAGGGGTGGGGTGGCAGCAGGGATTTGGGGGGTAGGCGGCAGCTCTGGACTAGATGGCACATGTCTGGTATGAGGTTCCAGTTTCTGCTTTTCTCCCATTGGTCAAGGTTTTAGCCCAACACCCTCTGTCCTCCATTAAAAAAAAAATCCCAAACCCATTGTCTTCGAGTCTATTCTAACTCTTAGTGACCCCAAAGGACACAGTGGAACTGCCCCTAGGGTTTCCCAGGCTGTCAGTGCTTATGAAGCCAATGGCCATATCTTCCTCCTGTCGCTGGTGGGCTCGAACCACCAGCCTGTGGTTAGCACCGAGGACTAAGCAGTGCCTGGCAGGCTCATCTATCCAGACAGGTGCTGCGTTGGCTGCTGAACGGATGTCATTCCCTGGGGGTAGGGCCTTTCCAGCCATGCCTTGGTAGCTCTGGCCGCAGCAGAAGGTCTGGACCTTAGCCGGGTGTGATGTGCGGTCCTGTCCCTGTCTTGCAGACCCCGCCGTGGGCCACCGCGCCTTCCCAGAGCCCTCACTCAGCCTGACGACCACCTCCAAGCCAGGTACACAGCGTTCCATTTGCCTCTCACACTGCCCGGGAATCCCTGCACAGGGCCCCTTCGCTTCCCCACCTTCTGCCTTACTGCTTGTCCTGAGGGGTCTCGGGCCCCACTGCCCCCAGCCGAAGCCCAGGGAGGGGACCAACACCTCTGTGAGGCAGGTGGGTCCAGAAGGGGATGTGCCTGCTCAAGGTCTCACAGTCTTGGCTGTGTCCCTGTGTTCCTGGTGCCCCGTCAGAGAGACCTGGGGGAAAGGGTTCCACGTGTCCATCTGGTGTGAGGAAATTTGCTCTCAACCCATGGGAAGCTAGTGCCTTGGAACTAAGCCCCTCCCTAAAAACAAAACAAAACAAGCTCCACATCTGGTACAAGCTCCAAGAACATATCTTTTATGGGCAGTGACTCGCGTCCATCTATGCTGTTGAGGGCGTGTTCTGCAGGCTTGGAGGGACACTGTCCATCCAGGCTTCCCCGGCAGGCCAGCGTCCACTGACTGTGGCCTCACCTGGGTCAGCCTCACAGCCTCCCTCAGCCTCATCCCTAACATGAGGCTCATAGAGTAACTTTTCTGGATGACCCTGAGGATTCAGGAAGATGGCGTCTGCCCCAGGCACAGCTCAAGGCTGGCTTGAACAAGCCAGGTGCTTGTGAAAGGCTAATGAGGGGTAGCTTGTTTGTTTGACAATGGCTTTCCCATTGACACTGAGTCGGTCTGACTCCTGGCAACCCTATAGGACAGAGTAGAACCGCTCCACAGGTCTTCCAAGGCTGTCAATCTTTGAGGGACTAGAAAGCTTCACCTGGCCCCAAAGGAGAGGCTGGTGGGTTTGAACCACTGACCTTGTGGTGAGCAGTCCAATGTTTCCCTGACCGTGTCACCAGAGCTCCTTCAATCAGGTTTAGTGGAGGAAGTACTAGGTGAGTCTAGGAGCCTTGGGAGGCATAGTGGTTACATATTGGACTGCTAACTCTAAAGTTAGCAGTTCAAAGCCACCAGCCCCACCGAGGGAGAAAGAGGAGGCTTTCTATTCCCATAAACAATGACAGTCTTGGAAGCCCTCAGGGGAAGTTCTCTCCTGTCCTATAGAGTTGCTATGACTCAGAACCAGCACACAGTAGGTAGTTTGGTTTGTGGTTTACTAGACAAATCTGGAGGGGCTCAGGTGAACAGACACCTTTTTGGAGGTGATTTGTATGTGAGGATTTGACTCCTACTTCTATAAATAGGGGTGTTTATTTTAGCTGGGTCTCTGGAATCAGTAGCTCAGGTCATGGCCACAGGCTGTGAACAGTGTTTTTTCAAACTTCCATGGTGTAAAATTAGGTGTGTGGCTGCGATGGAGCAGCTGAGGCCGGGCCAGCCTAGAACAGAGCCTAGAGGCAGAGGCCATGGGAGCATGCGGCTGTCTGAGCCCCACTTGTGGTCCGGACGGCACAGGCGTTTAGGGAGGGCCTGCTCTGCCTCCTGCTCAATCAAGTGTGCCCCCCAGCCCCGGCTTCCTTCTCCTCCTTCCTTAACATTTTATTGTGAATCGGAAGATACACAGAGCATCCAACTCTTCAGAAACATCCTATTCATTGTAACCCTGCAGTTCTCCCTGCTCTTCCTTCTTTCTCAACCCTTCTGAAGGCGGTCCTTGGGTAAATGCTGCCCTTTTGGTCTTGGATGGCTGATTCTTCTAAGGTGTGCCCACCTCACTAGTGCTATGGTGCCCCTTATAGACCCGCCTGTTGTTCGGCTGAAAATGAAGGCCGGACATGAGTTCCGTTCCAGACCTGAAGGGAGACTAAGGGTCCTGGTCTCGGGGGATTCCACCAGTCTTCATCAAATCAGTAAACCTGGTCCATTTTATCAACTTGAGTTTTGTTCCACCCTGTCCTCCCACTCTACCCAGGGCCTTCTAGTGAGGTCCCTTTCAGAGCAGCTGGGGTAGGAGCTGGGCACTGTCTAGTTCTTCTGGTCTCACGGTTGTGGGGATCCATGCTCACATGGTTCCTTAGTCCGTAGGCTTCCCTCGGTTCCCTGGTCCTCCTCATGTCTGAGCCTAGGAATTTCCCCCACTTCCTCTGACCTCTATTCTAACTCAGCCCTCTGCCAAGGACAGCCCTGGGAACCCCAAAATGAAACTGACTTCAAATCAGAATGAGCTCCTCTACCAAATTAAAAAAAAGTCCCATCCAGTCACTTCCTAAGGACCGTGTGCATGGCAGCGAAACCCTGTGCCCCGTGGAGCTGCTTCGAGGGTGCTTGTTCACACGTAGCCTTTTCTTTGGTGGAGTCTCTGGGCAGACTCAATCTTCCAGGCCGCTGTCCAGTGTGCCCACTATCTGTACTACCCCTTATTTTTGTAAGTGTTTGTGGTCGGCACACACGGCACTCATCTCTTCTTTACATGCACACTCCTTCAATGCGGACCTGTGTGCTATAACCGTCCCCACTGCCCTGATGCCCCCACCCCACCCCCTGGGGCTTTCCTGATGCTGCTCAGATGCCAGCTCATCCATCAGCCGATGGGCACCCAACCTGCCCCAGGGCATGCTGGCTTTCCTCAAACCTAACACCCCAGGGGTGTAGTGGTCAGGCATTGGCTGCTAACCTTGAGGTCAACGGATCAAACCCCCAGCCCCTAGTAAGAGCCTCAGGGCCGGGCCACCTTGCCCTGGGAGGTTCCTCCTGAGTCAGAATTGATACAAAAGTGGTGTTATTATTAATGATTATTATTATTAAACACTGAAGGTTAGGCAGAACTATGACCCTGGAGCCTGTAAGGCCTGGGCTGTCAGGGACTCAGGACCTCAGGCCTGTGGTCCCCGTGGTTTTGGCCCCCAGCTGGAGGAGTCCAGATTGGTCAGCAGACCTTCATGCTGTTTAAGCAAGTAGCGACATGGTCCTCGGCCCTGCTCTACTGCCGCAGACATCACACGGACCTGGCGGACCTGCAGAGTGTGGTTGGCGAGGCAGATAAGAAGGCCCTGAAGTCCATCACCAGCTCCACCGAGGCCTGGATTGGCCTCTACTACAACGCGGCCTCCAGGTCCATGAGCTGGTCCAGCGGCTTGGGGAGCAGCATCCCGGCCTGGCTGGAGGTGCCAGGGCTGGAGCTGTTCCAGACAGGCCTGTGTGCAGGCCTCCGCACCTACGCTGACTATCCCCCCAAGGTTTACTCACTCGTCTGCACTTCCCTGCAGCCCTTCATCTGCTTCTACGGTGAGTGAGTGACAGCCCTGCCGGCTGGCCCTTGTCCACCAAGGCTAGAGCAGGATGGGAAATGGTTTCACAGGGCCCAGTCTCTCTGATGCCTCTCCTGGGACCCTTGAACTATAAACGGGGTGGGGTGGGGGAGCTGTGCTACTGTCATTCTGGGGGATCTGTAGAGAATGGAATGGGCCCCAGCCAGGTCCCCATGGAGGGGGGTGGGTCTACCATGTTGCTGCCCATGATGACAACAGAGTGAAACCCCACCCTCTCAACTGGCACTGTGTCAATTGTCTCCTGGGGGTCTTCCTGTTTTTGGTGGCCCTTCTAAAGAGCAGTTAGCAAATAGTTCTCAGTAGTTCTGGAGCCTGGGCTTTCAGATCAGTCCAGCTGGCCTCTGAGCACGAGAATGGAAGGGAAGGCCCTAGGGGCGAGCCTGGCGCAGTTAGCGACCCACTGATCTGAGATGCGTGCGAGGGGCAGGCGCACTGGGGAAATGGGGGTGGGGGGTGATGGGTCTTCTTGGCAATAGGATGTCTTTTCCCCCTCCCTCCCTTCCTCCCTCCCCTGGTCCTTAGTTCTTACTGTGCTGTCATGTCCATCACATATATGCAGTAAGCTGGTCGGGGTCCACGTTTAGTGCAGTCACAGAGTCGTGCAGCTGTCACGTTTAATTTGGGGCACTTTCATGCCCGCTTGGGACACTCCATGCGCACCAGCCGCCCCCTCCATCTTCCCCCTACCGACTGGCGCCTCTGTGGACTTGTCTGGTTCTCTTTGTGTTTGGGACCTGTTCACATCAAGACCCTTATCTGTGAAACGGCAAACTAGTTGGTCCTCTCTCTTCTGGAGCTGCTGCGAGGATGAGGGGCCATTCCTCGGGAACCTGAGCCCTGCTTCGGGGAGCTGCCCTCATGCTGGCTTTCGCCTTTTCCTGCAGATCCCTCCATCGGACACCGGGAGTCAGCAGAAATCCCCCTGCTCTCTCAGGTCCCTTCTGCACAGGCTGCCAGCAGGACGACTCCCAGGCCGAATACTTCTGCACAGGCTGCCAGCAGGACGACTCCCAGGCCAAGTACTGGTGGCTGTTCTCTGCTCCCTGTGGGTGCTGGGAGGGAGTTAGTTCTAGGGCCTTGGAGGAGGAAGCATTGGTCTGATAACTGCAAGTTCTACGGTTCAAACCCACCAGCCACTCCTTGGGAGACAGAGGGGGCGTCTGCTCCCATGAGGACCGTTGGTCTTGGGATCATGAAGGAGCAGGTCCACTCTGTCCTGGAGGGTCCAGATGGGGCATCACCGCCACCAGGGGCAGTGGGCTGTTTGGTTTTTCTTCTGTTTGGGGGATGGGTACTTTTAGCTTGTTCTTAGCTGGACCTCAGGATCTCCAAGCCTGAGAAGTGGCGTAGGTGGCCAGCAGCCAGCGCTGATGGAGGGGCCAGGAATGGAGTCCCCACCTGTTCGCACACTGGGTAGCTGGGTTTGGACAGTGGGATTCAGGTGCCATTATCCCTGGATTGGATTCTGAACCTGAGGCTTTGCGGGGGTGGTAGGCAAGGCCAGGAAGTCTGACAGGTGAGAGGAGAGAAAGAGAAAGAGAGAGAGAGAGAGAGAGAGAGAGAGAGAGAGAGAGAGAGAGAGAGAGAGAGAGAGAGAGAGAGAGAGAGAGAGAGAGAGAGAGCTCGCCTCTGGGGGACAGATCTTCAGCCAGGTCTCTGAGCTCACCACTGCCATCAAAGGAAGGCAGAGTGGAGCTCTGGACAGGTCTACCCTCCAGAAAGATCTTCTCAGGGTTTGAAGCCTGACTCTAGCTGCCTGAGGCTCTCTGTTCTGCTCCTTCCCTCAGACCACACACAGTCTCTGCCTGGGCCAGCACCCCCATGGCATACAAAGTTCCCCAAACCTCTTCACTCTATCCCCTCATTGTACATGGGTCCCAGGGGCTGTGAAGCTAACTAGGACAATTGAGTGCAAAGCCACATCCCTCCTGACCTCCTTACAGATGCCAGACAAAAGCATTATTGAGGACAAAGGGGACAGGGGACTTGTTCAAGGCCGCAGAACTTTACTAATCCTATGTGTTCAGTGTTCACCGCCATTGCCTAGGGACGCAGGACACACAGAGAAATGGCAGGGCCTGCCCTGAGGAGTGCACAGACCCATTGCACAATCACGTGGTGGGGACACACGGATACCCAAGCCCCTGTGGCCCTCCTCAGGAGGGGTTTCTGGGAGAGGTGATGGTGCCCCCGTTGTGAAGGATGAGTGTGAGTTAGCTTACACAGTAGAGGTGGGGTGGGGTGGGGGGGGGGTCAGGGAAGTGGACTATGGAAGGTGCTATAGGTGGAGCGAGCGCAGAGCGCGAGGGTCCTGGTCTTTGGTTCAGAAATTGAGTGGGAGTCTGTTTTGTCTCCCATCAAAGGTCCCACCTGGTACCCATCTGGCTACCCAGCCCACTTGCGACCCTGCTGCCCAGGCTGGTACAGGCGGCCAGCCTGCTCACCCACATCTGCAATGGGCAGCATAGTCAAGTTAATGTGTGCCCTGCCTTCCCTTTCCTCCTTGAGTATCCTGCGGGCACCTAGCTGCTCAGCATCAGTCAGGGCTCAGCATCAGTCAGGGTCTTGGAGACTGTGGGGAGCAGTCCTGGGGTCAGTCCTGGGGTCAGGGTATGGGAGACCGTGGGGAGCAGTCATGGGGTCAGGTCTTGGAGACCATGGGGGCAGTCCTGGGGGCAGGGTCTGGGAGATCATGGGGAGCAGTCCTGGGGTCAGGGTCTGGGAGATTATGGGGAGCAGTTCTGGGGTCAGGATCTGGGAGACCGTGGGGGCAGTCCTGGGGTCAGGGTCTGGGAGATCATGGGGAGCAGTCCTGGGGTCAGGGTCTTGGAGACCGTGGGGAGCACCCCTGGGGGCTAGGTCTTGGAGATCGTGGGGAGCAGTCTGGGTGCAGCAGCTGCTGCGACAGCCTTCTCTTCTGCTTTAGAGGCAAGCACGGGCTCCAAGGCTCTCCAGTTCCTGGGGACCACAGAGGCTCCCAAGGAAGGGGACAGGACCCAGCGGATCACCACCCAGACGTCTTCCTTCATTGTCACCCCGATGACCCCAGCACCGAGCCCCACGGGTCCCGTGCCCACTGGCAGTCTCGCTGTCCTCCAGAAAGTGTCCAGATCTCCCCTGGCCTATGCTTCGAGTCCTGCAGCCACGTCCCCGTTCCCAGAGGGTCCTGTTACCCAGCACAGGCCTGTGGCCAGTAGGGAAGCTGTAGCTGGAGCCTGGCTCAACTCTGCCCACACATCCAGCCCACCACCCTGCACCTCCAAGGCTCCAGAGAGCTACACAGGAAGAGGAGAGAGCACCTCGGAGTCTTCAGGGCTTGGGAACCCAGCTGTGTCCAAAAGAACCACTGCCCAAAGGGTGGCCACAGCCCGGAGCCAGCCCGCACCCCTGGAGCCAGGTGCCTGCCCACGTAGCTGAGACCCCATGCCTGCCCATCCTAGCACATGAGCCCCCACTTGGGGAGAGAGTCTGGGTTGCCATGCCTAGCTCAACCCACAGCTGGGGAGTGAGGGCGAAGGGTGTGAGGGGGTCAGTGACTGAGCAGCTCCTGTATAGACAGAGGCACTCCTCACACCCATGCAGTAGTGCAGGGGGAGGGCCAGCTGGAGGGGAAGCCTGGCAGCCAGGAGACTGGCGTGCTAGTCTGTGTGGCCTAAGGCAATTACCTAATGGCTCTCATGCCCTCTTTACTCTTTAAAATGAAGAAAAGGCCATCTTCATGAGGCACGTCTCTTGTGCTTGGCACCTGGTAGGTCCTCAATAAGCGGCAGTTAAGACCATTGTAATCCTTCCTCCTCTCCCTCCCAGGCTGGCCTCACTCTGCTGCATTCACTATACCCATTGAGGCAGGGTCACAACGAGGCATCACTGGGTCGCAAGCTCTGGAAGCGGAAAGGCTGTTGAGATGAGTGCTTTAATTTCAGGGTCCTGGCCTGCACCTCTCTCCTGAGCAAGGCGCTGGAGTGTGTGAGAACTCCGTCTCACAGGAGGGTGGTCACAGGAGCCCCTAGGCAGGGCGCTCAGGGCTGCCCCGAGCGTGTGGGCCAGCTGACATGCTCACTCGGCCTGACGGGTGCTCATTGGACAAGAGGTGATGGACATTTCATTGGCAGCATAGAAGGGTCCTTTGACAGAAGGAATGAGAGGTAAAGTGTATGGTCCATTTGAGACTGGGAGCCCTGGTGGCATAGTCCATAAGAGTTGGGCTGCAATTCACAAAGTTGCTAGTTTGAAACCACCAGTGGCTCCATGGGAGGAAGATGAAGTGTTTTACTCCTGTACAGAGCTAGTCTCGGCAGTTCCACCCCCCTCTTACAATATAGGGTTGCTATGATCTGGCAGCCACTTGGTGGCAGTGAGTGGCTTTTTGTTTGAGAATGACAAGCAGCCCGTGGACTAGGGAGAGAAGGGGGCGGGGGAGATAGTAAAGGTCGTGATCCGGTCCGTGGCCAGTCTTTAGCCAGTGAGCAAAGTGCTCCGATCTGGAGCATCCAGAGAGGAGGAGGTTCTCCTGCAATGGGCCCGGGCATGCATTACGATGGCGAAGAGAAAAGGCCTGCTTCTACATGACACGTGCGGTCCTACGGCACCGTCCTGAGCAGCACAGCCAGCGCACCCAGAATGTGGGTGTTCCCTCCTCTTCTGCGTTTGTTCCGCACGCTCATTGATCCCATGAAGGCAATGGGTCTCACATTGTGTGGGGAGAGGCGAGGCGAGGCGAGGCAGGGGGAGCATGTTTGTGGGAGATGGCAGAGGCTGGACGAGGGAGCCAAGAGTGGCTGAGGGTCAGTGGCGTGAGAGGGGGCCTGAGGGAGTTGACTTTGGGGTAGCTCCCGAGGGAGAGTGAGCTTTGCTCACTGAATCACAGAAATGTCCATGAAAGCCAAGATGCATGGATATAGAACTAGATGGAAACTAGCGACGGCTGCAAGGCGCTGAGAGTGACGATGCCACGGCGGGGGCAGCTCCACCATCTCAGATCCACCGGCTGTGAGCACAAGCTGCTGCTGCTTCCTTCCTGGCAGCGGGCACTCCTTTCAGGAGCAGTGGAGTTCCACCCCTAAGATGGACGGGTCTAAGTTGGTGACAGATAGGGTGCCCCAGGCGGGGGTGGGCTGCTGCTGAAGCTTGATTACAGGGAACCGCTGGCAGCAATCTTCTGTTCGTCAAGTCAGTTGGGCCAGTTTGGGTGCACTCAGTGAAATACGATGCAGCCTTTAAAGAGATTAAGGTCCATCTTTGTGTGTTTTCATTAAAAAAATTAACTGTGAGAAGAATATTGGACTACAAACTGCTAAGCAGTGGTTGTCCCTGGGTCGAGGCAAGGGATACTTTGGCTTTGAAGCAAAAGCAGTATGGGTATTTGGGAAAGTGTTGGGGGATCAGGGGAGGGGAGGGCAGGGCATGCCAGGCAGGCACTGACAGGGCTTTGAGGCCCGATTGGACATGGAAGCAGGCAGGGTGTGAGGGGTCAGCAGAGGCTGCCCTGGGCTGCTGGCTGGAGAGGAGAGCTTGGTGGACAGTCAGACGGGGAGGAGGCTGAGCCCGGCTGTGGACTCCTGAAGTCTGGGGAGCTACCCGATGGTAGAGATCTCTGTGGTCCCTGGGTGCCATGGTGCAGGTCCTATGAAGCTGGCTGACGACATTGAGTACCGGGTCTCTGGGAGGGTGTGGGGGCAATGCAAGGAGAAACTTGATACACAAACTGATCTCAAAATATTGCCCCAACCCCTCCCATCTTGACATCGGGACACTTTGTCTAGATGGGGGAGGGGGGTAGAAATCCAAGGGCTGGGCACAGGAACCCACAGGAGGCAGTCAAGACTGGGTTGTGTAGACAGAGCAGTGCTTGTCTCTGAGTTCAGGCTGGGCACCCAGATCAGGGTGCTGGGCTCTGGCTGTACCTGAAGTAACTTCTTCCCCCCTTGCAGCTGTGACCACTGTGGGGCGTGGCGTCGATCTCTCCACGGCTGCTTTTCCGCAGGCCCATCTGAGTTCACACACGGGCCTAAAGGCTGAAGAAGCAACGGCAGCACCAGAATCAGGTAATTACTTTTGTTTAGAAGCCTTGGTGGCAGAGTGGTTGCCTCTTGGGCTACTAACTGCAAGGCCAGCAGTTTGAAACCACCAGCTGCTTCTCAGGGGGAAAGATGAGGCTTTCTACTCTGGCAGTCAGTCTCGGGAACTCACAGGGGCAGTTCTAAACGGTCCTATAGGGTCACTGAGTGGATATGGACGTGAGGGCAGTAAGTCCACGTTCCTGTTGTTTACACTGCGAGCCTGCACACTGTCCTAGTGCGGGGCCCGGGCGGCTTTTTTTTAAAGGGCACAGGGATGGGACTGACAAAGTGGAGTCCATCTCCAGCTAAGTGAGTAGAGACTGGGAGGCGAGGGCAGGTGCCCTCACTTCCAAATCCCAGATTTCTCATCGACAAAAGGGTCATCACAAAAGCTACACTGCCTGCATCTGGGCTTGTCTGTGGGCCCGATTATTCACCGCCCCTTACGAGATCCTGCAAACGTAAGCCCTGGGAGAAGCATTTTCAGCTTGGTGCTGAGCACCTGCTTTATCCACTTAACTCATTGCCTAAAGGGTGATCAGGCCGAGGGAGGGAGTACAAGACCGGGACTCGTTTCAGGCCCGGTGTGTCAGCCCTAGCTGGGGTTCAGCTGCTCAGCAGTTGCTTCCTTCCCCTCTGGAGTCCTGTGAGTAGGCAGCATCCATGGGCTGTGACCGCTGCTCCTCACTGCCAAGAACTTGTTTGCAAATGACAGTAAGTTAATCCCCCCTCGAAACCAGTAGCATGTTCTATTTCAGGGCACTTTGGAATCTTGAAAGCAGATTTTACCATCTCAGCTCTCATGGACCCAGATGATATGAAAGAACGATTTTTGAGTGAGGTGAGACTTCTGCTCAGTTCTCATTTTAATCTTGGATGACTTGTCAAAGCCATACATACTGACATTGCTGACCATGCAAAGCAATGGAGAGAAGCACTGGGAATGCAGCTTGCTTTGCCCCCTACTTCTACCACCTTTTCTTCCTCCCACCCACACTTTTCTGGAGGGCTTCTTCGTCGAGAGCAGTCAGAGGACCTGTGTTCGGGTCTTGGTCTCTTGCACTTGTTAGCTACTGTGAACTTTGGTCTGAGCCTCCATTTCCTCAGAAATAATGGTGTCTAAGTACTCGGCTGCTAACTTCAGGGTTGGCAGTTCAGAACCCCTAGCTGCTCTGTGGGAGAAAGATGTGACAGTCTTTCTGTAAAGGTTGACTCCCTGCAGACCCTCAGGGGCAGTTCTACTTTGTCCTGTAGTGTCCCTCTGAATTGGAATTCAGCTTGGGGGTTTGGAACTCATATGGCTGGTGCTAAGATTTAATGAAAGATTCCATACTATGTGCTCAATAAATATTATTACCATTATCAACATGATTGTTGTTTCTGAATATACATTTATTCCTGCCACTCACCTCACCCCCTCTTTTAAAGTGATGTGGGATGAGAGATTGTGGGAGGAAGAAGTTCTAAGCACTGTGGCAAAACCCTTGGAGCTGACTTCTGAACAAAGTCTGGGGGTGCAGGACAGGTGTCAGAGCTGCAGTGCCCTCCTGTAGGTCACCTCGCCCCATCAGTGTTTCGACAAGGAAGCAGCCCGGTGGGAGTCCGATAGCTTGACACACTGGCACAGACACCACTCAGACGTACTTTAGTCTAAAACTGTACAAACCCGTGCTTCTAGAATGACTGGGACTGGGTGTACATGCGTCTCTTGGGGACTGGAGTTGGGGGAGCTTTCAGTGCGTTTTACCATGAAGCGGAGAGCAGGTGCAAATGATGCAGTTCTGCACCTGAAAGATCTTGAGTTGAGGGCAAAGACTGCAAGGGCGCATGGAAATGCTACAATGCCCCCTGGTTAATGGCGCCCAGTGCAGGGGTCTCCTAAGCAATGCAGCAAATGGATGAAAGATTTTCCCCTCGGTCTGGAGTTGGGGCGAGGCCAGCAGAAATTACACGTTCTCAATTTTTTGCTTTCTTCAGGCCGTGTCCTGTGTTTGGTCTGGCTGGGTCCTTCAGCATTTTGGGGGGATGTTCTTACTGAAGCTTCAGGCCACAGACACTTATTTCCTCTTTTAAATTGGACTCAGAATGGGGAGATTCTTTCTTTCTCTTATTTTTTTGTTGATGTTTCAGATCCAAGAAGTCTTAAAGCTCCAGCTAGGTCACGAGGACTTCAGACTGACATGGGTCAGCTTCGAAGTGAACAGCAGAGTGCACATGTCTGCTGATTTTGAGTTTCCTTCCCACACAGCCTTCCCTGGGGGTTGAGGGATTTTTGTTTGGGGATTTCTACTAGAAAATAATTAAAAATAAACCTGATGCAAACTGAACCAAATCTGGTTTTCAGCATTTTCTGTATTTTTGTTTTGTTTGTTCATATTGGGGTGTATCTCAGAGTGTTAAACCTTCGGGGGTCACCCTCTTGAAGTGTCTGTCTGTATATGAAACCCAGGATTGATGAACCTATAGGGACTGCTGTAGGTAGATAAAATGATTTTTTGGGGTGGGGTGGGGTGGGGTAAAAGGTAGACGATGTCAAGGAGTCCAGAAAGAAAAAGAATTTTTGGAAACTGATAGTGGCAGCAATTGTACAATGCTGCTTGATGTGATTGAACTATGGAATTTTATATCTATACCTATTCCCAACTAATGATTCAAACTCCAGATGTGCTAAAAAGTCTAATGGCTAAATTTCACATCTAAAACCAGCACAAGGGAAAACTCTATGTGAAACCTTCACTCATTAATTTTCTAGAATGAAAACAGGATAGCAGAAGATGAGGTCTTTAACCTTGAGGATAAGACAAGAACAAAATAAACCCTGAGCCAAACCATGAACACCTTGAACCAACCCCCAAAACACAGCCAAACCATGGGCGGGCAGCAATGCTGACGTGGGCATTAAGGAAGACAGGAGGGCACAGTGTGCTCTGCGGGGCCATACTTTCCCAATGAACTGGGAGAAACTTTTTTCATCAGCCACAGGCTGCACTCTGGCTTTTTGCACACAAATCATTCGTGTAACTAACAAGGCAGAGGGGCTGTGGCTTGGAAAACACACACTGTGTAACAGGCATCATCTGTGTAAAGATGTGCTAAAAAGATTAAAAGCTCTCCAAGATGAGGCACTCTGGAAGGGTCTAAGCCAGTGGTTCTCAACCTTCCACATGTTGCAACCCTTTCATACAGTTCCTCACGTTGTGGCGATCCCCAACCAGAACATTATTTTCATTGCTACTTCATAACTAATTTTGCTACTGTTATGAATCATCATGTAAATATCTGATATGCAGGATGTATTTTCATTGTTTACAAATTGCCCATAAAGCAGTGATCACAAAAATATGTAATTATATATTGTGAAATATTTATTTCTACTGACAAATTTTGTCCTGAAGCACGGTGTAGCGTGGGTAACAGTCTTCACGCTGGGTACTCGTATGTGGGCCTATCTGCTTGTGGGCAGACCCACCTGGAAATGGATAGAGGAGCGGTGTCTCAGGTCCTAAGACCCCTGTGAAAGGGCTGTTCGACCCCTCAAAGGGTTCATGACCCACAGATTGAGAACCGCTGGCCTAAGCAAACACAAGATGTGTGGACGCTAGTTAGATGTCTTGTTTTCAGTACTTTTTACCTGTACGCTCATGGTAAGGCACGCTGTTCCTAATGCTAAACTATGCCTTCAGAATGTCGTTTCTACATGTATTTTCTTACTTTTCCTCTAAGAGTGGTAGAGACTCAGAGGCATGTGAGAAATGAGGTAATCTTTGCATATAGCACCAAGTTTACTCTGAAATGTTTAAAGTTAAAGTTTATTTGTATTTTTTGTAGGAATATCAATAAAAGACCTCAAACATATCTATATCTGTACATGTACAAGAACTGTCAAAAATTATTCACAGAACAAAAATAAATCTTCTTTAGAACAAACCCAGGTAATGAAATGCAGATATGGGGCTCACATATGGAACAATCTAAGTGCTACCAGCACAAAAATATGGCTTTAAAAATAAAATAAAATCTTGAGTTTTGTTTTTCTAAGGTGTATTTCTTTCTTGAAATAAAAAATAAATTATTTAGAGCTATTATTGTAAAATAGTCGTGTGTAGGGACACACTCTTATTAAGGCCCTGGAGATGAGGGAGGGGGAAAAAAACTCCGATTTTAGAAGGTAAATTCCTCACAGGTGTGATTTGGGTGAATGTGCTGTTGTCTGCTTGAGTTCATTACAGTCTAAGAAATGTCTACGCACCAGTCAAGATGTAGCCTTTACTAACTTATACTTTTCTGCAGAGTGGTGGTTTGAGTCAACTACTACTTGACCTTTCAGTGACTGAGGAATTAAAAATTTTTCCCTAGGGAGATTTGAAATGACATGTGAGATGTATACATAAACAGCTGCACCCACACACAGTTGATGGAGACCACGGAAAATGAGGTTCTATGGAGAACTTTCTAGAACAACAGATATATCTGATTTTAAAAGCCCACGCTGAAAGAATTCCCTAGAGAAACATGATGGTATTTCAATGAAAACTAAGAACCGAGTAGGAAGTAAGAGTACATGTTGAAATGAGTGTGGGTTATAAACCGCTGCCTGCCTGTTCCTTGAACTTCCCAAGTCTTGTTGGGTTGGCTGAGCCAACAGCTGAGGGTAAACAGATCAGTAATCAAAGTAAGTTCTTTCTGGGTCCTATTCATCAGTAATGCCACCATTTCTTTCCATGACTCCCCATGACACCAATAACAATATTTAGGTTACTTGGGACAATGTCAAACAAGTTCAATTTCAAGTGAATTGAACTTATATATGCATATAACACATATTATACATTTCAGGAGGAAAGAACGAATGTTATAAGCTTTATACACAAAACTGGGAATCCCTACTGTGGGATGGATTAACCTTCAGATGGGGCAGGCCTGGGAAGTGTGTGTGCATGTGCACCCATGCAGATGCACAGCTGCCTATGGGCACAGCTATCCGGTTTGGAAGCGCCGGCGAGGGCCGTGCCTCCTCCTTTGCTTCCCTGGAGCCACTGGGCTGTGGACAGGCATTAGTCCCTTTTTGGTTCACGCATCTTCCTCAGGTACTTTCACTGCTCATGAGATATTTATTCTCCCTCATGCAAATTTCATCACTCTTGTCCTTCCTTCAAAACTGGATCAGGACAACAAGAGGATGTCTCTAGACTAACAACAATCATTCAAACATGAAAAGAGGCTATTTAAAAATTCAACACTCCAACATTTCCTGTCTTACAAAACAAAACAAAACTAGTTATATTAAGTCCTTCAACTGATAACCTGATAGGGAAAAAGACCCACCGGGAACACAGTATCCCAAATTCTCAGCCAGAGGATCTCACTATGCTATTTAAACAGGGCAGGGAGTGGAGAAGACTGCCTTCTGGCTTTCCACAACGTAAAGACCATGTAGAACATCGTCCAGGGCGTGGCTGAGACCAGGGACGGAGGCTGCTGCAGAGTCTTGGGTCCGGAGCCAGGAGTACTGTGTGGCGGAACGTTGGGTTTCAGGTAACCCTGGGCCTTCCTCCAGCTCAGTCCCATAGCCAGCTTGCTAAGGAGCTCCAGATTGAAGGACAGCTCATTTTAAGAGGAAGGCAAACCACCAGTGCAGGCTCATTTGATGGCAGTTGTCTTGCTCTGAGGCTTTCAAAGAACTGATCCCACCCTTGCCAGTCTCTGAGGACAGAGGGAAAGCTCGGGCCTGTAAGAACTCCAGAGATCTGCACACGTGCCTGAGGGCAGAGGGTTACTGGTTATAGAAAGGGGTCAAGACAGGAGCCATTGTGTCCTTTCACCCTCAGCAGCACAGCCTAGCACCATCAGAGGAAAGGGGAGCTCAGAACCCCTCAGCACGGGAATTCTGACTGGCTCACGATCACATGGAAAAGCACAACGCTGTAGCAGTGTGCTCACCTCACCCCAAGAGCCCACTGGTCCTAGTGCCTGGGACAAAGCCAGTGTCCCAGCGTCCACTGTCCTTACTTGGTTATCACCTCCCCGCTGTTGTGGCTTTTTATTGCAAAGACTCAGGCAATACAATGACCTGACAAATTCTCTTCTGCTTTTAGGCCCAGGAAACCTATTGCTCGTGACATGACAGGGGAGCATGCAACTCTTTTTGAAATCTACCAACATTTGTGTAATGGACAAGTCTGGTGGTCAGTCAGGCAAATGCTGTGGGAGCACGTCACCCAAATCCTGAATCCCACTCACCCTGCTCTTTCCTGCCCCGCATCAAGGAGTGAAAGACTCTGTTATCTTAGCCCCCTTGTTTCTCTTCAACCTGAAGTTATGTACCTATTCGAGCTGAAGGAATACCTCCATAAAAATTCAATATCCAATGTTGCTGCGTTCTCCTATATAGGTTCTACAGACTGCAGTATTCACTAAAGAAACAGAAAATGACTCGGAGAGGCTCAAATCACAACCCGAAACTTAACACCTGGCAACAACTCTGCTCTTCCGTTCCCAAGCCCTGCTCCCTACTCTTTTCATTCAAGATAACCTTCCAACGCTGATCGCCCTGCTTGGGGCTCCAGCCAAGAGATATCGAACCATCAAGAACACATCTGACTTTTTTGTTCCCCTTAGCCCCCATACAGGTCATCTTTTCAGTCTTCTGCAATCCATCGCCAACACTCGGAGCCCCCAAACCTCCATGCAAGAAACCGCTCACGTTACATTCTCTCGGCCACTGAAAAGAAGCTCTTTGACCCAGGAGAAATTAAACGTGGCCAGAGATGGGACGCTCTGCCAGCGAGAAAAGCTGATGCTGTGTCTCCCTAACCCCCAACAAAGGGCAATGCTTCATCACTGCTAACCCGTTTCCCTGTGAACGACGTGGCTTTGAACACACTGTGTCCTCATCTTGGGCAGGGCACTAACTGGTAAAACAGCTAACTAGCAAGCGTCCAGAGAACACCTGGCCGTGAGGTCTGCGGAGCAGTTAAGCGTGGTAAGTCCCCTTTAAGATTACTGTCTGGAACAAACAGATGTTGTTAGGAAGGAAAGGTTTTTAAAAGACTCTGGGGGGCAGAGGAGGAGGCATGGTGTGGGTACTCAAATGCAAGAGTCACTACAGAGCTCCACATGAGGGAGGCGCTCAGGAGAGCGGGGCACAAGCCCGGGCCCCGGAGAAAGAAGGAGGGCATGGGGGCCAGTGTGGGCTTCACGAGAAAGAGACACAAACTGTTCCCTAGCAGCGTCTGTGATGTAGACAGGCCGACCTGTGTCACTTCACGCACACGGGACTCTTAGGTCTCTTCCTCTTGCCCCTTTCCTTTTGTATTTCCTTACATTTTCAAACTTAAAACAAACGCCATTAACTCAATGAGAAGCACTGCTGCTTTCTCAAAATAGAAACAGCTGCTTAGACCTTGCTTAAAGGGATTCAAAATCCTTTTTGAACATTTCATATCTGACAGAGAAGGCATGGACTGTTCCCATTTGTGCAGTTATATGTACATATGTGGGGATATATATGTATATATATTTATAGAGAATATGTCAGTTTAACATGTAACATTCCATACTTCTGATAATCAGGGCTGCATTCATGATGACACGTCACACACCTCTAGGAAAAAGGGACTACGTCAGTCTTGGCGACTTTTTCTTTCCAATAACACAACATCCCACAATGAAGTCTGATGATGAGGTTGACACGGCTCATTACAGTCAGGCGCACTAGGAACCTGGCCTTCAGCAGCCTGCTGGGAGTAGTGCAGGCAGGTGCCGTCCATCCTCACACTCCCAGGCTCCCTTTTCATCAGAGTCGTCCTCACTCTTATGAGAGTGCTGCTTCACATCTGGATCTCTTTCCACATTTTACTGAGAAAGTAAGAGGCAAATGAAGCAATTTCAAAGTTGAAGTCCTAGATTAGAATTACCCCGACTACGGATTTGCTAGTATAAAGGATACAATATTTACCCCGAACTTAAAGTATAATTTGCAAGTAGGAAAATTCTTTTTGGAATTAGGGCATATTCAGAGTCCTGCTATCGGTGAAGTTAGCCCTTTTCTGTGAGGAAGGGGTGGTTTTCGGATGGCTTATGGGTACCATATTCAAGGGTCTTGAAAAGTTTGTGGGAAAATTGCAGTATCTTTTCATTTGATTTCTCTACAAACTCTGTGAAGCCCCCTGTAGGTGAAAAAACCTCTCCAGGGGAAAGTAAACCCTGTTGTAGAGGATGCGCCCACCAGCAGAGAGGGAAGGGCAGTATATGTATGAAGGTGAATGAAGGTGGTAAGTAGAGACACAGATACTAATAGTTTTGTAAACTCTAAAGAGGAAAATCCAACACTCTTTATTATAACTGGGGTTTTTAAAAAGCCCTCTATCTAAAACGGAGGTCCACCTGCCATAGACAGATGGGACTAAACATTGTCAGGAGCGCAGCAGAACTCACTCCTGAAGCCCCGTTTGGATGTAACAGCTCTGAGCTGTGTCCTCTGAACGTGAACCCCCAAATCAGATGAGCCACCTGACCAGAACGAGTCTTGCTTGACCAGTGGGGTAAATGATGGTTTTGTTTGGATCTTGGTCTTTGTATCTACAGTTTTGTTGGATCTTGGCCTGTTTTCTGTATGGACATGGGCTGGAGCGGGGTTTTGAAACGGGCAGATGAATCCCTGAAAGTTCACTCTGACGACGTCCTACTGCACTGTGTGCTTCTGTCAGTCAGACCCTCGGTCTCTAGCCTCATTCACACCTCCGTTTCCTCCTCTAAAAACTGTAGTGCTTTCAACAAGAGGAAAACAATAATAAAAATAGCAATAATTAAAAAGGTAATCTACATTATTAGCTTCCTTCTGGTATATTACAGTGGCATTTTCTGTACATGGCCCAGAACTAAGTTCCCTTATGTACAAAGAGACGTGGAGGGCAAGTGTCGACCCTGGAGTCTCAGCCTTATGCCTTGAAAGACCAGGATCCTTTCTTCCATCATTCTGGTCCTTCTGCCTTCGCAGCACTCTGAAAACTGGAGGGGCTGGGGGAGGGTGGGAAGGAGCTCGGCCGCACTTCCTTCGTCTCCTTCCGCAGCCTGTCTGCTCTCTGAGTGCGGTCAGCAGCTGCTGTTTTTGAATTCACCATTCTCCGTGATGGAAAGCTTGGTGGGGCTGGTGGGGGAGATGCCGTTGCGGACCCGCATGCTGTACCGCTCCTTCACTTGCGTCAGCGCGCTCATCAATCTGGTGTTGGCTGAATCCAGGGACACGATCCGTTTTTCCTACAACACACCAACCGGGGGCTTTATTTAGACGGCATGTAGCAACCTTGCATCACGACACACCTTGCTTTTCGAAATCATTGCACCAATGCTTTGTATTGGACAGCAGTACACACGATGCTCCCCGACAAATGGAACGTCTCTGCCTCTTTCTGCACATTAGTCAGTCAGTGGGAGCTCCCCTTGGGCCCAAGGGGTCTCCATGCATCTCCTCTCATTTCCTTTCCACAGGCAGCGCTATTATGGGCAGAGCAGCGAGGTGTCGAGCTGCCTTGCACAGCAGGGAGTGCTTTTTGCTCAACATGGAAACAAGGAATCGGAAGGCGAAGAAAGAAGCACCAGAGGTTTCATTTCACAGAGGTGGAAGTGCATGTGATCTATGGGCTCCGAGAGCCAACGATGGCGCATCAGGCACAGCTGGGCGAGAGTTCACATTGTGCTCAAAATTAAAACCATACATGGTGGCAGTTTATATCACCGACAAAGTGAGGATGCATCAGCAAGAGGGAAAGCAGCCAAAAGCTCAGCCTGGGGAGTGACTTGAGTGTGGGAGCGGGAAGAGGCTGGAGGGGACGCCATAAACATGACACATGAGACACACAGAACACATGGCTCCTAGGCCCATTCCAGCTCAGAGACACTCACGCCAGGGCGGCTACCCATAAGGAGATTGTTTGTATTTTGCTTTGGAATCTCTGGAAAAAACAAACAAACCAAAAAACCAAAACCAAAAATACACCTTTGTTTTCGTTTGGACTATATTACTTTGGATCAAAGATGGCGGTGGAGGCAGAAGAGAAGGGCAAACCGCAGTTCAGAGGGCAGTGGGACTGTTGAACATCAGAGAGCCACTCTACTCTGAGCTAGCCAGATCTTGGCAGACCTGCCCCATGTGAAGTCTATGCTTTTCAGGAACCAGCTAACTCTGAAAAAGACAGTTTTTACCTGGGCCAATGCAATGATAAGGGGAAGCGCCCCAGGAACAAGCCCAAATCCAGAGGGCTGTTCTCTCCTTGGGCGATGCTGGGTTTCCTGGGACAAGTTCATTGGGCGTTAGCAGTTGTGGCCGAGGGCTGGTTGCTATTGTGGTAGTGGCTACCTGGGGTCATTGCACAGCACTGGTATGGGGGCAGGCGGACAGAGGGGTGCATACGTAGTCCATTGTCCGGGAGGAAAACCAGAGGACTTTAAACAATTCGTGGAAAAACTCTATTTCAAGTCCATTTCCCCCACAAATTCTTTGAAATCCCTTTGTACTTAGGCAAAACCATGGAAAAGAACAACAATCAATGCTTCCCTGTAATCTACTTTGGGTGGTGGTGGTGGGGCAGCGAAGCATCTGCACGGCAGGAGTGCTGGTGGTCTGAGTTTCAGGAAGTATGGGGGGAAAGAACTGTAAAACATTAGCTTGCACTTGTCCCTATTATTTTAAAAGATCCATCCTTGCCCTGATGGAAGGCAGGCGGGAGGTACAAAATCTGCACTACTGACTGACCACTACTTATCTGGCATGAGAAGACACTTTCAACCTCAGGCCTCTGAGTTTGAAGGATAGGCGACACTCACAGAAAGACTTGTGAGGCTTTTCATATTTGTGAGGTTTACAAAATAATACTTAAAAAATGTTAGTCATAAGAGTTTACTGTGGTAATAAAGACAGATCTTTCAAAAGTCACTGGACAAGGAAGACAATGGGCACCAAACCTAAAAGATTATCTATAAACAGAACACGGGACAGTTTATTAAAGTGAGAGCAAGTTATTCCAGTATAGGGATACATTGGAGGTCTTAATCTGAAAAAAGGAGAAAAAGTTATATCTTTTAGTATTTGATTCTGCCAGGGCCAAAAACAAGGCCAAGAATGATTCTCAATGGTTATTGTCTACAAGGGTAAAACTCAATCCAAGCCGCCCCTCATAAATAGCTCAAAGTTCCCAAGTAGGGTAACCCCTTGTAATTTCCTGCTGTGCAAATCCTCAAAATCAGACAAGAGGCAAAACAATACTAGTAATGGGGAAAAAAAAATCAAACAGGGATATTTGAAAGGCAACTTTAGTCGGCAAAAGATGCCCTGACATTGAGCATCTGCCTGGATTGGCAGCCAGAGGCATCTAGTCAGTTCCTGACACGAAGGGTTTCTGGGGGGAGTGGCAGGAGCTGGAATGTGTAGGAGGCCAGTGCACTGGGCCAGGGCTGGCGACTGCTCAGCTAGAGAACGGACAGGGTTTACTTGCCTGTTTGAATAATCTCATCTCCATTTATGACCTGTAATTTAACACAGTGGAGATATCACTTGCAACAGTAACTACGCAACTGCTTTGCTTCCCCTAGGAGGAAGCCCTTCTCTATCTCCATCTGAGGTTCCTGGAGGGATCCCGAGTCAATGTCTACTCAAGCTGGGGAGGGGATGAGAGGTGACACATTGCCTGGTCTGGCAAGTTTTAAAAGCTGGTTCCTCAGTGCCCTCCTCCCCAGGTCCATGCTACCAGGTCTGGGACATGGGGTCCTGTCACTCCTAATGAAACTTACTTTGGGTGGAATATCAGTGATGCAGTGGCTCACTCTTTCCCAGGCCCAGTCTAGGGTTCGGCTGACCCAAGTCTGGTAGTGTGCATTGACTCAAGGACAGGGAAGAGGCTGATTCTAAGCCTTTTTGTGGGAGCATGGGGCTGCTGAGGGATGAAAGCCAGGTCACTGGGTACCCGACCTGTGATTTTGGGAAATGTTAGGTCCACCCTATATCCTTTTCAGATTTGTTTTTAAATGCTAGTGACATTCAAAACACAGGTTACCTCCCTGGGAAATGCTCACCACAAATATGCCTTCACTCTATTAAATGATGCCAGAGGCTCCACCAGACTTTGACTCACAAAACAAAAGATTAGACTCACAAAAATAAAAGATCTGATATAAAAAGTCATTCATTATAAAGGATGTCAAAAGATGTCCAAAAGTTTTTGCTGTAAGAAGATATTAATGTATCAGTAAATGCAATAGCTGGAACTTAGAAAACCTCTTTTGAAGGAAGTGATGATTGGCTCACTATTTTAAAATGTGTTCTAGAAGAGTTTATAAGTATTCTTTAGGCTCTCTGGTAGAATAATTTATTAAGCAGCAATACCTATGTTTAAATAGCAACATATATTTAACAAACTCTAGTGTGATGTGATCTGTGAGCCGAGAGGGGTGGTTGCTGCTGAACAGCCAATAGGAGCAGCTGAAGCCTGACCTGACCTATGCAAGGTGCCTTTGGTTCCACCAAAATAGCTTGGGGAACCGAGTCATTGGAGAACCACTGCCTTGAGTTACAGAGGCCGTGCTACCCGGGTTAGCCAGGTCAGATAAGCGGCATGAACTGCTGTTCGGAAACCATTTCTTCATCTTGACACTTCCAGGCAGCTGAGAGGAGGCTGTTTATCTCCAGGGGGGGGGGGGGGGGCTTGAGCCCTTATTAAGAAGATTCCCTCTCCTCTCTGACATTCACTGTCCATGACGATGACTCTTGCTAATCACCCAGTTACCTTGTTCTAGATCTCAAAATAGGGGCCAGGAGCAGAGTACAGCTCTTCACAACAAACAATGAGGCTGTCCTGATAGCCAATGAGGACAGGGAATGCCGATACATGGAGCTAAACAACCCCCACAGCTTCAGACTGTCTTCAACCAGCTCAAGTTATTAAAACAGCATGGGCGTTAGAAAATCACTCCTGCTTTATCCTGTCATATTGAATACTCAGAAGTAAAAATTCAGCAACATTCGTTTTCCTGACTAAATTGCCTTCTTTACCTAGGCAGTTTCTCTGGGGTAAAAAAAAAAGTCTTTTTCAGTAGAGAAGTGGCTACCTCAAATCATTCACCTCAGGTGGCCAGGGTAAAAAGAAGATCAAGTCAGTTAATTACAGCAGATGTTTTATAAATGATTGTTAGTGGGCCAAAATATTCCCCCACAAAGAGGAATTTACAGAGGAGCCCACAATCCTTGGGGGGAAACATGCTGATGAGGGGCAATCCACTCCACACCCGGCGCCAAGGCCAGGCAGCCCTGGAAGGATGCGCCTCAGCTGTGCTTTCAGTCTCGCTCTCAATTCCTTTGAACAATAAATGCATCCCACATGGACCCTCTATGGAAACTAAGGTGCTTTATGCACATGTAAGGACATGGCGCTTAAGGCCAACCCTGACTGCTGGCTGATACGCAGAGAAGGGAGCATGACATTTGTGTGTAAAGATCTTG
This sequence comes from Tenrec ecaudatus, assembly GCF_050624435.1. Classification (NCBI taxonomy): domain Eukaryota; kingdom Metazoa; phylum Chordata; class Mammalia; order Afrosoricida; family Tenrecidae; genus Tenrec; species Tenrec ecaudatus. The sequence continues at coordinate 191,915,281 of NC_134530.1, read as the reverse complement.
TTTCCAATTTTATTGTTACATCAGGGACACAACATGGCAGTGAGGCATGTGACATGTAAAACTGGCCGAGCTGTCCTCAGAGATATTCAGCAGCTGGGTTGGCCACCATCAAACCCGCATTCCTTCTGCTATTTGTTTAAGTCTCAGAAATACAAACATACTCTGCACTGATAGGATGAAGATGAATGAGATCCCGCCTCCTGGATTTTGTGTTGATCACTAAAGTACCCTTGTGGGCTGCTCGTGGCAGCCACCTGCCCTGCTGGTGTCACAGGTATAAGCTGCAGTGAGTAGAGGTCCAGGTTCTGATTTCATCAACCTTTTCTTTTTTCCAAGTTTTATCAAAAGAGGCTCTCTAAGCACAGCAGCAACAACAAAGGGCAGCCAAGCAAATTCCCAACAGCAATGCCAAACCCCGGACTGAAAGGAGAACAAGGAAAGGAACCTCTCCCACTCTGCCTCCCCTGCAGCTCTGCTGCTTCTGGGGCTGGCGGCTGATGGCACAGTGGACGTGACTGACAAGACCGTGAACATCACAGCTAAGCAATGGTCAGTGGAGGTCACAAGCCAGACACATGCAGTGTCCTCTTCACAGTTACCCTCTCAGAGAATGCCCACCTTTCCACAAGGAGAGAAGGAAATCCCATCATGCATCAGGTTGAGATTTGTCAAGCAACTTCACAAAGCAAGCTAACGCTTTGCTGGGTGAACAGACTTGTCACCAGTGAGGGAAAGGAAAAGGAATGAAGGGCACATAGGAACTCTTTCAATCCTCAAAAAGCAATGTCAAGAACCTTCCACAGACCCATTATCCTGCCTTGGCATTTACAAAGAATGGGAAGGCAGGAAACAACAATTACTCTCAACAAGTGCCTTCTACTAGGTTTGGAGTCTGCTCACCTGTGCATCAATGATTTTCTGCTTTGCATCAATAACTGCTTGCATCTCTGCATGATCCTTCTTCAATTCCTCTTCCACAGCCATTAGCCTAGAAGATGGCAGGAAGGAGACATTCACATCTTCTATGGGAGGGGCTAGCTAGCACAGAGAACAAGAAGCTCAGAACTCACACGAGCTCAGTATTTTTTCTCCTTTCTAATCGACTACGATCTTCAACTATCTTTTCCTTTTTCTCACCCACTTTGGAAGAACCCATAGCCGAAGGGTGACTCTTCTGTGATGAAAGCCCATGTTCATCTTCCCTGGAATGTTTCTCTTGCAATCATTTCTTCCATGACTAATTGATCTATTCGATCATCCCCTCAGCATAACTTACTTTCAACCTAAAATATCACAGCTTTTAGTACAATTATCAAACCTAAACCCGAGCCATTGCGGCTGAGTTAATTCTGATGCACAGAGGCCCTAGAGGACAGTCTCCAAGGCTGTGACTCTTTCTGGAAGCGGGCTGCCCCATCTTTCTCCTGCAGCGGAGCTGGTGAGTCCAACTGCCTACCTTTTGGCTAGCAGTCATGCACTTAACTACTGCATCCCTGCGGCTCCTTAGTAAGATCACTACCGACCTTTATACTACTAAAGTAATAAGTCTTTCTAACCTCAGGTTACCTGACCTGTCCAAAGCTGAAAACATTGATACGTCATGCTTATAATTATGGGCTATGGAGTTTGACTGCCTGCATTAAAATCCTGGCTCTGCCACTTACTGTCCGACCTTGGGTAAGTAGGTGACTTCATGAGCCCCTGCCTGTTTCTTTGTAAAATGAGAAAAAGATCATTTTTAGGGATTATAATGAAGAGTAAACAATTATTTGTAAAGTACTAAGGTGTACCTGATCTAAGCCCTGGCATTTTCAATCACCTCATGCATATGAAAGTTGGACACTGAATAAGGGAGACTGAAGAACAATCAAGGGATGTGAATTATGGTGAAGAATATTGAATGTACTATGGACCGCCAAAAAAACAAACAAATCTGTCTTGGGAGGAGTACAGTCAGAATGCTTCTTAGAGGCAAGGATGATGACACTTCATCTCCCGTTCTTTGGACATGTTCAGGAGAGACCAGTCCCTGGAGAAGGACAGCCTGCTCGATAAAGTGGAGGGACAACGTTGAAAGAAGAAGGCCCTCACTGCAATGGACTGAAACAGTGGCTGGAGCAATGGAATCAAACATGGTAACTGTGAGGATGGTGTAGGCCAACCGATGTTTTGTTCCATTTACATAGGGTTGCTGAGTTGGAACCGACTCCGTGGCGTCTGACGACGACGACGATGACGACAACAACAGCAAAGTTCAAAGTTCTTAGGTATGTGCTATATAAGTGCTTGGTAAAATCCACCTTTCTCTTAATCTCCCCGAGGGGTTTCTGAGTGGCACAAAGGGTCAAATGTCACTATTCACCAAAAGGTTGGCTTTTGAACCCACCCAGAGCGCTTTGGAAGAGGCGCGCGGTCTGCTTCTGAAAGGTACCGCCTGGGAAGCGCTATGGAGGGCCACAGGGGTTGCGGGTCAACTCCACTGCAACTGGCTTTGGTTTTGTTTTCCTCCCGTTCGCCTGTGGCCTCTCTGTTCTCTGGTCCTGAACATTTCCAGAGAAATTCCTTTCTGGGTCTTGGTGAAAAGTTAAGTTAAATGAATATGTAGATGTTTAAAACTTAGCTCTCTTTTAACATGTTTTCAGTGAAACACTGGGGTTTTATGATTTCTAATTGTTATGATTAAAGAAAAACAGAAAGGTCCTATCTTTGCAGCCTCACATTTAGGAAATTTTAAGAACTATAGCCAGCTATTGCTGCTCTTCTCTGAGGCTTTTGTGCCTCTCCCCACCTCTCTCCACCGCCCCCCACCCCACCACCAAGGGCTTCTCTGACCTGCTGATGATGCTCTTCATCTGGCTGTCCTTCTCTTCCTGCTGCCTGCGCAAGCGCTCCTCGCTGTCCTCCAGCCGGGCTTTGTATTCCAGCAGCAGCTTCTGCATCTGTTGCTCCTGCACCAGCAACCGGCGCTCATACTCCTCCAACCGCCGGCTGGACACTCTCAGGCGCTCCTTGAGCTTAGTAATTTCCTGCTCGTACTAAGGCAGAGGAGAAGAGGAGCCAGAGAGGAAGAGAGAGCAATGGATACAGTCAGAGATGATGCTCTCCATGTGGTGCTAACCTTCTTCAAAGTTGTTAACAGTCATAAATGCTAACACCACTTGACTTTCTCCCTAAAATTACATTTTCAACCTTTGCTTAGCATTTCCAATCTATATATTTATATAGCTCTCTCTACATTAAAGTTCCAGTTGCTGCAAGTCACATCCCATCTGGGCAGGTATCAAATAGGAGCAGGTGAAAAACAAGTTGGAGCATGAAGCTTGACAAATCACTCCACACAAACAGGAAAGATTCCGGTATCATTATCTGCACTGCGAGGTCTCTGACACAACCCGGCTCATTCCTCTATTAGGACCGTTCCTTCAGACAACGAGCAACAGTTCTGTAATGCTAAGGTACTAAATCACTGAGCAGGGTTTTATGGCACAGTAGTAGGCCATTGCTGCCTTCTCTCCAATTGTATAGGACTGATTAAGACTACCCTCGGCCCTGTTAAAAGGATACCCAGGGGCAGAGTGGGTTATGAATTGGGTTGCTAATGGCACGGCCAGCATTATGAAGCCACCAGCTGCTCCTCGGAGAAAGATGAGGCTGTCTGCTCGGGGAAAGACGTACAGCCTCAGAAACCCAAGGAGCAGAGCTCTACTGCACTGTGTAGGAACCTCTGAGTCAGAATCGACTCCATGGCAGTAAGTTTTTTGTTTTGTTTTTTCAAAGCCCATTTCATGATGTGGCTCAACTGTTTATTTGGCACCACTTCTGGGTACAGAGATGCCTATTTTCTCACTAGCTAACTTTATATGAATTCAACAATTCACATGGTTATATGGGTCCTTTCTTACATGGAAGTGTAATTATTTATGTTATGATTTAAGAAACTGTTATGATTTAAGAAAAACAGAAAGGCCCCATCTTTGCAGCCTCACACTTTCTAAGCATGTCGAGAAGCATAAACTTTCTTGTGGTCTACTTATGTTCACCAGTGACTATGAGACCTTAAATGGTGCTATAAAATGCAATTTGTTTTCATATAAAATTACCTCATTTAATTGACAACCAGACAACTAGCTTCTGCTTACCCCAAAACAGGTTCCTAAAATACACTTGTTAATCCAGAATGTCAAAGATGACAGCTCTTATAACAGCTTTAAGAGGTAGACTGCATTGATAAGTGTAGTTCAGTATCACATTAATAAGCAAGCAGAAGCTAGTTGTCTGGCTGTCAATTAAATGAAACAATGCCATACGTATTGTTCTTGTTTGATGATCCTTTTTTCCATATCAACTTGTCTTTAAAAAATTAAATAAAATGCAAAAATTAAAAACTTAATATATTTTGCCTAAACCTCTGAAAGTTTTTCATCCGATAAGGGGGGAGAAAAAAAAAGAGAAAATAAATCAAAGGAAAAAGCTTGTTAACAAGGTAACAGAGGATGTCTAGTAGTCCTTGGTTAAAGACAGTCAGTATATGAAAACACTAACAATTCATCCTAAGTGACTAGAAATAACTAGCATATTCTCAAAAGGAAAGCAATCTACATTTAAAGAAAAGGAGGCAGACATAGCTAGAAGGGCCCACACGAGGGACATTTCCAACACAGTCTCACACACAGACACGACTGCTCCTTTACATGCAGATAGCATATGATGACTAACATAAGAGGTGTGCTTGAAGGGAGTGGGGAAGTTTCTACTCTGCTAGATAAGCTCTAGTAGTAGCCGATTACTTGTGAGAGTCACGAAGTAAACAAAGACTATTTCTACCTTCTCAGCATGCTTGGCTTCATCTTGGTTTTGCTCAGCTTCTTCTACATCCTCTTCATATTGCCCATTGTTCAGAACCCAGGCTGCTGTCCTCTCTACGGGGGACATTGTGGCAGAGTCCACTGGTGACTGAACCTGTGTCAGAAATAGTGATCAGCATTTCCCCAAACAGCTCACTCACTAGTTATGTTCCAAGAGAGAGGGTTGAAGAGATAACTGATCCATCAGCTTTCTAATAAACGCTCTCAGCCCAAGTAACATGAGGGGGCTTCAAAATCTGTAGGAAAATCTATTATCTTACATTTCATTTTCCTTAAACTTTTTGAAGCCTTCTTGTATTTTATTGCTGCCATGGCTAGGGGCGGGTGAAGAGAATATCTATTTATATAAGGACAAAGAATCCAGAGAAAGTAACTGTATGCATCATATCCAAGAGAGCCTGTTTCCACTCTCTAAATGCCTTTAAACTGTTAATCTGCCCAATGGTCTGCTGTGAGGTGCCAAACTATTTACTGAAACTAACATGATGACACAATGTGAGAAAGTTAACTATGATTTGAAGGTTGATTGCTCAGGTGAAGCAATTAATTCAGATGGTCAGGAACCAAGAAACTAAAAAAAAAAATCACCAAGTACCCATTTATAAATCGGAATACCCATTTTAATTTTTGTACTAAACAGTGAGAAAACGGGAAAAATAAGTGGTATTGGTCATTTTTCAAGAGCATCAAATACACATTTTTTTTACAAGAAAGTTCCTTTCTGAATATAGAAGCAAACAATTGATGCTGGATAGGATAGGGGCATTTTCAGCAAGCTACATGGATAGCTAAATTGTCCTTTTCTAAGATAGATTTGTATCTGTAGTATAGAAATCTGGCCTTGAATTGCCACTCTGTCATTTAGTAACTATGGTATTTAATTTCTCACATGTTATTTTCCTAATCTATGCAATAGGGATATCCCCACCAAGCCTATTCTGGCCATCTTATTATATGGAGTTGTGAGGATTGAATAAGAAAGTATAATTTGATGGAGAGTCCCTTACAGAGGGCCACATGAAAGGGATCCAGGGTGCGTGCAGTATAGTCACTGATGAAACATGTAACTATCTTCTAGTTCTTTAATATTTCCTCCCCTTATGATTATGGTTTTTGTCTTACCTCATTAATCTTGTTAGACCTACTTAGGTTAATTTGTATAACTAAGATGTTCAATGCATGGAGTCAAGATAGATAACCCTTCAGAAACAGTAACTGGAGGAATGTCTCCCTGAGAATACGAAAAGAGAGGTGGGGAGAGGGGGAGCTGATAGCAAGGCTGATTGTATAACCCCAGTTGAGGGGAGCAAACAACAGAATCGTAGGTGAATGCGTTTATTGGATGGGGTAAGATATGAAAAATATAAATATATATATATTTTGACAATGAGGGCTCCTGGGGGGGGGTAGGGTGGGAGAAGAAAGGGATCAAGAAGTTCAAAATAAAAGAAAATGCATGGAAATTGATTGTGGTAGCAACTGAACAAGTATGCTTCACCTAATTGAATTATGGATTATTATGATATCTTTATGAGCTCCCTATAAAAGGAATAATTAAGTAAAAAATAAACAATCTTTTAAATTTTTGAAAAATTACAAATAAAAGAATAAATTAAATAAAAAAGTATAATTTGAAAGATCTTTTGAAATCAGAAAGTCCTAGATAGTTGAGATGTTATTACTATATTATATTTATGTTTAGAAAACTGGCATTGAGTATTACAATTTATATTAGGCTTATGAATAGTAGTGCTTTTTCTATAATGTTAGAAGTAAGACATAAATACCTCTTTTCTCTGGTCTGTCTTTCCCATGAATATTACCTTTCTTTTTAAATTATGATCTCTTTTTGGAAAATTCAAGGGATCCATTTGCTATGTGTGAGATATTCTCCTTTACCCCGACTTAACCCAGGGAAACCTTCTATCTATTAACAAAACTGAGTTTTGAGTAACTTCTGCAAAGGTTAATTTTATTCCTTTTGTTTTGGTTTTCATTAAATCTACAACTTTAGAAGGTACTTTCCCCCACACTCTAATCTCCAACTATGATCTGCATAAAATGCAAGCCTAAATAAAATAAATTGCAATTATCTTTCTAAGAGTACAGTCTCTCACTTTAAGTATCTTAAGATAGTTTAACTTTTATACTTTTAAATATTTTGTGGCCAATCTGGTTTTTCCCTTGGATTCAGTTCAAGAACTCCTACCCCAGGATCCCACTATCTGTAGAGATGGGGGAACAAAGCTTTGTCAGTTTGTCTTAAAAAAAAACCAAACATTTTATTAGGGACTCATACAACTCTTATCACAATCCATACATGCATCAATTGTATAAAGCACATCTGTACATTCTTTGCCTTCATCATTTTAAAAGCATTTGCTCTCCACTTAAGCCCTTTGCATCAAGTCCTCTTTTTCCCCCTCCCTCCCTGCTCCCCACTCTCATGCACCCTTGATAATTTATAAATTATTATTTTGTCATATCTTTCCCTGTCTGGCATTTCCCTTCACCCCCTTTCCTGTTGTCCGTCCCCCAGGGAGGAGGTCACATGTAGATCCTTGTAATCGGTTCCCTTTTTCCAACCCACTCACCCTCTACCCTTCCCAGTATCGCCCCTCACACCCTGGTCTTGAAGGTATCATCTGCCCTAGATTCCCTGTGCCTCCAGCTCCTTTCTGCACCAGTGTACATCCTCTGCTCTCTCCAGACTTGCCAGGTAGAATTCGGATCATGGTAGTTGGGGGGGAGGAAGCATTTAGGAACTAGAGGAAAGCTGTATTCTTCATCGGTGCTACATCTCACCCTGACTGACTCATCTCCTCCCCTAGACCTCTCTGCGAGGGGATCTCCAGTGGCTGACAAATGGGCTTTGGGTCTCCACTCTGCACTTGCCCCTTCATTCCCTATGGTAAGCTTTTTCTTTTTCTGATGATGCCTTATACCTGATCCCTTTGAAGTCAGTTTGCCTTTTAAGACTAAAGTGGATTTCTATTTTGAGGACCAATAATCTAAATCTCTTAACTGAACCATATAGAGCTGATCTTAAATTTGTATGTCATTTTTGGAATAGAGCCCAGTTAAACTCTAAACAGATGTATTTAAAAAGAGGGTATTCTGATGACCTTGAGAAAAAACTGGTCACAGACACAAAAAAGGTTAACAGAGATGGGCTAGGAAAGACGTTTAGAAAGGAATACGCGAGGACCTTTTATAGGTTTGAAGGAGAATCAGGATTTGGCTTATTTACAAATACATTTATAGATGCATATTAATAAAAATGGCTTCAGACTTAAGAATAGATGGATGAATTGGTTATGTGGACACACACACAGACACATAAGCAGGTAATTATGAATGAAGTAAAACTTCCCTTTTAAATCCACTTTCTACACTGCATATATGTTCAGTACCTCAGTAGTTAATAGTCCATTTTCCATTCCTTAAGATGTTTCTTATGCTTAGTTCACTTGTGTATTTCTTTCATTATTTTATTATATTCACATTTTCAGTGATTACATTATCTCCTCTTTACAACAAGTTGCTATTTGACTTTAAGCAACATCATTAAGGTAATGATTTTGATATTATCTGCTTACATATATCATACATCAAGATATATTTATATGCTTTGTATTTATTTTCTAGAGCTGCATATTTTTCTAATATGCACTAAAATTAAGTTATTAAATAAACACCTTGTTTGAACATACAGGTCAGAGCATTAGCCTGTAGGGTAGCTTGTCTACCAAATAAAGATAACATCCACATCAAAAGTTATTGTAGGATGTATTTCCACTAAAAAGCTGTCCTATACATGTATACTTTTCTTTTCTCAACAGTATTTTAAATTCTATACTATTGGCTAAATTAATACTATTATTAGAATATGATATGCCCCATGGGGGTTATTTACAATGTTCCTCAATAAGATGAAAATATTGTCTCTAAAGTGGGCTAGGGACATATATAAACTGTAGGTATATGAATGAATTTTGAGTTCGCACTTAATAATTAGCCCTAATATATGAACAATTAATTTTTAGGATGTGTTCCTATTCCATATTTGTTCTTATGAAGAGATCATTGAAGATAAGAGTGCTATAGCAAAGTGTGGTAAAGAAATCAGATGGTGCTCCGTTATTAGATAGAATAGTTTGAGGTCTTAAAGCTTGTCTTCAAACAAGAAGCCATCTAGGTGGGGCATCAACCAAATCCATATGGAAGAAGCACACCAGTTTGTGTGATCCAAGAATCGAAAACAATAAAATCCAAGACCAGAGGTTTGCAGAAGGCTATGGGGAAAGCCCAAAGTCTATTTGCAACGTTTCCAGGGGGATGAAACCTCTAAAGAATCACTTTTGACCACTGACCAGGGATTTGACTAACCTTATTCTCAGAGTGCACTGCAAAGTAGATTGCTGCAATTTAACATTTTATCATTTGTTTTCCATTTTGGCCCATTTAAAATGTGTTCTAGTCTTTATTATTTCCTGTTTTCTTTTGGTTGAGCATTTTTTGTTGTTTGTTTTTTTTGGGTATGTGTATGTGTATGATTTTCTTTATATGAAATCCAAGATAGCTATTTCTGGACAGTAACTAGATTAATAGTTTCTTAGGGTAATGGCTGAGAAGATTGGGGGGAAGTGGGGAGTTAATAATAATAAATGCAAGAATGAAGAAATGTTCTAAAATTGTGGTGATGATCACATAACTTTTTAATATATTAAATCACCAAATTGTTTGATATGTGTATTATAGAGTAATAAAAATGTTAAAGTAACAAAAGTTGTGGTAAACAAATGAGAGGGTACATAAAAGCACTTAGTTTTAAAAAGCACTTTGTAAACTGTATGCTAGTGGAACCTCTCTCTCTCTCTCTCTGTTAAAAATACTTGGACCCCTCCCAATCATCATGACCCCAATTCTACCTTGCCTTGCGGACCTGGTTATACCAGAGGATGTACAGCGGTGCAGTGGGGATCTGGAGGCACAGGGAATCTAGGACAGACGAACCCCTCAACACCAGCAGTGGGAGTGGCGACACCAGGAGGGAAGGGCGTGTAGAAAGGGAGAACCGATCTCGGAGATCTATGTGTAACCTCCTCTCTGGGAGATGGGCAATGGGGAGGCGGGTGAGGGGAGACGCCGGGGAGTGTAAGATAAGATATAATAATTATTTATAAACTATCAAGGGATCAGGGGTGGGATCGGGGAGGGAGGGGGATGGGAGGAAAAAAAGAGAAACCGAGCTGATTCCAGGAACCCAAGTGGAAGGTGAATTATGAGAATGACGAGTGCAACGAATGTATAAGGGTGCTTTGCTCAATTGATGTATGTACAGATTGTGATAAGAGACTTATGAGCCCCAATAAAAAGATTAAAAAAATACTTGGAAAGCAAAAGAATGTGGCTTTGATTATTAAAAAAAATCTGAGTTAAAAAATAACAAAGTTAAAGTAGATAAACACTTCTTAGTTTTTATAAGCTTATCATAATTTTAGCACATAGAGCACAGGAAAAGTTACTTCACTGTGAAACTAAATTTTTTATTTAACAGTTTAGATAAAATTGCTACTTAAATTAATGACAACTTAAAAAAATTATTAACACCTTTACTGATTTGTGAATAGATTACTTCAAAGAAACTGACGCACTAGTGTTTTGTTTTATATGGCTAATCAGACACTGCTTGAATAAACTTTCGTTCTCTGTATTATGGGTGACTATCAAGTGTCCGTAAATGCACTGCAAACCAATGGTTTCCCTAGGAACACATGAGAGTTCGGTCTCTAAAAGGCACGCTAGAAACTCCACGGCCACCGTGTTAGGTAAATCTGAGCTTTAAATGTTAGTTAAGTAATAAGCTATAAAAACAATGATCGGTTCCTTCCACTGGTGAGGGGGTAGCCACTGTGCCCTCCAAAGGACTAACACCTGTTAACTATGCGATTGTATGATACTAACTGGGATTTCCAGGTCTGCTCCTATATTGGTTCAGTTTTATTTTTATTAACACTTTCTAATATTTCAGGCCTGGAATTCTACCTGGTATATTGGAGGTCATCAATTAGTGTAGACAAAATAAAGCAGACTAGTCTTCTCTACTTCTTATATACAGGATAAAGCCTTTACTTAATTAAAAAAAGATTGAAAAGTATTATTAAACAAATTGAAAATAGTAATGGTGCTAGAATGAGAGAAAATAAGAGTTGAGTTTTGTTTCACAGTCAATTTTTGGAGTAATGTGCTCTTCCTATAAATATATATATATACACTATCTCTTTTAGGTTTCCTACATGTGTGCTCATCTTAGTACCCAACTAGACTGTCAATCCTTGAGGATGGCATGTCACACAGTTGTGTTAAATAGAGAGGTTTGTTACATTCACAACAGATGCACTATAAACTCTCACTTATTCATAGTCCAGCATCTGTTAGAACTTACTACTAATTTAGAATGTATTATAAGAAACAAGTACATCATATTTTTCTTCTGATCTTTTGAAAGTGCATCAAAGACATTTGCTCAAGGATTGTTCCACTTTATTAATCAGTAAAATTTACCTGTAGTTAATGGTCAATAATTAGCCACATTTACTACTAATTTATGGTCAAAGAAATGGAGGGAAAAGGTTGATAAGTGGTCCAGATTCCACCTTGATTGGCTATGACCTTAGGAAGAGAGTTAGTATCTAATGACTTTCAGCAGGATCATCAAAGAAAATGAACGATGATAAGAGAAAAAGAAAAGGAATAAGAAACTCTTATCAGTCTGAAATGAAGCTGTGTGGGGTCCCTAGAAAAGATAAGAGAACGCCAGGGTAAATGGCCCCTGACCCAGCAGCTTCAATGGTACTACAATTAGTCACAGCTGAACTATGCTGAGGACAACTGAGAACAAAACAAGTCCCCGTTCCTTGCTAGTATGTATTAGATATAAACAAGATTTGTTGGTTTCAGTTTCTTCATAGTCTGAATAGTCATATATGAGTAACACTCTTGCTATCGACACCAAAGAAAAGACTAAGTTAATAAGCAAACTGAGAGTTCTTGGAGATGTAGTCTAGGAGAGGGCTCAACACATCCAGAGGTGAAAACTAGATCTAGTGCACTACCCACAGGCTTGTCAAACACCTACCTAAGAGCCCTCTTCAACTTTGGATTTCCTAGGTTAGAGAATGTGCTAAATCTGGAATCACCAAAAGCCAAACGCATTGCCACTGATTCAATGCCTCCTCATAGCAACCCTATAGGACAGGGGAGAACTGGCCCGCCCTATGGGTTTTTCCAGACTCTCTTTACAGAAGTAGAAAGCCTCCTCTTTCTCCTGTGGAATGGCTGGTGGTTTCAAACTGCTGACCTTGTGGTTAGCAGCACCACATGTAGCCACTACACCACCAGGGCCTCCTACAATCTGAAGGGCACATATTGTAAATAAATAAATTCTACTATCTCTAAAAAGAACATTGGTGTACACATGTGCGCGCATGCACATGACAGAGACTACGAAAAGTTAAAAAAATTATGACAATTTCCTGGAGGTTAAAAAAAACTATATTATTTTCACTCGGACTTTTATTTCCTTCCTACTCACTAGACAGAGAAGACTGAAGTCAGTTACTCTGCCAACAATGGCCACTACTTTGTGTTTAGTGGAATTTGCCTGGCATACAGCTATAGATAATTACAGACGCCTACAGAACAATTCCCACAAAGAGAAGAATTCTCCAACACAATTTGCAATTAAAATATGTAAAGGCATTTATCTATTTGCCCCCATCCTCTCCCCAATATGCTGATTAAATAGAATTCCACAGCCTTAGCAGGGATGAGTTGAGAAAAGTGAACAAGAAACACAAAGAAAGAGAAGAAAGAATAGAAGCTAGAGAAATGAGCCATCTGGGTAGAAAAGGCCAGCAAGGAAAAAACAGCGAACTGATCAACAAAACCCAGTCTTGACTCTTCTTTCGCGTGGCGGGGCACACAGCAAGGCACAGACCACGCACGGTGAGTCTGTAAAGCAGGCCAAGGAGCTCTCCCTCGGGCTGCGTGCTCTACTTTATGCCAATACAAAGGAGCTTCCAAAAGTTCGTGGAAAATCCCACTACTTTTCTATTACATTTTCCTACAATTTTTTGAAGACTTCTTATTTAATAAGAAGTCCATTCCTTAACTCCTTAAAAACGAAGACATGGGGGCATAGTGGGTTATGTGTTGGCTGCCAGCCAACCGCCAAGGCCAGCAACTCAAAACCACCAGCTGCTCACTCGAGGGAAAGGCGAGGCTGTCTGCTCCTGCACAGATGCACAGTTAGAAACAAGCAGAGGCAATTCTACTCTGCCTTATAGGGTTGCTATGAAGTGGAACTGACTTGATGGCAGTGAGTTTGAGTTTGGAGTAACTTATTACAGGGTTAGTATAAAAAATGCAAATTTCATGGGGAATGATGACAAACCATTAGAATTAGTATTGAAAGGCTGTAAAACATGGTGCATGGAATTAATATCACAGAATAAAACCAAACCAAACTCACTGCCACTGAGCGGATACCGACTCATAGTGACCTTTAAGATAAGGTACAATTGCCCCTGTCAGCACTGAATGGTACATTCAAAAACTGTTAAAATAGCATTTTTTTGGGGGGGATACATATTTTTACCACAGCAAAGTTCTTAAAAATTATTGTTTAAATCAGTTGTTTGGAGACCATTATTATGACTAATGGTACCCTCCATTAAGAGTCATGCAAGTTATAGGAATTGAAGACTGCAGGATAGAGGAGGAAGGGGTAAACAGAAGTAGAGCAAGAGTATTTGAATCCCGACCTTCTATGTTGACGGGTGGCCCTAATGTAACGTTTGAAAAGTAGGTTAGGGGCCCTTTCGGTTCTCTCTTAGCCCTCTTACCAGTCTAATGCTTTGCCCTATTTCCTTCCTTATCCTTAGTGAACTCATGTAGCCCTAGGCCCTCAGAAGATGTTTGCTTCTCCACAAAATCCCATCTCTAAAATGAATTATCTTTGTTTTTCTCTTTTTAATAATGGACAATAAGGTGTGAATGAATGATATAGCCTCTTCACAGACTCAAATCTATACATTTCCTTTTGGTTGAATGAAAATATTTACTAAACGAAATGAATTGGTGACGTTTTGGAACAAAAACAACCTAGAAGGGGAAATTTGGGGATTGAAAAAAATTCAGGAAAGAGGAGTTTTTGCATAGGAAGTCAGTTTTAGCTAAGCTTCTCATCCCTTTCCCACCCCCTCTGTATCTAGGTGTGTGTGTGCATGTGTGCAAACAGTAACTATCAAAGTAGAGGCAAGGGACTATGGTAATACCAGAGTCGAGTCCGGAAAAGCCAACTCCGTAAGTGCCAACCTGTAAAACTGCAAATACATGAAAAAAGATACATTGTTTTGTGGGCTCCCTCCCCAATTATTCTCCTGCATGAAACAGTTTGTCATTCAATTCTTTTAACCAGAAAGCTCTCCAGTGCTTTTATAAAGTATGACTAGGTTTCAAAAAACATTACACAAATACAGAGTTTTGAAGCAACGTATTTTCAAATGAATGGGATATATGAGGGGGCTTCAAAATGTCGGTGGAAAAATGAATGAAGATTGGTTATTTGTTTTGAAGAGTACAATGTGTATTAGTCTTTCAAAAATGTAATACTTAAGGAAAAAAATTACTAAATCCTTGGCAGAGCTATTTGTCAAGAAAAAAATCAGTCAAGTTAGGACAGACAAGCACTAACTTGGGTGAGGGGAAGATTGTAATCCAGAAGAGGGAGAAGGAAAACTAAGGTATCAGGGAGGGGCAGACAAGATATTAGGGGTTTGGATAAGTAGTTTACGTTAGATGATCAAAATTGTAAACTTCCACCTAATTCACAAGAAAAATTATAGAAATAATAAAAAAAGCCTTTTTGTAAAGACTAGATGTAAATATTGGATGGGCTCACCCACGTCACTAGAAAAAGAAATGTAAGGCATTGCAAAATGCTTAGAAAACTTGTCAACTACCACTCTCCTTTACCTTACCTCTGCAGGTGTTCAGTTGCTTATTTTTCCAGCCATTTCCAGGAAAAGGCCCAAGGGACTTGATATTTTCAGAGGGAGATGGGAGATGGAGTAGGGCACAGTTTATATTAAACTCTTAGCTCAGAATGTAAGACTTTATTTTGGTAACTTAGAACCAATTATTAGGAAGAATTTGTTTCCAGAATCCCCTAATATAGCTAATTTGGCACAGAGATTAGATAGTTCCAGTGTCTAATTGGCCATTCAACACCGGTCTGTTCTAAGACACAAACAGAGGTAAAAAGAGAGAAAGAAGGGGTCCTACGGGCTGGGGTCACACTTGGTTTAGTTGCCTCTCCAGAAGCCTCCCAAATTCATTTTCTCTTTCCATTTAGAGGTAGCAGAAAACTGAAGTGCACACCTTGTGATAACTGGATTTCTCAGTGAGTTATATGTAAAGAATGGAGGAAACAGCTGGGTTCCCTGTAAGCCAGGGCCCTCCAGCACTCACCCCTACCTGTTGCGTTTGTTGTCTCTGGATGGCTCTCACTTTGGGAACAGGGCTTTCTCTGGAGGAAGAGGACTGCTGTCGGGACCGGCTTCCATTCTGCACAGGTTCAGCTACCAGGGCGGCGGATGCCACGGACATGCTCCCTGTACTACGGAGGGAAGTGCTGTGAGGCAGGGATGATGGGGCTTTGGCTCGGGCACCTAGCCCCGCCTGGTCCATTTTTCGGATTTGGGCCTGCCCGGTACTATTTTGCCGAGGAAGTGCGAGAGGTATATGCCTGTCTGGCACAGTGTGCCGCCTGGAGAAGTCGTCACTCTGAGTGCTGCGTTTTGTGAAATCTTCCATGCTGCTATTGCTGGGTCCACTGAGTTTGAAGTCTTCACTGTTACTTTGGCTTCTGGAACTGGCAGTGCTTAGGTTCTCCAAACTGGAATCTACAGAGGCCTTTGGCATTGTTGGAATTGGGTTATTGAGGTGGTACACTGGGTTCTGGAAGGACAGGGGCTGGAGGCTGCCTGGTTGGTTCAAGGCTGGGTGCAGGGGCCTCCTCACTTGGGGTGCACTCTGAGGCGTGCTCTGGGTTTCCCGAAGTTGTTTGATGCTGGCCACCTGGGTTATGGAGAGCTGGCTTCCGGTCAAACGCAATGGCACATCGAGCATGACCGGCACATGCTCCCCTGGAGCAGCATGTGTGTCCTGCAGGTCCATGAGAGAAATGCTCCGGCCATTAGGAAGGCTGTTTTCCTTTTCGTCCTTGTCAGAGTAAGTCATGCTCTGGGAGGAGGCTTGCTGGACCAGCAATAATGTTTTCCCTCTGAAATAGCTGTCTGTGTTGTCTTGGCTTGGAGATTTGAGTTTATGCAAATCACTGTGCAAAAGAAAAGGACCCTTAGTTACCCTTGAGGCAGATTCAATACTGCTAAATTCCCTCAGCTAAGGCCTAGGAATTACTCTGAAGGTTTGCAGGCCCCACGTAGATAACTTTTCTACTTACATTTCTTTCTAAACTCAGATCCTGCTGTCAAACCCCTCAGAGCAAAACCCACTTTCACTTTCTCCAAAGGAGTAGAACAAGACTGCCCGACACCGCTTTAGTATTATGTGGGGGTTTTACTAGATTTCCAGTCCTATCTTAGTTAAGGCTGTAAACCCTTCCAATTATTCAACTTCATCAACTTAAATTGGTTCTAAGCCTTCAGAAGCTGTGAGTCTATAATCAAAGGGTCCCCGCTAAAGACATGTCTTGCAAATATAATGTCTAGATAACAACTTTGTTTCTTTTGAACAGCTGACACACAGTTAGCTATGAAAGAGTTTAACTAGGGGTGCGTTGGAGTTGTGAACACGACAGTGCATGGAAACATCAATTCCATGAAGCTTGTAGCCTTTTGTGAAGCTGGTCACATTTAAAAATGTTTCTGGAATAGGAGATTCCTCTACATTATTGTTATGAAAATATAAGTCATCCTAGTGCTTGAATTTAATCATGACAACAAATGGATTTATTTCTGGTCAGTCAGATGATTCTTGTCAGTTGTTCATAAGGCTTTGAAGCTGTAAACGGAACTAATGCATTAAAAAGACTTGTAACATTCACTCTCTGAGATAGTATAGTTCACATTCCCTCTTTCATACCTGTCAGTTGGATCTTCAAATATTTTCTGCAGCCCAGATGAGAGGCTTCCACTGACATTTGGACTGGAGTTATGATCAGTGAACCGTCTTAGTTGTTGCTGTATTGGTGTAGGATTAGTCAGGGACTTAGTAATGTCAGCAAGAACACGAGGGAGGGGTCCCAATTTTGCCACGGTTGCCTGTAGGAAGGAATTTTCACCCTAATTGGATAATAAGCATTGCGATATCCACCACAGATTTTTTTTTTTTGGGACACGGTGCCAGTGATGGAGGGATGGAAGTCGGAGGGGAGGGTAGGTGTTTGCATGTGGGAGTGGCGGGTTCATAATGCATTGTTATGGAGCAGCAGAACCATGGCGTCGAGATGAATGGAGGAGGCGAAACAAGGTGCGGCAGACATCCAGGAAAGAAAGGAAATAGAAATTAGGATTATGCAAATAAAAATTAAAAGACATGCTCAATACAACCAAACTACTGCCATTCCAACTTAAAACAGGCATGCAAAGCAAACTACACCTTTAGGAGTAAGAAGATCGAGCTGGGGAAGGGTAAGGGGAGAACCAAACACCTTCTAACCAAAAGGAACTTAAAGACCAGAGAATGAGCTAGTGTGATGAAACTTCCAAGGAGAAGGGCTCATGTGAGAAAAGAAGTGCATGCCAACATACAAGAAGGTGCGGCATTCGGGATCCAGGGCACTGCAGGGCACACAGTTGACAATGCCATTCACGATCCCATTTCATCTTGGGACCCCTGCTCATGGCTCACTAAGGCTGCTACCAAGACTTTCTTCTGCACGCCCTCCCCCCCAACACACACACAGCAAAATCAAATAAACTCTCTTTAGGAGATATGTCTACATGTATTGGTTCCCAGGACCAAACAGAAATTAAAAAAGAAAAAGTGCTTTACACAGCAAAGCCTGTTAAAAAGACCTTGACCCTGAATAAGCCATGCTTATTTCACACGATAACAATGCTTGCATTTCACTGATACAGTAGCCAACACTTTTACCATCACAACTAATTTTGTTTCTTTAGAGAATCCTTATTCTCAAGGAAGTTATAGAACTCCTTCGTTTTTATGCAGTTTTATATGGTTGCCTTTGGGTATACTCTCACTTCTCAATAATCAATAGATTTGCTGCTTTGCTCAAAAGGGCAGATATGCCATCTGAAAAATGTGTTTACTTGCTCAACTACTTTAAGGCACAATTCATACTTGAGGAATTTACCCTCAGTGTAGCTGGTAAATTAAAAATCTAACCAGCATTTCTAAGCATGAAGGAGGAGCATTAGAGAATAAGTAACAATTTATTGCTTTACAAATATTTTAAGCATCTGTGGACACCTACTATTTAAAGTCTCCTCAGGACAGTGGTCTTTGTTAATAGGTTTTACTCCTCCCCACCCCATTTAATTGATACAACATTTTTAAGGGTGATAGGAAAATGAAGAAAAACAAATACACAAATCTTTATCATAGAAACATAACTTTGCCTTCTGAAGTTATTCTAACATACCACCATACATGTTTATAAATACCTGTAGCAAACAAAAACATCAATAGTTATTGTGATAAATCTATAAAATGTATTCCTTTTTGAAAAATCCAAGAAGAAAATAATAGGCCTGGTATAAACTTAGTCATTAATATGATACAATTCTTAGCTTGTAGTCAGAAAGGAATGACTCAAAATTATAATTACTTTCTGTATTCTTAGTCACCTCTAGCGAGGAAGAAAGCACCAGGATAATCAAATCCCCGATGACAGCAGCATTAATAATTATATCAACCCTCTGACTTGCATAGTAGAAAATCTCACGGATAAAACACCTCAAATGTGGTATATCAATATTTTTAAACCAGGATTGTTAGGGAACACTATATATTCGCTTTTATCCTACCCAATTTTTGAATATGAGTTTTGGTACAAGTTTTCCGATATAAAATTTATAGATATGCACTAGATAACTTCTAGAAATCAAGCACATTCAAAGTCTCCCATCTTCCATTATCTTCTTCCTGTCTACTTTACCTTATCAAGTTGGGAAACTACTTCCCAGAGTAAGGCATGCAAAACGGAAAGCTCTCGGCCCAAATCAATGTAACCATCAAAGCCAGGGGTGTTTGAGATGGTGTCTGGGTTAGAGATCTCCAAGAGAAAGCGCTTCATTCCACTCCATTCATGTTCTAAAAAATCATTCATAAATGCCATGTATTCCTCCTTGTTACCAAACCTACAGCAGATGGGGAGGAGCGACACAATGAGAAAGAAAATATTTAGGTAAGGTTTTCTTATACTGGGCTACATAAAAAAATCATTTCTCAGGGACAAATAATTTTAATATCTTACAAATGATCAATATGAAAGCACACTTTCTTGCTAACAGGGTCATACTCTAAAACGTTGAACGCCTTCTGTTCTCCACAGTGTAAGGCCAGATCTCTTTACCCTGGTATTTAAAGCCCTTATCCACCGAATGCTCACCAGCATGCACCTTCCATTGCTTAGCTGCTTCAGAGTTGTATTCTCTAGGACTCTGCTCTTATAATTTATTTCCACTATAGAAGAAATTCTTTTCTGGCTTATCTAGAGTCTCGTTGCTTTAAGGCTTTGCTTATATGCATTAAATCCATTCCCAAGTGAACTAAGAATAACATTTACTAGAATTAGCTCAAAATGCGTGTATGTTAAATATATGAAAAGGGTTAAGTCAAAAGTACTGTTATAAAATCACAGAAACATTTGTCAAACAAAAACATCAAAATGTGACGCTATGGCTTATCGATATGTCCTTCTTTGAGGTCCCCACACCTCTGAGGGTGGTATTTCCATCTCTCTAGTCCTTCCCTTGGGAGGCCGGGTGCCGCAGTAACACGTGTAGTAGTAGTTATGCATTTTGGGCTGCTAACTGCAGTCAGCAGCCTGAAGCTAGCAGCTGCTTTGTGGGAGAATGATGGGGCTTTCTCCTCCTAGAAAGATTTACAGCCTCGGAAACCAGCGGGACAGTTCTGCCCGGTCCTAGAGGGTCACTAGGAGCCAATATCAAGTCGGTGACCGTGAACAAATGAACGAACAACCCTTCCCTTCGGAATTCTGCGCTCTGACTGAGACCACGACAGAATGGAAGTCTTGGTATCATTCTCGAGGGCCTTACACTGTTCGTACTCCTTCTAAATGTACTTTGAGGTTTGGGAACAAAAGGCAGTCTGAAGGGGCAAGATGAGGGCTGTAGAATGGATGGGGTCAGCTTCCCCAACGAAGTTCACGTAACACAATCCTTGCAGCCCTCGAAGAATGAGCAGACGCAGTGCTGCAGTGAGAAAGAACTCCTCGGCATAACTTTCCTGACTGGTACAGCTCTCAGTTTTCTTAGGACGTCTTCATAATCAGTACAGTGCTGCCCTGCGCCCTTTATCCCTTTGGAATCCACAGAAATAACGTCCACAACCGTCTCAGCTGACCTCTCTGCTTCAAAATTGGTTGCGTTAGCAGATTTGTCTTGAAAGCCACTGTTTTCAATTGTCCTCTTTTTGAATATACCAGGAGACTAAGATAAGTGTTATTACTACAGCCATACACTGATTCTAGAGATGTGCTTCAATTAAACATATTTTATTTGGCATAAATCCATTCATGTATGAACTGAAACACTAATGTGTATGTGTATACTTATATGCCCTATATATGGTATACTTTATATATAAACCAATCCACATAGTTGGCTTATATATAAAGTATACAACATTGAAATATTTTACTTTAAAAAAGCCACTACTTATACTACAAACAATCTGTTTCATTGAATTTTTCCAGCACATTGCTAGTAGAAACTTATGTTTAAGCCTACTAAAAGAAAAAAAACCAAACCAAACTCCCTGCCATTGAGTCAATTCCAACTCAGAGTAACTACGGTACAGGACGGAACTGCCCTCTGTGGGTTTCCTTGATTGTAACTCTTTAGAGGAGTAGAAATCCTTGTCTTTCTTCTGATTTAAGTCTACATATTAATAAATCCGTGATCAATTTTATAAGTGTGAATTCCTTCCCAGCCATTTCTCAAAACTAATTTCTAAAAATCATAAATGAGTGTACAATTACCGAGGAAAAAATTGAAGACCCTGAAAGCTAGAAACACAGCAAATATCACTGAGCCTGCTCTCATACCACCCAGAGATATTTACTATTTTTGAGTGCATTTGCATCAAGTGCAGTCTACATTTGGGTGTATTTACCCTCAAAGTAATTCCTTTTAACGCTTCTTTTGAAAAATGTCAAACCTATAGAAAATTTGAAAGGCTACATACTCAACACCTATACGAGAGGAACCCCCTAAAACCCTGGTAGCATGCATTTTTCCCATTAGGCAAGCATCCAGCAACTCACTTGGAGTTAGTGCACCCAGTGGCAACACTTGGGAAGATTCTCTCAGGTCACAGTACATTTTTTTGTAAAAGCAGTTTCACTTGAACCTTGTTTTAGGTGATGGCTAATTTAAAAGAACAGCATGCAGCTGTGAAATTTTGTTTCCTGCTCAGGAAAAATACCATAGAAACTGTTGTGACATTGAACACAGCTTACAAGAACAGTGCTATGGGAAAAAAATCAAGTGTACGAATGTTTTTTTTCTTGTTTCAAAAAAGGTGTACTTGTCGATTGATGACAGACCTCATTCTGGATGCCTGTCACCTTCCTGAAAGGACGGAAATGTTGGCAACATTTGTGCACTTGCGCTTGAAGACGGACAACGGACCACTGAAGAGATGGGGACGTTATCTGAACTATCTTGAGTTAGTTGACAAAATTGGTTCAGTGAATTTTAATGGAAGATTTGGGGATGAGAAGGGTTGCTATGAAATGTGTACCTCAGGTTCTTACTGACTAGGAAAGACAGCATTGTGTGGAAACATGCTGTGCTTTGAAAGAACAGCTCTGAACCAACCCAGACTTTTATACATGGTCATTACTGGTGATGAGACCTGGCGCTCTTCTTACAACCCCCCAAACCACACATCAATCAAGCCAGTAGAAGAGATCATCGTCACCTTGCCCCCCAAAAAGCTTGTCAAGTGAAATCAAAGATCAAGATGATGCTCATTTGGTTTTTTGATGTGAGGGAGATAGTGTATTTGGAGTTTGCTCCACCAGGTCAGGTTGTTAATCAAGCTTTCTATTTAGAGGTTCTGAAAAGATTGTCTAACTGTGTGAGACAAAGAAGGCCTGATTTGTGGCAGACAGGGGACTGGTTTTGCCATCACAAGAATGCACACAGCCATCTCAGTGTGCCAGTTTTGGCAAAAAACATTTTGCCTCTCTTGTCCCATGTACCTTACTCACCTGACCTTGCTCCATGTGACTTCTGTTTATTTCCATGAAAGAAGAGGGGCATGAAAGGACAGCAATTTGAAGATGTGGAAGAGGTGAAGAAAAAAAACAAAAACGAGGGATGTACTGTCTGCCATCCAAACAAATGAGTTTGAAAAATTTCCCAAGAATGGAATCATAGACTTGACAAATGTATTAAGTGTAATGGAGAACACTTATAAGGTGCTAAGGTTGTTTTGTAAAAAAATTTAAATACGTTGCTTTGGAAAAAAATTCTGTTTTTTTTAGGGGGGGTACCCCCTTGTATGCCTTTTATCTATATTAACCATCTCTGAACACTTTTCCCAATTTACTTTCATGATCTCTCTCTAGCCACATATATCTTTTCTCTTTTAATTTCTGAACCATTTAAAATTAAGTTGCAGACACTGCCTCTGAATACCTCAGTATCTTCTTTTTTAGAGTAAGGACTATATAGTAAGCCAGTACAACTATCACACTAAAATTAACAAACAAATTTGTAACTAAAAAATACTTCAAAAATTTAAAAAATATTAAGAACAATTATTAATAAACTACTTCATATACAGATTACACACATAATTCAACAATTAATTGATTTGTTTCAAGCTTTGTATTTTGATATATCTTAATCGACTTTTTTTTCCATACCTGATTTTTCATTTTTTTATGATATTAGCTTTTTGAGCTGCTCTTGTTCATCATAAGCAATATAATCACAAGCTCTTCTCATTAAAATTATATTTAGGTTTTTGTGCTTTCATATTGCTAGGATAATAGTATATATACTTGCCATTCTATATTCTAATTTTTGGTTTTATTTTGACTAAGTATTTTCACTAGTATTTTTCATTTAACCCAACACTAGTATTTTTCATTTAACCCAACTAGTATTTTTCATTTAACCAAGGGGGACAGATAAAAGCTTACAAGGCCTCAGAAACCCTCTATAAGGGTGACTATGAGTCAAAATCGACTCGATAGAATGGGTCTGTTTTGTAATGCATTTAATAGGATAGACTCATAATTTTCCATATGACTAAACATTCTTTGTAAATATTGCTTCTGAGTTCAATCCAACTCAGAGCAACCTCATGTGGACACTCTTACTACTCCACAGGGTTCCCAGTCTTTATGAGAAAGGGGGCCCTGGTGGTGCAGTGATTAAGCACATGGCTATGAACTTCAAGGTTGGGGCTTCAAAAAGATGTAGCAGTCTGTTTCCATAAAAGCAAAGTCAGGCATCAAAGAACAAAAAATCGTATCATTGTGAATGAGGGGGGAGTATGGAGTGGAGACCCAAAGCCCATCTGTAGGCCACTGGACATCCCCTTTCAGAAGGGTCTCAGGGAGGAGACGAGACAGTCAGGGTGCAGTATAGCAATGATGAAACGTACAACTTTCCTGTAGTTCTTTAATGCTTCCTCCCCGACACTACCAAGATCCCAATTCTACTTTACAAATCTGGCTAGACCGGAGGACGTACACTGGTAGAGCTAGGAACTGGAAACACAGGGAATCCAGGACAGATATACCCCTCAGGTCCAATAGGGAGAGTAGCGATACCAGGAAGGTAAAGGGAAGGTGGGGGAGAAATGGGGATCTAAATGTAACTCTCTTCCTGGGGATGGAGAACAGAAATGTGGGTGAAGGAAGACATTGGACAGTGTAACACATGACAAAATAATAATAATTTATAAATTATCAAGGGTTCGTGAGGGAAGGGGGGGGTGGGAGGGGAAAAATGAGAAGTTGATACCAAGGGCTCAAGTAGAAAGAAAATCTTTTGAGAATGATGATGGCAACAAATAGACATATGGATTGTGATAAAAGTTGTACAAGCCCCCAATAACATGATTAAAATATATTTTCTTTTTTAAAAGCACAGCCTGGAAACCCTACATGGCCATTATACTGTGTCCTACATGGTTGCTGGACATTGAAATCTATGCAGCTGCAATGGCTTGGTTTGACTTTTAATTTTTATAGAAACAGATTGCGTATCTTTCTACGGCAGAGAGAAGCTGTTGAGCTTGCAATTCCAACCTTTTGGTTAGAAACGGGAGTGCTTAGCCACTGTTTCACGTGGGCTCCAAACACCATCTGTAGTAGGTGCAATTATTTTACTGAGAGGCTGTATCATAGTTTACCTTAATTGTTCTTCTATAAAGTAAACTACTCAAGTGGTTTCCAATATTTTGGGGGGTGCTATTTTTAATAACCCTGAAAGGTCAATCTTCTAACATGAGCAATAAAACTTCCATCCCATCCAAATTGCAGACCTTTTAAAAGTGTTATTTTTTTAAAGTAAGCATGGTTGTGCCACCTACTTGGCAAAGTTGGCCAGGTTCTGGATGACCTTGGCAATAAGAGTGAGAGTCCGAGAGGTGCGATCATCAGGATACTCCTGCATAAGGTTGAAAAGACTGGGAGACATTATGGCTGGGCACAGAAACCGGAGAAACAAGGAGGCACTAATGAGCCGCTCACTGATGTCCTGCTTGCCTCGGTTCAGGCACTGATGTTTCCATGATGCAAACACTTCTTTCAGTTCACGAGGGAAAACACTGGGGGAGGGAAATCAAAACCTGTAAGTATCTGAACCCAGCAAAGCAAGCTCACTCTGATCCCTGCATCTCTGCTCTAGGGGCATGCTGTGAGGAGACTGAGCAGACAGAGAACTGTCTGGTTCAGGGCTGCAAAGGGGAGATGGTGAAAAAATCCAATGGCCAGATGGAGACTGGAAACCCCAAACTACAAAGCTCAGGAATGAGGGTAATTTAGTTTTGCAAAATGAGAAAATGGCATGAGGTTCCTGACTAAAGCATGTGGTTTACTACAGGCAGGACTGTTCAGCAAAAGTCTTCCCAAATCCTACATAGGTTATGTTATTGTTAGCAATGATCAAAAGTCATCACTATAACTGTGAACCAACAGTGATATATTAGTAAGTATCTTAGAAAAGAAAATCTTTTGGTATTAGAGAATGTACTGCTAATCTTCTGGAGAAAGATTATATTTATATAATCAGTTTAGAGATATGTACTTGTGCTTCTGACAAATTTGTTTTATACAGGATTGGGCTGGTGCTAGGAAAGCACTCAGTTTTACTGCTGGACCCTTCTTTTGGTTGGGAAGTAACAGTTAACACTGTGGTGGCTTGTATAGGGGGAAGAGGCACTATCTCTAGCTCACCAGTACGAGTTGATGATCTTGCAGAAAGCCAGCTCACAGCACATTTTCAGATTGCTCTGGTGGTCTATGAGTTCACTAGATGAACATTTGCTGGGATCCACTTCACAGTTTTCATCTGACTCATATAGAGCTTTGATGAATTCCCCTGTTTGAATGAGACAATGACAGATAGTACAACTATAAATAGTGTCTTTTAGGACTAGAATAAAGGGATTCAGGATTTCTACCCTAATGTATATAATGAATCCTTTCTGAGGCCTGATATGGAGGGCATGGCATACAAAAGATTATTGCTTCGGAACCTAAGAATTATCATATCCCACGTATTTCCCTTACACTGGAAGCAGAATAACAGCAATCGTTAACATCTCCATCATCATAGCTTTTTTTTTGCATAATAGTGATACTGCAGTGAACAAGGTAGTTTAATTTTCATTTGAAACTTGCAGGTATATTTAGTTAACACTAACTTGTTATTTCTTACAAAGGCCCCTCAATAGCATAACTGATTTCATTAAAAATCCACTGCCATCACATTTATTCCAACTCATAGCAACCATATCTATGGTTTCCCAGGTGAGGAATCTTTATAGGAACATCGAGTCTTACCTTTCTGCTGCAGACTGGGGCTGGTGTTTGAACTGCCAACCTTCAGTTTAGCAGTCTGCTTACCAGACTACCACCAGGGATTGTCATTTTTCCAAAAAGTAACCCACACTTACTGCCATCAAATAAATTCTGGCTCACAGTGACAGTATAGGACAGAGTACTGTTCCTTTGGGTACCCGAGCCTGTACATTTTTACTGGAGTAGAAAACCTTCATCCTTCTCCTGCGGAGTAGCAGCTAGTGGATTCAAACTGTTAGCCTTGTGCTGAGTAGCTTAACACATAAACCACTATGCCACCAGGGCTCCTTTTGTCATTATTAGAGAAGAACTAACTTAAGCCTGACTGAACAACCCATATAAGGTTCTTTTCCTTTAAAAAATCATTTTATTGGGAGCTCTTACAGATATTATAACAATCCATAATTCAATTAGATCAAGCATAATTGTAAAATTGCGGCCACCATCAGTTTCAAAACGTTTTTTTCTTCTTGAGCTCTTTGATATCATTTCGCCTTTATTCCCTCCCTCCCCCATCCTACCCCCATCTAACGTTTTTAATTATTCATGTTTGTACCAAATACAGATGCAGGTAAGGGTCTACAGGTTCACCTCTTGATTTGGAGGGAGTAGTTGTTCAACATAGCACTAAACCACAAAACATCTCTTTATAAATAACTTTATGTACTTTAAGAGATGCCCAATATTCCTGAACAGAACAAATCTCTACCCTTTGCGTTTTATCCTCTACCTCGTATATACTTTACAGGTATTCCTCCCTTATTACCATCTTGCTTTGTGACATTTGTTTTTTGGCATTTGCAACCACAAAGTAAAATGTTAACTAGCTCACTATTTTGTGAGATAGTAAATAGTGCATTAGCAATGCATATCTGGCAGTAATGAATGCAACATATTGAAAGGTGAACTTTATACAGACATATCTAAAAGCTGCCATGTGATAAAAAAAACCGAGACAGATTAAAACATACTGAATACAGTTTTGTTTTCCTCCTGTTATTGGGGGGTGGGAATCAAAACTAAAGGGGTGACTCATTCCGTACATGCCCAGAATGTTTATGACATGTCTCTGTCTACACTATTGACTTACTACTATCTCACTCACTCACCATCATAGAATTGATTCCAACACTTAGTGACCCTATCGGACTGAGACCGGTCCCTGTGGCTTTCTGAGACTGAAACTCTTTATGGGAGTAGAAAGCCTCATCTTTCTCCCACAGAGTGAATGATGGTTTCGAACTGCTGTCCTTGTGGCTAGCAGCCCAACCATATTCCACTACACAACAGGGCTCCCATCTAGCATATAAGGGCTTTGCTATCTATCATCAAAATTTCACACAGAGGAACAAGTCAAAGGATATGGCTGTATTACTACGGTGAGCAAGTTGCCTCTGGCAACAAGAGTGGAAATCAAGTATTCAGGAGGGCTTTGTTTTTCCTGTTTCACAGATGGTCTCTCCTGTGTGTCACATGTCAATATACTCTGATTTTAATCCAAAAGGTAAAAGAAGCCAACTGAAGAAGATTCAAGTCTAAATGAGGTAGTAAATAAGACTAAAAAGCTCTAATCAAGATAAATGAAGGTTATCTAAAAGCAGATAATGTACAGTAATGATGGGCAGTTTTAAAATGCAATTCTGAAAATTCTTCAGGCAATCTGCAAATAGTATGTACTTTTTTTGCCCCAAAGTGTCTGGAATATAGCAAAACTTTATTTAGAGCGCTTAGTTGCATTTACTAATTTCTTTTGGTTTAATGAGACTTCACTGTGAAGTTTTACCCAATAATTATGAAATTTTTCTAAATTGCATTATTAAATGCTCTTGCCACAGCAAGTACAGGATTATAAGGTAAACATAATGGAATCTTGCTTAGATAATTGAAAATTTCACAATTTAGGGTTACCATTTGATAACTCACTCATTTTTTTGATCCTTAAGAAAGAAGTCTTCATTTGAATTGCCTACAGAGATGCACTCTGTAACTTGCTTTAAAACAGAGCACCTGTCATAAAAGTCAAGTATACAAGAACAAATGGCCACTGAGACTCTGGGATGCTAACTAGAGACATGGAGAGTAAGTGGAAAGAGGACATTATAATTCTTGTCGTCAGGAAGTTTACCAGTTATTCTGCTTCTAATTTTGAAAGCAGCAGCTGTTTTTACCACAGTGGCCATTGCTCTTGAATTAAAATTCTAATAAAGATTTGTGGGTTTACTTGGATTTATGCTCATGCTCAATGAACTAATTTTCATATCTCATTGAAAAAAATTACCTAATTAATCTGTCTAATCAAAGAACGTCACAAGTAAAATTTTGCTTAAAATCATCCAACAAAGTTACAGCAGTGCATCGACAGGGAGCTGCCAGAAGTTCAGGCTGGATTCAGAACAGGACTTGGCTCAAAGTAGAGAATACCAGAAAGATATTTACTTGTGTTTCATGACTGTGAAAAGGCATTTGATTGTGTGAACCATAATAGACTGTGCATAACCTGGAGAAGAATGGATTTTCTAGGATACTTCATTGCACTCATGATGAACTTGTACATGGATTAAGAGGAAATTGTGCATATGGAACAAGGGACTACTATTACATGGTTTAAAATCAGGAAAAGTGGGCATCAGGGTTGTATCCTCTCACCATACTTTTTCAAGCTATATGCTGAGCAAATAATCAGAGAAGCTGAATTATATGAAGAATACAACATCAGGATTGGCGGAAGGCTTATTAACATCCTGAACTACGTAAATAACAAAACCTTGCTTGCGGAAAGTGAGGAGTACTAGAAGCACTTGCAGATGAAGATCAAAGACTGTAGTCTTCGGTATGGATTACAACTTAATGTAAGAACACCTTGATGCAAGAAATCCTCACAAGTAGACCAATAGGTGACATAATGATAAATGGAGAAAAGGTTGAAGTCAATGCTCAGGGAGGCAACAGTTCAGAGAGCCAAAGACATACTGCATTATGTATAATCTGCAGCACAAGACCTGTTTAGAGTACTGAAAAGGAAGGATGTTGCTTTGAGGACTAAGGTGTGCCTGACTCAAGCCATGGTACTGCTATTACCTCATATGCATATGAAAGTTGGACATTGAATGAGGAAGACCTAAGAAGCAGCTATGCATTTGAATTGTGGTGCTGGAGAATACTCAGTACCATGGACTGCTCAAAGGACAAACCAATCTGCTCCTTAGAGGTAAGGATGGTAAGGGCTTCATCTTACATACTTTGGACATATTGTCAGGAGAGACCAGTCCCTGGAGAAGGACAGCATGCATGCTTGGTAAAGTGGAGGGGCATCACAAAAGATCCCGTAAGGAGATGGATTGACATAGTGGCTGCATTAATGGGCTCAGGAATAGGAACAAATGTGAGGATGGCACAGGAACGTGCAGTGTTCATTCTGCTGTGCTCGTTGGGAGTTGGAGTCAACTCTATGGATCCTAACAACAACATCTAAGAACTTATATGTACCTTTCATTTTGGAAATGATTTAGTTCACTGCATTGTAGAATGTTAACCTTTGATTTTTCAGAAGTAGGTTTCAACAAATATTCACCCTATGCCTACAAATGGAGAATATTGTTGGTGAGACTTCATCAATGCATTTTATAAAACAATGGTGGTGATATTATTAGGAACAGTTGAGTCACCTCCAACTCAGAAGTGCTCCTCGAAATTCTGCCTGGTCTTATGTCAATTCATTTTACTAGGTGAGGATCTCCTTCTTTTGCACCGACCCTCTGCTTTACCAAGCCTAATGTCCTTCTCTAGGGACGGATCCTTTCGTATAGCATGCCTCTAAGGGGCATTCTGGTTTTACTTTTTCTAAGACAAATTTGTCTGTTCTTTTGGCAATCCCTTCAGTATTCTTCATCAACAAAAAAATTCAAAGGCATCAGTTCTTTGTTCATTATATGTTGTCCAGTCTTTGAATGCACATGAGTCAACTGAAAATTCCATGGTGTAGGTCCGCCACATCTTAGTTCTCAAAGTGTCATCTTTGTTTTTTAATAGCTTTAAGGAGGGTTTAAAAATTAATAAATCATTTATTGGGGGGCTCTTAAAGCTCTTATAACAATCCATACATTAATTGTATCAAATACATTTGTGCATACAACATTGCCATCATCATTTTTAAAACATTTTCTTTCTGCTTGAGACTTGGTATCAGCTCCTCTTTTTTCACTCCCTCGGCTATTTTTTTTAAAAAAAACAACAACAAATTTTAGCAAACCATGAAATAAAATAACTTATGATACGGTTGTTAAAAGATGTTCCTGCAAATGAGACTAGAAATTTCTCTGTATCTTTCCTCTTGCCAATGAAAATCTATCTTCACCATTTTTCTCATAAAGCTCCATTGGATCTTAACGTAAAGTATATAACTAAGAGAAAAGAAAGCACTTGGTAGAAGCAATGAGGAGAAAAAATCACGTCTACACAGTAGGAACTAATTGCTACTATGGCGAATCTACTTCCTTATCATATTCTGATCCTATTTCTTGACCAGCTAATCATTTTTCAATCCCTTCCACCCTAGGTGCTGTCCTTCTGAAACCAGTCCCAGTCATCCCTAGAAATCTTTAAACTACCAAATATAATGTCCCCCACCTCTACCCTTTAAAAATGTTTTTCTCTTCTCAATCTCTGTTAATTTACCCCAGATTTCTTGATACTTTCTCTTCTTTTGAGGTGCCCCACTGTATTCTTCTGGCTTTGTTTCCACTTTGCAAATCTACTTTTCTGATTTTTCTTTTTTCCATATTCATGGTTAAATCTGTTTGGGGCCCTACTCTCTTCCCGCTCACTGCTTCCTATGTCTCCTCTGTGTGCATAAAGCTAGTCCCAACTTTACAACAGACAGCAGGCAGCTAGTCAGGTGCACAGGTATTTCCTATTAGAACTTCAAACTCAATGTCGAGGAAGTGGGAATATTATTTCCTCCTGTTCAAACCTACTATTTTCTAAATCCTTAATTTTTGTTATGAATCTCATTTATCCTTCTAGTCAGACACTCAAGACCCAATTTCATGGAATGATCTCACATCTCTTGAATTCCCACAAACTAAGAACATTGCCAAGTCCTATCAGTTCAACTTTTTTAGTATTCCTCCAATTTCTCTTTCCTCTGATCTCACTCATGGTGACAATGCCAGTCAGTCTCTTTCTTCCTGTGCTGCTTTCAGAAAGGACACTCTCACAGTGCTTTCTTCATCAGCTCCTCACTCTGTTAAATGGACTTTACTGCAAATATCCGTGTCAGAAACCTTTCACTCCTCTGATGATAATTGGAGAGGCTCAACCCCTCAGTCTGGCATTCAAGGCTCTCAACAAATTGGCTACAATACCTTTTAAAAATATGATTTGGCTTGTTTGTTTGTTGTTGTCTGTTGGACCCTTTTATTCTGCACAAACTCTATGCTCTTTTGTTCATGACATTTTTTATTCCACGATAATCCTTAATTATAACTAATTTCTGGTTTCTATAATCCTCCCTTCAAACCACACAT
The DNA here is from genome assembly GCF_050624435.1 of Tenrec ecaudatus. Classification (NCBI taxonomy): domain Eukaryota; kingdom Metazoa; phylum Chordata; class Mammalia; order Afrosoricida; family Tenrecidae; genus Tenrec; species Tenrec ecaudatus. The sequence continues at coordinate 191,883,548 of NC_134530.1, read as the reverse complement.
ACACACACTCAGGAGATTTTACAATTTCATCAGCTGGAATTAATGCCTTTAATTCTTTTTTAAAAAGCATGGATTTCCCCCCTTATTTTTTGGTTACAGGGATGGATTTCCTTCTCTTTTCTGTGAATTCCTTGAGGGCAAAAATATATCTAGTCAATCAACATACCTTTACTGGATCTCTCCTAGAGTCCCAGGTAGCTGCTTTTCCTCCCTCATACATCGGAAGTAAAAGACTTGCATGTGGCCCTATTCTCTTCTTGGTTATAGCTTCTCTTATCCCCTCTATGTAAGTAATGCTTTTGAAATGTGGCTACTTGCGAAATGAAATGTGCAATAATTGTAAAATACAAACAGAATTCCAAAGACAGTAGAAAAAAGTAAGAAATTTACTACTTATTTCTGTATTAATTTCTTATTGAAATAATACTTGGATGTATTGGGTTAAATAAAACACATAATGAAAACCAAGTTCACCTTTTTAAAAACCTCTTTGGTGTGACGAGAAAACATGAAATTCCCTATGTGGCTCACACTATGCTTCCCAGAAGATAGTGGAACTCTACCCTCTGCACTCAACCAAATCCAGCCCACTGCCCAGAAGTCCATCCCCACCCACAGGACAGAGCAGAACCGCCCCACATGGTGTCTGAGGCTGTCAATCTTCACTGGAGCAGACAGTCTCATCTGTCCCCTCTGGAGGGGTAGGTGGGCTTGAACTGAAACTCAAACCCTAACAGTCTAGTCAGATAGAATCACATAACACACAAAATCTGATATCAGTATTAATTTGTTCTATGAGTTAAAATAATTTAAAATCAAAGGGGAAAGATGTTTTTCTCTTCCATACCAAGTGCATCATGAAGATACTGCTGTCCCACCAACTTGAGGTATTCCTCAATGGATTTGGTGGCAATGGTGTTTTCTCTGAAGATCAAGACATCATGCTCTCCACACCGATCCACCTCAGACATCACCAAGTCGGTCAGAAAATCCTGGTAGAGTAATATTCAATCAGGCAGAAAGTAACTGAATAAATAATATACATTAAAAGAATGATAAAGTATGAGCAATCCTGGAAACACTGCTTTAAAATGAAAATTACCAAATTAATCTGAATGAAAAAGGGCAGTCAGGATAGACTCTTAAGCATATCACCACACCTAAATATAAAAGTTCTATTAAGGTTTGTTTTTGCACTGTTGATAAGATTAATTCTCAATGTGGCCTACACGGCTATATATTTTTGATTCTATTTCTCAGGCTCAGCCTGGACTATTCTTTCTGCATTTTGCTCTAGCCTCATGATCAGTTCTTTCAGGGTCCGCGAATACATCAAGTCCTTTCTAGCACACAATGTTCTCTATTCACTACAAAGTCTTTTGCATATGCTGGTGTCAGTTCAGCTGCACTCCCACCTGCATGCCTACCCCCACTGTTAGGGACTTAATCCCTTAAATTTTTTGGATTGTGGCTTATAGGTCATTTCCTTGAGAACCTCTCCCTAACTAACACTGCCCCTGTCCCTTTAGACAGGTCCCTGCTTTCCACTCTTGGCATCACATGGCTCATCTTCTCTAGACATCTAAGTAGTCACACACTCATTTCTGTAGTTACTTGGCTAATCAATGTTTTTTAGAAGCCCATGAGGCGAAGGACAGTCTCTATTTTTGTTTATGACCATATCTTTAGCATCTAACAGTTTCTGGCACATGTTGAGGATTCAAGATTTATTATTTATAAACTGGTTCAATATCAACATAAGAATTTCTTGCACTCATCACTTGAATTCATTTGCCAGGCTGGCCATCCATCCACCCACCCATGGAGAAGTCCTCAAAAAACAACTGCTTCATTTCTCAACAGCTTTAAAATACCTGATGTAATCTTTAATGCTTTTTGGGGTTCATTATGACATGTAATAACATCATATAATATTTTTTATGTTATGAGTATATCCACTGAGTATACCATGAGTATATTAAAGGTTTTTGGAACCCCCAGATCAGAAAAAACATGTATACTTCGACTTCCAAATAAAGTATTTTAAGTATCACTGAGATTTACTCTGATGCATCTCAACCATATAAAAGAGTTGTAAAGTTAGGAATCACTGTTAGAACTCTTCTGGTAAGAAGCAGGAGAAAACTTTTGAGGGTGATCATAATATTCTACATCATGATTATGCTGGTGGTTTTAATGAGTATATATAACTTGTCAGTGAATTTTATACTTTACATAGGTATACTTTATTATATATAAATTGTAAATTAAGAAATAACAAGCCCAGCCAAACTAACCTGAGACTCATGGACACCCCATGTGTTGGAATCGTATGACTGTAGTATAAAGGATTTTCATGGCTGTGACCTTTGAGAAAGAGATTCAAACTACCAACCTTTTGGTTAGTAGCCATGTATTCACCCAGTTGCACCACCCATGGAATCTTCTATAAAGTTGATACTTTAAAAACTTACATCTGAGGTGGCTTCAAAAAGTTTGTGGATTTTTTTCTCAATATTTTAGTTCCATTGAAGAGTATAAAGAATGTATCCATGCAATTTTAAGGAGAAGATGAAAAATCTAAATTCCAAATTCTTAAAGTTTTTCAACACCAGAATGTTTAAGATTGTTATCCATATAGTCAACCACAAAGATAAAGTTATGGTTAGTTTAGGGATTAAAAATCAAATGTTTTGATGTATGCAGATTTCTGTTAAGGAATATTAATAGCATTTCATTCTATTCCTTGGTTCTAATTAAATTATTGTATCTGAACCTCTCTCAGTCTGAAGTAAACTTTACATATGATATGATGGAGACTCAGCTTAGTCAAGAAAACATGCCTTATAAAGGTGGTAACTGTCATATTCCAAGCTTCTCAAGGACCCTAATTATCAATTGGTTACTTTTCTTCTCATAAGAAGCTTACTATGTTTTTGTTTTTGAATTATTTCTATTTAAGATGCAATGAGATACGGATATCAAGAAAACAATTAATAATATTCCTGGGATATTATATATACTATTGATATTTTATAATATGTATATTCCAAATACAGATTTTAATCCTTCTTTTTAGTATCCAGCATGCTTCTAGAACATGTCCTTTGATGACTGGGTGATATAAAAATGAAGAGAGAGCGAGAAAGCATATACAGCACACTCTATAACTAATTATAAAAAAATCTTCAGCACACTGTGGGATTATCAAGGTGATTCTACATTTATTTTGTTAGACAATAAATAGGTGCCTATGGTATCTCCCTTTCATGTAAATTGGCTTTAAATAATTATTTGTTGGTCTCTCCATTTCACTTTCTAGTCTTATAATTCCCATTTCTCCCAAAAACTGCTAACAGGTCTCTTTCTTGACAAATAGCAAAACAAATTTCTCTGATTTTGGATCCATAGTATTTTTATCTTTGTTTCTTTAAAATGGTAGGAGAGAGATTTCAGATAATTGTTGTTAGGTGCCACTCAGTTGGTTCCAGCCCAAAGTGACCTTATGCCCAAAGAATGAAACACTGCCTGGTCTTGCTCTTTCCTTACAATTGTTCCCTTATCCTCTTTTCCACTTACCTTGGCTCTACCAGTACTCTGAAGAATGTGCACTAGGGCACAGGCCAGCTCCTCTTTGTTCCTCACACTAATTACTGGTTCAAGGACAGAACACAGCATGGTGTAGTTGCTGGTGACAAATTCTGCAAATTCTTTGTATTGCTCCATAGGCAGGATGGTGATAGTTTGGAACCGTGATTTAATCCGGATGGAAGGCCCCCCAGTCTTTCCTTTGTTTGGTGTTGGTGTACTCACTGGATACCACTTTTCTACAAATTGGCGGCCAGTCACACTGGCAGTGGGGATGTTGACAAGCCCTACATAATTGTTCTTGTCTTTCTTTTTCTTTTTTTCCACATCCTTATAAATGTGAACTGTGATGCTATGAAGAGGAGGGAGGCTGTAAAATTCAAAATGTTCACCCCAGAAAATGTTGTCTGCTTTGGTTTTGCTGGTAGTACGAGCAAAGAGGGTATCATCAAGGCACAGTTCACAAAAATATTTCTTTTTAGGGGCAAGGTCCTTGGCTTCAATGATCCATAAACGGAGAACATTCTCTGCTCGTCTGCAATTATCCTATAAAGAAGCAACAAAGTTGAATCTGAGAGTTTGAATTCCAGAAAGAGAACATTTCCCCTATTCAATAGGTGATGCTGATTATGTACTCCATTAAAGATGGTCTACAAATAGTACAAGTGATTATTATCTTATTGTTCAGGATAACAACAAACAAAAACTCATTGCCTTCAAGTTGATTCCAGCTCCTGGTGATCCTATAGCACAAGGTTGAACTGTCCCTATGGGTTTCAGAAACTAACTTTTACAGGAGTACAAAGTAACAACTTCTAAATAATAAGTCTTAAAAAGCCCATAAGTTGTATTTTACTGGAGTTAAAAAAATTCCCATAAGGATAAAGTCTCACATAGTCAGCCCAGTATCAACTGGATCTGAGTTTGGAAGTAAAAAAAACAAAAGGAAGATACGTAGCTAAGAAATTTATGCATAAATCCCATTTCTAGCAGGACTTAGTTTTTCACTTGAGCAAATCACCTAACTTCCCATACTCTTTCTATCTATGTTGATAGTGTGATGATATTATCTTCAATAAGATTATTTTGTGCATATAATGGTGTAACATATAAATGCCTTTCAAAATCTGTAAAGCTGTATAAAAATTATGGCATTATTATTTATTTTACCTCCTACTCATGTATTAGGTATAGAGTTGTATGTATTTTCAGACTCAAAGCCATTATTACCTTATTTGGTTGAACTGTTCTGCGGAGGTTTTCCATCCACTTATCTCTCTCTGAGGCAGAGTTACAGCTGAAGCATTTACTCCCACTTAAGTAGGTAACCTTCAACACAAAGATCAGAAATATGAGAGAGAACACCTGAGGCACTGGGGCACAGAGGGTGGCACAGAGGGTGGGTGTTTCGATCCTCCTAATTCTATCATTTAAAAGTGAAGGACATGCTGTGACGCCAAATCATCCTACATGACATCACTATGATCTTTGCTACTTTTGTGGTATCTGTATCTACATCTCTATGTGTTCTTTGTTTTATCTTTTAGATAGCATCCACACTCACTTCCAAGTAAGAGAACAAAGGCAATTTAGAATTCAGTTGAGGAATCTAGTCTAGAAATAAAATTGAAAACTTTTCAGGCCACATCTTAAATTACCCACAAATGTGTATACTCAATTCTGAGTTGATAAATAGTAATAATAATAAAATAAAAGTGAAGAGATTATCAAATTTCTTGGGACTGCTGTCACTCTGCTAATATAGAAGAGTACTAAAAGAAATAGAAAACGCTTACTAGTATTGAATTTCTGTTTTGGGAACTTTTTTTCTCTACTAGATAACCATTTTGTTGATTTCCAGTCCTAAATTACCTTAGCCTGAGCAAGATAATCACCATCTTTTAAGGTTGAAACAAACATACTGTGTATATCCTTAGGACCTAACACTGGACTTAGTAATAGAGCCTGTTAAAGCAACTTTTCCGATTATAGGGAAGTTCATGTGATCTTGAATTTTTTAAAAAAAGGAACACCTATAAATAACCTGCCAAAATTGCTGAAATTTATGGATATTGAATTCTTTACATATTCAGCTTCAAGTGATCACTTCATGAATCAGATCACATCGTATGTGCTGTCCTACCCATATGCGACTAGTTAGCATCTAAAATGTGGCTACTCAGAATTGAGATGTGCTGCAATAGGAAAATAAAATAAATATCAGATTTCTAAGACTTGTATAGTAAAAAACAGAGATAAGTTTTACATTGATTATGTTCTGAAATAATAGCATCTAGGTGAAAAAAATGTAAAATTACCACATGGTTAACATTTTATTTCCCTTGGTTTATGAAAACAGTAATAAACATCTCCAAACTCTATAATATCTATCATAAGATTAATCGCTGGCCAATAAAGTAAGTTCTGGTCAATTAATCAAATTCAAACCCTAATAATTAGAGTAATGTTGTTTTCAGGTTTAACTTGCAATGGCCAACAGAGTGTATCTAGTTTGGGAGAGATAATTATTATAAAAGTGGCAATCATCATTTTCTGTTGAAGAGCAATTAGTTGATTCAACATATTATACATTTATTTGCATTATGCCAGAACCTGTGCCAGTTGCAGGGATTACAAAATGTGAAAAATATTTCCAAATCTTGTTATAGTTACCAATGTAATTATCTCAAAGAACCCTTAAGGGAGGGGCATGTGGTTTCAGAAGAGTAATAACAAAATAGAGTGGATAACAGCCTTATCAGTACCAAAAAACAAACATACTGCTTTAATAAATTATTGCTAATCTCATTGCTGAAACTGTTAGAACTCATTTATTCTGAAAGCATACCAGGACAAAGGGAATGACAAACCATTATGCACAACTTTAATTGCCAACATAATTAGATTAAGATATTTCTAATATTTTCCCCTTTAAGTAAGTAATCTTTAGCAATTAAGAGTTATTTAAGATGATCAACTCATCAACATTACAATAATGAAATGATAAAATTACGGAATACAAGATCTACTACTGGCTATTTAGCTCCTTTTTGCTACCCCTTATTTTACCTACACTTTACCTCAAAGCAGAAGTCTTGTCCAAGAATGCTACTGTGGAGTGGTTTCACAGATACAGGCTCCCCTCTACCAAGATCCAGACATTCCACTGCGCTGCAGGGGCTCAGCAAGGACTCATGGGAACGTGACTCTTTTAGTTTAGGCAATCCTCGAGACCTAAATATAGAAAAAAGGAATTTAAGACTTGGCCAACCAGAAAGGCAAGGGGGTAATGGCAATGGATGCTAACAATATAGGAATAAGAAAGCTTCCAACTATTTAGGGAAAATTTCCATTATTTTTTAATTCAAGTTCCTCATAGACCTGTTGAAGTCTTCCTCATACAACATGCCAAGAGCAACAAATAGCCAATATAAAATAACAAAAATAGTAACTGAATTGACAAGATACAGATAATGTAATTTTCCCATTAACTTTGTGAAGGCCCCTTGTATCTAGTGAAACATGTGAGAGCCAGAATTCAATGAGACTGTCTTATTTTTTCAGGTCTTGAAAGTTTACTGCTTTTGACAGTCTTACCATTTTTTTTTACTGATAATTTTAGTGGGAAATACTTCTCTGACAGAATGCTGCCTTATAAAGGTCTGGCACATACATACCCACTCTCATGCCCCCTGGCACATACATGTAAAATAAAGCTCTAAAACACACATTTCAAGGGAGCTCAAAACTTTATTATAAAGATTACTTTAAGCCTCATTCCCATCTTTGAAACGGAGTAATATAATGCTATTCTAGGTTACCATCCACATGATTTCTGTCCATGTATGCACAGTTATTGTCAAAAGGCATGATAGCCCTGCCTCCCTATGGCTTAGCTTTCTCTTCTGCTGTCAACAAAATACATAGTAGTGGCTGAATCCTTATTTTGTTGCTCTCTATTTGGCATAATAAACACACATATACACACAGTGTCAAAGCCAAACTGCATAAAACAAGACTCTGTCTTTCACAAGGCCTTATTTCCATCTCAATATAGATGGAAGTCTGGCTCTAGACATGCTTTACTGTATAAACATGAATACAGAAAAGAATATTTTGAAGCAACCTCCCACTCTCGAAAGAAATGCTCAAACTCTCATCTAGAAGAACAGAGTTCTGTCAGCCCCATTCAGATACCCTGGCTGATTTTGTGACCTCGTTGTCTTAGAAAGAACGCTGGGAGTCATGACTTCTGATCACTACAGGAGCTAGTACTCCACTGCCTTCCCCTCAGAAGAATTAACGCAACCACCTATAAAGCATAATATTGAAGCCAGAACTGGAAGGCCATGTCGTTTTACTCGGTAATGACAGTATTTATTGACTGAAATACCCGGCATTGAAGCATGCATCTCAAGTAGAAGCGCTTAGTGAGCAGACCCAAAGAAATGCCTTGTATAAAGGCACTTGTTTTCGTAAAACACATTAAATAAGCAGCTTTGATCACTTCCTTGAAATAACCATGTTAACATTAGCAGGAACGGGAGTACTCAATGCCAGAGTAGCTTTTAGTTAAATTATAAAGTAATGAGATATAGGAAACTAACACTGAAAGCTGCTCTTCCCCCTTCAGTCTCCATTCCAATACTGTTTCATCCAACTCCATACAGTACGAATCCGCTTACGCTGTAAGATATTTGTTCATCTTTCTTTCCACAAAAATCATCCACCATTTAACGTTTAGGCCAAAAAATTGATATTCTGATATTCAGCAGTTTAGGGTCCAAATCATCACTATTTCTATTTTCCAGTGATAAAGTATAAAAAAGGCAAATTTCACCTAATGTTCTGTACTTTAGATAAATATTACAATGTAACACAGCCCACATTTGTTTCTTTGTGCTGTTTGAAAAACAATGGCAATTGTATACTAGAAATATAGCACATTAACTATAAATAACTATATGCTAAAAGAAATGTATATGTAATTACCATACAACCTTTTAAAATATGCTTTATGTAAAGCCTGAATGAAGCAACAGGATGCTGTCATTTTTTTTCTTCTTATATGCATATAAAAGGGCAATTCCTGTCTGTTTTCCCCAGCACAACTGGTGAGGGGACAAGCACCCCCTGGTCTGGGTTTGAGGCTTTCAACAGGAGAGAGGAAGGCATATTTAAATAGAAAGAAGTACCAAAAAGCTTCCTGTAATTAAAAAAATTCTCTACACAGTTTCTAAATCAAAAACTAATTTGCTTTTAAACAAAAGAGGCGTCTACCTACATGAAGCAATTGTACAGCCACCTGGCAGAGCAGCCCCAAATCATAGCAATGCCACATGTCACGGTCCAGCGCGTCGCTCTCTGAACTACACCTCAGAAAACAACTCTCTGTTTTGAAGACAGGAACAAATAGAAGATGGTTTCCCTGCTGCCCTCGGCTCCTGACAAGATCTTTGGATACATGTTTTCCAGGTGCGATTCCAAGTCTTCAGTAGCAGCTCATCAATGACAACAAAACAGGCAAGAGGAACTGGAAGTTATGAGGCTCCAGGAGAGGTGATTTTCCTTCTCCTCCTTCAGGCTGCACCTAGCCCCTCAGGTGACACAAACAAGGTTCCTGGGCTCCAGGCTGGGTCTGTTGCCATGGAGCTCCATCTATAAGGAGATTAGAGCTGGGAGGCTGCAGGGAGAAGCCTCTGCTTGAAGGCCTCCAGGCGCAGCACTCTTCAGATGTGGCAGCAAATGACCGTTTTCGGATAGGAAGGAGGGGATGGTGAAGACCCTCTCCATTTTTAGCATTTCCATTAACTTTCTCATAGTCAAAGGGCGTTGGAAAAAAAATGGAGGTAATTCTAGTAGTGGAGAAGAATCTCTTAAAAAACAGTCTTCCGGGGACACGTCTGAGCAGTTCTTAGCTTGATTCATGTCTGATCTCTGCCTTCTTCATAGGAGGCATTCCCAACATCCCACCTTGCAGCCACCATCGTTATCTCACATGGTTCCTTTGTGGGGCTTACCAGAGCTTAATGTTTCTAGGTATTATTTTATCTTAAATTATCTGGTGATCACACACACACACACACACACACACACACAAAGAGAGAGAGAGAGAGAGAGAGAGAGAGAGAGAGAGAGAGAGAGAGAGAGAGAGAGAGAGAGAGAGAGAGAGAGAGAGAGACCGACCCCGACCTGGGTAATTCTTTTTAAAACTGCAGTATTAAAGATTCACACATGTAAAACTTTGATACTCAGGTCGAATTTCCAAATGTAGCCACAACTGATACTATTAACCAAATCATCTGTATTATAACTCAAAACTTCATTATCAATCATTAACACAAAGTTCAAATGTATTGGTTACTATACATAGGGATTGAAAACCAATGTCACTAATACATTGAACATTACAACTGAACAAATAAAGCAAGCCTTCCCTGCACTGGGAAGAAAGTGTCTCTGAGAAGGCAGAAGTAATTCCCAGAGAAGCAGGATTACAGTAAACAGGAAGATCAAGCAGCCTGGGAATGGCTGGGGTGGAGGGGCATTATCTGCCCACATTTTGTATATACTAGTATTAATAACCTAAGTCCCATCTAAATAATGTGTGCTCCCTGCTATACCTTCATATGAATTGATTTTTTTCCCTTACATCTATTGACTAGAGAGTTTTAGTAGCCTTAAGTGGCCTAACAATTTATTCATCTAAAGAAAAAGATTGTGAGTTAATAGGACTTTCCCCAGCATGTTCTGACAATGGACTTCAGCAGGGAACCTAGCCTGGCAACTCCTTGACCACCCTGCTTGCCCGCTGCCCCCAACATCATGTAAGAATATTCAGGGTTCCCACTGGATGATTTTTTTGGGTATAACCGAGAAACTGCTTCTCAGATGTAATTCTACTTCTGGTTTAAGACAACCATCATATTCTTTATTTTGTTAGCAACAACCTTTATTTGTATGTAAACTCCAAGACACCCCCCCACCCACTCTCAGAGGATGTGCTAGGAAGGGGTTACAATCTAATTGCTTTCCTGATGAAGATTACCTTCAGCTTCTGACCTATTTAAGAGATAAATGACAGGGTTTATATTACTCGCTACATAAGTATTATATTGCTCTAGCACTTACCCATATCTGAAGTCAGTCTTAAAGATAAAAATGAAGGGCTGGGGGATGGGGTACCAACACATACACACCATCTGATATACTAATGAAGGAAAAAAAGAAGTCAAAGAACCCTGTTTAGTGCTATGGTAAGTAAAACACAGCTGGAGTTTTTCAGCTTAAACACTCACTTTTTAGAGAGCCACGTTTCCCCCACAGCTCCAATGATGCTTGGCTATGCTAGCTCAAGCTCCCACATGTTTATAGATTTGGGAGAGTTCCACATCTGGGACATGTTTAATTAAAAATGCTTATCACCCCCACAAAAATCAAAGACAGCATCCTGGACTCCAGTGCAGGTGAGTTTCTGCTTTGCTTGGCAGTTCTGCTTCCCAGCTACTTCGCGGGATTCTTGAAGAGACAGCCTCTCAGCAGCTCAGCCAGGAGGCTGGGTGCCCGAGTGGACCAGTACACAGCCATATGCATTCCCAACGCAGAGCAGCCGCCTTGTTTGAACACTCCCCAGGTAGCAAGCAACCACAATTCAGTATACTAATAATTGATCAACACATCTGAACAGGATCCAATCCGTTTAGTTAAAAAACTGCATCTGGGATTTCACTTAGGGAAAAATGTAGCTTTACCTGTTTACTCGGATTTTAGAGTTTTCAACTAGTGACCTGTAAAAAAAACCCAGTGGCTATTTCCTGTTTAAAGGATCAGATCCCTGTGTATCTTTCCTGGACCATAATTTTAAAGGCTCTCTTCTTTGGTTAAAAATAAGAAATTAAGTTATGAAAACAATAATAATTTATGTGGGTAGAAGGGTAGGGAAGGGAGGGGGAAAAAGAGAAGCTATACCAAGGGCTCAAGTAAAAAGAAAATATTTTGGAAATGATGATGGCAACATATGAACAAATAAATGTGCTTATACAATTGATGTATGGATTGTTCTAAGAGCTGTAAGAGCCCCCAATAAAATGATTTATTAAAATAAAAAAAATTAGAACTCATATACTAGAGGTTTGGCTTGTGTGTTGGGGGAAAAAAAACAATAAGAATGTCGTCCCTAAGGCTTTTGACAGCTGCTCGAGTTAAGCTGGTCCCTCTGGCTTAAACTACTCAATGACTTTTATTAGTTAAAAACATATACACACAACCACTCACACAAAAAAACCTATGAAACATCGACTGAAGCTCTTCCTTCTCCCTGCTCTCAGCCTCTAGACAGGATGGGTTTACTAGGCCAAGTAGCTACTGGAAAGGAAGAGTATTTGCCAGCCTGAGTTATCACTTGAACAAGCTCATAAAAAACAAACAAATTCACTGCCATCAAATCAATTCCGACTCATACACATCCTATAGGGCAGAGTAAATCTGCCTCTGATGGGTTTCCAGAACTTTACTCCCATAAAGTATGGGAGTAAAAAGTCTCACTTTTCTCCCCAGGAGCTGATGGTGGTTTCAAACTGCTGATCTTGCAATTAGCATCCCACTATGTCACGAAGCCTCCTCAAACAAGCTCATAGTGAGGAAATTTAACATCATAGTGGAAAATGATACCCACAGCTACTTTGATCCACAGTGTGTGGGTGGGAGCATAGAAAAATAAGGTGCAGGGATTGGTAAGTTTCACCATTCCACTTGATGTAACAGTGAACCATCTTGGAAGCAGGAAAAAAATCCCCCAGCCAGCAAGAAAGAGCCACTAGTGGGGGATGTACGAGAACCCTGCCTGAAGTGGTGGAGGCAAGCAGAGGCCACAATGCAGAGACCATGAAGCAGTGCTTTATATATTTATGCAATTCATTTATTTTGGGGAAAGAGTAGAGTAAGCTTTATATATATTTATTTCAATCCAACTCATAGTATCCTATAAGACCAGGGTATAACTGCTCCTGTGGGTTTCCAAGTCTGTAATTCTTTTTTTTTTTTGACTTTTTAAATTGACAAACTCATTCCAATGTATCCATTCACATACAGTTCTATCATTCGATCCCATTGGGTGGGGAGCTTTATATTTTTTCAAATAATGGAAATATGACTATAAATTACTATTAACAGTATATATAGTAAGTTTTAAAAATATAAAGCTGACTGGTGGCGTGGTGGGTTACCCACTGGGCTGCTCACTGTAAGGTGAGCAGTTTGAAAGCACCAGTTGTTCTCCTGGAGAAAGATAAGACTTCCTACTCTCATAAAAGGTTCCTGTCTCAAGGGTAGTTCTACATGGATGCTGTGGCTCAGAATTGACCTCATGGAAGTGAGTTTTTTGTTTTTATGATTATAAATCGACTAATTACATATCAAGGTATAATATTCGATCTTAGCAAGAGCTGTATCTGTGTGTGCAACTTTTTAGTTTTGTCTTTATCTTCTCAGCAGATTCTTTAAAAAACATGCAATAAAGAGCATAGTGGAGAAAACCTTCAATTTGCATCCAAAAAAGCTATCCACCCAGGTGAACTAAAACCACTCCCTAGTGGTTACATGGCATGGAGCAAAATAGTTTCTTCTTTCTGAACTTCAGTGTTCTCATTTGGGAACTGTGGATAATGATTTCTCTTTCTAAACTTCATCAGTGTTATTGTGAGAATCAAATACAATAATATACAATTTCACATTCCTTCTATGAACTGCACTGTTAAAAAATGTGAGGGACCATTATTTTCATGGAGATATGACAAAGATTAGTTTATTTTAAGAAACTATTTATCTGGTTGAGAACATAACTTTAAAAATATAGTCTCTGATGGAAGAATATAAATTTATGTGGACATAATTACTTTTTTATTAAGATGAAACATTCAGAATTAGAGACCTATCATAATACAACTAGGTGTCAGTCTGGATTAACTAGAGAAACAAATCCAAAGGCACTCATATGTTTATAAGAAAGAGCTTTATATACAAGAGCAATTGAATACTGAGAAAACATCCAACCTGATTCAGATCAATTCCTTAAGTCTGATGTTAGTCCTATGTCTGATACCAATCTATAAATTCCTCTTCAGACTCATGCAACATATGCAATGATGCCACATGAAGAAAGATCACAGGCCAGTGGGTGGAAAGTCTTGTGTATCTAGTAGCAGTGGCAGCATCTAAGCACTGGTAGGAGTCTCCACGTGGGTCCTTCAGCACCAGGGCTCTAGAGTAGATCCATGTGCCTTCTCAACAGGAATGTCTTGTAGGGAGTGTATGTGTCACCATGGCGCTGCCAAATGAAGGGATCAAGCAGTGACCTGAGTGGCAGGCTAGACTACACCCCATCTACAAGTTGACACCAGATTATGTAACTACCACAAACTGAAAATTTCCATTGGATTTTAGTTCCCAAATTAAGGAAATTTTAATTTGCCATTGGAAGTAAACATTAGTAAGAGAAACCCTAATTGGTAAGCTACACTATATAGATTAATTAATGGCCTGGAAACCAATTATTTCTGAGAAGTTGTCATTATATTTAAGTATATCATGTTGAAACTGATTCTCTGCTTTTTATTCTAAATGTTAGTTGACTCTTCCTTTTTACTTCAAGCCAACAAACACTTACTGCATTTTTTAATGGCTCACTGTGCCAGGGGATAGGTACAACAGATTCTACCCTTGAGGAGCGTGCAGTAAGCAGAAGCATGAAAATAGACAGTAATTAGTCCAATAACAAGCAACATACAATTGGTGTAGGTAAATATATGGGTAGGCACTTTGATGATTTTTGGGTAGAACAAAGAACAAAACAAAGGCAGGACACATATGATTTCTGATGTTTCTGAGTATTTTGCATGAGTATGAATTAGAAGTAGCTTGACAAAGGACAGGGTGTATAAATATGGACTGACATTTAGAATCCAGGAAATAGCAAGTTTAAAATCAGAAAAACATTTTATAGTATTATCAAAGGCAGACTTTTGTTAGGAATAGTAGGGGATATGCTGAGAGGTATGGAAGGATTAGGCCATGTGGCACTTTATATGTCATGCTAAAGACTATAGGCTAAAAGTATTTATTATATATAAATGGGTTATGTTCCTTTTATGTTTTCTAATATTTCATTGCTTTTTGAGAATGTTTACACTGTAAATTAATTTCCATTTGACAATTTGTACACATATTATTCAGTGACATTAGTTATATATCTTTTAGTGTGTACCCATTCTCTTCAGTATGGTTCAGTTTATAAACAGCTAAATTATTCCACAAAGCAGTACAGAGTGCTCAGTTCAACTCACTTCCATGAGACAGTTAACATATTGGCAGTCCTTCAACTCACGAGGGCTGCTGAGTGCAAGTCAAGGAAGCAGACAGCTGAGTCTTCTGTAGAGCAATACAGGCAGTCTGGCCACAGGGAGCAAACAGCAGGGCAAGTCACCAACAGTCTCCCAGATGAGTCCGAAAATCCCCAGCTCAAGTGATGTATACACCAGCAGTGTGGCGAAGCAGGTCTCGAAGGAGCCTCAAACTATAGCGACACAGTCCATAGGTTGGGTGTCCCACAGGTAGTGTAGCTTGCAAGTTGAGGCAGAGAACTAGCTAAGGCAGCTGCACACTGGTCGGATCATCAGAGAGCAAGAGACAGAAAGGCGAGGCTTGCTGAGCCATTTATCTCTTTGCCCTTCAAATAAACTGCAACTTTATTAATCCCACGTGTTTATTGGCCAGGTTGGCACAATAAACCTACCTATCACAATCAGCCAGCACTCCTAGAGGTTATCAGGGACAAGATTATGAGGAGTTTCCGATTTGCCAAAGAACTTCAGGGTGAAGGAACCAGAGCAGCAAGACTTACTGCCTAAGAAATAGGAGAGGAGTTATAAAAGTGAGCCCCAAAGCAGAGATTCATTTGACCAAATCCATGAAACCATATGTACCAGCTCTTTAGGGACTCTGAAGAATTCTCCAAAGCACATGATGAGAGAGTATTATAGTTAGGTACTACTGAGTCAATTACAGCTCATAAAGACCTAATAGATAACAGAATGAAATGCTGCCTGGACTTGCATTTACTAACAATTACTGCCATTTTGAGCCCGTTGTTGCAGTCACTGGGCCAATCTATCTCATTGTGGGCATTTGCCCCTTTTGTTTACTGCCTTCTTTACCAAGCTTGATGTTGTTGTTCTCCAGGGATTGAGCTCTCCTGAAACCCATGGTCACAGTACATGAGACAAGTTTCACTATCCTGGTTTCTGGGAAGCTATCCCTCTGACTGTTCTTCTTCCAACACAGATTTGTTCATTCTTCTGGCAGTCTATGGTATTGCTAATATTCTTCACCAATACAATATCTTCTTCAGTCTTCTTTATTTGTTGTCTAATTTTCATATATCATGACTTGGGTCAGGTGCACCTTAGTCATCTTTTTAAAAAATATTTTTACATTTTATTAGGGGCTCATACAACTCTTATCACAATCCATACATATACATACATCAATTGTATAAAGCACATCCGTATATTCTTTGCCCTAATCATTTTCAAAGCATTTGCTCTCCACTTAAAGCCTTTTGCATCAGGTCCTTTATATTTTAAAAAATTTTTTTCCCATCCCTCCCCGCTCCCCCCTCCCTCACGAGCCCTTGATAATTTATAGATTGTTATTTTGTCATATCTTGCCCTATCCAGAGTCTCCCTTCCCCCCCTTCTCTGCCGTCCATCTCCCAGGGAGGAGGTCACATGTGGATCCTTATAATCAGTTCCCCCTTTCCAACACACTCACCCTCTAGTCTCCCAGCATCGCCCCTCACACCCCTGGTCCTGAAGGTATCGTCCACCCTGGATTCCCTGTGCCTCCAGCTCCCATATGCACCAGTGTACAACCTCTGCCCTATCCAGTCCTGCAAGGTAGAATTTGGATCATGGTAGTTGGAGGGAGGAAGCATCCAGGATCTGGGGGAAAGCTGTGTTCTTCATCGGTACTACATCGCACCCTGACTGACCCATCTCCTCTCCTAAACCCCTCTATGAGGGGATCTCCAGTGGTCGACACTTGGGCCTCGGGTCTCCACTCTGCACACACACACACACACACACACCTATATATATCCTTAGTAATTTTTTAAGTGACTTTTTTTTCTTTTCATTTTAACAGCTTAGAGAGGTCTTTTGTAGCAGATTTTCCCAATGCAATATATCATTGATTTCCTGACTGTTGATACCATGGCACTGATTGTGGATTCAAGTACAATGAAGTCCTCGACATTTTTAATAGTCAGCTATAGGTTAAAAAGATCACCATAAATGCCTTTCCCATCTCCTGGTTTTCTTTCTCTCATTGCTTACAGGCTGTAGGGTCCCTAAAACCTGAAGAAGTGTAAAGAGAAAAATGATTTCCCATACCATCTCCCCAAAGGTAGATTGTCTGCCCATAACTGGGTTAGCTGGAGCAAGCAGAGTTTTGATCAATAACTTGAAATGACTACTAACAAACAAACAAAAATCTAATCCATGGTCTCCAAGTCAATTCTACCTCACTGAGACCCTACAAAGCAAAGTAGAACTGTCTCATAAGGTTTCTAAGGCCATAATCTTGATGAAAGATTGCTTCATCATTCTCCTGTGGAGTGGCTGGTGAATTCAAACTCTCAATCTTTCAGTTAGCATACAAATGCCTTAACCACGGTGTCACCAGGGCTCCTTAAAATGAATCACAGACCTACATATGAAAGCTAAAATCATAAAACTTCTAGGAGAAAATCTTTGGAAACTTAGAGTTGGCAAAAATGTCTTAGATGAGAGATACAGCCTTGCTGTAGAACATAAAATGGTATAGCCACACCAGAAACAGTCTAGTCGATTCTTATAAACATAAACATACACTAAGCATATAATACAGCAATTTTTCTCTTAGGGATTTACCCCAGAATGTGAAAAGGTATGCTTTTTCAAAAACCTGCACACAGACCCAGGCTGTGTACTATAGACTACTGGGATTTTTGTAAGCTCACAACATCCTTCATAGACCACACCAGAAGGTTTCAATGTGAAAACCCCACTAAGTGAACTGGGCTTTACCTCAAACTTACTTGTAGCAGATTTATGGGGCTGACATCCTTGGATTAAAGAGTAAAATGCCCTAGAGTGAGAGGAAGCAGGTGACTGCTATCCCAAGGCTATGGAATTGGCAGTCATTAGGCTTTGGTTTGGATCCTTGCTTAGAGGGTGTCTAATAATTAGATGCCTGGGACTACCATATATTTACTGCTCTAATGTCCTTGAATTCTTTTTCATTTTTCCATTCAGAGTTTTTATTTTTATTCAACTCTAAGGAAAGAGCAAAAATTAACATAGCAGGTCGGGGGCCAAGGAAGGGGAGACTGAAAAAAAAAATCAGCACACCAGTCAGCAACTCCAGATCAGCTTTACTGACCAGTAAAGGGGATCGAGCTAATGGCAGGGATTTAAGGAACCACGATAAGCTCTTGCTGAGTACTTGTCCAAACAGCCAGGCCTCCACACCAGAAAACATGGTTTGCTTTCAAGGGCCAAGCTTTGCCCTATCACTACAGAGGTGGTCTCTTTCCCTGGATTTTATTTTTCTCTTCTCTAAATTTTGGATTTCTATTTGCATAAGGAACAATTTGGTGGCCTCATCAAGAGTCCCAAAACATCACTCCAAAGGGAGTTCAAATGTGGTGAAACCATGTGCAGAATACGTGAGCCGGAAGTATAAAGGGAAGTCACCTTAGCAAAACGACTCTCTGATCTTTCGAGTCTCACCTAGGAGGAACAGGAGCAGGAAGGAGGAGGAGGAGGAATCAATACGCATCATTGAATTAGAAAATACAGCTGGGCCTCAGGACTAGTCTGCATGTCCCGGCTTGCCCTACTTCCCCGACAGCTGCTCGTAGAGTTTGGGCACGTGGTCGTCCCATTCAGCCTGGTAGCACGTGCCAGGGGACCCGAGCTCATACTTTTTGTGGAAAGATCACACCTTGAATTTGCCTCGGTGATCTCCAGATCAGTTGCTAAGCGTGGGCTCATCACACTTCAGAGGCCTGTCCTGCTCGTAGACCAGCCAGACACAGCGGTGGAAGCCTGTGCCCTTGGGTGGCCCAGAGCCCACATAATCGGAGAGGACAGGGCCACTGCTAATGTCATTGCCCTTCATGTTGACTATGAGAAAATGTTGCCATTCCCTGAACTTGGGGTCTTTCCTGCTAGGCGCACCTGGGTCTGTCAGCACCAATGTAGAGTTCACTTGAATCTAGGCTGTTTCACGTGATGCTTGTGGGGCGGTCTTTCACCGGAGTGGGGGTCAGCACTTTGCTCAGCTCGCTCACCTCTGCCTAAACGTATCTGACTTGCTGTGGGCGCTCATCCACTTCCTGCAGGCTCAAGGGCCCAGACTACTTGCTGAGGTTCACAGACATCGCGGGGCCAGCCGGAAGCGCAGAGGCAGTCAGAGCACACACCACCCCACAAAAGCGACTGCAGACTGTCCTTTAATTCTTATGCCATGCATTAATCTTGTAGGCATGGCTCTGCCTTTGTGAATCAGTATTATTGAAACTTATCAACCTTCACTTTTCATATAAATAAGTGTCCATTCACTTAAAAGTTTAATCTAAGTCATGTATTGCAGTCTGAAGCTAGCCTATACATGTACAATTTTCCTTTTCTCAACATTTAAAAAAATTCTATATACCATTGGCTAGATTAATGGTAATATCAACAGAATTACTTTATGCTACAGGGGGATGATTTATAATGTTCCCGATCGTAAAATGATAACGATGTAGCTATATATATATATATATACACATATACATATATACCAGAAGTTATATATATATAAGTTTGAGCCCAAAATGCATTCATAAACTTCTGGTATATATATACCAGAAGTTTATGAATGCATTTTGGGCTCAAACTTAGTGCAAACTCCAATCTAAGAGCAATTAGTTCTTATGATAGGGCCCTAATTAATGCTTGCCCTCATGAAGAGATCACTGAAATTATGAGTGTATGGTGAAGAAACCAGATGGTGCCAGGCTATCAGAAAAGAATGCCTATGGTCTTAAAGGCTTGTCTTCAAACAAGCAGCTCTCTAATCAAGACATCAACCAAGTCCACATGGGAGAAGCACATCAGTCTGTGCTATCCAATGATTGTAAATAACAAAATCCAAACCCAAAGGAGAGAATGATATCAGAACTTAATGTGCAAATAGCCAGTTTTCAAAAGGCTATAGGTTGCAATGGAAAGCCAAAATTCATTTGCAGGGTCCCTACACGATTAAATCTCTGATAATACTCTGACCACAGTTGAGGGATGTGAATAGGCTTGCTATTCAACAGAGCTGACAATGTCAGATGTAATTAGGTTATCATTTGCTTTCCCCTTTGACCCATTTTAAAGTTGTTTCAGTTTTTAACGTTTCCTGCTTTCTCTTTGATTGAGATGGTCTTAGTTATTGTTGGCTTGTTCGTTTGGTTCTTGTTTGTGTGATTTTCTATATATAAAATACAGGATAGGTAGATCTATCAAGTGCATAACTCCAAAATAAAAAGTTAAAATAAATTTTTTAAATAGGAGAAATGTTAGAGGCTGAATACACTGTTTCAAAATAATCCCTACCAATCAACCCACACTTGAAAAGAATGCATCTAAGTCTCAAAACTCATATTTTGTAAGTCAGCTTCAGAGGTAGGACATTATTGCGATGGTTTTTATTTGAGGTACTCATGAAAGAGGGGAGACAATTCTACTCTTCATGTTTATTTTTACCTCCAATTACTGAAAAAAAAAAATCCATCTGCACCTAATGGATTGCAACTCATAACCATCCTTTATAGGGTTTCTAAGGCTGTAAACGTTTATAAGGAACAGACAGCTTCATCTGTATCCCACTGCGCAGCTGGTGGGTTTGAATCACTGGCCTTGCATACCTGACGGTGCCACCAGGGTAAATTGAAGGAGCACTGCCAGAGCAAAGGGAGCAAACTGACAGGCATTTGGAATCTTAGAATTCATGCCAAGGTTGTATAAGCACTGTTTTGCAGCATTTCCTAATTTTAAGTGCTTCTGTACAAAGGCAGAAATATCACAGGATCTCTTTACTTCTTATGCCAAATACCTTTCCTACATGGCATGGATTTAATGTGAAAAAGCTGACAATATTGATCCCAGGAAATCACTTTGCTGGCTTTTATCTGACCAGTTGGCTTTAGAACAATGATGACTTTGTGACATCCTATTGATTTTGCCTCCTGTCTTGTCTCTACCTCTCTACTTCCACTATCATCCTTAAAGCCATCACCATCTTTTACAATACCTTTCTGCTAACTGGTCCACCAAACTTGCAATCAAGTTTCTGCAAACCATATCAAGTCATCTAAAATTCCATTGCTGGATTATTCCACTCAAAAGCACAATTCTGATTCGTCACTTTGCTAACCCAAAATGTTTAAATAGTTCCCTACTGAATACAGTACAAAATCCAAATCCTTAGTCTGACATTCAGAGATTACGAAAGGACATAGAACATGGACTGAAAAGAATTTCCACTCAGACTCTGAAGGCACTGCTCCACTGACTTCTGGTTTCCAATAGAACTATTGAGAATTTCCATGCCAATTCTTTACCTCAATCCTTTATAGACAACTTTTTAAAATAAGTACCTATTTATAAGTATTTATTCATTTGGGACAGCCATGGTGGCATAGTGAATGACATGTTGAGCTACAAACTGCAAGGTCAGTAGTTTGAAACCACCAGCTGCTCCTCTGGAGAAAGACGAGGTTTTCTCTTTCTGTAAAGATATACAAGGGCAGTTGTACTCTGTCCTAGAGGGTCATTATGAGTTGGAATAGACTCAATGACAGCAAAATTTATTCATTTTTGGCAAGTATGTTTGGCTAGTGGGCCTGTCTGCACAGGAAAGCTGGTCACTTTATGAGGGAAGCCACATCACAGTCAGTTTTACTGGTGATCACAGGAACTGGCTGCATGGATGGAGTTCTAGTAGCCATTTTGTTGTGCCCATAAAGAGATTCTTGCAAGATCCTGAGGATGGCTGAGCAAAAATTGCACCAAGAGCCCGGGTATTAGGATTGTGGAATTACCAAATCAGCTCCAGAGTGCACACATTCAGACATCTTTTATGTGAGGGGAAAAAAAAATTCTACTGCGTTTTAGCCACAATTTTGGAAATTTGTTAATTAGCAGCTGATTTGAGTCCTAAGTAATAGATTTCTGTTTAGAACTTCCCTTTACACATGATAATATCTAATCCTTTTCTAACTTTAAGTAGTGTGTCATATAGACTTCTAGTTTCATGAGAAATAGTTTATGCTGCTGTTTCTTGTATGGTGTTATTTTTAAGAGGACTAAAAGGCAGAGAAGGGTTAAAACTGGAACTTTATCTTTTCCAATAGTATATCATAAAATACTCAGTATTTCTCTTCAATCACCATACTTTTCCCAGTCTCTGGTTTTGCTGACTATATCCATTGCAAGGTAAGCCTCTCTCTGTGTGTTTCCACGTTCAACGTATTCCTGCTAGTTAAAAGTCAGCTCACATGCAGCTACCTTTTAAGTTCTTTCCTGAGCTACCCAACAAGAAATAGCCTCTTCTTCTGACACCCTAGACTTTATATACATTTCCTCTTTGGAGAACACATTTCTCTCTTACTGGAATCCTTGGGGGTGGAGGGAGCTGTTATCTTTGCTTCTATTTCTTTGTAGCACAGGGCATGCTAGCTTCTACAGAACTGCCACACATGAAATGTAATGCTGTATATTGGTATTTAGAAAATCTAATTATTTGGCAAAATGAACTTGTTTCTATGCCCCACAAAGGAAATTCTGGTTAAGGGTATCTATAAATTAGCATGTGGTGCCCGCAGGGCCTCATAGCAGGATTTATGACTTGTGAATCACTGGTGAGACAGACCTGGAGCCATTAGGGTCTTTTTGATAAATCAAACCTGCACGTTAAAATGCTCCATGGCATTTTACGTAGAAAACTGACTGCCTATATTACCCTCCATGTCTCCAAAACATACTGACCACAATTTCATCTTTAAACTCTTTTAAAAATGTTTTTCTGCCATCTTAAAGCTGTCATACAGACCTCATGAGAATAATTTTATCTTACTATAGTTTTCTGAGAGCAAAAGCAGGTTGTAGTGATAAAAAACTTTGAAGAATTTAAAATATTACTATCACAATTTAATTACCCTCCAGAAAGAGAGAGAAAACAAGTTTCTTCTTTTTGAAGGAGGGGGAAGTAAAATGATTTGCATATCATCATAATGAGGAATTTAATGAAAAACAGATCCCTAGTCTCTTGAGTCCAGTGTTTTGGTCAAATATGGCCAGGTAAGCTACGAAGAAAATGATCAGCCTATTTGTCCAAATGAAAATTTAAAAGTTCTATATAATTGGAAGACTGACTTTAAAACATATAAGACAAGGTAGCAGAAGGACATTGGGCCTCCACTCAAGTAGTCTCTCAATGCAGGAATACTTTCTTCTATTAAATTGGCATTCTGATACTCACCTTCCTGAAACAACTGCTGAAGACAAGCAGGTGCATAAGCAAATGTGGTGAAGAAAACTGATGGTGCCAGCTATCAAAAATATAGCGTCTGGGGTCTTAAAAGCTTGAAGCCAAACAAGCAGCCATCTAGCTCAGAAGCAACAAAACCCACATGAAAGAAGCACACCAGCCGATCATGAGGTGCCAAAGGGATCATTTATCAGGCATCAAAGAACAAAAAATCATATCATTGTGTGCTCACCTCCATGATACAATGGCTGAAAGCAAATGTGGCAAAGAAAACTGATGGTGCCCGACTATCAAAATATATAGCATTTGGGGTCTTAAAAGGCTTGAAGGTAAACAAGTGGCCAGCTAGCTCAGAAGCAACAAAGCCCGCATGGAAGAAGCACACCAGCCTGGGCAATCACGAGGTGTTGAAGGGATCAGGTATGAAGCATCATCAGAACAAAAAAATCATATCATAGTGAATGAGGGCAGGAGTGTGGAGTGGAGACCCAAAGCCCATTTGTAGGTCACTGGACATCCCCTTACAGAAGGGTCTCGGGGAGCAGACGAACCAGTCAGGGAGCGATGTAGCAACGATGAAGCATACAACTTTCTTCTAGTTCCTAAATGCTTCCTCCTTCCCCCACTATCATGATCCCAATTCTACCTTACAAGTATGGCTAGACCAGAGCATGTACACTTGTAGAGATGGGAATGGAAACATAGGGAATCCAGGGTGGATGATCCCTTCAGGACCAGTGGTGTGAGTGGAGATACTGGAGGAGTGGAGCAAGGGTGTGTTGGAAAGGGGGAACCGATTATAAGGATTTATATGTGACCGCCTCCCTGGGGGACAGACAACAGAAAAGTGGGTGAAGGGAGATGTCGGACAGTGCAAGATATGACAAAATAATAATTTATAAATTATCAAGGGTTCATGAGGGAGTGGGGAGCGAGGAGGGAAGGGGTAAATGAGGACCTGATGCCAGGGGCTTAGGTGGAGAGCAAATGTTTTGAGAATGATGAAGACAATGAATGTACAAATATGCTTTACACAATTGATGTATGTATGGATTAAAGTAAGAGCTGTAAGAGCCCCTAATAAAACAATTAAAAAAACACATGAGACAGATTGGGAGAATATTTTCACAACTTGACTAATACTGGCTTCTTATTTCTAGCATTAAAATGTGCTATTTGTAATAATAAGAAAAGGGCACAGAACTCAATAGAAAAGTAAAAAATAGGCAAAGGAAATGAAGAGGCAGGTCACAGAAGAAGAAAATGTGAGATGTTCAATGTTCAACTGACTGGGCACTGGGGACATGCAAATGAAAAGACATGTTGCCCCACCCCCTTCCTGCTTACACAAATCTGATAGCATATAAAGGTTAAGAATGTGTACTACAGAGTGAAGTTTCCTGGTTTTGAACCTCAGTTCTGCCATTTCTTAAGCTATATGATCTGAGACAGTTTACTAATATCTCCATCTCAGTTTTCTCATTTTTAAAATGGAGTTTCTGCCAATAAGTAACATATAGATGATTCTTGTGATGATTAAATGAGTTAGTGTATGCAAAGTGCTAAGTTGTTTGCTACTATTTATTCATCATATTGATGGAAATAAGACAAGTTGTTTTGAGGATAAAAGGTCATCTCAATCAACTTCTGGTGATAGATTATTTGATAATGTACATTCTCTAAATGTAGGAGTTCTACTTCAGAAATCTTACCTATTCAGTAGATACAATGATGGTCATTATAACCCTATTTTGTTCTCAAAAGAAGATACAACCTAAATATCAATATATATTTTTCCTTTGCAAATGAATTCTTACTCATAAAGATCCTACAGGATAAGTAAAAACATCCCCTGTAGGGTCCTAAGACAGTAAATCTTTATGGGAGTAGAAAGCTTCATCTTCCTCCCATGGAGCGGTTCATGACTTGAGCTGCTATCCTTGTGGGTAGCAATCCAACACAAAACCACTAGGCTACCAGGTCTCCTATCAATACAGAATAGTAAAATATATTATGTTCCATAATATAGTAATAGTAAAATATATTATGTTCCATAAAATAATAGCATATTAAGAATGTAGCTGTATATCAATTGATGTATGTATATGTATGGACTGTGATAAGAGTTGTATGAGCCCCTAATAAAACGTTTAAAAAAAAAAAAAGAATGTAGCTGTAACATATATAACTGTGAAACAACCAATGACTAAAAATAGTACTGTGTTTATATATGTATTTTGTATGCATCTAAGTGTATAGGTATGTATGTATATAATGTGCATATGTGGGAATATATCAATATATCTATATGCAGGTACATATACATGTAAATACCTTGTGGGGGTGGTTTGCAAGATCTGAAGGCTTAGGACTATAGGCTCATGAGGCAATTCGGCAAACTGGTATAATCTAGTATATAAAGTTTTCTTTCTATTTCCTAGCTTGGTGAGTAGGGTCTGGGATCTTTAAAGATTGTGAATAGTCACCTAAGACCTAATTATCGGTCTCTACACATCTGGAATAAAAGAAAAGGAAAAAATATAAAGACTAAGAAGAGGAAAGGCGTCCATAGGATTATTTACACTAAGGCCAGAAGAATTAGTTGGCACTTGGCTACCATTTTGAACAGGAATACAGAAGAAGAGAATTTTGCTCCAAATCTGTAAAGTCTGCTGTGTAAACTTTCACTCAAAGCATAATAAGATATTTTAGTATATAAAAAAGAATAGTTTGGATCTGCATGTACCTGATGTACAAAGCTTGCTGATATATTTATACTAAGAATATACATACTCATGTATATTTTAAGATTTGAGAGGACACAAACTATTCATAAAATTACTTACGTGGGAAGATGGGAAAGATAAAGGACTTCAGCTTTTTACTATATAATTCTTCTGTATTCAAAAATTTAAAGCGATTATTCATAGGTTGTGTGATATAAACTAAAAGAGAAAATCTGTTTATCAATTTTCTGTCGATTAAATATAACAGTAGAAATGACTTGCTAATTAGGCTTAACTACATATCATTTTGGAAGAAGTGGCCTGCCTTCAACAATTGATACACATGACCCAAGAAAACCAGGGATCTGTGATTACATCTGTAAGGGTACTAATTCAAAGACCTCCATCTATTAATATCTTATTTATTTTTATTTATATCTCTAGAGAGTCAGGAGAGTCTTTTTTATAATGTAATAATCCATTCAAAATCTAATGAATACATCATTACACAAGAATATATTTCTTAAAAAAATTCCAATACAGGAAAGCTCTATAACTCACATAGGTTTTTTTGAATGACGCTACTTAACATCTGAGATTTACTAGCACCTTTTTATCATACTTCAGATGGAAAGATCCTGCTATTAATGGAAGTAAACATTATGGAAGCTACATAAAATGAATTTAGGACACTTGAAAGGTTAAACATGTACTAATGATATAATAGCAATATAAGAAAATATGATCTCTTGGTAATTCAATTCGAGTCCGCAGTGGGCTACCCAAACCAAGTTGGAATATAAGACAGAGCACTTTGCATGAAGTAAAGAAGGTGATATTTAGTTCAAAGATAAAAAAATACAGTACAGCTATGAAACAGAGCTCCTTGTCACCCAACCTTCCAAGTGATGCTGCTATGTTGGAGAACTGGTAATGTTCTAATTGTTGGACAACAATCTTGTTTTTGAAAACCAAAATTCTAATAAAAAATATTAGTCTTTTATTGAGATTTATTTATCAAGTGCTTGCTTAGAATTCCTGAAATAAAAAACATTTTAGACTAAAAGGAAACTAAGCAAAGACATGAGAAGAAAACTCAGTTCCTTATGATTACCTTAAAACAAAGATGTATAAAAGATACAATTAACAATTTCAACTTGACTGTACATGGACAGACTTGCAGATTTCGCAGAGCACTTCTAATGTGGCTCAGTGATGCGAAGAGCTGACACAGCAGTAGGCCCTCATCAACTCAGCATGTGTGAAGGTACACGTTTCTTCATCTATCAAACAAAGAGAGTGGTTCTCTGCCTGGCAAATCTATAATTTTTATTTCTGCAAGCTAGGCAGATAACTGGAATTCATGTCAGTTTTAAAAGAAGCAAACAAACCCTAACACCCCCAAGTATAAGTGGCAGGCTTGCGTTCCAATCCCAGTTCCACTAGTTACTAGCTTTGTGACTGTGGGAAAGTTTCTCACTCTCTCGGAGCCTCAATTCCTCATCTGTAAAATGAGGTTAGTGACAGTATCTAGAATTGTTGCATTACATTGAAAATGCCAGGCATGTACTAAAATTACCCTGATCTCATGGATTCAGCTTACACTCAGGATTCATCAGCCTTTCACTGTAACAGACTGTTTTCATAAACTACTGGAAGCTCTTTAAAAAAAAAAAGCCTGGCACACAATAACCATTCAATAAACACTGGATTTGGTGGTAACGTGTTAAAATACTAAAAGCAATGTTTCCTAAATTTGACATTCCAGACATGAAGTATTGGAAAATTACTCTAGGAAACAGACTATTTTAGAAGGTTATTATCCTTAGTAAGTCAGTTATTTGAGGTTTATTCAAAGTGGGATTACTAATTACTGAAATTGAGACTTCTTTTTCATTATATGTCTTCTAGATGTAACTTTACTAAGGAACAGCCACTCCAAATACAATAGATAAGGGACCAAAGAATAGTGAAGAACAGACTCTGGAGCCAAAATTTCCAAGTTAAAAATCTCATTTTTGGCATTGATTAGCTATATAACCTCAAGCAATGACTATTTAACCTCTTTGTGCCACAGTCTGTTCATCTGTAAAATGGGAAAAATAATAGTACTTACAGATTTTTTGTAAAGAGTAAACAAGATAATATGTATAAGAAACATCTAAATATACTGGTCAAAAATATTAGTTATTGTGTTCTTTTCCATTATCATCACTTACTAGTCACTCTACAGAGAAAAGATATGCCTCTAACCCTAAGAATTTGAGTCTATAGAAACACAACTGATTCTTAAACTGGTTCCTAGGTATCCAAAAACTCCAATGGTATCAGATTCCCAAATTGGTTGTAAATTTCAGCCAATGTCTTTGTACTTAGGCTTAGCATGAACAAGATAAAAACATAAAATTTGTATGGCTCTAATTATTATTGATGCAAAATTAGATAAGACCAAGCTGTGCCTTTTCATCCCTGTTTTAAGCATGTTAACTTCCTACCTGTCATCTGTATTGCGAAGGGAAGGAAGTCGAAAGCTTGTGTTCCTGTCAAGTTTTGATTGGCTTTTGGTCCTCTTGATGGAGCCTTTCAGGCGCTTGCTGAAGAACCCCTAGAATGAAAAGGTAGAGGGTAGTGGGAAAGAGAACCAGAATGCAGCCTTGCTGTCTTACTCTTGGGTGAAAGGTGGTTATATTTTTATAATGAAGGCCAGAAACAGAATCCAGCCTAAACCACTTGGTAATGTGATGAGAAAGTTTCTTCTTCCACAATGACTGACATAATTACATTTTTTGTTAGCACTTTGTTTTAGTTTCTTAATTTTTAAATAGTATTTGTAGAGAATATAACTTTGGTAGAAAAACTTTTAACTCCACTAGGATATTTAAAAGAAAATAACCCACCATAGTAATAGAATATAAACATATATTATATTCTATGAGGAGTAAATAATTTCACTAGAAGTAGCATCTAGTGATTTTCTGACCTAGGCACTCAAAGCACTGGAGAAACTACAAGAAGATACTGATAGCAAGAACAGAGGTTTATTCTAATATCTTCACACACAAAAATGTTAACCAAGGAGTACAAGCAATATGGTGGTTTGGTCTCAAATATGTAAAAATCTGAACAACTGTAACTAAACTATTTTCTAATGAAAACAGAATCTACTGGGAAGTTATTTAAACATTCAGGCTTCAGAGAGGCAGAGTGTGAAATAACTGCTTTATAGTCGTGGCCCCTTCTTGCCTCCTACCCCTTCCAGCAAACAACCTAGAGTCCCTTGAATATAGCTCCAGTCTTTGTACTGGCAAAGAGTATTCAATAGAAGCTTGTTGAATAGGAGGATAAACGCAACAGTGAATTATGATGGTCAATGTGCTCAAGAAACTGAAAGAATACTACTGTTAGCTGATAAACGGACATCATACAGAAGTATACACAATTGTTTTTGAGAAAAAGCTATAACCCCAAGAAAAATATTTTGGAGTGTGGAAAAATTATTTTAGTCGCCCTGAGATGAATACCATCTTCTAGAACAGTTGTTTTGAACATTCCTAAGTCACACCCTTTCATACAGTTCCTCATGTTGTGGTAACCCCCACCACAAAATTATTTTCGTTGCTATTTCATAACTATAATTTTGCTACTGTTATGAATTGTCATGTAAATATCTGATATGCAGGATATATTTTCATTGTTACAAATTGAACATAATTAAAGCATAGTGATTAATCACAAAAACAATATGTAATTATATATTGTGAAATATTTATTTCAAATGACAATGAAATTTTGTCTTGCAGCATGGTATAGCATGGGTAACAGGTATTCCCGCCGGGTACTTGTGTTTGGGCATACCTTGATGTGGGTGGACCTGTCTGGAGGTGGATAGAGAAGTGGTGTCTTGGTTCCTAAGATCATCGAAAATATGTGTTTTCATATAGTCTTTGACCTCTCCCTCCCCCGCCCAAAGGGGTTGCGACCCACAGGTTGAGAATCGCTGTTCTGGGCACTAACCCACTCAAGGGGAGGATACTGTTTATATCTCCACAGGGAAAGAGGGACCAGATTTCAACCACGTGCTCCAAGATGTGAATGCAACACACTGGCATGAAGCAGCGAACCAATGGAGAGGTCTGAGGGGCCAGCCCCAATCCCAACTAAATGGACAGCTGTCGCTTCCCCAAGAAGAATTCACTTCAGAGGACAGCACTGAAGCTACAGCTCAGGGAGAGGGACATGTCTGATTAAGCCTTAAGGATGATAAGAGCAGCCAATGTACAGAGAGGACCATATAGCCGGCCCCACTACGAGACACAATATCCCTCACTGACCTATAACCCTACAAGGGACAACACTGAAGACAGTGTGGAAATTGTGCCCAATCTAACGCCACTATACTGAAGCAAAATACTAAGGGTGTGCAACAGAACATCAAGGGGAACAGAGCAAGGAAGTCCTGAGGGAATACCAAAAATACAAAAATAGGCTTTGGGGCCAGGGCTTGGCACCCCATCAGACTCAACTGGAAAATACTCCTAAAGGTCAACAAACAGACCTTCAACTATTTACTGGCTTTTCTTTTCGTGTCATTGTTTGTTTTTTTGTTGTCATTTTCTTTTGTTGCTTTGTCTTGCTCTGTCTTGTTTTTTGAGTGCACATTATTATCTCTGCAGGTGTATCTAGATAAGATAGGTGGGACAAACAATCTGGAGGAGAAAACAACGGACTGATGGCTCTGGGGGGACATGAGAGAGGGGGAGGTAGGGGAAAGGAAGTGGTATTAACCAACCCAGGGACAAGGGAACAAGTGTTCCAAAATCAGTGGTGAGGAGGGTGTAAGAGGCCTTCTAGAGTTTGATCAAGGGCAATGTATCCTACAGGAATTACTGAAATCCAAATAAAGGCTGAGCATGATAGTGGGAGAAGAGGAAAGTAGAAGAAAGAACTAGAAGGCAAAGGGCATTTATAGAGGTCTAAATACAGGCATGTACATATGCAAA
Source organism: Tenrec ecaudatus (assembly GCF_050624435.1). Classification (NCBI taxonomy): domain Eukaryota; kingdom Metazoa; phylum Chordata; class Mammalia; order Afrosoricida; family Tenrecidae; genus Tenrec; species Tenrec ecaudatus. The sequence goes on along the minus strand of NC_134530.1, from coordinate 191,852,614 downwards.
TATATTTATATATGATTGTGGGGTCAAAGATCTATGTGCATACACTTACAGGTTTAGTATTAAGGTAGCAGATGGACATTGGGCCTCCACTCAAGTACTCCCTCAATTCAAGAACACTTTGTTCTATTAAACTGGCATTCCATGATTATCACCTTCTTAACACGATCGCTGAAGACAAATGGGTGCATAAGCAAATGTGAAGAAAGGTGATAGCGTCTGGCTATCAAAAGATATAGCATCTGGGGTCTTAAAGGCTTGAAGATAAACAAGTAGCCAACAAGTGGACATCAAGCTCTGAAGCAACAAAGTCCATATGGAAGAAGCACACCAGCCTGTGTGATCACAAGGTGTCGCAGGGATCAGGTACCAGGCATCAAAGAACAAAAAAATCTTATCATTATGAATGAGGGGGAGTGCAGATTGGGGACCCAAAGCCCATCTGTAGGCAATTGGACATCCCCTTACAGAAGGGTCTCGGGGAGGAGACAAGTCAGTCAGGGTGTAAGGTAGACATACAACTTCCCTCTAGTTCTTACATACTTCCTCCCCACCCCACTATCATGATCCCAATTTTACCTTACAAAATTTGACTAGACCAAGGATGTACACTGGTACAGATAGGAACAGGAAAAACAGGGAATCCAGGACAGCTGATCCCTTTAGGACCAGGGTGAGAGTGGCAATCCTGGGAGGGTGGAGGGAAGGTGGGGTAGAAAGGGAGAACCGATTACAAGGATCTACATATAACCTCCTCCCTGAGGGACGGACAACAGAAACGTGGGTGAAGGGAGATGTCGGACATTGTAAGATATGACCAAATAAAAATAATTTATAAATTATCAAGGGTTCATGATTGGGGGGAGGGAGGGGAAAATGAGGAGCTGATAACAAGGGCTGAAGTAGAAAGCAAATGTTTTGAGAATGATGAGGGCAACAAATGTACAAATGTGCTTGACAAAATGGATGTATGTGTGGATTGTGATAAGAGTTGTATGATCTCCAATAAAATGATTAGAATAATAATAATAAAAAAGAGAACCGCTGCTCTAGAAGCTTGTACAATAACTTGCATAAGAAAGAAAACGAAATAGGGCAAGAGTTATCAGCCTGTCAAATCTTCTCTATTCTTTAGGGACCACAAAAGCCCACTGTTTGGGGGTGAGAACCCTATAAATCAGTTTAATCTAAGTTAGGCTTATCTAATAGCACCCCCCGCCCCGCAGTCTTAAGGGCATTAACCATACTGTGTTTCCATGAGCAGGTCACCTGGGGCAGAGGTCTGCTCTAAGGAACTGAGGCTAATGGGGCTCCATCTATGGGCTTGTATAGTTGCAGAGTCAATGGAAAATGGCAAATTTCATACTGGCTCTTAGAGCTATTGCCTGGAAGTGATTTATGCCATTTCTGGTCTGACTCCTTTAGATAAAGTAAGTCAAATGATCACACCTAACTTCATGGGAGAAAGCACTCGTTCTGTGTCCCTGAAGAGAACGGGGATGATTTGGTGACGAGCATAATGAACTGCCACAGTGCTTTTCCAGGCCAAGTGTTTAATAACCACACAAACATCGATCCTTCCATCAGAGCAAAAAAGAAACAAATTCAAAGTGAATCACAAGTATGACTTAACAAATACTTTTAGGCTGTCTGAGGAAAACTTTTAAGTTATGTCCCATTGTTTTGCCACTTAAAGGACAATGGTAAAAACTCTTGGAAAAATATTTTATAGTCATCATTTACCCTAAATTTTTCTAGACTTTTTATTACAGCTTATTTTAAGTGTGCAGAAATGAAGAAAAGGGAAGAAAGCACAAGGCTGCTTTTAAAGGAATGCTATCTGTCATTGAGCTGTTATTGAGTTGGAACTGACTCAATGGCAGTTGGGTATAAATGGCATATTCACATGTATTCTGAGTGCCATTAAGAAAGTCACAACACAAAGAGGATAATCAATGGCTCTGAATTATACATGTAGAAGTTGTTGAATTTATGAATGTTTTTATTTTTTGCCAAAATGGGAAAAAAATCACCTGAGTAACAATGAGTATGGGGAAAATAAAATGTTCTAAAATTGATTGCGGTAAAGATTGTACAACTTGACGAGCCAGTCAGGGTGCAGAATAGCACCGAGGAAACATACAACTCTCCTGTAGTTCTTTAATGCTTCCTCCCCACCACTATCATGATCCCAATTCTACCTTACAAATCTGGCTAGACCAGAGCATGCACACGGGTACAGATAAGAGCTGGAAAGACAGGGAATCCAGGACAGATAAAGCCCTCAGGACCAATAATGAGAGTAGTCATACCAAAAGGGGTGGGGGAACAGGAGGGAACCGATCAAAATGATCCACATATAATCCCCTCCCAGCGGGCCAAACAACAGAAAAGTGGGTGAAGGGAGACAGTGGTTGGTGTAAGGCATGAAAAATAAAAATTTTCATGAGGGAGGGTAGGAAAGGAGGGAAATGAGCTGACACCAAGGGTTCAAGTAGAAAGAAAGTGTTTTGAAAATGATGATGGGAAGGTATGTACAAATGTGCTTGGATGTATGTATGGATTCTGATAAGAACTGTAAGAGTCCCCAATAAAATAATTTTTTTAAAAAAGGAAAAAAAATTGTACAGCTTTTCTTGGTATGGCTAAACTACTGAATTGTATGATATGTGGACAAAGTGCCAAATAAGCTGTTAAAAAAAGAAAAAGAATGCATGAAATGATCGAATAAGAAAGAATGAATAAGAACTGGTGCATTTGAATTGTGGTACTAGAAGAATATTGGAAGTACCATGGACTGCGAAAAGGGCAAACTGGTTTGTCCTGGAAGAAGTATGGGCAGAATGCTCCTGAGAGGCAAGGATGTGGAGATTTTGTCTTACATAACTTGGACATGTTGTCAGAGAGACTAGGCCGCGGAGAAGGATGTCCCACTTAGTAAAGCAGAGCGGCAGTGAGAAAGAGGAAGGCCCTTAAGCAGATGGATTGGCATAGCGGGTCCAGCACAGGAAGAATTGTGAAGATGGCGCAGGAGCTGGCATGGCTGTTTTCTGTTGCACACAGTGACACTGAGTTGGAACAGACTTGATGGAATGACAACATAAAATGATCTCACAGGAGTTTTGGTGGCATAGTCCTGTCCTATAGTCATCATGAGTCAGAATAGACTCCATGTCAGTGGGTCCTTTGTATGAAATGGTTTCAGGAGGTCAGGCATAAAAGAGGTTACATTATCCTTAGGATAAAAGAGGCTTTATGGAAGAAGTATAACACGAGCTAGGTCCCAAAGGGGAGGCAGGATTTGGGATTGGAATTCCAAGCAGCAAGGACACACCTGGTGCAGAGCATGGGAAATAGCATGGCTCTAAACGTGCACAGAGTACATATTAAGTACGTTTAGTCTGAAAGGAACCCTGTGGCACAATAGCAAAGCACTTGGCTACTAACGGAAGAGTTGGTAGTTGAAATCCATGAGCTGCTCCAAGGGAAAAAGTGTGGCAGTGTGCTTTTGTAACAGTTTACAGTCTTAGAAACATGATGATGTAGTAGTTCTACTCTGTACTACAGGGTCATTATAAGTCAGAATTGATTCAAAAGCAGTGAGTTTAATTTTAGATTTAGTATGGCTGACTTATGATTTAAAACAAAACAAAAGGGGAAAATAAGTTGCTGTTGAGTCCATTCCAACTCCTAGAGAGCCCTGCTGCAGAGCAGCGCGGTGCTCCCTCGGGTTTGCAGCCGTGCCACTGCAGAGGCAGGTCTCCGGGCCTGGGCTCCAAGAAGCTTCAGAGACGATCTGCAAAGTCAACTTTTTCACCAGTAGTTGTGTGCTCTACAGGGTTCCCAAGATGATCATTTATGGAAGCACACTGCTACTACATCTTTTCTCTCAAGGAGTGGCTGGTGGGCTCCAACTGATGACCTTTCTTTCGGTTAACTGCCAAGGGCTTAACCACTGGGACACCAGAGCTCCTCGTATAGGAATAGAGATAATGAAAAGCTAAGATTGGAAAAGTAATTTGTCTAGTTATAATGTACTGTGTCCATTGGTCTTTAACTTTGTTAGGAAAGGTTTAGTGTCTTAGTATCTTAATAGTTACCACAGTATTAAAATATAAGCAAATGCTTATTAAGAATTTGATAATTATAATCATTGGTTGCTTTAGCAATACAGGTCAGAGAAGTCTTAAGACTGTCCAGAGTGGTCAGTGATACTTCACGGAGGTAGCAGAATCTACTACAAAATACTATTTTCATCTGATCTAACTATAAATCATGGTTTCCACCTGAGAATACCCTTTAAGGCCATTTGGTAGAAGCTTTTCATTCTCCCCAACCCAGTGTTCCCTGCTACCCAGAAAGAATGGTTTGCAGCAAAAATCTTTGTTGAAGTTCAAATCATCTTGCCTAATATCCTCTATTCCTCTTGGCTGCTCTTGTGTTTAAAGTTCTCTGTCACTTTCCTTTATTCATTAAGAACTGTACTTATGCATAGTCTTCACTATTTTTCTGCTTAATATCTAACATTGTAAAAGAGTTATATTTAATACTTAACATTATAACTGCAAGGCCAGCAGTTCAAAACCACCAACTGCTCTATGGGAGAATGATAGGGGTTTTTACTCCTGTAAAAATTGTTAGGCTCAGAAATCCATGGGTGCAGTTACTAAACAGTGTACTATTTACTGCCTTAGTTTCACACTTCCTTGATTCTAATAAGCATTGTCCTCCTCTTCAGTTACCTACTTCTGGTCTCATATCCTTCTCAATCTAACCAGAACTCCATGGCCAACCATCTGAAACTATCACTAGCATCCTCCATTCTCTTAATGATCAGCTATCCCAAATCAACATCAGATCTATGTTGAATTCATCTCTGGTATGGTGAAGACAGCAGATGGTGCTTGGCTATCAGAGAAAATAGTGTCCGGGGTCTTAAAGGCTTGTCTTGAAACAAGCAACCATCTGAGCAGGCCATTGGCTAAGTCCACAGAGAAGAAACACACAAACATGTGCGATTTCAAGAATTGAAAAGAATAAAATCTAAACCAGGAGGAGAAAATGGTATTAGTGCTCAAATTCTGAATACCAGTTTGCAGAAGGCTGTGGTTGACAGTGAAAGCCCAAAACTCATTGGCAGGGTTTCCCAGGTAGATTAAGCCTCTGACAAATTCCTTCCGACCAGAGATAGGAAAGGCCTTTTTCTAAGAGTACATTGTAGGGTGGATTACTGCAGTTGTAGTTTGGTCAAAATATGACACAGTGATCGCCCTCTTGATCAAATGTATAATTTCTCCAGCTTTATAATTTCTCCAACTTTAATATTTTTTGCTTTGTTTTCTTTTCAATGGAGGTTTTTCTCTGTTTAGTTTTGTCATTGATGCTGAGCTGTTTGTTATTTTGTCTCAAATTTGTATGTTTTTATGTATAGAAAACTCAGATTAAGTAAAACTATAGAGAAAATCACTTGATTAATAGATTCAATAGGACATGGCAGGGGAGTTTGGTGGGAAATGGGGACCTAACAACAAGTACAAGGAAGAAGAAATATCTTGGAATTGATAATTGTTATGTTAATATAACTGTGATTGAACTATTGAGATGTATCATATATGAATTGTATGTTAATGAAACTGTTAAAAATGAACTACTTAAAAAAATCATCTTTCTGGTCCCAGGACCAGGTGTTTATGAACACTACAGCTATACTGTGTTAGTCTGGGTACTTTAGAGAAACAAATCCCCAGAAACTCATGTATAAGAGAGTTTTATATAAAGGTTAAGTGCACATCAAGAAAACATCTCAACCCAGTGCTGCCCAAGCCCACAAGTCCAACATTAACCCATATGTCCAACACCAATCCACAAAGTCCTCCTCTATCTCACAAAACACACACAATGATGGTGACTGCAGGAAGAAAGCCGAGTCAGTGAACATGTAAGCATCTCAGCGCTGGCAGGGGTCTCCACATGGCTGCTCCAGCACCCAGGGCTGCATCAGGGTAGATCCATGTGGCTTCTCCTCAGGGATGAATTGCAGAAAGTGAGCCTTGCCAACTGAAGCAGGTAACTGGCTAAGGTAGTTGCACCCTGATCCGACCATCAGAAAGCAAGAGACCTGAGAACTAGAAAGGTGAGGCTCACCGAGCCATTTATCCCTCTGCCCTTCAATTAACCCCACATGTGTTTACCGGCCAGGTTGACACAATAAACTAACTACCTCATATACAGACTGATGACACCCAAAATTCACTTTCTTAAGTATGGCTAGGCCTCACTATCCCTCTGTTCTGCACCAAACATACACTAAGTCTGCCAACAACTTGGGAAACTTCAGAGTGCATGCCATGTCTACCTGCTCTCTATAATTCTATATGTACAGGAGGCTTGGTACTGTTCAATTTTTCTGTCCTGGCTACAGTAAACTGGAGCAGGGGAAAACTGACCTAAAGAAGCCTAAGAACAGCTAAAAAGTGTTAGCCACTGTAGTCAAATCCCTGTATTAAAAACAAAACAAAACTGCCATCAAGTCATTGTAACTCCTAGTGACTCTACAGCAGCAGTTCTTAACCTGTGGGTTGCGTTCCCGTTGGGGGTCGAACAACGATCTCACAGGGGTCTCCCGATTCATCACAGTCGCAAATTACAGTTATGAAATAGCAATGAAAATAATTTTATGGTTGGGGTCACCACAACATGAGGAACTGTATTGAAGGGTTGCGACTTTAGGAGTTGAGAACCACTGCGCTAGGGTAGAACTGCCACTGCAAGTTTTTGTGACTAACTAATTACAAAAGAAGAAACCAATTAAACTCATAACCACTATGCCACCAGGGTTCCTAATCCCTAGATAGCCCTGCTTTATACTTTACATTCTATCAATTCTTAAAAGCCTACAATTTTCTGTATTCACCATGCATCTTTGTTTTGGTTTATTCCTCTTCCATTCTTCCTGGCTAAATCATCCTTTCAGATCCACTTCAGGAATGATCTCTTTCTCTTTAAATCATTTTATTGGGGGCTCGTAAATTCTTATCACAAGCCATCCATCCATCCATTGTGTCAAGCACATTTGTACATGTGCTGCCATCATCATTTTCAAACCTTTTCTTTCTACTTGAGCCCTTATTATCAGTTCATTTTCTCCCTCCTTCCCTCCCCCTTGATAATTTATAGTTATTATTTTTTCATGTCTTACACTGACAAATGTCTCCTTTCACCCAATTTTCTGTCGTCCATCCCCCTGGGAGGGGGGTTATATGTGGATCATTGTGATTGGTTACCCCTTTCTCTTCCCCCACTCCCTCTTCCCCTCCTGGTATGGCTACTCTCATTATTGGTCCTGAAGGGTTTATCTGTCCTGGATTCCGTGTTTCCAGCTCTTATCTGTACCCATGTACATGCTCTGGTGTAGCCTGATTTTTAAGATAGAATTGGGGTCATGATAGTGGGAGGGGAGGAAGCATTAAAGAACTAGAGGAGAGCTCTATGTTTCATGGTGCTATACTGCACCCTGACTGGCTCTTCTCTTACTCGTGACCCTTCTGTAAGGGGATGTCCAACTGTCTACAGATAGGCTTTGGTTTTCCAATCTACACACCTCCCTCATTCACAATGATATGCTTTTTTGTTCTGGGTCTTTGATGCCTGATACCTGATCCCATCGACACTCATGATTACACAGGTTAGTATGCTTCTTCCATATGGACTTTGTTGCTTCTAAGCTAGATGACCGCTTGTTTATCTTCAAGCCTTTAAAACCTAAGACACTATATCTTTTGATAGTCGGGCACCCTCAGCTTTCTTCACCCATTTTGTCTCCAGTGATCATGTCAGGAAGGTGAGCAACATAGAACAGGTATGATTTCTTAAGGCATTTTTTATGATATGCTTTGACCCCATCCTAAGATCTCAAAGTGGTGCAAAGAATTTGTGGTCCACAGTTAACTTAAAGGTTGGCAGATCAAGCCCACCCAGTGATGTCATACAAGAAAGATCTGGTGACTTGCTTCCACAAAGATTATAGGTTAGAAAATCCTATGATTCAGTTCTACACGTGGAGCAGTCATGAGCCTGAATTCACTTGATAGCAACTCGTTTTCTTTGACCCAGTTCTAATTAGTTGCCTTTTTTCTATGTTTACCAAACAGAACCCAACCAAACCCAACCCAACCAAGTCAAGCCAAGCCAAACCAACTACCACTGAGTTGATCACAATTCCTAGCAATACACACAACATAGTGGAATCACTCCATAGGGTTTTTGAGAGTACAAATCTTTATGGAGGCAGACTACTCTATTTTCACTCTTACAAAATAGCTAGTGGATTTGAACCACCAACTTTTTGTTAGTGGTTCAACGTTTAGTCTGCTGTGTCACTAGGACTTCTGTGCTTCCAAGTATTTGTAAAAGATCTAGCCTGTCAATTAGCATACTGAAAGCCCACTTCTATATGATTCGTTTTTCCTAACAAACCCTGAACTCAAGGCAGAGACTAAACAATCTTTGTGTTCTCAGGAAATTCTGATAGCTAGCATTTAATAGGGGCTCAATAAATGTTTGTAGAACTGAAGTAAAACAGGCAGCTAAGAAAAGTCATCATGGTGCTGGCACTATGGAAAAACAAAAAATTCTGAATCAGAGAGCATGGCTTTAAATCCTTGCTTCAATTCTTCCTGGTGAGTGATCTTGAGCAAGACAGAACTTTTAAGTTTCAGATTTCTCATATTCATCTTCAGATGAAGATGAAAACAAAACAAAATACTCCTCTAGGCCACTTCAAGGATTAAGTTAATTATATGCAAAAGTGTTTTTAAAATAATGGATTATGGATAACTGGAAATATTAATTAAACAGGACTCTAACGTGAGATACTACTGAATAGACTAGGTATAACCAAGAGCACTCCTCCTATAACTACCATACCAGGGATTGGAAAAAAACTAGAAATAAGGCCCATAATAAGTATTTTTGCTGGTTTTGTTCATCAGTGTACCATGGGACCTAAAGTGATACTTTACACATTGTGAATGCACAATAAACATTATTAACTGAATGAATTTACTGGGTTCTTCTGAGGTAAAAATTATTGGCCCAGTGCTTTCCCATAAGTAGTACCATTTAATCTGTGAGGCAGCTTAATGAAGTATGTATTAGGTATCAAGCCACACAACTAATAGATATAAAGTCAAGATTTAAACTACTATGAGGGAGCTTCAAAAAGTTCATGGAAAGACAATGGAATTTTTCCCTGAACCATTTGAAGTCCTCTTGTAAATTAGCTTGAGAACAAGGAATTTTGTTTGTTTTGTTTAGTGATATATCCCAGGTGCCTCCAGTATCTGACAATAATGGGTGTACATTCAAAACCCTTTTTGAATATTGGCTATCCGAGGGCCTTCAAGAAGTTCATGGGAAATTCCATTATATTCTAATTCCATTTTCCATGAACTTTTTGAAGCACCCTACCACGCATACTAGTAGAAAGCGAAAGACAATCTTAAAAGACCATAATTAGTATATGAAAGACAGCATTACTAAAAAACTTGGGCTGTGTAAAGGGGTTGGGACTCTCGAATGATCAAGGTAGACTTTATGAAGATGACATTCGAGTAAAGATTTGAAAGGTGAGTCAGCCTGCAGGTAACTAAGCATGGAAGTGGGGGCATCCTAAGAAAAGGAAACTTTCTAGAAAAAAGGGCTTTAAGGCAGATGTATGCCTTGTATGTTTAAGGATCACCCACAAAGTCAAGAGCCACCACAGCAAGAAAAAGGCAGTAGGCAATCTAGAGGTGATAGGATGGTTGTGGTGATGCTGGTGATGGCTGCGCTCCTGTAGACCACTGTAAGAACTCTGAGAGAAGGAACCAGGTCTAAGAAAATCACCACTTACAAAAAAAGACCATTTAAAGCAACCATAAATAAGTAAGAATTTACTTTTTTGAGAGAAACAACTATTAACCATGAAAAGAGAAAAGCATATTAACTTTAAAAGAAAGTTTTAAATAAGAATGTGTAATGTACGAACAGTTTATGTTTTTAATCAGCAGTAGGTCACATATCAATAGCTGAGAGACAGAAAGGGCAGGTCACACAGCTGCTGAGAATCAGAGTGGACCGAACTGGAACCCTTGCTTTTAACTACCATTCACTACTTCTCCACTTCTGATTTCTTCCCCAATACACTATTTATTCTTCTCATATGTAAAACACTGAATTTCTACCCACATTTTTTAGAAGAGTCATACATCATAAAGTGGCAAAAATGCAACATGATAACCTACATATAAGAGGGAAACAAAAAACCAAATTTATTTGTGCTGCTTGGTTTGGAAGAATTTGCTCTTAGGGTTCTTATCTATATAATTAAACCGAAGGATAATTGAGACCCTACTGAATTTGTTTTTATATGTAACTGATTCTGTGATCTCTAAGCCTAAATGAAACAAAACAAAAACGTGAACATGAAACTTAAAAAGAGATGCCAAAAGAAAAATGTTTTCCTTTCATGTATAATTATCATCTTAGAGAACTGTACATATAAATGGTGCTCATCTGAGTGGACTAAAAGCACACAAGTACAACCCTTAAAATGCATCCTGTTCTATCCAATTCCCGTTCGAAATGTTGTTGGTACCACCTACTATTTTTAAACATAATAAAAAGCTCATCATGTAAAATGACTAGATTGTTATATCAATTGCTATAACTAAAATGACTTACTTGTAACTAGTTGGTCACATTATTTTCTGTCAAAATGATGCTCAAAATTAGCAGCTGTCAGTGAAAGAAAAAGTCAAATGCCGCCTTCTTCTCTGGAGTGTGGTAAATGTTGAGCTAATGATAACAAAAGTTAGTCACCATCTGCAAATTGGAGTAACCCCTGAAGACTGAACGTGGCTATCTGGGCATGATTGGAAACGGAAATAAGCTGCTGCTATGCGACCGCTCTCAGAAGCCTCAGTGGTGACACTCAGAGCCACCGACTTGCCAGCACCTAGCACTGCTGCTGTTCCCTTAAGACAGGAGCAGTAGGGTGTGAGACTGAAACAAACCACCACCTCTCCCGCAAAAATACTGGGACATACAGCAGCACTCTGCCACAAGTCTGCAGGAGCCTCTCGCACATCAGGGATGAGGACCCCACATGCGACTGGCGCAGTCTTACAGCCATTCTGAGTGGTGATGACGACAAAAGTACATTTAACCGTAGTGCCTTAAAATGATCTATAACTCACACAAAGAAAATGGCAAATCGTGTTTATTCTTGCTTTACAAACCTCAGTTTGAATAGTACATTCATCTCTACATGTTGTGGTCATTTTATCTGCTCATATTATCATGGACTCATAGCAACCCTGTAAGAGAGTAGAACTTCCCGTGTGAGTTTCCAAGGAGTAGAAAGGTTGCCTTCCTCTGGAGGAGAAACTTCCGAGGAGATTTTCTATTGCTGATGCCATCAGGGTTCACTGTGAGTTGGCATCGACTCAAAGGCAATGGGGTTGGAGTTTTACTTTATTATCATGGATTGTAAGGATCCAGGAAGAAGGCCAATGTCAGAGATATTATTCTGCTTCATGTTCGCTTACTATAACTTAGGAGTTCATAGATGCTCAGTAAATGCTGACTAAATATAATTGTCGAAAGTTAACAGGGCAAAAGAAAAGCTAAAAATAGTAAACTCTATGTTTTCATTCAGTATTTATTTGACCGACAGTTTATCTTCCAGTTATTACAATTTCAAACAGTTGCATAGTGCTTTGTAGTTAACAGTTTAAATTTTTCTCCTAGTGGCTCAAAACAAAGTTCTGAAAACAAATTTAAGATTCAATGACAAAAAAAGACAGGTTTCTGTCTAAATTAAAATTGGTTTTGGACACACCCAGATAAATCCTGACTAATCTCCATGCTTTGCCAAGGTCCTTAACCTTGATCACTGTTAGAGTCTCCCTTGCCATATAAGGTAGCATATTCACATGTTCCAGGGGTTGGTTGCATGGTACCTTTGGGGGCAGTTATTCATCCTGCCACATCCATTGATGTCCTTTTTCTACCTCAGGCTACTGTTCAAAATCCCCACTGCAGTTTGTTTTGTCTCAATTTCCTCCACTCTGTGTTAGCTCCTCAGGCTTTCTTTGTTTTTCATGACCATGGCCATTTTGAAGGAGAGCGTTCCGCTATTTTGTAGAATGTCTCCAGATCTGGGTTTGACTCATGTGTTTTCATCACTAGATTGAAGTTTTACATATTTTCTAAGAATACCACAGACAACTATGCCCATTCTCAATGCATCATAACATGGGGATCATGATGTCATTGTCTTATGTGTGATTTTACCATTGTTTACTTGGTGAAGGTGTTTTCTGATAGGTATTCTCAATCAATGTTCTCTTTGTACTTCAAACAAATCTTGGGAAAATACTTTTGGATTAGGCATATATCCTGCACATCCATAAACTTTGTCCAGTGACTTAAGTCTTTACCAATGGTTATCACCGGTGCAACTAATGCTGTGTTGTTTGCCTAATGGGGATTTAGTATTTCTCTTACCCCTTATGAATTGGAATTCTTCTGTAAGGAAGAGCTACTTCCCCCTCCATTTACATATGTTTTTGTATCCATGTGAACAATAGGTATTTATATTTTATTCTATGGAATATAATCAAATACTATCATTATTTTATTACCAAAATATTTTTGTCTGGGAGTTCTTTCAGTCTGGTTCATGTGTATTGAGTAGCCAATCAGGCCATTTCCTATATGGTACAATTAAAAAAAACAGTGCTGTATTAAATAAATTTGTGCAAGTATATTTTTACACCGATAGCAGTGTATCATTGTCAGAGTAGATCCCTAGAAGTAGGATTTCTAAGGAAAGTAAATGCATATTAATTTTAGTAAACCTACTGCCACAGAGTAGATTTTGACTCAGCAACTGGACAAGACCAGTAGAACTGCTCCAGAGGAATTCTGAGATTGTTAACTTTGATAACAGATCACCTACCATACATACTCGAGTATAAGCCCACCTGAATACCAGCTGTGGTACCTAATTTTACCATAAAAACTGCATAAAAAATGTGCTGAAATCCTAGCCCACCAAGCCTTGAGGATGATATTCCCACTCAGCGCAGCCAATCCACACAGAAACCAGATGGCCGGCCCCACTATGAGACATGACACCCCTCACTGACCCATAGCCCCACAAGGGAACACTAAAGATACAGTGAGAGAATTCCGCCCAATCTGATCCCACCACATTGAGGCAAAACACTAAGGGCGTGGAACAGAACAGCAAAGGGAGCAGAGCAACGAAGTCCCCAGGGAATACCAAATCTGGACTTTGGGGCCAGGGCTTGGTGCCTCAACAGACTCGACTGGAAAACACTCCTAAAGGCCAACAATCAGTCTTTGAACTAACTACAAGCTTTCTTTTTTGTTGCTGTGTTTTGTTTTGTTTGTCATTGGCTTGTCGTTGGTGGTGGTGTTATGCTTTTTTGTTGCTTGGTTTTGTTCTGTCTTGTTTTTGTGTATGTTATTATCTCTGCAGGTCTGTCTAAATAAGATAGGCTGGATGAACAATACAGAAGAGAAAACAACAGGACCGACAGTTCCAAGAGGACATGGGAGAGGGGAAGGTGAGGGGAAAGGTAGTGGTGTTAACAAACCCAGGGACAAGGGAATAACAAGTGATCCAAATCTGTGATGCAGAGGGTGTAGGAGGCCTGGTAGGGCGTGACCAAAGGTATTATAACCGAGAGGAATTACTGAAACACAAATGAAGATTGAGCATGGTACTGGGACAAGAGGAAAGTGGGAGGAAATAGAGAAAAGAGCTAGGAGGTAAAGGGCATTTATAGAGATCTCAATACAGGTATGTACATATGTAAATATGTATATATATATATATATATATATATATGAAGATGTGGAAACAAATCTATGTGCATATATGTATAGATTTAGTATTAAGGTACCAAGTGGACATTGGGCCTCCACTCAAGTATTCCCTCAATGCAAGAACACTTTGTTTGATTAAACTGGCATTCTATGATGCTCACTTTCCCAAAACAATAGCTGAGGACAGAGCAGGTGCATAAGCAAATGTGGTGAAGAAAGCTGATGGTGTCCAGCTCTCAAAAGATATAGCGTCTGGGGTCTTAAAGGCTTGAAGGTAAACAAGTGGCCATCTAGCTCAGAAGCAACATGCCCACATGGAAGAACACACCAGCCTGTGTGATCACGAGGTACCTAAGGGATCGGTTATCAGGCATCAAAGAACAAAAAATCATATCGTTGTGTGCTCACCTCCCTGTTATGATCACTTTAGACAAATGGGTGCATAAGCAAGTGTGGCGAAGAAAGCTGATGTCAAAAGGGATCAGGTATTAGGCATCATCACAACAAAAAATCATATCATAGTGAATGAGGGTGAGTGGGGAGTGGAGACCCAAAGTCCATCTGTAGGCAATGGAAGGGTCGTGGGGAGGAGACGAGCCAGTAAGCGTGCAGTGTAGCAATGATGAACCATACAACTTTCCTCTAGTTCCTAAATGCTTCCTTCCCACCATTATCATGATCCCATTCTACCTTACAAATCTGGCTAGGCCAGAGAATGTACACTGGTATAGGAACTGGAAACACAGGGAATCCAGGATGGATGATACCTTCAGGACCAGTGGTATGAGTAGCGATACTGGGAGGCTGGAGTGGAAAGGGTAAACCAATTACAAGGATCTACATATAATCTCCTCCCTGGGGGACGGACAACAGAAAAATGGGTGAAGGGAGACTTTGGACAGTACAAGATATGACAAAACAATTTATAAATTATTTAGAGTTCACAAAAGGGAGGGGGGGGTAACGGTGAGGGAGGGGAAAATGAGGAGCTGATGGCAGGGGCTTACGTGGAGAGCAAATGTTTTGAGAATGATGAGGACAATGAATGTACAAATGTGCTTTACACAATTAATGTATGTATGGATTGTGGTAAAAGTTGTATGAGCCCCTAATAAAATGATTTTTAAAATGTGCTGATAAACTCTGCTTATACATGAGTATATATGGTAATTTTCTCCCTTGGAGTAGAGGTGGTGGGGTTTGAACCTCTGACCTACAGTTAGCAGTCCAATGCTTAACTCACCATACCACCAGGACTCCTTGTAGTTTTGCTACTTACTACCAACTCCCCTTCATAGGGTTGTGCCTGTTTGCATTCCAATCAGCAATGCCTAAGAATACGTTTCTCCACTTTATATCATTTTTGGGGTATATTATCGACATGTTTTTTCCATTGAGTTTGGTATTTTATTACTCAGAGTTTAATACAGGTCCTTCCTGGTTTCCCATAGGATTTTGTTCTGACAAATGCACTGTAAGTAGATTCTGACATCAGTTAAATAAACCAAAAACCAAATTCCCTGTTATTGTGTATCTGCTGATTCAATACTGTCTCTGTGAGTTTCTGAGACTAACTCTTTATGGGAGTAGAGAAGCCCCACCTTTCTCTTGTGGAGTGGCTGGTGGTTTTAAACTGTTGATCCAGTGGTTAGCAACCCAACATGTAACCAACATAAGTTGACAACCTAACTTTTATTTCAAGTTTTCATTATTACTGCCTTAGTCCCCTATGTTGCAGTTTTGAATAGTTTTAAATCATAACATGGATCATCTGTAAGCCAACATCTGAGAATGATAGTAGCATCAGCAAATTACACACTGCACCACTGTGTGCTGCACATACAACTTGCTACACCATGTACCCAAAACCCAAGCAAACCAGATAGTCATACTTCCAATTTGTTGTAACTCCTAGTATGAATACATCATTACACTTGGTTCTGTGAAATGTGCTTAAATATTTTTTTCAACTGTGTAGGCCGACTTTTTATCTTTGTCAGGGCAGGTTTTTTTGCCATTAGCGTTTTAAAACCCCATATTTCCCCATCCTCATATATATATATATATATATTTGCATGTAGATCTATGTGTCTATATTTATAGGTTTAGTATTATGGTGGCGGAAGGACCTTGGGCCTCTACTCAAGCACTCCTTCAATGCATGAAATACTTTCTTTTATTAAATTTGCAGTCTATGATGCTCACTCTCCCGACACAACTGCTGAAGCCAAAGCAGGTGAACAAGTAAATGTGGTGAAGAAAGCTGAACAAGTAATTGTGGTGAAGAAAGCTGATGGTGCCCGGCTATCAAAAGAGATAGTGACTGGGGTCTTAAAGGCTTGAAGATAAACAAGAGGCCATCTAACTCAGAAGCAACAAAGCCCACATGGAAGAACACACCAGCCTGTGTGATCGCATGGTCCCAAAGGGATTAGTTATCAGGCGTCAAAGAACAAAAAATCATATCATTGGCTGCACACCTCCACGATACGATTGTTGAAGACAAACGGGTGCATAAGCAAATGTGGCGAAGAAAGCTGATGGTGCCCGGCTATCGAAAGAGATAGTGTCTGGGGTCTTAAAGGCTTGAAGGTAAACAAGCGGCCATCTAACTCAGAAGCAATAAAGCCCACATGGAAGAAGCACACCTGCCGGTGCAATCACGAGGTGCCAATGGGACCAGGTATAAGGCATCATGCAAAAAAAAAAAAAGAATATATATGTGTGTGTGTGTGTGTGTGTGTATGTACACACACACACACACCATAGTGAATGAAGGGGGAAGTGCAGAGTGGAGACCCAGGGCCCAAGTGTCGACTACTGGAGATCCCCTCATAGAGGGGTTTAGGAGAGGAGATGGGTCAGTCAGGGTGTGATGTAGTACCGATGAAGAACACAGCTTTCCCCCAGATCTTGGATGATTCCTCCCCCAACTACCATGATCCGAATTCTACCTTGCAGGACTGGATAGGGCAGAGATTGTACACTGGTGCATACGGGAGCTGGAGGCACAGGGAATCCAAGGTGGACGATGCCTTCAGGACCAGGGGTGTGAGGGGCAAGGTTGGGAGAGTGGGGGATGAGTGGGTTGGAAAGGGGGAACTGATTAAAAGGATCCACATGTGACCTCCTCTCTGGGAGATGGACGGCAGAGAAGGGGGGGAAGGGAGACTTCGGATAGGGCAAGATATGACAAAATAACAATCTGTGGATTATCAAGGGCTCATGAGGGAGAGGGGAGCGGGGAGGGAGGGGGAAAAAAAAAGAGGACCTGATGCAGGGCTTAAGTGGAGAGCAAATGCTTTGAGAGTGATTAGGGCAAAGAATGTACGGATGTGCTTTACACAATTGATGTATGTATATGTGTGGATTGTGATAAGAGTTGTATGAGCCCCTAATAAAATGAAAAAAAAGAAAAGAAAAAAATTGAGTAAAATAATTTAACATTTCTTTAGGTCTAAACCCCCCCCCCCATTTAATGTATTCAAATTTTCTAAATATTTTCTCTTAAGTTTCAGTAATTACTGAAGAAAGAATTTTGCTATGTTAAATTTCAAGAAGTCATTTGTACTTTCTTCTTCATTCGGTCACTGCCATCTAGTCAATTTTTATAGTGATCCATAGAACAGACTAGAACTGTCAACGTGTGGCTTGCACCACAATGAGTAATACACTATGCTACTAGGGTTCCTTTTCTTCTACTAGTTAGTCCAATTAAAATTTTAAAAATTACATTTAGACTTCTAATCCACTTGGCATTTATTCTTGTCTAAGGTGTACTGAGATACATCCGTACTTTATCCTTTAGCAAATGGATACTAAGCTTTCTCTACACTATTCATATCAAATGCCAACTCCTCAGGAAGCCACCCTTGATTTTTCCAATAGACTTAGTTTCTCTCAATCCTGATTATCTTAGACCTTTTGTTTATACAATGTTTCCCTCTTTTTGGACCAACTGCTAGTTCTATTCATTACTTTGCACACCGCTCCCACCCCAATCTTAACTTCTCCGAAGGCAAACATTATTGAGCTCATCTTTGTATTGCTGCAGTGCTTAGCTTACAGTAACTGCTTATCAAATTCTTTTCTCAATGTAAATAATGACTAACCTGAGTTATTAAGAAAAGTCCAATTTACTCCAGAATGCAGGAGAACACCAAATACATCTGAATAAAGAAAACCCCAAAATTATTTTTAAAAAATCAAATCTGATCTTTAAATAGAAAAACTTCAGTTATCTCAGATAGTCACTTATGTAGATCATCACAATTTCTGATTTCCTTATGACTGACAGAAACTGTGCTGATCTTATTCAAGGTTCACAAAGGATATAGATAATAAGGAATATGGCTTTAAGGTAAAAAAAATAGTGAGAAACAAAGGGTCAAAACTAAGAAAGGGAGCACACTCCCCCAAGTGAGGTCTATTAGTCTATTGATTGGACAGTCTCCCAGAGGTTACCACTGAACCTGAAAAAGCATCAGATGATATAATGTAAAGGACATATTTCATTATCAAGGGAGATGGACTAGATTAATTTAATTGAAGTTTTTCACCTCTCATTTCTAAGACTCTAAGAATAACAGAATGGAGGCGGATTTTGGAGCCTAGGAGCTATTTTTAAAAATAATATTCTTACTGCTTCTGGTGAAAGAAAATCTAAAAACCATATTGTAGAAATGGTGAGCAAAACGTTTAATGAAGCAGAACTTAATTATTCTTTACTAGTGTCTTATCAGGAAAGGTTTTTTTTAAAAATCATTTTATTGGGGGCTCATACAATTCTTATCACAATCCATACATACACCATTGTATCAAGAACATATGTACATTTGTTGCCATCTCATTCTCTAAACATTTGCCTTCTACTTGAGCCCTTAATATCTGCTGCTCATTTCCCCCCCTCCCTCCCCACTGCCCCCTACCTCATGAACCCTTCATAATTCATAAATTATTATTATTTTGTCATATATTACACTGTCCGATGTCTCCCCTGCCTTCTTCTCTGCTGTCCCTCCCGCAGGGAGGATGCTATACGTAGATTTGTAAGATAGAATTGGGATCATGATAGTGGGGGGAGGAAGCATTTAAGAACTAGAAGAAAGTTTAAGTTTCATCGTTGCTACCCTGTACCCTGACTGGTTCATCTCCTCTCCACAACCCTTCAGTAAGGGGTGTCCGGTTGGCTACCAATGGGCTTTGAGTCTCCACATTTTCAATGATATGATTTTTTGTTTTTTGATGCTTGATACCTGATCCTTTCGACAGCTTGTGGTCGCACAGGTTGGTGTGTTTCTTCCATGTGGGCTTTGTTGCTTCTGAGCTAAATGGCATTCCAGGATGCACACCTTCCCAACACGATTGCTGAAGAAAAATGTGTGCATAAGCAAATGTGGTGAAAAAAGCTGACGGTGCCCGGCCATCAAAAGATATAGCATCTGGGGTCTTAAAGGCTTGAAGATAAACAAGCGACCATCTAGCTGAGAAGCATCAAAGCCCGCTTGGAAGAAGCATACCAGCTTGGCTGATCATGAGGTGTAGAAGGGACCAATTAGACATCAGAGAACTAAAAATCACATCAGTGGGTACCCACCTTCCTGATACGATCACTGAAGACAAAAGTATGCATAAGAAAATGTGGTGAAGAAAGCTAATGGTGCCCGGCTATCAAAAGATATAACATCTGGGGTCTTAAAGGCTTGAAGATAAACAAGCAGCCATCTAGCTGAGAAGCATCAAAGCCCACATGGAAGAAGCACAGCTGCCTGTCTGACCACAAGGTGCAGAAGGGACCAGTTATCAGACATAAAAGAACTAAAAATTATATCAGTGGGTGCCCACCTCCCTGATGTGATCACTGAAGACAAATGTGTGCATAAGAAAATGTGGTGAAGAAAGCTGATGGTGCCCAGCTATCAAAAGATACAGCATCTGGGGTCTTAAAGGCTTGAAGATAAACAGCAAATGCGTTTTTTTAAAAAAACTTCCAATCGAATCCATCAGGCACAGGACTGATCAGTGTTTTGTTCTGTTGGGCATAGGCTCACTATAAGTTGAAACCCAACTCAATAACACCTAACAACAACAAATGTTGTAATTTCCCCCCCTTATTAATTGTGACCTAATAGTATTTTAAAATAGCTCCTGAGTATAGGGTATCTTTTTATATGTAAATCATCAAGGATATTAAGGAACATGTGCAATACTTCATTAATTATAAAAAAGGAAACTAGAAGCCTTTAGTTTGTCTTTTTATAGCTTGAAACAGTCATTTAACTCAAAAGTCTTCAGCAGGCTGCTTTTTAAGCTGCTTTTTGAGCTGAAGATTTACAAATGTGGGAAGAAGGCAAGCGAGAAAGAAGAGTGGAGGAAAACCCACTGTGCTGACCAAATGAAATGCATACAAGTTGGTCTGCCCCTGGAAATGTGTTCACAGAAAGCTGCTAAGAGACTGGGAAGAAGGGAGAATCAAGTAAGACGAGGGTTTTATTCTAGAGATCACTCTAGCAGCAGCAAGGGCCAAGGTAGGTGAGGGAGACCTGAGATCAGGAGATGAGTTAGAGGCCTACTGTACATACCCGACAAGATGGGCTACATAAACTTGTGGGGTCCAGGGCAAACTGAAAGTGCAAGAGTTCTTTTTCAGAGAGGCAGTGGAAGTACCATCAAAGGTACTAATTTAAAAATTTTTCTCCTTTCTGCGGAACTCTCTCCACCTGCTGTGGTGTTTCCTACTTGCTATCCAATGCACACTCCCTGGGTATTTGAGATACTTGTGGGGCAAGTGAAATCTTCACAGGTGCCTAGACTTCCATTCCATGACTGGTCAACTATCAGACTTGTGTGCCCTGATCAGGGGGCTGGAGGATGTCAGGCCACTGTAACCAACCAGCTGCCTGAAGTGGGGGTGGGTAGCAGAGTTGTCCCCACTGAGTTGAAGCCTCTGGCTACCTGTGTAGCTGCCACACAGAGGTAAGTACAGCCCATCAAACCCTGCACACCAATAACACAGAGTGCACAGTCTAACCCTGGGTGAACGCAATATACAGTAAGTTAAGGTTAGCTAAAAAATTATGAATGCAAACGACAATGCTGGGAGGAGGAGAAGAAGAATTAGAGGCAACAATTGCATACCCAATTTTGCAATAAGAGTATAGTAATCACAATAGTATAGTAGTCACAAGAATAAACATTTAGGAGTGAAAAGGTAAATTGGATTATACCATAAATATATATATATATATATGTAGAAGATATGCCTAAATGTATTTGTTTGTGCTACAACTTCATCCATGAATATATTAGAACATAACTAACTGTCACTGAGTTGATGCCAATTCACAGCAACCCTATAGGGCAGGGTAGAACTGCTCCTCTGGGTTTCTGAGACTGGAACTCTTTATGGGATATAACCTGTGTTTTTTCTACAGAGCTGTTGGTGGCTTTGAACTGCAGACGTTGTGGCTAGCAGTCCAATGTATAACTACCACACCACAGAGTTCCTATAGTAGAGTATACAAGGGGTAAAGTTAGCCAAAACCAAAACTTTTGCCGGAATGAGTTGCTAGGCCTAATGGCTCAGGAACATAGTTTCCTGGTCACCACGATCATCTGACATAAAAGGAGGCCCAACTATTGGTTTCTCCTCATCCAGAGCAAACAAGAGTAAAGAAAATTAAAGATGCAAGAAAACAGTGAGTCCAAATGATTATATGAACCCAGGTGCCATGATCCTGAGACTAAAAGAAATGTGCAGGTGATATTTACTACTGTCCACTATTCTGAAAGGTATTACAAAGTGGTTCTCAACCTTCCTGATGCTGTGGCCCTTTCATGTAGTTCCTCATGTTGTGGTGATCTCTCAACCATACAATTATTTTCATTCCTACTTCCTAACTGTCATTTTGCTACTGTTATGAATTGGGCGACCCCTGTGAAAGGGTTGTTCGACCCCCAAAGTTGTTGCAACCCACAGGCTGAGAACCGCTGTAATAAGAGACTGGCAGAACCCCTGAGATAATGGTCATTAGTTTGCCTTCAAGCCTAGAACCGGCAGCTTAACTTTCTGTCAAGCAATGCTCAGGCCAATCTGATGACATGAAACCTCCAGGGAGGTAGCACCTTAGTACAAAGGACCATACAAAGTCAAAAGAGCAGTTTTTGCCTGCTTAGAAGGGAGAAAAGGATAGGTAAGAAGGATAAATGAAAATGGAAAACAGAGAGGAAGTGGGAAGAGTGCTGTTACATTGTGAGGATTACAGTCAATGTCACAGACAAAATGCATATGGCTTGTTGGATGAAAAACCAATTTGCTCTGCACATTGGTTCAAACCTCAATAAAAAGTTAAAAAAGAAAAAAATTGTAGGAGACAACAATCAAAAGAAAATGTAATGTGCTTTTGATGCCTTCTTCCCCTTACCCCCAATATACATTTTATGTTACGCTGCATGGCCAAAAACATGATCATGTCAATTTATAGTAAGTATTGAAAAAGTCTATTAAAATATTGCCTGTAATTGTGCAATAAAAGCTGCTGTGCTTCTTTCCATCACCCCCAAACCCCAGCTTAAAGTTGAGGTTCTATAGAAAAACAAAACCACCAAGTCTATTCTGACTCAGAGGCACCCTATATAATGAGTGTTTCAATGATTGTAAATTTTTACAGAAGCAGTCTGTCTCATTTTTCTCCAACAGAGCAGCTGGTGGTTTTGAAACACTGATCTTGTGGTTAGCAGTCCAATGCCTAATACACAGAGCCACTAGCGTTCCTTGTTTTGATAGCACTATATAAGTTAGTCCAGTCTGTTCTCTTTCAAAGAGTCCTGTCATTCTGTAGGACACACTGAAATCTACACTGGCTAGTGCTATTCCAAAGTTATTTTTAGAAATTACTATAGATCAATGAGGGTTTCCAATGTTCTTTGAATACCAAGTTTAGAGTCCTGGCAATATTCCCAAGACTGCTCCCTTTCTTTCAGATATAAGCTATTCAGCTTTTCCCTTGAGAGGTCCTCTCTAAACTTAAACTCCTTTTTCCTCTGCTCTAAGACTTGTAGCCCCAAATAATAGTCTTTTGGGTATTCAGCATCAAAAGATCAGACCCATTCTGGTTACATACATAAAGTATAGTTAATATTTGATAGCTCCAGACCATAATTTTTCTTTTCAGACACCCCTGCTTATTACATAATTTTTCCTACTGGCAATAACATATGTATTCATATGCATATCAACATAAATATATTCTTAATTAAGGGGGGTGCACTGCTGTATGATCCCATTAGGTCCTTTAACTCCATGAAGCTAGTGAAGAGAAGGTAGAAAAACAAATATAAAATCTTTAAACAATAGAGGAACATTCTCTAAGAGAAGTATCCTGAAATACGATATCAATGAAAACATGAAAATTGAAATACTATTGTAGTTCAGGTGCTATCATTTCAATTTTATTAATTTACCCCATAGAGTGAGATTCTTAGGCGGGTCAGATATCACTGTGCCACACACAGTAGACCAAGTATTTCACAGACTCAGACTGGCCATCTCAACTGATGGTAGCAAACATTTAGAATGACAACTAACGCACAAGGCAGCAATCTGTCTGTGAGTAAGAGCAGGTCACCAATAACTTATCTCAGGTTAGCTTCCTATGGCAGATCTAAAGGTACAAAAGAAAGTACTGAAGTCCGTAGGTCTGACATTGATGGGTTCTAATACTTGACCAATCATTTAGACAGTCTTCAATCTCAGTTGCATATTAGAATCATCTGGTAGAGTTTACAAAATTCTATGACTGGACTATATTCTAGAGATTTTGATTTGATTTAACTGGTCTGAAGTAGGACCCAAGTATCGGAATTTTTCCTTTAAAAAAAAGTTTCCTAGGTGGAGCGCTGGTAACTTAGTGGATTCTTTGTTAGGCTACCGACTGCAAAGTCATTAGTTCCAACCCATGAGTTGCTCTTAGGGAAAAAAGATGAGGCTGTCAGCTTCTGTAAGTGCCTGCAGGGGCAGTTCTACTCTGCCTATAGGATTGACAAGAGTCAAGAAGGCAGTAAGCTTGGTTTCTGAGAGACATTTTTTAATTTGTCAAAAGACTAAAACAACTTTTCAAATCTACTGCTAGATTTGAAAAATGCTGATGGATTAAAAAAATAAAACTATAGTCTTTATTAAGTGGGCATGAAGTCCTCTGTTTCACTTGGAACAGCACTTCTATGAGATTTTAACTACAGGCCTGATCTCTTTATACTCAAGAAAGGATACATTTCCATTTACTTCGGACTTTAACCTATTCTGCATTTTATCCTTCCAGAGCTTCTAAATACTAGGCAAAGACATCCTTCCCCTTTGACCGCTGTTTTCATGCAATATATTAAAACGAGGAACACTCAGGTATCACAGGGACAAGAATACGAGAAACACCACCGGAGGCATATTCAATCACTGCCTCACTTCAACTGTGCTTTCTGGTTGTTTTGGCATATACTTTGGTGTCTGAATTCTTTCAGAGCCAAGCTCAAAGCTAATACAAATGAAGCAGCTGCAACTGCATTGTGTTATATTCACATGGTGGGCCAAATCAGACCATTGTGTTATTGAAATGAGAACACTAAGCTGAGCACCTGGCCCGGAACACAAGCAGCTCTTGCTTAGCCAGAGCCAAATTGATGGCATCGTGTAAGAAGTGATGCAAAATTCATAAATATCAATAGTCATTTTATAAATAGAATATTAAAGAATGAAGCTCATTCCAATAAGCATTGTAAAACAAATACACACAATTACAAGACACTATCATTTTCTTTTTCTGAGCTAAGCTTATATACCTAAATAACTTTTCATTAGTTTATTCAGTCCTTATTCATCCCTGTAATATCAGCTAAGTGTCATTTTTTAATGATATATAAATAATAAAAATTATATTTAAAGGAGACACAGATCTAACACAGGCAAAAAGCTCTGAAGGATGTTAAAAATAAAATGAGAAATAATCTTTAAAAGAAGCAAAGGCTATTCATATGATTTATGTCTAATACCTAAAGAGCTCCAAAAAAGAACCACTGAAGGAAAACAGCACATAAAAGTTCTACTTAATCTTTGTTCCCAATATATATAGGAAAGCATACACTATACACATAAAATACAATAGACCTGGGCTCCAAAAATCAAACTTTTGTTGCAGATAAAAAGCTAATTATTTTGCATAGGTAACACTGATTTATTCCAAAATATGTAGCAGTTATTAAATGGTTTAGTATTCCATGTGGTTTGAGACATGATCAATAATGCCAAGAGAGTAAGTGTATGCACTACACTCATTCAATTCAGGTCATCTGATAATAATTTATGCAAATTTTAACCATTCAACAAATTTGTTGAGTAGTTACCATAGGCAGGATACCCGATGAAGCAAGAGGCTGGTACAAAGTTGGTTAGAACAAACATTCACTGTCAGAGGAACATAGATCTACAAATGAATAATTGCTACTTGAATTAAAGTATGTGTGAAGAATCATGAGGATGGAAGTAGGATAGAAAAAACTAGCCTGCAGATCACTGCCTTTTCCCTTTATGGCTAAGATTACATAAAAGCAGAAGTATACTTTCTCACTCCTAAGAGTCAAGACCTACGGGGTCATTGGCCACATACCTCAGCTTCCCCTGATTGCTTATGTTCTTATTTTTAATCTAATTGATTTGGCTGTCACCTGTATAAAGACAGAAAACTAGGTATGCACATGAACATCCTGTTGTGCTAGTTGTCTATTTTTAAGTTTTTAAAGGTACACATTGTTTTGTTTGTGTATGTGTGCGTATGAAGAAGACATAATAGCCTCCCTCCTTTGCCTTGGTTCCTTTCTGTCCTGTCCATCATCAGCCAGCAAGCTATGAGTGTAACCTCACTGGGTTATCCTAAGGCTAACCACTACCCTACAAATAACAGTACATCAGCTGGATGAATACCTAGCAGGCTGCTGATTAACCATTTGTACCACACAGGAACTCCTGAACTTGAGTAACAGTAACAAAGGGAAAAAGGAGTCATTTATGGGAAGAATTAAATAGTAGTTCTCTGCATGTACCCAACATGGTTTAGCTTTTGAAAAAAAAAAAAGCTCTAATATTTTAATTGTCATATCCCTCATTAGCCAAATTTAGCTAAAGTTTGACAAATAACCTGTTCCTAGGTTTTCCACCCTCTTAACCAATTTTGCTCACACACTCTTTGATTCCTGCCTCACTGAATCCTTTCTACATGCTCCGAAAACATTAGTCGTCTTTTGATATGTGACTTTCAAAAAGTTATTCCCTTGGCTTGGAATTCTCTTCTTCACCTGTCAATTTTACTTCAGCCTTTGAAACTCAGTTCAGATACTGGCTCCTTGGAAAAGCCTTGGGTTACACAGTGTGCTGTTAATAATGTGTGTCACAAAACTTAAAATCTTCTTATAGATCTGGTCATTTTTGTGTCTCTGCATGTAAACAATTCTGTTGTGTTCATTTCTGTTTCCCCTAGACCAATAACAGTGTCAACAACTAGTGAATAATCAATACCTTGCCCAAAGTAAACATTCTGTAAGTGTGTCACTGTTAATAACTTCAGCCAGGGCATGCTCAATCTATTTCAACTGTTCCCAGTGAACCTGAAAATGGAAGAGTGATGAATAAAGCCCTTTTGGGAAGTCCACTCCAAGCTCCTTTTTTGCGTCCACCTGATGACTAGTGAATGGGCATCTCATTTGAGAAACAACACCCAAATCCTAGAACCACCATCCTTAACACTTCAACATGTCTGCTCTTTCACATGACATAGAAAAGATAGTCTTTTGAGATGATTTGTGTAAATACCTTAAATATCTCAAAGTTTGATTCCTTTTTGTAATGCTTATTCATATTCAGAAAGTTACTGATGCAGAAATGCTTTGTGTGGATTTCAAAATTGGACATGCTTCTTTCAACACATCTCAAAATGATGCAAGTCACTGGTACTTTATATAACTCAAAAACTAAAACACACCAAAGACACCCAACTACTGTAGAGCCTTGTCTGACATATTTTAAAATAATAAAAATTGTCTATCCAATATTACCAAGGAATGATAATGATCATAAACCAGATTTTTTGACAAGTTTTCTGAGCATCACATGTTGTTCATATTTTAAATATTCTAAGTCAGCCGTTCTCAGCCTGTGGGTCACGACCCCTGTGGGGGGGTTGAACAATCCTTTCACAGGGATCGCCTGATTCTTAACAATAACAAAATTATAGTTATGAAGTAGCTACAAAAATAATTTTATTGTTTGGGGGGGGTCACCACAACACAGGGAACTGTATTAAAGGGTCACAGCATTAGGAAGGTTGAGAACCATTATTTTAAGTGGATATATTTCTCATATTACATACCCCTCCCCCTTCCTCCTCCTTTTCAAATGGTACTAACATAAATATAAGCTTACTTTGCCTAATGATTCAGGGTCATTATTATTGTCATTTCTATGTACTATCCTATAAACAATGGTATCCCTAGGGGCTATTGATAAATATAAGGCTGTATGCAACAGAACGTTTGTGAGTAAAGGAAGGAGACAGAAAATAAAAGCCAAAGAGCCATAAAAAAAATCATCTAAATCCATTTAGGACAGAGTCAACCAGCCTTACATTTATCAATAGCCCTTGAGGGTACTACTGTTTACAGAATGATACATAGTACAGTAATTGACATTGATAATAATGGGTATTATGTGATACATTTAGAACATTTAAAGTCATAAAGACACATGAGGTGCCTAAAACTTGTTATCAGAAAAATTTGATTGATGAAGTACCTCATTCCTTGAAGGTTCTTTTTCAGACAACTGTCTAGGAGGAGGCCTGTGAATTTTAAGTTGTGGGGAGCTAACAGCATTTGCTTTGTGACCCCTTTTCTTATTATTTCTATTTATGTGGTAGCTAAGATTGTCCGAGGACTAACAACTGAGTAAGTGGTTTGTAACTTGCTGTCATGAATATGCATAATTGGTTTACTACTTTTACTTAAAAATAATTGGTCTTATAATTAAGATATGCCTTAAATTAGCTGTCAACTTAGTAAATATAAATGAGGATTGTGACTCTTAATACAATTTTAAAAGCTGAGCCATGAACTTTATACTCAAATATGGTAAGTATTCCAATGTTATCATTTCAGAAGGCTAGTCTTTTTTAGTGACTTAAAAATATATATTTAATACAATAGCACCCACATCTGAGATTTAAAAATTTCTGTCTTAATTTGGTCAGAACATTAACCTACCACTCACTTGTGATCTTTAAAACTTAATCAAAGGACCTCCTGCTGCTCATGATTAATCAAAAATAACACACCCATACTGGACTAACTCAAAAATGAACACCAGTTTATACCTCACCCAGTAACAGATCCACTGAAAGGATAATAACACAAAAGAAGTCACTTCACTACAGAAAGCATATACATCATTACTGATTTGTCTGAATTAAAAGCAAGAAAATCCCTTTTATTTTAATAAGAGTTGATTTCTACTTTATACTGATTCAGTGGTATCTAGGATAATTATCAACTTCATAGAAATAATTATTTTAAACTGCAAAAACTCTAATAAAGTTATAGGACTAGAAAGTAGGTATAATTCTTGCCAATGAAACTAAGAAAAAAGGTGATTTGAATATGAGCTAGTCAGTGATATGTTTTAAAAAGCCCAAACCAGGCCTGTAACTTGTAGTCAGCTGAATTGACAACCTATAGCTTTCCCCCCCTTAGCATTCAGCTGCAGTAATACTAATCCTAAACACTGCCTGGTCAATTTAATGAGTTACTTCCTGTCTTAAAGACTATTTCTTAAGTACTTAGATTTTTATCTAAAACGTCATTTACTCCAGGTCTCAAGAGGAGAGTTCACATTCGAATTCTCTGCTGACATGCTCTACAACTGCTCTGTATCAGCTCTAGAATGCTACCCCTCCCCCCACACAAACACAATCAAATTCCCCCTCCCTCCAAAAACAATGGTTCCTCCACCTTCTTTACAGTATTGAGATAGCTGTTTACCAATTAAATGACTTGATAAAGGAACATTCTGCAAAGATTTACACTCTTTTTTTTTCTTTTGGAATAATTTAAATTTCATCTATTCAGTTATATGTTTTGGAAATGCCGCATAAACAAAACAATAGTTTCTAAAACTTTATAACTTTTTACTGAAAGCAGTAAATATTACCACAGTTAATCTACCCATGTGGATGGCTGTGTTCTCAGTATTACAAATTCTTGATTTATTAATAGCTGTCTTTGACTTTAAGAAAAAAGGCGGAAAGTTAGATATTCGCTATCAAAAGAAGAGGCATGCACTTACTGGTACTTTGAAGGGTGAGGTATTTGCAGTGTCCATGGAGTTAGGTTTCTCTGAAGTACTGGTCCCTGAGATACTCCGTCTGCGGGGGGACCTTTCTGGTGGCACCTCTGAAAGAGACAAGGAAATAAGAAACATCATTAGGAACTTGAAATTTCTAATCTTTCACTGAGTTGTAAAGGGACCGTTTTGTTTTTCCCTCACAAAAGTGAGTTGGCTTATAGTGTATATCATATTCTTATCTCCATATAATTTGTCACTTTTTCTTTGTGGTATTTGAACTATCAAGACCCTAGGGAGATTAGATCACAGTGAGGAGCCTGTTTTCATGTGACAGCTTATATCTTTCTGTACCTGTGCAAATAAAAAAAAAGGGAACGTCTTCTGAGCTCTGCTTACTATTTAAAAGTTAATTTAATATTTGTACCTCACTGGGTATGAACTACTACTCTATTTGCCAGCAATGTAGGAGTTAACAGAATCAAACAAGATTTCTGATATTCCGGCGAACAAAACACAACCAAGTGTTCTACATGATCTGATGGGTGTCTGCAAAAGGTCAAAGTTCGGTTTTGTGCAGTTAAGATGATTCACCAGACTGCAACCAACGGTCCACGAGAAGACAGAGTGGCTGCCAGGATAAAATCACATATATGCCTATGCAGATATAAAAATAGATCAGCTTCTCCTTGGTTCTGGCAATATGACCTTACTTAGATCTCACTCTGGAATCCTCAATCTGTTTAGATTGCCCTAACAAGCTTTGGATTTTGCAGATGATGTGATTGTATTCAATATAACTACTACATATATTAAGGTTACAACTGAAGATATTTTGCATAGAGTGATACTCACACACACAAACACACACGCGCACGCACTCACAGATGACAGATAGATACATATTATACCTTTATCACAACTGCTTCCCATCTCCACTTCAACTCACAGACAGAGGAATCCAGCTTCTCAGACAACATGAGATAATCTCAACATGGACAAGGATAAAAAAAAACAATAAAAAAGCACATCCTATAAAAAGTATTCTCTGTTCTTTTCCAGAGCTTAAAAAAAAAAGAGTAAACTGTGATTCCGGAGACTGACATTTTGATTCCTGCTGTTCTCCCTTTAAAAGATAGATACAGTTTAAACTTCCATTTCTGGCCTCCTAGCCCCTGGGATCCGTGCTACTTCCACTTAAGAGAAAGCGTTTTTTCTCTCCTCCCTCCCTCTCTGGGCTTGCTCTTCCCCCTCCCTCGCTACAGCTTGCAGAGAGAGCAAGCGAGAAAGAAACACACAGGACTGCAGCTATTCAATCAATCGTTCCAACTGCACATCCTCATTTAGTTACTTTCAGGCTATTAACAGATGCCCAACTACTGCTCCCCCAGCTACAAAAAATTTCCCTGTATTACATTTATCTTTAGCAAGAAAAAAATTGCTGAAATTTATATTCAGCTAGTGCCAAAAGGACACCATTTTATAGACACAGTAATGCACACAAATCAATCCCTCCTATGAAAATCCAATTGGAAGTACTTATCCTATTATTATCTATGCGTGCTGGACACTGATTTCTATGCCTAAAACATATTTTCTCCATGACATCTTGATCAGTAACACACAAGCCAAATTGCAACATTCCAAGAGATCGAGAGACTGACAACATAGCATCTTATATGCCTGCAGTATTAGGGAGTTTCATGCTGTTGTTTTTTTAAATTATGGCCAATAACTGTCTCTCAATTCCTCTCTAAGCATCAGTGGTAAAATGAGCCTTAATGTACAAAGCCATTTTCAGACTTAGGCACATATGACTTCTAACACACATCTCCAAAAAATGGCTGTATAATTAGCTCAAATTCCTGGGAATGGCACAAAGCAGTAAATTTAAGCAAATCAGCTAGTCAAAGCACATTGAGCAACAAGACCCCAGACGTTTGGAACATGACTTTACAGAGTGATTAACCACATTAGAGACTTATATGAAAAGTGGGGTCAAGGCAGTTGGGGAAAGGGGTTTGTAAAGGAAGAAAAACATCTGATAATCGCCCATAAAGGTAATCGCATGCAAAGTTAGAAGGTAGAGGAGCTTGACTATTACAATGTAGTATTTTAAATCTCTGAATAACTGACAGAAACAAAACTGGGAGGGAAAAAAAAGTTCAGTTCCATTAGCAAGGATAAAATAATCTTGTGAACAGTTTCTTTAATTTTCAATTTTCTAATAGTTAAGGGAAAAAACCAAAGCTCATTTCCTCACTCCCTTCCCAATGCATAATTTTCATTCTCAGGCATATGAACTCATGAAAAAATATCTTTCAATGTTTTTACTATTTTAAATTATATCAGCAAAACGAACACCATGTTTCAAACTCCAAGAAATAAGGCATTGTACTTTTTCTTCTTTTAGATTCCCTTTCTGTATGATGATGTAACTTAAAGCCTGTTATTAGATCTAGAAAGAGGCAATTAAATTAGTCCTGAAATGTGAACAAATGCCACCCAAAGGGGGAAAAGGAAGGACACCAAGGAGGCTAGATCACCTGATGACAGAGAAAGAAGGCCATGCTCTGTCCTCCTCTGCCTCTACCACAATGTAACTTAATAGCTGATGCATGATGGGACTCTGAAATGCCTAGGTTTTCTCCAGCATCCAGATTCATACATTTCAAAGTAGAGAGAAGAAAAAGGGGGGCCTTCAAAAAGTTAGCAGAAACTTGAAATTAAATGATAATGGAATTTCCCCATAACATCCTGAGGCCTTCCTATCTATAACCCATGAGTCAGTGAACTAGGGAAGGGAGAAGCATCGGCAAGTGTATCCTTAACAACTTGACAGATGAGTCACAGCCAGGCCTGCATATTAGAGGGGTCTTCTAGCTACACTTAACTTTACATCTCCAAGAAGAGAGCAAGCTGCAACTGTGCTCTTAAAGCAACATTTCTGCTGACTGGGAAACTCTAGACTAGCTCCAACAGTCCAAAATGGCACAGTTGTCTCCCATACTCTGACCTCTTGCATTATTTGACCTGCTGGAAAATGGATGGTCCTTTCTTAGTCACAATACTTAATTACAGGCATTTTAAAACTATGCTTCATTTTCCAAGACTGTGGCAAAAGACACAGTATTGCTTCATAGACAGGGGTCTGTGACAATGGCTTCATTCACTTTCTCATCCTCTGAAAATACTATTTCTCATCTTTCGAATGGAAAACAAATAAATTCTAAAAAGTCCCTTAAAGTTTGAAATTTACCTCATTCCTTTTACCATTGAGTACCAACAGACACAGGTGGCTTAAAATGACGAGCAACGCTCTTTCACACAGATCCACAGTGCGTGATGCATTCAACAAGAAGAGTGTTGGGACCTTTTCCCAGCAGCTCGACCAACTAGCTGTGTGATTCTGTTTCTGCCTTTTTACCTTTCCTGCCCTGTTCCTCTCCACGTTTAATAAAATGGGTTAGTCAGACCAACCAGAAAGCTACTATTAATAATGACAAAATTAATAAGTTCATATGCTTTGATACAAAATACATTTTTATGAAGGAAGGGGCAAGATAACATCACTACACTTTTTCTTTTACATCACTTTTAAGTTGGAAATCTCTGTCTATGTGCTTTCTTTGAAAAGTAAGAAAAGAGATAACCAAATCATTACAGGGGTGAAAACACAACTGGATGAGGATTTGCTAGTTCAACATATAGTTAGCCCCTGCATGCCACTAATAATGGCCTTTAGTTCATTTATCAGGAAATAAATCTAAAATCTCTTCTGAGAAAAGGGGATCATCATGATTCTGAGGGAGCCCAAAGGAGCTTTCTTTTTTGAAGCCAGACAAGCAGTGAGATGGAGGCACAAAGCAGAGCTGAGTGATGCAGTGACCACACTATACCAAACCAAATTAAACCTACCAAGCCAAGTCAAGTCCACTGCCACAGAGTGTCTTTAGACTTTACTGGTTTCCTAGACTGTAAATCTTAATGGGAGCAGACAGCCTCATCTTTCTAAGGGGTAAGGGCTCCTGAGATGCAGTTAACAGTAGCCCCCTACGTGAAAGTGGGGATTGAAGGATTCAGTTTTAATGTTTGTCCTGGGAATACTACCTAAAAGGAACCATGGTGGCACATTAAGTGTTCCTCAGCTGCTAACCAAAAGGTCTGTGTTTCAAAACCATCTAAGTTTATAAGAAGAGCTGAAATATTTAATTTGGTATAAACTTCAAAAAGATGATACTGATACTTCCTAAACCAAAGAAAGAATCAGACTAGAATTCTAAAACAGATTAGTCGCGTAGAGCAAAATTTTTAGGGGAGTAGAGAGGCTAATTAGTTTTGGTTCGTACTTCAAAGAAAACTATTTCTATTTGGAACTACTTACACTGATGTGTGGCACTACAGTCGTTGAATTTTCTAAGTACCATATATACTCGAGTATAAGCGGACTCAAATATCAGCTGAGGTATCTAATTTTACCACAAAAACTGCATAAAAATGTGCTGGAAAGCTCAGCTTACAATAGACTATATAGAGTTTTGTAGCAATATGCAAGAATGTTGTAGTTGCCTGATGTCATTGAGTCGGCCCTGTACTCATGATGATCCCATGCATAATACAGTGTTTCATGAGCAGATATTTTGGGAAGCAAATTGTCAGTCCTCTCTTCCTAGTCTGTCTCAGTCTGCACACTCAGCACATATCTGTTCAGCATAATAGTGACACACACGCCTCTACTGACAGACCACTGCTGGCTGTACATTGACAAGAGATTGAACCCAGTTATTCCACATGGCATATGGAAGGCGAACATTCTACCATTTAATCAACAGTGTCCTCTCTGCATGAATGAATAAACCCAACCCAAACCCCTGCTATGGAGCTGATTCCGACTCATAGCAAGTCCATATAAGTTTTCTATGGCTATTAATTGTTATGGAAGCAGAGAGATTCATCTTTCTCCCATGGAGAAGATGGTGGGTTTAAGCCACTGACCCTACAGTTAACAGCCTAACATGTACTAGACAGCTCCAGCGGGGTTATGTACATGTATGACTAGTGTTACACAATTTGAAAATATGTAGCCACCACCCCCCAAAGGAAAAGTAAAAATAAAAAATGTCTAAAATTTTAATAAACTCTTTGACCAAGTTATTCTACTTTCACGGGTTCATCCAAGTGGAATTGCCAAATGCCGAACGTGTGTGTAGAATGATGTTCAGTTCAATTTAATAAAAATCAAAATACTGAAACTTTGCATACATCTATCTATGGCACATCTATGCATCAGAGAAAATACTATACTGACATTAACAATGATATAGCTATATTAGTACAGAAAAGGTGTTCAGAATTTTAAGTGAAGAAAAGTAAGATTAAAAACCATCCTATTGCCTCTATTCAAGTACTCCCTCAATGCAAGAACACTTTATTCTATTAACCTGGAATTCCATGATGCTCACCTTCCTGACATAGCTAAAGACAAAGTAGGTGCATAAGCAAATGTGGTGAAGAGAGCTAATGGGGGCTGGCTATCAAAAGATATACTACCTGGGGTCTAAAAGGCTTTAAGATAAACAAGTGGCCATCCAGCTAAGAAGCAACAAAGCCCACATGGAAGAAGCACACCAGCCTGTGTGATCACAAGGTGTCCATAGGATCAGGTATCAGGCATCAAAGACCCAGCACAAAAATCATATCATTGTGCTGAAGGGTAGCGCGGAGTGGAGGCCCAAAGCCCATCTGCAGGCAACTGGACATCTCCTTATAGAAGGGTCACATGGAAGAGACAAGCCAGTCAGAGTGCAGTATAGCACAGATGAAACATACAACTTTCCTCTAGTTCTTTAATGTTTCTTCTCCCACACTATCATGACCCCAATTCTACCTTAAAAATCTGGATAGACCAGACCATGTACACGGATACAGATAAGAGCTGGAAACACAGGAAATCCAGGACAGATAAACCCCTCAGGACCAATATTGCGAGTAGCCATACCAGGAGGGGAAGGGGAAGGTGGGGGGTAGATAGAAGAAACCAATCATAAGGATCTACCTAAAACCCCCTCCCTGGAGGAGGGGGATGGACAACAGAAAAGTAGGTGATGGGAGATATTGGTCAATGTAAGACCTGAAAAAATAATAATTTATAAATTATCAAGGGTTCATGAGAGAAGGCGTGGAGGGGAGGGAGGGGGGAAAATGAGAAGCTAATACCAAAGGCTCAAGAAGATAAGAAAATGTTTTGAAATGATGATGGCAACAAATGTACAAACATGCTTGACACAATGGGTAGACAGATGGATTGTGATAAGAGTTGTACAGCCCCCAATAAAATGTTTTTTAAAATAACCCATCCTGATAATTACATTAGTTTTGGAGATATTTTTGTATAGCAGAGGGCTTCAAAGAGTTTGTGGAAAAATGAAATTAAAAGTTTCAAAAAGTTCATGGAAAATGGAATTACTGAAAAAGAAGTCTAAATGGACATTCTCTAAACTGCATTAAAAGTATTAAAATTAATGGATTATCATTTTCTTCTGTTTGCATTTCTGTATTTTCTAAAGTTTTTGTAATATTTTATTACATAACAGTATTAAATATTAGTTGGAAAATAGGGCCCTGGTGAGGGAAGCAAAGCTGAAAATGGCATAATATAATTTTTCAAGAATAATGGCTTCTTCATTGTACATACATTTTTTTTCAACAACATATATGAGAACCATATACAGCCTTGATAGATGGAATACACAGGAATCAAACTGACTACATCGGTGGGAAGACACAACAGAAAAGCTCAACAGCACCGGCCAGCACAAAGTCAGGGGGTAACAGACCATCAATTGGTCACATGTACATGTAAGTTCAGGGTGAAGTAAGAGAATTTTAACTCAAGTCTACAAGAGCTAAAATAGGATCTTGGGTATATCTTACCTGAATTTCAAGAACATTTCAAACACAATTGTGAAACACTGAACACTAGTGACAGAAGATCTGATTAAAAATACAAGAAAAAAAAGATCAAAGTGGATTTCAGAAGAGTTGAAATTTTCTCTTAATCATAGAGCAGCTAGCGAATGCAAACAGAAGATATGAAGTGAAGAGCTGAACAGAAATTTTCAGGACAGTTTAAGGAAAACTGTCATCATGAAATGTGTATAGGCCTAGAGCTGGACAGCCAAAGAGGAAAGACACACTCAAAATATGGATAGAATATACGTGGGGATACCCCCACCAAAAATCAAACAAATAAACAAACAAAAGCTCTGCTGAGCAGAGTTTAGTTAGTTTGTATTTTTCCCGCTAGGCAAGCATCAAGCAATCTGCTCTGGGTTAATGCACTCAGTGGTGTCAACTGGGAAGGTTCTCTCTGGTACAAGTGAACTTTTTCGTAAAAGCACTTTCATTTGAACTTCATTTTTAGTGCTGGCTAATTTAAGAGAACAGTGTGTTGCTGTGAACTTATGTTTCCTGCTCAGGAAAAATGCTGCACATTGTACAAGGACAGCGTTATAGGGAAAACTCAAGTATATGAGTGATTTTCATTTCAAAAAAATGGTGAAATGTTGATTGATGACAAACCTCATTCTGGGTGTTCGTCAACTTCCCCAAAGAATGAACACGTAGACAAAATTCATGTTCTTGTGCTCAAAGACCAACTAAGGACCATTGAGGAGATGGGGAAGTTATCCGGACTATCTTGGAGTTCAGTTCAGTGAATTTTAATGGAAGGTTTGGGAATGAGAGGGTCACTGCGAAATTTGTGCCTTGGGTTCTGACTGACCAGGAAAAAAAGAACGTCAAAATATGCTGTGCTTTGAAAGAACAGCTCCAAAGTGACCCATACTTTTTTCTCGAGGTGATGAGACATGGTGTTATTCTTACAAACTGAAACCAAACATCAATCAAGCCAGCAGAAGATGCCATTGTCACTTCACCCAAAAAAAAGCTCGTCAAGTGAAATCAAAGACCAAGATGATGCTTACTTGGTTTTTTGATGTGAGAGGCATACTGCAATTGGAGTTTGTTCTACTGTGTCAGACTGTTAATCAAGCTTTTCACCATGTCAGACTGTTAATCAAAGAATTCACTTCAGAGGATAGCACTGAAGCCACAGCTCAAGGAGAGAGACTTGGCTGATCAGAGCAGATAGGAGCCACTGATGGGGGGGGGGGAGGGAAAAAAGAGTGAAGCACATCCTGGCCCACCAAGCCCTGAGGACAATGTTTCTGCTCAGAGCAGCAAATGCACAGAGAGGACCATAGGGCCCCACCACGAGACACAAGGTTCTTCACTGACCACAGGGGAAAACACTAGAGACACACGGTGGGAACTGTGCCCACCCTGAGCCCACCACACTGAAGTCAGACACTGGGGGCAGGCAACAGAGCAGCAAGGGGAGCAGAGCAATGATGTCCCCAGGGAATACCAAAAATAGATTGTGGGGTCGGGGCATGGCACCCCATCAGACTCGACTGGAAAACACTCTTAAAGGACAACTAGTAGACCTTGAACTATTTATAGGGTTTTTGTGTTGTTGTTGTAGTTGTTGTAGCTATTGTTTTATTTTCTCTTGTTGCTTCGTTGTGCTCGGTCTTGTGTTGGTGCATATTGTTGTTGCTGCATGTCTATCTGGAAGGGATAGGCGGGATAAACAAGACAGAAGAGAGAACAATTGCATGACAGTTCCGGGGGGACATGGGAGAGGGGAAGGTGGGGGAAAGGAAGTGGGTGTTAACAAACTCAGGGACAAGGGAACAAGTGACTGAAAATTGATGGCGAGGAGGGTGTAGGAGGTCTGGCAGGGCTAGATCAAGGACAATGTAGCTGAGAGGAATTCCTGAAATCCAAATGAAGGCTGAACATGATAGCGGGGCAAGAGGAAAGTGAAAAGAAATAACTAGGAGACAAAGGGCATTTATAGAGAGCTAAATACAGGCATATACATATGTAAATATATTTATATACAATGAGGGGGAAATAGATATACATACATATATTTATAGATTTAGAATTAAGGAAATAGAAAGACAGTGGGCCCCTACTCAAGTACTTCCTCAACAGAAGAACACTTTGTTCTAATAATTCGGCAGTCTGATATGCTCACCTTCCCAACACGATTGCTGAAGACAAAGTGGGTGCATAAGCAAATGTGGTAAAGAAAGCTGATGGTGCCTGGCTATCAAAAGATATAGTGTCAGGGGTCTTAAAGGCTTGAAGATAACAGGTGGCCATCTAGCTGAGAAGCAACGAGCACACCTACCTGTGTGATCACAAGGTGTCAATGGGATCAGGTATCAGGCATCGAAGAACAAAAAATCATATCATTGTGAATGAGGGGAGGGCAGAGTGGGGGGACCCAAAGCTCACCTGTAGGCAACGGACATCTCCTTACAAAAGGGACATGAGGAGGAGACGAGCCAGTCAGGGTACACTATAGCAACAATGAAACAAACAACTTTCTAGTTCCTAAATGCGCCCCCGCCCCCAATCCTGATCCCAATTCTACCTTTACAAATCCAGCTGGACCGGAGGATGTATACTGGTACAGATAGGATCTAGAAACACAGGGAATCCAGAACAGATGAACCCCTCAGGACCAGTGGTGAGAATGGCAATACCGGGAGGGTAGAGGGAAGGTGAGGGACAAAGGGGGGACAGATTACAAGGATCTACATATACTCTCCTCCCTGGGGCGGGGCGGGCAGCAGAGAAGTGGGTGAAGGGAGACGTTGGACAATGTAAGATATGACAAAATAATAATAATTTATAAATTATCAAGGGGTTCATGGAGGAGGAGAAGGGAGGGGAAAAATGAGAAGCTGATACCAAGGGCTCAAGTAGAAAGCAAATGCTTTGTGAATGATGATGGCAACAAATATACAAATGTGCTTCACGCAATGGATGTATGTATGGATTGTGATAAGAGTAGTAAGGGCCCACAATAAAATGATTAAAAAAAAAGATAACGTAGGCCACTGTCAAGGAGATAAAGAAATTTTAAATAGGTAGGTGCAATAAGAAAGTGATGCTTGAGCTAAGACTCAAGGAAGTAAGGGGGTCAGCCTGGCAGATTTATCAGAGAAGCACACTGTAGGCAGAGGGAGTCAGTGCAAAGATTCTAGGGGAGGGTACAGCTGGGAGGCCAGAAGGACTGGTGTCACTAAATGGGAACACCTAGTAAGAGATAAAGTCTGAGAGGAAAGGCAGAGGGGTATACAGGTCACATAGACCTTATTGGCCTTTTCAATCTGAAATAAAAATAAACATCTAGTTAAACATAGTAGAAAATCTGTGGCAATAAACCTTCCTGTTCTTTCTTCATTATTTTCTTGTAAGGATTTTGAATAATTAATATGCTTATGAATAAACCTGGGATTTTATGTTTACAAATATTAAGTGGGAATATCTATTAAATAAATTGAAGGTTAGGTTCTAAATCTACTATCTAAGGTCATTTGACCATACGTTACCATTAAGAATCAATTCAATTTGAATTTTGTGTATCATCATGCCACATCTGTATATATGCTAGATTTTCAGTAATATTTAAACAGCATACATAAATATATGGTAATAACTTTTAGAGTTAATTATCATAGTATTAAAAAACAAAAAAGATTTTTAAATATTTTAAAATAACAGAAAAGGATGAGCTATGAAAGTTATTTAAGTAGTTCTTTCATGAATAATTTTTGAGGAAATGTTTTTATAATGATTTTATTTAATATTGAGTATTTTCTATGTGTTAAGTACTGGGTCTAACATCTCAATTATTTAATCATGGTGCCTGTGTAGTAATAATGTTTATTATTCCCTTTGATGGTGGAGGAGGAACAATTATTTTTCAAGAGAACAACTTTATCAATGTAAAAATAAATTCAGAAGCTCACCAAAATGTAGAAAAACATTAAAAATTTTTTAATTTGATGAACAATAATGGAAGGAAACGAAATATCTGTTTATAGCAAAAGTCTGGTTATGACAGACCAAGAAAATACAAAAAAGAAAACACACAAGAAGCACACAAGCAAACAAGACATATTCACAGATGCAGTCACTTTGGCATACATAGTATGTGCAAACACTTCACATCAATAGCAATCAAAGCCAACTCATAGTAGTCTTGTATGTAGAATTAGAAAACAGAAATGAATGGAAAAGCTCTGTCAATGATAATAATTCATAGGCACTCTCTTAATAATTTTTTTTAATTGTGTCTAGGAAACAATTGTTCTTGTTTTATTCTCAAAAGAGGAATACTTCAGTTCACTTCAAACCCTTTTTAAAAATCAGTAACATTTCAAGAAAACATGGTAAAAAAACTGAATACACACCATAGTGTCTGTGTGTGTAAGCATGCACGCACCCACCCAGGTCATAGACTTCAGGATGCATTGTGCAGCTGAGAATATGCCCACTTTCCTGTTGGTCTATTTCCACTTATACTGCGTAAGTTATGACATTATTAAATAGAATGGCATCTGTGCAGAGTTCCAGTCACTGATCAATGAGATCGATCTCTGCCGCACATTCTAAATGAGGAGGAGTCTTCTCTCACAGTCATTCCAGAAGAAGTTTAAGGAACAGAATAGAAAGGAAGGACTAGTAGTTGGCTTGTTATCTTTTCAATAAAGAGGGGCTTTAATAACAGATGGAAAAATATAAAATAGAGAAGGCTTGTATAAAAACAGTTTCATGTTTTTTGTTAGAAGACTCCTAAAGGAAATGGGAACTTAAAGATGGAGGCAGAGAACACTATTTGACCAATACAAAGCAAATTTCATAATACATTCATACAAGGTGGTACCCCCACTACCAATTTATTTTTAAATTAAAAAATTTTAAAGCAAAACGACCTTATCACCTTCATAGTACTTGTGTTAGTCAGAGAAGACTAGAGAAACAAGTCCACCAAAACTCATATGTTTATAAGAGAGAGTTTTATATAAAGGGTAAGTTCACAGTAAGAAAGCATCCCAATCCAGTGCTGTCTAAGAAGCCCATAAGTCCAACATTAGCCCATGTGTCTGTGACACCAATCTACAAAGTCCTCCTCATCTCACAAAACACACACAATGACGCTGACTACAGAAAGAAAGCTCAATCAGTGAGCGTGTAAGCATCTCAGCGCTGGCAGGGGTCTCCACGTGGCTTCTCCTCAGTGATGACTAGCAGGAAGTGTGCCTTGTCAGCTGAAGCAGGGAACTGGTTAAGGCAGGTGCACCTGGTCCAACCATTAGGGAGCAAGAGACCCAAGAACTTGAAAGGTGAGGCTCACTGAACCCTTTAGCTGTTCGCCCTTCAATTAATCCCACATGTGTTTATCGCCAGGTTGGCACAATATACCTTAACTATCTCAGTACTCTCCACTAGACTCAATAAATTCGTCAAATATGCGATTCCATTCTTGGAAACATTTTTCAAACTCATCTGTTTGGATGGCTGACAGCACCTCCCACATTTTTTTCTTCACCTCTCTGTCATCAAATTCTCCTTTCATGTCCCTCTGCATTTGTAGAAACAAAAAGAAGTTGTATGGAGCGAGGCCAGGTGAGTCAGGTAGGTGGGGCAAGAGAGGCATGCTGTTTTTTGCCCAAAACTGGCACACTGTGATGGTTGCATGAGCAGATGCAATGTCATGTCAGCAAAGCCTGTCCCCTGTCTGCCACAAATCTAGCTTTTTTTGTCACACACTGTCACTGATAACTCCCCCATTTCTTCAGGGATCTACTATTGATCTTTGAGCACAAGTATACAAATTTCATTGACATTTTCATCCATCCAGGAAGTTGATAGACATCCAGAATCAGGTTTATCATCAATTGATATTTCACCTTTTAAAAATGAACACCACTCATACACTTGAGTTTTTCCCATAGCACTGTCCTCCTTGTAAGCTGCGTTCAATGCCACAATAGTTTCTGCAGCATTTTTCCTGACAAAATTTCACAGCCGCACGCTGTTCTCTTAAATTGCCTATCTCAAAAAACAAGATTTGACAAGGTTCAAGCAAAAATGCTTTTACTAAAAAATTCACTGTGACCAGAGGGAACCTTCCCAGGAGACACCACTGTTGCTGGATGCTCACCTAGCAGGAAAAATGTGTACCATGAAAGCTCCTCCCAATGGAGTTTTCTGTTGTTTTTAAAGAGGGGACTCCCTTGAATAGCAGAGGACACTGCTGTACACCTGGCCACCATCTACCATTTTCAGGAGGACCTTTTCTGAGGTATCCCATTTTTACTTCACATTGGCAATCATCCCATTCAACTGCTCTGAAACACAAATCCCTAGAACTCCCTTAATTTTTATCCAATTTGTATTACTTAAGACTTGTGTTTTACTCAAATAAGCAGTCCTTTCAAATTTGCATGTCCTTGACACTTACTTCAATATATACAAATTGGTGATAAGTACATAAATGTGGTAAATTCTCAGAAAGTCTGCCTATCCTGTCTCCTCTGTGTTCTCTTTGCTTCATCAAGTTTATTCTTCATTGAATTTTTATTTTTTTAACATCTTTTGGTTTATATAGTGGAATAGACTTCTTCCCAATGAAGGGATGTGAACAACTACAAGTAGTTAAATTCTTCAGTTTACTGTTTTATATGGTAGATGAGATGGTAGAGAACGTTTTTTAGTGCAAATAATATGCTTAACTAGAAAACTTAAGAAAATCGCTCAGGGATAACTTAATTTTTTCTGAGTTTCAGATTAGGTAATAGAAGAAGGAGGAAATAGGTTAAACTTCATTGATAAAGCACATCTCTGATTCTTAGTGATAACAAGGAAGTATCTTAATAACAATAAAGTTCTATAATGCTAACACAACAAACAATCACTTACTAAGCCTTAAGTGTTTTATATGGGTTGTTTCTTTAAACTTCAACAGAATTCTTTGGGGTTAGCATTATCATCCCCATTTCATCCCCATTTTACAGGTAAGGAAACAAGGAGATGTTCTATTACTCTGTCCACATTTGCACGTCCACTGGCAAAGGGTAGAATGACGACTTGAACCCACACAGTCTGGATC
Organism: Tenrec ecaudatus; assembly: GCF_050624435.1. NCBI lineage: Eukaryota > Metazoa > Chordata > Mammalia > Afrosoricida > Tenrecidae > Tenrec > Tenrec ecaudatus. The sequence continues at coordinate 191,809,304 of NC_134530.1, read as the reverse complement.
TAGAACCTGTACTTTTAACCACTGTCCATGTTATACTACTCTCCCATTTTACATAATGGGCTATAATTGAGAAAGGGTAAAATAAGTAATCATGGAGACGCCAGTTTTCTCACTTCTTCCTAAAAGAGCTCAAAGAATTTAGTATGTACATGTATTTTCATATTTTAAGGAGAATGAATCATACTCTTAGAGGAATAATTTATTGTAAACAAAGTCCATCCGAGCAAAATTTCAATCCTGGAATATTGATGATGATAGGAATATTCTAGCTAAGAAACACAGAGAGATGAGGTAATAGGAGGAGGAAGCAAAAGGGTTAAACTTGATTGACAATAATTTTAAAAATGCAATGGGAGCCCTGGTAGAGCTGTTGGGTGAATGCTGGTTTGGTAACCAAAAAGTTGGTGATCAAATCCATTAATAGTTGCTTAGCAGAAGGAAGTTAAGACTTGTTACTCCTACTAAGATTTACAAGCAGGGAAATCCTGTATAAGGTCACAACGAGTCAGAGTCAACTTCATAGCAATGGGGGGTGGGGGTAAGGAATGGAAGGGTGAAATCATTTAAACAGGAAACAAGCTATGAAGAATATATATCACTGGCTGCTTGACTTTTAAAGCAAGAAAAAGCCCTCCAAAAAATACTCTGCTCTTCAGCATTTCTATGCTATGTCATTAATGATCATTCAAGTAACCTTCAGTACACCTCAGTGGGGAGGTAAATACTTAAACAAATGTTGTGAGACAAATACTGATTAAAAGAATCAAGAACTAAGCTACTGCCATAAACAATCTCTAAAGAACTTATAAACATTCTTCAGCATAAAATGACTGAGGATGTCAGTTTAGGTATTTATAAGATTTTATTTCTCTTACTTCTATTTATATTTTTAATCAGTTCTAGAAGACAAGTTCTCTTCTAGCGTGTTCTAAGACCTTTACGTTTTTTCTCATATTGTTTTCAGCAATATACTTTGTATGTGAGTATAATCTTTGATCCATTCATAGCATGATTTCAGTAGTCAGTAAACATTTTTTTTAAAGTCTTTGATTATAAAAGGGCCTATTTTATTAAGACTATTTTGGTTTTACTCCAAAACAGTTATTAGTAGAATTCATTAAAAAAAGAAAACACCCAAATACTTAGAGCATTAATATGAAACTGAACACTTAATCATTTACTGAAGCTCAGATGTGCACATGACACCATTTAAGAAGAAAGTGCTTACACTCAAATATCAAACATATTAGCGAAGGTGATAGAAGAGGAGCCTAGGATTTGACCTGTACCCTCCTACGTTGTCAGACACTGCCAAGTCCATCTTTGTGTTAAAAAAAAAGTCTGTCTGCTTCTTTCTGTCCTCATTAATTCACCACCACCTGTAATTGCAATCGAGGGCTTTTATCTTCTCATGCAGATTATGGCAGGAACCTCCTATCTGATTTCATGGACTGCTATCTCTTCCCTTAAAGCTACTCTGCTTCCCATTGTCAGATTAATCTCCTTAAAATAATGCTTTCTCTATTAATTACTTTCCCAGAGATCTTAAAATAGTCTGCCACTAAAAACAAACAGAATCACCTGGTCCCGCCTTACATATACATTCTTCTTCTGTCAACAAATAGCTGTATTCATCTAATCTCATTTCTGTTTTAGTCAATGCTTTTTTCTCTCTCATAATTTAGACCTTCAATACAGCCACTCCATGGGAGAAAGACATGGCTTTCTGCTTCCATAAAGATTAACAGCTTCAAAAACTCAAAGGGGCTACATGGTTGTTATGTCAGCATCAACTCAATGGCAGAGGATTTACTTTCATAAAACCGGATTACTCATATGGTTTTCTTTTATTTCAAGTTAATAGATTTATACAAATTCATATTTTTCAATTTTATGTTCTCCATTTTGGGGCTTAAATTATATTCCTAAATACTAGGTCTTGTGCTTCAAGATTTGAGTAACGGTCAGCTTGTCTATATTTTCAAATAAAATGCTTCTTAGAAGAATTTTCTAAATTTTAAGTAATACTCCCATAGTGTTTTCTTAAACCATACACACTACTTTTGATTACCTACCCCGCCCCTCAAACAAACAAACAAACAAACAAACAATTATTGTCAAGTTGATTTCAACTCATGGTGATGCCATGTATGTTAGGGTAGAACTGTGTTTCACAGTTTCAAACTTGTTTATTTCAGTTCCACCTTTCCACCCTCACTCATTCACTGCCATCAAGTTAATCTTAGATATGACCCTGTAGGGCAGGGTAGAACTGTCCCAGTGAGTTAACATGGCTGTAGATCTTTACTGGAGTAGAAAGCCTCTTCTTTCTCGCTCAGAGTTGCTGGTGATTTTAAATAGCTAATCTTGCAGTTAGCAGCTAAACGTATTACTCACTATACCACTATGCTCCTCTTTCCACGTTCAAGTTATCCTCAGAGATCCCCTTACAGTCACCTGGGGATAAGAATCACAGGGGAATCTGGGTCAACAGTAGATTATGATTCAGTAAATCTGGGTTGGAAATGCAAATCCAAAATGCAAAGAGGATTTTAAGTGGCTGATTATTTTCATCAGGACTTCGTCATAAGGCATTGCTGGGTGCAGGAAAATATCAAGGTTTCAGAGTTAGCCAGTCTGTTAATCGTTTATACCATCCAGGGCCTTAAGTGAGTATTAAAATAGAAAAAAAAAATTAGTAGCAAATACTTTTAACTAGAAAAATGAAAAAAAAATTTCACCATACTTTGTCTGGGACTTCCTTTTCACCTTAAAAAACACAGATACTAACAATTATGATTCTATTATGCTGAATCATATAGAATGATTGGTTTTTGATAGATAAAAAAGTGGCTAAAAACCAGTAATTTTCCTATTATTCAACTGAAATAATAATTTATAGTACAAAAATCTAGTCATTTCTAATCCACATATGGGATTAAACTCTACCAGCTGGTCAAGTTTAAATCCCACTCCTTTGATTTACATTAGGTGCCCTACTGGCACTGTGGATTAGAGTTTCAGCTGCTAACCATAAGGTTGGAAGTTCAAACTCATCACCTGCTCTGCAGAAGAAAAATGAAGCTCTCTGCTGCCACAGAGATTTACAGTTTCTGAACTTCTAGTTAGGATCACTATGTGTGAGTTTTCAGTCTTCAGCTGCAATTGACATTCTGACTAATTATCTTCATGGGAAACAGTTTAAAAGTTTTGAGATTTTCTTTTTTATGGATCAATTATGCTATTTGGAAATATACAATTCTAACTCTTACTAAGATGCACACATTACAGAACTATGACCATCTGACTCAGCATGAAATTATTTGTCATGCTTAGGCTTCAACTAATTCTTAGACAATTATTTTTGACGGCTTATACTTAAAATTAGATACCAGAATGCTAATTTGTTCATTTGAACTGCCACTTTGGAAACATTAATGTGTGATCTGGCATTTGTTCTAATTCTGAAGTAAAGCTATATGAGAAATCAAATATAATCAGTGGTAGATTTTAAACTAGTAGGTTGTAAGCATATTGAGATTTTTATTTCTACTATATTTAATAACAATAAATTATCAAAGGATCATTTTATCTAAATTTTCAAACATGTGATGCTAAAACTGCTAATGACAGTCTCATATTCAAATGTCTGCTTTTCCTACAATTGTGTTCCTGTTCCTATTTCTAAAAACCATTGGTGGCACAGTGGGTTAACTGTTGGGCCACTAATTGAAAGCTTGTCAATCCAAACCCACCAGCCACTCCAAAAGAGTAAGTCTGCTTTTGAGAAGATTCAGCAGCTCTAGAAGCCCCATGTAGCAGTTTCACTCTGTCTTATAGGGTCATGAATGCCCAAAGGCAGCAGCAGGTTGGGTTGGTTTTAGTTATTATTTCTAATGTTATTGTGTTTCTTTTTAATCTAAACAAAACTTTAAAGTTGCACCTATTTTCCTTAAACTTTTTAAAGAAATGACTCATTCTTGCTGTTAGGTATAAAAGAGTCAGTTCCAACCCATAGGGACCTTATGTACAACAAAAGGAAACACTGTCAGGTCCTGTGCCAAACTCACAATCGTGCCGAGGCTTGAGCCCATTGTTGCAGCTACTGTACAAACACATCTCAAGGGCCTTACTCTCATTTGGTGCTGCTCTACTTTACCAAATATGATGTCTCTCCTAACAACATCTCTAAAGTATATAAGACAATGTCTCAATAGCCTTTCCTCTAAGGCAGTGGTTCTCAATCTTCCTAATGCTGTGACCCTTTAATATAGTTCTTCATGTGGTGGTGACCCCTAACCATAAAATTATTGTCATTGCTACTTCATAACTGTAATTTTGCTACTATTATGAATCATCATGTAAATATCTGATATGCAGAATGTATTTCCATAGTTAAGTATTGAACATAATTAAAGTACAGTGATAAATCACAAAAGCAATATGTAATTATATATTGTGAAATACTTATTTCAAATGACAAATAAATGAAATTTTGTCTTGAAGCATGGGGTAGCATGGATAACTGTCTTCACGCAGGGTACTTGTATATGGGCATTATCTGCATGTGGTGGACCTGCTGCAGACGGATAAAAGAGCGGTGTCTTGGTTCCTAAGACCATTGGAAATATGTGTTTTCCGATGGTCTTAGGAGACCCCGTGAAAGAGTCATTCGACCCCCAAAGGGGTGGCAACCCAAAGGTTGAGAACCACTGCTGAGGGGCACTCTGGCGGTATTTCCAAGACAGACTGTTGTGTCATTTTAGCAGTCCATGGTACCTTCTTCTCCAGCAGCACAATTCAAATACATCACTTCTTAGATCTTCTTTATTCAATGCCCAGCTTAATCTGCACATGAAGCAACTGAAAATACCATGGCTTGGGTTAAGTGCACCATAGTCCTCAAAGTAATATCCTTGGCTTTTCAATACTCAAAAGAGATCTTGGGCAGCAGATTCACCCAATGCAACTTATCTTTTGATCTCCAGACTCCTGTTTCCATGAGTATTGATTGGAGATTCAAGCAAGACAAAATTCTTGATGTCATATTAACATTTTATCCACTGGTCGAGTTGTGAGGATTGGTCTTCTTCACATTGATTTGTAACTCATATTGAAGGCTGCAATCAGCAGCAGCAAGTGCTTCAAGTCCTCCTCACTTTGAGCAAGCAAGGGTTGTGTCATCCACATAACAAAAATTGTTAATACGCCTCCACCACCAATCCTGATGCTACATTCTTCTTCATATAAGCCAGCTTCTCTGATTATTTGCTCAGCATCCAAATGCCTGTTAGCTTTGTTAATTTTATTAAGTTTATTTGTTTTTCATTTTATTGCTATCTGGTTATGTTATTATTTCTTCTATTAAACTTTTATTTCCCTTTTCTAAATTGAGTCAAATACTTAGCTTTACTTATTTACAAAAGTAATTGTTTTTAAGGTATATATTTTGTTACTAGTTTATAACATGGCTCAATTATTGATCAAAGAATATGACCTATATGATAATAAGATGACATTTGCTGAGGTATTTTTTGCTCCAATTTCTTGTCATTTTTTAAAAGAAAGAGTTTCTATGTGCTGAGAAGAAAGTCTAAATTTTAGAGTTAGGATTCTACCTATATCCACCAACTCAAATTTTTTGATTATGGATGAAACTTTACTGTATTTATAGATATGATTATAGATGTGCCAATTTGTCATTATAGTTCTATCAGGTTTTACCTTATAAATTTGGAGGCTTTATTATTGAGCATATATATAAGTTTAGAACTGTCATTTCTTCTTGGCCCTGGCAGCACAGTGAGTTACACACTGAGGTGTTAACCATAAGGTGGGCAGTTCAAACCCATCAGCTGCTCTTTGGGAGAACGAGAAAGCCTTAGCATCACCAGGGCTCCTCTTTGATTATACAAAGTAATGTACAGATGTGCTTTATACAATTGATGTATATATATGTATGGATTGTGATAAGAGTTGAATGAGCCCCTAATAAAAAAATTTTTTAAAGGAAACAAAAAAACAAAACTTCTACTTTATTTCATTTTCAGAGTGTTATCAGTTCTCTTTTAATTAGTATTTGCCAATGATTTTCCAAACTTTAACTTTCAACCCTTTGAGGTGGTTGTATTTTAGAGGATGCTCTCATTAACATCATTGGAAAAGAATCCAGTCCTACAATCCTTATCTTTTAACATTTTCATATATTGTACTATTGTTGTTTTTCTGATATCCTTGGGGTTTGTGCTTATTATCTTATGTTTTTATCTTTTAAATTATGTCCTTTCTCCTGATTTTCTGCCCTTTCTCAGATTGATCAAGTTTTTTACAATTCCATTTTCTTTACTGCTTCTGAAATTATGCATTCTATTTCTAGTCTTTTAGTAGTTGTCCTTAAAATTTTAACACACATACTTACAGTCTAAAACTAATCATTTATATCCTTCTCTTGAATAATTTATGATCTTAAAATACTTCAATTACCTCCCTCCTATCTTACATATAACAGTTGTTCACTATTTTAGTTTTACCTTATCAACACTCTGTTTAGGTATCCTGTGGGGATTTTATTCCCCTCTGCACCATCCAACTCTCCTCTCAGACTAAGGTTTCTGTTTATTGGTTTTATTTTTAGTCTATTTTTGTTAGTGAATAGATTTATTTCTTAATCCACTTTCCTGGAAAGTATACTTCACCATGGGAGCCAGTCCTATGGGGCAAAATTTGGTATGGTATTCATTCTAAGTTCCTTTGTTTAGACTCTTGTCCCATCACCTATTTTGTGGCTCTTAAAACTTAGCTTAGGAATTCTCACATTGGCAAATGCTCCCAGGTTAATTTACTACCCAGGTTTTCAGTTCTTTCTTTTCTTTTTCCTCTTTCTAATGATTTCCTGTCCCTCTTAAAAAGTCAACCATTTGTTTGAAAATGTTTGTTACATTAACCTGGCATTTCTAGTTACCATCTCTGAATATAGGCAAGTTTTAATTTTTGAACCTTTATTCCCGATTTTAGGTGTAATTTTTGGAATCAGAAAATAATAGCTAATATCAGATAATTAACTACCGAGTAAATACAGTCATTTCTCAAAAACCCAATGAGTCAATTCCAAATTAGAGTTGCCCTGTAGGAAAAAGTAGAACTGCCCCTGTGGGCTTCCAAAGCTGTAACTCTTGATGGGAGTAGAAAGCCTCATCTTTCTTCCATGGAGTGAATGGTGGTTTCAAACTGCTGACCTTGTGGTTAGTGGTATAACCCACTGTGTCACCAGGGCTCCTTAGAAAATTAAAATGTTTAGGCATGGCAAAATGGCATCTTCTCATAGAATTATTCAATCAAATTATTTTACTTAATGAAGTGAAGTGTAATCACTTAAATTTACTTTAGAAAATAGAAAATGGTACACAAACACTGAGTATTGTTTTCCTTATTCTAGATTTCAGAAACCTCAATCATAACTGTTTGATGAAGATGCTTTTAGCTTCCTGACTTATGGCGACCCCATATACCTCAAATATCTCAACTCCAATAATCAACTGAAAGTAACAAAATGGGTCTCATGAGTGCAATCCCCAAATTGGTGGCATATTGGACTGTTGTGATCCACAGCGGTTTCATGGATAAATTTTCAGAAGTAGATAAGTAGTATTAGGCCTTTCTAATCTGATCATCTTTGTTGGAAAACTTCGCTGAAGTCTGCTCACTGTTTAGTAAATATCGGACTGCTTACCTTAAGGTTGGTGGTTCAAACTCACCAGTTGCTTCATGGGCGAAAGATAAGACTATCTGTTCCTGTGAGGATTTTCAGCCTCAGGAATCCTACACAGGGTCACTATGAGTCTGAATTGATTCAATGGTAGTGAGTTTACTGACAGATGAAAGAGCCCATTGATGTAGCTGGTTACACATAGGGCTGCTAACAGAATCCCCAGCCACTCAGTGGAAGATAGAGGTGGCTTTCCATCCTGTGATGATTTATATAGTTGGAAACCCTATGGGACAGTTCTACTCTGCACTAGAGGGTAAAGGATAAGTTAGAATTTGGTGCTATGGCAGTGGCTTTGATTGGTACTGATAGATGATGTGTGGTGGCTGTGCAGGAGCTGGCTGGATGTCAAATCCAGGTCTTCCTTATGGGAGATGAGGAGTCTACCACCGAACCATCAATACTCCCATAAACCACTTGATTTTGAATTGCTCCAGACTCAGGGAAACCCCATGTGTGTCACAGTAGAACAGCACAGAGTTCTCAATGGATTATTTTTCCACCAGGTCCTTTTTTCAAATGCCTTGAATGGACCTGAATGACCAATGTTTCTGTTAGTAGTCAATCACATTAGCCTTTTGTACCACCCTAAGATTCCAAACCAGTTGCAGTCAATCATAAACTACTGAGCACAACTAATTCACCCAAAATGTTACTTGCAGATATAGAGAACAGCAAAGGAATAAAAATGCATATGACAGAATCATTCAGGTAATTTTTAAAAGGGGCTGATTTAAACATCTAGGTACAGCATCTGTTCATTCATTCAAAAAGTTATTATACACGTATCCAGTACTATTCTGGGAGATTCCAAAGTACTCAAAGTAGTAGGAGGAGCACTGGTGGCAGGATGGGTTATGCATTAGGCTGCTAATCACAAAGTCAGCAGTTCAAAACCACCAGCTGCTCTATGGGAGAAAGATGAGGCTTTCTACTCCTGAAAAAGTTTACAGCCTTGAAACCCCATAGGGACATGCCTCTTCTATCCTGTCCTATAGGTCCGCTTAGCTTCTTAATTGACTGGATGGCAGTGAATGTAGAGGACGGGGAGTATTAGATGAGGAGATAAATCATCAAAAATAAAAAACTACAGTATAAGATTGAGTATGGAAAATGTCTGACACTATGTTCCCTACTTTCCATTGCTATACTGATGCATGAATCCTTGCTTCTGATGAGTTTTCCCTTCAATTCCCAAAGGTGTCCTTAATCCCACCCTTATCCCAAAATCTATAAAGGAGTTTTTCTCGAAGTCTTTTCTCTCTTGCATAGGGTCAAAACCTTGCTGTCTCTACTACCTAAAAACATGCACAAATCTAAATTTTTAAAAGGGCATTTTTTCCTTTTAATTAGATAGATTTTTCCAGACAGGAGGCTTAATCTGCCTTGCCACTAACTGCCGTTGTCAGTGCTATAAACATCTGTCTTCCCCTCCCACAACTTTACTGAAACAGTACTAAAACTTTCAGAGACCATCAACAAGTTCCCAACTGTCAACTCCTCTAGTCTTCTCTGAAGTCTTTGCCCTTTGTAACCACTGACGCAATCAATTGCATTTTCACCTTTTCTACCTTAGCTCCGGTGACACCATACCACCTCGGCTTTCCTCCTACCTATGGCCACTCCTTCTGTATCTCACCCTTACCCCCACCCCCACCTCATGGCCTCAAGAGCCCAACATTTTTGTCCGTCAGTTTCAGTCCTGCTCTCTATTTTTTTCTTAATAGTCTCTCAATAGTATATCACATCTGAGATGCTTAGAGGGTCAATTATGTTTCTTCTTTAGATTAATGGCTCCCATATCTTGCTCTTTATTTCTAATCACCAGATCTGTATTTCTACCTATATGTTTACCCCCACCACCACCACCCCCCCCCCCAAAAAATAAAAACAAACTCCTAACCAAACTCTTCCACTGAATCAGTACTAACTCATATTGACCTTATTATAGGGCAGGGTAGAATTGCTCCTATGAGTTTCCAAGACTGTAATTGTTTAAGGGGATAAAAAGCACTGTCTTTCTACTGAGAAGTGGCTAGTGGTTTCAAACTGCAGACCTTGCAGATTGCAGCCCAATGTGTAACCACTATGCCACCAGGGCTCCTGTATGTTTACTAGTCACCTCAAAGTCTAAAGTCATCATCCTCTCGCAAAAACCAGCTCCTCTTTTAAATTTTGCTTTCTATTAATAGTACCACCAACCCCTCAAGTTCCAAACCGTCACTGATTCTTATGTATTACTTCTGTTCTTCAATTAATTACCACTCTGCCAATATATTATTTTTAACCTCTCCACCTTTTCATCTTAGTTATTCATCTGAGCTGGGCAAATATTTATCTGCATTTAGAGTGCACTAAAGGCTAAAAAGAGAGAGAAGTATGCACCCATTGTGGAGGGATTTATAACCTGATTTTAATAATAAATAATAACACCAATAATTATTATGCATTGGGACAAGTGTTAAAATAGAAGCACGTGTTTCATATTTGAACTACTGCAATAGTTTTCTAACTGGTTTAGCTGCTTCCAATGAATAACTAAAAGGTATTTTGCGTTCTTTTGAATAAATAACTATTTTGCTTTTATGTTCTACTTGCTTCAAAATCTTTAATTCTTTTCTGTATTCTTTAAGGATTATTAAAAAATTATTGTTCCTTAACCTATTGCATTGGATTGCAATGTTTCCCTCAAAATGTGTCAACCTGGCTGGGTCAAGATTCTGAATGGTTTGGCAGTTCTAGAATGATGTGACCAGCCATTCTGTGTAAGGAAACAAAAAGTGGATTGCAACACTGATGCCATGTAAGGGGAGTTTTCTTGGGGTGTGGCCTGCATCACCTTTTTATTTTAAAAGAGATAAAGAAGAGAAAAGCAAGTAGGGAAGGAGCGACAGCCGTACCATCAAGAAAGAAGACTCTGGAGTGGGGTAAGTCCTTCGAACTCGGGGTCCTGGCACTGAGAACCTTCCAGATGCAGTGGAAGTCTGTCAGTACACATGGAGATCAAAACTGGGTGGCAGACCCACAAATGCAAATAAAGACAAAGACTTCCACCAAGATCCAACAGAAAGAAAACTTTCTTCTAGAGCACTCTTGAATTCTCACTTCCAGCCTCCTACACTGTGAGACAGTAAGTTTCTGTTTGTTAAAGCTTTCTTCATTGTTGTCTTGAATTATCATTTAACTTTTATATAGTTCAAGCTTCTAACCAGTCAAACTCTGTGCCTTGCATGAGCTGCTATAACCTATACTTATTTGTATCTAGTCACAGTACCTTACACAGTGTCTTCATCACAATATTAGTTCATGTGTTATGCTACTATAGAGACTTAACAATTCCAATTGGAATTTTATTGACGAACTATGTGCTAATACATGACAAATGTTAACTTAGGATGTAAGCAAGATTTGAAATAGGTGTAGGGTTTTGTAAAGCAGAGTCCAGATAAAGGGAGATTGTTGATAGAAAAAGTATCATGGGCAAAAGTAGAAATGAGCCAGGCTTGCTCGAGAGTTCATCAATTTGGTTGACATTGAGGAGTTTCATTTGATCTGTGGGTTTTTTGGTATTTCTTTTTTTTTTTTTAAAGGAGTCCTAGGTTGTGAAGAGAAAGAGTCAGTTTTTGTTAAAGAAGTTTTTACTTTATCTGACAGGTGAGCCATAAAAACGTTTGAATAGATAAATGGAATGGAATGACCAGAGCAGTTTTATGGAGTTTCATCAAACTGTCAAGGTGTTACATTAATGTGAAGACCTGAACATTAATTATATTGTTATTGTCCAGATATGAAATAGTAGAGCTTAACAAGCACAACGTAGTTTTCTTACATCAACCCTCCTAGAGGGAAGTCTGCCTTAAAATTGAGCAGGCAGAGAACATTTGGTAGGTTCCTTAACACACATGTGAAGTATATTTGGTTATTTTTCCACTGGCATCTTAATGGGGAAAAGTATGTTCTTTTAGTTACAATGAAACATGCAAATGTCTCTCATAAGAGCTTTCATTAATCCACAATTTATCATTGACTACATCTAAGATCATGTTGTTCCTAGTTCCTCCAGAAGAGTTTAATATATTCTTTTTTATACATAGATAGGGATGCTTGCTATGCATAGTCAGGAGAGGACTTCCAATCCTAAAAAGATTTGCTGACATCTAGGACTCAGGTCTGGCACATAAACTGGGATATATAATTGTGTACTCATTCAACGACTCAATGATTCATGTGCAATTTTAGAACAGAATCATGACTATAAATGTCAGAATAATAGACATGTTATTTGTCTATTATAGGTTTTCCATTATGTGGTAATTAGGAGTTGACTACCTAGAAATTAATAATTTATAGGAATTTACATTTTTAAGCACATTCTAACATTGTTTGTATTGATCATCTCCATCTGTGGAAAAACAAGAATATACTAACTCTTCCAACCAGAAGAAGGAAGTTGGACAGGGCCAAATTGTAGCTACTTTTTGTTCATCCTGATTTATGCCATCAGTCAAATAATTTCTTAGGAAGACTAGAGTAATGGTGACCTCACCTCGCCAAAAAATTAATTTTGAGGCTAGAATATTAAGGAACCCTGTAAGAGTAAGGATAACAATGCTTAATGATGATTCTGTCTCCTTTTCCCATGATGCAGTATTTGGCTTTCTTCACTGATGTTTCTTTAAGACAAACAGACAGACAGAGAAAGAGAGAGAGAGAGAGAGAGAGAGAGAGAGAGAGAGAGAGAGAGAGAGAGAGAGAGAGAAAGAGAGAGAATGAAAACAGGCAGAGAATGGGAAATAAGAAAGAAGAGATTTCAGAGAGATGAAGACTTAAGAGGCACACACACACTAAAGTCATCTGAATGACCATGATAAATGAGAATTAATGATCAAACAAAAGAGAAACAAATTAAGAAAAAGATTAATATCTAAATATATTTAGCTGAGTCTTTGTTATAAAAATTTTAAAGGACAATTAGAATGATCCTTTAGATCTAAATGGTTTGAACATTTATACAATGTTAAGATTGACAACAGAATTGAATTCAATAAAATACAGGAGCTTATGGCATAGTCATATTTTTTCTAAGAATAGTAGAAAAATCTTTTGGGTGACAGACTATTCTTAGGACATAGAGGACATTCATTAAGAATAAATTAGAAGACCAACAGAATTTTCCCCTACTTATAATAAAGGAATACTCATATTTAGATAAATATAAAGATATATCAAATTTTAAAAATGATAACTTTGAAAGTTACTATTAATAAAACAAAAGAATTCACATGTAGGATTTTTGTAAGTATTATGCTCCCTTATCACATTTAAAATATGCCCGGCTTTAAAACAGAACTCTTCCAGGTATTTATTTAATCAATAAACTTCATGATCAACAATTGTTTTAACTTAGAAATGTGTTAGAAGCATTTGTAAATGAGAAGTTAATGTAATGGCTGGCTCCATCTGTCCTGTTTCATATCCTCAGCAGAAATCTCATAGATAAGCCTTACAAAGATTTCACACCTTGCATAAAAGCTACTGTCCCATTCTTACACTGGCTTTTAATGTACACAAAGCTTCTGCCCACTCTCAGCCAGCCAGTGTCACCACCACTACATTGAGAGGTACAGGGACACCAGAAGTGGTTTGGCAGTAAAAGTTGCCCACATTCCAGGAGCAGCTGGCCAGATGACATGGGAAGACTTGTGTGGAGCGAGCACTCTTTGTTAAAGCAGGGCAGCAAGCCGTCTCTTATTTCTCAGAGCTAGTCTTGGTGGCATTATTTCTAGAGATGTGCACAAAACTTTAACAGCAAACAGCTTAAGCATATTCTTGTCATTCATTTCCCCCTGTTTTCATAAATACAAAAGGAGATTTTCAAAATGTGGGGTTTTTTACTTGTCCAAGTAGGAAACGTTCAGACAACAAAGGGTTAAAAGAACGAGCAGAGCCCTACCGTACCCAGAAATGACAGGAGGCTCTTCTCCTCTTCGGTGCTACTATCCAACCACTCCGCCGCCACATCACCGGGGGAAAGGAGACTCATTCTCCAGCCAGAAAACTTTTCCATACAGAGCACAATTACTGAATGCTAAGTGAGGAAATACAGGAGAGATGCTAAATTCTTGGGCTAGGCTCTGATGATGAAAGAGAAAATGTGATCCTCCCTCCACTCTGAATTCTCTCTCTGTGACATCAATCTAATACAAAGGGGGAAGGGAGGGAAAAGAGAGGGTTAAAAAGGGCGATAGAAGAGAGGGTGAAAGATTTGTCCTTCTGCTTCTTGGTGTTCAGCTTTCGCCTGAAAGAGCAAGTCAGAATAAACTAGAACAATGACTTGTGTGTAATGACAGGAGATAGCATAGTAAAATAAAGAATAAAGACACTCAAAGGAAAAGAAAAAACCGGTTCCTACACTGGAAGCCGCTTAGATAATCAGACAGCACAATAGGTAATCAGTTAAGTAAAGCCTATCATCAAATAAAAACAAAAGGAAGAGAAAAAAATTCAGCATTTTGTTTTGTCTAAGAAGAAAGGTTTTCAAATTTCCTTTCAGGCATCCTTAAGAACTGCAGTTCCTAACCCTTTCCTGCTTTAGCTATTTCAACAGCATCCCAGCCTCTTTTACGAAGATTTCCTGCAAGCAAAGGCAGGTTGATCAATCTATGAATAGGAAGCTCTCATCCCTTTCTCCTCCTCCATTCTCCCCACCCCCACCCCCCAACCTCTCATGGCGGCTGCATTGATCCACAATAATGGAATCTGTAACTGACTGCCAACAGCAACATTAAGGATATTACAACAAGCCCACTTCTTAAGAATCCAGGCTGGTGGTCGGAACTTGGGGGCAACTCTGGGCTTCTGGTCAATAGCTCTGTCTTTCTTTTCAAAATGAAAAAAGGAGAAAGAGAGAGAGGGGGAGTGAGAGAGAGAGAGAGAGAGAGAGAGAGAGAGAGAGAGAGAGAGAGAGAGAGAGAGAGAGAGAGAGAGATAGATAGATATGGGGGTTAAAGGTTCAGATAATGATTGTCTTCCAACTCCTCTCAGACTTACAGTCATTGTAAAGGAGTAAGATACAAATGGAATTTTAAAATATGATCTATATTACATATTTACATGGTTTGATTTAAGATTATTTCACAGGCTTATACATTAACAGGCAGAGAAAAGTCAGCAATTGAGGTATTCTCAGAAAGCCATAAATCGCTAATATCCTGGGTCTCTGGAGATTGGTCAAGTTTTTCCTATGTGGGGGGGATACTCTTTTAAAGAGATAAGAGGTTTTATCTCCCATAACAACAAAACATTTAGCTCTGTTACCAATGATCTAGCCACGTCCCTGTATACTAGTATAGCTGACCTTATGAGAGAAATTTCATTTCTGAAGAAGAGCTGCTGTTGTGTGCCATCTAGTAAATTGAGACTTATGAGGACAGACTAGAACTGCCCCATAAGTTTCCAAAGCTGTAATCATTACAGAATCAGATGGCTTCATCTTTCCCCCACCGAGTGACCGTAGAACCACTGACCTTTCATTTAGCCATCGAGTGCTTAACCAAGGCTCTTTGCTGAAGAGTACCCTATATACTAGGATATCAGTTGACCCGAGTATAAGCCGAGGTACATAATTATTGCCTGGGAAACCGGAAAAACTGATTGACTTGAGTATAAGTCTAGGGTGGAAAATGCAGAAGCTACTGGTGAGTTTCAATAATCAAAACAAATGAAAACAAAATTACTAAAAATTGAGACATCAGTGGGATAATGTATTTAAATATTTATTTTAAATAAAAAACATAAATAAAAGGACAAGTCATTTAACATTAGTAAACCAGCACAGTAAGTGGAAAATAGGTTCAACAAAAACAATAAGGTATCAACCATGGTACCTTAAGAGTACTATTCGCTGAGTTCAATCAGCAACCAAGCTAAAATGTAAAGAGTTAAAATCCTTCAAAACTGGATTCCTCATCATCATCTGTATCCCAACGCAGAGCTTCAGCTGGTGTGAGGTCATCATAGACGCTGTCCTCACTGAGATGGCTGTCATCACCATCCCTGCTGTCATTTTCATACAAAGCGCAGTCTTCACTGCCATCCATAGCATTACTAATACTACATTTCTGGAGGGCACGTCGCACCATGTCTTCTGGAATGTCTTCCCATGCATCTCGAACCCACTTTGCTATTAACTTCATGAGATTTCCTCCTTTTGTTAGTCGGGCTTGACCCGATGGCATCCATTCATGCCACTGACCTGTGTATAATCTGAACCCCCGTTTTTCAGCACAATTTTTGTGCTGAAAAACTCGGCTTATACATGAGTATATACGGTAATTACAACTTCATCAATATATCTGGAATCCATTCCTTTCTCTCCATGAGTTTACTCTGCCTGTAAGTTTTCTAGAAGCATGAACCTTGTTTTTATAATTATCTTCAAAATCTAGTGGATGTTATTTTGAGCTCTAAGGTATGTCTTATCCAGAGTATCTTCACAGTATCTTCAATCGCTTCATATGCATGTGAAAATTTGACACTGATTAAGGAAGACCAGGGAAGAATTGATGCATTTGAATTATGGCAAAGAGTAGCAAAAGTACAATGGGCTTCCAGAACAATAAACAAATCTGTCTTGGAGTAAGGACAGCTGGAAAGATCATTAGAAGGAGTAGCTATCAAGACTTGGCTCATGTACTTTGGACATGTTATGAGGAGAGGCCTCACTCATTGCCATCTAGTCAATTCCAACTGAGAATGAGCCTATAGGATACAGTAGAACTGCTCCTTGGATTTCCAAGACTGTAAACCTTTATAGGAGCCAAAAGTTTCATCTTTATCCTACAGAGCAGCTTGTGGGTTTGAGCCACTGACCTGTAGTTAGCAGTTCACATGTACATCACCAGGGCTCCTATCAGAAAAGACCAGTTCCTGGGAAAGGATATTATGCTTGATCAAGTAGAGGGTCAGCAAAAGAAGTCCTAACTTCAATGAGATGGAGCGACATAGTGGCTGCAACAACGGGCTCACACAAAACAAATGTGACGGTGGCCCAGGCCCAGGTAGGGCTTCCTTGTGTTGTACAGAGGTCACTTCTGAGTCAGAACAGACCCACTGACACCTAACAACAACTCTAACTCCATATGGGAAATACTAGTAAAGTGATTTTCCCCTTTTATTTAGATAAAAACTAAACAAATAAAAATTCGAATACCTCCTTCCTACTCACAATTCCCTGGGATGGGTCCACTTTAAACAGCTAGCAAATCCAGGGCACACTTGTAGGATCTTAGCAGCTATCTTAAAAATAACGACAGGACACTCTCCTGTAGAACTGAAGTATGACCTTCTAACTAACTTCGGAGTGAGTCTACAAATGGAAACAGATTTGCCCCCTCTAGTCCACATCAATTGAATACTTCCATAGAAGCAAGATAGGCAACCACCTTTGAATTCACATACACAGAAGTATTTATGTATGCCAGACTTATGTCCTGGTTACCTCTTTATTGACAAAGCAATTAAAATAACAAACAAAAAACCAAAAAGCCCAAATAAACAGACCCTCTCAGTCTTCTCCCCTGTCAGATGTAGATTATCTACCCAGATTTAAGGAGACAATGGATTCTTAAAGTCTTTCTTGTTTAGTCAGGAGTCTTATAAAGACACAGTATAGATGTAATTTACAAAGGCTGGGTGAAAGAAGGGTAAGAGCATATCTTGTCATTTGAAGGAACGGTAGTTGAATATGTGTAAGCAGCCAAACCCTACTTAATTTGTACACAGATGAAATGATTTCCGCCCTCTTCTCTTCCAAAACTATGTTGACTAGGGCCTTCACTATTATCCCTCAAGTTTCTAATAGACTCAGAGTACATTCAACATCCCTACATTTTAAAGAAGGTAGAAAATAAACAGTCAGATTCTTCAGGGCTTATTAAGAGGTAGCCTGTCACTGTTCCACAAACTCTCAGTTTGAACAAGTAGGGAAAGAAAGATTCAGAGCGATCTTCAAATTACTTGGTGCTGGCCAGAAGGGAGTGCTTTTCCCTACCTACCCTTTAACCTGAACCAAATAAGGAAGCATGACGCAAACGAAAGGACCTTAAACAAAACAAAAGCCCTTGATGCGTCAAGTTGATCCCACCTCTTAGCTGCTCCTATAGGACAGAGGTGAACTGTTTCTGTGAATTTCCAAGGAGCAGAAAGCCTCGTCTTTTCTCCCTTGGAGGAGCTGTTGATTTTGTGGTTAGCAGTCAATTTGTCACCCGCTAGACCACTCACTAGGTATGTGTTGCTTACTTTCCACAACATATTCTGTGATTTGTATGCTGTGAGAACTAGCTCATTAAAACCTTTTAGGAGCCCCTTCTGGTTTTTCTCCTAGCCACTATTGAGGCTTCTGAAATAGCTATTGTAAGTGGGAAGAATGGGGAAGTGTCCATGGCTGAAAAAAATGGAGCACAGAAGGAGTAGAGTGCTCCCAACCCCATAAGCCAGCTGTGTTAGTACCCAAAGTCAAGTCCTCTGCCTCACCTGGCTGTCCCCCAATCCATACTTTAGTACTGCAAGAGCCAGGATGGGGGGATCTTTAAAATTATTGGATAAATAATAGAGAACTGATTTTCCTTTAAAACACAAACACACACACATATACATATACACATTTTAAAACTTCTGAGACCATGGATATATATACAGTTGGATGTTGCCTGAATGAGAGTTACCCAGTGCATGCCTGTACTTGTAAAGAGTGAATATGGCTGACGAGTAATCTATTCAAGGTTAAAAAGCTGAGGCAGTAGAATAATTAGAGATAGAGAAGGGCAGAGAATCTGACCAAGATAGCAGCAGCAGCATAGCAAAGATGTAGTGGATTCTTTTTTTTAAAAACATTTTATTAGGGGCACATACATCTCTTATCACAATCCATACATATACATACATCAATTGTATAAAGCACATCTGTACATTTTTTGCCCTAATCATTTTCAGAGCATTTGCTCTCCACTTAAGCCCTTTGCATCAGGCCCTGTTCCCCCCTCCCTCCCTGTTCCCCCCTCCCTCATGAGCCCTTGATAATTTATAAATTATTATTTTGTCATATCTTGCCCTATCCAGCATCTCCCTTCACCCCCTTGTCTGTCATCCCCCAGGGAGGAGGTCACATGTAGATCCTTGTAATCGGTTCCCCCCCTCCAACCCACTCACCCTCTACTCTCCCAGTATCGCCCCTCACACACAGGGTCCTGAAGGTATCATCCACCCTAGATTCCCTGTGCCTCCAGCTCCTATATGCACCAGTGTACAACCTCTGCTCTATCCAGACTTGCAAGGTAGAATTCGGATCATGGTAGGTGGGCGGGGGAGGGAGGGGGGAGGAAGCATTTAGGAACTCGGGGAAAGCTGTATTTTTCATCGGTGCTACATCCCACCCTGACTGACTCATCTCCTCCCCTAGAGCCCTCTGTGAGGGGATCTCCAGTGGCCAACAAATGGGCTTTGGGTCTCCACTCTGCACTTCCCCCTTCATTCATGTAGTGAAGAAAGCTGATGCTACCCGGCTATCAAAAGAGATAGCGTTTGGAGTTTTAAAGGCTTGAAGGTGAACAAGCAGCCATCTAGCTCAGAAGCAACAAAGCCCACATGGAAGAAGCACACGAGCCTGTGCGATCACGAGGTGTCAAAGGGATCAGGTATAAGGCATCATCATAAAAAAAAATCTTACCATAGTGAAGGGGGAAGTGCAAAGTGGAGACCCAAAGCCCATTTGATGATGTAGTGGATTCTTATGAGTTTAGTGGAATCTGAAAAAAGGGAGCAAGATCTGAACCATGTATGTTGGATGACCAACATCAAAGAATTATAGTGTGGGTAAGCTCCCACAGTGCCCCTCTGAAGTTCAGACTCCTTCCCCAGTTGGAGCAGCTAGAACACACAGAAGGCATCCATGACCCATGGTTAGTCATGTGAGCCAGAGAAGCTGCACTATCCAAGAGAGACTTTTAAATGTATATTCAGCTAATTAAGAAGTTTTATCTATTTTTTCCAATTGTTCTCCCTAGCTCCAATGCCCCAGAAGTTAGAACCAGACAATGAAAGCAGATGTTAGTGGGGACAAAACAATCAACTTAATACCTATGACTCTGATATGTGTGTATGTATGTGTCTCTGTGTGTAGAGGAAAAGTTAATTCAATTATGAAACAGAATTTTAAATGAGACTAAATGACAAGGTCCCTGAGTAGCATAAGCAGTTAGTACCCAACTATAAACCCAGAGGTTGATGGTTTAAACCCATCTAATAGTGCTGTAAAAAAAAGACCCTGACAATCCTCTTCCATAAGCATCACAGCCAAGAAAATCTTCCGTACCACGTTCTACTCTTAAACATGTGGAGTTGTCCATGACTCAATGGCTATGGGGTTGTTGGGTTTATGGCTTTACACTAAAGGGTGTGTTTAATTCTTGGGGAAGAAAAAACACTACTGGATTCCCCATGGTACTGCCAAGAGTTGATCTTTCAAGCAGTGACTTCACTTACCATAGTTGAAGGCAAGGATTGGAGTAAATAAAATCACTTGCTGCCTAGATTTAGGCACTGCAGGACCTAAATATTATACAATTTGTGGGCCCATTTTATGAAACATTAACACAAAATTGTAAATACAATTATCTCTTCTTTTCTATCTTTTATTAAGGTCTGATATGCTGTGTAGATCCAGAGGTTCAAGGCAGTGAAAACTGCCATAAGACAGGGAGAACATAAACAGCAATAACACAATAAAAAATTGATCAAAGGTCCACAGCTATTAATACCCAAATCATTCACAGTTCACCTTAAAACATCATTGTTCAACTACAGCATAGAATTTATGACAACGAGCCACTCTCTTGTTTTCTTTAAACATTTCTTCATGCTTCAGCAGTGAAGCATATTGTCAGCATGAAGAGAGACCCCAGTTGTTTTTTTTTTACAGATAATTAACAAATCAATAAATCTCTTGGGAAATTCCTTAGTGATGTTATGTAAAATGAACTGGGGAATCAAACTGAAAGGAAAAGCCCAAGGTCAGTAAGCTAATACAAAACATTTCAAATTTCTAAGACTTTAGGAGAATATTTGAAAGGGCAAAATTTATATTATCAACAACCTGCTAAACTTAAGTTTTCTGGCTTTATATTTGTGAATTCGGAGAAATTCACAAACATCTCAATAAGGTATGACTATAATAGCATATTAACGTATTAATAAAAGCCAAATAACCCTATCAATGGATGCTATAACGGCAACCGATCAGACCCAATATTCCTTTTTGATAAGCTATATTCCAATATTAGGAATATATGGAAGCGTCCTTAACAAAGGTTACATATCAAAAATCAAAAGCAACATTGTACACAATTACAAAACACTGAAACCATTTTCATCAAAGTTAGGAAAACATAAAGATAGTCACGATGACCACTATCATTTTTAGAAAACTATGAGTTGACAGGCTCTGTTTTAGACAGTCCTAAAACAAACCAAAACAAACCAACCAAACAAGCAAACAAAACGCACTTACAGTAAGTTGATTTCAACTCATAAACAACTCCATAGGGCAAAGTAAGTAGAGCTGCTCCTTCGAGTTTCTAAGACTGTAAATCTTTACGGGAACAGGTAGGATGTACTTTATTAGTTGTCTTATTTGACCACTGTCAAAGGTTTTATTGTTGGTGGGATATATTAGAAACTTCCAAAGAACTGTAACAGCTCGCCCTCTAAGCAGAGAGTTCACACAATAGGTAGAGAATTGCCCCCAAATATGCAAGGTGAGCTTACTGTTTGGAAGTTTAATTGTTGACAGTCCTAAGAAGTCTCTAAGTCAGTGGTTCTTAACCTGTGGTCGCAACCTCTGTGGGAGGTTGAACGACCCTTTCACAGGGGTCGCATAAAACCATCGGAAAACACATATTTCTGATGGTCTTTGGAACTTAGACATCGTTCCTCTATCTGTCTCCAGGCGGTCGGCCCACATGCAGATTATGTTCACACATGAGTACCTGGCGTGAAGATTGTTACGCATGCTACACCATGCTTCAAGACAAAATTTCATTATCATTCAAAAGAAATATTTTACAATATATAATTACATATTGTTTTTGCAATTAATCATGATGCTTTAATTATGTTCCATTTGTAACAATGAAAATATATCCTGCATATCAGATGTTTACATGATGATTCATAACAGTAGCAAAATTACAGGTCATGAAGTAGCGACAGAAATAATTTTATGGTTGGGGGGGTCACCATAACATGAGGAACCATATTAAAGGGTTATGGCATGAGGAAGGTTGAGAACCACTGCTCTAAGGCATCTTACCAGCTACATGTAACATATGATAGTAGTAAAATAAGACAGGTAACACAGGAAGATGGATACCAGGAAGAAAAAAAAAATTTTTATTTGTATAAGTGGGGATGAGAAAGAAACATGAGTAAAAGATTATCAACTAAATAAGAGCAAACTTAGTAAGATGGTATGCAGAAAATAAGTTTCCTAATAAGCCAGCAGGTACCAGTTATAAAAATTAATGGGGGAAAATGTCATTCAGAAAAGCAATAAAAATCATAAACTAGGAATATACTAAACAAGAAAATTCTAAGATATTTGAAGAAAACCATAAAACTTATATATGACAATGGAGGCACTCTTGGGTCAATGGGAAAAAGCAGAACTTTAATAAATACAACCAGAAAATAAATTATCAATATGTAAAAATTAAAGAGTATAAAAACTAACTTCTGGTAGATTAAGGATTTGGATGCCAAGAATAAAGATTTTATCATTTTAAGTAAAAATAAATAAATAAAAGTCTTAAAATTCTAATAGAAAATGCAGGCAGATATCTGGAGATCTTGGGCTAGGGAATAATTTCTTAAACAAGAAATAAACAGCCTTGACAATACCAATAAAGAATGATATTCTTGACTACATTAAATTAAATTCTTCTGTTCATCTTGCACAGAAGGTATTAGTTACAAATTGAGAGATAATACAACACATACAACGATTAAATAGTAACTTTCAAGAACTTATATTAATAGGAAGAGTTCAAACAATTTAGTAGAAAAGTGAGTGAGCAAAATAAAGAAGCGTTTCACAATATTAATACATACAGCCAAAAACTTATGAAAAGATGTCTTATTACCAGTATCAGGATATGTGAATCTGGATATGCAAATAACCCTGTTATCTTATTCTGTAAAAAGTGTAAAAATCTGACGATATCATGCATTGCTAATAGGAAGAGTTTTGTCTTCTTGGCTTTAGTTGAGCTTTTACATATCTTATAATCAAGAAAGTCCACTCATAGGTATAAACCAAAGAAAGAAAAATGAATATTTATTGCAGAAGTGGTACCAATAGTAACCCTCTGCCAAACAAATCTTTCAGTGAGAGATGAAACCCAACACTAACCCTAACCCCAACTCTAACTTTGGTATATTCAAACAATGTAAAAATCATATAGCCACAGCATGGAATGATATTCAAAATATGTAAGTGAAAAAGTTCTGAAGAATATGTAACAACATCTTTGTATATGAGTTCAGGAGTAGCACTAATAATTACTAATCATAGGTTGTCCATTTAATCTAGCCAGAGGTCCTTGAGAAGAATGGCCTGGTGAGGTGCTTCTTATAAGTCACGACCTGGAAAACCCTGTGGAGCATTCGACTCCACACACGTGGGGTCACCATGAGCCCTAAATGACTCCACAGCAACTAGAACTGGTACCCTTTATGTAAAATTAAAAACAAATAACAAATTTTAAGAAGGTTCATTTCCCCTCAATAATGTCCCACATTAATTATAACTCTAATTGAAACACCAACACAGTTTTTGGGGACTGGAG
Source organism: Tenrec ecaudatus (assembly GCF_050624435.1). Taxonomy (NCBI): domain Eukaryota; kingdom Metazoa; phylum Chordata; class Mammalia; order Afrosoricida; family Tenrecidae; genus Tenrec; species Tenrec ecaudatus. The sequence goes on along the minus strand of NC_134530.1, from coordinate 191,785,640 downwards.
CGTGACCACTTAACTTTACAGATCAGTTGGAAAAGTGAAAGGTTAAACACTGAGTAGAAGAAATTTGCTGTATTTGTAAGGAAAAAATATTAAACCTAAATCTAAATTACCTAAAAAAAGTGAAAACATTATGATGCTGATATAGAAACAGACCAATAGATCAATAAAGAAAACAAACAGTGCCATTGAGTCTATTCCAACTCATAGATACCTTATAAGACAGAAGAACTGCCCTGGTGGGTTTCCAAGGTTTCAAATCTTTATGGGAGTAGAAGGCCTTGCCTTTTCCTCTGGTAGAAGATAGTGGTTTCAAACTGCTGACCTTGAAATTAGCAGCCCTACGTGTAACCCATTATGCTACCACGGCTCTCACAGATCAATGGAACAGAAAAAGAATCCAAAGTAAGACATACGTATGTATGTATGTATGAGGGCTTCAAAAGGTTCGTGGAAATTTTTAATTAAATGATAAAGAAATGAAAAGATCACATATATAAACTTAACGATGATAAAGGAAGTCTTTCAAAGTAGTGTGAAAAGAATTTATAAAAATGAAAACAAAATTGTTGCCGTTGAGTCAATTCCATCTCCTGACAGTCCCATCTGTGGAAGGGCAGGCTTGTTTCTTAGAGGTTTCCATGGCTGACAGTTCCATGTATGTGACAGGAGACCTGTATCCTACAAGGGTTTCAATGGTTGTTTTTTCAGAAGTAGATTGCTGAGTCTTTCCTCTGAGGTGTCTCTGGGAAGGTTCAAACTGCCAACTTTTCAGTTAGTAGTGTGGCACAAACATTTCTGTGAAAGAATCAAACAAAAACTCATGGCCCCTGAGTTGATTCTGACTCATAGACTCCAGGGACAGAGTAGAACTGCCCCTGTGAGTTTCTCAGGCTGTAAATCTTTAAAGGAGCAGAAAGCTTAATCTTTTTCCATCTGAGCGGCTAGGTGGTTTGTGGTAGTTAGAGATTTTATGTCAACTAGACAGTCTTGGCTAGGAGTGGAGTCTATAGTCATACTAGATGGTACTTCCTTGGGGGTGTGGCCTTCTAATAAGGAGAGCCCTGGGAGAAAGAAAGGACATCTCCCCTTTCTCTCTCCTTTCACCTTCCTGTTTGCTGGCTACCCCAAGAGCTGCCAGATACCCGCCAATTTTCCACTGACCTTGGATCCACAGGACTTTGCATCTACTAGTCTGTGATCTTTCTACATTCTTTATCATTGCTACGTGAGTCTGAAGAGGGACTTATGGACTAGTATTTGATTTATGGACTTGAGTTGGACTGGGCTGCTTTCTTAATATATAATTACTTCTTGATATAAAGTTCTTTCTTATACATATGAGTGCTACTGGATGTTTTTCTAGTCAACCTGGGCTAACATAGGCAACCCATGTTCATTTGGCAACCCAACACATAGCCCACTACCCCACCAGGGTTCCTTTGTGAAAAAAAAAATAGACCATTCAATAAAAAGTGTTGAAATAATTGGCTATAGAGCTTGGGAGGAGAGGATATTTCAATTTCACACATGTAAAAATAAATTCCAGATAAAGAGTTTAACTTTAGAAAGACCTAAGCATGACACAAAAAAAGTAGACATTATAATGAGAGGCAGATTGAGTAATTTAAGAAACAAAAACTTCAAATAGAAAAAAGAACCCATAAACACATTCACAAGGCTATTTACTTAACATCATCTTTCAAAATAAAGAGGAGCCATGGTGGTTATAGTGGTTACACACTGGGCTGCTAACGGCAAGGCTGGCAGTTCAAAATCACCATCTGCTCCTCAGGAGAAAGATGAGCCAGTGCTATTTATTCGGAAGATTCCAATTTCTCCCACTAGTCTATAGTGTCAATTTTACATAGATAAAATGTATAATATTATATGTCCAGGTCTGTTTCTGGGCTCCATTATGTCCCACTGGTCTATTTCTAACACTAGTAATACTTAGTCTTTTACTCAATAATGACTTCGTCTTACTCATCTGTAAGATGCTACAGCTTATTTTTTTTCCCATTACTTTGGGGGAAAAAAATCAGTCCATTTTACTGATTGTTTCTACTTTGTTTCAATTACTATTAAAAACAAAACAAAAAAACCCTCACTGCCACTGAATCAAATCTGACTCAGAGACCCTAATAGGACAGAGTAGAACTGCCCCTTGTACATTTCCAAGGAGAAGCACTGGTGGGGTAGTGATATGCAGGGGTCCTCAAACTGTGGCCGGCAGGCCACATGCGGCCTACTGAGGACATTTATCCGGCCCGCTGGGTGTTTTTGCCCCACTTGTGTTTTAACTTCAAAATAAGATATGTGCAGTGTGCATAGGAATTTGTTCATAGTTTTTTTTTTTTAAAAAACTATAGTCCAGCCCTCCAACAGGTCTGAAGGGCAGTGAACTGGCCCCGTTTAAAAAGTTTGAGGACCCTGGATTATAGGTTGGGATGCAAGGTTGGCACTTTGAGGATACCAGCCAATCCACAAGAGAAAGATGGGGCTTTCTACTCCTGTAAATAGTTACAGTCTTAGAAATGCACAGGGGTGGGGAGTTCTACCCTGCCCTACAGGGTATAAGTCACAGGGCATAAGTCAATACTATACATCAACACTGACTTGATGACTTTTTTTTTTTAGTTTAACTGTAAGGAAAAGAAAGTGAAGTCTTTTTCTCACAGAGCGACTCTAGTAGGTTACTGCTGACCCAACACATACTACACCACCATGGCTCCTCCAATTACTATAGCTTTATAAGAAGTCTCAACACCTGATAGAAGAAGTCCTCCTAACTTAATTTTCTTTAAGAGTTTTTGGCTACCTTTGAGCTTTTGTACAACCCTATACATTTTCTAATTCGTTTATAAAAATCCCTCAAAATATTCTCCTAAGATTTTTATTGGTAATACATTGAATCTAGAGATAAATTTGGGAATTAACATTTTAAAAACTGATTTAACTCATAAAACTGATTTAATCCATAAAAATGAAGTATATCTCCTTTTAAATTATTTATTTTTTCAATAACATAGCTTACTTTATAGATATTTTGATGACCTTTTGTTAGATATACTGCTAGATAAAGTTACTGTATGATTTACCTTACTATAAAAGTTTCTTTCAAATACTTCACTGTTTGTTATTGGCATACAGAAATGGTTTTTCAGGATCTTATATCAAAATTACACAACTCTGCCAAACTACTTATCTGTACAATTTTAAATATTTTCTATTGAAGTAAATTATATAATTTGTAAGTTACAAGAATTCGTATCTTTTTTCCTAAACCTTACATATTTTCTTGTGGACACCTCTGGTATAATGTAAAATAGCAGTACTAATAGTGGCTATTTTAGATTTGCTCTTCATCTGAAAGAGAATGCTTTTAGGCATTAAGTATGATGTTTGTTGAGGGCTTCTCAAAGAGCTTTTTATCAGATTAAAGAAGGTGCTGGTTTGTTGAGAGTGATTCTAAATGGCTATTAAATCTATCATATGTAGTCTATGCATGCATTGATATGATTTTAAGACCTGTCTCCTTTAGTGTGTTGTACTGCTTATAATATTAAATCAACTTTATATTTGTGTTATACACCCAGCTTTATCCCAGTGTATTAATCCATTTGTTAATACAACCTTTAGGATTTTATACTCCATAATTGTCCTTTTATGCAAGATTCTGTTAGGTGGTATAATGGTGACAGCATTCAAAATGAGCTTCTTTGTGTATTGTCTTTTATTTTTCCAAAAGAATTTGTGTAAGTGGTAATAATTTCTTTTCTAAATGCTTACTAGACTCCATTGGGGCAAAATCATTTGGCTTAAATTTTCTTTGTGGGAAAGTCCTTAAGTACAAAATCAACTTCTTTAATAGTAATAGGAGTGCATGTTATTTCAGTTCTTGTGGCAGGTTTGGTAAAATGTGTTTCTCTAAAAATTTTACAATTTCCACAAATTTAAAACATGTGTTCCATAAAATTGGTAATATTCGCTCAAACTCAAAACTAAACTCAAGTCTATCAAGTTGATGCCAAGGAGTCCCTGGTGGTGTAGTGATTCCACAATCCACATGGTCTGCAGAAACTCCCAGCAGCTCCAGAGGAGAAAGACTGGGCTGTCTACTTCCATAAACAGTTACCGGCTCTGAAACCCACAGTGAGTAACTGTGAGTCAGCATTGACTGGATGGCAGTGAGTTTGGTTTTTGATAACTATACCCTGGGTAGCATAGTGGCAACCTATTGGGCTGCTGTGGTAGTTACATAATTTCATGTCAACTTGATAAATAAATGTAGGAGTGGAGTCTAGTCAGTCAATGAGGTCACACACAGCCTGATGATGCCTCCTTGTGGGTATGGCATTCTCATGAGGATCCCTGTTGACAAGCCACGTGGAGACTTGCTGAGACCTTCAAGAGCCCCTCTGTCTGCTTCACCTTCCTGTTGAAGACACACTGAACCATGTGGAGAACTGTTCCAGGCCTATGATGCTTCCACTGCCATTGGATCCACAAGACTTGTTACCCACTGGCCTGTGATCTTCCTTAATTCTTGCATCATTGCATGTGCTGCATGAGTCTGAGGAGGAATTTATGGACTAGTAAAGGACTTATGGGCTAATATGGGACTTATGGACTTGATCTGGACTGGGGTGGGATGTTTTCTTGATATATAATTACCCTTTGATATAAAGCCCTTTCTTAAACATATGAATATCCCTGGATTTGTTTCTCTAGTCAACTTGGACTAATAAAGCTGCAAAAGGCAGAGTCAGAAGTTCAAAACTACCAGATGCTCCAAGGAAGGGATGAGGTTTTCTGCTGCTGGAAAGAGCTACAGTCTCATAAACTCACAGAGGCAGTTCTACTCTGTCCTATAAGCATCACGATGAATCAGAATTAAAGAGATTACAGTGAGTGGGTTTTGTTTGTTAGTTTTTATAGCAAGGTACGAAAGCCTTTGTGGAACAGCGGTTATATATTGGGCTGCTAACCTCAAGGTCAGCAGTTTGAAACCACCAGCTGCTCCTTCCTCCACCAGTAAAATGCTACAGAGGGTTAGTTCTATTCTGTCCTATAGGATTGTTATGAGTCAGAATCAACTCTATATAATGAACTGGGGGTTTTTTTGTTTTTATTTTTTAAAAAATAGCTCCATACCACTTGTTATGTCTGATGTACTTCAGTGGATTGTGTTACAGGGATGCTAGAAAGTGTTACTGGTATTTTAAATACCAGCAGGGTCATCCAAAGTGAACAGGCTTCAACAGAATTTCCAGGCTAGAAAGAAGGAATAGGCTATCTACTTCGGAGAGATTAGCCACTGAAAATCTTATGGATATCATCAAAACATTATCAGATACTGAAAACCTCATGAACAAAAGCAGAACATTGTCAGAGAGAATTCCAGAGGATGAGCCCTTCGGGATGTAAGGCACTCAAAATATGACTGAAGAGGAGCTGCCTTCTAAAAGTAGAGTTGATTATAAGGAAGGACAGGGATGGAGTAAAGCCTATGGGAATACAGCCTTCAGTAACTTCATTTGCTGATGAGACACAACTAAAATGAGAAGAAACACCTGCAAATATCAATAAATAACTGGTACTTAGAATGTACTAAATATGAACCTAGGAATATTGAAAAGTGTAAAAAAATGAAATGGAATATATAAAGCTGAAATGAACTGGTATTAGCCATTTTTAATCAGAAAATCATATAGTTTAATATGCTGGGAATGGTAGATTCAAAAGGAATAGTATCACATTCACCATTAAATAAAGGACATTTCAAGATCTATCTTGAAGTAAAATGCTGTCTGTGATAGGATAATTCTATCCACATACAAGAAAATCCAGCCAATAAAGCTCTTCCTAAAATTTATGCACCAACCACTAAAGCTAGTAAGAAGAAATTAATTCTACCAATGTCTTCAGTCTGAAAATGACCAAACATGTAATCAAGATGACTTGATAATTATTGGTGATTATCATTAGCTAAAATGAGGCCAGGGCTGACTGGAACAGAAAATCGATTGCTCAAAGTTCAAGTTGAAGCTGAAGAATATTAAAACAAGTCCATGTGAGCCAAAATAGGACTCACATTTTGGTACATCTCACCTTAATTTTGAGAGTTTCTCAAGAGCAGATTTGACACACTAAACACTAATAACAGAGTTGTGGGATGACATCAGCAGATTATACATGAAGAAACAAAAGGTGAAAAAAAAAAGGAAAGCAAAAAAAAAAGATCAAAGTGGATATCAGAAGAGACTCTGAAATGCGATCTTAATTATGGAGTACCTAAGGCAACTGGAAGAAAAAAAACTGAAGTCAAAAAGAGCTGAACAGAAAATTTCAATGGGCAGCTAGACAAGACAATGCCAAATATAATGAAATATACAAAGATATGGCATTAGAACAAAAAGGAAGGATATGCACAACATATCATAAACTGAAAGAACTCAAGAAAAAAAAATCAAAACTGGAGTTGCAATATTAAAAGACTCAATGGACAAAATATTGAATGATGCTGAAACACCAAAAGAATATACAGAATCACTGTACCAAAAACTAGTTGATATCCAACCATTTTTTAAGATGTAGCATATGATCAAGAACAAATAGTACTGAAGGAAGAGGTTCAAGCTGATCTGACATTAGCCGGAAGCAAAGCTCTAAAAATGGATAGAATACCAAGTGAAATGTTTCAACATGCTGATGAACTACTGTAAGCACTCACTTGTCTACGCCAAGAAATGTGGAACATAGCTACCTTTCCAACTGACTGGAAGAGATCCGTATTTGTACCCATTCCAAAGACAGGTGACTCAACAGAATCTCATATTACAGAACAATATCATCAGTGTCATACGCAAATAAAATGTTGCTGAAAATCATCCAACAACATTTATAGCAGTACTTGGACAGGGGGTTACCAGAGTTTCAGGTCAGATTCAGAAGAAGATGGGGAACAAGGGATAGCATTGCTGATGTCAGATGAATCTTGGCAGAGAGCAGACAATAAGAGAAAAAAATGTTTACTTGTGTTTTATCGACTATGCCAAGACATTTAACTGTGAAACATGAACTATGGATAATCTTGAGAAAAGTGGGAATTCCAGAACATTTCATTGTGCTTCTGAGGAATTTGTACAAAGATCAAGAGGCAGTTGTGTGAACAAAACATGAGAATATGGCATAATTTAAAATCAGGAAAGGGGTGTATCTTTTACCATACCTATTCAATCTATATGTTGAGAGAAGCTGGATTACATGAAGAAGAATGAGGCAAGATTTGAGGAAGGTTTATTAACAACCTGTGACTTGCAGATGTCACACCTTGCTTGCTCAAAGTGAGGAGTACTTAAGTGAGGAGTGCTGATGAAGATCAAGGACTGCAACCTTCAATACGGATGACAAGAAAAGAAGACCCAGGTGTTCAGAATTGTCCCAGTAGGTAACAAGATACATGGAGAAAAGACTGAAGTTGTCAAAGACTGTATTTTACATGGATCCACAATCAATGCTCATGGAAACAGCAGTCAAGAGACATATTGCATTTGGGTAAATGTACTGCATAAGATCTCGTTAGTGTTGAAAAGTAAGGATGCTACTTTGAGGACTAAGGTGTGCCTCACCCAAGCTATGGTATTGTCAACTGCCTCATAAGCATGTGAAAGTTAGCCACTGAATAAAGAAGATCAAAGAAGAATGGATACATTTGAATTATGGTGCTGGCAAACAATATTGAAGGTACCATGGACTGCCAAAAATAAAAGAATCTGTCTTGGAAGTGTACAGCCAAAATGGCTCTTAAAGTAAAGAATGGTGAAACATTGTCTCACATGTTTTGTATGCGTTTCTGGAGAGAAGAGTCCCTGGAGAAGGACATCACAATTAGTATAGTAGAGGGGCAGCAATAAAAAGAAGGTCCACTATAAGATGGACGGACAAAGTGGCTGAAAACAATGGGCTCACACTTAATAAAAATTGTGATGATAATACAAGCAAGCCTGGACAGTGTTTCTTTCTGTGTACATAAGGTTGCTATGAGTCAAAACCAATTTGATGGCACCATGCAACAACAAAGCTATGCAGTGGTTTCCATTCCTGATTTTATATAGCTATAGGAAAAGTGCGTCAGTTTTATAAACCTTTTCAAATAATTCACCCTTTTCTTAATGATTTGCTCTACAGTATGTTTGATTTGTTCCATTACTTCCTGTTCTTATTCTTATTTGCTTCCACTCAACATACTGTTGTGCAGGTTTTGTGCCTTCTTCACATGGGTACTTTGTTTATAGTTTCAGACCTTTATCCTTTCTAACACACACATATTCATGATTTTTAAAAGTCTCTTTAAGTTTTACTCTTAAATCACACAATCAATCCACTTTAATTTTTTTCTCTTTTATTTTCAATAGGGACCAATCAATACATGTTGTAGTTTAGCTTTCATTTTTCAGTTAAGAATACATTGTTTCTGGCAGTGTTGGACTACACTGAGGAATCACTGAAAATAACTGTAAAAAGTTGATTATATAGTTATCCATACACATACACAAACTATTATCTTATTAAAAGTATCAAAGAAATAATAATACAATAGAAAACTGTTAGAATAATGTGGGAGGGAATATTAGGTTTACTTTTTATATTTATTTTCATTATCATTTAATTAAGACATTTACTCATTTCCATTATTTCTTTGTTGATCCACAAATTTACCACTTCCTTTTCTTGCCATTTCTTACAAATGAAAGTTTCCAAGTGTAATAATTTTTTTCCTCCTAAAGTATATGTCCTTTCAAATTTCAGTTAGTGCAGATCTATTGGCATGCAACTCTCCTTAAGTTTCTGTAAGCCTAGAGATAGCTTAACTTCACCTTCATTTTTGAAGTTGTCACCACAGTGTTATCTAGATATAAAGTTCTATCTAGCTTAGGAAATGTTGGGGTTTTTCAAAATCTGTTCAGAAATTTTACCTTCATTTATTATCTATTTCACCATTTTTTCCTTTAAAAAATCAAAAGTATTTATCTATCACTTACCACATAAGCTCAACTCAATGACACTGAGTTGATTCCACCTCTCTAAAACAGTGGAATTAAACTGGCCCTGTAGGTTTTCAAGCCTGTAAATCTTTCCAGAAGCAGAAAACCTCCTAGTTCTCCCATGGAACAGAGGGTGGTTTCCAACTGCTGACTATGCAGTCTCCTCTATTGTTTACCCACCAGACACTAGGTGCTTTATGTAGATAGTGACACAAAAAAAGAGGGGGAGAGGAAGGGAGACAGGCGAAACCAATGGCAATGATGGACACATAACCATGCACCCCTCTACAGGGGGAAGAACAACAGAAAACATGGGGGAAGGGAGACAGCAGTCAGTGCAAAAGACCCCAATTAGAGCAGCCAGCCCACAGAGAGGTCCACAAGGCCAGCCCCATTGAGACATGATGCCCTCACTGATCCATGGCCCTGTGGGGGGCAGCACAGGAGACACAGTATGGGAATTACGCCCGATCTGATCCTGCCACACCAAGGCAAAGAACTGGGGGAGTGCAGCGGAACAGCAAGGGAATGGAGCGGCAAGGTCACCAGGGAATGCTGAAGGTGGACTTTGGGGCCAGGGCTTGGTGCCCCAACAGACTGGAAAACACTCGTAAAAGCCAACAAACGATCCTTGAACAAACTACAAGCTTTCCTTTCTTGTTGTGTTTTGATTTGTTCTTTGTCAGTGGTTTGTTGTTGTTGTTTTGTTGTATATTGTTGCTTAGTTTTGCTCTGTCTCATTTTTGTGCATGTTATTATCTCTGCAGGTCTGTCTAAATAAGATAGGCTGGATGAACAATCTGGAGGAGAAAACAACGGGACCGATAGTTCTGGCAGACAGGGGAGAGGGGGAGGTGGGGGGGCGGGAGGAAATGGTGTTAACAAACCCAGGGACAAGGGAACAACAAGTGATCCAAATCGGTGGTGAGGAGGGTGTGGGAGGCCTGGTAGGGCATGATCAAGGGTAATATAACCAAGAGGAATGGCTGAAACCCAGGTGGGGACTGAGAATGATAGTGGGACAGGAGAAAAGTTAAGGGAAATAGAGGAAAGAGCTGGGAGGCACAGGGCATTTATAGAGATCTAGATAAAGATAGGTACATATGCAAATATATTTATATATGAGGATGGGGAAAAAGATCTATGTGTCTATATTTATAGGTTTAGTATTAAGGCATCAGAAGGACACTGGGCTTCCACTCAAGGACTCTCTCAATGCAAGAATACTTTCTTCTTTAAATTGGCATTCTATGATGCTCACCTTCCCGACACGACCGCTGAAGACAAAGCTGGTGAATAAGCAAATGTGGTGAAGAAAGCTGATGGTGCCTGGCTATCAAAAGATATAGTGTCTGGGGTCTTAAAAGCTTGAGGGTAACAAGCGGCCATCTAGCTCAGAAGCAACAAAGCCCAAAGGAAGAACACACTAGCCTGTGTGATCACGAGGCACCGAAGGGCTGAGGGATCAGGCATCAAAGAACAAAAAGTCATATCACTGAGTACACACCTCCATGATAGGATTGCTGAAGACAAATGGGTGCATAAGCAAATGTGGCAAAGAAAGCTGATGGTGCCCGACTATCAAAAGGTATAGTGTCTGGGGTCTTAAAGGCTTGAAGGTAAACAAGCAGCCATCTAGCTCAGAAGCAACAAAGCCCACATGGAAGAAGCACACCAGCCTGTGCGATCATGAGTTGTCGAAGGGATCAGGTATAAGGCATCATCAGAACAAAAAACTCTTACCATAGGGAATGAGGGGGGTAGTGCAGAGTGGAAACCCAAAGCCCATTTGTCGGCCACTGGAGATCCCCTTGCAGAGGGGTCTAGGGGAGGAGAAGAGCCAGTCAAGGTGCGATGTAGCAACAATGAAAAATACAACTTTCCTCAAGTTCCCCAATGATTCCTCCCCCTCCCCCCCCTCATCCCCCTACCCCCCGATCATGATCCGAATTCTACTTTGCAAATCTGGCTAGACCAGAGGATGTACACTGGTACCGATAGGAACTGGAAACACAGGCAATCTGGGGCGGATGATCCCTTCAGGACCAGTGGTGTGAGCGGTGATACTGGGAGGGTAGAGGGAAAGTGGGTTGGAAAGAGGGAACTGATTACAAGGATCTACATGTGACCTCCTCCCTGGGGGATGGACAACAGAAAAGTGGGTGAAGGGGGACATCAGACAGGGCAAGATATGACAAAATAATAATTTATAAATTATCAAGGGTTCATGAGGGAGGGGGGAGCGGGTAGGGAGGGGTGAAAATGAGAACCTGATGCCAGGGGCTTAAGTGGAGAGCAAATGTTTTGAGAATGATGAGGGCAGGGAATGTACAGATGTACTTTACACAATTAATGTATGTATGGATAGTGATAAACATTATATGAGCCCCTAACAAAATGATTAACAAACTAATAATAACAATATATAGTCTATCAGGGGGCTATGAAAGTGGTGGGGGCAGGGGGCAGGAAAAAAAGAGCTAGTACCGAGGACTCAATAGAAAGTAAATGTCTAGAAGAGAATGATGGCAACATACGTACAAATATGCCTGATTCAACTGATGTATGGATTGTAATAAAAGTCATATAAGCCCCCAATAAAATGATTTTTAAAAAGTTTAATGCATACATTTCATCTACCCATATATCTATAGAAAAATTCAAAGTAGCACCACTCAGTAAATGCTATATTTTATATATCCATGTGATATTTAATATATGCATTTCTTATGTCCTTACATTTTATTCTAGACCTTCCTTTAAACTTTCTTAGAGCAAATCAACAAACTTCTTATTGTAGACATTGTCGAACTTCCACAAAGTAGAAAACAGTCCTAACACTTGCTACTCAGTTTCAATACCACTAATATTTGCTTTTCTTAGTTCATTTATGCCCTAGACTTCAACAACTATTTTCAGGAAAATTTAAGATACTTTGTTATTTTATGTACAAATTTAAGTACTAAATATAAAAACTTTATGGAGACATAAAATACTAACACTTTTATAGAAGTAAAAATAATTCCTTAGTATAACTAATCCCAGCCCATGTTGTCCCAAATGTATCATATCTACTTATAGATGTTTTGTGTGGAATCTAAACATGTTCTACATTAGCACTGAATTGTTGTCTCTTAAGTCTTTAAATCTGTAACTGTTTCTTTTTCATCTTTTCATACTCCTTTTTTACAAAAAGCAATTGGAGTGTCTTTTTGTAGAATTTATTACTGAGTCTTTATTAAGTTTTTAATAGCAGTAATTTTTAATATCTAAAAGTCCTATTTGAATTTTTTCCAAAATTGCTATTACTTTTCTGTTTTTTATTTCCCAAGGATATCTCCAAGCCTGGTTTTTACTTAAACAGTCAGTACAATTCATTATACTTTATAATTCTAAAGTACGACATCTTTGCAGATCTACTTTTGTTATTCTTTAATTTTACTGGCTTCAGAAACATAAAACTTCATTTTTGCACTGTGTGCACAATTCTCTGTGGCCATGTACCAGTCACTATTTTTGAAAAATTGCAGGAATAATTTCAGGCCAGTAGTGCATATACTTTTCTTTAGGATTTATGATTGCTACTGCCAGGCCACAGGATCACTACCTACTTGGGACCACATTAAACACAGTTCCAGGCTTGTAGTTCCCTTCACACTCCAGAGGATTTCTGTGGATGTTCTACTTCCACTTTACCCTTTATGCAAATAGTGGTATAATTCTGGGTCCACTGATATATGTCCTGGCTTTGATTTTGTTCCACTCACTCGTCAAGACTGTCAACATAAAGATCTAATTTTTTCCCATTATTTTTGTCCCAGCAAACACTCAATGTATAGTTATCTCTTTAATACTTTTAAGAAGATAGGTTTTTGTTTATTTTTTTAAACACAGAGACTATAGTATATTCATCTGTGAAAATGTAAGTTGAACTATTTAACATGTGATTGCTTTCTGAAATTAAAAACAAAATACATAAAAAGAAAATGAGTTTATAATTTCTGACAAGAGATGAGACCTATTGAGAAGCACTGTATATCACAGCACTTTGCAGCAGTCAAGTACTCTTACTTTTGAAGCTCACTATTTCTTGTTAATTAAGATTTCAATGTCAGGCACCATATACAGTCTGCTCATACTAAATGTATTTCTGAACAAAACTGGTAGATAATTGGTCAGATTTTCCATTTTAAAAGAACCAGAAATAATCCTTGTCTATGGTAGTAAATATTCTTCCCGTGAAAACAAACAAAAATTCCTGAAATAAAATGGTGCCATTAAAGACTTACCTAAGCAGTTGTATTACGGAACAGCAGATAACAGCTCTATTTCTATTCACTTGACTTCTGCCTTTTAAATACAATAAAATTATTTCCCTCTTTGCACAGTACATTTTATTCTGAAAATATGCACACAAATGATATTAGTTTTCATTCTTTATGACAGCAGTATCCTGCTATCATAGATGACTCCTAAGGTTTCCTATTTATACCATGCTCTTGACTTTAATAAAAAATGGTCTTTACCATCTCTCAAAGATAAGAGAATGGTACAGGTTCTAATTGAGAGGGGGAAAAGTCAATTTCTTTGAAAATTTACCTTTACCAGTTGATCATCAGTCAAGTATTTACTGGGTACTGTATTTATAGAAGGGAATGAATAAAATTAAAAATACTAAAGCATATTTCAAAATTTTAGTGATTGTAGCTTTGCAAATATTTACAAGTAGAATGATAGTTTCCATAAAACACTGTGACATTTATTGTTTCAAGAAACCACAGTGACATTTCACTGAACTTCAATTGGAAGCAAAATGCTTTAAGGAAAATCTCAGGATGTAGCAAATTGTATGGAACATAAAGTAAAGTTTTTCATTCATTACAAACCTCATTAAATTTCAGCTGTGTAATAGGGGCTCACCAAAAAAAAAAAAAGAGGGCTAAATACTACATGATTGAATTCCTCTACCACATGCAGGCAGCATTTAAATAATCTATTACACTTATTTCAACTGATTTGTTCCCATACATTAAGAAAATGTTAATAAGAAATATTTTATATCCACAGAGAGCAAACTTTGTTTATATCACTTTATTGGGGGCTCATACAACTCTTATCACAATCCATAAATACATCCATTGTGTCAAGTACATCTGTTGCCATCATTATTCTCAAAAACATTTGTTTTTTTACTTGAGCCCTTGGCATCAGGTCATTTTCCCCCTTTCCCCCACCCATCCCTCCCTCATGAACCCTCGATAATTTACAAATTATTGTTAATTTTTCATGTCTTACACTGTCCGATGTCTCTCTTCACCCACTTTTCTGTTGTCCATCCCTCAGGGAGGAGGTTGTATGTAGATCATTGTGATCGGTTCCCCCTTTCTTCCCCACCTTCCCCTTATCCTTCTGGTATCACTAATCTCATTATTGGTCCTGAGGGGTTTATCTGTCCTGGGATTCCCTGTGTTTCCAGCTCTGATCTATACCAGTGTACATTCTGTTCTAGCCGGATTTTTAGATAGAATTGGGATCATGATAGTGGGGGGGGGGGGAGGAGAGGAAGCATTAAAGAACTAGAGGAAAGTTGTATGTTTCATCGGTGCTATACTGCACCCTGACTGGCTCGTCAACTCCCCACAACCCTTCTGTAAGGGGATGTCCAGCTGCCTACAGATGGGCTTTGGGTCTCCACTCTGCACTCCCCACTCATTCACAATGATATGATTTTTTTGTTCTTTGATGCCTGATACCTGATCCCATCAACACCTCATGGTCACACAGGCTGGCGTGCTTCTTCCATGGGGGCTTTGTTGCTTCTCAGCTAGGTAGTCACTTGTTTAACTTCAAGCCTTTAAGACCCCAGATGCTATATCTGTTCATATCTGGGCACCATCAGCTTTCTTCACCACATTTGTTTATGTATCTGCTTTGTCTTCAGCGATCATGTCAGGAAGGTGAGCATCATATAGAATGCCAGTTTAATAGAACAAAGTGTTCTTGCATTGAGGGAGTCCTTGAGTGGAGGCCCAATGTCCATCTGCTACCTTAATACTAAAATTATAAATATGTGCACATAGATATATTTCCCCATCATTATATATATTTACATACATACATGCCTGTATTTAGACCTCTATAAATACCCTTTGCCTCCTATTTCCTTCCTCTATTTCCTTTTACTTTCCTCTTGACCCACTATCATGTTCAGTCTTCATTCAGGTTTCAGTAATTCCTCTCGTTCACACTGCCCTTGATCAAGCCCTACTAGGCCTCCTACACCCTCCTTGCCATCGATTTTGGATCACTTGTTGTCCTCTTGCCCCTGGGTTTGTTAACACCCACTTCCTTTCCCCAACCTCCCCCTCTCCCACGCCCCCCCCCCAACTGTTGGTCCCATTGTTTTCTCCTCCAGATTGTTTATCCCGCCTATCTTATTTAGATAGACCTGCAGAGATAATAATATGCACAAAAACAAGACAGAGCGAAACAGAGCAACAAAACAACAACAACAAAAAGTGACATAAAAGAGAAAAGTCTGTAAATAGTTCAAGGTCTGTTGACCTTTAGGAATGTTTTTCTGTCAAGTCTGATGGGGTGCCATGCCTTGGCCTCACAGTCTATTTTTGGTATTCCCTGGGATCTTCCTTGCTCCCCTTGCTGTTCTTGCATGCCCTTAGTGTTCTGCCTCAGTGTGGTGGGATCATATCTGGTACAATTCCCACACTGTGTCTCCAGTGTTATCCCGGTAGTGCTATGGGTCTGTGAGGGACATTGTGTCTCGTAGCGGGGCCGGCCCCACTGTCCTCTCTGTTGAGATAGTTATCTTTCCCTGTTAATAAACTATAACATCTGACTAAACAACCTAAAGCTTTTTATGTATTCACGTGGGCTAGATTTTCGAGAATTCCAATTGTGTGTGTGTGTGTGTGTGTGTGTGTGTTCTTGCACTGGTTTTGACAATATCAGTTCTCTTTTTTCTATTCCATTTACTTACCTCACATCTTATATTACAGATATTCTTAGATATAGGAGCTACTAAAGTAGTAGTCACTCAAATATCTTATCTACTATCAGACTCAAGAGACCAGAAATCAAATCAAGCCCATTTGAAGATGTTGTTGTTATTAGTTGCCTCTGAGTCGAGCCAATTCCAACATACAGTGAGCCAGTGTGTAGAAAGGAGGACTGCTCTATATAGTTTTCAATGCTGTGACCTTTTGGAAGCACAGCATTATACTTCTTCCAAGGTTTCTTGCCTCTGGGTGAGTGGTTTTGAACCATCAATGTTTTGGTTAGCAGTCAAGTGTTTAACCCCGTCTTCAACCCAGTGTCTCCAACTGAAGTATAACAAAGCAAGAAAAGTTATAAACTAAAATATGAAACAAGTGTTTTAATGTCATTTTTATCTTCATATAAGCCACCTACAGTATCTATAAACAATGAACTACAACAGAGCAAATATAAAGTCTTTTCAAATATATTCCACAATCTTTGGCATTAGACACAGGAGAGCAGAGTTAGCAACCTGTCCAACAGGTTGGCTGCCCTTGGTGACACCTGATCTTGATGGCACTTGTTTGATCCCAGTTGCTCAAGTTGCTTACTTTCTAATGTCTCACATAAAAGCAAGCAGAGCTACGTAGTTTTTATTTTTCAAAAATAGATAAGACTTCCCCTAAACTTATTTTTCAAGCATTGTTGTACCATCTCGTTTACTCATAAAATAGTGTAAATATTAGAATAAGAGAAATATGGAACTCTAGAGTCAAACTATTGATTGGAATGCCTTTTATTCTCCCTTTCCCTCTATTTGTGTTTACAGCATTTCCAGCTCAGCCGAAAGCTAAGTTTTAAACAGCGGCAAGGAGGGTACC
Source organism: Tenrec ecaudatus (assembly GCF_050624435.1). NCBI lineage: Eukaryota > Metazoa > Chordata > Mammalia > Afrosoricida > Tenrecidae > Tenrec > Tenrec ecaudatus. The sequence goes on along the minus strand of NC_134530.1, from coordinate 191,768,716 downwards.
ACAAAAAGCAGGGCTTTCATCTGAATTTGAATGTCAGATTCAGTAAAATATCTCTTATTTTTTCAAGTATGTACAAAGAAACTATTCTGTGTGGCATTGCTTAAGGCTTCCAAACACAAGCTGAGATCATACTCATAACTGAATGTGGAACTTAGATATGGTTGCATCCCCATCAGTATTACAAAATGAAAAAGAAAAAACAAAAACAAACCCCACCCCTGCTACGAGAGTTCATATTGCCTAGTCATGACTCATTTTCTTGGGCCATTGGTTCATTGGGCGAAAACCAGGATACTCTCAGTTTTCCCACTTTGATTCTGCACTTCATGAATCAGATCATTTTTAAGTCATTTGGAGAAGCTCAAATGTACAAATCAGGTGGACCTGCTTTCACAATGGCCACCTGTTCTTCACTAAAACTGATGCAGAAAGAAGTGAAAACAAGAGCAATCACTAGAGAGCGAGAGAACAGAAAGCACAAAACCTGAGTCTGAGAAACACTTGTCTGAAGGTCAAGGCAGGAGCACAGGAGAAAACATATCCAAGCTGTCTACTTAAGAGTTCACCCTGTTCTGGGTGGGTAATCCCTGGGCAAAGAATTATTCACATGGCTCAGATCATTTTACATAGCCACACTTAAGCTTCTGTCCTTACCCATAATTTTGCCTTAATTTTTGTTTGAAGGTATTTCATTAGTAGGGTTTCAATTGGGATATAAACACAGAATTATACCCAAAAGGTATAGAGAAGCAGCAGGGGGAAAGGAAGAATAATTTTTGAATGAGTTGTTGATCAACAACAGCCAAATCGTGATCGATGACAGCTAAATCTTAGTCAGAAAAATAAGGAGTCCTGCTAGTGCAGTGATTAGGTGCTGGGCTACTAACTGAAAGATGAGCGGTTCACGTTCACTAGCTCGCCTGGAGGGAGTGGAGCCAGTCTGCTTCTGCAAAGACTTACAGCTTTGGAAGCCCGATGAGACCGTTCTCCTCTGTTCACTTTGTGTCAGAATCTATCTGATGGCAATGGCTTTTGGATCAGAAAATAGACTCTCACCAAATCTTGATCAGAAAAAAAAAGTGACAGTTACAATGCAAAGCTCTATACTGGTTTTAAAAACTTAACATATAATTTATGTATCTATTTCACAGAAAAAATTAAGAACCAATATGAAAGAAAGAAAAAACAGGAGAGTGAGATGTTTCTATCTTCAGGAAAACACTAATCAAACAAAAATAACTTACATACACAATAGAGTTTCTTTTCTCATTTCAGAGTCTATCCATTCTATTCCCACTTAAAAGTCACCAGCAGAGCACTTTGCTATTGCTTTTCTCCAGGGTGTAGGAAGCTTAAATCTATACAATGCTAATATGATAAAAAGGGGGCTACATGTTCTTTCAATTATTTTTCTCTTTCCAATACATGGTAATAAGTTTTATAATGCTTAGCTCAGTAAAATATCAGCAATAATGATATCTGATTATTCTTAGTATCAGGAAAATACACTCAAGTCAAAGGCCTATCTTAATATCTATATCTACCTCCCTTCCTACATACTTACCTCTACCACATATGCATTCTGGCAGTGCCTTCACGTGCTCCGTGTAGAATGAAAGATGAGAGAGGAACGCTGAGCCCGTGGAACACATAATGAGTGCTGCTCAGCTAGAGAGAGCACTGTGTCTTCATTCTCAGCGTCATCAGTCCTCTATTATCAACAGCGCTTAAAGAATGGATTCTACAGTAAGACAAACAGTTTCTTGTGTCCTCCTGGGTGGAGACTTCACTTTGCAATTTGGTTTCTGATAGCTGCAAGCAGTAATGAAATTATTCCTTACAACTTAGGGCCCATCCCACCCAGGCTTGTAAAGCACTACTGCATTTCTACAGAGCAGCTGAAAGCAGGAGTGAGCAGGTTGAGCTTTAATACAAAAGGACAACTTCCCTTCAATGTGCGTGTAAGCAAATCAAGCTAACTTGTTCCCAGGAGCGGTAAAGAACCATGACCGAGCCTTTTGACCGTGGCTATCTTTACTATTTAACTCACTAGGAAGAGTGTGACCTCTCCCACCCCCACAATGGTCTGCAGAAAAATGGAAAGGGCAGTGGACCTTTTTTAGGGTCAGAACAGAATGTATGGAAACAGATGTCTATGGTCTGCTGTGACTCCCGAGATCTTCCCATCACGTTATCCTCCAACATGCAATTCATGAGGCGAAGTTGACGGGGCCCTTACAAGTACACAGAAACTCAGATGGGCCTTGGACAAATGGTTCAAACAGACCATTTTAAACTTTATCTCTTTAAAAAAAATAAACATAGGGAATATAATCATTATGGAAAGATTTGTTTACTTCCAATAAATAGGTAGAGGTCACAAGAATAGACACTTGTGCATAGGCAAAGTTTTACTAACTTATTTAAACATAAAACTGCTTCAATCTAAAGTCTCTAAACTCAATTTCAAAGAGTTTTACTTTCAGATACAAATATTCAGGATATGCCACAGTCATGTAATTATATATAATCAGCACAGTAAAAAGTACTTTTTCCTAAACTGAAAGTAATTTTTTCTGATAAATATTTTGCTATATATGTGTGTTTTGGTCAAGAGCATAGTATCAATATAGATTTAATGACCCTCCCATGGGATATCTCCTCTTAAGATTTCAATAGAATTTTATTATGTATTTGGTCTGTTCAAGCAATAATTCATAGTTACTGAAGCAACGTAATAATGTACTAAAGCCTACTTCCATTGAGTTGACTCCAACTTATAAAGACCCCATATCAGATAGAATAGAACTGCCTCTTGTGATTTCCTAACACTATCAATGTTCACAGTAGCAGTCAACCTCATCTTTTCCCCACAGAGCAGATGGTAGGTTTGAACCTCCAACCTTGAGGTTGGTAGCCCAATGCTTAGCACACAGCACCACCAGGACTCCTTAGAGCAGTGGTTCTTAACCTACATAATGCCGCAACCCTTCTAATACAGTTCCTCATGTTGTGGTGACCCCAACCATAAAATTATTTTTGTTGCTACTTCATAGCTGTAATTTTGCTGCTGTTATGGATTGGGTGACCCCGTGAAAAGGTCATTCGACAACCCTCCCCTAAGGGTCGGGACCCACAGGTTGGGAACCTCTGCCTTAGATAAAAACATCATAGGTAAAATATAAAACAGAAAGGTAGCTGGTATCATGAAAAGACCATCAAACTAAAAATCAAGAGATCAGAGTTTTCATCTCAATTCTATTCCTAAATCTGTGAGCTTGAGCAAGAATTAAAGCCTTACATCTCTATCCTTTTTGAAAATAGAAAGACCAGACTATAGAGGATCTCTAAAGTCTCTTTCAGCTGTAATTTTGAGTGAATCAATCAGTAGACGTCTCCACCTTGTCATCTATTGGTAGAGCATATTAAATGTCTGCCTTGGGCAAAAAGAACAAATCAAGTTTTCATTCGAATGCTCTCATTATTTCCTATGGATTTCCAACCTGTTGAACTTTCTGAATGACACAGACTTATTGTATGCTACTGAAATTAAAGCAAGACTGTTAAACTGCCTTCCTCCAAAAGAAGCATGCTTATTCAAATATCCTGAAGCGTATATGGAATGTACCCATTCCCAGCTATCTTTTTCCCCCATTAAGAATTTGGGGAGACATACAGAATAAGGAAACCACTTCAAATTATTAAAAGAAGTAAATTATGCAATGTGGATATTTTGCTGTAATCCTTTAAAAATTATCTGTTTCCTAGTCTTCTGCTGGATTTTATACTGAAGGGATGAGAGGTAATCTTTGCAAGTATTTTTTCCTGCGAACTTAAGAGTAATAAAAACTAACCTATTTTTAAAGTCAATAATTACAAAGACTAACAGGCATTACATTTGTGTAATTTTTACAAGCCACATTCCTCTCAAATATATATAACTTTTCTTACCTGGGGTTTGCATTTTGGAAAGTTTTTGGATGTCGTTAACATGGTCTTTCCGGCATGTCAGTCAGAAACTCAAGACACTGTATACCATCCTCGCCCGGCTCACCCAGCACTGGAGCATGCGCCCTTCCTCCCTTCCTCCCTCCCTCTCTCTCTAGCTTTCATTCCCTGTGCCTCAGACAGTTTGGAATGCAGAAAAGCCAGAGCCAATGCCAGTCAAAGCCAGTCAAACTCGATCTCTTTTCTTTTCCAGTTCTCTTGCTAGAGAGCACCAAACAATAGCCACCCTTCCTCAGTGCTCCCTTATTGTGTGTCTCTCTCACAGAACTGGGTACAGGCAGTCTATTTCTAGAGAAGCAACATGATTTACAAAGCTAAGCAATTGGTTCCTTTTCTCTCCCAAGAGGTGTAAGGGTGAATGTGTGCATCTCTGGGCTTTTAGAAGTGGTTAGTTCTAACCCATCTGCTTAAAAACTAGCCCCATCTTAGAAATGAAAAATAAAGCAAACTTTATAGAGCATTATTTTGAAAGTTATACAGAAAATTCAGATACAAACTTTTCAAAGGACCCAAACCAGGTGGATACTTTATAAACTATGTTACAAAGTACACCTTTTTAACATATCACACTAGAAACATCTTAAATATAAAGTTTCTATTTTGCTAAAACCCAGCATCCAGGTCTTAAGTGGGAACTTCATTTTAAAAATAAAAAAATAATTATTTAAATGAAGTGACTAATTTTCTACTAGATGTGATAAAATTATACATAATATCAGTGTTCTCAGTCATCATTTGATTTTGTTTTAAAATGAGTTACATTTCTAGTTGATTCCCCCCCCCTGCATTCCAAAATGGGAAAAGTAGTTAATAGATGTCATCTTCATTCTCTGTATGATGACCTAACACATTATGTGACTGCTCAGCTGTTGCTGTTGGCATGTTGGGATTGATCAATGGAAGAATTCGCTTTGAAGCAGACAGAAGTCCACTTGCCACTCAGGCAGTGGTACACAGAAGGCGGGAAAAGAATACAGTATCACATTGTTATGGACCAATTTACAAATAGTTAATGGAAGCACGTACAAATGTGTAAACCAAGTAGCTTCTAAAAGTCCATAGAAAAATTCCATTTTTTCATGAACATTTTGAAGCCACCTCATACATACACAAGGATAGACATATATATGTATGTTCTTTGTCATCCCCCCCAAGTTCCCCTTTAATCCCTTCATATCCTGCCTCATCTTCTTTGGGGATGATTCTTCTATCATTGCATTTTCCTCTGCCTTTAGTTTTGGTTTCCTAATTCTCCTTCAGGCAGAGATGAGTGGTGGGGGATGAGAGTGCACCTTAGTGGCACAACAATCAACACTTGGCTATTAACGGAAAGGTTGGTCCTTCTAAGTCAAACAGCAAAGGCTCGGTGACCTGCTTTCAGGAAAATTACAGCCAAGCCAACCCTCTGGGGCAGTTCTACTCCATAACGCATGGGATTACCATAAAGTTTTTGAATAGTGAAATAATGCCCTATTTAGAATTAAGAAAAATCGATCCCGGAACAGTTCTCAGATTTATTCTTGAATTAGAACTAACAGTAGAGGATTCTAGTCTTCAAAAAAGTATTTAAGAAGAAAAATTCACACTTGAGAAAATTATATGCATGAACCTTTTGTGTCATTTGGGAAAAGCTTGCCATTATCTATTTTTTCCCATCAGAATCAAGTGTTACTCAGCATAGCTTGCATACTGCTGTACCACAACTTATTTATCAGATGTACAGTTAACATGCATGCAAGACTTAGTGAGTTCCTGACACTTAGTATGTCCTTTGTGGCAGGCAGCTTCATCCAAATGCTACTTTTATATTTCAATGACCCTCGCACACTTTTATGAAGCTGAAGTTTTTCTCAGTACAACTCATTGCCTTTAAAGTTATCCTTTAAATCCTGATTTAAAATCAGTTTCATAGTGTGGCTTACTTTATATCCTACCCCGGAATTTATCATATTCTCCTTTGAACTATGTGTTTTGCTTTGTTTTCTTCCTTAAACCTGTTCTATTTTTGTTCCTGATAGTCACTATCATTACTTAACATTCTATTCTGCACTGATGATTAATGTCTGTTTTCCACATCAAGATATGCGATAGATGGGGCATGGGCTTTATGTTGAGCCAACCTATCTGCACAGCTCAGAACTATGTCAGACATAAAACCAAAAGATCAAATGTAATGCCATTCAGTCAGTGCTGACTCTTAGTGACCCTACAGGACAGGATAGAACTGTGCCTGTGACTTTCCGAGACTGTAACTCTTTACAGGGGTAGAAAACCCATCTTCCTCCTGCATGCCTGGCATAAGTAGGTGCTTAATACAGATGAGTGAATGGAAAGAATGGATGAAAATAATATATTTATAATTATTTTTAAATTTTTATATTTAGAGTACTTAATAATAACTTAAGAGCAGGCTCATAATTTTCATGTTTTTACATCACAGATTAGTATTATGTATGTCATGTAGTGATACAAGAACATTAGGGAATTCATTGCTGACTTTAATAGTTTCAAGTCACTAACTGAAGATGACGTAATTATAAACAGAGGGAAGAGAGCTATTTCAGCATCTACCCCATGAGGACCTACTTGATCTATATACATTGCTTTTAGGAACAATTTTTATTTTACCCTCCACATATATAAACCCGCACCATGTGGTCTGCTACTGTGACCAAGGAGATGTAGACAGATGCAATCAAAGTCTTTTCCTACAACACTCAGGAGGTCTCCAAGGTGACTAAGAGGTATATGTAACTGCTTCACCCATCAGTCATTAGCTCAAGCTAGAAAATAGCTGAAGCCACATTCATGCAGAAAATTCCTTATTGGTTATGGAAAGCTTCAAAGAATTTGATGCAATTTTGGAGCGATACATGGCATTATATAATTAAAACACTCAGTTCAACACCAATCATGTTCATTTGAACAGGGGAAGTAACTTAGGTGTTTTTATTTCTGCAAATCATCATCATATTGTAATTATAAGGTTTCCCATTTCTCTTCATGTAAACAGTTGAGTAAAGCGGTCTTGATTAGTCCACTCCATATAACTGTCATAACACTGACCTTAATGTCTGCATTATCTTGGACTATATAAAATTCCTTTTCTGTAAGTTAAAAATGCCAAATATCAGCAGATGAAATTAATAAGAACACTTAAACATTGAATGAATATCAGGACTAGATTCTCTGAAAGATCTCTTCAAGTTCTAGGATCTCAGGATCTTATAATTAAAACAAAAAACAGCATAAATCAATTTTAATGTTTGACTGCCAGCTTTGCAAATGATGGCCCTTCTATTATTATGCACCACCATATCATTCTATACTTTTCCACATTGAAAATGATCGTAATCACAATTGAGTTATTGAATACCTATTTGGTCCTTATCCTGAAGGATGTAAGCTCAGTGGCTAGGACTACCTACACCTGCCCCATTCCCTACAGTATCCTGAGGATACTGTATAGTATTTGGCACAAATTAAGCACTTGGCTTGAAAACATGTATAAGTGACTCCTGAGAGCTATATTTAGGTGAGATTCCAAACACAGTAACAATGAGTGTTGGTTCTGGAAAATATTTTTAGTTATGAGTCAATCAAATAATGTATACTCTCAAGTTTAATGAATGTAAATTGCATATTTTCCAGTCATTAAAGTGATTCTGGAATTTTGACTTTGGCACAAGTGTAAAAGGCAATGTAGCAACTATGAAGAAACTCTGAAACCAAAAATGGTAGCTGCAAAAAACTGAAAAGTACTTGCACATCCATTTTATTTCTTGTCAGATGAACCGACAACTCTATCTTTTCCTCTCCCAAACAGAATCACATTGCAATAGCTCTCAGGCTGCAGTGCACAGCCTGTACTTACATATGTGCCCTTCTGTACAACTGATCATCATAAACACAACCTCTTCTTACAGGAGAATTTCTTTTAATGTCTCCTCATAAACCAGATTGTCCTTCTGATACTGTGGTCTTCCCACTGAATTCTTTGTAGACTACATATTAGAAAAGGAAATCATTGTTCACAATTGGACAAACACCAAAGTCACCCACTTGTTTGGATATGCCACAACTTTTTGTTTAAATTCATTGGTCTATGATGGATTTTTGACATAAAACACACACACACACACACACACACACACACACACACACACACACACACACCCATTCTGTTCCGGTAAAAAGGCAATCTAAGGATCAGAAGACCTATTATTCATCCAGCTAGCAGAGTGCACACACAGTTCTTTAGAAAAGGCATATCTATGCAAATAGCCACTGGGCCAGCCTCACCCTGCTTTTCACTTTGGGCTAAGCATTCCAGTTTTACCTTGCTGCTCCAGCAATGAAGATTTTGTTTCTACACTCCCTTCCCTCAAATGGCAACTGGCAAAGAGGAAAGGATTATTTATACTCAGTAGGTAAAATTAAAGACTAGTCACCTTTCTGAGTACTCAGCCTCTCGTGTAAAAAAGACTGTATTCAAAGAAAAATTAGCATAACCTAAGAGGCACAATCCAAACACTCCTTCTCTAGTCCTATTTCAACTGTATGAGTAAGAATATACCACAGGAACAAAAGCAATACTTTGATTTTTATGAAAAAAAATAATAATGAAACAAAAAGAAATCAAGAGAACATTTGAGTCGTGTTGACAATCATTGGTATCACTTCTGTTTGTGCGCAAGATACCAAGAACATACCTGTGATCCTGACTCTCTTCATTTAAAAAGTTAAAAAACTGTGCTCTAATAGGCCTTCAAAAACTCATTTTCTTCAGTGGTTTTAAAAAAATTGTAATTATCTGTTAGGCTTGTTGGTTTCTTATTAAGCTAATCTACAGGCATAACTGAGACATTTATCTACCTTACCAACCAGTTTCAGTATAAATGACAGTTATTCGGCATTTGTTTGGGGTTTGATTTTTAAACAATACGAGAACTGGGGCTACTATTTAATCTTACTGTGCCGTAAAAGCTGTGCTTTTTCGAGAAAGCACAGATTTTATGGTACAGCCAGTCTCGCATTCGACGGCTTTGGAAACATGCCGTACTATATAATTCAAAATCACTCCAGGCACCCTACTTATTAGACACTGACTGGTATCGCATGGCAATTTTTTTCCTTATAGAAAAACTGGGGAGAAAGTGGGAGGGAAAATATAGGGAAAGTGGCAAAGAGAAATAAACTGACATTTGATGAGCACTTACTATTTGCCTGGAGTCATGGTAGTATATTGGGTTAAACACTGGGCTGCTGACCATAAGATCAGGAATTCAAGCCCACCAGTTACTCTACGGCAGAAAGATGAGGTTATGTGCTCCTGTAAAGATTTACAGCCTTAGGAACCCTAGGGAGCAGTGGAGTAGAATCAACTTGATGGCAGTGGGTGCATGGGAACTATGTGTTCGTATTGTTAGGAAACTTACATTTTACATTTTATTTTTCAAGACTATGAAGAAATAAGGGAACCACATGGTGGCTAAAGAGGACAGCTACTAACCAAAATGTTGGTGGTTTGAATCCATCACCCACTCCACGGTAATGACTTAAAAACTTGGAAACCCTTTGACAGTTCTAGCCTGATCTATAGGGTTGTTAATGATTGGAATCAACTCCTTGGGTTTGGGGAATTAAAGAGTACCTCTCATGCTAATTTTGTACAAAGGCTGTTTTCTTATTACACACTATTTTTCTACGGCACTATAAACATGGTGAAAGAAATCAGTAGTAATTAACTGTCATTACTCACACCAAATGATCTGATGGGTCTGGGTAAGGTCAGGGAAGACACTGATCAAGTTAATATGACTCAGCTGTGGTTGTGCAAAAGGGTTAATTGTAATTGCCATCCTTCTGGGTATAAAATCAGCCACTTCAGAAAAAGAACTCAAGGATCTCACTACCAGTGAGAGAGAAAAGCCACATCTATGTAGCACAGCATTTGGACCCTGACATCCTTGTGCACTGAACCTCCTTGATTCAGCAGACAGCTTTGACACCAGAGTGGCAGAGCAGCAGAACCAGAACCAGGACACAGAGCAAGAGACAGTGAAGACTTACAGTCCATAGCACAAGAAAAGCTTGGGTGCTTTTGGACAGAATGGTACCTCTGGGCACTTACATCGGAGGAGGTGGGTTTGCAGTTCATGGAGCTACAGTCTAATACCTTCAGTTTGAGGCTTAGAATGTAGTGGTATGTACTTTGGGTATTTATTGGCAGCTCTAATGAACTTTGTTTCAAAGCTCATATTAGCTTTGAAATACTGTCTAGCAGGACGGAATTCAGGCCAAGTGGTTGAGAGCCAAAAAGATTCCTTCCTGTGAGCACGGCCAAGAATAAACAACCTTATCTTGAGCATTTCATCCTTGAATTGTAACCTGCTAATTTCTCTAATAAACTCAGTAACAGTGAACATCATCAGTGAGTTCAGTGTGGCCACTGCAATAAATTACTGAACTCAGTCACAAAAGTAGAGTGCTGTGGGAGGGATTCAAGTCAGCATCAAGACCATGGCAGTGAGTTTGGTTTTAGTTTGGTGGAAGGGATGGTTGGTGCCAGAATAGGATAAAAAGGGCTAGAGGGAGGAGACATGTCTGCCTTGTAGCAATCAGACTTAGGAGCCAGAGGAGGTCAGAGGTGTCCCACACCTATCTCTCTACTTGTACTTTTATACTTTATTTGATCAGCTTTAGACATTATATATTGATACTCTATTGTAAAAGAGACCTGTTATCTCTTTTAATTCTTTTCCATTCTAACCTCTCTTTTCATCATCATCTCTCATTTCAAGATCTTTAATTACATCTGTAAAATTCCCCTTTTCCAAATTAGATCAACTTAACAAATCTCAGGGTTAGGATATGAACATGTCACTGAACTAGGAATATATCTTGTCATTCCCATTGGATTTTCTACTGTATATTTGTACCAGAGTTTGCTGAAGAATTTTCCTTGCTGCTTTTTTGTATGTATAAGGGTCCTTAAGATTGTCTTCCTGCCAATTATGCTTTTAGACTCAACAAGAGACTATGCTGTTACTAATTACAAAGTCTCCCTGATATGTCAATGGTTTTATGATTTCTAAGATTTTTATTTGAAAAGACTTTCTAGCCTCAAGAATGTTTCTTCCAATTTAAAATGGATACTAGAAAATACTGTACTTTAAAAAAGCTATTCTAGAATCCATCAATGACAATAAAAGTGTGCATATATTCATATTGGATTTCTTCAAAGAAGCTATTGATTTTTTAAGTTCCATTCTAAGTAGAGAACCTAAGAAAAGCTTAACTAGAATTGGCCTATTCTATTTATCTAGACATCAAACTTATCTGTCAATAAGGACCTTACAATATTTACATGTTGTTTTAGAGATAATGCCATAGTTTGATTGTCTCAAGAATTTTAGTTTAGAGATAATGCCATAGTTTGATTGTCTCAAGAAGAGCCATTACAAAGTATATTATCCCAAATCCCATAAGAGAAAAGGCAAAAGATGGACAAGAGGAGAAAAGGGGGCAGGGCATAGCCAGGAAAAGGCAACTCATCTTTTCCCTCCTGAGAGAGAACCTTTTACAACAATCACCCATTCTGAAACAGCTAGCATAAATTTAAAGTCAAGTAACTTTTCTTTGGAAACCCCATTGATGAATCTGACTTACTGACAATGTATAAGAGGGAGATAGATTTCTGTTAATGAAACTCTGTATCTATCTATTCCTTGATAGCAACAGACACAACATACCTTTGTGTGCTCTGTGGTTCATTTACATTGTGGAAATGAAAAAACCAGCCATTTATAAAAAAGGGCATATTAGATTCTTGCAGAATCTAATTTTCCCTTAAATTGCTATGTCAATTAATGATGATGATAGTCCTCTACCTGAATGTACTGCTTCAATATAATTATAACCCAAACCAAATGCTCACTGCCATCTAGTCAATTCCAACTCATAGTGATCCTACAGGACACAGTAAAACTGCCCCTGTTGATTTCCAAGACTAAATCTCTAGGAGGCTGGAAAGCCACACGTTTTTCCCTTGGAGCAGCTAGTATTCAAACTGCTGACCTTAAGGTTAACAGTCCAACACATAACCCACGACATCACCAAGGATCCTTACAGAGCAATTATTGCTAAGCTTTGGGAAAACTAAAGAATGTGATTTTCAGACCTCCCATCTCCTGCGGTGACAACGTGGTGATGGCGCTGTCTGGTCCCGTCTGTGTGCTGCAAGCCTGGGATTCTACAGAGGAGCAACCAGGGCGCCAGGTAACTCTAACCTTGAGCCCAGGGCAGTCTGTGCTCCAGCCACTCTCTATCCAGAAATGGGCCAAGTATCTTGGCACCTCCGGAACTCGGCTTACCGGCTGCCCTCCTTTCCCTGCAGGTTTCTTTGGTTGGATTGCCCACTGCGCGGCCCCCAGAAGCCCAAGACCCACACGGAGTCAGAGGCGGTCCCGCCAATGCCAGTGGAGAGCCCACTGGTGAACTCCAGGGAACCGGAGCAGGATGCTCCAAGCACTGAGGACAAGAGTGAAGTACCACCCACGGAATGCTTCCAGAAGTTGCACCAGCAGCCACTTGAGGCTGGTGTCAGCTTCTTTGAGGACCCGCTGACACGTGGATTCAGGAGTCTTGGTCCCCAGGCCCAGGCGCCACCATCCTTCACTCGCAGCCTCTCTGACTCAGACCCTCTGCTCTCGAGTCCGATGGCGGACCTGGGACCTGTGCTGCGCATGCCTGTAGGAGATAGGTGGGCCTGTCTGCCCCTGTGAAACCATTTCGGACTTTCAGCTGCACCTGGTCCTGATGCTGCCTCCCTCAGCCCCTGTTCCTGCCTGCTTCTTACGATTCTGCCTGACTAGGGCCAGGGAGGCTCTCGCCCTGTGAGCTGCCAGGTTTTCACCAACTTCGGAACCATGAGAGTCTGCACCCACAGGACTGCCCTCTACCTGGGAACATTCAATGCACCTTTCCTTGCCATCTGCCTGCAGATACTTCAGTTTGAAGACGCCACGTTGATCTTCGGATTAGGGACCTATGTAGTTGGACTGGATTGGGATGCCTTCTTATTCGTCGGTTTTAATAAATCACTTTGCGGTGGGGGGGGTGTTCTTACAGCTTTTATCACAATCCAGACATCAATTGTATCAAGCACATTGTACAGATGTTGCCATCATCATTTCCAAAACATTCTTTCTCCTTGAGCCCTTGGTATCAGCTATTTTTTTCCCCCTCCCTCCCTGGCCCTTCCACCCTCGTGAACCCTTGATAATTTATAAATTATTTTTCACCAAAAAAACAACTAAACAATGCATAATTCAAATTTTAATTTACTAATCAAGGAAATTCAGAGTAACAAGTTTAGTTTTGAAAGCTCATCCTTAATAGCATCACGCTTTATCACTGATGATAAAAACTATAAAAAGTAAAAAACTCACTGCTCTCATCATGTCAATTCCAACTCATAGTGACCCCATAGGATAGGATAGAACTGCCTCGGTGGGTTTCTAAGATGATAACTCTTTATGAAGGGAAAACACCACATCTTCCTCCTGCAGAGCAGCTGGTGGTTTCAAACTGTTGATCTAGAGGCCAGCAGCCCAACACTTAAATGCGCCTCCACCAGGGTTCCAGACCAACACTATGAGGAGGGGGAAAACATTTACCTCTTCTGTATTCTACTTGCAGTTTCTTTTCTAGAAGTCTATTTACTTAGCATTTTTAGCGTTTAGTGGTTACTCTTAAGATTTTTTAAATTCAATTGTTAACTGCACTGCTAATGAAGATATGCCTTAAATGTAATGTTTTCCCTCCCTCTCTCATTTTCAGTCAGTCTACTGTATTTTTTCATTGGCTCCCTCCCTATCTCATCTGGTTCCTAATGAACATATCTTACTTTAAAGGCTAATTACAAAATTTGTTTAAATATTCTATTTGACTCTTTGATGGTACTACTTTGATTAAAGCAGAGGTTCTCAACCTGTGGGTCACGACCCCTTTGGGGGGATGTGTGTTGAATGTCCCTTTCACAGGGGTCACCTAAGACCATCGGAAAACATGTATTTCCAATGGTCTTAGGAACAAAGACACCTTTCCTCTCATCTCCAGGCAGGTCCCTCACATGCAGATATGCCCACATACGAGTATCCCGAGAGAAGACTGTTACCCATGCTACACCATGTTTCAAGACAAAATTTCATTGATTTATAATTAGAAATAAATATTCACAATATATAATTACATATTGTTTTTGTGATTAATCACTGTCTTAATTATGTCCCATTTATGACCATGAAAATAAATCCTGCATATCAGATATTTATATGGCAATTCATAACAGTAGCAAAATTAGTTATAAAGTAGCAATGAAAATAATTTTATGGTTGGGGGTCACCACAACATGAGGAACTGTATTAAAAGGTCACAACATTGGGAAGGTTGAGAGCCACTGGATTAAAGTAAAGGGGGAAATCATCAAAAGTTTTTAATTGGAAAAATATAGTGCTCTTTTTCTTTATCAGTTTTTTTCATTGTGTCTCTTTTGCATATGTCTTTCCTATTCTTTGAATCCATGTGCTTCCAAACTAGTCTCTTCCCATGTTACTCTCTATATATTCTAGAATGTCGACATAACACAATGTCGACATAACACAAATGTCGACATAACACAAATAATTAACTTCATAAGCAGGAAAAAAGTGAAATGGAGGAAATTTTCTTGTTGTGCTATATCAAAAAATGTTAACTTTAAAGGAAAAAGAAAAATATCAGAAGACGAATTGAAAAATACACTGCAAGCTTTGGAGAAAATGAAATATCCAGAACAATCCCACGAACTCAGTAGCTTTATTAGAAATGGAGAGGGGGCTTTCCCTATAAACACCATTACTATTGAGATCAGCTGGCAGACGAGCGCCGAGAGGTCAGAACAAAACTGGAACTTCATCCCTGGACACAGCTCCGGTCTATTCTGCACACACACCAAACACGGGTTTCTACGAATCAGACTTGAGATTCCTACCGTCTGAAATGTACATTCAAATCTTTGGTAAATCTCTCCCCTCTGCCCCCAACAAAAGAAGCAATTCCACTAAGCAATGTTTAGCTAATTTTACTCAACTTATCTGAATTATATCCTTTTCCTAATTGTTCAGAAAAGGTTCTATGGCAACCAAAGGTCAAGTCTCAAAAGCATACCTCAGGGCAGATTATAAACAGCCTGCCCCCATCCTTCTTCCTTTTTTTCCCCTTCTCCTTCCTTGACTACTCAACAGTCTGGTGAACTATGATTGTATTTTAGAAGAAAGGAATTTGCTTAAACTGTACATGTTAAGATGGAAAAAAGTCAAATGAGTAAAATCATGAAATATAGAATTGGAGGCTTTTTCCTAAGATGTCACATCTGAAATTTTTTATCAGGTTCATTTAAACCTGTCCAAGAAAAAAGAGAAACATAATCACTACTAATTATCTCTCCCTGGGTTCCATGATTTTATAAGAAATGGAGAGGAGTGAAATTTGTCTCTAATTAGAGTTTATGTTGTTAGTCCTGCATTCCTTTTTCAAATCAAAGTACATCATCAGATAAGGATGCTGATGCTCCAGGTTGATGAGCATCACAAGAGTTAGACTCTGGAACCAGGTTAGGCATCTTGAAAATTTCTACCTCTGCCCGGCACGCACTGCCTTTCACATAGGCAGTCTTTCTAGAATTCTATTGACAGAGGTCTGTTTCCTCTTCTAAAGGCGTAAACTCTCTGTAAATTAAATTGTAAATCTGCTTCTGTGATTTTGATATATTAATCTCTTAATAAGTATGCTAGTCTGGGTGCACTAGAGAAACAAATCCATGGATGCACATATGTGTATAAGAAAAAGATTTAAATTCCACTTTCCTCTAGTTCCTAAATGCTTGCTTCCTCCCCACCCACCACTATCATGAACTCAATTCTACCTTGCAAGTCTGGCTAGACCAGAGGATGTACACTGGTACAGGTTGGAAAGGGGGAACCGATTACAAGGATCTACATATAACCTCCTCTCTGGGGGGTGGACAACAGAAAAGTGGGTGAAGGAAGACGTCAGACAGGGCAAGATATGACAAAATAATAATTTATAAATTATCAAGGCTTCATGAGGGAGGGGGGAACGGGAGGGAGGGAAAAATGTGGACCTGATGCCAAGGGCTTAAGTGGAGAGCAAACATTTTGAGAATGATGAGGGCAATGAATGTACAAATGTGCTTTACACAACTGATGTATGTATGGATTGTAATAAGAATTGTATGAGCCCCTAATAAAAATAAAATATCAGAATCTTAAAAAAAAAGATTTATATACAAGAGCAATTAAACATTGAGAAAGCAATGCCAGTCCAAGTCCCTAAGTCCAATATTAGCCCATAGTCTGATACCAATCTATAAGTCCTCTGGAGACTCACGACACACATGCAAAGATGCCAAATGCAGGACGATCACAGGCCAGTGGGTTGGATCCAGTGGTGTTGTAAGCACCTCAGCACTGGCAGGGGGTCTCTAAGTATCTACTCCAGCTTCAGAGGTCTGGTTGCATCAGGGTAGGTCCATGTGGCTTCTCCAACTTTGGGCACTAGCATAGTTCCAAAAGTCATGTCAGCTGCAATGTCTCCCAGGGAGTAGCAGAGAGAGAAGTATCTTCTGTCTCCAAGGAGGAAGTACAGGATTTCCCAGAATCCTCAGGAGAAAGCCATGCCCACACAGAGGCCTCATTGAGTACGATCTGATTGACAAGCTAGACTCCACCCCTACACTCTTTATCCTCAAATCGACAAACGATTATATATCTACCACAATAAGCTAAACTTCAACAATAGTGTAAAATTTATGCTATCAACTTGAAATGTAGTAAAAATGACAAAATGGTAATTTTTGTCATTAAAATAACCTATTTTCTTATCTGTATTTTCATTCCATATAGAAATATTAAAGTATTTAACGAAAGCTATTTTCTAGTAACCCAGTCCTAGTAAGTACGACTATTATGTGCACTAATGCCCTAACACAACTAGGATACTGAAACTGACAAGAATAGAACCAGTCACATTCACCTCTGTGGCCTGTTAACTGGAACAACTGAACTATTTTGTACTTATCAAAACCAACAGTTTTGCCTATAAAACTGTTTATTGTACTTGTGGTTTTACAATGATATGTATTGATTCTTTAATTATATTTGCAAACTATTTCTCTGAAGCAATTCGGCTCTTTCTCCCTCTCTAAATCTAAGATCATTTTCACTCTAAAATGTTTACTTGAAAGAGTGAAGCCAGCTTTTATTAATGTGTCTTATCATTATCAGTCATTTACTCCACATCACTCACTCAATTCACAACTAAAATAGCCTGCTGGTAGCTGTTGTGATCCCATAACAAATAAGGTACAGTCATGTCATCCAAGAGATTCCAACCTAGTAGAGAAGTTCATACCAACATTGTACTGAAAACTAAAGGAATACACCCGATATTAGAAGTGTGAACAGTGTTATTTGCCACAGATAAACACTGATTAATTCAAAAAGTAGAATGAAGAAAAAATCTGCTGCGAAGTGATTGATCTAATTTGGCCCTCAACATGTATGGGGTTTCCATATATAGCTAGGAGGAGGAGAGGTGAAGAGGAAGAACAGAAAGTGGAGGGTCGAATGTGAGCAAACACTGATGTATATGAGAATGCCCGAAGTATCCCTATAAGGCTTAGACTCAGAGTACCTGTAACAGGTATGAAAAGATGGTATTAGAAAATCACATCTAGGTCAGAATTGAAGATATTTTTATTGCCATTAAAAATTCAGGCCTCACCCTATAGATAATGAAGCTTAAGTGAAGATATCTATAGAGAGAAAACATTATGATTCAGTTAGTGCTTCATGAAGATATTTCTAAACAATCTGAAATGAGTTATATTTATTTAGTTGTGAGTTGATCACTGGCAAATCTGGAGTCTAACGTAAAAATGATGTCATGGACACAGTATTTTTTGAGTATTCCTTCAGCAATTTAACAGAAGCAAGAGGAGAAAAAACCAACCAACCATATGTAACAAACCTCAGTAATACATAGAGGTGATTCTGGGTGGTAGTAGGGGTTAGCTGATTTTCACTGATAGACTTCATAGAAAACTGCTTGGTCCTGCACTAACAATTGTTGCTATATTTCTTTCTATTGCTGTAGCTACTGTGTCAGCTCATCTCCATGATAGTCTTCCTCTGTCATGCTGATCCTCTGCATTACCAAGCACGGATATTTTTCCCCAGAATCTGGTCCCTCCCCAATAATAGGCCCGGAGTACATGAGACCAAGTCTTGCCATTCTCGCTTCTAAGGGGCATTCTGGATATATTTCTTCTGAGACAGATTTGTTGGTTCTTCTGGCAATCCACAATACATTCCATACTTTGTCAATACCATAATTCAAATTCATTGGTTCTTTGGTCTTCCTTATTCGAATAGTGTGCAGCTTTCACATGCATATGAGGTGAGTGACAATAGTATGGCACACCTTAGTCTTCCAAGTGACATCTTTGCTTTTGACCGCTTTAAAGAAGTGTTTTGAAGCATACTCACCCAATGGAATCTGCACTTGGTTTTTGACCGCAGTTTTCATGGCTGTGGATTTTGTAGGCATAAGTAAAATGAAATTCTTGACAATTGCGATCTTTTCTCCATTTATCATGGTGTTGCTTACTGGTCCAGTTCTAAGGATTTTTGTTTACATTGATTTGCTATCCACGGTGAAGGTGGTAGTCTGTGATCTTCATTAGTACGTGCTTTAAGTCCTCTTACTTTTCCGGTTGTGTCATCTTCATATCATTGGGTGTTAATGAGTCTTCCTCCATTTCTAGCCCAGCTTCTCAGATTACTGACTCAGCATACAGATTGAATAGGCATGGCAAAAGGTCAAAATTTTGAACCCACAACTTTCACTTGGCCCATGTACAGATTTCACATGAGCACAATTAAGTGTCTGGAATGCCCATTCTTTATGATGCGATGCATAAGTGTTATGATCCACACAGTCTAATGCCTTTCCATAGTTAAGAAAGCACAGGTAATCGTCTTTATGGTATTCTTTGCTTTCAGTCACAATCTGACACCAGCAATGAAATGCACTCCTATCATGTCCTCTTCGGAGGCTTTAACTTATGACAATCCCCAGTGGATGTACTGCTACAGCCATTTAAAAATTATCTTCAGTAAAATTTTACTCCTATATGATATTTCTAAATCATTTCTTCATTCTGTTAGATCACTTTTCTTGGGAAAGACCACAAATATGGATCTCTTCCTGTTGGCCAGGGAGGTGGCTGCCTTCTGAATTTCTTAGCATAATCAAGGGAGCGCTTTCAATTTGCTAGAACTTCTCAACTGGTAATCAGTCAATTCCTGGAGCCTTATTTTCCATCAATACCTTTAATGCAGCTGGGACTGGTTAGTTCCTCCTGAAACGGCTGCATCTTGATCAATTCTTTTTATTACAACTGTTTATTCTCCCATCTTCTTTTGATGCTTCCTGCATCATTCAATAGTCTCCCCATAGAATCTTTTAATATTGAAATTTGAGGCCTGAGTTTTTTCTTTTTAGTAACAATTTTATTGGCATATAATCCACAAATTATATAATAGTTCAATATATTATGAAGAGTTGTAAAATTATCAGCACAATCCATTTTAGAACATTTTCTTCATTCTTGTACTCATTAGCTCCTCATTTCCGCTAACCTCCTCTGCCATACCCCCAAGGAACTATTAATCCAGTTACTGTCACTATAGATTCACTATCCTTGATTTCATACACAAAAAAGCATTTTAAAAAGAGAGCAACAAAAAAGAAAATGAAAAACTAACACCAATAACAAAGTAAAAACCTCAATCAAAAAGAAAACAGAAATTAAAAACTACAACAAAATTTAAACAAGTCAAAATGATAAGGTGTTGCATTTTAACTATCTGCATCTGTATTGGTTCACTTTCCATGGCATTCTGCATGATAACAAAGCTCTTCACCTCTAGGTCTATGGTCAGAGGAAATTTACCAGAGGCTTAATCCATATGTATTTCTCCTTCACTTTGTTTATTAACTAAAACAACTTTATAATGAGACAGAAGGGAGATGGTAAGATACTACATTTTAACTTAACTCTGTCTGCTACAATTGGTTTCAGATTGCTGTCTGAAAAGCCATGTGTATGTACTCTTCCCATTTGGTTTTCTCAAGTCTTCGCACATTTCTTCATCATACTTTACTCTGCCTTCTTGAACTCCTTTTGAAATCTGTGCAGCACTTTTGCTTCCTCATTTCTACCATTCATCTTAGCTGCTGTAAGTTCAAGAGCAAGTTGCAGAATCTCTTCTCATTTTTTTGGGTCATTTCTTCCTGTATGATGTCCTCAGTGTCATTTCACAACTCCTTTGGTATTTGAAGATCAATGTTCAATACATCCAATCTATTACTGAGAGGATCTCTAAATTCAGGTTGGATATGATCAAGGTAATTCTTTGGTTCTCGTGGACTTTACTTTTCCTCCACTTAAACATGAATTTGAATATGAGTTGTAGGGCAGCCCCTTGTTTTAACTGATGATATTAAACTTTTCTTATCATCTCTTTCCACATATGTAGTTGATTTGATTTCTATCTGGCAAATCTATCTGGCAGTTACTGTTTGTGTTGTCAAAAAAAGGTGATTTCTCATTTGTCTTGAAAAATTATATCATGCACTCTCCTTCACTAAAGTCATTATTTTGCAACTGCCAATTATTTTTTCTAATTTTCAAATAATCAGCAATAATTACTTATGAATCTAAATTGCCTGTTTGACCCATTTCAGACTGAAGAAATTGGTAGCATTTTCATCTTTGGCATAGTGACTGATGAGTAAATTTGAATAATAGTAATATTACCTGGTCTTTCTTATAAGCATGAGTATTATTCTATAGATGACAACAGTGTATATCAGGATAGATCTTCAAATCCTCTTTTTATCAATGAATTCCCTTTCAATCTGCCAGCTAGCATAGTAGACTATGTCCACATTGCTAGTATGAATTCATTTTAGCTCACTAATGCCTACAGTATGAATCTTCAAGTATTCTATTTCATTTGAGATCATTTTCAATATTCCTCATTCATGCTTCAAACATTCTTTTTGTTCATGCAAATATGTTTTCATTCATTCATTAAACTGGGATATATAAAGTCTAGATTCACTACTGGCATGGAAGGGTTTCTTTAAAAAATATCATTTTATTTGGGGCTCATATGACTCTTATCACAATGCATACATCCACTGTATCAAGTACATTTGTACATCTGTTGCCCTCATCATTCTCAAAACATTTGCTTTGTAGTTGAGTCCTTGGTATCAGCTACTCATTTTTACCCTCCTTCCCTGCTCCCCCGCATACTTCATACATTCTGTGGTCTAATTATTAATTGATGTTTACAGCTATCTATCTCTTCTCATTTTGAATCATGCCACGTCAGAATTTTTTAAAACCACAAATCACAGTACGCAATTCAAATATATTTCTGTAATGCTTTTCTCCATTACTTAACAATGTAACTTGGAGTTTCATATTAATACCCGTGAAGCCAACTTTTTCTTCTTAATAGGTGCACTGCCACCCCACCCCACCCCAAAATCAACCATTGGAAATCTATGGTGTGCAGTTCTACTCTGGTGGCAACTGATTGCTGTCAGTCATGCATTATATGGACTACTCATGTCATTTCTTTAAGTAATCGCTTCTTACTGGCTATTAAGGCTGTTTTTGTTCCTTTGCTATTACGAGCAATGATGCAATGATGTGAGATCTGTAGGATAAATCTAGACGTAGACTGCTCCTAGGGCAACGGGGATGGCTATTCTGCCAAAATGAATCTTACAGAAGCTGCCCTCTGTAGAGGCAATTTAGCATTAATGAACTAGAATGCTTGTTTCCTCCTATCCTCTTTAGCACAGGCATTTTTATATTTGCTAATAATCTTGTGGTAAAAATTGGTGGCACATTATAATTTTAATTTGCTTTTATCTGGTTATAAATGAAGTACAGTCTTTTTCTGATGTTTAAATGCCATTTTAATTTTCTTTCCTGTGAACTGCATATGCCCTTTCCCAGATCTTTATATTCAAAGTTTCAATCAGCTAATGCGTGCGCAGCGTCGAGTCTAATGGTATGACAAGGCCAGCTAGAGACAGCAATCCTTTTCCCTACTCTTTTTACTCGCGGTTCTTTCCCCATAAGGACCTGCTTTTGTCTTTCTGAGCTAATTCTTTTTGAACTAAAAAATTCTAAGCTCACTATCATTGAGTCAATGCTGACACAGAGCAACCCTTTAAGACAGAGTACCACACTGCTTCTGTGAATTCCTGAGACTGTAACTTTTTACAGGAATAGAAAGCCCCATGTTTCTCCTACAGAACAACTAGTGGTTTCAAACTGCTGACTTTGCAGTTAGCAGCTCAATGTGTAACCACTATGCCACCAGGGCTCCTAATTCTTTTGGATGTTCCTATCACATATCTAAATAGTATGACTGTGCCAATACTTTTTTAAAAAAAATCCATCTTATACATTATTTATTGGTTTTCTACTATGGAAGATGAAGATTTGGCTCTTTCCTCCCCCATCTCCATCCCAGTACTAACTATGCATACACACTTCCTATTCTCTCACCCTCCCTACATAGTCACAGAGTAATTTTGGTAGGGATAAGCAAAATTATGACTATGAATGCTATTTAGAGTCCAGCCACTTATCGCTTCTCGGCCTTTTGGCTAAGATCAAGTGTAGAATTCAGCCACTTAACAAATCTACATAAAGTACTGCATAATGCTCCAGAGTATGCAGCATCTGAAAGGAAGCCTATGGAACCAAATGAGGTATTTCCACTCGGTCCTATATGGATGCTAGGGGTTGGAGTCAACTTGATGGTAAACATCACCACAAACGGTTATCTTTCGAAAAAGATATGGTAGTATTGCTTCAAGTGAGAATCAACTTGACAACAATAGATTTGTTTGATTTGGATTTTAAATAGCAATAATGTGTAAAGGAGAAATGTGGGTAATGAAGATTTATTATCAAAATAAACATGGGTTTTCAGTTTATCAAAAGGCAGAATTAAAACTGATGACAATGTTTATGTATGTGAAATTGATTAATAAGTAAACTAATAAAGAGTTCTACAAAACAGGCAGTAAACTTGGGGAGAATTTATTATAATAAATTAAAAAGACATAGAAATGTAAGTAAATGAATAATCAAGCAGCAATTACAGGAGATACCGAAAACATAGAGACATAGAGGACATCAAGAATGTTTATACACAGCACTCTGGGTATAAGACACTTTATATATAAATCCATTTAATTTTTATTAAATCCATGAGGTAGATACAATTATTAAAACCATTTCACGGGTAAGGAATCTGAGGCACAGCGAGGTTAAATAACTTGCCTTTAAAACAGTAAGTGGCAAAGGTTGGACCTGAACTCAGCTAGAATCACAGTGAAACATGGGCTTCCTTCTCACTTTCCCCTGCTCTGGGACTTCTGGAGCAAAATTGCTAACACCCGACACAAAACCAGGTCCCCTGCACATTGCCATTCGGTGGGATGTGACAGCACAGAGTAGAACTGCTCTATAGAGTAGACTGCGAATCCTTAGGAAACCAAACTGCACCATCTTTCCCCTTTAGAGCAGCTGGTGGGTTCAAACCACCAGTATTTTGTTTAATAGCCAAACACTTTAACCACGGTGACGCCAGGACTCCTTTTAACTCTGGGAACAACACAAATGACTATGTGAATTAGAAAAAGGAAACCTGTATTTAAGACCCTTTATTGCCATCTACTGGATATATATGAAATAACTATAAATCAAAACCAAGATGCGTAGCAACCCTCTAGGGCAGGGTAGAACTACCCCTGTAGGTTTCCCAGACTCTGTTACATTAGTACAAAGCCTCATCTTTCTCCAGTGGAGGGGCTGATGGTTGCAAACTGCTGGCTCTGCAGTGAGCAATCCAATGCAGAACCTCTCCTCCAGAATCAGGAAGACATCAATGACACCCTTAATTGGACAGAACCCTTGTAGCAGAGTAGGTTACACACTGGGTTGGCGGCTAACCAAAGGTAAGCATTTCAAATCCACCAGGAAATCAGAAGGGCAAAAACGAGACTACCTGCTCCCATAAAGATTTAGTGTCTCGGAAATCCCCAGGGCTAGTCTCCTGTCTTAGAGGGCTGCTTCAAGTTAGAATTAACTCAGTGGTAATGTTGTCTTGAGGGACAAAAGAGTGGATGAGGTATCCAAATTTCCACTTCCAGGTGGTCGGATTGAAAGACTTAGAACTGATATACCACAGAAAAAAACAACTGCTATTCAAAACCTATCTCAAAAAAATTGAAATTAGCTTTGATAGGTTAGCTTGAGACCTTAGTAAGCATCATTTAAAAATTTATTTATGCTGTTTTTGAGCTATAAATAACTACCTTCCAAAAGAAATGTAGGAATGTGTTAAAAGGTAACTGATACTTCAGCATTTATTTGGCTAGTAGATGGCAGGTTCTTCTCTGTACTGGACAAACCTGGTTCAACTGGGCTGGCAATCAAGTCAGTTCTTTGTTAATGCTTGTTTTGAAAATGTGAGTGTCTTATTGGAACTGGTATTCTAGGAAACAAACTGCACCTAACACATTGTTCCTTCTGGCGTATGCAGGGTAAATATGAGGAGAACAAAGAAAACTGCACCAGATGAACTGAATCAGAGATGAGTACACAAAACACCTATACGGACCATCCAACAGACACCTCACTTTTCTTCACATGTCATGAGCCACACCAACCACTGCTGGCCTAAAACACTGTCTGATTTCAGAGCACCCTTTTTTCACCACTTCATAGCAACTTATGGATGGAACATCACCTTTCCAACTAACAGGTAAGCGTCCGGTCTTCTTCAAGGTAGGACTATGCTTATTGTAGTACTTCTGTGTTTCTCAAGCAGTTGACACATTTTCACTCCCTCTTATCTTTTCTGTGTGTCACTGATCCGAGCTCTTGAGTGCAGAGCCCTAACACCCGTTCATCACTTATATGCTCTAAGTTTTCAGTGTGCAATTCTGCAGTGATTTTTAGGAATGCATATGCCATGTTACAGTAGGACTGACTACATCAGCGGTTCTCAACCTGTGTGGGGGTAGCAACCCCTTTAGGGGTAGTACGACCTTTTCACGGGGGTCACGAGATTCAGAACAGTAGCAAAATTACAGTTATGAAGTAGCAATGAAAATAATTTTATGGTTGGGGGATCACCAGAACACGAGGGACTATATTAAAGGGTCGCGGCATTAGGAAGGTTGAGAACCACTGCTGTACATGATTATTTTATCCCCGGCTAACGCCCATTCTTCTAGAATACTACCATTAGTATTACATGTGTATTTTAGAGAATCAGATTACAAAGAGAAGCACACACTGGCTCACCGCTTTTAAGATAACCTGAAACTGCCCAGCTAAATAATGTCCCTTGGGGGACATTCCAGGAATTTGTACCTTAAATTATCCATAATGTTTGCAATACTTCTTGAGCTCTGATGACCTTTCCTAAAATTTCTTATGCATCACTGATGAACATAAAAGCTGGATATTCTATAGTTGTTTTAGTTGGAGGCTGCTAACATAATCTTCAAATGGTCTTAGTTACTATATAAAAGAGAAACAAAACTTGACATTGGTAAAGAAGTTTCAAAGACGGTAGGGACGCCATTATTCACAGAGTTCCATTATTCACAGAGCCATTATTCACAGAGCTAGAAGCAATTGCTTTGTTTGTAAATATAAAGGTTTGATCACTTGTAAATATCTTACCCCAAGGTTCAAAATTGGTTTCTATTGATTAAAGAAGTACACAGACTAACTTAATAAATATAAGTAATCTAAATATTTAGTGCTAACCACACACTCATTTTGTCAGCATTTTTAATACCATTATTTAAAAAACTGAAATAGGATGCTTCTTGTGATAGTAAATCTTCACTACCCATACTTCTCCTTCTTTATTTAAAATACAAAAAAACAATCTATTGCCATTGATCCTAGCTCATATGGACATTATCACATTTTTCAAAAGATAATTATTGGTAAATTTGTTCTAGTTTTTAACATTTGCTGCTTTTCTCTCCCCCATTTTCTTTTCAACTAAGGTTTCTATCTGGTTTATTACTTTGCTATTCTTGTGAATTTTGTTTTTAAATATTTTTTCTGTATAGGAAATCAGGATAGGTAAATGCGTCCCTGGAGGTATGGCAGTTTGTGGGAAAGTGAGAAGCTAACAACAAGGAGTACAAGAAAAAAGAAAATGTTCTACAACTGATTGTGGTGGCAACTGTACAACTATTCTTGAATTGACTGAACTATTGAATTGGATGGTATGTGAATTATATGCCAATGAAACTGTTGAAAATTTTAATAAGATAGTCATTGGTGGAGGTGTGTGCTGTCGAACTGATTCTGGGTCTTGCAGCCATAAAGGGCAGAATGGAATGAGCCCACCTAGTTTCGTAAGCTGCCATCCTTCTGGAAGCTGGTTGCTTTATCTTTTCTCCCAAAGGTCTGCTCTGCTGATGAGTTCAAACAGCTGATCTTTAGGATAGCAAATGAGCGCCTAACCATTCTGTCACCACAGCTCTTTCACAAGATACTAGCATCCTGGAAAGACTTCAGAAACCATCTAGGAACTCATATTATTCTTAAGAATAAGACTGAAGTCACTCCAAGTTTACAGATAAAGTTCAAGATGAGGCTAATTTAATCTACCAGAGAGGGTCAAGGTTAAAGCTTAGCTATTAATTATTATCAATATCATCTAATAATTATGATCATACTATTTATTGGTTAAAGTAATTTTATAAATGCTTTAAGAAAGACTATTCTGCTTTAATTATTTTTCAAAGTTTCTTCAGTTTTTCCAATTTGGTTTCTTTATTTTAAAATTTTCTGTCTGCCATTATTGACATACCTTCCCACCATCGAGGAATAAATAAACTTTGGTATATTCATACTATAGAATTTTATGCATCAATAAGAAAGAATGATAACTCTCTTTAACACCACAAGACAGGGACAAAAATGGAGAACATTGTGCTTAGCAAACTCAGTCAATCTTACAAAGACAAATATTCAATGTCACCATTGTTATAAGGAAAAGCGTAGTTTATACATTATCAATGGACAAGCCTTTGATGGCTATGAGGCCAGGGTCAAGGGGGGAAACAGGGAAGACAAGAAAAATGGAGAGTTTAACATGAAAACTAACTAAATTTGCTTAATGAGGGAAAAACCTCCAGCTTCCGTACCCCTTAGATCTAAATATTGGTCTGAGTGGCTAAAACAGCAGGGAAAGTAAAACTGAAGAGGACCTATCAGTTCATTTCAAACATATAAACAAAAGGACAAGGTTTTTAATTAGTAACTGATGAACGAAGGAGAAAACTCATGAGAAGAATGCTTTCTTTGGGAGTTAAAAAGAATGAAACATTTTAGCAGCTACACTGGAAAAACCAACTGTTTGAAACTTCATCCACCCTGTAAAATGCTCTCCCTCCAGCCCCCACCAGCAATTCAGTAATTTTGTTCTATACCATCCCCTAAGTTATGTTCCCCCACTCCACCCCACCCTGACTCTATTTATTATCTTCTGTACTCAATTACAGGCAGATGATTGTTGAATGCCTATCATCTCCATCATCCTTTTCATATTCAAACTTGTAAGCTCATTGACCTCACCAGCTTCTCACCACATACACCACTGAATGCTATCAGCCCCTAAGCTCACACATATTACATAATGGCAGTTATACCAACGTTACAACTGCATATGTCTAAGGGCACCATCACCACCAGGCTGGTAAAATGGGTCTGGTGGCTGTATAGTGGTACCAGACTTTGTTGTAACTTTTATTTCTTTTATTGCTAGTTATGTTAAGCACTTTTCATTCACACTCATGAAGTGTCTGCCACTTGCTCATTATTTAACAAGGTAAAAGAAAGTTGTCTTATTTCTTTGTAAGGAAACCTTTGTGTATGCTGCTTAAAAGCTTTCTGTTCCATGTAGGTGTTGCAAATGTATTCTCTTACACAGCAGTTTGCTTTTAACTCTCTTGATGAATGGAATTCTTTATCGTAATATATCTCAATTTATCAATCATTTCTATTATTGGTGCTTTTATATCCTGTTTAAGAAATCTTTCCTTATCAAAGATCATGACACTGATCTTCTATATTATTTTCTAGAAGCCTGGTGCTATCATTCATGTGCGATCTACAATGAAGTGGAACTGCTGTGAGATGGGAGGGCTATTATAAAAGGACTCTACACTCAAGTTTCAATAATCTATTGTCTATTCTTCCACTAATAGTTTAATATAATTTTAAAATAATTATTATAGATTAAGTCTTCTCACTTTGTTCTTTTTTACCTTGGCTATTCTGGTGGCCTTAGTGGCATAGTGGGTTGTACTTGACACCATCGGCCACCCCTACAGAGAAAGATGAGGCTTTCTATTCTCCTAAAAAGTTACAGTCAGAATTGATTTTCGTGGCAGTGGATTTTTATTCTTGGTCTTTGGCATTTCCACATGAATTTTAGAATCAAATTTGCCAATCTGGGGGCAAACCCCCCAAACTTTGTTGGGATTTTTATTGTGATGTGAACTTACAGAAAATATTGAGTATTCTAAACCATGATTATGTATAAGCCTCCATTTATCTGTCTTTCTAAAATTCTTTCAATAATGTTTTATAATTTCTATGCAGAAATCCTGCACATCTTTCACTATATTTTACCATAGATATTTGTGATTCAGTAATGCTATGATAAATGATTTAATTTTAATTCATTTTATTTGATGCTAGCATATGGAAATACAATGGGCTTTGTATGTATTTTAACTTATGCATTTGTTTCTGTCTGTATACAACCTGTCTTCTTAACTACATAATGAATTTCTTAAAGAGAGAAACCTTATCTTATACTTCTTTTTATTCTTAGGAACTGACAGAACATGAGGCATGGAACCTTACAGATTCATCAATTATTTAATGAAATACTTGACAATAAGAAACCACTGACAATTAAAAATAGAAAAGATTATTCTCTAATTTAAGATCACATTGACACCTTAGGGAGTAAAGCTTTAGAAACAGTTTTTCTCCCTTCTAGCATTCTGAGTAGTTTCTTCTAGTGCTAAGTTAGGACATCAGGAGTCAGAATGGCGCTACATTTGTTTTCCAGGACAGAGGTGGCCTTTTACTCATAGACACGATACCTTGCCACCTCATCTTAGTTTTCTCTTTGGAGTCAGTACCTGAAACACTACGGATGTTTAACACTTTCCTATCTAGTTCTCTGTTCTGTAATAGTCTAATAATTCTTCAGCCTATGACTGCACTGGGCTCAGCTCTACTGATTTCTGTCAGTCAGAGCTTGATCAGGAAAGGTTCCTGGAACATTGGCAACAATAGTAATTAAACAATGAACAAAAGAGTGGAAAGCAGAGGACTGTGAGACAGTCCAAGTCACATAAAGCTTGCACTGTAAAATAAAAACAAGCTGTAAAATAGTTACACCCAAACAAGTTTGCAGGCTAGTTTAAGCCTACACCTAATCTAGTTTCAACACACTCCAAAGTACAGTGGAAACAAGAGAGGAAAGCTGGCTTCTTCATGTAAGACTCCATACAGAAAGATATTCACTATTCTGTCTAATTTCTCCAAAGCAAACCATTTAAAGGATAAAAAGACACACAAAGGATTCAAATTTTGACCCAGGATTCTGGGTTCCTTTAGAAAATAAAAAGGGAAGGAAATGTCAAACAACAAAAACAAATGAAAAATCATTTCTGATTAAAAAACAAAAAACTAAATCACAGAATTATCTATAAAGCCTGAGACAATAAGCAATTTTATTTGTCTATCAGAGGTCTATGACTAAGTGCCTAGCGCTCACTAAGCAAATAGTACCAAGATACAAAACACTTGCCATTTTCCAAATTCCTTTATTCTTTTATTTAATCTTAATTACTGTATGTTCCTTAAAATTATATGACTTGTCTAAATCATCTAAATATCCACTGGTATGCATGAAAAACAGCTAGCAGCATATATTTTATAATAAACAAAAGAGTTAATTTGATCTTGACATTAATTCCCAACCAGTCTAGAATGTAAGTCACATGGGCTAAATTAGCCTGATCGGACATTACGAGTACATTGTACAAGACAATGTCAGTAGCTGTATGAACAGGACACAATCAAACCACTCAACAGAGTTTCCACAGACACCAGATCTTCTAAGATGTTCAGTTTCAACAGATCACCTAATTCTCATTCAAAATTAAGAATCCAGCAGTAAGTCTGGAAACAGCACAGTATCTAGTCTCTCACTACTACCAAGTTGATGTCGACTCATAGTATAGTTGACGCTAGAGGACAGGGTTTCTGATACAATGACTCTTTTTAAGAGCAGAAAGCCTCATCTTTCTCCCTCGCCTCGAAGGGCCAGTGGTTTCAAACTGCTGACCTTATGGTTAGCAGCCCAGTGCTGAAACCACTACCCCAACAGGCCTTCTTTACTCAGCATGGGAACCTTGTTACCCAGGACTGAGATGGAATCTTATTAGTGCCAAGGTAAAATCTATTTCTGTAAAATTATTTTTCTGTAATATGGCAATAAAAAACAGAACTCCATAATAACCTTCTGGTTAAGATGCTACTGATTTCAATGTGCTTATTTAAGAGGAAATGCAGGATGTTTTGACTGTAATGATATGTCCATGAACTACCCTGTAAAAGCTTGGAATGTCATTATTCACTTACCTAGTTTTGTGGTGCCCTCTGGTGGGTACTCAGGAAACTGACCCTCGGAAGGGACACTCACAGTTCTCCTCAGGCATCGCCCTTTGGTGGAATCTGCCTGCTGCTCCTGTCCCCCGTCCACAGGTATCTGTAACAGAAGAGAAAAACACCAAACAAAATAGTGAACATAACCATCACTATTTCTGATTAAATAACACTTTAGCTAAAATGACGCAAAAAACATGTAATCAACAGAGCAAAGTAAAAGAAATGTATAAATAAAGGATATACCTGACAACCACAAACCCCTTTCCTGGAAGCTTTAAAAAAGAAAACTGAACAATCAGGAAAGGTGAGTATGCAAATTATCTTCATGAACTCTATATACAAATTATATCCAGGTGTGCACCTGCTTTGGAAACTCAGAAAACAAAACACCCACACAAATAAAAGGTCCTTGGATATCGGAAACTGGTTCATGAGACCCAACTTCGCCATTGTTCACTGGGTAAATGCAGATAAAGTTGACCCAAATTATTAAACTTGAACGCTTTCTAAAAATCAGCCTTTGTTAGACCGTGTTAAATCATTCAAAATTTTAAATCAAGCACTTTAAAAAGTCAATAAAACATTTTCAGCAAGAAGTTATAAATAATGATGTAAAATGGCATGCTGCCTTCCAAAGGAGGGATTAATTTTGAAAACCTTAAACATTAGTTTCCAGCATAGTTTCAAGAATAACTCACCTGTTGTTTGTGTATGTGAAAGGAGAGCTACAAATGATTTAAAAAAACAATCTCTATTGCCAAAAATGGTTTTAAATGTCTCAGTAGGTTCCCACTGGCCAGCAACAGATGACTCTACATTTCTCTCTTTCTTGCTAAAGACTTTCACAGTGAGATTTTCCTAGTAGCCTTTTGCAGAAGACATCTTAGTTTGGGGGAAGTATCAGTAATTCATGCTAATTTTAAAATGTCTATGTCCCTAATATTGTTTTAGCAAAATTCCACATTTAAGATTAATATGGAGTTCTCACTATTTGTAAGACTAAGAATTTATGAGTACATTTTAATGGGGACATTATTACCATCCCCCTTTCACAAATGAGAAATAATTCACCTCCCCAAATGACTAGAATGGGCACATATCACATCAACTGATTCTGCAAAACTGGGACAGACACTGGCTTAAATGCCCCTGCCTCCTGGTTTGTGCCTCAGTCATCTGACTCTTCTCCCTGAGGTCAAGGCAATGATAGCATGCTCTCTCTGTGTCCCTGGGAATTTGAGGAGCCAAGTTCTAAGGCCTCTATAAAGACTGGAACGTCACTCCCCACAGGAGCCCAAGTCCCATTTCTTCATTAGTAGAATTAGAGTTACTGGCGGCACACTGAGAAATTAAAGAGTAGAATTAAGAAAGGTAAAATTCTAAAAATAAGCTGAGTCCAAATAATGACATCAATAATGGCATGAGCACGTTCAAAAGTACAATGTAATACAAAACCTTACGAACAGTAATCTAAGTCATCGTATCCCTTTCAAGATGGAAATTTTATCATCTATAATTAAATAATTAAAAGGGTAGCACCATGAGGTTAAATGGCTCCTTCCTACTAAAGAAGAGAAAAATGAATCCCCTACTTGGCCTCAAAATAGGAAAGAATGGGGGTAAATTTGTTAAAAATAGTTTGGGCCTTTGAGGGAAAACAAACAAACAAAAACTAGATCTAAATAAACATAACTATTTAGGTGGCAAGTTTTAAATGCCTACTATTTAAAAATAATGGCATCATAGATTTACTACTATTGAGTAGTTTCTGACTCATACTGACCTTATACATCAGGGCAGAACTGGTTGTGTTAGTCTCTGAAACTGTAAATCTTTATGGGAGTAGAGAGTCTCATCTTTCTCCTGAGGAGTGGCAGGTGGTTTAGAATTACTGACCTGGAGGTTAGCAGGCCAACATGTAACTGACGCTGCCACTAGGGTTCCTAGTGATGTGATAAAGAGTAGGCAAAGAGTGGTTCAGTTGGCAGAGCTCTCATCTATCTCCCTTGGAATAGATCCAGGTTTGATTGCCAGTCAACGTCCCTATGTATAGTCAACACCCGTCAGTGAAGCATATGGATGAGCAGGTCTCAAGGGATCTTCCAGAATAAGAAAGACTAGGAAGGGAGACAACAAGCAATGAAAACCCTCTAATCACAATGCTGACTCACAATTGATCATGGGGATGGTGCAAGACTAGAAGGCATTTTGTTCCTTGTGCCCGGGAGCACATGGAGTCAATGGCCAAGTGGACTGCTGCTAACCACAACAATAAGCCATACAAAAGTAAAATGGCACTCGGGGTATCAGGGAAAATATTGCTGACTTTTATTCTAAACGTAAATGACTTGAAAATATTTTACTTTTACTATAATAGATTGCTTTTAGCTAAAATATTTCATAACAAGATATTGATCTACTCCTTTATAATTAGAGAGATCATATTTCAAGTCTGAGCTGGAGTTCACAGATCTTAGTAAGCAGCTAGAGAGAATCCATTTTAGAAGGGCAATTTTCTTCATTTGAGTTTATTTTAATTTAGTTCACTAGTTCCTATTACTTGCTTCTATTGAATTGTTCATTAAAAAAAACTAGATTTCTATTTTGTTTTGGTAACCCTCTTAAACCCTCTTTGGCTTTGCATTGCACTTAAAGTGCTCTTTCCTCAGTAGGGTATAAAATCCAGCATTTTCAATTCATTCCATTTTAGATGAGGAAAGTAAAAAGCATAACGAAAAAATGACTTAAATTTCTGTGATATGTTCCTTAAAAAGGCAAACTGTGGCTCTTGCTCCAAATCTTCTTTGTTGGTGCCAACCCTCCCTGACAAGGAAGAGCAACATGGACAAATCAAGTTCCTCTGAAAACACAGGCGTATATATTTATACCCATACTTTCCTACAGTGCATCTTTCAATTGGTTTAGTATTATCTGAAACTATTTCAATCTGAGTGCATAAGACCAAAAAGATAGTAAGTATTGGCCTATGTACATAAATTTATATGGCAATACACTGAGGTAGTGGATGGACTCTGGGTCTCTGCTCAAGCCCACCCCTAAGCCCCAATGCAAGAAAACATTGTTCTAACAAACAGGCATCCTGTGATGCTCACCCTCCCCACACAGTCCCGGAAGACAAAATGGGCACACAAGCAAATTTGATGGAGAAAGCTTATGGTGGCCAGGTATCAAAAGATATAGTGTCTGGGTTCTTAAAGGCTTGAAGTTAAACAAGTGGCCATCTATCAGAGAAGCAACATAGCCCACATGGAAAAAGCACACAAGCCTCTGAAATCATGAGGTGTTGATGGCATCAGGAAACAGGCATCAGAAAACTCCAAACAAACAAACATACTGTTGAGAATGAGGGGGGTCAGAGCAAAGACCCTAAACCCATCTGTAGACTAGGGGACATCCCCTCACAGAAGGGTCATAAGGAAGGGATGAGTCAACCAGGGCGCAGTATAGCACCGATGAAACACAATATTCCTCTGGCTCCTTGAGGCTTCCTCAAGCCCCACTATCATGACCCTAGTCCTTCCTTGCACTTAAAGTTAGACCTGAGCCTGTACACTGGTACACATAAGAGTTCACGACACACAGAATCCAGGTCAGATGAATCCCTCGGGAACAGAAATGGGATTAGTGATACCAGGAGGATAGGTCTAAGATGAGGAGAGGAGGGGAAGAAGGGGTTAACGGATTCCAATGATTGACATGTCACCACCACCCCCACAAGGAGGATGAACAACAGAAACCATGGGGATAAGGGAGAGAGCAGGTGGTGTAAGATATGAAAATAATAATTTAAAATTTATCAAGGGGTCATGTGGGTGGGAGGGGGGTAGGGAGGGAAAAAAGAGGAGCTGATACCAAGGGCTCAAATAGAAAGTAAATGTTTGGGAAAAAATGATGGCAACATATATACAAATGTGCTTGATACAATTGATATATGGATTGTTATAAGAGCTGTAAGAGTCCCCAATAAAATGGTCTTTATAAAAAAGAGAGATTAAGATTGTTATGCTGGGGTGGGGGTGGGCCTGGGCCTAAGCGTGTGAAGGAAGATGATATCCAGGGAGAAAAAGAATGCTTGGAAACGAATTGTGGTAGCAATTGTACAATACTGATTGATGTGACTGAACTATTGAAATATGATATATGTATTAACTCCCAATTAATAAATTAAAATGTTTTTTAAAATCCTAAATACTATTATGCTAATTAGCAAAAAAGAAAGCCATCTTCGTTCTTTAAAAGAAAAATGTTTAGATCTCCTGCATCCTTAAAAAACAAACAATCCCTCAACTCTTTTATCCAAAGCCAGTATGGTCCCATAATCAGCAGCAGCACCCCATCATCCCCTACCCCAGTTAGCATGCATATTTTCAGGCTAGTCACGGGCCTACTGAAACAGGGTGGTGTAGATGGGGTGAGGTGTTGAGTGTGGGAGCTGGGGAGTGCTGTGCAAGAGAGCAATCTATTCTGCAAGCCTTTCAAGAAATTCTGGTGCTTCCTAAAAGTTACAAAGTTTGGCCTTAATTTGTTTTCTCTCCTTCCTATCAGGGAAAATGTCACAAAGTATCATCTGAAATAAAGGTCTATAGCTCTGCTGAAAACTACAAGCTCCTGGGAGAGCTTTGAAAAAGCCCTGGTGGTGCCAAGGCAAAGCGCTTTGGTTGCTAACTGAAAAACTGGGGGGTTGCACCCACCAGCCACATTGTGAGAGAAAGTGGTGACAGTTTGCTTTTGTAAAGATTACCTCCAGAAACTGCCCTACAGAGTCGCTATGGGATGAATGGAAAAGGAAGAATGGCACGAGGGGAGTTTTAGAAAATTAATCATGTCTGTGTCCCACTCCTAGACATTCTGAGTTAACTGGCTAGAATTTAAGCTGGATACTCAGATCTGGGGAATGACTGCCATGTGCAGCAAAACTTGAAAACCACTGGATCTATACAACAAGTTTCCCAGCTATAGTTATACACTTGTTAACCCTTGTTTAAAGCTCAATTTTGTTTTGTTGTTTTTGTTTTTGGGTGAAAGAACTTTACATAAAGAAAGAAATGTTTACCAGCGAAGCAACCCAGTCCAGTCCAACTCAAGTTCATGAGTCAGATGCTTACTAAAACCCATTCTAGACTCATGCAGCAGGAAGGCTAAGCAGAAGCAAGGACATCACAGGCCAGTGGGTACAGTCATGTGGAACCAAAGTAGGCAGACTACGGTGGGGTGTGGGGCCACCAACCCCAGAGCAAGATGCAGGTTCCAGGAAAACAGAGAGATGCAGTAGGGAGGCCTGGTCTTTCTCTATTTCAGCTGGATGCTCAGTGTCATAGACTGAATTTTGTCTCTAAAAAACAGGTGTGAATTTGGCTGGGCCATTATTTCCAGTGGTCTGATAGTTGGTATGCTATGACTTGGAAGTTATATAATGATTTAATCATTCCCCCATGATGAGAGCGATGTGATCAATCAGTTACAAGGAAATTAGGGTGGGATACAAGATCCCTATTCAGGCGATGGCCCTCATCTGATGTAAGTGGAGCTTCCTGTGCTGTGACCTGCATCACCACTGATCTTACAAGAGACAGAAGAAGAAAGTTGCAAGCAGAGCAGGAGGATCTCAGTACCACCCAAAACAGAAGAGCTGGAAGGGAAGTGTGTCCTTTGCACCTGAGGTCCCTGCACTGAGAATCTCCTAGACCTCGGGGAAGACTGATGCTCTCTAAGGAACTTTGGGCCCATAGATGATAAAAAAGAAAATGGACTTTCCCCCACAGTCGACAGAGAGAAAGTCTTGTCCTAGAGAAGGCACCTTGAATTCAGGCTTCTAGCTTCCTGAACTGTGAAAGAATAAATTTCTGTGTGTTATCACCATTCACGTAGGGTATTTTTGTTTTAGCAGCACTAGAGAACTAAGACACCTAGGATATTAAGGTATTAAAGAATCATGGTCCAGCCTCTATCATTGATCAAGCTGGCCTCTATTATCTCTATTCTGTTATTAACACACCAGCTGCTCTCTAGAAAGCCTGTGTGGTCTTATCCTGAGCATGGGCAATGAAAGACTCGCAGATGTCCTGTTCAGTAGATTCCAGTTCCTTCAAACTGCAGAATTCCGTTTTCTGCCCTTTTTGCTCAGTAGGACTGCTGTTCCCCTGCTTGGACTCCAGACTGCTGAACCACAGTTGCAAATAGTAGTTGGGTTCATAGTCAGGGCAATGGTGAAGGTCACAGCTCTAGGCTGCCAACTGGGTAATATGTGAAGACAGTTACCTCACATATACTGTCCAGTTTTATGTTCTACACGGTGGAAAAGCTAATCTTGTATCAATTATTCCATTATCATTGGTACTATTAAAAAACCAATAAACAAAAATATCACTGCCATAGAGTTGAATCTCACTCATAGGAATTCTTGTGTTTAAGAGCTGATGCTGGAAGCATCTTTATCCAAACTACTACAATGGTCTCTCTTCACTAGTATCTGTCTATGGTTTTTTATCTCTTAAATCTATTATTTACATAGTTATCAAATTGATGTGTTCCTCAATGCAAACATGATCATGTCATTCTGAAGCTTCAAGCCCTAAGTGGCTCCTCTTTCTTCTAGTTGTAAGCTGCTGACTCATAGTGACTAGCAGTGGCTGCAAAAGAAGGGACACACACTTACTCTCTCACTCACTCTCTCACTCACTCACTCACACACTCACATACTCACACTCACTCACACACACACTCACTCTCTCACTCACACTCACTCTCTCTCTCTCTCTCTCTCTCTCTCTCTCTCACTCACTCACTCACTCACTTACTCACTCACTCACTATGCCCGTTTCATTCAAAACATAACTTTGAGATATCTCTTGTGCAGGGTTACTGCATGAACTTTTCTATTTAAAAAAGATTTTCCTGTTTAAAGGCTACTATCCTACAGAGTAAAACCCAAGCTCCCCAACATTGTACAGCCAGATCTCCTACTACTTGGCCCCTTAAGAGTGCCCAGGTTCAAATTTGATGTACTAACAACACTAAATTGCTAGCATTCCCAGAAGGCTTAGTTTCCTTTTGCTTAGTTTGTTTTCTTAGTCTGAAATGCTTTCCTTTCTATCTTATCCCTTTTTGGTTACCAAACAGATAAACTGTTTGGGGAGGCAGTACCTCTTTCAGGCATCTCCACTTCTTCTACCAACCCCACATTATGGGCACCATTTTTAGGGTCCTTCCGTAACATACCTTCCTCTGTCACTACATTGATCACTTTATATTACAATTATCCCACTAATCTAAATTCACAACTCTATCCTGTCAGTCCCCACGCCTTAAGTTGTTCCACCCAGTGAATGAATGAATGAGTAAACACCTGATAGGTAGAGATGGGAGTCATTTTAGGCAAAGGAAAAAGTGTAATACAAGTTAAGAAGTTAATAATCCCAAGATTTCTTTGGTAGTAAGAAAGGGGCAATTTAGGTGGAGCCTCTAAGAGGGAGAAGTATGGTAGCACACCAAAAATACATTCTGGTCATGCTGAAGGCCCTGAACACCAGGCCTGATTCAGAGAGCACTGGGAATCCACTCAAGTTTTCAGATGAGAGAGGAATGGCCATATTCTAATTGCTCTGTCTCCTTCCTTTCTCTGCCCAATGCATCCTACACATGAATATTCCTTGTATATAACTTTCATCAAAGCCCTTCTTTCTTAAGGTGTCTTTGTAAGTATCATCTTTATACAGATTTAGTAAAACAAGGTTCTTTAAAACAAATTAATTTCTTTCTGTTATTCTACTTAGCTTAACCTCAATTTATCAAATGCCATTTAAAAATTATTTAATTATCACATTTCCACAGCTAAACTTGTTACAGGAGAGAAAAAAGAACTGTGTCTTCTTCTTTATAACCCCTGAAACATTGAAAGCACACACAGTAGTACCTTCCATGTGATGTGAGAGCTTCAAAAGTTCATGGGAAAATTATCTTTTAGTTTTATTCTTCCAGACACTTTTTGAAAACCCTCATATCTGCTCAGTAACTTGAAAGCAGCTCAGCAAATAAGAGTTGGTTTTAACTGTTTGGACAAAGCTTACCTGATATTTTTAGGTTTTCATCAATATAAATGAGTATAAATA
Source organism: Tenrec ecaudatus (assembly GCF_050624435.1). Taxonomy (NCBI): domain Eukaryota; kingdom Metazoa; phylum Chordata; class Mammalia; order Afrosoricida; family Tenrecidae; genus Tenrec; species Tenrec ecaudatus. The sequence continues at coordinate 191,729,623 of NC_134530.1, read as the reverse complement.
GTGCCTTTCAGATGCAAGGAAAATGTTTTAAAATTGCTGTCTCACCACCTTGCTGTCTGTACACTAACATTTAGCTTCAAGAACTTCCAAATGCAAAAAAAAGTAGAGCATGTTTATTTTCCCCTTTTTTAAAACCAAATTTTCTGATAGCTTGTTATTGCCAAGAAAAAGAAACTCACAAACTCAGCTTTCTTTGTTTTTTGCTGGCAATACCTCAAAGAGATTAATGATTTACCTCAACTCCTTATTTCCTATCCGTTATTGTCATGAGGTGCCTTCAAGCTGGTTCCACCTCAGCGCTCGGCCCTGTGTACAACAGAACAAGCGAGCGCCCGGTCCTGCAGCAACCCCACAGCCCTCGCTATTCTTGAGCCCATCATCAGTTCATCTCCTTGAAGGTCTTTTTTTTGTTTTTTGCTGACCCTTGACTTCACTAAGTATGATGTCCTTTTCTACGGACTGAATCCTCCTGACACATCCAAAGTCCAAAAAACAAAAACCAAACTCATTGCCATTGAGGTTTTGCCAAGTTTTAGTGACTCAATAAGGCCATCAGTTTAAAACCACCTGCCACTCCTCTGGAGAAAGATAGGGCTTTTTACTCCTGTAAACAGTTTAAGTATGTCCAAGGTGAGTGAGTCAAATTCTCTAATTTAGAAGATGCTCTAGTTTACTTGGTCTTATCTCTTGCAAACAAAATGGCATTATTTTGGCCTCCTCTTCTCTCTGCTCAGGGTTGATGCCATCAGCTGAAGCTTTTCCTGGCGCTCAGGCAAAGAAAAGTACAATTCATAACACATATGCAATGTCTACTTGGCACAGTGTGCATGAAACAATGTACTGAGCCAGTGAGTCATTTCTCAAGGTGATACTCCTGGCAGATTTCACTCTCTACATTCTGCCCAGATCACCTCTTCTGCTACATCCCCAAATTGGTAATTGGTGCATTTAACACTCTTCCGATGTATAGCCGCCAAACAAAAGTTTCCCCATTTTTGACAGGAAGCGTGCAGAGTTAAGAGGGAATATTAAAAGATCCCACACACTGACTTAATACATGAGTGATACTAGACTAATATAATCCTCCCACACTCCAACAGTGCTGGGCTAAAGATATCATTTAAATCCTTACAGACGCTCTTAATCGATCTTTTTTTAACACATCAATAAACACCCCCAAAATTAGTTGATCAGGGTTTAAAGCAGTCTTTCTAGATAATTTTAGCAAGAAATGCTTACCTCCTCATTTCAAGGAACTTTAAATTATTCAATGCAAAATTCCAAAGATCAGAGTTATAGTTTCAAAAGAATATGGTGAAAGGTACAGGGGTGGTGGCATATTCTGGTACTTCCATCAAGAAAAAGAAAATAATAAAAAAACGATTTCTAATCTTTTTGCTATAATGAAATTAACAGTATATTAGATTTATCATTTGAGTAGCAGGTGCAGCAATTTGCTTAACATTTTCTTTTCCTGAGGACTTAATTCTAGCATAATCACCTGTCTCAGGGGGTTAAGTTGGTCTTTTAAGTTTATCAATCTTGCTTTCCTCATTCCTTCTCTGATCTGCTGAAATAATTTCCTAACCTATCCATCTGATTCCAATCTTAACATTTGAGTATAAATTTCTACATGCTCAACAAAGTTATTTTCTTATGAGGCAAATTTCATGATGTCAAGGCCCTGTTAAATACCCTCCTTGGTCCTGGATCACTTCTAGAATAAAGGACAAAAATTTTAGCATGGTCTTCAAGCCTCTTTATTATTTCATTTTTGGCAGTTATTCACTGAACCTAGTGTGAACGTCCCCAAAACTCTGAACACTTGGCAGTTTGTCAAAGAAAAATAGGATATGTTTCTTGACTTGGTATCTTTATATATGAAGAAACTTCTAAAACAAAATGGAAAATCCCATTCCATTTTTCCACGGAGTTTTTAAAGCCTCTTCATAGACATGAAATGTCCTTCCCTTCTTTTCCCCTGGTGAACTTTCCTTTGTCCTTTGAGACCATGGTTTTTCTGCAGTCTTTTCTGGTCATTCTCCACTTCACAGATTATTTCAGTTGCCACTATTTACTTCAAGCAATATTTCAGTTAACCATTCCCCTGTGGTTACACAAAGGGGCTTCAAATAGTTCATCGAAAAATTAATTAAATAAGAATGGAATCTGTGTGTGGAACAAAACTCAAAATGATAAAAGAACCCATCCGAGCCTACTTTTCACTTAAGAGACCATGAACAATGAACTCACCCATGTAGCTAAATTTTCAGGCACACAATTGACCAGTCTACACACCTTAGAATAATCAACCACTTGAGATCAAAAGGCCAGCATTATTTATCCAAGGACAAAGTTCAGAATGGTTAGGAAAGGAGGTGGGGAACGGAAACAGGAACACAGAGAAGTGTAATAAGTGATGTTACAGAGGGAATCACAATAAAATAAAATGTGTATGAACATTTTAATGAAAAACTTAGGATTTTGCTCTATAAATAAACACTCAACCAATTCAGAATAAAAAAAAATTCTTTTAGATAACATTTTCCCACAAATTTTCCGAAGCTCCCTCTTATTACTAGTTATAGTATAATTTTTAATGTGTCTCAATGTATCCCTAACAAAACTGCATATTTATGACTACAAAGATGGCTCAATAAATAAAAACAGAATTACTTATTCAAGCATGAGGAAAGAACCATATGGACTATTTTTCACTTTTTATTACCCAATTTTAAAAAACACAGGAATTAAGTCTTATTCTCTGAGCAATTTATCACAGTTAATTTATCACAGAATAGAAATATGGAAGTACAGTTTCATCTCCTTTCAGTCTTCTATTAAAGGAAATAGACATTCAAGTATTACCGTTTCTAATTCAACTTTTTCAGCACTGATTCAACAAGTAAGTTCCTTAAAGTTTATCATGTATCAGGAACTGTTCTAAGCCCTGGGGGACACAACCCTGAACAAAATAGAAAAGTCACCACCCTAAAAGCAAAGAGACACAATAAACACACCAAGCTAATTAGGCTACTTTTTAGAGGGTGATATGGTAAGAGAGTGAATTAGAGCCCGGTAATTAAATCATAAGTCCTGTCTAGGGGAGGGGTTGCAATTTTCAATACATTAGTCAAGGTAGGCCTTACAGAGCATGTGATCAATAAGCAAAGACCTGAAGGGGTGAGAAAGTAAGCCATGCAGACACCTGAGAAAAGAATGTGCCAGGTAAAGGGAAAGGCCAAGGCTACGGCTTATCTGTCATATGTGCTCAAGGAACAGTAAGGAAGCTGGTATGGCTGGAATGTAGTGGATCTTGGGGAGGTGTTTTAGGTCACTAGTGCAGTTGCCATCAATGGAGCTAGCGATGACGTCTGGTAGGTCTAGAAGGGAAAGGTACGGTACACTCTTGGGCATGCTGGGGATAACTACTACATATCCGAATGGCTATGTACGATGGGCCAGTGGATATACGAGTCTATGAATCTAGGGAAGAGAGGGCCATTTAGACTTGATATATAAAATTAGAAATCATCAGAACTAGAGGGTATTTAAAGTCATGAATTTGGATGAGATTCTTAGGGAACTAAGATCAAAGGACTGAAATCTGGAGAACTCTCCTGTTATTTGCTGAACTTACTCTTTCGTGATAACAGCATATCGTTATGACAAGGACAGCCTTTTAGGCTTAATTAGAGTTTGTCATTAATAAAGACTTCATTTTCATATATAAAGCAACACAAATAAAAATTAAGTTTAAGATTTTAGTCGGAAAAAGGAAGTAGCTTTTCACAGTAAAATCCACCTTACCTCCTTCTCCCTGTTGAGCAATACCAACTGGCTGTCTGTGAGGATGCAATACTTCCGTTCCCATGTTGTTGTTTCAGTGTAGGGGGACTGGCCACAAGACAGGCGGTGGGTAGGCGGCCCTTTCACATCTGTGTGACAAAAGAGAAAAACAAACATTGGAAATCCCTTATCATGCTTCTAAACAATTATTTCCAAAGCAATCATCTTTAAAAGCAAATTAAAGAAATTTAAACATAAATCTCAATAGTAAACTGAAAACCAAAATTTCATCTTAAGAAAATGAAAACTTATGTATAGAGTAAGAATTCGAAACTGGCCCTAGAGTCCACAACAGGAGGCTTGGAATGCTCTAGGAAAAACTAGTAACACAAACAACACAGAAATCACCACAGTACATGGACCAAAATAACAGAAGGTTGCTTTATTCAAAATAAGAGGAGGGGGTGAATGAGAGGCAAAAACAAAAAGATATAGCCTCCCACCATCAAGAAGATGATGATGTTACATGAGAATACTGATGACCCAGACGTGAAAGAACGTACTTATTGATACAGTGGATCTTCAAAATGGCTTTATTTCTAGCCACTTGAAAGAACTAGAATGTCAGCAATAGCATCATGTTACCACTAGAGGCCAGTAAGATCTTTAAAACAGAAAATAATTTCCCTCAAGATCTAAAAGCATTTAGTTTTACTAAAAAGGTTTACTACCCTATCAATTAGAGAGGTGAAAGTATACAAAGATTAAAGCAGAATGTACCAACGTATCCCAAATGTCTCCTTTTCTTATAAAACACCATATAGTTACTATCACTTTTGTTACTTTAAAATTGATGGTAATGTTCTGCTCAACATTTGGGCTGATGTGAAACATGGGACATAGGCTTAATCATAACCATATACGAGATCCATTACAGAAGGCTTTTAAGACAGTTCGATACATATTTAAAAGTTTTTTAGCCACTACGGGCTAATTCCTCTTAAAAATGTACAGCAGGGACTATTGAAAATAAATTATTTATTGCTGGTATACAAAGGAACAACTTTAACGTAAGTGGTAGATTGGAAACCAGACACTCATGAGAGTTTTAGATCATAATAATGAGAGCTATAAATAATAAGCAATTAACTCTATGGGTGTTTTCCAAAGGGGCATATCATTGATTTCTACAAGTGCTTCAATCTTTTTCCAGTGGGATGATACATATTCCTGGTATTGGCTTTAGGGAAATTCAAATAATTTTCTAGGCATTTTATAACTATAGTTACCCAAATATGTATGACTACAGAAGGATTATATAGAAAGTAGGCAACAAGAGAGTAATTAGGGCTCTTAAGTATATGTCTCTTCTTAAATCCCCTTTTGTGTTCAACAATATCTTGCTTATTTCTTCAGCCATAACCTGCTTTCCTCTTTTAGAAGTCTAAATGTGTTGCACTGTATGTTTTTAGGAGCTTAACCCTGCCCACAAATAAATCAAAATCCAAGAACCAATACTCTGACTAGGGCATGGTTGGGAATTAATTAAATTAATTGTTAGAAGTTCTGCTTCATTTCCTTTTCCCTTTCCTTTTCTGCTTCTATCACCTCTGCACGGAACACTAGCTCTGTTGCATCTACAGCTGTGCCACTTCATACCAACTATCTTGCCATTCCCGCCTGTACTCAATGGAACAGTTTTAATTATTTGTTAGAACTGCATCTCAAATGATGTTAAAGTGTTCACTGGACTTCAAATTTATCACCCATAGACAAAAAAAAATTTAAAAAACAATTTTAATCCATTTGATAAATACATGCTGTAAGTCATATTAAAATGAATTTTCTTCACATGATTTGGGCATATAAAATGGGTTAGGTTTTTGTCATAATGTAAGTCCTCTATTTTTAAAATGCCAAATACCAAGACCACTTCAACGGAAAAGGATACACCTACTTTATGGAGAAATGTAGTAGTTTTGTGGCCTAGACATTTATCCAAATGGCTAACTTTCTGGCATAAATTAGCCATGGGTGACCTGAACTGTCCACTGTAGCTTAATCTGAATAATAATTTTATTATACTTAGCAAGAAGACACTGATACCTTCCTTGTCCACAAAAATGAGTCTATAAGACACTGCATTTATTGCATAGCCCAGGTTTCCTGACAACATATGCATTTGTATCAACATTAAATTTAAGAAAACCTAAAGTTTCTTCTCTATGTTACCTTGGGTATTTTACAGTCTCTTTCTCTAATTTTCTCCTTTGGACCAGCCTGAGCTCTGTGTCTAGTTTCTTCATAAACAGTTGCCATCAGTTCGGACTCCTGGTAACCCTATGTGTATCAGAGTAGAACTTTGCTCCATGGGGGTTATAATGGATGATTTTTTCAGATATAGATTACCAGACCTTTCTTCTGAGACATGGGCCCCAACCGCTAAACTTTTGGTAAGTAGCTAACACCTTAATTGACAACACTTCCCGGGGACTCCAGTTAATTCACAGTATTGTGAAAATTAGAAAATGTCTTATAAAGCATTTTCGAAAACCCAGTCCTAGTCACCCCTTGACAGTGCTAAAACTCAAACTCACTGCCATAGAGTCAACTCTAACAGTAATCCTGTAAGACAGAGTAGACCTGCCTCTATGAGCTTCCAAGGCTATAAGCCTTTATAGAAGCACGAAGTCTCATCTCTCCCCCATAAAGCTGCTGGTGGGTTTGAATCACCAGCTTGTGGTTAGCAACAGCCCAACATGTAACCCACTAGTCCAATGGTTCTCAACCTTCCTAATGCCGTGACCCTTTAATACAGGTCCTCATGTTGTGGTGACCCCCAAGCCATAAAATTATTTTCCTTCCTACTTCATAAATGTAATTTTGCTATTGTTATGAATTAGGCAACCCCTGTGAAAGGTTGTTCAACCCCCAGAGGGGTTGTGACCCACAGGTTGAAAACCGCTGCACTAGACCATCAGAGCTCCTCCCCAGTGCTAAGGTAGAGGGAATAGGGAGAACAGATAGATGATGTAGAGATAGAGACACAGATATATCTTCTAAATTGACTAGTTAAGCTATTCTATAGTATTTATAACTTACTTGTTAGCTTGCTTTGCTTTTAATATCGAATACTCACTTCTGATAATTCTTTAATAATCCATACCATGGAAGAAAATGAGAATAAATGTGTAAAATCCTTTTAGCAATTTTAGGGTACACACCTAAAACTTGTTTAAGTAAGAAGATACTGTGAGATTTTTAAATAATCTATAGGTTGATGAATTTTGCAGGCTCTCTTGTCCTTATTTCCATGGCGAAGGGGAGGTTTAAAAAGCACCCTTGAGAATTATCAGTATAATCCAAAAAACTCACTCAACTCCCTGCCATCAAATCGATGCCCACACATAGTGACTCTATAGGAGGATCAGGTAGAACTGCCCCGTGTATTTCCAAGACTGTAACACTTTAATGGAGTACAAAACCCATCTTTCTCCCATTAATATAATACTCAGTTTATATTAAAAGGACAAAGTCGGGGTTTCACACTATTTTACCTTACTGATTTCCACCCGTCTTTTTTCCTTCCAGAGACTTACTTCTACTACATTTAAGGATCTAAAATTCACTGAAGAGAGGATAACTTACAATTAATTACAAAGAAGAATCTTAGTGCCAACATTAGGGGAAACAAAATTCTAGATTTGTGCTGTTCCTTTCCAATGAGAATATGTAGGTCAGTGCTGCCGACCTCACATTCAATGGGTCTTTTGCAAAGTTCTTCTCTAAGATTGGATTTTACTCTATAGACTCAGGGTCCTCACATACTTTTGTTCTTGGGGCCCCTCTATATTTTATTGAAGACCTCCAAGAGCTTTTGTTTATGTGGGTTAGAGATATCAATATTTACCACATTATAAATAAAAACAGAGAAAATTAAACATTGTTCATTTTAAAGTAAAATAACAAGCCAATTTTGTGTTAACATTTTTTAGTGGAATGAAACCAATTTCCAAAAAAAAAAAAAGTGAGAGAAGAGTAACACTGTTTAACATTTTTACAAAACTCTTTAATGTTTAGCTGAACTGAAAGACAGCTGGATCCGTACATCTGTTTCTACACTAAAATCTGTTGCTTTATGTTGTTCTGATTGAAGTATATGTAGAAAATCTGGACTCACAGATCTAGGGAGTTAGAAAAGGGGTATTTTAGGTGCATTTCCTGTCAACTGTGGATCTTCTTTGGGACTACACCAAAATCTGCCAAGCAAAAACTTCTTAAAGTTAGGGCAGTGGGACTTGAAACCCACACTATATTAAAGATATATGACCAAATTATTTAGTAAGTATATCAATATTATCTGCTTAAGATCCAGTGTAGCTAGTACTATCAACTAAATCACTTTTATTATTCTTAAGTATTTATTCCTACATTACCTCCGTCAGTATTCTGTCAAAATGGCAAAAAACAAAACAAAACAAAGAAACACCAACCCAAACACTAACACAGACAACTGTGAACACTGCTCTGTCCTCAACAATGAACATTTGGGGGTGGTAAATTTTATTACACTACCTACAAATCAATGTCTTCGTGGATTTAAAAACTTGGTAAGCAATAAAAAAATTGAATAGTAAAAGATTGAATATGTCCAACATGCAGAATTATTATCTCAGAACTGTTTACTTTTCTAGAAATATAAATCTTAATTTCTATATTACCTTAGATATACTATGAGTCCACAGCTATCTGATAAAATTAATTTTCATACTATGTCTTTTAACCTTCACTAATAGTGGGAGGCGGGGAGGGAGATAAAATGAGGCTTTCTACTCCCATAAGCAGTTACCATCTTAGAAACCCATTGAGGTAGTTCTACTCTGACTTACAGGGGCACCATGAGTCAGAATTGACTCGATTGATGGCAGTGAGTTTAGTTTTGGGAATCCTGTGAGGAGAAGCCCTGGTGTCATAGTGGTTACATGTGGTTGCTAACTACAGGTTAGCAGTTCAAAATCCTCAGCTGCTCTTCAAGAGAAAGACAAAGCTTTACAGTGTCAGAAACCCACGGGGACAGTTCTACCCTGTCCTACAAGGTCACTATAAGTTGGAAACAACTCAGTGACAGAGTTTGGTTTTAGAATGCTGTGAGAGTCAGAATCGGCTTGGTGGCCGATTGAAGCAGCTTAGTTTCTTCCTCCGTGCTACATGATCACGTAGTCCAGTCCAGTCTAGCAAAGCTCACTACTGCCCTCTTTTAGAAAAACAGAAGGCAGGAAGGTGAGAACACATGGTAGTTTTCTCCGAGTGCTTTCCTTTTTCTAAGGTTTGAAAAGAGTCTCCACAGCATCAGGTCAGCATAATGATAAGGAAATGTTCAATCTCTGCTGGGCTGAGTGAGTTAGTTACCAAACCAATGTAGTCAGTTCCTTGAAGTCATGACTTATGAGTAGACACTCAAAATGTTTGATAAAGATAACACTTCTCTTTGGAGCAGTGTTAACTTTGGTTTGGATTCCTATTGCCAAAGTACTTTAAGAATATGGATGCTCTGAGAAACAAGCCCTGTTGGTTACACCTCGCTTCTCCTGTTCCCGTCAGTATTCCATGGCCTGCACTTGAATATCTCATTGTTTCCTTCTGCTTCATAGATACACATTAGAAAGAATAAGTTCTCTAATTCCCCCACTGGGTCAGGTACCGCTTAAGCAGGTATACAGATTGGGTAACTAAATGGAGAGTTATGAGTGAAGCTAGAATAAATGGCAATGACAGCCTGACCTTCACTGCCAATAGGCCAGTCATAAGCAGTCCCTACTACTAAACCCTCTTACTTAGAAGAAGAATATAAAACACAAAAGCAAAATAATTCATTATATAATTGAGCCCTTAAGAGAGGGTGTGTGTGGAAGGGTCTATATGCAAATTTTTCTTAGTCAGGTCTTATACTAATTTAACAAAATACCAGCTCTTACCCTTAAGTTGCCAACACCACCATGATGCTACATTATGAAATGAAAACTCACGATTTTTTGTGTTTTATGTTCCCGTTACTGGTAGAAATATGAACTATTCTGAAAATCCATCTGAAATACCATCGAGTGAACATTCCTTTTGTTATATTTAGTTCCTTTTCCTATATTAATATACACCCACGTCTGCTTCTTTTTTAATTGAAGCTCATCGCTTTCCTTTAGGGGCAGCTGCTGTGGGAAGAGAATAAAAGCTTTAAAAAGCATGAGATTCTTAGTGCAGAGACTGGGGGGAATATTTTCCCACTATTGACAGATCCCTTTCTGAGCTTTTAGCAATTGGTTACATAGCCAACACTGTGACATTGTCTCTACATAAGACAGAAGAGGAGGCAGACTGCATTAAAAATAAAATTGTGGAGTCTGGCAGCAATAAACATCTTTAATAGCTCTACCTCTCTCCATGGTGCCAACTAGAAAAGAATTCCGTTAAACATGATGTTTTCTGAACTGTGACCTGTTTGAATCACAAACTGGAGGTTATACTGAAAATTATCAAGAAAATAATATAGACTTCCCTAAAGACTCCTATCAGTCTTTCACTGGTCACTTGAAAAAAAAAACACACAATGTAATCAGCTCTGTCCTGATACAATGTACCTGACTTATAATAAGACAGAAAAGCCTGACCTCAAAGAGATTAAGAGGAACTACATGGGGCTATAAACCAATTAAAGAAAACATTTAGCATCTTCTCTTCCTTACAACCTACAGAAATACAGAGACAGGCAAGCATTTTATCCAAATCTAACACATTCCTGAAAATATGCCAGAGGGAAAATTTTGTATAATACAAAGGTAAATCCAAAAGTACTATTACTAGGTGCTCAGTTTATTCCAAACACAGTGGGTTTAAACATCTCTCCACAAACAATGGCAGGCTGCAATTAATTTTTTAATACACTTGTTTCAGCCTTCTTAGGGTTGTAATAGTAATTTCTTTTGTAAGAATAAATACCAAACTGGTCCCAAGGAGTTGGGGAGAATGAAGAAACCCCAAATGTCCAACTTCCAAGATGCTAGTCTGCTCCAGTTTCCCCTACTTCCCCCTTGAGTATATTCTCTAGTATTTCTGGGTTCTGTGGATCATTGCACTGTACCACAGAAATTCACAGAATGTTGAAGAAATGTCTCACAGGGTGACGGATGCTGTTCAGTTTAAAATCTGAAGGTCGGAGAGGGGTAAGCCAGATGCTCGGGCCAGAGGGTGCACTCCAGTTCTGGCTCTTACCTATGATGAGATCACACCCCATGCTTCTCAGAGAGCTCATTTTATGCACAGCAGGGTGGCACTGCAGGGAATCCAGTTCATAATTACTCACAGGTGAAGTCTATCAGTATCTTCCTCCATCTTTTTACCAAACCAATACAAGAAAGAAGGTCATTTGATGGGAGTACACTGAGAATCAATGATGTAATTAAATTAACATATAACCCAAGTATAATAATTTATTCTCCACCCCTGGACTTATATTTTTATGTACATATGATCTGGGGCCTCTGATAGGATGTATCCAGTCATCTTAATCAACCAGGCTTTCCCCCAGGTCACTCCAGAAGCAGCTTTCCTCCTCACAACTGTAGCATAACATTCCTATATCCATTACAAGGTACAATCATGAAGATAGCCAATAAACAAACCGTATAGCCCAATTCACACCCTCCACTTGAGTTAGATTTGAATCTCATCCTATTCATGTTCATTGGCAGAAATTATTTCCAAAATGTGAGTATAGCCAGAGGCATAAGAAGTAGCGAATTATAATCTATCCCATAAGGGTTATGGCTAGAATAGCCATATCAATTGGATATAACTCAAAGGTGCCTTCCAAAGTAAGAATGAGTTGTCAAAAAGAGTTGTGTGGCCATCATCCACCTGGAGAACCTGATCTTTCTAATAAATACAATTTTGTGAAATGATTCCTAACTAGTAATGAGTCTTAAATTTACCAATATGATCCAGAGAGCATAATTAAAACAAAACAACGGCTTCCAAGGGTATCACCTGGGTCATATAAATTCAAGGCAAAACCCTCAGCTCAAAGGTTATGGTGACTGTTTGGGGGAACCCTAAAGAGGTAACCTTGATAAGATTTTCTCAAAGGACCTGGATGATCATAGTTTATTAAGAAGATGTTTTATGAAAATTAAAAACCGTATTAGTGAGAAAAAGCCTAGGAAAGTTGCAAAGACTTTTTTTTCCCCACCCCAGCTTATTCTTCAAGGGTAACAAAAGCTGTGGATAAGAATTTTGTGTGAGGGTGGGGGGTGTGGGGGAAGAGAAGTTTATACCAAGGGCTCAAGTAGAAAATGTTCTAAATAATGATGCCAACATATGTACAAATATGCTTGATACAAATGATGTATGAAATGTTATAGGAGCTGAAAGATCCCCCAATAAAATGATTTGGGGAAAAAATTTGTGTGTGTGTGTGTGTGAATCTTTATCCCATCCATTCTATTGCCTTGATCATGCCTCTTCAGACTTCACAAAGAACATTTAAAAAGAACACAATGAATCCTTTGAGGATGCCAAAACGGCTGTTTTGACGTAGGGTACATCAAAGAGTGCAGAATTCTTTGAGGAAGGGTAAGAGAGATGGAAATACTACTTTCAAAAGTAAATAGACCTAGATGGAGGATATGTCAAGACACAATAGCTTCACATTTTGATATTTTTGCTTAATAGGTTTCTATAAATTTTAAAACAATTTTTTTACTTAATCATATATAGTATCATGTCATCTTTTCCTATTTGGATGCCTTATTGGTCTTGTGTATCATTACTGTCTAGGATTAGCAGTGATAAGCAGGCATGGATGTCCTGCTCCTGGTCTTAGAGGGGAAGTTTTCTGTCTTTCATCATTGAGCATGGTATGTGCTATGTGTTTCTCACAAATGCCGTTTACTATCTTAGGAAATTCCTTTTTGTTCCAAGTTTGCCTAGTTTTTTTTATCTTTCTTGGTTTGGGTTATTGTTTCAATCATAAAAGGCTGTGAAGTTTTGTCAACAGCTGTCTACACCAATTGAGATTCATATGTTTTGCCTTCCTCTCCATTCATTCTACTAATATTGTATATTAAGTGATTTTCTTAGACTCAGTCTTGCATTCCTAAGGTAGGTGCTCTTTTGGCACAGTGGGTTGATTATGCACTGAACTACTAATGACAAGGTCAGTAGTTCAAAACCACCAGCCACTCTGTGGGGAAAGATGAAGCATTTTGCTCCCACGATGATTTATCCTCTCAGAAACCACAAGGGCAGTTCTACCCTAACAGCATGGGTTGGAATGGACTCAGTTGCAGTGAGAGTGGGTGTATTCCTAGGATATATGCCCCCTGGTCATGGTTTTTAAATCTTTTCAATATTGTGTTAGATTTTGTTTGCTAGAATTTTGCATCTACATTCGTGAAGGATATTGGTCTATAGTCTTCTTGTGATGTCATTATGTGGTTCTGGTATCAAAGCTATTTTATCTTCCTCTTTTTAAAATATGACAAAGGAACCCTGATTAGATAAAGTGGGTTCCACACTGGTCACTTGGTCAACAGTTCAAAATCACCAGATGCTGCTTGCGAGAAGGATGATGCTTTTTACTCCTGTTAAGATTTACAGTTTTGGATACCCAACAGGGGCAGTTCTACTCTGCCCTATGAGGTCACTATGAATCAGAATCGACTCCATGAAAGTGAGTTTGCTTTGGTAGGTAGGTCAAAGTAGAAGTCTTGGACGTATAGCTAATATCTGACATGACTTTATCTAACTGGATGTGATCTACACTAAATCCACTGGCATCTTCTTCAAACTCCCCTCCCCCAAGTAAATAAGATCTCCAATCACTTTTTGACGAAAATGCAAATAAATGGCGTCATTACTCTTTAAAACCTTTACTAGCCTCCCATTGTTTGTAGGCCAAAGGTCTACATCATTTACCGAGTTTATAGGGCTCTGTATGAGTTTGCAGCAGCTATTTCACACACCTCTCAGCTCTGCAGTTACCTCCTTGTTTTCTGTACTTCAGGCATATGAACCTTCCTTTTGGGTTGGTGAAGTAAATCCACTTTCTTCCTCAAGGACTTTTCGGCTAGTGGTTCATTTGCCCAAATGTTTTGACGTATATTAACTTTTTCTCTGCCACCCACTGTGCCCGGCTGCGCAGAAAAAGTTGTCATTTATATGTGCTCACAGTACCTACTATTGCTTCATTATAATACTTACCTGAATTTTAAAATTCATTGTGTACTAATAGTAAAATATTTTATACCCTTAGTAGAATATAAGCTCCATAAATCAAGTGCCTAGTTCCTTTTTATTTAGCACAACAGTTCCAGATTTGCACAATTTTTTATTTGTACATGATTCTTTCTATACTCAAACTCTAACCTCACTGCCATCAGTCAATTTTAGCCAATAATGACCCGACAGGACAGACTAGAACTTCCCCCATGGGTTTCCAAGACTGTAACAGCTTATGTGAGTAGGAAAAAAATTAGATTATATGTCTATCTTCACAAAAATCAAATTCACAGCCATTGAGTCAATTACAACTCATAATGACCCTGTAAATTCTAAGCTGTTGTTTTAGGTGATTTAATTAAATGATACTCCATTTTTTAAATTATAAAGGGGAATAAAAATCAGTTTTGTAAATGTATATGAGCTTATACAGAATTTCAAAATAAAGATTAAGAGTAGAAAGACAGTCCCGAAAAGTCTTTGAAATGCCTTAAGTCTAAATAACTGCTAAAAAGACAAATTCATATTTTCATGTGTGCATATGTGCATGTGTGAATGCACAAGTTATTTAAAAATATGAAGCTAAGTAGTATAGGAAAATTCTGAAAGAGATTAAGAGGATTGACTCTATAGAGCAGAAATTAGCTGGATCCTCTGTGCATCTGAAATAGCATAGGAAAGAGACTGTTCTTTTTCATTTCAAGCCTTGTAGTACTAACTTACTTTTCAACTATATATGTGGAGTACCTTGGTTTAAATTATATTTTAAAATAACATTACAAATTAAGATAAAAACAAGATTATCTGCTTTAAAACTACCTACCATCTACCGTGGTCCAACTTCATGAGAAAGTAATTGAGGGGTAGCTCTGAAGTAAGCTGATCGATATCAACTTCATGGTCAAGAATTAAGTCCTGGGGGAAGCAGGGAGGGAGGGGAAAAAAGAGGACCTGATGCAGAGGGCTTGGGTGGAGAGCAAATGCTTTAAACATGATGAGGGCAAAGAATGTACAGATATGCTTTATACAATTGATGTATGTATGGATTGTAATAAGAGTTGTATGAGCCCCTAATAAAATGTTTAAAAAAACAATTAAGTCCTTTTACACATTCATAATCCAACTTCTCTATTATGGTTCAGAGTGTGGGTAGCATAGACATAATAACTTTAAGTGAGTCCACAGATGTTTAGCTTCTATTATTAATTACCACACTTAAGTAAACACCTATTCTTCATTGGCCCAAGTCTATGTTAAGACCCTAGGAATTAAAATAGAAATGCTGGCTGTAGGGCTGCTTTTTTGTTTTGTTTTCCTTTTTTTTTTTTTTAGAAATACATTAGTAATATTTGAGACATCAGATTCAAACTTAAACTTCCCCCAATGCTCTAGGTTACTAATTTTTCTCAAAAGCTAAGAACATCCTTGAATATTTAAATAAGTGATACAGACTCTTAAGTGCCATGGCACATACTGACCTCTGCTAGAATTCTTATACAAAGATGCTTAACAAAACTCAATTATGATTTCAGCACATATGAACTATTTCCTAAAATCTTTGAGAAAAGGCAAGCAAAGCACAGAAATTTAGCAGAACAAGTCTCAGAGTCAACCTGGGCCCTGCCAAGACCTATGTACCCAATTGAAATTATTTGACTGAGTCAACACAATAGAAAGAACCATTGTGGCATATAAAACGTGTTCAATAAATGCTAATGATATTGAGAGGCAACATGATCAAGCAGTTACAAGCATAGCCCCTGAAGTCAAACTGCCTGAAAATTAATCTTTGTTCTATCGGGTATTGGTGGTGGTGGTGGCAGCTGCCTTAGATTCAATTCCAACTTATGGAACACCCTTAATTCAGAGTAGGCAAACTGTTTAAGATTTCAACTTTTTGGAAACAAATGGCCATGTTTACTTCAAAGTACTCTGGGTAGGTTTGAACTGCCAACTTTTCAGTAGCAGTCCAGTGATTAGCCATTTGTGCCACCCATGGACCCTGATCTCTCCATTATCAGCTGTGAGCTGCTATCAATACATTTAATTACCAGTTGTGAACTTTTATCAACGTACTGATGCCCTAGGTTCCTTGTATTTAAAATGGGAACAATATGATATCTTCCTCATAGAGTTGTGGTGAGGATTAAATGAGAGATGCAAAAAATTTAGAATAGTACTTGGCATATTGCGAACCCCAAATAAATGCTAGCTATGACATTGTTCTTTATACGTTACAGATCTGACACAGTAGATTCATCCGTTACACCTATTCACACCTAGATGAGCTAGGGTAGTTACACAATTTCAAGTCAACCTGACGAAAGAATAAAGGGGTGGAGTCTAGCCTGTCAATCAGGTCACAACATGATTGTCCCTCCTTGTTGGCGTGGTCTTCTTGTGAGGCTTTTGGGAACTTCCAATCTTCTACCCTGGAAGTGGAACTCACTTTCTCTGCCTTCCCTTTCCTGTACCGAGACCCTCGGAAAGCTAGAGAAGCCACGCGAAGACCTATACCAGTGTTGAGATGCTTCCACTGCCACTGGATCCACAAGGCTTTCTACTCACTGGCCTATGATCTTGCTGCATTCAGCATCATTGCATGTGCTGTATGCATCTCAAGAATTTATGGGATAGTATCAGAATTATGGATATGATCAGAACTGAGCTAGGCTGGGATGTTTTTTAAATATACATATTGCCCTTTGACATAAAGCTCTTTCTTTTACACATATGAATGTCTCTGGATTTGTTTCTTTAGTCAGCCCCAGACTAACACATGAGGCCTGGTGACATAGTGGTTAAAGTGCTTGGCTGGCTAACTAAAAGATGGGAGAAGGATGTGGCAGCCTTATTCAGTAAAGATTTACTGAAAGCCCGGAGAACAGCTTTACTCTGCCCTTTAGTGTCGTAATAGGTCAGAATCAACTCAAAACCAGTGAGTTTGGCTTTTATGGTGTATTAAAAATGATCAGATGTTTAAAATAATTTAATAAAATGTGTGGTAAAAAACTGATTTTAAACTGTGAATGATCTTCATGACTATACTGATGGATATAAATAACCATTTCCTGAGAAATATTGGGTGGGGGGGTGGGGGTGGGGACAAAAAGGGCTGCAGCATTTGTGCTAAGAAAAGGATACCAACAGTTGAGTCCTCATACAGAACAAATCTACTATCATTCTAGAGGCAGACTCCACAAAAGACCAAGGAAACAACTGCAAACAGAAGCAATACAGATACAAGGACTTAAATGGTCAACTTAATGTATATTATTTAGGGAAGTCTTATCAATTTGCTTCTTGATTTCAAAGGGGGAATGGTAAAGGGTAAACAAAAGTACTGTGTTAATGGCAGCGTTTTCATTAGTTCAAAGACTCCCAGTTCTACGAACCTCTTACCAATGCACAGCTGATGGCTAACTTGAAAAAGTAATTAATTCTCATGATCTGTTTCTCTATTAGTTCAGAAATGTGTATATACTTCTCTAATGCAACCACAAGAATGTAAAACAATAAAAAGTCTGGTGGGTGATTTTTTTTTACTTTTAAGTTGAATCCAAACAAGACAAGAAGAAATGGCTATGAAGGTTTTTACTGCTCCTTAAAATTACAACCTAAACACACAGACACACACACACACACACACACACTCACACACACTCACACACACACACACACACTCACACACACACACTCACACACACTCACACACTCACACACACACACTCACACACACACACACTCACACACACACACACACACTCACACACACACACTCACACACACTCACACACACACACACTCACACACACACTCACTCACACACACACTCACACACACACACTCACTCACACTCACACACACACACTCACACACACTCACACACACACTCACACATACTCACACACACACTCACACACTCACACACACACACACACTCACACACACACTCACACACACTCACACACACACTCACACACACACACTCACACACACACTCACACACTCACACACACACACTCACACTCACACACACACTCACACACACACACACTCACACACACTCACACACAATTAAACCTCGAATCCTATGGGTAGTTGGGTGCTTTTCTAAAACTATCTCCACTCCTCTTTAAGTCCAAAAACAAGAAACTCATTGTGTGAATCAGTAAATTGTATGAGGCCATTGAAACACAAGTACCAATTGGTATCACAAACAGTTTGTGTTTCCAAGGATACCAGGAACTTTAAATACTGTTCAGTTATACAAAGCCATGAACACAACCTTCCAAACAATACCAGGAGCCTGCCCACTTTCTCTCTTTTTAGTCACTGTTCCCAGCAGGCCTAGCACACTGATTTGGCCTCAATAATTCCTCCGAATAATATGCTCAGGTGCATTTCTCAATCATTCAGTTGTTCAATTTTCTTAAATTCTCAAAATAATGGCAGTCATTTTTTAAAAATCATTTTATTGAGGGCTTACAATGCTTATTACAATCCATACATCAATTGTATCAGGCATATTTGTACATATGTTGCCATCATTCTTTTCTAGACAGTTACTTTCTATTGAGCCTTTGGTATAAGTTCCTCTCCCCCTCTCTCTCCCAGCAACACTTTTTAAAAGAAAAAAAAAATCAGTATAGCCTTTTTTGAGAGAGACTCTCAAAAGGCTAACCTGATGTCCATTAATGGAAATTCACAATGCATATATATTTTTAAAAAATCCAATTCACAAACACTCCTGATTAATTCCTATAATTACTCTCCTTTGTGTTATGGATTACTCTTTCTGGTAATAGAGAAATTCTTCCTTGTGTATCTTTCTTTGAAAGATTGTTTTTTTTACTTATTACTAGTCTTGAACTCAAATAATTTAGTATGGAGGGCTTCAGAAACTTTATGGGAAAATGAAATCAAGAAACTAAGACATTTTCCCATGAACTCTTTGAAGTTATTCTGCATGGAAAAGTCTATTATTAGCTAGAGTAGTTACTGAAGCCCAGAAAAAAATGGGTTCAATATAAGATAATTATATTACTATTTTAATAAGCTTACAGGTCTTTATAATGGTCTCTAAAACAAGATGGAACTTAAGATTAAATTGTTTTAAATGGTCTACAACTATATTCTTCCCCATGCATAAATATTGATATTACATCAGTTTTATTCAGAGAATGTGTTTCCATTAATTAGGTGTTATCGCTGAGGTTTGGGATATGTCCAGAGTTATTTTTATATTTAAAAAGAAACACCTTAACGAGTACAAAATACTGGTGCTTTGGTGATACAGTGGGCCACTCACTGAGCTGCTAACCGCAGGGCCAGCTATTCAAACCCAACAATTGCCCATGGGAGATGAGGAGGTTGTCTACACCTATCAAATTTTCTGAAACCCACGGGGGCAATTATACTTTGTCCAAGGGTATCATTGAATCAGAACTATGAACCACTCTGAAGCAGAACTGACTCGATGACAGTGAGTCTGGCTTTTGGTTTATTTCTTAAAATACAGACTAGAAATTGATTAAGATTGAGGGGAGGGGCGGATGAACTTACAAAGATTAGAATTGGTGAGTTCCAATAGGATAGGGAGTTCTTAATTACCGTATATGAATGTAATGAGTCAATCACCTCCACACCTTTGGATTCTCTCCTTATATTACCTCACACTCAGACTATTACAATAGTAAAATTGTACTCAAAGAATGAGTTGTGTTGGGTTTTTATTAACATAGTCATTGGGGCAAAAAACACTAAAAGTAAGTGGTAATGTGAAGGATTCAATATTGAATATAAAGGACCAACTACTAGACTCTGAAAAGCTAAATAAGGGATATAACATCTAAGAAAAACATTTTCCATTAAAAGCCATTGTGGACGTCACATAAATCCTCTAATTTCCAAACATAGGAAATATTGTCGCCTCATCAGCTTCTATATAACATTTAATAGACATGCACAGTGGATGCACAAAGAAGCTTGACAGTGAATTAGCACAGAGCCCATGGTCTGGTTCTTTTTCAATTATTGTCACTAAAAATTGTTTTGTAAGCTTTCTTTGGCTTGAAAAATATACTCGTGCCAATGAAAACTTAAGAAACAATTCTCAATGACAACAATTGGAACAGAGAACCAGCTCATGGGCTCTGTGCTGTCTAATTTACTATCAAGATTATTGTGTCAAGGTACAGATCTTAAGCGAGCGAATGTTTATGTGTAAATTATTTCTGTATCCAATAAATCATAATTATATGAGTCAACCTATTCAGCTTGTATTACATTTAAATGTTTCAAAGCAATAGCCATTAAAAGTAATCTTTAAACTGAAAACTCAAAAACATTGAGTCAATTCTGACTCATAGTGACCCTAACAGGGCACAATGGAACTACCCCTGTGGGTTTCCAATATTTCAAATCTTTATGGAAACAGATAGCTTCAACTTTCTCCTTCAAAGTAGTTGGGGGGTTTGAACCACTGACCTTGAGGTTGGAGCTTAATGCATAGCATTGTATCATTTCTTAAAAGTAGATAATATAAATTAAAACAAGTTTCTCTGTTAAACACAAATTTTTAAAAAGTGTTAAATCGAGTTAAGAGACATTAAAGCAGAAGTGTATGGGGGTTGGGGATGGTGAGGAACAGGCTTGGAGCAGCTGGGAAGCTACTCAGTATCTGTTAGAATTTCATAGCTTCTCTTTACGCCTGAGTGGACAAGAAGAAGTTTTAGAAATGGGAAAGGATTGGTTAAGAGCATGATATAGCATGGTAAAAGGAAGACAGAAATATTCGCTGAAGCAGAGGGCAAAGAGGGAAATGGCAAGAACAAGAATTTGAAATCCTAGGCTGATAGGCGCCTTCTATAGCACTACAGACAGATACCACCATAATCGCCCCAAACAAAACAAAGCAATTCTCTCACTGCCATCGTGTCTATTCCAACTCATAGCCACACTATGGGGCAGGGTAGAATTGAGGGTCAAAGGATTGGAGGAAGGCTTATTAACAACCTGCAGTATGCAAGTACAACCTTGCTTGCTGAAAGTGAGAGGACTTGAAGCACTTGCTGATGAAGATCAAGGACTGTGGCCTTCAGTATGGATTACAACTCACTGAGAATGACCAAAATCCTCACAGCTGGACCAATAAGTAACATCATGCTCAAGGGGAAAAGGATGGAGTTATCAAGGATTTTGTCTTGCTTGGATCCACAATCAATGCTCTCACAGAAGCAATAGTTAAGAGATCAAAAGACTAGTTGTATTAAATAAATCTACTGCACAAGACATCTTTAGAGTATTGAAGAGTATGGATATTACTTTGAGGACTAAGGTACATCTGATATTCTCCATTGCATTATATGCATGTGAAAGTTGGACACCGAATAAGGAAGATCACAGAAGAATCACATCAATGCATTTGAACAGTGGTGCTGGAGGTACCAAGGGCTGCTAAAAAGGCACACAAATCTGGCTTGGAAGAAGTAATGCCAGAGTTCTCCTTTGAAGCAAGGATGGCAAGACTTCATCTTATCTACTTTGGACAAATTATCAGGAGAGACCAGTCCCTAGAGAAGGACATCATGTTTGGGAAAGTGGAAGGGTAGCAAAAAAAAGAGGAAGATCCTCAATCCACAGAGGGATTGACACAGTTGTTGTATCATTGGGCTCAGGCATAGGAACAATTTTGAGTATGCTGTAAGGTTGTGCAGTGCTTTGTTCTCTTGTGTATAGGGTCTCTATGGGTCAGAGTCACCTTGATGGCACCTTACAATAATAATAAGGTCAGATCCTTAATCTCCACCCAGATAATGTCCTCCAAAATGAGACTTTAGTCATAGGTATATGAAGCCCACAAGTATAATAAAATCACATAAAGTATAAAAGTTGGTAAGGCCATTTTAATTGACTATAAATCAGCATTCTAAAATAGATTTACTGTATATATAAAGGCACAAAGAGGAGACAACAAAATGATGCAAATAGTAACCAGAAAGAGAGCTAGAGGGGCTCTATTATTAAGCAAATAACTATTTTAAAACTATAAAGGGGCATTATATATTAATAAACTGTTTCATTCAGAAAGAAAATATAAAAATTATAAACATGTACCTATAAAATGGCACCAAATATAAAGGAAGCAAAAGTGGGAAAGAGTTGAAGAAACCTATTTCCATAAAAATATTTAGAAACTTAAATATAAAAATAGTTGGAAATTTAAATATCCCACTTTCAATAATGGATTAGACAATCAGAAGATCACAAAGAAAATCAAAGGCTTAAACTACACTATAAACCAATTAAATTTAGCTATCTACAAACACTCAGCACAACAAGGACTTTTTAAGTACACATGGTACACATGGAACACCCTCCACATTACTCTATACATTAGGTCACAAAATGTTTTAACATACTTTAAAAGACTGAAATTATACAAAATACCATCACAATGGAATAGAGCTGAAAATCAGTAACTGAGGGGAACTGAAACATTTATAAATACGTAGAAATTAAATAACACACAACCAATTGAGCAAAAAAAAAAGGAGAGAACTCATTCCTCTATTTCTTTAGTCATCTTCTGTCTAGATTTTTTAATCACTGGTGAAATAATCTGATAGCAAAGTCCTTCTAAATTTTTTTCTGATCCTTTACAGATGTTTTCATCAGCTTGAACGCAACTAATTTTTACAGCAGCTTGCCTTAACTGAGCCTTTCTAAAATATTAATATTTAATTCCAGGGAAACAGTTTTATACTAACATTTCATCAGTTTATTAAAAGGTAAGGAGATTAAATTGGCAAGACCCAATCAGCAACTATGAGAGCCAAAATAACTGAAGTGCGGGGACATGCTGAAGAGTTCTCCAGACCACACGTTCAGTCAGCACAAGCACGAGCCAGTAGGTCTAACATAAAGAATATACATGTCAATTCCGTTAGGAAGTTTTTTCTAAAACAGTGTAGATATTTGTATGAAGTTAGTGTTTAAGCAGAGCTTGAAGTATGGAAATATGACATGATTCTATTTGTAAATGAATTTTTTTCTCCTTTCTTTCTTGAAAGACTAAGAGATTTTGTAGGAATCATTTATCTAATTGGTTTTAAAGCCCACAACAAAAATCCACTAATAAGCCCAGTATCAATTTTAAAAATATATATCTTATCTTGATCAAGAATAAGAAAATGATCCTAATGAAATAAGGCCTAGCACTACATTTGGTTTTCTATAAATGTTCCTATTAAACTCACTAAATAAGAATTATCCTTTATATACCTTTCTTTGTTTTACTATCTTAGCTTTCATATTCATCCTTTAGTTTGACACAATTTTATTTACACTGAGCAGAAGTCCCAATAGACATTCTACACTTGTTAAGCATAGGAGAAATGAAACTAAACATATACACAGAAGATGAAAGATGCCTAACTTTATTGGGTCTCACAGTTGGATATGGTGAACTTATTAATTTTTAAACCCAGGTAACAGGCATCTGAAGACCCAAAACAAAACCATATTGTTGAGAACGAGGGAGGTCAGAACAGGGACACCAAACCCATCTGTAGACAATGGGACATCCAAGGAAGGGTGTGTCAACCAGGGCACAGTAGAGCACCCATGAAACACACAATACTCCTCTGGTTCCTTGAGGCTTCCTCGCCTCCCCCACTACCATAACCCCAGTCATGCCTTTCACTGTGGGCTAGACCAGAGCATGTACACAGGTACAAATAAGAGACACACAGATTTCTCATGACACACAGATTCCAAGAACAGGAATAGTGATACCAGGAGGGTAGGGGGAAGATGAGGAGAGTAGGGAAGGAACGGGGGAACTGACAGCAATTAATGACACATAACCACAACCCCCACCCCCAGGGGTATGAACAACAGAAACCAAGGGGGAAGGGAGACAGCAGTTCGTGTAAGATATGAAAATAAAAATAATTTATAATTTATCAAGGGGCAGTCGGAATAAGATATGAAAACAAAAATAATTTCTAATTTATCAAGGGGGCACGAGGGTGAGAGGGGGGAAGGAGGGAAAAAAGAACAGCTGATACCAAGGGCTCAAATAG
Organism: Tenrec ecaudatus; assembly: GCF_050624435.1. Lineage (NCBI taxonomy): Eukaryota > Metazoa > Chordata > Mammalia > Afrosoricida > Tenrecidae > Tenrec > Tenrec ecaudatus. The sequence continues at coordinate 191,705,477 of NC_134530.1, read as the reverse complement.
AAAGTAAATGTTTAGAAAACAATGATGGCAACATATGTACAAATATGCTTGATACAATTGATGTATGGATTGTTCTAAGAGCTGTAAGAGCCCCCAATAAAATAACAACATTTACAGCAACTAAGAAAATCAAAGCACAACCCTGTTCCTGGCTGTATTCTACATCGTAGACGCAGGGGTCCTCAAACTATGGTCCACAGGCCACATGTGGCCCAACGAGGATATTTATCCGGCCCGCCAGGTGTTTTTGCCCTGTTTGTTTGTTTACTTCAAAATAGGATATGGGCAGTGTACATAGGAATTTGTTGATTTTTTAACTATAGTCCGGCCTTCCAACAGGTCTGAGGGACAGTGAACTAGCCCCCTGTTTAAAAGTATGAGGACCCCGTTAGAGTTGAATACAGTCTCAAATACATATGCCTTGGAACCAATTACTTTAAATCAAATATGAGCATGTAATGGGGCAAGGCGATTAGATTAACATGCATAGAACAACTAGAAGAGCAATCATGAGTATGAGTAAACAATCTGTGTAGAAATTATTGACTGGTAACTTAAACTAAAACTTTCATCCAAGATCCAATGAAATTATAACCATATGCTTTGAGTGTTTAGACAAGTAACAGAATTGAGTAAAGTGAAAAAATAAAGTGTAAAGAAATAATATAAAAGCAAATGGGCAAATATGCAGATAATTACAATTAAGGAAAATATCTTTTATGTCCATCTTAATCAATCAGTTAATAATATACCAACGAAAGTTATTTTCTTATGAACATTTAAAAATGAAAACTCTTACACTGTTATAAATAGACACTAAGCGATTTCATCCAATCAAACCTTTTGAGTAAAACCAAAATACATAACACTCAGGTAGTCATAGTAGTTGTCTGCTACTGGTCTTTCACATAGAAGAGCAATTCAGTTGGTTAGTTATTAGAAATGACACTCATTATCTGGAACTTCCAGGAACTTAAAAATTATGCCGTAAGCTATGAAATCTTTAGTAAAAGGAACATAACTTGTGGCGTTTTCTTAACATAATCTGTCCAATCACTTATCAGAAGTGCTCACTCAACTTAACAGTGGATAATCAAACCCACTGTGTCTCTTCTCCAGTCTCAATTTTTCACAATCCTCAATAAATGTAGATTACTTATGGCTCAGTAGACTAAAAAATAAACTTTAAGAAATTCTATTAAGTGACTGGGGAGATAGGGACACAAGAGAATATTTGAGTTTCTCTTTTATTCGTTAATCTCTTGCGAGGACACAAACTAGAAATGCAGGGGGAAAAAGACAGCAGTCAGAAATAAAATCTAGACTGCTATCTACAGAGCCCATTCTGGTTGAGTCAAGACTTAATATAGACTTCCTGAAGGCAATGATCCCAAACCTGGCACACAGTGTGATCTGTACATAACTGCAGACTGATTATAACAAAAACTTTTTTAAAAAGTCATTTTATTGTGGGCTCATACAACTCTTATCACAATCCATACATACATACATTGTGTTAAGCACATTTGTACATTTGTTGCCATCATCATTCTCAAAACATTTGCTTTCTACTTGAGCCCTTGGCATGAGCTTCTCATTTTTTTCCTCTTCCTCCCCAACCCCCTCCCTCATGAACCATTAATAATTTATAAATTATTATTTTATCATCTTACACTGTCCAATATTTCCCTTCACCCACTTTTCTGTTATAATTTGTGGTCCAAAATAATTGATCAAGTGCAGGAAATTATAACTCCAACATCAATTCTTTTAAGATTATTTTGATTTTAAATTATCTATCCCAGTTTTCCTACATTAGTATAGCTACATGAAAATAGACTGTTGCTTTTATAAAGAGACTAATACTCGTACAAAGAATAGTAGGAGATGGAGCCAAGGAATTTACTCTAACTTTAAGAAATCCTAAATGAGAAGAAGATAAAGATAAACCTCTGAGGGAGATTTAAGAAAGAGAAAGATTTTTTAAATAATGGAATTTTCCACAGACCTTTGGAAGTTTCCGTGATTTAAGAATCCTATGTCAAATTTCAATCATTACGATATACTACCATGCTTTCCTGTAAGAGTTCTAAGGGTTTTATAGTTTTAATTCTTACATCTTGGCTTTTTATACATTGAGTTCACATTTACTTAAGGTATGAGGTTAAGGGTCCAAGTTTACTTTTTTGCAACTAACTATCCAGTTATGCCAATCTGATTTGTTGAGAAAGGAATTATGCAAATTTGGGGCATAATTACATCATATCACAAAATGACGGATGACTACATCACTGTCAAGCAACTGAGAATGATGGCCCAGTCAAGCTGACACATAACCTTAAGCACCTCAGCCAGTTTTCTTGCCTTACACCTCAACAATTGTTACTGCCAGATATGAACTATTAATGTGCAATACAGTCACAGTTCATAAAGATGTTATGTTGGATATGTCCTAGTTAGAGAGGAGCAACTGTAACTATGTCAATCCCATATTGTCTTATGATTACTGCTTTGTACTACGTTCTAAAATAAGACATATGATTCCTCCTGTTTTGTCCCTTTTTTCAAGCTTATTTTTACTATCATGAGTTCCTAACAATTCTACATGAATTTTAGAATCAGCTTGTCAATTTCTACAAAGAAATTAAGTAAGATTTTTATATGGCTTGCACGGAATCTGTACATTAATTTTGAAAATACTGTCAAATTAACAATAGTCTTAAGATTCAAGAACAAGGGCTTTCTTTCTTACTAGATCGTGTTTTATTTCAAAAATGTTTTATAATTTTCAGAGTAAAACTTTACATTTCTTTTGTTAAATTTAATCCTAAATATTTTATTCTTTTCATGCTATTATAAATGGAGCTATTTAATTTCATCTTTAGATTAATTAAAAGTTGTACACAAACGGACATGCATAGCCATGTTTATCACAGAAATGCTCACAATATTGAAAAGATGGAAACAACCTAAATACCCATCAGTAGAAGAACGGACAAAGAAAGGCTGGTACATGCACACAACGAAATACTATGCATTGCTTTAACAACTCTGAAGAAATCATAAAACAGTTCATGGCATGGTGGGTCCTAGAGAACATTATGCTGAGTGAAACAGTCATTCACAAAGGACAAATATTATGAGACCCCTGGTATGGGGAGGTGGGATATAAACAAAATAAAGACTTTCAGACCGAAAAAAACAAACTTTGGAGATTTCCAGGGGAGGTGTGTGAGGTGGGAACAGGGGTAGCAAAGGGACCATAAAGCAATGGGCTAGAATGTTGACAAATGTTAAGTTGGATGAAATGGAAGATACTAAGTAGTCCACACAAGTGGGAGAATATAAATCAAGGAACAGACGGGAGGTTTGATTAGTAGTTTAAACTACTGAATACAAATTTGATTCTCTGAAAAGTAAACCCTCACTTCATTTACACTAAAAATAATTTTTAAAAGTGTAATAGAAATACAATTGTATTATACATGGGTAGTGTATCTTGCTACCTTGTTAAACTCATTTGTTGTTAATGAATTTTGTAGCAAATTCCTCTAGGATTTTCTGTATTCGTGATAATGCCAACTCTGAATAGAGACACTTTTTACTTGTTTTTTACACATTAGGTGCCTTTTTTGTCTTGCCTAATTACCTCAAGTTGGACCTCAAGTACAATGCTGAGTACAGTGGTAGAGCACACAAATGTTCTCCATTAAGTTTGATGTGACCTTGGATGGTTTTGTGAGATGTTTTCCATCAGGTTGAGGATGTTCCTTTCTATTTCTAGTTTTCTGGTGATGTTAACAAGAAAACACACACACACACACACACACACACACACAAAAACAACAAATCAGTTGCCAATAAATTGACTCCATTTATTTCAGAGTATAAGTGATCCAGAAGGTTCTCCCGGCTTTGAGTTTTCTGAAGCAGATCTTCAGGTACCTCTGAATGGATTCAAACTGCTAGTCTTTCTCAGTTAGTAGCCCCGTGTTTAACTGCTTGCACCAAAAAGGGTGCTGTTTTTGTTTTTGTCAAATGCCTTTTCAGTTTATGTGGTCTATGTCTTTAATTTTATTAATCCAGTGTGTTACACTAATTAATTTTCAGAAACTGAATCTACCTGGTAATATAGTGATTACGCATTGTACTGCTAACTGCAAGGTCAGCAGTTTGAAGCTACTGTCTACTCCACGGGAAAAAGACAAGGTTTTCTATTCTTGTAGAGTTACAGCCTTTAGAAAGCAACAAGTGTTGGAGGGGCTGTGGTGAGATAGGAACTCTCATCCACTGCTGGTGGACCTGTAGGTATGTACAGCCACTATGGAAATCGATTAGGCGATTTCTCAAACAGATGGAAATTGAGTTACCATATGACCCAGCAATCCCCCTACTGGGCATATACCCAGAAGAGGCAAGAAACAAACCACGCCAGACATCTGTGCTCCAATGTTCACTTCAGCACAGTTCACAATCACAAGGAGTTGGAAACAACCCAAATTTCCATCAAGAGACGAATGGATTAAAAAATGTGTGTGGTACATACATACAATGGAGTACTATGCATCGCTAAAAAGCAATGATGAACACATGAAGCATATCACCGCATGGGAAAAACTGGTGGAAATTATGCTAAGTGAAGTAAGCCAAGCACAAAAGGACAAGTATAACATGAGTCCGCTGAGATGTTTATATGTGTGTGTGTGTGTGTGTGTGTGTGTGTGTGTGTGTGTGTGTATAATGAGAGAACAGAAAGGTAAGTGCAAAAGGGGCACAGGAAAAAAGCTAATGTATACAAACACTCCAGGGGTGAGGTCCAGGTAGTATAGCAGGTGCCAGACTAAATCCAGGGACACATATGGCAGCCAACTAAAAAGGGGGTGGAAGGAGGAAAGGGGAAAGAAATAAAAAGATGTGTGATGGGGGAATAGGGCACTGACCCAACCAAGGGGAAGGTATTGTTTGTGTCTCCACAGGGAAAGAGGGACCAGATATAAAGCCAGTGCCAGATGAATGCAGTGTGCCGACAGGAGTGGGGAGTCAGTGGAGGGGTCTGAGGGCTCGGCCCCCATACCAGCTACGTGGACAATTGCCCCTCACCCCAGAAGAATTTATTTGAGAGGACGGCACGGAAGCTGCAGCTAGGTGAGAAGAGCATGTCTGATCAGAGCACATGGGAGCAAATGAAGGGGCACGAAGAGAGAGTAGAGCACATCCTGGCCCATGAGGCCTGGAGGACATTATCCCCGCTCTGAACAAGCAATGCACAGAATGGGACAGTATCCCACTACAATATCCCATCCCTTGATGGCCCAGGGCCTAAGGGGGACAACACTGGAGACTCAGGGTCAGGACTGGCCCAGACTGACCCTGTGACACTGAGGGAAACTACTAAAAGCGTTCAGCAAAGCAACGGTGGGAGCAGAGCAGGGAGCCCCCGAGGGAGTACAAAGGACAGATGCTGGGGCCAAAGCATGGTACCCCATGGGACTTGACTGAAAGACATGCCTAGAGATCGAAAAGCAGACCTTGATCTATTTACAGGCTTTTCTTTCTTTTAAAAATTTTTTTCTTTTATTTAATTTATTCTACTATGGGTAATTGATTTCCTTTTTTGTTTTCATAGCTGTGTTCTTACTTATCGCCTATCTTGCTATGGCTTGATTTTTGGTGCATATTATTATCTCTACAGATCTATCTAGATAAGATAGACTAGATGAACAGTCTGTAGGAGACAACAACGAGACCAATGGTTCCCGGGGGGGGGAGGGAGGAGGTGGTACTGACCAACTCAGGGACAGGGGAGCAACAAGTGATCCAAAATCAGTGGCAAGGAGGGTGTGAGAGGCCTAGTAGGGATTCAGCAAGGGCAAGGTAACCGAGAGAAATTACTGAAACCCAGATGAAGGCTGAGCATGATAGTGGGACAAGAGAAAGTAAAAGGAAATAGAGGAAAGAACTAGGTGACAAAGGATATTTATAGAGGTCTAAAGACTGAAATGTTCATATGTAAATATATTTATATAAAAGTGTGGGGAAACAGACCTATGTGCATATATTTATAGGTTTAGTATTAAGGCAGCAGATGGGCATTGGGTCTCCACTCAAGCACTTACTCAATGCAAGAACACATTCCAGGATGCACACCTTCCCGACACGACTGCTGAAGAAAAAAGTGTGCATAAGCAAATGTGGTAGAGAGCTGATGGTGCCCGGCTATCAAAAGATATAGCGTCTGGGGTCTTAAAGGCTTGAAGATAAACAAGTGGCCATCTAGTTCAGAAGCAACAAAGCCCACATGGAAGAAACACACCAGCCTGTATAACCACGAGCTGTTGAAGGGATCAGGTATCAAGCATCAAAGAACAAAAAATCTTATCATGATAAATGTGGGTGAGTGCACAGTGGAGACCCAAAGCCCATCTGTAGGCAAATGGACACGCTCTTACTGAAGGGTTGTGGGGAGGAGATGAGCCAGTCAAGGTGCAGAGTAGCAACAAGAAACATAACTTTCCACTAGTTCTTAAATGCTTCTTTCCCCGCCCCCCTCCTGCCCCCCACTATCATGATCCCAATTCTACCTTACAAATCTGGCTAGACCAGAGGATGTACATTGATTGGTACAGATAGCAAGTGGAAACACAGGGAATCCAGTACAGATGACCCCTTCAGGACCAGTGGTGAGAGTGGTGATGCCTGGAGGGTGGAGGGAATGTGGGGTAGAAAGTGGGAACTGATTACAAGAATCTATGTATAGCCTCCTCCCTGGGGGATGGACAGCAGAGAAGAGGGTGGGGGGAAATGTCTGACAGTGTAACATATGACAAAATAATAATAATTTATGAATTATGAAGGGCTCATGAGATAGGAGGAAAGGGGGAAATTAGCAGCTAATATTAAGGGCTCAAGTAGAAGGCAAATGTTTTGAGAATGATGATGGCAACAAATGTACGTATGTGCTTGACACAATGTATGTATGGATTGTGATAAGAATTGTATGAGCCCTAATAAAATGACTTTTTAAAAAAAGTTACAGTCTTCGAAACCCACAAGAGCAGTTCAACCCATCTTATAGGGTCACTATTAGTCAGAATTGACTCAATGGTAGTGAGTGAATCTACCCTACCTACTTGGGATAAATCTCACTTGGTAATGGTGCATATATAACCTTTTTGCTATGGTACAGGATTCAGCTTGCTGAAGAAAACTGATAATGAAAGATAATGGTCTACAACTTTCTTTTTCCATGATATTTGTCTGACTTGGTATTAACAATGGCCTCATGAAATAAGTTGGGAACTACTCTTCTACTTTTTGGAAGAGTTTGAGAACCAGTGTTAATTTTTCTTTTAAATATTTGATAGAAGTTAATAGGGAAGACATTCAGGCTTGGGCTTTTCTTTGAGGGTAGTTTTTAATTACCAATTCAATCTTACTTGCCATACGCTCATTCAGTTTATTGATTTCTTCTTAAATCCATTTCAGTAGTTTATATCTTTTGAGGAATTTGTCTATTTCACCAATGTGATATAATTTGTTAGCATACGGTTTTTCATATATTCCTGCAACAATCATAATTCTGTAAGTTTGGTAGTAATGTCTCATCTAGCATTTCTGATTCCAGTAATTTGAGTCTCTTCTCTTTTTATTTTTCCTTAATTAATCTGTTTTATTGATTTGCAGATTTTGTTAATCTTTTCAAAGAACCTGCTTTTGGCTTTATTGATTTTTATCTACTGTTTTTATATTCTTTATTTCATTAATTTTCCCTCAATGCTTAAGTATTTCCTTCCTCCCGCTAAGGTTCTGCCATTGTTCCATGGGGAGGCGAACATAGTTATTGAGCACACAGTCACTCTCTCCGGAGATGCCAGTCGTTTACACAGACTTTCTTCTTCCCTTTCCCTGACCACACTCAGCTGATAGGCTCCCTAATTGCAGGCTATCTGTCCTGTTCTCAGTAATGCCCCAGAGAGTAATTTATTGTAGAGACAAATCCAATCAAATTTGTGCTACTTTGCAGGGCTATTTCCCCAATCACAGTTTGACATTTGTCTAACTCTAGGAAGGACAGCCACTCCTGGCTATGGCTCTCTTCCTGGTTCTCTCTTGCAAACTAGCTAGCTTACTTTTTAGCCTGTTATCTTCTCCAAAAGTATGACTTTTCTTCCAACTGTTTCCCACCACAGTCTCCAGTATTTCTGAGAGTCCTGAGGCTTGAACTTTTTCTCTATGATCAACTGCAAATGAAGCCAGATCCATTGGTAAGAGATTAGGAGTTATCTGATTTAAAGGCCACTTCCTGCCCCCCCTCCCACACACACCTCCTGCCCTCTCCCCCCAGGCTCACATTTTATATACAATATTGATGTTCAACTGCCCTATTGCTATGATTACATCTCTTTAATACTTTTCCTCCAAATATATGTAAATAGCAAAATATCACGATGAGTATACTATTTGAATATTGTAATCTAGATCTGAAATTTCATTATTTTAATTTTACACTTCAATGCTATAATTCATGTTAGAAATGTATTCTTTGCATATAGGTTCTTTAAAAACTTGAGCTTTTAAAAATTCTCCTCTAAGTTATTTTTGAAATAAAAACCATGACACAAAATAGGTCTCAAAGAAAATTATGGAGAAATTAGCAGAAAATGCACCCTAATATAATTTTCAAGATGTACTTTATATAGAATTTACAGGTAGTTTAATCTCTTGAATATACAATAAGGCCTCCAAATGGAAAAAAAATATAAATGAACACGAATTTTGGTCCCAAATGAGATTTATTAATTTGGAAAATTTGAAATCTGTATATGCATGCTTTTTACGGTCTGGCTATCTGTTTACTGGAAATTTACATAAAAACATTTGGGTAACTGGTCAAAATCATACAGTGATTCCATTCTAGTACTCACTTTATTTTTAAAATGTTAGCTATGATATTAGTAATACTGAACTAAAAATAGTTTATACTAAACTGTAAGCATCTTATAGTTACAGGGAACAGACTTTTTCATGTGTAGTCATCTGATCAATAATTATTGAATTAACCACTGCCTCCCTGCTGGCCCCCAATTCAGTAATTTTTGAATTAAAAAAGAGTTCTACTATGCAAGGAAGAGAGGCTAACTGATCTTTCAAAGTGATTTCAAGATTACATTTTATTATCATTATAATTAATCAACTATACTATGTCCGTATTTTCATTTTTTTGTTAAAAAAGATCTAAAGCTACATTTTAAATTAAAACTATAAAAATTAAGTATTATGCATTAACAATAATTTGTACATACTGATTTTAATATCTTTCTAGTCTAATGCAGAAAGCAAGCAGCTATATATTTTAGATTATGAAAACACAAAAGAGAATGTTCTAACAGAAAAGTAACAATACTCCCACATTATACATTTATAGTAACTTTGGATTACTAGTTAAGCTTATTTTAAAAACTGTATACATGTTTCATGAGAAAGTTAATGTCTGTAGAAATGAATAAAGTTATAAGTTTCTATAGCACCTTTCTCCCACAGATCTCAAAGTATTTTCCAAAATTCCCTAACATCTTCCATGACGTGGGTGGAAAGCAAGATTCTTCTAGTTTTTGATGGCTAGATTTAGGCATGAAAAACTGAAGCAGTTTTTCAGCAAGTTCAAGTGAGTCAAGAACAAAACAGAAATAGAACCCCAGAATCCTAACTCTTAGTCTTACCCGAAAGCTATGAAACAACTCACTTAACCCCTCCCTTTTCTGATACTGGATTTTACAAAATAAAAACAACAGAGGTAATAATAACACCAACCACAGAGATCTAATAAACTTAAGCCACTCCACTAAGAACTTTAACAAACTAAACCTTATTTAAGCTCACGACACACCAGTGGGGTTCCTATCATTCCTCTCATATTACAGATGAGGAGAGTGAGGCACAGATTATTTGAGTAAGTAATCATGGTCACACTGTTAGTAAGTCAGAAAAGTATGAGTTAACCAAGAAGTCTGGCTTTTTAGTCCATAATCACATCAATGTGTTATACTGTACCTGGGAGTTATATTACCAGCAGTACTATATCCACAACAGTTAGAAGATTAGAATCTTTTCCCAACTTCATACTTACTAGCAATGTGGTTTGGGCAGAATAGACAAACATAAAGTCTCAGTTTATAATAACAAAAATAAAAGGCTCACTAAAATCTCTCAGTGGAATCAAGCTGGCCAGTATATGAACTCAGTAATTTGAGGACAGAGCAACAGAATTTACCCTGAACAGATGTGCAATAAGGGTGGGAAAAAAATAAACAAAAAAATAACAACATAGACTTGAGGAGCAATATCAAAAGACCTAAATCCATATTATCAGTGGCAGATGAAAAGGAGAAACAGTGTAACTTTTAAAAGTACTGGATGAAATAATGGCTGTAAAACTTCAAACTGGGTAAAAGACAAACATTTGTTTTGTTTGGGTTTTTGTTGTTGTTAGGTGCCATAGAATCTGTTCCGACCCATAGTGACCCCATGCACAACAGAACAAAACACTGCATGGTCCTCTGTGTGAAGCTCACAACTGTTCTTATGCCTGAGCTCATGTCGCTGCCACCATGTCAGTTCATATTGTTGAAAGTCTTCCTTTTTGCTGGCCCTCCACTTTACCAGGGACTGGTTTCTCCTGACAATATGTCCAAAGTATGTAAGACAAAGTCTTGTCATCTTGCCTCTAAAGAACACTCTGGCCATACTTCTTCCAAGTCAAACTTATTTGTCCTTTTAGTAGTCCATGGTACTTTCACTATTCTTCTATATCACCACAACTCAAATGCACCAATTCTTCCTTATTCAATGTCCATTTTTCACAAGCATATGAGACAATGGAAAATACCATGTCTTAGGTCAGGTGTACTTTAGTTCTCAAAGTAATATCCTTGTTTTTCTCTAAACAGTTTTACTCTAAACAGTCCTTATGCAGCAGATTTACCCAATGAAACTTATCTTTTGATGTCTTGACTGCTACTTCCATGAGCACAATGATTGTGGATTCAAGCAAAATGAAATCCTTAACAACTTCAAACTTTTCTCCATTTATCATGATGTTATCGTTTTTATCCGGTTGAAAGGTTTTTGCTCTTCCTTTACAATGCGTTGTAATCCATATTGAAGGCTGCAATCCTTGATCTTCATTAGTAAGTGCTTGAAATCCTCCTCACTTTCAGTAAGCAAGTGTGTCATCTACCTATTGCAAGTTAAAAAGTCTTGCTCCAATCCTGATGCCACAATCTTCTTCATACAATTCTTCTTCTCTGATGCTTTGCTCAGATAAGTTTGGTGAGCGGATACAACCCTGACACAAACCTTTCCTGATTTTGAATCATGCAGCATTCCCTTGTTCTGTTTGCACAACTACCTCCTGATCCAAGTGCAAGACATAAAACTACAGATTCAAAAATCTGAGGGAACCCCAAATAGACTAAATACAAGGAAATCAACATTTTAACCCACCATAATTAAACTTCCGAGAACTAAAGACAAAGACAAAACTTTTGAAAGCATTAAGAAAAATGACATTGGTGTCATTTGAACACCAATTCAAATGACAATGGATATCTCATCTAAAACCAAGAGGGCTTGACGAAAGTGGCACAATATTTTCAAGTGCTGCAAAAGCAGTCAAGCAAGATACAGAATTTCCAATGAAACAATCTTTCAGAAGTCAAAGGGAAATAAAGACATTCTCAGTGAAGAAAATGAAACTAATAGAATTTGTCAAAGGGCTAAAGGAAGTTCTTTAACTAGAAGGGAAATGATAAAAGAATGAATCTTTAAGCATCCAGAAGATGGGGAAAAAAATAATGAGAAGTGCAGAAATACGGGTTTCTACAATAGACTAGATTTCTCAACAATTTTAAAAATCATTGAAACAAATATTATAATACCATATGGTACTCAAGGCAATGACATTTAATAATGAGGAAGGCAGTCATACTAAATTGATAGTAAGGTTTCTACTCTTTCTTTTTTCAAAATGGTAAAATGCTGTTTCAGGCAGACTATGCCGCCATATAAGTATATTTTAGTACAGTCAATCCTCATGCTACAAACAAGACTTATTCATAAATGTGTCTCCAAATTGAATTTACAGGTAAATGAACAGGTGTATAATGTTTTTTCTTTAGTCTTAATTTAGTGCAAGACAAGGCTTGAAGCCATTTCAGTGATTTAAAAATTGCACACACCAAATGAAAGTAATTTTTTAAATTTTTTATTATTTATTTTTTTATTATTAAAAAACATTTTATTAGGGGCTCATACAACTCTTATCACAATCCATACATATACATACATCAATTGTATAAAACACATCTGTACATTCTTTGCCCTAATCATTTTCTTTTTCTTTTTTTTAAAATCTTTTTTTTTAAATTTTAACTATTTATTAGGGGCTCATACAATTCTTATCACAGTTCATACATATACATACATCAATTGTATAAAGCACATCTGTCCAGTCCCTGCCCTAATCATTTTTTTCTCCTCTTTTCTTTTTTTACATTTTATTAGGGACCCATACAACTCTTATCACCATCCATACATATACATACATCAATTGTATAAAGCACATCCATACATTCCCTGCCCCAATCATTCTCAAAGCATTTGCTCTCCACTTAAGCCCCTTGCATCAGGTCCTCTTTTTTTCCCCCCTCCTTCCCCTTTCCCCGCTCCCTCATGTGCCCTTGGTAATTTATACCTCGTTATTTAAGTAATTTTAATGAATTTGTTGTTGAGTAGCAATTGGTTCAGTTGGGGAATGAGGGTGGCAAGTATGAGTTATCTGTAAGTTGGGTGTTCCTAACCCAGTGACTGCCTGTACTCGGAGCTACAACTAATAAAACTGTCAGAAGACAAATATTCAAAAACCTGTGAGAAATAAGATAGTTCTCCAACCTAATGCTCTGATCAGTACCTGCTGAGTGAGCATTTAATTGAACTGAGGACAAAGCTAGATACCACCATGACGGGTTATTAAAATGTGGACTGACAGAACTCTTTGCAGACTAAGAAATCCAGCTGTATGTGCCTCCATGCAAGTGCATATGTGTCTGGGTAGGGGATAGGGGTGCAGACATTCATCTAAGCTATAATTATCTACATTTAACAGATAGCCAACTGAACAGCAAATAACTTTGCCCAAGACATTCCAAGGCTAACTTGATGGATTGCATCCCTCCCCTTGCTCACTAATACAATCCTTGGACAGGGAAAGAAGGATCTAGCTCAGAAGCAACAAGGGCCACATGGAAGAAGCACACAAGCCTATGCAATCATGAGGTGTTGAAGGGATCAGACATCAAAGAACAAGAAAATCATATCATTGTGTGCTCACCTTACCTATAAGAACACTGAAGACAAATGTGTGCATAAGCAAGTGTGGTGAAGAAGGCTGATGGTGCCGGGCTATCAAGAGATATAGCATCTGGGATCTTTTTTTGTTGTTGTTGTTTTTTATCTTTTTATTGGGACTCATAAGGCTCTTATCACAGTCTGTACATACATCAATTTAGCAAAGCACCCTTATATATTCGTTGCACTCATCATTCTCATAATTCACCTTCCACTTGGGTTCCTGGAATCAGCTCGGTTTCCCTTTTTTTCCCCCGTCCCCCTCCCTCCCTGATCCCACCCCTGGTCCCTTGATAGTTTATAAATAATTATTATATCTTATCTTACACTCCCCGGTGTCTCCCCTCACCCGCCTCCCCATTGCCCATCTCCCAGAGAGGAGGTTACACATAGAACTCCGAGATCGGTTCTCCCTTTCTACACCCCCTTCCCTCCTGGTGTCGCCACTCCCACCGCTGGTGTTGAGGGGTTCGTCTGTCCTAGATTCCCTGTGCCTCCAGATCCCCACTGCACTGCTGTACTTCCTCTGGTATAACCAGGTCCGCAAGGCAAGGTAGAATTGGGGTCATGATGATTGGGAGGGGAGGAAGCGTTCAGGAACTAGAGGAAGGTTTTGAGTTTCATTGTTGCTACACTGAACCCTGAGTAGCAGCATCTGGGATTTTAAAGGCTTAAAGGTAAACAAGTAGCCATCTAGCTGAGAGCAACAAAGCCCACATGGAAGAAGCACGCCTACTTGTGTGATCACAAGGTGTTGAAGGAAACAGGTATCAGGCATCAAATAACAAAAAAAATCATATCATTGTGGATGCGGGGGAGTGCTGATTGGGGACTCAAGCTCATCTGTAGGCAACTGGACATCCCTTTGCAGAGAAGTCACGGGAGGAGACGAGCTAGTCAGGGTGCGGTGTAGTAGCATCAATGAAACACACAACTTTCCGTTAGTTCTTAAATACTTCCATCCCACATCCCCCACTATCATGATTCCAATTCTACCTTACAAATCTGGCTAGACCAGAGGATGTGCACTAGTACAGCTAGGAACTGGAAACACAGGGAATCCAGGACAGATGAAGCCCTCAGGTACAGTGGTGAGAGAGGCCATACTGGGAGGATGGAGGGGAGGTGAGGTAGAGAGAGAAAACAAATTACAAGGATCTACATATAACCTACTCCCTGTGGGATGGACAACAGAAAGGTGGGTAAAGGGAGATGTCGGGAAGTGTAAAATATGATAAAATAATAATTTATAAATTACCAAGGGTTCATGAAGGAGGGGGGAACAGGGAGGGAGGGGGAAAATGAAGAGCTGATACCAAGGACACAAATAGAAAGAAAATGTATTGAGAATGATGAGGGCAACAAATGTACCAATGTGCTTGACATAATGGTTGTATATATGGATTGTGATGAGTTGTATGAGCCCCAATAAAATGATTTTTTAAGTTATTGAACTTTAATCATGATCACAGTCTAATTTTTCTTAAAAATATTAAAGATAGAAATTATCAAAATCCAAATAATCATTATTTTTCCCCATTTTGTTTATAAATTATAAACTTGATTTTTCCCTAAATTTCCACCTGAATTCTTTTTACTTTGCTTAAAAAAACTGTATTGGCAAATTAAAACAACATGGCTATAGGATATAAAAGAAGGACCTATTTTTCCAATGAATTAAAATAAACCAAAATTTTAAAAATTAGAAAAGTGACAAAACATTCTAATGATAGTACAAAAACATGTGCACCAAAATAATGATACCTGAATAGTTAAATGTAAACTAAGCTTATCATAACTTGCAATAACATAACTTTGTTCAAAAAGATATTCTAAATAAAAGTAATTCTTTAATTCATTCTTTGTTCACTTTGTTTACCTTAATAACAAGTACATAATTCAATAAGCTAAATTTTATTTACAATGCTAAAATGTTTATTTTGTTGAATTTTTGTTTTCAAAATAAATTCCCAATTACATGATCTGCCCTCAACATACATTTACACATTATTTAGCATGAAATTCTGGTAGCTGCTTTAAATAATTTAAGTAATATTTTACCAACACCATTTATTCCTTAATGTGTGAAGCAGTTCTAATGTTTAAAATGAAAAAGAAACTTTTAGTAATGCTTAAATGATACTTTCATTGATAAAGAAATATCATAAGCACTAGCTTTAAGAGATATGGGATTTGCAAAAAAAATAAGTTCCTTTGGCTAAACAAAATGATACATCTAGAATTCTACGTAAAAATAGAAAGCATTACTCAAAGGGCTGTGATCTCAATTTAGGGACCAGAAGACACATATGAGATATGACTGTCTGATCAATGAACTGGAGTAATGAGCTGAAGAAGATTAATACAACCAATTGCTACTCAATTAGCAACAAAACTGTTCAGCACATGCTCATAAAAACTCTTTGCTTAGGCTTGAAGGTGAACAAGCGGCCATCTAGCTCAGAAGCAAATAAGCCCACATGGAAGAAGCACACCGGCCAGTGCGATCACGAGGTGCCCAAGGGTATAAGGCATCATGCAAAAAAAAAAGATATGTGTGTGTATGTATGTGTATATGTATATATGTATGTGTATATATGTATATATATATATCATATTAAATGAAGGGGGAAGTGCAGAGTGGAGAACCAAGGCCCAAGTGTCGACCAATGGAGATCCCCTCATAGAGGGGTTTAGGAGAGAAGATGGGTTAATTAGGGTGTGAGGTAGTATCGATGAAGAACACAGCTTTCCCCCAGATCCTGGATGCTTCCTCCCTCCAACTACCATGATCCGAATTCTACCTTGCAGGGCTGGATGGGACAGAGGCTGTACACTGGTGCATATGAGGGTTGGAGGTACAGGGAATCCAGGGTGGATGATACCTTCAGGACCAAGGGTGTGAGGGACGATGCTGGGAGAGTGGAGGGTGAGTGGGTTGGAAAGGGGGAACTGATTACAAGGATCCACATGTGACCTCTTCCCTGGGAGAGGGACAGCAGAGAAGGGGGGAAGGGAGACTCCGGATAGGGCAAGATATGACAAAATAACGATGTATAAATTACCAAGGGCATATGACGGAGGGGGGAATGGGGAGGGAGGGGGGGAAAAAAAGAGGACCTGATGCAAGGGGCTTAAGTGGAGAGCAAATGCCTTGAGAATGATTGGGGCAGGGAATGTATGGATGTGCTTTATACAATTGATGTATGTATATGTATGGATTGTGGTAAGAGTTGTATGAGTCCCTAATAAAATGTAAAAGAAGAGAAAAAAAAAACTCTTTGCTTAACTGGCACTGTCCTAGAGTTAAGTTACAGAGCAGAAAGTATCTAGACAAGTTTAAATTAAATATAAAACATTAAACATAAAATAATACAATAAAAATTTGTAGTTGTTTTATATACACTAAGAATAGTACAGTAAAATTTGAAGATGTATTTTTTTTTTCAGGAGAAAAGTTTAATTAAAACACCACCACTCAGGGTGGGGGAATGGAGTGGAAACCCAATGCCCATCTGTAAACAATTAGACATCCCCCTACAGAGTTGTCATGGGGAAGAAAGGAGCCAGTTAGGGTGCAGTATAGCACCAACGAAACACACAACTTTCCCCTAGTTCTTTGGTGCTTCCTTCCCCCCATTATCATAACCTCAATTCTACCTTACAAATAAGATTTGACCAGAACATGCACACTGCTACAGGTAAGAGCTCGCAACACAGGAGATCCAGGATAGATAAACCCCCAGGGCCAATAATGAAAGTAGCAGTAGTGATACCAGGAGGATAAGGGAGGGTTGGGGAGAAAGGGGGAACTGATCACAAGGATTAACCTAGAACCCCCTCTCAGGGGGATAAACAATGGAAAAGTGGGTGAGGGGTGATGGAGGATGATGTAATATATGAAAATAATCATCTATAACTTATCAAGGGTTTATGAGGGAGGATGGGAAGGGGAATAAATGGGGTGCTGATACCAGGGGCTGAAGTGGGAAGAGACTGCTTTGAAAATGATGATGGCAGAATATGTACAAATGTGCTTGGCACACTGGGTGAATGTATGGATTGTGATAAGAGACATAAGAGGCCCCAATAAAAGTATTTAATTAAAAAAAACACCATTCACTTGTTCTTAAGGAACTAGGAAAAAACCTTTTTTATCTATCGTAGGAGCAGAACATGGCATCTTGCTCAAAAACTCGTACTTTTACAAGAGGATTTGCTTTTTTAAGGAAGCTTTAGGATGTCATCAACAGAACGTGCTCAAATATCAGGATATCAATAACTTGCCTCCACACATGCGAATCGTGTAATCATAAAGCATGTTCCTTCTGCTGAGATTCTGGCATGTGCTAGTGTGAAATAAATGGGTCCCATCAAAGAAGAGTTGTTTTGTTTTGTTTTTTAATTTATTTTAAACATTTTATTAGGGGCTCATACAACTCTTATCACAATCCATACATATACATACAACAATTGTATAAAGCACAACTGTACATTCTTTTTTTTTCTTGTTTTGCACCCCTATTTCTTTTTTTTAAAACAATTTATTGGGGCTCATACAATTCTTATCACAGTTCATACATGTACATACATCAATTGTATAAAGCACATCTGTACAGTCTTTGCCCTAATCATTTTTTCTCCTCTTTTCTTTTTTTACATTTTATTAGGGACTCATACAACTCTTATCACCATCTATACATATACATACATCAATTGTATAAAGCACATCCATACATTCCCTGCCCCAATCATTCTCAAGGCATTTGCTCTCCACTTAAGCCCCTCGCATCAGGTCCTCTTTTTTTTTCCCTCCCTCCCCTTTCCCCCCTCCCTCATGTGCCCTTGGTAATTTATACATCGTTATTTTGTCATATCTTGCCCTATCCGGAGTCTCCCTTCCCCCCATCTCTGCTGTCCCTCTCCCAGGGAAGAGGTCACATGTGGATCCTTGTAATCAGTTCCCCCTTTCCAACCCACTCACCCTCCACTCTCCCAGCATCGTCCCTCACACCCTTGGTCCTGAAGGTACCATCCACCCTGGATTCCTTGTACCTCCAGCCCTCATATGTACCAGTGTACAGCCTCTGTCCTATCCAGCCCTGCAAGGTAGAATTCGGATCATGGTAGTTGGGGGGAGGAAGCATCCAGGATCTGGGGGAAAGCTGTGTTCTTCATCGAAACTACCTCACACCCTAATTAACCCATCTCCTCTCCTAAACCCCTCTATGAGGGGATCTCCATTGGCTGACACTTGCACCTTGGGTCTCCACTCTGCACTTCCCTTCATTTAATATGGTATATATATACATATATACATATACACATATATACACATACATACACACACTTATACCTTTTTTTTTTTGCAATGATGCCTTATACCTGGTCCCTTGGCACCTCGTGATCGCACTGGCTGGTGTGCTTCTTCCATGTGGGCTTATTTGCTTCTGAGCTAGATGGCCGCTTGTTCACCTTCAAGCCTTTAAGACCCCAGACACTATCTCTTTTGATAGCCGGGCACCATCGGCTTTCCAAGAAGAGTTTTTAACAGTCCCTTGATTAGACAAAAATATCTGAATATTTTTTAGCAAAAATCATTCATTATATATTGCTTAAAATAACAAATCTCTATATGGAAATCTGGTATGAAACCACCCACTGGTTCTGTGGAAGAAAGGCCTGGTAATCAGATTCTGTAAAGGTTACAGCCAGAAAACTATGAGAACAGCTCTATTCTGTCGCATGGAGCCAGAACTGATGTAATGGCACCCAACAACAGCCATAGTATGCAAAGCACTGCATGATAAATACATGCGAGGCACGGACTGCCTCTCTGTTTAAAAATGCTTAGATCTGGGAATGAAACCCACAAATGCTGACAGCAACTCACATGTTCTAACCACCAGATACCACTCTTCTCCAGATCGTAGCACCACAAAACATTACAAAATACCCTTATTTTTGCTCAACGTTATGGTTATATACTGAGCTAAGTTATAACTGAACTGACATATCTAAAATTTCAACCTAATAAGACATTTTTGTGATACTATCTAAAAGCATGGATAAAATACAGAATTTTCTATTTTGTAAAGGCAAATGAATAAATAGCCATCACCAAATCCAGAAATTACCAGGGGGAAAGGAAGGTTGGAAGGATAAGAAACACTGAAGGCATCTCAATGAGAATTCCACAAAAGAATTACAGGAAAATTCCTGTGGTTTATTGACTAAAGCTTAGTCACTAAAGGCCTGTGTATTCCTACGGATATGGTTTCATAATCATAGAGTCAGAGTCTTTACTCATATGACTCTTCTCACAGACTTCTCACAAAGACGCACTGGCCTAGAGTATGAGAAATTGACTAAAAACTGCCTCAAACAGATAAAAATAGGACAATCATCCTGGAAATGTGGACAAATAATCATGTTCATTATAATCTCGCTACCAGTGGGAAATTTTAGATCACATTTATCTACATAGTTACATTTTCAGCCCAGGTGTAAGAAATTGTTAAACACTGCAACTATTAGATAAAACCTAAATTTAACCCATACTTATATGAAAACATTCACTGAATGAATGATTATTGGATTCAAAGCACAAATAAAATTACAAGCACTAGCGATCTACTTTACAGTCTAAGGACACCACAAGGGTAATTCTACTTTGTCATATAGGGACACAGTCTAAGGGGCTTCAAAAAGTAACTCATGGAAAGTACAGCTAAAACACTCTTTAGTTCCAAATTTTCCACCAACTTTTTAAAAACCTTCATATTTCAAGGTAGATAAAATATTAAATGTAAGGTAAAGTCTCAAAATATTATTTTGGAATGGTCAAATGGTGGTACTATGCATCTATGCACTATCACACAATTATAAAAGGGAATTCTATACTGATATATGCTACAATATAAATGAATCTTGAAAACACTATGCTTGTTAAATCTTACTAATTTAGATTAGTAAATCTTACTAATCTAAACCTATTTCTAATGCCATCCTATCAGAGACTATTATCAGTTTACAGATCTGTCACATCAGTAAATTATTATGAAGCCTTTGTGGTAACGATGGATAGTGCTCAGCTGCTGAGAGGTCAGTAGTGTAAGCTCACCAGCAGCTCTGTGGGAGAAGAGCCCCAGTGCTCTACTCCCCTAAAGATTATTCCAGCCTAGGAAACGCACAGGGTCAGTTTTATTCTGTCAACAAAGCAGCAGACACATCAATAGCTACATTATAAATTCCTCTGTGGAGAATGGGCTCTAGGGAGGAAGAGAAAATAAGTCAAATAAGGAAGGGAAGGCTAAGTTATATAGAGAAGTTAAGTAAATGCCAGAGAAATCTAGTATGTGGTGCAAACATATCCAAACATTTCTCAACTAGTGAAATAAAATTTGAAACATACTATTTAAAACCAAACCATTTCTCTGTTATTTGTTTTAATGGAAAATCATGAGCAACTAAAAACCCCCAAATTACTCATTGTCATTGGCCTGAAAAAGCAAAGATATCAAGAGGAGTCAAAACATTTTTGGGAAAAAAATGCAATTAAAATATAATGGGAGTTTTCCCATTAAGTTTTTGAAGCCCCTTCATGTGACCCAGTCACTACAGTCATCAAAAATTGTTACTAGGATGACTGGGGAAGTTTTTGAGGTGGTTATGAGGAATTCTACAGTTTTTTAGTGGCCAGGTTAGTCCCTAACATTATAAACTTTACATTTTGTAGATTGAGAGTAAATTTTCAAGCTCAGGAATAGGTACAAGTTTATAATATCATACTCCTGAAAAGACCACTAGATTACATGCATATGGAAAGATAAATTCTGTGCGAGGCTAAGGGTAGCTCACTCAAAATCATTGCCTATTGCCTTGGTTACCTAGTGCCACTACAACAAAAAAAGGACACAAGTGGGTGGCTTTAAAAAGACAAGAATTTATTGTTTCACAATTTTGGAGTTGAGAAGTCTGAATCAAGGCATCAGTTCTAGTGCACGCTCCTATCCTGTATGTAGCCCTAGGAGTTCCTTGTGTTCCATGTCTGTCTGTCTGTCTCTCTATCTGTCTCTCTCTCTCTCTCTCTCTCTCTCTCTCACGTGCAGGCTTCAGTCTATTCTGTTCTTTTTATACGACACCATTCCAGAACACTCAGGTTTACTCACTGCCATGTAGTCAATTCCAATACATGGCGACCCTCTGGGACAGGGTAGAACTGCCCCTGCTGGTTCCAAGACTGTAACTCTTTGGGTGAGTAGGAAAGCCCCATCTTTCTCCCTCATGGCAGACAGTGGTTTTGAACTGATGACCCTGCTGTTAGCAGCACAATTTGGTAACCACGAGGTCACCAAGGCGTAGGGCCCACCACACTCAGGAATTACCTAATTAACATACCAAAAAAAAAGTCCTGTTTCCAAAAAGAGTCAAGATTTACAAGGTCAGGATTTAGGACTTCACTTTTGGGGAAAAGGGGCAAAATTCAATGTGTACTTCTCTAACGGTAATAGTCAAGAAACATTAGTATTTGGTACGTCACCATTAGCTGCCCTGACCATACTCAAACTCTTTGCACCTTACATCACAACAGAGTTGTCTTCTGGTTACTTGAAGATTTGCTAATCAATTGCTTTCTGACTCAAATGTCTAGAAAATAAGCATGAAAAAAAACATAGTATCAGCCAGAAGATGGTGATTAATAGCTAATAATCTTAGATAAATAGACCAGAATATTTCATTAATAAATTGGCTAAGAAAATGTAATCCTTAGGATACTGGCTCTCTCAAACACATTGATTTATTGATTTAAGAAAAATTATTTTATTCTGATAAGAAAATCAAGAAAGTCAGCTATTTTTGATGTTTTTTAAGCATGTAATGTCTCCTCCAACACCCATTTTACGCCCCAGATTGTGCAAGAATTATATGGTCACATGAAAAGAGTGAAATCTGATACTGAGGTATTTTAAGTGATTATAAGCATAATTAGCTTGAAATTATTTTATATTCAATGAAGTGACTTTTAAAATAAAACCGAAAATACTCCCCCAAAATTCCTAATATTGGAGGAAGCTACTTTTTTCTAACCACATATTAATACATTGAAAATCCAGGTGAAATGTAGGTAAACATAGAGCAACAAAACAAAGCAACAAGAAGACCATAAAGATTAATCATTGTAAAAACAATTTTAAATAACCTTTTTTTAAAAAGTACCATGAATTAATTTAATAGAGATGATTTCCAAAGTTTCAAACACTAAATAATGCCTATTTATTTAAAAATTCAGAAATGGACCAAATGTTTTATTTAATCTTCTAAAAAGTTAAATATGGTTTCAAAACGTCAAAATTAGTCCATCAATAATAGGGTCCAGAAAATGTATTGTGTTATCTTAGAAGCAGGTATACAAACCAAAAGAAGAAGAAAAAAAATCTTAACAACAAAAAATGCTAACAGACCTCAGCAAATAATATCTTTAGATATAATTTTCTACCACATGTATATCTTATCTACCTAAAAATTAAACAAAAATCCATTGCATTAAGTCAATTTAGACTCACAGTGACCCCATGCAGGAGTTTCTAAGATTGTTCATTTTTATGTGAGCAGATAGCCTCAATTTTGTCCTGCAGAGTCTGGTGCAGTTGAACCTGTGACCTTACAGTTAGCAGTCCAATGTTTATTCAACAGTGCCACTACTAATCCTTTGATGCTAGTAAAATAAGAAGAAAATAAAATGATAGAAAATCTATTCTGTTAGATGCCAATGAAACATTTAGTACAACTCAGCAGTCAACTGATTGATATTCTAAATATTAAATCAATTTCTCCTTAAATGTGATAAAAATCTTATTTAAATCTAGTATCAAAACCATATATTCTATAATAATTCTGTTTATAAACTCTAAAAATGAAAATTATAATAGTTCTTGCCATTGACACACTGGTAAGCAGTTCAAGAATTGGCTCTCCTGGAGACAAAAGAACAAAACCCTTTGATTTGTAGCATTTGCCCATCTCTGTGGGTGTGATTGTTCAATGCTGATTTGATGCTACTAAAATGCAATATGATCTATTGCAGTGTTGGAAAGAGATGAAAACGAGCAGCTCAGATGCAGGCCACTGGGTATTAGCTTCCACTGAGCTCTTAATACCTCAAAACCACTGTGGTAGGAGTTTTAAAGGTCTCATCTCATCCTCCCAGCAACCTATCAGATAGATAGTACTTTATTTTACAGAGAGGAATGGGCTCACAGTGGTAAAGCTGTTCATTGAAGGTCATATTACTAATGAAAAATTGAGCCACATTTTAAAAAATTATCATTATTTTAATTACAACTCTTATTAATAATATAAATTTGATAAGCTGTTTAAATTGTTGAATGCAAAAATGATGTCCTGAAGTGTAAACCCATTACCTAATTCATAAAAAAGTTTCTGATATTTTTAAAAACCTTTTTCATGGCAAATTCTCATCAATGTTTATGCATAGCCTAGTTTTTAAACCAACTTACTCATCTTTCAAGTCAGCTATTTATAATATAACAAATGGAAATAAAATCATAAGTCAACGCTAATCAAAACATTACTAGTAACTTATAATCAACCTTTGTACTTCTGGCTCATTTGTCCCTTAGTTCTCCCCAGGTGAAAACAAGTCCTACCTTAATGTCCATAAACATTCTTTCTCTTTAAAATTGTATTAAGTTGTAAACCCTAAGAACAGTTAGTTCTTATGCCTACTTGGTACTCGCCCTAGTGAAGAGATCACTGAAGACATAGACTCAAAAAGTGAGGCGTCAAGTAAATCCACATAGAAGCAGCAAACCAGACCAGAGGAGCGAACAGTATTAGAACTTATATTCTGAGCATCCACGAAGTGATCACTGAAGATATGGGTAATACAGCAAAGTATGATAAAGAAAGCAGATGGTGCCTGACTATCAGAAAGAACAGCATCTGGGCTTGTCTTAATAGCTTAAAGGCTTGTCTTAAAACAAGCAGCTATCTAAGTTAGGCTTCAGCTAAATCCACCCAGAAGAAATGCATCAGCCTGTGTAATCCAAGAATTGAAGCAATAAAAACCAAACCTCGTAAATGTGGTGAAGAAAGCTGATGCTGGTGGTGCCCGGCTATCAAAAGATAGTGTCTTAAAGGCTTGAAGATAAACAAGCGGCCATCTAGCTCAGAAGCAACAAAGCCCACATGGAAGAACATACCAGACTGTGTGATCACGTGGTCCCGAAGGGATCAGTTATCAGGCATCAAAGAACAAAAAATCATATTATTGGCTGCACACCTCCATGATACGATCGCCGAAGACAAATGGGTGCATAAGCAAATGTGGTGAAGAAAGCTGATGGTGCCGGCTATAAAGAGATAGTGTCTGGGGTCTTAAAGGCTTGAAGGTAAACAAGCGGCCATCTAGCTCAGAAGCAATAAAGCCCACATGGAAGAAGTACACCAGCCGGTGCGATCACGAGATGCTAAAGGGATCAGGTATAAGGCATCATCAAAAAAAAAAAATATATATATATATATACACACACACACACACCATAGTGAATGAAGGGGGAAGTGCAGAGTGGAGACCCAAAGCCCATTTGTCGGCCACTGGAGTTCCCCTCACAGAGGGGTTTAGGGGAGAAGATGGGTCAGTCAGGGTGCAATATAGTACCAATGAAGAACACAGCTTTCCCCCAGATCCTGGATGCTTCCTCCCCCCAACTGCCATGATCTGAATTCTACCTTGCAGGACTGGATAAGGCAGAGGTTGTACACTGGTGCATATGGGAGCTGGAGGCACAGGGAACCCAGGGTGGACGATACCTTCAGGACCAGGGGTGTGAGGGGCGATGCTGGGAGAGTGGAGGGAGAGTGGGTTGGAAAGGGGGAACCAATTACAAGGATCCATATGTGACCTCCTCCCTGGGAGATGGACGGCAGAGAAGAGGGTGAAGGGAGACTTCGGATAGGGTAAGATATGACAAAATAACAATGTATAAATTATTAAGGGCTCATGAGGGAGGGGGAAGCGGGGAGGGAGGGGAAAAAAAGAGGACCTGATGCAAAGGGCTTTAGTGGAGAGCAAATGCTTTGAAAATGATTAGGGCAAATAATGTACAGATGTGCTTTATACAATTGATGTATGTATATGTGTAGATTGTGATAAGAGTTGTATGAGCCCCTAATAAAATGTTTAAAAAAAAAAAAAAACAAACTTGGAGTAGGGAATGGTATTAAGAGCTTAAATTCTGAACATCCAAAAGCTGCTCATGACAAGGAAAACCCAAAACTCATTTGCAGTGTTCCCTAGGCAAATTAAGTCTCTGGTGAATTCCGTGATTGTGAACCAGGGATAGAAAAGGCCTTGTTAACAGACAAGAGTACACTGAAGGTTGGATTACTATAGTTGTTGTGAAGTTAAAATGTGACACCATGTCATTTGGTCTTCCTGTTGATTTGATGTGTAATTGTTTCAGCTTTTAATATTTCCTGCTTTGTTTTCTACTGCGGTTTTTCTGCTTTACTCTGTCATTGTTTTAGGGCTGTTTGTGATTTGTTTTTATTTTGTATGTTTTTCTGAATAGGAAAGCCAGGATAGGTAAAACTGGAGAGCAGCGGTTCTCAACCTGTGAGTTGTGACCCCTTTTGGGGTCAAACGACCCTTTCACGGGGGGCTTTTTTTGCTATATTTTCTTTATATTAACCCAGGATAGGAAAATCTATAGAGACAGTAACTGGATAAGTACTTTCTTAGGATTATGGCAAGGGACGTTGGAGGGAAATGGAGAATTAATCATTTTGAGCACAAGAATAAAGAAAATGTTTTACAATTGATTGTAATGATGACCCCATAACTCTTTAAGATATTTAAACCACTGGATTGTATAATATGTGAATTCTGTCAATAACATTGTTTAAAAATATCCTTAATTAGCTTGGATATCAAAAAATTCTGAAATCAAATCTCAGTATTTTTTTAATTGTTTTATTAAGGGCTCATATAGCTCTTACCACAATCCATACATACATCAATTGTGTAAAACACATTTGCACATTCATTGCCCTCATCATTCTCAAAACATTTGCTCTCCACCTAAGGCCCTGGCATCAGCTCCTCATTTGTCCCCTCCCTCCCTGCTCCCTCCTCCCTCATGAACCCTTGATAATTTATAAATTATTAATTTGTCATATCTTTCCCTGTCCAAAGTCTCCCTTTACCCACTTTCTGTGGTCCATTCCCCAGGGAGGAGGGTCACATGTAGATCCTTGTAATCGGTTTCCCCTTTCAAGTCCACCCTGCCAGTATCGCCACTCACACTACTGGTTCTGAGGGGATCATCCACCGGATTCCCTGTGTTTCCAGTTCCCATCTGTACCTGTGTATATTCTCTGGTCTTTGTAAAGTAGAATTGGGATCATGATAGCGGGGGAAGAGGAAGCATTTAGGAACTAGAGGAAAGTTCTATGTTTCATCGTTGCTACACTGCACCGTGACTGGCTCCCATGTCTCTTCTGTAAAGGGATGTCCGTTGCCTACAGATGGGCTTTGGGTCCCCACTCTGTACCACCCCCCGCCTCATTCACTATGATTTGATTTTTTGTTCTGGTAATACCTGATACCTGATCCCTTCGATACCTCGTGATTGCACAGGCAGGCTGGTGTGCTTCTTCCATGTGGGTTTTGTTGCTTCTGAGCTAGATGGCCACTTGTTTACGTTCAGGCCTTTAAGACCCCAGACACTATATCTTTTGATAGCTGGGCACCATCAGCTTTCTTCACCACCTTTGCTTATACACCCATTATTCTTCAGCGATCATATCAGGGAGGTAAGCACACAAAGATATGATTTTTTTTGTTCTTTGATGCCTGATAAATGATCCCTTCGGGATGTCATGATCACACAGGCTGGTGTGCTACTTCCATGTGGGCCTTGTTGTTTCTGAGCTAGATGGCCGCTTGTTTGCCTTCAAGCTTTTAAGACCCCAGAAGCTATCTTTAATAGGCGGGCACCATCAGCTTTCTTCACATTTACTTAATCACCTGCTTTGTCTTCAGTGGTTGTGTCAGGAAGGGGAGCATCATAGAATGCCAATTTAATAGAAGAAAGTATCCTTGCATTGAGAGAATACTTGAGTGGAGGCCCAATGTCCTTCTGATGCCTTAATACTAAACTTATAAATATAGGCACATAGATCCATTTCCCAAACCTCAAATATAAATATATTTGCATATGTACCTGTCTTTATCTAGATCTCTATAAATGCCCTTTGCCTCCCAGCTCTTCTATTTCCCTTAACTTTCCTCCTGTCCCTCTATCATGCTCAGTCCCCACCTGGGTTTCAGCAATTCCTCTTGGTTACATTACCCTTGATCATGCCCTACCAGGCCTCTCACACCCTCCTCACCACCAATTTGGATCACTTCTTGTTCCCTTATCCCTGAGTTTGTTAACACCACTAACTTTCCCCCCACCTCTCCCTCTCCCTCTCCCATGTCCCCCCGGAACTGTCAGTCCGGTTCTTTTCTCCTCGGACTGGTCCATAGACTTAATGTACATCCAAAGAAAATGTTAGCAGTCTTTCTTGTAGTGTTTAACAAGTTGATTCTAAAACTTACATATGTAAAATTCTTAAAATAGTCTAAAGAGCATTAAAAAATAACACAACTGGAAGACATGCAATACTTGATTTCAAGATTTACTATACAGTCAGAATACTCAGGATAGTTTAGTATTGATTAAATATCTGAAATGTTAACTAGTGGAACAGTATGGTGCATTCAGTGACCAAAGTTGACAAGGTAATTCAGGGGTGAATTATGGTCTTTTTCACAAATTATTGTGGTAAAATTAGTTATTATTATGAAAAAACTATGTTTTATCTTTAGTATATATTACATATAAAAATGAATCACAGTGTAACAGGAAATTAAAACTATATAACTTCGAAAGAAATTCTAGGAAAAAAAATTGTTACCATGCAGTAAACAAAGATGTCTTAGAACACATATGTATGAAACACACACAAAGTAAGCATAATAAAAAATCAATGTCTCTGCTCTTCCAAAACACTTTTTAAAATGGGGCGAAAATAGTCACAATACACATAGCTGACAAAGGAGTTATATCTAGAATAAATATATTAAAAAAGCTAATAACAATAAAAGTCCAACCAAACCAAATTCACTACCATCAAGTCAATTCTGACTCATAGCATCACAATAAGCGAGACAGGGTAGGTTTTCCAAGATTGTAACTTTTTTTTTTCGGATTCAATTCCAACTTTTAATGACCTTATAGAAAAAGGGAGAAAGAAACTTCTCCCGTGGGTATTCTGAGAGTAACTCTTTAAAAAAAATCATTTTATTGGGGGCTTGTACAACTTTTATCACAATCCACACAGACATCCATTGTGTCAAGCACATTTGTACATTTGTTGCCTTCATCATTCCCAAAGCACATTATTTCTTGAGCCCTTGGTATCATCAGCTTCTCATTTTCCCCTCCCTCCCGACACCCTTCCCTCATGAACCCATGATCATTTATAAATAATTATTATTTTATCATGTCTTAAACTGTTCCATGTCTCCCTTCACCCACTTTTCTGTTGTCTGTCCCCCCAGGGAGGAGGCTATATGCAGATCCTTATAATCAGTTCCCCCTTTCTACCCCACTTTCCCTCTACCCTCCTAGTATCACCACTCTCACCGCCGGTCCTGAGGGGTTCATCTGTCCTGGATTTCCTATGTTTTCAGTTCCTATCTGTACCAGTGCACATCCTCTGACTAGTTGAATTTGTAAGGTAAAATTGGGATCATGATAGTGGGGGAGGGGGAGAAGCATTTAGGAACTAGAGGAAAGTTGTATGTTTCATCGTTGCTACACTGCACCTTGACTGACTCATCACCTCCCCGTGACTCTTCTGTAACAGAATGTCCAGCTACTTACAGATGGCTCCCACTCCTCACTCCCCCTCATTCTCAAAGATATGATTTTTTGTTCTTTGATGCCTAACACCTGATCCCTTCGACGCCTCGTGACCACATAGGCTGGTGCCGTTTGTTTATCTTCAAGCCTTTAAGACCCCAAATGCTATATCTTTTGATAGCCAGGCACCATCAAGAATGAGCCTCTTGAGGGGAGTAGAAAACCAAGTCTTTGTCACTCAAAGCGACTGGTGAGTTCAAACTGCTGACCTTGTGATTAAGAACCCAACTCGTAACCACTATACCTCAAGGCCTCAAAAAAAAAAAATGGCTAAGAGATTTGAACAGACACTTTAAAAAAGGTCAATTATTACCACATGAAAGGATTCTTATCAACATCATTCATTAAGGAAATATAAATTGAAACCACAATAAAATATGACAATGACACACCAACTTAGAATGATTTCAATGTAAATGCTAACAATATCAAGTTTTGTGAGAATGTGGAATAACTAAAAGTTTTACATATTACTGATGGAAATTTAAATAATAATTACTACTTTGGAAAGCAGCAGAAGAGTCTCATTTATCCCAATAGTAAGAAAAATGGATGCATATGACTATATAAAAGCTTATACACAAGTGTTCGTAGCAGCTTTATTTCTAATACTAAAAAACACAAAACAACAAAAACCCACAAAGCAGCTTAAGTGTTCACCAGCAGATGAAGAGCAAACTGTGTTATTTATAACAGAATGCTATTTTGAAATGAAAAGGAATGAACTATTACATGCTATAATAAGGATACATCTCCATAACATAAGGTAAGCAAAAAAGCTATACATTAATATTCATCCATTTCATTTATATCAAGCTCTTAAGAAAAAAAAGTTATAATATTAGAAAGTAAATCAGTAGTTGGTTAGGACCACGAGTTCTGGGGACTGACTGGTAAGGGGCTTAAGGTAACTTTTTCGGAACAATGGAAATATTTCAAATGGAAGTTACATGTGGATATATACAGATATATGTCAAATTACCTGCACACTGAAAATGTGTATTATTTTATTATTGTGTGCATGTATGTGTTACTGTTTTATACTTTAAATTTTAAAATAAGTTCACGCTCTTTGGTCACGCTCTTTGACTCTCTCTTAGAAAAATAATATCTTATTTCTGTACACAGTGATTTGTTCACACCACTTTCCTCTTAAAAGAAAAGAATTATATTTGTGTTCCCGGTTAAATTAATTATGCTTATACCAATGATAATCATATGTCATCAAATTTGTATTTAGCACATATGAGTTACATGGTTAAGTATTTGTTGTAAGACTACTGAATGAACACAACCATCACAATCATGTTTCTGAACAGTCTGTGATAAAAGGCTCTGCGCAGAAGTAGGAAAAGAATTCTGCAGAGGATGAAGAAGTAGAATTGCTAGGTTAGAGCACAGAATCTGCAGCCCTGTTGTTCTCATCCAAATTTTACCTAACAATCTTGTGACCTTACTTAATCTTTCTATGCCTCTATTTTCTCTTTCAAAAAATGAGAACACAAAAAAATGAGAACAAGAACAGTAAATGCTTCATTCAGTTGCTGTACAGTAACAAATATAATTATTTTCTTGGTGTAAAAATAAATTTTAGGTAATAGCAATCTATTTATTTTTACTGTGTGTGTGTGTGTGTGTGTGTGTGTGTGTGTGTAAGGAAACACAGTATCATTAGTGGTGTTTACATTTGTATTAAAAAATATGGCTAGTTTTAATGGTTCCAGTAATGTAAAATTAAAACCTTGATTCCCCTAAACAGGTTTATTTAAAATGAACTAATTATATTCATATTGAATCATTTAAAATATGGTAGAATTATATGAAATAACCTAAATATTTCTGTTCAGTGCCTAAAAATGTCTAAACTCGTTATTAACGTCAAACTTCCTTAAAGAATAGATAACCTAAATACTAAGCACACTAAAAGTACTAGATCAATAGCTGCAAGATAGAACAGAAGTTCCAAGGCTCTGTGTCTATGTACAGGAGCAAACGGCCGCATTTTTCTCCATGGAGTGGCTGGTGGGTCAAACAACCAACCTTTCAGCTAGCAGTCACATGCTCAAATTTCTGCCACCAGGGCTCAGAGATGAAGACTTCAGCAAGGTATATATTACTTCCTTCCTACTTTTTATTTGTTTGTTTTCCAATTTTTAGGCTTTCATTCATAGCTCTGCTTACTAATAGAGAAGGAAAAAAATTAAGTACAAAATGCTTCCCATGAATGTCCTACTGTCTGAGCATTAACACAGGGAGCCTTGGTGGTATTGTTGGATAAGCACTGAGCTAGTAACGGCAAAGGTCCATTCAAATCCACCAGTCATGCTGCAGGAGAAAGGTGAGGCTGTCTGTGTCCAAACAGATTGACAGTCAATGTGTACGAATTGACTGATGGCAGTGAGTTTGGTTTGGCAAGTCTTTTAAAATTATTTTAATACTTTTATTGGGGGCTCTTACAGCTCTTATCACAATCCATACATTCATCCATGTGTCAAGCACATTTGTACATATGCTGCCATCATTTTCAAAGCATTTTCTTTCTATTTGAGCCCTTGACAGCAACTCATTTTTTACCCTCCCTCCCTTCTTGAACCCTTGATAAATTATAAATTATTATGTTCCTATCTTACAACCTCCGCTGTCTCCCTTCACCCACTTTTCTGTTGCCCCTCCCCCTGGGAGGAGGTTATATGGAATCTATCCTTGTGATGGAGTCCTCCTTTCTCTACCCCCCAACCCCCACCAAATTTCCCCTTACCCTCCTGGTATCTTTATTCTCATTGTTGGTCCTGAAATGTTTATCTGTCCTAGATTCCCTGTGTTGCAGGCTCTTATCTATAGCAGTATACATTTTCTGATTTACTCAGATTTGTAAGGTAGAACTAAGGTCATGATAGTTGGAGGGGAGGAAGCATTAAAGAACTAGAGGGAAATTATATGGTTCATAAGTGCTATACTGTACCCTGACTGGCTCATCTCTTCCTTGGGACCGTTCTGTAAGGGAATGTCCAATTGTCTACAGATGGGCTTTGGGTCTCCACTCTGTGCCCTTCACCTCCCCCCCTCATTCACATTGGTATGATTTTGTTCTGGGTCTTAGATGCCTGATACCTGATCTAATCGATGCCTTGTGATCACACAGACTGGTGTGCTTCTTCCACGTGGACTTTGTTGCTTCTCAGCTAGATGGAGACTTCTTTATCTTTAAGACCCTAGACAATATATCTTTTGATAGCCTGGCACCATCAGCTTTCTTCACTACATTTGCTTATGCACCCATTTTGTCTTC
This sequence comes from Tenrec ecaudatus, assembly GCF_050624435.1. Classification (NCBI taxonomy): domain Eukaryota; kingdom Metazoa; phylum Chordata; class Mammalia; order Afrosoricida; family Tenrecidae; genus Tenrec; species Tenrec ecaudatus. The sequence goes on along the minus strand of NC_134530.1, from coordinate 191,672,786 downwards.
AGCAATTAAGTCAGGAAGGTGAGCATCACAGAATGAGTTTGGCAAGTCTTAACACACATTAAATGCATGTGCAATCCTGTTTTCTTCTAGGTTTCACATAGCTGAGCTGTTAAGTAGCAACCATTATTAGATATCTGGTATTTTGTAGAGTTGATATACATCAAAGCTTATCTGTTCCTATATTATTGTGTATTTCTGTTGTTTCCACTATTGGCACAATAATCCCTTGCATAGATATCCTATGAGATATTTCTCTATGGTTATAAAAATGGTGTTGCTTTTTAATATTTTATCCCTCATTGCTATCAAATAAAGGAATATGTGTGTGTGTGTGTGTGTGTGCATGTGTGTATCTCACATCTGGAAGGCACAGAAGCCATTGAATTTTCGCTTTTAAATAATTTAGGGATCCTGAGTATGGCATAATTCATTGCTCAGACCATGTGGACAACCAATCAGTAATATGACAAGAAATTACTTTTGTTCATACTCAGAACCTGTACATAGAACAAAGTACGGATTCATACTATTCCAGATTAAAACATCACAATTATAATTATACGTAGTAGTTATAAAACCATGTGTCATGTAAATTCTGACTCGTAGCAATCCTGTAGGACATGGTACAACTGCCCCATAGGCTTTCCAACACTACATCTTTCTCAAAGGCAACATCTTTCTCCCACAGAGGGGCTGGCTGATAGCTTTAACAACAATTAGAAATCCACTTTCTTCTTCCATTTTCTTAAATAAGTAAATTCATACAAACTAATTCATTTTCTTAACAAAAACCGTATGTAATACAGATGCCTCGGTTACAAAAATTCAACTTACAGACAACTCCTACTTGCCTTTAATGTTATATAAATTTGCCTCACTTTGAAATATTTGAAGTACCACCTACTTACAAAAATTTCATCATGATTCCCTTCTTACCCTAAAGTAAGCCAAAATAAGAACTGCATGCACTTGTTCCTACTTAAGGTACCTACAAATTTTAAAAGACACAGTTAGGAATTGATCTTATTTGTATCTGAGGGATTAAGTGTATGTATTCAACAATTACTTTGTTTAAATACTGGAAATGCTTTTTACAATAACACTCAAACAAACAAAAAAACCTCGCTGCCATCAAGACCATTCTCACAGTGACCCTAGTTTACAAATTCAGAAATGTATTAATCTTTTGGAGAAAAAAGTAAAAGGAAAAACAACTATGTTCTAAAAACTTTAGATCATGCCACATTACTATAAGAGCAACTCTGATATTACCTTTCATTCACAAAATGTTAAAAAATTTACATAGCATTTTCAGATTTTATTCATCACCCTATGATGAAGGGTTTGTTAATCCACAGAAGTATAAAGGGAAATTCAGATATTAAAATACACAGCTGATAATTGGCAGAGGTGGAAGTCAAATTCACGTCTCCTAAATCAGTGGTCTATCTCTTGTGGGGAATGAGGAATGAATAAGGGTTCACAATAGCAGAACAGAAAACACTGACACCGATTCTAGACCAGGTAGAAACTACTGCCAAAAGGAGGAGGCGTATGCAATGGACAAGTCTTCTGCATGCTCCAGACTGGAGTGATCAGTGCATCTCAGTCAGAAGTTGCTTTCTCCATATTAGTGAGTACTGAAGAGATTTCATGGTAACTGTTTAAGAAGTACATGTTTAAAAAAAAAAAGAAGTACATGTTGATCTGATTTTTAGAAACACTATACACTATTCTTTATTATAATTGGAGTTCCTTATAAAAGTACCATCGACTTAAATCGTGTATGCTTTCACATGCAAAATTACTCTATGACTGGAATGGCTCAGACATTTGGAGATATTAAGTATAGAAAATATCCTATCTCCTTAATTAAATCATAAGGGCTTAAAAAGCAGGGAACACATTCTTAGAGTATCTCACACATAGCAGGCAGTCTAAATACAAGTTACTAAATATAAGTTACTACGGATTAAGTGTTGTGCTGCTAACCAGAAGGCTAACAGTTCAAACCCAACCATTTCACTAGGAGTTTGTCTGTTCCCATAAAGATTTACAGTCTTAGAAACCCTGAAGATATTCAACTCTATCTTATACAGTTGATATAAGTCTGAGTCAACAGGATGTCAGTGGTTTGGGGTTTTTGTTTTGTCTTTTTATATTTGCTAAAAAATTATGTGAACTGCACAAATCCAACTGTAATTAGAAGTACAAAAATTTTAACACCTTGTTTTTTTAATCAAATATACATGTTAAGTACTGAGAGACATTTGTTCTAAAAACTTATTTTAAACTCTGTACATTGATGCTCCTTTACTTTGATCATTCTATGATCACCTGGCTAGGAGACAAACATACAAGAGGGTTTCCAAGAAAATGAAACAGCTCAGTCTTCCATAAATATTAACAGGATGTTAAGAAAGATTTTCCTCTTGGCAATTTTCTGTAAGCCAAGGATAAAGAGAAATAGGTCTGCTTTATTAAAACTCGCTGGACAAAGAAAACTCTAGGGAGGATAGATTTTAAAAGCAATACTGAGATGTGGACACACATATATTCCTGAAATTACTTCAGTTGTCACTGGCATGCCATTCTTCTGCACTTAAACAGAGCTAAATTATATTCCAGTAGCAAAGTCTTCTACAAATTCCCACAAGTTTACAGATAGTTTCAGCCTCTGTAACGTGGTCCTTCTTATCATAATAATAAACTGGGGTTTTCTTAATTGTAAGAGTGTGTTCCCCAAATGATCTCAACTGGATGGAGTTAATATCAGTGATACAGTTTTCAAAATTAATAAAATCAGGCCATGACTCATAATTCAAAGAGTTTATCTGATTAAGTCAGCCATTTCCAAAGAAATCAGATTAAAAAGTTAAAAGAGGATTCTTGTCTGTTTGGTATAATTTTAAATTTAAACAATTCCTAAATGAGGCTAAAATTTTTTCCTTTAAATGATTGTTATCTGAAATGAATCAAGCACAAATTTCCATTTTCTCATCTAAACAAATACTCAAGATTTGTATCCTTGGTCTCTACATTCATTCTGTGTGTTTTATGATATAAGCAAATAAAAATTCCAATTTATTAAGTCATCAATATGATTTTGCTATAACTGGCTCATATCTTAACACTTCATAATTTTAATATAAATTTTACAAAGTAACAATAGCAACCATTGTTTTTAATTTGCAGTTTTGTCAGTCAAATCAGTTGATTTTTTCTCCCCCTGAGTTGCACATATCAAGCAAAAGCAGATATGTGTAGGAAAATGAGGGCGAAAATAAAATTTTAGACTAACCCCAAAAGAGTCAAGAATCTATCATAATTTCATAAATCATTAAGCTAGCCAAAATCCATATATTTTTCACTATTATTCAGTAGTGGGTTTCTAGGTTTCAAAAGTAGTGATTATCACTTTTTAAAGCATTAATTATATTTGTTTTATACTAAGTAAATAAAGTGGCAGGCATATAAACACAAATTATTAAAACTCCAATAGTATTTTATCTAAACCATCCCTTCTTCCCCTTTATTCATCACAGTATACCTTCTCTTACTGGCTCATTGGTTGATTCTCCTTTCAGACTCAGCATCCTGGAGAAGCCATTGGAAAGAGTAGAGAAAATACCACGGATGAAATATCCCTGATGCTCAGACTCCACGGATCCTACTGAAGTAGGCCAAGGTCTAGCCAATGTGATACTGTGGTGGGGTGCTGGTTCTGAAATAGATCTGGTGAATGGAGCCCGAAATGACCGGGAATTGACCAGGCTCAGCTTCTCCGTTGATGTTCCAAAGGCCTCATTAGCTGAGGAAGCACCCCCATTATCGACCGTTAGGAGGACCTTTTGTTGTGGTTCATCCAGTTCTCCTGTAGGATTTTGTAAGCTCTCCCTTTTGCCTCCTTTCCACTTAAAGCTGGGATGTGTTTGCCACCGATAAGCACCCAGTGGCTTTCCATGACTGGAAACAGTGTGATCATTTTTCTTCTTCTTACTTTTCGCTGGACCAAACCATGGATAACTCTTCAAATTTGTTTCCATTTCTGAATTTCCATAACCAGGCTCTGACAGAGATCTCTGATAGCTTGGAGGGCAGGGTGATGTTTGCCTTTTAAAGATGCTCATCATCCGTGAATCCATTTGTTAACTTCTCTGAACTTTGAGTTTCTTCTACTGTGCAGTCTTTGCAGTTGAACCACACTTGTCCGTGCAGTCCAAAACATTAGACTGCTTAAGCAGCTTTCTTTGTGTGGCTCTGAACCACAGCAGATGTTGCTGCTTAAGAGCTGGTGTCATGTTATTACCCCGGTTTCCCAGAGCTCCAAAATTTCAGCAGCACCCAAAAACCTCTTGCCTGAAGCAAATTATCTTCACAGTGTAGAAAAAGTAAAAATGTTCAAAGGACCATCTCACTTCCAGAAGTAGGTTATATATTTTTTAACCACGTTTTCAGGAAATGATTAAAAAAAACAAGAAGTAAAATAAAAAAAACAAAACCCACAAACACCTTTATAAGCCAATAGTAGTTAAGTGTTCATCATGCAAATGATACTAGTTTAAAAATAGATTGTGAAAGTACTCAAGCTGACGTGCACAATTTTTGAAAAGGAGAAAGAAAACAAAAAACTTGCCTAAACTAAAAGTCTGCTCTTTGAGTGACAGCTCCTCAGAATAGTTTTTGAAATCTACATTTCAAAAATTTAATTTAAAGCAAATCACGGGCATTTACACCACAACCTCTCTCTAAATAAATACTGTTTTACAATCAGTAAATACAATCATGCATTCATTTGTCCTAACTCACACTGCAATGATGGGAGGGGGGATAAAAAAACAAATCCCAGACTTACAGCAACCGTCAATGTAACACATTAGTGAGAATCATGTAAAGTATAACTGAGCAGAGAGAAGTGGAAGGATAGAGAATATTTGCTATGAACTACAGGTAGTCCCCAGATGATAAAGCAGTTCAAATTCTAAATTTGTCTTTAAGTTGAATTCATTTGTAAGTCGGAACAGTTAAGTATCGTTCATATCTAATGTCAGTCAAATGTCTGTTCTTTTTATACAGTAAATAATATCCTATGCTTAAAAGCACTAAGGAAATGCTTCCAGATACACGAAAACATCTTTAACATAATATTTAATAATGTTTTAATGTACATCTCAAAGTAGCACTGGTTTATTCTTATGGATCATTGTTTATATTTCAAAATTTTAATTTAAGGGGACTTTAAGGGGACTGATTTGTTAACTATGCATGTATAACTACAGTTTGTACATTAAGCTAGATATTCATAAACTGGGGACTGTCTGTACAGAAAAACAAAATTTTCAGGCAAAATTTTGTGGTAACTGGAACATAGAAACACACGTACTTACATGTTTTCTAGAATGGTAAAAGTTTGCTCTGTAAATCTCATTGGGATAAGTCAACTGGGAAAGTATTCTCTATCTGTTTAACCATAGAAATTCCTATATTCCTCTTTGTACCCTTACAACTATAAAAAAAAGGAAAGAAAAAAATAGCTGACTATTTTAAATTTTGTTGAAACAAGTACCTTATATTGAACCAAGATCATAAATGCCAAGTTTTTGGTTGGCTTTTTCTTTTTTAACTGGCTGCTCATAAACCCCTGAAAATAGGGGTTTTGAATGGAAAGGCTGACAGACTTTAGACCACCACTAAAACAGGGCAATCAGAGTCACTTTGCATAGTTGCATAAATGATTATTTCATCTGGCAAGCTAAAAAATACCCAACTACTTCTTTATAGAATGTGTGCAATGAAAATGTCCTTATACTGTCTCTCATTACTGTAGAAATGGTAAAGAAATTTAATGACACAAAGCTATTTAAACATAGGAAGATATTTTGAATATTTATATTGTCATAAAGCAATAACCATTTTATTTGTGTATTTTCTAAATTTATACATTAGTAATATTAAATAAATGTTGAAGTACATAGCCTTTCCAAAAGCATAATATATCAAATTACAGAATCTTAGATTGTACATTTTTCCTTTGTTTACATAAATAAGTAAATAAATAAATAAATGTGAATTTTAATAAAGAAAAATACAGCATTTAGCTATAACCTTTCTGGCACCTCATAACAGTCACAAAAATTAATCTGTGGTGGGAAATAGACAAATGAAAACTATAAGCCTATAAAGGCTTAAAAAAAACCTGACAACAATCTTGTGGCCTGACAATATGCAATAATCTCCTAGGGCACAAAAAGCAATAACCATGAAATTTGAGTTCATAAAAATTTGTAACTTCTGCTCAGTAAAAGATAATTAAGGATATCAATAAGTCACAAAACTGCACAATACAAATATTTCACAATATATTTGAGAATACATAAAGAACTTCACAACACAATAAAGGCAACAAAACTTTTCAAATAGATGAAAGATTTGAACAAAGTCATGAATGGCTGGCATAGAATGATAAAGAGCTTACTCTCAACAATCAACAGGAAATGCAAATATAAACCACAAAGAGATACCATACACATCCACTAGAATGGATACTATCCAAAGGGCTGATTCGAGCAGACACTGGGGAAGGTGTAGAGCAACAAGAACTCTCTAATTTGGTAATGGGAGCATAAAAAGACACAAAGCTTATGGAACAGATTTGGCAGTTTATTTAATAATAAAGTAAACATATACCTATCCAGCCTAGCAATTCCACTACTAAATCAATACAGGGAGTCCACAGATTACAAATGAGTTCCCTTCCCAGGTCTGTTTTTAAGTCAAATTGGTACACTAACTGGGAACAGGCAGGCACAGTTCATACTTAACATGAGTCAAGTGTTTTGTCTTTGCATCCATCTTTAAACACATATAGTACACCCCTCCCCCCTTTTTTTGTAGACCAAGCTTACCCACAGTATTACTAGGGTCTCTCTTAACATAATAAAGCCTTGGGGGGGAGGGCAGGAAAAAACTGCCATCAAGTAAATTCTGACTCATAGGGGCCTAAATAGGGTTTTCCAAGACTGTAAATCTTTACCAAAGCAAAGCAGATTAATTCGTCCTTCTCCTGAGGAATAGCTGATAGACTTGCACCGCCAATCTTGCAGTTAACAATTATGCACTTGACCCAACAGTGCCACCTGGTATCCTTCTGGACATAACACCAAAAACCTCAAGCAAACAACCAAACAAAAACCCACACACTCCCACTAAGTCCATTCCAAATCATAACAACCTACAGAACTGAAGAGAAGTAACCCCTGTGGGTTTCTGTGACATTAACTCTTTCTTGAAACAGAGGCCTCATCTTTTTCCTTCAGAGGAACTGGTATATTTTAACTGCTGGCTATGCTGTCCTTGATTAACAGTGCAGTCATAATTGTGTGTGTGTGTGTGTGTGTGTGTGTCTCAGAGTAGCATCAGCTTGTAATTATGAACTATTGTATATACTTTAAAACCAATGTGTGAACCTCAGAATTTTAATTACAAAATATCCATGGTTTGGCTTGTAACTACAGGCTATAAGTAAGTCAGGTGTTGTAACCCAAGGACTGTATTTACTTACAAGGAATAAAACACATATAATTGTACTCAAAAGTTCATTAATGTTTCATTCACAGTCGCTCCAAACTAGAAGCAACCCAAATATTTATCACAGTAGAATGGATAAACAAACTAGTATTTTGGTACAGTGAAATACTAATACGCAAAACAACACAGGTTAATCTCACAGGTAGTGGTAAACAAAAGAAATGGTACACAAGAATGCATGTTGTATAATTCCATTTAGGTGGCCACCCAGATCAGCAAACAAATCAAAAAGTAGTTCTCAATGGTGAAGGGCAATACTAACTAGAACAGGGCAGTGCTGCAAATTTTCTAGGCTTCGATAATGCGGATAGCCCGAGTGAATGTATTTGTCAAAACTCATTAAATTGTCCTTAAAGATTTATGCATTCCATAATGAAGTGGATGAACAATTTCCAAACAGTTTTCTATGTATTCTGGGCTTAAGAAAAGGAGTAAATAAATTGAGAATAATAAGGGTCACACATCTACTATTAGAAGGGAGTTATTAATGTGGAGGTAGTTATATAACCAAAATGCACTGAGTCCAACTCTTGGTTCCTAAATACCATACTGAAGGAAAAGAGAGTCCCTTGAAGAAAAGACTGACATCAAGGATGAGGCAGGGAAGGTACTGGAAGAGGCTAACATATATTTCTGTGGCCAAAAGTAACTAAAAACTTAGGTAATCATGGAAACGTATCAAAAAGGCATAGTAAAGCAGCTTGGAAGTGCTGCCCAGTACCCAAATCTAGAAACATTAGAACATTCAAAATAAAGAATGATGATTTGAATAAAGAATCCATAAATTCATATTGATATAAATAAACACGCAAGTAGAGGGAAAGAAAAATTCTTCTGTATACTAAGAAGCCAACTGTAAATACAGAATGAATGATGGTGCTAGAAGATCATCAATAGATACTAAAATTAGTACACAAATTTATACCTAAATGACGCAGGAAAAAAATGAATAGAAAAAGAGAAAAAATCATCAATCAAAATCAGAAAAAAAGTTTGAGAAGATGAGAGTCTTGAAGTAGAAATAGTCAAAGAAATTAGAGAAGCTTCTTGTAGCTGGCCAAAGACCAATTTGACATGTTCAAATTATTTTCTGTCATTATGAAAACTTAGGATGATTATTTATTTCTCCAAGCATTATCTGAAGTGAAGACAATAACTTGGAACTCTTCATTTTCTGAATTTTTCCAAATGATAGGAATTTTTAAAGGAAAATATATATAGGATATATAATGTCTTAAAATTGGATACAATGATATTAGCACCACTAAATTCCTGTATTTACTAAGAATCCTGCTAATGCAAATGTCAGAATAAGAATGTTCCTTGCTACTTTAAGCAACAATTATTTTAAATTTTTATTTAATAATTTGTAATGTTTAAAGTATATCCTTAAGAACCATTCTAGCTGATAAAGTTAGAAGAGAGAGCAATTTAAATTCATATGTTAAGTACTTATATTCACATACCTGAAATTTTTATTGAGTACTTACCATGTAATAAGACTAGCAGAACAGAAAAATACAGGATACAAACACTATCCTAGTCATTTTTAAACCTCAGATTGACCAGAAAAAAGGAACTATATTAGGAAGAGGAAAATACAGTTTTTTGTTTTTATCTGTTTGTTTAATCATTTTATTGGGAGCTCTTACAGCTCTTATCACAATACATATATCCATTGTGTCAAGCACATTTGTACATATGCTGCCACCATCATTTTCAAAACATTTCTTTCTACCTGATCCCTTGGTATCAGCTCATTTGTCCCATTTCCTCCCTTCATGAACCCTTGATAATTTATAAATTATTGGGCTTTTTTTTATGTCTTATGCTGACCATTGTCTCCCTTCACCCACTTTTCTGCTGTTTGACCCCTAGGAGGGGATTATCATTGTGATCAGTTCCCCCTTATTCTCCCGCCCCCCTTCCCTTCCCCTCCTACTATTGCTACACTCATTAATGGTCCTTTGGGGTTTGTCTGTTCTGGATTCCCTCTGCTATACGCTCTGACCTGTACCAGTGTACATGTTCTGGTCTAGCTGGGTTTGTAAGGCAGAACTGGGGTCATGATAATGGGTGGAAGGAGGATAAGCATTAGAGGAAAGTTGTGTGTTTCGTCAGTGCTATACTGCACCCAGACTGGCTAGTCTCTTCCTTGTGACCATTCTGAAAGGGGATATCCAATTGACCACAGATGGGCTTTGGGTTTTCACTCTACCTTCCCCATCATTCACATCGAAATGATTTTTTGTTTTGTTTTGGGTCTTTGATGCCTCATACGTGATTCCATCAACACCTCATGATCACGCAGGCTGGTGTGCTTCTACCATGTGGGCTTTGTTGCTTCTCAGCTAGATGGTCGATTGTTTTATTTCAAGTCTTTAAGATCCCAATGCTATATCTTTTGTTAGCTGGGCACCATCAGCTTCCTTCACCACATTTGCTTATGCACCCATTTCGTCTTCAGCTATCATGTCAGAGAAGGTGAGCATCAGAGTGCTGGGTTAGTAGAGCAAAGTGTTCTTGCATTGAGGGAGTATTTGAGTGGAGGCCCAATATCCATCTGCTGCCTTAATACTTACAAATAACTGTATGTACACAGATCTATTCCACTAGCGTTATATTCAAATGTATTTATATATATACATCTGTGTTTATACCACTATAATTGCCCTTTGCCTCGAAGTTCTGTCCTCTATTTCCTTTTACTTTCCTCTTGTACCACTATCACGTTTGGCCTTCATTCGGGTTTCGATAATTCCTCTCAGCTACATTGCCTTTGGTCAAGCCCCCCTGGGCATCCTATGCCATCCTTGCCATTGGTTTTTAGATCACTTGTTCTTCCCTTGTTCCTGTTTTTGTTGGCACTCCCCTTCCTCTCCCCCACCTCGCGCTATCCCGTGTTCCCCTGGAACCATCAGTCCTCTTATTTATCCTCTGGATTGTTTATCCCACTTATCTTATCTAGATAGACATGCAGAGACAATAATAAGCACAAAAACAAAGCAAAGCAAAAGAAAACAAAAGCAACAACAACAAAACAACAGCAAAAAAAAGAAAAGCCTACAAATAGTTCCAGGTCTGACTGCTGACCTTTATGAGTCTTTTCCAGTACAGTCTGATGGTGTACCACACCCTGTCCCCAAAGTCTAATTTTGGTATTCCTTGGGGACTTCATTACTTTGCTCCCCCTGCTGCTCCACTGCACGCCCTTAGTGCTTCGCTCCAATGTGGTGAGGTCAGTTAGGGCACAATTCCCATACCATGTCTCCGGTGCTGTCTTCTGTGGTGCTATGGGTCAGTGAGGGATGTCATATCTTATAGTGGGGCCGACCCTATAGGCCTCTCTATGAATTGGCTGCTCTGAGCCAGAATACTGTCCTCAGAAAATACAGGGTTTTAAGAAAGCCTGTGGGAGATTTTTACTATGTATAAGGCATAATGGATAAAAACCAATTTCTTCTGAGACTCTCTTAGATCTACAGACATTTCTGATATATACATTCCTAAACATCACTATAATGTAACATTGTGCGTGCGTGCGCACACACATACACACACAAAACCACCCAGCTTACTAGGAAAAAGAGGTCAGAGGTACAACAGTCAGATATGTCAACAATGACATTTCAGAAAGAAGAGGCTAAAAATAACTGTGCCAGAAGTTTATACGAGGGTACCACAAAAAAACTGGAATTTTTTTTCAAAACTATGTATTTAAATTTTTTTACAAAACAATCTTAGCACCTTCAAAGTACTCTCTATTACACTTAATACATTCATCAAATCTGCAATTCCATTCTTCAAAATACACTTCAAACTCATCTATTTGGATGGCTGACAACACCTCCATTATTTTGGTCTTCACCACTTCTATGCCATCCAATCACTGTCCTTTCATGTCCCTCTTCATTAGTGGAAACAAAAGGAAGTCGCATGAAGCGAGGTCAGATGAATAAAGCGCATGAAGCATGAGGCAAAGAGGCATGCTGTTGTAGTTTTTGTTTTTTGCCAAAAACTGGTGCACTGAGATGGCTTCATGAGCAGGTGCATTGTCGTGCCAGTAAAACCAGTCCCCAGTCTGCCACAAATCAGGTTTTTCCCATCACACACTTTTAAGCATTTTTTTCTGAACCTCTAAATAAAAAAACTTGATTAACAATCTGACCTGTGGAATGAACTCCAAATGCAGTATCCCCCTCACATCCAAAAAAAAAGAGAGAGAGAGAGAGAGAGAGAGAATGTTCTTGATCTTTGATTTTACTTAACAAGCTCTTTTGGGGTGAAGCTCTTTTCCACTGGCTTGACTGATGTTTGCTTTGGTGGTCTTTAAGAATAGCACCATGTTTCATCACCAGTAAATGACCTTGGGGAAAAAAAAGTCTGGGTACTTTGGAGCTAATCTTTAAAGCAGGGCATGTTTCCATTCCACAGTCTTTTCACTGGTCTGTTAGACCCCGAGGCACAAACTTTGCAGTAACCTTTGTCATTCCTAAGTCTTCCTAAAACCTCACTGAACCCAGCTCCAAGATAGTCCAGATAACTTCCCCATCTCTTCAGTGCTCTGCCATTGATCTCTGAGCACAGTGCACAGATTTTGTTGACATTCATGTAGGTAGTTGAAAGACATCCAAAAGGAGGTTTTGTCATCAATTGACATGTTCCTCAAGCAGGAAACAAATTTTCACAGCCGCATGCTGTTCTCTTAAATCGGCTATCACACACACCAAAAAAAAGGTTCGATCAAAACTGCTTTTATGAAAAATTCACTGTGAACAGAGAGAATCATCTTCCCAGGTTATGCCACTGAGTGCACCAACTCAGAGTGAGTTGCTAGATGCTTGCCTAGTGGGAAAAAATGTATACTATTAAAGCTTTGCCCAGTGTAACTTTAATCCAATTTTTGTTTTGAGGGCTATTTCCTCGTACATGTTGAAAGTTTAGGAGAGAGATATGAGGGAAGGTAAATATATACAGTTACAAAATAATAATAACTTTTATTAAACAAAAATAACAAAATGTGAAGTTATTGTTTCTCAACATATCCCCCATCTAGGACTATATGCTCTGAATGAGATGTTTCTAGCCCTCCAAACTCAAAAAATCTTTCACTCTTCCATTTACACTATGTCAAAATGGTAATTTTGGCATCTTCCAGTGACTCAAATCATTTTTCTGTTCAATATTATTTGAATTTGAACACAAAAGGAATGTGAAGGGGCAATATTGGGATTCTCAGTAGATAAAGGTTTCCCAATGAAATTCTTATACGGCAACTCTTGCTACGAAGAGGAGTAAACAGCGGAACTGTTTGATAGAAAAAAAATACCCCTTGGTGCAACTTTCCTGGCTTTTGTCTCACCAATGCAGTTTTCAATTTTCTTAAAACTGCCTCAGAAAAAGTCCCGTGATTCGTGCTGTCTTCAAGAAACTCTATCAACATTGTCCCTTTGGAATTCCCCCAAAATAGTCACAGTGACTTTCTGAGCTGACCTCTATACTTTGAACTTAGCTGGGCTAGCAGATCCCTTCAGAGTCACTATTTTGATTGGACCTTTTCTTTTTCTGAAGGCACCCTAATGAAGAAATTTGTCTACAGCCATCCACTAATCTTAAAATCATATTTAAACACATGCTATTTGGAATAAGCCAGAACCTGTATGAACTGGAACCTAGTACTGATGCATTTTGACTCACCCTTGGTAACACTATTAAAGGCCACTTTAACTTGGAAAATGCATTAGGCTGGATTTAGCTAAGTACAGTTTTCTCTTTTCATCTAATGTTTCTCATGAATGAATGGCATCTAAGGAGATGAGGAATTCAGGAATGCCCAAAATAGTTCCAAATATCCATTGTGTCTTCACTGAAGCAAAATTGACTGTCTTGTTTATTTATATAAGTGGTAATGGGAAAAATTTGGCAGGAGATCCTACCATCAAAACATATAAAAATAGAATAAAAGTATTTATTTTTTTTGTTATGTCCTTTTCTTATTCCTCTCTCAATAAAACCAAAAGAACCAGAGAACAAACCTACGATGTGGGCAGAAGTGAAAGAAAAAGAACCTACCCAATCAGCTTCCAGACTAATGCTTCTCTACTTCCATACACCATCCACTGGGACAACTTATTTAAATGCCACTTTTGATAGAGTACATGTGATTCAATACACTCTAGTGGGGGCTGAGAGCATTTGGTTCTAACAAGCTCCTAGGTGATCCCTATTCTCCTGGTCCCCGGATCTCATTGTGAATAACAAACAACAGATAGATCTTTACACTGAAAGGATGAAAGGAGTCCTCAATGTTCCTATCAGATTCAGTCAGATTCATCAAAATAAAATACTGGGTTGGGATATGAGGAAATAGTGTGACACAATATGTTTTCTTCCCCCTGAAATGATGGTTCATGACACAATTTTTACAAAGAGTTGCTCAGTTTACTATCCACAAACTCATTCAGTGCCACAGAGTTGATTAAGACTCATAGCAACCCTACAGGAGAGAGTAGAATTGCCTCTGTGGATTTTCCAGACTGCAACTCTTTAGCCGAAGTAGAATACCTCATCTTTCTCACCATGAAGCTTGCAAATCCACCCAAAAGGGTTTGCCAGTTTATACTAAGGGATTCACTGGTTTAGGAAAGGCACTCCTGAAGTTTGACAAGGAGCTGGCCCATCTCAAAGAAGGGGATCCTGATTGAGGACTGCCAGAAGGAGACTACATTCTTTGGAAATAGGATACAGTACAGAGCACCTCCTTATAGAGCTTCAGTGCAAGTCAAAGGTTGTAGCACTGAGCAGGTAACACCGAAGGCTGAGAAAAACAGTGGTAAACACAGCTTAGCACCAGAAAAGCAGTGGCAGGAGTGCCAGTAGCAGTAATGGAGACAATGACACATGGTGGCAGGTCTGATCAGAGAAGACAGCAGTAGTAGACAAGCCAGCCCATAGAGCGGAGCTGGGCTCTTCCAGGCAGCAAGTTGCTAAGAAAGCAAGAGCTGGGGCAATGACATTACACAGGGGTGCCCATGGAAGTCTTGCCACCTAAGCTGACATAATGCTAGCCTAATGCTGACAGGACTGTCTTGAAGCTACAGGCTGAGAGCTGGACCAACAAGTACAGGGGGCCAGAGCCAGCCAAGAAAAGTCAGAGAGTGTGAACAAATGATGGCACCTGGTCCCCAGGCATGCCCATCCAAAGGTAAGGCAGTCTCCTTTTAGACATAAGCTGATTCTCCTTAAGACTAAGTAGCACACCCAGAGGGGTAGAAGGAAATGACTCACCTAAATTTTATTCCTATTGTTTTCTGTTTACCTTCTATAAATAATAATGACAGCTTTCAACTGAAATACTGTGTGTCTTATGTATAAAACTCAATGGGATCTGATAGTAGAGTTCCCATCCTGGTGGTCTCATAACCACTTGTGAGTTAGAGATACAATGTGTGTTTACATGTATACACGGATCACACAGTGACCTAGCAGGGATTGTGGCAGATTGTTAAGAATCAGATAAGACGGTAATCATAGCCACATTTCTCCCATGGTGACATTTTATCTACAACATAGAAATAAAGCACAATTGACAACTCATATCAATACTCAAGAAATAAATATATGTGCAAGTTAATTACAGTATTTTCCCCCTCTGGAAGGTAGTAAGATGCTAAGTACCATCAACAGGACACTGAAAAATTAAGAGACTAGCCAAACACATTTCATACAAAAAACAAACAAACAAACACAAATGAGGGTACTCCAAAGAGTTCAAGAAAAACTAGAAGTGAAGGATAATAGAATTTCCCCCACAAACTTCTTGAAACATACAATTGTATTTAAATGTGCTCCAAACTAGAACCTTTTAAGAATGGTTAGCTCTAGAGAGTACATCTGAGAAATCACCTTGGAACTTTATAAGGACTTTAAATTTTTTTAAATCTTTTTATTGGGGATTTGTACAGCTCTTATCACAATCCATACATGCATTCACTGTGTCAAACACATTTGTAGATTTGCTGTCATCATCATTTTCAAAACATTTTCTATCTTCTTGAGCCCTTGATATCAGTTCATTTTTTCCCTCCCTTCCTCCCTCCTAAACCCTTGATAATTCATAAATGATTTTTTCATGTCTTACACTGACTGATGTCTCCCTTGGCCCACTTTTCTGTTGTCCAACACCCAAGGAGAGGGCGTTCTATGTAGATCATTGTGTTTGGTTCCCCTTTTCTTCCCCCACGTTCCCCTTCCCCTTCTGATATCACTACTCTCATTATTGGTCCAGAGGGGTTTATCTGTCCTGGATTCTCTGTGTTTCCAGCTCTTATCTGTACGTGTGTACATGCTCTGGTCTAGCCAGATTTGTTAAGGTAGAATTGGGGTCATGATAGTGGAAGGAGAAGCATTCAAGAACTAGAGCAACGGTTCTCAACCTGTGGGTCGCGACCTCTTTGGGAGTTGAACAACCCTTCATAGGGGTCGCGCAATTCATAACAGTAGCAAAATTACAGTTATGAAGTAGAAATGAAAATAATCTATGGTTGGGGGGGGTCACCACAACATGAGGAACTGTATTAAAAGGTCATGGCATTAAGAAGGTTGAGAACCACTGAACTAAAGGAAAGTTGTATGTTTCTTTGGTGCTGAACTGCATCCTGACTGGCTCATCTCTTCCTTGTGATCCTTCTGTCAGGGGATGTCCAATTGTCTACAGATATGCTTTGGGTCTCCACTCTGACCTCTCCCTCATTCACAATAATTTTTTGTTCTAGGCCTTTGAAAGGACTTTAAATTTTTAACCCTGAATATGTATTATTTTCATAACAACAACAAAACTTGAGAGAAATGTAAGTGGAAAGACCCTAAGAAAAACCTCTTATAGTGGAAAAATAATGTGAGAGAAAGCATGTTGGAAAACGCAGTGTCCAGATAGTTCAAGGCCTTGTGTTAAAGTAGGGTCTATCAAGAGAGGGCCATTTCTCCTACAGTTGTAGTTGGTTCCGATCTTTCGGCAAGTGGAGGCCTTTCATGTCCCCACATGTACAATGGTTTCTTCAAAAATGCAGACCCTTCCCATGTGGTACTCTTGGAGAGGACTGTTCCATCTCTGCTTCATGCAAACAGGAACCCAATCTACCTGTGTCACCAACATCAATCTTCAGCTCAAGGCCCTCCCATTCTTGCCCCCCGATCTCTGAGCACTAGGCCAGAGAGTTGTCTGGAGGTCCCCGGGCAAGGACAACCTCTTTCCCCAGCTTTCCCCTCTTCATGCTGTTCCCAGTGATCTCCAGGCTGCCAGCCAGTGTATGCGGCAGGATTTCAGAGAAACAGTTTTACAGAGGCAGTAGTCAGATCCTCCTCCATGTGTTATCCATAGAGTTGACCACATTGTAGTGACAGTAAGGAAAATTAAAGACATCACCATGTTTTGTTCCAAGATTCTTAGCATGGAGGTTGTGACTTTCAAGTTCACTATATAGTACCTGGGGTCTCAGATGTTTGCAAACAGTTTTCAGAGGAAGGAGAGTCAGAAT
Source organism: Tenrec ecaudatus (assembly GCF_050624435.1). Taxonomy (NCBI): domain Eukaryota; kingdom Metazoa; phylum Chordata; class Mammalia; order Afrosoricida; family Tenrecidae; genus Tenrec; species Tenrec ecaudatus. The sequence continues at coordinate 191,655,663 of NC_134530.1, read as the reverse complement.
GGGACAATGATATGGAACACAATGTAAACAACCTTCATCAACAGCTGAATAGAGAACTTTTGAGAGCAGTGAGTTTATGTTAATGGAACAGGGGCCACTATACAAAAAGGATGGGTGAAAACAGTTGAACAATTTAGAGAATACGATCAGTCTCACTGAGTTGTACATGTACAAATAGCTGAGCGGGTTGTATGTTTTGCTATGTAGTCTCAACAACAACAAAGTAAAAAATTTGAAAACCAACTTAGAATTCTACACCTAGCCAAACTATAATTCAAGTGTACAAGTGAAATAAAGCAATTAGCAGACAGAATGGATGGAGACTCAGTCATGGTGATAGAACAGAAGGAAATATAAAAATCATAAAATATATGACAGATGTTAAAAGGGTCAGGAAAGAGACATGAAAATAGCAGGGGTGATGTGAGATAGCATCTGTGGTTAATCAATTAAAATATAAAGATGCCAGTGGCTATTCAAAAAAAATCACAAAAGTACCAAATATAATGACAAAATGTGGATGACATAATTCTCATTTCTTGCAGGAGGGAAATAAATGAAAGAGAGAGAAAGAAAGAGAAATCAAGTTGATCTTGATCCTGAGAGTTTTAAAAGTGAGCAACCAGGCCTTTCTTCCAAGGTACTGCTAGATGGACTCATCAGTAGTAGAGTATGTGAGCCTTTGCACCACCAAGGGATGCAAGGGAGATGATAAAGTTGCTGTATCAGATAGAGGTCAATAAAAAGTCGATCATGGCAGATGTAATTACCGTATATACTCAAGTATAAGCTGACCCAAATATCAGCTGAGGCACCTAATTGTACCACAAAAACCGCATTTAAAATGTGATGAAAAACTCGGCTTATACACGAGTAAGCTATAATATAACACCTTATCATCTGATATCCCTTTTTTGATTCATTTTAAAGTTGTTTCAGTTTGATATTTCTGCTTTCTTTTCTATTGAGATTTCTGTTTTGTTTTGTCGCTCTTGTTGGTGTTTTTTGTTTATTGTGTTTGTTTTGTATGACTTTCTGTAAACAAAATGCAGGATAGGTAAATCTATAACGACAGTTCTAAATTTAAAATTACCTAGAGGGATGGCAAGGAGAGGTGGGAGGAATGGGAAGCTAAAAACAGTGAGCATGAGAAATGAAGAAAATGTCCTAAAATGATTGTGGTGATGAGTGCACAATTCTTAATATGATTGATCTGTTGAATTGTATCATATGCAAATTACAAGCAAATAAAACTGTTAGAAGGAAAAAGCAGTAATTTCTGTAATACGTGAAATTTAATAGTAGGCATATATATTTTTTATTACTTTTGAAAGTCATCAATAGTAGGTACATATATATTTATTACTTTTGAAAGCAGAAAGAAATGTAACAGACTATATATATAGTATATGTGCATATATACTTTGTAATTCATCCACAGCAAAAATGCAAGCTATGACAGAATAAAAATTAGGGAAAGAGAACTACATGAGTCTTCAGAGATCCTTGATAGAATCATTTCATATTATAAACAATCCAGCAAGATCAGAGAGAGAAGTAAATGTTTGAAATTGCTTAGCTGACACACCAAAAGGCAAGAACATAGATGTAGAATAACCTGCTTAAACTAGCAGTTTCCCGACCATGGTCCACAGAACACAGAAGAGAAGTTCACACTTAAAAAGTATAGACAACTATGACATTAAATCCTGGATATTCTAATGTTACTTGGTTTAAATCTCAAAATTCCTTCTTTGTAAAGGTTAAAATAGTTTCTCATTAAAATGTCCTTATAAATTTATTTCAAGTAAGGGAAGCAGGTAAAAATGAAAAGACAAAACATGACTTCCCAGTTTACAAATAGTCTGCCACCACTTCCTATTGTGTGACATATTATTTCTATATAAAAGTTGTGTTCTAAACATCCCACATCTTCTTTTATAATTGAAGACATGACATATGATACAATTAACAAGAAAAAAGAGTTCTGGAATTCTGTTACTAGAATACCTCATATCAATTTGTAAAAAGCTATTGAAAATAGGATATATTTCTGTGAACTAGAAGATGACTTCTTTCAAAAATGCAAAGTCCATGTTTATACAGGGCTAAGTAATTAATAACAAAACATCCCCTTCCTATCCCCTATCACTGGAGCACATCTGCTTCCCGATGAAATGCTTCCTGTAGCAAAAACGACCTCCCTTCTAAGTATTAAAACTAAAAGACACACCTGACACATACACAACTGCTTCCCAGTTCAGAGACAAAGCTATGCCTAAGTGCCAAATTACATTCTTTAAAATACAAGTGTTGAGATTAATGCTTATTTTTCCATTTTAAAGTTGTTGTGTCTGTGTGTTAGTTTTTTCTTTTTAAGTATAAAAATCTAGAGGAACCCTAATACAATTATTAAAAATACCTTCTTCCACTAATGAGAAGTCTTATACTGGTATCATGATAGTCATGTAGACCAATAGAATTAAGAGTACAGCAACAAACTGATACATCTATGGTCAATTAATTTTTAACAAAGGTGCTAAGGGTGTTAAATATCTTCAATAAATTAAGGTGCTGGGATGACTGAATCATCCTATGCAAAAGAGTGCAGCTGGAACCACATATACATACCTTACTCCATACATGAAAATTAACGCAAAATGGACCAACATCCTAAAAGTGAAAATTTAAACTACAAGTAATGCTTCAGGACCTAGTTTCAGCAATAGATTCTTCTTCATGTAATTAAAAGCAAGAGCAACAAAAGACTAATAGATAAAACTATTACTAGATAGACTAATAGATAAATTATTCAAAATTTAACACTTTAATATAATAAAAGATTTTATCAATGAAGAAAGGAAAGAACTTATGGAAAGAAGCAAAGCATCAGGAACTATATATGCAATAAGCGTTTAATATCTAAAATACATTAAAATTAAAACAAAAGCTCCTACCATTAAACAACAAAAAGACAAACAACTCAATCAATAAATGAGGCAAGGCACGTGAATGGAAATTTTACCCAAGAGTTTATACACATAGCCAATAAACACATGTAAAGACACTCGGAATTGTTAGTCATTAGGGAAACGTAGATCAAAGCCCCTAACAATGAAATAACATTTCACACCCACTAGGAAGGCTATTATCAGAAAATATGGAAAATAATAAGTGATAGTAAGGATGTGGAAAATTGGAACCCCTTTCCTTTGCTGCTTGGAATGCAAAATAATACAGCTATTGTGGAAACTAATCTGGAGGATCCTCAAAAAGTTACAACATAAAATTTCAATTTGATCCAGCAAATCCATTCCTAAGTGTATTCTCAAAACCTAAGAACAGGGACTCAAATAAATATTTCTACACCAATATTAATGGCAGCATTATTGACAATAACCAATAGCTGAACAACCAGTGTCCATCAACAAGTAAATAGATAAACAAAATGAGGAATTGAACAATGGTGGCGTCTGACCTCCTAACTTCAAGAGGAATCATCGTCTGCATCAGTACAACGCTGATTCCTATGAAGGAGAAGTAGACATGTTTTTTTTCTCTAACTTTTTAAACCCACTTTTAACACCAGTTGTCCCTCCAATGTTACTCTCTACTCTGCTGGTTTTGATAATTTATTGCCATGGCGACACAGAGTTCACAGACAATACTTGTAATGATGATATTTATCGGGGATGTGAGATACAATTCAGAATCAGAAACTACTCTGGAAACAGTTCTTGCATCACAACAATATCTTCTCAGCCATGTTCTAAGGCAGGTCTTTCTCTGGCCCTGGGACCTTCTCAAGTCTTCCAGGCCTCAGACAAATGGAGTTCTTTAGGGCCAGAGGCACTCCACTGTGTCAGCAAGTCCCTATCCAAAGGCACTCAGTTGTCTCATTCTGTGGGCCATGAAGTCCACTTGCACCGTCTCCTAATTTGCTATCTCTGCTGTCACCATTTCTGTCTCTTGTCATCTCTGTTATTGCAGCTCTCTTTCTCCTGGGTCTAGAAGATCCTCAGAGCAAGAACTCTAAGTCCAAAGGATACACTCCACTTCCATCTCTTCATTTTGGTGGTAGTCAGGAATCCACTTTCCGCCACTGGGATAGCTTACTTTAAGCCGAGTTAGATGGCAAAACAAAACAAAGCCCTCATTAGGGTTCCACACACCTTATTTTCATGTTTTCATACCCACAATGGTATTATTACCAATTGGCATTCAGCAAGCTGTCCAATCTCCTTGGTGGCTCACAGCATTTGTCTGCATAGGCCCATCCAATCTGTTAGAGCATGGCTAGAAAAGTCATAACAGAAACCCACAATATCACAGGTAGATACCCACCATATAAGTAAACATGAAATTCCATTACATGCCTCAATATGGATGGCCTTGGAAACACTGTTGAGTGAAATAAGTCAGAACAAAAAAGAGCAAATATTTTATGATCCCACATATATGAACTATCTACATTAGGTGAATGCATAGAGAACAAAAGTTTTAGGGATACCTGAGCCAGGTGAGATGGCATAAGAATCGTTAGCTATTGCCAGGGGCACTGAGTTTCTGTTATGGCAAAGGAAAAATAAATAGGAAATTCAGAGTGTTAATGATAGCACAATATGGTGAGTGTAGTGTCACTGAATTGTACATGTAAAAATGGTTGAAATGGAAAATGCTTTATATATCTTATCACAATAAATAAAATAAAAACTAAAGTGCTATGCACAGTGAAGGAAGCCAAACATGAAAGGCTGCATATTATAAGATTCAATTTTAAGGAAGCATTCAGAACAGGGAAAGCTACAGGCATGTAAAGTGGATCAGAGATTGGGAGTGGAAGGGGTTGGCAGACTGGGGAGTGATTGCTAATAGGTATAGCATTTCTTTTTGCAATGATACAATGTTGTGGAATTAGACAGTGATGATGGTTGCACAACTCCATGAATATATTTTTAAAAACACTCAATGGATTGTACATTTTAAATATATGATGTACATGGTATGTTACTTAAATCTCAATAAAAATAAAGAGCCTTCTTTTAAAAACCGAAAAAAAAACATCTACTTTTCCTCAAATTAATCTGATTACAGATTCTGTCTCTTCTGATGATCTTAATTCCCTATTGAGTCTTTAAATATTGAGAGTTTTTAGGAGTTCAATTCTTGCCCCTCTCTCCATATTCTTACCATGCACATAATTTACAATTATAGCTAGTTATACTTCTAGTTCAGACTTTTCCCTTTGAGAAATATATTCAATATTCAATTTGACATTCAGCTATCACCATGCCATTGATTCAGAATGTATAAAATCCAACCCATGATCCCTCTTTTAATATATGGTCTTATTTCGGTATTCCTGATTTTCATAAATGCCATCATATCAGCCAGCTATACAAACACCAAACTTCTATCACCCCACTCTCACCACTAAATATTCATTCTGCAATACTGATTTAATTATCAACTATTATTTTATCTCTCCTCCCTCTCTCCCTCCTCTCTATGCTCCTTCCCCTCTACCCCCTTCCTCTCTGCCATCTCCCCTACATAAGCTACCATAATTCATCCTTGGACTAGAACTGTCTCCTAAATTCATCTGCCTACATCTACTATGTACCCTAAATACCCTTTCACCTAGTGCAGTTACAATAATATTTTCAAAATATAAATTCCCTGTGTTCTATTTACACCCTTTCAATGACTTCCCATTACTTTTGTGAGCGACCTAAAATAGCCCCAGCTACCGCACTCTTTCTTCTTGCAGATGTACTCTGATTCTTTTTTTTTTTTTTTGTACTCTGATTCTTTCAGTCAGTCATACGCACCAGTCTCCTTCTCTAGTTCATACTACTCCTTCTGCTTGGAAGGCTCTCTCTATATACTAGTTTAGTGACAAATCAAGTTACTTAATATTTGAACTTAAATCTTTCTATCTATATGACACGAATACTACTGCCAAATGAAAGAGTGAACCAGTATACCCTTATTTCTGCTACAACGTTAAGTTTTACTTTATGCTATATATTGTTTCCACATAAGGAAGCAGTTCTCAACCTGTGGGTCACAACCCCTTTGGGGGTCAAACGACCCTTTAACAGGGGTTTCCCAATTCATAACAGTAGCAAAATGACAGTGATGAAGTAGCAACAAAAACAATTTTATGGCTAGGGGGGTCACCACAACATGTGGAACTGTATTAAAGGGTCGCGGCATTAGGAAGGTTGAGAACTACTGACAAGATAACATTTGAAGGAAAATTTTGAGTTAGAAATGGAAGGTTGAAAACATCTGGAAAAGAAACAGTAACGACACGATTACACAAAAAGGTTAGATACCCATAAAACCATGTCCCAAGTGATTAATATGTCTCATTTAATATTTTATCTGCTTGGAAGCCGCCAGGTGAAAGTGAAAATTAGACCAGGCAGTGTCACTAGTTTGAATACATGAGTTTCTGTCTATGGCCTCTATTTTATGAAGCATATCTTGGCTGCTCAAAAGCTGTTTATTTCTTTTGGTTTCGTTTTCAAGTACTATTGAAGACGAGTTGGAAGTGAAGCTTCCAAATAACTAAGTTCCAAATAGTCAAGGTTATTTATATAAAAATATAGTTAAATGGAAATATAGTCTTCTGAAAATTTTTGAGGTATATGACACATATTTAGTAATTTCCACTTATCCATAGTAGACAGTTGAATAAGTTCTTATAAGTGTATATTCACACCCACATAGATCACAACATAGATTTACAACGTTCAAAAGGCTTCCTCATGATGAGGTCGCCATTATTAATTCTAGAGGTTGCCATTATTCTTAATTCTATCATTCTAGATTACTTTTAATTATTCTTGAAAATAATGTAAATACCATTAAATAATATGTACTCTTTTATATCTTGCTTCTTTTGTTTTTAATAGTTTGTCAGATACATCCATTTTGCTATGGTATAACAGTATTTTTTGGTCTTGTATTATTTCATTGTATGAATATCTCACAATCTATTGTACTGTGATGTGCATTTGATTGTTTTCAGTTTTTGTCCATGATAAATAAAGCTGGCCAAACTAATTTTATACAGCCTTTTGATGAACATATGTTCTCCTTCCATATAGGCATATTTACTAGATATATAAATGCTGGTCACTCTGGAATATGGATATATTTAATTTCAGTGAACATAGCTGAAGAGTTTTCCAAAATGTTTATTAATCGCGAATATAATTAAAGCATCTGGGAGATGAGATTATTTCTTACTTTCAAGAAAGTTCACACAGACCCTCACAAAACCATTTCATTCTGCAGTGTTCATAACTAAATATAAACCTTTATTACTTTGCATAAAATGATAAAGATACAAATCCAAACAAAATATTATCTCACTTATTTCAATAGACTTTTAAAAAGCATTTATTGCTTTCCCAATATTGGAAGGATTAGGTATAAATAATATTGTTCTGTATTCCCTCAAGGATCTCAGTTTTATTAGGATAAATGGCTATGGACACTAATAATTGCTAAGATGGGTTGATTTATATAAAAATAAATTTATGTATACAATACAATGGGCAACAAATGAGAAATGAATGATGGAAGAGTAGATGAAGGAAGCTTTACCAAAACAGGTAGCAATAAGGCTTATCAGACTTCACAGAAATAAGCAAAGATGTCACATTGAGACTAAGGTATGCCTGGTTCCACCAAAGGTCTTTTTAATTGCCTGATATGCATAGAAAAACTGGGCAATGAAAAGGTTAAAACCAAATAATTAGCACATTCAAATTATGGTATTTATGAAAAATACTGAACATACTTTCTCCTCACTTATCAACATGGTTAGTTTCCACAGACCAGGTCACTGTGCAAATCAAGGTTATGTGAAAATGGAGAATGATTACATCAGACCATAATATAGACACACACTACATCATTACATAATTTCGAATCCACTGAGAATAATGGCCTAACCAAGTTGACACATAGCTTTAACCATCACAGTCATACTTTGTGGTAGTCCAGTCTCTCTCATACTTTGTGGTAGTCCAGGCTAACTATAGAAACAAATCCAGAGATACTCGTGAAAGAACTTTATATAAAGAGTAAATATACATTAAGAAAACATCCCAGCCAATCCCAGATCAAGTCCATAAGTCCGTTAGTAGCCCATATGTCTGATACCAATCTATAAGGTACTCTTCAGACTCACAAAAAACATGCAATGATGCAGAATGCACGAAGATCACAAGCCAGAGGTGGTATAAGCATCTCACTGCTGACAGGGCTCTCTACGTGGTTCCTCCAGCTTAGGGCACTAGTATAGCTCCTCCATGTATCTTGTCAGTTGCAATGTCTCCCAGGAAGTCAGTGTATGTCCTGTCTTCAGCAAGCTACTTATCTTCTTAATGGCTCCAAATGAGGTCATCAAGCTACAACCTAGTTGGCAGGCTAAACTCTACCCCTTCACTCTTAATCCTCAAATTGACAACAGATTCTGTAACTACCACATCTTTCGTTGTTCATTACTGTCAAACACGTTATATGAGAAATAAAATTTGCTCATTTATGGTCATAAATGTCAGACAAGTAAAGAGAAGTTGTGTACTATGGGCTACCAGAAACATGAACAAATCTGTCTCCCAGGAATTACAGTCAGAACACTTCATAGAAGCAAAGATGGTGAGACTTCATCTCATATTCTTTGGACATGTTGACAGAAGAGACTAATCTCTAGAGAAGGACATAATGCTTAGGAAAGAAGAGGGCTGGTGGAAAAGAAGAAGGCCCTCAATGAGTTGTACTGACAGAGGCTGCACCAATGAGCTCAAACATAATACTGATTGTGAAGCTGGCAAAGACCAACTTTGTTCTTATTGTACATACAGTTGCTATGAGTCTGAAATAGCTCTATAGCTCCTAACATCAACAACAGAAATAGAAATGTTGAATATTCATGAGAAAAGGAGTTGGTGTAACAAAATCTGTTAGAAGATGGAGAGGTAAAAAAAATATTAATAGTAAAACATAATTTACTCATTTAGATTTTATAAATAGATCTCTATTTAACCGTGGCATAGAATGTTATATTTATTCTTTCCCCTCTGACCTCCTTCACGCTTCTCTTAAAAAAACAAACTAAACTAAAAAAGAAAACCCTTCATTTGAAGAGAGCTTGAATGAACAAATGGAAGTAGAAGAAATGACAAATTACAGAACATAAAGCAAGAAAATTATATTGTGGCAAATTCAATATCGAGGGGGTAAAAGCTAAGGAATGAGGCTGGAAGGGGTTAGAAAAAATAATAATTAAAAAAAAAAAGAATCAGGATACCGTGAAAAGGAAGCCACAAGGGAAGGATGAATTTCAAAAAGAGGACAGGCCACAGTGTAAAATAAAAGTCAAAGATGTTGAGGAGTTATCAATAGATTTAGCAAATAGGAAATTTATAATTTCAGTAATACTGTAAAGCATAGATGTCAAATCCTGAGAGGTTAAGAAAAATTTATGTGGTGAGGAAGTACTAATTAAATGTGTGTTAGTAATAAGGAAGTAGAGGTATGAACATAGAGTCCTTTTTTAAACAAGGTTGATGATGCTAGAAAGAAAAACTGAAGGCTGACTCATTCTGCTGCTGGCGTTAGAGTGTTCAAGAAAGAAGTCACTTTTTAAAAGTTCCCCAATATCTGTAATGGCCTGCTCACACACAGCATTTATTATTCCATAAACATATTTTGGGGCAGTTTCTAATGATAGAAAAGATATTTTAAATAACTGTTTTATAACTTGCTTTGCTAAAGAGCAGGCAATGTTTTCAACTGGAAATTCTAAAATTTCTTTTCTCATTATCATGGACATATAGTCATTATGGTTAAGGAATGTAACCAGAATCTCTGTATTTTATATATTCAATAATAATGAAATATCAGCATATACCATTTTTGAAAGAAAGTAGATAAAATTTGAGTGACACATTATTAGTTTTTTAAGTTTATGGGCATTTTAGACCAATCTTTTTCCAAAGCTATATATTTAATTTTTATTTTACAAAATACGTTTAGCACCTTCAAAGTACTCTCCATTACACTTAATACATTTATCAAATCTGCAATTCCATACAGATTGGAAACATTTTTCAAACTCATGTTTGGATAGCTGACAGCACTTCCGTCATTTTTTTTCTTCACCTCTTCTATGCCATCAAATCACTGTCCTTTCATGTCCCTCTTCATTCATGGAAACAAAAAGAAGTCCCATGGAGCGAGGTCAGGTGAGTAAATTATGTGGGGCAAGAGAGGAATGCTGGGTTTTGTTTTGCCAAAAAAAAAAAAGGCGCACTGAGATGACTGTATAAGCAAGTGCACTGTTGTGGCAGCAAAACCAGTCCCCAGTCAGGCACAAATCAGGCCTTTTTAGTAACCACTGTTATGCAATCTTTTCAGAACCTCTAAATGGAAAGCTTAACAGCCTGACCTGGTGGAACAAAATCGAAATGCATTATCCCCATCACACAAAAAAACAAATAAGCTTCATCTTGGTCATTTATTTGACTTGACAAGCTTTTTATTTTTGGTGTGTGTGTGGGGGGGGGGCGGGTGAGATGACAATGGCGTCTTCCACTGGCTTAACTGCTGTTTGGTTTCAGGGTCTGAAGTACAGCACCATATCTCCTCACCAATAATGACCTTGGGGAAAAAAGGCTGGGTCACTTTGGAGCTGTTCTTGCAAAGCACTGCATGTTTCCACTCCATGCTCTTTTTCTGGTCAATCAGAACCCGATTTCACAGCGGCCATGTCTCATTCCCATATTTTCCATTAAAAAACACTGAACTGAACTCCAAGGCAGTCCAGATAACTTCCCCATCTCTTCAACCATCTATCGTTGCCAGTGGTCTTCGAGTACAAGTACACAAATTGTGCTAACATGTTCATCCGTTTAGGAAGTTGATGGTCTTCCAGAATGAAGTTTGTCATCAATCCACATTTCACCTTTTTTTGTAATGAGAAAAACACTAGGACACTTAAGTTTCTCCCCCAATGCTGTCCTTATAAACTGTGTTCAACATCAAAATCGTTTGAGGCATTTTCCAGAGCAAGAAACAAAGTTTCACAGCAGCAAGCTTATATTGTTGTCTTATATCGGACATCACAAAAAACAATGTGAAACTGCTTTTAAGAAAAAATCACTTTGACGAGAGAGAACCTTCCCAGGCAAAGCCTCTGGGTACAGCAGGGAAATTTTATCGCAATCCATATATACATCGATTGTGTAAAGCACATTTGTACATTCATTGCCACCATCATTCTCAAAACATTTGCTCTCCAACTAAGCCCCTGGCATCAGCTCATTTTCCCCCTCCCTCCCTCATGAACTCTTGATAATTTATAAATTATTATTTTGTCATATCTTACACTGTCCAACGTCTCCCTTCACCCACTTTTCTGTTGTCCATCCCCCAGGGTGGAAGCTATGTGTAGATCCTTATAATCGGTTCCCCCTTTCTACCCCACCCTTCCCCTTCAACTTCCCAGTATCGACACTCTCAGCACTGGTCCTAAAGGGATCATTTGTCCTGGATTCCCTGTGTTTCCAGTTCCTATCTGTACCAGTGTACATCCTCTGGTCTAGCCAGATTTGTAAGGTAGAAGTGGAATAATGATAGTGAGGGGGGTGGGGGGGACGAAGCATTTAGGAACTAGAGGAAAGTTGTATTTTTCATCATTGCTACATCGCTCCCTGACTGGCTGGTCTCCTCCCCGAGACCGTTCTGTAAGGGGATGTCCAGTGGCGTACAAATAGGCTTTAGGTCTGCACTCCATACCGCCTCCCCCACCACCAGATCTTTCTTTGTGACGTACATCTGGAGGGTTAGAACCACCAACCTTGAGGCAGGCAGTAGCTTGCTAGGTGACCTTGTATAGATTACAGGATGGATTAATTCAAATCTTAAAGTCTAGCTGTTTGAGAAGTGAATGTTCTATTTTTTAACTGATGCAATATTTCAATATTTGACTTTACAGCCTTTTCTCTCATAATTCTTTTCAACATCAACATTAAAATGTAGCTTGGGGTGAGAGCTCTATTTTAAAATACAAAATCTGATAGCTTATATCACCCTCTCAGAGTCAAGCTGCGTATTATATATGCTTGAAAAACGGAGTGAAAACATCAGAGATGCACAGAAGGACAATGCTGGTAGATGATTACACTCATGCATGTAGTGTCAGGCTCCCAGTCAGTAGCCTCCTAGATTTTTTGCTTCTAAACACTTATAAAAGGTGTGTATCATTAAATATGTATACCTTCATATGCTCAATGTTGTAGATAGCTGTAGTGTATTCAATTTCACTGTTGTAAGGCACATTCCACTGTGCGACTATCACTAATCGGTTAATCAATCTACTGATATGTATATCTGCGTGAGCTCGGATTTATGCTACCATGATCCCAGTTCCTACGAAAGTGACACAGGTGTACATATTCAACAATTCCCCTAGTAAAAATACAGGAATAGAATTGCTGGGTCATAAACTGTGTTTACATTCACTAATACCAAAGTATTTTGCAAATGGCTTATACCAACTTATAGTCTTATGAGATATAAAGAAGAGCTCTTCATCTCCTTCAACCTGACAACTTTTTTTTAATGTTCACAAATCTGATGGAGTTTTACAATTTCAAGCTTTATTTTCATAATTACCAATCAGGTTGAACATCTTTTGTGTGTTTACTACTAATTAGCATTTCCTCTTTTGTAGGTGTGTCTTAAACTCATTTATTCATTATTCAACTAGATTGTTTTATTAATTCACAGGATTTTAATATTCTGAGTTCTAATCCTTTGTTTTATATGTTCCAAATTACTTTCACTTTGAGGTTTGGCTTTTCTCTCTCTTTTAAAGTGATATGATTTTTGAACAGGTTTTCTAGTACCTGTGTGATGGCCAGATTTGCAAAGAAAGAGTTTTAGTGTATATGATATAATTGGCAGTTCCTTACTTTTTTAAGTGAATAAAAAGAAGTGTGACTGAAATGTCAATGGGATCAGGTATCAGGCATCTAAGACCCAGAATAAAACCATACCCAAGGTGAAGGGGGTAGGGGCATGAAGTGGAGACCCAATGCCCATCTGTAGACAATTGGACATCCCCTCACAGAGGGGTCACAGGGAAGAGATGAGTCAGCCAGGGTGCAGTATAGCACTGATGAAACACACAACTTTCCTCTAGCTCTTTGGTGATTCCTTCACCCCACTATAATGACCTCAACTCTACCTTACAAATCGGATTTGAACAGAGTATGCACACTGCTACAGATAAGAGCCTGTAACACAGGGAAGCCAGGATAGATAAACCCCTCAGGGCCAACAAGGAGAGTAGAGATACCAGGAGGATTAAAGGAGGATGGGAGGAGAAAGAAGGAATCAATCACAATGATCAACCTAAAATCCTCTCCCAGGGGGACCAATAATGGAAAAGTGGGTGAAGGGAAACAGAAGATAATGTAAGATATGGGAAATATAATCAATAACTTATCAAGGATTCATGAGGGAGAGTTGAGTGAGGGGAAGAAATGGGGAGCTGATATCAGGGGCTCAAGTGGTGACATATGTGCAAATGTGCTTGACACACTGGATGAACGAATGGATTGTGATAAGAGATGTAAGAGCCCCCAATAAAAGTGTGACTAAGAAGAGCACTTGAAAATATCAGATGCTGCCTTTCACTACTTTGGATATGTTATCAAGAGACAATAGTCCCTTGAGAAGGACATTAAACTTGGTAAAATAGAGGTAACAAAAGAAAACGACCCTCAAAAGACATACTGACACAGTGGTTGGAGGAACAGTGAAGGAGAGGAAGGTCCTCAGGAGATAGATTGACACAGTGGCTACAACAATGAGGTCAAGCATAGGAACAATGTGGGGAGGGCATAGGATTGGGCAGTGTTTTTGTTCTATTGTGCACCAAGGGTTGCTATGGGTCAGAACCAACTCAATGACAACTAACAACAATACTGAGCAAGAGGGAGAGCAAGAAATAAACACAAGCCTGGTAACTCTTAACCCCTGTGTAAATTTATATCACAAATTACTGAAAATATCATAGTCAAATAGTTAAATAAATAATACTTAATGGCCTTCAACTAGGAAGATAGTATTATATTAATTGCTAGAAATTTAAGAGATCTAAATTATAGGAAAAAAACATAAGCTTTACAATTATAAAAACTTGAAGTTTCTAAACTGTTTTGTTAAATTGCCTTGAGCAAGTTACTTAATTCCTCTGAGCCTTACTTTACTCAACTAAAAAGGGAACTACAGGATTTCTGTTTATCTGTATTCAGTGAAAAGGAGACAGTAGTGAAGTAGGTTCTCTAGTCAATAAGTAAAGCAATAGTCTGATGTTGTCAAAATGTCCCTCTTACATCACTGAAGCTACAGTAGCAGTTGTTAACAGCTCTTACAATGCCCTATGAATCTATTTTTAATTTTGTATTTATTTTTCATCATTTTAACATGTCTTGGTTGAGCACCAGGGAAAGTTGACCAAAACACCTATATTAAGCTATAAAGTAATTCTTTGTATCAAGTGCTTAGAGTTAAATTTATTCAATTCTTGTCTTGCGCAAGACAATCCTACCTCATGAGACTACTGGATATAAAATGAAGTCTCTGAGTGAATATTTTTAAAAATTATGCACAAGGAAACAGAAAGATTAGGCTTCTTCCTAAGAGAATATTTAAGTACAGGAAGTCTCCAATTTACACTATATTTGAGATATGCTGAACCACACTTAGACCATCAGTGTATCTGGAACAGTACAGCTCCTTGGGAGAAAGAAGTTATCGGTAAATTCATGAAAAGGAATATGGGGGGAAACTGCTGGGTTATGTAAACATGCTCCAAGTATTTAATCAGGGCAATATCATGAAAGAGATCAGTAGAAAACTCATCCATGTGGCACGTTGGAATAGTGCACAGATCATGAAGTAGGGGACTTTGATATACCAGGACTTAATGAATTCTGAAGAGGAAAGAAATGCTGAAGAAATACAGAGAAAGAAGATGCAGAAAAGCTGTCAAAACTTTTCACAGTGAAAAGTATAGCTAGAATTTTTTTCTAAACTAAATCAGGGGCTTCAGCTGCTTAAAAGCATGGACCCAAATGCTAACGGTATTGCTAATGTCAGTTGGCAGATTCAGGAAGCAGTGGGATAGTACCACAAATATGTGAAGAATAAAGGAAAGAATCATACAGGCAACTCTCATCTTCTGACTAGAAACCTGCCATTCAATTTCCAGAGATAGTCTAGGTCAGCGGTTCTCAACCTGTGGGTAACAACCCCATTAGGGGTTGAACGACCCTTTTACAAGGGTTACCCGATTGATAACAATAGCAAAATTACAGTGATGAAGTAGCAACAAAAATAATTTTATGGTTGGGGGGTGAGTCACCACAACATGAGGAACTATATTAAAGGGTGGCGGCACTAGGAAGGTTGAGAACCACTGAGATGATCCAGAACCTTCCAAAAGTAGAGGTGTTACCGTAACTATCAAAATGACATCATTAATTCAAAACTTTCTTGTTAGGGAAAACTTTCATGATAGGTATTTTCTTATGAATGTAGTCAAATACATTTGGAAGTTTATATGCCATGTCTACAACTGCCAAAGACAAATAAAGGTCAGATTTTAAAAGATACTATTAAAATGCAATAGATTGAAACTATAAAAATGAAAGAGGTGTTCGACTTAGAACCAATTAACAAAAGAATCATTGCAACAAAACCCTATCATAAGTTGGGAGTACCTATAACATCAACTATTTATGATAGGTAGATAAGTAAGATGGTAGGTAGGCATGCAAGCTGACACCATGAAAAATTAAGTAATTCCCAAAAGGAGTAAACTTCATAAAACATGGTATCATAAAACTACATCTATTTAAAAGGTGGAGCCACTTAATTTTTTAATATAGAAAAATATTACATTATAAAAGTAACTAATTTATTTTACTGTTATATCTTCTCATAAATAAACTACTACTCATCAAAACTGAAGCATATAAGATTGTGATATTCATTTAGATCTATAATGTTCATTTAATAGCATGGCCTGTGTTTTATCCTATGAACCATATTCAAAGATCACTGTATAGCTGCCAATGGAGTTAAAATACAACAGAAGATTATCAGTTAGTGCTTGTGAAGGAAAATCAACAGATATAATTGCCATGTAAATTAATACTAAGTTATTTGCTACGTAGAGTAATTTTAAATTCTTGGGATAGGTTTCCTCAAATGTGATCCAGATTTAAATTTTTTTTCATTGTTTCCTGGTTAGCTACTAGAAATTTGAACCTACTAATGGCTCTTATTCCTTTAAAAAGTAATTTCTCTGATTCTCAAATTGTGACTCAGTCTAATTGTGCCTATCTGCCTTCTGCTAGGAATCAGCTTCTCGGTGGGAACTGAAAATGTGCACATACCCAAGAAGTGATGCAAGTTCTGAACTTTTCCCAAGAGCAGTGCCAGCATCCTAGGACTTCAGACTGTTGTTCTTCCTCCCTCTCTCAAACCCGTCTCTTGCAGATGGAATGCAAAGGAAAATGTTGTGCAGCCTCAGAGGGGAAAGGACTGCAAATTATAAATTCATTCCCTAGTGGATACTTTAGGCTTCTGAATTCCCTACCATTTTTCATCTTCTGTAGGTTGATTTCTACTTTTTTTACAAGCTTTTTAATTATTTATTTCTTTATTAAATACTTTTATTGGGGGCTCTAACATCTCTTATCACAATCCATACATTCATCCAGTGTGTTAAGCACATTTGTACATATGCTGCCATCATCATTTTCCTTTTTTAAAATCATTTTATTGGGGGCTCATTCAACTCTTTATCACAATCCATACATACATCAATTGTGTAAAGCACATTTGTATATTCGTTGCCCTCATCATTCTCAAAACATTTGCTCTCCACCCAAGACCCTGGCATTAGGTCCTCATTTTTCCCCTCCCTCCTCACTTCTCCCTCCCTCATGAACCCTTGATAATTTATAAATTATTATTTTGTTATATCTTGCCCTGTCCCACGTCTCCCTTCACCCACTTTTCTGGTGTCCATCCCCATGGGAGGAAGTTATATGTAGATAGATCCCTGTAATCGGTTCCCCCTTTTACCCCCACCCTCCCGGTATTGCCACTGCCATCACTGGTCCTGAAGGGATCATTTGTCCTGGTTTCCCTGTGTTTCCAGTTCCCATCTGTACCAGTGTACATCCTCTGGTCTGGCCAGATTTTTTAAGTAGAATTGGGATCATGATCGATTTCTACGTTAGGACTTATATTTATCTCTTTAAACCAGGTCACAATAAGGTAGTTAGGTAGGTACATAAATATACACGTAATATACACACACACACATACATATATATGTACAGTCAGGTAGGTCCGCAGGCAGCAGCCAGCCAGGGGATATAAAGAAAAGCTTTGTAGATAAAGTAATAATTGAATTGAGATTAATCAGGAATTTGTATTTAGTCAAACTGAATTTTTAAACATGTGAAAAAGGAATTTTCTTTCAAGTAATTTCTATTGAAATCAGTACTACTCAAAGCCTGGTTCACAGACTTCTAGGGCTAGGCGAGCTGTTTATTATGAAGCTGTATCAGGGTGTTTTTTTAAGAAAGGAAAGAGGTATTTAGAAATCATTATAGCAATTTGACAGAGTAATTTTATGCTTGGTTATCTAACGAAAAAATTGTGACTTGTATTTTGTATATTTTTAATGTCATTTCTCTAGTTATTCGTTTTTATAATACTTAACAAATGTTTTGGTTTGCAATAGATTGACATTTAAAAATAAATACGTGCAGTTTGAGGAGCTCTATTTCTACAGGTATCTGAACATAATCCTCAAGTTACCCCCAATTTTTAAACATTTTTTAGACCTAGATTGTACTCCAAAGGTTTTTCCCTTGACTTCAGGAACCATGTATATCATTAAAGACCATGATAACAATTCAGCTGTGATGATAAAATTCCTTAAACATAACAGGAGCAGAACGAGAAAATGGTGCATTTTCTTTGGCACATGTGATCAAAAGCAAAAACAACTAAGGTAGTGACAGGAATTCTATTTAATCTCTTTAATATAGGAAGTCCCCTGGTTATAAACAACTTGTACTTGCCTTTTAATTTTATGTAATCTTGCCTTCGCTTTGAAAAGATTGAATCATTAAACCAACCCTTACTTGCAACAAATTCTTCATCATAATCCCTTTCACTTTCTGCACATGCTTTTAAATCATTAAAAAGGTTTCTAGCCTTTTCTTGAACAAAAGACCAAACAGAAAAGCATATGCACCTGTTTAGACTTCCTAAAATTTGACTTAGAAACACAATTAGGAATGGATCTTCTTCATAGCCCTGGAACTGTCAGGATTCTCAAGAAAATCATCGACTATTTTTATTAAAAGTTAAGCCAAACAATATCATTGGTATCAAAAAGTTGTATACCTTTAAAATTTTGACTACCAAATGTTGTATGATACATATTTACAAAAACACACAGTGGCTGCTGAAGTTGTTTATGTGATTTGATTCCATAATTTGGAGGATTAGGGCCATGGTTTCATGGGACACTGCAGTTCAGCTACCTTATATCATGTTTAATGCTTCTGTTCTACCTCTAAGTTCCTGTATAGAAGCTGAGGTCTTAAAAGCTTGCAAGCAATCATTCACGAATGGTACAAGGGGTCTCCATTTGCCTTGAGCACCCAAATGCAGAGGACTAAATGGAACGTATAGGTAACTGCCTCCATGAATAACTAACTAACTACCCCTTTTCTATGAGCCCAGAAGTGGATCGTGCTTGGTTACCAGTACTAAATATTTTGATAGAAGATTATTAAATGAATCCAAATAAAAAGGAAGGAATAGAATTTGATATTCTCATAGAATCCAGATTTTCTGGAGTCATGGAGACTGCATGAGTCCCTTAAGCTACTGCCAAAAAAATACTCTGAATTCTTCTTAAAAATCACACAACACTTTTGCTTAACTAGTAAAGAATGTCTTCCCTTAGCCATTGTGCTTTTCCAAGACTGATCTACATGAGACCAAATAAACAGTAGCATAAACACCAAGACAAAGGCAGGTATATGTTCTCAAATCAAGTAATCTTCTAATCTGGTTTCCCAAACAAGGAAATGATATGCCTGCCTAATACTCATGATTCACACATCACTCCTTACTTGTAAACTACTTCATTAAAGGAGTCCTCACCTCAGCTATAATTAGCTTCTCATGTTGAGGACAAAGACCAATCACTTATTGCCATGTAGTGTTTCATAGTCACCCCAAATCAACAGACATTCCTACAAAGGGGCTCAGTATACCTTAACAGTCCAGAAGTGGGAGAGGGGAAAGGAATGTCTCAGAGAAGGCAATTTCACTTCTGCTGGTGGGTAAAACAAGGAGGGACGATCTGCCATTGGGGAAAATGTTTAACATTATTTACGCAGACCCTCAATGCACCACATAGTATGTTCCTAATCAAGCACTTTTGATCTAATTTCTATCAACTCTTGGGGACCCACGCTCCGTGCTATGGACAACCAACCCTTTAGATTCTGTCCTTTCGAGGTGCACTATATTCTTAAAGTGTCTGACTTGAAAATCCCACTAAGCAAACCCAACTTTATCTGAAACACAAAACGTGTAGCAGATTAAAAGAACTAAAATATTCCCTTGAATTTAAGGCTGAAATTGAAATGCCCTAGTGAGAAAAGAAGCAGATGACTATTATCTCAAGGCTATGGATTTGGAAGTTATTGGACTATGGTTCAAATCTCTGGCCAGACTACTATATATTTGCTTTTTTCAGACTCTGTTTTTTAAGGCATGCCTTAATCCAGCAGGCACAGTTCTGTCTTAATAAATGAGCGTCACAGAAAGTTTTGCCCTATCTCCCACCTTTATTGTTTGCGTAAAGTGTCCAGTCACTTAAATTTGTAAACAGTACAAAATAATAATCCATGTGTTTTAGTCTAAAATGCTGTCCTATATATATACTTTCCTTTTCTCAACAGTATTTCAAATTCTATATCATAGGCTAAATTAACAATACTACTGGTAGAATTACCATATGCCCCAGGGGGATGATTTATAATATTTCCCAGTAAAATGATAATGATATCTCTGAAGTGGATCCAGGCCACACATAAATGATATAGAGATGATAATGGAGTTTAAGCTCACACTTAATCATAGTTATATGTAGAATTATAGTTTTTTATGATGTGGCGCTAAATGAACAGATCACTGAAGATATGGGTGCTATAGTAAAGTGTGGTGAAGAAATTGGTTGGCCAGCTATCAGAAAGAATAGCATCTAGAGTTTAAATACTTGTCTTTAAATAAATAGCCATCTGAGTGAGCTGTGATTAAATCCACACAGAAGAAATACATTAGACTGTGTGAACAAGAATTGTAAATAATAAAATACAAGACAAAAAAAGGGAACTGTATTTGAGCTTATGTTGTGAGCACCTAGTTTGCAGAAAGGTATGGTTAACAGTGAAAGCCCCAAATCCATTTGCAGAATCCCCACATGCATGAAGCCTCCAGAAAATCCCCTCTGAATATTGATGAGGGATGTAAACAGCCTTGCTATCAGAGTGTATTGGAAAACTGGATTAATGGAGATGTACTTAGGTTAAAATTTAACACCTTATCATTTGATCTCCTTTTCAACCAATTTTAAATTTGTTCTAGTTATTATTATTTTCCACTTTCTGCGGATTGAGGTTTTCTATATTTTATTTTTTTCTTGTTGTTGGGGTTGGCAGTGTTTATATGTTTTTCTTTATATGAAATCCAAGATAGGTAAATATACAGAAACAGTAACTAGATTGTTTCTTAAGGTTATGGCAAGAGGGGCTGGGGGGGAAATGGGAAGTTAATAATAATAAAGAAATTGATCTAAAGTTGATGTGGTGATGACTGCACAACTCTTTAATATGTTTATACCAATGAAATGTATGATATGTGAATTATATGTAATTAAAACTGTTCAATTTTTCTGTAAGAACATAGAAACTATATAAATGTAGGTAGAGGATATATGGAAAAAGAATAGCTTCACATTTTGATAATTTTGATTAAGCAAGTGTTTTATGGCTTTGTAGTAATAAATTTTGTCTTACTCTCATATGATTCCATTTTCATACAATGTACAGAATAGAGCAATCTAAAGGTAGAGAGGGTTGATCATAGTTTCTGAGGACTGGGAAACGAGGGAGCTAGGAGAGGTGATTGCTAAAGTGTATGAGGTTTCTTTTTAAGGTAATGAAAATGTTCTGAAAATGTCTAGATGGTGGTTGAAATTATGATCAAAATGCGTGGCATATAAATAAAGCAGCTAAAAAGCTTCATTAAGAAATAATAATTCAAAGATTAGATAGGAACTTTACGGGGCAATGAGTTTATATTAATGGGGGGTGAAAAACTCAAAAAACGAGAGTTAAAAGTACTTGCATATGTCAAGAATGTAGCCAATGTTATTGAAATGTACATGTAGAAACAATTCTAATTGTACATGTAGAATTGAACATGTAGAAAGGATTGATGTATGTTCAGCAGGATATAGTCTTAAAAATAAAAATGATTTTAAAAAGAAGAAAGCTGCTAAGAATAAACAGCCAGAAGAGCCATGCAGGACATACCAATTATTTATTAATCCTGCTTATATCCTCATGAAAATTTTAAAATAAAAAAACTCAATGTTACAAAGGGGAAAAGGGGGGAAAAAAAGTCAATTCTTTCCATTTTTATTGACAGTGCGTATGCAATCTGAATCAAAACCCCAATAAGTTTTTTGTGGGTACTGACAAACTGATTATAAAATTTTCATGGAAAGGCAAAACACTTTGATAACCAACACAACAAAGACAGTTCCTGGGATAAAAAAGATCCATTCCTGTGTCATTAAGAATTTGTAGGTACATCAGAATAGATGCACTAAGTCCTAATTATTTAGCCTTACTTAAGAAAAGAAGCCCAGTGACACTACCAGGTAAGTGTTAGACTGTTCACCACATGGTTGGCTGTTCAAATCCACCAGAAACTCCACAGAAGAATAATGATGTTATCTGCTCCTATAAAGATTTACAGCCTTAGAAACCATATATCGAGTCATTATGTGTCAGAATCAACTTGACAGCTGTGGGTTTACCTGGTATAGTGTAAAAAGAGACTGACAATCACACGTGCAGCAAGTGAAGAACAAGTTACATGTAGAGAGGTTAGTTCAATCATTTCAAAGTGAAATATTGTCTAGTCCTGAACCACGTTTACTGAATATTAAAGGGCAAGTAGTATTTGTTCTATCTCGGAAGAAGTACAGTCAGAATGCTCGTAGAAGCAAGGAGAGTGAGATTTGTCTCATGTATTTTAGACGTAACTTCAGTGGGCCCAGTCTCTGGAAGAGGACATCATGCTTGGTAAAGCAGAAAGTCAGCAAAAGGAGGAACATCCTCAAACAACATGGGTTGAAGTGGCTGCAACAACAGGCTCAATCCCTACAAAAAGTCATTGTAGGGATAGTACAGGACTGGGCAAGGTTTCATTTTGCTTTACACAGGGTCACTAAGAGATGGAACTGACTTGATGGAATCTAACAGTAACAAAGTACTCCTTTCATGCAAGTTGATTCTGACTCACCAGGTGACCCCATATGCAAGAAGAGATTTTCTGGGCTGCAATTTTTTCCAAAAGAGGATCATCAAGCCTTTCTCTCGTTTTGTTTTTTTGTTTGTTTTCTTAAAGCCTTTCTCTTGCAGTGGATTTGAACCTTTTAGGTTAGTCATAGAGTGGGAACCATTTATTTGCATTATCCAATCTTACTATAATACTACATTAATCAAGATTTGGTGGTATTGGCCAAAGAAGAGACAAACAGATCTGCAGAACAGGACAGAGTGCACAAAAATAGATCCACACCAAACAGTGAAATGATTGTCAATTGAAAAAAATTTTAAAAACAACCTAGATGCAGATCTAACATCTTTCATAAAAATTAGCTCAAAATAGAACACAGACCTAAAGATAAAATGAAAAATTACAAAATTTCTACCCACAAAAATTCTATCATTAGCCCTTAATGATGAATTTTTAGATATACCACCACAAGCATTTTAATGTGAAAGAAATTTGATAAACTGAATTTCATTAACATTTTAAAACTGCTTACAAAAGATACTGTGAAGGAAATGAAAAGACAAGCCACAGATTTGAAGATAGTATCTGTAAATCACATATCTGATATCTGACTTGAATAGAAAATATACAACGAATCTTTAAAAGTGAATAATAAAAAAGTAAAACCCTCAAATTAGAAAGTGAGCAAAATGTCTAAGCAGAATATATCTATGTAAGTTACCAAAATAAATGTCCTAAAGAATATGCATGAGTGGCAAGTAAGTGGCTAATAGGTTCAAACCTACCATTGCCTCACTAGGGTTCCAATCCCACAGGGACATACATTAGCAATTCTGAAACAACTATAATAGATGTCTACTTTAAAAACAACAACAATGAAGTAAATGAGAGGTAAATAGGAGGTACCTTTGTTTCTCATTGTTGGGATGGGAGTTTACAGATAAACAAGGGGAGGAGGCCAGAATGAACCATGTGGTAATGGACTAGAATTAGGAAACATCAGTATAAACTCATGTTTAGCTTTAATATAGAAATATTCCTTGATATATACAAAGATTTGTATGCGTACACAGTTCTTTGATTTGTCATCTAAATAGACCTAGAAGCAGTGACAATCTAGTATAACTAGGCTGTAGAGCACCCAGATCCTGGGTTCTCCAATTTAGGGAAACCAAGGTTCCTTGGATAAATGGCTAAACTTGGGACAAGAATAGGAAATCTTATACAAGATGAAAGTGCTCCTAATGGCCCAAACTAGAGCAATTTGAGCAATATAATAAGTACTGGTGGACAACAATGACATAGATATCATTGCACCATGCTGCTGTAAGGAACAATGGTGACACTGTGAGATAGGAATTGGCCTGCTAACCTCAAGGCCAGCAGTTCAAAGCCAACAGGAGAGAAACTTGACTTGGTGTGTAACCAAGGTCAACATCAAAGATGGTAAGCCATATTGATGGTATGTACCTCATTACAAGAAGTTTTGTTGGCACAATCTAAGAGTCCTAGAGGTGCAGTGGTTAAGCGCTTCGTTACTAAGCAAAAGTAGGCAGTTGGAACCCACCAGTCATTCTGCACAAGAACAGACCTGTCGATCTGCTCACATAAACTCAGAGGCCCTCTGTTGATTCCAACTCATAATCCCTTATAGGATGGAAGGGAGCAGTCCCATAAAGTTTCCAAGGCTGAAATCTTTCTGGAAGCAGACTGTCATTTCTTTCTCCCAGAGTTGTTAGTGAGTGCAAACTGCTGACCCTTCGCTTCAGAGCCAAGCATTTTAACTACTGTGTCGCAGGGCTACTTGCATAAAGATTACAGCCCAGGAAAATGCATGCAGTACTTCAACTGTCACGTGGCATCACTATGAGTGAGAGTCAAATTTCACATAACAACAACCCGTGATGTGATGTGATGTGATGTGACGTGACGTGACGTGATGTGACGTGAATGATGAAAATGACACTTTACTCTCTATGGTGTTCTTACTCCCAAATACACAGAACTACAGTCTAATCACGAGAAAAACAAGTATTAGAACATTCAGACAAAATATCTGAGTAGTACTTTTCAGAATTGTTAAGGTCATTAAGAACACGCAAAGCCTGAGAAACTCCCACATCCACAAGTAGCTGAAGGCCATGTGGCAACTAAATATAATGTGGCTATCTTCAATTGGATCCTGAAACAGACATGGGATCCTAGGTTAAAAGTAAAGAAATCTGAGTAAAGTATGGGCTTTAATTAATATATAATCATCTTCTAAGACTGGTTTACTAATTGTGCTAAAGTATATTAATAATAAAATTAATAATAAGTAAAATGGGGTAAGGGTATAAGAAAATGTCTCTTTGCTATTTTACATGTAAATCTAAAGCTAGTTTAAAATTTAAAAGTTTATTATAAAAATCATGAAACAAAAAGCTAGTTCTTTGAAAATAGCAATAAAATTGAAAAACCTCTAGCAGGATTAATTAAAAGAACAGAAAGCAGATGCAAATTACCAAGTTCAGAAATAAAATGAGAAATTTGCAGTAGATCCTACAGATACTAAAAGGATACATTTATGGTAATAAATGACGGCCAAGAACGTTGGAAGACTGTGTATGTTTCCTATCTGATATAAAAACTGAGAATTAAATTTCTGTGGTTTCTTCTCTTTCGTTTTCAGTTGTCACTATGAATTTGTACACAGAGTAAATTATGCTCCTATTTCTTAAAATAAAGTTACGTTTCAGGGCTGTTTTAGTATTTTCCAGCAAAAAAATGGAGGAAAAATGTATAAATACTTCTGCCTGCAGAGCTAATTTTAAAATGTCACTGGTATAGCAGGGTTGTCACAGATAATTTTGCAAGAGTGGTAAAGAGAAAGACTTATTGATAAAATTGATAATGTATTTTCTTTCCAGTTGCATGTTTCTGCTATTTGGCTGAACTTTGGCTGTTTGCCTTATAAAAGAAGCTCCATATTAAGAATAATCCAACATAGCTTTTATTTGATTTGCTATAAACACGTTAAAAAATCTTTTAATCTGGCTCCTTATACATCTCAAACTACATATACAAGGCTTTTGTTACAGATAAAAGGATCCAGATGAATATTTCATAATGAACTCTGAAGAGTTCAGAAATGGTTTTTCATTCTAGATGTGCACTCAAACTATCTTTCCTAACTAAGAGACAAAACACAATTACAGAGGTATATATTAATATATAATAATAGGGATATAGGTCTATGTACCTTAATATACTCATATATAAGCTGAGTTTTTTTTTCAGCACATTTTTAATGCAGCTTTTGTAGTAAAATTTGGTGCCTCAGCTGATATTCGG
The DNA here is from genome assembly GCF_050624435.1 of Tenrec ecaudatus. Lineage (NCBI taxonomy): Eukaryota > Metazoa > Chordata > Mammalia > Afrosoricida > Tenrecidae > Tenrec > Tenrec ecaudatus. The sequence goes on along the minus strand of NC_134530.1, from coordinate 191,629,602 downwards.
GTCAGTTTATACTCGAATATATACGGTATGTATATTTATAGGTTAAGTATTAAGGTAGACAGACATTGGGCTTCTACCCCAGTCCACTCGCAATACAAGAACACTTTGTTCTAATAACCTGGTATTCTGTGATGCTTACCTTTCCCAACATGATCGCCGAAGACCAAATGGATGCATAAAGTAATGTGATGAAGAAAGCTGATGGTGCCCAGCTATTACAAGATATGGCATGTGGGATCTGAAAAGCTTGAAGTTAAACTTGCAGCCATCTAGCAGGGAAGCAACAAAGCCCACATGGAAGAATCACACCAGCCTGTGGAATCACAAGGTGTCAAAAGGATCAGGTATCAGGTAACAGAAGACCCAAAACAAACAACAATTTTGATGAGAAAAAGGGGGGTCAGAAAGAAGACTCAAAGCCCATCTCTAGATCACTGGACATCCCCTCACAGAAGGGTCACAAAGAAGGGATGAGCCAGCCAGGGTGCAATACAGCACCAAGGAAAAACACATTCCTCTAATTCTTTAATGCTTCCTTCCCCCACTATCATGACTCCAGTTCTACCTTACAAATCTGGCTAGACCAGAGCATGCACGCTGCTACAGATAAGAGCTCTGGACACAGAATCCAGGACAGATAAACCCCTCAGGACCAATAATGAGAGTAGTGATACCATTCAGGATAGAGGGATAGTAGGGGAGAAAGGGAGAACTGATCGCAATGATCAATGTACAACCTCCCCCCTACTCCCCAGGGGGATGAACAACAGAAACATGGGTGACGGAGAGAGCAGATGGTATAAAATATAAAAATAAAAATAATTTATAAATTATCAAGGGTTTATGAGGGTGGAAGGGGGGAAAAGAGGAGCTGATACCAAGGGCTCAGTAGAGAGAAAATGTTTGGGAAATGCTGATGGCAACATATGTACAAATGTGCTTGGGGATTCCCTGACCTGCCAGTACTACCAGAACTCCTTTATATATACCTGAGCACATATATTGTGAATATATGTATACTTTTAAAAAATAATTTTACTAGGGGGCTCATACAACTCTATCACAATCCATAAATCCATCCATTGTGTCAAGCACATTTGTACAACTGCTGACATCAACATTTCCAAAACATTTTCTTTCTACTTGAACCCTTCCTATCAACTCATTTTTTTCCTTCCCTCTTCCACTCTCCTTCCCCTCGTGAACCCTTTATAATTTATAAATTATTTTTTTCATGTTTTACACTGATCAATGCCTCCCTTCACCAACTTGTCTGTGGTCTTTCCCCCTGGGAGGGGGTTATAGATAGATCATTGAGATCGGTTCCCTCCTCTCCCCCCACTTTCCCCTTCCTTTCCTGGTATGGCTACTCTCAATATTGGTCTTGAGGGGTTTATCTGTCCTGGATTCCCTGTGTTTCCAGCTCTGATCTGTAACCATGTACATGCTCTGATCTAGTCAGATTTTTAAGGTAGAATTGGGGTTATAATAGTGGGGGAGAAGAAGCATTAAAGAATTAGAGGAAAGTCATATGTTTTCATCAGTGCTATACTGCACCTTGCCTGGCTCATCTCCCGCCCCCCACCCCCACCATGACCCTTCGGTAAGGGGATGTCCAGTTGCCCACAGATGAGCATTGGGTCTTCATTCCTCACTCCCCCTCATTCACAATGATATGATTTTTTGTTCTGAGTCATTGATGCCTGATACCTGATCCCAGCAACACCTTGTGATCCAACAGGCTGGTGTGCTTCTTCCATGTGGGCTTTGTTGCTTCTCTGCTAGATGGTCACTCATTTATCTTAAGCCTTTAAGACCCCAGACACTATATCTTTTGGGAGCCGGGCACCATTAGCACCATATTTGCTATGCACCCGCTTTGTCTTCAACAATCATGTCAAGAAGATAAGCATCATGAAATGCCAGTTTAATAGAACAGAGTGTTCTTGAATTGAGGGAGTACTTGAATAGAGGTCCAATGTCCATCTGCTACCTTAATACTAAACCTACAAATATATATACATAGATTTATTTCCCCATCATCATATATAAATATATTTACCTATGAACATACCTGTATTTAGACCTCTATAAATGCCCTTTGCCTCCTAGGTCTCTCCTCTATTTCTTTTTACTTTCCTCTTGTCCCACTATCATTTTCAGCCTTCAGATGGGCTTCAGTAATTCCTCTCAGTTACATTGTCCTTGATCAAACCCTAGAAGACCTTACACCCTCCTTGCCATCAATTTTATATCACTTGTTGTTCCCTTGTCCCTGGGTTTGTTAACACCTACTTCCTTTCCCCCGCCTCCCCATCTCCCATGTCCCCCTGGAATCATTGGTCCTGTTGTTTCCCCTTCCAGATTGTTTATCCCACCTATCTCATCTAGATAGACATGCAGAGATAATACGCACAAAAAGAAGACAGAGCAAAACAAAGCAACAAAACAACAACAACAAAGAAAAGCCTATAAATAGTTCAAGGTCTGTTTGTTGATGGTTATGAGTGTTTACTGGTCACATCAGATAAGGTGCCACGCCCTGGCCCCAGTTATAGAGCCTTTCTTAGATGAATAGTGAAAAAATAATAATTGGCTCTGAGAAACTGGGGGAACCTGGGTAGGAGGACTATCCTTTTATCATACACCCTTACAGATGCTAGAATGCTCTCCAAACTTACATGACTTTTGTATATGAAATTTCCATATACACAAAAGTTTATTTTTGTGTATAAATTTTTTCCAAATTAAAGTCATGGTATAAATAAGTCCAGTATTCAAACTAGAAAGGGAAAAAATACATTTTAAACGTGTAAGTGAAAGGACCTAAGCTCAATCTCTCCCCATTTTATTAATGAGGAAATGTAAATGATTACAACAATTTTGTTAATTACAACAAGCAGTCCAAGGTCAAGTTGGTCAATTAGCTCTAAAATTCAAACTTCCTTATTTCCAAACAAGAATGCCATGTAATATACAATTTTCACTATCACATCTTAGTTAAGTGTCAAAACTACACAGAACACTAAACCTCAAAATGCTTATGGCTCAATGTAAGCGATATAGAACCATCAAAATTTAACAATAATTTTAACTTATTTGAGAAGAGGCAACTCTGAAGCTAAAATCTGGCAAAGATGATTATTTTTTAAAGCAAGCTCAGGAAGGAGCTGGAATTAGCTCATGGAGGAACTAGCTACTGCCTGCAATTGTCCTTGGAAATTAAATGCCAAAGTCAAAGGGTTCCAGGCAAGAACTCTTTACATTGTTTAAATCCACGGGCAGAGCAGGAAATCAATGAGCCTCTCATTTAGTATCTGTTTAGGCCTTCTTAACTAGCCTAATTATAATTCATCTCCAAAACCACCTAATTATTCAGGGAATTTGGTCTAAGAGTCATTTAACTTCATCTAACCTATAGAACTCAGTTTATCTTAGATGGTACCCTGAGAGAAAAAGGTCCCACTAGCTTTCCCTCCCCTTTCCCACCTCTTTTTTTCCCTTGCTTGTAAGCATAGGTTAAAATATCATTTAGATTACACATTAGGAAGTACTCTCTTAGTCTCAATAAAACTTGAGGAAAGCTTTTAAATTTAAATTCCCAACTTAATTTATACAATGGTAACTGTTTTAATAGGTAAGCATTTTATCGTAAATATAAAATAATAGGGAAATAGGAGGAACAATAGGATATAGAAATAATTTGATAGATGAAAGATATATTCTAAAAAAGACTGCTAAGACAAGATATTATGTGACCTAAATTAAGTACTGAGAAAGAGGTTAAGAATATTGCTGACATTTCCCAAGAGGAGAAAAGATTATATGCTAATGCTTTTTTTAAATCATTTTAAATTATTAAAGGACAGATAAAGGTTCTTTAGGAAAATGTCTTGGAATAGAAACAAGCAAAAGGAAGAGGCTAAAATAACGAAGTTAATTTTTCCTAATACTACTATCACTCTTAACAGTAATTTCCATATGGTAGGAACTAAGGTCACACAAATCTTTCATTCTCTTACTTTTTATTTTCTAATGCTATACTTTTGACTATAATATAAGTTCTTTAAAGTATTTTCATAGCTGATATCTTAGAAGGCTTTCTTTTTTTACACAATTACAAATCTTCTGGAATATGCAAGATAGAGACTTAATGACAATATGTTAGCATTTCTTCTGAGTTTTAATATCATGATTTTAAGAGCTTTATATTTTCAACGCAGATTTTCTCAATTTCAAGGTTTTAAACCCTACTGCTTCTGGTCAACTAGGAAAGACGCTGGTTAAGGTAAGGAAGTCTACTCTAATTTCCGTCAACCTCAAGAAGTATCAGTGTTATCCAAGGTTCACAGAAAGAGAAGATGGCCTCTTTCCACATTCATCAGACTCCATGACATCATGAACTCTGTTACAGATCTAATTAAATCTATGGACCATATCTGCAGCAACAACAACAAAAATGTCTAAACTTACAGGCAAAAGTGTACAATTTCCAGGAGTTGATACTCAATCCCCAGAGCAGACTCCTGCTCTAAAGCAAGAACAACATGTTTATATACATATACTTACCATCAAGACAACTGTTAAACTGATATATATGCTACAATATGATAGCCTTTTAAGTTTCACTTATTCCATGTGTCCAATGGTAAAGATAATTATTTCTGGGTAAATAAATAACTAAGAATGCACTGAAACACATTATTCAAGGCATACTAAACTGTTAAAACTATTTTCCTATTGGCCATTCTTCTAATGTGCTAATTCAAAATTAGGACTATGCACCCCTAAGCAATACTTCTGTAATTTATGATGGTTTGGGGTTTTTTTTGGGGGGGGCGGTTACCATAGTAATTAACGTTTGCTACCAAGGTTTACAGTCATGGAAAGGTGCCTGAGTGATATAGTGAGTTAGGGGCTGAGCTGCTAACCACAGTCAGGAGTGAGTTAAATTCACCAGTCACTCTGTTGGAGCAAGATGGGGCTGTCTGTGCATGGAGTAGATTTGTAGTTCAGAACCCCCAGAAGCAATTTCTAAAGCTCCATATCAGTCACAATCACTTCCACTGAAGTGAGTTTCGTTATTGAGATTTGTTACCCTTTCCTTCCTCTGACCCCAGCAATACAGAAAGGGATACTGTCTGGAATGCAGGAATGTCTGCATTTGAAAATATTGTAATCATGTTGACTTTATATACAAGTGAAAGCATCTGAATTTATTGCGCCTTCTAGTATAGCTATGGTTGAGCATTTATATATTGAAATGCCTATTATATTATTGTAAATTATTTTCCTTCCTCTGTATACCAAATTTTCATTGACAACCTTTCCAAATAGGATAATTGTTTTGAGTAATTTTTCTGACTTGGTTAGGTCTTGCCCCAGAGTTCACAGTTTGACAATAACTATCAAGAATGAATGAATGAATGAATGATAAGACAGGAGGAAAATAGGTAAGGAAGACAAAAGGGAGAGGGAAACGAGAAAGAACCAGGTAGGTAAAGCAACATCTAAAATGGATCATAAAAAAGGCTATCCAGGAGCATATCAAATTTATATATCTATAAATTTCTTAAGGCAAAATTAAAGACATCATTACTGGTGTTATAGCTCCCATAAAAGACAAAAAAAAATGGAGTAATGAACACTTTAGCTCTTCAGTCTCATAACCAACACAATTCACTGTCATCAAATGGATTCCGACTCAAAGCAACCCTGCAGGACAGAGCAGAATTGCCCACAGGGTTTCCACTGCTGCATATCTTTATGGAAGCAGACTGCCATACCTTTCTCTCAAGAAACTACTGGTAGGAAAAAAAGTAAATAAAAAGAAACTACTGGTAGGATCTATTAACCAATCATTCAGGGAGCAGCTGAGAGGTTTCACTACCACCGGCGGTACTCCTTAGTCTAATAACCACCCCAGTTAAAATTCTCCACTTAAGTCTAAAATCATAAAACTTTTCCATGTGGATTATATTATTAAAATAGTTTATGTAGTTTAAAAACAAACAAACAAAATACTGCCTACGCTTTGCTTAAAATCTATGCTAACTACTCAGGGAAGGACTTTGCATTGAAATGATCCACTATTATTATCTCTAGTCGGTCTTGATCCATAGCACCCTATTCACCTCAGTAGCACAGGTACAGAACTGTCAGAAAGGACTCACACAGTATGATCCACCCTATTTTTAAAACATAAATCCATTTTTTCCTTCAAAACCATGAATTGATCAGGCTGCAAGACTAAATTTCCCAAAATGGTATTTTTAATCAACAACTCAAGTATCAATTATTATTTTCATTTCCCGGTAGAGAAAATTGGTAAGACTAGTACCAGAGTTTGTGTATTGGACAGGGTTCTCTAGAGAGACAAACCAGATTGCTAGTAATTATATATAAATATATTTATAAAGATAGATATATAATTCGAGAAATAAACCATTAAATAATATACAGATAGATAATACAAGAAATTAACAGTTAAATTATAAAGCAGTGAGACACTAGCAGTCCTTCAAGTTTTGAGAGCTGCCAGGTGCCAGTCCCCTTCAGTAGAGAGAGCTGGGCTATATATACCCAGGCAGCAAACAGCAAGGCAGGTCCCCAACTGTCATCAACTGTTGGTCCCCAGCTCCAGAGATGAACATTCCAATCGTGTGGGCTTAAAGGGAACTCAACTTACAGCGACACAGTCCACAGGCTAGGCATCCCACAGGTAGTGTACCCCTTTAAACTGAGGCACAGAACAACCAAGGTGAGGCTCACCGAGCCATTTATCCCTCTGCCCTTCAGTTAATCCTACTTGTGTTTATCGGCCAGGATGGCACAATAAACTACAGCAGTTTTCAAGTTTTATTGGTTTTTTCCTTAGTCTTCACTTCGTGAACTAGAAGCAAGTATAGGTCAAGCTGCCTGGGCTTCATTGGACTGATGCTTCTCAAAACAAAACCAGTACCTCTGAAAGAGTCCATATACACAGAAAGTAACTGCTGATAGGTCAAACAATTTAAAAGAAGAATAACTATGTTATTAGAAATTGCTTTTGGAAGGTATAAACATATATTTTCTGGATAAAACATACTTCATACCATCAGAAACAGTTTGCTATGGAGTAGTGTATAAATTCATTCACTGCTGGTTAATTGATAATCTATTGATTATTAAGTCATTAAGGACAAATAAGCAAGTAAACTTATGTTGAACAAGAGCATGTATTGAGAAATTTAGCCAAAAGAACGCTTCTTCAAGCTGGTTGAGATAAAGCTTCATAGAAAAAAAGAAATGAAGTACAAAGTGGAATTATGAACTTAATTAAAAAAAACTAAAAAACAATCGACATATCCAGGTTTATGTGTACATAGATATTTGTGTGCATTTGTAAGTGTAGGTGTCTGTAATTGTAACTAATCGATGCATTAATATTTACTGTTTGAAACCTAAAGGCCCAAGAAAAAATCTAAAACTTGATCAGAGTTCAAAAAACAAAATACATAATGAAAGTATTAAATATGAATGATGTGTCCTTTACCGGGGGTAAAAAACACAGCTTACGAAGAAATCAACTCCAGTAAAAGGTAGCACCATTTGAGAACTCCCTTTTAGAAAGTATATTGTAAAATGAAGGAGATTTTAGACAGTTGTATATGTGAATGAGTATTTAAAAAATTCCAATCCTCCTTGAAACTGTGTTTCTAATTAGATATCCTCTTTTCTGAATTATATCTTTTATTACAATGGAAGAATTCACTTTATTGAATTGACTTAGTTCTTCCTACAATAGCAGCTGTTAAGATTTCACATAGCAGCTTCCTCTTTCATGGTCTCATTAAAGCGGGTGCATACTATGCCTCTACACCCTCCTCACAGAACCACAGAATATCTTTCTCTATTTACTAAACAATTTACTGTGGCTTTTTCTAGGTTAAAATAGAGAAATCTCCTTAATCTATTTCATTCTCCGGTCAACATTTTATTTCCTCTAAACTGAAGACAATCTACTTTCAAATACAGACTTTTTCTTAGAAGAGTACTGCATATTTTCAATTACACTATTCAGAAATAAGAAGTAGCTTAAACTAAAAAAGAAGACAACTCTAAAATATACCAGGGTAGGGAAGATGAGAAAGGACACAGTCACACAGGAATTTTGAGAGTAGAAATAAATGTATTCATAATCACTTGGCCAAACTGCTCATCTATTTTAAACCTTCTATTCTTCCATGACGTGAGTTTCTTTAAAATATAAAGTGGAATCTTAAGAAGGGAACTCTCTGGCAAGCAAAACACCCTAGAAAGTTTTACAAGTTGCTTTCGGAAATGTCCACACACCAGACCCCACCCCACACCACCCCCTTTTAAAACTGTACTCTCCCATAATTAAATACCATACTTTTCATTTTTAAAGTTGTAAGTAGAACTGCAACTGTTCTACACTCAGAACTTAGCATGCAGTTGCATACTCTAAAGAGCTAATTTCAATAATCTGCAGATTGGTCGGTGAGCAGTGGTTGGTAGTACACTTGAGAGCTGTGGAGAAGACTATTCAGTCATAGGTGTGACACAGCAGGAACAATAAGACTTCTGCACACAACTGGGCTTATGTAAGGGTAACAAACTATATAGAATCCCTTGGACCTATTCAGTAGTTAGCATTATCATTATGCATCAAAAAAGGAGGCAATCAAATGCATCTTTCAAAAAGTAAACTCATCTGAGTCGATGAGCTAACTGAGAGACACCAAGGCCTTATCTAAAAAGCAGACAAAAATAAATGAACACTTCACCAAAATAAAATCTTCCAATACGAACTGTCCCCAAAGTTCCCTTGGGGTTTTTATAAGCTATGTGAATAAAACTTGTCAATCACAGCTCAAAGAAACCATCACAGTTATGTAACTTATTAGATTTTCTTTTTCTGTAAGTATACACCGGCTAAAAACAAGAAAGGAGAGACATAGAAATAACAGAAAATTGACAAATGGCAAATGTTTTTCCCCAAATCAAATGACAATTTTTAAGGATAAGAAGACAACTGTCTATAGAGCATTGTTAAAAATAGTGTATAGCTAAAAAGTGTATCTGCTATTGCTCTTACACACAATAATTGCTGTTCCAGTAAAAGAAGAAAATAAAAGATTCCTTCACTGAACCCCTCGGGGTCTTGGAAATCTTACATTTTATATGAAAACAGCTCTGTAGTTAAAAGAATGCATGGAGATATAGAGCCACAGTTAATTACAATATTACCGTACATGCTCAAAGACATGCTAAAATTAGACTGGTTTCCATATATGTGCTATAAAACACTTGATGGCCAGCTCTAAAATCTCATGCAGCGAAGGGAAGATGGAAGTGTGACCACACAGAGATTGTTAGGTGTGACTCACTCCCCACCTCTCACATGGCTGTACAGACAGCTTCAAAGTGTGGAGGTCAAATGTAAACTTCTTAGCAAACATCTTAGAAACACAGAGCCTGTTGTACATTCTAACTACTGAGCTTCAGAGGGGGTGCTACTGGGGAGGCCTGCAAGCCACATTAAAGACAGAATCTATCACAATCCCAAATTTTAAAGTGAGACATGAGAGTGCAATGGAGAACATAATTTCCAAACCAGGAGTGTGCTCTCAGAGACTACCAATGACAACTCCCGGTCACAACCTTTATGTCTTCAAAAGGTACTTCAGAGAAAATAAGCCTCAACAGCTTGAGCTAAAGGTCTGTAAAGAAAAGAGGTCCCATAATCTTTTTGATGAATCTTTCCCTTAAGGGTCATATACTTTCTAGTCTGCAATGTTCATATTTGGCATGTTATAGACTCCAAAACAAGATTAAATTTTAGGTATTTCTGTGTGTTCTATGATTTAATAAATGTGTCAGTTAAAACTGAGGAGATGTTTAACCCAGGATTTTATGAAGACCAGAACATATGAAGTGGGTGCATAAGGGAATTTCTACCCTTTTTTCCAGGAGCAGGATGCCATCTGTGCCATGAATCAAGCTAACCCTCCGCAGGTTCCAAAGTTGACAGGAAAATCTGGTTGTTTACTTAACATTGAAAACACATGCTATATCCAAGATGAACTGTTATATTTTTAAATGCTGTTAGGCATAGTAAAAATGTGTTTTCTTCTCTAAAAGCAAGTGTCTGCTTATATTTCCTTTCTTCCTACAACTACATTCTTATTAAAAAAAATAACCACACAAATTAATGTGAGCCACCAATTTCCAAATAGTGCTCCCTCTTAAGTAGCTGACAGTCTACTATTTCGATTCATTATCTAAGAAATAATTTCATCTATAATGCAAATGATTTCTAGTCCATACAGTTCAGATATCAACAGATACAAAGGCACAGTAAAGTCATGCGCCAGTGCTAGGTTTCACATTAGTTATCTGGAAAATATAACTCTTCATTCACTCAGGATTGCTTTATCTGTCTCTCAAATTTAAATTTCAGGTTTTTTAGAAAGTGGTAAAGTTCACTGTTATGCTGTGTGATGTCTAAATACCATAAAACACCACTATATTGTCTAATAGGTAGTTAAACTAAAAAGAAACCAAGACGCATTGTCACTGAGTCCATTCCAACCCATGGTGACCCTACAGGACACAGGAGAAGTGCCCATGGTACCCAAGCCTGTACCCTTCTTTAGGGAAGATTGCCACATCCTTCTCTTGTCAATCTTCCAGTTAGCAATCCAGCACTTCAGACCCGTGAGGTAGGTAGATCACTACCATCAAATTGACTCCAACTCATGCAGCCTTATATACAAAAGCAGAAAACTTGCCTGGGTTATCTTCACAATCGCCGCCATGTGGAAGCCCATCACCATGCCTACTGTATATATTCGTACAGTAGATATATATATCACCAAAGCTTTCTCTCAACAGCCCTCTACTTCACCAAACATAATGTCTTCTTCCAGAAATTGATCCTTCCTGATAACATGTCCAAAACAAACAAGTTGGGCAATATTCTGTTTTGAGCCACCAGGTCTCAATGACTAATTTTAGTAAGTTAATCGTCAGGCCTATCTCTCTATTCTTGGTCTAGAAGCTCCATTGAACCCATCCATCTATTGATACTTAAAATACGGTCAAAGAGCTTCCAGGAACACAGCAACTCAATAGTTGACACTGAGTGCAACAAACTGACAGAACTATACTATAAATCAAAGAAAAATCTTAAGATAAAAAATACCTTGCCAGATCTTGGCGGTGGGGGTTGGAAAGCCCCATGGGATGTAACAATTAGAAGATTTTGGTTTGCTCAATTGTTTTGAGTAAGAATTGTTTTAAAATTCTCTGAAAATCCATAAAAATTAATTTAATTAAAATAAGTAAATTACTTTCAATAACTGAAATTTTTAATTACTCTCATCCACTAATTTTTTCCTTTCAAAATTAAAACAGCATCTTCCTTTTCAAAACATATGGACTAATAAGAAGTTATATGGCATGATGTCTTTTAAAAACTAGTAGCACACTAAAAGCTATAGACACACCCAAGTTATATTACCACCTATTAGGTTTTAGTTTGGCATGCTAGTGGCACGATGGTTAAAGCACTTGGCTAATAACCCAAAGGTTAGTGGTTCAAACTCATCAGCTGCTCTACAGGAGAAAATATGATTCCCTGGTTCCATAGACTTTGAAAATCCTACTGGATAGTCTGTCTATATAAGATAGGCAGGACAAATGATCCCAAGGAGAAAACAATGGGACCGGTCCCAGGGGGACATGGGAGAGGAGGGAGAGTGAGGAGTCAATAAACTCAGGGATAAGGGAACAAGAGATCTCAAACTGATGGTGAAGAAGGCATAAAATGCCTGGTGGTTTGATCAAGGACAATGTATCCTATTGCTCTCAGTGCAATTGCGGAGAGTCAAATTGAGGGTGACCATGATAATGAGACACGAGGAAGGTGAAAAGAAATACAGGAAATAAGTAGGAGGCAAAAGCTATTTATAGAGGTATAACTATAGGCATGTATATATGTAAATATATTAATTTATAATGAAAGGGATAGAGACCAATGTACATATATTTGTATGTTAAGCATTAAGAGAACAGCAGACTGTGGGCCTCTACTCAAGGCCTCCCTCAACACAAGAATACTTTGTTCTAATATCCTGACACTCTTTGATACTCACCTTCCTGACACAATCACAAACAGCCATCTAGCAGAGAAGCAAATAAGGCCAGATGGAAGAAGCACACCAGTCTGCATGATCATGAGGTGTCTGTCTATAGGATCAGGTATCAAAAGATCCAAAATCGACAATTATATTGATGTGAAAAGGGGGGTAGGGGTTATAGTGGAAACCCAAAGCCCATCTGTAGATAATTGGACATCCCCCCGACAGAAGGGTAACAAGGAAGGAATTATTCAACCAGGGTGCAGTATGGCACTAATAAAACATACGTCACTCCACTACTTCCTGAATGTTCCCACACACACACTACCATGACTCAGTTCTACCTTACAAATCCAGCTAGATCGGAGTACATATACTGGTACAAGTAAGAGCTCTTGACACATGGAATTCAGGACAGATAAAACCCTCAGGAACAGTAGTGGGAGTAGTGATATCAGGAGGGTAGGTAGAGAGATGGTGGGGGCAGAGGGGTGAAGAGAGAAAGGGGGAACCCATCATAAGGTTGGATGCATAGGACACCCCCCAGGGGGACGAATAACAGAAATACGGGTGAAGGGAGACAATGGACAGTGAATGGCACAAAATAACAATAATAATATATAATTGATCGAGGATTCCCTAGAGTGGGGGGGAAAAGAGGAGCTGATACCAATGGCTCAAGTAGAAAGGAAATGTTTTGGAAATGTTGATGGCAACATCTATACAAATGGGCTTAATACAATAGAATGATGAATTGTTCTAATATTTGTAAGAACCCCCCCCCCAATAAAATGATTTATTTTAAAAGAAAGAAAGAAAATTCTACTGGACAGTTCTATTTTTTCTTATAGGGCCACAATGAGTCACAATCAACAAAAGAGCAATGATTTAGATTTTAGATCCATGAAGATATCAGGCATATCACAGAAAATATTTACCTTATAGTTGAATTTGGATAATTATTGAATTCTTATATTAATTTAAAACTCCATTAAGTACTTACATTGCCATCATCTAACTATTGTTTTTACATATTAATGACTGAGACTGTTCAGAAACACATGATCCATTAATAAAGATAATTCAAAATTGATTGCAAAAGCATATAACATTTGCTACAAAACAGATATGTTTTATAAAGCTGATAACAACGAGCACTTAGTCTAAGCCCAGGCATTTAGGGATGACAGTGATGTTTGGTTAGAACAACTGGTTAGGCCCAACAAGCACTGATAATTTCCTCATGGTGATTTGTAACCTACTAGAACCTACTCCCCACAATCTTACCCACTGCTACCCCAGGATAAAGCTTAATTCTCAGTAGAATGCTTTGCCAATATTTGAGTTTTTTAAACCTTAAAAAAAAAGTATTTCAAATGTTTCAACCAAATAGGTAGGCAAAGAAAAAGAAGGCGGAAGAAGGGCATATCAGAGAGATGGAACAGCAAAGTGGGAAAAGGGAAAATTATAAGTTCCGTAAACTGTATGCAAAGTATGCTCTGAAAAAAAAAAAGTATGCCCTGAAACACAATGACCATGTGAAGAGAATGGAAGAGAATGGAATATCTGAGAGCCAGACTATGGCAATCCTTGCATGCCATAGCAGGAGATACATACTTTAGCTGTGGCGAAACAGAAGTCACTTAAGAAAGTAGGGGAGGGAGGGGAGATTAAGGGGGAATGGATTATACAATGATCGACATATGGCCCCCATCCCAGGGAGGGCAGACAGCAGAAAAGTGGGTGAAATGAGATAGCAGTTGATGTAAGACATAAAAAAAAAGAATTTATAAATTATCAAGGAGGCATGAGGGAGGGAGGAGCTGATGCTAGGGGCTCAAGTAGAAAGAAAATGTTTTTTAAAAGATGATGACAACAGATGTATAGATGTTTGACAAAGTAGATATATGTATGAATTATGATAAGAGCTGTAAGAGCCCCCAATAACCTCCTCTCTGGGAGATGGGCAATGAGAGGAGGGGGAAGGGGGGTGCAGGGAGGGAGGGGGAGAGGGGAAAAAAAGGAAACCAAGCTGATTCCAGGAACCCAAGTGGAAGGCAAATTTTGAGAATGACGAGTGCAACGAATGTATAAGGGTGCTTTGCTCAATTGATGTATGTATGGATTGTGATGGGAGTTGTATGAGCCCCAATAAAAAGATTTATTTTTTTAATTAATTAATTTAAATTAAAAAAATCTTGTGAGTAGAGTCTATAAACTCAAATTTACATGTTAAAGTGAACACCCAAGCTACAGGAAACAAGGGAATAAAACAGAATACAGAGACCCCAGACGAGAGACTACAAATGGTGACCAACAATGGAAAAGTAGCAGTAGGCCTAAGAGATCCTTGAACATGTAATCATCAGGACCCACTTGTCAAATGGATATGAATAAAGATTGAAAGATTTCTCACATGATCCTGTATTTCATATGTAAACATCTGAATTCTATTACTCATCTGCAAAGGGTGCATAAGGTAATGAAACTAAGTGTTTTATATACTACTAACTGAACATCATTCAAAAAAAATACTGGTCTGAGTGATATGGATGGAACCCCAGAGACCAGAGGCTTTTAGATACCCTTCAAGCCTGGAACTAAACTCTTCCCCACAGCTCAACTTTCAGCCAAACAATAGACAGGTCTATCAGATAAACAATCGTGCCAGGGAGATACACACACTTCACGATACACTGTAGGAGATAAAGAGGACAACATTTGTCCAGGGGTAAGTAAAGCTTCTTCAGGAGACAAGAAGGGATGAGAAAGAAAGGCAAATTCGGGAAACACAGAGAGGAAGTGAAAAGAGTCCTGTTACAGAGATTGCAATCAATATCATAAGACCAAATGTGGTATGCACTAGGGAATGGAAATCACATTTCATCTGAACATTTCCATTCAAATCATAATTAGAAGTTTATAAATATATGAAAGAGTGAATTTATGGTATGTGACTATTATCTCAACTCAAAATAATTAAATGAGACCAAGTAAAAAATAAATGTTTAAGAACTTTATAGGTAAAGAGAGAAAAATTAAGATAGCACAGAGAGGAGATACCTGAAAAACAACAACAAGAACAAAAATGCACTTCTCGCCTCTCCCCCCCCCACCCCCACAGGCAAGCATCAAGCAACTTCCTCTGAGTTAGTGCAGCCAGTGCAATCACCTGGGAAGATTCTCTCTAGTCACAGTGTATTTTGTCATAAAGTAGTTTTGCTCAAACCTCATTTTTTGTGATGGCCGATTTAAGAGAACAGCATGCACTTGTGAAAGTTTGTTTCCTGCTCAGGAAAAATGACACATAAACTGTTGTGATGTTGAACACAGCTTCCAAGGACAGCGCTATGAGAAAAACTCAAGTGCAAGAGTTGTTTTCTCATTTCAAAAAAGATGAAATGTCGCTGATGACAAACCTTGTTCCAGATGTCCATCAACTTCCTGAATGAAAAAAATGTCGACAAACTTCATGCGCTTGTGCTAAAAGTTTGACAAGGGGGCACTGAAAAGAAGGAGTTGTCTGGACTATCCTGGAGCTCAGGGCAGTGAATTTTAATGGAAGAGTTGGGAATGAGAAAGGTCACTGCAAAATTTGTGCCTCGGGTTCTGACTAACCAGGAAAAAGAGCATAGACTGAAAACATGCCATGCTTTGAAAGAACAGCTCTGAAGCGACCTAAACTTTTTCCCCAAGGTCAGTACTGGTGAGGAGACATGGTGCTATTCCTTTTTTTTTTTTAACGGACATTTTGGTAATCTCTTGAGGTTTTTTTGGTTTGTTTTCATCATTTTATTGGGGGCTCATACAACTCTTATCACAATCCATACATACATCAGTTGTGTAAAGCACATCTGTATATTCGTTGCCCTCATCATTCTCAAAACATTTGCTCTCCACTTAAGCCTTGGTATCAGCTCCTCATTTTCCCCCCTGCCTCCCCACTTCCCCCTCCCTCATGAACCCTTGATAATTTATGACCCTGAAAGTAAACAACAATCAAGTAGGTGGAAGATGCCATTGTCACCGTGCCCCAAAAAAGCTTGTTATGTGAACTCAAAGATGAAGGCAATGCTCATTTATTTTTTTTCTTTGTTTGCTTTTTATGTGAGAGGGATAGTGCATTTGGAGTTCATTCCACCAGGTCAGACTGTTACTCAAACTTTCTATGTAGAGGTTCTGAAAAGATATGATTAACAGTGTGAGACAAAAAAAAAATTCTGATTTGTGGCAGACAGGGGGTAGTAGGGTAGCGGGGGAGGGTCTGGTTTTGCCACCACAACAATGCACCTGCTCACACAGTCATCTCAGTGCACCAGTTTTTGACAAAAAAAATCATGCCTCTCTTGCCCCATACCCTTTATTTCCCTAAACTCATTCCATGCAACTTCTTTTTGTTTCCACTAATAAAGAGGGACATGAAAGAACAGCGATTTGAAGATGTAGAAGAGGTGATGGGAAAAAATGAGGGAGACTCTGTCAGCCATCTGAACAGATGAGTTTGAAATGCTTCCAAGAATGGAAGTGCAGATTTGATAAATGTATTAAGTGTAATGGAGAGTACTTTCAGGTGATGATTGTTTT
Source organism: Tenrec ecaudatus (assembly GCF_050624435.1). Lineage (NCBI taxonomy): Eukaryota > Metazoa > Chordata > Mammalia > Afrosoricida > Tenrecidae > Tenrec > Tenrec ecaudatus. The sequence goes on along the minus strand of NC_134530.1, from coordinate 191,612,872 downwards.
GTGGGAAAAAAAAAAAACTTAAAATACATAGCTTTGAAAAAAAATTCCGGTGTATTTTGGTACTCCCTCATATGAAAACCCTCACTTGGGTGGACCAAAAAGAGAGAGAGAGAGAGAGAGAGAGAGAGAGAGAGAGAGAGAGAGAGAGAGAGAGAGAGAGAGAAAGTGACCAAGGAAGCAAGTTTATTATGTCAAATAGACTACTGTGTCAGATTCTTTTTTTTTCCCCACCAAAACCTCAGGAGTTACAGATTCTTTACAGAACTGATTTCTAAGTGATGAACTGGCTTAATATATAGTTAGTATCACCCATATTACACCCTCTCTAGTACCAAAAGGTGCCCTGGTGGTGCTGTCAAAGAAGTGTTAGACTGCTAACTGGAGGGTTGGTGAGAGCAGTAAGAGACCTGTGGGTGTAATGGTTACATTGTAGACTGTCAACAATGAGCTTAGCAGTTCAAAAGAACAAACTGCTCCATGGGAGAAAGATGAGGCTGTCTGCACCCATAAAGATTAATAACTCAGATTTGGGGAGCAAACAATGAATGCAGAACAGTGGAGGGAGCACTAGAGCTGACTGTGAGGATGTATATACAACTCTTTTTAAAAGCAATTTAACCATAGAAGTGTATATGATATGTGAGTACTACAATAAGAAAACAACTAAAAAAAAAACTACAAAAGCTAATGAGGAAGATATTAAAGAATTCTACCAACAACTTTAGTGCAAAATTGATCAAACATGCAATCAAGATGCATTGATAATTATTGGTGATAGGAATGCAAAAGTTGGAAACAAAGAGGAAGGAACAGCAGCTAGAAAATGTGGTCTTGGTAATAGAAACAAAGCTGGAGATAGCATCATAGAATTTTGCAACATCAATGACTTATTCATAGCAAATATTTTTTTTCAGCAACACAAAAGGCAATTATACACATAGATTTCTCCAGATGGAATACAAAGAAATCAAAGCAACTACATCTTTAGGAATAGACTATGGAGAAATTCAATATCCGAAGCTAAAACTTGGACAGGGACCGATTGTGGAACAAACCATCAATTGCACATATGTAAGGTCGGTATTAAAGTTGAATAAAATTAAAACAAGCCCACAAAGAAACAAAATATGACTTCGAGTTTATCCCACCTAAATTTCAATAATGTCTCAAAAACAAACTTGATGCTTTGAATATTCATGACAGAAGACTTGATGAGCTAAGAGAGGAAATCAAGAACATCATTCACCAAGAAAGCAAAAGGTCATTAAGACAGGAAAGATCAAAGTGGAAGTCAGAAGATATACTGAAACTTGCTCTTAATCTTAGAATAGCTACAGCACTTAGGAAAAATGATGAAGTCAATAAACTGCTGAAATCAAGAAGCAGCTTGAGAAGACAAAGCCAAATATTATAAAGAAATGTGTAAAAACCTAGAATTAGAAAACAAAAAGGAAAGAACATGCTGAACATACGTTAAACTGAAAGAATTCTGGAAAAAATGCAAGCCTCGAATTGTAATCTTGAAAATTCTATAGGCAAAATATTCAATGACGCAAAAAGCAGCAAAAGAAGATTGAAAGAATAAACAGCCCCTAAACCAAAAAGAACTAGTTGACATTCCACCATTTCAGGAGGTAGCATATGAGCAAAAATCAATGGTGCTAAAGAAGTCCAAACTGCACTGAAAGCATGCGGCAAAAACAAGGCTCCAAGAATTGACAAAATACCAATTGAAATGTTTTAAACTAATGAAGTATTGGAAGCACTCACTCGTCTGTGCCAGGAAATCTGTAAGACAGCTACTTGGCCAACTGACTGAAGAGATCCAACAAATGTACCCATTTAAAAAAAAATGACCCAACAGAATGCACCAATTACAGAACAATATCATTGATACCACATGCAAGTAAAATATTGCTGAAGATCATCCAACAACGTTGGTTGCAGCAGTGCAATGACAGAGAGATGCCAGAGGGTCAGACCAGATTCAGATGAGGACACAGAATAAGGAGTAGAATTGCTGATGTCAGATGGATCTTGGCTGAAAGCAAAGAATACCAGAAAGTTGTTCACTTGAGTTTTATTAACTATTCCAAGGTACTGGATTATGTGGATCATAACAAACTATGAATAACCTGGAGAAGGATGAGTATCCCAGAACACTTCATTGTGCTCATGTGGAACTTGTACATGGATCAGGAGGCAGTTGTGTGAACAGGTATGCATCAGGGTTGCATCCTATCAATACATAGACTAAGCAAATTATCAGAGAAGCTGGATTACACAAAGAAGAATATGGCATCAGGATTGGAGGAGAGCTTATTTACAACCTGTGATATGCTGATGACACAACCTTGCTTGCTAAAAGTGAGGAAGATTTGAAGCATTTGCTGATGAAGATCAAGGATTGCAGCCTTCAGTATGGATTACAGTTCAATGCAAAGAAGACCAATATCCTCACAACTGGACCAATAGGTAACATTATGATAAATGGAGAAAGGATGCAGTTGTCAAGGGTTTTGTTTTGCTGGGATCCACAGTTAATGCTCATGAAAGCAGCGGTCAAGCTATCAAAATACGAGTTGCATTAGGTAGACTGTCTTGGAAGAAGTAATTCCAAAGTGCTCCTTAAAAGCGAGGAAGGCAAAACTTTGTCTGGCATTCTTTGGACATACTGTCAAGAGAGACCAGTCGTGGAAAAGGACCTCATGCTTGGAAAAGTGGAAAGGCAGCGGAAAAAGAGAAAGACCCTCAAGAAGTTGGATTGACACAACGGTTGCATCAATGGGTTCAGGCATAGATACAATTGTGAGGAGCGCGCAGGACCATAAAATGTTTCATTCTGTTAGTCTCATGTTTGACTCTACTTTCCTTTGCATGGTTGTCCTTTTCCAGGGACTGGTCTCTTCTGATAACACGTCCAAAGTACATGAGACAAAGTCTCACCATTCTTGTTTCTAAGGAGCTGTTTGACTGGACTTCTTCCAAGACAGATTTGTCTTTTTGTAATAGCGGTCAATCCTACATAGAGTACATGGTACAACTAAGCCACCTCTCATTCAATATGTTCTAAAAGTCAGATCTTTCAATATCTCTCCGTCAGCTTTCTTCATTAGACAGACTTAGTAAAGGTTTACTCAAAAGATTTAATATACACATCAGGACCTCTTTATTACCAGGCTGATCTTAATCTCATTTCATGAGTTTAGTTATTAAAAGAAAGTCTATTTGCTTGATGATCTTATAAAGTAATATTACTGTATAGCTTTATTAAGTTACAATGTTTAGTTTTTCTTCTGTATTAGTGTCATTATTTTCAACAGCAAGAAACAATCTTCCCAGAGAATGACTAAAAAAATTAAATTGTAGGTTATCTATTTATATATATTTTTTTTGCTTTAGGCAAACTCATCTAAAGTAATATTTATGGACCATATACAGAAGGGCAAGAAAAACGGGTTTCCAATTTTTCACCAATGTCTAATAAGTGAAAGCCTTTTAGGAAAGAAGGAGATGAATACCTGTCTAGGAACACTTTCCCTGCATCACTCCTGTTTTGTTTCATTTTATTGTCTAAGGCACTGAACATGCTTAGGCTGTAGCAGACTGTCTGTTAAGCCAGGACAAAGTCTCAGCACTCCTCAGAAATAAGATATGCCAGGTCTACTCTCCCATATTATGTTACTGTGCTACTTAAAGGATGTATGTTCAGGACTGTCAGGGATGTGTATAAAGGTCAAGGCATCCCTGATAGGTAATATGTGATACCTATAATATGTGATACAAATGAAGAAGCTACACCATAATGTCAGGTTCTAAAAGAAGAGATGACAATATGCACAGTAATGAACTAAAGAGAACTAAGGGGCAGTGAATTACTTAATGTGGGTCTTCAAATCAAAGTCTATTAACTCCCATCAAACGACCATTTCCTACATCATTCTAGTATAAAGGAAGGGAAGATGCTGATAGGATTCACCTGTAATTAAATGTGAGCAAGATTCCCTGGAATGCCATCTGCTGTTTACAAAATTAGCCCTCTGGGAAGCAGGAGGGGGGTAGCATTACCCAAAAGAAGCCAGGAGCGGAGTGCATCCTCTGGACGGGAGCATTCTGCACCGTTTACCTCCTGGACCCAGAAGACAGCTGTGACATCTGAGGATGAACAGTAGAACCAGGAGCCACAGCATGGAACAGAGGAATGGACTTCCCAACCATTCTAACATCTTCTTCTATTTCAATCAGTATTATCTGCCTATATAATAGCTTTATCATATTTGTATTACTGGTCCCTTTTACTCTTTTTAAGAATAACATTTATTGGAAAAGCTCATGATTGATGCCTTAGTTCATTTTTCTCTCTTCTCTACCTACAGTAACAGTTAAATGTCAACCATCTAGGATTCTATCACTTACTCTTGTACAAGAGAATATTGAGCAGCTCTAAAAGTCTACTGTGTTGGCTGACATTTGCCACTGTTTTCACGTGTTTTAAATTTTGAGCACAGCTGATATTGACAACAAAAAACATACATCTTCTCAAATACCACCTACAATTCCCTGTTAAATCACAAAGTTCTGCATCAGCACTTATATCATGCTCAAAATTCATTGTTTACAAGAAATCCACTAACCTAACACATTATCTGTATATATCCTGACACAATGAGCACTAGGACAAGATAAAATCAAACAATTAATGCTTTCTGAGATGATTTTCATGAAGTACATAGAAAAATTAACTCCAGGTAAATAAGAAAATTCTCAAAACAAACGATAATTTAAATCCCAACGGTTCCTAAAACAATCTCTTGTTTTCTTTGAATTATGTATGTGCGTTTTCAGTAGCTAACAGTGAATCATTCTGGAGCTCAATTCCAATATTTAATCTGCCTCAAACATATGCAATCATTTTTCAATTTCCAGTTAGAAATTTTTGATCTATAAGTTTCTACTCTAAGGCAGGAATTACAAGCTCCCAGCTGTGAAGTAAATATTACCTGAACAGAACTTCTTAAAATACCCTTTGCAATTAAATACCTAGTAATTATTAAACAAGGCAAGAAATACAAGTGTGGGGGTGGGGTGGGGTGTAATAAAACTATTTTATAACAGGTTTCTGGAAACTACAAACTCAATTGGCAAATTACAAATTACTGGGAAGGAGACTGGATGTCTTTTGATTCAGATTCTCTATAGCAACTTCACCTTGATGGAATAGGGGCCTAAATAAATTGTTCCCTGCATGGAACAGAGGTACAATATTCCCAACAAAATCCTGTGGAATATATCCAAAACCTGATGATAAACAGTGTCACTGGTAAACCACGCATGGGGGCTTTATGTACAACTAAGAGAAGTCCAACATAGTCCACATATTCTTTGATGGGGAGAAATGAAAATTGGGATGGCAAGATGACAGTGATGCAGAGTCAGAGCTGTCTCCGACATTTAAAAAGATTGTTGGCGGCTGACTGAGAATTGACTACAATATCCCCTGGAAGACAGTAACAGATGTTTAAAAAGGTAGCAAGTAAATTACGACAAATACGATGTCACCACCACACTTGTAGCTTTTTTATTTTCTTTCTGGTTTATAGTGTATTGAGTCAGTTATTTTTAAAACAAGTTTAAATAGGCAAGTTTATCAGGGGGAAAATGCATGAATTATACTTACAAATTTTATTTCAGAAGACTGAAAGCAAGCAACCTGAGAACTAATGTCCACTAGGGCAATAGAAGATTATAGAATCAAGTGGTTTGTAGTACTGCTTCCTGAAAACTATTTATAGATTATATGCCTAAACTCCTCTTTATATTTCATATGACTAAACGTTAGTGGAGAAAGAGACTGCATCAATGAAAGTCAAAATGAAGTATTGTTTCTTTCATATAATGAGCGATCTAGGCTCAAAATGGAGGAAAGTTCCTCTTGCTTCATTCCCTGTAATTAATTGAGAATCATAAACATTGTCAATAGTGGTTATAAAAACCTAATAATTCATAAATTATTATTTTGTCGTATCTTACTCTGTCCGACATCTCCCTTCACCCACTTTTCTGTTGTCCATCCCTTGGGGAGGAGGTTATATGCATATCCTTGTAAGATATGACAAACTACTAATGCTCCAAGATGTGAATGCAACATGCCGGCGTGGAGTAGGGAACCAGTGGAGAGGTCTGGGGGGCCGGCCCCAACCCCAACTACTAAGTGGACACCTGTTCCTCCTCCCAGAAAAAATTATTTCAAAGGACAGCATTGAATCTGCAGCTCCAGGAGAGGGACATATGTGATCAGAGCACGTGGGAGCAAATGAAGGGGGAGGAGGAGAGAGTGGAGCACATCCTGGCCCACCAGGCCATGAGGATGATGTTCCTGATTAGAGCAGCCCGTCAACAGAGAGGACCACATGGCTGGCCCCACTATGAGAAATGACGCCCCTCACTGACCCATAGCCCTATAAGGGACAATACCAGAGACACAGTGTGGGAATTGCACCCGATCTGATCCCGCCACACTGAGGCAAAACATTAAGGAGGTGCAACAGAACAGCAAGGGAAGGGAGTGACGAGGTCCCCATGGAATGCTCAGGTGGACTTTAGGTTCAGGGCGTGGTGCCCCAACAGACTGGACTGGAAAACACTCCTAAAGGCCAACAAACAGTCCTTGAACAAACTACAAACTTTTCTTTCTTGTTGTGTTCTGCTTTGTTCTCATTGGTTAGTTGTTGTTCTCATTAGTTAGTTGTTGTTGTGGTATATTATTGCTTGGTTTTGCTCTGTCTTGTTTTTGTGCATGTTTTTATTTCCGCAGGTCTGGATGAACAATTAGGAGGAGAAAACAACGGGACCGACAGTTCCAGGCAGACATGGGAGAGGTGAGGGGGGAAAGTAGTGGTGTTAACAAACCCAGGGACAAGGGAACAGCAAGTGATCCAAATCGGTGATGAGGCAGGTGTGGGAGGCTTGGTAGGGCATGATCAAGGGTAACGTAACCAACAGGAATTGCGGAAACCCTGGTGAGGAGTAAGCATGATAGTGGGACAGGAGGAAAGTCAACGGAAAAAGAGGAAAGAGCTGGGAGGCAAAGGGCATTTACAGGGGTCTAGATAAAGACGTACAAATGCAAATATATTTATATATGAGGATGGGGAAAGAGATCTATATGCGTACATTTATAGGTTTAGTATTAAGGTAACAGAAGGACACTGGGCCTCCACTCAAGTATTCCCTCAATGAAAGAATACTTTGTTCTATTAAATTTACATTCTATGATGCTCACCTTCCCGACACAACCACTGAAGACAAAGAGGGTGAACAAGTAAATGTGGTGAAGAAAGCTGATGGTGCCCAGCTATCAAAAGATATAGCGGCTGGGGTCTTAAAGGCTTCAAGGTAAACAAGCGGTCATCTAGCTCAGAAGCAACAAAGCCCACATGGAAGAAGCACACCAGCCTGTGTGATCACGAAGTGCCAAAGGGATCAGTTATCAGGCATCAAAGAACAAAAAAAATCATATGATTGAGGTATGCTCACCTCCATGATACAATCCTTGAAGAAAAATGGGTGCATAAGCAAATGTGATGAAGAAAGGTGATGGTGCCTGGCTATCAAAAGATAAAGCATCTGGGGTCTTGAAGGCTTGAAGGTAAACAAGTGGCATCTTACCATAGTGAATGAGGTGGGGAGTGCGGAGTGGAGACACAAAGTCCATTTGTAGTCCACTTGTCATTCCCTTACAGAAGAGTCTCGGGGAGGAAACAAGCCAGTCAGGGTGCGATGAAGCAACGATGAAACATACAACTTTCCTCTGATTCCTAAATGCTTCTCCCCCCTACCCTCCACACCCACTATCATTATCAGAATCCTCCCTTGCAATTCTGGCTAGACCAGAGGATGTACACTGGTACATATAGATACTGAAAACACATTTATACTCACCTTGACTTGTTAAATGCCTTTGAGTCATTTCCAACTCATGGCAACCCTGTGTACAACAAAGACAATATTCCCTGGTCCTACACTATCCTCGGAATCATTGCTATGTTTAAGCCCAAAGTTGTAGCCATTTTATCAATCCACCTCATTAAGGGTCTTCTTTTCATTGGCCCTGTACTTTACCAAGTCTGATGTCCTTCTCCAAAGACTGGTTCCTCCTAATATCAAATCCAAAGTATCTGGACAGTCTCATCAACCTCACTTCGAAAGCACATTCGAGCTGTAGTTCTTCCAAGATAACTTTGTTCACTCCTCTTACAGTTCTTGTAGACATAATTCTTCTTATAGTCAATATTCTTTGCAAACATCGTCAAAGGCATTGGTTTTTATTCTGCCTTATTCGTTGCCCAACTTTCCAATGCTCAGATGACTGGAAATAACATTGCTTGGATCAAATGTCTTAGTCTTCAAAATTACATCTGTTATTTTAAACATTTTAAATAAGTCTTTTATAGATTTGTCTAATGCAATACAACAAGTGACTTCTTGGTACAGCTTCCATGGCTGTTGATTGTGAACCCAAGTAAACTGAAATTCTTGACAACCACAAGGGCAGTTAATTGTTTAATATAGCTCTTGTAGCCAAAGTCTTTAGCTACCACCAAATAACCTTTCCCAGCGTGGGTCTAGTAAGAAAGGAGGAAGGGGGTGAAATACTGATATGATTCACCTGTGAGCAATTGTGAACAGAATTCCCTGGAATGTCATCCTGCTGTGTTTACAATGAGTCCTCTGAGATCTCATTATCAACAAGAGCCAGAAATGGAGCTCGTTCTCTGGACCCAAGATTCCTGTGAAATGAAACCTCTGAATCCAGAAGACAACCATAATATCAGAGGAGCAGCAGCAGAACCTTTTGTTCTAGAGTCTGGTCTACAGAGGGGGGTTGCCTACAGGCACTTAATTGGGGAAGCTGGGCTTACTGACCCACAGAAGTGGAGCTGAGTGCCTAAGGGCTGAGGCTTAAGGAAAGTGAGGTGTTCTGGGCATTTAATTTAAGCAGCTGGATTGCTAACCCAGGAGCCTGAAAGAATACAGCAGAGTAGTGTGCCCCTTTGGTCATTTATTAGCAGACTTGAAAGAACTTTGTAAAGTGTCTTGCTAAATAACTATCCTGAGCAGTTCTCACTGGCATTACAACTCGCTAACTTCCTTAATAAACCATTTAATCATGAATTTTACCTGTGAGTTTTTGCGTACCCATTGCAACAGATATCAGAACCCAGAGGTAAAGTAATTACGACAACCCAGCAATTTCAATAGTTTTGTCATTTATCATGATGTTGTTTAGTGGCCATTTGTGAGGATTTTTGTTTATGCTGTTGTATAACTCACACAGGAAGTTTTAGTCTGTGATTTCATCAGCAAATGTTTCAAATCCTTCGCTTTGTGAGCACAGTTATGTCATCAGCATGTTAAAGGTTGTTAATGAGCTTTCCTCTAATAATGATGCTGTGTTGTTTGTATAATCCAGGTCTTAGCTTATTTGCTCAGCATATACATTAAACAGAGTCAAAGTATATAACCCTAATGCACACCTTTCTTAATCTTTAACCAAGAAGTATCCCCTTATTCTGTGTGAACAGCTGTCCCTTGATTTATGTACAGGTTCCTCATGAACACAATCAAATATTCTAGAATTCTTATTCTCCTTAATGTTATTCAAATATTGTTATGATCCTGGGAACAACATTGGTGGGGGAAAGAGGGCCATGACACATCTGACCTCCCATAGCTATACAAGGTACATTGCCCAAGGCTAACTGCCACAAAGCAGAGGTCAGATATGCCTCCAACCTCCACCTTTCTTTACCTACTCCAGACACCAACCTTTCCTCCCACAACTCACAACGTTTCTACTGGGTTCAATAATTTGTGACAAGGACCACACAGAACTCACACAGATAATGCTCATCATTTGGGAGGATTATTAGGGGAGTTAACAGGTTTTCACAAGCCAGGATCAGATAACATTAAGGATACAGTTTCTCTCTAGTCTTGAGCTTCTCAGTCAAATGTTTCCTCCCCCTCTACCTGTATGATACCCTCTGGCAGCCTGCTTCTCTGCATCAGAGACTCATTGTCTTGGCACTGTTCCTCTGTTCTGTCTCATGGTTGACCTCCTTATCTCTGGTCTCAAGCTTGCTCCTTTGCTCAGTCCCATGGTCTTTGTGCTGCAGCCTCTGGTCTATCTCTGCCAGTTTAGCCAAAGAACTTGACTGTACTCCATTATAGTTCTTCTTCCTTGATGATCCTGGGATTTCTCTCTGTTCCTACTTCTGAGATGGCTCATCCATAAGGGGAGTGGCAACTATAACTGACCAATCCCCTCCAAAGGGTAACACACACCCTATTTACATAATCCCACCCAATCACTTGATGGGAGATAGAGACATGGATAGAAAAGCCTTTTTAGAAGGTTCAGGTCAGGGGAGAAGGAGAAAAAAGGGGAACTAATTGCAATGATCACGCATAATACCACTCCCCACACCCCGTCAAGGAAAATGAACAACAAAAACATGGGTGAAGGTAGACAGCAGTCAGTGTAAGCCATTAAAATAATAATAATTTATAAGTTATCAAAGGGTCATGAGGGTGGTACGAGAGAAGGAGGGAAAAATGAGGAGCTGATACCAAGGGTTCAAATAGAAAGTAAATGTTTAGAAAATGATGATGGCAACATATTTACAAATATGCTTGAAATAATCAATATATTGAATGTTATGAGAGGTGTTAAAGGTCCCAATAAAATTATTTTTTTTAAAAAGAAGTTTCATTTCATCACAATCCACAGTCAATACCTTAACTTGGTCAATACAACACAGGTTTCATTAGTATAATAATAAAATGGCAAGCAGCAAAAGACAATAAGAAAATAGAACTTCATAAAAATTAAACACTTTTTAGGTGAGTAGGGAAGATTAAAAAAAGTTTTTTAAAAATAAAGCTTTTGTTCATCAAGAGTTTACCAAAATAGAGAAAAGACTTGAGATGAGACCCAAGGTGCTGACTGGATGAATCATCTTCAAAAACCATATATCTGAGAACAATCTATCCTCATCACCTAACCAAGAGAAAAACAATCTAATCATAAATATGCCAAAAAATTTAGTAGATATTTCACCAAAGAGGACAACCACTGGTCAGCTAAACAGCATTCATCATCAGAGAAACAAATTAAAACCATAATAAGATGCCATTTTACTCCCACCTAGATAGATTTAAAAAAAAAATGTGCTCACCACCATGATACAATCTCTGAATACAAATGGGTGCATAAGCAAATGTGGCTAAGAAAGCTGATGGTGCCCGGCTATCAAAAGATATAGCGGCTGGGATCTTAAAAGGCTTGAAGGTAAACAAGCGGCCAGCTAGCTCAGAAGCAACAAAGCCCACATGGAAGAAGCACACCAGCCTGTGAGATCACGAGGTGTTGAAGGGATCAGGTGTCAGGCATCATCAGAACAAAAAATCTTATCATAGTGAATGAGGGGGAGAGTGCGTAGTAGAGACCCAAAACCCTTGAGTAGGTCACTGGACATTCCCTTACAAAAGTCTCGGGGAAGAGATGAGCCAGTCAGGGTGTCATATAGCAATGATGAAACATACAAATGTCCTCTAGTGCCTAAATGCTTCCTCCTCCCCCACTATCTTGATCCCAATTCTACCTTACAAATCTGACCAGACCAGAGGATGTACACTGGTACAGATAGGAACTGGAAACACATGGAATCCAAGGAAGATGATCCCTTCAAGACCAGTGGTGTGAGTGGCAATACTGGAAACACAGAAGGAGGGTGAGTTGGAAAGGGGGAACCAATTACAAGGATCTACATCTGACCTCCTCCCTGGGGATCAGACAACAGAAAAGTGGGTGAAGAAAGACATGGGACAGGGCAAAATAATAATTTATAAATTATCAAGGGTTCAAGAGGGAGGAGGAAGCAGGGAAGGAGAGGAAAAAATGAGGAGCTGATGCCAGGGGCTTAAGTGGAGAGCATATGTTTTGAGAATGATGAGGGCAATGAATGTATAAATGTGCTTTACACAATTGATGTATGTATGGATTGTGATAAGAGTTGTATGAGCCCCTAATAAAATGATTAAAATAATTTTATAAGGTAAATGCTACTAAAGTACATCAAATTACAGTGAGGGAGAAATCACATGAAGGGTGAGGTTGTATTTACAATTAATGTAATTTATTGTCATAAGCTGTACACTTGTAAAAAGTTAATTTGATCAAAGAGGGATGGATACATGAAAAACAGAATTTCAAATTCTTATGGAATCCCTAGATAAACCCCTGGAAATTCTGTCCTGAGATAATCTTTACTTCTTCTTTTTTTTCCCCCCAAAAAAGCACCTCTTTTATACTAACCTACCCCTGGAGCCAGCTGGTTATGCTGGAAAGAAGAAAGATAATCTTTAAATCTTAAACCAAAAATATCCCAAAGTCTTCTTAAAACCAAGCAACATTTAAACAGTGAATAATTTTTGCCCTGAGTACTATGTTCTTTTAAGATCTATCTACATGTGATCAAATTTACATCTCAAATGATTACACAGAAATATTAGGGGACACAGTGCATGTTAGTGGAGTAGAAACAACTAGAAAATGAAGGGTGAAAATAGGTGGACAACTTAAAGAATGCAATCAATGACACTCAATTATACACATAGAAACTGTTGAATTGGTGCATTTTCTGTTGTGTATACTCTCAACAATAATAAGGTGAAATAAATTATTATTTTTAAAGAAAAAAGCATCAGGGAAGGTGGGGAGAAAGGGGGTAAATGAGTAGCTGATACCAAGAGCTCAAGTAGAAATAAAATGTTTTGAAAATGATGTAGGCAACATATTTACAAATGTGCTTAACACAATGGATGGATGGATGGATGGATGGATGGATGGATGGATGGATGGATGGATGGATGGATGGATGGATGGATGAAAAGAGCTGTAAGAGCCCCCAATAAAATACTTTTTTTTAAAAGAAAGAAAACAGCATCAAGGGCCACAATGATTAGGGAATTGAAGGAGACCTGCAGACCTTATAATATACCACACATACTCGAGTATAAGAAGACCCGAATATCAGTCAGGGCACCTAATTTTACCACAAAAACTGCATTAAGTATGTGCTGAGAAACTTGGCTTAGACATGAGTATATATGGTACTTTCAAAAGATTACAGCCATTGGAAACCCTAGGGAACTTAATTCTATTCTGAAATAAATTGGGTCACTATGAGTCAGAATCAGCTGAACAATAATTGGGTTTTTATTTGTTTGGGTGGGGTTTTTTTGGTATTTTGTTTTAAGGAGACATGACAATTATATGTAGCACAGATTGGGTTCTGGAATGGAAAATGGGTATTAATTAAAAAAACTGGTGAAATCTGAAAAAAGTCTTTCACAGTATTATACTATTGTTAATGCCTTAGTTTTAAACTCTGTAATACCTAGTACAAAACATAATATGAGAAGTTAACATTAGGGGCAGTGGAGTAAAAAACACATGTATATGTATACAGGGATTTACTGTACTAATTTTAGAACTCTTAGATAAACCTTCAAACATTTCAAAATTGAAAGAAAAAATTTTCCTAACCATAACTTCCTTTGACTTTTTTTCTGCCTTTTTCGTAACTTTTTTAATAGTTTTATAGGCATACAATTCACTTATCACACAGTTCAACAGTTCAATCACATTAACAAGAACTGTATAATCATCACCACAATCAGTTTTAGAAGATTTCCTTTACTTTTATAGAGAGCAACCATTTAGTTCATAAGCTTTATCCTGTTACTGAAATTTCCCAATTTCCGGCTTCAGAACCTGCTATCTTTAACTGGCAAATATTGAAGGATTAATCTTAATTGATATCATCTCATAAATAAAAACCACAAGCTTTTCTATTAAACAAAACTAAGTTCTAAAAACATCACCTTGTCACTACAGAGTATGTGCAAAACAACTATATCCTACTTATCTAACCTTATCTCTCTACTGCAGATACTTATTTAATCAAACACTAGTAACATTTTAAGTGCCACATAAATATGCCTATTTATTTCAGAAAACTTATGATGTTATCCTGTAGATAATGGTTACTTTTTGTTTCTGTTGTATTCCCCAACATTACTTTACTAAACAAATTTTTGGCAATTTTAAGATTTTTTTTACATTTGTTTTCAAAAAAGTTTACTCAATATTCATATCTACTGAAGACAGTATTTATGATTCATAGTTTTATTTTTACTTTAAAGTACCGATTAAATTCTCCAAAATTTGTAAAGGATAAAGTATAAAAGAGCACAATAAACACACAACTGACACAGAGGAGGATATCTTAACATGTAATTCCCAAATCTTATCAAAACACCCTAGGAAGCTTCCCTGGAACTTAACTCTTACCGTGTTCCCATAAAGCATTTTCTATCTATCTTAATACCAAAATAATCTGCCAACTACTTACCCTAGAAATATTTTAATCATATTTATATGCACACATTCACTATACATGAACTCTACAAAAAGTTCGTGGAAAAATCTACCTTCAATTCTATTTTTCGCTAACTTTTTTGAAGACTCCTAGTATTTTTCAATCCTGTGTTCACATTCTCTGTAACTCTATTAGTTATTTTTGCTTCCCTTCTACCTCTTTTCATTTGACCATGAGACAGTTTTTCACCCAACTATCCACTTTGCCTCTTTGCAAGTTATCTTCTGAACTCCCCTCACCGCCCATTTCATTACTTGACCTCAGTGCTACAAAACTGGCCAAGAGAACTGACTGGAATCCAGCAAATGAACTGTGGACCTGATTTTGTTTATAACAACATGGCTTCTCCAAGATTCAAACTCTTCATCTCAGAGTGAGGAAGTTAGAGTATATGATTTTCCTGATTATTCTAGAACTGACTTTCTATAATTCTTAGTAACTGGGTAGTAAAGAATTTACCTGACCTTGATCCTTGTCATGCCACTGGCCACTACTTTCTAGTCAATTCCAATTCAGAGGGACCCGATCAGATAGCAAATGGAATTGTTCTAGGGGTTGCCAAGACTGTTAAATCTTTATAGCAGCAGAAAACGGAATCTTTCTGCAGTGGAGTGACTGAATGGTGGGCTTAAGATGACTCCAAATAGGAGCTATCCACAGTAGAAAGACCAATATGATTAAGTTTGAAACTATCAGCCAAGAGATACATAAACCTTACGTTTAGGAAGGGAGAGTAGTCTGATGAGTAAGTTCAATGCAATGGCCAATGATTCAATCCTACCTCTGTAATGAAACCCTAATAAAAATGATGGCCACTCAAACGCATCCTGAGTTTTCCTGATTGACAATATTCTGCATATTGCTACACACCAGTGTGCTAAAAGGATGACATGTCCATCCGTCAGGAGAGAGAAGCTTTGCATTTAGAGTCCTGCCAGACCTCATACTATGCATCTCTCCTTTCCCTTGGTTCTGATTTGTATTCTATTGCTATAATACAGCTGTAACAAGAAGCATAACACTTTCCTGAGTCCTATAAATTGTTCTAGTGAATTATTGAACCTAAAGGGGTATGTGGGGATCCAAAATTTGTAGTTACCTGGTCAGAAGTGAGGACCCCAAGCTGTAGCTGGTGCCTGAAAATGAAGTCAGTCTTGTGGACAACCATACCCTGTATCCTGCAGTCGGCCCTACCTACTCCACAGAGTAGCTGTCAGAAGTCACTACAGTAATAAGTGCCGCTGAAATAAATAGACAGAGATTCTGGAGATGTGTTAATGAAAGCAGCACACTTTGTAACCTTCTTAAATTCACTTACAAAAACAAAAACACTAGTTCATCAAAAAATAAAACTAAATATATAATGAAACTTAGAAATGTGCCAATAATTGAAATGTATGAAATTTATATGACTTCCTTTCAAACAAACTGTAAAAAGAAATAAAAGAAATGTGAAGTGATTCTATATTAAATATAAGTTTTAAAAGGTAATATTAATGTAGAGTGTAATAGTACGGTTATCTTTCAGAGAAACATACTACAATAATTACAAATGAAATTTTTTAATAAAAATAAAATTATTACAAATGAAATGACATGATGTCTGTGACTCACTTCAAAAATGATCTGAAAGTAGGAAGTGAGCGTGTACAGACTTGCCATGAACTAATCACAGTTGAAGCTGAGTGATGGACACACAGGATTCATTTACATGATTTTCTCCACTTCTGCTTATGTTCAAATTTTCCTACCAAAAAGTTTACAAATGTCATGTGTGTTGTATATATAGATACATGTAGAGATATACACATATATATATAAATGTATGCATATATCAGTTACTCAAAAAAAAGTCACTACCATCAAGTCAATGCTGGCTCATAGCAATGACCCAATAGGGCAGAATGTAACTGCCACGTGAGTTTCAAGACTGTTAACTCTTTATGGGAATAGAAAGTCCCATCTTTCCCCTTCAGAGCAAGCTGGCTGGTTTCAAACTGCTGACCTTGTGTACTGCAGTCCAATGCATAACTACTATGCCACCAGGGCTCTCCTCATCAGTTACTCTAGCTGCATAAAAATCATCTTGACACCCAAAAGGTTTTAAAAAAAATAGCACAGCCAGTCCATACAGTCAGTCCCAAGATTACAAACATATTCCATTCCTAAATCTGTCTTTACTCAAATTTGTTTGTAGGTAGGGTTAGGTATGTTTTGTAGCTAACATCAGTTAGTCAAATGTTTGTCTTATTAAGTAATATGCATTTTCAATTCAGTGAATTATCTAGCCATAGCCTTTGTTATTCCCACTAACTAACCTTTGTTTTCCTGATGGGTCTGGGAAAGAAGGTGGGGGAAGAGACTGATTGGATTATGTGATTCAGCTGTGAGTGATTGTTAACTGAATTAATTGTGATTGTCATCCTGCGGGATATAATATGAGCCATCTCAGAAGCAGGAAGGGTGATCTCACTACCAGCAAAAGAGAAGAGCCAGAATACAGTGCATTCTTTGGTTGCCCAAGATCCCTGTACTTTCAATCTGCTTAATCCAAGAGAAAGCTTTGACACCAAAGGTGTGGCAGAGGAGCAGCAGCAGAACCAGGAGCCAAAACATGAACGCGTGGTGGACTTCCCAGTCCAAAGAGTAAGTATGGTTCGAACAGGAGGCTGGCTTGTGAAGAGGGATGCTTCTGGGCACTTAACTGAGGGGGCTGGGTTTGCTGACCCACAGAGCTGAAGCTAAGTGCCTTTAATTGAGGCTCAAAAGTAGAATGGAATGCCCTTTGGGGTGTTTACTGGAGTGTTTTAACAATGCATGAGCAGGACATAGGCCAGGCCAAGAGGCTGAAAACCAGAGAAAGGCCTGCCTGCGAGCACAGCAAAGAAGAAACTGTCCTGAATGAACTGTATCCTTTGCATTTCCCACCTGAGTTGCAACCTGTAACTTCCCGTATGAGCCCCTAATAAATTGTTTAGAAAAATAAAATAAATAAATAAATCCCCTTAACTGTGAGCATCACCTGTGAGTTCTGTGTGGCCATTGCAATAAATTAAGGAAACCAGCTGAAAAGTACAGAGAACCGTGGGAAAGACAGTTGGTGTTGGAACTTGTAGGAAGGTTGGAAGGTATCGATGTCTGACCTCTGTCTTTTGGCAACATCCTTGAAAGCTGGAGATTAGATGTGGTACCCATGCTATTTCCAAATAGTGAACCTTTCTATGAATAAAAAACATTACACAAACCTCAAACATTCCAGATACAGAAAAAACACAATTGACAAGGTAATACAGTAGTAATAATGTTCTGATGCTTAAGTGCCTGTTTCTAACTATGCCTTTGTACCTTAGTTTTTTAATGTAATAGGCTTTAGAATGGCTGGCTGTTAACTATGGTTTGTAAATATCTTGGTCACACAGCTTATGTGAGTTGGGAACAAGAATTCAGCTAAGGAATTCGCATTGCGGTCTCTGATGCAGTTATATAGTCAGATATCAGCTGGGGCTATAGTCAAATGAAGGCTTGACTGAGTATAAGAGCTCACAGGACGAGCAAATTAGTATTGGTTGTTGGCTAGATTCTCAGTTTCAGTCGTGAGGTGGGGGTGGGGGAGCGGCGGCTCCGTAAGGCTCGCTTGAATGGCTTCTCACAGAGAGCAATTCAAGAGACAAGGCAAGAGTATATAAAGCCTTTGAAAATTTAACTGGAAATCATACACTGTAACTTCCATTGTATTCCCCTGGTCAGAGTCAGCCAGACACAGGTTCAATGTAGGAGAGGATTGCACTGGGGTGTGAATGCCAAGAGGAAAGGATCACTAGAGGCCAATTTGGTGACTGAATTTTTGCAATAATATGCAAAGCAGTGGGGGAAATATGTTTAAAATCTTCATGTTTAATTGCTTCACAATGCACTTCTATTTGGGAGTTCCACGACTATACAAATAAATCCCTGAGGAGAAAGTGGGGTGAGAATGTGTGTGTCCCTTGGTATTGCAAACAGTTAAGCATTCAGTCACTAACCAAAAGGTTGGAGACTCAAACCCACCCAGAGGTACCTGGAAAGTTCTGCTCTCCTAAAATTCTATGGTACAGTTAGACTCTTCAATACATGGAGTGGCCCCAAATCAGGATTCACTTAACAGCAACTGGTTTGCGGAGGAGAATTCCCTAAAACTCAATATCCTATAATGATTAATGGAATAAAACATAAGTTCTCAAACTTATTTGCCTTACTGCTCTCTTTTCAGGGGGGAAAAAGTTACTCAGCACCTCCCTGGCAATTTTAAACATTAGTACTACTGCCCATAATGGAGGATAAAATGTAAATATCTGCTTTTGAGCAACCCCCAACCCCATCATTCCACCCCACACGACAGCATCTCTGAGAAACATTGTAATAAAGAGCCAATTAAGTGAATCCTTTAATAAGGAGAAATTTTAACAAATTATATTGATACCTCTGAAATTTTTAGAAATAAGTTGCTGAATTTTTTTGTGAAAATTCATTTGCTCTTTTACTTCTGATGTCTTATTTGATATAAATGTTTATTTTCTTTTCAATTGGATAATGCTTCTAATGTGAAAATATCAATTTTTTCTAATGCATTATTTTAGAGTTATAAGTAGCATTTAAAGCACTTGGGTTAAACCTACAAAACTATAATACACAAAAGACGTATAGGATCTTTTATCCAACCTCGATGGACTCAGAAAAGAAGTCAAATCAAAGACACCAGCTTAAATAGCTCCCCGTAAAAAAAGGACCAACATAAGCTAGGCACATCTATATACATAGCTTTGCACAAAAACCCGTCATTTTGGAAGCTGGGCAACATAACCCATGTTTAACAACAACAACAAAAAAAAACCTGTCAGCTACATAAAGGTCTTTAAAATGATGAGTCCATTCAAAATAGCTCATTTACACAACATGTAGTAAAAGTTAGTCTCTCAAACTCACAGGGCCAGTTCTATCCTGCCTGATAGGGTCTCTGAGTCAGCATTGACTCAACATTGAGCAGTGGGGTTGGGGTTTGATACCAGTTTTGCCCAATATATATATATGTTCTCTAGCCCTCGATTTCCATATTGTTGAAATATAAAGATTTCCTTATAATGAGAGTCCTTTTGAACCTACAAGTTTGATTACTTCCTTATAAATTATAGTAAAAATTTCTAGCCTATAGCAAATACCTACATTTAAAACCATATCTCAAAGCCAACCGTGCCTGCTACAGCCACCTCTCTTCCAAGTATCACATAGAATTCAAGTGGGGAAAACATTTTTCCTCCCCTAGCCATGAATTTTTATAGACCTTACTTCCCATTTTCATACTTTTTTCCCTTACTCTTAAATGTTCAGGGGAATGTAATATAACCATGAGATAAGAAATGTTAAATTACAGTTTGAAATAATAATTAAGGTGGTTATTGGAGATAGTAGAAGGAGGACATCATGCTTGGTAAAGTGAAGGAGTAGCAAAAAAAAAACGAAGAAGACCTTCAAGAAGACGGATTGACACAGTGGCTACATTAATGGGCTACATTAACATAAGAACAATTCTGAGGATGAGTCAGTGTTTCCTTCTGTTATACATAGGGTCCCTGTGAGTCAGAATCATCTCAAGAGCACATAACAATAGCATAAAAACAAGATTTAGAGATACACCTAGTTGTCTTATGGACATAAAAGAAAGTTCCAAAGTCCAGGTCATTAGTCAAAATTAGTATTATACAAAACGGATGGCATAAGATTTTTAAATGGAAGATCACTACATCATTATGTTAACTGCCAAATGGCATCATTATATAACTGTCAAACCACTGAGAGCCACAGTCTAATCAAGATGACACACCTTAACCTGAACAACTAGCACTACTCTAATTGTGTTCATTACTGCAAGATGTACAAAATAATTTTTAACCATTTTCATAAGTGAGAAATGTCAGATAACAATAGCTAATAAGTGAGGAGTATTCAGTATTTTCATGTCACAATATTTGACCTTCATCTCTAACTTCCTCACTAATACAACAACAGGTAATGTAATAAATTCTCTTTTATGATGAAAATAACCAGTGGGTTTTTATTTTGGCTTGAAAACTTCTAACACTCAAGTCCAATATGCTTTGGTCTTAATTTAATCAGTCAACAAAATATGGCTTTTAAGACATCTTGGGAAATCTATTAAACATGAAAAGTTTAAGAAGTAATCCTGTCTAGATATCTGACAAAGGGGTCACTTACAATTATAACTCTCCTAAAATAAGGTTTTACACCTTTGAAATGAGACAACTAAAAATTAAATCACCCAGAGTAGAAACCCACAGAAACCAATCGCCCAGTGTTGTAGCACTTTCTAAACCCAGTGGCAGTAACAGCCAGTCCTGGTCTGATTACACCCTTTAGCTAATTAAGGAGGACACCAATGGTCAGAGAACAGATAATTAAGCAATAGAATGATCCTATTTGCATGTAAGTCTACTTTTTTTGTTATGGCAACAAAAAATCATTCAGCCTCACATTGTTGGATTAAATCTTCCGTTCATGTAGAAAGATAAGGAAATAAAGATGATGGGAACAGCTTTGATTTGGGACAAAAATGGAAGCTAATCCTTTTTAGAATGAGCACTGTTTTCTAAACTAGTCCACAGAGAAGACATAGAATCTCTCCAATGGAATCTTAAAAAAAATTAAGGATGACAACAGGATAAACACATATGAATTGTGATATTGGTGAAGAATACTGAATATTGTATGTACAACCAGAAGACCAAAACAAATCAGTCTTAGCATCCTGGTTGTGTGTTTTGTTTTGTTTTTTTGCTATCCTCCATGTGACACTCTCTGAAGTATAATCTCAAATGCTTTTTCCTATCACTAAACTCCCTGATTAATGAGTGATTTGGAGAAAACATGTGTCCTAGGGAAAAAAAATCTAGCTTAAAAAGGACTTTTAGAACATACATAAAGCATAATCCTCCTCTAGTAAAATATTTTTGGACTATTTAAATCCTTATGATACTTTTAAAAAGGGCGAGGGGGAAGAAGTAGGGGAAGGGAGTGAACAAGAACAGAACAGCCATAACAGTTCTGGAGTATTTTCTAATCAGAAAGAGAGAAAGTAGGTAAAAAATTTTACTAAAAAAAAAAAACACCGTTTGCAAAGTTACAAAGACAGTATCCAAGACAACCTAAACACACATATGTACATATTTATATTCATAAAGTACATAGTGACAGCTTGAAGTGGCTCTGAACAACATTCCTGGTGTTTAAATACTAACCTCTACACCAGGGGTACTCAATACATCAATCGCAATCTAGTGATTGTAATTGCTGTGTGGGTAGATCACATGACATTAAAAAAAATAGACATAAGCCTATCATCAATCCCATCACTTAATATCAGTTGTGATATACAGCACAACCAATCGGATGCAGTCTTAGGTGTCAAACACATGCGCAAACAACTGTGCTAAGTGCAGCAAAACTGACAAGCTAAGTTATCACCAATTTTTAGACCTTGGTTTTTTTCTCTTAAACGTAAGAAAGGGTATTAAAATGAGTGGTGGAGCTGGGCCAAGTTAGAAGACAAAACACATATCACGTTCATAAGGAATGGGAGATTATGACACTACAAGCCGACATTCTGCTGAAGTCCAGAGCGCATGAACAGTTCTGGAACTTACTCGCAGAGGGAAAATACCCAAACATGAGAAAATGTGCTACCTCCTTGACTGCATTATTCAGTTCTATTTATGTGAGTCAGTCTTTTCCCACATAAAGATCATTAAGTCCAAATACTGTTCCACTATGACTGATGATCATTTGGAAGTGTGCTTGAGGCTGGCTGTCAGCAGCTACTGTCCAGACTATGCATCCCTGGCTCATTCCATTCACTGCAAATCATCAAAGTAAACTCAGGTAATGACAAAAAATGTACATAGTTAATTGTGTTGTGTTGTGCAATATGGACTCATATGGTTATGCAAGGTACATAAACACACATTGTACATATAAAGAATTATCAATGCATTTATTAATAAATGTAATAAATAAAATATATTTTGCATTTTTGTAGTTGGTAGATCACTTGGACTTGATTATTTTATAAGTAACTCACATGCTGAAAAAGTGTGAGCACCCTACTTTAAACAGTAAAGAATTAAAACAGGTAAGCTACTGTTAAATCTAATGGTTGGGCTTTGTAATAAGATCATTGTGTTTAAATTCACCACCAAGACAGTAAGTAAATGGCTTTCTTCCAGGCAATTTATAATGGATGCATGAAACTCACCCCTGAAGAGTGTAAGTGAAAAGTCAAGACAAGTTTACCAAGATTCAGCCTTTCTTCCATTTTTAACTCATTACTCATAGTTTCATATCTTTTTTAAAACAGGCAGAAAAACAATGAACAGAGAAATGACAGTAACAGCAGCATGGAAGCTTATGTGAAACTCACCATCGATCATCTTAAAGCAAGAGAGAATAAAGTTGTTGAGAATAATAAAGTGCACGCACACACACACTTTATTTGAGGTGCACCACCTAGTCCCATTACTGCAGGCATTCTCAGACCTCCAAGAAAAGCGCATCCCACTTATTTACCAAAGGAAGCCTGTGCTTCCCCCAAATTTTTAATGGTTCTACTCATGTGTGCCCGTTTCCCTGCTCATATTATAAAATAACAAGATAACAAGAGTATAATGTGAGGCAGGGGAGGAGACAACTGAACTAGCCAACTTTCTGAATATAAAGTTCCAAATAAAATTGAGTTATATTTATCAAAAGCCTTATGTTGGCATAACCAATTGAAAGGAAGACTTCATAAAATTACCCAAATTGTATTAAATAAGTGAATCAATCTCAAGACCACTGGAACTAGGCAAAAGCTACAGCTAAAAGGAAGCATGTTATGCTAAGTAACTTTGGCATCATACCAGGCCTTTATATAGACATCTTCACGGCAGTTAGCCTGACATACACCATGCTGAGATTAGGATGGTGTGGGAAGGCTACTTGCTATCCATCACTGTAGAAATTAATAGCTTTATAATAGTTGAAGAAATAAAGGTAAGGCACAGCAACCTTGGAGCAAATTCAGCTTGCCACCAAAAAAGCATATGCAAAGTCCATTCATAATATTCCCTTCCCAAGACCACCTACAAGTTAATTAATTATCCAAATACCAAAGACAGCAGCAGGCACACATACTCAGCCAATAAGTCATCATTATAAAAGCTGCATAAACATTTCCAGCTCAGTCATCTAATGATAATAGAATGAGACAAGAGCACGGTTTCCAAGTATCTTGGCAATAATGTTTGTAACCAGTTTGAATCTAGCACAATAACAAAAATGGCCCCATTTTTTTAAAGTCTCATGGAATTATTTATCCCAAGATATTTCCTTCTTGAAGATCAGGAAACAAAGACTGCAATGTGATGGGAATTGGTGAGCAGTAAATAGCTCACTGAAGCTTTGCATAGGGCAGTGTCAGAACCCACTTAGAACTTCAGGAGAAGCATGATGAGAGCATGAGGCATAAAAGGAAAGATTATTTTTCCATATGATATAAAATCAAACTATTACCTGCCTTATTGCCCAGAAATACTTTTTTAAAACCCTGTAGATAACAATCACTCAACTCTTTCCATTAAGGAATTGATGAAAAAAACTGTAACTAATTTAAAAACTGCAAATTTCATATAATTAACCAAACTTATAAAAACTCATGAAATTAGTTATTGTATCTCAGTAGGTACCAAAATCGTTATTTTCCTACCTACACAGAATGTCAATTCACTATCATAATGTACTCCCTTCCTTCCAATGAAATTTCAATCTTATTTGGTACTCTACTGCATCAAGTTCACTTTCCCCACTAACTTTTCTCAGCCTTCTCATATGGCTAGGTGTGACCATATGTCTGATTTCTGGCTGATGAGACTGGGTGGGAATGTTTCTGGGAAGACAGATTATAGGAGTTGGCTCAAATGAAATGTGGAACCTTTTCGTCGGTTTCTGCCACCACAATGTGCTATTGGAATATAATCACAATTGTGGGATTCTGCAGCACAGTGGCTCACCAGGTCTCTTACATATGGAAGTCATACACTAGAATTGTGCTGCAAGCAGACTGGACAATGCTCCCTAATGAGTCCATCTGTCACTACTCTTCTTTGAAACTTCTGTTAAGCCACTGTTGTTTCTGAGTTTTGCTTCATGCTATCAAACTTAAAACTAACTGATAAACTCTCATTTGTCAATATCATAATGTGGGTCCTAACATTAAAATCATGCTCAGATTTAAGGAGCACCACGATTTTTCAATTATCAAGTGAAAGAAGTAAAATCCTTTCAAATACAACCCTCTCCACCAGACAGCTTTGCGGCAAATGACTTCTTAGAGTGTAAATAAGCAAAGATGTCACTTTGAGGATTACGGTGCACAGGATCGAAGCCATAGACTTATGTTCATATGAAAACTGGACAAAAAAGGAAAACCAGATAATTGCTACTAATTGTGGTTTTAACAAAGAACATTAAATATGAGGGTACTTTTTAAAAGTTCATAAATAAATTCCATTATATTTTATTTCCATTTTTCCATGAGTTTTCTGATGTACCCTACTTTAGCAACTGACTGTCAAAAGAATGAACAAATCCTGGTGGAAGTCCAGCCAGAATTCCCCTTTGAAACAAGACTTCATTTTGCTTACTTTGGACATGTCATCAAGAGAGAACAACTGTTGGAGAAAGACATTATGCTTGGCAAAAAAAAAAAAGGAGATCCCCATGAAATGGATTAGCACAGTGGCTGTCACAATAGGCCCAAACAGCAATGGCAATGGTTGTTAGAATGATGCAGGACTGGAAAACGTCACACTGTTTTACCTAAGTTCCTGGAGTCAGAGTCAACACAACAGCATCTAACAACAACGGTCACAGTACAAAAATAAACACATATCATATCTGTGCTATTAGAACGTCACGATGAGGGGGATGGAGATCAGTACAAAGTAACATGTCCAGAAGCTTCTTGGAGAGGTGATGATGAAAAAGGGCTCAGAAGCACTGCACTAGTCTGAAAAAAAAAAAAAGGTGTTAATCATTTAAATCTTGAGCTTTTGATCAGCTATGGTAATTTGGGGGAAAATATAATAAAGTTGGCTTCAAATCCTGGTGACAGGTTCTTTAAACTCTTTGAACTCAGTTGATATACTGTAAAATGGAAGTAAGAATTCCAACTTTCCATAGAATATCTCAAAAAAGAAAAATATATTTGCCAAGTAAAAGAAAATGCACATATGAGGAGCTCAGGTTTTGACAAAGAGCCGCCTTTAATGGTTCTTTCTGTTTTTTAATCACAAAACAGCAAAATGTGTATTTCATTCCCATAAAAGGCAGCAATACATTTAGAATATGTGCATAACTGGCAGTTCAAAACCACTAGAAGTTTCTCAGGAGAAAGACTGGGATTTCTACTCCTGTAAATAGTTTCAGTCTCGGAAACCTACAGGGGTCACTATGAATCAGCATTGACTGGATGGCAGTGAGATCATTAATTCAGTTGACTACAAAAGAAATCATCCTGGAAAAACTTAAACTTTAAAAATACATAACAATTTACAAATTTATATTGTAATTAAAATATGACAGATCATATAGCTTAATGAGCAGTTCAGTTATATCAATAAAAACAACTTTCCTGTAATTTCTTATTCTATCATAGATAACTTTTCAACTTGGTAAAAAACTGAAGAATATTTATATCTAACTGTGTACCATTTTGGGGAATCAAAAGCATACGTAGAATAATAGTAGATGTTACCATATTTTTTCCACAAATAGTGTACCTATATCACACACACAAAAGCAGAAATGATAAAACTATGCAAAAGAAAGTGGGGGGCATAGTGCACCCACACATACTTATACCACAAAAATCTCTTAACATTTCCATAAGTGAATTTTAGCCTCATTACCCTCATTCAATAGTCTGAAATGTTGCTTTTGACTCTAAGTAAAGTTTGTTAGTACCTTTGAAAAAAAAAATCAATGAATTTGTGTCCATTCCAACTGTGACTGACCCTATAGTCAGAGTAGAAAGGCCCTGGTGGATTTTTGAGGCTATAAATCTTTTTTTTAATCATTTTTTGGGGGGCTCATACAATTCTTATCCAATCCATACATACATCCATTGTGTCAAGCACATACGTACATTTGTTGCCATCATCATTCTCAAAATATTTGCCTTCTACTTGAGCCCTTAATATCAGCTTTTCATTTTCCCCCTCCCTCATGAACCCTTCAAAATTCATAAATTATTATTATTTTGTCATGTTACACTGTCCAACGTCTACCAACCCTCTTCTCTGCTGTGCATCCCCAAGGAGGAGGCCATATGTACATTCTTGTAATTGGTTCCCCCTTTCCACCCCACAGGCATCACCACTCTCACCACTGGTCCTGAAAGGGTCCCTCTGTCCTGGATTCCCTGTGTGTCCAGTTGCTATCTGTACCAATGTACATCCTCTGGTCTAGCCAGATTTGTAAGGTCGAATTGGGATCATGATAGTGGGGCGGGTGGGAGGGGGCATTTAAGAACTAGAGGAAAGTTATATGGCTCATCGTTGCTACCTTGCACCTTGACTGGCTAATCTCCTCCCCACAACCCTTCAGTAAAGGGGTGTCCAGTTGCCTACCGATGGGCTTTGAATCTCCACTCTGCACTCACCCACACTTATAATGATATGATTATTTGTTCTTTATGAGAGCAGAAAGCCTCGGCTTTTTCCCATAGAGCAACTGGTGAGTTCAAACTGCTGACCTTGTGGTTAGCAGGCCAGTGTAATCAGAAAATTAGTTACTGAGATTAGATATGCTCTATGACAGTTCACAGCAGAGCCCAAGAGGAGTGGAGTTCCTTGTAGCTGGTCTATGCCCAGGTATATCATGCCAAAAAAGGACCAAGCTTAGGTAGGTCCTGCAGCATTGGTGGGCAATTATCAGCATATACCCAGGTCCTGCAGTGCCAGCCCCACGTGAAGCCAGTAGCAGTGGCATGTGAGAACAAGCATGACCTGCAGGGGCCCCAGACTTCACTCATCTCATCTGAGAGAAGAGTACGCACTCACTCTACCACCAAAGCTCTCATGGTTGCCTTCAAACTGCTTAGGGCAGTAGCCCGTCAGAAGCAGCTGCAACTCACTGGTCTCATCCAGCTGAGTGGCCCATGTACCTCTTGAGCAAGGGGCTAGTTTTCCTAGCAAGGTCTATTTCTGAAGAGAAAAAGTGATTTTTTTTTTTTTCAAGTACTGGAGAAAGCGGTTTGCAGAGCAGAAAAGGAATCCTGCCAAGAGACTGACTGCTTTGGAAACTCCAGGATAGACAGGTGAAAGTCTGCTGCTGGGAACCAAGCTTCTGAGTCAACAGGAATCAAAACAAAGACTTTAACTTCATTGGAAAGAAGGGGGAAAACTGAAATTGAAGTCATCCACATATAAAAATAACATTGGTGTGAAAAAAACATGTCAAAATCACTGCCATCAAGTTGACTCCGACTCACTGCAACCGGATAGGACAAGGTAAAACCACCCTTGTGGGTTTCCCAGACTGTAACTCTTTAAGGAAGTAGAAAGCCTCATCTTTCTCCTGTGGAGCCATTTGCGGTATCAAACTGCTGACCTTGCAATTAGCAACCCAACACATAATCTAATACAACATCAGAGGGATCCTGGCAACATTGGTATCGTGATATGCAAAAACATATAATGCACATAAAAACACACGGGCACCTCAAAAAGTTTCTGGGAAAATTCTACTCTTTTTCAATTCCATTTTCCAGGAATTTTTTAAAGCTTCTTCATACAGTCTATGGAAAAATCCAAAATCTCTGCAATGATTCTGGAATTTTCTATGTTTAATTAAGGAGATGTATATCCATTAGGAAAGAGGTCAATAAAACTGACCCCCCCCCCGCCAAAATCAAATAATATGATTATTCACAATCTTAAATTTAGGCTACACCTTCTAAAAATCACAGTAATTAGGTAATTTTTCACAAATATAGTCTTTTAAGAAAATTATTTCCTTGCCTCTAATCAGAAAGACAAAGTTTATATCTGCAGATTAATAATCTTCCCAAAAAGTAAGGATCTACTAGAGATTTCCTTAAAGTCCACATCAAACACCAGTATCATAAGTACATTTCATGTAGTGAGTATAAGTCATGTAGAATTCTATTTGTTTTTAATCACCTTTACCACCCTTCATTACCTCTCCTATCCAATAACAATATTTCCCTGGTACCTATTATATCTGTGAACATAAAGTAATTGAGTTCTTTTTTTAAAAATATCTAATGGGAAATGTTTTGCATTGTACAAAGAAGAGGAATTATATATACTCAAAGTTTTAAGTCAATCAACCAATGTTTCTACAATAGAGCAATATTAATAATAGCTAACACTTCATGTAGCATTTATTAACCTGGCAGGAAATATTCTGGGTCTTTTAAATACACTAAGGAATGTGATCCTCACAAGCACCCTGTGAGGTATGTATAGATTATCATCAAATCTATGAGTTGGACGTTGGCTGGAAGTTTGTTCTTACCAGAGAGTTATTATCAGTGAAAGCTTTCCATATAATTTCATCCCCATTGTCACCTAATAGGAATAACAATCATGAAAATGAATCCTGGTTTCAGGAAAATTTAAAAGGTGGCCAAACGTTTACAGCTGAGACTGAAATTAAATAGGGCTTTCTCATCCCACATAAATAAAGTTTAGCAATTGGCTTCATGTTTACATGGCCTGTAGGTATCATATTACCACCACTCTCCATTCTGAAAATCACTCTGAAATGATGTCTATGATACATTAGAGCACGCATGGTACAAAAATATATTATCATTCACAAAACCACTCTCAAAAATGAATTAGAATCACATAATTACTACAGTATAAAAATTTTTCCATTTAAAGTATATCCATATGAGGCATAAAAGAGCCACCAATATGACTGACATATATAAATGTATGCAAAATTTGGCAATTAGAGCGAACTTCAGGAAACTTAGTTCATGGTTTAAAGGTAAACAAGCGGCCATCTAACTCAGAAGCAACAAAGCCCACATGGAAGAAGAACACCAGCCTGTGCGATCACGAGGTGCCAAAGGGATCAGGTATAAGGCATCATAAAAAAAAAAATCATACCATAGTGAACGAAGGGGGAAGTGCAAAGTATAGACCCAAAGCCCATTTGTTGGCCACTGGAGATCCCCTCACAGAGGGCTCTAGGGAGGAGATGAGTCAGTCAGGGTGCGATGTAGCACCAATGAATAATACAGCTTTACCCCAGATCCTAAATGCTTCCTCCCCCACACGTACCAGGATCCGAATTCTACCTTGCAAGTCTGGATAGAGCAGAGGTTGTACACTGGTGCAGATAGGAGCTGGAGGCACAGGGAATCCAGGGTGGATGATAACTCCAGGACCAGGGGTGTGAGGGGCGATACTGGGAGAGTAGAGGGTGAGTGGGTTGGAAAGGGGGAACCGATTACAAGGATCTACATGTGGCCTCCTCCCTGGGGGACGGACAACAGAAAAGGGGTTGAAGAGAGATGCTGGATAGGGCAAGATATGACAAAATAATAATTTATAAATTCTCAAGGGCTCATGAGGGAAGGGAGAGCAGGGAGGGAGGGGGGAAAAAAGAGGACCTGATGCAAAGGGTTTAAGTGGAGAGCAAATGCTTTGAAAATGATTAGGGCAAAGAATGTACAGATGTGCTTTATACAATTGATGTATGTATATGTATGGATTGTGATAAGAGTTGTATGAGCCCCAAATAAAATGTTTCTAAAAATTTTGGCAATTTCAGCGAACTTCAGGAAACTTAGTTCATGGTTTATGAAGGATATGAATAATTTCTGCTTTTCATAAAGGGGCTTCAAAGATCTTCAGATTCCAAACTGATATTCCTTGTGCACTCAAATGTAAATGTGAACTACCATTTTTCTATTCTCACAATAACTGGCATGCCTAACTCAAGTATCTAATGTTTCTAGCTTAATGTTAACTTTATCATTTACATTGAAAATGTGCTAATGAGAGGAGATTTACATTTATCAGACATAGGAGTTAAGATGTAAATTTCCTCTCTACTGCCAATGACTTTATTCTCTAGAATTGTGTTTGAGAATTTCTTTCCATTCCAGGACTATTTAGTTTAGTCTTGCTACGATATTTTTACAAGATCATCTCCAGTGCTGCTCAAGCTTCCCTGTTCGCAACCCATGCTGGAAAAACACAATCCTTTCAGCTAATAAATACAGACTGAACAAAAGAATTGGAAAACAATATTTCACATACTCTATGAAGTTATTTATCTAGGCAAAGATAATCAATCTAGCAGCAAAACAGTTACAATCCAAAACACCAACTCACTACCATGGAGTTAATGAGATTCTGCACATTTGTCCTGAACCAAAGTAATATCACAAAGGTTACTACTTCCTAGTAACAAGGAAGAAAATGGATGAAGAGATCAAAAGTTATTACTCTGATCTTAATATCATTAATTCAAATTAATCAGATAATTATATATTTTCTAATATGCAATATGAGGTATATGATACAGACTTGTACATCCACACTCTATTCAGAAAATATGAGACAGAATAAGTCATCACCATGAAGAATCAAGCAAATAACCATGACACAAAGATGCTATTATACAAGATACAAGATACTAGCATCTGGCTTGAGCTCTTCAACAAAACACTATCATTAAAATTTTTAAAAGGGTGTGTGTGACAAAATTAAATAGTATTAGATTAGAAGACATTTAAGGGACATGACAAGTAGATTAAATGTGTTTTCATACTAAATGCTGGTTTGGACAAAACAGTTGTAAAGCAAGCTTTATGGTTAATTGACTCACTGAATGAAAATTTATTAAATTACAAAGGTAAACAGGCAGGGCGGGGAGGCAGGTTAAATGCTTAAATTTCGTACTGGTAATCACTAAATGCTGGGAATTTCCCATTTTTAACCTATCTTTCATTATTTTCGACAATGCACCTGAACAGCTTCTGTATAAATAAAGGGGTTCTGACTTAGTTTTATGAAAAAGACTAGATGAAAAAGAAAAAGAAAGAGACTGGAAGGAAAGGAAAGAGAAGATACTGGCAGTAATGAAGAAAGAAAAAGAAAGGAGAAGGGCAAGAGGCAGGAGAGGAAAGAAATGGGACAGTGAAGAAAAAAGATGGAGAGGAGGAGGAATACAGATGGCTTCAAAATCAGGCAAGCCTGTGTTCAAATTTTGATTTACAACATTATTGAGCAGATGTGTGACCATGAACAATTTACTTAGTCCCCTTTAATCTGTTTCTATAGAAATGTTTGTAAGGAATAAATGAGATAAATAATTAAGTAACTAAGACTTCATTAAATATTAGCAGTCTTCTTTCTTCAAAATTAACAGAAAGCATGAAAACACACCTATTTCCTTTTCCAAGTACTTCTGAGATGCCCAGAGTTGGAAGCAACTCCATAGTGTCCAACAATCTCTGTTAGACAATACCTTTTGTAAACCAAATCACCTTCACCTCTAGTCCCCTCTCATGGGGTTGATCATGAGCAATCTTGATACAGTCTAGAGCAGACTGAGAGAAGAAAAACAGTACCTACTCTAGACACATCCTAGTTTTTTCAACTTAATTTTTTTAAGTATTTGGTATACATTTCACAAAATCATCCAAGCCATGACCACAATTTTTGTCCACAAACAAAATATTTCACAATTATCTTCTGCTTTTTCCTGACTACTGAAAAGATCCGTCAGCATGGAGGCTGACTCTCTTTCTATAAGCACCGATAAGAGTTTTCATCCTGTGACAGAACATCTTTCTAACACGTTCATTTGGAAGATAATGCAAGTTAATAAATTAACCCCCATGATTATGCCTTACTACATGGTCCAAATGATAGAAGTGGAGACAATGGGAGCCCTGTGAGTTCAAAGAGAAAACGGGGGATGGGAGCAAACAAGTCTTCTCAGAAATTTTTCTTAGTTGACAGTAAAAACTGCAACAGAAGGTGACAGCAGGACCCACTTCAAATGTTCAATCCCTAACCTTCTTTAAAATGCAGCATTTGGTAAGATATGGAAATAATAATTTATAACTTATCAAGGGTTCGTGAGGGAGGGCAGGGGGAGGGGGAAGAAATGGAGAGCTGTTATCAGGAGCTCAAGTGGGAAGAGAATGCTTTGAAAATGATGATGGCAGCATATGTGCAAATGTGCTTGACACAGATGAATGTATGAATTGTGATAAGAGATGTAAGAGCCCCCAATAAAATTTTTTTTAATGCAGCATTTGAGAGAAGGAAAACAGCTTCAATCCTGGGAGCAGTAGCAGAAAGAACGGTAGGTTTGTAACTCAGTCCTTGCAGTTATTTTAAAGTAATTACTGAAAAGGAATCAACGATCAAAATGGACCTCCTCTACAAAGGTTTATTCTACGGTTTAAAAATATATATGTGTGTACTGAAAATAAGTGCTAAACATTAGATTCTAAAATTATCAAAGACATTCTCCAGGGTAACTTTAGCCTATTATCTCTATATGCAAAGGGAGCAGGGGATCAGAGTTACAGTCTGGTGGACTGAAAACTCTCCAGTGGCTTCCCACTGCACTCAAACTTAAACACAAACAAGGAAGGGTTTTATAATCTAGCTCCTACAAACTCCCCAATTTTATCCCCATGTTCTAGGCACAAGGGCCTTAAATCTGGTAGTCTGTGACTACCTCCTCTGGGAACCTGTCATGCATGCCTTATTTACCCATTCTTTAAGGACAAGGGTAAAATGAAGGCAACTAAACTGTACTGAGTATCTAAAACACGCTGGGCAATAATCATTTCATCTAATATTCCCAGTTCTTATACATAGGTGCAATCCTCAAACATGAGGAATTAGTTCGGAGATTAAATAGCTGATCTAAGGTCACACACCCATTGTATATAACAAAACAAAAACTCAAACCCAAATTTGTCTAATTGCAAGCCTACCATCGTTCTGTCAGACTGTATCACCTCTCTCATTAAAGGGAAACTCTAGTACCAAAAGAAAATACCTAATTAGATACAAAGTTACAAAAAGGAGTGTGGGTTACAAAGATCTATAAACTGACAGTCTGGATAATTACCTCTATTCAGAACTCTCATTTGATATCAGTATTTTTTAATTAGCAATTAACTACATAGGATCGTGTTAAAGAAAAAATGCCATTTTTTTCTGTCTACTCAAAGAATTCATAAAGTATACTTAAAATTTTGTGAGTTCTATTTTCAACGTATACATTTGGCATAATAAATAAATCAAGTGTGCTCACTTCGGCAACACATATACTAAAAAAAATAAGTAAATCAAGTATACAATTTCTGCAATTATTCCAAGGGATTCTGCTAATATAAACTCATGAGAAATAGCATTCTTTTTAATTTTCCTTTCTTCTTTTTTTTTTTTACATTTTATTAGGGGCTTTCTTCTATTGAAGAGACAAATATTTGGCATTATCTAATTAAAGCTAATAAATTAGAACAATAGAGAAAATTAATTCACAGGATTTCTGGAAGTATATCATGACTTACCTTGTGTTCATATTTTTACATACATACTCATCTTTCCCAAGCAGGGCTATAAAATAATAGAGGGCAAAATTTTGAACCTATATCTACAGCTTGTACATGTCAGGCATGCAATATTTAAGAATGTTAGAACAGTTTTAGGTGCACAGAAAAATTGCAGAAAAGGTACCACTGCTATTCACTGCCATCAAGTGAGCTTTGATTCATGACAACACCATAACCAAGAGAACAAAGCACAATCAACTCCCTTCTTCCTAGTGCCTCTGAGTCTGGAAGCTCCACTGAAACCTGTTCAGTATCATTGCAACACAGAAGCTACCCTAACAGGCAGGTCATGACTTCACATTAGGTATGTTGGTTGGAATGGGAGCTCAGGTCTTCTGAACAGAAGACAAGAATTCTACCCCTAAGCCTCCAGAGTTCCCATACATTGCATCTCCCTTCTGCAATGGTCTCCAATATTTAGCAGCTGGCATAGTGAGGTAAACTTGTTACAACTGATGATACATTCTTAATGAAGTCCATAGGATACATTAGGGTTCACACTTTGTGTCCCACAGTTAGTTCCTTATGTTCTGATAAATATATCATAATGTAGCATACTGACCAGTACTGTATCACAAAGAATAGTTTCCATGCCCTTAAAATGTCCTGTGCTTCACTTATCCCTCCTCCTTTTTGCCTGACGCCAAGGCAACCACCTCCCTCTTCACTGTCTCTATAACCCACCACAAAAACCCTGCCATCGAATCAATTCTGACTCATAGCAGCCATATTACACAGTTTCCAAGGCTGTAAATCTTTATAGGGACACCTTCATCTTTTTCCTGCACAATGGCTGATGGGTTTTGCACTGCCAACCTTCCTTAATGCACAATGCTTCCAGAGCTCTTTTTACTGTCTCTATAGTTATGCATAGGTGTCTTGATGCCCTGGCCTAGTAGGTAATATGTTGCCGCTGAATGGGGAAAGTGAAGCTTTCTACTCCTGCAAAGTTACAGCCTCAGTCTTAGAAACCCTATGAGTCTGAAGTCCCTATGAATCTGAATCCACTCGATGGCAATGAGCTAAGTTTCATGGCTTTGCATAAGAAGCCCCCGTGGCACCAATTAAGCATTTGGTTGCTAATCGAAAGATTGATAGTTTGAACACACCAGCCACCCCACAGGTAAAACAAGTGGCCAGTATGCTTCTGTAAAGATTTAGTCAATGAAACTGTAAAGGGAAATTTTACTCTGTTCCCTCAGAGTGACTGAGTCAAAACTGATTAGATAGCAACAGGTTTATAGTGTTTTCCAAAATATCATTATCACTGGAATCATACAGTATGTTTCTTTTCCAGACTGACTTCTCAAGCATGCCAATTCTTAGTTTAAAGAAAAAAGGAATCATTTTTCTTTGAGATATATATATATATATATCCCTTGTATTAGTTTTAAAATCCAGAAATTCTTTGACATGCCTCCATTAAAATGTAGAGCCTAATTCTCCTCCAAGGATGGGCTAATAATAAGGCAGAAATGACAGTACATGATTTCCAAGATAAGATCATAAGAAGGCACTGCAGCTTCCTCTTTATCCTGTCTTCTGAAAACCTCACTCTGGAAGAAACTAGCAGCTGCTGTGCCTCTAACAGCCCTAAAAAAGTCCAACAGGCTAGAATCAAAGGCATCTTGCCAACAGACAGTGAGGAAGTGAGGTCTCCTGACAGGAGTCATATTGAGGAGTCATCCTCCCACCCCAGACAAGCCTTCAGATGACTACAGCTTGGTCAACATCTTGAGGACAACATTATGCAAGACCCCAGCCAGAACAACCCTGCTGTCACCTAACTTCCCCTAAAAAAATCCTATGAGATAATAAATGTTCACAGCTTTTTTAAGTTGTTTTAGAGGGCTCAGGGAAATGTAGATGCACAGGTGTAGATAGAAATCTTTCAATTATTAAATGTCTCACATTGTTTCCTATGAACATTTGCTTTAACCTATTTTCCTTCCCCACACTCAACAGAATCCTGAGGACCAAGGCAGCATTTCATTTAGGAAAACAGTCCCCCCAGGCAAACCTGTCACATCCTTTCCATGAAATCACAATCACTGACAAACAACTTAATTATCTGAGAATAACAGGTATTCTTTATATGTTGGGCAAAGGAAGGAAGATAAGAGGCTTTGACAGACCTACCCAGCACCCCACACTCTTCTAGGACTTACTAACTAGTAAGATTTGTCCACACTTTAGAGCAGTGGTTCTCCACCTTCCTAATGCTGCAACTCTTTCATACAGTTCCTCATGTGTGGTGACCTCCCGACTATAACATTATTTTGGTTGCTACTTCATAACTAATTTTTCTACTATTACGAATCTGGCAACCCCTGTGAAAGGGTGGTTCAACTCCCAAAGGGGTCGTGACCCACAGGGTGAAAATCACTGCTTTAGAGGGATTGTCCTTGCTCTTTCTTTTACACAAGTCCTATGAACAGGCTTTTACTGACACAGAAGTAAACAGTTCTACCCAGAATTCTTATGCAATCTCTCATACACTACACTGCCTATTACATAGACCTATGTGACAAATTATCAGTTTTGTTTATAAGAAAGTTACCAGTGCCACCTCCACCCCTCACCCCTATCCCAAAAAACAGTACCAAAAGACAAAAACAGAAACAGCTGATTGTTTTCTGGTGGCACGTTTTTACGATCAGAAAAAGTACACAGCGTCCTCTGCATACATGCTGCATTACGTCTGTCCTGCTGTTCACGGAGTTGCCAGCTCTACTGTGGCTCAAACAATGTGACCAAAGTGATGGTGGATAGGCAGGTGGCAGGCTTTTCTGGTTCATGCCATAGTAACAGCCAAAAATGAAAGAAGAAAGGGAAACGCATGAGTTAAGTTTACTCCTCAGGCAAGTGTACTAAGTGGTTAAAAATTGGGAAAGGAAGCAAAGGGACACAGTAGAAAGATGACAAAGTGCTAAATCCCAGAGATAGGCTGTTTCTAACTCATGTATTTCACGTCTTTGCCCCAATGGAAGCACTGGTGGTATAGCAGAATCCAAGTGGGGCTACTAACTGCACAGTCAGCAGTTCACACCCACCAGCCACTCCACAGAAGAAAGATGAGGCTTTCTGCTTCCATAAGGTTTTACAGACTCAGAAACCAAGAGGGCGGTTCCATTCTACACTATAAGGTCACTGACTCAGAGTTGACTATAGAGGGCAGTGGGTACAGTTTGGTTTTTGGTGGCCCCGATCAATTTCTGAATTACAAAAAACAAATGAATACAACAAAAATAAACAAGTCAAACCATAATAGTTTTCACATTCCAGACCTTAAGAGAAATCCATTCTAATGAAAAGTAACAAAAATGAAAGACACGTGGAAACAAAATAGGTCACATAACATCAATCTTTCTGACCCTGAGATCAGAAGTACTAGATGCCCTGCTACCACTACAACCTGCTCTGAAAAGAATTACATTAGAAGCTCTACAATAGAGTGGGAGAACAATATAAAACAAAACTCAAGATCATAAAAAAGACCAGGCTTGATGGTCAGAGACTAGTGGAAACCCTGAAATTATAGTCCTTAGTTGGCCTTCAAGTCTGGGAATGAATTTATTCCCGTGGCTGAGTTTCCAACTAACAACAGGTAGATATATAAGGGAAATGTTATCGCTAAAGAGATATGTACACCTTAGAATAATAAACTGTCTGAGATCATTAGAGCAACATTTACAAGAACAAACTTGAGAAAAAACACAAACTTACTGCCATCAAGTTGAATTCAACTCATAAAGACCCTACAGGGCAGAGTAAAACTGCCTCTGTAGACTTCTGGAACTATAACTCTTTATGGGAGTAGAAAACCTCATCTTTCTGCCAACAGTTGAGAGGGTTAGGAGAAAAAGAAGAATAGAAGGAGAAAGTGAGGTAACGTAGGGTTTGCAATCAATGACATTACACCAAATGTGCATGAATTGTTGAATGGAAAACCAGTCTGTTGGGTAAAAATTCACCCAATCCACAGTAAAAATATTAATAATAAAATTGAATTTAAAAAAGAAATGAAAACATCATTCTGATTTTCAAATTCTATCTTCAAATTAAAAGCCCAAAGAGACTTCTCTCCTATTTAAACAGGTTATCACTCATAGAATCATCATCACTTATTTCTCTAGGGAAGAGTTCCAACCATAGTACTGAACTATCACTTAAAGTCACTGTTGTTATTTACTTTCTCTCTTTAAAGCATGTATTTATACTGTGAAAATAAAACATGCCCATAGTACAAAAAATGTTAAGTACAAAAAGTTAGCCGTTCCAATATTACATCTTAGTTCCTTGTATCAGGTCATCAATGATTTCTTGTGTATTTATCCAGTCAGAATTGTTTACTTTTCAGATGCTTGTATTCTCTTTACTTTTAAAGAAAGGAGCCAAGTTGTATATTAATTTGGATCTCATCCAGCATCTTACATATCATAGAAGGTAAATATTGTGGATTTGATTTAATGCTGACTATTGTACTTACTGTTCATTTACTCCCTAAATCAACAAACCCTGTAAACAAAGTTTGCTTATTTGTACTCATTTAATGTAAACTGAAACAAATAAATGCACAAAAATCAAGCTATTCTGCCAAAAAATAATTGAACATGTAAAAAATAAGCACTATTTAAATATAATATACGAAGTATTTAATCCTTCTAGGGAAAATCTAAGTGTCTTACTATAGTTACAGCCTGTACATTTAGAGGTAAAGTATCCGGTCATTTATGTTGTCCTCACTTACAATCTACTCACTTTTAGATTAAAAAACTACAAGTTTGTTTATCTGATTTTCAAACCCACAAAGATCAGAAGCATGTAAAGAGAAGGGCACAAAAAGGTATCCTAAACTGACAATCATAATTTTTTTCTTTAAAAGTCTGCCAATGAAGAAATACAAATTTTAAAGAAGCTATAAAAACTTTTTTTTTTTTAATAGGGATGAACACTCTCAGCAGTCAAAAACCACTGAAGGCATTCTGGTGGTGTTGTATGGCTTGGTCAAGTCAATTCCTACTCACAGAAGCCCTACAGAGCAAAGTCAAACTGCCCCAAAAGGCTTTCAAAGCTATCATCTGTAGTGAGCAGATGGCTAAGTCTTTTCCCCTGTGGAGGAGTAGCTGGTGAGTTTGAACTACTCGTGTTTCAGTTACCAACAGAGGCCTTAAAAATGTCACTTTAAGAACTACCGTGAGCCAAGCCATGGCAGTTTCAAATGCATGCAAAAGTTGGGTAAAGATTAAGAAGACCAGAGAAGAACTGAGGCATTCTATTGGTGAAGAATGTTAAATATATTATGAATGCCAGAAGAACAAACAAATCTGACTTGGATTTGTACAGTCATAATGCTCCTTAGAAGCAATGCTGGTGAGACTTTGTCTCATGCATTTTAGACATGCTCTCAGAAGGGACCAGTCCATGAAAAAAGAACATCATGCTTGGTAAAGCAGAGGGTCTCAGAAAAAGAGGAAGACCCTCAATGCGACAGACTGACACACCAACTGCAACAATGAGCTTAGACACTGCAATAATTGTTGTGAGGATGGTGCAAGACCAGGCTGCATTTAGTTCTGTTATAAGTACAATTTCTTTATTAATGTTCTCTGTATTACCTACCTCTCTAGCTTCTAAAACCCACTGCAATGGGTACACAGAACTCAAAGATAAAATTCATAATTAAAAGGTTTATTATTAAATGGTAGAGTTTTTTATCAGGGCATGTTACAAAGTTATTTCAGGTCTACTAATAAATGCTCAAAGGGGCATACTACTCCTTTGCAAGCCTCAACTCAAAGGCATTCAGTTCAAGTTCCTGAGTCAGCAAACCCAGCTCCCTGAATTAAGTGCCCAGAGCCACCCCACTCCAGTAAGCCACAGCCTTTAGTTATTCAACTCCACTTCTATGCATCAGTAAACTCAACTTCCCCAATTACCCCTCTCTGCAAGCCAGCCTTCTGCACAAAAGTTTTAGTTGATCCATGGGTTAGGAAATCCATTACTCTGTTCCATGCTCTGGCTCCTGGTTCTGCTCCTGCTCCTCTGATGTTAGAGCTGTCTTCTGGATCCAGGAGGTTCACTGTGCAAGGATCTAAGGTTCAGCGGACACACTCTATTCCTGACTGTTGCTGGTAATCAGATGCCCCCTCCAATTTCTCACGGGGCTTATTTTATACACAACAGGATAGCACTATAGGAAGCCTGGTCATAATTACTCATAGGTGAATTCTATCAGTATCTTCCCCTACCATCTTACCACATCCATGCAGGGAAGGGTCATTGTGTGGAGTTGTAGGCTTTGGCTAGAAACACCACATTAAATAATTCATTGCCCTTTCAACTACATGTCAGAACCAACTGGACAGCACCTGACAGCAATTTTTCTTGTTTTGTTTTTCCCTTATACTTAAATGAGTAAATCAGAAGCAGTGTTTGTTCTTCACATGGCCTCCTTTGCTCACTGGTCATTCATAGTAAGCTTCCATTCTTTAAAAACAAAGTAGCAGTGACAGAATTCATCTGAAATAATACTAAATTTTATCAGATATTAAAGGGAAAATGTGTCTGTGCCTGTATATATGATGGAACTTAAAAATGTGTGGGAAAATGGAATTACAAGACAAAGGAGATTTTCCATTAACAAGCTCCCTCACTTAAGAAAAGTCTAGAACAGCGATTCTCAACCCGTGGGTCGCAACCCCTTTGGGGGTGGAAAGACTCTTTCACAGGGGTCACCCAATTCATAACAGTAGCAAAATTACAGTGATGAAGTAGCAATGAAAACAATTTTATGGTTGGGGGAGTCACCATAATTTGAGGAACTGTATTAAAGGGTCACGAATTAGGAAGGTTGAGGACCACTGGTCTAGACTTTGGAATCAAAATAAAGAAAACCAAACAAAATATACTACAGACCATGTATGCAAAGAGATATATTTGTAGAAGAGTATAACTCCATCCTAAAGTAACAAACTTATAAAACGTAATATTCATGCCATTTGTTTGTTTGTAAGCAGCAAAATTACAAACTACAAGGCTCACTCATCTCATTTCTTCTGCAAACCTTGAATTTCATTTATATCATGTAAGTCTCTCAAAAGAAGTTTCCAAGAAAACATGTTCTTTAGAAATAATCTATGCTTAAAATTATAAGAATTAGATAGCTATGTGATTGATGCAAAGGAATGCTCTACCATGATTACGTATTATTTGGGGATAGAAATAGTTAATATTTTTTGTTATAACAGTTGAAAATAGGATTATCACTTTCTTGTGCCTTTCCATTTCATTTTCTTTCCTGCTGCCTAATTTTTAAGAACCTGTGTATTTCAGTAAAAACTCAACAATAATCCAAAGGGAAGAGAAAATGCTAAACTTCAGTATACAGTACTTAATTATCCTACCATTAAGCACAAAACAACAGTTCTTGGAATAAATGATAATTTTAAAATATTAGCCTTTTAAAAATTCTTCTCTTCAAACCACTTTACTTTCCTATCTGTAACCACATTCTAAACTCAAAAACCATTCAGAAAGGAGCAGACTCAATCTATAATGTGGGCCACCATATGACTGAAGTGTAAGTAGTTATAAAATGAAAAGCCAAAGAATTAAGACTATGACCCTTCCTTCTATAGCTCTCAGAAAAAGACTATCTTTTCAGAAGTTTGCTTTCCTTGAACTAAAGTCCTGTCCTTAATCAAACCACTGAGTCAGTTGCTCCAAGAAGTCTTTGAGGAAGCAGACTGGACATGACAGCATGCTGTGTAATGAATGACACACCCTGAGTATAGGCCTGAAGCATTAAAACAATGTCAATAAAGTTCAATATGGGAAGTTAATGAATGCAACTGTTTCAGTCCTCGCTACCCTCTCTCTAACTTCTCTTGATTGTGAAGGAAAAGCACTCAAAATCCCTTTAAAAGGAAGCTATGTTGTAAAATCATATACTCCCTCTTTTCTCACATTTTTAAACAGACTTCAAAAAGGAGAATTTTAATAAAACTATTAATCAAAACTATATGTATATAGCTAAAATTTTTAAGTACCTACTAAAATAATGTTGTTTCTTTAAATACTACTCATATATATTTAGAGTGCATAGCTCAGTACAGCTGTTCAGTACTACGCAACAATACTGCAGGGTTCAGAATCCTGATTCTGCCTTGGCACTGTTGGCTAAGTGCTGAGGGCAGTTCAAACCCCCAGCAACATTAT
This sequence comes from Tenrec ecaudatus, assembly GCF_050624435.1. Classification (NCBI taxonomy): domain Eukaryota; kingdom Metazoa; phylum Chordata; class Mammalia; order Afrosoricida; family Tenrecidae; genus Tenrec; species Tenrec ecaudatus. The sequence goes on along the minus strand of NC_134530.1, from coordinate 191,570,434 downwards.
AGGAAAAAGACAGGGTTATCTGCTCCCATAACAATGATGCAAGGGAGCTGCAGAAGCACAGGTCCCTTCTTCACCCTGGATTATGGGCTACAGTGCAAAAACCTTTTAATTGCAGGCAACAATGGGTAGCGCAGTAATTTTTTTTTCCATAAAAAGGGGGCAGTAGGACAAATAAGTTTGGAAACCTATGCTCCAAGGGTCGCTATGAGCTGAAATTGATTCTGGTGGTGGGTTTGGTGTTTTTTAAATTAATTTATTGAAATGAATGGAACCATCTTTCCACTTTTTGCAATTACTTACCATCTACAACCATATATACACACACACACACACTGTTTATCTGTGCATGTATTTCAAACTTGTCACCTCAACTAAACTATCTGAGGATAAGAACCATATCTTATCCTTCTAGCATGAAATAGTGCAAGTTAAAAACACAAGCTCTATTTATCAACAAAGTGAATGAGTTCAGCTTCCACCTTCTTCTCTGCCCTATCTAGAGTTGCTATGAGTCAGAAACAAATAAATCAGCAGTTCTCAACCTGTAGGTCGCGACCCTTTCGGGGGTCAAACGACCCTTTCACAGGGGTTGCCTAAGACTATCAGAAAACACATAAATATTTCACAATATATAATTACATATTGTTTGATTAATCACTATGCTTTAATTATGTTCCATTTGTAAAAATGAAAATATATCCTGCATATCAGATACTTACATTACGATTCATAACGGTAGCAAAATTACAATTATGAAGAAGCAATGAAATCATTTTATGGTTGGGGGGGGGTCACCACAACATGCGGAACTGTATTAAAGGGCTGTGGCATTAGGAAGGGTGAGAACCACTGAACTAGATGGTAGTAAGTTTGAATTTACTTAAAACATTAACATTAAAAAAAAAAAGACTAACCAAAAACACAGCCTCTGGAACCATATCACCTGGGTTGAAATCTAAGCTCCACTATCAATGTTGAAACCTTGACCTCTCTATTTACTCTCCCTAAGCTTCAGTCCCAGTGACATAGTAGGTCATCTATCTACCTCTATAGCAAGTTACAGTCTCAGAAACCACCAGGGCTGTTCTACCCTATCTTATAAGGTCGCTCTGAGTCAAAATTGACTCAATGGCAGTGAATTTGGTTTCTGGTTTATGCCTCAAGTTTTAAAATCTGCAAAATGGAGATAATTAGCATGTATCTATTATAATGAGTAATAAATTCTGAGTGCCTAGAAAAATATCTGGTTTATAATAAGCACTGTAAATATTAATTATAATGATGTGCACTTCCTACAATAACTAGCACGGAGTCTTGCTCGTTTAGTAGACGTCCACGTTATCTGCCAATAGGATTAACAAATGTACAACTGTGGCAATATTACAATTTCACTCATCCCCACATTCGAACACTCTCTAATTCAAGAATGCCTTCTCCAAACAATCTGAAATATGCTCTCCTTGATTAGTAAGGAGTCTAAAATAAAACATCCCCACTATTCAATCTAGGGTTAGCTCACTCTTCATATATAGTTTTTGAAAGCAAATTATTGTGACCCAAAATGTTTTTTAATATCTTTATTTCTGTAGTGGGTGTTCCAAGGTGAGTAGATTCTCATGGCAGCTCCATGTGGGTAGAGCAGAACTGCTCCATCAGATTTTCAAGGTTGTGACCTTTCAAGAAAGATCAGCAGGCATGTTTTCCACAGCCTCTCTGGATGGTTTGAACTGCCAACCTGTCAGCAAGTAATCCAGTGAACCATTTTCACTACCCAGGGACTTCCAGGAGACTGCAGCCCAATCCAATGCCTTTGTGGCTCCAATTCACACAATCATATAGGTTTTAAGACCTTAAACTCATGGGATGTTTGCCTAGAATGAATGGCATAGCAAAGCTCTGCACTAGAGGTGGGAGGGAGGTGAGAAAGCATTTGTTTGGTAATAGAACTAGGGTCACAGCTTTCTGGAACTGGTGACTAAGAAGATGCTACCAGGGAAGAGGATGCAGATGTGGATGTTGGGAGAGTTTGAGGAGGAGGAATTGGAAAATAACTACTAAATCACAGAACAAATCCTTCATTTGTTTATTCGGCATCTGTTCTACAGTTCCAGCTACTAAGTGTGAGAAGACAGAAAACATTGGCCAGTTCAATTTTACACTAGTTAGAAGATCGCTTTTTAAACTATAAGGACATTTACTACATTTACTGTCTCTGGAAGAATCATTTAATTTTAAAAGCAAAAAATATGTATTTTGAAGACATTTTTATGTCAAAAATTTAATTACTATAATTAACTTAAACATTTCTGCCTCTATAGTAGGTATTCTTAGGAAAAGTAAGGCAAACAGCTGACCATTTCATTTCATAACACATTTTTAATTTATTATTTTGCTGCACAGAGAATAAGAGAGAGAAGTATGTTTCTGGCATTTCAGCTAAATTGAACCCACAGTAAATCCTGAGCACTAAAGTGAAGAATTGTTATCAGGAAAGGAATAGCTTTTTTGGGAACTGTGATGGTCTCATCTAGGTTGTAACACACACACATACACACATTTACACACACATTTCTGTCAAGTCAATTCTAACGAGGGAACCCCCATGTTAGAGAGTAGAATTGATCTTCTTGGCTATAATCTTTATGGAAGCACATTGTCAGGCCTTTCTTCAGCACTGCAGCTGGGTTGCTCCAAACTTAATAACCTTTAGGACCCAAAGTTCAGGTACATAATCAAATGAAAAGCATTTGCACCACCCAGGAAATAGTGGTATAGTGGTTTTACATTGGTCTGCTACCTACAAGATCAGCAGTTCGAAATCACCAGTCACTCCAAGGGAGAAATACAGGGTTTCTACTCCTATGAAGAGCTAAGAGGGACAGTTGTACCCTGTCCTATAGGGCTGCTATGAGTTGGCATCAATAAGATGGCAGTGAGTTTTTGAGATTCAAAACCAAGCCCTAGAAAGGATTTCTATCTTTCTCTCAAAGAGCAGCTGGTAGATTTGAACTCCTGAACTTTTAGTTAGCAGTCCAATATCTGACAGCACCCTTATGTGTTCAAGCACCACTCTAGATGTTGCTGCAATTATGTGGTTAACATCTACAATCAGTTGGCCTCATGTAAAAGAGATTACTCTCAATAATATAGCAAAATGAAGTTTCCATGAGAAAAAGTTTTACCTCAAAACTGGAATGTTTCCAATCTACCAGACTGCTCCACAAGAGCACAACCCAGGAGAAGTTACAGGTTGTGCTGCTAACCTCAAGGTCAGCAGTTCAAATCCACAAGTTGCTCCTCAGGAGAAAGATGGGAGTTTTCAACTCTGGTTAAGAGTTACAAACTCACAGGGGAAGCTTTCCGCTGCCTTATAGGGTCACCAAGTTGAACTCAGAGGAAGCTTTCCTCTGCCCTATAAGGTCACCAAGTTGAACTCACAGAGGAAGCTTTCCGCTGCCCTATAGGGTCACCAAGTTGGACTCAACTCAATGGCAGTAAGTTCAAGAGTTGTAACTACAGCCAGTCAATCCTCTCATTGCAGTATCCCTAACATTTGGGATGGGAACCCTTAACGTTTCAAAGGACACAGTTTAAGGAGAACATGCAGAAGTGACCCTCAAAGTGAGTGTGTAGTTCTGAAGAGGTTTACTCAAGGTTTGTTGGGTAATTCTGGAGCCCTGGTGGTACAGTGGTTAAGCTTTGGGCTGCAATCCACAAAGTTCACAGTTTGAAACTACCAGCCAGCTCCATGTGAGAAAGAGAAAGCTTTCTACTCCCTTAAACAGTGACAAGTTCTGAAACCCACAGAGGTCCTTCTACCCTGTCCTACAGTGTTGCTATGAGTCAGCATTGACTCAATGGCAGTGAGTGTTGAAGAGTGAGACTGCTCTACAAATTTCAGACTCAGGACTGCAGCATCCACTCCTGCCTGCATTTCAATTGGTCCTACATATCTGTTTGTGCTAGGTCTCTCCAGGCAAAGCAAAACCATCAAACAAAAAACTTTCACAGGTCCTGGAACCATACCACTTGAGCTCAAACCCAAGTGTTGCAACTGTTACTTTATTACTCTCCCTCTCCCTAAGCCTCAACTTATGGACTGAGACAGCGACTTAGAAAGCAAGTTAGCCAGGCCAGACTCAGAAAGAACTTTCCACCCTATGTGAACCCACCCGAAACTTGTCTCAAGATGCTGAGCCAGCAAATGTCAAGACAAAATAAAATTGATATTGGTATACTCTAACAAATGTAAAATCTCTGATTTTAAATGCCTTCTGTTCCTATTTAATAAAATCATCTCTACCTTGCAATGCAAAAACAAACCAGTAAGCATTAGGTAAAGCCCACATTACTAACTCTGGCTGAACATAAAACTGAAATTACAGCAGTTAGCTGCTGTTTTATACATCCATAAAAAACTTTGAGATGTCGATTTTTCTACAATATTTAAAAGAAAAGCTGATGAGAAACCTTGCCTAGTTATTAGATTTCAAAATGACCCTGGGAATTAGCATGTATTCCATATTGCATAGGAAGAGACACTACCCTAAGAGGGGAAAATAAACTAGTAAAAAATTTTAATAAGGCAGTAAGAATTGACTTCTATTAACTCAACCAATCAGACACTTTCCCCCACAAACATATTTTTCTAATCTAAAATGTGGTGTACTTACTAAATATACAATGCCTGAGGAATTGTCTAAAATACCACATACCCACTAAGAAGGAACTATGTTAAAAGGAAGTATTTTGGGTGGCCAGAAATTCCTTATCATACTTCTAATGAATGTCTATGATTCTGCTTCCTCAGGATTTTTTATGACTGATGATTAGCAAGGATCTAGTAAATTGTTTCTCAAAAACTGAGACCAAGCATTCTCTAAAACAAACTTCTGATCTCTGCAGCACTTCCCTAATACTGAATTAACATGGTGCAGAATTAATAAGACAAGCTTATGAGAAAGGAAATTCTACAACTAGAAATATTTTCACTTTTAAAACAGACTCAACAAACTTGAATAAAGCTGATTAAAAACTTATTTTAGCAAAAGGTCAAATCAGAGGACAGAAGCTGGTCATAAATTCAACAGAGGGGGATCCTGAGCGGTGTGTTCATAAGTTTCCATACACAAAGTATAAACATGTTTTCTTCTTAAAAATCCTGCCCAAATTGTTAAAATAAAAGTTACATTTAATCATAACACCTTTACAAAACCAACAATCTACTAAAAGAATAAGCCCACAGTAACATCGCCACAATTGACCTAAATAAACACAAAAGCATTTGCCTTGTCCACTAAACCAAGTCTTCTTACAAACTCTTATTTACAGATCCTGATTTACTTGGTTCATAAACCAAGTTATATTTTAGAACACTTATTTCTCTAAGGCAGGGTTTCTCATCCTAGGCACTATTAGCATTTGATGTTGCTAGGTACCATTGAGTCGGTTCAAACTCATAGCCACCCTATGAACAACACTGAGGCTAAATAATCACTTTGGTATGGAGGGCTATCCTGTCCTAAGCACTGTGGTAGGTTTAGACCCACTGCCGCAGTGGTGACATCACAAATGTCTACCAACACTGCCAAACATCTTCTGGGGACTGAACCAACCCCTGGTTGAGAATAAGAACTATGGCTTTCTTTATGTCTACTTATTTTTCATTTCAAATTAGAACACTTATTGAATGTCTACTGGGTATATATGAATGGCTAGCTCATTTTTTTTGTTTCTCTCCAGGAGTGACATTCCAAAATATCTACACCACCAAACCCCACATCCACCAACCCTAGTGGTTATACCAGATGTGTCTACAAACATTGCCAAATGTCTTCTGGGACCTAAAGTGGCCCCGATTGAGAACCATATCTCTAAGGACTGAACATTATTAGGAGGACTCCAGACTCTCACCTATTCTCTCATATGTAACAAATATTAACCACCCTTCCTGCTAGGGGTTTCAAGTTTTATATGCAAGGGTTTAGTCACCAGAAAATGCTGCAGAAACACCCATGAGGGTGACAGGGAGGATAAGTAGAGCTGGATACTCCCCTTAACCAGAGACACTCCACTTTCAATTCTGGCTGACATTTCCTTTGGGGAGGTTAAAAAAAAATAGTTCAAAAACCCTGACCTAGAAAGACATTTCATAATACCAAATTGCATTCAGCATTAAATAAGAAATCTCACACTTTTTCTTTTCTCTTTTTAATGAAGGCGATTAGAAGGAAAATCGACATCTGGAGAACACGAAAGAGCACTCACAGATAGTGAAGCAGAGGTCAGAGGCCACAGTAAATGTGTAGCTTTATCTCTAGTTCTCTAGCCCTATGAGAACTTAAATTAGGTTTTTAAAACTCTGTCATGTTCTGCTCTGCTTAAGTACACATCAGCTGCCCATATGTCCAAATTTCACTGTCAGGAAGAACAAATCACTGAAATTAACCCTGTGCCTTAGAATGATAGCTTTGTTTTAAAGTTCTAAGATTCATTTGATTCTTGAATTAAAAATGATGTTATCCATCCTCTCTCCTACCTTCAAAAATCTCCTAATTAACAAACTTCAATAGGAGAGCAATGAGTCTAACATGTTGATCTCCTATATCAAGAGATCTCAAGTGTTTATGTGAATCTAAATTACCTGGGTGCTTGTTCAAATGCAATTCTTAGGAACCTCTTGCATTGATTGTTGAGGGGCAGGTAGGAAGGAAGATCTAGAGGTCTGCATTCTTAACAAGTATTCTAAAGGATTCTTAGGAAGACAGCTGAAGCACTCATTGTGAGTAACACTGGTTACCACACTGGAAACCTTCTGTTAGCTGCCAGTGAGTGAGCCCCATGGCAACCCCATGAACAAAATATTACGGAGTTCTGCCCCTTGTCCAGTACTGTACCATCTTCAAGAGATCATGCTCAGCTCGTGTAGTCCATATGGTTTTCATTGACTGTGTACAGAAGTAGAATGCTATGCCTTTTTATCTAGTCCATCTTGATCTGGAAATTCCACCAAAACCTATTCACAATCATAGCAACACACATACCTCCGCTGGTGCATGCATCTGAAAGCCATCTACTAGAAACAAAGATATAATGAAATTCTAGCACACTCTATCCACAAATTATACCACACTCAGGATGATCACTAGCTTCTAGTCAATTTATCTAGAATCTAGAAGTAAATTTTAAATACTCTACAACTAAGATGGTACACAGTAGTGTTTGTGCAAAGAAAGTAAGTAATACAAAATCATTTCATGATGAAGAGTTAGACCATAAAGTCTGGTAAATCTACATTATTGATCTTTCCTTTATATAAAAAAACTATGCTTACCCCAAATATAATTTTGTATAAGATTTTTTTAAGACTTTTCTGATTCTGAAAAGCCTGGCTCTTTATGAACAACTTCTGATGTGCCACAAAAAATACTTTCTTCTACCTAACAACAAGGTCATATATCATTAGTCTTTTTGCTTCATTTTCTTCCTGGGCACACACTGAGAAGGCATGCTAAGGATGCAAAGAGATAAATGCATTCTGTGTCATTTGTGACATCCAAACATCATTACTGCATTCCACAATGGTCTTCTCAAGACCTGAAAATATTATTTAAGCAAATGGCCGTGTCAATTTCACCTCCATTTTCACTTAAGCATTAGTTGAAGCAGAAAGCATCATTTTCTTTTTGACTTCATGTGCATCATAAAAGTATTCATTTTTTCAACTCTGATGCTGACTTTATAAAGACAGATGATCAAAACCATACTTGTCTATTATTTTCTTATACCAGACAAAAATAGGATTGCTGATAATGCGAATGTTTACACACTTCACCTAACATTTCAGATCTATTCAGTGAAATATCTCCCATAGCCAAGGCTAGGAGACCACAGTAGCTGGGTTTGTTTATTTGTTTTTAGCCATAAGACGACTGGGGGTGGGGTGGGTGATGTCTTTTATCTTTAAGGTACAGCCATATCACAAATAAAAACAAGGCAGTTCAAACCAGTGTCTGAGTCCAGAGGCAAGCTAACTGTTTAAATGAAGACTGTCTATAGCCAAAAACTTCCAAAGAAGCCCAGAAATTTGGGAAATTAAAAAAAAGTTTCAGAAAGATTAAAACCCAAAATGAGCTGAGGTCAGTGAAAAATGTTAAATAAAAACAGGAGGGGTGTTCTTTGTTTATTCTTGTTCTTGTTTCAAGCTGTGTAAAGAAAACATAAAAAAGCAGAGTGAGGGTCAGGAAAGAGTGTGGTGACAGCAAATGGGAAAGCAGAGCTACTCAATTCCTATTAGTAGAAAGTTGATTAAACACTGCATGCTGAGTCTCTAACTGAGCAAATCACCAGTATTTAAAGTTTCAGTTTCTTCATCTTTCAATTTCACAAAACTGCTATAAGGAATAGAAAGGAAAATGCCTGTCCAATAGCTACTTACATGTAAATTTTAATCCCATAGGAATAAATTCAAATTTAAATAGAATATTAAGAAAAAAATCAGAACATAGTAAGCATCATTAATGTGAAAGAATTAATTATACACATAAAAAAGATTGAAAAAAAAAAAAAAGATTGAAATAGTTGTTTTTTGTTATATATACTTGACCACAATGCAAAAAGTGAAATAAAAAGGAATCTGAAACAAGAGGTAACAATTTACTCATTAACACCTCTGAAAATAATCTTATAAAATACAGTTTATTTGTCTTCAAAGAGAAGTGAGGGATAGGCTTCAGAAACTAGATAAGTAAGATGCCACTCACCTACAAAAAATGTTTTATGAAACAGGTTACTTGTGAAAACTTGTGGGAAAGGAGATGATTGCGATCCCAACTAATTTTCTAAAACAAATGAGCAAGGAACTAGAATATCATAGTCCAAATCCTAATTGAGCTTTTTTTTCGGGGGGGGGGGGGTGTAAGGTCTTGTTATTTAATTTACTCGAGGAGGTACAGTATTTTTATTTTTTTAAATAAATCTATTAAAAAATGGAGTTGACCAGCTGGTTAGGAGCCAAATTTAGGACTTTTTACGTGAAAACACCCCTGTAAAATGCTTTAAACAGAATGAGTTGAGTCCAGTTCATCTGTGAAACTAGATCTGATTGAGATAGTTACTCAGTAGAGTCATTTAAAAAAACTACTATTTACAACAGTATCGTTTACTTTGTTAGTTTACTAGAGAAAGTTAAAAAAGAGTATTTTGATCTTTATAAAGTAATCTCATTCCCAGGACTGCAAAAGTACTCTTCAATACATGGCATGTTGTTGTCATAGGTCATCAAGTCTATTCCAAACTACAGTGATTTTCTAAGACAGGATAGGATTTCCTCGGCTGTAATCTTTTGCAAAGGAAAGAGGAGGCTTTCTACTCCAATAAGGAGTTACAGTCTTAGAACCCATAAGGGCAGTTCCACCCTGTCCTAGAGGGTGGCTTGGAGCTGGCATCGATTTGATGGTAGTGTGCATGACTTTTGTTTTTGGTGTGGGGTTTTTTTGTTTGTTTGTTTTTATGCTTTGGTCAAATGAGCCTCAGGGTGCTAAGCGTTAAGTACTGGGCTGCTAACCACAAGGTCAGAGGTTCTAAAACCCATCAGCCACTCCATAGAAGAAAGAGGTGTCTGCTTCCATAAAGATCTACAACCTCAGGAACCTACACAGGGTCTCTATGTGTCTGAATTGACTGAAAGGCAGTGGGTTTTGGAGTTTGGTGTGTTTATTAGTTCAAGGATGCCTAGTAATAAACAGTCAGCTGCTAACCAATAGTGTGGTGATTTAAACCCACCCAGGAGCTCCTCAGGAGAAAAGACATAACCATCTATAAAGCTATAGCCAAGAAAACCCTATGAAACAACTTTTCTGTGTCACGTAGATTCCCAATGAGTTAAAATTAACTCAGTGGGACCTAACAGCAACAATAACGCTAAGTTGATCAATTTCAGACAATTGAATTAAATCAGAAATTAATAACCTATTTTTGTTAAAGACATTTTGAGAATAGTTATTCACATTTAATAGTTGTTCATTTTTTTAAAAGAATGCTTAGTAATGTTAATGGTGGAAATAAAGAAATCATGAAAGATATTACTACTATTACATTACTCTAGTGATTTCTTCTTGCATGTAGTACATTAATATATACAGGAGTTTTAATTAACTAAATTATAAAGTCCCTTATGAAATTCACACCTCCTCAAGGCCATAGTGTGACGTATTCACTAAGAACAGTTATTGTTGAGTTATGAAACTGCTAAGATAAAGGCATCACTAAAAAGTTTTCTCGATATATACATAAAACAAAATACAAGTTAGGTAATAAAAAAAAAAAGCTTCCTTGCAGAAATGTAAGCAAAGTTTACTCAAAATTTAGAGAAGAGAGAGGTTATCCAGTCATGGAGATAACTGGGCAAAGAAACATCAAGAAAGATTTCAAGAATGAAGTCATTATGGCGCTTGTTTCTACAGGATAAATAGAATTTTGTATCATCCCAAAAAAATGTACATTTCACAAGGAAAATAACTCTCATCTCAGTAAATGGTATCAAAACTCCTCCAATCTCACATACCATTAAGTTCGAAGTCACCCTCAACACGTCTCCTTCCAAGTCAGTGCCCCTAAATTTAATCCCTCATCAATTCTTACCTAATTTCCCCATTAAGTATCTCTCAATTCGGTTCTCTGCTTTCTTCTCTACCACCACTTCTGTAGCCCAAGTTGTCATCGTCTGCCCAAATGACAATAGCTTTCTGACTGGCCACCTACTCTACACATCAACCTACTTTCTGCACTGCAGCCAGGGCAGTCAGATACCAAACTTCACCTCCCAGACCCAAATCCTTGACATGGCTGACTCTCTGACCTCATCTTATACTTTAATGTCCCCTCATTATCTGCACTTCCGCCACTCAGGCCTGTATTTAAAGTGCTTCCAATGCCCTTTTTAACACTTCAGTCTCTCCATCTAGAATGCTCACCAATTCCTATCCTCATTTAATTAATTCCAATTCATCCTTTCACTCTTGGTACAAGGGGTACTTCCTCAAGAAAGTCTTCCCCTTAGTGAACATATGTTCTCTTCTGTCAAACTATCTATGGGAAACCAGCAAATATAGCAAGCATCACTGCACTCCCTACCTGCACTAAAACATATATGACCAAATGCAGTTACCTGCTTCAGTTCCCCTCTGCACCCTCAACTTCCCTGTGTACACAGGAAAATCAAAAAACTCTGCTACTAGGGTTCCAGTTCATATACACATGGGCTTGTTCCAAACAAAACATGTTTACAGATGTCTCCACACTCAGTGAATGGCCACAGACAAATCCTCTCAGTAATATACTTGTCTTAGTCTCATTAGGTCGTCAAAACCGTGGCCTCCAAGGGGATCTAAGAGGCTAGCTACATTCAAAGCAGAAAAATCAGTTCAGAAAGTTATAGCTGTTTTTTGGTTTGGGGAGTGGGGATTTGAAACTCCAAAGGGATAGTCTTGACTTTCTCACAGGACACAGGATGATCATGGAGGTTTATGAAAAAGTTTTCATAAACGTGAATACTATACAGGTGAAAAAAAGGCTTGTGCCGACAAACTGGTTTTCCAGCAGGACTATGTACCCGCTCATTCGCCTGTAATACCCAGGCCATTCTACCTAATTTGGGCTGGGAAACCTTGCCTCACAGTCCACAACCCTAAGCTTGTCTCTTCAGACTTCATTTTGTTCCTCAAATTCAACGACCACTAAAAAAAAAACACAATTTGAGTTTCTAAAGGAAGTCAAAGCTGACATTTTGACACAGTGTTAATCGAAGAATGTAAAATTCTTCAGGGAAGTGTCAGAGAGAGAAAAACATCATTTAGAAGAGTGCAAACCTACATAAAAGATATGAAAGAAACAATCGCTTCACAATTAGGTATTTCTGTTTAATAAAGCTTTTTATATTTAACACAAGTATTATTTGATTTACCCTCTTATTTAGCAAATTATGTTTTAAGGTTGTTGGGTTTTATGTAATATATAACTAGTATGACTTAGTAGTTTAATTGCCTGTTCATACAATACAGCACTTTCAAAATAGAAAACAAATGTTTCAGTGGAGTTCTGAGATCAGGTAAGCATTTCCAATGATACATTTCCATTCCACCATTAATAGAAAGAGATATGCTATAAAATTTTTAATCTATAACGTATCAAGGGTTCATGAGGGAGGGGGAGCGGGGAGAGAGGAGAAAAAAATGAGGAGCTGATACCAAGAGCTTAAGTAGAAAGCAAATATTTTGAGAATGATTAGGGCAACAAATGTAGAAATGTGCTTGACATACAATGGATGGATGGATGGATTGTGATAAGAGTTGTATGTGTCCCCAATAAAATGATGTAATAAAAAAAATCTACATATAACCCCCTCCCTGGGGGACGGACAACAGAAAAGTAGGTGAAGAGAGACGTTGCACAGTGTAAGACCAGACAAAATAATAATAATTTATAAATTATCAAGGGTTTGTGAGGGGGGAAATGAGGAGCTGATACCAAGGGCTCAAGTAGAAAGCAAATGTTTTGAGAATGATGAGGGCAACAAATGTACTTGACCCAATGGATGGATGTATAGATTGTGATAAGAGTTGTACAAGCCCCCAATAAAATGATTTTTTTTTTAATTTGTAGTCTGGGCAGGTCAATGAATAAGCAATTGTCGACCATTCATAAAATGGAATATTACTAAGCAACATGGGGAAATTCATGTTGGGTACATGCAACTGCAAGATCGGTAGCAGTTCAGTGACAGAATTTTCTCCTACCATGTAGGAGACTCAGGTTTTATTTCCAGCCAATGCACCTTATACACAGTTACCACCATCTATCGATGCTGCTCTGATAAGCATGATTCAGCAGAGCTTCCAGATTCAAACAGACAGACAAAAGCCAAACATAGCCAGTTAAAATCCCATGGATCACATCAGTCTGATCCCATTGTACCTGGGGTCACCATAAGTCAGGAGGGCCAACTTGAGGGCAGTCAACAACACATGGCCAACAGTATGGATGAGTCTCAAAATAACTGTGCTGAGTTAAAGATGCTAGCCCAGAATTGGTAGCACTGACTCTGTAATTCCACTTATACAAAAGTCTTTAAAAATGCAAGTCAATCTCTAGAGACAGCAGATCACTGGTTGTCTTGCGCTGGGGGTGGCAAAAGAGGTGGGATGAAAGTATTGCAAAGGGCCACAAGAACAGTTTTAAAGGAAATAGATATGCTCATTTCTTAATTGTGGCAATGGCTTCATGGCTGTTTACGTATTTCAAAACAAATCAAATTATACTTCAAATGTGGTAAACATATCAATTGTTTTTTGTATGTCAATTATACCTTATTAAAGCTGTTTTTAAGAAAAAAAATCAGAATTGATCAGAATGTAATAGACTACGCCTCACATCCCACTGCTAAACTGCTCAAAGCTCAACATATTTATAAAAACCTGTAGGCCCTTTACTAGGAAATGAAGTTTCATTTCAAAAGGGGTTCACACTGTTAAACTTGTTTGAATTATGCCATAATTCTCTGGAGTCTTAAAATATAAAATCTTGGGATATGTCTAAACTAAAAACTATACACACCCTAAGTATAGCCAGGTTCAGGAGGAGCTCAGATGAAAGTAAACCAGGCCCACCAAGAGGTCTCAGTGTCCCTGAGCTTTCAGAAAAGAACAAATGAGCTCTGTAATTATCCTAAAACGTCTGCTAGATGACCAAGTTCTGATCAATCAACCTCTAGGTTGACCTTATTCTGTGAAAATGGATCCTCTTTCCTCGAACTACTGGTGCTAAATTGAAGAAGATAAGTCCTACAGTAAATAAAGCTATGCTCTAGATGAATATAACTAGCGGTTAACACTGATCTCTTAAATATTAGTGCCATAACTGACTCTATTAAAGAAAATTAATCAACCTATAAAGGCACACTTTTATTTAAAAAGTATTTTCATCATTTGCATTATTGCTAAAAATATGAATTTTAACAGCTTGCAGACTATATTTACCGTTTTTTAATTATAGAAATAGTCACAATCACCCACATACACCTTTCTCATGTTGCATGCAATTAAAACTTGAAACAACTCTATGAAGACGTTCCATAACCTCATGACATTCAAAGTTGAGCAAATGACACTATTTGTAGTTACAGTACTTACTATATAAAAACATAGGTAAACTACAGATCAAGTTCGAAAATAACAAAACATAATCTTGAATGATTTTTATCAGAAGTTAGAATGTTTTATCTCAGAGATACCAAAATAACCAATGGTTAAATGTACGGAGCAGTTGAGAGCAGACTATGTGGATTTAAACATAAAGTTTATTTTTGTAAACTTGGTCAATTTCCTTTACAACTCTTCCAATTCCTCATCGACACAGAGGGGATAATAGAGTATCTCCTTCATAAAGTAATGTTCTAGTTTATCTATAGCAGCTGTACCAGAAACACACATGGATGGCTTTAAAGAATAGAAATTTGTTTTCTCATACTGGGAGGCCAGAAGTCCAAATTCAGGGCACCGGGCCTAGACGGAGGCTTTTTCTATCAGCTCTGGGGGAAGATCCTTATTCGCAGCTTCTGTAGCTCTGACTTTGCTGGTTTTCTTGGAAATCTTCACTTGCCATCAATCTCTTTTGTATTTGCATGTCTCTGTCTAGGTTGCCCCTTAATACTCAGCAGTACATAGGTTTAGAATCCAGTATGCACTATTACAAGGAGCCCTGGTGTCTTAATGATTACATGGTAATCAGGCAAGGAGTTCAAACCCATCAGCTCAAACCACAGGGTGAGTAATTCAAACCCATAAGTGGCTCCAGGGCAAAAGATGAGGCTAACTGTTCCTGTACAGTCTCAGAATCACAAAAGAAGCAAGTTTACTCTGTCCTATAGGGGCACTATGACTCAGAACTAACTCAAGGCAGTGAGTTGAGTTGTTTATACACTAATATATCACTAATAACAAAAATTTTATTATCAAATAAAATTATATCTACAGGTATAGGAATAGAAATTAGTCTTCAAAGAGTTTGGAAGAAAACAATTTGAATCCGTAACAGGTAGATACAGGTTTAAATAACTTAATGGACATAAAGCACTTAACATTACGCTGAGTTCAAACACCCCAAAAGTTTTATCATCTTGTTATCATTAAGCTGGTGACAAGTCACTGATATTACAGAGTGAACGGTAATATGTAGGATTATCAGACTATGACCAATAAATTAATAAATACCAATTACTAATAATTAATATGAGAATATTTTATTTAATCTGTTTATCAGACTCATTTTTATTCCTGCAGCTGACCAATGAAAAGCTCACCATCAATTCCTACATGACGCTGAAAGAGGCAGAGAGGCTAGGAAAAGATAATGCTAAGATAACTTCTTACTGTTCTGAGCTGCTATCAAGTCAACCTCCAGCTCGTGGTGACTATAAGCACAATGGGATCGGACAGCCTGATCATCATGTTTTCATTAACTTCTTATTTTATCTTAGCTCCCCTGGATCTTGTTCAGCATCATAGGAGCATGAACACCCTCAATGACACATTAGCAGTGGCTTTGCTGAAGAACACTGGCCAGGAATAAAATCTTGATCTCTAGCAAGAAAGGGAAAAATTCTACCACTGAATTACTGCTGCACCCCCAAAAAGCATGAGTACTGTATATACTAGAGGACCCAAATATCCAACGAGGCACCTAATTTTACCACAAAAACTGCATTAAAAATGTGTTTTGAAAATCTGCTTAAACATACTGCCAAGGAGAAGGGAACCAGTGGAGAGGTCTGAAGGGTCAGCCCCAATCCCAACAAGTGGAAACCTGCCCCTCCCCCCAGAAGAATTTATTTCAGAGGACAGCACTGAAGCTACAGCTCAGGGAGAGCTACAGCTCAGGTCTGATCGAGCACACAGGAGCAAATGAAGGGGAAGGAAGAGAGATTGGAGCACATCCTGGCCCACCAACCCTTGAGGATGATATTCCCGCTCAGAGCAGCCAATCAACAGAGAATACCATATGGCCGGCCCCACTGCCAGACACGACATCCCTCACCGACCCATAGCCCTACAGGGGACAACACTGGCGGCAAAGTGTGGGAATTATGTCTGATCTGATCCCACCACACAAAGGCAAAACACTAAGGGCGTGCAACAGAACAGCAAGGGGAACAGAGCAACAAAGTCCCCAGGGAATTCCAAAAATAGACTTTGAGGCCAGGGTGTGGCACCCCATCAGACTCAACTGGAAAACACTCCTAAAAGTCAACCAACAATCCTTGAACTAACTACAGGCTTTTCTTTTTTGTTGTCATTGGTTTTTTATTGTCATTGGCTTTTTGTTTTTGATGATGTTTTGTTTTATTTTGTTGCTTTGTTTTGCTCTGTCTTGTTTTTCTGCATGTCATAATCTCTACAGGTTTGTCTAAATAAGATAGGCTCCATGAACAATCTGGAGCAGAAAAGAACAGCTCGAAGGTTGGGAGGCAGGGAGGGGAGGGGGAACATGGGAGAGGGGGAGTGCGGGGAAAGGAAGTGGTGTTAACAAACCCAGGGACAAGGGAACAACAAGTGATCCAAATTGGTGGTGAGGAGGGTATAGGAGGCCTGCTAGGGCGTGACCAAAGGTCACATAAAAGAGAGGAATTACTGAAACCCAAATGAAAGCTGAGCATGATGGTAGGACAAGAGGAAAGTAAAAGGAAATAGAGGAAAGAACTAGAAGGCAAAGGGCATTTATAGAGGTCTAAATACAGGAATGTACATATGTAAATATATTTATATATGACAATGGAGAAATAGATCTATGGGCATATATTTAGAGGTTTAGTATTAAGGTAGCAGATGGACATTGGGCCTCGGCTCAAGTACTCCCTCAATGCAAGAATACTTTGTTCTATTAAACTGGCATTCCAGGATGCTCAACTTCCCAACAGATTGCTGAAGACAAGGTGGGTGCATAAGCAAATGTGGTGAAGAAAGCTGATGGAGCCTGGCTATCAAAAGATATTGCATCTGAGATCTTAAAAGCTTGAAGGTAAACAAGCAGCCATCTAGCTCAGAAGCAACAAAGCCCACATGGAAGAAGCACACCCGTCTGTGTGATCACGAGGTGTGGAAGGGATCAGGTATCAGGCATCAAAGAGCAAAAAATCAAATCATTGTGAATGAGGAAGAGTGCAGATTTGGGACCCAAGACTGAACATCCCATTAAAGAAGGACCTTGGGGAGGAGACGAGCCATTCAGGGTGCAGTGCAGAAAAGATGAAACATACAACTTTCCTCTAGTTCCTAAATGCTTCCTTCCCCTACCTGTCCCCCTCCAGCCCCCCACTATCATGACCCCAATTCTACCTTACAGATCTGGCTAAACCAGAGCATGTATACTGGTATAGATAGAAACTGGAAACACCGGAAATCCAGGACAGATAATCCTTTCAGGACCCGTGCTGAGAGTGGCAATACTATGAGGGTTGAGGGAGAGTGGGGTGGAAAGGGGGAAACAATTACAAGGATCTACAGTGGGTGAAGGAAGTGGGTAAGATATGACAAAATAATAATTTATAAATTATCAAGGGTTTATGAAGGAGGGGGAGAGGGGAGGGAGGGGGAAAATGAGAAGCTGATACCAAGGGCTCAAGCTGAAAGCAAATATTTTGAGAATGATGATGGCAACAAATATAAAAATGGACTTGACACAATATGGATTGTCAGTTGTACAAGCCCCCAATAAAATGATTTTAAGAAAAACAAAACCTAGGCTTATACTCGAGTATATACGGTATGTTACTTTAAACAGCCTATGATTTATTTTAATACAAATATGTTAAACTAAAAGCAGTAACTGTAAACTTTGGAGCATGGGTATTCACGCACTCACTACCATCAAGTCAATTCTGACTCATAGAGATCCGGTAAGAGAGTAGAACTGTCCTGTGGGATTTGGGAGCAAACAGCCTTATCTTTCTCCCATGGCGCAGCTGGTACTTTCAAACTGCTAACCTTGCAGTTAGCAGCCCAACTCATAACGCACCCAGGCTCCTCAGATCAAGAGTACTCTTCTCCTAAAAAGTACTAAAATAAGACTCATTGATAATCTTATTTCAATAAGAATATTTTAAGAGACACTTTTTCATGACCAATGACTTGCCTGAAATAAAGTAAATGGGCTACTCATACTTCATAAATGTATTGAAAGGAAATAAAAGCAACCTTAGCAAAACATGTTTTTATATTATACATTCACAGAAAAAGGATTAGGTATAAGGCATCACCAAAAAAAAATCTTACCATAGTGAATGAAAGGGGAAGTGCAGAGTGGAGACCTAAAGCCCATTTGTTGGCCATTGGAGATCCCCTCACAGAGGGGTCTAGAGGAGGAGATTAGTCAGGGTGCGACGTGGCACCGATGAAGAATACAGCTTTCGTCCAGTTCCTAAATGCTTCCTACCCCCTAGCACCCCCCCCCACTACCATGATCCGAATTCTACCTTGCAAGTCTGGATAGGGCAGAGGTTGTACACTAGTGCAGATAGGAGTTGGAGGCACAGGGAATCCAGGGTGGATGATACTTTCAGGACCAGGGGTGTGAGGGGCGATACTGGGAGGGTAGAGGATGAGTGGGTTGGAAAGAGGGAACCAATTACAAGGATCTACATGTGACCTTCTCCCTAGGGGACGGACAACAGAAAAGGGGGTGAAGAGAGACACCGGATAGGGCAAGATATGACAAAATAATAATTTATAAATTATCAAGGGCTCATGAGGAAGGGGGGAGCGAAGAGGGAGGGGAAAAAAGAGGACCTGATGCAAAGGGTTTAAGTGGAGAGCAAATGCTTTGAAAATGATTAGGACAAAGAATGTACAGATGTGCTTTATACAACTGATATATGTATATGTATGGATTGTGATAAGAATTGTATGAGTCCCTAATAAAATGTTAAAAAAAAGAATAACATTTCTACTTATAGAGAAGTTAATATTCCTAGTCAAGCAATTAGGGAGAAAAGATGTTCTGCCAATAAACAAACAAAACTCAATGCCATTGAGACGATGATGACTCATAGCAACCCTATAGGACAGAGTAGAACTATCCCCATGAGTTTCCAAGACTGTAACTCTTTATGGGAGTAGAACACCCCGTTTGCCTCCCTCAGAACACAGATCGTGATTTCAAAATGCTGCCCTTGTGTTAGTAGCCCAACATGTAACTAGTATGCCATGAGGGCTCCTTGTTCTGCCAAGTGACATCACAAGTAAAACCTCTCTCACATGTGACCAAAAACACAACCTGTGTTAGTTCAGGTTGACTAGAGAAACAAATTCATAGGCACTCATGTGTATAAGAAAGAGCTTTATATACAAGAGGAGTTGAATATTGAGAAAACATCCCAGCCCAATCCAGATATTAGCCCATATGTCTGATACTAATCTATGAAGTCCTCTAAAGACTCATGAAACACATGCAATGATGCCGAATACAGGAAGATCACAGGCCAGTGGGTGGGAAGTCTTGTAGATCCAGCGGCGTTGTAAGCATCTCAGCACTGGCAAGGGTCTCTACATGGTTCCTCCAGCTTAGGGCACTAGCTGCATCAGGGTAGGTCCATGTGGCTTCTCCTCAGGGATGTCTTGCAGGGAGCAAGCTGAGAGAGAGACTGTCTCCCACCTCTAAGGAGGAATACCCCAAGTCCCAAAATCCTCAGGAGGCCATGCCCACACATAGACCTCAATGGCTATGACCTGATTGAAAACCTTGTCTCTACTCCTTCACTCTGAATCCTCAAATTGACACCAGATTATGTAACAACCATGCAACCTAACCCAAACTAATAGTTTCCTCCTTAAGCTGACTGGAGACTTTCTTACCTGAACCACACAAGAAATCTAATCTTATCAAATCACATCTTTCTGCTGCAGTGGAAAACACTGCATAAGATGCTATGCTTTCTTAATTGTGTTATCAAGTTAGATTCAAAATTAAGGCTTATCAAGTTTGATTTCTATAAAAAAATACACTATGACATCTTTATGAAACTAGAAAATACTAAAGGCAAAATCATCTTTTAGTTATTGAAACCTGTATTAGTAAGGCTGTATTAAAAGGAGTCCCGCAGGTGGTTAAAACACATGCTCTGCCTCAGGAAAAGAGAGCTTCATCTTTCTCCCTGGGAGCAACTGAGGTTGACAACCAGGAAGCAGGAAGAGCACAAGCTGGTGGATGCTGAGCTAAATGAATATGGGATCGAACAAATGAATCCAAGGTCAGCAGTCCGCTGATAGACCCTGGGTTTGGCAGGTGATATAACAAGAAGTTGAAAACGAGATGCAAGATCCAAATACAGCAGTAGAAACTCAGTAGCTGTGACACACTGTCAATTTATACTGAGTAGACTATAGACTGAATAAAAACTCCCTCAATTGGGCCGGTCCTAATCCCAACTACGTGGACACCTGCCCCTCCCCCAAGAAGAATTTATTTCAGAGGATGGTACTGAATCTGCAGCTCTTAGAGAGGGACATATCTGACTGGAGCACACGGGAGCAGATGAAGGGTGAGGCAGAGAGAGTGGAGCACTTCCTGGCCCACCAGGCCTTGAAGACGATGTTCCCACTCAGAGCACCCAGTCTACAGAGAAGACCACATGGCCGGTCCCACTATGAGACACGACGTCCCTCAATAGCCCATGGCCCTACAGGGGACAACCCTCAAGACACTGTGGGAATTGCACCCGAACTGATCGCACCACACTGAGGCAAAACACTAAGGGGGTGCAACAGAAGAGCAAGGGAATGGAGCAGTGAGGTCCCCAGAGAATGCCAAAGGAGGACTTTGGGGCCAGGGCATGGGGACCCAATAGACTGGACTGGAAAACACTCTTAAAGGCCAACAAACAGTCCTTGAACTAACTACAAGCTTTTCTTTCTTACTGAGTTTTGTTGTGTGTGTGTGTGTGTTTTTTTTGTCATTGGTTTGTTGTATATTGTTGCTTGGTTTTGCTATGTCTTGTTTTGTGCATGTTATTATCTCTGCAGGTCTGTCTAAATAAGATAGGCTGGATGAACAATCTGGAGGAGAAAACAACGGGACAGACAATTCTGGGGGGACATGGGAAAGGGGGAGGTGGTGGGAAAGGTAGTGGTGTTAACAAACCCAGGGACAAGGGAACAACAAGTGATCCAAATCAGTGGTGAGGAGGGTGTAGGAGGCCTGGTAGGGCATGATCAAGGGTAACCAAGATTTAGCTCATGTAACCATGAGGAATTACTGAAACCCAAATGAAGACTGAGCATGATAGTGGGACAAGAGGAAAATAAAAGGACATAGAGGAAAGAGCTATGAGGCAAAGGGCATTTATAGAGGTCTAAATACAGGCATGTACATATGTAAATATATTTATATATGAGGATGGGGAAATAGATCTATGTATATATATTTATATGTACATAGATATACTTATAGGTTTAGGTAGCAGATTGACATTGGACCTCCACTCAAGTACTCCCTCATTGCAAGAATACTTTGTTCTATTAAATTGGCATTCTATGATGCTTACCTTCCCGACACAATTACTGAAGAAAGTTGATAGTGCCCGGCTATCAAAAGATATAGCATCTGGGGTCTTAAAAGCTTAAAGGTAAATAAGGAGTCATCTAGCTCAGAAGCAACAAAGCCCACATGAGAGAAGCACACCACACTGCATGATTATGAGGTGCCAAAGGGATAAGTTATCAAGCATCAAAGAAGAAAAAAATCATATTATGTGCTCACCTCTCTAATACAAACACTGAAGACAAATGGATGCATAAGAAAATGTGGTGAAGAAAGCTGATGGTGTCTGGCTATCAAAAGATATAGCATCTGGGGTCTTAAAGGCTTGAAGGTATACAAGGGGCCATCTAGCTCAGAAGCAACAAAGCCCACATGGAAGAAGCACACCAGCTGGTGCGATCATGAGGTGTCAAAGGGATGAAGTATCAGGCATCATCAGAACAAAAAATCATATTATTGTGAATGAGGGAGGGGGTGCAGAGTAGAGACCCAAAGTGGAGTGGAGACCCAAAGCCCATTTGTAGGCCACTGGACATCCTCTTACATAAGGGTGTGATGTAGCAATGATGAAACATACAAGTTTCCTCTAGTTCTTAAATTCTTCCTCTCACCCGCAATCATGATCCCAATTCTACTTTATAAATCTGGCTAGACCAGAGGATGTACACTGGTACAAATAGGAACTGAAAACACTGGCAATCCAGGATGGATGATCCTTTCAGGACCAGTGGTGTGAGTGGCAATACTGGGAGCATGGAGGGAGAGTGGGTTAAAAATGAGAAGCCGATTACAAGGATCTACATATAACCTCTTCCCTGGGGGACGGACAACAGAAAAGTGGGTGAAGGGAGGTATTGGACAGTGCAAGATAAATGATAAAATAATAATTTGTAAATTATCAAGGGTTCATGAGGGATGGGAGAGCGGGGAGGGAGGGGAAAAATGAGAAGCTGATGTCAGGGGCTTGGGTGGAGTGTGGATGTTTTGAGAATGATGAGGGCAATGAATGTACAAATGTGCTTTACACAATTGATATATGTATAGATTGAGATAAGAGTTGTATGAGCCCTAATAAAACAATAAGAGAAAAAAAAAGACAGACAGCCTAGGAAATGCTGTAAAGCAGTTCTCCTCTGTCCACAGGGTCTCTATTTAAAAGAAAAAAATTCAACTCAACAGCAGCAGGTTTGGTTTTCTGGTTTTTCAAAGTTGTATAAGCCATCTTTCTCAAGGCCCTTTGAGACAGACTAATTACCAACCAGTTGAACAAAAGTGGCCCATATAAAAAATCAAACTCACTGTCATGGAGTTGATTCTGACCTTACAGAACAAAGTAAACTGTCAATGTGGCTTTCCAAGATTGTACCTCTACCAGAGTAGCAAGCCTCATCTTTGATGGTTTTGAACTTCTAAGCTCCAGGTATACATAACCTTCTATGCCACCAGGGTTTCTCTGCCAAAGTAGGACCCTGCATTAGAACCCCTGGAGTCTTCCCACTTAAGAACATTCTTAAATTTACTAGCATACAGGAAACTCTTCATAGTCTGGCTTAAGGAAAATATGAGGGAGGGGAGGTGTGGAATTGTGGCTATACAGCAAACTGGTATGCACAAAAGTAAATTGCAGCCCAGCAAGAGGGCGGGTTTATGCTGTCAGTCAATGTCTTGGATACAGGGCAACTTCTATCCTTTTGGACAATTACATAAAATCCACCAGTGAAAAAAATTTTGTTACAAGAATAAAAGAAAAACTCCTACTTTGAAATCAAGTTATATTACTTAGTTTTTTTCTAAATTTTCCCTTTTCTGACTTGGCAAAGCTAACGTTTTTGTTGTTTAATCATTTTATTGGGGCTCGTACAACTCTTATTACAATCCATACATGCATCCATTGTGTCAAGCACATTTGTACATTTGTTGCCATCATCATTCTCAAAACATTTGCTTTCTACTTGAGCCCTTGGTATCAGCTCCTCATTTTCCCCTCCCTCCCCACTCTCCCCTCTGTCATGAACCCTTGATATTTTATAAATTATTATTATTTTGTCATACCTTACACCATCTGACATCTCCCTTCACCCACTTCTATGTTGTCTGTCCCCCAGGGAGGAGGTTATATGTAGATTATTGTAATCAGTTCCCCCTTTCTACCCCACCTTCCCTCCACCCTCCCAGCATCATACTCTCACTACTGGTCCAGAAGGGATCATCTGTCCTGGATTCCCTGGGTTTCCAGATCCTATCTGTACTGATGTACATCCTCTGGTCTAGCCGGATTTGTAAGGTAGAACTGGGATCATGATAGTGGGGGAAGGAAGCATTTAAGAACTAGAGGAAAGTTGTATGTTTCATCGTTGCTACATCTCACCATGACTGGCTCGTCTCCTCCCCAAGACCCTGCTGTAAGGGGGATGGATGTCCAGTTGCCTACAGATGGGCTTTGGGTCCCCAATCTGCATCCCCGTCATTCACAATTATGTGATTTTTTTTTGTTTTTGGTGCCTAATACCTGAGCCAAGGCTAACTTTTTATTAAACAAATCCTAAGCAAAACAGTTAACTGATCAAGAAAAATTGGTTGATTGTCTGGTTGTCTCTTAAAATAAATTTTTTTCAGTCTTAATTTCCACTCTGACATTTTTTTCTTAGGACTTTAAATTGTTTTTTTCATTAATGTTAGTTCTTTTTGCCAGCCCTTAAATGTAACTTTGTTTGACATTATAATAAACTGCCCTCAGAAATTTAATAATCCTGTGCTATAAACCTCAATCTTTCCCACAGTACTATGCATGGCATATACTTCAACAGGTAAGCTAAATCAAAATTAACCTATATTCAAGTCATGTGCACAGGACTTTTCTTACGTGTCAATTCCTCTGTAATACTCCAAGAAACAAAAAGTGGATGGAAGGTACATGAAGCTGAGAGGAAAGTCACCAGCCATGTGTGTGTCTCATGAAGTGCCTGAAATGTGTATGTGGTAGGGAGATCTGGGCAATTTGAACAGGCCAAAATCATGGATCTGACCTTTGGTAGACAGCTACTTTGACACAATGATTCTGTTTATCCCCCATTCAATTGGAAATATGCCATTAATCCTGGGCTTCAAATCATTTCAAACCAGTTCAGTCCTGACTGATAAGGTAAAATCCGAAGAGATGCAAATGCATAAACTCTGGATGTACAGAGAAAGTAATTGGAATGGGAAAGATTATGAGTCTAAGGTCTGAAATGGGAGAGTAAGGTGTCGTGAGTCCTTTCAGGCATCTCAGGTGGGAGACTAGATTATTGGGAGGACTATGGAGAGCCACACACATTCAACGTGATGGGATCGGACACCATTTTGCAGCTGGGCATTGCTGTTTTCAACCTTGCTCATCAAAGATCTATTTGCTTTGCACCATACATGCTGTCCTTGTTTTCTAAGAGGGAGATTAAGTTTCGAGCAGGGCATCAACTAGTCAATTTCCCCATTATCGTTCTGGTATATCCATATTTTAAAATTTCACATTTGTTCCGGTTTCACTTCATCAGCCATGATTGAACCTAGAAGAACCAGTTTGAAGCACTGAACTAATTAAAAGAAGTACCTTTGGGAAAACAACTTAAATCTATGAAGGACAGTCGTAGCAATGGGGCTCTAAGGGCATTTAATATGTCAAAGGAAATTTAAGATACTATATAAAAAGTGAAGCCTGGCAGCACAGCGGATTAAACACTGGGCTGCTAGCTGCTCGGAGGTGAAGACCTGGCAATCTGCTCCCATCAAGATCTAAAGCCTAGGAAACCTTATGGGGAAATTTTACTCTGTCCCATAAGGTCGTTATGGGTTGGATTCAATTCATCAGCACACAACCACCCATGAAGTCATTGGGAAAAGATACTATTGTGTTGAAAACAGCAATACAACAGCTGGAGTTAAAATCGTGGACCATAATTTCGTAGACGAGTAACAGGAATTGCTCTCCAAGAAGGATGCAACCATTTGGCACTAGTTCTTTGGCCTTTACAATCACTTCATACTCTTCCAGGAATTCAGCCTAAGGAAACAGAAGTTTGGTTCAAAGTCTTATGCACAGAAATGATTAGTAGATAGACAAAAATTTTAACATTTATTGGTTGTGTGGAAAGAACTATGACTGCATTCCAGATGGCTAAATCCACTGTCATCAAGTAATATGACAATCTTGTATATCAGAGAACTATGTTCCATATAGCTTTCAAAATCCATTTTGTTGTTGTTGTTGTTGTACAAAGTAGACCGCCAGGTCTTTCCTCTGAGATGTCTCTGCGTGGACTCAAGTCTCCAACCTTGCAGAAAGCAACAAGGACATCAACCATCTATAACACCCAAGGGCTAGCTGATGCCAGATGGTAGGCAGGACGATACCCTTCATGGGGTATCATTTTATGCCTTTTCAATTTTGAAGCAGGGGAATGTATTACTTACTCAAAAAATCAAGATTAAATATATCTGAAAAGTGTGTATTCCAAATATGTACAAAAAATAAAAACTGTACACAGAAAAGACTGGGATAAAATATAACAAAATGCTGAAAGTAGTTATCTGTTAAAAGTACAATTACAAGTGATGTATATTTTCCTCTATTTTCAGATCCTTTATTCTGTGCACAAAGTTTTTAATGATATGATCCATGGAGGTTAGAAATTAAAGATGAAGGTAGAAAGTTACTAGGCATCATCCAGGGTTTTAAACATCACACATAAAACATTCAAAGGCCTTTAAAATAGCACCTCAAATGGCAGCACAAATCTAGTAGATGAAAGATGTATAATGTGTCTCTATGGGTCCCCATGAGATTGTTCTCATCCCTGTACTTTCTGGATGTTTTGTCCATTTTTGTTTTCTGTTACCTAGGTAATAGTTCTGCCAACATTTCCCTTGAAGACTGTGAATCAAACAATCTGGTATTTCTCACTGTCGAATTTTCCTGACCTTAAGCTTTGGGAGGCCATCTCCCTAAGGGAAAACAGTAATATCTCAAGGGTAAATCAGGAGGCAGAGGAATCTGAGGTTAAGGGCTCCAATTCTGACAAATTGTGGAATTTGCCTCTAGTTTGGAGAATAAGCTTCATTTCCTGAGCCAGTTTCCTCAATTAGAAACTGTAAAGGGTTGTTTTGAAAAATATTTAGTATTACAAACTTTAAAAGGCACCCTGGTGGTCCTGTTAGGTAAATGTTAGACTACTAACCCACAAGGTCACTGATTCAAGTCCACCAGCTCTACAGTCGAAAGCTGAGGCTGTCTGCTCCCATAAAGATTTAGAGTCTTGGAAACTCTACCTAGGGTCACTAGCAACTTTAAAGTCTCTTTGTTATCTTTTCAAAGTATCTTCTGAAATTTGTTTTCTGAATTTATGGTCAATATTTTCCTAAATTTTCAATCTTCTCAAACATTACCTACAAGTAGTGCTTTCCAGTATCAAGGGGTCAGAGCGTGAAATTTCAGAAATCCTGCTGAAAGTGATGCAATGTTAATAAGGCTTAAGCAAATGTTGAAGACAACTTATGAGAGGAGCAAGAATGCCACCAGGTTCCAAACTGGACAATGAGGGACAAGGTGAACACAGACAACTAATTAGTGTAACTAACTGTCAGGGAACGTAAGGCTCAAGACTCCTCTCCACAGTGTCAGTCTCCTAATTTTCCTCTTTGGAGTAAATTTAACAGAGAGCCCTGCTGTCAGGCTTCAGAAGATGAGAGGCTCTATATCACAGTACAGGCAAATGAAGTTTTGGAATGCCCTCAACTACTCAATTTATGTTATTTTTTAAGGTAACAGTACATCTGCACCACCACTTCCCAGGTGTTTCAGCTGCCTATTTCCTTTCTAATGTCATTTACTTCTTGATTACTGCCTCCCCACTAGAAGATAAATTATATTACATTTATAAAGGTGATGCAGTGATTCATGCCCAGGACAAAGACAAGACAATCAACTTCATAAGGGTTTCAGTCTTGGAAATCATATGGAGCAGTTCTACTTGATCCTTATTGGGGCGCAATGAGTTGGAATAGACTCAATGACCGTGAGTTTGGTTTGGATTTGGTCTTGAGAAGTACTTGACAGCCTTTGGAAAGCAAGGTGGTTTTACAAACATCAGAGAGCAATTATCCATCTGTCTGCCAAGGCAGGGTGAAGCAACTGCAGTAGTGCCCTCAGCACACTTCAAGCTCCTCCTCTTGGTTAACAAGACCAAACATCTCTCCAGTTACTTAAAAGTAATTCCAATAGGGAGGGACACGGGAGCAGACAGTTGAATTTTTTCTGGATTAACTCAGTCATTAGCTGAATGCTTTTTTGTGGTTCACCTACTTAAAAGGTGATCAAATCATTTTGTGTGACTGAAGAGAGCAACTGTGAAGAACAATTACATAAACCCTCAGCTTCAATTTACCGCACCCTCCTTCTAATGAAACAAAGCTGTAGAAACCCCTGCCTTGACACCACGGACTCCATAATCTCCATGCCATCTACTTTCTGTGTAGCATATCTGAGAGATGTAATGCACTTGAAAAAACTGTACATCTTTTCTTTTTCTTTTTTAATGAATGTACTGGATTTTATTCTCGGGAAAAGATTCCACAGAAAAAGATAACTACACAAACCACTCTCAATTAGACAGGCATTGTTGAATTCTGCATTATTCATGTTAAAAATTTTGAACAGCTCCTCGAGCCCCTATCTGCAATTCCTAAGTCTAAGCTCTAAAAAGGCAGGCTTTTTCCATCACTCCCCTAGCAGTAAGATCTGACCTGCCTTGACATGAGGCTATTTATAGTCTTTATGCCACTTAGTGTGAATATTCATTTGTTTATTGCAGAAATATTAACATGACTGATTACTAGACTCTGCTCCACCAGACGCTTTATATTACTGCAAACAAGCACATACCACATTCTCTTTCTAAAAGGAAAGAATTCCAAAATAATCTAAAAACCCAGGTGGTAATGGAAAAGAGATTGTGGACAGGTAGTTCCAGTCTCCAGAAAATATTTGCACTCCTTGAGAACAAAATAGCAACAAACCAACATGACAGATGCCAGAAAAATACTAAGCTGATATAAGGAAAACTGTCATCTGTGAACATTAAAAGAACAAACAGTTCAAATAAGGGAAGAGGGGTATTTGAAATCAATATACGTAATTTAAAATAAACAATATATGTCTAGGCATTCTCGGAAGTTCTCTTATTTCAAGGAAGTACTGTCAACTGCTAATGCTATCAAATTTATTTGGAGACCATGGGAAATGAATGCAACAGTATCAGATCCCTAAATAGCCTTTAAGAAACCTGGTGACATGGTGGTTAGAAGTTGGGGGTTTTAATCTTAAGTTTGACAGTTCAAAACCACCAGCCTCTCTAAGGGAGAAAGCTAGGCTTTCTACTCCTTGGAAAAGTTACAGTCTTCCCTATCCTACAGGGTCACTATGAGTCTGCATGAACTCAATGTTAGTAAGAGAAGAGCGATGTAGCCTTAAGAAACCTAATTTTTCTAACACATTGAAACTCTTTTCTGAAGGTTTGGTTAATAGTGTGTAAGGAAATTAAAGTACTTCGGTAGCCAAAACATATTTGGGGATGTATTCTGAGTACATTCACTAGTTTTATTCTAGCAATAGGCTAGAAGGCACAAAAAAATTTTCATGGGGACAATTTAACTCACGTACAGCCCAACAAGAAACAGGAGTCACACCAATGGGTATAAATATGTAGGATATGGGAAAATAAATGATTTGCTAAAATATTCAGTTAACTACCTAGCAACATTCTGTATAAAACCAGTGAGTTAGTCACATCTAATATACACTGAGAAAAAAAGAACAGAAATGAACCTCTTCCTGAACTTAAGAGAGTCTCCAAAACTGTAATAAAATAAATTTCATTTTTGTGTTAATTCCTAGTGTGAGAATTCATATGACCATAATTCAAACTTCCATACCACCAACTCATAACCAGACCCTGAGAAATTCATGCTATTTCTGGAGCTACATGGAATTTGGAACAGTACGATTGATTTCATTTTTCTTATGCTTACTGAAATAGAACGAGCCTTTCAGAAAATTTCCAGCAGGCTCCTACTGGTCACCAATAAACAATGAACTGTATCCTCACTTCTTCTTCGTTATGGGCCATCGAGTTGACTCCCACTCACAGTAAGCCTGTATGACAGAGCAGAACTGCCTCCTAGGACTTCCTGGGCTGTCATCTGTCACGGCAGCAGACTGCCAGGTCTTTCCCCCTGGGGGTTGCTTCATGGTAAGCAGTACCATTGCCATTATTGATTGTATTAATTGCATTATTTTAGGTTAAGTCCGCTGATACTCTTAAACTGAGAAAGTAAGTCATTTCTTATTGATTTTTTTAGTGTGGTAACTGCATTCCCCTGTAGCCATTCAAGAGCACATTTGTGCATGCATACACTGGAGACCTGTTGTACTATGGGTGCTGAGCTCCACGGCAGGCAGGCCTGGACACTGGTATTTTAAACTTCCGCCAGAGTGTCCAGCACCCGCCATCCATTCATGGTAAAGTAGTTAATTTTAATGTTCTCATTGTTTACCAGAGAGCACAGACAGTGAGGCTGGCTATGCCGCTCCCGTTTCCTTTTGCTAGGCTGCTGAGCTTTTTCAGCCAATAGACTTTGCTTTGAGGCTATAAATATCTGAAAAATGTTCTGCATTTGATGCTCTTGGATTCTGCATCCATATTTAGCTGTTTGTGGCATGCCTTTGTTTAAGCTACTCTACCACCCAAAGGATCTGTCAGGTTGAGAGCTAGATGGCCTAAGTACAGAGAGATCAGCATTCGAAAGACACTAAAACCATCTGAGCCAGGGACGTCGGATACACAGTGACAGTGACAGAGTTGGGAAGGGAGGGATACAAAGATAAACAGGAGAGACTAGCTGGCCTCAAGAATTTCATAGTCCTGACAGCGTGCGAAAACAATGAGGATACTGAAATGAGACATTTCACAACTAAAAGAAAATGAAGACCATGACAGTGTCAATGTTTTCTCTTAGTAGTGTCTCCACAAGATGTGCACTTGTGTTTTAAATATGCATACTCCAAAAAAGTTCTCCAAACCTTAGCAATATGCAAAACTCTGGATATATGCAGTATCAACCAGAACATCAAGTCACCTGCAAACTCAGTACCATTTAAAAGGTGAGGTAAACCAGTGAGATATTACTTCTAAAAGTTTCTGTTAAGATATTGGGGGGGAGGGTTGTTTGTCTGCACACTGATTTCAAACAAAAGTCTATCCCAGGGGATGTGGTTAGAGCATCATCTAGCAGTATTTGATCCAGCACTCTTTTCACACCTTTATCTTTAAAACCCATGTGGTTATTTTTGGTTAGGTCTCAAAACTGCATGAGCTGAACCTGAGCAAAGGCCCATCCCCACCTTCATATCTTGTGAAAACATTCCAAACAAACATACAACTGCCCTCAACATTCCTTCTTTCAAAACTCAGTTCAACAACTTGCTGATAAAAGTGTTCCCCAGAATTCCCTGACAATCATGGTATTTGAATATAAGCTAGCTTGCTGGCCTGGCCCACAAGAGTTGGGCTGCAATTTGAAAGCAGGGTAGGCAGGCCATCGACTCACACAAATTTAACACTAAAAGGGACCGCTGATGTCACCTATTCCAGATTTCTCATTGTATGTGGAAACCTAGTCTCAGAGAGCTTACCCACTGTTAGAAAGTCCATCTGTAGGCAAGCCAGCGTGAAAACCCATGCCATCTCAAGTTCTAGCTGTATACTTGTACTTTAGGTTCCCAGTTTACAGACTTCTTTAAAACCCCTTAGACGATGATACTCATCAGACTCTCCTACACATGAGAAGAACCTACATGTCCCAAGAGAATCAGTAAAAAACAAACAAGAAAGGAAAAAATGTTAAATGAGTATCTTCCACATTGATTCTCTACCTCCATTTTTATTTTTACTTCAGAGTGTTTCAAAGGGTCATCCAAAAGGCAACTTAAATACCAGCTGAAGAAACAGAAAAGTCCAAGAGAGACAGCACAGGAATAGTTACATCAAACGAAAGGCAACAGAATAGTATCCCGGATGAGCTACCTTAGTGGAAGGAAAGCAGCAGTCCTGACAGTAAATAAAAACAACTGATGGTTAAGTGATAGGGAAGATCCCCCCAACCCCGGCCCAAAGTTACAATTCAGTGCAAAGTCTGTAATTTGGCACACCTAAATGCATAGTGTGTGGATATTATTATTTAATAAACACAAATGAAGCCCCAGGAATGGGCTATAAAATGGCAAAGAATGACAGTTAACACTGGATCTAGAAAACCATGACAAAGTTTTGGAATGAAGTTCTTAATGATCATATATATATATATATATATATATATATATATATATATATACACACACACACACACATTCTTACTGGAGCATGGCCCACTCTCTAGTTACATCTAAAAACAATATACCAAACCAGTGTGTAAAGGTAGAAAGGATAGAACAGGATAATGTTGTGACCATAATACATTCATTCAGACTCATTTTCAGATTGTCATCATCCTTGGTGACAAGCAATCTGTTAAATGGGATTAGCTGAACGATGAAAATCAGGCACAAAGATTTACAATCTCATCTGCTGAGACTAAACTTGGAAGCCAAGCACCATCTCCCACTTCTCAGCTTTAATTCTCCTGGTTCAAGAGAGTGGCAACAAGAAACAGTTGTCACTGTGGCCCCCCAAAATATAATGCAGCACATATAGTAATCCTTAATAACTGGTTATAAGAGAATTACTGGAGTTTTAGATCTCTCAGGGCAATCTGAGATGATTTAATCCAATCCACTCATTTTATAGGTAAGGAATCTAAAGGCAAAAAAGTGAGCCCATCTGCCCACAGTGCTGTGTAGTGGCAGAACTGAGCAAGCACGCAGACCTCTCAGCTCCCAATCTTTTTCTCTTCTCAGCTGTGAGGGCAAGGAGTCATGAAACCAAATGAACTACCAAGAAAGGCAGCTTTTAAATGTTGATCAGTCCTAACAGTAAACACATAGCCTGCTAGGAAGGATGAAGACGAAAACAGAACTACTTCATCACTAAGGGTTTAGAGCAGTGGTTCTCAACCTTCCTAATGCCGTGACCCTTTCATATGCAGTTCCTCATGTTATGGTGACCCCCCAACCATAAAATCATTTTCGTTGCTACTTCATCACTATAATTTTGCTACTGTTATGAATCCGGCAACCCCTGTGAAAGGGTCGTTCAACCCCCCCCCCCCAAAGAGGTCACGACCCACAGGTTGAGAACAATTGAGTTAGAGGCACAGGACTGCAGGATAACATCTCCACATTGTGCTTGATCCCAGGTACTTTACATTTGCCATCTTACCTTCGGGCTACACTACTACTGTCTTTGGTGTCCGCGTGATACACATCTTGGACATTCCAATATTTTGGAAAGCTGCAGCTCAATCCCCAACTCGAGGCTATAGATGCTTGGGACTCGAGTTTTCAAAACCAGCCTGGTTTTAGTGCTGCCACGAAGCTTATCCTAATAGAATCTCATCATTCGGCTTTAATTAAAGAGGTGGTTACTAGGAATGCAGAAAGGGAAAGTTTCAGTGTGTTCATCACTTTCTGTCTGCTGAATGACAACCCAGTCACGTTACAATGAGAACCAGAAATAACAGAACAATCTGAACACACACACACACACATCCCTTTCTTGGAATGAATGGTTGCCTTTGGAAAGTAAAGTTCAGGAAGAGGTTATAGCTTAGTGCTGCTACCATCAAATAAATAAATACTCTTGGATATGCTTTGGGCATTTTTCAGTTGTCTGTTTGGCTTGTTGGGGGGAGGGGAAGGGCTATTTGATTATTTTTCACTGTATTCGGTGGCTTCTCCTCTACTAAGCTTCTTCGGAGTTATCTTGTTCCCAGCCTGGCCTCACTCAACAAGGGGAAAAGAGACCCACCCCCGTCACACCTTCCTAAAGAGGGTCTGACGGTTAGTTCAGAAGTAATCGCCTAAGAATCATGCGTGGATTGCTCAATTCCACCCTCAACTGCAGGTGCCTCAAGAAGTCCAACGACCACACCTCTCTATCCCGGTGCTAGTCTGGAGAAAGTTGTCAGAAACGCACCCTCGCCAAAAAGGAGAAACGGAGCCCAGGGCAGAGCGGTCCGCGAACAGAGCTGGCGTTAGGGGACGAATGTCACCCGTGCACAGACAAGAAATGAAGGCATCTCGAAGAAGGCAGGTGGTACTCACCGTACACCCGGACCCAGCTCTGCTGCTGGCACACGGACTCCAGAAGAATCCGATCCAACATGCCACCGGCCATGGCCCCGCTGACTGAAACAGCCGCGTCCAGCTCCTCCGGGGGCAGCGGCGAGTCGGACTCGAGCCCCGGGAACATCTCCGGCCAGGACAGCGCCTCCGCGGCTCCTCCCGACGAAGGGGAGAGCTCCATGGTGCCCGGAGGGACGAGGCGGCGGCGGGGCGGGCGCGAGGCTCGGCGCCCAGCCTGCGCGAAGGGGAGGAGAGCGCAGCGGCCGGGGCAAACCCGAGCGGCGGTCTGCGCCGACGCCGCTCACCTCCTTCCCCGCCGCCCGCTGCCCGCGACCCGGGCGCTGCAGCCCACCTGCAGCCGGCGGGCGGGACCCAGGCGGGAAGGCGGATCCAGCGTGGTCCGGGCTCAGGTGTGGGTCCCTCTCGGGAGCAGACGTGGAAGGACCGGGGAGGGGAAAGGTCGCCCTCGCGGCCCCTCGGAGCCGCCCGCTCGGCCCCCGCCCGCGTCTCTTGCCGCCGGGTCGGGCTAGGGCTGGGGAGGCAGCGCGGCCGGCCGGCTAGGGCTGGGCTGGGGGCGTCGCCGACAGGGGCCGCCCCCTCAGACCGGCTCCCGCCGCCACCTCCTCAGGAGCTCCGAGGGTCAGTTCCTTCAGCCAGTGGAGCCGTTGTCCCCGAGATCTCGCCCGCTTGTTCTTAGCCTTCACCCCTGAAATGAACCGGCCCGCCCCCCTAACTCTCAGGCCACGGCTCCAGCCGCGGCTCCGGCTCCGGCTTCGCCGCGGATCCCACAAGCCTGGCTGCCGCGGCGGCAGGCGGCATCCCAGGGTGATAGGCTGAAGCAATCGAGGACCGAGAGCCCAGCCGCGTGTGCAAATGAGCTACTAAGCGGAGGAGGAACTGCCACCAAAGACAGGAGAAATCGGATACCGAACTATTCATCTGACCAGTCCCGCCTACTTTCCAAATACCTTCTTCCCGACTGCTGGGCAGTGCGTGGTCCCGTTCTCTCCAGCTACTGTTTCAAGTGGAAAGACAGTGTGGGGAGGCGGGGAATATGGGGGGCGGAGGGGGGGGGCGGGAAATTCAAAAGGGAAAGAGAACTTCCCTTTTAGGCCTTTTTCCCATTTCTTTCTTAGGGGCGGGGGCGGGCGGGGAGGGGGACGAGGAAAAGGAACAACATTTCTTTCTTTCTTGGTTGAAGAGGTTAGAGAGGCTGCTTTGTTTTACAGTCACCAAGGGGAAACGCCTCCTTCCTCCCCAGCGAGGAGCGTTGGCCGCGGGTTTAGGGTTGTGGAATACACACTGGATCCGCGCTCTCTGTCCAGTCGGCGCTGACGCTGGACTTGTCATCCGTTTACAATAGCCTCGTTAAGTGTGGTGTGGATGGACGGACGGGCAGTGCATGCATAGAAAATACTCAACAGTTCGGTATTAACTAAGCCCGCTTATTTATTTATGTATTTTGCCTTTGATCTTTTTGCAACGTGTTGGCTTTTTTCCTCAAATGATGTCACTTGAGTTTTATTTTTAGTCTGTCTCCGTCCATGGCTTTGACTTTGCTTTTATGTCTATCCCGGGAGGACCCGATCTAAGAGACTGTTAGCAAAAACTTAAACCATGGCCGGCACTCAGTAGGTCTTCAGTATTGTTTCTGGAATATGGCTGCTTACCTTACAACAGGATTTATTTTTTTCCTTACCTCTTTTATCCTCTTTAAATAACAAGTTGCTTTTTAAAAAATCACCTTTTGTAAGGGAGTTTTGTTTAGTGCGTTTGTTGTTTTGTTTTTTAATTTCCCCCGTACTTGCACAAAGATGCTGGTCTACCAGGACACATTTTCATTTTCTGGATTTGTGGTGCCCTGGTCTATTGTTTGGCTTATGTGATGACAAGGGCGTATTGTCATTTCCTCCCAACTCTGAATTTAGAACATTATTATTTCAATTCAAGAGGATAATCTCATCTGGCCTATTGTTCAACAGATGAGGAAACTAAGGACCAGGCATGGCCTGGCGAATCAGCCACCAGAATAGATCATCTATAATGTCTGGATGGCATTGTTAATTCAACTTTGTTTAACTAAGAGCTGCTGCTGATTTTGCTTGTTGGCATTCTTAGAGCTCATTTCAAATACTTAGAACCCTGGTTCTTATTTTTTACTTCCATGTCTAAACTATATTGAATCCTTCATGGTTGAATTGGGCAAGGGGAGTTGAAATTCAGCACTGAGCAGTACTAGAACATGTGTATTTATATTACATTACTGTTGAAGTCATGGTAATGTAAGTCAGGGAGCAAGAGAATAATGGGCATCAGACATACATATCTCAGCATCTCTTTACTAGCTCAATATGTAAGGAATTTATCTCAAAACAACATTAGTAGTGTAAAATATTCACTCCAGTGTTTTTCAAACTTTCAGACTTCAGTCACCTGTTATTGAACTAAGGAAATCGTCTCTGCCAACTTCCAGAAGTCCTACTTTTTCCTTCCAGAGCCTCCAGATACTAGGACCTACCCATATTGACCCCATACTAGCTGCAGGTGACCCTCTAGCTGCCTAAGTAATTGTATGCCTGAAATTTACCTAGTTCATTAATTCTGTGGGACAAGCAGAACCAATATTCTTTTATCACCATCTAGCCAATGAAGGGGGAATTTTTTTGAAGCAGAAGATTCTATTCAACAGCCTATCTAAATGAACATAGGTAGCTAATAGACTGAGATTGGATCCCTTGTCTCTTGACTTTTTAAATTCTCTAAGGATCTGGATTGTGTAAATGCCTTTGACCTCCTTAAGGAGGAGGTGGATTATTCTGACATAAGTGGGATCCGAAGGAAACCTTTCATAGTGACTTCAAACATTATCCTTTAAGAAAAACAGAAAGAAAACAAAGTGATAAACCATTTTGCATTGCTGGGAAGTGGTTCATCCTACTTGGATTTATACCATAGGCTCTTCCTGGTATAATCCCAGATAAATCCTTGCCTGATAAAGTCTTAATTTTCAGTGTAGCTTGCAAACACTAAGTGTGAACCACATTAGAGCTAAAGTCTCATTCCCTTGCCCTCATTCTCTTCTCTTCTCTGACTGCCCCACTCCCTGGAACTGCCACTCTAAACTCTTCAGATGTGATCTACATTTTTATTGTCTTT
This sequence comes from Tenrec ecaudatus, assembly GCF_050624435.1. Lineage (NCBI taxonomy): Eukaryota > Metazoa > Chordata > Mammalia > Afrosoricida > Tenrecidae > Tenrec > Tenrec ecaudatus. The sequence goes on along the minus strand of NC_134530.1, from coordinate 191,533,383 downwards.
GGAACTCTTAACTCTCAGAATCTTCCTCAGGCTCTGTGAGGAGTAAACATTGAGGAACTGTGGTGGAGAAACAAGAAATTTCCAAGGTAATACTGTGAAAACAGAACTGCTGATAATCTGAGTTTCCAAAAGAAAGGTTTCTGAGCACACATTGCCAATACTAAGGAGAGATGAGAGTTTGATTCCTTGGCTATGACAACCTGAAGGCCAGGTAAGTATCCAATTTTCTCCTCTAGTCACCTGTCAAAACGCATGCACGCACACACACACACACACACACACACACGATGTTCCTTCATCAAAATGCTGTTAATTATTTTCTTATTACCAGTCCTTTTGGAATATATAGGCACCAGCTCTGAACAGCTAACTCCCCAAAAGGTAATAGAGTTTTAAAACTGTAGTTCTCCAGCCCTTCCCTTTCAATCTTCCCTTGAATATAGGGATGTGGGACTCTTCTCATTGTATTTTGTAATACTAACCATCCCCCTTCCATTATTTGGCAGAATCTGGACATTTCCCAAGAATCTTCTGTCTTCTTCCCGCCTTCTTCAATGGTGATCAGTTCACTGATGGGATTTCAATCCTCACTTGGATAATATATTGACTTTGAGACACCCATCTCCAGCCCCTTTCTAACATTAAGAATAAGCACATTCACAGCCATGGGTTCAAGTTTGACTCCTGGTGACCCTGTAGGACCGGATAGAAGTGTCCCTGTGGGTTTCTGAGACTATAACTCATATATATATATATATAATTTTATTGGGGGCTCTTAAAATTATTTTAACAGTCCATATATTAATTGTATCAAGCACATTTATACTTATGTTGCCATCATCATTTCCAAAACATTTTCTTTCTACTTGAGCTATTGGTATCAGTTCCTCTTTTTACCCTCCCTCCCCCACCCTCCCACCCTCGTGAACCCTTGATGATTTATAAATTATTTTTATATTTTACACCATCCACTATCTCCCTTCAGCCATGTTTCTGTTGTTCACCCCCCTGGTGGAAGGGGGTGGGTTGTACATAGATCATTGTGATCCATTCACCCTTTCTCCTCCTCCCCCAGCTTCCCAATACCTTCATGGTATTGCTACTCTCATTATTGGTCCTAAGGGGTTTGTCTGTCCTGGATTCTGTGTTTGAGAACTCTTATATGTAGCAGTGTACATGCTCTGGTCTAGCCAGATTTGTAAGACAGAACTGGGGTCATGATATTGGGGGCGAGGAGAAACATTAAAGAACTAGAGGAATGTTGGGTGTTTCATCAGTGCTATACTGCACCCTGACTGGCTCGTCCCTTCCTTGTTATCCCTCTGTGAAGGGATGTCCAATTGTCTACAGATGAACTTTGTATCTCCATTTCGATCCCCCTAGTTCGCATCGAAATAGTCATTTATTTTGGGTCTTCTGATGCTTGGTACCTGATCCCGTCAATACCTCGTAATCACTCAGGTTAGTGTGCTTCCCCCATGTGGACTTTGTTACTTCCCTGCTAGATGGCCGCTTGTTTAACTTCAAGCCTTTAAGACCCCATACATGCTATCGTAATAGCTAGGCACCATCAGCTTTCTTCACCACATTAGCTCATGCACCCATTTTGTCTTCAGCAATTGTGTCAGGAAGGTAAGCATCACAGAGTGCCAGGTTATTAGAACAAAGTGTTCATGCATTAAGGGAGGACTTGAGTAAAATCCCAGTCTCTGTTGCTACCTTAATACTTAACCTATAAATGTATGTACATAGACCTATATCCCTATCATTAAATATTAATATGTTTACATATGTACATGCCTATGTTTATACCTCTATAAATGTATTTTGCCTCCTAGTTCTTTCCTCTATTTCCTTTTACTTTCCTCCTGTCCCACTATCATGTTCGACCTCCTTTCGACTCTCTAGGCTTCCTCTTAAGACTCTAACTTTACAGGAGTAGAACACCTCGTTTTTCTCCCTTGGGAGTTTGCTGGTGGTTTGGAAAAGGTGGTTTTGAACTTCCGACTTTGTGCCACCATATCTCCTTTATAGTATTACCGTCCACACCTCCATGATAGGATCACTGAAGACAAATGGGTGCATAAGCAAATGTGGTGAAGAAAGCTGATGGTGCCCAGCTATCGAAAGAGATAGTGTCTGGGGTCTTAAAGGCTTGAAGGTGAACAAGCGGCCATCTAGCTCAGAAGCAAAAAAACCCACATGGAAGAAGCACACCAGCCAGTGCGATCACGAGGTGCCAAAGGGACCAGGTATAAGGCATCATGCAAAATAAAAAAATAGATATATATGTGTGTGTGTGTGTGTATACCATATTGAATGAAGGGGGAAGTGCAGAGTGGAGACCCAAGGCCCAAGTGTCGGCCAATGGAGATCCCCTCATAGAGGGGTTTAGGAGAGGAGATGGGTCAGTCAGGGTGCGAGGTTGTACCGATGAAGAACACAACTTTCCCCTAGATCCTGGATGCTTCCTCCCCAACTACCATGATCCGAATTCTACCTTGCAGGGCTGGATAGGGCAAAGGTTGTACACTGGTACATATGGGGGCTAGAGGCACAGGGAATCCAGGGTGGATGATACCTTCAGGACCAAGGGTGTGAGGGGCGATGCTGGGAGAGTGGAGGGTGAGTGGGTTGGAAACGGGGAACTGATTACAAGGATCCACATGTGACCTCCTCCCTGGGAGATGGACGGCAGAGAAGGGGGGGGTGGGAGGGAGATTCCGGATAGAGCAAGATATGACAAAATAACAATGTATAAATTATAAAGGGCACATGAGGGAGGGGGGAGCAGGGAGGAAGGGGGAAAAAAAAAGAGGACCTGATGCAAAGGGCTTAAGTGGAGAGCAAATGCTTTGAGAATGATTGGGGCAGGGAATGTGTAGATGTGCTTTATACAATTGATGGATGTATGTGTATGGATTGTGATAAGAGTTGTATGAGTCCCTAATAAAATGTAAAAAAAAGAAAAGAGGAGAAAAAAAAGAAAATGATTAGGGCAAAGAATGTACAGATGTGCTTTATACAATTGATGTATGTATATGTATGGATTGTGGTAAGAGTTGTATGAGCCCCAATAAAATGTTTTTTTTAAAAAAAGAGTTCTACTCTCAGTTTATGTTCTTTGGGTGACTCAATACAGGGAAAGTGACCTTACTTCTTACCCCTGCCCAAACAGGGGTTTCAAACTTCTTCAATTTCCTTTTAACCTTAGTGAAAGGACTAGTTTCTCTCTCAGCCTCCTTCCACCTTGCTTTGCGTAGATCAACCCCTGCGATTCATTCCAGCGGCCACAACCCGAGCTCAGACCTCATTAACTTTCACGAGGTTCCTTACATTATTTTTTTTTTTTTAGCTGTCTGCCTTTCCCTGAGGCCTTTCCACCTACAGTTCATCCTACACTCTATTATAAGGGAATTCTCTTCGAGCACAATTCAGACCTGGTCAAATCCAAGTCCCAAAAATAGCTCCCTGTTGTCTACTGGAGGAGGCCTGCTGGTGCTATGATTAAAGTGCTCACCTGCTAAGTGAAACCCACCAACCTCCTTGGGAGAAAGATGTGAGATAAAGATTCAGCTTTGGAAACCCTATGGGGGCAGTTCTACGCTATCTTACATGATCACTATGTGACAGAATCAACTCTGAAGCAACGGGTTTAGTTTGGTCTTGGCTGCTTACTGAATAGAAAGCAGCTCTACCAAGCGCTGTAGTCCCAGAGTAGCAAAAACAGTAATGCACTCAGTTGTCAACTAAAAAAATTGTAATTTCAAGTCCACTCACAGTATCCTGGAAAGAAAGTCCTGGTGATCTAATTCCAAAATATTAAACCTTGAAAGCCCTATGGGGCATAGTTCTACTCTGACATACATAGGGTCTCCATGAAGAGGAATCAGCTCAGAGCAACTGGTTGATTGGTTACGGATCTTTAGAGGACTTCACCAGTACCCCAAACCACCACTGATAACCAATTCACTGCCTGCACTCGCTCAACCAACCTCCCTTCTTCAAATACACCTAGCACCTTCTTTGCTCCTTCTCTCTGCTTAATAGAGAAAAGGCCATATCTGGCTGCTAACCATCTCTCAAGACAAACTCATCGCCATCAAGTCGATTCCAACTCATAACAGCCCTCATAACAGACAAGATAGAACTGGTCCTGTGAGTTTCCAAGATTGTAGCTCTTTATGGGAGTATAAAGCCTCATCTTTCTCCAATAGAGCAGCTGATGGTTTAGAACTGCTGACTTTGTTCTTTGCAGGGCACCCTAGAACACAAAAACCAAACTCACTGCTATGGAGTCGATCCCAACGCATAGTGACCATAAGACACAAGGTAACACTGCCCCTGTGCTTTTCCAAGACTATAAATCCTTATGCAAATAGAAAACCTTATCTTCCTCCCATGGAGTGGTTTTAAGCTGTCAACCTTGTGATTAACAGTCTAACATATAACCCACCATGCCACCAGGGCTCCATCAAATCCTTCTCCACCAGGCCTTCCCTAACCTCAGCCTCCTTTGAGTTCCTAAAACATTTGTTCTTCTCTGTCTGCTGGAACCTGATCACATTACAACCCTTGGTGTAAGTCTGCATGTTTGCTGCTAGATTATAAGGATCATGAGGACAGAGACCTCATAATTCATGTTTAGCCCTTTAGTGTCTTTCACATATCAATCTGTCAATGGAACTAAAACCCAGCAAACAAAAATTAGACTGAAGACAAAGAGTAAATCTGACTTGGTTCAAAGATATGTAATGAGGCTGCAAAAGACTGAAGATCCAACCACCTCTACTCTCTGCACCCCTATTTAAAACATAAACATATCTAGACCTCAGAAAATGACATAACTTGCCCAGGGACACACATGAGTACAGAGGGTAGATTAGAACTCAGATCTCCTGAATTTCATTCCAATTTCATCCAAAGACTGATTTTTTCCCTGTGCTTTTCTGTCCCTCTCTTAATGTTTTCTTGTTGATAAAGGTTTCCATAGTAAAGTAATTTTTGTTCTTTTACATATTATTAAGCCTAAAACATTTATGCCACATTCCTGTCCCCACATATAATTTTAGCAAAATTATACTTTTTTTTTAACCAAAGGACCAAACAGAGACACCAGAGAAACATCTGGTCTGATTCATCAGGGTAGCAGCAACATTTCTATTTATACATGCGCACAGCCCTATCTTTGTAGCTTTCAGCTGTTCCTCGGTGCTCAGTGTGCTCCCCTTTTCAACCTTGTCTGTCCCTCAGCAAGAGAGCATCCTGCATGCTGAAGCTGGAGCAGAATCGAGTGCAATAAAAGAAGATATAGTCCCTACTCCCTAGAAATGATCTGAATTTAACAAACCTTTTTTTTTTTTTTTTTAACTTTCTCAGGCTTTTTGTTCAAGAGAGTAAGGACAACAAGCCTCCGGTGGTTGGGCGACTGCCATTCGTTCCGTTACATTCTGGAAAAGACACAAAGTTCTGACATGAGTCAGGTTTGGAAGCAGGTCAGGTAGAAAGGAAGTGAATGCCACAGTAAGCAGGGAAACTGAGATTGAAGTAAGCTGGGGAGCACTGATCTCCTCCAAGCAATTTGATAGTCAGTAGAAAACAAAGAGTGGGTGATCTTAGCCAGTCAGGGGCCAAAGAAAGGCTTAGTTATCTTCTTGGGTTTTATGAGTACCCTTTTATACCTGGCTTGCATCCCCTAAGACAGAGCCACTGTTTGTGCCAGCCAAAGACATTATTGTTTGGGGAAAGCTGTGGAACAGGTCAGAGACAAACAGACCTCCCCTAGTCATTTCTGCATGGCAAAAAAATCCTTCAAAATAATGACCTCACCTTAGCCTTCAACTACAGGAATGCAAAAAGAATAAAAACACTCGGATGGAAATGTGGTGGCCCCAGACAGCAGGGCCTAATTAAACCCTTTGGAGATCCTAGCACTGGAAATAATAAGGTGCCCTACCTCACCACATATAATTCAAAATAAAAGAAGATCAAATAGCTAAGTGTTAGAAAGGGCAACCAAGTTCTGATTTCCCCTCCTAGTGATGAGCATGCTAAGATTTGCTTTAAAAATAGCAAATATCCAATTGTTTTTAAACCATTGTTTATGGTTCATTTGTACTCCTGCTTTCTAGCACCCTGAAAACCCTATATTCGGAGTAATCAAACCCTGCCTGGAATACATGACACCCATCATCTATTCACTAACATACTTTCAGAAGAGGGTAAGCTTTAGTACATTCATTTCTGTGTTCTTCTAGTATGTTTAGGAACACCAAGTTACCTCAGCCTAGACAAAGAACATAATCCCTCCCTTAGCTTTGTGGCTCAAATGAATTGTTCAAAGTTGGAACCCAAACGCCCAGAGCCAAAAGCTTCTAGCGGAGAGATTTTAAAATGATTCCCCAGTGCTCATTTTACGCTGAGAACCATATTGTCATCATTGATCAATATGTGGAGGCTACTCTAAGGATACTTGTTGTCTGACACAATAAAGGGGTCGAGATGGCAATTGTAAAAGCTGGAGCCTATTCAAGACTCTCGTGAGGCCAGAAATACCTGAAGGATCTCCCTTGTAAACTGGCCTCTGATACGGATGTGATGCTGGTCATAGCACCTCTTGAAATGTCTCCTTATTGCTAATCAGGGTTGATTGCTTGAATTGAGAATAAGAAAATTGGGAGGACTGGGGGGGGCAGTCATTTTACCTTTCAGTTTTTAGAAAGATGTTTTTTGTAGGACAACTAGGGAGGAGCTGATAATAAGGAAGTGGAATATTGGAATTTAGTATGGTGAAGATGCCATGCCTTAGTGATGATGAGCCACAAAATGTAGTTCTGGGAAGTAGATAACTAAATAAGGAGAAGGCCGTGAGAGTTAAGGAAGTACACAAATGAGGACACTGAAAATAAGTTGTTAACACCTCTATCTACTGGTAGGGGTTGAGCTCAAAAGAACAGCTGTAAGTTAAACCCCAAAGTCTTTGAGGGGAAATGACCAGGAGATTGGTTGGTGACAAAGGGGTGGAGCAAGAAGAGAAAACTCTGTAAGAGACAGATGAAATTGGACATGAGAGTTAAAACAATGAGGATCTTAAGTAGAAATGGGGAGGCAGGCAAACGTCAGCCCTCGCATCCACTTCCCTCTGCAGCATAACAAAGCAAAGGATGAGAATGAGCACTCTCGTCTAGAGAACTTTGCACGATAAATGCAGACCTTGAAGGACAGTGTCTAGATTTAAAGCAAGGAAATGGGTACATTTCCCAGAAAAAATATTAGGAATATATCTTTTTCATAATGCATGGTATTCTTCTGTAGTGCTTTGTGACTTCGACACTATGATTGGGTGAGACTATGCAAATAAGGTGTTTGTTGCCGACCAAAAAGATTGGACAGCTTGCTGTTAATGCAAATAAGATACATGGAACTCTTATGGAGGTGGAGCTATGCAAATAAAATATCTGTACCCTTAATGAGGTGGGTAAGAGAGGAGAATTTAAAAGGGGTCAGTGGTATAGTAGTAACAAAAGCAATAGGCTAAGAAAACAGAGACCAGGAAACTGGTATCGACCAGCAGTGGCAAGACTTACGTACTCGGGTAGCTTTGAGAGTGCAGAGGGTGAGAAAGAGGAAACGAGCCTGATGAAGGAACTGCATCCTGTATTGTTCCTGTTAGTTCATAGTTGAACCTGATCCTGAGTTGCACCCTGTTACTTTCCTAATAAATCATTTAACTCTACGTACAGCTCCTAAGTTCTGTGAGACCTTGCAGCGACTTACTGAAGCCAAAGGTGGGAGAGTAGGTGGTGCTAGCGATGATGGAGTGGTACAGTAGTTTGGATACGTTGGACATGTAGGACATCTTTAACCTTCACCTCATAGAACCGCTTTGTGCTGATCTTTCACTTATTGTGGCCGAGGACTGAGTAGAAAGCATGATTCGGGGGCCTTTTAGAGACAAGCACAGTAGGTGAGACATTGTTGAATTAATGAAGGTAAAAGAATAGTTGAAAGCATGTCCCTTTCAATTCAACACCAATCAATGAGACAGTGACAGGCATCAAATATTCTAACCTCAAATGTCCTGGCACACATCTTTTGATATCACGACTCTGTTCTCTTAAAACATAGAAAAGTGGTAAAGGCTATGCAGTTTTTCAAAGCTCATAAGGACGCTGGTCTTAGCCAAGTTGCCTGTCTATATGGAGTAGTAGCAAAGACCCTGGTTTTCCCAAGTCTATTCCATCTCATAGCCATCCTACAGAAAGGAGTGGGATTGCTCCTCTGGGTTTCTGAGACTGTAAGTTTTATGGAATCAGACAGTCTCCTCTTTCTCCCAAGGAGAAGCTGATGGATTTGAACTACTGACTTTGTAGTTAGAGATGAAAATGCTGACTCCAAATAGGGAATTAATTGTCATCATCTGCTTCTTCTGTTCCTTCTCTTAAATGACTGAGAATTAGAAGGAGAAAAAAATCACATAATCTAGAGTCATGCATTGCTTTATATTCTAGTTCCATTGGCCCTACAGAGACTCCAATCCCTATGTGTCTTCTCCCATCCTCTCTAGTGCATACACCTAGTATTGTCACTCCCTTCTAGACTTGGTCAACTTTCAATTCGAAGTCACAACAAACTGTTTTTGCCATGTTGAGGCCACCAAATAAGCTTCCCAGCATCAACTTACACCCTTCAGGACCTGGACAATTATTTTCTCTCTTCCTTTTTAAAATCATTTCTACAATATTTGTTTCTTCCCTTAGTTTATGTATTCATCTTTCCTGTCTAACCAAAAATACCCAGCCAATGAAGTGCACTGATATCTGCAACTTACTTAGAAGTGCATTCAAATAACAATATGAATTGATGGATAAATATACAATAAGCATATAAACGAAACTCAAATTCACTGCTCTTGGGTAGCTTCTGATTCATGGTGACTATAGGACAGGATAGAACTGGCTCCTATGGTTTTCTGAGACTGTAACCCTTTATGGGAGTAAAACGCCTTTCTTTCTCTGAAGGAGTGGCTGGTGTTGTCAAACTGGTAACCTTGAAGTTAGCAGCCCAATGCATAACCACTATGCCACCAGGAGTTCTGATGACAAACATAGAGCAGACTGTATTTATAGAATGTAGGTGGTGGGTACATGGGCGTTCACCGTAGCAATTCATTCAACTTCTCTATATGTTTAAAATTTTTCATAATAGTGAAAAAAAATCTGTGGGAATGGCTTATCATCCTTTGCACCTCACCAAGTCTTTCCTGTTCCTTTCTCCATGTTAATTTCTTGAAAGAATACATTATAGTCTCTCTACTAACACCTCACCTCCAAGTCATGGTTTTTCTTCAGATCTTTAAAAGAGAGATAAAACTATTTTAAATCCAGTTGAAATCTACTTTATACTCCATTTAATCCATTTCACTCCCAGCTACCAAGATGTCACCACCTCTCTAAAGTTGGTGTACATTGTAAAAGCCATATATGCTACGTATACATATACTCTTTATCGTGTTTTCCTATTGGAATTTTGGGTTGTCTTTTGCAATCTACATAGACATATCTGGAATTTACTTTTTGCTCAGTATCATGTTTTTAAGGAACTCTGGTGGCATGGTGGGTTATGCTTTGGGCTGCCCACCACAATGTCAGCAGTTCAAACCCACCAGCTCCTCTGTGGAGAAAGATGAGGCTTTCTACTCCTGTAAAGAAGTACAAGCTCAGAAAACCATAGGGGACAGTTCTACGCTGTCCTATGGGGGCATAGGGTTGCTTTGAGTTGGAATCAACCAGATAGCAGTGAGTTTAGAGTTTGTGGATTGTGTTTTCAAAAATTACCTATTTGATACTGTGGTTCGAGTACATTCATTTTAATTGCTGTGTAGTATTGTATAAATAGTACACACAATCCACTCTTGTTAGTGGTTTCCAATTTGTCACTATTGCAAATAAAGAAGCAGTGGCCATCTTTAAGGACAGTTTCCTTGTGCATAAGAGTTTCTCTAGGTATAGGTTTAGAAATGGAATTGCTATCTATTAGTATATGTACTTTCTTTTTTAAAATGTATTATATATTTGTTGTTGATAATATGAAGAGACCTGGCACAGCAATGGTTAAATACCCAGCTGCTAACCCAAAGATCAGAAGTTTGAACCCACCAGCCCTTCTCCGGGATAAAGATGTGGCAATCTGCTTCCATAAAGATAACAGCCACGAAGCCCTGGGGTCGGCTCTATTCTGACCCATGAGAGCTCTGTGAGTTGGAATTGACTCAATGGCAATGGGAAATGGGTTGAGAATGCACACTGTAAAATTAGTACAATTAGTGTAGAATATACACTAATTCAACAATTTGTACATGTACATTTCAGTAACGATTACATTCATTGAATTGGGCAACTTTCTAACTCCTCCAAGTGTACCTCCCTCATTAATATAAATCTATTGCCCATAATTTTCCTATTCAATATTTTGAATTGAAGTTGTCAGTAGATAGCTCTTAAAAGAGCTGATGGCAGGCATTCTTTACTTGTTAAGCTGTCATTTGGTTTAAAGAAGACTTTAAGGAATGTATTTTTTATTTAAAGTTTAAAGATCATCTCAGGGTAATAATTTCAGGGATTTATCTATCCTCTATGACTCCAGACAGTCTGGGTTCCAGGATATTTCAACATTCTATTCTGCATTTCCTCCTTTTTATCAGGATTCTTCCATTGAATTTCTGATGAAAATGTTTGGTAATGGTGGGGTATGCATTTATTCAATACTGCAAAATATTTGCAAATTACTCTCTAAAGTAATTCTACCAATTTACTTTTCTAGAAGCAGAGTATGAGAGTTTCATATCTTTATATCTTCATCAATACTTAGCATTATCAGATGTTTTTTTGCACTGCTGGGTCTTCCCATAAACAAAATTAACAACTGAATTAAAATTTTCATTTTCTTGTTTATTAGAGAGGCTGAGCATTTTAAAAATACGTTATTGGCAATTTGGGTTTCATTTCTTTGAATTGCCTGTTCATATCTTTTCTTGAATTTTTTTTACTGAATTTTTTTCTTTTTCCTATTGATTTATGAAAGTTCTCGCTCTATATAATCTTTCTCCTAACTTTTGTCAGTTATTTGAATTGCAAATATCTTCTCCCAGCCTGGGTCTTATCTTTTAAGATTATTTTAGTATCTTTGCTCACAGAAATTTTCATTTTAATTCTTAACATATTTTTAATTTATGGTTTAAGTTTCCCTGCATAGAAAACAAAACAAAACAAAAAAAACAGCCTGCTGTGCTCCAAAGTCACGAATTAAATTTTTCCTATTATCTTTTGAAAGTTTTATTATTTAGTTTTCACATTGAAGTCTTTAATTCACCTGATATTTATGTATGCATACAGTGGGAAGTAAGGATTTAATTTCCTGCCCCACATAGATAGCTGAGTGATCCCACTTCTTTTATTGAATAATCCAGCTTTCTACCCCTGCTTTGCACATTCACTCTGTCATAGAACACGTTCTCATAATGTGTGGCTCTCTTCCTCTTCCATTATCCATTTCTCTATGTATGCTCCTATCCCACACTATATTAACTCCTCCTACCTTTGTCTTTGTCTCTTCTCAACATTGCCTTGTCTGTATTCAATCCTAGATGCTTCCATGTTATTGTTCTGTTGTTTGTTGTTGTTAGGTCCAGTTGAGTTGGTTCCAACTCAGTGATCCCATGATGATTTACGCTCTGTACATTCCAATCATTAAGATTAATGGCGATTCTCCTCTGTCCTATGAGACCGCTATGCGTTTGAATCAACTGGATGACTTTGGGTCAGTAGTTTTTCTGTCTAGTAATATCTTTGTCTTGTTTAAATTTCAAGCTTATATATTAGCCTAATAAAGGGACTTGCCACCCCTCTTCACTTTTAAGTCCATTAACTCGTCTATAAAAACAGTTCTCAAAGTAATATTACAAGCAATACATGAAAACATGTCCCCTAGACTCTCCATTATAATAGTTCTAGTACATTTAAAACCATTGATTATTTCTTTCTTAAAATTTATTCTTTAATTAAATAGCACCACATTTTCCTCATTCGCTCACACATCTCTGATCTTCTTTCTGGGTTCTGGGCCTTCTTAAGAATTCCCCTTTCTCTAAGAATCTTCCTTGACAGTTGTTCTTCTAACTCTGCAGACGTTCTGCCGGTGACCTGATGTGCCCTTGGTGTTCCATCTGCCACATATGGAAAGTCAGTCCAAAGCTCAAACACACACCCCCCCACCCTCAGCTTAACTTTTTCTAGCTTATTCTGGCTGCCCCCAAGGCAGCTGAGAGTTTCCCTGTTTAGAGTGAACTCACCATTCTCTCCACTACACGAAGTGCTCCTTCTGTAGTCACTGTCTGACTGTGGCTTGATGATCCCTAACTGCCATTTAATTCTTCTCTTGTCACTTCCTTTCATTTCTCCAATCCAACCTGATACTGTGTCCTACAGTGCCACTTCCTGAACATTACTTCAATTTGTCTCCATCTCTCCATCTTTACTAATTCTACTTCAAATTGGGTTCATTTCACCTTTTACTTGGGCTGGAACAACGATGTGCTCACAGGTTGCCTTTGTTTTTGACCCACCTTGGATGCAGGTACAATCTAGGTGCAAGTAAAAACCTTTTCAACAATCTACTTAAAGCTCCATTTTCACCACGTCGCTTCCTTGCTCGAGAACCTTTCTACGGTTTTCCGCTGCAGATCACTCCCATCCAGTCGATGGCAACTCATAGAGACACTACAGGGCGAGGGTTTCAGGACTACCACTCCCTATCTTTTCTCTTTAGCCTTATCAGACACCTTACTCTTGTCTCCAGCAACTCAAAGCCCTTTCTGTGTTCTACTTCCATGCCTTGGCCTAGATTGTCCCTTCGGTCTAGAAAGATCAGTGGTTGTCAACCTTCCCAATGCCGCAACCCTTTCATACAGTTCCTCATGCGGTGGTGACCCCCAGCCATAACATTATTTTCGTTGCTACTTCATAACTGTAATTTTGCTACTGTTATGAATCGTCATGTAAAAATATCTGATACGCAGGATGCATTTTCATTGTTGCAAGTTGAACATAATTAAAGCATAGTGATTAATCATAAGAACAATATGTAATTATATATTTGAAATATTTATTTCTAATGACAAATAAGTGAAGTTTTATCTTGAAGCTTGGTGTAGCATGGGTCTTCAGGTATGTGGGTGTATCTACATGTGGGCGGACCCGCCTGGAGATGGATAGAGTGGTGTCTCGGTTCCTAAGATCATCGGAAATATGTGGTTTTTGATGATCTTAGGCATCTTCTGTGAAAGGGTCATTTGACCCCCCCCCCCCCAGAGGGGTTGAGAGCCACAGGTTAAGACCGCTGGTCTAGACTGTGTTCCTCAGCTTCTGTTATTCTCTATTACCTGTAACCCCAGTCCAATTTCCCTCGCCATCTCGCCTTGCTAGTTCCCACTCAGCTGTGAGCACATTCAAAAGCTGCGCATAATTCTGGTCTCTTCCAGGGGTTTTGCTGAGTGCCTCTCTCTCAGTGATCCTATAAACGTTTGTGGTTATTGCTCTATTTTGCATTTACTACATTGTGTTGTAATGATTTGTTTATGCCTCCCCACTGGACTTTGAGTTCATCAAGAGCAACAATTGAGTTTAATTCATATTTGTAGTTCCATAGCCTAGCAGAGTGTCTGGCACACACATATTTGCTGAATTCAATGAATAAATGATTTTGTTCAATTAAATTATGCTCTTTGTAGAAGACTTTTGGCTTTTGAATTACTGTTTAAAATTCAGTATTCACTAGTCTTTCTCTACTACAAAGGCTTTATCGATTTGATTTGTATTGCTATAGTTAACTGGCTGTAATCATAATAAAAATTATGGTCCATCAGTGTGGATACTGTGGTCTAGGCTGGAGTATGAAATCACAAGAGAAAACAGAGGCAAATACAGCCGGCTAGCATGATGAAAGGAGAGGATCCAGAGCGAAACAGGCACTACTTATTACCACTAGCAGGGACTCCCACTCTTAACTGCAGTAAGCTGTGAGTAACATTCATCAGCAAAATTACCCTGTGATTATTTGTGAAGTCAGATATCACCTTGAGATTTCCGTAAGCTCAGCTGAAAACCCCATCCCAATCCCTTTGGGAAATTCAATGCTTTTCCCCAACTGACTACAATTTTCCTGGGCTCCTTGTTGGTTGCTTCAGGGTTTGATTTCTGGCTTTTGCTGACTTCCCATTCTTCCCTCTTCGCCTTGCAGCTGTTCCTTTATCTTTGTTTGGCACTGCCCCAAGGCTAGGTTGGTTACAGCCCCTCCTCCTTGATTTCCCACCCCCAATTCATGAAAGGCAGCTGGGTGTAGTAAACTCGTCCTGAAGATTCAGAGATAACGTTTGCCATATATGGGCCTATATTATCATATCTTTTAGCAGCCAACTGAAAAGTTGACTTCCTAGCTATTTTCACCAACTCAAATGTAAGCCTCTTAATATTTTGCTCAATCCTCGTTCCCATTCTTTCTCCTCATTTTCCCCTATCCTTTTTCCATTTCTTCCAATAATTTCTTATGCAGATAATTTGTGTGATGTTTTTGTTGTTTCTTTCCAAGCCATGCAGAGCCTCACCTCCCTTCCCACCCCACAGACATCTCTCAAGACATTCTTAAAGACCATTCTTTATTTAGAAAGAACCCTTTAGCCAGTTTGCAAAATAGTGATTTTGTCTCCCTTCACTACATTATAATCATAATTTATACATAGGGATTAAAAATGTGTGGTAAAATCCCATCATTTTAAAATTGTTTTTCCTGCCATATTTTGGGAGCCTCCTCATATATATTTATGCTAATGTGGGATTCTTTCTTCTTAATAACTAGATCTTTCATTTTGTCATAAAAGCTGATGCAAAATAACATCTTTAGGTCTTACGAATGATTAGCCACTAAGCAATGTGTGGTTAACTATTCCAGACTGAATTGCATCCACACATACAAAAAGATAGACTGAAGCCCTAACCTCTAGCACATGCGAATGTAACCTTGTTTGGAATTAGGGTCTTTGAAGGTGTTTGCAGTTAACAGGAAGTCAATTTAGCCATGGCTGGGTCCTAATCCAATACAAGTGGTATCATTTTAAAAGAAAAGAGACGTAGAGAAAAGAGTGCCATGTTGTAACAGAGGCAGAGACGGGAGTTATGCTGCCACCAGCCCGGGAATAGCAGGTGCTACCAGACGCTGGAGGAAACAAGGAAGGATCTTCCATTAGTGACTTGAGGGGAAGCATGGCCGTAGGACACCTTGCTATTGGTCTTCTAGCCTCCAGGCTATGAGATGATACATTTTAGTGTTTTTAACCACATAGTTTGTGGTTCTTTGATCCAGCAACCTTAGAGAACGAATACACCAACCAACCTGTATCATCATCCTGCTGTTCTATCAAACCAAGTAGGGCTGAGCCTCAAAAATCTTTCTCCACCTAGTGCCTTGATCTAAACAAGCATCATGTTTAATACATGTATATGTGGGTAGTCTGGATGGGATGTTTCTGAACAACAGCAAATATTGATGGTTCCTAAATTTCTGGAATTCATTCTTCTCAATAAATGTGTGAATTCATAGGCTAAATTCAAGACTTTAAACCATTCTTCTCAGCCAATATTTGCAAAGTACCTATTGTGGGCTAGGAACTGTGATAAGCCCTGGACACTGAGTGAAGAAAAGAGTTAAACTCTGTTCTCATTCTTCTATCCCACTAGGGGAACATAGGCAGTAGGAAGGAAATGGATAATTATACATTGTGATAAGTTCTGTGGAAAAAAATTTAACAGGATGAGTTGACGGAGAACAAATGTGGGGAGAGATTACTTCAAATAAGGTTGTTTGGAAAGTCGTCTTTTAGCAGTGATCGGTCGTCTGGGGCCTAAGCAAGGAGAAGTTGCTAGTCATGAGAGGTCAGAAATGTGTAGACCAATGAAGCGAGCGGCCTGGAAGGAAAAAACGGTGGCTTGGATTAGGATTGTGGCAGTGGAAAGGAAGAAAATGTAGC
Organism: Tenrec ecaudatus; assembly: GCF_050624435.1. Taxonomy (NCBI): domain Eukaryota; kingdom Metazoa; phylum Chordata; class Mammalia; order Afrosoricida; family Tenrecidae; genus Tenrec; species Tenrec ecaudatus. The sequence goes on along the minus strand of NC_134530.1, from coordinate 191,517,305 downwards.
TAAGATATATTTGGGGATAGAACTCTAGTAGCATGTTCTGATTATATATATAATATTGATAGATAGATAGATAGATAGATAGATAGATAGATAGATAGATAGATAGATAGATAGATGTTTTTAAAACAGCAAGGATAATACCCATATTGTTGGCATGGGAAACTACCTACCATCTATACTCATGTATAAGCCAAGTTTTTCAGCACAAAAAAATGTGCTGAAAAACTGGGGTTCAGCTTATACATGGGTCAGTGTTACCCTAGCGAGGTGTATCATCTCGTGGGTGATTGCTGTTCATTCAAAGCCCCGCTGACACTGAAAAGCTTTGATTGTTTGTTTACTTGCATCTAACCAGCCAGAGCCCTCCTATGACGTGGACGGCTCCAATTCGCAGAAGCACCCACAGTGATTCACTTACGCCGGCAGCTGAACTGGTAAGGATGTGTCTGTGGCTGCGCTCCGTCTCTCCCCTCTGGTCTCTGTGTTCATTCACATCCTGCGTTTCCCACCCTAGGCTTATACTCGAGTCAATCAGTTCTTCTGGTTTCCCAGGTAATAATTAGGTACCTTGGCTTATACTTGGGTCGGCTTGTATCCAAGTATATACGGTAGTTTATGTTGACCCTAAGATAAAGATTAGAAGAATAGATTTGGGTGCAAAATCTAGCACTCCGTTTTGGATCTAAATATTTGAGATGCCCCATCAACAATCAAGTGGTGATAATGTTTTAGGCCAGAGTTCTGGGAGTTATTAGGACTAGAAATCTATATATTTGGATAAATACACACGCAGACACTACTGAAAGCTTCAGAATTCAATGGCACCTCGGAGGGAGATTGTTGTAGAATGGGGAGCGTTTCCAGAGCTAAGCACTGAGGTGGGTCAACACTTAGAGGTCCACTGAGAGGAAGGGACTAAGGAACAGTTAGTGAAGACATTAAGGAAGAAGCGTCAAAAATTCAGTCAGTGGCAGAGTCTTCATACCCACTATAATCAGGTCAGTCTGTAAGCTCTCTTGTCCTAAAGGGACAGATCATGAAAGGTTGCTAACAACAAATCTTGCAGAAAATTTAATTGGCTGTCTGCAGTGGCTGCTGATCAGGGGATTAGCATTGGCTCTGGTTTGTTGAGACTCCTGATAGAACACACCACGTTAGACACTGTCTAGGTGGGCTGCCGCTAGGCTGCCTCCATTTTGTCACAAATTGGTTGGTTAACCTATATCAATTCATTCGAAAAGAACTTAGTAAGTTCTTAGGACCCAGTAGAAAGGCATGAGAATAAAACAAGAATAGACATTTCCATGATAAAGTTATGATCATCTTTGTTAATTTGTGCCTAATTAATTTTTTCTGCAGAAGAAATTGGTCTCTAGGGGGAAAATGGAGTCTCTTTGTCCCTTGTTCCTTGTGGGTGAGTCCACCTTGCAACTGAAAGTAAGAGCATTGATGAGAATAACACATTTTTTATCTTCTCTTGCTATAAATAGGACTGACACGCTAGAAAGCATTCCCTGAACAGCAAGTCTGGAACCAATGGAAGACACAGGCCATTTTTGTCATAGCCAGTTTGCTGACACACAACCATGACATCACCATTTGGATGCCAGGAACATCTTGATGTGGTTGTTTTGATATTGGGCACATTTAGACTCTGTCTAAGCACAAACCAATAAACTTTAAGACGAGGGAGCTGATGTCAAGGAGTTTAAGAAAAAAGAAAATGTTTTGGGACTGATTGTGGTAGCAATTGTACAATACTGTTTGATGTGATTGAACTATGAAATGTTATGATATTTGTAAGAGCTCCCAATAAAATGACTAAATTAAAAAAAATTAAGACAGTGTAATATGTGTGACAGAACTCCTCACCCAGTGTGGTAGTTACATAATCTCATGTCAACTTGAGGATATTAAGAGTGAAGGGGTGGAGCTTAGACTGTCAATTAGGTCACAGCCTGATGATGCCTCCTTGTGGGCATGGTCTTCACATGAGGACTCTGGGAACGTCCTCTCGCTCTGTCTTCATCTTCCTGTTGACAAGCCACACTTCACCTTCCTGTTGAAGGGCCACACTTGGAGAGCTGGAGGAGCCACGTAGAGACTCATGAGACTCTTGCCAGCAGTGAGATGCTTCCACCGCCATTGGATCCATAAGACTTTGCCCCCACCAGCCTGCGATCTTCCTACATTTTTCATCAGTGCATGTGACTGCATGAGTTTAAGAAGGATTTTTGGACTGGTATTGGACTTAAAGAGAGCGGCCATACCGCACATCCAAACAGGAGGAAGAAACACAAATCTGCCAAATGACTGGTCCAGATAGATGTGGGCAAGGAGAAATTAGATGATTTGATAATTTTGTTATATGGGCATGATGTTCTATGGATTCAGGATTCTCTTTAGAAGCAAGGGTTGTGAGAATTTTTTTGTGTGTGGCTTATTTGGACATTGTATCAGGTCGGATCATCCCTACAGAAGGGCATCCTGCTTGGTAAGGTGGAGGATCAGGAGAAAAAAAGAAGTCTTATGATGAGATAGACCCAGTGGCTGCAATAAGAGGCTCTAACAACAAGGATTGGGGAATATTATAAATAAGGTTTATATATATATTCTATGGATATATATATATATATATATATATATATATATATATATTCTAATTAAGTGCTTTCAAGTCTGCTTTAATTCATAATAACCCTGTGATTTGGAGTCAATACCAACTCACAGTGACCTTATAAGACAGGGTAGAATTGCCCCTGTGAGTCTAACTCTTTCTGGGAGTAGAAAACCCCATTGTTTTCTGCCTGGGAGCCACTAGTGGTTTCAATTGCCCACCATGTAAGCACTATACCACCAGGCTTCTTCTTCAGTTCATAGTAACCTTATTTATAATATTGCCCAATCCTTGTTGTTAGAGCCTCTTATTGCAGCCACTGGGTCTATCTCATCATAAGACTTCTTTTTTTCTCCTGATCCTCCACCTTACCAAGCAGGATGCCCTTCTGTAGGGATGATCCGACCTGATACAATGTCCAAATAAGCCACACACAAAAAAATTCTCACAACCCTTGCTTCTAAAGAGAATCCTGAATGTGCTTTCTCCAAGTCCGGACTGTTCATTCTTTGGCAGTGCTGGGTATGTTCAATATTCTTTGCCAGCCCCAGAATTCAAATGAATCAATTCTCCTTTGTTAATTTTTATTGTCCAGCTCTTGCATTTCTCTGAGGCAATTGAAACACCATGGTCTGGATCAGGCACACCTAGTTGATGTGTAGGAGTATTGAAAACATAAGGCCTTTGACAATCTCTGGGTGACTCACACAAAAGGCAGGTCAACATCCATTTTATTAGATGTTGTCTTGGTTATCTAATGCTGCGATAGCAGAAATACCATAAATGGATGGTGTGTTGGTCTGGGTAGACTAGAGAAACAAATCCAGGGAGACTCAGGTGTATAAGAGAGAGGTTTATATACAAGAGCAATGGACTATTGATAAAACATCCCAGCCCCGTCCAGATCAAGTCCATAAGTCTGATATTAGTCCATATGTCCAATGCCAATCTATAAAGTCCTCTTCAGACTCACAAAACACATGCAATGACATTGAATGCAGGAATATCACAGGCCAGTGGGTTGAAAGTCTTGCAGATTCAGCAGGGGTCTCCATGGGGTTCCTTCAGCTCCAAAACGCTGACTGCTTCAGGGTTCTTGTGGCTTCTCAGAAATGTCTCCAAGGGACTGAGCCTTGTCAGTAGAGTCTCCAAGGGAGTGAGGAAAGACAGAGACAGAGACTATCCCACCACCAAGGAGGAAATCCAGCAATTCTCGGAATCCTCAGGGGAAGGCCATGCCCACACAGAGGCCTCATTGGCTATACAATGATTGACAGGCTGGACTCCACCCCTTCACTCATAATCCTCTCAAATTGACAACAGATTATATCACTACCACAGATGGCTTTACCAAACAGGTCCATTTATTATCTCCGTTTACCGTCATTGTGAAGGGCCATGGAGTTGGGTCGGACTTACACGGCTCCATGTGCAACAGAAGGGAACACAGCCCGGTCCTGCACCATCCTCACCGTGGTTGTCATGTCTGAGCCCGTGTTCTTGCAGCCACTTCGTTAATCCATCTGGTTAAGGTTTTCTTCTTTTTCACTGTCCCTTTACTCTGCAGCATGATGTCCTTCTGTAGGGACTGGTCTCCCCTGAAAACAGGTACAAAGTCTGTGAGATAAAGTCTCACTATCGTTGCCTCTGCAGAACATTCTGGCTGTACTTCTTCCAAGACAGATTCGTTTGCTCTCTTGACAGTCCATGGTACTTTTGATACTCTATGCCAGGAACCACAGTTCAAATGCATCAATTCTTCTTTGGTCTTCCTTATTCATTGTCCAACTTTTAGATGCTCTGAGATTACTGAAAATACAGAGGTTTGGGTCAGATGCACTTTAGTCCTCTAAGTAACATTCTTACTTTCCAACACTTTAAAGAGGTCTCGTGAGGCAGATTTATCCAATGCCATTTATCTCTTGACTGCTGCTTCCATGAGTATTGACTGTGGATCCAGCAAGATGGAAATCCTTGACAATGTCAAACTTTTCTCCATTCATCAGAATGGTACCTACTAGTTCCATTGTGAGGATTTTTATTTTCTTTACATTGAGGTATAATCTTACAATTTAGGAGGCAAAGAATCTAAATTCAGGGCACAAACTCTAGAAAGCTATTCCTCTCGGTTGGCTCTGAGGTCCGGCCCTTGTCTCCTTTCAGCATCTGTGCACTCAGAGTTCCTTGGAGATCTGCATGCATCATCGCATTCATCTTCCTCTGGGTCTAGGAGATTCTCAGTGCAGAAACTCCAAGTCCAAAGGACACACACTTCTCCCAGCTCTTCTTCCCTGGTGGTACTGAGGTCTCTTTCTCTGCTCACTTCTCCCTCCTTTGATCTCTTATAGGAGATAAAAAGTAATGCGTATATAAAAGGTAATGAATCCAGGAAAACTGCTCTTACACTGAATCAGGCCTCTGACCTGGGTGAAGGATGCTACATCCTACTCTAACCCCTTTGTAACTGATTGGCTGATCACACCACAGGGATGATTACATCATTAAGCACAACTGCCAAACCACTGATGCTTATGACCCAGTCAAAAGATCCATTTCCTACAGTCATCAAATCCATTCTGATTCATAGTGATCTTCTAGCATAGAGTAGAACTACCCCCTTTGGGTTGAAATCTAGGAGTGACTAGTGGGTTTAAATAGCTGACCTTCCTGTTTAACAGCCCAATGCTTAACCCAATACGCTACCAGGGCTTTTTGTGGTCCATCCATGGTCCAGGCAAATCAAAACACATAGTCAAAACACACACACTTTAAGGTGTATATATTTTTTCACATAACATATAATAGTTCAATTACAGTAAAAAGAATTATACAATAATCACCACAATCAATTCCAGAGCATTTCTTCTTTCTAATACTCATTGTCAGTTCCTTTCCTACCCAACCCACCTACCCAATCCAGTTATTGTCTCTATAGAGTTACCTATACTGGATTTCATATGTAGAAAATCATAGCAAACACAAAGAAGAAGCAAACAAAATCCAAAAATCTCAACAACAATGACAAAGCCAAACAGAAAACAATAGAAAAGAAAGAAGGAAATATTAAAAACCAAAACTTTAAAATAAGTCAGAAGGTAGGTCAAATGATAAGGTGCTATATTTTAACTTACCATAACTACATCTTCCATAATCAACCGTACAGTGCTCTCTGTCTGATACCAGGCTATTCACATCTCTGGACTGTGGTCAGAGGGGATTCAATAGAGGCTCAACCCATGTGGAGCCCCTACAAATGGATTTTGGACATCCTCTGCAAACTGGTGAGCTGATACCACTCCCTCCTCCAGGTTTGGATTTCATTTTTAAAATCCGAGGATTACACAGGCTGATGTGCTTCTTCCATGTGAACTAATACATATTTTTAAGCGACACAATTCAATTAATGACAGACGTGTAAGAGTCTTTTTACAATTGAGGCATCGAGCATGAATTCCAGAAATGAGTGAGTCAGGGTTGAATCAAACTCCATCTTAACTCTATAAACTCCCTTTTATTTTAGACCCTGCCTCTACTTTAAAGTGTCGAAGGGCACTGAAAAATCTGGGGTACTTGACATCATAAAATGGTTGATGCTGTGACAAACCAAACTCTATTTTGTTTTCACTCCTGCTTCTGCTTTAGATCTGTAACCATTGTATTAACTTCAACAGTTTGCTGAACAGGCAATGTGGCTATGCTTAGACATATCTGGGCAAGTCTAGGCTGCACTTATATCAGTCTAGAGAAGGCCAGGGAAATTCATTCCATCGAAATTGTGCTGAGCAGTTCCTGTTTGCAACTACATATGTCTCCTCAGCTCCAGGAAACTGGAATAAACCAGTCTCTTTTGCTTTTAAGTTGCCTATGTGATTTTGCTCTCTGATATCATTAATGTGACAGTTTGCTTTTAAATTTTTTCTTTTGGTTTTCAGCTATCATCTTGTGTGTGTGTGTAGTTAATTTTATTCATTTTATTGGCATATAATTCACAAGTCATACAAGAAGAACTGTACAATCATCACCATAATACTTTTAGAGCATTTTGTTTACTCTTGTACTCACCATGATTAGCTCCCCATGTGCCCCAACCTCCCTTGCCATGCTCCCACAGAGCCATTAGATTTCCATAGAAGGAACATTTCTTAACATCTTCTTATAAAAGGGCTTCAAGAAGTTCATAGGAAAATTAATATGTATAACATATTTTTCCTTCTTTTTAAAAGTATGTACCAACATTTACATAGGCAATCCTCCACCAATGGACATTTAGGTTGTTTCCATCTTCTTACTATTGTGAATAGTATTTCAATAAACATGCATATATCTGTTCATATTTTGTTCCTTACTTAAAAAAATCATTTAATTGGGGGCTTGTGCAACTCTTATCACAATCCATACATACATCCATTGTGTCAAGCACGTTTGTACATTTGTTGCCCTCATCATTCTCGAAATATTTGCTTGCTACTTGAGCCCTTGATATCAGCTCCTCATTTTCCCCCTCCCTCCCTGCCTCCCTCCCTCCTTCCCTCCCTTATGAACCCTTGATAATTTATAAATTATTATTTTGTCATGTCTTACACTGTCCGACATCTCCCTTCACCCACTTTTCTGCTGTCTGTCCCTCAGGGATGGTGTTATATGTAGGTCCTTGTAATTGGTTCCCTCTTTTTGCCCCACCTTCCCTCCACCCTCCCAGTATTGCCACTCTCATCACTGTTCCTGAGGGGTTCATCTGTCCTGGATTCCCTCTGTTTCTAGTTCTTATCTGTACCAGTGTACATCCTCTGGTCTAGCCAGAGTTGTAAGGTAGAATTAGAATCATGATAGTGGGGGAGAGGAAGCATTAAAGAACTACAGGAAAATTGTATGTTTCATCAATGCTACACTGTACGCTGACCGGCTCATCTCCTCCATGTGACCCTTCTCTAAGGGGATGTCCAGTTGCCTACAGATGGGCTTTGGGTCCCCACTCCGCACTCCCCCTCATTCACAAGGATTTGATTTTTGTTCTTTGATGCCTGATATCTGATCCCTTTAACACTTCGTGATCACACAGGCTGGTATGCTTCTTCCATGTGGGCTTTGTTGCTTCTGAGCTAGATGACCGCTTCTTTATCTTCAAGTCTTTAAGACCCCAGATGCTATATCTTTTGATAGCTGGGCACCATCAGCTTTCGTCACCACATTTGCTTATGCATCCATTTGTCTTCAGCGATCATGTCGGGAAGGTGAGCATCATGGAATGCCAGTTTAATAATACAAAGTGTTCTTGCATTGAAGGAGTACTTGAGTGGAGGCCCAGTGTCCCAGATGTAATCTTTTTAATCAACTCCATGAAGGACATCCTAAGCACTACATGGTTTCAACAGAATATTTAGTTTACTCATATGGATGTGAAAGTTGGGCAATGACTAAGTTAGACCAGAGAAGAATGGATGCCTTTGAAATATAGTCTTGGTGAAGAATATTGAAAATACTGTTAACTGCCAGAAGAGCAAAGAACTCTGTCTTTTTTTTTTTAATTTTAACAATTTATTAGGGGCTCATACAATTCTTATCACAGTTCATACATATACATACATCAATTGTATAAAGCACATCTGGACAGTCCCTGCCCTAATCATTTTTTTCTCCTCTTTTCTTTTTTTACATTTTATTAGGGACCCATACAACTCTTATCACCATCCATACATATACATACATCAATTGTATAAAGCACATCCATACATTCCCTGCCCCAATCATTCTCAAAGCATTTGCTCTCCACTTAAGCCCCTTGTATCAGGTCCTCTTTTTTTTTCCCCCCTCCCTCCCCTTTCCCCCTCCCTCATGTGCCCTTGGTAATTTATACCTCGTTATTTTGTCATATCTTGCCCTATCCGGAGTCTCCCTTCCCCCCTTCTCTGCTGTCCCTCTCCCAGGGAAGAGGTCACATGTGGATCCTTGTAATCAGTTCCCCCTTTCCAACCCACTCACCCTCCACTCTCCCAGCATCGTCCTTCACACCCTTGGTCCTGAAGGTATCATCCACCCTGGATTCCCTGTACCTCCAGCCCTCATATGTACCAGTGTACAGCCTCTGCCCTATCCAGTCCTGCAAGGTAGAATTCGGATCATGGTAGTTGGGGGAAGGAAGCATCCAGGATCTGGGGGAAAGCTGTGTTCTTCATTGGTACTACCTCGCACCCTAATTAACCCATCTCCTCTCCTAAACGCCTCTATGAGGGGATCTCCATTGGCCGACACTTGGGCCTTGGGTCTCCACTCTGCACTTCCCCCTTCATTTAATATGGTATATATATACATATACATATACACATATATACACACACTTATATCGTTTTTTTTTTTTTGCATGATGCCTTATACCTGATCCCTTGGCACCTCGTGATCGCACTGGCCGGTGTGCTTCTTCAATGTGGGCTTTTTTGCTACCGAGGCAAATCACTGGAGGAGTGCAGCGGAACAGCAAGGGAATGGATTGGCAAGGTCCCCAGGGAATGCTGCAAGTGGACTTTGGGGCCAGGGCGTGGTTCCCCAACAGACTGGACTGGAAAACGCTCCTAAGGGCCAGCAAACGATCCCTGAACTAACTACAAGCTTTTCTCTTGTGAACTGTTTTGTTCTGTTCTTTGTCAGTGGTTTGTTTTTGTTGTTTTGTTGTCTGGTTGTATACTGTTGCTTTGTTTTCCTCTGTCTTGTTTTCGTGCATGTTAGTGACTCCACAGGTCTGTCTGAATAGGACAGGCTGGATGAACTATCTGGAGGAAAAACAACGGGACCGACAGTTCTGGGGGGACTTGGGGTGGGGGTGTAGGGGGTAAGGAAGTGGTGTTAACAAACCCAGGGACAAGGGAAAAACATGGGACCCCAAATGGTAGAGAAGGGGGAGTGGCAGGCATGGTGGGAAATGATCAAGGGTAAGGTTGCTTAGAGAAGAGGTATACTCTAGCCCAGGTGGCAATGAAGCATGGTAGTAGGGCAGGAGGAAAGTCAAGGGAATGGAGGAAAGAGCTAGGAGTCAAAGGGCATTCATGGAGGTCTAGACAAAGACATGTACATGCAAATATATATAGGAAGATGGGGAAATAGATCTATGTGTCTATATTTATAGGTCAAGTATTAAGGTGGCGGAAGGACCTTGGGCCTCTACTCAAACACTCCTTCAATGCATGAATACCTTCTTTTATTAAATTGGAACTCTATGATGCTCACTCTCCCGACACAATGGCTGGAGCCAAAGTGGGTGAACAAGTAAATGTGGTGAAGAAAGCAGATGGTGCCCGGCTATCAAAAGAGATAGTGACTGGGGTCTTAAAGGCTTGAAGATAAACAAGCGGCCATCTAGCTCAGAAGCAACAAAGTCCACATGGAAGAACACACCAGCCTGTGTGATCGAGTGGTCCCAAAGGGATCAGTTACCAGGCATCAAAGAACAAAAAATCATATCATTGACTGCACACCTCCATGATAGGATCGCTGAAGACAAATGGGTGCATAAGCAAATGTGGTGAAGAAAGCTGATGGTGCCCGGCTATCAAAAGAGATAGTGTCTGGGGTCTTAAAGGCTTGAAGGTGAACAAGCGGCCATCTAGCTCAGAACTCTGTCTTGAAGAAGTCCAGCCAATATGCTTCTTGCAAGTTAGGATGGCAAGACTATGTCTTACATACTCAAGAAATATAATCGGGAAAGACCAATCCTGGAAAAAAGACATCAGTGGTGGGATTCAAATAATTTAACAACTGGTTCGCTGCCTGTATTAGTCTGGATACTTTAGAGAAACAAATCCACAGCAACTCAGGTATAAGAGAGAGTTTTAGATAAAGGTTAAGTGCACATCAAGAAAGCATCCCAATCCAGTGCTGCCCAAGCCCACAAGTCCAACATTAACCCATTAACTGATATGGCCAACACCAGTCCGCAAAGTCTTCCTCCATCTCACAAAACAGACAACGATGCTGACTGCAGGAGGAAAGCGGAGTCAGTGAATATGTAAACATCTCAATGCTGGCAGGGGTCTTCACATGGATGCTCCAGCACCCAGGGCTGCATTGGGGTAGGTCCATGTGGCTTCTCTTTGGGGATGTCTTGCAGGAAGTCAGCCTTGCGAGCTGAATCAGGGAACTGGCTAAGGCAGCTGCACCCTGGTGCGACCATCACAAAGCAAGAGACTCGAGAACAAGAAAGGCAAGGCTCACTGAGCCATTTATCTCTCGGCCCTTCAATTAACCCCACATGTGTTTATCGGCCAGGTTGGCACAATAAACTAACTAACTCACTACCCTAATGACAGTCTTAAGTATTAAAAAGACATACTGAAAGGTAGCTTATTATTTCATACAGTTAATACTTAAATTAGAACAATAAAAAGTACACAAAACTAGATGATAAGAAGGTTTAGAAATTATTAATGAAAAATATTAAATAATACTTGGGAAAATTTTTAATGTATTTATGGTATTTCCACATTGTTTCTTGATTGGCATCCTCACTTGCAGTTTCCTTGCTTTTACCTGAGCATCATCACCTCTATGACTTAACCGTCACCATCTTCTCACTGGTTGTTTGGCCCTTTTTCTCTTTATGTTATATGTTTGTTTGCTGAAGTAAACGCAAGGGAATAAAAATGTAGTCTTTCATCAAAAGTATAATGAGTTTTATGAAATGAATAAATAAAGATTACTAGCTTAATTCTAACTTTTTTATACCTCTGGGCAGAACAAAACATGTGGGTTAGTCCAAAAGTATTGCTACCCAGTTCATACATGCACAGGAGTATTCCAAACGAAACATATTTAAGCATCTCTCTGTGATCAGGGTATACTACAGACAAGGTCTCTGATTGTTACATTTATCTTTGTCTCATTAGGATGGCTTCAAAGGCAGGGTCCAATCAAAACAATAGCTTCAGAGGGAATCTGCTGGGCCAGTTAAAATCGATTATGATCACTGTCCTCTTTGGTAGATGTTCTCAAGACAGACGGTGATCATGGAGGTTTATTAGGAAGACATTTTAAGAAAATGGAAAACTACTTTGAGAGAAAAGGCTAGGAAAGTTGCCCCAAGGAATCCCCCCACCCCCAGTCTCTCCCTTGCCCCCACCCCTCACCATAACAATGTGCCTGCTTCTTCTTCCAGGGTGGCAAGAGTTGTCTTATGAGAATTTCATTGGGAAACTATCCCATTCGCTTTATAGACCCAGTCTTGCCCCTGCACACTTTTTTTTGTTCCCCAAACTAAAAAAACTAAATGGAACACCGTTTAAGCCCAAACTGCTCTTTTGACGTGACACGAATGCCTCTGAACTCCTAAGACACTTTCTCTGGTACTAGGTTTCCCCACAGGAGAAATGAGAGGCCTGACCTAGTTTGGCTAAGGTTAATATCTTGTTTGCATTACAGAAGGGCAGGGCGAGAGAAACGGAGGCGCTGCCTTCAGATGGCGGATAAACTAAGAAACAATTGCTTTGCCTTTTGTTAAAAATATATATTTCTATGATTTTATAGCAACACTTTTGGACTTACCCTCCTGCCTTTGGCTCATTGGCCCACTCACTTATCCAAATTTTAAATATTTTAGCTTGTTGCCCTCAATAGTTTAACTGAGACTATAAATTGAGTTTCTCTAAAGTAAACCATTTTTCTCCCTAATAATTGAATAACTACTTGAAGCACACAATAGCACTGGAATACTCTTGGAAGCCATTTTCTTAAATCATTAATGTTATTAATGGTATGCTTTCTTCAGTATGAGGTGTTCAGATCAATTAAGCTCATGAAATAAGATATTAAATATTTTCAAAAAGATGAGTCTGTCTATTTCTGTCACTGTTCTCTCTCTACAGGCTTGAGATGTTCTATAATTGAATTTGAAAATGCAGTGGAAGGTATTGAATGATATCGCATATGAAAATCCTCCTGTGCACATGACTCGGTTCCTGGAAAAATGAATTTCCCCTCTTCTAAAACTCATTCACTTCACCTTTTATTTCAAGCCTCTTCTATTTTGTTAGTTTAAATCCTTTCAAATACTCTGGTTTCAGTTTTCAGTGTGGGTCACCAAATAGGTGTTAAGCATCACAATGTGATGGGGGGCTTGCTACCCACTGCACCAAATCCAGTTAGCCACCCTGATTCTGACTCATGGAGGGCCCATGTCTTTCAGAGAGAGCGCTACTCCATGGGTCTCCAAGGTCAGGCCAAGGTCAGGCCATGGTCAGGCCTTTCTTCCTAGGTGCCTCTGGTGCATTTGCATTGCCAACCTTCAGGTTAGCAGTGAGCATTTGCACCATCCAGGTACTTGCAGCGAAGCACTATTGAGAAGACAATGATTATAGACAAAACAAATAGTGGTATCTGGCTCACTCTTCTGTATTGAAATATCATCTAAGAAATTCTAGGTGCCATGAAGCTGATGTGGGACCACAATGCCTGGAGCTGCACCAGTGAAAGGAAAGGAGCCCTGGTAAACTTTGGACTGCTGACTGCAAGGTAGGTAGTTCAAATCCATCAGCTGGTCTGAGAAGGAAGATGAGACTATCTGCAAAGTCCCAGGAACCCCAAATGAGGCCCCTGTAAGTCATTGGAATGGACTATGACAGCCGGTTTGGTTTGGAGTTTGGGGAGGGAAAATGACATTTCACTATTGTAAGCCTGCTTGGGGATAAACACTGTTTTGGGTTTTATGTATCTAATCACATTTCACGTTCACAGCAGTCCTAGGGTCTCATTTTGCGAAGGAGGCAGCAGGTGTTCAGCAGCATTGAGGAATCTGCTTGAAGCTAAGATTTAGTGTCCGGGCAGAGTTTCAGCCTAGCAGAAGCCTCAGTCTTTTCAGTTACGTCAAGGAAAGTATCAGCATGACTTACGACTGAGGTGAGAGAAGAATCTCTAGCTCCTGGCTTAGTTGAGATACTACTGTTTGAAAGAATGACTTTGGGTTATTAAAACTATATGAACAGAAGCTGACACTAGGGTCGCTTTGCTAACCCATCTAAATAGATAATTAAGCAATTTGGCAAACACATCAATCAAAATGACTCTAAGTGGTATGTATAAGCTTTTATAAAGTTCATCAGGTTGTTAATAATGAAAGTAACCCAAAAGAGTATAAAACCTTAATAATGTTCATCCCTCAAAATGCCACCACCAATTCTTAAGCTTCTTGAAGCTAGAAGTCCTCTTTGCTCCAATGAGGCAAACGAATAGTATTAACCATCATGAATTGAACACTGACTAACAACTTAGGACTCTGGGCTAAGTGCTTGACACACATGAAAGCTAGAGGTTGGGGTCATGATTTAGAATCAGATTGAGAGGCTTCAAACCTTGATATCCTCCCCATTTAGTTATGACCTTTGCCAAGTTATTTAACTTCTCTGAACTTTAATTTTCTCATCTGAGGAGATAGTGTGATAATACTATTTGATTCATAGATAAATAAATACCTGGTAAAGGTTAGTTAAGGAGTCCTGGTGGCAAAATGGATTTAAAAAAATTGGCTGCTAATGGAAAGGTCAGTGATGTCAACCTATGTTCTCCTCCTCAGGAGAAATGTCCTAGAGAGCTGCTCCCATACAGATGACAGCCCAGGAGACCGTATGGGACATACTGTTCACCATGAGTCAGAATCAACTCGATGACACACACTATGCAAAGAATAGGATTAGTTATTAAACCCATTCATGGTGTCCATATTTGAGACTCATTGTCATGGGGGGGTCCTCCTCACAGAGTAAGACGCACTAAGCAAATTCTCTAACACACCTGCTGGAAGAGCCCAGAGCGACAAGGGAATTCCTTTGGTAGAAGGCAAGCTCCCAACTGGTGCAGTGAATGACTTGATCTGGCATTTCTAGCCATCGTCTTTGTAAATCCCACCAAATGACTGGGTACGGGCTGTGCAAATGAAGGTGTTTGTGGCCCCTCCCCCACAGGAGTATCGGATAATGTAAATAAGGCACTCTTGTGGTGTGGGACATGCAAAGATGAAACTCAAAGGACAGGATCAGTCAGGCTTGCCATCTTGCTACATTTAAAATGAGCCATCTTGGAAGTGGAAATCATCTAGTCATCCAGGAAGGAGCATACATCATCCAGAAAGAAGAGTCAGGGGCAGAGTGTGTCCTTTGGGCTCTGAGATCCCTGGGCACTGTACCTTCCTGATCCAGGAGACAGAGAGGTGGCAGTGTAAGCATAGCAAAGGAATGACAGCAGCGCCCAGAGTGGGACACAGAGCCTTGAGCTTTTCTGCTCCTGGCTTGAGAAAGCTGAGAATCTTCAGGCAGGAATTTTGCTAGCAGGGAGGGGTGCCTCGCAGGCATTCATCTGGGAAGCTAGGTTTGCTGACCCACAGAGATAGGGCTTAATGCCTTTGGTCTGATGATATTGCTGAAGTAGAACAATTGGGGACATATACTGAAAAGAGCTTTGTAACAGAGTCTGAACATGGAAGAGGCCAAGGGGCCATATAACTGAGAGGATGAGGGCCACAGAGTGGTGCGCCTGTGTGCACAGATGACAATAGCTGCGACAGAGCTGTGTCCTGAACATTTCTGATCCTGAACGGTACGCTGTTAACTTTCCTAATGACCCCCATATTGTCTGTGAATTCTGTGTGGCCTCTCCAACAGATATTGAGCTCAGCAGATCAGCAGAGAGGGCCTTGAGTGGGACAGTCGTGTCAGAATTGGTAAAGAAAATTAGAAAGTAGAGGCGTCTTTGACTTTTGCCTCTGAGGAATCAGCCTTGGGCCAATTGATGTTGAGTTCTATTTTCCTTTCCCTTGTGGGGCTGGCATGGCCACCTATACGGCCGAAATGCCAGAGAAGATAAAGACGTGCTTTCCACACATGCTTGACTGTTCTGTTCGAGGGGAAGAAAAGACCCCAAATTCAAGCATACTACAAGGCTTTAAAAGTTCATGGAAAAAGCAAGATATGACAAAATAACGAGGTATAAATTACCAAGGGCACATGAGGGAGGGGTAAAGGGGAGGGAGGGGAAAAAAAAGAGGACCTGATGCAAGGGGCTTAAGTGGAGAGCAAATGCCTTGAGAATGATTGGGGCAGGGAATGTATGGATGTGCTTTATACAATTGATGTATGTATATGTATGGATGGTGATAAGAGTTGTATGAGTCCCTAATACATGTAAAAAAAGAAAAGAGGAGAAAAAATGATTAGGGCAAAGACTGTACAGATGTGCTTTATACAATTGATGTATGTATATGTATGAAATGTGATAAGAATTGTATGAGCCCCTAATAAATTGTTAAAATTAAAAAAAATTTTATTCACCATGAAAAAAAAAGTTCATGGAAAAATAGAATGGAAAGACTAAGGATTTTTTCCTGTGAACTCCTTGAAATTCTTCATATTCTATAACTAAAACCCATGTCATTGAATCAATTCTGACTCATAGTGACCCTAGACAGAGTTTCTGGGATTACAAATCTTTAAAGAAACAGGCAACCTCCTTGTCCCAAGGAGCTGCTGGTGGGTTTGAACTGCTAACCTTGATGTTGACAGCTCAACACTTAGCCCCCAGTGTCACCAAGGCTCCTTCTTGTATGCAATAGAGACTCCTTTATCAAACCCTAAATAAAACAAGGATGAGACAATCATCTAGATGAAGGAAAACATCAACAGTGATACCAAAATGGAGTCCAATGAATTCATGGTCATGAAGCTGATTATTTATGATGGAAAATCATAGAAATCATTGCAAAATCATGATTCAAAGCAGATCTATTCATCATGTTTAGGGCAGGACTATGGGTTTGGGAAAGGACCATAATAGGTGAGGTAGTTAGTTTATTGTGTCAACCTGGCCAATAAACACATGTGGGATTAATTGAAGGACAGAGAGATAAATGGCTCAGCGAGCCTCACCTTTCTTGTCTCTTACTCTTTGATCATTGGACCAGTGTGCGGCTGCCTTGCTTGTTCTTTGCCTTAATTTGCAAGCTATACTACCTGTGGGACACCTAACCCATGGACTGTGTCACTGTAATTTGAGGTTCCTTCAAGACTTGCTTCTCCACACCATTGGAGTTTACATCTCTTGAGCTGGCGACTGTGGAACCCTGTCATCTGGCTGACTGTTGGTGATCTGCCTTGCTGTTTGCTTCCTGTGCCTGTTTAACCTGAATTGCTCTACAGAGGACTACCCGGTGGCTCTCAAGACTTGAAGGACTGTCAGTGTCTCACAACTGTCTCATGGGAGTGAGTTGCACTGAGCCATTTGTACTGCTTTATAATTTAACGGTTCATTTCTTGTATTATATATCTATCTATCTGTATATAATTTAACAGTTCATTTATTGTGTTATATATCTATCTTTATATATATAATTATGACCAGGTATGAGTAAGTATGACTTAGGCCCTGAATCACAGCCTAAGTATGACGTAGGCCCTGAATCAAAGCCACCAATATCCCCAGTTTTTCTTTTTCTTTTTTCAGCAATTGTATTGACTCTTCATCCACCTATGATACAATTCAATAGTTAAATCATATCAAGAAGAGTTGTACAATCTTTACCAGCATCAATTTTAGAACATTTTCTTCTTCCTTGTACTCATTATTATTCATGTAATTATTTTTTCAATTGTGGCAAAGATATAATGAACTATTCTCCAATTTATCAACTTCTACATTTATAATTCAGTGCCATTGATTAGACTCTTCATTTTGTACAACCATTATTCATATATACTTTTCCAAATTATCCACCACCATTAACATAAACTTAATGCCCCCTAAGCAAAAACTCTTCCTCTGTCACCCATGTAACCATAGGTCCAAGTTTAGTTTCTTTTTTTAAAAGTGGTTTTCTTGATATAATATTCACATATCATACACATCCATAGTTAAAATCATTTTTATAAAGAGTTGTATATACATCATCACAGTCAGTTCTAATGCTCCCTCCCACCTCCCACATTCATTGTTTGATCCCCACTTCCCCATCCCCTCACACACCCATTCCTGATAAACCATTGCATCGGTTATTGTCTCTATGTATCCATAAATTGGGAAACCTAACAAAAACAAAGCAAAATTGAAAGAAGATAATAAAAATATAAAGATAGATATACAGAGTAGAAAGTAAAGTTCACCAACAATATTTAAAAAGGTAGAGAAGAAGTTTCTGTTGTGGAACAAGCTAGAGATATTTGAGCCTAAAGCAAATTCAGGCTGTACCCCAACTTTTCTATGACCTGTGCTATTGTCAGTAAATCATCCAGGACCAGCTCAGGAGAGATCCCTGATTCTTCATGCTAACCTTAGGGAAGACCTCCCATCCTTGGGCTGACTCAGGGGTTTTAAACTACTTTCAATGATTTTCTACGTGAAGGCAAAGTTGCCTCATTCCTGGTTAATGGCTAAAAAGAAATCAAATGGAATCTGGTCTTATCTCAAGACTCAAAGTGAAATTAGGGCTCCCACTATACATTGTCACCTTCTACAAACCACATGCTTTAGAGTTTAAGCTGTAATACAACCCAGCAATGACCTTCCTAATGTCTGTGGCAGCCAGCCCCTAACAAGATCCTTAATGACCCCTCTTTCCTGGTATTTACATTCTTGGGTTCCTCCTACTAAGCCCTGGGAGTGTAGTAGTTATCGATGGCTGCTAACTCCAAGGTTAGCAGTTTGAAACTACCAGCTGCTTCTTGTGAGAAAGATGAGGTTTTCCTTTCTGCTGCTGGAAAGAGTTACAGGCTTAGGGAATCACAGGGGTGAGTCTACTCTGCCCTATAGGGTCACTATGAGTCAGAATCCACTCAATGGTCATGAGGGTTTGTTTCTTTTTAATCTTTTTTGGGTGATAAGGAAATGGGATTGCGGTGGGGGCAGGGCTGTGTAATCAATAAACTCAACTCACTGCCATTAAGAAGATGATGACTTCTAGTGACTTTGTAGGACAAGACCGGATACAATTTTCCCTGTGGATTTCAGAAACTGTAGCTTTCTATAGGAGCAGAAAGTCTCATTTTTCTCCCATGGAGTGGCTCGTGGTTTCAGAATGCAGGTCTTATGGTTAGCAACCCCACACTGCACTGCCAGGACTCTCTGTATAACTCATAGAATGTGGCAGAATGTGCTATACCACGGTAAAGATTCCTTCTAAACGGTGCTGTCGTTTCTGTCTTGGCTTCCTCTTCCTCTTAGATCATTTGCTCGGTGGAAAACCAGCTGTCACATCTTAAGAATTTCCGTAGACTCTCCAGTACTCTCCAGTGTAGAGAAACCTCCTGGTAAAGAAGGAAGGCTTCCTGTCCACAGCCAGCGGAGTGATCCCATCTTGGAAGCAGCTCTTCCAGCCTCAGTCAAGCCTTCAGGTGACTACGGCCCCAGCCAACAGCTTAACTGCAACTTCTTCAGAGACCCTGAGGCAGAATCACCTTATTAAGTTGTCCCCAAATGTCTGATCTTTGGAAAATATGTGGAAATCATATTTTTTATACTGTAGGGTTTGGGAATCAATTGTCACACAGAAATAGATAAATAATTCAATGTCTCTGCTGAGATGTCCATCTCTGTGGCCTTGGCTCTGATAAGTCTCTGCATGAGTTACAAGAATGTCTTAATATTAGAATATAATGAAAACATGAGATTGTGGAGTCTACAAATCTGCTGAAAACACAGTACTTACAGTGAACATAGTCTAGGTCTATATTCAGCAATGACCTTTGTATTATCTTCTACATACACACACACACACACACACATACATCATACATTCCCGTCTCTCAGTCAGTGTTGGATTATTCAATAAGCAAGGTAAGCATGGACTTAGTTGTGCTTACTTCTTAATCTGAAAAGAGTAGTTTCATTTTTTAATCATATCAAAGATTCTGCTTCCTGATATGACTGTTATCTGTTCCTTTCCCAAACCTATAGAACTTTTTGCAGACTTAAAACAGTTTTTCAAATGTATAATCCCTGGCAGGAACAGAGGACTTAGTGAACAAGGTAAGCATGGACTTACATGTGTTCACTTACCTGTCGCTATTGAGCAGTTCCACAGTCTGTGCTTGCTTGGCTTCTTGGGAAATTCGCTCATGCCTTCAGCTTCTTTTTGTTCTTTCTGGAAAGGAGGGACCTTTTCTTGTCTCCAGAGAAAATCAATTGTCTCAGACACAGTTTTGCTCTCATTTTTTAATTTAATTTATATTTTTCCACATGTCATACACTTTAATCATCCAATCATCTAAAGAAGAGGTGTGCAATCACCGCCACAATCTACGTCAGGACACCTTCCTCTTGCTAGGACTCATTGTTCATAAGTCCCCATTTCCCCCACCTCCTTTCATGAGCCTAAGTGCTTATTAATCCAGTTACTGTCTCTATAGCTTTACCTAGCCTGAATTTTATATACAGAAAATCATACAAAACAAAAGCAAGGAACAAGAAAACCAAGACCAACGACAAAATAAAACAGAGAAAAACCTCAATTGTAAAGAAAGCAAAAATATTAAAAACCGAAACAACTTTAAAATGGGTCAGAAGGGAGAGCAAATGATGAGGTGTTACATTTTAACCTAACTGCATCTGCCTTAATTGACCTTACAATGCTCGCTGTCTGATAGCAAGATTATTCACATCCCTGCCGTTATGGTCAGGGCAATTTATAGAGGCTTTACCCACGTGGGGACCCTGCAAATGGGCTTTAGGCTTCCACTGTCACACACCGCCTTCTGCAAATCAAATGTTCCCAATTTAAGTGCTGATACCATTCCCTCCTCTGGCTTTGGATTTGCACGACTGTATTTATTCGCCTCGCTGTGCTCTAGAACTCGGATCTTCAGAGATGTCTTCATGAGGGCAAATACTGAGTATGACCATGTCATAAAATGGATTGTTCTTGGATTAGGGCTATGATTAAGAGCAAGCCCCAAATCCATTATTAAATGTATGGTTTATATATGTCACTGGTTACATCATTATCATTGTATAATAGAGAACATTATCAAGTATCCTTCTAGGGCATAAGGTAATTCTATTGATAGTATCATAGAATTTAAAACACTGTTGAGAAAAAAGAAATTATATGTGCATACACCAGATTTTCAAACCCAAATCCACGAATTGTTGACTTAGACAAATTGAAAGCGTAAGTGATTGGAAACTGCTTATGCAAACAATGAAGGTTGGGGTTAGTGCAAAACGTTGACTAACATCCATTTGCAAGGACAGAACTATGCCTGCCAGACTAACATGTCATAAGAACACAAGGTGAGCATTAAGTAGTAAATATATGGTAGTACAAGGCCACCATTTATTTGGTACCCTCAAAACAAGAGATCTGAACCGAAGTGCAGTACCACCAATTCCATAGCCTTGCTTCTGCTCGAACGAGGCCCATTTCAGGCTTACCTCCATAAGAATGCGTCAGTTCCTTAAATCTGCTACAAGCGAGATTAGGCTAAAGGCCAGTTTGCTTAGTGGAGTTGTCACATTGATTCCTTCTGGTCTGGCCTATGAAGAATGTTATGCACCTTGAAAGGATAGTCTGAAGTCCCACTTGTTTATGGCACGTGACCTAAGTCACCAAGGGGTGGATAGAAACTAGGTCAAAAGTGCCTAAGACCTAATTCTTCTCTTGCTAGTGGCCTTAGCTCCAGAGCCAGGCAAATCTCCTTAGTGGATGTGGCAGTTCCTAAATTAGAAAACACCCTTTTGCTACTTGCCCTCCTCCTGTATTTCTTTATGACCGCAAGAAACAGTTTCAGAAAGGAACTTGATTAATAACTTTATCCCACCAAATATGAGGGGACTTCAAAAAGTTTCTAGAAAAATATCATTCTTCTCGTTCAATTTTCCCCCCCCCCATAGCCTTTTGGAAGCACTTTGATGTATGGTCCCCTTGAACATCCTCTATGGGGTAAGTGTTCTTATGTTCCCCCTTCTACAGATGGCGATAGGTTGTCTTGCTTCATGTCACACGTCTGGTGCCTGACCAGGGGTGATTCCAAAAGTTGACTAAATTCAGAGCCTTTACTTTTAGCCATCAGGAAACGTACCACTTCTTTGTTATCCCAATATTAGAGTCTCATGAAAATTGGAGATTTGTGGAATCTGCATATCCAAAACATAAAACTTACAAGGAATATTTAAAGTGAATCCAATGAAGTATTCACTTTTTCTATGTCCAGTTAAGCAACTGATATGTCTCTCTCTATATATATTTTAAATTTCTTTTTGGACTAGGTTAAAGTACTTTCCCAGGCAAGTTGGTGCATCTCATACAAAGCAGAGGCTTTGGTTAAATGTGCACACCGCAGTGGGGAAAGTCCTCCAATTTGATCCCAGACTCACCTGGGGTAAACGTGTTCCCTTCTATCCTCAAAGCATTTTTTTCGTAGAGATGTAGTCAAGTAGTATTGTCCTTCTACCCATAATTTCTAGCATGATGTATTATAATTCTGGACTTGATAAAAACCAAAGCCAAACTTCACTGACGTTGAGTAGATTCTGACTCCTAGTGACCGATAGGACAAGGTAGAACTCCCTCTGAGGGTTTCTGAAACGGTAACTCTAGGGGGTTAGAAAGCCTCATCTTCTTCCAGTCAAGCAGCCGGTGGTTTCAATGTACTGACTTTGTGGCTAGCAGCCCAATGTGTAACCACTCTACCACCATGGCTCCTTCATGTCTCTCTGATCCTCATCTTGGAGGGACTTCTCTGCTATACTAATGGACATGATTCAGCAGAAGGTGTGAACCAAGTCATATACCCTTTGTTTCTTTGGGCGTATGGTCAGCAAAGCCATTCCTCTGTGGATAAGAACCATCCCAGACCCAGAGAGAAATCCCAGGGCCACTGGAAGCAAAGCACACTTGCTATCTCTGTCTGCAGTGGTGGGGGCGGAGGCCAGGAATTACAGAATGTGACACGGAGCTTGCGGGACAAAGCAAAGGAGCCAGGCTGACACCTCTGATCTGTCCTCGATTCCAGATTGCAGAAATCATCAAGCAATATTATTAATAGTATATGAAAGCAAAATTCTGCTGAAGCTCATCCAACAAAGATTGCAGTACTACATTGATAGGGAGGAATCAGAAATTTAGGCTGGATTCAGAAGAGCGTGTGGAATAAGGGATATCGTGGCAGCTGTCAAATGGATCTTGGCTGATGGCAGAGACTGCCAGAAAGATGTTTATTTACGTTTCCTTGACTGCAAAGGCATTCAACTGCGTGGACCATAACAAACTGTGGAAAGTTTTGAGAAGAATGGGAATTCCAGAGCACTTCCTTGAGCGCATGAGGAACCTGGACATGGATTAAGAGGCAGTTGTGTGAACAGAAGAAGGGACTATTGCATGGTTTAAAATCAGGAACGGTGCACGTCAGGTTTGCCTCCTCTCAGCCTACATTATATCTGTATGCTGAGCAAATAACCAGAGAAGCTGGATTAGATGAAGAAGAATGTGGCATCAGGATGGGAGGAAAGCTTATTAACAACCCAAGATATGCAGATGACACAACCTTGCTTGCCGAACATGAGGAGGACTTGAAGCACTTGCTGATGAAGATCAAGGATGTTAGCGTTCAGTATGTGTTACAATTCAATGTAAAGAAAACCAAAATCAACTGGACTAATAGGTAACATCATGATAAATGGAGAATAGGTTGAAGTTATCCCGGATTTTGAGTTGCTTGGATTCACAAGCAATGCTCATGGAAACAAAAGTCAAGAGATCAAAAGACATACGGTGTTGGGTAAATCTGCTGCACAAGACCTCTTCAGAATATTAAAGAGCAAGGATGTTACTCTGAGGTGTGCCTAACCCAAGCCATGGTATTCTCTGTACCCTCACATACATGTGAAAGTTGTACATTGAATAAGAAAAATCGAAGAAGAGTCAATACCTTTGAATTATGGTGCTGGCAAAGTATATTGGAAGTATTATGGACTACCAAAAAAAAAAAAACCAAGCAAATCCGTCTCGAAAGAACAACCAGAATGTTCCTTAGAAGCAAGGCTGGAGCTACTTTTTCTCATGTACTTTGGACATGTTACCAGAAGAGACCAGTCCCCGGAAAACACATCATGTTTTGTAAAGTCAAGCAAAGGGCAAGAAACAGGAGGAAGACTGTTGACCAGAAGGTTGACAAGATACAGTGGCTGCAATAATGGGCTTCAACAAAAGAACAATTGTGAGATGGCACAGGACAGGGCAGTGTTTTGTCCTGTTGTACATTGGTCTTCTATGAGTCAGAACTGACCTGACAGCACCTAACAACACAAAGACAAACAACTCAACTGCTTTCCTATCACCAGTCCTTCCCATCATGTTCTTCCAATGACTCTTTCTGTCATTCTACCATTTCTGCCATTCCACTCTCAAATTTGAGAGTCCTTCGCCGTGCATTCTCCCTCATCTGTGACCCATTACTAATCAAGTCTGAGAATTATACCTCTCACTCCAGCAATACCTCGGCCGTCAACAGCTCCAACTTTATACTACTCGAAAAGCAAGTTAGGAAAAAATCTGCTCGGCATTTGGAACTTTGCTCCATAGTCCAACTGAAAATTCGACTGGACAAAAACCTGTCTGGGCTGAGAGCGAGGCAACAGTCTAGTTTCGCCATGGATATGGAGGGCCGATGCTTCAGTCAGTGCCGCTCCTGCCCAGGCATCAGTGCTTGTGTTAGTGCATCAATATGTTGGTCATTGTGCCTCTTTTTTTAAGAGTTTATTTGTGCAAAATATTGTAACCATGGAAAATTAATGATAGCAGCAGTCAAGCTGAGAGGAAAACTAGGAGAACCACAATGGAGTTGAAGGAAGAAATCATGGAGGACTTTGAATTAGGTCACCAGTTGTCGGATATAGTGGCTGAATACAGCATGGCTAAGTTGACATTATCAACAGTTTTGGGGGGAAATGTGATTAAAGAGGCTAATGAAAGAAAGGTATGAAGTGGTTAACTACAAAAAAAGAACTCAGACCATCGAAGACGTTAGATAAATCAGAAACAACTCTTTGGTAATAGTGTAAGCGAGATGGTGATATTTGAGAAGATTAAACGCCTCCATAGTGATAAAAAGTCCTGGAAAGATGACTTTAGAAGAGTAATTTTTGGGCCTCAGAACAAATTATTTGGTTTTCCATTATTTCTAATGGAAAAACTATGTTCAGTTTTTAGTATTCAAACAACGAATTGAGTTCAACAACTGAGGTATCACTGTATCTCTGAAATCTACTCACTTGCTTCCATTTCTTCTACTAACGCCAACCATGAGGACAGAGGAACACATCCCCACTAAATTCCCAGTTTCCTCTAGCAAGCATCCTTTGGTCAGTCTATCTTCAATATTGCCCTTCAATCGTTCTTCATTCTACAGCCAGAGGGATCTTTCTGAAGTAGAAGTCTTTCAAGATCAGGCCTTGGGCACAGCATGTGTGGTCTTTTGTGGTCTGGCCATTTTTCAGAGAGCTCTCCTTTACCCATTCCTCTCCCACACATTCCTGATAGCCAACTTTGCCGACCTGATTCTGGCTTCTCAGCTAGACCGCTGCCATAGAGCTAACTCCTCTCCTGTAATACTGTCTCTTCTCCACTAAGCTGTGTGTCTGCATATGTTTCCACATGTTATGTACTAGGTTATTTTGTCTGGCAAGGTATGTTCTTGAGCCTCATGTGAAGTAGGGAATTTGACTAAAAAGGTAAGCCATAGGGGTGGGTAGGTTACTATGTCTCTTACTTCCTCTACGTCCTTCTATCATTGTGTGTTTTGCTTGCCTTCTTTCTTTGAACTTGAGCTCATCCCAATTAAGTACAAGAATTTACGCTGCGGAGCAAGACTGCTGGGTTCACAGCACTGAAACCTCCTAGTTTCTGTCTATTAGGCCTCAGTTTCCTCATCTGTCAAATGGGTAACAGTACCTATATCGCACAGCTTGTGACAATTACAAGGGGAAAGCCAAGTAAAGTGTTTAGAATGATTCCTGGCATACTGGAAGTACTCAATGAAACTTGACTATTTTTACTTTTGAAGGAAGAAACTATATCATTTGTCTCCAAATATCTCACTGAATATTTATGAATTGAATAAATGAATGAGTAATTCTAAAAGTGTCACCAAAATTCTCAACATCAATCTAAAAATGAATATTAAATGCACAACTCTCTGTGCTAAGCATAGAAAAAAACGACCCCAAAATGGTTGCTGTATGTTGGAGCGTTTTGGAATGGAGGTCATTCCGTCTCTACCCAGGCACTCAGGGCATCACACTCCCTTGAGGGTAGAACCAAACAGGACACCTCAAGGTTCTGGAAGGCGTCATGACGGAGGCTGAGGTAATGTCTTCTTTATGGAAATGTGACTGTAAGGAGTGAGGGAACATTGAGGTAACTGTTTAACTTGTTTTCCAGTAATTTAAGATGACTGGTCCCTCTGTTCTCTCAGTGTCATGCACACCTGTAATCTCGCTCATCCTTGCTCAAGGACAGGGCTGGCCTTCCTCGGGTGATCTCCCTTTCCAGAGGCTTAGAAGCCACGCTTCCAAAGCTTGCATGATGTCAAAGTCAAATTCTAATAAAGCAGGGCCACCAGATGCTTAGTTTGGTTAGGGGAGAGCTAGAAGCAGAATAAAATGAAAGGGGGGTGGATTTGTTTCAAAGAAAGAATTTAAGAGGGAAGCATAGTAACCCAAGAGACATTTAGAACCAAGCTGCTAATATATATATTATACATACACAAGGGAGCTTCAAAAAGTTTGCAGAATAATTCCATTATCTTTCCATTCCAAGTTTCCAGGAACTTTTTGAAGCCCCCGGAGACATGTCAGTGCATGTTTGTGTATCTCATTACCACTTCCCTTCTGAGTTTGCCTCCTTCCACTTGTAGGAACAGACCGAAACTGACACAGGATTCTTCTCTTCATACAGGAAGACTGGCGTCAAGGGAAATGACCCTGATAGACTAAACTATAAATATGATATTAATCAGAGCAATTTGTTCCTGAATTGTGCCCCCTTTCCCAAAGCAACCCTCAGAGAGAGTTGAAAAAGTACACTCACTAGCCATTTAATAAGCATGAAAGTGAAAGTCAAATACTCCAACACAGTTGGAAAATAACCCAAATTCTGTCTCCAAAGAAAGCTATTCCTAGAGATGGACTAAATCCAAATAGACTCCACAGGTAGCGTGGCTCTATACCCAGTGGACTCAGTCCAGGTGACATAGAACAAGGTGCTAAGGAAGACATGGTCAGCCAGGTGTTTAGTCCACATTGAACTAGTCACCTTTGCTCTCTGAGGTGCATATGACCCTTCACCATGAGTCAGCAGTCTTGCAAAGGTTTGTCCTCCATGGTTTTGGGGGCAAGATGAGGAAGAATGAATCTCAGTCTATTGTCACTAATGGAGGCAGGGTGGTGGTGGTGGTGGTGGTGACGGTGGAAAGAAAGCACAACTTGCAATCACATCCTCTTGGCCATAAGAATATTACTATTCCAATTAATTCTTATTAATATCAATTAATATTCTAGTTAATCAAACAACATATTAATTTGTTTTACTTTGTCATTTTCTGTGAGCATTATTTTTCAGGTCACCCAAATGCTACTCCCCTCCCCACTCCCTCAATAAATGTTCTCAGATAGACATTCCACCCAATGAAAAGCATATATTCAGAGTAAAGGCAGAACACAGCATTAGGAGCCCCAAGAGCCTCTGTGGCCAATGCTGCTGCTGTTTTACAAGTCAAAAGATGCCCTTTCAACTGCCAGTACCAGCCCTCCATGTGAGCCTGGAGAATTGAACTGCCCTCTCTCTGCCTGGTGACCTGCTGGGTAATAAAGGTCTGTGGCGTTGCTTTGTTTCTTTCCTTTTTACATCAGCACTAAACTGACAGTCTCCGTGATGGCAGGGAGGGAAAGGGCAAGGGCAATCCACCTCCAGCCCCGCAGGGAATGAAGAAGCCGGCTCATTCCTGTCAGCAGGTGTGAGTCAGACACACAGGGCGCAGCAAAATTGAGTAAGAAGGTGCCAGTTTGGCGTCCATTTTCCAACCACGGCCGCACGGAAATAAATAATTTGAGAAAATTAGCCAGAATAAAAGAACGATCGGTTGGTAGTCAGCCTGCAGGAAGCATTCTTGCTGAATGCAGCTGCATTACGCAACCTTTCTTTCTCTGAGGGACTCCAACTGTGGGTGGGGCCCATCTGGAGGAGGAAGGGCTGACAGCCCTGGGAACTGGCCCAGGGGGGCTTTGAAGCCCCGTCTTAACACCACATTGTTAGCTGAGTGTAAGCAAGAGCACTCAGCCTCCGAGAACCTCAGTTTTTAAAACTGAAAACTGGGATCGCTAACTTTCATATACAAGGAGCCCCAGTGGGGTAGTGGGTTACGTGTAGGGCTGCTAACCTCAAGGTCAGCAATTCAAAACCACCAGTTGATCTGCAGGAGAAAGATGAGGCTTTCTCTTCCTGTAAAGATTCACAGTTCTGCTCTGTCTCAGAGGGTCACTGTGAGTCTGAAATGATTGACAGCAGTGGGTGAGTTTTTGAGTTGGAGACATTATCATGCTACTTTTTAAATCATCTCCCCAGCCTCCCAGTAGTTAATCTTCTTGTCTTCCTCCTTTCCCTAAGTTTACCTTTCTTCTGGTTTCTGGTCATACCTTGGGGGATAGTGATTCTCGGTGTTTATATGACCCATGCTGAGAAAGCATGAAATAAATTTAAGTCCTCATAAACTTAGACAAATTGACTAAGAGGACATCAATTTCCTATTGACAAAGATGGAGAGTTAAGCTCACAACCTCATTCTATGTTATAAGCATTAGCTGTTAGCAAGAGAGCATTGATTTGGTATATATTTTGAAAGTAGAATATATAGTATATTGTTCATTTGGGTGAGTGGAAGAATTGCCTGTAAACCTTTTCACTCATTTCACTATAAAGTCTGGAGTTTTAAACACAAAACCCTGCTAAAGTTTTTTTTTTTTTCTAGAATTCAGTAGTTCTCAACCCACAGTGCACATCAAATATATACATTTGGCTCCCACTTCAGAGTGATCGAATCAAAATCTCTGGAGTTCGTGGGCAAATGTAATTGGTAAGGTGGCCCATGTGATTCTTCATGCTTTTGTTTTTACGGTTTCATTCCCATATACTTCACATGTCATACAATTCAATAGTTGAATCATATTGAAAAGAGTTGTTCAGTCATCACCACAATCCATTTTAGGGCCTTTTTTCTTTCTTGTACTTGTTAGGTGCTGAAAGACACGTTCAAGTTAAAAGGCTTGTTTTCTTTCCTTGGAGAAGAGCTAGCTAAATTTCTCCCCAATGGTTCGCTGCCCCCAAAAACAGAGCCACACACTCAAGATGTCAAGACAAGACAATAGGACAAGACAGCAGAAGAGCAAAGCTTTTACAAGCTGCTTATGCTTCACCCATAGAGCAGATTACAGCACAGTCTGGGGAAGACCTCGGTCCAGGGATACTACGTTGGATTTTATAGGGGTCTGGTGGCAGGACCCCATTGGCTCACCTCAGCCCCGACCCTGCTTTTCCAATAGCCTTTATACTTGCATCCTGATTGGTCTTTATTCCAGCCCCATGATTGGTCTCACAAGCCGTGGCTGTGCACCTCAGTATCACGTGAGGCAGTGTGGGGATGAGTCATCCAGACCTCTAGCTGACCCTGACACTCACTGTTGTCCCCTCCCCAGTTCCCCTGCAACATCCTCCGCCTTGCCCATAGAAAGCGATTCACCCAGAGACTGGTTCTGCAGATTTTATCTATCCAGAAAAGCATACAAACCCAAAACAAACAAACAAGAATCCAACAACAATGACAAAATGCAAGAGAAAACCCTCAATGGAAAAGAAAGCAGAAAATATTAAAAACTAGAACAAATATCACTCACAGCCATCGAGTGATGCTCACTCTGAGTGACCCGTTAGGACAGGGTAGAATCGCCCCTGTGGGTTTCTGAGACTAACTTTTTACAAAAACAATTGTTTTGTTTTGTTTTTACTGTCAGTTGAAATAGTTACTCAAATATATCACATGTAATGAATACTTCAGAAAATAAATTCTATTTCATTTATTTTCCTGAATGGTGATGATGGCAGTGGTTATTCATTGCCATTTAGTTATCCATGTTCACCCTCGTCATTGTGGAGATAACATTCATGTGACAACTTAATGTGAATTCACTTGGCAATTCTTTTCTTTCTTTCAAAATCATTTGATTGGGAGCTAATACAGACATCACATCATTCCATAGTCAATCACATCAAGCAGGATTGTATAATTGATACCACAATCAGTTTCACAACATTCTCTTCCTTCTTGAACTCCTTGACACGAACTCCCCTTTGACACCCCCTGCCCCCCTTTACCCCCCAGCTGCCCCAACTCTACCCCAGGAACCCTTATTCTACTTGTTGTCTTTAGAGTTTGACCAAACCTGGGTTTGATATACTGAAAACAGAAAAACATGTAACAAAAATTCAAGAGGGCTGCCCACAATGACAAAATACATCAGAGATAAAACCCAATATATAAAAAAGGGAAAAAATAACACAGAAAATGTTGAAAAACGCACCATAACACGTATTAGAAGGGGCGGTTAATTGACAAGGTTTTAACAGTTGTCAGGTTTATCATTTTTATCTCCTATAGTCATCTCTCCAATACTCTCTGTTTGGTAACCAGTTTAATCCCATCCCTCCACTATGGATAGAGGGAAACCACTGGAGGCTTATTTTCTGTGTCGATCTCACAAGTGTATCTTGAGCTTCCTCGGTCATCCAGATCCTTCTGCAAACCAGCATCTCACCGTTTCGGCTCTGATAGGATTTCCTCCTTCAGTTGTGGATTGTGTGATCTGCCGTCCTTGGGTCACGGATGTTGTTGTACTTCCTCCAGGTAGATTTAGTTGACATCTCACTTAAATGGCTGCTTGTTTGGGAAAAAACCTTAAAGACCCCAGACAATATTCTATCTGATAGCTGGGCACTCTCTAATTTCTGCACCACACTTTGCGATAGCCCCACATCTGATGTGCTCAGTTGAGTACTAAGCAGGGCTACCATGTAAGAATCCATTGTTCTTAAATTGGAGCTAGGATTTGGTGTGAGTCCAAACCCCATTCCTAGGTCTATGTTTTTTATATGCCGTAGGCTCCCCTTAGAGAGCCCCTTGGTAATTTATGGTAGAGAGTCTTCTTGATCATCTCCCTGGGACATAATGACCTTGCGTTGATATTGTCATTGCTTGGCCCTTGAATATCGGGCCAGTGTAGGCTAAGTACATATTGCAATACCTGAATTATTCACTTGTGCAGAATCAATCCTTACATTCTTACATTATTTACACAATGGGAGTTTGTTGTCAGGGAAAATTTACAATAATATTCACTGACAATGACAGTCACAGGTTTTCATATATATATATATATATATATATATATATATATATATATATATGCATGATCATAAATATCTTAATATAGCAAATGGGGCATTTTCGGAGTAGAAAGCCCTCTTTTTCCCTTTTGGTTTCAAACAGCCCAACTCATGACCACTACACCACTGGGGTCTTTGGAAAAAATATACAGTGTGTCCAAAGGGATTTCAAATGACAAGGCATCACATTGTGACCTAGTTGCAACTGCAGCGATCTACTCTACAATGCACTGTCTGAGAGCAAGGCCTTCCCATGCCTGGTTCATCGGCAGAGGGCTTTCACCAGAGGCTTCATTCACATGGGGCCCCTGCAAATGACTCTTGGGCTTTCACTGTCATCCATAGCCTTCTGTAGAGTGTAAGCTCTAACCTTGTTCCCTCCTCTGGATTTGGGTTTTATTATTTACAGTCCTGTCTCATGTGATTCTGACATGCAGACTTAGATAAGAATCACAGTAAAGTGACTCAGATGAAATGGGTTCCAACTGACCCTGGTGTAGTCTTCCCTTTCTCTATTAATGTTTATTCTTTGTCTCCCATTGTTCAGGCTAAAAGTCGTGAAGCCACCCTTCACTTAACTCTTTCTTTAAAAAAAAAACACACTTTATTTTACTTTGTTGTCCAACAATTTGCACACGCACAATCCAGTGACGCAGTTTCCTTCCTAGGGTTTGTGCAACCCTTCTCTTTCTGAGGCTCATTCCTACCCAGCAAAAGACCCAGAAAAAGACCTCAAAGTTCAAGTGTATTTTATAGAGACCCGTTTATTAAGTCGTAAATAGCAAAGACAAGATAGAGAAAAATCACCCAGTGAAGGGACACCAGCCTCATCACACCATAATAGTGTCCAAAGGGCTCATGGTCATGTTGCTCATTATAGAACATTAGAAAACAAAGGAAATTGTCACAAAATCATGATGTGGTGGCCGGTCAGTTGCTCCCTGTTGCAGGTGGGACTATTAGCAGTGGGAAAGGGACCATGACTGGGACACGCGCACGATGGCTGATGAGGAAAGCTTGTGGGAATGGTTCTGGGGCCCTCTGACACCTTGGGTAGGGTATGTCTCATGACCTAGTGGCCCTGGTACCCCAATTTCCACTAAGGGTGTGCCCAGGCTAGTCCCTAAGGTTGAGGTTGTAACTTTCTGAGCTGGTTAGTTGTTGGGGGGGAGGGGTGCCACTAATAATCTACTCTCAAACACACTCTGCCTGAGTGTGCATTGCCTGTTAGAGGTCCGAGAGAACTCAGGGGAAGCTGACTTTATGCAGAGACTCAGAATGGTTTCGGGCTCCCACTGTAAGCGATAGCCGCTGCAAACCTAACGCCGACAAATTTAGTTCTAATGCCGGTGTGAGTCAGGCACACAGGGGGCAGAAACATTGTCATTCCCCTTGCAGTAGCGTACATGATGCTTCCTACTTCGTCTTACATACGGAGGACATGTTGTCAGGAGAGATCAGTCCCTGGAGAGGGACGTCTGTGCTTGGCAGAGTGGCTGAGCAGTGGATAAAGAGAAAGGCCCTCAACGAGATGGATTGACACAGTGGCTGCAACAATGGGCTCACACATAGGAACCATTGTGAGGCAGACACAGGACCAAGCAGTGTTTTGTTCCATTGTGCATAGGGTCATTATGAGTCGGAACTGTCTCAATGGCACCTCACCACCGCCACCAGCCCCCTATTTAATCTTCTGTGTTGCTATTGACTGAGTTTTAGATCTTATCTTAAAAGAGCACGCTGCTTAAGGCAGACGGTCTTTCTTGGTTCAGCTGAATGATGGCTGAGTTTTGTAAAGGCTTCAGGGGCTCTTTTTGGTTTTTAAAAGATTATGTCAGGGCAATGGTTTCAGGAGTTTATCCAGCTTCCAGGGATGCAAAACCCGATGGATGCTATGTAAATTTGAAGGGGTGTTCTACTTTTCTCCCCTTTTGAACAAGAATTTTCTATAGGATTTCTGATTGAAAAAAAAAAAAGGTTCAATAATGCCAGCACCCCCCTCTTTTTTTCTAGTTTCCCGGCAGAGGTAGCCATTGTTCCTGGAGGCACCGCACTCTGCAGTCCAGTTCCTCCTCCTGGTTCTAACTTTCCCTCTTCTTCTATTGGTCCAGGAAAACTAGTGACCAATTGTTGTGTCTTGGATACCAATACCAAAACGCACCGTGGCCGAGAGTCAATTTTGACTCATAGTGCCCCTCCAAGGACAAGGTTTGTGAGGTTATAACTCTTTGCAGGAGTAGAAAGCTGTCTTCCTTACAGTGGCTGCTGGTTTCAAACTGCCGACCTTATGGTTAGCAGCTCAACATGTTGTGTCTTGGACAGCAGCTTACAATTCCCTGAATGCTTCACTCACATAACTCGGATCCAACCTAAGAGAAAATACTGTTGACTCAACTTGAGTAAAATATCACGCACACGCACACGCACACACACACACACACACACACATCTAGGGTTCATCATTTCTGTTGCAGAGTGAGTCTGATAACAATTCATC
This sequence comes from Tenrec ecaudatus, assembly GCF_050624435.1. NCBI lineage: Eukaryota > Metazoa > Chordata > Mammalia > Afrosoricida > Tenrecidae > Tenrec > Tenrec ecaudatus. The sequence continues at coordinate 191,483,744 of NC_134530.1, read as the reverse complement.
AGAAAACGTTATTCCTTTGCTCAAACCCTCCCTTGGCACCCTATTACCCTGAGAAGGAAAGGCCAAGTCCAATACTAGAGCTTCAATTACGAGCACTAATTTTGAAGAAGGATGTGGAAAACAGCGAGCTCCAAATCCATTTTTGAGTCTCCGCGTGGCTTAATTGAATCCACTGAATTCCTTTCGACAGTTAACTGACATTGGGAACAGCTTGGCCCTTGGGCAGAGTGCATTAGAAAATGGATCACTACACTCATCTACCCAGTCCAGGGAGGGAAGACGGCTCTCCTGATGGAACGTTGTATACTAGGCTCGCACAGTCAGGAGTCACATCCCGACTGCCTTGGTCAGAGGGCCCTGAACCAATCTTGTAAGTTCTTCTGTCCGCACGTCTGAGGTATTGATCTGGGACTAGACGTGCTTTCGTGACGTATCTTATATCATTTGCCCTCCCATATCCTAGTGAAGTGGCCAGTCTGTTGTAAACCCTTGAACATCATTATGACCTCGTGCTGATGGCTTCCCGCTTCCAGATGATGTGTCTTTGCCTCATCGTTCTCCTCTGTAAGACTCATAAAGGTTCTCTGCAAATTACCTGAGAACTGGAGTCTTCTTTGTGCCCTGCTTGCCATGGTAGCACCTTTCGCCCAGTTCTGTCTCAACAAAGTTGACCCCAAATTGGGTTTGCCGCTGTTGGTGTCACCATAGATACTTCAAGCTTTTTTTTGGTGTGTGTGCCATATAATAAGTTGCTCCTGTTTTATTAATCAAGAATGAAAAGTCAAACTATTTCTATGCTAACACTTAAAAAGCCAAGTTAAAACCGTAGACAGAAAATCCACTTCTGGGGCACACCTACATGTAATCCTGCAGAAAATGGAGCTACAGGAAACCGGCATTAGTCCTGTGGCTTCTAGGCGCTACCTGGTTACTAGGAACCCAAAACCATACAGTTGGAGGGGCTTTCTCTGAAATGGATTATTAATTGAAAACCAATTCACTGCAGAGAAAAATGTAAGAGAGAGAGAGAGAGAGAGAGAGCGAGCAGTCACATCAGATATCTATTTTTATTTCATTGAACTTCATCACAATCTGCTCCCAAAATGGTTAGCTCAGCAGGGCAGGGAGATCAGGAATATCATAACACGGAGCATAGGTCGCTGGCATTCACCCCTGGTGGAAACAACAGGCCCCTGAAACCCACCCCACCCCCTTCTTGTAGGACAATGCTCTTAATTAGCTGCACAGTATTTCCCAGAGAACAAAAGCTCCCCACCCCTCACAGGAAAAGCTTTCCCAGAAGATAGCTCATTGGGGAAGCGCCAGGCACACCACAGGAGGAGAACATACAGGCGGTGCTGAGCTCTGCAGAGACACAAACCCTGGATTCTCTAGGGAGCCTCAGAGGTTAGGCTGGCACATTGTTTGTCCACGTGACAAGCATGTGCTTCGCAGACATGAGGTGGCCAACCTCAACCCCCCCACCCCTGCTTCCCCTTCCCTATCCCTCTGTCACTAGTTGGGGCGAGGACCTTGGAGGTGGCAAAATAAGCTAGGACCATCTTTAGAACCGAGCATCTGGGGAGCAGTGGGGAGGCTTGGGGAGCTTTTCCCGGCGACAGACATAGAGCATGTCCTGGTTTTCCTTTTCCCGAGGCCATATTAATATTTCTTGAACAAGGATGCTTGAATCCCGGTGGCTCTTTGAACCCCTGGGTGGGAAGTCTCTGTTGTGAGCCCAGCCATCAGCAAGGTGGGGGGGGGGGGTGCTTTTAGGACCTGATTGGGGGAGGGGGACTCACAAAGGAGTCTGGGAGCACAGCACGCTGGGAAGAGGTTGGGGTGGGGTGAGGTGCAAGTCTTGTAGGGCTAAGGACGCCCTGAGTCTGTCTGGGGAACCAGGAGGCTGGGCTGAAAAGGCTGCTTTCTATAACAGTGCTGTCCCGTGGGGTCCCCCCGCCTCCCCGCCACCTCCTGCCCTCCTCCTTTACGTAGGGCTTGTGAAAAACACGCAGGGGGAACAAATCTTGTTTGAGTGCTTCTTCCTGAGTACGTCCACTGTCAGGAAAGGAAAATCCAAATACTCAAATACTCTATTTTTGTATCCGGAGGCTCCAGGCCCTTAGCGCAGACTCTGCCTTGCTCTGAAGGGAAGGAAATGAGCGTGAGGCGGCCCTGGCACCGAGGGTGGAGGGCCTGGCTCTCCACACGGAGATCCTCCACGTTAGGAATGCAGATCCCAGGCTGGCAGGCTGCTCTGGGACAGCCCTGGGGAGGGACAGTATGTTTTAAGTGCTCCTCGGATTGTCCTCTGGGCAGCTGAGTTTTCCCAGTACTGGAGTGACAAGCTGGGTGGCTTAAGACAGCAGACATTCCATGCCTCACACTTTCTCGAGGCTGGAAGTCCAACCGCACCCAGGTGCGGGCAGAGCCACGTTCTCCTCGAAAGTTCTAGAGAGGGACCTTGCCTTGTCCCCTCCTCGTTGCTGGTGGTTTCTGCCACCCCTCGGTGCTGCTTGATTTGTGCAGGGGAGCCTAACACGGTCCAGGCAATGGAATGGACTGATGGGGGATTGCTCCACAAAGTCTTTGAAGCCCGCTTGTAGATGCTTGTGCAGCCTCCACACCGCCTCCACTCTGCCATTCTCCCCTCCATGTCTCCATTGCCCTGGTCTGGGAGGACACCAGTGACTGCATTTACCCCACACTCCCAGCAGCCCTAGAGGACAGGATAGAATTCATTGTCCCATAGGGTTTCCAAGGCTGTCCATGCGTATGGCTGCTGCATCTTGTTCCTGCGGAGCCGGTGGCGGCTTCAGACCACCCTGTCAGGTGAGCGGCCCAGCACCTGACGCACGGGCCCACCAGGCCTATCCCACTGAGGTTCACCTTCATCCGCAATGGCCTTAGATCCGTCAAATTGGAAATGCCTTTTCCCCCCAATAAGGTCATGTTCATAGACACCGCGGTTAGGCATTCAGCATTATCCTCTTGGGGTTCACCAGTCTGCCCAGAGCAGTAAGCAAGCATGGCAAGAGGCTTTAATTGAACGGGGAAGTGTAAACAGCTGCTGGTGTGAGTGCTTCTCTTGGCCATTAGGGTTTATTGCCATTCACTGGCCTCTCCTTATTGCTTTAGCTGCCACGTAGCTCAGGAGGAAAGGCCTGATGAGGAATCCTAACTATTGATGTGGGAGCCAAGTGAATATAATAAAATTATAAAGCCACCATTACCTAGGTAGATAAGGTCTCTCTGTGTACATTTTGCATCATTTTTGTACACCGATTCACAAGTTTGTTTTTTTTCCTGCCTGCGAGGGCCTTTAAACAAGTCAGCGGTGGGGCCCTGAGGCTGGTCACACGGTTTGGAGCCTCTTTCTCTCACCCTGGGGTGGCCCTGCCTGCTCTCCCTGTCGCTGGAGATGGCCCTCTTTCTCTCACCCGGGGTGGCCCTGCCTGCTCTCCCTGTCTCTGGAGATGGCCCTCTTTCACCCCCGGGGTGGCCCTGCCTGCTCTCCCTGTCTCTGGAGATGGCCCTCTTTCACCCCCGGGGTGGCCCTGCCTGCTCTCCCTGTCTCTGGAGATGGCCCTCTTTCACCCCCGGGGTGGCCCTGCCCGCGCTCCCTGTCGGTCGCCGGAGAGGCCCGTGGCAAGGACAGCGCTGTGCTGAGCAGGGCGGTGCAGCCACATTCTTGCCGTGTTCCTTCTCACCGCTCAGGCATGTAAACGAAACCTAAATGAAAAGGGGGAAAAAAGACCTCAGTTTTTAAAGAGGTTTCTGGAAAGATGGTGACTGCAAATGGATGGCCGAAACCGGAAATGTCCAAAGAAAGGGACTGTTTTCTTTGGCTGGGCTTGGTTATTAAGTGGCAAGGTAGCGCGGACTTGACCCAGGCAGCTCCTTCTAAATGCAGATCACGTCACCTTCCCCTCCAAGCCCTCCTCGGTACCTTGTGGGTACTGTCCAGTAATACTAGGACTGACAAGGCTCTCCCCATGAGCTGGCCCCCTGCTCACCAAGTATCAACACCCCACCCCGCCCCCACCCCCGCAGTTTCTTTCACTTCCTCAAACATGCTCTGCTTCCCTGCTGCCCAGCCTTCACACAGGCTTATTGGCTCTCAGTCTGGGATACCCGGCTCCTAATCCCTTTACGTTTGTCCACTGGACAAGCCCCAGGGAAGCTTTCCCCGGACACCCTGCCTTTGTGCCTGGTTCCCTCCTCGCTGTCAGTGGTTACAAGTTGCGCTGCTGATGAATAGCCAGCTCTGTGGGCCAAAGACTGGGCTTTCTACTCCAGTCGAGTTATAGTTTCTGAAAGGCCGAGACTCGCAGTGGCTACCCAGTTCACCCCTGTCCTAAAGGGGTTGCGATGAGTCAGAATTGACTCAACGGCAGTGAGTCCTTGGTACGAGCTTCCCCAAGCCTCTTTTTCAAACACACTGCCTTGACACTGCTCATCAGTCTTCTCCAAGTGCTGGAGCCCAGGCCTGGGGTGTTTGCCAGGCCTTGAACAGTGCCTGGCACACATGGCAGGGCTCAGTGAGTATTTCTTGTCGACATAGGCGTGGTGCCAATATGGAGAATCCCTAGTGGTACAGTCAGTAAAGCACTCGCCTGCTAACGGAAGGATTTATGATTCTAACCCACCAGCTGGTCCGTTGGAGAAATGGGTTGGCTGTTTGCATAGAGTTTTAGATTTGGAAACTATAGGCAGTTCTGCTATCTTCTATAGAGATGCTATGAATCTGAATCAAATTCAGGGAGTAGGTCTGGTTTTGGGGGCCAATATGACAACCAAAGGCACTTCCTGAGCCTGCGTTTGCCCCATGGTTCTAACTACGTGCCTCCAAAACAGACACAAGGAAGAGAAACCTGGGTTAGAAAGACAGATGCTTGCAGGTAAGGCTGTTGGTCTGCCTTGAACACGCAGGGTCCCTCTCCCATTCCACTTTTGCAAGATGCCTTCCTGGGACTCCTGTTCTGGGGCTATCCCAGAAGACTCAGGGGCTCCTCCTGAAGTTCTATATGCAATTGCTGGCATTTCTCCGTCCAATGCTGGTATTCATTCTAATTTGAGTTATTTTAAAAAAATGATTTCATATTTATGTCTGTTCTTCTTAGCATTCTTTTGTGAAGTAGGGGGGAGCATTTTCATTACTCAATCCTTTTAGTACTTAATATAGTGGTACACGGTTTCTAAGTGCCTAATGAATAAACATAAGATGACTTGAAGCCCAATTTTTCTTTAGGATTTGAATTTATTACAGTGTCATTGTGGAGATGCATGCTAGATACATTTGGTGATGTGGCAATTGGACTGTTTTTAAAAGGAAACTGTGGTTGCCGGGTGGGCTTGGAAGCTGCAGCTCAGAACTATGTGGGAGCCACAACCAGGCCCAGTCCATTGGCCACGGCAGGAAGCTGGCAGCTTGGGAAAAAGGTTGTTCCAGGGCGCCCTCTAGCGATCCAACACGCCAAGAAGTCAGAAGCCTGGGCCAGGGCTCATGAACTTGAGCAGAAGTGATGTCTTTTAGGGAGCCAGATAAAAGCGCAGATGCCAGGAGGGCCCATTTCCCAGAAGTCTGGACGCAGACCAGTGTCTGATGGAGGTGAGGAATCAGCATCCCTGGGGATCTGATGCCTGCAGCTTTCTGATTGCGTTCAGTGAAATACTGAGACTGGATGATGCCCACCAGGAAAAAGTCAAACACTAATTACCAGATACGTAACCTGAGAGCACCCTGAAACGCATTCTTTGGCTCATAGAAGACTCCTTATGATAACTCATGTATGAGCTTGCAGATTGTTGAGTGATGGAGATAGAGAAACAGAGAACGCCCGGACTTCTAATATGAAATACAGTCCAGAACACACCAGAAAATTCTACAGGATGGACTGTCTGGACCTTTGAGCAAACATTTCAGGGAGGCCTGTGCCCCCCTGCTTGTTGTTCATTGCCCCAGAGCTCCAGTGGAGCCCAGCTCCTTTCCTTTCCTTGGGACTTTCCTGGCCCTGGAGGAGGGAGGTGCCAGCTTCTATTGGCCAAGTATTCCATGGCCTCCACTGTGCAGAGACATCACCTGTATAATCTCTGGAGAAGATATCGTATCATACAAGCGGGGGAAGGTTTGCAAGGCAACTGGTTCCGGTGTAAGCAACAGCTAGGATTCATTTCTGTATGTTTATGTTCTGTTAAGCAAACTCATTAGAAATACAAACAAAATGAAAACTAACAATCCCATTCTTTTATCTGTCTTATAAAGGGCTAACTCCTGTTTAGACACCCAGTACCAAATGTCCATCAGGAAGGAAGACATCGCAGCACTCAGACCCCCAAGCACTTCTCTCGTTGCCTCTGGGTAATTATATCTGCGGCTGTTGCTCTCATTAGGAGCTTCTAGCATATTGATGTGTTTGGTCAATCTTGCAAGGTGATGAATTACTCTCCTGTGCAGTCTAGTGCTCAAGTCTAATGATTGTCACGTGTTTTGCCATATACTAATAGCACTTATTGAACCCAGTTGAAGATGAAATAAAAACACATTTATTGTCTACTATGAACACTGTAATTTTGAAAGATTCTATAGGCAGAATGTCAAATGATACAGGAAGCACCGAGAGAGGAGGGAAAGAATCCACAGAGTCGTTGTGCCAATAAGAACTAGTCGACAGTCCACCATTTCAGGAGGTAACATGTGAGCAAGAACCAATGGTGTGGAAGGAAGAAGTTCAAACTGCACTGAATGCATTAGCCAAAATCAAGGCTCCAGGAATTGACTGAATATTCATGGCAATGTTTCAGCAAGCTGAAGAAGCTCACTTCTGTACCAGGAAATTTGTAAGACAGCTACTTGGCCAACTGACTGGAAGAGATCCAGAGTTGTGCCCATCTCAAAAAAAGGTGACCCAACAGAATGATCAAACTATAAAATGATCTCATTTATATCGTACACAAGCATGATATAATTTTGCTTAAGATCATCCAACAACAGTTGCAGCAGCACATCGACAGAGAATTTCCAGACGTTCAGGCCAGATTCAGAAGAGGATGTGGAATAGGAGATATTATTGCTGACATCAGATGGATCTTGGCTGAAAGCAGAGACTACTATAAAGATGTTTATGTGTGTTTTATTGACTATTCAAGGGCATTCACCGGTTGGACCATTATAAACTGTGGATCACCTTGAGAAGAAGGTCTGAAACACTTCATTAAGAATTTGTACTGGATCAAGTACAGAACACGGGAATACTGCATGGCTTTAAATCAGGAAAGGTGCGCCTCTCAGGGTTGTAGCCTCTCACCATATTTGTTTAATCTATAGTCTGAGCAAATAATCAGAGAAGCTGGATTATACGAAGCAGAGTGAGATATCAGGATGGGAGGAAGGCTTATTAACAACCTGTGGTATGCAGATGACACAACCTTGCTTACTGAAAGTGAGGCTGACTTGAAGCACTCGCTGTTGCAGATCAAGGATTGCAGCCTTCGGTCTGGATTACAAAGACCAAAATCTTCACAACTAGAACAATAGGTAACATCATGAGAAGTGGAGAAAAGGTTGAAGTTGTCCATCATTTTGTCTTACTTGGATCCACAATCAATGCTCATGGAGGCAGCGGTCATGAGATCACAGATGTATTGGATTAGATAAATCTGCTGCACGAAACCTCCTTAGAGTATGGAAGAGCAAGGCTGTTACTTTGAATACTAACCCAAGCCATGGTATTCTCCATTGCACCCTATACATGTGAAACTTGAACACTGAATAAGGAAGACCATAGAAGACTTGATGTATTTGAATTGTGGGGCTGGAGAAGACTATCGAAAGTACCATGGACTGCTCAAAGGACACACCAATCTGTCTTGGAAGAAGTAAGGCCAGAGTGCTCCTTAGAGGCAAGGATGGTGAGACTCATCTTACATTATTTTGACATATATTGTCAGGAGGGACTGGTTCCTGGAGAAGGGCCTCATGCTTGGTACAGTGAAGGGACAGGCAAGAAGGGGATGGCCCTGAGTGAGACGGATTGACACCGTGGCTGCATCAGTGGGCTCAGGCCTAGGGACCACTGTGAGGATGGCACAGGCCCGGGCAGTGTTTTGTTCTGTTGTCACGATGGGTCGGAGCTGACTCGATGGCACCTAATAATATGGACACTGAAGAGAATCCACTCCATGACAGTGAAAGTTTAGTTTTTATTTTCGAGTTTATGGACACTGTGCGGTTTATAGAGCCCTGGTGGTGCCATGGGCTATGCATTTGGATGTTAAGGGCAAGGTCAGCCACTTGAACCCACCAGCTACTCCAAGGGAGAAAGAGGAGGCCATCTGCTCCCGTAAGGCCGTGCAGTCCCACAAACCCTATGGGGGAGTTCTGCTCCACAGTCACTGGGACTGAGAATCGACATGATGCCAGTTTTTTTGTATTTTTGGTGTGGACACTGCCTAAGGCCTGACCATATAAAGGAGGATTAGAGATGCCTGAGTCTGACGGGGCCATGATCTCTCACACAGTGTGGTGAGAGCTCACCAAGAAATCTGAACCGAGGGCGAGGGCAGCCCAGGGCAATGACCTCTCTGTGTGGAGCTGCTGCCACAGAGGCATCTCATCTATGAATCATGGGGGACTCTGGTAGTTTCATGGGGATCGGCTAAAACAATGTCATCCGTTTCTGAATGGACAAACGTCTTCTCAAATCTCTCTTCTCACACATAACACTGTTTCTTTCACACCCGCTTCCCTGATTACTCTATCTTTAAAGCAAAACATGAGGGGCTGGCCCGATGCCATCTGATTCCAGTCCCGCTTGTTCGCTTGTCCGGAAAACATAAAGCACAGGCTTCCAGCGTCCTTAATGAGCATGCTCGTTAAAAAGCCGACTGAAAGGGGAAAGAAATCACACGCACAGCATAGCCCCCCCACTTCCTCTTCATTTCCTCGGTCCCCTCCCAGACTGCAGCATTGTCAATGACCAGGCGAAGTGAGTCATCAGTGGGGGGGAAGGCACGGCGGATGAGATGGGGTCTGTCTTTACCTCGGGAGCTGATGGCATTTATCTTGCTTCAGTGCAGGACAGAAATGTCGCCCCAACAGCAGGGGGCCTGGAACATGTAATGACGGCCTTGGTATAAAGCCTTTGCACATATTTGGGTGGAACTTGAGCTTGTAATTGGCGAGTGCACACACTGTCTGTGTTCAGAGCCTCTCCCTAGAAAGCTTGCTTTTGCTCCTTCAAGACCACTGCTGACGACCTTGGGGAGGGTTCCTCCGAGCGCTACTTCCGGATGGCAGAGAGCTTAGGCCACAGATGCCTAATTAAACCCCCCTGTCCCCATCTCACAAAAGAGCCGCTGCTAAGGGACAGCTTGCCAGTTCGACCCCATGAGCCGCTCCTTGGGAGGAAGACGTGGCCTCCCGCTTCTGCAGACAGGACAGCTCGGGAACCCTGGGGTCAGGTCTTCTCCAGTCCTCTTGGTGTGCTGGGAGTGAGAGTCCAGCCGAGGGGACGACTAGAGAGGCCCCCCTTCTCCGGTGGCCCACGAATTGAGCTGCTATGCCCAAGGCCAGCACACAACCCCCGCCCACCCCTCTTTGGGGCTCTGAGCCAGAAAGATGTGCAAAGAAGTGACGTCTCCCACCCAAACACCCACGAGGCCGTTCTCTTCTATCCTTTCAGGCTCTGTGAGTAGGGTCTGACTCAGCGGCAGTGACTTTGGTGGTCTGAGGGAACGGGAGGCGAATGGTGAGCTCCGCCCAGCCTTCTGCTTCCTGGCTCTAGGAAGCGGCTGCATTTTTTGTCCATGGGGAGGAAGAGTTGCCAGATAAGGATCCTTCAGCACCCGGCAGCCTGGCAGGGCTGTGGGAGAAGGAAATCCTTCCCGGACCTAGTCCCTTGGTTGATAGTATTCTCCGGGGTGGAGGCCCTTATAATGAAATTCTTGAAACATTTCTGAGGAAGAGAAAAGACGTCTTTGAAGTCAGAAGACAAAGGCTCAGGCCCTACCTTTTTCACTTACCAGTGAAAATTAGAATTTGCAAAACACCTCTGCACCCCACTTTCCACCATGTTGCAGGCACCGAAAAAGCCCCAAACTGAGGCCATTCTCTGTGTCCTGAGGTTTCCCAGATCCTGCTCAGAAAGCCAGGTACAGCAACCCCACAACCTTTACTGAATGGATGAGAGTGCTGCTGGGGGAGCCAGAGGAAGGGGGCTGTGTGTGCTTTTGAGAGGGGCCAAAAAGTGGGAAGGCTAGGGATGGGGGTAAGAAGTGGGGAGACTATTGTGAGGGAGGTTTTCACAAATCAGAAACCAGAGCGTGATTGTGAAGAAAGAAAGAGCACACACACACACACACACACACACGTAGAGAGAGAGTGATAGAAAGATGCTTGGTTGACAACATTAAGAGGTAGAAAAGGAGAGAAACCCGAGGTGCCCCCTTAGAGGAATGGGTTCAGAAGTAGGAAGGGAACCCGAGGAGACGGTCTTTAAAGACTATGGGAGGCCAGTGATCACGGGATGAGCAAGCCTCTGTGGGACTAGCAAATGGGAGGTAGCTGCTGATGTTAGAAACGAGCCCTGGTAGCTCTGTGGGTTTCTAACCACAGGTTGTTGGTTCAAGTCCACATCTTCTCTGAGGTAGAAAGTGGAGACTGTCTGCTCCCATAAGCATTTAGTGTCTAAACCCTGTATAGGGTCTCCAGGAATGAGGATCTATTTGATGGTAGTGGGTTTGGCTTTTGGATTTGGTCCTGTTACCAAGAGGAATCCAGGTGTTTGGGGTAAGATGACAGTGAGGTGAATGAATGGAAACAGAATCCGAGCTAATGTTTCTTTATGTTCAGTGGGCTTGCCTGGGAGGAGGCAATGAAGAGGCTGTTAGCTAGAGAGGGACGAGGTGTATGAAGAAAGAGTTCTGTTGTGTCAGTTAAAAGTTGGGCGTCGTTATACACTCCAGCGAAGTTGTGTTTGTTAGCACTTGGGCATAGTCACATACTACAGGGAAGGAGGCAGTTGAGGACATGAGTTAAGGAGAGAGATGGGAATACACAGGGTTAATTACTACTTTCCAGGGTTCTTCTGAGGGTTAGAAGATTTCCTTGGTGAGCCCTTTTGGTTAAGAAGCCTACACACAAGAAGTATGATTATCCTGTGGAAAGAAAACCTGCAGGCATCATGAGGCATTTGAGCTCACTTATCACCTGGCTGCCGAGATAAGCAAATCCCCTCCATATAGCCTTTTTGTGTGTGCTGCTTTCCCACTTCCTCTGGCCACCACTTCAGCTAGAGTCCAAGAATGACCTGAGCCCCCCTGGACACTTCTTCCTGCCAAACAACACAACTTACCGGTTTCCCTGGATCACAACAGGAAGGCGGCTGGTGACAAGTGAGCAGGGAGCCAGGGAGAGGACGGGACTTCCTCATTGTTCTTAGGAACATCCAGTTGCTTCGTCAGTTTGTTGGCTTTTTATCAGAGAATTCTGACGCGACACGGGCTGTGAAGTGGGCTGTTCCCTCATGGAAACCAGCGGCGCATTGTCGGTTTTGCTCCGTTGAATCCTAGTGCCTAAATGGACCCAGTATAAAGAAGGGGGGTTAATGCATTTGTGTTAAGAACTGCATTCACTCATCTGTGTGATCCAGCCTCACATCTGGATGGGGCCTAAGGCGGTGTTTGTGTAATTGAAGGGAAGAAATTAAGAAACAGACAAAAGTTTTGGGGTGCCCTCCTCTGCCATGACTTCAGGAACCAGGTCTGACCAGAGAGATAATGTATTCCCAACATCAGCTTAGATATGCTCAGGGTATGCAAGCACCCCTAAGTACAGGTAACCACATACATAACAAAGTGGGCTGTATGTACCCTTAACCCTAGAAGTCCCTGAGTTCATTGGAGGAGTAACCTACACCAGTCACTACTGTCCCCCGAGCAGTGAGAGCAATAGCAACATGTCTGCTCCTGTAGATAAAGCTGCCGGCTAGATAGCAATCAGCCATGTGCTTGTAAGAGGTAACTTTAAGGCAGCACTATGTTGGGAGGACATTATGGGGATCAATCTTGGCTAGGACATTGTGATTGGGACTCAACTCTAGCTCACAAGTGTGAAGGCTTCCCTCCACTCCAGACTTCTGGCCTGCCAGGCTTCTTAAAACATGAGAAAAAAGCATTCATCTGCATACACTCTCTTTCCATTTCTCAGTTTCCCACACTCATCCATTCATCTTGATGTTGATTCAGTCAGAATAAGTGGGTGCTAATGGGCAAACCTAGAAATAGCCATTTGCTATTATTGTATATATTATTATAGAAGTATGTCCTTTACCGGGCACAAGTCAGGAAAGAGGACCTGTGGCTGGAAAGTGTGGACCTTGGAGTTCCTGCTGTCTGACTCCACATTGCTTGACCAGTCTCCAGCTCAGCCTACCTCTTGACGTGTCAGTAGTCCCTGGAAGGACTTTGAACACGCCACATTCTTTCCACTGCTCTTCCTCGGTCTTGGGCACCCTCAGCTGCTCCCTCTGTTGTTCTCTGGCAGGCTTTCCTGAAATGATGCTCCCTGGAAGGACAGGACGTCATTCTGTGCTGCCCCGCTTCACCAGCAGTCCTCTGTCACAGAACGTTCCATGCACATTGTTGTAGTAGCCATCGAGTGGGCCCCTCCCTCATGGTGACAGCTTGCACAATGGAGTGAAACACTTCCTGGTTTCACATTATCCCCATGAAGCCTTGTGCTCTACAGAGTTTTCACTGGCTGACGATTGGAAGTAGATTACTCTGCTTTTCTTGCTAGTCTGTCTTCAGCTGGAAGCTCCTCTCAAACCTGTTCATCAGCACAGCAGCCTGCAAGCCTCCATTGATGGATGTGTGCCGGCTGTGCATGAGATATATTGCTGGGAATAGGAAGGCAAGAATTCAACCCTACAACAAGCAGGCTTTTCTTTCCTTTTTTTTTTTTTTGTCTTTGTTGCTGTTTTGTTTTCTTTTGTTGCTTTGTTTTCCTCTGTCTTGTTTTTTGTGCATATTATTATCTCTGAAGCTCTATCTAGATGAGATAGGTGGGATAAACAATCTGAAGAAGAAAACAATGGGACCGATCGTTTCGGTGGGGGGGGAGGCATGCGGGTGGGGGGGTAGGAGTTGGTGTTAACAAACACTGGGACAAGAGAACAACAAGTGATCCAAAATCAATGGCCAGGAGGGTATAGGAGGCCTGGTAGGGTTTAATCAAGGGGAATGTAACTGAGAGGAATTACTGAAACCCAAATGAAAGCTGAACATGATAGTGGGACAAGAGGAAAGTAAAAGGAAATAGAGGAAAGAACTAGGAGGCAAAGGGCATTTATAGAGGTTTAAATACAGGCATGTACATATGTAAATATATTTATATATGACAATAGAGAAATAGATCTATGTGCTTATATTTATAGGTTTAGTATTAAGGTGGCGGATGGACATTGGGCCTCTACTCAAGTATCCCTCAATGCAAGAACACTTTGTTTTATTAACCTGGCATTCCATGATGCTCACCTTCCCGACCTGATCGCTGACGATAAAGCAGGTACATAAGCAAATGTGGTGAAGAGAGCTGATGGTGCCCGGCTATCAAAAGATATAGCATCTTAGGTCTTAACGGCTTGAAGATAAACAAGCAGCCATCTAGCACAGAAGCAACAAAGCCCACATGGAAGCAGCACACTAGCCTGTGTGATCACGACGTGTCGATGGGATCAGGTATCGGGCATCAAAGAACAAAAAATCATATTGTGAATGAGGGGGAGTGTAGAGTGGGGACCTAAAGCCCATCTGTAGGCACCTGGACATACCCTTACAGAAGGGTCACGGGGAGGAGACGAACCAGTCAGGGTGCAGTATAGCAACGATGAAACATACAACTTTCCTCTAGTTCTTTAATACTTCCCTCCACCTCTCCCCACTATCATGATCCCAATTCTACCTTATAAATCCGGCCAGATCAGAGGATGCACAGCGGTACAGATAAGAACTGGAAGCACAGGAAACCCAGGACAGATGAACCCCTCAGGACCAATAATGAGAGTCGTGATACCAGGAGGGGAAGAGAAAGGTGGGATAGAAAGGGGGATCCGATCACAAGGGTCTACATATAACCCCCTCCCTGGGGCATGGACAACAGAAAAGTGGGTGAAGGGAGATGCCAGATAGTGTAAGACATGACAGAATAATAATAATTTATAAATTCTCAAGGGTTGGTGAGGGAGGATGGATGGGGAAGGAGGAGAAAATATGAGGAGCTTATAGAAAGGGCTCAAGTAGAAAGCAAATGTTTGAGAATGATGAGGGCAACAAATGTACAAATGTGCTTGACACAATGGACGTATGTAGGGATTGTGATAAGAGTTGTACAAGCCCCCAATAAAATTATTTTAAAAAAAGAAAAGAATTTGACCCTAGAACCCCCAGTGTGCCTTATGCAAATGGAAAATGCCTGCTATGTGTCTCTCCTCATTAGCTGGTGAGCGGCCCCGGAACTGTGTCTTTCTCATAAGAACTGCTCTTTAAGTGCACCATTGTGTTGGTTCCCTAGGAGTCACAATTGACTTGAGGGCAATTAAAAAAAAATGAGCTAAGCAGCTCATGTACTCACATTACTTAGTTTGGGAAACAACTATCTGTTTTACAGAGGAGGGGCCTGATGCTCAGACAAGTTAAATAATGCTCTCAAGGTCACAATGAGTAGCTAAGCCAAGAATTAAACCTAGGTACATCTGGCTTCCAGGTCCAAATTCTTTCCACTTCACTCTCATCGGAGCCATGCAAAGCGACCTGGCCCGCAGCTGGAGGTACAGATAAACATGCACATACCACTCCAACAAGGCGGGTTGGGACCTAATACAGGTTTGTACAACATGCTTTGGGGGAGCATATGGAAGGGAAGAATTTGTGCTCTCTGGGGGAGGTGGGGGCTGGAAAGGCTTCCTGAAGTTGCCGGAAAGCTTGGGATTTTGTAGAAAGGTTCTATAATGATGGTTTCCTGTGGGAAAAGGTTCTTGCAGGAAAGACTGGTGGTTAATTTCAGGGGCCACAGTAACCACTACCTAGGCCACACTCCATCTGGGTGTCAGGAATTCAGCCCCAAAGCCTGCTGGGACCTGCTTAAGGGATTGACGGGTAACCAGGCAACCCAGTCAACATGTTTTGCTAAAGTCATATTCCTGTGTATGCATGTATATGTGAACACTGCTTGACGGAAGCATCGTTTTCATCTTACACATTCGACTTTAAATGAAAGCAATACATTTTCAAGCTAATTACTATATGGAATCGGGAGAGTAACTCCTAATTATGTGTCATCTCTTCTGCTCTAGTCTCTCAACGACATGGCATCCCTGAAGGCGACTTTCTCTGAGCTTTCTCCTTCAGGGAATTCATCTGGTTTTCTAGGCTTGAGAATTCTGTACAATCTTGATGAAATCAAGCTTATAACAACAAGCAAAGCATGCCTTTGAAATGCATGGCACAATGCCTTCTTTGTGTGTTTTAGAGGGTGTTTGTGAGGGAGGGCACAGTGGGTGGCCAGATACCTTTGTGAGGCGGTGGCACCAGGCAATTAGGATGATTCTAACCTGCCCCACTTCCTAGCTGTGCGGATTAAGGCAAGTTCCTTTACCCTTCAGCCAGAATCACTGATCGGGAAAAGCGGGATAATAATAATACTATGGGCTTTTTTTACTTATATGAAGATTAAGGAAACAATGCAAAAACATTTAGTGACTCTGGCGCTCGTTAAGTTACCAATAGTTGTACTATTAATTATTGCTCTCATTGTTAGCAAGGGGTGGCAATGTGGGTGAAAGTGATTTGAGACATGTGAAATGGAGTGAAATGTGAGGTGCTATTCTGTGTGCTGTTGAGGAGTGAAATCTAAAGAGTGTGGTAGAGAGAACAGATATCAGGAACTCAGGAAAGCCCGATCCTCATGCGTCCCTGTCACCAACTAGCTGAGGAGCCCTGGACAATTCTTCTCTCTCACCCCCCTCTCTCTGTCTCTTTTTTCCTCAGCTTGAAAACGAGGTCCTTTGGATTAGACTTTCTTGGAGCTCCACCCCAGCTCTGACATTCTGTAAGTTTATAAGCAAATATCTTACCTAGCAAATCTTACCCAATTCCTTGAGCACAGTAGAGGTCAACATGGGTTACATAGATCAATGGCCATAGCCTCTCTCTGAGGGTGACAACAGTTCACCTCAACCACAACCAGGAGAGCAATCCACAGGGATCCAATGAAAAGGCAAGGTGCTGCCACCCCCCCCCCCCCGCCAGGAATCCTGGAGAGCAGCATCGTAGTAGACGAGGACAACTTCTCATGATAACTGCAATACTGAACTAGCCAGAAAAAGACACCACCTTATGCCTGGGAGCTGTACCCCAAGAAAGGAAAGCGGGTGCAAGAACTTCTCATGCGTTTGGGGTTTGTGGATTTGGAAAAATTAGGATGCACCGGGGGTTCTCTCAATGCAACTGCAAAGTGGTTGGCTGCTAACTACAACGTCAGAGCTTCAAACTCCCCAGTGGCTCAGTTCTGTCCTGTTGGGTTGCCATGAGTTGGACCCGACTTGACTACATACAACCACAACACTGCTGCTACTGCCTGCCTGTCAGTTTGCCATACGGTGCTGGCATGGATGTTTCTAGAATGCTGGACGCTATACTACTGGTATTTCAAATTCCAATAGCATTATCCATGGTGGACAGATTCGAGGGGCACTTCCAGGCTAAGATAATCTAGGAGAAGAACCCTGGGGATCTATGTCCCAAATTGAGCCAATGGAGGCCTCAGGGATCCCAAGAGAAGGTGTCTGATGCAGTGCTGAATGACGGTCCCGTCAAGGGTGTTAGCTGCCTTTGAGTGGATTCTCATGCACACAGACCCTCTGTGGGTCAGAGCGGAACCGTGCTCCACTGGGTGTGGAAGGCGTGTTGGAAGCAGAGAGCCAGGTCTGTTTTTGAAAGGAACCTCTGGGTGGTTTTGAATTGCCAGCCTTTCAGCTACTACTCATTGTGTTGTTGTTGTGAGGTGCCAGTGGGCTCGTTCCAACCCACAGAAACCCTGTGCACAACAGAGTGAAACACTGCCCGGCTGTGCCCCTTCCTCACAATTGCCCCTATGCTGAGCCCGTTGTTGCAATCACTGGATCAGTCCATCTTGCTGAGGGCTTAATTGTGTTACTCAGGGACGCTCCCAGGTTGGAAGGGACTCAAAACACACAGTGACCATGACAAATTGACTTGCGCACACCAACATTCTTGAAGGTGGCACAGAGGATCCGACAGCTTTTGGCTCTGTTGTACGTGGGGCGGATGCCAATAGTCTGCTACTAATCACAATCAACTGGGCTCTGAGCACCTGCTATGTGCTAGATGCTGTGATAAACTGGGGATGCAATCGCTACCAAGACACATTCAGTAGGAGTTGACAATCTGGGGGCTACTGGTACAGTTTCATCAAAGTCTTGCAAGGTGCTTATATTATTTATATACTATTTGTCTGTTCTTCGGGGAAACATAGCTGTTTGTGTACTTAGCTTTGGCTTGTTTCTCCACCCTCAACCCTCAAGTAGCTTCTGGGTGTTAAACATTATCTCTTAATGTGAGTGGTGCCAGAAGGAAGAGTCAGCTGTTAGTCTTTTACTTCTTAATGAGCCTTCAAGCTGGATCGCGGGGCAGCGATGGATTCTTTGCATTTCCTTCCAGCGAACCATCAGTTTAGAGCCTACTACTTGGTCTTAATCACCCTCAGCCCTCACCTCTTTCTGTGCTCTGATCTTACTCCAGCCCCGCAAAGAGCTAAATATCCAGAAACAATAGTAACAAACAGACACACACAAACACACACGACAGTGCGGCGTGGTAGCCGTGTGTTGAAGGTTAGGCTAAATATTTCTTCTGCTCCTATAGTAACTCCTATTAAGTGGCTTGTCACTTGCCTTTGAAGCGGTTTGGTAGAGTGAAAGTTATTTTGCATTTAAGTGCTTAAAATCACCTACAATTACCTAGGCCACTTTTAGCTCCCTCCAAGATTCTTCTTACAGAAGCTTTTATTTTTCCTCCAGCTATTGTAATGAATGTAGAATGCCGTATTTCCCCACCCTCGCAGATTTGGATTTCCATATTCCTAGAGAATGACAAGGTTCTATGACAACTGCATAGAAAGGCTTTCCACAAAAACACTTAATTAAAAATAAGACAGGTGGTGCGTAAAGGTGTTTTGAATTATCCGGAAAATTGATGCTGGCAACTGAATGCTCATTCTGCAGTTCATTGATAAGCACATATTAAATGCCGAACAGCATCACGGTGTTGTGCGAAGTGCTGCGCACGTAAAGGAAATTAAGAAAGGGTTGCTGTTTTTGAAGAGGTCATTTAAAAAGGGCTTGCCTTATAAGTTATATCAACACTAAATATTTTACAAAACGCTTTTCCCAGGCAACAATTTGTTTCATCCTCAGAGCAATCAATCCTGGTTTCATGCTTCATAGCCTTGAGATTTCTTGCTGCTCCTGTTATCTGGCAAACAGAACGCTCATTTTGATGATGCTGATGTTCGGATTGCTCCGCTCCTTGGGAGAAAGATGCGCTGTCTGCCTCTCTAAACATTCACCCCACTGTCCTCGAATCAATTCCGACTCATAGAGGTCCTCTAGCACAGAGTGGACCTGCCCCGTAGGGTTTAAGAAGTTGTACATTTTTTAGGTTTAAACCCAAGAAGCCCTGGTGGCATAGTGCAGGCCAGCAGTTTGAAACCAGCAGCCACTCCATGGGAGAAAGATGAGGCTTTCTACTCCTGTGAAGAGTTACAGGCTGGGCAACCCACCGGGTCAGTTTTACTCTGCCTGATAAGATCACTGCGACTTGGAATGGACTGGATGGCAGTGAGTCTCAGCAGCCCGATACACCAAGGCTCCTTGTAACTTTGTAAAGATGTACAGCCTCGGAAATCTATGGGGGGCAATTCTACCCTGCCCGATAGGGGTCACTGTGCATCCAAATGGACTCCGTGGTGGTGGGCTTTAAAAAATGACTTCAAACTTAGAGTCACTTTTCATGCGGAATAGCTTTCCACTTTCTAGTCTTCTTTCCTCATTGGGCCGCCTTTCTCCCTGGGGTGGCCTAACATTCCCTGTGAGTTCTAGTAAAATCACAATGACTTTTGACAACGTACCCTGGTAGTGATGGTTCTTGGAATGCTTGTCTTTCAAAGCCCTTAGCCTCTGATCTCAGAACATCCTTCTTACTTCATTTTCTCCTTGTTCGACTCCTGACCATACCTTCCAAGTCATCTGTGATCTTTGGAATCTTACCGTCTTTCCATCAAAAGGTAGAAGTGCCTTCGCAGAAGAGGAAACTGAGGCCTAGGGTTTCAATGCTAAGGCCATATAAGTTGATGGTAGAGCTGGGCCTTGAACCTAAAATGCTATACTTTGACCAGAGTCCTTTCTAGATCCTGGCGTCTTTAAAACTATCTGCCAAAGGAAGCATCCTTCCCAGGCGAATATGTGTTTCTCGTCTATTTTGAAAGAATAGCTCTCTGCTCACTACTGCAACTGTGATCTACCCAGTTTAAGAACACGTCACAGATGGTTATATTATATTTTCCTGGAGAATGGCTGTTCACGTCGGCATTATGTGGTTCATCAATAAGCATTGATTAATCGCCTGCCATGTTCCATACACAATACTACCCCTGGCAACATAAAGACTGCACGGTGTTGGCAGATACTCTTTGCATGTATAACTGTAGGGTAGGATCATTCTACTTCGAAATAATATTAGTGGCTATTGATAACGCACGTGTAATGTCCTTGTAAGCCTAGAATGATCACTGGCAAGACCTTAAAGCCTTGATTTATACATGCCTCTAGGATTGCACAAGTGTCCGGAACTCAAGAAACGTTATTAAAATAGTGCGGTTTTAAAGGCCCGGGGCCTCCAGACGCAGAGTAGCTGGGGCTGGTGCCAAGGGCCCAGGCTCCCACTGGGGGAACCGGGCGCGCGGAGCGTGAAGCTGGGCCCGGCGCAGAGTGTCCGCCCGGGCGCCGGCCCCGCCGCCTTTGGGGCCTCTGCTGCGCCCTCCCGGGCCTGGCCGGCGCTCCCTGGGATTCTTCCAGCGTCCGACTCCCAACCGGTGACTCCCTCCGCGGGCCCACGACGGCCATGCTAGGGGCGCGGCGCTTCCCCTGGGCGTGGCTCTGCAGGTGCCTTTCTGACTCTTCCCGGAGCTCTAAGCTGCAGCCCCGGGGTTCGCCCGCCAGCCGGCCGGGGTAACGGGGTCCTTGTTCCGCATTTCAGGGGAGCTGAGCAGGGTCGCAGCCGCCAGTATCGCGCGGCGCTTTGTGCGGAGTTGAAACAGCCCCTGGCCATCGCGGAGGTGAACCCCCGTCCTCTCCGTCCTCACGAGGTAGGGTGACCGGGCAACACCCGAGAACCTTGACCCCACCTCCCACCTTCTCCCCCAACTTCCGACCCCGCCGGCTTCCAGCCGGAATCCAGTTCCCAACTCCTCAGCTAGAGGGCAACCTGGAGCCTGGAGCGCGACCATGGGCTTGGGTAGCGGCCCTTTCCAAGTTCACAGAAAGGCCTAACGTGCTAATGGAGAATTGTCCCCAGATGCACAAATACAGGCCTCTCTCCGAATGCCCAGAGCTGTTGCCTTAGAAACAGAGAATTCTGATTTGCATACTACTTTGCATAACCACCTGTACGTTAATTGATTTAACACGGATAAATGGACCTCATTATTTATTTTTTACTTTGTTCCTCTCCGATGTCAACTTCTAATTATCTGCGGATGCGTTCCCCCCCCCCCCCCAGGGTCTGGCACACTCTCGATTTCCATGTAAACCTGAGCCTCGGGTCCTCCTGTAGTGTCCTGGTAGTGATTTGGGCAGAGCCAGTTGAGGATAAGGAGCCCTGGCTAGCATAAACGCACTGCCTCAAGTTTATTGCCATTCATAGTGCTCATGGCGGACAGCGTGAAGCTTTCCCTGTGGGTTTCCTCGACTGTAACTCTTTACAGAAGTAGAAAGCCTCATCTTTCTCCCCGGTGGTTTTGAACTACTAACCTGTGGTTAGTAGCCTAATGCATAATCCCCTATGCCACCAGGGTTGCTCTGGTTGGCATAGTGGGATAAATATTAGACTGCTAACCTCAAGGTTGGCAGTTCAAGTCCACCAGCCACTTCGTGGGAGGGCTGGGGGAAATGTGGCTGTCTGCTCTGGTAAAGATTGATAGTCTTGGAAATCCAAATGAACAGCTATACTCTGCTCTATTGTGTCACTGTGAGTTGAGATTGACTCCATTGCAGTGGGTTTGTTCGTTTGCCCTTGGTTAACTGTAGGGTTGTGGGCAGTCCCACTAACAAGGGAAGTCACTTGACCACTCTGGGGACCAGTGTGATCTGGTGTGGAGTATGAGAATTCCTGAGAACGGTGAAGCAGGCAGTGAGACCTACTGTCGGGGGCACTACCGGTGAGCAGGGAGAAATGTGACTGCAGCCCTGAATGTCACCCATGTAGATCTGACTTGACCCCTTGCTGAGAACTGCCATTTCCACCCCAGATATACTGAATCAGAATCTACATTTTAACAAGATCTGTAAGAATCTATTTGGATACAGCTATCTGGCCAGTCAACTGGAAGAGACCCATATTTGTGCCCATTCCAAGAAAGGTGACCGAACAGAATGTGGAAATTATCAAACAATATAATTAATATCATACGCAGATTAAAATTTTGCTGAGGATGATTAAAAATCGTTGAGGGGGGGGCGGTGCCAGAAAATCAACCCCGCTTCAGAAGTCGATGTTGCATAAGGGAACGACCATTGCTGACATTAGATGGGTCTTGGCTAGAAGCAGAGCCTGCCCAAAAGATGCTCACTTATGTTTTGTGATGATGCGAAGGCATTGTATGAATCATAACAATTAATGGATAACATTGAAAGATGGGAATTCCAGAACATTCACCTGTGCTTAAGTGCTACCTATACATGGACCACAGCCAGTTTTGGGAACCGAACAAGGGGATAGAGAATGGCTTAAAATCAGGAAAGGTATTTTTCAGAGTTCGATCCTTTCACCACACTTCCTCAGTCTGCATGCTGAGCAGATAGTCCAGAAGCTGGACTAGACCATTTGAAGAGGAATGTGTCATCGGGATTTGAGGCCACCTGCAGATGACACAACAAGATGATTGCTTGCTGAAATCAAAGGAGAATTGAAGCACTTACAGATGAAGAACAAAGACAGTGGAATACATCGTAATGCAAGGAAAACAAAAATCTCCACAACTGTGCCAATAGACATCATCATAATAAACAGAGAAGAGATTGAAGTTGCGCAGGATTTCATTTTTACTTGGGTTCACAATCAGTTACCCCTGGAAGTGTCAGTCAAGAAATCAAATGTTGAACTGTACTGGGAAATCTGCTGCAAATTACCTCTTGAGATTGGTAAAGTGCCAAGACGTCACTGTGAGGAGTTATGTGCGCTTGCCTTGACCCAAGGTAGTTTAAATTGCCTCATATGCACATGAAAGCTGAATAATAAATAATGAAGACTGGAGATGAATTGGTGCCTATGAATTATATCGTTGCCAAAAATATTGACTATGCCATGAATGGGTAGGACAAACACATCTATTCTGAGAAACAGTGAGGCTTGCAGAACTTTGGCTCATGCACTTCAGACATGTTACCAGGAGAGACCATCTCTGGAGAAGGACATTATGCTTGCTCTAGTAGAGGTGAGCAAAGCCAGAGAAAGACCTGTGATGAGACTACACCAATTTGGAACTGACTTGACAGTATGTCGCAACAACATAAGACTCTATAGGTTTATAAGGTATTAAAGATCTATAGGAATCATCTTGTTAGACTGCAGCTTTTGAGCTGTCCTCTTGGCCTTGAATTTCACTGGCAGTTTGGAAGCTACTGTTCTGATTATACCTTCTTTGAAGGCACTCAAATGAGACTGAGACAAGTGTATTGCAGAGAGAGCTTGTCTACAGCCATCCACGGACTGCAGAGACCCGGGAAAACAGGAATTGTTTAGGAGCACCTCACGCATGTGGAAACTGGAATCCCAGAAGCCATTCTTTTTGACTTGCCTTTGTCACCGAGGGAGCTCTGTTTCCAGCGATGGAATGTGCGCTGGTCTTCTTTCTTGGTTTATTTTTTTTGTAGGTCAGAGTTGATGTCCATTTTTGTGGGGTGAACTTTGCTGATTTATTGGTGTGCCGTGGTCAGTATCAGGAGAGGCCCCATCTCCCCTTCACACCTGGTGAGTATGAGGAGACCAGTGACTGCTGCAGGGAAGGAGGATACAGAGTTTCCAGGACCATGCATGCACCCCAGGCCCTGCCCTGCCATCAGTGTGCTCGGTGAGCTGTCTCAGCCTTACTGATGATCAGAAGCCCAGAGGGCAGATTCTCTGTCTTGCTGAACACTGTCTGGTCTAGCTCACATAAGATGTTCAAGAAATGCTTTAAAAATGGATAAATGAAAGAATGGACTTTCACAGACCATTATGTGCACTAGAATCCTGCTCTTCAAAACCACCAGCCACTTGAATTGCTCCCCTTCCTCCCTTGCTGGTTGGTGTCTGTCACTTTGTAGCTTCAGGCCTCAGAAACATTTCCAAAGATGCTTCATACCACAGGATTAGAAAGGAGCTAAGAGTGTAGACATTTCTTAGGAGCCCAATGCTCCAGTTTTCATTAGAGCCAATCTTATTAGTATGAGGCCATGAATATGTGTATGAATGACTGATTGTTTTTTGTTGTTAAATGTACTTAAAGTCCTGTAGATGTAGCTGAGCATGTATACAGCCACATTCAAAGAGGCATCAGACATTTTGTGGAACATTCCATTGTTTTTCAGTTCCATTTTTCCACAAACGTTTTGAAGCCGACTTGCATATTCAACACACATACATACTGTTAAGGAAACATTATATAATAGCTGCTGTGTTTTGGCCTTAGGGTGTTTGCTTGCATCTCACCAGTGAGAATCATTTCCCTCTGTTTGCATTTGCTGAACCGCTGGATGGGATGGAAGATACCATACTCAGTTGAGTTATTCACAGGCAGATTGAGTGGGAAATTCCTGATCATGAAATTCAGACATTTCGGAGGTACAAGAGGGAAGAACGGGCAATGCCAGTTCACGCACTTGAATCAAGTACTGTGTGAATAAATGTAGGTTGTGCCCCTGAGGACCTCATAGGTCAAAAGAGGAGACACAGACGCAGATAAATACAACATGCAGAATATTGTAATTGTGCTGGGTGAGCCTAAGACTCCAGCGATCCTGGTCAAAAGTGTGTATGCACCTGCTGAGCCCCGTGCTTCTGTGCCTTCTTGGGATTCCCATTGTGTCGCAGTAGGAATAGGATCATCAGATCCTCCACATTCCTGGGCTACATGCTGACCCCTTTCCCTGGGGCTGTGGGATGGGTGGAGCAATGGGAGGAGGGGTGATGGGGCGTTTTCATCTCCATGCACCCCGTTTTGTAGATGACCTAATCTCAGCAACTTGTTTAGGAATGGAGTTTTCTGGGATCGTGTTGGAGACAGGAGGAGCTGCCAGCACAGTGAAAGAGGTAAGTTCGTGGAAATCTAGAGAACTGACGTGTGGGCAGCTCTGAGCAACGCGCCGAGCGTGAGAAGCACGCTCCTGCTTCTTCTGGCATTTGATCGTAGACAGCAAACGGGCACCGAGCGCAAGGGGGAAGGAAACCATCGACGGCCCTGGCTTCATCGAGCTGCTTACTCTGAAGGCAGCAGCACCTCCATCTTTCATTGCTGAGTGGATGGGAAATGTGCAGAGTTCAACCTCTTCTGGAAGAAACGAACACTGGCATTCAATTCATAGCGACCCTTTTCCTTACGTCATCCCATCAGCCTCCAAGATCATGAGGGTGTTGAAAGGCCAACCTTGGAGAACAGTGGTTCTCAACCTTCCTCATGCCGCGACCCTTTAATACAGTTCCTCATGTGGTGGTGACCCCCCAACCATAACATTATTTTTGTTGCTACTTCATAACTGTCATTTTGCTACTGTTAGGAATAGGGCGACCCCTGTGAAAGGGTTGTTCGACCCCCAGGTTGAGAACCACTGCTCTAGAATCAGGTGTGGATTTTACTTGTTTTCTTTCCTAATTCAGGAAAGGGGTGAATAAGTTCACACCTTTGAACAAACCTTGAACGCGGTTTTCCTTTCAGGGGGACCGGGTGATTGGCGTGAGCGGCTTCTGCGCGATGGCTGAGGAGTGCATCACTGACCAGAAGGTAGCCCTCCCTCGCACTGCCAATGTCGCAGAGGAGCTTCTCCTTTCTTTTCTTTCTTGGAGTCCCGCCCAGCGCTCCCCTTCCTCCCTGTTTCCTTCCGTCCTCATTTGGTCAGATCTTGTTTCCTAGCCGAGTGCTCCTTTCTTTCAGATGCTCAAACCCTCCTGCACCGCGGTGGGCCATCCCGGCACAGAGCCGTGCTTGTGTAGAGTGGTCTAACAAAGAGGGCATTTTGTTTTCTGAGTCCTGGAGCGATTGGATGGCTTCCAAGTAACATCATGATTCGGTAGTTTTGGTAGAAAAACTGGTGTGCGGTATTCAACTGCATGTAATGGGCTTCTCTTGGGAAAGAGACATCCCTGGGAAGGGAGCCAGCCTGGGTGGCCTGATAGGGACAGGCGATAGGAATGGTGTCTCCTAGTGGTGAACAATGCACAGCCTCTCAGCCCCTGGGCTTTATGGAGACCGTGGTTTTGTTCCATTTCCTATAAATTGCCTCTCTGCTGAGCCCCATGGCAAGCCAGAGGATTTTTGAAGCCTGTTTCACCCACGATGTGAGCTCTCCCACGCGCTGGTCTTGATTTCCTCTTGGCTTGGTTACTGGTATGTGTTTCCCTTAACAGTCACTTAGGCAAGTCATACTATTTATTGAGCAGCCTTTATGACCAGGGACATATGCTTACTCCCTGAGCTGCTGTTATCTCTTGTTATAGACACTGTGGAAGATTCCAGAAAGGGTGTCTCTCCGAGAGGCTGCTGTCCTGCCCGTGTCTTACGGCACTGCTATTTTGGCCCTGGAGCATCGGGCCTGCACCCAGCCTGGGTGAGCATTGTGGGGACAATAGAAGCCTATTGGTATTCTTCTCTTTGGGGAGTTCCTACCAGGACCTTGCTTCTTTCCTTCTCTGTCTTCCTGTTAAGCGCAGTTTGCCTGATAGGCCAAGGGGAGGCAATGTCTGAGGTTACTGTGGGCCACCTTTCTGCCTCAGAGGGAGTGGTAGATTGTGAATCTTGCTAATGTTATTTTGGAAAACTATCGCCCTCAAACTCACCACTCTGAAGCAGGCTTCTGCTCTCAGGTCATGTCAACTTCGGATCCTGTCCCCAAACAGAGAGGCAGAGAGCCTGCCTAGCATTCAGGAACCATGTATCCATCCTCTTATACTCGTATCTTAAAAACCACTTAGACAGACAGGGGAGACCTCATCTCAGCTGGGGTCACTCCTTCAAAAAGGGGAACCGGGAGAAGACTATTCTTTTGCTGCCAGACAACACTGTGTTAAGGTCACCCCAAATCAACAGACACTTCTAAGACATTGATTCTCAAACTTGCAGGAAGGTCAGGCTGGGGGGAGTAGAGCATATATGTATCAAAGGAACCATTTAAATTTCTGCTGTTTGGTAAATGGGGAGGAGCAAGCTCCCATAGGGAAAATTGCTGAACAATATTAAATAGAACCCAAGAGGAGAATGAACCTGCCACTATGTTCCCAATTAGACACATTTGACTTAATTTCTATCCAGCTTTGGTGACCAAGACCATATGCTATAAACTACTGGGACTTTACAGCCTGTCCTTTCTAGGTGCACAACATCCTGCATAGGCCACACCAGAAGGACCTGATGTGGAAACCCACTAAGTGAACTGGGATTTACCTCAAACCTACCTGTAGCCCTTGGGCTTAAGACTGAAATTCTCTATCGTGAGAAGAAGCAGATGAGTGCCACCCCAAGGTTATGGAATTGGTGGTCATTGGACTGTGGTTGAGACCCTTGCTTTGAGGATACCCAGTGACCCAGGACCGTCATATATTTTAATGCTCTCCTTACTTTACTATGAAGGCCTCTAAAGTGAACCAGAGACATATGTAAACCATAGATATGTGAATGGATTTTGGGTTTCCACTTAATTATAGCCCCATTCTAAGAGCAACTAGTTCTTATGACATGACCCTGCTTGATGTTTTTGCCCTCATGAAGAGATCACTGAAGATATGGGTGCTACAGCAAAGTGTAGTGAGGAAAGAAGATGGTGCTAGGCTAGCAAAAAGAATAGCATCTGGGATCTTGAAGGCTTGTCTTCAAACAAGTAGCCATCTAAATGAAGAGTCATTCTAAGTTCACACGGAAGAAGCACATCAGCCAGTGTGGTCCAAGGATTCTAAATGATAAAATCCAAATCCCAAAGAGGGAATGGTATCAGAGCTTACACTGCGAACACTTGGCTTGCCGAAGGCTCTGGATGACAGTGGAAGCCTAAAATCCATGTACAGCGTCCCCACATGGAAGCCTCCAGTGACTTCCCTCTGATCCTGGTGGAGGAATGTGACAGCAGAGAGCATTGGCAACTCTATTATGACACATCTAATTAGGTCAAAATATAATACTTTATCATTTGATCTCACTTTTGACCCATCTTAAAGTTGTTTTATCCTCATATATAAAAAATGTGAAGGGGAAATGCACGTGGATTCAGCCTCTGGTGAGTCCCCTCTGGCCATGCACTGGGGGGATGTGAATAGGCTTGCTGTCATGCAGGGCACAATAGCAAGTGGATTGTTGTTACAGAACTAGTTAAGTTCAAATCTTACACATGATCATTTCTTCCTTTGAGCCCATTTTAAATTTGCTCTGTTTTAAAGTATTTTCTGCTTTGTTTTTGATTGAAGATTTTCTCTGGTTTATTTTGTTGTTGTTTTTCTGTTTTTTGTATGTATATATGTTTTCCAGTACATTAAATCTAGAATAGATAAATCTATAGAGATAGAAATTGGATTAATGCTTTACTGAGGGTATAGGAGGGATATGGAGGGAAATGGGGAGCTGGTAAGTAAGTAACAGTGAACAGAGGAGGAAGAAAATGTTCTAAAACTGATCGCAAGAATGATTGTACAACTCTGTTTAACATGACCAGACCATTGAAGTGATATGTGAATTATGTCAATAAAACCATTAAAAAAAACCCAAACAAACCCTGAGCCGTTCGGAAGATGAACTCATAGAAAATATTAAAGTTGAGGGAGTTGGCGTGGTGCCAGCCACGATACCCTGGTTTTAATGGGACGCCTGTAGTCTTTGTCTCGCAGCGAGTCTTAGTTGGAAGTACCCAAAGTGAGTATTTCAAACTCAAAAGTACTGGGGTGTTCTACTTTCCCTGAAGCATACTAATGTGGGGGCGTCAACATTTCTATAGAGAAATGGGATTACAGCTCATGCCATCTCCCCACAGATTTTTGGGATCCCTCTTCCCTCCCACTCCCACCTGCCCTCCTGCTCTCCTCGGTGAGCCTCGGGGTTTGTCTGTGGAGGTGGGTTTAGTCCAACAATCAACATCACCTTCTAAATTCCAGCCGTGCTTCGAGCGAGTATGCTTTGAGGATAGAATTTCTGAAGCAGACACTGAGTGGAAGCTCAAAGGCAGGGTCGCACCAGCACACAGGAGAGGCCACGGAGATCCCGGAATCACTTTCCTCCAAGTCTTCACAACCAGAACAGTTAGTATGCAGCGGGACGTGACACCCACCACCAGGCCGGAGCTGGAGACCCGGCGCTCACGAAGGGACCCCGGGCGCTTCTGCGCATTCTCTCCTTGCTTCGAGCTCCAGCGCTGATGCATTCACGGGCTCCCTCCTCGGAGGACCGGTGAAAGCACGTGGAGTAACATTGCCTTTCTCTGCCACAGAGAAACCGTCCTCGTCACGGCGGCAGCGGGAGCCACAGGCCTTGCAGTGATAGACGTGGCAACGAACGTCCTTCAGGCCAAGGTATCTGCGTGCTTAGTTCTCCGTTCCGCCCTCCCCTCCCCTGTTTTCAAATATGAGAACCAGTCATCCATTTAGTTAACATCGTGTGCAGGCACAAAATCAAACCCAAACTTGCTGCCATCGAGTCAATGCCGGCTCATTGCGACCCCCTGGGTGTTTCCGAGACAGTGACTGTTTATGGGAATAGAAAGCCCAGTCTTTCTCCTGCAGAGCTGCTGGTGGTTTCGAACTGCCGAATGAATATGCGGATCGCAGCCCAACTCATAATCACTGCACCATTAGGGTTCCTCTTTGCACAGGCATGGGGGACATCAAGTCCCCCCTACTCAGGTAGGGGTAGGGTCTTGCCATCTATGGTAAAATCTGCAAAAGCCAGAACCTGTGTAAGGTGGAAACCTGTCAGAGGAGGAAAACGGAAGTATTTCTCACTAAAAAGAGTGCCAGCAAAGTGGTAAGACTGCACCCTGTCAAAGGCGGGACACTTGTGAGATCCGGGAAAACCAGACAGGCTCTTTGGGTTGTGGTGCTCACACGATTCACTCTGCTTGCTTACAGGCTAGTGAGTGGGACTGAGAAATCCAACCCCTCACCCTTCCAGTTACTAGACTCTAGCAAGATCCAACTGACTTCACAACCTTTGAAGATGCTGTTCCTCTACCTGTAATGCTCTGAATGTGCTTCATATTTAGATTCCATCTCATCGCACCGACACTTCTCTTTCACAGTTCACAGCTCAGCCTGCGCTTCTTCTTTTGCTTGCATAGTCATCCGATTGGTGTTTCTTCCCGAGTCGACTGTCAGCCTCATGAAGGCAGGGAAGTGTCTTCTTGCCTCATTGTTACAGTCCTGGCATCCAGCGGGGACCATGCCATGACTATTTCTTGAATGAATGAAAGGCCCGAGTCTCTGCAGTGATAGGCTATGGCTGCCAGGCTGTGGCTGTCAAAGAAAGAGGTTGCTATTAAAGCTGATTTCAGAAGAGTTGGTAGCAGCAAAATAGGGGATAGAGGGAGGTGGGGGTCCTATCTAGTGGTGAGAGAACATATTAGAAGACAGAGACATGTGAGCTAGCATGATGCATCCTGGGAATTGCACAATGCAAATGCCTACCCAGAGCCAAGGATCCATGGAGGGAATGGTGGATGGTGCCACTGGAGAGGAGATGATGGGCCTTGGGTGGACCTGAAGAATTTGAACACTTACTGGGAGCTATTGAGGATTTTAAGTGGGGAAGTGCTTTGGCCATCTTTGTAAATTGTACATGTCACTCGGCAGTGGGGAATGAGGGGTGGGTAGATTCTTGGAGCAATCCAAGTCTGAGATCATGTTACCTGAGACGAGGCAGTGGAGATGGTGGTTGAGAGGTGGGAAGGTAGAAGGAAATGCAGAATGTGGTGCTTGGAGAACATCCTCATCTGCTTCGAGGAACGAAGGCTCTGAAGTTCCCCCAGGTTCAGATTCTAGCCCTGCTTTAGCTTTGTGGCATCAGTTCCTTTGTTGTGACAGGACACTTTCTTCGTAGGGCTATTGTGGGGATCGCATGCGCAGCCTGCCTATTAGGAAGAAGGTCAGAACCTCCTACTAGAACCATTGTGCTATTTCTGTAAGTGGTTTGTGCTCCGAGACTGACTGAAAGATTGGTGGTTTGAATCTCCTGTAAGGCCACAGACATTGAAAACCCGTGGAGCAGTGTTCCGGTGATACTCCGAGGGGCACCATGACGCCCAGACACTTTTATTATTATTAGGCATGGAGGGTGAAGGAGCTAGCTAGGTTAACTGGTGGATCTGCTGTGTCCTCAGCCTGAGATACACAGGAGGGACTGCTGAGTTCAGGGTTGGGTGTGTTGAGTGTGTGCTCCCTGTGGAGCATGCTATTAGAGTGTCCCTGAATGACTGGATAGACAGGTGTGGAGCTAATTCGACCAGCCTGGAGTTTCTCCAGGTGGCATCTCCTCTCCTTTCTCACATGAAGTTCCTTGTGGGGAGACACATGAATTCCGAAGGTGGCTCCTCACAGATTAATAGCACATTGCACGGTAAAAAGAAGGGTTATCGCCACCTCTCTAAGGAGGAGAGCCCAAGTAGTCTCATGGACCATCCACTAACATTTCTAGGAAGATACCCTGCATCTTAAAGTACTTGTGAGGCCCAGAAGAGAGAAAAGGCGGCTATTTTCACCAACCCCAATGGCATGTTTCTGTTTTCTTCAGCACCCCACCCACCCAGCCCCGACCTTCCCACAAAATTCAATCCAAGTAACGTTTCTGTGCCACCTACTGGAATAGGCCATTTTGATAACACCTTCCATCCACAGCTTTCATATCGCTTCCCAGGTGCTTCCACAGCAATTATCTGACACTCACTTCTCACAGCACTCTGGAGAGGGAGGCAATGTCAGTATTTAACATCCTATTTCACAAGTAACAAAAGCGAGGCACCGAGAGGGAACAAGGTGTGCTTCTGGTCTCCCCCAAGGCCTGGTGGGAATCCTGGCACTGTCCTGAGGCCCCAACTCTAGGCTGGCGCCTGCCCACTGAGGCGTGGGGTGCTAATGGCCTTCTTAGGGAGCCTCAACTAGCTGAAGATTCCACCTGGGGATGAGCCGAGAGTAGCTTTTCATTTCAAGTATTCTGAATGGATATGGAATTTTCTAAGGGCAGAGATCATCTAGGGATCCCTGTGGACACAGTGGGTTAACCCAGCAGGTTGCCAGGCAGAAGGCTTTGCATGCCCTTGCTGCTCTTGGCAGGAGGCGTGGCAGTGTGCTTTTGGGAAGATTTGTCAGGGGAAGCCAGCCTCTAACACATCATTACAGGTCCGGTAGGCGCAATTGTATAGCGATAATAAGTAAAGATCATAGTAAAGTTACAGAGAGCATGAGAAATAGAAGTGAAGCATTGAAATAAATGGGAGTCAGTCAACGATTCATGGTAGCATGCTCACCTCTGCCCCGCATGATGGTCCACGTGGAGGGAGAGAGTTTAATGGTAGCCCCGGCCCCTTTTATATTCTCTGGAGACATGCAAGCCCCCTAATTACAGGTGAGGACATACGTCACAGGAAGGGGCTGTACTATAGGTAATACAGTAATCAGAAGGGGTGGTCTAGGGACATACACGCAATAGGAAGGGGAGGGATTAGGGTTATACATGTGACAAGATAGGCGGACCCCAGATTCAAGATGGCGACCTAACCTTGATCATCCTTGGACGGGTTTGACCTCAGGGGTCTCCTACAAGGAAACAGACAACTACTCTCCTTATCAGAAGGGAGTGGTCCCTATTTGTTGTGGGATAAACCGTGGTAACTACTTGCTCTAGATGGCTGATAGCTCTCAGGGAAAATAACCCCTGACCTACTTCTAATGACCAAGTATAGTCATTCCCAAGCAGCTATCTGGCATATATTTGGGAGAGACAGCTTGGGAGAAATCCTTCTGTATCCCACAAAGATTTACAGCTTTGGGAAGCCTCCGGGGCAATTCTTCTCTGTCCTTCCTGTTGACTCACTGTGCATCAGAATCTGGCAATGGTTTGGGTTTTTAGACATTCTTGGTGTTTAGATGCAAGTTTTGAGCACCAGTTTGGGGCCCAAGTGCTTCGATCTCGTGGGTGCTGCTTGGTGCTGTTGTACTCCATCCCATAGGGCTGGGGCGCTCTGAGTCAGAATCATTTCTGTGGCCATGGGTCCGTATTTGTGGGGGATGCTTTAAGCAGTTGCTGAATTTGAGTACACGCCTGCTCCCCAAAAGGGTGTGAGTTGAACCCACCCAGTGGCCCCTCAGGACAAAGGCCATCGCCAAGACAAGTCTCTAGGGCAGGTCTGCTCTGTCATGTCGTGAGCCAGGAGCTGGCAGTCCCCTGAACAGCACCTAACCACATCTGTACTTTAGACTGCTCAGGCAGCACAAATGATTCATAATTACCCCCAGAGGTAATTTGGAAGACCCGGCAATCTACTGCTACACATTCACACCATCGAAAACCCTACTCTGACTCCTATGAATCTCCATGAGGTGGAATTCACTGCGTTTGATGTTAGGCAATGTATTGCTGTCTGTCACTTCTCTGGAGACGTTCAGAGCCCAGACTGTCCCCCAGTCTGGCACACAGCCAACTGTGCTGTCTGTGCCAGGCCTCAGATATCGCTTTCCTCCAGGGTGATGGAGGGAGGCAGCACTGAGGATCAGCCGATGCTCTGCCACACACTAACTAGATGGGGCTGGCTTACTTTCCTGGCCTCTTTTGAGTCTGTGTCTCCATCTATAGAACAGGAGGCCCTCCACCTCCCCCGTAACACTTATGAAGGTTAAATAGCAGAAAGGATTGCATATGTATAATTTCTTGCGTTTGTTTTCCAAATGCTTGATATGCAGGGTTCCATTTAGCTTTTAAAATGAGTCTCATTTTATAAATCTGGGAACCGAAGCCCAGAGAAGCTGCGAGGCAGTAATGAGATGAAAATATGGACTTTGGCGATAGGTTTCCTGGGTCTGGATCCCGGCTCTGCCTCTTTATAGCTACGTGACCAGGGCCAATTCACTTAAACTCTTTAGACTCACTCTCTTCATCTATAAAATGGGCACACTAATAGTGCTCACTACAAAGGAGTTATTAGTATATGTACAATTCTTAGTATATTTTCTGGCCCTCTGTCAGTTTTTTTTATTGCTTTTCTAATGATGTAATACCACAAACTAGGCAGCTTCTAACAAGAGCCACTCCTTGTCTCTTTATTCTGGAGGCCAGGCCCTGAAACCAGGGCGTGCAGAGCCGTGCGCTCCCTGAAGGCCCTGTGGGGAGTTGCTCTCTGCCTCTTCCAGCTCCTGGTGGCCCCGGGCAGCCTTTGGCATTGTTTGTTTATAGACGCATCGCGTCATTCTCTGCCTCTGCCTTCACGTGGTCACCTCCTTTGTGCATCTGCGGATGTGTGTCTATTTTCTTCGTTTCTAAGGATGCAGGACTTCTTGGCTTAGGGCCTGCCCTACGTATGACCTCTGGTAACTAATGACATTGATGAAAGTCCTTTTGCCATGCAAGGCCACTTTCACATTTACTGGGATATAAGACCTCAATGTGTCTTTTTGGGGGACACAGGTCAATCCATAGGAGTTATAATTAAATGACGTATGTAAGGTAGCACACCTAATCATTGGCAGGCCCAAGATTTAAACACTACATTTGTTCTACTTCCAGACCCTGCTCTTACATTCGCTTCCCTCTCTGGGAAGCCTTTCTCGGTCTTTCTTGCCATAGATCTAGGGTGGATACCTCTGGAACCTGCTGAACGATGCCCATCACACTGCTGCCCCTTGCTTTTTTAACACTGAGCTTGGTATGAAAATGTATTCCAACTGGTTGACTTAGAGTAGGCACTCAATTATTGGTGGATTTAAGTTGTATTTTTGGAGGAGGGTTTGTGTTTCCTGAACCATCTCCAGCTTGACTTATTGGAGATCTAGGAATGAGGACCCCAGAGTACTGAATATACCCTGTAGGTATATGTTGTGGACCATCACATGCCTGTGTTCTTCCTACAGGTCATAGCTGCAGCTGGGAGTGAGCCGAAGTGCCAGCTGGCCATGCAGAGGGGTGCACAGTCCAGTGTGAACTACAGCCAGGGCAGCCTGAAGGAGGCAGTGAGGAAGCTGGTGGGCAGCTCCGGGGTGGACGTGGTCATCGACACAGTGGGAGGAGATGTGTTCCTGGAGGCTCTCCGCAGGTGAGGGCTGGAATTTGGGCTCTGTGGAAACCTGTGCTCCTCTGGCCTTGCTACAGCCTCGTCATCGCAACTCCTCTTGCAGATACTTCCGTGCCCGTGAGGACAGCTGAGTGGGTGGGTGGGAGAAAAGGAATAGATAGAGGCAGAGGGAAAATTGGGAAAAGCTTAAATGTAGCAAAAGCAAGATACTCAGCGGGAAAATATCCAAAAGCGACTGCAGACATTCAAATACTTAAAAATTATACCCGGGCTAAATTTGGCTCTGGCAGCCCCCACAAGCTGTTTGACATACATGGATGGGAGGATTCTGGACATCATTGTTCAGATGTTAGAAGCACTGGGCGGCCGTCCCCTTCCACCCAGTTCCCTGCGCATGGTGGCGCAGGCTCCGCTCACCTGGCCGGTTTCTGAAACAGTGAGCGGGGAGGACATTTTCTTAATTGCTTTTATTTTTTTAAAATGTCACTAGTGAGAACATGGGACTGTTGAATTACACCAATTCTCATGTCTATTCTTCACCCCGGACTCCGGGGTGCTGTGAACTAGCAGTATGAATTCCTGGGTGAGCCTGGCGGACATCATTCAGTTTGTGGCTTCTCTGAGTTTAAAGTTGAAGCAACAAAAGCAGAAAGAGCAGCCTGCCCACAGAAGGCATCCAGTTGGCTCTGTGGCCCCTTCGCCAGCAGACGGGCGGTTTCCTTGCTTGATGGCCTTTGCATTGCGCTGACTCTGAAACAGGAAGGGGTGGGTGGACGATGGAGAGCCTGGAGGAGAACTGCTGAAACTCTCCCCTTCTCTGGCCTCCCCTTGGGTTTCTGGATAATTGTGTTTTGACAATAGCTTTCATTTCCTTTCTAAAGGGGGGGGGACGACAAACAAGCAAGCAAGCAAGTGATTTTCTATCAACATTTTTTGTTTAGTTTATTTTTGGAACTCATGACTTAAAGAAACCCCAAACCAAACCAGTGGCTGTGGAGTTCACGTTGACACTTGGCGGGCGGCCCTTATGTCGGGGAGGAGCGCTGGGTCTTGAAGGGTGGTGGCGATGTTTTCTCAGAGGATGATAAAGGTTTCTTTGCAGAGGTACTTCCACTTAGCTCACACTGTACGGTACTTTTCACAAGGTGCCCCAGAAAGATTGTGAAATTCTTATCCAAAGTACTCCTCCAAGGGCTCTGGTGATGTAGTGGTTAAGCGTTGGGCTGGGATCCGCATGGCTGGCATTTCAAAACCACCAGCTGCTCTGGGGGAGAAAGACTGCTTTCTGTTCCCATCAAGAGTCGCAGTCTTGGAAACCCCCAGGGGTCGCTATGAGCCAGGGCCGACTCCTTGGCAGTGTGTGCGAGAGGAAGGACTCCCGACGAGCATGTAACTTAGAGGGAAGAGCTGAATTAGAAACTAGAACTTGGGGAAGGGAAAAAAAAAGGGAAACCGAGCTGATTCCAGGAACCCAAGTGGAAGGTGAATTATGAGAATGATGAGTGCAACGGATGTATAAGGGTGCTTTGCTCAATTGATGTATGTACGGATTGTGATAGGAGCTTTATGAGCCCCAGTAAAAAGATTTATTAATTAAAAAAAAAAAGAAACTAGAACTCAACTTAGAACCGAAATCAGTCTTTGAGAAATGCAAGCGGGCCTTCATTCAAATGTTGTAATCATTTTCTTAGTCCTGCGTCAAACTGAGGTGTCTTAAGTTATGGCAAATGGAATGACCTTCACAGAGACCCCGTTGGGGCCCACAAAGCATTTTAGATGGTTAAATAGACAGTCCTTACTGTAAGGTGGGCCCCCCTATAAAACTGGCTGGTTGCTCTGACCCATACTGCTTTGGGTCTGGCTTATTTTTATATTTTCCTACTCGTGAGCCCGATGTGCTAAAGGACAGATCACCCTGACAATTTGCATGGTCGAGGGGAGTGAAGAGCTGTGGGTCTCAAGTATAATCCTCGAGCAATTTTCACAAACACTTACGTAATCAAGCATTTGCCCTTTCTGTATGTTTTTGCACGTCCATGCAGTTCAGTGACATGAATCATCGTCATCTTATTATTTAGTCATCACCATGATCTACTTTCAGATTTTCTCTTCCCTTTAACAGAAGCTCAGTGTCCCTTATGCAATACGGCTCCCTTTCCTTTCTGCAGAAATGGCATAGCTACACAGGGGGAAGGAGAATCCAATGCCACCCCAGTCCTGGGCTGACAGTTCTATGAGACCGAGGTCAGCTGTGTACCCCCCCTTTAATCCTTCTTTACCCTGTTCTAACCTCAGCCATCCTGTCCATGGCACACTACTTCTCTGATGGGTCTGACAATCTGTTCCTGTGGCCACCAAGAATGTCCACTCCTCCCACTGGCCTTTCACCCCCAGGGCCTCTGCCCTGCTTAAGCAAACGTGGCAACGCTCCTTGAGCACTGAGAAGTGCCTTCAAGGGCACCCCAATCTAGGAGCCAGCCTCCTGCCTGAGGGCACCCAGCTTTACTCCTGCATTGGACCTGCTGCTGTTTCATGGCTCCGGCTGCCCGTCCTTCTCCACGCAGGGTCGCGGATATGCTCCTCACGGTGTTTCTTTCTGCTGCTCAGGGATTCTCTTTCCTGCTTCTGAGATGGCTCATGTCAATCTCAGTGGAATGGCAACATGGACCAAGTCCCTCCTTAGAATCCTCTACACCTATTTGTATGCTCTCAGGCAGCCTCTAGGCAGGAGTGAGGGCAGCTATGGATGGAAGGGCCATCCCAAGTAATTACACTGCACGTAGGTCTCTATACGCTGGCCGATGCTGGGTTTTTCCATATGTGGGATCATACAACAGTGCATCCTCCGTGAGCGAGTGATTTCAGTCGGCATAAGGTTCCCTTAGGCATGAGGTAACACGTACCAGGACTTTATTTTCCTTCTGACTAATAGTCCGTTGCAATGAGGTACCAACATTTTGGTTTGGTTTATCCAGTCATCTGTTGTACTTTTAAAACAAACAAACAAACAAACAAACACACAAAAACCATTTATTGTGGTTTTCCATTTCCATGAACCCATCTTTCCTGTCCCTTTTTGCCTTCAGGACTTTGTCTTTGGGCAAGTCCATTAACAAAGAAACCTTGCCCTCCGTTCTTTCTCCTCAGCTTGGCGTGGGAGGGCAGGATTGTGGTGGTGGGATTTGCTGCAGGAACCATTGCCTCGGTGCCAGCCAACCTTCTGCTCCTGAAGAACGTCTCTGCCATGGGGCTGTACTGGGGCCGCTACCGAGTCCACAACTTTCCCCTCGTCTCCAAAACCCTGGCCTTGGCACTGGAGTACTGCCAGCAAGGGCGCATCCAGCCCCACGTTGGAGCGGTGTTTAAGCTGGAGGAGGTAAGAGGCTCTGAAGGCTAGTGGACGTAGACAAGGCCAGGAGTTCACCTGGGTCAAGTTACTGCATA
The DNA here is from genome assembly GCF_050624435.1 of Tenrec ecaudatus. NCBI lineage: Eukaryota > Metazoa > Chordata > Mammalia > Afrosoricida > Tenrecidae > Tenrec > Tenrec ecaudatus. Next base: position 191,445,501 of record NC_134530.1, on the reverse strand, counting down.
CTTTATCTTGGATATTAGAGATTTTACTCTTCTGGAATGAGAAGGTGGAGAAATCAACCTAGAATCATGGGGCTTCACAGGCTACGGAGGGCAAGATTTCTCCCGGTCCTCTGGGGGAACACTCTTCACCAGACTGAGTGAGCCACGTGTGAGGTGGAGTCTGCAGAGGCTGTGGAGGAGCTGAATTTGAGGACACTCCCTACAGCACTAGCCTCTCAAATAGAAGGGATTTATGGTGGTTTGGAAAATAATTCACAAGTGTTGATGTGAACCCTGAACTCCCCAACATCCATGCCTCAGAAGGAAACACTTAACTTGACCTTTGATTTTCAAGTACACTTTAAAGTGCAACCAGATGATGGAAGCTGAGCTTCTGTGAACAGAACACTAAACTATGGCGGGTGTCGTGAGACTGGAATTCTTCCATCAGTTGCTGTGGTTAATTTGGGTGACTCTTCACTCCCTCTTCCCCTCCCCCTGCCAGTGCCACTAATGTGCTTCGGCTTCCTTCAGAGTGTTGTTGCGTGCACGCGTCTGCACATGGGCAGCGGAGCTGTGGATGTGAACGGGAGGCACTCAGGGTAGGATGGATGGAGCGTTTTCATTTTTGGTGGGAGCTCAGTTTATTTTAACATTGAAATTACATGGGGAAAGAAGTGATTACGCTTCAGGCTGTGAGCCACAGTCAGTGGTTCTAAACCACCAGCCACTCCTCAGGAGAAAGACAGGGTTTTCTACTTCCATGAAGAATTACAGTTTCAGAAATCCACAGGGACTGTTCTCCCCTGCCCTGGGGGGGGGGGGAGGGGGGGTTCTGTGAGTTGGAATCGACCTGAGGGCAATGGAGAGTTGAGAAACTCCAGTCATTCGGAGAAGGGAGAGATGCTTTGTTCAAGTCAGGTTAGGGTCGTCCGGGCTGTTCGTGCCAGACGTCACTGCTTCCAGCCTTGTATTTTCATGTTGTGGTTTTCCTGTCATGAGGCATAGTCTTTTCAAACGTAGTTCATTTTCTCATATCTTTACTATGTCAGCAAAGGAGGAAGTATTCCGCGTGGCCTGGTTAGCTAGTGCTGCCGGAGTAGAGATGTCACCATTGGGGGTTTGCTCTTTACAGTTCGATCGATTTTGTTGGCGTTGCTGAGAATGTACATAGCAATGCCAACACCAGTTCCACCGTCTTTCCACGTACCCATCGGTTACACGGGTCACCTTGTTCCAGCCGGACACTCATTCCCACCCTCCTCTCAAAGTTGTCCCTCCACCGTTACCATCAGCTCACCACTGCCAGAAGGTCCTGCCTGGTCGTTCAAGGTGCCGTCTGTTTGATTCCATGTAGCTAGTTCTCAAGAGGACACTGCTCCAGGCAGACCTCTTTCATTAGTAAAGACAAACTCTTATTTGGCTTAAGAACTTCAGCGGTTATTCTTGACAGAAAGAAGAACTCAGGACAGTAGTTTCAGGAGATTCATTTCTTTCCAAGGCTCCCGAAAGTCTAGCATTCACGCTTCCTCTTCAGATGGCGTACTTGATAAGGACCTTCAGGAGTGGAAGTCGAACACACCCGATTCTGCTCTCAAGGCAGAGGGGGCACTTGTTCCTGGAGGCCGTTAGCCACACACTCCCACGGAGGTTCCTGCTTCCTCCATTGCTTCAGACGAATAGAAACCAGTTGTTGTGCTGTGAATTTGCAAGCTTTTATTTTAAATTAATTTTCTTCCTTCCTTCCTTCCTTCCTTCCTTCCTTCCTTCCTTCCTTCCTTTCTTTCTTTTATTTTATTTTATTTTGCAAGCTTTAAGACCCCAGGCACTAGGTAACCAACTAGGAGGTAGAACAGAACCAAGTCCCACGAGGTGTTTGGTATATATAAGCAATCGCTGCAACTGCACTCTCTCTTATGAGGATATATTCGTGTAAATATATCTTCACACAACGTTTGCCACTTCAACTTGTCATAGGTGTGCAACATATTGACAGCAAATACAATAATCGGCTACGCAACCCCATCCTTAATGTGATTTTTCCATACTGCTAACCCCTCTTTTTCTTCTCTCCTGCACCCCTGCTAATCACAATAAGCTTTGCACTTCATACATTTGCCTTTTCTTTTTTATATGAGGTCATACAACTGCAATTGGCTAATTGAGCTCAGTATCTTTAAAAAATTCATTTTATTGGGGGGTGTCTTACAGCTCTTATCACAATCCATGTGCAGTATGGTATCTTTAAATTCCACGCACACTGTGGCGTTTATCAAGTCTTCATTTCTCTGGGCTGAGTAGTAGACGATTGTTTATATGTCCTATATTTTATTTTTTCATTCATCTGTGGACCGGCATATATGATCTTTCCATCGTTTGCTCTTGTGAATTGTGCTGTAATGAACTTTGGTGTGAAATTCTCTTTTTGAGTCTCTACTTTCAAGTCTTCTGGGTGTGTACGTAGGAGTAGACTGGCTAGGCCATGTAGCGGGCTGTGTGTTGGGCTGCTAACCGCAAGACCAGCAGTTCAAAACCACCAGCTATTCTGTGGGAGAAAGAGGAGGCTTTCTACTCCTGTCAGGATGGGATGTATGGTTCTGGAAACCCACAGGGGCAGTTCTACCCTGTCCTATCGGGTCACTCTGAGTTGGAATTGACTTGATGGCAGTGCATTTGCAGGTTTTTTATTGTGGCTCTGTTGATAGTTTTTTAGGAACCACGACACTGTTTCTTGCCTTGGCTGTACCATTTGCAGCCCTACCGCTCATGGGTAACGGTTCCAAGTTCCATAAATCCTGAGGTGTATTATAATGTTCTGTTTCAGTTATTGATTTTGATACTAGCCAGCCTCGTGCGAGAGTAATGCCATCTCACTGTGGTTTGCACTAGCTTCTCTTTGACGCCTAACGATACTGCCCATCTTTTCCCGTGTTTGGTTGGCATTTGAAAGTCCTCTTGGGTGAAATGTGAGTTTAAATCCATTGCCTATTTATGTGAGGGCTATTTCTCATTTTGCTATTACATTTTGAAATTTTTAATGTATTTTGGTTATTAGATTCTTGTCTGATATATGGTTTTCCAATGATATTCTACCGGTCAGTAGCTTCTCTTTTTGATTTTTTTGGGGGGTGTGTGACATTATTTTGATGAATTTTTATGATGTCTCATTTATTTGTTTATTTGGCCTTTTGCCGTTTGTGATTCTGTTATTGTATTAGATCAGCCCTTGTTGATCGCAAGGCCCGGCAGTGTAGACCTGGCTTGTTTGATTCCTCTCACGGTTTTCACTCACACATCTATATCCTTCATGCACCGGGAGTTTGTTCTTGTGAATGATGTGAGTCAAGGGCCCCATTTCACTTACTGAAGAGGTCCTGTTCTTTCCATCAAATGGGTTTAGCCTTCTTGGCAAACATGAACTGACCACGGATGTGTGGGTTTAGAGCTAGACTTTCAATCCATGTCCATTGTTATGCCGTGCCAGCCTATTTTAATTAACACCCAAACTGTTAGGTTTCTGGGGAGGTTCACCTCCGTCCTTGCTTCGCAACGCTGAAAGAATTCCCGCGGCAGAAGCACTTTTGTAAGTCCAGTAACTTTTATGAGGGAAAGGGACGTTTCAGGTCTCGCAGTTTCAGAAAGTATAGCTATCTCTGGAAAGCTTGCAGGCCGCGTGGGGACCGCGCAGGTGTTCCCGTCTGAAGCTGGCCACTCTAGGGGTGCGTGAAAAAACAGGGGAAGGAATACCGGACCAGGAGAGCAAAGCCAAGCTTGCGGAACCCAGAACAGGAAATCCCACGAGAAGGCGGCCCAAGAGGACCCGCAGGCGCTTAAGCGTCAGACGGCACACATAGAGCATACCTGCAAGGGAGAAGGCCCTGCCAGCTGGTGGACGCTAGTGCAGGGATTTTGGGGAGGCAACCCCCCTCTATCCCTAATCTAGCTACCTTTCAAAACCACACCTACTACCCCGTAGTCCGGCTGACTTACCGGGTTCCCGAGGCTGCACGTGCCTCCGGAGGCTGCCAGTCTCAGCTTTCTCCTACTGAACCTGACTTTGCCGCCAGCGGCCCGGCATTCAGCTGACAGCACCGCCGGCGTGCTTCCTGTTTCGTGTGCTGTAAAACGAGGAACTAGGAGTTCCATTTGGCTCTTCTCTCTCAGCATGGTTTTTCGTTACTCAAAACCTCTTCTTACCTTTTCATATAAAATTGAGTCTTGGTTATTTAAAAAATTTTTTTGGTAAAAAGGCTATTGGAATTTTGATCAGGGTTGCATTGAATCTGTGATAGTAAATCTTCTGTCTATGAACATGAAACATCTTTCTATCTACTTACGTCTTTAACCTCTTTCAGCAGTGTTTGATCATTTTCACTGTCAAAGTCCTTCACATCCCAGTTAGGACTATTCCTAGGTATTTTAATTTCTTAGGTACCGCTGTAAATGGAATTGTGTTCCTAATTTCACGTTCAGATTTCTCATTGCTGGTGTATAGAGAATCAGCTGATTTTGTTTGTTGACTATTAATATTATTCAACACACCTTTATTAAATCCCTCTATTAGCTCTGATGGCATACTGGTTATGCTTTGGGCTGCTAACTACAAGGTGTGCAGACCCAAATCACCAGCTGCTTGTCGGAGAGAAATGAGGCTTTCTACTTGCATACAGGATTACAGTCTCAGGAAGCCACAGAGGCAGTTCTGCCCTGCTCTGTAGGGCCACTACGAGTCAGGACAGACTGTCAGTGAGGTCTCTCTCTCTCTGTGTTTTAGGTCTTTTCTTACAGACTCTTTGGACTTTTTATATATAGGATTACCTCTTCTCTCCCCACCCCCAATATATAAATTCCAATTTCTAGGAGAAAAGTTTTTCTCCATTAAGTGTATTAGATCTATGTGTTTATTTATCCTAAGACTCAGATTCTGGGATATAAACTAAGAATATGTTTAACTTTTAGGAAACTGCCAAACTATTTTCTAAGTTGGTTGCACCATTGAATTTCCATCAACAATGCATGAGGGTTCCAATTTGCCAGCACTTAGTATTTTTCCATGATTTCCTTTAATTTTAGCCATTCTCACTGGTGTGCATTAGTATCCGATTGTAGTTTTAATTTACATTTCCTTAGGGACTAATCTTGAGAATCTTGTCGTCTGTATGAGGGTGTTTCAAATTTTTTTTCCTGACAAGTGGAGTTAAAATATTAGAATTTTTCCATAAACTTTTTGAAATCCCCTCATATGTCCTCTTTGGTGAAATGCACTGGCTGGTTTCTCTTCACCTTTAAAGTATATGAAAACTCCAATCTCTCCATGTCCTCACTAACATTTGTTGTTTTCTGTTTGTTTGTTTTTAACTTTGCTGCTAATGCTGGTTGTTTTGATTTGCAACTCTTGAGTGGCTAATGATCAAGAGTACTTCTTTCTGTGCTTGTTGGCCACGTGATCTCTCCTTTCTGCTCATGTCTTCTGACTGTTTTTTTTCTCTTTAAAAAAAATGAACAGTTTTGTTGGCAGATAAGTCACATATATAATTTACTAGCTTAATCATATTAACAGCAGTTGTATAGTCATCACCACAGTCAATTTTAGACCATTTTCTTCTTTCTTGTGCTCATTGTTATTAGTTCCCTCTGCCCATTTTAAAATTAAATTATGTTTGTTGTTGAGGGGTTGAAGTTTTCTGTAAGTTTTAGAAATTAATCCCGTGTCTGATGTATGTCATTCTCCCCCCAATTCTACTCTGGGTGGAATCTTTTCATGCACACAAGTGACTAATCTGCAGGAGGTCTCAGGCATCTAGTTTGTCCTTACTTGTTTCTCTGTTGTTCATTATGTTTTACAGTGTTTATGCCCTGTAACAGGGTCTTTAAATTTGTCCCTATATTTTCATTGATGATCTTTATAGTCCTAGGTTTTACAGCATTAATTGGCTTTTAAAGCAATAATACAATTAACATACTACAGTTATATCAGTATATCACTAAAAGTTTTTACTTAAAAAACAAAAATGATTCCATTCAATTTCTGATATATTTATTTACTTCTTCATAAAATTATTTTATTCTAAACATTCAGTGAGTACCTTCTTAGGCAAGTCAGTGGAAAATGTAAAGGATAGCCCTTGTTAGTTAAGCTGGTCTTGGGGTAGTGCTATGATAGGGGGAGGGGACAATTTTTAATAGGAAGCCTGAATTAGCTTGACGTATTGAGGAACTATCCATTACACTGATTACTTCTGCTTGATGAGCAGGAATTTCAACAGCAGAAGCTCTATATCAGTAAGCAAAAGCAGTATTTTCACTCGGCTCCAAACTCTATGTTGCACATCTCCAGAGACAGATTGCATTATGACTTCATCCCAGTTGAGAGCCCAAGGCAGAGAAGGTACTGGGCACAGCTGCATGGCCACGTGGGCATTCGTACTGAGCAGCCTCCCTCTCTGTATCCCAGGCTAGAAACACAGAAGGGGGTGAGGGGTGTCTATAGATACCAGACCGAGCTATCAGGAGACCCTGGTCTTTAAAGCAAAGGACCCTGGTTTAAAGGCAGACGTCTTTCTTCTTGCTTTCTTGTTCAGAGTCGTGTGAACGTCCTAAACATTCATTGGCTGTCTCGTTTGCAAGCCCAGAGAGAAACCACAAGTAGAAGTGGGCAGAGGTGAGTTATTTTTAGAAGCAGTTACAATGATTCTAGAAGTGGCAACTCATCATGGAGAGAAGTGACAGAACATCTGAAAAAACAGAACAAAAGTGAAAACCTAGACGAAACAGGAGATAAAGTACTGGCTGGGTAAATTGATGAGAATCTCAAGTCATTGATCAAAACGTTTGTGCTTCCCCCCAGTAGTATCTTTTGAAGAAGCCAGGGAGATTGGTGGTACATTATGGTAAACTTATATTTCTAAAATTTATATATACACAGTAAGTTATAGCACTTGGAGGAATCACACTCATCTTTTAAAAATGAATAGCGGTTTGCAGGAGAGAAAGGCGCCAAGAGAAAAAGGGCATCAGGATCCCAGAGAATACTTCTTTTCTCAAGTTTTAAAACACATTTTTTCTTCCTTGCTGAGTGGTGATATTTCCTAGGACACAGGTGACTTCTGGCTGACAGAGAGAGGAGTGTGGCTGTGAGGCACCTGGCGGACAAGGACAGCGCGGGATGAGTGCCTCAGACCTCTCTCTTGAACTTGCACCTCTTCTTAGTGAATCTACAGTTGCTGAGATCAGAAGGTCTCTGTACGGCTCAAAATCCTGGAAGACAGATGTTTTCAAAACCAGGCGGTTCTTAACTGCAGAGAGACGGCATGCTTGATTAATTTCTCTGCAAATGTATACCTCTCTGAGTTATTTTTCTTATGCTTCCCTTGGGGCTCTCAAGTGGAGAGGTTGCATAATTTCAAACCACGTTTTCAGTTTTGGACCACACGGGCCCATCTTTTGCTGTAACGTCTCTATGTTTGGATTCACATATTCCTTTTGTACTGATTTTCCCTGCCCTCCTCCACAACCACTCGTTTTCTTCTCCCAAGAGTCAGTCATAGTAGTGTGGCTGTAATAGCTTGCAGTTCATATTTCCCTATGAAACGAGAGTCATTTTGTGTAATTATAAACCCACAGTGATCAAGTTGGTTCCCACTCAGGCCCCCGTGGGTAGGATTCCCAGGAGGGCAGATCTTTACAGGAGCAGGCAGTCTCTCCTTTCTCCTGGGAGCCCCTGCTGAGTTTGACCTGGCTCCCTTGATGTTAGCCATCCAGGGCTTCTCAGACAGCACCCCAGGACTCCTATTGCTATCGCAATTTATTCGATTTGTTTTTGTTCTTATTGGGAATTTCTCCAGTAGAACGTGCATTAATTCAAAATTGTCTACATGTATGAGTCAGCAACCTTGATTACATGCTTTAAGTTCAGCGACCAATCTCACCATCCTTTTCCGAGTTGTTCTTACCCATTGACATAAACCCACGGCCTCCTAAGTTTCCTGTCCACGCTTGCAAATTGCACTCATTAATCTGGTTCCATCTGAACTGCTCTTAATGCAGGGTTCAAGGCGGACATTCTTCACTAGAGAAGTTCAACTTTGGTTGGCTTTTAAGAAGACTTCCGGTGATACTTTTGGTTGAAGGTTTTAAGATGATCTCAGTGCAGTTCATGCAGCCAGACCAATATATTTTTAAATTGATAAATGGCTCTTGTGCAACAGACCTCATCCTATGCCTTTATTTTCCACTCAGTGCTGTCTTTTACAGGTGGAGCTGCGTTGGGTGGTATCTGGCTCATGGCTTCTCATGCTGCAGTGTTTCCATCATGTGCGCCCACTGTGGCTCGCAAGTCCTCCTCCTGCCCATCAACCGTGAGGTCGCTGCACAGTCCATGACACTGTGCTGAGTCTCATGTATCTTCAGGGACTTGTATTTTGGATTTGAAGGACTTTTATTAAGAGTAGAATTATGTGGACAAATGATGTAGGCACATCAATGTGAGGATCAATTGCTCTCCAGAATTATTGGACCAGTTTTTCTCCCCACTACCTTGGGCAGGTTGTGGCAAAAGACAACTTCCAAGTTTTAAAAGCTGAGGTGTAACTTTGATGATCAGTTTCAAGAATTCCATGTGTAATCTGTGCTCCACCAAAGTTTAATTTGCATCCAAATTACCTGGATAAAATATAGATTCTGATTCATTGGGGGTAAAATGGGGGCTGAGTCAGTTCATTTGTAAGGAGCTCCCAGGTGATGCAGAAACCGGTGGTCGTCAGCTGCCCTTTCCATTGATGCTGATTTCTATATACTAATGGTAGGTTTTGCAATAGTGTCCCTCTGAGTCTGTTATGCGTTGGTCGTATTATGCGTCTAGATCTAATGTTGTCAAATACTTCTGATTCCTAGTGGCTCTTTGTACAACACAACGAAGCCCTGCCCTGTCCTGTGTCATCTTCACAAGGGCTCTTTTGTTGCAGCCCACTGTTGCAGCCACTGTGTCAATCTGTCTTGTTGAGGATCTTCCTCTTTTCTGATGCCCCTCTACCTTACCAAGTATGATGTCCTTTTCCAGGGACTAGACTCTCCCCATAACATGTCTGTGCTAGTCTGCACACACAACAGAAACAAATCCACAGGCATTTGTGTGTATAAGAAAGGGCTTCATATACAAGAGCAGTTGAATATTGAGAAAACATCCCAGCCCAGTCCAGATCAAGTCTATAAGTCTGATATTAACCCATATATCCAATACCAATGTGTAAAGTCCCCTTTAGACTCACCAAATACCTGCAATGATGCTGAATGCAGGAAGATCACAAGTCAGTAGGTGGGAAGTCTTGTGGATCCAGTGGTGTTGTAAGCATCTCAGCATTGGCAGGGGTGTCCATGTGGTTCCTCCAGCTCCCAGGGTTCTGGCTGCATCAGGGTGGCTTCATGTGGCTTCTCATCAGAAATGTCTCACAGGGAGTGAGCACAGAAAGAGTGTGTGTCTCCGGCCTCCAAGGAGGAATACCGGAGTTCCCAGAATCCTCAGGAGAAGGCCATGCCCACACAGAGGCCTCATTGTCTATCACCTGATTGATAGGCTAGACTCCACCCCTTCACTCTTAATCCTGTCAAATTAACAAACGATTATGTAACTCCCACACATGTCCAAAGTATGTGAGATGAAGTCTTGCCATCCTCGAGTCGAAGGACTATTCTGGTTGTACTTCTTCTAAGACATATTTGTTTGTTCTTTTAGCAGTCTTTTAATGTCAGTATTCATCATGGGCACTAGAGTTTAAACTCATTGATTTGTCTTTTGTCTTCCATATTCAATGTCCAACATTCATATGCACTGGGTGTCCATTAGTGAGATGGTTTTCACATGGTGCCACCTTCATTACATTGCTAGTTCCAGCATATACATGGGTCTGCTCTGGGTTCCGTGTTCTGTTTCATGGGTTTGCATATCTGTTTTCATCTGTATAGCTTCGAAGTGTGCCTTCATATCTGGAAGGGTAATTTTTCCACCTTTGCTCTACTTTTCCAAACTTGACTTTGCCTTTTTGATAGAATTTAAAATCAACTTGTTTGGCTTCTCAAAAACTGGCTGGAATTTGCATTGAACTTATAGGTTAATATGCAGGGAGAATTGATGTTTTTACAATCTTAAGTTGTTTGTGAGCAGGGGTATATTACCACTTACTCAGCTCTTTTATATGTTTTAATAAGTTTTTTCTCCATAAAGTCTTCTGGATTATTCTTAGTTATGCAAGAGTTGATGATTCTTGTTGCCTTTTGATTAATATCTTATGTATGCTATATTTCCTAGTTGACTATTTTAGATGTACATAAACACCAGTATTTTTGTAACTGATTACAATATTCTATTTTCATTTGATTTGTTTGTCTGCTGGGTTGGTTAGTTTATTGTGTGTGTATATAGATCATTACATTATCTACAGATAATGGAACTTTGTCTCCTTTCTCTCATTCTCCTTTGCCTTTCTATTTACATTAGGTAACCTCATACTTCTATAAGATAATTTGACATAGATTACAATTCCAGTTACATAAGAAACAGGACACTTTTAATAAAAATATATATTTAAAATGTCAGTTCAAATATTGATTCCTTTGAAATGTGTGGAACATTGGACAATGGTGATATAGAAAGAGTGGAGAACTCTGTTGGCATTCATCTGACAAAATTGGAAATTACAGATTTAGGTAGAGAGAAAAAGTAAGGCCAGGTTGTCCTTAATTATTATTGAGCTTGTAGTGATGCTTGTACTGATGAAGTACATAAAATTGCATAGTTAGCTATTTACAATTCAATAGCAATAAATCTTTTTTTTTTTTGTTTTGTTCCGCTGCACTCCCCCAGTGATTTGCCTCGGTGTGGTGGGATCAGGTCAGGTGCAATTCCCACACTGTGTCTCCGGTGCTGTCCCCTGTATCGCCCTTAGTTACTGATTGGCATCATTTCTCATAGTGGGGCCAGCCATGTTGTTCTCTCTGTGGACTGGCTGCTCTACTCAGGAACATCATCATCACGGCCTGGTGGGCCAGGCTGTGCTCCACTCTCTCCTCCTGCCCCTTCATCTGCTCCCGTGTGCTCTGATCAGATATGTTCATCCCCCGGGGCTGCAGAGTCAATGTCGTCCTTTGGAACAAATTCTTTTCGGGGGAGGGGCAGGAATCCACTTAATTTATGGTTCTGGGGCCAGCCTCCCAGACCTCTCCACTGGTTCCCTACTCCATGCCGGGATATTGCATTCACACCTTGCGGCACTGGGTTGAAGTCTGGTCCCACTTTCCCTGTGGAGATATAAACAATACCCTCCCCTTGGGTGGTTTAATGCCCCATGACCCCACTACCCTTTTCTTCCTTGTATTCATCCTTTTGTTTAGCAATATATCTTAATACCTTAGTAATTTTAATCATTGGAGCGGGAAGAGATGTTTGTTGAAATATGTGTGTGTGTATGTGTGTATACACATAGTGTGACTACAGTTTTTACATTTGTTTTTAGGTCAATGATGCCTTCCTTCATGTGGCACAGCGCAGATCCACCGGCAAGGTGCTCATCTCCCTGAAGTAAATCCTGTGTCAGCAGCAAATCCAGCTTGTCCACAGACAAACCTGCCCCCTTTCCAAGAAACTTGATTACCCTCCTGAGTTCCTAAAGGTTCCACCACCTTCCTTACTAATCTGGATTTAAATTCTTAGAGTCACCCTGGATTCTGTTTTGTTATTGCTCACAATTAGGGTGATCACAGTTGAAAGTTTGAACCCTTTTGAATGTAAAATGATCTGAGTAATTACACCAGAAAAAGAGGGGTCTTAGGCCAACCAGGCTGTAAGGCCACGGCATTCATCATGTATGATCTAATGCCAACCTACGGAGCCCCAACTCCCATCTCTCTCTCATTTCCAGGTCCCCTTCAGCATCTGACTAACCTCTCATTTGCTATTTCTAGTGACCTCCCTCCTGGCTTTCCTGTCTTCAAACTACTCATGCCCTAGCCCCCCATGTTACGCAGTACTGCCATGGGGACCTTTCCAAAGCCCGACTACACCCATGTCTTATCTCAGAACACCTGTGTGTGCTCCACATTGCCTCAGCCACCAGCTCACTGCCGTCGAGGGGACTCCAACTCACACTTGCCCATGGGACAGAGTGGAACTGCTGCAGGAGGTTTCTATAAATCGTTACAAAAGCTGCCGGTTCAAACCACTGGTGGTGCAGCTGAGGGCTTTAACCGCTGCACCACCAGGACTGCTCAGCATTTCCTGCATGGTAGAATCCAGGCCCCTTGGGCTAGCACTCAGTTATGACTGGTCTTGCCCCAGTGTACTTTTTCCACCCCTTATATCCCACGGCTTCACGAGTCCCTCAGCACATACTGGCCTTGCCCGCCTCTTCCCTTTGCCCATGCCAGTCTTGATAGTTCCTCATCTCTGCCCACATACGCCTTCCTGACTGCAAGAGGGGCGTCTTCCACATGTCTCTCTGCTCAGGAGGGTGACGGTTTCTTCTCTTCCTCTTCTATCTTCCTGGAAACGTTCCCGATTGCCCCATCCTGCTTTGTGCCATGAAGAACAAACAGCGTGTGCACCGAGCGCACAGGATTCTGAAAGCCTGGCGTGGGTTTGAATCTCAGGCTCACTACTTGGGAGGTGGATACTTAAAGACTCTGAGCCATACATTTGGGGGTGGGGGTCACAACAGCAACTGTGAAGTGAGTACTACAATCTCTATCTCACTAGGTTCTTGAGAGCGATACGTACGACGAATGTGTGAAGCACAGGGCAGGTGATTAGCCAATGCAGGCTATGTTCTTTTCTTCGTTCCAGATATATTGTACGTTCCTTAGGAGCAGGCAGGTGCTGTACCAAAAAACCTTTGTGTGTATCATAACACCCAGCAGAGTGAGTTACTTTTGGGAAATACTCAATAAATGAGATGGGATTGGAATTCCATGCAAGTCTTTAAAAAATCATTTTATTGGGGAGGGGGGTCCTGGCAGCTCTTATAACATTCCATACATTCATTGTGCCAAGCATATTTGTACATGTGTTGCCATCATCATTTCCAAAACATTTTCTACTTGAGCCTTTGGTATAAGCGCCTCTTTTCTTCCCCGCCCCCTCCCCTTCCCACCCTCATGAATCCTTGATCAACCACCCACATTTCTCTCATTTGTCCCCTTTGGGGTAGAGGGTATATATCCAACATTGTGATGGGTTCCCCCTTTCTCCCCCAGCCCCTTCCCTGGCCATCCCCCACCCTCATGAAATTACTCATGAGGGGTTATCTGTCCTGAACTCCACACTCCGTGAACCCTTCCTGCCTTTCCACAGCCCTACTTCTCTATGTGAGTCATTTTCATATTTAAATGAAATTTTGTCTTCACAAACATCAGGAAACTTAACCTTGAGACTAGTTTTAGAATTTCCTTATGCCCTTTGGGGGTCATTGGAGACCCGTAGGGGAGACCGCAGGAGAGAAGGCAGACAGAGCCAGAATAGGAGCCCGGAGCTAGCTTTCGCATCATTCAGAGCAGATCAGGAGGTGCCACAGGTAATAAAGATCTATTGGCCTCAGCTCCCCAATGTAAAATGACTTAGACGGAAAGAGGCAGTCATTAAGGAGCGTGGAGTTTCTCTGGATTTAACAAGGATTGGTTAGAGTCCCTAATGACCTGCTCTCTGCTTGCCTGTGTTCCTGCCTCGGTGGAAGGATGGGATGTGAAAGTATTTGACTCATCTTTTAGTCATCGTTTGGTTGTTCCACCATCTGAGCCATTAGTCAGTCTGACAAAAAGGAGAGAAAAGGCCGTGCAGCTCCCGGTGACAGCAGCATGTGTTCTGCCTTCACAGGCGTCCTGTGCCCGGCTCCCCTTGCGGCTGCCTGGGGGAGGGATCACGCCCCCACACCCACCTCTCCTCCTTCAGCAGCCATGGCCTGTCCACCTGCACACACTTCACTCCACAATCAGAGTGAGGCGTGGAGCTATTAGCCAGGGAATAATCCTGTCTGCCCATCATCACTATATTTGTCCCTGCTCCTGCCTCTGTAATCCGTGTGGGTTTAGAAAATGATTTTTTTCTGGTTGATTATGGGTAGAGCCAACCTTTTAAAAGCCTGGTGATTTGACAAGTGAAGGGAACTAGAGGTACCTTCATGGAAACGATTTTCTTTTTAAATTAAAAAAAATCGGTGTCAACTAAGAGTCTGTGTTATATCTTTCTCTTCTTTTCTGTCCTGAGACTGTTCCAGTGAGCCAAAAGCAGTTAGTTTTCTAAATCTGTATGGTTTAGAACAGTGAGGACACGCCCCAAGGAAGCAGCCAAAGGAGTGAATAAGCCAACCCCGGCATGGTCAACTGTTCTCTGACACGGCGCTCTTCCTCGCCGGTGACTGCTGGATGGACGGTCCAAATTAGAAAGAGGCTGGCTTCTGAACGGGTCTCATTGTTCAGAACCACCTTACCAAGTGACACAGCCTCTTTTTTTTTTTTTTTACAGTAGTTGGACATGGTCAGTTTTCTACGCCGTCTGGGTGGCCTCAGCTTTAAGCGATGCCATTGTTACAGCGAGGAGCCCGGGGACACAAAGGTGCAGCTCTCAGTAACTAATGGAAAGACTGGCCATTCTTGTCGACTTGTAGCTCTGTCGGGGGAGGACCTGGAGACATAGGCCCCTAACGGCTGCAGCCTGGGACACTCGATGCGCCAGTTCCTCTCTAGCCTACAGGGGCACCAGGAGTTGGAGTTGACTGGTAGGCACACCCCGCAACCACTAAACCAGACATTTGTTAAAATAGTCACACAGATGCCATGTAGTCATTGAGGAAAACACAGCCAAGCCACCCATGAGTTTATGAGTAGAAATTGTTTTTCTGTTTTCCTCCTATTCCTGTTCTCAGCCCCACTCTCTAGGTAAACCATTGCAAACAGTTTGGTGTTAATTTTGCGTCATGTTTTAATAACACACACACAACATCCAAAGGTTTTTATTTGTGTTTTTTGAACGTATATATGAGTTTTAGAAGTAACTGAGTATGGTATACATACTATTCTGTAATAGTATATCATGATCATATTAGTGAATGTAGGTATAGCTTTCTTTTTTAAAGTTGCCTAATATTCCATTGGGAGGATGTCTATCTTCCTTTTCGGTAGGTTTAGGCATTTCTTTAATACATACCGATGTATATTGATCTATGTATTGATGTGTTTCTATCTACCAAGCACAGCATAGAGCAGTGGTTCTCAACCTTCCGAATGCTGCGGCCCTTTAATACAGTTCCTCATGTTGTGATAACCCCACCAACCATAAAATTATTTTCATTGCTACTTCATAACTATAATTTTGCTACAGTTATGAATGGGGTGACCCTTGTGAAAGGGTCGTTACACCCCCAAAGGGGTCGCGACCCACAGATTGAGAACCGTTGGCCTAGAGGCTAAGCTGTTGAGCAAAGATCAGCATGTTTTCTGTCTCCTTGGAGCTTACGGATCTAGTGGGTGAGACAGGTACCCATCAAATATAAGCAGGCTATAAACCAGTGATATATAAGATGCCCATCAAATATAAAATGCCCTTCAAATATAAGCAGGCCAAACCAGTGACATAAAAGATACAATGGGATGATACTCAAGGGAGTCGGGAAAGCTTCCCCCAATTCCTAGTTCAAGTTCAGGTAGAGGACATGAGTGGGAATAAAGCTTCTTTCTGAACTTGAACTCGGAACTAGGGTCCTGTGGAGAGTCCAAGGGGCTGACGGGAAGTCTTATGGGGCTGGAGCGGTAGAACTGGAGCTGGAGTGAGGAAGCCATCAAGTTCCAGTGAGATATGATGACAGCTTTGTCTAAGTTGGAGATGGTGGGGACTGAGGGCAAGGGACGGGATGGACTGTCAGAGAGGAGAGAAACGTGAAAACAACATTGGTGTTAATTTGGGTATGGGAGCCAGGGATGAATGCCAAGACGATTCCCAGGTTCCTGATAGAGGGCTGAGAGGAAAGGAGCTAATAGAGTTTTTATGCATCAGAATTGACTCGGTGGCAGTGAGCTTTTTGGCTGGTTGACAGGAGCAACAGGAAAAGAGTGGGTGTTAGCAGAGGAGCATGGCGTGGGAGGAGGAAGAAGATTATGTTTTATTGGTGTTGAGCTAGGTCAGAGATGTCAAGCATGCAGTTTATGACCATAGCTGTTGGGGACTCAGCAAAAGAATGTAGGCTAGAGATACCAATCTGGGGTTCATCTGCATTGAAGTGATGTTGATGCCTGCGAGTGGCTGAGATTATCCAGGGAGAGATTGGGGGGTAAGACAGGAAGAGGGGCTGGAGTAGACCCAGGTCTCTTTCTGTTCAGTAGCAGTATAGGCCACTGGTGACTGCGCTTTGGACCACTGTAAGAGCCTTAGAGAGGGACAGTTTGGTGATTAGAATAAATGACCAGTGGTTATCAGGAAGGAGGAGCTGTGCAGTGGAGGCAGCTCTGTCCTTTGAATGCAGGCCAAGAGATGGGTTCCAATTCCAGCGATTTGACCTTGGGCTAGACTCGTCTTTTTCTTTTTTTCCCCTCCTCACAGGAAGCAAAGCAAAGCAAACTCACTGCCATCAAGTCAACTCTGACTTCCAGGGAGCCTGCAGGACAGAAAGACTAGGGTCCCCAAGGTTGTACATCTGTGTGGACTTAGATTGCTTCACTGTTCTCCCTTAGAGTGGCGGGTGGGTTTGAGCAGCCTGATCCTTAACTCAGGGATCCTGTGAACAACGAGGACAATCGTATGTATTTTCCTACTTTGCCTGGCTCATGTGAGGGCCCAATGAAATGAAGTAATGTATGGGAACACATTTTGCAAATTGTCATTTTTACAATAGGGTATAAGGCTTCCTATGAGTCCAAATCCATTTCAAAATGAACCTAAAAATGTACCTCTTGCCTTTCTAGCCTGAGCTTTGCTGAATTGAAGTAAGAAAGTGGCTTTGTTTTATATTCAAATCTTTCTCTGGTTTATGGTAGCTGAAGTCATTGATCTCTTTTGTTTCAGAACAACAATGATTGGACCTGATGGTCTGATGCACCTCAGAGACGTACCAGAGCCAGCAGGGTCTAGGGAAGGACTTGCACATCAATCAAGAGGGTAGGGAGTTCTTTGTGAGAAGCAATACACAAATTCAGTCTCTTCTTTCTGGGAAGATCTACTCTGAGGGAGGAGATGATGGACATTTATGGAAGAACGAGAATCCAAGGATGAAAGCATGAATTTATTAAGTCTTGTGGCACAGGAACTAGGTGTGGCTACCATCTTTTAATAATGTTGTATGACAAAGTAAAAAAAAACATATTTTTCCCATAGGCAGAGTAAGCACGTTGGACTTACAATGTTCAAGGTTTGCTAGGAACAAAACCAAATTATGAAAGACTTGGGCTGTGGAGGGATATATTCACAGGGGACTGTAAACTGGAATGGAAACCATTTGGGAAAATCTCTTCATCCTGGAGGCTAGCACGCCCTTTACTGATGAACAGCTTTGGAAACCCCCAGGGGCAGTTCCCGCCTGTCCTACAGGGTGCCTCGTGTCAGACAGGATGACCTGGCAGTGGGTTTGGCTTGGTTTGCTTTGCTTCTTTTAGAGCTTGGGGAAAGAATAACAGCCCAGTACTGCTTTGTCCGCAGAGCAGCTGCCTGGGTTGTTTCTGATGGCTCCTCAGAGGTGTGGGCTTTAAGGGAGAGGGGAGAGAAGTAAGGCCTGGGCTTTCCTTTGCGGGAGGCTGTTGTGTTTCATTGTGTTATACGTTGAGTTGGAAGTGACTTGCTGGCACCTAAGAGAACAACCACGTGGCATGGAAGCTGATGAGGACCTTGAGGGAGTGTCTTGCCTGGAGGCCCCTGAATTCCAGGTGCATCTCTTGGGCATCTACCTTTGGCAGCTGGGATGCAGCAATAACAGGAAGAGAGGATTGATAACAAAAGTTCCCAACTCCTCCTTAGCACGTATGTTTTACCTGGCTTTTGAGCACTCTACCTTATGGCCTCATCTGACTTAATTTCCCATGTCCTGTGGTGGACAGAGAATGGCCTGTGAGCCCAGGGCCCTGGGTTTGAATCTTGGCTTTACTGTCAAGTAGTGAGGACTGAGTTCCTAGTACATTAAAGTGGGGCTAAGGAGACCCATCTTAACAGAGTTGTAGAGATGATCATAGGAGATTCGATTTGAGATGCATTAGCATGGTGCCTGGCACATCGTAGGTCCTAGCGACATGTCAGACTTTGTGTGACCCATCAGTGTCCTGTACTCTAGAAAACTGGCTGACAGACTGCAAGATCTGCAGAAGCAGGGATTGGCATCTGCTTCGCTCGCTGTCGTGTGTGTCATGCAGGCACAGAGAGATTTGCACCGGCAACTGCCACCTCCCTGTGCAAGCTGCATGTGTATCAGGGCCCAGCAGAAGGCTGGTTTGCTGGGTGAAGCCAGCATGTCTTGTTCTTTCTTTCCTTCTCCTGGCACACCGTGCCACCCCAGAGAGCCATGGGTTTATCTATTTGTCTGTTTATGATATGCATTAGCCCTATCCTTCCATGGCATTCAATATTGAGTGAGTATTCGCTATGACCTTGGCCTGCCACTGGGTAGGAAGTTCTTTAGACAGGGACCCGTATGAGATGCTTTTTTTCTGGCATAGAACTCTGTGCAGGAAAGCGCTGGCCTCAGCTGAGGCTCCAATGTGAGACTCCGATGTGCTACTTTTGACATGTGACACAGTGGGAATCTCTGCAGGGACCTCTTGCTCTGAGATCCCCAGAGGCAGGCAGTCTAGCCCTTACAGCATCTGCTTCCCTGGTGCCTTTGAGTTGACGGAAAAGCTGCACGAGGGGTTGTGCGATGGCGGATTTATGTGAAATACAAAGCAGCACTCAGAGTGTCTGTCTCTTATGAACAGCCCTCTTGGGCCAATCGGTGCGCTTCTCACAGAGCGTGGGGCAAAGGCTTAAAAGATTCCCCTTCTTTCCTTCTGTTCTGAAAATCACACAAGCTGGAGCTCAGGTCCCCTGAATGCCAGTCTCTGAAGAAGGATCAAGGGCAGAGGCTTTCTGCAGACGGGCAGGCAGGGGACCAGCCTCGGCAGGGCTCTTGCCTTAGGTTTCTGCTCACCTCTCAACTTCACTTTCTGATGGGTGATTCTGGGTCACCCTCCTCAGGAGCGACGGAGCCAGGAACCACTGTGACCCAATGAGGGACCCTCCCGGCAGCTTCGAAGCTGGGATCGTCAATAGCCTTACAGTTCCTATTGAGCTTCCCTTTTGATTTCAGTTTGTATGATTTCTGATGTATTTCCTCCTCATTTTTACCTCCTTTGCTTTACAATCTTTTTTTACGTTAAAAATAACCACAAGGAGACCTTGTGATCTTCTTCTCACTGACCCAGATAGTTTAAGGGCGGAGCATCGACAGCAGCCTCTCATCTGGGATGAGGGCAGCTCTCTGGAGTCAATTAGCTAAATGTAAAAATGAAATATTAATCCTATTTCCCATAAAAAATGAACCCCCTCATTATTCACATCTTTCAGATCCTTTAGTGCATTATAGGAAAAGTCGTGGGCTTAGAGATTAAAGATCTGGATTCAAGTCCTGATGTGGAAACTTACCAGATATCTAACTATAGGTAAATTGCTTCATGTCTGTGAATCCCAGTTTCTTCATCTGTAAAATAGGGATGCTGAAAATTTTATGGGGTGCAAGTTGAGGAGTAAGCATCCAGCTTACTGATTAGAATATACAAAGAATAGGTTCCCAAGAAACACTTAGAAAACTCCAGAAAGCTCAATAACCTGGTACTTGTCATTTCTCTTAGTTTAAAATTTCTATGTCATTGCGCCTATCAACACCAACCTATTTTAACAATGCACTATACCAAATACATCACTGTTCACAGTGACCCTATAGGGCAGGATAGAATACACCCTGAAGCTCTCTGAGACTGAAACTCTTTATAGAAGTAGAAAGCCTCGTCTTTCTTCTACGGAATGGCTGCTGGTTGCAAACTTCTGACCTTACAGTTAGCAGCCCAACATGTAACCACTGTGCTGGGTCGTTTAAATGGTTAACATGCTCATCTGCGCACCCAAAGGTTTGCGGGTTGAGTCCACCTGGAAGCATTTCAGAAGGTAGGTCTGGTACCCCAAACACACACACACACACACACACACACACACACACACACACACACACACACACACACCCTTTGAAGCACAATTTTACCATGACACACATAAAGCCATCACGAGTCGAGCAGATCTGATGGCAGCTGTGGTTTTTGTTTCTTCCACAGCCCCACTGGTAGGGAGGTTTTTTGCAGGATCGTGTTCTGCATCGACTTTTCTTGCGTCAGTGTTACAATCGTAAGCGCGGCATCCCTGATAAGTGATTGATGGAGTGCCCGATTCCATTGAACTGAATCTACGGACAGCACAGGTTATTTTCTTTGTCTTTATCTCTCCGGTTTCAGCAGCAGGAAACCTTTTTGGCTTCCATTATCTTGTCAGCGCGTGTCTTCTCATCAAATATATGCTGCACTTGTATTCACAGATCCTGCTGACCTGTCATGAGCAGAACATTTGTCTGCATTGTAGCCCCAGCTGTGCTGGTGGGTTTTCCCTGACTCAGCTTTGCTTTCTGACTCAGGCAGGGCCGAGGAAGGCTCACAGAGCAGTGCAGTGTGTGTGTGTGTGTGTGTGTGTGTGTGTGTGTGTGTGTGTGTGTGTGTGTGCGTGCGCATGGAGACCACCTTTCTCCTGCTGGGCCCCTGGGCCCCATGAAGAAAACTAGAGTGACCCCTCTCCTGGCCGGCACAGACTCTATGGGGAGCTAACGGGCACCCAGAAACCTCATGGTCTTTGGTTTAGGATACCACTGTCCCCTTCTGGCGGCGACATCACTTCTGTCTTCATACCCACACACTGCCCAGGAGTCTAACTAAAATATGAAACCCAGGCTCTAATTAGAATTGATAACCATCTTCCTCTTGGCACTAAGTCCATCACATCCCATTGGCTTAGTTTCCTAATGCTGCTGGAACACACAAATGCCACAAGTGGGACGCTTTAAAGAACAGAAGTTTATCTGCTCACAGTTGAGGGCGCTGTTGGGTTTCTGGTCCTTGAGTTGATTCCAACTCAAAGCTACCCTAGAGGACAGGGTTAAAACTGCCCTCTAGGGTCTCCAAGGCTGTCTGTCCTCTTCACAGGACATCTTCCAGACCTTACGGTTAGAAGAGGCATGCTTAACCACTGTGCCCACAAGGCCGGATTCAGCATGTGGTTTTAGGTCCTTCTTTGCGTAGTTCAGCTTCTAGTTGCCGGAGGAGTCTGCCTCTGTCAGTCCTTAGCTGTGTCTGCCTTCCTAGGTGTCTCTGCTATTCATTGAAACACAGAAGTGATGGGGCTTAGGATACACTCTTCACTGATAGGGCCTCATTTACATAAAGACCTGTTTCTAGATAGGCCTATTCTGTAGGCACAGCATATACTTCTGGAGGACATGCTTGTGGTGACTTATGTCCTAGATTCCCAGGCCCCCTTTCCCTACACAATTCTGAATATTTTCCCATTTGACTTCCTCTCCCATTCTCCTCACCCTAACCCTTCCTTAGACCCTCAGGGGCATCACTGCAGGGGTGCAGACCATACTGGGTGACACTGCCAGAGGGTCTGGCACCAGAATCTCTACATATTTTTTGTGGAGTGTTTGAGCAGAAACATACCATTGTTAATAAAAATGTCGATGTGATTAGTTATGACAATAAAAACATTTTCACAAGCCCAGCTTACATGTATCAATATACCTGTATCTTTGCTTCTAAGGAGCATTTCCCAGTA
Organism: Tenrec ecaudatus; assembly: GCF_050624435.1. NCBI lineage: Eukaryota > Metazoa > Chordata > Mammalia > Afrosoricida > Tenrecidae > Tenrec > Tenrec ecaudatus. The sequence goes on along the minus strand of NC_134530.1, from coordinate 191,423,654 downwards.
GCATTCAAAGCTTCTTGCAACACAGATGCTTGCTTTCCTGGCAGTTTCTGGTCATTCCAATGTTCGTCAGCCCAACACCTACGCCACTGTGCTACTGGGGTTGCCTCACTAGGCTGAGGAGTGGAGCAGAAGAGTCTTTTCAGAACAAACATCTATACTTATTATCTTCTGCCTCAAGTTTGGATCAGCAGTCTGAGCTACTGTTCCCACTCTGCTGATGATACTGCTAAGGATACGCCTGTATTGGGAAGCATGTCAGTTATTGCATTGCATTATTTAGTTACCAACAGATAAGTCTAGTAACACCTTCAATTTATCTGAGCTGTCTGGTGCAAAGTAAATGCAATCTCATGCATATGTGAACATACACTTTTTACACATTTCCAAACGTGATTTTTTAAAGAAAAAGTATTGTGGTAAAATCTACTTCTACATAAAAAAAAATTGCCATTTTAACCATTTTAAGAGTCCAATTCGGTGACATTAAAGACATCACTATACTGTGCAGTCATCCTCACTATTTCCAAAATGTTTTCATTATCCCAAGCAGATACGCAGTCCTATTTAAGTAATAATTGTCCAGCCTTCACCCACTTCTCCCCAACCTCTGGTAATGACAAATAAACATTTGTCTTATGTATTTGCCTATTGCAGAGTTTTAGCATAGGTGAGATCATAGAGTATCTGTCCTTTGTATCTGACTTAATCCACTAAGTATAATGTTTTCAAGGTTCAACCATGTCATAGCATACTTGTATATAACTTTTTCCTCTTTACGGCAGACTAATATTCCATTGTTACATGTATGTGGGAGCTCTGGTGGTGTAGTGACTACAAGTTGGGCTGCTAATTGGAAGGTCAGAAGTTTGAAACCATCAGCTGCTCTGCAGGAGAAAGACAGGTGTGGGAGTTACACAATCTCCTGTCAACTTGCAAAGTGGGTGGAGTCTAGCCTGTCAATCAGGTCCCAGCTTACTTACCTCATTTAGAGACACAAAGGAGATAAATAGCTCACTGGAGGGCGGCACACTCTGTTTCGTATTCCTGATGACAAGCCACGTGGAGCTATGTAGAGCCCTGGAGCTGGAGGAGCCATGTGGAGACCCCTGCCAGCGCTGAGATGCTTTCACCACCACTGGATCCACAAGACTTTCCACCCTCTGGCTTATGGTCTTCCTGTCAATCCGTGTGTTCCATGAGTCTGAAGAGGAATTTATAGATTGGTTTTAGACATATGGGCTAATATTGGACTTATGGACTTGATCTGGACTGGGCTGGGATGTTTTCTCCATATTCAATTACTCTGGTATATAAAGCTCTTTCTTGTACACACATGAGTGTCTATGAATTTGTTTTTCTAATCAACCCAGACTAAGAAAACAGGGCTCTCTACTTCTGTAAAGCCTTACCATCTCAGAAACACAGGATTAGTTCTCACCTGTGTGGTAGGGTTGCTATGAGTTGGCATTGGCTCGGTGACAGTGAGTTTTGCTGGTTTTTGTTATCTGTATATACACCACATTTTGTTTCTTCATTGATTTGTTGATGGACATGGGTTCCTAATTCCTTTGAATATTGTTAATAATGTTGCAGTGGACATTGGTAAACAAGTATCTGAGGTCTTGTTTTCAAGTTGCCTAGATTTATAGTTAGGAGCAGAATTACTGGGCTAGATGCACATTCTGATGCCTGATGGCATAGTAATTATGCCTGGTGTTACTTACCTCAAGGTCAACCGTTAGAAACCAGCGGCAGTTCCATGGGAGCAGAAGCCAACAGGGGCAGGTCTGCCTTGACCTGTAGTGTCACTAGGAGTCGACATTGACTTGAGGGTAGTCATTTTTGCTTTTGTTTTAATGGCAATCCTATGTGTAACTTTTTGAGGCCAAATGTGCCTCTTTTGAAGTATGAGAAATATGTAGAAAATAAGACGGCTATATTGCTTTTGGATGAGGGTCACAACCGCCTTGTAAACCAACACCCGGTGCTGCCGCTTCCAGCCTGAACGTGAGCTATGCTCCCAGAGCGCCAGCTCCATCTTTGCAATGCTTTTCCTGTTCCCTGCGTTCCCCTGGCATTTCTCTCTCCCCTGGTCCCCTAAAATGGCTGAAAGTAGCTCGGACTCATCTCCCTCTCACGTCTGCTCCCATTCGTACCCATTGGCATTTTGCCTGTTACGAATGAGTATTTGTACCCTCAGTTCATCCAAGGTGCCTGTGGCACAACAGTTAAGTGCTCACCTGCTAACCCAAACATTGGTGGTTCAAACCAACTCAGCAACTCTGGGGAAGGGAAGCCGAGCTTTGTGCTCCTGTGGAGATCAGCCTGGGAGGCCCTCAGGGACAGCTCCGCTCCTCACATGAGGTATTGAAGTTGAGACTTGAGGGCCCCGCACAACAGCCGCATTTCATCTAATTGAGTGATTAGCGACATGATAAGGAGAACAAACTAATTATAAGACAAGCTGACCAAAAAGCAGGCCCGATTTAGCTGTGAGTGTGTTGTTGCCTTTTCTTTTTGACTTTGATCTAAGGAGGTGTCATTTGTGTGCAAAACAAGAATATGGTAATTGTGAACGACTTTGCTGGTTCTGAAGAACTGGGTTCAGCCGGAGCGGTTCGTGATATTTGCAGCACTATGTGGCAGGTGGGGAGCCTGCTGGCACGGTGGCTACGAGTTGGGCTGCGGGTCAGCAGTTAAAAATCACTCCTCAGGAGAAAGATGAGGTTTTTAATCCCCTAAAGAGTTCCAGTCTCAGGAAGTCTCAGGGGGCAGGTCTGTCCTGTCCTATCGGGTCTCTAAGAGCCAGCTGACTCAATGGCAGCAGGTGCTGGGTGGGACTGTTTCTGAGAGCCAGCAGTCCTCAGTTTTACGGTGTGACCCTGGGCAAGTTAACCTCTCTGCATCTTCAATTATTTCTGTCTAAAATCGGGTCATCTCTTGAATCAAATTTGTGTTTCATGTTTTTCTCTTTTTAAGTATATGAAACCCAGGATCTGATGAGCTTACAGAGACAGCAAGTAGAATAAGGTTTGTTTTGCGTGTGTGTGTGTGTGTGTGTGTGTGTGTGTGTGTGTGTGAACAGTGGTGGTGATGGTGGGATGGGGTAAAAGGGAGCTGATGTCAAGGACTCCAGGAAGGAAAGTAATGTTTGGAAACGGACCGTGGGAGCAACTGTACAACACTGCTTGATGGGACTGAACTATGGATGCTGTGGTAGATGTATTCACTCCCGATTAAAAATTAATAAAATAAAATACAATTACAGTATAGGTTGAATTAGAGATTCAGAAGGGTCCATGCCTAAAGCAACGGTCGGCAGTTCAAACTCATTAGTAGGAGCATGATGAGGCAGTCTATTTCCTCAGAGTTACAGTTTTGGAAACCTTATGAAGCAGTTTAATTGTCCCAGTGGGTCCCTACGAGTTGAAATGACCTCAGTGGCAGTGAGTTTGGTTGGCTTTATACCACAGATAAAGAGGCTTGTGGCTCAGTGGTAGCACTTGGTTGCTAAACCAAAGAATCAGAGGTTTTCACCACTAGCTGCTCCTCAGGAGAAAGAGATGGATGGCAGTCTGCTTCTCTAAAGAGTCCAGCTTTGGGGACCCTGGGGGACAGCTCTGCTCTATCACGTAGAGTTGTGATCAGTTGGAATTCAATTCAATGGCAATGCTTAAAAATTTTTGTGTGTGTGTGTTTATATAATTGCAGTAAAAGAACTTTTATTTTTAGTTATTTTTTAAACAGTTCTCTAAATCAAAAAGAGCCCTGGTGGCATAGTGCTTATGCATTGGGTTGTTAACTGAAAGGCCCACAGTTCAAAACCACCGATCATTCCTTGCGAGAAACACGAGGCTTCTACTTCCCTAAAGCATTACGGTCTGGGAAACCCACAGGGGCAGCTGTGCGCTGCCTCATAGGCTGGTTATGCACAGGTTCTGACTTGATGGCACTCAGTTGGCAAGGAGGTATAAGTCAATAAATGTTACCTAAATCAAACGTTTTCTTGTTTAATTTATCAGTAGAACTTCCCCTCATTCCTTTGATGGAATGAATAAACCAAATCAATTTGATTACAACACAGAGAGACCCTGTATACAGTTTCTGTCATCGTAAATCTTTAGGGGCACAGATAGCCTCCTCTTCCTCCCATGGAACAGCTGGTGGGTTTGATCCTCTGATGTTGTGGTTAGCAGTCCACCCCTTGCCCGCAGCACTACCAGCACTACCAGGCGTCCTAATCTAATGAATCGATATAAACAGCACTTGTTTTCTGCTTCCTACATACATTCATTTGATGCACGGCCTTTATAATGAATGGACATCTTGAATGTTCTTGGAGGTGCCCTGTGGCTGCGGCTGGCTGGGAGTTGGTCTGTGAACTGCAAGGTTGGCCATTCAAACCCACCCTCTGCTCAGAAGGAGAAAGGTGAGGCTGTTTGCAGTGGGTTTGGTTTTGGCCTCAATTCAAAAACTCTCCCCCGTTGCCCATCTAATTAGGATCATTTGATGTCCAAATGCATTCATATACCTGCTTTGTTTTAAATTCAGATAATGCAGCCAGTCAATGCATAGCGACCTCCCCTGAGCTCTAATTATGCCCAATTTGTTGGTTATTTGGTAACTGATCAGTAAGTATTTATTTCCTACTTTTGGCTCTGATGCGGAAATGGAGGACTTGTGTGGTGAGCCCCAGTTCCCCTCTTCCCTCAATCAGCACCTTCCCACTGGTTCCCGAGTCCTTCCCTGGAGATGTTTTCAAGGGGGTGATGGACTGCATAGCACAGTCAGCTACTCTTCTGTGGTGCATGTGCTGTGGGTCCCATCACAGACCCTGTGAAGACGTGCCCACCTCTGGCTGCGATCTCAAAGCAGAGGAGGACCGAGGGAATTCTGGGCTGGAAGAGCATTTGACATTTCTTTCCGTCATGGCTTGCTTTTCCTGATAAACATGAAAACAGCTTTGGAATTCTTTTTCCTAATTTTCTTTTAAAAAATTTAATAAATCATTTTATTGGGGGCTCTTACAGCTCTTATAACAATCCATACATCAGTTATATCAAACACATTTTTATATATGTTGCCATTATTTCCAGCTTTAGAATTCTTGAGTGGAACAGAGAGGAAAATTTTCAAATCTCTATGATTCAACACACAGACTTAGAAGATTGAGTCTAGGCAAACCACTACATATCAGTGCTTTTTAGACACAAAACAGGCAAATTATTTATTTATATTACTTAAAGACATTTTATTTCCTTGAAAAATTGAGCTATAAACAAACACACATAGAAGAAAATAAATCCCTTGGAATTCCGCCACCTTAAGATAATTAATTTTTTTACTGATATAATTAGCCAGGGAGGTTAAATGCTCCCCTTTCTAGTGTTGTTCTTTTCTTTTATTTTTTTTATTAGGGGCTCATACAACTCTTATCACAATCCATACATATACATACATCAATTGTATAAAGCACATCTGTACATTCTTGGCCCTAGTCATTTTCAAAGCATTTGCTCTCCACTTAAGCCCTTTGCATCAGGTCCTCTTTTTTCCCCCTCCCTCCCCGCTCCCCCTCCCCCTCCCTCATGAGCCCTTGATAATTTATAAATTATTATTTTGTCATATCTTGCCCTGTCCGGCGTCTCCCTTCACCCCCTTTTCTGTTGTCCATCCCCCAGGGAAGAGGTCACATGTAGATCTTTGTAATCAGTTCCCCCTTTCCAACCCACTCACCCTCTACTCTCCTAGTATCGGATAATTAATATTTTTATAAACTTACAAATGCTTCTCTTTAAGCACTCGCACTTCTTTTATATACGCACGACTTTATAGGAATGGATAGGTGTAGTAACAGATGATGCTTTATTGTGGAGCCTTTTAAAAGAATTACGTCCCCTCCTGTCCATTTCACCTGCATCTCTCTCTCTTGGAGGACGAAGAAGAGACTGCCATCAAGTTCACGCAGACTCATAGCAGCCCCTGAGGGTTTCTGAGACTGTAACTGTTCACAGGAGCAGAAAGTCCAGTCTTTCTCCCTCGGAGCTGCTGGTGGCTTCGAACTGCCAGCCATGTGGAACATGGCCCAATGCATAACATTACCCCACCAGGGCTTCTATCTCTCTCTTAGACCCCCTAAAAGTATTAAATTCCAGGTATATAGCATCTTTTAATCATATAGGTACACAGACACATATGAAACAATTTTATACATATATGTATATAAGCATATATAATTGAAAAAGAATAATATGCTTGTTTTCATTTAAAATTGTGTCATTGAAACCGCTCTAAATCAACCAGTAGAGCTCTAACTTCTTAGATAGTCTAATACTCCACGACAAACGTCTCACGGAAACCACTTATTCACAAATGTAACTTTTCTTTCAACCAGTACCCTATTTCAGAGTTTGCAATTCCAAACGCAAAAATTTAAAACAAACTAAGCAGGACGAATGGCAGACTGCGGCTGACTGCGTAAGATGGTCTGCTGCGTAAACCCTCACCTCCCCCAAACGCACCGTCACTGGGTCGGTTTAGACTCAGCAACACACAGACAACGCCAACCCTAAATAATCCGCAATGTAGTTTCTCTTTACGTTTCTCATTTAGATGCTTTCTTCTCCTGCTATCGCGATTGTTTTGAGAGTCAGCCTAATAATTACATCGTCCTTGGAAGTCTCACTTGGACCCAGAGAGCGGGATGTGTGGCTTGTTCCTGCAATCTCTGTCAGTGGCCTGTGTAATTTAGACCTTCTCAATATGGGGGTCAGATCATGTTTCCAGCCTTAGGTTCTCCACCTGGAATCATTCCGGGGGGAAACTGTTCCGAGAGCTGAAAGGTTCTGGGCAGCTGACGTGGCATCACAGACTCTGGAAACTGGTCCGCCAGCTGTGAGGCACAGCAGGCTGTCATAACGGACCAGAGCAGCAGCAGCAGCAGCAGCAGCAGCTCCTGATTTGGGGGTAAAAGATGTAAGTACTATTTTCATCATTAACCAATTAACCCAAATGCGGATTGAAGAATGCGAAGAGGGGGTAGAAGTTTTGTTAGTGACCCTTCGAGCAGACTCATGTAAGTGCCTTTGGTGTCAACCACAGTAGACAGGCATTCAGCCAGCACGTGGTTTCTAGCAACGAGAAAGACCTCAGTGTGTGTTTTTTTTTTTTTTAAACACACAGCAAAACTAACTCCAACTGTGAGTGACACTACTTTTGAACTTGTTGATATGTGTGCTGGGTTGTTTCCCTATGAAGCGGAATGCGTTCCCAACATGCAAAAGAACATGCGACTTCAACTTACATAAATTTTTTAGACAGGTTTGCTGGTGGAAAGATGAAAGGAGGCTTAGAAGTTACAGTGTTTGGGGCAGAGGGAGAGAGCCTGTTAAATATTTTAGGAAGCTTCAGGCTGGCTCACACTGACTTAGAGGCACCGTGGAAACTCCCGTTCTCCAGGTCTAGAGTTGTCAAGGGGTGTGGTGGCTGCCAACGCATGACAGATGAAGCGCTGGCATGGGCCCCTTTAGCGAGAGATCATTCTGAGGCTGCTGTGCCCAACGTCCTCACGCTGGAGGTAATTTCCAGAGTTTCTGGTGTTTTCAGAGATGAAAAACCATTTGTTTATACAGGTTGGTCCCTTTTTAAACTGTCCTGTCGAGACTTTTCGCTCTGATGTTCAGCTCGGCACAAATGACCAATAGAAGACTGCCTTTTCATTGTCGCCTCTCTGCTGGGGACACATAAGTGGGCAACAGGGAGGAGGCCCTGTCTGTAGTTTGCTGCCTCGCCGGAAAAGGCAAGGTATGAGAGGAGCAATGGGGACTGGGAACCTGAAGATCTGGGTTTGGGTCCTGGCATTGACGGTAATGAGCCATATGGCCCTCTAGGGCAAACCCCATGTGCTTTAAAAGCAGCGATTGGCTTGGATTAGCTCTTTAGCAGTGGTCAGATTCAAATAAATGAACAGCTGGTTCGCTGCCCTAAGTATAAAAAAATTATATACTGGAAGGTAATGTATTATTTCATGCAGTTAATATTTTAATAAGAACAATAAAAGTGGTACACAAAACTAGATTCTGTTATGTGAGTTTTAAAATATTAATGAAAAAATATTAAATAAGACCCCAAAAAAACCAATAAAACTGTTATTTAAGATATTCCCATAGTGCTTCTTGCTTGGCCTCCTCACTTGCAGGGTTCTTCGGTTTTATCCGAGCATCATCGGCTGTGTGACTTATCCTTAACCATGTTGTCCCTGTGGGAGTGGGATCCCGTTCCTGCAGAGGAGGGCCAACTGGACCACAGGCGGCGTGTTGGATGTGCTAGAAACAGGTGCTCTCTCTCCTGAACATATTCTGTTCTTCTGTGAAAAACCTCTTTCCACTTCCGCCGAACTTGCAGCAATTGTTCTGACAACACTTTCAGCTCTTTGAACAGTTTCAGGGATTGCATAATCCGCTCAATGTCTACTGGGCATTTAGGGTGTAACACGAAGCTGAACCAAATGCCAGTGTGTGTGTCAGCCTCTGGTTGTTTGGCACTGTTTGTCTTTACCTGATAGGTTTGTTTACTGAAGCAACAAAAGCAAGGGAATAAAAAGGTAGTAGTGTATGTTATCAAAAGTATAAGGAGTTTCATGAAATGAATAAATGCATATTACAAGCATAGTGCTGTCTAATTTTTTATACCCCTGGATGGAGTGAACATTGCTACGGGCTCTTAGAATATGCTGTTGCACAGGTGAACGTTAGAAAATGGAAAGGAATGCAAATGTGTGATTTCCACATTGGGCAGCTGCCCAGCAGCCCACCTTAGAGAGAACCCCAATGACAAGCGCCGTTTGAACAGCTGGTTCCCCAAATGCCAAAAAGGCGGAAGGGTCAGTCTGCTGAGCCAGTGTGAACACGGAATCCACCACTATTCTTCATTCGCATCTGAATCGGTCCCTAGTGTGTCTCCCCTCTCTGAACAGCTGCACACAGCGTGGGATGTCTCCACGTCCAGTTTGGCCCAGGGCATTGGATGGGTCCTGCCACCTGGGAGGGGGTTATAGGTAGATCATTGTGATCAATTTCCCCTATATCCCCCTGCCTTCTCCTACCCCTCCTGGTATGGCTACTCTCAATATTGGTCCTGAGGGGTTTATCTGTTCTAGACTCCCTGTGTTTCCAGCTCTTATCTGTACCCATGTACATATTCTGGTTTAGTCAGATTTGTTAGGTAGAATTGGGGACACTGTAGTGGGGGTGGGAGGAAGCATTAGAGAACTAGAGAAAAGTTGTATGTTTCATTGGTGCTATACTGTACTCTGACTGGCTCCTCTCCCTGAAACCCTTCTGTAAGGGGGTGTCCAGTTGCCTACAGATGGGCTTTAGGTCTTCACTCTGCACTGCCTCTCATTCACAATGATATATATTTTTGTTCTGGGTCTTTGATGCCTGATACCTGATCCGTTCAACACCTCATGATCACACAGGCTGGTGTACCTCTTCCATGTGGGCTTTGTTGCTTCTCAGCTAGATATCTGCTTGTTTATCTTCAAGCTGTCAAGACCCAAGACGCTATATCTTTTGATAGCCGGGCACCATCAGCTTTCTTCACAACATTTGCTTATGCACCCACTTTTTTTCCAGCGATTGTGTTGGGAAGGTGAGCATCATGGAATGCCAGGTTAATAGAACAAAGTGTTCTTGCATTGAGGGAATACTTGAATAGAGGCCCAATGTCCATCTGCTACCTCAATACTAAAACTATACATATATGTATATAGATATATTTCCCCATTGTCATATATAAACATATTTACATATGCATATGCCTATATTTAGACCTCTATAAATGCCCTTTGCCTCCTACTTCTTTCCTCTATTTCCTTTTTATTTTCCTCTTGTTCCACGATCATGTTCAGCCTTCATTCGAGTTTCAGTAATTCCTCTGCTACATTGCCCTTGATTAAGCTCTACCAAGCCTCCTGCACCCTTCTCACAACCGATTTTAGATCATTTCTTGTTCCCTTTGTTAACACCCACTTCCTTTCCCCCACCTCCCCTTTTCCCATGTCCCCCCAGAACCGTCAGTCCCTGTTTTTTCTGCCAGATTGTTTATCCCACCGATCTTATCTAGATAGACATGCAGAGACAATAATACGTACAAAAACAAGACAGCAAAACAAAGGAACAAAAAAACACCAAAACAAGAACAACAACAACAAAAAAGGCGATAAATAGTTCAAGGTCTGTCTGTTGACCTTTAGGAGTGTCTTCTGGTTGAGTTCAATGAGGTGCTACACCTTGTCCCAAAGTCTGTTTTTGGAGTTCCCTGGGGACTTCATTGCTCTGCTGCCCTTGCTGTCTGTTGCATGCCCTTAGTGTGTCGCCTCAGTGTGGTGGGGTCTGAACGGGCTCAATTCCCGCACTGTGTCTCCAGTGCTATCCTCTGTAGGGCTCTGGGTCAGTTCATCGTGTTTCGTGGTGTGGCTGGCCCTATGGTCGTCTCTGTGCATTGGCTACTCTGAGCAGGAATATCATTGTCAAGGCTTGGTGGGCCAGGATGTGCTTCACTCTCTCTCCCTCCCCCTTCATTTGCTCCCGTATGCTCTGATCAGACAGGTCCCTCTCCCTGAGCTGTAGCTTCAGTGCTGTCCTCTGAAGTGAATTTTTCAAGGGGGGAAGGGGGAGGCACGGCTGTCCACATAGTTGGGATTGGAGCCGGCCCTCAGACCTCTCTATTGGCTCTCGGCTTCTTGCCTGTGTGTGAGACTGCAACTCTTTACAGGGGTAGAAAGCCTTATCTTTCTCCCGAGGAGCAATTGGTGTGTTTGAAATGTCTAACCTTGCAGGTAGCAGGCCAAATTTTAATGATGCTACCAGGGTTTCTTTAATACACTGATAAATAGAATCAATTTCTTCAACATAATTTTTGTTATATTTCTATTTCTATCATCAACTTTGTCTTCCTTCACTACCCTAAATTCGTATCTATGACCATTCAGAACCCTCTTCCTATCTCCCTGCTTTCTCGGTGGCAGGAGTCTATTTTCTGACCTTTCTTTTGGACTGTGAACTACACCCCCCATTAGTCCCTGTGAGGACCATAACCACCACACATTTCCTCTGTTTCACCTATGTCTCCAGTTTTCCCTCTACATTTGGCCTTCCCTATAGTTTAGAGACATATTCAGGTCTCTCATTTTAGACCAACACACCCACCCACAAAACAATCAACCAACCACCACCAAACCAACTAACCACCAGGCAACCAACCAACCCACAAACTAACCAACCCACACACCAACCAACAAATGAACTCACGAGTGCTTTCTTTTCAATCTCTTTTCTGATCATTGCATGACCTCTGTGGAAGCCAGTGGACATTCTCAGGTCCATACATAACTTCTTACTGTATGCTTATTCCTTCCTCTTTCTCAAAAGTCTCCTCACTCAGCTTCTTTGACACTGTTCTGGCATTGTCTCCTCTGGCTCTGCCTTCTCGGTCTTCCTGTGCTTCACTTCCTAGCTTTCCCTTAAACTACTCCTGTCTTATTTTGAAGTCTGTGTTTGTTTTTGACAATCCCATTCATCCCCATGGTTTTAATTATGACTTGTATGCTGATAACACAGAAATGAAAGCACATACAAACAAGGCAGAAGCAATGTATCAACAAACCAATAGCACCTAGCACAAATCTGGGTCTCCTCAGACTTCTCCTGGGAGTTCCTGACTCATTCAATGCCTGACAGACTAAACTTATGATGGCCCACCCTGAACTGACCTTGTCTCATGAAATCCGCTTCTCCCAATAAAATGCACTTCAATCTCCATCAGGGGCATTACTACCTACAGTGACCAATTTAGAGCCACGTGAATTCCACTAGCCTCCAAACCCTATTTATTCTGCCTCCTTGACTCTGACAGCGATACCTTGTTACCTGTTTCCTCTACCAACGCTCTGGTAATCCACGAATGACCTGACGAAGAGACCTGACTATCTGGTTCCATAAAGATTCGAAACCCCAGACCCACTGTCATCGAGTCAATTCCAAAACATAATGACTCTATAGGATTAGGGTAGAACTGCCCTATCGGTTTCTGAAGCAGTACATTTTCCCAGAAACAGACTAATTCCTTGCGGAGAAGTGCCACTCGATCACATGGGGTCTCTATGAGTCAGAATCAACTTGATGCCACGTAACAACACAATGCCTTATTTAGCTGGACTTTCATTGGCTTTAAGAAGGGTTATGGCCATGACGTCCTGAGACCTCTCCAAACGACTCTTTTACATTGTGAATTGTGTGAATGTGATTGTCAACGTAAGGCACAGACTTCAAAAGGCTGATGTGATATCATTCACCTACTTTCTTCCTTGCAATAGCCTTCATGGTCTTCAGAATATACCCAAGGCTATTACGATTCAGCCCTTGCTTCCTGGACGCCTTCTTTCACTTTGCTAGATGGACATTGCTCAGTGGTTAATCTTAACCATTCAAGATTCAAGGAAGGTTTTATCTCCCAGGAAGTCCTCCCTGCGTTCCTTGCTCTTCCTGTGTGTGTGTGTGTGTGTGTGTATTAGGACGAAGGTTACATATACATATGCCTCAGCTGAGATTGGAAGGGTCAGAGGCTACATGTATATGGCCTCTTTTGCCTCTCCAGCTGAGAACTATGTCTTTTAATTCTGGATCCCCAATGTCTGCAACAGCATCGACATAATAATTGTTGAATAAATGTTTGTGGAATGGATTAATAGTGAACAGACAGCCACTACAGCCCAGGATGACATTTGCCATCTAAGTCAACCCAATAGGAAGCATGCTTTCCCCCCACTGGTTTAAGCATCATTTCTGGCCTTATGCTCCTTAGATTTCCTTGGACACATGATTATTCCTGAGCTTATAAATGTGGTCAGAGAGATGGGAGAATTTTATTGACTATGTATGTGTCTTGTACCTACCCTTAGAGTAAAGGAGGGGATAGTCCATACATTCACTATTAATTGAGAGGGAGCAGGCAAGCTCATTAAAGGAAAATTAATGGCACATTTCCAGAAGCCAGAAGAGAGGATACCGGGTGGGTAGGGATAGCAAAAGTCTACTCTGGGCATGTGTAACCCCCCCAGAGAATCGGGGAGCACTGGGGGGGGTGTACTTTGCTCTATTTAATCAGACGAGACAGCTCGAAGAGTATCTCTAGTCTCTACACTCATCAATTCTCTTTGCATTCCAGGCTCAACCCACAGCAACCATCAAACTCACGGAAGCTGTGTTGAATGCACCAAACTCTCCTTGACTCCTAGCCTTTGCTCATCGCCTCCCTTCTGCCAGAAATGCATGTTCTCACATTCTTTCCTCCTCTCTTCCAAATGACCGTACTCTGATCCTTCCGCTCTCATCTGAGCCATCAGCATCTTTTCTGTTGGGAAGCCTTTTCCAGTGGGGTTTGGCAGCCTTGCTGTGCATTTCCTCTTTGCCCCGTCATCACCCTGGCTCAGTATCCACCACTGGAATTCCCAGGTACCTAGTTTGTGCTCCCCAATGGACTTCGAGCTCTAGGGTGAACAGCTTGTTCGCTTGTGTAACCTAACATCTCGCATGATGCTTGGCATTTGGAAGGTGCTCAATAAATACACGAGTGACGTGTTCATTTTTCCCATTCATTACTTGGCTATTACATAGGAACTGTTTGGGTTATGTCCTCTTACCCTCGAGGTTAAGCTGCTGCCTCAGAGGAACCACAATGAGTCAGCACATGCAAGAGAACAGTCTTTTTGTTCTAATGAATAAATAACTTAATATTTACCTGAGATTTTGTTGAAAGAAAAAGAAAAAGGAAAAAAATATTCTCCCAACAGGAGGTGCTTCTCCCAGACAGATGCGTTCCGTGGTCTTAGGACATGGTGTCACAGCGCCAGACCGCAATGGCCGTCCAAAGTACTGCATTCTTAGGGTGAAAAACAAAGTCCCCCCCCCCCCCCCAACCCAAACAAAACAACCGTAGCTTACACAGGAACTACATCAGAGGAGCAATGATGGAAGGGCAGTAAGCATTTACCCAGCACGAAGCGAATCTATAACATTCACTTATCTAGAGTATTCACTCGCAGACAGTAATGACCTTCGGCCGTCTCCCTGGTCCACTCCATCATCTGGTCACGTCATCCCATGTCCTCCAGAATCTGAAGTCTCAACTTTGTTTTCTGACATCCTCAATGGCGCACTTGTCCTGATGTGCTAAATCCAGCACTGGAACAGCCCTGCCGGGAGCTGCAGCCTCTGCTTCCAGAGTGAGGCACAGGAGGGCGTGATTGCTGCTGAAACATGCGCATGCCTTCATGCTGCACTGCACGCATGGGGCTTACTTCTGTTCCCAGAGCAGGGGGCGAGGGCAGGGGCCAGGGGAAAATACAGAAAGTCATCTTTCAGTTCTTGTTTCCACAGTCACATATTCATAACCAATTGAGCAAACTGATTTATACTGACTGAAAGAACTTTGGAAGTTATGATCGTTATGCTCCTAGGGAATGGATATTAACACATGAGATTAAAAAAGCATCCTTGATTGTGCTGCTGGTGGAGGTTCTACACAGCGGCTTAGGTGCCCAGGTGACAATTTCCACCCAAGTTGTCCAGTGGCATTGGTTACAGTCTTCCCAATGCTTGAGCATTCTCGTGATTTCCATGAACCGGCATCTTTGTTTTAAAGACATCGCTCACACTGCTCTCCTATAGCTAACTTTTCACAGGAGAACAGTACTCCCGGCTGATGGTCCAGGGTGATGTTCCTTTTGGTCGGAGCCAACTTGCCATCTAGCCACAAGGCGGCCTCAAGGGCTAGTTTTGGTTCACAGTTTGCAGAGTGTCTCAGGGCAATCGTCTTCTGGGGCACATGTTTCTCCCAGTCTATTGGGGTCCATCTGAAGTACTTATCTTTCTGTGTTAAATATGCTACAGTACTATTACTACACAGTATGCTTTTCTAAACAAAGTATTAGACGAGACGTTCTGTGAAGTGATTTTCCCTCCGCTTGACAACGGATCCTGATGCCCTGCGTGGGTTTGGTGACATGTCTTACCTTTTATGCCCTTGGTCTTAGTGGCCCCCGAATGGAAACACTCTTCAGATACCCTGAAAGAAACCTCGCTGCCATGGACTCAGTGCTGGCTCATAGCACCCCCCTGTGGGTTTCCACGACTGCAACTGTGTTTGGGAGTAGAAAGCCCAATCTTTCTCCCAAGGAGCTGCTGCTGGTTTCAAACTGCCCACCGTGGGATCGCAGCCCAACGCACAACCACCATTCCACCGGAGGCTCCTCTTTGGATGACCTAGGTGATGGAGAATAAGGTTTTAATTCCTGTTTCCTTCGCTCATGGCTCTTGCTGTGCCTCTGGATGATTAGCCCGTGGCACATCAGATCTATTCTGACTCATGGGGATCTATTAGGACAGAGTAGAGCTGCTTCATAAAGTTTCCGAGTCTGTCAATCACAGAGGGAGCAGACAGCCGTCTGTGATTGGCCAGGGGGTTAAAGCATGGGTGGTTAGCAGTTCAAAGCATAACCCACCATGACACCAGGTCTCATTGTAAAAGGATCAAAGAAGAATATTTCACAAGGAAACATAAACGTGATTAGGACTATGTATCCTGCAAAGAAGTAGGCTGAACAGCATGGCGGTGGTTTCTTACTCAATCTGTGAGGACTTGAGTCACTTGTTTTCCAAGTGTGAGCATGTAACACATGTGTGCTGGCTTTGTTTTGCTTACTTTTTGTTGTGAATTGGTGATGCTTTATAGAGCAGATGAATTTTACATGAAAGAAATTCATGCATATTTTGTTTCATGCCATTGATTGTAAGCCCCACAATGCAGCTTCACTGACCCACCCTCCCCCTTACTCCTCCTGTTTCCCGTTTCCGGTCTTTCTGACTCTTCTGCACTTTGTCCTTGGGTAAATAAATGCTGCCCTTTGATCTCCAGTCGTGGGTTAGTCTCAGGAGTGCATCGTTGATTGATGCTGATGTTCCCCTCAGAGACCCCTCTATCGTTAAGTTGAGAGTGAGCCACAGGGTAAGTCCCTTTCCAGTCCTAAAGGATGACTAAGATCATCCTCTCAGGGGTTCCGCCAGTTTCGGTCAACCAGTGAGCCTGGATTTTCTCATGAATTTGAGTTTTGTCCCACATTTCCTCCTACTCCAGCCAGGACACTCTCAACACATGTCTGGTTACATATCTGGAGGAGCATTTTGACTCTTAAAACTTAGGGGTAGGTTTCTACAGGGAGCCCAAAACTTAGGGGTAGGTTTCTACAGGGGTAGGTTTCTTCAGTGCACTTGGCTATTAACGGACTGCTTGGAAGTTTGAGTCCATCTATAGGCATCCTGCAGGAAAGGCCTGGCAACCTGCTTCCCCCAAACCAGCTGTTGAAAATTGTGTGGACCCCGGCTATGATGACACATATGCCTTCTCAGTGAGTCCAAATGGACTTGACAGCCACTGTACTGGCTTTATGTAGCAGCAGAGGGAGCTTGATGAGCTGTGGTTTTGTAAGTGAAAGAGCAGCTACATGTGAGTGAGGGCCTGGGCCTGCGCCTCGGTGGACTAATCACTGCCCTGCCTGCAGGGCTGGACACGTTCCAAGGGCCTTTCCAGCTCATGGCTCTGTGTGTCGGCTGCTTGCTTTTATTCTGAATGTGTCCCTTCAACATTTCATCAACTGGCAGAGGGTTCCTCAGGGGGGTGCCGGGACTGTGTGTGTGTGTGCGTGTCCTACTGCAAGTATGAACAATTTTGTTATCTTTTTATTGTGGCAAAATATATAGAAACATGCAATTTGCCATCCTAACCATTTTTAAATGTACAACTCAGTGGCATGAATTATATTCACTATATCGTACCCCTGGTGGCCTGATAACTGCAGGGTCAGCAGTTTGAAAACACTAGATGCTCCTTGGCAAAAGAAGAGACTTTCTACTCCTGTAAAGATTTACAGTCTCAGAAACCCACAGGGGCAGTTCTACTCTGTCCTGAAAGGTTGCTTGCTATGAGTCCGAATCCACGTGAGGACAGTGGGTTTTGGTATCATATAACTTTCACTGCATTTTCTAAAATCTTTCCTCATCCCAAACAGAAACTTTGCATCCATTAAGATTCAATACCTCACAATCTCCAGCCCCCGATCACCCTTGATCTACTTTCTGTCTCCATGAATTTGTCTATTCTAGACACCAAAGAAGTTGAACAATTTTTTATTTTAGATGAAGTATTTTAAAGAAACACCATTCCAACTATTTCTACATGTGCAGTTTAGTGCCAGAGATGACAGTCTTCAAACTACACCATTCTTCTTGTGATCGTTTTCCAAATTTCCCACCACTGTTGTTGTTAGGTTCCATTAGTCAGCTCTGAAACAGCAACCTTATGCACAACAGAATGAAACCCTGCCCCGTCCTGCGCCATCCTCACACTTGTCCCATGCCTGAGCCCATGGATATAGCCACTGTGTCAGTCTCTCTCATTGAGGGCCTTCTTTTTTTTTTTTTTGGCTGTCGTTCTACTTTACCAAGTATGATGCCCTTCTCCACAGACTGGTCTCTCCTGATAATATGTCCAAAGTATGTAAGACAAAGTTTTGCCATCCTTGCCTGTAAGGAGCACTCTGGCTTTACTTCTTTCAAAACAGATCGGATTGTCATTTTAGAAGTTCATGGCATTTTCAATATTCTTCTCCCGTTCCACAATTCAAACGCAGAGATTCTTCTTCAGTCTTCCTTATTCAACACCCAACTTTCACATTCATATGAGACACACCTTAGTCTTCAGAGTAACATCCTTGCTCTTCAATACTTAAAGAAGTCTAGTGCTGTAGATTTATCTAATGCAATGTGTCTTTTGATCTGATGACTCCTGCCTTCATGGGATCCAAGTAAGACAAAATCCTTGACAACGTTAGCCTTTTCTTCAATTATCATGGTCCAGTAGTGAGAATTTCGGTCTTCCTTACATAATCCATATGGAAGGCTGCAATTCTTGATCTTCATCAGCAAGTACTTTAATTCCTCCTCACTTTCAGCAACCAAAGTTGTGTCATCTGCATACCACTAGTTTTTAATAAGCCTTCCTCCAATCCTGATGTGGTCTTCATCCTCACATAATCCAGCTTCTCTCCTCATGATTTGCTCAGCATACAGATTGAACAGGTATGGTGAAGGGTACCTTCCTTGATTTTAAACCACACACTGTTCCTTTGCTGTTTGCACAACTGCCTCTTGATCCCTGTACAAGTTCCTCATGAGCACAATAAAGTGTTCTGGAATTTTTGTTTTTCTCAAGGTTATCCAAAGTTTATTATGGTTCACACAGTCAAATGCCTTTGCATGGTCAAGGAAACATACATAAACATCTTTCTGGTATTTTCTGCTTTGAGCCAACATCCATCTGACATCAGCTCTGATATCCCTTGTTCCACACCCTTTTCTGAATATGGCCTGATTGTCTGGAAGTTCATTGTCAATGTACTGGTGCACCCATTGTTGAATGACCTTAAGCAAAATTTTACTTGAGTGTGATACCAATGATACTGTCCTATAGTTTGACCATTCTGTTGGGTTATCTTTCTTTTGAATGAGCACAAATATGGATCTCTTCCTGTCAGTTGGTCAAGTAGCTGTCTTCCAAATTTCCTGGCATAGAAGAGTGAGTGCTTCCAGTGTTTCTTTAGCTTGCTGGACCATTTCAATAGGTGTTCCATCAACTCCTGGTGCCTTGTTTTGGCTAATGCATTCAGTGGAGTTTGAACTGCAGCACCATTGGTTCTTGCTCATAGGCTACCTCCTATTACTGTTGCCTAATTCTTTTTGGTTCATGGTTCTGTGCATTTTCCCCGTTTTCATTTCATGTTTCCTGCATCCTTCAATATTTTGCCTATAGAATCTTTGAAAATTGCAACTCGGGTCTTGAATTTTTCTTGAGTTCTTTCACGTTCTGATATGCAGAGTGTGTCCTTCCCCTTTGTTTTTCTAATTCTAGGTCCTTTTGCATTTTGTTATAATATTTGCCTTTGTCTTCCTGAGCTGCCCTTTGACATTTTTCTACTCAGCTCCTTGAGTTCCTCCTCGTCCCTTTGCTTTAACTACTCTATGATTAAGAGTAAGTTCTGAGTCTCTTCTGACATCCACTTTGATCTTTTCTGTCTTTCCTGTCTTTTTAATGACCTTTTGCCCTCTTCATGCATGATGCTCTTGATGTCCTCCCACAGCTCATCAGGTCTCCTATCATTAGTGCTCAATATGTCACCACCATTATCTAAACTCATTTCCCCCTACGCTTCCCATCCCATCTTTCTAATTGTGATTGTCAATTTGATCATACATAATTTTTTGAAAGTGCACAATGCTCATAGCAGATGTACTTTACTAATTAAGATAAGCTATTTTGGAATGTGTTATTGTGTTTTAGGTAAATGTTTACACAGCAAATTGGTTTCCTCTTCAGCAAATCATACATTAATTGTTCTGTGACAATCGTTGCTTTCCTCACGATGACTCAACAATCTCCTTATTTCTACCCCGCCTCCCCGATTCTACCCCTTCAGCCTCACTGCCTCCCCTTGCCATCTCATCTGTGCTTTTAGGTAACTAATACCTGTTTGATCATATATAGTTAATTGTTCCAAAACACATGTTTCTGATGCGCGGCAAAGCTTATTTTACAGGACAATATATTGTTTGGCTGAAAAGTGACCCCTGGGTGGGACTTCAGTTCCAGGTTAAAAGAATGTCTGTCAGCAACAGTCTCAGGGGTTACTTCTAGTATCGATTGATTCACTAAAGCCTGGTCCTTAGGACAAATTTAAGTTTCCTTCTAAATTTTTCTTTCATTTTAACTAGGATCTTCTGTTGTGTTCCTGGTGAGAAGTAGCCATACTGCAATGAACATGGGTGTGCAGGTGTCTAACAGTGTCACTGTGCCTAGTTCTCCCAGATTCTTACCAAGGAGTGGGACTGACAGAGCATAAGCTATTTTAATTTCTAGCTTTTGGAGGAGGTGCCATACCACTTGCTGTCATGGCTGTCCCATTTTGCAATCCCATTAATGATGTATAACAGTTTCAGTCTCAACACAACCTGGCCAGCATTTCTAATTTTCTGTGTTTTTTTTTCAATTTTGCTATTAATGTTGGGCGTGTGTTGTTTTGATTTGCATCTCTCTAATGGCCAAGGATTATAAGCATCTCTTCATATGTTTGTAAGCTGTCTAAATATTTTATTTAGTGAAGTGTCTGCTCCTGTCCTTTGCCCATTTTTGATGGAATGGTTTGGGTTTTTGTTGTCGAAGTGTTGACATTTTCTATGTATTTTAAAGATTAGACCCCTGTCAGTTCGGTTGTTGCCAAAAATATTTCCCCAACCCGAAAGTTCTCTTTCACTCTTCTGGTGCATCTTTCAGGCAGCGTGAAGCCGACATCCAACTCACTGCCATCGGATTGGCGCTGACTCATAGTGTCCCTGTGCGTTTCCAAGACGAACTGTTTTCTGGAGCAGAAAGTCCCGTGCGGTGGTTTCCAACTGCTGACCTTTCAGTTAGCAGCCCAACTCGTCACCGATAAGCCACAGTGCTCTTTCATGGATCATAACCATTTAATTATGTCTGATAGAGGTCCTAACTTATTGGGACTCCTACCTTTGTCCCTATGTTTCATTTTTCTTTAAATAGATGACCAGTTTTGCCAGCACCACTTGTTAAAAAAGACTATCTCTTCCCCATGGAATGGACTTCAAACCTCTGTCAAAGATCAGCTTCCATAGCTAGACAGGTTTCTCTGGGCTCTTACTCGGCCTGTGTGCCTGTCATTGAACAAGTACCGGGACGTTTTAATGAGATGGAGAAGCTTGGGGCTTCCTACTTGGTTCTTCTTCTTAAATAATGCTTTAGCTCTCTAGGCTTCTTTCCTTTTTTTCCATTGATTTGGAGATTGGTTTGAAGGTTTCATTACAGAATCTTATTGTATAGGTGTGTTTATTCTTCTTGCAAATATATTCATGGATGTAGTGGAGCATCCAGGGGCAACGCTTTGTAAACCTCTTTGGTATAACCAAACTCCTTGAAGAAATGAGTTGCTGGGCCTGGAGAATCAGGACTATAATCCGGTGGGTGGGTGGGGTACTGAAGTCAATTGGCATAACATCTTCACAAAGACAGTGTTCCACACCCTGATGTTGTGAGGAGAAATGGGAGTCACAAAAGCTTGTGAGTGGCCTTCTCAGGTATAAATAGTGGTCTTTCTCCCTCCAGAAGAAAGAAGTCCAATGGGAATAATTAGTCTAACTTGAGTCTCCAACCCGGAGATCAGAGAATTAGATGGTGCCTAGTGATCACTACCAACAACTCTGAAAGGATCACATGGCAGGTCTTGTTCCGAGTGGGAGAGAAATCTGGAACAGAACTGAAAATTATAAAACAGAACAGGCTTATGGATCGGATAAGAGACTGGTGTGACATCCCCAAGATTATGGCTCTAAGTCACCCTTCAGGCCTGCAACAGAACTCACCCTGTATTAGACTAATCAACCATTTAAAATCATTTTTTAATCTTAAATGTATTTACCCAGGCACAGAGAGTTAGGAAAGAAGGAGAAATGGAAACAGGAAATGCTGGAGGAAGTGATACAAGACGTAGCCTGTTGAGGAGATTGAGATCAAATTGAAGCAAAATGTGGAACAAAACGTGTATAAGCAGTTGAGACAAAATATGTATAAAGTGTTGAATGCAAAACTGATCATCTGCTTGTAAATATTCACCTTACAATAATATATTTTTTAAGTGAGAACGTTGTTGGGATTTGGATCGGGGTTCCATTCTGTCTATAGACTGCTTTGGGTAGCTATAGAGAGAATGAAGTTTTCACTGTTACGTCTCCTAATTCATGAGCATGGTGTAATAGTGCACCTACATCGGTGTCTTTTGGTTTTTTATAGTAGCATTTTGTAGTTTTCTTTGTATAAGTCTGTTGTGTCCTTGGTGAGATTTTTTTCGTAGGGTGCAAATATGATAATTTTTTGAAGTCTCATGCTTCATCTTTAAAGTTAGTACACATTTGAATCTCATATCTTAGTAGTTGTGTTTGGTTTGAATTACTTATCAAATAAAATACATGCGTGTCCTGTGACATCTTTCATCTCTCTGAGACTTTGAGTGGATCCAGTGTGTGAAGCACTGGGCTCTCATTCCGATGCTCTCACCTTAGCTCCTTCTTCTTCTTCTTCCTCTGTGGTTGAGCGATGCAGTTTCCCCACTTTGTCCTGGTTTCATGACTCAACGAGGAAACTGGATGAGTGTCAAAAGGACTACTGATTTCAAAGCAGTAATGAAGAGTCAATCAATTCCTTACTGTCAGATCATGGAAATACCTACTAGGCACTTGACAGTGTTTCCAGGGAAGTGATGATAGCATTTGTCGAGCATTTACTGCATGACAAATACTTTGTAGGTATTAATCTAATTTACCATTATAATAACTGAGCTATGAATTATAATTTCCACTTTGCAGAAGAAGAAATGGTTCTATTATCTACATTTTACAGAAAAAAAGTGCTCAAGTTCACCCAGCCAATGACTAAAAAAGCTAAGATTCAAACAAGGTCATCCGACGGGAGAAGAATCTATGCATTTGAATTGTGGTGTTGCTGAAGAAAAGGGAAAGTCCCACATGCTGTCAGATGACCAAAAAAAACCCGTGAGGGCGGCACAGGACTGGGTCCTGTGCCGTGCTTCCTTCGGTTGAGTCGGGACTAACTCAAAGGCACGTAACAAAATAGCGACAGAGCTCACACGCTATTGGTTTGGGTTGCTGGGTGAGTGCCCCGAGAATATTACCCTTTATTTCATTTCGCTCATTTCTGTGGGGGTGCAATCCATGCCCGATCCGGGAAGTTGCCCTGAAATGCGAGCGTGAAGAGAGGAGAAGGTGAGGGCACCTGGGGCTGATCAGGAAGAACGGAGTCATTCTTCTGGCTGACGCACTGCTTCGTTAGCTGTTGGCAGCAGAGGTGGAGCCAGGAAGGGCTAGTGTGTCCGACGCACTGCTTCATTAGCTGTTGGCAGCAGAGCTGGAGCCAGGAAGGGCTAGTGTGTCCGACGCACTGCTTCATTAGCTGTTGGCAGCAGAGCTGGAGCCAGGAAGGGTTAGTGTGTCCGACGCCAGGGAGGTGACATTGAAAGGATCTATAGAGTTCCTTGGTTTTGTAGCAAACCCACCTTCTCATTATGCCCAAATCTTCTTTTCTGAGATTGTGATAAGAGTTACGAGTCCTAGGACAGACATCTGGCAATCTTGTTCTCGATAACCAAAACTACTGATTGGCACAGGCTGCTCTGCATTTTGCCCACAGAACCAACCCCCCTGAAGGGCCCAAGTCTTGGCAGCTAATTCATGGCTCAGGTCATGAAGCTCATGCCTCCTAGGCCAGCTATGTGTAGTGGCTTCACCTGCTGGAACCTAGAGGCTTCCCCACGCCAGATCTTCACCTCTCCATTCATTCTTGGGGCCTAAGAGATGAGATCCTTGCACACATTCTCGTCATTCTAGATTTTAAAAACTGCGACTTAATATTTCCACCCACTATTCTGTTGAAGTGGGCTTCTTAGGGGTCTGAGCTTGGCAAGGAATGCAGATTATTTAGAGCCATTTCTGTTCTACGTGCCATCTCTCCCATGGCCCTCTGGGCAGCCTCATTGACTCACTGCCTCAGCATTCTCTTCTCCGGGAACTCCCCATCAAAGTTTAGTTCGATGCCCAGGCTGTGAAAACCACTAGGTAAACGTATATAATAGTGTGGCGATTGAATGCTATAACTTTAAGGCATCCATTCATTTACAAACAAAGTCTATACTGAACTTTGCTATATGCTAGCTCTTATTATATGCATCAGGTCCTGTGGCTGCAGCACAGGTAACAGTCTTGATGCTCAACATTCCCACGGAGTGAAAGCCACTGAGGGGGCCAACAGCAGCTGCCTTTCTAAACCATGTGTCACTCCAAGGACATCTTCCTAGTTTAAGCCCGCAATCCTCCGACCATAATCTGACTGAAACTGCTCATGCTAAACCACCCAGCCTCCTAACGGTCAAGTCCTGAGATGCAAGGGACCCTTGTACTGTCCCTCTCTTGATATTTCCCCTGAATGTGACATTGCTCACCATTCTCTCACTCCTTAGGCCATCACCTTGCTTGGTTTTCACGGCAGCGCCAACTCCTGGTTCTCTGTATACCTTTCGGCACCTCACTGGCATTTCAAAATAGACTCTCTTTTTTTCCCTTCTTTCTGTCAACAGCTCTTAAATACTGCCATTATTCCAAGTACTATTCCCAATTGTCTTCTGATTCCAAGTGTTTCTCAGGTGATGCTGTCGATCCCAATGGCTTCCATGATCACATCTCTCCTCCTTACACCTTGAGTTCTCAACATGTAGAGCCAATTACTTGTTGGTCATACTTAATTGGATTCCACAAGATCCTTATCATTAGCATGTCTAAAATGGGATTTAGCACCTTCTCCAACAAATTGGTTTCTCTTCTGAGATTATTTATTTACTTTTTATAAAAAGAAAGATGTAATCCCTTCTACAAGAGCCCCTGAAACCTTGGGGTTGTCTTTGCCTTCTTCTTTTTCCTTGTCTTCTACTCTCAACAGACTGCCAATTGGCGGTTTTACTTATAGACACACATCTATACGATGAGGCCACTTTCTTCACAGCTCTCAGCAGCTACTCTAGGTATATATGAGCCTTGTTTGATTTATCCAATAGCCTTGAATAGGGCATCTCCAGTTTCTGGTCATGCACCTTGCTCTGTGCTTCCACTAGAAAATCAGTGGTATGTATTTCCATTAGAACAATAACCCTGCAGGCGTATGCTTGTATATTGGAATGTCTAATGTTACATTAGCTAAGACTTTTTAAAGGTAGTGCAATGTACATGACAATATGCTATACAGAGTCAACAAGAAAACCAAATTCATCGCTGTTGTGCTGATTCTGACTCATGGTAACCCTATAGGCCAGAGTAGGACCTTCCATAATGTTTCTAAGGGTATAATCTTTAAAAAAAATTTAATAAATCTTTTTATTGGGGCTCATACAACTCTTATCACAATCCATACATACATTAATTGAGTAAAGCACCCTTATACATTTGTTGCCCTCGTCATTCTCAAAATTCTCCTTCCACTTGGGTTCCTGGAATCAGCTCATTTTCCTTTATTTCCCTCCCCCTCCCACCTCGCTCCCCCCCTGAACCCTTAATAGTTTATAAATTATTATTTTATCTTACCTGAAACTGCCCAGCATCTCCTCTCACCCACCTTCCCATTGCCCATTCCCCAGAGAGGAGGTTACACATAGATCCCCGAGATCTGTTCTCCCTTTTTACACCCCCTTCCCTCCCGGTGTTGCCACTCTCACCACTGGTCCTGAGGGGTTCATCCGTCCTAGATTCCCTGTGTTTAAGGGTATAATATTTATCAAAGCAGAATGTCTGCCACTTATCTCTTCCACTGAGTGACTTGGGGGTTCACAATGCTGACCTTTCTGTTGGCAGCAGAGAACTTAGTCACTGCTCTGTCAGTGCACCTTCAAGGATTATGTGTTAATTTATGTGACTTGCCTTTTCCAGTCTCTGTCTTCCATTCCAAATCTTTGACTACTAACCAGAATCTTGCCTTAAACTGCAGTAACTGCCCCAGTTTGACATCTTGCTAACCAAAGGAGCATCACTTTCAAAAGATCGATGCTGCCAATGCACTAGAATCAACTTGATGGCAATGAGTTGATTCTCTCACAGGGGCG
Source organism: Tenrec ecaudatus (assembly GCF_050624435.1). Lineage (NCBI taxonomy): Eukaryota > Metazoa > Chordata > Mammalia > Afrosoricida > Tenrecidae > Tenrec > Tenrec ecaudatus. The sequence goes on along the minus strand of NC_134530.1, from coordinate 191,397,814 downwards.
TGAAATACGGGAGGCATCAGTCATGTGGACAGCACATGGTGGCAGGGATAATGCGACGACGTCAGCTGTTTGGACATGAGGGATCTAGGGAATCAGGGAAGGGCACTGTCACCCGGATTGGGGGTGACTAGACTAATCTAAGCCCATCCCCTGATGGGGATTATCTGATAATGGATTGTTAGGCTTGGGTAAGTGTGGTTTAGAAACCAGAAGGAACTGAGCTACCAGCTTGAAAGACATTAGTATGCCCAGTCCTCTCTTATTAACATAATTAAGTCTCAAATGGTTACATAAAAATTATGCTATGTAAAAATGGGGGATGATGTATCAGATCACAAAATGCCAAATTGCATTATTACATAACTGCCAGATTACATCATTGTATAACTGTCAAACCACTGAGAATCATGGTCCAGCAAACTTGACATGTAACTTTAACCATTCTATTCAGCATTACTCTTGCTTTATACCTTGGCGCCTGTTGCTGCCAGATTTGTGTTGTGAATAGACAATATAGTCAAACATTTCAAAAATATGGTCGTAATGTGAAATGTTGGATAATGAAACACTTGACAAGTGAGAAATAGGTGTAATTGCAGAACATGGGGCTGGGAGGGCAGGGCCTGATGAGTGCCAACCCTTTTGAATAGATCCCATCACGAGAGATTTCATTCCATTACCTACTTAAGAGTTGTAGTCCATATGTCTACAACACTAATTAAAGCTAATTAAAATGAATTCTGCTTGGGGAGTGTTTGAAGAGTTTCATAAAATAACTCTTCAGATAATTAGAGATGCTTTGGGATGACACAAAAGGAACATTTGGAATCCTTGGGTTAGATATTGAAACCCAAAATATACAATGAAGGGTAGTAACCGAATAACTGGCAATTCTATTCTGCAGTGGAAAGCATACTGACTTTGCAGTTATGAGCTTGGGGTGTAATCAGGGGTGCTGAGGCATGTCTATGGAAAGCAGCCCCTTTGGCAAGCAGTGAAATTGTGCCCTTGCCCAAGCATCTGACTCCTCTTTTCAGTAACTTTACCATCACATCAGCTCAAAAAGACCAGTCAAGCCCGTTCATTTTTTACTTAGCACATCAGGGACTGCATGGAAAGGACAGCTGCGCTTTCCTTGCGTTCACTGATGAAAACCGCTCCCAGTGGTTCCCCTTCGCTGCCAGCCGGAGGCTCTTTTCTTGCTCCCCTCAGCAGAGCAGGGTCACCCAGTCTGCTTCCACTCACGGAGGCACGCAAATACAAAAGTATTCGTTTTAACTTGCAGTCATTCCTCACAGCGGGCACTGGAAACGGCAAGGAGGAAAAGAAACCCCCCTGAGGAGCCCCACTTCCAGTGGCACAAGCCAGACCTCATACTCCTTTGATATGCCTCTGGTGTGCTGGTAAACGGAGTCCCTGAGATGGACATGAATACATATGGAGAAACGTAATGATAATTGAGGACGATGCAGGACGGGACAGCGCTTTGTTTGGCTGTGCATGGTCTCGTTGTGAGTCTGAACTGACTCGATGGCACCCAACGCCAACAGGAAGAAAGAAAGCCCCCTGTCGGGTGGTACTTGCCATCTCTCTGGTATAAACCCTTTCTCCATGGTGGCTTTCAGCCGACAGGTAGCTTTCAAACCACTCCCAGAGGACGGCCCGTGGTTCGATAACGGGGTCCGCACATTTGTGAGTGCTCACAAGTCCAATCAACTCTCGCGAGCTCTGGTGAGATTGTGAAAATGCACCTACCAGACCTTCCAGTTTGCTCTGTGATCTCCAGTCTGTTCCTTCACGTCTCTGGATCTGAATGTTATCATTGAGGAAATGCAGCTGCTAAAATAACCTCCACTATCTCCTCAGCCACTTGCCAGTGAGTTTGTGATCCGGTGACAGGTTGCATGGTGCTGTCCTGCTGGCAGCTTTGCCAGCAGTGGGCAGGCCTCAGGAGAGCTCTCAGAATAGGGGAGGACCTGACAGCTTACTCCAAGGTACACGAGTCAGCGAAAACCTTACGGGGTGAGGCTGAATATGGATGCAGTGCCAGAAGTGGAACCCCTCCTGTGGGAAGACACGCCAAATAAGGGTTCCTCGAAGCAGAGTCACCCCTAGTGATGGGAATAGATAAAACGTGTGAGCATCAGTGGCTAATGTGGCACCACTCAAAACAGGAGGTAAACCATGCAAATACTCTTAATAATTCGAACATGGAATGTATGAAGTATGATTCTAGGCAAATTTGAAGTGGCGAAAAATGAAATGGGACACATAAAGACCAATAACACAGGCATTATTGAGACGAAATAAACTTGTTAGACACCATCAAGTTGGTGCCGACCCTATGTACACCACTGCCTCATCCCCCTCAGAATGGTTATGTTTGAGCCCTTGTTGCGGCCACTGTGTCAATCCACTTTATCCAGGGTCTTCCTCTTTGTCTGCTGCCCTTCTACTTCCCAAGCACGATGTGTATTCCAGAGTATCTCCTGACAACACGGCCTAACTGTGAGATGAAGTGTCATCATCTTTACTTCTAGGGTGCATCCTGACAGTATTTCTCCTGAGACAGGTGTGTTTGTTATTTCGGTAGTCCACCTTACTATCAACATGCTTCACCAGAACCACAGTTCAAATGCATTGATTTGTCTTTGGTCTTCCTTTTTCAATGTCCAATGTTCACATGCACGTGAGGCAGTGAAAATGCCAGGGATGTTACTTAGTCCTTAAAGTGACATCCTTGCTTTTCAACACGTGAAAAATATCTTGTGCAGCAGATTTCCTCGACACAATGTGTTTTTGATCTCTTGACTGCGGCTTCCATGAGCATTGGTTGTGAATCCAAGCAAGACAAAATCCTTGACAACTTCAATCTTTTCTTCATTTTTCATGATGTTACCTATTGGTCCAGTTGTGAAGATTGTTATCTTCTTCACATTGAGTGGTAACCCATACTGAAGGCTGAAATTCTTGATCTTCACCAGCAGGTGTTCACGTCCTCCCCATTTTCAGCAAGCAGCGTTGTGTCATCTGCACACACCAGGGTGCTCATAAGCCTTCCTGCAATCCTACTGCTGCATTCTTCACATAGAACTTGGCTTCTCTGATGATGAGCTCAGCTTATAGATATAGAATATGATTGGAAGAGGATACAACCCTGAAGCATAGCTTTCTTGATTTAAAACCACACAATATTCCCTTATTCCGTTCCTACAACTGCCTCTTGCTCCCTGTACAGCTTCTGCATGAGCGCAATGAAGTGTTCTGGGATTCCCATCATTGTTGATGCTGTCCATAGATAGTTATGGCCCATACAGTTGAATGGCTTTGCATAATCAATAAAATAAAAGTAAATTAAAAAAATTCCTGCTTTCTGCCAAGATATTTGATGTCAGCAATGATATCCCTTTTTGCCAAATCCTCTTCTGAATCCAACCTGAATTTCTGGAAGCTCCATGTCTATGTATTGCTGCAACCATTGCTGGATGATCTTCAGCAGAGTTTTACTTGAAAGTGGTGTTAATATGTCATCCTGTAATTCGTGCATTCTGTTGGGACACTTTTCTTTGGAATGGAAACACATATGGATTTCTTCCAGTCGATTAGCCATGTAGCTGTTTTCTGAGTTTCTTGGCATAGACCAGTGAGTGCTTGCGTTGCTTTATCAATGTGTTGAAACATTTTAATTAGTATTCGATCAATTCCTAGAGCCTTGGGTCTCGCTAATAATGCCTTCAGCGCGGTTAGGACGTTTCCCTTCAGTATCACCGGTTCTTGACCATATTCTATCGCTTGAAATGGCTGAATGTCGACACTTCTTTATGGTACGGTGTCTCAGCTCATTCTTTCCATCTCCTTTCAGAGCTTTCTGCGTTGTTCAATACTTTCCCCCATAGACTCTTTTAATACTGTGATTCGAGGCTTGATTTTTTTCATCAGTTCTTTCAGCTTGTTATATGCTGTGTGTCCTTCATTTTTTGTTTTCTAGCTCCAAATCTTTGCACATTTCATGATAATCTAGTCCTCTGTCTCCTCAAGTTGCCCTTGGAAATTTTCTGTTCAGGCCCTTTACGTCACGATTTACTCCATTCGCTGTAGCTACTCTTCTCTCAAGAGCATGTTTCAGAGTCTCTTCGAACAATCAACTTGAGCTTTTCTGTCTCTTAAAAGACTTTTTTTCTTCATGTATTATGTTCTTGATGTCATTCCATATCTCGTTAGGCCCTTTTTGTTTAGTGCTTAGTGAGTCAAATCTACTGTTCTGATGCTCTTGAAATTCAGAGGAGATAGAATCAAGATTGCATTTTGGCTCTTGTGGATTTGTTTTAATTTTTGTCAACTTCAACTTGAATTTACATATGAACAATTGATGGAATGTTTCACAGACAGCCTTTAGCCTCATTTTGGCTAATGATATCAAACTTCTCCACGGTCTCTTTCCACAGATATACTTACATTTATTTCTGAATATTCTATGTATATAAGTCAGCACATACAATTTTTGTGTATGTTGCTGAAAAAAAAGATATTTGCAATGAAAAAGTCATTGATCTTGCAAAATTCTATCATGCAATCTCCAGCTTCATTTCTATCACCAAAACCATATTTTCCAACTACTGTTCCTTTCTCTTTGTTCCCAACGTGCACACTCCAATCACCAATAATTATCAATGCATTTGATTGCATGTTTATTAACTTTCAGACTGAAGACATTGATAGAATTCTTCAATTTCTTCTTCACTAGTTTTAGTCATTGGTGCTAAATTTGATTGACAGTTGTATTGACTAGATTTCCTTGTATACATATAGGTGTGATCTTATCGCAGACAGCACAGATAGTCAAAATAAGTTTAGAAATGTCATTTTTGACAATAGATGTGACACCATTCCTCTTGAATTTGTCACTACTGGCATAGTAACCATATGATTGTCTGGTGCTGAAGGGCCAATACCAGTCCATTTCAACTTACAAATGCCTAGGATATCGATCTTTATGCATTCCATTTCACTTTTGATGATGCCAATTTCCCTAGATTCAGACTTTATACATTCCAAATTCTAATAATATTAATATTTCCACAGCTGTTAATTTTGTATTATGTCCCATCAGAAAACCAAGGTCATGCAGGCTTTCTCCATGTGTGTCATTATGGTTGACTCTACTTTGAGAAGGTGGTTCTCCGTCAGTCATACTTTGAGTGCCTTCCAATCTGAGTGGCTCACCGTGCAGCATTATGTCCGATGGTGTTCCATTGCTTTCATGAGGTTTTCAGTATCTGACAATATTCTGCTGCTATGCATAAGGTGACTCACCCCTAAGCAGGGGACAGTCTATTCCTTCTCTGCAATCTCTTCTTAATCTAGAAACTCTGCTGAAACCTATTCACTTTGGGTAACCCTACCAAAATTTGAAATACCAGTGGCATAATGTGTTAGTCTGGGTTGACTCGAAAAACAAATTCATAGACACTCATATATGTATATAGAAAGAGCTCTATATACAAGAGCAATTGAATATTGAGAAAACATCCCAGTCTAGTCCAGATCCCAGATGTCTGATACCAATCTACAAAATTCTTCTTCAGGCTCACACAACACATGCAATGATGCTGAATGCAGGAAGATTACAGGCCAGTGGGCGGGGAGTCTTGTGGATCCAGCAGTAATATAAGCATCTCAGTGCTGGCAGGGGTCTCCATGTGGCTCCTCCAGCTCAGGGCACTAGCCTAGCTCCATGTGTCTTGTCAGCTACAATGTCTCCTAGGGAGTGAGTCTGTGTCCCACCTCTAGAAAGCTATTTATCTCCTTAGCACCTCCAAATGAGGTCATCACACTGTGACCTGATTGACAAGCTAAACTCCACCCCTTCACTTTTAAGTCTCAAATGGTCCACAGATTATGTAACTACCACACATAGCCTCCAGCATTATAGTAATGTGCAAGTTACTACATTATAACACTGGCAGACAAGTGGCAGGAATACTGGTCATTTTGAGTCATAGAGTCTATGACTCGGGGGATGGCAAAGTGTAGAAGAATGTTTTTACACTCATTGACAAGAATAATATTTCAAGATCTATCCTGAAATATAATGCCATCTGCAGTAGGATAATATCCCTATACTTATAACAAGTTAATATGGCTATTATAAAAATTTATGCATCAACCACTAATGCCAAAGATGAAGAAATTGAACTTTTTATCAACTTCTTAGTCTGAAATTAATAACCATGCAATCAAGATACATTCTAATTACTGATGATTGAAATGCAACAATTGGAAACAAAGAAGGTTCTGCCAATGAAAATTTAGGTTTGTCGAGAGAAATGAAGTTGGAGATTGCATAAGACAGTTTGAAAAATCAACAACTTATTCATTGAAAATACCCCTTTTCAGCAACATAAATGGCAACTATACACATGGAATGTACATAAATTTTATAAAAGCTATATCAGTAGAAAGAGATGGTGGAGAAGTTCAGTATCCTCAATTAGAACAATGGCAAAGGCTGACTGTGGAACAGATAATCAGCTTCTCATTCAAGTGGAAGCAGAATAAAATTAAAACAAATTTATGAGAGCCAAATTATGACCTTCAATCTATTCTACCTTCATTTAGAGACCATCTCAAGAACAGATTCGATGCGTTGAACACTAATGTAAGAAGACTAGAAGAATTGTGAGATGCCATAAAAAATAATACATGAAGATGTCAAGAAGCCATTAAAAAACAGGAAAGAAAGAAAAGAACAAAATGGATGTTAGAATAGACTCTGAAACTGGCTCTTGAATATAGTTAAAGCAAGTGGAAGAAATGAATGATTGAAAACGCTGAACTAGAGATGTCAAAGGTCTACTTGAGAAGACAAAGCATTATGATGAAATGTGCCAAGACTGCTAGAAAACCCCAAGGAAAGAAGTTCCTTGACAGTTCTGAGGCTGAAAGAACTAAAGAAAAACTTCAAGCCTTGAGTTGTAATATTGAATGATTCTGCAGAAAATCCCCAGTTATCTGTCAGTGAGTCATATTGTGTTAACTTGCAGGTTGCTGTGATGCTGAAAGCTATACCATTAGTATTTCAAATATGACCAAACTCTCCAATGGTGGCCACGTTTCAATGAAATTTCCAGTCTAAGAACAGAGGAAGAAAGAGTCTACTTCTAAGGAATTAACCAATGAAAACCTTATGACTAGCAGTAGACCACTGCCTGATACAGTACCGGAAGCTGAACGCCTCAGGTATGCAGGCACTAAAAGTGTGAGTAGGAAAGAGTGGCCTCTTGCAAGTAGAGCTGACCATAATGATGTGTATAGAGAACAGTCTTCAGAACTTTTCTCTGCTGGTGTGGCATGACTCAAAATGAGAAGAAACAACTGCAAATATCGTGAATAATTGAAACATGGAATGTGAAAAGTATGACTTTGGGAAATGAAATGAAGTTGGGAAACTGGAAGTAGTAAAAAACAAACAAACAAACAACAGCATAAAGATTAATATCCAAGGCATTAGTAAGCTGAAATGAACTGGCATAGGCCACTTTGAATACAACAGTCATATGCTTTACTCAGTTAGGAATGACAAATTCAAGTGAAATGCTATATTTGTGACAAAAAGAACATTTCAAGATCTTCTTGAAGTACTATGTGGTCTGTGATAGGTTAAATAAGTACAAGGAAGTCCAGTTATTACATCTCTTATTCATTTAAGAACTAACCCTAAAGTCAACAATGAAAAAATTTAAATTGTACCAAATTCTTCAGTTTGGAACTGGGCAAATATTCAATCGAGATTTTTTCCCCAACAACATAATTGGTGACTATATATGTGGACATTGCTAGCTGGAGTACACAGGAATCCAATTTACTACATCTGTGGTAAGAGATGGTGGAGAAGCTCAGTATCATCATTGAAAACAAGGTCAGGGGCTGACTGTGGAACAGATCATTAACTGCTCACATGAAAGGTCAGGTTGAAGCAGCTGAAAATTAATGGAAGTCCACAAAAGCCAAAATATGACCATGAATATTTCCCACCTGAATTTAGAAACCATCTCTTTTTTTCTTTTCTTTTAAAAACATCATTTTATTGGGGGCTCATACGACTCTTTTCACAATCCATCCATCCATTGTGTCAAGCACACGTGTACATTTGTTGCCATCATCATCATTCTCAAAACATTTTCTTTTAAGAACACATTTGACATATTGAGCTTTAATGACTAAAGGCCACATGAGTTGTGAAATTTCACAAAGATCATCACACTTAAAAAAAAGATTAAGAAGACAGCAAAGAAAGTAAAAAACCCAAAAGTTGATTTCAGAAGAGACTCTGAAACTTGCTTTTGAACGTAGAGTAGCTAAACTAAGTAGAAGAAATGATGAAGTAAAGGTGCTGAACAGAAAATTTCAAAAGGCAACATAAGAAGATAAAGTAAAGCATTATAATAAACTGCACAAAGACACAGATTTAGGAAACCAACGCGAGAGAACACACTCAGCACAACTCAAGCTGAAGGAACTGAAGAAATTATTCAAGCCTCTGGTTGCAATGTTGAAGAGTTCCACAGGTAAAATATTAAATAATGCAAGAAGCATAAACAGAAGATGGAACGAATACAAAGTCAATGTACTAAAAAGCACTGGTTGGCATTTAACCACTTCAAGAGGTGGCATCGGATCAAAAACCAATGGTATTAAAGAAAGAAGTCACAATTAAACTGATGGCACTATTTAAAAAAAATTGACTAGATACCAATGGAAATGTTACAACAAATAGATTCAGAATTGGAAACACTTACTTGTCTCTGTCAAGAAATTTGGAAGATTGCTACCTGGAGGAGATCCATATTTGAATCTATTCTGAAGAAAGGTGGCCCAACAGAGTTAGGAAATAATCAAACAATTTCATTATGAATACAATTTGTTTAAGATTCTTTTAAAAAAAGAAAAAAAGGGTTGCTTCAGTACATAGACAAGGAGTTGCCTGAAATTCAAGAAGAGGATGTAGATCTAGAGTATTCTACTGGTGTCAGATGGATCTTGACTGAAAGAAGAGGACACCCAAAAGACGCTTATTTGTATTTTATTGACTACGCACAGGCACTCAGTGGATCATAACAAACTAGGGATCACACCATGAAGAATGTGAATTCCAGAACTGTTAACTGAGCTCATGTGGAACCAGAACATAGACCAAAAGGCGGTCATTTGATCAGAACAAGGATTTGCTGCATGGTTTAAAAGCAGGAAAGGTGTGTGTCAGATTTGGTGTCCTTTCACCATATTCACTCAATCTGTACGCTGGGCACGTGATCTGAGAAGCTGGGCTGTGTGAAGGAGAACATGGCATCAGGATTGGTGGAAGACTCATTAACAACCCCTGACATGCACATGCATGCTGAAAGTGAAAAAGACTTGAATCACTGATGAAAATCAAAGACCACTGCTTCTATGGTGGATTTCAACTCAGCTTTAGAAAACAAAATCCTCAAAACCAGACCAGTATACAACACCATGATAAACAGAGAAAAGACTGAAGTTGTCGAGGATTTAATTGTACTTAGATCCACAATCAGTGCTCACAGAAGCAGCAGATAAGAAATCTAATGACACAGTACATTGGGCAAAACTGTTACACAAGGACTTTTCAGAGGACTAAGGAGCAAATATTCAATTTGAGGACTAGACGAGCCTGACCAAACCCATGCTACTTTCAACTACTTCATATGCATGTGAAAACTGAACAGTGAATAAGGAAGACTTAAGAAGAACGGATGCATTTGAATCATGCTATTGATGAAGAATATTGAAAATTCCATGAACTAGCAGAAAAATGAACAAATAAGTCTTGGAGGAAGTATAGCCAGAATGTTTTAAGAAGTGAGGATGGGGAGACTTTGCTTCATGTACGTTGACCACTTGCGAGAACGGCCCTGGAGACAGAGCTCATGCAGAGGTAAAGCAGAGCACTTGGAAAAGCAGAAGGCCCTCAAGAAGATGAACTGACATAGTGGTTCCAACATCGGAACCATCGTGAGGACAGTGCAGGACCAGGCAATGTTCTACTCTGTTGGACACAGGGTCACTATGAGTTGGAGCCTACTTGAAGTCTAACAATGATAACATGGGCAAAAATATTGAACAGCATAGAAAGCATGAAGAAGAAAGAGAGAACACACAGCTTGCCTGTACTAAAAGGCGTTGGTTGATGTCCAATCATTTCAGGAGGTAGCATATGAAAACAACATCAATAACAACAGCAGCCTAGTATTGAAGGAAGAAATGCAAGTTTCACTCAAGGCACTGGTGAAAAACTAGGCTCCAGGAATTGAGGGAATAACAGTTCCATCAACTGGGGCTAGAAAAGCTTGCTCATCTCTACCAAGAAATTTAGAGGACAACTACCTGGATGACTGATTGGAAGAGATCCGTATCTCTGCCCGTATCAGGAAAAGGGGACCAGACAGAATGGGGTAATTATCCATTAGTATCATTAATATCACATGCAAGTAAAACTTTGCTGAAGATAATTTAAAAAGAGTCGCAGTATCCATTGACAGGGAACTACCAGAAGTTTAAACTGGATTCAGAAGAGGATGTAGAATTAGGAGTGTCAGATAGATCTTGGCTGAAGGCAGAGAATACAAGAGTCATGCTTACCTGTGTTTAATTTACTATGCAAATGAATTCAACTGTGTGGACTATAACAAATTATGAATAACATTGTTAAAAATGTGACTTCCAGAACACTTAATTGTGCTCCTTTGGAACTTGTGCATAAACCTAGAAGTCGTCATTTGAATACAAGGGTATGCTGTATGGTTGAAAGTCAGGACAGGACTGTGTCAGGGTTGCAGTTTTCATGATGCTTGTTCAGCTGAGAACATCATCTCAGATGTTGAGAACATCATCTGAGAAGCTCACCTACGTGAAGAAAAACACAGCACCACTGGAGGAAGACGTGCTAACAATCAGGGACATGTAGATGGCACAAACCTGCTTATGAAAGCAAAGAGGACTTGAAGTATTCTTTCCTGAAAATGAAAACACAGCCTTCAATATGGATTACATCTTAAAAATCCCTCACAACTGGACCAACAAGCAACATGGTGTTAAACACAGAAAAGCTAGACACTCTTTGAGATTTCATTTTATCTACATTCACAAATCAGTGCCCACAGAAATAGTTAAGAAATGAAGCAATAAATTGAACCGGGCAAATTGCTTCAGAAGACCTCTTTTAAGTGTTAGAAAAAAAACAACAAAGACTCCACTTTGAAGACTAAGCTGCACTTGACCTCAAGCTATGGTATTTTCAATAACCTCACATGCACATGAACACTAGACAATACAGAAGACAGAAGAATTGGTGTCTTTGCCATCAAGTTATGATGAGATTTTATAACACTGGTGAAGAATATTAAATATATCATGGATGCTAGCAGAATAAATCTGCGTTGGAAGAAGTACAATCAGCATGATCCTTGGAAATGAGGACTTTGCCTGAAGTACTTTGTACTCGCTATCAGAGGGCCCAGCCCAGGAGAATATTATGCTTGGGTTGGAGCCCTGCTAGTGTAGTGGGTGATGCATTGGGCTTATGACTGCAAGATCAGCAGTTTGAACTCACCAGCAGTTTCTAAGGAGAAAGACGAGGCTTTCTTCTTCTGTAAGGATTAACAGTCTCAGAAGCTCCTGGAACAATTCTACTCTGTCCTCTAGGGTCACTATGAGTCCGAATTGACTCAATGACAATGCATTTGTTTGGAACGTAGTGGATCAACATAAAAGAGGAAGACCCTTGGTAAGATGGAATCACACAGGCTGCAACAATGAGCGCAAACATAGCAATGATTTGAGGATGGCACAGGACTGAGCAGTGTTTCATTCTTTTGTGCACAGAGTTGCTATGAGTTGGTACTGACTTGATGGCACCTAACAGCAACAATAACAACAATCACTCCTCCAAAGTGAATATTCAGTCATGTAGTTAGAGGAGCTTGATGGCACGGTAGTCACTAATTGAAGGTCAGTGGTGTGGAGGGAGAAGGATGTGGCCGTCTGCTTCTGTAAAGCTTTATAGCCTTGGGGATCATGTGGGGTGGTTTTTAAATGGACTCCATGGCAATAGGTTAATGTAGCTGGTGTTATATAGGCAGGACTTCCATGGTTCTCAGCCAAAAGACTTACATCAGTCTTTCATGAGTGCTATTGTGGCCTATTGGCGCTCCTAATTTGATACATGAATCTTTGTTATAACAACCACGTTATGATTTATGCTCTTAACATAAGTGATTTCCAGTATTTATTAGTGAGTGAAACTTCCAAGCTCAACAATGATATAGGAAACTACTCAGTACTCACAGTCTGAGAATTCTGCACACAGGTCTTAGAAGTCAGCTGAAGGGCTAGAGACAAAATCCTAAAGCCCAGATACACATTTTCTTACCTGAACATGAGATGCAACCACAGTCATTGTCCCTGCACAGGACCGATTGAGATATTCATTTACTCTAAACTTTGGAAGGAAAACACTGTGAGATAGTTAATATTTATTGTGCCAACCTGGCTGATAAACACATGTGGAGCTAATTGAAGGGCAGAGAGATAAATGGCTCACTAAGTCTCGCCTTTCGAGTTCTCCAGACTCTTGCTTTGTGATGGTTGGACCAGGGTGCAGCTGCCTTAGCCAGTTTCCTGCTTCAGTTGGCAAGTCTCACTTCCTGCAAGACATCCCTGAGGAGAAGCTGCATGGACCTATCCCGATGCAGCCTTGGGTGCTGGAGCAGCCGTGTGGAGACTCCTGCCAGCACCGAGATGCTTACATGTTCACTGATTCAGCTTTCCTCCTGCAATCAGTATCATTGCGTGTGTTTTGTGAGATGAGGAGGACTTTGTGGATTGGTGTTGGACATATGGGTTAATGGGTTAATGTTAGACTTGTGGGCTTGGGCAGCACTGGGTTGGGATGTTTTCTTGATGTGCACTTACCCTTTATATAGAACTCTCTTTTATACATATGAGTTTCTGTGGATTTTTCCCTCTAAAGTACCCAGACTAACACACATATGTCTTTCATATTTATGTGTGCTAAATCCTGGTATATAACATTAACCTAAAGCCCACTGCCGTTGAGTTGATTGTGTCTCCTAGTATGTAGGATTTCCAAGACTGTCGATCTTAAGAGGAGCAGAGCGCCCCATCTTCCTCCCTGAAGCAGTTCCTGGGTTCTGGGTTTCAACTCCAGACCTTTTGATTAGCAGCTCAATGCCTAATCCACAGCCACAAAAGCTCATGAAAACCACCTCACTGCCATCGAGGGCGTGGAACTCATAACAGTCCTCTAAGACAGGGTAGAACTGAACCCGTGAGTTTCCAAGCCTGTAACACTTTACGGCAGTAGAGAGCCCCCTGTTTCTTTCCTGTGGAGCTGATGGTGGTTTCGAACTGCTAACTTTGCAGCTAGCAGCCTACCTGGTAACTACTATGCCACCAGGGCTCTCTGATAGGAGCTTGTAAACACTTATTGAAAAAAAGACTAAACCCAATTGGGCCTTTCTAAATGAATTCCATATTTTTACAGCTAGAAACAAACTTTTCTATGTATATATTGATAATGGTGAAAAAACTCTATTTTTTAAATTAAGAATTAAAAAAATTAAAACAGAACACTTTCTAATGCCTCGGGTGAACTAGTGGACATTTAAATCTTTCTTCCAAATAGAGAACTGTTCACATAACCTGAATTCAATGGAAAAGAAGCATGAATGAGAAAACCCCAATGGGAGATTGACTCTGCACCCAGGAGTTTTCCCCAGCTGCCCAGAGGCAGCCTTGTTATTTGTAGGGGCTGTTGAGTCGGTTGTGACTCAGTGCCTTTGTCTACAACAGAATGAAAAATGGCCTGTTCCTGCACCATTTTCACAGTTATTGTTATGAATGAGCCCATTGTTGCAGCCACAGTGTCTTGTAGAAGGTCTTCCTTTTTTTTTAAACCTTTTACAAACATGATATCCTTTTCCAGGGATTGGTTTTTCCTGGTAAGATGATCCAAGTATGTCCCATGAAGTCTAGCCATCGTGTTTTGTCTAGTTAGAGAAAAAGAGGTTCCGTCAGTACAGGCGGATGGCCTAAAGGTGGTGCTCTTCTCAGTAGCAGGCTGCCTGAGGGCTTTCTGATTTCCTTTCCTGCAGGCCTCTTGTTCGCTGTGGGGGTTGGATGCCTTCTCAGGTGAGTGAACCTGGCTCTGCGACAAGCAGGCAAACAGGCGCACAAGCCTTTGAGACTGGGTGCTGAGCAAATACACCAAGTCAGGCCTGTCCCTGATTGAGGTAACCGGGCTGTACTTTGCCCTAATGAATCAGCTCCATGGAGGCCCAGCCACTGCAAAGGTGATTCACTGGCTCTCGATTTGAGGGCCAGGTAAATCTTAGTAGATGTGGCACCTGGACTTTGACAGCTGCCAAGAGAAGAGGAGGCATTCTTGGGCCAGGTCCCTGGAGGTACGTTGGAGGAAGGTGGGAAGCCGTCACAGCAGGTGTGTGGGAATTCCAGGTCTCTTGCTTTCTTCCTTCTTGCTGTTTTGCTTTGCTATTGGATCAGGACAGACAGCATGGCCTTTATTGGGAGTGCGAGAAGGTCAGTTGTGTGACCGTACGAGTGTGCCTTGTCATCCTCTATGTCACTCCTTCATTTGGAGATTTACATGCGGTCTAACTTACTGGAGTTGGTGTTTGTGGCAACAAATGATGTGATTTTAGCGAATAGGCTGGCTATTGCTAGCTAGTGAAACATCTGGGGACAAGGTGGAGACGGCTTTCTCCTTGCTGCTCTTAAACTGAAGCCCAACCTGCTGCTGTGGGGCTGACTCAGATTCGTGTCAAGCCCCTGGGCTGCTGAGTAGAACTGCTCGTGCGCTGTTTATGGCGGTAGTCTTTCTGGAAGCAGTTTGCCTGGACTTTCTTCCGGAGAATATCTGCGTGGGTCTAGCAGCTGATTGCCAACCACTTGTGCCACACAGACACCTTGTTGCTGTTTCTTGTATCCAAATGACATTGAGTTCCACAAGCCTTCAGGAAAGATCCACACCCCTTTCACTGCCTCTGGGACATTCGCCATTCTGGGGTCCTATTGGTGATCACCTTCACGGCACTTTCACTCGCTTATTCCAAGAAGCAGTCTGACCGACGTGGGAAGAAAGGCACAGCAAGTCCTCTATACCTGTGTGCTCTGATCCGGAACTGCTGTCTCAGCGCCCTTGGCTCGTGGTTGTAGGCCCTGCCTCTAGGGCATTAGAGCAGCGTGACACCTGGCTTTCAACATATACTCTTTGACCTTTGGTTCTGATACGAATTTTTATACTGGGTTGGGAGTTTCAGCGGCAGGAGCAAGTGAACTGGATCCATTAGAATCTTAATCTTGCAATCCATAAGAAGTCTTAAGGAATACAAAAGGCTGGGGTGGGTGGACCAGATACAAGAAAACCTCTACGCTCTCCCTTCGATTCCCTTTGGAGGCAGCTGGATGTAGGTACTCCTCTGTGATACTGAGCCTGACCGAGGAACTTGGAAAGTAACCATCCACCTGGAGCTATTTTTTACTGTGAGGAGTAAGTGGGGGAAATTAGTTGATGTGGGCGGAGACTTTCCAGGGGTTGGAACCTCCAGGAAGGAAATAGTATTGAGCAAGCAATCCTGAAGTTCCATCTCACTGGCTTTCCTGGAGGAGGGGCAAGGTATGACCGTGTTATGGGAGTTCTTTCTAGAGGTTAATTTAAGGGTTCAGAAAAGACTTCTTTTGAAGAGGTCTTTCGGCTTCCTTGTGTCTCACAGAAGTCCCCAGCCACTCACACCATCTTCATCTTTATCTCCCACAATGCTTTGGGCATACCGATGATACTTACTGTGATTTTTCTCAATAATGACTCTACCATGCAGTGTCTTGGGCACTTTTCACATGTATCTCTATTTCTATCTCCAAACCTGCAAGAAAGTCTCCATTTTACAGGTGAGGAAATGGTGATTTGAAAAAAAGAACTTCTATGATCATGTAGCTGACACACGGAAGCTCTAGGATTATAAATCCTCACCTAGCGCTCCCCATAAACTCTCCAAGGCACATTCTATTTCTAAGAGACCACAGGGCCTCCATAGGAACTGTTGAATATCTATTTGCCAGCAGAATAAATGAACAAGCTTTAATTGAATTGGGATACCGGGAGAGCTTTTTAAAGCTGCCCATGTGCTGTTATCAGGGAGCCCTGGTGAGATAGTGTTGAGTGTTAGCCACAGGTCAACAGTTTGGGAGAGAGATGAGGTCGGCTGCTCCCAAAGAGAGTTCCAGCCTCCCGAGCAGTTCTGCTCTGTCCCGTTGTGTTTTCATTGGTTAGAACTGACTAATGGCAGTGAGTTTGGTGCTATTTATTAACTGTTCTCATTGTTTCTACATTTATTATTGCTCAAAATCTGCTTATAAATTTTTAAGCAACATTAATGTAATTTTCTAGTCTGTTATTTATTTCATGTAGTGGATCAAGGTAGTTTTTTCAGAGTTCTCGATATCAGTACCCATGCAGTTGGTTGTACAGAGAATATTTCAACAGGCGGTAGCTGTAGTTGCTAAGTCTATAAAACCTATTCATGATCAAGTGTGGATCTAGGTTTAAAATGATGCAAATTTATTTTGTGTGTGTGTGTGTGTGTTTTTTTACCTTCAGGAAGATAAAATAACTACACAACTGACTTAACACCCACAAGAAATCCAGTGGGTCAGAAATGGAGCCTTCGGGTCCCCAGCGGCCACCTCAGCCACAAGGGAATTCCACAGCACCCTCAAAGGATCCAGACCGGGGCCTCCGAAGAGATGAATATAATCGACCAATTCATTACTCTCTGCACACTGGAAAGAGGTTCTATCAGTGGCAAGACCTGAGAGGGAGCCCCCAGCCACTGCAGGACCCCAGGGCAGACCCCCAGCAGCCCCAGCATCCGTACCGGCCTGAGGAATGGCACCAACCTGTGCCTGGCATTGGCTATTATGAAGGTGGTTACCCCAGATATTCAAGGTACGATTTCAAAGGCTGGAATCGACCCAACTCTCCTTAATACTTACGAACAAATTATTAGTTACCTTCTTCCTTGTATTTCTCATAGCTTTTCTTCCTTTTTCAGGATTATGGGTTTAACAGGCCCCTCCTCCCCATGGGTTGCAAATCCTAACCTCTATGTGCACAGTAATAATCTCATTAAGGAATGAGTTGTCTTTGTTAGGTTCCTGACACAGGATTACTCCAGGATGTCTCTTGATTCACCCACTTTTGAGATAGACAAGAGATTAAGTGTAGACTCACAAGCATAGCCAGGGGAAGAGAGATTCCAAGCCACAAGGAGATGGCGCAGTAGTAACAGACGCTCTAAAGAGCCAAAGCCCTTCCTCCAGCGTGGACACAGAAAGAAAGCCCTCCCCCACAGCCAGCGTCCTGAATCTAGACCTCTAGGTCCCTAGACCAAGAAAATAAGTTTCTCTTTATTAAAGCCATCCACTTGTGGTATTGCTGTTAGAGCAGCCCGAGGTCAGTAAGACAGAACTTGCTACTGAGAGAGTGGGTGCTGCTCTGATTGCTAAACATGGAAGTGGTTCTGAAACTGGAGTAGAAGAATGTCAAGGTATCTAATAGTTAGCATTTGTGTTACCTGGAAATGATTGTTGGTAGAATTGTGGATGTCAAAGGCAATTCTGATGGGGCTTAGAAGGAAGTGAGGAGAGCCATAGAGAAATTCTCTATGATCTTGGAAAATACATACGGCACCAGCAACAGAATAGCGTCAAACATGTGGACGTTCTATTTATTTTTTGGTGAGGTTTTAAAAGGAAATGATGAACATGTGATTGGACAATGGAGGCAGGGTGGCACTTCTTACACCATGACAAAGAATTTGTCTGAACTACGCTCAAATGCTTGATGGAACGTAGAACGTTCAAGTGGTAAACTCGAATATTGAGGAAATTTCTACGCAAGATCGTAAAGGAACCATTTGGCTTTTCTTTCCTGCTTATAGTAAAATGTGAAAGGAAAGAGATGAGCTGAAAAGTGGATTGTGCAAAAATGAAAGTAAAGCCTAAAGATTTGGAAAATTCTGTTGTATGAACTAAGGACATGAACCCTAGCCGGTTCAAGGATTACAAGATGTTAAACTTACGACTGATGGATCTCGCCAGTCACCTCCGCGGAAAACCCAACAGCTGAGTTTGAAGAGCACAGAGAGGGGGAAAGGATAGGACATCATTTGCCTTTTGGAACAGTACAGGCAAAGAACGGGGCAAAGCAGGCACATCTGTTGTCCTCCAAGAAAAGTAAACGACCTTCTCCAGAGCAGCTGGGGGGTCGGCAGAATTGTTGGAAGAGCTCAGGAATCAGGGCCTTCGTGGCTCCGCAGGGTGGGGCCAGCGTGTCCTGGATTTCAAAGGCTCCGCAGGGTGGGGCCTCTTGTCCTGGATTTCAAAGGCTCCGCAGGGTGGGGCCATCGTGTCCTGGATTTCAAAGGCTCCGCAGGGTGGGGCCATCGTGTCCTGGATTTCAAAGGATTGGTCCACAGTTTCCTGGGCTTCAAGGAGATGGGTTTCCACCAAGTCAGTGTATGACAAATGGCGCTGCCATGAAAATGTACCAGGGGCCTAGGGTTGCCACCTAAGACCGAGGAGGAAGGGCGGCCATGTCCAAGGGCCAGAAGAACAGGGTCGGCTAGGATAGAAGGTCTGGGGTCCCCACTCCGCTGCTCTAGGAAAATGGGCTGCCCACAGGCAAGGAAGCAGAGCTGCTCTCCCAGCGTGTCTGGGAGGCAGAGCTGAAGCCAAGAACCAAGGGCTGCCACCCAGAATTTAAAAGGCATGTCCAGCACCCAGAGTCTAAAGGCAGGGCTGTTGCCAAGATGGTCTCAGAGAACAGAGGACTATTTTCAAGTCTTGAAAGCTAACAATTTGTTCTGCTGGGCTTGAACTTGCTTGGTTCATTATCCATTGTTTTCCTACAATTTCTCCATCTGTAGTGTTCATGTCTACCTTGTACCTGTTCCACCATTGTACTTTAGAAACAAATGACTTGTCGTGTAGCTTTCACAGGTTCATGGATGAAGAGGAATTTTTGCCCCAGGGTGGAATATGCCTACAGAAGGAGAGTGGAAATTATGAGAGTCATGACACAGTATTGTGCCCATATGAAATACTAGAGCATTATCCATTTCTAACAATACTAACATCATTACATTCTTTTCCCAACCCCTTTTAGGTTGTTGAATTCTCAAAGAGAGATTATTTTAATGACATAATGGCAGTAAAAGCAACAGGACCTGAGATAGTTTAACGTGACGTTCTCACCTCATTTCTATCTGTCCTGTGCTTTGAAATCACAATGCCACATTGAATACTTGCACAAGCATCTTCTGGAAGGCTTTTCAAAGATACCGTCAGAGCAGTGTGTTCTCCGTGCACGTATCACGGGAGAACGAGGGAAACATAAGAAAAGAGAGTAAGACGGTTGGTTATGACTTCCTTATAAGATTCCAGGTCTTTGCTTTAGGACAAAGACTTTCCACCTGCTCTGATCCTCAAGTTTATGTTTCTATGAGCAAGAATTAATTTTGGTTTTTTAAAATTTTAACAATTTATTAGGGGCTCATACAATTCTTATCACAGTTCATACATATACATACATCAATTGTATAAAGCACATCTGTACAGTGTTTGCCCTAATCATTTTTTTCTCCTCTTTTCTTTTTTTACATTTTATTAGGGACTCATACAACTCTTATCACCATCCATACATATACATACATCAATTGTATAAAGCACATCCATACATTCCCTGCCCCAATCATTCTCAAGGCATTTGCTCTCCACTTAAGCCCATTGCATCAGGTCCTCTTTTTTTTCCCCTCCCTCCCCTTTCCCCCCTCCCTCATGTGCCCTTGGTAATTTATACCTCGTTATTTTGTCATATCTTGCCCTATCCGGAGTCTTCCTTCCCCCCTTCTCTGCTGTCCCTCTCCCAGGGAAGAGGTCACATGTGGATCCTTGTAATCAGTTCCCCCTTTCCAACCCACTCACCCTCCACTCTCCCAGCATCGTCCCTCACACCCTTGGTCCTGAAGGTATCATCCACCCTGGATTCCCTGTACCTCCAGCCCTCTTATGTACCAGTGTACAGCCTCTGTCCTATCCAGGCCTGCAAGGTAGAATTCGGATCATGGTAGTTGGGGGAAGGAAGCATCCAGGATCTGGGGGAAAGCTGTGTTCTTCATCGGTACTACCTCGCACCCTAATTAACCCATCTCCTCTCCTAAACGCCTCTATGAGGGGATCTCCATTGGCCGACACTTGGTCCTTGGGTCTGCACTCTGCACTTCCCCCTTCATTTAATATGGTATATATATACATATACATATACACATATATACACATACATACACACACTTATATCATTGTTTTTTTTTTTTGCATGATGCCTTATACCTGGTCCCTTGGCACCTCGTGATCGCACTGGCCGGTGTGCTTCTTCCATGTGGGCTTTTTTGCTTCTGAGCTAGATGGCCGCTTGTTCACCTTCAAGCCTTTAAGAACCCAGACACTATCTCTTTTGATAGCCGGGCACCATCAGCTTTCTTCACCACATTTGCTTATGCACCCATTTGTCTTCAGCGATCCTATCATGGAGGTGTGCTGTCAATGATATGATTTTTTGTTCTTTGATGCCTGGTAACTGATCCCTTTGGGACCACTCGATCACACAGGCTGGTGTGTTCTTCCATGTGGACTTTGTTGCTTCTGAGCTAGATGGCTGCTTGTTTATCTTCAAGCCTTTAAGACCCCAGTCACTATCTCTTTTGATAGCCGGGCACCATCAGCTTTCTTCACCACATTTACTTGTTCACCCACTTTGGCTCCAGCCGTTGTGTCGGGTAATTTTGGTTTTTAAGCTGATTCTATATTGGTGTCACTTGTTTAGTTGGTCAAGTCTACAACTGACATAGTTTTATACCGCCTGATTTTTGGATGACCAGCCATCTTTGTGATGTTGCAGGCCAATCTATGAGAATCCATACCAAGGCTATCATTCTCCAGCCCTAAGGGAAGACTATGCTTATGGAAGTTACTACTATCATGGACACCCACAGGGGCTACCAGAAGAAAGAGGTATGGAATCATCTCTAAAAACCTTTGGGATTTGGGGATGGTGGAGTTGGTCTGTTACACAGGGCAGAGACCAAAGGGGCCATGCCCAGAGGCCCATCTTGGACAACCAACTGGGGTAAAGTGGAGCCTTCGTTTCCTTCTTTCTTGGTGAGATGGGTCTAGGGTAAAGTTGCTACTCCTACGTCTCCTGAGGAGAAGAGATAGGAAGAAAACGTCTGTCATACAGATATGATGGTACTGAAATCACTCTCATTGTGCCAGGAGCAGTATGGATAGTTTGCATATCACCTACAGTTTTCCTATATCTTAGCGCTCAGCTTATAGTCTTTGGTCAAATGACAGTGAATTCAGTTCTCAAGGGCATCAACTGTATTGTTGGGACGTAACCAACTGAGGTATGCCTGTGATCACCACTCTACCCTAACCATAGAGCTCAGGCTCTGGCCCATTCGTTCACAAGGCTGGGAAGTGGATGTGGCCGAAAAAGGCATTTCCAAACCGTGCACTGACAATGACGTTTTTGATATGTGTTGAAGACAAGCTTCTGACCTGCTAGCAAAGATAAAAATCAGTTTCAACATTGAAATCACACACACACACACACACACACACACACGCGTGCGCACACACACCATGATCCCCACCATTTTGCAAACATGTACCAGTGCCAGCTACCATCACATGGCGACTCTGTGCCCATCAGAGCAGAACCGTGCCTCCCAGAAGCTTCAATGGCTGACTTTTTTTGGAATGTCGCCTGCTAAGTTTTTCTTTTGAAGCACCTCTGAGGGGGCTTGAACTTCTGGTCTTTCATTTCAGTTGGCAGCCAAGTATGTTATCGCCATTTGCACAGTTCAGGCACTCCAGCCTATTGTTTAGAAGCATAATAATTGGTTCAGAGCAGCTGGAGAGTTGTAGTAGCTATAAACTTTCGGCTGAGGTAGCACCCATTGGTTTAATTCAATTTCGTCAACATGCTTTATGCATATAAAATCTACCAACTGTTGTCTAGTCAGTCAGCATAAGAGCTTGCTAATCTTTTTGAACATTCAGAAAATGACCTGTCCATTCTGTTTTCTCTGAGGACGCAGTTCCAAGGCCAGGGAGTCCTTATACCTGGCATGAGGATTACCAAGAGCAAAAGTACCTCAGTGAACACCGTCATGAAAGTCAGAATCGTGCCTTTGGAACAAGTAATGAGAGCCAATTCCAGTAAGTGTAAAAGGAGAGACCAGTTCAATATAATGCAACGAAACCTAGATGACATTATGCAAATCTATGACATCTGGTGTTTGGGGCCTCGTCCAATAGCCAGTCTGGTTTTGTTCTCCCTCCTGGGGTAGGGGAGTGGTCCAGGAGAGGCTGTGCCCGCTGGTTGCCTGGTGCCCAGGAGGAGAGATTTGTGTCTCTGAGAGGCATTTCTAGGACCTGCGCAAGTCTGGGTCCCATGAGGCCATTATCCTAAACAGAAACCTGCTGCCGTCACGTGGGTTCCAACTCATGCTGACCCTAGAGGACTAAGTAGACGTGCTTTGTAAGCGTCCCAAGCTGTAACGCTGTACGGAAGCAGACCACCCTGGCTTTCTTCCGCAGAGGAGTGATGGGTTCAAGTCACCGGCCTGTAGGTTTATAGCTCAACACTGACCTCAGTGTACCAGCAGGACCCTTCACATCCTGAAGAAGGGCCGGCATTTCATGTTGGCTTCACAACGGGCTTCACACCTTGCAAAGGTTCTCTGGATCTGGTCCTGCCTGGGGCTGAGGTGCTTCTTTCGTACTCTGAGAATGGGGTATCCCCCTGGGATAAGGCAAAACAGAGGGGAGACTTTTGAACCAGGACCTGTCCGAATGCCCTTACCCCTGGGGCTCACAGATCTCATCATATCTCTGATTTAATCCACCCCAAGCTGCTGATACCAACCCATCTCTGCAGGGCTGGAGGCCAGTTGAGTAACTGTGTTATGGAACACAAGTGTTCCTGGTTTTCTGCTATTAATAGATGGAAGTGGGGAATGAGAAGGAAATGTATTTCCCACGGCTCACAGGCCAACCTGACACCTGCTCATACTTTTAATAAGCACAGTGGCTTCCAGCAGACAGCAGCGCAGCCTTGCTGGGCGCGGCCCGGACCCCCTCTGACCCGCTCCTGTCATTTTGCTGCAGATCTCAGAGTCGGGACCATTACAGAGACAGTCCTGCTTCCAGCCCTGGGCAGGAGAGGCCAGGAGAAGCATTTCCAGAGAGTCTGCCGCCTGGGGCCCAGAAGAGTAAGGTAACCTGACATGACAAGAGGGTAGTGGCCTGTGACAGTTGCAGCCCCACTGCCATTGTCAGTGGTGGCAATGCAGAGCCTCAGAGATGGCGGTCTCCAGCGGCCTGCAGTCTGACCACTGTTGTTCCTCCCCTTTGGGCAGAGCCTCCGCTCACACCTCCTCCTGCCTTGCCTGCCTGTTTCTGTCTCATGGACCAGTCCAGACCCTGATTTGACCTTTCTGAACTTTTGTCAAAGTGGCTTTGTCTGAAAAGGTTGCCACGTCACTCTAAGGTTCTGAGAAATAGGGGAAGAACCTGCCAGCAGGTGTTAGGGTTTGATTCTTTCTCTGGAACCTCAATGGGCTAGTCATTTGTACCCGGGAAGCTGGAAGCTGTTAGACTCTTTAGATTCTGGTAAGAAAGCAAGATTGTAAACTTTTCCAGACTCTCCCATGTCTCTCCTTTGAATTCTTACAGTGTGCACCAGCTGGACTACACACACAGCTTTAAAAAAAAACATATTACTTTACAATAACTTCAGGTTTAGGGGAAATGCTCCAAAGAAGCTGCAGGGATGAGCTCTTGATCTTTGACAGACTCGGACTAATTCTATCTCCATGATTACTGTAATTTTGAGGAGAGTTGATTCTGTCTACATCGTGATAAGAGTGGTCACAGCCCATGTGTGTCGCACTGCTGAGTGTGCAACGAGCTCTTCCACCTGTCGCTTTATATTGTCCTTCTAGAAGGCAAGTTCCATGAGGGCAAGGGCCTTCTCTTGCATAGCATGCCCCTCCAGGGCAATGTTTGCAGAATAGGAGGCATCCAGTTAGTAGCTGTCGAATGAATGCATGAGTGAATGTTTGAAGTATATGAGGGTGCTTCAAAAGTGCGTGGGACAATTTCATGATCTTCTCCTCAAAACTGTCCACTATTTTTTAGGAAGCCTCCTTGTATAGGGCAGGTGGAGGGGACACTGGTTGGTTCAGTTGTGAAATTCTCACCTTTCATGTGGGAGACCTGGGTTCAATCCATGGCCCGAGCATCTTATACACAGCACATTGCTATGACATTGAGCATGTATCAGTGGAGCTTCCAGACTAAGACAAACAGCAAGAAAGGCCTGAGGATCTACTTCCAAAAAGTAGCCAGGGGAGGACCCTGTGGCTCCCAATGGTTTGATTTGTAATTGGTCATAAAGATTGCATACCACCGGGCAGTGCTTTTTGTGTGTGTGCAATCTGTTGAGCATGGGGTCACATGAGTTGGGGGCTAACTCAATGGCAGTTAGCATAGGGAAGATAGATATAATAAAAGATATTCCAGATGAGGGTATTGAGCTCAGAGGGGCTAAGTCCTTTGGGTCAGGTCATGGGAGCTAATTATTCATCAAAGCGAGACTTGAAGTCAGGCCTCCTGACTCCGAGAGGCGCACTCTTTCCACCAGGCCATCCTGCGCCCCTCTGCGAATGCCTGTCAGTTGAAGCAGCCCTTCTTCTCTATACTGCCATTTCAATACTGCCATTTCACTGCCTGCATCTGGGAAGGTGAACCGGATGTGTTTTGAGATCCCTGCAGGAGGCCCGGCTCTTTGAGATGGCTTCTGATGCTTTCCGTGTGTTTTTATGACTGCTCTCTTTCAGCCATCATTGGCCAGCAAGTCCAACCTTCTCCAGCAGCACGAGTCTGGTCTCAGCTCCAGTGGCTGTGAGCTCAGTCGGTACCTGAAGGAGGCTTCCGAGCACCATGAGCCTATGGCTTCAGCAGCTTGGAGTCCAGTGCAGGCTGGTATGTCCTAAGTGATCCAAGGATCTGGCTGAGTCTGATGAAGAAAGGGCTGGGTGACAAGCCTTTTGGAAAATCACACTTAGGCAGTGTTTGCAAGAGCAGACTGTTGTCTGCCTGGTTGGTGACTGTTGTCTCCACCATGGCAAAGAGGCCAGCTGTATGGCTCCATTTCCAACATGCCCCTTCTACTGCCATGATTGCACCGTAGCAGACCCTTGGAAGGGAGCAGGGTTCCTGACCATCATCTGGTTGCTGCCGAGGCACTCAGAGGGGTTTGAAGTAATGGGCAAAGAAAACGACTAGAGAGAATTAGGTGTAGCAAAGGCAGGACACAAGGTGGAATCACTTAGTCTGGAGGTAGAAAGCTGCTCTCCGAGAAACAAATTGTGAGAGGAGGGGAGTCTATCCCCTGGGCCTCTCACCATCACTGGAAGACTGGGCCTGGCAGGTTGTCATGTGGACCACATCATCAAAGTCTTGAATTGGCATCTGACATATTCTTAGAAGTTTAATCTGACTGACCCGGAGCACGAGCTTTCTGCAGCGATGCCCCCGCCCAGACGCTCATCTTGTTCCCAGATGGAATGTGGATAGAAATAACCCCGTGGCAAGTTTCTAAACGAAAGAAAAAGCGGTAGTCATGCTAACAGTGTTCACTTGTGTCTGTTGGTCAGAGGATGCCTCAGCCGTTGCTCCCAAGGCCCCCATGAAATTCTACCTTCCTCACGTGCCAATGAGTTTTGGACCTGGAGGTCATCTGGTGTGTGTGGGTCTCAGGTCTCCCACTCACGGGCAAACGACCCTTGTTGAGCTGCACAGCATCGAGGTAAACAAGATTCTGTTGTTCCCCCAAATGCCAGCATGTGGCTCACCCAGATAGCTTAACTACCTTTCCCAGGCTTCTCCAAGAAAGGAGCACTCGGATGGGTGAGCAGGCCATGCATTTCCTGGGCTGGGAGTGGGGAAGCACTGGGGCTGACTCCTCTCCGGGGCAGTGATGCTGGAGTTCTGTTTTCTCTGAGGGGATGTTAGCTCCTCTCAGGGACAGGATACCTTCTTTGGGGCTCTCTACTTTCTCGATGAGAAGACCCCCTCCTAGGACCACGGCTTGCCCTGGGTTCTCATGCTGGGCTTGACGGAAAGGGACATTGGATGGGCATAGCCCTGGAGACCAAATGTGCTTTCCCCTCCAGGTTATTCTCGGTGACTCTGAGGAGCAAGAGGAGATGAGAACGTTCTCAGGACCCTTGATCAGGTGCACCCCCGCAAGAACTGCTAGGGGAAGAAGGCTCTGGAGAGTCAGAGCACCTTTCCACCCAGAGCAGCACTTGGGGCCGGGGAGGGGCAAGGCAATGGGGTGGGTGGGGCCTGAGGGTGCTTGTTCCCCTCTTTCAAGACAGTGTCTACCTTGTTGGAGTGGGCTCTTCTCTGTTGCAAGATAGAGCCATGTGTGACCTGAGCCATTTTGAGAAGAGGTTCTCAAACCTAAGGATAGAAGGACAAAACTAACTTTATGTTAAAAAAATCTAAAAACCAGTTTATTTAGCCGAGGTTTCTGTGGATGTTTTAATGTTCATTGTGGAGAGCAGACACCAGTAGAAAAGTGCAGCACAGCCAGGGAAAGCACAGAGAGGGGATCATTGTGAAAGAAAGTTCTTGCAACAGCGATTTTATTATTATTTTTTTTTTTAGAGAACAGATTCAGCCTTAAGGGCTGGCATTACAGAACCATGTCCAAGTCTGCCCTCTGCAGGACTTAAGAGGAACTGCTTTAAGATCCCTAGCCATGCTTTTGATAAATGTACATATTCAGGATTCCTGAAGGCATCCCCCAAGCCATCGAATGGCTTCCAACGCAGAGCGACCCTGCAGGACAGGGTAGAATTGCCTTCATGGATTTCCGGGATTTATAGGAGTAGAAAGCCTCATCGTTTTCCTGTGGAGCAGCTGGTGGTTTTGAACTGCTATCCTTGATGTCAGCAGCTGAACATCAAATCTGGTGGTGTGGTGGGTTTCATATTTATTCAGGATGCTCTGGTGATCAAGCACTTGGATGAAAACCCAAAGGTCAGCAATTGGAACCCACCAGCATTCTGCTTCCCACAGAGATTCACTTATAGCTTTGAGAGTTCTATGGGGGCAGTTCTGTTCTGTCATGGTCACTATGCGTTGAAAGTGACTCAGGCAATGGACTTTTAGAACGTTCTTGCTGCATGTCTGAGGACCTGGATTCCAGGCCCAGCTAGACTACTAACTAGTGGGTCCACGATGACCAGGGCCAATTAGCTCTCTCCGAGCGTCTGCTTTTTCCCCTAGGAAATTATGTAATGTCTCGGCCTACTCCAAGTGGTGACTGGAGACTCAAGGAGATAAAGCTCTTTATATGCCAGCTCTGCTTTGTCAACCAAGCATCCCTGGTGGGGCAGTGATTACGAGTTGGGCTGCTAACTGCCAGGTCAGCAGCTCAAAACCACCAGCCACTTTTTGGGAGAATGAAGAATTTGTTTAATCCCCAAAAGAGTTACAGTCTCAGAGACTCCCAGGGGAAGTTCCACCCCATCCTATAGGGTTGCAGTGAGTCAGAATCACCTTGGTGGCAGTGAGTGACTGTTCAAACCGAATATTAATCGGAAGCTTCCCCTCCAAGAATATCCTCATA
The DNA here is from genome assembly GCF_050624435.1 of Tenrec ecaudatus. Taxonomy (NCBI): domain Eukaryota; kingdom Metazoa; phylum Chordata; class Mammalia; order Afrosoricida; family Tenrecidae; genus Tenrec; species Tenrec ecaudatus. Next base: position 191,369,928 of record NC_134530.1, on the reverse strand, counting down.
TCATATTTGACAGCCCTTTTGATTAAAAATGATTGTTGCCCCCATTTCTTTTGGGGATACTGTTGTGAGATAGACCACCAAATTGGATTCCAGAACACTAGGTGCTAGCTCCAGCATAGCTTTCATTTTTATTAAATAACCAGGAGCAAACAATACCCAGATATCATACCGATTTCAACTCCTAATGGCCCTACAGGATGGAATAGAATTGCTCCTTTGCGTTTCTGGGACTGTAAATCTTTACAAAAGAAAATAGACACATCTTTCTCCCTCTGAGAAGCGGGTGGGCTGGAGCCATTGACTTTTTGGTGAGCAGCCCAATGCCTAAGCCACAGTGCCAATGGGTTCCTGTGATGCTTGCCAAACTAGTTTCAAATTTGTCTTTGTATGACGGTAGGTTTTTATTATCTTTGTTTTAGGAGGAGAAAGTGGGGCTTAGAGGAAACAAGGGACTTGCCTAAGGTGAAAAACAGCAGCATTAGATTTGAACTCACAGCTATGTTATTGTGTGACTCGCCAGTAAGCTCTCCTATCCACCGACAGGGTCTCTGGGCTTCCGTTTCCTCAGCTGTGAAATGGAGGGCCCAGGGGAAGGAAACTCTGAAGTCCTTTCCTGTCCTCCAGAGTCCCCACTCCAGCCTAGGCTTATCAGGCTTCTAGCTAAATTCCAGCCCAGCCAGGGGCGCTCCCCCTGGGGTCCTGCACAGCTACCTGTCTGCCTGCTCACTCTGTGCTCACTGGATCTCCCACAGGGAAGATGTACACAAGGTCGATATCATGGCGTTTTGCCAGAAGAAAGCAGCTCAGAGCCACAGGTCCGAGGCCCCGAGGAGCAGAGACTCCGCTCTACTGTGGCAGCTGTTGGTTCTCCTTTGTCGACAGAATGGAGTAAGTCCCATTACTCTGACGGATGGATGGACGGGGTGGGGCACGCGTAGATTGGGCTCAAAGTAAAGTCTCTGGGGGAATGGGTATAGAGTAGGTCTGGTTAGGGACATGATATAGAAGAAGGAAACAATTGCCTCAAGGGGTGTGGGGGATCACCCAAATGTCAGCAGCAGTTTGCTAAAGGTAACCTCCTCTCCCATGACCGGGAATGACCGTCCAGATCCTGGGTGATTACATCAGCCAGGTAACTTGACTATCAACTTGTTAGTGTTTCCGATAACTTGGGTGGCTCCTGAAAATAGCATTGTGAGCCAACCTGACTTTAGAGAGTGAGAAATTCAAGAAAGCACTGCCTTGTGTGTGTGTTTGCATCACTGGCCTCCTGAGGAAGATTCCCGATGCCGTCCTCCCTCCCTGGGCTTCCAGCAAGGGGACTAAGCCAGCTCTCCCTGTGGGATCATCCTCTTGCCTTGCAGTCCATGGTGGGCTCTGACATCGCTGAGTTGCTCATGCAAGACTGCAAGAAGCTGGAGAAATTCAAGAGGCAGCCCCCCGTGGCCAACCTGATCAACCTGACGGACGAGGACTGGCCGGTGCTGAGCTCAGGGACCCCAAACCTGCTCACTGGGGAAATCCCCCCAAGTGTAGAGACGCCTGCGCAGATTGTGGAGAAATTCACGAAACTGCTCTACTACGGGAGAAAGAAGGCAAGTACGGCCTCCTTCCGCTGGTTTTATGTGTTTAGAGAAGCTTCCAGCACCCCTCTCCACCCACCACTCACCCCTTCCCCAGGTACAGGAGTGAGACACACTTCTTTTCGATTGTTTGACACAGTCAGAAAGGTACAAAGGAAAACACCTGTAGCCCTGCCCTGAAGGATAAACCCTGTTAATGTTCACACTTGCTCACTGATTTTGCTGTGGTTGTGAACATGCACAGGAAGCCCTACACTGCTTCAAGGGTATCACCACGTACAGTTCAGTGACTTTGATGACAGGCTTTGAGAGACAGTCAGTCTCAGCCTCTTCCTCTGAGTTGTTTCTTGCTAGTGTCACATGATCTCACTGCCCCGTTTACTGTCTAATCTACATCAAGACGCTCTTTTGTCAATCTGATCCCACGTGGGGCTTCATAAACCAGTGTAATCGTTCAAGGCAGACATTCTTCTCCCATTAAGCTAAACTCTGGCTTTCTTCTAAGAAGACCCCAGAGGATATTTCTGGTTGAAGGTTTAAGCCTATCTCAGTGCAAGTTTCAGGACATTGTTAACTAAAAAATATTATTAAATACTTTATTGGGGGTTCTTACATCTCATCACAATCCACACAATCATCCAGTGTCAAGCACATTTGCACATATGCTGCCATCATCATTTCCAAAGCATTCTCTTCCCACTTGAGCCCCTGATATCAGCTTCCCATTTCTTCCCCCCCCTCCATAGGCCACCCTCCCTCACAAACCTTTGATAAGTTATAGATTATTATTTTCATATCTTATATCGTTCTCCATTGCCCCTCACCCACTTTCCCATTATTTGTCACCCTGAGAGGGGGTTATAGGTTGATTTTTGTGATAGATTTCCCCTTCCTCCCCCCACCCTCTTCTAATCCTCCTGGTATCTCTACTCTCATTGTTGGCCCTGGGGCATTTACCTATCCTGGATTCCCTGTGTTACGGTCTCTTGTCTGTAGCAGTGTGCATGTTCTGGTCCAATCCAATTGTTAAGGTATAATTGAGGTCATGATAGTGGGGGGAAGGAAGCACCAAAGAACTAGAGGAAAGTTGTGTGTTTCATCGGTGTTATACTGCAATCTGACTGGCTCATTTCTTCCCTGACTGGCTCATTTCATCCCTCGGGGGGGGGGGGGAGGGGGAATGTCCAATTGTCTACAGATTGGCATTGGGTCTCCACTCCATGTGCCCCCACCATTCACCTTGGGTATGATTTTGTTCTGTGTCTTACATGCTTGGTACCTGATCCCATCAACACTTCATGATCACACGGGGTGTGTGCGTCATCCACATGAGTTTTGTTGCTTCTCAGGTAGATGGCCGCTTGTTTATCTTTAAGTCTTTAAGACCCCAGATACTGTATTGTTCGATAGCCGGGTACCATCAGCTTTCTTCATCACATTTACTTATCCATTCATTTTGTCTTCAGTGATTGTGTTGGGTAGGTGGGCATCACAGAATGCTGGATTGTTAGAACAAAGTGTTCTTGTGTTGAGGGAGTACTTCAGTTGAGGCCCAATGTCCATCTGAAACCTTAATTCTTAACATATAGATATGAGCACATAGTTCTATTCCCCTCTCGTTTTATATATATATGTTAATATATATATATATATATTAACATATGTGCATGCCTGTATGCCTGTATTTAGACCTCTATACATGTCCTCTGTTTCCTGGTTCTTTCCTCTATTTCCTTTTACTTTCCTTTTGTCCCATTACCATGTTTGGCCTTCATGTGGATGTAGTAATTCCTTGTTGCTACCTTGCCCTTGATTAAGTCCCACTAGCCATCCTATCCCCTTCTTTCCATTGATTTTAGTTCACTTGTTTTTCCCTTGTCTGTGGGTTGGCTAACTGCGCACTTCCTTTCTCCCATGTTCCCTTCTCCATTATCCCCTGGATACCCATTGGTCCCGTTTTTTCATCTCCGAATTATATATCCCATCTATCTTATCTAGATAGACATGCGGATACATCAATAAGCGCAAAAACCCAGCAAAGCCAAATAAAACAACAAAGGAAGTCAAGACCAACAAAACAATAACAAGAACAACAATACCAAACCAATAACAACAACAAAAAGAAAGCCACGGATAAATAGTTCAAGGTCTGTTTGTTGGCCTTTTCAAGTGTTTTCCAGTCGGGTCTGATGGGGTGCTACACTCTGTCTCCAAAGTCTATTTTTGTATTCCCTGAACATTTCCTCACTTTGCTCCCCTTGCTGCTCTGTTGCATGCCCTTAGTGTTTCACCCCAGCGTGATGGGGTCAGATTGTGCACAATTCCCTCTCTAAACCATAGCACTTTGGTGGACACCGTGTCTTATGGTGGAGCTCTGCTCTGAGCAGGAATATCGTCCTTGGCTTAGATGTCCTCCTCTCCCTCTTCATCCCTTTTGGTTTCTCCCATGTGCTCTAATAAGATGTGCTCCTCTCCCTAAGCTGTAGACCCATTGCTGTCCTCTGAAGTGCATTCTTCTGAGGGCGGGGGGTAGGGAGGGGTGTCCACATAGTTGGGATTGGGGCCAGCCTCACTGACCTCTCTATTGGTTCCCTGGTACGTACCAGTGTGTTGTTTTCACATCTTGGTGCATGGAGTTGAAGCCTGGTCTCTCTCTCCCTCTGCTGTGGAGATGTAAACAATCCCTCCCCTTGGGTGGGTTAGCACCCTGCTCCCCCTACTCATGACCTTTTTTCCTCTTTCTTTCCCCCTCTTATTAGTTGACTGCCATCTCTTTTTCAATCCCTTTACTCTTGGCATTTTTCTGTGCCCGTATGTGTATACTGTATGCATGTCAAATTACATGTGCCATTTCTTGTATCACTTTACATTTTATCGTGAAATGCCCTGATGTCACTAACCATATTTTAAGACAGCATTTAAAACCAATGATTGAACAATATCTCATTATATGAATGTGTCATATTTTATTGAACAAATCTGTATTGTGGAGTATTCAGGCAGTTTTCAATTTTGTCATTACAAATTTGCCACTTGAACATCTTGCTATGTCTCTTTGACTGATCTTTTTATTATATATTTAGACTAGATTGCTTGAAGTGGATTTAGTGAGCTGAAATGGTAATAACATTTACCATTTTAAAGTGTGCATGTCACAATATTGTGCACCCATCACTACCATCTGGTTTTAGAACTTATTAGTACTCCAAACTGAAAACCCAGACCCATGAAGCAGCCATTCCCCCTTCCGACACCCCATTCCCTGGCAACCACTAACTTTTCTGCCTCTATGGGTTTGCCTTTTTTGATAGTTCATATGATGGAATCATAATGTGGGGGTTTTGATGGCTAGCTCCTTTCACTAACATGTTTTCAAGTCTCACCAGTGTAGCAGCATTGACCCCATGGCTACATCAGTGGGCTCAGGCATGGGAACAATTCTGAGGATGGCGCAGGACCGGGCAGTGTTTCCTTCCATTGTGTATAGGGTCACTGTGGGTGGGAGCTGACTCCTCAATGGCATCTAACAACAACAGCAACAAGAAGCACGTATCTGTGCTGCATTCCTCCTATGATTAGTGACACCGTGTTCAAAGTATGTACTACATTTGTTTATCGATTCATCAGTTGATGGACATTTGGGTTATTTTCACCTTTGGGCTATTGCGACTAGAGCTGCCCTGAACTTTTTTGTTTGCATACCTGTTTACATTTCTTTGAGGACTTTTTATGCATTGCCCCCTCTCCCTTAAAGAGATGTTTTCAATTCTAACCTGTTTGCCTATTGTTATAATCTCACGTGGGAGTGGGTTGTGTTTGTTATGTTAATGAGGTAGAATGAGTGTACCTTTGGTCTTGAGTCAATCTCACGAAAGAGATTAAACACATAAGCCAAAGAAGAAGAGGTGGGGGAAAGAGAGATGCTGAGCCATATGAAGGACCAGAAGCTTTGAAGAATCACGGAAGGTCTTTCCTCCAGAGCAGCAGAGAGAAGCCTTCCCTGAGAGCAGACTCTCTGAATTCCAGCTCTGGTCTCTGAGATGGAGAAAGTCAATGTCCGTTTGTACAAAGCTGCCCATTTGTGGCATTTCTGTTAAAGCAGCACAAGCTAAGGAGGAGTGAACTTGTTGGAACCTGTGGTAATTCTATGTTCAGCTTCTAAAGCAATGGTCAAAGTGTTTTCCTGAGTAACTCCATTGTTTCATGTACTCATCATCAATATATATATATATATTGTTGTCAGGTACCCTCAATTGCATCCAGGTTGTTAATGCTGCACCTGTCCACAATTGGATGCCAACAATTTGTTCACATCAAATACCTTTTATCAACAACACAAAAGGTTACAATGTATGTGAACTTCTCAAAATTGAGTACGCAGAATCAAAGTGACCACATCTGTGGGAAGAGACAATGGAGGAGCACAATACCAGCAGCTAAAATGAGGCCAGTGGCTTGCTGTATTACAGACCACTAATTGCTCCTATAGAAGTTCAGATTGAAGCTGAGGAAAATGAAAACAAGTCCACAGGAGCCAAAATACGACCTTCAGTCTATCCCACCTGAATTTCAAGAACATCTCAAGATGGAATTTGACGCGTTGAGCACTAATGACTGGAGACCTGATAAGTCGTGGGAGGATATTAAGAACATCATTCATGAAGAAAGAAAAAGTCACTAAAAAGCCAAAAAAGGAAGAAAAGAGCAAAGTGGATGTCAGAAGAGACTCTGAAACTTACCCTTAATTATGGAGTAGCTAAAACAAATGGAAGAAAGGATGAAGTCAAGGAGCTGAATAGAAATTTTCAAAGGGCAGCTCAAGAAGACAAAGAAATATTATAATGAAATATGCAAGAGCCTAGAATTAGGAAACCAAAAAGGAAAAACACACTTGGCATGTCTGAAACTGAAAGAACTCAGGAAAAAAATTCAAGACTCAAGTTGCAATCATCAAAGATTCTATAGGCAAAATATTGAATGATGCAGGAAGCATCAGGATGGAAAGAATGCACAGTCATTGTACCAAAAAGTACTAGTTGACATTCCACCAATTCAGGAGGTAGCATATGAGCAAGAACCAATGGTGGTGAAGGAAGGAGTTCAAACTGCACTCAACGTATTAGCCAAAAACAAGGCTCTAGGGAATGATGGAAAACCCACTGAAATATTTCAGCAAGCTGAAAAAGCACTGGAAGCACTCATTCTTCTATGTCAGGAAACTTGGAAGACAGCTGCTTGGCCAACTGACTGGAAGAAATCCATATTTGTATCCATTCCAAAGAAAAGCGAGCCAACAGAATGCTGAAACCATAGACTGATATCATTGATATCACACACAAGTAAAACTTTGCTTAAGATCATCCAACAACGGTTGCAAGAATATATTGACAGGGAACTCCCCGAAGTTCAGGTTAGATTCAGAAGAGGACGTGGAACAAGGGACATCATAGCTGATGTCAGATAGAACTTGGCTCAAAGCGGAGAATGTTTATTTGTGTTTCATTAACTATTCAAAGACATTTGACTGTGTTAACTATAATAGAATGTGGATAACCATGAGAAAAATGAAGATTCCAGAACATTTCATTGTGCTCATTCAGAACTCATATATGGATTAAAAGGCAGCTGTGTGAACAGAACAGGGGAATACTACATGGTTGAAAATAATGAAAGTTGTGTGTCAGTATTGTATCCTCTCACCAGACTTGCTCAATCTGTATGCTGAGCAAATGACCAGAGAAGCTGGATTATATGAAGAAGATATGGCATCAGGATTGGAGGAAGGTTTATTATCAACCTGTGGTATGCAGATGACACATCCCTTCTTGTTTAAAGAGGAGGAATTGAAGCACTTGCTAATGAAAATCAAGGATTATAGCCTTCAGTGTGGATTACAATTCTATGTAAGGAAGACCCAAATCCTCACAACTGGACCAATAGATAACATGGATAATAATTTGATAAGAAATGATTAAAAAATTGAAATTGCCAAGGATTTTTGTCTTGCTTGGATCCATAAGCAATCCTCATGAAGCAGTGGTCAAGAGATCAAAAGACCTATTGTGTTAGGTGAATCTGCTGCACAAGACCTCTTTAGAGTACTGAAGAGCATGAATGTTACTTTGAGGACTAAGGTGCTCCTGACTCAAGCTATGGTGTTCTCCTTGCCTCATATGCATGTGAAAATTGGACATTGAATAAAGAAGACCGAAGAAGAATTGATGCATTTAAATTGTGGGGCTAGAGAAGAATATTGAAAACACTGTTAAAATGACAAATGGATCTGTATTGGAAGAAGTAAGGCTAGAGTGTTCTAAAGCTTATGAGAGGCAAGGATGGCAAGACTTCACTTTATATACTTTGGACATATTGTCAGGAAAGACCAGTCTCTGAAGAAAGACATGTGTGGTAAGGTGGGAGGGTGGTGAAAATTGATAGAGTGGAAGGTTGGCAAACAAGAGGTAGGTCTTCAGTGAAGTGGATTGACATAGTGGCTTCATCAGTGGGCTCAGGCACAGGGACAGTTGTGAGCTTGACGCAGGACGGTCAGTGCAAGTTTTGTTCTTGGAGTCAGGGTAGACTCAATGACCCTAATAACATAGCCACGTAATTAAAAAATCAAGATAAAAAGATATAGTAAGGAACACCTTTCATCTCCCTGGTAAGCAATTTCCTATCTCTGAAATAGGCGGTGTATTTCATGCATATATAATTATTTACCTTTTTTTTTCTTTTTATAAAATACTATATGCCTTCACTTTAAATTTTTTTAACAAAATATCATAGAGGTTGGCAAGCCTTTTTGGTAAAGGGACAGCAAATATTTTAGCCACTGCAGGCCTTAGAGTCTCTGTTGTAACTACCCACCTCTGCCACTGTAGTGTGAGAGGAGTCAGAGACAACACATAATGAATGAGTGTGGCTGTGTTCTAATAAAACTTTATAGATGTGAACATTTGGATCAGATAGTCTTCATGCCATGAACTCTTCTTTTTTAATTTTCCTTAACCATTTAAAAATGGAAAAACTATTCTTAGCGTTAGGCAGTGCACTGCATTTGACCTGCCGGCCCTAGTTTACTGACCTTTGCTCTATATTATGCATTAGTGTTATGTCATGATTGCTTATGACTGCATTGTGCTTTATGGATAAGTTATAATTTAACTGAACTTGTATAGATTGTTCTAAATGTTTTGCTATTGTTATTTTTCCCCTGGGCAAGAGAATATGTAACAGGGAATTTAAAAAAATTCATGAAAAATGGAATTAAAAGATAAAAATAGAAGAAATACACTTCTGAACATCAGCTTCATTAACGTCTGGACACTTTTGTAAGTGATAACACCAGTCATTTAGTCCATCCTCAGTTCCTGGGAATTTAATCAGGTCAATGCAATCTTTTTTATATTAACTAAAGAGAAATGGGTACTCTTTAAAGATTCTTTAAGATTAAGAAACAAAAAGATGCCAGAAGCTGTCAATTCAGGACTGTAAGGTCAATCCCTAATGGATTCCCTTTGAAATGCTCTCACAAAATTGCCCTTGTTTGATGGAAGGAGTGAGCTGAGCAGGCGCCAAATTGCATCATTACAGAATTATGGAGCCACTGAGAGCACAACTCAGCCAGGCACAATTCAATCCCCAACAAAGGGTATATGCATTTTAATGTTGACTGGTATACTGCAATTGCCTTTTTAAAGATGGTGCCTGTTGACCCTGGCTACAGGGTCTGAGGATGCATATGCACCCACAGCCTTGCCAACCCAGTGTGTGTCCACACTTCTCAAGTTGTGTCAAGGAAAAACTATATATTTTGTTGTATCTTTTTTATTATAAGTGGAGTTGAGTATCTTTTCACCTGGAAACTTTTTTTTTTTTCATGTAGTTTCCTCTTGAGGCTTTGCTCTTTTTCTTTGATTTGTAGGAGCCTTTTTTACATTAAAAATTCATTCTATTGGGGGTTCATATAATTCTTTTTTTTTGTCTGAAGGGTTAGGGTGGGATGGGGTGGGTTTCTCTGCCTCTGGTTCATATAATTCTTATCACAATTCATACATCCATCCATTATGTTAAGCACATTTGTATATTTGTTGCCATCATCATTCTCAAAACATTTGCTTTGTACTTGAGCTCTTAATATCAGCTCTTCATTTTCTCCCTCCCTCCCCACCCCTCCCCCTTGAACCCTTCATAATTCATAAATTATTATTATTTTGTCATATAAACTTTTACATTTTAAAACTTGTGAGTTAATGTGACATTGAGTAGCAAGACTGAAAAAAAGTGGCCTTTGACTTTCCATATGCTGAATTATCTTTACACAATTGCATTCATCTATCTTTATTTTCTGTCCTTTGGGGGGGGTATCACATTTAAGAATGCTTCAAAATTATTTAAAAAATCACTGATAACAATAAAGTTCAATTACTTTGGCATTTCCTTTGTTTTTATTGGTGTGTAATATTATATTTTAAATGAGTTCTAGATTTAGTACCCAAAGTTATGGCTATCCAATTACATTATCTGTATCTATAGACTATATATTATCTATCATCTATTCAATATAGATTACCTGCCCCACTGTCATCAAGTTGACTCTGACTACTAGCAACCCTACAGAACAGAACAGAACTGTCCCCTTGAGTTACCAAGGCTGTAAAACTTTACATGGGCAGAAAGCCTCATCTTTCTCTCATGGAGCAGTTGGTGGTCTTGAACTGCTGATTTGGCATTTGAAATCCCAACTCATAACCCACTAGGCTACTAGGGCTGCTTTCAATATCTATTGCCATTTCATCTATTTATCCATTTTACATTTATTAATCAGCTACTGCTTCTAAGGTACCAAACCATATGTTAGTAAGGGATCCAAAGATAAAATTTTATTGTGAATTGGGTGACAATATACAGAACAGATCAGTTTTCCACTCCACAATAATCATACACATTTTATTCATATCATTGGTTGCCATTGCACGGAGTACAATATAATAGTGCTTATCCCAATTATTCTCTGTTTCCTGTTTCCATTCTTTCTTTCCTAAGTGTTCCTGCCTTTTGAACTTTGTCCTTGGGAGAATGATACCTTTTGGTTGTTTATTCTGAGAAATATGTAGCTAATGCTGTTGTTGACCCTACAGACCTCTCTAGTTTAGCCTGAAAATTGAATGGAAGGGGGTGATTTAACTTCCAACCCTGCTCCACTTCTTTTTTTTCCTTTTGCCTGAAGGAGGACTAAGGACTCAGTGATTTCTCAAGTCTCTATTCAACCAGTAAGCCTGGTCTCTCTCTCTCTCTCTAAGTGATTTTGAGGTTTTCTTTAATATCATTTTATTAGGAGCTCATACAACTCTTATCACAATCCATACATACATCAATTGTGTAAAATACATTTGTACTTTCATTGCCCTCATCATTCTCAAAACATTTGCTCTCTACCTAAGTCCCTAGCATCAGGTCCTCATTTTTTCCCCTTCCTCCCCTCTCCCCCTGCCCTCATGAACCCTTGATCATTTATAACTTATTATTTCGTCAAATCTTGTCCTGTTCAACGTCTCCCTTCACCTACTTTTCTGTTGTCTATCCCCCAGGGAGGAGGTTATATGTAGATCCTTTTAATTGGTTCCCCCTTTCCAACCCACCTTCCCTCCATCCTCCCAGTATCTCCAATCATACCACTGGACCTGAAGGGATCATCCACCCTGGATTCCCTGTTCCTACCTGTACCAGTGTATATCCTCTGGTCTAGCCAGATTTGTAAGGTAGAATTGGGATAATGATTGCGGGAGCGAGGGGGAGAAGCATTTAGGAACTAGAGGAAAGTTGTATGTTTCATAGTTGCTACATCTCACCCTGACTGGCTTGTCTCCTCCCTGAGACCCTTCTGTAAGGGGATGTCCAGTGGCCTACAAATGGACTTTGGGTGTCCATTCCGCACCCCCCCCCCATTCACAATGATATGATTTTCTGTTCTGATGATGCCTGATACCTGATCCCTTTGACACCTCATGATCATACAGGCTGGTGTGCTTCTTCCATGTGGGCTTTGTTGCTTCTGAACTAGGTGGCCACTTGTTTACCTTCAAGCCTTTAAGACCCCAGATGCTATATCTTTTGATAGCTGGGCACCATCAACTTTCTTCGCCACATTTGCTTATTTACCTGCTTTGTCTTCAGCGATGTGTCAGGAAGGTAAGCATCATAGAATGCCAATTTAATAGAACAAAGTATTCTTGCATTGAGGGAATACTTGAGTGGAGGCCCAATGCCCTTCTGCTACCTTAATACTAAACCTATAAATATATGCACATACATCTATTTACCTATCCTCATATATAAATATATTTACATATGTACATGCTTTTGTTTAGCCCTCTATAAATGTCCTTTGCCTCCTAACTCTTTCCTCTATTTCCTTTTACTTTCCTCTTGTCCCACTATCATGCTCAGTCTTCATTTGGGTTTCAGTAATTCCTCTTGGTTACATTACTCTTGATCACTCCCTACCAGGCCTCCTACACCCTCATCACCACCGATTTGGATCACCTGTTGTTCCTTTGTCCCTAGATTTGTTAATACATTGGGCAATTAGTTTTTTTTCTTTTTGGAAGCTAGCAGAGTATTGTAGATTTTAGAAATAAGGCCTTTGTCTGATGTGTCATTGCTAAAGATGTTTTCCCAGTCCGTGAACTCTCTTATTACTCTCTTGGTGAATTCTTTCGATGTACACAGGTGTTTTATCTTCAGTATATCCTATTTGTCAATTTGTGCCTCCTCTGTGTTTGTGTCCTTCCCTATTTCTGATAGCCTATGAATTCCCTGTACCAAAGTTCTCAAGTTGGTCCCAATTCCTTTATTGATGGCCCTAATAGTTTGGGGTTTGACTTCAAGATTTGTGATCCACCTTGAGTTTATTCTTGTACATGGAGTGAGATAAGGGTCTTGCTTCATTTTAGTGCAGGTAAATATCCATTTTTTTTCTAGCACTGCTTGTTAAAGAGGGCATCTACTTCCCATTTGATATTTTTTGGGTCCTTATCAAAGATCAGTTGTCTGTATGCTGATGATTTTATTTCTGGGTTTTCAGTTCTTTTCCATTCATCTGAGTATCTGTCATTGAACCAATACCATGCAGTTTTGAGAACTATGGCTGCATAGTATGTGCTAAAGTCAAGTAAAGCAAGCCCACCAACTTCTTCTTGAGGAGTTCTCTGCTAATTCTGGGTTTATTGCCTCTTCATATGAAGTTGGTAATCAGTTTTTCCATTTCTTTGAAGAAAAATGGAGGGTAATTGTATCAGGATTTCATTCAACTTATATAGTGCCTTTAGTAGTACTGACATCTTGACTATATTGAGTCTTCCAATCCACGAGCATGGGGTATTCTTCCATTTGTTGAGGTCACTCTTGGTTTCTTGTAAAAGTGTTCTGTAGTTTTCCCCATATTGATTTTTTGTTCTTTTGGTCAGATATACCCCTAGGTATTTCAATTTGGTTTTGGCTATTGTGAATGGTACCACCTTTTTTGATCTCCTCTTCTGTGATCTTATCTGATGTGTATAGCAGTCCGATGGACTTCTGTTTGTTGATCTTGTATCCTGCTACTCTGCCAAACTCCTCTATTGCTTCCAGTACTCATCTTGTGGAGCTTTTGGGATTTTCCATATGTAAAATCATATCATCTGCAAATAACGATAGTTTCACCTCTTCCTTCCCCAGACAAATACCTTTGATGTCTTTTCTTTGCCTTATGCTGTTAGCTAAAACCTCCAGCATGATATTAAATAGGAGTGGGGACAAGGGCATCCTTGTCTGGTCCCCTTTTTCAGTGGGATTGTGTTAGTCTTTTCCCCATTGACTACCACGTTGGCTGTTGGTTTTTCATATATAGCTCGTATTATCTTGAGGAATTTTCCTCCCATTCCTATCTTCTCCAGTGTCTTAAACAGGAATTGGTGTTGGATGTTATTGAATGCTTTTTCTGCATCTATCAATATTATCATGTGGTTCTTACAGTTTTTCATGTCAATGTGGCGAATGATATTAATGGTCTTTCGTATGTTGAACCATCCCTGCATCCCTGGTATGAATCCCACTTGGTCATAGTGAATTATTTGTTTTATATACTTTTGTATTCTATTGGCCAATATTTTGTTAAGGATTTTTGCATCGATGTTCATTAGGGATATTGGTCTGTAGTTCTCGATTCTTGTGGGATCCTTGCCCGGTTTTGGTATCAGAGTTATACTAGCTTCATAGAAGGAGTTTGCCGTCTTTTTCTATGTTGTGGAAGAGTTTGTGTAGGATTGGTGTTAGTTCTTCCCTAAATGCTTGGTAGAATTCTCCAGTGAAGCCATCTGGTCCAGGGGATTTTTTGGTTGGTAATCTCTTGATAACCTTGTCTATTTCTTCTATTGCTATGGGTCTGTTGAGATTCTTGACATCCTTTGGGGACAGTCTAGGGAGGGATTGTTTTTCCAAGAATTTGTCCATATCTTCCGAGTTGTTGAATTCATTGGAGTACAGTCCCTCTTAGTATTGTGCAATTATCCTTTAGATTTCACTAGGGTCTGTTGTTATGTCCCTTCTTTCATCCCTTATTCTTGCTATTGAATTTGTTCCCTCCTTTCTTTGGTTAAGTTAGCCAGCGTTCTGTTGATTCTGTTTATCCTTTCAAAGAACCAACTTTTAGCAGCATTAATTTTTCCCATAGTTTTCTTATTTTCCCTCTCCTGAATCTCAGCCCTGATTTTTATGATTTCTTTTCTTTTGTTGCTAGGATTGTCCGGCTGACTCTGCTCTAGTTGTTGTAAATTTTGTGCTAGCATATCAGTCATGAGTCTCTCTTCCTTTCTTAGGTGTGCACGTATTGCTATGAATCTTCCTCTGATTACTGTCTTTGTTGTGCCCCATAAGTTTTGGTACGTCATGTTCTCATTCTCGTTTCTAGAAATTTCCTAATTTCATCTCTGATCTGTGCCAGTACACACTCCTTTTGCAGTAGAGAGTTATTCATCCTCCAATTGTTTGCTCGTGCTTTCTTCGTCTTCTTTTTGTTGGTTTCCAGCCTTATGGCACCGTGCTCAAAGAGAGAGGTCTGTATGATATCAATGTGCTTAAATTTATGTATGTTCGCCTTATGCGCCAACATGTGGTCTATCTAAGAATATGTGCCACTTGGGATGGAAAATAATGTTAATTTTTTTTGTATTTGGATTAAAAGTTCTGTAAATATCAGGTCAAATTGTCTAATTGTAGTGTTTAGATCTCTAGCTTCCCTTGTTGAGTTTCTTTCCCAGTGATCTATCTTTTTCAGAGAGCGGTGTGTTGAAGTCACCCACTATAATTGTGGAGGCTATGATTTCTTTTTTCATCTTTTGGAATGTTTGGTTGACGTATTCAGCAGGTCTCTCATTCGGGGAATATATGTTTACAATGCTTAGTGGCCCTTTGTTTACCATTCCCTTGAGCATTATATAGTGTCCCTCCTTATCTCTTTTTATGGTTTGCACTTTGAGGTCAATTCTATCTGAGATTAGGATTGCAACCCATGCTTTTTTTGAATTGCTGTTTGCTTCATATGCCTTTCTCCAGCCTTTGATTCTCAGCCTATTTTTTGTCTATAGCCTTGAGATGTGTCTCCTGTAGGCAGCAGATTGATGGGTTGTGTTTTCTAAGCCAGTCTGCTAGTATCAGTGCCTGAGTTCAGGCCAGTGATATTCAGGGTTATTATCTCCATCTTCAGACTCTGTGATGTCATCTTATACATTTTGTGTTTGGTGTTTTCCTACCTTCCTTTCTCATTAGTGTGTTGTGCATGTGTGTGTGTATCATTCTTGACTTCGTTCCATCCTTAAGCCAATGCTATCTTGGTGTCTGTGTTCTCTTTGCTGCCTTCTGGGTGAGTTTGTTCTATGTGGTGAACTCTTATTTATGCTTGGTGAGTGTTGTTCTTCTGCCCATACTGGGTTGGCAAGGATCTTTTGTAGGGCTGGGTTTCTTCTAAAGTATGCTTTGAGTTTTTCCTTGTCTGGGGAGACTCTTACTTCTCCATCTATCTTGATCCGCAATTTGTCTGGGCAGAGTATTCTTGGGTTTGCGTTGTTTTCCTTCAATTTTTGGAATATTTTACTCCACTCTCTCCTGTTCTTCATAGTTTCTGCTGATAGGTCTGAGCATATTCTTATTTGGGAAACTTTATATTTGATTGTTTGTTTTTAACCTAGCTGCTTTCATGATTTTCTCCTTTTCCTCAAAGTTGGATAGTTTAACTATTATGTACTTGGTGACTTCTTGGAATTCAGTCTAGCTGGTGTTCCTTCAGCCTCCTGAATTGTTGCCTGGTTTTCATTCCTTAAGCTGGGGACGTTTTCCCCCAAGAATTCTCTCACTATTGTTGCAGATGATTTCTTTGTTGTGTCTTCCTCCGGTAGGCCAATGATTCTAATGTTGTTCCTCTTCATAGCATCAGTCATAGCTTAGGTTTTCTTCAGCTTCTCTGATGATCTTATTAGATTTTTTGTTCACATTTGTTAAAGTCTTCTTGGCTGTCCTCCAAGTCACTGGTGAAGTTCTCTGCTTCCTACAGTTGATTCTTGAGGTCCATGTGTCTGCTACTGGTTTTTGTTATCTCCTCCCCAAGCGCTTGTATTTCCCTTTGGTGTATGGACTTTATTTCCTCCATCATTTCATTCTTTTTATGTATTGTTTCCTTCGAATCCTATATGATTCCTAACAACATTCTGAAAATTTCTTTCTGTGACAGCTCAGTGTCTGCTTCTTCTATGCATGTGGTTATGTTCAGGACATCATCTACATCGCCTTTTGTTTTTCCTTTTTTTTTCATTGAGATCGTTGGGGCTGATGGCAGTTTGCGTTGCATTGTTTTAAATGAGCCAGGTGCCATTTTCCAGAGAGTCAAAGAGCATTGGCTTTCTCCGGGAGACTTGTAGGAATGCTTCTTCGAACTGCCTACAGCTAATTTCACTATGGAATTGACCTACCACATTTTCCTCCTGTGGCTTCCCTCTCAGGGGAGTGCCCCAGAAAGCTGGTGGGTTGCCTGCTTTGGTGTTGCAGAGGTTGGCAGAGGTTCCTGCAGCAGCTTGGAACATTGATGAGTGTTTGCCTAGCTGTGTAGGCCTTGAGAGGCACAAAGGTAGATAGGAGGAAGTTACCTCAGTCATATAGGACAACAGAGGAAAAATAAGAGCTCCCCCCAGCACACAGGCAGGAATGATCAGGTAAGAAGTTGGGGGGACTATCCCCTAGTGGAGGTTGGCAGGGATTTCCCCAGCCTAGGGCTAGATGCACAGGAGGGAGCTCACCTAGCTGGGTGTGTTGCAGGAGTAAATGCCCTAGGCTAAGGGAAGTGGTCTGGAGGTTGCCAGTGGAGTGTGAGAGAACAGGAAAGAGACAAAGAGGAGAAAAAACCCTGCTGAAACTGTGGGGGATAGAGAGAAGAGAGGGAAACAAAAGTAACAATGTAGCTGAACCCTGATCCCTGTCCATGGGGCTGCAAGGGTTTAGTCCCTGCCCCGAGGCAGGCTATGGCAAATTATGGCTGTGTTGAGATTAAGCCCCTTCACGGGCTCCAAATTGTCCCTGCTCCGGCTGAGGAAGTGGTGGGGCAAAGATCAAGCCCTAGGTGGCCTCCACTGTGGTACGCCCAAAGCCCCCAGCCCCTCAAAACCTTGTGGGTCTGTGCCTACTTATCTTTATGATGCTCTTCCTGCATTCCAGCAGTGTTGAATTTCCCTCTAAGCAACTCTCCTGGGCTGATTTCTGCGGATTCCCTCTGGTATGTGTTACTCAGTCAGCATCTTCCGGGAAGTCCATGATTTTGAGTTTTGTTCCACATTTTTCTCCCATTTTATCAGGTCCTCCTAACGGGATCCCTTTCAGAGCAGAGAGTAATGGTAGCCTGGCACCATTCCATTATCCTTGTCTCAGGGTTGAGGAAGCCCATTAGTTGAGTAGACTAATTGTTTCCATAGGCACTTGCTTTTCTTTACTAAAAAGAATAATTATTATTTTTACTTAAAGCAGAATTCCCTAGCTATTGCTCTTGTACATTTATTCCTACTTATTTTCATTCATTTATTGATTTTAACTCTTCCATTCTCAAAAGAAGGTGAAATCCCTTCATTAACAACTCATCCAGCCTATCCAACTTAACACCATAGCCAAAAGTTACGTGATTTTTTGGCACCAAGGATATCAGCTCAAAACTACACATAGAATTAGGTCCTCAGAAAATGCTGCTGGAAAGTAAATTAATAGGAAAATATGTTTGTTTAGTTTTCTTTAAAGTGTACCCTAACTGATATCACCTAGTTAATGGTGTCATTAATTTAGTCATTGAAAGTATTTGATGGCTAGTCTATAATTAGTTGCTGTGACAATCCAGGTAGCTTATTTCTGGATGGTTTGTGTTCTGGGTTAGGGAGGAATTTAGTAGCTCACCAGTAGAATTAAGGATTATGCCTAAGACTCTCCTCTGTGGGAGACTGGAATTGATTCCTTGCCAATGCCCCTTGTGTGCAGTCCCCAGCTGTCTGTCAGTGAAGGCTTGCATGTGGCTTCATGGAGAATATGTTTCAACAGAGCTTTATATTCAGTAGAAGCCCTGGTAGCACAGTGGTTACTACTTAGGCTCAATCCGCAAGGTCGGCAGTTTGAAGCCACCAGCATCTTCTCTGGGGAAAGACTGGGCTTTCTATTCAAGTAGAGTTACCATCTTGGGAACTCACAGGGGTGCTTCTATCCTGACTTATAGAGTCACTGTGAGTTGGCCATCATTTGAGTTTGGTTGCTTGTGGTCCTGTTTGGATTAGGATAGACTGGGAAGAAAGGCCTGGAGATCTGCTTATGAACAGCAGCCAATCAAAATCCTTTGGCTCAGGATGGCCTAAGCTGCATCCCATTGTTTTGTTCCTCTGTGTATTGGGCCACTCTGATTTGCAGCTAACTTGATGGCAGTCAACGACAACTAATACAAGTCATGGAAGGTATTTGTAGCTATTTTTTCTCTTGTCAGAGTACTGGGCAGGGCTCCTCTCTGAAGTTATTCAGGGACTCGGGGTGTTGGAGGCTTAGCCAGCTTTACCATGTAGTCATCTCTGTCTCAGTCAGCTAGATGGAGAAAGGACAGGGAGGATTGCATGCAGGTAGTTTGGTGGGGGGTCGGATCTGAAAGTGGCACCTCGTAGAACTCAGCTGTACCTGGGTGCAAGGCAGGTGGGGGAATGCAGTCCAGCTCTCTGCTGGAGAACATGGCTTCTGATGATCAACTAGTAGTCCCTGCCACAGTCGGTCAAAAAGCAACTATTTTTAAAATATGCCCCATGAACACAATTTCACCACTTGAATGTGGAGATTCAATCCTTGGGTTGAGATGCTCGCCTATGATTTTGTTATGGCAATAAGATTAGTGGTATCTCTGTTTCTATTTAATGGAAAGCGAGTGAAATAACAGATTTGACAAGGGTGAAGGCTGGAGAAAGGGATAACCCGGAGAGAAGTTACATACCAATTACTTCCCTTCTCCTCCTTCCTATGTGAGGCTCTCAAGGAGTCTCCTTGGACACCCAATATCTGCTGTTTGGGGCACCATGGTATGTAAACATAGTGGGCTATTGATTAATTGTTGTTGTTAGAGGAAGGGGAGTAACCCAATATTGAGCGTGATGTTTTGGTTTTCAGGAAGCCTTGGAATGGGCCATGAAGAACCATTTGTGGGGCCACGCCTTTTTCCTGTCCAGCAAGATGGACCCACGGACCTATAGCTGGGTCATGAGTAGGTGAGTCAAGGCCTATGGAGCAGAGAGTTCTTCCCAGCAAAGGCGAGGGCAAGGAGGAAAGGAAGTAGCATACTGGAGCGCCACTTTCTCAGGGTCTGCCCAGTTCCTCTTCTCTGAGAACAGTAGTCTTTCTCCTCTCTGGACTCTTAGATACCCCACCCCCCCTCCTCAATACATTTCTTTCTACCTGCTAAGTTGACCCAAACATTTTCTTAATACTTTTCAGAGTTGAAAAAATTTAAACCAGTCTGCACATTGATGTAGCTGTCTCTTTCTGAGTACCTCATTCTGTCAGGGAGAGAAGAGGTGGTCTCTTAAGCAGAATCAACAGAGCGCCTTAGGATGGCGGGTTTTGGTTGCAATCGCCTGACCCTTAGTCTGGCCGGGTGACTCTGGATCCCAAGAAAAAGGTAGGAATGTGGGGTACTAGGACACTGGACTGTTTTAGAAGCTTCTAGGACCTGTAATGAAATCGAAGCATCTTCATCTAGGTCAGTGGGAGATGCTGAGACCGAGTGGTGTCTTGAGTTCTATATCATGGAGTGAAGATGATAGGAGAAGGTAGAAGAGAGTCAAGCTCACAGATGCTGAGGGCACTGACGACACGTTTCTTGAATAAGGCTTTCCGCTCCAACTAGCCTTGGCCATAAATCCTATTGGACAAACAGTTAATTACAAAGAAAGATGCCTTCACTTGACATTGTCTGTGGGTTTAATGGAGAGTGTCCTACCCAGAAGCCTGTTCTTCACGGTGGCTGGCCGCTGTTGGATGTCTGCCTCACAGGAACCGGCCGTCTTCGGCAGGACTAGCAAGCACTGAGGGCGCTTCCTGTGCTCAGAGGTGCTCTGGAGTCTTATGATAAGAGCTCTGAGCTCCCAAGGCGATGGTGCTATTAAATAAAAGATGGTGCTCTGAGGGATGACTTTCCTTTGGGTCTTGGAAATGAACATCCCACAAGCCCACAGTGTAGCATACATCTCTACTACAGATTGTAGCCTTGGGCCATTGATTTTTTTGATGGGGCCCAGTGAATTGTGAAACACATCTCTTACTGAGTATACTTAAATCTCAAATCAGCTGTAGAGCTTATTATATCCTTGTTAAGCATCTCCCACGGCTTGTCATCAGCAGGATCATTTCTGGTCCCTGTTCCACGCCTCCTTGGGTATGGGAAATGGCTACTCAGTGCTTGTGAATAAAAGCACCCCACACCCAGACCTGGGAGGAGCCAGAAAAATGACACTGAGAGCTTTGCTTAGACAGGATGGAGGGAGGACAACAGAAAAGTGGGTGAAGGGAGATGTCGGACAGTGTGAAATATGGCACAATTATAATAATTTATAAATTGTCAACGGTTCATGAGGGAGGGGGCACTGGGGAGGGAGGGGAAAAATGAGGAGCCAATACCTAGGGCTCAAGTAGAAAGCAAATGTTTTGAGAATGATGATGGCAACAAATGTATTGTGCTTGACACAATGGATGGGTGTATGGATTGTGTTAAGAGTTGTACTAGCCCCCAATAAAATGATTTAACAAAAATAGAAGGAGGGAGGGAGGCGGTGGGGTAGACGGAGTGAGGAGGCTGGGAAACCTCTGGGGGAAGGTCTACCACGAAGAGCTTCCAGGACAACATAGGGATCTCCAGGTGCCTTCCAATGATGGGGAGTTACCACGGCCATGGAAGAAGGCTACAGGGAATTCAGGGCCAAAGTCCCTGGAATGTCCCTGTGCATGAGATCTTGGCTGTGTGGTGGAATGAAGATCTCGCCAATCCTGAGCAAACGGTGGATGTCGCAAAGACACAGCAACGCGTGCTCCGAACGCAGCTGCTGCCGTCCTCTGGGAAGGCGTCAGGCCTAGGCTTTTCACAGAAAGCGGGAGGAGGTTCTTGGCACAGTCCACGCTCACGGCCGCCTCTCTCCACAGCTTCACCAGCACCCTGGCGCTCAACGACCCGCTGCAGACCCTCTTCCAGCTCATGTCGGGAAGGATCCCACAAGCAGCCACGGTACTTGTTTTAACTTTCCTCGTCCTGCCGTCGCAGAAATAGCTCGAGGTGACTTTAAGAAAGAAGGTGATTTTCTCACCGGCTAGGAGGCTAAAGGTCTGCATTCTAAGTAAAGGCTTTCTCTCGGTTGGCTCTGGGGCCGGTTCTTATGTGTTCGAGCACGGTAGGACTAACTGAGACCTGGCTGGCCTAGTGGTTACACCTTGGGCTGTGATTCTTGAGGTCAGCAATTCAAATCCCACCGCTGTTCCCAGGGAGAGCTGTGGGCCCTTCTACTCCTGTGACGAGTTACAGGCCCTGAAACCCACTGGCAGTTCCACTCAGCCTGATTTGGCCTCTGTGGGGCAGCATGGACTTGATGGGGGCGAGTTTGCTTTTTGGCTTGCATTTATCAGAGCCTGGTGACACAATGGTTAAAGGTTGGGCTGCCAACCATAGGTCTGCGGTCTGAACGCAGCAGCTGCTCTGCGGGAGAAACGATTGGCCTTGGGTGCCACTGAGAGCTCAGCCCAGGGAACCCGAGGGTGGGCCTTCAGGGTGGCTATGAGCCAGAATCGCCTGCTCTACAGCAGGTTTGGATTTGGGTTTGGTGCTAGGCTTCTTAGAATTTTGTCCTAGGCCCCAGTGTCTCCCAGGTGTCTCTGTGTTGGGCCCCAGACCCCGCACCCCAACCCCCGCCCGGCCTCCAGCGAAGTGAGAGGGGCGCCCTGCCTGGAGTCACGCCCACCCCACCTCCTGAGCACCCCTCTGCTCAGTCTCTAGTGTTGGGGGGCAGGCCTCGCTGCAAATATGAGGTGTGGGTTTCAGCCAACACGCAGTTTTAATGAAAACAAACATCACACTTTTGCTTTTTCCTTGTACTTGCTTGTGAATAATTTCAAGAAACGAGGGAAGAAGAGAATGGAAGGTAGCTTTAAATGCCTCAATCCCACCAACCATTTATGGGGCACCCAGAGTGCGCCTTTCAGCGGGAGGCCTGTGCCCTGCAATGAAATGACCTGCCACCGTGGCCTGCGGAAGGCTGGCGACCATGGACTCTCACGGCAAAAGTAGAGTTAGCTAAATTTCCCTTCACATAGGCAAGGAAACTGAGGCACCAGAGGTGATGTGCCAATACCCTGTTTGACCTTAGGGTTTGGGACATTCCTGTTGTGGGCGGCTCTCTCCTGGGCTCTGACTCTGCGAGCCAGCACCAGCGGGATGAAGCATCGCAGGTCCCCCGCCATGTTCCCCTTGTGGGCACGCTGAAGTCCATTGCTGCGGCCACCACGTCCTTGGAGTTTCCTTCCACCTAAGGCGTTCATCCTCATGACTCTGTCTGACCGCATTCCGCTGGGATCCGTCAGGTCTTCCCCGGCTCCTTGTCCAAAGCAGACTGCCAAGCCTTTGTTGGTCTCGCCTTCCTCTGAAGGGCTGCTGAAACCTGTCCTTCATGGGCGGCCTGGCTGC
Organism: Tenrec ecaudatus; assembly: GCF_050624435.1. Classification (NCBI taxonomy): domain Eukaryota; kingdom Metazoa; phylum Chordata; class Mammalia; order Afrosoricida; family Tenrecidae; genus Tenrec; species Tenrec ecaudatus. The sequence goes on along the minus strand of NC_134530.1, from coordinate 191,347,086 downwards.
CTCATAGGAACGCCCTAGTAAAGAGGCTGAATTTTAATGACTTGGACTATATGGTGTAGCCAAACCCCCAAAACAAACAACTCCCGCCCAAAAAACAACCCCCAAACCAAAAACCAAAACCCAGCAACCGTGGCAGCTGGAATGACACAAAACCCAGAGCAAAGCCACTGCCCTCACCTTGATGCCAATTCACACTGCTGTCTCATAGGCAGAGTTTCTACGGCTTAAAAATGGAACTTTTCATTGTTCAGTTAGATCAGCGGTTCTCAACCTGTGGGTCACGACCTTTGTGGTTTGAACAACCCTTTCACAGGGGCTGTCTGATTCATAACAGTAGCAAAATTACAGTTATGAAGGAGCTATGAAAATAATGTTATGGTTGGGCGCCACCACATGAGGAACTGTCTGAAAGGGTCGTGGCATTAGGAAGGTGGAGATCCGCTGAGTTCGATGACACCCTTCAGGGTGAAGGCGTGCAGCACACATGGCTCACCATCCCACAGTTCACAGACAGGTTGGTTTCAGGCCTTGACAACAACCCCCAAACTAGATCAGCACTCTTGCACTTCCTTCTGTGACCACTGTTTCCCTTTTCAGTCTCTTTCTGCCTTCAAAGCTTTCTCCCCCGGGGAGCCACCCTGTCGGTCTCCTATGGTGGATGGTGACACAGGACTATCGTTCACCCCATAGGCTAGTCTGCTGATTGGCTGAACGTTGAGTCATGGAGGGGAGTTCCGTTCAAGGCTTGAATGGTGCCCAAGGGCCATGGTTTGGGGATTTCACTAGTCCTGATTAGATCAGTCAACCTGGTATTTCTGATGGTTTTGAATTTTGTTCCACACTTTCCTCCCACACTAGCCACGACCTTCTTGGGCAACCCCTTTCAGAGGCCTTGGTTGTGGTAGTAGGGCGCTGTCTAGTTCTTCTGATCTCAGGGTCAGGGGACGGAGGTTCACGTGGTCCTTTAGATCTTTGGAGTAATTCTGCATGCCTTTGATATTCTTCATTAATTTTTGCTTACTCCAAAAGTAAGGATATACATTGCTATGCACAAACTTTTATTTATTTTTTTATAAATCATTTCATTGGGGGTTCTGACAGCTCTTATAATAATCCAGGCATCCATGTGTCAAGCACATTTGTACTTATGTTGTCACCATCCTTTCCAAAGCTTTTTCTTTCTACTTGAGCCCTTGGTATCAGCTCCTCATTTTTCCCTCCCTCCCCCACCCCTCCACCCTCATGAACCTTTGATAAATTATGAATTATTATTCTTTTTACATCTTACACGTTCATGGAATCACTTCACCCATGTTTCTGTTGTTTGTCACCCTAGGGGGAGGAAGGGCGGTGGGGGTTATACCCTGATCATCACAATCAGTTCTTCCTTTCTCCCCCCACCTCCCCCCTGCCCTTATGGTATCGCTACTCTCATCAGTGGTCCTCAGGTGTTTATCTGGGTTGCAGTCCACATGCGGAGAGCTCTTATCTGTACCAGTGTGCATGCTCTGGTCTAGCCAGATTTGGAAGGTAGAAATGGGTCATGGTAGTGGGGGTGGTGGGGAAGCATTAAAGAACTAGAGAAATGTTGTATATTTTGTCAGTATTGTACTGCATCCTGGCTGGCTTATCCCTTCTTTGTGACCCTTCTGTGAGGGGATGTCCAATTGTCTACAGATGGGTTTTGGGTCTTCCCTCTGCCCTCCCCCCCTCATTCACATCAATATGATTGTTTGTTTTTGTATCTTCTGATGCCTAATACCTGATCCTGTTGACACCTCGTGATCACACAGGCTGTGTGCTTCTTCCATGTGGACTTTGTTGCTTCCCAGCTAGATGGCTGCTTGTTTAACTTCAAGCCTATAAGACCTCAGATGCTATCCCTTTTAATTGCCAGGCACCCTCAGCTTTCTTCACTATATTTGTTTATGCACTCATTTTGTCTTTAGTGATCGTGTCTGGAAGGTGATTACCACAGAATGCCAGGTTATTAGAACAAAGTGTTCTTGTGTTGAGGGTAGACTTGAGTAGAGGCCCAATATCCATCTGCTACCTTAATACTTAACACATAAATATAGGTACACAGATCCATGTCCCTATCGGTATATATAGATATATTTATATATGTACGTGCCTTTACTTAGTCCTCTATAAATGTTCTCGGCCTCCTAGTTCTTTCCTCTATTTCCTTTTACTTTCCTTTTGTCCCACCATCACGTTTGACCTTCATTCAGCTTGTAGTAATTCCTCTCGGCTACATGCCCACAATCTTCTAAGATCCCAGCTGCCACTCACCAAAATAGGATGTAGGACACTGTCTTTATGGACTGTGTTTGCCAGTTGAACTTGATGTCCCCTGAGACTGTGGTCCTGAGACCCAGGACCAGTGACTCCCTCCCTCAGGGTGCTTGGTTATGGAGAAGAAGTTTTCATAATTCTGCCTTCTGTATGTTCTGTTATGTTCCTGGATGTATTTGCAGCATATAAAAATAAATACATAGAAATACCATATATATGCATGGGTGTAGTCCCACTGTCCTTCTAACACCTGTTCAAGGCTGTGCATCTTTATAGAAGCAGGCTGCTACAACTTTCTCCTGTGGAGTTGCTGGTGGGTTTGAACTGCTGCCCTTTTGGTCACAGCTGAGTTCTTAACCATTACGCCATCAAGCCATCAAGGCTTCTGGAATAACACAGGCACAGGTTTAGCCACAGGTTTAATCTAGACCCTGGTCTTAATTGCTGAACAAACATGACTTGTTAATTTCATGGAGACTCAGTTTTTTAATCTTTGTAGGAATACTGATACTAGCCAATAAAGATGCTGTGAAACTTCACAGGCAAAAGAATATAGGAACATACTTAACCACCATGTGTGGCTCATGGACATCCCTTGAAGAATGTTTGCCCTATTTCCCACTCCCCCTTTCCATCTGCTTTACAGTAATAAAAAAAATCATTTGGAAGAAGGCAGAAGCAACTTCCAATTCTCTCTTCCTTAGCAAGCGTGTCTCTTCTTGTGGCATACATATTAGAACGGGGACAATAATGGTACTGAGAACACGTAGCTCTTGGTTGGAGACATGTGTATCAGGGCATATATTTTATGGACAGCCCGCTGACAATGAGAACTTCTTTCATTATTGTAATTTATCATCACCGTCCTTTCCACCCACCTGCATGACCCTGGCACACAAAGCAAAGGTGAATAATGAGTTGGATAAACATCATTCATTCCCTAGAATTATCAAGACCACATTCTTGTCAATAGTTTTGACCTCAAAATTGAGCAATTCCGGTCGCTTGCTCACTCTGTAACATAAGTGGTACAACCACCAGGACCAAGGGCTATGTAGGACACTCCATCTGCTCGCAAATCAGCCCTTCCCTCTGCTGGGCTTCCCGTGCATTGTGTTAGGTGCTTCATGGAATTCTCTCATCTTACTCATCTACACTCACCCTGCAAGTCAGAAACTCTTCTCCATTTTAGAGACGAGGAAAGAGAAGTTCAAAGACATTAAGAAATGCACTCAGGTTCACACAGGACTCAGGAGTCAAATTTCTGTCTAACAAAAGGGCCTATACAGAGGCCTGGTGATGTAGGGGGTACAGGTTTGGCTTCTAGGTCAGCAGTTCGAAACCACCAGCCACTCCCCAGGAGACCGTTGAGGCTTTCTACTTGTAAAAAGTTATCATCTTAACAACCCACAGGGTTCTATAGGGTCTGTCTGAGTCGGAATCGATTGGATGGCAGCGAGCTGAAAGGGCCTATGTTGTGTGTGTGACATTATGCTGTTTCTTTTTGACTTTGTCTGCCCTGAAATTTCTCTTCCTTCAGGAGGACATCCCAGAGCCAGATTGTAGGGAAAGCTCCGTTAGTCTAGGACAGGTGTCCATTTTCTCTGCTCTGTACTCTGCTGCCATCTGGTGGACTTCTGCTGTCCCTGCAGTGCCGTGAGAGGGATGTGGCTTAGCCCTGGGCTAGGAGTGGTGCACAGACAGCTTTGTACTTTGAGATAGATGTTGCAATGTTCTGCTTGATGATGAATGTGACGCCATTCTTCTTGTGCCTGGAAGAGTATGCCATGTGATCACCTGCTTCAAAATGATCACCACCAGTCCATGCAGCTCCATCTTGAGGTGTACCATCTCATTGTTCATAACTTTCAATTTTCCTGCATTCACACTTCAGACATTCCACATTCCTAGTATGAAAAGATATTTGCAGCTGTTCTTTTAAAAAAAAATTCACACATACAAGGAAATCTGCTCACTACAGATATTATTAAACTTTGTGAAGAAATTGTAGAATTCTTCAAACCTTTTTAGTCTGAAATGGATCCAACAAGCCATCGAGGTACGCTGATCAATCCTGGTGATTGGAATGCAAAAGTTGGGGACAGAGTGGAAGGAATAGAAGTTGGAAAATGTGGCTTTGGTGATAGAAATAAAGCTGCAGATTGCATAATAGAACTTTGCAAGACCAACGACTTCATTGCAAGCTCCTTTTTTTCAACAGCAAAATTGGTGACTGTACACATGGACCTTGCCAGATGGAATACTCAGGGATCAAGCTGGCTGCATCTGTGGGATGGGATGATGGAGAAGCTCAATATCAGCAGCCAAAATAGGCCAGTGGCTGACTGTGGAACCAACAGTTGCTCTGGTGGGGTAGTGATGACACGTTGGGCTGCTAACCAGAAGGTCAGCAGTTTGAAACCACCAGCTGCTTCTTGGGAGAAAGACACACTTCTCTCATAAAGGTCTACCATGGAATCCAGGACAGATAACCCCCTCAGGAACAATAATGGGTGTTGCGATATCATGAGGGTAGGTGTGTGGGGTGGGGGGAAAGAGGTGAAGGGGAGGACTGATTGCAATGATCAATGTATAACACACACACACCCTCCCAAATCCAGGGAGATGAACAACAGAAACACAGGTGAAGGAAGACAGTGGACGGTGTAAGCAATGAAAACAATAATAAAAAATGTCTGTTCAGCTCTGTTACTTCATCCTTTTAAAGGGCAGCTCAAGAAGACACAGTCAACTATGATAGTAAAATGTGCAAAGACCTGGGGTTTGAAAGCCGAAAGGAAGAACCTGCTGAGCACATCTCAAGTTTAAAGAAGTCAAGAAAAGTTTCCAGCCTCAGGTTGCAATATTGAAGGATTCTGTGGGGGAAAATATTGAACCACACAGGAAGTAGTGAATGAAGATGAAGGAATAAATAGAGCCACCATACCAAAAAAAAAACTGATCGGTGTCAGTCGTTTCAAGATGCCGCATGTGATCAGGAACCAACACTCTTTCAAGAACAAGTCCAAGCTACACTGAAGGCACGATCAGAGCACAAGGCTCCAGGAATTGATAAAGTACCAGCTGAAATGTTTCAATAAGCTGCTGAAGCACTGGAAGCCCTCTCTTGTCTAAAACAAGACATTTGGAAGACAGTTACCTTAACTAACTGTGCCCATTCCAAAGAAAAGAGATTCCACAAAAGAATGTGGAAAATATCCATCAATGTCATTAATGTCACAGGCAAGTAAAATGTGGACAAAGACCCTTCAAACAGGCAGCAGAATACTGACAGGAAACTGCTGGAAAGTCCAGCAGACCCAGAGGAGGGTGCGGCTGAGGGATATCAGTGTGGAGGAGATGGTTCTTGGCTCAAAGCAGAAAAGGCCAGAAAGATGTCTCCCTGTATTTTATTGCCCATGCAAATGCATTTGACTGTGTGCATCACAACAAATTGTGGATGACATTGAGAAGACTGGGAGTTTCAGAATACTGCGTTGTGCTCATGAGGAGTCTGTGCATGAACCCAAAGCAGTCACACATAAAGAACAAGGGGCTACGGTGTGGCTTAAAATGAAGAAAAGTGTGTGTCAGGGCTGCACCATCGTCATTCAACTTGAATGCTGAGCAAATGCTCTGAGGGGATGGAGTCTACGTAGAAGACTGCTGCATGGGGCCTGCGGGCAGGCTTATCTGCAGACGACACACTCTCCCACTGAAATGCAGGAGAACTTGAGGACTTGCCAAGGAAGACCCAGGGCTGCAGCCTTCCATGCAGAGCACAAGCATTCAATACAAAGAACAATGACATCTTCACAAGTAGACCCAAAGCAATCATGCCAGACGGAGACGCGAGGGAGGCAGTCAGGGATTCATCTTGCTTGGATCCGCAATTAATGCTCATGGGAGCAGTTGTCAAGAAATCACACCAAGTATTGCACTGCTGCCCAAGACATCTTTAAAGTATCCTAGAGCCAGGATGTTATTTTGAGGACTAAACTGCACCTGACCCAAACAATGGTACTTTTAATTCCTCATGTGTCTAAAAAAGGAAGACCAAAGCAGAACCGATGCATTTGAATGACAGAATTGCAGTGTTGGAGAAGGATATTGAAGTATCACGGAGGGCAAAGAACAGACATCCGTCCTGAAGGAAGGACAGCCAGAATGCTCCTGAGAAGCTAAGATGGCCAGGCGTTGTCTCACCTAACTTGGACATGTGATCCACAGAGCAGAGTCTCTAGAAAAGGACATGGTGCTTGGTAACATGGAAGGTCAACGTAAAACAGGAAGAGGAACTGACGCCACATAGCAACATGTGTGTGTTGGGAGGGGTGGTGGTGCATGCCAGGCCAGGCACTGTTTGGTCTGTGCTACATGGAGTTGGGGTGAGTGGGAATTGACTCTATGGCCCCTAACAACAATCACGAGAGGGGGATGTGAATAGGGATTGAGCCTTGCCTGGACCACTGGGCATGGTTTCCTCGTCCCGAAAGTGGAGCTAGGAAGTAGGCTCAGTGTAAAGATGAATTAAAGTTAACATATGTGAGTGGGCTTTGTAGCTGAAGCACATTAGCAATTTGGAAAGGCATTCAGGAGCTCAGCGCTGCCTTGGCATCTGTGACAGGGTAACTAACACACACAACCTCGTCTACTCATGAGTCAAGGATGCTTTTCATCTTCCTTTCCCTCCCGAAACACCTTTTGGCGGGGGTATTGAGAAGAGATTGGAAAATTAGTAAGTGATGAATAACCCTCCCCCCCCAAATAACAAAGCAAAACATGCTGCCATCATATTGATTCCAACTCATCGCAAACCGATATAGGGCCTCTGAGGCTGCACATCTTTATGGGAGCGGACAGCCTCAGCTCCCTCTGTAGGAGCTGCTGGTGGGTTTGATTGTTTGCTTAGTGGCTCAACACTTAACCCACAGTGCCACTAGAGCTTCTTAAATGAGCAGTAATGTAATTTTATTTATCTATCTTCCTAAACGTATCTATCAGTCATCTGCTATTTGGTCAGTCAGTCTGTCTGTCAGTGGGTTGTTTGGTCTGTCTTTCAGTCTGCCCACCTCTCTGCAACCCCACCCCCTGCCTTCCTTCAGGGGCTTTACGTTTTAAAAGGGAACTCTAAATCAGGGAAGGGCGGCACGGCAGGCCTTCTCCGAAGTCCTCTCAACCAGGAAACGGGCACAGCATCCTTTGCCTGCGTTCTGGCTGTGATTCCTGGGACCCCATGTGTGTGGGACACAGCTGCTCCGAGGGATTTTCAACAGCAGTGATGCCTGGGGCACAGACTGCCACGCTTGGCTTCCAAGGCACCTATAACCTCACTACCATGGGTCAATTCTGACTCACAGGCCTCCTGCAGGACAGCACAACTGCCCTGTGAGTCTGGCACTGTCGTCTTCATGGGAGTGACAACTTCATCTTCCTCATGCCGAGCTGCTGGTGGCTCCAAACCGCAGACCTTGCAGTTGGCAACCCAGGGTACCCCTACACCAAGAGGGCTCCTCAAAGCACCCAGGGGCTCAGCACTAGTAGTCAAGGGCCTAATAGTTGGGACCACCCAGGGGGCTACATTCTGGGGAGCCTCGCCTTCCTCAGTAAGTCTTTTTCTGCTGCGTTTCAGTGTTGTGGGGACAAGCAGTGGGGAGACTGGAGGCCTCACTTGGCTGTGATTCTGTCGAATCAGACTGGGGATTCGGAGCTGCATCAGCGTGCCATTGTCACCATGGGCGATACCCTGGGTAAGCAGAGACCGCGTCTTACTCCCTCTCTCCAGCACCTTCCTCTCGACCAGAGCATCTCCAGGCAGGCTTTAACCACCCCTGACTGGGTGGGGGGTCAGAATCTATGCCTTAGGTTTCCCTGGACTTGGGATCTTCAGTGTTCTGGGAAAAGAACTCCAGGGAAAGATGTGTCCTTCTTGTCTCTCTCCTTCCCAGAATGTCTGTTGTGAGCCAATGCAGAGTGGGCCCCTGGGACGCTGGTGTTGTGTGCACCAGCGTGTGTGTGTGTGTGTGTGTGTGTGTGTGTGTGTGTAGGTGCGGGGAGGGAGATCTCCTCAGCAGCATTTCCTACTCCGAATGAGATTCCTCAGTGGATGGAGTTAACTCACGGGCCACTGTGCCTACCGCACCCATCAGGCCTGCAGTGACCCAGCTCAGTCAGACAGGGCATCCTCCTTGCCTGAACTACCCTGGGTAATGCGTCATCCCTGCTCTCTACCATAGCTCTGTGAACAGGGCCTCATAAAGACCGAGGGGCCATTGACTGCTCCAGATGAACGGCTCTCAAAGTTGTCCAAGGGGGCAGAACACCTAGCACTCCTGGTGCTCTCTGCCGAACCCCGTAAAGTCCTGCCCCGAGTGTACTCGTGGGGAAGGCACGTTGGGCAGACTGGCACATCGGGCAGGCAGCAGGCTGCTCAGCTCCCGGCTAGGCAGGGAACTTCCCCAGCTCTGCTTGGGTGCCAGGCACCAAGATGGGTGCTTGTCATCCTTGAATTAATTCAATTTCAAGGCAACAGGAAATACCAGGAAGACTATTTTAACGCAGAGAACCATGTGGTTGTTGATGGGGATTTTGCCAGTATTCCATTTTAGCACGTGGCGCATTAGTGGCCCCAGACGCCTACTTTCAGAACGTCGGCCCAGATAGCCCTTTTTCTGCTCAGCTGGAGGTATCTCCCCATCATGTCTCATGCACAGGAACAACTGAAATGCATTTCTCTCATTAATAATAATGATAATAATAATACGGGGCAACATTTCGGGTTCGGGTTCTCATGGAATCCAGGTTCTCATGGAATCCAGATGAACTCCTGAAACCATGTCCCCAAGGTCATCGTCCAACCTTAGAGCCAAACCAGCCACGGGCTCTTCCTAAAGGCGAACGACAGCTTAGCTTCCCGAGTAAAGAAAACGTGCCAGGAGCGCGAGCGCTTTGAAAGGACTGCCTTTAGGGGACCCCGCGGACAAGGGGGCTGCGAACCGTTGGTGGGAACAGGGAATAAAGATGACGGGATTTCCGTGACCCTTCAGGTCAGAAGCCCCCTCTTTCAGAGAGGAAGGAGCTGTCGGGGGGCGGCAAGGTGAATTCATGGGAGGAACCTCACAGTAGGCCACCAAGGTCGCGGAGTTGTCCACGCAGAGAGCGTGGCAGGGCGCCTGTTCTGCGGTGGCTGCTCTGGGTAACCGCAAAGGAAAAGAAAGAGCTAACAACCGTTTGCCTGCTTCCGGCCGGAGGCCACGTGGGGAGAGCCGTGCAGGAGGTTGCTGGTGGTGGGGTGGTGCAGGGGTGCCCGTCTGTGGGCCCCGGGGTAAGCAGTCCCTGAATTTCCTCTCCCCCCGCCCTCTTCGGGGACGGTGTGCGCCCACAGCCGGGAAGGGCCTGGTGGAGGCCGCGCACTTCTGCTACCTGACGGCTCACACGCCCTTCGGCTACTACACGGTGAAGACGGACCGCCTGGCCCTGCTGGGCAGCAGTCACAGGTGTGTGGGCTTGGGGGGGGTGGGTGGGAGGAAATGGGCAGGGCGTCAAGGGCGTCTGTTAGGGAATTGTTTTAGCTCGTGCTGGTTTCGTAGCTTCATGTTTTCATGTGATTGCGTGGATTTCAGCGCAGGTCCTGGTATCTAGGATGGGGACGGCGCCACCCACCCGCAGGGCCTCGGGTCCCAAGTCCTGCTCTGGGACGCTGAGCGCAAGAGCCTTTGGGGTGTGCTGCGCCGTCCTGACCACTGGGGGGTGCCCAGGCTCCACAAGCAGAGACAGTCTACAAAACCGAAGGCGTGCTCCAGGCGTCTCATGCCTGCGTGCAAGGCCCCATCCTGACAAAATAGGGCGTCAAAGAAGTTTGTGTACAGCCTCTCTTAAGGGCCGCAGCATTTATTTCCACAACGACTTGCTATCACAAGCTGCTCAGAGGCCCACCAAACTCACTACCATCAATCAAGTCCATCCTGACTTAAATGGACCCTATAGAACAGAGAAGAACTGCCCTTGGGAATATCCTAGGCTATAAATATTCACTGGAGTAGAAAGCCTCATTTTTCTCCCACGGAGCAGCTGGTGACTTTGAACTGCTTACCTTGTGGTTAGCAGCCCAATGCATAACCCACTCCACCACCAGGGACTTTCATAAGTATCTGGGGACAGATCATGGAGAAACAGGCCAGTTTGCTCCCCAGTGACCCTCCATGTGCTGAATCTCTATTCTAGTTTACGTTTACTGAGCTCTTACATCAATCCCTGGATGGCACAAGTGGTTAGGTGCTCGACTAATAGCCGTAAAGATTGGTGATTTGAACCCACGCGGTGGGTACCTCAGAAAAAAGGTCTGGAGGTCTGCTTTCTGAAAGGCCACAGCCTCAAAGACCCCATGGGGTGCGTTCTACCCTGAACATTTGGGTTCACCATGCGTTGGAACCGACTGCTTTTCTTTTGGGTTATGCCAGTCATTTTAGCTATAGTATAGAATTTCCTTTAGTCATTAGCCATCTATTATATGAGAGATATATTAATTTTTATTTTACACAGGAGGAAAACTAAGACTTCGAGAGGCTGAGGCAATAGAGCCAGCCGGCTGACCATGGAATCTAGGCAGTGAGGCTGTAAGACCCTTATGGGGGTTATTGTACCAAACTGCCTGCCACGGCAGGACTGTAGCTCACCTCAGCCTGTTCCCTCCAGGCCCTGGTCTCTGGGGACCTTGTGTGCTTATTAGAGAAGCCTCTGCCTGTGTGACAGTGGGGTTAATAGAGGCCCGGGTTGTCTTAGTTTCAAGAGGGGATTTCTGGAGCTAAAGTCTTGACCCAAGAGCAGCCCCGGTGGCTTGGACTTCAAACAGCACGATAAGCTGTGGAGGGGATAGATTTGGGGTACTTCTTTGCGGAGGTTCTTGTTGCCCCCTCTGATGCCATTCACCTAGCCCCCTGACTGACTGGCTCAGGGAACACCTGATTTCCAGGAAGACTGTTGTTTCATTTCCGGCTTGGCAGTCCTTCCCTCTGTCTGCCTTGCTACCTATTCCAGTGTCCCTGGAGCCCCTTATCTTCCCCTCGTGTGTGCTGTTGTTTAAAGGGTGACTGCCCACAGGCTGTTGGGGCACCAAGGTTTCTCAGGAGCCCGGGAGGCTCCACAGTGGTTAGAGCTTCGGGCTGCTAACCTACAGGTCAGCGGTTTTAAGCCACTAGCTGCTCTGTGGGACAAAGATGAGACAATCTGTTTCCCTAAGGATTCAAATCTCTGGAAACGCTGCGGGGCAGTTGGTCACACGCTGGCTTACAGGGCTGCTGTGAGCTGGCATCCACTGGATGGCCCACACCCACTGCCAGGTTGCTCAGGCCAGGGGTGGCTTTTCAGAGTGGTGTTCTCCACTTGCGGACACTGGGGTTCACGAGGAAGAGGAGGAGGAGGACTCAGAGCCCAGCCTCGCCTGTTTGAAGTTACCCTCTAACTCAGAAGGCAGGCTTTCCACCCAACCGGGGCCCTTGGGACGGAGCTCCTTGAGTTCCCTCTCCAGCCTCAAGCAGGCAGGGAGAGAGGGGGCCACACACCCTGATGGAGAAGGATTCCCTTCTCCCCCTCCCGTTCTCCTCCCCATCCTCTTCCTCCGTCCCAATGGTTAGCCCCGCTCGCCCCAAATCTCTGCTGGGAGTTGTTATATACATACCGACATCTGCCTCCCTTCTAGGATTCAAAATAATGATTAAAAGCACCCCATGCCCCTGGAACGCCACTCTCTCTGATAGTTTGTTATCTGATTGTTTGTTTCAGCCAAGACTTTTTAAAGTTTGCCGCGACTGAGGCCATACAGAGGACAGAGATCTTTGAGTACTGCCAGATGCTGGGCCGCCCCAAGTCCTTCATCCCTCCTTTCCAGGTAGGCACACAGCACCCGCCTTAGCGGTGCCAGACTGGGGAGCTGCCCGCAGGTGGCTGGCGTCTCGGCATCTGCCCTGGCTCACCTCAGGGACCCTCAAGGCCCCCGCAAGATCAGGGTTTGCGATCTAAGAGATGCAGGCAAAAATCCTGCAGAGGCCCTTCTGCCTGTGGCTTCCTGCCATGAATGGAGCCAGGCCCACTCCTCACTCCGCCTTGCCTGCTGTCCCACTGCCCTCTCCCTCCATCGCTATCCTGCCCAGCGCGGTGGCCATGTCCCAGTCACTGTCCCAGGCCTCCCCATGCCCAGGTCGCATGTGAGATTAGCTTGTTTGATTGAAGAACCTCGCAACACTGTTGGGCAAGTCCTGGGCCACTCACTGGAGGGTCACTGGTTCAAACCCACCAGTTGCTACTTAGGGCACAGACGAGGCCATCAGCTTCCATAAAGACTCAGTGTCCGAAGCGCTGTGGACCTGGACTTCCCTCTCGTCCGTCGTGGCTTGCTCGGAGTCAGCTTCGGCTGGTCCCATAGCAGTCAGTGGTGGTGCTCGCTCACTGAATGCGTTCGGTGTGTCTGGCACTGTGCTAGTATGTTCTGTGTCACGTGTATGGCTCTATGCATGCCTAGTCTTTGGTACCTCCTACTTCAGCCCAGGACGGGGAGGCTCAGTAGTGTCCTTGGATACTGGTTCAATTCCTTTGGTCTCAACACTTGACAGATGATCTCATTTAACCGAGAAACGAGGCAGTGAGCTCCACACCTGCTGCGGAGCTGGGATCGGAACTTGGTCTGTCTGACTCCAAAGCCCTTACCCTTGGTCCTGCGCAGTTGCTCTCGCTCTGTGAAGGTGACCCTGTGTCTGTGGACAGTGACTCCCTGGGATTGATTTCTAGAGCCTTTCTTCTCCAACCCTGTGCCCAGGTCCACACCCACAAGCCTCAGACCCTTCTGAGCTGGGCTCTGCCTGGGAAGCGGGCACGCTTGTGTATTTCCATGGTGACCAGGCGTGGGAGGACTGAGCGGATGCGATTGCCATCCCTTTCTGGATGCTGTAGGAACCTCAGGCTGCATTTGGAATTGTTCCCAGGCGCATATGCCATGCCCCCACTGGCACAGGTCTTCGTTGGTATCTGGATGTCAGAGCCGGTGGAAGCTGGCAGTCAGCTGACTTCCAAGAAGTCTTATCTACATTTCTCTCTCGTTCCCTGGGCCTGGATGGACTAGTCATTGGCTCTGTTCCTCTTCACAGGTATATAAGCTCCTTTATGCTTCCCGTTTGGCTGATTACGGCCTCACGTCCCAGGCCCTGCATTACTGTGAAGCCATTGGCGCGGCCCTCCTTAGCCAGGAAGAGAGCAGCCACCCTGTGCTATTAGGGGAACTCATCAAGGTGAGCTTCTCAAAGGGGTTCTTTGCAGGTGTTTTATCTTCCACGTTCAGAGAAAGTCGTTGTGAAGCAGCTTAGGCTCTGCATTCCATCTTCTCTGAACACGCTCTAAAACTGGCGCACATCGCTGTCTTTGACCAAGCCTGCATGTCCAGATGTGATAAGCAGAGGCCCGACACTGCCCAAAGGAAGATGCTTGGCATGGGGGTGGGGGGCGGTTGTATGTGTGTGTGTGTGGGGGGGGCTGAAATCGGGGGGCTGGAGACCAAGCATGCACGATGAGAAATCCATTCTCTCATATGCCTTTCTCCGATATTAAAACTACAATCTACTGTGACCTGCTCTAATTATGGAAGCTAGGCTTAGGAGATATATTTTAGTGACAAAAACAGGAAATGACCCTTATTAAAAGGCTTCTAGATGCACCCAATATTTCATCACCTGTGGGACACATTTAAAACAAAGGCATCGACCAACAGTTCCCCTGGACGGAAACAGCTACCAGACCCATAGTTGTTCCAATTAATTTAAGAAAACTCCATTAGCTGGAGAGTTATGAAAAAAACAAGCAGGCTCCTCTCTAATTTTGTTTTGTGTTTAGAAGAGCCCCAAGTTCTGGACTCTTCATCAACAAACATCGAGGGCTGGGGGCTGGGTGTTGGATGGCCCTGTGGGTTAGGCATTGAGCGGCTAACCCCAAGGTGGGCGGCTCAAACCTAGCAGTCGATGGATGGGTGGCAGAACGTTGATGCTGTCTTCTGTAAAGAGTCACCTGTCAGAAAGCCTGTTTGGGTCTCGAGAAGTCTGGATTGACTTCATGACCATGGGGTTAGACCTCCATCCATTGCGTGGAGCTCAGTGACCGGACAAGAGGCATGGGACACTTTGAGGCTTTCCAGCTGCCACCTGTAGATCTTGGACCAGCAGCAGCACCTGGGTTTCTGGTACAATTACAGAGCCTTGACCCCCTCCTAGAACTATGGAACCAGCTGGGTCTTTTACACCGGACTCCAGGTGATTCCCACGTTCCCCCAAGCTGGGGAGGCTCTGCTGCCAAACACCAGCTTTACCGAGAAAAACCAGCCCGGTCGCAGCATCCCTCCCCTTTAGTGTAGCATCTAATACCCATTTTAGGAGGCTGTTTGCTGAACTTGCGATTTCTCAGTTATTCTGTAGAGTCATCATTCATAGGCATTAAAGGAGTCCAGTGGTGGTTACACGTTGGGCTGCAAGCCACAAGGTCCTCAGTTCAAAGCCACAGAGAAAGACAGGGCTCTCTGTAGAGTTACAGTCTCGGAGCCTTGTCCTGCCTGGTCACTGTGAGTCAGCTTCCGTGTGATGGCAATGAGTTGCGCATATGCATAAAGTTCTCTTTTTCTTTCCCCTCATTTCTTCTTTCTCTATTCCCCTCTTCATTCCATATCCATTTTCCTCTTTCCCTTTTCTTCTCTCCCCTTCTTCTCTGGACTTGTATGGAAACCTGGCACAGTTATCAGAAAAACTGAAGCTGTCTGACCCTCTGTGGTTGGAAAGACGCCGCCGCGGAGACAGGGACCCCGAGCCTGATTGGCTGGCGAAACTCCGGAGGCAGCACCAGGAGCTGGAGGTCAAAGAGGTGGGCCCTGAAGTTGGCCAGGTGGGCCTTTGTGCCCTCCCCACTCCCTGTCGCCCACCCCTCACGGCTCAGCAGCTGTCATCAGCCGGGCTCAGTACTAACCTTCAGTACTGAAGCTGTGGGGTCTCCCATCCCAGATGAGTCTGCCCTGGGGAAGAGTGGGGGTCAGAGTACCCCATTGTCCCCACACCTGTGTGCCCCTCTTCCCCGGATCCTTCTCCCATTCTCGAGCCTACCACCGTTCTCTGAGGGCCCAGAAAATTCGGTGCATGACCATCAAAGCCTCCACATCCCTGTTAGGAACCACGGATCACAGCGGGCCGTGTCACTTTCATGTTATGTAGGGCAATTGCTTCAAAGATCTCCAGCCTGTCTCTTTTGTCTGACAATCACAGGAGCTGCAGGTCGGGGTTGGATCAGCCATGGGGACGGGGTTCCCTCCGTTTTTTTTTTAGGTCCTCCACTTTGTTCTGAAGAAAGGACAAGGTGGATTTCTGAAAGCATGCATGGGTCCTCCCTCTCCCATCTCTGCACACTCAGAAGTCAGAGGCTGGGTCCCCAGGTCCCTTTGGTCTGGGCCGAGCAGAGCTGGGAGGCAGGCGAGACCTTGGTCCTTGCTCACCTGGTCCACAGGCCCCTGAGCTTTGGTCAGCTCACTATGGCCACTCAGAGTGTCCTTTCGACTTGCGATGGTTTTCCTTTGCGACACTTAAAAGGATTTTCTTTTCTCTCAAATAGCAGAAGGCTGCAGAAGACATTGGTCAACCCCATTCTGCTGGGCCCAATATTTGGGGAGCCCCAGGGACAACAGGTACCCACCTTGATGAATGAAGCCTCAACACAGCTGGACCCCAGGATCTGCTTGCATGAGTCACGGTCGTTAACGGCAGGTTCTGGAGTTGAGTTAAGGGAATAGTAAGAAAGATTTCACCTGGGAGCCCGCTAACTTCCTGCAGCCACGGCTCCTCACAGCTGAGAGGAGAGAGCAAGGACTTGGATCTGAGAAACATGGCCGTCTCCTTTTATGACGGCTTTTGGAGAAATTAGTTGAGGAAAAAGGGATAGAGCTCTTGGAAAGGTGTCATTTCAACAGAGGTATAGCCTTTCGAAGTGGGGTGAGTTTGTGATTGGATATCTGAATAGATACACGTGTTCTTGGCTGGTCTATGATGCGGTCTCAAGAGAATGTAGGTTTGGAAAATATCAGTTATGTGAGATTTAGAGGTGGAAGTCCCTGGAGCTTGTCTGAACTGGCTGTGGTCATTGTCTGGTTGACAAAATAATTTGACTTTCCCTACCCCGTGGGCCTTGCTTCCTACTCTGTCTGCCTGTGGAAATCTGACCCTTCTTCCTGTCTGGGCAGAGACCCACCTCCTCCAGAGAGCACTGCCCGCATGTGTCCTGTTGCTTCTCGATCTCCGAGTCATTCATTACTCTCATCATGCCCGCCTCGCCCTTCGGGTCTTCAATACTGTGTCCATTGTAGTCTTACATAACCGCTTTGCCTATGTTAGCGCCTCCTCCTCTAGGTCAATCTCTTACCGTCCGTCAGAGAGAGACGGTGACCCGCATTTTGTGTTAGTGTTGGGGACACTGTTGGTGGTGGTAGCTGCCCTGGAACTGATACAATGGAGCCAAACACTGCTTGGTCCTGGGCCCTCCCTCTGGTGGGTTGGGGAGTGAACCATCATGATCCACGGGGATTTCATTGGCTGCCTCTGAGAAGATCACCAGGCCTTTCTGACTAGTCCCTCTGTCACCTGTTCAGCATCACGTGGTTAAAGCATGGAGTCTGCTGCACCTCACAGGGACCCTGTGTTTAATAGCACGTGGCCTGGACCTGCTCCATTTCATATCGTTCTCATCTTTGAGCCCTTTGTTGCAGCCACTGTGCCAATGCTAGCAATGTGCAATGCCCTGGACAGCGGGTTGGCACGGGCAGGCGGGGCCTTGAACCTGAGCCCCCCTTATGGAAGGCGAGAATTCCCCCAGTGAACCGCCACGGACTCCTCTATTGGGGACATAGGAAACTCTCAGGGTTTGGGGTGCTCAGTTGCCAAATGAGAGGTGGCTTCAAAAAGTTAGTGGGAAAGTGGAATGAAAAGACAATGGAAGTTTTCCACAAAGTCTTTGAAGTCTTTCATATGTGCAAACCAAGGCGCCTCTAGCTGGTGGGTCTAGCTAGGCGGTAGTATTACCCCTAGCTCACACCATACCCTTTCCTCAAGGCACACCCCGGTCAGATGGGCTCGGGCCCTCAGCTCTTCCGCTCCAGGCACTTTCCAGCCACTTGCGCTTTCTTCAGAGACGAGCAAGGGCCCCGCAAGGACAGCTTCCCAAGAAATGTTATCCCACAGTGTAGGTGGGTCAGCCGCCGCATGTGCCTGTGAACTAGGCTTAATGTCATGCCTCCCCAAAGAAACCCGAAACTCGGCACTGATTTGGTCCCATCTTGCATATGTTGGAGTAGAGCTATGTTCCATGAGGGTTTCAATGGCTGAGGTTTTTGGATTCTTCTAAGTACCGCTGTAAGGACTCGAACCCCTAAGTTTTTTGCTAGCAGACCAGAGTGGCAACTGTCTGCCCCACTCAGGGACTTCCTACGGTAGTACCTTATCTTCTCAGTAGCTTTCAGGGCCACCTCCATCCTTTCCAGGGCAAACACGCTCTGATTCTTGGAAAGCAGAGCCGTCATTGTCTGCCATCTGACATGGGGTTTTAATGGGAAATTTTGCAGATTTTAAATCCCAAGACATTTGGGGATTTCTTAGAGGATAAAGAGCTTATTGAAAACAGAGAGGTATGGCCACTGGCGGGAGTCCGCTGGTTTCAGGCTCAGAGACCATAGCCCGTGGCCGGGGGTGGCTTGGACACGCATAAGTGATGAGCAGCGAGAGGTTTGCGAGCCCTGCTGCGTGTCGCTTGTCCTCACTTTGGTGGGAGCCACATCCTCAAACTGACCTTGAGCCAGCTCTGCCGAGAGCACCTGGGGCGGGATGGACTTCTCGTCTCTGTGGATGCCATCTCTCATTCTTCTTCATTTCCCTTTGCTTGTAGAAAATGCTTTCTACCAGGATCCTTCCAGACACCCAGCCTACTCAGAGCCCCTTGGATACCATTTGGGCCAGAGCCAGTCCAACCCCCAGCTGCCCCTTCCGCCGCTGCAGCAGGGCTCCTACCCACTGGGAGGAGGTCCAGGGCAGATGGGGGCACCAGTGCCTCTGTACGCGGTGCCTGAGACCCGCCCACCAGGGATTGGCAGCAGCGCAGCAGTGACAGCAACTCCTGGAGCCAGGGCCCAGGAGGATGCCCTGCAGGCAAACCCACCCCCTGGTAAGACTGACTGGTGGCTGGGCTGGAAGCCTTGGGGGAGGGAGGAGCAGGGACCATTCACAGGATGTGAGGTTGGAGCTGGTGGGGACATGAGTGGTGGGGTGAGGTGTGCACATGCCCGAGGGCCTGAACATCAGCAGTATGCTCTACTCTTCGGGTGTCAGAAAGGGGTGGCTGTCTTATCATCTAGCCTATGGAATGTCCTAACTCTACCGGCCCAGGGACAAGCATAGCAGACAAACAGCAGCCCTCGGGATGGAGAGCACGCCTCCTGTAACTTGCATGTGAGGTGTGTGTTGCCTTTGGGCCAGTCCTCTGTGGCTCAGCACAGCCCTACTTAGAACAGAAGGAGACGGTGCTGGGTTCTGCGCCATCCTCCTCACTGTTGCTGTGTGTGAGTGCATTGCTCCAGCTGTTGTGTCAATCCATCTCAAGGGGGAGTCTCCCTTATTGTCATGGACCCTCAACTGTACTTGCTGTGGTGCCCTTTTGCAGCACGGCATGGGAGTGTAGGCAAGTCCTTTTTCTAAACGTGCCCCGCATCCCAGAGGTTACTGTGATGGAACATCGGCAGAGGTTGGGATTCTGCCTGTGACTCTGAGTATCTTTAGGCCTGTCAGACCTGGGACCCCAGGGGCAGAGCGATGCCTGGGAAGGACTGGAACCCAATCAGAAGGGTTAGCCCTTAGACCTTCTAAGACGAGGCCCTGCCCAACAGGGAGACTCAGACGGAGGGGAAGGTAGTGGAGAATGCCCGTGAGTGGTCAGATCACTCAGACTTCCAGAATTTAGAAGCAGTGGCTCTGGTGCTTGGTGGTAACGTTGGGTGAGGCGTATCTCAGGCGCAGCTGGGACTGAGAGGAGCCATGCAAGCTGACTTCTCATTTTCTGCCCCCTCCCTTTGGGTCATGGGCTTTGAACTCCAGCAGTGGTTAGAGCATCTACCTAGGCCCCCAGCCCCCTTCTTCAGGGTGAGTGGAAGAAGACTGCAGGCTGCTTTTGTTGTTTTGTGCACAGGAGAGTCCACTGTGTCTCAAGATCCCTTCCAGCACCTAGAGGATCCCAAGGTAATTTCCCAATGACAGGTGGGAGGTTGATGGAGTTCAAGATGCTGATGTCATCCTAATGCTTCTGATTTTCAGCAGGCAGCCAGGCAAACCCCTTGCTCAGCCCTGTGCTGGGGCCCCTTCCACCTCGCGGTTCTCCTCGCCTATCTCTGTGCCCTGTCCTGGGAGCAGGGGCAGGGGGCTGTGCAACTCCTGATGCTCGATTCCACCACCCTGAGTCACAGCTGGGAGGGCCCACAGAGCGGTGCCCAGTTTGCTTTGCTCTCAGATTCTGTTCCTGCGGATCACCTACTTACTCCTCCCTGTGCTTGCTGTCCGCCGGCCTCCGGTAGACAATGAAGATGCACTTCTCTATTTCCATGCTAACTCTCTGTGTGAGCCTGCAATCCTGCCTTGGTCAGGCTGGAAGGTTCTGGGAGGAGGTGACCAGGTCTCGTGACCTGATTCCTTGTCAGAGCGGTTGGTGGTGATAGCCAGGCACCATCTTGTTCTTCTGGTCTCAGGTGTAGGGAGACCGATGTTTGCATGGTCCCTTAGACCACTGGATTGTTTCTCTCTATCTTTGAATTATTGTCACTCTTCTTTCCTTTGGCCGAGGAGAGACCAATAGTTGCTATTTGAATGGCTAATCAAAAACTTCTAAGACCCCAGTTGCTACTCAGCAAAATATGATTTAGAACACTAGCTTTTTGAACAATGTTTTGCCAGTTGACCTTGATGTACCCCGAGACCATGGTCGTGTGTCCCCAAGACCAGTGAATTATTCCCTTCTCTCTTTATGTCTTTTTCCCTGCGCTCTCCTTCCCCTCCCTCTATTTCCTTCTCTCCGCTCTCTCACTTATTTCTTCCTTTTCTGCCCACTTGTTCTTTTATTTCGTTCCTTTAAAAATCACATAGGAGACACAGCAATGGGCTCACTGACTCACCCCTACTCCAGGTTTGGAACGGTTCTGGAGACTTGGTGTTCCTTATTCTGGAGCGGTGGCACAGCAGATACAAGTCTAGGATTAGGGGTTCTCGGAGAGTGGGGTTGGGACTCTGGCTTTGTCCTTTTTCACATCTAAGCCTTCTCTAGAAAGATGTAAGATTGGTTGAGCAGGTGGGATGAGGGAGTGTATATACATATTCCGTTCTTACATGCCAGAGGCTATACAAACGTTAGGTCTTTTCTTGAATTCCAGGTCCCAGTGGCTTCCAGGGCACGGACCAATTCGGAGAGCTCCACGGCTTCAGTCAAGGAGGCTGAGGCGTCCTCTGACGAGGAAGACAGCATGTCTCTCCAAAATAATGCTCCGAGTGCAAAAGCAGGCAGTGTGAAAGAGAATGCCAAGGTGGAGGGGATTGTGTTTCCGTCTCAGCATTCCCTCTACTTCCCTGAGGGAATGGTCTTTCCCTTCTCATGATCCCTCTCCACTCATTTCTTTTCCTTCTCCTTCCCTTCCTGAAAGGAGAGGAGATGGGAGTCTGGCCCTAGCGCGTGTTCTCTCCTCTCCCCACCTTCCCATGATCACATGGGGTGCGCGAATATCATATTCATCAGGAGAAGCAAACCTAGAGGAGTGAGACTTCTCCTTCCCCTTCTAGAGCTCAGGATTTGGGTGGTTCAGCTGGTTTCGCTCAAAGCCTCGCAGTGCATCCACCTCTGGAGATGAAGGCTCCTCTGACAGTCCTGACTTTGAGGTAACGGCTTAGAGTGGGTTGGGGGGAGGCAGGCAGGATGCTTTCCCTTCATGGGTGTTTCTTTCAGAGGGCCCCAGCTCTGCCCCAGTCCCATGGAAACAAAGATTTTGTGATGGAAGTTCTGGGAGAGAAAGTAGTCCAGCAAAAGTAAAGGCAGATTATTAAAGGCCCTGTGTTAGGGTAGTGAATTTTAATTTTAGAGGGTCTAAAGTAGGAAGGGCATTTGGAAGATTGAGTACATGAGGAAAGTGGTGTTTGGGGAGAACAGTGGGGACTTTGGACATATTTCAGGAGGCACTAGATCCCGCAGAAGCATAACATGCTTGGTAAAGGACAGGGACAGCGAAAAAGAGGAAACCCTTCAACAGGATTGTCTGACACAGTGGCTGCCACAATGGACTCAAACCTAACAAAACTGGTGGAGATTGGGCAGGACCAGGCTGTGGTTCCTTCCATTGTGCACAGGATAGATCAGAACCTATTTGACATCACCTATCAATAGCAGTAGCAGCATGGATTCTGAACCAGCAAACTCACCTTTCTTCTTCCACAAAGCCTTCTAACTTCAGATTATTCCCTTCGCAGGAGACCCCCAGAGCATCTTCTCCCCCACAAGCTGGCCCAAGTCTCTCCCTGACGCTGCCCCCTGGGCCACAGCCTCTGCTGGGCCCCAGTGCCTTCTCACCAAGCACAGGTACTGCCAGCCTCCTCTCTTCCAGGGAGAGTGGGGTGCCTTCTGGATGTGGGGGCTCCTTAGTCCTGAGCAAGTGAAACAGCTACATTGCTTTCCAGGTAGTGGTGAAGTCCAAGGATCTGTGCCCAGTGGGGGAACCACCGAGGGTGCTGGGGTTGGAGGCCAGCAGGGGCTTCAGGTGAGTAGCCTTTAGCTCCAGGTGTCTTCATGTATGAGTACTGAAGCTGTGGGACTAATTCATGAGAAATACAGGAAAGATTCCTTCTAGGTAGGAGCTCTGAAGAGCCTGCTCTTTCTTTTTCCCAGGAGCAGCTAGAATTCATCTAGGTGCTTGGCAGAATCCAACCCAATCCAACCCAACCAAACCCAATCCACCGAACCCAACCCAATGCAACCCAAACCAACCTAATAGAACTCAACCCAATGGAACCCAACCCAACCCAACCCAACCCAACCCAACCCAACCTAATCAATTGCTGTCAAGTCAATTCTAAATCGTGGTAACCCTTCCTATTGTTGTGTAGGGTGTTCATGGCTGTAATCACCAAGCTAATAAATCTCTAGGCCTTCCTTTCACGAAGTTCTGGGTGGGCTCACACCTTTAGCCTCATAGTTGCATGCAAACTGTGCCATTCAGGGACTTCTTCCTTGGTGAAGTAACCCACCCATCTGGATCTTAGGCCAGTTTCTATGACACCCTTTTTTCTTGTGGTCTGGTTAATGCACTAGTGTAGTGTTTTTTATGACGACCTTAGTGTGATGTTGTCAGCCTTTTCCTTTGGACTGGCTCCCGCTTGCTGACACCTCCATCTCGGCATTGCCACTTCAGCCCAGGGGCTGGCTGTACTCACTTTCACTGTATTTGTTTGCTTGAGATTTCCTGAAGAAACCCTTCCTAACTGCTTCTTCTGGCCAAAGCTGATGCATACTGGAGTCTGGGAAGCTGAGAGTCATAACAGATGTAATTTTCTATTATTTTTCACAACAGGGTGTTTCCTCTGAGCCTTACTTCAATCCTGGTGCCCTGCTTCTCCCACCCATCTTGAATGGGGCGGTTCCCCTCTACAATCCATCTCAGGTTCCTCAGGTAAGAAGGGTTAGGAGTACCAGCTTTGGATGAGGGAGCCCTGAGTTTTACTCCCAGGCTGCCCCTATTGCTTGTGAGTTTCTGAATGATTACTTGACCTCTACAAGTCTTAGTTTCTTCATCGGTAGAATGGGCTTAGTAGTAAAGACCTCAGAGTGTCCCCTGAGGATCAAATGGGATAATGCCTGTGGAGGGCCTGCTCAAGGAACATGCTCAATCAACACAGCTTCTTTAAACATGGCTCTTGACTTTTAATCAGCCTTGAGAGACACAGCAGGTGCTGGTCTCAATTCTATGGGTGCACTGTACCCTCCTCCTGGAGAAGAGGGTCTCATTGCTGCTCCTGAGAAATGCTTGGCTCTTTGGTCCTCAGGGATCTGGAATAGACTTAGCTATTCTAGTGGGTTATCTGGCCTTCCCTCTGTGTAAAATCAGATTTCTGTTGAACCATACTCGAGAGGTCCAGGTGTTGGGTGAAGGTGGACAGTTAGGACACCGCCTCTGGGAACCAGCTGCAGGGGACTATTTTTGGCTCCTGGGGAGCGCTTGCTCCATCTACTGGCCAGCCTGTGATATTTGCAACTTCTTTTCCAGATCTCCATGCCCACAGGCCTAAATCGACCCAACCGCCTTGCTCAGCGCCGCTATCCAACCCAGCCCCGATGAGATGACCCACTCATTCCAGTCCTTGGGAGGGTGACTTTCTTCATGTTGCTCTCTGCCTCTCAGTCTCCCAGCCGCTGTGCCACTGCCAGGACCAGGCACGCCTCTTGCCATCATTGAACACTGAGAAGACATGGAGATGGGCTGTCCAAGATGCACTTCGGTTCAGCCTCTTCAGAGATACTCTCGAACTGGAGATATTATTTTGCTGAATGAGAATGTTAGGTGTATGAGTAGATGGCAAGTGCATAGACTGCCAGTGGGGGATGGTGGCTAGATGTTCTCAGGAAGGAATTCCCCTGCTGTAATCAAGGCTGCCACCACTGGGTTCTGCAGGAGGAAGTGGTCAGAGGGGGTGGGGAGAGGCTCAGAGCAGTATTCTCTATTAACATTGGCTTCTGCCTCTGTCTTTGTTGTCACTCAAGCTGGCAAAGCATTTGGATGGAAACTTGATGACTGCTTCCCTTCATAATTCCCTCCTCAGTGATATCTCAACAATCTCCCACTTGGACCTAGATTTGTGCACACTTCCACTGTGGTTCAGATTAATTATATTACTCCCACTTTCTTTGCTGGTCCTCTTTCTGCCTGCCCCAACCATGTGCATGCCCCCCCCCCCTTTATGGCATCTGGCTATCAAGTTAGATTGCCGTAGGCATCATATTGTCATGGTAACTACTGAGCCTAATGATGCAGATGGATGGAACATCAGTATAATAAATGCTGGGAAAGGTTTCCTGAAAATTCATCTCTTCCATAGGAGGGGAAAAATGAGTGCCTGATGTTATTAAGTCCTCCCTTCCTACCCCAGGTCTTTGCAAATGGATGTTTGGAGGGTCACTGCAGCCAGACTGGGCAGGGGTCATCTTCTAGATTTCCATTTCTTTTTTCAGACCCCAAACAGGAAGGACTTTTTCTGGTTGTCAGATGTTCTGAAAATTGCTGCTCACAAAGACTCTTTTTTTTTTTTTTTGTATGTGTAATTGTACATACAATTACTTGAATGTACTACAATTCTGCTGTTGATAGTGATTAAACCCAGATAATTTTATAGCAAATGCTGTCTCTGGCTGATTCTCGCCGTGGGAGAAAGTACATTTAGGGAAGTCTTCCCTGAAGTCTTTCTATTCATGGTCTTATTGTGTGATCAGCTGTGAATAGCTGGGAAGAGCTCTTTGTTAATGAAGAATCTAGAAGGTGATCCTCTTAACTCTCAAGTCTACTCTAATGTTCTTATTTTTTTCTTAAAAAAGAAAGAAAGAAAGAAAAAGATAGTTGGGACAAAAGCTTCTCTGACAATAGAGGGTCTGAGACAGAGCAGGGAAAAACCTGTAGAATAAAATTCAAAACATAAAATAGACCAAACTTTCTGGTCTACTAGAGACTGGTGGAAGCACTGAGGCTGTGTCCTTTAGATCCCTTTCAAACCTGGAGTGGAACCCACTCCCTGGGATCAACTCAGCCAAACAAATAACTAGGCTGTAAAATGTCTAATAACACCCAACAACATCCATTACATGAGACCCAAAGGGCAGCATTTCCCCTTAAACAATGTTCAGTTGGCAGGAGGGGGCAGGAGGAAAGGGCGAATGGAACAGGAGAGCCAGGAAGGGTGTGGGAAGAGTGAGGTTACATTGAGGTGATGGCAACCGGTGTTACAAAACACAGTGTGTAGAAATTGTTGAGTTGAAAATGAGTTTTCTCTGTAAATTTTCACCCAGTCCCCACCCCCAAATCATGTCTCATACACTGTTTTCCTTGAATCCTTGGGCCAGGTTACTTACCTGCCTTGTTGTTGAGGCAGTGGATTATTTACTGTGGCTCTTCTAGCCAAAGTCTCTAACTCCCACCAAATGACTCTTTTCTGCATGGACCTGCGTAAGAAGGTGGGAGAAGATACTGATAAGATTCACCTGTGAGTAAATGTGACCAGGCTTCATTGGCATGCTATTGTGTTGGGTATAAAACGAGCCCTCTAAGAAACAGGAGGAAGGATCTCATTAGCAGCAGGAAGCAGGTATGGAGTGCATCCTCTGGACCCCATGTACAGAACCTCCTTAGAAGACAACTGTACTGTTAAAGGAACAGCAGCAGAATCAGAAGTCAGAGCATGGAACAAAGGAAAGTGATGGACTTCTCTGAACCGACTTCCAGAAAGACGGTGATTGAGTAACACATACCAGAGGGATTCCACAGAAATCAGTTCAGGAGAGTTACTAAGAGGGAAATTCCACACTGCCGGGTCCCAGGAGAAGCATCATAAAGATAAGTAGGCACAGACTCACTAGGTTTTGAGGAGCTGGGGGCTTTTGGCTTATCACAGTGGAGGCTGGCTAGGGTTTGACCTTAGCCCCACCACTGTCTCAGCCAACTTGGATCATTTGGAGCCAGCCCAAAAGCTTTATCTCAACACAGCCACGGCTTGCCACTACCTCAGGGCAGGGTTTAAACCCCTCCAACCTCCATGTTTAGGGATCAAGACTCAGCTATATTGTTACTTTAGTATCCTTCCCTCCTCTCTCTCTGTCCCCACAGTCACAGGGGCTTTTTTGGTTTTGTTTCTTTTCCCCTTTCTTTCACCCACCACTGCTGACCTCCAGACCACTCCCCTTAGCCTAGGGCAGTTACGCCTGCCTTCCACCCAGCTGGGAGAGCTACACCCTCTGCATGGTAACCCAAGAGTAAGGAAAGCCCGCCCACCCTCCACCAGGGGATATCCCGCTCAACTTCTGGGGGAATTCCTGCCCACCTTCCTTCCGGGGAAATTTCACCTACCCGCCCTTTGCTGTGCTTAACATATGGCTGGGGATATCCCATGCATCTTCATTGGGGAAATCCTGCCTGCGTGACTGGGAGAATTCCTATCTATCCTCTGTGGTCCCACATGACGGAGGGAACCGCTCTGCACCCCCCAGCTGTAGTGCCTTACAAAGCCTAAGGCAGCTTGGCTAACACTCGCCAATGCTCCATGCTGCTGCAGGAACTTCTGCCCAACCTCCACAGTGATCTACCTGACCAGGGAAATTCTGCCCACCAATTGCAGTGCTCTATACCAAAGCAGGCAACCCACCAGCCTTCTGTGGCACTCTCATTGCAGCAGGCACCCCCGCAAGCCCTCTGCGGCACCCCAAGCTGCCATGGGCCACACCATCATGGCTTCTTGTGAGATCACCCAGTACAGCACCATCCTCCTGGGTCCACAACCACCTAACCATCTAACTTTCCCTCTAAAAAACAGAATACTGATCCACAGGAGGATAAAGCGGTAGGCCAATTCCATAGTGAAATTAGCTGCAGGCAGTTCAACGAAGCATTCCTATGAGTCTCCCAGAGAGAGTCAGTGCTCTTCAACTCCCTGAAAAATCATACCTGGCTCCTCTAAAACAATGCAATGCAACCAGCAATCAGCCTCAACGACCTCAGTGAAGAAGCAGGATAAACAAAAGGCAATGGCAGAAGATGTTCTGAACCTGACGATGTGCATAGAAGAAGCAGACATTTATCTTCCATAGAAATAAATTTTCAAAATGCTACTTGGAGTCATACAGGATGTGAGGGAAACAATATAGAAAAAAGGATGAGATGACAGGAGATAAAGACCATACACCAAAGGGAAATACAAGAGCTTAGGGATGAGATAACAAAAACCAGTAGCAGATTCACAGACTTGGCCAACTGATTGGAGGAGGCCGAGAACCACATCAGTGACCTAGAGGCCAGCCAAGCAGACTTTAACAAACATGAACAAAAGTCTAATAAAAATCATCAGAGAAGCTGAAGAAAACCTAAGAGCTATGTCTGATGCTATGAAGAGGAACATTAGAATTATTGGCTTACCTGCAGAAGAGAAAACGAAGAAATCATTTGCAACAATAGTGAGAGAATTCTTAGAGGAAAACTTCCCCAGCTTAATGAATGAAAACCAGGCAACCATTCAGGAGGCTGAAAGAACACTAGTTAGACTGAATCCCAAGCAGAAGTCACCAAGGCACATAATAGTTAAACTATCCAACAATTATAGTAGGTGACTTCAGTACACTGCTTTCTAAGAAAGATAGATCACAAGGAAAGTAATTCAACAAGGAGGCTAGAGATCTAAACACTACAGCTAGTCAATTTGACCTGATAGCTATTTACAGAGCTTTTCATCCAAATACAAAAACATTCACATTCTTTTCAAGTCCACATGGCACATATTAAAAGATAGACCACATGCTGGGGCATAAGGCTAATCTGCATAAATTTAAGCATATTGATGATAGACACACCTCTCTCTCTGACCACTGTGCCATAAGGCACAGTGGAAATAAAAGGAAATAAAAGGAAGATAAAGAAAACAAGAGGAAACAATTGGATGATGGATAACTCTCTCTTGTAAAAGCAGTGTGTATTGGCCCAGATCAGAGATGAAATTAGGAAATTTCTAGAAACCAGTGAGAATGGGAACACGTTGTACCAAAACTTATGGGACACAGCAAAGGCAGTTATCAGAGGAAGTTTCATAGCACTACATGCACACATGAAAAAGGAAGAGAGACTTATGATTGATATGCTGGCACAAAATTTATAGCAACTAGAGCAGAGTCAACAGAACAATCGTACTAATAGCAAATGAAAAGAAATAATAAGAATCAGGGCTGAGATTAACAAGAGGGAAAATAAGACAACTATGGAAAAATTGCTGCTAAAAGTGGGTTCTTTTTAAGGATAAACAGAATTGACAGACCACTGGCACACCTAACCTAAGAAAGGAAGCAACAAATTTCAATAGCAAGGTTGATGGATGAAAGAGGGGAAATTACAACAGACCCTAATGAAATCAAAAGGATAATTACATAGTACTACAAAGGACTGTACTCCAAAGAATTCAACAACTTGGAAGACATAGACAAATTCTGGGAAAAACAGGATTATACCTACACTATTCCTGATGGACATCAAGAACCTCAACAGGCCCATAGCAATAGACCAAATAGACAAGACTATCAAGGATTACCAATATAAAAATATCATGGACCAGATGGCTGCAAAGGTGAATTCTACCAAGAATTCAGGGAAAAACCGACACCAATCCTACCCAAACTCTTCCAGAACATCGAAAGAGAGCAAATCCCGGACTCCTTCTATGAAGCTAGTATAACTCTGATATTGAAACCAGGCAAGGATCTCACAAGAATTGAGAACTACAGACCAATATACCTAATGAACATCAATGCAAAAATCCTTAACAAAATACTTGCCAATAGAATTCAAAAGTATACAAAACAAATAATTCACCATGATCAAGTGGGATTCATAACAGGGATGCAGGGATGGATGACCATATGAAAGACCATTAGTATCATTCATCATATTGACATGAAAAACTATAAGAACCACATGATAATATAGATATATATGGAAAAAGCATTCGACAACATCCAACATCAATTCCCATTTAAGACACTTAAGATAGGAATGGAAGAAAAATTCCTCAAGATAATACAAGCTATATATGAAAAACCAACAGTGGTAGTCAATGAAAAAAATAGGAACACAAGCCCACTGAAAAAGGGGAGCAGACAAGGATTCCCCTTGTCCCCACTCTTATTTAACATCATACTGGAGGTTTTAGCTCACAGCATAAGGCAAAGAAAAGACATCAAAGGTATTCTCCTGGGGAAGGAAGAGGTGAAAGTATCGTTAGTCACAGATGATATGATTTCATACATGGAAAATCCCAAAAGCTCCACAGGGGAGTACTGGAAGCAATAGAGGAATATGGCAGTGATAGGATACAAACTTAACAAACAGAAGTCCATCGGACTGCTATACATATTGAATAAGACCCAGAAGAGGATATCAAAAAGGTGGTACCCTTCACAATGGTCGAGCACAAATGAAACTATCTAGGGATGTACCTGACTAAAAGAACAAAATATTTATGTGAGGAAAACTGCAGAGCATTATTACAAGAAACCAAGAGTGACAGAGGCTCAAGCCAGCTTCAAAAGAGGATGTAGAACTAGGGATATCATTGTTGCAGTCAGATGAATCTTGGTTGAAACCAGAAAACACCAGAAATATGTTTGCTTGTGTTTTATTGACTATGATAAAGCATTCGACTGTGTGGACCATAAGAAAATATGAGTAGCCTTAAGAAGGATGGAAATCCCAGAACATGACATCGTGCTCACGCAGAGCCTGTACATGGAACAAGAGGCAGTTTTGTGACCTGAACAAGGGCATACTACTTGGTTTAAAATCAGGAAAGGTGTCCACCAGGGTTGTATCCTCTTGCCATAATTATTCAATCTGTATGCTGAACAGATCATCAGAGAACCTGGACTAAAATGAAGAAGAATGTCACATCAGGATTGGAGAAGGCTTATTAACAACCGGCCATATACAGAGGTTACAACCTCGCTTGCTGTAAGTGAGGAGGACTTAAAGCCCTTGCTAATGAAGGTCAAGGATTGTAGCCTTCAGTATGGATTACAACTGAATGTAAAGAAACTGAAAATCCTCCCAACTGGGCCAGTAGGTTGCATCACTGTCAGTGGCGAAAAGACTAAAGTTGTCAAGGAAAAGATTAAAGTTGTCTTGCTTGGATTCACAATCAATGCTCTTAGAGGCAGTGGTCAAGAGATCAAATGCCACGTTGAATTGGGTAAATCTGCTACATGAGACCTATTTTAAAGTGTTGTAAAGCAAGGATATTACTTTGCGTATTAAGGTGCACCTGACCCAACCCGTAGTATTTCATTA
The DNA here is from genome assembly GCF_050624435.1 of Tenrec ecaudatus. Classification (NCBI taxonomy): domain Eukaryota; kingdom Metazoa; phylum Chordata; class Mammalia; order Afrosoricida; family Tenrecidae; genus Tenrec; species Tenrec ecaudatus. The sequence continues at coordinate 191,316,626 of NC_134530.1, read as the reverse complement.
ACTTCATATGCATGTGAAAGTTGGACATCGAATAAAGAAGATTGAAGAAGAATCAATGCATTTGAATTATGATGTTGACAAAGAATATGGAAAGTACCATGGACTGCCAAAACAATAAACAAATTGGTCTGGAAAAAGTACATCCAGAATGCTCTGTAGATTCAAGGATAGTGAGCATTTGTCTCATGTGATATGAATATGTTGTCAGGAGAGACCAGTCTCTGGAGAAGGACATCATATTTAGTGAAGTGGAGGGGCAACAAAAAAGAGAAAGGGCGTCGATGAGGTGGATTGACCCCGTGGCTGCAACAATGACCTCAAACCTAAGAACCGTTGTGAGGATGACACAGGACCAAGCAGTGGTTTGTTCTGTTGTACACAGGGTCACGTGGAGGGGAACCAACTCACCCACATTTAATGATATGTGGATATGATTCTGTCACATTTTATGTTAATGAAATTATACCAGTTTAGGGTGAATCCTAAACCTAATCATTTCTGCGTTGAGTAGAATAGCTAGAGAAGCACTATCTTGAGGGGATATAGATACCATGTGAGGATCATGTACAAGACAAGGAATCAAGGAATGTCTGGAGCTACCAACAAGAAGAGAAATGACAAAGCTGACACCCCGATTTGGGATTTAGTTCTCGCAAACTGTGAGAAAATAATGATCTCTTCTTTAAACCTAGCCACTGGTGATACTTCTGCTAGAATAGCACGAGGTAGCTAAAAGGTCTCCGGTCCAAAGAGAAGCACCTCAGAAATGAACTGTCAAGTCAGATTCCCCCACCTCTGCTCTCACTAGCCTGGTGAGCATGGAACACAGAAGCTGTGTTTTCTCTGGAAAACTGAGTAGCGCCGTGGACATCTGTGATTTTGCTATGTACATATCATTTACTGTTTATACGAAAACACTTAATGTTCCATAATTTGAAAGAGAAGAACAGCTAAATTCCTTTGAAGTATCTATCACCTTTCACCATCCCCACCTTCTGACTAAGCCCCGTCCATGGCCAGGAAAGAGCGAGAGAAGGAACTTTGATGTTTCCATCATCCTACACAGATTCCTGTCCTGCCTGAATGCGAGCTTCAGGATGCTCATACTCAAAACCTCAGCTAATCCTGTCCCCCACTGCCTTTGAAATCTTCCACCTTTCTGGTCTCTTCCTCTCAGCAACCCAGAGGATTGAGAAAGAGACCACCAAAATTCAGGGTATTTCCTACCCAAGAAGAAGTATGGAAAACATTCATCTTGGAAAGAATAATAAACCTCAAACCAAACCCACTGCCATCAATTCTGACTCATGGCAATACGATGTGTATAGATGAGTGGGACTGCTTCACAGGGTTTCCAATGTTGTGACCTTTCAGAGACAGACCACCAGATCTTACTTCTAAGATGCCTCTCAGTGGGTTTGAGCCACCAGCCTTTACAGCCAATGGGACTCCTGGAAAGAATAGATGGTGTGCTATTTGGGTCTCTCTACTCATAGGGGTTTCTTGGGAGCAGAAGCATCTTTCCTTTTCCATTTGCTGCTTGAAGATGGAGGCTGTAAATAGTATGATCTGCACTTAACAAGATGTTTGAGCCCAGGCTGAGCTGCCCCCAAACATAGCTTCCAGCAACGGTTCTCATGAAGTGCCCTACCAGGCCATCAGGTCCTGCAGAATGGTTTCTTAATGATATTTAATGTTGATTTGAACAAGCATTAACAGCATATTAAAATATTTTCATTACAATTCACCGATAAAGTGGAGGACTCTGCTTCCCATATGCTTATCCTTTTTGGATATTGACGCCAGGTAACGGTACTTCCCAGGAACTAGGTCAATGAGAGCGTAACTCAAATTGATGGACCCGCACAAACAGTTTGCTATTTTAATGGGAGGTGCTTTCCTGGCCCCTCTCCATCTTAGAGTTAGCTCATTAGCCAATTTCAATTTTACTTTAAAAAATGATTTTATTGTGGTAAAAATATACATATAACACAACATTCGAAGAAAGCTGATGGTGCCCGGCTATTGAAAGATATAGCATCTGGGGTCTTAAAGGCTTGAAGATAAACAAGCAGCCATCTATCTGAGAAGCAATAATGTCCACATGGAAGAAACACACCAGCCTGTGTGATCATGAGGTGATGATAGGATCAGGTATCAGGCATCAAAGATCCAGAACAAAAAATCCTATCATTGTGAATGAGGGGGAGTGTGCAGTGGAGACCCAAAGACCATCTGTAGGCAATTGGACATCCCCTTACAGGTGGGCCACAGGGAGGAGACGAGCCAGTCAGGGTGCAGTATAGCACCAATGAAACATCCAACTTTCCCCTAGTTCTTTAATGCTTTCCTTCCCCCACTATCATGACCCCCATTCTACCTTACAAATCCGGCTAGTCCAGAGCATATACATGGGTACAGATAAGAGCTTGAAACACAGGGAATCCAGGACAGATAAACCCCTCAAGGACCAATAATGAGAGTATCTATACAAAGCGGGTAAGGGGAAGGTGGGGGAGAAACAGGAAACTGATCAGGAGCTGATACCAAAGGCTCAAGTAGAAAGAAAATGTTTTTAAAATGATGATGGCAACAAATGTGCTTGACACAATGGATGTATGTATGGATTTTGGTAAGAGCTGTACGAGCCCCAATAAAATGATTAAACTCCTCCCACAAAAAACACCCCGCAACATTCGCCAATTCAGCATGTTCCACATATACATCCAGTGAGCATTGATTATGTTCATTATGTTATATATTTGTGTTAGTCTTGAAAGACTAGAGAAACAAATCCTCAGAAACACATATGTATATTAAAAGTTTCATATAAAGGGTAAGAGTACATTAAAAAAGCCTCCCAACCCAGTGCTATCCAAGTCCATAGTCCGACATTAGGCCCTATGTCTAACACTGATCTACAAAGTTCTCCTCAAACTCGCAATAACGCTGAACGCAGGAGGAAAGCCGAATCAGTGAGTATGTAAGCATTTCAATTGCTGGCAGGGGTCTCCATGCAGTTGCTCCAGCATACAGGTCTGCATCAGGGTAGGTCCATGCGGCTTCTCCTCAGGGATGTCTCACAGGAAGTGAGCCTTGCCAGCTGAGGCAGATGCACACTGGTCCAACCATCAGAGAACAAGAGACCAGAGACCAACGGAAGCTCCATTAAGTTCAAGACACTTTTGTAAGTGATGGCATGGGTCTTTTTAGAGCATTGAGGAGCAAGGACATCACTTTGAGGACTAGGGTACACCTGACCCAAGTCATGATATTCTCCATTGCCCCTTGTGCATGTGACAGTTGGACACGGAATAAAGAAGACTGGGGAAGAATCGATACACTTGAATTGTGGTGAAGAATGCTGAAAGTGACATGGACTGCTACAGGGACAAACACATCTGTGTTGGAAGAAATGAGGCCAGAGTGCTCTTTAGAGGCAAGGATGGTGAGACTTCTTACACACTTTGGACATGTGGTCAGGAGAGACTAGTCCCTGGAGAAGGACATCGTGTTTGGTAAAGGAGAAGAGGCCGTGACGGAGAGGGAGGCTTCAAGGAGATGGATTGACCCAGTGGCTGCAATGATGGGCTCAAACATGGGCACATTTGTGAGGATGGCCCAGGGCCGGGCAGTGTTTCCTTCGGTTGTGATCACTGTGGGTTGGCACAGATTTGATGGCACCTAATCTATAATATAAAGCCCAAAGATCCTGGGAACTGAACCATGTCAATGCAATCATTTTTTTTCACATTATTAACAGGAGGAAAATGCATGTCCTTTAAATTTGAAAAGATTAAGAAACAAAAAGATGTCAGAAGGAGTCAAATCAAGACTGTGAGGTAGATACTTAACGGTATCCTGTTGAGACTCTCACAGAATCCCCCTTTTTTGATGAAAGGAAGGAGTGGGGACTGTGAAAGGTGGAGAAAGGTTTGCTGGTGAAGCTTTCCTGGCAGTTTTCTGCGACAGCTTGGGATAACTGTCTCAAAACAGTTAAGCTCTTATAATAAGCAGATGTTACTGCTTTGGGGCCCTCCAGAAAGCCAACAAACAAAGTATCTGGAGCACCCCAAAGACTTGCCAGGAGCTTTGCTTGTGACCGGTTCACTTTTGCCTTGATGGGCCCCTTCCACCTCTTGGTAGGCATTGCATTGATTGTGCTTTGTCTTCAGGAGCATATTGGTCAAGCCAGGGTTCATCTTCTGTTATACTTCTTCGAAGATCTGCTTCAAAACCATGATCCCACTTGCTACAATCTCCACAGAAAGTTCTGCTCTGGTCTGTGGCTGATTAGGGCCCGCAAGTTTCACTAGCCAGCTTTAAAGACTCTCAGGACAGCGCGATCCTATGGCTTCCCTTGGTGCTGCAGCATAAGGTTGCACACGCTGCAACATACGGAAGCCGTTCCTAATACTCGCACCTGCATCGCTGTGCGGCTCTTGAAGACTCTTAGCTGGCCTCAGTGGCTATGGAAGACAGCTGCTCCGCATCACTAGCGCCCAGGACACTTTTGCTTTCTAGAAGGCTGCAAAAGTATACCTCAGCCTAAAAAGAAAGGCTTACAAAATGAGGTGTTTTAAATTTAGTTCAAAAATTTTCATTTCCACGGGGGCTGTGAGTAATCATTTTCTGAAAAATAAATTTGGCAACCTATACTTTAGATTATATACCAAAACCCCAAAACAACTCCCACAAAACAACAACAATAAAACAACAAACACTACCATAAAATCAATGTTAGAAAATGAGTTTTTAAAAAAAAAAATCTGTGGTTAGGTGACTCCGGTGGGCTCTGACTCACAGCGACCCCGTGCACAACAGAATGAAACACTGCCGGCTCTGTGCCGTCCTCACCATGGTTCTTAAGTTTGTGGACTAGACTTGTGAATTAAACCAATTAAATGCCTGTCTTTGCTGACTACCAAAACCTAAACCAAACTCATCGGCATCTAATCAATTCTGACTCATAGTGGCCCCGGCCTATAGGGCAGTCTAGAACTGCCCCCATGGGTTTCTGAGATGGTAATTCCAAATGAGTAGAAAGCCAGCCAGATATTTTTATTTTCAATAGTAACATTAATAACTTTTATTTAATGCTCATTTTGAGTCAGACACTTTGCAATGCAATCTGCCACCAATTGCCTTAGAGACTCTCGGAGCACAGTTCTGCTCAGGGTCCAATGGCTGAGTTTTTAGATCGCCAAGGTGCTTTGGGTGGACTCAAACCATCAATCTTTTTGTTACCACTGAACAGGCATTCTCCAGGGACTTCATGTAGCGTATGAAATGTGCCTTATTATTAATTGTTAATATACTGTCGATGAAAAATATGAAAACTCAAGATAGAGGTTAAGTAACTCATCCAATGCCATGTAACTAGTAGGGATGAAGCTGGAATGAGACTCTAGATAGGCTGGGCTTTTGGCTCCACTGTCCTTGAACATGCACACATTTGTCCATTTCTCCTTCCAATCTTAACGGGATGATGCAATGTAGTGGGGAAGACAGATAGGAAAACAGATAAATTACTATATAAAAATGAGAGCTATTATACTGAAGGTATGTACACACAACTCTGTACCTAATATCTCTTAATAATATAAAGATTCCACACATTTGTATAACTTTGGAGGAAAATATTTACTTTGGTTAAATTGTACCTCCACTTGTTTGTTTAGACAGGAGCCCTTGTGTTATAGTGGTTACACATTGAGCTGCTAACTAACTACAAGGTCAGCAGTTTGAAACCACTGGATCCTTTCTAGGAGCAAGATGGGCTCTCTACTGTAAAGAGTTACAGTCCCGGAAATTCACAGGACAATTCTACTCTGTCTTATAGGGTCCCTGTGAGTCAGCAGTGAGATTTTTGGATTGGTTTTGTAGGTTTAGGTCAAGGTTAAACTCACTGCTAGCTATTTAGAATAGAATATCTGCCGGCCAAAATTTAAAGTGGCATTAAAATGCCCATGAAGCTGAGGAGCAAGGGTAATAGAGTACTGTGGTCACAAACACTATCCACGATTCAGACCTGTCAAGCCACCATCAAGGAATCCTTCTTTCTTCCCCCTGCCCTGTGTAAGATTCGCTGGCAGGAAATAACCATGAAAATGACCAAGAATCTAGCAAGAGAAGTCCTCTGGAGGGAAGGGCCCAAGGTGAGGACTGTGCGAGATAGCATGTAGGAGTGTTGGTGAGGTTCGGGGTGTGTGCCCCAATGTGGGCGCTCTACCCTGACTGCCCTTTGGAGTCGAACTTTTTGTCAAAACCACCCCCCCCCCGCCTAGCCTTTTAATGTCTCTTCTTTATCCACAATAAACATCTTCCATTATGATGAATTTGTCCTGGAGTAGAAATAATTAAACTCCAATATTTTTTCAGCACTTCTGCTATTTCAGTTAGAGTCAGACCATGAATTAAGAGCAAACCAGAACTTTACAGAAATGGCTTTTAAAAAAGATTTTTTTCTGTGGTACATAAGTGTATACAGAGTCATTTATTTTGTATGTTTACATATGGACAGTCATGACTGTAAAATAATTTTATTGTGGTAAATATTATATATATATATAAAGCTATATAGAACAGAAATTGTCAGTGAAACTATTTTTAATGTACAATTCCAGTGAAATTCATTATCCCCACCAGGCCATGTTGTATAACCTTGTCCACTCTATTTCTAAATGGTTTTCAGCTCCTCAAAGAGAAACACTGTACTCTCTACCCTGAAGCCACTGAAAGCCCTTTGCCTCCAGGCATTCATCCAGTCTATATAGATAAGTGAGATAATAATATTTGTCTTTTAGTGCCTGACATTTTACTTAGCACAGTGCTTCTCAGGTTTATCCATGTCATAACATGTACCAGAACTGTATTTCTTTTTATGGCTTAATAATAGTACATTGCAGGTGTCTAGTCATCCCTCAGTATCCACGAGGGATTGATTTCAGGATCTCCCCCTCTGCACCCACCAAGGACTCACACATCCTTGGACGCTCACGCGCCCTATATAAAATGGTAGCGTATTTGCATAGGACGTATATAAAATGGTAGCGTATTTGCATAGTACGTATGCACATCCTGCCAGGTGCAACCGTCTCTCTATTACTTAGAGCACCTAATGCAACATCGTGCTATGGAAGCAGTGCTTTATGTTCCTTCTTAGCTTTAAATCCATTGCTCTGGCCTCTAGATATTTTTTTCCTAGATTGTTTTTGAAATGAATCTGGTCCATGGTCGGTTGAATCTGTGGATGTGGAATACCGTGCAAGTAGAGCACGTCGGCCACATTTTGTTTATCCTACATCTGCTCATGGACCCTTGGGTTGTTTCCACATTTTGACTATGGTGGAGGATGGTGCAGTGAACATTTGCATATAAATGCTTGCCCCTGTTTTCACATGTGTTGGGCGATACTTAGGTGTGGAAGCGCTGGGTTGTGCTATATTTATGGTTCATATAGTTGTTCTGTATTTAAGTCTTTGAGGAATTGTCAAACTGGTTTTCACAGAAGCTGCAACATTTCACAATGCTCAAGCATTCCAATTTCTCCACATCTCACCAAACACTGGTTATTTCCCACCTTTCTGATAATGCCCCTCCTCGTGCCTGTCAAAGCGGTATTTCACAGAATCACGGCATCTCTGAAAACGTTCGCTTTCATTGAAGCAACAACAATCTGCAGGTTCGCAGCCGGCATTGGTCGCATTGATACTGTACCTCAATTAATGCCTTGAGCCAGTATCTAACCATATTTGCTCTGTGCAACAAGCACATTGCGGAGCATCTGTGGAGCCATCGGAATCTGCTAAATCGCATTTATTTCAAAATTCACAGGAGTATCTTGCAATTTAAAGGTTACTTGATGCTAAACTCCTAAAGTGAAGAGTGATTTTCAAAGAAAATAATCGCTCTCAATTTGTGATTTTTTTAAAGGGGCAGATTATGCAGTGTTAGTGGAAGTCACTGCAGTAAGAATGAGACAACTGAGTCCTAGACCCACAGCACCCACCAGCTAGAATGGAGACTTGAAGTCAGTTGGTTCAATCTCTCCATGCTTCAGTCTTCTCAGCTACAAGCCTGGGATTGAGTTAACCAACCAACATTTATTTATGACTTCTTATGGTATGGACAGGGAAGAGCAACAAACTTGCCCTCAAAGAGCTAGGAGACTAGTAGGTGACCAACGATGACAATGCAGGGTGCTCGATGCTCCTGGTGGCAGGCCTGACTGTGGCAGCCTCACTTCTGCCTAGCCAGGGGAAGGGGTTATTGGCAGAGTTTCTGGAGGAAGCAGTTCATCAATAATAAAAAAAAAAATCATGGTCCAGAGAGGTTAATCAATTTTCCTAAATTCCATTCATTAAAGTTGGACTGATTTCTTCGCTGGCAGTCTTTTCCTTTGAATATGAGAACATAATTTAAGATGTAAGGTTCTTTTCATTGTCCCATTGAGGGTATACTTGTAGGAATAAGACATCAATAATTATGGCCCGGATTTTGTGTTTTAGGGTTTGCATGTGCTTATTTATTAAATTCTCTTAACCAAGCCAATGAAGTAGGGGTTTTGAGGGATTTGAGGCAGAGAATGAGAGTCACTTGCCCAGTATTACACAGCTAGTGAGGGGGCTCAGAAAGCATCAGGCCAGATGCATGCTATACCTTGTATTCTTTAATCCTTAAAGACAATGGAAAGGTGGTTTTATTAGGCCCATTCTTTTTTAAAAATCATTTTATTGGGGGCTCATACAACTCTTATCATGATCCATACATCCATCTACTGTGTCAAGCACATTTATATATTTGTTGCCATCATCATTCTCAAAACATTTGCTTTCTACTTGAGCCATTGGTATCAGCTCCTCATTTCCCCCCTCCATCCCTGCTCCCCCCTCCCTCATGAACCCTTGATAATTTATTAATTATTACTATTTTGTCATATATTACATTGTCCAACGTCTCCCTTCAGCCACTTTTCTGTTGTCCATCCCCCATGGAGGGGGTTATATGTAGATCCTTTTAGTCGGTTGCCCCCATTCTACCACACCTTTGCACCACCCTCCTGGTATCACCACTCTCACCAATGGTCCTGAGGGGTTCACCTGTCCTGGATTCCCTGTGTTCCCAGTTCCTATCTGTACCAGTGTACATCCTCTGGTCTAACCAGATTTGGAAGGTAGAATTGGGATCATGATAGTGGGGAGTGAGGGTGGGGAGGAAGCATTTAAGAACTAGAGGAAAGTTGTATGTTTCATCGTTGCTACACTGCAACATGACTGGCTTGTCTCCTCCCTGCGACCCTTCTGTAAGGGGATGTCCAGTTGCCTACAGATGAGCTTTTTGTCCTCACTTCGCACTCCCCTTCATTCTCAATGATATGATTTTTTTTGTTCTTTGATACCTGATACTTGATCCCTTAGACACCTCATGATCACACAGGCTGGTGTGCTTCCATGTGGACTTTGTTGCTTCTGAGCTAGATGGCCGCTTGTTTACCTTTATCTTTTGATAGCTGGGTACCATCAGCTTTCTTCACCACATTTGCTTATGCACCTGTCTTGTCTTCAGTGATTGTGTCGGGAAGGTGAGCATCATGAAATGCCAGTGATCACACAGGCTGGGGTGTTTCCATGTGTAGCCCCACTCTTCATTGAGGAACCAGAGGTACAGAGAATCCAAGTAAGTTCCCCAGGATCAAACAGCCAGTAAGTGGGAGAACTGTAGTTTGAACTTATGCAATTTGGTCCCAGAACCCTGCAGTCTTACTTTTTTCTTCCCTTAAAGTAAGTATAACTCTACAGCAAGTCCAAATAGGACCTCTGAGCCTTATACCTAGTTCCGCATGGCCTCAACTAGGACAATTTTCTATTTCTGTTTCCCATCTGCATGGAGGGGTATTACTCATTATCTCAAGGGCTTAAACTTTTGTCTGTCTTTCTCATTTGAGTTGTGATTTCTCAGGCATAGGGTTACAACGAACATGTTCACCTTTGTTTCCAGCACCTAGTCTGGTGCCTATGTCTAATGAGTACTTGGTATTTTAACTATTCATAGAGATGAATGAATGAATGAGTTTCCCACCAGGAGAACATCATGACTGTCAACCAGAAAGTATCTGCGAAGGATTGCTGGTCTACAGCTTGCCGTGTGCGGCCGTCCTGGGGACAGGGTGTAACCCATTTCTGGCTCTTAAAGTAGATGTGGATTTAGTAAGGGCTCAAAAAAATAATCTGTCTGTGGATGAGTGGAGGCAAGGGTTAGAAATGGGTGGCTTATCACAGCTTTTGGAAACTGACCATAAGCGCAATGGGAGAGTCCAGCAGGAGGTAGACTAGAGCTCCTTGCAGGACCCCTGTGATGGCTACTGCTGAAGGTCAAGGCAAGTGATGTCCTGTCTATAACTCCTCATTTGATCCTTGCAGGTGCTCATTTCTGCTAGAACCATTTCTTTGTTTTAAGAGGTACTTTACCCCTTTTACATTCTGTGTAATTGCTCTTGAAGTGTTTTGCCCCAGTAGTGCCTTAATTAGGTCAAATTTTATATCCAGGGCTTTAGCTTAATTCTGCATTTGCAATTTTAAGGCCCCTACTTGGGGCACTGTCAGAAAATCATCACACTTTCTAGAGATGGGGACACCCTGACCCAGGGCTGGTTTGCTTACTTTTCTTGGGGGTTTGGTTGGGCAAGCGGCCCAGGGGAGCTAAGAGATCTCCTGTTTGTGCCAGGAGAATTATCTAAATGCTTCTAGAAAGAAAACCCTGCTTCTGAGTTACCCTGTTCCAAGAATTTCTTGGATAATTGCAGGATCCAAGGCTCTTCTTCAAATCTGGCTAAATTATATAGTTCTGCTCTCCGTGTGTTAAAGAAAATAACCCTCTTTATGGTCTGTCTTTTTTCCTTCCTTTGTCCGTCTTTCCTTTCTCTTCTTATTATCTGCCTCCTAACAAGCAGAATACGCCTCCAGAGTTACACCCTTCCTCTCCCCACCAGGCCACCCCAATAATGAGAAGTCAGCCATCTGCCAACAAAACAAACATAATATAAAAATTACACAAATACATAATCCCCAACCCAGAAGAAAGGGAGCAGCTGCCACCTGGTACCAAACACAAAACAGTTTAATATTTACCCAGAAGAGAAGGTCCCCCAGCAGACTGTAAATCCTCTGTGGGGTGGGGGAGCGGAAGAAGGCCTGTGATGAGAATTCCCTCCACGGCCCGTCTAAATAGGGACCCGGTGGAAATCAATTCAGCGAGCTCCACGCTGCTGTCCCCTGTCATAGGGTGCAGTCTGCAGGCACCTAAGGCGGCCATCAATCTGTGACAGACAGGACAGGGGGAGAGGGTGGGGAGAAAGGTGGTAATTGGAATGGAGCCTCACTGGGAATTTCCTCCCGCTGGAATCATGAGAGAGAACACATCAGAGCAGAGCTTTCCCTAACTCGAGGCAAACAGGGGCCTTTGCCCTTGGCTTGGGGGAGCTGTGCCTACGAGATTCAAACTCTGTTCTGGCCGTAACCTTTCAGATGAGTCTCTTTTCTGATTCCCAGTCTGGTCCCAGATTGGAGTGAAATTTTGCTCCGCGGGCTGGAGAACTGGGCCCTTGCCATTGCTTCGGTCCTCTCAGGACCTGCCCTGCTATATCTATGATGCGCCTCTAATTTCTTAATCAAGTGTCCTCTGAGGGAGGGGCAATTCTGCTGTATGAGATTGTGCAGTGCGTGGAAACCAGGCAACCTTTTGCTTTATTGCTACCCTGCAATATGAAAACAGCGGTGCCCGCCGGTGCCCGCCGACAAGCCAGCTCTTCCTAAGACGGGTGATTCGCAGGCTGTGAGACTCAGAAGAGCCCTTCACCTGTGGCTGGGGCGACAGGAGATGGCAAAATGTCGACCAATCAAGTGGGGTATGATAGCAAATTCCACAGTTTACACAGGCAGGCGAGGCTTCGCTTCTCACGCCGTGCTCGATTGCCAGTAGAGGTTGCACATGTGAGAGGAGCCACGATTTCTGCCTCTGTGCAGCTGTTTATCAGCGGCTTTTTAACACATTTCCACATATTAATGAGGTGGCATAGCAGTTCCTGAATTAGAACAGTGGGCTGTGTCATTGTCTGCTTTATCTGAAGCTAGGCCTGCTGTCAGCATCATTACCGGGGCGTGTACGACGGAGGATGAGCAGGCTGGCGGGGGCTGTATGGGGGCACACAAGGGCCCTTCTCCTCTGGGCCCCTCCCTGATGGGCTCTTCCACTGTGATTGATAAGTCTTGTTGCATTTTGCAGTTTTTCTCTTCATTTCATCATTTGTGTGCCAGGTAAGTGACTCCTATAGACTCAATGTACAGCAGAACAAAACACTGCCCGGTCGCATCCCTCCTCACAGCTGTTGCTGTATTTGAGCCCCTTGCTGCAGCCATGGTGCCAACCCATCTTACTGAGGGTCTTCCCCCTTTCTGCTGCCCATCTGCTTTTCCCAAGGGGATGCTCTTTTCTGGAGAACTAGTCTTTCCTGGTAACAAATCCAAAGTATGCAGATGAAGTCTGGCCAGTCTTGCTTTTCGAGCATCAGCAGGCCTTGCATATTTACCTTTCTCATTTCCTAACAGATTTCCTGGCATTGGGTAGGTGCTCAGTAGAGACTGAGTAAATGAATGAGTGAATGGGGTAGAGGGATAAGTGATCCCCCCACCCCTGCCACCACCGCCTTTGAGACCACGCTCTGCAGGCTGCGTTCACCTGTCACTGTGGCTTCAAGCAACAAAACAGGTAAGTGACACGGCTTTCTTGAATTTACTTACTTATAGCATGGTACAAAGGCCAGTGAGACTTTATCAAAACAAAACCAAAAAACCCAAACAAACTCACTGCCATTGAGACAATTCTGACTCATAGCAACCCTATGAAACAGGGCAGAACTGGTCTTGTGGGTTCCAACACTGCAATTCTTATTTTAATGTTTTCCCCAAGACTACAGCTCTTGACAGGAGTAGAACACCTCGTCTTCCTCCTGGGTGCCGCTGGGAGCAGTTTTAAACTGCTGATTTGGCAGTTAATAGCCCAACTGTAACTCATTCACCGCCAGAGCACCCAAGAAGCATTTCACCCAGTGGTTTCCCTTGCAGTCTGCAGCTGGTGCCAGATCATGGGAAGTCCCCGACTTCCAGAACATGAAACTCACATAATGAGGTTTCCAACATTAGGCGCTTTTCAAGTACCCTTTGGTTTCTAAGGATTTCTGGGAGGTGCAGATGGTTAACACACTTACTTCTTAACTGTAAAGCCAGTGCCTCCGAAGAAAGACCTGGTGATCTACCTCCCCCACCCCAAATCAGCTGCTGAAAATTCACCAAAGCAGTTCTCTGCCACATGCCTAGGGTCGCCATGGGATGGAGAGGTCCTGGCAGAATGCTGCTGCTTTTATGAAGTGATGGTACCCGTCAAAGAGCTAGGGAAGCGAAGACTCTTTTTAAAGAACACGAGGGCTTTTAAAAATGATACCTTTACTCCACAAAATGTTTAATTCCTCATTTCTGAGTTTTGGGGTGGGGGGGTGGGGTGGGGGGAGGGTATCTGTAAAATGACCCGTGACATTCGGAAGAAACCTTATTCAGATCAGCTGGTGGTCTTCAGTGAGACACGTGGCAGTGCAACAGACTTCGCAGGTGTCAGTAAACGACAAGAGGCTTCAGGTTTGACAAGTACCTTTCTGCCTTGTCTTTTCAGAGCAGCGCTACAGGCTGGTCCCACACCTGTAGCACTGCCAGGATTGAGATACAGGCTATTGCTTCAGTCTGGATCTGTCATAAGAACAGAGAGAGGCTCACAGAAGTCTGACACAAGCTGAGACCTGAAGCCTCTCCTGTGCCATGGGTGTAGTTCTTGCTTTGTCTTTAGGCAGCACGCAGCTGTGATACAAACTGTCTCTGGGCTAGAGAAGCCCCTTGGGCATGAAATGTGGTGTGGTGACAGCGGCAGAAGGGCAGGGCTTCCCAGAGACCCACTTCCACAGTTGTATCGCCTTTCTCAGAAGCCCACAGCTCTTCCTGTCTATGGTACATAACACAGCCCTTGATTTTTCACTTTTTCTGTTGCCTGCTTTTTATTCGCAAGCCTTATCGCCCTAAAGAACAGAAAGATTCTGTTTGATTCCTGCTATCAAATGATAAACTTATGATGTTTTCAAGCTGATACCAATCATTTCCACGAGCCACTGGCTGCTCTTGGCTCCTCTGTAGAACGACCTGAGATTCCACGGACCTGGTTTCCAGACCTGGCTCCATGTCTGATGGATGACAAGTTTGAGTTAGTGCTGAATCCCGCCCACCCGGATCCTTGTTGCTAAGAGAGAGGATAAAGTCACTGACCTGCTGAAACAGAAGGTTTGTGCACATTAACGCCCTAATGATGCAAATGCTCATGGAGAATATGAACGTGGAGCATTAGCATTATGGTTTGTTCTTTTAAGACTTCGCAACCAAAAATTTTTTTTTTCCCAAATAGGAGAGGCAGAAAGATGATTTCAAGACAGAGTGACTAGAGATTGTGCTTTGTTTTGAATTCTTGACTGACTTTGATCAGACAGGCATAAATGGTGGGGCTGCAGGCCTGGCGTCCTGAAGGTAATTATCTCTACTTCAGGGCGTGAAGTCTTCTCTTTCTCCTCCCCCACGAGGAAAAAAGAGAGAGCTGGAGACACTAAGACTCTTTTCAAGAGACATGGCTATTCACCAGGCCTAGAAATGTTTTTTTCTGAAGCTACTGGGGCTGGCTGGATGGGAACCAGCACACAGCCGGAGTCAGCCTCTGGCCATCTTCCCATGAAAGGAGCTGCCATGGACCCAGGAGGGCCTGCAGTGGAACACAATGGAAATCCCTGAAAACAAACCTGTTGCCTTAAGTTGATTGGGACACATGATGACTTGACCCATGTGTCAGAGTAGAGCTGTGCTCTGTGTTTCCATTTACTACAATTTAAAAAATATTTATTTTAAAAATCATTTTATTAGGGGCTCATACAACTCTTATCACAATCCATACATATATCAATTGTGTAAGGCACATTTGTACATCCATTGCCCTCATCATTCTCAAAACATTTGCTCTCCACTTATGTCCCTGGCATCAGCTCATTTTTTCCCTTCCCTCCCCGCTCCCTCATGAAGCCTAGATAATTTATAAATTATTGTTTTGTCATATCTTGCACTGTACGATGTCTCCCTTCACCCACTTTTCTGTTGTCTGTCCCCCAGAGAGGAGGTTATACGTAGATCCTTGTAATCGGTTTCCCCTTTCCACCCCACCCTTCCTCTACCCTCCCGGTATCACCGCTCTCACTACTGGTCCTGAAGGTATCATCTGCCCTGGATTCCCTGTGTTTCTGGTTCCTATCTGTACCAGTGTACATCCTCTGGTCTAGCCAGATTTATAAGGTAGAATTGGGATCATGATAGTGGGGGAGGAGGAAGCATTCAGGAACTAGAGGAAAGTTGTATGTTTTATCGTTGCTACACTGCACCCTGACTGGCTTGTCTCATCTCCCCCCCACGACCCTTTTTGGGGTGCTGTTGAGACTCCACTGCAAGCTATACCCCCGCGGACCCATTCCTACTTGCACAGCAGGGGCGGAGGGCCTTCTTTGAGTTTGTACACTTACTTATGACCTTCCTTCTCTGAGTTGTTCTTCTCAATCAACATAAACTCACTGTTTTCTAAGTTTCCTATTTCACTCCTTTGGGTTGCTATTATCAATTTGATTGCATATGGATAGTTCTTCTTACTGTTTACATTAAACTATTATGTGGTTTTAGGAAAACTTCAGGGGATATTTTTGGTTTGCCGTTTATGTTTGAAGATTTTCTCATGGGACTCGATTTTAAGGGTTCATCCAGCCTTCACGACTCCAAGAAAATATGAAATTCAGAAGAATTTGAATTTCTTTTGCATTTTGAACAGGCCTCTTCAATCAAAATATTCAGCAGTGGTAGTTGGGCAAGGCACCATCTAGTTCTTTTGGTCTCATGGCAAAAGAGGCAGCTGAGAGACAAATTAGCCACACATTCATTTCCTTCTTCCATTCCTGATGCTCTCCTTTTATTGATCCACGTGAATAAAGACCAACCATTGTGCCTTGGATGACTGTTGGGTTTCTCGGGTGGAAATACATTGGTCCTTGGCTTAGCACCAGAAAGCACTCGAAAGCCTGGTTTGTGATCCAAGTGAGTTTTAAAAAGGATAGAAGAAGTTTCACATTTTACACAGGCACCTGGCATGTGGAAACCTGAGGCTTGAAGGCTGCAGGCTTGGATTCTGGCTTTTTCAGGCCCTCCACTGGGAGGTGAGGTCTATGATCCTGGTTGACCCCATTGACTCAATTAAGGTATCCTGGCCCATATTGGGACCTCCACAGGTGTACTGTCCCTTCCTGGCTCAGAGCCTTAATTTTGAGCATGCTCCGTAGTCAACCTGGTCCCTATTCTGGCTGCCTAATATGATCACTACCAGGAGTTCTTAATGACACAAAATTGTTTTTTGAAGTAGATTGCAAGGTTTATCTTCTGTGACATCTCTAGCATGACTAGTGTGTTTATCATCTGCACTACACAGGAAGGGCTTTAGAGATTCTCTAACCCAATTGTCCAATGGCCAGACAAAGAAAATAGAGAAGGGAAAGGATTTGACAGGCTACATAATATACTTTAAGCGAGTAGAGTGGGAACCTGGCTCTCCACCTGACTGATGTAGTGCCCTTTTCACTAGTTGGTATTTGAAACACCTGAATTTCAGTGTTGCCCCTTCATTCGTTGCTTCTCTTGCAACCCTAATCAAACAAAACCTTCTTGCCTTCTATCCCAATTAGATCTTTATTTCCAAGTTAAGGATTCTTGGAGATCCAGTCGGTCCTGTTTGGAGCCCTTTCTACTTGTGGAAGACATTGTTGTGTCCCCAGCTGCTACTGTAACAAATTATCAAAAATTAGTGCTTTTAAAATAACACAAATTGACAACCACTGACAGGTTCAAAATAAGTCTTAGGGGCTAATATCATGATGTTCTTTTCTGGAGACTCTAGGAGGAAATTTGTTACTTCTTTCAGTGTTTGGTGGCTGCCAGCATTCCTTGCCTTGAGGCCATGCCACACCAATCTGCTCTGTGGTCACCTGTCTGTCTCATCTGGTATGCCAGCCCTTTTCTCCTTTCCTCTCAAGAGGACCCTTTGATTACAGGATAACCTCTCCATCATGAGAGCCTTAAGTTACACCTGTAAAGTTCCTTGACTGTACACCCGACCCTCTCTTGCTGACATGGTTAAGTTGCAAAGACTGTAGATTTTTATTTGAAAATCAGCATTGTTCAAGAACGGAGGAGACCACATTAGATCACAAAGTGGATGACTATATCATTACACAACTGCCAATCCCCTCAGAAGCATGAGCCACCTTAACTGACACATAACCTTATCCGTCCCAGCCACTATTGCTCTCAAATCACACCACCGCATTGCTCACTGCGAGACAAGTGTCGTTTCTTTGAAAACGAGTTGATTAGGTTTTTTTTTTTTTTTACTACTGTTGTAAAAACAGCACATCAGGTAGTGAGATAGTTTGAGAAGTAGGCCTATAAAGTAACATTCATGGAGTTCAGGGGTTGGGCATTCTTGAAGGCTATTATGCAGCCTGACACATAAGGCAATAGGCCTTCTTTTCCTCCAAGGCCGTGTTTAGGAGAGAATAGTCCTTCCCAGACCTGGGAATAAATTTTGATTACGCTGCGGGAGTCAGAGCTATGCCACCAAGGTACAGGGCAGGAATGTGCATGTGATTCACCTCCGGCCAGTGGTACAAAAGCATAAATCTCATCTGGGATTTCTGGAAACGTTTCCATCACTCTTACAATGGTACCCATTATGTTAGTCTGGGTACTTTAAGAGAAACAAATCCGCAGAAACTCATGGATATAAGATAGAGTTTTATATAAAGGGTAAGTGCACATCAAGAACACATCCCAACCCAGTGCTGCCCAAGCCCACAAGTCCAACATTAACCCATATGTCCAACACCAATCCACCAAGTCCTCCTCCCTCTCCCAAAACACAGGCAATGATGTGGACTGCAGGAGGAAAGCCAAATCAGTGAACGTGTAAGCATCTCAGCACTGGCAGGGGTCTCCACATGGCTGCTCCAGCATCCAAGGCTGCATCGGGGTAGGTCCATGTGGCTTCTCCTTGGGGATCTCTTGCAGGAGTTAACCTTGTCAGTTGCATCAGGGAACTGGCTAAGGCATCTGCACCCTGGTGCAACCATCAGAGAGCAAGAGACCTGAGAACTAGAAAGGCGAGGCTCACCGAGCCATTTATCTCTCTGTCCTTCAATTAATACCACATGTTTTTATCAGCCAGGTTGCCACAATAATCTTAAACTATCTCACCCATGGAAGGAATAACCTCTCCTTAACAGACTCTCCACAGTAGCTGTTGAAGTTATGCTTGTAGGCCCCATAGCCATCTTGTGTTCACAGGGGGTGTGTTGTCACACACAATATTCTTTACTTTTCAGCTACTAGTTAGATAATTCAATGCAATGGTCACATAGACCTCACAGAAAATACTTATGACTATAGGATTTATTGTGGAAGTTAACAGGTTACATTGCAGGTGAGAAATGCTCAGGTTACAGTTGCTCAGACATAATACAAAGTTCTTCCAGAGCTGCTAATAAATGCCTGAAGGGCATGCCACTCCACTGTAAGCCTCAATTCAAAGGTACTCAGCTCCAGTGCTGTGGACCAATGAACACAGCTCCCCCTATTAAGTACCCGGAGCTGCCCGACTCCACAAATCAGCTTCCTGCAAAAGCACTCAGCTTGACTTGCTCTGTAGACTGGGAAGTCTACCAAGCTGTTGCATGCTCTCAGTCCTGGTTCTCTGCGGTCACAGCTGTCTTCTGGATCCAAGTTGTTCACAGCTGTCTTCTGGATCCAGGGATCTCGGCGTCTAGAGGACGTGATTCACTCGTGGCTCTTGCTGGTAAGGAGATTCTCCCCTCTTGCAACTCAGAAAGCTCATTTTAATACCCACCAGGATGCCAATCACAGGGAATCCTGTTCATAATCACTGCCAGGGGACTCCTAACAGAGCCAGACCCCCAAGCTGAGCTATGGGGAAAGCTGTGGCCATGTGCTCCTGTGAGACGGACAGCCTTGGGCATCACATGACTCAGTTCTACTCTGTGCTCGTAGGGCCACTAGAGTGAGAATCAGCTCGACTGCAGTGGGTTTGGATAGTGTGATGAAGAAGAGTGATGTCGTGTGGGTGGTGTGCTATTTCATCAATTGCATAAGGGCCTCAATTTTCTTGTCCATAAAATGGAAGTAATACTATTTCTTACTTTTGTGAATAGTTTTTATATTGACCGACTATGGTAATGTTTGTAAATACTTAAAACAGTCAGTTGGGCACATAGTATAAGTTGGATAAGTTACAGCTATTTTATAAAAGTGGGAGAGCTATAAAAGGGGCCAGACAAGCTAAGTGTTTGTTTCCAAGAAGGTTTGAAATCCCTTAGGAGGAAAGACACAGATTTTTATCATATCCGCAATCGCTTTTGCCTGATTGTTTCTTCCTGCCTGGTAGTCCATATCCAGGCAGCAGAAATGACCTTTCTCATCTGAGGAAAAATCATATCAGGCTTGGATATGGGGCTGTTATTTAGGCAGCTGCGTTGGGCATAAACCCAAGTGAAATGTTTGAGCTGGCTCTGCTCTTGGACTCACAAGTCACCTGGCCCGTAGAAGCTTCGATGGTCTTCGGATGGTCAGCTGGAATCTCTGGCTCTGCCACAGTAAGCAGGTGGCTAGGGACCAAAGCCCAGGGACATTTCCATCAGTGAGTGTGTGTGTAGGCACGTGTGTGGTGTGTGTACATGTATATGTGCTGGGGTGTATAT
This sequence comes from Tenrec ecaudatus, assembly GCF_050624435.1. NCBI lineage: Eukaryota > Metazoa > Chordata > Mammalia > Afrosoricida > Tenrecidae > Tenrec > Tenrec ecaudatus. The sequence continues at coordinate 191,296,687 of NC_134530.1, read as the reverse complement.
ATATGTGCCTGTGTGTGTGTATGTGTTTGATGGGTATGTGTCTGTGTAGTGTGGCCAGAAGGGTCAGAGAAGGCTTGCTAGGAGTCTTTGAAGCGATGTCTTTCTCCCAACCTGCATGGCTTTTGTGGTCCCTGAGAATTTCATGTTTGCATTGGTCTCTGATGATCTTTAGCAATGCAATCTTTCCCAGGGCTTTCCTCCCCGCGATGCTACCCGACTCATGAGAACTCTGGATTGAGAGACCCATGCCGTCTGGTGATGTCCTTTAACAACTCATGTAGTGACCCCTCTCAGCCACACATGATCCATTTTTAGTAGAAACCATCACCAAGAAGCGGCACTTGGCAGGGGCTGGGGGACTTGGGTAAGTGCACAATGTGGTTTGGAGTCTGATTAAGTCAACCCTTCCTCCACATCCTGGTATCAGTCACTCCTGCTACTTTCTGAATTCCTAGATAGTGATATATTCATAGAACCAGAAAAACAAAATCGATGCTTAAAAACACCTCTTCTTGGAACCCTATTTAGTTGGATTGTTTATAATCTCCTTACCTTATTATGACAGATTTTATACAAGAATAAGAGCCCAACAAGTATATACTAAGTGTTTGGTAGGGGTAAGGTCTGATTCAAGGTATTGAGAGACAAGATCAAATACAAGTATGTCTCTGTTTCTGGATGGTGTAGAGTTAATACATAACAGAAAGGTTGGAGGGCCTAGCCAGCTAGAGGTACGTCAGAAGAAAGGCCTGGTGACCGACTTCTGAAAAATCGGCCATTATAAAATGTATGAAACGTAGTTCTTTTCTGACATACATGGGGTCCTCACAAGTCAGAGTTGACTCAATGGTGATTAGTTCAGTTTTTGGTATCTCAATATGAATAGCTATAAAATAGTAACTATAATCTACTAGGGGAGAGATGACCTATGCAAAAGCAAATGTCAAAGTGGCTGCAGCTAACAGGGCGCTGCAGTGTTAAAACAATGACACAACTTTACTGATTTTAGACGGGGGTAGGGGTTGCAGGGTGAGGGAAGAGTTTCCTTCTGATTGGATGGGTGCCAAGAAGTGACCTTTCAATTTAGGCTTCAAGGCCAAGTCTCAGTGCAGTTTGTCTGGAGTGGAGTTTTTCTGAGGATCCAGGCAGATTGCCTGATAAAAATATCTCTCCAAGAAAACTTCAGGTCGCTACCAATGTTTCTTTTTGCTGTCTTGCAAACAGCACTGACCACAGGCTTCCTGGACTAATGGCATCCAGTGCTTTGACCTGGTTGCATGGTTGGCTTCTCTGGGTCCAGGCAGCTTGGGCACCACTGCTCCATGTCCACTGTCTATTGCAATGCATGCTCACCAAGTCACTGTGGGTTTCCAGTTCACTTGAATACCTACTCTCTGCAGGCCAGTAAGCTTGGGTCTCAGTCTTAATTTTGATCAGCATCATTTGCTGAGATAAGCCAGAGTTACATTTGATTCAGAACTCTGGTAAGGGCCGTGGTCCAGGGAAAGGTACCTGATTTCTTGATCCCTTGGCCACTGGGCCTGTATTAATTTACTTTCCTTCTTTAAAAATAAATTTCATTGGGGGTTCTTACAGCTCTTACCACAATCCATCCATCCATTGTGTCAAGCACCTTGTACATATGTTGCCATCATCATTTTCTTTCTTTTTTCCTTAGCATGGCTTTTGCCACATTTCACAAATTTTATTAAGTTGAATTTTCATTTTTTTGGTTTGCATAGTCTGCACATTTAATCACTTTAAAACCTCTAACATTATCTCGTGTCCATTAAATAGAATCCAACAATGCTGGGCCTGTTTAAATTACAAGAAAAAAAATCACTGTGCACTAACCCAGTATCTTACAAAACCAGCTGGGCTGGCCACAGGGGACAGTGGAGGGTGGGAGAAGGAGCACCCCTGGGTAGGTGGCTGGGTGCCAGGAAGTGCAATGGGAGAGAAAAGGGAGCTCCCAGATGGGAGGGGACTGATTGTCCTAATGGGAGGGGTGCAAAAGGCACGTCAAAGAGGGGGGTGTGGGGGGCATGACATGAATTTTCATTTTTATTTAGCTCAAGGTCTTTTAATTTTACTTTTAAAAATCATTTTATTGGGGCCTCTTACAACTCTTATCACAATTTATGCATCCATCCATTGGGTCAAGCACATTTATATATTTGTTGTCATCATTATTTTCAAAACATTTGCTTTCTACTTGAGTCCTTGGTATCAGCTCATTCCACCCATCACCACCCCAGCTTGCCTCCCTCATGAGCCCTTGATAATTTGTAAACTATTATTTTTGTCATGTCCTATACCCACTACTGTCTCTCATCCCCCACTTTTCTGTTGTCTTCCCCGCTGGGAGGGGATTATATGTTAATCATTGGGATCAGTTCTCTCTTTTCCCCCTAACTTTCTCCTTAGCCTCCTGGTATCTCTACTCTCATTATTGGTCCTGAGAGGATTATCTGTCCTGGATTCCTTGTGTTTCCAGCTCTTATCTGTACCAGTGTACATGCTCTGATCTTGCTGGATTTGTGAGGAAGAATGGGATCATGATAGTGGGTGAGGAAGCATTAAAGATCTAGAGCAGTAGTTCTCAACCTGTGGGTCACGACCCCTTTGGAGGTCAAATGACCCTTTCACAGGGGTCACCCAATTATAATAGTGGAACAAAAATAATTTTATGGTTGGGGTCACCACAACATGAGGAACTGTATTAACGGGTCACAGCAATACGAAGGTTGAGAACCAGTGATCTAGAGGAAAGTTGTATGTTTCATCGGTGCTATACTGCACCCTAACTGGGTCATCTCTTCCTTGTGACCCTTCTGTAAGGGGATGCCCAATTGTCTACACATGGGCTTTAGGTCTTCACTCTCCCATTCCCTTCTTTCACATTGATATGATTTTTTGTTCTGGGTCTTTGATGCCTGATACCTGATCCCATCGACACCTCATGATCACACAGGCTGGTGTGCTTCTTCAATGTAGACTTTGTTGCTTCTCAGCTAGATGGCTGTATGTTTATCTTCAAGCCTTTAAGATCCCAGATACTATATCTTTTGATGACTTGGTATCATCAGCTTTCTTGACCACATTTGCTTATGTACCACTTTGTCTTCAGCAATCCTGTCAGGGAAGGTGAGCATCACATAGTGCTGAGTTAGTAGAACAAAGTCTTCTTGCATTGAGGGAGTACTTGAATAGGGGGCCAATGTCCATTTGCTGCCTTAATGCTTAACATGTATATACATATATGTATATAGATCTATTTCCCCATCAGTAGATATAAAATATTTACATATGCACATGCCTATATTTAGATCTCTATAAATGTCCTTTGCCTCCTAGTTCTTCCTTCTATTTCCTTTTACTTTCCTCTTGTTCCACTATCATGTTTAGCCTTCATTTGGGTTTCAGTAATTCCTCTTGGCTACATTGCTGTTGATCAAGCCCCACCAGGCATCCTACACTCTCCTCATCAATTTTAGACCACTTGTTGTTCCCTTCTCCCTGGGTTTGCTGACACCCCCTTTCCTTTCCCTGCCCCCCTCTCTCCTATGTCCCCCCTGAAACCCTCAGTCCTGTTGTTTTCTCCTCTGCATTGTTTATCCCCCTTATCTTATCTTGATAGACATGCAGAGACAATAATAAACACAAAAACAAGACAAAGGAGAACAAAACAAACCAACAAAAGAAAACAAAAATCAAAACAACAAACAACAACACCAACAAAAGAAAAGCCTGTAAGTAGTTCTAGGTCTCTTGACCTTTATGAGTGTTTTCTGGGGTGCTACACCCTGGCCCCAAAGTCTACTTTTGGTATTCCCTGGAGACTTCATTGCTTTGTTTCCCTTGCTGCTCTGTTGTAGGCCTTTAGCGTTTCATCCATGTGGGGTCGGGGAAGATGGGGTACAATTCCCATTTTGTGTCTCCAGTGTTGTCTCCCATAGAGCTATGGGTCAGTGAAGGACTTCGTGTCTCATGGTGGGGTCAGCTCTATGGTCCTCTCTGTGTACTAGCTTCTCTGAGCAGGAATATCATCCTTTGGGCTTGGTGGGTCAGGATGTGTTCCACTCTCTCTCCTTCCCCCTTCGTTTGCTCTTGTGTGCTCTGATGATTTGCAGCTCTCTCCCTGAGCTGTAGCTTCAGTGTCCTCTGTAGTGCATTCTCCTGGAAGGGGAGCAGTGGTGTCCATGTAGTTGGGATTGGGGCCTGCCCCGCAGACCTTTCTATTGGTTTGCTACTTCATGCCAATATGTTGTATTCATGTCTTGGCACATCTAGTTGAAGTCTGGTCCCTCTCTCTCTGTATTAGTTTTCTATTGCTATTGTAACAAATAAGAAACTTGGTGGCATACAACAATGGAAATGCATTCTTCTGCAGTCTGGAAGCCAGCCGTCTAAGTTGGATTTGACGGGTGCATTTCCTCTGGAAAGTAAAGGGAGGAATTCATCTCTTGGTTCCAGCTTCTAGGGCAGCATTCCTTGCACTATTTTTTTTGCTCATTACTTCTTCCACCTTCAAAGTTAGACGTGTAAATCCTTCCAATCCCCATTTCTCTCTGTGCCCCTGCCCCCACTTGTCTCATTATGCCATCTTCAGTCTCCCTGATCTCTCGTTCCCTCTTGCGAAGATCCTTGTGATTACATCGGGCTCACCTGCATAAGCCAGGATAATCTCCCCAACTCAAGATCCTTAACTGAATCACAGCGGCAAAGGCCCTTTTGCCATAGAAGGCAGCAGTCACTGGATTTGGGGATTATGTGCAGATTCTGAGGACCACTGTGCAGTCCACCACACTGACCTTGGGTGGCTCACTTCCCTTGCTATGCCTCTGTTTCCTTGTAAAATGAAAAATTGGGGTAGAGGACTTGTGCCCTGACACCTGAAGGCTCTGGGATGTGACTCTTGGTATTGATCTGAGTATGCCCTGTGGCTATGGGGCTGGACCTGGCTGGGGGGGGGGAGGGGGGGAGGGAGGTCATGTGACTCAGGGAGCCGGAAGGGGTGGGGTGGGGGAGGCCCTGCTCCCATGGGCTCTGGTTCCACTTCAGCTGAAGTTGACCCCTGTGGCTGGTGGTCCTTTCCCTTTTGCTTCTGCTCTGTTTCTTTCCTACTTCCTGAGTCCTGGCTTCATTAAGCTGCTCTTCAACGTGACGATTTAAAGATGCCCCTCCCCGCTTTTCTGGAAAGGAAATGAAGGGGAAATGAGGCAAGTTAACAAATATTTACTGTGAATATACAAAGGTGTACAGAGCAGATCCTAGTTTAACATTCAGCGATTCATACACGTTCTGATTCTATTGGAGTCTACTCAACGCATCATCACTTATTCTACCCACTCCCCAGGTTTCCCATTTCCATTCTTCCTTCTTTCTGAACCCTGCTGCCCTTTTGATCTTAAATGGTTGAGCATTTTACCGAGGAGATACATTCCATTCCAGACTAGATGGGTAAGGGCTGCAGTCTTGGAGGTTCCCTCAATCTCTTTATGACAAGTGAGCCTAGTCTCTTTTATGATTTTGAATTCTGGTCCATATTTGTATCCTACTCTATTCAAAACCTTCTAATATCCTTTTCTGAGCAGATGGAAGTGGTAGCCAGGCACCATGTAGTTGTGATCTCAGGGTGGTAGAGAACGACTGACAGACGTGCTGGACACCAAGAGTGTACTCTGAGCTCCCAGGCCTGTAAATGAGTCCATCTGTGGAGCCTAGAAAGAAATATCTGTCTCATGAATGAAAGAACCACTGACCCTGACTTCCTCTAAGACAGTGGTTCTCAACCTTCCTAATGCCACGACCCTTTAATACAGTTCTTCATGTGGTGGTGATCCCCAACCATAAAATTATCTTCATTGCTACTTCATAACTGTAATTTTGCTACTGTTATGAATTGGGCGACCCCTTTGAAAAGGCCTTTCCACTCTCAAAGAGGTTGCAACCCACAGGTTGAGAACTTCTGCTCTAAGACATCAATTCCCAAACTTATTTGGACTTTTTTCAAAAAAAAAAAAAAAAAGACTCTGCACCTCCTGGCAATGGGTAACTTCTGTACTGTATCTCACAATCCAGTATAAAGCGTAGGCATTTGCTCTTGCAGCACCCCTGGATCGTTCCAGTGTCCCAGAGGGGCAGCATGGCCCAATCTGGGAGACACTATGAAGACATGCAGCATCAAGAGGAGTGAAATCAGGTTCTCAAAGAAGGGGACAAAAATTAAAAACCCAAAACAAAAATATCTAACTCTTTTTATATACGAAGGGACTTAAAATATTGGTGGAAAATTTCATTATCTTTTAACTCAAATTTTCTCTGAACTTTTTGAGGGCCCCCTTTATAAAGCACACATGTCTACAGTGTGTGTGTGTGTATGTATAAATAATTAAATTTAAAAAAAACGGGACAAGTAGGAACAAATCTGAAAATTTCCTTAAAAGAAACCCAACAAAACAAAACCAAAAAAATACAGACAAACAAAGACATAGTTGCTGGTGAGTAGATGCCAAGTCCTCGTGACCTCGCGTATATCAGAGTATAACTGTGCTTAATAGGGTTTTCAATGGTTGACCTTTTTGGAAGTAAATCACCTGACCTTCCTTATGAAGTATTTCTGGGTGGACTTAAATGGTAAAACTTTTGGTTAGTAGATGAGCACATTAGCCTTTGTATCACTTCAACCAACCAACCAACCAACCAACCAACCAACCAACCAACCAACCAACCAACCAACCCACCCAAATAATTGCCTATCCACAGATTCTGTTTCATGGCCACCCAATGTGTTATGGGGTAGAACTGTATTCTTTAGGGCTTTCAAGGCTGTGAACTTTTAGAAGCAAATTTCCAAGCCTTTCTTTGGGATGACCCTGCATAGGTTTGAACCGACAACCTTTAGGTTAGTAGTTGTGATACCCAGGGACAAAAGAAATAGAAAGCTCCCTAGGGGAATTATAATATTAAAAATGATGGAAAACACTGTACTATGACCTCATGTCTTTCCCTCTCCTGGAGAGAAAGAATTCTGATGCCACTAAGATGTATGGAGACCCCTTCCTTCAGAGTATGCCTCCATTGAAGCTCTCCCCCGACACTGCAGCATGTCACTTATAGAGCCCACTGGGATGTGCTCTATGGCTCCCCAAGGATTCCATGCTGTCTTCTGAGAGGAGACAGCTCAGTGTAAGGGAGATGCAGGAATAGCTCTTCCATCCATCCATCCGTCCATCCATCCATCCATCGCCACACATCCACTTGATGTGTGCCTTCCAGTTAGTTATTTAACTTCTGAAAATCTCAGCTTCATCATCTGTAAAACCAAGGTAATAACAACTATCACATGATGAAGATCTTAAAATGAGATTGTGTATAAGAAATGCAAAGTCTCTATGAGATATACATTGTCCTTCCCTTCCCTTCATCCCCCTTCTTTATGTTCCTTTTCTTTTGTAAGGGAGGGGATATTTGCCTTAGACAAAAGTCGTTTCAATTAGTCCTTCTGGGTTCTGGGCACATCTGAGATTCATATCAGTTGGAACTGGGGCATCGTTTGCCAAATCCTAAGCTCCTTAGGCTGACACGTGGGCAACAGAAAGGGACTTTCTCAGTCCTAGTGCTAGGTAATGCTAATTACCATCGGATCTGAAGCCAGAGCTGCTTTCCTTTGTTTAATAATTTACATCTTTTCTGAGAACACTGAGCTAAAATTTAACATTACAGAAATAGATGATTTATTTAAATGCCAACAAAGCTAATCTGCAGCAAAATCACCCAAGCCCCTTTTGTGGGCTGCTCATTTGATACCCCAAACTCCAGGAGACATTCAGGGGAATGTGCACATAAGACACAAGGAGAGTTAAGCTCTTGAGATCTTAGGCAAGGCAACCCTGTGGGTGTCACCAGCTCTTGCTGGCTGAAAAGCAGGTGGCGGGTTTGAATCTCTGGCTTTATGGTTAGCAGTCCAAGAATGCTAATCAGAGCTCCTTCTGCACAAATGCACATTAGTTAATAAAGAGCTGTTTCTATAGGATTGTGCTTTGATTTTCTGTAGCAAAAACTAGTTTTTTTAAAGGAATCTATAGCAAAAGGAGATCTTGACCACCCATGTGGAAGAAACCCACTGTATTTTAGTGGGGCGATGACAAGTAAGGAGCCATGGTGGTTATGTGTTGGGCAGCTAGTTGCGAGGTCAGCAGTTCAAAACCACTAGCTGCTCAGTGGGAGAAAGACAGGGCTTTCTATTGCCCTGTAACATTACAGTCTCAGAAACTCAAAGGGACAGTTCTACTGTGTCCTATTGAGTTCCCATGAGTTAGCACAAACTTGAGGGCAGTGAGTTTGGGTTTTGGCTTCATGATGGCTCTTCCTGAGGTGGCGTCAGTCAGATGCAGAAGAAGCTGATAGTTGTACTTTCTTTTCTCTGACGGGAATGCCCTTCTCCTTCCTGATGGGCAGTCTTCTTTGAGATTTGGTTTCTTGGCTCTGGCATGTAGGGTCATGGCCATGAGACATTTCAGTTAGTTGACCCAATAACATGTCCTGTACCGTTCTGCTTACTAAAAATTCTGGTGGTACAGAGGTTAAAGCACTTGCCTGCCTACTCAAAGGTCAAACCCACCAGCCACTTCAAGGGAGAAAGATGTGGCAGTCTGCTTCTGTAAATATTTCCAGGTTTGGAAACCATTGGGCAGTTCTACTCTGTCCTCTAGGGCTCTATGAGTTTGATTCTACAGGAAGACAGTAGGAGCAAGAGACAGATCTATTTCCTAGTTTGCTGTGCAGTGCCATAAATGCTTCCAAGTGGCTCTCAAAGGCATCGTTGTGATGGGTTTCTATTTACCTGGAACAACAGAGGAACATAGAAGATCCAGAACAGAAGGAGGATATGACGTGTGTGCCTAAATGCCCCCACAAATAATTACCTCCTTCGCCGTGAGCCCAGAACTGGAGGGGGCTTGGTAACCATTACTGGACATTTTAATAAGAATTTCTACAGAAGAATCCTAATCATAAAAGAAAAGATGATGAACAGAATTTCAAATTCTCATAGACTCCACACTTCCTGGAGTCATGAAGGCTGGGCGTACTCCTGAAACTGTTGCCTTGAGATCATTTTTAAGCTCAAATATCCCTTGACAGCTTCAAAAAAAATCTAACAATATTTTTGCTTACCTAGTGAAAATCTCTTCCCTGAGTATTATATTCTTTAAAAATTTGTGACTGTGAATTGCGTGAAGGTTTACAGAGATCAACAGGTGTGCTTAAGATGGTTGCTTCTAAGACCCCAGCTGCTACTCATGGAAGCAGAATGTAGAATGTTGTCTTTGACAGTTCTCTGAGATGAAAGTTTTGAGCTCTTTGGTTCAATGGCTCATTCTTTCAAGGTGTTTGTTCAGGTTATATGTAAGAAGGCTTCATAACTTAGCCATCTGTATACTCCACCATAATCACTGACATGCTCACATTCAGAAAGCAAACTCACTGAAATGGAGTTGATGCCGACTCATAATAGCAACCCTATAGGACAGGGTAGAACTGCCTGGTGAGTTTTTGAGATTGTAACTGTTTATTTTTTGTCTTTTAAAAAAAGAATTTTATTGGGGGCTCATATAACTCTTATCACAATCCATCTATCCATCCATTATGTCAGGCACAATTGTGCATTTGTTGCTCTTATCATTCTCAAAACACTTGCTTTCTACGTGAGCCCTTGGTATCAGCTCCTCATTTCCCCCCTCCCTCCCTACCCCCCTGTCATGAAACCTTGATAATTTATAAATTATTATTATTTTGTCATGTCTTACACTGTCTGATGTCTCCCTTCACCTACTTTGCTGTTGTCCATCTCCAAGGGAGGGGGTTATATGTAGATCCTTGTAATTGGTTCCCTCTTTCTACCCCATCTTCCCTCCACCCTCCTGGTATCAGCACTCTCACCACTGGTCCTGAAGGGATCATCTGTCCTGGATTCCCTGTGTTTCCAGTTCCTATCTGTACCAGTGTATACCCTCTGGTTTAGCTGGATTTGTAAGGTAGAATTGGGATCATGATAATGGGGGAAGGAAGCATTTAAGAACCAGAGGAAAGTTGCATGTTTCATTGTTGCTACCCTGCACCCTGACTGGCTTATCTCCTCCCTGACCCTCTTCTGTAAGGGGATGTCCAGTTGTCTACAGATGGGCTTTGGGTTCCCAATCTGCATGGTCTCTCATTATCAATGATATGAATTTTTTGTTCTTTGATGCCTGATACCTGATCCCTTGGGCACCTTGTGATCAAACAGGCTAGTGTGCTTCTTCTGTATGGGCCTTGTTGCTTCTGAGCTAGATGGCCACTTGTTCACCTTCAAGACTTTAAGACCCCAGACCCTATATCTTTTGATAGCCGGCACCATCAGTTTTTTCACCCCATTTGCTTATGCACCTGCTTTGTCTTCAGTGATCTTGTCAGGAAGGTGAGCATCATGGAATGCCAGTTTAATAGAACAAAGTGTTCTTGAATTGAGGGAATACTTGAGTGGAGGCCCAATGTCCATCTGTGACCTTAATACTAAACTTATACATATATGCACATAGATCTATTTCCCCATTAGCATATATAAATATTTTTACATGTCTAAATGCCTACATTTAGACCTCTATAATTTCCCTTTGCCTCTTAGTTCTTTCCTCTATTTCCTTTTACTTTACTCTTGTCCCACTATCATGCTCAACCTTCATTTGGGTTTGAGTTATTCCTCTCGGTTACATTGCCCTTGATCAAGCTCTACCAGGCCTCTTACACCTTCCTAACCACTGATTTTGGATCACTTATTGTTCCCTTGTCCCTGGGTTTGTTAACACCAGTTCCTTTACCCCACCCCCACCCCCCTCTCCTATGTTCTCCTGAAACTATCGGTCCTGTTGCTTTCTCCTCTGGATTGTTTATTCAGCCTATCTTATCTAGATAGACCTGTAGAGACAATAATTTGCACAAAAACACGACACAGCAAAACAAAGCAACAAAACAAAACAACAATGACAACAACAACAACAACAAATGACAAGAAAAGTCTGTAAATAGTTCTAGGTTTGTTTGTTGACCTTTAGGAGTGTTTTCTGGTAGAGTCTGATGGGGTGCCATGCCCTGGTCCCAAGTCTATTTTTGTTACTCTCTTGGGACTTCCTTGCTCTGCTCCTCTTGCTGTTCAGTTGCACACCCTTAGTGTTTTCCTCGGTTGGTGCAATTCCCACACTGTGCCTCCACGCTATCCCCTGTAGGGCTACAGGTCAGTGAGGATTGTCGTGTCTCGTAATGGTGCTGGCCATATGGTCCTCTCTGTGCATTGGCAACTCTGAGCAGGGATACTGTCCTCAAGGCTTGGTGGGCCAGGATGTGCTGTAACTTTATGGGAGTAGAAAGTCCTGTCTTTCTCCTGAGGAGCAGCTGGTGGCTTCAAACTGCTGACCTTACAGTTAATGACCCAATGATAACCACTCTTCCACCTGGTCTCCTAATTGACGAAGTTGTAGGTAAATGCACCTGTACAAATATTCTCTGTCAAATCTCTATATAGTCATTGTTATACTCCCACTTTCTGACCCACACTTACTCAGCTTTTGTATCTATCCATCCATCAACTATAGGTCACCCTCATTGTAGTTTTGTTTATATAGCAGTACCCACCTCTGTTGCATACAATGATATATGACAAGGTTGGGATCTCTAAGCCCTTCCTCTTTTCAGGGAATCTGGATGGAAACTCAGTGATGGGATATTCTCAGTGGATTGGGGTATTGGATGGGGGCCATCACTGTCCAGTAGCTGAAGGTCTCTCTCTTCCTCTAGTGCTATTGCTGGCACTGGTGGTCCAGGGTCTCCTTTTCTTGGAGGTCATGTGAACCATAAGATCCATCACTGTTGCTGTAGCCGAATTCATGGCCATAATGAGCATGACAGAGTGATCATTGAGGACAATGCCAGTCCCAGCATCAAAGGTGGAAGAGTGGTTATCACTGTTGAAATTGCAGGGGACGACCTGGTCCTCACTGTAACATAGGGTGCCTTTTGGGGGACCATCCAATGTCTGATTCACCACCTTCTTGATGCCATAGTACTCAGCTATTTATCCAGATTACTGGTGAGATCCGTGACTGAAACATTGGGGCATGAGGACACAGAAGACCATGAAATGAACAACCAAATGGAGGTGCATTCTCCTTTGAACAGTCAGAGGATGTCACATAGGGCCTCCTCCTGGGTTACTCAATCGTCATGTGGAGCAGGATGGGAACCTGGAGCTTTGCCAGAGAAAGGAGGAAAGGGTATGGGAAGTAAAACTTCTGATGTGTGCCTGGTTTAAAATGCAACTGTGTTTTGAGTTCCCCTGTTTCTGCAAAGTGGTTGCTAGAAGGCTTGCCTGCTGGATGCATTCTACCAGTAGCCCGGGGCCATAGGCATATGAATGGGATAATCTATGAGAACTTTGAACTTTAGTGTTTTACAAAGAATTGTGTTTAGGATCTGGCTGTACTCCTGATTTTGTTTTTCTAGAAAATGAGCCTAACACACATATAAAGCTGGTATTTATTTGTTTCCCCATCTCTTTGAGAGATAGAAAAGGATGGGATCTGGATTTTATCTGTAGGTTGCCGTGAGTAGCATTAATATTTTCCCAATATTACCCAAAGGAAGAAGTCTTCCTATTCATGAGCATGACCTATTCCTCTATTTATATTGGTCTCTTAGATTCTTGTAGTTGTATTTTCTAATTGTCCTTGTATAGGTCTTTTCTATATTTCTATGATTAGATTTATCTTTAACTATTTCATATTTGGGATGGTTATTGTTAATAGTATTGCTTTTCCTGGCTTCCCTTTTAGAGTTTTCTTTATTAAAGAATTCCAGTTGATTAAAAAAACCACACCTACACACAACTTTTCACTGCAAATTAAGTGAAGTTTACAGAGCTGATAAACCCTTTTACAATCAACAATTCAGATACACTTAGTTTTAGCGCATCTATTATAATCCCCTCAATGTACCATTATGTATCCCACTTCCTTCTTGTGTTTCCTATTTCCACTCATCCTTTTTTCCTCACCTACAGAACTTGGACCTTGGGTAAATGCTACCCTTTTAATTTTAAAGAGTTGATAATTCCAACATGGAGGTGAGTCTTGGACTTTCCAACAGTCTCTTTCAACCAGTCTGGTGTCTTTCAAGATTCTGGGTTCTGTTCCACATTCCCCCCCTCCTCCCACAGCCCCCAGTTTTATAGAAGGCCTCTGATGTGGTCCTTTTCAGAGCAGTAGGCAGTGGTAGCCAGAGACCATCTCGTTGTGGTCTCCGTGTTGTAAAGGCTAATGTTTGCTTAGCCCATGAACACATGGAGACGAATGATGGCTTCCCTAGGTTTTCCAGTTTTCATCACTTCGCGTTTCTCCGGATGGACAGAGACCAACAATTGCACCTTATAAGGCTGCTCTCAAACTTTTAAGCCCTCAGTTTCTATTTGCCAAAGCAGGATGGAAAACATTGTCTTTGTGAACCATGTCATGCCAATTGATCTTGGTGTCGCCCAGATTACGGTGCTGATTCCCCTGACTCACGAACTCATTCTCTTAAGGTGATTGCTTGTATCTAAGAAGCATTCATAACTTCACTACATCCATTGATCTATTTTCAGCAAAGGTAAGTAGGCAAATGCAAATAACCGCAATCAAACCTATATATATGTTCATGGGCGCACTCTCCTTCTCCCTCACACATCTATTCAGCCTATGTTTTTGTTGAAGCATCTACTCATTGATCAGAACCATTGTAGGATTGTGCATACCCTAATCTGTTACCTCTGTTGCCTTTAACGTTTGCAAATCCCCCAATGTCTTCCTCTACCTCCATAACCCCCTCCCCCCATCTCCATCTTATTGTATGTTGCCTTCTCCTTCACCCAAGTTAATAGTTGTCTACCCTCTAGTCCCTGCCTTATGATTTCCCTTCCTCTGGAGGACATTAAGCTGAGTGAAATGAGCCAATCACAGAAGGATAAATATTGCATGAGATCCCTGTTATAAAAAGTGAAGAAAATGTTACCATACTGATTCAGCTGATCTTTGTATGTCGATCATGTAACTTGACACTTTGTTGAATTTTCCCCTTAGTTTTAGTAACTCTCTGGCAAGTCTTTGGGATGTGCTATGTATAGGATTATACTTTGCCGATATTTTTTTCTTGCCTCACACCTCTTCCTAAGACAGCTAGCACAATATTAAATAGGAGTGGTGATAAAAGACAGCCTTTCCTGGTTCCCATTTTGCAAAAGGATGCTTACAGTTTCTATCCATTGAGTGCTATGCTGGGCATTAGTTTTGTATATGTGCCTTTTCTATTCCTAGTTTGTGTTTTGTCAAATGACCCCCTCCTTTTTTTTGTTGTCGTTGCATTGATCAATATGACCACATGATTCTTTTCCTTTGTTTTAGTTATGTGGTGGATTACATTGATTGGTTTTCTAATGTTGAACCATCCTTGCATACCTGGTATGAGTCACACTTGGTCATGATTTTTTAAAATTAAAACATGTTATTGTACTCTATTGGCTAGAATTTTGCTTAGAAGTTTTACATCTCTGCTCTTGAGGGATCTTGCTCTATAATTTTCTTCTTCAGTAATGTCTTTGGCTAGATTTGATATGAAGGTTATGTTTAATTCATAAAACAAATTTAGAAATATTCCATCCTTTTCTATATTCTGGAAGAAGCTATGGTGGCATAGTGGTTACATGTTGGGCTGCGATCTGCAAGGTGAGAAGTTTGAAACCACCAGTCGTTGAGTGGGAGAAAGCCAGAGCTTTCTATTCTTGTTAACAGCTAACAAGAAACTCACAGGGGCAGTTCTATCTATAGGATTGCTGAGTCTTATCAGTGCTACTATGGACTGACATTGATGCGATGGCAGCGAGCTTTTGTTTCTGTTCATTTTTGTATTCTGGACTAGCTTGAATAGAAATTGGTGTTGGCTACCAATGCTTGTCAGCTCTGAATGATTGATAGAATTGCCAGCAGAGAAGCCTGGACACAGCCTTATTTTAGTTGGGAGCTTTAATGACCTGATCCACTTTTTCTTTTATTAGGGGTCTGTTCAGACTTTTCACTGTGTTGTTAGGTAGGTTGTGTTTTTCTAGATATTTCTCTACTTCCAGGTTTCCAATTTTGCTGAAGTACAGTTCTTCATAGTGTTGATATTGTCCCTTCTAAATCTGTTGATTATTTTGTGATGGTGTCCATTTGATTTATTTGTGTCCTTCGCATCTTCTCCTTCTTTAGATTTGCTGCTAGTGGGTTTTTGACTTTATCAATTGCTTCGATGTACCAACCTCTAGTCTTTTTAGTTCTCTCTATTGTTATTTTGCTTTTGGTTTCAATTATTTATTCTATAATCTTTATTCTTTCTCTCATATTGTTCCTTTCCTAATTATTGGAGATGTTGCTTAGGGTATTGATTTTGGTTCTTTCTTATTTTTGATGTGTATGTTTATTACTATAAATTGCCCTCTGAGTACTTTTTAAAAAAATTCCTTTTGCTATCTTCTCAAGGTTTTTTTGGTTTTATCTCATTTGATTCTAATTATTTTTTAAATTTCATTTTTAGTTTTTCTATTACCCAGTCGTTTTCAAGCTGGGTGTCTTTAGTTTCCAGGTATTTGATATTTTTTTCTCTTTGATCTTCCTAGTGTTGATTTATAATTTTATAATGTTGTCATCTGAGAAAATGATTTGCAATATTTTGCTGCTTAAAAATTTATTGAGGCTGCTTTGTTGCCGAACAGATGGTCTATTCTGAAGCATGCTCTCATGGATAAATGTCTCCTCTTACTTTCATAGAACTGTCCAGTCTTTCTTCAGTTCTGTTAGCGTTTGATTTATGCACTTCGAAGCTCTCTCACTGGGTGTATAGATATTAATTATGGTTAGGGTTTCTGGCTCAATTGACCCTTTAATCAATAGATGTCTTCTTGTCTTTTTGTCTCTTAGAATAATATACTCTTTAAAGAACTATCTATAATGGATCAAATGACAACAGCCACTGGAAAGATCAGGCAGGCCCCTCGGGTGATGGAGAGTTTATGTTAATGAGAGAGGAACGATTCAGAAGGAGGGTGAGGATGGTTACGCAACTTGAACATGCAATCGGTGTCATGAAATACCTTATGAGGTGGAGCCAGTGTCTGTTTTGCTATGTATATTCTCAACAAAAAATCATTTAAAAAATAAAAAATTAAACATCTTCAGATCACAGTTAAAGTTGCCAGTTCATTTTTTTCTCCATTGGATTAATAATCATTTGACATGATATATTTGACTTTTATTCATTCATTCACTATTGTAACTCCCCCCCACCCCATATTGATAAAAGAAAAATTACCTGGGGGACAGCATGCCTTCTATTCCCTGCTGTATCTTCAGCCTCCAGAATAGTGCCTGTCATAGAGTCGGTGATCAATCAGTATTTGTTGAATGAATAAGTGAGCTGACCCTATTAATAAGTCTCTGTGTAGCTTGGTGGTAGAATAAGGGTTTGAAGATGAACTATATATGCATTAGTTTATTGACTCACTAGGTATTTGTTATGCAACTTTTTAATACTTATACACGTTTATATTTGTTTGCCTGGCACAGTGAATATCATGGGGACAGGGTTCCTGCTTTCAGGGAATTCTGTTCACCAAGAGGGATGGGGACATAAATAATACTAATAGAAATCATGATGATAGCTCACAATTAATGGATTCTATTATATGCCATGTATGGTTTAAGCATGTTTATATATATTAACTAATTACCACTCACAACACAATGAAATAGGTTACTTTCACACCCATTTTGCAGATGAGGAAACAGAGGCAGAGAGAGGCCAAGATCCTAATTACAATTCAGGGCGAGGCGTGCCCGCGTTGAAGTGTGAGAGTGGTGTGTGAAAGCAGCTGACAACCAACTGGGCATTTTATTCCGTAAAAGGGATTGGATAGCTTGGAGAGCCCTTCCCCTGGCCAGTGCTTTCAGTTGCTGGATGTTTCTCCTCTCCCTCACTCCAGTCCCAACTGTTCTGGACCTGGTCCCGAGCCCAGCAAATGCTCTTGTTCTGACCCGCATGCTTCTGCGGCTTTGATCCTGCCTCACCAGGACCTTGGTGTGGTATTGAGGCAGGTAGAGTGGCTCAGCCCAGGCATCCACATTGCAGCTGCTCACTATCAAAGCTGTGATCTCAGACACCCTGATTTGAGTCCTCTGAGTGCTGAGGGCTGGGCTACTTTGAATAGATCCTAGATTCCACAGTTGCTGGAAAACCTCGCATTCCAAGGGATCCCGTCAAGGACTACCTTTGCTGAAAGGATTCTTCCAGAGTCTCTACAAGGAAAAAGTTTGCCACCTCAAACCCTGTCACCATTTCTGCTTCTCCCCTCAGGCCCTCCTGGGTCATGGGTAACCACCCTTTGTGCCTCAAAACTGTAGGAAGTCACCCGTCTTCCTCACCTAATGATGTGTTACAGAAAACAAGCTTCCATTACTTGCAGGAGTGTGATGGGAACATGAATATTAATAACTCCCACGGGTTCCCTGCAAACATCCATCACCACAGCTTAGAAGGCTTGTTCTGACTTATTTGGCATGGAGGGACTGTTCAGCAGAACAATAATGAAGCATTCAGGAATCCAGCTGAGGCAGGGCTTTTCCTGGTGCTTTGGACTCCATGCTCCTGCAGGACTGAAGTGGGCCGTGCTCTCTTCCACCTGGGCTCTGGCAGGAAGATTTTTGACTGTGGTCAGGGACAGGACCTGGCAGATGCACCAGGGCTCAGTGTAGCTGGAGCATGGATTGCTTGTCTCCAAAGGAATCTTCTCCAGAGTGACAGTACCTCAACGAGAAAGGGAAGGGCAGGCAACCTAAGCCAAAACGTGTTGGTGCGATGCTGAAGGCGCCAATATAGAGCTGGTCCATGTCTTATTGTCCCAGGACAGAATCATGGAATGTCAGGACTCAAAGATGATCATCTTGGGTAAACTGGAGTGACAACAGAGAGAAGAGTAGTCTAAGTCAATGGCAAATTTAGGACTAGACTATCTGGGGATGACTATTCCCCTTCTTAGGACAAGGGGCATTGGAATACAATTACATTTGTCTTAAATTCAGAGGTCCTGCATTGTAAAAATGGTTATGGTCTCAGTTGCCAACCCAAAGGTTGGTGGTTTGAATCCATCAAGGGGTGCCTTGGAAGAAAGGCCTGGCAAGTGATTTCCAAAAGCTCATAGCCACAGAGCATCCAATGAAGCATAATTCTCTTCTAACAGATGAGGGCGTCACAAATGGGAGTTGACTCCTGGGCAATGGCTTTACTTGATTATTTAGGTTTGAGTATTATGTGAGGTTGGGTTGTCTAGAAAAGCAAAACTAGTGAAACTCATATATTTATAGCAAAGAACCTTTATATCAGGTAGTAATCTTCTATCTGGTAGATATCCCAGTCCAGTCCAATGCTAGCCAGAGCCCTCTTCAGACCCATGTAGTTGCAGGCCAATACAGAAAGGTGAAGATCACAGGCAGATGTCACATGGACCCAAGGTCAGTGGAAACATGACAGGTTATCGACCACTCTCAGGGTCAGGCAGCTCATATGGGGCCATCCCTGGAGGCAAGCACAGAGTCCCAGTGAGCAGGAAGGCCAAGGGGAAGAGAGAGAGGGGAGGAGTCCCCAGCATGCGTCTTATAAAAAGGCCACACCTCCCAGGAGGCATCATCAGGCTGTGACCTGATTAGCCTGGTTGACCTGTCAG
Organism: Tenrec ecaudatus; assembly: GCF_050624435.1. Classification (NCBI taxonomy): domain Eukaryota; kingdom Metazoa; phylum Chordata; class Mammalia; order Afrosoricida; family Tenrecidae; genus Tenrec; species Tenrec ecaudatus. The sequence continues at coordinate 191,277,867 of NC_134530.1, read as the reverse complement.
AACTTATTTAAGGTGTAATGTGTGGACTATTTTCTTTTTCTATTTACCCATTTTCTGCTCACAAAGCCCAAAGTCTTGTCATTTCTATAGGAAAATACCTTCTTCGATACTCTTCCTAAGAGCAAAGATGCGTCTCTCTTGCTGAACTTGAGGTCGTTAATTACAGCTATGGTGGTTAATGAAATCAGTCTTTTTCCTGGGCAGCAGCACGCGAACTCTCTGTGGTACCACTGATGATGGCAGGAAGCTCTGTACCATTTCTTCAAGCTGTCAGGTGGTCTTGTCGTTGGAATTCTAACATCCAGCATCAGAGCAGGTCACACACAGGGAAGCTACTAAAACATTCTCAGTATTCTCTCTACAAGACTCTGGTTGGATATCTTTCCCCCACAGGGTTCTACCCAGGGTGCACTGGGTGACAGAGCACTGTCTGGCAGGGCTTATCAGTGCCTTTGTTTCGGGGGGCTGCCATAACAGAGCATCACAAAGTGGGTGACCTTAAAGGGAGGATGTGTATCTTCCCAAAGTTGTGCCGTCTGAAAATCCAAGTTAGGGTCTGGACTGTTTCAGTTCCTCCTGTGGGGCCTCTCCTAGCATTGGTGGCTGCTGCCAGTTCTTGATGCTCTTTTGCTTCGTGGAGATGCATCTATCTGCCTCTGTTCTCACATGGGCTCAATCTCTCCATGTGTGCCACTCCATGTTTATAAGACCACCGAGAAGGAACTAGGATGAGAACAACCCTACTTTGGTACAACTTCCTTTGACCCTGCTGATCCCCAAAGAAAAGAACACATTCCCCCCAAACACGGTCACATTCAGAGGGAAAGGGGTCAGGACATGCGTTTTTGGATGAACACAATTCAACCCATCTGACCAGGGGTAGCTTAGTGCCTTCATGAGGCAGAGTGGTAGAGCTAGAAGATTTGCAAAGTGAATCCTGGTTCTGAAATTTGCTAACCTGGTGATTCACCTTTTTTTGAGCTTCATTTTTTTCCATGCATAAAATGAGGACAAAAATAACTTCTCTCTGTAGAATTGTCCAGAGGATACCAAGAAATATTTTATGAGAAACTTTTTAATGACCTTGTATTTTTAAAGGGTTATGTATTTATTTGGTTGTTGTGGGCTATTGTATAGAAATATTGCTAATCAAACTCTCTTTAAGGAAATCTGAATTCATTTCTGAGGGTGGTTGTAACCAAGTACCACAGACTGGGAAGCTTAGAACAACAAGAATTTTATCTGTGATCCGTTTAGAGGCTGGAAGTCCACATTCTGGGTGCCAGGATGCTCAGGCTCTCTCCAATGGTTCTAAAGGGAGAAACTTTCAGATCTTTTACAGCTTTTGGCAACTTCAGGTCTTCCTTGGCATGTGTCAGCATAACTCAAATCTCTGCCTCCATTTCCTCAGACTGTCTTTAAAAATCATTTTATTGGGGCGCATACAACTCATCACAATCCATACATATATCCATTGTGTCAAGCACATTTGTCCATATGTTGTCATCAGCATTTTCAAAACATTTTCTTTCTACTTGAGCCCTTGGTATCAGCTCATTCCCCCTCCCCCTCTCTCTCACTCTGCCTCCCTCACGAACCCTTGATAATTTATAAATTATTATTATTTTTGCATGTCTTACATTGACAGATGTCTCCCTTCACCCACTTTTCTGTCGTCTATCCCCCTGGGAGGGGGTTATATATCCATCACTGTGATCGGTTTCCCCTTTCTGCCCCCACTTTCCCCTTCCCCTCCTGGCATTGATACTCTCATTATTGGTCCTGAGGGGTTTATTTGTCCTGGATTCCCTGTGTTTCCATCTCTGATCTGTCCCAGTGTACATGCTCTGGTCTAGCCAGATTTGTAAGGTAGAATTGGGGTCATGATAGTGGGGTGGGCATTAAAGAACTAGAAGAAAGTTATATGTTTTGTTGGTGCTATACTGCACCCTGACTGGCTCGTTTCTTCCTTGTGACCCTTTTGTGAGGGGATGTCCAATTGTCTACAGGTGGACTTTGGGTCTCCACTCTGCCTTCCCCCGCATTCATATCGACATGATTTTTGTTCTGGGTCTTTGATGCCTTAAACTTGTTACTATTGACACCTCATGATCACACAGGCTGGTGTGCTTCTTCCATGTGGGCTTTGTTGCTTTTCAACAAGATGACTGCTTGTTTATCATCAAGCCTTTAAGACCCAAGGCATTATATCTTTTGATAGCGGGGTACCATCTGCTCTCTTCACCACATTTGCTTATGCACCCTCTTTGTCTTCAGCGATCATGCACATGACTGTCTTTCCTCGCTGTACCTCTGTCTCTGCATCTCTCTTCTTCTTAAAAGGATATCAGCCATGTTGGATTAAGGGCTTTCTACTTCAGGATGATGGCTGCTAATGAATTACCTCTATTTCGGAATAAGATTACCTCCACAGGTACTGGGAGTTACCTGTCCTGGGGGACACAAAGTGATCCATAACAGTATCCACAAATATTCATTTGACCACTTGGTTACAGGTATGAGCGATGAAAGCTTGTAATAGGAGAGGACTCTTTTTCTGCTCAAAAGAGAAAACAGATATAGTGATTACAGCTGATAGGGTTGGCAATCAGTTCACCATCTTTTCTTTTTCAGTCCTTTCTCCTTTGAAAAGAATCCTGATCTTGTTCCTGACCACAGCTTCAAGGGAGGCAGGATCAGACCCACAAGGTGGTCTCGATTTTTCTAAGCCAGTGGTTCCCAAACTTGAATGTATGTCATGGACATGAACTTGAAACAGAATTTGCTGGGTCCCACCCCTGGCGTTTCTGATTTAGTAAGTTTGCATGGGGTCAGCACATTTCTCTAATGACCTCCTGGGTGATGCCGATGCTGCTATTGTAAGGACCCCATCTGGAGTAAATACTGCTGTGTAATTTTAAGCATCAAGTAGCCACATTTAAAAAAAGTAAAGTGAACTGGTGATACTAATTTATTTAAGCTGTTTATCCCAGTAGCTCAAGAGAAGGGTTAAGATATTTACTTTGATTGGGTATTTGACCCTAAGTAGTTAAGTGGTAGGATGTTTGCTTTCCAGGTGGGCAACCTGGGTTCAATTCCCAGGCAATGCCCCTCACCCTTCTGCTGGCCTAGTCTGAGTTGCTAGGATACGGAATAGTTTTCAGATGAAAGACTCAGAAGACAGTCCTGACAATCTACTTTAGGAAATCACCTAGTGAAAACCCTGTGGGGCACAAGGCTCTGATCTGCCACCCATCAGAGGGGTGGCCCAGGGCTGGGCAGCATTCTGTTACATTGGGCACGGCATGCTCATGATTCATAGGACTTTCCCCCAGACCCAACAGATAGCCAGTCTAACCTAGAGCTGGTGCCTGGAATTTGGGGTTCTAGCCTCCTAAGTTGAGAAAATGAATGTCTGTTTGTTGAAACCACCCACTTGTGATATAGCAGCACTAAGAAATGAAGACACACACGATAAGCAATTGGGAGAAAGGGGTCACACAGGTCCCTTGATCATTAAAGCATGAAGGAACACACACATATTGAAGACAGTATCCATCCTACCAAATGCCATCACGAGGCTGTGGTCTCTTCTTCCATCGAGGCAAAGGTCAATCCATTTATTGGAAAGATGACTGAGGGAGCGCTTGCTTCAATGCAACTATGGGGATTTAGATATTGATCATGAACGCTTCCACGTTGTTCAAACAACTAACCAAGCAACACCTTTGTCTTCTCCAAAACACCCTATATCGGTTTCCTGTTGGAAAATGAGAAATGAAAGTTTGCAGGTTAAAAAGGTGATTATGTAGTAATCAGAGCTTTAGAACAAGCGCAGCCGACCTTGCTGCAACGTGCTGCAGTTTGTAATCCCTGGTTTGAAGGCTTCTCAGTGTCTCATTAGCCTGCAGTCGCAGGACAGATAATTCTCTATTGAGTGAGTAATTAAATGTGACACAGAAACCAGCAGATGGATTAGTGACACACCCAAGAGCCCCTCAGAGGGAGCCTTCCCTGTCTCTGTCCACCAGGCAATGTGTGGAGAGACTCAGAAGAGCGCCTGGAAAGGTGATCCATCTAGAAGGCTAGGCAAGCTTTTCATCCCTTACCTGTGGGCCAGCACAAAGAGCCAGTGACGCCTCCTGGAGGCAGATGCTGGCCCCATCTCTGAAGCAAGGCCTCCTGGTAGTGCCGTGGTACTGATGCTGGACCCGGTCACAGTGTGCTCCAGCAGGCTGCTCACTCAGCCCTCATGGGATGAGTCTACTTGTTTACTTGAAGCCAGCGTGGAAGACACTGCCTATTAATCTGGCACCCTCTGAAACCTGAGCACATCTGACAAAGCCAGGCTTGATCTCAAGGAGTGACGGCCAAAAGTGCCTGCTCTCATTTGATAGCATCAACAAGACACCTATTTTCATAGATTCGAATACTTGGCATGGGGTTCACGTGGTTTCCCCTCTGTTTCCAGGAGCCTTTATACTCTGCTTTCTCAGACACCTGAAAATCTATTTTTTTAAGCCAAGGAAAGATTGAAAACACCTTTTGTGAAACAAATTCTATTTCTCATCACCTCTCAATCAACAGATATTGAACACCTACTCAGTGCAGCAGTTAAGAGCGAAGGGAGTAGAGGAGAGGGAAGACACGGCTTCTAGTTTGAAGTGCTCAAGGGATGGATGGGAAAGGAGAGCTTGCCAAGTGCCAAGTGCTGACCCAGGCCCCAGACCTGCAGGAGCTAAGAAACACAAAGCAACTCGGGCCTCTGGCTGAGAGGACAGATTCCCTGTAGAAGGTACCGTTTGCATGGAATCTCTGCGACTGGACAAAGAGAGGGCCTGCTGTGAGGAAATCCCATGTTATATTCTTCCTGTCCACATCCACCCAGCCAGTCAGGCCTCTTTCCCGCCTTCCCTCCCTCGCTCCCTTCCTTCTTCCCTCTCTTGCTCCCACCCATCCACTCACCCATCTACCCATCCATCTATCTTTAATGAGGTAAAATATGTAGCACCAAATTTGTCACTTTATTCTTATATATCAAACTCAGCAACAGATGCATCAAATGTTGCAATCACTAACACCATTGGTTTCTGAAAGATCATCATCATTCCAAACGGAAACTCTTTACTTCGTTTTCAGTGGCTATAATGCATTAGCAGCAATGCAAGGTCCTAGGGCATCAGAGATAAGCCAGGCTTGGTCCTAATTTGAGGAGCTCACAGTTAACTAATGCAAGTGTCTAGAAATGAGGTCTTCTACAGCGATGGAAACATGGCGCCCTCGTTCACTCATTTAACATACATATAAAGAGTTCTACTGACATATCATTCTTATCTCACACAAGTCAATAGTTCAGCCATATTAAAAAGAGTTGTATAATCATCACCTATCAATCTGGGAACATTGTCTTCTCTTTTGTTCTCATTGTCATTAATTTCTCATTTCCCCCCAACCTCCCTTATGGTCGGTATAGATTTACCGGTCGTGGATTTCATATACAGAAAAATATAACAAAACCTCAACAAAAATAACAAAATAAATGAGAAAAATATCAATTGTAAGGAAAAGAGAAAATATTAAAAACTAGAAAAAATTTAAAATGGATCAAAAGGGAAATCAATGATGATAAGGTGCTAAGTATTAAACTAACCACATCTGCAGTAATCCATTTTCCAGTGCACCTCTCCGCATGATAACAAGCCCATTCACATTGCTGGTTCACAGTCAGAGGGGATTCGCTGGAGGCTTGATTCACATGTGTCTTCCTTTCAGTTTTTTTTTTAAACGGAAACAACTTTTAATTGGGTCAAATGGAGATCCAATGATCAGGTACTAAATTTTAGTCCATCTACATTTCCCATAATTGACTATTTATGGCAAACACCTGATGTGTGCCTGACTGTGCTGGTGCTCAGGACACACAAACAAGCACAGACAAAACTGGATACACTTCATGATCTAGTGGACGATAAACAACTAACTACACCCACGGCGAGAGTTACAAAGGAGGAACAACAGGCTCCTGGCCTGAGAAGCCCCAAAGACAGTCACTCCACTGTGAAGCTGAGTTAGTGAGACGGAAGCAGAGAGAGAAACGTGGATAGAAGATGTCTATCAACAAGGAAGAATATGCACCAGTGTTGAAGTAGAAAGATTGTTATACTTTGGGGGAACTGAAGATGTCCAATATAGCTGTGCAAGGATGGGGACGAAGTCCAAGATGTAGGGGAGTCCGAACTAGGCCTGGAAGGTGGCCATGTAGCACAACGGTCAAGCCAAATCAAAGCCACAACAAACCTCCCTTCTTCCTCTCACCGCAAAACGCGGGAAAGGAGACTCCCTCCTTGCACAGTTGCTGAAGGACCGTGAAGAACATTTGTACATTGGTAGGAGGGTCCTTGCCCTGGTCTTTGTCCCTGCCACCTACGCATTCACCCTGCCATCCTCTCAGGGCAGGACTACAGAGGTAAGTAAGGCTGTTTTGACAAGACGATGAGTTCCTGTGGGCATGAAGCCTATCTTCTTGGTCTTTGTTTCTGCAGTTTTGTGCCTGGCAGTCAAATGAGCAGCGAGGGGAGAGACGTGGCATTAGAGATTTTCTTGGGGTGAGCTGAGTCCTGAGTGCTCCAGAACTTTCCACATGGCACCCTATTTCATGTCACCAGGTTGGCTCATAATTGAGCTTCTGCCTCCATTTCCCTACTTAATATCCTAGTGACCTGCCGAGAATGGTGATTGATCCAGAACATCGGCTACCAAAATTTCCCGAGTACCTGCTGAGCTTGGAGACGATGTCGGGTCCCGTCAAGGACAACAAACCAAATAAAAACAAGCAATGGATGACATGGTCCCTGATCACATGTCGCTGAGTGCTACTAACACATTTAGGTGCTGGATGAGCATTAGAGCTTTGAAAAGGTGAAAATCATCTTGTTTTATGATTTCAAAGGAAGAGAAGACTCTTATTATAATATGACACTTAAGTAATTCCCTTATTTTTTTGTGAACAAAAGGGCTTTGTAGGTGCCAGAAATTGCTTCTTTCTTTTTCCAATCGACAACAGAGACGTTTTAGCATTCATTACATGTTTAGGTTATGAAATCCACATGAGGTAACAAGTGGTACTGACTTAGGAGATGAGAGAAAGTCCAAATATTTTCATCGGACTTTCAAAGTCTTTTCTCACCTAATTCCAACTTCTCCCCATGACTCTCTCAAGCTCCCTGTTCGATAGGTTTTCCTCTTATGCTTTTGCTCCTGCTGTCCTTTCTGCCTGGACTGCCCGTCGCCTTGATCTCCACACGTCCACACTGTTTGTCCTCTCAGAGAATTCGCTCTTGTGATTTCTCTTCACCTATCCTCTTCCTCTTCCCTCTTTGACACCCTTTTCTACATTGAGTCTCTTATTTTCCATATTCTTCCTTCTTATCTTCCACACGGGCTCCTGTGTAGTCTCACATTCTCATACATCTGCTGTATGTAATTAACACTGATCTGGACAGGGCTTTCTCCTCCCATGGTGAGTTACACAGGGGCAGTTCTATTCTGTCCTATAAGGTTGTTGTGAGCTGGCATCCACTTGATGGCAGTGACTTTGTTTGTTTTTGAAGCTAACTCCCAAAAGTTTCTCTTATTCTACAATTAAAATGATTCATTTTCTTTCTTTTCTTTTTAAAAAAAATATTTTATTGGGGGCTCATACAACTCTTACTACAATCCATACATACATCAATTGTGTCAAGTACATTTGTATATTTGTTGCCCTCATCATTCTCAAAATATTTGTTCTCCACTTAAGCCACTGAAATCAGCTCCTCATTTTTACCCCTACCTCCCTATTACCTCCTCCATCATGAACCCTTGATAATTTATAGATTATTATTATTTTGTCATGTCTTACACTGTCCAACATCTCCCTTCACCTACTTTTCTGTTTTCCATCCTCCAGGGAGGAGGTTATATATAGATCCTTATAATTGGTTCTCCCTTTATATCCCACCTTCCCTCCACCCTCCAGTGTCCCCACTCTCACCACTGGTCCTGAAGGGATCATCTGTCCTGGATTCCCTGTGCTTCTGGCTCCTGTCTGTACCAGTGTACATCGTCTGGTCTAGCCATATTTGTAAGGTTGAATTGGGATCATAATAGTGGGGGGGGGGCATTTAAAATTAGAGGAAAGTTGTATGTTTCATTTTTGCTATACTGCATGCTGAATGGCTTGTCTCCTCCCCGTGACCCTTCTGTAAGGGAGTGTCCTGTTACCTACAGATGGGTTTTGGGTCTCCACATTTGTTTTTGCACTCATTTGTCTTCAATGATCATATTGGGAAGGTGGGCACACCATGATATGACTTTTTGTTCTTTGATGCCTGATACCTGGTCCCTTTGACACCCCATGATCACACAGGCTGGTGTGTTTCTTTCATGTGGGCTTTGTTGCTCTGAGCTAGATGGCTGCTTGTTTATCTGCAAGCCTTTAAGACCCCAGACACTATATCTTTTGATAGCCAGGCACTCTGAGCTTTCTTCACCACATTTGCTTATGCACACATTTGTCTTCAGTGATTGTGTTGGGAAGGTGCGCATCATGGAATGCCAGTTTAATAGAACAAAGTGTTCTTTAATCAAGTAAGTACTTGAGGGGAGGTCCAATGTCCATCTGCTGCTTTAATACTAAACCTTTAAATCTATGCACGTAGATCTATTTCCCCATCATCCTATGTAAATATATTTACATATGTACATGCCTGTATGTAGACACCTATCAATGCCCTTTGCCTCTTAGCTCTTTGTTCTATTTCATTTTACTTTCCTCTTCTTACACTATCATTTCAGCCTTCATTTGGGTTTCAGTAATTCCTCTTGGTTACATTGCCCTTGATCAAACCCTGTCAGGCCTCTCATACCCTCCTTTCTACTAATTTTGGATCGCTTGCTGTTCCCTTGCCCCTGGGTTGGTCAACACCACCTCCTTTCCCCTACCTCCCCCTCTCCCATGTCCCCCAGAACCATTTTCAAATTTGGAAAAAAAGGAAAAGTATTACATGCTCCTCCTCCCCCAATATCACCAGCTAGTTACCACTGAAGTTGGAGGAGGACTTGAGAGTATAGATTTCATGCCTCACCTTGGTTGCTTATTAACTTTGTAGCACTGTGGCAAGTCTGCTCACCTCCCTGAGCCTCAGTATTCTCAGCTGTGAAATGGAGAAGACAGACTTCATCGTGTGGGCTTGCTGTGAGAGTCACATGAGTATTCCGTGTACCGTGCTTAGCACAGTTTCTGGCACGCAATAAAATGCTCATGACATGGTGGTCATTGTTATTACAGGAGCCCCTTCCTTGGTGGTGCCAGTGGTGGTTGGTAGTGGAAAGCTTAGTCATCCAGCTCTACCTGAGAGATACCTCAAGAGAAAGAACCGGCAGCCTACTGCTGACAAAATCAGCCACTGGAACCCCAATGGAGCACAGTTCTACTGGGCCTCACACACAGGGGGTTGCTATGAGCTGGAGTCCTCAAAGGCAACTGCTATTAAAAAAGTTATTATCATGTTCTCTAACACAACACGATCATGAGGTCTCTAGAGTGACATAATAACCATAGTTATATGAGTGAGCTTTGGGTTTGCACTTAATTCTGTTTTCAACTAAGAACAATTAGTTTTCATGACGTGGCCTTGCTTGATGCCCTTCATGAGTGCACTCATGAAGAGACCACTGAAGGTACGGGTGTTATAGAAAAGTATGGCAAAGAAACTAGATGATGCCTGGCTATCCGAAAGAATAGTGTCTGGGGTCTTTAAAGGCTTTATCTTCAAATAAGCAGCCATCTCAGGGAGGCATCAACTAAGTCCATCAACCTGTGTGATCCAAGGTACATGCATAATAATATCCAAATCTGTAGGAGGAAATGGTATCAGAACTTAAATTGTGAACACCCAGTTTGTGGAAGGCTATGGAGGACAAAGGAAGCCCCACATCCATTTGCAGCTTCCACACATGGATTAAGGAAGGCCCTGGCGAATTCCCTCTGACCACAGTGAATACCTTGCTACCAGACCAGGAGCTCTGTAAATTTGATTTATGGCAGACGTAGTTAAGGTAAAAATGAACCAAAATTAAAATCATTTTATCTCCATTTTGAGCAATTTGAAAGTAGCTTCAGATAAAAAAAAGTGAAAGGGAAATACCAGTGGATTATTCCTCCAGCGAATTCCTCCTAAACATAGACCAGGGGTGTGAGCAGCCTGCTCGCATGCAGCCTGCATTGGAAAGTGCGTTATTGCAGATGCAGCAAGGTTAAAATTTAACACCTGATCATTTGCTCTCCCTTTTGACCTATTTTAAAATTGTTCTAGTTTTTAATACTTTCCTACTTTCTTTTTTGATTGAGGTTTTCCTGTTTTACATTGTTATTGTTTTTTAGTATGCTTTTCCGTATATAAAATCCAGGATAGGTAAAACTATAGAAACAGTCACTGAATTAATGGCTTCTTGGGGGTATGGCAAGTTGTGGGGAGCTCTAGCCATTGCTACACTTTCAAACCACGATTTACCCTATCAGTTCTTCTAAAAATTCCAAGCAAAATTTGGTTCCATCCCATTAGTAAGCCGCAGACTGCCACTTTCCTCCAGAGTGGAACGGTGACTTGCTTTATAGCTCAGAAGTGCTCACACAGATGTCCCAGGAAATGGAGACGGGTGTAATTGACTCCCTTGTTTGAGCCTTAAGCTCAGACAATCAGCTGAACACAGTCACTTTGATGTGAAACCAGTAGATGGTGGGGACCGAGAACGCACTCTTGATTTATTACCAGGGGCGATTGATGGCACCGAAGTCCCATCCTGGAGCTTCTTCATATTTGTGACATGAGTTGAGTGCTTGGGATGCATGCCACATTTTGTCACACCGTGACACATCAACAGTTAGGTGTGGACAAGGCACTACAACCCCAACCCCCTAGAGTGGAGCAAGGCTCCTCCTTGTCAAACCCAGCCTTCCATCCAGAATATCATGGCTGTCAGGCAACGCAGCCCATGTCACACTAAGAAGAATTACTATGATGGCTAATGGGTAGTTAGGGCCCAGCGTTCCAGTTTAAAGGCTTTCATGGGCCGTGAAAGCTAGTGGGTAAATAACCATTTATCAGCCAGTCACTTAGAGGATGAGGCATGGAGCGACAGCCCAGGACTTCCAAACCCATAGATCATCACGGATCATAAAAGTTGCGTGTGAATAGGCTGTGAAACGGAGCAACAGTTTACCTTCCTGAAGGTTTCATTTGCATACCCTCCAGCAAAACTTAAATGTGCTTCCTACGGAGGGTGCTGATCACGACTCATAGTGGGGCTCGCGTCAAGCGCAGGTGCGTCAGGTAGATGCCACGTGCAGGGTGATGTCAGTGGCCCAGGCAGCCTCTCTGCCCCCCCCCCCCACCAACTCGTTTGGCTTGCTCGATGCTGCAAAAATTTCTTGAACACAAAACTCAAGGCTTCTTTGTAGAATTACAGAAAATTCAAATGTAATATTGGAATCAACATAAAATGCACCTCCCTACACAAGTACACAGTGCTGCGTTCTTCACAGGGGACTTCCTTGTTCATGAGGAGCCCTGACGTCACAGTAGTTAGGCATTCGGCTGTTAACCATAAGTCAGCAGTTCAAAACCAACAGTCACCTCGAGGGAGGAAGACAAGGTTTTCTACTCCATTCCTGTAAGAGTTACAGTCTTGGAAACTCACAGGCGCAGTTCTACCCTGTCTTTCCTACAGGGTCGCTGTGAGTCGGCATTGACTCGATGGCAGTGAGTTCCCTCCGCCCCCAACTTTGAGGAGTCTCCTTTATCGTCAACTATTCCCCTTGTTATGTGACTAGGAGAAGTGAAGTGGCTTGTCCAAGGTTATTCACAGGTCACAGAGAGCTGAGAGTGGAGTCTAGGTCTACTGTAGACCCTTCTTGTTAGGGCTCTTTCCACAGGGCTGGCAGCCACCTAAGACAGCCTTCAAGAGGAAATCCAGGACATCTGCCATGCTTCCTTGCGAGGCAGTTTTGGAAGGTGGGTATGTGGACTGGAGCATAGGGCCAGCAATCTTTGTGGGCTCTGTGTAACTGGGGCCAGCCTGGAGGTCCCGCATGTGCAGCGCATAGTTCTCCCCATCCTGGTGTGATGCTGCCCAAGGTAGCTTTAGTGAAGGATATTGGAAGTACCACGGACCAGCAAAAGCGCAGGTCTGTGTTGGAAGAATCACAGCTGGCATGCTCCTTAGAAGCAAGGATAATGAAACTTAGTCTCACATATATTGGACGTGTATCAGCTCAGTCTCTGGAAATGACATCATGCTGGGTAAAGTAGATAGGCAGCGAAAAAGAGGAAGACCCTTGACAAGAAGGATGGACACCATGGCTGCAACAATGACGCTAAACATGACAACAATGTGTGCAATGGCAAGGACTGGGCGGGGTTTCCTTCTGCTGTACATGGGGTCTCTCTAGGAGTCACTGTCGACTCAAATGCTCATGATTCTTTTTATTGAGTGCATTTTTGTTGAGCAACTACTGCACACAAAACACAACCCAGGGGGATCCTCCTTGGCTGCCCCCCACCAACACTTCACAAGGTACAGTAAATGTGTCTCCGTTCTCTCCAGTTCCTACCACTGGTCAGCCTCAGGAGCCAGGATCTGGCAGTGACCTTGAAGCAGCTGGAGATGAGGGTGGGTCATGGCTGGGGAGAGAACATGGGAATTAGGCTCTAGGACAGCGGTTCTCAATCTGTGGGTTGCGACCTGTTGGGGAGTCAAATGACCCTTTCACAGGAGTCATCTGATTCATAACAGTAGCAAAATGACAGTTATGAAGTAGCAACAAAAATAATTTCATGGTTGGGGGCGTCACTGCAACATGAGGAACTGTATTAAAGGGTCACGGCATTAGGAAGGTTGAGAACCACTGCTCTCAGAAAACCTTTAAGATACCACGCTGGCTTCTTAGTATTAGCACAGCGTGGCGGGCTCGGATTCCAGTGTTCAGTGAGGGCCTGTCAGTCAAGAAGGCAAACCCCCCCCCCCAAAAAAAAAAACAAAAAACCAGGATAGTTACAGGAAAGGGTAGCGGGGAATAACCTTTCATGTTGTTTAATAACATTACCTTCACAAGTGCAATCCTTTGGTTTCACAGATACCAGTTGCAATAACCTGAATGAATTTTATCTGAATTTCTACTCTATTTATTTCTCTGCTCACTTCATTTCTAAAATCACCTTTTCTGAATGACAACTCAATCAATTCAATAACATGCAATTTTACACAGTAGGAACCCACTCCTGTACCTCCGCTTCACACTTGTAATTGCCGGCTGCTTGCCTGAATAGCCTATGTGTGTTTCAAAGCCAAGTTATTTTCACTCCAACTTCCCGAGGTGAAATGACGCCGGGATATGGACACACTTCTGACTTGAGGCTGAAGATTCTCGTCTTTTCCTTTCGGTCTCCTCCTCCCTTGTGACAGACAGAGCTGCCAGCCTGCATCCCATCGCCCATCACTTCGGTCGTGTTAAGGACTTATTGGCTTGATCTGATGCAGACATTTCAGGAGGATTGGGAGATGTGGGGCATTTTCCCTTTCTTCCCGGTGCTTCTTGGAATCCTGCCCTAGGAAATGAAGGTTAAAGGAGCGTATATCGTTTGGCTGGGTACAGTGATGGACAGGACTGTATTACTGGAGACATGAAGAAGGAGATGGGTGGCTCACATTGGTGGAGCCACAGAGCCGGTGGATAATGAGCTGGAAAGAACCCTGCTGATTGAAAATTTGAATCATTAAAAGCTTTGAAATCAACAGCTTCGTTTAGAATTTCAATCTTCCGAGATGGGCTCGAGTCAGTGCTGCCGTGATCTAAGCCACGGGCCCAATTGTCAATCAAAGTGAGCAAGGTTTGCTCGTGGCCGGCGTGGCTTTTCCCTCCCCAGAGCTTCTATTAAAGACCGCACAAAGCTGCAGTGACTCTCCGAGGGCACCAAGGGACCATCACGGGGCAGGTCTCCCTCGGCCGTTCACGGATTTGGAATGTATATTTCTCATTATTTACAAACGGCCCCCTGGGTTCAAAGTGCACGAGAATTAGTATTTTTGCTGAAGCATAAATTTAAATCCTCCTAGCTGGCTGGGATGCTGGGATCATGGCGACTGAGTGAGGCTGCCCCCTGCTACCCAAAGGGGGAAAATAGTTTTTTACTCGGTTTATGCCCAGGAGGTGGAGGGATGCTGTGATCGAGTGAAAAGTAGGTGGTCGAGGGCTTAAAGACTTTGGAGAGAAGTACTCTTAATACTGTAGGTCTTATAGTTTAGGGTGATGAAACGTAGAACAGCAATGTCTTGCTTATCTGAGAATGACGTCGCTGGCCATTAAGCATGGGCTTCATTTGTAACCGGTACTTAAAGAAGAAGGGCCACTGGGTAGACATTGAGATGCTCCTCCATGTCTTGATACTCCAGCTTGTGCTCTGAGCTCAGGGGCGACCTCCCCAAGCGCTCATCCGGAGCTGCCGCCTCCTCCTTTCCCTTCAGATGGACCTCAGGTGCAAGCAGGTGGAAGTCATCACCCTTCCGAGCTCATGACGTCACCTATTCATGGTGGCTCACGTGTCTTATTTTATTTTATGCCCCATCCCTGTGCCCACGCCTCACTCCCTCAATGTGTAATAAACCCACATACGAAGGTTTAGAATGTGTCATTGTAATGCATGTCATTTTAATTCATATAAATAGCATTTCAATTCAGGAGTGGGGAACATCTGGCCCCTGGGCTGTATGAAAAAAAACAAAACAAAATGTCAAATTCACTGCCAGAGAGCCCATGCCAACGCATAGGGACTCTTTAAGACAGGGTAGAACGGCCCCTGTGCGTTTCTGTGACTGTCTCGTCTTTCTCCCTGGATTGGCTGGGAGTTACCTCGCTTTAGCAGCCCCATGTGTAATCACTATGTCGCCAAGGCTCCAGCAGGCGGTATAGGGCTCGTCAGATCATGAATACCAGCTGACGGCATATGTTCAAAAGAGAAGCTGTTCTAGCCACCCCATAGGTTAATGTTTGAACAAAGAGAGCAGGCTAATTTTTAACTTGACATTTTTGTATGATCCTTAAATGACATACCAATCCAAATGTCCCTTAACAGAAAACAGTTTCCCAGCCTTGATATAGTTCTTTGTTTGATTTTGACTGGCTTTACCAGAAATATGATAAATTATAAAAATTAAGCACACTTGCATGAATCATAATTCAGCCTATTCGGTCAGGCATCATCACGTTGTTAAGCAGGCACGTGGTTACGTCTTTTGCTAGACTGCTGTCTGGAGCATGCACCCACCATATTTTGTCAACAACCTCATTTACAGTCACCAATATTGGCTCAGTGCTTTGCTGCCACAAACAGTCCTGTGAGGTCCCTTCTTTTCTGTGCTCCTATTAGCGAGCATTCCTGAGGTACCAGCCCTGGAGTGGGGTGGTGGGTTACAGACTGAATCTTAATCTCACGGTACTGCTAAGTTGCGCTCCAGCCTGGCATCTCCACCTTCCTCAACTCCAAGCACTGTCCCAGGTTTCCTATTTCTCCACATATTCATGAATTTAATTACGTTTGCCAAATTGATCCCTGTGTGTGTATTTAAATTGTTTAAATCGATCATATTTCTGGGAGAGCATCTCTTCACGTATTTATGAGTCGTTTGCGTCTCCTCCCATTGTATGACACCAGCAGGCTGATCGTTGTCAGCTTGTCCCATTGTTGGCAGCACAGCTTAGGCGATGGCTGCTACATTTTTTGTTATTGTAAAGATACATTTTTTCTACACTCAAAGTAATAAGTAATCAGGGGGATGTTATTTAGAGATGACTTAACTATCCTGTTTCTCCAAACCTATTGTCTACTGGTTTTAGCATCCTCTGGTGACCCTTGCCTGAATCAAGAATTGCATTGTTCATTGCACAGGGTGATTATTTTATTCCATTTGTATCTTTGCCATTTATTCATTGGTATTGTTCCATAAAGGAGAACAGCTTGATTTCACACTGAATCATAGCAAAATACAATTGGTGATCTATTTGTCTCTCAGTTTTATTAATGATTGTCTGTATCTTGAGGCTTAAAGATGTGATATTTTAATGTGAGCGTCAATTATCTGAATAATTAATTATGTGCATTCTTTGAAGATTTTGGAGAAATGATGACTTGGAAAGCAAAGAAAAGATCTCTTGATGTTATTTAAAGACAATTTAAGTTAAGGCAATTAAAAAAAACTTGATCAGGGTTTTAAAAAGACCTCTTAAAAGTATTTATTAATTAAATCGTGTTACGCAACAAATCATTCCAGAAGTCAATGACTTTCAACAGTAAATACGAGCTGATGAGTAGCTGGAGGATTCTGCTGATCCGGGGCAGACTTGGCTGTACCTGTCCATATCTATAGTCAGCAGATGGGCCCAGGGGAGGCTGACTGGTGCATGCGAATTCATTCACACATCTGACAACCAACTGCCTATTGGTGAAGGGGTTGGGAGAGATGGGTCCTGAAAATCTCATCATCAAGCACACCAACTGGGCTTGTTCTAAACGGTGCCTGGGCAGGATTCCAGGAGACTAGTACTCAAGATTTCTTGACATTTAAGCTTGGATATTTAAGCATCGTCACATCTGACACATTCTTACCGACCAAAGTAAGTCACAAGAGTGCATTCCAGGAGATGGGAAATAGGCCCTGAATCTTGATGAGAGATTGTGCACATTAGAAAGGGCAAAGACATCGGAAGGAATGAAGAACAGTGACTGGGTTTTCAGTCTATTACCTCCCTATCGGGCAAGTAATCAGCTCTGTTTGGTACAATGCATTTCTGAGTGGAAGAAAAGCCAGGGGGAGGGGCAGGTGTAGAGTCAGGGCCTTCATGGTTATGAGAGAAATGTCCATGGTTTAGAGATGGGTGTTGGTTAAAGGAAGCAAAGAGCAGCAGGGAGAATACTGTAACTCACTGCAATGTTTTGTGACTCTTTAAACAAATAAGTAAATTGCTGGGTCTATATTACAATTCCCAGTAAGTACAGCCTCCTCTAATGTGGAATAGTTCATCGACTTGAATACTAATTAATTACCAAATATTTATTAATTATCACAAACTAAATACTAGTGGTGCTATATGGGTTCTGGAGGTGCTTTCAGGTAAGCGTTGGGCTGCTAATGGCAAGATGGGCACTTCGAACTCACTAGCAGCTCTATGGGGAAACATAAGGCTGTTGTCTTCTGTCAAGATTTACAAATCCTTGGAAACTCATATCGGGTTCCCATGAGTCCGAATCAGCTGCGTGGCAATGGGTTTTACAGTGTCTGGAGAAATGCATAGAATAAACAGTTTGACCTTCAAGACACTTTCGCTCCATTAGGAAGAATTTTCTCAGAAAGGGAGCCAATAATACAAAGTAAAACATAACCAATGTCAAAGAAGTTGGTCATAGACCTGGCCAAAACTATTCAATATTTAAAGAGATATTTTAAAAATATGAGTACACTCATACATTCAATACTATAATGAGGAAGATTCACTTTTTCATAAGTAGGCACCAACATGTATATTAAATTCCCCCAAGCAAAGGATGTTGCTATTAAAATCTAGTCACAAACAGCACACTACCTAGTGGGCATCCTATGAAAGAATGAAAGTGTGAATGAAGTATGGCGAAGTTCAACATTGCTTCCCCAGATCTGACTCTGTGCATTGAAAAAATGGCAGAGACATGATCAGCTGCCAGATCTCCTGAACTTGAGTCTCCCCATCGGCTAACCAGTAACAACAAAAACTAAGTTCCTCCATGTGTTGACATGGGAACTCACTGACCGAGACTGTTGTGAAGCACTGTGGAAGTTTGAAGTGCTGTGGAACTAGGTCAACAATGGAGGTTGGCGCTCTTTCACTGTTTCCTGAAAGGGAGAAGGAGTTTGATGACAGTTGAGTGACCATTTAACCTGCTCATCAAGCAGCTGGCAGGGAGCCTGGTGGTAAATGGAAGAAGGAAATTCGTAGAAGAAAAAGATAGGGCAGCCTAAGAGATCAAATGCTGTGTTTCTTAACAAGGATGGCCTTGGCATTTGGGGCAGGGTGACCCTTGCTGCACGGGACTGTCTACTTAGCTGCAGGATATTTGGCACCACTCGCCCCGGGGAACTTGATGCTGCCTGGCAGCACCTCCCCATGCGACTTGTGAGAACAGCAACAACTCCACTGAGGAATTCCAACTCATGGCCCAGCGGTTCAGAGGGAGCAGAGTTTGAAGATGTACCAAAAGGGAGAGTGAAAGATCCAGTTAGAGTGACAGAAGTACTTCAGCACGTGAGTGGATTTCAGTCGAGTTAATCCATTTTGCACATGGCTGATGGATTCTTCTTCTTGAAATTTTGCTTTCATCCCGTCCTACCTCGACTCTAAAGCCTTGTGCTCGTACGTGAGGACTACATTCTGCAGCTCATTGCCAGACTTCCTCTTCTGTGTTCTCAGGTGGGCCGTTTTGTTCCAGTCAGTGAAGCTGGACAAAAGAGCCTGGGATAAGTCAGAACGACCAGATTGAGAAAGAACCAACTGTGAACTACGCGTATTTTGTGACTGAAAATTTTAATGCTGAGTTCCAAATGGGGTCAACCTCAAGGCAGATTCTTGGGCGTTCCAATATTGGGGCTTGTTTATGGTAACACTCCAGTGACACCATCCCACTTCCCTTTCGCAGTTGCCCAGCTTTGAATCCCATCTCCCATGCTGTTCCAATCCCAGATCTCCTGTCTGGACCACAGACAGCATCTTGGCGTCTGTATTTTTTCCCTCACCCTTTATGGCTCTGTGTGCTGTCACCGTCTTCCGGGCTGCCCTTCAGTTCACTACAAGGTACCTGCCTGAAAACTTTGTGCTTCAGGTTATGTACAGGTAATGTTTCTTTGTGAGTCAGTTAAATTTTAGTTAGCCTTTTAAAAGGACGAATAACTGCAATGTGCTAACAAAACAAAATGACAACTGACTAAATCCGTAGACGCTCATTGCTTAAAACTCACGAATCAAAACTTGAGTTGCCATTGACGAGAGAAACCTGCTCTCCTTAACCACTGTCCATATCTTGATGATCCAGTCTCCTAAATAGTTCTCAACTGCCTTCCCTCCTTTCCATCCTATTCTTATGGAGATCTTTAGTTCAAGCTCTTACCATTGTTCACCTGTGTTATTTTAGATAATCACTAAATTGTCTCTTTATTTCCAAGCATCCCCCTATTGTGCCCCCCCCCAAACACAACAAAGCAACTCACCTTTCCTCAAACCTGGCATTGTACATTCCACTCTGCTGCTTACAATGAATTCTTCAATGCCGCTTCTTGACTCAGCACGAAGGGCTCTTCATGGCCAGGAACCTGCTCATCTTCTCAGTCATGTATCTCCTTGGTGGTGTAGTGGTTTTGTGTTGGGCTGTGATTTGCAATGCCAGCAGTTCAAAACCACTAGCGGCTCCAAAGGAGAAATAGTGGACTTTCTACTCCAGTAATGAGTTACAGTCTCTGAAACTCACAGGGGCAGCCCTACCACATCCTAAATGTTCAAATGGTTCCTGAAATGTGACTTCAAATTTGAAAATAGGTTAGGAATCTTTATGAGTGAGAGAGTTGACATTAAAAATTGTGGGGTTGAGACTTATTTGGTAAGATGAGGTACTATGAGGGATCCCTGGGTGACACAAATGGCTATGTGCTCCAATACTAACTGAAAGATTGGCTGTTCAAACCCAGTCAGAAGCATCTTGGAAGGAAGCTATGATGACTTGTTTCTGAAAACTCTATGGAACAGTTCTACCCAGGGGGTCTCCGTGAGTCTGAATCAACACGACGGCAATTGTTCTTTCTTCCTTCCTTTCTTTCTTTCTTTCTTTCAACTTAATAAGTCCAAGGATTCCATGTGATCTTTGACTTCTCTCCTGCTAACTCCGGCAATTGGAAGGCAGGGCTCTTGAAGTATGTAGAGCTTCAAGTGGTTCTAGGATACTGCTGAGGACTTGGTTTCATCAGCAGATGGGAGTGAGTGGTGCTTGTTATGGAAGGTACCAGGAAATCCGTCTCCTCTTTCCTGGGATTCTGAGGCCTCCTTGGAGTGGGATCCACGGGGCTGCTCCGAGGTTTCTGTGATGTAATGCAGACATGACTAAGTGCCAGTGACTGCACTGGAATCCCACAGATATGGAATCATTTCTCATCCGATTTCATTCATAAAGAGTCAGTCTCAGAAAGGTAGTTGCCTGTGACAGCATTAATAAATCTTGCTGTGGGATTTGAATTCCAAAGGCTGCCCTTTTATTCGAATCCACTACTCTCTCATATAAACACTTCCTGTGTGTCCGTTTATCTTGATGGAAAATCTTTTACTGGGAGAGAACCAAGGTTTGTCTACTGGGTGGCAGAGTGAACATAATTCTCCAAGAACTAGCGGAGTATTGCAATCAGCAGGATTGTGACATTACCCATAAAAAGAAGTACACAGTTAATTTTTACCCCCTGAGTCTTTACATGACAAATTCACTTCTAAACACTATTGCCAGCTTTGACTTTTGCGCAGCCTGGGCCGTTGGTGGGACCAACGTCGCGTTTGGAGTCCAGGGTTCTCCTTGCTGGCAGGCCAGGGGCATGCCTGAGCGTCAACTAGGAAGTCCCTGCAGCCAGCCAGGAATCTGTAAACTTACATCCTACAGGCCGAGGGCCTCTGAGAACTGCTTGAGTTGAGGATTTTCTTAGTGTCCTAGGGCTGCCCTAATAAAGGACCACAGATTGGGTGACTTAAGCCAGGAGCAATGTATTGTCTCACAATTCCGGTGACGAGGAATCCAAAATCCTAGTGCGGGCAGGACCATGCTTCCTCAAAACGCTGTAAAAGAAGGCCCTTCTGGATGTCTTCCAGCTCCGGATGGTCCCAGGTGTTCCTTGGCTTGTGACAGCATTCTTTCAATCTCTGCTGCTTTTTTTACTTGGCTGTCTGTCTTTTCTCTATGTCTCATCTCCTCAGCCCAACACCTTTCTGGTAGGATGAGGGTCTATCCTAATGACCTTATCTCAATGATATCTGCAAACGATGAAATGTATTTCCAGACAAGGTCACCTTCATAGGTACCCAGGTTAGGACTTCAGTGTACCTTTTAGGGAACCCAGTTCAACCCCTAACAGTGGCTGATAAAATGCAGATGTACTTTTGGTGGGTTTTCCCAGATTCAATGCCTGATGGATGAGTGGGGGGAAAACCGAAACAGGAAGCACTACAGGCTTAGAAACATAGGGCGCTACCATGATGGAGGGCTGACTGAAGGTGGTCAGAGTGGGTATGGAGGCCAGGGGAAGATGGAAAAGGTGTTAGGATGGTATGGAGAAGGACTTGTTTGATGGTGAGGTGATAGAGAGCTCTGGGACGTGAGACAAGCAAAACATTATAACATAATTGGTTAAATCAGAGAGGGGATCTCATTTGGGACAAAGAAGTTCTGTTTTAAACAGTTTTATAATTTTGGGTTTTGAGAGGTTGGTGGTATTTTAAAAGGAACCAATTCAGTTTTTTTTTTTTGCGGGGGGCCCATTATAGAGACCACCCTCAACTTTAAGAGATGCTCTAATTTGTCAAATGTGGATTTTTTTAACCCATGGATTCAGGACTCTAAGGACATAGATAAGCCTCCAATTTCCTGTGATCACAGGGGCCCAGAATACAACCAGTCTCAAAATAAATCAACCAGGTAATGATCTCCATCCTTCCTATGACAATGGTGGGGTGGAGCCTGGCAAAAATCCATCAGAGGTGGCTTTCTGGCATCCCCTGGGAGCCTCAGTATAAAGAGGCTGATTGTCAGAATTTGATTCTGCAGCATCACATCAGGGCTCGATAATAAAGGCCGAGGGCTACAGAGCAAAGAATTGTGGGGCTACAAAGAGAAAGATATCTACATCCTATCCTTGTACCCCACCAAGTCTGTGTGGATGGTCTAAATCAGTCATTAGTAACACAGCGCCGGAAGTAGTCAAAGCGGAAAATGAGATTAAGGATAATAAGCAGATGGGTGTTTATTCAAAGCAAATCAAGCCTGTATCTTTTAAAATACATATATAAAAGTGGATGAAGGGAAAATGGCATGTTTGATGTCAAATGTTTGAAGAGCGTTAAAACATTTGAATCATCGTCCAAGAAGTCTGATTTGCAGAATTGGCTCTGAATGCCTGGAATAAGGGTGCAAACCTGACAAAAAGTTGGATGAATGTTGCTAATTGGGCAGTAGAAAGTGTTGGAACTCTGGGCTAGGAAGACAGCCTCAGGAAGGGCCTGCTAAAAGGCCATTAAGCTTTGGCGGCTGAAAAGCCTTAGAAGTTCATTGGTTTCACTTCCAACATCCTCGTTTAAAGACAGGGAAGCACAATCAAAAGCAGGCAACCACTTCACAAAACTCAGGTGAGAGACAATCAGTTCTGAAGCTCAAGCACCAGGTAGCCTCTGTACCCAGAGTCTATGTTATCTAGGGAAGGATAAAAATGTGGTCCAATGACATTTTTTGAAATGTAGACATTGTTCCTACAGAGGACGATGATGCAATTGGACCCTGTGCAAACAAAGTCCAAGATATACGCCTGGCCCCATAAAGAGGCTGGGACTTCAAACTGGAGGTGGTGCTTGAGAAACAATAGGGAGGCTCCATCACAGGCAATTCTCTCGCACAATTTCAGAGCACTCTCAAGGACATTGGCTCACCTAGACGATGAGTAAAACCTAAGCTAGTTTGTTTTTCTTTAATTGAGTTGTAATTCATAACGGAGATTATAATACTTGGTCTTCATCAGGGTAACTATTTCCTTGCCCAATTTGCAAGTGAGAAACCAGTAAAACTCAGGGAGACTGAGTTAGGCATTGTTCAATGAAGGTGAACTAGCAAGTTCTAGCCCTACCCCAAACCCCACCTTTATCTCAACCCAGTTTGTGCTTCTGGAACAATCTGTACCCAGTCAAGACTTCCCCTTCTGCTCTTTTGATGTTCATCGTAGACTCCTATATACCAACTCAAGTATGTGATGCCCTCATACGGATCCTCAAATGCATGTTCTGACTCATGGTGGCCGTATGTCCAACAGAACAAAACACTGTCCACTCCTGCACCATCCTCACAATTGTTCTTATGTTTGAGGCCACTCTAGCAACCACTGGGTCAATCCGATTTGCTGAGGGCCTCCCTCTACTTCACCAAGCATGATGTCCTTTTCCAGGGTGTAGTCGCTCCTGACAACATGTCTAACATATGTGAAATGAAATCTTTCCATCCTGGCCTCTAAAGAGCCTCTGGCTGTACTTCTTGCAAAGCAGATCTGTTTGTTGTTTTGGCAGAACATAGACTTCCAATAGTCTTCACCAGCCATAATTCAAGGGCATTGATTCATGCAGTCTTTCTTAGTCAATATTCAATTTTCACATGCATTTGAGGTGATTGGCTATACCACGGCTTGGGCCAGGTGCACCTGAGTCCTCACAGTGACCTCCTTGCTTGTGCAGCAGATTGACTCAATGCAACATGTCATTTGATCTCTTGACTGCTATTTCCATGAGAACTGATTGTGGATCCGAGCAAGATGACATCCTTGACAATTTCAATCTTTGCTTGGTTTATCAGGATGTTACTTATTGGTCCAGTTGTGAGGATTTTGGTTTTCCTTACAATGAGGTGTAATTAATAATTAACACTATAATCCTTGATTTTCATCAAGAAATGTTTCCAGGGTTCCTCATTTTCAGCAGGCAAAGTTGTGTCATCTGCATATCCTAGGTTGTTAATAAGCATTTCTCTCCAATCTTAATGCCACATTCTTTTTCATATAAGCAGCTTCTCTGATGATCTTCTCAGCATACAGATTGAATAAATATGATGAGAGAATACAACCCTGATGCTTACTTTGCCTTATTTTACACCAGTGGTTCTCAACCTGTGGGTCGTGACTCCTTTGGGGGTTAAATGACCCTTTCACAGGGGTTGCCCAATTCACAACACTAGCAGAATTATAATTATGAAGAAGCCAAAAAAAATAACTTATGGTTGGAGGTCACCACCACAGGAGGAACTGTATTAATGGGCCGCAGCATTAGGAAGGTGGAGAACCACTGCTCTAAACCATGCAGTATTTGTTAGCACAATACTGTGTGTTAGCACAACTGCCTCATGATCGGCGTGTAAGTTCTGCATAAACACAGTTAAACACTATGGAATTCCCACTCTTCTCAAGGCTCTCCACAGTTTCCCGTGGTCTGCATAGTCAGATACCTTTGTACAATCAATGAAACACAAATAAACATCTTTTTGGTATTCTACAGTTGCATCCAAGTTTCATCGGATGTCAGCAATGGTCTGCTTTGTTACACGTCCTCTTCTGAACACAGCCTGACTTTCTGGCAGCTCCCTGTCCATGTACTACTGGACATGGTTGGAAGATCTTCAGCAAAATCTTAATTGCATGTGATATTAGTTATTGTTCTATAATTGTGCATTCTGTTGGGTCACCTTTCTTTGGGATGGGTACAAATATGAATGTCTTTCAGTCAGCTGGCCAAGTAGCTGTCTTCGAAAGTTCCTGGGATAGATAAGTGAGTGCTTCTAGTATTTTATCAGCTGTTGAAACATTTTCATTGGTATTCCATCAATTCCTGAAGCTTTGTTTTGGATAATGCTTTCAGTGAAGACGGAACTTCTTCCTCTAGGACCTTTACTCATGTGCTACCTGCTGAAATGGAAGAACGCTAACTAGTTCCTTTTGGTACAGTGACTGTATTCTTTTCATCCTTTATTCTTGATACTCCCTTAATTCTTCAATATTTGTCCATAGAAACTTTCCATATTGCCACTCGAGGCGGAACCTTTTCTTGATTTCTTTCTCATTAGACTATGCCAAGCACGTTCTTCCCTTTAGTTTTATAACTCTAGGGTTTTGCACATTTCATTATAATGTTTGACTTTGTCTTCTCAAAATGCTCTTTGGGATTTTCTGCTCAGATCTCTTAGTTCATCATTTCTTCTATTTGCCTTAACTACTCTATGATTAAGAGCAAGTGTGCAAGTCTCTTATGATATCCACTGTGATCATAAGATATCCTTCTACTGGAGCTGGTGTCTGGCTCCTCGATCTCCTATTGCCTCGCCTGGGAGAGTCTGTAGATCCCAGAGCAGTCAAGACTACCGAAAGTGGATTCATTTACCTCTGCATCTGCCAGCCTGTGCTCTCCCACCTCCACTGCTGCCATTTCTGCTTGGACATTTTGCTTCCTGTTGGTCAGCTTCCAGGAGTCAGGAGAACTCTGAATTGAATCAGGCTGGACTTAGCTACTTCTACAGCTGTGTGCAGTGGTTCTGGGAAGCATATCTCCAGTTAATTAAAGCCAATGCCCTGGCCACCTTGCAGATCATCAGTGACCAGGTCTACCCATATGCTGGCATCACCTTCGAAGAATGGAATGACTCCCCCCTTGGTGAAACTGAGTGGTGTGAGCAACCCCCTCTTCCTTCCACTGTTCCCCCCCCCCACTAAACATCATAAGGCTTCACTGCCATGTCCTCACCTATGACCGGTGGAGAGCCTCTTCCCGGTTATCACCGAAGTATCCATGGTGCCCTGTCTCTCCAAGCTGATTTTTGTCTGGAATAATCAGAGTAAGAACCCTTCAGAAGATTCTCTATGGTCCCAAATCTAGGTTCCGTTAAAAGTGGTGAGGCTGGCTGAGAACACGTTTAAGTAACTGTTTCTCCCCTTACAATGAAATCAAGACCTAGGCTGTGCTGGTCATTGACACGACATCCTCAGGCTCCCCTCTATCAGCTGCAGTTCGGTTATGAGGTCTGGCGGGAATTCCTAGATCGGTTGGTGGGCTCCCCAGGGACCATGAGATGAGTAAGTGGAAGGACGAGTCTGAGTGGACTGGAGAAACGAGTTGTCCATAGTTCTCATGGGCGCAGCTTTTTACCCCAAGTATTTTAACTACCTGTATACCTACAAGAATGCCGGGGGATATCAGGAATCAGGTGGATGCTCATATGAACTGTGAAGGCATTGTGATGGATTTGCTGGTAGCTAACTTCACGGGGAAAGCTGTCATCAAGGTAACCCCATGGAA
This sequence comes from Tenrec ecaudatus, assembly GCF_050624435.1. Taxonomy (NCBI): domain Eukaryota; kingdom Metazoa; phylum Chordata; class Mammalia; order Afrosoricida; family Tenrecidae; genus Tenrec; species Tenrec ecaudatus. The sequence goes on along the minus strand of NC_134530.1, from coordinate 191,251,682 downwards.
GAAATTCAAGTGTCAAGAGTGCACAGCCGTCGACGGGCTTTCGCAGGACCAGACGCACGTGGTGGGGAGGTCTCAGTGCATCAACAAGCTTGCTTCCATCTTCAGGGGAGCACCGGGCAGACCCCGTCTTGTACAAGGACCACTTTCCCGAGAAGCTCACGAGCTTCCCCGACATCAGCAGCTTATGAAACAGGCCCCTGGCTGAGGTCTGAGTGTGTGCGTGTGCCCGGGACTAGAACCAGCCTCCCTGGCAGAGGTCCGAGTGTGTGCGTGTGCCCGGGACTAGAACCAGCCTCCCTGGCAGAGGTCCGAGTGTGCGCGTGTGCCCGGGACTAGAACCAGCCTCCCTGGCAGAGGTCCGCGTGTGCGCGTGTGCCCGGGACTAGAACCAGCCTCCCTGGCAGAGGTCCGCGTGTGCGCGTGTGCCCGGGACTAGAACCAGCCTCCCTGGCAGAGGTCCGCGTGTGCGCGTGTGCCCGGGACTAGAACCAGCCTCCCTGGCAGAGGTCCGAGTGTGCGCGTGTGCCCGGGACTAGAACCAGCCTCCCTGGCAGAGGTCCGAGTGTGCGCGTGTGCCCGGGACTAGAACCAGCCTCCCTGGCAGAGGTCCGCGTGTGCGCGTGTGCCCGGGACTAGAACCAGCCTCCCTGGCAGAGGTCCGCGTGTGCGCGTGTGCCCGGGACTAGAACCAGCCTCCCTGGCAGAGGTCCGCGTGTGCGCGTGTGCCCGGGACTAGAACCAGCCTCCCTGGCAGAGGTCCGAGTGTGCGCGTGTGCCCGGGACTAGAACCAGCCTCCCTGGCAGAGGTCCGCGTGTGCGCGTGTGCCCGGGACTAGAACCAGCCTCCCTGGCAGAGGTCCGCGTGTGCGCGTGTGCCCGGGACTAGAACCAGCCTCCCTGGCAGAGGTCCGCGTGTGCGCGTGTGCCCGGGACTAGAACCAGCCTCCCTGGCAGAGGTCCGCGTGTGCGCGTGTGCCCGGGACTAGAACCAGCCTCCCTGGCAGAGGTCCGCGTGTGCGCGTGTGCCCGGGACTAGAACCAGCCTCCCTGGCAGAGGTCCGCGTGTGCGCGTGTGCCCGGGACTAGAACCAGCCTCCCTGGCAGAGGTCCGCGTGTGCGCGTGTGCCCGGGACTAGAACCAGCCTCCCTGGCAGAGGTCCGCGTGTGCGCGTGTGCCCGGGACTAGAACCAGCCTCCCTGGCAGAGGTCCGCGTGTGCGCGTGTGCCCGGGACTAGAACCAGCCTCCCTGGCAGAGGTCCGCGTGTGCGCGTGTGCCCGGGACTAGAACCAGCCTCCCTGGCAGAGGTCCGCGTGTGCGCGTGTGCCCGGGACTAGAACCAGCCTCCCTGGCAGAGGTCCGCGTGTGCGCGTGTGCCCGGGACTAGAACCAGCCTCCCTGGCAGAGGTCCGCGTGTGCGCGTGTGCCCGGGACTAGAACCAGCCTCCCTGGCAGAGGTCCGCGTGTGCGCGTGTGCCCGGGACTAGAACCAGCCTCCCTGGCAGAGGTCCGCGTGTGCGCGTGTGCCCGGGACTAGAACCAGCCTCCCTGGCAGAGGTCCGCGTGTGCGCGTGTGCCCGGGACTAGAACCAGCCTCCCTGGCAGAGGTCCGCGTGTGCGCGTGTGCCCGGGACTAGAACCAGCCTCCCTGGCAGAGGTCCGCGTGTGCGCGTGTGCCCGGGACTAGAACCAGCCTCCCTGGCAGAGGTCCGCGTGTGCGCGTGTGCCCGGGACTAGAACCAGCCTCCCTGGCAGAGGTCCGCGTGTGCGCGTGTGCCCGGGACTAGAACCAGCCTCCCTGGCAGAGGTCCGCGTGTGCGCGTGTGCCCGGGACTAGAACCAGCCTCCCTGGCAGAGGTCCGCGTGTGCGCGTGTGCCCGGGACTAGAACCAGCCTCCCTGGCAGAGGTCCGCGTGTGCGCGTGTGCCCGGGACTAGAACCAGCCTCCCTGGCAGAGGTCCGCGTGTGCGCGTGTGCCCGGGACTAGAACCAGCCTCCCTGGCAGAGGTCCGCGTGTGCGCGTGTGCCCGGGACTAGAACCAGCCTCCCTGGCAGAGGTCCGCGTGTGCGCGTGTGCCCGGGACTAGAACCAGCCTCCCTGGCAGAGGTCCGCGTGTGCGCGTGTGCCCGGGACTAGAACCAGCCTCCCTGGCAGAGGTCCGCGTGTGCGCGTGTGCCCGGGACTAGAACCAGCCTCCCTGGCAGAGGTCCGCGTGTGCGCGTGTGCCCGGGACTAGAACCAGCCTCCCTGGCAGAGGTCCGCGTGTGCGCGTGTGCCCGGGACTAGAACCAGCCTCCCTGGCAGAGGTCCGCGTGTGCGCGTGTGCCCGGGACTAGAACCAGCCTCCCTGGCAGAGGTCCGCGTGTGCGCGTGTGCCCGGGACTAGAACCAGCCTCCCTGGCAGAGGTCCGCGTGTGCGCGTGTGCCCGGGACTAGAACCAGCCTCCCTGGCAGAGGTCCGCGTGTGCGCGTGTGCCCGGGACTAGAACCAGCCTCCCTGGCAGAGGTCCGCGTGTGCGCGTGTGCCCGGGACTAGAACCAGCCTCCCTGGCAGAGGTCCGCGTGTGCGCGTGTGCCCGGGACTAGAACCAGCCTCCCTGGCAGAGGTCCGCGTGTGCGCGTGTGCCCGGGACTAGAACCAGCCTCCCTGGCAGAGGTCCGCGTGTGCGCGTGTGCCCGGGACTAGAACCAGCCTCCCTGGCAGAGGTCCGAGTGTGCGCGTGTGCCCGGGACTAGAACCAGCCTCCCTGGCAGAGGTCCGCGTGTGCGCGTGTGCCCGGGACTAGAACCAGCCTCCCTGGCAGAGGTCCGCGTGTGCGCGTGTGCCCGGGACTAGAACCAGCCTCCCTGGCAGAGGTCCGCGTGTGCGCGTGTGCCCGGGACTAGAACCAGCCTCCCTGGCAGAGGTCCGCGTGTGCGCGTGTGCCCGGGACTAGAACCAGCCTCCCTGGCAGAGGTCCGAGTGTGCGCGTGTGCCCGGGACTAGAACCAGCCTCCCTGGCAGAGGTCCGAGTGTGCGCGTGTACCCGGGACTAGAACCAGCCTCCCTGGCAGAGGTCCGCGTGTGCGCGTGTGCCCGGGACTAGAACCAGCCTCCCTGGCAGAGGTCCGAGTGTGCGCGTGTGCCCGGGACTAGAACCAGCCTCCCTGGCAGAGGTCCGAGTGTGCGCGTGTGCCCGGGACTAGGACCAGCCTCCCTGGCAGAGGTCCGAGTGTGCGCGTGTGCCCGGGACTAAACCAGCCTCCCTGGCAGAGGTCCGAGTGTGCGCGTGTGCCCGGGACTAGGACCAGCCTCCCTGGCAGAGGTCCGAGTGTGCGCGTGTGCCCGGGACTAGGACCAGCCTCCCTGGCAGAGGTCCGAGTGTGCGCGTGTGCCCGGGACTAGGACCAGCCTCCCTGGCAGAGGTCCGAGTGTGCGCGTGTGCCCGGGACTAGGACCAGCCTCCCTGGCAGAGGTCCGAGTGTGCGCGTGTGCCCGGGACTAGGACCAGCCTCCCTGGCAGAGGTCCGAGTGTGCGCGTGTGCCCGGGACTAGGACCAGCCTCCCTGGCAGAGGTCCGAGTGTGTGCGTGTGCCCAGGACTAGAACAAGCCTCCCTGGCAGAAGTCCGAGTGTGCGCGTGTGCCCAGGACTAGAACCAGCCTCCCTGGCAGTGGTCCGAGTGTGTGCGTGTGCCCAGGACTAGAACCAGCCTCCTCAGCGCTTTGGTATCCGGGTATCCAGGGCTTTTAGATCCTTCTCCAGAACAGGAGCCTGGGGAGATTCTTGAAGCACCTAACGTTCCGGCTCTCCCAGGAGTTCTTTCCAGAAATGCCACGTAGAAGCCTGTGCCCTGGCATGGATCCAGTCCAACTCAGGCCCCCTTCCATTTTAGACCCAGAAGAACCGTCTGGAAAGAATGCTCACTGACTGTAAGACGGCCGGAGAAGAGGAAGCTTGTGGGCGATGTTAGACGTGAGGGATGAAGTGAAAACAAAACGTCCCGAGTGATCACCTTGGTCCGAGTGATTTTGAGTCTGTGAGCTCCCGGGACAAACCCAAAGCTTTTGTTTCTCTTTTTAATGACTTCTTGCTCTTTTCAAAATTGATCGTCTTCTATCATTAGTGTTCAATATGTCAAATCTGTTCTTGAAATTCAGGTAGCATAAATTTGAGGTCCTATTTTGGCACTTGTTTGAATTTTTTTTCAGCTTCAAACTGTACTGACATATGAGCAATTGGTGGTCTGTTCTACAGTTGCCTCCTGACCTGATTTTAGCTGGCGGAGCTGAGTTTCACCATTATCTCTTCCCACAGATGTAGTTGATTTGATTTCTGTGTATTCCATCTGGAAAATTCCACATTTAAAGTCACCTTTTCTTTTGTTGAGAAGAAGGTATTTGAGAACAACAAGTCATTGGTTTCAAATAATTCTATCATGTGACCCCCAGCTTCATTTCTATAAATGAGACCCTGCTTTCCAATTACTGGTCATTCCTCTATGTTTCCAAATATTGCATTTCAGTTGCCAATAATTCTCAATGCCTCTTGATTGCATGTTTGATCATTTCGATACGGAAAGCATTGGTGAATTCTTCAATTTCTGCATCACTAGCTTTGGTTGTTGGTGTTTAACTCTGCATAACAGTTGTATTGATAGTTTTCCTTATATGCTGAAAGATATTATCCTTTTACCGACAACATTGTACTTAACGATCAATCTTGAAATGTCCCTTTTGAAGATGAATACAATGATGTTCCTCCTGATTATGTCATTCCCAGTATAGTCCATCTGATTCTAAATGGCCAACATTAGTCCATTTCAGCCCACTAATACCCAGAACATCAGTCTTTATGCATTCTATTTCACTTTTGACAATGTCCAACTTTACTGGATTCATACTTGGGATATTGTGATTATTTGATGTTTGCACCTGCAGGCTTTACTCCATCCAGGTCATTATGATAGGAAGTCAGTTCTTCCTCAGGCAATTCCCTTGAGTGGCTTCTGACCCGAAGGACTCATCTTCTCACACGATCTCTGACAGTGCTCTGCTTCTATTCATGAGGTTTCCAGTACCTGACAATGTTTCAGTACTGTCCATAAGGATTTCAATGACTAACTGCTCAGAAGTGGACAGCCTATTCCTGCGTCATAGTCTGTTCGTAGTCTGGAAGCTCTGCTGAAACCTGCTCACTTGTTGATCCTGCTAATAAGTGAAATACCAGTGCCATGGTTTCTGGCATCACAGCAACACACAAGCCACTACAGTGTGACAAACCGATGCCTGGGGTTCCTAATACACAACATGTTCTCCTAGGAATGTCCTAAGACCTTCGCCTATTCCTACCTTCCCCTCCATCAAAATATATTGGTCTCTGTTGCACACCAACATTCACTGCAGCTCTCGACAATAGCCCCAAAGAAGAAGCAGCATAAATGTTCACTAACAGAGCAGTGACTAAATAAATTATGATATATACATGTAATAGAAGATTGCTCAGGCATAAAGAGTAATTAAAACATTTTTAATTGTGAATTGGGCAAAAGTTTATAGAGAAACCGGTTTCCCACCCAACAATTCATACACACTTTGTTTCATTTCATTGATAGCAACCCCCACAATATAACACTACTTATCCAGCATCCTACCCTATGTTATCTTTTTCTCCTTTCTCCCTTCCTTTTCAACTCTGTTCTTGAGAAAATGCTGCATCTTGAATAGTTGATTATTTCAAGGAGTACATATCTCCTTATCACTACTGTTCACTTTATAGACCTGTCTACTCAGCCCTGGTAGAACCGTCAGGTAAGCAGTGGACTGCTAACCCAAAGGTCAGAGTTTCAAAACCACGAGCTGCTCCTGGGGAGAAAAATGAGGCTGTCTGTTGGGGTCACAGTGAGTCAGAAACTACTTAATGGCAGTTTGTTTTGTGTTTGACTTGGGTTGGTTGGCTGAAAATTGAGTTTAATTCTGAGCTTGAAGGGTGACAAAGGGCCGTATAGTTGGAGGTGTGGGGTATTGGGGGGTGTTCCCATAAGTACCTGACCAATGTGTTGTGGTTTTTTTTTTAATGTGAATTTGAAGCTATTCAACACTTTTCTCCAACTCTGTAGAGGATCTTCTAATGTGGCTCCTTTCTGAGCAGTTTGCCTTGGTAGTTTTTCTGGTTTCGGCTGGTGGAAGCTGAAGTCCACATGGACATTTTGTCCTTTGGCCTAGTGATTTCCTTGAATCTTTGATTCTTTCCATTGATTTTGTTTTGGATGGGGAGGGACCAATAGAAACTCATGGTGACTCACAAGCTTTTAGAACCCCATTCACTAGTTACCAAAGTAGGATGTAGAGCATTTTCTTGGTGGACCATGTTATGCTAATCCACCTTGATATCGCCAGAGTCTACACGCTAGAGCTCCCAAACCCAGTGACTCACCCTTTCAAGGTGTTTGGTTTTGGCTAAGGAATTTTTATAACTTTTCTCCCTGTAAGATACTTCATGGCTATATTCATAGCATACAGAATTATATATGTTAGAAATATCCTTGGTCAAACCAATATACATATATTTGTGGGTATAGCCCCAATCTCTCTTCCATACCTGTTCACTTTGCATGTATATGTATCCACTTGTAGATTATTAGTACTGTTATTGCAAGATGGTTTATATAACAGTGTTTACCTCTGTTAATTAACTCTTATGTTCCCAGAAGTATCTTCCTTTGCCTTGATCATTTTTAACTTATTCTTTATTTCATATTAGCTTCCCTTCACCCAAGTAAATATATGTCTACTGTCTATTTAGTAATGTACCCTCCCTCTCCCTCCTGGTGGCTACCAAATAATGTTTATTTTGTGTGAAAATCTTTTCTTGGAATTTGATAGTGCTCTAAGTCAATATTTGTTCTTTTTGTTACTGACTAATTTTTCTCCGCATTGTGTCTTCAAGGCTCATTTATGTTAAAGTGTGTCTATCAGATTAATCATTATTCCTTAATGTTCCATAGTATTTCATTGGGTAGAAGTGCCATCATTTTAAAAATCAATTCTTCCATTGATGGGCATTTAGGGTTTTTCATTTTTTTTTACTACTGTGAATAATGCTGCAATTAACACAGGTGTACATGTATCTATTTGTATTGTGGCTTTTATTTCTCTAGAATATATGCCTAATAGTGGGATTTCTGACTCGGACAGCATATCTAAAGAAATGAAGTTTTGATACATGGCATGACATGGATAAAACTTGAGAACATTATACTGAGTGAAGTAAGTCAGACACCAAAGGACAAATATTGTATGAGCCTATGTATGACACACTCTCGACCCAGGAAGTGTATTGATACCAGTGTCCATTAGTAGTCACCGGGGGGGGGGGGGTGAGACAGAGGAGAAGAGGATGGTTCCTTGTTTAGGGTACATTGGACTCTGTTAAGGGCGATTAGAAATGTGGAAACAAATTTGGAAATGGTTGAACAACATCACAAATATAACCAATGTCACTGAATTATAGATATGAGTGCTGAAAAGGCAAATAAATGATTGTGTGTGTTTGTGTTTTATACCAAGCAACATATTGGGTCCTAATTCTGTGGCTATTGAGCTCTGTGTTTGCTCCATTCCTTTTAAAGATATTTAACTTTTACAATGCATTTAAATTTAAAATTTTTATTGTGTTAGAATATGTAACAAGACATTTGCCAATTCTGCCCTGTTTACATGTATAATTCAGTGACAATTATGTTCCATGGGTGTAACCTTAATGACTACTTATTTTAAAATGCTTTCATCACCCTCAACAGACTGGGTGCTCCTTAAGCAGTGTCTCTCCCTTCCTTCCCGTCTAGTTACCCCTAGTAACCACTAGCAAATTTTCGTCTCTATGCACCGCTGGTTTAAAATTTCTCATTATCATATGAATGAGCTCATACACCTTTTGTCCTCTTGTGACTAATTTATTTCACTCAGTAAGGATTACCCAAGTTGTTGTATACATTAAAGCTTTGTATTTCTTTAAGGCTGAAACCTGTAATATTTCACTGTACATATGTGTCTATCACATTTTGTTCATTCACTTTTCTCAAAGCAACATTTTGGTTGTTTCTGACTTTTGGCTATTGTCAGTGGTGCTGGGATGAACATGGGTGAACCAGTATCTGTTGGAGTCCCTGCCTTCAGCTCCTTTGGGGATACTCCTAGGAGGGGAGCTGCTGGACCAGATCATAGGAAGTTCTAAGCCGCTCCGGTGGGACAACAGTTAAATGATTTACTGCCAACCTAAAGGTTGGTGCTTTGAACCCACCCAGCAGCTCTGCTGAAGAAAGACCGAGAGATCTGCTGCCACAGAGATTTACAAGCAAGAAAACCCTATGGGGCAGTTGTGCTTTGTCAAGTGTTAGGATGGATGTTACAGCACAAAACAACAACATTGTGTTATGCGTTTCAATTTTGAGGACTCACTGAACCATTTTCCACAGGGGCTATCCCATTTTATATTCCCACCAGCAATGGATGAGAATTTTGAAATGCTTCACTTTTTGTTACCCCAAGGAGCATATGAGTTGTGTAAACTGAACTGTATAACAGATAGTTTCTTTTCTTTTTTCTATAGAAAATAACTTCCCCCCAAAGCTGTTTTCTTATTTAAAATACCCAAGGCAGCCATAATGTCTAGTTTATGAATTTCTTGACAGCCTATGTGGACACCATCTAGTCATTGCCTAATGGGAAGTAGGAATTTGGTTCCTATTTATTAAGCGGACTTCAGGTTGGGACATTGCCTCCAGACCCCTCGCAATATTTCATCCTTTCTGAGGCAGAGTAGTTTCTTGCTCCCAAATTCGTATCTGAGCAGTTTTCACTCTTCCTATTACATGGCGGACCCAGTGGTTATCAAGAGCGAGTCTTTTGGGTGGGTGGAGAGTTGAAGCGGTGGGATGGATTGGTAATAAATTACTTTGATCTCTTTTTCTTTTTTCTAGTAAGGACATAGAAGCTAGCTCTCTTCTGGAAAGAAGAGCCATCGACAACTAGGAAAATAGTGGAAGCGTGTCTATGTTTTGGTTTTCCTGGGGCCCAATTTCCTGCTCCCTGTGACTTATGGTACATAAATGGTAAATAAAACTCGCGAGCGTATTGCTTGTTTTTCTTGTGAATCTGAAGTACACCCTGGTGAGGAAGCTCCCTAGTCCCCCACTGATGACTGCTTTATTGTTATTATTCTTTCACTCCCACAGAAGAAGAACACGAGCTAAAGAAATGCCTGGTTCTTCCTTCTAAGGCACGGGAGCTATTGGAAAGACTAATGCCAGGGAATTATTAGACCTGTGTTTTCTCCCCTCGTTCTGCTGCCTAGGAGCCTTGGGCAACTGCGTTAACCTCTCTGGCTCCCGGCTTGTTGGGGGCTGGTCGGTTCAGTGCACTCTGGTCCCATGACAAAGGTTTCTTCATCTTCTTTGTGTTTGACACAACAGGGGCACAGTTGGCAAGTATTTTCGAATAGCAACTCTAAATGTTTTAAAATACACATTACCACGCACACACAGAGCTGTAATGAATACATGCCACTTAGTAGAGTGGCAAATATGTGCCAGGTACTCGCAGACACTGCTTAATCTGATCATCAGAAATGTGCTGTGTCATGCTACTTTGTAGATAAAGCAGCAGAACCGGGAGGGCAGTGATCTCTGCTCCTGAGTGGCAAAGGTGGGATTTGAACTCACTTTGGTCTGCCTCTGTTCTTCTACCAACCTGATTTCAGGATCGCTGTTCCTTATTTAATAACAAAACCTTACCATTGTAAAGGACCTTTGACTTTTTAGAGGCTCTCTGGTTAAGTCATAGTTCTGTGTTGGGCTGTTAATGGAAAGGTCAGCAGTTGGAAACCACCAGCTGCTCCTTGGGAGAATGATGAGGCTCTCTACTCCTGTAAAGAGTTACAGCCTCAGAAATCCACATGGGTCGTTCTACCCAGGGTCACTGAGTCAGAATCATTTGATGGCTGGGAGTCTGGAGTTTGGGGCTCTGATTTTTGAAATGCGACAGCCAAGAGGCTTCTTTGCTCTTAGACAGATTAAGAAGGCCCCACAGAGTGAAAGTGAAGTCCTGTGGGCATTGATCAGCCAGGGGCAAATTCTTACCCTTGAGATGACCACCACCGCCAGTGCTTATCCCGGTTCCCTGTGGCTTCTGTAGAGTTCTTCATTGCATACCTGAGTTTTCATAGCTCCCTTTCTTTCCCTGAAGCTAGAGGCTCCAATCAAGTCAGCACTGTTCCTGAGCCCCTGCAAGAGGCCTTGGGTGGGGCAAACAAACCCCTGTTAGCCCGGAGGTTGGGGATCCCCTATAAGCACCTCAGGGGAAACATGTGGTGATCTGCTTCTGAATAATCAGCCAATGACCAACAACCCTGGGGAGCCCCGTTCGACTCTGAAAGCCATGGGTGCCCGAGAGCTGAATCACACTCAACGGCCACGGGAAATTATACGCCAGGGAGCGTGCTGGCTTCTCAGAGCCCTGACTTCCGAGTCTGAGAGGACGCCCAGGCTTGTGGGAAGATGAAGGGTAACCAGTGCTATGACGAGGCGATTTGGAGAGTTGAGCAGGCACTCAGGGCCACATGAGGTAACCTTGGGGACGTGGGATAGCAGACCTCTGTACAGAGACTTATGACCGAGGCCCTCAGCCAGCGGAAGTAGTGGGCTAAGGTTTAGGGGAGCTGTCCTGGGCATTGAATATAATACAAATAAAGCCCGAGAGGTTAAAGAAAGCTATTTTCTATTTAGGGTCTACATTTTCCTTCGGATGCAGAGCTGTAATAATTCAGGTTAAAAAACAAACAAACCCAAAGCAAAAAAGCAAGGCCCATCTCCCCAGATTCATTCACCAAGACGGCTGTAGTTATTGTTGGGCTCTCAGATGCAACACCCCATTTCCTTCCCTCTGCAGGCAATGTTTCTTGGGGCCCAGCCTGCCCAGTACCAATTCTGATCACGAGACCAGTGTAGAACTTGAAATGCTGAGTGGGGTATGTGTCACCTCTGCTGAACAAAGAATTCAGCCTTCAAACAAGTAATAGGACACTGTCACTCTCAGTGCTTTATATTTTGTTTCTTTTAACTTAGGGACAATGAGGTATTTAGACATGCATAGACTATTATTCTCAATTAATTTTTTTCCTAATAAAGAATACTTCAAATGGCTTTTAGGCCCTTGCTACTTTTCCTCTTAATTTCCCATGGTCAATAGTAAGTAACCATCATACTGTGGTGTTACATGCGTTTCTATGAAGCTAGAAGCTCTACGAGTATTTTAAATGCTATTTGGGTCACACATAGGTTGACAGGTTTCAGCAGAGCTTCCAGACTAAGAGACTAGCAATAAAATCTGGTGATTTGCTTCTAAAAAGTGACCATGGAAATGGTGGATCAGAGCACTAGACTATGGTCCAATATAGTGCTGGAAGATGGGCCTCTTCAGCCAGAAGGCACTCAGAAGGCATATTGGTGGCCATCATGAACTCAGTCACACCACTGGCCATAGGGATAGTGCAGGGCCAGGCAATGCTTCATCCAGCGGTGCACAGGGCTGTCATGGGGCAGAGGCTACTTGATGGCAACTAACAGCAGCAACTTAAATGCTTTCCTCTCTGAAATCTTGCATTGCAAACCCCCAGTTGAAAGATTTTGTTCCTCTCGTTTTCTTTTGGTGTGCATTTTGATAGGTTGATTAATGGTTTTAGGGGAGAGAAAAAGAGATTAGTTTGTCTTTTCCCATAATTAGCATGATTGCAAAGGAAGGCAGAAGTTGGGGCCCACGGAAGAAGGCCTGGGGACAACGGCTGCCTTCCTGTGTGCGGCCTTCCCGGGCAGAGCATGCGGCCAGGGAAGCAACTCCGCCTGCACTGACTCTCCAGTCTCCCCCCTTCTCTCTGCATCTAAAGACAGACGTCTTTCTCCAAGCACCCTGCCTGTTGTCCCTAAAGCAGAATCTTCCTCACAATGTAAACTAGTGCAGGCACAACTCCTGTTTTGTGTTTTTTTCCTCCCTTTTCTTCCCCCCTCAGGTTTTGCAAAGTAACTCTGAAACCAACTTTTTGCAGTGAAGTTGAATCTGCCCAAGGGATATATATATATTTTCCCTGAATAACAATAACTCCCCTAAGAACCCAACCATTTCCTTTTTTTTGCAGCACTCTAGGACTGTTATTTGGGACTGACGGACTGTCAGTCTTTCCTGCCAGAAAACAGGAATGCTACCGAGAGACTGTCAGCATAACAGGACGAGGGCTCACATGGCTGCACGTGGCTGTGGCCCATGTGGACAATGGTTTTGCTGAATCTTGCATTTGTGGCCCCTTCTGGAGGCACAGTCTGGAGAAACTGGCAACCTAGACAATGTTGTTCCAACGGAACTCACTGTACTACAGTTTCCACCAAATTACATTAGCATATAAAACTTGCATTATTGATTTCTTCTTTACTTGCTGTGCTTTCTGGGCAAAAGTCCAGTTAATAGAAGCAAGGGAACACATGTGGACTTGAGTTGAGAGGGGGGTGTTTTCCTCTTAATTTAGAAAGGTGGTGTGCTTTTGTCCTTGGATAATTTTCTCTGCCTAACACCTAACGCCAGGCAGCTCCGCAGCCCTCCGTGGTGCGGACCTTCAGGAGGAGTCCAAAGAGGAGGGAGCAAAGGACAGAAATGACGTAGTCTCTGGCCCTCACACCTCCCCTGCTGTGTGCCAGTGTCCCCATTTTAGAGACGGCCTCTCTGTCTGGCAGATGAGGAAGCCGAGGCTTAGTGAGGTACGCACTTCATGGAACAACCACCTGTGAGGTGAAGAGGACATGGTTCATTCCGGGATAAAGGTCAAAGGCAGGAAGGACATGAAATAAGGATGAATGGAAATGTTCGACACAGACAGGAAGTAGGGAGAGTGCTCTTCCTCTGGGGGATTCTGATCAAGGTCCCCGATCAGAATATGTAACAATGATTGATTGGAAAACCAATTTGTTCTGTAAACTTTCACCCAAATCTCTCTCTGTCTCTCTCTCTCTTTCACACACACAACAAACGGAGTGATAGAGGGGAAAAAAGATTCATAGTTGTCTGCATCGGAAAATGTTTAACAGAGTCACCACATGGCCCAGAAATTCAACTTCTGTATCCAAGATAATCTACCATATATAACTATAAAAAACCATTTACAAGAATGTTGAAAGCAGGATTATTCATGATAGTCAAAACAAAACAGATCAACCCCAAAAGCTGCAAACAGTGTATCACCTGAGTGGAAGAGGAGGCCTGGAATCTCAGTGGGTAAAGCTCAGCTGCTAATGAAAAGATTGCTGGTTCCAATCTAGCAGCCTTTCTGTGGGAGGAAGACCCGGTGCTCCACGCCCATGAAGAGGACAGCCTAGACAGTCCTCTTTGTTCTTTTCTGGCACTCAGGTTCTCTGTGAGTTACGACTGACTTGATGGCACACTGCTACCACCACCGACACTGCCACCACCACCACCACCACCACCAATACCACCACCACCACCAATACCACCACCACCACCACCACCACCACCAATACTGCCACCACCAATACCGCCGCCACCACTACCACCACTATCACTACCACCTCCATCACCATCATCACCACTACTATCACCATCTCCACCACCACCACTATCATCACTATCATCACCACCACTACCACCATCACTACCACCTCTCGCACTATCACCCCCACCTCCACCTCCACCACCCCCACCCCCACAACGAGTGAATGAACGAATGCAAGGTGATAGATCCATCCAATAGAGTCTTATTTGGCAAAGCAAAGAAAATAAGAACGGATGCACATGGCAGCCTGGCTGAACCTCGAGAACACAAGCTAAGTAACAGAAGCCAGTCGCCTAGAAGACATGGAAAGGAGACTAGTGATTGCCTAGCTTTGCGGTGATTTGAAGGAAGTGGGGAGTGACTGCTAATGGGTACAAGGCTCCTTTTTGAGGTGATTAAATTGTGGCACTGATTGCGCAACTCTGACTCTACTAGACATCATACACTTAGATACTTTACATGGGCAAGTTGAGTGTTATGTAAATTATATCTCAGTGAAGTTATTAAAAATAAACAAATGACGACTGCTGTCTACAGGCTTTCTAGCGGGAGACTGTAGCCACTCTGCGACACTCCTAAGACTCCCAGCAACTTCTTCTTCATTATCTTCTGGTATTTAGCAAGTATTCATTAAACATGTGGCATCATGCCTAGGAGTTCACATGCGTTATTTAATGTAATCATCTCATTAATCCCATGGACTCAATAGTCCTTATTCTCATCTTCTTGTGCAGGAAACTGAGGCTTATGAATTGTTAGCAACATTTTTTTGGTAAGGTCATAGAGCTAGCAATTGCTGGAACTGCCTCCCAGAGCAGAAAGGTCTTGGACATGATTGTGTTCACCTGTGTCAGTGCCGGCATTGTTCAGCAGTGGTTACCAGAGCACCTGCGGACGGGAAATGGCCTGAACCTACCTCTGTGTCCTGTCTTCCAAGAGTTACATCCATGTGAGCAAACTGTCTGGACCCTGCACTCTTTTTCCCCATCTTCCTAATGAGATAATAGAACATTGAACTCATGGGGCTGAGTGAAGATCAGATGACGCAATCGGTGGAAAGTGCGTAGTAAGTGGCCAGGACATGTAAAGTACCACTGCACACAGTCTCTGTTGGACGAGAGGGGGGAGTGCACGCATGAATGAGTCACAGATTGTGGCTCAGCTGCAGTCTGGGAGGCAAGACAGACATCAATATCATTGAATCAGGAAGTGATGGGAAAAGCAGGCAGGAGGCAGACTGGGAAGCCCAGGGATTCATGAGGGTCATTCATTTATGGGAGCAATCCTGGTGGTGCAGTGGTACAGCACACCCATGCTCCGGGAAATGTTGAATGACTCGCACCCGCGGGCCACTCTGTGGGAGAAAGGTGTAGCGCTCTGCTTCTAGAAGGATGGACACCCTTGGAAGCACTATAGGCAATTCTACTTTCGGTTCACTTATGTGGTCCTAGGCTTTTGGTTTGTAGTCTTTGTTCACGCGCTGTCATAGAGTGGACTCTGACATACACAGGCCCTATAGGACTGGGTAGAACTGCCCTTGTGGGGTTTCGAGGCTGTGAAACTCGACCGGGGCAGAAACCTTCTTCATTCTCCTTTGGTGCTGCTGGTGGCTTTGAACAGCTGACATTGTGGTTAGCAGCCCAAGGCACATCTCACTATGCCACCAAGCTCCTCTGGCACCAGGATGTTTATAACAGCAAGGTTTTCTCCCCTGATGTCACTCCACGTTTCAGGGACACTAACAATTATGAACTCTGGTGAGGGAGCCCAGGACTGTGTTTTTCCTGACAGCCCGGTGAAAGTTACACACTAGAAAGAAAGAGCAGAGACAGTCAAAAAGGTCTTTCATTTTAACTTCTTGAATATTTAACACTAGTTATATCCTTAGGCTACAGTAGAAACTTGGATCAGGAGATGAAAAGTCATGAAAGAAAAGTGTGAGGTGTGTTCGGACTGTGTAGGGTGTAGGATATGTTGGAGACTAGCTATTGATTAGCACGAACTGTATGATATACATGGATATGAAGCCCTCGTTGTACAGTGAGTTAAGCATTGGGCTAGTAATCGAAAGGTCAGGCGTTCAAACCCACAATTCACTCCTTGAGGGAAAGATGAGGCTGTGTATGCTCCTGTAAATATTTAGTGTTAGAAATCCAAAAGAGCAATTCTAGCAGTCTTAGAAGGCCCTCACGAGTCAGCATTGAGCCAATGGTAAACTGAGCGAGTGACTATGTATGTATATAATGTATAAAAGTTGAGGCACACATTGAGAAACAGACACCAAGAATTAATTTGTACCAGAAAAGCAGGCTTTGGAATAAGAAGGGGGCATAAGGGAGAGCAAATTAAATGGAGACACTGTTTGATGCACATGGTGTATCTTAGATCCCAGTAGAGTGTCTGATGTATAATAGGCACTCGGCAATTATTTGTTCAACCTAAATAAATAGATCCCCCAAACTTCCCTAGTCTATACAATGATGTGTCTTCTATGCTTCAAGATTCTGGATTTAAGTTCATTCTGGAGAATTTAATCAAGAGAACATGTCGTCAGTGAGATCACTTGAAGTGTTAGGCATTCCTGTTGAGCAGTCAACTAGTCTTGGGGAAAGTTACCAGAGGACCAGGAGCGTGATCCTGGCCTGTGGACTGATAGCCTCTACACCCTGGCTGCACATGAGAACACCAGAGGGCCGTTGGAGGCATATGACCGCCAGGCAGGACTTCAATTTGAACTAATTCAACCAGCTTCTCTGGGGATGGGACCAACATTGTCTTTTCTTTTCAAATACTTCCCCGGTGATTCTAATTCAAGCCAGGTTTGGGAACGACTGAACTTTGGCATTGGTAGTTGGGGAAGTGTCAGAACACCTGCCAGAAATGTTGATGTGCACGGGGCCACAGGTAGACCAAAGTCTTGGCAGTCATAGATATGGGTTTCTCGAGTCGTTTTCCAAGAGACCAAGCTTGATGAATCTTCCCTGAACTTAGCTTGAAGCCATTCCACCTCAGCGTCAGGAAGGGTGGCTGCAGAAGACGGATACAAGCTTTAATAACAGGACGAGACACTCAGGTCTCAAGTATTGAATTGCTGTGCTTTTGAAATGAGGTAGCATGACACGAGGTACCAAGGGGACAGTGTGAGGGAGGAGGACACAGAGAAAGAAGGCTTCATGAAGCTGAAGGTACTGGCCTGAGTCAGCAGAGGCTGTAACCAACCCTGAAAAGCTCTTCTGAGACCTGGCTCCCCACAGCAGCACTGTCTACACCACGCCTGGAGACTCTCTCATATTGCGAGTCTCAGGGAAGACCGTTAAGATGATCAAAGAGTCGCTGGGGTCGCTGGGGAGTTGCCAGTGTCTCTGGAGCGCTTGGGGAGTATGTCTGTGACCACAGGAATACATTTTAATCTTGGCCTGAACCAAATTGCTGGGAAGATTCACTTATATTTCCAGCAGGAAGAAGGCATCAGTCAGCGAAATAGCTGCGAGCACACTTCTAGTTTGCCAACAGCATGCCAGAAAAATATCCCTGATGTTCCTCAAGGTGTAGGCTGTCTCCCTTGAGATCTAAACGCCCTCTCAGGTAAGGGGGTTGTTGGGTCCCATGCCGAAGACCAGGGGCAATGCAATCTCCAGGAAGGCAAACTTCCAACGTACTTGAACCTTGAGACTTCAGCACAAATGCTTTTCCTACAATGCGAGCCCCTGCCGCTAACATCTCTCTGTGCTTCCTGCCTCTCTCTCCAGAGCCTTTCCGCAGCTCTCCCCTTCTACCCTTGTTAGGAAGGAAATCGCATCTCCCTGTAAAAACACAGCTTGAGGCCCCAATGCGTAGTAGCTGTGAAAGTGACCTTAGTTGAAAATCAAGTGTGTTTGAAGGTAGATTAGGTAGATTACCATGAGGTCGTATTGGGTATTGGAGCAGGGCGGGTCCTCTTCCAATGTGAGTGCTGTCCCTAGAGAGACATCCAGGAAGTGGATGTTCCTGTGAAGACAGAGTCAGAGGTTGCAGGCAGGGAGCATCCCTGCGTCCCCAGGAGAAAGGCATGGAGCAGAGTCCCCCTCAAAGCCGCAGCAGAAATCAAGACGGCTGACATCCTGACTTAGTCCTCCAGAACTACCAGACAATGAATTTCTGATTTTATAAACCAGCCAGTATATGATACTTTGTTAAGGCAACCTTAGGGGATCTCTCTCCTCTCTCTTGCTTGCTCTTCTCCCCCAACACCCCCCAATCCCTAATGATTCCATCTCACCCATTGTGTACTTGATAGACTCTCACACTCAGACAGTTACCACTGGCCAGCTTTATCTTGCATAGTTTGTCACAAGCAGTCAGGACTATAGCTCGTGAAGGTAGTTTCACAGATTTAAGATGAAGAAGCAGTGTCCATATAGTTCCAGAGTCAAAGAAGTCTGATAGGAAGTCAGTTAAAAAAAAAAAAATCAAGACTGCTGGAGAGCGGAATTTTCCTCACTGGAGCCAATGTGTGGATTGCAGACATGAAATGTTTGATTTATAGTTTCTATTTCACTCTGATAGAAAAAAAACTCTGCTTATTCTTATTGGAAAGTTGACTGTGTTGGGCTCTTTAGCTAAGGTAGCCATTAAAATTTATTTCACATCCAAGGAAAGGGGCTCTTGTTATTCTCCGTGTTCCCATTTTAATTATGATTTCCCCGGCATCATTTTTTAACAAGAATAACCTAAGGCCTGCAAGGAGTGATTTCCCCTAATCAGTTCTTAAACCAGCCCTCTCCCCCTCCAGTAGCGGCTACAGTTAGAGCTACACAGATGAAACGAAATGGAGAATTGAGCAATTACCTGGCCAGTCCGAACAGTGTAGAGTCAGCAGTCAATTAGAATAGTTCAATTACAAAAATTCTTTGCCCTCTTCTTCTCTTGTGCTACAGAAAGATCACTTTAGCTCTTCCTGTTCCTTCCACCCTGGGCAGAAGCATGTTATGTCATCTGCTCGCTCGCCACTCCTCGTTCCCCGAGCCCAGCTCATTCTAGACCATCCCTTCTGCCAGTCTCCCCATCCTCACTAGGCATCTGAGGAGATTCTGCCACCCCAAGGAGTTAGGTGAAGTCCTGATTGCGCTCACACTACTTCTCAGGTAGGTGCCAGTCTACCATCTAGGGCGCCTGCACCTGGGTCCTGTGCCTCTCTCCCCTTAGCTTTCCAAGGGGTGCCTCTGAACTTCTTTCATCTTCTGTCAGCAACTAGACCCGTTCACAAAGGGGTCTGGCCAGCATTCCGCACCAGGGACAGATGCCTGATCTGCCTCAGCGCGAAACCACCAGGACCTCAGAGATGTGGGAAGATGGGTCTTCAGAGGAAGGCTGTGCTCTCTACCTCCCGGGGCTCCCAACGTGTTCCTCTTGTGACACGAGTGCGAGTCACCTGTCGGGGTTTTGCTGAAAGAGAATCAGTCCTGCGTGTGTCCAACTCGTCACCATCCGCCAGGTCCTCCCCTTAGCAGCAGCCTGTCGTGGGCCTCGAACGTCTCCCCTCTGTATGCCACGGAGGATATGTGCCTTTGCCCTGGGCATTTCATTATTTATTCAGTTACAGAAACACAGCAATACAATCCCCAAAGGAAAACTAAACAAGCCAAGCTTTTGCTGTGGAGTCAAGTCTGTGTCTCAGTGGTACTATCGCACCCACGATGCCCTAGGCGCTCTGATACCTCCAGGGGGCGGAGCCAATCCACTGCTCTTTTTCTTAAGGGCTGCAGGTGGTGGTGGTGGTGGAGAGGTGGTCCTGGTGACACAAATGGGGAAACACTCAATGACTCCCTGAGAGGGTGACTCCAGCCCTCCGTGTACACAGACCTGTCCTCACCGGTCAGAGCTTTGAAAACCTGTGAAGAAGTTCTCCTGTCCCCACAGGGTCCCCCTGCGTCCACATCAGTGCAGGCAACTACCCACAGCGACAACTGAGACGGGGAGCTGCCTACCGCCAGAGGGGACCAGTCGGAGGCAGCAGTTCTTTGCTCTCTGCCTCTCTCTGCAGGCAGACACGGGCGCCGAAAGCTAATATTTACCGAGCGATTACTGTGCGCTGGGAGCTGTTTGTATTGACTGTGCACCGAGGACGGGTTTTACGTGCACAGCACGGTTCATGAAGAAATCAAGGCAGGCAGCAGAGACTCAGATTCAGTGGGTTTTGTCGGAAGGGGATTGCCGACCACTTCTTCCCCCCCACCTCTGTGCCACGCCCTGCCTGGCCTATGAGAATCTCTGCAGGACTCAGTTTACACTCCAGGCAGCTGGGCAGTGTAGACGCTCTGTTGCTCCCACTTCTTAATCCCCAGGATCAGAACCTCTGTCCCTCTGCACCCTGAAACTGACCCCGGCGTTTATCTGAGGAAGTCTGGTGACTTAGCAGGGGTTCAACACTGCTAATGGAAGGGGCAGCGATTCACCCTACCAGCTGCTGTGCGGGAGAAAAAAGGGAAATTCTCCTTCCATCAAAATTGTAGCCTGGGAGACCCCGAGGCTCTCCTCGCTCCCCCCCAGGCTGTTGTGAGTCAGAATCAACTTGTCCCAAGTGGGTTTTCTCTCAGGTTCTATTGATTGATGTCATTGCGATCCTCACCATCTATAATGATCATAATCATTCGTTCACTTGCTTATGGTCTGTCCTCCCAATTGGTGTGTGTACACCCTGTGACAGTAGAGACTTAAGCAGTCCTCTTCAGCCCAGTGCGCCCAGTGTTTAGAGCCTTGCTCAACCCACACTAGCGTTCCAGAAGGCCCTCTGGGTAAATGAATTATGGTATGGACCAAGTGCGTGTCCATAGGAGCTGCTCAGAAACGAAATTTTATTTTCTGAAAAGCCTAGGGCACAAAATGACTCTAGGAACACTTACATTAAATAATTAAATAGAAACGAGACGGTTAAAGGATGCCAACTGGTCCCCGGCGCAGCTGTGCAGGACACTGAAGACGTGGCTCTCTGCACTCTAGTCATATTACGGCACTTGTGGGTAATTATCACCCCAAGTGGAGCAAAGAACCCTGTGCAGCTCTAACAGCATAGCCAGGGGCTCTAGTTTCACCGAAAGCACTGGTTTCCCACCCAGGGTTTCGGCAGCCTTTCCTTCTGTAGCAGAGCATCATTCCCGGTGCCTTGGGAGAACCAGTAGACATGGGTGGACAGTACTGGGTTTGCAGGTATGGTAAGCGTTTTACTGAGGTTCCATTAATGTGGTGCCCCGGAGAGGTGGGGTCGGGGCTCGGCAGACTCATGTCTTACTCTGGACGTAGGCAGTTCACAATCTGTGTAGAGATTGGGAGTCTTCGTCTGTAAAAGCGGCAACTGCAGTAATTCCTGCCCTGCCTGCCACACAGACCCTTGGAGGCTTCAATTAAGACAATGCACAGGACTGCAGCCCCAGCACACAGATGCGTGAAGATGCATTACCTGGGCAGCAGGGCAGAGTGGAAAGCGCAGGGGCATTGGTGTCTAGCAGCCGTGTGCTCAAGTCCCATGTCTGGTATTTATTAGCTGTGACCTTCATAAAGCTATTTTTAACCACCCCCTGCCCTTCACTTTTGTCATCTGTGCAGTGGGGAGATTGAACAACTCCGGCAGGGTTACAGGAGGCGGAGAACATCATCGGCACACAGGAGGTGCAGTGGTATAATTTCCCCCCAAACCTTTTACCTTGTCATTTGATTAGATGTCATTGCATTCTTTTTCCATTGCTGGCCTAGCTAATTAACATAGATTTGGAAGCTTCTCACGATGCAATGTATCCTCCCACAGAGCACAAGTCCAGTGGGCTTGGCTGGTCTCTGTGAGCAAGTCTCTCTGAAGACCAAAATGAAGGTGGGGTTGTGGCCCTTCCAGGAAGCTCTCCAGGAGAATCTGCTTCCAGGCTCCCTTAGGCTGATGGCAAGACTGAGTTCCATAAGACTGTAGAACTTAGGTCCTCATTTATTGGGTGGCTGGTGGCTAGTAGTTGTTAGATTCCAGAGAACCCCACCCCCCCGCCTTGCATTCCTTGGCGTGTGGCCTCTTCCTTCATCTTCAGAGCCAGCAACCCCGCAAAGTATTCTTGTGCTTCAGTTGCTTAGAGTCTCTCTCCTGCCTCCTGCCTCCCTCTTCTGCTGTATCTGCTCTTCTGCTTTCCTCTGCCACTTTCTAAAACTTGTGTCCCACAAAAATGGTGTGGAGGGCAATGTCTGACTTTACCAGGGGGAGGAGAATCAAACGTACCAGCCCAGAGCTGCTTCTTATGAGGCAGTGGTCAGACATGCCTCCACCTCCCAACCTTTTCCTAAACTCTGACATCAGCTCTCTCCCACAGCACTCTACATCTCTGCTGGGTGTGACCAGTCCGTGCATTGTGACACAGAACTCAGAAACAATACCCACAATTATGGGATTTGATAGGGAAATGAACAGGATCAGAAATGCTCAGAATAGTTCTTCCAGTCAGGACAGCATCTTCCCAGCTGGGCCTTCAGGGACACCTTGCTCTAGTCCTGGGCTCTGAAGTCACATAACCCATTGGCCTTTGCCGAGCCCAGGCAATGTTACAGACCTCTTCCAGCACTGTCAAAAATTCCCCAGGGGGCACATCTCTTCACCATAAGCCATAACCTGAAGGTGCTCAGCTTTAGCTCTGAGCTCAGCAAACCTAACCCCACCCCCAATTAAGTTGTTGGGGAACCACACTCCACAAACAGGTTTCCTTGCTCTGTGGGCATGGAAGTCACCACTACGTCTCATGCTCCGGCACTGCTGCTGCGTTCCTCTGCTGCTCCTCTGTTTCTGGATTGAGGACGTTCATCCTTTGGGCTCATCAGAATATGCCAGATGTTACAATACCCTATTTTAAGGTCAGTGGTAGAATCCTCTCCTTTCTGGAGGAAGATTTGGGCTCACTACTCACTTATTCAGTGCATCTCCATTCCAGGGACCACTCAGTTGTCAGTGGAGACTTGTGTGTTGCTGTGATGCTGAACAGGTTTCAGCAGAGCTTCTAGGCCCAGATAGACTAGGAAAAAAGGCCTGATCATCAACTTCTGAAAATCAGTCAGTGAAAACGCAAAAGATTAAAATGGTCCAATCCACAACCTAGCATGGTGATGACACAGGAGTGTAAAGTGTTGTGTTCTGGTGTTCATGAGGTCACCATAAGTTGAGGGCCAACTCAAAGGCAGCCAATGAAACAGCCAACTTAATTTCATCAACAAAGCTCCTTTGCCATGCAATGTGACAGCCACAGTGTCCAGGGATTAGGGCAGTGGCATATGCCTACCATAGCCTTATATTGGTATCCTCTCGTCTGATATTGTTAACAATCTCTCCTCAACATATCAAACATTCCAGCATTTAGTTCGGTCTCTGACATTAAGCATAAGCTCTTGATCAACATTAGTATCTGTTTTGCTTATTGATGAATAGATATTGATGGCTCTTTTGTTTTCTGCACGGCTCCAACCACATCCACGTGGGGGAGGGTCCCTTCCGTTGTATTTCCAGCCATCTCTAGAAGCACAGCGCCCTGTGTTCCCAGCTCCTGCCCATCAGCTTGTGTTCAGTGGCATTCTTGTGTGTGCCCTGACCTCAGCCCTGACTACACTTCATTGTCCTTGCTCATTTTGTTGGCACCAGACTCTGAGCAATTTAAGACTGAAGTGGATACCTTTCCCAGTATCATTTCATGTGGTGTTTGGTACACGGTAGGTGCTCAATAAATGTTCATTGACTAAATGAACAATGAGAAAAATGGATCACACACCTGATAAATAATCGACCGAATAATTACTGGTTGGGATGCATGCTTTAAACAACATAAATATTGCAGTAGTCATCCAGGAAGGAGAAAATGTCTGAATAGGGATACTGTGCTTCCTGGGATGACTGACTTTCACAGGTTGTGCTGGGAAATTCCCAGCCCCAGACCTTGGGGAAGAAGGCGCTTCTGAGAGAGCTACAGACTCTTGGTGACTGCTCTGCTTGGAATCAATGGAATGTTGTTTCGTGGGGTTTTATGGAACAATACCCGCCCTCTCCACCATCCAAAGGCACCAGGGAACAAACACAGGGTTGAAATAAAGTCACATCAACTTGGCTCACTCCTCATTCGCTTACTTATTGGGACTTATTAGAACTAGCTGCAAATTTGGGCCGTAGCGCTGCCATTCCTCTCAGAGATTCAAAAGTAGCTCTTTGTCCTGCTTTTTGTATATTTGCATTTGTTCATATGTTCAACACACATTCTCTGTCATTTCATGAAGCGTCCTAACAATACTGCAAGGAGTTAGTGGTCAATAATGATCACATGAGAACAGTGTTTACAGGGTTGTATATTTACTGATGCTGTGTGTGCATGTGTGTGTGTTTTCTACTGATTCTTGATTTTTTTTTTTTCTATTTTGGTTTGTCACCCGCCCACGTGACTGCAGCTTGGCCAGGAGGCCAGGCTCCTCTCGCCTGGGCCAGGCTCCCTTAACAGCTGTTTTGAGCTTGGCTGGTCCTTCTGCAATAATTGCTCCCACTCAGGGACTTTGGTCTTTTGATATTTATTTTTAGGTTCAATATAGTCTCCATTACTTTAAAGGCACAGTTTTATTATCTGAAACAAACAACCCCCAATGAAAAATTGGAGCCAAATCACAGGCCTCAGGACCCAGATGAGAAATAAAGAAAAATTGTTTATAGCCATAAATGCTTTCTTTGCAGTTTCCCTTCTGTCTATTGCACTGGGACACATTTTCCACCCTCATAGACCAGTGATTAGGCATCCGATTATGTCCTGATGCTATAAATGTGCTGCCCTCTATTGGGAGTCTGGGAGTCCTGGCTTCCTCTGGATTTAGCATTCCATGTGGGAGTCACAGTCCAGCTCAGATGAGGCTCCTCTGTCCCAGAGAACAGTTTCTATAAAGCCACATCTTGTCGGCTACTTCCGGTTGACCTCCTTGCACAATTGCTTTCAGTTCAGCAACTATGTGCCAGGCGTTGTTCACACAGTGGATGTTCAATACATAGGTGCTAGATTGAATGTAATTTGTGAAAGAGAGGTCAACTGGAAGAGGCTGTTGAGATCTGATTTAAAAAAGCTTATGATATGAAGGAGGTGACACCGATAAGTACAGATAATGGACAGCCAAGGGGGGGGGTGTTTTGTAAGCACACGGCAATGTAAGTTACTACGTGAGCAAGGGCAGGGTCAGGAAGAATGAGGGTTAGCAATGGATGCGTGTCTTCTGTAGATGGTAGATGCTTCATACGTGTGGTCTGCATGATTTGGGGAAGGCACTTTAGTTAGCCCATGGGGGGTGGGTCAGGACAGCCTGTGCGGGTGGGGATACAACCCAAGCTTCTTTGGAATCTTCCTCTCTTGCCTCAATTCTGTGCTTTACTAGAGACATGCAACTGATTTCAACTGCAGCATGCAGTGTGCTCAGCATCCACACGTGGACGGGCTGTCCAGGAAAAGTTCTTTCATGAGCAAGCCTGGCTAACTAATGTGGCACACATGGCAGTACTCTACAGTGCTGAGCGTGCATGTCTGACTGCCCAGTTGCCTGAGTGTGGTACGGAGAGTGGGCACCAGAAACTCATCTACACCAGCCACTGTATTCCAGTCACAGCCTACAGTTCTTGCTGCTTTGTTACTCTTCTCTAGGGAGCCACATCTCTGCTGACTCGCTGAACAAAGAAACACTTTCCCTGCAGTGAGGCAGGCTCTGGAGTAAGGCCTATGATGCTTTCTTTGACCTCAGTAGCACCTCATCTCCTCCCCTGCTCTCCCCCAGCTGCTTTGAGCTGTTAGTTGTTTCTTCTCCAGCCTCCATGCCTTTGCACTGCTTTCTCCGAGGAAAGCTCCTCCCAAGCCCAGTTTCCACATGCAATTCCATCTTATGCTCCTAGTTTTAGTCACAGGGCCAAGTCCTTTGAAAGGCATCCCTTGGCTTCCTTAGGTAATCAGGTGTTTCTTTGAATATCCATTAACACTTGGCCCCACTCCTTACTACAACTCTTAACATTTACTATTTTAAGTCTCCTAACCCCTGGGCAGGCATGTGGTGTCTTTTCATTTTTGTAGGTCTGTTTTAGTCCCTGATAACAGTGTTTCATAATTTCATTTTGTAACTTTTTTGTGTCCCTGGTTAAGTAAGTTCTTGGATATTTTACGTATTTGGGAGCTTTTGTAAATGATATTCCCTTGATTTATTTTTTGGAGTTGTGCTTGTTGGTATAAAGGTACATAACTGATGCTTGTGTGTTGAGATTGCACCCTGTCATGTTGCTAAATTCTCCCATGTCAGCATTTCTGTTTGTGTGAGCTACAGGACCTTCTGTAAAGAGGAGTCATGCTATCCACTAATAAAGAGAGTTTACCTCTTCCTTTTTATTTGGTACCTTTTATTTCTCTTTATTGTATCATTGCTCTCACGACTACAAAGTTGAATAAGAATGGTGGCAATGGGCACCTTTGTCTCATTTCTGTTCCTAGAAGGAAGTTCTCCCAACCTTTCTGGGTTGAGTGCAAGGTTGGCTGTTACTGCATCCATGGTTTGGACTCTATTGAGAAATTGCCCTTCTACTTTTATTTCTCTTAATATTTTCTATCGCAAAGAGGTGTTGAGTTTTATCAAATGCTTTTTCTATATCAATTGATGTGATCACATGGTTCATTTCCTTTGTTTTATTGTTGTGACAATTTACATTGATTGGTTTTCTCATGTTGAAACACTCTTGTAATCATCGGATGATCCCACTTGATTATAATGAATGATTTTTTAAAATGCTGCTAAATTCTATTGGGTAGATTTTTTGGTGAACCTTTTTTTGTACTACATTAATGAGGAATATTGATCTAAAATTTCTTTTTTGCATGACGTCTTTCTCTGGTTGAGGTATTGGGGATGCGCCGGCTTCAATATGCTCCTTTCTCTTCCATGTGTTTGAAGAAATTGATCAGGATTCCGGTCAGCTCGTCTCAGAATGCTAGGTAGAATGCTGCAGGGTGGCCATCTGGTCTTGGCTTGTTTCTGTTGGAAGCTTTTAAATGACATCTTAAATGTCTTCTTTTGTAGTAGATTCGTTTAAAGTTTCTATTTCTGTTTGTGTTAGTTTGGGTAAGTAGTCTGTCCCTAAGAGTTTTTCATTTTATCTAGGTTTTCAAATTTGTTGGAGTATCATTTATGTTGGATCAGTGATAATACCATCAATTTCACTTCTTAGTCTGGTTGTTTGCCTCTTCGGTTCCTACCCCAACCTTTTGTCAATGGAGCCGGTGGTCTACCCATTTTATTGATCCTTTCAAAGAATTAACCTCTGGTTTTGTTGATTCTCTCCATTGTTTTCTATTTTGCTCATTTTTGCCCTGATCTTGATTATTATCTTTCTTTCTTGTAGCTTTTGTTTTCTTTTGATCTTCCTTTCCCACTTGTTCAAGAGGTCAAATTAAGCTAATGATTTTGAATCTTTTTTAATGTAGGCATTTATTGCTATGAATTTCTGAGTTTTGCTGTGTCCAAAGGTTTTGATATGTTGTGTTTTCATTTTCATTTGAGCCTAGGCATTTTTAAATCTATCTATTGTGATTCATTGTGTGTGTGTTTTGGAATTCCATTATTTAATTTCTGTGCATTTTTCCCTCTTTATTTCTCCTGTTGTTGATTTCTACCTTCATACTCTTATGGTCAGCGAAGATGCTTTATGATTTTAATCCTTTAAAATCTTTTGATTCCAAAAAGAGGACCTGATGCAAGGGGCTTAAGTGGAGAGCAAATGCCTTGAGAATGATTGGGGCAGGGAATGTATGGATGTGCTTTATACAATTGATGTATGAATATGTATGGATGGTGATAAGAGTTGTATGAGTCCCTAATAAAATGTAAAAGAAGAAAAGAGGAGAAAAAAATGATTAGGGCAAAGACTGTACAGATGTGCTTTATACAATTGATGTATGTATATGTATGAACTGTGATAAGAATTGTATGAGCCCCAATAAATTGTTAAAAATAAAAAAAAATCTTTTGATGCCTATAATTCTATAAGTCCTAGCTTATGGCCTATTGTTGAAATTGAGCCATAGACGCTGGAGAAAAATA
Source organism: Tenrec ecaudatus (assembly GCF_050624435.1). Lineage (NCBI taxonomy): Eukaryota > Metazoa > Chordata > Mammalia > Afrosoricida > Tenrecidae > Tenrec > Tenrec ecaudatus. The sequence continues at coordinate 191,224,001 of NC_134530.1, read as the reverse complement.
TGGGCTTCAGTGATGCTGTGTGTAGTGTTCTACACGTATCTGTTAGCTCTAATTGGATTATGGTTTTATTTAAGTTCTCAGTGGCCTTCCTCTCTGCTGTCAAATTAATTCTGACTCATAGAGAACCTATAAGACGTGAAACTTCCCCATGAGTTTCCCAGACTATGAATATTTTTAGGAACAGAAAGCCTCATTTTTCTTCCAAGAAGCATTTGGTGGTTTTGAACTAGTGACCTTGCTGGTTAGCAGCACAATGTTTAACCCATTACATCAGGGCTCCTGTTCAATGTCCTTGGTGATCTTCTTTTTAGATGTTCTAACTATAAATAAAAGTGCTGAAGTACCCTACTATTATTGCAGAGTTATCTATTTCTCCTTTCATATCAGTATTTGTTTTGTTTCATTTATTTTGATGCATTGCTGTTAGGAGCACGAATATTTATAATCATTATGTTTTCTTGTTGGATTGCCACTTTTATTATTTTATAATGTATGTCTTCATCTCTGTAAATAGATCTTGATGTAAAATATAATTTATCTAATACCAGTATGGTCACGGTGCTCTTCTTTGTTTACTATTAGCATGGGATATTTTTCTCCAGCCTTTTATTTTCGATCTGCTTACGTCCTTTTATCTAAAGTGTGTTTCTCATAGACAACAAGTGGATAGATTATGTTTTTATCCATGCTGCCACTTTCTGCCTTTTTATCTTTTGAATGTGGTGTTTGAGTCATATACATTTAAGATTATTATTAAAAATGAAGCATCTACCTATTTGCGGCTTCTTTTTTGAGTGATTGGTATTGTCTTGAAAAAAGTATCTGATTTCTTGGTTTTGCTTGAATTTGGCTGCTTTCTTGTGATGAGGCTTCTTGGCTTCTTTTCTTCTGAATGTTTTTCCTTGCTGATTTCATTTAAAAATGGTTTTATTGGTTTATACTTCATATAACATGCAATGTACTAATTCAATCATATTAAGCAGATTTGTGCAATCATCACCACAATCATTTTGAGAGCATTTTCTTCTCAAACTGGTTGTTAGTTTCCCATCCTGCCCCCCTCCCCACCCTGGCACCAGCCCCCTAGAAAAGGGTTGATGGAGAGATCAGCTGGGGCCAAGCTGTTCCTTTAAAATGAAAGTCAAACGATGTAACATTCCAACTTCAGTAAGTACCATATGGTCTTCTTCATCCCGTTTCTGGACTTCAGCTGCAGTGTCTCCATTCACTGAGTTTGATGGCTCATCTTTGAAGTTTTCTCACTTTCCTTAAAGTGCTTGATTGATGGGGGGAGGGATTTAAGTTGGTGCCCAGGTAAGCAGCCTGAGCTGGGAACTACGAGGCGAGCAGTGATACGGGTGGCAAAGAGGATGAGTGGGAGGATTCTGGTGAGTGAAGGGAACCCCATAGCAACCCCAAGTGCTTCCTCTACCTGGGAGGTGACACCTGCACCTTATCCTTGCTCCAAACTCCTCGAGAACTGTGCTCTATTCCCGGGGTTTTCCTGACCTGGCTGGCAGTGCTACTTCAGGGCACAGCCAGGGCCACCATCCACCAATATCCCCCTCACCTCCCAGCCTGGTTGCCAAGCCAGGATCTGGGCAGCTACCCTGTCAAGACACCCACAGCCATGGCTAGATCCCCCAAACAGCCGCTGTCCACTCACCTAGGGGAGTGGCTCCCTTCTCCCACAGTTTCCCCTTTCCACGTGGCAGCAGTACAGCTGCCAAGCTAGGGTTCCACCTATTATCCACCCAGGACCTCAGAGGATGGCAGCAACTTACATGCAGTAAGTAGGTCACATAAGGTTGCACACCCATCCCATAATTGCCTGGGACTTCTGTACCCCTGCAACAGCCACGTCTGTGGTACCTTGTGAGGAACCCCAGCAGGTCCACCCAGGTTCTGTCAGAACCATGGGAAGTGGTGCACACCCCAGCGGTCTTTCCCGTGGCCCAGTGGAGCCCGTTGGAGTCCGGTGAAGCAGCGTGTGGCCTGCCCTGCAGCTCCGGGGTGTGTGGCTCCGCAGCAACCCCACGGTCTCTCCCAGCCCACAAGGAGTGGTGCAGCATATATTCTTAGTCCAGAAGGCACTCCACCCCCCACTTACAGCACAGCTCCAAACCCAGGGGATTAGTGACCTGGGCCCTGGGGCTCCCTGCCCCACATAGGCTATACTACCTCAGTCCCAAATGTGGTCACCACCTGCCGACTGGTCCCCCTCAGCCTACCACTCCACCCGGAGCTCCTTCCCACTGCCACCCATGATAGCAGGACCTTGTCCCATGCCAGTGTGACACTCCCCACCCATGGATGTGATAGCAGCCCCCACCAATGTCAGGCACCTATACCCTGCAGAGGCTTTCCCAGGGCACCCACACCAGGACAGTGGGACCATTTTCACTGTTGACCAGCACCCCATCCCATGGCAGTGAGGCTTTCTTACCTTTGCAACCTTAAAAAAAAGGGAAAAACAATAAAAAAATTAAACAAGAACAAAGGCTGCTAATTATGGCCTGACAGACCTATTCCAAGCAGCCCAGGGGCATACATATTGGCTCCAGGCCCACTCCTGTCACTGGAACTGCTCACTACTGTTGGCTACTGCATCTCAATGGAACACTGCCCTCACACACTCTGACCCACTTCTATAGTAGGCCACAGGTAGCCCCCAAAATGCACCCTTTCAGTAACATAGAGAAAGAGCTCAGGGCACCCTGCTTACCAAGAAACATGGTGCTTATCTTCACAAAGGAGTCAAGGAAGCATCAGCAAACCACATCACTTCCAACAACAACAAACAACCCAGAGACAAAACACAATAGTAGAGCTAATGACACTCATAGAATAATCACATGCAGATCTGCCACAAAAAGAAATCTTCAGAAGGCTGCTTGGAGTAATACAGGAGCTAAGGGAAACAACGGATAATAAGGATGCAGTGAGGAGGTGAAGTCCACAATTTAGGGGATGGACTCCACCATAGAGGGATGTAGTCCATACACCAAAGGGACATACAGGTGCTAGCAGATGAGGTAGCAGAAGCTACATACAAGATTACAGAATTTATTATTAGACTCGAGGAGGCAGAAAACTGTACCAGTGATCTTGAAGACACTCAGGCAGACATCAGCAAGTAAGAAAGACAGTCAAATATGAAAATAAAAGAGGCGGAAGATGACATGAGATCAATGATAGTTGCTATGAGGTAGAACAATATTCAAATAATTGGTCTACCTAAGCAGGACACTACAATCAAGTCTACAGCTAAAATAGCGAAGGAATTTCTGAAAGCAAACTTTAACACCTTAATGAATGAGAATCAAACACTCATACAGGAAGCAGAGAGCACACCAACTAGACTCAACCCCAAGAACTCACCAAGGCATATAATAGCTAAAATTTCCAACTCTGAGAAAAAAGAGAAAATTTTAATCGCAGCAAGATAAAGGAAGAGGGTCACATACAAGGGAGCTCAGGGAAGAGTAGGCTTAGACCTATCATCAGAAACCATGAAGAGACGTTGAGGGTGGGACAGCATCTTCCAAAAGCTGAAAGAAAAAAAAAAGCCTGCCCAAGAAACTTTTACCCGGCTAAATTATCCTTTAAGATAGATGGGGAGATAAGGATCTTCCAGGACAAGGAAAATCTCAAATACGGTGCAAGATACTCAATGCTGTGGATGATACTGGCCAACTCACTATGGTCAGAGGATCAAAATCCACCAAGCACAAGCAGGAGACCACCATATAGTCCAACTCCATCCAGAAGCTAACGCGCCAATAATAATTACCAATATAATGAGGCCTTAGAGGGAAAAGGAGACAAGAATAAAGCCTCCCCCTCCTCCACACAAACACAGGACACTGATATGAAGGGAGACAGGAAAACACACAAAACACAAAGCATCTAATGACAACAATGAATCCACAGATTGTGATAACAATTCAGAAATCCAATGGCCTTAATTCATATGTTAAAAGACAAAGGCTTGAGGACTGGCTCAGAGAACATAACTTAGCAATCTGTTTACTGCAAGAGACACATCTTAAGTGTGCGGACAAAAATAAGCTAAGAATAAAAGGCTGGTGGAAAGCATATCAGGGAAACAGCAACTTAAAAAAAGCAGGGGTGGCAACCCTTATCTCCAACAAAGTTGACCTCAAGATTCAAACCATGAAAAGAGAAAAGGAGGGGACACTATTTAATGGTCAAAGGATCAATAAACCAGGAAACAGCAAGCATATTAAATATTTATGCCCCTAAAAATGGACTGGTGTAATTCATCAAACAAATTATCCAAAATATGAAAAAAGAAATCACAGATTCAACAGTCATAGGAGGGGACTTTAATACATTGCTATCAGACAAAGATAGATCACTGGGAAAGAATCTCAGCAAGAGGCTATAGAGCTAAATAATAACTGGACCTGATAAACATTTGTAGAGCTTTCTATCCAAATGTGAAAAAATTTGCATTTTTCTCAAGTCCATGTCCAAGTCCATTTTTGAGAATAGACCACATGCTGGGACACAAGTTGAGCCTGAGTAAATTCAGACACATAGAGATTATACAGACATCTTTCTCAGATCACCATGCCAAAAATCTGGAGATTAATAAAAGGATGAACATAAATGCAAAAGCAAACAATTGGAGGATGAATAACAACATTCTGTGATATGAATGGGTACTAGCCCAGATTATAGAGGAGGTTAGGAAGTTTCTAGAAACTAATGAGAAAAAATACAACGCATCAAAACTTATGGGATACTGTGAAAGCAGTTATCAGAGGTAGCTTGATGTCAATAAATGCATATATTGAAAAAGAAGAGTGGCCTATTACTAATATGCTATCATAAAACCTCCAGCAACTGGAACAGAACCAACAGAACAACCCCTCCAATAGCAAAAGAATAGAAGTGATAAAAATCAGGGCATTGTTAAACCATTGGGAAGACAAAAGAATGACACAGAAAATTAATGCAGCAAAATGCTGGTTCTTTGAAAGGATCGACAGAATCGATAGACCACTGACGAACCTAACCAAGGAAAGGAGGAGCAAAAAAAATCAATAATCAGGATGAGGGATGAAACAGAGGATATCACAACAGACCCTGTGATAGTCAAGGTTTATTTTGCTAACCTGGATGATAAACACATGTGGGATTAAATGAAAGGTGGAGAGATAAATGACTCCATGAGCCTTGTCTTTCTGGTTCTCTGGTTGCTTGTTCTCTGATGGTCAGACCAGTATGCGACTGCCTTAGCCAGTTCCCTGCTTCAGCTGGCAAGGCTCACTTCCTGTGAGATCCCTGAGGAGAAGCCACATGGATCTACTCCACTGCAGCCCTGAGTGCTGGAGAAGCTGTGTGCAGATCCCTGCCAACACCGAGATGCTTACACACTCACTGATTCGGCTTTCCTCCTGTATTTAGCACCATTGCATTTGTGAGTTTGAGGAGGACTTTGTAGATTAGTATGGGTTAATGGAGGACTTATGGGCTTGGACTGGACTGGATTGGGATGTTTTCTTATTGTACACTTACCCTGTATATAAAACTCTGTCTTATACAAATATGAGTTTCTGTGGATTTGTTTCTCTAGCCTCCCTGGCAGTCTAATTATGTCAGTAATTTTGTACACAAAGCGGTACATTGTTTTGCATAAAATTTGTTGTTTTATATTGTAGGCCTCTAATTCTTAAGAAATTACTCACTTTAATCTCTCTAGTAGACATTCCAGGTATGATAAACTTTAATACACAGTTAACATTTACCCTGAGCCACACTCGGGATTACCATCCGCCAGGGAGGCTCGTCTACCCAGACTAACTCAATCTCCAATGAGATTTAAAAGGATTATCACTAAGTACTAGGAAAGACTGTATTCTAATGAATTCAAAAATGAGGAAGACATGGATAAATACTTGGGAAAACAGTCCCTCCCTAGATTATCTGAGACAGAGATCAAGAACTCAAGAAACCCATAGTGAAAGAAGAAATAGATATGGTTATCAAGAAGCTAACATAAAAAGCTCTCAGACCAGACGGCTTCACAGGGGACTTCCACCAAGCATTTAGAGAACAGTTGACACCTATCTGCCACAAAGTACTCTAGAGCATAGAAAAGGATGGCAAACTCCCAAACTCATTCTAAAAAGCCAGTAAAACTTTGATACCCTAAAAGGCAAAGATTCCATAGGTATGGAGAACTACAGACCGATATCTTTAATGAACATAGATGCAAAAATCGTTAACAAAATATTGGCCAATAGAATACAAAAGTATAAAAAACATATGATCCATCATGATCAGGTAGTATTTATCCCACAGATACATGGATAGTTCAACATCTGAAAAATCTAATATTATACACCACATTGATAAGAAAAAGTACAAGAACCATATGATAATATAGAGGTATGCAGTAAAAGCACTTGGCAACACCCAACAACCATTCCTAATTAAGATACTCATGAAGATAGGAATCGAAGGAAAATTCCTCGAACTAATACAAGCTATCTAAAAAGCGAACATCCGACATCCCAGTCAATGGAGAAAAGATGAAAATAATCCCATTGAAAACGTGTAATGGAAAAAGATGTTTCTTGTCCCCACTTCTGTTAAATATTGTATTGGATGTCCTAGCTAACAACATAAGACAGTGGAAGGACATTAAATGTATCCAACTGGGAAAAAAAGAGGTGAAATTATTGCTATTTGCAGATGACATGATTCTGTACATCAAAATCCCAGAAGTGCCACAATAGGAATACTTACAGCAGTAGAGAAATATGGAAGAGTGGCAGGATATAAGATCAACAAACAGAAGTCTATCGGGTTGCTATATACATTGGACAGAACCATGGAAGAGGAGATCAAGATGGCAGTTCCCTTCACTCTAGCCAAGCACAAATTGAAATACCTAAGAATATTTTTATCTTAAAAAAATAAAGACCTATACAAGGAAAACTACAAGACCCTACCACAGGAAACCAAAAACTACCTCCACAAATGGAAAAATATCTTATGCTTATGGATTGGAAGACTCAACATAATAAAAATGTCAATCTCACCTAAAGCATTTTATAAGCTGAATACTATTCTGATTCAAATACCAACAACCTTCTTCAAAGAATTAGAAAAACTGACCACCAATTTCATATGGAGAGGGACGAAGCCCAGAATATGGTCAATATATCAGAAAGTGCTCCAGATCTTTAGCTATCAGAGATGTAAATGAAAAAAAACCATGAAGTACCATCTAACACCTTTGAGGTTAGCCCAAATCAGAAGAGCATAAAGCAACAAAGGTTGGAGGGGATGTGGCAAGACAGGAACTCTCCTCCACTGCTGGTGGTCATATAGATATGTACAGCCTCTGTAGAAAGCCATCTGGTGATATCTAAAACAAATGAAATTGATCTACCTTATGACCCAGCTATTCTTCTAGAAGAGGTAAAAAACAGACCACAACCAGTTGTCTGCACTCCAATGTTTATTGTAGCACAATTCACAATTGCAAAGAGCTGGAAACTACCTATATTTCCATCAACAGACGAGGGATCACTAAACTCTGGCACATACACACAATGGAGTACTATGCATCACTGAAAAGCACTAATGATCACATGAAACACGTCGTTTCATGGGAAGAGTTGGATGAAATTATGCTAAGCGAGGTTAGCCAATTACAAAAGGCCAAGTACAGCTTGAGTCCCCTGAAGTAAGTCTAACCAGTACAGTAGATATAGAAGAAAAGCCACTCATCTCACAATATACGATTGATGTACAGGCTGTTGGGTGGAGGTTAGACGAAACCTAAAGAGATACATACTAATCCAACACAAATAAGGGGAAAAAGGGAGAAAAGGGGGGTGGTGAGAGTGAGAAGATGGCAAGGGGGAGTAGGGCACAGAATCAGGAGTGTGCATACAGACTTCAACACAGTGCACCAAACCACGAGGGCAATGTAACAATGAGGAGGAATGCATGAACAGACTTGGCTTCAGGGCTGGCCCCAACCAAAGCCAAACCACCCCCTTCCCTAGAAGTACATGTGAGAGAGAACAACACTAAACCTGCAGGTTGGGGTGAGGGGCCAGCATATCACGCCCACATGGAAGCAACCCAAGAAGGAAAAAGAGAACGGAACGGTCAGTCTAGAACCCATATTGACACATCAAGCCCGAAAACGATGTCCCTGCATGGTACTGCTACGGCCAAGAGCTCATGACATGTCCCCTTACTGGAGCATACTGCTATAAAAGACAATACTGGGGACACACAGCAGGGAGGAAGTGCTGTCTGAACCCCCTGCAGTGGGGCAAATCAAGAAGGTACATAACAGAGCAGTAATAGGAGCAAAGCCAAGTCATGGAGCCCCTAAAGAGCCCCCCAGAAAAGACTTCAGCCTGGGAGGGACAGTTCCTAGAGTTCTCCCAGGACCAGTGGGGAGATGGTCGTGAGGGCCAGCGGACAGACCTTCAATCATGCATGTTTTGTTGTTGTTGTGCTTTGTTTTTTTCCTTCTTTCTTTTCTTTTTTTCTATTTGTTTGGTCATTGCCATTGTTGGTATGCCTACATACATAGGACAGGCATGGGGAGCAAGCTCTAGGAGAAAGCAAAGGGACCAATGGTCCTGGGGGGACTTGGCAGGACAGGGGGGTGGGGGAATGGTGCGGTGCGCAAACAATGCCATAGACTGGGGAACAACTAGGGAATAAAGGTCAATAACGAGGAGGATATAGAGATCCTGGGCGCACTGGTACAATGAGGCAGAAATAGCGTGAGCATGATGGTGGGGTAGAAGGAAGGTAGAAGGAAACAGAGGAATGATCTAGGGAGCAAAGCTATGGATAGAGGAATAAGCATTAATCCATAAAAGTAGAGGTATTGGCCTATGTACATATATTTATATGGCTATACACTCAGGTAGTGGACAGGCTTTGGGCCTCTGCTCTTACCCTTCCTCAATAAAAGAACAAGTTGTTCTCGCAAATTGGTAATCTTAGATGATCACCCTTCTGACACAATTGCTGAAGACAAAATGGGTGCATAAGCAAATGTGGTGAAGAAGGCAAATGGTGCTTGGCTATTAAAATATATAGCATCTGGGGTCTTAAAAGCTTGAAGTTAAACTGGCGGCCATCCAACAGAGAAACAACCAGCTCACGTGGAAGAAGCACACCAGCCTGTGTGACCATGAGGTGTCATTGGGACCAGGTAACAGGCATCAGAAGACCCTTAATAATCAAACAAACAAACCAAACATATGGTTGAGACCAAGGGAGGGGGGGTGTCACAGCAGAACCCCAAAGCCCATCTGTAGACAATGGAACATCCCCCTCAGAGGGGTCACAGGGAAGGGATGAGTCAACCAGGGTGTAGTAAAGTACCAATGAAACATACAATAGTCCTCAAGTCCCTTGAGGGTTCCTCACTCCCCACCACCACGACCCCAGTGATGCTTCTCACTTTGGACTAGACCAGAGCATGTACACAGGTGGAGATAAGAGGTAAGAGCTCAGCACACATGCACCCCAGAAGCAGGAATGGGAAGAGAGATACCAGATGGGAAGGGGTAAGGAAGGAAGGGGGAACTGATCACAATGATCGACACACAGCCACACACACCCCCTCTAGGGGAAAGAACAGTGGAAACCATGGGGGAAGGGAGACAGTGGTTGGTGTGAGACATGAAAATAATAATTTATAATCTATTAAGGGGTCACGAGGGTGGGGAGAAGGGGTTAAAGAGGAGCTGATACCAAGAACTCAATAGAAAGTAATTGTCTAGTAAAGAATGATGGCAACATATGTACAAATATACCTGATACAATTAATGTATGGATTGTAATAAGCATTGTAAGAGCCCTCAATAAATGATCAAAAATAAAATTAAATTTAAAAAGTGCTTGATTGATCTAGAAATTGATGTTTTGTGAGGCAATATTCCTGTAAACTTTTTGCAAAGCTTCAATAATTTGGGAAGATGCCCACTGAGTTTTGTTAAAACTTGAATGGTACCGTACACCTGAACATAATTTTTCCCCAAGACACAAAATGTATTCCTTTTTTTTTTTTTGTCGAAGACATGTGTCTGCTGATAGTAGAGATATTTTGTTTGTCATAGATTTGTACGTGTATGAACTGGGATCCTCATAGCAGTATTTTTAATCTACCTTTGCATCCTGAAATTCTCCTACCTCTTTTATCTCTGTTGGTATCGCTCCAGTAACATCAGTATACAGCCTACATTTGCTCAATTCACTGTGTAATTTTTACATATTGGATGGATTATTTGTGGAATTTAATTATTGAGTTTATTCCTTGAAAAATATCACACACTTGGTTCTTTTTATTGCCCGTGTGGTGGTTTTTTTGAGTGATATATCTCTCCTTATATTATTTTTATTTATTTATATTTTCCTCTGTGTGAGTATTTACTTAGTGCTCTTGACTTTCTGCTTCGAGTACCCCTTGAGTAGCATTTTCAAAGCTGGACTGCTAATGTCAAATCCCCAGAGCTTGAGTTTATTTGGGTATGTCTTAATTTGCTTCTAGTTTTTGAATGGCAACTTTGCTGGGTAAATAATTCTTGGTTGGCAATTTTCTGTATTCAGTATTTTATATATGTTGTTCATTGTCTTCTGACCTCTAGAGTTTTTCAGGAGAAATCTATAGTGATTCTTATGAAAGAGTCATAGTATATTATAATTTTTTTTAGCCTGCTGCCTTCAGAATTCTCTTCTTGTCTTTGCCTTTCAAAACTTTTATTAGGATATGAGTTGGAGTTGACTTTTTGCAAACTTTTTTATTATGAATTGAACAAAGGTTTACAAAGCAGTTATATATTTAACTATTCACACACATCCTGCCTGATCTCATTCATTGGCAATTCCCAAATGCACCATCACTTTATCCTACTTTTGAGTCTCCTGCCTCCATTCTTCTCTCCTCCCCCGCCTCCCCCCCCCCCCCCAATTTCCCAACACAGGGTCAATGCTGCCTCTTCATCTTAAATTGTTGGTAATTCTAAGGTGGGCTCATCTCACTCAGTAGTGTTACTGTCTCTGCCCGCTTATCCCCCATCACTTAGACCAATTTGGCTGAACATTGACTCAAAGGGGTGAGTTCATTCCAGACCCGAAGGATGACTAGAGCTCCTTTTCTTGGAGGCACTAATCTTTTTTGAATATCTTCTAAATTGGATTTGAGTTGCTTCCTGTATTGCAGCCCTCTCTTATGATCTCTTGGGAAATTGTTTCCATTCCTTTATTGTTGCCACAGTGCTCTGGGATCCCAATCATTCTAATTTTTTAATTGAATTTCATCGTCTCTTGAATTGCTTGCTCTTTTGGTTCCTTTTTTTCTTGTGTCTCTTGTCTTGAGTCTTGTTAAGTTCAATTATTTTGTCTTTGGGTTCATTTATTCTATCTTTTGACTGCTGGGCACTGTTGTTGAGTGTCCCCTTGCTTTTTTCCTAATTCAGTTGCTTTATTCTGCAGTTTCAGTCGTTTTCTCTTTTTAAAAATGTTTCCAATTTCCTTGTTGAGTCTCTCACGTTGCTCCTCTATTTGTTTCCTGATCTCCACTAGGTTGTTTTCTGTGCGCTCTTTGCTTCCTCTAACCTTCTTTAGCAATAGAGCCTCTACACGATCAATTCTTTGCATTGGACTATTCTCCAAAAGAAATGATTTTCTCTTCTTTGGGTTTTGCTTTTGATTGGTCCTTTTTATCTCGTAGTTTCTAATGTTTTACAATTTTGTCATTGTTGATTCTTGGCCATTTTTTTAAATGTTAAATTTTGTGTTCTGTCTTTTTATGGGAAAATTTTCTTTTAAAAAATAGCCTTTTTATTTGATTTGTGTGAATGTTTACTGGGCAAGTTGTGTTTACATTCAACAATACATAAACATTCTGATTTGTGATATGCATTACGATCCCCTCCATGTAACACCACTCTTCTCGCCTGTTTCCTGTGTGGCAGTTATATAATCTACTGTCAACTTGAGGAAGGAGTAGGGGCTAGCCTGTCAATCAGTTTGCAGCGTGATGACCTCGTATAGAGGCAAGACATAGGATCTCTGCTTTGTGTTCCTGATGACAAGCCACGTGAAGCTATGCTAATGCAGCTAGAGCCCTGGAACTAGAGGAGCCTCATGGAGACCCACACCAGTACTGAGATGCTTCCTCCACCACTGGATCCACAAGACTTTCCATCCACTGGCCTGTGATCTTCCTGCATTCAGCATCATTAGATGTGTTGTGTGAGTCTAAAGAGGAATTTATGGAATAGTATCAACATATGGGGTAATATTGGACTTATAGATTTGATCTGGACAGAGCTGAGATGTTTTCTTAATGTGCAATTACTCTTGGATATAATGTTCTCGCTTACACACATATGAGTGTCTATGAATTTGCTTATCCAGTCCCATTTCCACTCGTTCTTATTTCCTATCCTTCCCTGCCTTCTGAGCTTTATCTCTGGGCTTATATCACCCACTGATCTCTTAGACCTGCCGATCTAGGGAGCGTGTAACTCCCTAGTGTTATCGTACTCATTATAGGCCTGCTTATTGTTTGGCTGAAAGTTGAGCCATAAGGATGGCATACAGAGTTAAAGGGGAATGTAGGGTCATGCTCCCGAAGGTTTCATCATTCTCTATTAGACCAGTAAGCCTGTGTGGTGGTTACATAATCTGGTGTCATTTTGGGACTTGTGAGGATTAAGAGTGAAGGGGTGGAGTCTAGTCTGTCAATCAGGTCATAGCCCATGAGGCCTCTGTGTGAGCATGGCCTTCCCCTGAGGATTCTGGGAATTCCTGGATTTCCTCCTTGGAGTCAAGAGAGACTCTCTCTTTCTCTGCTCACCCCCTGAGAGATGCACTACTGACAAGATACATGGCACTATGCTGATAGACCTTATATCTTGGGAACTGGGGAGCCACATGGAGACCCCTGTCAGCACTGAGATGCTTCTACTGCCACTGGATCCACAAGAGTTCTCACCCACCTGCCTGTGATCTTCCTGCATTTGGCATCATTGCATGTGTTTCATGAGTCTGAGGAGGACTTTATAGCTTGGTATTGGACAGATAGCCTAATATCAGACCTATGGACTTGATCTGAATTGGGATGGGATATTTTCTCAGTATTCAATTGCTATTGGATATAAATCCTTTTCTTATACCCATATGAGTTTCTTGAATTTGTTTTTCTAGTCTACCTGGACTAACACATACTAGTTATTTTTATGATGTTGAGTTTTCTCCCACAGTTTTCTCCCATTCTCTCCACCTACTGTTATAATCCCTTTCAAAGTAGCAAGTAGTTGTAGCTGGGCACCATCTAGTTCTTTTGGTTTCAGTATTGTGGGGGCTGAGTTTGTATGGTCCATCAGTTCTTGGGACTAACTCTTTCCATGGATTTTTAATTTTCTTCAGTCTTCTTTGCTCTTGAGGGGGAGGCACATAGATGTACCATAGATGCTTTTAAGACTGTGGGTTGGTTTTTTTTCTAATTGAGTGCCTTTGGTGAAGCAGCCAAGTGCACCTGCACCTGGCTGCCAACTGGATGACCAAGAGCCACGCCCACCACCCTCTTTGCAGAAGAAAGATGTGGGCATTCACCTCTGCAACTACTCAAGAGCTCCGAGAACCCCATAGAGCAACTCTCTACCCTGAAGGGTCTTGAGTCAAAATTGACTCAGAGGCAGTGGGATTATCTTCTGTTGAGAACCAGCAGAGGGCACTCTTATCCTTAGGGAGTGTGTGTGTGTGTGTGTGTGTGTGTGTGTGTGTGTGTGTGTGTGTGTGCTTTCCTGTGCTGATTCAGGAATTCTGAATGCCTGCTCTCTGGAATTCAAAATATGCATACACTGGGAGGGGACTTTTGCCATCTGTAGACGCTGATGTAAGCAGTAGAGTGGGACCTTCCTGTGGCCAAGCTGGGGGATTCTGCACAGGCTCTCGTTCAGTGTCCAGCAGTGGGCCAGGAGCGAGCTTTTCTCACTGAGTCACCCACAGTGTGAAATATTCCCCTTGAAGTTCCTCCTGGTCCATGGTACCCCGCCCCTAGCATTGTCAATTGCGCAGCCCTCAATTTCCCACGGCCAATTTGTCCAGCTTAAACATGGGGCTACACCAAAGTTGTAGCTCTACCCCTTAAAATGCGGCTCCACCCCATGTGGAGGATGCCTCTGATGAATCTTCCCTGACCATTGACCAAGCATGCTAACGCCCCTGGTGCCACACAGAGCACAGTGGAAAGCAGACTAATGCATTTGTAGCTAGGCTAAAATTCGACACCTCATCATTTGCTCTCTCCTTTGCCCTACTTTATATTTGTTCACGTTTTTATTACGTCTGTTTTCTCTTCAACTGAGGTCTCCCGTTTTATTTTGTTATTGCTTGGGGGTTTGTTATTGTTGTGTTTGTACGCTTTCCTTCATACGGAATCCAGGACGGGTAAAACTATAGCGACAGTAACTTGCTTCTATGTGTCGTCCAGAGTTCGTCTGGTGATATCTCCCTGGTGACCTCTTTGTTCTTTGACCAAAGTTCTTTTGTTCTGGGTTACCTGTACGTTGCAACTGTCCTTTCTGTGCAAATCCAATGGTGAGACCTAGTTACAACTCATACTCACTAGCATGTGGTGGGGGCATGTTGTCCTGTGAAGGAAGGGCTCAGAAGAGACTGGAATCAGGAAGGCAAGAACGGCCAAGTTAGTGCAATATGTGAAATATGTTGAAATATTTATTTCAGCATTCTGTGATAATATCTCTTATATCCTAAGGGTAGGTTCATTGGCCAAGCTGTGGAAATTTCAACGCTACACAAGACTAACAGACCGGAGAACTGTGTCATGTTAATATGAAAACATTAAAAATAGTGATTAATAATAGTAAGATGACCTGTTTGGATGTCCAATATTTTTATGGAATTTTCTTTTACATTGATCATCCAAGAATTGGGGTGTTCTAATCTCTTATCTGCAGAGTACAGATGAAAGACACCAAACAAGATTACATCAACAACAATAACACATCTAGTAGGTCTTAAGGCCCTTATAGGAACACATACGTTAAAAATTGGGGTCATAGTACCTACGCAAATTTTCTTTATAACTTAATATTTTATCAGTAGCCTTAGATATAGACATTTTCTGCACAATGTTAATTTGTGTAAGCACACGATGATGTATATAAGAGAGATTATACTACTGAACTCCCTCTGCCATAATCAGTATTGCAAATAACATCCCAGTGAAGCCTTTTACCTAAATCTTCACTTTCAAAACCATCAAACTCACTGCCTTTCATTCAATTCTGGCTTGAAGCGACCCCATCGTAGCTGCTTATTCCGTTAGGGGGGTTATTAGGCTAAGGAATCCTAGAGTTTTAAGACTTTGTTACATGTTGCCAAGTTGCCAGCAGTGAGAGAGGGCGCATCTCACCACCCCTGGAGCACATTAGGACTCTTTTTAATCTCTGCTAATTTGATAGGTGAAAATGCTATCTTGTTGTGGCATATTTGCATTTCTTTGATTACAAGTGATGTTGAACATTTATTTCATATGTTTATGAGTCATTTGCATTTTTCTCTTCTGGGAACTATCTGAATGGATTCCCGACTGCACCCAAACACCAAACTGCTCAACAGAAAGCCGCGCAGAAAGCCAGCAGTGCGGCTCTGTTGCCACGGAGTCTCAGCGTGAAGTGTGCGGCGTTCAGCCGGCTTCCCTATTCCCTCTCATCTTTCGTGTTTTGATGATTCCCTCTCTAGTCCTCTTCCTCCACAGCCCGTGTCCCCCTCAAGGCCTGGTCTCCCTGCAAGCATGTTCTTGCATCAGACTGCAGGTGTGGTTAAACCTGGGATTTGGGAGAGGAAGGGACAAATGTGATCAAAGTCAGCTTTGCGTGGAAGTGCATTGCTTTGGAAATTCCATGGATGGTCTCCCTTAGGGAGGCACTCTCCTTACCAATTGAGATATTCCTTGGGCAAAGAAGCTGTGGACAGACAGATTCTCTTCCAGAGGGTCTGTGATGCAGAGAGCAGTGTGCTTCTCTGGCTTCCGGCTGGACCTCCCCTCCCTAGTGATAAAGCTGAAATGACTCTTCCCGGAAGCGTTCTTCTTTATTTCATAGACATTGCATTACCCCCAATTGTCCAGTTGGTGCTTTTAAGAGAGAAGAAGAAAGAATCTAAATTTCCCCAAAGTGAGTGTTACTTTTTAGCTAGGGTGAGATAAAAGGCAGATTGAATCGAAGCCAGAGGGACTTGCCCTTCCCCCTCTGTCTTCATCAGAGCTGGGAGCTAGCATTGGCATGTCAGACAGCAGCTGGCAGGCTCCTTTATTATCATTAATTGTCCATGGAGTTGTCACAAGGAACGACTAGAATTCAGGTTTAATTACCTCTGTATCATCTCTGATAAAATGCAGGAGGCTCTGGTGGTGCAAAACCAGAGCGGAGCAGCTCAATGGCAAGGGTCCTTGGTGAAGCAGAAGCTGTGCGCATCCTTGAGGGGAGAGGGTGACTTAACTGAACGCCGAGGGAAAGAGGGCTTAGAGAGACTGAGCATCTCTCATGAGCTCTGGAGATGGAGAAGGCAGGGGAAGGGAGGCCGCCAGAGGCATTGCGGCTGCTAACTGGTGATTTGGTTACACGGGGCAGGTGTCGGGGGCCTTCACAGGGACCAAGTTAAGTTTCATCCAAGGATGCTGGCTTGCTTCTATGGATAATAACGTACTGCCAGAAAGGGAGCCACGGCATACCCTGGATCTTAGATAGCACACAATCAGACCTGCCCTTGATTTCCTTTAGGGAACAGGTCTCTTTGGATAGGCTCTGATTAATTCCTGGAAAGGCTGGAGCAGTGTGAGGCTTAAGGGACCACCAGGCTGGCTTTCACTAAGATGAGAAAGAAAGCACAGCTTAATAGAAATGCCAAGGGGCAGGTGGCCTGGGAGCTGGGTACATTGGCAGCTCATTGTTTCAGGAAAATAAGTCAGTACGTGCTAAGGGCTTTCGCCCCACTTGAGACATAGGCTCTCTGCCCAGCTTAGACACACACAGTTCCATGAGGATGTTCTCTCAGTCTTCGGGGACCGCTCAGTCTGCCTTGGGTCCTTTGGTTATGGACCAACACCTGAACTTTGTGCACTTCAGAATAAAGCTCAGGCCCCATGTGCCATTTTTCGTCAATGAGCTGTAGATCTTGCACTTAATTGTGTTAACTACTCAGCTTCATCTACACTCTCTCTTCCTGAGGAAAATCTGAAACCATTTCTTGAGCTAATTCTTGTGGAAGGTTGTTTTGTTTTTAATCACATAGCTTGACCATCTGGCCCTCTATGTTTCAAAATGATAATTTTAGTGCTACTCCTGTGATGAATGCATGAAGAATAACTCGTGTCAGCGTTTCAACCTTCTCTTAGTATGCTTTTGAAATGAAGATAGTGCTGGAGCAAAGGAATGGAACATTAAAAATGTAAAAATACTTGTATGTGTATCTATGGACCCCTGTATTATATACAATGAAAGGTTTTTTTCCCGCACATTCTAAATCTTCAGTATAAGGAAACTCTCCCCAATCAAGTTCCTTGTCTTTTACGTTAAGTCTCTCTCCTCTGAACTACCCAAATGACCCCATTTTCACAGTCAGGAACAAGACACACAGGGGTAAAAACAAGGAGAGCGAATTCAGAACTTGTAAAAATTGAATGATTGGTTGACTAAAAACAGACACATGAGGACCAAAATGGAATATAAGAAGATGGATGTTGCTATACCTGTACTTACATGTAGTGGTATCTATCAGTGAATGCTAGGCATAGGGTTGATGCCCAATATACACATATGCAATGTGTAAAATCATTTTTAAATGTGTTAAACAGTTTTGACAGGTTCACGGAGAGACAGAAAACAAATGGTTGACGTTCTACCATGAAACAGTTGGGCTGGGTTTGAATCATTCTTCCCGGTAGGTAGCGTGATCAGAGGCCTGGCCCAGGTCCAGGTCTGCATTCTGGTCCTACCAGTACTGGTAGCTGGGCGTCAGCCAGGCAGACAGCTGACCAAGGAGAAGCAACTGATAGGTATGCACTTTTAACCATGGGGGTGGGGGTGGGGGCACTCAGTATCTTCATTTTGTCTCCGACCGCCCTTTTAAGGCAGATTATCCCAATGTGCACACAGACATGCCTTCAGATTTTTCTGCTCACATCAGAGTAACACGAGCTGTTCTGCAGTTAAGTGCCAGTCATATAGTGTTTCTAGAAGGTTCGACACAGCAGTTTAAGTTCCCATTCAACAATCTCCTTGCTTTCTCACCTCTGTTTTCAAGTTCATTGTTCTCATATAGATGATTTTTCAAGGAGCGACATCCTCACAGGTGATATTCTTTATTCTGTAAGGCCATGTTACGTCGCTAAGTATGATTTCACTATCAAATCCACTAATCAACTAACTAGCCAGCCAACTAATCAACCAACCAACCAAATAAGCAAACAAACAAACCCTTCCATTTTCCCAGTCCAGTCTATTGCAAGTAATAGTCCTATTGTTGGAAAGGAGAGTGAGGTCAATCCCTTGTCTCTTCTCTCTACATGCTGGCACTCCTAATTCTCCTTGCAGAGACCATGTATGTTGGTTTACTCAGAATGCTCCTCTTTGAATAATGCTTGGGATAGTTCCTATAATCGTTCCCTGTTCATCCTCAGAAATATCTCAGTACGTACAATAAATGACTTGGCCGCTTGAGTTGGGACGCCTCTCTGAGTAGCTGCTGGCAGGAGAAGGAGAAAAAGGAGCAGTAATTTCTCACTCAAGGCGCCCAAAGTGGGCACTCTGGCCATGGCACCATGTAAGCCAGACCCTTTGGAGCTATACCCACCTTGCCAGCCCCTCACTGGGGCTCTTTCATGCTGATTCTCTGACAGGGCACATGCTCCTCTGTTTTGATAGGCCCACAGCTCTCAGACATCCATCTCCTCTCCTCAGTGGGGGCTTCCACGGGGGGTGGAAGGGTAAGAGGGGGTGTGTGTGAATGTTTTCAGTGCTTGGTAAGGACCTGAGCTGAAGCCCCGGCACCTTTCACTAACACATAGATGACACCAGGTTGTTGGAGACCATGTAGACAATCTTCAGGAATCTCTGAGAGGGCAAACCATCTTCACATAACCACCTCTTTCACTTTTCCATCAGGTGGCTTAGTAAGTCCTTGCCTCCCCTTTAGACTTTAGCGGTGCGAGTCGGACTCAGGCAAAGAACCATACTTTAGGCCCTCGGAGTAGATATTTTGGAATCTCTTTCTTCAGGTGTAAGGTGAGGGGCAGGTTCAAAACAATTACCCTTTCCAGCAAAACAAAATGAAGCAACAGAATAATCTCTCTATTCCCTCTCAATATCACATTCTTACATCCTTGAGGTAAGTGAGCTTCTTTTTGAAACTTTCTTGCAAACTTTGCTTCATGACAAAGTTGTATCTGTGTTCCGGAATTTTAGCCTCAAGCCCCACAGTTAACATTCTGTTTGTATGCACACAAACATACACATTGGTGTACATTTTTCTCTAAATATCATTAATTCACAGATCCTCATAATAAAGAAAACATAGTGTGGTAGTTATGTAATCTGGTGTCAATTTGAGGATTAAGAGTGTAGGGATGGAGTCTAGACTGTCAATCAGACCTCTGTGTCGATTTGGCTTTCTCTTGAGGATTCTGGGAACTCCTGTATTTCTTCCTTGGAGGCGAGAGACTCTTTCTCTCTCTCTTTCTCTCCCTTTCTTGACTCACTCCCTGTGAGACATCCCTGTGGAGAAGACACATGAAAAGAGCCTGATGGAGCCAGACCTCTGAAGCCGGAGAAGCCACGTGAAGACCCTGACAAGTGCTGAGATGCTTACAATGCCACT
Source organism: Tenrec ecaudatus (assembly GCF_050624435.1). NCBI lineage: Eukaryota > Metazoa > Chordata > Mammalia > Afrosoricida > Tenrecidae > Tenrec > Tenrec ecaudatus. Next base: position 191,204,075 of record NC_134530.1, on the reverse strand, counting down.
GGATCCACAAGACCTCCCACCCACTGACCTGTGATCTTCCTGCATTCGGCGTCATTGCATGTGTTTCATGAGTCTGAAGAGGACTTTATCCATTGGTATCACATATATGGGCGAATATATCAGACTTATTGGCTTGATCTGGATGGAGCTGGATGTTTTCTCGTTATTCAACTGCTCTTGTATATAAAGCTCTTTCTTGTACACATGTCTATTTATTTGTTTCTCTAGACTACCCAGACTAACATACATAGGTTGGGATTTTGCCGCCTACTGTCCTTTTGCGACTCTTTTCTCTCTTGAGTAATGTTTATGTTTATTATGACCACAATTTACCAGCAAGTCTGTGTGTATGTGTGTATGTGAGAAGCTGTAGGGAAGGCGGGGGCAGAGAATGACTCCCAGAGGGTGGTTTAGTCCGGGCCGTCATCGGCCTTCGGGTTCAGCCACAGATTTCTAGAAGGACTGTGTTTGTTCTATAGACCGAGCACCACTGCGGACATCAGCCTTTGCTACAAAGTCATATAAAACAAGGCCTCGGGCAATTAGGACATCAAATAATCCGTTTGCTCTCGTACTCGTAAAGCCTAAATATTGAATATTTAAAATGTAAGCAGGCTTGGAATTTGAAATGGAAAAAGAATGTCTCTAAGCCATTAAGGAGTGTTGGGAGCCTGAAGCTTTTTGGAGAGTTGTTGGGAAAGTTTGACGAATTCATAACTCAAAAGAGCCTGGGTTACATTCATAAATATGTAGAGAGTTAAAAGTAATAAAATAAGGACCAATTCAGAGGCCCCTTTAGGAAGGTGACCAGAGTCCAATTAAAGTAACTGGTTTCATAGCCAATTTGGGATTCTGTCTCCTGGAAAATGGTTATTACGAGACACTCACAGCCAGCCCAGAGAAAATGAGCAGGCAGCACTGTCATACAGAGCACACAAAGTAACAGAGGACATGAATGGACAGGTGCTAATTTTGGCTGAATCATTTATGGCCTGTGTGGCCTTAGTATGCATGTAGAATTTTTCTCTGCCTTAATGTCTACACAAATAAATTTGTACCTATCTCATAGAGAGCTTGTGAGACTGCTAACCTGGCCTTAACATGTAGTAAACACTCAATAGACATTAGCTTTTGTTATTCAATCTTGAGACCCTCAAGGCAGAACTTCCAAGAGTGTTACAGGAAGATAAATAATTCAAATCAAGACAAGTTGTGAAAAATCAAAGCCAGACCATGCACGTTTTTCACGGGAGGTAAGCAGGCCAAGGATAAAGACCTGGCTCCATTTAAGGTAAGAAAGACACAAAACAACGGGACCAACAAAAGCGCTTAATCCCACAGCTAGAGGGTGTGAGTTTCCGTTTGCTGGCTTTTTTTGTTTTTTAATGTTTAGTTTACCACATCTCCTTTTGCTTCTCCAGACCCAAGAAAAACTTCCACCACAGTCATTTCACCTTCTGATCACAGGGCTTCCTTTTGGCTTATAGCCTGATCGTCATACAGGCACGGGGAGAGGCTGCAGGTTTGGTTTCAGGCCACCACAAGAAAGCAGTGTCACAAGAGAGTGGGCGGCTTGGATCTTTTTGATTTCTCACTGCGTGTGGAAGTCATGCTCACACTGTGTATACGGTCGAGGCCGATTACATGTGCAGTGGCATCATGAAAAAGTTTGAAAGATTTGGAGGATTATAACAATGTGACACAGAGACAGGAAGCGAACATGTGCTGTTGGCAAAATGTGCCAACAGACTTGTCAAAAGCCTTCAATTTGTAAAAAATGCAGCAACTGTGAAGGGCAAGGAAGCAAAGTCCCATCACTGAGGTGTGCCTGCAGACTCAGTTCTTTAGCCAGGAGGACCAACTATACACTTCAGCAAGCAACCCCTCTGTCTCACTGGCTTCTATTACCAAGGTTAATGCCACTGGCCTATAGTGACAAGGTTAATGTTGCGTTTCAGGCTGCTGAAGATCAGGAAGTTCTTCTGAAAGGCTCTCTTCCAAGCATGCCAGAGTCATTTGCCCTGTGACCTCTTGGTGTCTTCTGGATTGTCAGATTCCCCAAACTGATGGGCAAAGGTCTAGAGCAGTGCTTCCCAAAGTGGATGATACTGCCTCCCAGGGGATTGGGGCGCTGGAACAATCCAGTTGGGTTGCAAGGTTATCTACACATTATGTTGGATTATGAGCTATGGTACAAATGTTTTTAATTGTCAGGGAGCCACTGAGACTTTTATTTCTCTGAGAAAATAGAGGGAGTGAGTATAGTTTGTGTGTGTGGTGTGGTGGTGGTGGTAATATAACGCAAAATGTTAAAATTCCATAAATAATTGTCCTGAACTATCTATGTTACTACTTGTCTTCCAGTCTCTTGGGAGTGAGCCCCCTGGAGAGAAAGTACAGATACATTAAGTGATCGCGTGGATCACCTTTGAGAACAAGAGCCCATCTCTGTCTTCTCACACTTCTGAATGGCAATTGAACTGTGTGATGCTTAATTTGGTAATGCACCTAGTTTGGTCAAGACTGGGTGGTCTGTGCCCCTTCATGTCCCTCTTCTTTCATTGTCTCATCTAGGTCAAGGAGAGGAAGACCAGATGGTCACTTTAGTCCATTTTCCCTGGACTCAAGCATGTGTCCTCTCTGCCATGTAGCTCACTTAAAGGAGCTCCCTCCCTACTTCACCCTCCCTGCCCTGGTTGGCCCCCAAGAAAAAGCAAAAGCAATTTAATTTCAATGTTAGCTGGAGTCAGACATCATTAGGAAGACAAATCTGCTGGAAAAAAATTCTGCACTCCAAAGCCAAACACTGGTGTTGGCAGTCAGATCAAGCACCAACCTAATGCAGTCATGGCTTTCAATGAAGGTAGTAGTTATGTTTCAAGAGGGCATGATGTGACCCGTGGTATTTCTGAATTCTTCAGAGTAACAAGCCATGAAAAAACAGGATTTATTTGTATGCATGAGTTTTAAAAGCCATGCTCTGATTTTCATAGTAAGGAGGATATCAGACTGAGGTAATGTTACCATAAGGTCATTTAGGATGCTGTTGAAAACAGATTCCTGGTCCCACCGTAGAGTTACTCAGCTTCATTTTCTATGATGGAACCCAAGCATCTGAGTTTATAATTAACTCCTCAGTTTGAATGTTCATGAAAAATTTGACAGCCCTGAAACTGGTGAGCCAAATCGCATCCCCAAGGCCACGTGACCGTTCCCTTTGCTCACCACAGAGAGAACCATGCGCCCCGAGCCCCTGGTGAAGTCAATTTCCTTTGCAAAGACAAGCTTGCGTTGTCACTAGCAGGGCAAGCAAAGTGCTAACAGACAGCCATCTTTCCCGTTTACCTTTTGATGGGGAGGGGGCAGATATTCCAGGTCTCCCTCCCCCAAGGGAGTGAAGGCAGGGAGCATCAGAATCTAGGCATTTATTTAGCTCCCCCTACTCTAATTGAGGCTATGTCAACACTAGAAGGTCCAAAGCGTGTGCGGAGTTAAGTATAAGCAAGGTTCCGTTTGCGCATTTACACATTTTGAAGGCGACAAGCCCAGTGTTCTCTTCTGTTGATCAGGGACACAAACAAAGCTATTAGCTTTGGTCTAGGGAAAGAAACAAAATAAGCCACTTTTCATACTGTGCAACCAACCCTAAACCAGGTCAAGCTCTCCTCCACTGCTGGCAAATAGCCAAGTCACCGTGAAAGGCTGATGTTTTTGTTTAGAATGGGTTTTGCAGTGTTTATCAACTAAGATACCTTGAAATTTTCATTAGGAGGATCATACAGCTCACCTCTTGTGCTGCCCTTTCTCCTGGAATAGTTGAGTGATTTTGAAAATTCTTGCTGGCTTAATTGATTAGTGAGGGGAGTTGTTTTCTGAAAGTCACCTTCTGCCAAGCAGAACTGTGAGTGACATCCAGTCAAGACCCTGTGACCTCTGTTAGTGCAGCCCGGGGGGCGAGGGGGACATGACCTTCAGCCCAGTGTTGAATGTCTGACCCAGGGAGGAAACCATCACTTCTAAACTTGGTGCCAGCACATTGCTAGGCACGCAGAGAGACTTATCGCCTCGGATCCTGATACCTTATAGTCCTGAGACACGGGCATCATCACCATTACACTTGTCGGTGTGAAAACTAAGGTGTGTTAGCTTGCTAGTAGGTGGTAAAGCCAGGACGGCTTATTATTGCCTAAAACACACTCCCGAAACTTAAAGACTTAAAGCAACGTGGATGATTTATTGTGGCTCCCAAGTCTACAGCCTGTGCATAGAATAGACAGGTCAGCACAGCAGTTCTGCTGATTTGGGCCACACTTGGCTAACTTTGATTGGGTTTGCCTATGTGGTGGCAATCAGATGTCCAACTTACTGGGGACTGACTGCTTGAGGATGACCTCACACACCAGTCGATCTGGTGGCTGGTTAGGGTGACCAAGGTGTGGCCGTTTGGCTTTTCCACAGATGGCTGCTGCACTATGTCCTGCCTCACAAATGCTCATTTTACAATGTGAGAGTGATAGTCTTCACATCTATGGCTCTTTCTCCTCACTCTGGTGCCTGGATCTGTAGACTGTGGCAGCCCTACTGGTGGGGTAGTGGCTTACATGTTGCTCTGCTAACCTTAAGGTCAGTAGCTTGAAACCATCAGCTGCCCCATGGGAGAAAGAATTACAGGGGTCCAGGGGCAGTTCTGTTCCATCCTAGAGGGTTGCTATAAGTCAGAACCAACTGGCTGGCAGCGATTGAGTGAGGCCTGAAGAAACTGGCAGCTTCCGTGTCCTACCTCTTGGGCTGTTGCTCCAGGACCAGCCACAACGCTGGTGAGGTGGTCAGTCAGCCTCAAGGAGAGGTAATGTATAGCTGAGGTCCAACTGATAGTGGCATCAACCGTGAGACAGGTGAGGAAATGAGCCTTCCGATGACTCTAGCTGCAAGGGGTCCAGTCACTTCCAGCTGCTGGGGCACCTTTCGTGTTCAAGCCACGCAGCCCTAGCCTTCACACTGTCCCTGCTCATGCCACAAGGGACAGAGATGGGCTATGCTTGTAGATCCTGCCCCGATTATAGCTTTATCAGGCAGGAATGCATGCCAGTTGTTGTTGATGTAAGTCTTTGCGTTTGAAGTGGCTTGTTGTGCAGCAATAGATAACTTGAACAGTTGGGGTTGGGCCCCCAGCCTCTTTCATTTAGCTTGTTCTCCTGGTAACTCGCAGGGCTTCTAGGGAGAGCGAGGAAGCATGGAGATAGAAAAGTCTCTGGAGGCTGAGACTGGCACCCGGCCACATGCACTGCATTCTGTTTGTACAGCAAACCACAAGGCCAACTCCAATTCAAGGAGAGGGGGGACCGCCTCTACCTTTTGTGGGGTGAACTGAAGCGTCACATTGAAAAGTGCTCGAATCAAGAGAGGGATGAAGCCTCATGGTCATTTTTTACAATTTCCCGCATTATGCAACCTCTGGAAGCTTATGGAGCATTTAGGCCGGAAAGAAAGGTGAAGTGACACTTTAAAACCCGAAGAAACCTCAGTGATGGAACTCCATGTCTACTGTGTCTACTGTCTGCTGTCAGCTGTCTGGCAAACTTGGCCAGAAGGAAAGCCACTCGTGTGAAAGGTCTTTGAAGGTCCAGTAAATAGCCAGCATGAGGCCCATCTACTTAATCTATCAGCAAAGGCAGACATGCTCCTCACAACTCTAATGGAGAGGCGTGGAAGAAAGCCCCGAGGAAATGGAAGCAAGTTTATCCCCCATAGCACGCACCACGGCCCGAGTGACGGCCGTTCACTCATTCTTCCAGGACGCCTGGCGAGAGGTCAACGCGATGGCCTTGGCTGTTGTCAAGGCTCTTGCTGGGTCTGAGAGCACGGACACCACCTCTGAAGAGAGGTCCTATTGGGGGCCCGCAGGAAGCCACTTTCATTCCGGGGGCAAATAGCACACAGTCAATGCTCATTTTCCATGGGTTCCACATTTATGAGTGTCTCTGTAACCCCCAAATCAATATGCTTCCAAGGTCATTCATGAACATGTTGAGCCTGCTGAACATGTCAGTCACCGGATGTGCCTGCTCTTAGCTGAAGTGGAACCTAGGGAGGTTTTGCTTTGTGGGTTCAACTCTCCTACCATAAATAAGGAGCCTGGCTGGCACCCACCCAGCAGCTCCGCTGAAGAAAGTCCTGGAAGTCTGCTCCCCTCTAGTTTACAGCCTAGGACATCCTAGGGGGTGGTTCTGCTCCATCTCATGGAGTTGCCCCGAGTCAAAATCCCCTTGGTGGCTTCCAACTGCAACTGCAATAAGCAGCACGATCGGGCAATCTGGTGTCATGCTTTTCAATTTTGTACCCTTTTTTAGGGTTGTTGGTGGTGATTTTTCTGTTTACAATGACTCCCCAGGGTAGGCTGAAGTGTGTGTGAGGGTGCGAGGGCTGTATGTACCTCACAGAGACGATACTGTGCTAGACAAGCTGTGTTTGGGCGTGAGTTACAGTGCTGATGGCCGAGTGTTAAGGAATCAACAATATATGTATTTATTAAATGAGGTGACTTCAAACAGAACACACCTGAAAAAGGTGATGCACGAATGAGCATGTGGTCAGCATCTGGCAGGAGCTTGCCTTCTTCTCGGAGCAATGGCTCAGTGTTTGCTAATTCCGTGTTTGCAGTGACTTTATGGAGCATAACTGCTGCATATAATGAAAACCAACTCATTGGGATGGGTTGTGGAGTAATTTGGGGACTCCTGGTAGCAGCACGCACCCCCAAGAGAGCTCTAACGAGTCACTAACTTGTTGGGCTGAGAGAATGCCAAGGGTGTCCTCTGGGCCGGGGTGGACTAGGCCTCTTTTGAATTCTTCGGATGAACCCACCCAATGAACGGAGCCTCCTGCATTTCAGGTCAATGCCACTGAAATCAACAAACAATTACCAAGCACCTTTTACCCTCCATTGGTTTTGGCGGCTGAACACACAGAGTGAAATGAGGCCAGGGCCTTGCGTCAGTGGTGCCCACAGTCCAGCGTGAAAGATGACAGCAAGCCACCTGTTACCATTCAATATGCAAACGACTTGCTGGTGTTGAAAAGGGTGAGTTTAGGAAGCCCTGACGAGGGACATTGAGCGCAGCCTGTGGACTGGGGCATCCAGGCTGAGAAGGAATGATCTAGGACGACAAGCAGGGATAGGCATCATAGGTAGACAGAACAGCACATGCAAAGTGTAGGAAACATGAGGTAAACTAGAGCAGAGGGTCTGTTTGAATGTGCATGAAAGGCAATGGCCAGAGGACAGTGCCAGGAGCAGATTTAGTTTCAGAAACCAGGAAAACACCGAATGGATTCAGGTGGAAAGCAGGCAGGAGTGATGCTGAGATGGCACAATGAGGTGTTGCAGCAGCCATGGTCTGACCAGGGAAACGCAGGAGCAGGAGCGGTGCTGGGTCGGGAGGACATGCCATGTTAGGAGGCATCCAGGAGACATTCAGACTAGATTCTGAAGCTTTTAAGACAGCTTCCTAGGTTGTTCTAATTCCTATTTTTCTCCCTATGTTTTCTTGCCTTCATATCCTCCTCCCTTAGGAAATACAAATCTCCAGCCCAAAGAGTAAACTGTGCATTTTGCACCATCTCTATGTTCATGTGGAGTATTGTCATTATCCCACCATCTCCCGTAGCCTCCCTGCAATGACACGCCCAGGGAGGATGAGGCTACGTCTAACTTTATAGACGACTGCTGCTACATATGAGGCGAGCATGAGGGCGAGCCCGGAGCAGGCTCGCTGCGTGAACATCCTGGAGGCATTCATTGATCTGCACCAGGTGCAGACACTCTGAACTGGCCCCACCCTAAAATCTCCTCACTTTGCAGGTGCAGCAAAGAAGTTGTTGTTTGCCTTTGAGTTGATTCTCAAGTAGAGTGGCCCTCTAGCCCATAGATGAGCTGCTCCAAGGGCTTGCCCAAATGGTAATCTGTCCAGAAGCAAATTGCCAGCCTTTCTTTGCGGGACCACTGCTGGGTCTGACCCCCAACCTTTCGATTAGCAGCCAAGCGCCTAACCAGCGTGCCACTAGGCTCCTTCACACCAAAGAGACTTACCCCTATTTCTTCAGAAAGTTTTACACGTCGTAAATTACAGCTGCTACTTTGACCCTCACAAAAATTCTTTGATGTCTGTGAGAAACATATTATGAATTTCCTTTTATTGATAAGAAATTGAGGCTCAGAAAGCTTACGAGTTAACCCACCGTAACATCTGGTACATGAATCCAGTTCTCCCAAGTTTATGCCCAGCATCTTTGAGACTATTCCAGAGACCTCCCTTGGCTAAAGCAGCCACTCAATGGAGGAGTTCTCCAGGGACTGGAAACGGATTCTCTCATTCTTGCTCTCTGTATGGAAAGGCCTAGGTTTTGATAGCTAGCCAATGTGGCTCACGCTTAGCCATTCATTCTGTCGTTGGGAGTTTGAATGTTACATATCAGGCTCAACAGCTTTCAGCAGAGCTTCCAGACTAAAGATGGAGTAGAAAGAAAGATCTTCTGAAAATCAGCCAATAAACACCTTATGAATCCACTCTGAAGGTGCAGTCCCATCTGCAGTTGATCACGGGGATGGCACTTCACTCTGCTATGGCGAGGGGTCACTATGAACTAACATCAACAACAGGCACACCAAGCATTCAGTGATCTTGCTTTGGTCATATCAGCATCTTCCTCAGAGGTAAGACTTTCTCCATCTGTATCCTGCATTGTTTCTTGGATATAAGGTGTTGTCTAGTTGTTTCTTTTGACTGCCGTGTCTTTTCTGAGGTTGTCTAGAGGTAAGTGGGTGCACTGTAGTCATCTTTAAAATTGTTGATTTTCTACACAGATATTATTTCTTCTGCTACATTTCTTGCCAGCCCCATTGCTAGTGAAAACTCAAACATCACCACTAAGCCCAAGACCAAATTTCATGTGTTAGGTTGACAGAGTAGGTGTATACTTTGGGATCCCTTCACTTAACAGCCTAGATCGACAGGGCAAGGACTGGCAGAGGGAAGGGTGGGGCAAGAATATCTTAGGACTAGGCTTGTGTTTTTCCTGGTCTCCTGTTTGCCCGACAGAGAGCAGCCATTCATTTACAGAGGGTTTGGGAGAATACATGTGTTCAAACATTTGTTGACAACATTGGCGTCTCCAGTGAATAGGAGGTGGTGGTATCCTTTGATCTATGGCAGCAGGGAGGGAGAACTAATGAGAAATATTCATAGGACTTTACCACAAAATCAAACTCACTGCCACCAAGTCAAGAAAGGACTTGAATGATTATAAAATAAAAGATACTCTACATAAAAGAAAAAATTATTAGCAAAGGCTCTCTAGCAAAAAGAGTTGTTCTTTGAATAAATGATGGGTCATATTATGGTCTTTTGAAGGAAACAAGCCAAATTCCAGCATCACTGAACTTTAAGGAAAGTTGGTGCCATTCTGCTCTCTGAGGAGAGCATCTGTACTTCTTAGGAAATTGCCAGGGGTGGACAGAGGCTGGTGGAGACAGAAATCAAAGACTAACGGTCCCAGTCTTCAGTCATTGGTTTGCACTGTGATCACATCTGAGCAGGGGTGTCATCAGGATATCTAGAAACAGGTCCAAGGAAAATGCTCTTGAACGCTTAGAAGGGGGCCACGTATCAGAGACACGCCTTGGAGCCTTAGCAAATACTCTTCAGCAAGGCCAGCGCGGACGGAAGCACCACAAAGATGCCTACTGCGGTCCTGGTCATCTCCTAGCAGACCTTTGGGTTGAGATTGGCAGCCGAGGAGAAGTTCAAGGCCCAGATCCAGGCCTCTCTGCTCCAACCTTTTGAAATTCTGAAGCATACGCCCTTCAAGAGGGTGATTGTTGGCATTTTTGGAATAAGATGTTCTGTTTTAGATTGGCTTGCATCGATTGGTAAATCTTTTGTTGGGAGACAGAGTGGTTTTGCAAAAAGCGCTCAAAGTTGCAGCATCTCAAGTCCTGAGGTTCAGCACTCAGACTGGTCTTCTGATGGCCTAGTGACATTGGCAAAGTAGTTGAACTTTGTAGATGTACTTTCTTCATCTCAAAGACTGGATTTAAATGATAATGCATGGAAAATTCCCATCTGAAACATAGCTATTGCTGTTGGTTACTCACTGGGGATGAGATCTACCCACCACCACGCACCAGCTGCCTCCAGACCCGATAGCGCAGTGGTTCTAACCTGTAGGTCATGACTCCTTTGGTGGTCGAACGGTCCTTTCACAGGGGTCGCCCGATTCATAACAGTAGCAAAATTACAGTAATAAAGTAGCAATGAGAATAAGTTTATGGTTGGGGGTCACCACAACAGGAGGAACTGTATGAAAGGGTCGTGGCATCAGGCAGGTGGAGAGCCACCGCTCTAGCTGAACTTGTATTCAGGCTTTGTCTCATTCAGTCCCCTGCCTCCAGTCCTGTTCCCACGGTGCACTTCACTTGTCAGTTCCTTGAGGGTGCTGCTGATTGTTGTCACCTTGATGAATATGATCACTCAGCTCTACCAGTTCATTGCTGCACGCCATGCTGATCTCTCCAAGACGCTCCTGAATGTCGATGCTGCCACTTACCCCATCTAGCTTTGTCCTCATGCGCGGTGTAAAAGCAGTCCAGAAAATGGGGTGGTGGTGCTAGACGGAAGCCTTTCTGGCCAGTCTGCAGACAAGCCTTAATAAGAATGAGGATGGGATGTTAACAATAGACAACATGGGTAGAATGCCTGTACGCATTAGATGCTTTCCCGAACCAGTTCATTGAAGTTCTTGTTGCACACCTAAAGCCATGCCTATTCCAGGGTCATGGGGATGCCCGGTCACCCTGCCCTGCCTATATAGCAGTCCTTCTAAGGACTCCCTAGGTCTGACGTTTCAGAGCCATGTATTCATGTGGAGTCTGCTCAGGAGCCACAAAAGGCAATTAGTCTCATTACTTGATAATCACAACTGCTTATCTTTCTACATCAATCAACAGCCCACAGCATATTGGACCATTCATAAGCATCCTATAAATAATGTATTTTGTTATGAGAGAGTACCAAAGGTTCATTAGCGGCTCTCAGTCTCTCTGACCTTCTCTGTGACCTTCAGAGGCTCAGCAGGACTAGCAGCAGCAGCAGCAGCAGCAGCAGCAGCAGCAGCAGATTACAGGGAGGGCCTGCAAAGAGATGGGAGTTTCTTTTGGGCAAAAGACTTGCTTGAACCTGGCTTCCTGACCCTGTCTGCTTTCTTTCTTGAAGTGAGGGAAGGAAGAGAACTTCTGACTAGACTATGTGCATGTGGTATTACTCATGAGAGCCAGTGAAAAGTGAAGGGGCCTATGGGAGGCGTGTGGGAGCGGTGGGGTGGTGGAGACCAGCACTAGAGGCAAGGTGACCAGTCTTCTCAGCTTGTCTGGGTTTGAGGGTTTCCTTGGGGCATTGAATTGTTGCTGCTAAAACCAGGACAGTCCTAGGCAAGCTATGACCGCCATTCATTCACACAGTGTGTGTGGTGCTTCATGGTTTAGGAGCTGCCTTAGCCGCCTCCTCCGTAAAATGGGGAGAATCGTTGTACATACACCTTAGGGCGGTGAAAGGATGCAGCCGATATAAAGCCCCCAGGTGCAGAGAATAATAAGTGACAGTCACTGTTCAATGTACCTTTAACTCACCTGGCCCACAGTCCTGGCCCACATGTATTCTTTTATGCATCTCACTTCCCCGGAGCCCCCACTGGGCTGTTGGTGCGTCGTACGGAGCGCAGTTCCGTTTCTGTGGTTGTGGAACACTTCCTGTGTGGCTGGGCGGGTGGGGAGCTTGCTCTCTGGTTGGAGGACTTTTTGCCAGACTGAGAGTTCTACGGGAGTGCAGGCCACCGTTGCCTCTGGAGTATGATCTTTCCCTGGGACAGTGTTGGTGCTGGGGCAAGCGTCCTTCTGAGGCAGCGAGAGCCTGCGGGTCAGAGGGCAGAGGCCCCATATCCCTAGTGGTTCCCCTCTTTGAAGAAGGTGGAGAGGAGGTCTAACGCAGTGGTTCCACAGCCTGTGTCCGTTCCACAAAGACCCACTAGACCACTCTTGCTATCTGACAGTGAGGCCGGACGCACTGAAGCACAAACACTTTCTGCTGTGTCAGTCGTTTGCTAGGAGGCAAAGTAAAGGCTGCCTTGTCCCGTTGCCTGTCCTCTCTTCTCCATTAGACGGCGCTGATGTTGCAGACCTCGTTCTCCAGATTTCTTCTCCTAGTGCCCGTTTCTGCCCTGCTCCCATGCCATGCCTGCCTTTCCTTCCTTTTGCTCTGAAGCGTGGGGACGCTGCTTTGTAGGATAACAAATAGAACTGTCAAACACATCAGTGCTGCCGCCTGCAAAGATAAATGGGGAGACATGTGGAGCAACCTCTGTGGATCCTGAGGTCCCAGCAGGAGCTGACATGGTGACAGATGGGGGGGACAAGTGGCGCTGACACAATCGGGTCGTGTGAATGTCGAGGAGGTGAGGGCGGTGTCTGCTCCCCTGTTGTTTGCTCTCCCTCTCGACCGTCTACAATGCATGTAGCTTGAGATCACAAGGAGACAGCAGACAGGCCACTGCCCCTCACCAGGCCTTGCGAGTGCTCCTGACAGCCACCCAGGGCAGGGAAAGCAGGCTGTCTGCCAACCACACTGCTGTCTCAGGGGTAATGCCTCAGAAAGCCAGTCCTGAGCACTGGGCCAGGGAAGATTTTATCTTGAACCCGCAACCTCATCCTTTTCTGGGCCTGCCCGGCATAACCACTTGCTCTCCTGTCTTTCCATTTACCCAGGAAGCTGACTTAGTCTCTGCCTCTCACTCAGAAACTCTTCACAGATCTTGCCCATCAGTGGGCTTTCCCATCCTTCTGTCTGTAGTAAATGGTTCTCTCTTGTGCCCTGTTCTGCTAGGGATTTTCAGAATGTCCTGCCAGTGGCTCCCCACCTGTTCTCTGTGCACACGCCAGCACCTCCCTAAGAAGTGATTGGGCGTAGCATTCTGGAACCCCTCACTGGGTGTGTGTGGGGGGGAGAGGGGGGTTGGTGGTGTTGGTGGTCCCAGATGGAGAAACTCCACTCTAAATGAAACCAAGTGCTTGCAAGCATTTGGAAGCTTATGTTCTGTGTGGTCATAGTTGATTTCATTTCCCCCCTTTTTTCGTTCTTCTCCAAGGGAACCTTTCCTCCTCGTGTGCACTGCTCTGGGCTGGGGCTTCTCTGCACCTTGGACTTCAATCTGCATTGTGATGGACTTCCCAGGCCCACAGACAGTCAGTCACTCCATTAACTATGCAGCAGTGTGCAGACCGCTATAAACGAGGGAGGCAGGGCTGTAGAGATAACCAAGATACGGCGTGTCTCATGGGAAGACTCATGGTTTCGTGGAGAGGAGGGATGTGTATGAGTTACTTGAGTAGGAGTATGGCCAGGAAAAAGAGTTAGCGGGACATGAGACAGGAAGAGGGAAGATTGCATGTGATTTAAGAGGAATGAGGGCATTCTCCAGGAACATGGGATTCAAGCAAGGCCATCCAGGGTGCACGGGGGTTGGATAGGTTGAAATGGTGTGGGAGAGACCCTTTCTCTAGAGACATCAGTATGAATTCAGACAGATGAAAGACGCAGATTGGATTGGGACCTGAAGTTGGCCTCATAGTGGGGAAAAGAGAGGAAGAGGGGAAGGGACAAAGTGAGAATTGATTGGGAGAAATGGTTGGACACGAGCTTAGGAACTCGAATTTCATTCTGTATTCAAATTTTGGTCACAGTCCAGAATGGCTCTTCATTTTCATTTCTTCTTTTGTTTTAAAAGTCTCAGTGGACTGACTGCTGCTCTTAGTGGTGGGCCAGGAAATACGTAACCAATCACGCAGTTCTCTGACTCTTAAACCAGCAGTGAGGGACAGTTTGGAGAGGGGAAAGATGGGGGAAGTCAATATAGAGAGCCCTTGAGTCAGAATGAATGAGCTGCGTCCATTATGCAGCCTCTTTGAGCCCCGCTTTTTCCCATTTTAAATAGGGATAACATATAATGCCTGGCCTGAGATGGGATGGAAAATAACACTCTCACCATGCGGCTGTTGTGAGGCTCATGAGAGGAAATGTATGTAAAGTGGATAGCACAGTGCATCTCCATACCTGGTGGCTATTATTATTATTATCCCTCTGACTCCTGGTCCGTTTCGGCAGATAAGAACTCTCAGCCACTGTTAGTGGGGAGCTGCATGGGTGAGGCACGTGGTTTGCCCACAGGAGTGATGCTGCCGAGGAGGCTCCAAGTGCAGATGATGAGGAGACTTAACAAGATCAATACCACTTTTGGAAAAGATTATACGCTATACTAGGCAGCAAATAGACCATTGAAACTGGATTTGGAAAGCATTTATGGAGGCTATTAGGGATGCTTAAACATACCAACACAGAAAAATAAAGAGTAGATGACACACAGGCAGCCTACTAGCCTTCTCCCTCCTTGTCTCTCTCTTTCTCCCCCCTTCCTCCTTCTCCTTGCCCATTTTGGGGTTAGGTAAGTAGGACTGATCAAATAACTCTTAGGACAGTGGTTCTCAACCTTCCTAATGCCTCGACCTTTTAATAGAGTTCCTCATGTTGTGGTGACCCCCAACCATCGGGAATATGTGTTTTCCGATGGTCTTGGGCGACCCCTGTGAAAGGGCCGTTCGACCGACAGGTTGAGAACGGCTGTCTTGGGAGGACAGTTGGAGGAGTAACGGCACTGAGGCTGTGCAGACCCAGCCCTTATCAAGGGTGAGGATTCAGGAAGAGAAGAGGAAGCATTGTGCTAATTTCCAGGAGGTAGTGAGTGGATGCGTTCTCCCTGACTGATAAGCTAATGGGTGCTCCAGGAATAACTGAAACATTTTTGGTTAGATTTTAAGGTCACCAGTGGGCAGTTAAGTGCAGCGAAGCAGTCATTTAGAGATCCCCAGCGTCTTGAAATAATTATTTTGTGTAATGGATAAATGAGAAGTTAACTCATTGGCATGGATCAGTGTGGTAACATGATTTACTTCTTGTAGAGGTGAATGCTCTGGAGTGTAGACCTTACAAAGAATTGTTTTCACTTCCTCCCCTTTCTCATTCATAAGATGTTTTGGGTCATTTTGCAAGTGAGGCTTCCCAGTGGAGTGGGAAGAACATCTAGGCTTTGGGATCAGCCGAACCTTGATTCGGGTGTGTGGCTTTGGGCTGATCACTTATCAGGAAAGGGGTGGGATTAATATGTAACTTATTTGAGGTCTATGAGTTGGATCCGTTACAAAGGAACGGACTGATGACAGCCCCCACTCTTCAGTTGAGTCCTTCCAGGGTCCCTCTTCAACGGGCGATTAAGAATTATTTAAATTTATAGCAGGGTTTAGTGTGTTCATTCACTCATTGTGGTTTGACTCATTTATGAGGTTCAGAAGTCCCTCTTTCTTGATAAGGATCTTTAATGAATATGTTTATCGGGCCTATATTTTGGGGGGTGAAATGACAGGTGCTCGAAGCCCAAACGCTCTGGTGGAGAAATCTGTATTTACGTTTTATGGTCACTAATGACCCAATTCAAGAAAAATCTTTATTTCTAAACCACCTAATAAAGTTTAAACAGAATCTTGATGGGAAATTGACTTCACATCCCCTTCTCCCATGATATCATGAACAGTGATCTTTCTTCATCCCTCAGGTAAAGCACAGGCCCCAAACAAACAAAACAAAACAAAATCAATGACCAAACAGCACTTGAAGGCTGGAGGTTCATTAGTGTTCAGGCCAGTTGGTGATAAAAGCTTTCCTTGCTTTATGCAAATTTCCTGGTTTTGAATACTCGCCGCTTACTGAGCCACAACAGGTTCAAATAAATGCAGCAGGGTGGGGTGGAGATATGTGCTCTGAGTTCCTGCTAGAGCATCACAGCATTGAAATTCTCGTTACAATTTGTTCTAAGGCTCAAATCTGTACATCACTTATCCGCTGAATTGAACAAATTGAAAGTGATCACATTTAGGGACTATTGCTGGGAGGCTGGAGTTTCCTCCTCTTTAATAACATCTTGAGAGCTAACGGTTCACCAGTGTTCCTCAACTCCATCCTATCTCCCTCCACACAAATGAACTCAGTCGGAGGTTGGGTTTATTGATGTTTAAATGAGTATATTTGGCTCACTGTAGCATCTCTCTAAATGAACACTGCCTTGGTGCATTGAGACTTAATGATTTACTCTGCATCCAGGTGAGAGAGACGGATGTTCAGCATTCAGGGTACAGAGGAGGGGGGGAATGAGGACAAATGGAACACAAGTATCTTACCAAGGAATACTTACAAATTTCATGAATATATCATAAAAGTTTATTTTAGATTTGGGTGGGGGAATTTTAAGGGTGATAAATTGATTCTGGAAAAGTAGTGGCCTGTGTGTGTGTGGGGTGTTATGGAGGAATTTCCAGGTGGAACTATGGATACATATCTGGTCAGTATTTTCCTATAACTTCATGTTCTTCTCAAGGGATAAAAAG
Organism: Tenrec ecaudatus; assembly: GCF_050624435.1. Classification (NCBI taxonomy): domain Eukaryota; kingdom Metazoa; phylum Chordata; class Mammalia; order Afrosoricida; family Tenrecidae; genus Tenrec; species Tenrec ecaudatus. The sequence goes on along the minus strand of NC_134530.1, from coordinate 191,187,535 downwards.
ACCTGTTTGGACTTCGGTCGTTGAGCTTAGAATTTCCAAGGCCAAGTTAGGGGGATCTAATGTCTCTTCCTCTAAATTCTGCTGATCAGTGATACTACTGATCACCGAGGACCAAACTTCAGCCGCTGTGTCATTTCTCTGCTATTCTGTCTGTCCACGCTTTTCAAAAGAGCTGTCTACACACATTGATTCCATATCGCTACTTTCCAGCCTTTCTTCAACCCACTCTGGTCAAGTCTTTGGTTCTCCTGAGCTTGGTTTTGCCAAGATAACCGGTAGCTGCCACGATACCAAATCCAATGGTCATTTTTCTGTTCTTGTCTTAAATTAACTTTCAACAGCTTTGAGCAATACTATTTTATTCTTATTGAGACACTTCCTTTCTTGGCTTCTATGGCAATTTTTTATTTTTGATTTTTCTCCTCCTGCACTCCTTGACATGTGCCTTCTTTCCCACGCAAGCTCAAAAGAAAGAGAGAATCGAGGAGTATAAATGTTGAGATTGTCCAGTGCTTGGTCTAGAGTCTTCTTCTCTCTTTATCACCAAAGCTTATTCCTAGATGATATTTTCAAGTTTTATATACTAAAATATCCCTTTTACACTAATATAATCCATATTTATATCACTAATGTATGTTTACACTCTGTCTCAATTACTTGCTATTACTACTTGTAGGCAGATATCTTACACTGAAAGTTTCTCTTGGGCCTGATTCCCAACTCTCCCCCCAACTTCTCATATTAATTCCAACTCTATAATATACCTTATTATGCTTGTTGCTATTCTCTTAGTCCTGATTTACATCATCTTCCATCTGGACTAGTGCATCCACTTTCTAACCAGCTTTTTTCTTGGATCTCACAGTCCGTCCTGCACATAGCAGCAACTTGCCTGCTCAGACACCTCCTCCCTTGTCTCAATAATAAAACTTACACCCTTGATAGTACTTGCCAGGTCTGGCTTACCTGCTTGGGCCTTTAAAAATATTGTACACTCTCCAAGTTTTATCTCAGCACGCTTTTCTCCTCATTCTCCATGGTCCTGCCATCCCGGCCTTCTTTGGGCCTTTAACATATCGTAGCCCTTACACATAAGCGTTTTGTATACCATGTCCCCATTTGCCTGCAATGTAACGCACATCACTAAGTTCATAGCATCTCTTTTGGGCCAAAGAGGCCATGGTAGAATTGTGGGTTAGGCATCGGGCTGCTTGCTAATTACAAAGGCAACAGTTCAAGCCCACCAACCACTGAGGGAGAAAGACAAGGCTGGCTGTCCTTATAAAGACTTACAGACTGTGAAGTCCTATAGAGGGGGATTCTGAGTTGGAAGTGACTCCATGGCAGGTTTCTTCTTCTTCTTTTGATTATGGGCCAAGCTACTTCTAAGTATTGTCCTTGGAATAAGAGTGTTGTCCATGAAAAAGTTTTTACCTTACCCTCATGCGATAGGAACCATTCTTATGCTCTTTAACAGAAGTGGGAATTAAGTCACAATGTACCCAGAAGGCTCTTTCCCTCATTCCATATGCCAAGTTCTCTCTTTTAAAATTTATTTATGCTTTAGCTATTCGCTTAAACATCACTTTGAGGGATGCTTCCTGGCCACACTATACTTTCCATCTGAAGTGCGGATTTGATCTTTAGTTTCTTGCCTTGACTTTTTTTTTCCTTTCAATTTTGGCATTCATTTTTTTAATTCTTAAAAAAATCATTTTATTGGGGGCTTGTACAGCTCTTATCACAATCCATACATACATCCATTGTGTCAAGCACATTTGTACATTTGTTGCCATTATCATTCTAAAAACACTTGTTTTCTACTTGAGCCCTTGATATCAGCTCCTCATTTCCCCCCTCCCTCTGTGCTCCCCCCTCCCTCATGAACCCTTGATAATTTATGAGTTACCACTTGTCTGTCAGTTTGTCACACTGTGGTAGCTTGTGTGTTGTTATGATGCTGAAAGCTCTCTCACTGGTATTTCAAATACCAGAAGGGTCACCCAAAGTGAACAGGTTTCAGCAGAACTTCCAGTCTAAAAACAGACTATGGAGAAGGAATAGGCTGTCCACGTCAGAGGAATTAGCCACTGAAAGTCCTGTGGATAGCATTGAAACATTGTCAGTCACCAAAAATCTCATGAATAGAAGCAGAACATTGTCATAGTTGTACCAGGACATGAGCCCCATAGGCCAGAGGGCACTGGAAATATCACGGAGTAAGAGCGGGCTTCTTAAAGTGGAGTCAACTATACTGACTTGGATGGAGTAAAGCCTGCAGGCCCTTCATTTGCTGATAGGACACAACTCAAGATGAGAAGAAACCGCTTCCATCATCAGTTAGGAGTTGGAATTTGGAATGTATGAAATTTAAATCTAGGAAAATTGGAAATCAGAAAAAATTAAACAGAACATAAAGATGTTAGTGAGTTGAAATGGGTTGATATTGGTCGTTTTGAAACAGAAAACTGTATGGTTTTACTATGCAGGGAATGACACAATCAAGAGGAATGGCATTACATTCCTGGCTAAAAGGACATATCAAGATCGATCTTGAAGTACATTGCTGTCTGTGATTGGATTTCCTCATACAAGGAAATCTAATCAATAAAACTGTTACTCAACTTTATGCACAAACCACTAAAACTAGCGATGAGAAAATTGAAGAATTCTATTAGCATCTTCAGTCTGAAATTGAACAAACATGCAACCCAGAGGCATTGATAATTATTGACAATGGGAATGCAAAAATTGGAAACAAAGAGAAAGGATCAGTAGTTGGAAAACATGGCTGTGATGATAAAAGTGAAGCTGGAGATTGCATGATAAATTTTTGCAAGACCAATGATTTCCTCATTGAAAATATCATTTTACAACAACAAAAAGGCAAGTATACACATAGACTTTTCCGGATGGAATACACAGAAATCAAATAAATGACATATGTGAGAGGAAATGATTGAGAAGTTCAATATCTGCAGCAAAAACTGGGCAGAGACCCACTGTAGAACAGATAGTCAATTGCTCATACATAAATTCAATTTGAAGTTGAAAAAAAGGAAAATAAGTCTGCAAGAGACAAAATGAAACCTTGAGTCTATCTCACCTGAATTTTGAGACTACCTTAGAACAGATTTGATTCATTAAGTGCTAATGACAGGAGACCTGATGAGCTATGGAATGACATCAAGAATATCATACATGAATGTGGCATTTACATAATCTGTAAACTTGAGAAGGGGTGGAGTCTAACCTGTGAAGCAGGTCACAGTCAATAAGGTCTCTGTGTGGGCATGGTCTTCTCCTGAGGATTCTGGGAACTCCCGTATTCCTCCCTGGACACTCCTTTCTCTGCTGGACTTCCTGCAAGACATTCCTGTTGACAAGTCACATGGAGCTACGCTGATAGAGCCAGAGCCCTGCAGATGGAGGAGTCACCTGGAGACCCACGCCAGCGCTGAGATGCTTCCACCATCACTGGATCCTCAAGACTTTCCATCCAGTGGCCTGTGATCTCCATGCATTCGGCATCATTGCATGGCTGCATGAGTCTAAAGAGGAATTTATGGACTAGTATAGACATATGGGAGTAATATCAGATTTATGGAGTTAATCTGGACTGGGCCGGGGTGTTTTCTTAATGTACAATTGCTCATTGATATAAAGTTCTCTCTTACAAACATGAGTGTCAATGAATTTGCTAATCTAGTCAGCTTAGATCGACACAATGAAGAATACCAAAGGTAATTAAATAGGAAAGAAAGAAAATATCAAAGTAGATGTTAGAAGAGACTCTGTAACTCGCTCCCATCATAGAGTAGCTAAGGAAAAATGATAAGTTAAAGAGCAGGGCAAAAAAATTTAAAGGGCAACTGCAGAGGCCAAAGTAAAAAAAACAATGAAATTTGCAAATACCAAGATTTTGAAACCAAAAAGGAAGAACATGCTCAGTGTATCTTAAACTGAAAGAACTAAAAGAAAATTTCAAGCCTCAAGTTGCAACATTGAAGGATTTTATGGAAAAAATATCTAATGATGCCGGAAACATCAAAAGAAACCAATGGGACTGAAGGAAGAAATCCAAGCTGCACTGAAAGCATTAGCCAAAACAAGGCTCTAGGCAGAAGTGGATGGAATATTAATTGAAATGTTTCAACAAGCTCATGAAGCACAGGAAGCAGACACTCATCTATGCCCAGAAATTTGGAAGTCACCTACTTGGCCCACTGAATGAAAGAGATTAATATTTGTACTCATTCCCAAGAAAGGTGATCCAACAGACTAATCAAATGATAGAACAAAAGAATATCATTGATATCACATGCAAGTAAAATTTTTCTGAAGATCATTGAACAATTGTTGCAGCAGTACATTGATAAGTAGCTGGCAGAGGTTCAGGCTGGATTCAGAAGAGTTGGACCAAGGGATATCATTGCTGATGTCAGATAGATCTTTGCTACAATCAGATAATACCAGAAGGATACTTACTTGTTGTTCACTAACTTTGCAAAAGCATTCAACTGCGTGGTTCGTGACAAGCTATGGAGAGCTTTGAGACTAGCAGGAATTCCAGAACACTTCATTGTGCTCATGTGGAACCTGTACCTGGACCAAGAGGCAGTTGTGTGAACAGAACAAGAGAAAGCCACATGGTTTAAACTTAGGAAAGTTGTGTATCATTCATTCAATCTGTATGCGGAGTGAATCATCAGAGAAAGTGGATCACATGAAGTAAAATGAGGATTGAAGAAAGACTTAATAACAGCCTGTGAGATGCGGATGACACAACCTCTGCCTGCTGAGAGTGAGGAGGACTTGAATCACATACCGATGAAGATCAAAGACTGTAGCCTTCGGTATGGATTAGCTCAATGTAGTGAAAACAAGGGTCACACCACTGGATCAATAGGTAAAATCACGATAAATGGAGAAAAGATTGAAGTTTTAAGGATTTCATCTTGCTTGGATCCATAGCCAATGCTCATGGAAGCAGTAGTCAGAGCCCCAACCGTGCTTGCATTGGGTGAATCTGCTGAACAAGACCTCTTTAAAGTATTGGGAATCAGGGCATTTCTTTAGGGATTAAGATCTGCCTGACCCAACCCATGGTATTTTCAACCCCTTAATATGCTCATGAAAGTTGGGCTTTGAACAAGGAAGACAGGAGAAAAATCCATACCTTTGAACTGTGGTGCTGGTGGAGAGTATTGAAAGCATCACAGGCTGTCAAGGAAACAAAGAGATGTGTCTTGGAAGAAATACAGCCAGAATGCTTGTTGGAGCTAACGAAGACGGCATTAGGAGAGACCAGTCTCTGGAGGACACCAGGCTTGGTGAAGTGCAGGGACAGGGAAAAGAGGAAGGTCCTTGACTTGTTGGGTTGACCCAGGGACTCAACAGTGGGCTTAATCACAAGGGTAACTGAGAGTGTGGTGCGGGACCGGTAGCAGTGGGAACGGACTCGATGGCACCTAACAACCACGCGAAGTCAACAACACAACTTGTAATGGCTTTGCGTATATGAACCTGAATTAGGCGGTTCTCATTTGCTTCTGCGTTCCCATGATTCAGAGCAGTGCCCGATTCTTGATTTGTGTTGAATGATGAAGGGATTAAACGTAGCCAAGGAACTAGAGTGAGGCCATGGAAGGAGGTGGGAGAGCCAGGTGTAGAGGCGGAGTCTTGACTTTCCCCCTCCCTCTAAGAACAAAAAGCCACGTTACTATCACCAAGATTTACAGTCTCCAAAGTGGCCATTCTACCTGGTCTTACAGGCTTGCTATGAGGCAGAATCAACTTGATGGCCATGGATGAGTTTTAGAGAACAAGAAGAAATAATGCAAACCAAAACCAACCAAAAAGGGGTTAAGGGAAAGCTTAAGGTGAAGACTGGCTACTCATATGTTTTCTCTGATTACAGACGAAATCCTAAAGCAACAAATGCCTTGTGAGCACATATTCAGAGAGAGGGTTTAAACCAAAGTGTGCAGGGAGGGAATTGGAAGGCTCTTTAAGGTTTTGATGCTGAGAGGCGTGTGTATGGGGCCAGGGGAAAATAATGTCAGGAAATCATGCTGTAGCTCCAACTACTGGCGCCAGAAGCATGGAAGTCAGTGGCTGAAAGTGGCCAGCCACTGCAGAGTTCTGCACACGTACTTTGGGGATTATTGAGAATCATGAAGCCCTCACCATATTTCAGATATTAAATTTGTGGCCAATTTCAGATGTGTAAACGTAGGAATGCACGCTGAAGCTTTCTAGAGGCTGTGTGACATGTCATATTGCAAGGGATTGAATAGAAAAGCAGATTTGAGAATCTAGTTATTTTCGTTAAGCCAAGCATTAAGAATACTTGGAAAAGGATCTAACACTGCCATTCTTGGCACTAAAAACATTTTTGTGGTGCTTGACACAATAGATGGATGGATGGATTGTAATAAGAGTTGTATGAGCCCCCAATGAAATGATTAAAAATAAACAAACATATTTATGTTGAAAAATAGAAGTTAAAAGAGTGCTATTTGTGTTAGCATGTAGTGTTTTTTCCCCTAATTATATTTAAATAAATAAATATGTATTACTTTTATGTCCTCAGCTTTCATTGAGGGAAAGTGTAGCAAACTTATTTTCTCTTTGCCATTGTCCATCCTCCTCTCTGAGCTCTCTTCAGTGCTAACAAAGTTATGTTTGATAAAGGTAGCTAATTGTGTGTCTGCCATTGAGAGTGTGGTAGTTACACAATTTCATGTCAATTTGATAAATGGAATGTAGGGGTGGAGTTTAGCCTATTAATTAGGTCACAGCCTGATGATACCTCCTGGTGGGCGTGACCTTCTCATGTGGATTCTGGGAACTTCCTCCTGGAGTGGCCCACGCTCTCCCTCTGCTTCACTTTCCTGGGGAGGAGACACCTAGAGAGCTGGAAGAGCCACGTGGAAACACACACCAGTGCAGAGATGCCTCCATTGACACCGGATCCACAAGACTTTTCACCCACTGGCCTGTGATTTTTCTGCATTCAGCATCGTTGCATGTGCTGCGTGAGTCTGAAGAGGAATTTATGGACTAGTATGGGACTTATGGGCTAATATCAGAATTATGGACTTGATCTGGACTGGGATGCAATTGCTTTCTTAATAAACAATGACTCTTTGATATAAAAGTTCTTTCTTATACATATATGCGTGTCTCTAGATTTGTTTCTCTAGTTAACCCAGATTAACACACATACAGTTGTCGGGAGTCTGAATCTCAAATGTAATTCATGTAAATTAATATGCAGGGCTTCTCCTCTTGTCTGTCTGCCTACTATCCCTCTTCCGTTTCATAGGCAACAATTCTTGGATGTGGACTCTTTCTTCATTTTAGCATTGTTACTTTTGTTTTTATTATTGTGTCTTATAACCTCCCACCAATCTTGCTTTGGTACAAGGTAGGTGCTCTTTGCGTAATAGGTACCTAAAAGAAATGTTTCAAGGGCTAAGAAACCATTTTGGATGTATTACTCTCGTGTTCATGAATGCAATGATGACAAGTGTTTCCATGACATGGAGTTGGTGGGTGGGTAATTGAGTATACCTTTTTCTTGAAACCAACTTCCTTTATCCTTGAGAATCACTTGTTCCCCGACAGAACCAAATAGGATTAATGGAGGGGAAATACTGGTCTAACGAATATCCTGCCTCAAACTTCATGGGGTCTGATGTAGAGAGCATTAAGAGCTCCCGGGGAGTGGCCATCCAACCTTACAAAAATAATTAAGTGGTTATGGAAGGAGGCGCGGTCTCAGCTGGGCTGCATGCAAATGGGTATTTGTTCAGAAGTTTGCCATATCTCGGTATTAGCTGTTCCTTTAGAACATCTCAGCTTTTCTACTGATTATTTTCCTCCACTGCAGGGGAAGACTAGGTCATCTTTAGAGCAGTGGTTCTCAACGTGTGGTTCGAGGGTCCTACCAGACCTCTCAGGGTGTCCATTAGATCCAAAATATTTTCAAAACAAAAAGAAATAATTTGCTCCGTCCCCCCCCCCCCCCACCACCACCACTCTCACATTCTCACTGATGTACAGTGGAGTTTTCTGGAGGCCCTGTGATATGTAATCTCATAAGAGATTAAAGGGAGAAGCACATATAAGCTTCCAGTTATTTTCTTGAAGCTAGACATTAAAGATATTCGCAAACATGTACAATGTCACTTTTCAATAAAATTATTTTTCACTTGAATAGTTAATGCAAACCCCCATGCTTTTATGTTATTTGGGGACGCTTATCATTACCTTCAAAACCCCACTAAATCAATATTTGAAGTGTTCCACGCTTTAAATCCTAGTGTGGTAAGTCTTGTTAGACATCACACAGCCTCAGACTCACTGCCACTGAGTTGATTCCCACTCGCACTGCCCTGTACGATGGAGAAGCGCTGGTCCTGTCGGCGTCTGAGACTGTAATTCTTGGTGGGCGTACAAAGCCTGCTCTTTCTGCCATTGTTCAATATGATTGGCATAAGCAAGAGAGCTTGAGAATTTTTCTATTGTTTTTTAAGTACAAAGGAGTCTGGAGACCCAAACGTTTGAGAATTGCAACTTCCCAACAGCTGCAAGAGTAGGAGCAACTTCTTTGTGAAGAGGTGGGTAATTGAAGAGATCAAAGCAAGAGGCCCCCCGAGCTGCCATTGGGGAAAAAGCTGTCTTTGTCCCTCACGTTTTTTAAGGAGTATCTAGCATACAGGAACAGCTCAATAGCATTTACGTGACAAGTAAACCAATGGGTGAATGGTAACTACAATCACTCTAGTGAAAAGAGCATTTGCGATTGCATTGTTCTGTTGGGTGACCCACAATAGAACTGCCCCATAGAGTTGCCTAGACGATTTTTAGGTGTCACCTTCATGACAGCAGAGCATTGGTCTTTCTCCCATGCAAACGCTGGCTACCTATGGATTAGCTCGCACCTTAATGTTTGCATCAAGGGGGTTCTTTTGACCTTGTGTTATAGTCTAATGAGGGCCAGTTCTGCCATCGGCTGCCTATGTGAATTTTTATTCATTCGGTTTTCCAATTCAGTCATTGATTCAACAGTGAAGGGGCTCTCATGAGCCAGATACTATGTTAGGCCTGACTTTGTATGGATCACATTATATCTTCAGTGTTCTCATCTCTAAAGGGGAAGCTTGGATAATCTGTGGAGCCCCTTCTAGCAATGTTTTCCACTGGATAATATAAAAACTCTCTGTTTGCTTCTCTTGGAGAAGCTAAAATAAGAAGGACGATAACTTTCCTCAGGCGAAAAGCATTGCCTGCTTTCAGTGTTACTGCAGAAATTTAAAGTGGCAGATGGTGGACTGCTTTGGTGTCTTACAGACAGAAATGGTCAACTTTGTAAATGAAAAAAAATTAAAGCATGAAATCAGCAAACTCAATCTCATTTCTGAGATTTATTCAATATTAGGCTTCCACGGAATCATTTCAATTTAGGGAGCCTGGAAACCACACCGGTGTCTCTCCGCTGGCAGAAAGATGATGATCAAAGGTCTTTGTGAGAAATGGGAAACAGTTTGTGCAGTGAATGCAAGCTGTAAACGGCTCCATTTCTCTAAATGGGCCGTGACTGTAGAGAGAACGCGCGCCCTTTCCTTCAGTCATCTGCCCACAAACTCCAGCCTGGATGGCAACGTCTTAGAACATGGAAACTTTGAGATTGTTTTTAGGAAACATAACTATACCAGTTACTTTTATTTATGTTATAGTGAAATAACAAAGAGAACACACACCCACACATGCACAAGACAAAACAACTAGACCTAAGGTTAAACCTAAATCATGGTGGCCTAGAGCAACAAAAGTCTATTTCTTGTTACAAATGTATTTATTGCGATTGGGTACAGGTTAACCTAACAGATTAGTTTTCCACTTGCCAATTCGTATGCATTTTGTCTTGTGTCATTTTTTGCGGTCTCCACAAGAGAGCATCGCCCAGTCCACTTCTTTCTCGTGGCTTTTCTTTCCACTCCCCCTTCCTAGTCCTTCTCAACTTGGTCCTTCAGTAAAATGCTCCCCTCTTGACCCCAAGTAGTCGGTTATTTTAAGACGTACGCACATCCCTAGTATTACCTTTTACCTTAAAGGCTTGTCTATTTTTCACCTCAAAATCGAGGCACGAGGACGAGTTCAATTCCAGGCCGGCAGGGTGACTAAGTCTCAGGGCTTCTCTCAGTCTCTGTCCAACCAGTTTGGCTGCTCTTTTCTTTATGCTTCTGAGTTCTGTCCCACATCGTCTTCCACTCTGTCCAGAACCTTCTAGCGTTATCGCCTTCAGAGCGCTTGGTGGAGGTAGCAGGCATTATCTAGTTCCTCTGGCTTCAGGGTCACAGAGACTGACCTTAGGGTGGCTCATTAAGCCACTGGACAATCGTTTCCCTGCATATTTGGTTTCCTTCATTCTTTGCTCTGGACAGGGAGAGGCCAATGCTTGCACTTTCTACAGCCACTCACCACTTTTTGAGGCCCTCGTTGCTACTCACCAAACCACGATATAGAACATTTCTTTGTGAGTTATGTTATACCGATTGATTTTAATGTTCCTTAGGCAAGGATTACAGCCCACAGACTTCATGATTTATTCTCTCAAGGTTTCTGGTTATGTTTCCCCCTGTATGCACCACGATATTCATGGAAATATTTGCAGGAAAAGTAAACCCTCATGTACAAATATCTCTCTTCGTATATCTACCTGTACTCTACATAAAATTCCACTCTTCTTTACACGTTTGTTCAAGCTGTGCTATGCTCAGATACTAAACATCTGCTTATAGATAATCTGTATTGCAGGATTATGTATATAACACTTGTGTTAGGCTGGTTGATTAGAGAGACAAATCCAGTGACAATCTTATATGTGTAAGCTAGAGTTTTATATCAAGAAGTAATTACATATCAAGAAAACATCCCAGTCAAGTTCAGCTCCAACTCAAGTCCATAAGCCCAATAATAGTCTATAATTCCCTCTTTAGACTCACTCAGTCACATGCAATGATGCAGGATGCAGGAAGACCAGGTCAGTGGACCCAAAGCTGGTGGAAACCATGGCAGGGCTCCAGCAGTTCTCAGCGTGGTCGGTCAGCAGGAAGGTGAAGGGGGCTGGGGAGATAGATAGATAGATAGATAGATAGATAGATAGATAGATAGATAGAGCTATATATCTTGGTTGCACATCAGATTGTGACCTGATTGACAGGCTAAACTCCACTCCTCTTACAGGTGCTATGTTGGCACCAAAATCCCCAACTATCACACAGTATTTACCTCCATGGCCTTCACTCTTGAACCCCTCCCAACATCTTCCCTTGCCACCATCAGATCTGGATGACGTCCCTCTTCTTGTAGATTGCTTTCTCCTTTACCCAAGTTAACACACGTCTACCACCTAGCCTTCTCTCACTTCAGAAAGCTTCTTTAAGTGTGGTAACCCTTTCTTGACTTTTTACAAGAGTGACCTCATACGATATTTGTCCTTTTTTGATTCAGTAATTTTACTAAGCATAATGTCCTTCAGGTTCATCCATGTTATGAGGTGTCTTGTATATTTTGTCATTCTTTTACATTGTGTCCTGTTCCATTGTGTGTATGCCAAAGTTTGTTTGTGCGTTCTTCCAGTGATGGGCATAGAAGTTGTTTCTATCTTTTGTTATTATACGTAGTGCTGCAATGAACATGGATATGCTGCAAGGAAAGTGGACATGCATTTATCTAATTATGCCACAGTTCTAATTTCTCTATGATATCCGATACCCAATACATGGGTTATTGGTTCATGTGATACTTCTGTTTTCAACTTGTCCTGTGTTTGCTCCCTCAGTAGTTGCACCATTTTACAGTCCCACAAGCAGTGTCTAAGGGATCCAGTCTCTTCACACCCTCACCAGCTTGTGTTGTTATATATGTATGTATGTATATATTATACATATATGTGTATGTGTGTATATGTTATAAATATACGTGCATATGTGTATATTATACATTTATATGTATATGCGTATATGGATTTTTAAATATTGCTATAGATTCTGATATTGTTCTTTGATATCCATTTCACTAATGGCTAATGATAGAGAGCATTTCCTCTGTATCCGTTGGCTAGATGTGTCCTTTGGTGAAGTGTCTGTTCATGCCAGCTGGCCATTACAAATACATAGCATTTGTCTTTTTCTTGTCATGGTATTGACATTTTGTATACATTTTAGAGAGTATTCCTTTATCTTGTAGCTCATTGTCCCACATTTTTCTGTTGATTCTCCTTTTACTCTTTGGTGAGGTCTTTTTGATGCACTAAGTGTGTCAGTTTTAGGAGGTTCCAGTCATTTATTTTGTCTTTTGCTGGTTGTTTATTTTCAGTTATGTATTGTAGTGCATTTATGAAATCTATTAGGTCCCTTGATTTAGTTCTGAAGGACCCCTGGTGGTGCATTGGGTTACTAGTCGGGCTGCTAATATCAAGGTCAGCAGTGTGAACTCACTAGCTGCTCTAAAAGAAAAAGATGTAGTTTTCTATACCTATAAAAATTGAAAGCCTTAGTAACAGGAACAATTCTGTTCCTATAGTGTTGCTATAAGTTGAAATTGATTTAATGGCAGTGAATATTTAGTTTTTTTTAAGTGTGTTCCTACTACTTTTCCTAGGTTTTATGATTAGGTATTTGATCTACCTTGAGTTTATGTTTGTATTTGGCATGTAATATGGGTCCTGTTTCATTTTTCTGCAAATGAATGTCCAGTTTTTCTGGCACCTCTTGCTATGCCATCTCTTCTCCATCTAATGTATTTTGGCTCTTATGTAAATGATTAGCTGTCCAAAAGTGGGTAGGTTTGCTTCTGGGGTCCTTAATTCTGTTCCGTTGGTCTATGTGTCTGCTGTTCTGTGTTAACTACCTTGGCTGTGTAGCAGGTTTTGAGATTGGGAAGTGAGAGGCCTCCTATTTTGCTCTTCTTCTTTAGTAGCGTTTTGCTATCTGTGTTCCCTTTCCTTTCCAGATAAAATTGGTGATTATTTTTTCCATCTCTTTAAAGAATGATGTTGGAATCTGAACTAGGATTTCATTATGTTTGTAGATTGCCATTGATAACATTGACGTTTTCACAATGTGAAGCCTTTCTATCCAGCAGCATTGCGTATTCTTCCATTTTTGCAAGTCTCTTTTGTTATTATTTATTTAAATAGTAGTGTTTTGTAGTTTTCTTCACATAAATCTTTTGCAGGTTAGATTTATTCTTAAATATTATATATTTTGGATGGTTATTGTAAATGACATGGCTCTCTTGGTTTCCTATTCAGAGTTATCTTGTTAGTGTAAAGGACACTGGCTACAGATATCTTCTTCTTTAAAGAATCTAGGTTGAAGAAGCAGCCATCATTTGGGAAAACTGTTTTCATCGTCATGAAAAATAGAAAAGAGACAGGGCTGAGCCACAAAATGCCTTTTACAGCTTCTACTTCAGTGTGGCCCATGTCATCTCCGTTTACATCCAACTGGCCCAAACAAGTTACATGCTGCTTGAGGTCATTGGAGAAGGGAATATCTCCCTTTCATAGGGAGTTTCTGGTAATTGATTGGTACTGTGTAGAAATGTATGTATTTTTTATATCATAGATTGGCTCTTTCAACCATGTTCAATTTAGTGAAATTAATCACATTCATAACCACTATCCATTTACACACACACATGTGGGGGTACACCCTCCCTCCCCCAAGGAATTTTTAAAAAAGATATGTATTTAAATTTTTTACAAGAACAATACAACCCCAACCCCTTCAAAGTACTGTCCATTACACTTAATACATTTGTCAAATCTGCGGTTCTATTCCTGGAAACATTTTTCAAACTCATCTGTTTGGATGGCTGACATGAGCACCTCCCTCGCTTTTTTCTTCACTTCTTCTATGTCGTCAAATTGCTGTCCTTTCATGTCCCTCTGCATTTGAGGAAACAAAAGAAAACACACGGGGGGGGGGGCTGGGTCAGGTGAATAAGGTGTGTGGGGAAAGAGATGCATGCTGTTTTTTATTGCCCAAAACTGGTGCACTGAGATGGCTGTGTGAGCAGGTGCATTGTCGTGGTGGTAAAATCAGTCGCCCATCTGCCACAATCAGGCCTTTTTGTTGCAGACTGCTACACAGTCTTTTCAGAACCTCTACAAGAAGATTTGATTAACAGGCTAACCTGGTGGAAGGGACACCAACTACACTACTAGTCAGAACTTTTGTTCATTTGTGAAGCTGATGGATGTCCAGAATGATATTTGTCATCAATTGACATTTCATCTATTTTATAATGAGAAAACCATTCAAACACTTGAGTTTTTCCCACAGCACTGTCCTTGTAAACTGTGTTCAACACCACAACAGTTTCTGTAGCATTTTCCTTAGCAGGGAACAAAATTTCTCAGCTGCCACTGTTCTCTTAAATCAGCCATAAAAAAAGGAGGTTCAAACAGAACTGCTTTTACAAAGAAAATTCACTGTGACCAGAGAGAACCTTCCCAGGTGACGCCACTGGGCGCACTAACTCAGAGTGAGTTGCTGGATACTCACCTAATCGAAAGATGCGTTCTATGAAAGCTTCACTCTGCCAGCACAATTCCAGTTTTTTGGGTACCTCATGTATATATAGCCCCAATCAGAAAGCCAGTATTTCTTAAACAATAACTCCCTGTTGCCTCCTCCACCATCACTGTAACCACTGAAAAAGTTTTTGTCTGTATGAATTTGATATTCTAGATATTCTCTGTAAGTGTGCACTTATGGTATTTTTCTCTTTTGAAACAGACTTACTTCACCTAACCTAATGTTTTCAAGGTTAATGCATCAAAATTTCATTTATCTTTATAGCTGAATAATAATTCATCATGTGTATGCATCACAGTTTTTATACATTAACCTGTTCACAAACATGTGGGTTGCTTTCATGTTTGGCCAATGTAAATATTGTTACAATGAGCATTGGTGTTCAAATATCTGCATTGGTGCTGTCAAGCCTTTTGGGCATATACCTAGGCATGTAATTACTGGGTCTTACAGTGATCCTATGTTTTGCTTCTTGAGGGACCACAGAACTATTTGTCTACAGAAACTCGCCCTTTTGCCTGCCTCCCCCCACCGCCAGCTGTGGATAAGGAGCTCAGTTTCTTTACATCCTTGCTGACAGTTTTTTCTTCTGATAACGGTCCAAGTGAGTGCAAAATGGTATTGTTGCTAGTTGCTATGAGTCAGTTCCAACACCTGCTGACAATCTTGTGTTACAGAGGGGAACTACTCCATAGGGTGTTCTTGGCTGTAACCTTCCCCCTGCCCCCGCTCCCTCCTGCCCCACCCCACACATGAAGACTCCCTTGTTAAACTAAACCAGAGGGAAAATGACACGCCAAAGACTGTAATCTTGGGTGGAGGAAAACATCCAACATGTACAGACAGAAGAGAAGGTACTGGAATTTGCTGAAGCACAGCCATGAGTTTCAGAGAGCACAGGAAATCATCATGAAATCATGAGGTTTGCTAGTCAATTTGCCATTGTTGCAGGCAGCACTGCAGAAACAGGGAAAGAACCTGGTTGACATATGTACATAATTGCAAGTTAGCAAAGGTTGCAGACGTGGTGGTGGGGATTTGCTCACCCAACTATGTGGTGGTTGGAGTGACATTCATGATCTTGTGATGATGTGTCATAGATACAAGTTGGTTACCAGACAATATCAGGACCCCTGGCTTTAAGGTAAATTAGATAACAAGTATCTAAATGGCTAGTTTAGGTAAATGTCCAGGTAAATTCCACACGTCTTTGTGTGAGCATCTTTCTGCACACGAGTTAATCAACTTTCAACACGTATTTCTGAGGGCAAATTGCTCCTGCCTGGGCTTTCCCAAGACATGTCTAAGCGTAGCTGTGCCTGTAACCTTAATAGAAACAGATTTCCAGGGCATTTTCTTCTTTGGTCTGATGGGTTGATTCAAACTACCAACCTCTAGCACGAGAGATCTTGTGAAGTGGTAAACCCACTGTAGACTCATAGTAACCCTATATAAGATCTGTACATCTTTCTTGGATCACATAGCCTCCTTCTTCTCCCAAGGAGTGGCTTTGAAGCATCGATCTTGTGGTTAGCTTCCCGGCAGTGCCACCAGGGTTCCTTGTGAAGTGGTATAGGGATGCATATCTGTCTTGCAGAAACATTGAGTGAAACATCTTACAGTGAAACATTGAGAACAATAATACAATCTAGCACACCATTCTTTCTTTGCAGGAAATTGTATAAATGAATTGCTTTCTCCCTCAGTTCATTTTGCTTTATGATATCTGGGAAGGAGAAGGGATATTTCTTGAGTTCATGAACTTACAAGTTATGCTTCTGGGTCTGCGAGAGTGCAGTTCGGAGTCATTTCTCAGCAGTGGAAATGGGCTTTGGTCGTCCTGCTTTGGCTTTGGGAAACTATAGGCAAAAGAAAGTCCACAGGCCCTTCACCAGACAAACACAACCCATACTCATTGAGAGCAGTTTCCTGTAACCTCATCAAAGAGAGACTAATATACATTTTCCCCTTCATCCTACGCCTTTCTGTGGAGCCTCCCCCTATTGTAGCTCTGAATTAGAGCTTAAGAGTAGGCAATGCCCTGACATTGAACTCTAGAAATTAAGATTCAAGAGAACTGCCCAGGGCAGAGACCTGGTCTTAATGATTTCTCCACAAGGGCCCCAGGGCCAGGCACGTAGTAGGTGTTCAATAGTGTGTTCTAGGGAAATGAATATAACAGATAGCCTGGGAGGGAGAGAGAAGTTGATTAAAAGATAGATGATGGTCAGGTGAAGGTCACACGAAGACTCTGGAATATGAAACCTGGAGAGAGAAACAGAGCAGGTGTATAGTGTGTATTGGGAGGAAGCTGACACAGCCTTGGGTAGGATTGCAACGCTCTCTCTGTCTCTCTCTCTCTCTGTCTCTGTCTCTCTCTCTTCGTCACACACACACACACACACACACACACACACACACACACACACACACACACAATGTCAGCTTGAACCCACCCAGCAAATCCGAGAGGAAAATACTTGGCGATCTACTCCCACAAAGTTTACAGCTAAGAACACCCCAAGGAATTATTCTATCAGCCCAGGGGTCCCGGAGAATCAGCATCAACCCCAGGGTGCCTAACCCCCCCGCCCCCCCCCTGCATCTATCTTCCGAGGAAGTTAAATTTACCATGGGAACATTGGGAATCCAAAGGACTTAGGATGGACTTTTCCTTGACATAGGTAGTCGCTTCTTTACATAGACGTGCTCCTTAGTATCCTAAATGCAGACGCCACACTGCTCCTGGGGTTCGCCGGGTGCCTTCAGCTGAGTGGGTGTGTGAGGGTAAGATTAAACAAGTAATTCTATTTGCCTGCTGCACACACCATTGTTTAGCTAGAAAAATTAAATTCCTATTCAAGCTTCTCAGCGTGTTTAATAAATGCTCCAGGAGCATAGGACCGTGTGTGCGGCAGGAAGGAGCAACGCCAGTCCCCGGGAGCGATGCATTTACTAACCTCCCTGAGTAATGCATGGCTCATACTTGCGACTGCTGTTAGGAAATAGGCGACTGCAGCAGTGAAGGGAGCCTAGCAAACAGGGAGGCAAAGATCTTCTTGTGGCAGACCTGCCCTTGAGTCTGTGACTGAGGGCAGCTGAGGGGATGTTATCAGTCAAACTGATATGGTCACATCTTAATCCCTGGTTTCTATGAGTGCGAGCCACTCTGGAAATCACATCTTTGCAGATTTAATGAACTAAATCAACAGTGGGTCACACTGGAGCCGTGGGTTCCTACTCTAACCGAACTGGTATGCCTTATAGAGGAAGGGGAAGACAAAGGAGAAAGAAGCCAGCTACTCAAAGACAGAGGCAGAGACTGGAGTTGGGCTGTCAGCCAAAGAATAGCCAGGAATACCAGAACCCGGAAGAAGCAGGGAATGCGCATCCTCTAGAGTAGCAATTCTCAGCCTGGGGGTCGTAACCCCTGTGGGGGTCGAACCACCCTTTCACAGGGGTCACCCGATTCTTAACAGTAGCAAAATTACAGTTAGGAAGTAGCAACCAAAATAATGTTATGGTTGGGGGGTCACCACAACATGAGAAACTGTGTGAAACGGTGGCGGCATCAGGAAGGTTGAGAACCGCTGCCCTAGAGCTTTCAGCAAGGGCCCGGCCCTGCTAACCCCTGGCTTTTCTGCATCTAGCGTCCAGACTGTTGCGGTCAGGTGCCGTCGTGTCCCTTTCGGACCGTAGCAAACCTGTGTGCAACAGAATGAAGCACCACCTGATCACAACTCTTGATACGCGTCAGCCCATGGTGGTGGCCACTGTGTCACTCCGTCTTGTCAAGTGCCTGCCTCTCTTTGTTGCTGCCCCTCTATTTTTCCAAACATGATGTCCTTCTCCAGAGATGGGTCTCTCCTGGCAACAGGTCCACAATATGTGAGAAGTCTTACCGTCCTTGCCTCTACGGAGAGTTCTGGCTGTACTTCTTCTAAGACTGGTTTGTTCTTTTGATGGTCCACGGTCATTTGAATAGTTTTCGCCAACACTGTACTTTGAATGCATCGATTTTCCTTTGGTTTTCATTATTCAAAGTTCAACTCTTACATGCATACGAGGCGATTGAAAATACCATGGCTTGGGTCAGACACACCTTCGTCCTCAAAGTAATATCCTTGCTTTTCAGTCCTCTGAAGAGGTCTTGTACAGCAGATTTACGTAAAAAATTGTGTCATTGGACCCTTTGACTGCTGCCTCCATGGGAGCTTATTGTGGATCCAAGCAAGATGGAAGCTTCAATCTTCTCTGTTTATCAAGATGTTTCTATTGGTCCAGATGCGAGGATTGGGGTCTTCTTTACATTGAGTGTAATCCATAGGGAAGGCTGTAATCCTTGATCTTCATCAGCAAGGGTGTCACGTCCTCCTCACTATCAGCAAGCAAGGTTGGGTCACCTGCCCATCACTGGTTGTTGATAAGCCTTCCTCCAATCCTTATGTCACATTCTTCATGTAATTCAGTTTCTCTGGATAAAAAAAAAGAACAAGAAGCCTTCAAGCCTCGAGAGGATAACTTCCTGCTGTTCTCAGCCACCTAGCTTGTGGTATGTTGTTACAGCAGCCCCGGCACTCCAATATGGGGGAGAGGGGCTCAGTTTTAGCTTCAGCAGACCTGGGTTTAAAGGATAATTCTGCTTCAGCTTTGAAGCTTTGTTACCTCGCCCTTGCTACTCCCTACATTGTCCATCCCACTTTTCTTTGTAACTGCCATTTATTGAGAATCTTCTAACCCTCAAAAAGTTCGTGGAGAAATGGAATGAAAAGGTAATAGAATACTTCCGTGAACTTTTGGAAACAAACTATGAGAAAGTTAACCAGAGGTTGGGGCTTGGTGTGCACCCAGTGGCCCTCAGAAGAAGGGCCTGGCAAACCCACCGTTGAAAACCCCCTGGAGTACAGCTCCCCTGTGGCACACGGGGCACTGCCCACAGAGTCAGAATTGACTCAAAGGCAACTGGCTTGGTTGAACAGCTAAGGAAACTGGAGCTGCGAGAAGTTACGTTCAATAATGATGAGCTATATACGAGTGTTGGTACCTACGAGGTACTAACGGGCCAGAAGATCCTATCTGGGCCTGTAGAAAGAGCAAAGCAAGAATGGAAGTTCTAGATTGGCTAGTGGCATCACCAGAAGTGGTGGGGATAGGGGTGGGGTGAAGCAGCACTCTAGCAGCCCCGCCCCACCATGAGTCCCTGCAGTTGGGAACCCAGGCCTAGCCTTGGCTGGGTCCTAATGCCCATGCCCCTTCATTGCCTCAGGGGGAAGGAAATGAGCTAAGCCTGTCTTCAGACACGTTGGTATCGATTCTGTCAGTTTCTGGCTGTTTGCTGACAGGAGATAGATGGTTCATAACGCAGCTGGGCACAGCACATTACGTCCCCGTCTCGGGGCTCCTAAATCATTTTGAAATTTCAAATTCCCTAATCAATATTTTAGTGTGAGCACAAGACAGTGATGGGCGCCATTCTCTCATGGGACATGAGCTCCGAGGTGGAGGCCCAGTGGTCGTGAGGAACCAGGAGAGTTAGCACGGATCTGTGGAGGGCTCCGGGCTCTGGCTCTGGGCCCTAGGAGGACCACGGCTTCTCATACTCCAGGGCCAGCCATCACGTGGTCCCAGTGAGCTCCTTCACAGGCGACGAAAGCCCGAGGGCAGAAGGTGATGTGCTTGGACCTGGGCTGCCCAGGACATTTGAGATGAGATCAGCCGGAAACTCAGCAGACTGCATGGCACTTAGTAGGTGGTTGAGGAGGTATTTGTTCAGTGTGAAGGGAATGCTTAAACATGCAAAAGACAAGAGGGGCATTCTGGTGCAGTCTGTTCTGACTCGTGGTGACTCCTGACTCTGCTCCCCAGATTTAAGCCTTCTAGTCTTTGCCTGGTAGCCTGAGTCTTAACTCTTTGCTCTACCTAGGAACCTACATCCCAAAGTCTGGGCAGATAACTGCACCGAACAGCTAAAAGAAAGAAAGAAAGAAAAACACCCCAAAATTAAAAATTAAAACAAACCAACCAAAAACAAACTTCCGTGCCCACGGAGTCCATTTCCCCCCCAGGCGGCCAGTATTGTCGGCGTGGGGCTGTGCTCCAGAGGGTGTTGTGCGCTGGGTCACTCAGAAGTGGATCTCCAGGCCTTTCTTCCAAAGTGTTTCTGGGTAGACTAGGGTCTCCAGCCTTTGGTTCCCAGACAAAGGCTTGAACCATTCACTACTAACAGCGTGGGTGCTATGGCCTTACGACACCAGTGGGCACAAGAGGAGGCTGTCTGCTCCCTTAAAAATTTCCAGCCTCGGAAACCCTCTAGAGGGCTATGAGTTGGCATTGCCCAGATGGATTGGTTTGGATGTGCCAATCAGAGAGAGAACATCAGTTAGCACTTGCCACCCAGGAAGCCAGCACTCTCCTTGTCCCCATTTTATATTGGGCAAAGCTGAGGCGCCCAGAGGCAAAAGGGTTTGCTTAAGGTCACCCAGCTGGTGAGTGACAGGAACCTGCCTTGAGACTCAGGCAGTCTGACTCTGGAGCCTGTACTCTGAACCACTGTGCTAGCCTGCTTGGCTGTCTCCCAGCTGTTTGGACCCCAGGGTGCTTGTTTCATCCCATGGAAAGGCCAGAAGAAAGAAAACAGGAGGTAGGTTCTGAGACCAGTCAAGGGAGCGGTGGCATGCAGTCTGCTGTCTGATCTGAGGTCTTGGAGGAGGATGGGTGGAGGAAGATTCTGAATCCTTGTGAGTGTTTAGAGAAAGCAGCAGCTGGAGGGGAGAGGAAGGCCTGGGCTGCCTCAGGCCTGCAGGAGGAGACATGAGCTGGTACAGAAATTCTGATGATGGTGGCACTCAGCAGGCTTGCTTCCTTGCTGCAGTGCAATGTTTGGGAAAGAGGGAAAAAAATCCAATTCCTTGCACTGGCTCACATGCCTTCCTTTGCTTGGCCAGCCTCCTCCTGCCTTTTCCTCCTTCCGGTCTCCTGCTGCTCCCCGCACTCCCTGGGCTCCATGGCTCTGTCTTAGGACCTGCCTGAGCCCCAGTGGTCTCCTGGTTCTGAACACTATTCCAGGAGGCTGCTTCCTGTGATTCGGAGCCCCGTATGAGCTTGTACCTCTTCGGAGCAGCTGTCCCTGCTCACCCACCATCCCAACCAAAACGTAAGCTCCCTGATAGCAGCGATCTTCATCTTGATGCCTAAGATCACCGTTCTTGGTGTCTGCTGCCATCGATTCAATTTGGGCTCATACCTACCCCCATGCGTTTCAGCGTAGACCCGCCCATGTGCTTTCCCAGACTGCAAGCTCTGGGGAAGCAGATCCCTAGGTCTTTTCCCAGTGGAGTTGCTGGATGGGCTGAAACCACTAAGCCTCTGGTTAGAGTCCAGGGCTTCACTGTCCTTTCTCTAGGACTCCTTCCCATTGGGCATGGTAGGGGATCAACAACCACTGACTGCATGAAAGAGGAGGCTTAAACATTAAAAAGAAAATAGATCTAAAGAAGGCCCCTCAGATACCAGGCAGAGCAGCCTCCAGGAAGGAGAGTCAACCAGGAAAGGAAATGCTAAAACTGCCTTACAGGAGGGTGAGCGCGTCCTGGCACAGGGAGCTCAGCCTCCCTCCACCTACTGGGGAAGTTCGCACCACTGTGGGGCAGCTCTGACAGCTGCAAAGTTCTTCCTCATTTGGGCGTGAAGCTTGGCTCCCCTAGCTGTACTCATTGCTGCAGGGAACCAGGCTGGGTCAGCAGAAGGCACCCTAGGTGCGGGGAGCCCTGCGGTTCTGGGCTGACTGTGCACTGCAGAAACCAGGGGAGCTGCGGCAGGGAACTGATGAGGCACCAGGTAGCAGTTTTAGCTGCCAGAGTTAGCTTGCTTTTCCAAGGCAACATGCAGGGAATTCTGGGTCAATGCACTTACAATCCTCCAAGGCCAAGAGGAAGGTTTGCCAAGAGCTGGGAAGAAAAGCCAAGGATTTGGCTCGTTCCCCTTCAAAGGGCTCAATTACCAATGTGGATGTAACAATGATTCCATCTCACACATCCATGTTGTTCCCCACATCGCACAGCCCTTCCAGGCATTTTGTGGGAGCCTTTCTGTCACTGGCCTTGTGCCTGAGAGAAGACATGACTTGCCTAAGACCTCCCTGTATGTGAGAACTCACTGGTCCTGTTCTTTGCTCACACACGCTGGGGAAAGCCATGCTTATTTGTGATTCCATAGAACCACGCCTCTCACACCAGACTGAGCTTAAACATCATCTGGGAAGTTTGTTAAAAAACACTGATTCCCAGAATTCCTGATTCCATAGATCAGGGGTGATGGGTCGGTTGGGACAGGAGTCGGGGTGGAGAATGTGCATGTCTCATAAGCTCCCAGGGTAGCACTGGTGCAGGTAACCCCGGGTCTACTCAAATGCTTGAGGCTGCCTGCTACTCCACTGCCAATTTCTGCTCTCCAGGTGAGTGTGTAAGGCATGTTGCATGTCGTGTTTCAGTTAGTCTCATCAGGAAGCCAGGAGTCATGTGGAGTTTTCCGTTTTATAGATGTTAAGTCACTCACCCATTTTGTAAGCTGGTAAGTTGGAGGTCAGATGGACCTCAGGCAAGACATTTAACCACAATGCCACACTGGTTTCTGAGAGCGAGAAAGACTCCTGACTAGGGGATCTCTTGTTTTGAGCTGGACAGCAAGGTGAAAGCTGAGGTTCTCTGGCATTTTAGAAAGAGCCTAACCTCTCTGGGAGTCACAGGAGCCCTGGCAGTTCGGTGCTCTCTGTACCACCCTAGTCCATGGGCATCAGATCGCACCCATGGGATCTCTCTCTGATCCTAACCCTTCTGCTAAGTTCTCCAGGCCACCTGTGTGTGCCGCACAGCTCCAGGAGAGTGGCCACACCAACAGGACGCCTGGGAGCCTCCATCGGTGCACCTGATCCTCCCGTCAGATGCCTGCCCTGCCTTCCTCAGCAACCTCCAGTGACTACATTTTTTGGTAACCTCCAAAGGCAGTAAATCATATTTCAAAATATCATTTAGCTAGACTGATTGCCTGGTTGCACGGAGTCAGAGAGGTCATGCAGCGCGAACATGCGGGCTCATTTGGAGGGCCTTAGTTTGAGCGTTCCTGCGTTCTGATCGGGGAACACAATGAGAGCTATTAAGCTCTTAGAATTAAAATGTTAGCAACTACATGAATAGCTCCTCCCACAGGGTTTCCATTTAAAAGGGAAATCAGAAAGAAAGCACAGATAAACCCACAGAACTCAAGTCTGAATGTTGAATTCCTGACATCAGGGTCAATAGGTGGGCGCATGTATGGAAACAGGGGACCTTGTACTCTCCCTTCATGGCATCCAACACAGTTGTGGTCCTCTAATACCTGTGGGAGTCTCTCTTTAATCTCTGGCTTCCCACTGGACTCTCAGTTCCATAGGGAGTAGAAACGTCATCTATTTCATCCTTACTGTTGCCCAGAACCAAGCCATGAAACAGGTTTGATGTTTAGCGACATCTCAGATGTACAGAAATGTGACATTGTTTTCTCTAGTTGTCACCAGCCCCTGGTTTTGCTATTGAAGAGAGAAGTAATCTTGACAATGAAAGGTAGCTTAGTTAAATTCTTGCTTAATTCAGTCTCTTTTTCTTAATTACTCAGTAAAAAGGCAGTCCTTTTAAAATCCAAACTTCCTCCCAGGATCATCAACCCTCCTCAGGTGTACCCCTTTCCTACCTGGAATAACATCTGTGACCAGGAAGAAATGGAGGCAATCAGTGAGAATGGTTCCTGTCTGGGTTGGGTGCTGGCCTCTGGCCCTGGCTGACCTCTGGTGTGGCCCAGTGGGCTGTGTTTACGTGGAAGCACCGCCTCTGCTCTCACTGGTTGTCTGAGTTGTCTGAGTGTAAGACTTGGCCTGTCATCTTAGTTTAAGCCATGCAGGTCTGCTTGCTACCCATGCAACTTGAGCCCCCGCTCAGGTCTTACAAACCCCACTCATATACTGAAGTGTCTATTGTGTGTGTGTGTGTGTGTATCTGTATGTGTGTATAGATTAGAGGATCCTATGCAGGGGAAAAGGGGTCTGTTATGGGGTGGATTGTGTTCCTAACCCCTTATAGAAGTGAATATGACTTTGTTTGGGAATGGAAACATTAAAGATAGATCGGTTAAGTTAACATGAGGGCATACTGGAATTGAGTGGATCCTAATCCAATATTAGCAATGTCCGTTTAAAAGAAGAGAAGATACACAAATCCAGGGTACCTGAGATGGACACCACATGATGCTGCTCCTGAAAGCCATGACATTCTTGGCACCACCAGAAGCTAGGAGAGAGACATGGTACCGAGTCCCCCACAGTGTCCTCAGAAGGAATCCACAGTGGGACTACTAACTTCCAGAACTGTGAGGCAACATAGTTGTGTTCTTAGAGTTCTTTTACTTTGTGATATTTTATTACTTCAGCCCTAGGAATCCAACACTGCACCCTCTCTACCCACTTAAAATCCTGGCAGGCAACCACCTGAATAACTGCCCTCTGGGCATTCACCTACAAGTAACTCTTCTGAGATTGTCCCTGAGTTTCTGCTCCTTAGTAATGATAAGGCGTTTCCACTTCTTGTCCTTTATCCTCCCTACTCTATGGAATTTAGAAGGACTCTTTCATCTTCTCAAGGGCCTGGTTCTTAGACTTGAAAATCAAGGCTCTTCAGAGGATTTTCTTTTCCATGAAGGAAGAAATTGAACTTGAATGTCTAAGCAATGGTTTCTTGGAAAGCACAAATCTGTGCTTTCTCTCACACCCCTCACTTGCCCCACACCACGCCCACTGCCGTGGAGTCAGCTCAGAGCAGACCTGCAGGATAGCACAGCACTGGTCCCGGACGTTTGTAAGACTATACATCTTTCATGGGAGTAGACAGCCTCATCGCTCTCCTGTCAAGTGATAGGTTAGAACTGCTGACCTTTCAGTTAGCAGACCAGTGCTTAAACTCTATTCTTCCAGGGCTTCTTAACATAGCCCCCCAAACGTGGGATAACACAGACTCTGGACCTAGAGCTACCACATTTTTGGGAACCCCGAATGCACTAATCATATTTCAAAATATCATTCAGCTAGACTGATTGCCTGGTTGCACGGAGTCAGAGTACATTCGGAGCGGACATGAGGGCTCCTTCGGCGGGCCTTTGAGCTTTGCAATGCTGAGTAAATGAGTCAGATTGGGGACTCTGAGATGCCACCAGGGAGAGCTGAACATAACATGGTGATAATTATGATAATAATGTTTCATTTACAAGGAGTTTTTCCTACAGACCATTTTATTTAACAATTTCTCCTTCATTTTATTAAGCAATTACATTGTGGGAGGCATAGTGCGGGGGCATTTTTCTATGCAGTGGGGACATAATTGACGAAATTGAGAGTGTTTGTAAATTGCTCTCTTTCCTCAGCTCATCAAAAATAATCTTATTTAGCCCACCTTTGACTCCCTTCTTCTGTTGGAAGAGAGCTGTGGTAACTGATAAGTTGGAGTGCTGAGAAGAAGGGCAAGAGGAGGTGAACGAAAGAAATACTTGCCATCCTCTTTCTTTGCTTTCTCCCCATCTTCTCTTCCCTCTACTTCTTTCCCTCCTCTGTGTACTCTCCCTTCCCACCCTGCCTTCTCCCTTCTTCTCCCCACCACCCTTCCCTCCCTGTTGTCCCTTCTTTCTGTCCCCATGCATTTCTATCCGTTTTTTGTTTGTTTGTTTCTTCTCCTTGTGGCTAGTTAGACGTCGTAAGATTCTGACATCTGGATTCAAGCTTGGGAGATTCGCGCTGGGAGAACCAAGAGACTCCGTTTGGATATGAGCCTCCAGAATACTGGCTCAGAGCATCATAAAGTGGTTCCCCAATGGGTCCCATTGGCCTTTTATCCTTCACATGCACAGCTCCCAAAGGAATGTCCTGGATAAGGTGGGACTGTCGGGTTGGGATTTCGGCCACCATATGTCAAGCACTGGGGGGTGGGTGGGTGGGGTATCCAAGGTGCTGCAGACAGTAGGCCCAACCTTCCAAGAAGTCCCCATCCCGTGGTGGAGAGAGACCAGAGGAGACCCTGGCACCGTGGTAGGCGCTGTACCAGGAAGATGTGTCAGGTGCTGCTGGAGCCCATCAGGGCCATCTCACACCTCATCCTGCCCCAGCAAGGCTGGCGGGCTGGAAGAGTGAAACCCTCGCCGAGGAGTCGGAGCGTGGGCACAATGAGGGCCATGAGGAGGAGCAGTCAGGTGAGGGTGTTCAGAGACAAGGTGAAGGAAGGCACTGGCAATGGGTTTCTTGGACCGAGGAAGGAGAGTCAGGAATAGTTAAGCCAGTGGGCAGTGTGTCCCCAAAGGCAAGAACTAGGGTCGTGAATGTGACTGAGGACAGAAGGGAGAGGAGAGAGGAAGCCGATGGCCAAAGACCCAACCGAAGCGTGCCCGAGTGTAGGGGCATCAACAGGCAGCCTGAGAAGGAAATAGAGAACCAGCAGATTCAACCTAGGGGCAGTTCCAAGGCACCCACAGGCCCCCGTGCCGCTCACATCCAGCGGCAGGGTGTGAATTCTTCATTCTTGTGTTCTTGTTATTGTAGATGATGCTAACGGCAGTGACAGAGGCACCTCCGCAGAAAGACCTGGCAATCTACTTCCAAACCATGGGCCCTGGAGAGCGCTGGGAGCACAGTTCTTTCCCAACACGCAGAGGACTGCCACGCATAGGAGTGGGGGGAACCGGTTCTTACCACCTTTAAGGTGCTGCCATCATCATTTGGAATGCTTCAAACAATTCTATGAGATCGGCATTCATTTCCAAAATTGAAGATGAGGAAGCAGGTTCAGAGGGTCAAGTACCTTTCTCAAGGTTCCCATGCCATAGCTCGGGCAGAACCAGGACTGGAATCCAGGCTTCGAAGCCCCCTGCAGACATTGTTGTTATTTTCCCAGAGCGCCCAGCAGCCTTCAGCGTGTGGCATCAGCATCTCCTGAGAATGTGTAGATCCAGCTTCCAACTCTTCCTTGACTTACAGACTCAGAGCCTGCGTTTTTGTAAGACCCTCTGGGGACTTAGATTGCACATTAAAGCGTGAGCATAGGCTGCCATCCTTTACGCTCATCCACGCCCTGCCTTCTGAGCAGGTGCCAGGTGTCCACTCTGCCTCTGCGCTGGGCCTCCTCTCTTCCCCTCGCCTCCATTCGTGGCTGTCAGGCAGATGGGTGCTGTCGGGTGTTTCTTGTAAAGACCCTCTCTGCTCTCTCTTGACAAGAGGCTTGCGCTCACAGCCCTGCTTAGGCCAACCTTGCCATTCAACTCGGTACTTGTGTTTCTCAGGGACATGGTTTCTCAGGGGGATGCAGAGCAAAGGAGGGAGGCAGCTTTTCCTGGCAACGTCTTGCCCCTGAAGAGCTGGCTCTGGGATCCGTGTATGGTGCTTCCCAGCTGTGTCGACGGGATTGCTGCGATCCTCACGTTTGCACTGAGCGCGCAAAGAATCAGAGCAAGCCTGATGGCCACCATCCTCCCAGCCTGGCCCTGCAGGGGGACGGAATCGCCAATCTCCCCAGGAAGGCTGTCACAGTCTACTTCCGGGAGGGAAACATGCCCAGTAGCTGTAGGAAGGTGTGTTGTACCCAGTGCTGGTGGGCAGGAAGCATCGGTAGAGCCGTTACTTTCCCATTTAGCACTTTCTGTTCTAGGCACACGGTCCCCGGGTAGCTCTAGGGGTTTGCGACTGACTGCTAGCCTAAAGGCTGGTGGTTCGAATGCTCACAGGCATCCTCAGGAGAAAGGCCTGCTGAATTACTCCCCTAAAGACTACAGCCAAGAAAGCCCCGTGGAACAGTTATACACTGTAACACATGGGCCACCATCAGTTGGAATCTGCTCATTGGCAATGGGGTGATGTGCCAGGTGCTATACCAGGAGCTTCACATCGGAAAGCCATACCCACTGCTGCCTAGCCTTTTCTGAGTCATAGAAACATGCTAGGGTAGCCTAGGGTGACTGAGGCGGGAACTGACTCCTGGGGCACAGGGCCTCATCTTTTCCCAGTGAAGAAGGTGGCGGGTCAAACTACTGACCATTTGGGTAGCAGCCTACTGTATGTACCACCAGGGCTCCTTTTGCTAAGGGCTTGACTTAAGGAGACCTGGTAGCAGTGTGGGCAAGGGGTTGGGCTGTTCACTCCTGGGTCAGTTTGTTCAAACCCACCTACTGCTCCAAGGGAGAAAGGTAAGGCTGTCTGCTCTCCTAAATAAAGATTTATGGTTTTATGTGAATAATCATGCCATCAAGCATAGTTCATTGGAAAATAGATACAGGCAGACATAGGTTAAAATTTAATACCTTATCACTTAACCTTTTGGACCCATTTTTAAGTTGTTCTAGTTTTTAATATTTTCTTCTTTTAAAAATTTTATTATTATTTTAATTAATATTATTTTCTTCTTTTAAATTGGGGTTTTTCTTTATTTTATTTGTTTTCCTGTACTTAAAACCCGAGATAAGTGAATCTATAAAGACAGTAGCTGGATGAATGGTTTCTTGCGGGTGGCACTGGGGGCGGAATTTGGAAGGGGATAGGAAGTTAATAAAAATGAGAACAAGGAGAAAGAAAATGTTCTAGAGCTGCTTGTGGTAATGGCTCGGCAACGCCTCTTGCTATGATTGAGCTATTGATATGTGGATTATGTGCCAATAAAACTGCTTAAAAGGAGAGCAAGGATTTCTAGTCTTAGAAATGTTACGTAGGGTTGTTATATGTAGTGCTTTGGGCTGCCAACCACGAGATCAGTAGTGAGAAACCACCAGCCTACTCCTCTAGAGAAAGACGAGGCTTTCCATTCCCATAAAGAGCCACGGACTTACGCCCTCCAGGGGAAGATCTACCTTGTGCCAGAAGGCTGCCATGAGTCGGAATTGAATTGATGGCAGGAGGGCGGATTACTTACTTTATACCCATGCCCTGCAAAGCAGGTTTTCTGATTTCTGTTTTTAAAATGATGACTCTTAGAAATATTACAGTTGGCAAACTAGTAAGTGATCGAGCTGGGATATAATCCCATGCATTTTTACATATTTTCCTTATCACCTCCTGGTTTGGTATGCTACTCTTTGGAGGCTTAGGGTTCCTAATTCTTCTTGGCCAGAGGGGAAGATTCTCCCACTTGGAATCTCTGCACACCTCCAGGGCAGTGGCCTTTAAATCTAAGCTCACGCTCGAATCAACCTGAGGACTGGTGCAAGCCTGGGAGCACCAGTTCTGGGCTGGGCCTGAGCATTTCTGCTTCTAATAAGCTTCCAGGTGCAGCTGCTGCTCCTGCAGTGGTGCTGGTTCCGTGTCCACCTTTGAGAGCCACTACCCCCCTCAATTAGGGGGTAGGAAAGCTATTTCCCTTTCCCAGTGCCCACCCTTCACCCCTCCAGCTTGTGTCTTGTTTCCTGGACGTCATCTCCCAGGGAGAGCAGAATGCATGATTGGCGTCTGTTTCAGGGCTCAGAGCCCTAGTGGCGCAGTGGGTGATGCACTGGGCTGCCCCCTGGAAGGTCAGCGGTTTGAAACCACCAGCTGCTCGGAGGGAAAGAGATGAGGCCTCTACTCCTGGAGAGAGTTACCATCTCAGGAATCCACAGGGGTAGTTCTACCCTGTCCTACAAGTCACCAGACATGACTCGGTGGCAGTGAGTTGCAATGTTTCAGTGATCACAAGATCCCCCAGGTGACTCTGTGAGATCCTCAAGTCTGGGGATCTTATTAAAAGGTAGATTTGGATTTGCTCTATCTGATATGGTAGTGCAGATGTTCAGCGGGGAGTTGAAATGAGTCTAAGCCCTGGTTAA
This sequence comes from Tenrec ecaudatus, assembly GCF_050624435.1. NCBI lineage: Eukaryota > Metazoa > Chordata > Mammalia > Afrosoricida > Tenrecidae > Tenrec > Tenrec ecaudatus. The sequence continues at coordinate 191,157,065 of NC_134530.1, read as the reverse complement.
AAGCGAGAAAAGCCACAAATAAAGGCTAGGTAAGTGAAAGTATATTTATTTATAGCCATTTCCCAGGCACCAGTAATCCAGCTCAGAGAACACAAAGGCCCTGGCTCAGCCGTGAAACTAGATGACCCATCTGAAATGTATGAGATTTGCAACAATGAGATCAACTATTTGCCTCTCCCCAGAATTCTTTACTTATGTGTATTGCCAATTTTCCAGAAAGGGCCAATTTTGCATTCCCATCCTGGGAAGGCATGCATGCTTGGGTGAACCACTGGGGGACCTATCTGCATAGAAACCCAATAGACATCCTGAGAGTGCTGCTGTATGGAGCGTGGAGCCTCGGTGCCCTGGGCTGTGGACTTAGAGCTGGTTATGAATCCTGGCTCTGCCATTTCACAACGGAGCGTCTGTATACATATTACTTAACCGGTCTCGGTCCCATTTTCTTCTCATTCAAGACTGCTAGAAAAGAAAATCACTAACAGATATGGCCTGAGAACAGCCACTTAGAATGGCTGTCACCGGCCTGAACAGGCAGAGCTGGTGTGCACTGCTTGCTGGCTTGTGTCTCCGGCTAGAATGTGGGTCCCATTTGTGGTTTGTTTTTGTGCAGGAGAGGAGGTAGTGGAGGCCCTATGACAGTAGTCTTGCCTGCGAGGTAGGAAGCTCAGGTTCTATTCCTTGCCACTGCCCCTTTTGCACAGCCACCATCTGCCTAACAGTAGAAGTTTGTGCTTTGCTGTGGTGCTGAACAGGTTTCAGACTAAGACAGAGTAGGAAGAAAGAGCTGGTGATCTACTCCCAACAGTCAGTCCATGAAAACCTAATGAGTCAACAGCGGTCCTATCTATGACTGATCAAGGGATACAGGACCAGGCAGTGTTTCATCCTCTTGTGCCTAGAGACCAACTTGACGATAGCTAACAATGATAAGTAAGGAGGTGGTTGGCGTGTGTGGCATTGCATGTGTGCGTGTGTGTGCACATGCACCAACACTCAGAACAGCAGGAAGCTTCCTGAGTGCAGAACACAGCCACATGTCTTTGACTATTTCAGGATCAGGAGGAATACTCGCCCCTTCAAAGTCTTAGACCTTGGCCAATTTGGGCTGCTCTCCTCCCCACCTCTCCATCTGGTAGTGGGTGGGTGTAAAGCCAGAACCAAGAGAGGCACATGTTTCCTGGCTTTTCTTAACTCTGCTGTCTTGGGGGGAGACAAGGCCAGCAGTCCATAACTGCGTGAGGCAGTAGGAAGAGCACACGCCTACACCAGGCTCTGAGGCTCAGCCAGGGGGAGCCTGAAGACCCCTGGGGCCAATGTGCACCCACCAGCTGTTTGGGTTTCCTTTATTTGTGAATCAGGACAACGATAACACCCACCTCATTGGCTTGAGGTAAGGAGGAAATGATTTCATATGCGTGGAACACGTAACATGCAGTAAGTACTCCATCAAGGGTAGCTCTACGGTGTGTACCTAATGGGTGGGAGATCTCTGGGGCTCAGCCTGAGAGCCACTGGGGTGGTGACCTAAGATGATGCCTGGTGACTGAGTGGACTTTGCTCATTAAGCCCTGAGCCAGCTCTTAGGGGAAATACATACCAACTGCAAGGAGAGATGAGCTATTTATTTTGCTAGGAGACTAAGTCAAATGAAAGCTTTCCCATCTGAGTGAGCTCGACTAAGCAGGATGGAGGAGTCTTCTTGTTGGGAGCTTCATAAAGAACATCTTCAGCTTGGGGGAACTGAGTCACTTCAGGGCAGCAACTTGTGGAACCATAGAGAGAACCCAGCTGGCCACTGGAGTTGTGATTGGGTTAGTGTGTGTGGCACTTACATAATCTCCTGTCAACTTGACTGAAGGGGAGGAGTTTAGCCTGTCAATCAGGTCATAGCCAATGATGGCTATGTGGGGGCATGGCCTTCTCCTGAGGACTCTGGAAGCTCCTGTCTTCCTCCCTGGAGGTGGGACACACACACTCTCTGCTTCACATTTCTTTTGACAAACCACATGAAGCTACGCTGATGGCAGCCAGAGCCCTGGAGCTGGAGGAGCCACATGGAGACCCACACCAGCACTGAGATGCTTCCACAAGACTTTCCCCCCCACTACCCTGCTATCTACCTACCTTTGGAATCATTGCATGTGTTGTGTGAGGCTATAGAAGAATATATGGATTTGTATTGGATATATGGGCTAATATCAATCCTATGGACTTGATCTGGACTGGGCCAGGATGTTTTCTTAATATACATTTGCTCTTGGATATAAAACTCTTGCTTACATACAAATGAGTGTCTCTGGATTTGTTTCTCTAGTCAACCCAGACTAACAAACACAGTGTGTGTGAGGGAGGATGAGGGGAGGGTGATCCTGGAGAAGATGTAGGCCCAACATCCTCCCCAGGGTCAGATGTCTTGTCTGGCAGCTCTTACCATGGGGCAGGCACAAGAGAATAAACGGGAAGGACCTTTTTGATTTCAGCTCTAGGAAAATGAGTGATTCAGGCTCCTGTAGCCCCTGCACGACTGCAGGATTGAGCAGAGTCACGGGGCAGGTGAAGGAAGACACGTAGCCAGAATCTTCTGTTACTCTTGTCCCCTTTTAGACAGCCAATGCCTGGAAACCCCCATTGGGCAAGTCTACATCTGTGGGCGCTATAGTTTATACCTTGACACTTTCATTGTTCACCAACATACTACTCTCCCTCCTGAAGCAATTGTCTCTTGGACAATGTGATGTTGCTCTTTTGAGTATGCTCTTATTGCGAATACCCTTGTTAAAAGTCACTTTCCTCCCCCTATAGCTTAGCTTTTGGCCCCAACTCTGTCTCACCCTAGGGGAACACATCCACAGCCAACAGCTGAACTGCTTCTGTGAATGAGGAGCCCTAAGTGTGTGTCTATCTCCACCAGGGACTGTTTCTTACATTTTCAAATACCTTCTGGAGACCTCTTCTCGGCCATTTGCATGGATTATTGCACAGAGCCCCTTACTTGGGTCTCTAGCTTCAGGCCTCCAATCTACACGCCTCCTTGCTGGTCAGCCTTCTTTTCTTCATTGCCCATTACAGTATATTCCTGGGAAACTTCAATAATGCAGCAAGAGTCTTGAGATAAGTTCTTATTTAGTTAGTTAAGTCATTTTCTTAGGGGCTCTCACATCTCTTATCACAGTCCTTCCATCCATCCACTGTGTCAAGCACATTTGTACATATGCTGCCATCATCATTTTCAAAACATTTTCTTTCTACTTGAGCCCTTGGTACCAGCTCATTTTCCCCTTCACCCACCCTCCCTCCTTCATGAACCCTTGATAATTTATAAAAAATTTTCCCATGTCTTACACTGACTGCTGTCTCCCTTCACCCACTTTTCTGTTGTGCACCCTCTTGGGAAGGGGCTATATGTCAATCATTGTGATCAGTTTCCTCTTTCTCCCTCCACCTTCCCTTCCCCTCCTGGTATTGCTACTCTCATTCTTGGTCCCGGGAGGTTTGTCTGTCCTGGATTCCCTGTGTTGCAAGCTCTTATCTGTACCAGTGTACATGCTCAAGTCTAGCTCAATTTGTAAGGTAGAATTGGGGCCATGATTTTATTGGGAGGGGGCGGAAAGGAAGCCTTAAAGAACTAGAGGAAAGTTGTATGCTTTGTCAACGCTATACTGAACCCTGACTGTCTTGTCTCTTCCTTGTGACTCTTCTGTAAGGGGATGTCCAATTGTCTAAATATGGGCTTTAGGTCTCTACTCTGCCACCCCCCTCATTCACATCAATATGCTTTTTTTGGAGGGGGGGGGTCTTTGATGCCTGATCCCTGATCCCATCAACACTTCATGATTACACAGTCTGGTGTGCTTCTTCAATATGGACTTTGTTGCTTCTCAGCTACATGGCTGCTTGTTTATTTTCAAACTTTAAGACCCCAGATATTAATCTTTTGATAGCCAGGCACCAACAGCTTTCTTCACCACATTTACTTATGCACCCATTTTATCTTTAGTGATCGTGTCAGGGCAAGTGAGCATCACAGAATGCTGGGTTATAAGAACAAAGTGTTCTTGCATTGAGGGAGTACTTGAGTAGAGGCTGAATGCCTGTCTGCTATGTTAACATATAAATATATGTATATAGATCTATTTCCCTATTGTTATATATAAATATATTTACATATGGATATGCCTGCATTTAGAACTCTATAAATGTCCATTGCCTACTAGTTCTTTCCTCTATTTCCTTTTATTTACCTCTTGTCCCACTATCATATTCGGCCTTCATACAGGTTTCAGTAATTCCTCTCAGCTTGCCCTTGATCAAGCCCCATCAGGCATCCTATGCTTTCCTTATCAGTGATTTTAGATCACTTGTTGTTCCCTTGTCCCTGGGTTTGTTGGTACTCCCCTTCCTTTCCCAAGCCTCTCCATCTCCCGTGTTCCCTGGAACCATGGATCCCTTTGTTTTCTCCTCTGGATTGTTTATACCCCCTATCTTATCTAGATAGACATGCAGAAACAACAAGAAACACAAAAACAAGACAAAGCAAAGCAAAACAATAAAAGAAAAGAAAAACAACAAACAACCACAAAGAAAAGCCTATAAATAGTTGCAGGTCTTTTTGTTGACTTTTAGGAGTGTTTTCCGGTCAAATCTGATGGGGTGCCATGCCCTGGCCCCAAAGTCTATTTTTGGTATTCCCCGGGGACTTCATTGCTTTGCTCCCCTTGCTGCTCTGCTGCACCCCTTCAATGTTTTGTCCTGGTGTGGTGGGGTCATATCAGGCACAATTTCCACACTGTGTCTCCACTGTTGCCCTCCATAGTGCTGTGGGTCAGTGACAGACGTCATGTCTCGTGATGGGGCCGGACCTAAGATCCTCTCTGTGCATGGCTGCTCTGAGCAGGAATATTGTCCGCAGAGAATGGTGGGCCAGGGTGTGTTCCACTCTCTCTCCTTCCCTCTTTGTTTGCTACTGTGTGCTCTGATCACAGCGTCCCTCTCCCTGAGCTGTAGCTAAGTGCTTGTATCTCAACTCAGCAACCCACTGCCATCAAGTCGATACCGAGTCATGGTAACACTAGAGGACATAGTATAACTGTCCCCGTGGGTTTCTGAGACTAGCTCTTCACAGGAGCAGCAAACCTCATTTTTTTCCTGCAGAGCCCTGGCAGGTTTGAATCTTGTGGTTAACAGCTCCAGGGCTCCATTGGTGAAGAGCTTAGCATACTAGCCCCATGTCTGTTCCCTCTCCACTGCTGGCCAAGGAACCTGTTTTAATTCCTCAAGCATCTTAGAAGCTCCCATCTCTCTGTACATACTGCTGCCTTTTCCTGGAATGCTCTCCCTCTTCTGTCTGCTGGTGCCTTTCACTTGCCTTTCAGGACTTGGCTTTATAAACACCTCCTTTGTGACTTGGTCTCTCACACTCAACCTGTGCAGCTGTCTAGTTCCGTGAGCTTCGAAAGCTCAGTGCAGTTTCACGCTCTGCTATGGCCATCCGGCAATTCTTTATTCAATTTTAGCAGGATGCCCTGCACTTCTACATTGCATCGGGCCCCCTACACTGTGCTCAGTCTTGCAACACATCTATAGTGCAATTATGACACATTTTAGATTGGCTTGCAATTGCTATTTACCTGTGTGTCTGTCTCCCTGGCCTGTGAACTCCCTGAGGGTAAAGACCATGTCCCATTAATCACTATCCCCGGCACCCAGGGCCATGCATGGCACACCACTGGGGCTCAGAGCACCTGTGCTAAGAGGCTCAGTGCATGTCTAGGAGTCTTTGTTTAGGAAGTGACTTTCTTGGCTGGTGAGAGCTCTCTTTTCCCTTTAAGGAACTCGTGGCACTAGCAGCTATGGTGAATGGTTCAAACCCACTGGTCCCTCTGCAGGAGAAAGAGGAGGCTGTCTATTCCTGTAAAAGTTTACAGTCTCAAAAGCCCTCTATAGGACCACTATGAGTTGGAATTGACTCAATAATGGAGTTTTTTAATCGTGAAAAGAGCTCTGGTCCAGACACCAGAAACAATTAATTTTTGTATGTATGTATATATATTCACTAGAAACAATGCATACGTATATATGTGTGTGTGTATTTTAAAGAACCCAGGGTTATCAGGTCAGCTAACTTCATTGACTTCTCAGGGCCTTCATCTCAGCTTCCTTATCGTAAAGAGACTGACCACTCAGCCTGTGACAGCTCAACCATGGGCTCTAGCTCTCCATGCCCAGGCAGCTCTATCAGCTATCTCAGGGCTGGTCTCTCACCCAGGACATCCTTAAGTATCCAATGCTTTGTCCCTTTTTTTTTTTACCATCTCTCTGAATTCAGCTGAATTTTTTCTTTTATCCCCATCCCCCCTCACCCCCCACCCAAAAAAGCAAGGCCAGACTTTTCACTCAGCAAAAGCAATATTTGTTGACATTTGAAAAAAAAAAAACATACAAAAAGAGTCAAAGATCTTTCAAATCTTGATGTTTGAATATTTAATAACTGAATGCTAGAGATGTTGACAGCTCCTGTGTCAGGCTTCATTTTGATCCCAGACCCATGATTCCCTCCCTCAACAGAAAGCAGCTCACTTCAAGGGTTCTTGTGCAGAATGCATTTGCTGCTCAACTTTACCCCTGCCTCAGTTCCCCTTGCCCTGCACGCTGCCCTTGTGCTTCTGCTGCGATCTGCAGTGGTTCTCAGACTGGTCTTTGCTCAGAGGGGTCTTCGGGGCCCAGGAGGGGCTGTGGGGATGAGTTAGTAAGGGGATCAAGGAGGAGAGCAGATGCACAGGGCTCTGGGACCCCTCTCTGGCACCCGCCACTTTCATTGGTGCCCCACATTGGGGTTCTGTGTGAGATTTCTCTGGGAAGTCAGGGTGAAACGTGGTTAGTGCATGAAAGCCTTTGTCTTCTCCTGACCTGGTTCTGGGGCTCAGTCTGAGTGGGGGACTCAGCCATGTTAGCTTCAGTTTCTCCACCGTTAATATGAAGATTGTGATACTGATTTTGCTTCAATGAGGTATCAGCCTCATGGTTGTGCCCAACCATAATACTCTGCCAGTTAACGAGTGGCTTTTACATCATTTATTCATTTGTGTATTAGTTATGAGTCAGAATGAACTGCGGTGAGTCCATATACATAAGAAGTTACATATATGTATACATGTTACCATACATGCACCAAAGGAAGCCTAGTGGCGCAGAGGTTAGATGCTTATCTGGTAAGCAAAGGCTTGGTAGTTTGAACCCGTCAGCAATTCTATGGGAGGACGAGGGGACAGTCTGCTAAAGTAAAGACTCACACCCTTGGAAATCCCGTGGGACGGCTCTGCTCTGTCCCATAGGGTCACCATGTGTTGGAAGCGACTTGACAGCAGTGGTTAGTGAGCGCAGCCTTGTTAGAGTCTGTCGGGATAGAAAGGAATTTGCATTCTTCTTGTCTTGTGTGCCATTGAGTCAATTCCCTGAACTGCCACAACCTCTACAGGGCAGATTGCCTGGTCTTCCTCCCATGGGGCCTCTGATGGGCTGTGAATGGCTGAGTGCCTAACCAGGGTCCTTTTTGCATGCTTTCATCCTCTTTCCTCACTCCCCAAACAAGACAACCTGGGCGGGGCGCAGCGGGGAGAGGAGAAACTGACCACCATGCCTTCACCACACAGGGAGGGGTGGGGTGGGGGTGTTTGGTAGAGCAATTAATTTGAAACTATAATCACAGGAGAAAATGTGCCTCTTTAAAAAAAATCATTTTATTGGTGGCTCATACAACTCTTATCACAATCCATACATATATTGTGTAAAGCACATCTGAACATTCAGTGCCCTCATCATTCTTAAAACATTTGCTCTCTAGTAAGCCCCTGGCATCAGTTCCTCATTTTCCTCCTCCCTCCCCGCTCCCCCTCCCTCATGAACCCTTAATAATTTATAAATCATTATTTTGTCATATCTTAAACAAAATGTGCCTCTTATAAACCTGGTGATGGTTTTTGGCAGGACATTAATCTTTGTAGCTTGAGACGTGTCTGATGTATTCAGATTTAGGGGAAAAGAGCAAATTACTGGCTGGAATGTCAGGTCCTCCCAATTCTGGCTCCTCCAGATCTAGCCTTCAGGCTCCCCAGGACACACGCCTGGCTTAGAAACTGGGGGTGGAGTAGAGCCTTCTTTAACTCAAGGTGGACTCACCCATAGCAGAGGGTGAGCACGTTATGAGCTGCGCTGGGCATTGGGGCCCCACCTGGTTGCTGGAGGAGGTAGAGGAAGGGATTGGTTCTGATAGTGTATGGGTGGCCAGTAGGGAGGGAGAAGGAACTTCAGGAAGGGGTTAAAGGAGGAAAGTGAAGGAAAAGCAGTTCAGGGGGAGAGGGTTTATGCCCAGGGAAGATGCTTCTATGTCCCAGGAAGATTCCTGAATGACAAGGAGGAAAATGAAGGGTAAGCATTAGGGAGATGCAAACTCAGAGAAGTGGCGAGCTCTTGAGCATGGGGGCGGGGGTGCAGGGCACCTCCTAGAGCCAGGCCAGGTGGAGCTGAACATTGAAGGACAGGGGGCACAGCTGAGTGCATTTCCTGTGAGACCAGCATGGTGTCTACCATTGATTTTACCTCCTAGCTTTGTTTGCAGCTTGCTCCCCCAGGTCTCACTGCCACCAACAGGGCTGCCAAGCCCACACATTTCTCAGGGCCGGGCTGGGCCCCGGTGCCCTCTGCTCACCAACAACACAGGAGTGTTTGCTCAAAACTGGGGCTGGCCCTTTCTGGGGTTTAGAGGAAACACAAACAGGCCTTGGAAAAACCTGTCTTCGAAATGCAAGCCACAGAAGGCATATTTCACATTTCCAATTATAACACAATCTGGTCGGAGGGGAAGTGGGAGCCTGTTGACTTTAACGGCCCAGCTGTTCCTGTCTTCCGGACAGCAGTCAAAGGAGCTTCCGAGCAGAGGGCCAAACAGGCGGAGGCTCTAATGGGACCCCTCCAGGAGGCTGTGGAGGAGCGATATGTCATGGCAACGGGGCTCCAGGGGACCCTGTGTCCCTGTCCCGAGGAGTGCAGATGGGAGCCACCAGGCCCACTGTGGGGAGGGCCCTTTCTTAAATGTCACTTTTCCTTGAGAGGAGTTAACCCGTATTTCTTAAGGTGCCTGCAGGCCTATGAGTCAGAATCACTGGGCGAAAACGGGCTTTGGTTTACATTACAGGAGGCCAGTTAATTGGGTTTCCCACCGCCTTCCCTCCCTTAGCCCTGCTCTTGCTGGTCATTGCAAACTTTGCTCACTCCGATGTTCTCAGTCACGTGGTCCTTCTCTTCTGGTCCTCTGGTGCTCTGTGGGGCTCACCCTGTCCACTGGGAAGTGACCGGAATAAACCAAACTCCCTGCCATTGAATCAATGCCAACCCTAGAGAACCCTATAGAACAGGGGAGAGCTGCCCCTGCGGATTTTCGAGACTATAATCCTTTATGGGAGTGGAAAGCCCCACCTTGCTTTGGCAAGTGACATATGCCTCTAAGAGCAGCGGTTTGTAAGCTAAGGCTACCCCTAAACCTGCTTTAGGAGTTTCATTTTCTAACTAGACTTAGAACTTTTATTGTATATATATATATATATATCTGTATCTATATATCTATCACATAATCTTCATCACATAATACTTGCCAAGTCAACATACTTTCCATATATAATTCAGTGTCACTGGTCATTCAACACGTGGGCAACCATCACCAGTCACCTTTGCCTGTTTCCCCATTACCATTAACCAACACTCAATGCTTCTAAGCAATGGCTCCCCCTTTTCCCACGCTCCTTCCAGGGTATCCCCTCATGAACCATAGTCTTTATAAACCACCAGTTGCCATAGAATAGAAGAGCCTGCTCCAGAGACTTCATATGAGTGGGATCCTCCAGTATTTATCCTCAGCATAATATGTTCAGGGTTCATCCGTGCTGTAGCATGTGCCAGGACACGGCTTCTCTTTATTTCTGAGTAGTAGTCCACTAAACATATAGGGAGATCTAATTGTCATATTGTGTTTCTAATGAACCTTACCTGCCTTTCCCACTAAAAATTACAGCATTGTTTGGGGGCGGGGGGTAATGTGTTCTATTCACGTGAGGCAAGCTGATATAGCTGCTTTGCCTTCCTGGTCAGACAATCTCATCTGTCCTGTCCTCTCTCACCAATGCTCATGTTGGATGTTTTACTCTCAGACAGGGGACCTGGCTTTCTCCTCCCAGAAATGTGAGAATTTTGTGAATGAAAACTTTCATCTTCAAAGTTGTCAACTTTTAAAGTATCTCATGCACGTCAATTGTGCATTCCATGCCTCTGCAAAACCATGGAAATGTGTTAGGAATTCTGAGAGATACTTCAGCATCTAAGTTCTATTTTCCAAGATAGCCTTTTATAATTGGAAATGGCTAGACAAGTCTGTCAGATGGCACGACCTTCTGAAAGTATCACCACAGCCCGCCACTGCGTAACTACGCCTGTCAGGCTGGAGGACCGTTTGTGCCTCACTGAAGCGACGTGCCTCTCTCTGCTGTCAGCTCCACATTGGCCCAGCAGGCTTCGTTCCCCTGTACTCCAACGGCTTTGGATGATGACGTCCTCCGAGATGTAGCTTTGCCTTAATTGAAGGTAGTCAAAGAATGAATGACAAGCTCCGAAGAAGATTCCCAAAGAGGAAATTAAAAATGTTTTAATTTCTAGCAACTTCCTCCTAGCAAGAGTATGGCCAGCAGTCCATGTCGAAGAAGCTGTGTTTGGGGGTCAAGGAGGTGCAAGCACTGTCTTCCTCCAGCACCCCACCACTGCCACGCCTGTGCCCTCACTCAGTGCTCAGGGGCCAGAGAACCAGCTCATCTGCTGGAAAGTTAGCAAGAAGGGCTGGACTTGGGGTTTCACTTCTTTAGGGTGTCCTTTCAGATGTGCCAGCCTACAGTTCTCCTGTCCCTAAAGTCAGGGGCCTGCCCTGTGGGGAGGGCTGAGTGGATGGGTCAAATTACCTTGGAGATGAAGTAGGTCACATCTGTAAAGCCACGTTGTCCACACTATTGGTTATATTTTGGATTTTTATTTGCATGACTGCAGTGCATTTATCTCATTTGGCTGTAATCTCCAGGGGGAGGAAGAAAGGGGTTATTTATTAACCTCCCAAACTCCATCAGCTCAGTGCATTTGGATGTATAAATTTCTGTTGCCTTTATTATGAGACCAGCTTTAATGCTTTATAGTTATACCTGACAGATTAAAAAGGAAGGAGCCTCCAGAGAGGAAGTCTTCCTTAGCTATATCCCCTTACTTAATTAACTTTCCAAATTCCTCCAGAAAATAGGAAGAAATTGAAAAAATTGGAAAATACTCATTTCTTGCTTGTTGACTAGGACTGTAAGCGGCCCTCCTTCCCCTTGCAAATGGGGGTGATTTTCTCATGGGGGGGATATTTTTAGAATTGATGAAAACAAATTACCTTTTGCTGTGGTTTTCATTCCCCACTAGATGATAAACTCCTAAAAGACAGGGCCAGGTCGCTCATTATAATCACACTTTCTTTTGCTGCTGGGGTATGGCACCCGCTTTGCCTCCTTGCTGGGCACAGATGTGGTTGTCAGGAACAATGAATTGCATGAGCCCCCAATAAAATGATTTTTAAAAAATAGGGATATTCTGGAAAATAGCAGAGACCAAGGGATTCCACTGCTGTGAACCAGGGTCTCAGCTGGACTCTGAGAAGAAGTCAGTTTTTTCACTGGCCTCGGTGTTTCCTGGGCTTACAAGACTACGAGAGAAGGACCCGTCTCTGTTGGAATGCAGACCTTCTGGTGGGGGTGTTGGTGGTGGTGGTGTGGGCAGATCCCCATACACATGACGGCCCATTAAGACCTGCAGGTTCTGATTTTTAGCCCCCCAGCACTAAAGTTGGGTCTCTAACCACTTAGCAGGCCCTCAGTGGAAAACTTCCACTAGCTGTCTCCCAGTTGTTGAGGCTTTTCCTGGATTTGCCCTGGTGCCAACAGGCTCCAATAACTACTTTGGAAATATAGACACATTGGAGGTAACATAAGGGGAGGCCGGGGTGGTCAAGCCATCATCTTTCTAGAAAACTCTTGACTCCTAATCCAACCACATAACAGGTCCTTGCCCTCTCCAAGAAGCAAATGTTACCAGGGTGTCCAGTGATCGCCTAGGGACCCTCAGGCCACGCGGTAGCTGGCTTCACTTCAGTGGGCTGCAGGGTCGGGACACTGGTGTGCAATACAATCTCACCCTCCCTAACCGGGGCCTGATGATTTGTGCAGGCTCCTCCTTCCCTGGGCGGCCTTGGAAATTGCTTCTGACCCACTGTTGCCCTTCCCTGCCCAGCTCTGGACATCTGAATTCCTTGTCATTGGTCCCTGAGTGTGACTTTGAACCTCAGCTTTCACCATGACTTTGTTTGGGGTGATGTCCTTCCAGAGCTTGTCTCTACAGGAGTCCCCACTCTAGCTGGCCGTTGACAGAACCCAATCTCCATTCTGAGCCCTCGAGTGGACGCCTCTCTGGGCCTGCATTGCCATCTCTGGCTGCAGGAATTCAGACGTATGCTCTGGTGTTAAATGTGACCGAAGCTGGGCAGCCCTGGAGGCCAGTGGCCCCATCCTACAGCCACATGTGCTGCATGGGTTTGGCAATAATGGTTTTTGGATCCCCTCTCCCCCCAAGTGTCTCTAGTATGTCTGCAGCTTCCTGAAGTTCACACACATTTCTCTGAGGTAATTTTAGCTTTAGTTTATTGAAAACAGAATAATAAGCCCCAATGCAGGATGTGCAGGCAAAGAAGTGGAATTGCCAAAGAAACTGGAGAAGACTATGATTCCTGCCTGTCCCACAGTCCTTGTAGCCGTACCTGTGAAGACTGCGTCAAAAGAGGCTTACAAAGGGAGAGGGGTTGTAACAGGAGAGAAGCCTCACCTATTGATGTTTTATTTTCTCCCTCCTCAAAAACTTATACCAGTCTCATTATTTTGGGTGTTTCATTTCTGAATCTAGGACACAGAAGGGAATCCAGAGTTTTCTCGTGCGAGGAAAAGTAGAAGGGATTTGATTTAAAGCCCTCATTTTGCACCTGTGGTAAATGAGGACTAAATTAGCAACGTGATTCACCCAAGGTTACACAGCCCCTTGGTGGCAGGTGCAGTACTCAATGCCAGTCTCCTGAAGACCACGAGTACCCTTTTCACTTAGCCCTGAATGTGAGAGAGGGGAACGGGCACTGCAGAAGCGGCAGGGCTGAGGGCACAATGTTCATGCTCTCGGGGTCACATTGTGGAGGCCAAGCCGGAGCTGAGAGAGAAGGGGGTATGCTGGGAATATCTCCGAGCATGGTGGGAAGCTTTTCCATGTCAGGCATGTAGGTCAGCTCATTGAGAGAGAAAAAAAATGCAGAATTCAAACTTAGGCGCTCACTCGATTTCTCTAAATTTCTGCGATATAAGGTGTGTAAGTCATGTATTTAAAATAGTATCTAAAAACCTCACCAAAGCAGTTATGAAATATTTTGTTTTATTGGCAATGGGACAAAAAATAATTGGGCATTAAATCAAGGAAATGGGGAAAAGGGAGGTGCAAATCAAGGCAAACGGTGGAAAATTAGGTCTTAGTGGAGAGAAATGTGTACAGATGAACTGCCTGATGCTCCATGGAGAGAGAAATGGCCCTGCAAATCTTCCCTGTAACCCTTTGAACTCAAGGGCCGAGTTAGGCTGTGCAGCTGTCAGTGTCTGGGTGGGCCAGCCACTCGTGGGGTGGGGGGCTGGGGAGCTTGGTCAGAGATCAGCTGTGAGCATTTAGACTTGACTCTGTGGCAAAGCGTGGTCGGAGGTCCATGCTGTGACCACGTTCTTCGCACACTCAAGGCAACCCCATTTCTCTTGTCTCCACATGTGTGGGGGCCCACTTCAACCCGACAGCAGCTTAGGCCAAGGGAGGAGCGGACACAGAGCCCTTGGGTGGGGGGCACTAGGGCCCTGCCGGCCGGCCACCCGGCTTCATTAAATCACTCCGAAAACACGTCTTATTATCTGTCTTCCATATACATGATTTCTATAAATTACAAATTAAAAAATAAATAATAAACACCTTTTTAATTGCATTTCCTCTTGTCAATGAAAATGAACTTGCAAAGCTGCTTAACGCAAAAGAGCTACACAGACATCAACTCTTCGTTAGATGTGGTACAAGCCGTTACACTGATTTTTACCATAGCTGGGAGGATTAATCACAGATAATCATGACAAAAAGTTCACAGCTACCTAAATAATATAAAAATAGCACGAGGCCCAAAGTGGAAAGACTGAGCGAGGGGAAAATCACTTAAAGATGGAGAGAACTCGGAGTTCGTGCCCAGGGAGTAGAGAGGACATCACCTGTCCTGTGCGGCAGAGACAGATCCGGTCGAGCAGCACTGTGTGACCAGGAGTGCTGTCGAGTGGCTCACCTGGAGAGGTAGATCGCTCGTTCCTTGCTAGTGCTTGATGATCTTTATTATTTGGTGGAGAGCAGTCATTGAAGTCCTCTTACCCAAACATGAATCTGCTCATAAATCAGGAGAAAGAGATAGAGAGAGAGATAGAGAGAGAGAGAGAGATAGAGAGAGAGAGAGAGAGAGAGAGAGAGAGAGAGAGAGAGAGAGAGAGAGAGAGAGAGAGAACAGCTCATGGGTGTGGGGTGGGGTGCAGGGAGAAATGACTTGAAGATCTAACCAAGAGTTGAGACTCAAAAGAAGTAAGGATTTTTTTTTAGGGAAGGCCAGCATTGGTGGTCAAGGCAAGGAGTCCTTGAGTGGAGCAAATGGCTAACGCGTTCAGCTGGTAATGGCAACGTTGGTGGAGGTTTGAATCACCCAGAGGCAACTTGGAAGAAAGTGCTGGGGTGGGGGGTGGGGGTCTGCTGCTGAAAAGCCGATCAGTGAAGCCCTGTGGAGGTGCTTATTTCCCACCATGCCTTCCTACGTTTTAGGGGAGTATAAGGCCCCTTTAAATCAAGACAGGTACTTGCTCTGGGACGAGGACCTGGGTGCTAGGTTGGCACTGGATGTACAGAAGGC
The DNA here is from genome assembly GCF_050624435.1 of Tenrec ecaudatus. Taxonomy (NCBI): domain Eukaryota; kingdom Metazoa; phylum Chordata; class Mammalia; order Afrosoricida; family Tenrecidae; genus Tenrec; species Tenrec ecaudatus. The sequence goes on along the minus strand of NC_134530.1, from coordinate 191,141,986 downwards.
AGAGGTTGACATAATTGTGCCATCTTAGAAGTTGGTGCTTCGTGACAGAACTGACAGGTTGAAAATGCCGGGCGTTCATTGGCAGATTGCTCTATCGGTCTTTGAGGTGGCCCTTCAGGTTTCCCTGCAGGGAGGAAAGTGAAATGGAGCCCAGGTGAGCTCTCAGCAGGCCGGAAATGTGCCTCTCCCGCACGCGTTCATGACTGCTGTGCTTCTGCTCAGAGTGCACACACTCAGCATCGGTGGGCACAAGGCTGCTGAGTCTGCAGCAGTCATCAGGCCTCAAAGTTCAGAATTTTAAAGGTGGCAGCCTCCCCCCTGCATCCTGCTCCCACACACCTGTCTGCTTGCAGGTTTGTGAAGCGCCTTCCTAAGATTGCCCTCCCCCACCTGGATAAACAGCTTCCCTTGCAGCCACTGTGGGATTTACGGCTGGGCTCAGCTCTAGGGCAACTCCAGGAGCTCTCTGTGATCCCCGAGGGCCCCGAGAAGCCGGGACAGGGCACCTCTAGCTGTTCTGGGGGATGCTTCTCTTTATAACCTTCAGATGGGTCTTTCTTCCTCCTTCAACTTCCCTGGGTGGCTTTGCTTGGGAATTGTGTGGCTGTCAGTCCTGAAGATGGCAAGCCTCACGCAGCGTCTGCGGGCTAATGAACAGCTGCGGGAAGATAATGAATACTCTCCCACCTTCCTCACAGCCTTTGCCACCTCGCAGACACAGCCGGCAACAGCTGTGCTTCCCAGCAGCCGAGCTGCAAAACACCCTTCCCCGCTCTTCACAAAACAACCCTCAGACGGGCCGGCACCCACATTAAGGGCAAAAGCTTACAAAATGCTACAAAAGACGAGCTGCTCATTCCCAAGTCACAGATGTTGAATTGTCCCGTGATTAGGGACCAAGTCAGTTTGGTTAGGACATACCTAGTCCTGGGGGTTAAAACTGGGGAGCTGAGGAGGTCAGTGGGGACAAGAGGCACAGCAAGGGAACCACACCAAGTCCAAGTCCTCTCTTTTGAAAGTCCACATTCAAATTGACAGCCACCGAAAGGAAGGGCAGGGCCATCTCAGACCTATTTTTTTTTCTCATCCAGGAGCAATACTGAAAATAATAGAACAGGAGAGGATGGCCACCATCGAGAAGAGATGGTGAGGAAGATGACGATAATGAAACAACGGTTGCAACCGTGCACTGCCAGCGAGCTGCCAGGAGCTCAAGGCTGGTTCAGAAGAGAGGATGGAATGAATGGTATCATTGCTGCTGCCAGGTGGATCTTGGCTGAAAGCAGAGAATGCCAGAGAAGTGTTTGCTTCTTGTGTTTCATTTACCATGCAAAGACATTCCACTGTATGTGTCACAACCAACGATGAGAAGAACGGGAATTCCTGTACACTTATACTCCCGTGGAACCTGTACACGGACCAAGAGGCAGTCAGAGGACCACGACATGGGAGTACTGCATATATAGACAGCATCCTGCTACAAGGAGAAAAGATTGAAGCAGTTAAGGATTTCAGTTTACTTGGCTCCAACATCAACAAGAGGCAGTCAAGAAATCAAAGGGCGCATTGTACTGGGCACATGGATTGCACAAGATCTGTTTAAAGTGTTAAAGAGGAAAGATGCCACTTTGGGGACAATGGCACAAGTTGCCCAAGCCATAGTATTTTCAGTTGTTTCTTATGTATGGCCATCAGGAAGACTGGACATGAATCTGCTTTTGAATCACAGTGTTGGGGGAGAATATTAAATATATCGTGGACTGCCAGAAGGACAAGTAAAGCCAGAATGCTCCTTCGCATTGATGACAGTGAAATGTCATCTCCTGTACTTTGGGCAGGGATCAAGAGAAACTGGACCGTGGAAGAGGACATCCTGCTTGGCTAAGCAGAGGGTCGGTGGAAAAGAAGTAGACTGTTGGGGCTAGATCTACACAGCGGCTCCAGTGACGGGCTCAACCATATGACACTCAGGAGGATGGCATAGGCAGGAAGGGTGTTGTTCTGTGGTACAGAAAGTCCCTGTGCCTTAGAACCGACTCCACAGCTCCTAACCATGACCTCTTCTAATGTCTTCCAGGCTGTCTCATTCCAGATATTTCTGGGCATTCCCCGGGGTGTGTCACAGGTGACCAAGACCATTCTCGGCTGTTATCTATCTCAGCCTCCCGATCATCTCTCATCCCGCCCCTCCAACCCTTCAAGGGATTTGAAGGGAGACACTCAGTACGGACTCCACTGTTGGGACACACATGGGAAGTCGCCTTCCCTCCCAGTGCACAGCCTTCTACTACCCTTGCCTGCAAACTCTCCTGACCCTGCTGAGGGAATAATGTGGCGACAGTCTTCTTTCATATATCTGAACTGCAATTTGTCCTCCGGACCCGGGCGTGGCACTGCTGTGCCTGGCGTGTCACACGTAGTCTTGTGAAAGCAGCTCTTTCCTTCTACTTTTGGCCCCTACCTCTCTGAATTGAAGCTGCCTGGAAATCTTATACTGAGGATTTTCCCTAGTCCCGCACTTCTTTGATCTCTTCTGGTGCCTGAACCCCAACGCTTTCTCTTCTTTGGACACATTCTTCTCATGAAATGTGTTCCCCAAGCAGAAAAATATCTGGCATGTGTTGGAGGGTGTCACTGGGCCCACACAGGCCCTTTTTGGTCTTAGCCAAGATCACCCAGCATCAAGCAATTAAACTAATGTAAAGTATCAAATTGCCTTGCCCAGGGAATGTTTAATGGCATTAAGCAGGAAATGATGTGGCATTATGCAAATACAGTCCAAATAAGTTTGAGCTCTGAGCAGGAAGAGACTCTTTCTATCAGACTCTAAAACCACCTTTTCCCAGAGGACTGCTGAGCCTTGCCAGACGACCTGGAGCGACAAGTCCACAGACATGGAGTCGGGCTGAGGGTTTCGTGTTGTAAGGTCCGGCCTTTGGCAGAGCTGAGGAAGACAATACCTTCCTTGAAATTACTGGGAGTCAGTTCTTAACAGCTTATTCTTTGACCAAGCACTTAAGGGAAGACTCTGACTTTATTCCAACCCTGGCTGAACCCTGAGAGCCAGGCCCAGGGGTTCCTGAAGAAAAGTCCTCGGGCAGGCTCAGGGTTGTTCTCTGCTAAGAGCCAGCCACTCTGCGGAGATGAGGCGCAGCAGAAGGACAGCTCTCGATCCTTGAAGAGGTTGTGAATGGTCTTCTAAGGCACAACTATTGATCTCTCCCTGTCCAGAGCAAAAAGAATGACAAAATTCAAAGATACAAAGAAATAACTAGTCCAAAGCACCGATAGACCACGCAAACCTTATCCTCCGTGACCGGAGATCAGGAAACACTAGCTGATGTTGCAGGACCCCTGCTGATCACTCTGAAAGGGACCACATTAGGAGGTGAGACTAATGGCTTTAGACATCCTTTAGGTCTGAAACTGCACAAACCTCTCTGACTCAACGTTCAGCACAACAACAGGCAGGCCAATACACGGAGCCAAAGAGCCTCAGGGCAATGTTCAGGACGCATCAGACTGCTCACTACAAGGTCAGTGGTTCAAACACACCAGTGGCTCTGTGAGGGGAAGACAGCTTTCTGTTCCCGGTATCAGGTCACTACAAGTCATATTCCGTTTGATGACAGAGGGTTAGGTGAGTAGTAACACTATGGCAGCACACATGCCTTAGAAAAAGCAACCATTTGAGACCCAAAGGGCAGCATTGGCCCAGGGGTACAGTTCAAAAGGCAGGAAGGGATAGGAAAGAGGGACCAAGGGAAATGAGGAACACAGGAGAAGTGGGAAGAATGCTGCTACATTGTAGTGATTGCAGTTAATGTCACAAATCAAAATGTAGATGGATCATTGAATGGAAACCAATTTTCTCTGTACATTTTCATCCAAATTTCAACAATAAGTTAAAAAGAAAACTTAATTAAAAAATCATTTTATTGAGGACCCATACAACTCTTATCACAATCCATGCATACAACAGTTGTATAAAGCACATTTGTACATTTGTTACCCTCATCATTCTTAAAACATTTGCTCTCCACATAAGCCCCTGGCATCAGGTCCTCATTTTTTTCCCTATCCCTCCCCAATTCCCCCTCCCTTATGAACCCTTGGTAATTTATTAATTATTATTTTGCCATATCTTACATGGTCCCACATCTCCCTTCACCCACTTTTTTGTTGTCCATCCCCCAGGGAAGAGGTTATATGTAGATCCTTGTAATCTGTTTCCCCTTTCTACCCCATTGTCCCTACACCCTCCCGGTATCGCCACCCTCACCACTGATCCTGAAAGGATCACCTGCCCTGGATTCCCTGTGTTTCCAGTTCCTATCTGTACTAGTGTACATCCTCTGGTCTAGCCAGATTTGTAAGGCAGAATTGGAATGATAGTGGGGGGAGAAGCATTTAGGAACTAGAGGAAAGTTATATGTTTCATGGTTGCTACACTGCACCCTGACTGGTTCGTCTCCTCCCCGAAACTGTTCCATAAGGGGATGTTCAGTTGCCTACAGATGGGCTTTGAGTCCCCACTTCGCACTCCCCCCCTCATTCACTATGATATGATTTGTTGTTCTTTGATGTTTGATACCTCATCTCTTCGACACCTCATGATCACACAGGCTGGTGTGCTTCTTCCATGTGGGCTTTGTTGCTTCTGAGCTAGGTGGCCATTTGTTTACCTTCAAGCCTTTAAGACCCCAGACGCTATATCTTTTGATAGCCGGGCACCATCAGCTTTCTTCACCACATTTGCTTATGCACCAATTTGTCTTCAGCGATCCTATCAGGGAGGTGTGCATACAATGATATGATTTTTTGTTCTTTGATGCCTGATAACTGATCCCTTTGAAAAGAAAACCTTTTTATTAACAGTCACAAATTCCCAAATTACAGAATTCTTTAAATATTTTTATGTAAAGTTACTTGGACAGAGAGAATACTACTGTACTAATAGAATGTGGAGCCTAGGGCCTAGAGTTGGCACAGCCAACTACCAAGGAGGTTGGGGTTCAGTGGCAGAATTACTAACCCCCCCCATGTAATAATTTGGTTCCTGACTAATATAACTTATGTTCAGTCATCACCCGTCTCTGGAGGCTTACATGTTGCTATGCTACTGAGCATCCTTCAGTGGAGCTTCCAGGTGAGACAGACTAGAAATACAGGTCTGAAAATCAGTCGATATAAACACTATGGATCATAATGGTTCCATTCATAACTAATTAGGCGGATGGTGTAGGACCAGGCAGTCTTTCACTCAAGAAGTCACCATGACACAGGGTCCAACTGAACGGAAGTTAACAGCAGAGGTAATGATGGTAATAAGATTTAATTCCGTTTAGATGTACCAAATATCCACCCTTCATTATATCATTAAGCTCCCTTGCCCTCTGGGTTCAATTTGAGCTTCCTTAGCCTGGGTTAAGAGTTCTTTATGACAATGGACCCTAGAGACAATGGAATGAAAGGCAAGTCCTGGCCCTAGGTTTGCTCACAGGGCAGTGGGAAATACAGCCAGCCAGATGCCCCGGGGTGTGATAGCTGTTATGATGTAGGGATGAACTAAATGCGAGATGAGAATATAGAAGTGCTACTGAAACCAGAGTTGGCAGGGGTAAGGAAATGAGATTAAGATAGGCTTCAGAGTGGAAGGAACTTCCAGACTGAGCCTTAAAAGTTTAGTAAATGTTAATTAAGCGAAAGAGATTCTTAGAACAATGAACAACATGTACAAAAGAATATAGGCTTAGAGCCCACCATGTGTTTTAAGATTTTCATTAATATATTTCAAAACTTGAATGTGAATGTACAAGGGGTGAGTTGTGAGACATGAAAAGGAGCCAGATTATGGTGAGCCTGGTGAGTTTGATTTTGGGGGTTATAGGTTCAGGACGTCATGCTATGCAGAACAGAGAGATAAAGAAAAAACAGTTGCTGTTGAGTTGATTCTGACTCATGGTGATATAGTGTGTATCAGAGTATATCTGTGCTCCATAAAATTTACAAAGGGTGATTTTTCAGAAGAGGATCACCAGGCCTTTCTTCCCAGGTACTTGAACTTCCTGCCTTTCGGTTAGTGGCTGCCATGTTTGAACTACCTAGGGACTTCAAGGAAAACATGGTTTATCCAAAACACAATGGTTTTAAACATGACCCTATGCTATTTACTTTTCAGAGTGTTTGTTGCTCCAAGTTTGATAGCGTGTGTCCTTCAAGTTCATTCCAACTCATAGTGGCCCTGTAAGACTGATTAGAGTAGTTGCCTCAGGTTTACTAGGCTGTAACCTTTATGGAGTGAAGTTGGAGGTTGTCAAAACTGAAATGGAATGCATCAAGATTGCTCTCCTAGGTGTTAGTGAGCTGAAATGAACTTTTATTGACCACTTTGAATAAGAAAATCCTATGGTTTACTGCCTGGAATGACAGATTCAAGAGGAATGGCATCCAATTCATCTTCAAAATGACAGTTCAAGATCTGTCTTGAAGCTCGATGCTGTCTGTGATAGCATAATATCTATTCACATAAAGGAAATCGATCAATAAAACTATTATTCAAATTTATTCACCAACCACTAAAGCTAGTGTTGCAGGAATTGGGAAATGCTATCAAAGTCTTCAGTTGGAAAATTGATCAAACCCACAATCAAGATACATTGATAATTATTGACAAATGGAATGCAAAAGTTGGAAACAAAGAGGATCGAACAGTTATTGGGAAATATGATCTTGGTGACAGAAATGGAGTTGAAGATCACATGATAGAATTTTGTAAGACCAACAACTTCCTCACCACAAGTACATTTTTTCAACAGAAAAGGCAGCTATACATGAGGACGTCTCCATATGGAATACACAGAAACAAATTGACTACATCTGTGGGAAAAGATGATGGAGAAGCTCATTATCAGCAGCTAAAATGAGGCTAGGGACTGACTGTGGAAGAGACCACCAATTGCTCATAAAAAAATTCAGATTGAAGCTGAAGAAAATGAAAAAAATCCCAGCGAGTCAAAATATGACCTTGATTCTATCCCACTTGAATTTCTAAAACAACTTAAGAACAGATTTGAGGCATTGAACACTTAGAACAGAAGGCCTGCTGACCAGTGGGGGAATGTCAAGAACATTATACACGAACAAAGGACAGGGCCATTAAAAAGATGCGGGGGGGGGGGGATCAAAGCAGGTGTCAGAAGAGACTCTGAAATGTGCGCTTAATTGTAGAGTAGCTAAAGCCACTGGGAGACATGAGAAACTAAAAAAAGCTGAACAGGGCAAAGGGCAGCTGGAGAAGACAATGTAAATGATTATGATGAAAATATGCAAAGACCTAGAGTTGGAAAACCAAAAGGGGAGAATATGCTCAGGGTATTTTAAACAGAAAGAACTCAAGACAAAAAATTCAAGCCCCGAATTGCAATATTGAAAGATTCTATGGGCAAAATATTGAACGATGCAGGAAGCATCAGAAGAAGAAGGAAAGTGTACACAGAGTCACTGTGCCAAAAAGAAGCAGTCAATACTCAACCATGTCAAGAGGTAGCATATGAGCCAGAACCAGTGGTGCTGAAGGAAGAACCTCAAGCTACACTGAAAGCATTAGCCAAACCCAAGGCTCCAGGCAGGAGTTGATGGAATATCAATCGGAATGTTTCAACAAGCTGATGAAGCCCTGGAAGCACTTACTCGTCTATGCCAGGATTTGGAAGTTAGCTACTTCGCCAATTGACTGGAAAAGATCCATATTTGAGTCCATTCCAAAGAAAGGTGAGCCAACCGAATGTTCAAATTGTAGAACAATACCATTCATATTGCATGCAAGTCAGACTTGGCTGAAGTTCATCCAACAGTGGTTGCAGCAGTGCATTGACAGAGCTGTCTGACGTTTACTAGCGTTATATTGACCATGGGAAGGCATTCAACTGTGTGCTTCGTAATAAACTGTGGATAGTCTTGAGAAGAACGGGAATTCCAGAACAGTTCATTGTGCTCGTTCAGAGCTTGTAGATGGATAAAGAGGCAGCTCTGTGAGCAGAACAAGGGAATACTGCATGGTTTAAAATCAGGAAAGCTGTGTCTCAGGACTGTATCCTCTCACCATACTTACTCAGTCTGCATGCTAAGCAAATCATCAGAGAAGCTGGCTTATATGAAGAAGAATGTGGCTTCCGAATTGGAGGAAGCTTCTTAACCATCAGCAATTGTTGAAAGGGAGGAGGACTTGTTGATAAAGATCAAGAATTGCAGCCTTCTGTACGCGTTAAAATTTGATGTAAATAAAACCCAAATTCTTACAACTGGTCCAATTTGTAACATCATAGTAAATGGAGAAAAGATCCAAACTATCAGTGATAGGTCCAGCTGAGAGTGGAATAGCTCCTGGTCATTTTGAGAGTCTCCTTCCCACGATTCTCTCCGCCTGCACATCTTTCCATGCGGCCAAGATGGCTGCTGTGCGCCACAGTCTACATCAACACCCCTCCTCCCCCAACCATTCAAAATCGCCAATCAGGACAATACGCGATGCTCTCCCAACCCTTGTCACCGGACTCCACCCCCTGAGGGTTTATCTCCATGTTCTCTGCTTCTCCATTCTGCTCCTCGGATCTTCTCCCCCTCTCCCCCCCTGCATTTGGTGTTGCCTTCACTCTGCTTTTCCCTTCTTCCTCCCTTCTGGAGAAGCCTGGCAGGCTGCGCTCCCCCACTAAAGCTCTCTTTATTCATCAGTCAAGGATTTTGTCTTGCCTGAATCCACAATCATTGCTCATGGAAGCAGCAGTCAAGAGAGCAAATGATGCATTGCATTGGGTACATCTGCTGGATACGATCTCTAAAGCATTGAAAAGCAAAGGTGCTACTTCGAGGACTTCTGACGTGACTGACCCAAATCATGGTATTTTCTATTTCGACATATGCATGTGGAAGTTGGACATGGAATATGGAAGACTGAAGAAGAATAGATGCATATGGACTATGGTGTGAGTGAAGAATGTTCAAAGTACCATGGATTGTCAGATGAACAAGCGAATATGTCTTGGAATTAATACAGCCAGAATGCTCCTTAGAGAGAAGGATGGTGAGATTTAGCCCCAGCTACTTTAGAGATATATCAGGAGAAAATATTCCCTGGCGAGGAACATTGTGCACGGTAAAGTAGAGGGGCAGTGAAAAAGAGGAAGGCCCTTGACAAGATGGATTGACACAGTGGCTGCAACAGTGGGCTCGAACCTATGAACAGTTGTAAGGATGGTGCAGGACCCAGCATTATTTAGTTCTGTTGTACAGCGGGTGCCTATGATCTGGATGGTACCAAACAGCAACACAATCTTTACGGAAATAGATTGCCAGGCTGTTGTTGTGTTGTTTTCTTTTTTTATGTGAAATGGCTAGTGGGTTCAAACCACCAATCTTTTGGTCAGCATCTGAGTGCTTAATCATTGTGCCACCAGAGCCATGACAGAGCTCTGTCTTGAAGGCAGTATAGGCGACCTAAAGACATATCTGCATATCCTGGTGTGGCAGTTACCTAATCTCCTGTCAACTTGAGCGAAAAGTGGAGTGTGGCCTATCAATCAGGTCAAAGCTTGAGGACCTCATTTGGAGGCTAGACCCAGTCTCTGCTTTGCCTTTCCTGCTATTGAGACACTCAGAGAGCTGGAGGAGACACGTGGGGACCTGTGCCAGTGTTGATTCCACTGCCACTGGATCCACAAGACCTTCTACCCATTGGTCTGTGATCTTCCTTCATTCGGCAACATTGCATGTGCTGTGTGAGTCTAGAGAGGAGTTTATGGACTTATATTGGACATATGGAGTTATATCAGACATATGGACTTGCACTGTACTGGACTGGGATGTTTTCTCAATATACAATTGCTCTTTTATATAAAGCTCTTTCTTATGCACATATGAATGTTTATGAATTTGTTTCTCTAGTCCACCCAGACTAACACACTTGATTTCTTCCTAGTCTACCAAAGAGTGCAGACAAGGTGCACTGTACCATATTTACTGTGTGCTCCATTTCTGACAAAGTGAGAGCTTGGCGAATAAAGTTTAAGAAGCCCTGCCTTTGTTGTCCTTGGAAACTGTCTTGGTCTTGACATGCATGCAGGTGCGGCGTGAAGTCTTCTCTGTGAGGGCTACTGGTTCCCTTAAGGCTGTTGCACTAGCTCGTCAAGTAATGTGGCTCAGCCCTGTGGGTTTCAAGAGTTTTTATGATCCTGAACACCATTATTTGGACAGAAATAATACTTCTTTTTTTCACACTGTGTTACTTCGGAAAATTTGATATATTCCTCCATTGCTCTGCCTGCCTGGAAGATGTTTTTCTAAAGTCAGGCAGAAGAAAACCTCCACTGAAAAGTGGATGCCTGCTATTCACAATGCAATTACCATGACAAGTATTTCTAATTGCCACTTCCTTCCTCCAAGCCCTTCTTTTCTGCAGACATTGTGAATTTCTGGTAATCTTGGGTTATTATCACACTGAGCTGCTAACCTGAGTCTTGACACTCCTCCTGGAGACCCGAGTCAGAAATAATTACTGTTGAAGAGAGGTGATTCTTTCTCCGTTACTGGTGTTGGTATCTAACATTGATTAGCAGATGTGAGCAACGCATTCCTTGGGCTCCGACATGATTTGTGTTTCTTCTTGTATGCCACGGGAGACAGGACACATTGTCCCTCTTCAGTCCCTTGCCCTTGTGTCTGTCTGTGTGTTTTGAGAAGGCGCCTTTCATGCTCCGGTGATTTATTTACTCCTCATGTTCGTTTCTCTTTTCGCTTCTTCAACCCGTTTGCTGGTTCTGTTGGTGAAGCAGAAAGAATGCAGGCCCTGGGATTCCGCGCTGTGTGTGACCTGAAAGCATGAGAACTAAGACAGGAGCTCTTAGGACCCAGGAGCCCACATCCGGCGGTAAGTGGTACTCGGGTGGCCTGTGAGTGGCCGCGATGCTGGGAGCCATGTCACCAGTGTGGTGGACAAGTTTCAGTGGAGCTTACAGACGAGGACCGGCGAGGAAGCCAGACCTGCTGATCTGCCTGCAGTGATTAGCCAGCGACATGGGTCGACAACTTTCTGTTGTCTGGTATGGTGGCGGAGGATGACCACCCTAGTTCAGAAGAGCCACAACAAGGAACTCGAGCACATGCCCGTTTACGGGCGGGACTGCACAGGCTGTGCTTCTGGTGGCGTGGAGGTGCTCGGAGTTGGAGGCCACTCCAGAGCCACAAACTCCCCAGGAGTGTGCCCACAGAGGAAGGAGAGGACAGGGAGTGGTGAGGCTTGAACAGGAAGAAGGGGGACAAGGGGCTTGAGGCTTGCTTGGCTGCTGGCATATCCATTTCTTTTCTTTTAAAGAACCCCTTCCAAGGAACTCTGGGGGTGCTGTCAGGCATGCCCTGGGCTGCTCACCACAGACAGGCAGTTCAAAGTCCCCAGCTGCCCCCCCAAGAGAAAGATGAGGCTGTCCCCTCACATAAAGCTTGACAGCCTTGGTCGCCCCCCCCCCCCCATACAGAGCGACTAGAGCTGAAACAGTCTTGTTGGCAGTGAGGTGGTTTATGTTTATTAGCCACGGAGCCTGGGATTGCTACAGGGTGAACTTCTGAGAAGGGGCCAGTTGAGCTCTTTGAAGAAGTTACACTACTGCATGCAGTTAAGTAAAGCTAGAAAAATTCCTCATTGAAATCCTAAATGGGAGATCTATCTATCTATCTATCTATCTATCTATCTATCTATCTATCTATCTATCTATCTATCTATCATCTATCTATCTATCTATCTATCTATCTATCTATCTATGACATTAGCTGAGCAGAAAGAAGAGTAAATAAGATATTTCCTTCTCTGATATTTTTCTTAAGATCCAACTAAAGCTAGCATCTTGGCTCTCAAGTGTCTTCTCAGAAGCTGGGTACTGTCATTTAATCGTGGCACCTTGGTGAGCCTGCCAGTCCTCTGTCTTGGTACAGACAGCTTCATGGACTCCGGTGCACAACTCAGTAATTGGATTCCCCATTGCATGTGCTTGTATGACCACCAAACAGCTAGGGTCTCAGTGTAACCGCCTTATGTGACTGAGAGCTTATTTGTTCATTTATTCACCCACTCAGTAAACATATATTAAAATACTTCATCATTCTGGGTGATAGTCTAGGCATTATTGATATTTACTGACAACCTGTTATGTTCCAAGGACTTGTTCACACATTATTGGAGTGGCTGTGCTGTGCAGAGATTATAAATAAAGACTTTGAACTCAAACAGATCAGGTTTGGAGTCCCGTTTCACCAGATCGTACTTGTGTGACCTGAGTCATAGCCCCCACCTGCTCCCAGCCTCTGTACACTCATCTCTGAAACAGAGATCCTACAAATCCCTGTCTGGAAGTGTTATTGATCAAAATAGATGGTTTAATGTATATTATGATGTGATTTCATTACCTGGTACATCATATATTTACACCAATCATTATCATTTTATCTGCACAATGACTGAAAAATAGCACAGAGCCTCGTGGGGCTCTGGGGAATTTATACCCTAGATGTTAGAATTCAGATCGCTCTGTCCGACTGGCTGTCTTGCAGTTGAAGTACCTGGGGTGCAGTGAGGTTATAGAATTAGGACCACAGCCCCTGCCCACTGCTGTCCAGCCAGGTGTTTCCTCCCTGCTTGCCTTAAGGTTTTCAACACTGTCCGGAGGAAGCTCTTTGGACTGTCTGTAAATGCCTGTCCCTTCGAATCCACTCTGTCGGCTTGAAGGCCGACTGACTGCACCCTTCTATTTTCCAAACCATTTCCATCTCCCCTCTCACTGTGCCCTTTGGGGCCTTTCCGTCCTCATTTACACCTCTCTCAGAAAGGAAAGGGGAAGGAAATGAAACTTGACCCACTCAGTTTTGCTCCTTATTAGCAGCCCTTTAAAACAGATTCGGTGGGCGTGGAGGCTGATTTTTAGCTACAGTGGGGTTTTTTGATTAGAGCCATGGATTTAAATTAGCTGAGCCATTTTTCTTGCTGTTCTTGTGGATAAATGAGAACCCATTGCCGGTGGCCCCCAGTGGTCCTGTGGCTGCAGTGTCTCCCTTCCCATCCAGCCAGCAGGTCCTGACCCTTCTTGGCTCTCCACTCTCCCTGTTATGCCCGCCTTCCCACCTTCCCCTGGGGTGGGGGTGGGGTTTCTCACCTTACTGTGGACATAGAGGGGCTTGTCTCCAAGGTCGCTGGGCCCTCGACCAAGGTTGTTAAGGCCACCATGTTGCACATGTGTCAGGAGCCCTGATTTGTCCAGGGCTGACTTGAATTGGAAAAATGCAATGCTGGATATCAAACCACGTCAGATGTTTCCTTTTATTCTTGTTATATTTTAAGACCTGGTTATCTTTCTGGCGACAGCACATGCTCCTTGGAGAGTGCAAGCTCTCCTCTGCCTGGGGTCCTGCGGCTTCCCTGACTGCTTGTTATCTGCCTGCACTCCGCCATGGCCTGGGCCTCTGTGGGAGGAGGAGAGTAGCCCTCGGCCAACTACTGCTCACCTTGTCAAGCGGACCTCCGTCCGCTCGGCTTTTGATCTCGAGGGGCAACAGAATGCAGGCCACAAATCACTGCGCTCCTTTGGCCTTCTCCGCTTCTGAAGTCCTTCGGCTCCGGTTTATCACAGGCCTAGCACCATCTCTTTGTCGTTTATCACCGGAAGACTCTCTGTCTGGCATTCCGCAACCACGCTGGGGCTGTGTTGGGTTGGCGGACGAGATATTGAGCAGCTGTTTGGGGACTGAGCTGAACGCGCTCAGAGGAGCTTCCATTGGCTCCTCTACAAGGTCACGGGGACGTGTGGAATGACCCCTGTGGTCCCTTTGGGCACGAGCTTCCCGTGATTCTGTCAATTTCTATTTTAGGAATGTTATAGGTCAAATTGCTCTCCTTCGCCTCTTCAGACCTGCCTGGCCCCCTGCCGCACCGCCCCCCCACCCAAAGTGTTGAATTCCTGTACTGGGGATATGATCGTGTTTGAAAGTAGGGTTTTTGTTGCTGTTGTGGTTTTGTCAGTTAGTGGGGAAATGTGAGTAGAGGGTGGGCCCTAAAGCTAATCACTTCTGACATAAGCAACGATCAGCTAGACGCAGGGATACACAATCATCCCTTCCGAGTTAGGAAAAGATCAGAGACACACAAATACACGCGTGGAAGACAGGCTCCCCACCAGGCTTTTCTACAAAGAATGCCTGTAGCTGCCAACAACAAAGAACCCACCTAGGCAAGACCCTGATTTGGAGTTTTGCCGCTAGAACTGTGAGAAACACGTTTTCCGTCTGTAAAGTCGCCCCATGTGTGGCGTATAGATTTGCACCCAGATGATCAAGGTGCGGTCCCCCTAGAATATAAGGTGTCTTTTCATTCCTGTGTACTCAGCATTGGGCACGATTGCTCTTGTAATTAAAATGTTTCAATGTCTGAAACCTGTGGTAAAATTAAAAGGATTCCCCCCCTCCAACCCCCACCTCCCACCCCCATAAGTGATGATACTGGGGGCATGGGAGAGGAGAAAGTGTCCCGGATCAGGGTCCGGGGGGCGTCCCGAGTTTCAGGTCCAGCTCTGACAGAGGGGGAATGGCAGCCCCTCCAGGGTGAGACTCGGCCCCCCCTCGTGGCAGAGCACTCGGCACCCACAAGAGCCCCTGAGTTGAATTCCCAGGGCAGGAGCACACGGTGGGCACTCACAGATGTAATAAAATATTACCAATAAATAAATGTCCCGTGATCGTGGGCACCTTTTTATTGTTTGTTTGTTTGAACTTCTCTGTGCCTCTTTTTATTCAATCATGAAATTCTCCAGGCTAGGGTTTGGGTGACATGGAGAAGGCGGGGCTTGCTCTTGAGCAGAGAGAAGATGGTAACAGGGTGGGCCTTTACCTACATCTGAGGCTGTCGGGCAGGAAAGGGGACCCCACTGCTGCTGTGACTCTTTCCTCTGCATGCTGGTAGCGCTGTTGGGTTAGCCCGGTCAGCATAAGGTCGGCAGTTTGAGCCCAGTGGCTGCTTTGAGGGAGAAAGATGGAGCTTGCTCCTTCAGTAGATCTTACAGCCTCCCAAGCCATCCCCAGGGGGCTGTGCATTAGACTCCACTTGGTGGCCATCAGTGTGGTTGGTTTGGGTGTGGGAGCACAAGTCATCCTCATGCTTGGTGCTCGGATCTCCCAGGACAATGTGTCAAAAAGTGGGGGTTGGGAGGGGCTACTTCCAGCAGGGTTTCCCCTACTTCACCCCTGTTTATTTCTCTATCACTGTCCTGGGTCAAAGGGATCCACTGAAATACACACATGCCTTTATAGTTCTCGAAATATTCTACACACAATTGCTTGAGACTGGGGTCCAAGACCGTTTGACAGGAATATTTAATAATCCTCTGGTGAGCACAGCTGATCTCGGTGGGGGTGATGACAAATTGAGAGCTTCTTATTGGCATGCTTGTGTTCCTCATTCTTACACACACACACACACACACACGCGCACGCACGCATGCGCGCGCGCGCACACACACACACACAGACACCATTTGATCTCTTCTATTGTATTCTATCCCCCGCCCCACCCCAGATTTGGAATTGAATGAAAGTTTGGATAATTGGGGAAAGGAAGCATTTAGAAATGGGGAGGAGAGAAAGGCGAGTTGATGGCCAGAACTGGAGCTTTTCTGATTGACTTGTGAGGGAAAGGAAAATAGAGCGTTTTGGGAGGCAGGAAAGGAGTTGGAGACGGTTTATGAGGGTCAGTGGCTCCGGGCCTGCCATGGCTGGCTGTGCTCTGTTGTGGAGTTTGCTGGTCGGGGAGCCTGGTTTTAGAGGGGAGAGGTGGAGAAGACCCTCTGGAGAGTGATGAGGGTCCCCGCCTCTCCCTGGGCAAGCGAGATGGCGATGTGGGAACACGTGTGTCATAAATGCAGCCCGTGACTTTTCCTCCGCGGCAGCATTTAAGTTATTCTCTGTCTCAAGAAGCATACATGCATTGGGAGAAAAAGAAGTTAACAACCAATGGTGTCTCTTCTCAATTCTGGGAGACAGCCGTGCTCTCTAAGCTTAGCAAATATATCTTAAACTCTGCTGGGTTTCTGCTTACAAAAGTCAAGCTTGTTCGTGGTGGAAAACACACACACACACACACACACACACACACACACACAAGCACTTAGAAGAAGATAAAAAGCACCTAGGATTCTCCTCAGACATGGTCCCTGTCTTTCTGGAGGCTGCTTCTCAGTCCACACAGGCGTTTTTAACACATAGAATTATGGTGTATATATCGACTTTGAACTTTGAATTTGATATGTATCTTTAAATATGTGCTTTCAATGTAATTTTAAATACATGTCACTTACTCTTGGCTGGTTCTTCATGGCTATTACTAGTGATGAGGAGACTGGGGTAGATAGCGCGTCATTAACCTTGCCCTTCTCCACTTCGGAGTTATCTCTGGGTCTCTACCTCTTTCTACGTTGCCCCATCTCAGAGAACGAAGAGCCCTTCCTCCTGACCAAGGCTAATGCTTCAGTCTTGCTCTTGACTGCATTTCCTTGCAGAAGTTCACTTACGATTCCTCCTCAAGCCTTAGCATTTCAAGTTCATTGTTACTACCCTGGGCCAAGTCCTTAATTCTTCTCATTTAGTAGACTATGGTAAAAGCCGCTTGCTCCTCCCCCCTCACTGATGTTTCTCCTCCAACTGCTTTATACACTTCCGGCCCTTTCATCTTATTAAGTTATATCCATTTCCCTGGACACGCCCCCCCCTCCCCTCCGCCAAAGTGTCTTTCCACTATAAAAGCACCAAGGATGTAATGATTCGTGATGAGCTGTGATCCTCAAGGTCGGGGGTTCGATATTGCCAGTGGCTTTCAGGGAGAAAGATGAGATATTCTACTGTAGAGAGTTAGTCTCGAAACCCCATAAGGGACTACCTGGTCTATAGGGTTGTCATGAACTGGAATCGACTCGATGGCATTGAGTTTGGTGTTTTGTTCTCATTACCTGCCATATGAGAAACAGATTCTCTAAGCTGGGAATCAGGACGCTTGTAAATATGGCTTCATTTCCATACATGGAAGGAATATTTAACTCATCCGTCTCCCCCCGCACCCCAGATCTGGTGAGTTACAATTTCTCATGGTTTTATTTATTTTTTGTCATTGCTAGTTATCACCAAGTTGGTGCCAATTCCTGTCTATGCCATACACATCCGTCAGAACTACATGTTGTCTGGTCCTGCACCATCCTCACAATGATGACTGAGGACAGTTGTGTGAGACTGAAATCCTTGTCGAGACCATTTTGTGTTTTAAGTGTACACCAACCCAGGGGCTCATTTCTAGCATTGTATAAGAGAATACAGGGGGTTTCCAAAGGTTCATGGAAAAATGAAATGAAAGGGTAACAGGATTTTTCAATGATTTTTTGGGGGGGCATCTCATATTCTGCTGTGATCCATAGGATTTCATGAATTATTTTTTGGAAGTAGATTGGCAGTTATTTTTTCTTTGGCTGTCATCGTCGGGAAACTCTGCTGAAACTTGTTCGCCAAGAGTGACTGTTGGCATTTGAAATATGGGTGGCATATCTTCTGGTGTCACAGAAACACAGGAGCCACCACAGATGACAAACCGACCGTTGGATGCTATCTTGTTGACTCACCGTCCCTCTCTCCCACCTCAATGCTCTTGTGTTAGCGCAAACCATCTTCATTTCTCATCTGAGTGACTACTATAGACTTGTCACTAGGTTTTCGGCCTCCATACCTTCGTCCCTGTGCTATGTTGGATTCATTGTTGTTGAGTGTGTTGATTAGTCTCTCCCAAAATGTCACAGGATGTCATAACCTGTAAACATGATCTTATTCAGAAATAAGGTATTTTTAAATATAATCAAGTAAAAAGTGAGGCTATATAGATTAGGGTGAGTCCCAATCTGATGATTAGTGTCTTTATAAGAAGGGAAGGTGGCCATGTGAGAGCAGAAGCAGACAATGGAACTGTTTTGCTATAAGTCAAGGAATGTGGACACTCCCAGAAGCTGAAAGAATAGGGAAACTTCCCTGGTGCCTTCAGAAGGAGCATGGTCCTGCTACACCTGGACTTTGGACGTCCAGCCTCCAGAACTATGAAAGAATATATTTCCATTGATCTAATAAAGCCACCTAGTTGGTGCTCCTTTGGTATGGCAATCCTAGGGAACTCAGAAGCCAAACACCCATTGCCCTTGAGTTGGTTCCAACTCACAGTGAACCTATACAGCGATAGAATTGCCCGCATAGCAGTTTCAAGGCTGTCACCTTCCTGAGCCAGATCACCAGGTCTTTCTTCCACAGAGAGACTGGTGAGCTCAAACCAGCAACCTTATGACTAGTAGCTGAGTATTTTAACCACCATGGATCCCAGGACACAAATTGTTCTTCATATTGTTTACAGGACAGTTTTCTTAAATCATTTTATTGGGGCCCCATATAACTCTTACCACAGTCCATCCATCAATCGAATCAGGCGGGTTTGTACACATGTTACCCTCATTCCCTTCTAGACATGGACTTTCCATTGAGCCCCCACCCTCACAACTCCCTGATTGATTGTACATTATTTTCATCTCTCGCACTGACCGCTGTCTCCCTTCCCCCATGTTTTCTGTTGCTCTTCACCCTGGAGAGGAGTGTGTGGCTATGCATCGATCATTGCCATCGGTTCCCCCCAAGTATGACCACTGTATGTTCCCTTAAAATCTTAAATGGCTGCTGATAGCATTTGGAAAAGTTGCAATTTATTAGCTTACCCTACTGACTCTTCCTGTCCATGTTTCCTTAACACCACCTTGGTGTTGAACTTTTTATTTGCTTTTCTAGAGGACCCAGCCTAACACACACACACACACACACACACACACAGATCCCATTTATAACCTAGGGATTACCTATATCTTACAGGCATGGGGGTTCTAGTTTTTCCCTTTTGTCTGTTTGTTCTTTTGAGTGTCTTTTGTCCCAAATGCCCCAGAAATACTTGACATCTTGTCCATGCTCTTGGGCCTCCCTCAGCTTCTTTCCCTGAGAATCTACATGGAAACTCAGGTTCAATAACGGCACACGTGTTTCCTCAGCTTCTTATTATTCCCATGATCCTGACACACATCACAGAGTGTTATAATTGTCTTTTTACCTGCCTATACAGTAAGGAGGCCCTGAACTCCTCCAGAGAAGAGATGATGTTTTACTTGCCTCGACATTTCCCTAACACTCAATGCATGGTTACCTAAGTTTCACTCAACACTTTTTGGTATGTGAATGAATAGGTATCTTATTATGTCAAAATATAGCAAAGATCAAAGTGGAGGGTGTACAATATTCCTCACTGGCAACACAGACAAAAGCAGTTTAAGAAATTAAAGTACTGTCAGAGTGCTCCTTAGAGACAAGGGTGGCAAGACTTCATCTTACATATTTTGGACATCTTGTCAGGAGAGACCAGTCCCTGGAGAAGGACATCCTGTTTGGTAAAGTGGAGGGGCAGTGAAAGAGAGGAAGGGCCTGGGTGAGATGGACTGACACAGTGGCTGCACAATGGGCTCAGGCACAGGAGCAACTGCGAGGATGGCACAGGACCGTGTGGTATTTCATTCTGTTGTGCCAAAGGTCGCTATGGATCAGAGCTGACTCAATGGCACCTAGCAACGACATGTAATTTTCATGGCTTCTCTAAGCCCTTACCTTTCCATATGTGATTGGGACTCTTTATACATACTTTGTTTTAAGCCTTTCCACGTGCAGGGTTCTCTCGGTGCTGGTGCCGAAGGACTGTGTTATCAGCTGTGGATTGCAGAGGGAGGTCCCACATCTGGGAGCCTCAATGGAGTCATATGTAGGCCAGGGCTACCTTGACCTTTGGCTGTAATTTGATAGTGATAGCAATAGCATGGTGATCATGCTGCTGCTGCTGCTGATGGACAAGCACAAAAATATTTTAAATTTATCAGGTCTGGACTGGAGAGATAAATGAACCTAGTAACCTATCATGGTCACACAGCACCATGAACTTGAATCTGGCCCAAGACACCAAATGCTATTGCAATTGCTTTCATTGGTTCCGCTACTTGCATTCAAGTGGAATTTTCATGGGAACATTCAGATAAAATAACCCTTCTTTTTAAGACCACCTATCGGCTTCTGTTTGCTCTGAGATCTGAGGTCTATTTAAGGACCAGTCAGGCCTTGCCATGCTGTGAATACCTCTCCTGACACACTCCACTCTCCTTTCTCCATCCATCATTCCACCTTAGCCACCGAACCTTTCAGTTTCTTGAAGGTACCAATGTCTTTTCCACTTCTGTCTTCCTTCCTTGGCTGCACCCTCTGCCTGGAATTCAATATGACTGACTGCTTCTCAAGCTTCCGGTCTTAGTCTGAGGTCCTCCCACCACCCTTTGCCGTGGTTCTTTCCGCTATGCTCCACTGCTGCAGACTTATTAGGCTCTGTTTAGCATTTCCACCTCCTGTGATTACAGATTTTTCTTAGTTGTTTACTTGTTTATTGCTCCTCATCAAATCTAGACTCCAGCACTTATTAACAACAACAGCCTTTACCAGCTCAATGACCTTGGGCAAATTATATTATCAAGTAATATTATCAAGTGACGCCCTGATAGCCTCACCTGAAAGTGACATTTTTGAGAGGATTAAGTGACATTTAATAAGTACTATAATAGACTGCTGCTTGTTAAATACTCATCCAATGGTAATTATTATCCTTCTTATTAGACATCATCTGACAACAGAGATCATACGTGTTCTCTTTTCCGGTGCTTACCACTATTAGCCCAATTGCTGGTTTTTCTTGGGAGTTCTTATCACGAAGGATTGTTAACAAGTTCATGGGAAATGGAATGAAAGCATAATGGAATCTTTCGTGGACTTTCTGAAGTCCCCTTGCACGCATCAGGTGCTGTACCTACCGATCACTGTTGCTCTTCTTGGGTGCCTTCAAGCTGATGCTGACTCACAGGGACCCATGCAACTGATTTCCGTTGTCCCATGTGGTTTTCTTGGCTGTGTGCCTTACAGGAGCAGGTTGTCGGGTCCGTACTGCATGGAGCTACGGGGTGGGCTTGAAACACCAGCCTTTCAGTTAGTGGCTGAGTGCTTCATTGTTTGTGCCACCAGGGGTCCTTGTTCATCACATGGCAGAGATGCATTTATTTAGTTTTCCTTGAAGAGAAGCACAGCTATGGAATGGTAGAGTTAGGGGCTGAGCCCCCAGTCCAGCTTCAGAGCCCACGCTCTTGACTACTTTTTGCTAGGCAGCGTGTCACTGTTCCTTGAATATATAAGTCAGAAGGGTCCCCTGAGTCTTTCTGATTTTACTCTCACAACCAGCTCTCCTCTGTGATTGTGGCAGCTTTCGCTAGCTCTCTAGATCCATCTAGAAGCCTGAATTCCCCCCTGCCTGGCTCCATTTGTCCTTGGACAGAAACGTGGCTTCTCTGTCACAGGAAGGCTGGCAATGGGGCCCCGGGCCCCAGGGTGGCCGTGAGGTGGGCGGCAGAGGCCCCCCGCCTTTGAGCAGCAGGACCAGGTTGCAGACAAACACGCTGTGTGCGCACGTGGCCGCCTCTGCTGCCTGCAAACATTCAGCTACAAGGAACGCGCTCCAGGTTGATTTTCTTCTTCTTATCCTTGACAACAGGCAAGGGCCGGGCAGAGAGGACAGCCTTGACTGAAAAGAATTGGTAAGTGCGACTGTTCTGCAGAGTAATTCAGCAGGCTAAGAGAGCCAGGCAGGGGGTGGGAGTGGGCAGCCACCCTGCCCAGGAGGAGCCTGGCTCTGATGCCCAATTTCCCCAGCGGTCGTGCTGTAAGCCTCTGTCGCGAGGTGTGAGGGGTCGGGAGAGAAAGGTTTCATCTCCTGGCTCCAGATGGCAAATGGCACCGCACCACATCTGGCTCCACGTTTCCACTTTCAGCCTTTCTGGAGAGCAGAGTCCTGGCGGTTCCCTGGGTTATAAATGTACGACTTAGGGACAAATCCTATTTGCCTTTTAATGGTATGTAAATGTAAATTTGCCCGCACTTTGAAAGGATTGAACCAACTCCGGCTGGAAATACATCCCTCAGCAGAATAACCGGCACTAGCTGCGTTTACATTACTGAAAAGGCTGTGAGCCTTTTCCTGTACTAAAACCCCACTCCAGCTCATCAAGCTTGACTCCTAGCAACCCCAGGTAAGTTTTCTGAAAGGAAATCTTCCTAGGAACCACCGCCGCGTCTTCCTCCCTAGGAGCGGCTCGTGGTGTTGAACCACCCATCCATCCGTAGTTCATGGTCCAATGCTTATCCTGCGGCACTGCCGGAGCTTCTTTCTCTGGTCAAAACCCTAGGCTTGAACCAGAATGGGCCTCTTCCAACTGACCCACAGACCCAGCTTAAAGGCACACCATGGTCGTTAGGTTTTGTGGTGACTTGACTGGCCAGAATTCTTCCCTGACGTAATCTAACATTATGTAATCGATTCCCTCGGGCTCTTCTGTGAGCAGCCAAGCCATTGGGGGAAGATTAGGCTGGAGTCAAACCCAACCAAACTCACTGCCATTGAGTCCATTCTGACTCATGGTGACACAATACCCCTTAATCAGAAAGCAGGCTTGAGACAGTTGAGACTGTGGTTCCTCAGGGATGTGGCCTGCTTCTATTCAAGCAGACTCTGTGAGAGGAAGACTTCCCTCTTCCTGGATGGTTTGGATCTTGCCTTTGTCTTCTCCACCCTAGTTTTTAGACTGAGCCAATGGCCCGCTGTATTGCCTGCCAACACAGGGTGCTGTCAGCTGCCTCCATATTGCCTGCTGGTCTCGACTCATCTGCCTCTGCCTCCGCTTCTGCCTCCACCCACCTGTGGGTTTCCTGCTTCCTGCTTCCCCAGCCCTGACCCATACTGGAATCAGAAAAAGCCCGCAGCTTAACATCGGATACCATTTTCTTTCTGTATCTACCTCTATCTAAGTTTTGCTTTTCTAGGGAACCCAGCCTAACACACACACGTAGGAACAGATCTCATTTGTAACCTAGAGCTTGCCTAGATCTTAAAGGCCTAGGGCTTTTAGCTTTTCCCTTTGGGTTCATTTGTGTGCTCTCTGGGTGTCTTTTGTCCTTTGGTCAGGAGTCCTGACGGTGCCGTGGTTACACATTGGGCTACGATCCACAAGAAGGTCTGCGGTTCAAAACCACTGTGTGCTCTTCGGGAGAAAGCCGGGGCTTTGACGCCCATACAAGAGTGATGCTCTCAAAAACCCATAGGGGCAGGTCTACCCTGTCACGGAGTCAGAATCAACTCCATGGCTGTGAGCTCTTTGACTTTTTTTGTCCTTGGGGGTTTGCCTACACCAGTGGCACCCTACCTTCTCCCAGCTGTTTCGTGCAGGAGGGTGCAGTCAGAGACTCTTGTTGTTGGCTGCCTTCAAATCAGCTCCCACATCACGGAGCCTCCATGCAAAACTGACTGAAATTCCACCAGGTGCTGCCCCATCTCCATGATCAGGTACACATCAGACTCTTGTGAGCTGTAGGGTTTTCCTTGCTGATGTTTTGGAAGTAGATCTCTATGCCTTTCTCTTTAGTCTGTCTGAGTCTGGCAGCGCTGCTGACATAAGCTCAGCATCATCGCAACCCCCAAATCCCCACTCACAGAGGAGTGGTAGGTGTGCATGAGCTGCATTGGTGGGGGCCGGAACCACTTACAGAGCTCCTGTATATAAGGTGATCATTCTGCCACCGAGTCACCATTACAAGAGTCTCTTAAAAGAAAGTACAGCTTCTCAGTGCCTCTACAATGACCCCCAAGCAGGCCTCCCTATGGGGACACACCGTCTACAGCAAGGAGACGGTGGGAAAAAGGCAAAGGACCAGAACATGGTGGGGGCGGGTGATAAGGAACTATTGGGCCATAATTTCCCCCCTTTTGGTGAAACTATGCAAGATTACATATTTTCAACCATTTCTACATGTTCACCTCAGTGACATTGATTGTGTTCTTCAAGTTGTGCAATCGTACTTGCCACCCTTCCCCTGACTGGTACAGCACCACTGGCTTCAACCACTGGCTTTAACTGGTACAGCACCACTGGCCCTCTGGATTTCTCCTCCACCTTTTGTTGTTGTGGATTCGATCTCATATAGATCACTGTTGAAAAGGGTTCAACGCTCAAGGCAGAAGTTCTGATTAAGATAAACTGTTTATGGTTCAGAGAAGACTTGAGGGGGTAATTCTGGCTATAGTTGAAAGCTTTAACCTTGGGAGAGGAAAGGCGAGGTGAAGGAAGAGGTAGCAAAAGAAAGCAAAGCAAAGAAAGTGCAAACATTGGAGTGAAACCCTGTGACTGGCTTTGCGGAAGTGGGTTCCAGGCCCTTCACCTGAGGCAAACGGCCCCGACCTGTACCTGTTTTGGCAGGCAGTCCAGCATGCCACCCTTCTGCGCCTCCCCTCTATAAATAAGCACTCAGCGAATGAGTGTGCGCGTGCTGTTTTCCTCGTGGAAACCTGGCGGATACAGACAGCACTGGAGGCTTAGGCTAGCAGAATGATAACTAGGTTTTGTGGAACATCAAGGGCTCCGCTCAGTATTGGATACTCTTTGAATCGGGCCACTTGGGAAACATGGCCCGGTATCCAAATGAGAGAAGACTTGAGGTAGGAGGCAAAAGAGAATGCAGGAAATGGTGTGAATGCAGGAAGGCGGAGAGCTGATGGCTCACTCTCTGCCATTGAGTTGATTCTGACTCCTAGTGACCCAATAGGACAGGCCCCTGTGGGTTTCTGAGATTTTACTCTTCATGGAAATAGAAAGCTTTGGCCTTCTCCCAAGGTTTTGAACTCTTGACTTTGTAGTCAGCAACCCAGAGCTTAACTGCCTGGTACCAGGGCTCCTCAGAGGTGATTGGCAGAGGGCATCTTATTGGAAAGGATATGAGAGAGGGAGAAGGAGTCTTCCAAGTCTGGTACACAGCTCTGGGACCAGGTCGGCAGAACTGGGGGCAGGAGGGGGACTGGCTATTAATGTTTGCTTTGAGATAAGTTGAAAATGCCTCAAACCTTCTCCTATAAATTGTGGTCATGGTTGTCTGCCTCAGAGGGGCTGTGGTCGCGTGATATAGTTCATCCATCAACACCAAACCTGCTATAACTCAGAATGTGACACACAGAAAAGCTGCCTTTCAGTGGCGTCAGTCTACTTAGCAACTGTCTAGTACTTTAGGGAGTTAATCCCGAGTTGCCCTCTGGGGTTTACTGGATAGCGATGAGGTTGTATATAATTTTGTAGACGTACTTCTGATTTAGACATGGATTGAGGGGGCAGAATACATCCTATGAGGAAATCTCGAGAGAAGCAGGGTTACTTAGCCTAGAGAAGAGAAGGCAAGGAGGGAGGATGAGGGTTTTGGACTGCGGGGGTGGGGATGGGAGAGATTTAGTCTGCAACACCAGAGGGCCAGCTGAGAGCTGTGGCTTCTACTGGAATGGGGAAGCACCTTTGTTGGTGGGCAGAGCTTCTCCTGGAGTGGTACCTTCCCGATTCGGAATGTGATTAAATTACAGCTAAAGGCTGCCTCAACGGAGCTCTGGTGATGTAGTGGTTATGTGGTTGGGCTGCCATCCTCATGGTTGGCAGTTCAAAACCACCAGCAGCTCCCAGGAGAAAGACTGGGCTTTCTAATCCCATAAGCAGTTACAGTCCCGGAAACTCACAGGAGACCATGATGAGTCAGCACTGACTCAATGGCAGTGAGTTTGCCCTTTTGGGGAGAGATACCTCAAGGATCCCTGGTGGTCTAGTGAGTTACACATTGCACTGATAGCTGAAAGGTCTGCCTGTCCCCCAACTGCTTCACTCCAAGGGAGAAAGGTGCAGTTTACTGCTTCCATAACAACTGGCAATTCTACATTGTCCTACAGGGTTGCTGCGAGTCAGAATTAACCCAATGGCAATGGGTTTGATGAAAGGTCACCACTTCTCTGCCCGCTTGTCGTGCTGCTATGAGTGCTGCTATTGTGTTTTTTTGTGATGCTGGAAGCTACGCCACTGGAATTTTGAATACCAGCCAGGGTGGGCAGGTTTCAGTGGGGTTTCCAGCCAGAGACTAGAAAAAGCTGGCATTTGACCTCTGAAAAGTAGCCAGTGAAAATCCTATGTATCACAGCAGAACGGTGTCTGCCACGGTGCCGGATGAGTCCTCCTAGCACGCAGAATGGACCTGAGCATGCCCATGTTTGTGACGAGGGGGCCGGGCGGGCCCTGTTTTGTTCTGTTACACAAGCAGCCATCATACACGAATGGCAGGAGTGCCTCCTGGCCACTGGTGCTGTGGAAAGATGCCCTGTATCACCCAGGGCAGCAGGCAGAAGATGGTCTCCCAAGGTCACTTCCCTCCGTTCCAGCCCAGATGGTCAGTCCTCCTCCCATCGAAACACAGATGTAGAGGTAAGCTGATGGCTACAAGCCCTAAACTGGCAGCTGTCCACGCTCCTGCCCTGTCATTACAGGTGGGAATTGGCAGGACAGAGAGCAAGCAAACAACTCCTTGTGGGCTGGAAGTTGAGTCACCTTATCTGCTCCTATGTTTCTCCTACACTTTTCTTCATCTCTTTAAAATAATAGCCTATTTTCCATCCGTCCGCATGACTGCTGGGGTTTGATCGACCAGCTGTCTGAGGCCTACGTAGAAGAGAGAACAAATGGGTTGGAGTCCCTAGTGGTTCCACCAGGTGGGAGTTTCAAAGGTTTCTTTTAAAAATCCCATTTGAAGATGGAATAAAGGGGATAGACTGTGATAGAAGCACGTCTGGAGGAAAAAGAGGCGCCAAGTTAGGGCTTTCTTGCAAAACGGGGCCAGTGAAGAATCTCTTTTTATAGTGGGGGAGGGGGTGAGTGTTAAACATGTACGGGATTACCTGAAGGGACTTGGAGATTTTGCATCTCAAAACCTTCATTTAATACATGACACAGGGTATTTATAAGGTGGCTTCGAGTTGGCCTGCATGATCTCATGTTACCTCGTGAGATAGATGGCAACACAATAAACACCGTAGCTTAACTGGGAAGGAAACGGAGACTCAGCCCATCCAAATGACCTGTTCAATGGATGAACTGCAATCCTCTTCTCCTCCAGCCACCCCAGGCTACTGGGTAGTTACCGCATTAACAGAGACATTGACTGAGGATTTGTGTTACTGGGCCAGTCACTGGGCTAAGCACTTTACATGAAGCAGCTCCCTTAACAATAGTCCCTAATGCCAACCAGCCCCCATGGGCCCACTTGCAGTAGTTCCCATCCTCCAGATGTGGAATCTAAGGGCACTCTCCTTACCCTCCTGGCTCCGGGAAAGCCTTGACTATAATTCAGTCTCCACACTGTTAGTGGCTCACCTATGTCTCGCACCAGGAAGAAACGTTGCTGGTGGCATGTGGGACAGATGAGTGCAGGCGTGTCAGTGTGTGTATGGAATGTGTGCGCCAGGAGCCTTGGACAGAGAACTGCTTCATGGGCATGCCCTTCCGATTAGATTCCTGGACAGGGAAACTCAAAATCATCTGCTCCTCTTTCTGCCTCGCCAATCCATCAGTTAGGTGTGACTCCTGACTCCGTTTCCCACACCTCTGATGCTGGTGTGGAAGCTCTCTAGGTTTTACTTGGTCAAAGTTGCCCATACCCATGCTGGCCTCTCGTGCCTGATAGATTATCCCCAACTGTCAGAAGAACAAAGAGGTCTTTCTTGGAAGAAGTGCGGCCACAAACGCTCCTCAGAAGTGAGTATGCTCCAGCTTTGTTTCTGGAACTTTGGCTATGTTATCAGGAGAAATCAGACAGCAATTGTGCTCGGTAAAGTAGAAGGTCAGCAAGGGGGAAAAAAAAAGAGGCAGGCCCTCCATGAGACAGACTGACACAGCACTGTAACAATGGGTGAAAACATAGCAACATTTGTGCGGATGGTGCAGACCGGGTCGGCTCCCTTCTGCTGTGCATCTCTGAGTCAGCACCAACTCCATGGTATCTAGTTGCAACGGCACCTGCATTCAGACCCACGTTTTCTGAATGGTGGCAGTGAATGCAGACGCCTCCTCTTCCCTTACATGCTACGGATTGCCCCATGTTGTATTTTCCAGAAACATGGCTCTGACCCAGTCATTCTCTCTCTAAAGCCTTCATTGACTCCTCCGTGAAGAGTTCTTCAATCCACCAAGCCCTTGTAGGTGCTCGGCGTACAAGAGTAAACAAAGCAGCTATCACACCCCGTCTCTCTGCAGCTTAAAAAGCACATGTTTTCAACCTAGTATTCAAAGTCTTCTACACTAGACTCACTGCACCAAAAAAAAAAAAAAAAAAGGCTTTTTTTCTCTCTCCGCACCATGCACTGAAATTCAGAGACCCTGAGACGTGCGATATTCTTTCTCAAAGACCTTCTCTCAACAACCCAGGTTTGTGGTGACTCAGTTAAGGTCCATCTCCAAATCCTTTCCAGATCTTGCTTCAGCACCCCTCCCTGCCGTCAGAATCCTTCCTTCCTCACACGCACCGTGTGCAGCGTTTTTTGTGCGTTCACGCATGACTGCATTCCAGGCTGTCTGTATGTATCTGGCATGGAACCAAGGAGCCCTGGTGGCATCGTGGGTAGAAGACGCAGCAGCTAACAAAAAGGTTGGTGGTTTGAACCCGAGAACCATTCTTCAGGAGACAGCGAGGCGGGCTATTTTCATTGCTATGAGTTGGAATCGACCAGAGGGCAGTGAGTGTAGTTTTGTCTATCTCCTCCCTAGTCTGAGGTCCTTGATCAGAGAAACTATCTTCTTCTTACCTGCGTTTTGTTTTCTCAGACTTGGCTCTGTTCCTGACGCCTAGTATGTACCTACCGCATACAGCCACTTTTAAATGCTGTTTCCCCTCTCCACCCCAGTCATCTACCACCCGCTCAACCTCTCCCTACTTCAAAACTCCTGAATGCGTTTACACACACACATTAAATAAATCGTTTACTAAACCCCCCAAATCTCCCTGCTGTTGAGGTGAAGCCTACCTATAACGGCCCCGTAGTATAGTATGGGGTCGAACTGTCCCTGTGGCTTTCTGAGACTGTAACTCTTGACGGGAGTAGAAAGCCTCATTTTCTTCCTTTGGGGCAGCTGGTGGTTTCTCACAGCGGATTTTGTGGTGAGCAGCCTGGCTCACCCTTAGGTACCATTTGGGGAATGCACTATTACGCCTCTAGGTGGCACTGTTACTGTGCTCAAGGCGTGGGAACTGAGCGGCCAAATTAGGACATTGTATCAACCCCTCTGGGGTCTTCTGGTCTTTCTCTTGACCGCACCCTGCTCCTCCTCCGTTCCTCAGTCCGTTTTCCTTCTCCTTTTCCTTACTGTCCTCTCTCCCCTTTCTTTTCAGTCTCCCCTGTTTCTGTGCACCGGCAAGTCGTCAAAGATTTTTAAAACCCCAGGATGTAATTGTCAGGACTGAGGAAAACATGTAAGACCTCCTGCAGATCCTGTCTTCCAGCTCACACCCTTTTGAGTAGAATTTAAAATTTCAGTGTTTCTTTAAAATTCCCTTTAAATTGTGGAGTTGCAGCTCTTCAGAGGTTTGAAGAAGCAGTTGAGCATAAATTCACCAACAATCTCACGATGTGTCTGATGTATCTAACTCTGCTTACTTACATTTGGGGGCCTTGTCGGGAAGGGGCAGGATAGGGTGGGGCCTGCTACTCACACAGGAATGGACTTGTCCAGGAAGGGCCCTGGGCTGAATCAACAGAAGGGCCTTCTGTTTGCTTTGGGGCCAAGGTGGGCTGGCATAGTGCCTGGGAGCCCATTCCCAAGAACCTGCAGGAGAGGAGAGAAGGGGGACAGGGACCCAGCAGCGGGGGCTGGGGCCACAGAGCAGCCCAGGCAGAGAGGAATGCCGGCCACTTTTGGTGTTGGTAACAAGTCAGAATCTCTTTGCTGCTAGCTGCTACCTTTCCATAACATTCACCGCTCTCACCATTCCGTGTTTCAAAAGGGGGGTGGGATGGGAGGAGGAGGGAATTGGTAATTTAAGCAAGAAAAATGTCATTTTGCCTCAGAGCAAACTGCCTTCCTATGCCCTGGCTCCTTTTGTGTGGTTTGGATTTAGGCATATCTGGAAGATCATTTGTCCAATATGAGTGGGAGGGCCCATTGTGCTCATTTGTTATCAGACATGATGGGCCTTCCCTTCACTGTGAGAATAGCCACCTAGTCCACTGCTTTCTCTTTTCCTGTTAGCAAGGAACATCCTCTGTCTCAGTCTCTCTCTCTCTCTCTCTCTCTCTCTCTCTCTCTCTCTCTCTCTCACACACACACACACACACACACACACACACACACACACACACACTCACACACTCCATATCCACCTGCAGCACAGTTTCTCCTTTGAGAACAATTAAGCCCCATTCGCTTTCTTCCACGGTCCATTCTTTATTCTTGTCCCACTTTAGGTTTAAGGTCTTCTTTTGAAGAGAAACCCTTATACTTTTATGAGGTTAATGAATCCTACGCATTTCTCCTGCCAAATTCTTCAGTATTTTTTTGCTTTCTGCATATGAGCTGTATGTTGCCCCCCTCCACTGTCTCCTTCAAACAGCATGCTTAGTGTCTATAACGTTTCCAGATCATACATTTATTGTTCAATACTTTATTTCACTGCTGCTATTAAAAAAAAACCAGGAACGACTTTGTAAGAGGTGATGCTCACCTTCCCTGACACAATCGCTGAAGACAAAGCAGGTGCATAAGCAAATGTGGTGAAGAAAGTGATGGTGCCCAGCTATCAAAAGATATAGCATCTGGGGCCTTAAAGGCTTGAAGATAAACAAGTGGCCATCTAGCTGAGAAGCAGCAAAGCCCATATAGAAGAAGAGCACCTGCCTGTGTGATCACGAGGTGTCCACGGGACCAGGTATCAGGCATCAAAGACCCTAAACAAAGCAAAAAATCATATGGATGTGATTGAGGGCCAGTGCGGGGTGGAGATGAAAAACCTGTCTTTGGTCAATTGGACATCTCCTTACAAAAGGGTCACAAAGAAAGACAGACATGCCAGTCAGGGTGCAGTATAGCACTGATGAAACACAAAACTTTCATCTAGTTCTTTAATGCTCTCTCCCCCACCCTCCACTATCATGACCCCGATTCTACCTTACAAATCCATCTAGAGTAGAGCATGTACACCCGTACAGACAAGAGCTAGAAACATAGGGAATTCAGGATAGATTGACCCCTCAGGACCAAAAAGGGGAGTACCGAAACTAGGAGGGTAAGGGAAGAGGTGAGTAGGAAAGGGGTAGCGAAACTAGGAGAGTAAGGGAAGAGGTGGGTAGGAAGGGGGAACTGATCACAATGATCGATATATGACCCCTTCCAGGGGGACAGACAACAGAAAAGTGGGTGAAGGGAGACAGCAGTCAGTGGAAAACATGAAAAAAAACACATAACTTATTAAGGGTTCATGGAGGAGGGAGGGAAAAACTGAGGAGCCTATACCAAGGGCTCAAGTAGAAAGAAAATGTTTTGCAAAGATGATGGCAACATATGTACAGATGTGCTTGACACAATGGATATATGTATGGATCATGATAAGAGCTAAAAGAGCCTCCAATAAAATACAATTCAAAACAAAAGAGGCTTAAGCTTTTCCTGGGTTTTCCTGCACCCTAAAAATTGCACCTTTGCAATTTTACCCCCAAGTTCTCTGACCGGTTGATCTCTGCCACCCCGAGGTCTTTGGAGACCCTTGTACAAGGTGCTCTGTTCTGGAGGTGTTTCGGGAATTGTAGCACTAATATTTCTTGGGAACCACATTCTCCCCTCTCTGTACCTTTAGATGGGGGAGAGGAACTTGAAATGTCTGTCATATGATGTGGAATCTGGCCAAAAATCTGTATGCTTTCCCAAAGCCCCTCGAGTAACAACAAAAAGATATTTTTCTTGTCTCAACAGACGATTTCTCAAATGTGGCTCAGACTACCTTGCATGTAGGATATGGCTGACACCTTCTATATCACACTGTTGAGAGTCGATTCCTGTTTCGGGCTCCTTGTAGCTTGATCAGTGCTCAGAGCCTCTGCTCCATGCTTGGGGGTCTAAGGAAAGTCAGGACCCACCATTGTGAGCGCACACAGCCTGCCTGCTGTGCCTTTCTTTTCTCAGAGGCGTTTCCAGTAATTATCTAAAAATTTGGCTCCATCCAAGGAGGAGTGATATCTCTGAAGGACACCCAAGAGCCTGAGGTGCAGCTGTGGAAGAGGAATTAGTGTGGCTGAGCGGTTGAACGCATCAGTTTCCAAGTCATCAGATCTAGGTTCCAAGCGCAGGGCGCCCTGTGGAGCACTGGCACAGTAACTTCAGCTTGGTGGTCTCTTTCCCTCCTCTCTGAAGGAAGGATAATAATAGTTCCTCAAAGGAATTTTTTGGAGGACTCAATGAAATAATACAGGCAAAGTGCTTAACGCAATGCGTGGGACATACCTAGCGCCCAGTGAACACTATCCAAGTTTAGAATGATGTGTCTCACGGCTCACCCCTCCATCTTTCAGCTTAGCACATGACTCCTGAGCCAGTGTGTTCTCCCAAGTGTCACATCCTTGACCCTCCATTGACGTTCTGGTGATGGCAGTGGGTTGGGATATACTAGCAATGGTGACACGGTCACTTGATCAATAGGCATTTCTTGGGAAAATGCAATGGCAAGCCGTGCCTAGTTTGCATACTCTAGGATACTATTGTGTGGGTGTGTTAGTCTGGGTACTTTAGAGAAACAAATCCACAGAAACTCATATATAAGAGAGAGTTTGATATAAAGGTTAAATGCACATCAAGAAAACATCCCAACCCAGTGTTTCCCAAGCCCACAAGTCCAACGTTAACCCATATGTCCGACACCTATCCACAAAGTTCTCCTCCATCTCACAAAACACACACAATGATGCGGACTGCAGGAGGAAAGCCAAATCAGTGAACGTGTAAGCATCTCAGCACTGGCAGGGGTCTCCACAGGCTACTCCAGCACTCAGGGCTGCATTGTGGTAGGTCCATGTAGCTTCTCCTCAGGAATGTCTTTTGGAAGTGAGTCTTGCCAGTGGAAGCAGGGAACTGGCTAAGGCAGCTGCACCCTGGTCCAACCATCAGAAAGCAAGAGACCCAAGAACTCGAAAAGTGAGGCTCGCTGAGCCATTTATCCCTCTGCCCTTCAATTAATCCCACATGTGTTTATCAGCCAGGTTGGCACAATAAACTACCTCCTTCAATGGGAAAAGAATATGCACTGATGATGAATGATATAAAATCCAAAGGAACATATGTGTTCATAAGAAGTCCCTGGGGGGGGGCAAACAGTTAAGGTTCTCAACTGCTAATTGAGAGGCTAGAGGTTCCTAGCAGCGTATCAGAACAAAGGTCTAGAGATATAGTGTGTTAGGTAGGGTTCTCTAGAGAAGCAAAGAGATAGATTAATCTAATTCAGTTCAAGTCAGCCTTCTCTTAACTTGTGGAGGCTGATGAGCAGGAAGCAGGATGATGAAGCAGACAGAAGGACTGACAGGCTGGTGGATGCAGAGGTCCGATGTGGGCAGAGTGAGTCCATTGCGGGTAGTCCATCGATAATTTCTAGGATTAGCAAGCAACTCAACACAACACAACAGGATCCAGAAGCAAGATCCGGTTGTGGCAGAAGGCTCAGGGTCAATGAGCCTTTAACTCTGTTCAGTCTTTCTCTCTTATGAAAAAGGCTATGCAATCATGAAGGTGGCATTGGGCTGCAATCCAATTGAGAGGCTGGGTTCTGCTCCTTCCCTTATCCAGTAGTGTTGATTGATATAATTTCTAATCATCACATGCACTTCTGAAAAATCAGCCATTAAACCCCATGGACCATGCAGTTCTGCTCTGACACACTGGGGTCACCCTCCTTCAGAGTCCACTTGATGAAAACTGGTTACACCAGGATTCAAAGAGGTGCCATGAAAGGCAAAAACAAAATAAGGCTTCATAAACCTGAATCATCAGGTGACACTCAGAAAACATTTATTGTGACCCTCCCCGCAAAAACAACAACAACAACAAAAAAACCCCTAAAACAGAGGAAAACTTCAATGGGCAGAGCTTTTGTAGTATGCAGTTCCCCCCTCTACGCGGGCATCAAGCAACACGCTCTGACTTAGTGCACCCAGTGACATCACCCGGGAAGTTCTCTCTGGTCACAGTGAAATTTTTCATAAGAGCAATTTTGCTCAAACCTGTTTTGTGTGTGTGTGTGTGTGTGTGTGTGTGTTTGTGTGTAATGGCTGCTTTAAGAGAGCAGTGTGTGGCTTTGAAATTTTGTTTCCTGCAGAAATTGTTGAGATGCTGAACACAGCTTACAAGGACAGCATTATGGGAAAAACTCAATTGTATAAGTGGTTTTCTTATTTCAAAAGACGTGGAATGTTGATTGATGACAAACCTTGTTCTGGACGTCCTTCAGCTTCCCAAACAAATGAAAAATATTGACAAATTGTGTACTTGTGCTCAAATATTGATGATGGACCACTGAAGAGATGGGGAAGTTATCTGGACTATCTTTGAGCTTGGTTCAGTGAATTTTAACAGAGAATTTAGGAATAAGAAGGGTTGTGAAATTTGTGCCTTGGATTCTGACTGACCAAGGAAAAGAGAGTGGGGTGGAAACATGCCATACTTTGAAAGAATAGCTCCAAAGTGACCCAGACTTTTCCCCCAAGGTCATCACTGGTGATAAGACATGGTGCTATTCTTATGTGACCCCGAAAGCAGACACCAATCAAGCCAGTGGAAGATGCCATAGTCACCTCACCCAAAAAGTTTGTCTAGTGAAATCAAAGATCAAGACAATGCTCATTTGTTTTTCAGTTTTTTTATGGTGGGGGGGGGGGGATAGTGCATTTGGAATTCATTCCACCAGGTCAGACTGTTAATCAAGCTTTCTATTTAGAGGTTCTGAAAAGATTGTATAACAGTGTGCGACCAAAAATGACCTGGTTTGTGGCAGATGGGGGACTGGTTTTGTCACCACAACAATGTACCCGCTCATGCAGCCATCTCAGTGTGCTAGTTTTTGGCAAAAGACAGCATGCCTTTCTTGCCCCACATGCCTTACTCACCTGACCTCACTCTGTGGGACTTCTTTTTGTTTCCATGAGTGAAGAGGGACATGAAAGGGCAGTGAGTTGATGACATAGAAGAGGTGAAGAAAAAATGGAGGGAGGTGCTATCAGCCATCCAATGCAAACAGATGAGTTTGAAAAATGTTTCCAAGAATGGAATGGCAGATTTGACAAATGTATTTAAGTGGCTTTGTAAAAAAAATTAAATACACAACTTTGATAAAAAATATTCCATTTTTTGGTACCCCCTCGTCTACTAGACACAGTGGGATATGCAAACTTTGAAACACGTTGATCTTTGAATATGCTCTACTTAGCATAGTATTTGCTAAGGGGCACATGGAAAACAACTGTAGGGAGGGTGAATCAATCACCCGAGGTCCCTCTTTCTTCTATCATCAGTGTAGCGGTCAAGATGAGCACTCGCTGGCATCAACAGCCTCTTCATCTTCTTCCATCAGCTGCTTCCCCAAGGTCTGGGCCGCTATGCCCCTGTCACAGACAGCAGCCCTTAGAAACTGACCCTGTGATGATTGCTAGCATTTCCTCCAACAGGAAGGCTTCTGCTCAGCAGAGGAGTCCACGGGTAGGGAGAACAATTCATGTTTTTTGGCTGCTCACTGGAAGCCTGGAGGTTTGGAATCCCCCCAAAGTGCCCTGTGATCTGTTTCTGAATGCGGAGCCATTGGAAGCCCCATGGAGCAGCTCTCCTCTGCCTCACCTGGTGTCAGCAAGAGTCAAAATTGACTCAATGGTTACTGGTTCATGGTTCTTCCATTCATAGGTGTCAGACTTCCACAGCCTCGTTTCTATCAAAGCAGTCATGTTTTGTCCATGTTTTGTCTCCCGTGTGCACAGTACGTGACTCTATGCTGATCTGACCAGACCCCTGGTGGGATCGTGAAGTACCAGTGGGCTGCTAACTACAAGGCCAGTGGGTGGAACCTACCAGTTTCTCTGTGGGACAGAGATGAGTCCTTCTGCCCCTGTGAGGTTTGCAGCCTCAGACACACACAGGTCGTTCTGCTCTGTCCTGTAAGGTCACTATGGGTCAGAATCAACTCAGTGGCACTGAGTTTTGGGTGAGAATCTGCATAATGAGTCCACTCTGTGGCATTATTACCCAGCCCGCTGTACTCGGATTTCCACTAGGTTTGGCTGCTTTGACTTGAGGCTTAAGAGGAACTGTGTGGTTGGATATATTTCTCAAATAATCTTCACAGAACTCCGTGTTTGCTGTCTTTGTGAACAAACAGATATGGTGATTGTTATTGACTTGCCTCCCTTCCCCCCTCACAGTGGACAGTGTGCATGTTTTCCCTGCTTCCTTCCCCTCCATGTACGGAGACAATTTGGAGCCATTCCTAGGAAATCCATGCTCTGATCTTTGGCTTTGGCAGGGGGTGGGGGAGAAAAATACTTTTTATATGAACATATAATAATTGGATTGTATAGTCCCAGATTCTAGTCATAGGGCACACTGGGACCCACAGAAAACAATTTGGTGGATACAGTAAAACAGGTTTTCATTTCTGATGGAGATTTTTTTTCTGCTGAGAACCCCTTGGATCAGTTGAGCTTTTCAGTGATTTGTGGGTGGAACTGAAAGGGGAATGTTCTATTTTCCCCCTCCTCCTGCAGTGAGGCAGAAATGGGGCTCCAAGAGCTCTTTTTCATAGCACTTCAGTGGTATGGTCAGTGCCACTGTGTGCTGCTCATGGGTAGAAGGACTCCGATGTGACAGTCATAGTGGGCACAATTAATTTGAAAAAGAATTACCATGTCTGTTTTTTTCCTATTCATGTAGACAGTCTTATTAGAGAGAAAAATATTAAAAAGCAGATAAATAAAATCAAGGAAGAATGATAAAAACTCTACAATCCTAATGTCTTACAGATATTTATCTTGTGAGGCATTAGCATCCAAAGACAGACATTATATTATGCGTTCTCTGTTATTGTTGAAAAGAACTAAGACTTTTGATGGAAACCAATGAAACTGATAAAAATACCATGTATTTGTACACTAGTTTCTGATTACAGAATTCATTTGGGTAGTTCATCTTACTTAACCTTACAATCACCTCGGATTTAGGTTGTCATTATACTGATGTTCTAATGCAAGAAAATAAGATTTATAAAGTATGGTTATTTTCTTAAATTAATAGCAGAATTAGAGCTTGAACTGAGGTCTTTTACTTCAATACTAGGTTGCATACTGCAAGATTCCAGCTACTCCATTGCATATGGCATCCCTGTACATCAGTTACACACATTATAAGGAGCTCTGGTGGTGGGTATACATTGGGCTGTTATTGCAAGGGTGTCCCCCCGCCCCCCACTCCTCAGCTCCTCAACTAGAGAAGGATGAAGCTGATTGAACCATGGAGATTTACATTCTTGGAAGCCCAAAGGAGCAGTTCTTCTCTGTCCCATAGGAATGCTTTAAGTAGAAATTGACTCAATGGTAATGTGTTACTCGAACAATTACAAGCTGTTGCAACAATACTGTTGTGTAACAAATCACTTCAAATCTTAGTGGATGACAGCAACTGGCATTTGTGGGATCTGAAGATTGACTGTAACTTGCTGATCTGCCCTAGCATGAAACCCTGTGTAGTGAGTGGTACAGGGTGGCTGGTCTTGGCTTAAGGCTGGGCATGGGTTCAGGTCAGTCTGTGTCTCTTTTATGAAGTCCAGATAGAAAAGGATATTCTTTTCATGGCAATAAATTCCAAGACAAAACTGTGTTAGGGTAGATTAGAGAAGCAAAATTCATAGACAATTATGTGTCTGTGAAAGAGAACTTTATATACAAGAACAATTGAGTATTGAACATCCAAGTACAGTCCAGTTTAAGTCCATATGTCCGATATTACCCCATACGTTGATACTAGTACATAAATTCTTCTTCTTCAGACTCACACAGCCATGCAATGATGCCGAATGCAGGAAGATCACAGGCCAGTGGGTGGAAAGTCTTGTGGATCCAATGGCAGTAGAAGCTTTTCAGTGTTGGCAGGGTCTCCATGTGGCTCCTCCAGCTCCCAGGGCTTTGGCTGCATCAAGGTAGCTCCATGTGGATTTTCGTCAAGAATGTCTCACAGGTAGTGAGCCTGTGTCCTGCCTCCTATGAGCTATTTATCTCCATCCTGCCTCCAACGAGCTGTTTATTTCCTTAGTGCCTCCAAATTAGGTCACCAAGCTGTGACCTAATTGACAGGCTAAATTCCACCTCTCCACTCTAAAGTCTCAAATTGACAGCATACAAATATATTGAAACACTCTGTTCCTGCTATGTCTGGTAATATTTAATGGGCCAAAAGCATGCCATAGGGCCAAACCCACAAGATGTGTCTGTTTTCCCTCCAAGCATTATTTCCTATATCAGGAAATGACACATTTAAGAGGAATGGTGTTGCATTCATTACCAGAATGGACAATAATTATATCTATCTGCCTTTAAAGAAATCCAATCAAAACAACTATTAATCAAATTCATATACCAACCACCAAAGGTATTAACGAATTCTACCAATGTCTTCAGCCTCAAATTGATTGAATATGCAATCAAGATGCCTTGATCCTCATTTACAATTGGAATACAAAAGTTGGAAGCAAAGAGGAAGGAGAAGTAGTTGGAAAATATGGGTTTGGTGATAGAAAAGAAGCTGGAGACAGTTTGACTGAATTTTACAACACCAATGGCTTGCTTATAGCAAGTACCCTTTTTCAATAACACAAATGGCAACGATATAATTGGAATTCTTCAGATTGAATACACAAAAATAAAGTTGACTTCATATGAGAGAAGAGACCATGGAGAAGCTCAATATTAGCAACTAAAACCAGGCCAAGGGCTGACTGTGGAACAGACCATCAATCATATGTGAGTTACCATAAAGCTGAACAAAATTAAAACAAATCTACAATAGTGAAAATATGGCCTTGAGTCTATCCCACCTGAATTTCAAGAGTATCTCAGGAATAGATTTGATGCTTTGAACATGAATGGAAGAAGAACTGAACAGCTGTGGGAGGACATCAAGACAATCATTTATGAAGAAGACGAAAGTCATAAAAAAGACAAGAAAGGAAGAAAGGATCAAAGCAGGTGTCAGAAGTGACTCTGAAGCTTGCTTTTAAGCAAAGAATAGCTACAAGGAATTGAAGAACTAATGACGTCAAAGAACTGAATAGAAA
The DNA here is from genome assembly GCF_050624435.1 of Tenrec ecaudatus. NCBI lineage: Eukaryota > Metazoa > Chordata > Mammalia > Afrosoricida > Tenrecidae > Tenrec > Tenrec ecaudatus. The sequence continues at coordinate 191,102,569 of NC_134530.1, read as the reverse complement.
ATTTCAAAGGGTAGCTCAAGAAAACAAAATCAAACATTATATTGAAATGTGTACAGACCTAGCGTTAGGAAAACCAAAAGGAAGAACATGCACATCATAAACTGAAAGAACTCAAGAAAAAATCTAGCCTCAAGTTGCAATATTGAAAAATTCTGTGGCAAAATATTGAATGATACAGGATGTATCAGAAGAAGAAAAAAATACACAGAGTCAATGTACCCAAAAGAAGTAGTCGCAGGAAGAAGTTCAAGCTGCACCGAGTGCATTAGCCACAAACAAGGCTCCAGGAATTGATGGGATGCCAATTGAAATGTTTCTACAAACTGATGAAGGACTGGAAGCACTTCCTTGTCTTTATCAGAAATTTATACGACAGATACTTGGCCAGTTGACAGGAAGGCATCCACGTTTGTATCCATTCCAAAGAAAGGTGGCCCCACAGAATTCCCAAACGAGAACGAGATCATTAATACCACATGCAAGTAAAAGTTTGCTTAAGATCATCCAACAATGTTAGCCACACGACATTGACAGTGAGCTGCCAGCAGGAAAGGCCTAGTGCAGAAGAGATCTTAGATAGCATTGCTAATGTCAGATGGATCATGGGTGAAAGCAGAGAATATTAGAAAAAATGTTTACTTGTGTTATGTTATTCACTATGCAAAGACCTTTGACTGTGTGAATCACAACAAACTTTGGATAAACTTGAGAAGCATGGAACTTTCAGGACACTATTGTGCTCATGAGGAACTGGTACACGGATGAAGAGGCAGATATGCAAACAAAACAAGGCCTCATTGCGTGGGTTAAAATCAAGAATGGTTGGAGGCTGTACCCTCTAGCTGTACTTGTTCAATCTGCATGCTGAGCGAATAATCAGAGGAGCTGGGTCATATGATGAGGAATTCAGCATCAGGATTAGAGGGAGGCTTAGTCACAACCTTCAACATGCAGATGACACAATTGCCGCTCAAAGTGAAGAGGACTTGAGGCCCTTGCTGATGAAGATCAAGGATTGCATTCTTCAGTATGGACTACAACTCCATCTAAAGAAAACCCAAATCCTCACAATTGGACCAATAGGTAACATTGTGATAAACAGATAACAAGGGAAGCTGTCAAGGATTTTGTTTTGCATGGATCCACAATCGATACTCCTGAAAGTAGCAGTCAAGGGTCAAATGATTGCATTGGGTAAATGTGCTGCATAAGACCTGTTTAGAGTATTCAAAAGCAAGGATGTTCCTTTAAGGACTAAGGTGTACCTGACCCAAGCCATGGTATTTTTTTTAACATTTTATTAGGGACTCATACAACTCTTATCACAATCCATACATATTCATACATCAATTGTATAAAGCACATCTGTACATTCTTTGCCCTAATGAGTTTCAAAGCATTTGCTTTCCACTTAAGCCCTTTGCATCAAGTCCTCTTTTTTTCCCCTCCCTCCCCGCTACCCTCTCCCTCATGAGCAATTGATAATTTATAGATTGTTATTTTTGTCATATCTTGCCCTATCCGAAGTCTCCCTTCCCCCACTTCTCTGCCGTCCATCTCCCAGGGAGGAGGTCACATGTGGATCCTTGTAATCAGTTCCCCCTTTCCAACCCACTCACCCTCTACTCTCCCAGTATCGCCCGTCACAGCCCTGGTCCTGAAGGTATCATCCACCCTGGATTCCCTGTGCCTCCAGCTCCTATCTCATATGCTTGTGAAGGTTACACATGGAATAAAGAAAAGTTGATACATTTTAATTATGATGCTGGTAAAGAACATTGAAAGGGCATTAATCAGAAGAGATACAGACAGAGCGCTCCTTAGAGGCAAGAATGGCAAGACTTCATCTTACATACTTTGGACATGTAGTCAGGAACAGTCCCTTGGTGGAAGGACATCATGTTGACAGAAGGACATCTAAAAAGAGAAGGGGCCTCAAGGAGATGATTGACACCATGGCTGCAACCAAGGGCTGAAATAGGAGAAGAATTGTGGGGTGGTCCAGGACCGGGCACAACTGGGTTACCTGACTCAAGGACACCTAACGACAACCCCACATGACCATAATTGGAACGGATTTTAGAGTCTTAACTTTTCCTTTTTAACGGCTGAACGACTTTCCTCATCTTCTTTCTTCTTATAGAAATTGGGGGCCCAGAGATTTTGTTATTGTTGTTAATACTGCTTTTATAGCATTGGTTCTCAACCTGTGGGTGGTGACCCCTTTGAGGGTTGAACAACCCTTTCACAGGGGTCGCCTAAGACCCTCGGAAAACATGTAAATATTTCCCAATATATAATTACATATTATTTTATGATTCATCACTATGCTTTATGTTCAATTTGTAACAATGAAAATACAGCCTGCATATCAGATATTAACATTATGATTCATAACAGTATCAAAATTACAGTTATGAAGTAGCAATGAAAATAATGCTATGGCTGGGGTCACCACCACATGAGGAACTGTGTGAAAGGGTTGCGGCATTGGGAAGGTTGAGAACCACTGTTTTACAGTTAGTCACAGGTTGAAAGTATGATACCAATAAAAAGATCTTGTGAGTTTTGTGTGTTTCCTATGTAACGGATTCAGTCAATGCCATGTGCTGAAACTTACGTTGTTGATTCATTTTGAGACATGTCTCTCTTAAGACTTAATTTTAGCCACTTTGGGCATATTGGTCCTGTGCAGAATCGTATCATTTATCTTTCTAGGGGCCCTTTGTTTCAAGTAAATACTTTCAGAAATCACAACAAATGTGATCATCATACTCCTCTTTAAGGTTTGTCCTGAGGCTGATAGGTGAAAATAGTTTTTGTTTTTTAAGCCTGCAAGTCCTGGAACTTTTATATTCTCTTTCAATTCTGCTTTAAAATTTTTTTTAGAAGTTGGTCAATCCTTTCTAAGCTCATTTTTTTCTTGCAATATCTTATCTAGCCAGCAACAACCAGGTTACAGCACTCATCAACATTCTGCCTTGACACCTTCTTGCTCAATGCTACAAGTTCACTAAGCACATTTTCTGTCTCTTAAGCTATCACAGATGAGCTTCATCAAGTGCTTCTCAATAAATAACACGCAATGGCGTGTTTCCAGCCTTCTGCAAGTTTTCTCACCATCTGCTGCCAAGTTCCCAAACCACAGTCCCATATTTCAGGCTTTTATTATCACAGTACCCCACTTCTGATACCAATTTCAGCATTTGCCAACTATTACTACAATACTTTTGTGCAATCAGCTACCCTCAAACTCAGTGACTTACAGCAGAAAGTACACCTGTCTATATCCACAGGTCTGTTTGTTGACCAGTTCACCCGATTCAGTATGGGTCCAGCAAATGGTCCAATTTCAATAGGCACAATGACTAGGTCTGGATCTGCACTGTGGCTTGGGTTTGGGTTTTCCTCACATTTCACATAATTTGCTTTTAGCCTGGACAGAAAAGTGGGCACAGTGAGTTGGGGACACAGTCTTCTTAAGTGTATCCCAGAGCTTCTATCGGCATCTCATCCACGAACATTGAAGAAAATTTTCTAAAGGAGAGCAACTGTCCTTGCTAGGATTCATTTCTAAGACAGTCAAGTCAAACAGAGAAGGAGAAGAAAGGGACAAGGTCTAGCCAATAGAGTGGGAGTGATTTGCGCTGCTCTGGATTGTGCCCTTAAAAGAAATGGGCATTCTTCTCCATTACTGCTCTCTGCCTCCTGCTGTCCTGCTGTCTGGAATGTGATGGTGGGAGATGAGCCACATTGATCCCCTTAATGGAAGTCACATAAAGATGACGACAGGGCTATATCCTTAATCTTAGAGTGTTATATGGGAAGAGAAACTTGTATCATCTTGTCTGAGTCAATTATATTTCATGTATCTGTTATAATATATTAGACTGCATTGCTTCTATATTGTTGTACGTATGATTGAGGGAAAACTATCTTGTTTAAATCATCGCATTTTGAGATTTCTCTTTTAAAGTTCTGGTCGTGCTGCTGGACTGCTAGCACAAGGTTGGTGGTTCAAACTCAGCAGGTGCTTTGGAAGAGAAGGATGAGGCAATTGACTTTCATAAATATTTAAAGCCTGGGACACTCTATATATGGTTGCTATGAGTTGGCATCAACTTGATGGCAGGTAGCCTTTTAGGTGGTTAAAGAAATGTAATTGGTTCCTTACCTAAGTGAGAGCAATAATCTGACTTATGATTGTTGCAGGGGTTAAATGAGAAAATGGCACACACACACATCTTTCTCAATGAATGGAAGTTGTCATCATGACTGATAAAATATTGGCCGTGCTCAGTAGAGCTTGCCTGTTGTTGCTGCCAGGTGCCATCACGTGGTTCTGAGTAGGTACAATGGAACGAAACACCGCCCAGTGCTTCCGTCCATTACTGTGGTCACTGTGTCAGTCCATCTTGCCTTCCTCTTTTCAGCAGTCCTTCTACTTTCCCAAGCATGGTGTCCTTCTCTAGAGACTGTTGTCTCCCAGCAACATGTCCAAAATTTGTCTAGTTTTACCCAATTGTCAGCCTAAGCCCTTGGGAAGCCTCTCTTCCTTCTGCCTCCACCTCCTTCTGCAGTGGTTATCTCTGCATGCTCTCCGTCCATCTGTATGCCAGTTCCACTTTAACCACTTTGTCTATAAATAGAAAAGGGTTCAGAATTGAGTGAGATTTGTTGGACGTGGCCGGGGTGTTTCATTGGTTTCCAGAATAAAATAGGAGACTGTCGTATATTTCTGTCCACTTGGCATCACATATTCTAGACCTTTAAGAATAACTTAAAGAAATAACTTATTCTCAACCAGACTTCTTTCAAATGCACCCTGTTAAAGGGAGTAGGGTACAGTTTAGGTGGATAAAGGAAAATTCATCCTGATTTCTGGAAAAGCAGCCTTACATTTAATAACCTATGGGCAGAAGATCAATTATATCCCCTCTGAGTAGAAAGAAGAGTGTATTTTCATTGTGTAGCCAGGGTTTATAGCGAGAAGCCATGAGCCTGGCAAGAAGAGGGACTCTAGTGCCTCAAAGTCGTTCCTTCATTCCTCCAACCAAGTGGTCTGTATTTACGGAGTAGTCGCATAACACAGAGACTTTGTTGTGTGTATAAAAATGAGTGAGATGTGCTCATATTTTCAAGGAATTAACTCTCTAGCAGCTTTAAGGGAGCAATCTATGTGATGCTTCAGAGAATGGAGCCCTGGAGTCAGCCTTTTGATGTTGTTGCTCATCCTGTGGAGCTGCTTTTGGCTCATAGTGACCTCGCCATGAGTGAATGGAGAACTGCTCAGCCCTTCACCATCCGCACAATCACTATGTGGGAGCCATTGTGTCAATCCATCCTGTTGAAGGTCTTCCTCTCTTTCCATGACCCTCAGCTGTACCAAGTGTGATGTTCAGAGACTGGTCACTCCTTAGATGAAGTAAGATGAAGGTAAGATGAAGCCTCCTCACCTTCTTCTCTAAGAAGCATTGTGGCTATACTTTGTCCAAAACAGATTACCGTATATAGTCAAATATAAGCTGACCCGAGTATAAGCCAAGGTACCTGATTATTACCTGGGAAACCAGAAAAACTGATTGACTCGAGTATAAGCCTAGGGTGGAAAATGCAGAAGCTATTGGCGAGTTTCAATAATCAAAACAAATGAAAATAAAATTACTGAAAATTGAGACATCAGTGGGGTAATGTATTTAAATATTTATTTTAAATAAAAACATAAATAAAAGGACTACGGGTCATTTAACATTAGTAAACCAACACAGTAAGTGGAAAATAGGTTCAACCAAAACAATAAGGTATCAACAATGATACCTTAAGAGTACTATTCCCTAGCTCAATCAGCAACCAAGCTAAAATGTATAGAGTTAAAATCCTTCAGAACTGGTTTCCTCCTCCTCATCCGTATCCCATTGCAGAGCTTCAGCTGCTGTGAGGTCATCATAGACGCTGTCCTCACTGAGATCCCCGTCATCACCATCACTGCTGTCATTTTCATATAAAGCGCAGTCTTCACTACCATCCATAGCATTACTAATACTACATTTCTGGAAGGCATGTCTTCTGGAATGTCTTCCCATGCATCTCGAACCCACTTTGCTATTAACTCTATGTCAGGCTTCATGAGATTTCCTCCTTTTGTTAGTCTGGCTTGACCAGATGACATCCATTCATGCCACATCCTTCGCACACGGTCTTTAAAAAGCTTATTCAAAGATACATGCAGAGTCTGCAGTACAGATGTAAGCCCACCTGGAATAACGGCTAAAGTAACTTTACTAGACTTTGCCAATTTTTTTTATGTCATCCGATAGGTGGGCTCTGAGCATATCCAAAACAAGTAACAATGGCTTTTTCTTTAAGGCTACTCCTGGTCATCGGTTCCAAATTTCTTCCAGCCATTTTTTGTTCCCTCTTCATCCATCCAGCTTTTAACATGTGCACGCACAGTAATTCTTGGTGGGAAATTGATCTTTATAGGCAAGGTCTTTCGTTTAAAAATAATGACAGGAGGCAGCTTAGTTCCATTCGCCAAACATGCTAGAACAACTGTAAAGTGTTTTTTTTTTTTCCCGTTTCCTGTGGTTTTGAGAAAAATGTTTTTTTTTTTCTCCTAAACTTGCCACAGTTCTGTTGCTTGGAAGATCAAAAGTCATGGCAGTTTCATCCATATTCCCAATATCTGCCAGGTCATAATTATAAATCCTTTGTTTTATAATAAATGACTGGAATGACATAATTTTTTCTTCAAGGTCTTGTGGCAATTTCTGGGAAATCTTTGTTCTTTGTCTCAAACATATTCATGAAGCAGGTACACCATCCTGCTGACGCAGCAAATTTTTCAATGCCTGGTGCTTTATATTTGTCATCCTTAGCCATTTGTAGAGCACGTATGCAGATTCCCATGTGTGTTACGCAGTAATCATTTTGACGACACTCTATAACCCATTTATGCAATTCACTCTCTAGAGCCCCATAAAAAGACGTTAAACCATGATGAGCTTTTTTAGCTTTTGGAATCTGCTCCAAGTCAGCCTTCATTTTCCGTCACTCCCTCACTTGCTTTTCGTCAACACAGAATTCCCTGCTTGCAATACTGTTATTGCTCTCTTCTGCTCTTGACACAACCTTCATTTTGAAACCAGCCTCATATGACTGGTGGTTTTGTTTTGGTTCAAGAGTATACATTTCTAATAGGATAAAAAAAACCAAGACTTTGAAAAAGAACTTTCATGGTAATTCCCCCGTCTCCCCCCAACGTGTTAGCCAGGAGGAGGGGGGTAGTCTGTGCGGGCTGGAGATGCAGGATGTGAATTAACAAAGAGACCAGACCAGAGGGGAGAGATGGAGCGCAGCCACAGACACATCCTTACCAGTTCAGCTGCTGGCATAAGTGAACCACTATGGGTGCTTTTGCGAACTGGAACCGTCCATGTCATAGGACGGCTCTGATTGGTTAGATGTGAGTAAACAAACATTCAAAGCCCTGCAGTGTCGGCGGGACTTTGAATGAACACCGGAGAAATGGCAATCACCCACGAGATAACAGGTGCTCGCCCCATTACCTTGGGTGGGGGGCCCCAGCGAGGTGGTACCACTGACCCGTGTATAAGGCGAACTCCAGTTTTTCAGCACATTTTTTTTGTGCTGAAAAAACTTGGCTTATACATGAGTATATATGGTAGTTTGTTCTTCTGGCAACCCATAGCACCATAATCCAAATGCATCAAGTCTCCTGTGGCCTATTGGGGTTCATGCTCTGTCTTTGATGCTTATGATCTTAGGCGAAAAAATCTACTTCACAGCTTTCTGTCTCAGTCAACTTTTTCGACTGATGGTGAGAACAGCAGTTATATACTCCATAGTGTTGTTCAGAGCAAGCATTACAATAAATCAATACAGAGAAATCGTTTAAAGTACAGCATGACACATAGTAAGTGCCCATTTTTTACCTATCATTATCCACTATAATGGATTCTAAGCTCTGTGAGGGCAGGGCATTGAATCTCCTTTGTTCATTGCTGTTTGTTATTTTTAATGGCTAGACTAGGACCTGGGACCACTACACAGTCAGTAAATATTTGTTGAATAAATAGATGAGTGACTACAATGGTTTTTGACATATTTGTTTGTAGATAATCCAGCCTCCCCAAAATAAGAGGTATTTATTGAGTGCATACTATGCTCTAGACTCCATGCTAAGTTATTTCATGTGCTATTCAATTTAATCTTCCATAAATTTTACGGGTTAGATGTGATTATTGTAGAGGTAGAAACTGATGCTCAGTAAAGTAACTGGCTGAGCTCACACAGATGGTAACTGACAATTGCTATTTTGTGTTAGTCTAGGTAGGCTACAGAAACAAATTCATAGACACTCACATGTGTATAGGAAAGAGTTTTATATACAAGAACAGATGAATATTGATAAAATATCCCAGATCAAGTCCATAAGTCCAATATCAGTCCATATGTCTAACATTAGTCCATAACTTCCTCATTAGACTCACACAGCCATGCAATAACGCTGAATGCAAGAAGATCACAGGCCAGGGGATGGACAGTCTTGTGGCTCCAGTGGAGGTAGAAGCATTCAGTGCTGGCAGATGTCTCTGCATGGCTACCTACAACTCTCATGTCTCTGCCTGCATCAGTGTAGCTCCATGTGGCTTGTTGTCAGTCAGGTCTTGCAGGGAGTGAGTGTGTGTCCCACTTCCAGCAGGCTATTTATCTCCTTAGCGCCTCCAAATGAGGTCATCAAGCTGCGACCTGATCGACAGGCTAAACACCACCCCTTCATTCTTAAGTCTCATATTGACAACAGATTATGTAACTACCACATCATATTCATTTGTTTGTGGCCTCTCCCCTGCCCGCAATATAAGTTGTCCCCTACCCCTGTACTTGTACGGATGACCCTGTTTGGAAAGAAGAGCTTTCTTTTGTTGTCCTAGTGCCTACTAGTGCAGGACGGGTCCAGGACCTAGTCACTACTGAGCATTAAGAATGGAGACAGGAGCATACACACAGAGGGAAGCAGCATGCCAAGGAACACCAAGAAATGCCAAGCATCAGTGGAAGATGCCAGAGAGATTCACAGAAGGAATTGGCATGTCTTTGAACCTGATTTGGACTTTTAGTCTCCAAAACTGTTGAGAAAATAAAAGTCCTTTATTTCAGACCCCTGACTGGTAGCATCTTTGTGATGGCAGCTTTAGGACTCCAGGGCCGCAGCTCTAAGGTTTTCACAGATCACTTCTTGCTGAGAGGTATGTGCTTTCAAGCCCCCGCTCCCCAGACCCCTATGGATGGTGAAGTCGATAGATCCCACAGTGCATCCTCATGCAGCACCACCTGTGTTCCCTTGTACAGGTGCCATGGGCAGCACGCAGAGGGAGCTGGGCATTTTGGGAAAGACAATCCACTGAAACCTGCTTTTGGAGCTTTGGCTGCTGTGTGTCCTCGCATGGTTTTTCAGCTGAGAAGTGGAGAGCCTGAATGCCTCATTGCCTTGCTGCCCCTGGCTTCCTTCGTGCTCAGGGAAGAGAAGATGTGGTCAAACTTGCAGCTAATGGGTCTGTTCCGTTCATTATTTACCCAGGGCTATGCTTTCTCAAAGAAGAAAGCAGCTCATTAGTGCCTGGGAGGTTGTGGGGTGGGCAGATGGTTGCTGTTTTCCTCTTGTCCTGAACAGAGACAAGCTTACATTCCGAGGACTCCAGGAAGCAAGCTGGGGGATGTGTCTCCAGGTTCCCTTCAACACACATCACTGCATGTACAAATGGAACGTTGTCTGCCCCTGCTGTAATGCAGAGGAGGACAATTGGTGTGTACATGCATTACATTCCCCAAAGGACAAGAGAGCATAATCATTCCTAGATGTACCTTGATAAATGTTTTGGACTAGATTAGCAGCTACTGGTCTTCCCAGTGCATATTGGCAGGGTAAGTGGGGTGGCGGTGGGGCAGTGGCACCCATGAGCTGTGGTTGGTTGTATCTATATATCATAAGACATCAGTGTCAAAAGATTCTAATTAAGTAAGTATGTCTTTCATCTCCAGGAACCAATAGCTGGAGGGACCATGACCTGATTAGTTAATAAGATCCCTTATATTGGATAAGTAATACTAATAATGATGATAATCATAGATTATATTTACTGAATGCTTCTGTGTACCTCCACTGAGCTCAATGCTTTACATGCATTTTATAATTTAGTCATTAGAACAACCTTATGAGGTTTCACATAATCAAAATAAAGCACCTGCTATATGCTTTCTCTTGTTTTAGGCACTTGGGATATTTCCGCGAACAGAACAGCAGGGGAGAATGAACAATAGACATAATAAAGGAGTTGTGATAAATCAGTAATATAGTCTGTTAGAAGGTAAGAAGTGCTATGGAAGAACAAGCAGAGCTGAGGTCAGGGTATTTGGAGGAAGTAGAGAAACAGTTAACCATTTCCAATAGAGTCACCATTGAGGAAGTGGCGCTGGATCAGAGAGCTAGAAGGGAAGAAGCAGTGAGCTGGGTAGACAGCTACAGGCTAGGGAACAGTCTGTGCAAGGGCCCTGGGTGGGAGGGAGGGTGCCCTATACTTTAACGGGTGGGAGGGTGCCCTATACTTTAATGGCAAAGCAAGAGGATGCATTTCAGAGAAAGCAGAGTGAATGGGATGAGGCCAGAGAAGTGTTGAAGGGGGCTGATGGTGTGAGGATATATTGAGAAATTCTTAGAAGGTTTTAAGCAAAATAATGATCTGATCTGATGTTGACTGGCATAAATAAATAGATAGATAAATAGAGAGATAGATGGATAGATAGATAGATAGATAGATAGATAGATAGATAGATAGATAGATAGATGAGACTCCAATTGACTCGGATTCATGAAGACTCATGTATTTCACAGTAAAACTAGGAGTTTGAACGGTTGACTTTTCAGAAGTTAACCACCACCTCTTTCTTCCTAGGTACTTCTGGGTGGACATAAACCTGCAACCTTTGGGTTGGCAACTGAGCTCACTGTGCTACCCAGGGATGCTGGTATGAGAGAATGCTATTGTTGTCAGGTGCCATTGGGTTGGTCTGGCTCATAGCAACCCTGTTTCTAACAGAATGAAACCTCGCTCACCATTCTCACGTTGGTCTTATGTTGAATCTGTTCTTGCAGCAGGTGTTCATCCATGTTGTTGAAGGTCTCCCTGCTTTTCGCTGCCCCCCACTCTACCAAACACGATGTCCTTTTCCAGGGATTGGTCTTTCCTGATGACATACCCCAAATACATGAGACAAAGTCATGACATCCTTGCTTTTAACGTACTGTAGAATGAATTAGAAACAAGGTCTGCGAGACTAGTAGTTAACACTTCATCCTGTCCACCAGATGCAAGTCAGATTAGCATGCTCGTACATGGCAGAGGACAGACCCAAGACCCAGCTGACTTCAAATGCCATATCCTCCGCTACCACACTCTATTGCTTACGTCAGAGGTTGAGTCAACACACCCTTTCCTTTTCCTCTTCCACAGCAAATGGACGATCTGCATCGACTTCCCATGCGTCTTCCCCCTCCCTCTGTCCAAATACTTGGGGATGTGCTCCGTTTTGTTCAATTTGGAAAAACACTTTCATCTCTTTCAATCATTGTATCACCTCTCTTAGTTTTGAGATCCCATCCCCATCCTTGTCCCCTCACTGAACAAGTGCTAAGTGCAATATTACCCAGGAAGCTAGGCAAGTGTGGATTTCCGTGTGCTTACTTACCAATCAAAGATTCAGTGATACTGATGTGAAACTGTCAGCTACAGAGAGCACCTTGCTTCGTGGATAATAAGCCCCTGGTGAGTGTGTGGAGATGGTCTTTCTATATTATGTTGCTCTTGGGACTGGAAGAGCGATGGCAAGCGCTGGACAGCCGACACCCTCTTCAGTGGCCCGGGGCGTAGATGGCAGAGAGATCATCGGCACCCAGTGGGAAACTGGGGCTCGATTTCATTCCTTTGCCTAGAACTAGCACTCCCGTCTCAGTAGGGGCCCCTTTAATGAATCATTTTAGAAGAGTATTATTATTAGAAGCTGTTTTCAGCCCAATTAAGACCTCGCAACATGTCAGTTGCAATAATAAAAGTGAGTTAAGTCTCAGTTTTTCTTTATTAGGGTGTTTATTAGGAGATTGAAACGTTCATTAGGCGGAGCCCAGCCACGCATTCATCTTGTGCTCATCAGAAGCAAAATGGAACCTCCGTGGGCTTTGGGGTCAATTCGGTGGCCTTCGTTTGCATACACAGAGCTGAGTTCTAACTCGGCTTCACCAGTAAGGGGTAAATGAAGTTGTTAGGGTCACAGCGCAGGTTGGGGGCATTTTCTTTTGCCTCAGGTGCTCACGTGAAAGCTGGCTATGTCTGCTTGCTTGGGAGTAAGACAGCGGGGCCGGTCAAAGATGGGACTATTGCAGAGCCCAAGATGAGCAGTGGGCAGGGCAAGAGCTTATGCAAAACCACGCTATTAGCTCAGGGAGAAAAGCCAAAGATTTTGTAATTAAAATTTTTTCCTAACATTTTAACGACATATAAGGCACTCTGAAAACTCAGACTCACTGTCATTGAGTGGATACCGACTCATAGCGACCCTACAGGGCAGGGTAGACCTGCCCCTGTGAGTTTCTGAGTCGGTAATGCTTTACAGAAGTGGAAAGCCCCATCTTTCTCCCATGGAGCATCTGGTGGTTTTGAACCGCTGACCTTATGGTTAACAGCCTAACATGTAACCACCAGGCTCCGTATAAAAATTGCTAACATATAAAAATGTCCTTGTGGCCTAGTATTCTACCCAGTGTTATCGTTTCCCCTATATTTAATATTTTTTGTTATTAAAAGATAATGAACTAGTAAAGGCGCTGGATTTAGTCCCTCATGATTCTCCCACCCTCCTTCCTTCCTGAAGTCGGTACTTATTGCCTCTCTGTGTTTTTATACTATTAAGACCTACTGAATGTATGTATTTATAAGCAATACAAAGAATTGCTTTATTTGCTTTCAAACGTTGCACAAATTATAGCAGAGTGTATGTTTTTCGGCAGCTGGCTTTTATCCACACAGGGAATTGTTGCTGAGACTTTTCCATGCTGACATCCAGAGTCTATTTGCCTCGTTGCCTAGTATTCCATGGCATGCATACCCGGCTCCATCGATTCATCCTGCTGCTGCTGACAGGGTTTCAAGGTGCCCTGATCACAAGGAACCCAGCCGCAAATCTCTCTCTCTCTCTCTCTCTCTCTCTCTCTCTCTCTCTCTCTGCTTCTTTGTGAACACTTGAGAAAGTGTCTCTACATTAGAATGTCACAAACTCAGAATTAAAAAATTCCAAAATATGTTTCATGTCACCACTCAGTAGATTTGTGTGTGCATGTGTGTGTACACAAATTCCAGTTCCCTGAAACAATGCTGCTTATATTCATGAAGCACTCTAATAGATGCCATTTCTCCTCCTCTCGCCGTCTGTCTCCTCTCGCCTCCACTCCCTTGTGCCCCCCTCTGTATATATACACAAGAATATATTAGGACCTACTTTCATCATCTCACTTTGTGTTTTCAGCATTCTTTCTCTTGCTTCCTTTTCCCCCATTGCCCTCCTTGCCTTCTGTGGACTGGGTGCACCATCACCTCTTACATTTCCTCTGCTGATTTTGGAGGCTCCTTACCCCTATTCTACCATTGGTAGCTCCAGCTACCCTTAATAAAGACAAGCATCCATAAATATTTATAGTGAACTCAGGTAATTAATTATTTCCACCCATTTTCTTAACATAAACAACAAAGACCACCCTTGTCCCCTCGACCTGGGGACTACAACTCGTGCATATCATATTGTTGTCCTCTGACATTGGGCTTTACCCACTTTAAAAACACATGCAATTATATCTATTTGCCCACTCAGTAATTCATTATGTTTATTGACACACACAACTATCTGTTTTCATATTTTTATTTTTCCTATTTTATGTTTTAGTTCAGGATTCACTTTTCATCCTTAATTATACCCATCTCCTTTGTAGCATCTTTTAGTAAGGATAAATGAAAAATAAACTGTGTCTTTTTGTGATAGAAAGTTACCCTTATTTTGTCCCACCTCTTGAGTTATATCTTCACTGGGTGGAGCGTTCTAAGCACACATTTGTTTTTCGTCATTGTTTCAAAGAAACAAATCTATTGCCACCTGCTTCTCTGTTGCCTGTAGAACGTCCAGCACTGTCCTCAAGGTTGCCCCCTGACATGTTCCTTCTGGTTGTTCTTGCTACTTTCCCCCTTTTATTCCTGATGTTCTGCATTTTCACTAGGAGTATGCACAGGTTGATTTCTCCTGTTCATAAATGAGAGAAATTCTTGGTTGATTTGGGGATTTGCACCTCCCAGTTTTGGAAAAGCCTGATCTCTTTGAGTGTTTCTCTTCTGGAACAGAGTCAGAAACGTAGTTGTTTCTTAACTGTGTTTTTAAACATTTTCGTTTTCTCTGAGATTTATTCTGAGTGCATTTTTTGATTCAATTTTCCAATCTCTGAATGACCTCTTTGAATGTCTTTCTTAGAGTTGATCCAATTGTTTGAAATTTAAATTTAATGGCATATCTTTCACTTAAAAGATTTCTAATTGGGACTTTTTTTGTTTTCATTAGTTTTCCATGGTTTTGCAATTACTTGCTCTTTTTAAATGGAAATTGTGGCTTTCACTCTTTGAGCTAGAACTTTCTAAATATTAAAAACAAAACAAAAAGACGTCATGAAAGCATCTTAGCCAGGACCAAATACCTTGTGGAAATGAGTTACTACATTTGGGGGACGTTTAAGTCAATTGGCTTAGCATAGCTTGCAAAGACAATGTTCTATACCCTACAATATGGACTAGAGACCAGGGATTCAAAAGCTAGTAAGCAGCCATGGAAAGGTGAAACTGAAGGTCTCTCCTCATCTGGAGGAAAGAAAAAGGGATAAAATCAAAGACTCGTGGAAGCAATTAGTCTGAAGGACTCATAGACTACATGAGCCACAGCCTCTCCCACCCTCAGGTCAGGAGAACTAGGCGGTACCCGGCTGTCACGATGGATCACTCGGATCTGGATCATAAAAGGTCCTGGACAGACTGGGAGAACATGCAGAACAGAAGTTAAAATCATAGAAAAGACAAGACTTACTGGTCTGAGATCGACTTGGAGCTCCCAAGATGGTGGGTCTTAGACACCCTTCAAACCTGGTCTGAACCTACCTCCAGGGGTTACCTGGCGGCCAAAGGACAGCCAGGCCTAGAAAGTGAGCAGTAATATCCACGAGGAACATGTTCTTCAGAACAATTAACTATACAAAGGGGAGCAGTTGCCCCCAAACAAATTTGGGATGCGGGAAGGGGCAGCGGAGAAGCACCGAGGGAAGCAGGGCACTCGGGGTGGAAACCCCGCGCGTTGCTACGTCGAGAGAATTGCAACGAATGTTGTGAAACAGATGTGCAGAAAGTCCTGAACAGAAAGCCAGTGTGTTAGGTAAGCTTGCACCCAAACCACATTCAAAACGAAACAAAACAAGAACCCCAAACCAGTCGCCGTCAAGTCAATTACAACTCATAACATCTCGATGGGGCTGAGTCGAACTGCTTCGAAAGGTTTCTGTGCCTATAATCTCCACGGAAGCACACCATCCCATGTTCCTCCCATGGGGCAGCTGGTGGACTTGAACCTATTGGTTGGCAGTTTATCACTTTAGCCTCTGTAACAGGGGTCCTTTAAAATCTTTGTCAGAGTGTTTAAAACATTAACTTAATTTAGGGTGAATTTATGCTCCAATGGTGATTCTGCTGCCGTTTGTTCTTACCATTCGAGTCCTCCGTGTGTGTGTGTGTGTGTGTGTGTGTTTTAATCATTTTATTGGGGCTCTTAAAGCTCTTGTCACAACCCATACACTATTGTATCAAGCACATTTGTATATTTGTTGCCTTCATCAGTTTCAAAACACCTTTATTCCACTTGAGCCCTTGGTATCAGCTAATTATTGATGTTTCTCTCTCTCTCTCCCCCTACCTCCCTCTCATTTCCCCTTTCTCTGCCATTCCGTATGTCCCCCCCCCCCCCCAAATCCGGAATCCTATATTAAAGCCAGTTTGGGGCTTTTGTTCTTAAGGGGCCTTTGTGATAGTACAGATCTAGTAACCTAATCAAGAACTGCTGAATTTGGATCAGGCTTGGATCCCTTAGGCACCTTAGGCTTGAACTTGGATCCCTTAGGCACCTTAGGCTTGCAGAAGCTCTGATCAGGTGTATGACGCCATGGTGGGTGCAAGCAGTGGATGGGGAGGTAGGGGAACCCTGCTGCTCATTGACTGACTTAAAGCAAGCAGCACTCCTCTACTTGCTGTGAGTCACAGCCAATGGGTTTGGTTTGGGATGTTGTATTTCTCTGTGCAGGAAAACAGAAGAAGAGAACAAGGGATGTCATTGCTGACTCGGAACAAGCAGTCATTGCTGATGTCAGATGGATCCTGGCTCAAAGCAGAGAATACCAGACATTTATTTGTGTCTTGTTGCCTATGCCAAGGCATTTGTCTGCATGGATCATGACAAACTGTGAATAGCCTTGAGAAGGATGGGGGTTCTAGAACATTCCCTTGTACCTGGATTAAGAGGTAGTTGTGTGAACAGAACAAGAGCATACTCAGGGCTTCCAACCAGGAAAGGTATGCGTCAGCGTAGAATCCTTTCACCACACTTATTTAATCTGTGCACTAAGCAAAGAATTAGAGAAGATGGATTATATTAAGAGGACTGTGGCATCAGAATTGGAGGAAAACAATAAAAATTTATGATATGCAGATGACATAATATTGCTTGCCTAAAGTGAGGACTTGAAGCGCTTGTTGATGACGATCAAGGATTACCGCCTTCAGTATCAGGTACAACACAATGTAAAGAAGACCAGAATCCTCACAACTGGACCAATAGGTACCATCATGATACGTGGAAAAAGACTGAAGTTGTCAGTGATTTTATTTTGATCCACAATCAATGCTTGTGGAAATGACAGTTGAGATCAAAGGACACATCACACTGGGTAAATCTGCTGCACAAGAACTCTTCAGAGTGTTGGAAAGCAAAGGTGTTCCTATGAGGACTAAGGCGCACCCAACCATGGCATTTTCCATTGCCTCATATGCTTGTGAAAATTGAACATTGAATAAGGAGGACTGATAAATCGATGCATTTGAATTGTGGTGCTGGCAAAGAATATTCAAAGTACCAAAAAGACAAAGACATCTGTCTCAGAAGAAGTACAGCCGAAGGGCTCCTTAGAAGCAAGGGTTGCAAGACACGCCAGGAGCGATCAATCCTGGAGGGGCTGCAAAACAAGGGGAAGCCCCTCAATGCGATGGATTGACACAGTGGCTGCAAGAATGGGCTCAAGCACAGGAACCGTTGTGAGGACGGTGCGGGGGCAGGCAGTGTTCGTTCTATTGTGTCCAGGGTCGCTATGGGTTGGAACTGACTCCACAACAACTGTGAAGATTCGACACTACCTGACTGCATTCCATGATCTCCAGCCCCCAATTCCGCAGCTTGTGTCTGTAGTACTGCTTACCATTTTGCGTTGCTTTCTATTAGTGTTCTATAGACACTTGATCTTGTTATTGACTCTGCATATGCCTTTCCTTACTGCTCATTGTAATGCTTGCTCTCTCATTGCTAAGTGTTTGGAACAAGCTTAACTGCCCGGTGCAGGCTTTGCCCACGAGTGACTGTGTTTCCTCCAATAGCCTGTGTTGCCTCTTCCGCCAAGTCAATGTTCCAGAAGAGCTTCCAAGATTCTCTCCTTCGTTCACCAGATCTGAGAGTGAGATCTCTTTCCAAATGAATCCGTAGAGCATTAATCTTCTGCTAGTTTTTGAATGAGACTTATTTTCAAATGAACCCCTAGTCTTTTGCTTGCTTTGTTTTGTGGAAATCTGAAATATGCTTTTTCTCCCCTTCTGAACGGTCTAGTCTGAGGGTTTAAATGTCTCTTGCCTCCTCAGGAAATGTTTAGACACATGAGCTCTTCCCTAGAGTCACCATGAGCTGGCTGTGAGGTCTTACGTGGATTCTGTGCCTTTTTTCCCTCGTGTGTGAAATAGAGATACTGATTGAACTGATCTCAAGCGTGTATTGTAAGGATTAAATAAGATAATGCCTATGAAGTACTTAGTTCAGCTTCTTGACATGATAAGCACTCAATAAATGATGACCACACTAATTGCTCTTGCATCTTCAGATAGCCCTGGACACAATCTTCAGGTGTGGGGAATTTGCTGAAGAATTCTTCTGAATGGAAGACCAGGGGTGGTCAGGGGCTATTTTGATGGCACTAAAGGGTGAAGAACCATCTAGAGGGATCAGAAAGTGATAAAGGGGTGTGCCCTGATGCATTTGTCTTCTGATTGGGTTATAGTTTTTAATAACGCCCCTAAAACGAGGGCTCTTTCATGCTCCAAATATAGAAGCATTAGTAGGAAAAAATGTGACATTCTGGTTCTATGGGACCCCAAACCAAGACAAAATATAAAAAAACTCCCAAACTCCAGTTGTTATCTAAGACCAGAGGGTTTTCAATGGATTCTTCTATGGTGCCTTTGAGTGGACCAGAACCATCAGCCATTCCTTTAGCAGTCAAGCAGTTTTCACCACACGTGGACTCCATTGCACCCAACCCCCAAATCCTAAATCCAAAGATCCAGTAAAGGGAGATCTGGGTTTGATCTTGACTCTGCCTCCTTGGATTAGTCACGGCACATCCTTTAACTTGGTTCCTCATCTTGATAATGTAAATAATAGACTTGTGCTATTAAGGCTGTATTGAGGATGAAATGAAGTAATGTGCTTGTAAATGCACAGTATATAACAAGTGTGTCATTAAAATAAAAAAGAAAACCAAATTCTCATTCATGAAACAACTATAGGACAGGGTAGAATTGCCCCTGTGGGTTTAGGAGACCGTAACTCTTTAAGGAAATAGAAAGCCTCATCTTTGTCCCAGGGAGTGGCTGGTGGTTTCAAACTGCTGACCTTGAGGTTAACAGTAACCACCATGCCACCAGGGCTCTGACGCTAACCACTGCTACTGAAAAAAGATCAACTCTGCATAGGGGCTTCTCAATACTCTTCCTTACAGAATTCTTTCTGATCTCTTCCGACATTCTCTGTGCGCTTCATCTCCCCTTAGTTTTCTCTCTCTGCGTTCTCTCAAGTGATATTGAAAAGCAAGCACAACAAGTCGGGCCTCCCATCAGCACAAAGGAGAGGACCCTGATAGGGCCTTCAGGTGGGCAGAGTCTGTTTGTTGTTTTCTTCTCTCCACTTTATTCCTGACTCCAGTGTATTTTCACTATGTCATACCTACTCCGTGTTCTAAAGTCAAGCAGTTTCAGCTTGACCTTTTTGGTTCTAACTTAATTAAAAAGTTTTTATTATTAGTGTGAGTTAGGTGGGGGTGTTACATTGCAGGTCTTCAACTTTGTATTCAAAAGCTTAAACTACATATCAAACCTGCCCCCTTTCCCCATGATAGCTTACCCTCCCCCTCTTTCTTTTTCTAGCTTGATTCTCATCCTAAATCTAGAAAAAAAAATCCTCAGATCTTCATCATAAATTCCTTTTCATTGGAAAGAGGGATAAAGTTTGGGCATCCTTTTCACATGAATGTTGGGAAAACATTATAGTAGAAGCTAAGGTATTCACACATATTTGTTAATTCAAAAGAGAAATGCTCAAAATGAGAGTCTCTAAATTGCCTGTTTATCTGACTACTCTGGGGTCCTTGGTTTAGCTTTAGATTCCTGGACTCCATTCCAGATTCAGCGAATCAGATTTTCTGGAGATTGAGTCTGGTGATCCGTGTTTTTAACCTGGGTCACAGAGCACCCACAGGTGATCCCCATGCAGACTGGGAACCACATCTGCCGTAGTATGGCATTGACTTAGGAATCTTAAGGTATTTAGATTTCAGTTAATAACTTTAAACGTATTGTAGTACTTTTTGCCCTTTTCCATTTTGCCAGGGAAGTGATGAGATGGCCAGTGGACTAACTTTCCATCTCCCTGAAAGATGTTAGGTGAAGTCACATAGCATCTAACTCACAGCGACCCTATGTACAAGCGAGGGAAATACTGCTCCGTTCTGCACTCGCCTCGCGATTGCGCTGCTTGAGTCCAGTGTTGTAGCCACTTCATGATTTCATCTTTTTAGGGCTCTTTCTCTTCTTCCATTCCTTCTACTTTATCAACAGAATGCTATTAGGAGAGGCTTTAAAACGTGCCATTATGTGGAGGGGGTGGTGACGTGAATGGAAGAAATGATGTAGTGAAAGAGCTGGATAGAAAATCCCAAGGGGCATCTCAAGAAGACAGAGTTTTACAATGAAATATGAAAAAAACTTGGAGTTAGATAATCAAAGGGAAGAATATACTTAACGCTTCTCAGGCTGAAAGAATTGGAGAAACATTCAAGCCTCAAGTTTCAATACTGGAAAATTTCATGGGAAAAATATGAAGGAAGCAGGAATGGGATGTACAAAGTCTGTGAGACAAAGTCTCACCTGGAAAAATGCAAACATCGATTCCCTAATTCATTAAAAACAGCCTTGAAGAGTGGCCCAGTCAAATAATACTAAAAATATGACTGCCTTCTAGTCAATTCTTCTTCACAGTGACCTTATAGAATGCAGTACACCAGCTCTACAGGGTTTCCGTTGGGAGGACATAGCATCTTCTTTCTCCCATCAAGTAATTGATGGATTTGAATGATCTACCTTGCCTTTAGCAGTCCAGCACTTAACCCAACATGCCACCAGGGCTCTTTAGTCAAACAATAGATGGGCATGTCAGGTGAACTTATCACTCGTTTTTCAGTGTGTCCTCCTCTGCTGGTTTGAGGGTTGCCACTCACCAAATACCAGCAGTGCGCCTACGATGGACAGGTTTCACTGGAGCTTCCAGATGAACAACAAAGTACAATCAGTTCACTTTTAAAGTATTAACCAAAGAAAACCTTATGAGGAGCAGTGAATCATTGTCTTACACAGCGCTAGAGGAGAAGACCAGCCTGCTGAGTTGGCAGGCACTTACAATATGACGAGAAGCTACTAAAAATATTAGCTTCCGCCTCAAAGTAGAGTCAATGGAGGGAAGCCTACAGGACCTTCATTTGCTGATGAGGTACAACTTGAAATGAGAATAAACAACTGAAAACACCCATTAATAAGACCTTGGATGGTACAAAGTACGAATTTCAGGAAATTGGAATTGGTAAAAAAATCAAGTGAAATGCAAAAAGATCAATATCCGAGGTATTAGTGAGCTGAAGTGGACTGGACTTGATCCATTAAAATGAGGCAATTATATAGTTTGCTATGCCAGGAAAGAAATGAACAAAAATGACGAACTGAAAGTTGTTGTTGTTAGATGCTGGCAAGTCATTTCTGACTCATAGGGTCACAACAGAGTGAAATATTATTCATTGAAAACAGAACAAAGACAAATTAGAGCCCCCAGAAAAGTTCTTCAAAAAGATCATTTTAAGACCTATCATGAAACACAATGTTTTCTACCTATATAAAGACGAATTATTCCTGCTTCTGGGTTTTCTTCCTGGTTTGTCAACCCTGCCAGCTACTTGGGTCAGAAAAATCCTCTGGTTTAACACCTGACCCGTGAACTTGAACTGGACTAGACTTACTTAATTCTACATCTGTGTGAGCTACTTTCTTTTTTATACATAACATTTATATATACACATATACATATATTACCTACATTTCTTTATTTTTTTAATGTTTTTGTTGGAATGAGCTTGTTTGTCACTAAAGACTTCAAGTTTATTTCCATTTTTTTCCTCTTCTTCTTTATTTTTAAAGCCACTCAAACCACAATTTAAGCTTGAGGGATAGGACTCTGCAGAGATTTTTTAAAGTAACATATTACTATATGTATTTACACAGCCCATTTCAAGAGATGCAATCAACAACAATATCATTTTCTTTCTTTATATGCACACACAATTTCTTTCTTTATATACACATATAAGTGTCATTGGCTTTGCTTCTCTAGAGAACCCAGTCTAATGCACTCATTTAAAATATAGGAAAGAAAGAAAAGACCAAGATGTTAGGCTATTAGGAGAGGCTTTAGAACGTGCCATTATGTGGAGGGGGTGGTGATGTGAATGGAAGAAATGATGTAGTGAAAGAGCTGGATAGAAAATCCCAAGGGGCATCTCAAGAAGACAGAGTTTTACAATGAAATATGAAAAAAAAACTTGGAGTTAGATTATCACAGGGAAGAATATACTTAACGCTTCTCAGGCTGAAAGAATTGGAGAAACATTCAAGCCTCAAGTTTCAATACTGGAAAATTTCATGGGAAAAATATGAAGGAGGCAGGAAGCATCCAAAGAGGATGGGGACACATTTACCCAAAAGCATCGGCCGATGGCCTCCCGAGATAGCGTAGCATCGTAACTGATACTAGGAAAGGGCACAGTTCAAGCTGCTCTGAAGGAGTTGGTGAAAAACAAAGCTCTGGGGATTTAAGTACTACTAATTGAACTATTCCAACAAAATGAGATGACCCTTGCTTTCTATGTCAAGAAATTTGGAAGTCTGATGCCTAGTCAGCCTACTGAAAGAGATCCATATTTCTGTCTGTTCCAAAGATAAGTGACCCAGCAGGGTGCACAATATATTGGACACTATCATTAAGATCACACACAAATGAACTTTGCTGGAAGTCATGTAGAAGAGGCTGCAGCAGTGCATTGAAAGGGGACTGCCAAAAGTCCAAGCTGGAGCCGGAGGAGGAGGTAAGAAGAGTGGTATTGTTGCTGCTGTCAGATGGATCTCGACTGAAAGCAGAGAATCCAGAAAGGTGTTCATGTGTGTTTTATCGATTATGCAAGGGTATTATGCTGTGTGGATCATAACAAACAATGGATAACATGGAGAAGAATGAGAATTACAGAGTACTTAATTTTGCTCTCTAAGAATCGCACATAGAACAGGAGGCAGAGATTTGAAGAAAAACAAAGGGGATCTTCATGGTTTAAAACCAAGAAAAGTGTGCACACTTCACCTTCCTTCTTCAATTTGTCTGCTGAGCAAATGATGGGAGAAACTGGGCGGGATGCAAGTGAGTGCGACAGGTACATTGGAGGAAAGCACACAGACAGCTTGTGATATGCAGATGAGAGGAGCGTGCTTGCTAGAAGGGAGGACTTGATGATGTCATTGATAAAGACCAAAGACCACAGCCTTCAGTGTAATGTTTCAGTGCAAAGAAAACAGAGATCCGCACAACTGGACTCAGAAACCACATCACGATAAACAGCAAAGAGAGGGAAGCCGTCAAGGACTTCATTAAACTTGGATCCATCATCTATGCTCAGGAAGCAGTGGCTAAGGAATGAGAGAGTGTACTGAACGGGCAAATCTGTTGCAAAAGACTTCTTTAGAATCTTGACGAGCAGAGATATCATTTTAAGGAATAAAGTATGCCTGATGCGAATTATGGAATTTTCATGGGTCTCACGTACATGGGGAAACTAGACAATGAATAAGTAAGACTGGAGAAGACCTAGTGCATTTGAGTTATGGTGTTGGCAAAGAATATTGAAATTGTCACAGACTCCCCAAAGACAAACAGATCTGTCATGGAAGAAGTACAGTCAGAATGCTCTGTATAAGTGAGAATGGCAAGACTTTGTCTCGTGTACTTTGAACAGGTTATTAGGAGAGACAGTCTCCGGAGAAGAACATGAGGGTTAGTAAAGTAGAGGGTCAACAGGAAGAGGAAGACCTTCACAGAGATGGACTGACATGGTGGTTGCAGCAATGACGTCCAGCACAGCAGTGTTTATGAGGATGCTGCATGATCACACAGCATTTTATTCATTTGTCCATATTGATTTGGAAATGAATCACAGGCACCTAGCAATAATAGAAGGTGAACAATAATACCAGAGAATTAGACTTTTCCTAGAAAAACCAGCCAAAGGAAATCAAGAGGACAGCATTTGCCCGGGATTAAAGCTCAGAAGGCAGGGAGGTATAGGGAAGAAGAACCAATGGAAACAGCAGTCCAGGCAGGAAGTGAGAGTGCCATGACATTGAAGGGATGGTAGTCAATGTCACAAAACAAAAGGCGAATGAAGTACTGAATGGACAACTGTTCTCCATAAACTTTACATGTATACTTTCCTTTTCTCAACAGTAGTTCAAATTCTATACATTGGATAGATCAATGATACTATTAATAAATTATCACATGGCCCTTGGGGATTATCGATATTATTCCCCAATAAAATTTTGTTGCTGTCCCTAAAGTGGACACATATAAACCAAGGACACATATAAACCACAGATGAATGGATTTTGAGTTTACACTTAATCATAAGCCTTAATCTAAAACCAATTGACCTTCATGCCATGGTCCCACTTGCTACTTGCCTTCATGAAGAGATCACTAAAGATACAGGTGCTGTAACAACGTGCAGTGAAGAAATCGGGTGGTAACTGCTGATTGGAAAGAATAGTGCCTGGAGTCTTAAAAGCGTGTCTTAAACCAAGCAGCCATCTACATGAGATGTCCGCTAAGTCCACACAGAAGAAGCATATACCAGCCTATGTGATCCAAGGATTGTACAAAATAAAATCAGAGCTTAAACTCTGATCACTACTTTCTGGAGGGCTATGGATGAGGGTGAAAGCCCAAAATCCATTTGCAGGGCCCTCACATGGACTACACGTCCCCAGTGAGTCCCCTCTGACCAGGACCAGGGATGTGCATATCCACGTGGTATAACGTGGATACTTTGAGGTTTGTGACCCATTTGAAATTTGTTCTAGGTGTTATTATTTTCTGCTTTCTTTTGAACTGAGGATTTTCTGTGACTTGTTTTGTTTTTTTGTTTGTTCTTGTTTGACAGGGCAGGTTGGAGAGAAAAGGGAGATGATAATCATGAATGCCAGAATGACAAAACAATTCTAAAATTGATTATAGTGGTGATTGTACAACTCTTTTAATATATTTAACCATTGAATTATTTTTTAAAAATCACCAACACCCTAAACAATCTCCAAACTTAATAAACAAAGCCAGTTCATCCGGTGACATCCAGTGGGGGTAGAACTCATGGTTGGGTGAGTGGAGAATTGATGATGCATTTATTTCACACATTAGAGAATTGTTCTCAACCTGGTTACATATTAGAATCACTTTCTGAGCAATTTTATCAGAGTCTCGGAGGTGAGGCTCAGGTATTGGGCTTTTTTAAAGACCATCCCCAGGTGACTCTAGTATGAAACTGGGTTGAGAATCCTTGCATTAGAGAAAGAGACAAGCTCTCCGGGGAAAGGAGAGAAAGGCTGTTAGAACAACACTAGTGAATTCCTGGCTAAGAATAGCAGCTCCTTTCTCTTTTACACAATCAAGCTGGGTGGCTTATTCCCGGCAGTTTTTGAGGATACAGGCAGGGGAGTGAGAGGGAGAAGGAGTGGGACAGGACATGATTTGCACTTTAATTTTGCAGAAAGCTAGAAATGCTAGGTGAGCTCTTTCGGATGTCCTAAAATGAGTCCCTGTCCTCATTTCCGCCCTCCGCCCCCATATGATCAAGTTAAAGGCACTTAAGTTTAACCTTCTCTTCAAAGCTTCTAAAATAGGACAACAATATTTATAATAACAATACCATGGAGCTCTGTCTGTGAGGCTCTACGAGGCTGACAATCAGGGGCACTCTATGGAATAATATTGTCCTTACCTTTTAGGAAGGAAAAGGTAAGTTCAGCAAAGTGCAGGAGGCAGGCCAAAGACCAGGGCTGCGCTTCGAGAGCCCTCACCTGTTTCTTGAGCTCCTGCCTCTTGGCTTTAGTGGGGTCACCGGGGACTTGTGGGGGTGGGGGTGGGACCACACCGGTGACACTGTCAGAGAGGCTGACACCACCCTAACTACAACCTTTAATAACATTATTCTGTGTGCAGCATTTCGGCAGAGATGTATTATATTTAATAAAAAACATCACTCCAGCTGGTTATAACAACCAAGCATTTTTTTCTTTTTCTTTTGGAAGCCCAGCGTACAGGTATGTATCCATATGCTGTCAGGGCTAAAACTCCATGCTAGTTTACTTTATGTACTTCCCGTTTTGCTCCGTTTGGAACCGTCATTATTACCCAGTTACAACGGTGTATGTGGTCTCCTCCGCTGTTGCTCTCATTGCTGCCAACGTTTTTATACTCTCTGATCTTGTCCAATTTTGTCTTAGCTACAGCATGGTGGTGTTTCACCTGCAACACTTAGCTACAGTATTTGTGAACCTGTATCAGTAACTTTTTGGAGAATGAAGTAATGAAAGGAAAAGAATTTAAAAATAGGCTTCTGCTCAGTCTCTAATGTTATAAATAATCACGAAAGTCAATTTAGAAACATTTTATAAAACAATTTGTTTTTAGTATTTCTATAATCTAAGAAACAATACATTTAAGGGGTATTTGACTACATTTGTCACTTAATCATTTTATGATTAAAATTGATAACAAACATAACTAAGGATTCTGGATAGTCGGGTAAGAGAAGGTCCATGGGTCAGGAGAGTGACAATGCATGTCTTGCAACAAGAAGTCTCACTTTTTAGAGTATATAGTTTTTATGCTCTGTTGAGTAAATTCTAACTCATGTTGACCTCATGTGACAGAGTAAAATTGCCCCATAGGGTGGTCTAGGTAGGACCCTTGGTGACACAATGGTTAAATGCTCAGCTGCTGAAAGAAAGAGTTTCAAGCCCACTGACTCTTCTATAAGAAAGAGATGTGGCAATCCAATCCCAGAAAGATTACATCCTTGAAAACCCAATGGGACATTCTACATTGTCTTTTAGAGTTTTATGAGGGGGAATTGACTTGACAACAATATCTTTGCATGCTGGTTAAGTGCTCGCTGCTAGCCCAAAGGATGGCTGTTGAACCCCATCAGCTGCTCCCCAAGAGAAACACGTGGCAGTTTGCTTCTGTAAAGATGACAGCCTTGGAAACTATATAGGGAAGTTCCACTCTGCTCCTTAGGGTCTCTATGTGTTACCATTTTCTGGACATAAGATTTTATTTTTTTACAGCATGCCTTTCTCCTGCAGAGCTTCTGGCAGGTTCAAAGTAGTAATCTTTCAGCTAGCAGCCTAAGCTACTATACAACTAGGGCTCTTAGAACATACCCAAACCAAGGTCAAGGTCACTGAGTCAATCCTGACTCACAGTGACCTTCTACAGCAGTGGTTCTCAACCTTCCTAATGCCGTGACCCTGTAATACAGTTCCTCATGTTGTGGTGACCCCCAACCATAAAATTATTTTTGTTGCTACTTCATAACTGTATTTTGCTACTTTGATGAATCTGGTGACCCCTGTGAAAGGGTTGTTTGACTGCCAAAGGGGTCGCGATCCACAGGTTGAGAAACACTGCTTTACAGGATTTCCGAGGGAGGCTGTAAATCTTGACTGGACCAAATGTCCTCCTCTCTTGCCTAAGGAGGGTCTGATGGGTTTAGAAGTGCTCACCTTATGGATACTAGGGCTCCTTTGTAGAGCATAAAGACCCCAATTTAAGGTCAGATTGCTTGTGACTGCTCACATTATAGTCAATTTATAATGACAAAAATGCACTAAAATATAAAACTGTTACATGCATATGAAATATACATATATGCCTGTACAAAACAAATGATTTTATTATTATTTGGGTGTCTCTGACAATGATCACCAGGTCACTCTGTCTCATAATTTGATATCCGCATGATTTGCACTTCCATATCCTGCAGCAATATTTAATGTCACTCACCTGTTTTGTAGCGGGCTGTTTTGAGGGGACAGCTGCGTCCATTATGGTAGATCTGACTGTCCTTCCCTACAGGAGACTGCTGTAGTCCCACCCTGTTGAAATTAGTTGTGGACACACGGCTTTAGACAATGAGATGCAAACAGCTGTGGTAAGGACCCGGCATGAGGTTTCCCATAGGTGCCTTCCGTCGGTCATGACCAACGTTGCAGGAAGGGGTATCTCTGGCAGTGCAGATGATGTGGGGAGGACCTGAAGCCAACTGAACAGGACATGTAGGAAAACAAAACAAAACATCTATTTGTTGTGAACCCATGAGATTTCAGGGCCTTGTGTTACTGCCGCACGGTGTTGCTTCCCCTTACGGACATAGTCGTTCACAGCAATCCCACAGTAGGTTGTGTGCTCGTTGATAGCCGGTGAACCAGAGCATGGGAGCTCTTGGGAGGAATCCTGTTGCTTGGATACTTGTCTAAGTCTTTGGACTTCATTGAGGTCCTCGCTTCCTCTATCCCTTTGTCTCTTCCTTTCCCGCCACTCTTTCTTCCTACCTACTCTCTTCTCTTCCTGTTTTTGTTTTTAAGTTTCAGTCCGGAAACTTCAGAGTATTGAGATTAAGGACGGTTCCTAAACACAAAAGGTCTTAGACTCCAAAGCTGCTCCCCAGAGAGCCACATGACCTGAATTATTGAGACGAGTGCTATTCAAAAATGTCACTTTCGTGTGAAACCACCTCTTGGGTTTTGACTAGGGATTGACTCCTGAGATCGGCATTTTCTGTTGATGTCCTTGTCCGAAGGCATTGAAGTCAGGAGTCAGATCAAGGGGTTTTGTGAGGCATGCCTGCTGAGTTCTCGGCCTGTTTCGGAAGGGATTTTCTGTTGATTCCAGCTCCATCCACCCATGTTAGCTGCTCTCCGGATTTCCTCACGAGGAAGCAGACAGGAATGGCCTCACCCAAGGCTCAACTCCTAGGTTGGCATAACCCTTCATGCCAGGAAGCGCCAGGGGTGCTTATCTGTGTCTCTAAGACCCTCATGTCCATGAACTCTATCTAAGCTGTGGCACAGGATTCAAAAATGCTAGCAATTCTGAAGATTGCACCAACTGGGCTGTGTGTCCTTCTGTTATACAGGAGGGCTTCAAAAAGCCGGTGGGGGAAAATGGACTATCTTTTAATACTGATTTTTCCCATAAACTTTTCCAGCCCTCTTGTATGTGAAGTCATCCTGAGTTGACTCAATGGCGACTGAGAACACTAACAAGATGCCCAGATACACGTGTAACCTAAGTGAAGCAGTGTGTTTGTCTGGCCAGCGTAGCATTGAAACAAATCAGGCAGCGGATGTCTCGCCAAATCCTCCCCACAGAGGCATTTGAGAGCTGCTATTCTGTCTCTCTTGCCCTGTCTCCTTCTTGGTCTCTGTCTTGGCTCTCTCTCAAGCACGCTCGTTATCTGGTCTGTAGCACACAGTTGTACTCTGACTACACACTCTCCACTATTGTGCTGTTTCTCTGCCATAGATGGCTGTTCATAAAGGGCAGAGATCATGTCCTCAGCACTCTCTGACCAAGAGCCGAGGGCAGCATGGAGCACATGATAGGTGAGAAGTCAATACTTGCTGATAGAATGGGCCTCACACCTCCAGTTCACCTTCTTCATTTCTCCTTCCATTACGTGCTTCTATTCTGTAACAGGGGCCTTCTGGGACGCGCTCGCTTCTGAACACGCTATTTCACCCTGCTTTCAGGGAAGAGCGCTTTGACTTGGGCAGCAGAAAGACTGAACAAAAAGCAACGAGGTGCCTGACCCCAGCCTGGTATTGTCAATCACCTGGTACATGTGTGACAGCTGGGCAATGAATAAGGAAGACCAAGGAGGAATGGCTGCCTTTGAACTAAGGTGTTTGTAAAGAATATGAAATATTCTGTGGACTGCCGGAAGAACAAACGATCCCTGTTGGAAGGAGTACATACAGGATGTTCCTTAGAAGCGAGGATGACTAGGATTATTTCATGTACTTGGGACATGTTATCAGGAGGAACCAGCCCCTGGAGAAGGACATCATGCTTGGGACAGCAAAGAGAGGAACATCCTCAGAGTCGAATCGACACAGTGGCTGAAACCATGTGCTCCAAATGTGGGAAAGGATTATGAAGATGGCCGAGCATTTGACAGTCTTAGTGGTGGAGCGGATCGTCATTGGGCTGTGATCCACAAGTCCGATACCACTGGTAGTTCCATGGGAGAAAGGCAGGGCTTTCTACTCCTGTAAACAGAGTTGTGGAAACTCACAGGGGCAGTTCTAGCCTGTCCTATAGGGTCACTCTGAGTCAGTATTGACTCGATGGCAGTGAGTTGTGTTCTTGGGGGGAACAACAGTGTTAAAGGTATTAGTTGATCAAGAATGTACTAGCAATCTGAGATGCTATCACACTACAAGGCATTAGAAAAGATTTGGAAGGAGAGTGAGTGAGCTGACTGAGGACAGGGGATTCAGGGTCAGCTAGTCCCTTAAAGGCCAGGAAAGGCCAATCAGAAGTGTCCGGCAGCATCTAGGGCTGAAACCAAAGCCTGCCCTCCCAACGGGCGTTCCCTGAGTGTGCCTCAGAACGGAAGGCTGCACTAGCGGCTTTGGAGAGGGAGAAAAGATGCTAACGAAGCGCGAGCTGGTGCTTTTCACAGAGCCTTCTGGGCACCACGCCATCAACTCGCCTTCTTCCTAACCACTTATTTATTTATATTCTTAATTAATGGACATTTCAACTCTTATTAGATCAGGAGGAATCAGTAAACAGCCAGAGCATAGGCAGTCAGGGCTCCTGGGGAAAGGAAAGGATGGGGACTCTTCTCCTCCTGGATCCAACCACATGGCCTGGCTCTTTGTAGACCTAGGAGTCTCTGGGGGTGCGCACCTGACCTCGGCGGTGTTTGTGATTTCCTTGAAGCATCACTGAGACTTTTTAATTCTGTTCTACTGGACTCAGACAGCCCAGGTTTGAGCCCTGCCTGGCTGTATAGTTTTGGATGAGTTAATTAACTTTGCTGTGTCTCAGTCTTCTTCTCTGTTAATATAGTACTGACATCAGAGGGTAAATGTAGGTCGTCAATGAGATAATGTGTTTGGTATACAGTAGATGCTCACTGAATAGTAGCTACTCTAATCAGTCTCCAGACCCTGAGAAAGAGGAAGAAGGACCTGCTCTCTCTATCAGTGCTGCTTCTCATTGGTTCTCAAGCTGCCCAGGGAAAGCTCTTTCCAAGGCACCAGGCTGGTTCCTCAGGACATTCCTCAGGAATGTCCCAGCCAGTCTCCTGCTTTGGGTTCTGGCGATGGATTTGAGGATGGGATTGTGAGGGAAGGGGGATGTCTGGGTGGAGCAAACGGTGAAGTGCTCTACTGCTACTCAGAAAGTGCAAACCCAACCAGGTGGCCCTCAAACACAGTGGCTTTCCTTTCCAGTGAGGCGTTGGCATCCTGCTTCCAAGGAAGCACCCCACGGATCATAGTATTCTTGGTATTCTTTGTTTTTATTTCAAAGGAGCTTCACGTGGGGGGTTGAGTCTTGAATCTCAGACCCATTGACACCAGGTATGGAGCCTAAAACCCTCTGGGATGAGTAGACTCAGATGTCAACCGTATGAGATTCAGGTAGAGCTCAAAAGTCCCTGCTCATTAGAGACAGGGAAAACTGATCAATGCTGGAACTGAAATCAGTCTCCAACAGCAGGAGGAATACTCCCCAGTTCAGCTTTAAAAGAAGCTGTAAGCGATGTCCCAGGTGTTGTGGATGAAGGGCCAGGACTGGAAGTACTGTCTTTCCCTTTGATGTCACACTTTCTGGGCTTAGTTCTTAGCCCCACAACTTACTGTTGATGAAGGGACAAATCTCTCTCTTGAGTCTAATTGGGTCTAAGTGACATATTTATTTAAAAGTTAAGTTTTATTGAAATACAATTCACATATTAGGAATTTCATAGTTGAAAAAATGTAAATGGTTATGCAATTGTTACTACAATTTCAGGGAACAAGCATTCATCTAATGTACTTTGGACGTGTTGTCAGAAGACCCGTCTCTGGAGAAGGACATCATGCTGGGTCAAGTAAAGGACAGCAGCAAAGAGCAAGGCCCTCAATGAGGTGGACTGACACAGTGGCCGCACCAGTGGGCTCAGGCTTAGGAACCATGGTGAGGATCGTGCAGGGCTAGGCTGTGCTGCATTCTGTTGTGCATGGGGCAGCTATGGATCAGAATGGACTCAGCTGCAGCTACAAACAACATTTCCCACCAACCTTCCTGGCCATGACCCCAAGAAACTATTAATCCAGTTATTGTCTGTATAGATTTACCTATCATGGCTTTCATATAAACGAAAACATACAAAACAAAAAGCAAAAGCAAAGGAACAACAATAAGAGAACCCTCAACAATAATAAAATAAAACAGAAAAACGTGAGGTAAAGAGCAAGCAGAAAATAATAAAAACTACGACAAATCTAAAATGGGTCTAAAGAAGAACAAATGATAAGCATCAAATTTTCATTTAATTACAACTCTGTTGATACACTTTCCAATGCACTCGATCTGAGAGCAGTAGCTATCTGCTATTCACATTCTTGGTTAATGCGCAGAGGGATTCACCAGAAGCTTATTTAAGTGAAGGCCCAGCAAATGGATTTTGGGCTTTCACTGTCAACCATAAAAAAAAGAAATATCCAAACCAAACTTACTGTCACTGAGTTGATGCTGACTCATAGCATCCTACAGGACAGAGTAGAGCTGGCCCCGTGGGTTTCTGAGACCGTAACTGTTTACAGGAGTAGAAAGTCTTTATCCAGAGGAAAAATTGGTGGCTTTGAAGTGCTGACCTTGTGGGTCACAGCACAATGGATAACCCCTATGCCATGGTCAGAGGAAAGTCACTGGGACCCTAGTTCAAGGACATGGATTTTGGGTTTTCACCGTCAACCATAGTCTTAGGTGCCTAGAATTTATGCCCTAATGCCATTCCATCCTCTTGTCTTGGATTTTATTTTTTACAATCCTTGGATCACACAGGCTGGTGTACTTCTTCCATGTGGACTTAGCTCTCACCTCACTTAGATGGATCTTTGTTTTAAGACAAGCCTTTAAGACCCCCGACCCTATTATTTGTGATAAACAGCCATCATCTTATATCTTCACCACGCTTTGCTATAGCACCATATCCACAGCGATCTCTTCATAAGGGCAAATATTCAGTAGGGTCACTTCATAATAATTAATTGTTCTGAGTTTAAGGCTATGATGAAATATGAGTTCAAAAATCCATTTATTTATCTATAGTTTATATATGAAGAGCAACAAATCTCCTAACTTTTCTAAGTCTCAGTTTCCTGACATGAAAAATAGAGATGATAGAAATAATGTCCATCCATCATAGATTGTTGAGAGAATTACAGCAGATAATGTGAAGTGATTAATAAAGTGCCTGATGTACAGTCAGGGTCCCAGCAATTGCTTGCCATTGTGTGAGACTGTTTGGCCCGTGCTTGTTTTCCATGCCTCTTACAATGGCTATTTAAAATACGTGTAGAATAAAGATTTTTAAAATTATCAAATGGAGATTACCAGGCTTAAGTTAATCCAATCACCTTTGTGTACCTTGGAACAATGGGAGAGAGACTTGGTAGTTTGCTTCTCTAAAGATTACAGCCCAGAGAACGCTGTGGGGGCAGGTCTCCTCTTTCCCTGGGGTCACTCTGAAGTAGAATCAACGCAGTGGCACCTAGCAACAGCAAGCGCCTCTCTGATGGTGCTGCGTGCCAATTCTAGATCCAAAGATGGACACTCTGTATCTGCTCTGAAACGTATACAAAAGCATCACCGGGGGATCTTGTTAAAACATAGATCCTGATTTAGTGTCTTTATGGTAGCAATGCAAATTTGCAGCAGGGGATTGAGTGGGAGTGAGCTGATTGGAAGCCCAGGGACAAAGTAACTGAGATCTGGGGCATCCTTGGAGAGAAAAAAATTAAACTACTTTGTTTGAATCTTAAATCACCAGTGCCTTTTTTGTGTGTTTGTGTTGTTTTTTTAAGTAAGAAGGGCCCACTACTTAGTTCCACTATACTCTTGAACTTCATTCCTAAAGGAAAGGAGCAAGGCAGATGGTGAGCAAGACATTCATCTGTGTTAAGAAAGAACTGGGGCATCACCGGAGAAGTGTTGTAATGCCATTGGGCAAACTCATGCACTCGGCTCACCTCACTATTTCATTCGTTTGCCACTC
This sequence comes from Tenrec ecaudatus, assembly GCF_050624435.1. Taxonomy (NCBI): domain Eukaryota; kingdom Metazoa; phylum Chordata; class Mammalia; order Afrosoricida; family Tenrecidae; genus Tenrec; species Tenrec ecaudatus. The sequence continues at coordinate 191,068,404 of NC_134530.1, read as the reverse complement.
TCCTAATCTCGGATACAGCATGGCAGAAATAGAAAAGGTCGCTGGAAGGGCAAAGCAGATGGATACGGGGAAGGGGTTACTTCAGCATCAAGAAGGATCACACATTTCTGAAAGGAGCCTAGGAAAGGGGTGAGCACTCTCTGAGGGGGTGAGCGTAATGAATGAGGCACAGAAAGCCAAGTGCAGCCTCCACCTCACCCTTTCCCCTAATCCGGGGATGAGGCAGCACTTGACAAAATTAAAAGGGAGCACATTTAGAACTGATGATAGGAAATGCTTTTCAGACAATGTATAATTAACCTATGAAGGGATTTAACCTGCTTGCTATTAACTGAGGCAAGCGGTTAGCTGGACTCGCTGGGTGGTTGGAAGAATAACAGCCTCCTTGACAGTCACATTGCTTAAAGCCACAGTTCCTGAAGTCATGCATACCCTCATGGAAGGCGGAAAATGACGCCAGAGTGAGGAGAGGCATGTCTTCCAGGATGCAAACCATTGGAGGTGAGTGAGCGTCCAGAGGTTGAGGGTATTATCCCTGGAAGGAGTCATGAAAAAGATCCAGGGGGATGACTGAGGCCACAAAGCCACGGAATGGAAGCGTGGATTCCCCGCAGCCTGACCTCTCAGCAAGTGCCTTTTGCGTTACAGGGTGTGGTGCCACCAGGCTTCCAGAGGGTCTCAAAGTCACAGAAAACAGTCAAGAAAGACCATGGATGACAGTGGGTCTTATAAGATCTTGGCAGGTCCCAAGCTCGCCTACCTTTAAGGGTTTATCCTAGATCATAAGAAACACTCTCAAACATATGAGGGGATTTAAACTGCGTCCATATGCTCCAGTTAGCACGTATACATTCTTTTGTTGTACAATTGAAAATTGGTTTCTATTTTTTTTAAAGTTAGTTTGTTGTTATTGGGAATATGCAGGGATTTACATACACCAATTCAATATTTAGGTACAATTTAGTGACATTGGTTATAGTTCTCTTTTTTGTTATTTTATTAGCATTTCATCCATATAGCATACAATCTAATAGTTCAATCATATCAAGAAGAGTTGTACAATCATTACCACAGTCAACTTTAGAACATTTTCTTCTTCCTGTACTCATTATTATTTTTTTATTAATCATTTTATTGGGAGCTCTTACAGATATAATATTCCATAATTCAAATGGATCAAGCATAATTGTACAATTGCTACTATAAACAGTATCAAAACATTTTCTTTCTTCTTGAACCCTTTGATATCAGCTCCCCTGTATCCCCTATTGGTTATATATCTTGGGTTGTGCAGCAATTCTCATCCTCCATTTCTGAGTTGCTCTTTCTCCATTAGCCTAAACGCATTACTCCCTCGCCCGCTGCCCCTATCAAGGTTCCAATTTAAGCTTTTGGGTTGCTGCTTTCACATTGATCTTATATAGATAGATTTTGAAAGAGTTCAATGTTTAAGGCAGACATTCTTTATTGTTGTTTGTTTTTAAGGAGACTTCAGGATATATAAAGTTTTAAGGAGTATCTCAGGGCTGTAGTTTCAGTGTCCATAACTCTAGAATGTCTACAGTTCATGAGAATATGAAGTTCTGTTCTGCATTTTCCTCCTTTTGATCAGGATTCTTCTTTAGAATCTTGGGTAGTTGGGTACCGTCCTGCTCTTCTGCTCTCATGGCAAAGAGGGCAGTTGTTATGGAGGTAATTAGTCGTACATTCCAGATCCTCTTTTTCCTGACTCTCCTTCCTGAGTTGTCCCAAGGCAATAAAGACCAAGAGCTGTTTCTTGGTTGGCTGCTTGCAAGCTTTTAAGACCCCCCAACACCACCCAATGAACTGAGAGGTAGAACAGAAACACTAAATGTGCTATTAGGCCAATTACAGGGAGTGTCCCATGGAACTATGACCTTAAACCTCCAAAGCAAGGAATCACAGCGCATGCAGTCTGGGTTGTATGTATCAGCGACTATTCTTTGTGTTGGTGTCTGAAATCTATATATCGCATGATGGTTGTCAGTTCAACTTTTATAGGTGGTAAATTTATTAGCCGCAATTTCAATAATCATCAGTGCAACACTACTCTTGAGCAAATTTTCCATCATGGATAATTTTCCCTTTCCCTCTCCTAATCCCTGATAACCAATAATAAACTCTGGTCTCTATACATTTGTCTTTTCTTGGCTTTTTACAGAAACGTGGTGGTATAACATTTGTCCTTTTGCTTTGGCTTGTTTCATTCAGCATAATGTTTTTTAAGTTCCAGCCATATGGTAGCTATCTTTGCTTCTTCTACTGGCTTGAATAGTAGTCCACTGTATGTAGGTACCACATTGTGTTTATCCCTTCATCTGTTCATGGGAACTTAGACGGTTTCCACCCATTGGCTGTTGCAAACAATACTACATTGAACACTGATAGATTCAAGACTACAATGAACATTGATAGATACAAGACTACAATGAACACTGATAGAATTCAAGACTACAATGAACACTGATAGATACAAGACTACAATGAACACTGATAGATACATCTCAGTCCGAGTCTCTGCTCTCAAGTCTTTTGGACTTACTTGACTCCTGGGAAAGGAATCAGTGGTTCCATGTTTAGTCTTTTGTGCAACTGTCACATTGTTTTCCACAGCAGTTACACCATTTTGGACTCCCACCCGCAGGGGCTCAAAGGGCTAATTAGCTGTTATATTCTTTCTTGCTGTATAAACCTATCTGTCTGTCTGTCTATCTATCTATCTATCTATCTATCTATCTATCTATCTATCTATCTATCTATCTATCTATCTGTCTATCTAATTATACGTGTTCTGGTTTTGTTTCTCAGTTATACTCATTTTCACCCTCCATTTCACCTTCCTTCCTGCCTGTGGCTCTGCCCCAAAGTGGCAGCCAGGGCAGACAGGAGAAGGCCACTCTGCTGGTGCCAGTGAAGCCCTTTCCGCTGTACCTGAGAGCACTGTGAATGGAGGAGGATCTACACACACAGCACGTGCATAAAGAAAAGCAACCGTGAAGACATTTGGGTTAAGACAGGAGATACAAAATACTGCCCATATATTTCTTCCCATACGGACACCCCTCTGTCTTCTCACTGTAGCCACTGTAAGACAACTGCTGCATTTCTGACCTTGGGAAGGTCGTATGGAGCGGGCGGGGGCGGGGCTGCTGTTGAATCCACTCGGGCTCACGGCCACTCCGTGTGTCGGAGTAGGAAGGAGCTCTACGTGGTTTCAGTGGCTGATCTCTCAGGAGTAGATCATCACCAGTCTTTCATCCCACCTCACTTCTGGCTGGGTTTGAATCTCTAACCTTTCAGTTAGTAGATGGGCACCTTAACTATTTGTACAACCCAAGAATTCCATTCTTGGAATGTAGTATGGTTGCTTACCAAGAGCTTGGCAGCTTGAACCTGCTTTGTGAGAGAGAGGGGTGGCAATCTGCTTCCGTCAAGTTGTACAGCCTTGGAAACCCTATGGGGCAATAGTGCTGCTCTGACCTGTGGGTCCCTGGAGTTGGAATTGAATCTACGCTGATCAGGATTTTTGACGAGTTGGAAACCATGATCTCTTGTTCATATACTAATTTGGGGCTATTTCTACCTCACCTGTTTGAACCAGGACTGATTATATGCTTAGTCTAGCTCTACAGTGCTTTCATTTGTGATGTGAGAGCCATAAAGTCATGATGAACATCCATGTAGGCGTCCCTGCTCCTTCTTACTAAAACCCCAAGCCGCCAGTCATCCCATACTGGGGTGCATGATAAACTCCAGCCACCCTAACTGTCATTGAATTGATTCAGACTCATATTGATCCTATAAGGCACAGTAGAACTACCCATTTGGATTTCCAAGGATGTAAATGTTTATGGGAGTAGAATGCTTCGTCTGTCTCCCTTGGAGTGACCAATGGGTCCGAACTGCTGACCTTGCAGTTAGAAGCCCGATGAGTAATCCACTGAGCCACTAGGGCTCCTTTAAAAACCAGGATGAAGAAAGTAGTGTGTGAATGGAGTAAACAACTCCAGCTGTAAACCAATATCAATATCAAGTAAATCAATAACATTTGTCTGAGGCCAGAGATGCTTAATAGGCAAAGATCACTGGCAACTTATATAAAACAAATTTTTTGTTTAGGAGGTGATAAGGGCAGATTTAAGCTGCAGGACTGGCTAGCCCAATTGATTTTCTTATCTAAGAAGGTAACAATGTTTTCTTTGGAATTAGATGATGAATTTAGATCCGAAGCCATGGGATTCTACTCTGCGAGTGCACTTGTCTTGCTTCCTATGCTTACTCAGTGTGAGCTGCTCAGTGTTACTGGCCAACTTTAATAGGGTTTGAGTTACCTGCTCAGGCTCCTTTCTTGGTCTTGAAGGCCCAGGAGCCCATTAAAGCATCTTACATATCATGCACAGCCATCTGATTAGAAAATGATAGAAAATAAACACAACTAGAACATGTATTGGTTTAAGTCAGGGGCTCTGGCGGCACTTCCGGGTAAGTATTAGCTAAACCCACCAACCATTCCAAGGGAGAACGATACGATGAACGACGTGTTCCTTTAAAGGTTTACAGCCTCCAAAGCCCCATGTAGGATCACTATGAGTCAGAATTGAATAGATGTCCATGGGTTTATTTATAACTTTTTGTTAGGCAAGTGAGTAAAGGACACACTACTTGAGTAAATGAAGTAAAAGGGTAGTTGATGCAAGATATAAAAATAATAATAATTTATTATTTATCAAGTCTTCAAAAAGTTGGGGGTGGGGAGGGAAAAGGGGAGCTGATACCAAGGGCTCAAATAAAAAGTAAATGTTTAGAAAATGATGATGACAACATATGTACAATATGCTTATACAATCGATGTATGGAATGTTATAAGAGCTAAAAGAACACCCAATAAAATTATTTTTAAAATGAATAAGTAAATAAAATAAAACTTGAAAATAAAGAAAAAAATAAGATTACTGGAAGCTGCTACAGGAAAAAACAAAGGGAAGAGTTCGGGGTTCCTGAGTTTTCTATTTCTAGGGGTGTCAGGAGAGGCACTGGTGGTTCCATTACAGACCTCTTGCTTCCCAAGTGAGAGACTGGGTTTGATTATGAATCCATGTGTCTCATGTGTAAACTACCTACAATATGCCAGTGGAGGCTGTGTGGTGTTAGCATGCTGCCCAGAGCTCCGCAGAGCTCACAGACTAAGGTGGGCAAGGAAGAAAGGCTTGGAGATCTGCTTTTAAAGATCAGCCAGTGGATGAGAACGGTTTGCTCTACAGCCGATCATCAGGATGTGACAGGTGTGTTCTGTTATACTTGAGGTTGCCGTCAGTTGTACACCCGTTCTATAACAGCTAGCAACAATAAAATGAGTGTCCTGTTTCTCAGTGTTTTAGTTGTTCTTTGGTAAAAGAAGGAAAAAGGCAAAAAACCCAAACCGAAAAATAGTTCCTGATATTTTCTGGTTTGGATAGTAAGGAGTTGGAGGGGGATATATTTCTACAATTGTCTCACTAAAATATAGCAAGCATTTGCTCAATGTAGAATACAGTTACATATAAACACTGAGAAAAAGGCCATTATTTTCCAGAGAGCCATTCTCCCCACCCCCACCCCCACCCCCATGTGGAAAGAGTCCAGGACACCTTCCTGACCTTTCCCCAGACTTTTTCCTGATCTCCCCCATGGAGCCAAGTCCTGCCTGCTCTCTAACCTTTCCCCTGCGGTCTGGGCTCAGCTATCCTGGAACACTTGAATTCTTCCTGAGCATGTCCTCTGTGTCCTGGTGATGCCATCCTGTGCATGACTCTATTGGCCCAGAGTGGCTTCCTTCTCCACCGTGCACAGGTGGCTTCACCCTCCAGGCCCAGCCCAAAGTCACTTCAAGGTCTCACAGCGCGTGCTTTTATGTTTGTGAACCCCACCGTCCTGGTGGAACTTATTTCTCCCTAAACTTAGCTCCCTCGTGGCTCTATGTGTTTTTAAATTATGACCCTTAGTCTCTAATAGTTTATTAGAAAATATAGTATATTTATAATTCTTCAATGATATAATAAGAAATCGATCAGCATATGCTGTCAGCCCTCTCTAAAAGTCATCCCAAACTTTGACTACTTCTTAGCCCTTTCACCTCCACCTTCCCAGGCCAAGCCACTAGCATTTCTTAGGGTAGCTCATGCAATTGCCCGTCAGGTTGCCTTGCGTCCATGCCTGCCTCCCTATGCTGTGCTTTCCACCCAATGGCCAGAGTAATCCCGGGAAAGCATGGATTAAGCTGCACTGCCCGATTGCTCAGACCCTTCAGCATTCCTCAGGCCATTTGCTCATCACCTGGCTCTTCGCAGTACATCTTCCTCTCTGTCCTTGTGCGCCAGTCCTTCTGGCCAGCATGCTGTTCTTCAAGCATGAACTGAATAGGAGACTTGCTCTTCTCTTGGCCTAGATAGTCACCTATTAATTCTTTCTGATCCCCAATGTCTGTGCTCGAGTGACACCTCCTCCAGAAAGCCTTCCATGATCACGTGCTCTCTCACAGGGTCTCCCCGATCCCTGTGACCTTCTGTTTCTTTACCCTGCTTTATTTCTCCCCCCCAAAACTGTGCTTACCATCGCCTGACATTGTATTATCTTTATTTATCTGACTCTTTCCATGTAGAATGTAGGCTCCATGGGCGCAGGGACTGCCTCTGTCTTGTCACTGTTACATCTTCATCACACCAACCAGTGCTGAGTGCCACACACAGTCTAGGCATTCAATAAATATTTGTTGAGCAAATTAATAAAAAAAACCTAGTAGCTAACAAAAATTTTAGGTTTGCTATCCTGTTGTAAGGAGTCCTGGGGCACAGGGAGTTACAGGGTCAGCAGTTGGACTCCACAAGTTGCTCCTGGGAGAAAGATGGGGCTTTCTCCTCCCCTAAAGATTGACCGTCTTGGGAAACCATAAAGTCCGGTTGACTCTGTCCCATAGGGTCACTATGAGCCACTATTGACATGAGTTTGATACTTTTGGTTGAGCCTGTCTTATTCTGGCCCTTTGCAGTCACATATGTGCAGAACAGAAGGGCTTCATAGGATTTTTAAGTGTATGAGCATTCTGAAACCTATTGTCAGGCCTGTTTGCTGAGGTACCTCTGAACAGGTTAAAACCATCAACCTTACGATAGTCAAGTGCTTACTCTATGAGACCACCCAGAGACTCTCATTATTGAAAATTCCTGGTCTGATCACTTTGACATGTTGGCTATTTCTGAGTCTGGTTGTGATGTTTGCTCTGGCTCTTTAGGTTGTGTTTTCTCTTGACCTTTGGGGGATATTTTTTATTGAAAGTTGCATGTGATCTAGCAGGTAATATGCACTGAGGCAAATTGGTCTTTGGATTTTATGTTTATCTGAAGAAAAGTTAGGCTGTATTTACCATTTGTTGTATCTACCAGAGACTTCGATATCCCCCACTATCCTCTGGTTACATTCCTTGTTGTCTTTAGTGTGCCTGGAACCTCCTTTCAAATAGAATCTGTATTTCAGTTCGCTCAGCTGCAATGCACGATTATAATCTTGAAGCATGACTGATGTGTTAAGGCAGTGAAGCAGGGGGAAATATTCTGTCATTTTACAAAGTAATCTTCTTATTTTATTTTATTTTTAAGTGGTTGTGAGCCACTTAGCCTTTTTCTTCCCCCCCCCCAGCCTTATAACAGATAGGCTGACTAGAAGGGGCTTTAATTAGCTAATGTCCCTTTCCTCTGTGCCAGACAAAGCCCTGGTAACATTATTTTATTAGTTGTTTGATGGACTTTTCATTTTTATTTTTTAAGGGAAAGGCTCCCCTCACTGCCCCCTGAGACCAGACCACTCTGGGCATATTTTAAAATGATTGCTTCCTCCTCCTGCTGTCCATGAGGCACACAGAAATTTTCTTCTTTCTCTCACCTCTAGTCTCCGCTACAAAACCCTGGCAGGACTTCTGGAGATAAACCTCATGAAGGTGTGGGACTCTTGATAAGCTTGGGTCTCAGGAGTTTTCAATCCCAAGACAGCCCACACTCAGCCTCAGCACTTCGTCAGCGACATATGGTATGTTTCTACCAGGAACAAGATCACTGATATCACATGGAAGGAAAGTTGATATCACATACAAGTAGATTGTGGCTGAACATCATCCAACAATGGAGGGTTGTGAGATGTCCAGGCTGATTCCGAAGAGGATGGACATTTTCGCTGATGTCAGGTGGATGTTGACTGAAATCAGAAAATAACAGAAACACATTTATGTGTATTTTATTCACTATGTTCAACTCTGTAGATCATAATAAACTACATAAAACAATCTTGAGGAGATTAGGAATTCCAGAACACTACATTCTGCTCATGTGAAATGTGTACATGGATCAGGAAGCAGTTATGTAAACAGCACAGGTAACTGCATGACTTAAAATCAGGAAAAGTGTGCGTTAAGGTTACATCCGCTCATCATGACTTTTCAGTCTGTATGTGGAAATATAATCAAAGAAGGTGGATTACATGAAGAAGAACATGGCATCAGGATTGGAGGAAGGCTTATTAACAACCAGTGATAGGCAGATGACACAACCTTGCTTGCTTGAAGTGAGGAGGACTTGAAGCACTTGCTGATGAAGGTCAAGGATTGCAGCCTTCAGTGTGGATTACAACTCAATGTGAAGAAGGCCAAACTCCTCACAACCGGGTCAACATTAACATCTTGATACATGGAGAACATATTGAAGTTGTCAAGGCGTTTGTCTTGCCTGGATCCACAATCAATGCTCTTGGAAGCAGCAGTCAAGGGACCAAACACGGATTACATGGAGGGAATCTTCAGCATCTGACCACTTTAGAGTGTTGACAAGCAAGAAGTTTAATTCGACAACTAAGGTACACCTGACCCAAGTCATCGCCTCATATGTATGTGAAAATTGAACATTGAATAAAGGAAGACTTAAGAATGGATGCATTTAAATTATGGTGCTGACAAAGAATATGGAAGCTACCTTGGGCTTCCGAAAGCACAGAAAAATCTGTCTTGAAGCAGTAAAGTCAAAATGCTTCTAGAGGCAAGGATGGGGAAAGTTCATCTCACCTAGTTTGCCCATGTTGTCAGTAAAGACCAGTCCATGGAAGGACGTCCTGCTTGGTAAAATGGAGGGGCAACAAAAAATCAGAAGGCCGTCAGCAAGATGAACTGAAACAGTGGCTGTATCAGTGGGCTCATGTTCAGGAGCAATTGTGGGGGTGGCGCAGAACCCGGCAGTGTTTCCATCCGTGGATGTGGGGTCACCAGGAGTCAGAAGTGGCTGGATGGCACATGGCACCAACACAGCCAGTTCCTGGCTCCACTGACTTCCCTGCAGCCAATCGGCACTGGTGCTTTGTAGTCACCTGCCTTTCCAGTGTTCTGGTGGTTTGCTCTGTGACCTCAGGATCTGAAAAGAAGCATTGATCTTCAGTTTGTTCAGCTCTCCCTCCCCCAAACCCCTTGTTGTGAGGACGAGGGTGACGACTTTTAAGCTCTTTACATGGTAGAATGGAAACACGTGGTGGCCCTGGGGATTATTTTTAAGGTCAATTAAGTAATGTGAGTAACTAATTTAGCTTGGAACCTGGGATTCCTTCTTGTGAAGTTTCTGTAGCACATCTCCTTTTATTCGCACTTGATGCCCGACTCTCAATGATGGCAGCGTGCCATCTTATCTCACGGAGAGCCTCTAGATGGAGGTGTGGGTAGGAGCCCTGCCTTCTACTTTTGCAGCCCCGCCTGGCTCTGCAAGCTGTGCTGTGTGTACCGACAGGAATCCACTCCTTCCTGCATCTCCCACAAGAAAGGCTCCCTGTGCCATTGGTCCCTCGGATGGTCCGCGAGGGTCTGAGGCAAGTTCCAGATAACAGATTTGAGCATATTTGTCCGTACCAATATTCTAGGGAATTATGAATTGAGTATTCTCTGAAAAGAGAACATGAATAAATGCACCCCGAAGCACCTAGACCTATGATCGTGTTCTTTGAGGATTTCGTTGCTTACTGTTTTCCTTTTATCCCTAGAAAAAGATTCACAGACATATAACCCAATATCACACAAAACCCCGACAAATTTAGCTTTGACATCAATTCCCAAATACCTGAACTCTAAAGGAACTGAGATCATAACGTAAACAGAGGGAGCTGGGTAAGGACATTAGAGGTAACAGGGAAAGAACAGTAGATGATGTGATAAGGGAGAAAGTCTTGAAAGAGAGCTGAGTGTCGATGAAACCAAGCTGTGAAAATGTGTAGAAATTTTTAAGCAAAGGATTGGCAAATGAAAAGGACCCGATGCATCAAGTACTAAGGGAGGAACAGCACAGAGGCTGGTGCGGAGAGAAAGAGAACAAGCCGAGTGGAGGGTAGCCAGAGACTAGGAAGGTGAGGAACTAGGCAGACCATCTGGATTGTCTAGTATTTTGCAGGCTATCACAAGGATTTTATGTTGCATTCATTTTGTGAGTGAGAAAGGAAATCCCTGGAGTGCTCTGAGAAGAGGCTGGGCATAATCTGATTTATATAATTTACACTTCTAAAAGATCTCTCAGACTTCTTTGTAGGAAGTGGATTGTAATGGTATAAGGAGGAAAAGAAGGAAGACCAGTTAAGAGGCTATTTAATAAATAGTCCTGGGGAGAAATGAGGCCGGCTTGGCAGAGGCAGCCATGATAAAAAGTGGTTCAATTTGAAATGTTTTTGAAGAGCGAGCCCATAGGGTTGGAAGATAATTTTGGAGTGGAATATATGATCAAAAGAGGTGTGAGAGATCCCTCCAGTTTTTTTTTAACTGGATCAATTCAATGAAATAGGAAGGGCTGGGAGAAGTAAAAGCTTTTAGGGAAACAGGTCTAGAAATTAATCCATTTTGAATATGCTAAATTTAGATAATATACTGGAAATATTGAGTAGGAAGCTAGGTAGAGAAGGCTGAAATTCAAGGGAAAGGGGCAGAGCTAATGATGCACATTTTAGAATCGTTAGTCCTCCCTCCACTCAGAAAAGGTGACTTAAAGTCGGAGGAGTGGGAGAAAGCATAGAGGGAAGAGAAGAAAGACATTTCGAGATTGAGAAGAGGAGGGAGAACGGACAAAGGAGACTGATCCGAGTGACCGCGAGGCTGGGAGACAAGAGGAAGAATGTGACTTTCATTTAAAAGTGCAGTATAAGGAGGAGGGAGTGATCATTTGTGCTATTGTCTCCATGAGGTCAAGTAAGGGAACAGAGAGCATTGACTATTAAGATAAGTACAAGAAAATTCAAAGAAGCGCTTTTGGTATTAACAACATATCGGAAGCATCTCAACCGTCTCATAACAGGAGAATGTATAAGTAAATTGTGGCGTGTTTATGCCATGGAATTCTATTCATCTGAAAAAAAATGAATGAGGAAGGGCAACATGGATGAATTGTACACACAAGATCATGAATGAGAAATTTAAAAAGAATATGGCATAGCGATTGCATACTGGGATGCAATCTACAAGGTCAGCAGTTCGAAACCACCAGCTGGTCTGAAGAAGAAAGACGAGACTTTCTAGTCCCATAAAGAGTTGTATTTTCAAAAACCCACAGGGTTTCTTATTGGGTCACTATGAGTTAGCATGGAGTCAATAGTAGTGAGAATCAGTTTATGTACGGTTGACTGCCATTTAGGAAGTTATAAAGATTGCAAACGAAACCTATATTACCTAGGGAAAGCAGTAAAGATATAAAGAAAAAAATAAAAATGATCAATACTACATTGAAGATACTAAATACCTTAAGGGTGCGAGTGAGGAAAGAAATTTGAGTGGAATACATAAGAAGTATTCACCAACTTTGGTACTATTTTGCTTTTTAAGCTTGGGGGTGGGTGCACAGATGATTTTTGAATTATAATTTATATTTTATTATATAGTCTAGGTGTTGTTTAATGTTACAGGTTGAGTTGCTCTCCTGCCCCAAATAAGTACTGAAGTCTTGGTCCCTATACTCATAGGTGTGAGCCCGTTTGAAAATTGGTTTGTTTAGGTCATGTTAATGACATCATGGTTAAGTAGGGTGAGTCTCAAATATGATGAATTTCAAGTTATATAAAGAGTAGAAACGCACACACACACACACACACACACACACACACACACACGGAAGTCAGATGTCAGGGACGCTAAGGGATGCCAAGCAACGTTGGAGCTACTCATAGAGAAAGATCTCTCCCTAGAAACTGGACTTGTACTTCTAGACTTCCAAACTATGAGAAAATAAATCCTTCTTTATATATATGTCTACACATCACTACTATGTAGTTAAGACATTCAAGAAATTCTAGAAAAAATATTTTATCAATGATCAAGGGTTCATGAGGGAGGGAGGGAAAAAAGAAAACGATGAGCTGATACCAGGGGCTCAAGCAGAAAGAGAATGTTTTGAAAATGATGATGGCAACATATATGCAAATGTACTTGACACAATGAATGGATGTATGGAGTGTGATAAGAGCAGTATGATCTCCCAGTAAAATGATTGAAAAAGAAAAGAAAAAAGAAACTCTAAATGAGAAGGAAGACAAGCATTGAAGCACTGGATCAGGCCAGGAGGACTTTGAGGAAGCAGGCGCTTGGAGGGTCCTGAGCAAGCAGATGGAAATGGGTCTGAGAGCAAAGAAAGGGCAGAAGGAACGCAGTGCATGAAGGAAACTTCAGACAAATCAAATTCAGTTGTAAGAGAGGCAAAGGAATCAGGAGATAGCTTTGGGGTGGGATGGTCAAGAGAGGGACTGATTGACAGAGGGACTCCAAGTGTAAAGTTTGCCCAGGCCAACTAATGTATGAAATTAGAATACAGTTCCTGTTGAATGACTCATCCTCAGCAGAGAATATCCCCTCCTGGTTTCCCTCTGGTGTGCTGGCATTTGACAATCAGTGTTCATTAGACTCTTCAGCAGAAGAAGAACTCACATCTGTCCCTTTGGAAAGGAGAAAATAACTCAGTACAAGCCTCAGTTGGGGAGGTGGAGGAAACAATTTATTTAAACGAGGTGTGGGATTACTTGTGAATTAATAATGATAAAGTGTTGAATAAAAAATCACATGAAATGTGCAAATTATTTCAGGTGTTTTAGATTGAATTTTTTCTGCGTATGCAATTAGGGAAGTTGTTCAAAATGATATACAGAGGCATTTATTTCCTTAACTTTCATGAAAGCTTCTGGAAGAAGACAGATGTGAAGAGGTTTTAATGGAATTAATTTTTATCTGTATGTTAAGATCTATTACCATTAGGGAAATAAGCACAACCATGGACTTGAATATGGACTCCAAGGAGCATAACGACTGAAAACCAAGCAAAGTTTGCTCTGTTACAAGGAAGGGGGCTGTAAGTCGGGGTTAACCCAATGGCAACTAATGACAACGTGGCCACTAGGGACTAGGCATCGGGTTATTTTTTTCTGATCGCTGGTATAGATTTGCCATCGTTGTTTCACCACGTTTTCTAGAGCCCAATTTAGACCCGTGATACTCATTAGCACGATCATCACAATAAACTAAATTAATTATGTCAAATACAAATTTCCATTGTGTACCCTAGTCAATGATGGTCAATTATGTTAACCACCCACACGATCTCCATGCAAGAAAACAGAAGCAACCAAGAGTTCCACAGGTCATAAATTCGAGAATAGGGTTCGGAACATATGATGTCATATTCCAAAGTCTCGGCTCTCTCTGTCTTTTCTGTACAGCCTCCAGCCATGGCTGTGATCAGGTCCTTGATACAGACTCATTTCACCCCACTCCATGAGGTCAAGCTGCTAACTGCTAGGTTGGCCCTTTGAACCAACCAGTGGTTCCACAGGAGAAGCGCCTGGCGATCTGTGAAGAGTAAATGTGGGAAACCTTAGGGAGCAGTGCTGCTAGGTCACTTGGGGTTGCTTTGAGTTATTGAACAGCAACTGCAATTTCTGATGAAAGAGACCAATCTCCTCCTGGCTCCCTGGCGTTGCTGCTGCACATAAGACGCATGGGTAGCCTCGGATGTGATGGGAAATGCAGCCGCGTAGTGTAAGTTTTGAAGATCTACAAGGAATTGGGAATAACACAGTGGCTGCATGTTTGAGGCCTTTCACTTTGGAGAGCATCCACTGTCTCTAAAGCATCCACAGTGACTTGTTGTTCCATATTATTTAAATGAGCAAGTGTCCTAGTTTCTGGAGGAAGAGATTTGCTGCTTCTTTTCCCCCCCTATCAAATTTACTGCACATCTGTTTAAAGAATGTGGCAACAGTATGCATTAATCTCCAATCAAAATATTACAGAACAAGCCAATTTTGTGATATTAAACATGTATGGCCAGACACAATGTACTGAAAATGTGAAATTGATGCATGCTGCCTCTTCTGCCCTGCTTATATTGGACATTTTAGTCCCAAATTGAATTGTGTGCAAAAATATACCAGACAGGACCCACTCCTCAATAAAAAAAAGGAGTTTAACTTGGTGTTGAACAATTAAGCTGATGTTATACAAGTATGTCTATATAATATGCCAACAGTGCAGATATATTTTTATAGCAATAGAATTTTTGTAGTACCTTAAATAGATTTTGAATCATTCAAATTATATATGCCATTACATGTAATGATGTTTTATGGATATTGGATAATATCCTAATATAGAAGAATTTTAAAACTCTTTTAATAGGAAATCTTCAAATGTTTTATAAGCGCTAAGGAATCTCACTTTAGAGGAGTCCTGATGCTAACTGGCACTTTGTTTGATATGAGTAAGATCATGTCAATGAAGGTTCAGGTAGGCTTTTATTTAAACAGGATGCAGCTTCATTTTTCTAAGCAGGAATGATCATATTATCCTCTTTCATGGAATACCACCACCACCACCACCACCACCACCACCACTTCACCAACATTATGAGTGCCTTATAACTGCACGGTCAGCAGTTCGAAACCACTAGCTGCTCCACAGGTAAAAGATGAGGTTTTCTTCTCTCATCAACAGTTTCAGTCTCAGAAACTTACCTGGGTTGTTCTACTCTGTCCTATGAGTTGAAATCACTATGAGTTGGAATCACTATGAGTTGGAATCAACTCGATGGCAGTGAGTTTGTCTGTCTATTGGTACAAGGATGATATGTGTGTGTGTGTGTGTAAAGAATGCTATTAGGCATCATTTGACCCTTAAAGTAGCCCTATAAGATGATCCTTGGTATCATATACCCATTTATAGATTGTGAAATGGAGCCTTGGATAGGTTAAGTAACTTTCTACAGGTCACACCATCCACAAGATCTTTGCCCTGGAGAGGCTTGCGTGTATGTCACATTGGACAATTTAGAGAATTGTCTTAGCTGTTTCTTCTTGGGTGGTCCTCACAACAGTGTAGTTATGGCTGAAGCAGATGAGGCATACCACTCAGAAAAGCCAAGTGCTTTCCTCAAGGTCACCAGTGGTGCAACTGGGCTCTGGGTTGCTAATCAATGCATTCTATCAAGTGCACAGAAAACGGTGCCCAAGGAACAAAAGCCCTCTCTTGACAGGGCCTGTGATGAGACTCCAGAAGGGGTAATATGGCAGAGATAGGGAGGGCAAGAGTCAGAAAGAATTTAGAGAGCTTCTCTGTTAGGCAGAATCCACGACCTGCTATCAGATTCTATGAAAGAGAGACTACTGTACACAGAAAGTTAAACTTGGATTTCAGATGTAGTTTCTAGGAGATGTTGGGAATAACCAGATGCTCTCTTTTGGGACAACAAATTCAGATCGTGGTGCACTGGGTGTGTGGGAGGAGGAAAGCGTCAACCCTTCAGGGGCTTGGCTGCAGCACAGATAGGCACTGGCAGAGGAAGAGTTGGGATGGAGTTGTGCCTGGAAACACCTCTGTGTCATGGGGAGGAGGTGTCGGCATAAAGAGACTTGTGAGTTACATTGCTGACAGCATTGAAACAGGGGAGGAAACAGTACTGTCTGTAACGACGTGTATCATGAACTTCTTCCAGATACAGCTTGGATGACTTTGGGGAGGCATGGTACTGAGTTGTTTGTTATACCTATAATTCAAGTCAAGACCAAATGTGATGTTGCATAAGTAAATATAGGTAGCACGCTGGAGTAGTTCAGATGATATCTATATGTATATATGTATGTATGTATCGATCTATCTATCTATATATATATCGATAGCTCTAAGGGGGCTTCAAAAAGTTCTACTGCCTTCTCTCCCAACACACACACACACACACACACACACACACACACACACGAGCAATAGTTGGAAAATATATGGCTTTGGTGACAGAAATGATGCTATATATTGCATAATAGAATTTCTCTTCAGTAGAAAGATAAAGTTGTCTGCACCCATAAAGATTTATAGTCCTGAAAATGCAAAAGAAGCCATTCTACCCTATCCTATAGGGTTGCTCTATGTTGGAATCTCTTGAGTTTGACAAATTTGAGCCAAAAACAAGGCTCTAGGAATTTGATGAAATAAAAATGGAAATGTTTCAGCAAGCTGCTGAAGCACAGGAAGCACTCACTCATCTAGGTCAGGATATTTGGAAGACAGCTACTTGGTCAACTGACAGGAAGAGATCCATATTTGTACCCATTCCAAAGAAAGGTGCCCTAATAGCATGTGTAAATTATAGGACAATGTCATTGATATTACATGCCAGTAAAATTTTGCTTAATATCTTCTAACAATGGTTTCAGGAGTGCATTGACAGGGAGCTGCCAGAGGTTCAGGCCAGATTCAGAAGAGGATGTGGAATAAGGAATATCATTGCTGACATCAGACGGATCTTTGCTGAAATCAGAAAATACCAGAAAGATGTTTGCTTGTGCTTTCTTGACTAAGCCAAGGCATTTGACTCCGTGGACCCTAACAAACTGTGGAGAACCGTGAGAAGAATGGGAATTTCAGAACACTTCATTGTGCTCATGTGAACGCGTACATGGATCAAGATGCAGGTGCACAATCAGAACAATGGAACAGTGCATGGTGTAAAATCAGGAGAGGGGTGTGTCAGGGCCACATGCTTTCACCACAGATATTCTGTCTGTATGGGGAGCAAATAATCAAAGAAGTTGGACCGTAAGAAAGCAGCATCAGGATTGGAGGAAGGCTTATTAACAACCTGCATATGCAAATGACAGAAGCTTGCTTGCTGAAAATGAAGAGGGCCTGAAGACCTTGCTGCTGAAGATCAAGGATTGCAGCCCTCAATATAGATTACAACTCAATGGAAAGAAAACCAAAATCCTTATAACTGGACCAACAGCATCCTGATAAATGGAGACACGACTGAAGTTGTCAAGGATTTGTTCTTGTTTGGATCCGTAATCAATGCTCATGAAAGCTGCAGTCAAGAGATCAAACAACCTTTCACTGGGAAAAGCCGCTGCAAGAGCCCTCTTTAACGTTTTACAAGCAAAGACATCAATTTGAAGACTAAGGAGCCCCTGACACGGGCCACGGTATTTTCAATAACCTCATATGCATGTGTGATTAGATAATGAATAAGGAAGAGTGGAACGACTGATGTCTTTGAATTTTGATATTGGTGAAAAATATTGAAATACCATGGACTTTTAGGAAAATGAAGAAATCCGTATGGGAATATATATATAGCAGAAGAATGCTCCTTGGAGGGAGAATAGTGAGACTTCATCTCACAATGTATCTCGCACGTGTTATCAGGAGGAGGCGGAGCTCAGGTGGGGTGGTGGGCTAGTTACTGTGCTGCTGACCACATAGTCAGCAGATCGAACCCACAGTCACTCTGTGCAAAAAGGAAGTTGCTGTCTACTTCAATAAAGGTTTACAGTCTTAGAAATCCACGGGGCCATGCTACTTGGTTCTATGGGGTCTCTAGGAGCAGGAATCAACTCAGTGGCAGTGAGTTTGTTTGGTTTGTCTCAGTCAGGAGGAACCAGTCTCTGGAAAAGGACATTATGTTTACTAAAACAGAGGATCAGCAACAATGGGGAAGACCCCCAACAGGTGCAACAATGAATTCAAACTTAGCAAAATATTGTGTGTGTCCCAGGACCAGGCAGCGCTTCTCACTATTGTACAAGTAGAATCTGTTTTGTTGCACTTTGATTTTTCTGTGGTTTGGAGATAATGAAACTATATGTGTGTATGTATATATGTGTGTGTGCATATATGCACGTATGTATATGCATGTATGTGTACATATGTATATGTGCATACACGTATGTGCATATACATGCACGTGTGTATATATGCATGCACATGTGTATATGTACATGTATGTGTGTATATACATGCATATATGGGTGTATATACATGCATATATGGGTGTGTATACATGCATATGCATGTGTGTATATATATACATGCATGTGTGTGTGTATACATGCATGTGTGTGTGTGTGTACCCTCAGTACTTTATGTGGCATGTGGTTGGTGGCAATCCTGCATCCGGCAAGTCTAAGGGCGCCATTTTTTCCAGAAGCACGTGCTCACATCCTGGTTATTCTCATGATATTTCAAACGCAGTCACAGTTCTATTGCACATTCAGTAACTACAATCGAGTGTAAACATAAATTGCATATGCACTGGGAAACCAAAAAGTCACCTGACTCACTTAATTGTGATGTCCATTTTGTTTGGTGGTCTGGGCCCTAACCACACTATTTCTGAGGTGTGTTTGTACGTAGGGTCATTATGCATTGGAATTAACTGGACAGCACCTCCCAACAATATTGATATGGCTGC
The DNA here is from genome assembly GCF_050624435.1 of Tenrec ecaudatus. Lineage (NCBI taxonomy): Eukaryota > Metazoa > Chordata > Mammalia > Afrosoricida > Tenrecidae > Tenrec > Tenrec ecaudatus. Next base: position 191,049,625 of record NC_134530.1, on the reverse strand, counting down.
TTAATTAATTCCTGCTCACAGGGGCTGCATGGGTGGGGTTCGAGAAGAACTCTACTGCATGACTTTGGATGACTGATTTTTCAGAAGTAGATCATAAAATTTTTTGCGTGTTTTCAATTTTACTAGTTTCTGCCCATTTGCTTGTTTTTCCCTTTTTAAAATTTAGCTTGTTTAATTTCTCCACTAAAAACTCCCTTGAGAGGAATCATTAAGATCATTGATTTTCAGTCTTTCTTTTCTAGTTTGCGTACCTAAGGCTATAAAGTTTTCTTAGCTGTTTCCTACAAGTTGATGAGCGTCCTTTATTTGCTTCTCATTATTTGTATTTTGGTCTTTACGTTATTATTACATTTTCCTTACCACTTTATTTCGAATTTGGTTTTTATTGTTTCTGTTGGGGTTCCCAGTTGGTGACCCTCAGGAGGAGTGGATGTATAGTGATAGTAACTGATAGAGGGGTTCATAGGGAGGCAGGGGTGGGGAGTGAGTCTTGGGGAGGGAAGGGGGATTTCAGGAGTGAGAAATGAAGATGGGAGTGGGGAGGGAGTACTAGAACTGACTGACTACACAGCTCATGTTAAAGACAATTTAACCATGGTGGGGGGTTCTAAGATTGATATGGTTATGAAACCATTCTTCAGAGGTAGTTATGGAAGGCTTAAACATTAACAGCTGAGCTCACTTGTACCGTACATATTTAGACACACACACAATTTTTAGAAGGAAGATATTGGGATTGGCATGGGAGGTCAGTCAATGCAGCGAAGCAAAGCAAAGGAAGGGGCAGGAGAGCTCAGAATGGCTTTTGTGGTTGGAGGCAAATGAGTCAGTTCCAACGCTCATCAACTGTGTACAACCGAGCGGAACACTGACTGAGCCTGCACCATCCTCACGGTTGTCCTTTGGTTTGGGCCCATCGCTGTCTTGTCAAGGACCTTCCTCTTTCTCGCTGCCCCTCTGCTTTCCAAACCACCATATCCTTCTCCAGGGACTGGCATCTTCTGATAAGTTGTCCAAAGTACGTGAAACCCACTCTTGTCATCTGAGCCCCTGAGAAATATTCTGCCTGTGCGTCATGTAAGACAGATTGGTTTAGTCTTTTGGCAGTCCATGGTACTTTCAATATTATTGACCAACACCGTCATTCAAATCCATCAAGTCTTCTTCAATCTTCCTTATTCGCTGTGCAAGTCTCACATGCATACGAGGTGATTAAAATATCATGACTTAGTTCCTCAAAGTAACCTCCCTGCTTTTCACAACTTCAAAGAGACCCTGTGAGGCAGATGTACCCACTACCACGGATCCTTTGATCTCTTGACTGCTACTTCTAGGAGCATGGATTGTGGATCCAAATAAAATGAATCCTTGACAATTTCAGTCTTTTCTCCATTTATCATGATGTTCCCTACTGGTCTCGTTGTGAGGATTGGGTCTTCTTTACATTGAGTTGTAATTCATACTGAAGGCTGCAGTCCTTGACCTTCATTAGCAAGGGCTTCAAGTCCTCCTCATTTCAGCAAGTACGACTTAGTTTTCAACTCACTGCCATTGAGTTGATGCCGACTCAGTGGCCTTACAGGACAGCGTAGTACTGACCCTGTGAGTTTCCAAGACTGTAATTTTTTTATGGGAGTAGAATGCCCCACCCTGAAGATTTGTGAACACAGTGAAGACGTTATGTGTGTAAGGGAATTTCTTAATCAAGAAAGGGAGATTCCAGAAAGCTTAGGATGAGGATCGTGAACTCGCATGAGTGAGGGAAGTTTTGTCAGGTGAGAAGAAATAACAAGGTATTTGAGAATAAGTGAAAGATGAGGGTAAATGATCAGAAAGGCCCACGACAAGGAAGGAAGTTTGAATTATGTGATAGCAAGCTAGCCAAGGTAAGAGGTGCTGACAGTCTTGTGGGAGTGAGGTGTCACTTGGCCCAACTGGATCAAACCACCCAGAAAGATTCGCCATGAAAGCGAAGCCCGTCATTGATTGCCCTGTAATGGGACCCGAAGGAACAGACCGGCAGCTAGAGAGAGTGAGTTAGAGGTTGAGGACGTAAGCACTTTTTCTCAGAGATCTGCTCTGCCGGCCGGAATCCAGGCCTGACATCAGATTCTTCGGAAGCAAGATGGCAGGCAGAAAGTCAAACCGGATTGAACCAGAAAAGGAGGCCTGTCTGGAGGTGGCAAGGGTGCATTGAGACCTTCTCGGTGCTAACATGCTCTGGGTGCAGACATGAGGCTTGGTGGATGTCAGACTCTGAGTGTTGAGGCTGAGTGCCATGCTCTGAGAGAGTGGAGCTGGGCTCTGCCAGGGTGACTTAGCTGAAAACCATCCCGTGTCCTCCCTCCACAGAAAACCCTCTATGCCAGCGGTTCTCAACCTGTGGGTCGCGACCCCTTTGGGGGTTGAATGACCTTTTCACGGGGTCACCCGATTCAGAACAGTAGCAAAATGACAGTGATGAAGTAGCAACGAAAATCATTTTATGGCTGTGAGGGGGTGTCACCAGCACATGAGGAACTGTGTGAAAGGGTTGTGGCATTAGGAAGGTTGAGAACCATTGTCCTATGAGATGCCGTGCATGCTTCACCCTAAAGACAGGACCTTCAAACATCTGGCTCCCATCTCCCTTGTGAGACAGTTCCCTTGCCACTTCGTTCATATCATGCTCTAGCCCCATGGAGGAGCTTGTAACAGTCCCTGGAGCTTCTGCTGGACGTATGTCCTTGCTGGTCTTCCTCTCTGCGCCAGTGGCCCCTCTACCTTTACGTTGAAGGGTTCTTCCGGGCTGTTCTTCTTCAGGAAGAACCTGTGTTTGAATTTGATACCCTCCTCTCTCACAGAAACCTCTTCTTAGCCATCTCTTGGCACAGATTGTGATCCTCTTTTTATTAAAAATGCCTCTCCTATAGCACTCAATCGGGAGAACCGTTTGAGCATCCATTCATCAGGATGTGCACATGGAGCCTACACAGCTGTTGATGCATACTCAGGGAGGGGCTGAGACCTGCATTTTGAACTAGGTTGGTGCTCAGGGCGATGAACTAAGGAATAGCATAGCATGGAAGAGAATGGACAAGAAATGGAGCCTTTTAAAAATGTTTGTGAATGTGTGTGCATGCTTGTACCCATTTGTGATGATGTCACCGCCGTTAAGCCAATTCTAACTCACAGAGACAGAGGACAGAGTAGAAGCACTCCTTGGGTTTTCCAGGCTGCAGGCCATTGCAGGAGCACACGGTCTCATCTTCCTCCCACAGAATGGCCGGTGGGTTTGAATTGCGGACCCTTCAGTCAACAGCTGAGCATGGAGCCCTGTACCACCAGTACGCCTCCTTTGTGTGTGTGAATGTGATGAGGGAAAGACTGCCTTGATGCTTTGAACCTGGGCTACAGGTATGATTGTAGGGCCATTTGCACAAGCAAGGAAGACAAATGGAGGCATTCATTGGAGAGAGAGAGAGAGAGAGAGAGAGAGAGAGAGAGAGAGAGAGAGAATGATTTCAAAATTGTAGTTTAGATAAACACACAAATGTCAAAGAAACAACTCAAATGGTGACCTGGGGTAGAAAGTGATAAATCAAAGTCATGAAAATCAAGAAAAGAGAGAGAAAAATAAAGAAGGGGCTGGTGATGTTCAAATGGAAGGTCAAGTACCAGACAGTCATTCTCTTTTGTTCAGGCATTTAAGAGAAGAGCTTTATTTCTTTCATCCCCCTTGATGCACAAAGACTTCTGATTTCCTTGGGCTTCATTTCTTTTTAACACAAAGCACAGGTTTTTCTGCTATCAACCCCCCCCCCCCACATCCCCACCACCAAGCTTCATTCAGCAGATAGGGCAGATAGGATGTCTCTTTTGCGGATGGACTGCGACACAGAGTGATTGCAATGTCAGTGGGGGCAGAACAGGTAGCAGAGTGTTTTTTCACAACGTTGGATCTGCTGCTCTTTCCACTAGCCCTGCTTCTCCTCGGCGAGGAAGAGACGCACCTGCTTCTTGGGTGTGTCGTCAGCGTCCTCATCTTTGCAGATCTGAACGACCTGCTGGAGTTGGGACCTCTGTCCCTGAGTTCTCAGATCTGCATGGAAAGAAGCCATTCTGGCCATCTGCCAACCTGGTGGCATGTGGCCATTTGTAACTGCAAGGTTATGATTTGGTCAGCAGCTTCACGGTTTCATGCTTGAGTTCTTCCAGATCCCTGGGTGGGCGCCATGCACTTCAGGTAATTTATGTCTTTCTAAACTTGCCAAATAGGCCCTGAGTTTTGCTACATTTTCTTTTCCACTAATCTCTGTGTTCCAAAAAACACTTTGGGGCCAAGAATTTTTAAGCATATTTCTTAGTAAATGCTGTATACATACATTTATTGGGGATTTATTAAGATCAAGACTAGATTTATATTGGCTGAAGACTCAAGAGAATATGTATTTGTTGTAGTTTGTATCCAGATGGGAAGCAAGATGGAATAGTCCTCTTTGGCAATCGCGGGTTGTGATTGAGTTTAAGGTTTGCACAGAAATGGCAGTGGCTCTCACTTAAGGCTGATGTTTATTTCCCTTGACACATCAGCCCAATAAAATCTGACTGTTAGTTCCATTTTTGTATCAAAACTAATGTGAGAAAGACTATGAATGAGCCCCTGAATTCTAGTAGATTTTTTTGGGTGACATCTGACATTTTTTCGGCCAAAATTGTAGGAATCGCCCTTGGTTCCCATATCTTCTGCCCCACCCCTTCTAATGACAATCAGGTGGTTTTTATTTTTAATCCATTAACAGGGTGAGTTGTATCAATCGATGGTTCAGGAATGTTAACAGAGCTTTATTTATAAGCAGCAAAAGCTGAGAAACAACCTATATGTTCTTCAACCGGGGCACAGATAAATAAGTCATGGCATAAATACATTTCATCAAAAAAAGAGCAAACTATTGCTTCACACAGTATGGATGAGTCTTAAATACATCCTGCTAAGTTAAAAAAGCCACACCCAAAAGCATGACTGTTGTATTATTCTATTTAGTAGTTAAATCCTCAAAAGACATCGTCATCAGGTACAAAATCAGTGTCAGGGAGAGAGACGGATGAGAAGAGCTAGAGGGAGCCAGCGTGAGTGTGCACGGGGGCGAGGATGCTGTTCTGTGGGACAACTGTCTCACTGCTACTGCTGTCGTGTCAATTCCAACTCATAGTGACCCTACTGGACAGAGTAGAATTGCTCGGTGGGGTTTCTGAGACTTTACATCTTTATAGAGGAGTTCTGACTCCGTTTGTCTCCCACAGAATAAATGGCGGGTCTGACATGCCAACTCTGTGGTTAGGAGGCCACGTTCTAAGCTCCTGCAGCAGTAGGGCTCTTGCCACCACGATGCCCTCCAGCCCACTGCCGTGGAGTTGGTTCCAACCCCTAGCATCCCTGTACTGTCCATCTGAGACTGCAAATATTTCTGGGATCAAATAAGCTCCTCTTGCTGCCTGAGGGGTTTGAACTGACAACCTTACGGTTAGCAGCCTGAATCATGACTCCAGAGGCGTGTACATGGTATTTTACCCCAAACCTATAGAATTGTGTGGGCTGTGAAAACTTCACTCCATATGCATTTAAAGTAATCAGCAGCAATGGGGGAACTTATCATGGAATAAAAGCTGTTAAAAATACACTAATTATAAAGAGAAATAATAAGCACAGTGAATGGAGTGGAAAACAAGGAATTAACCTAAATTACTTTGAACAACAATACTTGGGCAGTATAAAGCAAAAATTTCTCAACACAAATGCTGTCCTCTACTTACAAAGTACTTTAGGAAAGACTAGCCCGAGGCCCACGAGAATGAATTGGAATTGGAGGCCTCAGCCCAAAATAATGGTTTCATAGACCCCCCCACATATAGAAATACAGACGTACTCATGTTTGTGTGCCTGCCACGCATTCTTCTCTGTTCCTTCTCCTTGGACATAGGCTTCCTGTTGGCAATGCTCTGTTGACTGCTGGTGCAGGGGTGCTCACCGCCTCACTTACCTGCTTGTCTTCTTTCATTGATGTTGTTGTTGAGAATATACAAAGCCACACATGCACCTTCCCCCGGCTGTCCACGTGCACAAGCAGGGACAGTGATGGCGTCCTTTGAATAGGACCACCATTCTCAGTCTCCTTGGGCACTCTTCCTCCTCGGTCCCGGACCCTCAGGGCACCCTTAAGCCTTCGCAACAGCTCGTCAGTGGCTCCCGTTTGCACTGACTGGATTTCAAACCTGAACCCGACATTATAGTCCTTGGGTAAGTCCCACTTGGTCAGGATTTGCTCTTATTTTACTAATTTGTCAAAGTTCTTATGTAGAAATTTCTGTGGCACATGTGTTCACACGGGGCATTGGGCTGTGGCTTTCTCTTCTCTGCTGTGATGTTTCTCTGGTTTGGGGATTAGGATGATGGCTGGCTTGGTAGCTCAAGTTGAGAGCATTTTTATTTCTTTCCCTCAAAGTTCTAGAGAGGATGGTTTAGAATTTGGTATTCATTTTCCCTTAAATGTTTGCTATCATTTACCAGTGGAGCCACGTGGGCCTGGAATGTCCTCTGTGAGAAGGTTTTTAAGTAAAAATTCAATTTCCGTAATAGAAACCAGAGTTCTAGTCAGGTTACATTTCTTCGTTTGTTTGAGTGAGTTGAGTGAGCTTGGTCTTTACTGTCTTTCAAGAGATTTGTTCATTTAGATGAAATTGTTGAATTTAACAGGCGTAAAGTAGCTCACCAGGTTCTCCTGTGAACTTTGTAACATATGTTTATCTGTATTAATGGCACCTGCTTAACACATCGATGACTGCGCTCTGCCTCGCTCCTCCTCCCCACCCCCATCATTTTGCTAGAGGTTGATCATTTCATTGATAATTTTCAAAGAGTCAGTTGTTGGATTTTTCTGTTTGCATATTTTCTGTTTCATTGATTGCCACTTTGACCTTTTTTATTTCCTTTCTTTTGTTTACTTTGGGCTTAACTTGATCTACCTTTTCTATTTTGTTAAGATTGAAAATAGGCTGGTTAATTTGAGACCTTTTTTTCTAATGCAAGTATTTTAGTACCATAAAGATTCCCCACAATGACGCTTTAGCAGCATCCTGCTCATGTTTAGAATACTATGTTTTCCATTTCATTTAGTTCAAAATACCTTCTGGTTTCATGTTTAATTTCTCCTTTGACCTTTGGCTTATTTGACCTGTGTATTTAGTGTGCACATATTTGGGGGTACTCTCCAGTGTTATTGACTTCTAATTTAATTCCCTTATGGTCATAGAACCAAATTTGGAAGGCTTGGGTCCTTTTACATTTATTGGTTTATGCCCAGAATGCTTTTTTTTTTTTTAATTCAAGGGGATCGAACATTTGGGGGTTCACAGTTAGGAGTGAACCAGTAAAGTTCGTGTAAGCAATTGGCTGGTTTTCACTGGGTAACATCCAAACGTGCGGCTTTGCATGAAACGCCTCATTTCTTCTCTTAGTCTCCCCACCCATCACACCTTCAGGCCCAGGAACTCCTCCACAGTGAGCACGGAGGATTGTGAAGGAATGGGAAGGAGGAGTTTAGAGTTAGGTTGAATAATGGCCGAAGAAGGCAGGGAATTCCTGAGTATGTTAGGGGAAAAAAATCCATCACTTCTAGCCAAAATACATGATTTTTAGTTAAATGTTTTATTGACCATTTCAAACTCGGTGCAGTACCAGTAGGAAATGATTTCTTTTTCTCTGATCACTGCCTTCAACCAATTTAGATTTCATGGACGTTTCTCAAAGCTTCTCGGTCACTTTCAGTTCCTAAATCTTACTTCAGTTCTCAAATCTCATTTAATTCACTCACTCCGGCTCCAGGACTGATAGTGGCCAGGGAGCTCAATAGTGAGAGTGAGGTGGGGGAGGGCTTCCTTTTATCCTCCAGTATGTTGGGCAGTTCAAGCAAGTCTTAGGAAAAATACAACCAGAATACACCCTAGAGGCAAGGATGGCAAGATGTCAGCTCACATTTATGGATAATATACCTCGTCAGGAAAGACTAAGCACAAGGACAGGTGGTGTCTGGTCAACAGCCAAGGGAAATGAAGAAAACCTTCAATGAAATGGACCGATATAAATGCCACAGCCATGAACTCAAGCATACTAATGATTAAGATGATGGCAGAGGACCAGATGGTATTTTGTTCTTTTATAGATACGTTTGCAATGACTTGGAGCTGAACTGATGCTCACTAACAACCACAGCACTATTGGGAAGAGGAACCGGAATTAGCAAAGGGACTTGCACTTCATATTCAACTACTGTGGACCATCTTGTTTCACCAGATGAGTTTTGTCTGAAGAGGACCCCAAAGAATGATTTATAGGATTGGGGGTGGTGTAGTGAATTACAAGTTGGGCTGCTAACCACAAGGTCAGCAATCCAAACCCACAAGTCACTCCATGGAGAAAGATGGCATTGCTGTTCCCATAGATTTACAGTCTTGGAAACCCAAGTGGGAGTGCTATTCTGCGCTATAGGCTTGCTAAGAGGAGGGTTTGGCTTGATATTTTCAATGCGAAGGAAGACTGGCCATCACGTTTCCCAGGTTGACATCTATCTGCTCATGAGACTGAAAGTTTAGTCAACTCAACTGCTACCCTTCTTTCTGCCTTACTTTTTCCCTCCCATTCATTATTCACTTACTCATCAAATATAAAAGGTCTTCAAGAAAGTTCACAGATAAATGAAATGATAAAATAATAGATTTCCCCCACAAACGTTTTAAAGACCCCAGGTTGTATATGACAGGGGGCATGAAGCCACTCTCCCTTTCTGTACGCATCCCTGCTCTCTACCGCTAATTCTCTTTGAGCGCCCACGGAGGGCGTGGGGCTGGTGAAGAGCCTCATCCGGAGTGAAAGGAAAACCCATTGTTCTCCCTCCTTTAACATGAGATCCAGATCGTACAGTTCTGCTGTGCTAACCACAACAAGCAAAAGGAATCCCTAAACTCCAAGGCCTGAAAAAACAAAAAAGAAAATTCTTTTAGAAACAGGTGGACTGCTAGCCATTGCCGACCTAGAAGCTGCCATTCGAGTAGTGCTGGAGGGATTCATATTAATAATTGACCACTCAGGACACGAGTGACATATTGTCCAGAGATCGCTGCAGGTCATATGGACTCTTAAAAGATGCAGTAGCATCCCGTCCTCTGCTCCTGCGAATGCGAACCGATTTGTTAATATGGATTTCTTTCTTATTTTTGTTAATAAGGCCATGCCAGTGTAAAGTGTGTCTTAAATCCCACCACTATTGAGATACATAAAGAAAAAAACTGATCAAGTACAGAGAAGCTAGCAATCACCCAATCACGGACAAATGAGGTAAAGATAGCTGTCACGTGGGGATCGCCAAGGAACACGGAAAAGAACCCTAGAAAGGCGGAGTCGAGGATTTTCCCTCAGTGAACAGAAAAGACCTTCCTGTAGGATCGGCACTCTGAACTTAGACGTTCCATCTCTGAAACTGTGAGCAAATAAATCTCTGCTTGTTAAAGCCACGAAATATGTCAGGACAGTTTATTCCCTGCTATGCTCAAAGGCAGACCTTACTCTGGACCTCAGCCTCTTGGCCTGGCCTCTGCCTTATTCAGGAAATGTTACAAAGATCTTTTAGGGCTGCCAATAAGTGCCCAAAGGGTATTACACTCCACTAAAAGCCTCAGTCTGAAGGTGCACTGTTCCAGCTCTGTGGATCAACACAGATATGCTTGTATACCTAGTGGTGGGACTGTTGATTATAAGATACTTCTATGTCCAACATTTTTTTCTTTTTTTACATTTTATTAGGGGCTCATACAACTCTTATCACAATCCACACATATACATACATCAATTATATAAAGCACATCTGTACATTCTTTTCCCTAATCACTCTCAAAGTATTTGCTCTCCACTTAAGCCCTCTGCATCAGGTCCTCTTTGTTTCCCCCTCCCTCCCCGCTCCCCCCTCCCTCATAAGCCCTTGATAATCCACAGATTGTTATTTTGTCATATCTTGCCCTATCCGGAGTCTCCCTTCCCCCCCTTCTCTGCCGTCCATCTCCCAGGGAGGAGGTCACATGTGGATCCTTTTAATCAGTTCCCCCTTTCCAACCCACTCTCCCTCCACTCTCCCAGCATCGCCCCTCACACCCCTGGTCCTGAGGTATCGTCCACTCTGGATTCCCTGTGCCTCCAGCTCCCATATGCACCAGTGTACAACCTCTGCCCTATCCAGTCCTACAAGGTAGAATTCGGATCATGTCAGTTGGGGGGAGGAAGCATTCAGGATCTAGGGGAAAGCTGTATTCTTCATCGGTACTATATCGCACCCTGACTGACCCGTCTCCTCTCCTAAATCCCTCTGTGAGGGGATCTCCAGTGGTCGACACTTGGGCCTCATGTCTCCACTCTGCACTTCCCCCTTCATTCACACACACACACACACACACATATATTCTTTTTTTTTTTTTGCATGATGCCTTATCCCCGGTCCCTTTGGCACCCCGGGATCGCACTGGATGGTATGCTTCTTCCATGTGGGCTTTATTGCTTCTGAGCTAGATGGCCGCTTGTTCACCTTCAAGCCTTTAAGACCCCAGACACTATCTCATTCAATAGCCGGCACCATCAGCTTTCTTCACCACATTTGCTTATGCACCCGTTTGTCTTCAGTGATCCTATCATGGAGGTGTGAAGTCAATGATATGATTTTTTGTTCTTTGATGCCTGATAACTGATCTCTTTGGGACCACGTGATCACACAGGTTGGTGTGTTCTTCCATGTGGGCTTTGTTGCTTCTGAGCTAGATGGCCGCTTGTATATCGTCAAGCCTTTAAGACCCCAGTCACTATCTCTTTTGATAGCCGGGCACCATCAGCTTTCTTCACCACATTTACTTGTTAACCCACTTTGGCTTCAGCATTTGTGTCGGGAGAGTGAGCATCATAGAGTGCAAATTTAATAAAAGAAAGTATTCATGCATTGAGGGAGTGCTTGAGTAGAGGCCCAAGGTCCTTCTGCCACCTTAATACTTAACCTATAAATATAGACACATAGATCTATTTCCCCATCCTCATATATATATTTGCATGTACATGTCTTTGTCCAGAGCTCCATAAATTCCCCTTGACTCCCAGCTCCTTCCTCCATCTCCCTTGACTTTCCTCCTGCCCCACTACCATGCTCCGTCCCCACCTGGGCTATAGCTATACCTCTTCTCTACGCAACCTTACCCTTCATCATTCCCCACCAGGCCTGCCACTCCCCCTCACTACCATTTTGGGTCCTATGTTGTTCCCTTGTCCCTGTGTTTGTTAACACCACTTCCTTACCCCCCTACCCCTTCCCCACCCCAAGTCCCCCCTGGAACTGTCGGTCCCGTTGTTTTTCCTCCAGATAGTTCATCCAGCCTGTCCTATTCAGACAGACCTGTGGAGACACTAATATCCACAAAAACAAGACAGAGTAAAAGAAAGCAACAGTATACAACCAGACAACAAAACAACAAAAACAAACCACTGACAAAGAACAAAACAAAACACTTCACAAAAGAAAAGGTTGTAGTTCGTTCAAGGATCGTTTGCTGGCCCTTAGGAGAATTTTCCAGTCCAGTCTGTTGGGGCACCACGCCCTGGCCCCAAAGTCCACTTTCAGCATTCCCTGGGGACCTTGCCACTCCATTCCCTTGCTGTTCCACTGCACTCCCCCAGTTGCTTTGCCTCGGTGTGGTGGGATCAGGTCAGGTGCAATTCCCACACTGTGTCTCCGGTGCTGTCCCCTGTATCGCCCTTAGTCACTGATTGGCATCATTTCTCATAGTGGGGCCAGCCATGTTGTTCTCTCTGTGGACTGGCTGCTCTACTCAGGAACATCATCCTCACGGCCTGGTGGGCCAGGCTGTGTTCCACTGTCTCCTCCTGCCCCTTCATCTGCTCCCGTGTGCTCTGATCAGTTATGTCCATCTCCCGGAGCTGCAGAGTCAATGTCGTCCTTTGAAACAAATTCTTTTTGGGGGAGGGGCAGGAATCCACTTAATTTTTGGTTCTGGGGCCAGCCTCTCAGACCTCTCCACTGGTTCCCTACTCCATGCCAGGATATTGCATTCACACCTTGCGGCACTGGGTTGAAGTCTGGTCCAACTTTCCCTGTGGAGATATAAACAATACCTTCCCCTTGGGTGGATTAGTGCCCCATGCCCCCACTCCCCTTTTCTTCCTTATATTCATCCTTTTATTTTCCTTTCAGCACTTGCTGTACCATTTTCCATGTGGTTGTACCATTTTATAGTCCCACCAACAATGTATGTGAGTTTCAGAGTCTTCACATTCTTGCCAACCTTAATTTTCTGTTTCTTTTGGAAATTTGCTCTTAATGTTTGGGTGAGATGTTAGCTCATTATTGTGTTGATTTGTATCTCTCAAATGATTAGTGACTGTGAGCGTTTTTTTGTGAGTTTGTTGACCACCTGAATATCTTTTTTGGTGAAGTGTCTGTTCATGTCTTCTGCCTCTTACAGCTGCATTAGTTAACTAATTCCTGCCTTCACAAATGGAGTTGGGAAGCACACTTCTGCTCTGTACCAGGAAGTGAGAAGAGCCAAACAGCACTTACGACCACCAGGTTTCGTCTCTACCTCATGCCTCCCGATGGTTCTTACTTTCTTGTCCTCTCCTGCGTCCCGTATTCTGCTCCCATGCACCATTGGAGGTGCCATGCAGGCAACCGAGGCCATGGCAGAGTCTTGCCCCACATACTGCTATGTATACAAGGCGTATCCACCACCCCCCCCCCAAAATGGAATTTTTTCCAAAGATATATATTTAAAAATTTCTTACTAAAAAACCTTATCACCTTCAAAGTACTCTCCATTACACATAATACATTTGTCAAATCTTCAATTCCATCCTTGGAAACATTTTTCAGACTCATCTGTCAGGATGGCTGACAGCACCTCCCTCGGTTTTTCTTCACCTCTCCTACATCCTCAAACCGCTGTCCTTTCATGTCTCTCTTCATTTGAGGAGACAAAAAGAAGTTGCACAGAGAAACGTTGGGTGAGTAAGGTGCATCTGGCAAGAGAGGCTTGCTGTTTTTTGCCAAAAGCTAGTGCACTGAAATGACTGCGTGAGCAGGTACATTGTCGTGGTGGTAACACCAGCCCCCTGTCTACCACAAATCAAGCCTTTGTTGTTCTCTGTTCTCTTTTCAGAACTACCAAAATGCATTACAAATCAACATTTTTGTCTATTCAGGAAGTTGATGGAGTCCAGATCAAGGTTTGTCATCAATCGACATTTCACTCTTTGAAATTAGAAAACCACTCATACACTTGATGTTTTTCCCATAGCGCTGTCCTTGTAATCTGTGTTCAGCAACACAACAGTTTCTGAGGCATTTTTCCTGAGCAGGAAACAAAATTTCACAGTTGCACGCTCTTCTCTTATAAAGGACATCACCAAAAAAAAGAGGTTTGAGTGAACCTGCTTTTATGAAAAATTCACCGTGACCATAGAGAATCTTCCTAGGTGACACCACTGGGAGCACTAACTCAGAGAGAGTCACCTGATGCTTGCCTAATGGGAAAAATGCATACTAGGAAAGCTCCGTTCCACCCAGCACAAGTCCACCTTTTGGGAGACCCCTTCATACATTCATCCATATACATCATACACATTTGCATGGCATGTATGAGGGCAAGACAAAGTTGAAAATTGCATGCAGGGGTGGAAAAAGAATTGGACTTGATCCTTGATCCAACTCAACACAGGGTCTATTTGAAAAGAAACTTCATTAAAAATGAGAGTTACTTTTTTTTTTAACATTTTATTAGGGACCCATACAACTCTTATCACCATCCATACATATACATACATCAATTGTATAAAGCACATCTGTACAGTCCCTGCCCTAATCATTTTTTTCTCCTCTTTTCTTTTTTTACATTTTATTAGGGACCCATACAACTCTTATCACCATCCATACATATATATACATCAGTTGTATAAAGCACATCCATACATTCCCTGCCCAATCATTCTCAAAGCATTTGCTCTCCACTTAAGCCCTTTGCATCAGGTCCTCTTTTTTTTTTCCCCTCCCTCCCCTTTCCCCCCTCCCTCATGTGCCCTTGGTAATTTATACCTCGTTATTTTGTCATATCTTGCCCTATCCGGAGTCTCCCTTCCCCCCTTCTCTGCTGTCCCTCTCCCAGGGAAGAGGTCACATGTGGATCCTTGTAATCAGTTCCCCCTTTCCAACCCACTCACCCTACACTCTCCCAGCATCGTCCCTCACACCCTTGGTCCTGAAGGTATCATCCACCCTGGATTCCCTGTACCTCCAGCCCTCATATGTACCAGTGTACAGCCTCTGTCCTATCCAGGCCTGCAAGGTAGAATTCGGAATCTGGTAGTTGGGGGGAGGAAGCATCCAGGATCTGGGGGAAAGCTGTGTTCTTCATCGGTACTACCTCGCACCCTAATTAACCCATCTCCTCTCCTAAACGCCTCTATGAGGGTAACTCCATTGGCCGACACTTGGGCCTTGGGTCTCCACTCTGCACTTCCCCCTTCATTTAATATGGTATATATATACATATACATATACACATATATACACACACTTATATCGTTGTTGTTTTTTTTGCATGATGCCTTATACCTGGTCCCTTGGCACCTCGTGATCGCACTGGCCGGTGTGCTTCTTCCATGTGGGCTTTTTTGCTTGAGAAAAAAATGATTAGGGCAGGGACTGTACAGATGTGCTTTATACAATTGATGTATGTATATGTATGAACTGTGATAAGAATTGTATGAGCCCCTAATAAATTGTTAAAATTAAAAAAAAAAATTTTTTAAAGATAAAAAAAAGAAAATGATTAGGGCAAAGAATGTACAGATGTGTTTTATACAATTGATGTATGTATATGTATGGATTGTGATAAGAGTTGTATGAGCCCCTAATAAAATGTTTTTTAATAAAATAAAATAAAATACAAAAAAATGAGAGTTAATTTTCAACAAGTTTTATGAAAAACACTTTGCAGAAGATAAAGAGAAAAGGGTTATAGTAGGGAAAACCTCCAGGATCTGAAGTGAAACTGTAACAGTTGATGAAACGGCAGGCCAAGAAAACTGAAATCCTTAAAAAATAAAATAATAAATAAATACTCAAATGGCAGAAGTTACCAAGCAGCTAACGAAAACGCCCACCACCCCAACAAAGCTCTTTCTAAGCTTCCTAACTTGTAGTTAAAATAAAGCCATTGTTCTCTGTTTCCCTGCCTGCCATGTCTTCCTCTCTAATGTCTCTGCTGCTGGACATCTCGTCAGGCAATGTGGACACCCTCATTGACTCTCTCTGGACCACTGCCGCTGCACTCCTCCCTCTCCTCTCTGAGTCACGGGGCCCATTGCCTCACACCTGCTCCCTCCATAGACCTCCGTGACTGAGATGGATAGGGATTTCAAGGTTGGGAGCCTCGACTTTGCCTAGAAGGCCACAGTGCAAGGATTTTGATAGGCATACATGTGAAGGACAAGGGAGAATCTGATGTGTGGGGCCTCTGAGTGGTGCATGGAAACTAAACAAGCTAAACAAAGCTTGGTAGTTCAAGGCCACCCATAGGCACCTTGGCAGAAAGGCCTGGGATTCGGCTTCTGAGAAAGCAGCGTTTGAGAAGCCCCACCATGCACCAGTCTACTCTGACACACATGGAACCACTAGGGATTGGAATCAATTAGATGGCAACTAGTTGGCTGGTTGGTATTTGCGGGTGTTTGAAGGCCAACAGGGTTATATAAAAAAAACTGTTGGTCTTCTAAGTTCAGCAGATTTTATTTATAAGTAAGACATTTCAGTAACATTTTAGTTTTCAGTTGGGGTGGGAAAGGGATATGTTGATTTTGGCATCTGGGTCTCAGACAAACGGATCTAAGCTTCTTGGCTGCAGCAGTCAATTTAGGGGAGCTATGTGTGGGGGTGGAAAACCTGAACAAGCCTGAATCTATTACAATTCCTACATTACAGTGTTTCAGCAAATATTTTGCAAAAGGATTTTCCGGATGAACTTCAAACTGCAAGAGGTTCACTTCAGCCACTGCAAAGAGCTTAGCAAATGATTTTTTATTTTCTGGAAAAAGAAAATGAACATTGTTTCATCTGACATTTAAACCCCTATTCTCTTTTACTAGCCTGTCACATGGCTTCATGTTTTGGTCAGACACACTTGCCTGAAGAAAAAAAGGTATTTATAGGATTGTAGGTCTGTAATATGGAATCCTGGTATTTGCATTTTCTGCTTATATAAAAATTCATATATATATATATATATATCACAACTTGGATTTGGTAGCTTCCACAAAAGTAGCAAGTGAAAATACTAGGAATGTTTAACTAAGACTTACCCTACGCTGAGATCTTTTTAACTAATCTCTGCTATTTGTTGGAGTCTGTGATGCTGTAAACTAAAGGATGATTTGAGACAGTTTTGGTTATTTATTCCATTCCCTTGGTCACAAAAGTAGATTTGAATTTTCCAGGCCACATGACCGAATTGGGGATCTGTAGACACAGTCAGCATACTAGAGTCCTTTAATGCACTTATGTGATATAATCCTTGGGGTCCAACCCTGGGGTCTATCACTAAAGCTCAGGAAACCAATCCAGCCCACAATGGGTTTGGGAAAATACACTTTCATTGGAACACAACAGTGCTCACTTATTTACACACCGTCTCTGGCCCCTTTCATGCTACACCGGTGCACACAAGCAATGTGAACACTGACTCGACTGCTCATAAAACCCCAAATGTTCACTATCTGGGTCCTTACTGAAAATGCTTGCCAAGGCCTGGAATAAATGACTGACACACTAGTGAGGGAGAACAGCTTCAATAGCAACAACTTATGACTTCTTCTTGTCTTTCAGCTCTCCTTTCCCCTTCCATCCTACTTTTGTGAGTGGCAATGGAGGTCTTCAAAGCTTGTGAGTAGCCATCCACAGGAGAGCTATAACATTTATCTCCCTCTGGAGAAAAATGAGTGAAACACACACACACACACACACACACACACACACGAAAATAATTAGTCCAATTGACTAATGGCTAGTGAACATCAGTCTCTACCACTTGAGCCCGGAAGAACTAGGGGGTTGCTGCCTACCTACCACTGCTGCTGCTGCTGTTAGGGGTTTGCGAATTGGTTCGGACTCATAGTGATCCTATGTGCAATAGAACAAAATAGCGCCTGGTCCTGCGTCATCCTCACAATTGTTGTTATGCTTGAGCCCATAATGCAGCCACTGCGTCAATCCACCTGGTTGAAGATCTTCCTCATTTTTGGCTAGCCCTCTACTGAACCTGACATCATGCCCTTTTCTAAGGACTATTCTCTCCTGATAACATGTCCAACATTTGTGAAATGAAGTCTCGCCATCATTGCTTCTAAGAAGGATTCTGGCTGTACTTCGTCCAACACAGATTTGCTTTTTCTTTTGGCAGTTCATGACACTTTCAATATTCCTCACCCACACCATAATTCAAAAATATTTATGGTAATAGGGCAGCAAAATTGAAAAGAATAAATGAAAATAAAAGAGCTGAATAGAAGATTTCAAGGGGTGACTTGAGAGGACAAAGTAAAGTATTATGATGAAATGTGAAAAAGTCTGGAGTTAGAAAACCCAAAGGGAGGGTATGTTCCGTGTGTCTCAGTCTGAAAGAACTGAAGAAAAAATAAGCCTTAAGTTGTAATATTGACAATTATATCGGCAGAAAATGGAATGACACTTCCAAAAAATGCAAAAGACACAGTCAATGAAAATATTTGATTGACATTCAACTATCTCAGGAAGTATATAGCATATGATCGAGAGCCAATGGTATTCTTGAGGGACATCAAGGCCAATTGGTATAATAAAGTCTACAAAGACTGTGTTCTACATCCTACTTTGGTGAATAGCAATTGGGGTCTTGAAAGCTTGTGAGTAACCATCTAAGGGACAACTCTTGGTCTCTCTTTTTCTAGAACAAATAAGAGTGAAGAAAATCCAAGACACATGGGAATAATTCATTCAATTTACTAAGGGACTAGTGAACATCAGTCTCTATCACCTGAGACCAGAGCTAGATGGTGCCTGCCTACTACTGCTGGCCAATCTGAAATGTTTCACAATACTAGGTCTTAGACAGAGAATGGGAAAATGTGGACCAAAAACCCAAATCATAAAAAATAACCTGTAGTTCAGATATAGACTGGTAGAACCCTTGAAATTATGGCCCTTTCTCATCCCACAGGCCTGGAATTGAACTTACCCCCAGTTCAACTTTCAGTCAAACAATTGACAGACTTGTAAGGTGAATAGTAACGCCAAGGAGGTACACGTTTCCTAAAACAACCATCCATCTGAGATCAAAAGGACATCATTTGGTCAGGGCTAAAGCTCAGAAGGCAGGAAGGGATAGGATAAAGGAATGAATGGAAACAGTAAGCCCAGGCAGAAAGTGGAAAGGTATTGTGTAGGTTGAAAGCAATGTCACAAATAAAAATTTAAATAAACTGTTATATGGTAAACCAATTTGCTTTGTAAACTTTCACCAAAATCACCATAAAAATTTGAAAACAAAAGAAGAAAGATAGAAGGAATACAGAATCACTGTCCCCCCCACCAAATTGGTTCAGTTCCACCAGCAGGATGTATGGTGTTATCAATGATGGGTTCAAAATGAGGATGGCATGGGACCAGGCAACAATTTTTCTAATATACATAGGACTGCTATTAGTTGTAACAACAACAATAGTAATTGAAATCTAAATTTTGTCTACCTAGTTTATGCAGAGTGAAATCCCACTGTTATTTTGAGTTGAATTTTTGGGGTTTGAGTATTTCTGGATGTGCATGTCAAACTTTGAATTTTCTCTTTTATAAATTACTTTATGTTAATTGCCCATTTCTCTAATGGAGATGCTTTCTTGGTGTTGATTTGTACCCTTTCTATATTTGAGATATTAATCTTGAATAAGTATTAAAATATTTTGTCTTCTAACAACTTTGCTCATTATGTCCTTTATTGCGAAGAAATAATTAATTTTGCTGCAATAAAGCTCATTAAATTATTGCCTTAGGATTTACACTTACACATGCTACTTAAAAGCTTATTTCCACCCCAAGTCACAAAGATTTCTTCTATGTGTCTTCTACATTGTGTAAAGTAGGAAATCTGTTTTTATTTTTCTCTAGAGAATCAATTTCTCCCACAAATAATGACTAAACAAGTTTCCATTTCCTCATTGATTTGTGGCATTACTTTATTCTATTTATGTTTCTCTAATGTCATTGAGTTCTGTGTTCTCTATTCAGTTTCTTAGGTCTATTTGCCTGCTTTGTGTGAATAATCATGGGTTTTCGTAAATCTTGGCATAGTTTATCAGGTTTCACAGAAAACTGATTTAACATTTTAATTCTGTTGTTTTTATTTATATATTAATTTAGGGATAATCAACATCTTTAGAAAATCAAATCATCCTATCTAAGAGCATGTACTGTCTTCATTAATTTTATTATGCCTGTATGATTTCTCTTCTATGTTTTTTTTTTAATAGTCTCTGAGTAGTGTAAATGCTAGAGCTTTGACTACTAGGCAAAAGGTTCACAGTTCGAATTTAGTGTGAGGCACTTCAGAAGACAGGCCAGGTGATATGCTTCTGAAAGGGCATAGCCTTGAAACTCCTGCGGGGGGGATACAGCCCCCATGCCTCAGGATAAAGTTGACAGCAACTAGCAAGCACAACATGCACATTATCAGAAGTTTACACTGAAAAAATAAAAGTCTATGTACTTTACGTTTTGTTGACTTCTAGATATTTTGTGCATTTTAAAGCAATTAATTTCCTTTCTTGGTCTTTCAATGACATTATATAGTTATTTTTTGCTGGTATAGAGAATTCTTTGGATTTCTTTAAGTTGATCTCATATGTGACAACCATTAATTCTGTTGGTTCTTCTAGGTAGATTACTGTATCTACTTAGAGGACAATTTAATTGCTTGCCTTCCAATTTTTAAACTTCTGTTTTCTTTTACATGCCCTATAGCACTGACTTCTGTACAACGTTAAAAGAGCGGTGGTGATGGAATGAGTTATAATAGACACCAAAAAACCCCAAACCTAATTCATTGCCATCAAGTGAAAGCCGATTCATAGTGACCCTGTTCCACAGGGTGGAACTGCCCCTGTGAGTTTCTGAAACCATACTCTTTTCGGAAGTAGAAAGCTCTGCTCCTCTTTATCCCAGAGAATCACTGGTGGTTTTGAATTGGAAACTTAGTGGCTAACAGCCCAATTTATAACCTTCTAGGCTGCTGACCTCATCAAATTATTTTCCACACCAAGTAATGCTATTAGGTAATCATTGTGTATAATGTATATAAGTTCTGATAACTTGTATGTAAATCAATGTTACATACAGTTTCTTCATTTTCAATGTGGTGAATTGTATCGTTATATTGTTAGATATCAATTCTTGGATAAGCCCACTTATTATATTTAATTGGTACTGTTAGCTACAATTTCTTTCTTTTAAAAAATCATTTTATTAGGGGCACATACAACTCTTATCACAATCCATACATACATCAGTTGTGTAAAGCACATTTGCACATTCATTGCCCTCATCATTCTCAAAACAGTTGCTTTCCACTTAAGCCCCTGGCATCAGGCCCTCATTTCCCCACCCCTCCCCGCTCCCCCCTTCCTCATGAACCCTTGATAATTTATAAATTATTATTTTGTCATATCTTACACTGTCCGATGTCTCCCTTCACCCACTTTTCTGTTGTCTGCCCCCCCCAGGGAGCAGGTTATATGTAGATCCTTGTAATCGGTTCCTCCTTTCTGCCCATCCTCCCTCCACCCTCCAGCCATTGCCACCCTCACCACTGGTCCTGAAGGGATCATCTACCCTGGAGTCCCTGTGTTTCCAGTCCCTATCTGTACCAGTGTACATCCCCTGGTCTAGTGAGATTTGTAAGATAGAATTGGAATCATGATAGTTGGGGTGGGGGAGCAATTCAGGAACTAGAGGAAAGTTGTATGTTTTATCATTGCTACACTGCACCCTGACTGGCTCCTCTCCTCCCCACAACCTTTCCACAAGGGGATGTCCAATTGCCTACAGATGGGCTTTGGGTCTCCACTCTGCAATCCCCCTCATTCATAATGATATGATTTTTTTGTTCTGATGATGCCTGATACCTGATCCTTTTGACACCTCATGATCACACAGGTTGGTGTGCTTCTTCCATGTGGGCTTTGTTGCTTCCGAGCTAGATGGCCACTTGTTTACCTTCAAGCCTTTAAGACCCCAGACACTCTATCTTTTGATAATAGCTGGGCACCATCAGCCTTCTTCACTACATTTACTTATGTACCCACTGTCTTTAGCGATTGTGTTGGGAAGGTGAGCATCATGGAATGCCAGTTTAATAGAACAAAGTATTCTTGCATTGAGGGAGTACTTGAGGGGAGGCCCAATGTCCATCTGCTACCTTAATACTGAGCCTATACAGATATGCACATAGATCTATTTCCACATCCTCATATATAAATATATTTATATATATACACATGCCTTTTTTAGACCTCTATATATGCTCTTTGCCTCCTAGCTCTTTCCTCTATTTCCTTTTTACCTTCCTCTTGTCCCACTATCATGTTCAGCCTTCATTTGGGTTTCAGTAATTCCTCTCGGTTACATTACACATGATCACACCCTACCAGGCCTCCTACACCCTCCTCACCACCAATTTGGATCATTTGTTATTCCCTTGTCCCTGGGTTTGTTAACACCATTCCCTTTCCCCCCACCTTCCCCTCTCACCTGTCTCCCAGAACTGTCAGTCCTGTTGTTCTTTTGCCTCTTTGCACTTACATTTATAGGTTTAATTACTTTAGAGTTTTCTCTTCCTATATTTCACTTAGTTGGGTTAAGAGTCAAGTTATAGCTTTCCTTTGTTTTCTATTATATTTTCAACAACATTTAAAATCATAACTAATAATTCCTTGAAAATGTGTAGAACTGTCTTATAAACTGAATGGCTAATCCCGAGGAAACAAAGTCATTGCATTGTCCTTCCTCTTAAATATTTGTTTTCTTTTAAGACGTTTTTAGTTCCTAGTTTTGGGCATTTACAAATCATTGTTGGGCTTTATTCATTTTAGTTGTGTTTTCCAACATACTGGGTTAAAACCGCTTCTCTTCTTGATTCCTGAAGTGATTTTCCAGCGTTCACCTTGGGCTCTCCCTCTCTTCCTTTTCTCATAGGGAGGGAAAGCAACTTTTCTTATAAAAGCTGGGTTCTTTATTCCTCAGAAAAACACGCACATATTTCAATATGATGACATTTGTTGTTATTATTATTGCTGTTTGCATGCATGTGTGTGTCTTCTACTTCATTGATTTTGCCCTTACCATTATTATTTCTCATTTTATATTTTTGCATTTGCTCAAAGGTTATTTTTCCAACTTTTTCAGCTGCATGCTTAGCTAATATATTTCTAACTTTTCTTATTCCCTGATAATTTACTTAAAAGTATAAGTTTTTCTTTAAGCACGAATTTACTAGTGTCCCACAGATTTTGACAGGTGGTATTTTAATTATCACTCAGTTCTGCATATTTCTAAATTTGCTTTATTTTGTACCTCATCCTAGAATGATTAAATAAAATGTGAATTCATTTCCAAATGTGTAATTTAAGTTGTCTTTTTTACAGATAATTTCTAATACTATTTAATTATTGTTGAAGAACATAGTCTGTTTGATATTATTCTTTAGTAATTTTTGCAGCTATATAAATGGTATAATATGTGATATATTTTTATTCCTAAGGTATGCCAAAACACTATATCTTCTATTTATTGTGGGCTGAATAACCACCTATAGAGTAATTATTTCAAAGAGTATTAAAAGGTAAGGGCTCTTGACAATATCATTATCCTAACTCTAAATAAATAATCATGTTAAAAATGTATCTAATACCCAGTCCCACTACTGTCTGTCAGTTTTCATTCTGTTGTGAGAGTGAAGAGGCTTGAAACATTTGCTGATGAAGGTCAAAGATTGCAGTCTGCAGTAGGATTACAACACAATACAAAGAAAACCAAAATCTTCACAACTAGACCACTAGGTGACATCATGATAGATGGAGAAAAGGTTGAAGTTGTCAAGGATTTTTTCTTGCTTGGATCCACAATCAAGTCACATGGAGCAGCAGTCAAAAGATCACAAAAAGCACTGGTTCCATCAGGTCCATCTGCTGCACAACACCTCTTTCTAGCATTGATAATCAAGGATGTGACTTTGAGGACGAAAGTGCGTCAGAACCAAGCCATGGGATTTTCAGTGGCCTGATCTGCGTGTGAAAATTGGACATGGAATAAAGAAGACTGGAGAAGAATTGATGCACTTGAGTGGTGCTGCTGCAGGAGACTATTCAGTATTCCAAGGGCTAGGAAAAGGACAAACCCATCTGCTCGGGAGAAGCATGCCCAGAGTGTCCCTTAGAAGCCAGGATGGCAAGACGTCCCCTGACACGTTGTCAGGAGAGACCAGCTCCTGGAGAAGGACAGCGTCCTTTGTAGAGGGGGAGTGACAAAGAGGACGGCCCTCAAGGAGATGGACTGACCCAGAGGCTGCAACAATGGGCTCAGGCACAGGAACAATTGTGAGGCTGGTGCAGGACCAGTTGAGTTTCATTATTTTGTGTATAAGATTGCTAGGGGTTGGACGATTTGTTGACATCTAACAACAAAAATTTCTAATCACTGTTTCCATTTCTTCTACTTCTTTCTGAAGCTAGTTTATTTGAAAATGGTGCAATTTCACACATCTCAAGAATGGAAGATTTCTATATAGGTCTCTTTTAATATAAAGGTTCTCTCTCTTTTCTCCCTTGGATATTTTGCTGAAAACAGTGTTTTATGACTTATACTGTACCCAAGTCCAGGAACTATAATGGTGTAATGTTTATAAGTTGGGCTGCTAACCATACGGTTAGCAGTTTGAAACCACTAGCTGATCCATAGGAGAAAGTTAGAGCTTTCTACTCCTGTAAAGAGTTACACTCTCAGAAACTCACACCAGCAGTTGGCAAAGAGTTTGTTTTTCTGGTCACCTCATCTGGATTAAGATAATTATGTTTTAAATGTGAGCATATAGTCTATATATACTTACTAAAACCAGATATATCAATATGCATTTGATGGAGCTTATAAATTATACATTTTTGTATGAATCTATATAATTTGGAAGCCATAAGACTGAAATAGAACAATTGATATCCTAGATATTAAAATCAAACTGAATGCCATCAATTTGATGCTGACGCATAGCATCCCTAGAGGACAGAGTAGAACTATCTCTCTGACTTTCTGAGACTATAACACTTTATGGGAGTAATAAGGCTCATCTTTCTCTCTTGAAGTAACTGGTGGCTTAGAACTGCTGACCCTGCAGTTAGCAGCCCAGTGAGTAGTCACTGTGTCACCAGAGCTCATCCTAGGTAGCAGTGTACTTAAATGGACTGGGTTTAGTCATTTTGAATTGTTCTACTATACAAGTACTGCCAAAACAACAAACAGATCTGTCTTAGAAGAAGCATGCTCTTAGAAGTGAAGATGGCTCTTTCCTCTACTTCCTTTTACTTTCCTCTTGTCCCACTATCATGCTCAGCCTTCATTTGGGTTTCAGTAATTTTTCTCGGTTACATTACCCTTGATCATGTCCTACCAGGCCTCCTATACTCTCCTCACCACCAGTTTGGATCACTTGTTGTTCCCTTGTCCCTGGGTTTGTTAACACCACTTCTTTTCCCCTCCACTCCCCCTCTCCCATGTCCTTTGGAACCATCAGTCCCATTGTTTTCTCCTCCAGATTGTTCGTCCAGCATATTTTATTTAGACAGACCTGTGGAGATAATAATGTGCACAAAAACAAGACAGACAAAACAAAGCAACAAAGAAAACAAAACAACAAAAAGCCAATGACACAAAAAAATCAACAACACCAAAAAAGAAATAGAGGAAAGACCTAGGAGGCAGAGGAAATTTATAGAGGTCTAAATAAAGGCATGTACATATGTAAATATATTTATACATGCAGATAGGGAAATATATCTATGTACATATACTTATAAGTTTAGTATTAAGGTAGCAGATGGACTTTGGCCCTCTACTCAAGTACTCCCTCAATGCAAGAACACTTTTTTCTATTCAACTGGCATTCCATGATGCTCACCTTCCTGACACAATTGCTGAAAACAAATGGGTGCATAAGCAAATGTGGTGAAGAAAGCTGAAGGAGCCCCGCCATCAAAAGATATAGCATCTGGGATCTTAAAGACTTGAAGGTAAACAAGCATCTACCTGAGAAGCTACAAAGCCCACATGGAAGAAGCACACCAGCCTGTGTGATCATGAGGTGCCCAAGGGATCAATTATCAGGCATCAAAGAACAAAAAATCAAATCATTGTGAATGAGGGGGAATGCAGATTGGGCAGCCAAGACCCATTTGTAGGCAACTGGACATCCTCTTACAGAAGGATCGCGGGGATGAAACATACGATGATGAAATGATGATGAAAAATACAGCTTTCCTCTAGTTCATTAATGCTCTCCATCCCAAACTATCATGATCCCAATTGTACAAATCCAGTTAGACCAGAGAATGTACACTGGTACAGATAGGAACTGGGAACACAGGGAATCTAGAACAGATGATCACTTCAGGACCAGTGCCGAGAGTGTTGATACTGGGATGGTGGAGGGAGGGTGGGTTGGAAAGGGGGAACTGATTGCAAAGATCTACATATGACCTCCTTCCTGAGGGGTGGACAACAGAAAAGTGGGTGAAGGGAGACATCGGACAGTGTAAGATATGACAAAGTAATAATTTATAAATTATCAAGGATTCATGAGGGAGGGTTAAAAATGAGGAGCTGATGCCAAGGGCTTAAATGAAGAGCAAATGTTTTAGAGTGTTGAGGGCCAACGCTGAAGCTTCATTTGGAATTATCAGATGTTTTCAGACAAATCGAGACATGTTGCAAGAAACCGGGTGACCTCCACAAATGGAAGAATATCCCATGTTCATGGATCAGTAGACTCAATATAGTAAATATGTCAGTTCTGCCCAAGGCACTGTATGAATTTAGTGCTATCCCAATGCAAATACCATCATCTTTCTTCAAAGATTGGAAAAACTGATTACCAATTTTATACGGAGAGGGAAGAAACCCTTAAGAAGAAGGACAGAGTAGAAGGGCTTGCTTTACCTGACTTTAGACCTATTATGAAGTCACAGTGGTCAAAATCACATGGTATTGGTATAATGACAGATACTCAGACCAAGGGAAAAGAACTGAAAACCCAAAAATAAAACCATCAATATACAGACAACTTATCTTTGATAAAGGTGCAAAAAATATCAAATGGGAAGCAGATGCCCTCTTCAACAAGTGGTGCTGAGAAAAAAATGGATATCTACCTGCAGAAAAATGAAGCAAGACTCTTCCCTCACTCCATGCATAATCATAACTTCAAGGTAGATCACAGACCTCGAGGTAAGACCTCAAATTATTAAGGCCATCAATTAGGGAATTGGGACAAACCTGAGAACATTGGCTCAGGGAATACATAGGCTGTCGGAAATAGGGAAGGACACAAATACAGATGAGGCACAAATTGACAAGTGGGATATACTGAAGATAAAACACCTGTGTACATCAAAAGAATTCTCCGAGAGAGAAATAAGATAGCCCACAGATTGGGAAAACATCTTTAGCAATGACACGTTAGACAAAAGCCTTGTGACTAAAATCTACACTACTCTGCTAGCTTCTAAAGAAAAAAAAAACCAACCTAATTGCCCACTGAGGAGGGCAAATGACTTGAAAAAGAAGCTTCACAGGGGCAGAAATCAGAATGGCCAATAAACATATGAGAAAATGTTCCTGATTATTAGCCATAAGAGAAATCCAAATCAAAACAACTATGAGATACCACCTAACACCCTCAAAGATAGTCCAATTCAAAATATCAGAAAATAACAAGTGTTGGAGGGGCTGTGGTGAGATAGGAACTCTTGTCCACTTCGTCTGGACCTTTAGGTATGTACAGCCATTATGGAAATCAATTTGGCGATATCTAAAACACATGGAAGTTGAGCTACCATATGACCCATGAATCTCTCTACTGTGCATATACCCAGAAGAGACAAGAAACAAACCACGGTCAGACATCTGTCCTCCAGTGTTCATCGTGGCATTGTTCACAATTGCAAGGAATTGGAAACAATCCAAATTTCCATCCACATAAAATGGACCCCATGAAGCACATCACTGCATGGGAAGAACTGGATGAAATTATGCTAGCGAAGTAAGCCAAGCCCAAAAGGACAAATACAACATGAGTCCACTGAAGTAACCTTAAAAATGAAAAGGGGGCATAGGGAGAAAGCTACTATACACATATATTCCTGGGGTGAGGTCCAGGTACTATGGCAGGAGCCAGACCCAATCCAGGGACACATATGGCAGTCAACTAAAAAGGAGGTGAAAGGAAAGAAGGAAAGAAAGAAAGAAAGAAAGAAAGAAAGAAAGAAAGAAAGAAAGAAAGAAAGAAAGAAAGAACGAAAGAAAGAGGTGGGTAGCAAGGGAACAGGGCACTAACCCACCCAAGGGGAGGCTGTTGTTTATATCTCTACGGAAGAGAGAGGAACTAGACTTCAACCAAGTGCACCAAGATGTGAATGCAACAAAGCGGCATGAAGCACGGAACCAACAGAGAGGTCTGCGGGGCTGGCCCCAATCCCAAATATGTGGACACCCCCCCCCCATCTTCCCTTCCAGAAGAATTCACTACAGAGGACAGTACTGAAGCTATAGCTCAGGTAGAGGGATGCATCTGATCAGAGCACACAGGAGCAAACAAAGAGGGAAAGAGAGAGTGGAACACATCCTGGCCCACCAAGCCCCAAGGACAATATTCCTGCTCAGGGCAGCCAGTGAACAGAGAGGACCATAGGGATGACCGGACTATGAGAGAAGATGTCCCTCCCTGACCCATATTGCTATGAGGGACAACACTGGAGAAACAGTGTGGGAATTGTGCCTGATCTGACCCTACTACACGGGAGTGAAATGCTAAGGGTGTGCAACAGAGTAGCAAGGGGAGCAAAGCAATAAAGTCCCCAGGGAATACCAAAAATAGACTTTGAGACAAGGGCATAGCACCTCATCAGACTCAACTGGAAAGGACTCCTAAAGGTCAACAAACAGACCTGGAACTATTTATAGGCTGTGTGTGTGTGTGCTGTTGTTGTTTGTTTGTTTGTTTCTTTTGTTGTTTTGTTAATCTCTGCCTTGTTTCTATGCTCATTATTGCCTCTGCATGTCTGTCTAGATAAAATAGGCGGGATAAACAATCTGGAGGAGAAAACAACAGGATCTATGGTTCCCAGGGCCATGGGAGAGGGGAGACAGGGTAAGGAAGTGGATGTTAACAAACCCCAGGAGAAGAGAACAAGTGATCTAAATTCAATGACTAGGAGGGCACAGGATCCCTGGTAGGGCTTGATCAAGGACAATATAAGAGAGGAATTACTGAAACCCAAATAAAGGGCAAACTTGATAGTGGGACAAGAAGAAAGTAAAAGGAAATAGAGGAAAGAACTAGGAGGCAAAGGGCATTTATAGAGGTCTAAATACAGGCATGTATATATGCAACTATATCTGTGTATAATGATAGGGGAATAGATCTATACACTTATATTTATACATTAAGTATCTAAGGTAGCAAACGGACATTGGGCTTCTAACCAAGTACTCCCTCAACTCAAGAGCACTTTGTTCTAATAACCTGGCATTCCGTGATGCTTACCTTCCAGACACGATCTCTGAAGACGAAATGGGTGCATAAGCAAATGTGGTCAAGAAAGCTGATGGTACCAAGCTATCAAAAGATATAGCATTTGGGGTTTTAAAGGTGGAAGAAGCACACCAGCCTGTGTGATCATGAGGTGTTGATGAGATTAGGTATCAGGCATCAAAGACCCAGAACAAAAAAAATCATATCAATTTGTATGAGAGGGAGTGAAGAGGGGATACCCAAAGCCCAAATGGAGATATTGCACATCCCCTTACCCAAAGGTCACAAGGAAGAAATGAGACAGTCATGGTGTGTTATAGCACTGATGAAACATACAAATTTCCTCTAGTTCTTTAATGCTTCCTCCCTACCACAACCATGACCCCAATTCTACCTTACAAATCTGGCGAGACCAGATCATGTACATGGGTACAGATAAGAGCTGGAAACCCAGGGAATGCAGGACAGATCAACCTTTCAGGCCCAATAATGAGAGTAGCAATACCAGGAGGCGAAGGAGAAGGTGGGGTGAGGAAGTGGGAACTAATCACAATGATCTTCATAAAACTCTCTCCCTGGGGGGATGAACAAGAGAAAAGTGGGTGAAGGGAAACATGATAACAATTTATAAATTATCAAGGGTTTGTGAGGGAGGGAAGGTGGGGAAGGAGGGAAAGAAATGAGCTGATACCAAGGGCTCAAGTAGAAAGAAAGTGTTTTGAAAATGATGATGGCAACATATGTACAAATGTGCTTCACACAATGGAGGTATGTATGGATTGTGGTAAGAGCTATATGAGCCCCCAATAAAATGAATTTTAAAAAAAGAATTGGAACCGTCAATGAGATCTAACAACAGCTCTCCTAGGAATGACAAATTGAAGAGGAATGGTGTCACCTTCATCTTCAAAAAGAACATTTCAAGATCTGTCCAGATGTACAATGCTGTCAGTGGCAGGATAATATCCCTATACTTAGAAAGAAGACCAATAAATATGACCATTATTGAAATGTATGCACCAACAACTAATGCCAAAGATGAAGAAATTGAACATTTTTACCAACTGCTGCAGTCTGAAATGGATTGTGTCAGTCTGGGTAGACTAGAGAAACAAATCCATGGACACACATATGTGTATAAGAAAGCTATTTGTATACAAGAGCAGTTGAACATTGAGAAAACATCCCAACCCAGTCCAGTCAAGGCCATAAGTCTAATATTAGCCCATATGTCTGATAACAATCTATAAAGTCCTCTTGATACTCATGAAGCACATGCAATGGAGCCAAATGCAGGACAATCACAAGTCAGTGGGTAGAAAGTCTTTGGATCCAGTGGCATTGTAAGCATCTCAGCGCTGGCAGGGGTCTCTCTGTGACTTCTCTGGCTTCAGAGGTCTGGTTGTATCCATGTGACTTGTCCGGCTCAGGGCACTTGGGTAGTTCCATGTGTCTTGTCAGCTGCAATGTCTCCCAGGAAAGTCAGCCTTGTCAGTAGAACGTCTCCAAGGGAGTGAGCCGAGAGAGATAATGTCTCCTGCCTCCAAGAAGGAATTACCGAATTTCCCAGAATTCTCAGGAGAAGACCATGCCTACACAGTGGCTTCATTGACTATGATATGATTGACAAACTAGACTGGTGGATTCCCAAAGACTATGGCCTTTAGTTACCTGGTAAGTCTAAAACTAAACTCACTCTCATGGCTCAGCAACAAACTAGGCCACTAAGGGGGACCCCCATGCCAGGGAGGTCTGCAGTCCCTAAAACAACTCGCCACATGCGATCAAGAGGGCAGCAGGTGACAAGGGATCCACAAAGCTCCGAAGGCAGGAAGGGACGGGGCAGAGGATGACTGGAAACAGGGAACAGTGGGAAGAGTGTGGTTACGATGTATGGATTGCAATCACTATCACCGATTGAAAGTCACATGAATTATCTAATGGAAAAAGAACATTTGCTCTATAAACTTGCACCCAATTCAAAATTAATTTCTTCTTTTAATAAAAAGAAAAGAAGATGCTCAACCATTTCAGGAGATACCGTATGAAAAAGAACCAATGGCAATAAAGGAAGAAGTCCGAATTGTAGTAAAGCCATTAGCAAGAAAAAAAGCTCCTGAATTGAGGAAATCCAGTTGAGATATCTGAACAAACTGATGCCATGCTGAAAATACTTACTTGTCTATGCCAAGAAACTGAAAATACAGATGCCCGACGACCGGTTTCCTGGAAGAGTTCCATGGGTAGAGTCATTCTAAAGAAAGGGGATCCGACAGAATGCAGAAATGATTGAGCACCACCATAAGTAGCATGCACACATAAATTGGCTGAAATACTTAGAGAATGGTTACAGAAGTACATTAACAGGGAACTGCCCAAAATCTAAGTTAGATTCAGAAGAGGATATGGAATAACAGATACTGTTGCCATTAGATGGAGCTTGGATGAAAGCAGATCTTACCAGAAAGATGTTTACCTACGTTTTATTAACTGTTCAAACACATAGGATCAAAAAACAGACAAACCAGGGCAAGCAAAGTATGTAAAGACCTTGGCTGCAGCCATCTACAGACCACAGAGACATGTTTAAACACATGTTGTTATGAATAAACCCATGCATGTATTGCCACGGTAGCAGTACTTTTTGACTTTTCCTTGTGCAGCATTGCAATCATTGATGATATTTCTCTTGGAGAATACTTTACTGATACTGATTTCCATGCTTTATTTCAAATTTTTCTGTTTTTAAATGTGTGCCCTGTAATCGGTATATGAGGGGGTGCCTGCCCACAAATCATGGAGAAAAGCTCCGCTGGGCAGAACTGTCAGTAGTAGGCATTTTTCCTGCTAGACGAGCATCAAGCAACTTACTCTGTGGTAGTGCACCCAGTGGCATCACCTAGGAAGGTTCTCTCTGGTCATAGTGATGTTTTTCATAAAAGCAGTTTCATTCAAACCTCTTTTATTGTGTGATGGCCAATTTAAGAGAACAGCATGCAGCTGTGAAATTTTGTTTCCTGCTGAGGAAAACTGGAGCAGAAACTGCTGCGATGTTGAACACAGCTTACAAGAACAGCACTGTGGGGAAAACTCAAATGTACGAGTGGTTCTCTTGTTTCAAAAAGTTGAAATGTTGATTGATGACAAACCTCTTTCTGGAGATCCGTCAGCTTCCCAAATGGACGAAAATGTGAAGCAATTCATGTGCTTGAAGACCAGTGACAGAACATTGAAGAGATGGGGAAGTTATCTGGATTGTCAGAGCTCTGTTCAGTGAATTTTAACGGAAGATTTTGGAATGTCAAGGGTCACTGCGAAATTTGTGTCTCCGGTTCTGACTGACCAGGAAAAATAGTGTCAACTGGCAACATGGTGTGCTTTGAAGAACGGCTCTGAAGAGACCCGTACTTTTTTGTCCCAAGGTCATTACTGATGATGAGACCTGATACTATTCTTACAACCCACAAAGCAAACATCAATCAAGCCAATGGAAGATGCCATTGTCACCTGACCCCCTCCCAAAGCTTGTCAAGGGAAATCAAAGATCAAGAAGGTGCCCATGTGAGGGGGATAGTGCATTTGGAGTTCGTTCTGAAAAGATCGCTAATGGTGTGTGACAAAAAAGGCCTGATGTGTGGCAGACGGGGGACTGGTTTTGCCACCACGACAATGCACCTGCTCATGCAGCCATCTCAGTGCAACTGTTTTTGGCAAAAAGCAGCATACCTTTCTTGCCCCACCTACCTTACTTACCTGAACTTGTTTCATACAACTCCTTTTTGTTTCTGCAAATGCAGAGGGACATGAAAGGACAGTGATTTGATGGCATCGAAGAGGTGAAAAAAAATGAGAGAGGTGCTGTCAGCCATCCCAACAGATGAGTTTGAAAAATGTTTCCAAGAAGGGAATCACATATTTGACAAATATATTAACTGTAATGGAGAGTACTTTGAAGGTGATGACATTGTTTTGTAAAAAAATGTAAATACATAGCTTTCAAAAAAATTCCTTTTGGGGGGTACCCCCTTAGTATAATTGCATTTTTAAAAGCCAGAGAGTTCTTTTTAGGTAATGAATTTAACTAATGTATATTTATTTGTCATTACTATTATATTAGACTTTAGCTCTATTATTTTGGGGTTTCATGTACTGAATTTTCCTTCTCTCCCTTCTTGCTTTTCATGTCCTCCTATTTCTACTTTTGTTCGTGTGATAGTTACCCATAAGACCCACATTTGTGTTTATTTACCCTTATCAACACTGGTGGCACGATTTGGTGTTCGTGGTTCCGTTACTCAGAAGGTCAAACCCATCAGTTGCTCTTTAGAAAGGAGCAGCTGTCTGATGGATGGATGGGCATATATTATAGATAGATAGGTAGGTAGATAGATAGACATGGATGGTTAGACAGACAAGATAGACAGACTTTCAGTATCAATAAATGAAAAACAAACCAAATTCCTTGCCATTGAGTCTTGCCATAATGACTCTTTGTAGGATTTCTGAAGCTTTACATTTATTTGTCTAATTTATAGGCCCATTCACTAATCCACCCACTAATCCACCCACCCACCCATCTAGCTAGGTGGCTATCGGGAGCCCTGATCACACTATTGGGTAAGTAATGGTCTGCTACCTGCAAGGATAGCAGCTGCAGCCCACCAGCCACTCCAGAAGAGAGAGATGAGTCTTTCTGTTCTGTACAGATTTACTGTTTCAGGAACCCTCTAGAGGAATCCTGGTGGCTCAGTGGTCACGAGTGGCTGTGTAATCTTCAAGGTGGATAGTTTGAAACCACCAGTCAGTCCTAGGGAGAAAGACAGGGCTTTCTCTTCCCCAAGCCAGTTTGGAAACCACGGGGGCATTTCTGCCTTGTTCTACAGAGTCGCTATGAGTGGGCTTCCACTTGATGGCAGTGAGTTCGAGTTTTGAAGTATGTCTCTTAGAACCTTCTTCTTTCTACCTCTGATCGTATTTATGTTTTCTCGAGTTTTCTTTCTTTTCATTATGAATACATTTTTCTTAGCTTTCTCTTTTTATAAGAAAAATAAATTATATCAAGAAAGTTGATCAATCTCAACTTCTATATTACCTGCAGTGTCTACTGGAGATAGAAGTCTTTCCATAATTATTCATGCTCTCCAAATGTATCTTCATTGTGGGTCTTTGGTAAACTCTCTCTGGTACTCTGTACCTAAGAATATTTTATTATATCCTCGCATTTAATGAAAACAGAATTACTTTAAATCTAGATTCAAAGTTCTTTTTCTTTAATACTTTGAAAATAAAATAAGTAAATCATTTTCTGTGAAGTTAACTGAGGAGCACTGGTGGAGTAGTGGTAATATGTGAGGCTGCGATCCACAAGGTCAGAAGTTGGAAACCACTAGCAACTCTGGGGAGAAAGATGAGGCTCGCTTTCTACTCTGTAAACAGTCACAGTTTCTGAAACTCAGAGGGGAAGTTTTACCCTGTAGGGGCTCCATGAGACAGCATTGAGCGGGTGACAGTGAATTTGTTTTTGTTTGTGAATATTAGCTAATTGATTCCTTCTTCCTGTAGAGTGGTGGTTCTCAACCTGCGCTCGTGACCCCTTTGGGGGTTAAACGACCTTTTCATGGGAGTCACCTGATTTATAACAGTAGCAAAATTACAGTGATGAAGTAGCAGTGAAAATAATTTTGTAGTTGGGGGGTCACCACAACATGAGAAACTGTATTCAAGGGTCACAGCATTAGGAAGGTTGAGAACCACTGAGTAGACAAAGGAACCTAACTGATCTTGCCATTCTGGTACTGCATAATGGGTTTGGTAGCACAACTTGTTATAGGGTTTTCTCATACAGGTTAGAATCCCACTGCTGTTGAGTTGATTCTAGCTCATTGTTACCCTAAAGGAAAAATTATAGCTCTGCCCCATGGACATTTCCAGCAGACTTCCACATTTTTGCCAGATGGAATGGTTAGGTAGGTTCAAACACTGACTTTTTGCATAGCAGCTCAGGGCTTCATCTCTGCATTAGCAGGCCTCCCTGGAACTCCCACCAACATTCACTACAGGTTCCTAACATTGGGTACGAACAAGGTGGCAACTTAGTAATCACCATGACCTCCTGCTGAATATTTATCCTATGACAGGTGCTTCAGACACTTTACGAGTCTATCTTTTGCAACTCTACAACTCTAAAGGGAAGGTGCATGCATATTATACTAGTAATTCCATGTGTCGGAATCAACTGGATTCCAGTGAGTCTTGAGTGATGCCGCCTTTGCTATTGATCTTCTTTCCACCACAGCTGCTCTGACTTGGTTTCAAAGGGCTGCAAGAAAGGAAAACTAGGATACCCACTCTTCTCTCATTTTATTTCAGCTCCCAGAAGGGGGTGCACCTATAGACAATGTATCAAGGACACATATGGCTAAAAGGTCAGCTTCTAATTCATTTCACTTGCAATCCAAAATTCATATTGAAACTCTGCTCTCCTGAGAGATGAAAAAAGCCAGTGGGTTATTGCATTTCTTGATTTCATACTTAAAAAGTAATTAATTTTGACCATAGCTCTTCCCTCGTTCCTCTTGCTTGAGCGATGAGATAGTGAACTGAAATGGGAGTGTGAGAGGGAATAGGTAGAGGAGACAGCTTTGCTGTTGTGGCCAGCTCCCTTGCTGAACTTTGCTCCTTGTGTTAGGGTTCTCTAGAGAGACAAAACCAAATTTCTAATAATTATATATATATATAGATATACAGATATAGATATATATAACACAAGAAATGAACTGTTAAATTATATACAGATAGATAGATATATAATACAATAAATGAATAGTTAAATTATAAAGCAGTACAAATGGCTCAGGGCAACTCACTCCTGTGAGAGAGTTGTGAGACACTGGAAGTCCTTCAAGTCTTGAGGGCCACCAGGTAGTCCTCTGTAGAGAGATCCAGGCTATCCCAGCACAGGCAGCAAATAGCAAAGCAGGTCACCAACCGTCAGCCAGGTCACCAACAGTCAGTGCCCAGCTCAAGAGATGTAAATTCCAATTGTATGGTCTTAAAGGGACCTCAAATTACAGCGACACAGTCCACAGGCTAGGTGTCCCACAGGTAGTGTAGCTTGCAAATTGAGGCACAGAACAAGCTCGGCAGTCGTACACTGGTCTGATGATCAAAGAGTGAGAGACAAGAAAGGTGAGGCTCGCCGAGGCATTTATCTCTCCGCGCTTCAATTAATCCCACATGTGTTTATCGGCCAGGCTGGCACAGTAAACTATCTCAATCCACCCCTTGCCAACCTGGCACCTGTACACAATTCTTTAGCCATATCTACTTATATAATTTCCAGACATTGATGAAATCATACTTATATTCATCATCAATCATCTGTCATACATATAAATGAAAACACACTAAGTCCAATTGTATCTGATATATCATACCTGAACAAAGGAATGATAGGCAATAAGCACATAAAAAGAAAATACATTGACAATTACAAACCTCACTTTTGCAATTGATCAAGTGGTCATAACTGATGGGTAGAACTACCTTCTTCTACTACCCATTCTATGTTACCTTTGCCCTCAGCAAGCACCTCAGCTGGCTGTGATTTTTTGCCTGGTAGGGTGACACAGACCTTCATTCCTGAGGGGTCTGGGTCATTATAATTCCTGTCAGGATTGGGTTGCTGTAATTTACCATTTACTTTAATCACAGGGCATGGTAGCGCTAAGAGTCGGCCTATGGAATCTCCTGGATTCCAGATATATTCTTCTTTACCTCCATTATGTAGTACCAGTCCAATTTCTCCTTGGTAATCAGGATCAATCACACCACTCACTACAGTGACACCCTTCCTGACCTGTTGATCCAAAGGCAGGAGAAGCCCAAAGTGACCAGGGGACATTTTCAGCTGCCAGTTCAGTGGAATCCGTGCTGTGTTTCCAGGTGGGAGTGTTCCTTCCTTCGGGACCAGGATCTCCAGGTCTGAGGAACACAGGGTTGCTGGGACAGGAAGCAAAAATGCTGCAAGGGGATCATTAGGAATAATAGTGAGTGGAGCCACTCCAGCTTCCACCCCTTGGTTCCTGGACCCATGAATTGTGGCTATTGGAGACACAGCACCATATATTGGCTGCTGATTTAGAGCGTATACAGCTTCCTGGAGAACATTGCCCCAGCCCCGCAAGTTGTTGCCACCTAGTTGATGTCATTATTGTGTCGGTAGGAGCCCATTCCATTGTTCTATCAGTCCAGCAGTTTCAGGATGATGAGGAACATGATACAACCAATGTATTCCATGGGAAGGGGCCCATTGCTTCACTGCATTTGCTGTGAAGTGAGTTCCTTGATCTGAAGCAATGCGATGTGGGATGCCATGCCGGTGGATGAGGCATTCTGTAAGTCCACGAATAGTAGTTTTGGCAGAAGCATCGTGTGCAGGGACGGCAAATCCATATCCAGAGTAGGTGTCTATTCCAGTAAGAACAAAACGCTGTCCCCTCTATGATGGAAGTGGTCCTATGTAATCAACCTGCCACCAAGTTGCTGGTTGATCTCCCCAAGGAATGGTCCCATATCTTAGACTAAATGTTGGTTTCTGCTGCTGCTGGCAAATGGGGAACTCAGCAGCGGCAGTGGCCAAGTCAACCTTGGTGAGTGGAAGCCCATGTTGCTGTGCCCATGCATAACCTCCATCCCTGCCACCATGTCCATTTTGTTCATGTGCCCATTGGGCGATAGCAGGAGTGGCAGATGAAAGAGGAGGACCAGTCTCCACAGCGCGTGTCATCTTATCCACTTGATTATTGAAGTCCTCCTCTTCAGAGGTAATCCTTTGGTAAGCATTCATGTGAGATACAATTACCTTTACTTTCTTGGCCACTTCAGAGAGGTTTATCCACATACCTCTTCCCCATACCTCCTTCTCCCCAATTTTCCAATCATGGTCCTTCCAATTCCCTGACCATCCAGCCAAGCCATTAGCCACAGCCCATGAATCAGTATGTAGTCTCACATCTGGCCATTTTTCTTTATATGCAAACTGAACGGCCATGTGCACTGCTCAAAGTTCTGCCCGTTGGGAATATTTCCCTTCACCACTGTCCTTTAGGGAGATCCCAGAAAGGGGCTGTAGTGCTGCTGCTGTCCATTTAGGAGTGGCACCTGCATATCGTGCAGAGCCATCCGTAAACCAAGCATGACTTTTTTGGTCTTCAGTTAAAGTATGGTAAGGAACTCCCCTGGAGGCCATAGGTGCAGACTGGGAGAAAGGAGGCAATGTGACAGGAGTGGAGACTGTGGGCATTTGAGCCACTTCTTCATGCAGCTTACTTGTTCCTTCAGGTCCTGCTTTGCCCCGATCTCGTATATACCACTTCCATTTAACAATGGAGTATTGCTGCACACGTCCAACTTTATGATTATGTGAGTCAGACAATACCCAGTTTATGATAGGTAATTCAGGCCTTATGGTGACTTGGTGGCCCATGGTGAGGCTTTCAGTCTCCACCAAGGCCCAGTAACAGGCCAACAGCTGTTTTTCACAGGGGGAGTAGTTGTATGCAGAGGATGGCAGGACTTTACTCCAAAATCCCAATGGTCTATGCTATGATTTACCAATAGCAGTCTGCCTAAGATTCCACACTGCATCTTTATCTACAACTGACGCCTCTAGCACCATTGGGTCAGCTGGATCATATGGTCCAAGTGGCAATGCAACTTGACATCAGCATGAACTTGTTGAAGAGCCTTTTCTTGTTCTGGAACCCACTCAGAATTGGAGGCTTCTCATGTCACTTGATAAATAGAACACCCAAGTGAGAGATATGTTGCCTCCAAAATCCTACGTAGCCCACTAGGCGTTGTGCCTCTTTTTTAGTTGTTGGGGGGTGCTTAATACAATAGCTTATCCTTCACTTTAGTAGGAATATCTCAACATGCTCCACACCACTTGACCCCTAGAAATTGTACTGATCTGTAGGGTACCTGAATCTTCATTGGGTTAATTTCCCAATCTCTTGTACGCAGATATTGTACCAATGAATCTAGAGTCTTTGATACATCCTCCTTAGTGGGTCCAATCAGCATAATGTCATCAATATAATGGACCAGTGTGACATTTTGTGGAATAGAAAGGTTATCAAGGTCCCTTCGGACTAAATTATGGCACAGGGAAGAAGAGTTGATGTACCCCTGGGGGAGAGTTGTGAAAGTATACCATTGCCCCTGCCAGGTGAAGGCAAACTGCTTCTGGTGGTCCTTTGAGACTGGTATTGAGAAGAAGGCATTAGCCAGATCAATAACTGCATACCAAGTACTAGAAGAAGTGTTAATTTGTTCAAGCAATGAAATCACATCTGGAATGGCAGCTGCAATTGGAGTCACCACCTGGTTAAGTATATGATAATCCACTATCATTCTCCAGGATCTATCTGTCTTCTTTACAGGCCAAATAGGTGAATTAAACGGGGCTGTAGTAGGAATCACCACCCCTGCATCTTTCAAGTCTTTGATGGTGACACTGATCTCTGCAATCCCTCAAGGAATGTGGTGCTGCTTTTGGTTTACTATTTTCCTAGGTAATGGCAGTTCGAATGGTGTCCACATGGCCTTTTCTACCATGATAGCTCTTATTCCACATTTCAGGGATCCAATATGGGGGTTCTTCAAGTTATTAAGTATATCTATTCCAATGATGTATTCTGTAACTGGGGAAATAACCACAGGATGGGTCCGGAGGCCCACTGGACCCTTAGTGAGGCATATCTGAGCTAAAATTCCACTGATAACTTGACCTCCATAAGCCCCCACTCTGACTGGTGGACCTTCGAAACACTTTGGGTCTCCTGGAACTAGTGTCAGTTCTGAGCCAGTGTCCAGTAATCCCTGAAAAGTTTGATAATTTCCTTTCCCCCAATGAACAGTCACTCTTGTGAAAGGCCGCAGGTCCCTTTGGGGAAGGCTAGAAGAAAGACTAACAGTGTAAACCTTCAGTGATGTAGCAGGGACCCGGCCTTCAAAGGGACCCGGCCTCCCCCTCATTCAAGGGGTTGCGGGTCTGTAAACTGGCTCAGGTCTGGGAATTGATTGTGCGATTGTGATGGTCTATTCTGCTGTTCACCTGATCTACCATTCTTCCGCCCGTATAGATCACATTAATATTTAGTAGGTTTCCCATCTATTTCATTGCTAGGGACACCGTGGTTAAGTAGCTATGCCATAATTCCACACAAGACAGGTTGCTTAGATTACTACTGACACATTGTTGTCTATTATAACCACGTCCACCCTGTCTCTGTTGATTCAGTGCTGATACCTGCCCTCTACCACCACGGGGTCCAATCAGCCCCCTTGTGGGCAAATGTCAGAGTTTGCTTAGGGAAGTGCCCACTGTTAATCCTGGTGCACATAAAATAGCAATTACAGGAGTCTTAAGAGATGCTGGGGCCCACTTTGCAAACTTGTTCCTTATGGTTGTGGTAAAGGGTATGTCCTCAGGATGCCCGTTTGTGGGTCTATGGGAATATCCTGATAGATCCATTCCAACAGGCCAACTTCTCTAAGCTTTTGGATGCCTTCCTCTACAGTATACCAAGGTAGGTCAGGTGCTTAATGTTGGTCTAATCTAGGCCACCTGGCAGTCCATACTTCATTGAACCAACCAAATAAAGAATTAGATCCTCTCTTAGCCTCTCTTGCAGAGACATTGAAACAAGAGTCTGTGCTTAGGGGTCCATATCCAGAAACTCAGACCGATCAAATATTACATTTTGTGCACCAGTATCCCACACCCTTAGTAACCATTCCCAGGGATATTCCCCAGGCTTCTGCTTGTACGTATTTGAGA
The DNA here is from genome assembly GCF_050624435.1 of Tenrec ecaudatus. Classification (NCBI taxonomy): domain Eukaryota; kingdom Metazoa; phylum Chordata; class Mammalia; order Afrosoricida; family Tenrecidae; genus Tenrec; species Tenrec ecaudatus. Next base: position 191,008,827 of record NC_134530.1, on the reverse strand, counting down.
ACTCGAGCAGATCTTTATGAGTATAGCATGTTTCTTCTTGGGTAATCATCTCAACCTCACCTTCAGGAGCTTTCTGAGCCTTAATCTGAGTGACGGTCTTGCAGAAATAATGGGTGGTGAGGGTGTTTCCTGGGTTCTTTCAGCATCTCCCTCAGGCAATGCTACTGATGCAGCCCCACCTGGCATATCCACTTGAATAGTTTGGCTAATCTGCTCAGGTGTGGATTGTGAATTAATACTTTCAGCTGGGAGGTGTGGATCTATTGACTGAATTTTTGGTTTGGAGAGGGGATGGCTGAAATGGGTGATGCCTGGGGCTCTCCCTTGGTTGGGGCTGGGAACTTTAGGCAAATGATAACCAGGGACATCCCTCTTTCTCTTTGCTACTAATAGTTTCAAAAAGACCGGTGCAAGAGAAACAGAACATGATGGGTGAAAGTGGACCACATAGTCCAAATCTCGCTTTTTAGGACACCCCAGCTCTATCCCAAAGGCTAGTACTCTCTGAGCCTGTCTCTTGCTTCTGGAGTGAAGTGCTCTTTCAAGAGCCCCGCAGTCTCCCAAGAACTGAAGAGTTCAGTGCATATTCTTGAAAGTAACAGTGACAGATGAGAATTCAGTCAAAGACTCCACACCATTCATTCATCTCCTCATGTAGCAGCCTGCCCCTGAGCAAGCTTCCTGTGGGCCCATGTGTCCAGGCTCGTTCCTCTGCACCCCTGACTTTCCTTAGGGAGCTGGCTCTTACTTTCACTGTCCTTGGAGTAGGATGGAGAGTTTTAGAAAAGTGCACCAACTTCTTTAAGCAACCTCATGGCGCTTTATTCTGTGCTACCTGATCACAGCTAAACAGTGCCTGTGTGGTTGGTATAAACCATTAAATGCTCAGCTATTAACCGAAAGATTGGTGATTCAAACCTATGCAAAGGCACTGTGGAAGAAAGGCCTAGTCATCTGAATGGTCACTGGCTAGAAAATTCTCTAGGGCATAGTCCTATTTTGCTGTAGCCAGAGTGTCTATGAGTTGGTATTTACTCAACAGCATCTGGCTAGTACAGTCGGCTCATTTCGTGTTTATGTAACTCTTTATTTAAAGATAATTATGATTTCCTCCACTTTACAGACTCCATAGCTGTGACCCAAGAAGTTACATAAAGTACCCAAGATGGTAAATTTGCCAAGGGCTGAAAGCGGGCTTCAATCTCTTGTTTGCATCCTTGTGAAAATTCTGGTGCCATGAAGTCCTGTCAGTTGTGCTGTTCACCTTCTCCAGGGGGAAAACCCTCTTACAGCCCTGCAGAACCATCAACAATCAAAATGACGACACTCAAGCTTGGTAAGCATCCCGGAAGAACCACCAGACCTTCCTCTGGAAGGACTTGAATTCTGTTTGAGTTTCCTGTTGTCTGCTTTGCAGAAATTAATGAGCTACTAGATCTGGACCTGGTGTGTCTTGATAAAAGAGCTTATTTTTAGGGCCTTAGCATTTAAAAGGATCTGTTATAATTTCATGCTTAAATCACACTAAATAAGGGCCTGTGTTTATCTAGCATAATTGGAAGAAGCAAAGGGAAAGGGAAATGGTTACTTTCAGACAAATGGCATAAATGTATCTTGGGAGAAGTTTGGAGATAGAGAAACCCTGAAATAAAACAAACACCAGAGGCTTAATGATCCGTCTTGGAGAGCGTTTCCTGCAAGGCCAACACTGGCCTCCAAGAGGGGCACAGAGACCCCACTGCCAGGCTGGAGATGTGTGGGTGGCAGCGAGGCTAGGAGTCGGCGCAGGGTTGCCCCAGTGCAGGGTTAAACTATCCATCAAGACATTTTCAAGTGTTGCCTGAGACCAGGGAAGAGAAGCGGCAGAGAGGGGCTCTCTCTTCTCTGACCCTCTCAGGGATGATTTGTTGACTTGTCCCTCTGAGACCACCTAAGTCATAGTACCCAAAGGAATAGCAAAGAGCTGTCTGAAATGAAGAATGATAGGGGAGAGGAGAGAATTTGGCGTGGCGAAAGGACTGCTCTCCCAGAGCCTGGATCCCCGCAGGGTCCTCCTATCTCTTTGCTGGGAGCCTTCCTCAGTGTCCTGCTCTGGCCTAGAGGCCCCCTCCTCCACTTTCTGGAAGCCCCTCCCATCCCTCTCCTTCCATGGCCACGCCCTTCTTCATTCCCCACCTACCCCGGGCAGCCCCTGGTGCCCATGGTGATTTTAGCTCTTTGTGAATTTGCATTTCTGCTGACTGCAAGATCAGTTTAATTTCATGGGTGTCATTTCCTTCAAGAAATCTTTCTCTGAGCAGCAGCCCTCGAATCCCCGATAAAACATATTTTCCTACGGTAATGATTTTATGGGCCCATAAGTCATGAATTTATTATGATCTCAGCCCCTGCTGCTGATTGCTGTAAAATGCAAAGTAATTAACAGCGAGCGGTAGCAGTTATTCCCACCTGGTAACGTGTTCCTTCGTTCGCTGATGGGTTTGATTAAAGTAATGACTAAAGAGTGAAGCCTGGGTGTAAAATATTAGCATGATTAATGCTGTATCCTAAATAAGAAACAAAACTAACTAACGGGCACGGGCTGAGGAATTAAAAAGAAAAAAGGAAAAAAAAGCATAAACAAAAACACCACAATTCCTCCTCTCCCCTGCCCCCAGCCCCTCCTTCAGCAATTGTTCTGGCTCATTGAGAGAACGTCTTCCTTCCCATTACATAATGCATGGATTGCAAGGCCAGGGCGGGCTGCTGGAGCACATCGCCTAGTCGCCTAGCATCTGAAGTGCTGGGGCTGAGTTTTGCTCTGTCCTCTTGGGTGTGACAAGGAGGCCTGCTGGTGTAGTGGGTTACTGTTCGGCTGCCAACCTCAAGGTCAGCAGCTGCTACCCACCAGCTGCTCTGTGGGAGAAATAAGAGGCTTTCTACTCCCATAATGCTTTACCGACAGGCAGTTGGAATCAACTCCCTGGCAGTAAGTTTGAGTTAGTCGTGATGTGAGGCCTTGGTTTCGACCATGGTGTGGGGATGGTGGTATGTGTCGGGCTACCGCTTGTTTCGGGGTCCCTTCTAGTGGCCTCCCAGGAGTCACGGCGATCCCCTGAGACTGTAGACACAGAGGGCGTTCTTGGCTGTGACCTTTATAGAAACAGGTCACCAATTCTTTCTCCCACGGAGCCTCTCAAAGGAAACAAACCACACCTGCTGCCATCACAGCATTCCGGCTCAGAGCGACCCTATAGCCTTGTGGGTGTCCGAGAATGTAAATCTTTGGGGAGCTAAAAGCCTCCCCCTGAGAGGCTTGTGGGTTCCCACTGCGGTCCTTGTGGGTAGCAGGCCAGAGCTCCAGGCACCACTAGAGCTCCTTCGCAGAGCTACTAGGGAGTTCAAACCATCCACAAATTGTTTAGCAACTGAGCACTTGCCGGTGCCACCAAGGTTCCTGAGTCCAGATGGCTGCCAAAGAGTCTGTTCCCTCTCTTCCTGGCTAGGGTGTCCTTGGTACCATTTTAGGTAGGCTTCATGGCTCTGAGTTGGGTAGCTAACTGCAAGGTTAGTAGTTTGAAACTACCCAATGCTCCTCAAGAGGAAGATCACACATTTTACTTCCATAAACCCACCAGGGGCAGCTGCGCCCTGCCCTGTAGGGCGATTAGGATTCAATAGACTTGGCGGCAGTGAGACGTTAGGCATACAAGAAATGGACTTTGACCAGAGTGCCCCTTCTTGACCGGCCAGAGGCAGGAGAAGCTGTGAAGTCAGGAAAAGGGCTGCTGGGACCATCCTTATCAGAGAGAGAGCTGAAGTCAATGAAACTGAACTTCACCTTTCACAGCCGCAAGAAAAATGTAGCTGTCGTGAAGCCATAGGCGCACTGGTGGCATAGTGGGTTATGAATTGGGCTGCTAACCTCAAGGTCAGCAGTTCAAAACTGCTAACTCCTCTGTGGGAGAGAGACAAGGCTTTCTATTTTGGCAAAGAATTACAGTCTTGACAACCCACAGGGGCTGTTCTACCCTGTCCTATATGGTCCCTATAAATCAGAAACTATTTGATTGCCATGAGTTTGCTTTGGATTTTTATTGAAACCATAATCTGAAGACAAATACAAGTGCCTTGAGTGATGCCCAACCAGTTTCTTGTTATTGATCCTAATGACTGTGGGTTTGAGACAGTTCTGAGTTTCCAACTCTCAAAACTCAGAGACCACAATCCTCCCAGAGTTCCCAGGCATTGTAGTCCAGCATGGTCCTGATAGCTAGCCAATTAGCTTTGGGCAGGGAGAGAAAGGCAGGGATCTGGGATGCCTAGAGGATGTGGCTTTCTTAGGAAGGGCACGATCAGATGAACAACGACCACCTTTGTCTTTCTCCAAACCAAAAAAAGCACCAAATACATTTGCCCTTGAGTCAATTCTGACTCACAGCAACAATACTGAACACAGCAGAACTCTCTAAAGCAGTGGTTCTCAACCTTCCTAATGCCGCGACCCTTTAATACAGTTCCTCATGTTGTGGTGACCCCACCCCCCAACTATAAAATTATTTTTGTTGCTACTTCATAACCATAATTTTGCTACTGTTATGAATCGAACGACCCCTGTGAAAAGGTCCTTTGACCCCCAAAGGGGTCACGACCCACAGGTTGAGAATGGCTGCTCTAAAGGGTTTCTGAGGCTGTAAATCTTTACAGGACGAAGCAACTTCATCTTTGTCCCATGGATCAGCTGGAAGGTTTGAATCACTGACTTTGTGGTTAGCAGCTTGATGCTTAACCCACGATGCCACTAGGGCTCCTTTGCCTTTCTCCAGAAACCACGTGCACTGCCACTGAGTTAATTCTGACTCATGGTGACAGGGTAGAACTATCCTTGGGGGTTTGCAAGACTACAACTCTTCATGGGAGTAGAAAACCTCGTCTTTCTTCTGTGGAGCAACCGGGGGTACTCAAACTACTAACCTTGCAGTAAACAGTCCAACTCATTGCCACTAAGCCACCAGGGCTCCTGCCCCCTCCAGTGACCCTAAAATGAAATACACTTTTACCTCTGTGGGTGGGGAGAGGGAATGATAGAGGAAAATCAGCATCAGTGGCAGCCTGTGCACAGTAAGATCACTTTCAATGATTGGCCCTGGAAAGATACAGGAAGGCCTGTCCAGTGGTTGTGCAGCCATGGGTCGGGGGGGAACCAGAGAAAGAAGAGTCCATTTTATCAATTCACTGTTGGACACACACTATATGCCACAACTACATGGGGTGTAATTCTTGCCATCAAGAAATCCCCAGTCAGTCTTAAAGGCTTGAAGATAAACAAGCGGCCATCTAGCTCAGAAGCAACAAAGTCCACATGGAAGAACACACCAGCCTGTGTGATCGAGTGGTCCCAAAGGGATCAGATACCAGGCATCAAAGAACAAAAAATCATATCATTGACTGCACACCTCCATGATAGGATCACTGAAGACAAATGGGTGCATAAGCAAATGTGGTGAAGAAAGCTGATGGTGCCCGGCTATCAAAAGAGATAGTGTCTGGGGTGTTAAAGGCTTGAAGGTGAACAAGCGGCCATCTAGCTCAAAAGCAAAAAAGCCCACATGGAAGAAGCACACCAGCCAGTGCGATCACGAGGTGCCAAGGGACCAGGTATAAGGCATCATGCAAAAAAAACGATATAAGTGTGTGTATATATATGTGTATATGTATATGTATATATATACCATATTAAATGAAGGGGGAAGTGCAGAGTGGAGACCCAAGGCCCAAGTGTCGGCCAATGGAGATCCCCTCATAGAGGGGTTTAGGAGAGGAGATGGGTTAATTAGGGTGCGAGGTAGTACCGATGAAGAACACAGCTTTCCCCCAGATCCTGGATGCTTCCTCCCCCCAACTACCATGATCCGAATTCTACCTTGCAGGACTGGATAGGGCAGAGGCTGTACACTGGTACATATGAGGGCTGGAGGTACAGGGAATCCAGGGTGGATGATACCTTCAGGACCAAGGGTGTGAGGGGCGATGCTGGGAGAGTGGAGGGTGAGTGGGTTGGAAGGGGGGAACTGATTACAAGGATCCACATGTGACCTCTTCCCTGGGAGAGGGACAGCAGAGAAGGGGGGAAGGGAGACTCCGGATAGGGCAAGATATGACAAAATAACGAGGTAAAAATTACCAAGGGCACATGAGGGAGGGGGGAAAGGGGAGGGAGGGAAAAAAAAAAAGAGGACCTGATGCAAGGGGCTTAAGTGGAGAGCAAATGCCTTGAGAAAGATTGGGGCAGGGAATGTATGGATGTGCTTTATACAATTGATGTATGTATATGTATGGATGGTGATAAGAGTTGTATGGGTCCCTAATAAAATGTAAAAAAAGAAAAGAGGAGAAAAAAATGATTAGGGCAGGGACTGTACAGATGTGCTTTATACAATTGATGTATGTATATGTATGAACTGTGATAAGAATTGTATGAGCCCCTAATAAATTGTTAAAATTTTAAAAAAAAGATTAAAAAAAAGAAAATGATTAGGGCAAAGAATGTACAGATATGTTTTATACAATTGATGTATGTATATGTATGGATTGTGATAAGAGTTATATGAGCCCCTAATAAAATGTTTTTTAATAATTAAAAAAAAAAAAAGAAATCCCCAGTCTAGAAACTTGACTAAAGGGATGACAGTCTGTTTGGCAAGGGACAGGATTGAGAAGAGAGATGGGTAAGTTGAGGTAGGGGGGCCGCCCTTGGTCTTCATGAACTTGAGGAGGCATGTGGATGGGCGTTCTCATCTCTGAGGGGCTGGACAGATAATGCCACCGTGGAGTTGGAAGGGGAATGAGCATTTCCTACAGATGTGCGTGGCTTCAATAGTCTAGTCACAGCCTTGGAGTTCAGGGCGTGCCCACGCCCATTCTGACTCATCCGCATGTTACACAGTAGAACTGCCTGCCCTTGAATTGTCTTGGCTGTAGGCATTTCGGAAGCCACTCACTGTGTCTTCCGTGGCTCTGCAGGTGGGCGTGGACCACCAACCCTTAGGTGGACACCTAATTGTGAACCAGACCATCAATTGACCCCTGTCCTTGCTTCAGGACAGCCCTAGTGGCATTGTGGTTATGCGCTGGGCTGTGAACCAGCGCTTAGAAATCACCAGCTGCTCCGAGGGAGAAAAACGAGGCTTTGATTCCCGTAAAGAGTTACAGTATCAGAAACACACAGAGGCAGTTCTCCCTGGTCCGGATGCTTGCACGGAGCCAGCCTGGACCCCACGGCAGTGAGTTACATCAGGAAACCACAAAGCATTTCAGTTACAACAAGGTCCCTGCAGAGGAAGAGGTGAGGGGGGAGGCATGCATGTGTCCATTTTAAAGATTCTGGGGTTTAATTCTGGCAACAAAAAAACGACAGATTCAAAGTCACAGTAAGGGGCAGAAAGGAAGCTATTAGTCAGCTAGCTTAATGGATTGTTTCACATACCAAAGTTTGGAAAGCCATCTTGCTAAGCCAATAGGCACACTGGGCTGAGCCGGGCAAGCTGCAGACAAAGGAAAGCCTGTAAGTGCCGCAAATCCCGGGACATCAGATCGGCCACCTGGGAGAGCACCCAGCAGAGACCTAGGGGTTGCCTCCACAGCAGAAATTCGTGTCTTCCATCTGCTCCCACCTGGAAGCCACTCAGTCTTTTTCCTAATAAAGGATGGAGCCGAAATGAGGTAAGGTTGTGGGTCAGGTGCGAGGAAATGGATCCATAAAAACACGTTCTATTCGCCTCTTTCCCTCCCTTCTTAAGAACCTAGAAAAGAGCCCTTGCCGCATGATTTCTCTGCGAAAAAACAACACGAGCAATAAGCGCGTGCCTTCCCACCCATGTTGCCTTAGGGTTTGCTCTTCCCAGAGGTGGATGGTGGGAAAGTTATTGGGATCGGGGTGCTGCCACCAGGAAGATTAACGAGAAGCCCTCCCTCTCCCCAACTCAGAGCAGGTCAGAAAATGATTGCGTTGGGCGTGAAGGATTTATGTCTGCCGTGAGTCAGTCAGAGTGTCGGGGTAAATCAAGGCTGACGTTTTTAGCATCGGGGGGAAAAAAAGCAATTGCATTTTATGTCTACATTTTGCTCGGCTAATCAAGGTGCGGAAGAGACAGTCGTCGGGCTGGGGAAACTCTTCTACTTTTTATTATTTAGGTAGGGTTTGGTTTTCCCCATAGAAGCACCAAGCCAGCGTGTAAAGGCGTCAGCTTCAAGTGAGAGAAAGGAAGAGGCCCTCCCTGTGGGATCTGATTCGGATCGAGAAGCTGGCAGCACGGAGAGAGGGCTGAGGAAGCGTGTCTGGAGAGGCCCTGGGCCTGGAGGTCACCAGCGTGTCCGAGGGTCAGCTCCCTGAACAAGGGGCTGGGTGGGCCTCTCGGTAAAGGAGCCCTCCTCTCCAGCAGGGATGGGGATGCCACAGAACTATTAGGGCAGTGGTTCTCAACCTTCCTCATGCGCGATCCTTTCATACAGTTCCCCATGTGCTGGTGACCACCCAACCGTAACATTATTTTCGTTGCTATTTCATCACTGTCATTTTGCTACTGTGATGAATCGGGTGGCCCCTGTGAAAGGGTTGTTCGACCCCCAAAGGGGTCGGGACCCACAGGTTGAGAATGGCTGTATTAGGGGAAATCAGAGTCTTATTTAGTCTTTGTGCTCAAACTAGCTTTTGACTAAATTGGGCTACGACTAATTGACTACTAATCAGTTCTTTAACTGAAGCAACCAATTGAATAACTAAGTAGATCCTTTAAAATGATTGTACCCATTGGCATATATTGACAGAGTTTAAGATCGAGCCACGGTTAATGTGTGCAAAGGGAAAAGAAAAAGGAGCAAGTTAACTAGTAATATGTCTTTTAGGCTCTTGATTTCTAAGGCTAATTATTTGTTTGTCTAAGTGCTTTGTCTGGTAAATGAGAATGTGTTTGGTGTTCAAAAGGTCCTCTATGTTGCACAAGGAACTAGATTAAGCAAACATACTTTCCTGTGTTGTTGGCCAGGAATATCAATGGCTGATTTGTTTTTTAGGGGAGGGGGCTTTCCAAGCCAAATAATTAAAGGACTTTATATACAACACGTCATTATATTTCCATTGCCCACTAGTTACTTATTGGGTCTGCGTTATCCGTGGGAAAACCGAGACTTAGAGTGTTAGTTATGGACCTGAGTTAAATCTCCAGTGCCGACCGGCTGGCCAGGACTGCTGTTGTCATTTGAACCCAGGTCACCCTTAGGCATGCTGCCTCAGATTTGAAAACGACCTGGTGTTATTTCAATAATCCTGGATTCAGAGGATAAAGAGATTCATGAGCAACAAGTGTTCCTTCTGATGATCTTAAGAAAACCTGGGGATCATCCATAAGTTCTGAAAGTATCTACTTGGGATCATCCAACTCATTGCTGTTGAGTGGGTTTTGGTTCCTGAAACACGTGGTGCATCAGAGTAGAAATTCTCCCGTGGGATCACCAGTGGTTGGTTTTTCAGACATAGATCGCAGTCTTGCTTCTGAGGTGTTTTTCCAGTCGACTCAAACCTCCAGACTTTTGGTTAGCAGTCAAGCATGTGGACCATCCAGGGACTCCTTTAAGGTCCCCACTAGTCTTACAGGGCCCTGGGGTTCAGACCAGGGAAGCCTTGATGATTAGCCATTCCAGGAGGGGAAGGGGAAGGGGAAGGTACGGTGGAAAGGGGGAACTGATCACAATGATCTACCTATAACCTTCTCCTAGGGGGCATGGACAACAGAAAAGTGGGTGAAAGGAAACGTTGGACAGTATAAGACATGAAAAAATAATAATTTAAAAATGATCAAGGGTTCATGAGGGAGGGAGGGAGGGGAAATGAGGAGGTGACACCAAAGGATCAAGTAGGAAAAAAATGTTTTCAGAATGATGATGGCAACAAATGTATAAATGTGCTTGACACAATGGATGGATGTTTGGATTGTGATAAGTGTTTTATGAACCCCCAATAAAATGATTTAAAAAATCTCAACCATTCATTTCTTCTTCTTTATTCTTTTAAAGCTCAATATCTGCTTATAGAAAAAGAGTAGTTAAAAATGGACAATGAAGTTTGGGAGCCTCTTTCTTCAGACATCACAAAGCAGTGCCCCAAACCCACTGCCATTGAGTACAACTGCCCCCTGAGTTTACAAAACTTTACATCTAACTGGGAGCAGATAGCTTTAGCTTGCTCCTTGGAGCAGCTGGTGGGTTTGAACCACCAAACTTGCACTTAGCAGCTCAGTGCATAGCCTGCAAAGCACTTATCTGAATGTAAACCCACAAAAGAAGGAAGACAAAGCCCTAAACATTGAGAACACTACTGTCACACCAAACCGTGTCATGGGGTACAGTGAGTGGAAGTGACCCCAACCAAGTGCTTCCCCTGTCATTCTTACCCAGAGGTGCCTGGGGAGCATCCCTGGGAGAATCTTCTGAGCACAGTTCTACCCAGCACATGTGAGGTCCTTATGAGTCAACGTCAACTGGTTTAGGGCCCCTAAAGTTATTGCTTCAAAGCATATTTTTAAAGCTGAATCAGAAATAATTCCTGATAATAAGGTATCAGAAGGTAACTCAAATACTAAGTTGGTGGAATTATATTAACTCAGCGAAGTAAGGCGTGTTATTGCTACTGATTATAAACCATGATGAATAAAGGAAGGAAAATGAAATATTCTTTAATAAAGAATTTCACTTAGACCAAAACTTACTAAAAATAAGAAATCTCAGAGGGCAAAAGAATACAGAGGATTGTGGTGATAGAAAGCTTGGGAGAGCCTGATAAATTTTGCTGTGTTCTCTTTGTTTCCCGAAGCTTGGTTATTTGCTGGACATGCTAGCAAAATGTCTTTCAGATCCCCAGGACATAATTTGTGTAAGGTGTTATGAAAATACTAGTTTTCGTTATTAATAGTAATAGTTATGTTAATGATCTCGCTGAAGAGTATGCAATTTCAGGTAACAATTGTTGTCAAAGAAGCTTCATTTTAAACTTTTCATTTCCTGGGGATAAATCTGCCTTTATCTGCACCAGACATTGCCACAGCGTACTTGTGGCCAAGAAGGCTGTGTAATTTTTGTTCACTCGTGCCGTGGGCAGTGTGCACATGTATGTGTCACACATGGGAGCGCCTGAGCAGCAGTGCTCGCCCACGCCGTGGTTTTGCGGATGTCACATTGCTCGCACCCCCCCTGCAATATTACAGCTGCACCTGACAAAACTCTTTGTTCACGAAGCTTGCTTGAAAGGGCGCTGAAGCATCTGGGTTGTGGTATGGGTTTTCTTTCTCTATTTTGCCATTAATTAGACAAACCTCCCCCCCAAATCCTCTCCTGTCTCCATGGAGGCAGAAGGTTCCGTGAGAAGCGAGGTTGGAAACTCTGGCTGTCATTGTCTTGGGCCTGTGCCCACAGCTACAAGGTGGTTTGAAAGTCACAGGGAGGTTGTGGAAGCAGGCCATCCAACACATGCCCCTAATACCAAAACGATGTGTTTCCGCACTTGTAACCAGTTGTTTTGATGCCCTTTGGAGACAATCTGAGTAACACTATTAATTGGGCAGAGATTAGCACATAATCAAATCACATCTGCTTGGGAAAAAAATCAGAGTCCACATTATTAAAAATAGCATGAAGTGTAAATTGATCCATAGCAGTCTACCTCTCTACTCCCGATTACCAGACAGAGAAAGATCAAGCAGAATCAGCAGAACCTGCTCTGATCTTCATTTGGTATCAATCACACTCTAGTCTGCCTGTGAACTCCGTTCCCTCGTTTCAGAAAAAGAACCCTGGCGTCCTCTCCGGGGTGCAGCAAGTCTCCTCTCGCTCCTTGCCCGCTTCTGTCTGCCTTCCTGCTGCTGCCTCGCTCTGGATCCAGTTCTGTGTCCACACATGCTTCACCGACGGAAAGGAAACTGTGACGTTCCTGGGAGCCCCGATTCAATCTCAGGGACCCCGATTTTACTCTGCACCTCTGCAGTGCTTCTCTCTGTTTTTCTTCTGCAATAAGACAGCATTTTCCGTCTTTATTGTGGCAAGTATAGGCGATGCGGCGCTGGTAGGGCAAATGGTTAGCACAACCCCCCTGCCATCTAGTCAATTCCCACTCGGAGCAGCTCTGTAGGATTTTCGAGGGTGTGAATCCTTAGAGGAGGATGCCTTGGTGATGGTAATGGTTTCATGTTGGGCTGCTAACTGCAAGGCCAGCAGTTTAAAAACCACCAGCCACTATGAGCAAAAAAGATGAGGTTTTCTATTTCCATAAAGATTTACAATATTGGAACCGCCCCACACCCCGGGACAGTGCTACCCTGTCCTATGGTGTTGCAATTGTAAGGTAGCCAGAATAGGGACTAAGTGTGTGTGTGTGGGTGGGGGGGGTTGTCTCCCCAATGCTGCTTAGTGCCATACCAGAGGGGTTGGAAAGAAACGAGGCACCCATTAGACACCTGTGAGCAGATCCAAACTTAGCATGCTCAGAAACAAGCCCCCTATGCCTTTATGGGAGGTCCGTCAGGGCACAGAGAGTAGGTCCAGCCACATGACATCACACAGGGGAACCCAGACTCAGGCAATAAGATCAGCCAATACCCTCGCCCACGCCTCCCTAGCAGGGGGGCTAAGAGCAGTCAGCGGGCAGGCCTTCCCTCTCTTTCAGGCCTGCTTGGCAGGCAGAGGGTGGGAATCTCTCCCCATGTGCAGGTGCACACATGTGCTTGGGCCCTGGGACCTTTCTCTTGGTCCCTTGGAATGTCATGGTGCTGCAAATGTGAGTTTGGGGCTCTTGTTCTGTATCCTTTCTGCAAGGTTTTTCATGCCCAGTTGTGAACCCCCTCAAGACTTCCACCCGGCTTCCATTCAGCCTGGCATGCTTTCCAGAAATAGCATGTACCTTTTGAGACTGTAATACCGGAAACCTTCCCTTCCCTTCCCTTCCCTTCATAAAAGCTCACTTGGATTACAAAAGTGCTTCTGTCGTGTGGATTCTTTCAGCGTCGCAAAGCAAGAACTGAGGTACTGCAATTCAGGAACCTAACACTGTGGGTTGAAAGAAGTCAATGGCAGCAAGTGGATGAGTTGTTACATTCTTAGGAGAGCAGGTAGCAAAACTCTCTCCCTGGCAGCTGCAGGTGGGTTTCACACAAACAACTCAGCGTTTGACTGTGGGTTGAGAGGTCAGCAGCTTGAACTCACCCAGAGGTTCTTTGGAACACAGGCCTCATGGCCGCCTCTCGAAAGGCCACAGCCTTCAAAACCCTACTCTAAACACATGGGGGCGGGGGGCAAGATGTAAAGGGACTCATGGCTATTAACATGAACAACTCAGGGAAGCCTTGTTTTTATATTATCACTAAATGATGGTGAGCAGTGCCAAGCTTTTCAAGACGTCACTCAACAGATTCCTTAGGGTTCTTTGGACCATTTCTATTTTACTTTCATTAGATATTTTTAAAGTCTTTTTTTACATATTTTTTTAAATACAGGGACAAGTATGTGAACTGCAATTTCTAAATTTTGTTTTTGCATTTTTGGTTGAATGGGTTATGTGACAATTATTCTTGCCTAAGAAAGTTAGCAAGACAAGTTATACCCATAGACTATACACATGGACTTCTCTAGATGGAATAGACAGAAATCAAATTGACTATATGTGTAGGAAGAGACAATGGAGAAGCTCATTATCACAGCTAAAACCAGACCACTGACTGTGGAACAGATCACCAATTCCTCACCTGTAAGTTCAGGTTGGAGCTGAAAAACTTAAAAATAAGTTCATGAAAGCCAAGAGATGATCCTTGAGTGTATCCCACCTGTATTTTGAGACCATCCCAAGAACAGATTTGATGCATTGAACAGTAATGAGAGAAGACCTGAAGAGCTATGAGAGGACATCAAGAACATCATTTATGAAGAAAGCAAAGTTTCATTAAAAGGATTGGAACTAAAGAAAGGATCAAAGTGTGTGTCATAAGAAACTGCTTGAGAAGACAAAGACAAATATTAAAGAGAAATTTGCAAGGACTTAGAACACCAAAGAGGAAGACCATGCTCAGATTATCTTAAGCTGAAAGAACTCCAGAAAAAATTCCATCCTCCTACTTCAATCTCAAAAGATTCTATGGGTAAAATACACAATGATGCCAGAATAATCAAGGGAAGATGGATTAGAATACACAGAGTCATTGTACCATAAAGATCTAGACATTCCACCATGCTACGAGGGAGCTTGTGAGCAGAAACCAATGGTGCGGAAGGAAGTTCACACTGCAGTGGAAGCAGTAGCCCTAAACAAGGCTCCAGAGATTGATAGCATACCAAGTGAAATGTTCCAATAAGCTCACGGAGCACTAGAAGTACTCATTTATGCAACTACTTGGCCAACCGACTGGAAGAGCTTCTTATTTGTACTCACTCCAAAGAAAGGTGACCCAACAGAATACTTAAATTATAAAACAATGTCATTGATGTCACATGCAAGTAAAATTTTTCTGGAGACCAACGTTTGCAGGAGTACATTGACAGCAACTTCCAGACAATCATGTTGGATTCATGAGAGGCTGTGGAACAAGAAATATCATTGCTGATGTCAGATGGATATTGGCTGAAACCAGTAAATCTCAGAAATATGCTTACTTGTGTTTTATTGACTGGACCAAGGCATTCAGCTATGTGGACCACAACGAACTATGGATAATTTTGAGAAGGATGGGAATTCCAGAACACTTTATTATGCTCATGTGAACTTGTACATGGATCAAGAAGCAATTGTGTAAACAGAACCAGGGAGTACTGCTTGGTTTAAATTCCAGAAAGATGTGCGGCACAGTTGTATCTTCTCACCATACTTATTCAAACTGTATGCTGAGCAAATAATTAGAGAAGCTGGATTAGATGAAGAGGAATGTGGCATCAGGATTGAAGGAGGGTTATTAACAAGCTATGATATGCAAATGACACCTTGCTGTCTGAAATCGAGGAGGACTTAAAGCACTTGCTGATGAGGATCAATGATTGCTGCCTTCAGTATGGATTATGAGACAATGTACAGAAGGCCAAAATCCTCACAAATGGGCCAATAGATAACATCATGATTAATGGAGAAAAGGTTGAGGTTATCAAGGATTTTGTCATGTTTGGATCACAATCATTGCTCACAGAGGCAGCAGTCAAGAGATCAGAAACCAGGTTACATTAAGTAAATCTGCTGCACAAGATCTCTTTAAGTGCTGAAAATTAATGATCTTACTTTGAGGACTAACATGCATCCGACCCAAGCAATGGCATTTTCAGTTGTCTCATATACATATGGAAGCTGGACATTGAATCAAGAATACCGAAGAACTGATGTGTTTGAATTGTGATACTGGCAAAGAATACTGAAAATACTATGGACCACTAAAGGGACAAACAGATCTGTCTTGGAAGAATTATGAACAGAATGCTCCTTAGAGATAAGGATGGGGAGACTTTGTCTCACATACTTTGGACATGTTATCAGGGGATACCAATCCCTAGAGAAGAAGATCAAATTTAGTAAAGTAGAAGGGCAGCAAAACAGAGGCAGGTCCTCAACAAGATGGACAATGGGCTCTAGCATAAGAACAATTGTGAGGATGGTGGAGGATGGCCAGTGTTGTATTCTGTTGTGCCTAAAGTCTCCATGGGTCAGAACCAACTGGATGGCACCTAGCAACAACACAGTGACATCATCCTCTTGTCCCCACCCCAAACAATATTGGTAACAGAATATTTCCATCTGGACATGCGCAGTTCAGTGACATCACTGAAACAGTCATACATACAACCATAACCCTTCCTGAGAGCTGCCTTCCATCCCTGAGCATGGGTTGGATCCTACTGGTCTCTTCCCATCATCTCAAGCAGGGATGAGGAACATTTTTTCTACTCAGGGCCATTTGGATTTATAATATCATGCACGGCCCGTAGTGACCAAATGATGAACTCATCCCAAATGTGATGACGAAGGAGCCCTGGTGGCATAATGGTTACAGGTTGGGTGGGGAACCACAAGATCAGCTGCTCCATGGAGCAAGAACAGGATTCCTAGGACTGTAAAGAGTTTGTCTCAGAAACTCACAGGGGCAGTTCTACCTTGTCCCATAGGGTCATTACGTAGAGGCACTGACTTAATGGCAATGAAATTCCCTCCCCATCCAACCCCACCTCCCCACCCAACCCCAGCTTCTCTTTGGCGAGGCATGATGTTAGCTGTTATTGATGATTTGGGGGGCTTTATATGGCCCGCAGGCTGGGCTTCCCCATCCCTCATCTAGAGCATTAAGACCTACCTCCTGTCCCCAGCCTCATTTGGGAGCAGGCTGTGTTCTAGCACCTGATGACCCTCTTTCCTATCATTTTTTGTCTCATTTTTTTTTTCTTGGTCTAAAGCTCATTGGGCCTCAAATTCATTTTACATAGACTAGCCGTCTCCTACTACATCTGTTTTCACCATGTGTCAAAGAATTTGCCTAAGACTTTAAAAATAGGCAACCTCCCTCCTCTGATCCCCCTCCATCCCTCCTACTCTGAATGAACAAGGTGGTGAAGATGACAGTGTGTGTGTGGGGGGGGGGTTCTTACCTTACCATGAGGACAGAGACAAACTTTATTAGATCTGGCTTGGAGCTTGGTGGGGATATGAGTTGATTTAGACTTGGCCTTCTTCAGATTTGTGGAGCAGCAGCATTCATAATAAGCTGGTGCAGGAAGGACGGCAGACTCACTTCTCAGGTGGGCAGAGTAGGGAGGTTTAGGCTTTAGAGTATGACGTGAGTTCAAATCCTGATTCCACAATTTATTTACTGTGTGACTCATGAGTCTCAGTTTCCTAACCCATAAAATGGGAATTATGTTACCTATTATTAATAAATGAACTATGTTTAAAGCAGCTAGCAGAGCACACAGTAGGTCCAAGGATACCATGTGATAATAAATTGGTATTTTAGGCAAGAGTGAGAGTGGAATATTCTTAGTCTTTGTAAAACTTAAAATTGTTAGCATAATCAGGCCTCAAATGAATTCTGAAAATTGATGAAAATAAATACATGAACTTAAAGCATCCATAAATGATGTTCCTAATGAATCTCTAGTCTTTAAGCTGAGCTATGCACTTGCTGTGGGCAGTTGATGCTCAGGGGACCTTGCCTGTTAGGTGGCAGTGAGGCAGGAACTATGGGAATGTCCCCGATTAGACTTACAGCCTTCAGGCATTGCCTCTAGTGGAAAAAAAGGCACTATTCAAATCTTTAGATGCTGGGAGAAGGGACTAGAAAGGAAGTCTCCAGAAAAAACTGAGAGTCAGAAAGAGACTTAAAAGAAGACAAGAAGGGTAACTTCATGTAAAAAATCAGATGATGTGCTGAATCAGAATTTTGGGGTTCATGTTCTTAATTTTCCTTTTTAAGTTTTATTTTTCTATGAATCCATAATTAACATATACAATTCCATGGCTCGGTCATGTCCAGGATTGTACAGGCATCATCACTTTCAGTTTGTAGCTTTTCTCCCCTCTCCTTTCACACATTGATGTTGATGCCCCTTCCCCCTCCTTAGTATGTCCCCGTTGTGTTAGTCTGGGTAGACTAGAGAAACAAATTTATAGACACACATAGGTGTATAAGAAATAACCATATACAACAGTGGTTGACTATTGAGAAAACGTCCAAGCCCAGTCCAGATCAAGTCCATAAGACTGATATTAGCCCGTATGGCTGATACCAATCTATAAAGTCCTCTTCAGACTCATGAAACGTGCAGTGAGGCCGAATGCAGGAAGATCACAGGCCAGTGGGTGGGAAGTCTTGTGGTTCCAGTGGCATTGTAAGCATCTCAGCTCTGGCAGGGATCTCCTTGTGGTTCCTTTGACTCTGAAACTCTGACTGCCTCAGGGTAGCTTCATGTGGCTTCTCCTCAGAAATGTCTCACAGGGAGTCAGCCTCATCAGTAGAGAGTCTCTCAGGGAGTGAGCAGAGAGAGAGTGTGTCTCCCACCTCCAAGGAGGAAAATACAGGAGTTCCCAGAATCCTCAGGAGAAGGCCAAGCCCACACAGAGGCCTTATTGGCTATAACCAATAAGGTTATTGAAAGGCTAATCTCCACCCCTTCACTTTTAATCCTGAAATTGACACCAGATTATGTAACTACCACACCATCAATCCGTTATTATCTCTATATTTCCATCAATCCCAGTTTCACTATACAGATAACTATAGAATACTAGGGCAGACACTAAGCAAGGATCCATCAATAATGGTCATTCAAAACTGATAGAGGTCTTAACATGGTCTTCAGGTGATTCTTAATGTATATATTCTATATGTTTTTATAAGACTTACCTGGATATCTTGTTAAAATGTAGATTCTGATTTAATATATTTGGGGTATAAATGCAAATTATTAGCAGGGGTGGAACTGGAATGAACTGGATTGAAGCCCTGATGTAAATTTAAGAAGCTCACCAGGTGGCCAACCCAATGGTTGGCTGTTCAAATCAACCAGGTGCTCTGAAGGAGAAAGATAAGGCTTTCTGCTATTATACAGATATACAGTCCCAGAAACACAAACAATCGGTTCTCCTCTTACCTGTAGGGTAACTATGAAACAGAATCTACCTGATGGCTGTGAGAGTTTAGCAGGATGGGAAAATATCTGGACCTGGTGACATTTTGTTCAAAAGCCATAAGGTAATAGGAATGCGTGAGAATTTCACCCTTAAGACTTATCACATAACTCAGAGAAATATAAGGCGCGTGTGTGTATGCGCATGGGGAACAAGATGATGTATTCTTCTCAAGACTGCTATTTATTAGCTGCCCTCAAGTGGACCTGAGAGTCCTGGCGAGTTCTTACATAATGGAATGAAATGCTGTTCAGTCTTTGCATCCCCACGGTTGGCTAGAGATTGGACTACTGTGTGCCACACTGTTTCCCTTGAGTGATTATCAGAGTATATAAGCAGGTCCTTCTTCCTATAGCAAAGAATAATTTCTCCAAATATGTCTTGGAATCTGTGTTAGGCTGGGTCGACTGGAGAAACAACTTCAGTGACACTCATATATGTGTAGGAAAGAGCTTTGTAACCAAAAGTAATTCTATATCAAGAAAGCGACGCACCCCAGACTAACACAAGTCCCGATTCTCTACTCCCCTTCCAAGATCAAGCTTCTTCTAAAAGTGGCCCATTGATGCTGTTTCAATTTCAGTCATCCCTCATTCCCCAACTTTGCCCTGATGGCGACTCCAGGTCACTGACAACCTTTTCCCTAAGTTATCACTCTTCCTGTCGATTCCCTCCCAGCCACAATCTCTAGAGCTGATTCCATGTTCTCAGTAGCTTCATCTTGGTGCCTGTGGCTCCATACGCTCCCTTGCTGTGCTCTTCTCCTCTGGCAGCTCCCTTGCCATCTCCTTCCCTGGGTCCTCCGTCCAAGTTGGCTCTCAGAGGGGAGAAGTGCTACGTATTTCCCACGCTCAGTTGGGGGCCTCTTTTTTTCTCTCCCTACCCTTCTTTTGTAGGTGATCTCCCCTATCCCTGTGGCTTTAAATGTCATTGGCATGCTGATGCCTTACAAATTTATGCCTCCTGTTCAGAGCGCTCCTCTGAGATTCAGACTCATCTATCCAATGGGCTACTTGACACCTCCACTTGGATATCTCACAGGCATTGCAAAAGAACATGTAAAAATAAGTTTTATTGTCTTCTCCTACCGACTTCTTTCCCAGAATCCCCCTTGCTCATAAATTAAGCTACTATCAAAGCAGTTCTTTAAACCTAAAACCCTCAATTGACCAACCTAAATTCCAAACCCCTGTCCTGGAGCCAATTCCTGCTCATAGTGTCCCTATGGACACAGAAAGCTGCTCCCTAGAGTTTCTCAGGCTGCATCCCCTAATAGGAACCGCCAGCCTCAGCGTTCTCCTTGGATCAGCTGATGGATTTGAACTACTGTGCTTGCAGTTACAACCCAAGGTATAGTTCATTAGCAATTCCTATCAGATCTGCCTGAATCCTTCATTTTTCCAATAAGTAGTTTATAATATTTACGTACTGGACACTGTGCTAGATCCTAAAGAGACACTGCTAAAAACACATCCAGTTCCTTCGCTCATGGTGTTCCTGTTCTCACTCCTGAGTATGTTCTGAATCCATCTGCATTTCTCAATTCCTCTCCCAGCTACTCTACTGCTTGCCACCCACCGGGAGTTCTCATGGGGGCATTTCCTTCTTAAGTGATCTGCTTCTAATCTTGCCCCACTTCAGATCCATTTTCCAAATATGGCAAAAGCTATTATTTCAAACCTAAAATATGCCACTGCCCGCTTTTAAAATCCTTGAATGGCTTCTACCCAAATACTCACCAAGGCATCACAGGCTTCTTTGCCTCTGCAACCTCGTCTGGAACCATCATGCTTCCGTCACACTTGCTTCCAATGACACTGGCATCCTTTCAGAATAGTGTGTATGCTGAGTCCTTTCCTGCATCTGAGACCTTACCAGTGTGATTGCTCTCTAGGCCTGTGCCTAGAGCATGCTTAGTGAGCACCGGCTCATCCTTGGATCTTATATAAATTCTGTCCTTTTCCTCCAGAAAAGCCCTCGGAGATCATCAAGGTCAGCCTTGTCATCTGTACAAAGAATACTTTCGTTGTTTCTCTTATGAACTCTTATTCTGAGCTTTAATTATATTTTCTTTGTTTCTCCTCTAGATGTTGATTCCACGAGGACAGAGAGCATGCTAGTTGCATGTTAGTTACCATCAATTTCTCAGTGCCTTTTTTTCTCTCCTCACCCTAAGGCATCCTAGAAAACGTCACTCCTATTCCCTGGATTGATAATTTAGCATCTTCGTTAGTTCAAGGAATCCATCCGTTAATAAGAAAAAACAGATATGTTCTATTAAAAAACAAGTACTCCCTCAATGCAAGAATATTTTGTTCTATTAAACTGGCATTCTATGATGCTTACCTTCCCGACACAATTGCTGAAGACAAAGCTGGTACATAAGAAAATGTGGTGAAGTAAGCTGATGGAGCCTGGCTATCAAAAGATATCTTAAAGACTTGAAGATAAACAAGTGACCATCTAGCTCAGAAGCAACAAAGCCCACATGAAAGAAGCACACAAGCCTGTGTGATCACGAGGTGCCGAATGGATCAGTTATCAGACATCAAAGAATAAAAATTCATGTCATTGTGAATGAGGGTGTGTGTGGAGTGGGGATCCAAAGCCCATCTGTAGTCTACTGGATATCCCCTTACAGATGGTTGGCTGGGAGGAGACGAGCTAGTCAGGGTGCAGTGTAGCAACGATGAACCATACAACTTTCCTCTAGTTCCTAAATACTTCCTCCCCCCACTGCCTCGCCAGTATCCTGATCCCAATTCTACCTTACAAATCTGGCTAGACCAGAAGATGTACACTGGTACAGATAGGAAATGGAAACAAAGGGAATCCAGGACAGATGATTCCTTCAGGACCCGTGCTAAGAGTGGCAATACCAGGAGGGTGGAGGGAGAGTGGGATGGAAAGGGGGAACTGATTACAGGGATCTATATATAACCTCCTCCCTGGGGGGTGGACAACAGAAAAGTGGGTGAAGGGAGACGTCGGACAGTATAAGATATGACAAAATAATAATTTATAAATTATCAAGGGTTCATGGGAGACAAGGGATCAGGGAGGGAGGGGAAAATGAGGAGCTGATGCCAGGGGCTTAAGTGGAGAGCAAATGTTTTGAGAATGATGAGGGCAATGAATGTATAAATGTGCTTGACAAAATTGATGTATGTATGGATTGTGTTAAGAGTTGTACAAGCCCCCAATAAAATGATTAAAACAACAACAACAAAACAAAAAAACCAAACTTACTGCCATTTATTCCAACTCATAGTAACTCTATAGGGTAGGGTAGAACTGCCCCTATGGGTTTCTGATACTCTTTGTGGAAGTAAAAAGCCTTGTCTTTCTCCTACAGAGTGGCTGGTGATTTTGAACTGCTGACCTTGTGGTTAGCAACCTACTATTTGTTATAGTGACCTACTTTTTGAAGCAAGTTGTCAAGATTTACAGTCCCACTGGCTAGGAAATCCTTTAGGGATTTCCCCAATCACAAATCTTTGCATACTCAGCTGTATAGCTGACTTATGTCAATCCTTCTCATAGGTAAGTGAAAGCAGTCATGTGGACCAAATTCAGTCATTGGTTGAATGTAGGCTGCCTTGTCAATCACTTATGGCTCAGGTTATCAACCTTGAAATACTGTGAGCTGCAGAATGAATAAATCTTCTGACGATTGGAAATCTCAGGAAGGCATGCTTTGACCCAATATTGGGAAGATGTTTTAAACAGCACATTGAAGACAAAAACAGACTGCTTGAGTAGTAGTGAGCCCCCTGCCCTTTGGGGTGCTGGGGATCGCTTATTGGGAATTTTGGAGCGGGGATTATTGCATTTGAGAGGAGGATGGCCCCAATGAGTGTTGCACATCCTGACTGTGGAGCACGACAGCAGAGGCGTCTGCGGATGCCTGGTAGGGAGTGGTGTTAAGCTACGTGTGCTGAATAAATTACTCATCCAGAGATGATTGCCTCTATGACCCCAGTATGCTTGTGAAGAACTGCCTCCTAGACTGTACTCCTGCCTTAGAGGGGGTGGAGCTGGAGTCTCTTGGTGATCAATGGTTCTCCCCGTGTTTCTGATGAACCCTGAAGCTTGACAATCTCTGATCTAGGGAGTCACTAGAGTTTTATTCTACCTGCAGATTCTGGGCTTGCAATTCCATAATTACCTATTAAACATCCACTGAAAGATGCATATTAAAATCTTCTAAGTTTCAGAGCAGTTCTTGATTTTAGGGGTTGTCATTGTTTGTTTTATGGGTCAACTTAGCTAGGCTATGCTCTTTGCCATCTAGTTGATTTTGACTCATAAAAATCCTATAGGGCAGAGTAGAACTGCCCTGGAGAATTTCTAAGTCTGTAAAGCTTTGTGGAAGTAGGTTGTCACCTCTTGCTCTGGTGGAGTGGATGGTGGATTTGAACTGCCAATCTTATTTATCAGCTGAGCACCACCAGGGCTCCTTTAACCACTGCACCACCAGGGCTCCTTTACTAAGTCAAAGTGCAGACTCGAATCTAAATGTTCCCGTGTAGGTATCTGTAGAGATGGTTTAACATCTACAATCAATTGACTTTAAACAAAGGATAATTGCCCTTGGCATTGTGGTGTGCTTAATCCAGTCAATTGAGGGAGTGAAGAACAAAATTTGAGTTTGGCTGCAGAGAAGAAATATTACCTCAAGGTCACATCATCAAGCCCTGCAGGTTTCCATCATGCTGGCCTGCCCTACAGGCTTCAGACTTGCCAGCTCTGACAGGCACATGAGCCAATACCTTAAAATAAATATCTTAAAAATATCCTGTATTGACCTTGTGTCTCTGGAAGATTTGACTGACACAAAGTTATAGGTGAGAACAACACTAATATTCTCTGATTTCATGGAGCTAAATTTTAGGTTCCACAGAGAAATGAACATTACCTTTTCCATTCTTTTAAATTTACTGAAATATTTTTATGACTCAGCATATGGCCTATCTTGATGAACATGCCATACATACTTGGAATGGATGTGTTTTCTACAGTTCTAGGTCAAGGTGGTTGAAAGTATGGATCAGATCATCTATGTCCTTAAAGATTTTTAATCTACAAGTTCTTTGGATTATTGAGAGGCGAGAATTCACATTTCCCCCTGTGATTGTAGAATCCTTTCTTTCCTCTTTGCAATGATAAAGTGTTCCTTCGTGTATTCTAAAAGCCCTGCTAATAGACCACATTCTTAAAGAAACATGCCTCTTTATCCGTAACGTTATCCCTTGTCATGAAAGAGAGCATTCTGGTGAAGTGCTGAGTTTGAACCTACCAGTCTGTCCGTGGCAGGAAGGGAAGGCAGTCTGCTTCTGTAAAGGCTTGGAGCCTTGAAAGCCCTATGGGGCAGTTCTACTCTGCTCTGCAAGGTTGCTACGAATCAGAATTGACTCCGTGGCAAATAGCTGTCAGGGATTTTGCATAATTTTTGTTGTTAATTGCCACTGAGTTGATTCGCACTCATGACAACCCCATGTGGACAGAGTAGAACTACTCCATAGGGTTTTCAAGGCTGCGGCCTTTCAGAAGCAAGTCAAGGACCTGTCTTTTGAAGTATCTCCTGATGGGTTTAAATTGCCAATTAGCTATTAGTTGAGTGCCTAATCATTTGCACCACTCCTTTGTAGAAATGAGTGGAAAAAAGTGTTTCTGAGTTCTATGTGGAGTGACAATTGAGATCAGAAGAAAGGAAATGCTTGGGCTTACATCGAGAATAGCCAGCTCCGTGATCATAGGCAGATCATGGGTCTCTACCAGTACAGAAGTCAATGTAAGGATACCTAGCCTGCTTTGGAGAAATAAAGGTTCAATAGAATAAAATGTTTAAAGGCTCTTGCCACCTACAAGGTGTTCACTGGTTTTTCTTCTCTTCTGTGTATTTTAGGAAATGACTGAGCTTGCTTCTCAATAGCAGGTGATATTGGGAACAATTAAAGTTAAGGCGGTGTGTTAGGCTCGGTTCTTTAAAGAAACAAAACCAGTCTCTCTCTCTCTCTCTCTCTCTCTCTCTCTCTCTCTCTCTCTCTCTCTCTCTCTCTCTCTCACACACACACGGAAGTATAAACCAACAAAGTGGCTCATACAGTTATAAACGCGGGCAAGTCCATGGGCCAGATGTGAAGTTGGAAGCTTCTCAGACTGGCAGAACTTTGGGAGCTCATGGACCCCGGGTCATCAGGAACATACAGGCAGATGGCTACAGAGACTGACGGTTCTAAGGTCACCACGTGAGTTGTGTGACTAGAGACAGAATGAAGTCGAGGTTGGCAGGTCAAATGACAGACTGCCAATGGCTCCTGGGATTGGCAGGGAATACAGTAGGCTGTTGACTTAAGTCCAAAGAACCAGAAGTCAATGAGCCAGATGCAGGATCCAGACCCACCAAAAAGTGAGCCGATTCCCTGGCATCCACTTACAAAGGAATTGAACTTCCTTCCAATCGCATCATGGCTATGACCCTATTAGGGGGTTTCACACCACACTGACCTTCTTATAACTGATTCATTGCTTACAGTGGATCCCAGCAGGGAATTGATTACATTGCATTGCATGACATCACGGGAGATTATTAGGCCTCAACTGCAAAACCACTGAGAATTTTGACTCAGTCAAGATGCCAAACCTAATTATCACAGTTGCTGCTGCTTCATCTGTACCTCACAATTTTATCGATGTTTTGAATGATTTCTAATCAAATTACTTTAGAATCGAAGGATAGAAGTATACTGTATAGCAGGGGAGCGTGGGTTTGGAGTCAGAGTCTCAGTGTGGTCAATGACACGTAGTGTAAGTTGGGCTAGTTGTTTACTCTGGGCTGTTTTATAATAATGATGGGGTCTTATGAACATTCCATGAGATCATGTACATCAGACTCCTAAAACAGCCTCCCAAACCTCGTACATAGAAGGCATTCAATTAAGGTTAGTTATTATTATTACATTACTATTATTTGCTCTGTAAAATTGTAAGCTTAATAAAAACACTGATTTTTAAAACTGAGGAAGAACGATGTACTGGAAAAAGTGGAGCCAGAAGTGGTTGTGGTTGGGTGAAAGATCCAGTTTATTTTCATGAGTGGGAGAAAATTTAGGCAGTGAGAGTACATGGGAGGTGTTTTAGTTATCTAGGACTGCAATAACAGAAACGCCCAAAGTGGATGGCTTTAACAAATGGAAAACTAATCTGAATTCAAGATGTCAGCACTGGATGAATGTTGGCTCTTTCTAGTGGCTGTAGCAGAAGGGCCTTATCATCACTCAATCTTCTCCTGAGTCTAGCTGTTTCTCAGCTCAGGGACCCCAGGTCAAAGAATGAATGTCCCTCCTGGTTCTTCTTTCTTGATGACCGTTGGAACTCTCCTCTCTGCTCAATTTCACTGCTGTTTCTTTCTTTTTTACATTTTATTAGGGGCTCATACAACTCTTATCACAATCCATACATATACATACATCAATTGTATAAAGCACATCTGTTTCTTATAAGGTAAAAGGCGATGCATGGTACACCACTGGTAACCTCTTCTTACATCAGATCAAGGCTGTGGCTTGGGTTAGGGTGTTAAGCCCCATCCTTGCCATTGATAGGGTATTCACATCAGATCACATCATGGTGACTATTCCATCATGATATAACTGTCAAAAGACATCATTAAAGTCACTAGCACACCATGGCCTAGCCCGGCTGACACGTGTCTTGGGGATGCACAATTCAATCCATGAGAAGAGGGACATTCACATGGAAAGCCTATGATGTTTTGCCAGCAGAGTGAATCAGGCACACTCTGCAGCGGCCTTTGCCTCAGGGGTTAAACATGAGATCAAATATTTAATGTCCATTCATAATTAGGTCCTTGGGGCCCTGTGGAGCACTTCACTGCTGAAGTTAATTTCTCTCCCTCTATGTACATCCCCGGCTCTGTGAAAAGGTGTGGATGTGCTTGTGTGCAGCAAGAGTTCCTTAGCAGAATCACAACACAATTATTTAGCACTTGCACATTCAGGGGACAGAGGGGGCCTCGGAGCCCTCGAGGATCTGTCTGCAGGCCTCCGCCAGCACTGGGGGCTGGGACGAGGCACAACACATTTGCAGGTTGTCCAGGAAGCAGATCTCTGCTAATTTGCATGGGAACGGGTTCCCAGGGGAAGAATCACAGCTAGAGGATGAGACAGCAGGAAGAACAGGAGGAGGCACTCAAGGGTGTTGTGTTCTGTGTCCTCAGTATGGGGTGCTGGGGCAGTGGAAGGTGGCAGGTGGTTAAATGCTTGCTGCCATTAGAGGTGAGTCGGGGTGTGGCGGACAGCCAGCAGCTGTCCTCCTCTTCATAGACCAGGGCAGGGTCAGTGGCACAACGGAACTGGAATGTAACCAGCTAGCCTTAATGTCCTGGGTATTTCTCGGATTTATTGATCTGTTGGGCTTTGTTGAAAATAGGTCTCTAGCTTTCGGGCCTCAAGAGCTGCTCTAGATCACTACCTGCCATTTCAGGTAAAATCGGAGATTCCCTTCTAAAAGGTGGCAAGTCAGATGGTTGGGGCTTTGGGGATCTAATCTCCAAACATGGAATTCCCTTGAGTCATTGAAAAAAAAAACATCTTTTCATGCTATGCCTCAACTTCTCTGGTCTGGAATATCCTCTGTGGAACCTGCCACCTAGTGCTGACAAGAGGCACAGGTGTGCTGGACGGTAAGACTGGTCTCACTGTGCCCTACCCCATTTTCCAAGGCACCTCAACTAAATTGATAATCCAGAAACAGCACCCACTGTGGACTGTGTCTCTTCTTCAGTTTCCTGCCCCCACAAAATGGCACCACGACCCCACTAGTGAAGGCGAGGGCTTCAAGGTTGTTTCATTCCAGGGGCCATTAGCAATTCCCCCACCAGGTATGCATCTTTGTAAGCAAAGCAAGAAAGAAAGGAGGGAGGGAGGGAAGGAAGGAAGAAAGAGAGAAAGAAAAAAGACAGACAGACAGACTACAGTGGTATCATACCCTGAAAATCTTGTCTGAAAGGCTTACCTCTTGAGGTTGTCTGTGCTAGTCTGTGAAGATCCAACTCCAAAGATGGCTTTTGAGGTCATGCAACGTTTAGTAGTGTCTCATTTGTTCATTTGGATTGGACCAGGGGGACCCCTGGTGGCATAGTGGGCTGCTATCCAAAAGATCAGCAGTTCAAAGCTACAAGCCACTCTGCCAGAGAAAGATGAGGCCTATTTATTCTGATAAAGAGTTACTATCTCAGAAACCCACAGCGGCAATTCTAGCCTGTCTTTTCGAGTGGATAGTGAGTTGGTAGGAATCAAGTCAGTGGCAGTGAGTTTGGCTTAGAGTTGGAGAGGGACATGCCATAGGCCAGGACTTCAGTGTATGAGGTGACCCTTATGTGTCCCTGGGTGTGCTAGACAGGATTCTCTAGAGAGACAAAACCAGATTTCTAATAATTAGATAGATAGATAACACAAGAAATAAACAGTTAAATTATAAAGCAGTACAAATGGCTCAGTGCAGTTCACTCCCATGAGACAGTTGTGAGACACTGGCAGTTCTTCAAGTCTTGAGGGCCGCCAGGTAGTCCTCTGTAGAGCAATTCAGGCTATCTGGGCACAGGCAGCAAACAGCAAGGCAGGTCACCAACAGTCAGCCAGATGACAGGGTCTGAGATGTAAATTCCAATGGTGTGGTGAAGCAGGCCTTGAAGGAACCTTAAATCACAGCGACACAGTCCACAGGTTAGGTGTCCCACAGGTAGTGTAGCTTGCAAATTGAGGCACAGAACAAGCAAGGCAGTCGCACACTGGTGTGATCCTAAAAGAGCAAGAGAGAAGAAAGGCGAGGCTCGCTGAGCCATTTATCTCTCTGCCCTTCAATTAATCCCACATGTGTTTATCGGCCAGGCTGGCACAATAAACTAACTACCTCATTGGGTAACTGAAACCACAAAATACCTGGTCGATCCTAATTGCCAGACCACACATCTGGGGCTCAGAACACGCTGGCGTCTGGGTTGCCTCTGTTCGTGGGTGATGAGGCTGGGATCCTGGCCTCCTGACAGGCCGCCAGCGTCAGCCTCGCCACAGTGTTGGAATGTCGCCTCCCTGCTGCGAGAGCAGGCAATGGTGGAGTGTCAGCATGGAGGACAGGAGTTGGGACAGAAACTTTTTATTCTGTCATCTGAGGTAAAATCAAGGGGACATGGTGAAATCACAGGAACTAGATTAAAGGCAGCATCGCTGGCTCTGTTGTGTACAGAGAGCTGGCCCTTCTGCGGCAATCATCTTGCGGGTTTTTAAAGCACCATTCTTCCCTAGGGTATAGGGGGCTTTACTGTCTACTAGCAGGCTTTCTATAG
Organism: Tenrec ecaudatus; assembly: GCF_050624435.1. Lineage (NCBI taxonomy): Eukaryota > Metazoa > Chordata > Mammalia > Afrosoricida > Tenrecidae > Tenrec > Tenrec ecaudatus. The sequence continues at coordinate 190,979,785 of NC_134530.1, read as the reverse complement.
AATGGCTTCTCCAAGGACTTCATGCCTGGCATCATTTATTTACTTTGCTGTATCGGGGTCCTTTATTATAGTGCATTAAAACTGGGCTAGACGTGGTTGGTGATTGGTATGAACAGGAGGTTAGATAGGGGTGTATATGTGTGTGCGCCTCTGTGAGAGTGTGTGGCTGCTTGTGTGTGCATATGTTGGAGAGAGAGAGAGAGAGAGTGAGAGAGAGAGAGAGAGAGAGAGAGAGAGAGAGAGAGAGAGAGAGAGAGAGAGAGAGAGAGAGTGTGTGTGTGTGTGTGTGTGTGTTAAGTTCAACCATTAGTGATTGGGTGGAAAGGAGGATATGCAGTGGACAGACGGGAGCTAAACAAAGACAGTAAACTGTACACAGATCATTACAATTCAGGTGCAACATTGATCAGAGCCAGTGCATACTTTGAAATTAATGCCTAATTGGGAGAAAATGTTTCTCTCAATCCTTCAAAGGCCTTTCAATTTTTCCCCCTCTGAGGAAAATTGTCCCATCTCCTTGAAAGTCATCACCAATTGGGTACATAAAAAATTTGACAAATGAACTCAGAACAAAGCCCCCCAAATGGCTGAATTCTGTTCCTGGGTTCTTGAAATGGAAACTAAGCCAGTGGCAAGGCCTCTCCTTAGACTTCAGAGGCCGTGTCTTATAGAAACGGATGGATCTCATGTTAGTGGGAACTGAGGGAGAAAAAGAAAAGTGGCCCGTGGACATTATGTCTCAAAGAAGCCATTTGCTGAGGAAAAACAATCAGTGTAACAGTCAAGGTAGATATACATTTAGATGCATAGCTATAGGATATCTTTACAAATGACTTGAAGTTGCAGTGCAGGGGTGCAAACAGATGGTCAAGGATGCAGAAATCACTAAATATTTAGAGAGATGCACATGGAAATGAGGATTTGTAGCAGCTCAAGTTAAGGTAGGGGATTTCTGCTTCTGACCAGCATGGAGTAACAGAAATTGGACTTATTCTCTCTTGAAAAGAGTAAAAATAATTAAAACTACTTTGAGACATTGCGCATTAGACAAGTAATGTCAGTGATCTCCGAGAGTCAGAGTACAGGTCACTTGGCACACTAGAGAGAGGGGATGGACGTGGGCCATGACACTGGATGAGAAACCATAGAACCTGGGGGTCTCCCTGGTTGGAAGAAGCCCAAACTGGGAGTCTGAGGAAGTCAGGGTGGCTCAGAGCACTACCTGGGAGAGATGTGCTTAGAGAAGTCTGGAGACCTACAGAGGGTACCCTGGACCCTTCAGGTAAGCACTGACCAATGTGTGCTTGTGGTGAAACTGCCAGAGCTTAGAGAAAGAGCCACTTGAAAGGATAGAGGGAGAAATCTCCTAAATTTACACAGGGCTAAGATTAGGTCCTGTTTCTACCAGCCAGAGTGAAATTCCTCATAATTCATTGAGTATTCAGGGTAATATTCCCTAAGCTGCATCTTTACAGGGCTGAAACTAGGCTGAGATTGAATGGCATACTGGTCCTGCTTAGCAAAGTTTAAAATATGGCCAAAATATTTTGGATAAAATTCCTGGGATAAAACTGTTTCCAAGGAATTTAATGATGAGGCAAAACAAAATCGAATTGAAAGCAGGAACGCAGACGGATACATATGCACCAATATGCCCTTGCAGAACTATTCACAATAGCCCAGAGATGGAAGCACTAAAATGCTCATCAGCATGTGAACGGATAAACAGATGTGATATATACATCAATGGGATATCATGCCGTAATAAAAAGCAATAAAGTCTTGACACATACCATAACATGGGTGAACCTTGACAACATTACGCTGAATGAAACAACCAAGTCACAAAGTGAAAATATTATGATTTATGCTTACACTTCGATTTACATAAAAGAATGAAATAAGTAATTGATACAGATAAAAAGTGATTAGTGTGACCACCACGGGGTGGGAGGAAAGGGGAAAGGAAGAGGGATTAAGGCAAAAGGAAATGGACAATGGAGCTCATTGCACTCGGTGATGAATACATGTCACTGAGTTGGCTACATGAAGAATGTGACATGACAAATGCTACGTTACACATACATTTATCACACATAAACACAAGTGATTACTCATAGAAATGCAAATACATTGGGCACCCAGAAAAGGAACCTCACAATACCTAGCCCCCAACCAAAAATTATGAGGCCTGCAAAGAGGCAGGGAAATATGATCCAAATATGAAGGAAATATGATCCAAATATGAAGGAAATATGATCCAAATATGAAGGAAATATGATCCAAATATGAAGGAAATATGATCCAAATATGAAGGAAATATGATCCAAATATGAAGGAAATATGATCCAAGTACCATCCTCTCGGAGGACACTGAGGTCAAGTAACACAGTTTACACAGACAATGTGCTAAATTCTATTCCACTTAGTAGTCTGAAACGCTGGTGAGTAGCCATCTAAGGTGTAACTACTGGTCTCTTCTCATCCAGAGGAAAAACAAGGATGAAAATTGAAACACACGTGGAAACAATTAGTCTAACAGACTGATGGACAGAATAGCTGTTATCTATAGCTCTTCATAACCCTGAGACCAGAATTAGATGGTACCTGGCCACCAGGACCAGCTGCTCTGAAAAGGATCCTGTGGTAGTTACATAAGCTTATGCCACTTTGACTAAATGGAGTGAAGGGTGAATTCTAGCCTGTCAATCAGGTCATAGCCTGATGGTACCTCCTGGTGGGTGTGGCCTGCTCATAAGGAGGATTCTGGGAACTTCTTCTATCTCTCTGCTTTTACCTTACTGTTGACAAGCCAACCCGAGACTTGCTGGGACCTTTGAGAGCACCTCTCTCTGCTTCAACATTCTGTTGAAGAGCCACATTCAGAGAGCTGGAGGAGCCCTGTGGAGGCCCATGCCAGCACTGAGATACTTCCACCACAAGACTTTGCACCCACCAGCCTGTGATCTTCCTGCATTCTCCATCATTGCACATATCTGCATAAGTGTGAAGAGGGATTTATGAACTAGTATCATATTTATGGGCTAATATCAGACTTATGGACTTGATTTGTATGGGACTGGGATGTTTTCTTGATAACCTATTACTCCTTGATATAAATCTCTCTCACACACACATATGAGGGTCACTGAATTTGTTTCTCTAGTCCACCCAAACTAACACAATCACTTAGAAGGTCCTGGACAGAGTGGGAGAAAAATATGGATCAGGACTCAAAACCATGAAAGAAACCAGACTTACTGGCTGGGGGGATACTGGTGGGATCCCTCAAGACAGTGGCCTTTAGCACCCTTCAGGTCTGGAACCGCACTCACCCCTAAGTGCCAATAATCATCCATTTACAATGAAAAGGACAGCATCCACCCAAGGACCAAGTAGAGAGGGTTGGGAAGAATAAGGGATGGAACACAGGAAGGAAGTAGGATGCATGATGGCATATTGAGGGGATTGCAATGGATGAGTTGCAACAAAATGTGCATGAATTATTGAATATAAAACTGAAGCTCTGCTTTGTAAACCTTCATCTAAGTCACATTATGAAGTGAAAGTAGAAAAGAAAGTATGATCTGTACCAACATCCCTGCACTCAAATCAGGAAGTCCTGAAAAAACTCATTGTCACCAAGGCTGCAAACCTTCATGGGAGTAGAAAGCTTCACCTTCCTCCCCCAAAGCAGCTGTGGTTCTTTGTCTTCCATTAAAATGTCTATCTATCTATCTATCTATCTATCTATCTATCTATCTATCTATCTATCCATCTGATATATATATAGTTTAAATATATATAGTTTTACTTTAATTCTCATACCAATGGTGTAGAAGTGTTGTGTAATCAATTCTAGAATATTTTCTTCATTTTTGCATATGGTTAGCACCCCATTTACCCCCAACTTCCCCTGTCATATCATTCTAATCACTGGTCTATAAACTTATCTATCTTGGGTGTCATTGAAAGGTAATCATCCAAAACAACAACAAAAACCTGATAATCACAACAACAAAAATGTGTACAGACAGAAAGACCTCAGTCCAAAGAAAGCAGAGCTTACTGAAGACTAGAAGGCAGTTCAAAGGGATCCAGAGCGAGACGCAATGCTAGGCGTTCCACTCGGACCTGGCCGCGTCTACAGTCATCCACTTTCTAGCGCCCTGGTCTGGGCAGAGGCTAGTCACATCCTTGGACAGTGGTCAGAGGGAATTCACATGTGGCTTAATCCACATGGGGACTCTGCAAATGCATTGTGGGCTTTCAATGTCATCCACAGCCTCCTGTGGGCACTCAGAATTTAATCTCCAATCTTCTTCCAGTCTTGGATTTTATTATTTACAATTCGTGGATCACACAGGCTCGTGTGCTCCTTTCATGTGGACTTAGCTCACACCTCACTTCAATGACTGCTTGTTTCAAGACAAGCTTTCTAAGACCACAGGTGCTGTTCCTTCTCACCGTGATGGTGGCTGTGAACCACTGACCAGCTGTCAGCAGCCCAGTGTGTAACCCACGGAACCACTAGGCTCTTACAGAAGTCCTTTAGACAGAAGAAAACTGATAGTGGGTGAAATTGAACGTCGAGTACTGCACGTGATATCTGTGGGCAAATAGGAAAACTCTCTTATTAAAACAAAAAAAATTTCAAATGAAATGACTGAGGTATAAATCATAACAGTATATGTTAAAATTTATAACATACATATATAAGTAAAATGTATGACACAGTATTACAAAGGCCAGAGGGGGAGAAATTGTATTATAGGTTTTGCATTATACATAAAGTGGTATAATATTACTTGATGGTAGACAGTGATAAGTTAGATGTATATCATAAACCTTACTGACTTACTAAAATAACACTCCAAGGTGTTCTAGCTAAAATTCTGAAAAAGTAGATAAGATGGAAACTTAAGAAATTTCAACTGATCCCCAAATTAGGTGGATATGGATATTGTCTTGACTATAGTGGTTTCATGGGTGTATACACATGGGAAACCTTGTCAAATTGTATACTTTATGCATGTACATTTTATTGTCTGCCATCCATACCTTAATTGAGCTATTTTTCAAAGGATGAGGTGGGTCTAGCCATTCTACTGACTTTTAAAAACTCGGTGCTATCGAGTTGATGCCGCCCCATAGTCACCCTATAGGACAAGGTAGATTGCCTTTTGAGTTTCTGAGACTGCACCTGTTTATGGGAGTAGAAAGCCCCGTCTTTCTCTTGTGGAGTGGCTGACATACCCCTATGCCACCAGGCTTCCCACTATTCATTCAAATTAGCTAAAAAACATAATGCTTAGTTTTAAAGAGTGAAGTGTTCCATCAGCCAGATTAGTATGTTGAAAATACAGCCCATGATTTGGGGGAAATGAACGAGAATTGCAAAAGTATGGTATTCCTAGGTCCCCAAGAAACAGAAATAGTGAGTACTTGTCTACCACTCGGAACATTGGTAGATCCATCCCACCTGGTGAGGCCCCAGAAGAAAGGTCTGGCAATATGCTCCCCAGTGACTACAGCCAAGGGCGCCTTCCGGAGCGCTTCTGTTCTCTGACAGCTACGGTCTCCATGACCTGGAATCAACTCGACAGCAACATGGGTTATTAATATCCAACTTTTGCTTTGTAGATGAGATCTTAGAAGCCACCTAGCTGTCCATCCCCATTTCCTTCAGCTGGTGATGGAGATTCCATCACGCACATGAGCAATAATAAAATTACCCTAATCCATATTCAATTCATTTCTCTGTGGGACTGCCCAGGTGGAGAGCTCTAAGGGCGGCAGGCTCACTCACCTCCATCACAGAGAGCCGGGGAGGACAGTGATAGGGAGAAGACAGTGTTCACTCAGACCCAAATCACTGCCGCCAAGTCCACCCAGCTCACAGCAACCCTGCTCTGCCAACTCTGCCACAGCATCGCTGTGGACGTTCCCCATGAGCCCAGACAATCGGGCTGAGGGCCGGACGACACCAGAGCTGCCGAGAGGCGCACCCACCCAGTTACGCAGTGAACTCAGAGGCAGCCACCTTGCTCCCCGTGATCCTGATCTCCGTGAATTCTTCAAGGAAGCAGTGACTTCAAAGGCTTAGGTGTTACACTTCAAAGAAGCCCATTTGGGGAATTAATCAATCTAATAAATGTGGAGCAGAGGGAAGAAGTATTGAAATCTATAACTGGATGGGATTTTGAGCATCGGAATGGACACAATAATTAAAGCACAATGGACTGCAATTGCTCTGGAAAAGAAGATTGGAGATTGCTTGCTCTTTGCAAAGTGGATTTACAAAGGGTGGCTTACGAAGCTCTGGGCAAAGAGAAATCTGACTTGGGAAAAGACAAAAAAAGGAGACAGAAGGGAATCAAATGAGAATATTCAACTCAAGTTAGGGCAGCCAAAGAGTAGAGCGAGTTAACATGAGTAAAAGAGGAGAAAGGATTTTCTGGACAGATGTGTGTGTGTGGGGGGGGAAGGAAGGTTATTTGATAGATGAAGATGATTACAAAATTAAAAATGCCTTTGAAGGTTGCTGAGGGGCACCTATATCCCCCTCTCCCTCACCCTTGTGGCTGACTCTGCTTTAATAAGACAAATAAAGAAAAGAAACTCAGACAATTCAAGACAAGGAAGACTCCTCCGAGGGAGCTTTTGATAAAAATCAGGGAAGGAACCGTGTTTCAATTATGAATTTACATTCAGAAATAAGCCCCACTTATTTATGGTATAGCCTTGAATTGGAATTGAGTCGATGGCAATGGGGTTAATTATAACCGAGGGGAGCCCTGTGGTGCAGAGGTTAAGACTTGGCTGCACACCAAAAGGTTGGAAGCTCAAATCTACCAGCTCGCTCTGTGGGAGAAGCATGAGGCAGCCTGCTTCCATAGATATTTCACCCTTGGAGGCTCTCTGGGGCAGCTCTAGTCTGTCCTATATGTTTGTTATCAATATCAATAGGCATCAACTTGATAGCAATTTTGTTTGTTTGCTTTTGTTTTTGTTTAGTCGTGACTGGATTGGACTCGCCTTAGGAAGGTTTTGGGTGCTGGTCACCTTCCTAAGGGGAGCCCAGTATAGTTGTCAGAGGATACTTATATTCCTAAATTGAAGGAAATAAGTATGCTGTGATATCAGCCTTTGGAAACCTTTGTCATAGATGTCTGCCTATCCAATATCAATGCTTAGCAGAATAATAAAATTGCTTTGGACATTGGAAACCAATCTATACCAGTGTAAAGACTAAACAATAAGTAATACTGTCATTGTTATATAGTCCCAGTACTTAGGTGTTCATATTGAATTATTTTAAGTCATGCTTTAATGCTTTTGAACAAAAGTAGAAAGACCTGGACCATCTAGTATGATCAAAACTCACTGCCCTCGAGTCAAGGCTGCTTCATAGTGACCCTATAGAATAGGGTAAACTTCCCCTTTGAGTTTGTGAGACTGTTACTGTGAGTTTCATGGGGGAGATGAAGGACTCAGCTTGGGGCTGGGCTGCCATTGGGGTGAGTCAGCCATGAAGAAGACTCTGAGGAGGGGGGAGAATGGATAGCCCACAGGCTCATTTCCCTCCTGCTCTTGGTAGCTTAGCAAGTGATCAGCTCAGCTCACTGATTCCATTCAATGGGAGGACAAACTGACATCAGCATCTGCTCGTTTTAGTTCTAGTGCTCGTGTTGCCATGCTGCTAACTAAATGTTCCTCAGCTGTGTTTTTCTGTAAATGGTAAGGATGCCCCACTTCTGCCCCTGGGGGTGGCAAAAGCATGCAAACTGGTTGTACTCTATCTGCCCTTGAATTTCCCCAAAGAGCTCTTGTTTTCTTTTGCATCACACGAGCCAAGTGATCCCTGTACCTGTATCAGGCGCCTGTACCTGTGACCAGGTGAGAAGCACTGAGAGAGCACCCGGTGGAGATGAAGAACAGAAGATACAGAAGGGAGGATGCTCAGGTGGCATTTGAAGCTGCCTACAGTTTAATCAAATAGCAGAGCAGGGTTTGCTCTTGAATGCCGAGAAGCAGTCTCAATGGTTTCTAGGAAACCAGGCCACTGAATAACTAGGAGGCAGAACTCAAGCCCTCAGGCACCGGGCATCTGAGAACAACTAAAACACAGCACCAGTGGTTAAGAGAAACCTAGAGCAGCAAACAAGCCTGAAGTGCACAATGTGCGTGCACAGACAGGGGAGGTCACGTTGTCCGGGGACCATGGTCAGACATCGTCAGGCAGGGATCTTTGGCCAAGGTCACAGAGTAGGGGACATCGATTGGAGGAGTTCCGGTCTGCATAAGGTACCACACCGAGGCAGATCCAGTGTCTGTCAGGGAGAACTTGCAAGGAGTCTGAGTGGTGGTATGGGCAGGATCTACATGGTCTGGACAGGACTCTGGGATTCTTCACAAAGGTCCCAAGTACGTAGAGCAGTGTGCAGTGTGAGCTGGGGTCAGCTAATGGAGGTTGAAACCTCCTCAGCAGCTTTCCAAGAAGGAAAAGGAGGTTCTGACCAGATCAATCCTCAAATACTCGGGAGAGTGTGAACAGGCTGTGGCTTTGACAAGGCTCTAGGCTGAAATATATGGTTTCTTCTAGCCAGCACCTAAAACTCTCCTTGCTCCTGCTTCCAGATTTAACTCGCTGCCTGACATGAAAGGAGCTCAGCTTGTAAGGAGGCTCTGTGAGAACGGGAGGGGGGCATTCCCCTATTTACATTGCCACGCGAGTCTGAATTCTGAGAGAGAACGTGGTTTAAGAGGGGAGTTCTATCATATATTACACTGTCTGATGTCTCCTCCTGCCCACATCTCTGCTGTCCCTCCCCCAGGGAGGAGGCTATATGTAGATTCTTGTAATCAATTCCCCCTTTCTACTCCACATTCTCTCCACCCTCCAGGTGTCGCCACTCTCATCACTGGTTCTGGAGGAGTCATCTGTCCTGGATTCCCTGTGTTTCCAGTTGCTATCTGTACCAATGTACATCCTCTGGTCTAGCCAGGTTTTCAAGGTAGAATTGCGATCATGATAGTGAGGGGCAGGAAGTATTTAAGAACTAGAGGAAAGTTATATTAATAATAATATATGAATGATGAAGGGTTCATGAGGTAGGGGGAATGGGGAGGGAGGGGGAAAACGAGCAGCAGATATTACGGCCTCAAATAGAAGGCAAATGTTTTGAGAAGGATGATGACAACAAATGTACATATGTTCTTGACACAATGGATGTATGTATGGATTGTGATAAGAAATGTATGAGCCCCCAATAAAGTGATTTTTTAAAGGGGAGTTCTGTTGAGATAACTATTCATGGGACATTTGTGAGCCAGTATTGGAAGAGTGGTGGCCATCTCCTCAGCTTGAATCTTCTCCCTCAACACCCAGCATGTAAGTATGTATGTATGTATGTATGTATGTATGTATGTATGTATGTATGTATGTATATATATAGTACTTTATAGACTAAAAACAGTTATCCAGTCATGTAAGTTCAGTAGAAGGCTAGCACATTGATTAATTGATTCCTTTACCCATTTACACAATGAATGTCCATTATAAACCTACAAAGCGTGGTGCTTTAGCATCATGAGATGCAGCCCCTGCTCCCAAGCATCTTACAGTGAAGCAGACAAGACAGAGACATAAACAGCAGATGTATTAGAAAGAGATCAAACAGATATGACATGAATGTGTAGGACCACAGGCAAGAGGTTTCTAAGGATGGCCCAACGGACAGGGAAGCTTCTGAAAGAAGGCAGAAAGGCTTGCTCTCCTCTGCTGGCCATGAGCCACCCTTTTACCCATTCTAGCATGGACTTCTCTACTCTTTCCAGAATGAAGCCCCCTCCCATGAACACAGGAGAGACGGCTGTGCTCTAAGACATGCTGCGGTATTATTTCCAAGGCTCTCTCACATTTATAAAGTGTTAATTTCTAATTGTGGAATGAAAGATCACAATCTGTTCAATGGAATATTAGGCTTCACCAAATGGATATCGAAGGTACTTTCTCTCTCATGGATACATAAAATATATATGCTGATATATTATATAGTTTTGGTGAGCAAGTGAATATGATGCATGATTTTAAAGAAGTTAATCAGACCAATTTCTTCTATACAATATAAAACACTATAAAAATCAAAGGCAATGCTAAACGGGGGAAAATATTTAATCCACCTCATAGATAAGATGATGTTTTTTTAAATGCCCAAGGACCTTTGAAAAATCATTAGGAAAAAAGATAAGCAACCTTGTAGAGACATGAGCAAAGGACCGAACAGACTGCTCCTGCTAATTCATAGTTGTTCGACTGGCCCGAATCTTGCACATGAAGAAAGTTTGGGTTTATTAGGGAGAATTTACATGAAAGTTAATCTGACACATGATAGTGATAGACATATTATTATTGTGCTGCATGATAATCAGACTTAATTTGCATAAAGGCTGTAATTAGTATTACTTTTAGCTAGCCAACGTTTCGGCTGTTTTTCTCGCTCTTCACGTTCCTTGGTAACTGTGATTATTGTGAAAGATGTCAAGTTTCCCTCAGAACCCTCACGTTCATGCTACACATGCACACATGTGCACAGGCGCATGTTTCCGCTCAGGGAAAGTGGTCGGTGCCTGGGATCAGGTGCCCATCCCTCCTTAGTTATCTGCCTACCTCTCCTCTCCCATGACCGAAGCTCCTTCGGTGATCTCCTAGACTCCCTCAAACTTGAGCTATAGAGTTTGCATTCTGTCTCTCCTTCAACTTGCCCGGATGCCCTGCTGAGCAAATCCTCACAGCAGAGGTCACTGAGAGTTGAGGGAATGAGCGATCTCTCAATCTCTCTAGGGGGAAAGGGCCGCAGGATGTGGGCATTTAGTGAAGAGGTGCCAGATGTTGTCTTAGGATGAATCGAGACAGCAACACTACACCGTGTAATTGCAAGGTCCAGTAATAGGCAGGAGCCTGGGTGGTGTGGGCTGGGACCCGAATGGTCGGTCGGCAGTTTGAAACCACCGGCAGCTCAGAGGGAGAAAGACCCAGCTTTCTACTCCGTGAACAATGCCGGTCTCGGAAACCCAGGGGCAGCAGGGTTTTTAGTAACAGACACAACAATCCCTCATGACCAAAGGGAGGAAGAGGACTGACTCAGCTCCCTCTGGCTTTGGGCCCGGGGAATTCAGTGCAAGAAAGCGGCCATGTGAGGACGTTTTCCTCTGCAGCCACCACAGAAAAGGAGGGAGCAGCCCAGATACGTTAACCTGAGGTCGCCCAAGGGGGGGAGAACAAACAGAGCCCTCTCTGACTCATCTTTTCAAACTCCATCACTCAAATCCCCAAAGCAGCATGACCTCTGGGCCCACCAAGAATTAGTGTAGTACACTTTAGAGTCCTAGCATGTTCCCAAGGAGCCCTGGTGGTGGAGTGGTTAAAGCACCCGGCTGCTACCTGAAAGGTTAGCAGTCATCCAGTGTGACAGTCAGCTCTTGGAAAGATTACAGCCTGGGAACTCTATGGGACAGCTTTGTTCTGTCCTACTGGGTCATTGGGAGTCAGTTTCCTACTTGATGACAAAGAGTTTGGGGGAGGTCCCCTTCTGCCTCTACTCTGCCAATGCCTCACCTGATGCACAACATTCTTTTCATGGGAGATAAAATCTTTAATCTCACAATTAAATACAAGAGACTCAAAATTGCCCGGGGAAACAAATGCATTAGTATGAAGGCAGCAAAAGGCCTTCCTATTTTGACGGAGTTGTAAAAAAGCAAGGAGAAAGCAGAAGGACCAATAGCTGAAGCTGGGACATATGCCCGCGGAGGAAGGACACACTAGCTGGATGGCAGTCGATGGGTGATGGCTGCTTTGAAATCCTAATGACCTCCCATGGGGCCCCAAGAAGTGGAACCCTAAAAGGAGGTGGGAAAACAAGTGTTGAAGAGGAGGTGGAGAAATCAGAACTTCCATCCATTGCTGATGGATTGTAAATTGGCGTAGCCACTGTGGAAACGAGTTTGAGGGTTGTTTTAAAAAGCTGAAGATAGCATTGTCCTAATGAAAACAAAAATGTTGCTGTCAAGTTGATTCTCACTCAGCGACTCTATAAAACCCCAAAAAACCCAAATTCACTGCATTCTGACACATAATGACTACAGGGCAGGGTAAACTGCCCCATAAAGTGTCCAAGTTGCAGGCTTTCTGGGGGCAGACTGCAGATCTTTCTCCCACAGAGTGACCGGTAGGTTCGAAGGGTTGACCTGTCAGCACCCAACACTTAGCCAGGGCTCCTTCCCTAGTATCACATGAAAGGACTTCAAGGAGTTAGTGAAAAAAATGGAATCTATAGAGAATGGGATTGAGGACCTGATGCGGAGGGCTTAAGAGGAGAGCAAATGCTTTGAGAGTGATGAGGGCAAAGAATGCATGGATGTGCTTTATACAATTGATGTATGTATATGTGTGGATTGTGATAAGAGTTGTATGAGCCCCTAATAAAATGTAAAAAACGAAAAGGAAAAAAAAATGATTAGGGCAAAGAATGTACAAATGTGCTTTATACAATTGATATATGTATATGTATGGACTGTGATAAGAGTTGTATGAGTCCCTAATAAAATGTTTTTAAAAAAGAGAGAATGGGATTTTCCTATAAACTTTTTGAAGCCTCCTCATATAATCCAGCAATTCTACTCATCGTACTCAAAATAATAAAAACTGGAACCCAAACCAGTGCAGGTAGACTAACATGCATAGACGCACCATTTACAACAGTCAAAAGGCAGAAACAACTCCACTTCCCTGTCCAGGAACAGATGAGTGGAAACACATGGTGTGTTCAGACCACGGGACTTGAAGAGAAATGGATGCTAAGTGCCACCTGAATGAGCCTTGGAAACATTATGCTGAGCGAAATCAGCCAGACACAAAGGGACAAATATTATATGTCTCACTGATGTTTAAAGTCTAGAATAGTCAAGGTTTATGACCAGGTTTTGGGGGTGAGTTGGTGGGCGCAGGCAGGAGGAGTTTCAGATAAGAGCCATGAAAAAATTTGGAAACAGTGATGATAGAAACCAAGTGTGATGAATATAATGAATGTCATTGACTTATATGTGTGTTTTACCGCACACACTCACAATTAATGTAGCTGGGCTTCCGTCAGAGAAACAGGGGAATGGTGGAGATTGTAGATGAAAGTGACATGGTTTTAAAAAGCAGCAATCTCTCCCTGTGCTCCCCAGTATCTTTGGGATCCATTTACAGGTGGTCTCTGAGTTAGGACTTCTTTGATTTAAGGTGAACTGCATTGACAACCACCTGATTTTTCTTTGATTTGTATATTTCTTTATGTATGAATGTATGTAAGTATTGAAATATAGCTGCATATTTATATGCAATGTTCCCAACACTCAAAGACAAGCAAAGATCAGACTTATAAGGATACTGATAATAAAATAAACAATGATTAAAACCCAAAGAGTGAGATTTAACTTCTGTCAGGATTGCATTAGAAATGAGTCATCGGAGTGGAATTCTACCGTAAGTTGGGGGTGACCTGTACTTCTTCCAGGTAAACTGTGGACTCCAAAGGTCAGGAGTTTGCAAGGTTTTGAGGCACCCCGGCCTTGGGTTCTTCCCACCACAGTGATCTGCTTCTGTAGTTTCTATTGGAGACAGCTGGGAGGGAGTGGATGTAATGCTTTAGGGGGTGTGGAGACAGCTGCTAAGTACTACCACCAAGATCAGCTTTGCGATGACTAACGTTGTCATCTCTATACCCCTCTTTGCTTTATGACCCTTCTCTGGATGCTTTATGGTCCTGTAATTACATGGGGGCTGACCCCATGCTTGCGGCTGGCTGTGCGAGCGGATGTGCCTGCTTTATGCAACAGTTCAATTCGTACCAGCATGATTAAATAGAAGTGACCGGGCTCAAGAAGCAAGCCTTGGAGGGTTACCGAGGTTAATGAGAGAGTCGTAGAGGAGCCGGTGGACTCAGCAAACATTGCTTCACACCGAGGTTATTTAGAAATGTGGAACCTATATGAGTCCCTGGAGGGAAACGGAGATATTACATGAGCAGATATTTTATTTGTTGCTTTCTCCCCAAACAGTAAGTAATAAACAGATGAAACCACAAGGTTAGAGAATTATATTACCTTTCGACTTTGGCCAAGTGAAACTTTAATTTTCTAACTCAAGACAGCAGGTACTTCCTCTTACTGTGAGGCTAGCGAACGGCTATTGTAAAATCTTCATATAAGGGGATTTGTTTGGGGCTTTCCAGGCTCCTGGAGGAAACTGCATAGGGGTTGGATGATTGAGGGGAGATTGCTGTGGATTAAGGGTAAGCTCTTCCCTAGAAGTAGGCCTGCCTGACTTACAGCGCCTCCTGGACATTAACTGAGCTCTCTGGGTTACGGAGGCAGATCATGGCTTATTTCACCTTTCTACCTCACCGTGCCCAGCACAGGCCTCGCGTTCAGAGCCCAAAGGCCCAGAAGCATAAGGCTGGGACTCCTCTTAGCATCTATGTCCTACAGAGTCTGGGGTCAGCACTTCCTCGCGACAGGGGAAAGGGCACTCATGATCACGGCATCTAGATTAATCAGGTCAAACTAGATTATGCCGCACTAACAAACCACCCCAAGATCCCGGTAGCTACTTTCTTGCTGATGCAAAATCGGGTGCCCGTTCCAGCGGCTATCCAGGAAACTGCCCTCCACACAGGGACTAATTCGTGTTGTCTGCTTTAGTCTTTCTGCTGTGTCATTTTAGTACCTGATCCCCAAACTCTTCCTACAAATAAAAAGACAGCAGCTGGGGCATCTCAAGGAGACTCTTGCCGGCAACCTGGAAATGCCATGTTCTTTCATTTCCCCTAGGACAGTCACACGGTGCTGGACGAGTCCGGTGATATTGCTCAGCCCAGGACAGCTAAGTTGATTGTCTGCGTGCGCAGGTAGGACAAGGTAACCGCATATTGGCAATCATTGGTGCTGTTTACCATTGTGCCTGCTCTTGCCAATCATTCTGAAAAACCTTTAGTGGGCTAGCTAAATTGCTGTCCCTGATTCTAACACCGTGGCTGAACCGTGGGCTCAGACATCAGAATGCTCCTGAAGATGGCAAGGACTGGCCGGTGCTTAGTTCTGCTGTGCATGGGTCCCTGTTAATCCGAGCTGACTCACTCTCACCGGACGACGACAGCATTTTTCATATGAAACACTGAGCTGCAGAGGAATGAAATAAGTTGACCATGAGCCGCTGAATCAATCATTAGGACAGATCTGTGGACCCTCATCCACATGGTTTTTTGTTTGTGTGATTTTTACCTCAGGTGCAAAAGGTTGAGTAAATCACAGAAGTCATCATCATCAATCCGATCCAAGTCCGGGTTGGGGATTTGATGTACTTATTTATTCCCTTTTTTTTCTGCTGCACAAACTCTACTCCCTTCTCCCACCCCTTTAAACAGTGCTTCAAATCTTGTTACTCTGGCTTTTTGGTTTTGTTTTGTTTTTCTGTGTTCTTCTAAAGTGTCTTTTCATTTGTATGGCCTGTATTCTTTTCCCGGTGGTCTGGTGGGCTACATCTTGAACTGCGAGTCTCAAGGTCAGCAGTTTGAACCCACCAGTCGCTCTGTGGGAGAAAGATGAAATTATTGCTCCTACGGAAATTTTTAAAATCTCCCAAACGTAAAGGAGCAGCTCCACTCTGTCCCATAGGCTCATCATGTGTTCTCATCAACTTCATGGCAATGAGTTTGGTTTTGGTGTTGTGAATGTTCTTCCCAGCCTAACATTTCATCTCTCCAACTACATCAGTGGTCCCTGTAAGGCCTTATAAACATACTGCAGGGGAGTGGGAAACAATTATTATGCAAATGAAGTCACTTTACAACTATTATGTAAATAAAAATAAAATCACTTTACATAGTACTAGTGGTTACAAACTCAGGTGCTAACCACGACGTTGGCTATTTGAGGTCACCCAGAGGTGACTTGGAAGAAAGACCTGGGGATATTCCCAAAGAGAACACAGCGATTGAAACCCCCCTGGAGCCCAATGCTATTCTGATACAGGTGAGGCTGTCCTGAACCAAAGTTGACTCCACAGCAACTGTCTCAAAAATTACCTTCCCCAGTTCAGGCAAAGAATCTCCTTCTCCCGCAGCAGTCTGATGTGTGTGCACGTACAGGCATTTTCATGGAATATTGTGCACAGTTGCCTCAATACTGTGTTTGCCTCTGCTAGGCACCATTTACCCCTGTTTGAGCATTAACAAATGTCTCAGGGCCTCAGTTTTACCATCTGTGTAATAAAGCCCAGGAGAGAATTCCTTAAGGCATTAGGGATGTCTTGATGTTAATTACCTTAAAAGGCGACCTGAAAAGTGACCCACCATTTCCTGGGAGGCCAGAGCTTTGTAGATCCTAACGTTTATCATCCTTATTTTCCGTGTGACAGGTTTACAGCCTATGGGACTCGCTTGGTACCTGTCACTCACCTTCTAGAGCTTGATCTGTCACTGCTTCGCAGGATCAAAAGAGTGTATAAGACCAGGCTCAGGGGGATGTGCTGACAGTCCGTTGTTTTCTTCAGGACGCTGCTGGGCTGCCTGCTGCAGTACCAGGGGCCATTTCAGGGAGGCTGAGGTTCGGGCTGCTTGCGGTCACCCACGTGCACCTTTTAATCAGCACTCGGTGTACTAAGCTGATCAATGCTGCACCCCTTAATCAGTATTAATCAGTAATGGAAATACTTTCCTTGGGGAAGGGGACCATATCTGATTTATCTGTCTTTCCCAGTCCCTGGCTTCCCGGTTCAAACTTTCTAAAATTGTACTCTTCATTACTCTCATTTTTGACTCATTTTTCTTCTGGTCCTTGACAGCTCAAGTTTAAAAAAAAATGTATTGCCCTATGCCCCTCCTGCCTCTGACCTAGCATCAGCAACTAGATGTACTTCATGAGAGCAAAACCTAACCCGCTGCCATTGAGTTGATTCTGACCCATAGCAACCCCATGTGCTACAGAGTAGAACTGCACTCCTGAAGGTTTGGAAGGGGTGTGAGTTAAGGAGATTGATACCAGGCTTTTCTTCCGTGGAACTGCGGAAGGGACAGGAACTATTACCCTGTTGGTTAGCGTGGAGTGAAAACGACTGTGCTAGCCACCAGGGGACTCAGTTTTATTCACTGTTCACTTCTCAGGGCTTGGGACAGTGTTAGGAATGTAGAGGATCGCTCTATGAATGAAGGGTCCGGAGAGAATCTTGACAAATCCAACTTATAGGTATCCGCCCATGCGTGCATGCCTGTCTCTGAGTTGTAAGCACAGAGAGAAGGCATGTTGAATTCTTGTACCAACATTTTGCCTTTAAGCAATAGTGCAGTTAGCAGAAAGGCTAAGGTACAAGAGATGAAACCTCATGAATGTCATGGCTCTCCCGAGTGGTTTTAATTGTATTCTCTGCACTATGCCTCCTGAAAACCCCCTGTGCTGCAGTGGTAGGCAGGCCATTTTTCTTTATTCTCCTTCTTAAATTGAGACTCTTTGCTCTAGCAGTTAACAGCCATGCTATTTCACCTCCAACGTGTCTGCCTCCCAGGAGCTTGGTGAAGCGATCCTTGTGTTTAGCTTATCGATGTCCATTTGGTGCATTTGTCTTCTAGACTGGCCCTGTTTTCAGCCTGCCCCAGCTATTCTTTAACCTTGTATGTCATTTTAATCTGAGATGCTCTGCAGATGAGAGTTATACCACTCATGCCATATAAATTAATATTATGATGCTAAGACCATTTCATTTGTCTAGAGATTTGCCATGATTTACTTTTTATGGGTAAAGTTTTATTCAACTCTTAACAGCGAAACATAAAACTGTTACAATTGTAATGAAACCTATAAAAGCACAGGGAAAAGGTACCCATGGGGGATGGGGGTACCTCTGGGAACAAAGGGAGACAAGCCTTGGTCAGTCATTTTCAAAGGTTTTCCTGACCTAGGTAATATAGTACTAGGCCAGAGCTTTGGACTAGTATTGTTTATAACCTAGTTCCCCACCTTGCAGGAAAAAACAAAATTGCTCAGTGCACCTGGCAGTTAAAACTTGTGTCTGTAGTCCAGGATAAAGCAAAGGTATCTGCGTTTGCAGCCCTTTCGGGGGATGCCAACACCCTTCAGAGGGTGGCATTGCCCACTTTGGGAAACATTGGTGTAGAGCTTTGGTACCAAGCCTCCACAAAAGATCAGAATTTGAGACCCTGAGTGTCGACAGCAGGCCCCCAATGGTCCTCAAAGTAAGATGAACTTACAGCAGGCCCCCAATGGTCCCCAAAGGAAGATGGACTTACAGCAGGCCCCCAATGGTCCTCAAAGGAAGATGGACTTATTTCTCACCTCTTTGGCACAAATAAGGAAGACTGGGTATATCAATGATGATTTCATTAGGAAATAGCACAAGACAACTCGGGTCTCTTGAAAAGATTTTTTATGAAAGGGACTACTTCAAAGGTACTGGTGTCATAGTGAAGTGATTTTCTCTTTAGTCTCCTTACCATAATGTCAGCAGTTCAAAACCACCCACCACTCTTCTGGAAACAATGAGGCTCTTTGGTCCTTTAAGGATTTACAGCCTTGGAAACCCAATACAGCATTTCTGTGAGTGGGAATCAGCTCCGCAGTAGTTGTTTCCAAGGGTAATTTCCAAGGTGTGGACATTGGAATATCATTAATGACAGAGCAATACTCTCAAGCTACTAAGAACTCCACTACTGATCCCAAGGCTAAAAGGGTGGGAGACCAAGTGGTTTCTGGGATTCTGGAATAAAGTTTCCAGGGAATCTGACTGTAGTTAAGATCTCACAAAGCACAGCCAACCTACAGAAACCTTTCAGGGATAGAACTGGGGGGAATCCCTGGCCCTCTAGTCTTCTGCCAGTAATCCTTATTGGCTTAGTGTATTTAGAAGCCAGAGGGTTGTATTCGATGTCGGTCAGATTTGGGCACAAAGCCATGGGAGCATAGTGAACAGCAGAACTGAAAGGGCTCATTAGGGGATGGGGAGGCTTTCTTGATGGGAGGAGACAGCTGGTAGAAAAAGGTCAATGTCAGGATCTTGGCCATTTTAGCAGTGAGATGACACCTCTTCTGAGTGCTTTAACATTGTGTTGATGCACAGATCCACTTGACAACCCTTCATAAGAAAAAATGAATCAATTATACAAATGTTACTTCTTGCTTGGTTTTCTGCATGTTATAAGCAGGGCAGATGGGAATGAGAAAGAGTAAGAAGATCCCTGGGAAAGTTGACTCCAAACCTACGGATCAGGCTCTTTTGCTGTTGAGGTAGTCACCAGTGTCACCACACATTTCACCAGTACAGATTTTGCCCCTTTCTGTCCCTATTCTAACTAATGGAACCCACATGTGTGAAGAGGAGATCTGCCCCACGGGGCTTCCGAGGCAGAAGACCTTTCAGAAGCCGGTCACCAGGGAGCTACTGCATGGGTTCACACCTCCAGCCTTGATGGCGGGTGATTGAGCATGTAACCTTCAGTGCCACACCAGGGACCTGGCTTTAGAACGACAAAGCATTGTTCTTGCAAGTTAGAGATAAGGTGAGAAACGATTTAGGATCATGAAAATTGTCTTCTTCGATGTTGTTCTTGGCATAAAGAATCATTCATTGGTGCCAGTCTTCATCAAACTCTCCTTAGAGACTCTCTACCCAGGCTCTTGGGAAGGACTTGCTATGGTTAGGTGCCATTTAGTTGGTTCCAGCGCACGGTGACCCTGTGGTTCCGCACCATCCGCACCACTGTTCTCCTCGAGTCCATTGTTGCAGACACTGTGTCAACCCATCTCGTTGAAGGCCTTCCTCTTTCCCACTCCTCCTCTGCTGTACCACGCAGGATGTCTTTCTACAGGGACGGGGCTCTCCTGACAACATGGCCTAAGTATGTGAGATGAGGCCTCACCATCCTGGACGCTCAGGAGCATTTTGACTGTACTTCTTTCAGGACAGATGTGTTTGTGCTTTTGGCAGCCTGTGGTACTTTCAATGATCCTCACCAGGAACATAATTCACACTCATAGATTCTTCTTCCGTTTTCCTTGTTCAATGTCCAACTTTCAAATGCATATGAGGTCATTGAAAATACCATGACTTGGATCAGGCACAGTGTAGTCCTCAACATAACCTCTTTGCATTTCATCACTCAAAAAAAAATCTGTGCCGCAGATTTACCCAAGGCAAGGTATAGCTTTCCCTCTTGACCGCTGCTTCCGGGAGCATTGATTGGGGGAGCAAATAGGAGAAACACCCTTGACAACGTCAACCGTTTCTCCAGTTATCATGATGGTACCTACTGGTCCAGTTGTCAGGATTTGGGGTTTCTTTACAATGGGTTGTAATCCATACCCAAGGCTTTGATCCTTGATCTTCCTCAGCAAGTGCTTCAAGTCTTGCTCACTTTCAGCAAGCCAGATTGTGTCATCTGCATCTCACAAGCTGTTAATAATCCTTCCTCAGATCCCAACGCTGCATTCTTCCACAGGTAGAAATAAGCAGGAGGGGTCAGAGTCGGTATTGCCCAAATCTCTGGCCGTGATGAAGAAAGTTCTCTAGAGACAAAACCAGAGTGAGAAAAGGAGAACCCTTATTAACAAAGGAGCAGTTTCACTCTGTCCTATAGAGTCTCTGTGAGTCAGCAGGGACTCGGGGCACTGAGTGGGTAGTTGCCTTTGTTATTCTGAACCATCCTCCCTTATTTCCTCTTTCTTTTCAGAATGCCACCTGGCACATGCATCCATGCATTTCCTTTATTCATTGAGTTTAGGAATCTGCTGAAGAGGGTTGAGTTTATCATACCCTTCAACTTGCTCCTCATTGTCTAACCATTAATGTGTTCATTCGTTTCCTTGGACTCCATTTTCTCCTCTGTTCCTGCAGGCAACTATTCTAATGTTTGAGGTGCATTTTTTTAGATCGGATGCGTCATTTTAACATGTCAATTGCTATTTGGATACATGTATTTTCAATTTACATACATTTTATGACATACAGTATGTTTCACCCTTATGTTTTCCAACACATCCATGTTACTATATGTGCATATAGACCATAGGTTCTAACTCATTCCATGGAGTTTCATTTTCATATTTGGTGGCGTGTTGTCTATCTAATCTCCCGTGATGGGCACCTGAGTGATTTCTAATTGCTTATGTCCTCCAATTGTGCTTCAGTGAACCACCTTCACTGATATTCTGTTGCCTAGTCTACCATTTGGCATTGGACAACATTTTAATTCTTGTACTTTAATTAATGTAACACTTCTTTGTTGCTTTAATTTGAAGTCCTACGATTACTAGTGATTTCACACATTTCTTGTAAACTTAATATCCATTTGAGTTTCATTCCTGTCAGTTGTATGTACCTCTCCTTAATAACTGAACCAGTACACAAATCGTGACAATAGAGAAAATATTGAAGCTGTCAAGGGTTTCATTTTACTTCGATACACAACCAAAGGATATGAGAACAGTAGTCAAAAAAATAAAACCATGTATTGAATGGGGCACGTCTGCTGAAAAATAGACTTCTTTAAGGTATCTAAAACTAAGATGTCACCTTGAGGATTAAGGTGCACCTAACTCACGTTATCGTATTTTCAACTTTCCTCATATGCGTGTGAAAGCTGGTCAATGAATAAGACAGAAGAATTGAAGACTTTGCATGATGGTGCCAGGGAAGAGTATCAATATACTACAGAATAGCAGAAGAATGAACAAATATATCTTGAAGGAAAATCAGCTTGGAGGGGAAGATGGTGAAATCTAGTCTCCTTTTACTTAGACATGTGTGGGGGAGGGGCAAATCCATGGAGACAGTCATGATGCTTGGTAGAGGGTCAGTCTTAGAGAGGATGAGCCTCACTGAGAGGGACTGAGACGGTGGCTGAAATAATGGTTCAAACACGGCAACAATTGTGAAATGAGCGCATGTCTGGGTAGTGTTTCTTCAGTTGTGCAGAAGGTGTTTATGAGTCAAAACTCTTTCAGTGGCACCTAACAACAACGCTATCCTTTGTTCCTTTGTCCATTGGCATGTATATCTTTTTTTCTCCCCTTAATTTTGATTTCGAGGAGTTCCGTATAAAATTCACATGTCATTCTTCATTGTGTAGCGCAGTTGTAAATACCTTCTCTTAATTGTTGCCTATTAACTTTGTGATATCCTTTATTGAATAGCAAAGTATTTAATTTTCATAGCGCTCACTTGGTTTTCTTGCTTTAGTCTTTAGTCTTATGATGGGTGCTTTCCAAGTTTTGTAAAAGAACTCTTTTTCATATTCAAGCCATTTTCTAATTTCCTTTGATTAAGTTTTATAATCTTAATTTATACATTTACAGTCTATACTCCGGTGCTCTATGAAGTATTAAATAGTCATTCAGATTTCTTTTTCTCCATGTATTAAGCTAGTATCTCCAGCCACATTCACTATATAGTCTATTCTTTAGCTATATGGTGCTTCCATATCATGAAGGAAGTTCTTATACATACTTGCTTCTTTCTCCAAAATTTTACTGTCCCACGGTCTATAATTTTTTCATGTACTAATACCCCATGGTTTTCATTACAATGACTTTTTCGTGTCCAAGAGAACAAATCCCCAATTTCTGCCTTTAGCCTTCTTATTTAAGACTGACAAATATGTGTGGAAATTTACTTTTACATATAAAATTTCAAATCCGTTTATTGAATTTCTCAAAATTCCAACTGGTAGTTTGAATTTATTGCATTGAAGTTATTAATGAATTGGGGAAGAACTGTCATCTTGATAGTAATAAAATCCTGTTTGGTTCTTTCTAAGTTGCTCAGATATAGTCTCCAACTTGCTGACTAACTTTTTGTATTTTTTCTGCACATATTAAAAGTTTTATCTCTTTCTTGTTAGACCCTATGTCCTTTATGATTTTATTATATTTTTTCCTTAAAGCCTTGATTGGCACCTCATCAATACTGTGCTAAACAATCATTGTGTTAATGACCCGACTTATTTTTCTACTCCAAATTTTATATGGAAAGCACCTAAAATTGTACTTCAATCATGATATTGCCTTCGGTTTTTTTGCAATATTACCTTTGCTACGTTAAGGAAGTTGCCTGTATTTCTTGTTCATTTTTAGTACATATGTTTATTTATTTTGTTGCTGTCATTAAGAATATACATAGCAGAACACAAACTAGAGGAACAGCATTTACAGGTACCATTCAGGGACAAGGGTGACATCTTCCACTGGTGTAACCATTCTCACCCTTCTTGGCTGCGTGTGTCTCCCTCATTAGCATAAACTTACTGCCCCTAAGATTTCTATGGAATTTTTAGCGATTTCTTTTAAAATGTCATAAGATACTGGTCGATGAACATTATCAAGTGCTATATTAATTTAGATAATACTTTTCCTGAGATATATTACTGTTCTGAATTAATTTATAGATTTCTTTGATTTTGGAAATTACTGTCTTAAAACAGATTAAACTCTCCTTAATCAATATTATTTAAATCATAAAATTAAAGATAAGTAAAAAGTTATACCATTCTCAAAACATGAGAATAGTATAGCTATCTCTTAAGAACTTAATCACCCAATTCCAATATAACCCATTTTGCTTCATTTTTGCCCCTGTGACACATACCCATCTTGAATTATTTAAAGCAAGTTCCACACATTTTCTCACTACACCAAAAATTCCTTCAGTTGGTATCTTTCAAATAGAAGAGCTCTTAAAGCACATAGTCACTTTAACATTATGATGGATTTGTATTTAATTCACTGTTGGAGTTACCGAGTTAAAAAATTATTTACTCAACACATCGCATTGGGTAAATCTGTTGTACAAGCCTCTAGAGTGTTGAAATGCAAGGCTGATACAATGAAGCCTATCGTGCACCTGATTCAAGTCATGGTATTTCCAAATGCGTATAAAAGTTGAACATTGAGTAAGGAAGGCCAAAGAGAAATTGATGCATTTGAATTACGGTGCTAGTGAAAAATAGTGAAAGTACCTTGGACTGCCAAAAGAACAAACAAACCTGTCTTGGAAGAAGCACAGCCAAATCCTTCTTAGAGGCAAGGATGGCAAGACTTCGTCCTTTGGAGCTGTCAGGAGAAGCCAGTCCCTGAAGAAGGACATCATGCTTGGTCAAGTGGACCAAGCCAAAACCTCACAAACCTCACTGGCTCCGAGTTGATTTCAGCGCACAGTGGCCCTGTAAGACAGAGGAGAAATGCCTGCTGAGAGGTTCTAACTATGTAGCTCTTCCTGGGAGCCTTGGCGGTGGTGAGGTTATGCGCTTCGGGCAGTTGGAACTCACCAGCCGCACGGCAGGAGGAAGACCAGGCTTTCTACTCCCATACACAGCTAGTCTCAGAACTCCGCAGGGGTCGCGATGAGCCAGCATTGACAGTGAGTTTGGATTTTTTGGTTAAACTCTTTACAGGAAGGTAAAGCCTCATCTTTCTCTCAAGAGGTGGCTGATGGATTCAAACTGCTGACCATAAGTCACCAGGGTTCTGAGGTAACGTGGAGGAGCAGTGAAAAAGAGGAAGGCTCTCACAAAGATGGATTAACACAATGGCTACAATGGCCCACACACAAGAACAATCGTGAGGGCTGTACAGGATCTGGCAGTACTTCATATTTTGAACACAGGGTCATTATGAGTCAGAACAGACTCAAGGACACCTAGCAATCATAACATAAATCCACTTAGAAGCTACTGTTTTAATTTGATAGGGTGTTTTGTTTGTTTGTTTTTCATCTTATTTTTGAAGTCACTCTAGTGGGACTAACATGTAGTACTGAGAGACCTTGTTTTCAGTCATCCATTGATAGACCCATATCCAGAACATTTTATTTGGAAGAAACCCATGGATGAACAGGAATCCTAGTATTAATAATTTTTTATTTCCCCTGTTGATTCCATGTCTGTTTATTTAGGGGACGATAATACTCTCTGATTTGTTTCCTTCCATTTAGAGAAATCTGTCATTCTTACTGAAGTTGTAGTTAATATTCTCATTCTTGACTGTTTTCTGCATTTTAAAATTGGCTTTCCTTCCAGTAGATGGCTGCAATGCAGTTAGGTTGAAAGTTAGCACCCTATCAATTAAGCTCCTTTAGGAGCCACTTAAGTTTATTCTAGTTTTTAATATTTTCCGCTTTCCTTTCTATTGAGGTTTTTATCTGTTTTTCTTGTTAATTTTTGGTTGTTATTCTTTTAATGTCTTTCTCATATGAAATCCAGGGTAGGTAAATCTATAGAGACAGTCATTGGATTACTGGTTGCTTGGGGATAAGAAGAGGCTAAGGGGAACTGGGGAGCTAGTAACAATGAGCACACAAATGAAGAAAATGTTCTAAAACTGATTATAGTGATGATTATACAACCTTCTTGATATAACTGAACTATTGAATTGTATCAAACATGAATTTTATGCCAATAAAACTGCTGGGGAAAAATAATAAATGAAATAAAATCTATCTTTATCCTAAAGTTTTTTTTATTTATAAGTTTGTAAATTCATATTTAACTGAAGTGAGCCTATATTTTTAAATCTCATATTTCTTTTATCTCATTTTGAAGACAAGATTTTCTTTTGCTTCATCAACTAGCCTAGTGATTTTGCTCTGTTCACTTCTTATATATTTACATAATTTAGGAAATCCTTATCTCTTGAGATTATGGCAGAATTCATCTCTAATGCAACCTGGAGGAGGTGATTTTTTAGTGCTTGTTATTTAATTTAAAGGAGTGGCTTTAAGTCAGATTTTAGTTTCTTTCGTGTTGATTGCCTCATCATGCTTTCTATTGCTTTTTGTGCCAGTTCTGAGATGTACTACTCTCTATTCTAGGTCTCAAAAGTTATCAATATGAAGATGGTGACAATAGTCTCTTGAATCTCTGTTATAGCTGGTCTTGTTTCCTGCTTTTGCCCTGTATTTTATATATTTGTTCATTTCCTTTATTTCTCTGATAACTTTTATTTGACGTCTTTTTCTATTGTTAATGTGTTTAAAAAATAGCTCTGGAATAATTCACAATAAACGTTACCAAGTTATTGACTCATTTTTACCTTGCCATCTCTTATAGCATTTTTGCTTTTTTCTTATTTGTCTATGACCTGAAAGAGTGTGTGTAGCATGGCATTTTGAATATCAAATACCCTGATACTTTGTGTTGTAGCTCAAAATGTTTTCATTATGTTCTCATAATTGAGTAATAATAAAAATTTAGCTTTGAAATTGCTTTTCTTTCAATGTTTTCAAGTTATACTCTTCATAATATTTTAGTTTCTATTTTGAAAATTTCATTATAATTTTTTTTTTTTGAGAATCCCAGAATTAGCTCAACTCTGGACTCTTGTTACTTCACAGGGGAACTATTTCTTATTCTGGCAGCTCTAAGTATTTCATTTTTAAAATATTCTTAAGTTTTATTATAATATCACCAAGTGGGCATTTTTACTTCTTTCTTATTTGACACCATATGAGCCTTTTCAATCTAAAGGATCTTTAATTTATTAATTCTGGGGAGTGGGGAACTCTCCATTACTTTAAAATATATATTTTCTACTTTGCATTTTCCTATCACATTTTTTTCAGGAATCTTATTATCTGAGGTTCACTACCTAGACTTGTATTTTAATATCTCTCAACTGAAATTTTTTTTCTCTAGTTCCACTTTCTGTGTCTTTATTTTTTTCTTACTGATTTTGGGGCAAAAACTTTCACATTATGTCTTCCAACTCACTCGCCTTCTTTCTTCAGTTCTAGTCTAGCTCATTATTTATGCTAGGTTTTGTGTTCTTCATTTTAATGTCTACTACATATTGTTTACATGATTGAAAAATAAAATTTCTTATTCTTACCTTTCTTAATTAACATTTTTCAGCATCTTTGTCATATTTATGTTCCTTTCATCTATCCAAATGCTTCTACTTATGGTGTGCATCTTTACTGTAATCTAATTATTTTGGCTTTGGCACCTATGGCCCTCTATTGTTTCTAGGTGCTGTCCAACCAGTTCCACCTCGCATGAGATTTGTATAACAGAAGGAAGCATGGCCTGATGCTGGGCCATCCTCACAGTTGTCATGGTGGAGCCACCATGTCAATCCTCGTTTTCTCTGTTACTGACCTACTTTCCCAAGCAGGACACTGCTCAAGGGACTGGTCTCTCCTGATTACATGGCCAAAGTACAGGGCATAACGTTTCATGAATTTGGGTTCTAAGGAACATTTTGGCTATACTTCCAAACAGATTTGTTTGTTCTTTAGGCAGTCCCAGGTCCTGTCAGTATTTTGCACCAACAGCATAATTCAAAAGCATCGTTCTTTATTTCGTCTTCCTTGTTCATTGTCCGGCTTTCAGTTGTGTATGAGGTGATTGAAAATACCATGGCTTGGGTCAGTGCCACCTGAGACCTCAAAGTGACATCCTTGCTCTTCAACTTGAAAGAGGTCTTATGCAGCACATTTACCCAATGAGATGTGTCAATTGATTCCTTGACTGCCGCTTCCATGAGCATTGATTGTGGATCCAAGCAATATGAAGTCCAATGTGCACAGTAACTTTTTATGTTACTGAAAAATGATATTTTCAATACAGCAGTTATTAGCCTTGAAAAATTCTATCAAATGATCTCCCACTTCATCTCTATCGCCAATGCCATAGTTTCCAATCCCTGTTCCTTCTTCTTTGCTTCAAACTTTTGCATTCTGATCACCAATACTTATCAGTGCACCTTGATTGCATGTCTGATCAATTTCAGATGGAAGAAGCTGGTAGAATTCTTCAATTTCTTCATCACCAGCTTCAGTGATTGGTGCATAAGTTTGAATACTAGTTGTTTTAACTGGATCTCCATTGTACTTCAAGACAGGTCTTGAAATGTTCTTTTGGATGATGAATGTGATGTCACTTCTCTGGAATTTGTCATTCCCACACTGTAAACCGTATGATTGTCTGATTTAAAATGATGAAGGCCAGTCCATTTCATCTCACTAATGCCTAGGATATCAATCCTTATATATTCTATATCATTGTTGACGACTTCTAACTTTCCGAGATTCGTACTTTGAATATTCTATGGCCCAGTTATTAATGGATATTGCAGCTGTCTCTTCTCATTCTCAGCAAATGAAGGACCCGAAAGCCTCACTCACTGACAGTCTGATGGCTGATTCTAGTTTGAGAAGGCAGCTCTAACACATCGTGTTTTAGTATCTTCCAACCCAAGAAACTTATCTCCTGACACTATCTCTGACAATATTTCTCTGCTGCCCATGAGGCTTTCGGTGGCTAATCCCTCAGAATTGGACGACCTACTCCTTCTTCACAGTCTGTGCTTAGTTTGCAAACTCCACTGAACCTTGTTCAACCTTGGATGACCTGCTAGAATTGGAAATAGTGGTGCCCGAGCTGCCACCATTGCAGTACACCAGCCACCACAGTGTGACAAACTGACAGACAACAGTGGGTGCTCCTCTATGGAGATCCCCTTTTCTGCCTGATAATTTTGTTGCAGGAAAACAAAATACCAGATTGGAGTCTTTATCCATTCTTGTGTGTTAAAAATGATGGGAGGGATTGAGTCCTGGGGCATATAGCCAAAGGCACCACAGAAACACTTCTTATCCCTCCTCTTTCTTGTGTCTCCTTGGGAAATTTCCTCGGGTCAGGAGCTACCAAGAAGGAGCAGCACTAGAAGGAGTTACTGTATGTCTAGATTGTCATGGCCCACAGGACCATCACACATTTTTTTGCAAATTTTCACTATTCAAAGGATATGGCAAAGTGGGCTTTGCCATCCACTTCCACTCCTATACCATGCACTTTAATGTGAAGCTCTGCCCATCTGGAGGGTGGGTGCTTTCCTTAAGGCACACAGTGCTAAGATACGATGTTCTAGAAGTGGCCTTCTAAGAGGGCCTGGTCAGCTGCCCCTGTTTTGGGCATCTCCTCACTGCCTTCACTCTCCTTTTCCAGCATCAAAAATCTAGGCTGCTAAAAGGACGTCTGCAGAGAAGAGCCTGGTGATAAGTCTCTTAATACAATGAAGGGAACCCCAAGACCAACTGTGAAAAGCTTTATTCCCCTCCACTGGCAGGGGTCCTCAAACTGTGGCCCACCGAGGACATTTATCTGGCCCACCAGGTGTTTTTGTCATTGCCGCCTGTCCTGCTTAGCAGCTGACTTGTCCAGTGTGCATAGGACTTTGTTAATAGTTGGTTTTTTTAACTATAGTCCAGCCCTCAAATGGTCTGAGGGACAGTGAACTGCCCCCCTATTTTAAAAGTTTGAGGACCCCTGGTTCATAGCCTTTTATCCCCAAATGCAATAACTTCCCATGCTTTTCAATAACTCCAAAGATGAGAAAAGAAAATCGACCTCCCCCGGCTTGCTTCTTCAAATTCTTCAGGGCTGTGTTCTGAAGAAGGAGGCAGGAGCTGGTGCTCGGCCAGCATGTGGAAAGCACCTGGAAACATGGCTGTATTATCTTCAAAGCATTACTTCATGGATCTTTTACTTGGAAAAATATTTTTTTTATTTTGTGATTTGAGAGATATTTAAAGCAAATGAAGGAGAACTGGGTTGTTCCCACAGAGCCCTGGTCGTATAGTGGTTAGGTGCTGACTTATTGACTGCAAGGTCAGCAGTTCGAAACCACCAGCTGCTCTGGGAGAGAAAGATGACACGTTCTATTCTAGAGTTAGAGTCTCAGAAACCCACGGGGCAGTTCTACCCTGTCCTACAGGGTCATTGTGAGTTGCCATTGACTTGATAGCAATGAGTTGGGTTTCTTTGGTGGGGAGGGGGAGTTGTTCCCAAATGAGTGTTGGCTGGTTGTCAGGGTGTTAGAGGCGAAGCTGGGTAAACTAATACTGACTAGTCAAACAAAACCCAAACCCTCCACTCACTGCCACTGAGTCTATCTGAACTGATAGCAGCCTCATAGGACAGGGCAGAACCAGCCCTGCGGGCTTCTGGGACTGCCGTCTCTACAGAGTGGGAAGCCTTGTCTTTCCGCCATGGGGCGGCTGCCATTGGTAGCCCAGGGTGTAACCACGAGGCCACTAGGGCTCTTGTACAGTGATGATAAAACCCAGAAGATTCTCTCCCGGCCCTGCAACCCAATCAGTTACTCTCCTTTCTGTGCTGTTGTCTTGTGCCATTAGGCTTGGTCAGAGCCCTGGCAACCCCATGCGTACAGAAGAGGACAGCTCCATAGGGCTCTTTATGGAAGCTGATCACCAGGCTGGAGGAGCGGCTGGGTGGGTTCAAAGCCAAGTACACGCCATTGGGGAGACCAAGGCACCCTAACATTGAATTACCTAGGCTGGCCAGGAGGAATAATACTATGGATTCTCATGTCCTAACACAGTTGTTAGGTCCTCAGAGTTGATCATAGCTGTGGAAGGCACTCTGCACACTTTCACACAGAAAGAGGGAATGCAGCAATAGTTAGCACGGACCAAAGAACATTTGAAATGACATTAACTCTCGTGAGACAGCATGTTCTTTGGCTGGGAAGGCAGTAATCCCTCCCCTTGGCGACCTTGATGACATTCAGAGAGATCTTCAAAGCCGATCAGGTACCCGCAAAGCACAGAGTGGTGAGAACACTCCAAGTTCCCTGACCTCCCTATTCTGGGGAAGGATGGCGTCAAGGACACAAGATTTCAATTGCATTGAACATGGCCTGGACAGGCTCCAAGTGGGTAATTACTTTATGCTTACTTACAATTTCCCCTTCAGCTTCCCAGGGATAGCGCATTCCTCATTTCCTGGACCAACGTGGTTGTTGAGTGTTGCTAGGCATATGCTGAACAGCTGCCCCCGGCACCCACCTCAGCAGACGCCTCATTTTTGTAATGAAGTCAGGGCTCAAATTGGGCAAGATGGGAGCACATTTCTTTGATTAGTGTGCAGGACAAATGTGGTCTTGCGTTGAAGGAAGGGAGGGCGATTAGCATGTTTCCCCCTCCCTCCCATCAGCGGCAGGGTTAGAATGAGTAGCTTCTTTGAGAGCCAGCTTTGGGAGGTGTTCTGATATGAACTAATTACAAAAAATACATGAATCTGATCATGATCAATAACCACCGCAGTTACCCTTCAATTATGAAAAATACGTGGTCTTGAAAAGTGGGTTGGAAAACACAATTTCAGCAAATGAATTGTGCCCTCCGCATGCTTATGTTCTAAAATGACGGCATGCTGGGGGAGAAAACGAGTCACCCAGTGAAACAGGCTCAAGGCACGGGACGGAGTTTGTGGTGTGACGAGTGATTTCACATTTTTCCAGACTTGAAGTTTAGTTGGGGTGGTTTTGCCTGTTTGCCTCTCTCCAATACCTCTTTCCCTCTGTCTGGCCAACCGTGACTATAGTCCAGGCCATAACTTTCCTGCACTTCAGATTCTTGCATCCATACAATAGAGCTAATTTCACTGTCTGTCCCATAGCACTCTTCTGAGAAATGAAGGCGATATTATTCCTGGGAAATGGGGAGTATTCTATCCATGTTACCTATTATTATTGTTATTGCCACTGTCTTCATTGCGGTTACTCATCTTTCAGGTCTCAGCTTGCATACAACTAACTTCCTTCCAATCGCTCCGTCTGCTCTTGTGCTGAGACGAGTTAAGTGACTTGGCTTCTGCTTCCATGGAGCTCGTGGCTGTTGCTGCCAGGGACCATGAAGTCCACTTTCAACTCTTAGCTGTCACACAGGACAGAGTCCAGTCACCCCTCAGGAATTCCTAGGCTGTCATCTTTATGGAGGGGCTCTGGTAGCATAGGAGGACCACATTGGACTGCTAACCCCTCTGTAAGCGCATTGAAACCCCCATCGACTCGTCAAGAGAAAGACGCTTTCTACTCCTGTAAGGAGTTGCCGTCTTGGAGGCCACAGGGGCATTTCTGCCCTGTCCTGTAGGCTTGCTTAGAGTCCGGGGGGCTTGAAGGCAAAGAGCTTGGTCATCTGAATGGGCTTTCCCCTGGGAATGACCAAATGTTTCCAGACCACTAGCCTGTGGGATAGCAGCTGAGCAGTTAACCATCGTGCCCCTAAGCTCCTTATAAAGAGAACTAACCTTTGTTCGAGCACGCATAGGTACTGTTTGCTGGGCCGCTTTCAGTCCATTTTGCAGGTGGTTGCCATGAGTTGTGGGCCAAGATCAAATGCCCCAAACCATGGCCATGGCCATTCAAGCTGATTCTGACCCATGGGGACCCCATAGGAGGGAGGGGAACCGCTCTGTCAGGATTCCAAGAAGGTAAATCTTTACAGGAGAGCCTGAACCACTGAGAACATTGTGCTTAGCAGCTCGGGGCTTAACCTACTGAATGACTAGAGCTCCTCCTTAACCCAAAGGCAGCTAACAACAGGGACAGCCAGTATTCACCCCCGCTGTTGTTTTGTTTCCATGTATGAATTCATATGCTCCCCTTTAAAAAACAAAGCAGACTTAGTTACGGAGAACTCATACAGTTTGTAGAGAAAGGGATTTGAATGTAGATCATTGCATTTTTAAAGTTCATATTCTTAACCATAACATTGATCATACTTTACGGTGACTGTTTATATAATTCTACTTCCTCTGATAGGTAGTATGTTCTGTGTGGTCACAAGCCGCTCATCTTTTCCAAAACCACCACCAGTTCATGTACAGTCTCTTTCTTCCTATTAAAAATCAGTGCCTCCAGTCTTCTTATCTCTTGAATCCTTAGTTTCACCTTGAGCAGCAATGGCTTTCTCTGTTTGTTTGTTTTTTTTATTTCTAATCTAATCTCTAGACCAAGGTCGCTTACATCAATATTGCCCTTCCTGACACCCTAAATTTGTTCTCACCCTTCTGGCTCGCTCCCATGCTCTGTGTATCAGTGAGGGGTTTTGGTGGCAGGAAATTGTCTGTGACAATTTTGAGCAGAAAGGGCATATATTGGATTGGCAAAAGAATCTCAGCAAGCTGGTAGAAATATCACGCCCAAGTTTAGAAAGTGAGATGGAGCTGAAGGTCCTATTGTCCACCAAACCTCCGCTCCTGGCTCCTTGTGTTCACGATTCAAAGTCCTGGGATTTGTTGGCTTAGCTGAGAGCCTAATACCCATTTCCTAGAATGGCAAGGTACAAGAATGGAATCTATTGCCCTTCTCGTAGCGAATGGGAGATGGCGACGGGAGGGAGGCAGTGGGAGTCACTCCTGTCCCAAACCCAGCACACGCAGGTGGAAGAATGTTTCCTCCAAAGGACATGGAGGCTGTGTGACAAAAGGGGACAGATTACAGTCGTTCGCGGCACATTTCAATTCTTAACTCAACGCCATTCTTGCCAGATGCTGTAATTCCTCAGTTCAAATTTGCCAAGATAAGAAAGTCTTTCAGATTATCTCCTGGTCCACTAATATACCAAGTTACAACAGCCTATGAAAATTGCTAGTGCTGAGATACATATTCTTTTACACCAAATCCATGTTGTACATGTTGGCTAACTACACAACCCCTCACGCGTTGCTCTGTCGTGTGCATTATGTGTCCCACTGCCATCAAATCCACTCTACCTCAAAAAGACCGTAGGAGGGGCTTCTGTGGCTGTGAATGTTAGCCCAAGGCAGCACTGGTGAGCTTGAGCCGTTGGTCTTGAGATTAGCATTATCTGTGTGTTATTTGTGCAAGTTTGCTACATACTTTAACAATACTGTGAGGGTTTGACTTGCTCTCTTTGTGCCATTTCCTGTTTTTGTAATACTCTTGTGTCTTAGTCCTTTCCTGCACTGGAAGCTTGTCTTGTGCCTGAGTCTTGACATTGAACTTGAACTGGAGTGCTGCCAGCTGTTTCACACTCCTGTGGTGCCACCTGATGTCTGGCTAAGCATACCTTTAAATGCTCTAGGAAGAAAGTGGTTACAACTGTGGACAGCTTGAGAAGAAGTTAACCAAGCAGCTCTAGGTGCTGTGAAATGGCAGAGCTAATTGAACCAGTTAGAATGAGTTCAAAAACCAAAACCTGCAATTAGAGAGGTTTGGATAAACAAGCTCCGGTGCATGCCTAGTTTGGAATATCGCACCTCAATAATGAAAAAAAACGACAACCACAAGACATGGACAAAGCTCGAGAACATTATGCTTAGCAAATTTAGTCAATCTTACAAAGCTAAATATTTAATGACACCATTATAAGGAAAAGCAAAGAAAAAGAAATGTGGTTTATACACCAAAAGACCAGATTTTGAGGAGGCCAGGGATGGGGTTGACAATGGGGAGAGGGAGGGAAGGTTCAACAGTATATTGTTATTAATTTCATTTCTTGAGATGGGCTGTTTAAATATATACTGTGTGGTTCTTTAACCACCCCCCAAAATCCCCCCAGATCCCTTATCCCTCAAACTTTAATAATGGTCTGAGTGGCTAAAAAAAAAAAAAAAGAAGAAGGAAAAGTACAACTGAAATGGACTTGGCGCCTGTAATGGATGACAAGCAAGGTCTGCTCCAAAAAAAGAAAAAGAGAGAGAACTGATTCAGTCTGGGTTGGTCCTCCCCTGAAAATTTGTTTTTCCACCTTACATATACTGCATCTGAACCAAGATGTCAACGGGGTCCTCTGTAAACATAAGGACCACTTGGGGATCTTGTTGAACGGTAGAATCTGATTTTAGCACATCTAGGGTGGCAACACGAATTCCCAATGCAGGCCTCATACCAGAATGAACCAGCTTGAAGCTGTGGTTGAAAAAGGAATACTTATCTCCGCTTCTTCATTTTCTCCTGAGCTGCTGTTCTCCGTTCACGACTCAGACTCAGGTTCTCTCTCTCTGTAAGCCCATGCTATTTCTCTCGCATACTTTGACATCTGACTCAGCTACCCTGGGCTTGTTTCCCCTTCCTTTCCCTATCAGTCCACCACAGAATGGACCTAAACACGTCCTTCTGCTTCCCCTGTAAGTGTTCTCCATCTCTCTGTGGACTCAACCAGCCTCACCACCTTAGTTGGCATATGTGCCTCCAAATAGGCGGCCTGTTTTACTGAATACCATGAAGCTATCTGACCTGGACCCTGTCCCAAGAGGAGAAACCTGCAAACACTTACTATTTTAAACCTTTATTACTCACTTTTCATTATTTGGGGGCAGCTCTGGTGGCATAGTGGTTACACATTGAACTGCTAATCATAAAGTCAGCAGTTCAAAATCACCAGAAGGGCTTTCTACACCCACAAAGGGTTAAAGTTTAGGGCGCTCACAGGGGCAGCTAGGTACGGTTGCTAAGAGTTTGCATCTACTTGATGGCACTGCGTTTTGGTTTTATTTATCAGGCTCCTTTTGTGGTCCTTCTGCACTCTGCTGATGACTTGCTTCATACTTTTCTAAGAATGATTTGTCAGGTTTGGGGGTTGATTTTTTTTTTTTGGCTTTAATCCCATCGTTTCTTACAAAAGGAGCTCTCGGGGTGGGGTGGGTTGCATGTTGGGCTACTAATTGCAATGACCAATGACTGTGGTTCAAACTAACCAGCCACACCAAGAAAGATTAGGTTTTCCACTCCCACCAACAATTACTACCCACAGGTAGTCTTAACTTCTGTGCTGTAGGATCACAATGAGTAGGAATGAATGTGATGGCAGGGAGAGAGTTAAAGAGAGCGAGTGTGAGCTTTCTCACCATCTCCCTGCTCCTCCACTCTTCCCTCTACTTTGGGAGGGGAGTCACCTCCCTTTCCTAGGCTCATTGCTACCCACAGCCAGTGGGGCCAGTCCCTTTCTCTTCTTTCAAGTAGTTCTGACAGGGGTGCTGTTTTTCCTGGATATCTTCCATTTCCCCCTGCATCTCTCAGAGCAGCGGTTCTCAACCTGTGGGTCGCGACCCCTTTGGGGGGTCAAATAACCCTTTCACAGGGATATCCCAATTCATAACAGTAGCAAAATGACAGTTATGAAATAGTAAGGAAAACATTTTATGGTTGGGGGTGTCACCACAACATGAGAAACTGTATTAAAGGGTCATGGCTATAGGAAGGTTGAGAATCACTGTCTTAGAGATTCTCCCCATATACTTCTGATTCTTGTTCAAACCAATTTCATCTACTGCCTCCCAAAGTCTGGCTCTTTGTTTTCTCCTTGCCAAATTTCTCGAATACACCCACAGACTCAGCCTTCTCCAAATGCCCTGCAATCTGGCTTCTATTGTCATCGAAATGTGAAGTTCCTCTCTCCAAAGTTCACTCTTAATCACTGAATTGCCAAACACAATGGCTCAATCCCAGATTTTAAATTCATTGTCTTATCAGCAACACTGCTACTGTTCCAACAGTTAATCTTATCAGTCCTGTTGGAATTATTTTCTCTTCTCTAGGGCTGTCCTTTTTTATTCAATATTTGAAGTGTCATTTAGCCAGTCCTAGGTATTTCTCTATTTTTGTCAGCTGGATGCGAGCTCTGAGATTTGGAACTACAGATAAACAGATGTGCATTGCTATTTTAGAAACATTTGGCATCATGGTATACAGATGTAGGAGTAATTCTTTCTACATGAGGAAATAGCACCCCGTATCACGGTTTCATCAGTCACTCACTAATTCATACATTGTGAACAAGTGTTTTTAACATGCCTGCTAGGGCATTGTGTGTGTGTGTGCATGCGTGTGTGTGCGTGATACAAATTCTGTTCCATATTATGACTTAGCAATTTATAAGCACACTTGCTTTCAAGTGTCAGAGAGAACTTATAATCAAGTGGGAATACAGTACACACATGTAAACACAATTACAATACAGAATGATCAAAGCTTTGATGAGGAAGAGAGTTAACTAGAGTGGTGGCAAGAACAATGAGAGCCAGCAAAGCAAAGCGAGGAAGGAGAGAGAGTTCCTGGCGAAGAGAATGGGACAGTCAAACTCTGGAGAGCGTGACGCTACAGGGACGTGATTGGAGGAGAAGAAAATGGAGCCACAGCAGTGTAGACAGAGTGAGATCCAGCACAGGGAGGTGGCTGGGTTGTGTACACAGCAATAAAGTCACTTCATACCCCTTCCATTTTAAATCCTCTGCCACTACTTACCATGCAATCCTTTTTTGAGTGATAGGTGACAACAGCTTTATGGTTGGGACAATTGATTCATAGAGCAAAGCTCACTAAACCAATAGCACATTTGAAAAGATCATCTCTTCCTGATACAGCTTTTTCCCCCATTTATAATCTTAGCAACAAGAATAAATTGGGCAAGCAATAAGATCATAAAAAGGGAACCTCAGTGAGACTTGGAGATACACGTGAGTGAATTATATTCCAGGAGAGAGGAGGCTGTGGCTGTGCCCACCACTAGAACAGTGGGAGAAAGAGGCACCCATCACTGACAAGGCACAAAAGGAACCACGTTAACTTTTAATGACTCATAATGACCCTACGGGGCCTGATTACACCGTACTCTCAGGCACAGAGCTTGCCTGCACCCACTTGCCAACTCCACCTGGAGCTTCACAGAGTGCACAAGTCATTGATGGGGACGGGACAGGTGAGTTCAGCGAAAATCCCTGAAAACAGAGGGTCTTCTCCAAGGGAGAGGCAACGGTCCCTCCAGAGGAAGACTTGTGGAGAGCACATCCGACGAACAAATCTCTGAGGCAGATGCCCAGGGATTTACTGTCATCAGGGAAAAGAACTTACAGACGTCTCTCTAAGATGCCAAAGGCTTTTTACCAAATGTATGAAGATGCTCCTTGAAGGCTAAGATGGAGTAACAAAGACGGAGAGAATCCCTCTTAAACCCATAGATCTCAATCAATTTCTGTAGACTGGAAACAAGATAAAGAGAATCTCTTGGGGTACAGAAAGCTAGTGTTCGGACTAAAGAAAAAAATAGAACCCTCCCAAATAAAAAAACTGGTGGTTAGGTATACAATAGAAATCCGTTTTAGTGCAGAAAACTGAGAACTGAGCTAGAACACGTAAAAAGATCTTCGAAGGGTCATTAGTATTCAGATTCCGAATTCTGCTAAAGAAGTCCTGCTCCTGTTCTCAAAATTTTGACTCCAATATGAATCAAAATAAATAAATGTATAGAGAGATAGATAGATAACCAAATAAAACTGCAAAACGGCCCATGTGTAGCTCACTAAGATTTAAAGGAACTAACCCTCTATACGAGTGGCCCGACAGAATAAGAGACACATTCTTTTCTCAGAGTAAATGATGTTATTGAATTTTCATTCTGTATCTTTTTATTACATACTAAGCTTGGCATAGTAAAAATTAAGAGGAATGGGAAGAAGCAAGAACATGTGACACATAACAAGAAAAGAAACCAAACATGCCAGACCCACAGATGACCAAAATGCTCACAGTATCGAAGGGCTTTAAGTTGACAATCCTAATTATATCAAAGGACCTAACACAAAACATGCACAACATGCACAAACACACGGGGAATTTCAAGGAGAAATATAATTCAGAAAATACAATCAAGTGGATAGGTTACGACAAATTCATGTTTCAATTGCTTATTGGTTTGTGACAAAGTTCTAGAAAAATTAATGGTTTCAAAGAATAGCAAGTTATTTTTCTTACAATTTTTGCCAAATGAACTGGACTCAGTTGGGTAATTCTTCTGCTCCATGTGGCAGCTACAAAACTTAGAATGTTCAAAAAGGCCTCTTCACTCACATACTGGGTGCCCCAAATGACAGTGCTTTCACCAGTACAGTTTGCTAGAGGTTACATTTGCTAATCATCTTTCTCTTGCTCCTTGGTCTCTC
The DNA here is from genome assembly GCF_050624435.1 of Tenrec ecaudatus. Classification (NCBI taxonomy): domain Eukaryota; kingdom Metazoa; phylum Chordata; class Mammalia; order Afrosoricida; family Tenrecidae; genus Tenrec; species Tenrec ecaudatus. The sequence continues at coordinate 190,940,972 of NC_134530.1, read as the reverse complement.
TAAGTGGCTAACTTAGCTTCTTCATAGCATGGTAGCCTCGGGGGAGTTGAGATTTTATATATGGAACTCAACTTTTTTCTATTTTATTTACTTATTATTTTAAAATCATTTTATTTGGGGCTCATACAACTCTTGTCACAATCCATATATACATCCATTGTGTCAAGCACATTTGTACATTTGTTGCCCTCATCATTCTCAAAACATTTGATTTTTACTTGAGCCCTTGGTGTCAGATCCTCATTTTTTTCCTTCCCTCCCTGCTACCCTCTCCCTCATGAACCCTTGATAATTTATAAATGACTATTATTTTATCACATCATACACTGCCCAATGTCCCCTTTCACCCACTTTTCTGTTGTCCATCCCCCAGGGAGAGGTTATATATAGATCCTTGTAATTGGTTTCTCCTTTCTACCCCACCTTCCCTCTACCCTCCCGGTATCGCCACTCTCACCACTGGTCCTGAAGGGATCATCCGTTCTGGATTCCCTGTGTTTCCAGTTCCTATCTGTACCAGTGTACATCCTCTGGTCTAGCCAGGATTTATAAGGTAGAATTGGGATCATGATTGTGGTGGGGAGGAAGCATTTAAGAACTAGAGGAAGGTTGTAGGTTTCATTGTTGCTATAGTGCATGACCCTTCTGTAAGGGGATGTCCAGTTGTTACCGATAGGCTTTGGGTTCCCACTCCCCACTGCCCTCCTAATCAATGATTTTTTGTTCTTTGATGCCTGATACTTGATCCCTTCGACACCTCGTGATCACACAGGCTGATGTGCTTCTTCCATGTGGGCTTTGTTGCTTCTGAGCTAGGTGGCCACTTGTTTACCTTCAAGCCTTTAAGACCCCAGAAACTATCTTTTGATAGTCGGGTACCATCAGCTTTCTTCACCACATTTGCTTATGCACCCACTTTGTCTTCAGAGATTATATTGAGAAAGTGAGCATCATGGAATGCCAGTTTAATAGAACAAACTGTTCTTGCATTGAGGAAGGACTTGAGTGGAGGCCCAATGTCTGTATGTGACCTTAATACTAAACTTATAAATATATGCACATAGATATATTTCCCCACCATCATATATAAATATATTTACATATGTACATGCCTGTAATTAGACCTCTATAAATGCCCTTTGCTTCCTAGTTCTTTCCTCTATTTCCTTTTACTTTCCTCTTGTCCCACTATCGTGCTCAGCCTTCAATTGGGGTCCAATAACTCCTCTCAATTACATTGCCCTTGATCAAGTCCTACCAGGCCTCTTCCACCCTCCTTGCCACTGACTTTGGATCAAAGGAGATGAAAGCTGATCGTCCTTTTAAGACCTACACTAATAAGCTTTAGAATATAATTTCTGATGCACTTGATGGTTCAAGGAAAGTCACAATTTTAAATCAAATCCTATCCCTTAGTATGTGAAATCGCATGTGTATCCAGGTAACAATTGATGGTATCTTTTTTGGAAACTAGCTACGACAATCTTTTCTCTGGTCACAATAGATCAAACTTTTGGATAGGAAAAAATACAGCAAACACAGTTATAATGTCAACAAAGTTTCACCCAATTATGGCATCAAGCTCAACTTTAGCATCTTATCACCTGGAAGTCCAGATGTGGTTGAGCCTTTTCAAATGCTCACTCAGTCACTCCCATAGAGTCAATGCTGACTCATAGCGACTCTGTAGGACAGCATCGAAATGCCCCTGCAGGTTTCTGAGACTGTAACTCTTTATGGGTATAGAAAGCCATGCCTTTTCCATGAGTTTTAAAATGTCATTTTCTTAATTTGGGGAATCGGTACCTCCTCTCCTCTCAACATAAAATAAACCAAAAATTACATGAAATATGAAAAATAATATAATCCTTGCCATCAACACTGGTTTTTAAAGAGGGTAATGATAGGGACATAGGTAATCAGAGGTTCACAGAAATTCCAAAATCCAATTGGGCATATGTTCACCACACCCTGTGTCCTGGAGAGCATGCAATGCTCCATGATCAAGTGGTTCTCTGCAACTCTTGACTTAGCTCTCTGAGTGAGGGAAGTCCTCTCAGAAGGGCACCTTGATTATTCTGAAGGGACAGCTTGCTGTTCAGCGGGGTGCCTTTCACAATTGTCTTTGAGTTCCTGGATGGACTATGGACTCTTCATTTCATTTGAATGGTCAGTGTTTTTATTTGTAAAATTTTCTGAGTTTACTATGAATCTTACTGGGTTACTCCATTGACAAAAACCATACTTACATCTCTATGAAATATGGTCTTCTCCACGTGGAACACTAAGTCTTGGTACTTTGGTACAATGTCTGTCAGATTCTTAAAACATGACTGTTTGTGTGAAAGTGTCTGTGAGAAACCATCATCTGTCTTTCTGGAATCTTAGCAGAGGTTGTATTGCCACACTCTTGATGTGATCTTTACCTTGAAGTGGCTTGTCCTTTCAGGGCTCTGGAATGGATTTTCTCCCGAGTTTCTTTCTTTCTTTCTTTCTTTCTTTCTTTCTTTCTTTCTTTCTTTCTTTCTTTCTTTCTTTCTTTCTTTCTTTCTTTTTAAACATTTTATTAGGGGCTCATACAACTCTTATCACAATCCATACATATACATACATCAATTGTATAAAGTACATCTGTACATTCTTTGCCCTCATCATTTTCAAAGCATTTGCTCTCCTCTTAAGCCCTTTGCATCAGGCCCTCTTTTTTACCCCCTCCCTCCCCGCTCCTCCCTCCCTCATGAGCCCTTGATAATTTATAGATTATTTTGTCATATCTTGCCCTGTCCAGAGTCTCCCTTCACCCCCTTCTCGGTTGTCTGAGTTTTTTTCTTGCTTAGTCTTTTGACAGCTGTAGATGCTGGGAATGAAAGCCTGTTTTCTTTTTCAACTCATGCAAATCCGAGGTTAGAGAGATTTTTCTCTAAATTCTACTGGAAAACGCAGTTGTTTTTAATCTTTGTCTTGAAAGACACTATCAAAGTTGGGTAAAAAGAAATCAATTTATATTTTTTAACATTCTGCCTGGAAATTTACTTATCCAGATCCGGAAGATCATGAAATAAAGTTTCTGTTCTCCCTGTGGACTGTAGGTGACAATCTTGCTAATTGTTGACAATGCAGAGCAGGGCTACTTTTTCTCTAGTTTCCAATAGAAAATTTCTCACTCTACTTCCAGCCTATAGTCACCATCTCCCTGAGATGTCACCACCCTTGAGATGTCCTTCTGCCATGGGGCACCAGAGCCAACGCCACTCTTTTTTGATCCGGCAACATATTCTTGTTATGGCAATGGTATACTTCTAGGCACTACTTCCTATTTTATCTATTACTGTATAAAAAGTCTCCCCCATCCCTCTAAACTCAATGGCTTAAAATAACATCATTGTTCCTCATGATTCTATAATGTGGATTGACCTTCTCTGGGCAGTTCTTTTCTATGGAATATATGTTGAGTCTGTAAAGTTGAAGACGGCCTTTTCTGTCACCTATGGGGAACTTCAATGGGGATGTTTGGAATATTTATGAGACGGCCTCGGCATCTCCCTCTTTCTCCCTGGCTTCACATCCCCAGCCTAGGCTTCCCCCGAGTGAGTGCTTTCAAGGTGGTCGGACCCTTACCTTCATTGCTGTCTTCCAAGGGTAGAGGAAGGAGCTGCCAGTCCTTTAGTCTCAGCTCAGAAGCCCCAGAACATCACTTCCAACACAGTTTATTGTTCAGTGAGAGTCATAGGACCATCCCAAATGCAAGGACAGGAGAAGCAGACTCTGTGTATTAAGGTGAAAAGCTATGTGCACATTAAAGCCAAAGAAGAAATTGATGGCAACCAATTAGCCAACCTGTGGGGTTTAGTAGCATACTGAACACAGTGGACGGAAATATCCATGAACTTGAAGACGGGTCCAGAGGAGTGACCGAAATGAAAACACAGAGAGAAATGAAGACGAAAAATTAGGAACAGAACACGCAACGACTGTCAGATGATGTCAAATAGCCGAATGTACGGAACCCGCAAAGAAAGGAGAAAGAGGGGCACAAGAACTATTTCTAGCTCCTAAATTTGCTGGGTTTTTGTTGTTCTGTTAAATCAAAACTCAGGTTTTTTGGGTTTTTTTTTTTTGAAGGAGAGGCTAAGGGAGCCAAGGGCTCAGCACTTGGCTGCTAATGAAGAAATGGATTGTACGGAATCTCTGCACGAGAGAATGCCTCCCTGGAGACCTGGTCCTGTAAACGTTACCACGGAGGGCTCCCCACACTGCAGCCCCTCGCTGTTGTGAAAGGCTTCGGTGAGTGGGAATGGACTTGAGAGCGCACCGCAAGGAGCTAATGGACTGAAGCAGCGGCCATCAAGTGATGCAACAATGATGAGGTGAAAGATTAATGGAGGCTGCTGCATTAGGGTGACCTCTTTGAGACCAGCGACCCCACTGGCCAATGTTAGCCGCTCTGAAGATGGGGTCCCGAGCTTCACGTGCCTCGTGGTATGATGCACTGTAGTATATAGCACCGTTTATGAAGAATTTTCATGATAAAATCCCAGACTGAACTTGGCTCTAATCAAATCTCTAGCCCTAACCTCCAGTTGCCCGGAAATCTGGGGGGTAGAAGAGCAGTTAAAAAACACCACGAGGAAGCTACCAGCCAAATTCCGAACACAGGACATTTGGAGAACAAACGGTCTATTTTACTAATCCGACAGGGCAAGGGCAGCAGTGAGGAAAGGAAGAGGCTGTGTCCAAGGGAAAGCACCTCCCTTCCCAAGGCCGTGTGTGGACCTGGCTGGGAGCTTATGGAAAGCAGCCTGCTGCGAACAGACCCCTGAGACAACAGTTCACTGTAAATATGTTCTTATTATCGAGTGGTCTTCATAAATATTTATTTATATTAACTCAAAAGTAACAACAACAGATATTTTTTAGGTGTAATAATGCCAAAGGGGTTATTCATGCCATCGATAGATAGGCAAGTTAAGGTCTTTAGCAGAGATCATGAGAAATCATTTGGGGATAGAATAAGATGATGCCTGAAGTTTGCTTTACAAATGAACACAGCTGATTTGGGGATCTAATTCACGGATGAATAAATATTGATGGTTATCGAAGGCGAATGACGGATTCATCTGGGTTCGCTGTCGTTTTTCTTTTGAACTTCACATGTGTTTAAACATAATCAAAAGCTTAAAACGTTGTTTTTCTTGAATAAGAAAATCCAACCTGCAGATGAGACTGTGCTACCGCTTTGCCTAGATATAAAGGTCAAGATCATTGGTGGCCGCATCCACACATAGCACATCAGGGGGAGTCGGGACTGCTTGGGAGCACAGAAAGATTTGAAGCGGCAGCTTCGAGGAGCTGCGACTGTGTTGAATTAAAAGACACGGTCGGCACGCCAATCGCTGAATCATGTCAGTGAGGGACTTCATGTTCCCTCGGTGCTTCTGGCCTGCCAGTCCCCTCTCTGTGCCAACGGCTCTGTCTCTCACAAGCTGGAGGCAGATCCTTCATTCCGTGAGTTAATTTTAAATGAAATGAAAACCCAAGTCATAATGTTTGGTTCACTACGCAGGCAACAGGCACTGTCTGCCTCATTAATGATTAACACAACAGCTGGTAATGTCTTGCAGCTGGTTGACCAGTTTAATGATGCCAAAATCTGGCTACATCCTACTTCTGTTCAGACCAATACAGGGACCAATTTTCCTCATGGAGCTTCAGGCTTGGTGGATAAGGACTCATATGATGAAGAAGGAGGAATAATCTTTTGTGTACTAGAGTCAATTCATTGACCAAAAACTGCAATTATTTTGCTGACTGAGGCACTATGAATGTAAGAGCCAGATACCTGAACTTGGAAGAAAGAGGGTATTAGACATTCAAAGAGGCAAGGCTACATCGCAGAAAGAGTTAAAGGGTTATTATTAGTACAGTCTGATCCTGGAAGGACAAGCTAGACTCTTGGAGGTCCCAGGTAGTCAATAAAAGAAATCCAGAATGAATATATATATATACATATATATATCTGAATTGAATGCTATAGTTTAATTTAAGGCAGGCAAAAGTTTTGAAATTTTGAAATCCAGGCTCAAATAAAGAGGGCCAAGAAGGCAACAGCTACAACACTATAGTGTGGATTCTAAATTTGCTTTACTTATATTTATATAGACTCTGATTTGAGGAGATTTGAACCAAGATATGGGAGTAGGAAATGCCTGCTTTTGACTAACTGTGACCAATCATCACACTGAGAGGCCAGTGGCATGGGATGAAGATGCACACGTGTGTTTTGAAGTCAACATCATTAAGATGACATTCAATGACTATATGTGTGGCTTTGGACAAGTTTCATAATCTCATGTTATCCAATTTCCTCATGTATAAAACACATCATTGGAAAAAGTAAGTAATTAGTGGATGTAATAAAAAACAACTAATATATATACTATGTTATGCCAAAAGAAAAAATAAATCTGTCTTGGAAGAAGTACAGCCAGAATGCTCTTTAGAAGTGTGCATGACTTCATCTCACGTACTTTGGACAGTTTGTCAGGCAAGACCAGTTCGTGTAAAGGACAGCATGCTTGGTAAAGTAGAGGGGGAGGGAAAAAAACGGAAGACCTTTAATGGGATGAATGAACTCAGTGCCTGCTAGAATAAGCTCAAACATAGACGTTAATGCCCAACAGCAACAACACGGTAAAAAGCTCCGCTGGGCAGAGCTTTAGTAGCACACATTTCCCCACTTGGTGAGCATCAAGCAACTCGCTCTGAGTCAATGCGCCGGTGACATCACCACAGTGAATTTTTTTGTAAAAGCACTATTGTTCATAAAAGCACCTTGTTTTTTTGTGATGGTCAATTTAAGAGAACAGTGTGTGGCTATGAAATTTTGTTCCCTGCTCAGGAAAAATGCTACAGAAACTGTTGTGATATTGAACACAGCTTACAAGGGAATGCCACCATGGGAAAAACTCAAGAGAACAAGAGTTTTCTCATTTCAAAAAGGTGAAATGCCGATTGATGACAAACATCATTCTGGATAACAATATGCATTTGTAAATAGCTAATATTAATATCACTATTTGGAAAATCTAAAATATTCATTTTAATTTTAATTTACCAGTTAATATATTTTTGAATACCATGTGTACTGTAAGCTAAAATCACTGAACAAAAAAAATGAAACCTCAGGTGCAGTAATAGAGAATTTTATGGGCAAAATATTAAGCATTTCAAGAAGCATCAGAAAAAGACGAGAGGAATACACAGAGTATTGGACCAAAAAGAATTGATCAATGTTCAATTATTTCAGGAGGCAGCATATGATAGGGAACAGTGGTGTTGAAAGACGAATTTCAAGGAAAACTGAAGGGCTTAGTAAAAATAAAAGTCCAAAATTTCACAGAATCAAAATTGAGATATTTAAACAAATGCTCAAACTGCCTACTGATCAATCTATGCCAAATAATCGGGACAATGATAATCTGATCAGCTGACTGGAGGGATCCATATTTGTGCCCAAATGCAAAGACAAGTGATTCAATAGAATGAGGAAATTATAGAATAATATGATTAATAGCACATGCAAATATAATGTTGTTGAAGATAATTTAAATGGTTGTAGCAGTACATGGACACAGATCCGCCAGAGATTCAGGTCGAATTCAGAAGAGAACATGGAACGAGAGTTCCCATTACAGGTGTCAGATGGATCTTGGCTAAAAGTTGAGAATAACAAGAAGTTGTTTACCTGTGCTTTATTGATTGTGCAATGGCATTTGGCTGCGTAGATCAAAACAATAATGGATAACACTGTGAAGAATGGGAATCCCAGAATATGTAATTGTGCTCATGCGGAACTTGGAGCTGGACCGAGAGGCAGTTGTTGGAAGAGAGCAAGAGGATACTGTGTGGTTTCTGGTTGCATCGTGTGGCTTGTCTTCTGTCATGTCTCCCAGGAAGTAGCAGAGAGAAAGATGTGTCTTCCACCTCCAAGGAGGACGTCCTAGATTTCCTAGAATTCTCAGAAGGCCATGCCCACACAGAAGTCTCATTGGCTATCTCCAGATTGACAGCCTAGACTCCACCCCTACACTCTTAATCCTTAAATTGGCACCAGATTAGGTGACTACCACAGGTTTCTAACCAGAAAAGGTGTGCTCCATGGTCATTTCCTTTCATTCTAATACTTCTTCAGCCTGAATGCTGAGTGAATAGTCCCAGAAATGGAACTGTCTGAAGAAGAGTGTGGCCCCAGGAGAGGAGGAGACTCATTTGCCACCTGTAATATGCTAATAACCCAATTTTGCTTAGAGCAGGCGAAAAAAGGACTGGGAGCACTTGCTGATGAAGATCCAAGACTGCAGACTTCAGTATGGATTATACCTCAACAGAAAGGAAACAAAAAGGCTCAAAACTGGATCATGACAAACAGAGGAAAAATGGAAGTTTCCAAGGATTTCATCGGACCTGGATTCACAATCAATGCTCATAGAAGCAGCAGTGAAGATACCAAGCCATGAAATCTGTTAAGTACACCTGCTGCAAAACGCCTGTTGAAAACTATTAAAGAAAAGCTGTCACTTTGATTTCTAGGGTTTGCCTTACTGGGCCATGTCATCTTCGATCGCCTTACATGATGCACACACTCAGCAATGACTAAGGAGGACTGCAGAAGAGTGGGTGCAGCTGAATTGAGGGGGTATTGATGAATACCGAATGTGCTCTGGAATGCTGAAAGGAGCAGATCTGGCTTGGAAGAAGCACAGTCAGACCGAGGATGGGGAAACGTTGTCTCCTATGCTTTGGACACATTATCAGAAGGTAGTAGAGGGTCAGCAACAAGGATGAAGATCCAAAGAGATGGACGGAGCCCATGACTACACTAAGGGGCTTGAGCATGGCAAAGATGAAGAGGATGGTACAAATCAGTCTTACAGTCTGTTGTAGATAGATAGGGTCCCTCAGAGTCAAAGCCAACTCGATGACGCCTGACAACAGCAGCATCTCCATTTAATCACCTCTGGCTGGCACAAAGGAAGCCTAATGGTCCGGGAGTTAAAGTAGTGAGCTAACGGAAACTTCTGTGGTATGAGCCCACCAGTTCCCGACAGGGCAAAGATGTGGCCATCATCGAGTAGATTCTGACTTACGGTTACCCTATAGGTCAGAGAAAGCTTTTCTGTAGGGTTTTCCAAGGTTCTTACGGAAGCATGTTTGATCTTTCTCCTGGGGAGTGGCTGGTGGATGCAAACCACCAACCTTCCAATTGGTAGCCCAAGCCTTCACTCACTGTACTCCCAGGACTCTTAGAAACCACTTCAGTGTCAGTCATCCTCTATCCCACATTCATAATCCACTCAGTGCCAATGCGTTTGTCTTGCTTCTCCTCAGTGGCACAAACAGTTAAGATCTCTCCTGTTAACGGACGGATTGTTGGTTCAAACCCACTTCTGGGCACATGGAAAGTCAAACATAAAATCTGCATCATCTGAAAGGTCACAACCTCCAAAACACAGTTGTACTCTGCACACGTGGGGGTGCCCACAGCCTTTCCTTTATTTTAACAAGTGTTCTGTGATGCTGGTACTGTCACCTGGAGAGCATGGATTGTGTGGTAGCTATATAATCATTTGTCAGTTTCAGGATTAAGAGTGAAGGGGTGGAGTCTAGCCTGTCGATCAGATCGTAGCCAATGAGGCCTCTGTGTGGGCATGGCCTTCTCTTGAGAATTCTGGGAAATGCTGTATTTCCTCCTTGGAGTCAGGAGACACCTCTCCCTGCCACTCCCTTGGAGATGCTCTACTGACAAGACACATGGCACTATGCTGATGGACCCCGTGCCCTGGCAACAGGAGAAGCCACGTGGAGGCCCCTGCCACTTTCTACCCACAGATCTGTGATTGTCCTGCATTTGGCCTCATCGCATGTGTTTCATGAGTCTGAAGAGGACTTCATCAATTGGTATTGGGCATATGGGCTACTATTGGACTGATGGGCTTGGACTGGACTGGGTTGGGATGCTTTTTAATGTACAATTACCCTTTATACAAAGTGTTTTCTTATACACATATACGTTTCTATGGATTTATTGTGAGCGCTTCCCTGGTCATTGCCAAGTAATAGCCAAATTGAGACTGAAAATCATGTCTCCAGAGTCCAGCACTCTGGAGGGAAAGTCCCATGATACTTCCTCTCTGAGCCTTTGTCTCTGCTACCTAGCCTATCAGAGTTCCCCATTTCTTAGCCTCTGCTCCCCTCGGCTCACCTTTTGTTCTGGCATCGCTGACGATCTACACCAGCTCCCCTAGACTGCACAGAAAAACAACTTAATCATTTATAACCGTGTAGCTTCACTTGGCAATAAAAGGCACCACATAGTGAGAACGGAGCTCCCAACTAGGGCCATCTCTTGCCCGGCTGCTTGATCACCGCGCTGCCCCTGATCAAGATGTCACTCTTGATATCCCGGGCTGTGAAGACTGGTTTTGAATTTAGTACTTGTCCGCCCGATTGTGCTTTTACCTGATGCATGCTGTGACGGTGCCCTGTGTGCTGTGACCCAAGCTATTCATTTTTCAGCACTAGAGGTTGAAAGGATACTGCAGGAGAGCAGGTGTTTAGGACTCGCACTCTCTCCCTTCCCTGCCTAGCCTCTTGTTCATGGACACACACACACACACACACACACACACACACACACACACATGCGCGCACACGCTCCTGGCCTCCTGTTGGAAGGAAGTCTCCACAGAACCAGAACAGACACTATTTCACTTGGAAGACATGTTCTATTTCTACCCTTCTAAAACCTTGTCGGGGTAAGAAAACCTAAACCTGTGGCTTTTCAATGCCACCTGGTAAGTGAGCTTGAGCCTCGGCATTGTGGGGCTTGTCTGCTGTGCTGAAGCAGGCCTCTAGGAGTGAGGAGCTGATCTGGCGTTCCCTTGCGGCCCTCGGAGGAAAACCGGATTTCTGAGGAAGCCTGCCTCACTGAGAGGAAATTAGGCATTAGCTGCCCTTCCCTCTGGTCATCATTATCACCCATCAGACAAACTCGTCCTGCCGGAGACCTCTACGTGCAGCCCAGACCACCTGCCCTGGGTCGTGGCAGTGCACTGCCTCTGTTAATGAGGAGTTTAATAATCTCCGTGCCTGCCAACGTGGGGCCATTGCATCGAACTCCTCTTTATCAACCCCTGGCAAATTGTGTCGTTTTCACAGTAGCCTTAGTAGAACTCAGGTAATTGCAAGCCCCTGCAAAGAAATGCATTATCAAAATAAAAAGCGAGCATGGAGAGAGCTTTCCCATCTGCTTCTTCCAGCAGGGCTGCAGCCCCTTCCACAGGAACCCGAGCTCAATGATGAAACGGATGAGCTCCCAGCCAAGGAGAGGAGGGGCCATATCTGCCAGAGGAGCGGGAAGATGACGGTGTGCGGGCACTGAACATGGCCCAGGTGCCCTGGGGCTGGGGGGGGGGGGACAGAAGGATGCTGTGTTAGGCCAGGCCTCCCCCTCCGTCACACGCTCTGGGCAGATCTGAGTGACTGACTGCAAATCTTTCATTCAGAGGTGCTTCTCTGTTCTCCCTCCAACTCTGCAGAGGGCCAGCCTGCTGCCAGTGACGAACCCACAGGGTCAATGTCATGGCCTCTCAGAGACCGTGGAGGGCCTGCGTGGTGCAACTGGTTAATGTGCTCAGCTGCTGACCAAAGCGTTGGAGGTTGGAGTTTACCCAGAGGCACCTAGGATGGAAGGCCTAACCACATCTGAAAAATGCACATCGGGAACTGGGTGGAGCACAGTTCTTCTCTGACACACAGAGCGTCATGTTTCTGGTTGTCTGATGCTTTAGACAGTGCACTAGCTTTGTCATGTGTGGACTGGGCTAGGCTGAACTACACGATCCAGAATTCCCTTTCCTGCATATGTTCTGTCTGGGTAAGCCACGAAAGAGATTCACTCTGGTGGGTGTAAAGTGAGCCAGCAGCCATTTTGTAGTTTACATGCACTCTTCTTTTTGTTGGCTGGTATTGTCAGCAAGAAGCAGCAACTGAGCCTTCAGTTGCTCTGTCTTCTAGATGCTCCAAGTTCTCTGACTCATTGGCCAGGTGGGTAAGTATGGCTTCATGAATGACAAAGGGCCCTGGCTTCCTCAGGAGAGCCACACCATCAAGGCCAGAGACAACAAGAATGACACAGGTTTCAGACTGTCCTTTGGGGATTGTGAATTTCTGCTTGTTCTTCCACTCCTCCACCTGCTTGACAACCTTCCCTGTTGGTTTCAAGCTCAGCAAAAGCTGCCTTATAGAGAGTGCTTGGTTAGAACTGACAGTTATTTAGTGCAAATCTCTATAACAAGTCTCTCTCTTCCTCCTTCTTGTCCATCCATTCATCTATCTATGCAATTTCTTAGTGGTTCAGCTTTTCTGATGATAGGGGGACAAAAAGGAAAGGGTGAGAGAAAGTGGATGTCTAGATAGATAGATAGATAGATAGATAGATAGATAGATAGATAGATAGTCTTGTTTAGTTGTGCATGGAGTGTATGAGTCAAGTCCTGATTCAGTAACAGGTAAAACTAACACACACACACACACACACACACACACACACATCCCAGTACCAGTCGTTGCAATTGAGCCAATTCTGACTGATTTCACCCTCATGTATGTTACATGTGTGCCAGAGAAGAACTATACTATTTAGAGTTTCCAATGACTTTTTCGGAAGTAGATCACCAGGACCATTCTTCCAACGTATATTTAGGTAGACCAGAGTCTTCTATGTATTATTCTAGTGATCTGGCTCTCTGATTTTTTTTTTAATGTAGAATTTGTTACTGAGGATGTTTCCAAGGGAACCGTATCTAAAGGATCAATTCCCTGAAAAATTATTTTCCAGTTTTCTGGAATTGGTTCTCTGATTAGATTTAAAAGCAGTAATGACACTGCTTCTAGTGACATGCCCCTGGTAGTCTGGAGCATGCAGTGACAAAATAGTGAGCACTTTCAGATATGTGTAACCCAGTTCCAGTAGAAGTCAAGACTGTGGGTAACAAACTATCTGTGACCTTAGAATATCTTAGTGAAAATAGGGAATATGAAAGTGTTGGTTGGCTGCTTCTGAAATAGAGAATTGGGGGAATAAAATGATGAGCTCTAAAATTCCAATTCAAGTTTCTCATAAGAGACCTGAAAGTTATTAATGACATCTCAGAGAGAAACTTTTATGTCCGGTAGCTGCAAAATCAAGATTTCTGAAAAGCAAGCCTAAAGTATTATACTGTAAGTGACTGAATTATGATGCAAAATGACTTCCCAAGCTAACAAGACCTCTTTTGTTAAAGATAGGGAAATGATTGGGAAGAGATAGGATACTAAAAATTGAGATGGGCACATACAGGCAGATTCCAATGACATTGGGGAGCTTGAATTTCTAAACATTACCATAAGTCCCTTACTAGTCCGTAAGTCCCTCTTCAGACTCATCCAGCTACGTGCAATGATGCAGAGTGCAGGAAGATCACAGGTGGATGTAAAGTTGTGTGAATCCCATGGCAGTGGCTCTGGCAGTCATTGGGAGTCAGCCAGCTGGAAGGTGAAGGCTGAGAGAGAAGAGAAGGTCCAGGCCCTTCTTATGAGAAGGCCATGCCCACAAGGAGTCACCATCTGCTGTGACCTAATTGACAGGTTGACTTCCACGCTGACACTGCTCTATATCCTCAAATTGACATGAAATTATGTAATTACTCCTCTCTCCCCTCCCCAACAATGTCATCATAGGGAGTTTCCTAGTTGATTGAGGAAGCAAATAACAACGAAACAAAAAAACCCAGAAGTGGATTTGGTTTATAGATGGTTCTTTCAGGTGCAGCATTATATCTTCACTCTAAGTTGGCCCTGAAGGACGGCATGCAAGCAAATCCTCACCGTAAGCAGAGGTTCAAGGAGTACACTTGGTTGTTCATTTTGCTTGCAAGGGAAGATGGCCAATATGCGTCTATAATCATTTATGATTCATAGGCTGTGGCCATGTTTTGGCTAACTGGTCAAGGACTTGTGGAGCACACGACTGAAACATTGTTGATAAGGAAGTCTGGGGAAGAAAATATATAGATAGATCTTTCTGATTGAACACAGGGTCTAATGGTGTTTTTGTTCCAGTGAATGCTCACCAAAGCGTGACCCTACAGAGGAGGACCCAATGTGTGACCCATTCTGTCCCACAATGGGTTCATGAATACAGTGTCCATGACAACAAGGCTAGACTTCATACAAGCGCTCAGCAGCGAGGACTTTAACTTCCCACGGCGTATCTGACTACAGCGTAATCTGTCCGAGCTCTTAAGCTGTCAGCAACACACGGCAGCACTTGGCTACCAAACATGGCACCACTTCCTGGAAAGATACGCCAGCTCTCTCAAGGCAAGTTGATTGCTTTGAACCATTACTGTTATGGAAGTGACAGTATTTTGCTCTTGCTGGATTTGAATTGCTGTTTCTGTACATAATATTTCCAAACTATCATCTATGGACTTACAGAATGTCTTGTTTACCATCACAATATTGCTTCTCACCAATAAAGTAACTTCATGACAGAAACAAAACCAAAGATAAAAGTGAGGAGATGGGCTTCCGCTCATGGAATTCACTGGTATTAGTATATCTCCCTTTACCCTAAAGCAACTGACTTAATACAATGGTAGGATGCTCTCTGAGGCCTCACTTGCTGTGCCAGATTAGTGGTATGAACTTGCATAGTCGGGGCAAGGTCCTATAGAAGGTGAAATACACTCTAAATCAGTATCCAATATACTGAGCAAGCACATGGGCTGGTGTTATTTCTTCGAAGGCCAATATCAGCTGTACAAAGTCCCATAGTTGGAATTCATGAGCCCATCAGTCAAGGCATAGAAATGGGATTTGCTACTTTTACTAGTGAGATGAGACACTGGAGCACTTTTATTCTTCCCATCCCCATGACTTGAGACTTTGCAAAATTCCTACTTCCCAAGGAGAAATGCTTCCCCCGGGAGCTCACCCATGATTCGGTTAAGCAGGAAGACCATCATCTGAACATTTTGAGCTCCTCATGCCACTGAATCCACAATAAAGGAAAGGGGGTTACTGTTGATTAAAGTGAATGAATGGTCTTGACGATGAAGGGGGGGTTGTGTGGCTACTGCACAATGGGGCTAAGGAAGAACATGCCTGGAATGCCGAGATCCCATGGCTGTGGTTAATGTCAATAGGAAAGTATAACAACTTAATTCAGATAGAGCTACTATGGTTAATGCCCCTCAGTGATAAAGATTTAACTCACCGTCCTGCTCATCTGCATGGTAAGGCGAGACTCAAGTGAGATTCTTGTGTGAGATTTGGGGTGTGGAAAGGAAACAGCAGCCAATATGTAGCTCATACACGTTGTTGCTCATGTGTGACTCATCTCATTGGTGTGAGGCAGCTGCTAGGTCTACAGATGCTCCAACTTTTCCTAGGGCCTCTCTAACCCCTGGATCAGAAGCTGTGACCTGTGTAAAAAGAGCTAGCCTTCTGCAGGACACACAGACCATCAAAGTCAGAGATAATAAGAATGGATTTGAACTTCAGTTCTTTTGATGGGTTTCAGCTTGAGCGCGTGGGCTTTCCCTTGTCTTGTCCCCTCTGTGCATCCATGTCTTCCTGCCTATATCTGCCCCAGGCCTTCAAATTCCAAGATTAGCTGTACAAAGTCTGCTTCATCAGCTCTCAAAATTTCATGAAGTCAACCCCTATAATGAAGGTATATGAATATGTATATATCTACCTACCTATCTCTGATCTGCTGGTAAGCCTGTCTGTCCATCTGTCTAACAAATCTTCTTGTGGTTCTGCTTCTCTTATTGGACCCTGATGAATACAGATTGGGATAGAGAAATAAGCCCCTTAACGCGGAATCCAGTGAAGATGACTAAGGTTCAAGACTGTGCACTTATGAGTGGACACACATAAGCATGTTTTAATTTAAAATTTTATTTTTATTTTTTGTGTCATAAACTGACTTTTAAAAATCTATTCTGACTTCAAGGAGGAGAATCTGGACATTTTAAAGTAAACCAGGGCGCCCCGTGCTGGCCCTCACGGCAGCTCCATCACCCGCAGTACAGCGGTCCTCGCTCCGGCGGGTCACATTGAAAATTTCTGTTCTGGAACATGCCGACAGCCCTTGACGCATTTATAGTTTCATCCATTTCATCCTTGCTCCTCCTTCTGCACTGAAGAATCTGAACCCACCTGGCCCTGAGCCCTCCTAACCCTAATGGACTAGCTTCTCTGTGGGCCCTGGGCCCTTGGGAGACATCAAGGAAGGGACACAGCTGGATGTCGGTGCCGCCGAGCCTGAGAGCAGCCCTTCCAGTGTGGACAGATGAAGGAGGCAGCAGCATTTTTGTTCTCTTAGGACAGTGTAGGAGCATCACTGATCTGTCACTCAGTCCAAGATCAGAGAAAGTTCCACACAAGGAGCCAGCTTGGCCCGACTGCTTCTCCCTGCCCCCTGTGAACAGCTGGGAGCTAGCTGGGAGATGAAGGCAGGCGGCTCCTTCTCTTAGCCCAGGCACCAGTAACTGGGCTCCGCCTACTGTCATCACGCACAAAAGAAGGCCTGCAGCCACTGCCACCTCCAACTAATTTGCCCTAAATCCCTTGTCATCCGATGTATCATGTGTTTTGCATTTTGAGTTGTGATGGGTAGAGAGATGCCTCCTGGTAATTTCTCAGCACAAAATAATAACACGTTGAATGAAATTCCGTGGTTACTGTTTTATTCCTCCAAACTCTTAGTTATTGTTTTACACTGCTCATTACTTCTCCTAGTTAGAACTAGAAGCAGAAGCAGAAGGGGTGAAATATCACCACTGGGACTATTCCTTCAGTGTTCATAACAGGTGTCTCCATTAAGCTTTTCCTAAGAGCCACATCCAGGTGTACCAAATTAGTTAAGGCCATGGGTTCATTTGCATGAGATCTGCATATCTCTTCAGCTCACCTAGATCAACAGTGCTGGCTCTTTTCAAGCGATTCCAAGTTTGAAATCTGTGCCTTCTCCCTGGGTTTTTTCTTCTTTATCGTGTTCTGCCGTTTCCCATCCCCCCCCCCCCCCCCCATGAGCTCTGGCGGCACAGCAGAAGCCACGCCACCACATACAGCGGCAGGCCCTTGAAGACAGGGTGCGGGAGCTCTGTGCTCCACATTCCTCTGCCCCTATGCTCTGGCTTCTGTGAAAGATGGAGGCTACCTCACCAGAAACCTCTTCTTGAAGAGATTTTCCCACCTAAGACGTTTATAATGATGAAGGTCATGCGGATGTCATTGATGGTGGACGCGGTGATTGATGATAATGATGGTTACAGTAATAACCTGTTGGGTCTTCTAAAAAAAAAAAAGAGAGAGACCCAAGGGCAGCGAATCCATGCCGACTCCTAGTGACCGAGTAAGACAGGGAAGAACTGCCCTTGTGAGTTTCCCAGTCTGGAAACTGTTTACAGGCAGAGAAAACCCTTTTTTCCTGTGAAGCAACTGGTGGTTTCGAACTGAGGACCTAGAGGTTTACAGCCCAACAGTTTTCCTGGGAGAACCTCCCTCCTCAGGCCGCAAATACACCTGGGGTCCTTTTCTGTGCTGTCAGAATAAATGTAAATGCTGGTTTGATTCACTCACGCATGCCCGCCCGAGCTGAGAAGGGTTCAGTGAAGCACCAGTCCCTCTTTGTGTCCAGCAGGGACATGCAGTCAGCCACCCGAGCCCACTCGCCTTGCCTGTCCTCCCTCGTCCCAGGCCTTGGTTTGTTAAGAGGTTTATTTTCCTTGCCAACAGCCCCCGGGCTAAAAAACACAAGCTAGCTGTTTCCTTTGGCTGAGTTGAAAGAACATCCCCATCTGATTTCCTCGGGGACTTGAGTGAGTTTGCTCTGACTTTTCCCTTCTCTTTCCGGTTCTCTGCCTCTTTCTTTTCCCCACGTCTGTTTTCCCTTCCTGGGTCACCTCCCTCCCTCCTCTACCCAGCGCTCTGCACAGAGCAACACAAAGCCCAGGGGCAGCGGAAAGGCAGCACTGGCCACAGAGCCGAGGGGAGGGCTACTGAGGAGGTCCCCACGGAAGAGCCGGGCAGCGAAGGGGAGCGCGCCCCACGCTTAGCAAGCAGGGGTCCTGCCATCCTGTGATGGCCCACTGAATAAAACGTGCCCTGCTGAAGCCCCAGTGAGTTTGGTGAAGGTCCTTAGAGAACCGAGGAGTGGCAGCAGTTACCGGGCCAGAGGACGGAAGCGAGACTCATTGGCTGCCCCTTGGTGGACGGAGAAGAGGGCCAGTTCCCCGGATGAAGGCACTGGAGGTGCACGGCAGCCAGGCTGGTGGGATGCAGGGGGATTCACTGACCGGCCCTTCAGGGCCATGGTGATGTCGGCTTTTGAGCAGATCCAACGAGTCTAAAACTAGCTTTGGGGATTTTTTTTTCTGCTTGATCTCTCTCTATATATATTTTCCTCCTTTTCTCTTCAAGAAGCTCCAAATGCTTTAGGATGAGGCTGATGGCCGTGTTTGATCTCATCTCAAGCTGAGGATGGGTTTGATGGATTGGGGATCGAGATCTGCATTCCCACATATAAACCACAAAAAGACCCCTGAAGCGGAGTCAACTCCAACTCCTTGCAATCGTATGGGACAGAGTGGAGCAACTCTGGGAAGTTTCCAAGGCTCTGAGGGAGCAGACAGCCCCTGCCTCTTCTGAGGAGCTGGGCACCTTGTGGTTTGGCAGGCAACACTTACCCAACAGTGTCACCGTCACCAGGTATGGAATCTGGGTAATCCTTATATGCATATTGTCTTCCCACCCCAAACTCACACCCATGGAGTTGATTTAGACTCCATAGCAACCCTGTAGCTCAGAGCACAACTGCCCTCGTGAGTTTCTGAGAGGGCAGCTCCTTAAGGGAGTAGAGAATAGCTGACCTTGGGGTTAGAAGCCCACTGTGTAGCCTCTGCACCGCCAGGCGTCCCCTGTTCTCTTGGCAAAATAGACATGATTGGTAATCAGATTTTATTGCTGGGCAAAACCAACGATGCTCAAAGGGGTATTTTCTGAGTTTCTCAGTGGCTTGGCCCCTTCCAAGGCTCTGGGAGGGATCCTAGTAGTTTATTCATATGATTATATACTTTGGATACTGTCGGGATTGAATGCAGTCTTCCCGCCCACCCTGTTAGTGATATACATGTTCATATCCTATCCTTGGTACTGACCTTGTTGTGGAGATCGGGTCTTCAACGATGTTAAACAGTTCACATCGGGTCATAACAGCAGCTTAAGACCTAATCCCATCTGAGTGGCAACTTGTAAAAGAGGAGCCGATCCAAAGAGAGACAGACAGAAGGAGGACACCATGTGATGCTGGAGCTGCCAGCCAAGAACACTTGGAACTGCCAGCAGCGACGAGAGAAGAGAGCGGGACATAATCTTCCTCAGGAGTCAACACAGAGGACACTTTGAACTCAGCCTCCCGGTCTCCACAAGGACGAGGTAATAAATGCCTGCTCGTCTAAGACACCCAGTTTGTGGTAGGTTGTTACAGCAGCCCCAAGAGGCAGATACGGAGTAGATCAAGAGAAAATCTGTGGTCACTGGTCAAGTTCACTGTCACTCTTCAATTCCAAGTCCCCTCTGACTCCCTTTCCCTTATGCAGTGAGGCATGGAAGTCTCCACGGGAGTTTTAGAATCCGATGAAGAGGAAGCTGAGTTGAGATCCGCTGCGTGTGGGTTTGGGGCACGTGTTCGTGTGCTGTTGTTATGTGCGATTGAGCTCATTGGCCTATGTGACAGGGCAGATTTGCCCGTGGGAGTTTCTAGGCTGTAAGTTGTACCTGAGCAAATAGCTAGGTTTGCTGATTCTTGTGAAACCACTGGGTAGGTTTCATAGTTATGTTATCATGAGCTGCCCCGGTGTAGATATGGCTTCTTAGAATATTTCTGCCACTTATTGTGCCAACTGACAGCCTCCTGTCAATGTTGTGGGCTGGGAGTCACATCTGGATCTGAAGAGGCCCCATTATGCCTGACACTGGGCCAGTAGGAATAAACAGCGAGAAATGTAGTTAGCAGCTCATCTCTGGGCCATTCTTCTAAGCTTGGCAGCTCACATGTAAAAGAAACTGGATAAAAATTTTTCCAAATTTATCAACAATTCTAAAATTTTATATGACATTGCCAATAACACATTCTGAAATGAACTTGTTTAAATGATCAGTATTAAGAAATGAAAAGCTCAACAATTGTGGTAGAGGAAAGACTAAACTATATTTTTATTCTATTGAGAGAAGCTTCTGGACTGTCAGAGGACAAACATCTATGTCTTGGAAGAAGTATAGTCAGAAAGTGCTTTAGAACTCAGGAAGGCTAGTCTTTGTCTCATGTGCTTTGGACATGTGATCAGGAGGGACCAGCCCCTGGAAGAGCGTGCCATGCTTGGTAAACTAAAGAATCAGTGAGAACGAGGAAGACACCCAATGACTTGGATTGGCACAGTGTCTGCAGCAGTGGTCTCAAACATGGCAGGGACAGTGAAGGTGACACAGGGCTGGTTGTTGGGAGGGGGACACACTCCAGGCTACCTAACGGCGCCAACAAGGGGAACTTCAAAAATCCCAGCGATATAAAAAAGATGATTATGCATTCATTAGGTATTAAAAGAAGAAGCCAGGAAGAGATGTATCAGGCAGTTCATTAATAAAGCATTAGGTCATTTTCTTTGTTTTGGTATTTTGTGGTATTTGTCAGTTTTTTAAAGTGTGTAATTATTGTGATTTATTTTCTCATTCCAAAGAAACGTTCGGCTTTATACATAATTTTTAATGCATAATTTTCTCCTCCTTCTTTTTCCTGAAAGAGGACTTCCCAAACTGTATTGGCATCAAGCTCAGTAAACCCTGAATCTGGCCCAGGGCATCTCTTTGCCTTTGAGAATTCAGGTTTCTGATGGGTCTCCCGCTTCTCAGGGCAAAGCTCTGAATGTCTATTAATTGGCTATGGGCAGATCCAATCAGTGCATTCTCCCAACCATTTGTATAAAGCCCCCTGCAGGATCCTAACCTTCCTACAGTCTTCACCTGCACCATTCACAGTTAAAGCCTTGCGAGATTTAGTGGAAAATCCCCGGATAATCTGATTGTATGTGAAAGTCTCACATTACATAATTGTATAAATCTGGCCAAGTTCCTATGTGTTTTAGGAGGACCTCCACTTCCTTGGCTCCTGAAAAGACCAACGTCCTTTGCTAACAGAACGGATAGTATTTTTATTTAGGAAGTCAAAGGTACCACCTTCCAAACCTGAGATTTTAGGCTGAGATTTTTAACGATTCAGCATTTCCTATATTTGCCCTTGCGGCAATCACAACAACCGTGTGTTTTATGGCTGTGGGGGGTGACCGTGGGGACCCGTGGCTCCTCGACTGGGTGACGTGCGGTGCGGAAAGCAACCATGTCTCTTAGGTGTCAGACGTTAATATATCTGAACTCACATGCTGGGGGCTATTCGTTTGAGGTGATGCGTTGAATCCTCTGATGCTTCTAATTGACTTGAAAGTAACCAGTCTCTCCTGGGAATGTTACCCACATCTTCTTGAATGCAATTCTAGATCACTAGGCTCAATGCATTGTGTAGGTTTTGCATCTTAGAGAGGGACTGACAGCCCAAATGAGCCTATGCTTCAGCTCCTAGCATCCATTCCTGTGACGAGCCATTCGTATCCATGAGCAGAGAGCAAAGGACCTCGGCAGACAGCATCCTGAGCAGGTGCCTTGGAGACAGAGGCCATGGAGTTCGTCACAGTTGTCTCTGCGGTCAAGCTAGTCAGAGAACTCTGCACTCTACGTCAATTCCAGTCCAATCGTTAGTTGCTGGGCCCCTGTTTTGCTGCAGATATTGTATTATGCATAATGTGAGGTTATACAGGTGACCGAGCCTATCAGGCGAGCTGATATATAGAAGGGGCTTAAGAACAGGTACAAAACAACCACTGGGGGCTCTTGGGTTAGGGCTTTTAGTAGTAGTAGAATAACAGCTTTCAAGATCCATGGAGGGAGAGTCACTGTCTGGTCTAGATGGTCTTCCTAGCTCTTTATTCGAACACTGGGAAAAGCCCTAGTAAAAAGAGACCAGAGTTGAAGAAGGCCGAGTCAGCCCTTTCACCAAACGAGTCCAGTGATGACTACTCCTCCTTTTCAACAGTCATGCGCTCACTTGTCAGGGGTCTGTCGCTGTACAAGGCCCTGCTCAGAGTAAAGTGCAAACACACCACAACTTCAAGGAGAACCTGTCTGAAGCAGTGGGATTTCCTCTGTGAAGACAATGTACCTCTGGGGCAGGGCATGCTCTTCCCAGGGGTGCACTTGCACTCAGCCATGGCCATGCTCGTGCTTGGTTGTCCAGCAGGAGAAAACACCAGGGGTGGTGGTTGTGGAAGCAGATCTCAACAAGCAGAGCCACCTGGGAACTGGCCAGGCAGCATCCGCATCCTTTGCTGGGGCTCAGTCACCTGTGAAAGTCGAGTCTCTTGAAGGGTCCTGCCATCCTTAGGGTTTGAAATCTTCTAAGGTACGGGCCAGTAGGAGGTACAGACACAGATAAGAAGGTGTTGGAGTGGGATGAAGAATTATGCACTGGGAGTAAGAGACCTGAGTGCTCCTCCCACCTCAAACACAGGTGCTGCTTCTTTTTCCTGAATTGCCTTCGCTCTGTCTGCTCACTGTCAGCCAAGCGGCAGGATATATTTCAAACCTGCAGTTTGAAGCTTAGGTTCTCTCTACAGGGCCCTGAGAACAATGAGTTTGAACCTAGGGCAGCCTGTTTCACTAGCAGATCTTTTCTTGGTCCCAGCACCCACCTCCACTCTTCCTGTTTGGCCCTATTGCCTGGACTCTCCCCTGCATAGCCAACACTGGTAACTGCTGAAGCTCTCCGACTTAGCATTTGTGTGGCTTCTGTCCCTTAGTTTCAGAGAGTTCCTCTTGCTGGGTAGTCTTCTGCATCCTCTGCTGCCTCAATTTCCAGTGATGATTATGCCCTAAGGGTGCCCTTCTCCTGTGGAGCATGGACCAACAGACCTGCTGTGATGGGGGTGCAGATATTCCCTGAGGCACTGTGGTCAATGAACAGGCGCTATCTAGTACACTAACTAGTACACTAACTAGTTAGTACACTAGAGAGTAGTATAAAAACTTTAGCATGGTACCTTCAAGTGATAAGCTCTTCACAAAGCAAATTCTGTTATTTGTAATAGTGGTGATGTCGCCATAATTGTTTTACTGTTTTCATTATTGTTGTGTTGTCCTATCTCCTGGGAGTACTGGTGGTATAAAGGTTACAGGTTGGGCTGGTAACCATAGGTTGGGAGTTCAAAACTACCAGCCACTCTGTGAGAAAGGTGGGGAGTTTTCTACTCCTGTTAAACATTGTAGTCCCAGAAACTCACAGGGCAGTTCTATCCTGTCCCACAGGGTCACTATGAGTTGGCATGGACTTGGTGGCAGTAGGTTTGAAGATCCTGTGTTCAGCCTGGCAGAGAAAGGGTTAGTTAAAGAGCAAGGTTCTTCCATGCATTATAGTGTGCACATACGTCTCTTGTTAAAGTGAAGTGTTTCTTTTTTAAATTCAGAAAGTCTGAGCTTCTGAATTTCTAACCCAATCATAGAGGATCCCAAAGTTCCTGGCCCATAGGTCTCTATCTGTGGGTACCATCTGGTACTCGAGTATGGGTTTCCAGTGAACTCTCTGAGCTTACAGGAGAGCTGACTCATACATCAGTCATAGGCTTCCTACATCCTCTGTGTTCCCAGATAAGCTAGAGAAAGCTGCGTTCACACAGCACGTGTTTCAGTGTGACTGTGTTAGTGGGCCAGGGCAGGGTGACGTTTTCTGTACAGGCCCATAGCATCTATTTAGCCCATGAGAATTGTCATTTACTAAACCCTAGCAGACAGAGAGTTCATTGATATTCTTTTTGGCTCTCAGGAAAAACCTTAGCGTGTACATGGCTGAGTTGGAGCAAAGGGAGAGGTGAGGCTGCAGAACTCTGCAGGCAGAAAAAGGCCCTGCTTTCCCTCTTAAAGACAGCAGCTGAGTGGTGACCATGGTCTTCTGCTGACCAATAGCCACCGCTCTCCAGAATCACCAGAGACTCGGGAGGACAGCTTCAAGCAGACAAGAAGGAAGCAAAGTCCACTGGTTTCCTGAGGCCATATTTTGGATTCAGAATGCACTCTGAAGCATCTGCTGATACAAAGGTGAGAGGCAAGAACAGATCTAGATGAGTTCTTTGGGCCGAGGCAGTCAAACCCTGGCCTGCCCCTCCTTCACCTGGCAAAGGAGCCAGAGGACTGCGGCTGAAGGTCTTTCCTCCCCCTAGCTCAGGTGTATTAAAGTGCAGGTGATGGCGCCTGCCATTTGACACCGTCCCCAAAGCCTTGCAGGGAACCAGGCCCAGAAAGGAGATCAGAACTGATGGGAATAAATTGCGCGATGGCCTGAGATGGCTGTGAGGAGGATGAGAAGAAGAAATTGGTGCTGCGTTTGACAGAAACCTGAAACTTCTCATTTGGTTATTTTAAATTGCTTATTCTGCCACGGAAGTTTCAATGCATGAAAAGTCAACATCAGAGGCTCACCCAGACTTTCATCATCGATTCGAGACAGGGCATCTTCTCACTGGCTCATTAGGCATCGACGGTGGCCCCAAATGAAATGTTCAAGTTTTTAATGGCTCTAACCAATAAAAAATAAAACAAAATCCACTGTCCCCATTATGTTCTTAAAATAAAAGCCCTTCAAATTATCCTGGTGAAAAAAGATTTTTTTTCTCTCTCTCTTCTACTTGATGGCTTGTGTTGAGAAGGAAGGATTTTTCAAATTCAATCCATGGAACTCACACTAAAGCAGCGTTTCCCTGGACCTGAGGTGTTACTGCAAGGGTTAAATTTTAGGACTCGGCTCTGCTGTCTTGTCAGGATGGAAGCAGGACAAGCAAAGCAACATCTCTCCAATGTAGGGTGATTGGTGACGCATGTCTTAACCTTCAGCTCATGAGTTTATTTTGTAACAAAAGGCTGAGGGATTTCCTACCAGAGGTACATACATCACAACCATCTCCAAGCCCAAATGAAGGGCCAGCTCGCTCAGGAATAAAGGATGTCCAAGCTGTTTCACACCATAATTGATTTCTCAGAGTTCATCACACCCTCCGCCGCCACTGCTCATTTTTTGAAAATCGTTCCTCTAGATGTCCATGGGCTCCCAGCTCTCATCACGCAGAACAGTAAAGAACAGTCACACAATGTATCCCTGCGTCCACAAATCTCTCCAGAACGCTACAAACAAAGCAGATTGCGAAATGAAGACTCCGATTATTCATCAGTGCGCGGGCGTGTCTCCAAGTGCACAATGGAAAGAGTGCAGAAAGGAGGAAATTGTGCATCTGAGACTTGTAGCCCGTGGCTTAGATTTTACTCTTGCCTGACCCTACGCTAAATGGGCTTATGGCTAGAGATAGATTCCCCCCTGTTTCTAACATGAAATTTTATAAGAAACTGCATTAGACTATCTACAACCCCACTGCAGACTGTCTAATGCAGTTTGCAATAAAATCAAACGTCGGTGTCCTGTCTCATTTGTTTTGAGCAAAACCACCAGTGGAAGGAACCAAAGCTAGAATCACATTCCAGGCCAGAAATAGGAATGTAGCAGTTAGACGCTGTAGGAAAGGCATGCCCAATGGCCATTTCCATATATGTTTGCTTCCGCGTCACTGGTATTTGTGGATACCAAAGTAATAGGAGAGAGATAAAGAGCCAAAACATAATATGATGGCCTTCATCGGGATGATCACATCCTTTCTTCACAGTTGCTCTTGGACATCTACTATGTTAGAAAGAGTTAGAGAGGGCTATCACAGGGAAAACTTCACCACAAGTACCATCACACTCAATCGAGTTCATTCCGCGGGAGAAGTCAGGCTAATGTTACCCGTATGCTGGGTGCGAGTAAACCAAGTGCATCAGGGAAATAGCTATAGTGATCATTGGGGTGACAAGAACCAATTACTCACCTACCTTCAGCATGTCCAAATCCTGTGCCCGTTTTAGACCAGTTATTTGCCATAACTGGAGAGAGACTTTTGACTGTGTTAACTGCCTCCTCCATCTTTCTACTACCAACCACACCATCTTTCCACTTCTCCCTCTGTACCAGCCAGCCTCTCTGAATCGAGTTGATGGCAGGGTGTTTGGTTTGGTTTTTCATCAGCTACTCTGTGTCTTGGCTTACTGTCATCCAAAAGTTGCTTACCATTTTAAATTGACTTATGTGCCCCATCTCTCTGATATTTCCTAGTCTTCAGTGAAGGCCTGTACTCAATACACTGCTAGTCATATGGCAGGGGGGTGCGTACATGCACTGAGTAAATTAGGAACCACGAAGAGCACCCCATTTACATAGGAAGTCTATGGAGCCATGTGCAAAATGCGATAGAAAGATTCACCAGTTTCTGTACTTGCGCCTTGTTAGTCTGTTCTTCATTCTAAGTTTGTTGGATTTGGGTATCGTTGGGTTTTGTGGTTGTTGTTTTTAACACTGGGGTTTTATGGCGACTTCAGTGTCACCTTCTGTGCCCTGGGACATATACTGAAATCAGAATTGGGAGCCCTAACTGCTCTTTTGAGTTACACCTCAAGTGGTCTTTGAGGTTCTTTGGTGTTAAAGTACATGGAGGTGGGGAAGATAATGTTGTCAGGTGGATTCTGACTCATAGTAACCCCGTGGGACCGAAGCAGGGCCTCCTCTAGGGTTCTGTCTGTGATCTTTCTAGCAGCAGATCCACAGGCCTTTCTCCCGAGGAAGGCTCGGTGGGTTTGATGACCGACCAATCTGTTTTCTGAGCACTTGGTCTTTGTTCCAGAATGGCTCCTTTGAGATGGGGCTAGAAAGGAAATAATATCATGTCCGTGTTCATGTATCCTGCCTGGCCTTGCTTTGTCTACTTTATGCAGGCCACCTTTACAAAAGATAATGGATTTGGTGACTCATTTAGAGTTTGGGAATTTTGTGTATTTTTCCATTAGCGTATTTCTGACTCTGACTTTGACATATTTTGTGATGGAAAACTCCTTCTTATATAAACCATGCATACAACAATATTTAGACATTATGAAAATATCTGTGCTTTATAATGTTTTAAACACTTTATAACCAAACACTCATGTTACAATGATTTCCAATTTTCTGTCTTTAACCAGTGATGGTGACAGCTCTTCCACCTGACATTGTCTTTTTTCCTCCCTGGAATTATCTTCTCTGCCAAGAAGAGAGACTGAAATTGCCTGTTTAGTTTTGAGCAAACACTTTCCATTTGTGGGTGAATTTGAAAGCTCTACTTCGTTTTTAAAAGTTTTATTGGCATATAATTCACATATCATACAATTCCATAGTTCGGCCACAGCAAGTAGAGTTTTACAATCATCCCCACAATCACTTTTGGAACATTTCTTCATTCTCATAATCATACTTAGCTCCCTATTTCCCCCCAAACCTTCCTACTGTATCCCCAAGGAACTATTAATCCAGCTACTGTCACTATAGACTTAACTACCCTGAATTTCATAGACAGAAAAATATTTATCAAAAAACTAACAATAATAGCAAAATAAAACAAAAAAGCTTCAATCTAAAAGAAAGCAGAAAATGTTCAAAAATAGACCAAATTTAAAATAGATCAAAAGGGAGGGCAAATGATAATGTGTTAAATTTTAACCTAACTGCAATGCATTCTGCATGACAGCAAGACTATTCACATCCGTGGTCTATGGTCAGAGAGGGTTTACCAGGGCCTTAATCCATGTGGATTTCTCTCTCTCTCTCTCTCTCTCTCTCTCCCTTTCTTTCTTTCTTTCCTTTTTTCTTCCTTTCTTTCTTTCCTAATAACCAAATCAACTTTAAAATGGGTCAAAAGGGAGATCAAATGATAAGATATTACACTGTAACCTGACTCCATCTGCCATAATCGACTTTACAATGCTCTCTGTCTGATAACACGGCTACTCACAGCCCTCCACTATGGTCAGAGGGATACACCAGGGACTTCATCCGTAATCGGACTCTGTAAATGGCTCCTCCACTGTCATCCATTGCTTTCTGCAAAGACGTCTTCAAAATTTAAGCTCAGATACCACTCCCTCCTTCATTTTATCATTTCCAATCCTGGGATCACACAAACTGATATGCTTCCATATGTACTTAGTTCTCTCTTGTTTCAAGACAAACCTTTAAGACCCTAGAGGCTATTCCTTCTAATAGTCAGGCATCATTTAGTTTCTTCAACATGCTTTGCTGTAGCACCCATATCTTCACGGGCAATCCTTAAGCAGCACCATGTCATAGAACTATGTAATTGTTCTTAGACTGGAGCTAGAGAAGTGGAAACCCCAAATCTATTCATATAGCTGACCTTTATATGTGTCTCTGGTTCACCTTGGAGACATCATTGTCATTTTATGTTAGAGAACATAGTCAATCATCCCTCTGGGGCATAGCTTCCATTACCATTTCGTCAATGCGGCCTCATAGAGATCCTCCAGGACAGGGTAGAACTGCTCCTGTGAGTTTCCCAGACTGTAAATCTTGATAGGAGTGGAAAGCCTCATCCTGCTACCTCAGAGCTAGCTGGTAGTTTAGAACTGCTGACCTTGGGATTAACAGCCCTGTGAATAACCACTATGCATTGATAGCGTCATCAGTTTAGTCAATAGGATAGATTTTAAAACACTGTTGAGAAAAGGAAATTATATGTGTAAGTGAGCCAAGAAGCGCAATACATGAATTGTTGACTCTTACAGATTAAACTTTTAAGTGACTGGACACTATTTGCACTAACAATGGCGGTGGGTGATAGGGCAAAACTTTCAACAATATTCATTAAAAAAAGCAGAGTCACATCCACCAGATTAAGACTTGTCAGAATGAATGCAGTTTTCACAATTGCTTGCCCTCCCCCTATTGTAGCATATACAGTGTAGAACCAGTCATATGTGAAAGCAAATTGTATCCTAATTAAGAACAATCTTCTGTCTAGAAGTTACTTTCCTCCTGCCCTCTGGAAACTGCATTGATACTTTTTAAGGTCTTTGGAAAACTCTCCTGTCCTGGAATGAACCATTTGCTGGATAATAATACCCTTTGCTGACAAATTCTAACTTATCTTTAGAAAGAGTCTATTGCCTTGTCTTTTTCTAAGATGCTTCTACAATTTCTAAAAGTTCTGAAAACCTACAAGAGCATCTTTGTCTTTACCTGACTGTCAGTAAGTGAGGAACTATGGGAATTATTCGAATAATTAATAGACACAACCAACTGGGGCAAAGGGCTTTGTCTTGTCCGTATTACCTGTTACCTTGTCCTGGCTCTTTCCTTTTTGTGGGAAGCCCTTGTCTTGATGCTATCTGGAGGCGGAGGGTCCCAGCTCAGGAAGCGCTCACTTCTTCAGTGGAGAACAGTGGTCCAGCAGCCATTTCCATCATGTCTGTCCCTTCAGTGGTCTATGACCTCTCCTCTCTTCCTTCACATCAAGTGCCCCAGAAGAAAGGAAACAGAAGTCTCCATCTTACCGCTCTGCGACAGAGTGAACCTTTTGTCTCCTGCTGGACCTCTTTCTCTGAAATTAAGGGATTATAAATGTACTTCTAAGCGGCAGCTGCTGCGTACTTTTATGATGGGTAGGGAATGAATTTCTTATCTGGTGATGGTGGGCTATTTCCCTGCACACCAGGCCTCAGAGAGAGCCTATAATTCTCCCAAACTACAGGGCTCCTGAATTACCTTTGCTTCGTCTGTCTCCCTTTGTTTGTCTGTCTCTCCTGCTCGCTGACTTTGTGGGAGGCCTTGAGCAGACCGATTCCATCATGGTGGTCTAGGACGCATCACATGGCTGCCAGTGGTCTCCCTCGCTCTTCTGCCCAGATTCCGAGCTCTCCTTCATCCCAAATGTATGAATCATTATTTTATTATTATTATTTTATGCAGAATGAGGTAGGTGATGTCATAAGAATGGTGCTCACACACGTGATTAGGCTTAAGAGAGATTGCGGCTTGTATAGCACTGGGCGTCCTCAGATGGGAAGATGCCAAACTTTACAGCATTGACCTCAGGAAGGCCCCCGGAAGCTGTAGGTGGGAGCAGCAGTAGCAGAAGGGACCAGGCTGGAGACACCAGACAACAGAGCATTTATTTGTCATGACAGTATCCTCATTTCCCACAGGACAATCTAAGCCAGTTTACTTTAATTATTTTATTTCACTTTTGTGCCCTTCAGATTATTCCCAGGCACCTTTTCCCCTTTCCTAAAACCAGAATCATACAGATGCTGGAATTAGGACTGGCAGTTCTCAGAGCACTTCCACATAGTCTATGTCATTTGGTTTTCAAAACAGCCCTGCAAGGTAGGCCAGACTGGCAATATGGTTTGATCACTACGGACATATATTTTTCATTCTGCTTTCACCTTCTGTAGTTATTGTGTTAAAACCTAGTGTGCTGTCGAGCCAGACTTTCCATGGTGCTCCACAGGTTGAGACGTGCCTAAGATCCACGAATGCAAAGCAGAAAAACTCAGTTTTCTAAACTATGGCATGCAAATACTTTAAAAACACAACCAACAACCTTTTTGATAGGAGATCATTGTAGATTCACAAGCACTTGTAAGAAATAAAACACAAAGCAGGTGAAGGGAGACATCGGACAGGGAAAGATATGACAAAATAATAATTTATAAATTATCAAGGGTTCATGAGGGAGGGGGGAGCAGGGAGGGAAGGGGGAAAATGAGGAGCTGATGCCAAGGGCTTAGGTGGAGAACAAATGTTTTGAGAATGATGAGGGCAATGAATGTACACATGTGCTTTACACAATTGATGTTTGTATGGATTGTGATAAGAGTTGTATGAGCCTCTAATAAAATGATTAAAAAGAAAATAAAGGAAAAAAATGGATGAAGAGAAAGAAGAGGAAGAAATCCAAAAAGGTGAAAGGGGGAAGAGAGAAACAGAAGATAAAGGAGAACATGATTAAGCATGCAAACAACCTCCGCAAAAAAACCTGTTCAGTATTGGTTGGACTACTTATACGGATTTGGTAGCTGTTAAACATTTTTTAAGAAGCTTTGATATAAACCCCAGGACAGCCACCTACCCAAAGAGCAAAGTAATAGCTCCTGAGACCTCTAGCCTGCTCTCTTTAGCCCCTCTTGGAAACCCACCACCAACCTTGGGGACTTAACCCCAACAAAACTGTAAGCATCATTAGGTTCCTGTGTAAGTCTATGCTGTAGTGTGGGTAGCTGTGATCTGTGAGTCTCAACCATCTGTGATGCCAGTTAAACTGAGATTGTAACTGCATTTTTACTTTCTGTACAACAAAGAAAACCTGTAAATAAAATCTTAGTATTAAAAAAAAGAAAAGAAATAAAACACAGAAATTTGATGTACTAGTTACCCAATTGTCCCCAATGGTAAGATCTTGAATAAACTGCATTTCAATCGCACAAGCAGGATACGGACATTGGCATAGTCAATTCATGAGAATCCCTGTTTTCCATCTAATACTTGCATTCATTTCCTCTGACCCCATCTCCTTGTTCATGCCTGGCAACCACTAAACTTTTCTCAATCCCACCTCGGCTAACCCATTGCCATTGAGTTGATTCCAACTTAGAGCCGCTATTCTCCAATGTCATTCCAAGAATGTTACGCAAACACAGTCATACAATATGGAATTATTTGGAGTTGATTTTTTTCATTCAGCTAATTCTCTGAGCATTTACCCATGTTTAGTGTATCAATAGTTTGTTGTTTGTTTTTTAACTCAGCAGCATTCTGCAGCATGACTGGACAACAGTTTGTTGAGCCATTAATCCACAGAAGGACTGCTAGGCTGTTTCCAGGTTGGGTTATTACAAATAAAAGTGCTGTAAGTATTTGTGTAGGTGTTTATGTGAACATTACGTTTTCATCTTCTGAGATAGATGTCCAGAGAGTGCACTTACTAGGTTGTATGCTCATGGAAGCAGCAGTCAAGAGCTGAAAGAACATGTTGCATTGGGCAAATCACCTGCACAAGCCCTCTCTATTTATTTAAAATCATTTTATTGGGGGCTCGTACAGCTCTTATCACAATCCATCCATCCATCCATTGTGTTGAGCACATTTGTACATATGTTGCCATCATCATTCTCAAAACATTTTATTTCTACTTGAGACAAGACTTCTTTGAGTGTTGAAAAACAGAGTGGTTACTTTGACAACTAAGGTATGCCTGACACAAGTCTCTGTATTGTCAATGGCCTCCTAGGCATTGAGTTAGGAAAACTGCAGGAGGATCGATGCATTTGAATTGTGGTGCTGGTGAAGAATATTGAAATTACCATGGACCGCTGAAAGAATATACACATCTGTCTTGGAAGAGGTAGTCAGAGTGCTCCTTGGAGGCGAGGATGGAGAGATTTTGTGTCATGGACTTTGGGCATGTTGTCAAAGGGACGAGTGCCCGAGGGAGGCCAGCATGCTTGGTAACTTCGAGAGATGTCGAAAGGAGAGACTCCCTTGAGGATTGACACAGTGGCTGCAACAATGGGCTCAAGCATAGAAACAACTGTGAGGATGGTGCAGGAGAGGCGGTGTCATGCTGCTGTGCACACGGTCCTGATAGGTTGCAGGTGGTTCAATGGCACATATTAGCAGCAGCAGCCGCAGCAGCAGCAACAATAGCAACTACATGGTGGAAGGATGTTTAGCTCTTTTTCTTTTTAAAGGAAGTGCCAAATTGTTTTACAAAGTTATAGTACTATTTTACAACCTCATTAGCAATGCATGAGTGATCTAGTTTTTCCATATCTTCACTAGTCTTTGGTGTTGTCATGATTTTAAAATTTAGTCATTCTGATAACTGTGTAATGGTATATCATTATGGCTTTATTATGCATTTTTCTAATGGCTAATGATGTTGAACATCTTTTCATGTGTTTATTTGCCATCTGTGTATCCTCTCGGAAGAAGGGCATCTTTATGACTTTTGCTCATCATTATATTTTTTGTTATTCCAAGTAGGGAGTTCCTTCTATACACATGCAGATAGATAGATGGATGATAGAGATAGATCCTGGCTCATCTGATTTTTCACCTTATTTTCCTCATCTTTAGTTGCTTTTTAGTTCAATCAAGGCTTGAGGAGCAAAAGTTTTAATTTTCATGAAGTTTAATTAATTGCCTTTTCCTTGTCCTGTCATGTCTGTGGTGTCAAATATAAGAATATTTTGCCTAGCTTTGGGTCCCAGAAATACTCTTTTGTGCACTTTTCTGAAAACTTGTATTTCAGTCTGAAATCAAATTTGAGTTAATTTTTATAAGCTGTGTGACTTTGGTCCAGTATCACTGTTGTTTTATTTTTGTCTACGAATGTCCAGCTACTCCAATACCATTTGTTGAAAAGGATATCTTTCCTCCATTTAATTCCTTTTGTGCTTTGGTCGTGAATCAGTTGGACATATTCCTATTAGCCTATTTGTAGAATCTTCTTTTCTCTTCCATTGACATATATGTCTCTTCTTCATTAATAATCTACATGATCCTCATCTTAAAATCAGATAAAATGATCACCTCCCACTTCATTTTTATTCAAAATTAATCTTTGGCATTTTAGTTCCTTTTTTGTCTTTCTCGACACATTTTAGAGTAATCTGGTTTATATCTACAAAATATCCTCCTGAGATTTTGATCAAATTTATAGAAGACTTGTATGTTAATTTAGCGAGAATTACAGAGGGGTGAACCACAAAGGGAGCACAACAAAACAGCAAGGAGAACAAAGGCATGAAGTGCCTGAGGACTCCCCCCAAATAGACTTCTGACTGGCGGTCAGGGTGGTGGCGGTGGGGGGGGGACACTAGTACTTGGTACCTCATCAGACCTGTTTGGAAGACATTCATGAAAGTCAGCAGATAGACCTAGTACTCTTTATAGGCTTTTCAAAAAAGTTGATTTTTTATATGCCTATCTATATAAGATAGACAGGATAAACAATCCCAAGGAGAAAGCAATGGGAGCAATTGTGCTGGGGGTAAGGGTGCGAGCAGGGGAGAGGAGGAAATGGGAGAAAGGAAGTGGGATGCTGACAAACTCAGGGACAAGGGTACAACAGGGATCTAGTTTCTACAGGGAGGAGGGTTTTAGAACACCTGGTGGGATTTGACCAATTGTAATGTAACCAAGAGGCATTACTGAGAGCTGAATAAAGGGTGAACATGGTAGTGAGGCAGGAGGAAAGTAAAAGGAAATAGAGGAAAGAACTAGGAGGCAAAAGCTATTTAGATATATATAAATATAAGCATGTACATATGTAACTATGTTAATATATAAGGAAAGAGCATTAGCCTATGTTGGTTGTATTTATATGTTAAAGTATTAGAGTAGCAGACAGACTTTGGGCCTCTACTTAAGTCTTCTCTCAACACACGGACACTTTTTTCTAATAACCTGGTGCTGTGTGATACGCAACTTCTCGACACCATTGCTGAAGACAAAATGGGTGAATAAGTAAATGTAGTGAAGAAAGCTGATGGTGCCAGCTATTAAAAGATATAGCTCAGTGGGTCTTAAAGGCTTGAAGTTAAACAAGTGGCCATCCAGCAGGGAAGCAAAAAAGCCCACATGGAAGAAGCACACCATCCTGTGTGTTCAGGAGGTGTCAATGGGATTAGGTATCAGACACCTTAAGATCAAAAACAAACAATTCTATTGATGTGAGGGACAGCAGTTGAAGTGGACACCCAAAGCCCGTCTTTAGACAATTGCACATCCCCTCACAGAAGGGTCACACAGAAGGGATGATTCAGCCAAGGTGCAGTTTAGCACTGACGAAACACACAACAGTCTTCTGGTTCTTTACTGTTTCTTCCCCTCCACTGTCACGATCCTAGCTCTACTTCACCAATCCTGCTAGACTGAGCATGTACATTGGTATAGATAAGAGCTTTCGACACATAGACGCCATGACAGATAAACCCCCCAGAAACAGTAATGGGAATAACGATACTATGGGGGTGGGGGGTGGGGGTGGTGGAGAAGGGCGGACCAATCACACTGATAGATATAAAACCACCACTCCTGGGGACAAACAACAGAAACATGGGTGAAGGGGGACAACAGATGGTGTAAGATAGGAAAAATATATATATAATTATCAAGAGTTCATGGAGGTAGGGGATTGGGGGAGGGAGAGGGAAAAAGAGGAGTGGATACCAAGGGCGGAAGTAGAAAGAGAATATTTTGAACATGATGGTGGTATCAAATGTACAAGTTTGCTTGATGTAATTGATTCATGGATTGTTATAATATCTGAAAGAGCCCCAATAAAATGATTTAAATTTTAAGAAATCATTTAGGGAGAATGACATAATTTCTATGCTGAGTTCTCAGAGAGTTGACATATGCTCTATGGTGAGTTCTCCAATCCATGAATATGACGCAATTTTCCACTTACTTAGCTCTTCTTTGGTTTCTTTATTTTAAAAAGAACAGAAACAAAACTTTCATTGTAAGTAGAGTGAAATTTGGGAGTTCCTTACATATACATACAGATAGATGATAGATAGATTCGTCTGATTTCATTTAATAATCCATATGCATTTTGCTTTGTACCACTGATTGCAAGCAACCCCATAATGTAACAAACAGCACTCCTCTTACTTCCTCCCTGTGTTTATCATTTGCCTCTTACTTCCTGCCTTCGGAAGTTGACCCCTGCACAAGTGCTGTCCTTTGGCACTGTATGGTTGGTTATTCTAAGGAAACATATTCTCCTAGTGTTATTGTTCATCATGTGGATTTGTTGATAGTTCGGCTGAAAGTGGCACCCTAACAGTGAGTTCAGTCCCAAGCTTAAAGTATCTGTAATCACCGTCATCTTGGGGGTCCACCAGGATCCAAAAGTGAATCTGGTCTTCTTTATGATCTTGAGTTTTGTTTCAATTTTTCTCCCACACAAGTCAAGAACTTCTTTTGTGATCTCAGTTAGCAGTGGTAGCTGGACACTGTCAACTTCTAGCCTCAGGTCCATGGAGTTTGCAGCTCATGTAGTCTGTTATTCTTTATTCCTTCTATCTTTAGTTTTTATCATTCTTATTTGCTCTGAATGGGGGAGACCAATAATTACCTTAGATGGCACACACAAAGTTTAAAAACCCCATTTGCTGGTCACCAAAGTAGGATGCAGAACATTGCTTGAATAGATTTTTAAGAATTTCTAAGCACACAAATACTGTATATGTTTTTCTAGATTTGCCAATAAATTTTGAGTGATTATAAATTATATTGTATTTTAAATTTCAGTGCCTCGATTCTCATTTTTAGAATATCAAAAAGATAATTAATTTTTAAAATTTTTGCCTTTATTCTCAGACTTTGCTGAATCATTTAATAGTTCTATGCACTTAATTTTTTGTATTGTATATTTACTCAAATTTTCTATGTAGACAATCATGTCATTTGCCAACAGGGAATGTTATATTTCTTCCTTTCTGGCTGGTATGCCTTTTATTTCCCTTTCTTTCCTTGTAGAACTCGCTTAAACTTCCAGGTCTCTGTTAAGCTACATCAGGGTGCCGTGAGTTCTGCAGAAACTGTGAAGCTAATTTAGAAATGGAGGTTGACAGTTGTGGTCCAAACTGTTTTCATTGGCTAATTTTTAGAAAGAGCTCTCCAGAGCCTGAAAGCTCTGCTGAAAATGGTCAGCCCTGGGTAACCTTGACAGTACTTAAAATACTGGTGGCACAGTCCTAACCATCACAACAAGGTGCAAGCCATCAGAGCACAACAAACTGACACAGGTGGGGGCTTTGACATGGAGTCCTGTGAAAAGTTTTTACAACGTAGGAATGACTTTACATTCCTGTCTAAAGAAAAGACATCTTCTTTCCTAAAATAAGTTTTATTGGTTAAAAAGAGATCACCATGAAATCCACCAAAGCATAAAACAAAATATGGAATATGACAGAAGCCATAAGCTGTTTTATCGAACACTGAATGATGCATTTCAGAAACAGTTGTAAATTAAATAGAGGAGCACACAATTGAAACGCTTTAAAAGCCTTTAACAAATATTTGGGACACTGATGCGGTTATGGAAACTTACTGCCAGTGATCAAAGCACCAGTAGAGATACATTCTGGTTAATAAGTCGTGTCAGTTTATCAATGAAGTAGGAGGTACTTTCCATAAGAGGCTGATGATGGAGGACCTGTCCTAGAACCTTCTCTTCAACATCTGGGCTTTGTGACTTGGTCAAACCCAAACCTCCGTATGTTGTCATTCCCGTTCTTGTTAACCAAGCAGAGAAGATCCAATGCAACCCAACAGTCTCGCCCTCAGAAATGCCACGTGGTGCCACGTAGATGAATAGGGGCGGTGCTAAGGTGGAAACTGTAGACAGAGCAACACAGGTGGAAACCTTAATAATCGACGCTATGTTGGCTCTGAGTAGTGATAAAGGGTACTTTGGGGACAATATTTTACAAGGCAACACAATTGCTCGAATCAGCAAGATAGACTCTCTTAGCTGAGTTGGGGGGTTTCTGGAAAGATTTGAGCACCAAAATCAGGTGCATTATTCACTGTGAGAAGGTTTAATTAAAAAAGAACAAAATTCATATACTGTCACCTTATGTAGGAAAAATGTTTTGTTTTGTTTCTTAAAACCATAATTCTAAGGACACCTGGATCATTACAGCTAAGAATAATTTAGAATCTAATTACCTCCAGGGTGTTTACATATGTTATCACAGAAGCTTGGGAAGCACATCAAGGTAGACCTACGCACTTTTTATTTCACCTGCAGTCACTCTTGTCTTGCGAGTTCCTCAGATGCAAATACAGTATCATTATGGAGTAACCCAATTTACACAGATGTATTTCTGAAATCCAGATGTGCTAGGTGAAGATTACATTGGTGTGAATCAAATTATGCTCCACATCCTAGGGGAGTTTAATATTTAAGTATCTGTAATCTTTGCGATGACTTAAAGGATTGGACTTTATAGCCCAACGGGCTAGTTGCACTATGTTGTTAATATCTATAGTTTAGTCAGGGTCACGTTCAGCTATACTACTGGTGGGTGGGGAGGGGAAACAGCAGTTATTTACTAAAACAGAGACTATTTATTACTCTCACCAGAGTCTGATGCAGATTGAATATCGCTCCTGCTTCACTGTCTTCCAAAGGTCCGATCACTCAAGGCCCAGATGGGTTCCTCTTTGTCACACATGACCTCGGAGAGATGCACGGAGACTGGGGAAGTAGTAAGCACAGTGTCCAGAGAAATGGATACGGCTTGGTGAGCACGGTCGGCCCTCCTAGCTTCTATCACTGTGACTTGCTCCCATGTGCTTTGGAACCGCAGGACAATTCATGGAACTTTCTGGAAGATCCAGTTGAATTGGAGAGTGCTTGGTACATTGCTGTTTTTGTTATTGTTGTTCGTTACTATTGCTAGCTAGGTAAAACTAGACATAAGGGGACAAGAGGGTGACCATGGAAAGAATCTTAAAAGAAAAAGAGAGATGGAGGCACACTTCCCCCATGTCTCTCCAGCACAAAGGAAGATGAAGGACAAACAAGACACCTATCGTTATCAATGGAGGAGAGGAGATAGCACAAGGTGTGGGTGGGGAGAGACAGGATGTTCATCCTCTCTTGATGGTGATGTTTGAATAGACTCTTGGTTTCAGCATGAGTTCTAGGAATGCTGGCGTGCAAGTCACTGGAAAGGGGAGGTATGCTATAGAAATCCAGTCAATAGCGAAAGACCGGCTGGAAAGCACAGCAATAGTGGAATATATGCTATTAACAGAATGGGAAAAAAATCCTAACTACACATTCTACCACACTCTCAGAGTAGCCAGGAGTCCTAGAGGCTCCACACCAAAGTATCCCCTTCAATAAACTGAATCATTGAGTTCAAATCTTTTCTCCAACTCTGATCTGAATGTTGTCTTTGCCTGATTTCTTGTCCTTTGGGACAAGAACCAAGAGAAGGAGTCATCTACAACTTCTGTCGTAGCCTGGTAACACTGTCATTAAACCTTCAAAATACTTTTTTTGTATACAAATATCATTCATCATTAAAATAATGATAAAGGCAATCTTTCTAAAGGGATTTATTTATTGGTTATCAGATTCAGGAGCCAGGGGAGGAAAGGGACCTTAGAATCCCTGCCATAGTGGAGCATCCTCATGTATGATTATTAGTCTGTGCTTTCTGTTGGCCTTTACTTCATATAACCTCTGACTCTGATTCTCTTGCTTATTTGTGCTTAGCCTGGATGCTCATGACTTGGTCTCAGGTGTCAGCCCAGAGTCCTAATACCTGAATTCCCTCCCCAGTCTCAGTTGGCAATTGGTCTATATGGCACCCCCCTATGTGACCATATTTTCTAAAGCCTGGTTCAGGGCATCACGCAGAAATCCCTCTCCCTCCAATCAGCACTGGTTCCTTCTACCAAGTACTCTTTTAGGCATCACAACAGTTCCTTCCTTCTCCCATTTCAGAAGAAAGAAACAAAAGACATGAAACAAAGGGGCACATACGATAAGAAAGAAAGGAAAAATAAGGGAGAATCTACCTTGACCCCATTCTCATTCTAGTTACCTATGTATTTTTCCTTCGCTGCCCTGTAAACTATCTTAAATGTATAGTCTTTATTCACAATTAACATTTTTTTGCATTCCATTATCACCAGAATCGATACTAATTCTCTTGATCTAATTTACTGAAACTGCTCTTGTGAAGGTTCCCCTTGGTTTCCATGTTGCTAAATCCAATAGTCACTCCCAGTCTTTGTATTCTTGGAAATTTCAGCAGTACTTGACACACCTGACCACTCTCGCCTCTGTGAAACCTTTTGCCTCCTGGTTTCTAAGACACTACAGTTGCCTTGTTTTCCTCCCACCTTTCTGGAAGCTCCTTCTCAATCCAGTTTACGAATTTATCCTCCTTTCCTTATTTTCTAGGATTCAGCTCTTCAACCTCTTCTTTTGTAATCTGTAGTTACTTTATAGGTGAGCTAGCTAGATTCATGGATTTATGTAACATCTCTGTGCTAATGATACCCAGATTCTTAAGTCTAGCCTGGGCAGCTTCCTTGATTTAGACCTATCTTACCTGTCTACTTACTACCTGCCAATAATTGTTATTATGGCTGTCGACCATGTGCCATGAGCTCAAATTTAACAATATTTAAAGCTACCAGCTTCTCTTTTTCAGTTTCTGTAAATACAAGTTCATTTTAAGATGTTCTTTGATTAAAAATTTTAAAAACCTGATATACACCCTCAACTCTCGCCCCCCCCCCCCGTCCCCCCGCTCCTATCTCATTTCATCCACCAGAGTAGCTTGGCGAATTCATCTAAAATTTGACCAGTTCTTACCAACCTCTCACCTACCTGTCTCATTCCATGAGTTATCTCATAGATGTCCCACTTCTCTCTGTGCCATCTTCCCCTGCAGTCTCCTCTTATCCTAAACTGCAGAGGGATATATGAAAGTATAAATCAGATCATGTCACTTTTCTGCTTATTACACTCCATTGGCTTCCTATCTCATCAGACTAAAACCCAACGCCCTCATGCTTCCCACCAAGTTCTGTGGGATCGGCTCCGTGTCATCTTTCTTGTCACTCTTGTTTTCCCCTTCAACTGCACTGCCTCCTGCTCTCATGGAACCTATGAGGTAGTCTTCCCTGCGGGGCCTCGGACTTGCTATTCCTCTGCCGGGGATGCTCTCTTTCCTGCATATCTTCACTGTAATGCCACTATGCCACTGAAGTCTTCCCTGATCACCATCCCTAAATTCCAACTCTGATGGTTTTTATTTCTCTACTGCGATTTTTCTTTCTTTTTTATCGCTATGACTAGTAAGCATGCCATATGGTTTTAAACTCATTTTATCTTATTTTGTCTTCCCCACTAGAATGGAAGCAAGATATCTGACTGACTTGTTTATTGTAGTATTCTTTGTGACTAAAACAGTGGTATTTTTGATAGGAAGAATGGGTCAATGCTTCAATAGTGCTTTTAATGTTCATTTGAAATTCTTCTGGTTCATACATGCCTATAGAAATAATGCCATACCGAGTATGCGGGTCTTGTAATAACCCTAGGAAGGACTTACGAACCCCAGGGTAGGACAGTTCTATAATAGCCCAATGATACCTGTTTACATTAAATTATGTCCACTTGCTCTAAATTGCTCTAACTTCTACAGTGTGCCTGAAAGTGGCCAAATTAGCTGTGGTATCATACAATGCCTCCTAGCTAGCTTTTACCAATGAAAGACAATTGATGTCAAAGCAAGGTGGTGAAGACGACCAAAGAGCAATTGCAGAGTCTAATATGAAACTCAGAGAGGAAGGGGCAGGGGTTTGAGAATTGGAGTAATTTACAGAAGAGGTGACATTTGGGCTGGGTCCATAAAATGAATGAAAAATTGTCACAGGGAAAAGGGGAGGACATATTAACAAGCAGAAAAAATAGAAAATGAGATGGCACATTGTATTAAAGGATATGGCAAGTTCATGGAAAGGAGAACACATTTTCTGTGATTGGCATCTTGGTGAGAGAGGCAGTTGAATAAGTTTGTGAAAAATGCTCCGAGGCATGTTAGAAATTTGAGCTTTCTTTCCTAGGTGCCAAGAAAGGGTTTTCAATCGAATGAAGGCTAGTAAAGAAGTAAAAGCTCATTTCGGCTCCTAAAACTTTTCTTAAAGCTTTGTGGTTAAAGGTGTGAATCAATTCTAGTTCTGAAATTGTCCTTGGTTATCAGGCAATTCAAAAATTGTCATGATGGCTTCTAAGTCTAGGTGATTACTCGCTTCTAAAATCCTAATATGCTTAATTCATTGTGAAGAATAATACGCCCATTTCTATTTTATGCTTATAACATTTGATCTCAAGAAGTGCAGTTTGGCATTTAATAAAGTTTACTTTAGGATTATCTTTATAGTATCCACACATACATGGACTAAATATTGGCATGTTGTCTTTCTGGCTGTGACATGCATCCCCTCTGAGCTATGCAGTAAAGCCAAATGTCATCTTGGAAAGGAGACTAGGGAGCAAAACAAGGCACAAAAGGTATACTTACCAAATATTCAAGTCTGGGAATCTTGGGAGAGGTGACTGGGGCAAAGGAAGGGAGAAAGGGAGGGAGGGTGCAAATGGGGGGGAAGCAGAGCAAGAGAGAATATGAATGAGAATCAAGATTCAAAATTATCTTGTGTCTGAATCCTGAATCCATACGAAGGAAAAAATTAAATATTAGAAAAGTAGACATTTTGAATATAGGTTCAAAAATTTAATCAGCTGAGGTGAAATTGGGGAAACCCCAATTGGTAGCCCATAGTGAGGGTTTTAGTTCCTTCTTGAGCTTCATCAGGAGTCTTGGATTTAGTTCAGTGAGCCACATTTTCAACACGATTACAAAGTGGACCAGAGGAAGTTCAATCAAAATGTGGGGTTGTCTGAACATGGCTTATGTGAAAAATGGCTGAATTATTATGGTTGTGTAGCCTGGGAGGGAGAAGATTAAGAAGAGATGTAATAAATGCCTTCAAACATTGTCAGTGGGCCAAGGAAGGACAAGACTTTTGAGAATGCTCAGGGGGAGTATCCCTGGTACTCTGTACGAAACAAGCCCACTGGCTCAAGTTTGGGGGCACATCCTAGAGACCCAGGCCAGGTTCCATAGACACTGGGCATTGAATCCTGAATCTTCAAAGCTGACAGCACGTTCCACAGGCACACTTGAGAGAGCCGATGCAGAAACTC
Source organism: Tenrec ecaudatus (assembly GCF_050624435.1). Classification (NCBI taxonomy): domain Eukaryota; kingdom Metazoa; phylum Chordata; class Mammalia; order Afrosoricida; family Tenrecidae; genus Tenrec; species Tenrec ecaudatus. The sequence goes on along the minus strand of NC_134530.1, from coordinate 190,898,034 downwards.
CACTAGGTAAACTAGACTCTCCCTCAAACACACCTGTAACTTGAGGACTTAAGACTGAAAATCCATGGTGTTTGACGAAGCAGAAGACAGTTATACCAAGAGTATTGAACTGTTGGTAGGTAGACAATCATTGACTTACAACATCAATGCCCTATATACTGTGTTATGGTATATATTATTTTGGCAAACCTGTGACTGACATTGTCAGTGAATCTTATTGTAAAATTTACCTGACAACCAATTCCCATTGTCATTGAAAATAGTATCCAGCCACAAAAGGGTTTATTCTGTACATGTTATTAATTTAGGTATTGTGATTTGTAGGTATTGTGATAAAGAGTTAGCCTACATTTACCCAATATTCCTCTTTCAACAAGAAGCACACCAACATCAGTAATCCAAGGATTGTAAATCATATAATCCAAAGCCAAAGGAGGGAAGAGTATCAAAGCCTAAATTGTGAGATTCTGGTTTGCAGAAGGCTGAAGTTGACAGTGGAAGCCCAAGATATCTTTGTGAGATTTACATAGGAAATAAGCCTCTGGTGATTTCCCTATATCTATAGAGGGATGGGAAGAAACTAGTTACCAAACAGAGAGCATTGGAGAGATGAGTATAGGAGATCAAAATGATAAACCTGACTTGAATGGCTGAAACCTTGGCTATTGATCCCCTATTCTCATGCACATTGAATTTGAATGATTTTCAAATTTTTCTGAGGTTTTTCTTCATATTGGGATATATCTCAGAGATATTTTGTTATTGGGGGTAACCCTCTTGAATTGTGGTTAAATATTTTTTTTGTATGTGAAACCCAGAATGGATGAACCTATTGAGACAGCAAGTAGAATAATGGTCCCTGGGGGGTTCCGTGAGGGAGGTGGAGGATAAAAGGGAGCTGATATCAAGGAGGAAGAGAGGATTTTTAAACGGAGTGTGGCAGCGATAGCACAATACTGTGTGATATGATTGAACTATAGAATGATATGATATCTTGTTAGCTCCCAATAAAATGTTTTTTTAAACAAAAATATTTAGTCCTCAAGAAAAATACAGAGGTACTCTTATCAATAGCATCTCATTAATGAGGAAGGCACCTGGTAAGGCAGTGAGTGAGGTGCCTGTCATCTGATAAATTCAAGCTAAGGTTTGGTGACAGTGTAGATGCAACAGAAATGTTTCTTCCTTTGATTTGGAAGGTTTAACTAGCTGCCTTCTAAGATCCCTTTAAATTTTAAGAAGATATGATTCTAAGAGGTTCTCAGTCCAAAGGGCAAGCCATTAAGTCTTTACACTCCATTTGTTGTTACAAATACCATTTTAGATTATATTCTTTATCCAAGGTCATTTACCATAACCCTTTATATAAATCAATAGATGAGATGACTGTAGCTGTTCTCAGCTGATCTAACAATATTTCAATTCTAAACATAGAATACACATTAGATCTGGTTCACAGATCAAGGAGTTGTAGAGCGATGAGCTATGAGGCCCTTAGAGACTGTCTAGTCAAGTTCTTTTATTGTGCATACAGAAATGACCAATCTAAGGTTCAGCGGCACGGTGTCTGTGTCTGCCTCTGCCTCTGCCTTGCCTACTTCTTTCCAGGGGCAGGTGGAAAGTCTTGCCCCTACAAGCTCATATTTGTTCATTCTTCAGCCAATAGGAAGTAGGACTGGATACTTAACAGTGGTTTTTAGCTCCCTCGTGGTAAGGCCTACAATCCTATGTTAAGTAATGATAGCTACAATTTATCAAGCACCAATCCCTTACCAAGCACTGCTGTGGGTGTTTAAAAACCCATGAAGAAAGTCTGTGACAGCAAAATTTGTTGTTCACATTGTTGTTAGTTGCTACTGAGTCAGCTGAGCCTCAAGGCAATCTCGTGTCTCTCAGGACAAGGGCCCAGTCTCGCGCCCTCCCCAGGATTGATGGCTTGTTTGAGGCCCTCATTGCATTGATTGTGTCAATCCACCATATTGGGGTACCCTTCCTTTCCTCGAACACTTTACCTTAGCAACCAGGAAGGTCATTCCTGAACATCTGTCCGAAATAAAGGGGCTAAAGTCATGCCATCCTTATCTCTAAGGAACATTCTGGTTGTATTTCTTTGAAGGAGAGCAAAATGATTAATTTTACTTTTTATGAATGAAGTGTTACTGAGAGAAATTAGGCTGGCTACTCCCCCAAGGTCACATTCAGATTCAGATCCGGAAAAAGGCCTTCCTCTTGTAACTTGATATGCTTCTTCTTGTATTATCTCCATATGCAGGTTCAAGTATTCATTTGTCATGAAACATTAAAAATATATTTATTTTGGACCATTTGGTCTGTTCTATTCTTTTTTGTTGTTGTTTTATTCTTAACAGACACTGAATTATGCATATGCTGTAAGTCCTTTGTCTTCATATTTTCTCTTGAATACTTTTTATACACGAAGTACATTTATATTTAGAAATTGTTTAAAACTTAGTTTAATTTATTTTCTGTATATACAGAAGAGCATGTGAAGCATTTGGAAATTATGAACCATAATAATAAACATCAATAACTACACCACTTGATTTAAGAAAAAGGAAATGTTTAACAATATATAAAGTCTGCTCCCACAACTCTGCCCTCGTTCTACCACCCAGAGGCAACCATCAATCTGAATTTTTTCTTACAAGTTCCTTGCTTATCTATATTGATTGGCCTATATGTATGTATTTCTAAAATGTTTCCTGCTAGTATTGTTAATTACTTGGCTGCTATTCAGAAATTTGATCATTTAAATCTACCAATTCAATGGGTGAAAGATATGGCAGTCTGATTCCATAAAGATTACAGAGAACCGTATGGGGTAGTTCTGTCCTATCTGGCAGATATTAATCTGAATGAACTCTATAGCAACACATTTTAAAAAGTCACTTCTAAATAATGCACTGCTTAAGTTTACTTGCTTTGGGGTTTATTATAATTTATTTACCTGTATCTGCTACTTTATTTTTTGCCTTACAATACATATCTATAGTTAATTCCTGTTAATATCAATATTTAGAACTCATCTTTAAAATTCCATTGTGTTAATAAAGCACAACTCATTTTTCTGCCCATGTACAATTGTACTGTTTCAAGTAGTTTTCTCTGTCATAAGTAAATGGTGTAAAAGTCAAGATTTTCAATGTTTCCTGATGCACAGGGCCATTTTCTAGATATTTTAGTTTAGTTTATAAGTAAATATAGAATTTCTTGGTAATTAGCCATTTAGTCTATTTTGGTGAATGTTTTGTGTGTACTTGAATGTGTATTCTGCTAGTTTCAGGTGGAATTCTTTATAAATATAAGTTCATTTGACTGATCATGTTCAAGTCTTTATATGTTTATTGATTTTCTATATACTTGTTTTATTAAATTATTGAGAAAAAATATGAAGTTTATTAACTACAATTTTTGAGTTGTCTATTTCTTTCAGTCTTCTTTTTTGCTTATGTACTTTGAAGCTTGGTTACTGGGTACATGACCATTTAAGGTGGTGTTGTGTTCTTGAGAAACTGCATATCATTAAGAAATAGCCCTCTTAATGCATGCATGATGCTATAATAGCAATAATCTCCAAAAGACTGCATAGCCAGACTTGCAAACTGAACAGGTGTGTGAAGGAGAATAAATAAGGGGGTGGGTAGAAAGAGGGAACTGATTATAAGGATCTACATATAACCTGCTGTCTTGGGGATAGACAATAGAAAAATGGGCTAAAGGAGACATCGGACAGTTTAAGATGTGACAAAATAATAATTTATAAATTATCAAGGATTCTTGAGGGATGGGAAAATGAGGAACTGATACTAAGGGATCAAGTAGAAAGCAAATGTTTTGAGAATGACGAGGACAACAAATGTACAAATGTACTTGACACAATGGATGTATGTATGGATTGTGATAAGAGTTGTATGAGCCCCCAATAAAATGACTTAAATATATATAGATAGATAGATAGATAGATAGATAGATAGATAGATAGATTGACAGAGGATATTTCTAGTACTTATATTGCATTAGACAGGGTTCTCTAGAGAGATAAAACTAGATTGCTAGTAATTATATATAAATATATTTATAAAGATAGATATATAACACAAGAAATGAATCGTTAAATTATATACAGATAGATAATATAATAAATTAACAGTTAAATTATAAATTACAAAGCAGTGAGACATTAGCAGTCCTTTAAGTCTTGAGAGCCTCCAGTCCCCTATTCTGTAGAGAGAGCTGGGATACACACACACACACACCCACCCAGGCAGCAAACAGCAAGGCATAGGTCACCAACTGTTGATCCCCAGCTCCAGAGATGAACATTCTGATCGAGTGGTCTTAAAGGGACCTTAACTTACAGTGACACAGTCCACATGCTAGGAGTCCCCCAGGTAGTGCACCCTTTAAATTGAGGCACAGAGCTAGCAAGGCGAGGCTCACGGAGCCATTTATCTCTCCGCCCTTCAATTAATCCTACTTGTGTTTATCGGCCAGGCTGGCACAATAAACTATCGCATACATATACCACAAATACATCCCTGAAGATGGTAGAACACGCGGGGGTAATGTTCTGAAAGCTTTTACCCATATCCATACACTTAGAGAGAATGATGGCATCTAGGAGCTCAAGACCACAGTCTCAGGGACACCATGGTCAGCTGGCCAGTTCACAAAGACAACCTTCTACATCTTACCTTGGGAAGTAGTGACTGGGGTCTCAGAAGATATGAATGGCCTTCTAAAATGCTAGTACTTGGCTCTCCCATTCCGGAGCAAGGAGTGAAGGAAACTGAAGACGCATGATCCAATTAATCCAATGACCAAACCAACCATGTGAACCTCTGTCTTCATGTTATCACTACTGACTGCTCAGAACGAGATTGATCATATTAGAGGCTATGGACAGGCCAGGGGGAAAATGTGAAACAAACTTCAAAATAACAAAGAAGACCAGCATGGGTAGGGACTAGTAGAACCCAGAAGCTCTGGCTTTTAGTCACTTGTCAGGCCAGGAACTGAACTCTCCCTGGCTCAAGTTTAGCCAAACAGTAGACAGGTTTATATGACGGACAACAGCACGAAGGAGACATGCACTCTTTAGAATAATCAACCATTGGATGTCACAAAGGCAGCATCTTCTCAAGAACCCAATTCAGAAGGTAGGAGGACTCAGGAAAGGAGCAATCAACACGGGGGAAAAGTAAGTGATTTTCCAGGGTTGGGACTGCCAACAATGACATGAAATAAAATGTGTATGAGTTGTCGAATGAACAGCTGACCTCCTCTATAAACTGTCCCCCAACTCACAATAAAAAAGCTCTTTAAAAAAATAAGAATGCTCCTCTAACCTATAATCATAGCACACATGTCGGTGTCCCCTTTTCTGATACTAGATACTGGTGCAGTGGTCACAGGTTAGGGTGCTAACGTAAAGTCAGCAGTTTGAAACGTCCAGCTGCTTCCACAGACAAAGATGGACTTTCTATTCCTATAAAGAGTCCCAGGCCCAGAAATCCACAGGGGCAGCTCTACCCTGCCCTAGGCGGACGCGGTGCGTTAGAATCAACTCAATGGCAGTGGGTGAGTTTCTGATATTATTAGTCGCTTTAGATATTTTAGTATTATTCAGTGCATTGCAGCCTTTTCATTATTTTACTGGGAGTTAACTTCCTTTTTGCCTTTATCTTTTTAGATGAAAGCGGTTGCTGGGTTGTGAATGAGCTCTGGAATTAAATCTTTCTTTAGACTGCATTTGCATGTCGTGACAGGTAGGAACTGTTCTTTTTAAATTTTATCGCTTATTATTATACTTGTGGACTATAACACAGACACAAACCACATGCTATATGCAGTATGCCCAGCCCTCACATCACCACAGTGCCACTGTCCCAGGAAACCCTCGCGTCGGAGGTGCTTTCTCCTTCTGCCTTCGTCTGCCCTCCCTTGCTCTGTACCTCCCTGCTCTCCAGACCTGGGCTGCATCTTACTTCTTCCAAGTCTTCCCCTCTGCAATGAAAGCCACAGCTTTTCCTTTATAATAATGGTGTCTTGAAATACTTATTAACTTTGAGATTGGTTAACTTTACTCTGCATAATATCCTCAATTTTTCGCCATGCCATGAAGCACCTGACATTGATTTTTTGGTTAGGTGCCCTGGAGTCAATCCCAACCCATAGCCACCCTACGCACAAGATAACATCATCCGCCCAGCTCTGTGCCCTTCTCTCGGGAGTTCTTACGTTCAAGTCCATTGCTGCCACTGCTGTGTTAGTCCATCTCTCTGTGGGCCTCTCGCTTCTTTTGATGCCTTTCTGGTTTATCAAGCACAATAGCTTTCTTCAGGGACTGGTCTTCCTTCCCTGATACCCGCCTGAAGTAGGTAAGAGGAAGTCCCACCACGCTTGCTTCTAAGGGGCATTCTGGCTGTCTTTGTCCCAAGACAGATTGCTTTGTTCATTTCGCAGTTCATGATACGTTCAGGTTCAAACTGCATTATCACTCAAATGCATGGATTCTCCTACTGTCTTCCTTGATGAATGTCTGCCCTTCCCAGGCATCTGAGGTGAGGGAAAACACCATGACTTTGTGTGAGATGCACCTTAGTCCCCAAAATCACCTCTCATGTGCAACAGATTTGCCCACGATACTGCGTTGTTTGATCTCTTGACTGATATTTATATGAAAAATAGTTTCTTTTACTTTAACCTGTGTCTGCTTTTGTGTTTGAAATAAGTGTCTTGTAGTAGCATAGAAATGAGTAGTTGAGTAACTTTTGAAACCCACTCTGCAAATATATATTTTTAATTTTTAATCATTTTATTTGGGGCTCATACAACTCTTTTTACAATCCGTAAACACATTTGTGTGCAGCACATGCATACATATGTTACCATCATCATTCTCAAAACACCTGCTTTCTACTTGAGCCCTTGGTATCAGCTCCTCATTTTCCCCTCCCTGCCTCCCCCTCCCCCCTCCCCCTTGATAATTTATAAATAATTATTATTTTATCATATCTCACACCATCCGACATCTTCCTCACCCAGTTCTCCGCTGTCCGTCCTCCAGGGAGGAGGTTACATGTATACCTTGTCATCTGTTTCCCCTTTCTCCCTCACCCTCCCTCCACCTTCCTAATATTGCCCTTCTCACCACTGTTCCTGAGGGGAACATCTGTCCTGGATTCCCTGTATTTCCAGTTCCTATCTGTGCCAGTGTACATCTCCCAGTCCAGCTGGTTATGTAAGATAGAATTGAGATCATGATAGTGGGGGGGAGGAAGCATTCAAGAACTAGAGGAAAGTTGTATGTTTCATTTTTGCTACACTACACTCTGACTGGTTCATCACCTCCCCACAAATATTTATTTTTTTAACTGGCGTATTCAGACCATTTACATGTAATCTCTCTCTCTCTAACTGTCATTGAATCAATGCTGACTCATAGTGACCCACCTGTGGGTTTCTGAAAGATTGTAACTATTTATGGGAGTCGAAAGCCCAGTCTTTCTCTTCTAAAGCTTCAGCTGGTTTTGAACTGCCAACCATTTGGGTCACAGCCTGAAGCATAACCACTATACCACCAGGGTTCCTATTTACATGTAAAGTAAATATTAATATATTAGAGTTGAGATTGCTTCTCTACTGCTTTATTATATTTTTAATTTCTCTGTTTCTTAATAGGAGCCCCACCCTCACCCCATCACCCTATAAAGTATATTCTGGGCTTTATGGGGTCTCCTGTGCATGTGCATATGTCATCCTAGAATATCTGGAGAAGTCTGTTAGCTCAGAAATTTCATGGTTTTCTTGATCCCAAATCCCCTGTTACAATTCTAGCTGGTCTGCCGCCTCTCTCAATTGAGATAACCATAGTAACGTGGTGGATTTTAATTGCTTGCTCCAATTGCAAGTTGATGAAACTGATGTTTTTGGTACCTGAAGGTGGTAGCTCTTTTTCCCAAGCACAAATGCATGTACCATTCATGCTCAATGCAACAGTATTCCTCCCCTCAATAGTTTGTTTTTCAATAAGATGAATGAAATTATGAAAACTGGATTTTTGTGATTGTTGAATATTCTTCTCAGTTATGAAAATTGATACATTACACAACAATGTGTTAATGAGTGAAAATTATAGTTTTGCCTGCTTTTGTTTTCAAGTGTCCACAAAAGGATGCAATTTATTAATATTGTCCAGTTACACAGTTTTTCTACAGAACAAAGACTATACGATCGCACACTGCATGTGTAGAGCCCCAGAAATGGAAGCTTAATTTTCATTAAAAAATTGTTCCCCTATATTTTTCAACAAATTCATGTTACGGACACTTCTTTTGTATAGAGTTTTTCTTCCCCTTCTGAATCATTTTCCTTCTAAAAGAAAACAAATTATGTTTTATTAATCATTTTATTATGGGCTCATACAACTCTTATCACAATCCATACATACATCAATTGTGTAAAGCACATTTGTACATTCATTGCCCTCATCATTCTCAAAACATTTGCTCTCCACTTAAGCCCCTGGCATCAGCTCCTCATTTTCCCCTCCCTTTCCCTGTCCGACGTCTCCCTTCACCCATTTTTCTGTTGTCCATCCCCCAGGAAGGAGGTCACATGTAGATCCTTGTAATTGGTTCCCCCTTTCAAACCCACCCTCCCTCGACCCTCCAAGTATCGCCACTCACACCACTGGTGCTGAAGAGATCATCCACCCTGGATTCCCTGTGTTTCCAGTTCCTGTCTGTACCAGTGTACATCCTCTGGTCTAGCCAGATTTGTAAGGTAGAATTGGGATCATGATAGTGGGGAGTAGGTAGGAAACATTAAAGAACTAGAGGAAAGTTGTATGTTTCATCATTGCTATATTGCACCCTGACTGGCTAGTCTCCTCCCCCAAGACCCATCTGTAAGAGGATATCCAGTGGCCTACAAATGGGCTTTGGGTCTCCACTCCGCACACACCCCTTCATTCACTATGGTAAGATTGTTTTATTCTGATGATGCCTGATACCTGATCCTTTCGACACCTCGTGTGATCACACAGGCTGATGTGCTTCTTCATGTGGGCTTTGTTGCTTCTGAGCTAGATGGCCACTTGTTTACCATCAAGCTTTTAAGACCCCAGACACTATGTCTTTTGATAGCTGGGGACCATCAACTTTCTTCACCACATTTGCTTATGCACCCGCTTGTCTTCAGTAATCATAGCATGGAGGTGAGCACACAATAATATGATTTTTTGTTCTTTGATGCCTGATGTTTTTAATGTGCTTCAATTTATCAGCATATTCTTTCATGGTATGCTCTTTGTACTTTGAGTCCCTGGCGAATATTCTCTTATGTTTTGTTCTAGCAGTTATTTTCTTGTACACTTACATCTTTGACCAACGGGCACTGAGCTGTGTAGATGATGTGAGCCATGCAGTTGCATCCTTTTTTCCTTCTGTTCCCCTAGTAACTGTGGTCCCTCGTGTCCTCACTGGTCTGCAATGGCACTTTCTAACATTTGCAAAGTGTTCATATATGTTGATTTTTTCTGTGAGTTCTCTGTTTTGTTTCATTGGCCATTATATCTATCCCTCTAGCTACTGCATCACATCATCTTAATCATTGCAAATCTTATTATCTGGTGAGGCAGGTGTCCGTTATGTTTCTTTCTTCTTTTTTGTTTTTCCAGTAGTGTCTTGGATTTTTTCCTACATTTTTTAGTTCCATGTGGACTGAGAATCACTTAAAATGTTTCTTGAAAGACTGCTTATATATGATGGAAATTCATAAAATTCTATAAAAATAGAAGTCAAATAATGTTCTCATGGAATTGAGTATCCTTATCCATGAATATAGTATCTATTTGTGCCTATGCAGTCTGTTTTTGTTATTATATTTCACACTTGGATTAGAACATCTTTAGGAAAATCTTTATGTACTTTTAGGTATCTTTTATACTGGTGTTTAAAATTATATCTTTTTTACTTATTAATAAAGATCTATTAATATGATTTTGTGGATGATAAAAGTGGAATATTTATATGTCAATTTCAATCTAGATACTGTCAAATTGTCTTCATAATTCTTATAATTTACCCTTAAGTTTGTTTGCATTTTATATGTAGATAATTATATTATCTATGAATAATGATTAATATTAACCTATTTATTATTCCAATTTATATAGTGTTTATTTCATTTTATATATTGTTGGCTATGATCTGAATGAATTCTGTGCTGAATAGTTCTTTTATTAGTCTAACTTGTCTTTACTGATTTTAAAGAAATTTTTTTTTTCATTGAGGTAATATTTCTTCTAGTTTACTGGTTAGCTAGTTTATGAAGTTCTCTTGTACTTATACATTGCGAAGGTTTTTATTGTGACTGTACGTAGATTTTTAGCCATTATTTTCCCTGTATTTATCAGGTTTTTTTCTCCTTAAATTGGTTAATGTGGTGATTATATTTACATTTTTTCTAAAGTTGAAAACATGTTTTTATTCCTAAAACAACCTCAATTTATATTATCTTTGTATATATGTATAGTTCTTATGCATAATATCCTTTAATAATTTTGCAAATATATTAATTAATTAAGTTGACCTTCAATTTGCCTTTACTGGACCTCCCATAAGGAACCCTGGTGGTATAGTGGTTATGCGTTAGGACGCCAACCTTGAAAACAGCAACTGGAGACCACCAGTTGGTAGGCCAGTGAAAGACAAGGTTCTCTTTACCCCCCCTCGAGAGTTACAGGCCTAGAAAGCCAGAGGGGCAGCTTTACACTGTCCTATAGCGCCTCTAGCAGGAGAAAGAAGAGGCTTCCTCCTCCCGTTGAGAGTTACAGTCTTGAGGGAGGTAGAGGAATGAAGAGAGTGTTCTAAACCTGATTATGGTGAGAAGTGTACAACTCTTCTGGATGAGATTGAACTATTGAAATGTGAATTGTAGGCCATTAAAACTGTGGGGCAGAAGAAAGGGTTATCATCTTGAATACCCACAGCGGCACTTCTCCCCTGTCCTATAAGGTCAGATTGATGGTAGTGGGTTGGCTTGATTTTTGTACAGTCTATGTCTGTTTTCAGAATTACATTCTCACAAGTTCCATAAAATGAATTCCGTCTACTATGAGTCCAACATATTTCCAGAGATTGAGGATAGAGCAGAGACCTAGATTAGCATATCTGTCATCTATACCTCACATTTTATTGTTCTTTGAATAATTGGTAGGATGCACCTATAAAATAAGGAGGGACTAGGATTTTTTCATTATACACAAATATAATGAAATGTGGAAGGGCATAGCAATAAAAACCCAATAGGGAAGGACATACTCCGCATGTCTGAAGCTGAGAGAAGTGAAAAGAAATTCTGGCTTGAAAGTTTCCATAGGCAAAATATTGAATGATGCAGGAAGCTTCCAGAGGAGCTGGGAAGAATACACAGAGTCACTGTACTCAAAAGAACTAGCTGACCGTCCGCCACTTCCAGAGACATGGGAGCAATTGTGAGGATGGCACAGCACCAGGCAGCGTTTCATTCTGTCATTGGGCCATTACACATGGCACCTACCAACAACATTTTCTTTATGGAGCATTTAAAAATGATTGGTATCGTATATTTAGTGGTGGTAACATTCTACAACCCACAGAAGCAGCTCAGCCTTGCCCTTAAGAGTTGCTGTGAGTCAGGATTGCCTTGATGGTGGTGAGAGAGTAAGTGAACGTTCTATTTCTTTCTGAGTCCATTTTGGTGAGTTGCATTTATCTAAAAATTTTTGTAATTTTGTTGACATTTAAAAAATATTGACATGAAATTGGTGGTCATAGTCTCTACCCTTTACCTTTTTGCTAGACAAGTAGATGTGTCTCCCTGCCCAGTCCCCCTGTTTTCTTCATTTCAAATATTATTTATTGCTGTCTTGTCACCCTTTTTCTTTGTCGTTATTTTTGAATTTCATTTTGTATATGTTTTTATAAAGGCAATATACTTATTTGCAAGTTTAATATTCAAAAGATAGGAAAGGAAACACAGTGGAAAATATCTTATTTTGCTTTCTGGCTGCTTCGGTGCTCTCTAACTAACAGCTCTGGCTATACATTTCTTGTATGCCCTCCTGATCAGGATGCACACTGTATACACAATGTAACTACCAGTCGGCTGCAAAAAGTTCATGGAGAAATCCATTATCTTTTCATTCCATTTTCCCATAAACTTTTTGAAGCACTCTTATATACAAAAGTAAATAGGCTTGCATTTTCACAAATGGTAGCATAATGTCCATGCTATTTTTCTGCTAACCTCTTGTACTTGCTAGTATATACCAGAGGATTTTTCCACATCATAATATCAGAATATAATGAGTTTCTTCTTCTTCCTCTCCTCCTCCTCCTCTTCCTCCTCCTCCTTCTTCTTTGAATAACCCTATATAAAGTTTACTTAATATAAAGTTTATTTGACCAATTTCTTAAATATCAGTAAGCATTAAACCCACCAACATGATGCTAGTTCTGACACACATCGACTCTACATAGGTTTTCCAAAATGGTAATCTTTAAAGGAGCCAACACTTTCTTCTTTCTCTAGCTGGTAGGCTTGAACTGTGGACCTTATGATTAACAGTGCAACGTTTATCCCACAGTGCCACCAGGATTCTCTACCAATATACACTTTGTATCTACAGAATTTGTATGTAGGGTTGCTATGAGAGTCAGAATGGACCCTCAATGGCATTAGGTTTGAAGTTTATAGATATATCTGTAGGATAAATGCCTAGAAGCAAAGCTATTGGGTCAAAAAGTATGGGCATTAATAATACATTTTAGGGAATATATTTTATTTTTATTCATTTTGTGTAGACTAAGAATTTTGTTGTTGTTAGTTGACATCAAGTCATGTCTAATTCCTAACAACCCATCTGTGTAGAGTAAATGGTTCCATAGATTTTCAAGGCTGTTAACCTTCAAAAGGAAATGACCAGGTCTCTATTCAGGGGCACCTCTAGACAAATTGGGAGTGCCAACATTTTGGCTCATCGTCACTCAAGTGCCTAGCTGTTTGTGCCACACAGGGACGGACCCTAGACTATGGATGCCTATGTTATAACATTCCAAAATAGAAGAGAATGAACTATGGAAAATAACACTTTCTCACACCACTTCCACCAAATTCCTCTTCACAGAGATGTGTGGACTCTTGACTTAGTTTCAGGTTCAATCTTTCACTAGCATCCTTCTGGGCTCTATTGGCACAAACGATGTCTCTGCTGACTTTTATTATCTCCACTTAGTTTGCTTTAGAGGTAAGGCTACTTATTTTCATGTCCTGCCTTTTCCTTGTCCACACTTTTCCAAATATGGTCTAATTCCAGTGGTCTGCTATCTCACACTTGCTACCAAGCAGTCATTATGCAGCCAGTTAGCTTCATCTCAGGGTTCTTTGTGTGTGTTGAGCCTTTGTTGCTTGCTTGTAATATAATAATAATTATAATAATTATTATTTTGCTGAACTTCCACATTTTCATGGAACTCATGATGTGGCAGGAAAGTGTTTCAGATTACTATGTCTGAAAATGTCATACTTTTCTTTCCCGCAGAACTGGTATTTCAGGAGTGCTAGCAACTTCGTGGTTCAATCCGGGCTGCTCACCTCACGGTCCGGAACTGGAGTACTCCAGCCGCTCCTCCATGGGAGAAAGGAGAGGCTGTCTGTCCATGGAAGATCCACAGTCTTGGAAACCTTACGGAGCAGCTCTACTCTCTTGTACGGGACTGTGCTAAGTTAGGGTCAATTCCATGGCAGTGGATTAGGTGTGGGAGCCCTGGTGATGTAGTGCTCACGCGTTGGGTTGTGATCCCAATAGTTGTCAGTTTGAAACCACCAACAGCCAGGGAGAAACACTGGCTCTTTACTCCCATAAACTGTAACAGTCGTGGGTCACTAGGAACCAGCAGTGACTCAGTGGTCATGAGATTTTTTATTGTTGTTTGTTTTGAGAGGTTAGGTTTAGATTTTTATACTGATATTGGTTGGTATAGCTTTCTAATGTAGACAACACTTTTTCGTCAGAATCTTGAAGACACTGTTGCATTGTCTGCTAGATTTGATGCTAGTATTGAAATAGCTGAAGCCATTGTGATTCCTGGCCTTATATTTGTCACCTATTTCCCCCTGTGCACTTGTTATGAGCATTAGTTCCCCAGTGGCCTGAAATTGCAGTTATGTGCTTTAAAGTGGGCTTATTTTCATCCATTGTTCTAGATTCAATCTGAAAGAGCTTCTTGAATTATTTAATTAATCTTATCATGTCCTACTTTGTCTGTTCTCTCTCTTTAGATATTGGATGCTATGAAATGGTCCTCGTATTTGATCATATTTCTATTAATTGATTGACTTATCATTGTGATGAATTTTGCTGCCATTTAAATTTATTTAGGTGGGATTTTCTGAAAGCTCTTTAGCTATTGTCCTTCTTGATTTTAACCTCTGCCATCAAACATCGTTTTCTTTGTTCTTTACATGTCCCTTTTATTTTAGCAAGGGGTCCCGATGACGCAGGTAATTAAGCATAGGACAGCTAATCACAAAGGCAGTGGTTTGAATCTCCGAACTGCTCCCTGGAGAAACATGAGCAGTTTGCTTCCATAGAGATGTGCAATCTTGAAAACCCCTTTGGGGCAGTTCCAGTCTGTCCTCCATATTTTGACTGGATGGACTTTTGTTTCTCTGTCTGCCTGTTTGTTTTTAGTTTAGTATTATTTAGTTCTAGCTTTATCTGTCTATGTCTGAGGTTATTCATGATAGTTTTTCATGAAGTATCCCCCCTGAAGAATAGGAAGGCTTTCCACAAGATGGACTGGTATAGTTGTTGCAATAATGAGGTCAAGCATAGGACCTCATTGTGATAGGGCCTGGAGGTGTTTGCTCTGTTGTATGAATGGTCACTGTGGGTTGGAGCTGAATCAATGGCCCCCAACAACAACGGCATGAACAGGGCACTGATTTAGAGTCATCACCCTGACAACTATGTGAAAAGTGGATTACAGGGAGAAAGGCTAAGGCAACAGTTCTTAACCTGTGGGTCGTGACTCCTGTGGGGGTCGAATGACCCTTTCACAGTGGTTGCCTAAGTCCATCGGAAAACACATATTTCTGATGGTTGGGTGGGTGGGTAGGAAGTTGGTCACCACAACATGAGGAACTGTATTAAAGGGTTGTGGCATTAGGAAGGTTGAGAACCACTGGCCTAAAAAGAAGTAAAATTACTTCTTTATTGTTATTGCTAGTGGCATTAAGTAAGTTTCTACCCACAACTGCCCAATGCACAACAGAATGATGCACGACACAGCCCTGCACCCTCCTCACAGTCATTCCTATACTTATGGCCATTGGTGCAGCACTGTGTCAATTCATGTCATTAAAGGGTCTTCCTCTCTGGATGCTGCTCCTCTTCATCAAACATGATGTCCTTCTCCAGGGACTGGTCTCTCCTGACAAGATGGCCAAAATATGGAAGACAAAGCCTTGCCATTCTTACCTCTAAGGAGCACAGTGGCCATACTTCTTCCAAGAACACTGGCTTGCTCATTTAGTAGCTCATGGTACTTTGAATAGTCTGCCCCAGCACCACAATTCCTATCCGTGGATTCTTCCTTAAAATGCCTTATTCAATGCCCAACTTTCATCTGCATATGAGGGAAGTGAAAAAATACTATGGCTTGGGTCAGGAGCACCTTAGTCCCAGAGTAAAATCCTTCATTTTCAATCCTCTGAAGAGGTCTAGAACAGCAGATTTACCTAATGCAACGAGGTTTTTGATCTCTGAGTGTCCTTTGATCTCCTGGCTGCTGCTTCCATGAGCATTGATTGTGGATCCAAACAAGACAAAATCCTTGACAACTTCAACCTTCTATTCATCCTGATGCTACCTATTAGTCCAGTTTTGAGGAAGTTTGTCTCCTTTATGTTGTGTTATAATTCATACTCAAGGCTGCAAATCCTTCATCAGCAAGTGCCTCAAGTCCTCCTCACTTGCAGCAAACAAGATTGTATCATTTGCATATCACAATTTGTTAATAAGCCTTTCTTCAATCCTGATGCCTCATTCTTTGGCATATAATACAGCTTCTCAGATTATTTGCTTAGCATAGAGATTGAAGAAGTTTGGTCAGAGGATACCACCTTGACCCACACCTTTCCTGATTTTAGACCATGCAGCTTTCCTTTGTTCTGTTTGCACGACTTCCACTTGATCCATGGATAAATTCCTCATGAGCCCAATGAAGCGTTCAGAAATCCCATGCTTCTCAAGGTAATCTACGGTTGATTATGATCCACACAGTTGAAAATGTTTGCATAGTCAACAAAGTACAAGTAAACGTCTTTCTGGTATTCAGGATCCATCGGACATCAGCAGTAATATCCCTTCTGAATTCTGGCTGTCAATGTGCTGCCGCAGCCATTGTTAGATGAACTTCAGCAAACTGTTACTTGCATGTGATATCAGTCACATCGTTCTATAGTTTGAGCATTCTGTGGGGGACCTTTCTTTGGAATGGACACAAATGTGGATCTCTTCCAGGAGGTTAGCCCCGTAGCTGTTTTCCAAATTTCCTGGCATAGGTGAGTGCTTCTAGTGACTCATCAGCTTTGGAAACATTTCAAATGATAGTCCATCAATTCTTGGAGCCTTGTTTTTGAAAATGCTTTCAGTGCAGCTTAACCTTTCTTCTTCAGCATTGTTGGCACTTGCTTGTGGGCTACCTCCTGAAATGGAGGCAGGCAGGCTGCCTCTGGCAAAGAACAAATGTTTTTAGGTATAAGCCTTACCTTGACCTGGATAGTAGTGGGATCATGCAGTATTTGTTCTATTGTGATGGATTTATTTCACTCAGCATTATTTTCTCCAGGTTCATCCACAGTGTATGAGATATGTGGACTCCTCTTCAGCATGTTATTATTTCATTGTGCGTATGTACCATGGTTGTTTATCCATTCGTCCTTTGTGAGCTCGTAGATGGTTTCTATCTCATTGCTATTGTGTAATGCTTCGATGAACACGAGTGTATATATAGCTGTCTCTGTCTCAGCTTTTACTTCTCTATGATATATACTATGATATATTGTGTTGTGTTAACTTGACTTGGCTGGGCCAGGGTTCTGAGTGGTGTGGCAGTTAAGACTTAGTAAATGATACATTATGTGACCTAACACAAAGCAGTCACCCCCATAATGAGATCTGCCATGAGCAGCCACTCAGTTGTAAGATTATGGTGGAATGCAACATCCTTACCCAGGTCATCCCTAATGCAGTCCATTGAAAGGAAGCTTCCTTAGAGGTGTGATCTAATTCCAGGAGACATGGTCACTGAAGCAAAGCTTGCTTAATTTTTACTGCTCCTGGAATCTGCATCTGGTTTACAGGTCTCCAGTGCTCTGAACGTGAGCCATATTGCCTACCAACCCTGGGAGTTGTCAGAGCCTGCCCTCTGACTTGCTAAACTTGGATTCATTCACCTCGACAGCCACCAGCCTATCGTCTTCTTGTTGACCTTGGGTTCATTAGCCACCACAGCTATGTGCGTCAGGAGAAGCCTCCAGCTTAACACTCGATCCATGGGCTCGGAATTTGCCTGGGGTGGGTCCTTGTCTGCTTCTACAATTGTGTGAGCTATTTGCTTGATATAAGATTTTCTCTATATAAACAATAACCTCTAACTTTGCCACTATTTTTCCTTTGATGATCTTTATAGATTTAGGTTTGCATTTAAGTCTTTTATCCAGAAGATATTAATTTTGTTTCTCTTCTTTCAGTGACTACCTTAGAAATCATTTAAAAATTTTTATTTTAATCAATAATTTTATTGGGGGATCTTACAGCTCTTATAACAATCCACACATCAATTGTTTCAAGCATATTTGTACATGTTGCCATAATCATTTCCAAAACAGTTTTTTTTACTTGAGCCCTTAGGATCAGCTCCTCTCTTTTCCCCTCCCTCCCTCGCCCTCCCACCCTTATGAACCCTTGATAATTTATAAGTTATTTTTATTTTCATATTTTACACCATCTGCTGTCTCTCGTCATCCACATTACTGTTGTTCATCCCGTGGGGATGGGGGGTGGGTGGGGTTTGTATGTCCATTATTGTGATTGGTTCCCCCTTTCTCTCCCCACCTTCCTCTGGAAATCTTTAAAATGCATACTTAACACAATATAGAGTTCATCAATATTTCTACTTTCCCAGATATCCCTTCCTGGCTTCTAGATGTCTGCCCTTTCACTGCTCTTTTTATTCAGTTTATAAGTTAGACACTTTACTATTGTTTTACAGAGTCAGCTTTTATTTAAATTTTTACATATGTTTACTTTTATTTAATTTTGCTTCCTTTCTGTGTGGTAGAACTCTTCCTACTATTTGCTTTCTCTAGAATCATATCTTTGAAATTTTTCAGTAGGAAGAGTCTGATAATTTTTTTCAGATTTTAATGGATAAACATAATTTTATTACATCACTGTTCCTGAAAGATAGCTCATCTTGGTGTCCAGGTTTATATAGACATATTAAACCCCCAATATCCTGAACAAGCATGACTCCCAAATATTCATTTTCGTTATGTGCCACTCACCTTGTTTTATGATCAGTGAAACATCTTGGGTAAGTCTATACGAGTTGCTAGCTGGAAGTTCATCTGTTTTCATCCATTGTGCTGGACCATTTCTCTCTGGAAAACAATCTTTTACTCCTGTTCAATCTTCTTGAATTATTTATTGATCATATCAGGTCTAGAAATCTGATCCAAATCTGTCTAGGTCCCTGCACTACGTGCCCAGCCCGGTGGCCCTTATCTACTTCATCTTCAATACTGATGAGGACACTTCTAGAGCTCCGGACTGGAGAAGATAGCCAAGACCATAGTTACAATGCTAACAATCTCCGAGCTAGTGGAGGACGTTAGCTCAGGTGAATAGTGGAGAAATAGAGATTTCCCTTTCCAATTCTGCCTGACCCCAACCTCTTTACCCTCTAATCAGCGTAAGATAACAGCCTGAGACTGAGACCGGCATCCAGCTTCGAGCGTATTATACGTGGGTTAACTTTATGATGAAATTCATTGCTGCATGACATTTTCCCGCCATTATGGTCATCATTGTTATTTTTGTCAGCACTCAGGTCAGTGTTATGCTGTGTTCTGAGAGGTTTCATGGCTTCTTATTAAGTGCTAGCTGTCAATTCATTTGTGACTCTACAGCGGAGTCTATCCTGACTCAAAGTGACCCCACAGGATGAGTAGAAGTGCCCCTGAGGGATTCTGAGATTGCTAATCTTTATGGGAACAGAAAGTCATACCTTTCTCCTACCAGTGGCTGATGGTTTCAAAAGCATATAGCCCACTACACCAATTGAAAAGTCACCAGTTCAATCCTCCCCAGCAGCTCCTTGAGTAAAAGATGACACTTTCTACTCCTGTAAATAGTTATGGTCTCAGAAACCCACAGGGACAGTTTTAGTCTTTCCTACAGGGTTGCTATGAGTCCGAACCAATGAGGTGGAAGTGAGCTTATTTAATTGTTAGGACTATGTAAATCATCCTTCTTTATCTGTGGTTGTTTTGAAGTCTTTGATTTAAATTTGGTGTTATGCATTTTTACTAGAATGTATCTTAGATGTGTTGGAATTCCTAAAAATGAGATTTCATATATTTTATCAGTTCTGGACAAGTCTCCTCCATTAATTTTTGAATGCTTTTTTTCTCTGTCACTCTCTAGTATTCTTTTGGCAATCCGTCTAAATTTATGCTGGACTTTCTGACTCTAAATTTCTTCATTTTCCTTTCATATTCTCTTTCCCATCTCTGAGCACCATTCTACATTTTTTCTTACCTGCTAATTCTCTCTTGGGTGAATTTATTCTGTTTAATCCTTCCATTGGACTTGGTTTTATAATTGACATATAATTGGCATACAATAATATACACAGGTAAACATAAACCAAATTCACTGTTATCAAGTCATTTCTGACTCATTGTGATCCTACATCGGGTTTTTGAGACTGTTAATCTTTATGGGAGTAGAAAGTCTCAACTCTTTCCTGCAGAGTAAGTGATGGGTTTGAACCACTGACCTCGTGATTAGCAGTCCAACACTTATACTACAGCACCTACAGGACTCCTTAAAACACACAAACTTAGTATACATTTAGTTTGAAGAATTTTAACAATTGTATATATCTATGTAGTGGCCCTGGTGGCATAAGGGTTCCTCATTGGGTGCCTAATCTTGAGATCAGCAGTTCAAAACCACAAGTTTTGTACTGTAGAAAAATGAGGTTTTCTATTCCAATAAGGAAACTCCCAGTGGCAGTTCTACCCTGTATCAAAATGGACTCACTGACAGTTAGAGTGTGTAGGAACCACCCAAGACAACACCAGGACACCACCATCATTGAGCTTTTCAAATAATAACATGGTAATTTCAAGAAGTTATATGTGATTCTTTTAAAAATCTGTCTGATTACTTTGATAATCTATTTTATAAGCTTTTTACTTTATAAGTTCTTTACTTCAAAAAATGCACTCAGCCTAGTTATTTCATAATGCTCTTATCTGATTACTCCAGTATCAGGAGCCTTTGTCTGGTTTTCGTTTTGGTGTTATTGTTGCTGTTATTTCTTGCCAACTTGCTCATAGACTGGATTTTACCTGAGTGAGATGCCTTTTATTGTGAACTCATGTTTGTTGGCATGCACTTGGCGAGAGCTTTATGAGACCTGAGTTGAAGAACGTTTTAACTCCAGAACACTTTGTGCTTGCTTTTATTGCTTAGAGTCTTTTGTTTGAACTTCTACTCCCCCAGCCCCCCCCGTAAGTGCATATGCATTTTATTATTATTCAGTAAAAGATGGATCATTGTGCATATTTTTTCAGGTTCTGGCAGATGCAAAGAATAAAAAAATGTTGAATATTTCTTATTTTCATATTTTACTTTTTTTTCCTGGAGTTGTCTGTGGAACCCGGGGCTAAATGTCGGATGGCTAATGAAAAGGCCAATGGCAGAGACCGACCGGCCGCTCTGTGGGAGAAAGGGTTACACTATCAGAAACCCTAAGGGGGATTTGTATTCTGTCCCATAGAGTTGCTATGAGTTGAGTTTGACTTGATGGCAACGGATGAACTGGAATCAAAACAAACAAACAAAACAAGCACAAAAATAAAAACTACCGCAATTGCGTTGATTCTGACTCATCATGACCCTACATAGGGCTTCGCAGATTGTACATCTTCACAGATAGCCTCATGTTTCTCCTATGGAGGAGCTGGTGGGTTTGAACTGCCAACCTTGTGATTAATAGTCCACCACTCACCCAATACCACCACCAGTAATTAATAACATTTGGGCCACTATATGATAATCTGACTAACTCTGTTCATCCTGCGCTTTGCTTTGAAATAGATCTCTGGCAGAGATAGCTAAACGTGTACCAACATGCATGCTGTCCTTCCATGATGTTCAGTGTCACTGGAAAGCAACCCTGGATCCAGGGCAGGCCTGCATCTCGGGTGCCGTGTGCCTAGTTCTCTTCCATGCAATACACCGGAAAGTGGTGGTGTCACTGCAGGGCCAAGGATATTGAGCAAGGGCATACATTTTCTCCTTGTATGTCCCCATCTTCTCAGAGTGCAAGGGCTTCAAGGTGATGTGGAGCAGAGCCACAAGAGGGAGGAGTGATGGTCCTGGACCCTCAAATGAGAAAAGCAACTGTCCCTCGGGAACACACATGTACATTGCAATAGGATTTAAATGAAAACGTGCACTTTTATTTAAGAGGCTATTGATTTTCTTGGTCTGTTGCAGCTGCTAATTTTACCCTAACTTGTGCCATCTGGGTATTCATTTTGAAAAGACCTATTTGTTTCTTATTTACCAATCAAAACCATCGAGACCACACTCATGCTCATTCTTCTGAACATCCCATGGCCTTGCGATTATCCGTAAAGCTCATTCCATTTGATGCCCTCGAATGAAGTTGCCTTTTGACACCTGGCTTTTACATCGTGGCATGTACCTCGTTCAAGTTTTGTTTTATTTTTGTCGACTGTCCGGGAGATGCTTCCCTAATGAGGTAATGTGGTGGGTGTGCTACAAGGCACTCCACACCACCTGTGTGTAAGGGCAAAGACACCATCATTTTACCTCCTTCTTGAAATATTTCAGAAAATACATAAAAACAAACAAACAAATCTGAACTTCAAATATTTTATGTCTGCTGTATTTTATTGAACCCAAAGTCCTTTTGTATGTCACGCCCTCTTGAGATGGGGTACATGGTCCAGAGCTAGGGCTTTGGATACGATCATGCTCTTTGTCAAGGGGGATTTTGATTAAATGTGATGTTCTTCCACTTTCCATTTCTTCAGTGAGAAAACTCAAGCCATAAAACAAGAGCGTTTAATTAGAATTTTAGAAAAGATGAATCTAAATATCAGTGATGTTTAGCTGTAATTAGATATAACAAAGGGTTTGTTTGAGTTTTCAGATCCTAGGTTTGGGAATTAGTACAAATAATGAAGAAGAGAAGCTGGAAAAGCCACAGCTGTTTTGAAGGGAGAAAATCATTTGATCTTATTCTCGAGGATTCAGAACTCTTCCTACTGTCTTAGAAGATAAAAAGGAAAATCAATTGACTACAGAATCCAGAAATTATCTTGTATGCCTGTGTCAGATGACAAAGTAGGCCCGGTTACTGTCTCTGTCCCTGAGATTTAGCAGATGACAACAGAGGACAGCAGAATGTTCTGAGAATGACCGAGGGCATAGGCAGAGTGTGGTTGAGGTAGCTAGTTTGTTGTGCCAACCTGGCTGATAAACATATGTGGGGTGAATTGAAGGGCGGAGGGATAATGGCTCAGTGAGCCTCACTTTTCTAGTTCTCAGGTCTCTTACTCGCTGATGGTTGGACCAAGGTGCAGCTGCCTTAGCCAGTTCCCTGCTTCAACTGGCAAGGCTCACTTCCTACAAGACATCCCTGAGGAGA
The DNA here is from genome assembly GCF_050624435.1 of Tenrec ecaudatus. Classification (NCBI taxonomy): domain Eukaryota; kingdom Metazoa; phylum Chordata; class Mammalia; order Afrosoricida; family Tenrecidae; genus Tenrec; species Tenrec ecaudatus. The sequence goes on along the minus strand of NC_134530.1, from coordinate 190,874,986 downwards.
AGCCACATGAACCTACCCCAATGCAGCCCTGCATACTGGAGCAGCCCTGTGGAGACCCCTGCCAGCACTGAGATGCTTACACATTCACGGACTCCGCTTTCCTCCTGCAGTCGGCATCATTGCATCTGTTTTGTGAGATGGAGGAGGACTTTGTGTATTGCTGTCGGACTTATGGGTTAATGTTGGGCTTGTGGATGTGGGCAACACTGGGTTAGGATGTTTTCTTGTTTCACACTTAACTTTTATATAAAACTCTCTTATACATGATTTTCTGTGGATTTGTTTCTTTAAAGTACCCAGACTAACACAGTGGTCTAGACTGGCTTAGACGGAGTGGTTGTGCAGAGGCCTGCAGGTATGTTACAGTAGGTCTTCCTGGAGGAACTAGAATGATCTGCTTGCTCTTGAGACTGGTGCTGGGAAAGCCCATGCTCCCTCTTTCCTCCTTCAGGTTTAGGAAGGGCTGCCCAGTTTCAAGTATCTGCCTCCACTCTCATCCGGATGCATTCCCCTTTGGTAGGGCAAGGCATGGGATTGATTTCAAGCTGCAGGAAAAAGGCGGGCTGTTTGTTGAACTCTTTCTCACAGCTGGCTGGAAGGCCATTGCCCGGGCAGGTTGGAGTCCACACTTTGGAGCATACCCCAACCTAAGTGGAATTAAAGATGTCTGTGGCTCAGCTTTGTTTCCTTCTGGCTTTCTTCAATGTTTTGTGGTCCTCTGGTTGTTACAGAAGCAAGAACCTCTGAATGGCCTTGACCTAGAGGCAAGTTTCACACAAGGAGGAGAAATTACATGCAGGGGAGACCAGCAACATCCTGATTGTTTTCCTTAAAACACACAGGGGCGCGGGCTGTCTGAGACAACCCCAAAAGTCCCAGTGCAGCTGGGTTTTCCCTCCCCGGTGCCAACCAGACCTGTCATTATCACGGGCTCCGGAGGCCACGTGACAAGCAAACCATGGGGGCAAATAATACAGTAAAGAAGAATGAGGAAGAATTACACTTTCTTTTCTTTCATTCTCTCTGCAGAAAGCTTGCAAGTGTTATGCTAAAATCTGCCTATTGATTTGGGTATAAATAGCCCCCTTTTTCTAATCCAGATGCAGCTATGTGCCCCTCTGTACAGGGCTGGTGATTCTCTGTTGTGTCTTGGGAGTAATAAGACGATTTTACTGGAAAGAATACGGGCAAATCAGCCCAGCTGAGATTACATAAAAGGAGAAGGAAAATTGGAGAAAGTATGTAATAAACCTCAATATCTAGTTGACTGTGATTTTTTAACAAAAGGCTCTTGCATTTAGCTCAATAACTTAAGATCTTCAGATAGTAGCTAAATGCATTTTATTCAAACTTTTCCAGCCCTGGGCAGGAGCCATTTCAGTAGGCAAGGTAATTCTTCTGGAAAGGCATGAACCATTAAAATCAGAGGCTTAGGGGTAAATTTCAGCTCCTTGGTGATTTGTATCGAGAACTTCAGAGGCTCGGCCTTGCTAATGAGCGACCGGGCAGCTTGTGGGGAAGTTTCATTTCCCAGATCTAGGGGAGAGGTCCCTTGCCTCGAAAGATCTGGTGAATCTTTCATTCATCCTTATATTTCTACTCTGACCTATCCCCACTCTTCATAGACTCCAAAAAGTCTGACAGTTTGTCTTCTATTTATCTTAGCCTCCTCTTTGCTTCTCCAATACTCTCCCTAGCTCTTTCTCTCCTGCCCTTAGGTAGTTTGGCCTTGTAGAGAAGCATTTTGCAAACATGTGTTCATCAGATCTATGAGATACTGCTGCACAACGAACAGCTTCATGGTCAATTTAGACTGAGCAACGATGCATTCTGCCTGGTTATCTCGGAAATTTGTAATACGCATTTTAATAGGCACTGAAAGACAGTCTTTTACATTTGTTTAAATGAAATACATTTGCTTATTTAGTTACTTGATATCAGGGTGGCTATTAGCTCCCTAAGAATTGCTAACTTTTAGAGTCCACACTGGGCATTGCTACGATAAGATCATGCATCTGCATCCACAAACTGAAAAATCTGTCTAGACCCCTAGACATTGGCCATGGATCATAAAATCTCTAAAAGCTTCATCTTAAAGGCACAGGATGGGTACTGACTAATCGTGTAAAATCGAAATGAAAGGAATCAAATGTTATTTAGTAAAGCAATCATTGGCTAAAGTGGGTTGGCTGCTGTCCATTATGATGAGGTGCTGAAACAGGGAGCCCCTAGGTGCTATTGAAGTGGATACCAGACAAAAGCCTTAAAAACGTGAACTGCATAGAAAATGAACTTCAGTGTCTCTCGGGATGCTTAAACACAAACACTGTGTAGTACAACTTATACCAGAGGCAGCATGGGTAAAAGAGGCACGTGCTTGATTGACATGGGTTTGATGTACCACTAATTGGATGCATGCGCTTGGGAAAAGCATTTCATCTCCCCATGCCATGTTTGTAAAATAAAATGGCTGGGCTGCATGGAAGTTTGTTTCCCGTGTTATAAGTCACAGGCCATAATGACTCTCCAAATGGGTCGTTCTTTGTTCACGGGAGAAATCAAACCGATGCATCCTTGCCCCAGGCTCCTGGACTTTTCTGGTTCTCCTGAACCCCTTTTATTTGGGGAATGCCATATTCCTGGATCAAACTATTTATGTTTTACTAGTGGGTAAGCACAGTCCATCCTTAGTTGTAAAGTACAGCTTTAGGAAAGGAGAGGCTGCTGGAACTGGAATTGTTACAGCATCTTGGAGATGGCAGGTTATCTCCTCTACAGAGAAGGTGTTCCTTCTAAGGAGGAAACTTATTTAAGATAATTATCTATCATGTTCCAAGGGAGCTCTGGTAGCATGGCGGCTTAAGCACGAGTCTGATATTAGCCCATCTGTCCCATGCCAATATAAAAAGTTCTCTTCAGACACAGGAAACACATGCAATGACACTGAGTGCAGGATGATCACAGGCCAGTAGGTAGACAGTCTTTGGATCCAGTGGCAGTGTAAGCATCTCAGTGCTGGCAGGGGTCTCCACGTGGCTTTTCTAGCTTCAGGGCCACGTCAGGGCAGGTCCATGTGGCTTCTCCAGCACCCAGAGCGTAGCGCCATGTGTCTTGTCAGTAGAGCATCGCCAAGGGAGTGAAGTAGTGAGAAAGTCTCTCCTGCTTCCAAGGAAGAAATACCAGAGTTTCCCCAGATTCCTAGGGGGAAGGCCATGCCCACAGAGGCCTCACTGGCTATGATCTGACTGACAGGCTAAACTCCACCCCTTCACTCATAATCCTCTCAGATGGACACCAGATGATGTACCTACCACAGCGGTCCTCTTCTGTGAATATTTACAGCCCTGGAAGCTCTCTTTTCTGTACAGTCCCCACGAGTCAGAACTCACTCCAAGCAGTGGGTTGGGTTGGGTTGTTATGGACCAGGCTGTGTTCTGGGACTTGGAATAGTTGTGTGTGTGTGTGTGTGTGTGTGTGTGTGTGTGTGTGTGTGGTGTAATCTAAAAACTAAACAAAATTCCTACTCTCGTGGAGCTTGTATTGTACTGGAAGTGGTGAATAATAACCATTAAATCTAATACATAAGTGAAGTATATAGCAAAAAAGTAAATTATGTAGTATGTTATCAGCTACCATTGGGTCTATTTGGATTTGTGATAACCCCATGGTTGTCAGAACAGAACTGTTCTCCAAAGGTTTTCAATGGCTAATTTTCCCGGAGTAAATTCCCATGCCTTTCTTCCAAGGTACCTCGGATTTTTGGATTAGAAGGCAAGTTCTTTAACCACTTGCACAATATGTTGGAAGATAATAAATTCTATGAGGGGGGATTCTAAAACTTTGTAGAAAAATTCAATTCTCTTTAAATGCCATTTTCTGTGAACTTTTCCATGCTCCCTTGTATAAGCAAGGGTTTGCGGATTATAATTATATATAGGATTATCTGGGTAAGGTTCACAGAGGAAGTGACCTTTGAGCAATGACCTGAAAGAGGAAGGGAAAAGAAACTTATGAGCAGAGGAATCAACCTAGGCAGAGGCCCTAAGGCAAGAGTGTGCTTAGCAGGTTTAAGGAATCGCATTGAAGCTTGTGAAGTGAGCCTTGAGCAAGTAGGGGGGATATTGGAAAGGGGGAGTCTGGGCTGTTTTATACGGTTAGACAAAGGTCATCAAACTTATTTAGAACAACAACCTTGGCTAACAACACAGACTCCTTTCCCTGTAGGCAGTCTCCCATGGGACTCCCTGCTGAGCCCGAAATACCCTGTCAGCACCTGTGAATTCGAGGACCCCCCACCCCCCGCCCTCATCAGTTCTAAAGCATACGGCCTTTGCATCTGTAACATTGCATCTGCAACCAAGGCATCCCCTATAATTTATGCATTTCATGGTAAGTTTAAATGCTGACTCTATCATTATCCAAGTTTATTACCATTGCGATTTGCATATGTTTAATTTGTGGGGTGGGGAGGGACCTCTGGACAGATTCCAATTTGAAGTCTGCATGTCTCTCCTAGCCTTTAATCCTCCCTCAATCCTATGTCTTCTGGAGCACCTGGGCGGAGACCAACTGTACATATTAGCTCTGAAATAGGTAAATGCTGATAGGATGTCTGTTACTCTCATCTGCATCTGCCTTCTTCTATGCCCCTCCCATGTATCTCTCTCCACTACTCCTGCCTTCAAGGGCAGGCGAACCTGCCTCCCTCCCTACCCAGGAGCCAGCCACAGCAGTTTGCTAACACTGACATAGCAGAGTGGTCATCGCTTCAGTAGGCGGGGTGGTGGTCTATTCTTTTGAGCAAAGAATAAAATAATTTCTCCTTCATTTTGACATTTAATGTGCATCAAGTTAGAACGGGGCCAGTATGGGGGTGATAAGGACCACTTCTCAGCATCTTGGGACCCTGTGAATTATTCCCAGATAGAAAGCAGCCTAGCCACCTGCCTGGAGAGTCGGCCGTGGTCCCGCCCTCCACTCACATGGGCTCTCTGCCTTTTTTGTTTTCTTGTTTTTTGTCCTGTGAACCTACTGTCGATAGCAAGACAGGCCATGAAATGTGTGAGCGTCTGAACTGCTCTTGGGGGCCGGGCCACTAGGGGAGGGTGCAAGGATATTTCACAAGGTGACACTTTCCATGCTGCTTGCATTGTGAAGTAGGGGGCCCAGGTGCCCCCTATTTGATTCAATTTCAGCCCTCATCATGATTCATAGGCCCTCCTGATCGCAGCCAGCCCACTCTGCTGCTTGCTCTTGTCTGCGGAGCTGCAGTCTGTGGGTGGGAACCAGAGCCAGGCATTTTAAGGGCTCCCAGTGCTCAGCTCTAGCAGGTTGCCCCTCCCTTCTCCCACAACTATCAACTTGGTTGTTACTTTTATGCAATCAACAATGGCTCGGATCTGCATTTCTTTGAAAAGAGGCACTGGCAGACTACAGAGAGCATCCATGTGTGTGGTGGGATTAACCATGATTACAGATGCAAAATTTGCGGAAGAGCTAAAATGAGTACAAGGACCCATGTATGACCTTACATCCTCACTCATGTCCCTGCCATTACCACCATCACTGCCTCCATCATCGCTATCTTTATAAACTGATTATAAAAACCATTAGATAGAGGACATTTATTACCTTTAGTATTTTAAGGGAATAAACTTTAAAAATTACCTCCAATGTCTTAAGAAGGTGCTATTATCTCCAGATCATAGACGCGGAAAAAAAAGTGAGTTTTTGAGAATTTTCTTAAATTGCTCAAGGCCCAAGCCAACCTAGAAAGTACAAATCAGTATAATCAAAGACAGGTAGTTAAAAATATGCATGTACAAATCGAGATCCGTTTTTAGGTAGTAACTCATCTTAGACAAGATCTTGAAGGTATTCTTCACATAGCAAACTTTCCTGGTGCCTTAAATACATAGGATTCTGGTTCACCCTAACTGCTCAGAGACCTGGCTACTCCCACGAGTCCTCCCCTCAGCTTCTTAGCTGCTCTGGCCTCTTCTTTGCAGGCTCCTTTTCTTGGTCTACTGTGTGGCAATAACAACACGTGGCTGGGGTCCTGGGTATGCACCTACCAACAAGGTAGGCATAGTCAGAGGTTTTTAAGCTGTGGGTCTCGACCCCTTTGGAGGACCAAATGACCTTTCACCTGGGTCACCCAATTCATCACAGTAGCAAAATTACAGTGATGAAGTAGCAACGAAAATAATTTTGTGGTTGGGGGTCGCCACCACACGAGGAACTGTATCAAAGGGTCGCGGCATTAGGAAGACTGAGAACCACTGGCCTGGATCGATGGTGAGTGGGCCGACATACCAACTCCTCTAAGAAGCCTCCCAGTCCCCATGGCGCAGGGCCCCCTCCCCCGGGCCAACCGTGGGCACTGTTCCTCCTTTCACTCAACGCCGATCATGACAAGGGCGTGCCTCCTACATCCCAGGCTTTCTTCTCCGCCTTTAACAAGTCTTAGCCTGTTTAATCCACTCAACAGCCTCAGGCTCCTCATCTGTAACATGGCTATAGGAACAGGGACAACCTTCGACTGTTGGGTGTGAACTGTCCAAGTTAAAGAATGCCACCCACACCAGTCACGAACAGAAGCCGGGAAGGGACCAAGAAAGATACTCAACCCGAGTGTCAGAGGACGTATTGACCTGCTGGCACTTTGACCTCCTCCTTCCAGCCTCTGGGACTGGGAGAACGTGCATTGCAATGGCTTCATGCCAGTGAGTTTGTGATCCTTTCTGGCAGCTCCAGGAACACTGGACCCAGAAAGGTGCTCTGCTCTGGTTCTCCACTGGGTTCTTTTTCTTCTGTAAACCTGCCTGACCTTCCCCTCCTTGGGCTGCATTGACCTCACCCCTCCTCATCCCCTCAGGTCATCTCTCCGGTGTGGCCCTTGTGGTGTCACATCACTGGCTCTCTCTCACTCTCTCTCTGTGTCTGCCCTGCACCCTTTCTAACCTCTCTGGGGGAAGACCTTGTCTTAATCACCATGTATCCAGTGACTGGCACAGGGCTGGCCCACCACACGCCCTGAGCCCTGCTTCATCTATTCTTAAATGAAAGGGTGCTAAGCCCTGGCAATCATGCAGGTGGGCAAAGAAAATACAGTCACGAGTAATTCTTTAGCATTACCTGAGGCGGGGGCAGTGGTGGGTGAGGAGGAGAGGGTTGGGAGGAAAGCAAAAGAAGCAAATCTGGGGCTTAGGAATCATTTAGAAATTGTTTCTTATCTCCTTCCTTCTCTTCCCGCTGCCCAGCTCTTGTAATTCAATAAGTGATGCAGACAGATTCTTCTCTCAGGATAGCTTAACAGGGGCTGAATGGGTAACTGTATTGGGGGTGGTAGGGGTGTTAAGGAGTTAGAGGAAACATAAAACAATAAAGATGATTTAATTTATATCTGATCACAGTCACCAGCTGGCTATGCCATCAATTATTACACCCCAGAAGTTATTAAAGAGCACCTCTGTCATAGTGCCTTATTAGCTAGGGATTTATGGAGCGCAGAGCCACAAGAGGAAATACTGATATTTCACTCACAGCACCACCCATGCATGTCTGGGCTGTTCCTTGCCGGGCCCCCATCTCTTCTCCTCCACCCTCCTTCTTCAGCCCTGGAGCCCTGAGCTCCACCTCTGGGATGCTTTTCTCCCAATAGACGAACGAAGACGAGCGATCTCACTCATTTGGGCTTGGGTACATTTTGAGTTCTCTTCACACCTGTGGCAAGCATAATTCCAAACAGTTTTCTGGGTTCATTCACAGGTGTCTGGAATCTTCTGTGTCATCAGTCACCTTCTTTGCTAGGTCTTCTGGTTTCAATCTACTAATTTAGAAAAAAGTCCCAACACGGACTTCATTTTTGCTGGGTCTCCTGATGTGGCCTGAGCCTCAGTACCTGACGCCCTTGTGTCCTCTGGCTCACGTTCTGCCCCAGTCAAAGTGGGCCTCCCAGCCCTCCCCTGGGGAAGCCACCAGAGACTCTGCACTTGATGCAAATGAGTAAGCTACCTTTGGGTGCCCGGACATTAGAGGCACATTTCCTTTTAACACAATTAGATGCTTTAACTCATCCCTAGAAGCAATTTATCCCTAATTATAACCAATTATTATGTGTGATACAAGGAAAAATATAAGTGACATTTTTAAATTTGAAAACTTCTGTAGGGCAGAATAATGTCATAGAGACAATCATGTCAACCCAAGTCACTTTTAGAATTTCTCCTTTGAAGGTAACTTGAAAAAAAAAGCACACTAAGAGAACTTCTACATTTTGATCGCCTGAAGTACCAAAGTGATAACATAGACAGGAGAAGATGAAACAAGAAAAGTGGCAATTTACTTATTTATCCAGAAATTTATCCAGAGGTGGGTATTATTAATGAGTGGCTAGATCACACCTGACATTTTACAAAGTGACTTACAATCACACACACACACACACACACACACACACACACACACACTGAACAAAGAGGACAGATCTGGGTCTCTTCCTCAGGCAGAGGATCTGTCAATAGTGTCTATCTTAGTAAAGATGGAATAAGAAAAGTACAAGCATTGAATAGAGCAACCAGGAATCAGCCCTCTGAATAAGGAGAACTAGCTGGGCTGGGTTCATATGGCATTTCATAAATCAATCTATATGTTTGCACATGCAATGGTGTACATATATCTTTTGGCATCTCCTCCATGATTCTAGATTGCTCTGGTCACTCTGATCCCATGGCAGAGGGGAAAAGGGTCCAGAACACCAGTCGAAGCTGGAGCTCCAGCTCAGCAGGCTCTCACTTGACCGCTGAGCCCCGTGGCACTCCAGGCAGCAACTAGCTGTGGTGGCTGGTGGCTTTGGCTCTTTGTCACGGAGTCTGGATGTTCCTGAGTGGGTCCCTCTCACAAAACTAACGGAAAAGCCGACGAAAGCAGAAAGACCTTTTCTACGAGGTGGATCCAATCTCTCCTTTTTAGACAGAAACTTATTCAGCGATCTCCTTTAAGATCTCCTGCCTTCTCAGAGAGTGAAGTAAGACTTTGCCCTCAAAAGCATTTCCCAAAACTGCATGGCACTTATTAGACCAGCAGGGCCCCCGCAGGCAGTGCTGGCACCAGCAATGGAGGAGATGATGGGCATGCCCGGCTCTCCATCGCCCCTCTGCACTTGCAATAGGCCTCCGTAATGACCTGCCATGTACTAGATTGAAACAAACATTCCTACCTAGTTTCTCTCATTGGAGGGTAATCAGGTTTATTTTTTGTCTCTTCACAGAAGGTCCTAGGTACCTACCTGGATACAGTACATAATACCCTTAGAACTCCCAACAAGGTTAACAGCATTTATTCAGGGGAGATTCACTGTCTACTCTGTGGCTAAGGAAGGAGCCCTGGTGCGACAGTGGGGTAAGCATTGGGCCGCAGCTCCAAGATCAGCATTCAAAGCCAGCAGCGATGCTGTGAGGGAAGGATGAGACTATCTGCTCCTATGGAGATTGGTTTGCAGTCTTGCAAACCCTACAGAGTAGTTTTACGCTGTGCGACAGGGTTACTGTGAGTCAGAGTTGACTCCACGATCGTGGCCAAGGAGCCCCGGTGCCACAATGGCCCCTCTCCTCAGCTGCTCTCTAAATGCGAGGTGGTGCACAGCCACTGGCAGCTTCACCAGAGACAGCCCGGCAGCCTGCATACTCCCATGGGACAGTTCCTCTCTGTCCCATAGGGCGGGTATGAGCCAGCATCGATTCAATGGCAAGAGGCTAAGGTTTGACTATTTGGCCAAATGTCATACTTCACTCCCTGGCAGTGGGTTGTGTTGTGTGGCAGGAGTCCCTAGGGGGTGCAAAGAGTTATCATGTTTTGTGGCTAACTGGAAACTTGGCAGGCGGAGTCTTCCCGGAGACCTGCTGATCAACTTCTGAAACATCAGCCACTGGAAACCCTAAGAACATTGTAAGCTTCGATCATCGTCTCTCCCTCTCTGGAGCAAAGACTAGTGAGGGGATTGGAAATGCATGGAAGACAGACCAAAGGACTTCCTGAACATCAGCCTCTCTGGCCCTAGAACCGAAGAGCTAGGTGTTGCCTGTATACAACTACTGCTACCCCCTGAAAGGGATTGCATTGGAAGGTCCTGGAGGGTGGGAGGAAAATGGGCAACAAAATTATAAAGAAGTGCCAGCTTACTGGTGGGATACGGGCTGGTGGAAGCTCTGAGACTGCAGACCTTATATACCTTTCTGGCCTGGACCTGAACACTCCCCCAAGGCTCAGTTTCCATCCAAACAACAAACAGGTCAACAGGGGAACAATAACACAAGGGGGTGGGTGGGGTGGAGGAGGGTTATGAAACTCCTGGAATAATCAACTGTTTGTGAGCAAAAGAGTGATATTTACCCAAAGCCAAAGCTCCGAAGGCAGGACGTGCAGGGAAAGAAGGAAGAAGGGCCAGGAAGCGCAGAGTGGCATACATGAGGTTACCGCGTGAGGTTTGCAATCAATGGCATGAAACACAATGCATTTGAGCTGTGAAGTGGAACACCGATTCAGCTCTGTAAGTTTTCATCCGATGAGCAGAATACAAATAATAACAATTAAGGGAGAAATCGAAGAAAAAGAAAAATGAACCTATTAAGTAAGCACCGTTCTACTCTGACATGCTTAGGATCACCAAGACTCAGAGAGACTTGATGGTGTTGGGGTTCATGATGTGCTGGCCATGACTCCGACCCTGGAAATAGAGCAGGGTCTAGTGGAAAGGCTTGTGGTACCTTCCTTGGGAGGAGACTGTGCAAGTCTGCTTCGGGAAGTTGGCAGACTGGAGAACCCGATAGAACAGTTCTGCTCTTGTGCATGTGGGTCTTCCTCCATGAACGTGAACCGACTGATGAGAACTGACCGGAACCACCCCACAGGTGGTATTTTCCTCCCAGGGCGATGGAGGTGAGCAGCAGCTACAGAGAGACAGTGCAAGGCTGCAGCTCCAGAATTCCCTTGGATTTGCAGTATGTCCCCAAAGCCACCGACTCCTCTTAGTTCAGCTTGCGGCCCTGCTCCTGGAATATGGCGACTTTGTGTCCTCTGAACCACTTTATTTTCATCGAGTAAGAACTCGCTGGCGTCCAACAGTTAGAACATACAGACCCCCAAGCCCCGCCAGTCTCAGAGGATGAAGTAATTTGGATGCTGTTGCGATCAGAAGAGCTGTATGGAACGAGATGAATTGAGACGGGGGAATACAGGAGGTCACAAGCGAGGGGACACTGTCAGAGGCGCTGAAGCCAGGAGGGGAGAGGGAGGGCATCTTTAATCGGAGTGAGTGATTATGGAATTTGATTAGCCTCTTGTCATTTGCAGCAAGAGCATCCAATTCACTTAACACCACTCCACAGATTCTTCTGCGCCTCTCCGTCCTCGGGGAAAACAAATTTCTGCGTAATAGCGTACTTGGACAGCGGCAGAGTCGCGCGGAGAGGGCACATCGCTGAAAGTGAGGAGGCTGGCTTCCAGCCTTGGCTCTGTTCTCCAGCAGCTCTGTGACCCCGGGCATGGTGCCTCACCCTTAGGAGCCTCAGTGCCCGTCTGGTCTAGATAGCGATCGGATTAAAAACATTTAAAAGTTTCCTTAACTTCAAAGAGCACTATTTGTTATTTACTGCGTTTCTTCCTTGTGTGGTCTCTTACCATACCTGGCACACTTGGGGAATCGTCGCAGCTTTGCCTAGAAGCGTTTGAGCTTTGGCATGAGACAAATCTGAATTTCTGCCATGATCCAACCCCTTTGACTTTGGGCAAGTTACTATATCCTGCTAATCCTGGATTTATAAAACCAGGAAAGTAGTAATAGCATTTGTTGTCTAGAATTGTTTTGTGGCTTACATGGGCTAATGTAGTCAATGCATTTTGTTCAGTGTTTGGGCCATGGTACAACTCAATACATAGTTAGCTGTTACTACTGGACCTGCTTCCTATAAAGTTTTAGAATAATTCAGATTGTACCTAAAATGTTTTAGGCTATGTGGGACAGGGTGTGTGTGTACGTGTGGGTATCTCTTTTAAAAACTCTGCTTGGATGATGTGACTGGAGAGGTTTAATGGTGGGTAAGCTAAGGAATGGAGTGGGACTGAAATAGCTCCATGGAAATAAAGCATTTAATGTGGGAATAAATGAAGTTGCCACCCAGAACTAACAGCCAGAGCCCTGGCTGGGCTGTAATTAATGAATAGGATGGTCAAGATTTATAAGGATATTTCAAGAAGTAACTGCATAGCACAGAGCCCTGGTCTTTGTGCCTGGGCTAAAGTAAGATCAATGGAAACCCATCAGGCCAAGATTTACTGGGTGGGGATGAGGCTTCTTCCCCAGCTGCAAGGCTGTGTGCAGGTGGCCACCAGAGATGGTTTCTCTCCGGTGGATACCAGAGGGGCATGGCTAAAACGCTGAGTCCTTGGAGCCCAAGAGTGTGGAGGGGAAAGTGATGGCCCAGAGAAAATGCCCTGAAAAATGCCCACGAGAGATTCCAAACAGTTTTGACAGGTTTCTCTTTTAGTGCCTGGGATACACTCCCAGCTTTCCTTCTTGAGCAAGACCTGGGGCAGAACTGCCCTGAGTGTTGGGCACCTAGGTGGTTGGGAGCTGGCTTTGTGTGAGGGTGTGTGAGCTGAGAGGCCATTCCAGCCACCTGCAGGTTCTCGGCAGACGGCATCACCAACACCGATCTCAAGGGCACACTATAGTCCCTGTGTGTTTCAGACTGTTAACTTACTTGGCTGCTCACTGAAAGATAGGAGGTTTGAGGTTGCCCAGCAGTCCCTCAGAAGAAAGGCCTGAAAATTTACTTTCCAAAAAATAATTAAAATCAGTCATGGAAAATTCTATGCAACACAGCACTGCTCTGACTGGCTCACAGTTGCTATGAGCCTGGTCAACCACCCTTGAAGGTAACTTCTGTGAAAGCACATTCCAGCCAACCCATTTGTGGCCGGAGCCCTGCAGTGGACCAGCATGCACTTTGTGACTTCTTTTGTGTTCAGCAGCAGAGCGGTGGTTCACAATGTCCTTTTACAATCTCCATTAAGGTGTAGGATGTGAGGATTGAAAGCTCATGGGATGCATCCTCAGTTTCCCCTTTGCTTGGTCCACACGAAGGGCTAAAGGACCAGAGCATGGCCTAGTAAGTCCTCCCCTTCTTTACTTCTGAGTGACTGTAATAGGCCAGGGAAACGTGTCGTTCAAGCTCACCACCGGGGAAGGTGATTTTCCTTCTTCTCTTGGCCTGTGCTGGACAAGTTTATGCTCCGCCCGCTCATGTTGCCTTTCTGCTTGCATATCCTTCTCCCAGGACCCCACTGAGTGTCTTTATGGGGCCACTCCCCGCCTAGCAGTCACTGAGGTGGCATACAATTTGTTTCCATCATCCTTGGGTGCAATATTTGGATCACTTCATTTCACCCACTGGAATTCTTTCTGTAATTGCTTGGCCTTGGTGTGTGTGTGTGTGTGTGTGTCCCACCTCATCAATTTGTCTCTTATAAAAGTATTCTTGATGAAATATCAATTGTTTCTCAAATTAAGGTTTTGATCGCAGAGTTTAAGGTTTATTTTCTGGAGATGGTCACTGTATTCCTTTTTGCCCAATTAGTGTGCACTGTGGCCTGAGAGCTTACTGGGATGCCTATCCCTCTATTATGCCCAGGGCTTTGCCCCTACCATTTGCATGGACTTATGTATTTTGTGATTAATTAGAAACCAATCACCATGTACTATGTGTTTATTTTACATTAGGAATGGTGCTAAATATGCCTCATTGCATTTTATCATGAAATGTACCCTATTATACTCATTTCACAGAGGTTAAAACTAAGGTTTCACTAGCCTGCCTAAAGTCACACAATTTGTAAACATACCATAGCGACCAAGTTCATAGCGACTATCCTTCGAGTCTTCACACTGTATGTCATGTTCAGCATCTAGTGTGAGCATCTCAACATTGCTATAAAGTAGCTATTATGTCCTCTATTTTAAAGATGAGAGAGATAAAAACAAGCAAACAGAAGAAACAAAGAAAGAAAACAAAGGCCTCACGAAGTGGAAAGACTTGGCTCAAATAATCAAGCTAGCACATAGAAAATTAAGACTAGAACAAAGCTCCATTTTGGATATTCCATTCTTAACCCACTGCATAATGGAACGAGGCTTGAATGTTGAGAATCATGTTTTTCTCATGTTCTACAGTCTAGAACCTCAAGTGTATAAATCATTTTTCCAACCCTCCCAATGTCTTACCTTGCAGTCATCATTTTTTGTACATTTAAAAATATGTTTTACTTCATTCATTTTCTTACTGAAATGCCACGATTTAAAGCTGCAGAGGCTCCGCCTTTCCCAGGAAGAGTGATGACGAAAGCACATTCTCTTCCCAGAGATGGACCGTCTCAGCAGCGGTTTTCAACCTGTGGGTCTCCACCCCCTAAGGAGTTGAACACCCCTTTCACAGGGGTCGCCCCATTCATCACAGTAGCAAAATGACAGTGTTGAAGTAGCAATGAAAACCGTTTTATGGCTGGGGGGCGGGTCACCACACCTGAGAAACTGTCTGAAAGGGTGGCAGCATCAGGGAGGTGGAGAGCCACTGGCTCTAAAGGGACTGCATCTCTGCCAGTCTTCTCAGACGGGTACCATGAAGGCAGCGGAGTGGACACATGTGGCCAAGGAGTGCATTAAACGTCTTCAACAGGAACATAAGATCCTTGTAAAACCAATCTAATTCTTCTGTCTGGTAGGTTAGGAAATTAACCATACCATGAATCAACCATTTACTTTGATGAACATTTATTTAGTAAATACCTATTGCATACTTACATATGTTTAAGGTGCTACGGGGTCAGGACACAAAGAAGTAATGGGAGCCCACAAAGTGGAAAATCCTCGAATAATGAAGAACACACAGGCATTACAAATATAGGGAGTCTTCCTAGGATGCACTCCCCAAAGGGCAAGTCTACATGTTAAGTCATCGAGCTATACCCGAGGCCTAGCACTAGCACACAGTCTGGAATTTCCCCCCAATATTTTCTGAGTGAATGAATAAAATCATGAAAATGGGAGGGGGGAAAAAAACCTTCCTTGGGGCGGTATGGAAGCATGGCGGGAGATTGGAAAGCCAGCTTTGCAGGTGAGAGGATATCAGAATTGGGTGTCTAACAATGAGGAGGAGCAGAGTTTGAGAAGAAGGGGAGGAACCGGAAAATGTTCTGGACAAAGAGAGCACGAGCTTGGGGGGGAAGGTGAGTCACTGGAGATGTGACTAGAAAAGTGATGGGGCTAGATTATTCAGGGCTGGAGGTGTCGTGCTACTGTATTTGATTTTACTTTATGAGTGAAGGGAATCACGGAAACATTTTGAAGCAAGAGAGGGACAGGAGCAGGCCTGCATTGAGTGGCAGAGAGAGACATGACCATGTCTCCCTGAGGGCCTGGGGCCAGGTCGCCTTCTTCACTGCAGCCTTGCTGTAAGTGCAGGCCAGCAACGGATGACATCTGGAGATGAAACACGATTGACGATGATGTGACCCACTGAGATGGGAAGTTTGGAATGAGGAGTATTCCCGGCAATGGGAGCGATAGGAAAGTGGGATAGATGGAGAGCACAACTTTCAAATGCATCATAGTAATTTGGGGGTGTCTTGGGGCCATGGAGGCGGATGCCTACAGGAGGCAAGCTAGAATACAGGACGAGATTTTCAGAGAGAAATAAGCTCAACCTGTGAGTCGAGACCCCTTTGGGGGTTGAAGGACCCTTTCAAGGGGTTGTCTGATTCATAACAGTAGCAGAATTACAGTTATGAAGTAGCAATGAAAATAATGTTATGGTTGGGGGGTCCCCATCACATGAGGAACGGTATTAAAAGGGCGTGGCATTAGGAAGGTTGAGAACCACTGCTCTAGGAATTTATATTTAGAGGGGCTTGGCATATCGAGATCGGTCATTGTGAATGTCAATGAAGTCACCGTGAAGAATGTTTAGAGGACCTATAAAACGAATTCTCCCACAGTTCGCCATCTCACTGATTAAGCAGTTCGAGTATTGAGCCCTTTTGTCTAGAAGCATATTTTCCTGTAGTGTTAGATTCGTTTTATCTCTGACTCAGCATGATGGAAAACCCCTAGATGGTTTTCAAACACTTTAAGGAGAGTCTCCAATCTACTCCTTTGTTCTCTCTAATACCATTCAGGTCACTTTGATTTCAACACACTGACCAAGCCCCTAGCATATGAAAGTCTCTGGCCTGGGTACAGAAAAACATGTGGCCGTGCCCTGGGGGAATTCCTGACATCTTAGGGAACAGTAAACGTAGTGGGGCTATAATGAAAGGTGGAATGAAGTGAGTGACATTTGCATTAATAAATTAAACCCCATGGTCAAAAAGCAGCACAATTGACATTTTTTTGCAGAGGTCAGGAAACGTGTCATAGACAAAGTGCCTTGAAAGACCAGCAGAGTTATGACCGGCAAAGAAAAGTGGGGGTTGCTGATGGAAGAAACAATGAAACCAAAGAGACGGAAAGGGTTTCGGTTGGGCTGGTTTGCAGAAGAGCACGGGAGGTAAACCTGTGAAGATGGATTAAGGCCTTGAATGCCAATGAAGAGATCGTATTTGATTTCATAGTTCGGAGAGCTCAAAGCTCTCTTTCAACAACATTGAAGAGGTCAATACTAGGCCTTCCCCCAATTTCAGAACAAACCGGTACTAAAAGAACTATGACCCCCTTTCAAGGAGAAAGTAATTGATTGGGTATTACAGAGTCCCCATGCATGTTTGGTTAACCTGGAATTGAGAATTCACTTCTGAAGACAGATATGGTTTGTTTGAAACTAAGCCACAGCCCAAATCCCCATTCCCTTAGATACAGATCAGTATTTGCTTAGCACACGAATCCCTCAAGGGGGCCTGCTCTTGTTTTTCCTGGGAGTCATTTGTTATCTTAAATATTGACATCTACGAGATAAGAGTTTTCTAAATCACATTTACAGAATGCTTGTAAACACTTCTCATGTTTAGAGCAGGTTTCTTCATTGACCTTGTCCCATTGATGTGCTCCAAGCTACTTCAGGGCATTAAATTCCCTGAAGCTTTACCATGGAAACTTACTCCCAGGTCATAATTCTTCCCTTTGCCTCGGCGTGGGCCCTGAACGTTTATGCAGCGGCTCACATAACCAATCTAACAGGATTTTCAGTAAAACCTGAGCTGCCATAGGGATACAATATTTCTTTTCCTAATTGCTCATAATTTCATCCTATTTCTTCTAACAGCAATTGAAGATGACATTACACTCCCTTTTATGTCAGTTGACGACACATAATTCTTTCCTGGAACAGCCAGCGACTGTATTTACTAACACATTAAGAAACATCGATGGGGATTCAGGCTGGAGCCATTTTTACATCAGTATTTTATGTGCATTTCGGGTGGGGGATTATCAAAGAGGAGTTTCGTTTCAGTATATATAAAATCATCTTCCACATTTGCAGATGGAGCCCCCCTTCACCACTAAAGACACAGTGCACTGGCTATCCTGTTTGCACACCCCCGCTCTTCGCCCCCAGCTCCAGCCCACATGCGCTTGCTGCCCTCCCCTGCTGTATTCCTGTACTTGGGGAAACTCCCATGGCAGATCACGAGGGGACGGTCTGTTTTGCCCTTGGGCTTCTGATTGAGTTTGGTCTTGTTTTAGCGTTGTACTCTGGTAGCACCTGCTCCACACCTACAATCCCCATTGGGTTCTGATTGCCCTGGTTCCTTCCTCTCTGGTCCCTGAGCGCATCCACGTGGATCGGAGCTCCGCCAGCTAGACCTCTTTATTTGAGCCAGCTGGGGTAACTTGCATTTTCCATTAGGAAATACCCAGATCTTGCTGTTTACAAAGAAATTATTCGGCAAAGGGGTTTTCTGTATGCCTTGCCCATGACCTGCCAGGATCTTCCTTTCATGGTCATCGAGAGGCCCACTCACTACAAGGATAGCCTCAGAAGAGATTCATGACTGAGAACTGATGATTCACTTCTGCAAAAAGCAATGAGGCTAGAATATTCTACTTTGAAGAGAGACACAATATATTGTAGGTTTTATATCCACTGCTTATGGGAGCCCATACGATTTCAATGTGAATAATGTGTTCTGTGATGAAGAAAAAAAAAGTTGGGGAGAGGCATGCTGATGATCAGTTCCACGTGAGCCAGTGGATTTGTATATTTGTAAGAGGCAAGAGAAGGTGGCACTGATGATGCATTGAAAACTACTAAGGGCTTGTCCTGGACATGCTACTGAGTTTGCTACTTGTCCTGCACATGCTACTGAGCTTGCTACTCTCGATCTGCATGAGGAAGGGGAAACGGCTGGTGTCGAGGCATGGTGTCGTGTAAGGAAAGGTGCAGGTTGCTCAGAGGGGCGGTTCTGGAAGACAGCAAGTTCCCCTGTGAAAGGCTGACCAAGTAAGTCACTGTGCCTCAACCTGATCATAGGCAATGGGGGAGCATTATGACCATTATATCATTTCCATATGGTGCTATAACATTTAAAGATCGATGTAAAAGCATTTGGTATAAATATGTTACCTGCTACCAGTATGTGATTACTTAGCAGTGGAAGTGGAGATTAAATAATTTATTTCTTGTAATGTAAATAATGCATATGCGTTAGAAGCCAATCCTGTTGCTTTCGAGTATGTCTGGAAGGTGCTCACGAGGCCCAGAGTTCAGTTGTAGACCTACCACACCACAATTCCCCTAGGATGCGCCAGGTAACGAGGATACCCAACCAGTGCGGATCTGTGGACAGAGGTTGGCTCTCTGTAGGAGAGACTGTGTGTACCTGAGCTTTTGTCCGATTGTGTGGTATAGACTCAAACACAGAGCTGACTTCAGTAGCATCTCGATTTGTATTAGAGCTCAGTGAGATCAGGGGACAGGCCCTCCCATGGGGTGGTGGTGGTGGTGGGTTTAAGGACTGAATGAGAGGCAGTTCCCACTGGGCTTCTATCATGATTCACGATGCAAAAGGTGCTGGAACATTTCTTGTGTTCAGTGACTCTGTGGAGCGAGATATGAGTCTTTATGCAGAAAACTCTGAATTCGGTAGAAATAATAACAGCCTTTTAATGAAGAAAAATGGGTATAATTGGGATCATCTTTTCCTGCCAAAAACGAGAAGAGGGTATCTTTAGCTGTGAGGGAGATATTATAAAATCACTGGGAAATTGCGGGTTCTGGCATCAGAAAAATCTTCCTTTCTAACTGCATGACCTTGGAAGCTTTTATTATCCTCTCCGCTACTAATCTCTCCCTTATGTAAAATAAATATTAAAAGATATTGATTAGCATGCTTTATATGTGTGTATAGGTATGTATAAACACACAAGGGTGCTTCAAAAATGTATGGAATTAAAATGGAACTAAAATATAATGGACTTTATCCACACACTTTTGGAAGCCCTTTTGCACACTCACATGTGTATGTGTGTGCGTGCATGTGTGTGTAGGAATGAGGGGCTGAGCACAGTGCCTGGCCTTGGGCAGGTACTTAGAATCAGTTATTAATGCAAACAACTATGTGACTTTAATTTCCCACCTTTGTAAAAATTTATTAAGATAAAATAGTCTATATTAATGTAACAAATAGCTCCTAAACCATGTGTACCTTAACATGACAAAGGTTGACTTTTTGCCCATGTCACCTTCTCACCTGCTTATGTGGCTTCCTTGTAGGAGGTGACTGGGCGTTCGAGGGTCTTCCATCATGTCGTTCTGCCTGATGGAACTCATGGTTTCAAAGGGAATGGAGAATGTGGTAGATCTTGGCATGATGCTCTTAAAGGTCAGGACTAGAAATTGTTGGCTTATCTCTTGTATACCTTTAATTGGCTTGTGAGTTAACTGAAAGAAAGGCTGGGATATTGAGCCTTCCTCAGTTCTTAGGGGGGGGAAAAAGAGAGTCTGTCTTACATAGCAGTTCTAAGACTTCTCTGGCTCTTGTTTTTGTTTTTTGTTTTAAGAATACATTCCTTCTTGATGTGTGATCATTTGTTCATGGACTTTTTATATGATTTCAGGATCTTGTTTTGTTAATCTCCCAGTCTTAGACAGAAGCAAGTGAGTTCTAGTCTGCCCTCGAAGGTGAAGCGAAAGGGAAAATAAGGGTATTGGCTACTTTGTGGCCCTGCCCTGGACAAGCAGCAGTAGAAGGAAGAGCAAAGATCATCAGCCTGGAGAATGGGGGACATACAGGGAGCAATTCTTGGGCGACAGGAAACACTGGCAAATAAAACTGCTTTGGGCGTGAGCAGGTGAAGCAAGAAGCCCAGAAGATCCTCGGAGATTAAAGAGGAAAAGAAAAGTCTCAGTGGTCCGGGGTTCCCACGGCTGTGAAGGAAGGGAAGCTGTCAGTCCACCTTGCTGAGAGCGAGGCTTTAGTGGCAAGCTGCTGTCAGTCAAGACTAGGAATAAAATCCCAGGAAATAGTGGTGACAAAACCCAGGAGGAGCCTGCAACTTGGAAAAAGTTTTGAATTGCTTTGTATCTTTTCAAAAAAGTAGGTTGCCCTGGCCTTCTTTTATTACATTAAAAATACCAATAGCATTTATATTTGAAATATTATTAGTCAGTCAGACAGACTTTATATTTGAACTTTTATTAATGATACATTTATAAATTAGGTGTGTGTAAAATAAGATTTGAGCCCCAAACTCATGAGGCTCCGTGCTTACTCCCACCAATGGCTGTGTTTTTGCAGATTCTTTCTTATACACTTTGTTATTCAAAATTTTCCCTTCTTAAGCCTCTCACCAGAGAATCTCTTATTGTATGATGAAGCCATTCCTTGTCATTTCAGCATGCAGGGTCTATTGCCATTGACATCCTTAAAGAACAGTGATGTTCATATGACATTGTCCTCATGTCAACATGCAGTCACACACCACCTTGTAATATTTCTTGGTGCATTTCTTTTGTTGTTGAGAGGATATCAGTCATACAATGTTACCAGTTCCGTGCTGTTTCACGTGTACAATTCAATGAGACCAATGAATCCATCATGCTGTGCAACGATGACCCAAATCCAGTGCCGTGTCTTTGCTCTTCATGCACAAAAAGCATGCTAGTTAACCAAGGAGTCCCTCTCTCCTCCCAGCCTCAGGTTGTTATTTAATTCTGCAAATACTCCTGAGCTCCTATTAGACCACATCGTTGCAGCCCAAGGCCCAGGGCAAAGCACAGGGTAGATGCTTAATTCGTGGTAATACCTGCAGGCACTGGCCCAGACACAGGAGGATGGAGGGAGGATGATGCAGCAAGAGACATAGTTGTCAGAGGCGTCTCCATCGGTGCTCTGTGCAGCATTGTGAGGGGCACCGTCCTTTTTTGCTTTGGGGCATTTGAAGTGGAATATAAAACAGGAAATTAAGCTGGAGTCTCTTCAAGCACATCTAGAAACATGCAGCTGTCAGTCTCCTATTGGGAAGAATGAGCCATGCTCACCCACCTTGTGAGCTTAAGAAGAAATGCCTAATATGGTCTGTGGTGATTGTTATTATTGGTGTGGGGATAACTGTACATATAAATACATCTGGACTTTCATAGGCAGCAGGTTTCCTGGGGATTCAAGAAATGTGAGTGTGGAAGGCAGGGGCCACCTTCCTAGCAGCCCCGTGTCTCCAGGGCACACTGAGTTTTAAACCCTGCAGCTGCCTCTGTAGCGGACTACGTAGAGGGCCCAGAACCCACTTAATGGAGTAGCAGATCTGTGTAGACTGACGAACATCAGGGGAACAACCTGACTACCCACTAACAACTTTTTCATGTTGACCAAATAACAATTTATCCAGCACTTGCTGTGTGCATGGGCTGGAGAAAGGGAGAGAATTTGGGTCATGGTGAAAAGACCCATCCAGGGACTCTTGTAAGGTCCATATGTGTAGTCGGAGCTGAGCTTCGTTCACATATATGTGTCGAGCACCTATGACGAACATGGCAATGTTCTTCCTGACTGCCGTCGAGTGGACGCTGAGTCATAGCAACCTGATAGTTCACGGTAGAACTGCCCTGTGGGTTTCCAAGACTGAAACTTTGTATGGGAGTAGAAAGCCTCATCTTTTCCCCCCTGGAGCAGCTGATGCTTTCAAACTGCCGACCTTGGGGTTATAGCTCACCGAATAACCCTCTAAACTACCAAGGCTAGATCTTAGAATGCAGACTGCAGACAAAATTCCTCCCGACATAGATGTTATATTCTGCTAGCTGAGACAGACAATCAGCAGAGTAAGTGAGTCAAAGGATCATGGGGGTAGGTGATGGTAAATGTTAGGAGAGAAGAAATAAGGCAGGGGAGAAGCACAGTGCGGCTGGAGACGGTTTCAGAGAGGAGGTAAATTTTGAATCAAGCCCTGGAAGTGATGAGAGGGTGGGCCTTCTAGATCTTGAGACACGTGAGCACTGCAGAAGAAGAAACGCAAAATGTGCAGCCCTTTTAGGAACATCGAGAATGCCCATGAGCCCACGGTGGGGAAAGGGAGAGAGACCAGCGTAATGGGGTCAGCATAATGGACCCTCCCTCATAGGCCACTGCAAGAAATGAGGCATTTACAGTGAGACAGGAAGCCACTGGAGAGTTTTAAGCAGGAAGGACAATCCATGATTGGGTTCATTCTGGCTAATGCCTTGACTAAAGACCTGTTGGTCCTTATGCAGAAGGATTTTTCTGCATAGACAGGATGGTGGCTTGGACAAGGACTCTTCTAGCTGTGACAAGTGAAAAGAAGCTGGGTTGTGGATATATTTTAAAGGTAGAGACAAAAGAATCTTTTGACAGGTTGAATATAGGATATACGAGAACATGTATAAGAGGTCTCTCTGTTTGACCAGTTGGAAGGATGGAGAAACCCGCTCCCTGATCAGGAAGCATATGGGAGAAGAGCGTATAGGGAAAGAGATCGGGGATTGACTTGACAACAAGCACGCTGTGCCTCTGAGGGCAACTGAGACTCAGAGAGATCTCGTGACTTGTCCAAGGTTAGGCAGCTAGGAAATGGTAGAGCACGAGTGTAAGGCTGGGCTAGCTTTCGATGTGGGCTCCTGCCCTTGAGTCCACTACTTGGCCTTTCTATTTTGTCAGTCAAGGAGCTCAGAGGCAGCCATTTGGGGAGAGAGTTTGCTCTCATGAGAACCAGTCTCTCACTGGAAGCAGCCTCATTCTTATTAGAGTTCTTGATTTATCCAGACCATCTGTGCTGTAGCTGATTGACTTCTGGCCAATATTCATGCACACACATTCACCAGGTGATCTACTCCTGCTTTTGTCTTACAACTTAGATGAGTGACTGTTCAGAATAACGGCACGGTTTAGAAGGCATCTTGGTCTCAACCTCAAAGAACAGCCTCCCCATTCTTGGGACCCAGTTATTGAAAGCTTTCTCTCAGGTTCCCCTGACCTTGGCTTCTCCCCATTCCACGGGGCTTGCATCCACGCTCACAATCATCGCCCATCTTCGAGGGGCGCTTTCCGGGGATGTGCGACTGCATCTGGAGAGGAACTTGCCGCAGGTACCGCTGTTCGCCCACCTGACGATACCCCATCTTTGGGAATCAAAGTCTCCTTTAGCTTTCCTGCCCCAAAGAAGCAGCAGCCACATATATTGTCCTGGGCAGCCTTTTCTTTTCTCTTTAAATTACAAGCCAAAAGGTTTAGTCTGGGAGAAAGCAAGCCACACGCTGGGCAACATTGGGTAGAGAAGCTCTCACCCCAGCCGTCAGCTGCCTTTAGTTTCATTTGTGTTCACAGAACGCTCCTCCATATCGGAGTAGGACTTGTCCAAGACTCACAGACAAATCTAAAAGAGTGTCTCCTGACACAAAGAATGGCATGTTAAATGTGCATCAAAGAAGGACGTCGGCACTCTGGAGGCCGAGGCTGCGTCCGCGGGTGCTGGATGCGAGCAGAGTTTCCAGAACCTTCATGGCTAGCCATCTTGTGAAACCTCGGCTCCAATTTCTCTTCAAATCAAAACTCCTGTCAGCACACTCTCCCTACAACTTTCCATCTTTGGGACTTTGTTTACATTATTTTCCTGTGGCAGTGACCTTTGCCACTTAGCCCAATCAATGAGCACCAACGATGTGCCCAGAATTGTTCTGGACTTGGTGCATAAAGAAACCCAAAGTTCCTCCTTTTATGGAGCTTGCTTATGTGAATAGACACGAATTCAGAAGAACGAGAATGTCAACATGCTAAGGGCATGGAAGGGTAGGGCTGTTGTGGAGCTAGAGAAGGTGGTCAGGAAAGGTCTCACTCAGAAGACAGCACTGGAGCAATGGCCTGAGTCAAAGGCATAAAGAAGCCAGCCATGCAGTTGCCTGGGGGCACCCCCAATGTGCCTGGTGTGTTTGAAGACTACTTAGGGGGCTCAATGTGATTGGAACAGAGTGAGCAGGGAGCTGGAGGGAAGTAGGAATAGCAAGGTCAGAGAGTGAATGGAAGACCAGCTGGTCTGAGTGCTGTAGAATACAACAAGGAGTGAACTTGGAGGATAGAGGGGTGCCGTGATTGAATTAACTTTATTCAGGACCATTCGGACTGCCGTTTGGACAATAGTTTGGAGGGGTACAGCTTGCAAGCGGGGAACCCTTAGAAGCCAATAACAAGTATCCAGTTTAGGGTTTAGAAAAGGGTGATAGTGATGGAGTTAGATTCTGCATATAATTGGATGGAAGAGTCAACAGAATTTGGATGGAAGTATAAAAGAAGGAAGAGTCAGGTACACCAATATTTATAGACTTGCAAAATGAGATCTCCCTTGAAGGTTAGCCCCAGCACCCACTTCTCCATGAAGGCTTCGTTGGGTGTTCCAAAAATCTCTCTCTCTTCTAAGCAAATTTTATTTATGGGCCATTTATTAAATGCTTCCCTCAATGGAGTGCTTTTCTTTTAAATGCTCTGTGTCTAATCTTTAGTAGTCTGTAGACACTATAGAGCCAAACTAGACCCCTGACATTTCAGTATCCTGCAAGATTCAAGAAAGGGTGTGCAGTACACAAGAAATAGAGGGATGTAAGTATGAACTGAAAGATGATAAAGTCTTAGTACTCCTATCCAGGAGGCCTGTTACAGCCGTAGAGGTGGGGACTGTGAGGAAACCAGGGACTGCACACAAACCTATAGGCTGAGGGAAGTTCGGGATGGACTAGGGGAGCTTTTATTACTGAACACACTTGGTGTAATATCGAAGGAATCTCCAGCAATAGTCAAAGAAAAAATGATATGAATAGATGAAGAAAAAGCATTTGACAATACCCAACACTTATTTCTGATAAAAACACTCAATTAAATAAAAATAGAAGGCAAATTCCTCAACATAATAAAGATCATATATATGAAAATCCAGTGGGTAATATCATGCTCAACTGGGAAAACTGAAAACATTTCCATGAGAACAGGAACTACACAAGGGTTCCCCTATCACCACTCTTATTCAAGATCATGTTGTAAGTCTTAGCCAGAACCATTAGACAACAGAAAGAAATCAAAGGAATACAACGGGGTAAAGAAAAAGTGAACCTCTCGCTATTTGTAGATGAGATGATTTTATATAGAGAGAACCACATGGACACCACAGAAAGATTGTTGAAAGCACTTGAAGGATTTGGTAAAATAGCAGGTACAATATTAACAAGAAGAAATCGATTAGATTCCTATATACCAGCAAAAGAACTCTGAAAAATATATGAAGAAAACAATACCATTTACAGTAGCCACACAAAAGATGAAATACTTAGTAATAAGCCTAACCAAAGGAATAAAAGACCTCTACAAAGAAAACTGCAAAACATCAATACAATAAACCAGGAGAGACCTATACAAATGGAAGAATAGTCCATGTTCATGGATAGGAAGGCTTAATACTGTGAACATGTCTATATTACAAATGTCAGTTTATAAATTCTACACAGCTGCAATCCAAATCCAAACTTCAATCTTTAAATAAATGGAAAAAGCTAATTACTCACTTCACGTGGAGAGGGATAGACAAAGAACTTCACAGAAATGACAAAGTGGGAGGCCTTCTTCTACTCCATCCCCAAACCTATTTCCCAGCCACATTAGTCAAAAGAGGCTGGTACTGGTACAATGAGAGACACATATGCCAATGGAACAGGATACAAAACCCAGAAATAAAAGCATCCTTCTACTAACTGCACCGGGCAGTGTTTCATTCTGTTGTGAATTGAGTCATTTTGGGTCAGAGCCAATTGAATGGCACCTAACAACCACACCCACAGGCAACTTATTTTGGACAAAGGACTAAAAAACATTAAATGGGAAAGGGACACCCTCTTCAATAAACGGTGCTGGAAAATTTAAATCTCATACACAGAAAAATGAAACAGGACCTATATCTCATGCACAAAACCTAACTCAAGATGGATTGGAAACCAAATGTAACGCCCAGAACTACAAGTATCATCAATGAGAAAACTGGGACAACCTTTAGGGCGATGTTGCAGGACATACACATACTACCAAATATAATCAAGGAAATCCGCCCAATGGAAGACAAAATTGATGACAGGAACCTATTAAAATGAAATATTTATGCACATCAAAAAACTATCAAAAAAGTAAATAAAGCAAGAGCCCATCGATTTGGGGAAAATCTTTAGCAATGACAGAGTGGACAAGAGATTAATTAATAAAATGTATCGAATTCTGCATCCCTCAGTAAGAAAGAAACAAACAATCCATTTAAAAGGTGGTCAAAGGACATGAATAGACTATTCACAAAGGGCAACGCTTAAATGGATCACAAGCACGGGAGGAATTATCCGTGATCACTAGCTATCCAGGAGATGCAAATCAAAACAATGATGAGATATCACCTTACACCCACAGCAATAGCCCAATTCAAAAAATAAAAAGCAACAAATTCTGGGGAGGGCGCAGAGAGATTGGAACTCTTATACACTGCTGGTGGGGTCAGGAACATGTGCAACATGTGGGAAATGATATGGTACTACCTAATAACCTGGGAAGAGAAATACCTATTCATAGATCCTTGCTGGGCATATACCCCAAAGAAGTAGGAGACAGAACACGAACAGATATTTGCATATCCGTGGTCATTGTACCACTATTCACAATAGCAAGAAGTTGGAAACAGCTTAAATTCACATCAGCTGAAGACTAGATAGAGCAACTCTGGTACGTTCTCACAATGGAATATGCATCCCTCTAAACAGCAGTGACACCATAAAACGCTTCATGACATAGATGAACCTGGAAACCACTATTCTAAGGGGAGTCAGTAAATCACAAAAGGGAAAATATTATTTGAGTCCACTACTATAAGTCTAAACACCAAATCAAAGGTAGGCTTCTGCTCTCAGGTGATATAATCTTCTAATCCTGTCTCCAAGCAATGAGGTGGTGACCCTTCCTAGTGCCCATGAACCAAGTATGGACATCTTAAAAATCAGTGTGATGGAGGAGGCCTCACCTTAGCTGAGGTCAGTTGCTCAAGATAGGAGAATAGGCAGAAGACCAATCAACTGCAGCCACACGGCATCATTGTAAATTCACCCAGAATCAATAGACGCTCCACAAGAGTGACAGTGAACCTTGGTAGAAATTCAAGTCTAGACACGAGAGAGGGACATGTCTGCCTCAGAGAACACTCCTGTTGGAAGATAAACCTGGAGGAGCAATCTACCATTGGGAAAACAAAACAAAACAATTCACAATACTTTATTAGAATGCAAGGAGAGATTACACTCAGTACTATATTCCTAATCGGACAGTTTTGCCCTAGTTTTTATCCATCGATGTAGAAGTGGATTAGAGACTCTCCCTTAATCATAGCCCCAATTTAAGAACATTAGTTCTAATGTCATGGACCTGCTTGATGCTCACCCTCATGAAGAGACCACTGAAAATAAGGGTGCTAAAGTGTGGAGCAGAAACTCAATGGTGTCTGGCCATGAGAAAGAATAGTATCCGGGGTCTTCAGGGCTTGTCTTCAAACAAGCAGCTATCTTAATAAGGTATCAACTAAGTCTAAATGGAAGAAACACACCAGCCTCTCTCATCCAAGAACTGTAAATAAAATCCAAAGGAGGAAATGGTATCAGAGCATAAATTCTGAACACCCTCTCACAGAAGGCTATGGATTTAGCAGGACACTCTGTTGCAAAAGGTATGGAAAATAAATCCATTTTCAGGACCCCCCACATGTATTAAGCTTCCGGTCAATTTCCTTGGACCATAAACCAGGGATGCAAACAACCTTGATATCAAACAAAGAGCACAAAGATTGATTAAGGCAAATGTAGTTAGGTAAAAATATATTATCATTTTATCTTCCTTTTGACCCATTTTTAAAATGTTTCAGTTTTAAAAATATTTTTTGCTTTCTTTTCTATTAAGGTTTTTCTCTTGTTTGTTTCTTGTTTTTTATGATTTTCTGTATATGAAACTCAGGATAGATAAGTCTATCATGACATTAACTGGATTGATAATTACCTAAGGGGTAATTTGGTAAGGGAGAGTTTGGTGGGACATGGGGAGCTAATAACAGTGAGTAAAAGAAAGAAGAAAATGTTCTGAAGTTGATTGTGGTGATGGTTGCACAATCCTTAATATAATTGAACTATTAAGTTGCGTGGCATGTGAATTATATGACAATACAACATTATTTTTTTTAAAGTTCCAAGGAAGGCAGTGGAGTTTTAGTTTCTATTAGTTGTTCAAAATTTCTATTTGCCTTTAAAGAGTCTACAGAACCTTTGCATCCTAAACGTTTGCTATTGGAGAAAGTTCATATTTATTATCCTGAAGTCTTGGGTGTGTGTGTAGACCATCAGTAGTCAGCTCCTCAGAAGCTTGGGAAGCGCACCCTGAGGGCAGCCTTATTGTCCCTGATAGCATTCCCAACAACCATAGAGGAGATGCCGTGTCAGGTGTGTGTGTGTTTGTACACCTCCAAGTAGGTGTAAAATGTCAACTTTGTGGCAAGAAGTTGAGCACGTCGTCATTTACACCACCCAGAGAGCCTACTCCTTAGGGGAGCAATGCAAAATGTTTTCCAAAAAAGTTTGCACCCACACAAAACAATTGGTGTCCATCGACTTTAGAGCAAGGCACTTGCTCCACGAGCCCTCCCCAAATGCCAGCACCTGGGCCACACTCACGCAGAAACCTCCTCAACTGATAAGGCTGTTCCCCATCTTTCCTCCTCAGCTTATAGACACACATGCACCTGCCATGCGCGCACCGTCGCTGAGAACAGTTATTCTTGCTCTTGCTGCCTCCAAGACAGCCCTAAAGCCCCACATGTTCTGGGAACTCAGGGTCCATCCAATGCTGAGATTCAAGAGAGGGGCTGCCAGTTCCTCGTTGAAACCCGCCTATTAAAAGGTCTTCTCCTCCATTCTCCCTACCACCTACTACAGTTTGCTGGAGCCGCGTGTGAGTCCTGATTAAGCATGCACTTCTAAGCAAGGAGCATTGACTTCTCCTTAATTGAGGCATAATAATTAGAGCATTAGCACATTAGGAGGGTGAGACAGCATGTTTAGCTTTTGTGATTAATTATCTGAGGATTGTAATAAGTTGTTAAGACATTAATTATGCTGGCATGTTTACTGCTGTAGATTGCACAGTCAATGCTTTGCCACAGCACGTGGTAACATGTCAGAACTGTAACATATTTAAGGACGTGGTCATGATGGTGGCTTACAGGGGTGAAGGCATGTAAGCAGGTGAGTGGAGCACCACAGCCCTGCCTAAGGGAGCCTGAGTCCAGGCCTGTACCTTTTTCTGCCTGGTCAGGGATGTGGAAGTATGAAGTAGCCTTCTTATTTTTCAAATGTGGATTAGGATGAAATTAGGACACCTAACTGTTCAAGTTCAATGCTCTCTTGATCCTAAACCCAAACCAAGTCAACCTAGTGGCCATGGAGTTCACACCAAGTTACAGGATTCTCTTTGCATCAGAGTAGAATGTGTGCTTCGGGTTTTCAGTGGCTGGTTGTGTTCAGAAGTAGATTGCCAGGACTTCCTTCCGAGGGCCCTCTAAGTGGACTCAAACCTGCAAGCTTTTAGTGAACAGGTGGGCATGCTCACCATTCATGCCACTCAGGGACTACACAGCAGTGGCCGTGGAGTCAACACTGTGTCTGAGTAGAACAATGCCCCATCAGTTTCCAGTTGATCACTTTTCAGATGTAGTCTTCCAGGCCTTGTGTCTAAGGCACCCGTGGGTGGAATCCAACCACCATGGTATCTTTCTGTTAGCAGCCAAGAACGTGAACCATTTGTGTACTTTGCCCTGCTCCTGTCAATCCCAAAGGTCAAGAAAAGTGTAAACCATATAAAAATGTATCTAGGTCTAGACCTATTATCATATCCAAGTCCATGTTCATGTCCATATCCATATCTACATTACGCATATCAGCATTCAGTCTTGTGGACCTTTGTCTGGTCCCCTGCCATGATGAGTCCTTCTACTGCTGGGTTGGGAAGCCCGGGCTTCAGAACTGGGTGGATTTAGAAAGGAGGGCTAGAAGTCTCTGGAAAGGAACCACAGTTATGTTTGCTTTTTTTTACCTCATGGCATGTGGTCACCCGTGTTGGAAAGGCATAAAGCCGGGTGTGCATGAAGCGATGAAGAAAAGTACCTTACAGTGGAACGGGCAGGGATCACAGGTTATTACTGAGGGAGAACAGCAGCTTGGGGAACCTGAGTATGCGGGGATCATCCAATGTGAACATCCATGCAAACATCTCTGGGAAGTCCTTACCTATCCCAACTGGGACAGGAGGATGGGGAGGGATGTCCCAGAGGTATATGGGATCTACCTTGTGGCCAGATGCTGAGCAACTGGATGCTCCAGTCAACATTTGGCTAAAGCTAAGTATAAGCGTTAAAGAATGGACTGTGGGCAACAAGACTAAGTGCCGGGTTTTATTGTATAGACTGCATATTCCAACAATTTTATGATTGAAAAATATACCCTATGGTACAGGAGCAATAATGGCCAGTGCACAGCCCCTCGTGCCACCCTGTGGCCCATCTCAAAATCCCTCCCATCTCAAAATTATGGTTTAAAAGAGATTAACTCACTAAATAGCCAATACATTTCTCCAAGGTCATTTTATTTAATATTGTAAATGTCAACATTAAAATTAAAAACCATTTTATATAACCTTTATTACTCTCATGTAAATTGTTATTTACATTGTAATAAACATTTGTGGGTACCAAAAGAAGAGACAATGTTTTTCTAAAAGTTGCCTATAACACACTTATAACGCACATGTAACATATGTACTTCCCATTAATTTCCCTGCTTACTTGGCAATTTGAAAATTCTTAATAATGGTCTGTGCTCATAAAATGGACAGCTTTCAAAATCACCATTCATTTTTGTGGCATTTTATTTTTGCAATGATAAACACATAATTAAGCTATAATTGACTGATATAATTTCAACACATAAAAGCTCTTGAAGACTTGTTTTACTCCCAAGGTTTATGTGCATGGCTGCCATACACTTGAAAGCAAATATTCAGATGTTCAGATTGAATTCCACAGCCACCCCTGTGCATCTCACTGATGTGGTGATCTTGACTGAGATGACAGTCAAGGAATGACTTTAAAAACACGATCACACATAAGCCAACTCCACGTCCAACTCACAGCCATCAAGCGGATTCCAACTCCTAATGGCCCTAAAGGAGAGAGTAGAAGGATTTCTTTGCGATTATGAGGCTATAAATCTTTAGGGCAGTAGAAAGCCTCATCTTTCTCCCAAGGAGAGGCTGATGGGTTCAAACTTCTAACTTTGAGGTTAACAGCCTAATGCCTACCCACTACACCACCGAGGCTCCTCACACATAAGACTGGAGGTCACAGGAATGGTGTTAAGGCAGACTTGCCAACAGCCAAAGCTAGACAGAATAGCACAGTGCCTGGATGGCAGTGGGTTGCTTGTCTCCTTTTTCCTTAAGGCTGAAGGCTGATTTTGATGTTCCCCAGACTCAGTTGTAAAATTGCTGCTGTCACGTCTGCCTGAAGGTGACTTACCATTACCGAGTGATAGGGGCTACAGTACTATGGGAAGTATTGTTAGCAAGGCATCATTTAAATGTTGGGAACCAAGCTCAAGGGTCTCACAGGGAATCTGGCAGCACCTGGACTCCGGCTCCCTCCGAGACCTTGTTATACTGAAGAGGGGAGAGCATCTTTTCTCAGCCTCTTCTGGCCAGGATTTCCCTATTGATCCAGATGGTAATGCACTCACAGTTAAAGGCATGGTTGCAGGTTTGAGCCCACCCCGAGGCACCTCTGAAACAGGCTTTCCCTAAAAACTAAGCGCTGCAAACTCGGGGAGCCAAGTCCTGTTTGGACTCCCATCCCCAGGCATCAGCATCGACTCCATGGCAGCTGGTGACTAGTATTTCATTGAGGGGACTCCCTGAGGGAGGAAACGGGGTAGGTGGGCTGTGAGGCTGAGCTACAGCTGGTGGGAATGGTCAACCTTCAGCATTCCAAGGAAGCTTGTCACCTAGAAATGTGCAAAGGAAGGAGTTGAGGGACCCCTGAGCAGCCCACTCCCCACCTCCCCAAATCCTCCAAGTTCTTCCCACATCTCTCTGAGACAGTTTAAACTTGGGTCTTCCTGTGCTGATTTAACTGGGTGTGTGGGAGTGGGGGGTGGGGGTTTAGAGTTTTTAGAGCCTCTTACCAGGCAGAGTGACATCTTCTCGACCAGAGACCACAATGCTGACCTCTGATGGGCTTCAGAGACCCCAGACGACATGTTCTTTCTCAGTTCAAAGCTCAACTTCTCATGTTCCTGTCCTTTCTATCTGCCTTCTCTGCCCTCAGCATGGCATGTGGAGCAGCTTAGTCATATCCCACTAGATGTGATGGTTGTATCCATCGCTAGAGTTTAGAAAGTGGAAGTTATTGTTTTTAAATACATTTCAAGCCTTCCACACATATCTGAGTACAGCAAGCATTAAAAATTAATGCCTTTAATAATAAAAGCTAGAATAACATTGCTGTTATTGCTAATTGTAATTTATTGAAAACTGGTGGTGTGTTAAGTGCTCTGAAGAACATAAAGGTGAAAAACAGCCTTCTTTGAGTAGGTGAGTGGGAGGAATTATTTCCCCACTCCTGATATTACCTATATCCTGATACTTAATTACAGAGCTATCCACAGGAGCACCTTCTTCCGGGTTACACGCCCAGGCTGCCCTGTAAACAGTTGGGGAGGAAGCAGGAAGTCTTCAAACTACTGAGAGGAGTGCTGATCACCACCCCCCTCAGGGTCCAGGAGGTTAGGATTCACCTAACAGGATAAATGACATCTTCCCTTGTTGTTGTTCGGTGCTGTTGTGTCAGAGCCGACTCGTATGACCCTATGCACAACAGAACGAAGCACTGCTCGGTCCTGTGCCATCCTCACAATTGTTGGTATGTTTGAGCCCATGGATGTAGCCTTGTGGCATTCCATCTTGTCAACGGTTTCCTCTTTCTTGCTGTTCCTCTACCTTAGCAAGTGTGTCTTTCTCCAGGGACTGAGCTCTCTTGATAACATTTCCACAGTATTTGCTTGATACAAAGTCTCACAATCCATGCCTCTAAGGAGCATTCCGCCTGTCCTTCTTCCAAGACAGGTTTTTTACTCTTTTGCCAGTGATGGTAATTTCAAAACTCTTCGCCAGCACCATTAATCAAACACACAAATTCCTCTAAAGTCTTCCTTATTTAACATCCAACTTTCATATGCTTATAAGGCAATTGAAAATGTCATTACTTGGGTCAGGAGCACCTTAGCCCTGGAAGTGACATCCTGGATTTTCAATACTTTAAAGAGACCTTTTGCAGCCGATCTGACTAATGCAACATGTCTTTTGACTCTCTTGACAGCTTCCATGAGCACTGATTGTGGATCCAAGCAAGACAAAATCCTTGACAACTTCAATCTTTTCTCCATTTATCATGATTTGCCTATTGTTCTAGTGTGAAGATCTTGATCTTCTTACATTGAGTTGTCATCCAAACTTAAGGCTGAAATCCTTGATCTTCAATCTTTTCTCCATTTATCATGATTTGCCTATTGGTCTAGTGTGAAGGTCTTGGTCTTCTTACATTGAGTTGTAATCCAAACCTAAGGCTGAAATCCTTGATCTTCTTCAGCAACTGCTTCAGGTCTTCTTTCCGAAAGCAAGGTTGTGTCATCGGAATACTGGGGGTTGTTAAACAGCCCCCCCGTAATAATTCCAATGCCACATTCTTGTTCATATAATTCAGCTCTCTGATGCTTTGCTCAGCAAACAGATTGAATACGTTTGGTGAGAGGATACAACACTGATATCCTGTAACTAGTGTGGGTTATGAGTTAGGCTGCTAGCGCCAAGGCCAGCAGGTCGAACCCACATAATGCTTCGAGGGAGAAAGATGAGGCACTCCACTCTTGTGAAAATATACAGTCTTGGAAACCCACAGGTGGAGTTCTACCTGTAGGGTCGCTATGAAGTGCAATTGGCTCGATGAGCTCTGGAGTTTGACTCAGTATCTTAAGTGCCAAGGATTCAGAGAGGAGCCCAACAGCCACAGCTGAGCGCCCTGGGGCCTCTTTTCCAAGAGGACAGCAATACTCAAGTTAGCACACGAATAGGGTGGGGATTTCAGACCATAATACATGCTGCTAGGTAAATGACAAAGATGAGCGTGGAGGAGGGAGGCGAGTTGGAAGAAAATGGTCAAAGGAACTCTTTCCACCACCAGGAGGCACTATGACCTGTGCTCTAGGAGGATGCTTTTTAAGGGGACATCATTGTACTTTTTCCTAATTTGTTTATTAATTTGCGTAATAATTCATGAGATTTTTGTTACACCTATGTACTTGCTTCTGAGCATCCAGAGATGGATAGACTGGGCCCCACCCTTGAGGGATAGGTAGTCTTCATGGAGAGCATCACAGAGTCAGAATTAGAGCAGATTCCAAAGAGCACCACAGGGAATGGACTGAGAGGGTTCATCCCTGTTTTTTGTAGCTCCTCGGTTCTTGGTCTAGTATCTCTTTGCCAGGTGGGTTTTTGGGGGCGCTGTACTGAATGCACTGGGTGGGATGGACATCTTAGGTAGGGAAGAACAGCAGTGAGGCAGAAGCTGCTGCCAACTTGAGCCGCCTAATGCTTTAAACAGGGCTCTGGTCAGGGCAATCCAGCAGGCTTGTTCTTCCTTTGAATTTACTCCCTGCAGAATTAATTGCTGAACTTCTTCAGAAAGCAGCAGGGGAGCATTCCTTGCCCAGACGACATTCTGATTTAGTTAGGTTTGTGCCCACAACATATTTCTGAGAGGAGGAGCCAGATTTCATATCCTCCTCATTTCTTGCCGAGCTCATCAGCTTGCTTAGTTTAATATGTGCACATAGATCCGGGGGCTTTAAAAAGTGGTGGAAAAATCTCATTATCTTTTAATTCTGTTCCCCACGAACTTTTTGAAGAGCCCCCTTTTCTACATGTGTATGTATACATACATATGAATTAAATATAAGCATATATCACTTTAAGGAGCCCTAGTTCTGTAGTGGTTACATGCTGGACTGCCAGCCACAGCGTCAGCTGTTCGAAATCACCCACCAATCCATGAACGAAAGAGGAGACTTTCTGCCCCGTAAAGAGTTACAGTCTTGGAAGCCCTAAGGGGCAGTTCTACCCTGTCCTAAAGCATCACTATGCCTGGACTCAACTTGATAGCAGTGGCTTTGGTTCGGGAGTTCTATATAAATTATTTATATAAATTATATATGTATATTGAATGCATAAGGAGCCATGGCAATGCAGCGCCTAAGTGTTTGCCTGCTAACCCAAACATCCGTGGTTCAAAACCACTAACTGCTCCGTGGAAGAAAGATATGGCCAGGTGATCCCATTAAGAATATAGGCTTGGAAGCCCTTGAGGCGGTTCTGATCTGTCCAATAGGGACACTCTGTATTTAAATCAACCCCATGGCAGTGAGTACTGTCTTCTATATGATATATATAAATACAAATATACCTAATATATAAGTATGTAAGATGTTTGGCAGGAGGTCAAAAACCAAAGAAGTAAGGGGATTTAGGGTTGCCAAAAAAAGCTGTGCTCACTGCCCCCTAATAAAACAAAGATGTGACACAGGATGTCAATTTGTTCCTCCTGATTATAGCAAATAAATTGCTTCCTTGCCTGAGAGATCACGCTCCACGGGGACTAGCGGGTGACTGGTTTAATACTGCTGGTCCCCGTGCCACGAGTGAACTGCGTCCTTCCTCCAGTAGTGGGGGGATTGAGTCTAGAATCCTGAGCACAGGAGGTGGGCATTTAATTAGGGCTAACGGCCTATAATTGGAACTGCCTTTATTCCTCTTTCCATTCTCTAAGTCTGGGACTGTCAGAAGGCTCGTTTTCACTGAAGCGTCATAATTAACGCTGAGCCTAATGTGAAAGGCAGATGAGGTTGAAGCCCAAAATAGCTCAGAGTTACCCAAGGGTGTGTGTGTGTGTGCGCGCGCGCACGGAGCTGTGGGCAGTAGGCGTGGGAAAGGAAGAGGCGGGCAGTGAGCTTGACCTCCAAATGTATTCCTTTCAAAGAGAGAGTTTTAGGGGAAACAATGCCTATTCCCCCAAGGAGAACTCCCAAATATTGAAATCTTCCCTGGTGAACTGGGAGACCAGGGACCTGGCCTCCCAAAGCTGCAGGCACCCCTCAGCTTGCTGTCCGTGCTCCTTATCTGCAAGGAAAGATTTCCTTCCCCGAGGTTGACTCTTTCCTTCTGGGGAGGGGGCTGGGGGGAAGCTGAGGGGCCTGGCCTGGCTGGTAAAGGCAATAATGTCTGCCAAGCCCTCCGATACCTTAGAAGAAAATTCAAGAGATTTCTCTTATTACTGCTGGTCTTCCAATTCCCCTGAACTCTGAGAACCCATTTCAGTGATTACTTCATGAGGAGGCTGGTAGCAAAAGAAGACTAATATATTTCTGCACTTGGCAGCGCCCACACAGCACAGGGCCCAAGGTGCACGTACAATCACTATCATATTCCCACTCGCTCCCCCTCGGTTCTACTTAGAACATAGTGAACTAAACACCTGCATTCATCTCCTACGAGGACCAGATCTCATGAAGCATCCAGCAGGTGGCTTGCAACCCCCTTGCAGATATGCACATAGATTCACCTAATTCCCTTTGACAGAGGGCTGCGAGAAGGGTCAGTTAGCAGTGAGTGTATCTGCCACGTCTCCATTTAAAGGGCGCCGTCCGCAGAGTGCCGGCACCGCAAAGCGAAAAGTGGAACTGAGCCCGAGGTCTGGGTTCTCTAAGCCAAGGGCACGCCGTTGGCGAAGACATAGATTATTAAGACAAAAAGTCAAATACTAAACTTCGATCCCTAGTCAGTTATGAAAAGGGGATCTTAAAACACAGAAAGTCTCCTCTTCCCATCAGGAGCAGGTACGGAAGGAGCGTCACATGATGCCAGGTGATAAAGAGGAGGGAGACACTGGCTGTTCATCTGGTCAGGGGTGATTGTTATACTTCTTTTCTTTCTTTCCTTTTTTAACATTTTATTAGGGGCTCATACAACTCTTATCACAATCCACACATATACATACATCAATTATATAAAGCACATCCGTACATTCTTTGCCCTAATCACTCTCAAAGCATTTGCTCTCCACTTAAGCCCTCTGCATCAGGTCCTCTTTTTTCCCCCCTCCCTCCCCGCTCCCCCCTCCCTCATGAGCCCTTGATAATCCACAGATTGTTATTTTGTCATATCTTGCCCTATCCGGAGTCTCCCTTCCCCCCTTCTCTGCCATTCATCTCCCAGGGAGGAGGAGGAGGTGATTGTTATACTTCTTTTTTTTTTTTTTAAACAATTTATTGGGGCTGATACAATTCTTTTCACAGTTCATACATATACATACATCAATTGTATAAAGCACATCTGTACAGTCTTTGCCCTAATCATATTTTTCTCTTTTCTTCTTTTACATTTTATTAGGGACTCCAACAACTCTTACCACAATCCATACATATACATACATCAATTGTATAAAGCACATCCATACATTCCCTGCCCCAATCATTCTCAAGGCATTTGCTCTCCACTTAAGCCCCTTACATCAGGTCCTCTTTTTTTTCCCCTCCTCCCTCCCCTTTCCCCCCTCCCTCATATGCCCTTGGTAATTTATACCTCGTTATTTTGTCATATCTTGCCCTATTCGGGGTCTCCCTTCCCCCCTTCTCTGCTGTCCCTCTCCCAGGGAAGAGGTCACATGTGGCTCCTTGTAATCAGTTCCCCCTTTCCAACCCACTCACCCTCCACTCTCCCAGCATCGTCCCTCACGCCCTTGGTCCTGAAGGTATCATCCACCCTGGATTCCCTGTACCTCCAACCCTCATATGTACCAGTGTACAGCCTCTGTCCTATCCAGCCCTGCAAGGTAGAATTCGGATTATGGTAGTTGGGGGGAGGAAGCATCCAGGATCTGGGGGAAAGCTGTGTTCTTCATCGATACTACCTCACACCCTAATTAACCCATCTCCTCTCCTAAGCCCCTCTATGAGGGGATCTCCATTGGCCGACACTTGGGCCTTGGGTCTCCACTCTGCACTTCCCCCTTCATTTAATATAATATATATATACACATACATATATACATATACACATATATACACATACATACACACACTTATATCTTTTTTTTTTTTTTTGCATGATGCCTTATATCTGGTCCCTTGGGCACCTCGTGATCGCACTGGCCGGTGTGCTTCTTCCATGTGGGCTTATTTGTTTCTGAGCGAGATGGCCGCTTGTTCACCTTCAAGCCTTTAAGACCCCAGACACTATCTCTTTTGATAGCCGGGCACCATCAGCTTTCTTCACCACATTTGCTTGTGCACCCATTTGTCTTCAGCGATCCTATCATGGAGGTGTGCAGTCAATGATATGATTTTTTGTTCTTTGATGCCTGGTAACTGATCCCTTTGGGACCACTCGATCACACAGGCTGGTGTGTTCTTCCATGTGGACTTTGTTGCTTCTGAGCTAGATGGCCGCTTGTTTATCTTCAAGCCTTTAAGACCCCAGTCACTATCTCTTTTGATAGCCAGGCACCATCAGCTTTCTTCACCACATTTACTTGTTCACCCACTTTGGCTCCAACCGTTGTGTCGGGAGAGTGAGCATCATAGAGTTCCAATTTAATAAAAGAAGGTATTCATGCATAGAGGGAGTGTTTGAGTAGAGGCCCAAGGTCCTTCCGCCACCTTAATACTTGACCTATAAATATCGACACAAAGATCTATTTCCCCAACCTCCTATATATATTTGCATGTACATGTCTTTGTCTATGATCAAGGGTAAGGTTGCTTAGAGAAGAGGTATACTCTAGCCCAGGTGGCGATGAAGCATGGTAGTAGGGCAGGAGGAAGGTCAAGGGAGATGGAGGAAAGAGCTAGGAGTCAAAGGGCATTCATGGAGGATTGTTATACTTCTTATTGGGGATAGTGTCTTATTAAGTTGGCTAGCTCTAACCAAGGTGCTCCCTCAACTTGGGGACCGCTAGTCATGCAGCCTGTTCCCGTAAATACTGCAGCAAGGCAGGAAAGGGCATACAGCCCTTTCACAGCGCGCTGCAGTCTCCAGGGCTAGAGGCAACCAGGAAAGCAGCTGCTTCATGTTTGTCTAGTGTTCTTAGTGTTCTGGTGGTGGCGTGGTTTTGAACCCCCTCCTCTGGGCAGCAATCCACTTAGTCTCTACATTGCAATGCTAGCAGATTTCTCCTGGATAATTTGGACTTTTATCCTGATGGGTGGCCATCTTGGCAATATCGGGGAAAAATCCAACCAGCCACCTGCCATTGGATCAACTTTGACTCCTAGTGACCCTATACGACAGAGCAGAACTGCTTCCAGTGTTTCCCTCCGATGCAGGTGAGTTCAAACCAAACCACTGACTTTGCAGTCAATCACCCAGTGTGTAATGCACTACCCGCCAGAGCTTCTGGATTAGGGATCCATGCTTTTTCCTGACTCAGAGTAAACCGAGACGTTGTTAGAATGAGCTTGAATGCTTCTGGAGACGTTTTCCAATTCTTAAGCTTTCACCAAAATTTAATAATTTGCATGAGCTGAAATATGAGGGGAGTTCAAAATGTTCATGGTAAAATGCTACCATCTTTAACCTCTGATTTTCCATAAACTTTTGGACTCACTCTGGCAACGTGTGAACCAAAGTCAGTCAATGCAGTGCATCTAGAGCAGCGGTTCTCAACCTGTGGGTCCTTTGGGGGTCAAAATCCCCTTTCACAGGGTTGCCCGATTCATAACAGTAGCAAAATTACAGTGATGAAGTAGCAAAAAGAATAATGTTATGGTTGTGGGGTCACCACCACATGAGGAACTGTATTAAAGGGCCGTGGCATCAGGGAGGTTGAGAACCACTGCTCTCGAGCTACTTAATGAAGAATCACTGGGCTGTTGTGAAGTCTTTGAGAGTGACTGGATGCATCTGGCCAGGTTTGAGGAATAGTGTTCGGCTAGATGGAAGCCACTGGCATGACTCTACTGGCCTTCTTCCGCTGTATGCCTGGCTGTACTCATTGCTTTATTACTTGAATAACGTCGCTGCGTGCAGACCACTGGGTTTCAGAACACTAAGGTGTTCTGAAGGAAAGACGGTGCTGCTTTCCATAAACGGAATCTTACAAGCCTGGGGACTAATCCCCACATCTCTGTACTTGCTCCATAATAAACATTTATGGGACTAGCCTGATTCACTTCTATTTTTTTGTTAACTTTTCCAAAATGTTAAAATTTAGAGAAACGTGAGAAAATAGGTCACTTTTAGGAAATCTCACATGCAACTCTTCCTGCCACCAAGACGGTTTGAATTCATAGTGACCTTATGGGACAAGATAGAACTGCCCCTATTGGTTTCTGAGACTGTAAATTTTAATGGGAATAGGGAAGTTCATCTTTCCCCCATGGAGCTGCTGGTGGTTTTGAACTAGTGACCTTGTAGTTAGCAGCCCACCGTGTATTCCATTATAATACCAGGGCTCCTAGAGACTATGAAAGATATATTGGAAGAGATTAGCAGATTGGTGTGTGAACACAGATAGTTTATGAAAGACATTGTATGGGAGAGAATATTGAGGAAATGGGCTCAGATCTCAGCCCTACTGGTTACCACTTAGCTGTTCCTTGAAAGTTGTACCTGTTGTCAATGTCTTACTCTGTGAAATGGAGAGAGGACCTTACGGGAAACAGTCAGGTTCTTCTATACTTCTGCTCCGCCATCCGCAGAGTGCTAACTTCTCTCACGGTTTGAGAGGGCTCGTGCAACTCCTGACATCACATGGGATCTACTGGATTTCGTAGAACTCTAAGATTCTGCATAAGATCTCTTCAAAGTGTTGAAAAGCAAAGCTGTTTCTTCAAGGACTACAATGTGCCTGACATGAGCCATGGTATTATCAATTGCCTCCTATGCATGTGAAAGTTGGAACTGAATAAGGAAGACTGAAGGAGACTCAACGCATTTGAATTGTTGTTCTAGCAGAGAATATCGAAAGTGCCATAGACTGCCAAAAGAGCAAACAAATTTATCCCGGAAGCAGTACAAACAGAATTCTCCTTAGAGGCAAGGGTAGCAAGACTTAGTCTTACGTACTTTGGACACACTGTCAGGTGAGACTAGTCCCTGGAGAAGGATGTCATGCTTGGTAAAGTAGAGGGGCATCAGAAAAAGAGGACGGTCCTTGATGAAATATATCGACACAGTGGCTGCAACAATGGGCTCGATCATAGGAAAGAACATGGGAATTGTGCAGGACCGGGCAGTGCTTAGTTCTGTAATACATAGTACCCTCATGAGTTAGCACTGACTCGATGCCACCTAACAACCACTAGAGGCTATTGATGGTAAGATGCACTATTATTTTATATACCATTCACCAAAACCAACACTGCTAATTAGATTATGATACACAATTGATAATAAAATGCCATTTGATTGCTGATATATAATGTGCAATATATTTTCCCAGTGTCTCTATACCCCTTCCTTTCCACCAGCAGATTTCCCACATGCCAATCCTTCAACTAAACCCTGCAACTACCGCTGTCTTTAACCTTTCTGTGTACACCCTCCTACCATCTCCTGGATCCTTGGTTGTTTGCACCAACAGTGCTCTGCAAGCCCCAAATATTTTTCTAAGTTCCTGGATCCTCTCACCACTCTTGCACTTAGGTGCAGGACACCGCCAGCAGGATACAGCGCCAGTAGTTGACACTAGCCAAGATGTAGAGCGTTAATGCCTCAGGACACTTTGTTAACCAACGGGAGACAGAGAGTGAGGAGGACATGCAGATACCCCCCTCCTTCAGTCTTCCGCTGATGGCCTCTTTTGAAGCATGGTTGGCTTTGCTGAATTGTCTGGCAAATCCTGAGTGGCCACGGAACATTATGTCTCCTTGTGCAGTGATGGTCAGCCTGGTCATGGATCGGCTTTTGTTCATTCTCCCTTCTTCCATGGCTCAATGATCGCTTCCTTCACTTATTGGGCCGAGGCATTGCCCCTCCCAATAACATGCTAGCAGCCGGGGCCTTGGCTCAGGCTTTGTTTGCAAGGAAAACAAGTTAGCGCAACCACCAGGATCACCAGCAACCAGTCAGGATGGATTCTAGATACTCAGAGAACATACAGCCCCCAGAAGACACTCAAAGCTTTGTCAACACGGAATAACAATGGTATAGCTATGAGTGGATGATCAATGCTATTTAGTTAGTGCCTGCTCTGTTTCATGGAATTGTTACATAAATTAGGTAAGATAATGAGGTGTGAACATACTCAAGCAAGCATAAAATAACAAATATATAGAGTTGACATCAGACTTATAGTATGCACAAGATCCCAAACCTTACCACTAACGGCCCCCATTTAGTGGAAATCACTGAATTATACCTACAATTAGCCATTTTTGGTGCTGGTCTAGAAAATACAATCATTCCTACACTGAAGAAGTTTCTAATATAAAATGAATATTCACTTTCCAGCAATTTTCTAGAGAGAAAGTAGATGCCATTTGGGGAGAATGAGGAAGTTAGACAAAATTTTCTGGATATTGTTGCTATCACTAAGTGCCTACAGTTAGCTCTAAATCCTAGTGGTCCTATGTACAACAGAGAACAATAACACAGCCAGGTCTTGTGTTGTCCTCACAATTGTTGTTATGTTGAGCCCACTGTTGTGGCCACAGTGTCAATGGATCTCCATGAGGGTCTTCCCCTTTTTGCTAACCCTCTTTGCATGTTCAAACACAGTGCCCTTTTCCAGGGCTGGTACTTCCTGATCACCTATCCCAAGTATGTGAGACCAAGTCTTAGCCTCCTCATCTTCAAGGAGCATCCGGGCTCTACCTCCTTCCAGTCAGATTTGTCTGTTTTACCAGAAGCCCAGGGTCTGGTCGATATCCTGGGCATAGTGATATATCAATTAAGAAAGAGAGGATAAATAGGATAAATAGGTGATGGGGTGGAGAGGTATAGACAGAAACGCATGGTCAAAGAGGAACAGGTGAGGTGGGTTGGAGAAATAAACAGAGGTTAATTTATGAAGCATTGGAAGGAAGTTTGCATTTATTGTGAAGACAATAAAGAGCCACTGAAATATTTAAGAGGGTTCTTTTGGAGAAATCTCTTTAATAAAGTAGGGTTGGGAGACTGTATAGGAAGGAATAAGTTGGGAGCTACTTTGTAAAATGATATTTTCCTTTGTCTCATTTGATTTTGAAGAGCTTCCTTAATATTCATATACATCATAATTTTGAATTTCATGAAAGGAGTCCGGGTGGGACAGAAGTTAAGTGCTTAGTTGCTGACCAAGGGGTCCGCTGTTTGAGCTCACCAGCTGCTCTGTTGCAGACAGATGTGGCTGTGTGGGCTTGGAAAGACTCCAGCACTGGAGGCCCTGTGGGCAGTTCCCCTCTCTCCTGTAGGGACACTGTGAGTTCAAATAGACTCAATAGCAACAAGGTTACAGCAAGGTTACAAATCCTACTGGTAGTCACATGATGGTGGCATTTGAAAAATGAGGTTAGCATTTTTAAGTTAAGATGGAAGGGATCTTAATGATT
Organism: Tenrec ecaudatus; assembly: GCF_050624435.1. Classification (NCBI taxonomy): domain Eukaryota; kingdom Metazoa; phylum Chordata; class Mammalia; order Afrosoricida; family Tenrecidae; genus Tenrec; species Tenrec ecaudatus. The sequence continues at coordinate 190,830,746 of NC_134530.1, read as the reverse complement.
CTTACAATACACTGTCCTTTGCTTTACACTTCTCACTTTGCTTTAGTCTGTATTGGTTAACTCGACTTAGATCATGGGCACGAGTGAGTGCAAGGTCAGTGAGGTTATCCCCCTAGGGTAGCGGGTCTCAACCTTTCACATGGGCTGCCTAAGACCATCAGAAAACACATAGTTCCGATGGTCTTAGGAATCAAGATACCATTCTTCTATCTGTTTACAGGTGGGTCCACCCACATGCAGATACGCCCACAGACAAGTACCCAGAGTGAAGACTGTTACCCATGCTACACCATGCTTCAAGACAAAATTTCATTTATTTGTAATTAGAAACAAATATTTCACAACATATAATTACATATTGTGTTTGTGATTAATCACTATGCTTTAATTATGTTCAATTTGTAACAATGAAAATGTATCCTGCATATCAGGTATTTACATAACAATTCATAACAGTAGCAAAATTACAGTTATAAAGTAGCAATGAAAATAATTTTATGGTTGGGGGCCGCCACACCATGAGGAACTGTGTTAAAGGACTGAGAACCACTGCTCTAGGGCGATCTGGTTACCCCTCTGAGAAAATAAAGCAGACTGCAAATTGAGGAAGACCCTCATGGAGATGTATTGGCCCCGTGGCTACAACAATGGGCTGACACATAACAAGAACTGGGAGATGACATAAGACACGGCGTGTTTGGGTTGGTTGTCTTCTCTTGCCCATAGACGGGGTCGCTACGAGTTAGAACACACTCGATGGCACCTAACAGCAACAACAATGCCCAGAAAGCGTTGTCTGACTTCTGGGACCTAGTTTTGATAGCACAGATAAGAGGAGCCATAGGTTACAAAGCATACCTGAGGCCTATCCACGGCTGTGTCGCCCACTGGACTTGTCTCTTCACTCACTTGCTCACTCTTTCCTTAGTCTTTGTTCCCTCACTCATCGGGTCAGTCATGGCTGTTGTGGCTAGGTGCCACTGTGTCAGTTCTGACCCACAGCGACTTCACACGGGACAGAAGGAAACACTGCCCGGTCCTGGGCCGTCCTCACACTTGTTCCTGGGCCTGAGCTCCTTGTTGCAGTCATGGTGTTAATTCACCGCCTTCCTCTCCTTCACTGCCCCTCTAACTTTACCAAACACGATTTCCTTCTAGGGACTTGTCTTTCCCGACAGCATGCCCCAAGGATACAAGGAGAAGCTTTGCCACCCTGGCCTCTAAGGAGCACTTTTCCCAAGACAGATTGGTGTGTCCTTTCAGCAGTCCATGGTACTGTCAGTATTCTTCTCCAGCACCACAATTTGCATGGATGGATTCTTCTTCGGTCTCCTTTATTCAGTGTCCTACTTTTATGTGCATATAATTAATCACTTTTGTTTTTTTTAGTGTACACTTACTGAACATATTACATGGCTGGACACACTGTTAGGTGCCATTCTTACAAAGATGAACTAATATGGGTCGTGGCTCAAAGAAGTCTAGGGGGATGTAGGAATAGAGAATTATTTAATGTGGCTCTTCTAGTAAACGTCTCTAATTCCCACCAAGTGACCTTCCTCACTGCCATGGGTCTGGGTAAGATGCTGATAGTCTTCACCTGTGAGTAATTATGAATAGGATTCATTGGAATGCCACATGAGCCTTCTGAAAAGCAAGCAGGAGAGGAGATATGACTGTCAGCAAGATCCCGAGTGGATCACATCCTCAGGACCCTGAGGTCCCTGTGCAATATATCTCCTGGATCCAGGAGGCAACCAAGACATCAGAGACGCAGCAGCAGAACCAAGAACCAGAATATGAAACTGAATGTAGACTTCCCAACTGAGTGTTTTGAGGCAGGAGGTTCATTTGTGGAGCGGGTACCTCTAGACACTTAATTCAGGGAGCTGGGTTTTCTGACCCCTGAAGATTGGGTTAAATGCCTTTGAGTTGAGGCTTACCGTGGCATTGCATTCCCTTTGAGCAGTGAATAGAAACCCTAGAAGAACTCTGTAACATGTTGTAATGAACAATTATATACTGAGTATTTCTCACTTCAATACAATCTGAACTTCTTTAATCAACCCTATAATCTTTGATACTGTCTGTGAGTCCTGTGTAGCCATTGCAATGAGTATTAGAGTGTAAATGAAAAGGTAGATAGTGTTCTTTGAGACAAGTCATGGGGAAAGAGATGAGAAAATAAAAGGTGTATATGGCATGAGAGAGTTATGCTGTGAGGCTGTGAAAGTGCCAAGGAGAAATATTATCATTCATAAATATTGCCTTCACAGCATGGGTCAAAGAGAAAGGGAAAATAAAATAGCAGGAAATGGCATATTATTGAAGAGGATGTTTTAGGAAATTCATGGAAGAGGAGATGCATGACAGTTTTGAATAATGAGTAGGAATCTACCTGGCTTGAGTGGTAGAGATGGAAATATACTTGTCAATCCAGGTAGAAGGGAACATACAAGAAGCATGTAGATTTGTTCAAGGGACACAAGTTTACCAGGAATATTGAAAGATGAGTGCCTATGGGGAGGTGATGACAAATGAAGTTAGGAAGGCAGCAAGAGGCATTTCCTAAGTGTTCTGTACCACGGTAAGAAGTTTGATTCATCTTCAAGTACAAAGTCTATGAAAATTTGAAATCAGGAATACATTAAAAATGTTCCTTTTTGAAATATGAATGAATTTATAAATGTGAATAGTAGGTGGGCTAATTAAAATCAGAGAGAGTATTGCCAGCATGTTTATTGCCTATCTACTCTCAATGTTGTTTGTGCTATTGATGGTAGATCAGTACCACCGTTATCTTTACCAATACAGCCTGTGTAGTAGAAATGGAAAAGAAGAGAGAAACTACCAAATGAAGTAAATGGCAGATATATAATATTCAAGAGAACTTACTCTTATAAAGAGCTTGATATGTGGGCGACATGTCATAGATTTGAGACTAAAGAAATGTATAGATTCTATAATGACAATGAAACTTTCATGCATTTTAACCACTTATTTATCTAATGTATGGTTTTTATTTAATAATTTTATTAGCATATAATTCACATACTATGTAATTCAATGTTTTAGGTATATTTAAATATATTAAACAAAGTTGTGAAATCATCACCACAATCTATGTTAGATCATTTTCTTGATTCTTGTATCCATTTTTTAATTCTGCATTTCCCCAGCCTCCCATAACCATAAGGAGCTATTAAACTAGTTACCAGTTCTATAGATTTACCTATCATCAATTACATATAATGAAAATTATATTTAAAATAATAACAACAAAATAAAACAGAAAACAACCTAAAAGAAAGCATAAAATAGTAAAACCTAGAACATATTATAAGTGACTCATAAAGGAAAGCAAAGGATCAGATGGTAAATTTTAGCCTCACTGTATCTGCAATAGTCTACTTTCCAGTGCACTCTGCAGGAGGACAAAACTGTGCACATCCTTGGACATTAGTCTGAGGGAGTTCAGTGGAGTCTTAATCCATAGGGGACTATGTGAGTGGATTTTGGGTTTTCAGTGTCATCCAGTCTTTACTCAACTTTCACATGCATGTCATTAGCCTTCCACAAACTGGATGCTCACCATTTAAGCTCTAATACAATTCCATCCTTTGGCTTTGGATTTGTTATTTATAATCCTTGGATCACATGAGCTGGTGAGCGCTTTCCATGTGGATTTAGCTGATATCTCTTATTGACTGAAATGACTGCTTATTTTAAGACAACATTGAAGACTCCCAACAGTAAGTTTTCTACAGTTGGGCATTAACTGATTGCTCCATCACATTTTGCTACAGCACCCATATCTTCAGTGTTCACTTAATAAATGCAAGTATTGAGCAGGGCCACATCAAAAATTGTTGATTGTTCTTTTATTTGGGCTTACGGTTAGGTGAGAGTTCAAAATCCATTCATATGCCTCGGTTCACTATAGAGGCAGTGTTGTCAATTGTGAAATAAAATAAGTAACCAGCAGGAAATATTGTATATGCCTCCCCCCGCTGCTTTTTCCCAAGGCCAAGAATATCAACCAGGAGTGAAAGCTTGTCAGTGGCCATCCCAAGACATCACTTCCAAAGATGTGACTAGTTTGGTATTCAGCCAGAGTACATCGGTCTCTGTTCACTTGGAAAAACAGAGAAAGAAGGAGGGGTAGGATTAGGAGGAAGTGGTAGATTGTATGGATAACTGGATCCATGAACAAAGGAATTGTTCTCCACAGGACCAGAATAAAGGGGTGGTGCCAGGTCACCACTGCTGATCATGTGAATGAAAGATTCCAGGGAAGCGGCTATCAAAAGAGATAGTGTCTGGGGTCTTAAAGGCTTGAAGGTGATCAAGCGGCCATCTAGCTCAGAAGCAAAAAAGCCCACATGGAAGAAGCACACCAGCCAGTGCGATCACGAGGTGCCAAAGGGACCAGGTATAAGGCATCATGCAATATATATATACCATATTTAATGAAGGGGGAAGTGCAGAGTGGAGACCCAAGGCCCAAGTGTCGGCCAATGGAGATCCCCTCATAGAGGGGTTTAGGAGAGGAGATGGGTCAGTCAGGGTGCGAGGTAGTACCGATGAAGAACACAGCTTTCCCCCAGATCCTAGATGCTTCCTCCCCCCAACTACCATGATCCGAATTCTACCTTGCAGGGCTGGATAGGGCAGAGGTTGTACACTGGTACATATGAGGGCTGGAGGTACAGGGAATCCAGGGTGGATGATACCTTCAGGACCAAGGGTGTGAGGGGCGATGCTGGGAGAGTGGAGGGTGAGTGGGTTGGAAAGGGGGAACTGATTACAAGGATCTACATGTGACCTCCTTCCTGGGGGACGGACAACAGAGAAGGGGGTGAAGGGAGACTCCGGATAGGGCAAGATATGACAAAATAACAGTGTATAAATTACCAAGGGCACATGAGGGAGGGGGGAGCGGGGAGGGAGGGGAAAATAAAAGAGGACCTGATGCAAAGGGCTTAAGTGGAGAGCAAATGCTTTGAGAATGATTGGGGCAGGGAATGTATGGATGTGCTTTATACAATTGATGTATGTATATGTATGGATTGTGATAAGAGTTGTATGAGTCCCTAATAAAATGTTTTTTAAAAAAAAGAAAGAAAGATTCCAGGGAATAATGCTGACCGAAGAGGAGGAGAGGAAATGCAGAACAGAAATGTTAAATTCTCATGGATTTAAACATTCTGGGGGCATGGAGGGTAGATGAACTTCTGAAACTATTATCCTGAGATAGTTTCATATCTTCAATCACAAATACCCCTTGAAGTCATTTTAGACCAAGCAATAGCTTAGTCTAATGAAAAAGGGCTTTGACCATTACATCGTTTGAGAATTAGCTGATAGTAGAATGGTCAGCTGCTAACTCCAAGGTCAGCTATTGGAACCCACCGCTGTTACCGGGGAGAAAGGGGAGACTTTCTGCTCACATAAAGAAGCCTGGGAACTCCAAAGCTCAGCTCTATTTTGTTCTGGGTTGCTGAGTTTGGATAGGCTGGAGGCCAGTGAGTTTGACTTTTGCATATGGGGTCATATCAATAAGAATTGGGGCCAAGGAGAGCAGTGAGTTTATGTTTATGAGGGGGACTGGACGACGAGACTGTTTGCACAATTTGAAGCATGTCATCAGTGTTCCTGAATTGTACATGGCAGTATTGATGAATTGATATATTTGTCATGCATGTTCTCAACAACAAAAGAAAACTTTAAAAGGGGGGACAACCCCCTATTTGAAATAATGTACACTAGGTTGAGGAGGGCTCCCCTCTTTCTCGGTCAGAGAGAGCTTGCCACAGTTGGCGATGACCAGCGCGTTGTCAGTGAATGGTGTCCATCTGTGCTGGCACTGTTCAGAAAGCTGTCCTGTGGTCCAGAGTTGTAGAGCTTGGACTATATGGAGAAATCATTAGCTGTTCTGAATTTTCCCAAGAACTTTCCACTTGGGACTCATAAGAGTGACTTGATGTATCTCAAAGATCCCTCACTTGTGTAAGTTGACATTTTCCAGTCTGATTGACTTCTATGTGATAGATAAAATTCTCGTGAATGACATTTCCTCTCGTTTGGTCAGGGGGCTGGGGGACAGGCACGAGGACGTGCTGTCAACTGCTCTCCCTTCCCCAATGGAGGAAGAGCATTTCGTTGGCATGTCACTTTCCTTGGCCAGAAGTCAGTAACCCCCAGTAATTTTAGCTTCCTTTGAAATTCCATTAATGACATGCTTCTTAAACAGTCCTTCCTGCTTTGGCTAGGACTGCTGGCTTCAGCGACATCGTTCTCGTCCTCTGCTTGGGCCTACGGGAGCATTGCTGCGTCTTATGGGTGCCTGTTCCTCTTTCTTTGCTAAACTCAGCGTAGGGTTTTTTTAAAGCCTCTTCCTATCTTTATACTTTTTATTTATTAACTCTTGTTTTCATTCGAATCTTTTCTTAACATCAGAGTTGTTGCTGCTAGAATTTGTCATTATAAATATCCACCCATTGACTTCACAGGTTTAAGAAGCTCTACACCGGTGTTCCTTTCACTGCCGGTGTGGCCGCCTCCCGGATGCCAGACATGAGCGCACGGGGGGAGTAATGCCGCACTGTGACACACAGAATTTACACATACACAGTGATGAATGTGATATTCAAAAGAGCTATAATTCTAGTTGACAGAGTGTGAGCGCCTGAATTTTAAATCCAGCAGATTATAGGGTGAAAGCAACTCCTGGTTGGAATGTCTTCCTGGCTTATTTATTAAACACTTAATGGGAACAGAAACCATACCGAATAAAAGAATCTTCTTAAACTGGCTGTCGTGGGGTCAATCCTGACTCACAGTCATCTTATAGGAGAGTGAAGAGCCTTCTCACAGGGAATCCAAGGGGATAATCTTTATAGAGGCAGACTGCTATAGCTTACTCCTGCAGAGAAGCTGGTGGGTTTGAACTGCCAGCCTTTTAGTTACATCAGCGTCTACCCATTGTGAACTAGGCACCCTTGAATAAAAGAACACTTGTCTGTAAGGTGCCTTTGAGCCAGCTCTAACTCGCTGAGAATCTTTACACAATAGAAGGAAGTGCTGCCAGGACCGGACCCATCTTTACACCCCTTGTGATGCTTGAGCATGCTCTGTGTGTCCAACGCCTTACAGATTTTCCTCTCTATTGGCTGACCCTCTACCAGCTAGCGGTGTCCTTTTCCAGGGACTGGTTCCTTTGATAACATGTCCACCATACATGAGAAAAGGTATCGACATCTTCACTTGCTTCATCAATTGGAAGTTGGGAATCACCGTTGGTGATGTGAGCCTGGGGAAAACCCAAGTAGAACAAATCCCATCCCTCCGAATGTTGCACTCCGATGATTTCTGCCACCAGAGGTAGACTCCGTTAGGTCAAATATGACATGTGGCTAGTGAGCCTTGAATTGCGAGGGAGAAAATCTCTGCCTATAAGTCAATAACATGAAACTAATATTCAATTTTATCACACGTAGCAGGTTTTAACTCCTATGTTCAGCTGAGGACATTTAATATGCAAGGTAAGCTATTGCCACAGATGATTAGGTCGTCGAGTAATGAGAGAAGATCTCCGAGGCGGTCCAGGAAATGTTTATTTTCCATATGCTATCATGCAGGCTTACAGCAACCAAAACAGAACTACGCTCTTGTGGGGAGGGAGTAGGTATTTGATGAATTAGTCTGCCTAAGTCACGTGACTTACGTTCCTGCATTGCAAATATTTATTTACTAGCAATTAAGTATTGATTACCCCTCAACATAAAGAAAATATAAGCTTTCACAACCATCCCAATAGGCAGCCTTGTGATGACAGAGAAATGTTTGGATTTGTGAAGGGTTTCCTTTGCCCTTGGATCTATAATAAAAGACTGTGGAAGCAGCAGTCAATAAATCAAAGGACATACAATGATATCTTGGTTATCAAACTCAATTTGTTATAAATTTGTGTTCAAATACTGGAAAGCTTGAGAACTGAACATATTTTTACCATAAGAAATAATGAAAAACCAAAGGATTCATTCTGAAGCCCCAAAATTACACTTCTAAATTCATTTTTTCCCCAGAACTTTAGTGCAAAATTAATGGCCCTAGGTAGTGGAAATAGCCCCCTAAAACATTTAAACATAATAAACACAGTACATTAAGTATCAAAACACAATATAGGAAATAAAGGTAACTTATTTTTCATTAAGTTTAGTTGTTTAAAATCCTGTGAATTTTCTGGATGGTGCACTAACACGAACTTCCCTTTAAAATCCCCACTAGCATTCCTACACAGCAGCAACGTGAGCCTACCTTTCATAGGCTGGTGGCCTGGCAGTGCCCTTTCTTCCTTAGTAATGAAGTCCTGTGGGGCATCCCCCCAAAAAACAAAAAGTCCAATTTTATCGTTGACGACTTTTTGGGGAAACCCTCAGCCTCCCCGTATACAGTAAATTTACCCACAACTTGATCAGCCTTGTGTTTGCTTTCCCCCACCCCTCCCTGTGTCTCATGAGACTGTGGATACCCATTCTTTTGTTTCTAATTTTTCAGAGCAGCCACAGCTAGCTCGGAACACCTCGGAATGCTCAGCACTCGTTCCCACAACAGTTCTTCATCAAATCTTCATGGAGGCTTTCAACCCTCTCACGTATCATCGCCTCGCATGTCACTGCCATTGAATTGTTTCTGCTTTATCCTAACTAAGAGTAAATTTTCAACCTCTTCGATGGTCTGTGTCCTTTGTTTCATGGTGAACAATTTCACATCTTTTGCTGCATTCACCACTTTAATCCCTTTTTTATTCTCAAAAAGGTTGATCATGTAGACTTAGCCACGTTGTTTTCAGCCACAAAGTCAGGCAAGTGGCGAACTGATTCTAATGTCCCAATGATTTCTTTCTGTGGTTTCCACGTTTTTCCTTTTAGCTTCACTGCCATCATCACTAACTTTCTTTGGAGCCATAGTTGTGATATTTTATGCAAATGTAAATCCAAAAAAAGAAAAGTCACAGTGATGGACGCTTTAATGCACGCACTAACACAAGCACTCTCGGTGGCTTGAGCAAGAGCAGCTCTTAGACTGAAGAGGTCACTCTCTAGTGTCCTCAGCAAAATGTCGAATAGGCTCACAGACGCATTTAACAACAACAAAAAGTTATAATAAATAGAAACGTGTTGGAAAGAGAGAGTACTGTTCTGTGTAACCTGATGTGTATTAGAGAAAGGGTAGAGGAAATTTTCGGTGCAATGTAGTGTCAATCCTGTAGGATTTTTAAAAATGTATTGTGATTTGCATGAAAATTTACAGAGACATCAGTTTTCAAAAAAAAGTTCATACAATATTGTTTTAAGCTGTTGATTGCAATCTCTACAATGTAACGACACTCATCTCCCATTCTCTTTGTCCCTATTTCCATTCAGACATCCTTTCTAGCCCTTCCTGCCTTCTGAGTTTTGCCCCAAATATTGTGCAAATGCCGCTCTTTTCATTTGAAGGAGTTGGTTGATCTAAGGCAGTGGTTCTCAGCCTTCTTAATGCCATGACCCATTAACAGAGTTCCTTCTGTTGTGGTGACACCACAACCATGAAATTATTTTTGTTGCTACTTCATGACTAATTTTGCTACTGTTATGAATCGGGCGACCTCTGTGAAAGGGTAGTTCGACCCCTAAAGGGGTCACAACCCACTGGTCAAGAACTGCTGACCTAAGGAGTGCATACTTCCCTGGTGTTATTATTCATTTATGGACGTTTCTATTGTTTGACTGAATGTAGAGCCATTGGGAGTAAATTCAGTCCTACATCAGAAGGTTGACTAAGGACTATAGTCCTTAATTCCTATATATTAGTGCCTAGCCAAGCAGCAAACCTGATCTTTTTTATGATTTTGAGTTTTCTTGCATGCTTTTCTCCTCCTTTATCCAAGGCCTTCTAATGTGATCTCTTTCAGTGGGTTGGTAGTCATAACTGGACAGCAACTACTGGTCATAGTCAGTCATGGAAGCAAATGTTCCCATGGTTCCTGAGTCCTTTGGACCAATTGTTTCTATGAGTCCTTGATGGTGTCACCTTAAATGGCTCACCATAAGCGTTTAAGATTCCAGTCACTACTGACTGATGCAGGATCCTGACTTTTGTGTATGTGTTGTGCTGTGAAAATTCCCCTTGAGACTATGACCCTGAGCCCCCAAGTCTAGTGACACAATTCCTCCAGGTGTTCAGTTCTGGCTAGGAAATTGTCTGCCCACGATATGATCTGCTGTATGAGGAGGATTAAAAGTTGATGGAAAATGGAATTAACAGATATTAGAATTTTTACATACAATTTTGAAGTCAGCTCTTATTCAGGGATTCATTAGTAGCACATTTATAGAATTATTCTTTCTCAAATCTATATACATCTGTGGATGTGATATCATGTCTCCTCATACTTTTTTCAGCTTGTTTTTCTATGTGTCTGTTCATTGATCATTGTTATTCCTGTTACTGAAATTGTATATGTAATAGTATTTATCGCTGTTGTTCCTTATGCTGTTAGGATCCTTTATTTTCCCATTGGTTCTGTTGTTACATCATCCAGTTTATTTCTTATTCACATTATTTGCATCATTTTCTTCTTTTCCTTTTTTAGATTTATTTGTGATTTGTTGCTCTCACTAATCCTTTCAAAGAACACCCTTTTTGTCTTCTGAGTCTACGTGGTTTTCTATTTCATTTGTGACTGCTCTAAATTTTATAATTTCCATCCTTCACAGGACTGTGGGGATTTTGCTACACAGTTTCTAGTGTGGAGATACAGGGTTAGGGTCATGGCTTTGGTTGTGTTTTCTTTGTTTGCTGTGTCCCCTCATTGCTATGAATGGCCTTCAGAGCGCTGCTGTTGCTGTGTCAAAGGGTTTGGATATTGTGCTTTCATCCTTCTTCGATTCAAGGATTTTCTAAATAATATTCGATTTTGAGCATAGTGTTATTCTATGACTATATGACTATTTAATATTTGATTCCCCCCCCCTTGATTATCCTATTCTGGATTTTAAAATTTTACAGCATTGTGACCTGAGAAGATAATTTATATTATTTTGATGCTTGTTAAGGTATTGTGACCTTGGTTGTATTTTGGTTAGGTGCAGCTGAGTCAGTTCCAAGTCAAAGTGGCCCCATGCACAATGGAATGAAGCACTGCTCAGTCCTGTGGCATCCTCTCCATTGTTCTTAGGCTTGGCCTCATTGTTGCAGCCCTAGTGGTCTTGCATATGGACTATTCTGGAGGATACCCCATGTTTGCTGGAAAGGAATATATGTATATACTATTGTTGGGTGAAACTTCGTGTCATGTCAGTGAGGTCAAGATTGTGTTGTTTGTCTGCTCTTTGTCTCTGCTGAGTCTCTTTTAAATTGTTCTGACCTTTACACAGGTGGTGCATCAAAGTCTCTTCTGTGAAGTTGTCTGTTTCTCTTTTCAACGTTGATCAAGTTGAGTTTATACATTTGAGCTCCCTACTGAGTAGATACTTACTCTGCTAATGTCCTCTTGTTGGGCTGGTCCTTTGGTCATTATATAATGTCCGTCATTGTCTTTTGTGCTGCCCTTTGCCTTAAAGTTTATTTTATCAGAAATGAATACTGTCACTCTCTTTTTGGTTTGCCATTTGCTCGATGTGTATATTTCTGTCTGAAGGCACAGATTCACTTGGTCCATGAATCAGGAGGCCCATCACCCGTCTCATGTTCTCCATGTTTCTGCTACCATGCATGTAACGCTCCTTTGGTTTCACAGCTGTCTGTTTCCTGGATGGAGGGAATTCAATATGTAGGGATCCTTCACTCATTCCTGGATCTTGTTTCTTGCGGTTACTGAGACACACTCCCCGTTCCTTTTTTCTGAGATGGCTCATTTTATATCCAATGGGATGGCCAATGTAACCAACCCTCACCTTAGAGTTCCAAGTCTTTACAGTCAACATGCGCACTCTTAATGATCATATCATTTACAAATGAATCATAAAACCTATTAGCATCACCCACTACCATTCCTAATCAGGTCTTATGAAGAAAAGGACAAATATTTCCCATATTCATGGTCCCACTCAGTTGTGTGGTGGGAATGACAAAGTCTAGGACCAGAAGGGTCAAATCAAGTAAGTCACTGCTCCACAGGCCACGCCCTGGCACTTCCAGTTATGGTCTCCATCTCACATGAAGGAGTTCACACTCACAGTTACATCTTCTATTGTTAGCTTTGATGATCACAAGTACCCATGTTAACTGTCACTCACAACTGAATCATAAAGCGTTATCAGTGTCTTCCTCCAATAAGAGAGTAAACTAGTGGACATTCTCTCTTGTCCCTTTCTCAGTCATTGTATAGCCATGAAAACATGTCGGCAATCACGTCATGTAATTATCTCTCCCCATTTTAGATATTTACTTTCTAAATTGCCTGTCTCTGTTACCTCAGTACTCTGGGGAGACAATCATATTCCTTGATTTAAAGAATCAATCATTCTGGTTGGAAGTTGAACATTAGAAACCATAAACAAAGTCCAATCCAGAACAAATCATACATTTAGAGCAATTTACATCAGCTCACAGTTCTTTCTCCATTAGGCTGGACCCTGGTCAGCTCAACCCAAGCTCCCCAAGCTAGGTCGAAAGAGTTCCACCTTGTGCCTTTGCAGCTGGGGAGCCACTTCCTGGACAGTCCGGGCTTTTCTTAGATATTCCAGCAAATTGAAGAAGACGCGAGGGAGAATACAGAAGGAAGGAAGAGTAGCTAAGACCAGAGAGGACAGCATGGGATAGCATTTTAGAAAGGTTGGAAATTTGGGATACTGTTACCCTCTACTTGATGAGGACCAACTTTGTGCTTATCCTTCTAGAGAAATTCATGGAACGTTCTGTCCTCTTTGGACATCTTAGGGCTCTTTGAGTGCATAGCCTCGCATCTTGCATGATAATTGGGAAGTTTTCTTTCAACATATTTTTGACAATTTTGTTTGCGCTTTTCTTTGGCGTGTGTGAGCTTTCTCTTCCTATTTTGGTACTTGAATCTCATGGAGCTTATTCTTCACGATGGCACATTCTAGAAGCCTTGGACTTTCTCCTACTTCTTCTTCATGTTGGTGGTAGTGGTTCCTTTTTCTCACCGTTCTCTAACAGATTGCTATTGAGAGATTTGGCTTTAATGTCTCAAATTCTGTACTCCATTGCCTTTCCAATATGTTATCTATATCTGACATCATAATACAAAGCTTCTGTATTTCTATTTTCTGCTTTTGCATGATTTCTAATTATCCATTCATGTCATCAGTTCTCTTGCATGATTTTGCTGAATTCTTCTTAAGTTTTGTCTGTGTTTGCCTTGATTTTATCTGTGTTTTCCTTGATCTTCCACTCGTTCTTTTAAAGGTACCTGAGTATAGTTCCTTTGCATGGCTTATCAGGCAATTTCAATATAATTTCTTCCCCAAAACTTATTTGTGTCACCCTAGCTATGTGTGAGTCAAAATAAAATATAATAATATTTAGAAATTTTGAGTGTGGATTTTATTAAGATCTAACTATATGTGTTGGGATTATTTGCTGTTGAGTTGGTTACAACTCATAGCAGCCTATGTGTGACATGATGCAGCACTGCCTGGCCCTGCACCATCCCCCCAAGTTTTATGCTTGAGCCCCGTTGTTTTGCATACCCAGCCTAAATCACTAATTTATCTTTTTAACCCTGCTAACAAACATATTGTTACATCATACCCTTCTGGTTTCCTGAGGAAACGGATCATTAGCCTAAAAATGTATCTTATTCAAGTTTTCCAGAAAACATCAGGTCTCAGTGGGGGCAGAGTTTTATGAAGCCCAAAGTTGCAAACATGGAGAAGAAAAGAGAAACCGGTGGCCAACTGGCTTGTCTGTAGGCGTCACCCTCAATGCATTATGCTGCGACTGTGTACGTGTGGCGATAAAGAGAATGCCGTAAGTGAAACCAAAGGGAAAGAGACGCATTACACAGAGCAACAAAGAACCACAGCATACTCCTCGTCAGAAGCAGTGCAGTTGTATGCAGAGAGCCCAGCAACGTCTTTAGAATACCGAAAGAAAAATCTGTCCACAGAGGTTTCTCCATCCAGGGAGCTAACTATCTCTCAAACTGGAGGCGAAGTAAAGACTTCCCTAGACCTACAGAAGCTGAGAAGGATTTATCACAGGCAAATCTGCACTATGGAAAATATTTTTTGAAAATGATAGTCCATAAGGTAAGAAGAAAATAAACATAATGGAAATCAGTACCTATGCATAGGGATGAAGAGCACACCTACGGTGATATAAATACGTTTTCTTCATTTTAAAATACGTATCTTTAAGATATAATAAACCGCTAAAAGCAAAACAAATGGCAGCATTGTGGAGAAATGAAATGGGGGCCACGGTAGCACAAAGGCTAGGAGAGGAGAACTGAAAGCAGGCTGTGAGGTTTTACACTGTACGGAAATAGAATCAGATCACCTGACGGCAAAATACCGTGCTCTAGCAAGAGAGAGGAAGGACAGACACGGGGGGGGGGGGGGGGGGGCAGTAGGAAGGGAAGAAGGGAGAGAAGAAAAGGAAAGAGCCAAGGAAAAAGAGAGAGGGAGAAAGTAAGCAACAGAAAGAGGGAGGGAGTGGAAAAAAGCACAAGAACTGCAAGAAATGCAAAGAACCCAAAAGGCAAAGAATAGCAAGCATTTCCTGACAGACGACCTGAGGCCGTGTTAGCGTATCCTAGGACAACCCTCCTGGCACTCACAAAGTGTGCATGGGCCTCTGTAGCTCGGCAAGATTGCGGCGTGCGAGATAAGCATAGGAAAATCTGTTGTATTTCCATATAACAGTGACAACATTTAGACATTGAGGAAAACAATTCCATCATAATATCCAAACTCATTTTCTAAATGTATCAAAAGGAATGCAAACCTGATGCACTAAAATCTATGACTCATTCCTAAAATAAATTAAAGAAGGCCCAAATAAATGGAAAGACATTTCTTGTTCGTGGATTTAAAAGACGATGTTGTTGTTTTTAGGTGCCATTGAGCCAGTTCTGAGTAATGCACAACAGAATGAAACACTACAAACCTACATGCTATTCTTAGGTGCCTTTAAGTTGGTTCCAACTCAAAACAACCCTATGTGCAGCAGAACTGAAGACTGTGTAATTCATAGAACCACTAACCCTCACTCCTCGGTAATGGTAGGGTTGAAGCCCAAACTATAAATTAGGTCCAATCCTGATGACACCTTTTTGGTGTCATAGCTTTTTGTTATGAGAGAAAGAGGGAGAGGGAGAGGGGGAGGGAGAGGGAGAGGGAGGGAGGGAGAGTGTGTGAGAGAGAGAGAGAGAGAGAGAGAGAGCGAGAGAGAGCAGAATCCAATCCTCTTTCACGCTTCACCTTCGGCTGGAGCTGGATCTTACATCTATCTGGTTCCTCAATCTCCTGTGCCTTCACAGGCTGATCTCACCACCAGTCAGCAGACTATGGACCTAGGCGTACACCATTCCGTGCCCCTAGCTGCCTCTGCTTTGTCATCCTGCCTCCTCTCTGTCCACGTCCACAAGTCATGAGAAACTATATTTGAACTGCACTGAACTCACCTTTCCAATGGCTGTAAGCCATTTCTTGATATAAATCTCCTTCTATATGCAAATGCATACGAGCGTCAGTGCTAGTGCCTCTCTAGAGACACGACCTAACACACACAGGTAGGGCACGCGTGGTGTAAGCATATTGTCCACCTGCATGGATCCCAAAGAGCCTACAGTATTGCCTATAGTAAAATCGGGTGTGCATCGGACAGCTGCCATCTCAGCTAGTACCACTGCTTGTTAGGAAACTTTGCTGGTGGCATGCTGACTGATTCTTGTTAAATAGTGAAAGTTACTTTCCATTTACTAATGTGCAATCAGGTTTTGATCAGAAGGATGTAATGTTCATCTACATTACTCATTGTGACATTTTTCTTATGGCCTCCTGGCGATCTAGAAATGGGGCACCACCTGAAAGCAGCACACAGGTTTGGATTATTTTTAACATAGAATGCCTTTATGTTTCCTTATACTTACCATGCTTGGGTCTTATCAAACCTCTTAGATCTGTCAGTATATAATTCTAATCAGGTACGGAATTTTTTTGCTGGAATTTCTTCAAAATTTTTTCTGTACCTCCTCTCTCGTCTTTCCTTTCTGGACCACAATTATATGAAAATTATATGCTTGAAGGTGTCCAGCATTTCATCAATGTGGTTGATTTTTGTTCTTTTTCTCTGTGTTTACTTTGGGTAGTGTTTATTGCTACATCTTCAAGCTTGCTAATCTTTTCTTCTGTAGATCTAATTCTACTTTTAATTCCATTCAATATATATTTCATTTAACACTTGGTTGTTTTTAATCTCTAAAAAATAATTTTGTTTTTAAATATCTTGCCTCTAGCATCTTCATTCTTTCTCCCACCTTCATGAATGTATGGAGCACAGTTATAACTCTTTGAAGGTTCTTGTCTTCTAATTATGTCACCCATGCAATTTCTGTATGTTTCCACTGCAATGCTTAATGTATTGCGGATTTTACTTTTCAATGTATGCGCTTTCATTCTTGATTGGGTGTCGGGCAGTTCATCTTCCCTTGTTGGGATGTTGGATATTTTCCATTGTGTGTGTATGGAGCTATGTTCTGGGACAGCTTTTGGGGACATGCTTTAACGCTTTGTTAGGTGGCATCAGAGAAGAACCTGTCTCTGGGTGAATTCCACACAGCGACAGCAATCACTCAGGAGGCCTGCTGGTGTCGTGGTTATGCATTGGTCTCTGCTTTGTAAAGTCGGCAGTTCAAAACCGCCAGTGGCTCCTCCAGAGAAAGGAAGAGCTTTCTACTTCTGTAAACAGTTAGAGTCTCAGAAACTCTGCCCCGTCCTGAAGGGTCACTGCAAATCAGTACTGACTTGAAGGAGGTGAATTTGAGTTGGTTTGGTTCACAGTAATCACTCACTCACTCTTTGTTATAGAGTCGAATCTGACTCATAGTGAGCCTGTGGGACAGAGTGTAACTCTCCTCTGGGTTTCTGAGACTAGAACTCTTTATGGGAGTAGCCAGCCTCATCTTTCTCCTCCAGAGAAAGGTTTTGAACTCCTGACCTTGTAGGTATTAGTCCAACACGCAGCCCGCTACAACCGCGCACCTATTGCAGCAATACGCTCGTAAATTATGAGTGTGTTTTTTTCTTTCTTTTTCTCTGGCTGACAGACGTGTAGATAAACTATGCTGGTTATGTGTGTGAGCTGAGCATTTCCCCTTCTGCTCAGATATGCCTTTCTTTCTCCAGCCTTTAGTTTCCTTACATGCCTTCTCTGGCCAGTTCTCAATTCAGACTTGAGAAGCACCCTATGCAGATCTATTGAGCTCTGCTTGAGAAGATTTCTCCTCTCTGTTAAGTTGCCATCTGAATCCTGGTCACTTCATCCTTTCAAGACTCCTAACTCTACCTCCTCAAGTCAAGCATAGGGCCAGTCTTGACCTTGAATCCTCTCTTTCTCATACCCTGTATGCTGGAAATTATCTCTAGGCAGTAAGTTAAAGCATGTACAGAGCTTACCTCTTTTTTTTAATTTCCCCCTTTGCTAATAGATCATTGTCACGAACTACTGGATTTTCTTTGCTTAAAAATGCTCTTTTTCCTGTATGTATTTTGCACACTTTGAAAGTTTTTTCAAGTGGAAATGTAAATCCAATTCCTTTTACTCTATGCTGGCTGGTGGTGGAGTGATTATACATTGGGTTAACCATCTCCATGGTCAGCAGTTCAAAACCACCAGCAGCTTTTCAGGATAAAGACTGGGCTTTCCACTCCCAGAAAGAGTTACAATTTGAAAACCTATAGGGGTCACTATGAGCCATCATTGACTCTATGGCAGTAAGTGAGTGAGTGAGGCTGAAATGGGCATTCTCTTTTGTTACAGTTTCAAGTATACAGGAAAGTTTTTAAAACATTTTAAGGTACTCTTGTTCACATTTTTACTGTGTCTATTATTTTTCCTATTTGCATGTATACTCACTCTCAATCTCTCTGTTAATATGATATATACATGTGTGTGGTGTGTGCATGTGCACACTCACACACATATGTATATTATGCTCTTTGAAACAAATTTCAATGCAGCAGCAACTAGAGGCCAGCTGGTCTTCTAGTCTTGAGCAGTTGATTAAATACATGCTTCAAACACTTCCTTTATCAAGTTTTTATACAAGGGACCCACTATATACCCATCCTAATCATGCTAAGATCAGATACCTAACAGATAGGATAGTCTCTATGCTCCAAAGCCCATAAAATTATTCCAATTCACAGTCCCCATGGATCTCATGAAATGGCCTCACTTCACTTGTCACCCTACTCCTACGTGCGACTCTGTGTTGCACCTTTTGTGAGAGCCTTGTTTCATTTGGAGCTATAAATAACAAAGAATTCTATCTTTCATTTATATGAGTGCTTCTGTGTTGTATTACACCATCTCAAGAACACGATAATCCTAACTAATACCTTCAGCAAGTAAAATTTTGATGAAGATTAGCCAACATAATTACAGCAGTACATTGACAGAGAACCGCCGGAGGTTCGGGCTGAATCCAGAAAAGGACAGGGGACAAGGGATATCATTGCTTATGTCATATGGATTTTGTCAGAAAGCAAAGAATGCCAGGACGATGTTTACTTGTGTCTTGTTGACTATGCCAAGACAACTGGTCAACCTTGAGAAGAACAGGAATTCCAGAACACTTCTTTGTGCTCATGCAGAACTTGTACAAGGGTCAAGAGGCAGTTGTGTGAGCAGAACAATGGAATACTGATGGTTTAAAATCAGGAAAGGTGTGTGTCAGGGTTGTAACCTCTCACTATATGTATTTAATCTGTATGCTGAGCAAAACATCAGAGAAGTTAGATTATATGCAGAAGTATGTGGCATCAGGATTGGAGGAAGGTTTATTAATAACCTGAGATAAGCACATGACATCACTTTGCTTACTGAAAGTGAGGAGGACCGGAAGCCCTTGCTGATGAAGATCAAGGATTGCAGCCTTCAGTATGCATCACAAGTCAAGGCGAGCAAGACCACAATCCTTCCATCCTTACAATAGGTACCATCATGATCAATGGAGAAAAGGTTGAAGTTGTCAAAGATTTTATCTTGCTTGGATCCACATCGATGTTCATGGAAGCAGCAGTCAAAAGATGAAACTACATATTGAGTTGGGTAACTCTGTTTCACAAGGCAGCTTTAGAGGTTTGAAAAGCAAGGTTACTTTGAGGATTAAGGTGAGTCTTACCCAAGTCTTAGTATTTTCAATGACCTCAGACGCATGTGAGAGTTTGCTATTGAATAAGGACAACCAAAGAATGATTGATGCATTTGAATTGTGGTGCTGGTGAAGAATACTGAAAGTCCTATGGACTGATAAAAGGACAAATTGATGCGTCTTAAAAGAAATAAGCCAAGGTGCTCTTTAGAGGCAAGGAAGGCAGGACTTGGTCTTACATACTTTGAACATGATAAGAGAGCTCAGTCAACCGAGAAGGGCAACATGCTTCATAAAATGGAAGGACCTGGACAAAGAGGAAGGCTCTTAATGAGATGGACAGACACAGTGTCAGCCACAATGGGCCCAAGCATAGAAACAATCTTGAGGATAGTGCAGGGCTGTGTAGTGTTTGCTCTGTTGTCCACAGGGTCCCTGTGGGTCAGCACTGACACGATGGTACCTAACAAGAACAACATCAACATCTTCATCTACCCACTGCCATCTAGTTAATCATCTCACTCTCTAGGGGGGAAATCGAGAGTACATTCAAAACAGCATGCCCTTTATACCTAAATATGGCAGCATGTATATCCTAATGCAAAGATTTGTTCTTATATAACCCAATTACAGTTATGTAATTTGATATTATTTGTCATCTTATATATTTTTTATCAGTTATCCAAATACGTCATTTCCAGTACAGGATCTTGTGTAACACTTAGTTGTCACATCTCTTCAGCATCTAATTTCATAGCGTCTTGTGCTTCTTGACCTTGATGCTGTTGAAGACTTAAGCGTTTGCTTTGCAGAGCGCTCCTCGCTCCTGACTTATCTCATGCTTTCCTGTGGTTAGATTTATGAGATGCACTTTTTGGCCAGAATACTAGTGAAGTAATGATGAGTTCTCAGAGCATCAAATTAGAAGTCATCAATGTTCATTTCTCTCAAATTGATCGTGTATTTTTGAGGAATTGTTTAACGTTTACCATGTTTCTCCACTGTGTAATTTGTCTTTATAAGAAGAGTTTTCATAAACGGTTGCAGTGTTGGAAACTCACACGGGGCAGTTCTACCCTGTCCTATCGAGTCACTATGAGTTGGCTTCGATGTGAGAGTAGTGAATTTTGTTAATAAGTAATTTTTGGTGGGAGAGCAGAAGACTATATAACTATACAGTTCCTCATTAAAAATTTACCCACACGTTTTAGCATCCAATGTTGTGTTTCCAGTTCCTCCAGCCTGTCTATATTTACTATTTGGCATTCTATTATAAGGAAAAATTCTCCCTATTCTCCCATTTAAGAGTTTCTACCAATTTAGACTCAAGGGTTTTTACTTGAGCCCTGGTGGTGCGGGTACATGAGTAGAAAGACGGGGCTTTCTACTCCTGTGAACAGGACAGTCTCGGAAACCACAGCGCGTCCTGTGAGTTCGCCTTGACTCAGGGTAGTGAGTTTGGTTTGTTTCAATGAGTTATAATTGATTGTCATTGTTTACTTTGATACCCAATTATCCCATGTTTAGCTTTTGGGAGGTCACCCTAATGACTTCTTTGACATTCTGATATTTTCACTTTTTTGTGAGTACCTTCCCCCCCCCCATTTCTGACACCATTGTAATTTAGATATACCAAGCTTTATTTTTACTTTAATGCATTAGCAATAGAATTACCTTGCAGCTAATTTTTCCAAGGGGTAGTCACTTCCTATTAAAGCTAATCAAATTTAGAGACCAAGATACGGGCACAGTGTGTGCTTACTGTTACTCCTGTTTCATTACCACCAGAACTTTGAGCTCTCTCACCTCCCTCTCTTTCAGTGGCTCTCTATCATATTTTCTTCTGTGAACTCTGGTTTGCTTTGCCTCCTGTGGTATCAACTCAAGGAAAGTAGTCAGCTCTGTATTCTACCTGTCAGTCCCCTAGCTAGGAAAATCCATCTAGGCAATAGTCTCAAGCAATTACAGGGCTTACTTCACTTGTTTCTAATGTCTCATAGAGCAATGGCATTCACTAATTCATATCCAGTGCCTGAAAATACCACTATTTCATGTATTTTTCCAAAGTTTTCAATATTTCAAGTGAGACGGATATTTTTTTCTTTTGTGTGTGTGTGTGTGTGTGTGTGTGTAAGAAAGAGCTTTATATCAAAAAGCAATTGTATATCGGGAAAATATTCCAGCCCAGGCAAGATCAAGTCCATAAATCTGATATTAGCCCATATGTCCTATACTAGTCCATAAATTCCTCTTTTGACTCATGTAGCACATGCAAGATGACCAATGCAGGAAGATCACAGACCGGTGAATGGAAAGTCCTTTGGATTCAATGGTAGTGTACACATCTCCAGGGTTCTAGCTGCCATCATTGTGGTTCCATGTGGCTTGTCAACAGGAATGGCAAGCAGATAGAACACAGAGTTCCCAGAATCCTTATGAGAAGGTCACACCCACAAGAAGGTATGATCAGGTTGTGACCTGATGGAGAAGCTAGACTTCACACCTTCATTCTTTTATCAACTTGATAAGAAATTATATAATTACAGCATTGCCCAACAATTCATTTTTACTATTAATTATTTTAGAAATCATTTTCTAAGGGGCTCAAAAAACTCTTAACACACATTTTTTAATTGTTGAAGATCCTTATTATACTACATTGTGACAATTTGGATTACCAAATTTTTAAAATTTTGGATGGGGGTGTCCCGGGTAGTACAAACCTGTAACCTGCTTAACTAAAAAATGGGAAGTTTGAGTCCATACAGAGGGAAGTTGGCAAAATTACCTGGTAGTCTACTACTATCATCATCTACAGAGAGACCTGGTGGTCTACTCCACCATCAGCTACAGAGAGACCTAGTGGTCTCCTTCAACCATCAGCTACAAAGGGAAATGGTGGTCTCCTTCGACCACCAGCTACAGAGAGACCTGGTGGTCTCCTTCTACCACCAGCTACAGAGAGACCTGGTGGTCTCCTTCCACCATCAGCTACAGAGAGACCTACTGGTGTCCTTCCACCACCAGCTACGAGAAACCCGCTGGTCTCCTTCCACCACCAGCTAAAGAGAGACCCGGTGGTCTCATTCCACCACCAGCTACAGAGAGACCAAGTGGTCTACTCCACCATCAGCTACAGAGAGACCTGGTGGTCTCCTTCCACCACCAACTACAGAGAGACCTGCTGGTCTCCTTTCACCACCAGCTACGAGAAACCCGGTGGTCTCCTTCCACCACCAGCTACAGAGAGACCCGGTGGTCTCCTTCCACCACCAGCTACAGAGAGACCAAGTGGTCTACTCCACCACCAGCTACAGAGAGACCTGGTGGTCTCCTTCCACCATCAGCTACAGAGAGACCTGGTGGTCTCCTTCCACCACCAGCTAAAGAGAGACCTGGTGGTCTCCTTCCACCCTCAGCTACAGGGAGACCTAGGGGTCTCCTTCCACCACCAGCTACAGAGAGACCAAGTGGTCTACTCCACCATCAGCTACAGAGAGACCTGGTGGTCTACTCCACCACCAGCTACAGAGAGACCTGGTGGTCTCCTTCCACCACCAACTACAGAGAGACCTGCTGGTCTCCTTTCACCACCAGCTACGAGAAACCCGGTGGTCTCCTTCCACCACCAGCTACAGAGAGACCTGGTGGTCTACTCCACCACCAGCTACAGAGAGACCAAGTGGTCTACTCCACCACCAGCTACAGAGAGACCTGGTGGTCTCCTTCCACCACCAACTACAGAGAGACCTGGTGGTCTCCTTCCACCACCAGCTAAAGAGAGACCTGGTGGTCTCCTTCCACCACCAACTACAGAGAGACCTGGTGGTCTCCTTTCACCACCAGCTACGAGAAACCCGGTGGTCTCCTTCCACCACCAGCTACAGAGAGACCCGGTGGTCTCCTTCCACCACCAACTACAGAGAGACCTGCTGGTCTCCTTTCACCACCAGCTACGAGAAACCCGGTGGTCTCCTTCCACCACCAGCTACAGAGAGACCCGGTGGTCTCCTTCCACCACCAGCTACAGAGAGACCAAGTGGTCTACTCCACCACCAGCTACAGAGAGACCTGGTGGTCTCCTTCCACCATCAGCTACAGAGAGACCTGGTGGTCTCCTTCCACCACCAGCTAAAGAGAGACCTGGTGGTCTCCTTCCACCCTCAGCTACAGGGAGACCTAGGGGTCTCCTTCCACCACCAGCTACAGAGAGACCAAGTGGTCTACTCCACCATCAGCTACAGAGAGACCTGGTGGTCTACTCCACCACCAGCTACAGAGAGACCTGGTGGTCTCCTTCCACCACCAACTACAGAGAGACCTGCTGGTCTCCTTTCACCACCAGCTACGAGAAACCCGGTGGTCTCCTTCCACCACCAGCTACAGAGAGACCTGGTGGTCTACTCCACCACCAGCTACAGAGAGACCAAGTGGTCTACTCCACCACCAGCTACAGAGAGACCTGGTGGTCTCCTTCCACCACCAACTACAGAGAGACCTGGTGGTCTCCTTCCACCACCAGCTAAAGAGAGACCTGGTGGTCTCCTTCCACCACCAACTACAGAGAGACCTGGTGGTCTCCTTCCACCACCAGCTAAAGAGAGACCTGGTGGTCTCCTTCCACCCTCAGCTACAGGGAGACCTAGGGGTCTCCTTCCACCATCAGCTACAGAGAGACCTGGTGGTCTCCTTCCACCATCAGCTACAGAGAGACCTGGTGGTCTCCTTCCACCACCAGCTACAGAGAGACCCGGTGGTCTCCTTCCACCACCAGCTACAGAGAGACCAAGTGGTCTACTCCACCACCAGCTACAGAGAGACCTGGTGGTCTCCTTCCACCACCAACTACAGAGAGACCTGGTGGTCTCCTTCCACCACCAGCTAAAGAGAGACCTGGTGGTCTCCTTCCACCACCAACTACAGAGAGACCTGGTGGTCTCCTTCCACCACCAGCTAAAGAGAGACCTGGTGGTCTCCTTCCACCCTCAGCTACAGGGAGACCTAGGGGTCTCCTTCCACCATCAGCTACAGAGAGACCTGGTGGTCTCCTTCCACCATCAGCTACAGAGAGACCTGGTGGTATCCTTCCACCACCAGCTACAGAGAGACCTGGTGGTCTCTTTCCACCATCAGCTACAGAGAGACCTGGTGGTCTACTCCACCACCAGCTACAGAGAGACCTGGTGGTCTCCTTCCACCACCAGCTACAGAGAGACCTGTGGTCTCCTTCCACCATCCTCTACTGTGTTCTGTGGAGCGTAGCTCTGCTCGGACACACATGAGGCTGCCACCATAAAAACCAACTTCACAGTTTAAGCATTAAAAAATAAAATATCTAATCACTAACTGGTTACTAAGCTAATGTAACAGGTCCTTGATGACCATACATGACAAATAATATAATCTTTACAATTTTTTAAAGTCACTAAACAAACAATATCCTTTTTTTCAGAATGTCAGATTAAACTCTGATTATCAGAGTTGCTACTTTAAAATATTCCAAATGTCCCATTTTCCACAGCAAAAATGATAATGAATGCCAATCAACAAGGCGCTGCATGTGGTAGGTTTAGATGCCTTGCATTCTGCTTTCTTCTTTTGGTCGATGTTAATGTTTGTTCTAGTCAGGAGTTAATTGGATAGGATTTCAGTTTCAAAGTGCCAGTTCCCTACGGTATCGCTCACTGCTTTTATCTTCTGTTTTCACCAGACCTCCCGAAGCCTCAGACCTGTCCCATCCAGGTGCACTGTATCAGTCAGCCAATAATAGGACAACATTATATTCACTATAGGGTCTCACTCTCTCCGTGACTTCACCTTCCTAAGATTTCATCCCTAATTCCTCAATTATTTGCCGGCCACAAATTTCTTCCGCTGTTTCCTCCAGGCAGTCACACAACTTTCTACTACTCTGTATCATACAGATTAGGAAGCCGCCTGGGCTTTAAAGTCACGTGTGTAAAAATCCAAACCAGGGCTTAGAACTTTACTCTTCCAAGTCTCAATTCCCCAAAGACGTTTGCCTGGTCTTCGTTACTCTACGGTGCCTTGTAATAGCTGTCTGTTATATGCTGCCCAGCCTTTATAATTGTCATCTATAAGAGTGCTAGTTCACCACATGATGTTACCCCAAACTGCTGTTTTTAATTGTTGATTATAAGGCGGCAAAGAGTGGGGCAGTGATAAAGATGCTGGTCAAAAGGTCAATAGTTTGAATCCAGCAGTGGCTAAGTTGGAAAAGGTGTGACCGCCTACTCTGTAAGGATCACCCTTGGGCAATTCTACTTTGTCTTTTATGGGTCATCACGAGTCAAAGTAGACTTTGTAACTGTGGGTTAGTTTTCTTTGATTAGAATATGTAGACATTGTGAGTCCTATGAAGGTGCTTCCAAAATGTTGTGGAAAAAATTCCATCATCATTTACTTTTATTTCTCCCAATATTACTTGAAACCCCAAGAATGTAGTAGGAATGTGATTTGTATTGCCTTCCATTAAATACTGTTAGTATTTTCTGGCAGACAATGAAATGAAAAATCACCTTCCTGAAATGCTTAGATTATGCTTTGTGCTTTGGGGGCATAACTTTTTCTAATTTCTCCTCATGCTGGATCATGACACTTAATCTAAGAGTTAGTATACTACGGCCCATGGGCCAAATGTGTCCTGCAGACTATCTGTCTTTGTATATCACACGAACCAAGAATCGCTTTTCATATTTCTAAGGTATTGTGGAAGAAGGAGGAGGGGGAGAGGAAGGAGGGAGAAGGGTGGCGGCAGGTCTGGAGAGAAAGATACTGTTGGAGTTTGGAAATTATAATATAGTTACTATCTGATACGTTTAGATAACGCTTCCTGGCTCCTGCTTTGAGGCTTGGTCTTCATATCTAACGTGTAGCCTTTTTGAGCTCACAAGTGAAGTCATCATCCTGGGCGGGCAGAAGAGTCAGTATCTCTGAGCACAGTAGCATTTTTCCCCATAGCAGCTAGTCAACAATAGGCCTCATGATATTTCACCCTGTGGAATCTAATCCAGCTTCCATCGAAGGACTGAAAGGGTGCTTCTTTGCAGACATGGGAATCTTTAGTTCTGTGCAATTTGCCCCTATTTTATAACTGGACTCATCATTTCGTTTGTTTTTGGTTTTTTTAATCATTGTATTGGGATGGCCACTGACAAGCTTTCACTCCTGGTTGATATTCTTGGCCTTGGGAAAAGCAGCGGGGGGAGGCATATACAATATTTCCTGCTGGTTACTTATTTTATTTCACAATTGACAACACTGCCTCTATAGTGAACCGAGGCATATGAATGGATTTTGAACTCTCACCTAACCATAAGCCCAAATCAAAGAACAATCAACAATTTTTGATGTGGCCCTGCTCAATACTTGCATTTATTAAGTGATCACTGAAGATATGGGTGCTGTAGCAAAATGTGATGGAGCAATCAGTTAATGCCCAACTGTAGAAAACTTACTGTTGGGAGTCTTCAATGTTGTCTTAAAATAAGCAGTCATTTCAGTCAATAAGAGATATCAGCTAAATCCACATGGAAAGCGCTCACCAGCTCATGTGATCCAAGGATTATAAATAACAACTCTTATCACAATCCATACATACATCAATGTGTAAAGCACATTTGTATATTCGTTGCCCTCATCATTCTCAAAATATTTGCTCTCCACGTAAGCCCCTGGCATCAACTCCTCATTTTCCCCTCACTCCCTGCTTCCCACTCCCTCATGAACCCTTGATATTTTATAAATATTATTTTGTCATATCTTACACTGTCTGACATCTCCCTTTACCCACTTTTCTGTTGTCTTTCCCCCAGGGAGGAGGTTATATGCAGATCCCTATAATCAGTTCCCTCTTTCCACCACACCCTCCTTCCACCCTCCTGGTGTCACCACTCTCAGCACTGGTCCTGAAAGGATCATTTGTCCTGGATTCCCTGTGTTTCCATTTCCTATCTGTACCAGTGCACATCCTCTGGTCTAGCCAGATTTGTAAGGTAGAATTCGAGTCATGATAGTGGGTGGGGAAGAAGCATTTAGGAACTAGAGGAAAGTTGTATTTTTCATTGTTGCTACACTGCACCCTGACTGGCTCATCTCCTGCCCAAAACCCTTCTGTAAGGGGATGTCCAGTTTCCTACAGATGGGCTTTGGGTATCCACTCTGCATTTCCCCTCATTCACAATGATATGATTTTTTTTGTACTTTGATGCCTGATAACAGATCCCCTCAGCACCTCATGATCACACAGGCTGTTGTGCTTCTCCCATGTGGGCTTTGTTGCTTCTGAGCTAGATGGCCACTTGTTTATATTCAAATCTTTAAGACCCTAGATGCTATATCTTTTGATAGCCAGGCTCCATCAGCTTTCTTCACCACATTTCCTTATGTACCCACTTTGTCTTTCGCAATTGTGTTGGAAATGTGTGCATCATGAAATGCCAATTTAATAGAACAAAGTATTCTTTCATTGAGGAAGTACTTGAGTGGAGCCCAATGTACATCTGCTACCTTAATACTAAACCTATAAATATATGTACATAGATCTATTTCCCCATCCTCATATATAAATATATTTACATATGTATATGCTCTTTATTTAGACCTCTATAAATTCCCTTTGCCTCCTAGCTCTTTCATCTATTTCCTTTTACTTTCCTCTTGTCCCACTATCATGCTCAACCTTCATTTGTGTTTCAGTGATTCCTCTCGGTTACATTATCCTTGATCATACCCTACCAGGCCTCTTCCACCCCACTCCTCATTAATAATTTGGATCAGTAGGTGTTCCCTTGTCCCTGGGTTTGTTAACACCACTTCCTCCCCCACTCCACCTCCCTCTCTCACATCCCCCCAGCCCCAGAACTGTTGGTCCCGTTTTCTCCTCCAGATTGTTCATCCAACCTACCTTATTTAGACATACCTGTGGCGATAATAACATGCACAAAAACGAGACAGAGCAAAACCAAGCAACATAAGAAAGCAAAACAACAACAACAAAAAGCCAATGACCAAAAAACAAAAAAATCCCTAGCACAACAACAAAGAAAAGCTTGTAGTTAGTTCAAAGACTGTTTGTAGACCTTTAAGAGTGTTTTCCAGTCACCAGCTCATCAATTTTAGCTGTCCTTCTTACCATAAACTCTGATCTATGTCTGCTCAGTAGCAAGATTTCTGCTCTGCTTTGGTTTTCCTTCTCTGCACATGGCTCATCAGATGGAAATCTTGTGTAAATATTGGCTCATCTCATGGGGTTCCTGTCTCTAAAGGGTCGATTACCTCATGCATTGTGTCCAGTTTTATAGTTATGTAAGATGTGGTGATAAGCTGAATTCTAGTTACTCCAGCCTAAAGTGAAAACCTTAGTCTTAACTTTTAATATTTATTCTGGTAGGAAATATGGAGGTTTGGAACTGCAAGAGGCAAAGAGCTGGAAATAACACATCTTCTACACACACACGCACACACACTAACAGTAACACTCATATACACATATAGTAGAAAGATGTTTCACCTCAATGAAAATGCATATAAAAACAATCTTCTTAGGGGTACAGGGTAACAAAGATTTTTATGTGTCTTAGGCTGGTTCTTCGTGGAAGGTTTTTTTTCTCCTGATATGTGTTAATCCTATGAATCCCTGGGATTTCCCCCCATGCTGACTTCATGTGCAAACCTGTGAACTGATGTACCTCCATCTCTTTGCCCATGTAGGATTGGCCATCTAAACAAAATGTCCGACATCAACAAAGGGACAACAAGAAAATGCTACCAAGAAGCAAGACCAGGATTGAGTATCTCTGAGAGATGCCACCACCAACAACTAGGGCATGCAGTGAACACTGACTACTAAGCTGCCCTCACCTCAGCTGCCCTCACCTCAGCTGCCATCACCTCACCTGCCCTCACCTCACCTGCCCTCACCTCAGCTGCCCTCTCCTCAGGTGCCCTCACCTCACCTGCCCTCACCTCACCTGCCATCACTTCACCTCCCCTCACCTCACCTGTCCTCACCTCAGCTGCCCTCACCTCAGCTGCCCTCACCTCACCTGCCCTCACCTCACCTGCCCTCACCTCAGCTGCCCTCACTTCAGCTGCCCTCACCTTAGCTGCCCTCACCTCACCTGCCCTCACCTCACCTGCCATCATGCCTTCTTCATGCTGAGTGCCTGTGCCTGCCCACTCTATGTCCAGGCTCCTCAAGGTGAAGTATTGATCTTCTCTAAATTTTTATTTATGCTTCAACGTATCCTTGGTGATGATTAAAGCAGACACCAGACCCTACACTTCAGAGTACATACATCAGAACCGTTAGCATAATATAGGTAGATGTTTTATAAAAAACAAACAATTGTTATTTACGCCCCCCCTCCCGCCCATCAAGCCCTCTCTCTGCCCACCAGTTACCCCTCACAAATGAGAATGTGGCCAACAGGATGGATATATGGGATGAGTCACACAGGCTGCCAGGGTTAGTTAGGCGGCCTTCTCCCCCTATCCGTCTAGCTATTAACGGAAGCCTTAATGACCTACCGTGGGGTAGCATTCCAGGGGAATGCTTCTAAGCCTGTACCGGTGAGCGAAGGAAGATCTTGTGGAATTCTTACTCTGTCATTTTTTCACATGCTAGTGCTTGCTTCATGCCTATTCCAATAGAGGGGTCTTTGCTTGACGTGGGATGGGAGTTTGAATTTACATTCAGCTCTAGTTCTGAGAAATGCCAAGTTAAACAATTAACATAGATTTTAGGCACCAAAAAAAGATTGGTGATATTCTGGGGGTGATTAACAAAATCAAATAGAATCCACTCTTAAAGGATAAATCCTCAATCTTGGCTATAATGTATTTCCACAGATAAAACTCTACTGAAGATCAGATAAAAATTTAAATTACATAACACGCAAAGAACCAACCCCCTATGTATGTGTTAGTAGATACACTACATAATTAGGTTGAACAATTTGAGAGGCATGTCTAAAATGATTAAAATATGCTTAAGATTATTAAATAAAAGAACAAAGAAATTAAAAATACAGAAGCATAGTATACATGGGAGGCAAAAGAGGAAAATGAAAGAAAGACCAGGAAGTTTTGAAAATGAATTAAAACTTACAAATATAAAGCTAGTGTTACATATGTTTAAAATTCTATACCATTAGCTAAATTAATGATACGATCATAATATTATGCTCCATGGGGATACTTTATGAAGTTCTCCATCATGAGAGCGATGTCTCTAAATGGATTGGGGGCTCAAGCTTAATCATAGCTGACAACTAGGACAATTCGTTCTTCTTATGACAAGGTCCTTGATACTCATCCTCACGAAGAGATCGCTGAAGATATGGGTGCTATAGCAACGTGGGGTGAAGAAATTATATAGTGTGTGGCTATCAGAAAGAATAGCATTTGGGGCCTTAAATGCTTAGCTTCAAATAAGCTGTCATCTTAGTGAGATGTCAACTAAGTTCACCTGGAAGGAGCACACCAGCCTGTGTGATCTAAGGATTGTAAATAATAAAATCCAAATCCCCAAAAGGGAATGAGATCAGAGGTTAAATTGTGAATACCTGGTTTGCTGATAGCTATGGATGAGAGTGCATTTGCAGGTCCCCACATGGATTAAGCTTCCAGTGACTTCCCTCTGAGGGCCCTGCTCTCAGATCAAGAGCATTGTCAAGTCTATTATGGCAGATGATTTTAGTTTAAAATGGAATACCTTATCATATGATCTCCCTTTAGATCCATTTAAATATTGATTCAGCTTTTAGTATTTTCTATTTGATTAAGGGTTTTCTCTGTTTAGTTTTTCAATTGTTATGTTTTTGGTCTGGATAGTATTTGTATGCTTTCTGTATATGAAATCTGGGACAGTGAACCTATAGAGATGGCAACTGGAATAATAATTACCTAGGGACACAGCAGGGGAAGCTAGGGGTGGGGGAAGGGAGAGCTAATAATACTGAGGACAATAAAAAAGTGAATTTTCTGAAATTGATTGTGATGATTGCACAATACTTCTTAATATGTGTGAACTAGTAAATTGTGTGCTACTTGAAACATGTCAATAAAACTATTATAAATCATTACATAATGATAAAAACTCACTGAACATGTTGATTAAAGATTCTATAAAATGATCCTGATCAGAAGGGGTAAACAGAAAAGAATGTCAAATGTTCATTGAATTCACACTTTTTGGCCTGGAGGCTGGATGAACCCCTGAGATGATTCTCTTCAGACAATCTTTAAAGTTGAAGTAAAAAATATTCTCTGAAGTCTTCTTTAAACCAAACATTAATTTAGCTTAATTAGCGAAGAATATTTGCCTTGAAAAACTGAGTATATGGGATCGAACTGATTTTAGATAGGAAACCTGGGGGAAGTTACTTTATACTAGTTGGTGAGGAACAACTCAGAAAAAAAACAACAACCAGGATGAGAATGATTGTGTAACTCAAAGAATGTAGTCAACATCGCTGAATTGTGCATGTAGAGATGGTTGAATTGGTGTGTGCTCTGCTTTAATCAACCACAACCACAAAACTAATTTATAAAACAAAACTTCAATGGTTTGGTGAGTAAGCAGATCATACACACCCAAAGATAAAATTAAAGAGAAGCCCAATGTTTTTCAGTAGATTTTTAAAAGGTCAGGGTGGGGGTGGGGGTGGCTTTGAGTGAGAGGTCCAGAGATACAGAGAGTATTTTGTTAAATATTTTAGATTCAACCCGCCTGAAAAAATAATAGAATGGTAGAAGATGATTGGTGAAGAGAAATCGCGTACTAATTTAGTATTTTGTAGAAAGGTAGTGTGTAACCAATTCAACTTTAGGAAGTCAACTAAGACTCTTCCCATTTGAGGTCTAATTGGAGGCAGAGGATGGTGTATTCCTGGAACCAGGAGGAATTTTGAAAAGTCATAGCAAGTTGAGAAGACATTTCCTTCCCCCATCCCAAGAGAAGACTAGGAGCTACACTGGACCTATGCAGTGTAGACGCTCTGGACTGACTCGGGATTGCAAAGTGCAGATGAGGGTGGACATGAGTGCTGTACATTCTTGCCTTATTTCTGATTTGATTTAAAGAATTGTTCAGTTGATCATTTATAGGTACGATGATATTTTTGGGGTTTTTTTGTAGACATAGCAGATAAAGGAATCTACCTTTTATTTCTTATATGCTGTGATTTTTAATCATGAAATTTGTCAAATTTTTAAGCCTTAAAATTTGTCAAATATTTCCCCCCTGCATTTACTAAAATAATCAAATGCTTTTACTCATCTGTTTTGTCAGTGCATTGGGTTACATTAATTGTTATACTTACAGTGCATTTCTGGAATACTTGCAGTTATATCATAATGAAATATCCAATTTTTATAATTCTGAATTCAATTTAGCTAAGATTTAGGAAAGCAATTCTAGGTTTTGTTCATAAAGGATATTGATTATTCCATCTTTTTTATAGTGTTTTCTCAAGATGTTTATTTTAGCTTCATGATGTGAGAGGGATTCAAAAAGTTGGTGAAGAAAATGAAATGAAAAGATAACAGAAAGTGTCCACGAACTTTTGAAAACCTCTCACATAAGTTGTGAGGTGGTCTCTATTTTCCCAAAGAATTTGTATGATTTATGTATTCCTTAGATGTCTGATAGTAATCTCAGAGAAGCCTAGGTGAGTCTAGAACGTTCTTTGTGTGAAAGTGTCTGATGATAAATTCTATTTATTTAATATATATGTGGCTTGTACAGTTCTGTTTCATCTTGTGGCAGTTTGTTGGTGCCCTTTCTAAGGAATTTGCCCCTTTCATTAAATTGTAAAATTTTTTAGCATAAAGTTGTTTATAATACACCCCTTTTTCATTTTTAATATATATGATCTGTGATGAGAATCTCGTTTATTTCTGTTATTGACAATATGTTGTGTTTCTCCCTCCCTTAATGAGTTTATTTAAGGTTTTTATCAGTTTGCTGTTCTTTAATAAGGTTTTTGACTTTGCAATACCCCCAGTTTATTTTTCATATAAAGCTTATTTTCAATATTTCATTTGTTTTTAACTTAATAATTAAGTTTACTTTTCTAAGGATCCCTGGTAGTGCTGTCAGTTAAATGATGAATGGCTAACCACAAGGTTGGTGGTTCAAAACCACCAGCTGCTTCATGAGAGAAAGATGAGTCTAACTGCTTCCCATGGGAATATATAACCTTGGCAACTATACAAATATATTGAGTGTCTATAAGTCAGACTCAGCTCAATGGTAGTGAATTTTTATGCCCATCCAAAAGTGATGGAGTGGTTCAGTGGCTAACCACTAGAGGAAGGCTGATTGATTTGAATGCGTCAGTTGCTCCAAAGAAGGAAGATGTAGCATTCTGCCTCCCTAAAGATTTATATGGAGCAGGTCGACTCTGCCCTACAGAGTCACTGCAAGTTATAATTGATTCCACGGCTGTGCCTTTTGAGATGCCCTTCCCAAGGTACCCTGGGGGTGCGATGTCTAAGGGCTTGGCCCCTAACTGCAAGTTTGGCTGGTGGAATCCCCAGAGTCTCCCTGGGAGAAATGACCAGGCGCTGTGCTCCTAAGAGGACTGTTGTCCTCTGTCACACAGGGCCACTGTACGTGGAGTTGGTGGCACACAACAACATCTCCTTCAAAGAGGAAACACAAGAGGGGCTATTCCTGCCTGGGGAAACAGCCCTCTCCAGTGCTCGAGTTGACATTTTTAGAATTGTACTGAGTTCAACATTCTACCCCCAAACATATGCCTTGAAAAAGATCTCTGAAAGTTGAAATGGTGGGGATTTATAGAACCTTTATAGCCTTGAAGACATTTTATCTTTGATTATCCTAATGCCATTAAGACAGATTAGTCTGTTTTATTATTTGTTTTGCTTATTGAGATTTAATTTACTGAACAAAAATATATTCTGTAATCTTCAAGTCACTCCCGTTTAGCCATTTCTCCATTCCTCTTCCCCAAATCCTGGGTCAATTATCAAGAGCCAATGCATGCTCTGTTGTGAGTACATCGAAGGTGGAAAAGCCTTCGTAGTGTAGTAGGTTCTGTGTTGGGCTCCTAACTGCAAAGTCAGCAGTCGCAGTCACCAGCCACTCAGACGGAGAAAGACAAGACTTTCTACTCCCATAAGGATGTCCAGTCTCGGGATCCCACAGCGGTAGTTCTACTCTATCCTATAGGTTCACTAGGAGTGAAGGAGTGAGAATTGCCTTGATGGCTGGGATGTGAGTTGAATTCATATGCAAATTTATAGTCAGTTGGAAATATGGGATTTAACTTTATGACTGTGAGATCCCAAAGTCCATTACTTAACATAACATAGAGGTTAACTTCAGAGTGAATGGGAGAGCCAGACATGGTTCAGCCAATGGTGTGGCATCAAAATGGGGCTGCCAACCAGAGTACTGATAAGGCAGACTTGTTAATGTTTGTCCACAGCCTGAGGTTTCACACTCTGCTGCAATGCTGATTGGGGGAAACCCCCAAACAGCTGCAAACAGCAATATTGGGGGAGTGGGAAGAGCATGAGGTTCTATTTCTTTGCAACTACACAAAATAAAAACAAACCAGACCTGCAGACTTGCTCCCTTATGTATTTTGGTGAATGTTAATGAGGATCTAGGGAGGTTCAAAAGTCCCCAGGAAAATAGAGGTTGACCTTGCTTTATGCGCTGGATGTATCAAGTTAAACATAAAGCTAAGATTTGTGTACACATTTCTTTTGACATTATTTTTAAGCTTTGCTCCCATTAGAAAAACACAACTAAAACTGAAATTCTTGAACACAAGACCTAATAAAAACCCTTAAACATCCTAGCATTTACTTAAAAGAAGCATTTTGTCTCTGTCAATATGTAGGCTACAATGCATTTAATTCTCTGAGGAAACTCCTGTGAGCAGTTTGCTAAACGGGCAATCAATCCGCCTGCTCTTGCCCATTTCAGATAAAGCACAGCTACCAGGACACAGGCCCTACTTCTCATGAAGGAGACGACAAAAGGCTGGCGTAGGGCGTCTTCCCTGGGACATGTTCTCTCACTCACTCTCCCCAGCACCCAAAACACAAAGCCAAAAAACCAAATGTACTGTTCCTTCTTCAATGCTGATTCATAGAGACCTTGGAGGACCGGGTAGAAGGACCCCTGTGGGTTTTCAGGATCGCAACTGCTTAGGAGGCAGATGGAACGATCTTTCCCCCGAGGGGCCGCTGGTGGTTTTGAATTGCCAGCATTGCAGATATCCGTCCAATGGGTAACCACTTCGCCACACTAAAGATGGGAGAATGGCAAGGTCAGCCTATTCTCCACCTTACGACACGGCCAGGCATATGTGTCGGAAACTCATTGCCTGTTTGTCAATGCAGACTCATCGTGAGCCTACAGAACAGAGTTAAACTGCCCCCATGGTTTGCTGGCGTGTAAGCCTTTGAGACTAGAAAGTCTCATCTTTCTGCCAAGAAGAAGCTAGTGGCTTCAGACCTGTGCTTGTTTGTAATCATACGTTGGCTTTCTTATGGCGCGACGCCTCCTTAGTCCGGTAGTCTGGTCTCCTATTGCTTCCCTTCCTGTTTCTCCTTCTTTCTCACTTTTTCTTTTTTCTCTTTCTTTTCCTCCTCGGCTCTTTCTTTCCTTATACTTCTTTTCATCTTCTTCATCCTCCTTTTTCCATTTGTTTTCTATACTACCGTTGATGACTCCACATCTGCTTTTGAATCAGGCAGCTCCCTGTCAATGCACAGATGCAGCCATTGTTGCGTGATCTTAAGCAAAATTTTACTTGCGTGTTAGAATTATGTCACTTTATAGTTTGAGCTTTCTGTTGGTCCCTTTCCTTTGGAGTGGACACAAATATGGATCTCCTCCCATCAGTGGACAAGGTAGTTGTCTTCCAAATTTCCTGGAATGCTTCCAGTGCTGCCTCAGCTTTCCAAAGCATTTCAGTGGGTATTCCAGTAACTCCTGGAGCCTTGATTTTGGCTAATGCATTCCGTGTAGTTTGAACTGAACATGGGGTTGAAAAAAGGGATATCATGGCTGATGTCACATGGATCTTGGTTCAAAGCAGAGGATTCCAGAAAGATGTTCACTTTCAGTGACTGTACAAAGGCATTCGACTGTGGACCACAATAAACTGGATGGCCTTGAGAAGAAGGGGAATTCTGGAACACTTCATTGTGTTCGTGAGGAATTTGTAATGGATCATGAGGCAGTGGTGCAAACAGAACAAGGGAATACTAAATAGTTTAAAATCAGGAAAGGTGTGCATCATCTCACCATACTTGTTCATCAAAGCAGCTGGGTTATATGAAGATCATGCGGCATCAGCACCGGGGGAGGCTCAGTCACGACCTGAAGTGTGCAGATGGCACAACCTTGCTTGCTGAAAGTGAGGAGGAAGTGAAGCACTTGCTGATGAAGATCAAGGATTGTAGTCTTCAGTATGGATTGCAACTCAATGTAAGGAAGACCAAAATCCTCACAACTGGACCAATGGATAACATCATGATAAATGGAGAAAGGAATGTGTCTTATTTGGATCCACATTCAATGCACATGGAAGCAGAACAAGAAATCAAAAGATTGTATTAGATAAATCTGCAGCACAAGACCTCTTTCGAGTATTAAAGGGCAAGGGTGTTACTTTGAAGACTGAGGCGTGCTTGACTCCAGCCATGGTATTCCCCATCGCCTCATATGCACGTGAAAGCTGCACATCGAACAAGGACGACTGTAGAAAGATCGATGCATTTGAATTGTGGTGCTGGCGCAGACTAGTGAAAGTACTGCACCCTGCTAATAGGACAAGCCAATCTGTCTTAGAAGAAGACAGATTGTGGTGTCCCATAATTGGAGGGGCGGTGCAAAAGAGGAAGGCCCTGCACAAGAGGAGTGGGCACAGTGGCCACACCATGGCATCAGACAGAGGAGCCATGTGAAGCTGGGGAAGACTCTGCACGCTGTGTTCTGTTGGGCGTAGAGCTGACTTAATGGCACCTCACAACCACCACCACCTCTGGTCATTATGATAAGCACTCTCAATAAATTTCATTCAATATTTATTGGCCATATTTAGTTGTAATTTTACTCCTGAAACACTGACAAAGATCCCAGAGATTGGAGATGCTATAAGAGGGTACTTTTTCAGATTATCTTTTTTCTGAGATAGATTAACTCCTTTCATTCATTCATTCATTCATTTAATTAATTTTACTTAGCACCAGACACTGTTTTAGGTTCTGAATGTCAGTATTAAAACTAAGATGAAAGAAAAACCATATGTACTCACAGAGCTTTTTTTGTTGGAAGGGGGTAGGAGAAATTATATATACAATTTCACAAGTACGTTGAAATCGGCATGTGTTTTGGAACAATAGAACAGAGTATCGAGGCTGGGAAGTAGTACAGATTCACATTTTTAAGAGGGATTTCATGGCTGGCCTTTCTGAAATGGTAACATTGGAGCTAAACTCTATGGACGACATGGTGAGGGAGCAGGTTGTGCTTCTAAGAGAAGAGCAGAGCAAAAGCAAGAGCCAACTGCCATGGGAAACGTCCTGAACTTTGTGACAAACAGCAAGAGTGTGTGGTTGGAGTGGGCGAGTGGGCCTGAGTCCTCCAAGGAAGTTACTGCTGATCTGTTATGTGCAGTTTCTCAGGGCTCTAATGATCATCTGTTGATACTAAAGACTGATTAGTTGACTCCAAACAGATTTGAAGATGAGCTCTTACAAGATGAGAAAATATACAGATTTCTAGAATCAACAGGAGCATTTAACAGGCTGTTGGGATATCACAGAAGGTTCGGGCTGATAGAAATATCAGGCGGATTATGAGTATTTGATCAAATGTTTGCACAGCATCTCATTCAAACCAGTCGGTGCACAATGCATATACCTTGAGTGCATGAAAATGCAGGCACATTTCTAGACTTATCAGGTGGAAGAAAATTTTTGTTTAATATTTGGATTTTCTCTGTGCTCTTCCTTCCCAGCCCATCCACTCAGCAAATGTGTCTAACCTCCCTGAAAAGCTCACAGCCCTGACTGTGTGACCCTCACCTGCACCTGGGCTTGTCCCGCCAGGTCGTTCTTTCTCTTACCAGCCTCACTCCCTCTGCCGCTCCCTGCCCTCTTTTGGTGTCCCTCTCAAACTTCTCCTAGTCTCCATAGCTGCTGGGAGTTTTTCATTTGATTAAATCATTTCCTTTGGCATTCAAATGAAAGCAGAGGCTTTGTTTATCCTGAAGATTAGAAACCCAGAATCTGGTACATTGCAAGGTAATTATACACGTATTTTCGAGCAGAATGAATGCAGGCAGTCCATAGGTTACGCATGTCGAATCTGCACGCCACTCCTGTCTGCTTAATGCAGGTCTTCCCACCGATTTCATTATGACCCTAGTAACCAAAAGAGGAACTTACTTGGAATTTTACGATTTGGGTGATCTTTCAGGGTCACTGGAATGGGAAAAATGATAGATTGGAGCTTGGTAATGGAGGACTCAGAAAAAGAACAGAGTGCACACACATTCCAGAAAGCCCATCAGCTGCCATCTTTGAGCAGGGTGCTATGTCTCCATGCGCGGCCTGGCTGAACGGTGCACATGCTCTCACTTTGAGACCATTGAACTAACCCCTATTTGCAAAAAGCTCTCACCAGAATCACTTTTACTAGCTACCTGTGCAGTTTTTGAGTCATTGAAAAGATTAAGAGCTTTTTCTTACACCGAAGTAATGCTAAAAAACAAAAACAAGCAAACAAAAAACCCCACCATATACACTGGATCTGATCCCATTCATGACCCAGAGACTGCCTACCTTCAACAAAACAGAATTCTCCGAAATCTGCATTCAGCAAGAATGAGGGAGATGTGTGGAGATGTGAATAAGGAACACCCCTTCCTCTCTGCACCTCATTCCTAACTCCTCCTTTCTCCCTTTCCCTGGAGATCAAACCCCTTAAGTGTCCTATACCTCAAAGTTCCACCCATGACCAAGCCACGCATCGCTTCTCTTCCTCAATTAAAACCTCCCCTGCTTCAGCAGAGGGTCTTTCTCTGAGAAGAAGGGAGGAAGATAATCTTACTGAAGTAACTTACTTGGATGTTTCAATAACGCTAGAGTCCTCTTGGGGTGTCTGGATGGTCAAAGGAGGAGGCATGGTCTTCTATATGGAACTTTAAACCCTGGGATTTCACGAGGTGCAGCCAGTGAGTTCTAAAAGGAGTCGGGGAGTTTGGGTTAAATCATTGTCTGGGCGATAGATACTCTCTTAGATTGTGTGTGTCTGTGGGTGTAAGTAGACAGAGAGAGAAAGAGAGAGAGAGAATCCTCCTTGGTCCCTTTAAGCCCCTGTAAGTGCTCTGCCTCTGGGTATCATCGCGATTATCTCCAAACAACCATTTTGAGATGTCTTCCTTGTAGCTGACACTTTCCTGAGTGACATTTCCCATCAGGTCTGCAGGTGCATTTGACCTACCTCCTGATTATCGCACATCGGTGCTGGACGGGCCAGGCCAGGTTCCGTGATTATAGACACGAAGGCAATCCTGGCCAGTAGGTGAGCTCTATTTCAGTGAGCACCCTCTTCAGCTAAACACTCTTATTTTCTAAGGCCACTCAAGGGGGCAAAGGATATGGGTACCAAATGTAGCTTGGCAAATCAGCAATCCTATATTTGATAGGGAACCATTTCTAACAGTTTCAGAATCGGGGCAAGACATATCTGTCCTAAAGGGCTTGAAATGCCTGAAGTAAGTACAGGGGCTCTCTCAATAGTGGAAACATTCAGAAAATAGGGCCAGGTGGACAGAAAATATAGACATTTTCAAATTGCTCTAACTTCTCTGGTTTCTTGCCAGATTGATTTCTTTCATTAGAGAGCTTACTTCCATCTACATACCACTCTAGCCTCAGGAGGTAAAAGACTGATTTAGTGGTCTTAATTTAGGAGTGCCCTGAATTTTCAGGAATTTATTGTTTAATATTTGAATGCCCATATGTGACATTTGGATTAATCGACTTGATTTGGGCATAAGTCTTTGGTGAGTTATGCCTTGAGTTGAGTCAGAAACACAGTTTCCAATTAGCAGTGCTACCTACCAACTTGGACATCAAGCCTCAAGTAGCAGATTTGGATACTATTTTCAGCAAGAGTCCCAGTTCTAAGACCCGAGAGAGTCATTTCCTGGGTCTCGTTTTCACTATCCTAATCTCCTTACTGTCACTTTCAGGAGTCTGATCAAAGATCTGTTGCCATTTTTTTCTGACCTTATCTCTCTATAATCTGATCAGTGCCCTCAATCGAGATGACTCCATGCTTCACCTCCCAAGAGGGATTTGGAAGGGCGATGGAGTGGGTGGGTGGGTGGCTGGAGTTTAGTGGTAACTTTAGCCGCTCTTACTGGGGAACAATACCAGCGTTTGGTGCATGGGTGTTAGGGGTGCTGCCATTTCTGCAGTGTGAACGTTCTGTAATGGAGACTGGCTTCCCTGTGCCCAATGCCAAGGATGGTCCCGTTGTTAAACCCCGGAGCCCTCGCTGCCAGCTCCCTCCAATAATTGTATCATTCTCTCTCTGACCTGCTCCTGTTCCTTTCTATTAGTGTTTGCCCTCCTCTCTGTGCATCCTCTTCTATCAGTTATTTCTGGAACTGTTTGTGCTTCACATCTTCTAGGAAAATTCCTTAGATTTATCCTGTTCTCCCCACGTCAGAGATCCACTAGTCGCTACCGTGGGCCTCTCTGCATTCATCCTTCAATACTTGGCTTTATTTTCATGTGACAACCTCCCCAGGGATGCCACCTGACTAACCCCTATTGCCAGGAACCTCTCTTGTGTCTGCTTCCTGCGTCACCCTCAGGAGAATTCCTCCTATTCTTTTGTTTGTTCTCAAACACTTTAAAAAAAATTCAATCATTTTATTGGGGGCTCTTACAACTCTTATACCAACCCACACATCCATCCATTGTGTCAAGCACTTTTGTACATTGGTTTCCCTCATGCATGCCTATCCTTTGTCCCTAAGCTCCTAAGTCTCATGCCTTACACCAGTCCACCTTTGGTTTGATCTGTATTACCCTGGTGCTCACCTCTAGCCAATATGCTTAGGGTGCTTTCTTTTCCCAGATGAGCCCTGGAAGAGACTGCTGTGCATTCACCACTACTTCCTGTCCTCCAGGGCCCACAGACGGTCGGGAGTGGCGTTGGGACTGAGTTGTAGTCTAAGGAGTGTGAGTGAGAGTGAGGTAGCTTACTTCTCGGTCTTGTCCACGGCATTTCTCCCAAGTGAAATTCATCCTCCTAACTTTTTCATGGCCAATAACGGCTAAAGCAGCGGTTCTCAACCTGTGGGTTGTAACCCCTTTGGGGATCGAACGACTCTTTCACAGGGGTGGCCTGATTCAGAACAGTACCAACATTACAGTGATGAAGTAGCAGCAAAAATAATTTTATCGTTGGAGGGGTCACCACCACATGAGGAACTGTATGAAAGTGTCCTGGCATTAGGAAGGGTGACAACCACTGGGCTAAAGAGAGAGGACTTCAAATAACAAAAGAAATGGAATTGGGCCCCTGAGTGGCCCTGCAGGCAGCCTATACATATGTATTTAACTCTGCATGAGTAAGAAGCTTCAGTTTTGTGGAACCACTGACTTTTTGGTTGTTGTTACAGCAGCAAGCATTGCCATCATAAGTGTCAAAATCATTTTTCTGTTGCATGTACTTCAGTTGCTTTCATTGCCTGGAATGAGTTTTCTCGTCATATGTTTAAATTTTATGCCTCCTCAGATACATCAATCAGCTTCCACTTCATGAAGTTTTCCCAATTTTACCAATCCTGAGTGACTTCATCCTCAAAATTTTGAAAAGCATGCATTCTTGATAATCACACACATTCATCCAATGAATAATAATACAAACACATATTTTTATTACCTGTAATAAATATGTATTCTATCTACTCTGGCAAAATTAAGATTGTTCAAAGCCATTGGTTTATTTTATGCTTCACAATATTGGAAATGTTTAGGTATTTAGTCGGTAATTGCAAAATGAGTGAATTGGCGTATTTTACTCGAGCTCTGTGTTTACATCTCATCCTTTTTTTGTTGATTTAGTTTAAACCATATTTTGCTCCTTTCCAGTGTCACATCTTGTTCTTTGTATCTGTATTTCAGTTATAAATGCTGGTGGAGGAAAATTATACCTTCTTACTAGTTCCTCTCTTCCAAGATACTCACATTTACTTTAGTGCCAATAATCTAGATGTGTTTGTTCAATGTTAGTTGGATAAAGTAACCTGCATAATCAGTTTTCTGAATTCGTGAAAAATCTATTTGAGCCATTGTAAACCTCTCAGTTTTAGATAGAGATAGTGAAGCATGTGTCAGAATCCAACCCACCCCCAAGCCCCGACCATCCCCTCCCACACACACACACACACACACATACACACACATCCTTCCGGTTATCATGAGAGTAATCACAGAGAACTAGCTCACCATTGTGAATGAGGTCAATCATGACTCTATCGACTTTTTGTCTAACAAGACAAAAGGATCTCAGGGTGTTAGCGTAGTGTGATCATTGCTTCAGCTAATTTCATCTTGGAGTTAATGTGTCATTGTGCGTGTGCTAGTTTCATTGTTAGGGGAATCCAGTGAGGTTTAACTTGCATGGGACATGCTTGAGGGAAAACCTAGTGAGGCGAAAACCTTCTCAAGAACTCAGTTATTGGCTGATTTTTTTTTAACCTCTTCACTGAACTCGAAGAGCTCTGTCAGTAATCAGTTGTGGCCATAAAGAGGAATGTGCTCACGGCCAAGTTTCAGGAGAACTGACCTTTTATTTCTACAGTTTGAACCTGAGTGATTCACTTCTTTCTGCACCGCTGTATTCATCAGAAAATGGGTCAATGATATTCCTGACCTCTGTGTTCACGGCTCATTAGGGTTAATGAAGCAATATTGATAATCATATTAGTGTTGTCTAACTAATGAGCAGACAATAGCAAAAATATTCATGGATTTAAATCACATCAAATATATGGCTAGAGTCTCTAACAAACCTCAGTTACTCACATGTATATAGCACTAACAGGTTTGCAAACATTGCTTGGATTCCTGTATTTCTCTGAGCCCTACAGGTGGTAGATGTTAGCAGAGAAGGGAGGAGGCCACCAAAACCCAAAGCCAGA
This sequence comes from Tenrec ecaudatus, assembly GCF_050624435.1. Lineage (NCBI taxonomy): Eukaryota > Metazoa > Chordata > Mammalia > Afrosoricida > Tenrecidae > Tenrec > Tenrec ecaudatus. The sequence goes on along the minus strand of NC_134530.1, from coordinate 190,787,177 downwards.
GTCACTGTCATCAAGTCAAGCTGACTCCTAGAGTCCCTACAGGAAGCAGTAGAACTGCTTGTGAGGGTTTCTGGCACTGTGACTCTTTAGGGAAGCAGACAGCCTCATCTTTCTCCTGCTGAGTAGCTAGTGGTTTTGGACCATGACGTTGAGGTTAAAAGTCAAACTACTTAGCCTATTGCACTACTAGGGTTCCTTGGGAGGAGGCCAGTGTCTAGTCAACTCCTAAGTAGCATAATGATAAAGGTCCCTTCAACATGGAAGGGAGCAAAAAGATGGACCTGGGCTCCAGCAGCTGTGTCTGTAAGAGGTACGGAGGGGGGAGACATACCTGGGATCAGAACAGACAGTGAAGAGAGGAGGAAACAACCAGTGGCTCAGGACAAGGCAAAGTGAACTCATTAACTAATTAGAGTTTTAATTTAAAGACTGCCAATACGTTTCTATAAACTCTCCTACCATGAATTGTGCTCCTGAGAGGCAAGATGGCAAGACTTGGTCCATATATACTTTGGACGTCTTGTCAGGAGAGGCCAGTCCCTGGAGAAGGAGATCATGTTGGGTCAAGCGGAAGGGCAGTGAAACAGAGGGAGGTCCTGGAAGAGATGGACTGACACAGTGAATGCCTTAGTGTACTCAGGCACAGGAGCAATTGTGGGGACGGGACAGGACTGTGCAGGGCTTCATTCTGTTGTGCTGAGGGTCGCGATGGTTTGGAGATGACTTGATGGCACCTGAAAACATCCTTAATTAGGGTGTCTAGATTTCATACTAGGCACGTTATGGGCCATTCTACTCTGGAATGAAGGATTTTTATAAGTTGGAATCAACTGGACAGCTCACAATGAGATCCAACAACAATTCAACACAAGTGCCAGCACATATGGGAAAGATCCATTTATTATCCTTGTTTTATATCTACATTGTGTCCAACACAATGTTAGGCTTATTAGAAATGTCTGGTATCTAACCTGCTAGTGATTGATTTATCTTTTCTTAGTTTCTATTGCATTTATTCCCTGGCTTCTGTTTCTGGGACTTGTAGCAACTGTACTTAGGTATTAATTCTTTTAAGTCAACAATGACATATTAAATTGCTAACACTGTTCTAAGAACTAACAATATAAAAAATAGCAATATAAAATGCATACCTACAAGAATGCACATTCTTGTGGGAGGAAAAAGACTATATATCTATACCTTTATCTATTTATAAATAATACTTGAACAGATATTGTAATTACATAGGTGAATAAGTCACAGAATCTTCTAGAAGAAGAGTGTTTAAGGCAAAATAACTGCCTATCCTTGAAATAACAACCAGGCGACCACAGAAACCACGGGCATAGTAGCAGGAGCAGAATTGTAGGCAATGAGGGCAGATCTGCTGTCTTTCTTTCGCATCTCAGTTTGGAAAGCCATCCTTTACCTGTCCTTAAACCCTCTCTGGTTACCTGTGAGTCACCCAATCTGTCGACTATCTTCTACATATATGTTTATCCTTCCCTTCCCCTTCATTCTGCTACCACTGCTCCAGTTGAGGGGCTCATCCTCTCTTTCTTGACTCTTAACTGGTCTCCCTGCCCTCCCGTTCATTGTCTCTACTCAGTCAGGGAGCTACCTAACCTGCCATCTGAGTGGGCCACTTCTTTGACCTGAAATCTCTGCCAGATCTCTACCACATGCACTCAGTCATCCTCAGGAGACCACCTCGCCCTTGCCCACCCTTCCAGTATATCTTCTACATAGCTGTCCCGTCTTCCACTGTCTTTTGCCCTCCACCTCACTGTATTTTGGCAAGAATTCTTATTTGGTCAATACTCCATCTCATCAGGGTTCGGGCCTTCGCTCATGCTGCTCCCTCTCCCTGGTAGGCCCCTCCTCTTCCACTCTGTCTGGACGACCTTGACTTGGTTGTGACACTTCTTTCAGTGACACACCTTCTCGGGGACACTCTTTTTGGTATTCCCAAGATCGATCCAATGTTCTTCCTTATTGCTCCTGGCACCCTCGAGCTTCCTGAACTCATCACCAAAGCATCGTGTATGGAAGGTATATTCTTATATTTCTATTTTTCTCTGAGATTCCATTCCTTCATTTATGAAATAGGCAAAATAATATGAGAGGGCTTCAAAAGGGTCATTATATTTCCATTTTATTTTTCTACAAAATTTCTGAAGCCCCCTCATACCTACGTCAGCATGTTATGGGAAGTCTTAAATAAGGTAATGCATGTGACTGCCCATAGCAGTCATTTACTTTTAGATATCTGTAATAATTTGTATATTGATATTAACAATATAGTAATAATGGTAATAATTATGTAGTATGTAATATATCTAGTAGTATCTAATAATTATATAATGTTCAATGATAATCATTATCCTTGGTAGAATTGGTTATCATTACAGATAGCACAAGCTGTAACACTTGACTGCTAACCTGAAGGCCATAGGTTCACACCCATTCAGTGAAATGTGGAAGAAAGGACCTTGCAATTTGTTTTGTTAAGAGCACAGCCACGAGAGCCCCCCGAGCAGTCCTACTCTGTAACACGTGGGGCCCCAGCCATTGGGACCACCTCAGCTGCAGCAACTGCCCTAACGACATGATCACTGGTAGTAATGAAACTAACTCGCCGCCATCTAACCAATGCTGTCTCATCGTGACGCCCTGGGGATTGCCTAGATGGTCAAGGTTTACAGGAATAGAAAGCCTAGTCTTTCTCCCGTGGAGCTTCTGGTGGTTTTGAACTGCTGACCATGCGGCTTGCAGCCTAATGCACAGCCGCTACAATAGTACTGGTGATTCTTTATATTATATCATGTTACAGCTGCACTGAATTCCTCAAGGGTGGACACTGTATATAATACTAATTATTAATAATAGCTAGCACATTATGAGTACTAACATATGCCAGTCACTCAGCTAAGCAAGTAACAGCTTATCTCCTACCCCCATGAAGCTTACAGGGGCTTGCGCTGAGAGGCACAGTAACTTGACAAAAATCACTGAGAAAATAAAGGAGATGGATGCTATGGACTTGACTCTGCTTTGACTAGACTCCAGTATCTCAGCTGTTATGACACTTTGCTAGGAGCCCTGGTGGCATTGTCAGAAAGCAATGCTTGGTGGTTCAAACCCACCAGTGGCTCCGAGGGAGGAAGATGAGGCTGTGCACTCCCGTAGTGCTTGACAGTCTCAGAGACTCCATACAGGGTCCCTATGCGTTGGCGTCCACTCAGTGGAATGGGTTGTTCTGGTTTTGTAGTGTTCTGTACAGCCCCAGATGAACGCTGAAAGGGGCTAGCACTTGGAGTTTATGAACAAGCTGGTGGAAACTATGAAGTACTTTGCAGACCTCCTCAAAATACAGACAGCCCACCTAGCTGTGACCCCAGAGGCTGCTGGATCACTGTTCAGCTTAATTAGCACATAATTGATGAGAAGACACCCTAAATGCTGCCTCGGTAAGTGTGACGATAACATAATTTTAGAGTGATATTGCTGAGCGGACAGACGCAAACAATGTGAGTTTCTCTGCTTTCTAAAGTCAGCTGTGGGTGGTGCTAATCATGTGACAACTCAGAACATAGCTTGAGAGGAGGAAACAGACTGCGGTCAGCCTCTGGGTGCAATAGACAGCCCTTGGCCTAGTATAGAGAAAGATGACCTTCAGATCACACTGTCTTTTAGGAATACTACCACAATAAATTAAATAGATGTCAAAGCAGACTGAAATGATGGACCCCGATAGATTCTAATCCCCTAATAATAAAGTCAGAATCACAGAGTTGACAGTGTGTTGGACAAAATGGGGTAAGGGGACAAATAGTGAATTGGGCAGTTATTATGGGGTGTTTTATACATACATCCCCCATCTCGCACAACATGTTCATGGACTCTATGAAAGTATCCTTTTCCCCAATAAGTCAGAGAGAACCTTGTCAGTAGTCCTATGTCACTGAGTGTAACACAGAAAAACCAGAGTCGTTTCAACAGAGCCACCTGTACTTTGCTTGTGGATCGCCTCCCACAGCGTAGCCACTACACAGGGCAACACCAACAGCCAGCTCAGTGGGAGAACGGTGAGGCTTTCAACTCCTGAAAACAGTTACAGTCTTGGAAACTCGTGGGGGACATTCGGTCTGATAAGGTTGCTATGAGTCCTATCGACTCTATGCCAGTGAGTTTGGAAGTTTAAAAAAAAATACTTTGCTCGCCAACACAACACAAAAAATACCAACAAGCCCATTTCTGTTGAGTCCATTGACCTTACAGGACATAATAGAACCCCCCCTCCCCCCATGTTTCTAAGGTTGCAATCGACTGCTACAGGAGTGACGGCTGCGTGCTTCTCCCCCAGCGTGGCAGATGGGTTCAAACGGCCCTGCTTCTTTTACACTTGCCCAGTTAGTCTAACCGCATCAGGCCTCACCTTGAACGTCTCCAGTGAACTTCCAGCCCAGGCTCTAGCTGCTGTTACAGTTGTGTCCTGTGCTTCTGCTGTTAGCACAACTGTAATTACATGTGAAGTGCTGTTTTCTTTTGAATTTATGAGCCCTTGAAGGAAGAGGATATATGTCTGGTTTGCTCCTTTGTGGCAGGAATATGATGCCTGGCTTATAGCAGTTACTTTTTAATCATTTTTCATCATTAAAAAAAAAGATATTCAAAGAGTTAAAAACAGGTACTCAAATGGGAACTTGGATGTTGGTTGTAATAACAGCATTATTCACATTCATTTACATTATTCATTATTCACAGCCAGAAGATGGAAACAATTCAAGCGAGCAACAACAGATGAAACTGTGCACAAGAGATGGCATAGCTGCCGAATCTAAGCTAACATAAATACCATACATGGGGAGTTTAAAGAGTGGAAACGTATTTCCTCGCGGTTCTTGAAGTCTGAATTCAGGGTGTGCTTCTTGGAGAAGCACATCTTTCCATATTGGCACTCCTAGGTTTCGGCAATGTGGAGTTCCCGTGGTTGTTTTCATAGGGTGTCTTCTCCCATGGGTCTCTCTCTGGCTGTTGTTTTCTTCTTCCAGCTCACAAGGCCTTATATTAGGACTCACCCTGCACTGGTATGGCTTCCTTATTATAAGAAAAAATTTCTGTTTCAAAACAGAGTTATATTTATAGGTAGAAGATTCTAATTTCAACGCAAGTTTCTTTGGGGGAGAGACACGGTTTATCCCATAACAATATACAATGGAATATCTTTCATCTTTAAGAAATGCAGTTCTGATGACATGGGCTATGACATGGGTGAACCTTGAAAATATCATGTTATGTTCAGTTAGACACAAAAGGACAAACATTACATGATTCTACTAATTTGAAATATCTCAAATGTGCAAACTCAAGAGAAAGTAGATTAAAGGGTACTAGGATCAGAGGAGGGTAGAATGAGTTCTTGTGATTGCTCCGTAGCATTCAGTTGATTTGGACCAAAGCTTCCCAGTCTACAACAGGAAAAAACACTGCCTGGACCTGTACCATCTTCACAATTTTTCCTATGGTTAAGCCTATTGTTGTAGCCACGGAAACAATCTATCTCACCAAGGTTCTTACTCTTTTTTGCTCTCTATTCCATTTTTTTCATCATTTTTAGGGGCTCATACAACTCCTATCACAATCCATACATACATCAATTGTATAAAGCACATCTGTACATTCATTGCCCTCAACATTTTCAAAATATTTGCTCTTCACTTAAGCCCTTGGCATCAGGTCCTCATTTTTCCCCTCCTTCCCCGCTCTCCCCTCCCTCATGAGCCCTTGATAATTTATAAATTATTATTTTGTCATATTTTTCCCTGTCCGACGTCTCCTTTCACCCACTTTTCTGTTGTCCGTCCCCTAGGGAGAAGGTCACATGTAGATTCTTGTAATCGGTTCCCTCTTTCCAACTCACTCTCCCTCTACCCTCCCAGTATCATCACTCACACCCCTGGTCCTGAAAGTTCATCTGCCCTGGATTCCCTGTGTTTCCAGTTCCTCTCTGTACCAGTGTACGTCCTCTGGTTTAGCCATACTTGCAAGGTAGAATCCGGATCATGACAGGTGTCAGGAGGGTGGGGGGGAGGGGTTGCGGGAGGAGGAGAGAGGAAGCATTTAGGCAGTAGAGGAAAGTTGTATTTTTCATTGGTGCTATATCACACTTGATTGAATCATCTCCTCCCCTAGACCCCTCTGCAAAGGGATCTCCAGTGGCCAACAAATGGTCTTTGGGTCTCCACTCTGCATTTCCCCCTTCATTCACTATGGTAAGATTTTTTTTGGTCTAATGATGCCTTATACCTGATCCCTTCAACACCTCATGATTGAACAGGCTGGTGTGCTTCTTCCATGTGGGCTTTGTTGCGTCTGAGCTAGATGGCCGCTTGTTTACCTTCAAGCCTTTAAGACCCCATATGCTATACCTTTTGATAGCGGGGCACCATCAGCTTTCTTCACCACATTTTCTTATGCACCCATTTGTCCTCAGCGATTGTATCATGGAGGTGTGCACCCAATGATATGAATTTTTGTTCTTTGATCCTGATAACTGATCCCTTTGGCACCTCATGATCACACAGGCTGGTGTGTTCTTCCATGTGGGCTTTGTTACTTCTGAGTTAGATGGCCATTTGTTTATCTTCAAGTCTTTAAGATCCCAGACACTATATCTTTTGATAGCCGGACACCATCAGTTTTCTTCACCACATTTGCTTATTCACCTGCTTTGTCTTCAGCGGTTGTGTCAGGAGGGTGAGCATCATAGAATGCCAATTTAATAGAAGAAAGTATTCATGCATTGAGGGAGTACTTGAATGGAGGCCCAATGTCCCTCTGCTACCTTAATACTAAACCTATAAATATATGCACTTAGATATACTTCCCCATCCTCTTTTTTTTAACAATTTATTGGGGCTCATACAACTCTTATCACAGTTCATACATATACATACATCAATTGTATAAAGCACATCTGTACAGTCTTTGCCCTAATCATTTTTTTCCTCCTCTTTTCTTTTTTTACATTTTATTAGGGACTCATACAACTCTTATCACAATCCATACATATACATACATCAATTGTATAAAGCACATCCATACATTCCCTGCCCCAGTCATTCTCAAAGCATTTGCTCTCCACTTAAGCCCCTTGCATCAGGTCTTTTTTTTTTCCCCTCCCTCCCCTTTCCCCCCTCCCTTATGTGCCCTTGGTAATTTATACATCGTTATTTTGTCATATCTTGCCCTATCCGGAGTCTCCCTTCCCCCCCTTCTCTGCTGTCCCTCTCCCAGGGAAGAGGTCACATGTGGATCCTTGTAATCAGTTTCCCCTTTCCAACCCACTCACCCTCCACTCTCCCAGCATCGCCCCTCACCCCTTGGTCCTGAAGGTATCATCCACCCTGGATTCCCTGTACCTCCAGCCCTCATATGTACCAGTGTACAGCCTCTGCCCTATCCAGCCCTGCAAGGTAGAATTCGGATCATGGTAGTTGGTGGGAGGAAGCATCCAGGATCTGGGGGAAAGCTGTGTTCTTCATCGGTACTACCTCGCACCCTAATTAACCCATCTCTCCTAAACCCCTCTATGAGGGCATCTCCATTGGCCTACATATAAATATATTTGCATATGTACATGTCTTTATCTAGACCTCTATAAATGCCCTTTGCCTCCCAGCTCTTTCCTCTATTTCCCTTGACTTTCCTCCTGTCCCACTGTCATCTTCCCTCTGCACCTGGGTTTCAGTAATACCTCTTCATTACATTAGCATGATGTCCTTCTCCATGGACTGATCTTTCCTGATAACATGACCAAACAATGTGCCATGTGGTGTCACCACCCTCATTTTTAAGGAGCTCTACATTTTGGAAGGCAATCTATGGGATGTTCACTGTTCTTCACGAGCATCATGATTCAAAGGCATCGGTCCTCTTGTGGTCTTCCTGATTCATTGCTAAGCCTTCATGTTCATGTGAAATTACTGAAAATGCCCACTGGGTTCACATGCACCTTAGTCCTCAAAGTGACATCTTCATGGCAGATTTCCCCAATATAGTACACCACTTAATTTCTTCACTGCTCTTTCCATTGAGCACTGATTATAGCCAAGTGAAAGGAAATCCTTAACAACTCCAATCTTGTCTCCTTCTGTTATGATTCTCCTGATTGTTTGAGTTGTAAAGATTTTTGTTTTCTTCATGTTTAGGGTAGTCCATACTGAAAGCTATCATCCTTTACCTTAATCAGTAAATCCTCCAAGTCCTCTTCACTTGAACAATTAGGGCGTGTAACCTCCATATTGCCGATTTGTAATGAGCCTTCCTCCAATCTTGATGCCTCCGTCTTCCTCATATAACCCGGTTCCCAGATTGTTCTATATACAGACTGAATAAGTACAGTGAAAACACACACCCTGGCATGTTTGTTTGTTTTTTGCGATTTTAAAGCATCTGATAGCCCCTGACCTATTCGAACTACTGCCTCTTGGTCTATGTACAAGCTCCTAATGAGCACAATGAAGTGTTCAGGAATTCCTATTCTTCACAATGTTACCTATAGTTTGTTTATGATCCACACAGTGTCAAATCGTGAACATCAACACCTTTCTGGCTTTCTCTGCTTTCAGTCAAGTCTGATAAGAGCAATGATATTTTTTGTTCAATGTCCTCTTATTTTTTAATTAAATCATTTTATTGGGAGCTTGTACAACTCTTATCACAATCCACACATCCATCCATTGTGTCAAGAACTTTTGTACATTTGTTTCCTTAATCATTCTCAAAACATTTGCTTTCCACTTGAGCCCCTGGTATTTGCTCCTGATTTTTGTCCCTCCCTCCCTTCTCCTCCCTCCTCCATGAAACCTTGATAATTTATAAGTTATTATTTTGTTATATCTTACACCGTCCAATGTCTCCCTTCACCCATGTCTCCATTGTCCATCCCCCAGGGAGAAGGTTATATATAGTTCCTTGTAATCTGTCCCCCCTTTCTACCTCACCTTCCCTCCACCCTCCCAGTATTGCCACTCTCACAACTTGTCCTAAGTGGTTCATCTGTCCTGGATTCCCTGTGTTTCTAGTTCCAATTTGTACCAGTGTATATCCTCGGTCCAGCCGGATTTGTAAGGCACAATTGGGATCATGATAGTGGGGGGGCAGAAGCATTCAATATCTAGAGGAAAGTTGTATATTTCATCATTGCTACACTGAACCCTGACTGGCTCGTCTCCTCCCCGCGACCCTTATATAAGGGAATGTCCAATTGACCACAGGTAGGCCCTGGGTCCCCACTCTGCACTCCCCCTCATCGACAATGCTATGATTTTTTTTTTTTTGGTCTTTGATGCCTGATACCTGATCCCTCCCCTTCTCACAGGCTGGTATGCTTCTACCATGTGGGCTTTGTTGTTTCTCAGGTCGATGGCCATGTGTTTATCTTCAAGACTTTAAGACCCCAGATGCTATATCTTTTGATAGCTGGGCACCATCAGCTTTCTTCACCACATTTGCTTGTGCACCCGTTGTCTTCAGCGATCATGCCAGTAAGGTGAGTATCTCTGACTGCCGAATTGTTAGAACAAAGTTTTCTTGTATTGAGGGAGCACTTGAGCAGGGAGTCACTGTCCATCTGTTTCCTTAATACTAAACCTATAAATATATGTACATAGATCTACTTCCTCCTTGTAGTATATAAATATATTTATATCTGTGTATTCCTGTATCTAGATCTCTATAAATGCCCTTTGCCTCCTAGTTCTTTCCTCTATTTCTTTTTACTTTCCTCTTGTTCCACTATCATGTTAAGCCTTCATTTGGGTTTCAGGAATTCCTCTTGGTTACATTGTCATTGAGCCAGTCCTGCCAGACCTCTTACACTCTCCTTGCCACTGATTTTGGATACCTTGTTGTCCCCTTGTCCCTGGGTTTGGTAACACCCACTTCCTTTCACCCATGTCTCTCTTTCCCATATCCTCTGGGAACTATCATCCTGTTGTTCTCTCTTCCAGCTTACTTATCCTGACTGTCCCTTCCAGACAGACATGCAGCAACAACAATATGCACCCACACAAGACGGAGCACAACAAAACAACAATAGAAAATAAAACAATAGCTACAACAATAACAACAATGACGAAAAGACAACAACAACAACAACAAAAAAACCCTATAAATAGTTCAAGGTCTACTTGTCCTTTATGAGTGCTTTCCAGTTGAGTCTGATGGGGTTCCATGCCCTGGCCCCACATCTATCCCTGTAATTCCCTGGGGACTTCATTGCTCTACTCCCCCTGCTGCTCTGCAATGTCCTCTTCTTAATCCATCTTGAATTTCTGGCTCCTTTCTATTGATGTATTGCTGCAACCTTTGCTGAATGATCTTCAACAACATTTTACTTACATGTAAAATATTAAGGATATTGTTTGATAACCTCAGCATTATGCTGAGTCACCTACCTTTTCAATGTACACAAATATAAATCTCTTCCAATCTCAGTTGTTTCAAGTAGTTGTCCTCCAAATTTCTTCAGATAGATGGGTGAGTTTCTTCAGCATTGTATCAGTCTTGCTGAAGTATTCTTACTGACATTCTGTCAATTGCTAAAGCCTTGGATTTTGTTGGTACCGTCGGTACAGCTTGGACTTCTTCCTTCAATACCATCAATTCTCATTATATGCTACCAACTTAAATGGTTGGACATAAACCATTTTTTTCTGGAAGAGTGGCTTTGTATTCCTTCCTTCTTCTTTTGATGCTTCCTAAATAGTTCAGTACTTTGCCCACAACAAAAAACTCGCTGCTACTGGTCGATGCCGACTCATAACATCCTATGATTTTCCAAGATAACTCTTCATGGGAGTAGAAAGTCCAATAGAGCAGCTGGTGGTTTTGAGCTGCTGACCTTGTGGCTAGCAGTCAAACATGGGACCACCTCACCACCAGAAATCCTTTATTTATGTTATTTTGCCCACAGAGTTCCTCAAGATTTCAACTTGTGGCCTAAATTTTCCCTTAGTTATTTCAGCTTGAGTTATGTTCAGTGTGTTCTTCCAGTTTGATTTTCTAACTCTAGTTCTTTTACACTTCATTAAAATACTTGATTTTTTTCTCTTTGACTTGCCTTATAAGATTTTCTCTAATGTCCTTTCTTCTAGTTTCTTCACTATTTCATTTCCCTCATCATTTATTCTAGCTGCTTAACTTTTCTATATTCAAGAGCATGTTTCAGAGTCTCTTCTGACGCCCAGTTTTGTTGTCTCTTCTTCCCTGTCTTTTTAACAAGGTCTTGCTTTCTTCATGGATGATGGCCATGACGTCATCCTACAACTGCTGTGGTCTTTATTCATTCATGTTCAGTGGGTCATATCTGCTCTTGAGATGGTTTGCACATTCAGATTCAGGTAGGATATATTCAAAGTGGTATTTTGACTCTTTGCGACTTGTTTTCATTTTCCTCTACTTCAACTAGGACTTTTATGAGCAGTTGATGGTTTGCTCTATAATGAGTTCCTAGCCTCGTGTGTTAGTCTGGGTAGAACAGAGAAACAAATCCAGGGAGACTCATATGTAAAAAGGAAAGGTCTTTATATCCAAGAGCAGTTGAATATTGAGAAAACATCCCAGCCCAGTCCAAATCAAGTCCATAAGTCCAATATTAGTCCAGATGTCCAATACCAATCTATAAAGTCCTCTTCATACCCATGAAACGCATGAAATGATGCCGAATGCAGGAAGATCACAGACCAGTGGGTGGAAGGTCTTGTGGATCCAGTGGTGGTATAAGCATGTCAGCACTGCAGAGATCTCCATGTGGTGCCTCAGGCTCCATTAGGCTCATTGTTTGTGATGTCTCACAGGGAGTCACCCTTGTCAGTAGAGCAGATAGAGAGTGTGTTTTGTGTCCCACCTCCTAGGAGGAAAATACCAGAGTTCCCAGAATCCTCAGGAGAAGGCCATGTCCAAACATAGGCCTCATTGGCTAGATTCTGATTGACAGGCTACAGTCCACTCCTACACTTTTAATCCTCAAATTGATACCAGATTATGTAACCACCACACCTAGTTTTAGCTGGTGATATTGCATTTCTTCATCATCTCTTTCTACAGATGTGGGTTTGATTTTTGTGTATTCTACATGACATGATCCAGGTGTATAGTTGCTATTGAGGTTCTTAAAAAATTATTTACAAAGAAAGAATCATTGGTCTTACAAATTTCTATCATTCTATCTCCAGGGTTGTTTTCTGTCACTGTGAAAATATCTCAGAGGCCACATCTGACCTCTGCTGACTTCACAAGAGGCACGGGGAATCCAGTGTCACAACTGCTTATGGACGATTCCCGTGAGGCAGAGGTCAGACACGCCTTTACTCGTCCATCTTTGTATTATATCCTGACAGCTACTGTTCCTACAATGCCATTTACCTTTCTGCCGGGTCCGATAGCCCATTGCAAGGACGATACAGAGCTCATAGAAAACACTGGTGATTACGAGGATTATTAGGGAGGTTAATAGGTTACAAGTTAGGATCAGAAACATTAAGAACTTTTTTTCTTTTGAAACATCTCGTTGTCATGCCAGTAGCCTTGGCTCGCCCTGGTCCTTTGTCTCCATCATGCAGCCCAACGGCTTTCTCACACAAATGGTGAAAAATCTCTTTTAGTGCTGATATATGCTCAAATGGCACCTCGCTCTGCCACCCGGCTCTTAGGCAAAGGCACGCGGCATTACTTGTTCTGTGGGCCTGGAAGCTCACCTTTCTGTATCATGCTCTCTGTACAAGGCTATTCTCCTGCCCGTGCTTCTTTGATGATAACGAAATCCTCTCCTCCTGACTGAGATGGCTCACATATGCCCAGTGGAATGACAAAACTGACCCATCCCTCACATTAGTGCCATACCCACTATTTGCAGGCTCCCGCCCAGCCTTTTGGTACGACTTACAAAGACTATGAGTAGAGAGTCAGACCCAGTGACTCAATCATAGCTACTGCAACACCAGCAAGGTCCTATTTTCTAACCACCAATTCTTCCTCTTTGATTCAACTTTTGCATTCCAATCACTAGTAATTACCAATGCACTAGGACTGATCAATGTTGCTGAAGGTTGGGAGTTTGAATCCACCCGGAGGTGCCTTGGAAGGAAGGCCTGCTGATCTACTTCTGAAAAGTCAGCCATCGGAACTCCCGTGGTGCACGGTTCCACTGTGCACACGTGGGATCGCCAGCTTTGCAGGCACTGCTGTGTAGAGTTTGAAATGACCTTTGTTTATTGTTAGAGACATTGACTGTTAATCTCTAATTGCTGTCCCATGATTCTGGCTGCCTGGGTTTTTATCCTAGCTCTTGAATTTAATTTCTTCATCTTTACAATGGGCTAATGTTGTCTCTTAAGTTGAAAAATTAAATTGCTATTTTGCTACATCAAATATTGACAATTGCATAGGTTCAACTTTAATGCATCATGAGATTTTTGTGTAGATGAAATGAATAGTGCATGGGAATCATGCTTGACATGATAGTACTCAATACCAGCAAGCTATAATGATTTTTATCTGAAATGGAAACTGAGGACTGATGACATCCATTCACTATTTCAGTGGCACAAGACAAATGCTAAGCTTTAACTGACCTTTGCCAAAAGACTCAGGGCAAGTGGGCATCCCTTTTCAGTATGTCACCCTGAATGTGATGTTGGAGAAGAATCAAAGGGTCATTGTGTCTCAAATGGAGTTCCTGGTGATACATTGTGATAGCAGTTGACTGTTAACCAGGGTTGGATGTTCATGGAAACCCAGAATTACTCTGGAGAAAAGCTTGTGGATTTACTTCTGATATGCCAGCCATCGAAAGCTCTCTGGATCACAGTTCTACTCTGACATGCCTGCAGTTGCCATGAGTCAGGATTCACTTGTTGGCAGTTAGTTTCATGTCCCAGACATTTCAAATCTCCACATCCTTCTGTACTGAGAAGCATCAAATGCCCAGGCCTCTCCAGCCACTGAGTCATCCCAGAGGGATTTTCTCACACTGCCCCCTTAATAGTTTTGAGAATCTGAGTGAGTCATTGATTTTTTGGATGTTAGGTTATTTAATTTCACTTTTTACCAATATAGGCTGTTTCCTGTGTTAGAGGAAATTGCAGTCTGATTTTACAAGCACAATTGAATTCCTATTGTTCATTTTTCACTCATCCTTACCACAGATATTTATAAATGTGAATAATGTAAACAATGGGCCAATTTATAACAAATAAGTTACAGTTTCATGGACAACCAAGTCAATTACAGTCTCATGGATCTAGGAGAGAAGATCATTAAATATGTGATCTTATACATATACATAAAATGGAAATTGTGGTAAATTGTGGTAAATCTTTGAATGCAAACAGATGGTATTATGGTAGCAAGAGACAGAGAGCTTTGGCCTAATCGGCAGACAGGTGAGACCATGCAGCTAGCCCACACCCATGTCTTTGGTGGATTGACGCAGTGACTGGAATACTGGCTCAAGCACAGGGACAATTGTGAGCATGGTGCGGGACTGGGCAGTGTTTTCTTCTGTGGTGCAGAGTTGCCATGGTTGGAATTCAACGGCATGTAACAACAACAATAATACCTTTGAATTAGGTAAAGCTACCCCAAAGAGGCATTTGTGTGCCCGGATACAGGGAGTGGTCCATGGAATGTGTCTATATTTCATCCATCATTTGTCCTTGGTCAAGGTACCCTCCTTTAGGTTATCACACAAACATATCCAGCAACTGCTATTGAATTGTGTCCCACCAATTAGATTGAATTGTATCCCCTCAAAATAGATGCTGGAATCCTCACCCCTATACGCTCTACCCCTATAGCTACAAGGGAATACAATCCCTTGTAGAATAGTCTTTCCTTTCATGTTATTGAGGCTGCATCAGGGTAAGTGTGGCCCGAACCTAAGCACTTCTGATTGACAATAAAAATTTAGCTGATCTGGCATAGAAGCAAGGATGGACGAAGGTGTGGTGTGGCTGGATTTGGAGGGAGATGCCATGTGAGGATGATCGTGACTGAAAAACTCCTAAGAGACCAAACGGAAAGAGGCAAAGCTCTCCCCCAGAGGAGACCCAGTGAGATTTCCACTAGTGCTGGTGTGAAATTCATTTCCAGCCTCCTAATCTGGACCAGGGTGAAATATGAAGCTTTCTGCTCCCGTGCAGATTTGCAAAGGCAGCTCAACTCTCTCCTGCAGGGTAGCTATGAAGCCAACACAATAACTGAGAACCTGGAAGAAGTAAAATGTCTCTTTTTAAAGTCATTCATGTTGGGTATGTTTGTTATGACAATAGAGGGTGATCAGGACAGCTGCTGTTTTTGATTCCTAGTGCCGGTGTAACATAAGGAAGAGGACCATATGGTCTCACCGTCCTGGGTGTGAAATGCTCCAATCAGAGCCTGGGTCATGTCAGTTCCTTCTGTGGGCCTTTCTCAGGGTCTGTGGCAATATCTGGTGTTCCTTACTACTTATAGATGCACCTGCCTCTCGTCACATGATACCTTTTGGTGTGTCTCTCTGTGTGTCTGTACTTTCCTTCCGATAAGACTCCACTCAGAAAGGATTAGATGTAGAATCTGCTGTACCACTGTAAAGGATTGCTGCCAGGATCATCAGACTGTTAACCTCAAGGACGGTTACTGAAAACCATCAATGTTCCATGGGAGAAAGATGAGGCTGTTTTCTTCCATAAAGAGCTGCAGCCTCAGAAGCTCTACATAGTGGGGTTATGTGTTGAAATTGACTGGTGGCTGTGGTTTTTGTTTGGTTCTCCTAGGGTGTGACTTCATTAACATAACAAAGAAAACCCCTCATTTTCCTCCAAAGGATTATTATTTCAACATATGCTTTTTTTTTTTGGTGGGGTCAGGAGGTGTTGCAATACCATTCCTGACATATCTTTGGAAGGCTTCTTTTAAGAAATAATGTTGGTAGTGTGTTATAGGAGAGGAGAATAAATTAACCAGTGAAGATCTGTGTTGTTTGTGGGGCTGAGAAGTGGGGGCATGCCCCCTGGTAGAGACAGACAAGACCTATTTGAAAAGCAGAAAATGTTGAATGAAATTAGTGTTCAGAGAGTGATGGAGAGCAATGAGAGATATAAATCTGGGGAAATTAGCAAATACCCGAACTTGTGACTCATGGACGGGATCTTGCTATTTTTAGTAAATGTCAGTAGCAAGATTGCATTGTTGTTTGTCAAGGTCATTTTGGATGTATGGGAAATGGATTGTGGAGGGGGGGCATGAGTGAGCACAGGGAGGCCATTATGATAATATTGTATTGAATGTGCTAAAATGATGGTATCTTGGAACCGGATGGTATACAAGTCAATGAATAGAATGATCTATGCGCAGGAACTATCCAGAGGTCAACTTGACCTGAGGAACCGAATACAAGAGATAAGGAGAGGAAGCCATCAAGGATGCTGTCTAAGTCTTGCCTTGTGAATCTGCCTGCATGGTGGAGCCGTGCCTGAGACAGGGAACCCTGCGTGGAGCTCGTGCTGGGCAGAGGGGAGACTAACTGGGGCTGACACTTAAGGCATCAAGGGGAAAGTTAGGTAGGCAGTAAACATAATTGGGAGGTGGCTGGAAAATCATGAAATCGACAGGTATGGTTTGGAACACCCAGGAAGATAGTGTATCATAGTCAAGAAAAGTGCACATAGACATGAGCCTTTGGAAATTGCACAGTAACCTGCCAGCGAGAGAACCGTTAACTCAAACACTCACCGCCATCAAGTCTAGTGTGACTCATCGGGACCGTATAAGGCAGAGCAGAGCTGCTCCTGTGGGCTCCCGAGTCTAGAACTCTTTGCAGGAATAAATAGGCTCATCTTGTTCCTGCAGGGCTGCGGGTGGTTTTGAATTGCTGAGCTTGCACTCGGCAGCCAAACACATAACCCACTACCCTACCAGGGCTCCTGGAAGGGAAGGTACACCTCCAAAATTACAGCCATTCCAGAATGGATGCTCTAAGAGGTTGAGTCACTTTCCCAAGTGGTGACAGTGGAATGGGAATCTGAGTCTTCCACCACCTGCAGCTCTCACTCTCCTAAGCTGTCCCTTTTCTCGTTCATTTTTGGAACACTATTTTTTTTTAAACTGAGGAATATTCCCATGATATTATTTGACATGGGATAATTCTAGTAAGCGCTTCAATTCAATTCTCTTTACTAATTTGTTATTTTTAAATAACCTGAAAGATCCACTTGTCAGTGTAAACAAACCCAGGTACAAGGAAACAACAAGTGATCCAAATCGGTGGTGAGGAGGGTGTAGGAGGTCTGGCAGGGTGTGATCAAGGGTAATGGAACCGAGAGGAATAACTGAAACCCAAATGAAGGCTGAGCATGATAGTGGGACAGAGGAAAGTAAAAGGAAAGAGAGGAAAGAGCTAGGAGGCAAAGGGCATTTATAGAGGTCTAACTAAAGGCATGCACATATGTAAATATATTTATATATGAGGATGGGGAAATAGATCTATGCACATATATTTATAGGCTTAGTATTAAGATAGCAGGTGGACATTGGGCCTCCACACAAGTACTCCATCAATGCAAGAATACTTCGTTCTATTAAACTGGCATTCCATGATGCCCACCTTCCCAACATGATCGCTGAAGACAAAGCAGGTGCATAAGCAAGTGTGGTGAGGAAAGCTGATGGTGCCCGGCTATCAAGCGTCTGGAGTCTTAAAGTCTTGAAGGTAAACAAGCAGCCATCTAGCTGAGAAGCAACAAAGCCCACATGGAATAAGTATACCTGCCTGTGTAATCACAAGGTGTCAAAGGGATGAGGTATCAGGCATAAAAGAACAAAAAATCATATCATTGTGAATAAGGGGGAGTATGGTGTGGGGACCCAAAGCCCATCTCTAAGCAACTGGACAGCCCCTTACGGAAGGGTTGTGGGGAGCAGATGAGTCAGTCAGGGTGCTGTGTAGCAATGATGAAACATACAACTTTCCTCTAGTTTCCTAAATGCTTCCCCCCCACCCACCCCTTATCATGATCCCAATTCTACCTTACAAATCTGGCTAAACCAGAGGATGTACACTGATACAGATAAGAACTGGAAACACAGGAAATCCAGGACCAGTGGTGAGAGTGGCGATACTTGGAGGGTGGAGGGAAGGTGGGGTAGAAAAAGGGAACTGGTTACAGGGATCGACATATAACCTCCTCCCTGGGGGATGGGCAACAGAAAAGTGGGTAAAGGGAGACGTCGGACAGTATAAGATATGAGAAAATAATAATTTATAAATTATCAAGGGTTCATGATGGGGGGAGGGAGGGGGAAAATGAGGAGCTGATGCCAGGGGCTCACATAGAGAGCAAATGTTTTGAGAATGATGAGGGTAACAAATGCACAAATGTGCTTTATACAATTGATGTATATCTGGATTGTGATGAGTTGTATGAGCCCCCAGTTAAAAAACAAACAAACAAATATCCACCACTCCCCTAGGGTGAGGAGACAAAGGCAAAGTGGGTGCTTTGAAGGGGGATACAAGATACTAAACAGAAACTCTACCAACTTTCCTGAGCCTGGAGTTCACCCCCTTGACATAATTAGGTGTTCACTTAGCACTAGGTATTGAAGGACTTTAATTACCAACCTCCATGACAGGGCTCAGGGTCTCCTGCTGGCTTATCAACTGCCCTATTGCACCTCCTTGGAACACACAGGCAAGCCTCCATGCCCCCACCCACCTCCTCCAGTTGAAGAGCTGAGAAACTGGCCCCAGCAGTGAGGTGCTGACCTGCTGCTGGCACCACTGTGGGTAGCTGCTTCTTTCCCTGAAGCAGATCCCCCTGACAGTGAGGTGGGAGTAAGTAGGGAGAGTTCTGCACTACACACTGAAATGTAGGGAAACTTAAACCAAAACCAAACTCTGCCATCCAGTCGAATCTGAAAATGACTGAAAAGAACTGCCCCCACCACCACCCCCAGGTTTCTGAGGTTGTAAATCTTTACAGGAATAGAAAGCCTCATCTTTTTCCTATGGAGTTGCTGGTGGTTTTGAACTACTGGCCTTGTAGGGAGCCCAACATACAACCTCCTACACTCCAAGAGCTCCTGTAGGGAACGTTGGGCCACATTTTCTAGGTCTAGTCTGCTTGGAGGTGACAGTGCTATTGATTCTATCTAGCTTTTTTAGTGTATCCTCTCCCCCATCTTTACATACAAAGGTTAGGCTCATCTTGATCTTCAAAGTAACATCTTTACCTTTCAAAACTTCAAAAAGACCATAGGACATGGAAATTATGAGGAATGCTGAAATCTCTCGGGCTGTCTGATATGATGGTGTGTGTCCGGTGGAACAATGAAGAGCGTGCTGCTCTTAGAGCTTATGGTTATTGGCATTCAGTCCTTTCCCTTCCACCCATTTTTCAGCTGGGTGACCTTTGTCAAGTCATTTAATTTAGTTAACCAAATATTGATTGAATGAACTTGGGAGGTTATCCATAGCCAAATAATGAGGTCTTCTAGTCCATTTTAAGGCATTTGAGCATCTTTCTAACAGCAATAGAAAGGCAGGGGAAGACTGTGAACATCTATATAATAGAAAGACTTCCTTGATGTCAGTGTATAGGCTAGATTGGAGAAGGAAAGATAATTGCAGGAAACCAGTCAAATACCGCAATTGTCTAAGTGATAGGTGTGAACTAGGAAATGATAAGAAGTGGAATGATGGTGGCATATATGATGCTTAAGAGAAAGCAGAAAAAGAAAAACAATTAGAGATGGATATGAGCATAAGGAAGAAGTAGAGGACAGTGTAGATGTTTTAGTCAGGAGATTTGACTACCTTCCCGGAATTATTAAACAAACACCGACTTCATGCTTGACAGTGACGAATTGTATTTAGAGGATGTTCAGTTTGCAGTATCTAGAGAGTTGGTCTGGATGGACATGTATAGCAAAGAGCGTCTGTGAAAATCAAGAAAGTGTTTAAGAGATAAAGATCTTGATGGCACATATGTATGAAGGGTTGTCAAAATTTGTGGAAAATGAAATCAAAAGATTATGGAATATTTCCACAGAAACTTTTGAAACCACCTGAAATATAGTAGACCAACCTGCAACCTCAGAGAGAATATGAGAATGGAAGCCAAGAAATGTATGAGCACAGAATCCTGAAAGACCTTTTCGCATTTAAGACACGGAAGGTAAAAGAAGAATGAAGTTTGAGGAATAATGGTCAGCATAGATGCAAGAGACGAAGAGGAAAAATGGTCATAAAGAATCCCAGGGGTGGGGGGTGGATGATTTTCGTGAACATTGTGGCTAATAGTATCACAAGTTACGGAGAACTCAGATATGACAGGAACTAAATAATGGGATGCCAGGGATAGAAGATGCTACAGTGGTTAGGAAGATGGAATGAGAGGAACATGAAGGTCGTTTAGAGACTCACTCGTGAAGGGAAAGATGAAACTTGCCAGGTGGACAGTAATGAATGAAGAGATGAGGAATGCTATTTTTAGATATAGGAATGATTTAAGCCCACTCATATCTTTTTATCGTCTGGGACATAGTGAGAGAGGAACCTACTGATGGAGTCATAGGCTTCAGAGATGGATGACTGAAAATTTGTGTAAAGAAAGAAAATATATGATTTAGATGGGTTCTTTTCCCCCCTCTGAAGCCAGTATAAGGAGATTAGAATTGCTGTGGATGCAATTGCCTAAAATAGAATAGATACGGTTTTGGGAATTTTTTTTTTTGCCCAGTTACTGTTAGTCACTTATGAAATAGGATGCACAAGATGAGGGGGAAGGATGGATTATAGAAGTGAACGATGGTAGTGGTTTGCAGTAGTTGTGAATTACAGGGAACAGAGACAAGTGAGATATAGCAAGATTGCAGAGCATCCATAAGTGTTCAGCTGAAGTTGAAAACCTTACTGACGTCAAAAGCGGCCTGTCCAGAGAGTAAATGAATTTCATCCATCAGCACACAAGGATTAAAAAGGGAAAATGGTGAATGTGTTTGCTTGAATTGATCTACATTTGCAGATTTTCTTTAGGGTAGATCATTAAAGATACACAGAAATCTGTTTGAGTTACCATACACCCCCCAAAATATTGATCAATGAATTATAGAATATAGGCTATCCCTGAAGAGAGGGAAATCTGGTAGACCTAGTAGATCTGAAGGAAAGACAGGTGTTAAGAGAATATACATGAGGCTAGAGAATAAGGACTGAAATGAAAAAAAGATGAAACTTGGGAGGGATATAGGAAGAGGCAGACATAAGCAAGATTAGATCCTCACAATTAAAAACCATGCTCACAAATAATTTAGGTCATTGCAACCCATTAAAGAGAAAAGCAACAGCAAGGCATATAAAGCCTATGGTGCTTCCTCCACACGAAAAGAAGTTATTAGGATTAGAAACAAAGGTATTCTCCCTGCAAAGCGTGGATTCCATCAGTGAGCAGAAATCATTCCAGATTCTCCAAGTAGAGTCTTTTGATTGATTCTAAAATATAATTGCCTAGCATTGTAATATACAGCATAGGATTCTTGGAAATGCCATACCAAACTTCTCTGTAAGAAAGAGATTTGCTAATGGCAATAGATCAATCGAGCACATACTCCCTAATAAATAGTAACAAGAAAGAAATGCCAATGACAATTGCTGTAGCTATCAAAAGAGGGCTGTGTGGAAATGAAGAGCACTGGAGCGGTGGAGGAAAGGTGGAAGAATGCACGTGCCTTGTCATCGTCCCATGGAATAAATGGCAGGAGACAATGAGTATTGTATGTTTTGAAAGAACAGGAACTAAACACATGACTTTCAGGGACGATTGTGTTGACATTTAGCAAGAAATTAAAACGCTAAGCAAGCAGAGTCTTCTTCAGCACATTCCACATAGCGCACCAGTGGGTAGAAGAGTAGTGAAGGGGGTGTGATTCATGCAAGATTGCGGAGTCAAGTGTCGCCCACAGCAGCCCCACACAGCAGAGAATAACTGCTCATGAGATTGTCAAGGTTCTAACCCTTTATGGAAGCAGATTACCCCCTTTTTCCCCGTGGAGCAGCCGGTAGCCTCAAACTGCCTGCCTTTTGCTTGGTGGTCAAACACTTTAACTGCTGCATCACCGGGGCATCTTTGGAGGGAGCATAAGTCAGTGATTTAAAAATGTATTGAGTGGAAGGGTGATTGATGGAAGTGTCAAGGACCTTCCTGTTTCTCAACAGCCAACAAGTAGCTGAAGGATGTTTGTGGGGTTGGTGTGGTTCCACTGAGGGGAGAAATCTAAGTCATGTTCATCAGGAAGAGCTAGACTTTAGAAAGAAAAATTTTTTAACACTTAGAATGGAATTAGAGAAAACATATGATAAAAAAGAAAGCTATGATTCAAGAACTAGAAGGCTAAAACCTAGGCTACTCTATCTTTCTGAAACAAAAAGTATTCCCCCACCCCCACCCCAATCTACCACCACCATTTCAGCATAGTATTGTGTAGGGAAGTTTATCTGTTTGTGCATGTATATGTCAGGCAGTGGCTTCCCTGGTTACGGTTATGATTTGACTTCACAGATCCCAGGTTTCTGGGACAAGTAATATAATTGATCCATAGTGGTAGAGGGGGAAGATGACATGGCCCTAACATGAGAGTTTGGTCAATACTTCAACAGGTGCCTTGGGTGATGGACAGTCCTCAGAAGAAAGCATGGGCTTGATAGGCATCTAAGAATATGCAACAACACAGCCCTAACTCATAACCACTGTCCTCGGGTTAATTCTGACATAGCAACCCTATGGGTCAAATAAAATTCCCACATATGGTTTCCAAGGTTGTGAATCCTTCACAGGCTGCTACATCATTCTCCTTCCTACAACATAAGCTAAGTCTTTAAACACACACACACACACACACATCCTCCCTTGAGATGTCATAGGAAAACAACAACAACTAAGAATAAGGATCAGAGACCCTAACTCTTTCTTGATCTCTCTCTCTCTCTGTGTCTCATTCACTTCCATCAAGTAGATTCTGACTTAGAGTGACCATATAGGACAGAATACAACTACTCCTGTGGGTTTCCAAGACTGTAACTCTTTATGGATGTAGAAAGTCTCTTCTTTCCCATGAGAGGCCTCGGGGGGTTTTGAACTACTGGCCTTGTGGTTAGCACCTCAGCACATAACCAGTACACAACCAGGACTGCTTTCTTGATCTCTAAAACCTGGCAATAATTTATTAGTGCTCTCTCACTTGTAATATTGCTAAGATGATCACATCTGAGAAGTTACATGAAAATGAGACATAAATATAGCTTATCTCTTGAGACTGGATCATGTTTATCATAAAACTTTAAGATTTGGCATCCTCTCATTGTGTGCTAACCTGAGTCATTCTTGAATTTTCAATCTCTTTCTTACTTTCAATTTTGGGACTATTTTTGGGGAAAGTATTTTGCTTCTTAACAAGATTTTATTTTCTCTTTAGCCTCCTGATGGAAATCTTCTTTATACACATTCTAGCTTTTGCGTGTGTTTCCAGATCAGATCCTCATTTAGAGTCATTGACCTCTAGTTTGAGCTGGATCTGGTAGGTTACGTTGACAGCAGGGTGGAGCTTTTACTTTTACTTTACCAGCAGGGTGGAACTAGTGACCCTCAATGCCTCTTTTGTCTCCTGATTGACCTTGTGCTTGAAGAGTCCTTCTCAACTCTAATGGTATCAATAGGTAATGAGAGTGAACTGCACATCCCCATGGTCCTTCTTCAGCACCATGCCTTCCAGAGGCTCATGGTGATCAGGCTGTTGTCCATTTCCTGAACATGGCCTTCCCTGCTGTTTCCACACCACAACCACTGGAACATCTAGTCAGATTGTGTCCTGAAGGATGGGGAAGAGTTAGCATTCTCAGCCATTGCAGTGTAAAAACACTAAGAATTACCTCACTAATTATTCTCATATATTACGCAAAAATTGGGGGCCGTCTGCTGCACAGTTTTAGTCTTGGGAGACATTTCTGTGTAACTACTCCCTCTTTGTGGGCCACTCTGTCTCCTAGGCCCCCTCTTGTCCTCTTCATGCACTCGCCCCCCTCTACTCACAGGCAAGGTTGGCGATCTACACTTTCAGGAACGCCCTGAGGAAGGCACACGCCTCTCTCCCTTCTTCATGTCAGACACTTTGGCATTCCGTATTTCCATAGAGCAGAAAGTAAGGTAGTTCCTTTACCTCGAATCCCCTGGCTGGCCCAGTGGTGGGTGGGGGGAGGAAATGGATGGAACGGGGATTCTAGTTCCATTTGTCTACTGCCGTGGTGGGATCCGTTCCTCCCAGTTACCCAAGAGCAAGCGTTTCTTTGTGTCGAGGGCATTGATTCTTGTTTGAAGACAGCCATTTTAGTGTCTGAAATAGGGAAGCCGATTCCTCCTGTTGACACGGCTTTGATCCTAAGTCTTTAAAATGAAAGTCCTGACGGTCTTGGGATAAGAATCCCTTTTCATTCATTTATGCTATAAAGGCCGTCACACTGGCAGAAAAATGGCCCGTGAATCACCTGTGGGAAAAACGTTGCTACCAAATAGACTCTTTCCCCTACACTTTTCATCTGATAAAAGGCCCATTAAGATTCATTCTTTGAAAAATTGTGTTTCTTCTGTATATGTGTGATGAGTATCAAATATCTCAATCCGCAACAAGTAGACGAGTCTTGTTGTGACAGGTCCCACCATGTGGCTTTGCAGGCAAAAGATGGTGTGGCCTCTGTGCCAGCCCTCTAGCCCACAGCTAGATCCTCCCAGAAGTCACACCCCCTGACATTACTCCAGATCAGAACATGGCAAACTGCGACTTACAAGCCAAAGGTAGCCCTTTTGGTACATGTGGCTCTGAATTAAAATGGAAAGGATGTTATTCAGATAATAATTTCATTTGTTTGTAAAGACATCTATTATGGCTCCCAAATACTTTTTAAATTGTGAGTGACATGATGGACTCATATCTCAAAAATTTGATGACCCCTGCTTTCGATGACGTAGTTTTCCCTCATACTCTGTCCCTAAAACTCCTCTGGTGAAATAGGGCAGATGTTTTCTAGCTCAGTAGTGCG
Organism: Tenrec ecaudatus; assembly: GCF_050624435.1. Taxonomy (NCBI): domain Eukaryota; kingdom Metazoa; phylum Chordata; class Mammalia; order Afrosoricida; family Tenrecidae; genus Tenrec; species Tenrec ecaudatus. The sequence goes on along the minus strand of NC_134530.1, from coordinate 190,762,042 downwards.
TGGAATAGGACCTCTCTTTCCATATTCTGCCAGGAGCCCTGCTGATGTAGTGCTGATGCATCTGGCCTGCTAAGCAGAAGGGTCAACAGTTCAAACCCAGCAGCCTCTCCTCAGAGGACAGAAGGGGCTTTCTGCTTCCATAACGAGTTAGTCTTGGAAAGTCACCACAGCAGCTCTGCCCTGTCCAATAGAGTCCCTGTGAGGTGACATGACTTGATGGCAGTGCATCCGTTTGGGTTTTCAATCTTCTGTGGCAATGGAGTGGGTAGATGGGAGAAGTTAAGAGAGGAAGGGCAAGACAGGGAAGAAAATGAGAGCTCCCCAGCCTTCCAGGAGTTGAGCTAATTTGTCAACGAGGGAAAGGCGCAAAGGTGAAAGAATGTAAGCCCGTTTAGCGTGGTGCATCGAAAGCAAACTCACTCCAAGAAGCAATGATAGTGTGCCTGGCCTCGGAGAGAACAAAGTATGCTTGTTCGCCCCTGAGCAGTTCCTGAGGAGGGCGTGTACTTCAGGGGGGGTCAAGTTCCTACCCACTGTCATGCTCAACAGTTCTGGGGTTGAAAATAGAGTGGGTAATGCAGTTCTGGCCATAACTGAGTCTAATCCTGGAGACCAGGTTCTACGGGGAATGTATGGAGAACAGTCCAGGTCGGTCTGCTGGGTTTGATAGCAACAGGAGTCCAAACGTGACGTACACACGACAGGGTGACAGGAGCTAGCACCCCGGATAGAGGGCCCCACTGGATCCAGGCTTGCTGATGGGAGGGAATCCATCTCTTGGTTCAGGCTGGAAGACATGCGGTCATGAGTCCATTGATTCCCTCTGCTGGCTGGGGCCTGCAGCTTTGTTTTTGAAGTGTCAGCCACTCTCACTGTGACAGAGACAGGAGCCAAGACCCATGGGTAACTCCTCCTCTGTAGACGCCACTCTGGGGCAAGAACAGTCGGTTTCCGACCCTTTTCTTTTTTTCACTAACGTGCTTCCTACATACCTTCAGCCATTTCAACTTGCTCTGTTTTTATTCTTGGACTGTTCACTCCAGGGTTTGCGATCAGGAAGATCACACTGAAAGGAAGAATGAAAGAGAGAGAAAGAGACAGCTAACCTGCACTGCTTTTGTGTGTCAGCTCTTGAATACATTCCACCACAGTTCCAGGATATTTAGACTAGTCTGAACAGTGTGTAATTGATAACAGCGGGATGGTACAGCCGCCTTAAGTGGCTGTCCATAGAAGGAGAAGATACCATCTACCCTTTATTCATTTCCTAATTCTCTATCAATCCTGATGCTCTTCATTGCCCCAAAGCTGCTTGTCTCCTCCAGGTGATGTGTAAGCTGCTCCCTCTCCTCCTCTCTTCCCTTATGAAAAATGGCTTTGCCATCTGCAGCTGTCAGGAGGCTGTGGAGTCAGGAGTACGGCTCACTGAATATACAAATGTGCAGCTGGACCACAGTCCCCTCCAAAAGGCGGCTGGAATATAAATTGAAGTTATCTCCCCCTTCCCAAGTACCTGACTGCTACTGGGGGCAGGGTGGTGGTGCCATGCATCAGGGAGGGGAGACAAAGAGAGTGTGAGAGGACTCTCACTGGAAATAGGCCCTGCGCTATGCCGAGGCTTTGGCTGGAAGGAGCAGAGCCACGAGGAGCATGTTCCACATAACCTGGTGACATGTTGGGGGCTTGTCTATCACTCTGCCATCTTCACCTAGATAAACATATGCTCCACACACACTGAGATCCCTATAGAAATAAATTTAGTTCCTGTCTTCAATGTCTCTCTCTCTCTCTCTCTCTCTCTCTCTCTCTCTCTCTCTCTCTCTCTCTCTCTCTCTCTCTCTCTTTCTCTCTCTCTCTCTCACACACACACACACACACACACACACATCCTGAAATATGTGGAAATCTTGTAGGAAAGATACAACAATTGAAGAGTTCTGAGGAGGAAGCCCTCATGGGATTCATTCACACTGGTAACTGGGTTACAGCCCAGAGTTTCTGTTTCCACTTCCTGGAACATATTCCCTGCGTTTTCTCATTATATCCCAAGAGATGGCTGTGTTTGTGTGTATCACCTTGCGTTGAGAAGGGAATGCTAAATCTGACACTGCCTGCCCGAAGGACCTAGATCTCTCACCGGCAGGCTCCTGGAAGGCCGCTGCCTGGGTGGAGCTTGCAGGCTTCCCCCAGCTTTAGAGGTCAAATGTTCTGATTGCCTAGATGTGTCAGTTGCCATTGGGTCTGGTCCAAGTTTTGGCTATCCCCTATGTGTCAGAAAAGGACTGTGTTCTACTGTCTCTTCATGGGTGGAGTTTTCAGGCATAGATGGCCAATATTCTACTCTGAGGTGCCTCTGGTAGAAGCCTCACACCTTGCCATTTGTAGGCAACAGCATTAGCCATGTGCACCGCTCGGGGCTTAAGCAACTATATTACTGTTCTTGTTGATGCCATACAGTCAATTCCGATGAACAGTGACACCATAGAGCAGAGAGGTTCTGCCCTGTAAGGGTGCCTTGGCTGTGAGCTTCCTGGAAACAGATCACCGGGTCTTTTCTTCCATTCGCTGTCCAGTGTTTGAACCACTGACCTTTCAGTGAGCAGCCATTTGCTTCACCACTGCACCACCATGGCTCCTCTATTGTGGTTTTAGTGGTTTGTTCTCAGCTCAGACTCATAACAACCACATGTAACCGCCTATATAATAGACGAAACCCCCACTGGTCCTGCGCCATGCTCACAATCATGCTATGCGTGAGTGCCCTGTCATAGCCAGTGCAGTAATCTGTATCGTCGAGGGTTGCCCTCTGTTCCTGGCCCTTACTGGCCATCTGTCTCTGAACGACAACCGACGACATCCCAGTCGAGCACATATGTGGGATTGCAAAGTTGGAGGAGATCTAACGGCACTGGTTAATCTAGGTGCTTGAAAACAACAGTTAGCCTCTCACGTTGATAAAAACTACAAAACTGAAACAGGAGCCCTGGTAGCATAAAGGTTATGCATTGGGCTGCTATCCATAAAATCAGCAGTTCAAAACTACCAACTGCTCCATGAGAGAGAGATGGGGATTTCTACTTCTGTAAACATTGACAGTCTTCGAAACTCACAGGGGGCAGTTCTGCCCTGTCCTATGGGGTCACTATGACTCTACAATGATTCCATGGCAGTGAAGTTTTGTTGTTGTTGTTGTTGCTTACTTTAACAAAATCTCAGTGGTTTGGCAGTTGAGGCCTATGATGACATCTAACGTTATGTAGTTACCTGCATAATGAAATTTACTAGGAGCAGCTAACTAATGGGAAAGGAGCGTCCCCTGGGGTTTGGCTTATTTCTAATGTACATGCATAGTGTGGAATGACGTGTTTGCCTGTTTGCTGGGCTAGGATCCTGCATCAAGCTCATCGATCTCTGTTCTGTGGACTTGCGTCAGTGGCCTCCCTTATTGCCCGCTGATACTAGGAGTCAACTGCTATCTTCACGTCCACCTGCGGATACATTCCCCTCTGCATCATACGTCTGACCTGCTGACCCTGTATTCATTTGCCTCCGCAGTCACAGCATGCCGTCTTCCTGCAGATCTGGGTTCACGAACTCCCATAGCTACGCCAGTCAGGAGAAGTCTCCAACCTAACATCTGAAGAATGCACTTGGAACCTGCAAAAACTTGGAAGTTTCTACAAATGTGTGAGCCATTTTCTTGATATAGATTTTTCTCTTTGTATATATGTGTGCATATATAAGCTTCACTGGTTTTACCTCTCTAGAGCATGATGGCCTTCTCCAGCGAATGATCTCTCTTAATAACATATCTAAAGCACATGAAATTCAATCGTATCATTCTCTTCTGAGAAGCATTCTAACTGTATTTGTTCCAAGACAGAATTGCTGATTCTTCTGGCAGTACATGGATAGTCAACATTCTTTATTAACAATATAATTCAAAGACATTAATTCTTCTTTATTCATTTTCTGATTGTTCTGTGCATCTGGGGCGATTAAAATACTGTGGCTTGGTCAGGCTTGTGTTAGTCCTCAAGGTGACATCATTGCTTATGAACACTTCAAAGAAATCTTTTGTGGCAGATTATCCCAATGCAATGTGCTGCTCGATTTCCAGACTCCAACTTCCATGGACTAGGGATCCAAGTAAAATGAAATCCTTTACAACTTCAACCTTGTCTCCTAGTATGATGCAGCTTATTGGTCCAGCTGTGAAGACATTTTACTCTTTATGTTGGGGGACAATCTATACTCAAGGCTATAGTTTTTGATCTTCAGTGATAAGGGCTTTGACTTCTCTTCACTTTTGGCAAGCAAGGTTGTCATCTGTGTATTTCAGGCTGTTAATGAATGTTTGGTTCTGCTTCTTCTTCATGCAGTTCAGCTTCTCAGATTACCTGCTCAGCATAAAAATTGGGAAAGTGTGGTGATAGCCTACAGCCTGCCAGAGACTTCACCTAATTTTGAACCTTTTGGACAGTTCAAACAGCAGTTTGTCAGGGTTAGTCTATGAGAGGTTCCACATAAACACAACCAAGTGTTCCAGAATTTCCATTCTTTGCAATGTTATCCATTTATTATAATTCAGTTTAATCATAGTAAATACACACACACACACACACACACACAAACACCTTTCTGGTATTCTCTGCTTTCAGTTAAATTCCATCTCACATCAGCCATGCTATCCCTCAGCCTGCTTTTTCTTCCAAATTTGACTTGAATTTCTGGCAGCTCCATGGTTATGTACTGGTACAACTATTTTTCAATAATGTTTTGCAAAATTTTACTGTGTGTGATATTAATCATTTTGTTCAATACTTTTCTATTTGATTTGGTCCCTTTCTTTCTGGCTCTCCTCCAGTGTGCTGGCCAGGTAGTTGTCTGCCAAATTTCTTGGCCTAGACATGTGAGCCCTTCCAGCATTGCATCTGTTTGTTGGAATATCTCAGTTAGTATTCCATCAGTTCTGGGGCACTTGTTTTTTGCCAAGGGCGTCAGTCCACCCTGGACTTCTGTCTTCAGTATAACTGCTTTTTGATCATATGCTACCTTAAGGAGCACTATGCTTTCCAACTTCCTTTGAGCTTCCTACATTGTGCAAAAGTTTGTCCACCAAACAAATCAAACCCCCTGTCACTGAGTTGGTGTCCCTGTAGGACAGAGTAGAGTGACTTCTTGGGGTTTCTAAATGAGAATCTTAGCGATAAGAGCATTATGTTTGATCCATTTCAAACAAAGATAATTGGTAGAATTCTTCAACGTCTTCATCGCTAGCTTTAGTGGCTGGTACGTAGATTTGAATAACAGTTGTATTAACTAGACTTCCTGTGAGTGTATAAATATTGTTCTATCACAGACAGCATTATGCCTCATATACATCTTGACATGTTCTTTTTGTTAACGAATGTGATGCCATTCCTCTTGAATATGTCATTCCTGGCAGAGGAGATCCTATGGGTGTCTGATTTCAACTGGCCAATCCCAGTCCATTTCAGCTCCCTAATGCCTAGAATGTTGATTTTTTTTAGGCTCATTATGAAATTTTTTAATTTTACATTTTATTAGGGACTCATACAACTCTTATCACAATCCATACATATACATACATCAATTGTATAAAGCACATCCGTAATTCTTTGCCTTAATCATTTTCAAAGCATTTGCTCTCCACTTAAGCCCTTTGCCTAAGGTCCTCTTTTTATTTCCCCTCCCTCCCCACTCCTCCCTCCCTCATGAGCCTTTGATAATTTATAGATTGTTATTTTGTCATATCTTGCCCTATCCGGAGTCTCCCTTCACCCCCTTCTCTGCCGTCCATCTCCCAGGGAGGAGGTCACATGTGGATCCTTGTAATCAGTTCCCCCTTTCCAACCCACTCACCCTTCACTCTCCCAGCATCGCCCCTCACACCCCTGGTCCTGAAGGTATCGTCCACCCTGGGTTCCTTGTGCCTCCAGCTCCCATATGCACCAGTATACAACCTCTGCCTTATCCAGTCCTGCAAGGTAGAATTCGGATCATGGTAGTTGGGGAGCGGAAGCATCCAGGATCTGGGGGAAAGCTGTGTTCTTCTTCGGTACTACATTGTACCCTGACTGACCCATCTCCTCTCCTAAACCCCTCTATGAGGGGATCTCCAGTGGCCGACAAATGGGCCTTGGGTCTCCACTCTGCACTTCCCCCTTCATTCACTATGGTATTCCCAGATTCATTAGCTCTTCAAAAGTCTAGAACCAAAAGGCCGACTGGTGAAATAATTAACTGCAGATGCACGCTACCTTCCATGAAAAAGGAAGCATGACTCAGGAGGCAGAGTCAAAATCCCTAAGGATAGAATCAGAGCTGAAAATCACAGTGGATTGCTCTCAGGCCTAGAAACCAAATGGAGTTTGATTAGCTGAGATTTGAAATTGCTTGGAAATGCTAAATTTCTTTCTCCTTTCATTTTTTTTTCTTTTTGGTAGGAAATATCTTCCACTCTTCTGCCCCACCCTGAATTTTAGGAGTGGGTAACACTTTCTTGAGTTTCATAGGCTCAGAGGTGGAGAGGAATCCTCTAGCTAGATTATAACCAGAGCCCTACATACAGTATTTAGATGCAGTAGATCCAGCTTTTGTGTTCAATGATTTTTGCTCTAATTTTAATATGTATTCTAGTTTTCTTGTTTTGGCCTTAAATATGTTTCCTTTCTCTGGTTTCCACTGGTGAGAGCTAAGTTGTTTTGCATATTACACCTTGTCTTAGATATATGCAGTCACTTAATCTCCACCATACTGAAGTGAACCTTATGTGCTCAAAATCTGGTCCTGTTTCTTTAAGCATCTCAAAAGAACTTCATGCATGAGCAGTGATCATCAGCATGATAAGAAGAAACCACTTTTCTGTTCTGCCATCAATCCATGTCACTAGGTATTTTTCCATATCTGAGATAGGCCCTTCTTACATTTTTGTTAGTCCTGTAGCTTTCAATATAGTTGAACCTTTAACATCTTAGATAACCTGTTCTTTGTTTTTGCAGAGTGACATGACTACCAAGCAATGGATCATGAGGGATAACATTTATCAATTTCCCATCTTCATGTTCATTGATTATCTTTTATTTAACTTTCAAATGGATACTTCTTTGCACCTAGCTGTTACTCTCACAACCACTGGTTTTGCTGCATGTGGAAACCATGATGAATTTCACAGTAATATTGTGAAATAAAATGAAACCAAGATAATCCTACCACATCAAGAGGTCCAGGTTGCTTGGGATTGGTTACTGTTGCTACAAGTTGAAGCATACACTACTCAACTATAAGCTTTTAATATAGAAGGTCTTATAAAGTACATATATAAGCCAATAACAGGCTTAATTATGACTATAAAGACATATATACTATAGGTCATATGCCTATACATGTTCTGTACCATTGTTTGAAGGGATTTGAAAGTTCATGGGGAAAAATGGAAATAAAACATCATGAAATTGTCCCAAAAACTTTTTTAAAAAAATCATTTTATTGGGGCCTCTTAGAACTCTTATACCATTCTGTATATCAGTTGTATGGCGCATGTTTGTACATATGTTGCCATCATCATTCTCTAAACCTTTACCTCCCAGTTGGGCCCTTTGTCTCAGCTCCTCATTTTCCTTCTCCCCTGCCACTTCCCACCCTCATGACCCCTTGATAAATTATAAATTATTATTGTTTTCAAATCTTACCCCAACTGATGTTTCCCTTCACCCATGTTTCTGCTGGTCATCCCCCTGTGGAGGAAGGGGGGTTATGCATGCGTTGATCATTGCTAGCTGTTCCCCCTTCCTCTCCTCCTCCTTCCACCTTCCCCCTACCCTCCTTAGATCACTACTCCCATATGTGTTTCTGAGGGGGTTATCTGACCTGTATTTCGTGTGTTGTGAGCTCTTATTTGTTCCAGTGTACATGCTTCAGTCTAGCCAGAACTGAAAGGCAGAATTGGGGTGATGATAGTGGGGGGTGAGGAAGCCTAAAAGAACCAGAGGAATATTGTGTGTTCCATCCGTGCTATAATGCACCCTGGTGGACGCATCCCTTCCTTCGGACCCTTCTGTGAGGGAATATCCTATTGTCTACAGATGGATTTGGGGTCTCTGCTCTGACTCCACTCGTTCTCAGCAATATGTTTTGGGTTGTGTTGTTGTTGTTTTTATGGTGGTGGGGGCCATGTTCTTCTGGTGCCTTTTACCTGAATCCACTAACACCTTACGATCACACAGGCTGGTGTGCCTTTTCAATGTGGGCTTGTTGCTTCTCTGCTAGATAGCTGCTTGTTTAACTTCAAGTCTTTAAGACCCAAGAAGCTATATCTTTTGATAGATGGGCATCATCAGTTTTCTTCACCACATTTGCTTGCGCACCCATTTTGTCTTCAGCTATTGTGTCAGGAGGGTGAGCATCACAGAATGCCAGATGTTAGGCCAAAGTGTTCTTGCATTGAGGGAGGACTTGAGCAGAGGCCCAAAGTCATCCACTTCCTCAATGAGTTGCCATATAAATATATGTACATAGGCCATTACCTCTATTTTATATAAATTAATATATTTACATAAGTGCACACCTATATTTACACCTCTATCCATAGCTTGCTTTCTAGATCTTTCCTCTGTTCCCTTTTACCTTCCTCCTGTCTGACTATCACACTCACCCTTCTTCTGCCCCTTAGTAAATTCCTCTCAGCTAGATTGCTATTGTTCTAACCCTCCCAGAATCTCTACATCCTCCTTGTTGTTGCTTTTAATTCCCTAGTTGTTTCCCTGTCTATGGCATTGTTTACTCACCACCCCTTTATCCCACCTCCTCCTCTTCCCAAGCCCCTCCGGAACTGTCAGTCCCATTGCTTTCTCCTCGGGCTTACTCATAACTATCACCATAACTATCTTATACTGGTAGGAAAAGCAACAATAATAGATACAAAATAAAAAGACAATAAATGATTGAATAAAAAGAGCAATAAAGAAAAGAAACTAGTAAAAAAAAAACCAAAAAGCATACATAATTCCAGGTATGGCTGGTGATGCTTATTACTATCTCCCCACCCGTCCTGGGGTGTTCCAGGAATGGCCCCTCATAGCACAAAGTCTATTTTGGTAGTCTCTTCAGGGTTTTGTGGCTTTACTTTGCTCCCATTGCTGATCTGTAATGTTTCTTTCTTGAGTCACCCTGCCGTGTGTCCAGTATTGTTCTCTGTTGCAATATGCTCCAGTGAGGGGACATGATGTCTGGAGCTATTGTTGATCCTACAGTCTTCTCTTTGACTTAGCAGCTGTGCAGGGCCATCATTCTCAGGGCTCGATGTGCCAGTATGGGGTCCAGTCCCTCACTCTCTTTTTTTCCTTCTTGGTTTACTTCCATGTGGGCATTGCAGCCCGGTCCCTCTCCCCAACCTGTAGGTTTCGTGTTGACCTCTGGGGCACATACTTCTATGGGGTTGGGCCAGTTGGGCTCTGATTGGGGCTGGCCCTGTAGACCTCTTTGTTCATGAGTTGCTACATGTGGCTAGGTTTCCCTCAAGGTCTGGTGTTCCGTGGAGGAGTCTGCACTTATACTCCCATTTCTGTGGAGACATGAACAATACCCTCCTCCTGATTGTATTAGTACCCTACTCCCCCACTGCCAGCATCTCCCCCCACCCTTTTTTCCCCTCTTTCTTTCCCCTGCCTCCCACCTTTCCCCTTCTTTGTCTTGGACTGACATGTATGTACACCCTTGGGTATGGTCTGTCCCTCACCCACTTGCCTGTGCCTCAGCCAGTGTGAGATAAGTGACTTTTCTTCTATACCTACTGTGCTGATTATACTGACCTCAAAGGACTCTTGTTGTACTTGTCCTTTTGTGATTGGCTAACTTTGATGAACATAATTTCTTTGAAGGATCAGTGTCAGCTCTTCCTTGAAGGCTGGGTAGAACTCTCCTGGAATGTGAAGCCATCTAGTTCAGGAGCTTTTTTGTTGGCAATTTCTTGATAACCCTATCTATCTATCTATTCTTTTGCTATGGGTCTGTTGAGGTTCTTAACATCTATCTGGAATAATATAGGGAGGGGTATTTTCTCCAAGTATTTGTCCTTGTCTTCCATGTTATTGAATTCATTACAATAAAGCTTTTCATAGTAACTTGTGATTATCCTATTCATCTCGCTGGGGTCCATTGTGATTCCTCGTTTCCATCCTTCATGCTAGCTCTTGATGCTTGCTCCTGCCTTTCTTTGGTTAGGTTTTCCAGCAGTCTGTCAATTCTGTTGATCCTTTCCAAGAACCAGCTTTTTGCTGCATTGATTTTTTGCATTTTTCTCTTGTCTTTCCACTCGTTTAGCTCTGCCCTGATTTTTATTATTTAATTTTATTTTGTTATTGGAGGGGTTGTTCTGTTGAATCTGTTCTAGTTGCTCGGGATTTTGTGATAGTGCATCAGTCATAAGTCTCTCTTCCCCTTTCATAGATGCATTTAATCACCTTCAAACTTCCTTGGTAACTATTTTCCTGTATCCCATAGGTTTTGGTATGTTGTATTCTAATTATTACTCATTTCTAGACACTTCCTAATTTTGTCTCTAATCTGGGCCAGTACCCTTTCATGTCTCAGGAGATCATTATTCATCCTCCAGCTGTTTGTCCTAGTTTTTCTGGTCATCCTTTTATTGATCTCCAGCTCTTGGTATGGTGGCCCAAGAGGGGCATCTCAATTATCTCTATGTGTTTTAATTTACTCCAGCTTCACTTGTGTGCCAACATGTGGCCTATTTTATAAAAGGAAACATGTGCACTTGAAAAGAATGTGATTATTTTTTGCCTTTGGATGGAGAGTTCAATAAATGTCTGTCAGGTTCAGTCTCCTAAATGTAGTTTTTAGCTCTGTGGCCTCCTTGCTGTGCTTTCCCCCCAGTGATTTATATTTCTCTGATAGCACAGTATTAAATTCACCTACCAAGATTGCGAAGTTGTGATTTCTTTTTCATCTTTTGAATAGATAGTTTAATGAATTTCTTTGTCTCTCGTTAGGCTGGGGAGGGAGGAGGGAGGATGCGAAGCCTGAGAATGCAAGAGTAGGGTAGAGAGCAGAGATGGGAATTCCTGTGTGAGGTCTTGTGGCAAGTTCTCATCATCCTTGCCTTTAAGGAGCACTCTGGACCTACTCTTTCCAAGACAGATAGATCTGTCTGTTTGTCCGTTCATGGTACTTTAAGTATTCCTCTCCAACACCACAATTCAAGTGTAACTATTCTTCTACATTCTCCTTTATTCAATTTCCCTCTTCCACATCCATATGAGGTAATTGAGTCATGGCTTGAGTCAGATGTACCTTATTCCTCAAAATAACATCCTTTATTTTCAATACTATTTTAATTAATTATTCATTGGGAATTAATACATATATTATGTCATTCCATAGTTCACTCTTCAAGTAGAATTGTACACTTGCTACCATAATCAGTTTCCAAGCATTCCTTTTCTACATAAACTCCTTAACATCATCTCCCTTTTACAATCTCCACCACCACTTTCCCCAAAACCCTTATTCTACTTGTTATCTCTATAGATTCATCAATCCTGGGTTTCATATACCCCAAAATGAAAGAACACATAACACAACTTCAAAAAGGTGACCCCCAATGATGTAACACCTCTGAGATGCACCCTAATATGTATAAACAAAAACATAGAAACCAAAAATACAGAAAATTTTGGAAACCAGATCAGGTCCAGCATGCATCCCAGGGGGCTGTGATTACATAGTTTTAACTGTCCAAATCAAATTTATGTCTTTGGTCTTCTATACTAAACTCTCAATGTACTCTGTTTAGTACCCACTTTCCTCCTACCCCTCAATTGTGGATAGAGGAAGTTCACTAGCAGTTTATTTCTTTTTTTTTTTTTTTTAAACAATTTATTAGGGGCTCATACAACTCTTATCACAGTCCATGCATATACATACATCAATTGTATAAAGCACATCTGTACATTCTTTGCCCTAATCATTTTCTCTTCTTTTTTTTTTTTTTTTAATTTTTTTTTTAATTTTTTTTTTTTTACATTTTTTTTTCTTCTTTTACATTTTATTAGGGACTCCAACAACTCTTACCACAATCCATACATATACATACATCAATTGTACAAAGCACACCCATACACTCCCTGTCCCAATCACTCTCAAGGCATTTGCTCTTCACCTAAGCCCCTTGCATCAGGTCCTCCTTTTTTTTTTTTCCCCCCCTCCCTCCCTTTTCCCCCCTCCCTCATATGCCCTTGGTAATTTATACCTCGTTATTTTGTCATATCTTGCCCTATTCGGGGTCTCCCTTCCCCCCTTCTCTGCTGTCCCTCTCCCAGGGAAGAGGTCACATGTGGCTCCTTGTAATCAGTTCCCCCTTTCCAACCCACTCACCCTCCACTCTCCCAGCATCGTCCCTCACGCCCTTGGTCCTGGAGGTATCATCCACCCTGGATTCCCTGTATCTCCAACCCTCCTATGTACCAGTGTACAGCCTCTGTCCTATCCAACCCTGCAAGGTAGAATTCGGATCATGGTAGTTGGGGGGAGGAAGCATCCAGGATCTGGGGGAAAGCTGTGTTCTTCATCGATACTACCTCACACCCTAATTAACCCATCTCCTCTCCTAAGCCCCTCTGTGAGGGGATCTCCATTGGCTGACACTTGGGCCTTGGGTCTCCACTCTGCACTTCCCCCTTCATTTAATATAATATATATATACACATACATATATACATATACACATAAATACACATAAATACACACACTTATATCTTTTTTTTTTTTTGCATGATGCCTTATATCTGGTCCCTTGGGCACCTCGTGATCGCACTGGCCGGTGTGCTTCTTCCATGTGGGCTTATTTGTTTCTGAGCGAGATGGCCGCTTGTTCACCTTCAAGCCTTTAAGACCCCAGACACTATCTCTTTTGATAGCCGGGCACCATCAGCATTCTTCACCACATTCGCTTATGCACCCATTTGTCTTTAGCGATCCTATCATGGAGGTGTGCAGTCAATGATATGATTTTTTGTTCTTTGATGCCTGGTAACTGATCCCTTTGGGACCACTCGATCACACAGGCTGGTGTGTTCTTCCATGTGGACTTTGTTGCTTCTGAGCTAGATGGCCGCTTGTTTATCTTCAAGCCTTTAAGACCCCAGTCACTATCTCTTTTGATAGCCGGGCACCATCAGCTTTCTTCACCACATTTACTTGTTCACCCATGTTGGCTCCAGCTGTTGTGTCGGGAGAGTGAGCATCATAGAGTTCCAATTTAATAAAAGAAGGTATTCATGCATAGAGGGAGTGTTTGAGTAGAGGCCCAAGGTCCTTCTGCCACCTTAATACTTGACCTATAAATATAGACACAAAGATCTATTTCCCCAACCTCCTATATATATTTGCATGTACATGTCGTTGTCTAGACCTCCATGAATGCCCTTTGACTTCTAGCTCTTTCCTCCATCTCCCTTGACCTTCCTCCTGCCCTACTACCATGCTTCATTGCCACCTGGGCTAGAGTATACCTCTTCTCTAAGCAACCTTACCCTTGATCATTTCCCACCAGGCCTGCCACTCCCCCTTCTCTACCCTTTGGGGTCCCATGTTTTTCACTTGTCCCTGGGTTTGTTAACACCACTTCCTTACCCCCCCCTACCCTCCACCCCAAGTCCCCCCGACACTGTCGGTCCCGTTGTTTTTCCTCCAGATAGTTCATCCAGCCTGTCCTATTCAGACAGACCTGTGGAGTCACTAACATGCACGAAAACTAGACAGAGGAACACAAAGCAACAGTATATAACCAGACAACAAAACAACCAAAACAAACCACTGAAAAAGAACAGAACAAAACAGTTCGCAAGAGAAAAGCTTGTAGTTAGTTCAGGGATCTTTGCTGGCCCTTAGGAGCGTTTTCCAGTCCAGTCTGTTGGGGCACCACGCCCTGACCCCAAAGTCCACTTTCAGCATTCCCTGGGGACCTTGCCACTCCATTCCCTTGCTGTTCCGCTGCACTCCCCCAGTGCATTGCCTCGGTGTGGTGGGATCAGGTCAGGTGCAATTCCCACACTGTGTCTCCGGTTCTGTCCCCTGTATCGCCCTTCGTCACTGAGGGGCATCATGTCTCATAGTAGGGCCAGCCATGTTGTTCTCTCTGTGGACTGGCTGCTCTACTCAGGAACATCATCCTCACGGCCTGGTGGGCCAGGCTGTGCTCCACTCTCTCCTCCTGCCCCTTCATCTGCTCCCGTGTGCTCTGATCAAATATGTCCATCTCCCATAGCTGCAGGGTCAATGTCGTCCTTTGGAACAAGTTCTTTTCGGGGGAGGGGCAGGAATCCACTTAATTTATGGTGCTGGGGCCTGCCTCCCAGACCTCTCCACCGGTTCCGTCCTCCACGCCGGGATAATGCATTCACACCTTGCGACACTGGGTTGAAGTCTGGTCCCACTTTCCCTGTGGAGGTATAAACAATACCCTCCCCTTGGGTGGATTAATGCCCCATTTCTGTCATGCTGATTGTACTTACCTCAGGGGACTCATGTTGTACCTGTCCCTTTGGGACTGGCTTACCTCGCTTAGCATAATTCCTTCCAGCTCTTCCCATGAAATAACATGTTTCATGTGCTCATCGGTGCTTTTCAGTGCTGCATAATACTCCATTGTGTGTATGTGCCAAAGTTTGCTAATCCACTCGTCTATCGATGGAAACTTAGGCTGTTTCCAAGTCTTTGCTATTGTGAATTGTGCCGCAATAAACATTGGAGCGCATATGACTGGTCGTGTTTTATTTGCTGCTTCAACCGGGTATATGCCCAGTAGAGGGATGGCTGGGTCGTAAGGTAGATCAATTTCCATTTTCTTTAGGTATCGCCAGATTGCTTTCCACAGTGTCTGTACAAATCTGCACGACCACCAGCAGTGGAGGAGGGTTCCTATTTCACCACAGCCCCTCCAACACTTGTTGCTCTCTGATTTACTGATCTGGGCTAGCCTCAGGGGTGTTAGGTGGTATCTCATGGTTGTTTTGATTTGCATTTCTCTTATGGCAAGGGACTTCGAGCACTTTCTCATATATTTATTGGCCATATTGATCTCCTCTCTAGTGAAAGTTCTTCTCATTTCTTTTGCCCACTTCCTTAGGGGGTTAACTGTTTTCCTCTTTTTGCAGGTCATGATGGTGTTGTAGATTTTAGTAATGAGCCCTTTGTCTGACGTGTCATTACTAAAAATCTTCTCCCAGTCTGTGGGTTGCCTTGTCACCCTCTTGGCAAAGTCTTTCGAGGTGCACAGGTGTTTTATTCTTATTAGATCCCATTTGTCGATTTCCAGATCACCTGTGTGTGTCCCCTTCCCTGTTGCAGTGAGCCTATGTGCTCCCTGGGCCAGTGCTCTGAGATTAGTCCCGATTCCTTCCTTAATGGTCCTGATGGTTTGGGGTTTGACTTCTAGATCTGTGATCCACCTTGAGTGTATTCTTGTGCATGGGGTGAGGTAGACGTCTTGTTTCAACTTTCTACATGTGGATATCCATTGTTTCCAGCACCACTTATTAAAGAGGGCATCTGCTTCCCACTTGACGTTTTTGGGACCCTTGTCGAAGATCAGTTGTCTATATGCTGATGATTTTACTCCTGGGCTTTCTATTCTTTTCCACTGGTCTGAGTGTCTATCATTGTGCCAGTACCATGCTGTTTTGACCACTGTAGCTGTGTAGTAGGCATTAAAATCAGGCAGGGCGAGTCCTCCAATTGTGTCCTTCTTTTTGAGGAGTTCTCTGCTAATTCTGGGTTTCTTCCCTCTCCATATGAAGTTGGTGGTCAGTTTTTCCAATTCTTTGAAGAAGGTTGATGGTAATTGGATTGGTATAGCATTGAACTTGTAGAGTGCTTTAGGAAGAACTGTCATCTTTACTATGTTCAGCCTACCTAACCATGAGCAGGGGAGCTTCATCCATTTGTGAAGGTCACTTTTGGTTTCCTGTAATAGGGTTTTATAATTATGCTTATATAGGTCTTTAGTATTTTTTGTTAAGTATATTCCTAGGTATTTCAGTTTGTTCTTGGCTACTGTGAAGGGTACTTCCCTCTTAATCGCCTCTTCCATGGCCCTGTCCGATGTGTATAGAAACCCTACCGACTTCTGTTTATTGATCTTGTATCCTGCTACCCTTCCGTATTCCTCTATTGCTGTAAGTATTCCAACTGTGGAGTTTTGGGGGTCTTCAATGTATAGGATCATGTCATCTGCAAATAACGATAGTTTCACCTCCTCCTCTCCCAACTGGATCCCTTTGATGTCCTTCCGCTGTCTTATGTTGTTAGCCAGAACCTCCAAAACGATATTGAATAGAAGAGGGGACAGGGGGCATCCTTGTCTTGTACCCTTTTTCAGTGGGATTGTTCTTGTCTTTTCTCCATTGACTATGATGTTGGCTGTTGGTCTTTCATAGATAGCTTGTATGAGCTTGAGGAACTTACCTTCCAATCCTATCTTCATGAGTGTTTTGATTAGGAATGGATGCTGGATGTTGTCAAATGCTTTTTCTGCATCTATGGATATTATCATATGGTTTTTATCCTTTTTCTTCTCAATGTGGTGTATGATATTGATGGATTTTCGGGTGTTAAACCATCCCTGCATCGCTGGGATGAATCCTACTTGGTCGTGGTGAATGATATGTTTGATGTTCCTTTGTATTCTATTGGCCAATATTTTGTTAAGGATTTTTGCATCTATGTTCATTAGAGATATTGGTCTATAATTCTCTACACTTGTGGGGTCTTTTCCCTGTTTGGGTATCAAAGTAATGCTGGCTTCGTAAAATGAGTTTGGGAGCTTGCCGTTCTTTTCTATGTTCTGGAATACTTTGTGGAGGATCGGTGTCAGCTCTTCCCTGAATGTTTGGTAAAATTCTGCTGTGTAGCCATCTGGCCCTGGGGCCTTTTTCCTTGGTAGGTTTTTGATGACACTCTCTATTTCTTCCTTCGCTATGGGTTTGTTGAGGTTCTTGATCTCTGTCTCAGATAATCTAGGGATAGATTGTTTTTCTAAATATTTATCCATGTCTTCCAGGTTTCTGAATTCATTAGAATACAAACCTTCATAGTACTTTGTGATTATCCTTTTTATCTCATTGGGGTCTGTTGTTATTGCCCCCGATTCATCTCTTATCCTGGCTATTGATGATTGTTCCTTTCTATCTTTGGTAAGCTTTGCCAGGGGAGTGTCAATTTTATTAATTCGTTCATAGAACCAGCTTCTAGTTGCGTTAATCCTTTGCATTGTTCTTTTGTCTTCCCACTGGTTTAACTCCGCCCTGATTTTTATTATTTCTTTTCTCTTGCTATTGGAGGGGTAGTTCTGTTGACTCTGTTCTAGTTGTTGGAGGTTTTGTGTTAACATATCTGTCATACGCCTTTCTTCTTTTTTCATGTATGCATTCAGTGATATCAAGCTACCTCTGATGACTGCCTTTGCAGTGTCCCATAAGTTTTGATATGTTGTATGCTCGTTCTCATTAGTTTCTAGAAATTTCCTGATATCCTCTCTGATCTGGACCTTAACCCATTCATGTCGCAGGAGATCGTTGTTTATTCTCCAATTGGTGACCCTTGCTTTTCTGGGTGCCCTCCTATTAATCTCCAGCTTTATGGCATGGTGGTCTGAGAAAGACGTCTGGATAATATCTATGTGTTTGAATTTACTCAGGCTGGCCTTGTGCCCCAGCATGTGATCTATTCTTGAGAAAGATCCGTGTGGATTGGAGAAGAATGTGAAACCTTTTGCTTTTGGATGAAAGGCTCTATAGATGTCTATCAGGCCCTGTTGCCTAATTACATTGTTTAGCTCTCTGGCCTCTTTGCTGAGCTTCTTTCCCTGTGACCTGTCTTTCTCTGATAGTGGAGTGTTGAAGTCCCCCACTATTATTGTTGTTTCCGTGATTTCTTCTGTCATTTTTTTAATAGTTTGTTTGACGAAATTTGCCGCACCATTATTAGGTGCGTAAATATTCAGTATGCTTATTGCTTCCTGGTTTACTGAGCCTTTGAGCATTATGTAATGTCCCTCTTTGTCTCTTTTTATGTTTTGGATCTTGAGATCCATTTTGTCGGAGATTAAGATAGCCACTCCTGCCTTCTTGGAGTTACCATTTGCTTGGTAAACTTTCTTCCAGCCCTTTATTCTCAGCATATGCTTGTCTGCTTGCTTAAGGTGTGTCTCTTGCAGGCAGCAGATTGATGGGTTATGTTTTCTAATCCAATCCTCCAGCCTCTTTCTTTTAACATATGAATTGAGCCCATTTGTATTCAAAGTGATTATTACAATCTCTGGCTTCATGGTTGCCATATTCTGTTTTGTGTTTTGGGTCTTTGCCTATCTTCCTTCATATCAGTGTACTGCGTTTGAGTGGAGGGTTTCTATCCTGTCCTCTTTTCCATCTGAGACCATGTTGTCCTGGTGCGTGTTGCTGGCATGTTGGCTTCTAGATGGAGATGGGCTATATGGTGGTCTCCTGGAGGTTCTAGTTGGAGCTTGATCTTCTGGCCATAGTGAGTCAGCCAGTATGTTCTGCAGGGTCGGGTGACTTGCAGTATATTTTTTGAGTTCTTCCTTGTCCTGGAAGACCCTTATCTTACCCTCTATCTTAATGGATAACTTGGCAGGGTATAGGATTCTGGGGGAGGCATTTTTATCTTTCAGAATTTGGAAGATGCTGCTCCATTCTCTCCTCCTCTTCATGGTTTCAGCTGATAAGTCTGAGCATACCCTTACCTGCGCTCCTTTGTATGTGACTGTCTTCCTTTCTCTTGATGCTCGTAGAATTTTCTCTTTTTCCTCTAAGTTGGATAATTTTACAATTATATGCCTTGGCGTGTTCTTCTTGGTGTTTAGCTTAGCCGGCGTCCTCTCTGCTTCCTGTATGAGAGTCGGATTCTCCTTTGTTAGGTTGGGGAAATTTTCTTCCAGGAATTCCTTTGCTATCTTGGCGGTCGATTTGTGTGTTATGTTGTGTTCCGGTAGACCGATTATTCGAATATTATTCCTCTTCATAGCATCTGTCATTGATCTCAGGCTGTCTTCTGTTTCTTTAATTTTCCTATCTGATTGTTTTTCTCGCTTGCTTCGTTTGGTTTGAGCATCCTCGAGTTCACTGATACGGTTCTCAGCCTCCTCAAGCCTAGATATAGCTTCTGTGACCTTTTGTGTGGCCTCTGCTACCTCCTCTGTTAGTTTCTGCAGTTCCTTTTGGTGGATAGTATTCATCCCCTCTATTGTGGACTTCATCCCCTCTATTGTGCATTTCATCCCTTCTATCGTTGCATCCTTATTTTGGTTTGCTTCTCTTAGCTCCTGTATTACTGCAAGCAGAGTTCTGAAGATTTCCTTTTGTGGCTGATCTATATCTGTTTCTTCTATGAGTGACGTTAGGTCTGTTAAAGTGCCTCGTTTTTCTGATTTTTTTGTTGGGAGTGATGTGGTCTGTTGATTTTTCCTTGATCCTTTAATAGGCCCCATGCTTCTGGGAGACAGGAGTAACCTTATTGTGTGGAGGCTCAGGCCACTGTGCTGTCTCCTGGGGTGGCTGGGGCGGGCTGCGGCAGGCTTAGGGCTGGCACTGGGGACCCAACAGGGCCCCAGATGGTGAGAGCTGGCTGGAGCTCACTGACGGCTCCTCAGGGACTGCAAAGCCGAGACTGCAGGTGGAGTGTTTGATCTGCCCGGGCTGTGAGCGGGCCCCTCCGATAGCTGCGCAGGCAGCTGCTGGACACTGCAGGGAACAATGGTGTTCGCTCTCCGCCCTTTTGGCGTGAAACCGCAGGGGGTAATGGCGCTGGCAAAGGAGGCTTGGCGCGAAACCGCAGGGGGCAATGGTGCCCTTCCTCTGCTCAGGCTCAGAGTCGCGGCCGCCGGGGTCCCCGCAGCACCCTGGGGAGGGCACCTACTCTTGTGCCTTGCGCAGGGGGGGGCCCTTGGTGGGCAGACTCAGCAGCGCGGGGCGAGGCGCTCCGCGGAAGCTCAGGGTCCGGGACAGGCGCGGGTTGGGCTATGGCTCCTGTTGGCGGGAAGTGCTCAGCGCAGGGTCCCCGCCAGGAGTGGAGCTGGCGCTAGGCTGCCAGGGGCTGGCGGGGGCGGGCGGGGGTGGGAGGCCAGTGCACGGAGGGCAGGTGGAGAGGTCCGCGGCAGCGGTGCGGGTGGATGGTCCCCCGTGGGGGTCGCCAGACAACCCGCGGGTCCGCTCCCCTGAGCTTGGATGAATGGAGGGAGGGACGTGGGCCCGAGGGCAGATCGCTGCCCTGTGGGGAGAGGGGAACTGCGGGAGAGGAAAGCTTCTCTCCCAGTGGGGATCCGCGATAGGGAGTGGGGAGTGGGCCGCTGGAGTAGGCAGGGCAGGCAAGTGGCTCTGGCCTAGGCGCCGGGTTTGGGGATGGAGCCTAAGCCGGTCGCCAGTGAGCTCACGGCAGCTTAGTGGCCAGAGATGTCCCACTAGTCCGGTCCTCTTTCACCTAGACCCCTGCTCCGGACAAATACGTGGGGTAGGACTGGGGTGCTGACCCAGGGGGATATTTCACTCACCAGACTCTTACTATTCAGCTACCTGGTCGCCAATCCCGCTTTGTTTGGAGGAGCTCTCAGAGTATGCGGGTGTCCCTGTCGGCCATCTTCCTAATCTCCCAGTTTATTTCTTATGAAGATCCACAAATGGATCTTGGGCTCCCACTGTCATTCATAGTCTTTTGCAAGACAGATTCTCATATTTTAGGCTCTGATGGTAATCCCTCCTTTAACTTTGGATTATATGCTTCACAATCTTTTGGTTACTAATGATGGTGTGCTTCTTCCATGTGGACTTAGTTGATATCTCACTTAGATGGTTGTGTTTGGAAATAAGCCTTTAAGACCCCAGACACTATTAGCTTGTTTGGAGATAAGTCTTTAAGATGCTAGACAATATTTTATCTAATAGCAAGGCACCTTTTAATTTCTTCACCACATTTTGCTATAGCACAGGTTTCCTCTGTGTTCCCCTCCTGAGCGAAAATATTGAAGAGCTATTATGTAATAACTAATTGTTTTTAAGCCCCAAAACAATTCCTGGATCTGTTTGTTGTTGTTATTATTCTTTTAATTTATTTATACTTGGGTGTTAATAGAAATGACATCATTACATCATTCAATCACATCAAGCAGAATTGTACCATCATTTCCAGAATCAATTTCCAAACATGCTATTTCTTCCTGGGTTCCTTCACATCATCTCCCTTTTATCCCCCTTTCACAACTCCACCCCCTTTGAAACCATTATTCTACTTGTTATCCCTATAAATTCATCAATCCTGGATTTAATTTACTGAAAAACAGAAAAATATATATCGCAATTTCAAGAGCGTACCCACAATGACATAGCAACACTGAGATATGCTCTAATATGAACAAACAAAAAACAAATAAAACAGAATGCCTGTCAAAGGTTTGCTAGAAGAATATATACCTTAATACAACATATACGCCATAGATGTACCAAGAATGTATTTGTCTGTCTACCAACAACTCACTAATTATGGTACAGCTTTCTTCTGTTTCCTCAAACACCATGGACTTTCTGTCATAAGTCTTCAAGTTCTAGGTGCATCTGAGGTGCAGTCCAATTCATCCAGAGGAGTTCCCACATGGGATCTCACTGGTGCAGCTTCAGGAGCATGCCATGCATCTTGAAGATCCAGGATTCGGTGTCCCAGTGCATTTCGGCATTTGGACTGGGTACCCAGGATGCATTCAGAAGCCTGGGTCAATGTGGTCCTTCTGGTACATACCAACAAAGGCACTTCACTCCCCCCACAACCCACCAGTCTCATGTCCCCAAAAGCATTTCCAGTTACTCTTCCCTACACCTGGAAGTCAGTCCTACTTCTTTTCCTATCAACAGATATGCCTCAGTTTCTCCCCAGATGTGTTTGTTCCTTTTGCCCTCTCCTGGATTGTTCTTCCAATCTGTATCCCTCTCCCTGTGATAGGGCTGTCGACTTTTCCAGGGGGACTTCATCAGAGATTTACATGTCAGCCTCTCATAAGACAACCTCCTATCCTTCCTCCCTCTCCCCCGACCTTAACCAGTTTATCCAAGCTGATGTAAGGGACATTCTGGCCTAGTGAACTTCAAAATACTTACCTAAAGCAGATGGTGTATGGTTCATAGGCACTAGTCAGGCTCTCTACGGGCTGGCTTGTCCCCCGCTCCATTGGTTGTGTGCTCTACATGTCTGAGCTTGTGACCATTTTGCTGCTTGATTCTACAGCAGTGGACTCATGCAGTATTTGTCCTTTTGCCCGTGACTAATTTCACTCTGCACAATGTCTTCAAGTTCCCTCCACATCTTGAGGTGTTTCATGGATTCACCGCTGTTTTACAGGGATGCGTAGTATTCCATTGTATGTATAGACACCAGTTTCTTTATCCAATCATCTTTTTGTTATTGTCAACTGTGCTGCAAGGAACATGGGGGAGCAAACATCTGTTCAGAATCTGCTTCTTATTTCCTTTGGGTACATTCCCAGTAGAGGTAATGCTTGATCATATGGTATTTCAATTGTCATCTGTTTTCAGTATTACATTGCCTCCCACAGTGGCTGTGTGTCTCTGCAAGCCCACCAGCAGTGGATAAGAGTTCCAATCACACCACACCGTCTTCAGCATCTGTTCTCATTTTTTAAATTGGGCTACAGTTAAGGGTGTTGGTATCTCATGGCTGCGTTGACTTGCATTTGACTTGACTTGGATGGTTGGTGAACGAGAGTATTTCCTCATACGCTTATTATTTATTTGAATGTCATTCTTTGTGAATTGTCTATTCAGGTCCTTTGCCCACCTTCTCAGGGGATTGTTAGTTTTTGGGTTTTTTTTGTTTTCTTGTAGACTTTTAAGGTATTGTAGATTTTATTAATTAGTCATCTGTCTATTGTGTCAATGAAATATCTTTTCCCAGTCTGTGGACTCTATTTTTACTTTTAATGAAGTTTTTTGCTGTACACAATTGTTTTATTTTTAATAGGTCCCACTCATCTATTTTGTATTCCACAGAGAGCATTTCCTTTGTTATCTCTGATAGCCCACATAGTCCCTTCACTAGGGCAGTTAGATTGATCCTGATTTTCTCATCAATGATCCTGATAGCTTTGGGTTTTACATTCAAGTCTTTGATCCACCTTGAGTTTGTTTTTGTGCATGGTTCTTGTTTCATTCTTCTGCAGGTGGCCATCCAATTTTTTCAGCACCATGTATTAATGAGGGCATATGCTTCTCAATGAATGCATTTAGGATCTTTGACAAAATCAGTTGCCTGTTTGCAGAAATTTTTATTTCTTGGTGTTTTGTCCTGATCCATTTGTCTATATATCTATCATTATGCCAGGCTGCCCTGACAAATGTGGCTGTGTAGTAGGTTTTGAGGTCAGACACTATAAGATCACCTACTTTGTTCTTCTTTTTGAGGAGTTCTTTGCCTATTTGGGGCTTCTTCCTTCTCCATTTGAAATTAGTAAGTAGTTTTTTCATTCCTTTATAGAATGATGCTGGAATTTGCATTGGGATTGCATTGAATCTGTAGATTGCTCTAGGTAATATTGATGTTTTCACAATATGGAGTCTTCCAATCATGAACATGGGATATTCTTTCATTTGTGTAGATCCCTCTTGGTTTCTTGTAGTAATGTTCTGTTGTGGGCTCCTTGAGATTCTCAATATATAATATCATATCATCTGCAAATAGGTACAGTTTCACTTCTTCTTTACCCAGTTGTACTCCCTTGATTTATTGCCATTGTCTTATGGGTCTGGTTGGGACTTCTAATAAAATGATGAATAAGAGTGGGAATAAGGGACATCCTTGTTTGGTTCCCTTATTCAGTGGAAATGTTTTCAGCTTTTCTCCATTGAGTGCAATGTTGGCTATTGGCTTTTTCATATATGGCTTTTATTGTACTGAGAAATTTCCCTTTGAATCCTTTCTTCCTAAGAGTTTTTATTACGAATGGGTGCTGGATATCATCAAATGCTTTTCTGCATCAATTGATATTATCGTATGATTCTTTTTCTTGTTTATGTGGTGTACTATGTTAATTGTTTTTCAAATGTTGAACTATCCTGCATCTCTGATATGAATCCCACTTGGTCACAAAGTATTATATTTTTGATATGTTGTTGAATTCATTGGCCAGAATTTTGTTGAGAATATTTGCATCTATGTTCATGAAAGGTCTGTAGTTCTCTATCCTTGCGGGGTCTTTGCCTGGTTTTGGTGTCAGGGTTATGCTGGCCCCATAGAATGAGTTTGGGGTTTTGCCGTCCATTTCTATATTCTGGAAGAGTTTGTGTAGAATTGGTGTCAGCTTTGCTTGGAATACTTGGTAAAATTCTCCTGTAAAGCTGTCTGGATTGGGTCTTTCCTTAGTTGGGATTTTCTTGATGATCTTATCTATTTCTTCTTTTGCTATGGGTCTATTCAAGCTCTGAAGGTACATAAGCACTAATTTAGGGAGAGGATGTTTTTCTAGGTATTTGTCCATGTCCTCCAAATTATTGAATTTGTTAGCATATAGTCTTTCATAGCACTGCATTATTAATGATTTTATTTTGTTAGGTTCTGTTTTGATTTCCCTTATTTCCTCCCTAATTCTTCATATGGATGCCTGCTCCTTCCTTCCTTTCCTTTGTTAAGTTTGCTAGTGGTTTGTCAATTTTGTTAATTCTTTCAAAGAACCAAGTTCTTGTTTTGTTATTTTTACATTGCTTTCCTGTTTTCCTTATTTCTGCTCTTATTTTTATGATTACTTTTCTTTTGTTATTGGAGGATTATGCTGTTGTCTCTGTTCTAATTGTTGGAGGTGCTGTGTTAAGGTGCTGGTATGATTCTCTCTTCTTTTTACATGTGTGCATTTACTGCAATAAAGTGACCTCTGGTAACCATTGTTGCTGTGTCCCATAGGTTTTGTGTCATCATTCTTGTTAGCTTCTAGGAACTTCATCTCTTATTTGGGCCATGAGCCAATATTTTTGAAAAGTGTGTTGTTGAGGCTCCAAGTGATTGTCTTTGCTTTTTATTATTTCTATTGTTGATTTCCAGCTTAAAGGCACTGTGGCCAGAGAAGATGTATGGAATGATCTCTATGTATTTGGATTTTCTCAAGCATGCCTTGTGTCCCAGCATGTGGTCTATTTTCAAACATGAGCCATGTGCATTGGAGAAGAATGTGTATTTTTTTGCTGATGGTTGGAGAGCTCTGTAGATGTATATGAGGTCAAGCTGATTGATTGTGTTGTTCAGCTCTTCTGCTTCTTTATTGAGTTTCATATCTATTGATCTATCTTTCTTTGAGAGTGGTGCATTAAAGGCATCTACTACAATGATTGATCTAGTGATTTCTCTTTTCATCTCTGAGGATTTGGTTGGTGGATTTTGAGGGTCTTTTGGGGGCAGATATATGTTTATTATGGTTATGTATTCTTGGTCTGCTGATAACTTGAGCATTTATTTAATGACAATTTTTGTCTCTTGTTGTATATTGTGAAGTCTGCTTTGTCAGAGATTAATATTTCCACCTCTGCATTTTTTTGCCATTCACTTGGTAATTTTTATTTTTGTTTGTTTGTTTTTATTTTGATAACCTTTGATTATTAGTCTGTTTTTGTCTGTGAGTTTGAGGTGTGTTTCTTGAAGGCAGTAGATGGATGGATCTTGCTGTCTAATCCAGTCTGCCATTCTCAAAGACATTCTTAATTTCTGCCAGTGTTTGTTATCTATAGTATTCCTTTCTAATCCTTTCCTAGAATTTCCTTTACTTTCTATCACCTATATTATTTTGCATGTGGTAGACTATTTATTCCATTAGAACTTTTAACATATCAATCATAGTTAAAATTTGTGTTTAATCATTTCAACATCTGTGTCATATCTGAGTCTGCTTCTGATACTTTCTCTGTCTCTGAACTTTTAAAAAATGATAATGTTTATTAAATTGGGTAAACAAAACTGAGATAAATAGATTTTTAATGTGATGATTTATATCCATTTGCAGAGGAATTTATCTGTTAATTGTTTGGTGTAGTTGTAGGTACCAAGGACTTCATATTTTCCAAGTCCATGTTATTTTCATTAGTGGGTATCTTTCAGTACTTCTCTTCAGAGAGACTAATCCTTTTTCACGTCCTTTGGCTATAATCCACTGTTATCTCATTGGATACCATTGTGTAGGGTCCGTTATGGGACAGGAGAAGAATTTTATAATAAAATAAAATCTTAGACTCAGAGGGTCTGTCTCTGTAGGTTCATAATCACTGTACTGCGACTTTCACAATATAGTTGTTGTTCCTTGGAGGTAAGGCAGAGATGCTAGAGTAGTCTATAGTGGGAATGATGCTATTCTCTGCCTGTGATGAAGGTTGGTAAAATATTTTTCCTGAAGAGTAGACCTGTAGGAAAGCACCAAAAAGCAATCTGGAAGTAAAACCCATGAAAGTAGGAGGGGCTCCTTAGTTTACAACCTCCTGGACTTTCACTTAGTTCATACTCAAAAAGTCCTCAAAATCTCCAGGTCAGTCTTTCCACTGACTTATGGATACATATATACATCGCTTCCAGGTAGTTTGCCAGTAGCTGTCTTCCAAATTTTCTGGCATAGGTGAGCGATCTATTCCTGGAGCCCTGTTTTTGGCCAGTGATGTCATAGCAACATAAACTTCTTCCTTCAGTACCACTGGTTCTTGCTCATGTGCCAACTCCTGAAGTGGTGGAATGCCGTCTAGTCCTTTATGTATAGTGACTCTGTGTCTTCTTTCCATCTTCTGTGGATGTTTCTTGTATCATTCAGTCTTTGGCCCATAGAATATTTCAACATTGTAACTCTAGGCTTGAGTTTTTTCTTTTTTGAATTATAAGAGGTATTCTTTAATATTTTCCCAACAGTTTTATCGGCACACAATTTATGTATCATATAGTTGAGTAGTTCAATCATGTTAAGGGAAATTGTACAATAATTTTTTTCTGGAGTCTTTTCAGTTTAAGATATGTTGGGCAGGTTGTTTCCTTTTGGTTTGAAAACTCTAGGTTTTTTCACATTTAGTTATAATATTTTATTTTGTGTTTTTAAACCGACCTTCGACAATTTCTCTTTGGCTCTTTGATGTCATCAATTCCGCCACATGCCTTCATTTCTCTATAACTATGAGCAAGCAAATTTCAGAAACTTTTCTGATAGCCACTTGGATCTTTTCTTTCTTTTTTGTCTTTTTTCTGACCTTTTGCTTGCTTCATGAATGATGTTCTTCATTTTCCTGGTTGGTGCATAAATTTGAATAATAGTTGTGTTGACTGAAATTCCGTGTAAGCTGATGGATATTATCATATCACAGACAACATTGTACTTGAAGATAGATCTCGAGATGTCCTTTTTGATGATGAATTCAACACCATTCCTCTGGAATCTGTCATTCTCGGTATAATAAGCCATATGACTTTCTGATTTAAAACGTCCAGTACCAATCCCTTTCAGCTCACTGATCTCTATAATATTGATCTTCACACATTCCTTCTTTTTTGAAACTTTCAATCTTCCTGGATTCCTGCATTATGCGTTCCACGTTCTTTTTATTAATAGATGTTTACAGCTATTTCTTCTCATTTTGAGTCATGCTCCGCCAGCAAATGAAAGTCTTTCAAGTTTAAATCCTGCAGGGTTTACACCATCCTCCCCCCACCTCCCGCCACGATTAAGGGGGTTTACTAGGGAAGTCAAGGAGTCCTGAGGTGTAGTGCTTACATGTTGGGTTGCGATCCACATGGTCGACAGTTTGAAACCACCAGCAGCTTCTCATGAGTAAGACCAGGCGTTCTAATCCTGCAATCAGTTACAGTTTGTGACACCCACAGGGGGTCGCTTTGAGTCAGCACTGACTCAATGGCAGTGAGTTGTGGCCAATAGGTCATCACAAATCAGGATCAGCAACCTGTCAGGATACTGTCCTTGGTCTCCTCTCCAGTAGCTAAGTCTCTCTGGGCATCAGCCTATCAGTCATGTGGTCCCCTGGCCTTTGCTTCCATGGGCCAGCAAGTCAATCTTCCTATCACTCTGTCCCTCATCTCCATAGTCTCAGGCCACATGAGGAGAAGGTTCCCTGTGGTCTTGGCACTGCTCCTCTGAGTCTCTGGATCACAGTCTCTGGGCATCTGGTCTCGGCAGCCCGCAATGCTGCAGACAGAGGTTGTGAACACGCTCTTCCAAGGACACTGCTGCTTCTTCAAAGGACCCTGTTGCTACTTCCTTATAGCCATTCGTCATCCTAGCTAAAGATGTGTCTCATTTGTTGTCTTTTTGATGAATTCTGGAGGTCTGCATTTTCTCTGTTGTTTTCCATTTCATTGATGTCTGTGTTTCTCAATAGTTTTATTAGGATGTATTAGGTGTCTGCTGGTTGTACTTGACTTCGTTGTGATTCATGGAGCTTCTTGGATTGGTAGATTACAGTTTTCACCAATCTTGGAAACATATAGGTCTGTTTTTCTTCAGGCTTGTGTTCAGCTCCTGTCTCCATTTCTTTTCTGAGACTGTCAGTACAGAAACAGTGGTGTTCTTTGTGGGGGATCAACCTTCCCACAACTGAATGGATCCAAGGGGTGGTTGTGTAATTGAGGAGTAAATTAAAGAGACACCAGACAACTGAAAGCATGCAAGGGCTCACCTCTCATTCATGACTTCAGGAACCAGGTTTGAGCAGAGAGAGAGCCACCATTCATTCTACTATCGTCATCTCTACTTTGAGAAGGCAGGTCTTTCTCAGGCATGATTTGAATGCCTTCTGATCTGAGGTGGTCATCTTCTGGCACACACTCTGACAATGTTTAGCTTCTATTCATGCATCTGAAAATGTTTCCATGCTATCCACACATATTTTTAGTGAATAATCCTCAGAAATATACAGCCTATTCTTTCTTCCTAGTCTGTTGTAAGGTCTCGAAGCTCTGGATGAACCTGCAGGTTCACTTTGGGTGACCCTGCTGGTTTTTGAAATACCAGTGACTAGAAGAGATCTGTATTTGTTCCCATTCTAAAGAAAGGTGAACAAGGAGAATGCTTAATGTTAATAATGTCACATGCAAGTAAAATGTTGGTGAAGAACAGACAACAACTGCAGCAGTACATTGGCAGGGACCTGCCAGGAGTTCAGGGAAGACTCAGAAGAGGACAATGAATAAGAGATATGCTCTCACTGATGATTTCGAATTGATATTGCCTGAAAGCAGAGAATATCAGTAAGATGTTTACTTAGGTTTTCTTGGCAATGTATAGTCCACTATATGAATCATAACGAACTATAGATAGTCTTGAGAAGAATGAGAATTCCAGAGCACTTCATTGTGCTCATATGGAAGCAGTACATGGAACAAGTAGTGATTGTGGGATTAAACAAAGGAATGCTTCATGGTTTAGAGTCAGGAAAGGTGTGAGTCAAGTTTTTATTCTTTCATCATACATATTCAGTCTGTATGCTGAGCAAACCATCAGAGGGGCTGGATTATATGACAAAGAATGCAGTATTGAGTGGAGGAAGGTTTATTAACAACTTGTGATATGCATATGACACAATCTTGCTTGCTGAAAGTGAGGAGGACTTGAAGTACTTGCTGATGAACATCAAGGATTTCAGCCTTCAGTATGGATTGCAATTCAATGTAAGGAAGACCAAAATCCTCACAACTGGACCAACAGGTAGCATCATGGTAATTGGAGAAATGATTGAAGTTGTCAGGGATTATGTCTTCCTGGGATCCACAATCAGTGCTCATGGAAGCAGAAGTCAAGAAATCAAAACACATAATGCGTTAGGTAAATCTGCTGCATAAGACCTCTTTAGAATATTGAAGAGCAAGGACTTTACATTGAAGACTAAAGTGCACCTGCCCCAAGCCATGGCATTTCAATTGCCTCATATGCCTACTAGACCTGGACATTGAATAAGGAAGACTGGAACAGAATCCGTGCATTTGAATTATGGTACTGGCAAAGAATATTGGACTGCCTAAAGAACAAAAACTATGACTTCAAAGAAGTACAGCACGGTGCTCCTTAGAAGCGAGACCAGTCCCTGGAGAATGATCTCATGCTGTGTACATTAGCGGGTCAACTGAAAAGAAGGAAGCGCTCAAGGAGATGGACTGACACTGTGGCTGCAACAATGGACGCAAACAGAAGTTCCGTTGTGAGGATGGCACTGGCTGAGCAGGTGTCTAGCTTTTTTGGACCTAGGGTCCTGTGCACGGGAAATGGCTCTCAGGCTTCTACGAGCAGCAGCGACAATATTAGGCCTGCGGCAACTCCTGTTGCAGCAAACCAGAACTCGCACGTGCCTCTCAGAATAAGCCAGTTTTTCTAGATTTCAGGCTCCTGGTTTCCCCTACATTTTAAATTATTTGATCGGTCCAAGAAAATCGTTGAATTTCTGTTTGTTTATTTTTACTAGGAACAGAACAATAACCCCAAAGCTTTTAATATTTGGAGCTGCAACTGGATATTATTATTATAACTCTTAAAAATATTACTATTCCAACTCTGGAAATTTAGTAGGCATATCAGTTTGAGGGTGATGAGGTAGGAACTGTTAAATTAGATTTCTCATGATCAAATTGCTTTTTGCATTTTGTGTGCCAAAAAAGAAGCAGCAGGATTTGACCATCATCTTCCTGTAATCATTGGTTGAAAACTGTTTATCTCCAGAATGATTATACACATGCTAAAAAAATTATAGTTTTGCTTTGTCTCCCTGCAAGTCAGCTATCTAGCAATCCTATCTTTTTAGAGCAGTGCTGAAAGCCAAGAACTATGCAAGGTATTTATAAAAACAGTTAATCGGTCACAAAATATTTGTACTAAATTCCTGGACATATTCATATAATCTTGATATAAATAAAATTATATAGAATGTATGAGCGAGCTTCAAAAGGTCATGGGAAAACTCCATCATGTTTTTCTTCCATTTTTTTACTCCCATGAACTAACTTTGGACAAGGCCAAAGGAAAGACGAGGCTATCTGTTCCCATAGAGATTTGTAACCTCATAAACCAGAGGATCATTATGAATTGGAACTGACTCCACGTGGGGGTTGGTCTGTCAAATTGATCATATATGTGTTATGAATATAACATAAACACTACCTGAGACTGTACCACCTATAGTAGGAGCTAGTAACTAACCGATGTTTTTGAAGCCATGCCCCATTTTGAAGCCATGCCCCAGAAATAACTATGGGACTTTTCTAATGTTGAGGCATATAACTTACCTTTTCCTTGAAAGAAAGTTCATTACATATATATTCCTAAATAGTATAATCTTGAATTTTGTTTGACTCTTCGTATTATTAAAACTGAGTATTTTATTATACTTGTGCAGTCCTAAAGTTTGCCCTGCTTTTTCTATTTTCATGTTATTCTTCATATACTTTTTCTGTGCACATTTTTCTCCTCTGAAAATGAGATTAATAATAGCATGCGTTGCTATGATTGGTGTCAGGTGCCGTAGAGTGAGTTCTATATAACTAATAGCATCCCTACGTGCACAGAACAGAACATTGCCCACTTCTGTGCCATCATCACTATGCTTGAGCCTATTGCTGCAACCACTGTGAGGATCCGTCCTGTGGGCCCTCTGTTCTTTTGTTGACCCTCTACTCTAGCAAGCAAGATGGCCTGATCCAGGGGGTGTCCCCTCTTGACAACATGTCCAAAGTACATGAGAGACAAAGTCTCATTGCTCTCGCTCATAAGCAGCATCTGGCAGTCCTCCCAAGACAGATTTGTTTTTCCTGCTGGAAGTCAATGGCATTTTCAACTTCCTTCACCAACACCAGAACTCAAATGCATCAGTTCTTTTCTTGTCTCCCTTGTTCATGATCCAGTTGCATTTGCCTATGAAGTGATTGAAAATGCCATCTATTAGGTCAGGGGCATTTCAGTCCTGAAAGAGATTTCTTTGCTCTTGAATGCTTTAAGAAGCTGTGTACAGCAGATTGGTGTGATGCAATACATCATTTGATTTCTTTTCTGCTGCTTCCGTGTGTATGAATCCAAGTAAAATTGAATCTTTCACAACTTCCATCTCTTCATCTTTTATTATTATATCCTTTATTGGTTCCAGTTTGAAGATTTTTGTTTGCTTTATAACAAGGTATGATTCTTGCTGCATACTGTCGTCTTTGATTTTCATCAGTAAGAGCTTCAAGTTGTCTTTGCATTAGAATTATTTTCATGAAAACTTTACTTGCATGTGATATTAACTGTGTTGTTAGACAATTTCCACATTGTGTTGGCCGCCTTTCTTTCGCCGGGTACACACAGTGCATCTCTTACAGTTGGCTGTCAGGTAGTTGTCTTTCAAATTTCTTGGCATAGACAAGTGAGTGCTTCTAATGCCGCATCATATTTTTGAGACATTACAGCTGATATTCTGAAATTACAGGGGCCTCGTTTTTCACTAATGTCTCCAGTCACCTTGGACTTCTTCCTTCAATATCACTGGTTTCTGACCATATAGTACTTAAAAGGTTTTTAAAAACAATTCTATTGACCTATAATTCAGACAGCAGACAGTTCAATAGTTTAAGCATATTAAAAGCTTATGCAATCATCACTACAATCAATTTGAGACCTATATTACTCCTTGAAATAATTGAATGACAATCAGTCCTTTTTGGTATAGTGAAACTATGAATTCCTTTTATCTTATTTGGTACAATCTGCATATTCAATATTTTGCCTATAAAACTCAAACCCGCTGTCATCAAGTTGATTCTGATTCATAGACACCCTATAGAACAAAACTGTACAGCAGCAGCAGCAGCTCTCCGATGTAGAAATCACAGAAGCAGACAGCTCACCTTTCTCATGCAGAGTGGCTGGTGGGTTTGAACTGCTGGCCTTGCAGTTAATAGCCCAGTGCATGACCCATCACACCACTAGGGCTTCTTTTTGCTCATAGAATCCTTCAATATTCACGGGAAGGCTAGACTTTTCTTTGAGTTGTTTCCCCTCGAGATCTTCGAGTATGTTCTTCCCTTTTGTTTTTCTAACTCCGGGTCTTTGCACATTTTACTCTAAGCTTTGCTTTGGCTTCTGAGTGACCCTTGGAAATGCCCTGTGCAGTTCTTTTACTTCACCATTTGATTTAGCAACTGTATACTCACAAGCATATTTCATAGTCTCTTCCAACACTCACTCGGTCTTTTGTTTTATTGCTTTGGGCATATATGATGTTTTGGATGTCAGTCCACAACTCATTCTGTCTCTTGTCATTAATGTTCATTATGTCAAATCTGCTCTTGAGGTGTTTTCAAAATTAAGGTGGAATATATTCAAGGTCATATTTTGTTAACTTACTTTTATTTCAGTCACCTCCAACTAGAATTACACACGAGCAATTGATGTGTGTTTCACAGTTAACCCCTAGCCTTATTTTGACTAATGATCATGAACTTCTCCATTATCTCATCTCACAAGTGGAATCAGTTTGATTTCTGTATAGTCCATCGGTGAGATATGTGTCTATAGTCACCATTTATTTATGTTGTTGAAAGTAAGTATTTCAATGGATCGGTTACTGATCTTACAAAACTGTGCACTGGGATCTTTAGTGTCCTTTCTGTCACCAAGGCCGTATTCCCCCATCCTTCCTTTTTGTTTCCAGCCACCACATTTCAATCACCAGTAATTTCTAACGCATCTTGCTTGTATGTTTGATCGATTTCAGACTGAAGAAATCGACAGAGTATTTCAGTTTCTTTATCACTGACTTTAGTGGTCGGATGTAAATTTGAGTAATAGTTGTATTTACCGGTCTTCCTTGTAGGAGTATCAATATTACCCTGTCACTGACACAATGTAGTTTCTAAAAGGTCTCGAAGTGTTCTTTGTGACAATAAATCCAATGTCCCTTGTCTTTGTTATTCCCAGCACAGTAAGCTGTCCGATTGCTTGACTAAAAATGGCCAGAGCAAGCCCATTTCGGCTCACCATTGCCAGGCTCCTTTGCCCTCATGCATCGCATCGACTTGCTCGCCACTTCCACTTCTGCTAGCCTCGCACTTCACACAGTCCTTGTCCTGACTTGGAACGGATACTTGCAGCCTGTCTCTTCTTTGGAGTCATGCCTCTTCGGTAAATGAAGGTCATGAAAACTTTGCCCTGTCCACGCCATTTTAGATAAATCTATTTTGAAGAGGTAATTGTTTTCTGGTCATATTTTGAGTCCCATCTAATATGAATCAGGGCCCTTGGTAGTACACTACCAATTATGATTTGGGCTGCTAACCACAAGGTCAGTAGTTTGAATCCCCTAGCCATGCCATGGAAGAAAAATGTGCCTTTTTACTTCCATAAACGGTTACAGGCTTGGGAACCCGCAGGGGCAGTGCTAGCCTATCCAATTGGAATAGGCTTGATGACAACGACTTTGTTTGTTTTCAGTTTTCTAATCTAAGGACTCATCTCTGACACCATATCAGAAAAGTTCTATTATTAATTTGTAATGTTTTCTCTGGCAAATTTTTCAGAGATAGACTACTTCTTCCTTCTTCCTACTCTGTCTCTTAATCCAGAGGGTCCCTTAAAACTTGCTGGCCTTTGAAATACTGGTGGCATAGCTTCCAGGATCACAGCAGTGCCCAAGCCTCCAGAGCAGAGGATAAGAAACTGACAGATACATGTGGTAGAATAGTAGTGCGTAACTCACTGTATTTTTATGAGATTTAAATGAATTAACATTTGTAAATCACTTAAAATAGTACCTGGAATACAGATAATTATTCATATCTCTACATATATATTTTATTGCATAAATAGACATTTCTTTAGCAAATGCATATATATTTCTACATCAATTTATTTTATTGGTATAACTGGAGCTCATTACTGTGTACTGGTACATATGTTATATTGCTATATACCACAATTTATTAGCTCATTCTCTTGTTGATTGGCATTGGAGTGATTCCAGATATAAACAGCACTAGTTTTCAAAGTTTTATACGTTTGTCAAGAGAAAGATGAGGCTTTCTACTCTTGTGAAGACATACATTCTCAGAAACCCATAGGGGCAGTTCCATCCTGTTTTATAGGCAGCAACTCAATAGCAATGTTAGTTTGTTCATTTATTTGGTTTTGAGTCTTCATATAACCATGCATAAATGTCCCTAGAGAACATGCCAGCAACGGAATTGCTGTGAGTATATTCCATTTGAGAAAACAACTGTGAAGTGATTGTATATATTTACCCTTCCATCATCAGTACAGAAAAGGTCTTCATATTCTCGATCCATGCAGTTGGACTGCTAACCACAAGGTTAGCAGTTCAAAACCACCAATTGCTTCTTGGGAGAGAGATAGACTTTCTACTGTGATAAAGAGTTATGATCTTAGAAATGCACAGTGGCAATTTTATGAGTCAGATTCAATTCAATTGGAAGTGAGTTTTGAGTTACACTGTCACTCACATCATCAAGTTTAGTAGTTTGAACCTTTGTGCGTTTGAACATTTTGGAGTGAGGTTGAATATTTTCATGTTTGTCCTTCAAGAGTCTTCTGCAGAATAGCTGCTCACTTTTCTTTTGTTAAATATAATTGTCTTGACATCTACTTCATGTGTGATGTAGTGCAGTGGTTTCAGGACATTAAAGAGTTGTGCAATCACCACAGGTAATTTTAATCATTTTCTTCAGTTTTGTTTCCATCATTGCTAGCTCCCTACTTCCCCTGAAGCCTCTCTTATCATAACTCTAAGGAACTATTAGTTACTGTCTCTATAATTTACCTAGTTTGGATTTCAGTGTATATATATATATATATATATATATATATATATATATATATATATATATATATATATTCCTACAAAAAAGACCAGCCAGTAACAGCACAATAAAACAAAGATAAAATTCAACCCCCAAATAAATGGAAAATAATAAAAGCTAGAACAAATTAAAAATGTGTCTGTGTTAGTCTGGGTAGACTAGAGAAACAAAGTCATAGACAATCACATGTTTATAGCAAAGACCTTTATATACAAGAGCAATTGAATATTGAGAAAGCATCCCAGCCCAGTCCAGACCAAGTCCATAAGCCGATATTCGCCCATATGTCTGATACAAATCTATAAAGTCCTCTTCAGACTCACGAAGCACATGCACCACTGAATGAAGATCATAGGCCAATGCATAGGTCGTCATGTTTTAAGCATGTCAGCACTGGCAAGGGTCTCCACGTGGTTTCTCCAGCTCCCAGCACTCTGGCTGCCTCAGGGTAGCTTCATTGGCTTCTCCTCAGAAATGTCTCACAAGGAGTCAACCTTGTTATTATAGAGTCTCCAAGGGAGTAAGCAGAGAACGTGTGTCGCCTGCTTCCAAGGAGGAGTGCCGGAGCTTCCAGAGCCTCAGGAGAAGGTCATGCCCACACAGAGGTCTCTTTGGCGATATGCCTATGACCTGATGGTCAGGCTAGATTCCACCCCTTCGCTTTTAATCCTCAACTGACACCAGATTGTGGAACTATCGCAGAGTCAAAAGGGAAAACAAATAAGATATTAAAATTTAAGCTAAATATATCTACAGTAATCCTTTTTCCAATGCACTCTGTCTGAGGACAAAACTGTTCAAATATCTGACAAATGGTCTGAGGAGTCCAATGGAAGCTTAATCCATATGGGTTCCCTGCAAATGAATTTTGAGTTTTCTGTCATCCATAGCCTTCTACAAACTGGGTGTCCAGAATTTAAGCTCTAATACAATCCCCTCCTCTCATTTTGGATTTTATTATTTACATCCTTGGATCACAAAGGCTGGTATGCTTCTGTGTGGACTTGGCTGACATCTCTCTTAGATGGCTGCTTGTTTTAGGACAAGGTTTATGACCCCAGACACCATTCTTTCTCATAGCTAGGCACTATCAGTTTTCTTCCCCACACTTTGCTATAGCACCCATATTATCAGTGATCTCTTCACAAGGGGAAGTACTAAGCAGGCCCAAAGAAAAAGAAGCAGTTTTTCTTAAATTGCTTATGATTAAGCAAGAGATCAAAATCATTTGTGTATCGAAGTTTTACGTATTTCCCTTGTCTGTTTTACAGGCATCATTGTCCATTTCATGAGAAATAGTAAAGATAACCTGCCGGAGGAGCTAAGTATTTTTAATAATAGTATCATTAATCTACCCAATGGTATAGAATTTACAATATTAGTGAGAAAAGTAAGTTATACATATATAGGAATGCTTATTAGACTTGTATTCATGAGTAGTCACTTAGATTAAAAATTTAAGTGACTGAACAATGTTTGAGGGAAAAGAGATTGTTCACTCTCCTAGTTATTTTTTTATTACAGAATTTCTTATTCCCTATGTATCTGAATAGGGACCTTTTTTTTCTGTTTGGCACGTTGCAATGACCAATTGCTCTATGTCTTATCTCTTTGCTCACTTTTTAATTTATTTTTAATAGAAATTCTGTGCTGTAAAATGATTAACTTAATATTTCATTATGCTTACTTCTCTTTATGTCTCATTTAAAATATTTTTCTCATATTTTAAAAGTTTTAATGTTTTGAGTTTCACATTGAAGTCCTTGCAATTTATATTGTTTGGTATGAGATACTAATTTCACTTTTGGCAAGTAAATACCCACCTATTCTATTAACTCCAAATAAGATAATAATTTCCATTGAACCTCTCGTTCTCTCAAAAACTGATGTGCAGTGCCATGTTGGCTCCCTGTGACATTCCATAGATGCACAGGTCTATTTCTGAATCCTCTGTGCAATTTCTTTGCTTAAAGGATAGTTTCCACATCCATGTCACTCCCAACTCTACAGTTTTTAAATGAATGTTGATATGTACATTTTCCTCCTTCTGCAGGAAGCTTCTTTGTTCTTCCATACAGATTTTAGGATAATCCAAATAACTCCAAAACATGCTTTATTTGTATTGGAATTGCATAAAATCTAAAGATTAATTTGAGGATAAATGCCTTCATGTATTTTTCAGTAAAGTTTTACATTTTTGTGTAAAAGTTTTACAGATCTTTGATAATTTTTTGCTATTCTGTTATCCTATTTGCTATTAGGAATTTCTTAAAGTTTATTTATAAATTAGTGTTGCTGGTGTATTGAAAGAAGTCCTGGTGGTGAAATGGTTATGCATTGGACTGCTCATTTCAAGGTTAGCAGTTTAAAACCACCAGGGACTCTGAGGGAGAAAACAAGGGCTTTCTATTCATATAAAGAGTTACAGTCTTAGGAAACCCAGAGAGGCAGATCTGCCCTGTCCCATAGAGTGGCTATGAGTCAACAAGGACTCGATGGTAGTGAGGTTTGGTGTGTGTGTGTGTGTGTGTGTGTGTGTGTGTAGAAATCAATTTATTTTTGTACATTAATCACATATCTAGTAAATCTGTTAAGCTTTCTTGTTAATTCTAAAAGTGAGTCTGTAAATGAGTGCATGATTCTTTGTAGGTATTCACCTACTCTCTGGGAAAGGGTCAGACTGTAGTCCTCGGGGGTTTCTCACTTTCGTACTCGTCTATCCTCAGCTTACAACCCTTCAGCAGCATTGCCATTTCCATGTCCCCATTAGTCTATGGGGCCAGCAGCATCTGCTCCACTTCTGCGCATCGTGGGGAATAGCCTTCCGAATAAGCCTGTTGTCCCAAATTTCAGGCTTAAGGTTTGCCCTTTAATTTAAGTTCCCTGATGAATCCAAGAAGAGTCCCTGAGTTCCTGCTTGTCAGTTTTTCTTGTAAGAATGCGAGTGCTGACTGCAGACTTTATGTTGGTGCTAAAACTAGAAGCCACCATGATTTCCTATCATGAGGATTATCACCTGAATGCAGTTTGTTTTGATAGATAACAAAATGACCTAAAATTTAAGGGTTTTACACAACTAGTGTTTTTTAGTTCGTAATTGGTCTGGGTTCAGGTGGAAAGTCTTGCTGGACTCACCTGGCCTCACGCATGCCTCCAAGTTGTGCTGGCAGGTTGATGCCTCATTTGCATGGTGTGGTGTTGGCTGGCTGTCATTGATCCTAGGTCAAGTATCTCTTGCTATCCAGCAACTTAGCCGGTCTCATGCATACAGTGTCGGTTGCAGAACTCCCAGGAGCAATAAAAACAAACGCTTCAACTTCCCTTGAAGGTCAGACTCAAAACACACAAATGTATCACTTCGATCAAAGCAAGTCACAGGTCATCCCTTTTCAAGGGTGAGAAAAATTGACCTCTCTTTAAGGAGGATCTGTGATGTATTCCACAACCTAGCAATACCTTTTAGTGTGTCCGAGTGGAAGAGTTCTCACTGCAGGTTCTACAGCCTCTCATGGGATTCTTCATTGGCCATTTTTCAGTGTTATAAAGATTGCAGCAGGGTGAATCCTTGAGGTTGCTTTGGTCAGAGACCCAGGTGAGGAAGAGGAAAGATTCAGCCAGCAGCCCTGTCCATGAAACTTAGCAGGCCTCTGGCTTATCGGAATTTCCTCTTGATCCCAAATGCTATTTGATTAGAGACAACGCCCTCCCTCTGGAGGCTTCAATGTTTGTATTTCCAGGGGGAGAGCCAAGGGGGCGTGTTCTGTGTAAGTTCATCCCCTGAACAGGTGTCACATGCCTTATGGCCCTGGGTAGGGGAGAAGGCAGGGGGAGTGTGAAAACAGAGCCTCCACAATCTTAGGCTCACTCCTATTCCCCTCCTCCAATTGCTCTCCCCCTTCCCCCGTCTGGGTAGCACCACATGGTGGAAAATTGCTACTTGCCACTTCTCTGGGTGTGATAGCAAAATCTTGTTTCCACGAATAGAACCCACACCGCAAGCCAAATCCACTGCCATCCAGTGACTGTGGTTCATAGCGGCCTCGTAGGACAGCACAGAATGCCCCGTAAGGTTTCCAAGGTGGCCCTCTTCAGGCAGGCAGACCCCCAGCCACATCTTCCTCCTAGGTGGGAGCGGTTCAGACCTCAGACCTTTCACTTAGTAGCTGAGCATTTGACCACTGAGTTGTAACAGGGACCTTTCGGCTGCAACAGTTCAAAGTTAATCTTCAATCAAAGATAAACTGTGTGTGAATGTGTGTGTAAATGTGTATGCCTGTACTTGAGAATGAAAGCAAGAGAAAGATTGAGACTAATTAATTAATTAATCTTGGGTCCAGAAGAGAGAGATCCAAAGAAAAGAAATTATTCTATATATCCTAAACCTGAAGAGAAAATCATACAGAGGGATTACTTTTTTAAGATTAAGGAGACTTTTCAACATTGTATATATAGTGATTGGATCGGTGATTAAATAGAGGCATAGCTTGTGTGTTTGTGTCTGTGCCTTTGGGCTCATGTGTACATGTAAGTATATGTTTGGGGGTGGGGGGAGTGATAGTACTGAGTGGATCCGAACGGCATCAAGTTATATCTGCGATTGAAAATATTTCACCCGAAGTCTTCCCAAATCCTCTTCCCTTTCCATATGCACCGCCAGAACATCCCCCTCACTTTGCTCCTCACTGCCCTTGAATTTCTTTCCCTTCTTAAATGGAAATCCAGGGAAGTCTTTGAATTTTCCTTGGGCAAGCCCCTCCCCACACGGTAGCTCATCTACTCTGTGACA
The DNA here is from genome assembly GCF_050624435.1 of Tenrec ecaudatus. Classification (NCBI taxonomy): domain Eukaryota; kingdom Metazoa; phylum Chordata; class Mammalia; order Afrosoricida; family Tenrecidae; genus Tenrec; species Tenrec ecaudatus. The sequence goes on along the minus strand of NC_134530.1, from coordinate 190,721,343 downwards.
GGCATCAAACTCTGCCCTGAGTGATGTTACTTCTTTCCATTCTAACACCTCGAGTCTCACTTTCCTTCCTGTTTCTCATTCTCCCGACGTTATGGCTTTTGTCTTACTTCAACTATGCGGCACTTCTGAATAAACAACAAAGAAGAGACAGAAGAATATCAAAATACTAAGCAATATTTCTGACAGATTTTGTTTCTTATCAGAGCATTAAAAATCCAGCTATAGGCAATTCTGTTGTAGGCAATGTACAAAGCAAGTTACACAGATATGATCCATTGTACTAGAAATTTAATTCTTCTCAGATATGTGCTCCTGGTATCTCTCCCAAATTCTGAGTAGCTTGTGGACAGTCAGTTTATTGTAAAACATATTAAATTGGTGCTTCTGATGCTCAACTGTTGGGAGACGACAAAACTGGCAATGTCACATAGCCTACAATGTGTGTGTGTGTGTATAGATATATATATGCCCACTGTTAAATATTTTTAATCAACAATTTAGTGGAGCATTCTGCTGATTCTAGATTAAGCCAGAAAATTCTCTCCCCTTCCCCACCTCACCTATATTACTGCAGTAGCTTCCTAGCGGACTTATTTCCCTCTCTCTGAAGCCCCTGTGCCTCCTCTAGTCAAGTCAGTGTCCTAATTAAAAGCATCAATGGCACCACATGATGAAAACTATGTTCCCTAGCTTAGCCTAGGCGTGCTCCTCTGTGACAGACCCCAGGCCACTTCTCCGTGCTCAAATACTGCTACCCTGTTCCACCTGCCCTTGGCTTTAGCCGCAGTTACTAGGGCCGCACCGTGAGCATCACAGCTCTTGGGTTTCACTTGTGGTTTCTTTTGCCTAGAATGGTCGTTTTCCATTTGTCTACGAGAGCACCTTAACTCTCCTTAGATGTCACTATTCTAATGTTCCCTGTCCTTCCTTGACCTAAACCTGAGTGCACCAATAACTCCTTTACCCATTGCATGGTGTTCTCACAGCTGCTTTCTCATTAAACCTACCTCGGTCATAGTTGTAGGTATGAATCCTGTGTAACTTTTCCATTTTCTAGAGACTTGGCCTGTTTTCATCCTTTTTATAGCTCCAGCGTTGCCTGGCCCAAAAAAAAATGCTCCATAAAAGTTAAGGAAATGAATTCTCTGCTTGCGAATTCCATCAACATTTTCTTTTTCTATTCAGGATGGAATAAGAAAGTTCTGAGGCAAGCAAAGTACTAATATTAAAGTTAATGAGCTTGCAAACATTTTATTTAAATTTTGATAGAAAATGTTCAAGGCAGTTTTTGTTTTCCCTAAATCCTTTACCTGTCCCAGCTGTGATTAGTTATTTTGGAAAAGATTAATATATCTTTAATCCAGCTACATCACACAAACCTCACTTCATTTAAGCTACAGAGGGCAACTTTCAGATTTAATATTGAAACGCACAATAGCTTTCTATTTAATACATTGCTTTATAACCAGTCCATTTTTGTTTTCTCCATGAATCAAATTTAACTTAATCCTCACAGTACCTGAAGGGGATGCAGCTGGTTAAGAATATGCTTTGGGTAATGAAACTCTTACATAACTCTGGGGAGAAGAGATATTTTTAAAGTCAGGGTCATGGCAAGGGCTGGTCCCACATCCCAAACCTTGACTCCTAGGGTTCGTTTGCTGTCTTTGACGACCCAATCATGGCAAGGGTGAGGGAGCATAAAGTCTGTTTCACAGTTGGAAGAGTTCAGCAGCAGGGAGAGCCTGATCTAATAAGCCAGTCGCCGACCTTCCTACACCTCCATAGAGAGCACTTTAGAAACCCAGGGACCCGAGACAGAGAAGAGAAGAGAAGAGAGCACGATCCAGTAGGAAGCTTCAAGTTCCTGATTCCACAGCTTTTCAGAGTCTGCTGGAGAAGGGGCTAGGGTGGGCACAGTTGGAGCAGAGCAGTTGCCACAGGCAGAGCTGCCAACAGCAGCAGTAGCACTGGCTGAGGCTGCAGCACCGCCCACACTCGGCACCAACGATGCCCCCTTCTCCCCACTCCCTGGTAGCTCGGAGGCAGAACGCCGCAGAACACGTGTCCCCACAATGGATTTTTGTGATTGCTCATTTTGTGCAGTATTTTCCCTTTCTTCCCAATGGATTTTAAAAGGAGTATAGCAACTGTTATATTCGAGTTCTGGTACCATCTTGAGGAAAGGAATGTGGAGATTATCTGTCCCACCCATCCAGTATTCTTCCCCATGCCCCTATTTCTCACCTGCTTTTATTCGTCTGGATTGTCGTTTTGAGGAAGAGCAGGGCGGGTAGTCGGTATTGAGATCTATATGAATAATACAGCTTCTAAAGCTCTGAAATTTTGTTAGCTCGATTTTTATGCTGGTCTTGCCTCAGGGACTTAGACATCCTAGAAGATTACCCACAACTTCCAAGACCCCACTGGGTTTTTAAAATTCTCCCGTTAGATATTTGAAGTCCATAAGTCAGGTATAATAAAATATAAATCTATTTTAATAGCTTGATTATATCATTTTTCTGCTGATGAGGAAACTAAGTAATGAATAATGCAGCATGAACTAAGTCAATATGGAATTTTTGCCTCCCACTGCTCACTTAGGAGTTTCTTCTGAGTCCCAGGTCTTATAGAGCATAAAAGGAATCCTGATGGCTGCTAACCTGAAAGCTGTGGGTTCGACTCTTCCAGATGTTCCGAGGGAGAAAAACTCTGGTGGTCTGTTCTTACTGAAATGACATCCTTGGCGCTCCTATGGGGCAGCACTACTCTGTCATTTAGAGTCCTAAGGAGGTAAGACTACGTGACAGCAGCAGTGGGAACAGCAGAGCAGAGCACAGAGACCTCATGTTTTCCAGGGAAAGTGTAGGCAGAATCCACCGGGGCTCCGTTTTCATTAGAGAACAGAAGACTTGCCAGAGGAAACTCAAGCAGACTCTTACTCCAATGATTATGCCTTGTGTCATCTTCAAGGTCAATGGTAAGTTTGAGTCCATTATTGTGACTGTTATGTAATGCCTTCCTACTAGGTAACTCATTTTTCTGGACTATACTGTTCAGTATTCCATTATAATATATAAGATTTTCATTTCCAGTTTTTTGAAGTAGATTTCCAGGCCTCTCTTTCTAGTTTTCCTTTGTCTGAAGCTCCAGTGAAACCGACCCATGACGGTGACATAGGCTACAGCATCACAGCACACTCAAGCGACCACGGTATAGCAACATGATAGGTGGGTGGTAGGTCCACACAGTATCTCTCTTTAGAGTCACATCCATTTCTATCTCTCTATCCCAGAGTTCAATCTCGGCACTCTGAGATCTGGGTCACTGATAACAAGATATTTCTTTAGATCTGTAGTGTTGATGCTACTTAGGTTGAAAGTCTGTGTACGTACAGCAAACCCAGACCTTCAATTATGAGGAACCCTGATGCCAGAGTGGTTGCTGGCACGTTCTCATCATTCATTAGCTCAACTCCTAACTGAAAGTCGGTGGTTTAACCTACCGGCTGCTCACTGGTGGAGAGAGACATGGCAGTCAGCTTTTATAAAAATGTGCAGCCTTGGGGACCCTGAGGGACACTTCTACTCTTTAGAGATCAACTTGAGTTGACCCTATGAATTGGAATCCACTTGCAGCGTGTGTGTGTGTGTGTGTGTGTGTGTGTGTGTGTGTGTGTGTGTGAGTTAAGGGGAAATGGGGCAGTAGGATCATTGACTTGGCTTTCCATCTAACTCACACAAATCATTAACTAAGACATTTATGCTTTCAGTATTTTGTTTTTCCTTTTGTGGAAAGTTGTCTTCCTATTTCCATTTGACCAAAGAACCCACCTCAGTCATGCACTAACGATGCTGGACTTTGTGGCTGTGCTCTCAGTAAGAGACAAGTCTGAGCTGGAATTCACATAGAAAGCTCCATGTTGCTCACTGCCCATAGTCACTTGGGGGTACTTCCACCATCACACCCTGAAATATGAATTATGATATCACTTGCTTGCTGCTATTGTATGCACTTCTCTAAATAGTAATAAGGTGAGATTTATACTTGGCATTATCATGGAGGCATATCAACCTTAAGAGAAGTATGTGATTTGGAATTTATAACTTTGTTTGTGGCACAAGTTTATACCAAACTATGAGGAGGCTTCAAGAAGTTCATGGAAAAGTGGAACAAAAAGACCATGGTTTTTCCGCCAGAGACTTTTTGAAGCCCCTTTGTATGTCTGTAGGAGACCTGGTGGCTAGTGGTTATGTATTGGACTGATAACCATGAGATCAGCATTGTGAAACCACCAGCCACTCTGAGGGAGAAAGCTGAGGCTTCCTACTGCTGTAGATTTAGAGTCTCAGAAACCCACGAGGGTAGTTTGACCCTGTCCTTTAGGGTTACCAAGAGTTGGCATCAACTCAATGACAGTGAGTGGAGAGTTGAGTTATTTTATGTCTTTAACTGAATACAAAGTATTGGGAAATAATTTTTTACCACTATGCCCTAACCCCATTTTAACTTTTTAAAAGTCTGAAGTCTTTTCCCTGCCTTGCACCACATTTAGGTATGAGTACTCACCCACTTGAACTTTTATTCTCCGTTTGGGGTTCTTAGAGGGTTTGCTGGGTTCAGGAGTTGAAACGCTGTGGGAGAGTATTGCTTGCCTTCGCCGGCAGCATTCAATGCTATTCCTTCCAGTGCCTCTGTGCCTCCACCACCACCCCCTTTCTGTGCTCCCAGCTGCCTGACGTACCGCTGTTGGAACACTTCCCCTGAGTCCCAGAGATTTCCTGACACGCTCACCAGCCCCAACTCTGAGTGTGGGTTTCACCTGGTGGGCAGTAGGTCATCACATCAGTTTGTGTACTCCCGGGTTCAAGCGCAATCCCTGTCCAGTAGCTGCTCATTGCCTTCTTGTCAAATGAATGCACTTCATGATGGTAGAGCAGTGTCAGGACTGTAGCCAAGGACCTCCTGGGGTCCTCGCTCATCTAGCATTACAGAGACGGGCTGTGGAATATGTGGTCTTGTCGCTGCTAACAAGGGGGTAAGGAGAGAATTCAAGGACAAAGTAAACAAAACCCCTTGGCGTTCTTTCGGAATTGAAGAGGGACGTGAACTTTCCCTCTACAATGAACTCCCTTTGCACTTGCTGCTGCACCGCTCACTGTGGAGCTTGATTAGCATGTCGCCTTAAATTAAAGTCACCCAGGATCAGAGAAGGGTCTAATCTGCATAGTTACCTCAGGAATTCTGGGATGCCACGGCAGGTGACTTGGGCTCTAGTTTCATGAACTCTCCCAGGTCACACATAAGGAACCGTGATGGAACCTTGGAGAACGCCTAGAAAGACATCGAGGGTAAATCTGCTTTCTACTCCCTCTGAAGGCATTCCAGGAAGCCACGCCTTTCCTCCCAAGGTGGGACAAGAAAGAGGGCCGTGTTGGTCACGGCTCCTCAAGTTGAGAGCAGACGAGTAAAGTTGCTGGTACTTGATTCATGGATTTCATCCACTCTTTCTTCCCTGGCCCACGAGTGGAGTTCTAGAATGATTACCCCCCCGGCAGGAAGACTTCCTGTTCACTTGGAGCAGAATGAAGGGCCATCTTTTGCAGACTCTAGAGCAGGTTCCGAAGAGGAGTCGGGCAGAGGGTGGGATGGGTGGACTGGGCCGATAGCCTGAGATATTTTTAAGTTGCTCTGATACACAGAGAGAAAACAGACACACCAAGGCTGTTTTTCCTCTTTCTTTTCTTACAACCCCCAAATCACTAGGCTAGTGATAGATCATAGTGCATTTTTTGTTGAGGGTCTTCTTGGAGATAGTGTGACTCAACTTCCTCAGTTTGAATTGAATGGAGAAAGTAAAGTAGCAGTTCTTATTTAATCAATTCCTGTGGTAGATCTATAAACCCTAAAATACCAAAGAGAGAAAGTCATCACAGTAATGGCGTTTTAGTCATTTCGTCAGAGGCCACATTCTACGCCGCAGCTTTTGACGGTCGCTTGGCTGTGGTTATCTTCATCAGCATCATTCTTCCCCCCTTGGCTTTCTCAGAACGAGTGACTCCACCGCCTGAAGTTTTAAAAAAAACCAACACAAATGATTTTACACACACACACACACATTAGGTAGTTATGTCTTTAAAACAACGCCTGTAATTAAACATACAAAACATCCCCTGACACAAGTCTACTAAGACAATTTCTGAGACGCGAATCGTTGCCTACCACATCCTCTCTGTATTTCCCCCAGTGATTCTGCTTGTGTTGCCGGTGTTGCACTTTCTCTTCCTGTTTGCTTCTAACAGCCATGGCATGGAGCAAGGCGTAGATCATTTTTCAGATTATCTGCTGCTTTTGATTACCTGCACCATTGCTTTCCCACATTAGCATGTATAATCCAGCACTGATTTTGTAATTGTCTGCTGTGCATCTTCAAATACATTCTCAAAGGGCAAAGCCAGTGTCTGATTCTGTTGAGTGCCTAGGGTGGAGCTGAGTGAACTATAGGTGGTTCATACCCAGGAAGTGGAGGCCAGGATCAATGCCAGATGGCATCCCCTTGATAGGATGCCACTCAGGAACGCTTAGCTATAATTTGCATTTACAGGGAGGTTGGTCCTATGTTAAAACTCAGACTTTTTAAAGCTGGTGCAGAGAATCAGCTGAAACATCTCTTAATTATAATAATCTACCTAAGTATTAAAAATCCTCTAACAGTGTCTTGAGACAGAATTAAGCTAAGATTTTGTAGCCAGTCATTGGGGAAATACAAACATATTGGCCAACTGTCCCTCTCACTTGTGACTGTTACCTGAAGTCCTCCCAACAACCATCCTCTCCTCAAAATTGCCTTTGGGTTGATTCCAATTCAAAGTGACCATATGTGTGTCAATAGGGACCTGAATTTCAAAGGATTTTCAATGGCCGATGTATTTTGGAAGCAGGTCCTTTCGCTAAGATGTTTCTGAATGGACTTGAACTTCTACCCTTTTGGTTAGCAACTGAGCACATTCCCAGGATGTACAGAGTTTTCTTCACTAGAGGGTGGATTCATTCATTTCTCTTCTTTTCTGGTGTGTTATATCTTTTTAAATGTAAATACTCGGAGACAGATAACATGTAAGTAGTTATAAACACCTTGAGGTAAACAAATTTAAGAGTCAAATTAAAGTGAGATTTGGATTTCAGATTAAGCATTTGGTAACTATGTATGACCAGGGTCCCAGTCTATAGAAGATGAAAGCAAGAGAAATGCAGGCCACTTGATGTGCGGTCCCCAGGGTGACTAGCCCCATACTATAACTCTAGAGGAGTTTATATGTTGGGAAGGAGTGGTTTGACAGGCTCAACCTGAGAAATGAAAACAACGAACAAATTTAATATAACTTTCCGTTACCATCTTAAAGGATAGTCATTATGATAGCTAGGAGACCAATGCTGAGAAAAATGCTGGTGGTTTCGAACTATCAACCTACCAGTTACCCTAAAATAAAAGTTTCAGAAGGTAACAAGACACCCAAGTTTGTGATGCTAACTAGAGATTAGGACGTGCTGGGAAGGGGCCAGTAGAGGACTGAAGGGAACAGCGGGGAAGGCCCACCTGGAAAAGGAGCAGAAGGGGAGGTAGCCAGGAACCGGCCGGAGGTCTCACCTCCTCCACTGTTCTTTCCTGAACTGGCTTCCATCAAAGCTCAAAGGATCCACCTTCCTTGAGCTTCAGGGGTTTCCAGGGTTTGGAAGAAAACTCTGGGTTTCAATTCCAGGCATGTACTTTTTCTTCGTGAAGTGAGTTTAGATCATGTTTCAGCAAGTGTCCTCCTGCAGGGAAAGGTCTTCGTATTAAAAATAAAGTTCACTGGAGACACACTTGATATTTTCAGTGGCATTTCTACTTCTCCAGCCCAGAGAGGGTTTTCGCTCCACTGTCCATCACTGCCTCACCGCACTTCCTCATGCAATTCAAATGGTGGGGGTTGATCTATAATGCTTTAATGGTGGGGAGCCTAATTGTTTCAGGGGTCACCCCTCCTGATGCTGTGCATCTTCAGTTGGATAGACCCACATTCCCAGCAGGTGCTGACTTGAACTTGAGAAGAATAGGGATGATGGGCTTTTTTATGTGGGGTAAAAGGAAGCTGGGGGGAGAGGAGAATGTATCTTACAACACCCTTTCCTTTCTTATATGTTCAAATCCCTGCTGTGTAGCAAATACATTAGTCGTTCTTAGGCAGCCATTAGAAAGAAGCCTGGTGGCCCAATATACCTGCTTTGTTATAGAATTCACAGTGAGGTTCCTTTCAAAAGGAAGCTTCTCCAGAGAAAAGGAAAAATATGACTTGGCTGTCGCATAAACGTTGTAAGTGTCGCCGAGTTGATGCGCATTTAGTATTACAGTACATGAAAACAGTATGCCAAATGAGATCTTTGGCTCAAGTTAATTGCCAGGCAGCTCTCATTTGCTTATTGGTTGGCATGTAAGTTCCACACAGCCTTTGATTCATTTCCTCCCCTTTTAATTTTGACTGATTAGATGTTTCAAGCCTCCATCTTGAAACAAAATGGTAGCCAAGAACGATTTCTAAAAATGCATACCTTCCAAGTCTGCCGTGAACTTAGCTTTTTTATGAAATGTGAGTGCGGTGAATCACTCAGAGAATCACGTCCTTTATAAATCTGGGTGACTCTCCAACATTCTCCCTTGGTCTTTCAACGGGGCATCTTGTGAAGCAGGCAGCTGGTTGGCTTGAGGTCAGGTTGAGATGCAGCATGGACTCAGTTAAGGATGCGGCTGCTCAATGGCTCCGCCCCTCGGGACGGGAACCGACACCTTTGAAGAGCTGCCTGGACTGGTGGCAAACTAATTAAGTGGAGAATCGGAGAGATAAAATAAATCTTGCCTGGCACCAAGCAGGAAGCGTGCGGGAGGGATGGGAAGACTCCCTTGGCGCTCAGAGAGGGAGCGGGCCGTCAGACCAATTTAGCTGAGATGGGAGCCACCACGAATTTCACGAAGACACTCTTAGAAGCCATTGTTGCTGTCGTTTTAAACCCCCAAGCGCCTAGAGAACTGAAAACTTCCCTCATGTTGCTAAGTAAAGAAATCCTCAAAAAGATCGTTTCCCCCTCTCACTGTGGGGCTCAAAAAAGAGAGAGAGGACAACAGAAAAGTGGCGTTGCTTTCTTCCACTTGGTATTTTTAATCATGAGCCTGCAGGCAGGGAGGGGATGTGCTCAGAGAGTCACTGCTTATGTAGAGGGGTGGACACAAGACCAACTCAGAGAGTCCAATATGTGGAGCGCGCGTTCTAATTTTCTACATCAGTGGGAACACAGTCACCTCTACTCAGAAAGCCACCTCACCTTCGCTGCTGCTCTTACACCTCTGCTCTCCTAGCCTCCTCCTTCTCTGAAAAAGAGGTGTATTATCCACGACTGGAAATCTGACCTGATCCGTTGATGCTATCCAGTTTATTTCTTGTCATGGCGGCTTTGTTTGTTTGTTTTTTAAACACATATTTATTAAGCTGTTTTTATATGTCAACCTGTCTGTTAAGTCCTGGGGAACACAGCAACCCAGACAGGAAAGCCTTCCCACAGGGATAAATATAATTACAAATGGTGATGCAAATTCTGGGAGACTTCAATAGACCCACATACCAGTCAGAATCAGGAAGTAGAAATAATGTTACGTATCCTAAATAGGAAGTAGATTAATGCAAGGAATCGGTGATGTTAACATCATCAGAAGGAGTAGTTTCCTACTAGCCCTGAGTTTTTCCAGAACCCTGAAGAGTGGATCCAGCAGAGAAGCCAGTTCCTCGGGGGCAAATGGATGGAAATTTGCCGGAATCAAGAGCCCGGACGCCCACATAAGCCCTACTTCAGAAGTGCCTGGGGACTCTCAAGAAGTTGCAGAATGGACACCCTGAACTGCGATTCATCATTTAGGAAACGCGATTAGTCGAGATGCCATTGAATTCACTACTTCCTTTATTTTCAGTAATATACAAACTGGGAGCATATGGAGAAATCTCATGTTTTCCTGACTATACCTCCAGAACCCTAGATTTAAGAAAATCTAGCCGTGCAGTTTGGAGCATTACACCCTCTCCTAGTAGAAGCAGCATGGAATAAACTAGTCATCTGATTTCTTTCAGGGAGGGACTTAAAAAAAAGTCTTTTTCTTGTGATTCGGATGAAAGTTTATAGAGCAAATGGGTTTTCCATTCAGCAATTCACACACATGTTATTTTATGCTACTGATTGCAACTCACATAATTTAATAGCACTCTTCCCACTTCCTTTCCGTGTACTGCTTCCCTGTATCCTTCCTTCCTCATCCTCCCTGCCTTCTGAGCTTCATCCCTGGGCAAATGCTTCCCCTTTGATCTTCTATGGTTGGGTGTTCCAGAGGGTAGGTGCCTCCCTGGTTCTGTTGTTCACCTTACAGACCTATCTGCTGTTTGGCTATAAGGCAAGTCACAGACGTGAATTTGATTCCATGTTCAAAGAATGTCTAAGAGCCATGACGGTGGTTCTCAACCTTCCTCATGCTGTGACCCTTTCATACAGTTCCTCATGTTGTGATGACCCCCAACCATAAAATTATTTTCGTTGCTACTTCATCACTATAATTTTGCTACTGTGATTAATTGTGCGACCTTGTGAAAGGGTCATTTGACCCCCAAAGGGATCACAACCTACAAGCTGAGAACTGCTTCCATAGGAGATTCCACCAGAAGACCCGCGAGCCTGGTCTTTCTGATGATTTTTAGGTCTGTTCCGCATCACTTTCTTCCACACTATCTAGGACCTCTTATTGGGATCTCTTTCAGATTGATTGGCAGGGGTTGCTGGACTGTATCTAGTTCCTCTAATCCCCATGTTGTGGAGTCTGGGGATCAAATGGTCCACCAGTCCTTTGCACTTTGCATCTTAAATTTCCTTCACTCTTCCCCGCTCCAGATGTGGAAGACCAATCGTTATACCAGTTGCTGTTCCTATTGTCTCTGCAGACTGTGCTATGGCAACTGATCAGGAAATGCTCCATGAGATGACCCTGAGCCTCCAGGCCCATCAATCAATTTCTTCAGAGTGTTTGGTAATGGCTATTAAGTTTTTATAACCTGCCTTGATGTATGTGAAACTATATTCATAGTGCGTTAGTCTGGGTAGACTAGAGAAACAAATCTAGGGAGAGTCATATATGTATAAAAAAGAGTTTTATATACAAGAGTGATTGTATATTAAGAAAGCATCCTAGCCTTGTCCAGTCAAAGTTTACAAGTCCAATATTAGCCATATGTCCAGTATGTCTATAAATTCCTTTTCAGACTCACACAACACAGGCAATGACGCTCAGTGCAGGAAGATCACAGGCCAATGGGTGGAAAGTCTTGTGGATCCAGTGGCAGTAGAGGTATCTCAACACTGGCAGGGGTCTCCATGTGATTCCTTCAGCTCAGGGCACTAGTATAGTTCTATGTGTCTTGGCAGCTGCAATGTCTCCCAGGGAGTGAGCCGAAGAGTGTCTCCCGCCTCCAAGAAGGAAGACAGAAGTTCCCAGAATCCTCAGGAGAAGGCCATGCCCACACAGAGGCCTCATTGGCTATGACCTGATTGACAGACTAGACTACACCCCGTCACTCTTTTTTTTATTTAGAGTTTTAAAGTGCTTACCAATATTGGAATAAAGATTATTCATTGTTATTTAAAATCCTATGCTAATATTATTTTAAACCTCATTTGTAATATCATTAGAAAAATATTTCAAAGGTTGTTTTAAAGAAATGACTTTGATTTTCAGAAGATTCCCTTATAAAGATAAATGATCTTGTTTCTCTCAAAAGGTTTTTACCATGACAAATCACATGATATAATGATATATATACAGTCTATCAAATAAAATCATGCTACTCTGTAAATATTAGCACATAAATTTGACAGCCTTTGAAATCATATCAGTGTGTAAAATAAAAGGTTATGTTTTTTCCCTATTGTTTTAATTTTTATTTTATTTCATTGGGGGCTCTTACAGCTCTTATTACAATCCATACATATATCCATTTTGTCAAACACATCTGTACATATGTTGTCATCTTTTTCAAAACATTTTCTTTATACTTGAGCCCCTGGAATCTGCTTCTCTTTTTTCCCTTTCCCTTCCCTCTCTCCTGCCCCCACCCCAGGCTCCCTTGATAATTTATGAATTCTTCCTTTTTTCCCCCATGGTTTACACCAACTGCTGTCTCATTTCAGCCACTTTTCTGCTGTCTGTCCCTCTAGGATGGGGGCTATACATTAATCACTGTGATCAGTTTCCCCTTACTTCTCCCCTTCACCCCTACCCTCCTAGTATTGCTGCTCCCCATACTGGTCCTGAGGGGTTTATCTGTTCTGAATTTCCTGTGTTTCAAGCTCTTATATGGACCAGTATACATGTTCTGGTCTAGTCTTATTGGTAAGATAGAATTGGGGTCATGGTAGTGAGCAGGTGGATGGGGGCGGGGAGGAAGCATTAAAGAACTAGAGGAAGGTTGTGTGTTTCATCTGTGCTATAGTGCACCCGGATTGGCTCTTCTCTTCCTTGTGGACATCCAATTAACTACTAATGGGCTTTGAATCTCCGCTCTGCTCTCTCCCCCATTCCCATTGATATGCTTTTTGTTTGTTCTGTCTTGGGTCTTTGATGACTGATATCTAACCCAATCAAGACCTCATGACCACACAGACTTGTGTGTGCATCTTCTATGTAGACTTTGTTGCTTCTCATGTAGATGGCCACATGTTTATCTTCAAGCCTTTAAGATCCCAGAAGCTATATCTTTTTGATAGCTGGGCACCATTAGTTTCCTTCACCACATTTGCTTATGCACTCATTTTGTCTTCAGCAATCATGTCAGGGAAGGTGAACATCACAGATTGCCAGGTTAGTAGAACAAATTGTTCTTGCATTGAGGGAGTACTTGAGTGGAGACCCAGTGCCCATCTGCTACCATAATACTTTATAAATAAATATATGTACATAGCTCTATTCCTCTGTCATTGTATATAAATGTATTTACATGTATTTATGCCTGTATTGGACTTCTATAACTGTCCTATGCCTCCCACTTCTTTCCTCTATTTCCTTTTACTTTCCTCCTGTCTCACTATCATATACGGCCTTCATTTGGGTTTTGGTAATTCCTCTCAGCTACATTGCCCTTGATTGAGCCGCCCCACCCACCCCCGCTTCCTATGCCTTCCTTGACATAAATTTTAGATAATTTATTCTTCCCTTGTCCCTCAGTTCATTGGCACCTACCTCCGTTTCCCCAACTCTCCCTCTGTTGTGTCCCCCCAGAACTGTCAGTCCCATTGTTCTCTCCTCCAGATTGTCCATCTTGCCTATCTTGTCCAGATAGACATGAATAGACAATAAAATGTGCAAAAAGCAGAGCAAAACATAACAAACAAAGAAAACAAATCAACAGCTAATACAAGAAAACAAAAAATAAAGAAAAATAACATTATCATCCACACTATGTGGTGTTCTACAGATTGTTGCTTTTCTTTAATATTTGCAGTGTTCTATTGTGTCTTTGCACCTCCACTCTTAATCCTCTCAAATTGAAAAATGATTATATAATGACCACAGAGGGTTATATTTATAGCATATGTAAATACATACATAGACATGTTCTCTGGCAAACCTACAAATACATTTGCAGGTATAATCCCATTCAGTTTGCAGCCATTGTTCAGTTGGAGTGTCTGTATATCCTCTTGTATATTATTATTATCACTGTTGTTGCAGAATTGAATGTGCAATAGTGTCTAACTTTATCAATATATTTTGGTGTCTGAATGAATGAGTATCTTAATATTATGTAGTAACATATATCGAGGATTTAGGTGGAAGGTACTTATTGTACTTCACAGACACTGTGGGAAAAAGAAGCATGCAACAGTATTACCTTTGTTTATAAATCTCAGGCACCTCTAGTGTCTTCCTCTTTCTGATATTGAGATGATCAGTGCCTTATTGTATATTGCCTTTCCCATTACCTGAACTAATGCGTGTCTGCTATATAGCTAGTGATTTCCCTTCCTCTTTCTTCCCATCCATCCAAAAATGTTCCTTTCTGTTTGTAAACTTTCCCTGAAATTTTTGTCATAGTGGATGCATACACTATTTGAACTGTTGTGATTGTAAGATGATGTGACTCAGCATAATGCACTCTAGGTTCATCCACACTGTGTGGTGTTCTACAGACGATTGCTCTTCTTTAATGCCTGCAGTGTTCCATCGTGTCCCTGCACCATACACTTTTTATCTAGTCATCTGTTGATGGTCACTTAGTTTCTCCCATCTCTTTACTATTGTGAATAATGCTCCAATGAGTATGAGTGTGCATCTACTTATTCATGTTCAGGCTATTATATCTTCAGGAAATCTACTTAGTAGTAGTAGGGTTTCTGTATCAAATGGCATTTCTATTTCCAACATTTTGTGCCACGCTGTTTTTCACAGGGTTTGTACTGCCCCAGCAACCATGCATGAGAGTCCCGATTTCCCCACACCCTCATCAGTCTCCTTTTCTGTCTTGTTGGACTTTGGTCATTACTGGGTGAGATAATATCTTGTTTTGATCTGAATGTCTTTAATGACTAATGACAACAAACCTTCCTTCCTGTGTTTGTTGGCTGCTTAAATGTCTACTTTGGTGAAGTTACTCCTCATATTTTGTTTTGAAGTGTTGACGTTTTCTTTAAGTTTTAGAGATTGGTTTGTTGGGCATGATGTCATTCCCCAAATTGTTTTCTCATTCTGTAGGTATAAATTTTACTGTAGTCATTCCTTTGTATGTTTCCTTTTTAAATTGTGATGTTGATGATTTATCAGTTCTGTAATTTTTTCTGTGCTGAATTAATTTTATCAGATTCTTTTAATATTCTTCACTGTTGTTGATTTTATATTTACGAAGTCCTCATGAATGGAGCCCTGGTGGTGTAATGGTTACAGTATTGGGCTGTGATCCACATGGTCTGCAGTTTGAAACCACCAGCAGCTCTGCAGGAGAAAGACTGGGCTTTCTGCTCCTGCAAACAGTTACAGTCTCAGAAACTCACACATGGTTGCTATGCGTCATCATTGACTTGATGGCAGTGAGTGAGAAGTTTTTAGGAGGAGCACTACTGAACAGTGGTTAAGTGTTGGGTTGCTAACCACAAGGCCAGTAGCTAGAAACCATCAGCCCACTCCAAGGGAGCTAGACGGAGCTATCTACTCCCGCAGAGTCTGGGAAACGCACAGGGCAGTTCTACTCTCTCCTATGGGATCACTATGAGTCAGCATCCACTCAATGGCAGTGAGTTTGGTTTGAATTTTTTTCTGTCTCTTTGGTTTTAGTCCTTATGATTTTTTAACTTAGTTTAGAAGATTCGTTTTCTTTGTGGTTATTCGTAATTCATTTTTGTCTTCTTAAATTAAAAACTTTGTTCTATCTTGATATTGCTGCGACTTTCTCTCAATCTTTCGCTCCATCCTCTTTGCTTTGTACATGTTGTTGCTTGCTAACTGACACCTTTGAGTCTCTATTTTCAATCTTGTATGTGCGTTCAAAACCACAGGCAGCTTCTCTGGAGAAACTCCCGTAACAATTACAGTCTCAGAAACCCACAGGGGGTCGCTGTGAGTCAGTATTGACTCAATGGCAGTGAAAGAGATCTATTTTTGAGAATTCTTTTACTAGGTTGGTTTCTCAGTGGTGTTTTCATGTGTTTTAATCTAAAGTTGTTGTTTGACATTGTGGGTTATTTCTTTAGAATTTCTTATAAGGTTTCCACAAATTGCCTTACTTTTTATTTATGTGCAAATATCCTAATTTAGTCATTGTACTTGAGGGAAAATTTTGCTTGATATAAAAACTTGGTTGTCTTTTTTTCCCCTTTCAGGATTTTATGTATGTCATTGTAATGCCTTCTTGCCTGCATGGTTTCTGGTGAGAAATCAGAACAGTCTTTTTGGCTCCCTTGGTAAGTAACATTTCATTTTTCCTAAGCTGCTCTTAGATTCATTATTTGTTTTTTGGTTTTTGAATTTTGATCAAATCATATTTTAATGACTTCTTTAGCATCTGTCCTATGTAGAATTTTCCCTCAAAGTCCACAGCAGTGCCTCTTGGGACGGAGGGCTATGCAACAAGTGGTTTTCATTGCCAAGGGGCTGAGTAATTTTTTTTTTCTGAAAAGGGAGAGGTAGGCAAAATAAGTTTGGGAGGCTGTGCTGTATAGATTTGTTGAGCTTTATTTTATGGATAGCTTTTTGTTTCTTAGTATATTAAGGAAATTTAGCCCATTTTCCACAATACTCTTAGTTTTTGCTCTGCTTCCTTCTGATGTGGAATTCTGTTCACATATAATAGTTTCATGTTGAGAATGCCCTACTAATTCCTCGACATTCTCCAATTTCTTCAATTTTTTTTCCTTTTCAATTTATACTCATACAAATTGGAGTCAGAGGATATGGCTTCTAATTAGCTAATTAATTCTTCTATTAATTAAATTCTCTTCTTTTATCCACCCAACGTGTTATTTATCTTCAAAATTTTAGTGTTAATCATCTGGATTTCTGATGGCTGTTTTTGTATAGTTTCTAACTTTCTATTTTGTCATTTTTCTCTTGTATTGCTTTTCTGAACTCTTTAAGGATATTTGTCTGTTTTCCTTAGTCTTGTTTGTAGTCTCCTTAAGCCCTTAGAAATCCTTATATATATATATATATATCTTTTGAATTCCTTATCAGGGGGTCCTATTATATACTCTTTTTTGAGAACATCTCTTGGTTCTTTATTTTGATCACTTGCTTGTTCCACATTCTCCTGTTAGTTTTTTGTTTTGAAGTTCTTTGCTGTCTCTGAGAAGTTTGGGAGGAGTTATATTTTGGAATATGTGTTGGGTCATTTTATCCTGATTCTGTGTTTCCTTTTGATATATCTGGGTGGGTGGAACAGGTGAGCTACTTTTTAACATTCGTTAGACAGCATGGGCTACTACCCCCCTCTCTCTGGGTGGCTGGAGTAACTGGCGAGAGTGTAAGTGCCAGACTCTGTTTGCTGGTCCTGGACAGCAGCTGCTCGCCGGGTGAGCAGGTGGCAGTCACCACTCGTTGTTAATGCAGCGAGTCGGGAGTGAGTGGATGGGCACTTGGTGGATGAGGCAGTGGATGGTAGGCATGGAGTGTGACTGACTCGCGTTGTCATCTCATAGTGGGTCTATGGGACAGAGCGGATCTGTCCCTGTGGATTTCTGAGACTGAACATTTTTATGGGAATAGAAAGCCTCATCTTTTTTCCCCTCAGAGAAGCTTGTGGATTTGAATTACTCACCATGGAGTTAGCAGCCCAACGTGGAAGCCATTCCCTCGCTAGGGCTCCTTCCTAGTGCAGAAATGATGGCCCCTCTCAGCAGAGAAGGCAGAGAAAAGAAGAAGAGAAAAAGGCAGGGGAGCGATGAGGGAAATGTAGATTATGAGGGGAATTATGGGGGAAATACAGGAAGAGCAAAGCAGGGGATAAATAAGTAAAAGTGAAGATGAGGTGGGTGGAGGGCATTGTAGAGGGTGCTGTGGCAGGGCTGCCTGTGCTGCTGAGGAGGCGAGCATACGACACCGTCTCTTATGAGACGCGTGCCCTTGGTCATGGTTGCAGCAAGCAGCTGCCATGTGCTTGCGGACGTGCAGCCGGGGAGGGAAGGTAAATGGTGGTGGTGTGCAGAGGGTGCACCATCCAAAGCAGTGCACGCTCATGGAGGTGACAGGAGGCCACTGTGCAGCAGCTTACACATGCAGGAGGTGCCTCTGGTGGCGTGGCGGTCACACCGCTTGCATTCCAGGAGAACACCCCCTTCAATCACACAGCACACAAGCCTGAGGCATGCAGCTCAGTGGGACAGCAGATGACCACTGGTGCGGGAGGGTCTGAATGAACTGAGAGGGTGAGAGGCAGCAGGAGAGGCGTCCCTTGCTATCATATTGGTGGAGGCATGGAAAGGCTTCATCCCTCATCACTGGGAGGTGTGGTGGGGAAAGTGGAAGAAGAAACGTCAGTCACCATTCGTGGTCCTGGTTGTTGCACATCCGGATGAGTGCAGCTGATGGCCCAGTCACCGTCTGACTCAGTCATGGCAGGGGGACAGGGAAGAAAAGCTCAGTGTCTACAACTGTCACCCCACAGGAATTCCCTGCCATGCGGGCCCTCCAGCCAAATGACTAGGGCTCACTGTGAATGAGTTCTTTCTTAGCCATTTATGGGTTCCCCTCTTGCTCTGTGTAGGAGCCCTGTCAGTGCCGTGGTTATGCCCTGGGTTGTTAGCCACTAGGTCAGAAGTTCCAAACCACCAGCCATTCAGTGGGAGGCAGCGGAGAGACTTTTTACTTCCATAAAAAGTTGTAGTCTTGGAAACATAGAGGGCCTTTCTATCCTGCCCTGCAGAGCTGCTATGAGTTGACATTGACTGGATGGCAGTGAGCTTGTTCTTTGCCTGTCCTGCTCTCTGGTTGCCCATGCCCTTGGACTTCTTACTGGCTTCCCTTGACTCTCCTCTCCCAGACTTCAGTTATATTCTGCTCATCTTGTTGCACTCTGATCTGTCCACATTATATTTCTATTCCAATGGGGATCCCATAACATTGATTTCTCCTCACCGGCGTGTTTTGCTTTCTGATCTAAGAATGGTCAAGCTGAGTCAGTCTCCCAGTCTGTCTCTTATCTCAATCACTATTTTCAGGTCTTCCTTTCCGATCAGTGTTTAATCCAATTCGTTATCCCCTCATTTGGTGCTCAGAGTTCCAGGATTGGCATTTGTATCTATTTCGTTTGCTTTTGCAGGTCTATGTAGTAGAGGGACTGGGTTGAGTGTGTCACCGGGACACCCCACTTCCCACCTCCCGGAATAGTGTTTCCTTTATCCGGTGTTTCCTTGAAGTGCTGCTTCTCTCTCTCTCTCCCTCTGTCTGGAATGTATTCCATGGAATTTTTTTCCGGCTCACTTAGCAAACATTTAGTGTGCAAGTACTACACTGCTATCTTAAAACTTGCTTGTAAATCCTCCCTGAGTTCTCGATTCTGTCCGCTTAGAATGCCACCTCTTTGGAGATACATGCTTTTTCAACAGACTTGAGGCCTTGCGGCATAGACGGGAAGTTACATGACAGTCCAAGAGGAAAGGTGCTGCTCATAGTGAGTTTTGCTGAGGTGAGGGGTGGTTGGGTCCCTGGAGTATCATCCAGGATTGGCTTCAGCCTGTTCCCGCCTAGGAGTATATGGCCCAGAGAGGAAGCAGAAGACATCTCTCCAGGATATGTCTCCTTCGTTGTGATACGTAAATAGTCTGGGCTCTTTTGGAACCGGAAAGCTTTCCAACATCCTCATATGATCTTCTGTTGACTCTTCCTTGACGTGCCTGTCAGCGTTCGGGGTCAGGATCCTGCCCTTGTTCGGATGGCAGTAGGGAATCTAGGGTGTGTTGTTCCCTGCCTTCAGACAGGAGGCCTCTGCCCACTCCCTAGTGGAGGAGAATGGGACTGATAAGACTGCACGCTGACAAGGGAAACAAATTATTTTTCAGAGATTGACTATCAGGGGGGTTTCTTTTTAAATCATTGCTTCATTAGTACATCCCCGTGTGTCTCCCTGATCTTATATTTCAGCTTCTGGCAGGTTCATCAGGAGGCCGGAGCTCAATCATGCATGGTGTGAGGCCCACTGATCACCCTCAGACACAGGTCTGTGCATGAGGACTCTTTGGCAACACTGGTTACTCTCCGCCCAGGTTGCCATATCCCGGATTACTGCAGCTGCTGGTCGTCGTGAACGCTTCTCTTTCATTTCATTCTCAGAATGTCACAGTGACCAGCTTGCAGGTGGCATCCTGCTATCGATGCTGGCATGGATATTCAACCATGATGATACCCATGCTGATTTTTGTCCATTGTTTGTTGCCAATTATAGTCAGCTTTGATCTTCCCTTCCCTCCTCCCCCGTTTGTCTCCCCATGCTTTGGATTCCTTCTGAATCACTCAGGCTCAGGAGTCAGGCTGTGGAGCACATTTTACTATTATTAATTATTATTATGACAATTCTAGTGTTTGTAAGATTTTTTGGACTGAAGTCGAGCCATGAGAAGCCTGGGCCTTGTGGACTCCTTCCCCCTGACCCCTTCCTCCCTGCATCACAAGCACATGGCGTCTCCCCACTTTTCTCTGCTTTGTGCCAAACAGACATGAGTTTCTAATCTTCCTCTCTTGCCGAATCTGCTAAATGTGAAAATCAAACAGGTTCCATCAGTCTCGGGCCTTGGCTAGCAACAACTTGGATCCACCCCCCAACTTCTGAACGGCTCCATCATTCTTACCTTTCATGCCCTGATTTGTCAGGTACAAGTTTCTTTTATGTTGAAATAAATGAAATTTCCAAGTGCCACAAATAGATTTTGCTGTCTGCCTCTGGGAATATGACTGTGGAATGGAGTGGGGAAGAACTTGCTTGGATTTGAGGGTGGTCTCTTGGTTTTATGTGAGGAAGGAATATTATTCTCCAGAGGATGAATCACTCAAGATGAGCTCTATTAAAGGTCAGGGAAGAATCCCTGGAGCTATGCAGAATGAATATGGTTAATGTGGGAGGGCAGTGGAATCGTGAAAAAATGGTTATGGGGAGATGGATAACAGTCAAAGAGCGTATTTCACAGTTTTGATAGGGTTCCCGTTGGACCATGCTTATTCTAACACCCAAAGGTGATGATAACAGTCAACATTTGCTGAGCACTAATGTCACTAACTTTGTAGTCGGCAATATTCCAAGCATTATACATGCTGCATTTCATTCCATTCTCCTAGCGACGCTTCAGGGAAGTGTGCATAGTACCTCCGTATAAAGAAATTAAGTCCCTTGTCTAAAATGGCACAGCCCATGAGTGCTGATCCCAGTGTTGGAATTCAGACTGTCAGATTCGACTTTATTTTCAACTTATACTGATTTGAGCTTGAGAGTACGTCTCTTGTACCTTTCACATTCCTATCATACATTAGATGCTCAAAGTATTTGCTGGAAGAAAGTATTTACTCAAGAAAATAATAAAATCATATAAAACTCATCAGAGGAGGGAATGATGGACACGGGTGTCACAATCCGTGACATTTCATTATATGGCCCTTTGAGCCACAGGCTTTGTGGCTCCTACCAAATGATCAGGTAGGATTATGTAAATGAGGTACTTGTGGCCCAGCAATAGGATTGGATAGTTTGCTGATAATGTAAATAAGGTACATGGACACGGCACCTTTGTGGGTGTGGGATCATGCAAATCATGTGGATGGGACCCTAGCAAGGGTATTAGTCAGTTTTACTGTCTCACTGTGCTTAAAATGAGCCCTTCCAGGGGCAAACAAGGAGGCCATCGCCACTTGGAAGAAAGTGCAGGAGTGCCGTATGTCCTTTGGCCCCGCAGTTCTTGAGCTAAGAGCCCCTACGCCTATAAGACACAGAGACGGCTGTCACGCTGGAGACAGTACAAGATGACAACAAGTGGTGGCTGAGACATAGTGCAGAAGATCCAGAAAATGAGTACAAAATGACACCTTGGGATACATGGCACGGGGAGTAAGAAGAAAGTTGAGTACCTTCAGGCAGGAAGCTTTCTGGTAAAACAGGTGTCTCTTCTGGACATTGACTAGGAGAAGTGAGGATCAGCATACATGGCTGGAGACGGAAAGACCAATGGGCAGAGAGAAGTCTTCCTGCAGACTGAGAAGGGTTGTCCTGACTAAAGAACTGTATCCTGAATTCTTTCTGAAATGGAATTGTAACCAGTTCCGCCTCGAATACACCCCACGATCATGAATATGATCTTTGAGTTCTGTGGGGCCAGTGCAATAAATGATTGAACCTGATTGAACCCAGCAGGGAAACAGAGTGCGGTGCAGGGATGGCTGGCGTCAGAGTTAGTAAAAAGGTTGGAGAGTGGAGGCTACCTTACCTCTGCCTTGGGCAGATGATGCTGATTATTGTCCTCTTTTTCCGATTGTGAAGCAGATGAGGACGCTGCCCCCGTGTCATTTTTGCACTCTATTGACTTAAGACTGGAGTCCCAACTGGGCAGGTGTAGGGAACTGCATGTCCCTCAGCCCTGGATCAAAAGCCATATACAACCTTCCTGTATTTACTCTCGGTTTTCTGTCATATAAATTGTGCCTAGTGGTCTTCCTGCCCTTGTTTCCCCCTGTGGTCATTAGTTACTTGACCTTTGCTAGGATTGGTGCTCAATTGCTAGCAGTCGCTACACTCATTGGACAACACACACCTGGCGGCACTTCCGCCAGGCGCCCGGTATGCCTCATTAGCATGCGGACCTGTTTGAGCACAATAGCCTGTCATGTATTCCTTATTTGGTAGGTGCGTGACTATTGGCTACCCCAGCTATACCTTATTTCCATATGACGTAATGGTGCCTGCCGTTCGCTGGCTATTTAAGCCTCTGCTCTCAGCTCAATAAACGAGACTTGATCAGACTCCTGTCTTGTCTCCATTCTCTGCGTCTCTTGCCCATCTTCATTCCCAGTCTCTCTTTCAGGTACCCACACTGTTAATGACCCATGGGACGGGTCAGGCAGGTGCTAGGAGTAGCTGTTACACAAGACACAGTAGAAAGGGTTGTGGTTGGCTCTTCACTCACAGTCGTTTGTCTCCATCACTTGGGATCCACATTCCTCTTTTGTCCACCGTATGAGTCATTGTTTAAAGATAATCACTTCTTTATTATTTTCTATGACCCCTGCTTTGCCATCTAGATTCAGAAGAAAGTGCCCTTTCATATCGGTTTCTGTCATTCATTATATCCAACTTTACCATTTTGTGATGTAACTTGTTTGCCATCTGTTTTCCCCACTCCAGGGTGGCCTCGTTGCCCTCAGGGTCATGCATCATTCACTTATGTATCCAACCAAGCACATTCATAATACCCAACACAGCACCAGATGCATACTGGGTGCTCATCAATCTATATTACACCAAATTGGATTTCCTGCACGTTGCACAGTTGCTCTGGTGTCCCCAAAGATCAGCAGGACCTTGTGGATGCTCAAAGCTCAGATCCAAAACAATTGCATGGAACTTCTGTGTTAACTGGCCACTGGCCCTTATTTGCGGGGAGGTCAGCATGATTTTCAGGTGCGGGATTGAGGACCAGTATGTCATGATCTTGACTAAATAATTCTCTTAGCCTGTGACAGCCCACTGAACTGTCCTGTCAAATTGACTGTTCCATTGGCCAAACGGCTTACTCAGCTCTTCAGAGGCCCATTATGTGCTCTGCAAACATTGGCAACACATCTCCCTCCAATCTGACTTAAGCCTGTTATAGCTAACAGGCTTTCTTTGAATTGGGCGACACATCTTGGTTGTGTTGGAGAAACATCAGTTACATCTGTGTCTTGGCTAGTATCTGTCAGAATTGGGAGTGTGCCAGCTTGCACCTCATTGCTAACCGACTCCTTAATTAACCTGCTATACCTAATGCACGGTTCACTGTTGTTTTCTAAATGAGATGCATAATAGGCACGCTTTTGCTGCCACTACAGCTTTTTCCATTTGATCAGATTATTAGACAGTCAACTTCTCTTGGGCTGTACATTAAACCTTCTCAACAGAAGCAAGAATTGAGACTCACCCAATGGGGCTTGATTTCTTCGACAAGCCTTGCTGCCGCAGCCTTTACGCCCTGATAATTGAGTTCTTCTTCCCCCTCATATTGACCTACCTCAACTCAAGGGTCTCCTTTTTGTGTCATCCTGTAAAGTGAGAGCGGAGCAGCCTTTTAGAGAGTGTCGTGTTGGTGGCGTGCTGCACTGGAGCATGGCACTATGGTTTCTCATGCTTCTTTAGAGAGTGTTCTGTTGGTGGCGTGCTGCACTGGAGTGTGGGCACTATGGTTTCTCATGCTTCTTGGACTACGCCTATGCACGCCTTCTGTTTGTCATGCCTGAAATAAACGTGCTGTCTGGCTACGCGTGTTCGTCCTGCAGTCGTTACACAGAGTGCCCAATGGCTGCTCCTGGGGACACAAAGCCAAAGACACCGTGTTCCAGCTCCACGATGAAATGCCCATTTCCCACGAGCCTCGTCAACCTTCATTTCAAATGGGTGACAAGGCAGAGACTTAAAGAATCCAGTTGGTTAAATTCTTCACACTTAAAGGAGTCCATTCCAAGAATATTTCCCGTTTCTAAAAATGCAGAATTTTTTTATTTTATTGTGATTTAAATTACATTTTCATTCATTTTGAGGCCTTGGCTTTCAATTTGGTGTCCCTCAAAGAGAGACACGCACAATGGTCTCTGTAACATTCTGGCCCTGATTGGAAAGAGCTGTGCTCTTTCTGTCATGTTGTCACGAGATGTTTTTTACAACGGTTGATAAGTCGGGGGTTTTGGCATGAGTTAGCATGGTATCTTCCTGGTCGGGAAGGAAAACTAGCACACTTTGAATTGCTAGCCATGTACCAGGGGCTATGCTAGATATTCGCACACACAAAATTGTTTTCTAGTAACATTGTGAAGTGAGATATATTGTTCCCATGTCGTATTTCACAGACGAGGGTAGGTACGCAGACTGAGAAAGCGCTAAACTCTGCCAAAAACACAGAGTAAATGGAAAGATCAGTATTCAAATCTAATCTAAGCTTGTCTTTCTCCAAAGCAGTTGCGTTTTCTTTATTCTATCAAACTATTCTTTTAAAATGCTTATTGGTATGTGAAAGCCAGTTGCACTTAGAATATCAAAGGGAAAAACAATCCTGACCTGCTTACCCTCTTGGCATAGAATTCTTCTCCACACAGCGTCTAAGACATCAGACCCTTCCAATTAGTGGTAGCACGCCAGCTGCAAGTTGCTTCTGCAGTTGCCCTGAGCAGGGCAGGTGCGGACTATATTGATAGACCATATGGATCATAACTGTGCTCCACTCTATGAGAGAAGCATCTCTAGTGAAGAAGGAACGTTCACATAGAGACATAAAGGGAAATTCCATTAACTGGTAGAGGAAAGATGGTGTCAGGAGGCAAGAGTGGTACAAATATGTAATACACACAAACATACAACACTTCAGATTTATCACTTAATCATTTTGAGTTCTTTCTGGCCAAAGCTTTACTATGCCCAGAAGGGGTATGTGGCCAGATTTCTCTCCCAGTCTAACTCTCTTCAAACATAGCATTAAGAGAAGTCAAGGAGTGTCACTCTCTATTCTAACCAGGCATGCTGCAGGATGAGCGCAGACAAGCTTTCCCAGCATTACACACACCTATCTCAGTCTTGTTAGGCCGCCTTTGTTTTTTTAAAGTATGCTTTCTGTGCCATGGAAGAAAATAATTTTGAGGTCAGGACTGCTATCAAATTTTTTACAAAAATCCAGTGGGCAACTTCCCGATTTCTTGAAGCGGTGCACCACAGTGTGGAAATGCTCCCCAGTGTAAAAGGACGGAGTTTAGCGGAATCAAGGTATTTTAGGGAAGGTTAGGCAGACCTCAAAGGTGGGCCAAGAGAGGGAAGACCATCAACCTTGACAGAGAGGAACCTGAATGACATAAACTTACCACTGACGCAACAGCTGCCGAAGCTGGAATCTCGCATGCTTCGGCCTTTTCTTTTAAGGAAAACATCAGCCTTAGCAAATTTTCAGCTTGATGGGTGCCCAAAGTGTGGCATGATAGTAAGCTAGCTCAAAGAACTGATCTTTCTGTCAGTCTTTTAAGTAAGATAAAAGCAAGTGAAGGTGACTTTGTGGAGTGAAGCTGAACTGAGGCTGAGTGGTGGATTTTCTGACATGAGCTGGAGCGCCCTAGACACGGAGAACAATGGTTTCTGAGGGCATCTGCTGGGTCTGTTACAGTCAAGGTCAAGAGGTCAGTCCAGAAAGCTTTGACGAGTTCTTTTTTTTGTCACTCCCAAAGGTAATCTTGATAGAATTTCTTAAGGATACAGGGCATTCGTGGAGCTTATTAGGAAAAATGTTTCAATGAAATAGAAAACTGCATCAGTGATAAAAATGCCGGGAAAGTTATACTGGAAACATTTTTTTCCCATCATGACAATGCACCTGCTCATTCTTTGGGCGTAGCAAGGTTGTCCTATGAGAATTTTATGTGGAACTCTTACTGCACTGTGGTAGTTAGGCTCTGTGTCAACTTGACTGGGCCAAGATTCCCAGTGGCTTGGTACTTAGGACCCCGTGATTCCCTTCAATGTATTCTAACACAGTATATTCAATTCCATGATGGGAGGTGCACGGCAACGAGCAGCCAAGCGATTGTGAGAAGGTTCAGGTGGAATGCAATGAAAAGGAAGTTCCCTTGGGAGTGTGGCAAACCCTTACATAAGCAGACATGCTGGAGATTTTCTTCCTTCTGGCTGAACTAGATCCTGCACCTGGCTCATTGACCTTTTAGACTTCAGCCAATGGCCCACCATATTGCAGCCATCTGACCTTGCATTTTTCCATCTCAGCATCTGCCAGCTGTGGTCTTCTTGCTTCAGATCCGTGAATTCTGCTTTATTAGCCCCAGAAGCTACAGGAGTCAGGAAATCCATTTAGCATCTGAAAGACAGACTTGAACCAGATTGGATTTGCCTGCTCCTATAACTATATGAATCATTTTCTTGATATATACCGTAATTCTTTATTTGCTTATCAGTGTCACCGGCTTTGCTCCTCGAGAGGATTCAGCCCAACGTACCCATGCACTCGTCAGTCCTCCTAGTCCTGCCCTTTAGAGTGTCTTGTTTTGTTTCTCAAAGCTTATTGAAAAGGTGTGCACTTTGAGTCCCTCGAGGATGCCCCCATCACCTTTTGTAGATGGTATACATTGAAGAGTGCAGAATTCTTCAGGAAAAGGTTAAAAGATGGAAACATCAATTTCTGAACTATATATACCTAGTTTGAGGATATGCTGAGAAACAGCAGCTTCACATTTTGATATGTTTAACAAAAATTTCAATGATTTTGTAGCAATATATATTTTGTTACTTATGCTTGCGTATAATTGTCTTCCTAAATGATTAATATAGGATCCCCTACTTCCTCTCACATGATTTTCCTGTTCTTCCTAAGATTTTTTTTGAATCACCCACCCAGAATCAATTTTCTCTCTCCTAGATAACTTCCGCATCGCTGCCCCCCACCCCGCAGCAAGTCCAGGAGCCTAGTAAAACATTTCGTTCATCTGGCCTTCACTAGCACGGTAACGTGTTTTAAGAGATCAGGATGCACTCAGCTCTGGGTGGTACATATAGTTAGGTCTCAGTGTCAAACAGCGTGACTTGCAGGTAATATGGATCGACAAAAAAATATACCTGTCTTTCTCCTTGACATACAAACAACTTTAGAGTACTTTCCAAATGATATATACATAATAGGTTTATTTGCAATTTACAACACAACCTGCTTTTAGGCAAGTCAACAGCAAGACTTGAGTTTTTGGGAAGTCTAGCCCTGGCGGTGCAGTGGGTTAAACAATGGGCTGCAAATTGAAATATCAGAAGTTCAAATCCACCAGCCACTCCACAGGAGAAAGATACAGCTATCTACTCTTGCAAATATTTACAGTCTTGGAGATCCCAAGGAACGTTTCTTTGCTGTCCTACAAGGTCACTGTGAGTTGAAACTGACTTAAAGGCAGTGAGTTTGTGGGAGGATGGATTTTGTTACATAAAATTGAGAGTACAACTGAAATTGCTTTGCACAATAGAGGGGAATGATATTTGAATTTGGGGGTGGGGGAAAGGAAAGATCCGGGGGTATGAACTGAAAAGATGGTCGTGCATTAAGCCCATTGATAATGAGTTAATTTTGACTCAGGATGACTCATCTGCTGGGACGTTGGCCTTCTCTGTGGACTTTCCTGAGTGGAATCTTTACAGGAGCAGATTTCCAGATCTTCCTGCCATGGTTGTTGCTGGGTGGGGGGGGGAGGAGGGGTTGACGCCACGACCTTTTTGGTTAGTAGAGGAGCATGAGTCACTTTTGTTGTCCCCCAGAGGCCTCAGCTGTGTATCCAATGCTGAGAAAGACCAGGCATTGGCATGGCGGAGAAGGTGATTTGATGGTCACACCTGTCTAACATGTTATGAGGTTTAAGTTAGGTGGCATCTGTAAAACCTCTTCTGAGTCACTTGTAATTCCTGTCCCTATTTGGGGGCAGGGGACTAGGTTCCTTTGCAGGATACTGAAGGGATGTCCAGTCTACATTCAGAGTGAGTCAGACAAAACAGCAGAACAGGGTTGTGTAAAGAAATTGGAGGGTAGGTGTAGGAGGGGGCATGGGAGCCCATTATTGCCTTCACAGAAACTTTTTAGAGTTCTTTGTGTTGTCATTTGAATCAGAGATTTACATTATCAGATAATCTTTCCCAAACCCTGGGTTCCTTGTCTGAAACACAGAACACAAGCCATTTTTGAGGAACTATTTTCTCAAAATTGAAACATTAAATGTGTAGAAGAGAAGCTAATTTATTCCATACAGTGGATGCTTTATTGCAGGGTTGGCAAACTATGACCAGGGCCAAATCCAACTCTGTTTTTGTCAAACTGTGTAGGAACACAGCCACTCCCGGGCTTGTACATAGCACCTATGGTTGCGTTCAGACTAAAAGGGAAGAGTTGAGTAGTTGAAACAGACACCAACCATGGAGGTTAAAAAGCCTAAAATATAGCCCATCTCACCCTGTAGAAAAAACCTTTTGGCCAATTTGTTTAGAGCCGTATGTGTTTATTGTTTTCATTCTTTCTGTTGAGAAAGGCTGATCTGGGTTACCAATTTAGAATTAAGAATGCCAAACTTTCATTTCCTCAGCCAAGGAGCGGAAATGAACGGCATAGAACATGAGAAGACTTAGTAAAGTCTGTAGTTGAAACTTACTCATATCTGGAAGAATATATATTGGAAAGAGGGAAACGACCTGGTTGCAATGTATACAACAAGGTTAAATAATAAAAGCAAAGCAATAATTGGGGTCGTTTATTTTCACTGAAAGCATATTGTTAAACATGTATCATTACACTGCTGCATCTCCACGTACAATAATGAGATTCGCTTACCCTCGGAATGATGTCTCTTTTGCTGGTCTTTCATTATTAACATTCCCCCAGGTTCTGAAATCTTTGGAATTGCTTCCGAGAGGCTTCCACTCAGTTTATATCATATCTGCAGACCTTAAAACTAGCCTGGGGGGGGGGGGTTGTTCTCATGAAGGAAACAGTCATGGTCATAGATTTATCAAAACTGATGGGAAACACAGATATACATGTGTGATCTTTTTTTCTCAGTGAGACAAGATGCTCCAAAGATTAGATGCATTGTGTTAGTGGCAGCAACCCTGGGCATTGATTTAATTTAAGACCTCCTTTTTACCCAGGATATATACTACAGCCTTTTGTTTAGCCTTTTCCAATTGCGGTCTTAGTCTCTAGCACCTACAATCAGATTCGGTTATATTAGTTAGGTTTGGTATCACCTGGGTGAACCAGGCTCTAATCTGGTGTGATCACACCCATGATGGGACCTTTTTCTTTCTTTCTTTCTCTCTTTTTTTTGCAGCAAAGCGTTAGGACGCAAACAGAAACTGAAAGTCATTTCCATGAGTTGCTGCCAACTCAGGTAACTGCACAGAATATCCCTTGGAGCCAGAGCAGCACCCTCAGAAACTCCCGAGGGGAAGTTGAGGTTGAGATTTCTGAATCTGTGCCCCTAAGCACATCTGTCCTGCAATTCTCATTTATCCTTGGGTTGGGGATGTTACACAACTGGAATATATATTTTCCCCCAGCAATCAGATTTGCCTCTAGTGTTTTATTTTCCTTGCTAGTTTCCCTAATCCTATCACGGTTAGCCTAAGATTTTAAGAGTTTAACCTCCGATTTAGTTAGCTTCTTTCTCGATCTCCTGCCAGGCTACCAGTATTCCTGATGCCTGGCCTGGTCTGGTATGAGAGTCACATATTTAACATCACTAGGGTCCAGTCACCCACCAGTCGAGAGAGATGCTGATTATAAATAAGACATGGGGACATGGTGACACAGACTTCCTCTAGTTGAGTATCAATCCAGCTCTAGGCACTGGCATTTAAAAAATTTATATTTGTATGTCTCTCTTGAGGGAGATGGGGATATAGTGAGTCACGCCAGGCCAGTGGCTTGGTCAATACGATCATCCATCTCTTGTTCCAATAGGGTCATTTGCTATTTCACCTCAGCGTCGCAGCCTTGAGTTGATTAACCCTGCTCAGGAAATATTATCCCCGCGAACTCATACCTAAACCAAGCAGCGGCTTAATCTTTTATTGTCTTCCTGAAGACATCGTTAATATCTTTTATGGGCTTCTCTTGTTTCCTTCGGAGGCCACGTTTTGCATGTTTCTTGAGCAGATGCTTTGGCAACAGCTCCGTGGCCACAGAGGTGTGCGGGGCCAGTGCTCCCAGGCACATTAGAGCTGGTTCCAGAACACTCTCTCCAACCCCGCACTCCCGGACATCCCCTTAAAATCTGCCTGGGAGGCAGTATCCTGAGAAATTCACAAAAGCCCAAAACAAAGTTAGTTTCTGTCCAGTGAAAGCATATTGCTAACCCTGTTCCACAGCACTGCTGGGCCCACCTGTAATGATGGAGACATTCATGCCCAAATGCCTTGGATGCGTTCTCTGGGGCTCTCTTGATTCAAATCGCTGAATGTTTTTCTGAAATCTTCTGCAACGCTTGTCAGAGTTTTGAAAAGTGGCCTTCAGTTGAGCTTACAGGTATAAATTACATACAGGTAAATCTTACCACTAAGGTGCTGGCATAGATGCAATGCAGTGACCCCAGGCCTAAATTAAAACTCCATTCGGAATTAACCTGAAATCTTTATCTCCTCTTCTCAGGAGACAATCCAGCCTTTTTAAAGGTTAACTTCTTGTGACACAAAGGGTTCAGGGACTTAGGTCACTGACATTCTGGGTTCCTGCTTGAAGCTCTGTTAGCCCATGAGAGAGGCAACTTGTTCCCTTCCCATACACAGAGCGGCAGGCAGCGGCCCTGGCACACACACTGCAGGAGGTTACTTGGGTCCGGTTTAAGAAGTTCAGGGTGATAGTGTAACAAAGCCGTGTAGCTCTCTGCCATGATTCTCCTATGGGTAGGAAGGACAGTCCTTGCACCTGACCGATCACTATCATTTGGAATACACTGTAGCCTCTTCTCTGGGTGTTTGTGTGTCTTTCCATTTCCCGAAACAAATGTATCTTTTCTTAAAGCTTTTCGTTTTCATTTCTAGCAGAGTCTGTGTCTGGGGTTTCACTGCAACCAGGACTACCTGGAGCTTGAAAAGAAGCCTTTCTCTGGATCCGGATTCCCTTTAGGAAAACACTCCAGGAATCAGGTCCAGCTAGCACGTCTCTTCCTCTGTAGGGTTTCCTTAAACTGGAGGAGCCCTTTGGATGTGAATAAATGGTCCATTCCCTCCTCTTTAGTCCACAGCTCTTTTTGAACCATTGGGTTCAGGCGCATTTCTTTATCCTTTCCTCTCTGTGTATTTGTCCCCAAGATTTAATTTTCACTTTCAGGTGGGTGTAGGATGGACCTCATGTTTGCTTGGGCAAGATGTCTTTTTTCTTTCCACTCCAGCTCCTGATATGATAGTAAGATAAAACATACTTTTAAAGTAAGTTCCGTTTCTTTGCAAACTTGATTCCTTAGGGCAATTCTAGACAGGCCTGTATAGCTTTTGAATTCATCTTAACAATCACTGAGATGATTTTCCCTCGGTTTTTTTTTAACTCAGGGAACTAAAAAACAGGATCCCCCCCCCCCTCACTGTATCCATTCTGAAATATCTATTGTAAAAGAAGGAGGAGTCTCCTTCTCCTTCTTTTTTTAAAAAGGAAATAATTTATAAAATAATCTTCAAAATGGGCACATAAGCAAATGTGGTGAAGAAAGCTGATGGTCCCCAGCTATCAAATAATATAGCATCTGGGGTCTTAAAGGCTTGAAAATAAGCAAGCATCCATCTAGCCGAGAAGCAACAAAGCCCACATGGAGGAAGCACCCCAGCCCGTGTGATCACGAGGTGTCAATGGGATCAGGTATCAGGCATCTAAGACCCAGAATAAAATCATAACAATGTATGTGAATGGGGGTGCAGGGAGGAGAGTGGAGACCCAAAGCCCATCTGTAGACCCCTGGACATCCCCTGACAGAAGGGTCACAAGGAAGAGATGAGCCAGTCAGGGTGAAGTATGAAACATACAACTTTCATCTAGTTCTTTAATGCTTCCTCCGCCACCCCCACTATCATGACATCAATTCTACCTAAAAATCAGACTAGACCAGAACATGCACACTGCTACCGATCAGAGCTTGAAACACAGGGAATCCAGGATAGGTAAACTCCTCAGGGCCAACAATGAGAACAGAGATACCAGGAGGATAAGGGGAAGGTATGGAGAGAAAGGGGGAATCAATCACAAGGATTGACCTATAACTCCCTCCCAGGGGGATGAACAACAAACAGGAAAGTTGGTGAAGGGTGACAGAGAATATGTAAGATATGAAAATAATAATCTATAATTTATCAAGGGTTCACGAGGGAGGGAGGGATGGGGCAAATGAGGAGGTGATATCAAGGGCTCAAGTAGAAAGAAAATGCTTTGAAAATGATGATGGCAACATATGTACAAATGTGCTTGACACAAAGGATGGATGGATGGATTGTGATAAAAGATGTAAGAGCCCCCAGTAAAAGTATTTAATTAAAAAAAAATAAACCCTGCCAAACTAAGGATAAAACTCAAGTATAGGGTTTCAAAACCTGTTGCTGTGGTGAAGATGTGTATGATGAATCTATCTGGAGCCACATTGACAGCATTATCAAAGGGGTAATCCCAGGAAACTCACAACCACGCTGTCTCATCAGCGAGGTCAACCTCCCGCCCGCCTCTCATGGTCAGCATGGGATGGGAGTCAGCACAGCATAAATGACCTCACAGCTCGAATGCTGCTCCTTTTTTCTCTTAGTCTTCTTTCAAGTGTAAGCTCAAGTAGACTTTCTCCTCCCATAAAGCGTTATCATCTCAGAAAGCCACAGGGGCAGGTCTACTGTGTCCTGTCTGGATGGAATGGATGATGGCAGTGAGTTTGCTTTTGTGGGTTACTCATATCTATAAAGATGTAGCTGACTCCCCCAGGAGAACATGCCATCTTTGCTCTCTGCATGGTTCTGTTGTATACACTTGTACTATACGATAATTATTTCTTTTATTATTCTATAATACTAGCACATCATTTCCTTGGTCCAGAATTCTTTTATTTTTCTATCATCCCCACTGTCCAGGGCAACGCGCAGTACATAGTTGGGACTTCATAAATGACAGAATGCTACCTTTTCTCTAGAGTGTTTATCAAGTTTGTATAAATGATTAAGAGGTGTCATAGCAAAGTAAAGTCACTAAATATACATTTTTTTCATTTGAAAGCGAATGTTCCTTTCACCGGGCCCCTAAAAGAGTAAAGTTAGGACGGATAGGAGACTACATCAGTGAGTTCTTTAGTTTTCTTGGTTCAGTCTCTAAGGAGCCAGAACTCTACCTGGAGAAGACTAAGTGAAATGGTAGATGTAAAATAATAGCATCTTTCTTAAGTGGTCCAATGATTTAGCCTAATTGCTGATCCACCCGTACTTATGGCTAATGAAATGAGGCCAGCATTGGAAGTCAGTAAACCTGGGTTTTCCATCTTGGATGTTCAGAGGAAAGTTCATGTGACTGTAGCCAAATCAATTCATCTTGGCGAGCCTCTGGTTGCTTACCCAGATCTGGACCATGACTCACAATCCTATCAGGGATCAAGCTTACTGGTCTGAGAGAGACTGGTGGATCCTCTGAGATGGTGGCCTCTCCATTGTCCTTCAGGCCTGCAACTGAGCCCCTCCCCCAGCCCCATTAGATTAATTAACCCGTTCTGATCAAAGGGGAACATTTACCCCATGACAAACTTAGAGTGTTAGGAAAGGATGAATGGAAACAGGAAACAGGGAGAAGCGGGATCATGAGGGCACTTTGTGGGGATTGCGACCGAGGGCACGAAAAGAACTGTGTATGAATTGCTGAATACACAATGGATGATTGGGTCTGCCAACCTCCCCCTTATGCCCAATAAAAGGCTAAAAAAAAAAGTAGTGAAAAGAACAACCATATCTGAAAGTTTAGTTGAGGATCCATTTGAAGACCTTGTAAGCATTCTTTTGTGAAACTCAGTGTTTTCATGTGAGCTATTGTTGCTAGAATTAACTCTGGAGTTAGACGTTACAGACCACACTACTGAAAAATAAGCTCAATCCCCAAACCCACCCACTGGCATCCACTGACTTTGACCCATAGTGATGCCCCAGGACAGAGTCACTGCTCCACAGGGTTTCTGAGATTGTGCATTTTATGGGAAGCAGACTGCCTGTCTTTCTCCCAGGGGGCTGCTGATGGCCCTCAACCCCCAATCTTTCCTTGCGCAGCCCAGCCCAGAACTCACTGCCCCACCACCGCTCCTGGAACACTAGCTAACCCAGTAGTTTTATGAACGGCTGCCACTGGTCTTTCGACAATTCAGGGTATCCATCTTTCTCATCACAAAATGAGGTGAGCCTGGAAATGACCATGCTTCAGGGCTCTACCTGAAGTGATTTTTTTTTCCTCCCGTTTTTGAATGGATACAATTCTACCGGCTCTTCGGCCTTTAAGCCAGACCACACAGAGGCTTTTTTTCTCTCTTGCTATCTTCTTCAAGCCTCTCTTCTCAAAGAATATACTTCAATCTCTTTCTTGTGATTGTGTAACTCAGAAATGTCTAAAGCTGTCAGCTTCAAACTTGGCAAGGTTGCTGTTCTTACCAAGAAAGAAAAATCAAGGAAATTTTGAAAGAGAAACATTTCACTGATTTCTCTGTACTTTTTTTTCAGCTAGTCAAATTTTAAAATATTGTGAGGCTATTATTTGCAGGTTTTCCTTTTCTTTGCAAATAACATCATGTATTGCCTAAGGATGGTTCCATATTACCACACTACTGACATATAAGAAAGAGACATATTCAAAGCAGAGACAGGATGAGCCTTGGTGTAGCCCTCCATGCAAGAAACAGTTTCATTGTCTCTAGAATACGTTCTGTAATTTGTTCCCAGGTTTAAAAGGAAACAATATAACGGTTTGTAAAAGAGTTAATTATATCTGGGGTGGTACCTTCCTGCTTCTTAGACCACCGTTACTTTTAGCACAAGGGAAATACTAATTTTAGAGCTTCCTTGATATAAACACTTTTGTGAATGCTTCTTGTGAAAAGACAAATGGAGGTTACTAGCCATGAACTCTTCAGAATGAATACAGAATCAGGAAAAGAGTTTTTGAAGAGAGTTGGAGGAGGTTTTGTATCTGGGCAGGGCCTATGAGATTAGTTAAAAAAAAAAAAGCCTGAGAAGGTGGAACAAAAAAGAGGAAGCAATTACCACTTAACTGAGTGATGAGGGAGATTCAGAAGCAATGCTTCCAGGGCTTCATTTCATGTGTACACATTTATTCCAAACAAAATGTGCGCCTGTGTGATCAGGGGATGACAGCAAGCAAGTCCGCTCAGTAACACAATGCTATAGTTTTGGTAAGGTTCTTAAAACAAAAGAGCCAATCGAAATGATGGCTTTCAAGTACATCTTTCAGGGTCAGTTAAAGTCAAGGCGGAAAGGTCAGCAGAGAAGGCTTTCAAGAGTTCCCAAGGGGTCATCTTAATAAGAATTCAGTAAGACACAGGGTAACCCCGGGGCTACTTGAAAAGTTTTAGGAAAATTGAAACCTGCATTAGTGAGAAAGGAACCTGGTAGTATAAGGGTTAAGCATTGGGCTGTGACCTGCCAGGTCAGCAGTTTGAAACCACCAGCAGCTCTGCAGGAGAAAGCTGGGGCATTCCATTCTTACCCATAGGTGCAGTCTAGGCACGCACAGTGCAGTTCCACCGGTCCTATAGGGTCATGGCAGCGACTCAGTGGCAGTAGGTTTTTTTGTTTTGTTTTGAGTTTGGTGAGAAAAAATCCAGGAAAGTTGCTTTAAGAAATTGCATTCAAATCACAACAACACATCTACGCCCTGTCAATCTCAAGTCAAAGCAGCCCTGCAGGACCTAGTAGAACCACTCCTTACATTTTGCTCAGAGTGTAGATCTTTAATGGAGCAAGGGAGACCGAAATACTGCCTTTAGCATGTAGTCGGAGGTAAAGGAGTTGCCAAGAAACAATAGCTTCCTCGTTTGCTATTTTTGTTTAATAGAAGTGGCGTGTTTACCCAGTAGACAACTACCCGCAAGGCCAGCAGCCACTTCACAGGCGAATGACGAGGCTTCTATTTCCACAGGGGTCACAATCTTGGAACCCACAAGGATAGTTCCCCCCATTCTATAGGGTTGCTGTGGG
Organism: Tenrec ecaudatus; assembly: GCF_050624435.1. NCBI lineage: Eukaryota > Metazoa > Chordata > Mammalia > Afrosoricida > Tenrecidae > Tenrec > Tenrec ecaudatus. The sequence continues at coordinate 190,684,834 of NC_134530.1, read as the reverse complement.
TCGGAATCAACCCTGCGGCAGTGAGGAAGTTCTTTTAATTAAGGCTCCAGGGTTGTGTGGCGATCTTTTTTCACTGACACTCATGATTTGACCTGTCCTCATATATTCATAGAAGGTCATCCTTAACAAGAGTTCATTAACATAGAATGGGCATTGCAGAGGGAACCCGACAAAAATACAAAAATAAAAGAGTCTGGGTTAACAGAACGGAGGCCAGAGCAATCAGGGGATCTAAGCAGGAGAGCAGAGAGAACTTGCAACGTGGTCTGTGTCGCAGGATGCCAGGCAGGTCAGCTTCCTACAGAGTGACTCCCTGCTTCTTCTGACAGATTTACCATCAGCAGCCAGATCTTCATGGTTGATCACAGAAGCAATTGACGCCCACAAAGTCATCTGACCCTCAGATTCCTCTTCTCCCATTTCTCTCCAGTGGGAATGTTTCACAGTTTTTATTTACTAAAACGAAAAACAACAACAACAAATAGAAACAGTGATGTTATAGAAAACAGAACTTACACGTCTCGGGCTTCTAGGATTGCATGTGTGGTTAAATCATGGTTGAGAAGTTTTTAGGCACTTGGGCTACAAGAAACTTGTTCAAGTTAGTGTAATAATAAAAGTTTCCTGAAAGGGTCACATGGAAACAGAGCAGACAGTATTCTTGTGGGCATTGAACACATCCATTATCATGATCCCAGGCAGTGCTGAACGCTGGGGCCATCTTTACTGTCTCTCTGGAGCGAGACTCTGTAGAGCTGCACTCTGACACCATTAACAGGAGCTGACTACTTTCTGCGGATTCTTTTCTTCCTGTCTTTTCTCATTTCTCCTCCAAGTATTTGGAGATAAAAATGACTAAGAGCATGGAATCTGGAGCTAAACTACCTGGCTCAGACAATAACTGTACTCTTTAGTAACTGCAAATTACTTGCTGCCTACATGCCAACCTTGGTTCAGAAAACAACTCAAGGTCACTTCCTTCGGCCAGAGATGGTGGGCAGACAGTGGAAGAGATGGTGAAGGGAGTGACAAGTCTGGGGAAGGAAGGCTTAGCATAAAGAGGATGCCTTACCTAATTAACTAAGCCCATCCATCATGGTGCTATTAAAATCTCTGACCCTTCTTTCTTCCTCATTTAACTCCTGTAATTACTTCAATTACACATTTCTTCAATTATAATTATAATCATATATATGTGTGACATTCTTCAGTGATGTTATGCTGGTGATATGATCTCTAAGGTACCTTCCTGGCTTGATAGTCAATTATGATGTCTCCACAGTGAGTCCGTTGGGAGCTGGGCAGGGACCTTGTCCTCCTTGTTTGCCATTGTGTCCCCAGCATTAGAAGGGCGCCTCCCTTGTGGCAACTAATCACGAAATATTAGTTCAATAAATCAAAGAGCTTTAGAAGAAGGACTGGTCAGACATAGCATGATAGCAAGCATCTATCCTTTTGGCTCTATACAATATTTAATGTCTAGTGTTCTATTTTCAGATAGAAAATTATCCATCTGTCATTTTTCCTGTTTTAGTTTTTCTTACTGGATGAAAATAAACTCTCTGGAGACGTGTTAAGCAAAACCCTGAGTAAATTAGTGTCATGAGTTAGGCCAAGTCCTGAGTCGGTAGAAATAGGGGATCGAGATGTTTGTTCCAGGAAGTTGAACGGTTAGCTAGGAAACCACCACCCCAGTCTCTCTGCTGTTGCCATGGATACTACCTTGGGTGCTCTGAGGTGTCATTCTGCAGTGGAGTCAGGAGGAGTTGGACTCAAATCATTTTGATTCTTTATTGGCCATATGCCCTTGAACAAGTTTTTTAAAACTTCCTAAAGGTTCAGTTTCCTCATTTATAACATGCATAGCATGCAGAGTTGGCTAGGAGGAATCATAGTTGTGATTTCCATCTAGTAAACCTTTGCTGAGAACTTGTCTCAAGGCTACTTGTTTGCTTCTCATTTATTCATGCTGCTCTGCCTACTTAACAGGTAAAAGAACTAAGAAACAGATAGGCTGATTATAAAGCCAGTAACAATCATACAACTAAGATTTAAACCTAAGTTGGCCTGGATCTCATACCCTGGCAAGAGATAGTTTATATAAAATGTTTGCTACCGAATAGAAACTTGATAAATAAATAAATAATAATTCTAGATATGTGACTACCTCCCCTACACCCACTCAGGAAATTTTCATTCCCACTACTTCTCCCCTTGCCAAAGTACACTCCTATACACTACTCTCATGCACACATACATGACCGTCTAAGGCCTTGTAAATGAACTGAGCAGCAGCCTACACGACTGGCAATTTTCTAGACAATATCATGAAAAGATGCTTTCAAGGAGGACCATTTCTCAGGTTTCATGATCACTGAGCAGTTAATATGTACGAGGATAAGTCAAAAAGTATTGTGACTATGCATAGCCTTCGAGTAAATTCTGACTCATGGCTGCCTCACAGGAAAAAGTAGAACTGCCCCTACAGGCTGCCAAGCCTGTGGATCTGTACAGGAGAAGACAGCCTCCTCTCGCTCCCAAAGAGTGGCTGGTGAGTTCGAACTGATAACTTTTTGATTAGCAGCCCTATTCCCAATCCACTAAACCACTGGGGTACCTTAAGTAGTACAGCAAAATAATAGAAACTTTTATTAAGCAAACTTATCAAATTCTTAAGCTATTTATTATCAATGTATCTTGCATCTAGGTGTCTACACTTCTAAAGACAATGGTTCCTTTCCTTCATGCTCCCCTGTGAACTATGTACTCTTGGGGTTATACCAGGAGGGGCTCAACTAATGCCGCCTTTAAGTCTTCTTTGAGTTTTTGGGGGGAGGGGCAAAAAATAGCAGAATGGGGCAAGATCAGGACTGTAGGGTGGGTGCTGGATGAGAATTCTCAACGAAACTCTCATAAGGACAGGCCTGGCTAACCGCAAAGCAGGAGCAGGTGCCTTGTTGTGATGGGAAAAGTATTCTTCAGCACAACTATCCTAGCTTTTTCTCGTCAATACAATGTACAATTTTCTTAAAACTTGTTCCTAATAAGCCTCTATGATAATCCTGTGTCCTTGAGAAAATCTATCAAGATGACCCCTTGGGCATCCTCAAAAAGAATTGGCTTAACCTTCTGAGCATGCCTCTCTGCCTTGAATTTTAACTGGCCCAGCAGATGCCTTGCAAACCAAGTTGCAGTTGGACCTTTTCTTTAGAGCAGTGTTTCTCAACCTTCCTCACGCCGCGACCCTTGAACACAGGTCCTTATATATTGGTGACCCCCCAACCTTGAAAGTATTTTCATTGCTACTGCATCACTGTGTCACCCTTGTGAAAGGGTTGCTTGATCCCCAAAGGTGCCGTGACCCACAGGCTGAGAACTGCTGCTTTATAGGGACCCTAACACAAGTGTTAAGGAGGTAATTTGTCTGCAACACTCCACCAGTTACAGATGCACATGCAAGTGTATTCTATTTGAAGAATAACTCCACACACAGGTGCATGGAAACCACACTGGCAATACTTTTGGACCTACTTCCTTCTATGTGTGATGTGATCAGATCCCTGCCCTCTGGGTCAGAACAAGAAATCCCACTTCTCGACCCCGGTGGACATCAACACAGAGAAGTGGGGGTGTCTCAACCTTCTTTCCACGGACTATGCTGCATTTGCATTGCCTTTTCAAGTGTTCTGAGATATAGCTCTGAGAGATTCTATATAAAACCAAATTTGATTCTGTCCTCTGGATCAAAGAAATGATTACACCCTGGAGGGCTGGAACTATTATACAAGAAGAAAAGGAAGAAGAGGGCAAACGCAGAGATGGGGAATAATTACTGCCAAAGGTGAAGGAGATTGACTAGGAGTAGGATACCTGTGTGATTGAGGCAAAGCGGATATAAAAGCTTGGGCTTGTTTCCTGTGTGCACATGCAGAGGCCCTGAGTGCCTGGTGTGGACAGCAGGTGGCTGCTGAAATGTCTGCTTCCCTTGGATCTTTGCTTTGCTAATCTGCTTTTACAAGACCCACTCAAGGAGTGCACTATACTGCTGGCAGGGGAGTAGTGCACAATAAAGCTACATTTGAAAAGTAATTCCAGTTATCTTAAATTTCCTATGGCATTCCTTGAGTATGAAGTCTGCAGACTGAGGCAGTATGCAACTCTCTCCTGACCTTAAAAAACTATTTCTGATAATGAGTGAGCTTCCCAATGTGAGCTCAAAGCACAGAATGAGTTGACGGGAACACCAGAGCATCTGACCCAGGTCTTCATGCACAATAATCTCCCAGCTCCCTTAGCTCTATTCCGGGTTAGAAACTGGAATCTTTTTAAAAAATCTGATTGTTTATAAAGTTCAGTTGATATTACCCTGTTGGATTATGGGGAACATTACATAATTACATGATAGTCTACTAGTTGTTGGCTGAAGATGGAACACGAGTGAGGGAGTTCTATGGCCTTGCCTTCCTGATCAACCATCCATTTCTTGGTACCATTTCCATGATGAGCTTATGTAATAAGATCTATTAAAGGAATGACTCTTCTTCGTGTGGGTTAGAGCTCTTACTACTCTTTACTGTATCCTCTGCAGAGAGCCATCTCATCCAACCAAGTTCATCCCTTCCAGGAGGTGATCGACATTTAGTTATTAGTAGATATGAGAGTCAAGGTTGTATCTGGTCACCATACTGCATGCTGAGCAAATGACCCTGTCCTAGAGGAGGTAAGACCCCAGATTCAAGCACATTCGTTATGGACTCTTTGAAGAAACTGTGCACAGTAGGAAGACAAAATGAAGGCAATCATCTGAGATAAGAGAAACTGTTAGCATGCACCCAAAGGAGGCTGATGGCACCTGCCTCCTTAAAGCCAACGTGGCCATTCGATATGATACAGAATAAAAGAAATCATCAGAATATCTGGAGTGGTGGCAGATCAATCCATTGTTGACTACAATTGGGTAGGTACTTAATTGTTAAGTGAAAATTGTTGGCAGGATTGGTTCTGGGGCTGTGTGGTAGCCAGTGTCTGACTAATGTAGCCAGTGTATGACTGTGTAGCCAATGTATGACTGTGTGGCCAGTGCATGACTAATGTAGTCAGTGTATGACTAATGTAGCCAGTGCATGACTAATGTAGCCAGTACATGACTAAAGTAGCCAGTACATGACAAATGTAGCCAGTGCATGACTAATGTAGCCAGTGTCTGTCTGACTAATGTAGCCAGTGTCTGACTAATGTAGCCAGTGCATGACTAATGTAGCCAGTGCATGACTAATGTAGCCAGTGCATGACTAATGTAGCCAGTGCATGACTAATGTAGCCAGTGCATGGCTAATGTAGCCAGTGCATGACTAATGTAGCCAGTGTCAGACTAATGTAGCCAGTGTCAGACTAATGTAGCCAGTGTCAGACTAATGTAGCCAGTGTCTGACTAATGTAGCCAGTGCATGACTAATGTAGCCAGTGCATGACTAATGTAGCCAGTGCATGACTAATGTAGCCAATACATGACTAATGTAGCCAGTGTCTGACTAATGTAGCCAGTGTCTGACTAATGTAGCCAGTGCATGACTAATGTAGCCAGTGCATGACTAATGTAGCCAGTGTCTGACTAATGTAGCCAGTGCATGACTAATGTAGCCAGTGCATGACTAATGTAGCCAGTGTCTGACTAATGTAGCCAGTGCATGACTAATGTAGCCAGTGCATGACTAATGTAGCCAATACATGACTAATGTAGCCAGTGACTGACTAATGTAGCCAGTGCCTGACTAATGTAGCCAGGGTCTGACTAATGTAGCCAATACATGACTAATGTAGCCAGTGTCTGACTAATGTAGCCAGTGTCTGACTAATGTAGCCAGTGTCTGACTAATGTAGCCAGTGCATGACTAATGTAGCCAGTGCATGACTAATGTAGCCAGTGCATGACTAATGTAGCCAATACATGACTAATGTAGCCAGTGTCTGAATAATGTAGCCAGTGTCTGACTAATGTAGCCAGTGCATGACTAATGTAGCCAGTGCATGACTAATGTAGCCAGTGCATGACTAATGTAGCCAGTGTCTGTATGACTAATGTAGCCAGTGTCTGACTAATGTAGCCAGTGCATGACTAATGTAGCCAGTGCATGACTAATGTAGCCAGTGTCAGACTAATGTAGCCAGTGCATGACTAATGTAGCCAGTGCATGACTAATGTAGCCAGTGCATGACTAATGTAGCCAGTGCATGACTAATGTAGCCAGTGCATGACTAATGTAGCCAGTGTCTGTATGACTAATGTAGCCAGTGTCTGACTAATGTAGCCAGTGCATGACTAATGTAGCCAGTGCATGACTAATGTAGCCAGTGCATGACTAATGTAGCCAGTGTCAGACTAATGTAGCCAGTGTCAGACTAATGTAGCCAGTGCATGACTAATGTAGCCAGTGTCTGACTAATGTAGCCAGTGCATGACTAATGTAGCCAGTGCATGGCTAATGTAGCCAGTGCATGACTAATGTAGCCAGTGTCAGACTAATGTAGCCAGTGTCAGACTAATGTAGCCAGTGTCAGACTAATGTAGCCAGTGCATGACTAATGTAGCCAGTGTCTGACTAATGTAGCCAGTGCATGACTAATGTAGCCAGTGCATGACTAATGTAGCCAATACATGACTAATGTAGCCAGTGTCTGACTAATGTAGCCAGTGTCTGACTAATGTAGCCAGTGTATGACTAATGTAGCCAGTGCATGAAAAATGAGGATGTGACCCTGAGTCCAAACCGTAAGGTGCCTGCAAGACCCCAACCTTTAATGTCAATTAGATTGCTTGGGACTGATTGACTATGTAAAGTCAATAGTTAGGCAAACACCCTAGTTCTATGTATGAACACTTTCTGCAAAGTAGCTAATCTACTTTGAGCAACACTCTTCCTGAGGGCAAATGGCCGCTTCCTGGGCTTGCCTCAGACTTGTCTAAGTTTGGTCATGTTGCTAGTTTAATGGTCAGAAAGTGTTGAGAGAAGTGACAAAAAACTCAAATGGTTCTTGAACGTTATTTCCAGACTCAAAATAGAGTTAGGGTTCTCCCTGTAGACAGCAGCCTCTGAGAAGCCAAGTGCTTTAGAATTTAAGCTTTTCGAATTTAATCTCTAATGCAAATCCCTTTCCTCCTCTCCTCTCTCTTCTTCTTCTTATCTACTTTCTTTTCTGTCTTTTTAAAAAATCCTCTTTCTGCAGTGTCTTTCTTAACTACCCTTTAATTTTCTTTCACTCTGCTTCTTTCACATCATCTTTCATTTAACTTTGTTTTCCTTCCTGAATATTTCAAGCCTACCATTCTCATAATAGCTTTTCCCCCTGAACATTTCATCCTTCCTCTTATGCAATATCCTGTTGTTTTTCCAAAATAATGCTGTTTATCATATTTTCAACAGAGCCTTCATCTTTAATGCTCACGAAACCCCCAAGGTACAGAAATGGAGGCAAAGTGCTCCTGGTTGAATGTACCTAAAGGCTGACAGGAGGTAAGGAGATTGGAGCATGAAAGACTTGCCTCAGGGGACCAGACAAAGTAGCCTGTGCTGAGTGCTGCCCAATTATCTTTGGATGCCTCTATTGGTGCCTCCCAGTAGGAGTCTACATTGTCAACATCAGGCCATTCATATGTAAACTTTGAGTTTGTTGGTTGGTTTTTGTATCCACTCCCAATAAGTTTGTAACCATGTGTTTGGAAAGGCAAACATTGGCCTTGTTAAAAGTCTTGTGTTTATACCCACTCACCCACCGTGCTCTGAAACAGAAAGGGAAAGGCAAGGAAAAGGCAACAGCGGTGAGAAAAAGGTCATCAGTGAGCTGCACATCAAGAATGGTTTTTATTCTGAGGGAAACGATAAACCAGTGGTGAGAGCCGGACAGAATGTTAGAGGAACAGTCAGCAAAAGACAGAAGCAGGAGGGGGCACAGACCTCCTAATGATGCCCTTTCTGTCCAGAGGTCAGACTCTGTGGAGAGGTCATCAGAGCAATGGCAGTGTGGGTGCTGAATTCTATGGTAAGGGAGTTAGGCTGGAGGGTTATGATGGAGGTGGAAATGTGCTGCCCAGGTCCCCTTGCTGAGAAGTATTTGCTGCCCCAGTGTCAGGGACTGCTGTCAGTAGACAGCCATTCAAGAGTTGCATCATCTGCAGAGAGTCATCTCCACCATCCAAGTCCATACCTTTCCGAAGGTGACCCACATTTAACGACTGGTCAAAACGAGCATCAAGGGTGTGTGCTGTCACCATACTTATTTAATTTGTATGTGCTGAGCAAATATTCTGAGAAACTGGTCTGTATGAAAATGAATTGGAAGAAGGAAAGCTTATTAACAACTTGTGATATGCAATGTTGCTTGCTGAAAGGAGAATTTGCAACACTTGCTGATAAAGTTCAAGGACTGCAGCCTCCAATATGGATTGCAATGCAGGATAAAGACATTACAAATTCTCAATTACAACAATATATAACATCATGATGAACAGAGAAGAGATTAGAGTTTTCAAGGATTAAAGTTGCTTGGATCCAACATCATTGTTCATGGGAGCAGCACTGAGCATTGAGCTCATGAGTCAAGCACAGAACTGATGGCTATTCAATCATTTAAACCTTTTCCAGGGTGGGATGGTTTGCCAGAGGAAGAGAGGCCCCTAACTGGCATTATATATCACATGTTTAAGAAATGTGGGAGAAATCATAAGCAGAAAAACATTGGTTTGAGTGGCTAAGGCCAAACTCACTTAAGGCAGTAGAGTCAGGGTCAGCAAATTGTGACCTGTGAACCGAATGCTGCTCACTGATGTATGCTTACATGAATAAGGTTGTATCAGAACACACCCTTTTCCTTAGTATATTGTTTATAGCTGCTTACTTAGGCCATAACGGAAAGCTCAATGGTTATGATAAAGAATTCATGATCCCAAAGCGTAGAATGCTGCTATATGGTCCTATTTTTGAAGATAAAATAAAATAAATGCTGATGTCTGTATAGGGGGAAATGGACAAGGAGAAAATGAGAATGATTAATGAGCAATTGAAAAACCAAGTGTGAAACTGAGAGGATCCTTTTGGCAGGCTACAAGAAGATTCTTAGCTCATAGAATGGGAGAGCTGAGACTACACCAGGATTTCATCAGCGGAGAAACTAAGCTAAAACGAAGGTCCTCTTTCAACCGCATCAATTCAGTTATGTTCAGGTCAGCACTCTAGCAGTGAAGGGACTTTGGCTTAGATACCTCGGGAATGGCCATATTCCTCTGAGCCCTCTGTGCCCGTAGCAGCAGCCCACTGCCTCCTAATAACAACCACCGCACCTGCTTTCTTGCTCAAAGACAATTCAGAGATGTCTTCCTCGTGAAACAACATGAATCTACCCCTATCCCTCCTGGCTCTGCGAGTGTCGGGAGCCTCAAAGAGCAATGGAGATTCTATCTCAAAGGGGCCGCACCGCTTCGTGCATGTGTTGGCAGGACTTAGGGTGTATGTGTGGGGTGTAGATTCTGTTTAGAAAAGACAAAGGCTAGTGGATTAGGAACACTCTTCTGATTATAGGATCTAACACGGTGGCAAGGACTGAGCCCAGGAGATATAGTAACTTTGTAAGTAGGATATACCTACGGGAAGCATACAAAAACAAAGTTCATATTGGGTGATATGGAAATGCCAATATTTACTTGGAAGATGCTGCAATGGAGGAAGTTATTGAAAGACTCAGGGAGGTAGGCATGGTGAAGTGAATATGTATGATTCTGTTCTACGGAAGACCCAGAGGCCTTTAAAAAAGCTCTGATGAGAAAGTCACAACAGGACGAAAGCTGCAATGGTAGCCCTCATTTGTAGACCAGGAGCACTGGTGAGAGAGGCCGTTACAGAGCAAAGCTTGCTGATAGCAATGGGATGATAGGAGCCCCCAATCACAGATGGCAGGTGTCAAGGCTTTACCAGGTATAAGCAGGTGGAAGTAATTTTCATAAGGAGCAGCCAGAGGATATGATCGGCAGAGTTATGGATTGTTAACAGGTAAGAGTTGCCCCAGGGATAAATTCCTGTGCGTCCAGCAAAGGTCCTATTCGACTTGTGCTCTCAGAAGAAATAATGAATGATGATCATTGGAGGCTGTGGAGAAACCTCCTGATGATCCATAAAAAGTAAACCAGTCATGGGCTTATGCAGTTTCTGGAGGCGAACATATCTTTGGATCCTACATCCACTGATTACGGAGGAAGCAAGGGCTCTCCATGAAAGACTGCAACAACATGGCACAACACAGAAGCAGGCACAGCCCTCGAAGGGATTCCGGGATTCAGAGCAACACTATCACTAGCATGGTCGCCCAGCCTTGCTCCAGAGAGACACATAGCAATGTGCCTGGGGACTTACATCAGAGAGAAACCGTCCAGATGTTTCCAGAAACATTGACCATCGGATGAGATTTGCCACTGATACAGACAGGTAATGCCTTCATGGTTTCACGAGTCCTGTGGGAACAAATGGACTTGTGACAAAGGTCTGGCTCAGCGTGGGTTCACAAAGCACTCGGTTGTAATCGGGCTACAAATACTAGATAATTGGTGGGACTTCCACGAAGGGACATGGGTCTGTGGGGTAAGACTCGTCTGAGTGGGAAGGCCAGGTGTAAGCAAATGAGGCATCTCATCCTCTGGGTGAGATGGTACATTATGAGACTGAGTGCCAGTGGTGGGGGAAGGTGGAAGTCAGTACTACCATGAGCAATCTAAAGGAATCAGGAGAAGTGGTGCCCATAATATCTCCAGTTAAGTCATCAATATGGTCCTAGCAGAAAACATCATACTATTCCTACCAAGGACGGATTCAATTAAGTTGCAGTCCCCTGGTGGTGCAGTGGTTACGAGTTGGGCTGCTAATTACAAGGCCAGCAGTTGGAAACCACCAGCTCCTCCCGCGGTGGGAGAAAGACAGTGCTTATGATGCTCATAGAGAGCAATAGTCTTGAAAACGCAGAGGCAGTTCTAGCCTGTCCTATTGGGTCGTTATGAGTCGGCATACACTTGATGGCAGTGAGTTTGGTTTAGTTTCACTTCTTATTGCAGTTGCTATGAAAAATGTGAGTTATTTCTTGTTTAAGTAGGAATGGGGAATGTGGGTTTTGATTTGGTGCACGTGTTGGTTTCTTGGGTCGGGTGGAAAAGAGCATTAGAAATAATTTGCATTCATGTGTGCTGGATAGCACTGTGTTTGCATTTCCCTCACAGGGCTGTATCAACTTGTACAAACTCCGTGATAATATAGTCTGAACAGATCTGGGCCATGTGCACATCCCCAAGAAAATCACATCAACCTAGTGCATCAGAAATGTGCACATCAGGCCAGGTAAGGAAGAAGTGGTTAGCATGTAAGGTAAGACACCAGAGGGAGGAAGTTAAACCCTACAAAGATCGAGGGGCTTGAAATATCAGAAAAAAAATTGTAGGTGTCCAGTGGTCAGAAGCACTATGGGCACACTCTGCAAATTAAATTCATATTCTTGCTCCTCCCATTGCAAAAGGCTTGTAGGTCTCTTCAGGCTCTGGAAGCAGCATGTCTCACACCTGGGAATGTTGCATCAACCTATATACCGGTTAATATAAAAGGTCACCGCTTTGAATGACGCCTATAGGAGGAAAGGGCTCTTTGGAGGCAGCCACTGGGACATGGACTTGGAGGCGGGCCCCGGGATACATCCCTGAGTGCTGAGAAACTGCACGTTTTTAAATGAAGAGGCCATGGACCCAAGGGCACCAGTTAAGACCCTTATCAACATACTAATTTGATTATGCGGAGTTTCCAACATCTCTCATTCCATGAGCATTGCTTCTAGACTAATGCTTGCTCCATAAAATAATCAAAGACTCTGAAAAGTTTTCTTGTTGGCCCTCTCCCTAACCCTGGACAGATGTACAGGGGGAGGAATGAAAAGCATGAGGTGGTGAGTCCTGGGAGATCCCTTCGCTTCTCTTCGGTCTCTGCCATGACTATTGTGTTTACTTTAAATTGAACGTTGCGCTTCTTCATGTGAGAATGGTCTTTTGACAAATGTGGAGTGGGTCTAAAATTCGGAATTGAAGTCGCAGGGCTGTTGCTTATTACTTATAGAATCCTGGTAAAATTACAAGACCTTTGTAAGCCAAAGTTTTCTCTCTGAGCTATAAAATGAGGTGAGAGTACCTGCCTGGCTGGCCTACCTCAGGATTGTCCTGAGGCTATGGTAATGAAAAGGCCAGCGGGCATTAACTACCTAAAGCAGTTATGGTAGAGTAAGGCGGGGGAGCAGTTACCTGACCTGGCTGTCAAGGGCAGGGCTGGTTGTGTACTTAAGTGGGAAGAAGAATGAATCGGCTGCAGAGCGGTGGGAAGTCACTGAGAGGAAAAAGGAAGAATGTCCTCTAAATTTTTCACTAACGGCACACCGTTCAAAAGAGCCGAGGGCGAGTCACTTCACTTATCCATCCTTTCATTGATCCCATTTGGCCAACTTTCACTTTATGAGCCCCAGATAAGAGGACAATTAAGTGGACTGCGATCTTACAGAGCAGAGATGGAGACCGGCTGGTAGATCACGCATCCCAGTGTCATGTGACAAAACGGTGGTGGCGGGGGCAGTTCTCCCTGGGGCGCACAAAGGAGGAGCGTCTACAGCAGAGTAGGAAGCTCATGCGAGGTTTCTCAGAAGAGGCAAAGCTTGAGCTGAATTTACAAGAATGAGTAAGTTTCAGATGACATGAGGGTAGGGAGCATATTTTCCTGGAAGAGGGACTGATATATGCAAAGACTTGGAAGCATAAGACAGCCTGTTGCGGAGGCAGGGAGACCAGAGAAACAGACGAGGGGTGACCGGAACATCTCAGCCTGGCCACGGGAAGGAGAGATGGTAAGGGGGCTCCTGAATCCGCAGAAATGGAAAGCCCAGGTCCCCATGGGCAGTAGGAGCGGGCCACGTCAGAATGCTGCCCGCGAGCGGAAGCACACACTTTGTTTGGGTTTGGCCCACTTGCCACTAATACTTCACCCTTCATTGACTCCATCGAGAGGGGACCAATGAGCATCAGCCAAGGTCTCACTTTGGTCAGGCTCTGCTTGAGGAGCGTCAGATGCTCGCCGGCTCCACTCTGTTCCAGAGAGGGCTCCTTCCGCCGTCAGTCACGGGCAGTCCATATGACTTCTGCAAGGTAACAAGCTCGTTTAAAGCAGACTCTCACAGATGGTGGGGGGGGGGGTCTTTTTCACATTTCCCACATCTTTGCAAGGTCCCCTGCTACCGTGCCCCGGTTCCCCCACAGAGCAGGGTCATACTCTGCAACTATGCGTCCCCCTCCCCGAGCACAGAGCCACCATGCTGTCAGAGTGACAGATGACTATTTTGGTCCGGGGATTTCCTCTTTGGAGTGTGACTGTCACTTCTTCAGTCCGTGATGAATGAATGCATCCTGAAGAGCATAAGGCTGTTCTACTGGAGCCGAGGCGCCTATTTTAGGGTGAGAATTGCTGACACTCGAGAACTATTTTTTTAATAGAGGAGTATTAGGAAGAAGTACCGTTGCTCTTTTTTTATGCACAGCAGCATTTCTCAGCTGTACGGTGCTCAGGGATGCTGCGCTGCCCTCAGACATCCATGGGTTCTGACATGACCTGGGGTTGACTGTAGAAATGGCCAGTGCCCTTTCTGAGTATCCACATCCTTGTGTATGTGATTGGTTAGTAGTCTCTGAGACTACTAAAAAAGGTGAAGACTTTTGCTTTTACTTTCAGGGTATTGGAAGAAGGCATAGGGCATCTAAAGGGAAAGATGGAAGGGATAAATTGAGGAAAGTTGGCATGATATAATTCCTCAGGGAGGGCAAGTCTCAGTTTGTGTCTAATTGTGGCACAATATACTGGCTGGAGCTTGGGTGTGAGACATTGCTGGAAAAAAATAATGTCCCAATTCTCCCAAAGTGAGTCTCTAACACACTGTGTCTACAAAGAGCCAAGTACATGTAACTTCACTTATTCATCTAATTATTTATTGAAAACCCATTTTCCAGCATTTACTTTGTGTCTCCCATGCATTTTGAGAGTTGAGTCCAATACAGTCTTATGGAGTGTCCTGAACACAGGCCTGTATCTCACCCATGTAGGGTAAAGTGTACAATCTAGGAAATATCTGCTGAGCCCAGCCCACTCAGAAGCCGAAGAAGCCACTGAGCACAATCATGTATTTTTAATTACAGAGTTTTAAACCTTTCAACTTTGGGGTGGCTGATTGTACAGCAAAAATTGATTAATATGGATAAACAAACCATGGTACATCTACACAATGGAATATTATTCAGTCATAAAAAGGAATAAAGTGCTTGCACAGGCTACAACATTGATGAGCCTCAAAAATATTATGCTAGTGAAAGAAGCCAAACATAAAAGATCACATATTTTCATGCTTCAATTTTTACAATGTATTCAGAATATATAAATCCATAGAATCAGATGCAGATTAGAGGGGTATTGGGAAGAGAGACAATACAAGGGACTGCTTAGTGGTTATGGGATGTCACCATTTTGGGGTGACACCATTTTTGGGGGGAACTAGCTAGGAACTATGGTCATACAACACTGTGAATGTATGAAATACTATGGAATTGTGCACACCACAATGATTAATTTTGTTACATGAATTCTACTCTGCAATAAATAAGTTTCCAAAGAAAGTAAACCAATACATGACTTACAGCTAAAAATGATGTCTTTATTTCCGTAGAAAGCCCCTTTGACTTCTGAAGGTAGGAGATAAAGTTTCAGGTAAAATACTCCCTGAAACGGAGCTCAGGAAGATTCCATGAAACAGAACAGTAACAAAAGCTTACTGCCATCGAGTTGATGCCGACTCACAATGACCCTGTAGGACAGGTTAGCACTGGCCCTGTGAGTTCCCAAGGGAGTAAAATCCGCTTATTACTCCCATGGAGCAGCTAGTGGTTTAGAACTGCTGACTTGGGGAGAATGCTTGGATCATCTCCATGTGAAATATGGGACGCAACCAGAATTATTTGATGTTGTAGGGTATGCAAGGAAGGTTAAACCCCAGCAGCCTCTACTTATTCAGAAGTCCAAATTTGTAATTAAAGATCTTTCTTTAATTTTTAAACTGCCCTAGGTAATAATTGATCTAGGGTTTTTTAATTTCCTTTTTATTAGAATTTTTAGCTGATCAAGAACCTTACACTAAGCTTATTTATCATAAGGAAACATTAACTTTAAGTTTCTTCTGGGTAATATGCTCTGTTTACACACTTGATCAAAATGAGTCATGTGGGGCCCTGGGACAATGTAAGACTCCCAAGCATTCTTTTTGAAAATAACATAACATATAAGAGGGAAATCTCAACCAACTGACTTGTGCATTTAACTTGGGGGAGACACTTTGCTTAGTGCTCAACAGTCAGTGTATCATTCGGTCATTTGGCCAACTGTACTTCTGGTGATGCGGTTGCAAATTGGGCTGCTGTCCACAATGTCAGCAGTTCAAAACTACCAGCTGCTCTGTGGGGAAAAGATGGGTTTCTATTCCCATAAAGAGTTAATAGTCTTGGACATCCACAGAGATAGTTCTACCCTGCCCCGTAGGGTCATTATGAGTTGACATCCTCTTGATGGCAGTGAGTTTGGGTTTTGTTTGTCTGTTTGGTTTTGAATGAAGGTAGAGAGGAGCCCTGGTGGTGTAGTGCTTACACATTTGGGCAGTTTGAAACCACCAGCTGCTCTGTAGGTGCAAGATAAGGCTTTCTACTCTTGTAAGGCGTTAAGGTTTTAGAAATCCACAGGCAGTTCTGTCCTCCTCTATTGGGTCACAATGAGTCACAGTACACTTGCTAGCTGTGAGTATGGTTTTGCATTATAGGTAGAAACTACTTTCACTAATGATTTAACGTAAGAGATGGTTAAGAATCAGAGACATCAGAATGCCTATCTTAGCAATTAGGCCGCTGTGGCATCCTAGGAAGTTGAGCTGTGGATCCTCCCATGCTCTTAGCTATCCCTGTACACTGCAGTATTTGGCTGCCTTTGAACTCCCTCTCTACCATTGTTCTCCAGTATTGTTCTCAGGCAAGTAAGTCGACCACTCTGCACTACAATTTCTTCTTTTACTCAGCACAGTGTCTCTAGGTTTTTCTGTGTTGTGAGGAATTTCAGAGAATCATTATTGTTCTTTAACTTTGCATAGTCACAGGGAAAATCTGCTGCAAACAACCTCTTTTAAGTGTTAAAAACAAAAATGTCACTTTGAAGACTAAGATGCACCCGACCCAACCTATGGTATTTCCCAGTGCCTCCCATGAGTATAATCTAAGCTATTAGTACTGCAGTACCTGGATAGTGTAAGTGGATGTTGTTACCAAGCAAAACGTTGACTCTCCTAGTTTAGGAAGCTAGATATCTGCATCCAAGGTGCTGGCTCTCAGGGAACACTTCCTTTTCCTATTGGCTCTAGAGGAAAGTACTTGTCTCCTGTCAGTATCTATGGGCCCAACTTTCCTTGGAAATTTGCTGTGTTCAGGCATCAGTCTTCTCTCAGGTCTAGAAACATCTCAGCACAGGAATCCCAGGTCCAAAGGATGCACTTTGCTCCCAGCCCTTCATTCTTGGTGGGAGTCCGATCCCTCTGATCTCTACTGGGTGGCTTAACCCCTTTTACATCTCAATTGAGAATTGGACTCAAGAAACAACCTACATTTGTAGATTGCACTTGGCTTTATTATAACTGCCACTAATCCTGCCTCATTAACATCACAGAGGTTAAGATTTACAACACAGAATAGCTATGTCAGGTCACAACATGGAGGACAATTGCATCATACTGAGAATCATCATGGCCTAGCCATATCGGCACAAATTTTTTTGGGGGGGACACAACTGAGAAATTCCCCAAAAACATGAACAATCAGTACATAATACAAGCTAAAAAGGAATCCCCAACTCTTTAACAAGGAGGAAGGGAAATTGCATAAAATTTCTTCGCCATCAGATTGGAGGCCAGCAATGAGGACGATCCCTCTGGTCTCATAAATCCTATGTAACAAGACAGACATTACCAGCCATAAAGCATTTCCTTCTCACGTGGCGTCATTTCCATAAATATGGTTTATAAAAAACACACGGTGAGTGCCAACTCAGGTCACTGGGGAAAAGACAAATGTTCATAAAGGCGCTTTTGTTGTCAGAAAAAGATTTTAGAACCTGTCTCAAAAGAATGTTATAAAATCACAATGAAGAGAAACACACGCACATGTATACACACATAGTTATGTTTTTTTCTCCTTCAGTATTTCTTCATCAGCATGAATTTGGACTGCCTGGTGAGACTTTTAAATGGGCAAAAAAGAAAAAAGGATATGATTCTTGAATCCACGGAATCAGCAACCTTTGTGGTCTTCCGTGTGCCTGAAGGTCACCTTTTCCATCCAGCCACACCCGCATAGAGTTTGGGGTTAATCACTATTTTGTAATTGGGAAAGCTTCCATCATTCCTGTGAAGCCTCGATGATGAAGGCTCCCCTTCTCAGTAAGGTAGAAGAGCTTATCTTCTATCTGTATTGTCTCCTCATTTGGGAAGTTCTTACCACCTCAGGCTCTTTCTAATAGCCATTCTCACTTCTTAGTAGGTGAAGTATTTTGTAACTCTAAACAGCTCATGGTTCTCTCTAAACTTGAAAATGTGCATAAAGCTGGTTAAAGTCTATACATTGACGATGCATGGACAGCTGCAGAGGTCTGTAGATGATGTGAAGAAATGTTTTCCTAAGGGACATTTTCCCCATGGAAAAAGAGACACCTCCCTATACTTGAAAAACTCTGCTGGCCTACTTACTTACCTTCTTACCTATCTACCAAATCTTGTATTCTTTTCTCATTAGCCCCAGGGCAAGCAAACACCTCACCACCACTGATATCTTCTCATCCTGTGAGCCATTGTCAAGTCAAGCCCCACTCATGGTGGCCCCGAGCCCAACAGAACAGCGTGCTTCCTGCCATGCGCCACCCCTGCAACTTGTTGAGGATCAGATCATGGCCGATGGTCAGAAGTGAATCGCCAGACCTTTGTCCCTCATCTTTTTTAGTCTAGATGCTCCACTAAAACCTGTTTATCCATGCAGTAACAGACAAGCCTCCACTGAGGGACAGATAGTGGGTGTGTATGAGGTGCATTGACCAGTAATCAAACCTGGGTCTCCCACATAAACAATACCCTCAAGCTCACTGCCATGGAGTGACCCTCTTGGACAGGGTGGAATTGTCCAGTGAGTTTCAGAGACTCTTCATGGGAGCAGGAAGCCTGGTCTTTCAAACTGCAGACCTCTCCGATGGCAGCCCTACATGCAACCACTGCTCCACCAGGGCTCCAGAGTCTCCCTCACAGAAAGCAAGAATTCTACCAGCGAATCACCACTGCTCCGCCATAAGCCAATTTTTATCCTACAGAGTGAGGGAGAAAACTGCACTTTACTTAACCAGTGTAAGGAATCAGAGTGGGGGGATTCGAGAAAGCCAAGCCAATATTCGACTATCTTTGTAACCCATGTGAATATGTGACCTGTGGTCTGCATGGGTCACATCCAAAAGAGGGCCATCAACTGGGTTTTGAAAAGCTTTTGGGTGCTATCCGGACGGCACGAGGACCCCTCTGAACCATGTCTAGCTCTGGGGTCTTAGAGTCAGGAGTGCAATGAGGCCACTACGCCTAATTAATTGTGTTAATATAAGAAAAGTGTTTTGTTTTGTTTCTAATTTGCCTCTCTGACTAGACTGAACATAGACTTGAACTTCCTTCCATACAAAAATCTGTTGAGCTCATCCCTTTTTAAGCTTTCATTGCTTTTTTTGATAAGAGGGCTGATGGCTGACAAGTGATTTATTGCCTGGGAACCAAACTCAGGTCTTTTGTTTAGATGGAAGGATCCTATAACCCCAAAGTACCTTCACCCCTTACCTCCACCCTATAGGTTCTAAAAGGCCCTGGCGTCATGTGTAGTACGGGTTAGAACTAAACGCATACATAAAGAGGATTTCTCTTCACCCAAAGCCCTACCCTCTCTTATTCACCGCTTCCTTCATACTCACATAACAACCCCACACACGGGACAGTTAGCCATCATACTTTAGACATAGCTACAATGGCGCACTTACTCATTCGCTCGCCCAGCCAACAGACATATATGTATGTCAGGCCTTGTACTGGGTGCTGTGAAACTTAACACATAAGATGAACTCACTCCACTTTAAATGAGCTTTAAATTCTGCTGGCCACTTTGGATTATAATGCACTGGAATTTTCAATGATAATGTTTTGGGGGACCCGTAAAGGGGAGATATAGAGAGCACTGATTAAGGAGGACAGATAAAATGAGAAGATTTGGAAAATGGGACTATTGGAAAAGTTTTTGCACAGAAAGGGAAAGCTGACGTGATGACTTAATAAGAGTCGTTCAGTGTGTAGGCCTATGGGTCTATCAGCCATAAATGTATCTAAAATCGTCTTTGAACTAAATTTTTTTTTTTTAGTCTGGGCCAGCTCTTGGAGTAATGGGTTCCCTATGTGAACCACCTGCTATGTGAAATAACACATCCTTGTTCTGAAACTTCTTTGTTTACATTTGTAGGAACTCCCGCGAATCCCGGGTTTCCAGGATTTGGTAAATAGTTTTCCTGGGGGGCCATACTTTGCATAAAGGAGCATAGTCATTTTGCATAATGAAGCAATCTTTCTATTTATTGGTTATTCCCTTGTGTAATTTGATCATTGTAAGAAAGGCAGCATCAACACCACAAACTATGGACTTAACCCGGTCATATTTTGTGTCGGGAACTGGGGGGTTTGCATGCTTTCCATCTATCTTCCTCTGAGTCTGTCTTTCCGAAGAGGCCTTGGTTTCCTTCATCAAGAGGACCCTCCCACTTCGCGATGTAATGTTCCTGAGGCTTCCCCAGCTCACTTGCATTCTCTTAACTAGCCAATGCAGTCTATATTTCAATAATTCCAAAACACATTTCCATCATATTTTAGCATCTCTAAAATCAAGATGCCCTCGAAGTAATGTTAAGAAAGCTTCATGTCAAAGAAACACTGATGGCCTAATTCTAATACACACACACACACACACAAGAGAGAGAGAGAGGGAGCTATTGAAGGCTCAGTCCAAAATATTGACATGCATGAAATTATTATGAGTTGGAACTCAGTCAATGGAAACTGGATTTATATATTTTTTTCTAAGAGTGATACAAAAGATAGTGCAGTGTTAGGCTGGAGAAACAAAACCAAAAAACCAATTATATATGTATATACACACACATATAATTGTATGTCAAGAAAGTGGGTCACACAGTTGTGTAAGTAAGCAAGTTCAGTTCAATTCAAGTCTGCAGGTTAGATGTTAAGTTTGGGCTTTTCCTGACTCATAAAGTTTGGGGCTGATGATTCAGGAAGCAGGAAAGATGAGGCAGGAAGACCACAGGCTGGTATATACAGAGTCTAATGAATCAAAGGTCAGCAGGCCGTTGATGGCTCCTAAGATCAACAGGCAACAGATCAGGCTATTGGCTCAAGTCCACAAATCAGATCCAGGCCCAGGAGAAGTGAGCTAGCTTCTATAGGAGTAGGTCGCAGCCCTGATGGAACTTCCTTACAATTGCATCAGGGCTATGACCTGTTCAGGGGGGTAGCACTTCACCCTAATCTTCCCACAACTGCTTGGCTGCTCAAAGTAGATTCCACCATGGAGTTGATTGCATTATGCTGGATCATATCATGGGGGAGACCTCAAATGTCAAACTATTGAGAATCCTGATCCAGCCAAGTTATCACAGTCCTCAGTTTCATGAAATATAACATTAATATATTGTTGGTCTAAAATATTGTTGGTCTTCTTTGTGAATAGTGGACCTTAGGATACAATGTTAAATTTTATGACCTGCCTATTATGTGCCCCTGGATTGAATGAATTTTTGTGTCTATTCAATGTTTATTCAAATGTGCATTTTCTGCCAAAATCTTTGTTATGTTAGAGGTCAAGTCCTTTACTTCTCATTTATAATTTTTGGTATATCACCACATACCCATTTGATATCAACCAATAAGACTACTGAGGGGGTGCCAGCAACCTGGCTTTAAATCCTACCCTGGTTTCCACAGATAAGCCCCTTAGGATTCTCGCCCCCCCCCAACCTCCACCCCAACACTCAGTATTAATTCTGTTTGGAAGTTTAAGGAAAGAATCTCTACTGCTCACCCTCCCAGCCAGAGATGGCAAGATGGTGTCTGCATGGTGCTTTAAGCTCCTTGGGGAAAGGGATGGTAGAAAACAGCATGATATCATTATTACTACCATGGTGACCATGTCCCTTGAAGTCTAAGTCATTCTGGAGAATGGATTTTCAACTAAAGTACAGCTCTGTAATCGGAGCTTAATTGGAGGCAGAGTTTGTTCAGCAAGCTTCTCGGCATGATTCTGCTTTCTACCAGCAGATTGTATTTCACTTTGCATAATGAGGCAATCTTTCTATTTACTGATTATTTTTTTGTGTAACTTGCTCACTGAAAGGAAGTCACCACCAAGCCCTCAAACTACTGACTAATAAACACATTCCCACTTCCTGAGACACAGAACTGCGCTTAGGAAGCTCTGCTACTTGCGATCTGAAGTGTGTGCTCACCATTTGTCAGAGGTTACATTTTACCTGAAGTCAAAGTTTCTTTTTCTGATATATCTCTCTATATAAATAGATATAGGTAATTCAAGTTTAAAAATAATAAGAAAATTTCACTGACATTTTGAGAATACGAAGTGGGATGCGAGACTCTTCACGTCTACTGTCTTCAAGTGGATCCTGCCTAATAAGGATCCCTAGTGTCCTAAAGGGTTATTCATTAGACTGCTAAGCACAAGGTTGGCAGTTCAAATTCACCAGTTGCTTCATAGGAGAAAGAAATGGCAGTCTACTATCTGCTGTAAATAGCCTGGCCTTGGAACCCTTATGGAACAGTTTACTCTCTCATATAAACTAAAGACTCATTGCTGCCGAGTTGATTCTGACTCATAGGGAGCCTCTAGGACAGGATAGAACTTCCCCTGTGGGTTTCTGACACTATAAATCTTTATGGAAATGAAAAGCCTCCTCTTTTCCCTACAGAGTGGCTGGTGGTTTTGAACTGCTGAATTTATGGCTAGCATCCCATCTTGTAACCATGACACCACCAGGGCTCATTACTCTCTCATATAGAGTTGTTCAATATGCAGACTCAGCAGATAATCAGGGAAGCTGGATTATGCAAAAAGAATGTGTTATCAGGACTGGAGCAAGGCTGTTTAACTATCTGATATACAGATAATATAATATTGCTTGCTGAACTTGAAGAGGAATTGAAGCATGAACTGAAAGAGATCAAGAATTGCAGTCTTCAGGATGGATTAAAATTCAATGTAAAGAAAGCCAAAATTCTCACAACTGCACCCATAGGCAACATCACAATAAATGGAGAAAATATTGAAGTTTTAAAGGATGTAGTCTTGTTGAGATCCACAAATAATATCCATGGAAGCAGCAGTCAAGAAATGAAAAAAACCTATTTCATTGGGCAAATCTGTTTCACAAGACCTTTTGAAAGTGTTGAAAGCACGCATATTCCTTTGAGAACTCAGGTGCACCTGAGTTAAACCATGGCATTTGAGAGCTAGGCATTGAATAAGAAGACTGAAGAAAAATGTATGTGTTTGAATGACAGTGTTGGTGAAGAATCTTGAAAGTATCATGGACTTCCAAAAGGGCAAACAGATTCCTCTTGGAAGAAGTATAGCCAGCATGGTCGTTGGAAGTGAGACTTCATTGCATGCACTTTGGATATGCTGTCAGGAGCCACCCATCCCTGGAGAAAGGCATCATGCTCGAGAAGGTAGAGAGGCAGGGAAAAAGAGAAAAGTTCTCAGACATGATGGACTCATCTGATGGCTGCAATAATGGGCTCAGAAGTACGCTCCTTTTGAGGAGGGCACAGGACTGGGCCGGGTTGAGTACCTGTGCGCCTCAAAGGGCTGTGAGGAGTGGGAACCAAGTCAGTGACACCTGACAGCAGCAGTCCTGATACTTACAGAGACACACTGTCATATGTTTGTCCCATGAAGCAGGTCGTGGTAGCCAACTGCTGGCCTTCTGCTTGGCAGGCAAATTCTAACCACGGCACCACCCGTGATCCTTCCAATGTCGATAGTGCCTGTACTGGCCTCGCACAATCACGCTGGCAGAAAAAGAAGAGGTATCTCAATTGGTGTATAAGAAATGCAACATTTTGAGTAGTTGGGTTACTGACAGAGCTAGAACTTAAATACAGGTGTTTTGACCCAAACTCAAGATGACTCTGTCCCAGCATGACCCTAGTTCATGGTCAGCATCCACCACTGCCACACCTGATTGTGTCCTTGATGACTCAGTGAAGGGAGCCAAGAGGTTTGTGCTGTTTCCTTAGATAATTGCCTCAATTGTCCAATCTGTTTATGCAGTGAAAGCCAAGTGACCATCACTCAGTCTCTGGGGGAACTTGACCTTCTGGAAATGTTACCTTTCTCTACATTTCCATGACAGCCCTTGTTTATTTTCTGCATGGAACTTATCTTGATTTGTAATGGTTCTGTTTACTTATATAGCCACTACTCTAGGGTGTATGTGTGCATATATTGTTATGCACTCAGCGCTTATAAGCCTTCAACAAATTTCCCTTTAAATGACTAACTGACTAAAAGGAGGTATTGCCTAGCTGAACTTCCTAATCAACACCAAAGTTAACAGCATGGGCTTTTATAAGTGTCTTTTTACTATGCAGTTTATTACTTTGAACACACCTGCGTTCAAGATGGTCAGGGCATTTTGTAGTGTCAGCCCAGCATCTTCAATTGTGCTGCCAAAAAGACCGTATCATCTCCATTTAATTATGCATTTACTGTATTATAAACCTTGGTTCCCTCATTACCACTGGAGGCAAATTAAAAAGAATGCCAAATAGCACACTGGGGACTACTGTGGCAATAGAGTCCAGACGTCAGATTAGCAGTCACTGAGTATTTATCGTCTTCTTCCTGGGTTCAAGTACTTTCATAATTTGTGACATTAACTCAATGAACCTTCCAATTTCCCCAAACTTATATAAGCAATCGTGGCAATGTGGTAAAGAGGGGAGGGAAAAAAATCAAACCTGTATTCAATGTAGCATGTATCTTGTACAGTCAGCAAAGCTGCCTTCTGCCCATAAACTATCTCTTGTAAAGCTCAGCAAAGCTTCAGGAAGAGTCTCTAGCCTGTCTCAGTAGCATCAAGTCCCTCTGTGCAGACATTGTGCTGTGTTGGTCGAGGTGCTTGTTAAATTGACCCGGGACTTATGTTTTAGTTAGAACTGTTGGCATTGACATGAGTCAAGATTACGTATCACTGCCCTTGCTCTGCTCTGAAGGATAGGAGCTGCATGCTTCTGTTTCCAACAGATTGGACGGGCATCCATAGTACACAATGAATTATAAATATAGATCACCTACTGATTGGTGGTAGCCACTGACAACTTGAAGCTCACTTCTCAGACATCTGAACCAATAACATCTCCTTTAGTTATCTTCCCAAACCACTTCCCTTTAAAAATGCATTCTTCCATTTGTTTAAATATCTCCCTTTTCTGCTTCTATTAAAAGGGGGAAAAAAAGGCAAATGTGGATGGAACTCCCTCTGACTCCAGAAATAAGGTCTCCTATGGTGAAACACTTGGGGGCATATAGACATGCTTCCCCTCAAGTTATGCGACTAAGGTTTCATTTATGACTATCAAAATGGAACTATGTGCTTATTCTTAACTTAGAGAATCATACTATACTTAAACCACACTTGTACTTAAAGAGACATCAAAGATTATCTATGCAATCCAATAATACAGTATTTTCTTGTTTCATAGACATCAAAGATTAACTATGAAATCTAATAATCCAATATTTTCTTGTTATCAATGAATAAATGAAGACTTGGAGAAGCGGAAGGGCTTATTCAAGGCCATGTGATCACTTAGGACAAGAATGATGTCTCTTTAATGTTCAATGCAGATCATTTATGGACTCGGAAGGGAAATAAGGATCTAGCTAGGTGTGTACACTTGTTGGCCTTTTGATTTTTCTTATTTATTAGAAGCAATGCTTCTACAGTTTCCTTCTGCGTAGCCATCTCAGATTTCATGAGATGCAATCTCATGAAAGTATGGTTCATTTATGAGAATGCTTCTCATACTCATGAGCGTATGATTCATTTGACTGTAGCCCAGAAGCTGCCTAGAATTAAGATGGCCAGTAGGGAAGGCAGAAATAAGATACAAATGAATGGAGACCAAGACCTTGGTGGATCAGAATTCGCTCTGAATGGCAGAGGATGCCTGTTTTTTGTTTCCATTCCTGGAATAGACATGAAGAAGGATCCTTTTGTCATACTAACTGCTTCCGAAGCCCGGGAATGGGAAAGGCTTAAAAAGCCAGGCTCCCCTGCTGTCTTCTAGGATAAACTTCCCCTTCAAGTCAGTTGTGGGGGCTTCATCTAGTGGGCAGTGCTCTTGCTTTCCAACACAGCTGCTATTTCTTGAGAAATCGTCTTTTGGACACTAACCCGGCATAATTTGGCTCCGTCCTCAGGTTACTCATAGGAATTTACTGAAAAATATTGCTAACCATATTTATTAGAGAATTATAATAAGAAGCAAAAAGAGTTAAATTTTGTGACTATTTACATGGTGCATCAAAATATAAAGTTTCTATTTAAGGCTTAAGGCTCTGTAGTTAAAGCTCATAGCTACTAACAGAAAGGTCAGCAATCTGAAGCCAGCAGCTGCTATGTCGGGGAAAGATGTGGCATCGGCTTGTGGAAGGACTGCAGCCTTGAAAATGACACGGAAGTTCTACTCGGCCCTAGGAGGTCACGATGAGTTGGAAGGTGAGACTTCTTCTTCCATATTTTGGCCATGCTGTTAAGAGAGATGAGTCCCTGGAGAAGGCCATCGTGCTGGTTAAAGGAGAGGGGCAGTGAAAAGGGGAAGGCCCTCACGGAGATGGACTGACATAAGTACAATTGGGAGGACCGCACAGCACAGGGCAGAGGTTCATTCTGTTGTGCTCCGGGTCCCGGTGGGTCGGAACTGACTGGATGTCACCCAACAACACCCTAGGTTTGATTTAAGGCTTGCTCTCATTCCTGGCGTTGGCAGGGCAAAAGAAGCATTTACGTGGAGGTGGATAGGCCGGGTAATCTAAAAGAAATTCTCCTGTACTTTGGTTGATTCACCTTTACTTTCACTGTGAGTCTTTCTTATTTCCTCAGAGAGTTTGGCCTTTCACTTTTAATGTTTCTGGAATTTCAGATAACTCCCTGATTCACATCCTGAGTCACTTTGCAGGGTAATGGGCCCTTGTGTCTCTGACGTTTCTTTAAGTGCGGGCATCTCGCGCATTGTGTAGCTTTATCTTCAAGCGGAGTGATCAAACCTGGTGCAGTCAGCAGCTGGCTTGAAAGAATCTAGTCCCACGCCATGCAACAGTGCAGACCGTTATTGCTGTCAGTAACCAAACCACGGCAGTGTCTCCACTTAGTCTTCGTACAGAGAAGCCAGCACTTGACTGATTCAAACCTACCTCCTAGCACCCCTGGTAGCGGAGTGGTTATGAACTGGGCTGCTATCCACAAGGTCATCAGTTCGAGAATCACCAGCTAGCTCCGCAGGAAAAAGAGGAAGCTTTCTACTCCTAGAAAGAGTTACCATCTCAGGAATTCACAGGGCCAGTTCTACCCTGTCATGTAGGGTCGCTATGGATCAGAAATGGCTCGATGACAGCGAGTATAGTTTGCCAGGGGTAGGCTGCTGGTTGATGAATATCTCCACCAAACAAACAAACAAACAAACAAACAAATAAAACTACTCACCTCCATGGAGTTGATGCTGACTCATAGCAACTCTATAGAAAAAGAGGTGCCTGTGGGGCAGGGAATGTATGGATGTGCTTTATACAACTGATGTATGTATATGTATGGATGGTGATAAGAGTTGTATGGGTCCCTAATAAAATGTAAAAAAAGAAAAGAGGAGAAAAAAATGATTAGGGCAGGGACTGTACAGATGTGCTTTATACAATTGATGTATGTATATGTATGAACTGTGATAAGAATTGTATGAGCCCCTAATAAATTGTTAAAATTTAAAAAAAAAAGATTAAAAAACAAAAAAAGAAAATGATTAGGGCAAAGAATGTACAGATGTGTTTTATACAATTGATTTATGTATATGTATGGATTGTGATAAGAGTTATATGAGCCCCTAATAAAATGTTTTTTAATAATTAAAATAAATAAATAAATAAATAAATAAAAGAAAAAGAGGTGCCTGTGTGGGTTTCTGAGACTGGGTCTCTGCAGGAGTAGAAAGCCACAGCTTTCTCCTGTGCACGGGGTTGATGATGTCTATCTGCCAGCCTTGCGGTTAGCAGCCCAATGTGTGGACGCCACCAGGACTGCTTAACGGATGTCTAGGACGCAACACATTGTTACAGGGATAACCTTCATTCTCCAGGTAGGGACCAGTTATTGCTGTTGTTAGTTGCTGTCTTTCATTCAAAATCATAATAACTCTATGTGCAACAGGGAAAAAAAAAACCACACAAACACTGGCCGCCAGTCCTACAGTATCCTCACAACCACGCTGTGTGTGCTGAGCAAATAATCAGAGAAGCTGGATTATATAAAGAAGAACGTGGCATTAGGGTTGTAGGAATACTTATGAACAGCCTGTAAATACGCAGGTGACACACTCTTGCTTGCTGCAAGTGAGGAGGACTTGAAGCACTTATGAATGAAGATTAAAGGTCACAGCCTTCCATATGGATTACAATTTAACATAAACTCCAAAAACCTCACTGTCATCGAGTCGATGCCAGCTCATGGTGACTCTATAGGATAAAGAACAGCCCGTGTGGGTCAAGCCTCATGAGAGCAGCAAACCTCCTCTTTCTCCCTCGGATACTCTGGTGGTTTCACACCGCTGACTTTGCGGTTAGCAGCCCAACACATAACCAGCACACCACCGGGATCCTTGTAAAATCCTCACAACTGACAAATAGGTAATATGATGATAAACAGCGAGAAGATTGAAGTTGTCAAAGATTTCATCTGGCTTGGATCTATAATCAATGCTCATGGAACTAGCAGTCAAGCACTCACATGCTCCTTGACATTGTGTATATCTACTGCATGAGGCCTCTGAGGTAGTTAGTTTATTGTGCCAACCTGGCCGATAAACACATGTGTGGTTAAATGAAGGGTGGATAGATAAATGGCTTGGTGAGCCTCACTTTTCTGGTTCTCAGTCTCTTGCTTTGTGATGGTCGGACCAGGGTTCAGCTGCCTTAGCTAGTTCCCTGCTTCAGCTGACAAGGCTCACTTCCTGTAAAATATCCCCAAGGAGAGGCCGCATGGACCTAGCCCGATGCAGCAGTGCTGGGTGCTGGAGCAGCCGTGTGGAGACCCCTGCCAGCGCAGAGATGCTTACACGCTCACTGATTCGGCTTTCCTCCTATAGTCGGCATCATTGTGTGTGTTTTGTGAGATGGAGGAGGACTTTGTGGATTGGTGTCAGACATATGGGTTAATGTTGGACTTGTGGGCTTGGGCAGCCCTGCATTGGGATATTTTCTTGATGTGCACTTACCCTTTATATAAAACTCTCTCTCTTGTACATATACGTTTCTCTGGATTTGTTTCTCTAAAGTACCCAGACTAACACAGCCTCCTTAAAGTGTTGAAAAGCAGGGAGGTGACTTTGAGAACTAAGGTGGGCCTGACCAAAGCCATGGCATTTTCAATTGCTTCATATGCATATGCAAGTTGGACATTGATAAGGAAACCGAGGAAGAATTGTTGTTAGTTTCTTTCATTGAATTCACATGAATTATGGTACTGGGGAAGAACATTGAAAAGATTGAAAGTATTTGGCATGGACAAAAGGACAAGCGTATCTGTCTTGGAAGAAGTACAGCCAGAGTGCTCCTCCAAAGCAAGGATAGCAAGACTTTGTCTTACGTACTTTGGACATCTCAGGAGAGACAAGTCCCTGAGAAGGACATCTTGCCTGGTAAAGTAGAGGTACAGCCAGAAAAGGAAGCCCCTGAACGAGATGGATTGACACTGTAGGTTCAAACCTAGGAGCAATTAAAAGGACGGTGCAGGTCCAGGCCGTGTCTCATTCAGTTGTGCCTAGATAGGGTCATTATGGGTCAGAACGGACTCGATGGCACCTAACAACAACAACAACACAATAATCCCCCATTATCTGACCTAACAGTGTAATCACAGCTACTCAGTTGTAAGCCTCCAAATGGGGTATATTAAGGTGAAACATAACGTACTTAATTAGATCACAACTCTGATACAATTGAAAGAACATTTCCCAGGGGTTGTGGCCTTCTTCCAATATGTGGAAGATGCTTGTTTTGCTTCTTGATGGAGATGGAGCCTGAAAGTGACTCATGGACTTCCAGCTCTTTGGGCTCAAGCCAGTGGCCTTCCATATTGACTATTGATCCTGGGAGCCATTGATGGCTTGATACCTGACTTGCTGGACTTTGGAACTCTTCACCTTTTCCATCAAACAGCTGACCTGTTAGTATGGATTTACCCCCTTCCACAGCCACCAGTCTGCAATCTTCCTGTGGAGTGTTCGTCAGCCCTGAAGCTATGTGCTCCAATTATGAAAATTTTTTTTGTTTTATTTATTTTAATAGAGACTCCATTCTTAAGATTGTACATTTTGATTTCACGAGTCAGTGGTTCAATCGCTCTTTGCTTACAATAAGCAAGGTTGTGCCATTTGCGTAGTGTAAGTTTTTAACGAGTCTTCCCTCAGTACTCGTAGCCCTGTTGGCATAGTGGCTACACATTCAGCTGCAAGCCTCATGGTTGACAGTTTAAAACCACTAGCCACTCCTCGGGGGAAAGATGGAGCCTCCTGCTGCTGTACAGACTTGCAGTTTCAGAAACTCACAGGAGCGGTTCTACCCTGTACTGTAGGGTCACTATAAGTCATCGCTGACTCGATGGCTTTGCTCCATCCATGTCATTAAGGCCAACTCCACTTCGAGGAGGTGACTTTTCCCCAGTCACATTTCAAGTCGGAGGGCCTCATTTTTTAGAACTCTTTATACAATGTTCCACTGTGGTTTGTAATATTTCTACTCACATTTTTAAATAATTATATCACCAACCTTTCTTTCTAATATATCTCAGGCTGAAAGCTCCACTGGAAACTGTGCCCCACAAATGACCCTGTTGGTATTGTAAATCTCAGTGGCATAACTGCTAGAATTAAAGTAACACACAGCTACCATATTATGATCAGTGGGCAGGACAGGTGAGTGGTGGAGCGACCAGGTAGTGTTTGGCATTCCTAGATAATCCTAGTATACAGTCAATACATGTGCATCCTTCAAAGGAAGCATAACAAAGTGGTTTAAAACTTGGGATATGAAATGAGATCACTTGGATATGAAATGGAGACACATTGCCTGATAGATAAATGGTCCTTGGGTGAGCTTTTGAGTCCTTAACTCTCACCCACTCTCTACTGAACAGCACCAAAAATATTAGTAACCATGCAGAGAAAGTTGAAATAAATAACCATGTTAATGTATGTAAACAGTTGTAACAATGCCTGGCTCGTAGTAAGTGCTCAAAAGTCAGACTTCACTATCTCAAAGCTTAATGTACTGCCACCACACTCGTCCAAAGAGCCTGGGACACAGTCGACCCAGAGACCAATGGACCAGAGTAGAGAACCCAGAAATAAGTCCACTCACGTACAGAGAACTGATTTCTGACAAAGGTCTGAAACAGTAAATGGGGACCACAACATGGGAAACATTAACTGGGGAAGGGGTAGCCTCTTCAACAGATAGTCCTGGCAAAACCGGGTTCCATTTGCATGCGAATGAAACAAGAGCCGTAACTCACTCCATACACAGCAACAAGCTCAAGAAGGATTGAAGACGGAAATGTAAACTGCAGCGCTATGCAGATCATCAGTGAGAAAAGAACGGGGACAAACCAAACAACAGACACACACAGTAGAAACCAAAATAGATGACTAGGACCTCCTAAAAATAAGACAGTTACATATTTCAAAAGACTTCACTGAAAGAATACAAAGAGAACCTAGAGACTAGGAAAAACAGACAAGGGACTGATCCTTTTCAATAACTCAACAAGAAAAAGAAGAATTTCATTTCGAACAGTTCATCGAAGAGGACATCCAGGGAGCAAACAAACATATGAGGAAATGCTCATGATAACTAGCTATTCAAGAGATGCAAATTAGAACAATGATGAGATACCTTGGGATTGATACAAAGTTGGAAGAAAACAAAAATGAAAAAGAAAATAAATGCTAGAGAGCATGTGGGAAGATAGGAACTCTCCTATACTGCTGGTGTGATTGTAAAACAGTAAAACTCCTGTGGAAAGTGCTGTAGTGCTTTTTCAAACAACTGGGATTAGAGATCCTGTGTGACCCAGAAACTCTTTTACTTGGTATTTATCCTAAAGAAATAACAACAATCGGGTAAACAGATATATACACACTCATGTTCATTGCAGCACTATTCAGAGTAGCAAGAAAATGGAAAAAAATTACATGTACATTGAAGTAAAAATGGATAGGTAAACTTTGGTACGTATGCATAGTAAAATACTTTGTAAAGTTAAAAGATAGCAACGAATCTAGAAAACATCTCACGACAAGGATGAACCTGGAGGACATTATATTGAGTGAAATTAGTCAATCACAAAGAGCAAATATTGTATGTGACTGGTGATATATATATATTGAAAGTCAAGTAAACTAAAACAGGGCAGGAGGTGAACAGCAGGAAACGGAAATCACAGGCTAAACCAGGGTTCAGGAAACCATGGCCCAAGGGCCACTGGAGGCTCATTCGGTCTGTACACGAGGCTCTGAAGTAAAATAGAAAATTTTGAAAGGGTATTATTTAGATAAGGGACTTTATTTGTTTGTAAAACTATACATATGGCTCTTGAATAGTTTGTAAATTGTTGTGAGGGACAGGATTGGCTCTTCTGTCTCAAACGTGTGGGCTAGAGGATAGATAGGTGCAGGTGTGGATGTAGACAGGTGTTAATGTGGGTGAAGGGGAAGATAATTTCTAATAAATAGGAGGTGGGCAAAAGGTGATGGAAA
Source organism: Tenrec ecaudatus (assembly GCF_050624435.1). Lineage (NCBI taxonomy): Eukaryota > Metazoa > Chordata > Mammalia > Afrosoricida > Tenrecidae > Tenrec > Tenrec ecaudatus. The sequence goes on along the minus strand of NC_134530.1, from coordinate 190,652,518 downwards.
CAGGGCAAGACATTAGAAGATTTGGTGAACTACTAAAATAAAATAAACTCACATAGGTTATGTTTATTATTAACAGTCATTAGAACAATGTTGAAAACTGCTCTGATAGTGCAAGAGCCCTTTCCAAGATTCTGTTTGTTATCTGTATAACGGGTGGTGAGATCTGCCTCATAGGGCTTTTATGAATATTAAGTAGCATAATGAAGAGGAAACACTATGGCAAAAACAGAGAATGATCAATATTCATAATATGTCACTTCCCTTATTTTCCCTCAAAAATTAGAGTCATCTGGGAAAGAATGAAAAACATCTTTGGGGTGTGTGTCAGCATGTGGGTTGGGTGGGTTCTCAGAACAATATAGTGCATTTATTTAACTATGAAGGCAGTAAGTATTTATTGCGATGATCCAACATGCCACGTCACTGCAATGACTCGATTACTGCTCACAGTGACTCTGTAGGTCAGAGTTGAGCTGCCCCTGTGGCTTTCTCAGAGCATACATTTAAAACAAAGTTGAAACCTCCTCTTTCTCCTGCAGAGTGGCTGCTGGTTTTGAACTGTCAACCTTGGAGTTAGTGGCATCATTCCCTATAAAATCTAGTGTCCGGCACTGTGGGAGGCACTAAGACACAATAAAGAACAAGACTTCTCTCTGGGAGGTGTGTTGAATCAGAAGCGCCAGACTTGTTGGACAGTAAACCCCTACCTTGTTATTCAAGAAGATCAAGGACAAGAGATGCAAATTAGAACAAGAGGGCACTGAAAATTTCCTACCCACACTGAACACCCCGAGGGAGTGAGTTCCTTGGACTGGGGTCCCAGCAACCTAATCTTGGGGAGACTTCATGCCAATTACCCTAAATTACTCCCTAGAGACAATGTTCTACATTGTACTTTGGTGAGTGGAAAGTGTGAAAATATTAGTATCTTCCTGTAGAGGGGAAACAAGAGTGAAAAAAAAGACAAAAAAATAATTAGTCCAAAGGAATAATGGACCATTAGAACATCCTCAATGACCTGGGACCAAAAGAACCAGATGGTGCCTGGTTCCCAGTGCCAGTCATTTTGAATGAGATCACAACAGTAAGTCTTGCATAGAGTGGGAGAAGAATATGGAGCAAAATTTGAAATTATAAAAGGCTAAGTGATCCACTAGAGAATGGTGAGATCCCTGTCACAATGGCCTTTAGTCATCTTTTAAGCCTGGAACTGAACACCCCTTTGTGGCTCAATTATCAGCCAAACAATAGCAAAACTAAACCAAACTCACCATAGAGTTGATGCTGGACTCATACCGACCCTAAAGGAAAGGGTAGAATTGCCTCCGTTAGTGGCTGAGACTGTAACTTTTTACTGTAGAAGAAAGCCTCAGTTTTCTCCTTTGGAATGGGTGGTGGTTTTGAACTGGTGACCTTGAGGATCCAAGTCCAATTCTTAACCGCTATGAGAACCAGGGCTCCACAAGCCAAACAAAAGACAAACATATAAGGGAGGGATTCCACCCTTACAATAACAAGGCAAGTGGAATTAAAATGATAAAATTTGCCCAGGGATAAAGCTCAAAAGGATAGTAGAGAAGGAGAAATGGAAATGATACACACTGGGAAGAGTTCTATTCATTGAGGAAATTGTAATGAATGTCACAAAACAAAGTGCATATGAATTGTTGAATGAGAAGCCAACTTGCTTTGTAACTTTCACCCGAATGACAATTGAGTTAGTTAAAAAATTTTGTGCCAACCTGGCCAATAAACGCATGTGGAGTTAATTGAAGGGTGGGGAGATAAATGGCTTGGTGAGCCTCGCCTTTCGAGTTCTCGGGTCCATGGCTTTGTGATAGTTGGACCAGAGTGTAACTGCCTTTGCCAGTTCTCTGCTTCTGCTGGCAAGGCTCACTTCCTGCAAGACACCCCCTAGGAGATGACGCATGGAGGTAGCTTGATGCAGCCCTGGGTGCTGGAGCAGCTGTGTGGAGACCCCTGTCAGCCCTGAGATGCTTACACGTTCACTGGGTTGGTATGTTTTGTTGATGTGCACTTACCCTTTATATAAAACTCTTCTCTTATGCATGAGTTTCTGTGGATTTGTTTCTCTAAAGTACCCAGACTAACACAATATTTTTTTTAAAGGTACGTGAGGGAAAAAGAGAGTGATTATCATGCTATAAAAAGAGAAGACCCAAGAATATTTTTGTTTTAAGAAGGAAGTTGCTATTAGACTTGCCTTTCTCCTCATGTTGAAGTGCCAAGCACATCACACCTGAGTGTTTTCCTCTCAGAGGAGAAAACAGAAGTCTAAGGGAACTGCATGTCACTGATTAGGCTAAATTCACAGTCCCATCTGGCTTCATGGCTCAAGATCTTCAGTCTCTTCCATAATTCTTCAGAATTCAAGGCCAAATATTAGTTCTTGCTAAAAACGCACTGGCTGATTTAGCAGAAATTTTAAAAGGAGGCTACATGCCAATGTACTTTGTCGAATTCAGAATCACAAAGTTCTTCCCATTGGAACTTAAAAGTTTAACTTCATCAAAGTTGACTCAAACCAATGGGGGAATTTCCAAGAGGAAACACTGATCTGGGGAGGGGAGGTATATGGAATGTGAACAAAACATGTATTTGGAATTAGATGGAACTGCAATCAGGAGAGAAACGCAATTCTTCAGGTGCAGACTCAAAAGTAAAAAATACTTGGCTTCCTAGCTATGTGACTTTCAAGATATTATGGAATCATTTCCCCCTCTGTTTCTTCATCTGCAACTTGAGAACAAGAGCATTATCAAATTCCTAAGGGAGCCCTGCTGACATCGTGGTTAAACATTGGGCTACTGACTTCAAGGTCAGCAGTTTGAAACCACCAGCTGCCCTGCAAGAGAAAAATGAGGCTTTCTAATCCTGTAAAGAATTACAGTCTTGGAAATTCACAGGGCAGTTCTACCCTGACAGGGTTTCAATGAGTTGGCATCACCTCAATGGCAGTGAGTTGAGAGAAGGCGATTGAAGGAATGTACTGAGTCTGAAAAGTCTGGCTAAAATTTTTCTAGGAGAGGGGAAGGAGGTGTTGTTTCAGGGCCAGACTGGGCACTGCAGATGGAGAGGGGACATAGTATGCAAAGAGCAATTGTACATTAAGAAAATATCCCAGCCCAGGCCAGATGCAGTCCATAAATCCGAAATTACCCCATATGTCAACACTCAGCCATAAACTCTTTTTTAGACTCACACAGCCATGCAATGATACTGATGCAGGAAGATCAAAGGCCGGGGGTGGGGGTGGAATCTTGTGGATCGAGTGATGGTGAATCATCTCAATGACCATGTGGGTCTTGACATGGCTCTTCCAGTTCCAGGGCTCAGTGTAGCTCCATGTGGCTTGTTAGCAAGAAGACGAAGTAGAGAGAGAGTGTGTCTGGCTTCAGTGAGCAATTTATCTCCGTCGTGCCTCCAAATGAGGTCATCAAGCTGCAACTAAATTGACAGGCTAGACTCCACCCCTTTTCAAGTTGACAGGAGGTTATGTAACTACCGCACATAGGAAAGCGAATGGCTGAAGAAAATGTACCTCCTGCTTACTGAGTAGCTGCTGTGTGCTATGTATGATCTTTACTGTGTGCTGAAGACAGAAAACAGAAAGGGAGAAAAAAAGCATACAGAGTCTGTCAAATACCTTCCATGTATTATTTCATTGATTCTTCACAACACCCTCAAAGTGTGTGACTTACATGATCTAGCTTGCAGATGGAGATGCCCAAAGTTTTACAGCCAACACATGGCACAGATAAAGCTCCATCACCGACCTAGCTGATTCTCAAAGACCGTAGTCCACCCACTCTTCAAAAGATAGACGAGGTCATATTTCCTCCTCGGAACTCACCAGAGAGCACAGTCGCAAAGCACTCTGGTTGTGGAGACAGCATGAATCTCCTGGGCCCAGAATCGAATGTGTAAGTGTGACTTCCTTTTTTCTGTTTATCTGGATTTATTGTAATTCTCAAGTCCTAGATTCCATTGAAGTGAAGAAGCGTAATGTTTCCTAGTTATGATTCACTTTTAGCATTTTCCCATAAGGTTTTGGGGTAACTACTCAGATAGTTTTGGACATTTTCCTTCTTTTTACTGAATGTGAAGGTTGAATAAGTCCAAGGCATCTGAATAAAGTTCTAGGATTGTGCCTCCGGCCATTCTCCTGTGCTGCCTGTCTGGCCTGTCCTCACATTTGTCCTCACTTCTGCTCGGCCAGTGCGTTTAAATCATCATGGTGCCGTCCCCTCCCACCATCACAGTTACCTGTCTCTGTAATGACACTCATGCAAATCCCATTTCCTCATTACGCTTTTCAACACATTGAAGTTACTTAGAAAAATAATTGATTCATTACACAAGAAACGTGACGATTAGGTGTATAAAAGATTAGTTCCGACATTGCGACTCCGGGCTTCACCTGTAAAACAGAGAGCTCTCCACAGGCTGACATCAAAAAGACATTTTACTTCTCCTCTTATGCTTACTGATTGGCATTAACGTTAGCTGTTTCTTATTGTTCTTTCCGGACGAGTCAAGAGCTTTGAATGCCTGGTACTTCACTCTGTGTTCTACACATGATGAGACGAACGATGGGTCTCTCACTGTCTGAGGGAAGGAAGAGTGGAGAAAATTGAAAGACACAGGGAATAATTAATTCAGCGTATTAATGGGTCATGCAAACAGTCTCCACCACTCTGAGACCAGAAGAACTGAATGGTAATTGGCGACCCTACTAACCATTCTGAAAAGGATTATGTTTTAGATAGAGTGAGAGAAAATGTGAAACAGTTCACAGTCATAAGAGGCTAGGTTTATTGGTCAGATAGAGAGTGTAGCTTTATCTAGACCCCCAAGGCTATGATCCTTATTCTCCCTTCAGGTGTGACACTGATCCCTAACTACTGTGTTAGAATAATCAACCATTTAAAATCAAAAGGGCATCATTTACCCAAGGCCAGAGTTCAGAGGGAGAGCGGGAGGAAAGGAAATAAGAAACACAGGGAAGAAGTGGCATAAATAATGTCCCATTGAGGGGACCACAGTGGGTGAGTTGGAATAAAATATGTATGAATTATTGAATATAAAACTGATTATCTGCTATGTAACCCTTCACCCAATTCACAATAAGAGGTTTCTTTTTTAAAGATTACAGGAATGAATTTTTAATATTAGAAAATATGCTTAAAAATCATACACACATGTCTTCCTGAAAAAATTACCATTGAGTCCTAAAATGGTATTCTATGGGCCTGAAAATTAAGGAAGAATGAGAAAAATCATATAGGGTATTGTCTGGGGAAAGAGATCAATTCTAGCATTTCAACTCAGCTGTCTCAAAGTAGGATGTGTAATCTTATTTTGACTCTGGGGCCGGTAAGAGGCTATGACTCTGGGCCTTGTAGGTTGTCTGGGATGTGCCCTGCTTTTGCTCCAGTGATATCTGCAAAGTTCAAAATGGGGCTCAAGTAGTCTGTGTTTCATTTTGTCATTGTTATTAGGTTTTTGTTTGCTTCCTGATTTTGTTTTGTATATTTCTTCAGGATATAAAATCCAAGATAGGTAAATCTATAGAGACGGTAATTTGATTAATAATTGCCCAGGGACATGTCAGGGGGAGTTGGGGAGGGGGGATAGAGGGCTAACAACAAAAAGTATCAAAAAGAAGAAAATATTGTAAAATTGATTGTGGTCATGATTGCACAACCCTTCTTAATAGGATTAAACTATTTAATCATATGGCATGTGAATTACATGCAAATTAAAAGTAATTTAAAAATAAATAAAATCAAACAACATTCAAATTGATCCAAATAAATAAATGAAGTCAAACAACCTTGAAATCATCCAAATAGTCCTAACATCATTAGGAATAAGTTGTTCTATTTTTCTCATGGCTGGAGATGCCATTGCTGGTGGGCTTCCAGGTGAGAGTATGAGGGAGGTCTCCACATAGATCACTTCACAGAACATAGCTGAAAAGACTCTGGAGAAACACACGGAAAGCCTAAGGCCCAGGTATAGCGAAGTTCTTCATAGCAGTTGCTCTGAAGTTAGAACACCCTGTAATCCACCTCGAAAGCTCATGGTCATGCTCGGGCTGGCAGACCAGTCTCTGTGACTGGTAAAAGAGTGTTGGCGAGGGTTTGCTTTTGCTGATGGTAGATGGTGGAGGCTTTGATGACTGCCATGGCTATGATGTTTATGAAGTTGAATCAGATCAATTTGGAAGAGACCTTAATTATTATTTTTCAGGCACCTCTGAGCACAAACATGAGCATGGTGCTTCTACTTTCCCGAGCACAATGAAACACAGTGTACACAAATGGATATTATCTTGCAGAATGACATAATATTTTTTCACAGCTCAACCCTGAGATTATGCATTAAAATTGGTCCTGGTGGCAACATAACTTATCAAACGGCTGTTCTGTTTGCTCCTCATTAAGCTGCCATGGCAGCAATGTCCAATGGCAAAGCAAATATGCAACCCACATATGTAGACTCTTCTGGAATTCTATAGCAAACACAAATTGTGATGCTTATGGTAGCCAAGTGATAGGAGGCATGGGCTTGTCAATGAGTGTAGTTATGGTGTCTCAGCTAGCCAGGAGCTGAATGGTGGTCGTGAAGGTAGTTATGGTAGTAGGCACGGCTTTGGTCCATGTGACTGGGTTTCAAAGGAAGACTACAGTGACGTTCAGTCATGTATTACATAGGTAGCCAAGGAACAATGTACAGCAGCTGCTATGGATGAGAGACAGAATGGTAGGAATAATGTATGTCCAGCATAAGTGGTGGATGAGAAATGCAACCATGATTTTTGACTCTTGGTCAATTTTCTTTAAAGAAAAAGGGGGGAAATGTTTCACAGTTTTATAATACAAGCTTGTGATTCATACTTTAAGTGGAAATCACAATTTAGAAAATAGATGTCCAGTGTTTTTGAACATAAAGCCATTCATCTAACTGTAACAACAAAGTTTGAATATGCTGTACTTGGTAAATAATTTTCATTTTTTCTTTAGTTGTTAGATGTGCTTAAGCAGTCAGTGTATTTAGGTGAAAGCTGTTCGGCTACATTGTTGCTCATGCTACATTACATTGAACACTAAATGCACGTTGGAGATGTGTTTTGTGGAAAAATCAAATGTAGAAGCTGGGTCTGCAATTGAAAGCAAAACATTTGGCGTGTGTTCATTGTAGCTTCATTTAATTACCTGTAAGGCATTTAATTTTAAGTGCTTTTTAAGCTAATGGGGAAAATGAAATTCAATACTAATACTTTAGGATTTTGATCTTGATGTTTGTTTGAAAAATCTGAGACCTTGATTAAAATCGTTCATTGTATTGTGATTTCCTTTTAGGTGTGTTGTGATAAGGGAAACTTATCAAGTAAATCTTCCTTTTAAAAACTGAAAAGAGAGAGCTAGAAAGAGAGATCGATACGAAGCACAAACTAGGTTAATTCGCCTAAAGCTGACCACCTTTGCCTGTGATGATCAAGCAAAATAAACTTGATCCTCTTAGTTCAAACAAAATGGTGTTGGCATTCTTTTAAAATGCTTTTTGTTAAAACTCCAGGGAGGAGAGCATGACAAAACAGCTCACTTCTGTAAGGAGACACATTTTGCAGAACGTAGGTGTTGTGTCTAAATCTGGAAAGAGCTAACTACAAGCTGCATTGACAAGGGGATGTGAATATTTCCAAGCTATTGAACTTTGACCCAAATGACCCAAAAGTTGGAGTTCAATGAGTTAATTTGAGCTGTTTTTTATTATGATGAATTGTAACCGGTAGGAAAGGCTGTCCGAGAATTAGATTGAACAACTATGCTTGAATGCTAGGATCAAGCGAGATATTCAGGAGAAAGGGGGAGGGAGTTATGTTTAATGGGCCCTGCTAAGAACGAGTACAAGGCATCATAAATCACCTCATTCTTACAACTCTTAAAGACAGGTATTATTGTGCTTGCTTCGGCAGCACATATATGAAAATGCAGGTATTATTGTACTTGTTTGACGTGTGAGAAGCTAAGACTTGGAGAAATTAGAGAACTTGTTCAGGTAGTAAGGGGCAGAGCCAGATTTGCATTTGAGTTCAGTTTATGGAGGATTTGGATGGACGTGGTCGCAAGGACCTGAATCTAGAGATGGAATCCAGGCTTGCTGTTCCCAGGTCCAGTTGGGCAGAAAGCATAGCCTTGCACTCGATCTCAACGTCCAGAATCAGAACTTGTGCATATGTGAAGCCCAACTAAAGGATTCAGATGAAGCCCCCAAACTGAAGCAGACTCCAGGTTGTTGCCAGCTTTGGAAAGAGTACCCGAGGGCTTAGAGCATATAATAGCAACAGCTGTTGGACTAAGAATTGGTCCCGGGGCTAGGGCTGTCTCTTTTAGACCTAGCTTTGATGCTTCTTTCTTGACACAAGCAGATAAGGCAGGGAGGTGAATGAAGCAAGTGCTTTAGATACCCTTGGAAGCTAAGACCGCTGAGTTGGCCTCATGGCATCTTGGATGATATGAAAAATTAATTGAAAAATAAGTGCAGTAGTTTTACATTTGGCAAGGAAATATTTAGTAAAAATTTACTTCCAAGATAGGAATTAGGAAACCAAACCATGAAGGATTCATGGGTCGGAAGAGCAATGTCAGTGTTAGAACTATTGACGTGACCTTGCAATTTTGAAAGGAATTCAATGGGAGTGGTGTATGGGATGTAATTTACCTGTCAGATAACTGATTAAAAGAAACATTTACAATCTGAATTTTGGGAGTATTGTTAGCATCACGTGTTAAGAGGCAATAATTCCCACCCTGTTCCTCAAGACTTGGCAGCCCAACGGAATGATCTATCAGCTTAGGCATGAACTTGTTATAATTTACCAGACGATGTTACGATTTTGGATTATTCACTATAGATATGGTAATACAGAAATGACTAATTTATTCACCTGGATGAAGAAATGAATGTTCTTTTAATCCCTTCATGAAGAACATTCAGAACATTTAATTTGAGCATATCCTTGTTTTTATGAGTCCTTTGTTTGAACTGTTCGCGCCCATTATTATAGCCACTGTGCCAACCCATCTCATGTGAGTCTTCCTCTTTTGACCTACTTTACCAAAAGTTATGTCCTTTTCTAGGAACTAGTCTCTCCTGACAGCACGTCCAAAGTACGTGAGACTAAGGCTCGCCATCCCTGTTTCTCAGGGACAATCTGGCTGCATTTCTGTGCTTGTTCTTTAGGGAGTGAGTCCATAGTACGTTCAAAACTTTTTGCCAATACCCTAAATCAAATGCATCGGTTCTTCAGTCTTCTTCATTCATTGTCTCACTTTCACATACATAGAAGGCAATTGAAAGTATCATGGCTTGGGTCAGGCACACCTTAGTTCTCAGATGACATTATGCTCTTCAACATTTGTAAGAGGTCTTGAGAAGCAGATTTGCCCGGTGCAAACTTTATTTTTTGATGTCTTGATGCTGCTTGTAGAATTATTGATTGTGGATCCAAGTAGGATGAAACCCTTACTTTATATCCAACTTCAATATTGTCTCTGTTTATCATGATTTTGCCTATTGGTCCAGATGTGATGATATGGATATTATTTACATTGAGTTGTAATCCATTCCAAAGGCTGCAGTTGATCTTCATCAGCAAGTACTTTAAGTCTTCATTGGTTTCAGCAAGAAAGATTTGTACCAATCTTCATGCCATGTTCTTCTTCATATAGTTCAGTTTCATAAATTATTTTCCTAGCATACAGATTGAATAAGTACAGTGAAAGGACACAATCCTGATAAACACCTTTCCTGGCTTGAAGCCATACAGTATCACCTTGTCCTGTTCAAACAACTACTTTTTGGTCCCAGTGTGGCTTCTGCATGAGAACAGTGAAGTGTTCTAGGATTCGAATCCTTCTCAATGTTATTTATAGTTTATTATGATTCACACAGTCAAATTTCTTTACATAGTCAATTAAATCACGTCTCTAGTACTCTCTGCTTTCAGCTAAAATTAATATGAAGTTAGCAATGGTATCCCTTGTGCCATGTCCTCTTGTGAATCTGGCTTGAATTTCTATCAGCTCCCTTCTATGTACTCCTGCAACTATGATCTTCAGCAAAACATTACTAGCATGTGATAATACCAGTACTGTTCAATAATTTTCACATTTTGTTGGGTCACCTTTCTTTGGAATGGGCACAAATACGGATCTCTTCCAGTCATCTGGCCAGTAACTTTCTTAGAAATGTCTTGGCTTAGATGAATAGTGCTTCTAGTGTCTCATTAGCTTGTGAAACATTTCAACTAGTGTTTTGTCAATTTCTGGAGTTTGTTTTCACTAATGCCTTCACTTCAGCCTGGACTTCCAAAGGTTCTTGATCACATGGTACCTCTTAAAATGGTTATATTTAAGCCAGTTCTTTCTATATCCTATTTAAACCAATGACTTCCTATATTCCGTCCATCTTCCTTTGATTCTGCTGCGTTGTCCAATATTTTGCCCATAGAATCATTCAACATTGCTTGCATTTTTTCTCAGTTCTTTCTGGATGTCTTGAGTAATGCTGAGTGTATTCTTTCTTTTGAATTTTCTAACTCCAGGTCTTTGTACATTTCCATATAATATTTTGCTTTGTCTTATTAAGCTGCCCTTTGAAATTTTCTGTTCAGCTCTTTTACTTCATTATTTATTCTACTAGCTACACAATGTTTAAAAGCAAGATTCAGAGACTCTGTGACATTCACTTTGATTTCTTTCTTTCTTTTCTTTTTATTCTATTTTGTTCTGTTCTTGAATGATGTTCTTGATGTAATCCCACAGCTCGTCAGATCTCTGTCATTATTGTTTAATGCTTGAGAAATTCCTGAAATTCAAGTGGGGTGTGATCAATGTCATATTTTGGCTCTCATGAGCTTGTTTTAACTTTTAAAGCACCAACCTGAATTTACATATGAAAACTTGATAATGTGTTCCACATTCAGTCCCTGGTCTCATTTTGGCTGCTGATATTAAACGTTGCCATCATCTATATCTTCCCACAGATAACAACAATTTGATTCCAATTGCATTCCATTTGTGAGGTCTGTGTGTAACGTCACCATTTATGTTATTGAAAAAAACATCTGCAATAAAGAAGTCACTGGTCTTGCAAGATTCTGTCCCGTGTTCACCAGCTTCGCGTCTGTCATCAAGGTCACATTTTCTGCTTCTATTCCTTCTTCTTTCATCCAACTTCACATTATAATTGCCAATGGTCATCAATGCTTCTTGATTGCATGTTTGATCAATCTCATATTCAAGAAGTTGGTCGAATTCTTCACTTTCTTTGTTATCAGCTTTAGTGGTGGCATAACTTGGCATATTAGTTGTATTAACTGGATTTCTTTGGAGGCATAAACATGTTATTCTATCACAGACAGCAATGCACTTCGAGATAGACTGGGAAATGTCCTTTTAGACAATGAATGCCACACCACTTCCCTTGCATTAGTCATCCCTGGCATAGGAAACCATGTGATTGTTTTATTTAAGTGGCCCATACCAGTTAATTTCAGTTTACCAATGCCTAGGAAGATTGATCTCTGTGCATTCCCTTTCATTTATGATGACTTTCAATTTTCCTAAATGTATACCCCATGATTTCCACTGATTATTAATGGGTATTTGCAGCTGCTTGTTCTCAGTTTGAGTCATGCCCATCGCTAAATGACAGCTTTAATCCACCCATACCTTCAGATAGACTCTACTTGGAGGAGGCGGCTCATCCTCGGTCATTATCGGCCTGGGCACTCCTTCCCATCGGAGGGACTCCTCGTTTGGTACTCCATCTTATCATGTTCTCCTTCTATTCATAAGTCTTCAGTTGTGAATCCAGCCCCACAGCAACATACAAGGCATCACAGTATGACAAACTGACAGACTTCTGTGTTCCCCACTATTGATTATGACAGTGCCTGAGTTTTCTTATTTGTGAAATACAGTATGGTTATTTATTAATAAAACACAAAGAAACAAATGCTCATAGTTTTCTGGTGCTGCTATAATATAGATACCCAAAGTGGATTCCTTTAACAAACAGAAATTCATTCTCACAATTTTGGGAGGTGGGGCATCTGAATTCCGGACATCAGCTCTAAGGGAACTATTTTCCTATGTTGGATCTGAAGGAACACTCTTATCTTCTTTCAATATCTATGCGCTCAATGTGCCTTGTAAATCTCCACGGGTCTTGATCTACCACTGAGTCTAATAGCTTCTCAACACAGGGACTTGTGGTCCAAAGGATGTGCTCTTTTCCACCTCTATTTTCTCGGTGTTAATAGAATCCCTTCTATTTCTACTTGTTTAATCTATCTTTTGGATCTCAGAAGAAATGATTTAAGATTCAACCTAATCCTATGGACACAATCCTACCTCATTAACATAACTGTCTTTAATTCTGTTTCATTGATTTCTAGGTGTTCGGATTTAAAACACACAGGATAGTTACACAATGAAATATAATTACATAACATGCACAATCATAACCTACCTAACATGACGCATATTTGGGGGAAACATAATTCAATCCATGGCACAAATCTACATGGCCATTTTTTAAAAGTCTGAGCACATCATTCTCTAGCAGTCTGATCTCGTACTTGGTACACTTACTGATGTCAACATTAACAAAGCTACCTGCTTCAGCAGGTGGCCTCTTGTTCTAGGGATCACAATTTCAATTTTCTATGAAACATCCAGATCACATTCCACAGCTCAGGTTCTTCTCAATCCCTGAGTCAGTGAGTTGATACTGGTTGGACCAGAAAGACCAGGTATTACTCCACAGGTGGCATTTAGAACCACTGTACTGTCTTATTGAATTCCAGGCAGAACCACAACTTCCTGCTCTGGTGGGTTTTTTTTTAAACAAATCTACCACAAGCATCAGGTTTTATTAACAGGAGAGACAGCTTTTTAATGAAATATGGCCCTTAACTTCCTTTTATATTTGGTAATATCCTGAACTCTTTATCCAAATGAAGCATAAAGCACTTACAACGGTGTTGTACCATTGCACTGACCGAGGAATATATTCATTTGCAATAACATGGGATTCAATGGAGTGGAAAATAAGCTCTGAAAATTGCTCTTGCCACGAAATTGTATCAATAAATAGGGAAAGCCCATTTAGATTTCACTGACCAATCTCCCCCCTGTGACAGAAATTAATATGGCCAAGTGGTGTGTAGAGGAGGTAAGAAGCAGGAGATGTCAGAGGCTGAGCTGGCCATGTGTCACAGCCTGCCTGGTATAGCTACCTTATTTTAGTGTTCACAAAGCCAGTTGCAGGTACTAGTGTGGGGAGGAGGAAAGAAGAGAGAGTGGAAGGGAGACAGGAGACTCTGAAGGATGGAAAAGGGGGAGATCTGCTGGAAAGATCCCCCTGCAGGTCATTGTCCATGCTCTACTACTGCATCCCTGAGTCTGCACAGACAGACTCCTTTCCCCAAAGACAAGCGACTGAAGTTAGGAAATAGAAAAGCAGACTCATACTGCACTTGTGACTTCTGGCTGTTAATTTCAATACTCCACAGTCTCTTAATAAAATTCTAGGAGACACATTCGAAAATAAACACATGGTTGATCTGCGACTTAGCCATGTGGCGATGAATAAAACATCACGTTCAGGTGTAAAGTAGTCGATTAGGATGTTAAAACTTGGTAGAAAACACAAAGACTCGTGATTAATGATATGGAAGTAAAGTTAAATTAAGATTCGGATCTGACAGTTTCCACATGGCTTTTGGCAAACTACATTATCTTTCTGAGCGTGGTTACTGCATTTGTAAAATGGGCCCAATAAAGATTGCGCTGCCTATCTCCGGGTTGTTACAATCAGATGGGATTGTGTATGTAAAAGTAATCATGATGAGCTGTAAATATTTAAATGGCTATTCCCATTGTCCACCACAAGTGCTAAAATAGTCATGGTCACGATGGAGGTGAAATATACTTTTAAGAACAACTTCTTTGTGCCAGTGGGGCCAGAATCATGTGATCAAAGATGATGAGTCTGGGCTTCTAAGGAACTCCATTCTAGAGCTGCCTCTGCCCCTACAGCATTACGGGGCCAGGGCCTGCGAACTTAGCATCGCTACTCTGTACTTCTGTGCAGTGAGATGGCTCTACTGGGTCATCCCTCACAGTCTCTGACACTAGATTGCATGTCTTTGTTCAGAGAAGAGTCAAAACAGATACCCAGTAGTAATCTAGGATTAAAAGACCGCGTGTTGCTCCTACAGCAAAAATAGCATTGCTCTCTTGTAATAGGGATGTGTTAACGGACATGGTCATGGGGACAATTTTGGAATTGGTTTGAGAGAACAGTACTATCTAGTGTAAACATCTTGAACTGAAATCACAGCCCTTATGTTGTTACCTGAAGCCTCCAGATTTCCCTCTCTTCTCCCTTTTGAGTTTTCTATCCAATATCAGCGAAGCTTGCTAGACTCTTCTAGGAACCTGCTGAGATTGTTAAGTCTTAGCAAGATGTTAAGTCTTACCAGGGTGCCCACTGCCACCCTGGTAAAACCTGACTGTAGTACCATCTCTCCTTGCTAGCGGAAATTCCTTGGGAGCCTCCTTTTGGTCTGGTTATGAAGAATGAACCACAGGAGAGTACCTTTGGCACCTTGTTTATGGGCCACGCTTCTGCCCAGCCCTCTAAATGTTTGTGGGGGAGATCCAAACAAGTGCTAATCCCATGTGGCAGCACACTGGCCACCTTCTCCCTCGGTGCGCTCTTGCCAGACTGCCCCCTATGCTGCAGGGGCTCGCTGCTCTCATTAGTCAGATATAGCCCATGGTCATAGTCAGTGGAACATGAAAGGGAACCTCGACTTGCCACTGTGTCCAATGAGCAGTGCAGATGAAGAGAACCTGTGCTACGTCCCATGGTTTTAGCTAAGAGTTAAACTCTTGGAGACAGTGCAACTCCTCTTAGAAACTATGGGGAAACTTTATCAATGCGGAGTCAGTGGTCCTCAGCGCACACAGCATGATGCTTAAAGGGGAGGGAGGAAGACTCCCATCTTGGCTGCCTTGATCAAAGTGTCAGGATGTTGCTAGAGCTCGCAGTCAACTTTTAGAGGGCTGGGTAGTCGACATTCTTTTGAATTAATTAGGGAAATGGATTAAAATATTCTCTTTGCAAGAACCTAAACAACACAAACAAACTAAATCCTATCTCATAACAAGCATTATCCCAAGCCCCTCCCCAGAGGAGATCACTGTAAACTAGTTTGTTTTGACACGTGTACCAGGGAGAATGGCACAGGAAAATGTCCGAGAGTGCAGCTCAGGAATGCCTGGGTATCTCTCTGATGCTCTGAGAGACCGCAAAACTGGCTCCACTGCCAATATCCTAAACTTCCTCCTCGTGATACACAGGAGAGGAAGTAGAGGTGGGATTATTACTTTAGGGAGCTTGCTTTTCCCTTCCTCCCCTGAGGAAATCGGCAGATGTACTTTAACTGGATGTCAAGTCAAATGAGGTAACTCCCAAGAGAACCGATTTCATAACGTGCCGAGACTGGATTCTCATTTGCTTATTGGGCATCTGCATGGGAGTGGTCTTGCTCATCATCCCTCAGAGCCTATTTTAGCAGCGTAAAAAGAGAATCGGATAGATAGAATGAAATGGAGCAGTTACAAATTGCTTGGTCGGGCGGGGTATAGGAGTTTGCAATCCCTCAGCAGGATATGGATAAAAGCAGCATAAACTCACCTTGACTCTGATGACGGACTTCCGGAAGAGGGAGTCCAGTCAGCAAGAGAGTGCTTTGAATACCAAGGATGGGGGTGGAGCAGTCACTCCTTACAGGGCATCCAGTCCAGCGTTTGCTCCATTTCAGGGAAAGCTCAAGCGTGTTCCCTCACCTAAAGACGCCCTCTCGCTTGAGGAATCAAAGCCTGGCTCCTGCGGTAAAGAAGGTCCCCTCCTTCCAGTGCACTGGGAGAGAGATGAAACCCCCATGAGAAGAACAGGAGGAGCGGCTAAAGAACAGACCAGCGAGAGAGAGAGAGAGAGAGAGAGAGAGAGAGAGAGAGAGAGAGAGAGAGAGAGAGAGAGAGAGAGAGAGAGAGAGAGAGAGAGAGAGAGAGAGAGAGAGAGAGAGACTAGGAGTTTTACTCCAAATGCCACTGGTTACGATCAGATTAAACCAGGGTGTCAAACTGGCGGCCCTCGGGCTGCATGCAGCCTCTGAGGTAATTTTTTGTGGCCCGCGATGCGCTGAAATAAAATGAAAATAGAAAAATTGTTATGAAGAAAATATTGCTTCGGGGAGATCAAGGCGATACCGTACACACAATTCCCCCATTAACTCTTTAACTACCGAAGGCGAGTATACACGTGTCCCAGTGCCTTTCCTGGGGGCCCATGGACATGTATAAACGCGCGGACTCAGTTCCAGCGACGTTTGGAAGCGATGTGTCTGCCACTCTCAGTGTCAGTAATGTAAACAGGTCCCAGTAGTGAAAAGGTTAAAAAGAGCTCTCTGGGTTGTGCTGTTATGAATCATACATAGCAGCAGCGCAGTTAACATTTTTAGAGGGAAGCCATTACGATTGTGCATCATTTGTCAGCTGTCCAACACTGTGTGTTTTTTATTAGTTACTTTATTATATTTTCTGGTTGCAACATAAGAGGTAAGTGAAAACCATTAGGAGGAAAGCACTGGCAAGTTTTGGGTAAAAAAGAATAACTTTAGTTTTACAAATACATTAAGTAAAATCAATGTTTAAATAAAAACAATTATTTAATGTTTTAATTCTCCTGTCCATATTCCTGAATCCTCACTGCAAAATATAAATGTAACAACATTTGTAAATGTGCTGTGGCCACGTGAATCTGGCCCGTTGCATCAAATGGCCCGCCTTTTCATTGACTTTGACACCCCTGGATGAAAGCAACAAAAAGGAAAAATGTGAGGTTGATTATTTAAACTGGGATGGATAGTGTGGGGGAAGGTCAGATGCTCACAGGCATCCTTCCTGAGGGTGATCAGTTGCCAGACTGCAGTAGGCCCCACTCCCTGCTGTTAAGACAATGGAAGCCTGCAGTGATCTATTTGGTTCCTGTAGGTGGGGTTTACACCCTACAGATAATGGATCCTATGGAGACCCAGAGAACAGGTCAAAGTTCAGCTGCCATCCTAGATCTAGGACCGCCCATCTTGTCACATGCATATCCCCAATCCCTCCTCTTTGTATTGCGTGTATGTCCCTAGACCACACCCTCTCATTACTGTATTACCTATAGCACAGCCCCTTCCTGTGATGTATGTCCTCACCTGTAATTAGGGGGCTTGCATGTCCCCAGAGTATAAAAAGCCTGGGCTAGCATTAAAGATCTCTCTCTCTCCCTCCACGTGGACCACCAAGCGGGGCTGAGGTGAGCATGCTACTATGAATTGTGTCTGACTCCATTTATTTCAATACTTCTCGTCTGTCTCTCATGCTCTCTATAACTTTACTATGATCTTTACTTATTATCGCTGTACAATTGCACCTGCTGGACTGAACTGGACTGTTGAATATGTGAGAGTCATCATTAAACGATGGGACCTGTCCTGAGCGTCACTGAGGGAACTAGAAAGGGACATTGAGCATAAAGACAAGTGATTAGAAAAAAGAAACCAGGAGAGCAATTCTAAGTGTGCACGCCCTGAATCTGACTTTTCACCAAGCCAGCTAGGCTGAGAAGGATAGCGTGCTGCTCTGTGTTTTCTGACATTAATGTTGCCATGATGCATATCATTCTCTAACATGCTTTTCTCGCAGCAATATGTTTCAGAGATCTGGATTTGTCACACACTAGATTTTTTAAAATTGATAACTGCTTCATAAATTTCCATAGACCAGTACCTTCTAGAATTTCTTTTGTCACTCCAGGACTGTCGCTATGGTGGTTGGAGTGCAGGCTGCAGGAGAGGACCAGGTTTGCCACGGCTCTCAAATATAAGACTAGACCTTCCAAAATGATTAAGAGCTTGTCTGGGATGCCTGAATCCCCGAATCTCTCCTACGCCTGTATTCTAAATCTATGGACGTGGGAGAAGATGGTAGGACAGATTGCCTAGGAATGGAAATGCGCCCCCCACTTGGGCTTCCATTCACTGCTCCCAATACCTCCATTGTATAGAAGTTCAAGCAAAGTCACCTCAGGTAAGCCCTCGGTTTCCTCACCTAAATATTGAAGTGAATTTCTTTCTTTTCCCTACAAACTTTGACTTTGTGGTAATTAGCCAATAATGTCTTTGAATGTCTTGAAATGGAGAACCTATACAAGCTCAAAGATTTATTAACACAAGTTTTTCTACGAGTTAGATGTAATATTTTATATGCATTTGTCAGATGCATGCATTTTAACCTCTAATTTGTGCTTTTAAAGTACTACATGCTCGTAACAGCAGGATCTTTTTCTGGTGATACTTTGCCTCATTTCCAGTAATTACTGAACAGATGTAAGGGTATCCAAATAACGATTTGCAATATTAAACATACAATGCTGAGTACAGAATCTATTAATGAATTCATATTTTGTAGAATTCTAGTCATCATGGTAAAACATCCATCAGCACATCTTACAATTTAGTGAGTTCCCTTCCTAATCCTAAGAATTTCATTTTTTATTGGCCTTTTTACAGCCTCCATCATGAAACATCCAATGGAGACAGAACCAAACACTTTGTAGTAATGACTTGCTAGGCCTGGAGGCTAAGGACCATGGTCTCTGGCACATCCAGATCAATTAGCATAGCATTATATATATATATATGGCATAACATTAAATGTATATATTTAATATATTGGCATACATATATATATAGTCAGACTTTCAGCCAATGAACTTTTCTCTGAAATATCTCTTCTCTATTTTCTCCCATCCACCCTATTTCAGAACATTTATCTATCTATCTATCTATCTATCTATCTATCTATCTATCTATTTATTTCTCCCAAACCATTTCATTGGGAGCTCTTCCTGATATCATACCATCCCATAGTTCAATGACATCGAGCAGTATTGTGCAATTGCTACCACTATGAGTTTCAAGATTTCTCTTCCCTCTCTATTTTCTCTAAGAGTAGGCGAGAGTGGGGAGTTTTCATTGATTTTCCCATTTCTTTTATTTCGTTCTGTCCATCTTTGAGCTCTTAGTATTAATGTTTTTATAATCAAGTATATGATTGTCATGGTCAGACATCGATGCAGGAAGGCTGGTAGAACAAGAGTATGTTTCTAGTCAACCTTAGTCAACATTTCATACAAGTGAAACAGAAGGCTCTGCAAGTCTATTGCCTCATTCGGCACCCCCTCATCCTGTCTTCCAATACCTGATTTCAAAATAGTTTGCTTTACTGTTGCATCCTCTGACATGACACCAGAGCATGTTGCAATCCACTAGAATACCCGACAGTATCCCATGACCGGGCGTGTGTGTTTCTGTTGTGTGTATGACTGTTCCTTTGATGTGTCAGGTCATCTGCTGATGTTCTTAGCTGCTGTGAACATGGTCCCCACCGCGTGGTGACCGTAGGCACAAAGGAACAGAATACTGTCCTTATGACTGATTACACACCAGTCTATTGTGGTCCACAGGGCTTTTGTCAGCTGGTTCTCAGAAGTGGAGTGGCGGGCCTATTATCCTAGTTCATTTTTGTCTGCAAGCTCTGCTGAAAGCTGTTCACCTTGATAATGACAACCAAGATTCCACTGATAAACAGCTCGTAGCTGTGTCTGAGGTGCATTGGGGCTAGGCCTAAACCCAGGTCACCAGCATGGAAGGTGATTCCAGGGGAAACAGCAGATGCCATAGTATTATTCACAGCACTTGTTTAATAATTCAGATCCCAGGTTTGTTTTACAATGAAAAATATGCACTATTATCACGTGGAATACTGATGTTTCTTCGCTAGATTCTTCTCCAATATCAAGGTAATGAGGTACAGAATCAACAATACAAATGTTACTCAGAGAGCTTAGAACAACAACAAAACATACTTGAAAAGCAGAAGGGTTGCAGGGAGGAGACAAGCCAGTCAGGGTGCAGTGTTCACCAATGAAACATACAACTCTCCTTTAGTTCTTTAATGCTTCCTGCCCCCCACTCTCATGATCCCAATTCTACCTTACAGATCTGGCTAGACCAGAGCATGTACACTAGTACCAAGAAGAGCTGGAAACACAGGGAATCCAGGACACATAAACCCGTTAGGACCAATAATGAGAGTAGTGATACTAGGAGGGGAAGGGGAAGATGGGGGAGAAAGGGGGAACTGATCACAATAATCTACATATAACCTCTTCCCTGGGGGATAGACAACAGAAAAGTGGTTGAAGGGAGATATGGGTCAGTGTAAGACATGAAAAATTAATATAATTGATAAATTATCAAGGGTCTATGATGGAGGCTGGGGAAGGGAGAAGGGAAAATGAGGAACTGATACCTAGGGCTCAAGTAGAAAGAAAATCTTTTGAGAATGATGATGGCAACAAATATACAAATGTGCTTGACATAATGGATGTATATATGGATTGTGATAAAAGTTATATGAGCCCCCAATAAAATTATTTTTTAAAAGAAATGTCTTATACCGTATAATGAACCAGAATTACTGAATTGACTGTATGCTTATTAAACTGTTGTTTGTGCCACAAAAGTCAGACATAGCCCTGATCTATCTTTAAAAAACAGGTAGCCTAATCAAAGAAAAAACATACAATCTGTGGCAAATAATGTTAAATACTGTGATGGTAAGATCTTTCAATTAGGTAATTTCTTTTTCCTATTACTATTATTTTAATTTTTATTTATTTTGGGGTGGGTAATGTCTTTCTTAAGTCTTGAAAATTGAGCAGGATCTGATTTACTAGCAGGAGAAAAAGGCTCGGGAGGGATGCTGGGATGAGAGGGAGGGGCACCTCATGGGATTTGCAAGCTGTCCAGTGTGAGGACACAGAATTCAAAGTGGGGGTCTAGGGGAGAAAATGCATGTC
Organism: Tenrec ecaudatus; assembly: GCF_050624435.1. Classification (NCBI taxonomy): domain Eukaryota; kingdom Metazoa; phylum Chordata; class Mammalia; order Afrosoricida; family Tenrecidae; genus Tenrec; species Tenrec ecaudatus. The sequence goes on along the minus strand of NC_134530.1, from coordinate 190,631,437 downwards.
GGGAAGATCAGGATGGGAGGCAGACCATCACTGGGAGTTAGCCTAGGGGCCAGGTGGCATCTATGACCGATTTTCAATAGAGAAGGGAATCATCATATTTGTGATTTTAAAAACCATTTGGAAAGAGCTGACTAAAGAATGTCCCTTGATGAGGGACAAAGCTGGGGGCTGGGTGATGTCTTAGAGGTTTGTTGAAATAATTCATGAGCTAGATTGTGAAAGCCTAAGCAGAGACGGTAGAGCTGAAAAGATATGGATGCGTCTGAACCACACCAGAGTAGGCAGAATGGTGGCTGTAAAAAAAAGATAACAACTTTAATCCCTGAAAGTTGTGCCTGTTATTTTATGTGGCAAAAGATGTGATAAAGTTCGGACTTAACCTGGATTATCCAGGTAGGCCCTGCATCAAATGACAAGTGTCCTTATCACAATGAAGCTGAGGGAGAGTTGATAGACGGAAGAAGAGAAGATAGAAGAGAAGGCGGTGTGACAGCGACACAGATTGGAGTAATATGACCACAAGTCAAGGAAGGCTGACAACAGGTAGACACTGGAAGAGGCAAGGAAAAGATTCTTCCTTCCAGACTCCAGGCAGAGTTCCTTAGTTCTATTCAAGAAGGAGGGTTAATAGAATTGATTGATTGGCAGTGGCAATTGGGGAAGAAGGAAGCAAGGGTCACTCCCAGGCTTCTGTCCTTGAGAATGCTCTGAATTCCATTAGCAGGTTCTGAATGGTGAAATGTCGATGGGCTACCCAAATGGCAATGTCCAGGCCTGGACCTGAATCGAAGCATCAGCAGCATGCATCTGTAATGATGGCATACAGATGGGTAACATCACCCAGGAACCGTGCGAAGGATGCGCCTGCCTTTGCTTTCCCCTTGAGCCCAGGTCTTCGGGTATCTATTATTGTTTCCAACATTGACTGTGGCTTTTTCTTGGACAGGAGTAGGCAAAGCCACATTCTTTTCCAGCTTTCTGGACTCTGCAAACTCCCCCCTTCTATTCTTTTCACCATTACAATCCCATCAATTCTTCAGAGCCCACTCCAGTTTCTCAAGGTGATGTGGAATGATCTCTTCTTTTTGACAACACAGATCGATGTCTTAACTCACGGACTGGCCATGCTCATGCACCCAAGTACAATGAAATGAAAGAAACCCCGTTTCACTGGGTGTGTATGCCTCGGAGGCAGCTCCACTGGGTGACAGTTCCTTTCCTTGTGACTGGATGAGGAGGCGGACTGTTTTACTTTGAATTCTGTTCCTTGACGACCAAACCTAGATTCTGGTACCCCTGTCTCTGTGTTGATTTCCGCGGAGCAGTCCACCCAGCTGTTCACTCGTGACCGCTGTGAGCTGTTGTGAATGCTGAAGAAAGCGAAGGTGGGGAGAAGGAGGGGCTCTCAAAGCTTGATTTTCTAAGGCCTGACAAAGAAGTAAATATTTTTAGCTTTTCGAATAATACAACTCAGAGCAGCAAATAAGTGTGTCTTCGTGCCCTGCGTGATTTGAATGTTCTAAATGAGGAAGCTCTGCACAGCGTCTGTGTCTATCTCTTCCTTCGCTACATCTCTGATTCACTTGGAGGCACTAGGACGTAAGAGGACTCTAGGCACCCATTGCTCAAACATTTCTCCTCCGCTGCGGAAGAAATGAGTGCTAGCGTGTCTTTCCATGTGCTGAGACTGCCTTGCTTGAGCCCAAGAGTCTTCCCACTCAATGAATTCGCATTCTAGGAGCAGCGTCCTCCTTCTGTCGCAGGCCCCCCGGGAGAGGCGAGAGCTGCTCCCACATCTCTCAGGAGACACAAGGTAGGAATCCAGCCCATTCTCATCCTCTTTGGTTTCTGCTTAATTTAGACCCTCCAGCAATAAATGCATGTGTACCTAGATAAAAAGAAAAGCCCCGCCCAGCTTATCTTGATGATTCTAAAGGTTTTCCACCTGTGAAGATTGTTTGCAAGTTTATGAGAAGAAGAATGTGGGGGCCAAATGGGCTGGACGTTGTGACTCACTCCTGGCCAATTTGACGCTGGGACTATTTCTGGACTCAGGAAATGCCTCCACTCTCAGCACTGGTCCTGAAGGGATCATCCTGCGGGTGGAGGGAAGGGAGTTGGGAAAGGGGAAACTGATTATAAGGATCTACATATAACCTCCTACCTGGGGGACAGACAACAGAGAGTGGGTGAAGGGAGACGTCGGACAGTGTAAGGTATGACAAAATAATAATAATTTATCAATTATCAAGGGTTCATGAGAGGGGGGAACAGGGAGGGAGGGATAAAAATGAGGAGCCGACACCAAGGGCACAGGTGGAAAGCAAATGTTTGAGAATGATGATGCCAACAAATGTGCTTGACACAGTGGGTGGATGGATGTATAGATTGTGACAAGAGCTGGATGAGCCCCCAATAAAATGATTTAAATAAAGAAAAATCTTCAAAAGTCAAAAAAAGGAAGTGCTGCCAATCAGAATGTCATAGTGAAAGGTTCAGTACATGTGTTCAGAATATCCTTAATTTAGGTGGCAAAGTACCAGCCCCGGAAAGCAACACCTGAACTCCACTGGGCTGGAAGCAGGTGGAAGCCGCAAAACAAGCAGCTTCTCCACGCCAGTGTGGCCCTGAAGAAACGTTCTAGGGATGGATGAGCCATGAACCAGAACGAAAGGAAGGGCAACCGAACTCTTTGAAAGTACAAGATGCAGAAGAAAAAGAACTGCAAAAAATTACTCTTGGTTTTGGTGGGATGTGTCCAGTTTGGTGTCTGAGCTCCATGGTTAAGTGTGTGTGACTCCCTACAGTCAGTGTTGAGGGTAATTAATCCCGTCAGGAACCAGGCGTGAATGGTGGTATCAGTACCAATGAAGTGGTGTGCTACCTCTGCCCAGGTATGAGCATTTCCAGGGCCATCGTCCGTACATATGTGTATCTGTTTCTATAGAGTTTGGAGTAACAGAGAACAATTGCAGTCACTAGACATCTCAGAGAAGTCCCAGACACTATTCCCATGGTCTAGAAATTACCTCTTTAGTTTATATCTATTGTTAGGGCAGGATCTCTCTCTATCTCTCTCTCTCTCTCTCCTCTCTTATTTTTCTTGTTTTCTTTCTCCTCTTTATTTGTTTTCTGTTTATTTCTCTTTCTCATCTTTGACTGGAGTCTGCATGACTTCTTCAGGAGGTACAGAAGTTATTTTGGTACCAGCTCACCACAGAGCATGGTAGGAGCATGTGCACCTGTTGTCAACAAGAACATGACTAACTAAACAGGAGCAGGAGACTAGAGCATCACACCCAGTGGACAGAGGAAGGTGAGCTTGCATGGGAAGAGCAACTACATAGACCAGAAGAGTCATCCTAAAATAATTCTGGGCGCTAAAGTCAGAAACGACAGGAAAACTACTATGACCATTTTCTCTTTGAACCCATACCCAGTTACCTTTTATCACAGTCTTCCAGGAAAACAATTGTTTTCTGTTTTAGGTTAGACTTCCTAGAAGCAAAGCCTCATTGATATAAGGGTACTTTCAGGAGAAATGAGTGAGGAAAACAAGATGGGCTAGGAAACAGCAAGCATTTCCTCCTAACTTGATCCCACAGGAGCTCTGAGACAGAAATTGCATCCTGGATTGGCCATGCCTTCAACAACACAGTTGGGTTTTTTTTTTTTTTTTGTAATCTTCCACTTTACTCAGTCCTTGACTGTGGACTGCACTCCAGGGTGGAAGTTACTTAATATCTTGCTTAAAGTGGCCTCTGCTTGGTGAAGGCAATTCTCCAGAGAGGTTTACCACGCTGCTTTAGTTGCTGCTAAGAAATAGTTACTCTAACTCAGAAAAGAAGGTGTGGGAGGAGGCCAAAGTTCATTCTAGTCTCTACTTTACTGATGGTGTGACTGAAACCTAAAGACTAGCCTTAGCCCCTGTTCTTCACACAGTCAGTGGCAAAGTATGGATTCAAGCAGTGTCAGCAAGCATATATCCCAGGATGGAGGAGAATTGAGATTCCCCCTACATTATTCTCTCTACATATATGACTGTCCAAGTTTGACACTGGTATAAATAATTTGAAAAAAATAAAGCTCTGTTTGAAATCTGGCTTTGGTCAAGGACAACATAGACAGACCCAAATTATTTTGCATTGTTGGGACACAAATCTTCGTAAGTTTCTTAAATTTCTGTTTACCTTTTGAGAAGAAGCATTGGCTACTTTTATACCCGACTCTCTGGCACAGTGACTAAGCCCTCAGCTACTAACCAAAAGGTGAACAGTTTGAGTCCCTGCATCCAGAACCATTTACAGACCTGGAACCCCAGGGGGCACTTGTACTCCCCCTACAGGTTAGCTATGCAATGGGAACATGTCCGGGGTATCTTTTCAATGACATCTGTATTACCAACAGTTTTTGAAGACATTAGTCAGGTCTCTTCTATACTAGGCTGGGTAGTCTAGAGAAACAAAACCAATGATACTCACCTATATCAAGAAGTAATTTTTATATCAAGAAGGTGGATAGTGGGGGAACAGAGCACTAACCCACCATGGGGAAGGTGGTGTTTATGTCTCCACAGGAATGGGAGAGAGGGACCAGACCTCAACCTGGTATGCCAAGCCTTGAGGGCAACATATCAGCATGAAACAGTGGACTAGTACAAAGGTTTGAGGGGCTGGCTCCAATCTCATCGACAATCAACCCACTCCCCAGTAGATTACATGCAGAAGACAGCACTGAAAATATAACCCAGGGAGAGTGGACAGACTGTCCAGACCACACGGGAGCAACCTAAGAGGGAAAGAGAGAGAGAGAGAGAGAGCGAGTGGACTGCATCCTGGCCCACCAGCTCTGAGGACAACACTTCTACTCAGAGCAGCCAAGACACAGTGAGGACTATAGGGCCGGCCCCACCATGAGACACGATGTCCCCCCATTGACCCACAGCACTACAGGGGACAGCACTGGATACACAGTGCAGGAACTGTACCCAGTCTGACCCTACCACACCATGTGGAAAAGCAATGAGATTCCCGAAGAATCTGGAAATAGACTTCAGACTTGGAGGGACAGGGCTTGGCACCTCATCAGACTCAATCAGAAAACATACATAAGGGTCAGCAGAGTGGCCTGGAACTATTTATAGCCCCCCCCCCATTTTCCCTTCTTCTTTTCATGTGTATCTGTATAAGATAGGCAAGATAAATAATCCTAGGGAAAAAACCACAGGACCAACAGTTCTGGAGGGACAGGGGAGAGGGGAATATGGAGAAAAGGGAGAAGGAATCCAACAAACCAAGAGACAAGGGAACAAGAGATCTAAAATCAATGATTAGGAGGGCGTAGAATGCCTGGTGGGGTTGGATCAAATGCAATGTAGCCAAGAAGAATTACTGAAAGATGAATGAACGTAAAACATGATAATGGGTCAGGAGGTAAGTAAAAGGAAATAGAGGAAAGAACTAGGAGGCAAAAGACATTTAAAGAGGTATAAATATAGACATGTATATATGAAAATAAATTAATATATAATGATAGGGATATAGGTCTCTGTACATATATTTATATGTTAAGTATCAAGATAGAAGATGGACATTAGGCCTCTACTCTAGTCTTCCCTCAATGCAAGAATACCTTGTTCCAATAACCTGGCATTCTGTGATGCTCACCTTTCTGACATGATCACTGAAGACAAAATGGGCACATAAGCAAATGTGGTGAAGAAAGCTGATGGTGCCCGGCTATTACTGGGGTTTTAAAGGCTTGAAGTTAAACAAGTTGCCCCTACCTGGAAGCAACAAAACCCACATGGAAGAAGCATTCCAGACTGCGTGATCATGAGGTATTCATAGGATCAGGTATCAGGCATCAGAAGACCCAAAACAAATATGTATATCAATGCAAATGAGGGGCATCTATAGACAATTGGACATCCCCTCACAGAAGAGTCACAAAGAAGAGATGAGCCAGCCAGGGTGCAGTATAGCACTGACAAAACACAACATTCTTCTATCTCTTTAATGCTTCCTCCCCACCCCCTCCCAGTATCATGACCCCAGTTTTACTTTACAAATGTGATTAGACTGGAGCATGTACACTGGTACAGACAAGAGCTCTCAACACATGGAATTCATGACAGATAAACCCCTCAGGAACAATACAGGGAGTAGTGATACTTTGAGGGTAAGGGGTAGGTGGGGGGAGAAAGGGAAGACAGCGGGAACGATCACAATGATTGACATATAACACCACCCAATGGAAATGAACAACAGAAACATGGGTGAAGGGAGAGAGTACATGGTGTAATATATGAAAATATTAATAATTCATAATTTATCAAGGGGTCAAAAGGAGCTGATACCAAGGGCTCAAGTAGAAAGAAAATGTTTTGGAAATGATGATGGCAACATAAGTACCAATGTGCTTGATACAATTGATGTATGGATTGTTATATGAATTGGAAGAGCCCAAATAAAATGATATTTTAAAAAGACATCTGATGTAAAATTTACAAGCATAAATTAATTGTATTCCTGAATACCAATGAAGAGAACTACAAAAGAGAGATTAAGAAAGCAATATCATTCACAACAACTATACAAAAGATTAAATACTTAGGATAAACCCAACCAAAGAAACAAAAATTCTGTACAGAGAAAACTACAGAATACTATTGCAAGAAACCAAAAAGGGCATACATAAATGGAAGAACATCCCATGTTCATGGATAGACACACTTAATATTATGAAAATATCAAAGCTACCTAAAGCAATCTACACATATAACACAATTATAATGCAAATACCTAATATGTTCTTTAAAGAAATGGAAATACTAATTACCAACTCCATATGGAGAGGGAAGAGACCCAGGAAATGCAAATAACTTCTTAAAAGAAGAACCCAGTAGGAGACCTTCCACTACTTTACCTACATAGGTTCAGTAGTCCAAACAGCCTGGTACTGGTACAGTGATAGATACTTACAACAATGGAACAAGACTGAAAACTCAGAAGTAAATACATTCACCGATAGGCAACTTATCTTTGTCTGGTGTCAATTCAAGACTTACAAGTGAAGGGATAGAGTCTCGTCTGTCAATCAGGTGATAGCCAATGAGGCCTCTGTATGGGCATGGCTTTCTGCTGAGGATTCTTGGAACTCCTGCATTCCTTGTTGGAGGAGGGAGACATACTCTCTCTCTCTCTGCTCACTCCCTGTGAAACTTTTCTGAGGAGAAGCCACATGAAGCTATCCTGAGGCAGTCAGTGTTTGGGAGCTGAAGGAACCACTTGGAGACACCTGCCAGTGCTGAAATACTTACAACACCACTGGATCCACAAGATTTCCAACACACTGGCCTGTGATCTTCCTGCATTTGGTGTCATTGCATGTGTTTTGTGAGTCTGAAAAGGACTTTATAGATTGGTATTGGACATACAGGCTAATATCAGACTTATGGAGTTTATCTGGACAGGGTTGGCATGTTTTCTCAATATTTAATTGCTCTTTTATATAAACCTCTTTCTCATGCACATATGAGTGTCCATAAATTTGTTTCTCTAGTCTACCCTGACGAATACATTTGGTAAAAGACCAAAAACTATCAAATGGAATAAAGGCGGCCTCTTCAATAAATGGTGTTGGATCTCCATACGCATAAGAAAGAAACAGGATCATATCTCTCCTCATGCACAAAAATGAATTCAAGATGGATTAAGGGTGTAAGTGTAAATCTCAGTGCCATCAAGGTCATCATTGAGAAAAGTAGAGCTAACTTAAGGGCCCTATTGCAGGGCATACCTAGACTACTAATCATTAACGGAAGCACCACACAGAAGACAAGGCAGATGACTGGGACCTGCTAACATGAAACCACTTATGCACATCAAATACTTCACCAAGAGTGTAAAACGAGAGCCCACAGATTTGGGGGGTTTCTTCTGGGTGTGGGGAGGGGATGTTTTCTAGTATATGAAACAGGATGAAAGGATATTTAGTGACAGTAATAGGTATATAGCTTATCAGGGAGGAGGTTGAGAGAGGTTGGAGGGAAATGAGAAAATAAGGAAGACTGACTACAGCAGGAGGGAGGATGCTCTAGAACTGACTATGATGACGTATATGCAACCTGTATTTAAATATGACTGAACTATGACAGTGATACATTTGTCAATAAAACTATTGGGGTGGGAGGAAAGAAGGCTTCGCAGCCTAATCCAACTCAAGTCCATGGGCCCACTGCTAGCTGGAGTCCTCTTCCTGTAGCCACAGGTCCATGAAGCAGAAAGGTGAAACGAGAAGCCGGGAGATCACAGGCTGCTGGGTGCAGAGTTGGCCTCGGTCCAAGATCAGTGAGAAGATGGCAGGACATTGACAGCTCTCAGGGTCGGCAGTCCCATGGGACAGACACAAAATCCAAAAAGGCCTGAAGACAAAGGGCAAGAGAAGGAGAGAGGATTCCACTGCTCTTTTATAAAAATATTATCCTCAGGGAGGCATCATCAGGCTGTGGCCTGATTGATAGGTTAACCTCCACCTCTACACTTTCATCTAGATACATGTTGACATAAAATCTAAGCACAGTACTTTCCCATGTAAAGGGCAGATAAGATTACTATCTGTCACTTAAGGTTTTTGTTCCCTGAGCTCAATGTTCAGGGCACTGCATTGGGTAAATCTGTTGCACAGGATTTCTTTAGCGTGTTGAAAAGCAGGGATGTTACTGTGAGGACTAAGGTGTGCCTGGTTCGAGGGAAGGTGTTTTCAATCGCCCCACATGCATGCAAAAGTTGGACATTAAATAAGAAAAATTGCAGAAAAATTAATGCATTTGAATTGTGGTGCTGGTGAAGAACAGTGAAAATACAGACTGTCAAAATGACCAGTCCATCTTGAATGGAGTGTGACCAGAATTCTCCTTGGAGGCAAGGATGGCAAGACATCTTCTCGAGTACACTGGACATGTCAGGGGAGGACATGGATGGCAAGACATCTTCTCAAGTATATTGGACATGTCAGGGGAGGACATGGATGGCAAGACATCTTCTCAAGTACATTGGACATGTCAGGGGAGGACATGGATGGCAAGACATCTTCTCGAGTACATTGGACATGTCAGGGGAGGACACGGAGAAGGACATCATATTTGGAAAAGTAGAGAGTTAGTGAAAAAGGGGAAGCCCCTCGGCGAGGTGGATGGACACAATGCTGCGCCAATGAACACAGCGACAGAAAGGGGGCAGTGTTTGTTCTGTGGCATGCGGGGTCTCTGTGCATCAGAAAGGACTCAGTGGCATCTCACCACAAGCTCAATGTTCTTCTCCTATAATACCAGGGACTCTAAGAAGTTCACGGGAAAAGTGCATTATTTTTTAATTCCATTTTCCAAAAGTGTTTGAAGTCCCTTTGAAGGACACTTTGAGTGCACAGTCTCAAGGTCCTCTTCCTATTGCCTTATGGGAATTTGGACTCGGAAAACGGAGGCCAAGATCATGACACCCGGCTGTTGGGCCTTCGTTTCTGACCCAGGAGACTCACGTTCTGTTCTGGCATTCACAGAACTGACGGCAGCAAGTTAGCATAGCAGTAAGTCAGTAGGAAAAAATGTCTCAGATCTTTAGCAGTTGTCAACCCAAGTGTTCCAACTTCTAGTTTATAAAAGGAGATTTAACGTTGAGAGTGGTGATTTGATATCTAGAAAAGCTGTTGAAAGTTTTTTCTTAATAGTAATATTTATTTCTGTGCTAAATAAGGTATGGGGGAGATGTGCTTTAAAACAATTAGATGCCCCACGGGGATGGAGAGCATCTTCATTATATTAATTGATTAGATTAATGGGCTGATTGCCTTAATGAACCCTTTGGTCAAGGGGATGTTAGCAGAAGTGCCTCCAGCAGAGTCTAAAACTGCTTGCGTGATTGGATATGCATGTGTATCTTTGTCATTATCGAGAGAAGGACATGCTGGGTATCCCGGTGGACCCAGGATGATAATGACAGCCTTACCCTAGGACTTAGCCAGAGGAGGTGAGATGACCCCCAGCTTACAATGGCCGTCTGAGTGAGCCAAGCCAAGACTAACCAAACAGGTCTACTAGATTCGTCATCCACAAACTTGTGAGCTAAGCAAACGCTTCTGGCTGATTAGAGTCTTTCATTTTTTGGGTGGTGTGTTTTACAGGAACAAGCTATCTTCACATCTACCCAATGGAATAGAGTGAATTGCATTCACTTTGATGGTGTTGAGGGATGGGAACTGAGTAGGTTAAATGGCACAAACTGTACATCTTGACCCTTGAAATTAGGTGAACTCGATTAATTTGATACTTTCATATGTGCGGGCAGATCTGAGGATGCGCTCTCTTTCCTTTTCCTGAGTTTAGGGATTGCATTGTGTACACACACACACACACACACACACACACACACAAATATGTATCACACACACACATATATATATATATATATATCTGTGTGTGTAGTAAATATTAACCCCTGTATATGTAAATGCAATCCCATTTAGAAATAGGGTCTTAATTTTCCTGACAATAAGGCCATATCTATATAGAGTATTCATTAAATTAATCACTATTGAAATATGAAAGAGCAGATTAAACATAGAAGAAAGCAAGCACAAATGGAGAAATATTAATGTCAGCTGGAGACCACTAAGGACTCAAAGAAAAAACCCTCAAACTAGAATTTTCCTGGACTGATTTTCCCTATAGACTGCCACCCTGAATGGAGGCCTGTCACCTCTTTAAAACCCCATTGCGTTGAGCCTATGCTGACTCAGTGAGCATACAGGGCCTTGTAGAGCTGCCCCATTGGGTTTCCAAGGCTGCCCTCTCTATGGAAGCACACAGCCATAGCTTTTTTCCACAGAGTGACCTGTGGGTTTGCACCATTGACCATTCAGTTATCTGCCAAGCATTCCTAGTCTCGCAAACTGTGAGGAAATTCCTTTGTTTGTCCAAGTCACCCACATGTGGCATTTCCCTAATAACAGCACTAGAAAACAAAGACTCCCTTCTTCTTTCATTTCTTCTCCCTCCTTCCTTTCTGCCTGAGCATCCTCCAATACCACCCCACATCCACCTTTTCCTTCTCTCTCTCCTTTCTTCCAATGCCTTGCTCACAGGAAGGTCAAACTGGTTATTGCAGACTTATAGCAGGGACAGAACTATGTAGCCTCTCACTACGTCTCAATGGTAGCCAGAAAAGCTCTTCATTACTGACCGGAGACCTGTTTTTAAGTCTTTTTCCTTCTTACTTTTTAAGTTGTTCCATATAACCTGGAAAATGGCCTCATTCAAGCCCTGGAATACTGTGAGATGGTATTTCAAAAATCCATGGATCAGAGAGTCTGTTTGTTGGCTGACATGTGCAACTTCATCTCACAGGTTACTCTCAGGATCTCTGCTCATTTGTGAAGCCGTTCACGGCTCTGGACCCCCAGCGATTGTCAAACTTCCCATGCTGCCTCACTCAGTAGCTGGCTGCTCACCTGGTTTGCTAGTGTGGGGAGGAATAATGTTTTTGCCTGGACAGACCAATCAAATCCATTCATTCTCAAAGGACCAAACAAAAGATTGACCCGGAAAATGAGATTATGACATGCTAGAGGTGACCTCAGAGAAAGCTTGACCATGGTCTCCACATACGTTTGTATATTTTGTACCCAGTGACAGGAGCAAATGAAATCCATGCCTGTAGCATCCAGGATTCTGTAGGCCGTGCTCTCTGACAGGGGGCTAAGTTCACCCAGAGGGAACTTCTGCTCACCTTTGCGTTCAGTTATCCCAAATGCTGTGCGTTTCTCTCACTAGTCTCCTTGGAGATATCCCTGGCGTATCCTTTGCTCTTTCTACGTGAAAGCCTCACTGAGTGAGATTCTCGCAGTTCAAGCATGTTTGCAACATACACTTCACCAGGAAATCAAGCATGACAAGTGGCATGGCACAGCCCTGGCATTCATTTGGTGTCACTAAACCAAACCAAAGCAAACTCACTGTCACAGCCACCTTCTGGGATAGGGTAGAACTGCCTCTCTGGGTTTTCAAGACTTTAAATCCTTCTGACATTAGAAAATCTCACCTTTGTACCTCAGAGCCGCTGGTGGTTTCAAACTGCCGACTCTGTGGCTAACAGCCCAATGAATAACCTTCTGTGCATTGGATGAACTTAAATCCAAGTCCCAATGGCTACTGGAGTCATAAAAGAAAATACTGTACACTTTGTTGGGATCAGGAGTTAGAAATCTAGTGAGTGTGGATCATAGCCTCCTGTGGAAGAATTTTATTTTGCCTCAGAGGCACGTTGGAAGAGAATTCATGCTGAGAAAAAAATGAACCACAATTGTCAAGGGTAATTTGTGGGACACGAGGGAAGAAATAGGAAGAAGATGAGGATTATAAATATAGAAGAGAGACAACAGCAATTTGGCTCGATAATTAGAGGTGCTTTTGAAAAGGAAGCCATAAGTTTAAAAATTAAATCGTGAAAGATGTTATAGAAAATATTTTTGATTTGCGGGAAAAAATTTCATGTTACAACAGCTTTACAGGTGCAGCAGTAAGAGTGTGTAAATTTTGCGTATGTCGCCAACATTTGGCTGGTAACAGACTTATCTTCTTCAGCAATCAATGATAGAAGATGATGAGGTAACATCTGGGATTTGGGTGGCTCTGAGATTATCACCCTACATTTCAAGACCAGTCAATTAACAACAAAAATATTATTTCAAACATGTCACATCGACTAATAAATATTCCTTTTAATGCTAGCCACAAGTTCCGCAGTCAGAAAACTAACTGCAACTCTGAGGAGAAAGATGAGATTTTCTTCTCCCACAAAGAAGTACAACCTCTTAAATCTGCAAGGGCAGTTCTACGATGTTCTGTAGGCTTGCTATGCATTGGAATCGACTCGAGGGCAGTGAGTTTCAGTTTGGGACTTTACTGACAATTTTTAAAAGCATAAGTTATCAGAGTAAGGAATTATATTATTGGGAAGTCATTCAAATATAAATATTAATAAAGCATTGATTACAGACAGAACCCTTTTATGGGAATGGATGTTTACAATTATGATTTTAACTGTTTTTAATCTGTTTCAGAATGATGATATGTAACAATTTTTCATTGTGATGAACAATGGCATAAGGTGAATGGCAGATCTCAGGAGAGAATCCCAGCAGCTGCATCACCATAGATGAGTTGTTTTTCATAACTAAATACACATGAAATGTTTTTAAAGAAAATTTGATTTAATTTTATTTGCATGTATTCAAAGTGGAATCTATTTTTTAATGGCCCTCAACTGAAAGGAAAAAAAATCGCTAAAGTCAAAAGGATATTTAAGTAATTATGTACAGATATGCTCAGTACACATGCATTCAAGAAAGACAAACAAAAAGAACAGGTGACATTGAGTCAATGCAAACGCATAGCAATCCCATAGTACAGAGTAGGCCGTTCGTAGGGTTTCCCAGGCTGATAGGTTCCAGCTGAAGGCCTTTCAGTGCGTAGTAAAGTATTTAACCACTGAACCACCAGTATTCCTTAAGCACCTACCTATTAGTTATGTTTTTAGCATTTTAGCCAAAAAATATCTATTGAGCACTTATGATGTACTGGGCACTATCGCAAATCTAGGGAAACAATAATGAACAAGACAGAGATGATGAATGGAGAAATCAAGCTCTTCTCATGATTATATGCATGGAAATTACTATAAATAATGAAAAATATTACATGTTACAAAGTAGTGCAAATTGAAAGGAGCTCATTTCGAGAATATAGGTGAGAAGATACTTTGCATCAGGTGATCAGCAAGGGTAGTCAGGCGACTTCCAAGTTGTCCAGGTTCGGTTTTGGAAGGATGAGATACTGTGTTGTGGAGGTAGTCGGATGTCTTTCACATTCTATGAAGTTGACATTTGTTCAGTCATCAAAGCACTAAGCAGTGGAATAGGATAAAGTAGTGTCGAATGCAAAAAATAAGGACAATTTCATGAGGAAAATGGGGCAGAGGAGAACAAGCACAGAGCACGAAAGCCCGTGTTCCCAGAAAGAGGTGGTGGCATCCGTGTGACAGGTAGGAGAATACACAGGAAAGGGTGGAAGCAGTCGAGAAAATGAGATGAATCTTTCTAGTTCGGGTTGTAAAAACCCTAGCTATCAATCAGAGAGTGAAATAGAGATGTCAAAAAGAGTAGCAGGAGATATAATTCCTGAGCTTGCAGAAGTCATAACTATAAGAAGAATACCTAGTTGAGAACTATTATTCGTATATAGAAAACATTTGAGACCATGAACATTGATTACGTTATCAAAGGGGAGAAGATGGGGAGAGAAAAGGGCCAGAATTGATCGCTGCCAAAAAGCAAGTCAGGACACACACCAGGCCTGACAAAACCTTTCCACTGGGGAAAAGCTCTTAGATATCGATGTGGTAGCAGGTGTTTGGGTTCCCCATTGTTTGCTCCATTGTAGGTCAAGGTCAAGAAATTTAGCAGTGCCACACATTGAATTCCGCATTTGGGGCCGTAGAATTTTTAGACTGTCGGAGAAAGGATCACCCAGCACCGGAGACTCTTAGGAGGCTTGTTCATCAGCAAATGAGCAGTAGGCTATTGTGCTGCCTCTTTCTGACACTTCCATAATTATGGCTACTGAACCTGCAGCTCTACTCCTGATCTGTACAGGGAACTATAGATCTAAGACTTGAAATGCAACTCTATGGCTTGAGAGTTTGCTTGTCAGGATTTGGACATAAGCCCACATGTGGTTTAAAGAACTTCTTGGAATTCAAGCTTTCTTTCTGACAAGGCTTGATTGGCTAAAGCCCTGGGCTCTGTGGCAGATTTCTATGAAGCGTTGCTAAAGTCCTGCGCTATAGCCATCTCAAACAAGTCCACTCTTTGCTCTCAATCTGTCTTCTGCTCCCATAAAGTGGTATCTATGCAGCATATCCCACTGTCAGAGACCTGTACCATTTCAGACAATGAACCATTGCCACCCCTTTTGGAGACAACAGAAGATGGCTGGTAATGGGCAGCTGACTACCCCCAGGGGGAAGGTCATTTTCGCCCAGTATGTTGGGATGTATATTCATCAAACCAGTGAGAAGGGCCATATCTTCTGATCGGAGAAACAGCCATATAGCTAGATAAGCATCATCTACAGCTGGAGCCCAGGGGGAGGTGTTGTGGGGGGGGGGGGAAATGCTACCTAAAGTTGACAGCATTGCTTTGAAGCCTCTGCAATGATTTCTGAAGAGAGGCAAAGACGGCCTGCGTGGCTTTCTCAGTCTCTAGTCCCCACAGCTGACGGTTGCACTGACAGGGCCCTTCGTGGTGCAAGTCAGCGCTTTGCTGCTTGCCAGAAGGTCAGGAAATAACAGAAGAGGTGCTAGCAGACCACCCTAAAATGGCGACCAACTTCCCCTGATGCACACAGCATGAAATGGCAAATCCTGAGGAGGCCGCCAGCTTTAAGAAGCACCCCAAAGACCTCAGGAGAGCCAAACCATCTGAAGTATTAAAATTCAGTCATTATGGACTCCCGTGTCCCGAAGAGACCTGGGGGCCTTGCTGGTTACATGTCTGGCTGCCAATCAAAAGTCAGCGCTTTAAATCCACCCGGTGTCCTGAGGGAGAAAGTTGCGGCTCTCTGCTTCTGTCAAATATACAGCCTCAGAAACCTACTCTGCTGTCGGGTTGCTGAGTCAGAATAGGCTAGACGGCAGTGAGTTTTGAGTTTGTTTTGTTTCTTGTGATTTCAGATGATTTCTTCTCACAAGTGAGAGCCATGTCTTTCTCGCATGCTTGGGGGGTGTTCATCTTGGCAGGGACCTAAGGTCCTCTGACACCTAGGTCTTGGTGAATAATGCCACCATTCGAACATGCACCAAGATGAATACAACAGCATATTGTCCACTCACTCGTAACAACCCAGGGCAAGCAACCTGGAACCAGTATGTCCATGGTACAAGACAAAGGCTTCGTGAGCCTCCCTGTGTCGCCTGGACGGATGGATAACAAATAGAGGAAGTGGTGCATCTAGAGTGCTTCCTGACCATCTCTTAGCAAAGTGTACAATTTAGAGTCTTGGACAGTTTCCCGAGTGAGGCAGAGGAGTCACGGCAGTGCCTTACATGGACAGAATCTGACTGGATCCTTGCTCAGATGAATGTCTGGAAAATATTATTTTAGATGCTGCATGCTTTTATGGAAAAAAAGACTTAAGAACGTACCTGAAGCAGTCTGCCCTTTTGATTCCCACTGTGCAAAGAAATTTTTCTATCCATATTTAACTTGTAAACAATAACATCACCATCATATTCATGTTTCCTCTGAAAAGCATTTCTATCTATCTATCTATCTATCTATCTATCTATCTATCTATCTATCTATCTATCTATCTATCTGGCATCTCTTCCTCTGTCCCCAAAAAGGATGACATGAAAGCGTGTGCACCTATGTGTCGAGTGTATTTATCCCTTCCCGAATTCACCCAGAATTTTTTGATACACTATAATTTAAAGACTGGATTAATAATTAGTAGCAACAAAAAGGGGAGTCCTGGTGATAGAACAGGTTAAGTATTGGGCTGTTTATAAAAATGTCCAATGTTCAAATTCACAGTCATTTTCAGCTCCAAATGAGGAGGATAAGATTGTTTGCTCCTGTAAAGATGGATAGTCTTAGAAACCTTAGGGAGCAGTTCAGCCTTTCTTACGTGGTCGCCACAGCCAGGATCCACTCAGCAACAGTGGCTTGGGTGGGCTCATCAATACCAAAGGAGCCCTGATAAGGTAGTGGTTTCCCACCTGGCATTTGAAGCTCACCTGGAGCTCCATGGGAGAAAGATGTGGCAGCTTGCTTTTGTAAAGACTACGGTTTTGGAAACTATGGGGTTCTATTCCGTCAGAGAGGCTCCTATTTGACCAGACAGCAACAGGCTTGATTTGGTACCAGCTCCCACAACAAACTTTGTTGCCAACAAGTGGATTTCAATTCATGGAAATCCCATGTGTTAAGAGTAGAACTTCTCAATAGTGTTTTCTTGGCTGCAATCTTTATAGAAGAAGATCATTTGATTTTGTCCATGGGATCCTTGAGTGCATTAACATCACCATCCTAAACCTCCTGCCATAGTCCATTATGTCTCACAGTGGCCTCTGGAGACTTTTCAAGGTTGTAACTCTTTTTTGGGGGAGATAGCCTCGTCTTTCTCCTACTGAGTGGCTTGTGGATTTGAACTACTGGCCTTACTGTATACAGTTCAACACTTATACCAACAACACCACAATAGGAAAACAGCTGAGTAAAATATTTGTGTCTCCTATGAACTTTGACTATCATCATACCTTCTATAAAGTACTATAAATCATTTCTACTAATATTTGATACCCAGAGCTCTATTCATCTAGGCAGACCCTGTATGCAAGAAATTGTGAGGGCTATACCAAGGAGAAAAGAAACATATATTTGGAACTTAAGAACCTTAACTAACTCTATTATACTCAAAGAGGATTGTGTTTCAGAAATGAGAAACTTCTGACTAAGCACAGGTGTGTCACTCTTATTCCTCTTCTCCTGGAATAATCCTGTGAGATTACAGTAACAGAGTAAAAAAGTTGAAGCTTAGACGGAAAAAAATCAGATGAGGGTGAAAAATGATGAAAGAGAGAGAGATCACTAGAATTTGGAACACAGGAATCAAATGAATCAGATGAAGACATAGTAAGTGTTTGAAGACAGATAACAAAGAAAAGATAAGTGATAATTCCATCCCATGAAAGTCCAAGATATTGGAGGTGTAAGGTTCATCAGTTATATATAGCCTCTATAGTGATGTGACATACAACCATGCCTTTCATCATTCTCACTTTTGAAGATTAGTTGGTTCACTGGTGCATCTGTAGCCCAGCTGAGGACTTGCTGAAGACTGAATTTGGCCAGAGCACTGGCGCTGGCCATGTCTCTCTTCCTAGGGAGGCTAACACGGGCAATGCCCTTCTAACATTGAGGGTAGAACAACTGGAGGACAAGCCGGACTTTATAAGAACCAGCTCAGAGTTGACACTGTTGCATTACATGGTCAAGCCTGAAAGGACTTTGGTGAAAGGAAGCATAAAGTGGATGCCGTAGGGATGGGTGGAAATAGGGATGCAACAACTGGGCCCTTTAATACAATCTACTTAGACCCACAATCAATGCCTGTGGAAGCAGCAGTACAGAACTCTGATAGCATATTACACTGGACAAATCTGTGATACAAGATGCACCTAACTCAAGCTCGGGTGTTTTCAATTGCCTCAAATGCGTGGGAAATAATGAGTGGGGAAGATGGCAGAAACATCGATGCATTTGGATTGTGGTGTTGATAAAGGACATTGAAAATACTGTGGGCTGCCAGAAAGATAAACAGATGTCTTGGAGATGTTGTGGGTAGCACTGGGCTGCTATCTGCTAGGTCAGCAGTTCAAAACTACCAGCTGCTCCACAGAAGAAAGATGGGGCTTCCCACCCCTTTAAACAGCAAGTATAAGTTGCTATGAGTTGGCAGTGAGTGGTATATTTAGATGATAGATATAGATACATAGATAGATAGATTGATTGATAGAAAGAGAGAGATAGCTAGATAGACCAACCCAGCCCAACAAACTGCTATAGAATTGGCTTCAGCTCATAGTCGCCCTATAGAAGACTTCCACAGCTATAAATCTTTCTGGAAGCAGACAGTCTCCTCTTTCTCCCAACCCGTAGTTAGTGGGTTTGGTTAGTAGTTGAATGTGCACCTGACAGTGGCACTAACGCTACTTTTAGCAGCTATAAACACAAAAACCAAACTCCTGCCATCAAGTTGATGTCACTCATAGTGACCCTGTACGGCATGAGAGAACTGCCTCTGAGAGTTTCTGAGACTATCATTCTTTATGGGAGTAGGACGCCCTCCCCTGCTGTACACATGCGAGCGCGCGCGCGCGCACACACACACACACACACACACGCATGCATGCACTCTTATACACATAGTATATAACAACAATTTAAAAACAGTAATGAAGTGGCATCAAAACATGAAGGTGATTTCTCAAGAAGTTTGATTATAAAGAAGAGATAAGAAATGAGATGGAAGCTGGAGCATGAGTTTACTCAATATATTTAAAATATATTTGATGGTGTGAGAGAGATAGGATGCAGATGAAGGCTCCACGTGTTTGAGAGAACTAGTGTGGGAAACAGATTTCTCCCAAGTCTTCTCCCCAAAATTTATGTTAGACTTAAGACACTGCTCTCCCCCAAATTTATGTTAGACTTAAGACACTGCTTGCAACTAATGGTAAATGATTGTCAAGCTATCTCCCTGTAGGCAGTCAGTTGCCAGACTATTGTCTGGTCCCACCAGAAGTAGGCCCTGCTTTTAAAGACAATGGGCTACTTCTCCCTAAAGGCTTGCCACCATTAGCCTGGTCACTGTAGGTGGTTTACATCGTACTGATAGTGGTTTCTATGGAGATCCAGAGACCGGGTCAAATCTGCTCAGTGACCATCCAAAGTCAGGCTACCATCCTGAATCTAGGATCTGCCCTTATTGTCACATGTGTGCCCCCAACCCCTGTCCTTCCTATTGCATGTATATCTCTACATTGTCCCCCTCTCATTCCTGTATAACCTATAGTGCAACCCCTTCCTATGACATGTGTTTTTACCTATAATTAGTGGGCTTGCACTCCCACCAAAGATGTATAGCCCGTGGTTAGCAATAAAGAGCCCCCTTGGCCTTGGCCTCTCGTTGGCTCCCTCTCCTCTCCGGTCCTCTCTCCTCTGTTCCCTTTCCCCTTGTCCTCCTTCCCCTCGCCCTCTCTCTTGCCCTCTGGCCTCCCGTCTCCACATGGACCACCAAGTTGGCCGAAGTGAGCATGTTATCATGAAATGTGCCTGGCTCCATTATTTCAATCTCTCTTTTACCTCTCATTCTCTCTATGACTTTATTATAATCTTTATATAGCTCAACCATACACTTGTGCCTATCAAACACATGAGTAGTTTGGGGGCTGGCCTTTACCCCACATCTAGAACATGATGTAAAGTTAGTAATTCTCTAGCCACTGGCAGCCTCACCACTGTTTTTCTCTCCTCAGGGGTTTGGAGCTTCATAAATGCTTTTACCTGCTTATCTGCAATTTCATGAATTTATCTCAAATTATATTTGCAATAGGTAATCAACTCATAAAAAATGCTTAACAATGATTATATCTGTGTAGTGGAATGGATAATTTTGTTCATGATGCTCTTCTACATTTTCCATTATTATACAATAAAGACACACTGATAAGAAATCTAGGAGGGCTATCTATCTATCTATCTATCTATCTATCATCTATCTATCTATCTATCAATTCTGTTCACCTCCCTCTCTTCCCCCCTTCCATCCTCCCTTCCTATATCATTCAAGAAAATGGATGTTCCAGAAAGAACAAGTAGGTTTTAGTTGGCATAATTTAAAATACCCTGTCTTTTTGGGAATGCTTTTGCCTCGGGGGATGAAGGGACGGTTTAACAGTATCTTGACAAACACGTCCCATCTCTCCGCGTTGCCTGCTCCTCTCTCTGCACGGTGCCCTTCCTCAGGACATCACAGCTTCCTCAGCTGTTTCTCGTGTTTGGTCTCTCTCACCCTCAGGCTATTTTCAGTTCATCCCCTCCCTCTGCCTGATCTATTTTCATGTAAAGAACATGATTTCTAAGAGCCCTACTTTGTTTTTTCTGGTCTTCTGTGGACTGGCCTGAATGCCTGTTATGCGAACTGCAGGGAATGAATTAATTTCCCAATAAATCTAAAGATAGAGTGGGGTGGGGGAAGCAAACAAACTGACTGTCTTACTTCAACTTCCTGTGATTCCTCTTTGGTGTGCTAGGATCACAGTCTCTCTCCTACTCTTTGCCTTGTACACAGGTCCCAAGCTCTGGAATGAAAGGGTCTTAGATTAGAGCTCCGCCCTGACTGCCCCTGTGCCTGTGGGAAAATGCTTATCCTAGCTGAGGCTTGCTGTCATTGTTAGGTGTGACTGAGTTGATTCCAACTCACAGCAACTTGATGTGACAGAGTAGCTCTGTCCCGTAGGGTTTTGTAGGCAGATATCTCAATGGGATTGCCAAGTTTTGTTGTTGTTGTTATTGATATTTTCCCCCATCAACCACCATTCTTTCAGTTAGCAACCAAGGGTCTCTAAACCTCCTGCTGCTGTGCAGCTGATTCCCACTCAGTGGCCTTCTGAGACTGCAAATCCTTATGGGAGCACGTAGCCTCACTCTCTCCCTTGGGGTAACGTACAGGTTTGGATTGGGACCTTGCAGTGCAGCCCAATGACTAACCGACCCAGTATCACCGGGCTCATGTTTAAGACAAAGTCATAGTGTCACTTCCCTGTCGATGCCCCAAACAGAATAGACGCTTGGTGAGTAGGCAGGCATTTGATTCCTCTTCTTCCTACTTGACGCCCCACTTTTTCTGTTACAGTGGGTTTTCTCAGCTAACAAACTACAGTGATCCTGCGACAGCGTAAGGGATGTCCGACCTTTATTTCCCCAGTACTATCTGAGCCAAGCTCAGAAATGAGTGGAATCTAGAAATCAAGTTCTTAGCTCTAGGGATGGCAGAATAGAGCTTCTCATGTAAGAAAATATTTCTCATTGAAAACAAAAAACAGAACAACCTGTCTCTTGTCAATGTGTCCTTGTATGATCTTGGTTATTTACCCAGACCAGCCACTATGATAGGTTCTGTTTCTGCTTAGCCTTGTTATTGCTTCAAGTAAGTCTGTAAAAAAAGCATCTCCATATTGTGAAGAAGAAAAGTGAAGCTCAGAGAGGTTTCTCAAGGTCAAAATGCTGGTAGGTGTTGTAGACAAGATTTGAATCTACAAGAAATCTGGACTGTATATAAACTCCTAGGTGAATTCATTGGCTTTAATTTTACTTTGATTCTCCATCCCTGTAGCAATTAGAAGGCACAATAGGGAACTGAGTTTTAAGGAGCTCATCAATCCAAAACACTGATACCTCTTATTCTCTTTAAAATGGTTCTTCCATCTCAGTGCTTATTTGTTATGATCCTCTCAATATTTTATCATTTAGTGGATTGGCTTTTAGGGGGCTTACCAAAGCATTATTCCTCTATTCGTTTGTTCATGCATGCTATATCTAGCAGCCTCATATGTGCAGGGAACTAGTCAAGAACGATGAGTTTACAGTCCTCCTTTGCAAATGGAGTCCTGGTGCTATAAGCAAGCACATGTCTGCTTATCAAAGGCCGTGGTTTGTGCCAACCTGGTGAGGCAGCTCTAAAGGAGCACATGGAATCATCACATGATGGAGGTGAATCAGAGGCACCCAACAACAATGTCCATGTGCATTGTGTGCAAATGCACCATGACAGTCTTATGGCATGGGAGCTTTTTGGAGTAATAACACTCTCTAAGTAACTGAATGGATTGATAAGAGGTGGTCAGCCATAAACATCAGGGAATTCAGTTAGAATGGATTAAGACAATAAGGAAATTTATTATGGACCAAAATTATAGTATTTTCAGGGTTTCCATTCTGTTTCTCTGCTATTCTCTCAGTTCTGCCTTCCTTTATAAGCTCAATTTGACCTCACCTTTCCTAATGGTTGCAAGCTGAGGCTCAGCAGCAAGAGGTTCCAGTGCCGTATTCATGCCTAACAGGGTAGAAAGAAAAAAGTGCTCAAACTATATGAGAGATTTTTCCCTTAGTCGGTGTAGGTGAAGTACCTGTCCCTGGAACAGTGGCATTCCCCTGGAAAAGCTGTAACAGAAAGATGACCTTAATGGGATAGTGATACAAGCACATTTTCCCTTTTACTGAAATAAACACCTCTTAAGTCATAGGTGTGCTACATGAGAAGAGTACCAAGAAGGAACAAGCAAAGAAACGCTGGATAGGTGATCAACGGCAGATTCTGATGGGATGCTAGATTTGAACTGGCTATTGATGAATGAGTGAAGGGTCATCATACAGAGAAGGGTCGAAAGCCCATTTCCTGAAAGGAAACAGCTTGTGTGTTTGCCTAGAGGCCTGGCCTTCATGATCACTGCAGTGTCAGGTGCAGAGGAGCGAAATGGAACCAGGGTTCAGAAGCGAAGCAGACAGTCTAGGACGGACCTTGGGTCTCTGGGAAGGTATTTGCTTTCCATCTGCCGGCCATGGGGAATCAATGATGGTTTCATTTTACATCAGAGATGGCAAAGCCCAAATTATTTCAGTACAATTAACTCCATAAACTGGATTATAGAGCATGGGAAAGTTGCCATGTAGAAGATTTCTCTGAAATTTCAGGTCAACAAAATTGAGTCCCGGCTAAATCAAGTTGGAAGTGGATGAAGCAGTGCAAGATCACACTTCCTCCTGAAGCTCTTCTTTAGGCTCACGGGGATGCTGCACTGATTTGACTGGGGGGACTCAGAAGCAGCATCAGGAAAGTGGGTGAGGTGGGGTGGGGCCAGGTTATATTCTGCCTTCTTTCTGCTTGGGCCTGACAGGGTCTGCAGCATTTATCCTTAGCGAAGAGACGTGAGCGTTAATTATTTGAGACTTAGGATCCTCAGAAGATCTGGAGAGCGCCTCAATGGCCACTCAGTGAAGGATGGAGTTCCTTTCTCCACTTCATTGTTGCCTGTTTATTCCTTTCGTTTCCATTCCGACACTGGCACCGTCCTGTTCTTCTTACCAGATCTTACTTCTGCAGGTGATACCTGCTCGTCTGGACAGGTGTGAGACTTAAAAATTAGACGAATTAAAAACCATCTCTCCAGAAAAGCCCACTGCCGGTGGTTAGCAGAGGAAAACCTTTCATTTACCCCTGGGTCAGGGGCTACAGGTAGTGGATACACTCTCTCTCCTGTGTTGCTTTTGAATTCTAATTCTTCTGGAAGTGACCTTTTTCCCCATCGCATTGAATAATGAAGCAACTCCAACTCAACTGCAACCAGTTCAGCCGCCTGTAAGTCAGCGCTAACTCGTGGTTCACACCTTTCGCCTTAGCAGGGTGTGAAGGGGTGATTTTTCAGGAGCAGATCACCGGGCTCTCTCCTGAAGAGCAGGGAACTCCAACCTTTTGTTAGCAGCCGATCCGGTTAACCCACCACAGGATGGATGTTGTGCTTGGTGGAGGGAATTTATTGACGCAGATGATGATAGTGGATGGGAGCGGAGGAAGGCTCTCCTTGTATCATTTATTTATCCTCTTTCGTAAATCATTTCTGCCAGGAAGTCGACTGGACTATAATTCCTTTCATATCAAAACCCACCACCACAACAAAACAAGATCTCTCATATTCTCTGACTATCATTCCATTTCTCTGACCCTGTGTCGGAAAGCCAATCTCAAGAAGTGTCTAAGCTCGATCTCCTTGTCTTCTGTCCTCTCCTCAGGCCACTCCTATCGCGTTTGTCCTAACCACAGCATGGAAACGACCCTTCGCAAGACATCGTGGGCTTCCATCTTGCTCCATCCAACCATCAGTTCTCAATCCTCATTACCAAGTTTCTCAGTGTTGCTTGACACAATTGGCCACTCATTTTTTGAAATTCTTTTTTCACTTAGCTTTTCGGACAATACCCTTCTTTGTTCTCAGCCTACCTTGTTGGTTCTTTCTTGATCTCCAATAATTAACCACTAAATATTGGAAGGTCCCAGACTTCAGTCCCTGAAACCCTTTCCTTCTTATATCTACGCACATTCCAGGGATGAGCTCATCCAGCTCCATGTCTTTAAATACCAGCCATATGCGGAGTGTTTTATTGCAGTCCTGAGCATCATACATATCTACCCAGCGTCCAACAAATGGCTGCCACGTGAATGTCTAATTGGCGACTTGAGATATTATTGTCATTGACTTTGTGATACTTCAACATAGCGAATGTTTTCCAAAGGTGTGTATTGGCTACTTTAAGCTATAGACAGTTTCGCTAATCAAGAATTGACGCTCCAGCTGGCTTCATTAGAGAGAGGCTAGACTCCAGAGGCAGCTAGTACAAGCGCTTCTGCTATCTTTAACATTGATCAACACCAGACATTTTGCTAATTAGCATGCTGAAAGTCAAAACTGGGTTTTCATTTGTGAAATTAGAGGCTTGTTAATCAGCATAATGGATGTTAGAAATGGGCTTCATAGGTCAAATTAGAGATTTCAAGTTATGAAAATTGGCTGAAATGTTTTAGAGACATCCCCCAACTATACAAAAACAGGATATAAACATCTAGCAGAGCCTGTAGACTGTAATTTTAGGGATAATAACGCAGACATGATTGCCTGAACTGTCCTAAATCTCACCAGTAAGGAGAGGGATTTCTGGAGGTTCGATCCTGCCGTGGAATATTGTCTTCCGCTAAGTGAACTTGTAACATCACGAACAGTTGGAGCACCCAGATGGACACTGAGTTGGGAAAAGTTCCCTAAGCAGGTGTATAAATTGGTCCTGTGCCTGTTTGCTAATGCCATCATGACTGCATTCATGGTAAAATCTGAGACTTTCTTTCATTATAACCTGGTAAGCAGGCTGTGTGGGCAGTAACTGACTCATCCACATCGACTTTTTCCATGGCTGTAATTCTATACTAAAATGAACCTGAAAGTAGTGGGCTATGTAGCTGACTTATTTCTATCAGTTTTCAACACAGTGAAATGTGATGTGATCCAAATAAAATCCTTTATCCAATCTCCTTCCCAATAGACACCCCCACCCACCCACCTAGATTTCCCCTTCACAGCAAACAGTTCCTTCATTCACCCAGTTGTTTAGGCCTCACGCATACCCTCTCCACCCACAAATTCTCTCACTGCTAATATCAAAGGATGTCTTTAATTTGTGCACTTCGTTTCCATACTCAAAGCTTATCTGAGCTCAATTACATTAGACTTCAAACTGGTCTTCCAATTTCTATTACAAGTTTTAGTAAATCCTCCTCAGACCTGACAGACTGAAACGTTCTAAAATGTAAATATATAGACATCACTTATGGTTTTGGAAATAAAATATTTCCAGAGACCGTCTTGTTGGTCTTACACAATCCTGTCGCGCAATCTCTGGCGCTGTCCCTATCCCTAAGACTGCATTTTCCAGCTAGCGGTCCTTCTTTGTTTCCAACTTTCTCGTTCCAATGACTAGGAATTAGCCACGCGGCTTGACAGCATGCTTGAATCTTCAGAATGCACACGTTGGCAAAAACCTCTAATTTCTTCATCTTTCGTATTAGTGGTTGATTCATAAATTTGAAAACAGTCTAGTAACTGAGCTCCCTTATAGATATACAAATATTATCCTATTACTGACATTCCTATACTTTATGATTGCTCTTGAAATATTCCTTTTGGTTATAAGTATGCTGTTATTCCTCTTTAATTTGTTCATTCTGGAATAGTGCAACATACTGTCTTCTGATTCAAATGACCAATACCAATCTGAGGTAGTTAGTTTATTGTGCCAACCTGGTCGATAACCACATGTGGGGTTAATTGAAGGGCTGAGGGATAAATGGCTAGCTGAGTCTCTCCTTTCGAATTCTCGGGTCTTTTGAAGTCTGATGGTCACAATAGGGTATAGCTGCCTTAGCGGTTCTCTGCTTCAGTTGGCAAGGCTCACTTCCTGCAAGACATCCCTGAGGAGAAGCCACATGGACCTACCCTGATGCAGCCCTGGGTGCTGGAGCAGCCGTGTGGAGACCCCTGCCACTGCTGAGATATTTACACATTCACTGACTCGGCTTTCCTCCTACAGTTGGCATCATTGCATCTGTTTTGTGAGATGGAGGAGGACTTTGTGGATTGGTGTCGGACATATGGGTTAATGGGTTAATGTTGGACTTATGGGCTTGGGCAGCGCTGGGTAGAGATGCTTTCTTGATGCACACTTAACCTTTATATAGAACTCTCTCTTATACATGAGTTCCTATGGATTTGTTTCTCAAAAATACCCAGACTAATACGCAGTCCCTTTCAGCTCCTGGATGTCCATTGGCCACCCATGTGAGGCTATAACTTTACTTGCTGAAAGTAAAGTGGGCTTGAAACACGTACTATAAAGATCAAAGATGATAGCTGTTCAGTATGGATTATACCTCAACATACAGACAACAGAAATCCTCACAATTGCATCAGTAAGCCATATTATGATAAATCAAGAAAAGATTGGAATTGTCAAGGATTTCATTTTACTTGAATCCACAACCAATAAAACAGTCATCAAGAAATCAAGCAATTTATTGCAATCAAAGAACTCTTTTATTGGTAAAATATACTGCAAAACACCTCTTTAAAACGTCAAAAAGAAAAGATATCACTTTGACAAATTAGGTACACTTAAGCCAAGCCAACATATTTTCAAGACCTCATATCCATGTAAAAACTGGACAATGAAAAATGAAAACTAAAGCATAATTGACGTATATGGTGTTGATGAAGAATATTAGATATATCAAGGACTGCCAGAAAAATGAGCAAATGTGTCTTGGAGGAAGTCTAGATTTCTTAGAAGTGAGGATGGGAGAATTTACCTCACTTGTTTTGGAAATGTTATCTTAAAGGACAGAATACTCCTTAGAAGTGAGGATGGGAGACTTCACCTCACTTGTTTTGGACATGTTATCAGAAAGGACCGATTCATGGGAGAGGACATCACATCTGGTGATTTTGAATCCGAAAAAATGAAACAGACCCTCAAAGAGTTGGGTTGCCATGGTGCCTGCAGAAACAAACTCAAACAGCACGGAGTGTGAGGATGGGTTAGGACTGGGAAGTCTCTCTTCTGTTACATGGGGTGGTTCTGAGTCCAAACAAAGGGTGAAGCAGATCATGTTGCTCTTCTCCTCTAGCCCTTACACAGTTTTCAAGTATGCTGAGAATAAATTCCATCTCCTTGAAGACTCTGTAGCCAATCTCTTCTTCTCATCTCACTCCATTCTTCCAATGCCCAGTTTTCTTTATTCCCTCAACTTCTCAAACCCTTTCTTGCCTCAAAACCTTTATCCCAGCTGCCTTCCATTACAAAGGCTCTTTTGCTATATTTTTGCTCACATGTCACCTCTTCAGAGAGGCCTTGCATGACTAACCACCCAGTCTAAAGTAGCCTCTCCAGTCATTCGATAGTCTATTGCCCACTTTATTTGCCTTCTTATTCTATATTTTGTGGCACAGAACCATATGAAATCTTCATTTGTTCACTATTTTGTGGACTGCTTTCTATGAATACAAGAGCACTCTGAGGGAAGAAAGATGTCGGTTGCTGCCTCAGCAGTGAGTTGGGCAGTTCATGTTTGATACAGAAACTCAGACTCTAAACTCACTGCCATTGAGCCAATGCCAACTATAGGGACCCCTGTGGGTTTCTGAGATGGTAACTGTTTGGGGAATGGAAAGCCCAGTCCTTCTCCCACGGAGCTGCTGGTGGTTTTGAACTGATGAGCAGCCCAACATGTAATTATTACACCACCTAGTATGTAAATATTCTTGAAGTGTTTGGAAGAACCAGTAAACTGTTACAACATTCCAACATTATTTCTCTGGTTCCTCAATTTTACAATATCCAAACACATCCCAGTTGGATGGGCAATTGGGAAAAAGCTGACTTTCTGGGAGAGGAGCTCATTCTGACCCATTCATTCATATAAATGATGCCTTACATCAATCAAACCCTGCAGGAGGTGCTGAAGATGCAGCAGCAAGTCGGGAACATTTTCTGCCCTCATTGAACTTCCTGCTAATTTGGGAGTCATAAACTCTAGGCAGAAAACAAAATAATTGCAAATTGTAATGAATTATAAAGGAAAACAATGGGGTACCTTTTATTAAAAGAATGGCAAGTGATCCAGATATGTAGCAGGTGGTTAGAGACAGCATTTGAAGAGATGTTTTCTCTTCAGGGGCCTGGACAATGAGAACAAACAGAGCACATGGTCAAAAGGATAGCAAGGGGAACTTAATGATGCATCCAAGTTCGAGCTATGTTTTAGATGTATCATCAGTAGGAATGGAGGCAGGGCCGAATGTGAGCACCTCGTGTGCAGGTACAGAGAGGAGAAACATCTGCCAGTTAAAGCAGGCCTTCTGTTTAGCCAGAGCAAAGTGCATGCTAGGTCTCACATCAAGATGGCCCAAATCCTGTACCCACAGGCTTTTTTGGATCACAACTGACATCTGATCTGTGTTCATCATGGATGACTCAGCACTAGTCTTCTGCACAAGCTCAGTTGGGAAGGGGCGATCACAAAGATGGCATGTTGAATTCTGGGTCTTTCATGGAGATGTACTTTGGGCCTTCTGCAAATCTTCAGAAAATGTCCCCATGGAAATGAAGGGTAATAACCTGAATCGTACCCTCTAGTGAGATGGGAACTCAAATTATATTCCATTTTAATCCCATTTCATTAGCAAAACACACAACACATCCAAAATGAGACTACAAGCACAGATATAGAGGCTAGGGTTCCCAATACATCACACAATGAGGCTTGTGGTTATGAAAGCCATATCAAGTAATTAACTGCTTCACAAATACTAATTGAGATGTTTCAACAAATGGATGCACTCAAGTCACCCATTCCAGTACATTGGGAAGACAACCATCTGGCTCACTGACTAGAAGTGATGCAAAACTGTCTACTCCAAACAAAGGAGACTTGACAGGAGGCCAAGATTGAACACACACACCCCCTACTTAGTACGTTCAAATGGAAGAAAGTTCTCTCAACACCGCTTCTCTCATATTCTTCCTCATCTCAAGAAATGACATGTGCCTTTCTTCCTGTTAGGAGAAGCAGAAATATGAGAAAGATGAACAGTTCTCTCTCCTTCTCCCACTCCATTAATCACATATTTATTAAGGATCTTAAATATATCTAACACCGGGTGCTCACATTCTGCCCTTCCTCGATTCCTAATCATTTAATTTCTCCTGCCGCTTGTTCACAATTGTGTTAGGCCAGAGAAACAAATCCAGATACACTTGTATAAGTGTAAGAAAGAGCTTTATATCAAGAAGTAACTGTGCATCAATACAACAACCCAGCCAAGTCCAACTCAATTATGTCAGTCTGATACTAGTCCGTAAGTCCCTCTTCAGACTCATACAGCTGCATGTGATGATGCAGAACGCAGGAAGGCCACTGGCTGGTCAGTGCAGTGTGGTGTGGATCCAGGGCTCATATAGTTTTCAGTGTAGCTCACCAACAGGAACGTGAAGGTAGAGAGACAGGGGAGGTTCCCAAGACCCTCCTTACGAGAAGGTCACGCCCACAAGGAGACACCAGCAGGCTGTAACCTGATTGACAGGCTAGACTCCACCCCTTCAAGTTGACACAAAATTATGTAACTGCCATAACCCTTAATACAATTGCACCCCAGCGTTCAGAAGAATTTAAAAATTATGATAGTTTAACTGAAATTAAACTTGTTTTCCAATTGAAATAGAACACAATACCCACTTTGCTAAGCCCTAGCAGCCCAGTCCCTGCCTTTCTTTACAAAATCAAACATGGTTACCACCCTTATATCCTAGCTCTCCAGTCAGATAGGTCCTTGAGCTCTGTAAAATAGCAGACCTCTCCTTCAGGGCTCACAAGTTCTGTGAAACGTTTCCACAAATTGCAGTACCTTGGGATGTGGGGAATGTATTAAGGAGTGGACTGGTGGTGGACATTGGGGATAATGGAGTGGCTTAGCATTTTGAAAAAGTTGGGCACTCGGGGCATCTTTAATCTCTACCTCATTGGCACCAGTCTAGTGTTAATCTTTCTAGAAGAGATTATTTATATCTTATTTAACTAATTCCTGGAGCCTTGTTTTTCGCCAGTGCTTTCAGTGCAGGTTAAACTTCTTTCGATCCCATCCATTCTCAGTCATATTCTACCTGCTGCCAAGTGCATAGCGCCTATTGGTATGGTATAGTGCCTATTGGTATGGTATAGTGCCTATTGGTATGGTATAGTGCCTATTGGTATGGTATAGTGCCTATTGGTATGGTATAGTGCCTATTGGTATGGTATAGTGCCTATTGGTATGGTATAGTGACTATTGGCTTCCTTTGGTAGGCAACTTTTTCAAAGTCCTTCAATTTTGAAATTAGAGGCGTGACTTTTTTCTTCAGTTTTCTTCAGCTTAAGGAATGCCAAATATGCTCTTCCTTTTTGTGTTACTAACTTGAGTGATTTACATATCTGATTAAACTACTTTATTTTGCCCACTTGAGCTCTTCTGTTCAGCTCGTTCCCTTCCTCATTTCTTCCATTCACTGGAGCCACTCTATGTTTAAAAGAAAATATCAGAGTCTCTTTCTCACATTAATTGTGGTCTTTTGTTTTTTTCATGTCTTTTTAATGAGCTTTGAGTTTCCTCCTGCATGGTGTTCTTGATGTCTTCCAACAATCCGTCTGGGCTTCAGTCATTAGTGTTCAGTATGACAAATCTATTCTTGTAATGGTCTCTGAATTCAGATAGCATATACTTCTGTTCATATCTTGGTTCTTATAGACTTGTTCTAATTTTTTTCAACTTCAACTAGAATTTGCATATGAGCAATTGATGGCTTGTTCTGAAGTCAGTCTCTAGCTTTGTTCTGATGGATTATGCTGAGTGTTCCCATCACATCCTCCCACATATGTCGGCTGTATGATTCTTGTGTATTCCCTCTGGCAAGGTCCATGTATACAGTTGCCATTTACATTGTTTAAAAAAGAGATGTGTTGAACGAACAAATTGTTGGTCTTGGAAAATGCTGTCCAGTGCTATTCTACTATGACCACCACATTCCCCAGCTGTTGATATTTCTTTGCTTTCATATTTTGCAATCCATACATAAGTAATTATCAATACATCTGATTACATGTTAACTCATTTCAGTTGGCAGATTTGTTTGAAAACTCTTTAATTTTATCATCTTTGGCACTCATGGTTGATGAATATATGTGACTAATAGTCATATAACTGGTTTTGCCACATTTTGGTATGTGGAAATTATCCTCTCAATGACAACATTGAACTTCAGAATAGATTTTGAGATGATCTTTGTGATAA
The DNA here is from genome assembly GCF_050624435.1 of Tenrec ecaudatus. Taxonomy (NCBI): domain Eukaryota; kingdom Metazoa; phylum Chordata; class Mammalia; order Afrosoricida; family Tenrecidae; genus Tenrec; species Tenrec ecaudatus. The sequence goes on along the minus strand of NC_134530.1, from coordinate 190,599,338 downwards.
TGAATGTGATGTCATTCCTCTTCAATTTGTCATTTCCAACATAGCTGAGCATATCGGTTTCAAATTTAATATGACAATACCAGTTCATTTCAGTTCCCTAATGCCTACTATATCAATCTTTATGCATTGCATTTTATTTAGACACTTTACAATTTACTGTCTTGTCTCCTCCCTGCGACCCTTCTGTAAGGGGATGTCCAGTTGCCTATGGGCTTTGAGTCCCCAATCTGCACCACCCCCCTCATTCACATTGATATGATGTTTTGTTCTTTGATGCCCTATACCTGATCCCTTTGACACCTCACGATCACACAGGCTGGTGCGCTTCCTGCATGTGGGTTTTGTTGCTTCTGAGCTAGATGGCCACTTGTTTACCCTCAAGCCTTTAAGACCCCCTGATTGCTTGGTAGAATTCTCCTGTGAAGCCATCTGGTCCAGAGGATTTTTTTTGTTGGTAACCCCTTGATAAACTTATTTCTTCTATTGCTACGGGTCTGTTGAGATTCTTGACGTCCCTCAGGGATAGTCTAGGGAGGGCTTGTTTTTCTACGAATTTTCCATGTCTTCCAAGTTGTTGAATTCACTGGAGTACAGTCCTTCATAGTACATAATTATCCTTTTGCTTTCATTAGGGTCTGTTGTAATGTCCCCTCTTTCATCTCTCATCCTTACTATTGAAATTTGTTCCCTCCTTTCTTTGGTTAGGTTTGCCAACAGTCTGTCGATTTTGTTTATCCTTTCAAAGAACCAACTTTTAGCAGCATTTTCCCCATAGTTTTCTTATTTTCCCTCTCCTGAATCTCAGCCCTGATTTTTATTATTTCTTTTCTTTTGCTATTAGTAGACTTGTCCTGTTGACTTTGCCCTAGTTGTTGTAAATTTTGTGACCGCATATCAATCATAAGTCTCTCTTCCTTTTTTATGTGTGCATGTATTGCTATGAAACTTATTCTGATAACTGCCTTTGTTGTGCCCCATAAGTTTTGGAATGTCGTGTTCTCATTCTCGTTGGTTTCTAGAAATTTCCTAAGTTCATCTCTGATCTGCGCCAGTACGCACTGCTTTTGAAATAGAGTTTTTCATCCTCCAATTGTTTGCGCTTGTTTACTTCATCTTCCTTTTGTTGATTTCCAGCCTTATGGCACAGTGATCAGCAAGAGAGGTCTGTATGATATCAATATGCTTAAATGTATGTACATTTGCCTTATGCTTCAGCATGTGGTCTATCTTCGAATATGTGCCACTTGGGCTTGAAAAGAATGTGAATTAATTTGTATTACAGAAAAGCTCTGTAACTATCTATCAGGTCAAATTGTCTAATTGTGGTGTTTAGATCTCTAGCCTGCTTGCTGAGTTTCTTTCCCTGTGATCGATCTTTCTCAGAGAGCAGTTTATTGAAGTCACCTACTATAATTGTTGAGGCTGTGATTTCTTTTTTCATCTTTGGGAGTATTTGGTTGATGTATTCATCAGGTCTCTCATTCAGGAAATATATGGTCAAAATGCTTAGTGGGTTTTTTTTTTTTGTCTACTGTTCCCTTTAGCCATTATATAGTGTCTCTCCTTATCTCTTTTTATGGTTTGTACTTTGAAGTCAATTTTATTCGAGATTAGGATTGTAATCTCTGTGTGGGAGAAAAGGCCAGCCCTCTCCCCCCCCCACTAACTGCAGGTTTGATAGGTGCAATTGTACATTTGAGATATATAAATATTGTAATAGAGTCATACAGAGCATGAGAGATAGAAGAGAGATTGAAATAATGGAGTCAAACACATTTCATAGTAGCATGGTCACTTCAGCCTCACTTGGTGGGCCACATGGAGAGAGAGACCAGAGGCCAAGAGAGTGGGGGAGGGTAAGGCGAACAAGGGGAAAGGAACAGAGGAGCCAGGACTGGGGGAGATACATACATCACAGGAAAGGGTTGCACTATAGGTTATACAGCAATGAAATGGGGACAATCTAGGGATATACATGCAATAGGAAGGGGAGGGATTGGGAGCACACATGTGACAAGATGGACAAATCCTGGACTCAGGATGGCAGCCTAACTTTGGATGTTACTGAACAGGTTTGACCTGTTCTCTGGATCTCCATGGGAACTATTATCAGTAGGGTGTAAAACCCACCTACAGGTACCAAACTGATGGCCACAAGCCTTTAGGGAGAAGCAGCCCATTGTCCTTAACAGCAGGGAGTGGGCCCTACCAATGGTGGACCCAGAAAGTACTCTGGCAACTGTCTGCCTTCAGGGAGCATAACTCTAAGCATCTGATCTCCCACCATAATGCTAGCGAATAGCCTCTAATGTTTCCTATGATGTATGTCTTTACCTGTAATTAATGGGCTTGCATGTCCCCCAGAAATATATAAGCCTTGATTAGCAAAAAGTATCCATCCTCCTTTGGCTCTTCCTGTTCGCTCTCCTCTCTGATCCTCGTTACCCTGTTCCTTTTCCCCCTGTCCTCCTTCTTCTTCCCCTCTCTCTTGCCCTTTGATCTCTCTCTCCACATGGACCACCAGTGAGGCTGAGGTGAGCATGCTACCATGAAATGTGTCTGACTCCATTATTTCAATCTCTCTTCTATCTCTCATGCTCTCTATGACTTTATTATAATCTTTACATATCTCAACCATACAATTGTGCCTCCCCCACAAATGGCACCCATCATGTGGCAGTAGGAAGTGTGGGAATTGGCAGATAAGTAGTGGAAATAGTGAATGAGTATTTTAAAGAGGACAATGGGTTAAGGTAAAAGTAAACCTGAAACTTTTGGTACTGTGCTCATCCACTTACTGAAAAGACAAGGTGCAAAAGTAAGGCAGAAAGAGGTGCAATGTTTTCTAAAATTAATAAAAGGTACAATCCATGGTTCCCAGAGGAAAGAACTTTTGATCTAGAGACCTGGGAGGAAGCCATTTTAAACTTAAAGAAAGCACACAGAGATGGGGAGAATATCCCCATGGAGACATGGTCTCTGTGGGTTCAAGTTAAGATGGTTTTAAAACCTTGGCAGGAGGAAGAGAATGAGGCTTATCAGTCTAGTGAGATGTCCTGTGTATATCCGAATTTAGAAAAGCAAGCTAAAGTCTCTTAAATGAGCATGAGTTGGGTGATGAAACTTTAGAAAAAAAGTGAAGAAGCAGGGATTGATTTGTTATCTAAAGCCTCCAATTATAAAGGAAACCTCATAGCCTAGGCCTATATGCCCTTGGGTGACTACAGCCTCTGAAGGTTTAAAGGTGATAAAGCACTAGAGGAAGTGAATTCCAAGATCCAAAGTGAGGCTATTAAACAATCCCAGGAAGCTCCCTTCCTTTCAAAGGTAGGGGAAGCAAAGAAACAAAACCAGCAGAAGCATAGTGAGGAGCATCTAGGTCACCCAAACTTCAACCAGGTGAGAGGCAGGCAGCACGGTGTCAGGCTCATCAGATGTTTTAGACAGAGCTGAAAAAGCTAAGTCTGTGTCAGGAGGGGACATCATAGTAAAAGCATCTGTCCTCCCACCATACACTGTCAAATAGCTTCTAATGTTTGCCATATCTCTGGGGGAGACGAAGCTAGGGGAAAGTCTCTTTATAATCCCACACCCCTGCTTTTTATGAATTGCTGTTTGCTTGGTGTGCCTTTCTCCAGCCTTTGATTCTCAGCCTATTTTTGTCTGTGGTCTTGCGATGTGTCTCCTGTAGGCCAGTCTACTAGCCTCAGTTCTTTAAGGTCCAAGTGCTGTCCATTTATATTCAGGGTTATTATCTCCACCTGTGGACTCTGTGGTGTCATCTTATACCTTTTGTGTTGGGTGAGAAATACAGTTTTCAATTTGAAGTATGCCTGCTTTCAATATGAAATACACCTCAATGTAAATTTTTTAAAGGATTCCTTACAATGGACCAAAGGCAGAATCACAATACACAGAGGTAAGACTGAATTTGTAGAGGGTTTTATTTTACTTGGATCAACAATCAACACCCATGGAACAGTCATCAGAAATTCAAACAGCTTTTCTCAGCCAACAAATATACTATAAAATATCTCGTTATAGTGTTAAAAAAATCAAAGATGTCACTTTGAGGACTAAAGTGTGTTTTCCTTTCAGTCACCTTATAGGCATTCAAAAATTGAACAATAAATAAGGAAGATTAAAGAAGAATCGGTGCCTTTCAGTTATGGTATTGGTGAAGAATAGACTACCAAAGGAATGAGCCAGAATGGATAATCAGAAGGATGTGTCTTTGAAAAAGTATAACCACAGGGCAAGGCTTTATCTCACATAAATTGGATATTTCCAGAAGGGACTAGTCTCAGGAGAAGGACATCATTTTGGATTTAAAAAAAGGAGGGGAGAGGGTAGAGTGAAAAAGAGGCAGCCCTCCACAAAATAGATTGATACAGTAGTTGAAATAATGAGCTTAAAGGCAGTGGAGATGCTGAGGATGGTCTTTAGGACTGACCAGGGCTTTGTCCTCCTTGAACATAAGGACCATACAATTTAGAACCAAATGGATAACACTTCCCAACAACAACATGCAAGATAGCTGCAGGCCATTGTTCTAGTGGAAAGTTGAGTGTGTAACTTAAGAACAGAGAACAAAACTAGTCTGGAGATTCCAATTTTGTGTCCAGTAGACTATAAATGAAATTTAGAGCCATGGGAAAGTTGAAAATAGACGGGAAAACTTAGAGAAGATATTTCTCAGTAAGGTTTTTGGGAAGTTTCATCATTTGGGCAAGCTAAAAACAAAACACAACATTGAGTTGATTCTGACTCAAAGAGATGCTACAGGACAGAGTAGAGCTGCCCCTGTGAGTTTCCAGAGTTGTACATCTTTATGAGAGCTGAAAGGATCATCTTTCTCCCACAGAGTGATTGTTAGATTTGAACTTCTGATCTAAGAGCAAACACCCCAACACACAAGCCAAAAAATTAGAAGGAAATGTAAGAAGGGTGAGAAAAGAGTAAATCCAGAGCAGTGTGGTGTCCTAGGGGCATAATAAGAAAATGTTTTTAGCAGGCAGTGTCTCTGGTAAATGGAATACTGAGGAAGCCCTCAGAAAAATAAGGAGAGAACACAGTCAACTCCATTTACAACAACAAAGAGGTTGTTAAGTTCAACAAGGTCTCTGCTGTTGAATATTGGAGCTGGAAGTCTGCCATTGGTAGGGGAAGAGTAAATATGCGATTCAGAAAGTAGAGACAGCTTGTGTAAAAAATCTTTTTCAGTAGTTTGACTGTGCAGGAGAAAAGAAAATATTGCCATGACTGAAGAAGTATGTGGGGGTCAATAACACATAAATGATTGATTGACTTTGGTCAGGGGAGAGGTTTTATTTTATGGATCAGGTTGTAAGTATTTACTTTTCCCCCTTGCTGAGGCCCCAAACGTGAGAATAATAGATAACCAGTCTTCCCATACTCCGAACTGTCATTTATGTAAGACTAGGGAGAAAAAAAGCAAAACTGGACCCAAATCAGTGGTTTCCACATCAACCCACCAATCAACACTAGAAATATAAACCACGGAGAGTTAATGAGAGAAACTGGTAGTGAGAAATCTTGCAAAGTGGTTGTTTTCCTAGGAACAGGAGAGGAAATAGCAGTGCTCTCTCTCTGGCTCTTCAAACCTATGAGGCAGGAGGTTGAGGTTTCGATTGCCACTGGGAAACTTGATTGCCTGCAGGTTGGAGACCTGGGGGAATGTTACCTAGCTCTTCACCCACTGCCATATTGGTGATTCTGACTCCTAGTACCTACAGCAGAAACAGTCTCTAGGGGAAAGATTGAGTGTAGTGGTGTCTGATAGCAGAACAAAGAGAGCTTCATTGGGCAGTACTGACACATGCAAACATTGTGAGAATACAAGTGATCTGTTTTCTTGTGTGGCCCTCAAAAGGAAGCTAGGCTTGAGATTTCCTTTAATATATTTTTTCATGTTTACTTTTATATCTTTTTATCTATCTCTTCCTGTATTTTATTTTTGTTGTTGTTGAACACATGCACAGTTAGCCTCAGGGTTCCTTAAAAGAAATATTTTTCAATAGGACAGTGAGGCAACCCCAAGAGAGAAAGTCCGTGTTGAAGGCTAGAATCTAGGGATCATAAAAATTCCACTGGAAATGGCATTTTCCTCCTCAGGGAACTGTGTATTGGAAACTTTAGTGAGAGATGGGAAGGACCTGCAGTAATGATCCAAAAAGAAAGAACCAAATGTGTGCTCCTGGCACACAGACGCCCTCAGTGCTATACTACAAACATACCAGTAAAATAAGAGCGTGGCCTCCTGCTGGAGTAACGGACTATGCACTGAGCTGCTAACCGCAATGTCATCCGTTCAAATCCACCAACTGCACTGAGGGAGAATGACGAGGTTGCCTACTCCAGTAAAGATTTAAAGTCTTAGAAACCCAAAGAGGCCATTCTACCTCTCATATAGGGTCGCTATGTGCTGGAATTAACTCAATAGGTGTGAGGGCTTGTATTTTCTCTAATCTCTTTTTGATTGAGTCCAACTTTCAAGGGGGCAGAAATAAGATCTAAGGAACTGTAAAGAACAGAGTGAGCAAATTGTTAAGAAACAACACTGTTGGATTGAGTGTCATCCTTCCAAAATATGTGCTGGAGTCGTAATCCTAATTCATGAGTACGTAATTCCATTTAGGAATAGAGTGGGGTTTTTTTTTGTTTGTTTTGTTTCTGTCCGGATGCAAACTAGGCACAGAGACAAGTGGGCAATGATGGGTGAATATAGTCTCTATCTCATGATGAATCTACAAGTCCAGAGATTCCAAGAATTGCCAGTTCCTAGAAGCTGAAATAGAAGGAAAAAGGGAGGCTCCTCCTAGAGCGACACATTTGATTCAAATTTCTAGTGTCTAGAACTGTGCGAAAGCATATCTGTTACAGCAGCACTGAGAACCTAAGGGAGCTTCCTTCGCCATCACAGCTTCCTGCACCTGAATCAGCTGCTGCTGTGCAAAGCAGAGTGGCAGGGGGAATGGAAATTGGATGAGAGATTAAAGCCTGGATATCAGACTTGATTGAACTTTCAGCACTTTAAAAGTGAGGCTTTTGTTTTGTTTTGTTTCATTGATACTTGAGGGTGATGAGAAAAGTAAAAAGGTGCCTGAGAGCCATCCAGCAGTAGGGAGAGAAATTGTACAGAGGGAGTGTAGAGAGGCAACAGTGAGGAAGAAGAGAGTTCTTCGCTGCTGGCACTCATCTGAACCTAGCTTACTCAGCTATGGGACGTCGCTTACATTTGATTCTATCTGAAAACCGTGTGAAGCTTCTATTGTTGCCGCCTAGAAGAAACATGTGCGTGGCAATTTGTAAATGCTACCTTATTTCCTGTTCTATCGCGTGGCATATTTAAAAGTGGCCAGAAGACTGGAAGCTGCCAAGGATGAGTGGACCAGTTAGCAGTGATAGTGGACAGAACAGTGGAGGTTGGAGAACCTTTGGCCTTTCTAAAGATGCTCAAATGCCTCATATTTTAGGTACTCTTTGTAAGTGGTACTGCTAGCTTTGAGGTTCAAACCCACCAGCTGCTCTGGTAGAAAGATAAGGCTGTCTTCCCGTAAAGATTCCTACCCTCAGAAACCCTAGACAGAGTTTCTGTGAGTCAGAATTGACTCAAAGGCGGTGATGGAAGGTCAAACAAGGCCTGTGAACAGGCAACTAGTTTATGTCTTCTGTTTTCATCAGATACAATTCTTCCCCGTCCCCTGGTATTGCAATGAGTGTGGGCATCGGGGGATGAGGAACAAGAAAATATTACATAAACCCACCTCACATTCATTCATATATACCAAGTTAGTTCCCTTTACACATACTTTGAGATTTCCCCAATTCATAATTTTTGTCAGCATTCTTGATTCAAGTAGTAAAGTATCAATCTGTCATTTTAACCTTAATAAGAGGATAACCAAAATAAAAACCCACTATTATGAAGTTGATACTGACTCTAGGATTTCTCTGGCTATGTGTTAGCCCGGATTGACTAGAGAAAAATCCAGACACTCGTATGTGTGTAAGAGAGCTTTATATCAAAGAGCAATTGTAGATTGAGAAAACATCCCAGCCCTGTTCAGATCAAATTCATAAGTCTAATATAGCCCATATGTCTGATACTAGTCCATAAATTTCACTTTAGACTCATGCAGAACATGCAATGATGCCAAATGCAAGATCACATGCCAGTGGGTGGAAAGTCCTGTGGATCCGATGGCAGTGGACACATCTGCAGGGCCCTGGCTGCCATCAGCATGGCTCCATGTGGTTTGTCAACAGGAAGATGAAACAGAGAGTGTGGTCCATCTCCAGGAAGAAAGAGAGGAAGTTCTCAGAATCCTTATGAAAATGCTACACCCACAGGGAGGCGTAATCAGGCTGTGACCTGATTGACAAGCTAGGCTCCACCCCTATACCTATTTATCAAGTTAGCATGAAATTATGTGATTACTACAGATGACCCCTTGTCAACCTGACACATTCACACAACTCTTTAGCCATACATAATTTTAAAAAATCATTTTTGTACCTAACAGAATAAAGCTAAAATGTATACAACTCAACATGTGTCAGCTTCATTTATAATAGTCTATAGATGAACAAAAAATACTTTATACTTAACAATTATAGTTATGTGAACACCTATACCATAAGCCTATAATTCTATAAATATATTCCCCCACTTATGGATGTTTATAAGCCAGCCACTTCATGCCTTTATACTCCCCATTTTGGGTATCCAATTTCTATCCTGCCCACTTATATCAACCCAGTGCTCTGAGAAAAGAAGCACATTCTCTGATGTGAAGAATCTCCATTCCAGTTGGAATCTTATGAAGTCCATATCCATAAGTAAAATCCAATCAAGACAGACCATCCATACATTCAGCAGCAACGTGTACCAGTTCATAGGCTCGAAAATCTTATCGTCCTCTAGTTGGATTCTGGTAAACTCAATGTGGGCTGCCTCACTCAGCCTCACCAGTGTGCCAATTGGCTGCCTCACCTTTCAACCATGGGCCCTGCCACAAATTCTCAACAACCCTAGCCCCCCTGGGCTAGGTCATGAACTTCAGACCCACCAACTCACTCCCATTTTCTCCTCTAGTCTCTGTGAACCAGGTCCATGGGTGCCAGTGGCCAGACTCAACACATCTCTCTATTGCTGTGTTTCTCCCACTTCCATGGAACAAGTGGATCCAAGTGGTCACCTAGCAGACATTTCAGGCTGTCCACAGGCTCTCTTTAACATTCAGGCCTGGAGAGAATGGATTCATTATGGCTCCCGATTTTTCCAGTCTTAGTTCAAAACTCAAAAAGTCAAAGAACTCCTTTTTGTCCTTCAGTCTGTCAACAGCCCCCTAAGCAAATCTCTTTGATTGCAAATACCCTAGTTCTCCAAAGCCCTGGATGGAGCTTATCTTTTCAGAGCCTTCTTTGAAGGTGTGTCCTACACCCATTTAAAGTTCAAATGTAATGTCAGAAGGAAAGTAGGCTTACACAATCTCTATTTTAAGTCCCAATCATCATTTCTATCAATCATTATATCAATAACAATAGTCAAAAGAAAACAGTATAAACCTAATACAGCTATATCCTAATTTATTCATTTCTTAAAACAGTCAAATTCCATCCTCATGCATCTTTTTGTAATCTTATCTAAACTATTCCATTGATGCTAAATATGGCCGCAAGCCTCTGATTGCATCAATCCAGGGCTGGGCTTTCTGTCCGCCATTTTGACTAAGCAGTGTGGTCTCAGAGGAAAATTGAAAGGGGTGATTTCATCCCCTTAGCTCAAAAGTCACATTTGCTACATTCATTTTTGCCATTTCAGACAGGATTAACCAAAGACAACTTCTAGGAATCAAAACCTTCACTTTCCATGTTCTTTCCAGAAAACAATCTAGTAATCAGTGTGGTCATAGCTGACCTCCAGCTAGCCAAAGAAAAGCTACCACAAGGCAGAGGTCAAACTAGCATCCACTCTCCATCTTCATGATTGGTTTCTCTAGTACCCCACTCCCAAGGTACCATAATGTGTTCGGCCACATTGGCTAAAGAAACAAATCCGGAGACACACTTATGTGTGCAAGAGAGAGCCGCTTTCTATCAAAGAGCAATTGTATATTGAGAAAACATCCCAGCCCTGTCCAGACCAAGTCCTTAAGTCTGATAATAGGCCATATGTCTTATATCAGTCCATATATTCCTCTTTAGAGTCATGCAGCACATGCAATGATGCTGAATACAGGAAGATTACATGTTAGTGGGTAGAAAGCCCTTGTGGATCTAATGGCAGTGGATGCATCTCCAGGGCTCTGGCTACCATCAGCATGACTCCATGTGGCTTGTCAACAAGAAGGTGAAACAGAGAGAAAGTGTGGCCAACCTTCAGAGAGAACGTTGCCAGAAAGCTCATGAGATGGCCACGCCCACAAGGAGGGTTCAATCAGGCTGTGACCTGACTGACAGGCTAGACTCCACCCCAAGGCCCATTTATCAAATTGACATGAAATTATATAATCACCACACGTTATAAATCTTTACAGATGCAGCCAGCCTCATCCTTCTCCCAAGAAAAGGCATACGGGTTTGAACTTCTGACTGCTTGCTATTATCTGTCCACAACTTACTAATAGTGCCACCAGAGCACTGGTAATAGGAGGATCCAACCCAAATCCGAAACCACTGCCACCGAATCTATGCTGATACATACTGACCCTATTAGTGTTTCTGAGGTTATACACCTTTATGGGAGCAGATAGCCTATTCTTTCCCCTATAGAGTGGCAGATAGGTTTCAACTGCCCATTGGGGTTAGCAGTCCAATGCTTACCTTATAGTGCCAACATAGCTCCTTCATAGGAGTTTTGGTGAAGAGATAAACAGAAAATGTGTTTCACAAAACTCCTTTCCCAATTCTTTGCAGACCCAGGTAATGGACACTGACAGAAGTCTTTGCATTAGCAAGGAAGCCACCCTTTTAAAGGATTAAGTTATTACATTTAGTTTAACTCATTAAATATTTATGGATTACCTACTATGTGCATCAAAGAAAATAATTAGAAGGTCAGCTTTGATTAGAAGGCACTGAGAGCCCTGGTATATAATCTTGTCATTTGGAATTATGCCTGAGTAGCAATATGCTACCCTCAAGCAAAATATCCTGTTAGCAAAACAAGAGTTCCATCAACCCAAAACAAAACATATGAGAGAAATATAAAAACAGAATTTCATAATGAGAATCTTCATATGTTAGAGGAAAAGACATTTAATTGTATCACATTAAATGTTTGCTTTCCAAGTGATGCCCTAAAAAGAGATCCAAGATTTAATTCTGTAGAATGTATGTGAAAATGCCTTAAAATCTTGGAATGTAGGAAGGATCCTTCAAGGTCACCCTGACTACACCTCACATGGGGGTAGGGTCCCTCTCTGTCACTGGCGCTTCCTAGCCAGTTCACTCATGTAAGTATGGACACATGTGATTATAGTAACAAGGTTCTAAGTCCATGAGGATAGCAAGACTAGACACAACTGAGCACTGGGGTCTAGAAAGGTCTGTGGTACAGAAAAAGGTCAAGGCTCTCGTTACACAAAGTTGTGAGTGTGGTTGGTCCTTACTTAGGAAATAAAAAGCATAATTATAAATATGGATGAAAGGACAGGGTAGGAAAGGGTAGGATTGGACAGAGGCTTAGTCAAACTTTGGGAACAGGCAGCCTACCTCTTGCAGCAGGTCAAAGTGCTGCTGGTTGTGAGGTCCTGCATCGGGAAGAAAAATGTCACCAGATATCTGAGAAGCTCTAGGGAAAGAAGACGCAATGCCTGTAACAGTCGTGCCCTGGACCCAAGCCTTGAGCAATGGATAAAGGTCTCTTTTTCTTTTTCCAAAGTCAGGTCTGGTCTGTGTGTGATCTTAGCCTGTTGAAAGGTCTAAGGTTTCTGCGTTTTCAATTGTCTGAAAGAGAAGACATGCGGAAGAGTAAGGTCTTGATAGGAGACCCTGAGAGTCCATCCACTAGGGATCAAATCTAATTTTTACTGAATTTTTTATCTTAAACAAAATGATGGCCTCTTCATTACATAGACTTAAGATTTTCATTATGCCACATCCACCTAGCATTTATCCTTTATGTTAACCATATTTTTGACTGACTCAGAAGCCTGTAAGGGAGCCCTCGCTATTGAAAGCCTTCCAAGCTGTACGGTCCTAGTTCTATGTCCTTCCAGGCCTCCCTCTATGGCTCATGGCCCATCAGTGTGCTGCTGACTCCCAATCTTTGTTTCTCCAGTCATAACTTCTCTGAGATTCAGACACATTTATTTAATATAGTACATGAGATAGCCACTTTTGCGTCAATGGAGATTTCATCATATTATGTCCAAAACATCACTCTTAAACAGATCCACAACCTGCTCCTTCCCTGTCGTTTTCCATCTAACTAAATGGCAGCACCGTCTGACGACCTTTAAGGCAAATTCTAGAAGCCATCCCTAATTTTCCCTTTTCTCCATTGCTCCCTCCTGCCCCCAACCCCCTTTATCATCAAGTCCTGCCATTTCTACTGACCACATGTTTCTGAAACCCATCTCTTTCTCTACGGCATTGCCCACAAGTTCTGAGCCGTTCTCTTTTCCTCTGGAATTCTGTGGCGAGGCTAACTCCCGATATCCCACACTCTACCTAAAGGCAAAGCAGTTATCTTTGGAAAGTATAATTCCTATAACTCATTTCTGAGACACTTTCGTCTGTTCAAAACTTACAATATAGTCTCTCATCACACTTGGAATGAAATTCAAAATTACATCCTACTTATACCCAACTTCATCTGCTTCCACTTTCTCCACTTTTCCTTCCTTCAGTCACGCCGACCTGCTTTCTTGTCCAAACTCAATCCTGACTTGCGGCCTTTTCACTTGGTTTCCACTTCCCCCAAAAAATCTATGGCTAAGGTTGACTTCCTGTCCTTCAGTCTGGAAACAGCCACTTTCCTAGAGGCCTCTCACCTGACCCAATCTAAAGACTCATCTACCCACCTGGGCTCCCCTGGCACGCCATCTCCTTAGGCTTCCCTCTTTTCTTAGCGGCTCCTTTCAGGATCTAAAGACATTTCCCTTGTAGGTCTCTGTTTCCCTATCTCTGTAATTTCAATTCGAGGAGAATAAGGATTTTATCTACGTACATGAAATCCCTGTATCTAGGACAAAGCATGCCAAAAGCTGATGCTTAATAATTATTAAGTCAATATAAACTCTATATACCTTCCACTCAAGGATCTACTGGAGATAAGCTTATGAAGTCTATTGTTTCTTCTATGTACTAGCCCTTTAAATACTTGGAGGACACCTTTATTACATATGCAAATATGTAAGTGTGTGTGCCTGTGTGTCTCCTATCTATATGTCTGAAAGTATTTAAATGATTCCTCATTTGGAACAATTTCTAGATACTTCACTATCCAGGTCAACCTTCCCAGGATAAACTCCAAGAGGAGATTTTCCAAAGTTAATTTCAATTGTCTCTAAAAATACACTGAATGACACCAAAAATAGATCATGAAAAATAAAATGCTTTGAGCTTGGTATATTAACAGAAAACTCCTGTCTTGGCCTGGCATGTGTTTCTCTCGTGCAGAATTTAAAGCGTTGAAAATCTCCAAAGGCTTTCTTTGCTCCTTTCTTCTATAGCAAATGGTTCTCCCCATGGCTCCCAAGCAATCAGTCTTAATCATGCATTATTTACTTTTTTGCTTACTGTGTCCTCGTCTCTGATCTCAGTCAGTTGAACTAGACGATCAGTTTCTGTTTCTATTCCCAGCCCTGCCCTTTCCTCTGCACTTCAGACCTGGGCATCCAATTTCCCACTTGACATCCCCCAAGTGTCCCATAGGTGCCTTGGATTCAACACCTGCACCATTTTGGACTTTCCATCCCACCCTGACCCTCACCTTTTTCTTCTCTTTTGTTCTCACTGCCTGGACCCAAGACCACCTAGTTATCCAGGCCCTAACCCTCAGAGTCATTTTTAATTCTTCTCCCTCGGTATTTGTACTCAGTCCATTTCCAATGCTGGCAATTTTGCTTTTCCCCTTTGCCTCTTTTATTATAGTCTCTACTCAGGCTGTACAGGCTCATTGTTGAAACCTCCTCGACTGAGCTCCCCAAATCCCTGTCCACCCACCAACCCCACCCCAAACACCCACACCGCCACTGCCACTCCATTTTCACTCCACTCGTTTTAACATCGCAATTCTGGTGACTTCTAGTACACGTCTCTCATGATGAGGATAAGGCTGCGGAGCTTGGTATCTGAAACCCTCTTTGGCCCTACATAGCTACCTCGTCAGCAATATTTACCACATCCTGTATTGCACTTCATTCTAGAAAACCTAAACGATAGAAATAATTTCTCTGTAATACCACACATTTTAATCTTCCATGCTTTTTGCCCCTTCCCTCTACCCAGACTCACTCCCTTCTTCCTCTAACTAACCTTGACGGCCCAAGGGAAGAGCTGTTCTCCAGGGAGCCTTCCTTGGGCCCTCGCTACCTACGTTGGCATCTCCCCGCTCTCTCCTAGCATGGCATCCTGGGCATTCCGCTGTCCTAGTTCCCAAGATTCTATATTGAAATGATCAATCTGCGTGTCCCTCAGAAGACTGCAGGCTATTTAAAGGTAGAAGATATTTCATTTTCAACTTTGTGTCTGCTTCTCAGGACCTCAGTAAATATGTGGAACGTAGTTAGTGTTCTATGGATTTTTTTCTGCTCTAAAAGTCCACGCATGGCTGAAAGCTAAATCTAGATATAGACGTCAGGCCTGAAATAACACTAGAACATCTGTGTGTTACAAGATGACCTTATTTGCAGTGTTTCAGGCTTCTCACATAGTTGCCTGGAGTTACTTCAACTCATAGAGACAACACATGTGGCAGAGAAGAATTGCACTTCACAGTTTTCAATAGGTGCTTTTGGGGAAAGTATATTGCCGTGGCTTCCTTCTGAGAAATAAGTATGTGTTTAAAACACTTCTTAGATAATTTTGTATATTCAGGAGCAGGATTCAAGGGACTTAGAGTGGCTGATACTTCAATTATTTGCTATCTTTTGCCTTTTTATCTGTGACTAAACCTTTATTATGTAAGATAGATGATAAAATGTGGGTCCAAGCACAGAAGGGAAACCTCTCATGATTTGCAGCAGTGGATAGTTGTTGAGCAACAGAAACTGCACTGTGCTGTTGCTATTCAGGTCCATGTATTCGACCCTACGGCATTTTCCCTTCGAAGGTACTGCCTAGCTCCTGTTGATCTTTAAAGCTCTTACAAACGCACAGAGTTTAGCGTCGACAAATGAATGTTGAGTTGAATGGAGGCTGTTAAGTGGAAAGAAGCCACTTGGCCACACTACTCTTTGGGACCATTATGGAAAAATGCGTAGTGACCACTTCGCTCTCTATTGCCATGAAATTCCTTGCTAAAGGTTTCTTTCAAAGGCAAGTGAAAATAACTTGGTAACTCTAAATATAGTTACTGCCATCGTTAGGTGCCGTTGAGTAGGTTCCAATTCACAGAGACCCCTTTATGCAACCCAATGAGACACGCCAGCGCCTGCACCATCCTGACACATCGTTCTGTTCGAACGATCCCAGAGTGGCAGCCACAGTGCCGATACAGCTCGTTGAAAGTCCATTGCTCACGGGGCCCTACATTTCCAAGCACGATGCTATTCTTCAGAGATTGTCATCAGGGCCCCTCCTGGTAACGGGCCCAAAGCAAGCAAGGCGAACTCTCACCATCTGCACTTCTAAAGATATTTTGGACTCTGCTTCTTCCAAGTCAGATTTGTTCATTCATTCCCAAGGGAGGCATCTCTGTCTACTTCTTGAAATGGCTGAATGTTAGTCAATGATAGATTCAATATTCTTCACCAGCATCATAACTCAAATGTATCAACTCTTTTTCAGCATCCCCGACTCATTGCTCAGGTTTCGCAGGCATGTAAGGTGAGGGACTTTACCACAGGCATGTAAGGCGAGGGACATTACCACAGGCATGTAAGGTGAGGGACATTACCACAGGCATGTAAGGTGAGGGACATTACCGCAGGCATGTAAGGTGAGGGACATTACCACAGGCGTGTAAGGTGAGGGACATTACCACAGGCGTGTAAGGTGAGGGACATTACCACAGGCATGTAAGGTGAGGGACATTACCGCAGGCATGTAAGGTGAGGGACATTACCGCAGGCATGTAAGGTGAGGGACATTACCGCAGGCATGTAAGGCGAGGGACATTACCACCGTTTGGGCCACCTTAGTCATCAAACGGATGCATTTACTTTATAACCCTTTAAAGAGGTCTTTTGCAGCCAGCGTGGCCCATGCAATATGGCATGAGATTTCCCGACTGCTGCTCCACGGGTGAGGACAGTGGATCCAAGTAAACGGAAATCCTTCACACAAAACTTCAATATTTTCCCTATCAAGATGGTGCGGTTGTGAGAATGTTCGTCTCCTGTAATCGAGGGTCACCGTGGGTCGGAGGACTGGGTTTCTGGCGGGCCATTCATGCGGAAGGCTGTCCTCCTGGAGCTTGAAGAGCAGGTGCATCGAGGCCTCTTCGCTGTTCTCAAGCCAGGCTGTCCGCGAGCCTCCTTCCAGTCCTCCCCTGCTACTCTTCACGCAGTCTGCTTCTGGAATGTCTGTCTCGGCACAGAGTTTGAAGAAACGTGGCGGAAGGATGAATGCTAAACGACACGATATGCCCTTGTTGTGTTTGAAATACTGCTTCTTGGTCTGTGTGCAGGTTCTTGTGGGCACTGTTAAGTGTTCTGCAAGGTTTATTTGCAGCGGTATCCGTAATTTAGGGTGCGCCTTTGCATAGTCCGTAAAAACCAAGTACACACTTGTCTCGTCTTATCTACTTTTAGCAATGATATTAGCAATGATAGCCCTTGTTCTATCCACATTCTCTTCTGAATCCAGCTTGAATTTCTGTCTGTTGCTGATTAATGTACTTTTGCAACCACGAAGTACACTTGTGTTGGAGATTAATAATATTGTTTGAGAATTTCCGTGTTTTGATAGGTCCCCTTGCTTTGGATTGGGAACAAATACGGACCACTTCCAGTCCATTGGCCATGTAGCTGTCTTCCAAATGTGTTGGCATAGATGAGTGCGTACTTCTGGTGATGTGCCCACCTGCTGAGACATCTCAATTGGTAATCTGTCAGTTCTTGGAACCTGATATTTTGTTTGTTTTTCCAGTGCCTTCAGCGCAGCCTGGATTTCTTCTTTCAGTGCCATCAACTCCTGGTGAAATTCGATTTCTTGAAATGGTTGCATGTTGACCAAATCTTTTTATAGTGCCTCACCATATTCCTGCCATCTTTTTTTGTTGCTTCCTGTATCATTCAATATTTTGCCCATGGAATTTGTTATAGTTTCGGACTTATTAATAAAATATCTGCTTCAAAAAAATCAATCTCACAGCCATCAATTCAATACTGACTCGTAAGGACACTGTTGGGCAGGCAGAAGTGGTCCTGTGAGTTTCTGAGACTAACTCTTTACAAGAGTAAAAAGCCCTAACCTGATAAAAAGTTGCATGTGTTCCACCTTCATGAAATTTCTAGAAATCCAGTGGTGTGGGCCATGTTGACTTGTTCACACTCAAGTGAAGAAAAAGTGTTTGCATGTGGCCTTTCTCACAACAAAAAGGAGGCCCACCACCAAATGAGCCGCTTTGGGTTTTGGAGGCAAGGTAGCCCTCATTCTGGTGTGCGTCTCTGGCTTATGCATCACGTGACTCAAAAGCTGCAGGTTTTGAGTGAGAATTAGAGCAACAGAAGGCTCTGTAACAGGTTCAGACTGCCGTGCAAACGGCTCTGTCGATCATGCAATCCAGTTACTTCAACGAAGGTTGCAGTGGCAGTGGCAGATAGAGAAGCAGTTCAGAGTCTTTGGCCGGCTGCTGGTGATAAATTGGAGAACAGGCCCTGAGAATACTGGAGCAAATCCCTGTCATTCTCTGCATACAACTACTCCCTTAAGGGAAATAGACTTTTGGATCGTTACTGGGCCCCAGCATAGACTACATGCCTCACCAAGGGCCACAAAGTCACTATGTGATATGAGCTACCCATGATGAACTGTGTGTGGCCTGACCCACAGGGTCCTAAGTTGGATGTAACCTGCAGCACTACATCATGAACTGGAAGTGGAATATATGAGACCCGGGCAGATCAGGAACTGGAGGCAAAAGCAAACTGCACAAAGAAGTGCCCTAAGTGCCTATAATCTCCGTTCTTATCACAGTGCCAAGTTGTTCACATCTGCACCTATGGTCTGATGGGGAGTTGCTTACCATCAGTTGACTGAGGAAGAGAAAACCTGGCTTGGTCCCCAGATGGTTCTGCATGAGACTCAGGTACTGCTTGACAGAGGACTGCAGCTGGATCACAGCCCCTTTCTTAGACTTCCCTGAAGGACAATTGTGAAGGCCAATTCTTCCATTGGACAGAAGTTCAAGCGGTATACATGGATGTTCATTTTGCTTAGAAGGAGAAATGGCCTAATATGCAACTGTATACTGATGCATTTGCTTGGTGCTTAAATGTGAATAATTATGGTCTTAGCTGTGTGTGAGTCTGGGTACTTTAGAGAAACCAATCCACAGAAACTCGTGTATAAGAGAATTTTATATAAAGGTTAAGTGTGCATCAAGAAAACATCCCAACCCAGTGCTGCCCAAGATCACAAGCCCAAAATTAACCCATATGTCCGACACCAATCCACAAAGTCCTCCTCCATCTCACAAAACACACACTATGGCACCAACTTCAGGAGGAAAGCCGTATCAGTGAACATGTAAGCATCTCAGCGCTGGCAGGAGTCTCCACATGGCTGCTCCAGCACCTAGGACTGCATCAGGGTAGGTCCATGTGGCTTCTCCTTGGGGATGTCTTGCAGGAAGTGAGCCTTGCCAGCTGAAGCAGGGAACTGGCTAAGGCAGCTGCACCCTGGTCTGACCATCAGAGAGCAAGAGACCCAAGAATTGGAAAGGCGAGTCTCACCGAGCCATTTATCGCTCGGTCCTTTGATTAACCCCACATGTGTTTATCGGCCAGGTTGGCACAATAAGCTGACTGTATCATGCTATCTCTCTTAGAGGTTATAAAATTGAAAAGGTTTTGTGTCAGCTTAGCTAAGCCAGGGTTCTCAGTGCTTGCCAGTTACGATGTAGCCATCTCCACGAGGAGAGCAGAGACAACGCCGTCACTTTCACGTTAGACCTGCTAAGAGCAGTCAATTCACTGAAAGGAAGTTTCCTCAGCCATGTGTCTTTCTTCCACTATAAGTGGAAAATCTTGCTTGCTTTTTTCTGGGTCTGGGTCTTATATCTGGCTTGTCATCTACCTTCTGAATCTTTGGGCCTTAGCCAGCACCTTGCATGTTCCCTGCCCATTCTGGGAGTCATCTGCAGCCTGACATCTTACTTACAAATCTGCATTCATTCGCCAGTTGAAAGCTTTCTCTGATTCACTGATGCTGGGTTCATCAGTTCCTGGGCAACTGCAGAGTTGAATGAAGTCTACAGCTTCACTGTGTGCTAGGCTGGGTGATCTACAGAAACAGAACCTGGCTCTCACACACGGATAAGGAGGAACTTTATACAAAGATATGAATTTGCATGAAGAAAGCCTCTCAGCCCAGTCCAAATTCAAGTCAGCACGGTCGGTGCTGGCTGGAACGCTTTTCAGACTCATGTAGCTGCAGACGGGTAATGCAGAAAGGTGGCTGGGATGCAGGAATGTCCTAGGTTAGTGAGGGCACAGTCATGTGAATTCAAGGTCAGTGCATGGCAGGGCAGCAACAGGCAGGCACAGCCTCCCAGCTAGCAGGAAGGTGAAAAGGCAGAGAGAGAGGACACATCCCCGGTATCTTTCTTATGAAAAGCAGACTGTGACCTGATCAGCAGGTTGGACTCCACCCTTGCACAAGCACCAATTGACATAAAGTCAAGCTGCCACAACTTGGAACTTGCCTTCCTCCACTATTGCGTAAGCCATTTCCTTGACATAAATATTTTGCTCTCTCTCTCTCTCTCTCTCTGCCTCTCTCTCTCTCTCTCTCTCTCTCTCTCTCTCTCTCTCTCTCTCTCTCTCTCTCTCTCTCTCTCTCTCTCCATGTATGTATAAGCCTCACTGGTTTTGCTTCTCTAGGGAACTCAACCTCAACCTGAGATATAAGAGTAGTGCATGGATATTATTCTAGCGCTTGGAGTGCTGTGCTCAGGATAGATCCTGAAATGTTCTTTTGGGCAATGAATGTGCTGTTCCTTTCAATTTGCCATCCCTGGCGTAATAGGCCATATGATCATTCAACTCAAAATGGCTAATACTACTCAGTTTCAACTCATTAATTGCTAGGATATGGATTTGTATGCGTTCCATTTCATTTTTGATGATTTTGAATTTTTTCTAGATTCATATTTAGTTCTGAATATTAATAGATATGTTCAGTTGTCTCTCCTTATTTTCAATTATGGCAGCAAATGAGGGTCCTGAAAGCTTTACTCTATTCATGTCAGTAAAGCCGGCTTCAGAAGCAACTTTCCCAGTCATGCATGGAGGGCTGTCCAACTTGAGGTGGTCATCTCCTGGCACGGTATCACATAGTGCTTTACTGAAACTCGTCAAATTTTTACTGGTTCATTTTTCCAAAATTATTGTATTTATTTATTTATAAATCATTTGATTGGGGGTTCATACTATTCTTATCACAATCTATACATCCATCCATTGTGTCAAGCACATCTGTACATTTGTTACCATCATCATTCTCAAAACCTTTCCTTTCTACTTGAGCCCTTGATATCAGCTCCTCGTTTTCCCTCTCCCTCCCCGCTCCCCACTCCCTCATGAACCCTTGACAATTTATAAATTATGATTATTTTGTCATATCTTACACTGCATGACATCTCCCTTCACCCACTTTTCTGTTGTCTGTCCCCCAGGGAGGAGTTTATATGTAGATCCTTGTAACTGGTTCCCCCTTTCTACCCCACCTTCCTTCCACCCTCCTGCTATAGCCACTCTTACCACTGGTCCTGAAGGGATCATCTGTCCTGGATTCCCTGTGTTTCCATTTCCTATCTGTACCAGTGTACATCCTCTGGTCCAGCTGGATTTGTAAGGTAGAATTGGGGTCACGATAGTGGGGAGTGGGGGTGGGGAGGAAGCATTTAAGAACTAAAGGAAAGTTGTATGTTTCATTGTTACTACACTGCACCCTGTCTGACTCATCTCCTCCATGCCACCCTTCTTACTGGCTCATTTTTGAAGAAAGAGATCTCAAGGGCCCTCTTCCATCCTCTTCCTTAGTCCGGAAGGTCGTCTGAAACTTGCTCCCCATGGGTGGCCTTGCTGGTGTTTGAAATGGCTGCACTGCTTCTAACTTCACAGCAACCCACTAACCATCACCCACGACCAACTGACAAACAATTGGTGGAAATATATCTAGTAGTCTCCATAAATTTAATGCACTATCAGGGAGAATTAACAAACCCACAGTGGGCCATGGCTAATTCAGAAGAGGGCTTCCCAAGAAGCCCTGAAGTATAGAGCCCATGCACATGAGGAACCAATATTTAGTGACTGAGTGAAGGGTACATAGAGAGTTGATGATGAAGTACATAATCCTTCTAGCTTGTAACCAAGACTCAAGGAAGAAAGAGAAAGACTGGCTCTTCTGAAGTCCAAGGAATTGTGCAAACTTGAGCTATGGCTGATCCCTGATGACCTGACCCCGCTGGCCAAGGATGTTTTGACTTTGCTAGAGGACGTTTGATGAACGTGACTTGCACCTTAGAGATGTGGGCAGGTGAAGCCTGGATTCATTTCTGGGCGGGAATGAGAATCATGGTGACCTTGGCTGTGCCACCTTACCCTTTAAATAGTGCTGTTAGTGACAATGTAGCACATGCCAGGCCAGAGTAAGCATTTTATGCTTTTTTCCTCCAGTCCTCAGCGTTGGCCTTGAGCTCAGGCACATAGTATCACAGCCCCAAGTGGAGGCAGCAAGTGGCCAATGCAGACCTCAAGGCTGACTCTCAGTAAGCAAGGGTTGCTATTCCAAGTCAGAATCATGCTAATTAATTATTGAAGAATGTTAATTATTGAACAATTGTGATCCTGGCTGCCTCTCTTCCTTTTTTGCTTTCTTCTCTCTCTCAATCTACTGGGACCTACTTCAGGGCTTCTCAGGTAGCTGTTTCTATTGCCTCTTCCTCAACTGCTGGAGAGACCTGACCTCAGGCCACCAAGGAGAGGTCTCCGGATCATTGATCTCTCTCCCCTCCAAGTGCCCATGACACTCGCCCTGCAGCTCTCATGCCTTCCTCCGTGGTGTCTGTTTGATGCGGGCTGAGGAGGAGCAGAAGGCCTCCTTCACCCTCACTTTCTGTTATGACAGTGACTCTCAACCCTGGCTACACAGGTAGATACCAGTGGAGTTTCAAATACTAACCAAGTCTAGTTCAATGGGATCAGAATCTCTGGGAAAGGGACCTGAGTCTCAAAACTCCAAAATTACTGCTATTGAGTGGATTCATCACAACCCTCTAGGACAGGGAAGGACTGGCCCTATGGCTTCCTGACACTATAATTCTTCTTTTTCAAAAAAGAAATTCTTCTTTTTCTACTTGTGCCCTTGGTATCGATTAGCTGACACTGTAATTCTTGATGGGGGTAGAAAGTCTCATCTCTGTCCCTAAGGATGGCTGGTGGTTTAGAATTGCTGACCTGTGGAAATCAGCCCATCACCTAACCGCTACACCACCATGGTTCCTTGAGCTGAGTCTAGGGGTTACTAAAACTCTCATGTGACCCTAACATGCAGGCAGGACCAAGACCAATAGCATTTAGGTTTGTATTCCGGTCTCTCTCTGCCTCTTTGCCCCATCCTTCGTATGACTGAGTTTAAGAGGCTTGTCTGAGCATTGAGCCAGGGCCTTCTCCTCCACTGCACTCCCTGGGTGGTGCAGACCTATTGGGCTATTAACTGAAAGTTGGAAAATCAAGTCTACCCATTCAGCCATGCCTCAGAAGAAAAGCCTGGATCTACACTTCCCAAACCAAAAACACCATTAAAAATCTATGGACCTAGTAACATGATCACGAGAAAGAAGAAAATGTTCTAAAATTGATTGTGGTTCTGATTGTACAACTCTTCTTGATATGACTGAAGTATTGGATTTTGAATCGCATAATATGTGAATACTGTGCCAATAAAACTGTTAACAAAAAATGCCCAAATAAATTAAGAATTAGAGTCTCCAAAACTCACAGGGACAGTTCTACCTTGTCCTATAAGTTTCTTAGGAGTTGGCATTGACTCGGTAGCGGTGAGTTTGTTATTTGGAATTAAAGGGATAGATTCCGGAAGAGGAGACAGATTTCTGGTCATGTTAGTTACTACTTGGATAACATCTTTGCTCAAAGATGTCATGTTGGTGTTCTCTTTTTTATATATAAATCATTTTATTGGGGGCTCTTACAGCTCTTATGGTAATCCATATACATTGATTGTGTTAAGCACATTTGTACATAGGTTGCCACCATCATTTTCAATTTCAAAACATTTTCTCTCTATTTGAGCCCTTGAAATTAGCTCCTCTTCTTTCCCTCCCTCCCTCCCCCACCTTCCCACCTTCATAACCCCTTGAAAAATTCTAAAGTATTATTATTACTTTCATATCTTACACTGCCTGCTATCTCACCCACGTTTTGGTAGCTCACCCCCTCGGGGGGTTGTGGCTGGTGGTGGTGGTATACGTCGATCATATTGATCGGTCCCCTTTCTGCCCCTTCTCTCCCCACCTTCCCCCTACTTGCAATGTATTGCTACTGCCATTACTTTTCCTGAGGGGTTTAATCTACCTGGATTCCGTGTGTCGAGAGCTCTTATCTGTACCAGGTACATGCTCTGTTATAACCGGATTTGTTTGTAAGGTTAAACTGGGGTCATGACAGTGGGGGTGGGAGTGTTAAAGCATGGAAGAACCAGAGGACTGCTGTGTGTTTCATCTGTGCGATTCAGCCACCCTGGCTGGCTCGTCAATTCCTTTTGACCCTTCTGTGAAGGGGTGTCTAATTGTCTACAGATGGTCTCCTCTGATGCCCCTTTTTGCATTGATTTGATTGTCTTGGGTCTTCTGGTGCCTGATACCTGGTGCCATTGACACCTTGTCATCACGTAGGCTGGTGTGCTTCTTCCATGTGGGCTTACATGGGATTTTCAAGCACCTTTTACATGTGCAAAAGCTGGACCGTGGATAAAGGAGACCCAAGAAGAAATTGTACCTTTGCATTATTACGTACACCTTGAACTGCCTGAAGAACAAACAAATCTGTCTTGGATTAAGTACAGCTGGGATGCACCCTTTCAAGGATGGCAAGGAGTAGTCCCACATGTTTTGAACATCTTATCCGGAGAAGCCAGTCCATGGAGAAGGACATCATGCTGGGTAAAGCAGCGGGTTGGTGAAAAACGGAGACCCGCCAAGGACATGGAGTGCCACAGCGGCTACAGCAATGGGCTCCAACGAACCACACCTGTGAGGGTGGCACGGGGCCAGGGGCGCTCACTGTGTTGTGCATGGAACGGATACCAGTCAGAGCCCATTCAAGAGCACCCGTAAGTTGTATGACAGTGAAAAATGACATGCCTGCTCTGTGCCTCACTTTCTTCTTGAATGACGCGAGACAATGGGGTGATGTTTCTGCCAGGACTCGGAGAGTGGTTAGGGTAATGCGGCACTTGTAAGCACTGTCTGTAAACTACTCGGCTTCAATAACACATCTCTGTGAAGGTAAAAAACAACCCCAAATGCTGACACTCGTAAGATTGTCATGAGATTGAATTGATTTGTGGGGGCCAGTTCGAGTCTCCTCCTTTTCCTCTCTGGATCCAGGCTTCAAGTTCTACTCCTGGCCCCGCCTGGCCCCAGCAGCCATCGGTAATGCCATTAGTGTCTATAGAGAGGGCTACCTGTGTCTGGACCGGGGAGTCCTGGGGTTCTCTGTGAGGAAGCCCATTATCATTCCAACCTGAACCTCACTTTCCAGTATTTGTTTTTCAGTAATAAATTTGACACTTAAATCTTCCCTTGCCTGCTGGCCTTTCATCCCATCGGCTGAGTTAGAATTCAGGAAGACAAGAAGATTTCGTATCTCCTTCAAGTTTGACAGTGTCCTATTTCTCTTGGCTCGTCCTAGGCAATATTAGGTGCTCAATAAATATTTGTTGAATGAGTCAATTCCCTCTGCACTTCGAGTAATATCCATTCTCTAAATTTTGGCCTCTCTCTCTCTGTCTCTTTCTTCCTCCACAGACTACAGATGGTGTAAGTGCGGCAGTCCTTGTGAAAACTGAAAAAGCACTCAGACAGATGTGTTGTTCATAGCTCCCTAGTCAGGCATAACTAAACATTTACATTTATTACCAATTAGAGGGGAAACAGACTGTAGTTTTATGCACTGTATGAGGCTGGATATATTTCTTTTCGGGCTCTCACTAAAAACTTCAGAATGTATCATTGGATCTCATTCTCTTACCAGCCCGATCCTCGTTGGAAATGCCTTTTAAATTAAGGTCTGCCAGTGACAGCACACATCTCGACGTCATTCTCCTACGTAACCTCACGACTCCTCAGACAGAAAGGAGCAAGGACACAGAGGACACCGGGCCCTCTGTGACTGAGTGGAACCCACTTCAATAGAAGTTGGCAGCGCAGGCAAACACACACACCCACACACAAACACATACGCACACACAAAAGAACCAATGACCAGTATCTAAAAAAATCAAATGCTAATTCCAGGAACTTTTGCTAAGGAAATAATGAGATTTAATTAAAGATTTATGTATGGTAAAAGGCTATCATCAAATGACTATTTACAATAGGGACATTTAAAAATAGCTGAAAAATGTCAAATAACAGGGTAGAGATGGAACTTTTTTAAATGGAATACTCAGATGATGGAAAATTTTAGGTTTTTTTAAAGGATATTTCATGACACAGGAAAATGTATGTCATGTATATAATATTAAAAACTGAATTTAAAATATAATCCCTAATTTTTAATCTTAAAAACATGTACAAACATGGTATACAGAGGGCTTTTAAAGTTCTTGGAAGATAATGGGATTTTTTCATGAACTTTTTGAAGCCTCCTGGTGTGTATAAATGTACACACATGTAGGTATATACATTCATTTGAGAGTAGGTGAGAAAGTATTATTATTAAGGTTCTAGTTCATATAGGCATGACTTTATTCCAGACAAAGCATATCGCTTTAAATACATCTCCGTCCTCGGTGGATGGCTGCTGACAAGCCTGCTCAGAAAAGCATGGGTCTAGGGTGCTTCATAAAAAGGTCCTATCGAAGCAGCGCCTTCTGAGGTCTGCTGGGCCAGTTACATTACAGGCCGAGAGAACGGCTCAGAAAGGGGACGGGGACTGTCTGGGGGGATCATAAAGGGAACGACTTGAAGGTTTCCTTGAAGGACACAAACCATCACAGGGTCTTAGCGTGAAGAAATGTAGGAAACGGGACGCTGCCTGGTGAGCAAAGGCGAGGTCAGCTGCATGGTGGGGAGACCGGCTGTCCTGTGAGAGTGTCGTGCGGAGACCATACGCCATCCATCCATCCACTCCGCGGCCGCTCTGGCTCCTACAGACTTCCTGTGTTCTCCAAATCCAGAGAGCAGTTAAAAGGAAGTACTCACGGAGTCCCTCGAGGATGCCCAAGCAGCTGGTGCAAATCTACGACAGGGAAGCATAGCTGCTGCTGCTGCGTCTGTTAGGTGATGTCAAGGGCGTTCTCACTGCTAGCGACGACTACGGGTACAACAGACGCCCTGCTCGGTCCTGCACCACGTTCACAGTCACTGTCACGCTGCAGCCACTGTGCCAGTCCCTCTCCGCGAAGTCTTCCTCTGACTTGCTTCTCCTCTGCTTTGGCGGAGAGGTTATGCACTGGGCTCTGGTCTGCAAGGTCAACAGTTAAACACCAGCAGCCACTCCTTGGGAGAAAGACGGGGCTTTCTACTCCTGTAAAGACTTCGAGTCATTGGCCCCACAGGATGGGTGTCCTACAAGTTTGTGTTCTAAATGCTCACCGGGAGTTGGCCATGGCTCAATGGAAGTAAGTTTGCTTTTTGCTTTCCCCCCCCCTACTTTACCAGGCATGATGTCCTTCCACAGGAACTGATTTCTCCTGATAGCATGCGCCAAGTATATGAGACAAAGTCGTGCCATCTTTGCTTCTATGGATCATTCTGGCAGTATGCTGCGGTTAGATTGTATGGCAAAGCCACCTGGGTGAAAGTAGACGTGGAGTCCAAGCTGCCAATCAGGTCACAGCCTAAAGAGGCCTCCTTAAGGATGTGGTCTTTTTGTAGAAGAGACACTGAGAACCTCTCTCTTCCCTTTACCACCCTGCCTGCTTGGCTTCTGTGTCTCCCTGTAGGGGCAGCCCCATGTGGGCTGGCAACCCTGGACGCTGCACCTGCCCTGCCACATTCCCACCAACCTTGGCCCTCAGCGCCCACCAGCCTGTGATCTCCCTATGTCTTGCTTCAGCTTTCTGCATCATCGGTCAGCAGCTATGAGAGTCTGAAGAGGGCTTCTGCCAGGATCCGACCCTTGGACGAGCTGGCCTGGACTGAGACACCTTCTTGATATAAAGTTCTTTCTTATACTTATATGGATGTCACTGGTTTTGTTCCCCTAGACAACCCAGCATTTTTGTTGTTGTTTCTATTTTTGTTTGTTTCTTTTCTTCTTTCTTTTTTTAATTTTCAACATTTTATTTGGCATACAATTCAATAGTTCAACCACATCAAGAAGAGTTGTACAGTTGCCATGATCAGTTTCAGAACATTTTCTTCATTGTTGGACTCATCGTTATCAGCTACCCATTTCTTTTTTTTTTTAATCATTTTATTAGGGGCTCATACAACTCTTATCGCAATCCATACATACATCAATTGTATAAAGCCTTCCAAGACAGATTTGTTTGTTTTTCTGGTACAGAAGGAATAGAGAGATGGAAACACTGCCTTTGGATATGTACAGACCTAGATGGAGAACATAAAGAAGAGCAATAATTTTAAATTTTAATATTTTTGTTTAATAAGGGTGTCTATGATTTTGTAATGTGACTTTTTTGCTTGCCCTTTTATATATGTTCACACATATATGCATACGTTTACATATACAGAAAGCACCTATCCCAAAAATGTAACACGAAATTCAGAACTTGGGTGATTGAATTATATGGTATTTACTTTAGATACCGTTTTTCTTACTCCTTAGAATGAGCACATGTTTTATAATTTGAAGGGGAAAAAGCAATGTTGTTAAATAAGCAGTGGGTGAAAAAGGAATCCCTGTGTTTCCTTTAACTTTACAGTGCAGGCATCTAGATAGATTCCATCTTATTGAAGGCACATTTCAAGTTGGGCAAAGAAGATAATTCTTCAGGGTAGGGACCTACAAAATGATTATTTAAAGCAAGCCAACAATATTGGAACCTAGAGATATTTAATACACGAACAGTTGGGTGTGCAATTTGTACCCATAACACTAGTCCTTAGCACTCTGTTCACGATAGGGCCACCAGAAGAACATATACATATACATTATTCAGCCCCATGACGCATTCTCTCTTACGATGTTTTGAGAATCAGACTTTCAGGGTAATATTCATGACTCTCATGTGGACTCTTCCCAAAATAAGTGCATCTAAAATTTAAAAAAATACCCCCTGTCCGACACAGCTAGCGTAGCATTCCCCTGCTCGTTAAAATACATAAAAGTGCTTGACGTATTTTCCCTTTTCTTTAACTTTCTTCTTTTCCATCTCTCTCTGTTCCTTCCCCTTCTTGTTTTGTTCCAAGAAATATATTCCAATTAATGTATTCTAAAAGGTGGCTTCCTAAGTGATCATATCTTGTGTGGCTAGTCACTCACGGTGGGAACCTGAACTTTCTGCTATGTACTTAATTAGGCCTCTCTCTTCTCCATGACAACAAGACTTGCTAAGCACACTAGGCATTGAAACAGAGAGATTGGATTAATTTCACCCAATCTGAACATAGTACTCCATATTCTCAGCTTTTTGTCTGTTTGCTTTTTTCATTTTTGCCAAGTCCTATTGACTTTATGGATTAAGAAGGTAGTAGATTATTACATCATTTGTGCCGCACCGAAATTAGATTTTTGGTGGTGGAAGAAACATGAGCTTGGAGCTATTAAGAGCAGTATAAAGCCTCAGTGAGTGTTTCCAGGAGGGAGAAAATTAATAAAGAAAAAGAATTCTGCTGCTGTTCCTGAGTCAATACGCATGAAGCAATTTGTACTGGAAGAAAATGGAACAGGTTGAGAGTCTGGTCACCAAAGCCTGAACACATGGAGGCAGAAGAGTCACTTATTGCTATCATAGGCAAGGAGGAAATGCACAGAAATTCTGTCGACAGAAATCAGGGACATTCCCAAGCTGAGTTATGGGAGAAATTTATTGTTGATAGCTGCCATCAAGTTGGTTCCAACTGAGCGTGACCTTCTGTTGCGTGGTGCCGCGCCATCTGCATGATGCTCCGTATGTTTGAATCCATTGTTACAGCTGTTGTGTTCATCTATCTCCTGAGGGTGTTTCTCATTTTTACTGACAGAGAGCCATACAAGGTGTCTCCCTCTCACAGCGAATCTTCCTGATGATGTGCACAAGAGAAGCCAGCTGATGTCTCATCAGCCTTGCTTCTGAGAAGCATTCTGGCTTGTGGGGGAAAGGCCAGCCCTCCACAACGAATCGCGGGTTAATAGGCGCAACTGTATGGTTAATATATATAAATATTATAATAAAGTCATAGACTGTATGAGAGATAAAAGAGAGATTGAAATAATAGTCAGACACACAGCATGCTCACCTCAGCCTCACTTGGTGGTCTACGTGGAGAAGAGAGACCAGAGGGCAGGAGAGAGGGAGAGGGGAAGGAGGACAAGGGGAAAGGGAACAGAGGAGAGAGGACGGGAGAGGAAGGGAAGTGTTGACAAGAGTCCAAGGGGATTATTGCTAACCAAGGCTTATATATCTTTGGGGGGCGTGCAAGTCCATTAATTACAGGTAAAGTTATACACCACAGGGCGGGGTTGTACTATAGGTAATGCAGCAATGAGAGGGGGCCAATCTAAGGATAAACACGCAACAGGAAGAGGAGGGATTGGGGGTATATATGTGGCAAGATGAGCGGATCCTAGATTCAAGACGACAGCTTAACTTTAGGTGTCACTGAGCAGGTTTGACCTGCTCTCTGGCTCACTATAGAAACCATCATCAGTAGGGTGTAAACCCACCCTGCAGGGACCAAATTGATGGCCACAAGCCTTTAGGGAGAAGTAGCCCATTGTCCTTAACAGCAGGGAGTGGGCCTCTCTTGTGGTGGGACCAGACAGTAGTCTGCCTTCAGGGTGGTAACTTGACAATCATTTACCATTTGCTGCAAGCAGTGTCTTAAATCTAAAATATATTTGGGGGGAGATGACTTGGGAGAAATCTTTGTTTCCCACACTGGCTGCATTTCCTCTAAGATGGGTTGATTCATTCTTCTGGTAGCCTTCTTCCCTGAGATCACACTTTGATTGAATCAAGTGCACGTCTGTCTTCTTTTCTTCCCTGTCCAGTTTTTGAATGCATACGAAGCAACTGTCAAAACCGGGGTACTTTTGATCTCGACTAAACACTGATTCTAAGAAATGGAGACAGAGAAGGTGGTCACCTCCTTCCTGAGGAACACTGCAGGATCTTGCTGTGACCTGCAAATAAGACCAGCCCAGAAGGAGGAGTGAGTCAAGATATCGTCAAAAGCTTGCCTTTAGAGTTCACCTCATCTATGGCAAAGGTCATGGATAATAAGGTGCTTCTGAGAGTTGCTGATTTGGATGTAGTTGCGCACCATAGAAGCTCCAGGGGGATCCCTAGAGCATACACTCAATGTCTCACAGTGGGCATTGTCCTGAATGCAATGCTGGGAATGAAAGGAAAGGTTCCGGGTCAGAGGAAAGCTCAGTGATTCTAGAGGCACTGGCCCCCCTTATCTAACTCCTGTCTTGGGTGACTGCTGTTTTGCTGTGGTTGTTGGTGAATTTCAAGTCTGTGGGCCCTCATTTGAGAAGCGGAAACACTTAAGATTCTTTTTCTGGCTCTTTCTTTGAAAGGACACTTATCCATATCCAGGAGAAATAAATAGGGATTAAAGAACAAGAGTGACCTGGCTCCCACCTCAATCCCCCTCTGCCAGGAGGTCAGCATTTACTGAGCGTGCACTATGGCGCAGAGCATGCACTGAGTTTGAGAAGGAAGGGGCTGTTGTGAAGGGCTGATCTACCTGGCTCACTGCTGGTAGCAGTTCCTCTCCCATGTGACCCTCACACACTGAACTCACTCCGTGGGTTTCCGGCTCCCCTAAGACAACACTTCACACGTGTCTACATTAAACTGCGCTTTCATTGCTCCAGCCTCAGGTCACCCAGGAAAAAATGACTGTTTAAAGTCTTGCTGGATGCAAGACAGAGGGCCTCGTTAGTTGCTCCAGCAGCAAGTTGAGTTTATCAAGAGGAGGATTTGATGTTTTGCAGCTGACATGCTTGTCCAGCATCCTTTCCATGTACAGGCGTGTCAGTTGCTGAGCGACTAGAATGCATACCGTGTCCTTTCAGTTACATGAAACTCGGCCACCGTTGTCACTGGCAGCATCACAGGAGTACAGCTTCTCCCACTGCGTTACTCGGGGAACCTGCGCTTGATATCTGGAAACCCCTTATGATGGTGAGGAGACAGGAAGCAATGTCAGGCATGACAGCTCTGAACGGACATCACCTCGTGCTGACAAAAACCATCCCACATTTCTTTGCATTAACTGTACCAAGATCTCTTCCTGCCTTGGTCCTGTCTTTACATTTCAAGGAATTAGCTGAGCACAAGAGAAATATGAAGGGTGATGAATCAGCCTGCCCTTCCTCTAGCAACAGGGTACTACCGACTCACCCTCTGTCCCATACACGTTGTGATTTGTTCTTCTAGCATTCGGATGGGCTTATGTGCACCCAAACACATCATCTCTCCCGATATCCCGGGTGATTAATGCCCTATGACAGCCAGTTGAAATTGCAATCAGAATATGTTCTAAGCTGCCATGCCCAGCATTGTGCAGTACTAAGGTCTACACCATAGGGGCATAAGGTTTGAATCAACAAATAAGAACGATGTTGTGTTCAGTCATCTGAGAGATATGACTGAAGAGCGAAAGGACAGTGGGAGGTGGTGGGACAAGCCACATCAACTGCCCAAGGTAGCAATTATAGGAAATGGGGAACATGAAGAGGGGAAGACAGCGGGGACCCTGGGGACTAGGACCAAGGGGGTTGACTCATAGTAGCTCCTGCTTGTTTTTAACGGTCTTTGAGTTGCCCTCCAACTCGCTGCTGCTCATCCCGTGATTTGATTGAGATTAGACTGTTGTGGTACACAGGCTTTTCATCGGTTGTTGCTCCATGACATCTTAATCTGGGCGCTCCACTGAAACCTGTTCGGCATCCTAGTAGCATGCCCTCCTCTACTGGCAGCGGGGTGATAACTGTGTATGCAGGAGGTGTATTTGGCCGGGAATAGAACCTGGGTATCCTGTGCAGGAGGTGAGGGCTCTATTACTGAGCGACCATGCCCCCACCTCTCTGGACCTGGCTCTATTTCTGAGTTTTTACTACCAATAATGCCTTCACAGAGAGGTGACGGTGGGAGCCAGAGAGGTTAAAGGGCTGGTGGCAAACACCATGGGTTCGTGTTGAGTCACATTTTTGCCTTTTATATCATAAAGACTGGAGGTGGCCTGAGAGCAGAGCTTTATTTTCTTTTAGAAAGGGATCACTCTGAAACCTCTAGGGGTCTGAGGATCTTCGTTATCTATTGCCCAGTCCTGAAGGATCAATGCCTCTTTTCTGTGCCCCCCACCCCCATAGGCAGAGCAAACTTGAATCTGACGTTGTCACTGAAATTTTTAGAAGCCAAGGTCAGGGATGGGGGGTACAGGGAGACTGCATTTGACTCTCTGTGTCTTTAAGCCCACTGTGCCAGTGGCCCGATAGCTGACTTTCTGTTCACATGCCAGAAAGCCTAGACCTTTCTGTCAGAGAACCTCCTCTTATTTTCCATCCACCAATGGTTTCCTTTTGTTTCTCTTTCTCTATCACCTCCTTACTCACACACACTCTTGTTATTTCCTTCTATTGATTCGTAGACCAATCCCCCAAATGCTCGGAGTTTATCTTTGGGTTTTAGCTTTATCATAATATCTCTTAACTTGCATGTTTTAATCTCTTACCTTAATAGCTGTGAGATTCTCTTTGTTTGTCTCATCATCTTTTGCTCTGCCTTATTTTTAAACTCTTAAAGAGCCCTGCTGATGCTGTGGGGTAGCTGTCGGGCTGTGAAGAGCAATGTGATAGGTTCAAACCTACCAGCTGCTCTGCAGGAGCATGACGGGGCTGTGGCTCCTGTCTTACAGGCTTAAACACCCTATGGAGGTTCACTCGGAATTGGAATCGTCTTGATGAAAGTGGGCTATTTTAATGTGGTGCTCAGGCACTCTGGTAACACGGTGGTTGCAAGTCCTTGACTCCTAATCAAAAAGCCAGTGGTTAGAACACACTTGCTGCTCTGTGAGAGAAAGATGTGGCCATCTGCGTCCAAGAAAATTATAGCCTTGAAAAATGATCAGCCTCCCAGAGCTTTCAGGGTGGCCATGAGGAAGCTCTACACTGTTTGTGAGGTCACCGTGAGTTGGAATCGACTCATGGCAATGGATTTGGGCGGTGGGGTTTTCTGTAACATAGTGTGTGAATGTTAATCACACACTTTAACGCTTTCCTTTGTCTGTTGCTCTTCATCACCATTTTAAAGTTTCCCGGCATTTTATTTTATTGTGTTCACATCAAAATTACTGAAGACAATTTATCTGTTTTTTTACATTCCCTTTGCTCTTCTTCCCTTAAAAAAAATAGTTCACCCCACTGCTTGCCAGGTTCTATAATGACTAAATGAAAGGACAGCCTAGGGGTAGGGGCAGTATTAAAAGCCCATGCCACCCCAAGGAGAAGGTGAAGATTTTCTTACTCCCAGCTACTTCTATATACGTGTCTTCATTTCTCTCCATACAGTGCCTAGATTAGCTAAGGGTAATTGTGCAAAGCCCTCGGAAACTTGGGAGACTTATGGGTAGACTCTGTTAAGGGCCAAAATCAGACTGTGCAGATAACACGTTTTACTTGCCTAGTCTTAGTTATTTATGGCTCATGCAACCCAGGCATTTTAGGAAGCGTTGTCTGTTGTAAAATCTATAGTCTCTACTGTTTGCATCATTGGCTTGTGCAGCTCGGGAAGATCACGGGCAGCGTTCTTGGCCTGACCTCGCGGCTCTGACAGAGAAACAAGCAGCAGGATTCCAGTGCCGCATCAACAGCTACTGCTCCGCACTGAGCCGATTCTCTGCTCTCCTGGGGAAGGTCATGGGGGGATCCGGA
The DNA here is from genome assembly GCF_050624435.1 of Tenrec ecaudatus. NCBI lineage: Eukaryota > Metazoa > Chordata > Mammalia > Afrosoricida > Tenrecidae > Tenrec > Tenrec ecaudatus. The sequence continues at coordinate 190,564,677 of NC_134530.1, read as the reverse complement.
AATAGAACACCACCACTCCAGTTCCCATCCCTTTTCCTGAGAACAAGAAGAAGCTGCCCAGAGCAGAAGCAAGTATGACCAGGGTTTTGTATAAGGGGGTGGTTGTATCCCTGCCACCTGCCTCTTTTAAGCCAACAGGCATTATACTTCGTAACACAGACGTTATGCCAGTCTTCAACCTCCCAATCTCTGTAAATGCCACAGTGGATAAGAGTGTAATTGAGAGAGAAGAGGTCTGATTCTTACCGGGATATCTGGGAAAGATCAAGATGATGGACTCCCCCATTATGTGCTCACTAGCACAATCTCCTCTAAGCCAAATGGACCAGTGATACATTTCACTTGAGGGCTCAGAGTTTTCCTTGGTTTGGCAACCTTAACACAGCAAAATGGGCTATCTCTTTGCAGTAGCTTATAGGTATGAAATGCCTATTGTAGACAGGCCTAAGTTTAAGGGGCCAAGGAAGCTGCAAGCTGTGTCAGTTTTAGCGCCTACCATCAGATTCTTCACAAACTAGTTTGTGACCTAAGGAATATGGATAGAGCGGGAGAAAATGTGGAACAGAACTCAAAACCATAAAAGAAATCAGGTTTGCTGGCCAGACAGAAACTGGTGAGACCCTTGAGCTTTGAACCTGAGCTCACCTCCTCATTCAAATAATCAAATATTTAAGACCCTAAGGTAGAATGTACTCAATGGCAAAGTTCAGAGGGTAAGGAAAGAAGGCCGGAAACCGGAAGCACAGGAAAGTGTGGGATAGCGATGAAACACTGAACGAACTGCTATGAATGAGTTGAACAAGAGTGTGTGTGAACTGTTGAGTGTAAATCTCTCACCCACTCTGTAAACGCTCACCTGACTCACAGTGACACGTGGCTCAGAAGGTCTTCCCATCTCTAGGTGTTTCTCTCCTGGCCTCTGTTGGCTCACCAAGGTCTATTCGTCCACAGGCCCTACTTTCGGGTTACTGTATCTGGGGCATCTCTCTTGGGTAGGTTAAATAGGCCTCCTCTGGACTTTCTGTGAACTCTGTTCTGGCCTTTATCTTTGTAATTTTCTTTTTATCTGCAATTTTCTGTTTATCTGCCTTTCGCTCATCAACACTGAGCTCTTTAAGAGTAGGAACTGTGTCTCGTTCATGGTTTTATTGTCAGAATCCAGTACAGATAGATGCTCAACATTTTTTTAATGAGGGAATCAATTAACTCATAATAAGAGGTGGCATCTTTTCCTGAAAGAATTTAGAAGGGAACAGGGAAAGTGCTTGGGTCAGATACTAAAGCAGAATTGCTGGGAGGATGAAGTGAGAGTGATCTGGACATTTTTGTCACGCTAACTACCTGGCTGTGCACACATTCAGGGCCCAGTAGGTGGGATCCCGCCGATGGAAATCCCTGGATCTCAAGGAGGCTGATGATGGTGGGTGAGCATTGTTTTAGCAGACATAGCATTGCACTTCACCAACAGCTTCACATATCTCTGTCTCTCTGTCTCTGTCTGTCTGTCTGTCTGTCTCTCTCTCTGGTGTGTGTATGGCAACTGAGTGGTCTCTTTTAGCCCAACTCCCACCACGAGCATTTCTGGGAAGCCACTGCATGTAGCCGGCTGGGGAAGGATAGAGAGGATCTCATGGTCAACTCTCACATGTCTGTTCCAGGGGGAGCCTGGGTATACATGAAGAAACATGTGCAGAAATACCTCCACGCTTAAGGGGCATGCTTGGAGAAACCTTTACAAACAAGCACAGTGCAAAGGGACAGACATGAAAGCTGCCAGTGGGCAAGCTGCTCAAGGTGTATGAATAGACCACGTAGAAGCAGATGGAAGCGAGGAAGGCAGAGAGCAGGGTCTGTCTGCTGAGAAGACTGGAAAAGATGCGCTCTGAGGGGGGTTCTTGGGTTGTTGTTTTTTATTACTCAGGGTAATACTGTAGGACCGAATAGAACGGCTCCATTGTATTTCCTAGGAGCAGATTGCCAAGTTTTCTCCCTATGAAATTGACAGGGTGGATTTGAACAGCCGGCTTTTCAGTCAGCAGTCAAACTCTTAAGCACTGTGTCACCATATTATGCCCACACACCAAAAAAAAAAAAAGAGGCACAAGTGGCAGTGTGTGCAATACAGGGTCAATGGGGTTGGTACGGACAGAGATTCTTTCTCTGAGCTCAAGGGTGGTGGGGCTGGTGAACAGGAGGAGAGCCGGTGATGGACAAGAAGGGGCAGGAAGGGGCAGTTTCAGGAAGGAATTCCCAATTTTGGAAATGTTAGCCATATCAAGCCTCAGGAATATTCTGCATAGCTGCATCTTCCATGGGTCTGTGTAGGGAAGGCTTGCCTGGGGATCGATGGGCTTGTACATTAATAACTCAGAAAGGATGTTCATAGGACAAAGGCAATCATTTAGGGAGGTTCAATATGATTCCTTTATATTGAGGCTTTAGTGTGAGTTTAGGAGTATACAAAGTACCCACGCACAAAGAGAAACTAGCTACAGCAATAGTTCTGAGATACGCATGCACCAAACTGGACACTTACCAGGAATGGAAGAGGAGCAGTAAGAGGCGCACACTCCATGAAGGTGAGTTTTAGAAAAGGAAGCAATCAGAAGCTCCTTGAGACATCTGAGGACTATCACCTGCTCAAAGAAAGCTTGAGGAGGACGATTTAACTACAGAGTCGAGATTAAACTTGGGGGAGAAAGATTTGAACTGGGAGGCTGGCCAAGTGCTGTCTGTCAGTCATTCAGAAATGAGGGGTAGCATCTGGCCCTGAATGAGGATGGAAACGAGAAAGGATAAAGACACGTTTCCAATTTTGTCTTGATATGGTGACACCGAGTGATAACAGAGAACAGAAAAGTAGGGGAAAGAAGATGCCATATTTCCAACCCTCACTAAACTACTTCCTACAGGGACCTTCTAGAAGCTATTGATTGGAAATAACATAGGCTGGAAAGTCCAAAATCTAGATTCCACTCCTTTAGGGAAATCATCACTACCTTATTCACCCTGTGATAAAACCAAGTCACCCAACCATATCTGGCCCATGATTTACAAAAGAACTTTGGTGGGCGGGGTGTGTAATAGGTGACATCAATTAATGATCTAAATAAGATGACCGATTGTAGTAGTGACTGGGATGTCATTGATTTGCAATTTACAAAACATATTTGTGTGCTTTATTTGACTTGATCTTTGCCCAAACCAGAGGTTTGGAGCCTTGTCCTAAGACCACATGGCCAGTAAGTAAGTAACTTGGGGCAGACTCAACTCCCTCGGACCCTGGCTCTCTGTGTTACATGGCTTCCCCGGTGCTGGCGGGAGGATTTGACTCATGGCCATCCCATGCTCTTCTTAGGTGCTGTCAAGTCAGTCCCACCCTGTGTGCTACCGAATGAACCAAGTCTGGTTTCCATATCTGTTATTTGGCTTGAGCCCATTGGTGCAGCCAATCCTGCCGAGGGCCTTCCTCTTTCCTGCCACCCCTCTATTTTACCAAGCATGTGACTAGTCTCTCCTGACAGCATGCCAAAAGTCCACGAGACTCCCAGTCCTGCCATCCTATGCCAAGCCAAGCTCACTGCCATAGAGGCAAGCCTGACTCAGGGAGACACTAAAGGTCAGGGGAGAACTAGCCCTGTGGGGTTCCAAGCCTGTCACCTTATATGGGAGTAGAAAGTGTCGTCTTTGTCCCGTCCCATCCTATAGGACCACGTAACACTGCTGCAGAGGATTTCCAAGATAATAAAACCTGGTGAGAGTAGACTGCCTCACTCTTCTCCCGTGGAACCTCTGGGGTGCTCACACAGCTGACCTGTGGCTCCATCATGCACAGGGTTTCTTCTGTGGACTTCAGACACCTCATTTCTTGAACATCAGCGGGGAGTTCTTGCTGCATGAAGGGAGTCTTAGCCTTTCTTTGTCGTAATAATAGTATCTGTCCCAGGATATATCTTTACTCATTGACTCATGCATTCACTCATCCGTTCTTTGTGCATTCACTAATCATCTCCTGGTGCCAATCATCGATCTATGCATTGGAGAGAAGAATGGCTAATGCACAGCCCTTCCAGAAATACCCAGTCTAGCGAAGGAGTTAGAGCTTGTGAAGGCAAGTGACTAATTGGTTATAATAAAACCATTGCCTTAAAGTCAAACTGGACTTGTACTGACCCCATACAGATAGTGTGGTAGTTACACAATTTTATGCCAACTTAATAAAATAATGAAGGGGTGTAGTCTATCCATCAATCAGGCCACAGTCTGGTTGCTCCTTCCTTATGCACGTGGCCTTCTCATGAGGATTATGGAAACTTCTTCCTCCCTGGAGGTGGGACACATGCTCTGCTTCACCTTCCTGCTAACAAGCCACATGGAGCCACACTGATGGGAGCCAGAGCCCTGGATTCACAAGACTTTTTCACCCACTGTCCTGTCATCTTCCTGCATTTGGTATCATTGCATGTGTTGCGTGAGTCTTAAGAGGAATTTATAGACTAGTATTGAACATATGGGCTAATATCAGACCTATTGATCCAGAACTGGGCTGAGATGTTTTCTTACTATACAATTACTCTTTGATATAAATCTCTCTCTTACAGATGAATGAGTGTCCTGGATTTGCTTCTCTAGTCCACCCAGACTAACACAGACAGGGTTTCTGATACTGTGAAGCCTTTATTGGAGCAGGTAGCCTTACCTTCTGCTCATTGAGCAGCTGGTACATCTGAACTGCCGACCTTGCAGGTGGTAATCCAACACTCACCCAACAGTACCGCCAGGGATCCTTAAATATTTACAACAAATGCAACTCGTCGCCATCAGGCTCATTATGATCCTAAATCTCATCTCTGAAGCACCCGCCAGGGAATTTTGTGAAGTAGCATGTCCAGAGATCTGTTTTATCTGGGGCTAATACCATCTCACTCCACTCACAGACCACACCGCCTTATAAATCATATAAATAAAGGGTTCAAGTCCACCTCCTTGGTCAGGCCTCTCAGAACCCTCCCACTAGCCCTGCCGCTATTATTTGGTCTCGGCATTTGATTTTCATTTTATGTTCGCTTATTTATTATTTACTCCGTACGTTTCGTACTCCTCCTGTGTAAGGTGTGTGGTAGACACACAGTAATATTTGCAGGCAAGAGCCTTGTGCTACATTTCTTTTTCATTCATAGCACTGTATTCGAACATGGTAGGCAATCAATAAACATTTGTTTGATTGATTAAGATTCCCAGATTAAGAATCTGCCCGGTGGGGAGGTGCCAACATGAATCTACAAAAAGCACTTCCATGAAACCAGGAAAACGAATTCCAGTACAGCTGCTGCACTTCCTGGGACTGCTTCGACTTGATAAATGCAGTCCACAGGCCCACCCTTGGCCCCCTCAGCCCACAACGTCAGGGGCTGTGACAACTGCTTTCAGAGGGTGCCCGCTCACCATGGTGGATCGGCTGGAAGAGCTCAGGTCTTTAAGATGGGTTTGTGAAACAGATCTCAATCTAGCAGGGAAGATGTTAAGAAACTGAGTGAAAAGGGGAAGAGAGAACGGTTGTTATTTTTACCTGCAGTCTGTTTCTGACTGTGCCACGGTCTTGTGAGGGAGCTTTGGCACATATGCTGCTTCTCAGTGCCAGTTTTCCCATCTGTAACGTAATCCTTGTCCTTGATCTTCAACTCACAGGGATGTTGGGAAGCCTAGTGAGGTGATGTCTGTGCTGTGCACTCAGGCTCCGTGACAAAAGGTATTGTATAAATAAAGGCACACAGCCCTATTTATAGAGTACACAAGGGTTCACAAGTGTGTTCAATGCCCTCACGTCTCCTTACCCAATAGTCTCCCCTCTGTCTGTACCCACAAGCACGGCTGTTCTTCTCTAGCTACAGATGGACTAATTGAACAGGACCCTTTGAAAGCCCATTTAGTTTACCCAGCCTGCCTATCTTCCAGGTCTTCCACAAGCTGTCTCTTTATTAAGAAAGGAAAAAAGACATCACTCAGAACGGCAACTCATTGGTTCCTTTATCAGGTCAGTTTTATCCTGAAGGGTCTCCCCGCCCCTCAAGCCATCTCCTCATCTAAGACTTGCTTCACACTGTGATGGTTGGACGCAGGCATGCACTTGCTCGGTTGCCTTGGCAACAACTTCTATTTGTTGTGCGTGGATCTGAGTGTCTGACTGGTTGTTCTTCCCACTGCCTCGCGGTATGCGAGGGGAAATGAGATTCTGTGGAGCAGATGACCCAGGGGCAGGTGATCCAGGGAGACAGTCCAGTGAGTGACAAGCGAAAGAGTGGAAGGGCCAGCTACTTGGATGGCTACCGCTGGACCCGTGGTGCCCACAGGAGAGGGGGCATCTAACGCAATCCCTAAGAAGCGTGTGTGCACAGTGAGGTCAAGGCAGGTGCGCAGAGGCCTTGCCAGGTGAGGAAGAAGGCAGACTTCCCCAGGATCTGCTCTTCAGGTAGACTGCCGAAGCGCGCTGGAGACTTTCCTCCCCCTCGGGGAACCTGCATGTTGGGTTCCACCGACATCTCCGGAGGGTCGGCTCAGAGCAAGGGCCTCTGGTGGACACGGAGCTTGGCAAGAATCTTCCCCAGAGTCCACACATCACATGTATTCTAAAGGCGCAAACATCCTATTCAAGTCATTTTACTTAACATTAGACATTTATTTCTGTTTCATTTTATTTCCGTTTTCTTCATTTGGAAAGCGTGGTATGGTTGTACAGGAGAAGACAACTTTATGGCGTGGAAGTGCGAAGGTAAGGAGCATGCTGGCCCGTTCGATGGCTCACTTCATCACCTACCTGTGTAAGTGACACACACTGCCTTGTGTTGTCACCGAGCCTGGCTCTTCCATGACAACACGAACAAGGTGGGCTTCGTTGGGACGAGTTAGTTCGAACGTAAACATCAGGTTTTTAAAAGTATATTTATAACTTACTCATCTTTTTCTTCTGTCAGATACCTATCTGTCGGGTTCTAATTAGTTGCTCGGCAGTTCTCTAGCCACCAGGAGTACAGTAATAAAGAAAAGCAGAGACTCTGCCTGCCTGTTCTATTTCAGACCCATGATCCATGCTGGTGCCCACACAAGTGCTTCTCACGCTAACAGAATTTACCATCAAATTACAGAACTTTAGCCTTTAAAGGGCTGCCTCTGACCACCAATTCAAAGGCTGTTTCGGAAGGTGGCCCTCTGCCCATCTTCCTCCCTGAATCTCTAGCATCAGCCTCATCTCCAGGAACCCGCTAACCTGTTCACCCCCAGCTTCTGCCTCTCTGCCTTCCCTGCTCTGCCATTCTTTCCCGCAGCAATCCATTCTCCTCCAAGGCGACAGAGTTCCCTTTAAGATGCTAATCAGAGCAGACCCATTTTTCTTCTGTGTAAACCCCTCTGAAGGTTCTCTTTACATGTACATTAGAATCATAACATCCTCAAGATCCCTAGGTCCCTGTTGTGCTAAAGCCCCCGAATGGCACCCACTTACCTGACATCCCAGTCTAGCATTTATCATCACCTGAGGCACATTTGTTTGATGGCTTATTTTCTGCTAATGCCCTCTCCAGCCTCCACCAACACACACACACACACACACACACACACACACACACACACACACACACACACACACACACAAAAAGCCATTACCTTCTCTGATTGGTCCAGTTCCACGTGGAAAACTGTCTGTCATATACCAGGCATTCATAATTATTTGTTGAATTTAAAAATCCATATGCCCTCTTTAAGACTCCTTTTAGTAACAAGGCGATCTGTCTCACAAGGACCCCCAGAGTTCTTACAGTTTTAATTTTATTCTTATGCATTAGTCTAACAATTTCAGTTTTATTTTTATATCCTAAAAAGGTTGTTTTCCTTTAACATCCACTTTAACTTCCAACCAGTGCACGGTGGTTCTCTGTGATGTGAAATTAACCCAGTTTCACTCACTGGAAGCTTTTAAGTGTTTTAATGTCTCTCCACGTCTCGTGATTCCCAGGTTCCACTCCCACAGTTCCTTGAACACGTAACCTATACTGATGAACTATTTTGCTTCTTCTTCTCTTGAAGGCAGCAGTTGGGGAGGTATCTACCGCAGCTACCTAAGGAGGCCAGGATGAGTCAATTCACAGGAAACGTTTGGCTAGTGCACAAGAAACTTGATCCAATGTTATAAAATGTTTGTTGACCGCTTACATGAAACTAGCTTAATGTCAGACCAATTAAACCTAATTGGAAGCTCTCCTCTGCCAGCCCAAGTGCACTTTCCCGTGGATTTTGAGTGAGGAGCCGATGCGCATATTGGTGAGAGCAGCTGAAATAAACTCTCTGTTCTTCTCCCGCTCCCAATGCAGGCTGGTGTTCAACAAATATGATATCAAAATAATTTTAATATGATTATGCTAAATCTAGGACTGGGTAATTAATGAAGAAGTATTTGAACTGTCAGTGGTGTCTTGAGCCCTAAGGGGAAAAATAATAACCTGACAATATAAGTGAAATATGAGATCAACCAATTAATTAGCAGAATAATTTAATCTGATGTTCTGAAAGTAGGCCAATTAAAATTCAGTGTTACTATTTAACATTGATTAAACAAGGTGCTAGATCCTGAACACAGTTTGAAAATAGACCTTATTCCTACCCTCAGGAAACTTAAGGCTACTTTAAGCCAGGACCTCTGGTCGTGAATGGGGTAATGTGTTGGGCTCCTAACCCCAAGGTCATCAGTTCAAAGTTACTAGCATGACAGGAGCTAAAAATGAGGCTATCTCTTTCTATAAATCTTACAGCCTCAGAAACTCTAGGTAGCAGTTCTACTCTATCCTATAGGATCAGAGTTGATTCCATGACAAATGGTTGGGTTGAAATAATAGGAGAAAGGAACAAAAGGCATGATCTTCATTTGATGTATTTAGGGCGCACCTTCCTAGAGACTGCTGTCTGGTTGACTCCTATGAGCGAGGGCAGGGAAGGTGCCTTAACCACCAGTACATACACTTCCATCAGTTTCCTTCGCTCCTTCGCTGGCCTTATCTTTCTTTCTGTTCGGAACAGAGCACGGAGGGACTACATGACAGGAGAAGTCACTAAGAAAACAAAAGCTTTCTAGAAAAACTGTGAAGGTCTCTTGACTTGGCCTAGTTTGTGGAACAAAGATGCTTTACTGTTGCTAATGCCTTTGATAATTGATTGGGAATAATGCATTGACTACTAACAAAACAACAACAACAATGACAATAAATACAAAAATAACAGAAACTCTCTTACCTCCCAGCATATGTAAGGGAGTGAAAAACCCTCAGATTTAACGAGGCTGCAAGTCAGCCCACACCTGCTCGCTTAACACTCACATGTTACCATCGTATTATTAAATAAATAATAATTATTATTAAATAATAATAATAATCGAAATGCTTTAATAATTTTCAAATTTAACTTCTTGCAAGCCTCTCCTTTAGAAATAGGTAAGTTTCATGGCTGTCCAGCGCCTCTGGCCATCGTGCCCTTTCATCTCACTAGAAGGAAACTCATGAGTCGGGTCGTCCTCTCCGTCTCCCGCATGACTTGCTTCACTTTAGGTTGCCCCTGAATTGCTTTTCATGCCATTGCAGTGGGCGGTCTGGAGGCCCCCCCTCTTCTGTCACCTCTTGTCTATGAGAACCAGCGGTGCTCACATAATGACCCACAGCAGACATGCTTTTGGCCAGAAAAAGGCCATAGCTCTTTTTCTCAAAAAAAGACTTACCCCCAGGTTTATTGCTGATGAGAATCATGCTTTGTTAAAGCCTCCAGTAAGTGTAAAACTTGCAAATGGAAAAGAAGTTCCCCATTCTTTGATGTTTTAAACACATTAAATTATCATTATACCAAGGCATTGAAACAGCTCTGCAGCCGTCTACTAAACCTGTTGTTATTGTTTGCTTTTAGTGACTGCTGAATCTGTCCCCACTTCATGACGGTCCCACTGGAACACCAAGCCTACACAGAGAGTCAGGTGGGGCTGCCTTAGAGATGCACTGGCCAGGCGTCAAACCCAGATCTTCCACGTGGGAGGTGAAGATTCTCCCATTAAATTGTCCCTGTGCGCTACTGAAATGATTACCAACTCACAAAACAACACATTGGCCTATGCTCCACCTGTGTCCAAGACTCTAGGGGGGAAATCCAGTATTTGTCCACTGGCCATCGTGTAACCTGATTTTTGATGCACACTTACATGACAATGGCATGCTAACCCTTATACCAGCTATGAGCTATTAAACTCTTCCTATTGTTAAATAGATCTAAATACTTTCCAAGCATGATTTTTATGAAATTCTCACAACTTATGGGGCAGAGCAGAAAAGAAATTGGAGCCTCAAATGAAGTCACACGATAATTGGCAGTGGATAAAGCTCCAGTCCAAATCCGGCTGCTGGAACTTTTGCTTCCGCGGACTTGCGTGATTGAATGATGTGCCAGGGCATGGAGGCTGCCCCCAGGGCTGGGACGTGCATAGTTCTGACACACAACAGCTGTCTTCCCTAATTTGCACACCACATGAATTTACCCAACTCCTCGGTCCATTGACTTGATCCCTCCTCATAGTCTTTGCATGTATTGTATCATGGTATGCTTACTTGATTATTAAAAGTTTTACAATAAGTTACTGAAACCTCGGTGTGTTGAGCATCTCCATGGCGACCACTCTTCTCCACTGTGTCTGTGGTCACACTGACGTGATGTCACTAATCATCTCATTAATTGTGCTTATTTATCTAAAAGTTGACATTATTTTTCCCCTCAGTCTCATCTGAAACCCATCATTTGTGCCTTCCCCTCTGTTCCAGGAAAAAAGAACAGAGAAGAAAATGGGGTCGGTTGTTTCTTTGACAGTTGGAATGTATCATTTGCTTTGTCCTCGGGGCTGAAAAATAATGTTTGAGATTGCAACAAATTGGGATCTTGGGGCCAAATCCATCTTCCTCTTCAGAGTTTTCTGCTCTTCCTTGTATTTCCTTGGGGGTCCCCATCTATTTCGTGTTATAAATTTAAATCTGGATCCCCCAGGTGAACTATACAAAAGTCCCCCTTTACTTCAGCTCCTCAGCCTGGAAACCTCGGGCCAAACAGCCTTAGAAAACCCTTTGTTGTTTGCTTTTTTTTACGAGGCACACGAGTTTCTTTAGTAGTTCGTGTCATTCAAAGGGAAGGTCTAAGGCACAAATGATGTGGAACATTAAGAAGGAAATGAGATGAGGGTTCCTTGGGCTCCTGAGGTTATCTATCGTGCATTGAGGTAGCAGTGGTCACATTAGCCAGTTACTGCTAATTGGTGGGGACAACTATCAAGGAATACTTGGGAGGCCCTAGTAGCTAGTGGAATGTGGAAGGCAATGGAAAAAGAAAAATATGGGTTGACTACAGAAACAAACTCATAGACACTTATATGTGTATATGAAAGATATAGCATCTGAAGTCTTAAAGGTCTGAAGATAAACAAGCAGCAATCTAGCTGCGAAGCAACAAAACACACATGGAAGAAGCACACCAGCCTGTCCTGACTCGATCGCTGAAGACAAAATGGGTGCATAAGCAAAAGTGGTGAAGAAAGTTGATGGTGTCCAGCTATCAAAAGATATAATGTCTGGGGTCTTACAGGCTTTAAGATAAACAGGCAGCCATCTAGCTAAGAAACAACGAAGCCCACGTGGAAGAAGCACACCAGCCTGTGGGATCGCAAGGCTTCAAAGAGATCAGATATCAGGCATCAAAGATATATATATATATATATATATATATATATATATATATATATATATATATAATTGTGAATGAGGGGGACTGCAGAGTCAGGACCCAGGTTCCATCTGTGGGAAATTGGACATCCCTTTGCAGAAGGGTTGCAGGGAGGAGACAAGCCAGTCAGGGTGCAGTGTAGCAATAATGAAATATATAATTTTCCTCTAGGTCTTGAATGCTTCCTCCTTGCTACTATAATGATCCCAATTCTACCTTATAAATCCTGCTAGACTGGAGGATGTACACTGGCACAGATAGGAACTGGAAATACAGGGACTCCAGCACAGATAAACCCCTCAGGATTAGTGGTGAGAGTGGTGATACCAGGAGGGTGGAGGGAAGGAGAGGGAGAAAGGGTGAACAGATTACAAGGATCTACATATAACCTCCTCCCTGGGAGACGGACAGCAGTGAAGTGGGTGAAGGCGAAGGGAGATGTCGGATGGTGTAAGATATGAGAAAATAATAACAATTTATAAAATATCAAGGATTCATGGGGAAGGTAGAAGGGGGAGGGGCAGGGGAAAAATTAGGAGCTGATACCATGGGCTCAAGTAGAAAGCAAATGTTTTGAGAATGATGATGGCAACATATGCACAAATGTGCTTGACACAACGGATGGATGTATGGATTGCGATAAGAGTTGTACGAGTCCCCAATAAAATGATTTTTTAAAAAGAAAGAGCTTTATATACATGAGTAGTTGAATATTGAAAAAACAGTCCAGCCCAGTCTAGCTCAAGTCCATAAGTCTGATATTATCTCATATGTCCAATACCATTCTATAAAGTCCTCTTCAGACTCACAAGACACTGGCAACGATGTTGAACGCAGGAAGATCAGAGGCCAGTGGGTGGAAGGTCTTGTGTATCCAGTGGCAGTAGAAACATCCCAACACTAGCAGGGACCTACCTCCACGTGGCTCCCCCGGCTCAGAACACTAGTATGGCTCCATGTGTTTTGTCAACTACAATGTCTCCCAGTGAGTGAGCTTGTGTCCTGCCTCCAGCAAGCTATTTATCTCCCTAGCAATTCCAAATGAGGTCATCAAGTTGCTACCTGATTGACAGGCTTAACTCATAATGATGCTATTTATTAAAATGACAGGTCTGAAGGAGGAGCCACAAGGGGTTAGGAGAGGAGAGGAAATAAATGATGGATGCAGCTAGCGAGTGGTTGAGTAGAGGTGATGGGACAATTAACTACTAAGTGTTCAGAAGTCAGATTGAATGGTAGAACTGGAGTTTAGGAACAAGGCCCAGGTAGGATGAAAATGTGAAGGTCATGTGCATAAAAGGAGATGATGTCTCTAGGGTAGGGATGCGGGATGAGGCTTGAACTTTGAGACATGCTTGCCCTTGAGCCAGCACCAAAAAGCAAGTTGAGAAGTTACAAAAGGACTGAGTTTGGCAGGTGAAATGAAATGAGACAGTGCCATATTTTGGAAGCCAAGGAACGGCAATCGGTTATTTTTCCGATAGGACTGTTGAGAATTCAATCAGATTATATGTCTTGAAGCATTTCATAAGCTACAGAGCTGTCCTCCTAAAGTTGCTATGTAAAAAAAAAACAGCATCTGTTTAGAAAATAGGATGCATTGAAAGGAATCAGTGTCAGAAACACGAAGAGCTGACTTACCACCCATCATTCTTGGACCTTGTTACTGAGAAGACTCGGTTGAGCATAGCAGGAAGATACGCATTTGATTTGTAAAGCACACCGTATAAAATGGCCCTTTTATGATATACAAAAATGGTCATTTCATATGGTTCCTGCTAATAACTTGCTCCCCACCTGTACGCAGATGACCTGAGCCACATTTGAGCCCTAAGACCTGGTTTTGCTGACCGTGACCCAGACAGCTTTTCCTTGGTCCTTGCATCTGTTTCCTTGGCCATTCTCACTGGGATTCTTGGGGAATGGAGCGCATGCTTGATGAGTGTTGCGCATCTACTTAGTCTCAAGACTTACATCGGAAACCTGTTCTCAGTGCCGGCCTATTCTTTTGGCCTCCCCACCACACATACACATTTTGGTTCCGAGAATGAATTACAATCCCCACAAGGTAACACCATTTAGCTCACTTCCTCCCTGCCTTCTGTTTTCAACCCACCTCCTTTCCTGACCATTCTGAAATGTGTCCTTGCGCAAATGCTGCTTCTTTCCTTTCAAACAGTTGACTATTCTACAGTGTGGGGACCTCCCTATGGCTGATGTTCCCCTTATAGTCCTATTATGTGGCTGAAAATGGAACCGTTGGGTGAGCTCTCTTTCAGATATGAAGTGACTGAAGGTCAGTCTCAAGGGTATTGCCCATCTCTCTCTGACCAGTAAGCCTGGTCTTTTATTCTGCTTTTGAGTTTTCTTCCATGTTCTTCTCTTACTCTAGCTCGGATCTTCTAATGTGATCGCTTTTAGAACAGTTAGTAGTGATGACCAGGCACCATAGAGTTCTTTCAGGTCTCAGGGTCATGAAGAATGATGTTTTCCTCTACTTCTGGGCTCAATGAGCATCTTCAAGGAATCAGTTGTAGAAAGAGCTCTGACTTTGTCTCACCCCCAACAGGAAGCCCCGAAAAGTTCTCAGAGATCGCTGCTAACTGTCACAGCATTCCGACAGCAGGACAGACAACTTAGTACAAGTACTGCAATGAAAAGGTTACCCTTTGTCACCATTTTGATTGGCATGTGGACTCTCTTCTTTTGTCTGGTGAATTTTATTGTCAGAGTGAAGCAGAACACTTCGGGAGTTACGTTAATTATGCAAATCAGTGACCCAATTAAGACCTTTCTTTTGTACATGGAGTCCTAGTATTTCAATGCCTAGTGAGTTGTTCAAATGACCAAATGTTACCTGGTCTCATTAACATGCAGTCTTCAAAATGCACATCCACCTGATTCTTGTAATAGCTTGGTCTCTGCAAGTGGAATTCTTTCTAAATGTGTAAGTGGCTCTAAGTAGTTTAAAAAGTTTGAGAAAAGACAGTAAGTACATTGTACATACCCTGTTGGTCATTAACAGAAGTTCTACCAAATGGAAGTCAGCAGAGAGAACCATTAAAGTGCAAATGGGGCAATTATGGACTGCCAGCCTGACTCTCCCTGTCATTCTGCTGTGTGAGGAGGCTGACATCGAGTCCTGATTCTCCGGTGTTTCGGGAAAGGAGCTATATTCCAAGGCACATCCTTATCCCCAGAACAGCTGAAGAGGTTGAGATAACGCTTGATTATTCAAAAAATTAAATGTGGTCTCATATTTGTCCCTCAAAATGATCACTGTATTCTGAGTTTATCTTTGCATTTCCATTTTCATTTCTTGTAATATTCATGTGCCCCTCCGCTCCCTGCCCCTTACCCTGGTGTCTTCTTTTCATAAATGCAATTTCCTGATGAAAATCAGTAAATAATGTGAGAGTGCTTGATTGCTAAGGAATGCCGGTCCCTTTCTTTACTTAGAGACACGTTAATAGAACACCAGTGAGCTTTCTCATGTGAAATATGACAGCAAGAGCGAGATATGCATGTATAGAGAAATTGATATATCAGAAATAGAATATAAAATTATTTTCCACAATTTATTTTCTTTTTTCTTTCTTTTTTTTAATTAGGAGTTCATACAACTCTTATCACAATCCATACATATATATACATCAGTTGTATAAAGCACATCCATACATTCTTTGCCCTAATCATTTTCAAAGCATTTGTTCTCCACTTAAGCCCTTTGCATCAGGTCCTCTTTTTTCCCCTCCCTCCCAGCTCCCCCTTCCCTCATGAGCCCTTGATGATTTATAGATTATTATTTTGTCATATCTTGCCCTATCCGGCGTCTCCCTTCACCCCCTTCTCTGTTGTCCGTCCCCCAGGAAGGAGGTCACATGTAGATCCTTGTAATCGGCTCTCCCTTTCCAACCCACTCACCCTCTACTCTCCAGTGTCTCCCCTCACACCCCTGGTCCTGAAGGTATCATCCACCCTGGATCCCCTGTGCCTCCAGCTCCTATATGCACCAGTGTACAACCTCTGCTCTATCCAGACTTGCAAGGTAGAATTCGGATCATGGTAGTTGGGGGGAGGAAGCACCTAGGATCTGGGGGAAAGCTGTGTTCTTCATCAGTACTACATCACACCCTGACAATTTAAATTTATATTTCCATGCATTGAGTCGACATAATGCATCTGTATTTCAATATTCCGTGTTGGGAAAGCCTAGCAACATGTTTTCGAAACTGAGTGTTCACAAAAGCTGTAATTTTTGCACCCATAGGATCCTTCTAAAAGTTAATGTTCTCCACAGACTGTGGTCATTTTATTAAGAATATCCTAATATTACTCAGGTGTTCACAAGCAGCTCCCAGGTATTGAAAATTGGGTCTGAAATAGGATTGGGGCCTGTCATTTTCATAAATGAGATTATATTTGGTGCATCCAGTCCCATTTGTAATATTCCTTTAAAATCTAAAATTAATTTTAAAACCACTGATTTTCTTCTTCTCTCTCTCTCTCTCTCTCTCTCTCCCTCTCTCTCTCTCTCTCTCTCAAGGGAGAATGCACTGCTTATCTCCATGTGATGGCTTCACTCCATAAAATCCACCACAAGCTTCAGGTAGGCACTGCATCTTTCTGGCAGCCGTACTGCTATTCTTTTGTTCATGTATTTCATAAAAACAACGGAACTGAGTGTGCAGATTTTCAATGGTCTGGAAGTTGCCATACAGGAGTCTTTCATGGGATGGCAAGTCATCACTACTGCCTGAAAATAGCACACTTACTCTTTGTGGGTGTTGAAAGCCTGTTTGGGCTGCATTCATTCATTTATTTAAAAATTTATATTTTTAGTTAAGAATTAAATACATGTTTGTGAGCTGGCACTGAGATTATTTGGCTGCTAAGACTCTAGATGATTGACTGCTTTCTCTTCCTCAAGGTCAAGGTCATGCTTGGTAGACCTGTCTCAGCATCAGTCACTGCTGCATGAGAAATAGGGATGGGTCAAAGGTAATAACTAGGCTCCTGGAAGAGAATACTTTTATGGGATTAGTGTCACTTTCCCCCATAACCTCAAGCTTTTATTTCAGTGATGTTGGGGACATAAAGTGACCAGCACAGAGGGGTTGTAAAGGATACATCGTTACATCTCTCCTCCTCACCTCAAAATGTCTCCTGTGGTCTTCTCTCAAAACCACAAAGTCAAATTCACTGCCATCTAGGAGATTCGGACCCATCGTGACCCTATGGGAATGCTCCTATGGAATTCTGAGGCTATAAATCTTTGGGGGAGCAGAAAGCCACATCTTTCTCTTGAATTCAAGCTTCTCTCAGGATGGTGTAAAAAAATCATGCATAATGTTGGATTATGGGCACACACAATGTTGGATTATAAATACATCAAACTTGTTTTTTATTTGCTTATGTCTTTAATGTACCTACATCCCATGTTAAATCAAATGTATATATGATCATAAAAGATTGGGCTTGGCTATTTGACATCTGGGTAGTGGAAACTCTTAACCCCTTGACTGCTAACAGAAAAGAGGTTTGAGTGCATTAAGAAAACCAAAGCAAACCCACGCCTGTCAAATCTATTTCTGCTCATAATTTCCTAAACTGTAAATCTACAAAGAAGGAGATTGCCTCATCTTTCACCTGCTGGTAGTTTCAAACCACTAGACTTTGAACTAGCAGCCTGAAGCTTAATCAACTGAGCCATCAAATTGCTACTAAGAGTTGCCTCCAAAAAAAGGGTTTGCCCATCTGCTTTTGAAAAAAATCACCCATAGAAAATTTCATAGATCACAGTTTGACTTTAACACACATGTAGTCATCCTGACTCAGAATTGACACAACTACAACTTGTTTGCTATGCCTTTTCACTTGGTATACTAATGTTTCTAGTTCTAGAAACATTCTTACCTTATTTCTCTTCATATTCTCCCTTAATGATATCGCTCATTGTCATGTCTGCCCACTGCTGCTTATGTAGAATGCTTGTTGTTTCCAGGTGCCATCCAGTTGGCTCCAGGGCACCATGACTGCAGGTGCAACAGATCAAGACCTGATCTAGTCCTGCATCATCTTTACAGCTATTGGTATGCTTTTATTGTTGTTGTTAGGTGCCATCGAGTTTGCTCTTGGTATGCTTTTATTGTTGTGGTTAGGTACCATCGAGTTTGCTCTTGGTATGCTTTTATTGTTGTTGTTAGGTACCATTGAGTGACCTATAGCAGCCCAATGCACAACAGAAGGAAACACTGTACCATCCTCATGACGGTCCCTATGCCTGGGCCCATTGCAGGCACTGTGTCAATCCAGCCTTCCCCTTTTCTATCGCCCCTCCACTTTACCAAACACAATGTCCTTCTCCAGGGACTGGTCTCTCCTGACAATATGTCCAAAGTGTGTAAGACAAAGTCTTGCCATCATTGCCTCTAAGGGGCACTCTGATCTCACTTCTTCCAACACTGTTCAGTTTATCCTTCTAGCAGTCCATGGGGATTCAAAAGCATTGATTCTTCTATGGTCTTCCTCGTTGAATATCCAACTTTCAAATACATATGATGGAAAGGAGAATGCCATGGCTTGGGTCAGGTGTACCTCAGTCCTCAAAGGAACATCCTTGCTCTTCAATACTAGAAAAAGGTCTTGTGCAGAAGGTAGAACCTAATGCAGTATTCTTTTTGATCTCTTGACTGCTGCTTCCATGAGCATTGATTGTGGATACAAATAAGACAAAACCCTTGACAATTTCAACCTTTTCTCTATTTATCATGTCACCTATTCGTCCAGTTGTGAGGGTATTGAGTTGTAATTCATACTGAAGGCTACAGTCCTTGATTTTCATTAGTAAGTGCTTCAATTATTCCTCACTTACAGCGTGCAAGGTTGTGCTATTTGCAAATCACAGGCTGTTAATAAGCCGTCTTCTAATCCTGGTATGCTCTACTTACTGTTGAGGCCACTGTGTATTCTCTGTATTTTGAGTGCCTTTGAACTATAGGGATTCATCTTCCAGTGCTGTATTATTATAATCCATATGATCCATTGTCTGATTTTCAGAAATTATGATTCTTTGGCTAATTTACAGAAGTATAATGACAGGCTTTTGCCTGTGGTCTGTCTTAGTATATAAGCTTCCCTCAGACCTGTCCAATATGAGTGACCCTGCTGATATTGTAAATACCCCTTGTTACACCTTCCAGCTTCACAATAAGACAAAAAGCACCATAGTATGGACAAACCGATCAGCAATGGTGGATATAAGAACACCACCTTTCTAAATATCCCAGGTTTTATTGTACAGTTACAGTGTTTTGAAATGCATTCCTCATTCAGATTTCTTCAAGACATCGCTCTTAGGTACTTAACACTGACGTTTCAGAGTCATTCTGATTTTCTTCCCACCGGCCTATCACATCCTACTTGTTGATGAGCTAATTCTCTCTTGGCCTTCCTTCCCTTCTTTTCCATCTCACACTCTGCCTGTTAGCCGGCCATCTATCCCTCTCTCACCTAGATTATTGAAACAGCCCTGTAACTGCCTCCCACCCAAACAGAACAAATGCTTATAGTGCATAATTCCACAGGTGATAATATCATTTTTCTTCTAAGTACATCCTCTATCTAGCAAAGTTCAAATCCTCTAACCTTTTCAACATTGCATCAAATATGTGTCTTTATATACCCTTTCTCCTCAAAGTCGACTAATTGGCTGCTTCCACAGGCACCTAGGTTTTCCCCTTTTCTGTGTTGTCTGGAGCGCTCTTGCTCCTCGAATCCAAAGTAGACCTTCCCTTTAAGAGCCACCTAGACGGCGAGCTCCTTCACAGCAATAGACTCGGTACTGGACTTCCCTCCCTCCCTCCGCCCCACATCTAACTGCAAGGAGAAGCTTGAACTCATGCCTGTGCTTTAAATTAACTAGCTCTACAGTGTTTCCTGTTTATTAGTCCCAGGCATTTTATATGCAGCTCTTAGGAAAATTATTAAACTTTGCATCGATTCTGGAGATTCTTCTCCATAAATACCTGGTAGATGAATGAGTGCCACCTTTATAGATATTTTTTTCTCTAACAAAGTCTGCCTTCTTGTCTCTAAATCAATGGAAATAATATCATAAATGGAGTGAATTTATGGATGACTGCAACAAATTTTAAACAGTAATTTAAAAGGACAGTTATGTCTAGTCTGAAGTTATAATTCCTTATACAACTATAAAAAAGAAATTAAGCTGAGGATTGGCTTCTTTTGCTATATCCCCGTGATAGGTTCAGGTTTTGTGTCAGCTTGGGTGGACTAGGATTTTCACTGGTTTGTCAGTTAACACCTAGTAATTTCTCCTGATGAGATCTCCTCCAGGGTGTGGACTGCTTTCAATATAAGTGGAAGTTGTGGAAGAGCTTGTTTGCTTTTCTCCTAAATGGAAGAGTCTGTATTAGCTTCCCGTGGCTGCTATAGAAATTGTCAAAAGTAGGGGATAAACAGCACGTGGAATGCTTGAATGGCGTAAGTCAGGGATGGGGAACTTTTGTCTGCCCCGGGCCATTTGGATATGTAAACGTCATTCAGAGGGCATGCAAAAGCATCAACGTTGTGGTTAACAGCCCAACGTATAAGCCACTACACCACCAACAAATGTGCAAATGTGTTGGACACAATGGGTGTATGTATGGATTGTGGGAAGCATTGTATGAGCCCCCAATAAAATGATTTTTTAAGCATTAACTTAAAAATTAACCTTAGATATATGGTCAAACATTTAATTAACTCATCCTTCATGTTATGACTGGAACTGATTCTCTTTGGTGAGGTATATGCTGTTAGCTGGTATTGATTTCACAGGCCTCATACCTCCTGTGGGCTGGCCGTTCCCCGCTGCTGGTGTGCATGGACAGAGGCTGTGCTACTGAATGAAAGGTCAGAGGTTTGAATTCATCCAGAGGTACCTCCAAAGCATCAGCCAATAAAACCCTGTAGGTCACGGTTCTATCCTGACATATGTACCAGGAGTCGCCATGAGTCAAAACTGACTCAATGAAAGTTGGTTAAAAGAACATATATCTATATTTTCACAGTTCTGGGAGTCAGAAGACTAGATGTAAGGAGTTGGCAGGACTGCATCTCTAGATGCTTTAGGGGATCTGTTCTTTGACTCGCCCAGGTTTTGATGGATGTCAGCATTCCTTGACTCTTGCCCACATCACTCCATCATCATCTCTCTCTCTGGCTGTATTTTGCCTCATCCTCTCTATCTGTGCAATCTCCTCCTGCCTTGATCCTTAAAATTTCAATTTTCACAATTTTATTGATATATCATACAATACAATGATTTAAACATATTACAAAGAGTTGTGCAATCAGCACCACAATTTTGGCGCATTTTCTTCCTTGTTTATTTATTAATTATAAACTCACAAGTAGCAGCCCCCTATTCTCCCCAGTATTCACTTACTGTCTCCATAGACTTATCTGTCCTGGATTTCATATAGCTCTGGTGGCATAGAGGTTGCTCATTGGGTTGCTAAGTCTGCAGTTCAAAACCACCAGCTGGTCTGAGGGGAAAAGACAGGACTTTCTACTCCCATAAAGAGTTTCAGAACTCATAGGGGCAGTTCTCCCTTGCCCTACAGAGTAGCTTTGAGTCTGAACTGACTCGATAGCAGTGAACTTGATTTGATTTGGGGATTTCATATAAAGAAAACCTAGAACACACACAACACCCGCAACAATCATCATGAAATAAAACGGAGAGAAATCAATTGAAAAAGAAAGGAGAAAATGATAAAAACAAGAACAAATTTAAAATGAATCAAAAGGTGGAACAAATGATAAGGTGTTAAGCTTTAACCTAACTACATGTGCATCAGTCTACTTCCCAGAGCCCTCTGTCTGAGAGCAAGGCGACACCTCCCTGAGATGGCTGCTTGTTTGAAGACAACCTGTTAAGAGCCCGATGCTATTTTTCGGATAGCCAGGCACCTCTGCATTCCTCACCACACTTTACTATTTATATCTTCATTGTTCTCTTCTTTGGGGCACGTATCAAGTACTGCCTTGATCTTTGAAACATACTTGCTGCGGATGATCACATGAAACATGTCGTTTCGTGGGAAGAGCTGGAAGGAATCATGTTAAGCGAGGTAAGCCACACTCAAAAGGACAGGTATAACATGAGTCCCCTGAGGTAAGTACAATCAGCATGCCAGGAATTGAATAAACGCCTATCTCACAATAAACAGGTGGAAGCATAGATAGTTGGGGGGAGGGCAGGCCATACCTAGGGAGGTACATGATAGTCCAACATAAAGAAGGACAAGGGGGACAGGTGGAGGGAGAAGCGGGGTGGGGAGAAACTGAGTTGATGGCACGGGGGGAACAGGGAACTAACCCACCCAGGGGGAGGGTATTGGTTGTGTCCCCACAGAACTGGAACATGCATATGGACCCCACCATGACACGCCAAACCAGGAGGGCAACATAATGCGTGGAGGAATCCACAAAGAGACTGGACCATACGCCGGCCCTAACCAGAATTAGCCTGACCCCCACCATGGAAGGGAGCACCAAAGAAAATGAAAATAGATAGTCTGTTGTGGGAAAGGAACTGACCCCACACCACACCCAGAAGGAAGCTGAAGCAAAGGAAGGAGGAGGAACGGAGCAGAGCACACCTGGGCCCACCAAGCTCAGAGGACAATAGCCCGGCTTGGATGGCCCGATGTACAGAGAGGACCATATAGCCAGCCCCACGGTGAGATACAACATCCTGCACTGACCCATGGCCCTACATGGGACAGCACCGGAGACACAGTGGGGGATGTGCGACTGAGCTGCCCCCAACACACTGAGGCAAAACACTGGTGGCATGCAATGGAGCGGCTGGGGAAGCAGAGCAAGGAGGTCCTAAGGGAGTATAAAGGATGGACTTTGGGACCAAGACAGGGCACCCCATCAGACTCGTCTGGAAAACACTCCTAAAGGTCAACAAACAGACCTTGAACTACTAACAGGCTTTTTTTTTCCTTTCTGTCTTTTTGTTTTCTCTTTTTCTCTTCTTTCAAATCTTGTATGTCAGTGGCTTTTTTGTTTGTTAACTTGGTGTTGCTGCTGTCATCACCATGTTCTTATGTGCCACTTTGGTGCTGTCAAAGCCATCCCCAATTATGCGCATATTCATATATCTTCAGGTCCACCTAGATAAGTTGGACAAACAATGTGAGAAGAAAATAAAGGAACCAATGGTCCTGGAGGGACATGAGAATGTGGGAGATAGGGGAAGTGAGGAGGTGTTGGTCAACCCAGGGAAAAGGGAACAACTAGTGGTTCAAAACCAGTGGAGGGAGGGGATGGGAGGACTGGTAGGGAATGACCAAGGGCAAGGCAACTGAGAGGAATTGCTGAAACCAGAATGAAGGCTGAACATGGTAGTGGGACAGGAGGAAAGCATAAGGAAATAGAGGAAAGGAGTAGGAGGCAAAGGGCATACATAGAAGCCTAAATACAAACATGTACATATATAAATATATTTATGATTGTGGAGCAAATAGACCTAGGTGCCTATATTTATAGGTTTAGTAGTGAGATAGCAG
This sequence comes from Tenrec ecaudatus, assembly GCF_050624435.1. Taxonomy (NCBI): domain Eukaryota; kingdom Metazoa; phylum Chordata; class Mammalia; order Afrosoricida; family Tenrecidae; genus Tenrec; species Tenrec ecaudatus. Next base: position 190,541,299 of record NC_134530.1, on the reverse strand, counting down.
GTGGACATTGGGCCTCCTCATGTGCATACCCTTAATATAAGAGCATCTTGCTCAGCTAAATGGTCATTTCATGATACCCACCTCCCCAACGTGATCACTGAAGACAGATGTGTGCATAAGCAAACATGGGGAAGAAAGATGATGGTGCCTGGCTATCAAAAGATATAGTGTCTAGGGTCTTAAAGGCTTGAAGGCAAACAAGCAGCTGTCCAGCTCGGAAGCAACAAAGCCCACAGAGAAGCACACAAGTCTATGTGAACACAAGGTGTTGAAGGGATCAGGTAGCAGACACCAAAGAATAAAACCCATCATTGTGTGATCACCTTCCCCACATAAATGCTGAAGACGAATGTGTGCATAAGTAAGTATGGTAAAGAAGGCTGATGGTGCCCAGCTATTGAGAGCTATAGCGTCTGAGGTCTTAAAAGCTTGAAAGTAAACAAGCGGCTACCTAGCCCAGAAGCAACAAAGCCCACATGGAAGCAGCATACCAACATGTGTGATCATGAAAGGACGAGGGGACCAAGTTTCAAGCACCAAAGCCAGGGGGAAAATCATATCATCGTGAATGAGGGAAGTGCGTGATGGGGACCCAATGCCCATCTGTAGACAGCTGGACATCCCTTCCAGAGGGGTAGTGGGTAGGAGATGAGTCACTCAGGGTTCAGTGTAGCAACAATGAAACTCAACACCTTCCTCTAGTTCTTGAACACTTCCTCCCCCCAACTATCATGATCCCAATTCTACTTTGCAAACCTGGTTAGACCAGAGGATACACAGGGGTACAGATGGGAACTGGAAACACAGGGAATCCAGGACAGATTAACCCCTCAGGACCAGCGGTGAGAGTGGCGATACCAGATGGGAAGGGAGTGTAGAAAAGGGGAACCGATCACAAGGATCTATATATAACCTCCTCTCTGGGGATGGGCAACAGAAAGGTGGGTGAAGGGAGATGCCAGGCAGTGTAAGATAAGATAAAATAATAATTTATAAATTATTAAGGGTTCATGAGGGAGGGGGGAGTGGGGAGGGAGGGGCAAGGAAAATGAGGAGCTGATTCCAGGAACCCAAGTGGAAAGCGAACTTTGAGAATGATGAGGGCAACAAATGTATAAGTGTGCTTTACACAATTGATGTGTGTATGGATTGTGATAAGAGTTGTATGAGGCCCTAATAAAATGTTTTAAAAAAGAGTTGTATGAGCCCCAGTAAAATGATTTTTTTAAAAAGAGAAAAATACTTGCTGTTGGATTTAGAACCCACCCTGATAATTCAGGATAATCCATTGTCCACATCATTAATTTGATTACATCTACAAAGATCCTTATTTTTCAAACAAGGTCATATTCTAGAGATTAGGATGTGGACATATCTTTTGTCATGCCGTTAGTCAATCTCACTGCTTATTTCTTTTGGGGGGCGGGGGTAGGAACATGGGAATGGACATAAAATGATTCTGTAAAACAGGGTAAAATATTCTGAGCCTGGTGGGGGGTGGGGAGAGGGGGAGGTCCAACCCAACCAGAGAAACAACTGGACACACCAGGAAACCATCGGAAGCCTGGACGTGGGGAGATCTAGACCCTGGCTTTATTCTTACCCCCTACTCATCTATCAAATGAGAAAATGGAACCAAATCGTTTAAATGGACTGCCTGCAAGTGGACTCTACCAGGTGTTTTACTTCTATTTTTCAAAAGCCAATTATTTTTTTAATGGAAAATGTCATATTTAGCAACCACCGAGCAACCAGTCTTCTGTGTTAACCAGGGCTTCTTTGCAAGTGGGACCTTGTCAGTACCCAGGCATTCATGCTCCTGTTTTCCAGGCGTCCCCCGCACATGGTCAAGGGTCAGTGGCCCTTTATTGTCTATTCAATCTGAAAATTTCCCATGACTAGAGAAAGGTTGTTGATACTCATGTTTCCATCCACAATGAAATCCAGCGGAACAGTTTGCCTTTGCCTAGAGGATTCACTCACTCATATTATCTGCTGGGTTCTTCTAGTTCCCTTCATGAGCTGAGGCAGAGGGTAAGATCAGGGGTTCTCAATCTATGGGTCAAAGGCTCCTTTGGGAGTCAAACGACCCTTTCACAGGGGTCTCCCATAGCAAAATTACAGTTTTGAATGAAAATAATTTTATGGTTGGGGGGTCTCTACAACATGAACTGCATGAAAGGGTCCTGGCATTTGGAAGGCTGAGACTAGACCTGGGCTAGACCCTGATCATCTCTGCGATGCTGAACATCTAGGGGACAGAAGGAAAGAGTGGGGCTGCTGGAGACTGTCTGGCCCTGTGTCTCCAGGACTCTCACATTCCAGCCGCTGGAGTCCTCTTGTGGCTCTCTCAGCCAGATCCTACCCTTAACATGCTGTCACCTCCCCAGTCTTCCACACGCCCTCACCTTTCCCAACATTTCCTGACCCCTGCTGCGGGACCCTTTGTCCTTCTCTTCTTGCCAATGAGTTCTCTTCCTGGAAGGTTTCTGGGTAACGTTCTCATCTAACTTCTCGGCACCCATTTCTCCTTCACCCTGGACTTGACCGCTCACTCCAACATGCCTCTATGACTCATAACTTACTTTGTGGAGCATTTTATGCAATGGAAGGGGTCTGGGAAAACAAAGCATCATGCTGTCTTCAGTCGGGCCCTGCTCATAAGGGGAATCTAGGTAGTTTTCAAAACCCCAAATCCCTCAATAATGGAACAGCTAAAATGGCAGCCCCCCTCCCAGTTGGAAACACTGGAGACTTAAAAACGACTCAGCTCTCTTTTGGCCTGTGGCTGTCAGGGTCCCCTGGTCACCCGGTAGGGAAGCTGAGCTCGCCCTGTCTCCTGGTCTCAGGCCTCCGAGTCACACCAGTTTCCAGTGATCTCTGAGGAAAGCAGCAGCGTGAGGTCATCAGGTCTCTCATCTCCCCCAGCAGTATTGCTTGAAGGGTCACCAGCAGCTCCTCCCACACCTGGAAGGCAGTGTTTGCATGATGGCAGTTTGGCGGCAGAAGCAGAGGAGGTGGAGGGACAAGGTCTCTCACACCAACTGCGGTGCTGATATATTTTGACTTTCATTTGTTTGGGGTACTCCTGAACTTCTGGCAGAGGTATTGAGCTAGTACAGTTTATTTAAAAAACAAACAAAAAAGAACAAAATAATCACAGCAAGATTTTCCTTCTTTTTAAATCTTTCATTCTGTGCAGTGTGAGTCGACACTGGACTAGGGGTGTCTCCTTGGTGCCTCAGCTGTGACTGTGTTCATTTTGGAGGCAACCACTATGCAGAGGCGGCTCTCTCTCGGCAGAAAGGGTGGACCAGATCAGCCAGGTGGAAGGAAAGGTTCCCAGCATTTAGGGGAAGGCGGGGTGAGGACTCAGAGAGGTGACTGAGACATGAACTAATCTAGCTCGTTCAGTGGGATGATTGCAGACCAGCAACTTGGGTAAATTTTGAGGACAGTGACCATGACTGAAGACCCATGTGGGTCCCTTACCAGTCTGAACTCATTTAAATGATGTCCTATCAACCACTCCCTATCGTGCTCTACCCCCAATCTATTGTAATGGTGCCAATATCCACCCAATTCTTCCCGTCAGGAGTTCAGATTCCTCCTGACGTCCACTCCATCCTTGGCTGCCTTGCCTCCCTAAGGCACCTGGCTTGGTTGTTCCATTCTCTAAGCCTATGCTGAATTTCTCCCCTCCTCTGCCCTCCACCACCACTGCTGTGTCTCCAAACTTTTCTCCGCCTGTCCTCTTTTCCCTGCTCATCTCTCCTCTAGTCTATCTCACTTGCCATCTGTGATCACGTTACTAATCAGGCAGAAATCATCCCAAACCCCCAGACTCCTGCATCGTGAAACCCCCAAGCCTTTGGTGGCACACCGCCAGAATCACTGGCCTTACCTCGTGTGCCTTTTGATCTGTGCTTACCATGTCAGACATCCTAGGTCTTGCAGCTTCTTGGTCATGCTGTCCAGCCATCCATGCTTCACCCCTGCCCATGCCTTTGCTGCCACACCATTTTCTGAATTACCATATGCAGAAACTTCCGTGTGTCCCCTGCAAACTCCAAGACCCAACTCCAATGTCCACTTCCTATGGAAGCCAGTTGGCCTCAAGTCAACTCAGCTTCATGAAGCTCCCACCTGTGTCAAAGTCTGACCGTGTCCCAGAGGGTTTTCAATAGCTGATCACCAGGTCTTTCTTCTGAGGTGCCTCAGGATGGACTTGAACTTACAACCTATTGGTTAGCAGTGAGTATGTTAGCCAGAGTCTCTTCTAAATTGCTGTCTACTTGAGACACACTCCCCTCTTCCCACAAGGGTCTACCATGATACTCTATAGACCAGTGATGGTTCTTATCTGAAATGTAGTCCTTTGCTCAAGGATGGAATCCTACCCCCAATCTGGGAGCCGAAGAAAGGCTCTAGTCCTTACTTATTGTTCTCCTGCTGACCTCAGGCTGAGTGTCTAGAGCAAATTCATTCATTCATGGGACAAATAGCTCCAAATCATCTATTATCTAGGACAGAGCCATGGAAAATGTGGGCAAAACTCTCTGCCCTTGTGGCACTGAGGAGCCAGCAAATAAGGTAAAGAGTGAACATAGAAATGACATTGCGGGGTGATGCTTTCCAAGGAGGTACTGAAACAGGCGCACACAAAGGCCTGACTGCGAAGTTTGTTGAATAAATGATGTGTCCCGTCTCTTGGGGATTTCATTCCAGGACAAGGGAAAGCAGGGATACACTTTAAGAGAAAGTTAGCCACTACAAATTAGCATTTGAAAAGTCAGGTTTGGTCCTCTGGTGATCAGATTGAGAAGAACCTCTGGCCTGCTAACAATAGAGTCTGAGCAGATGTTTATCCTTACAAAAGAACTGATTTTGCATGCTGGCTTTCAGGGGAAACTCTTCTGCTACCTGAATACTAACATGTGGGTCTTGGCATTTCTTTGCATCTCTGGCTCTCTTCTCTCACCGGAACCCTGGAACCCACTCATTAAAGGCTTTCATGCACGCCCGCCTCCCTCCCTTCTCTAGCAATAACCTGTTGTAAATGTGACTAGTAACCTTGACTTATGCCATGCTGACTCTCCCAGCAACAGACACACACACACACACACACACACACACACACACACACAAACACACACACAGCTCAGTGACACCGAATCAAGTCCTTCTCACACAGAGTTGTCTACAGAACAGAGAAAATGGCACCTTTGGATTTCCAAGTCTGTAACTTCATGACAATAAATGGAGAGGGGAAGAAAACCTCACCTTTCTCCTGGGGCGTCTGGTGGCTTCAAACTGCTGTCCTTGGGGTTAGAAACCCAACTTGTCACCAATTACTCAAGGTTCCTTCCAAACATACCCACATCAACACCCACACCGTGGAGAGCGAGAGAGAGAGAGAGAGAGAGAGAGAGAGAGAGAGGAATCCCTGCATTGGTGCTCACAGATACTATGTAAAAGGCTTCCAAAGCAGGTAGGATGTCACGGGGCCATCCATTTGTCACCTGGTTCTTCCCTGGGACACGTTGGAAGGTGGTCACCTCACTGACTGATAGTCTCAAGGGCAGTTTTTCAGGAAGCTACAACCTACAGGCTCCATAGCTATTCCACCCTTTCTTATTCCTGAGTCTGTGTGGTGACATCATCCCTCCTTCGCCTATGGCTGCTGGCAGGAACCCACTGACCCCCCACCCCCGCCCCGAATGATTTCCCTGTTTGCAACCTCCTTCAGAGGAGACTGAATGGCAGATCTGTGGAGCCCCAGTGACATAGCGGTTATGCACTGGTCTGCTAGTCCAGATGTCAGCTGTTCAAACCCACCATGGGAGAAAGACAAAGCTCCCCCATTGTGCCCCCTCAGGACTTTGGAGATGCTTCTGCTCTCAGACCCAGGAACTGCCCATTCTCCTACTTCCAGGGTTGCCCTCCATCTCCTAGCCTGTCTGGCAGACAGTGAGCAGCCCCAGGAGGCTGAGGATGTCTTTGATCTGACCAAGCAGCTGTGCCTGGCATTATCTAGTGAAGCTCTGCTTCGTTAGTGACGTTGTTGTCCACTCAAGGGAGAAATAAAATGACTCCAAAGTCAGAAATGGAATTAATTAAAACAATTATTACGATCATCTCCAGGATTGAAATGGGGCTGTTAGGTAAAATTGTTTTGTTTTTTTTTCCCCTCCAGATGAAAGAAGAATCTTTTATCTCCTTGTCCCCACCCCACCCCCAACCCCTTCCATTTTTGAGCTTCAATAACTAGAGAAGCAGCAGCACATATCTGAAGAGGCCTGGAAAATGAAAAAAGAATGATAATTCATTATTCAGTAATCAACTCCTCTTGCAAAGGCAGGGATTCTGCGGAGAACATAGCGCTGAGAGAAAGACAAACCCAACCCCAGCCCCTGCCCAGCGCCCACCCTCTGGGGTGGATGCTGTCCACAGAGGCATTATTAAGAGGAGAAAGACAGGGAACCAGCATGGGGGTCCCACCTCTGCAGCCTCTCTACCTCTGTACAGTGCATTGGCATGCAGAGCCATTGTTTTACGGACTAGCACACCCTCTTCTATAGCCCCCCCCCCATGCCTCCCTCAGAATAAGAAGCCACAGTGCAGTCATCTGCCTCAAAGTTCCAGCGTGGTGCCCTCTCCTCTGGGCCTCTGAGTAAAGAGAGAAAGAAAGGTTTGGCAGCAGGATGAACCTGGGAAGCAGCCTCTATTTGTTAGTCTGCTCCTGTGCTCCTGTGATAAGCAGAATGTTAAGTGGATCTCCCGATTCCCACTGCACAATGGGCACACTTGTGAAGCGAGTTAGCAGCCATCAGGAAGGGGCCAGATCCAGTGGGTTTACGAAAAGGACAGCTTCAGGGATGAGATGACCTCATCAGGAGAGCCCTTCAAAAGAGCTGGATCTTCCTAAACAGTGGGAAACATGAAGAGTGACACACTGGGAAGTCCCCATAGCTGCCTTTGAGGATAGAGGGGGTCGGTCGGACGGCAGAAACGTATGTGACTTATCAGAGCCGAGTGCCATAGAAGAAACAGGAGCCTCAGGGCTCCCAACACACGGAACTGAATTCTGCTTCAACTAGGTAGCTTCAGAGTGAGACCCTGGGCTCCCGATGAGAAGGCAGTCAGCCAACAGTGGAATTTTAGCCTTCGGGGGCCATGAGTAGAGAACCTAGTTACGCCATGAGTAGAGAACCTAGTTACACCATGCTCAGATCCCCCCGCCCAACTTCCTTCTATCAGTTTGGGTGAAGTTGTATTATAGTTGTAGCAAATTAGCTTTCTAGTTAACAATTTTTAAACAGTGTTTCATGGCATTGGTTGCAATCCCTCGAGGTGACAGGTCTCTTGGTGCCTGGACTTCCGTCCTACAGAACGGTGACGAATGCGTCTGAAGGCATCAAATCTGAGGCCATTTGTCATGCAGTGATAGAAAACTACAACTCTCAGGGACTTCGACAGCAATCTGTTATATTGACACTACCTCTTTTTGCAAAATGTTTCCAGTAGGCAAGTTTGCTCTGGCTACCCCAGATTTTCAGCTCCTTGAAGGCCAGGATCATGACCAGCTCATCCTTAAGAGAGGAAGTCTTGTAGAGTCAAGAGCATTGCATCCAGGTCTAAGCTGAATACCTGTTCACGTTCCTTCCCTGTACCTTAGTGTTGTTCTTTTAAGGTAAGACCAATGGTGCCTATCTCAGGAGGTGGTTGTGAAAATCAAATAAGATCATGAGTCAATTCCTTCTCCTAACAACTCCGCAGGACAGGGTAGAACTGACTCTAACTCTTAACAGAGTAGAAAGCCTCATCTTTCTTCCAGAAATCTCTACAAAATATTTATGCCATGCCTTGCATGAAGGAAATGATCCATAGATTGTGGCAACAATGATGCCATCTTATCAGTCCATAATCATGTCAAACAGAGACTCGGTGCCTCTTCCTATACTGGAGACAATGATGAACATAGCCAAACCTTTGTCTTCCTGTATCTCAGTCTCAATCAAGTTCCTCTAGTGTCTTGGGTAGTTTTCTGGCCTGAGGAAGGGCTCAGTATTTTGAGAGTGGACACCATTAGGAATGAGCTGTGAATAATTAGGTCATGCCTAGATTGCACAGGAGAATCTGGACACTCTCCTCTCAATCAATACATGCTACAGAGCCGGGATGAAGATTCTTTATCAGACTTGACTGATGATATGAATCCCTTCCATAGCCCATCCAAGCCTAAATAGGGAGCCTGGTGTTTACTTCAGAAGCAACCAACACTCCTGACCTGCTCTAGTTATCTAACACTGTGTAACAAATTACCCCAAAATGTATATTCAAAATATCCACCATTTCTTTCTGTCTCACTACTTGTTGGTCAGGATTCTGTACATGGTTGATGGTGACAGACCTCTGTTGATTGAGGTCCTTCAATGGCACTGGACTAACACACGGCGCCTACCTTTCTGGGAATGCAATTCACGGCTCTCAGAAAGAGTGCTGCAAGAGACAAGCAGAAAGCACTAATTACTCAAAAACTGGGCCCCCAAATGGCATAAAACTGCTTCCATAGTGTTCTCACAGAATCTACTCAAATACCACAAACCTCATCCCTCAATGGGAAAAATACCAGTCAGATTAACTTAACACCCGTCTAAGCAGAATGTAGGATGGACTAAATGACGATTTGGGCATATTCTATAATAGAAGTCAGTGAAGATTTCCTTCAAAGTACCAGATAGTAAATATATTAAGCTTTGTGGGCCACACAATGGTTCTCAATCTGTGGGACATGATCCCTTTGGGGTCGCCTAAAACCATTGGAAAACACTTATTTCTGATGGTCTTAGGAACTGAGACACCACTCCTCTATCTGTCTCCACACGGGTCTGCCCACATGCAGATATGCCCACATACAAGTACCTGGTGTGATGACATCATCACACCAACTCTATCACATATACCCTATACAAATATAGGTGTATGTGACAGTTTGGCACTATAATGTACTTATGTGGACCAGTCATACATGTGTAGAGAGCAGCTACTGTGTAGAAAGCAGCTGCTGTGTTGAAAGCAACTACTTTGTTAAAAGCAGTCACTGTGTTGAAAGCAACAGTGTTGGAGGTAAAAGGACACATCATGAATGAATAATTATTGGGTAAATGTAAAATCATGTACTGTAAAACCATCAGCTACTGCAAAAAAATCTGTGCCAGGAAAAATTAATCTGGATGCTGATGGGTCCTTTTATATTCAGCTGTGATTGATGTGAATACTGACCCCTTTTGATAGTAACAGGTATGTAAAAAACAACAACACAGAGAATAGTAAATCTTTAATGAAACTTTAATGAACTGTATTGAATGCATTATGCTATGTATCTTTTGTATTATTTATTTATTTTTTAAATCGTTTTGTTAGGAGCTCATACAACTCTTATCACAATCCATTCATACATCAATTGTGCAAAACACATTTGTACGTTCATTGCCCTCATCATTCTCAAAACATTTGTTCTACACCCAAGCCCCTGACATCAGCTCATTATTTTTCCCTTCCTCCCCATCCCCCACTCTCTCATGAACTCTTGATAATTTACAAATTATTATTTTGTCATATCTTGCACTGTTTGACGTCTCCCTTCACCCAATTTTCTGTTTTCCATTCCCCAGGGAGGAGGTTATATGGTTGGTTTACGTGAGATATATTAATGATGACAACTTTAACGATGAGTTTCTTTTTTGCAAACCTCTTGAAACAACCACTACTGCACGTGATGTATGTGACACAACTGGTTCATTTCTGAAAAAGCATAAGATCTTTTGGGGAAAGGTTTGTGGTCTTTATATAAATGGTGCTGCAACTATGCTAGGATGTCGATCTGGATTTCAAGATTTGGTACTGAATAAGTCACCAAAAGTCATTGGAACTCACTGTAGGATTCATCGGCAAATATTAGCAATGAAGATGCTGCCACAAGAGTTACAAGAAGTAATGAAAAGCATCATAAGTTCTGTGAATTTTGTAAAGGCAAGTACTTTAAACAGTCGACTGTTTTCACAACTGTGCAATGAGTTGGATGTGCTGAATAATGCTCTGCTATTTCACACTGAAGTGAGATGTCTGTCGAGAGGAAAAGTTTTAAAATGTGTTTTTGTGTTTCGTGATGAACTCAAAACACTTTTTAATCAGAAAGCAAGACTTCTTCCGAAGCATTTCTCAGCGATAAAAGTGGACTGTAGAAAATAGCATACTTGGTTGACATCTTTGCCGTCTTGCATGAGTTAAATTTGTCACTGCAAGGATCAAATGCAACATGCCTCAATTTGTCTGGAAAGATCCTATCATTCCAAATGAAACTTCAGCTTTGGCAAAAAAAATTGGATGAAAATAAAATTTACATGTTGCCTACTGTATCTGCTTTCTTTGAGATACATGACATTGAACCAAACAAAAGGATTACGATGATAATTTCTGTGAAAGAACACTTGCACATGCTTGCAGATCAAATTTCACAATATTTTCCCAATCTACCTGACACCCCATTTGCACTTGCCAGAAGCCCATTCACAGTCAGAGTTGAAGATGTTCCTGAGACAGGACAAATGACCTCATTGAACTTATTAACAGCGATGCAGTGAGAACTGATTTCCCTACAATGCCAGTTACAAAATTCTGGATCAAGTGTTTGCAGTCATATCCTGTTCTGTCTGAGACTGTGTTGCGCCTTCTTCTTCCATTTCCAACAACATATCTTTGTGAAACAGGGTTTTCTAGCTTGTTGGCTATCAGGTCTAAATATAGAAGTAGACTTCTGTGGAAGGTGATCTTCGCTGTGCTCTTGCAAAGACTACCATGAAAGTTTCTGATATGGTGAGAAAGAAGCTATCTCAACCTTCACCTTGACGTTGGCTTTTTACGCATAATGTCACAAAATGTAGCAAGGCAGTTTACTGTTGTTTTATTAAGACTGTTTTCCATGCTACACCATGCTTCAAGATAAAATTTCATTTATTTATAATTAGAAATAAATATTTCACAATCTATAATTACATATTGTTTTTGTGATGAATCACCATGCTTTAATTATGTTCAATTTGTAACAATGAAAGTACAGCCTGCATATCAGATATTTACATGATGATTCATAATAGTAGCAAAATTAGTTATGAAGCAGCAACGGAAGTAATTTTATGGTTGGGGCTCACTACAACACGAGGAACTGTATTGAAGGGTCAATGTATGAAGAAGGTTGAGAACCACTGACATACAGTCTCTTTGACATATTTGTCTTTGTTGTATTTTTGAGTTAGCTTTAACTCATAGTGATCCTACGTACAAGAGAAAACACTGCCCAGTCCTGTGCTAACCTCACAATTATTGTAATGGTTGAGCCCATTATTGCAACCACTCCATCTCGTCCAGCTTCTTCCTCATTTTGGCTGACCCTAGGCTTTACCAAGCATGATGCCCTTCTCCAGGATGGGTCCCTACTGATAACATGCCGAAAATAGAGAGACGGAGGCTTGCCCTCCTCTATTCCAAGGACCATTCTGATTTCATTTCTTCCCGGAGAGGTTTGCTTGATTTCCTAGCAGCCCTTGGACTTGCCGTCCTCTTTGCCAACACCACACTTCAAATGCACCCATCCTCCTCCAGCCTTCCTTAGTTACATGCATACCAAGTGAATGAAATTGCCATGGCCTCTGTCAGGTTTGCCTCAGACCTGGAAGTGACATCTCTGCTCTCTCACACTTTAAAGGGGAAGTTTGCAGCAGATTTCCCCACAGCAGCAGGTTCTTTGACTGATAATTGCTTCTATGAGTGTTGATGTGGATCCAGGTAAAAAACGAAGCCCTCAACCACTCCCATCGTTCTCTGTTTATCGGGACCTTGCCTATGGGTCGCATGGCGAAGGTCTTTGTTTCCTTCCATTGTGTTGTGATCTGCACCGAAGAAGGCTTCCATTGTTTCCTGCATCAGCAAGTGCTTCGGTCCTTGACATCCCCAGGAAAGGTTGTGTCATCTACACATCACAGGTGGTTCATATGCTTCCCTCCTATCCTGATGCTATTTTCTTTTCCATATGGTCCATCAAGTTTCTCCGATTATTTTCTCAGCCTACAGATTAAATAAGTAATAGTGAAAGTATACAAGACTGATGCACACCTTTCCTGACTTTCAACCCTTCTGCGTTCCCTTGCTCTGTCAAACAGTGGCCTCATGGTATGCGCAGCTTTTGCACGAACAAAACCAAGTGTCCTTGCATTCCAATTCTTTGCAATGTTATCCGCAGTTCGTTAGGACAGTTGAATACCTTTGTATAATTAGCAAAACAAAAGTATACGTCTTTATTGGTATTCTCTACTTTCATCCAAAATTCATTTGACATCAGCAATCCTCTGAATCTGGCCTGAATTTCTCTGGCCGTTCCCTGTCAATATACTGCTGCAATATGGGCACTTGAGACTTACATTTTTTTCTTTAGATCTTTCAACTTGAGAAATGCTGAACATGAGTAAATACTTCTCTTTTCTCACTCCAGGTCTTTGCACATTTAATTATAATACTGTCCTTTGTCCTTTCCATTTGCCCTCTGAAATGCCCAGATCCACTCTTTTACTTTATCATTTCTTACATTTGCTTTAATTTAATTTTTCATTGTTGTTAGCTACCATCAAGTTGGTTCCAACTGACAAGGATCCTGTGAACAACAGTGCAAAACACTCCCGGTCTGGCTCCATCTTCACAATTCTGTTCAAGTCCATCGTTGCAACCACTGTTTCAATCCCTCTCTTTGAGGGCCCTTCCTCTCTTTCACTGACTCTTTACAAAGAGTAATGCCCTTCTCCAAGGAATGGTCCCTTCAGATATGATACCGAAGTGGACGAGACTAAATCTCGCCAGCCTCACTTCTAAAGAGCATCCTGGCTGTACTTCTGGAGAAACAGATTTGCTCTTTCTTCTAGCAGTCCATGGTACTTGCTATACTCTTTGTCACCCTGCCATAATTCAAATGACTCCATTTTCCTCTAGTCATCCTTATACATTGTCCCGATTTCACATCAGTATCAGGTAATTGAAAAAACCATGGCTTGGGACAGGTGCACCTTAATCTTCAAAGTGACATCTTTTCTCTCTAACACTAAACAAAGTAATCCGATGGGATACTTTGTTTGACTTTTTTTTCCTGCAGCTTCCATGAGGGTGAACAGTGGATCCAAGTAAAACAAACCCCTTGTAAACTTCGATCTTTCTCTATTAGCATGGTGTTTATTGGTGCAGGTGTGAAGACTTGGGGTTTCTTTACAGCAAATTGTAATCCATACCAAAGGCAGCGGCATTTTGTCTTCGTGAATAGGTGTTTCCCGTCCGCCTCACTTTCAGCAGGCAGGGCTGTGCCATCTGACATCACAGGCTGGTAATGAGCCTGCCTTCAATCTTGAGCCACTTTCCTCTTCCAATAGCCCAGTTTCTTTTTACGGATTATTCGTTCATCATCCAGATTGAAAGTATAGTGAAAGAAAATAAGGGTTGGAGCAAAGGAAAGCCACAAAGCCCCTGAAGAGTCCCCAAACAGACTTCAGGCTCGGAGGGCCAGGGCCCTGGATTCCCCCAGGACCAGAGGAGAGACTGTCATAAAAGTCAGTGGACAGACCTGCAATTATGCACATTTTTGTTTTTCTTTTCTTTCCTTTTTCTCTTTAAGCCTTTGTTTTCTTTCTGTTTGGTCTTGGTTATTGTTTGGTTGCCTACTTACATAAGAGACGTATGGGAATCAAGCTCGAGAAAGCAAAGAGACTGATGATCCTGGAGGGACTATGTGGAGATGCTGGGGGTGTGGGAGAGAAACAGCAATCTAGCTTAAAGGAATTACCAAGCGGTAGAAGTAGGGAGAATGTGGTGGTAGGGAAGGAGGAAGGAAACAGAGGAATGATCTAGGAAGCAATGATATGAATAGACATATAAGCATAGGTGTGTACATATGTATAAACATCTTTTCATAAAAATAGAGGTATAGGCCCAAGTACATATATTTATATGGCAATTCACTGAGGTTGTGGATGGACTTCGGGCCTCTGTTCATGCCCTCCCTTAACATAAGAACTCTTTGTTCTAACAACCTGGCATTCTGTGATGCTCCCCATCCCCCACGCTCCATCCTCGACACAATCACTAAAGGGCAAAATGGGTACATAAGGCGGTGAAGAAAGCGGATGGTGCCCAGCTATTAGAAGATGCAGCATCCAGGGTCTTCAAGGCTTGAAGTTAAACAAGTGGCTATCCGGCAGTGAAGCCCACATGGAAGAAGCACATCAGCCTGTGTAATCATGAGGTGTTGCTGGGACCAGGGAACAGGCATCTGAAGACCCAAAACAAACAAACAAAAACCATATTGTTTAGAACTAAGGGGGTAGGAGCAGAGACCTAAAGCCCATCTGTTGACAATAGGACATCCCCTCACAGAGGGGCCACAGGGAAGGGATGAGTCAACCAGGGTGCAGTAAAGCACCGGTGAAACACACAATATTCCCCTGGCTCCTTGAGGCTTCCTCACCCCCACTTCCATGACCCTTTCACTGTGGGCTAGATCGGAGCATGTGCACAGGTACAGATAAGACATAAGAGTTCACGACACATAGGATCCAGGAACAGGAATGGGAATAGCGATACCAGAAAGGTAGGGAGAAGGTAGGGGCAGGAAGGGAGGAAGGGGGAACTGATTGCAATGATCGACTCATAACCACACCCCCACACCCCAGGTGGTGAGCAACAGAAACTGTGGGCGAAGGGAGACAGCGGTTGGTGTAAGATATGAAAATAATAATATTTTATGATTTATTAAAGGACCACAAGGGTGGGGGGAGGGGAGGAAAAGAGGAACTAACTCCAAGGACTCAATAGAAAATAAATGTCTAGAAAATAATGATGGCCACGTATGCACAGATGTGCTTGTTACAATTGATATATAGATTGTTATAAGAGCTGTAAGAGCCTCCATAAAGTGATTATTTTAAAAAGGAAGAAAACGGAAAACAACTGTTCAGTTTTTTTTATCCCTTTCAAAATAGATATATTTACAAATCTTAGTTTGTGGGCTGCACACACAAAAGCAGGCCAGTTTAGTTTATTGACTCTACCTTTAATGATCCTGTTTTAGAAAAATCTCCCATGGCACCAAGCCTGGCTGAAACGGTTCTATGGGTACAGCTTTATAGCCATTGTATCCCCTGTGTAAGGGTAATTCATAGAACCCAGAGTTGGGAAGGAACTTAAAAGTTGTCTCCTCCAGCTGATCCATTCTACGGATGTGGAAAGTGAGGTTCAAAGAGGAGAGACTAAGAGACTTGGTAGAAGTAGTAGGCAAGTAATGGTGGGGCCACATAGACCCCCACCAGTTGCCATCAAGTCTTCTCTGATTCACAGTGATGCAATGCGTGACCGAGTATACCTGTGCTCCATAGGGTTTTTAATAGATGGTTTGGGGGTAGGAGACTGCCTGATTTTTCTTATGAGGCACCTCTGGAGAAACTAGAACCTCCAACCTTTCATTTAGCAGCCACCTATCTTACCCATGTGTGACATCCAGGGACTGCCATAGAAGATCATCTGATTGGATATCCTTTCCACTGCACCAGATTGCATCGTTCATCTCACTGCCATCCAGTAAAGGCTGACATTTCGCGACTCTCCAGGGCAGGAGAACAGTCCCTGTGGGTTTTCGAGACTGTAAATTTTTATAGAAGTGGAAAGCCTCCTCTTTCTCCTATGGAACAGCAAGTGGTTTTGAACTGCCGACCTTGTGGTTAGCAGCACACACCACCATCAGGGCTCCTCTGTAAGCAGTACTGAAATATGCTTGGACACTTGTACCTCTGAGCATGGTCCAGGTTAAAGTGGAAACCAATTTTTCAGCAGTGCTGCTCGGCTTGACCCGAGTGACTGGCTGGAGACTCAGAGCACACTTTATAGCATCAGGTGGATCATCAGCATGGCAAGGATGCAGAACCATAATGCCACGGGTGTGTGGGAAATTGATCTGGATGATGTGGGCGGGGGCAGCACTGCCTCCCAATGAGGAAAAGCAATCAGTAAAGTGCCTTTAAGAGCCACTCCTCATACCCTTCTGTGGGACATGCTATGTAGGAAGATGCTCACTCTCCTGAGTTCTTCTATAGCCTCATATCTGACAGCAGTTGCTTGCACCCCCTCATGTTTTCTCGCGTCTCCATGGTTTTGCTTCTGTTGTCTATTTTTCCTGGGGCACTGTCAGCTCTGCTTGCCTTTCAGAGAAACTGCAATCTTTCTCCCCTCTGAGCAGCCTGCACTGACCTTCCCAGGAAGATCAAGGCACTTGTTCCAGGATCCTGTTATTTGCTTTGTCTACCCAAATAATGCAAAAATAAAATACTCGCCCTTAAGACATTGAGTGGGTTGGTCACAAAATGTAACTACTGGTATTTTGCTTTACTTCTTTTAACTATGTTTTAATTGTGTATTTCCATATAGATGTCCCTGTTAGATTATAAATGATGGCAGGGCTCTAGTCCACTAGACTCAAGGCACCCTAGTGGCACCATGGTTAAGTGCTCATCAGTGAGTCAGCTGAAAAGAGACCTGACAACTTAGGAAACCCTATGGGGTAGTTTTGCTGTGTCACTTAGAGTCACTAGGAGCCAGAATGGACTCAATGTCACATAACAACAGCCTCTGCTAGAGGCACAGAGGAGGTGTTCCAACAGATGTTTGCTAAAGGAGGAAATGTATGCATTCATTAAAGTGGGTAAATCTGTGGTATTTAGTAGTACCCTCTTCCTGGGGGTAGGGGTGGTGGATGATTCTGCCTACTAGGTAGTTTATTGCAAAAGTTTCTTAATTGCTATCTCTGAAGTGTTAGAGGCAATTGAGATAATTACCAAGAGGAAGCCTGTAGTAATCTCCTTGGGGACTTAAATGTTAGCACCATCCCCCCCCCCCCAAGTGTAGCTTAGGAAGACTTGTGTTTAAATGACCTTGAGAGGGCCATCTTTCAAGCTATGAGTTGGGCATAGCCATCCTCCCTCTCTAGTGTTCTAGACCCCGGCCATGTGTTCTATTTCTAAATGAAAGCAAATATGTCAACAGTTGGCTTTTGATGGCTTGGATATGAAACATTTGAGAACCTTTGTATAACATATAACTCCCGTTTAACAGGAATGTAATTACAAACTCCAACTGGAGTCTGCTGGGGTCTGTCTGTGCAATGCCAACCGCTTTTCACAGGACTGTGTTTCTTTTTGTTTGCACTCCTGATAACCACATGCTGGCTGATCATTAGCCCTCTCTGCATCTTGATTTTATTTTTTGTATTGATTTCCGCCTTTTGCTCACACCCTGCCCACTCTTGGGAAGCCCGTCGTGACCTCTTGGCAATTGCAATGCACAGTCTGGTAGCTTCGTTCGTGCTCAGATAGATGGTCGTGATAGTCTTGACCAAGTGCTCGATGACTCTGTGGGCCTAGGATCATGGAGGGACGAGTTCTCTGTGTGCAGGAGGGACGTGTGTGCTGGTCTGCTGGCAGGTGCCGGGGCTGTTCTGTGATGGTGAAACCATTCCCGGCTGCCTGTTCCTATATCTATGTTGTTTGGCTGCTGTGGTTATAAATAACTACTTGGAAGGAGACTGGGAGCTGTCAGCACTATCAGACTATGCAGATAGATTTAAAATGCTGTGGACTTGTTCAAACTTTCACCATCTCCCAGCCCCTCCCCGTCACTGATTGGCATCAGCAGACATGTTTCACCCAGTGGGGGTGGGGGAGCACCGCACCAGAGCAGGGTATAAAACAACGTTTTCTCTACACTGTACCCTCTTCTGTAGTTCTCTTGTTTTGCTTATTTTAGAACCAGTCTACATCTCACCCACCCCAACCTGAGGACCCAGGAGGGAAGGCAGGTGATGACACCTGGGTTTGACATGAATTTATCTGGCGTGGTTGTGCTTTGACAGATGGAATGGCGATCAAAACCCAAGCAAGCCCATGGAGAACAAGTAATGTCATGAACGCTCATGCAGGGCCACTGTACTAGAGATAAAAAGCTGGCATGAAACAGTCCTTTTGGTTGTCTGCTGCCTCGGGATCTCATGTTCTCCTTGTGACTTTGAGCCAGCTCAGACCTCAGCACACCTCTCTGTAAAGCTGGAACACTAGAACATATGGCCTCGCATATGTTGTTCAGCGCTGTAAATACTTATAGCCTGAGTAGTCAGGGCTGGCTTGAGGCAAAACTGTACCTCATGCAATGTTCATATGCAACATCCTGGTCCCATGGTAATTAAGCACTTGGCTGCTAACTGAAGGGTTCCTATCTGCCCGCCGCTCCATGGAGAAAGCTATGGTGATCTGCTTCCATGGGGAGTTACACCCTTGGAAGCCCCCTCCCCCGGGGCTGTCGAGGCACCATATGTTGGAATTGTCTCCATGTCCATGAATGTGGTGGTGGCTTTGGTGTCAGAGGTCCACTCCCAATTCCAACCCCCTTAGTTGTAGGGTGAGAAACTAAGAGGTGGAGAGGCAAACTGCCTTCCAATACTTCCCCTTGGGCTCCAGCTTCCAGGTACAGAGCAAGTGTGCAAGTGGAATCCAGGGCTTCCTCTGTTAGCATTCATCCTTTCTGAGACCCTATCCACAGAGTCTCATGACTCACGGAGGCTGCTGTCCCTTGATATCCTCCCCCGAGGGTGAGTGCTGGTAGTACTTCAGGAAAATGCAAAGAAACCTACCATTCCTAAAGCCTCGGCGGCAGGAAAGCTTGACCCCTTCCAACCCCTGAGATCAGGATGGCTATTTCCAAGCGGGAACAAAACGTCCCTGTCCTCTGTCAGCAAGAAACACTAGCTCCTTCCATACCGTTGTCCAGAAAGCCATCTCTTTGGAGGGATGTGCTGAGCAATAATGGGGATCATCATTCTAAACAAAAACATACTCATGAACTGTGTAAGCATGGAGCCATGAGGCCCACAGATCAGCAAGCCCCTGAGAAGCCTGGGCATGGTGAGCAGAAGTCTGAAGGTGGGGAGAGGAAAGAGAGGGCAAGTGAGAGGCACCGGGAGAAGAGAGCAGGCCATGAAGAACCTACAGAGTCCATTTTAAAACGAGGTTTATCTTAGTCCGGGTAGGCTAGAGAAACAAATTCAAAGAGACTCATATGTGTATAAGAGAGCGTTTTATACAAAGGGTAATTGTACATTAAGAAAGCATCCCAGCCCAGTCCAGTCCAAGCCCCTAAGTCCAATATTAGCCCATGTGTTTGTAACCTATCTCTAAAGTCCTCTTCAGACTCAGGAAACACATGCAATGATGCCGAATGCAGGACGATCACAGGCCAGTGGGCAGAGAGTCTTTGGATCTAGTAACATTATAAGCATCTCAGCACTGGCAGGGGTCTCTCTACATGGCTTCTCTGGGCCCAGGGTTCTGGTTGCATCAGGGTAGGTCCATGTGGCTTCTCCAGCTCAGGGCACTAGCATAGTTCCGTGTGTCATGCCAGTTGCAATGTCTCCCAGGGAGTGAAGTAGTGAGAGAGAGTCTCTCCCACCTCCAAGGAGGAAAGACCAGTGTTTTCCCAGAATCCTCAAGGGAAGGCCATGTCCACAGAGGCCTCTTTGACTGTGACCTGATTGACAGACTAGACTCTACCCCTTCACTCCCAACCTTCAAATTGACACCAGATAATGTAACTACCACAAAGCTAGAGAGGCTGTGGAGAGAGTAGGCCTGCTTGTGTACACCGTGGGCAGGGCTGTAAATACGTACAACCCCCGTGGAAAGCCATATGACGCTACGTCAAACGGCAGGAAATAGGAATTCCTTATGATCCAGCAACCCCCCTGCTAGGTGCATAGCCTAAAGAATTAAGACTCATTATATCAACAGACATATGCACTCACATGTTCAGTGTCGCGTTGTTCACAATAGCAAGAAGACAGAACCAACCTAAATGCCCATCAGTAGACGACTGGATAGAGGAACTCAGGTCCATACGCACAGTGAAATACGATACATAGCTACAAACAATGACAAAACCACAGAGCGCCTCATGACATGGATCGACCTGGAAGACAACAAGCTGAGTGAAATTAACGAATCACAAAAATACCAATATTATATGTGATCGTTGTTATAAAGATGAAGAAGAAATGGAAGATCAATTATTAGGAGGGGGATTAATGGTTAGTTTAAATTGTTGCAAATAAAGTAGATCATCTAAAATATCAACCGCCATCTACTTTCTAATAAAATCTCTTTAAAATCCTTTAGTCAGACAGACACTGTAAAGTAGAGTATTGTTAAACTGTCCCTCAGGTATCATCGATGAGTGCTCAGAATGCTTTTACATCTTTAAATGGGGGGGGGGGGGGGATTTATTTATTTATTTGTTTTAAGAATGGTATGCTGTGCCAGGGAGGAACGAGTGAAAGGCGAGCGCAGGGGAGGGGCCGTGGCTGAAGTTTCACTGGCACGTAGGCACGCCCTTTGTTCTTGTCTTTGGCTGCTTTCACCTCCAATAGCCCAGTTGAGCAGTTGGGACAGAGACCATATGGCTCATGAAACCGAAAATATTTACTATCTCTTCCTGACTGGCAGATTTACTAGCCGTCAACCCCTGCTTGAGATAGTGTCTTCAACCCGGCCTATAAATTCGGTGGAGTAGTCCAAACTTCCCAACGAGGAGCATGGAGCACTTATTCGCCCTTGTGGGTCTTTTCTTGGTAACTCACAGGCCCTGCTGCAAAGGCAGATAGAGACCTGGCCTGTTATCCTGGCAGCTCCGTTCGCCCCGCCCTTCCCCCGCCCCCCCCTCCGGCTGCTCTTTTGGAAAGCCAGCCTGCCAGTTGAACTCACTGTACACACGATTTCCATTTGAGCAATCGCATGGGAACCACAGCCAACTTTCTGAAATATCACAGCAAAAGGGGGAAAAAAGTTACATATGGAAATATGTGTGAAATGTGTTACAATGATGCTCATGTCTTCCCCGGCACTCGACAGCCGTATTTCAGTCCACGGAGGTGTATTCATCGCCGTGTGCTATGGGCTGAGGTTAAACGGGATACTAGCGCCTGCTTTGAATCAGATGGCAGGGGTAACTACGCTTGTGGCCGTAGTTGGTGCAGCGGCAGCACACACTACCGTGATGGACGTGGGCACTCTGCCTCACACAGAACACCGTGGGCATCCACAAGTCGCCTTTTCCCCGACAGGGATGGCAGCTTTAAAAAAAATCCGTTGAGCACTCGCACAATGGCTGTCGGACAAGAAGCTACCATTAGCCAGCCCCGCATTTCTTTGTTCACCGTGTTTCCCACCAACTCGAGCTTTCTTTAATTGGGTTCCTGCGTAAATGAGCCGCTTCCCTTTATTTGTTTATTTCTTTCCATGTTGGCAGTCAGGGGGATGTCGCGCTGTTGGAAGGACAGGAATATAGGGAACGAGAGCCTGGCGATGAAATAGGGATGCCTGCCTCTTGCAGCAGCTTCGCGGGAGTGCCAGGAAGTGGGCGGGTGGGGGTGAGAGCAGCGAGGGGCTGCTGATGCAGCCACAGAGTGGGAGTCGTAGGAGCCTGGGGAAGCGTTGGGGTGAGGGAGGAGCAGAAGACGTCCACCTGAAAGATGGGAGGCAGTACAAGGTCAGAGAGAGGAAACCGGGAAGAACTGCTTTGGGATGGGGTGTGGATGGAAAGGGGAGCACGGCTGTGAGTGTAGCTGCGATCAGGGAGGGACGATAAGTGTGTGGCCCACGCGAAGACACGCGTGTTGCAATTCCAGAGCTCCGTTGTGGAAGGGAGGGTGTGCAAGAAGGCGGGTGGGTGTCAGAGAGGGAGCTTGTGCAAAGGCGGGTCAGTGCATTGTGTTTGCAGGCGCCTGTGTGGGTGTGGAGTGAGCGCAATGAGATGGGCAGAGGCCTTAGAAAGGCATTAATTGCTCCCCGCCTATTTTTGTAACCTGACCAGAAAGTTCCTCCAGCGGGCTTTTTAATGGACAACTGAGGTGAGCCGTGTGGCTTGGGGCCCTGTCAGGAGTGATGGTATTGAGGCGGACAGCCCTGGGGCTCACCGGCCCCCCTGCAGTTCATCATGTCTGAATTAAAAGGGAATTGTTTGGACAAGCCTGTTAAGGGAAGGTTTTTCCAGCATTCGTGGGCGAGCTTAAGGAGCTCCCTTTGGATGGAAACATCTTAGCACGCGGGGCTGCGCTGGGGAGGAAGCGTTGTGGACAATAACATTCCCAGAGCACCTCGCCTTGGCTTCTCATTGGGCTTCCAGCATGCAATGGGACAAGGGCATTTATTCTAGCCTCTGCCCAGGCTAACCGCGCTCTGAACCCATTGTTGTCTAAAACGCATAAGGCCTATTTGGACACTCTCATTTAGTTCTGTTTCCGGAAGTTTCTAAGTAAGCATGTTGTCAGCAGGACGAGTGCGCACCTGCATGCGTGGGTGTGTGCATGGAACGGGCATGTGAGTGTGCGTACATACATGTGAAGCATCAGAGAAAGAGGAAGCCAGACTGTGGAGACTCCCAGTGGTGACCGAAACCAAGACAAAGTCGCACCAACTTCCCTGCCCACGTGATTTACTTCTCTCTAGAGAAACTGCATCACACTGACCATTTCCTCTCGTCATCGAACCTAAAGGCTAGAAGTTTGGACCTTCTTGGGGGCGGGGGTGGGGGGAAGGGTGCGGAAGGAACATCTGCCAGCCTGTCCTTAAGAAGATTCTTACCAAGAACCTCCCCTCTCCCGCCCCTGAACAGTGCTTCTCTGTAACACCTGGGGGCACCCAGAGTTTGGATGAGTTTTACAGTGATGGGTATATTTGGTTGTGGTCCTTAATATTTTGCTTTGTTTTGTAAGAGTCTTTTAGAGTCACCAGAATTCCAGCTCCTGGGATATTCCAAGGAGCCCCGGTGGTTTCGCATGCTTAAGACCTTAGAAACCCACAGAGACGGTTGGGAGCTCTCTTATAAGGTTGCTCTGAGTCAAAATTGACTTGATGACAGTGAGATGAGACGCATGCAAACACCATGCACTGAAACTCCTTTGCACAAGCTCCCTCTCTGACACCCACCCAGCTTGCACACCCTTCGACAACGGAGCTCTAGGATCGCAACACGCATGTCCTTGCATGGGCCACCAAGGGATGCATGAAAACCAGGGCCATTAACTACCCAAGGTTGTAACTACCCAACTAATTACCCAGAGGGAGAAAAGCATGGTAACTCTCCCATCATTGGGGTGGGGAGGGGGAGGGCCATACCTTTTGAAGGACAGACTCAGTTACTGGGGATGGAGGTGAGACTCGGATGCTCATCTCAGGGAGGAGGTGCTGGATCTTCTTTGGGCTCTGGCGGGAGCCTGGCTGGGGGCCTCTGCACACTGCAGCAGGCAGGGAGGCTGGGAAGGAGATGCTGACTTGGAGCTGGAGAGATACCTTCTCCTCCAGTAGAGAAGGTGGGGCCAAGGAGGCTCTGGCCAACAACATTCCCAGGTCTGCCTGCCCCATCAGCTCTGGGGAGGAGGGGCCACGCCAGCCCAGCCAGCGCAGGTGTGAACACTCAAGTCCTCATTTGGAAAATTGGGCCCCGGAGGCAGGGGCTGCCAGCTGCTTGGTGATGGGCTCTAAAGCTTTCCAAGTCCAGGCTGTGCCCAGGTTCCCTACCCTACTTCCCTTTCCCGGCAGTGCACTCGGTCCCCCACCACCATCCTCCTCCCTCCAATCCTTTGCAGTTTCCCATGTAATGTGCTTGTAACAAGCCTCATAAAGTTTGATCGTGCTTGCTAGGACTGCAGACGGGCGAGTAGAATGAGCTCATGTTTCTGGCAGCAGAGCATGAGGGTTAATGCCACTCCCAGAGGGAGCTGCCTGCCCCAGCTTTTTCAGGAATGGGAGGCAATTTAACAACCTTCAGACTTTTCGAGTGTCAGGAAAGTAAAACCCGCAAGCTCTTGGTGGGCTCTTTATCCCGTTTCCTGATTGCTGGAGGCTTATCTGTCACCTCCTAGGTGCCCATCCTTGTCTTCTCCTCCTCCCATTCCTGTGACCTCAGAGTCAAAAAAAACAAGTGTTTATTGCCTCCTCATCACCTTGAGCCACGGGGCTCAGCCAGTGCTGTCTCTTCAGTCCCTGTCCACCTGGTCAACCTTGCCTTCATCCCTTCCCTAGCTGGAGGGCCCACCGTTCCCCTTTGCTCCTAGACTATTCACCTCCTCGTCTCTCTTCTTCTGCCTCCCTCTTCTCCCCCTCACTCCCTCTCCTTCTCCATCCTTCTTCTCCAGCCTCTCTCTCTTCTCTCTCTCTCTCTCTCTCTCTCTCTCTCTCTCTCTCTCTCTCTCTCTCTCAAGCACACACACACACACACACATCCTTTGTACTTTTCTGAATTTCTACTGTATGGTTGACTGCCACATGGACAGATGGACAGAGACCAGAGCAATGAGGTCGATGTGATCCCACGGTGAACAAACAAGCTTGGCTCTTGGTTGTTTCAGTCTACCATGGTCCTTACCAATTTAACAAACATTTCTAGAGCACTGTTATATACAGCTTCCATGTTAAACCCTGGGCTCTGTCTTCAGTGTCTACCTTGGGACTGAAATTACTACTATAACTATCATTACCACTATCACTAAGCTAGCTTTAGACAATAATTCCATTATTAATAACAGTACTAGCTTGATAAGTGTATTAATTAAACGACCCACCTATATGTTATTCATTCAGTTAAATGCATCTTTATTGAGGATTACCTGTGAGTCGGTCATTATGTTAAGCATCGGGGATCTGAAGTGTTCTCAGGGAGTTTACCAAAGCCCCTGGCGCAGGCAGGCTTCAATACGAGCACTGGCTAGCTCGTGCTTACAGAGCTGAGAGGCAGATGGTTTAAGTTTAGGTATTGATTCTCATACTAGGTTGTGCAATAGAATCATCTGGTAAATGAAACAACAGTAATGCCTGGGTACCACTCCCAGAGACTCTGATTTAATTGATACAGGTGGCTAAGTATTCTACTGCGAACCTAAACATCAGTGATATGAACTGCCAGCAGCTCCGTGGGAGAAAGATTTGTGCACACGCTTCTGGAAAGATTTACAGCCTCGGAAATGCTATGAAGCAGTTCTACTCGCTCCTGTAGGACCCCAGTGAGTCAGCAACCACTTGACAGCAATGAGCAGCTTTCACACAGCTTTGCTCAGAATGCTTTAAAGTTCCCCAGAGCCGTTCTATATTCAGAGTCTTGCTGTTGTCTTTCGGTGCTGCTGAGTCTGTTCAGACGCCCAACAACTCTATGCTCAACAGAAGCACACACTGCCCGGTCCTGTGCCATGTTCACAATTGTTCCTGTGCTGAGCTCATTGTGGCGGCCTCCGTGCCAGTCCGTCTTGTTGAGGGCCTTCTTTTCTGCTGCCCCTTTACTTTACCAAACATGACGTCCTTCTTCAGGGACTGGTCTCTCCGGACAACATGCCCAAAGTCTGTGAGACAAAGTCCTGCCATCCTTGCCCCTGAGGAGCACTCTGGCTGTCTTATTGGCAGTCCGTGGTATTTTCAGTATTCTTCACCAGCACCATGGTTCAAATGTATACAGTATACTTCGGTCTTCTTAATTTAATAGCCAACTTTTACATGCATATGAGGCAATTAAAATTGACTCTTACCTTGCTTTAAAAAAAAATCACTGCCATCAAGAGACCCTGTAGGACAGGGTGGAATCCCACTCCCCCTATGGATTTATGAAACTGTAATGCTTCATGGAAGTAGAGATTCTCACCTGTTTCCCTAGGAGATGCTGGTAGTTTTGAACTGCTGACCTTGTGGTTCTTAGCCCAACTCCTTACCAGCACACTACTGTTGCTGTAACAGAAAAATTACAAGTAGGTGGCCTACCAAACAGATTTTTTTTTCACAGCTACAAGGGAAAAAGACTTAAATCAGAACACTAGTTCTGTGGCACACTCATCTCTGCAGCCTTGGATACAGGTCTTTGTCTTTTGATAGCTCTGTCTCTTGACTCCCTACAAATCTTCATGTCTTGTGGCATCAATCTCCCCCCTGTAGATGCCATCTATCTCCCCCCATAGGTGCTTGCTTGCTTCCGCGTCAGTCCACTCCTTTTGTATCTCAGAAGTGATTGTCTAGAGAGGCTCACCCTACACTGGTATGGCCTCCTGAACATAATGAATACATCTCTTCTCCCAAATGAGATTACATCCATATGTATAAAACCCAAACCAAACTCTCTGCCATTGAATCAGCTCATCGTTCTACGTTGACCCGGGAATGCCAGCCTTTAGGGACTTTGAGAACCTCCTCTTTCTCCTGCAAAGTGGCTGCTGTGTTTGAATGGCTGACTTTGATGGTAGCAACTCAACGGACAACCCACTATGGCACCCAGGCTCTTTTTCTGTGTGTTTTAAGATTTACAAAGTATATTTGGAGGACACAATTCCATCTTTGCGGTCAGCAAAGTTTGGGAAGTCTCATCTACAGTGCATATCAAACGGCACTGACAAGTAGTTGTGGGGGACTCTTTCTTTTTGCCCAAGAGTGAACTTTTGTCACACTGTGAGGCTATAAGCAATCTGGGTACACATTGTCTCCTTTATTTCAACAGTACCCATAATACTTAGCACAATAAAGATTGCACCACAAACAGGCATCCAATACTTGCTGAATGATTGTACGCATGAGAGCAGATTGGAGAGGGGGGTTGGGTGTCAGGGAATACCACCAGCCCAGGAGGTCCCCACCCCTCATTCAGAGGCCGTGAGACAGGCTGAAGGATCACTTCTGTGTATGCACGAGCCATTTCCCCTGACAACACTTAAAACCACAACACATGTCTCCTTTAAACATCAAACAAGCTTATCTTCTCTTGTAATTTTCACCACTCGTATTGCCTACGGGAATCTTCTTTCCCAGGAAAGTTCTCATCCATTTTAAATGTTTAATTTTCCAGAGTCTAAAGAAGTGCAGTCTGGCTATCCAGAGTCCTTCCTCCCTTTCAATGCTAGGACCTAAAAGACAGGTTTTTCCACCAACCCAGGGAAGATTCAATCCTTCTGTCCTTCCCAGACTAAGGGTCTATACAGAGAAGATGTTTAGTTCTCAGTAGATCTCAAAGTCTTCAAAGGAAGATAACACACAAACCCCATTGCTACCACCAAGCCCCTCTATATCTGCTGGGGCGGGTCTGAGTGGTAGAGCATTTAGTAGTGCAGATAGAATTAACCATGAACGCGGCTCCTCATCCTCAATTACCTATTGGTTCTAGGAAAATATAAAGACTAACAGCTCTTGCATCCCATATGTTGGAATTGTGAGGAGATGAGGATAAGGGAGAGTGAGGTCATTACTTTAAACTGTTTGAAAGGAGCCATTCATTCATTCATCCATCAGTGAATTAACATTCATTGATCATCTTTGATTGAGTGTTGGTGCTGGAAAGAGAGATGAATAAGATATAAACTCTGCCTTCAGGAGATCCTGTGTAATGGGGGAGAAAGACATGCATCTAAACAAACACATCCATTTGTTAAGTGGGCTGGGAAAATCCATGGGGAAGGTTTCTTGTCTAGAAAGAGAGAAGGGGTTGGGGGTCTAAAGGAAAGTGGCCTGAGAGATTGGATTGGAAAGCGAAGCAAGAATGAGCTTGCTTTCTGTGGGTTCAGTTAACAGTGTAACTGCCAGCCTTTGAGAAGAATGAGAGATGCAGTGCATTGGTGGGGGTGGGGGAGGAGAAGACAGAAGAGACCCCAGATGGAAGAGGCAGGCCAGGGCAAGTCCATGGCCCTGGAGTGGTTAGGCATCTGATTACATATCAAAAATCAAAATCAGCAACAACAAAAACCAAACCTACGCTCATCAAGTTGCTTCCAATCCATGGTCATTTTATCGGACATAGAAGAACTACACCATCAGTTTTTCAAGGTTGCAAATCTTTACAGGAGAAAAACGAACACATGTTCCTTCCACGGAGTGCCTGGTGGGTTTTAACTTTGGTCCTTTTGGTTAACAGCCAAGGCTTTAATCACTCTGCCAGCGGACCACATCCCCAAATTTGAGATGTGACAAAGTCACTTCTGCTGGAGGCTGAAAGTGCTCTCCGGTGCTCCTAACCATCTGAGACATGAAGGTGGATTCTAAAGCATCTGCCCACATTTCCAGTTCACTGCCATCCTACATCCTTCTTCAGGAGCCCTGGGGGCTTAGTGGGTGACGCGCTGGGCTGCTAACAGTAAGGTGATCAGTTCAAAGCCAGCATCTGCTCCATGGGAGAAAGATGAGGCTTTCTACTTCTGTGAAGAGTGACAGTCTTGGAAAGCCACAGGGGCAGTTCTGCTCTGTCCTTTCAGGTCACTGAGAGTCAGAAGTGACTCAATAACAGGAAGGGTTTATTTTCATAGGCGGGGGGGGGGGGATCTTCCTCCAGAGCCACAGTCAGGCCGTAGGATACAGACCATTTGGCCATTGCCAGTTGGGTGTTCATGCCCTGTGAGCCGCCATTGTGCCTGCACAGGCTACAGACATATTTCATAAAAACAAAATAAGGTCTCCTCCAAGAGTAGAAGAAAGCCTGCATTCCCAAAGGCACCTGTTACAGCGGTTATCTACAGATGTCAGAGACATTTATGGGTGAAATGTCCCACATCTTTGTTACATCGAGCCCCACCTAAAACATGAGTCACTTCTTCCCCCATCTAACACTGCTGCCTCCCCAAGCTGTTGACTCCCTGGAGTCCCTTCGTAGTGGGAAGAGTACAAGAACACATCCCAAGGCCGAAACCTGGCGAGACTGCACTGAATACAGAGCTTTGTTTACTTTTTTAGCATCATTCCACAAGTCTCTGGAAATTCCACACGTTCTACTTGCCGAGGGGCATGGAATTCTCAATCAAGCTGAATTTTCAGAAGACCCCCAGGGATTCTCTGTCCCTCACCACACACCAAGGGACAGGCACAGCTGTCTCACTCCTGAGTGTGCTTTTCCATGAGATCTCTGTTGAGCGTTTTGAGAAAGTAAAACACCTATTTATGTTCAGTCTTCTATTTCTACTAGGTAGACATTTGCCAGATACAAGTGCATCCCCAGTCTTCGCCAAAAGGAGGTCCTTTCAATTGTAGAAGAAGGAAATGGTAACCGAGAGGAGGAAGGGTTTGTGGGACAAGAAGAACCAGACTCATGCCAGATGGCTCAGTCCTCACAATGAGCAGGGAGACAGGTGAAAACACTATGATTTTCAAATGAGGATATGGCATCTCAGATAAGTTTAATAATTTTGTCCAACAGGACAGAAATTAGCCATGGCAGAGCTGGGGTGCATAGGTCTGCTTACAGGCAAGGCTCCTGATGAATATCCATAGACTTAACGTTCTATGTGTAAAATTGGTTGGGAGAAGATGTCTTCTCTGAGCAATTTGGAGAAGAAATTAAGGAGAAATGTGAAATTTGATCAGAAGAACCAGCTATTAAATATGTAAAGTGCTTTTCTCCCATAGGAGCCATCTTCCTTCCCCCTGGGCTGCTGTACAAAGTGCCACGAGCTGGATGGATTCAGCCAACAGAAATGCATGCGATCTCAGTCGAGATGCTTATGGGAGCAAGTTCGGAATACTAGACGTCCGAAATCAAGGGGCTGGCAGGGGTGTGCTCGCACTCAAGGCTCGAGGGGAGAGCCTGTTCCAGTCCTTCTAATGCTGGAGGCAATCCTCAACATTTGGTGCCTTTAGTTGAGTACAGTCACTGCCTCTAGCTTCCTTCTCTGTGTTTCTATGTCCCGTCTCATGATATAAATGAAAGAGTGATATTGGATTATGGCCCACCCCAAATGGCCCCACCGTAACTATGCTATACTCCATTAGGTCGCATTCTCAGGAACCAACGTGGGGATATCTACATGTCTTTTGGGGGACACAATTCAAACCATAACATGAAACTCTCTACAGATATTTATCAAATAGGATCGAAGGACCATGTGAAAAAGATAGGGCAGGGGGTTGAATATCCATTTCACAGACAATGAAGCTACAGCCTGTCCGATATCATTTAGTCAATTGGTGACAGATTAAAAAGAAATCCTCAGGCCATCAGCTCTGGAGAGGGATACCCTCGCAGGACATTTGTATCTTAGGTTTGACACACTCCAAATACATGCAGATTCCAAGTCCACTGCTTCCTGCATTTGGGAAATGGGCAATAGGGTGTGTGTGTGTGTGTGTATCTCATTTTTATTGAATTCAAAGTTTTTTTTAACACTTACACTATTATTATTATTTTATCACTTAGTAGACTTGTGGTTTGGAAAAGCTAGTCCTTCGTTCTTTTCCGATGAAACCTACAGAATATGAAAAAACTCAAATCCTCAGACTGGGCTCATAAACATAACAATAAATAGTGAAGAAATGGACATTGCCAAAGGTTTCATACTACTCGATCAAGAGCCAAAGCCCGTGGAAGCAGCTGTTGGGAAGAGAGTGTGTGTTTTGTTTGGCATTGAGCAGAGCTGTGGCAAAAGACTTCTTTAAAGGGTTAAAATACAAAGATGTCCCTTTGATGACTAAGAGGTGCTTGCCTCCAGTCAAGGCCTTTTACATTGTCTGGTTTGCATGGGAAAGCTGCACAATGAAAACAAAAACCAAAAGAAGCAGCAATATTTTAAAATTAGGGGTTGGCAGATATTATTCACTAGACCATGGACTGCCAAATCAGTTTTGGAGAAAGTATAGCCAGAATGCTTCTTAGAAGTGGGAATGGTAAGATACTGTCTCTCATACTTTGGACACATTATTTAGAGGGACCAGGCACTGGAGAAGATGCCCACCATGCTTGATGAAGAAGAAGGCAGCAAAATAAAGTGAGGAAATCCTCAATAAGATGGATTGACACCAGATAGTCTGCAAGAGCCAGACCAGTGCCAATGAATCATACGTCATTAACACCAGATTCAGATAGCACTTCTACTGAAAGGCATCTCCCCCCACCCCACTCATAAGCCTTTCAGTCTCACAGAGGTGGGAGGGGGGGGAAGAATAACAATGGGTGTGTGTGTCAGTGCACTAACTCATCCAAGTGGTGCGGGGGGAGGGAGAGGGTCTTGATCATTTTTCCACAGGAAAGGGAGCACTAGAGGAGACCTAATTCCGGCGTGCCAATCCATGAGGGTAATGTTCCTGCTCAGAACTGCTTGTTCCCAGAGATGAGTGTAGGCCCAACTTCAGCTTGACAGGTGACTTCCTCTCTCTTGATGACAATGCTACAGAGTACAGCTCTGAAGATACAGTTTGGAGACAGTGGCCAGTCTGACCCACTCACCTGGAGTCAAACCAAGATGGGAGTGCAGTGGGCTGGTGATGTGTGCGGAACCATGAAGTCCCCAAAGAATACAGAATGCAGTCCTGGGAGGCAGCACTTGGCACCCCAGCTGAACTGGCATGGATTACTCCCAAAGGGGCCACACTGAAAGATTATCGGCATACCTGAGGGAGTTGGTCACTAGAGCACTCCATCTTTGATTGCTGGAATAGTAATGTGGACTATTAGGATGCTGACCTTTCGGACATGATTGCTGAAGGCTAAAAGGGTGTATGAGCAAGTGTGGTGAGGGAGGCTGAGGGTGCCTGGCTATTGAGCAGTATAGTATCTGGGTCCTTGGAGCTAGAGCTCAAATAAGTGGCCATCTAGTAAGGAATCAGTTAGGCCCACACAGAAGAAGTGCACCAGTTTGTGCGATCCTGGGGCTCAACCGGAGGAGATACAAGAGGTCTGAAAATATGCAAACACTTGGAGGGGGAGGGAGACAGGGACCCATTTGCAGGGTGAATGGATAATTATTTTCACAGGGATAGTCTGGAATGGATGGCAAATATGGTGTGCTGTATTTTACCGATGAACCAAGCAAACTCGCTCCAGTTTGAAACATTCCTTATCTTTTTCTTTTTAGGTTGTTAGGCTAGCAGGACCCAGGGTAGGTGACCCTGAAATAAATGTGGACTGGGTTGACGATTCTTAACATGTCCTTCTCTCTCTCTTTTAAACATAGAGGATGTTTATCTGCTCTGTGCCATCATTCTTGTTAGACTTGGGACTATTTGTATGGTTTCCAGGTGTTTATGAGATTCAGGACAAGCACACTTACTGAGACAGCGACTGGGTCAATGGTCCCTGGAGTACGGGGGCGGGGCAGGGGAGCAGGGAACCCACAATGAGGGGTACAAGAGAATAGGAAGTGTTCTAAATGTGATGGTGAAGAGTGCATAGCTTCTCTCAACATCTCTGAACAACTGAATTATATCTGAGAGGAATTCTTGAGATGGGAATGATAAGTAAACATAACTGTTGGGTAGGAGGAAAAATATATACGCAAACATATATATGTACTAAGGAAGCAGATTGGACTTTAGGCATCTACTTAAATCTTGCCTCAGTACAAGAATGGTTTGTTCTATCAATGTGGCATTATATGATACTCACCTTCCTGACATGATCGCTGAAGACAAAATGGGATGCATCAGCAAATGTGATGAAGAAAGCTGATGGTGCCTGCCTATCAAAGGTTATAGTGTCTGAGGTCTTAAAGGCTTGTAATTAAACAAATGGTCATCTAACAGGGAATCAACAAACTCCACATGGAAGAAGCACACTGGCCTGTGCGATCATGTGGCGTCGATGGAAAGAGGCATCAGATGTTCAGAAACATGCAACCAACTCCATGTCAAGGGGCATGAATGCAATAGGGACCCAAAGCTTATCTGCAAAATGTTTGGACAGTCCCTTTCAGAAGGGACACATGGAATGGACGAGAAATCCAGGGTGCAGTAGGATACCAATGAACCACATAAATGTCCTCTAGTTACTCAATACATCCTCCCCTTAATATTAAGGAATTTTTTGTTTTGTCTCATTAATCACAGTAGATTAGCATATGCTTATTTGTATATGTAAGATTGTTCAGCACATGAAAGTAAAGATTGATAGCCCTTCACAAACAGTAACAGGAGTAATGGTTCCCTGAGGCTACAGAAGGAGAGGGAGGCAGGAGACAGGGGAATGGGGAGCTGATAGCATTGAAGATCGTATAATTCCTCTCAAGGGGACTGAGCAACAGAATTGAGAATTGTATGTGAATAGATATATTGGATTTTGTAAGATATGTCAATAAAATTATTTTTAAAAAGAGATGGATTGACACGGTGGTTTCAGCAATAGGCTCAACTATAGCAATGATTATGAGACTGGTGCAAGACTGGGCAACATATCATCTCAACTTGCATGCATGATCTTGTGTTAAGTCAGAACCCACCCATGACACCTAACAACAAATTCGAAACCTTGTTCTTGGAAGGCCAATTAAAAATATTCCTCACTCTCTTGCAATTCAACAGCAGTCCTCACTGTGAGGAAGTTCTTCCTTGGCTCTAAATAGAACTTTCCTTTGTCAGTTTTTTCACCAGTTTGTTATCCTTATGAGGAATAGAGAACTTGTGGTCACCATGCCTTGTCTCATAGCACAGGCTTCCTACAATGCACAGGCAATTCTTACAGTGTTCTTCAGAATCCTATACCTCAGACTGAATACCCTGTCCTTGGAGCATCAGTTATGAAATACTCTTAGACTGAGACATTCCCGAGTTACAGGCCATGAGGACAGCATCACAGAGAAGGTCCAAAGGTATACTTTTCCCCAGTGTGAGATATTTTGAATAAATATTAAAGAAGTGTGCTGATTTCACTTGAGAGGAGATACACATTTTCAAATTCCTCTATCGCCTTACATTTTATTATTTTAAAAATCTAACCTAAAGTTATGAAGCATGTAAAACCGGAAACTATACTTTTTAAACTCGCTGATCATAAAGATACACTACTTAGGTTAATCAGTGAAAGTAATTCTAACCTTTTTTACCTATTGCTCAATCAATTGCCTATTATCTTGATATATCAATTGGTCAGACAAAGTCATGTTTTTCTCAGTTTTCTACCTGCCTTTCTCCCTCATAGAAGAAAGTGGCTCTACAAAGGACACCAAAAGAGCTGTTCCCTTCACCACCCCTTGCTGCTCCTCCTAACACACACACACACACACACACACACACACACACACACACAATTCCCTTGAGGGTGATCCCAGCCTGGACTTAAGAAGATTCATGTGTACATTTTTCTGTGATATAAAAGATCATACCATTGTCCTAGAAAAAAAGGGTCTGTGAGCGGTGAGAGAAAGGAGCAAAGGTCTCTAGGAGCAGTCAAGGTGCTTCGACAAGATGCCCTTTCCTGGCTCTCTGCTCTTCCTTGTGCTCACGTATTCTATGCTCTTCCTCTGGGGCCACCCCCTGGGCCTCTCTGCTCTCCAGGGGCAAACTGTTGTGCGTTTGAAAGTTTTCGCACCTTACACCATCAGCCTGGGCTCAAACTCCCGTCAAGTTACAAACCCAGTCAAAGAAAACGAATGGCTAGTCTTACTGGTCTGATGGACACTGGAAGGACCTCCAAGACTATGATGCTAAGTCACCCTTCTAGAGTGGAACGACAGCCATGCCTGTAGCCCGTCGCTCAACCAAGTAACAGCCTGGCTCATAAAATAAGCCAGAACAGCAGCCAGGAAAGTGCTCCTTAGAATAATCAACAGGGTCAACTCAACGACTCCTCAAGGGCAACATTGGTGCAAGAAACCGAGATGAGAACACAGGACCCACTCACCACCATCCAATGAATTCTGACTCATTAAAAAATTAGCAAAAGGAAAATCAAAAGTCCACTGACATAAAATGCTGACTTATAGCAACCCCATAGGACAGAGTAGAACTGCCCCTGTGGGTTTCTGAGGCTGTAAATCTTTATGGGTGTGGACAATCTGTACATTTACATACAGCTCTAAATCTTAGTGCTTTCGCACATAGGGGCTAGTAGGTCTGAGCCACCAACCCTGGTGTTAGTGGCTCAACATCTAACACATATTGCCACCAGGATTCTTTAGAAGGCAAGAAACTTTCACCTAAAGCACAATATAATGTTAAAAAAAACCCAGAAGAATGGCTACTTGGCATTTATTTACTTTGGCCAGTGTATGCTTCCTTAGTTCTACTAGAAAGCCTTCCACAAAGCAGAGCTCTCCAGTAACAGGAAGCAGCCTCCCAGTAGAGGTGGACTGTTGACATTCACATGTGGGGTTGGCACGCAGAGTAAGTGCCTGTCGGCAGCAAATATGTAGACATGGTGCCTTTATCGTCCACAGTTGCCACTCTTCTCTTTGCCAGCCAACTCTGTCTGGAAGGATGATTCTGTCTGATGTCCTAAATGTCACATACAAAAGAGCTTTTTTGTTCCTAGAGGGTCATTTTCTTACTCGAGGCTTTTGGCCGCCAATGCATAAAATCTACAAAGAAAGACAACTCATGCCTGGGAGAGCCTTCAATGGTGACATCTTCCTGTGGTCCAGGAGATCAGGACAGTAAAGGAAGACAAGACAGAGCGAGCCAAGCCCTTTCCCTCACCGCCAAAAGCAAATGTGGTTTGCAGATGTCTTGGCCAGCGATGGACATTTGGCTCAGAACTGCCTGCATTTGTTTCACAGTCAGTCTCACGCATGCCTTGAGGGAAACACGCAAGTGGACTCTCTGCCCATGCTGACCTAGGACATACATCCTCAGGAAAGACTGAGTGTGCCACCCACCAAAGAAAGCCTCCTGACCGGCAGATGACCATGTATACCTTCAACCCAGTAAGGAACTGGACAATTCAAAGTAGAGTTTTTTTGTTTGTTTGTTTTTCAAAAGAAGACATCAGCTCCCCCTCTCTCCTTCCCTCTCTCCCTCCCTCTCGCCCTCCCTCTCTCCCTCTCTCCCTCTCCCTCTCCCTCTCCTTCTCCCTCTCCCTCCCTCTCTCTCTTCCTCTCCCTCCCTTTCCCTCCCTCTCCCCCTCTCTCTCTCCTTCTCCCTCTCTCCCTCTCCCTTCCTTCCTCCCTCTCTCTCCCCCTCCCTCCCTCTCTCTCCCTCTCCCCCTCCCCCTCTCCCTCTCTTCCTCCCCCTCTCCCTTCCCCTCCCTGTCAAAAAAAAAAAAGAGACATCAATCAAAATCCTCACTGAGGCCTGGAACAACAGATCAGATCAATACAACGCAAAGAGAATCTGGACTCCCTCTTCTTCTTTTGATCCAAGCTTTTTCTGAAGATGACCCCATCGGGATTTACTATCCTGGGAAGACTGTATCTATCAAGTGAGCTGGAGCCCCAGGTACCATGGAGGCCACTCAGATTGTGGCAACCCCATGTGTGTCAGAGTGGAACTGTGCTCTCGGGGGCTCTTGGTGCTGAGTGTTAGAAGAAGCCCACCAGTCGTTTCCTTCTCTGAGTAGCTAGAGACTCCAATATTTTAACTAGCAACCAAGTTAGTTAACCATTCGCATTGTGCAGTTAATGGCTGGCAATGACACGAAGGAGCCTTCCAATGTGGCAGTTGTTCTTTAAAAGCTTCTGCTGATGTTCATAATCTGAAGAAATGTCCATGGTGGCCATGCCAAGCACAGGGCCACTGCTATAGGAGCTCATACAACAATCCATGGTTGGTGGAGAGAGAACTTTGATTTCTTCAAAATACCCCTAAATTCTAATGACTCCTTTTGTATGTTTTTCCTGAAGAGGTGCTCTGGATGGAATCATTTTGTTTATTCCACTCAGCGTGTTTTCCTTATGATAGAAGCGGTGTGTTCTCTGTTTACTGCTGACCCAGGAGCTGTGAAAAAGGCGAAGAAGTCTGTTTGATTTTCCCTAAGGTGCATCATGGCAGGGGGAACTGACTACACATGTGTGTTTGTCCGGGTGGACTAGAGAAACAAATTCAGAGACCTTCATATGTTTATAAGAAACAGCTTTATATACAAGAGCAATTGAATATTGAGAAAACATCTCAGCCAAGTCCAGAAGTCTGAAATTAGCCCATATGTCCGAGACCAATCTGTAAACTCCTCTTCAGACTCATGCAACTCATGCAATGATGCAGAGTGCAGGAAGATTGCAGGCCAGTGGATGGAAAGTCTTCTGGATCCAGAGGCGGTGGAAGCATCTCAATGCTGGTGTGGCTCTCCATGTGGATCCTCTAGCTCCAGGGCGCTAGTTTAGCTCCACGTGTCTTGTCAACAGGAATGTCTTGCAGGGAGTGAGCATGTGCCCTTCCTCCAGGGAGCTATTTATCTCCTTAGTGCCTCTAAATGAAATCATCAACCTGCAACCTGATTGACAGGCTAACTTCCACCCCAACGTCACTCTTAAGTCTCAAATTGACAACAGATTAGTAACTAACACACCATGGGACTGTGCCCTGCAGCAAGAGGAAGCTCCTACGTAGACACTGTACTCTGCAGCCCAGCTGAGAGTACCACAAGAGTTCAGATGACAAGCCAACATGGGCAGCTATGTTGGTTGGAATTGCTGGTTGGGATTAGGGCCATCCAGGGGAAGGGGCAACCATTGCTAGAGTAGAACTGTCTTGAGCAATCATAGAAATCCGAGCAAACCAAAAGCTGATGCCCTGCGGCATCACCAGGTCCAAAGTGAAATTGTCCATGTCAGTATGGGTGGGTGGCAAGGTTTCACTTGCCCAGATACATACAGTCAGGACGGATCATGGTGATTCCAGCGCCTTCTTCTCTAGCCATTGCTCTGTGAAGCTGTGGGCAAATGCTTACAGAGTGAGGTATTTTTGAATGATGACTGGACTGAGGTCTAATGCACAGCCCTGGGCAATCCAGTTATCATTGCTGATTTCATCACCTGGGTTTGTGTCCCTCACCCTAAACTCACTGTCCCATGTTGGTCCAAAGAGGCCCAGAAAGGAACCATATTAAGCACGGCAAATCTGCCGCCATTATTAAAATATCCACAGTTGAAAAGTGGCAGTGTTTACCTGATGGTGTGGAGACAATTTCTAGTTTTGCTTTTCCCTATACAGAGCACATCATTAAAATCTATTTTAATGGCAGCATAGCATGGTGTGTGTGTGTGTGTGTGTGTGTCTGGATAGTCGCCTTAATTGAAATCCTAACTCTACCACTAAGCTGCAACACTTTGGACAAGCCACTTAATTCCTTAAAAACAGTGCCTTCATTTTTTAATATGAAGAATAGGGAAGAGAATCATAACACTCCCAAAGGATTATTGCGGACTAAATGAGCTAGTATATATAAATGAATTTGAAGTGCCTTGGTATGTGTCCAGCAGGTAAAAGATCAAGTTACCCTTATGATGATGGTTAATATTGATCCAGAGTGTTCAACAGGGCACCCGGGGTGGGGGCGGGGTTCTAATGGGCATCTAGTTAAAGTCTCTGATTCTATAAATAAAAGACTGAATTCTGAAGAGGTCATGACTTGCTCAAGGTCATTAGTAGAATGAATACTAGTAGCCTGTGGCCCTGACTCCTAAAGGGAAAATTTACATTTATGTGCTCTCTTAACCATTTACCGAGCACTTGCACACACATTATCCCCAAACCCGCCCTGTGATTCCAACCACATTGCCTCTCCAAACAGAATCATCGCTAAGACATTTTTCAGACACCCGAGTGTAAGAGTTCCACAGGGAGTGATTCTCGGTGAGTCCCAGAAAGAGGCGCCTGTTTAATGAGATGAGGGAAGGGCACAGGGAGGGCACCTCCCAACAGTGCAACTGACGAACGTGAGGCTTTCAGTGCTGTGGCAAAGTTACGTTCCATTATTAATTTGATGCTGAGCAGCAGAGAGAATTCCTTCAGGGGGAGCTGCACTATGTTGCATGAGCCCAGCTCTGTCCCAGCAGGCTGTCAAGACGGTGGCTCTTCCTCTCTGATGATTAGGTGCGGGCTTCTATAATGATGCTCGGTTTGCTGGACTCTTCTTTCATGAAGAGTTCCGTCTGACCTTTGGAAATGATATGTTTGCCTTTGGTGACTTGAAGCGTCCCTGTGCTTCTTCTACCCTTGGCCCCTGCCTGAATCAGCCTACACTCTGATAGGCACTGACATGCTTGAACGACAAGGCCATGCACTTGGGGATGTACTTGCAGCTGGGTGTGTCTGTTAAAGCACCAAACTGCTTTAACGAACCCATGTTTCCTGGAAATGGAATGGAGAAAAGTGTGTGTGTGTGTGTGTGTGTGTGTGTGTGTGTTCGTGAATAGACTTATTGGACTTTCGGCCTATAGTTTACACATCATGCAAATTAATAACCATCCCATCATATTAAGAAGAGTTGTGCAATCAGGACCACAATGAATTCCAGAATACCTTCTTCTCATGCTCATTGTTGTTAGCGCCCCATTTCCCCCCAACTTCCCTGCCATGTCCCTAGGCAACTATTAATCCAGTTACTGTCTCTATAGATCTACCTAACCTAGATTCCATATGCAGAACTTCATATAAAACTCAACAAGAAGCAAACAAAAAACCGCAATGACTATGATGAATCAAAACAGAGGGAAAAGCTCCATTGAAAAGAAAAGCCCAGAAGGCAGGCCTCCTGGCCCACAGAGGCAGAGGCTGAGGGACCACATGGCTGAGAGACTGGAGAGACTTGGCTGCAGGCTGAGGAGGGGTGCTATTGTGGACCAATGGGTCTTCAATGTTTTCTGATCCTGGCTTGTGGTAACCTCAAAAGCCCAGACTCTCAAACTCCCTGCTATTGAGTCTATTTCAACTCATCTCAGTCCTAAAGGACACGGTAGCCTGCCCCTGTGGGTTTCCAGACCGTAACTCTTTACGGGAGTAGAAAGCCTCATCTTTCTCACACAGAGAGGCTGGTGGTTTCAAACTGATGACCTTGTGGTCAGCCCAATGTCAAACCCCCTTACTTGTGAATATGGTCTGTGAGCTCTCTGAGGCCACTGCGACAAATTGCCCCATGCAGCATAGAAGTAGCACGCCGTGGGAGGAACGGTGGGGGTCAGATTAGGGTAAAGAATGATGGAGGGCAGATGGATGTCTGATCCCGACCTCGTGGCAACAGTAAAGCCAGATGAGGTCAGATATGGCCTCCCCCTCCACAGTTTTCACACTGACATTAGCTAATAATGACTTTAATTAAAATGACTATGATTAATGTGTACCAATATAAAGAGACAGCAATGAGTAAATAAAGGGAGGAGAATTTCAAAAGACATTTAAAAAGCAGGGTCCAATAAAAGCAGTGGCTTCCCCGAGGGTGAGCAGGGCCAGTTAATTTCAAGGCAAAGAAGTCAGTGAAGAAGGTGATGGTGACTGGTTTGGGGGACTCCAAATGGGAACTCTTGATAGATTTTTTTAAAGACATTGAGCAATTATGAGAGCTTATTAGGAAGTTTTATGAAAATTTTATAAACATTCAAAACTCAACTGGAGAGAAAACAGCTGGGCAAGTTATGCCAATGACATGTTTCCAGCGCGGTGACATGTCCACGCGTTTGGGAAGGACAGCCAGGGTGTCCCTGAAGGGTAGCTGTGTTTGGAACCCCATTAAAGGAAATTTTGTCCCACTCACCCTCTGGCTTTGATGTTTCCCTTTAAGACTTACTTTTTTTCCAAAACTCAAAAGCACATTGAAAAGGAACACAACTTACGTTCCTTGAGGATGGCCAAGCTACCATTGTGCCATGGTGCAAATCCAAGAACACAGAGTTCTTCAAGGAAGGGTGAGAGCAGTGGTTCTCAACCTTCCTAATGCCGTGACCCTTTCATACAGTTCCTCATGTGGTGGTGACCCCAACCATTAAAGTATTTTCGTTGCTACTTCAGAACTGTAATTTTGCTACTGTTATGAATCGTCATGTAAATATCTGATCTGGAGGATATATTTTCATTGTTACAAATTGAACATTATCAAAGCCTAGTGATTAATCACAAAACAATATGTAATTATACATTGTGAAATATTTATTTCTAATAACAAATAAATGAAATCTTGTCTTGAAGCATGATGTAATATGGTTAACAGTCTTCAAGCCAGGTACTCATATGTGGGTGTGTCTGCATGTGGGCAGACCCTTCTGGGGACAGATAGAGGAGCCATGTCTGGATTCCTAAACCATCAGAAATATGTGGCTTCCCATGGTCGTAGGCGACCCCCGTGAAAGGGTTGTTAGACTCCAAAGGGATCGAGACCCATATGTTGAGAACCGCTGAGTTAGAGAGATGGAGACACCACCTTCAGACATGTATAGACCTAGATGGAGGAGATGTCTATAAACAGTAGCTTCACATTTTGATATTTTGTTTAATAAAGGTTTCTATGATTTTTGTAGCAATACACATGGCCACACCTTAGTACACACACACACACACACACACACACACACACACACACACACACTGAGTGTACAGTAAATTA
Source organism: Tenrec ecaudatus (assembly GCF_050624435.1). NCBI lineage: Eukaryota > Metazoa > Chordata > Mammalia > Afrosoricida > Tenrecidae > Tenrec > Tenrec ecaudatus. The sequence continues at coordinate 190,499,926 of NC_134530.1, read as the reverse complement.
CAATGGTACTGGTAAGCAAGCAATTCCAAAGTTTTCCAGATAAGCAGTTGAGAAGGAAAGGTCTAGAAAGGAGAAAGAGTCTCAGAGGCTGTTTCATGCCCATGGGTTTTGGTTCATGACAAAGAAATGAATGCATAGGTCACAGAATATAGAATTCTTTTATAGTTTTTTCATTCTCTTTTGCTGTTTTGAAGTTCTGATATTTAAGAGGGCCGAGCTGCTCTGCAAGGTTGGAGAGCCAAGCCCAACGGTCACTCCCTATGTGAGAGAGAGGGCTTTTTCTTCTGGAAATACTTACAGTTTCAGAAATCCCAGATGGGGTCTCTGTGAAGTGAAATTCTCTGATGGCATTGGGTTTTATTTATTGTTTGTGTTGTCTTTTTAACTCTCTTTAAAGTGGTCCTTTCTAATTAAGTCCAGTCTATCCTTGATAATATCCCTTTTGATGAATTAAAATTCAACAAATTTAGAGATTTAATTATATCTGTGAAATCAGAAAAAGATATGTGCATTTTATAAAATGGCTACTATCCCCCCACTCTTTGGAGAGCATGTCTCTGGCTGTCCACCATACAAGAAAGCATGCTAGAAAAGGAATTCTGGGAAATGTAGTTCAGCCAAGTTAACTCATTACAAAACCACCCCAGTTTCCAGAAGGCTTTCGTGGGTCCCTCTGCTTTCATCTTAGCATTTTATTCCACAAACCATCTAGGGATGGTCCATGTTAAAAGAAAATGCCTCTGGATTACATACTGATATTTAAAAAGGCTCATTCTTCCTTTCAAGTCTTCTTCAGCAGGCTGCTTTGAGTTTAAATCTGCGCAGTCTCGGTCTCTGTTTACTAGAAGCCCCTGTGCTCTGTATCGCCATCCTAGTGGATTGCTTTACCACCTAGGAGCTGCGTAAAATCGGGCCACTGCCTGTCTTCTCTTGCACATCAAAATGATCACCTCTTGGGGTTGTTCTGGAGAGTAAATAACCAAGTGTAGGTGAAAACAATTTGTACACTACATTGTACACTGCTTTCAGGAGTTTGATACATGGCAGTACACTAACATGAGTACCGCCATCAAATTGTGATACTTAATTTTTCCCCAAAAGTCAAGAGACAATCACAGAATAGGTCTCTTTACTTGAAGGCAGGGCTCAGACGTTACACCCATTGAGGGCTTCCTCAGAGTGACTTCACCCAAAGCTGTATCAAATGTCTAGTTTAAGACTATTGAGATGGGCTTCTAATTATCATCATTTTCTCTGAGATATTGCCTGCAGCACCCAAAGCAGCAATGATAAATATAATCATGATAATCCCACAAACCTTCAATGTGTGATAAAAGATCCAGCGGCAATCTGAACAGCAGGAGAGAAAGTTCCTTCCTACCAATTAATAGGAAGCCAAGTCTAATTTACCACCTGCACAGCACTTTTGAACCTGTCAGGGAAAAAGGAAGCCAGTGAACCTTCATCTTGTCACCCGTCTTCTTGGGGACTGCTTTCTAAAGTAAATGAAAATAGCATTCATTAGAGTAGAAAATAGAAAGCCCGTGTCTGTCCCCCCTGCTCCCTTCTGAGATCAACGTATAGTCCATCACTATCAATGAGGAGGTAGCTCAGTTAGACATTGGACCCATGCACCTGCCCCTGGACATGAGCGACAGAATAGCTCCGTAAAGTCTTTAGACAAGTTCAGAGTGGTAAGGCATTCGTTCTCCTGTGACTGATGTGTCAAGGGACATTATGAATATAATAGTTCCAAAATCTTAAATCTAGAAAATGCTCTTAAAATCAACAACAAAAAGCTTGTGCTGCTGATCACAAGTTCATTGGTGCAACAGCGCCCCCGTGGTAGTGTTTTTTCTGTTCAGAGGTATGAATAATTAGACAGAATTATGCTTGTCATATTTATTTATTCATTTCCTAGAATGAGTTATACTTTTGATGACACACTATATTTTTATTCCCTGTGTTTGTTACTTCAGGAAATAAACACGTAAAGAGAAAAAAGGCCAAACAACCAGAGGGTGACACTGTCACTGTTTTCAGCTTTGTGTTGCCTCCCAAAGGCCCACGCGATATTAGGAGTGAATTATGCAATTCTTGAAAATGTTAAAAGAGCTAAACTTATTTTCAGAACTAGTGTCTGCATTCAGCAGAAGCAGAAAGGGGTTCTTTAAAGATGAACATAATATGTTCAGAGAAATCTCCCGTTTGTCATGAATCACACAAAATGACTATTATCTAATTGGCCTATCTTTAAAGGAATGGGATCCTACTCCCACAGGGAAGCGATGATTAAGGATGCTTCACACAGCTATGATGCTTGGATAGAAGCGAAGAATATAGCAAGTGAGCATGCCTATCAAGAAGCCGTATCTTTAAAGTTTTACATTTTTGTCAGGTATTACTAAATATTTTTCATTAATTTTAAAAGATGTCTTATGACATAATCTAGTTTTGTGTACCTATTTTATTGTTCTTGTTTTAGTATTTACTTGTGAAATAAATAAGCTACCTTTCCGTATATTGTTTTTTTATACTTAAAATGGCTTTAGGGCAATGAACTAGCTGGTAAATTATTTGAATCCCAACACTTCTTTTGACTGTCATAAAGATTCACAGTCTCAGAAATCCACAGGGACAGTCTTGTTCTGCCCTATGGGTCAATATGAGTGGAAATATCCAAACCGAACCACAACTCAGTGCCACTGCGTCCACGCTGACTCATAAAGACCCTACAAGACACAGTAGAACTGCCCCCGTGGGTTTCCAAGACTAAATTTTTAACCGTGTAGAAAGCCTCATTTTTCCTCCCCAGATCAAAGGGTGATTTTGATCTCCTGACCTCGAGTTTAACAGCAATTTACTGGGCCATCGAAGGTCTTTGTAAGATGTGTTTGCGGTTTGTCTTGTTTTATTTTTTCCCTTTGCCTCTTTAAACAACCTAGAATAAAGCAAAACAAAATAAGTATACAATGTTTTTGATGTTTTCCTTGGTAAAACAAAACCTAACTAATTTCTTATACTAAACACCTTAGATCTAAGACCAAAATTAAAGCAAAACCGAGTAGAACTATTCCATAGATATTGTAAAGTAGTAAATCTTTGCAAAAGTAGTCTGCCACTGCGTTCTTCTTCAGAGAGTGGCTCGTGGGTTCCACGAGCTCACCTTGGGGCTAGTAACTGAGCTCCACAGCAACTGTCCCACCACAGCTCCAGAGTAAGGCCCTGCGGGCATAGTTGTATCTATGGGCTGCAATCCTCAAGGTCTGTAGTTTGAAACTGCCAGCTCTTCTGCAGGGAAAGGACGGGCCTTGCGATTCCTGCAGACAGTGACAGCTCAGAAATTCACTGGGCAGTGTTTACCCTGCCTTATAGGGTCACTATGAGGCGGCCAACTCGATTCAATTAATGGGGTTGGGAATATTGCTCATGGTGCATGCATGCATTACTTAACATACGTATATTTAGTAGACTAACCATGCACCAGAAAAATTGTAAGGCAAAATTCCTTATATGCCAATAGTTTTTGCTAGAAGAAACAAGAAGACATTAAATGCTATTGTATATATGGAAACTCTCTATTATTGACTTCTAACTCCCAGATGATGCACATAATTAGAAGAAGAAAAAGACTCCTATAGACTATTTTTTCACAAGTCAGGGTAATCTAATTCTCATCAAATCTTCTGATGTTGATTACATCTACTTTCCTACTTGTTATTAGCCCCAAAATCCGACTTGGTGATGCTTTATGGTCAGGCACATCATTTTGGCCTTCCTGTCACAACAGTCCCTCTAGGGTCTTTTGTTGGCCCTGAGAGCTGTAGAGATCCCCCCACCCCCACCTTCATCCCAGTCAGTATTGGCATGCTCATGCTGTTTGGGGTTCAGAGGTCTTTGTTAGGCTTGGGAGCAACCCAATGGACTCTGTTCTTTCTAAACCATCTCATAGTGAGTATAAGGCATGATAAAGGGACATTGAGTCATCATTGGCCAAAGTACTGACATATTCTTTTCTCTCTTTGAGGATTCGATTTCTTTTGAGGTCCTCTCTCCCACGGGATTTCATTTACAGAGTTTGAGCTGCTCCAAGAAGGCCTGGAGCGTGTGGATTAAAATGATTCTGTCTTAGGCAATCAGGAGTCCCTGGGTGGGTCAAACGGTTAGTACCACTGACCCACTGTCAGTTGAAGTCCACTTAGAAGCATCTTGGTAGAAAAGTCAGCCAATGAGAGCCCTTGGGAACACAGTACAACACAGATGGGGTTGCCATGGATGGGGGCCAACTAAATGGCAACAGCGTTCCTGTCTGTTTGTTTGCTTGTTAGGTTACATGCTAGGAATATTTAGAATCTCAATCCTTGAGAATTTTACAGGGCAACATGGTCGTGGAAAGACAGAAGTCTGAATCAGATCGTGTCTGTAGCTGTTTATTACCAAAGACCCAACTTCTTGTTGAAGTGAGGAACAGTCTCGCAGATCATTGAAATTCCTGGTCACCCTTACATTCTGTCTGACCCTCCTTTGTCTCCTCCTCTGCAGCCTCAGAAAGTGGGAATCGTCCCTTAACACAACGCCCAGACCGCTTGCCCTGCAATTACAAGGGCTTCTCTGGGCTTTTCTTCTTGAGAAGCCCTTCAAGTTTCTGTCTGTCTGATCAATACTTCATTTGCAATCAGTGACTTTGTTGGGTTGCCCTTAGCAACAACTTAAGTCTATCATCAGATACACTTTCTCCTTTCAAGAATGGTTTTCCATAAGCCTGTAACTCTTACCAAAGAACATTTTTCTAACAATATTTATAACCAAGAGACTTAACCGGTATTGATAGATGGGTGATATAAAGTTTTTCTGTCAGGTCACTCTGTTATGATAGGGACATTGTATTAGATTTAGGAGTTTATTGAGGTCCCCGGGCAGTGCAGCTAGGTGCTCAACTACTAGCTGGAAGGTTAATGGTTCAAACACATCCACACAATCTTAGCAATCTACTTCTGAAAAGTCACAGCCTTGGCAAACCTGTGGGGCAGTCCTATTTGCCCACACGTGGTTGGCGTGAGTCAGAATCAACTAGACGACAACAGACAATAAGAGATTTGCTGGGGTTTGATATTCTCTTTCTCTCTCTCCCTCAACATATATACACACATACATGTACATATACCTATGCATATGCATATATGCATCATGTTTATATGTGTATACACACACACACAGAAACACTCACAAGCAACCCTGATGTTGCTGTAGGTTAGGTGTGTTGGGCTACTAGCTCGAAAGTCAGTAGTTCAAACCCACCAACTTCTCTCTGCTTCCATAAAGATTTACAATATCAGAACTCTACATAGGGTTGCTAGGATGGCCACGATACACACATAATTCATATCTGCAATATAGGTGAAAATAGTGGGGGCAATACAAGACAACGCTCCACTCACGTGGCTTTATGATGAAGAGATCAAGCTAGAAATGGGAGAGAACCGAATACGATTGTCTCACCAAGTGTTTTCTGAGGTATAGCACACGGGCTCAGCTCGTACGACTTTCAGAGGCTGCCAGAACACAGGTGCCAGGTTACTAAGGCTGCAGTCTCACCTGTGTGCACCCTACTCGATGTACTGCATTGGCCCACTAATGTACCACACTAGAATGTACCTTTTTCACACCCTCTTGTGTTTGCCTGTCCAGATCCAAGGTAGACCAAGGCAACGGGAAGAAGAAAAGTCAATGATGAAAACACCCTGCCCTTCCGCCCTTGAACCACTTCTCTGGCTGTTATTGTTAGGTGCCACTGAGTTGATTCCGACCCAGAGTCCCCTATGCACAACAAACTAAACCCCGCCTGGTCCGGTGCCATCCTTACAATTGTTCTTATGCCTGAGTCCCTTTTTGCAGCCACTGTGTTAATGCAGCTCATTGAAGACCTTCCTCGCCTAGGAAGACTGAAAACACCTTTGAAGTACATTTTAAATTTGGCATTATTTCCAATTGGAGTTTTGGTCTTCTATTTTTAAAAACAATCACACCTCTGCCTTAAATGTGTGTGTGTGTGTGTGTGTGTGTGTGATTCACAGGTTGAAGGTTCATGATGTGTTAATTTAAGAAAAGTTCAAGAATTATTTTGAACTACCCAAGATTCTTAAAGATCAAGTTTCATTGAGCTGCAATTAAAATTTCCCATGATTTGTCTCATCCCTTACCCTTGTCCAGAAACAACCGCCCTAAGTAGCGTCAACGAGTTGTCGAGTTGTCGAGCATCAGAGGAACCCCTTGGCCTTGCTCGCTCTCTCCCTCTGCATAGTCCCACTCAGCGGCCCTTTGAGAGCGACCATTGCAGCTTCCTGGAGCCGTGCTTAAATATCGCGGGGGCTGAGGCCGGAGGGTATTTCGGATGAAATATGAATGTCCTGACTTCATGACTTTTTCAAATCTTTAAAAGCATACAGGTATTAATTTTTAAATGCAAAGAAATGTTAGGAGACTATGATGGAGCAATATTAAGGAAAAATAAAAAGATGTCCAGGTGGGAGGAGCAGGTCAGAGGCAGTGACATGGATTCCCTTGGGACAAAGAGACAAACCTGAACAGAGTGGAAACAGGAAGAAAGGAGTGAAGGGGGGTGGGGAGGTAGGGGGAGACCTCAAATGATAGGTTTCAATGGAATGAAAGGGCAAATAATGGCTGGGTTGTGTCGAAGCTCAGTATAATCTGCACGTCCCAAGCTAGAGAAAACCATTCTGGTGAATGTCCTAGGTGAGAACTAGCTGCCGACACTAAGGCTGACTATGGAAACACCTTTGCTGTCAGCACACTATTGACTGGGAACTGATGGACAGACCAAGGGAACAGAAGGGAAAGACTCCCTGGGGAATGTTCAGGAATCCAGTCATTCGCCAATCTCAGCTTTTCCACGCCTTGGAAACCTCTTCTGTAGAAAACATTAACCTCATTAATTAATCCAACATATATTTCTGGAGGATTTACTATGGGATAGGGATCCCAGTGGCAAGACTGTAACGAAAAGGTCAGCAGTCCTGACCCACCAGTGCCTCCGAAGGAGAAAGAGGAGGCTGTGGGCGTCTGTGAAGATTGACAGCCTCGGGAACCCTGTGGAGCACATCGGATCCGCCTATAGTGTCAGTCACTGTTAGTTGGAATTTCCTGGACAGCAGTGGGTTGGGGTACCATAGGACAGGCATTGTGTTAGACACTGGAGACACAGTAAAGAACAAGACACAGCCCTTACTCTCGTGGAGACTTCACCCCAGAGAGAAAGCTGTAATATGACCAGCAAGCAAACCAACACGTAGACAAGATGATGTAGTACAATTAATGTCAGAAGGACAATACGCAGAGAGAAGGGATTGAGAATAGTGACCACAGATGGTCCAACTCTAGACTGATCTAGAAAAGACTCCCAGAGGGGGTGACATTTAATCTGGGAGCTGAAAAGTGAGAAACATTGTACAAGTTGTGTGGAGGACGCTAAAACCAATGCAGGCAGAGGAGACAGCAGGCAGGAAGACCCAGAGGAGTGAACAGCTTGGCTGAATGTTCAGGTACTAACAGCAGGAAGCCTGGGGAGAAACACAATTCAAGACAGCTTCACAAAGTCCATGAAAACAGGGAGTTAAGGAAACTTTCCCAGACATTACAAGAAGTCGCTTCCTACTGCTGAAGCATGAGGAAGAGACCGGCAGCTGGATTTCAAAAGAGCAGCTAGTTGTGATAGAAATTAGAGGACAGGGCATAGCTCGCTGGGCAAATAGGCTTGCTGCTAATGAACCTTGGATTAAAATGTGCCTGGCCCAGCTAGTTGGATGATACCCACCCACCCAAGGATCCTGCATCTGGACCTTAAGACCATGGAGAAGCGGAGCATGAGTCCTCGCAGCAAGCCGACTGCAACCCGCTGAGACAGATGCGAAAGGGGCTAAAACCACATATGTTTAATTCCTTCTCCGAGATCCATCAATCAGAAGCGTTGTTCCTTGTCTCCTGGGAAGCTTACTCAGATGCCAGTCCCTTTATTTGGTAACTTACAGCCAGAGAAAGTGATTTCTCCATGACAGTGACTTCAGTATGGGCCTCGGGGAGGAAGAAATAAAATTCTGCAGTGGAATGGAAGCGACAGATCTTTTGATGGACAACCCCTATCCTGTCCTACACACACACACACACACACACACACACACACACACACACACACACACACACCCTCCCCTCTGTGTCATGAAAACCAACACACTTGGAGATTGTGGCAGAGCTGGATGAAGCAGCACTCTGGCTTGGTCTTGACTGTAGATGAGGCTAAACTGAATTTTCAAGGCGAAATGCTATCTATTCAGGATTTGAGCTGGGCTAGTGTCTTGATTAAAAAGTCCCTGGTATTTTGGTTTGCTTTGTTGTGGGGCAGTGAAAAGGAACCCAGGTGGGACAGTGAGTTTGATTTTGAGACTTCTGGGTGGTGCAAATAGTTTGCTCTCAATTACTAACCTAAAGGTTGGCAGTTTGAACCCCCTGCAGGGACTGTGGAGGAAAAGCCTGACAATCTACTTCCATCAAGAGAACCGCCTACAACCGTGCCACCCTGGAACACAGGCCATCACCATAAGTTGGAACCAAATAGAAGAGAACTGTTTTTTAAATATCTTGACCAGTTACTCGATATTCTGACTCACAGTAAATACATGACTTGCCTGTGTGCATTCCCTGACTCCTCTGTTAGGATGGAAACCACATGGGCTGGCTTCTACTCTCTCCTGCGTGTCTGGTTCTATGACAGAAATCCAATTTCGGATGTTTGGCTTGCTGATTAACAAGGTCATTCGCCATTGTTGCATCCGAGCTAATGAGAAAGCTTATTCCTTCCCTATTTCAGCCGGATTCCCTGAACAGCGCTATTGCTGGGGAACACTCTGCCCAGGAGGGAAAGCATCCTAGTTAGAGTGAAGAGAGCCCGTCATCCTTTGGGAAAGCAGCCTGGGCTCGGTCTGATTCACACATAGCAAAATCCTGCTTACCCCATGTTTCCTGGTGTGGCCCTGAGGATCCCATAGCAGTGGATTTCTTGGCCTTTGTGGCTGGCAGAAATGAGCTTCCTGGGCCCAACTAGTCAAGTCCACGGAGGGATGAGTTTCAACACAGGCAGGCTGTGTACCTCTCTCTGATGACTAGTTGGGAATGGTTCCCATTCCTATGGAATGATATTAAACCAAACCAAGCCTATTGCATTCAAGTTGATTCAGACTCCTAAGGATCTCTCCAACACAGGGTGTTAGTCCTCCATCGGGTTCCTGAGACCCTGGGTCATCTTTAAGAAAGCAGATTGCCTCATCTTTCTCCCAGGCAGCTGCTGGTGGGATTGAACTGCCGACTTTTAAGTTAGCCACGGAAAGTTTCAGCATGGTACCACCAAGGCTCCTTGGAGCTATATCATTCCAATTAAAATGATCTGTTAGTGTCCACTGGCTACTGCCTACTGTAAACCAATTATGGTTCTAATCTTAACATTTTCATTTCTGACAGGTGCACATAATTTTAAAAGTCATTCTATGAAGCTTACAATAAAACCCTGAGCCCTCAGTCCCACTCCCAGTTCTTGCTCTCCAGAGGCAATCACTTCCAATTAATTTAAACATGACTTTGTTGGTTAAAGGAGCCCTGGTGGTGTAGTAGTTATGCATTGGGCTTCGATTTGCAAGGTCAGAAGTTCAAAACTCCTAGCAGCTACTCGGGAGAAAGAAAACAGTTACAGTCTCTGAAACACACAGAGGGATCACTTTGAGCCAGTGTTGACTCCATGGCAGTGAGGTGGCGCTGCCAGGTAAGTACTGGACTGCTAACTGAGACGGTCAGTGGTTCGAACCTAACAGCCCCTCCTTAGGAGAAAGCTTAGCTGTCTGCTCCCGTAAAGATGCGCAGTCTAAGAAAATCTATATAGGGCACTCTGTTGGTAGTGGGTTGGGTATGGGTTAGTATCGCACTAATTGGGGCATGGGGTTTGGGGTATCTCACTAAATTTAAATAACATACTTACACAGCAGTGTTTTTCTATTTTGGAAATAATCTACAAATTTTCATCCTGTAAAACATTTGGCTCTTTGATATACACACACACAAACACACACACACACACACACACACACACACACTTCCCTTTCCCACATCTACTTTCAATCTCACACGAGAGTATATCACAACTTTTATTAGATCAATATGTATTATTGACATACCTGTGAGGGTATCAATAATATGCTTACCCTGTTGAGTCATATGGAACATGATGATTTGGGGGGTGGGGGGTTGTTCTACAATCGCCCTCTAAAGTTACTGATTTGCCAAAATTTTCTTTGTACTTAATTTTATGTGTAACTCCCTCTAATTGCTCTCCAAACTAGATCTCTCAACAGGTTCAAAACACCTGGGATGATCCAGTGGTCTTCCTACTGGCTTCATATCTTCCCTTGGATCCTTCTTTCTAGAGCCCTTGTCTGGTCACTGGCCCTGGCATCAGATAAGCACTGGATTGCAAACCACCCAGCCAGCAGTTCAAACCCATCGGCCTCTCCTCCGAAGAGAGATGAGGCTCCCTTCTTCCATAAAGACTCACTGTCTCAGAAACCTAGAGGGTGGGGGGGGGGTGTTTCTACTCTCCTATGTGGTCCTTAGGACATGAGTCAGAAGGGGCTCCTTGCTGTGAGGTGAGGTGTTCTGATCTGGTCTGCTTTCCTGAGACCGTTCTTCACTATCAGACACAGTGCTTCAAAGATTTTGTGGGGAAATCCCATTGTGTTTTAATTCCATCTTCCCACACATGAAGCTCCCTCATATTTGAGAGTCTTAAAGCCAACCTGATGATGATAGGTTGGGGTTTTATAATGAAGAGTCTCCAGCTTTCTCCCTCGTTCTATCCAAAACTATCCAAAAATCTGGAGGTACATTTAGAGAAGGTCACGGTTCACAGAAAAACACTTTTTAGAGAAAAAAAAATACTCAGCATTCCCTGGCACTTAAAAGCCTTCATACTATAACTCATAACACAGAATAGTGTGTAGCCCTGGTGGTGTAATGGTTAGGTGTTGAACTTTGATCAGCAAGATCCACAGTTCAAAACCACCACTGGCTCCTGGGGAGAAAGACGGGGCTTTCTACTCCTATAGAGAAGTACAGTCTCCGAGACCATATGGGACAGTTAACCCTGATTTTTATAGGGTCACTTTGAGTCAGCATCAACCTGATGGCATTGAGATTGAGGGGGTTTTGTTCCTTTTTTAAATCCTGCCAGCAGCCCCCAGGGGGTAGCATCATCCACAGTGGGAACCACTGCTTTAGAGTTTTGTGTGTTTGGGGCTTGTTTTGTTTCTTGTGTGGATTCTTTCTTATTTCTCTCTCTTCCCTTCTCTCTTTTGCCTGCACACACTTGCAATCTGGAATATTTGTTCAATTTTATTTTCCAGAAATGAATGTTTTATTTCCACAATCATAGTTTTAATTCCAGCCACTCTTTTTTTATCCCCTGAATATTCTTCCATATGGCTTCTTATTTGCTATAGGGCAGCACATTTTTCTAGCAGTTGAAATTACTAAGAAACCATATCACCAGAGTTCAAACTACAACTCAACTGCTTAATCACCTGAATGACCTTTGACAAGACACCTATATCTGCCGTGACTCAGTTTCCCCAACCATGTCATGGGGATACCGACCCGCTTCACAAAGAACTGTGAGGCTGATGCATTGAGCTGAAAGCACTTAGAGCCACACCTGCAGCCACGGCCACTGCCATATTGTGATTCCGACTCCTAGCAGTCCCGCAGAAGGCTGAGGAGTCTGTACGATTTTACAGCAGTAGACAGCCTCATCTTTCTCCTACAAAGGCAGCTGGTGGGTTTGAACCTCTGACCTTGACGTTAGCAGCCCAACGCTTATCCAACAGTGCCACCACGGTAAATGCCTGATGCATGCTAATTGTGTTGCTATGAATATGACAGCTTGTCCTCTTCCTCAAGGGAATCTGTCAGCCTTTCTTTGAGCAGTTTTTTTCTACTTCCTGCTTTATTCCTGTTTTTGCTTTTCCCCTCCTTGTTTTTAGCTGTTTCTTTTTTCCTCTGACCTCTGTGTTAGAGGCTTTCCTCAGATATGACATGGCATGTTCACAGGGAGGGTCTCTGTGTGTTGGCACCTGGCTTCTTGACAAGTGGGCTTCTCCGTAACTGATCTGCAAGTCATTTCATTGGAGGACCTCCAAATATTGGAAATCACTTAGAAATCTGGTGGCCAAGCCCCACTATGAGACATGATGCCCCTCACTGACCCATGGCCCTACGGGGACAGCACCAGAGACACAGTGTGGGAATTGCTCCCGATCTGATCCCGCCACACCGAGGCAAAGCACTGGGCGAGTGCAGTGGAACAGCAAGGGAATGGAGTGGCAAGGTCCCCATGGAATGCTGAAGGTGGACTTTGAGGCCAGGGCGTGGTGCCCCAACAGACTGGACTGGAAGACACTCTTAAAAGCCAACAAATGATCCTTGAACTAACTACAAGCTTTTCTTTCTTGTTGTGTTTTATTTTGTTCTTTGTCATCAGGGGATTATTGTTGTTGTTGTTGTTTTATTGTATATGGTTGCTTGGTTTTGCTCTGTCTTGTTTTTGTGCATGTTATTATCTCTGCAGGTCTGTCTAAATAAGACAGGCTGGACGAACAATCTGGAGGAGAAAACAATGGAACCAACAGTTCCCGGGGACATGGGAGAGGGGGAGGTTGGGAAAAAGGAAGTGGTGTTAACAAATCCAGGGACAAGGGAAAAACAAGTGATCCAAATTGGTGGTGAGGTGAGTGTGGGATGCCTGGTAGGGTGTGATCAAGGGTAATGTAACCAAGAGGAAGTGCTGAAACCTAGGTGGGGACTGAGCATGATAGTGGGACAGGAGGAAAGTCAAAGGAAATAGAGGAAAGCTGGGAGGCAAAGGGCATTTATAGAGGTCTAGATAAAAACATGTACATATGCAAATACATTTATATGAGGATGGGGAAATAGATCTATGTGCCTATATTTATAGGTTTAGTATTAAGGTAGCAGAAGGACATTGGGCCTCCACTCAAGTACTCCCTCAATGCAAGAATACTTTCTCCTATTAAATTGGCATTCTGTGATGCTCACCTTCCTGACACAACCACTGAAGACAAAGTGGGTGAGTAAGCAAATGTGGTGAAGAAAACTGATGGTGCCTGGCTATCAAAGTTATAGTGTCTGGGGTCTTAAAAGCTTGAGGGTAAACAAGCGGCCATCTAGCTCAGAAGCAACAAAGCCCACATGGAAGAACACACCAGCCTGTGTGATCACGAGGAGCCAAAGGGATCAGTTATCAGGCATCAAAGAACAAAAAAATCATATCATTGTGTGCACACCTCCATGATATGATCACTGAAGACAAATGGGTGCATAAGCAAATGTGGCGAAGAAAGCTGATGGTGCCCGGCTATCAAAAGGTATAGCGGCTGGGGTCTTAAAAGCTTGAAGGTAAACAAGCGACCATCTAGCTCAGAAGTAACAAAGCCCACATGGAAGAAGCACACCAACCTCTGTGATCACGAGGTGCCAAAGGATCAGGTATGAGGCATCATCAGAACAAAAAAAATCTTACCATAGTGAATGAAGGAAAGAGTGCAGGCTGTAGACCCAAAGCCCATTTCTCGGTCACTGGAGATTCCCTTGCAGAGGGATCTAGGAGAGGAGATGAGTCAGTCAGGGTGCGATGTAGCACTGACAAAGAATACAGCTTTCCTCCAGTTCCTGATTGCTTCCTCCCCGCTCCCCCCCCCCCCCACCACCACCATCATGATCTGATTTCTACCTTGCAAGTCTTAATAGAGCAGAGGATGTACACTGGTGCAGATAGGAGCTGGAGGCACAGGGAATTCAGGGCGCATGATATCTTCAGGACCAGGGGTGTGAGTGGCGATACTGGGAGGGTAGAGGGAGAGTGGGTTGGAAAGAGGGAACTGATTACAAGGATCTACATGTGACCTCCACCCTGGGAGACAGACAACAGAAAAGGGGAAGAAGTCTGACAGGGCAAGATATGACAAAATAATAATTTATAAATTATCAAGGGTTCATGAGGTAGGGGGGAGTGGAGAGGGAGGGAAAAAATGAGGAGCTGATGCCAGGGGCTTAAGTGGAGAGCAAATGTTTTGAGAATGATGAGGGCAATGAATGTACAGATGTGCTTTACACAATTGATGTATGTATGGATTGTGATAAGAGTTGTATGAGCCCCTAATAAAACGTTTTTTAAAAAAAATAGAAATCTGATGGCCAGCATTTGGGGATCTGAGAAAAATGCTTGACCCCTGTTTGACTTTGAGGATTTTCAGTTAAGCCCTTTCTTTTCAGCCCATGACCCTGGCCTCTGCTGGAGTTCAGGTTCCTCTACAGGAACTCCCTGTCTGCTCTTCCACCAGGGTTGGGGCAGACAGTCCTCTGAGTGTATAGAAAGTTCGAAGAGACCTGGGAACCTGGCTGCTTCTCCTATCACTGTTGATGCTGCTGTTAGCTATCACCGAGTCAGTGGCCCGCAATTCATGGCACTCCCCTGCACAACGAGACCGGAGTGCGGTGAGCTAGGGGCTTTTTGTAGGTTCACTTTTCAGAAGTAACTTACCAGGCTTTTCTTCCTTGTTTGTCTTAGCACGGAAGCTCTGATGAAATCTGCTCAGCATCACAGCAACTTGCCAGCCTTCATGGACACATGCTGGGGAGTTTCGCCTGAGGTGCTTTGTCCAGGAATCGAACCCAGGTCTCCCACACAGAAGGCAAGAATTGTCCCACTGAACCACCACCATGCACCTTAGACAGGATTTAACAAACGTGACTGCTTTCCTTCACAATGTTAGCTGTACTTCCACTGCCCAAAGTACAGTAGCTTGGCCCGCGTGCCCCAGTTGTCCTGCGGTGCTTGAGGTATAGGCCTGCTTACTTCTGGACCTTTCCCGCTGCCAGCCGTGGCTTCAGATGATTCAAGTCTTAGATCTAAGTCTTAGATTTACTTAAACGCCATTTTTTCCCTTTTGTTTGTTAAGTCCTTAAAAATGTCTGCAGCTTTCCCCCTCTTTTTTATTGTCATGCTAGCAGAGCTTGCGGGGGGGGGGGGTGCAGAGACACATGTCTGCACTTCATCTGCCACTTTTCACAATTATACTTGTCAATGCATTTCTAGCGAGTCTAGCCTCTGTGCCGTGAATATTAAATCATGAGTTCACAATCCAGATAATTAATACATCTATGTCTTAAGTCCATAAAGATTCTGTGGTAGCATCACCAGTGGAGGGATTTGAGTTCTGAGCCTCGGGATGGGGTTTCTGTGACCTGTCCCTCTTCTCTATCTGCTGCCTGCGTGGCCAGCTCCTACCACTGGTACGCTGGCTGGGCAGGCTCTGATGCAGGATGGTTCCCGTGACTGCCATTCATCGACTGTGTGGCCTTGGGCAATGTACTTACCATCTCTGCCTTCAAATGCCTTGCTGTGTGAAAATAGAACAAATATAAAACAAAAAATTTCTCCTTCTAAATGTTGTATGGAGCTTCACCCCTGCCATTGAGCTGCTTCTGCTTTGTGGAGACTGTAGGGCAGGGTAGAACTCTCCCACGGGGTTTCCAAGGCTGTAAATGTTTGCAGGTGCTGACTGCCACGTGGGTCAAAATCCGCTGCACAAAATCTGAGAACCGTTATATGTTAGTAATCTCTGTGTATTGCAAATGATTAATGTGCTCAGGTGCTAACCGAAAGCTTCGTGGTTCAGGTACGATTGGAGGTGCCTCAGAAGAAAGGCTTGGCGATCCACTTTTGGAAAGTCAGCCACTGACAACTCCATGGAGCACTATCGTACCCTGAAACATACGGGTCTAGATTGGCGTAATGCCAATTAGTTTATATGTTTGTTGCTCTCCTTTTGTGGCCCCTCACCATACCAATCTGTGTCTATTTGTCTCATAGTTCAAACATCACTAGAGTTAAACTCTTTATTCCCCAGTTCGTTCCACATCAGGCTGAGTGGCTTCCAGGTAGGTGTATGGCCCATGATTTCTTGCAGTTACTGTCTTCACGTCTTAGGATAGGGCATGGTCCATGATAGGCCTCTACAAATGTTGGAGGAATAAAACGACTGTTATCTGGCCTTGGAATTGAACCCACGATCTCAGTCCTTGGTCATAACTTCCAATCAACTACATGTCATTAAGGAAGCACACTTTCATGAATAAGGAGCTCGTGTTTCATGATTCTGATCAGCCACATATTGCTTCCGAATATCTGGGGCCGGCCGGTAAGATGATACCCTTGCGAAGCCTGACTCCGCGTCCTATTACCCAGCCCTTGAGCCATATGTTTAGCAACTGATATTTAATAAGTACAGCAGCAGAATCCGATTATAGCAAGCCCAGTGATAGTTAAACTCGATTGCCAGGGAAATAGAGTTAGAATCCCGAATTGTTTTTTATGTATTGCAACGGGCAATCGGCATGCCTGTTCCATATGGCGCGGATCCGGCTATGGGCTGCATAGTCCATTTCCTGTCAGATGCTCCCATTTGGGGTCAACAATGACTGCAGAAAGCAATGTGTAGAGGCAAGTGATCCCCAAGGGGGTCCATTAGATTTCTGTTTCCCCTCAATCACCATCCCCCCGCCAGCCAATGGGCCCTGGCACAGTTGGGCTCCCAGCCCTGCCTTTTTAATCCACACATTGGTGTTTGTGATGCTGCCTCTGTCCAGAGCTTCAGAGAGGCAGAGACAACGGCAGGGCGAGGATAAATGCCTCGTATAAAGGTTAGCGGAGATTGTTTTCATGCTTCCAAAGGCGGGGATGGGTTCTTTTATCTGCACCAGTTCACCTGCTTCCACCTGTCACCATTCTGAGGCGCATCCACAGAGCCACTGAGGGTGCAGCCAGAGCGAGGGACAGCCTGCCGCTCAGCCATCCAAGTGACATTCTCTTCTCCCGACACTCAGCACCCCCTGAACACCACCCCCACCCGCTGGGGACTGCCTGGGGAGGGTTTGCGGTCGCTTGCCCTGGCAGGAGAATGTGGCTTCCTCTTCCCATCACTGAATGGAAAGAAGAGAACCTTTCCGAAGGCTGTTCCTCTCTGGCTCACCTGTTTCCACTTATTCATAAAGCAATTATGCCGCTTCAGGGTTGGGGGCAGGGGGGAAGTGGCCTGGTATGAGTCCGAGGTCGCACTTTGAAAACAGGAGTCCATTCAGGTTCCAAGAAGCGACACCCACCTCGCTGGGGTCCCTGGAGGAGGGTTTTGTGAAGGCTTTTAGGGTCAATTACTGGGAGGCTGGCTTTGGCTCCGTGTGAATATCAATAGCGGTCGCATCCTTATTCTTCTGGTCATAAAAGAGCATTCATAAAATATGCACCAGTGTAGTGGGAACAACACTTCGCTTCCCTCCCTGGCCACTGTGCCTTGTCAACAGGCACCGGCTCAGTGAGGAGTGTGGGCAGTTCTCTCAGTAAGTACTCGGAAACTTAGCCTCTGGAGCCAGAAGCCACATTTGTGACTGTGTCTGCCACATGCTTTTCAGAGTCTCCTTCTTCTCTCGATGGTCTTCGCATCTTGGGGTTATCATTCTTTACTCCTGGCTCTTCCTCTCTTTTGTATATTTTTCCCCTCAGAGTTCATAGCCAGGCTAACTCTGTCTCGGATGGTTGAGACATGACCATCGACCCCACAGCTTCAAGGCCAGCATACTGAGTTCTTCGCCCACTATCCCAAACCCAACAACCCCACTGCCATCAAGATCAAGATCCAGAGCCACCGCTAGAGGGTTTCTGAGATGCTACATCTTGCTGAGAGCAGACAGCCTCCCTCCTCTTTCTCAATAGGAGCCCCTGGTGGGTCTTTGAACGACGGACACCAGCCCACAGAGCCTTCGAGACTCCCTTTACCGGCTATGGAAATACCAGATACCCTCAGACTGGAGTTTGCTAATGTCTTCAAGTCATAGAGCATTCTTATTTAAAAATAAAATCAACCTTCCTTGCATGAGCAGTAAAGTCTTAATGGCCTACATAAGGCAAATGGCAATAAAGCAAAACAAGTGCTGGTTTATAGCCAACCATTCAAGTGAACGAGGTGAGCAAAATAGTGATCATAGTCAGCCAGTGTCGGATTGCCCAATAAACAGGTAAGCACGGCTTACCTATACTTATTGACTAAGCTGAGGGGAACAGTTCCGTGCTTGTCCACCACATCGAAGACTCTGCTTCTGGGTCTGGCCACCATCTGTCTCTCCTCCGACCCCACAGCGCGCGCCTACAGACTCAAAGCCTGTTTTCAAGGTTACGGCCCCTGATCGGGAAAAGCATGCAGTAAGCAAGTGAGATCTAGTCCATTTCTTATCATGGACCTTCTAGCCATGATCGTTTTTGCAAAGTGTTGGATATTCCAGATGCTATGGACTCTTGTTAGAGGGTTTACATTTAAAGCCAGATGTCTTCTGGGTCCCCACCTTTAAGGAGGTGTACCGCAAGTGAGCACCCTTTGCTTCATTGGCGGTGTGGTCTGCTGAAAGAACAAAGGTACCCCTCCACGTAAGAAGGAGCCGTCTCAGGAGCAGAACGCACAGGAAACCATCCAAGGAGCATCTTCAGAGGAGCCGGGACATAGAGCCCCTCCGCCAGTGGGTGGAGAACATTTGAGATCTCTGTCTGAAATGACAGAGCTGAGACCTGAGGCATCCGAGGCTGCAGCCCGGGGACCAGGGGGCCGAGCAAAGGAGCCATGCCACGACTAGAGGCTGAGGTAAGGGAACCAGGAGGCAAAACAGAGAAGCAGTGCTGAGACTTTGAGTCTGTGGAGCAGAGCAGAGGGGTATCTTCCTGACCCCGAAAGACAAAGACCTAGGGACCACGTGGCTGAGAGAGAGGTGGCGAACTGGAGAGGAACTTGGCTGCTGGCCGAGAGGAGATGGTGCTACAGGTCATTGACTGTATTCTCAATGTTTGCTGATCCTGCCTTGTGGTAATTAATTTACTTTTCTAATAAGCACCTCCTCCCCTTAATTGTGAGTATTATCTCTGCATTCTGGGTGGCCATAGCAACTGAGGTGAAACGCCGTGGTAATGCAGCGTTGTTTTGGGAACGAAGGCTGGTGGTAGAACAGGTCAAGAGAAATGGAGCGTGGGGGCTGGTCTCATCCAGCCTCTGCGCCATTTTCCCAGCCAGGTACAAGTGAGCGGACTTGTACTCAGTTACTAAGCTGTAGTGGAGAAGTTCTTCCTATCAGAGATGTGGAATCATTCACTGCAGATTAATAAATAAGCACCAGTAAGCTAGACCCTTCTTGCAGGACAATCTAACCGTGGATGAGGTCACCGATTAGGGAATTACAGATTAGGGAAGGAAGAGCGACAATGGGTAATGCAACAGAGCGTCTTTCCCGTGAAGATGGATCCCTCTGCCACTCCTGTGTGGGACTCGTCATGACTTGGGCTGAGTTTTTTACTTGTGCCTTCATTGTGCATGAAGATGCACTATCGTCTGGAACCAGGAGAAGGTGACAAGGGGTCCCCCTGCCCTTCTGCTGTGACAGGCCTTACGTTAATGTCAGAGTTACCCTTATCTGGTCATTTTATTGAGGCCTGTAGGGATCTATGTCCCATATTAGCCATTTCAAAAGAGCAACCTCAGACAAGTGTTCTATGATAGGTGGAATCTTAGAGAGAAGTCTAGAAGCATTTTAGTGTGATCTGGTGGTGTAATGGTTAAGAATTGGGCTTCTAGCTCTAAGGTCAGCAGTTCAAAACTACTGAAAGCTCTACTGGAGCAATGAGGTTTTTAACTCTCCTAAAGAGTCAGTTTCAGAAACTCACAAGGGCAGTTCTACCCGGTCCTATACAGGCCATGTGAGTCAGCATCAACTCAATGGTAGTGAATTTGCTTGTTTGTTTGTTTGTTTTTCCCTGCTAGTGTACGTTCCTGGAAGTTGAAAACTTCTGAAAGATTAGAAGTTCAACTCTACCCAGAGTCACCGTAGAAGAAAAATAGTGACCTTCTCCTGGGAAATCAGATGCTATAAACTCTTCAGTTCTATGCCGACCCACATGTAGGGTCACTGAGCACAGGAGTGTCCTCAGCAGCCATGGTCCTGGCAGTGTGCTAGAGGCTGTTGGGGTGTTTGACCTACATGGCGGTAGCAAGGAGCTCGGCAAGGCAGCACCCACATGGTGTGCCCTTGACTGACCACAAATACATAAAGAAGTAAGAGGAAAGTCCTTTGGTTGCAGGATTATCTAGCTTTATACTATTTTGCATAGTCATATCCCTTTTGGCCTTCCTCTGGTGTTCTCCCAGCCTTCAGGACCATCTGATTGAAGTGTTCCCCTGGTCTCAGCTCCGCTACAGAGTTGGCAGTGGAGGGCCCTGGCTCATGTTTGGGTCAAGACATTAAGTGGGAGCAACTTTGTCCCCAGGCCAGCAGTGGTGGCCCTGGTAATTAGCAAAAGATTTCCCTCAGGCAGCATTTTCCAAAGTGGGTTACATAAAATGTGAATTCTGCTTGGATATTAATACGCCATGGGGTGGGGGAGGAAGAGGAGCATCGTGGCCAAGTAAGTTTGGGAAGGCCGGGTTAAACAAATGGGTTTATTCCCAGCAAGGCTTCTCGAGGCCTTTAACATGTCAGCACACTGTGCATCTTCAGGACTAGGTCGGGGTGGTGGTAGGTTTCTCAGGCCTATAGCATGATAGAAGACTTTGCAGAAATGTTGAGTAGGTGTTCCAAGGTAGACCCTTTGGGACATTTTGCCCAGGGAAGAGGAATCTTGGAGGAAATGACAAGCAGGTCAGGGCAGCTGCCCTTCCCTCATAGAATCTGGGTTTCCTAAGGAGGATGGCAGTGTGTGTGACCACACCAGTAACAGATGGAAATGACACCTGCAGCTTCGCCCAATCACCTGAGCCAAATTTCACAGGTGAAGTGTCTCTCCGAAAGAGTGCAAACAGCGTGGTCTCATTGGTGTTGGAGTTCTACCTTGTGGGTACGTTAAAAGGTGCCAGGACAAAATCATAGAAACCTCTATCAGGCAAAAGATCCAAAGGTGAGGTGATGGTTTCTCAACATCAACTCCTTCTAGGTGGATGCACTTTAGAAGACAACATGCTCCTCTCACAACCCCTTCCTGAAGAGCCAAATGCTCTTCAGTTTACACAGTGTCAGAAGAACAGATTGCACATCGTCAAATAATCAACACTGGATTCCTTTTAAATGATCTTTGAGATGTGTGAAGACATGGCAGTCTGAAGAGGCCAGATTAGGGCAGCGGTAGGGTAAATGGGGTAAGGTTTCCCCACCCAGATCTCATAGGACGGCCCTCCCTTCCTTTGAAGAATGGTTGTGTTGTCATGTGGAAAACAATTTCTTGACGCTTTTCTCACCAATACCGGTTTACATTTTCTTAAAACGTTTTCTTAATAAGCCCCTGTGATCGCCCTGTGTCCTTGAAGGTAATGCATCAAGATTTCCCCCTTAGCTCAAGGAGAAAATGTTTTGGAAATGATGATGGCAACATCCATGCAAGTATGCTTGTTATGACTGATGTATGCAATGTTATAAGAGCTGTAAAAGCCCCCAATAACATGATTTTTTTTCTATATAAAAAGGGGATTTTCCCCTGAGAATTCCAAGGAAAAGTTGCTAGATAGCGTTCTGCGCTGGCCTGTCTGCCTGCATGTAACTGGTCCAGCAGATCCCCTGGGAAGTCACTGGTTTGATGGCAGCTTTACTCTAAAGGCGCCTGTGTGACTAACACAAGTGTCTTGCTGAGGTAGCGTGTCTCCAGCCAGCCGCCCATTGGAGAGTTCTGTTTGCACACGTCTTGTTTGGAATAAACCTGGGCATGTGTGAACTGCAACCCTAACATCAAAATCTTGATTTTTTTTTAACTTACCCTCCTCTGAGCTCAATGGCACTGAGGAAGTGATGCAGTCTTCGTAAGCCTTGTTTTTATTATCCTTGAAATGGAAATAACAGCCATCCTTGCCTAGTGGTATGGCGTGAAATGGCATGTGTAAAGGCACTTTCTAAAATTAAAGACCTTACTTTACATGTCTTAAAGAAGTAATTTAATTCTGTGAAATCCAAAATGGGGGGAAAAAACGCTTGGTCTAGAAGATGGTCTTTGTGATGGGGTAGGGGTAAATACCAATTGGTCTTTTCTGGAAGCAAGTTGTTCACGTCCAGAAACAGTCCAGAGCACATCACGATGCTTTCTTTTCTTTCTTTAAAATAAGTCATTGTCGTGAAAAATAGATAAGAAAACATTTTCCATTTCAACCATTTTTATGTGTGCAATTCAGTGATATGATGTTATTAACCTGTAATAAAACAACACAACTATCCATTTCCAATGTTTTTCTTTACCTTTAGGAGAAACTCTGTATCCCATAAGCAATACCCCACCTGCCCATTTCCTTGTCCCTCCTGCCCCTTGAAACCACTAATAAGCTGTGGTCTCTAGGCCTTTTTCTACTGTAGGTATTGCATATAAAATAGAGATTATACTATTTATCCTTTTGTGTCTCACTTATTTCACTCAGTATAAGTTATTCAAGGTTCATCCACATTGTAGCATGTACTGAGATTCAATTTCTCTTTCTGGGTGAATAATTGTCCATTTATTGTTATATATATATATATATATATATATATATATATATATATATATATATATATATATATATATATATATATATATATATATATATATATATATATATAAAACTATGAGTTGGCATCGATTCAATGGCAGGGAGTTTTAGTGTCCGTTTAGTGGATACTTATTATTCTGAACAATGTTGCATGGCAGTGTTTTCTTATTCACTGTTATATTTCCAGTACTTTGCATGTAGTAGAAGCTTGGTAAATATTGGTAGAATGAGTGTAGCCTCTATTTTTTCCAACAACATCTAATTATTGGGTGGGATGGCTCCTTGAGACAGCATCTCCAAGAGTAGTTCCTCGCTGCTGGTTCAGGACTAACGAAGACTGGTCCACACCAGATTCCTCTGAGCGCTCAATAAAATAGAAGAAATATCCACTCTTATCTTGGGGAGTCTGAGTGGGTAGCTCTGGGACTCTGCATTTTGAACAAATTCCCATGGGATGGGTCTCAAACGTTCCCTTTCTCTTCATGCAGAACTGTGGAGAATGCATTGCACAGAGGGAAGACGTGCTTCTCCTTAAAGACCTCTAGAGACAGGAGATGGTCTACGTACCACACGGTCATGTGAGTTGGCCTGCATGGGCATCTCGGTCCTTCCTTCATTTACCCATCGAGTCACACACCCCTGTACCATGCTCCTCCAGGTGCCACACTCCATGCTGATCTTGTCCCTGGTGTTCCTTCTCAGAAGATCCCTCATCATCTCTCCCAGTGAGTTATAACCTCTTCTGCCTCCCCCTTTGTCTTACGTAAGTAGAGCTATAAGAGGACCAGCCTTTATGCTGGACGATGTGCTTTTCTCTTTGGAGCGGGGAGGGGAGTGTCTCCAAAGACTGGAGGTATAGTGGTTACTCTTTGGGCTGCGTGCATGGGCTGCAAGGTGCATGGTTAGCAGCATGAAACCATCAGCAGCTCCTCGGGGATAGTCCGGCCTTTCTACTCCTCTAGACAGTTATAGTCTCAGAAACCACAGGGGGTAGCTATGTATCAGCAGTGAGTTTAGAGCATTCAGGAGGTGCTTCCATTCCTTTAAGTAATCAATCACTGAATGCTCCAGAACCATGGGCCATGCAGTCGGGAAGAGGCCTGGAGAAACTATCCCCAGTTCTCATCACTGTCAGGTAGCATCACCCCGACTTCTCTACTTGCAAACAAATCAAAATCAGGAACACTAAGTGATTTCCCAAGGTCAGACTCAGGAAATGCAAAAGCGGAGAATAGGTGGCTTATCTTCAAAGGCACGCCCTTTGGCTTCCTAAAATTGCGTCGGCTCAGAATTTTAATTCCAAAATAATGTATATGAGAGCCATATTCTTCCATTTCAAAACACTACCTTTCAAAAATCCATCTGACGGGCTTGAGGAGCCGACCTGTTCTTTCTCAGGGTCATAATTGCTTATTGACATCTGATATTCACAGTGTAGGCTTATGAATAAGTATGACCTGCCCCCCAGTTGGAGCCAGCCCGTCTCCATGAAAGGGTGGGTGAGCACAGTGTGGTTGGCAGTAGTCCCTTCCTTGGGTGGCAGGGAGGCCTGTGCTCTTCCCAGTGCCTCTCCCGCTCCACAGAGTGCAGGTGCTGCCTGGGAGCCCTCCTCCTGCCTCGCCTGCCTCTCTGTCCCGGGACGGGATGCTCTGTTCGTCTTTCACCAGCAGACTGAATGTCCGGGGACGCTCTGTTCATCTGTCACCAGCAGACTCTGAAGTTGGAGCGGAGGCAGGTTCCCAGGCAGTTCTAAAAGCTGTCGGGGGAACTGCTGCAGTCAGGACGCAGCAGCTGGGAGTACCTTTGGGCAAAGAAAAAAACAAACAAACCAAACCCAGTTGCTGTCAAGTCTATTCCAATGGATGGCCACTGTGTGCGTAACGGAGAAGACCTGTGTTCCCCAGGGGTGTCAGTGGCTGCTTGTTTAGAAGGAAACCTCTAAGGCCTTCTGAGATGCTCCAACCTCCCCAACCACAGCCGAGCACGTTAACCCTTTGCTCCACCCAGGGTCTCCTTTTCTTTCTTTCTTTTTTAAAAACCGTTTTATTGGGGGCTTGTACAACTCTTATCACAATCTATCCATCCATTGTGTCAAGCACATTTGTACATTTGTTGCCATCATCATGCTCAAAACATTCATCTGTGCATTCACCTCAAATTCCCACAGGGCCCAAACTTAGTGATTCCCACTTTGACAACACGCAAACCCATTGCCACTGAAGTCGACCCGCAGCAACCCTAAAGGACGGAGTAGAACTGCCCCTTTAGGTTCCTAGGACTCTAAATTCTTATGGGAGCAGACAGCCTCATCTTTCTCCTACAGGCTTCGAACAGCTGACTTTGCGGTTAGAAGCTCAGTACTTAGCCCACCATGCCACCGGGACTCCTAGATAGATCCACTCACCTAATCTATTTGTCAGAAAAGCAGGCTCATCACAGATTGCATTTTCCAATTTAAGCAACGTTTTGCTACATTGTACTGTGTTCTACTGAAGAGCTTCTGGAGGAAATAAATACACTCCTTTGCTCACATGGGTTAGCAGATGGCTTGTGGGCACCAGAGAGGCTTTGGGACCCATAGCTGGGAGACTCGCCTCCTGGAAGAGATTATGGGAATGGGACTCCTGGTGACGATGGTGGCATTCATAAGAGTAATGGCTAACCTACGATTTCCCATATTTTCTGCCTAAGAAAAATTAGATGCCTGTGGTTTCAAGGAAAGCATAAACTGCCCTACTTTAAAATTTTTCCTTGTTGATAAAATTAGTGTGGATATTTTTCATATGTAATGAGTATTACTAATGTTTGCCATTTACAGCTAATGAGTTAAAGAAAATTGAAACAAGTTCATGAGAGCCACAGAATGACTTCGAGTGTATTCCACCCGATTAGAGACTTTTTCCATAACTGACTTGATGCACTAACCACTAGTGACCAAAGACCAAGTGCATGATGACATCAAGGGAGTCTAACATGAAAAAATCAAAAGAGCATCAAAAAGGCAAGAATAAAAGACCAATAATGACTTCCCAAAAGACTGAAACTTTCTCTTGAAAGTAGAGAATATGATAAAGCAAATAGAAGAAACAAAGTAAAAGAATTGAACAGACTAAGACAAAGGCAAGCAGAAGAAAACAAAGTCAAATATAATGAGATGTACAAGGAATAGACACAGAAAACCCCAAGAGGAGCACATTCTTGGCCGATCTCAAGTGGAAAGAACTGGAGGAAAGAATCCACACTTTGAGTTCCAATATAGAAAACCTTTACGGCAAAATATTGACTGATATTGGAAACATCAAAAGAAAATAGAAGTCACTATACCAAAAAATAGTTGTCAACATTCAACCATTTCAAGGGATGGATGGCATATGCTCAAGGAGCCACGGTGTTGAAAGGAGAAGCCCAAGATGGATTCAAGTCCTTGGTGAAAAGCAAGGCTGTGGGGCTGGTAGACGACCTCTTTAAATAGTCCAGCGAGTGAATGCCACACTGGAAGCACTCACTCATTGTGGTAGTTATGCAATTTTGTGTCAACTTGATAAAAGATCGAGGGGTAGAATCTAGCCCGTCAAACAGGTGATGATCTCTCCTTATGGCTGTGGCCTTCTCATGAGGATTCTGGGAAATTCCTTTCTTCCTTTCCTGGAGGCAGGATTCATTTTCTCTCTACTTCACCTTCCAGTTGACAAGCCACATGGAGCTATGCTGCTGGCACCCAGAACCCTTGAGATGTGTTCACGGCCATTCGATCTGTAGGATTTTGCACTCATTGGCCTCGTTCTGCATCATTGCATGTGCTACATGAGTTTTAAGAGGAATTTATGAGCTAATATTGGACTTGTGGGCTAATATCGAACTTATGGATTTGATCTAGACTGGGCTGGGATGTTTTATTGATGCATAATTACTTCTTGTTATAAAGTTCTCTCTTACACACATATGAGTGTCTTGCACGCATATATGAGTGTCTCTGGATTTGTCTCACTAATAAACTGCCTAACACACTCATCTATGCCACAATATTTGCAAATATATATCAGGCCAGCTGGCTAGAAGAGATTCATATTTGTACCCATTCCAAAGAAAAACAATTCAACAGAATGTGGAAATTATTGAACTATATCATACGTGATTTTAATTTGTATTTATCAAAATAAGCTTCTGCTGGAGATAAATCAAGGATAGCAGCAGTATATCAATAGAGAACCGCCAGAAATTCATGCTGGATTCATAAAGCAACACAGAACAAGGGAATTCATGGGTAATGTCATATGGATTTTGCCTGAAAGCAAAGATACCAGGAACATGTTTACCTGTGTTTCATTGACTATGCCAAGACATTCAACTGTGTATCTTAGCCAGTCACAGACAGCACTGAGAAGGATTCCGGAACACTTCACTGTGTTCATGAAAGAGCGGTACAGAGACCAAGAAACAGTCATTCAAATAGATCAGGGTAAAAGTGCATCGTCTCAAATAAGAAAATGGTATCCATCAGTATCGTATCCTTAGACAATACTTTTTCAATCTCTAGGCAGAACAAGCCGTCTGAGAAGCTGGACCAGATGAAGAAGAGTGTGGCATCAAATTTGGAGGAAGACTCAGTAACACCCACAGTATCCACACAGCAAAACCTTGCTTGCTGAAAGTGAAGGGGAGTTGAATCATGTGATAACGAAGCTCGGTATGGATTAAGACTCAATGTAAGGAAAACAAAAACCCTCACAACTGGACCAATAAGCAACATCATGACAAATGGAGAAAAGATTAGTGCTGTCAAGTATATCTGTGGTAGATATATAATTGTTTGTCAGTTTCAGGATTAAGAGTGTAGGGGTGGCGTCTAGTCTGTCAATCCGATCATAGCCAATGAGGCCTCTGTGTGGGCATGACCTTCTCCTGAGAATTCTGGGAAATCCAGTATTCCTCCTTGGAGGCAGGAAACACTTCTCTCTCTGCCACTCCCTGGGAGCCATTGAAGGTGACATGACACTTGAAACTATGCTAGTGTCCTAAGTTGGAGAAGCCACATGGACCTACCCTGATGCAACCAGACCTCTGAAACCAGAGAAGCCACATAGAGACCCCTGACAGCGCTGAGATCCTTACAACGCCACTGGACCCAAAGACTTTCTACCCACTGGCCTGTGATCGTCCTGCATTCAGCCTCGTTGCATGCGTTTCATGAGTCTGAAGAGGACTTAATAGATTGGTATCAGGCATCTGGGCTAATATCGGACTTATGGACTTGATCTAGACTGGGCTGGGATGTTTTCTCAATGTTCTATTGCTCTTCTATATAAATCTCTTTCTTATACACATATGTGTGTCCATGGATTTGTTTCTCTAGCCTACCCAGACTAACACACTATCCTTTTACTTGTAGCCACAATCCACACCCATCGAAATAGAAGTTAAGAAATTAACCAACATATTGCATTGGGGAAAATCTGTTGCATGGGACCACCTCTTTAAAGTGTTAACAAGCAAGGGTTAAAAGCAAAAGCTCTGTGAGGACGAAAGTCTGTCTGAGCCTAGCCTTGGTGTTTTCAATCACCTCAGATGAGCAAAGAGCCAAGTGGCCAAAAGCTGAGCAATGAAGACAGAAGACCAAGGAAGAAGTAACGTCCTTGAACTTTGCTGTTGGTGAAGAAAATTGAACATACCACGGACTGCCAGAAGAACCAATAAACCTGTCTTTGAAGTAGTACAGCCAGAATTATACTTAAAAGGGAGGATGCTGAGACTTCATGTCATATATTGGACATGGTTTCAGCAGGGATCAGTTCCTAGAAAAGGACATCCTACTAGGTGAAGGGCTGGCAGAAAAGACCCATGTGTTAGTTCGGGTTGACTAGAGAATTGAATTCGTAGACACTCATGTGTATAAGAGCAATGAAAAGAACTGGGAGGCATAGGACAGTTATAAAGGTCTAAATACAGGCATGCATATATGTAACTACATTCATATATAATGATAGGGGAATAGAGCTCTGTGCATACATTTATTTATAAATTATTAGGTAGCAGATGGACATTAGGCCTCCAATTAAGTACTCCCTCAATGCAAGAACAATTGTTCTACTAACACAGCACTCTGCGATGTTCACCTTCCCTGACACGATTGCTGAAGACAAAATGTGTGCATAAGAAAATGTGGTGAAGAAAGCTGATGATACAGAGCTATCAAAAGATACATCATCTGGGGTCTTAAAGGGCTGAAGATAAACAAGCGGTCATCTCGCTCAGAAGCAACAAAGCCCACATGGAAGAAGCACACCAGCCTGTGTGATCATGGGATCAGATATCAGGCATCAAAGACCCAAATCAAAACAAACAAAAAGAAAATTAATGGGAATGTAGGGGAGAGTAGAGTGGAGACCCAAAGCCCATGAATAGTCAATTGGACACTCCCCTGTCAAAACCACCACAAGAGAGAAAAATGCCAGACAGGGTGCAGTATAGCACCGATGAAACACACAAGCTTCCTCTAGATCTTTAAGGTACCCCCTCCCCACGACCATGACCCCAATTCTATCTTCCCAATCTGGCTACACCAGAACATGTATAGTGGTACTCAAAACATAGGGAATCCAGAACAGATAAACTCCTCAGGACCAGTAAAGAGAGCAGTGATGCTGGGAGGGTAAGGGCGGGTGGGTTGTAAGGGGGACAGACAGCAGAAAAGTGGGGTAAATGAGAAAGCAATTGGTATAAGAGATGGGGAAGAAAAGAATAATTTATAAATTATTAAGGGGAATGGGGAAGGGAGGGTGGGAGAGAAAGGGGAAAAATAAGGAACTGGTGCCAGGGACTCAAGTAGAAAGAAAATGTTTTGAAAAAGATGATAACAACATATGTAAAGATGAGCTTGACAACATAGATATATGTATGGATTGTGATAAGAGCTGTGAGAATCCCTAATAAAATAAAATTTAAAAAATTTTAAAGCAAGACTTCTATATAAAAGAGTAATTGTATATTTAAAAACATCCCAGCCTAGTCCAGATCAAGTCCATAAGTACCATATTAGCCCACATGTCCGAGACCAGTCTATAAATTCCTTTTCAGGCTCACATAACACATGCAATGATGTTGAGTAGAGGAAGATCACAGGCCAGTGGGTGGGGAGTCTTGTGGATCCAGTGGTGGTGGAAACAGCTCAGCGTTGGTATGGGTCTCCATATGACTCCTCCAGCTCCAGGGCTCTGGCTCCATCAGCATTGTTCCATATGGCTTGTCAACAGGAATGTCTTGCAGGGAGTGTGTGTGTGTGTGTCTCATCTTCAGGGAGGAAGACAGGAGTTCCCCAAATCCTCAGGAGACAGCCACACCCACACGGAGGCCTCATTGGCTATGGCCTGATTGACAGGCTGGACTCCACCCCTTCGCTCAAGTTGACAGGAGATTATGTTATTGCCACACCTCTCAAGGAGAGAGAATGCCCAGTGGCTGCAGCAGTGAGCTCAAACAGCAACGACTGTGATGCCGGCACATGCGCGGGCAATGTTGGGGTGGCTTGTTCTCAGGGTTGCTATGGGTATGATCCCACCTAGTGACTCACGCCTGACAATGAAAATAACAATTGCCATGCGATCACTTACGGCCCTGCCTGATTTTGTTAGTGAAGCAGCATTGGGGACCTCAATAAATGAACTGCTTGAATATCAGTAAAACCAGTTGCTGTCAAGTGAATTTGAACTTGCGGTGACCCCATGTACAACCACTGTGCCTTTCTTCCTCAGAGCGGTCGTGTGGATTGGAAGCACCAGCCTTTTGGTCCAACAGTATAGTCTTTGCACCACTCAAGGACCTTGACTGCCAGTAAACCGAAAACCAAGTTCACTGCCATCAAGTAGAATCCAACTCAGAGCGGCCCTGTTTTGGGTTTCTGAGGCTATAAATCTTTACCAGGCAGACAATCTCATGTTTCTCCCAAGGTGTGGGATTAAATTGGTGGATTCAAACTGCTGACCTTGCACTTAACAGCTTAGTGCTTGGCCCATTATGCTACCAGAGCTCCTTGAATTCCAATATCAAAAAAACCAAACCAAACTCACAGCCATCGGATCAATGCCAACTCATATGTATAGCTATTCTAAAGGACAGTGTGGACTGACCACCCCTGTGGGTTTCCCAGACTGTCACTCTTCACATGAGTAGAAAGCTCAAGACACTACTAATTATGAAGTTGATAAAACATCCTCCCCGCCTCACTCCTGCTCTCTGACATTATCGCCAGTCCAAATCACGTGTAGAGTGATGAAAACTACTTTCTGCACAGATGACGATCCTTTCCATCTCTTTATCCATTCAAATCACTTCCCTGCTTCTTCTCTGTCCCAGGCCACTGCCACTCCCCACGGTCTCCCTCGACCCCTAAGAGAGCCTAAAGGAGAGAACTCTTCGCTCTATTTGCAAAACTGTGAATGCAGGACCAGCCCAGTCGGTCTGACACTGGGTCCATGTCCCCTGAGTGTGCAAAAGGACATTTGCATATTTCCCGAGGAGGAGAGTCACCGAAAGCCACCAGTGTCAGCCGCATGGCCTCCCTTCCAGGATAACTGGAGTGGAAGGACATGCTTCATTGTGTCTCAGCTTGGAAATTATTTTGATCTGGGAAATGGAGAGTGGAAGGGGAAAGTCCAGGGCTAAAGGAAGACAGATGAATGGTTAATGGAGGCTGAAGTGGCAGATTGAGAGCCCACGCAAACACACTAGACAGACTGATGGATTGATAGATTGGACCAGGAGATGTAAATAGGATAGTTTATCTAACCTGTTTAGAGTCTCTCCTTCTTATCTATCCATCTATTTATTCATCTGCCTTAAACAGGGCCTGCGAGGGAATCAGGCCGATAACATGAGCAGGATGGATTAGTAGCCGGGAGAGGAATCCTTTCTGTGGTGTCACCCAGCTTCCGAAGGGTAGAAGGGGTCTGGGGATGTGGAGGACAGATTGCAGTCACTTTCCTGAGGGATTCACTGCCCCCTCTGTGCCCCCGATGAAAACAAGCCCAGCACCCAGGCAGCTCAGGCAGCAAAGGCCTCTGAAAGCCTGCCTGCCCCCCTTCATAGGCCCTGCCTCTAACAATGCACAGGTGTTCTATTCTTGGCCCCAGAAAGTGGACAGCTGCCAATCCGAGAAGGAAGCCAAGAGAGCAGGGCTTGGTGTTAGCATATATTTTTATCGCAAATCCTTGCTTTAAATTCTGGTCAGGCTTCCAGGCTTACAACAACAACAGGGGAAAGGAAGAAGGGGGGGGGGGCGGAGAGAAGGAGAGCTAGCATGCTCTGGCTGTTTCAGGAAGCTGTCAGCTGTCAGGTCTACTTTACCGACAACCTGGTCTCCGGAGCCCAGGAGCTTGGGGAGAGGGAGAGCTGGCCTGGGGCGGGCTGCAGGAAGGTGGCACAGATACCAACCCAGGATGAGCTTCTGTGCCACCCATCCACCCTGGACTGGCCTGGTCAGGGGCAGGGCCCTAGGCTGGTCATCAGCAAGTGGAGGGAGGGACACAGGAAGTGTGGTGGGCGTGCTCTCTCTTCTCCTGGTCATCCGGGAAACAAGGGCCACAGAGTACGAAGGGTGCTGGACTATGGAGGACAAGCCATCACAGGACAGCCCAGTTGGGACGAAGGAGGTGAAGCAGAGCAGAAAGAAACAGAAGGGTGAGAACACTCCTGAAACTTCTGGAGTCCAGACCCCTATAAGTACATGAGTTTAAAGGAGTTGGCATTGGCTAATGACCTTCAAGCTAGCTAGCAACAACTCAAAGTACTAAATGGCCCTTGCCATCTGTCGTCTACCATTTTGTCATCCATGATTCACTTCTTTATCTCCTTCCCTTCCTTTAGCTGGCCTTAAAATCCTATGTATGGCTTTTAGTTCCAACATAATATTTTGCATGACAAATTCTTGCGTCAATCAAGAAGACAATAGTTGGGCTTGGTTCCAGTCCCTACTCCTTACTCATGTGTGACCTTGACTCTAGTTTCAGGATTTGCTCATATGTGTTCTTGGGTAAATCAATCTTCTTATCTCCAAGAAGGAGATAATAATTCCTAACCCACGGATCAAACAAAATTACATAAATGAGACATTGAATAAAGTACAGCAGCCTTTAAGACATTATTCTTCCCTGATCTATCTTTGTTGCTTTGACAGGCCCTCGCACAAAGACTAGCACAGACGGAGCAAGCAGCCCGACAATACTACATGAATGAACAAACGCAGTACAGGAATGTTTCTTGTGTTTTATGATAAAACCACAGAATCTCATTTCAGACCCACAGACTCAGAAATGCCGGATGGGATCTGGGAATCTGTACTTTTCAGCAGCTCTGTGGAGAGTCAGCGTCGCAAGTAGCTGGCAAGTTTTAAAGTCAATGACCTATAACCACGCTCCGTGATGGGTTTCAAGGGAAGGGACCGTGTTACTCACTGCTGAATCCCAAGAATATAGCACAGTACCTGATCCCTAGAATAAAAATATAAA
Source organism: Tenrec ecaudatus (assembly GCF_050624435.1). Lineage (NCBI taxonomy): Eukaryota > Metazoa > Chordata > Mammalia > Afrosoricida > Tenrecidae > Tenrec > Tenrec ecaudatus. The sequence goes on along the minus strand of NC_134530.1, from coordinate 190,466,703 downwards.
ACACTGCTATCAAATGGACTCCAACTGAAAGCCACCTTAGTGGAAAGGGTAGAACTGCCCCCTGCGAGCTCCTGAGGATATAAATCCTCACTTTTCTTCCTCAGAGCGGCTGATGGTTTCGAACCACTGATCTTCTGGTGAGCACCCCATGAGGTAAGCCAGTGTGCTCCCAGGGGCCCTCAATGCACACAACAGGCACTTAGGAAACGTTTGAGGAATGAATGGATTAGTAGACAGATACCTCAAAATAAAATTCTTCATCTAGAGTTTCACAGTCCATGTTGTGGTTAATTAAAGTTGGTCATTAAAATTACATACAGGGATCCTTTTAAGATCTAGCTAACGTATACTGCAGACCTCCACAGAGGACACTATACAAAATGAGAGGGATGTCCAATGAGGGTGGGCTAGGGCCAGGGAGAGGCAAGTGAGAGTCTGAGGACACAAAACGTAAAGAGACATTACTCACTCCCAGTTTGGTATACTGACCTCCTTAAATGGTGCCTTGCTTGCTTTGCTTAGTCCCAGCCCTGGGAAAAGGGGGTCGAGGGATAAGAGGCAGGGATGGGCAGAGAGGTTTCTGGAAGGACACCACCAATTGGGCCAAAATGGATAGGGCGGGATTTGCCAGCAGTTTCTCAGGAAGAAAGTCATTGTTGGAAGAGGGAAAAGCAGATACAAAACAGAGGGCAAGAAACCTCACGGAGAGGCATGTCTGCCTGTGTTGGGACGTGGCCCCACGCACTGCCACGGAGTCGACTGTGCCTCCTAGTGACTTCAGATGGGGCCTCCGAGGCTGTCAGTCTCTACAGCAGCAGATAACCTCAACTTTCTCCCGAGGGTCTGAACTGCCCTTCGTGCACTCTGCGGACCAAGGCTTCCCCAATGGCAGACATAGGAAATCGAAAGTGGAGACTAGGGAGAGATCAGCAAGATGAAGAACAGGACAGGTCATGCAGAGTGCTGTCAGCCATGTTAATGACCTTCGGCTTTGTCCTACTGGTAATGGGGAGCAAAGAGGCGACCTGGTCCTTTTGTGCTTCACTGAACCCTGGCCGGTATCCAGAGTCTGCACTATCCAGTCCACAATCTGAGCCGCAAGTTAGAGTCATGCATGTAATGTAAATTTTCTAGGAGCCACATTGAAGAACTAAAAGTAAAATGAAGAAAAAATTACTTACATAGCACATTGTCACTTAACCGAATGTACCCATCGTCCAGAATATACTCACTATAATCATTTCAGCATGCGATCAATTTTTTTAATTGAAGAGGTATGTTTTATTGTTGGATGAAATCCTCCAAATCCAGAGTGGAAGCTACACTGCCAGCATACCTCTGTTTGTCTAGCCACATGTCTGGGGTCCAAGAGCCACCTGTGGACGATGGCAAGAGTACTGAGTAGTGCAGGCCTTAGGAGGCCATGAGTGGAGAGGTTGGTAATTCAAGTCCACCCAGAGGTGCCACAGAAGAAAGATGTGCTTATCTACTCCTGAAAATTCAGCCACTGATGGCCCTACGGAGGATGGCTGCAGTCTGACATGTGTGAGTTGCCTAAGTCAGAATCGGCTCAATAGCAACTGCTTTGGTGGATGGACTCTAGAGGCAAGCGGAACAGGAGAAGCTTTGGGAATTGTTCAGGGTAAAGATGACCACGTTTTAACGCAGGGTTTTGGTAATGGGAATGGAGTGAAAGTGACAGTTGGTCAAATGACGTCCCTCATCCTAGTCACTGTTCATGAAATTGAGATGACACAACTCACCTTCCCTGCCCTATTTTATGATTCTTCAAGATCATGCACATAAAGCAGCCCACCCAGGCTACCAGAGAACGTGTGCTCAGCCAGCCTTGTCTGCCCCACCCATGCTGTTTGCTCTCAGTAGGAACAGTGAGGTCTGAGCCATTGCATGGTACAGGAATAAGCATGGACGGTGGACATGAGAGGAGTCATTACAAAGTAGCTCCACCGCCCTGCCCAAGAGCATCTCCACACACTCCCCGAGGAGAGGGGCACGTGCCTGCCTGTGGAAGCATGCAGAGGAGCCAGTTCAGAGAGACGGGGAAGCAAAATTGCTGACATTCTGGGCAGCAGACACTCTTATTATCAGCAGCCAGCAGTTGGCAGCAGCTCCAGATGATTGAGAACCAAACAGCTTAATTGGAGGAGCGTGAACATCGTGGTGTGCCAGGCTGGCGTGGTAAAGTGCAAGAATGTTTCCCCGGCGCCATATTCCCTGTCTTGGGCTAGTGTGCTCGTGATCTCTCAGGAACTGTCCCCAGCCAACCCCCTGTGAGAAGATCCAGCAAACCCCTCTGAGAAGCCGAAGGCTTCCATGTACCTGGGAAGGAGCGAAGGAAGGGAAAGAGTGGCTGTTGTGTCTCCGGCAGGAGACAGCCTGGGAGAGGCCTGGGGAGGCGGAAGAAGGTCATTTTTGACCCCAGGAGAGGTCCATGTAGGTTGTCCGAAGAAATGGCACAGAGGCTATAATGCATTGCTATCCTAAGCCCTTCTGACTACATCTTACACCTTCTCCTACTTCGTGCTGCTCTGTGATTTTGTAAACATTGTTGATTTTTATCTTCCTGATCATTTTACTCAAGTCTGAGGAATCTAGAAAGTAGATTCCTACTTGCAATCCTCACATACTAAAATAAAATGAATGGTCGGTGCTACAAAAGAGATTACTTTGAATATCCATTTTTTCTACAAAGATTGTTTATATGTAAGGATGAATTCTATTTCAAAGGTTATGTGCATTTTTTCGCGATGTGGACTATTATAATTGCTTTTGTATAGGAGCTTGTCAATTAGAACAGAGATGTTTTAGGATCTACGTGGGTCCTTTGCACGTGCTTGTTTCCTGGCGGAGTATCACACTGGGACGACCAGTGTTACTTGGTTAATTTGTACAACTTGTTGCATTTGAACTGTTATCTGAAATGAAAATTATGCAAAGTTCAGTGTCCTTCACACAACGAAACCCTTTGTTTCATTTCTGAATAAAAATTGTGTCCCAATTGTACACTCTGAAAAAAAAAGAGAGAGAGAAAGAGAGAGAGAAGTCCTCTTAGTCCCAAGGTGACTTTCAGATGATTTTTTTTCCCTTCCAAAATAATGATTCCAGACTGTTAGGATGACTGGGTGGGTGCTAAGGGTTTAAAAGAAGTGACTGGCTAATCAAGGCCCAGCACTTGTGAAAGGCACAGCGGTCGTGCCTTGGGTTCCACCTGATTCACATACTGGGCTTCTCTGGGGTAGTAAGGGAAGTCCTGCTGCTGTCACACTCAGCTCCAACCTTCTCCTTGCTATCACGCCGGACGTGTGTCTGCAGGACTGATGGCTGTGTTGTGCAGCTCTTCCGGACTGCTCCCCTCCCTGCCTGGATCCCTGGACCCCATGCCTTCTGTCGTTTGGCTCTACCTTTATCTCCTCAGAGCCGTTTCCCTCTGTTAGTAGGAAGCAGCCACGTTTGGCCAACTCCTTTGTCCAGAGCTCAAGTACATGGCTCGATCTACCTTCACAATGTTGGTAGGTGCTGTAGCAGCCCCGTGTACAGCAAGACAAAACACTGTTGGGCCCTGCGTCTTCTTCAAAATGATTGCTATGTGTGAGTCTATGTTTTTTTTTTTTTAAATTATGGCAAATTTGGGTGAAGGTTTGCAAGGCAAAATAGTCTCCCATTCAGCAATTCATGTATTTTTAGTTTCATGTCATTGGCTGGAGTCCGCATCATGTAACATTCCTTATCCCACCTCCTCCATGCGTTTACCATTTCCATTCCTCCTTCTTGTCTAGCTCTTCTGGGCTTTGTCCTTTGGTGAATGCAGCCCTTTGATCTCAAATGGCACATTGGTCTAAGGACATGACATAACCTCTCCAGCGTTATTATTCTCATATAGTACTGTCCATTTGGCTGAAAATTGAGCCAAAGCAGGCTAAAGGGGCAATTCAGTTCAAGATCCGAAGAGTGACTAATGACCACAGTCTAGAGGGGTCCACTAGTTTCTATCTGACCCGTATACTTGTTTTTTTGCTACAATGTTAGTATTGCTCCATGTTTTTCTTCCACTCTACCCAGAACCTTCTAGTGTGATCCCTTTCAAAGCAGCTAGAAGTAATAGCTGGGCACCATCTATTGCTTCTGGTCTCAGAACTATTACCTGAGTGGTGCAATAGCACATTAAGCTAATTGTTTCCATGCATCTTCAATTTTCTTTGCTCTTCTTTGTTCCAAGTTAGGAAAGACTAACAATTTCATCTAATGAGTTTTTAAGCTCACTGTCTATGTGAGTCCACTTTTGCACCCACTATCTTAGTCCATCTTGTTGGCTTCCCCTTTTCACTGACTCCGTATTTTACCAAGCATGGTGTCATTCTCCATGGATTGCTTCTCTGAGAACATAAAGAAGATATATCATTGCTTCTAAAGGAGGTCTCCAGTCTTCTGGTTATAATTCTTCCAAGATAGATTTCCTCAGACTTCTGGAAGTCCATGGCATATTCAATATTCTTCACTACCTCCACAGTTCAAATACACTGATTCTTCTTTGGTATTTCTTATTTATTATCCAGATTTTGCATAGTCAGTCTTCCCACCATCAGTCATCCTTTCTTCCTTTCTGATGAGACTAAGATATGCTGTTCTTGCACAGATTGACCCTGAAGGTTTGAGAGTCAGGAGATGCAGGAAAGGGGCAATATTAATTAGAGGGTGACGCTCCGGAGTTGCAAGGTGATTATTAATCAGAACAATGTTATGGTCAAGAAGTTAGAATGTCAAGTTAATTTTACTCTCTATCTCTCTTATATTCCAGACCTATTTATTTTGAGTCAATGGAAGGTCCTGCAACTGGCATCAACAGAGCAGAGTACCAGGTTAGTTCCTACTGCTAATTGGGACCAGGTTGTCACCCTTGGCTCCTCATTCCCATCCAGCAAACAAGTTTGCTAGATGGTTTTTCCTTTTTTCTTTTTGGTTTTCTACTGTGACTTGGGTGAATTAATTCTAGCTCTGAAGGCAGCTTTGTGGATCCCAATGAAACAATATTACCCTGCTCCCAAGTCTGGAATCTGGGATTCCAGACTGGGAGACACTGGAACAGATTGGCAACAGCCAAGTGGTGGGTGGTCATTATAATGACAGGTGTTGCAGTGTGCCACACCGATCCCCCTTCAGGACAACACACACATCTTTGAGCACCTAGGAATATTAACTGGTAACAACCTGAAGCTATGCCTCCCACTAAGAATTTCCCTAAGTGACAGGTTTCCTTGCCTAAATTAGGAGACTCTCAGGGAGGAGACTCTCAGGGAGGTGGTCCATGGCCAATGATTGCCTAAGTTGAGTATATAGAAGTTTGGCTCTCCTGCCTAAATTGGGGATTCTGAAGACTCATTCAGACTCCATATTCCTTGTAAACTACATTATGGAGTTAGTTATATACTCATTGAAAGTCATCTCCTTTTTAATAAGGTGACCAGATTTTAATATTGGTAAAGTGGGACACCAGCGGGACACCTTTGATAAAACTCATATCTTGGAGAAATAGCCACGTGGCAACCGAAAAACGTATAGCCTAGCTTGTCATACATTCTTTCCAAAAATCAGGACTTATTTAAAACACCGCAGAACGCAGGAAAAATTGTTAAAAGTTGGGACTGTGCCACCAAAAGTGGGACGTCTGGTCACTTTACTCTACTTCTATACAAGTGTGTCTCAAGAATTTTTCCCATAAGCCCTCTACAGGTAATTTACCATCCAAAAATAAGTAGGTATAAGATGTGATCTTGGAAAGCAGAATTAAAATGAAATGTTGGAGCTGGATTTATCGTTGGCTCTCTGGCAGTGCAAACCCTATCACCACTGACAAGTGGAGTGGGGCTGCTCACTGGGATGCTGTAGCACTTCATTTGCTAAAATTGTCACCAGTGGTAAACTGATCTGGGCTATCCATGGACGAAGATGCATGGGTTGGTTTAGTGTCTCCAGTGCTGGAGAGGGCTAATGGAAATGGTCATTATAAGGGAGATGGAATGGGTGGCTATTGCTGAGCACCATTGACTTGTGAAAAAATAAATAATGACACTCAGAAGTTTAATAACTACTTCCAGGCAAAATATGAAAGTCAGAACATGTCCTTAGCAGTATTTAAAAAACCACCCTTAATCTCATGCAGCCAGAGTGCCAACAGAAGCAGAGGAATAATTTTGGAATGGAATCATTGAAGCAGTAGAGCTTCAGGTGACCTTGTATTCTCATCCTCAGAAAACCTCCAATATCAAGGTTAAGACCCTAAGAAAGAAGGGGCAGGATATTGAAAGTCTGGATGTGATCCTTTGGGTGAATCAATTAAGAACTTTGAATCTGTGCCATCTTTGGAAGAAGTCCTTCTCCACTTATTAGAATATGGTAGCCCCCCCCCCCTCCACCTCTTGCTTGATGTTTATGTAGAGATGTCAAATCAGGCATGTTCTTTACAAGACAATACTTACCTGCCTCAGGATCGACCCCTACCTCTCCTCTTGTCAACCCATTCAATAAGGAAGATCAATCCAAATATATCCAGAATTAAGGTTGAGTGAACTCGCTATGGAAGGAGAGGGAAAGTGGGATTTGGCTAAGATGTACTCCTTAGGAGCTGGTAACATATGTATTGGACGGAGTCCAGAGAGGCTGAATGAGAGGGATAAAATATAAGATTGAATAACCAAAAGTTTATCAATATAGGAGCACAGTGGCTTTTGTATGATTTGACACCTTAAGACGAACCAGGGAGATGCGGCCAACACGATGCTAGAATTGTTTTGAGGAACTGGAAACGAGCAAAGACTTACACTATGTGAAATGGAACGGCCGGAACTGCCCCGGTAAATGATGAAGAAAGGATCAAAAAGCTGAAAGAAGTGGGCACACTATCTAGTGTGCGTGTACTACAGACAGTTGGCAGCCCACCAGTTGATTATGTTTCAGTGTGCGTTCTGGAGGACACACTTGAGATGTCTAAAACAATAGGATGATGAGTAAGGCATTGCTCAGTGATGCTCTCTTCTATAGTCCAGCGCTGATATTAGAGAGGACGGCACCGAACCTTGCTTACACGTGGTTGGATCCCCAAGCAGTATGGCTGCAAGGAAGCAAAGGGGCCACACACATCATAGCTAGTGACAAAATTCAAGTGGTATTTGATGCAGAGGGGCCCTGTGTTAGATCGAGTTCTCTCAAAAAAACCCAAAGCAGTGACGCTTGTATCTGTCATGTATAGAAAGGGACTTATATGAAGAAATGGATTACACAGTTATAGAAATAGGTTAAGTTCCAGCTGACTCAAGTCAGGCTTCTCCTGACACACGGAAGCTGATGAACAGGACACGGGAGGATGATGCAGAGACAGCGGAGGTCATAGACCAATGGACACAGAGGTCACATTTGGCTGAATGAGTTCACCGTGGCTTGTCCACTAACAGCTCCTAGGTGGAACAGGCCGTGTCCCAGGAGATCGAGGAGAAGCACCTTGCATGTCCAGTAGAAAGCATGGGGCCAACAAGAGATCAACTCTCCTAGGTCTTTCTTATGAATGCTTATGACACCAAAGAGGCGTTCTTAGGCTGGGACATAATCGATAGGTTGAGCTCCACCCCTACCTTTACCCAGGAGTGCCTAGTGGACACAACGCTTAACCATCCCAGGTTCCTAACATACAAAGAGCTGTGGAGACCGTGAGAGCACTTGGTGTTTCCAGAGATAAGTAGGATGAGCAGCCAACAAGGATATGTTCACAACAACAGGGAACAAGGACAGGCGAGAGGCTGAGGAGGTCTCGCAAGTTAAAGTTTATGCTCCTTTGTCAAGTTTCCAGAGTCCAATCGCAGACCCAGAACACTGGAGGCAGAAAGAGAAGAGAAATCCTACAATTGTATAGAAATTATATTCCGTTGAAACGCCCCTCGGCCTTACTGCAAGGAACTATGGATATTTGCATGATTAACATTGCATTTGGGGGCAGGGGCTTAGCCGGAAGTTTTCTTGATTTAGGGACATAGCATCAGGGACTTAAGATGGTCCAATGATTCCTAGGCCCAGGAAGTAAATGGAATCCCGCAATCCAAGCTTTGGCTCACCATGGGGTCCACTGGACTTATGGACTCACTTAATAGTCACTTGCTAGTATAAATGGAGGAGACATATTGGAGAGAGTCTGCAAAAACCCTCACACTACTTCCTTAATTTGTAGGACTCTTGCTTCCTGACTTAGCATTTACTACAAAGCTATGATAATGAGGACAGCATGATGCTCCTGGAAGGTTGAGAAACAAATAGATCAATCAAATAGATTCCCAAGTCCAGAAACAACCTCATCTATTTATGGACACAGGGTTTCTGAAACATGTGCCAGGACAATTCAATGGGCAAAGAAAAGGCTGTTCCACAAATGGTGCTTAGAAAGTGGCTTATCCCAAACCACAGAACTCATTTGGGTCTCTGTCTCACCCCATATGCAAAACCTGGCTCAAACTGGATCCGAATCTAGATGTCAGAGTGAAACCAATAAAATTCTCAAAAGAAAACGTAGGCATGAAGCTTCATGACCATAGATTGCACCATGTCTTCTTAGATGCAACACCAAAGCACAAGCAACAAAAAGGGAACAAAAAAAGGATAAATTGGATTTTTAAAAAAATGCATATTTCATTTTGAACTAGGTGAGAGGTTTACATTTCAGACCATCCAGATAAAATCTGATTCTGTCCAAACTTAACTTGTGCTGAAAAAGTCACTATCAGGAAAATGAAATGTTCTCCACAGCAGGGGTCCTCAAACTTTTTATACAGGGGCCCAGTTCACTGTCCCTCAGACCTGTTGGAGGGCCGGACTATAGTTTAAAAAAAAACTATGAACACATTCCTATGCACACTGCACATATCTTATTTTAAAGTAAAAAAACAAATGGGGCAAAAACACCCAGCAGGACGGATAAGGGCCGTAGTCTGAGAATGTCTGCTCCACAGTATAGAGAAAATATCTGTGAGTTATTTGATTTGGTGAAGAGCTAATATCATGAATAGATAAAGAACATTTAAAACTCAAAACTAAAAAGATTAATTACCCCCGTAAAGAAAAGCCATCAAAGGTTTGGATGGATCTTTCTCCAGCCAGCCAAATTAGCCTGTGAAAAGATGCCCAACATCGTGAGTCACTAGAGAAATGCACACTAAAAGCACAAGATACCACTTCACACCCACTAGGATGGCATAACTTTAAAAAGTCGGATAATAACAAGTGTCGGCAATGCTATGCGGAAGCTGCGATATCCATATGCTGCCGGTAGGAATGTAATGTACAACCGCTTTTGAAAAGTCTGGCAGTTTCTCAAAGTCTTAAACACGCAGTTTACAGATGACCCAGCAATTCTTCTTCTAGGGATATACACAAACAAAATAAATATATGCATTCACATAAAAGCATGTACACAAATGTTCCTAGCAGCATTATTGACAATCACTAACATTTGGAAACAACCCAAGTAGCTATTAGAGAGCCGCTATCTGCTGATGAAGATATAAACAAAATATGCTATGTACATATGTTGAAACCTTATTCACCCAGAAAAAGGAAGTCCTGATACCTACGGATGACGTTCTGATACAGCATGGATAACCCTTTCCATCCACGTATGGTCTGAATCCATAGAGACAACAGAAACACAGCGGTGGTTTCAGTGGCTGAGTGTGGGGAGATACAGGAATAGGTACAAATGGGGATAGAAATTTTTCCTAACGTGGAACAAATGCTCAGGAATTAGATAATGGTGATGGTTTCACAGCTTTGTAAATAAAACTGCTGACATGTACACTATAAAAAGAGTGGATTTGTGGTATGTGAGTAACATTTCAATAAAACTACTGCTTTTAAAAGAAGAAGGGGAGTAGGTGGGGGACTGGAAGGAGGAGAAATGAATGGAAAAGGAAGTACAAGCGCTGCAGGAGGCTTCTATGTGCAAGGTAAACACTGGACTGACTCACTGTTACATCGATGGAGATGCACCTAGACATGTGCTGCTCCCTGACTTGGAATCGTCTTTTCACCTTTCCGCTATCCATGTCTTATACCCTAGTACAGAGATTTTCAAACTTATTTGACTTACGGCCCTGCCAGTTCAGAAACAAATTACTCAGCACCCCACTGGCAATTAAATGCTTTGGTACTGCAACCCATAGTCCAGTATAAAGTGAAGGTGTTTGCTTTTGTAGCCCTGTTGGATCATTCCCGCACCCCTACCCCAGGAGCAGCATCACCCACTTTGGGAAATATTGCTCTAATCCAACTAGAATCACATCTCTGCCTCCCTCATGTCTGTTATAGCAGCGCTGCTCCCTGGTTCTCCATCAGAGAATTCAACCAGGAATTGATTGCAATCCGGTACTTGCTAAAAGTGCACTTAAGATATGCTATTAGGAAGAGACAGTCTAATGGGCATGTTAACTAGCCCTTCTCTTACACGATCCAACCTCTATCACTGTAATAAGTTATATCATCAGAGGCAATGTTCTTGGGCCACATGACCCAGCTAGCCAGAGGCATTTCAGTGATGAGTTATGTTGTAATATTATATTTTCTGCTTTTACGGAGGGTCTATATAAGAAATACCCATTTGAATGGCTTATCTGCGCTTTCCACAAAACTGTAATTGAAGGCCATTCCATGATATTACCCAGTGACCCTCCTGTAAGGGTCCGGAATGATAAATGCCTTTGTTTTCAGGAAGAAGCGTGCTTCTGCAGTACCATGGGTTTTAATTTTCTTTTTCATTCCTTTTTCTCCCGTCTCTCCAACCAAAGGAATGGCTGAATGCTTTGCAATCCATCCACACTCCCTGAGCACGTCCTCTCAGCAGGACCTACCCGTGTAGAACCCCAAAGTCCTGTGAGATGGGGTTGTTCACTGCCATCCAGATAGCCCTGGCTTTATGGTCCCCTCACGAAATGTTGTGGTCCACTGGGTTTGCACTGGGTGACTCTTGGATGCAGATTGCTGGGCTTTCCTTTCTAATCTGTCTTAGTCTAGAAACTCCACTGACCCCTGCTTGGCATCACGTTGTTATTAGGAGCTGTCCAGCCAGGGCTGACCCACAGCAACCATGTGCACAACGGAAGGAAACATTGCCTGGTCCTGTGCCACCCTCACAAGGGTTGTCATGTTTGAGTCCACTGCTGTAGCCACGTCATCAACTCATCTTGTGAAGGCTTTCTCACCACCCCTCTACTTTACCAAGCGCGATGCTCTTCTCCAGGGACTGGTCTCTCCTGATAACGTGAGACAAAGTCTCACCAACCTTGTTCCAAGGTCCACTCTGGCTGTCCTTCTTCCAGGACACATGTGTTTGTTCTTTTGGCAGTCCATGGTGCTTTGAACATATTTTTCCAGCACCACAATTCACATGCATTGGTTCTTCTTTGGTCTCCCTTATTTAATCCCACCTGCACATGCATGTGAGGCCACGGAAAATACCTTGGCTTGGGTGAAGCACACTTTAGTTTTCAAAGCAATGTCCTTGATTTTCAACTTTTTAAGAGGTCTTGTGCAGTAGATTTACCAGCAGCGGGAATACAGTGTGTCCTTTGATCTCTTTGCTGCTGTTTCAATGAGCATTGATGGTGGATCCAGGACAGTTTTATATATATGGAAGAGATAGTTTATATCAAAGAGTAATTGTATGTTGAGAAATTGTCCCAGCCAAATCCAGATCAAGTCCATAAGTCCAAAATTAGCCCATATGTCTGATACCAGTCTATAAATTCCTCTTCAGGCTCACACAACACATGAAATGACACCAAATGCAGGAAGATCATAGGCTAGTGGGTGGACAGTCTTGTGGATCCAGTGGTGATGGAAACATCTCAGCACTGGCGTGGGTCTCCACTTGGCTCCTCCAGCTCCAGGGCTCTGGCTCCATTAGCATAGTTCCATGTGACTTGTCAACACGAATACCTCGCAAGGAGAGTGTATCTGGTCTCCAGTGAGCTGTTCATCTCCTTAGAGCCTCCAAATGAGGTCATCAAGCTGCGACCTGATTGACAGGCAAGACTCCACCCCTTCTTCAAGTTGACAGCAGATTATGTAGCTGCCACAAACACCTTTCCTGACTTGAAAGCATGTTTTGTTCAAACACCGGTCTCTTGATTCTTGTACATGCTCTGCAGGAGAACAATGAAGTGTTTTGGGATTTCCGTTCTTCTCACGGCTGCCCATTTTAGTTATGGTCCACACAGGTTAGTTCACATCATAGCAATGAGACAAGCTTGCGCTGATAGGTGGAGAGTGGCAGAATAGGAGGTGCTCAGCTGGGAATTGAAGCCAGGTATCCCTAATGGAAGACAAGAATTCTACCGTTGATCTGTCAATGCTCCTTTACAGTACAATCAGCACTGTGACTACTGCTCACCTTCTAGGGGATTCCAATGGTGACCACACGGGGGTCAGAGTAAGACTGGGCTCCATCATGTTTTCCATGGCTGATTTTCTGAAGGAGATCACCAGCCTCTCTTCTGTGATGCCTCTGGGTGAACGTGAACTTCCAAGGGTTTGGTTGATAGTCAAGATTTTAAGTGTTTGCACCACCCAAGCACCCCATCCTAATCAGCACGAGAGTGATATGGTTTCCTTTTTACAGGGGTGCAAACTAAGGCTGCAAAAGACCAAATGACACACCCTTCCTTTCCCAGCCAATAAACTGGAATGAACCTGAAAGCAGCTCAGTTCTAGAAAATTCACAAAGTGAGACTCCTGCCTCCATTTAGTCGCAGAGCCTCCCCACCAGCTTCCTTTTCTAAGTCACCTGACATCTTCTGAATTAAGAGTGTGTACATACTAAATACATGCTTGCTTTGGTCCCCACAGCGCCAAGCAGAGAATGCTAATAAATCATTGTGAGCGATGCATTCTTCTGAGTCCCGAGAGCCTTGGAAGAATGACCCCCATAAATCCCGGTGGTTGTTCTGAGTCCCGGTGCAAGGGGGTAATGGCACAGTTAGGAGGAGAGGAGGACAGAACGGAAAAACAAATATAAATCTTGCATTTCTTAGATGAAGTGCCGAGGGAGTGCCCGCCATGCACCTGTCAATAGGGGACTCCAGAGCACTTACACAGCCTATAGCCTGGACCTCTGGTGCTTGCGCATTGCTGGAGCGGATTTCATCATCTTGCCTGATGTATGTGTGTTTCCGCAGAGTGACAGGTACTCCTGTTCCCCTTCTCAACAGATTTACTCCGATGAGCTTGGGGGGAAAGACCTTTGCTCAGCCGGAACGACTCAGCGGCTCTGTGGGGCTGCTTATCTGTAAATACGCATTCATAAGCAAGCTAGCTCGAAGCCCTCTGAATTTTTATTTCCTTAGGTTTCCTTTCTTTCCCTTGTTTCCATTTTCTCTTTCATTTTTCTTCCCACCCCCAGGAATATGTAGGTCAGACACCTGGCTTCTCAGTGGCTGAGGTACTAAAGGCCAGCAAATGGCCAAGAGTTTCCTTAGTGAGATCTCCATTTCTGAACAAGTCCTGACTGATTCTTGGGTTTCTTAGCCTCTGCATCTCCAGGGGCGTGAGCTCTCATGGCATAGTGGGCACACTTTGGGGCTGCTAGCCACAAGGTCAGCAGTTGGAAACCACCAGCTGCTCTGCAGGAGAAACATGGAATTGTCTACTCCCAGAGAGAGGCACAGTCTGCTAAACTCACAGGAGCAGTTCTACCCAACCCTATAATAGAGTTGCTAGGAGTCAGAATTGTGAGTGTTGTCTGTCTTGGGAGAGCGATTGGTAGATTACTGGTAGTATTTTCACTTTCCACGTGGGAGTCCAGAGTTTGGTTCCTGGCCGATGTACCTCATGCACGGCCACTGCCAGTGGAGGAGTTGCTAGGATGCTGGACAGGTTTCAGTGGAGCTTCCACGTGAAGATGGACTAGAAAGAGAAGCGTGGTGATCTACTTCTGAAAATCAACCAATGGAAACATTATGGATCGCAGTGGTCTGAGCCACAAAGGACCATGGGGACAGCACAAAACCAGCAAGATTTCCTCCAGTGATGCGTCGGGTCACTGTCAGTCAGGGGCATCTCCACAGCAGCTCAAACCAGAATCCTGGCAGGCTCTTGTTTGAGTGTCCTGAGCACTGCAGAAGGTGTGCAGATACACTTTAATTCTTTCTCTCATTTTAAAGGTCATTTGAATGGGGCTCATAACAATCCATACATCGATTGTAGATACTCTTTCATAGAGCTTCATTCTCGAAGTGTGCTCCTCAGATTAGCAGCCCACTATCACCTGGGAGTATGTTAAAAATGCAGAATGTCTGTCCAACTAGATTTACTGCATCAAAATCTATAGGCAACTCATGCGTACATTAAACTCTGGGGAACACAGATCTTTACAGCACTGTACTATGATGGTAGAGGAACCTCATCTGCCAAGCAGACCTCCCAGGTCAGTCTCTTGAGTCTCACGGATAGAATAACAAGGCAGCAACCTGGTCAGCAGGAATCAGAGACAGGGCGCTTACCAGGCTTGGTGTGTGGAATCAAACCCACATTGGATACAGTATTTCCCCCTCACGTCCAACATCTGGAGAGCTCAGGCATTGCTTCCTCAGCTACTAGAAGGTTCACAGCAAAAGCTCGTGATGGATGTTCCAGGAGTGAGTTGCTCTCTTTCGATGCCCTTCAGTATTTTGTACTCCTGCACTGAAGGGTGCTGCACTCTGATTTCTTGATGACTTTCCCCACCTGCCCTATTCACATTGCATAATTCTTCAAAATAAAAGCAATACATTCCACATGGTTTTGAATGTACCTCACCAAGTCTGGTGCTGGCACCCATACGGGGCGAGAAGGAAGGGGAGGAAGAAGGGGGTGGGAAAGAAGAGAAAGGAATGGAGAAAGGAGTTGGGATGGAGTTTTAAGGAATTAAAGAAAAACAATTTGGAAGTTGAAAAGTGTGGAGCAAAAGAATGAGGGGAGGTCAGAGTTCAGATGATGAAGAAGAAAAGTCATATGGAGGTGGGACAAAACAATGGAATGCAAATAAAAAAATAAAGTCACAAATAGCAAGTGGTTGGTTCAACATGTATATCCAGGACCTTTCTGCTGCACATGCTGCTTCTAACGTCTGCAAGAATAGAACTCGAAAACCCCCAGTGTCTGTATAGGAAAGCCAATGCTCTCTTTCACCGGGGGGGGGGGGCAAACTGAGTCCCAGGGAAATGGAATGGTTTGCCATGGTTGGGGAGCTGGTGGGTGACAGAGCCAGGGTGAGATGGAAGGCTGTAGGAAGAAAGGTGTGCCAAATGCCAATCAGACCTGAACGGAACAATTATCCCACCCGCCCGTCCTCCTGAACAAACCTATCACCCCTTTTACAGTCAAGAAAGCCATGCCAGGAGATTGCAGCAACAGTTCAGTGCCCTGGGTCACTCCCTCCCTGTCTCATTGCTGGAAGAAGCAAGGACAACTGTGGTACAGCATCTTCTGGCCTCGTGTCTCTTCTTAGCCATGGCCCTAGAGGTAGGCCATGTCCTTACCATGGTGACCGCAGAACCCAACACCTCCGTTCGCTGATGGTACCCAGACCCCTCCAACCATTACAAGGGAAAAGATCCGTTTTATAAAGATAACACTTTCATTGGTGGTTTATAGAAAGTATTAAGACATCGGGAGGCAGAATGGTGCAATTCAAACCCAGGGTGTGGATAGAATCATCAGGGCAGCAGGAAGGCCATGTCGACCTTCAGCCTTGCTGGATGCATGTCTTCCCTGGGCTTCAAGCTCCTCCACCTCAGTGGAGAATCATTCGTCTTTCTCGGTAGCTGGTTATATTAACTAGAAACAGTCATGGGGGAAATGGTGAAGAGACTCTCGCTTCCTAGAGGCTTTCTACTCCTCCTTGCAGAAATTGTCAGCTGCCTTCTACCCCATGGGGTCAAGTCCTGAGATGGGCCCCCTGCCCCTAGGACCCAGACATGATTGTTAGGCAAAGAGAGTTGAGAAAGAAACCTATCAGGCTCCAGCTGATCTGCTACTAGATCTAACCTTGGGCAAGCCTTTTAACCGCTCCTGCTACTTAACTTCTTTTTTCCTCATGTCAAAAATGAGTAGATTAGCCTGGATGACCTCTCCTGACCTTCAAAGTCCAAATTTTAATCCTCTATTTTGCCAGTGGGTTAATTGATTAGGCTTATTTCTTCCTATGGGGCATTTTAATTCCCATCCAGAACGTAATGGCAGAAAAGGGGCTCGGAAATGCCAGTGAAGAAGCTCACACGATGAAGTTGCCTACTTCGGAGGGGACATTTGAGGGCTGAACATCGTGCGGGCTGCCTCTCTCAGCGACTCCTCCACGTCCCTGCTCATCAGCACAACTAGCATTTCCTGTCTGTTCTCTTTTTTAAAAAACGAGGAAGCCAAGAACCCCATGTGAACAACTTGGGATAACTGGTATCTGATGTGATCCTCCTTTGATGTTTTGGCTGTTTATGCATGAGTACGCTTGCACACCATAGCATTATATTATTAGCAGCAGGTATTAAATATATTATTTCATATTAGAAGTTTTAGTCTTTAGCATTAGGACAGATTAGAACTGATACATTAGATCGTTAGGGTGACAATTAAGACTTGCATTCGTGATTGTTATTATTCACTGCATATTAAGAACACACGTGTGATTTGGCTCTTAATTCCACAACGAGTCCACCCACATTGACAACCTAATACTAATTGGTGACAATTTTTATTGGCCGCTGTATCTGAGAAGAGATGGTTCACGTATTCTATTTATTATAGATCTTAAAGCTACAGTTTCAACTGTGGGTGAATGTTCCTTACCATGGTATTTCTCAGCTGGCTTTCTAAGCACGTCTGTGCTGAGAATGAGTGGTTTTGATGCTTTAGAAGCCTCGCAAGGAATCCTCCAACTTTGCCCTCCTTTGCCTAGCTTCTAGAACAGTGGCTTTCAACTTGTGGGTCGCAACCCCTTTGGGGGGGTCAAAGGACCCTTTCACAGGGGTCGCCTGACTCATAACAGTAGCAAAATTACAGTGATGATGGAGCAACGAAAATAATTCTATGGTTGGGGTCACCACCACATAAGGAACTGTATTAAAGGATCACAGCATTAGGAAGGTTGAGAACCACTGCTCTAGAAGAAGCAAATACCTTGTTCTCCTGATTTTACCCACGCTCTTTGACACCCCATTTCCATCCTATCACAGAGGAGTGAGGTCTGTCTATCACAGATGACAGATGAGTTGAACAAATATATCTTCAGGTCCTTCTCAATACAGTACTTGCACCTGGCTCAGAAGGGAACTCCTCAATATTTCCCAGTTGGGTTCTACTACTTAGTCAAAAGTGACACAAGCAGCTTCATGATTTAAAACTTTAAGAAGGCAAAATGTGGGAATCCTTGTAAAACCAGACACATCTATTCCTCAAACCCTAATACCCCACCCAACCATCTTCCTACAGGCTTCCTGTATGAAGAAGCTGAGAACGTGGGCATCTACCAAAGAGCTGCCTCAGTGAGCTTCCCTGACTCAGAGGCTGACAGCTGAGCTGCCCACCCGTCTGCAGGACGGGACTTTGGCCCCAGTCCTCGGGGGAAGAGTGCTCATGTTCCCGTGCAAAATCCAACCTTAGTCATGCCCCCCCCCACTCCTTCAAAGTGCTCCTTTAACTCTTCCCATCCACTTCTACAACACGTGGCCATGCACACTCGGGATGCTGACACGAGACTCCCTACTGTCCACCATTCTACCTCATCACTGGGAGCTATCGAAGACGTCTCACCCTTCCCAGCTACCTCCCCGTCCAAAACACCTCCTCTGGAGACTCTCAGCACCGCTGATGAAGATGACATCTGCTGGTATGCGAGGCAAGGGACTGAGCCAGAACTAGACCACCAAGAACTGTTCGCAACTAAATCGTGCCTGCCTTCTGCACTTCTACAGTGGAAGCTTTCGTAGGAGTGGTGGAGAAAGAAAGGCCCCAGGATGTTCATCTACCAAGGATTTCAGGTCTCCTAGGTTGAAAGATGGTGCAGTGAGAAAATATAATGGCCAATTCTTCTCTGTGCAACAATAAACGTAGAAGGCTCGTGGGGAGTTAGGCGTGACCATCCTCTCATTGTCTCCCGTTTCTTTTTACACCAGCTGAGGCACACCACAGGCGCAGAATGAGATCCTTAGTATTTATGTGGTGATTTTTAGCTGGATCAAATGGAAGTTGTCATGCCTACCTGTTATGCTGGGAACACATGGAAAACAGACGTCCTTCTCCAAATGCTATGTTCCAAGTGATTGTTATTGAACCTGGAGGAGGGCCCCATAGGGGGGAATGATTCATTGCTCTGGGTAGTATCTGTCAAATCTCCTTGCTGGTGGGGGCAAAGTTTAGGTGAAACCAATGTCACATCTCTCTCAATCTCCTCAAAGGATGGTCCCATAGGATGCCGAGGACGGGGGGTTCTTCTGAAGCCAGCGCAGTGAAGGCTAAGAGGAGGCCTGGTAGCAGGCTTCGGCTTCCGTGCAGATGCTGTAGTTCCCCGTGTAAGACCTGTCACCCTGATCCCCTCATCATGGGACAGGCTGGTTTGGGGACCCGTGTTCAACTACATACTCACAACAACATGAAGGGAGGAGATAGAGAGATAACTCTGGACCAATGTGGCTTTAATCCTCATGCAAACACATACTTCCCCCTCCACCCGCCCACCCACCCCTAAACACATCCACACACCAGTCAGCATAGGCATGCATTCTGTTGTGAGTATATTAATCCGCCACCCTCCCACACAGCAATATCCTCCTTCCTTGGGCAGTCACGTGTCAGGGGAATAGATAGCAATTAAAATAATAATAATAATCCAGTAACCCAGGGAACTGTGGCTCATATTTTTCTCTCTTGTTTCCCTCCCTCCCTTAAATAAATAAATAAGGCTTCTAAATATATAGCTATTAAACCAGGTAAATTTTTAAAAACTCAGATTTCATGTGGCTGGAGCAGACTGACAAGGAAAACAATCACAAAATAAATATTTTGGTTTTATTTAAAAAAGAACATGTCCCTATACGTTTCACTCACTAACTGGGCAGCGCTGCTTCCGTGGACAGATTGGGCGCTGCTGGAGGAGGAGCTCTGGACAGACCACAAGAGGAGCGCGGAGCAAGCCAGGGCCCTGAAACCAGGGTGCTGAGGAAATCCAGGAGCTGGAGAGGGGGATGTGGGGAGGGGCGGCCAGGCTGCCTGTGGCCCTGGGGCTCCTCTGGGGGTTTGGGGGGGCAGGCTTTGTTTGAGGAGCAGTCCACGTTCGGAAGGCGCAGAAGGGGCAGCATACAAAAAGTAAGAACCGAGATGGGGAATCACGAAACAGCAACATTTTAAGAAATCTGGTTAAAAAGAATACAAAAGTGACTTCACCGCGGGTGAGGAAGATCTCCCACCACCCCCACTGTTGTCCCCTCTTGCGTTCTTGAATGACAAGAATCACTTTTAAGAATGTGTTTGTTTGTGTCCTTCTTTCCTTCCTGGTACGGCAGGTTCTGTTCTTCATCTGGCCCTGGGCTCCTCTCCTTCAGCCCTGTTCCTGGGAGACAGCACCGCCCTGACAAATCCCAGGCTGTAGCATTGGTGGTTGGCGGGGCTGGGGGGTTTGAAGGGAGTGGGGGGGCAGGGGGGGCAGTGTGTGCGATTGTGCAGGTACCTGTGTGTAGTGGGTGGTGTGGGTGTGTTGGGGGCAGGGGGTTCCTATCTCTCCTGTCTGCTTCCTTCAGTCCAAGCCTCAAGACCCCCTCTGCTGGGTGCTGAGTCTCCTGGGAGCACCCCGTTGGCACTAAGGTGAGGCTTGGGTGGCCCGAGATGCGCCGCTCACCTCCTCCCTGCCCAGGGCGGGAGTGGCCCTCCCATTAGCTACAGAGCTTGCCGGTCTCGTACTCCACGGGGTTTGGCAGCTTGGAATTGAAAGCCCTCAAGGAAGACTGGATCCTGCCCACCTCATTGTTGGCCAGCTTTAACCGATGCCGGAGCAGGCAGGAGAAAAGGTCCAGCCGGACTTTGCCGGGTGGAGAGAGCTGGTTCACCCGGTCCCTGAGCTCCACCAGCTGCAAGAGGGCTGAGTCCTGGGAACCTTGAGTATATGGGTAGTCCAGCTGGAGAATTAAGTCCCGGATAGCATCCGGGTCAAAGGGAAGGCTGTAACCGAAGACCTGCAAGGTGTTGATTTTCATGTAGCCCAGATTCTTGGAAGGGTCGGTCATCTCCAGGGGCTCGTAGTAGATTGTCTCGTTGGAGCTGTCGTCCAGGGACTTGATTCGGCTCCGAAGGTAAACATGGACCGTCTCAAAGAAGGTCTTCCACCTGTTGCCCAAGGTGATCGTCCAGTTTTGGCACTGGGCAGCTGCATCCACGTTAGTCCTCTCCCAGTCTGGGAAGTTGGCCTCATTGACGGGCATGAACCAGCTCTCGGAGTGGCTGCCCCCAAAGGGGTTGACATAGATGGCCATGGCAGGCTCCAGGGTGCTGTTCTTGGTGAGGCAGATCTGCAGAGACAGGGCCAGCATCACGTGCACCAACCCGGGCTTGTACTTGTTGCTTTTCAGGGTGAGCAGCATGCGCTTCCGCCAGGAAGGGTCAAACCAGCTGCCCAGGCGCATGTCGTTGCTGATGAAAATGGAGTGCACCTCAATGCGGCTGTCCCGCTTCTGCAGCAGGTACTTCAGCTCCAGGTCCTGCAGGTCTGTTTCCAGACCCAGGAAGTTCTCCAGGGACTCTGCCACCTCAGGCCTGCACAGCCCCTGGGCCAGCACGTAGCCTGCGTTGCAGCTCCCGCAGCGCGTGCTGTTGTCCGCCGCGCAGTGAGCGCACGCGGGCCCTTCGCCCAGGGCACACGGGATGGGGCCCTGGCAGGCAGATTGATCGTATGGGCAGGTGCAGCTGTGGCTCTGTTCCAAGAAGGTGCCAGGCAAGGTGCTTTCTCCACAATAGAGGAGGGACTGGATCCGATTCCACCAGTAGGGCAAGGGCCTGGGGGCAAGGAGAGAAAATTGAAGTGTGAAGCCCAGGAAGCCGTCTGCTGCCATAGACCCCAGAGGAGCAGGACATTGACCAACAGACGGGGAAGCGATGAGGACAGGGGAAGCTCCGAGCTCGTTAGCGCCTCTCGATGATGGAAACCCCACTGCTCCACTTTGATGGAGTCAAGCCGAGAGCTTGGTGTCTGATGGATTGGCACCATAAATATTTGACTTTAAACTTGCACGGAAGCAGGCGAGCTCATCAATTCCGCCAAACCTCATGCAAAAGCCTACAGCGGCTCTCCACCGTCTAGTGAATCAAATGTAGGTTTTCAGCCTCCAGAACAAGGTCTTCCAACCACTGGCTTTCCACCCTCGCCAGCGCAGGCCTACTCCATCCCCATTGCACCTTCTGTTCTTCCCGCTTGGGTCACTGCCCCGCCCAGGGTAAGCCTTTGCTGTGGCGGACTCTGAAGTGGACCTTCTCTATGGAGGACTCGTTCAGGGGTTCTCCACCTTCCTGATGCCGTGGCCCTTTACTACAGTTCCTCCTGTTGTGGTGACCCCCCCCAACCACACAATTATTGTCATTGCTACTTCAACACTGCTATTTTGTACTGTTAGGAATCGGGCGACCCCTGTGAAAGGGCCGTGACCCACAGGTTAAGAACGGCTGGATAATGACTCTTCCACCAGGCCCTCCTGGCTCTGGTCTCAGAAGGATCCCCTGAGCCCCTCTCTGCCATAGCGCCCTGTTTTCATTTCATCTAAACAATCGTCCGGATCGGAGCGACTGTTTGGTGAAGGAGACAAAGAACACCAGGACAGCCTCCATCAGCATATGTACATAGTTATTGGCAAAACAAATAGCGGGACTTCAAAACGTTCGTCGAAAAACCCCATCACCTTTTACTTCCATTTCCCCAAGAACTTTTTGAAGGCCTCCACCACATCTCATGGACGTGAGCCATTCTCCCGAGCCTAGGCTGGCCCGCGCTGCCCTTCTGACTCGAGGCCTAGCGGAAGGCCCACCTCGGGGTTGGGGAAGGGACCCTGGTGCAATGTGGGTTAGGCCTTGGCCTGCAGCTGCTCCATAGGAGTTATCACCTCTGGTCATGTTTGGGGTCTCGGAAACCCTCTGTAAGTTTGCATGGGTTAGAATCGACACGGCAAGGGTTTGGCTTTGGATCTGGACCGTGTGATAGGCAGGTCCCTTGCCTAGCATGTTGTGCTACCTACCCTGCCCATGTCATTTGTTCCTCTACCCTCACGATCAAGACTTTCTTCTCCCCTCTGCTGTTTGTCCCTGGCAGGTCAGGTTCCCAGATACATGTGCTGTTTCGCTATTGCTGTTTATTTTTTCTGGTTTGTTTTTTTAAAAATTCTGCGTTCATTCATTTGCTTTAAGGTGGTAAATTCATGACTAACAAAATACTGAGCTTCTGTTAAAAGGTGATGACATTTCTGGAAATGGGCGAGATGCCTGATTGAGCAACCTGGTGAACATAACGAATGGCCCTGAACTATAGGTGTGCAAAGTATTGAATTGGCATTGTGCCCTTTAAGTGGCTGCCCCTTATTTATCATTTTCTAGCTCCTGTGTTTCTGTATGGTTTTTAACTCTTCCCAATTAATTAATGACCCCTATAGTTTAATACTGTCCAGAGGGTGGCACAGTGGTTATACGTTGGGCTGCTAACCTCAGGGTCAGCAGTTTGAAACCAGCAGCTGATCCAAGGGGTTTTCAACTCTTGGAAAGAGTTACAGTCCTTGAAACTAACAGAGGCCCTTCCGCCCTGTCATATAGGGCCACTGTGTATTAGAATCAACTCAATGACAGTGAATTTGAGTAGAGCTTATTACTAGTGTATGCAATATGGAAGTCATAAAAAATCTTTTCAAATAAATAGATGATCGAGAAAGTTCCATTGATACTAGAGCCCCATCTTCTTCCCAAGGGCACTGAGTCTCAGGCTTCTTTGCCCTTATGAGTCAGAGCAGTGAACCTGATGGACACTTGTTTGAAACAATACAATGTCTTTCTCATCATATACAATTGATGTATGTACTGTAGCTCCATCATTTTCTTTCCTCTAACACTTAATCAAAGGGAAATGAGTGAGTGGGAATTAAAGTATCTATGGAATAACATTTGGATCTACCAGTCAGTGAGTGTACATTGTAGTAGCAACCCTGCAACACAGAATAGCACTGTCTCTGGATCTCTGAGATTGCTAATCTTTATGGAAATAGAAAGTCTCATCTTTCTTCCACAGAAGGACTGGTGGTTTCAAACTGTTGACCTTGCAATCACCACTCCAGCACGTAACCTATTAAACCATGTGAACACCTGCTATAATGCAGGGAAAAACAAAGTCAGTCTCTCCGTCTCTCTCTTGTTACCTCATTATGACTCAGAAGACACAACTCACAATTGAAAATGACCTGAGAGTAGGTCGGCATAGGCTGAAAACCATCCAGGTCATATGTGGGTCACTACCCATGGCATCCCCTCATTGAGGAGAGGTGGGCAGAGTCCTCCTACCCTGAGCCTCTGTGGAGAGGGGCTGGCCCCGGATCTGACACCTGTGGATGCTCACCTCTCCTTGGGCAGGCGGAAGCGAGGCTGCCGATGGCAGCGCTTGCAGAGGTTGAAGAGCCGGCGGACAATCTGGTGGGCCTTCTTGAACAGCACGTTCAAGCTGGCTCCCAACTGCTGGTAGCGGTGCTGGAGGTTGGTGTCCATGGCCCAGAAATGAGAGATGGCGGTGGAGTTCAGGAAGCGGTCTTCGGGCAGCCTTTTCAGCAGGGCCTGGAACTCCTCTGTGGGCATGAACACAAGGCTGAGCTGGGGGGTGGGGAGGGGGGCTTGGGGTCTGCACAGAGACTTAGGAAGAAGGGTCCTTCCAGACTCCCCCCTCAGTTTGAACAGATTGATTGAGAGATAATGCACAGGCCAAACCACACATATGGCTCGAGGATTCTTTCCCAACCTTCTTGCCTTTAAGATACTTCTGAATTCTGAAAACTTATTTTTGTCACCATCTGAGGGATTGGAGGTTCTGCCATTATCTATGACCTTGGGACACCTTCCCTTTCCTTATATGTCAGCCATAGCACACCTTCAGCCTAGTTTTACATTGTCCCCCAGTCCCATTGATGGAGGCAGCAAAGCCCTCCTGAAAGGTGGCTGTCCACACAGGTATGGACAGAGGGAGAAGATCAGCCACCATTTCAGAAATGTATCTTAGAAACTTCAGGGCCCTGACACTAGCCTCTCCCTTCCAGGCCCTTCTCTCTGAGTCTAAGATATGATTCCTCTCTTTCCAACTCCAACACTTAGCCAGACAACTAATCTCTTCTGTAATAAATTGAGAAAGAAGTTTCTTCCCTGTTCTAGGCTCCTACTGCCAGTCTGTCACCACTGGTCTGTCAGTTTGTGCTACTGTAGTGGCTGGTGTGTTTCTGTGAGGCTGGCAGCTGTGTCACTGGTATTCAAATGCCAGCAGGGTCACCTCAAGTGAACAGGTTTCAGCAGAGCTTCCAGACTAAGAACAGCCAACCGAAAAGGACTCAGCTCCCCACTGCAGAGGAAGAAGCTGCTATACTAGGCAGGGAGTAAAACAATCAAGAGGAATAGCTCCTATTGTCAAAAAGGACATTGTAAAATCCATCATGAATTTCAATGCTATGTGTGATGGATTATATATATCTGCCTTCAAGGAAATACAATAAATACAATTATTCTTCAAATTTATACACCAACCACAAAAGCTAGTGGGGAAGAAATTAGAGAATTACATCAATGACTTCAGTCAGAATTGATCAGACATGCCATCAAGATGCATTAATAACTATTGACAATTGGTATGCAAAAGTTGGAAACAAAGGAGGAGCAGTGCTGGCAAAATATGGACTTGATGGTAGAGACGAGGCTGAAGACCACATGATGGAGTTTTATAAAACCAAGGACTTGTTCATAGCAAATGCCTTTTTTCAACAACAAAAAGGTGACTGTACACATGGAGTTTTCCATATGGAACAAACTGACTACATCTGTGGGAAGACACAATGTATCAAGATTAGCTCATCAATTAGCTCAATATAAGCAGCTAAAATGACACCAGGGGTTGACTGTGGAACAGACCAACAATTGCTTATATGTAAGTTCAAGATAAAGCTGAAGTAAACTAAAACAAATCCATGAGAGCCAAAATACAAACTTAAGCCTACCCCACCTTAATGTAGAGAACATTTCCAGAACAGATTGGAGGCACTGGACACTAATGACAAGAGACCTGAGCTGTGGGAGGACATCAAGAACACCATTCATGAAGAAAGCAAAGGTCAATAAAAAGACAGGAAAGAAAAAAAAGATCTAAGTGAATGTAGAAGAGGCTCTGAAACTTGCTCTTAGTTATAGAGCAGCTAAGGCAAGTGGAAGAAAGGATGAAGTCAAGGACCTGAAGAGAAAGTTCCAAAGTGCAGCTCGAGAAGACAACGCCAAATATTATAATGAAATGCGCAAGGACATAGAATTAGAAAACCAAAAGGGAAGAACACACTCCGGATGTTTTTTATTGAGATCATTTTATTGGGGGCTCTTACAGTTCTTATAAAAATCCATACATCAATTGTATCAAGCACATTTGTACATATGTTGCCACCATCATTTTCAAAACATTTTTTCTTACTTGAGCCCTTGGTATCAGTTCCTCTTTCTTTCCTCCCTACCCCCTCCCACACTCATGAGCCCTTTATAAATTATAAATTATTATTATTTTCATATCTTACACCATGTGCTGTCTCCCTTCCCCCACATTTCTGTTGTTTTTCCCCCTGGGTGGTGGGGATTATGTATAGATCAACTTAGCATGTCTTAAACTGAAAGAACTCAAGAAAAAATTTAAACCTTGTGTTGCAATCCTGAACGATATTATGGGCAAAGGATTGAGTGGTGCAGGAAGCATCAAGAAAAGATGGAAAGAGGACACAGAGTCGCTGCACAAAAAGTAGTCAATTTTCCACCGTCTCAGGAGGTAGCAAGTGAGCAAGAACCAGTGATGCTGAAAGATGACGTTCAAGCTACACTGAGCGCATTAGCCAAAAACGAGGCTCCAGGAGCTGACAGAATAACAAGTGAACTGTTTCGGGAAGCTGATACAGCACTGGAAACACTCACTCTTGGAAATTTGGAAGATAGTTACTTGACCAACTGACTGAAAGAGATCCATGTTTATGCCCATTCCAAAGAAAGGTGACCCAACCTTTGTAGCTTGGAATGCTCAAACGATAGAACAGTATCATTGGTGTAGCACGCAAGTAAAATTTTGCTGAAGATCATCCAATAATTGCAGCATTACATTGACAGGGAACTTCCAGAAGTTAAGGCTCAATTCAGAAGAGCATTTGAAACAAGGGATATACATGGCTGATGTCAGATGGATCATGGCTCACAGCACAGAAAACCAGAGAGTTGTCTAATTGTGTTTTATTGACTATGCAAAGGCATTTGACTGTGTGGCCCATAATCAACTATGTATACCCTTGGAAAGAATGGGAATTCCAGAACACTTCATTGTGCTCAGGACAAACTTGTACATGGGTCAAGAGGCAGTTAGTCGTGCAAACATAACAAGCTAAAACTGCATGGCTTAAAAGGGTTCAAAAAGCAAAAACAAAAAAAGGTGTCAGGGTTGTGTCCTCTCACCATACTTACTCAATCTGTATACTGAGCAAACCATCAGAGAAGCTGGAGGAAGGCTTATTAACAACCTGCTATATGCAGATGGCACAAAGTTGCTTGCTGAAAGTGAGGAGGTCTGAAGCATGTGATGATGAAGGCAAAGGATTGTAGCCTTCAGTATAGATTACAACTCAATGTAAAGAAGATTTAAATCCTCATAACTAGGCCAATAGGTAACATCATGCTAAATGGAGAAAAGGCTGAGTTTGTCAAGAATTCTGCTCATGGGAGCAGCAATCAAGAGATCAAAAGACTTGTTGCATTGGGTAAATCTGCCGTACAAGACCTTTTTAGAGTATTGAAAGCAAGGACGTTAATTTGAGGAGTAAGATCTATCTGGCCCAAGCCAGGGTATTTTCAATCATCTCATGTGTATGTGAAAGTTCAATATTGAATAAGGAAGCCCAAAGACGAATCGATGCATTTGAATTTTGGTGCTGGAGAGGAATACTGAAAATACCATGGACTGCTGAAAGGACACACCAATCTGTCTTGAAAGAAGTAAGGCCAGAGTGCTTCTTGGAGGCAAGGATGGCACGACTCCCTCTTACCTACTTGGGATATACTGTGAGGAAAGCCTAGGTCCTGGAGAAGGACACGATACTTGGTAAAGTAGAGGATTGTGGAGCAGCAAAGTAGAGGAAGGTCCTCAACACAGTGGATTCTCAGCATGGCTTCAATCATAGGCTCAGGCCCAGCTCTGTTGTAAGGATGGCGCAGGACTGTGCGGTGTTTCATTTTGTTGTGCACAGGGTCGCTGTGGTTCATAGCTGACTTGATAGCAACTAACAACAACAACTGCCATCTGAGTTCCTCCCAGAGTCTCCTCAACAAGAGATTTTCCTGAACTCCTGCTCTGGTCCCTGTAACTGGGCCTGCAGCTACACGGGGTCTCCAGTTGGAGTTCTGAGCGTCCTCTTTTACTCATTAGGCATAACTGATTGTGGTGGACGTCTGAAGTAATTTTTCATGTGCTTAAGTGTGTTATTGGGATCCCAGCTGGTGCAGTGAATTAAGTGACCTGCTAAGTGCAAGGCCAGTCATCCAGTCCACCAGTTGCCCTACAGGAGAAGGATGTGTCTGTATGCTCTTGTAAAGATCTGCAGCTCAGAAACCCCAAGGCACACTTTTACTCTGTCCTAGAAGATGCACTGGTGGGATCGTGGGTTCCACATTGGTGGATTATCACAAGGGGCAGTTGGAAATCCTTAGTCCCTCTGCGGAAGAAAGAGGTGGCTTTCTGCTCCCGTGAAGAGTTATAGCCTCAGAAACACATAGGGACAGTTCTACCCTGACCCACAGAGTCACTATGAGTCACCATCGACTTGATGGCAGTGAATTATTTAGAGGGTTACTCTAGTTGGAATCTACTCGGCTGTGGGTTTGGTTCTGGTTTGGTGTAAGGGTTGCTGGAAATTCCTCAGGTGCATCAACAGGTCAGTGTTCAAGTTCTAACGGAAAGATTTAAATCTACCAGAGGCACCCTCAGAAGGTCTGGCGCTCTGAATGTACTCCCCAAAGATCACAGCCTCGAAAGGCCGAGCGGGCTCCGCTCTACCTGCAGACACAGAATCCCCCAGACCTGGAAGTGACCAACCGCCACTGCTTTAAGGGTCCTCAGATGCGTCTCACTGCCATTGGCTCAAAGCAGCTGCGCTTGGGAAGCTGGAGATCCCCTTCGTTACTAAATGCTGACACCTGGTGCCTCAGCTCATTCTGCTCCTCGCCTGCTTCCCTCCTTGTTCCCCAGAAGACTGGAGAAGATTGGCACACAATGCCAGCCTACACACGGTTGTTGTTATGAAGCACTTCAGCTTTCAAGAGCACAGGGAGGAACACCCTGAACTCCCATGTGCCCACCATCTAGCTCAGAGTTTCCCAAAGTGAGTCATAGTCCTCCCCCAGGGGACGGGGGGCGGGGGGGTCTGGAACTAGCCGAACCCGAACCACCAATGCAGTCGATGCTGGCTCAGAATGACCCTAGCAGACAGGGTAGAACTGCCCGTGTGGGTTTCTGAAACGAACTCTTTATGGGCGTAGAAAGCTCGTCTTTCTCCTCTGGAACCAGTAAGGGGGCTGCAAAAGTAGAGCTCCACTTCATCCTGGATGAGGGGGCTCTCTAATCAGGTTAAGAACGTACAATCTCGGAAACTCCCAGGGAGCAGTTCCCTCCTGCTCTGTAGGGTCGCTGTGAGTTGACAGCAACTTGACGGCAGCGAGATAAGATACAGTACCAAAGCTCTGAGTTGAGTGAGCTTTAGATTTTTTTTCCTAGCAAGTGGGTGAAAGGACAAATACATTTTATAATTTGTGGAGCTTCTGCCATTTTGCCACACTGGCTTTAATCTGTTTTGGTTTTATTTTAAAGAAATAAGGCAAACCAAATATACTCAAAGGCCCTAGACTTTCCTGCATCTCTTCCCATAGGTAACCGCTTTCCTGGATATTTTATCACCAGCACACATTCTGCTCATGATAAATACATTTGTCTAGACAAGATGCAGAGTGCTGGCTAGTACGCTTTTGAAACAAGTATCTACATAACGTGACACAGAACACACCCTTTTCCATTTCCCTTTGTTTTACCCAAAATGATCTCTATTTTTTAGATTTGGCCACAAAAGCATCATTCATTTGCCATCACAGTCTATATAGACACCACGTAGCTTTCCTTATATGTTACTCTGACCTCTCCGTTAGCCCACCCGATCCTTCCATCCACCGATTCCTGTCACTACCCCTCTTTACCAGAGGGAGAACCCAGGGCCCAGGAAGCTCCTGGGCCACTCAGAACTCTGGTCCATAAGATCATAAGATCCACATCCGCTAAATCCGCTCTCAAAGCAACACTGGCACTCACTCCAACAGCACCCCGGCCACTAGTGCCGACTGGATGCTTCTCAGAATCACAATTAAGCCCTGTGCACATGGTATGCCTGGCACTATTTTGGGCACCGTGGAGTCAGCACCAAGCAAGAGGCAAGTCCTTGGTCCCTGAGAATATTACTTTTTCTCTTTTTTAGAATATTTACTTCTTATATGAAGTCCTTAAAACACATCTCATAGGTGGGGATTCTGTTCTTTTTATTAAAAAATACAAACCAAAAAAAACAAAATGAGACTTAGGGTGGTGACAGAGGCCACTTGAGGTCACAGAGAGGGTGTGTGGCAGAGCCAGGATCAGGCTGCCTGTCCACGTCCATGGCTGCCTTGCACCCTGCAGCCGCCTCAGATGGGCAGAGAGGGATTCGGAGTCTGCAGGCTGCTTACCTGACTCCTCGAACTGCCGGCTGAGGGTGGCCCAGGAGTCCTGGATCTGCAGTAGGCCGTCCTCCATGGCCTGGATGTCGGCATCCGGGCAGTTGCACTCGGGGAAGCTGGGGCCACACTTGCACCAGCAGTCATTCTCCTTGCAGATGAGCTCACCCTCGGAGTTGCACGTGATGTAGCTGAGCGCGGCGGCCACAAAGCGCTCACGCAGGTACTCGGGCAGCAGCACCTGCAGGCCTGGGGAAAGGACGGATCAGGGAGGCGTGGGGCAGAACCAGTGGGGCCTCAGTTTCCCACGCCCAAGGATATGGGATCCGCAGCTGGGGTTCTGCTGACTTGTGTGTCCTGGGCACAAGATCGGTCACCTCAGGGCACCATCCTGCTGAGCTAGTTGGGAGAGAGGGAGACTGCTGCCCCAGTGACAGATGGGGGAGGATCTGGAAATGCAGACGAGAAACATCAAAGCCCAAGGCTTAGCCGAACCCCTCACATCAGCCAAATCGAGAGCATGCATCTCATAAGAAGAGGTTTATTGGCTACACATCAGCATTTCTAAGATGGAAAAGGGAAGATGTTTCAGATAAAAGCAGAGCATACAGTCCTCGTGGGGGAGGAACCAGGGGTTTATGAGCTTTTCCTCTGCCTCCAGCAGTCGTCCTGTTTCTTAGCGTAACTGGGACTGGCAGTAACCATCTCAGGAAGTTACTGGCTCCTGTCCGTCCTGGGCATCCCCCACTAAAGACCAGGAGGCTGGGCTAGTTAGAAGAGATAGGTGTTCTTGGCTAGGCATGAGGCAAAGTACTTTCTATATATGATCATAAGTAACACTCACAGCCATATTGAGGCACTTAAAAATGATGAAAGCAAAGTCCAGGGACTATAAGGAACCTGCCCAAGGTCACGGTGCTGGTAAAATCCACTAGGTATCAGACTGTCCTTTTCCCAGTCATATTTTATAAGTAGGACTGGTTGTCCCAACCCAATTCAAGTTCTAAGGAGGCTGGGAAACAGGATTTCCATAGGTGTCTCGCCATCAGTCAAGCCTGTCTTGATATGGCTCTCAGCTCGACTTTTCCAATTAGCTTCTTGTGATCTTGGCTAGACTCCATTGAATTGCTCCAGGCTTCAGCTTTTCCCACCCATCTGGGGTGGATATCAGCTTCCCCCTTGTTGGCCAGATGGTAGCATATTCCTAGTTGGCTTCAAGGCACCACAGGGCGACTAGCTGCTAGGATCTTACCAAGGGATGAACTCAGGGTGCAGCCTGGGCTGTGGTCATGGTCAGACGTGCAGGAGCATGGCTGCAAGGGCATTTCCAATGAGGAGACACTGGCAGGAGAGTGGGGGAAGCTAGAGCTTCCGGGTACGAGGTGGTCCCTTTTCCTCAACTGCCTGCCAGCTCTTTTATGCCCACACCTTTGCCCTCCTCCTGGGTGTAGAATCTGAGATGCAGATTATGTATCCCAGTCTGAGCAGAGCTCAGTATCTATCTTAAAGTTGCCAGCAGCCGTAGTAGTTAGTCGTGCTTGATGGAGGTCTGCCTCCTGCTCTGGAGCTGCTCCTAAGTCCCCTGCCTTAACAATGTGTCCCAGTAGTGCCTGAGCACTCCTCTCCACTCACCCTGTCCACGGGCTGGCTCTCAACACTCAGCCCCCTCCGTGTCCCTCCCTTTTGCCGGCCCCATTACTTCCCTCCTCCTCACCATAACGTTCCCCACTGCTAGAAAATCAGTGCCCTGCGCGGCTTCTGCATGAGTGATGGGCTATAAAATTAAATGGCCTAAGCTATTCCACATGAACCTCCAGACATCTTGAACTTCCCTCGTCGCTAATTCCAGACACAAGCCCAGCCCATCCGGGGATACAGAAGTGGGATGCTAATTGCATTGGGTAGTTCTTAAAAAAAAAAAAAAAAAGAGCTATTTGAGTTCTCTTTAGGTTATATGCCTATACGATAAAGAGGATTAAAATTCTCTGGGGGTACAGTCATGCTTTGGACTGATAGCTCGAAGGTCAGAAGTTCGAAACTGTCAGCTGCTCTGTGGGAGAGAAACAGACTTTCTACTCCCACATAAAGGGTAACCATTTTGGAAACCCACAAAGACAGTTACAGGACCACCGTGATTTTGAGTCACCTCAATGCAGTGAGTTTGATCACATCGTACATTCCCTGACTTCTGAGACACCGGGGAGCTGCATCTCACTCAAAGTTCTGGTGATTTGTAATTAGAGCTCCTATATGAGGGGATTTTTAAATGTCAGGATAATGACATCTTTTTTTAAATCACTTTCTTGGGGGCTCTGACGACTCTTATCACAATCCATCCATCCATCCATCCATCCATCCATCCATCCATCCATCCATCCATCCATCCATTGTGTCAAGCACATTGTACAGATGTTGCCCATCATCATTTAAAAACATTATCTTTCTACTTGAGCCCTTGGTATCAGCTCATTTCCCCCTTCCCCACCCTCCTGCCCTTATGAACCCTTGATAATTTATAATTTTTTTCCATTACTTACACCGACCACTGTCTTCCTGCACCCACTTTTCTGTTGTTTATACCCCTGGGAGGGGGTTATATGTAGATCATTTTGATTGGTTCTCCCTTTCTCCCCTCACCTTTCCCTTACCCTCCTGATATGGCTACTCTCATTATTGGTCCTGAGGGATTTATCTGTCCTGGTTTCCCTGTGTTTCCAGCTCTTATCTGTACCAATGTACATGCTCGGGTCTAAACAAATTTGTAAGGTAGAATTGGTGTCATGAAAGTGGGGGGGCATTAAAGAACTAGAGGATAATTGTATGGGTCTTTGGTGCTATACTGTACCCTGACTGGCTCCTCCACTTCCCAAGACACTTCTTTAAGGGGATGTACTGTTGCCTACAGATGGACTTTGGGTCTCCACTCCAACCTCCTCCTCATTCACATTGATATGATTTTTTGTTCTGGGTTTCTGATGCCTGATACCTGATCCCATCAACACCTTATGATCACACACGCTGGTGTGTTCTTCTATGTGGGTTTTGTTGCTTCTCAGCTAGTTGGCCGCTTTTTTTTATCTTCAGGCCTTTAGGACCCCAGATGCTATATCTTTTGATAGCCGGGCACCATCCACTTTATTCACATTTACTTATGCACCCATTTTGTCTTCAGTGAGTGTGTCAGGAAGGTGAGCATCAATAATTCCAGATTATTTGGAGTACTTGAATGTCTGTTTGCTACCTTAATAGTTAACATATAAATATATGTAAATAGATCTATTTCCCTATCATTATATATCATCTACTCTACCAAACATGCTGTCCTTTTCTAAGGACTGGTCTCTAGACTCAGTGTAATAACTTGTGCTTTTCATTCCCCATTTTGCTTGTTTTCTATATTCAAGCAAAGGTCCCATTCCTTGCAAACTTTCCTCCTGATCTCCTATGGAAGACCACTGACTAATGACAGAAAATAGGGACCAGACTGTGTTTACAGTAGCTCGCAGTCTTATAGATACCTAACTTTTTGTTGAGCTAGCGAACGTAACCACATAACCCCTCTGTATTGGCAAGTTATCCCCCAATGCAACCTTAGGGTAAAGCAAAGGAGATCATCTAGGTCAAAGCTTATGCAGACCATAGGCTATTTCTTATAAGATAGCACTAGACGTCTTGGGAAAGATTAAGAAGTGGAATGTCATATTTGGATATCAGATACATGAGCAAAGGTAGGTCTTGGGTGTAGGTCAAACCATGTCAGAAGTTTCTTTTAAAAATAATGAAAAGCTGTTAAAGGCTCCAGGAAGCATGGGAGCTCTTATCTTCAGAAGGTCTTAACCCAATGGGGTAGGCAGGATGTTTTCTTTCCCTTTATTGATCTGGTTTTCAATTGTTAAAGGACATGAAATATATCAAGATGCTGCTTACCTAGTAATTGTACTTTGTTCTCAGGACTCTGTACCAGGACAGAGCTGACGGAGTCCAGATTATCGTAGTTGCTGCAACCCAGAGGGCCCGTCCTTGTCTCCGTGACCTGAAGAAAGAAGAGGCAGAAGACGGCTCTAGATGACAAGTGGAGACTCCCCTGTTTAAGCCACCTGATCGTAGACTCTGTGCCCCGTCCCTGGTCAGCCAAAGGAAGGTCATGGACCTCTCTCTACCCCAGAAGCATTTGGCCACTTTCCCCCCATGCTCTAAGTCAGGAGTATCTGTGCAGATACAGGTGTAGCTGTAGGTGTGGGGGTAGAGGAAGAGGCAGAAACAGAGACAGACATTTGTCCACGGGGGCTGCCTTTCAACGGAGACTAAAAGGAAGTTGTGACTGTGGATGGAATATTAAATAAATGTAGGCAAATAAAGTTGGGGGCACAGTAAGACCTTTAAATTAGAGCTACCCCTCCTCCCCTGCCCAAGAAGATGGGCCAGAGGTATGTCCCACCAGCCTGCTGACATGCCCAGCTGCATCCACTTGATGTGGTTGCTCTCAGACTTTTGGAATCCTGAAGGCAGAAAGCACTAGAAAAATGAGTTATGAATGTTATTATTAGTATTAAACATTTAAGTCCCACTCGGAACGGAGACGTCCTTACAGAAAATCAGCTATGGGCTTACTGCATATTTTAATAAGTAAATTAAATATACATAAGCTATTATAGCCATGTAATAATCCAAAACACCATCGAGTCATTTTAAAATATTATAAAGTTGGCCCATCCGCTTTTTTCCCTGATGTTTAAAGTATAAGATGAAAAATGGGGCGCTTTAAAGGCACTGAACTCATTACGTAACAAGAATGATGGCAGCTGGAGACTGGAGGCCTTTTCTTCCGAGGATCTCTGAAAACTTTGCCAACAATCAGTCAACCAATCAGCGAGTATTTATTGAGCAGCCACTGTTCAATTACATACAATTCATCAAGCATTCATAGTGTGCCTTTCTCACAGGGCTTCTACTGGTTCATTCCAGGTTCTCTCCCTGCTGCCGATCTGCACTTGCATCCTGGATACACTGACTCAGAACCTACCTTTGAGCCTCAGTGACTCTAATCATGCATAGGAATCACCTGCAGGTATATATGAATTACCTAGGGATCTTGTTACAGGACAGAGCCTGATTCGGTCTATCTGGGATGGAAAGACAAATTCCCAGGAGTGGGACGAACCAGAAACGAACCAGTTTGAAAGACTGCTTTCTCTGATGCTTCCAAGAACTCTAGGCTTTGCAGAAAGCATTCAGGGTGCAGTTTTGCATCTTGCTTTGTGCTGGACGACTGCCCGGGCTCTCCACACACTGTGAACTAACGCCATGAACAAACTCCATGAACAAACTATGAACTAACGCCGTCAGGGCCACCCCAGATCGTGTCACTTGTGTTATTCGTAGCAATTAGCACAGGAATTATGGTTAGGTAACTAAATAATGAATAGAAGGCTATTTGACTATTATGTTCTGAAATGGGGTGGGGGGAGAGGAAGCAGGTAGAGGCACAAAGATGAATAAATTACATTCTGCCACCTCCAGGAGATGACGGCCTGTTCAGTCCCTATCCAACTGACTGATACACAATGGAATGGAGGCAGCAGCACGGTGGTGTACTAAGCTCCGAGGGCAGCACCGCTTTAAACAAAGGAAAAGACAGAGGAGGAAGAGCAGAGGAGACACCATCGGAGTTGGACCTTCAGATAAGTTGGAAGAGGACAAGAGGAGAAAGAGAGGAAGGCATTCGGGCACTCGGGGCAGGCGAGGGGGCAGCATGACCTACAGCAAGCAGCTGGAAGCGCGTACCATCCTTGACGACGGGAAGGCAGCAAGAGTTGCTAGTAGGTTTGTAGTTCATATCTGTGTGGGTTTATTCCCCAAAAGATGTGTTGAAACATGGCTCTGGGGTCAGAGGATGGCTGCAGACAAGTTCTCTCAGTAGTGCCCTTATCTGAGTCTCATTTAGAGAAACTCGCATAAAAAGGGGCGATCAAAGCAGTGGCTGCTGGGGATTTCAGTTGGGCCAGTTAAATCCACAGTGGAGAGGTCAGCTCAGAAATATAGAGAGGTTATTTTGGGGAATTCCAGAAGGGTTATCTTGATAGCTTTTCTAGAAAGCCATAGAATGGTCACAGGGACTTAGTATGAAGACATTTTAAGAAAATGGAAGACCCCTGGGTGGAAAAGGGACCGAGAAAGTTGCACGAGGGAATTGTGTTTCCCCATCAGAGCAATTATTCTTCGAGAACCGCAAGATTCCATTGTGAAACCTTCCTCCATCCTCCCTGTAGTCCTGATTGTGTCCCTTCTGGATATATATATGCCAATTCTCAAGGAACAATGTAAATGACCCTGTTTTGAGTCCCTAGAGGAAGCCACAACTGCTGTTTTGACATGTTATAAATCAGAGTAAGAATTTTTCAGGGAAAGGTTAGAGATGGAAATCCTGCCTTTCAAATTGTAAATAAATTTCTAAAAGTCTGTGGGAAAGTGGAATTAAAAGATAATGGAATCTTCCCCCAAACCTTCAGAAGCCCCTGGATAGATGGAGGATGTGTCAAGAAGCATCATCTCACACTTTAACATATATGTCTGCTTCCTGAAGGTTACTATGATTTTGTAGCAATCATTTTGACATATGCTCCTATGTGCCTAGTAGCCTAGTGGCTACCGTGATGAATACCGAAGTATAAGTGATATCCTCAAAGCGAATTTAATATCCAAAAAAAAGCCACCACATTTTAAAGACACATGGAAAAGCCTAACGAAGTGAGAGATGGCGACTAAAAGCATTAGTGGTGAGACACTGAGGAGAGGCGTGGAGCTTACAGCAGTGGAAGGAGCCTTCATGGAGGAGCTGAGTTGTAAGTTGGTCTTGAAGTATGTGTTGGGATGGGAGGGGAGGGGAGATCATTCCCGACGAAGGCCAATGGGTGGCTGTAGAGCCAGCCTGAATCAAGAACAGGACCGCAAGGGCAGCAGTACCTTGTCTAGCGTTTAGGAAGCTCTTGACCCAAGATCATCCCATTAAATCTTCACAATAACTCTGAGACAAATGTCATTACATTTACTCTCCCGAGGAGGAAACCAAAGTTCTGAGCGCTGCAGTGCTCAAGATCACAAAACGGTTCCGCAGAGAATGAGAAGCAAGACTAACTTTGGAGTCAGTCCTCTGATGCCGTGTCTTGAGAGGGCACGACAAAAGACGGCAGAAACGAAATGAGCTCAACTCTCTTCAGATGCCATCATTCTAAGGGATTATCCAGAACTCCCAGATAAATACATTACAGCCATTGTCAATAAGGTAAGTAGAGATATTTCTAGAACCCCAAGGTCCGCCTCTCTCCATAGGAGGACCATAGGCTCTAAGTAATGTCTCCATTGGGAGTGTGGGTGGCGGCCTCATGGTCAGGCTGCAGTGGGGGGTCAGAGCCAGCTTCATTTCAAGGTGAAGTCTTATCTATGATACTAAAATCGAGATCTTTTGAGAAAGTCTGCCCATCCTGGAGTGGGGCAGCCTGGGGGCCAATGTGTGTTCAAGTATTGGGGAGATTGTCTGTCCCTGCCTCCAGGGAAGCTGGCCATCACGCTGCATGAGTTCGGCTATGGCTTTTCCATGCACCATCCCAGGTTGATATCTCACCAGCATCCCGTCTAGGGCAGGGAGAGTACTGGCACACCTTATGTGGAAGTAGGATGTCTCCTAAGAGTGGGAGATGTCACAGTCTAGCCACACATGGGACATTTCAGCTCCACGCTGTCCCTACCTGCCACCAATTCTTCTGCCCACTACCTTCGAAAGTACTTTGGATGCTTTAAACAACAACAACAACTTTGCTCTGTTTATTTTCCCAAAGATCAGTTCCACTGGAGGACAATCCATTGGTATGCCACTGAAAAGCTGTAACTCGCTACAGATTTGGTCATTGTGGCATAAGGGTGAGAACGAGAAGCGGCAGAGACCAGGACTCCCAGATCCATCTCTTCCCAGGGGAGCATCTCAGACCCGCTCTGCTTGTACGAGGAAAGTTCACTCATGTTTCACTAGGTACCTGTCAAAGCCATTACCCTTTCCTTGGCTGTCTTCCTCTGAGAACCTTTCTGTCCTCCCTAGGGAAACTTAGAGGTACGGAGGAGAGAGGGGACCGAAAAGGGCCCCATGAAAATTTTGCCTTGTCACCCAGATGCCCTGAGATCACCTACAGGACGGCGGCCTCTCCAGCACCTAAGGAAGGGAGCCCACAGAGGTGAAGGGAGGTGCACCTCAGACAAGCTTTCGGAATGGGAAATAATTGTGTGCTAATTGGTCTGTTGACAGAGCCCACTTACCTTCAGAAAGCACAACTGGATCTCAGGTTCATTAGCACATCAGTTTTCCAGAAATGTCAGACCATGAACCCTCTTCTGGAGAGTCTACCCTCCAGCCGCACCTACCACTTCCCCTTCTCCTCTTGTCCTACCTGAAGGGACGCCTGCAGCGCTCTGAGGCCAGGGAAGTGAGTGATAGACAGGGGCAAAGAGAGCTTTAGAAAGCTGTAAATTGGGGCCACAGATGGTCCCAGTGAAGAATCTGGACAAGCCCTTCCTAAGGATGCCTTGTGAGAAACACGGGTTTTTGCTGGTCTGGGGTCCACGTGAGCTCCTGTGCGGGCCTTCTTCAGTTAGCTCACAGGCATCTCACACGCTCCCCGCCTCGTCCTTGCTTCCACTTTGATTAAATCGAAAGTGAGCTACAACTAAAGGCCAGCCCTCTTTCCCTCCTTTAGGAGACTGATTCCTGATTCTACAACCCCTTACAGGCTGCAAAGTGCTGACATGTGAGGGGAAGGGCAGTGTCACCAGTACTGCGTTCGCCTTCTCTGCAGGGGACCCAGATTCGATTCCTGGCCAACGCAATTCAGTGCAGGAGCCATCTGGCCAACGCAACTCAGTGGAGGCTTCTGTGTTGGTATGGTGGCATACAGATTTCAGCAGAATTTCCAGATGAAGAGAGTCTAGGACAGCGATTCTCATCTTGTGGGTCCCGACCTCTTTGGGGGTTCGAACGACCCTTTTACAGGGGTCACCTAAGATAATTGGAAAACACATATTTCCAATGGTCTTAGAAACCGAGACACTGCTCCTCTATCTGTCTCCAGGTGGGTCTGCCCACATGCAGATACGCCCACATACGAGTACCGGCATGAAGACTGTGACCCATGCTACCCCAGGCTTCAAGACAGAATTTCACTTATGTGTAATTAGAAATAAATATTTCACAATATATAATTACATATTGTTTTTATGATTAATCACTATGCTTCAATTCTGTTCAATTTATAACAATGGAAATACATCCTGCATATCAGAAATTTACATGATGATTCATAACAGTAGCAAAATTACAGTTATGAAATAGCAACGAAAATAATATTATGGTTGGGGCCACCACCACATGAGGAACTGTATTAAAGGGTGGTGGCATTAGGAAGGTGGAGAACTCCTGGACTAGAAGGAAAAGCCTGTCTACTCTTGGAAATGCGCCAATGAAAAGCCTATGGGTGACAACAGTGTGTTCCCACTGAGCGTGAGATCCCCGAGGGGCCAACTTGGCAGTCAGCAACAGTGATGCCATATGCCCCCCCCACCCCCGTGGTAGAGTCAGGTGTGATAGTCACAATGTTTCACAACTGATAGAACTGAAAAGTGTTGAGTAATCAGCAAAGGCACCCGTGCCCGGGCTGCAGCAGGCCTCCTGGACTTCTGAGGTACAAACCCTTTAGTTACCATCAAGGAGACAGAAGGGAGGGGTCAAGGTGGTTAGAATAACTCTCCAGCTATTGGGGTACCTCCATGCCACCCAGTTTAATAACGATGCTGGAAACGGGCTTAGCTACTGTTGAAGAATGTTCAGTTGTGAGACGTAGGTGACAGATTTTGAGGCACCAATGGAAATGATTAGTTATCAAGGGTGTGCTATACGTCTCTTAGCTAGCCTCATTGTATAGATCCATTGCTACTGTGTGTTTAAAGCAAAGAGAGGGTCTCCTATGGAACACTGTGGACAAGGTGGGCAGGTCCACTCAGCTAAGTAAGCAGAGCTGGGAGGTGATGGACAATCACACCCTTTGGCTCCTGAGTGGAAGCCTGTCCTTGGAGAGGTCCCATTAGGTCTCTGAGCCTCCGTGGGTGATGCAGAGATGGGACCTAGGGGCCCAGAAGGGTGTGAGAAACTAGCTGATCCTGGTTGTCAAAGTGTTCTCTGAATTGCATCCCACGGAGAGAATGCACTGCCCTTCTAGGCAGTGAACATTCCCTTCGTCTAGTGGAAGCCCATGGTCAAGTCACATTCCACTTGTGACTGCAGGACTGCTGAGATGGTGTCAAGTGACCATTGTCCTAGGAAGTACACCCGCAGGCACAATATTAGACATAGCTCAGAGGTCCCGACCACCCCTTACTCCACTACCCATAAACTTTCAGAAACTGTGGTGCTAGTCAGCCATGATTGAAACTTTATAACCTTCATTTCCTGTGTTGGACTAATGGCGAACTCTAAGATAGAATTATTTTTTCCCCTAGAGGTAATTTACCATGATGCTTTGGAGAGAGAAAAATTTAAAAGGATATTATGGACACTTAAGAACATGAGTGAATAAATAGCATCTGTCATGTGCCAGGATCTGAGACTGAATGCACAGGGGAGTGGTCTCTGCCCTGGGGGAACTTGCTGAGAGATGAAATGGAACGCAAATGTCCCGTCAAGCCCAGGGTCAACTCCATGGTAGGCAAAGCTACATGCGTGCTGCGGCTGCCCAGACACAAATGAGTCGAGCATAACGGGATATGGCTCTCACAAGAGAAGTGGGAGGATGAAGCAGGCGCAGATGAAAAGGCAGGGGTGTACGTTCCCACAAGAAACAGAGGGAGGGCCCTGGGAGCGTGACTTCCCTTTTCTAAGTTTCAGGCGTCTGAAGTGAATGTGGTAGCCTCTCCCTGAAGCACCATGAAATTCTTCGTCAGAGTCCTGGTAATTCGCCATCTCAGGAGGAGCTACCTTGGGTATATTTCCAATTTGTCCAACTAAGCATGTTTCCATGCACTTCCCCCTACCAGGAGCAGAAGATCCTCACCTAGGTGGAAAATGGCAAGCTTAGGGATTTGATTGTCTGCACTCATCCAACAAATGCCTTCTCATAGCCATCACATGGCAAGCTCTCAACTGGTGACTGGGAATCAAAGGTGAACAGGACCTAGTCCTCCCTAGGACAACTGAACAGTTCCATATGGAGAGTTTGTTGACCTGAAATTATAGCTAAAATAATAAGTTCCATAGAAGAGTCATATGCTTGAAATAGTGAAGAGGAGAATTTATCTACCTGGGGAGCCAGCAAAGGCTTCACGAAAGAGGTACCTCTTAGAGGATCAAAGAAGTATAAGCAAGGGCTCAAGTGGAAAGTAAATGTTTTGAGAATGATGAGGGCAACAAAAGTACAAATGTGCTTGACACAATGGGTGCATGTATGGATTGGGATAAGAGTTGTACGAGCCTCCAATAAAATGATTTAAATTAAAAAATATTTTTAAAGAAGTGTAAGAACCACTCGGGTGAACAGAAAACCTTGCAAGAAAAGCAAACAGCAAGTGCCAGTGAAAGAGCATGACTCAGCTACAACACACGGCGGACTATGACGGGTGCAGAATGGAGATGGGCAACGGCCAGCAAAGACTGCTGAGAGATGAGACGAGGACAGTCCGATGGTTCTTCAATGTTATGGTTGGGGTTCTAGCTGGGTTTCTAGCTGGGTTCAGAAGAAGAGTAATTAACACTTCTCAAGCTCCAAGTGTGATATAGTTGATACTTCACACACACACACACACACACACACAGTATCCCCATTCAGTTAATTAATTACTCTTCAAAGTAGACTTGTCCAACAATTTTAGGATGAGCAAATAAAGGTCCAGAAAAATTTGGAAATTTGTCCCAAACCTCATCATGAGCAATGGCAGAGCTCAGACAATGCTTATTCCCTTGTGTCACACAACACCACGGCCCAGTGGTTTGGCCTCTGTCCCATGTACTGTTGGGAATCATAAAGGGGTTTTTAACTTGGGGGTAATATGATGTACAGTCATGGAAACAGACTCGAGACTGAAGTAGGGAGATTAGTTTAGGATGTAGACGGGAATACTTGTTAAATGGATACTGCAGGAAAACCAGGTAAGAGTTGATGGGGTCCTGAATTAGT
This sequence comes from Tenrec ecaudatus, assembly GCF_050624435.1. Classification (NCBI taxonomy): domain Eukaryota; kingdom Metazoa; phylum Chordata; class Mammalia; order Afrosoricida; family Tenrecidae; genus Tenrec; species Tenrec ecaudatus. The sequence continues at coordinate 190,424,437 of NC_134530.1, read as the reverse complement.
GGAATGGCAGGTAAGCACCGTGAAGTAGCCAGGGGTAAACTGCAGACATATGCAGGGGAGTGCTTTCAGTGGCAGACCAAACAATCTAAACCGGATGAGAGAAGGACTGAAGTTATTTAAGGATGCTCGCCATGGCCATGGACTTCGGCCTGACTCAGAGAGGCCCTAGCTAGGCTTTCCAAGCCCAAATCCTAACAGGAGCAGACAACTTCCTTACCCTCCTCTCAAGATGAGCTTTAACTATGGCCTTGAAGTCGAACAGCTCAAAGAATGGAGAGAAACATTAATAAGAGCGTCAAGGGATGGAAACAGGCGTACTTTTCATTTCCTGGTAAGACTACCCTGTCTTCACCACTGCGGCACCAACACCACTTGTGTGGTCAGAGCCCATTCCTGGACTAAAGGGGCACATCCCCTAGTCTGACTCTGTCCCTTTAACTGACATAGGACCCTCCGAACAAAACCCTGTCACCTCGGTCTCTTTATAGACTCCTTGACTTTGGGTTCCCATCACAGCCTGGCTGACCCTGAGGGATTCTCTGATAGTGGCTGACATCCCTCGAGAAACACTCACATTCCTAGATGTGGGCGCGAGGTGGGTCCTCCATGTTCTTTCTTATGAGTAATATCCTGACCACTGTTCCTCCGTCACCACCTGGACCTCGTTGGCAGGATGTTTCATCAGAACTCTACTATCCACCACCCTTTCTCAGTGAAGATTTTTCTTATTCATCTCATTCACTGAGGATTTTTAGTATTGACCTTACTTTCTTACCACCGCTAAGTCTAGATCAGTCAGATTGACCTTGCATCTGATAATATGACCTTGCATAGATAATCCTTCAACACCTGGCTTTTGAGTTCCCTGACCCCCTCATCTCACTGGTGTTCCAGCCCCATCCAAGGCATCCACGCCCCAGAACCTGATGTTGATGGTAATTCCACCCTCCCATAATCTCAGTCGTGAGCATCATACTCTCTGACTTCTCTAGCCCCTTACCTCTAACAAGCCATCAAACATACTTGGCCTTTTAATCCTTTGACTTGATCAACTTTCCCTGTTCTATAAACCCTTAATGTCCTGATTGTCCTAAGTGCCAAACTTAGATTCATGTGGTCATCACTGTAATCACTTCCCTTCATGGACTCTCAATTCCTCTGTCTCGCTTTTTTCATCCTCTGCGTCTCCACTTGCATGCACACGTACACACACACACACACACACACACACACACACACACACACACACACATTTTAGCTAAACCGAATTCTACATGTGTTCCATGAATGCCTGTACAGGAATTGCTAAGACTTGTAACTATACTGATTAGTTTCATATTATAATTATGACCACAAGTCTCCGGTGAGCCCTTTGTGCTGCCCACCAATCCAATACATTTAACTAGTCAATTGACATTCTTTCTCCAAGATGATTTCCTCATTCCTTTCTTTCTTTGGCAGTCCTTTCTCCTTCCTTACATTTAAGGTCTCTGCTTCTTTTTTCATCAAGGAAAAAGAATCGATCAGAAGATCATAGGATCCTTCAGAAGAGAAGATCCTCATCTTCCCACACCACCACATCTGTCATCCCACCTGCATTTGTCCTTGCATGATCCATATTGCATCTTATTATGAGAAAAATATATTGCTCCTATCCATGGCCAATCCTTCTAGTCGCCACAGAGTATCAACCCCTCTCACTTACTCCATGCATTTGCTCTGCAAGGATCTTCCATTTCTCCTTAATCATCAGTTTGAAACGGAAATCAAACTGCTATACAATATGTGGAAATACCAATCATCTTATAAACAAAACCACAACTGCCCTGACCCCTTATAACTCTGAGCCATCACATATTTTCATATATCTTTACAACAAAACCCTCAGAGAAGAGTCTCTGTCTCTGATGCCCGACGATGCTCTCTCCCTTGAAGATTCTCTGCCCTCCATGCTGCTCTTGCCCAGGTTACCAGTGATTTCGTGGCTGTCAAATCCAAGGTCAACTTGGCATCTTCACCTTACCACTTCAAAGTTTTCACACGGTTGCTGATGTTCTCTGGGGGAACCATTTCTTCGCTTGGTGGTGCTGACTCCATTTAACCTGGTGTTCATCATCCTTCTCTGTTCTGTCTCCTCCTAGTTTGTGGAACCCCTATTCCCTTCTTAATGTCTGAATATTGGGGTGCCTCATAGCTCCACCTTAGGGCTGCTTTCCTAACTATACATATTCCCTTGTAGTTAAGTTCATCATGTACCCTAGTTACAGATACACCTACATATGTGTTTACTTGGATGCCAAATTTATGTTCCCAGGTCATGACCTTTCTCTTGAAGCCCTGGCATTCATGTCCAATTGCCTGCAGGTAGACATCTTTATTTGGATGCCTAATTGGCATGTCAAATTCAATGTGCACAAACCAATTCTTGATTTATTTGCTTCAAATCTATGCTTTCTCTCAGTAAGTGAAATCATGGTTTATCTGATTTCTCTGGCCAAAAGAAAAGCTTCTATTTATTTGTGCTTTCTTTCTTCCAATCTTTTAGGTTAAACTTCAAGTTCTACCGTTGAGTTATATTTTGAACTTTCTAATTTCTCCCCACCTGTGCGCCACTTCCTTTTCCCAACCCACTATTGTTCCTCACTTTAACCACTGACATTGTTCTAGAAGGTACCCTTCTTCTGCCCTCCTCCTTACTTAGGAAGACCCTTCTTGATCTGGCTCCTCCCACCTCTGTAGCCTCATCTCCCACTCAACTCCCCACTGTCTTTTTACTCCATTTCAGCACTGCCTTCCTCGGGCTTCCTATAACATATCAGACACACGCCGATCTCGGGACTTCAGAAATTGCTGTTCTCTCTGCTAAAACGCAGTCAGTCAAGAGTCCACGGGTTCACTCCCTCCCTTCATTCGGCCTCTTCAGACAGGCCTCCTCCAAAGTACAATGTTCTGTCACTCTCTATCCCCTCACCAGCCCTTATCTTTTCATACCTTTAATCACCACCTGATAGCACCCATTTATCTAATTATGTCTCTGCCACTAGCGTTTAAGCTCCATGAGGGCAGGGCGCTTTGTTCTGTTCGCTCTTGTATTTCCTCAAACCAGAATCTTGTCTGACACACAGGCGCTCAATAAATATCTATTGGCTGGGAAATTGATGGGAAAATCATGCTCCCTTTGCGATGGGCTAAGAGACAAGGCTCACTTGCACTCTGCAGCCCAGCCGGGTACTCGGAGGAAAGGCATAGCCAGCAGCCCTTCGCGTTGCGTTTTCACTCATTTTCTCTCCCGACACGCACTTTCCTAGAAAGTGTCTTGATGTAATAGAACAGCGGTGGGGTCATACCTGTTATTATAAGTGCACGACTTATATGCACACAACACACGACTCCCCTGCTTAAAACTCTCCGACGATTTCCATTCTATGAGCACTGCCTGCCACAAGCATGCGGTCTAGCCCCAGAGGACTCGTCCACCGCATCTACTGCAAGTGCCTCACCGTTCTTGCCTGCGTCCCACCAGGGCGCCCCGCTGGGTCTTTCCTCAGAGCCTCGCATGTGCTGCTCCCTCTGCCAGATCTACACACAGCACGCTTTCTCCTGGTCCAGAGAGCTCCCATCAGCTGCCCCGCCTCTCTCCCCAGGAAATCTGGACCTTCTCACTCTTTTCTTTCTATCGTTATTTGAAATGTCTTTGATTTTTAAAAAACAGCTTATTCTCCTCACCTCCCTCTAGAAAAGAACCTGTCTGAGAGCAGGGAGTGCTCTTGTCTGTCTTTTCCACTGCAGTCGCTCAGCGGGAGCCGAGTGCATGCACATGAGTAGATGCAGGTGTTACACAGCTGGATGCTGTAGAATGGGCAAGCCAGGCCACATGGAAGGATCAATTGTACCTTCCATTAGGTGCCCTTCACTCTCAGTTCAGGCAGGCCTGGCATCGAAGGCTGTGGGCGTCCCCCAGGATCTGAGAACCTCTCAGATCCCCCCTCCCCACGTCTGCCCTGCTCGTGTCTCTCAGGTCTTTACCTTGATGGCCCCGGTGGCTATCTGGATATGATGCAGCCGTCGCAGCGTGCTCTCTCTGTCGATGAAGTAGGAGGCTGCCAACTGATGCAGGGTCTCCAGGGACACGGTAGAGCTGTTCCCACTGCCCACGGCCACAGGGACACCTCCTCCCGTTTCTGTCCTCCGACTCAGCTTCCGCTTGTCCACAAATATTGTCAACGATTCTTCTCCTAGAGAAAACAACATAAGTTCATTAATGTGGTCTCTGCTCACTAGTCCCATATGCATAATAACAGGAAACCCTTGGTTAGGATAATCAGAACCACGAGGGAGCCAACTGCCCTGTGATTACCCTCTTTCCCCACAGTGGAGCCAGCTTCGGCTTCATTGCCTGGCAGACTTCCTTTCTTACCCACAGTGCTTTAAGTCTCCCAAAGCTCTGTTGATCTCCATGTCTGGCAATCTCCCTCCTTGGGGAAGACAGAATTCTCCCTCTCCAGTGGGTTATGAGCAGTCCCTAACCCTATTTCTGCTCCTGCAGAAAGGGCAAATGCCTGGAAGCTCAGCTTCATCCTCCCCATCAAATCAGGGAACTTGACCGAAACTTTCAGGAGCTTCTTGTTATCCCCAGACAGCAAACTAAATCTTACACTAAAGTCTACCTTCGTCTTCCCAGGGGGAGGAGAGAGCATGCCTTTCAGAACTTCTGATTCTGCTCTGGGTCCTCACCACCTGTTGCCCCATCCCCACCCCCCACCCCCATCAAGCCTAGACTTTTGAACACATTGGAAGTGGCTTAACTGGTGACCGATCCTTATAGAGAGGAAGCATGGGTCGGGAACGCCACAGCATCTGCTTTTAAAAGATGTTTGTCTATGAATCTGGTAACTGTAGCCAGCAAATATCAGGCGATGGAGAAGCCTCGGGGTTAGACTGTTCAGTAGAAGGAAACCTGGGCGCGCCCCCTGCTGGCACATGCTTGGTAAACGCATGTTGATCCCCAACCTCCTCAAACCCTGCCCTTCCTCAGCAGGTGGCTTGTGAGTAAGTCTCCAGGCTTTGGGGTGGATTTTGAAGTCAAGAACTGAACTCATTCAAAACAAACAAACAAACAAACAAACCCCTCATTGCCATCAAGTCGATTCTGACTCGGAGTGACCCTACAGGACAGAGTAGAGCTGCCCCTGTGGGTTTCCCAGACTGCACCTCCTGAAAGGAGGAGAAACCCTCTTTTCTTCGGTGGGGTGTCTGGGCTTTCGAAGGGCTGGCCTTGGGGTCAGCGGCCCAGCACGTCATCCACTATGGCCCTAGGGCTCCTGACCGGTTCTCCACTACACACCAGAAAGCAAGCAACCTCTCCTGCAGTAATAGCCCTAGAAGAACAAAAGGCCCAGGCAGGTGGTCGGGTCTACATTTGATGGGTCTTAAAATTATGTTTACTGATTGGGGGGACATATAAGTGTGGGACCATGTGTTTCTTACCTCCAAGGGTGGCGGAAAGCAAGAAGTGAGTGCCGTACTTTTTGATGAGGTTTTCCGTAACCTGTTGTAGGTTAGGTCTCCTGCCCAGGAGGCGGATGTTCCGGATAAACTCTGGGGCGAGAGGCAACGGCAAACTGAAAAAGTCCTTCCTTTCCAGAGCCAGGCTGTTTACTTTCCACCGGGCAAACTCCCTAGGGATAGACGCAAGAGGTAAGGAGAAGTGTGGTGTGTGTCTGAAAACGAGGCCTACCATGTGAAGTAGATACTGCTCTTCCTCAACTTGTCACGCCTCTTGTCCCCTCAGCCTGATGGAGACACCAGCCCCTCCATCCTCTTCGCCTCCTGCCTTCTTAGAGGCTCATTTATTCCCAGGCTGCGGGGTAGCCCATTGCTAGCTGTCCTTCGTCAGAGTTGACTCCCCCTCAACTTGTTCATCGGAGAATATCTTATTATTCATATGGAGGTGCTTCAAAACGCAACCCAAATTCCATTGTATCGATTCTGAAGCCTATAAACCCTAAAGGACCGTGCGGGACTGCCCTACAGTGTTGCCCAGGCTGTGCATCTTTGTGGAAACAGCCTACCACGCCTTCTTCCATAGAGTGACTGGTGGATTTGAACCATTTACCTTTCTGTTAACAGCCAGGCCCTTACCATTGCCCCACCAGGGTCCCCAGTCATATTTAGCAGTGCAGAAGAATCAACGGAATAGTAGTTTGCAGAGATCTGGTCTAGCCGCAATTGGCACCTTATGGAAGCGATCCATCACCTATCCTGGCCTGAGTTTACTCAACTGTAAAGCCAGAAGTTGGGTCTCAAGTAACAGCTTTCAAAGTTTAGGTGTCAGGGGCCCTTCCTGTCTTAAAAATGATCGAGGCCCCCATATTAGTCTATGTGTATATAGCTCCTGGGACTTACCATTTTAGAAATTAGAGCTGAGACATTTGAAATTTATTTAGGTATTATGTCATTTAAAGACAATGAGAAGCCCATGGGATGAACATAAATAACATTTTTTGAAAAACACGTGTTTGGAAGGAAAACCAATTTAGCATTGGTTTGCATTTTTGCAAATCTCTTTAATATCTGGCTTAGTAGAAGACAGCTGCAGTCTCACATTTGCCTCTGAATTTAATGCTTGCGAAGGTTGTTTTGGTCAAACCATAAGAAGAAAGTGTGGCCTCAGAGAGATAATTCAGTCGAATGGGAAGGGGTATCTTAGCAGCCTTTTCTGCTAAGTGTGGGTGTTCCTCTTTGGTACAATGTGAAATTCCACAAATGAGTTTCTTAAAGCAAATCTGAGACTACATCAGTAAAATTTTCATTCACTGATATTGCAAAGATTCTGTTGGGCTAGGTTGAACTAAGAATGGATCTTTTTACCCTGCTTAATTTGATAACATCATACTTTGGTCATATGAGAAACAGGGTCAATGAGTTACACAGATACACCCCATTTTGATACCTCTCCATATAATATCACAAGTCACATTGAGAGTACAACCACGAACGTTATCAGAAAGAAAAACTTTAAATACTTTGAAGTCAAGTGCACAACCTGCAAATACAAGCACTTCAAATTTTGTTTTGAAAGCTTAAATATTATCATTGGCAATAAAAACAGGTCTACCTCTTTCTTCTTTTTTAGAAAATGTCTGTCACACTCAAGTCTGAATAATCAAAGTGTGTCTGTTTGTTTCAAGAAAACATGGTGCACAATGAAATCAAGCACACACACCAGTGAGGTCAGCTCCTAAGACAAACATTCACAGAGCACTTTTTCTTAAGAAAACTATTCTGCTTTGACATGAGACAAAAGTGTTTTTTTGTGTATTAACATACATAACTCTAAAAAATTCAAGGGTCAGGATTTAATAAGATTGAATTTTACTGCTCTAAGCACAGTCTCCTTAAAAACAGGTTTATTGGCACAAAATACAAATATTGTACAATTTGAGTCAATAGTTCAATCATATCAAGAAGAATTGTACAAACATTACTAACGGCATTCTTAAGTATAGGTGGCATATGGGCCATTGTGAGTCAGATTAACAAAATGGTCGTGCGTGTGTGTGCGTGTGCGTGTGCATGTCTGGGTAAAACAACATATAAAATATATATAAGCAACAGGGGAAAAACTAGTGTAGCAGCAGAACTTACAAAAATATTTTTTAGGGAGAGGGTATGATCAAACAAATATAGCCAGCATGGATTATTTGCATAAGAATAAATGTATATACATATGTATTATACATAAACACCCACACATGTATATGTTGTTGTTGTTCAGTGCCAACAATCCATCATGACCCTGTGTACAATAGAATGAAGCTCTCCCCAGTCCTGAGTGAGCCTTATAGTCATTGCCAGTTTGAGCCTCTGCCATCTCACTGAGGCTCTTTCTCTTGCGCTCCGGTCCCCTACAGGCATGATGTCCTGTCCGGGCACTAGTGCCTCCTGAGAACATCTCCCAGACAGGTGAAATGAAGTCTTGCCACCTTTTAAGGGGCTCTCTGACTATACCTCTCAGACAGATGGTTTCATTCTTCTGGCAATCCAAAGGACACTCCATATTCTTGGGCAACACCATAACTCAAGGTATCAGTTCTTTAGTCTCCTTACAGTTCCCCTTTCTACATTTGTGTATATATCACATATGTGTACACATTATATGTGTAACATGTATATATGTAAACATATACAGATTTTTTTAAAGTACAAGTTTTCCATTGTCTCCCAGATTTTGCTGGTGAGGACCACCTCTCTGGCCTTACCCAAACCAAAAAGCTCACTGCCTTCCAGGCGAGTCTGACTCGTGGTGACACTGTAGAAGATTGTAGAGCTACTCCCTAGGGTCTCAGAGCCTGTAAATCTTTCCAGAGCAGCAGAGAGCTGAGGAGTGTCTGGGAGATCCCGACTGCTGACCGTTTGGTTCAGAGCCAACTGTGTAAGCCACAGAATAGAGTCTTCACGATCCTTCACCCACCCCGACTCTGCCCCTGCGGGCAGGGCGAAGCCTCGGTCAAATTTCAGAGTCCATGGAATGTAAATTACAGAACTGCAGAGAAATTAAAGAATTATAAATAAATAAGGGAACATTTATGCTCAACTGGAGGCTGTAGTGTCCCTCCACTGGAGAGAGGAGAGAAAGGACATTCACCAAACATTACTAAAGAAGCAAAGGAAAAGGAGTGGAGAATAATTCATGGTTCCCATGAAGTCTTTAAAACTTCCCGCTGTGTGGCTTTATTTATCTAAGCAGGTTCATAATAATGCATGATTAGTGATTTCCTTTGAGCAGGGAATGCTAAATTTTAATTAAAGCATGCGGTATTTATCAAAAATGTTTTCTGTCCCAAATCTCCTTGAAGAATAAAAAAAAATAGTTGTTGGATCTCGGTTCCAACTGGCTGGTTGGGAAGTAGAATCCCCTCATTGGCTAAGCGATAATTGCATTGGGGAGGATCATAAAATCTGATTAAAAAAATAAACCAGGGTCATCAAACCCAGGCTTCCTCCTTTGGGGTAGGCTATGTTTAGATGTTAACTAATAAAGGATTTCTATCTTAATATTTAGATTGCTAGGAAATAAATGATAAAGCAGTCTTCAATTTCCCACTATTTCATCCATGATCAAAGGCCCTGGTTATAAGGAAAGTTTACCTTAGCACAGAGGTGGGTCCTACTTAAATGAAACACAATAAGCAAACTTTGAGAGTCATATTCCACACTTGTCAACCTTCTTAGAGAAATGTTCTCTGATAATCCTATCCAAAAGTGCACCCTGTCCCCAGGCTCTGTTCGCCTGGCCATTTTTCAGTTGGTCAGTCATTTCTCCTGGTCACTGCCTTTCTCTTCCATGTGAATATGCATTTGGGTGACTGGGATTTTCTTTTCTTTCTTTCTTTTCTTTTCTCTTTCTGTCTAACTCAGATTTATATCCCCAGCATAAGAACACAGATCAGATGTTCAATGTATCTTCATTGAGCGAGTAATTCTCCCAGTCACTCCAAGTCGATGCCTTAGCTCTTCTAACCTTTCCATTGTTTGAAAATTATCAACATCTTGATTTTAGAAAAAAGATGGTTGCAAGGATAGAATAAATAGACACTATAATCAATTACCAAATGAACCGGAAGGAAGGTAGACCATTTCTGAATATGTATACTATAGCACAAGGAAAATTTGGCTATAGCTATAAAAATGTCATTGATGGCCACTGTTTGGTGCATGAAGTTTGCTTATATAAATCATGGCACTTCTGGCATATTCTGTTGCATTATTAAAGCAAGTCTGGATCATCTTGTATTGTCTTTGGTGAACATCTTTCAAGGACGTCGTGCTCTGCTGTAACCACACTCCAAAGCTCGGCGACTGGAGGACTGGCCTTCAGACTCTTCTGTGTGCTATATACAAATGCTGCTACTCAGCAACTCCATCCCGCTGCACCGGGTGTGGTACGAGTCTGCCACACGCATCATATGCACACTTGAACTTCTCCAAAAGCAACGGCAAGTTTGGAGCGTTGCACTTTGAATGGCTCTTCATTATCTCGTGTTCAGAAGCAGTCTTAAAAAAGCATATGCTTCATTCAAACCAATAAATACGTTCAAATGAGGAAATAAAAGCTCAGAGAAGTAAGCAATTTACCTGGGTAAGTGAGTAAAATCACACGACTATCAAGAGGGAACTTCCGCTGGGCTGTTAGAACTCAAAGAAACATTCAAGTGGTCCTTGCCGATCTCTTTCTTATTGCAGTGTGCATTGACAACCCTGTGCACATGCCACACGGCACAAATGAACGAGGCTGCTCAGACCAGAGGAGGCCAGCCCAGGGAGTCCGAGGAAAAGGATCGTTTGCATAGAGCAATTAGAGTAACCCACGCGGTTTCAATTAAGCCATCATCCTTGTTTCAATTAAGACAGCAAGTAAATCTCGATTTCCATTTAGCCATTTCTCCTAAAATCTTCTCCCACGGTGTTTGTCGCACAGTAAACAGTCAGAAAAAGCAAACATTACGAATGGGGGCATCATCTCCATGGCAAGTGCGTGTGGAACAAGCGGACTCATTACCTAAAAGGCTCACAGATCAAACCCGAGGGCGAACCTTCAGACCTTCAGTGTGGACTTCCCTGCAGACGATTCCCACTGCACTGCAAAAAGATGCTTCAGCTAACTGCTTTCACTGATTGGGGATTTGGCCAATGTTCCATTTCATAGAATGCAAAATGAACCATATATGTTCCTGCCAAAGGGTCCGCATACCCGTGAACATGATTAAAAATAATGAGAACCAAGTTGAGAAAGGGCATGGTCCAGATTTCTCTGTCTATAAACGTATTAAATCAGAAAGCAGCTGCCATCAAGTCATCTCTGACTTATGTGACAGCCTGGTGTGTATCAGAATAAAACCATGCTCCGTAGGCTTTCGAGGGTTGGTTTCTCAGAAAGAGATAACTTTTTTCCCCCAGGTGGACTTGATCTTTCAACCTTTTGGTTAGTAATTGAGAGCATTCTCTATTTGAACTGTCTAGGGATGTGTATGTATCTATACAAGTCCTCATCCTTCATATTAGTTTTTCACACACTAATATGTCGCTTCCACTATCCAAACTTAGAGTGTTCCTATGAAACCGTTCATAAAGCCAAAATGGTGTAAAGCAAAGAAATGATTCCCATGAATTTATAGCAGAAAACATTTTTATTAACACTTTTGTTGTGAGTTGGGTGAAGGTTTACAGAACACATCATCGGTTTTACAATCAACAATTCATATACATTTTGTTTCGTGTCATTCATTGCATTCCCTGCCATGTACCATCATGCATCCCACTTCCTTCCTGTGTTTCCTCCTATGAGGAAACCTTTGGATTATTCCCAGGCACAAAACCATAAGCAGGCAAATCATACTAAATGACACACAGCACCTACAATAACATAAGATATAGTGCTCACAGACCCACTTCAAAGTCATGGTGGCCTGATGCTGAAGGTACTTTCCAGGGAAGAAGCTTGCACGCTGCCTCTTTAGCAGCGCACTCTGTGGACATTTTTGAATGCAAGTTTCACATTTTTCATTTTTGGGTAAAAGAATAATAAAATCTTCTGAATTTTCATTTGGCTAGCAAACATAAGTACTAATATAGGTCTTTCATAAAATTGAAGTGCAAAAGCAAATTTTTTGAAAATCAGGTGTGTTAGGCTGAATTCTATAGAGAAGCAAAAGCAGAGGGACTTCTTTGTTGATGTATATAGAAATAAATTTACATCAAGCAATAGCTCACAGAGTTACAGCAGTGAGAAAGTCTAATCAGGTGCAAGTCAGTGGATCAGATATCAAAGTGAAAGTTTCTCCTGGCTCGTGTAGCTACAGGGGTAAATGAACCACAAAATAGGAAGATGAAGCAGGAAGACCTGCTGGTGGATGCAAAGCTGAATCAATTTAGAGGCAGTAGTAAACTGATGGTTCCTGGGATCAGCAGACAATATGGCGGCAGGTCAACAAACCAGATGTAGGATCCAGACCCACAGAAGTGACAAGGTCTCCCACAGAGCCTGCTGAGAAAGGAGAAGGCCACACCCCAAACATGCTTTCTTCCAGTTCCATCAAGAGTGTGATCTGATCAAAAGGGCTGCACTCAACCACAACTACTGGCTGATCACAGAGTTGATTATGTTAGAATAGATCCCAACATGAAGTTGATTACATTGTGTTAGATCACTTCATTGAGAATTCCTGCCAAATGACTGAGAATCCCGGCCCAGCCCAGTTGACACAAAACCTAACTATCACAGCAAGGAGTACCTATATGATTATAATTATCTTTGTTCCAAACTAATACTAATGTTCCAGGGGACCGATAAACTATTCTGTTTGTTGTATATGAGTTCAGGGGTCTCCCCAGAATCTAAAGGGGCCCTACAATAGGATAACTGGACCACATCCATGCCCAGCATCAAGTACCAGGAGCTTCAGCAGGGCTTTGGGAATGGGCCAGCTCTAGGTTTGAAACAAAAGGGTCCCCGGTAGCAATAGCAAGAGACTATATGGTTTTGTTGTTAAGAGCCATTGAGTCAGTTCCAACCCACAGTGACCTTCTGTCCAACAGAACAAAACATGGCGCAGTCCTGCCATCCTCACAACTGGTCTGATGCTTGCACACACTTTTGCAGCCACAGGCTCAGTCCATCTCCTTCAGGACCTTCCTCTTCTTTGCTGCCCCACTACTTCATGCGACATGATGTCCGTCTCCAAGGACTGGTCTCTCCTGACAACATGTCCGAAGTATGTAAAATGAAGTCTCAGCATATGCCTCTGAGGACTACTCTGGCTGGACTTCTTCCAAGACAGATCTATTTGTCCTGTTAGCCATCCCTGGGGCTTTCCATATTCTTCTCCGGCACCACAATGCAAATCATGGAGACTATATGGCATTCCTTATGTTCAAGTCATGGCTACTGACTGTGGGGTCACCAGCCACTCAGCAACACTGGGTTTCTCCACCCTACACCAGGTCAACCAGGAATCAGTCAGCAAGCACCCCCCACCCCCACCCCCGTGCCAGCCTCGCAGGGCTCCCGCTAACAGCAGCCTCCGGAAAGGCACGGCTGGGGTTTTCCCTCCCAGGTGCGAGCTCCCGCAGCTGCACATGGAAGCACTCCTGCCTGCGTTTGTACACTGAGAGCTCAAGCTGGCTCCACGATGAGCTATTCAGTACCCGTGAAGCTCGCCGCCCTGAGAAGTCTGAAAAAAAAAATGTCCCTGGTTTCAAAACAAAAGCAAAACTACAGATACTCCCTTGAAGCTGAACTCTACAAACAATGAATGTGACGGTCGAAAATGTGGGCGAGTGCAGTGCGATCTCTTCCTGTGAGCCTGATGATTCCGGTACGAGGCTTCTAATCGACATCTTTCCATCTCTGTGCGGGAAGGATGCTCAGGCCTGATTCCAAGGCCACTGGTGTGAGTGTCCTTGACAAAGTCACATTTTCTGTAGACTCTCTCCGCTGCTCTGGCCTCCTGCAGGCTTGGCATCGTCCTATTCAAGCGTCAGTGTCCCCCGGCGCGTTTGGAGCCATTTGTTCCTCCGGAGTTAGACTCCGGGCTGGATTCTGCGGAGGTGATCAATGCTGTTTCCTGCAGTGCCAACCAATCATCTGCTCACTCAGGTGGGGTTTCTCAGAATAGGCTCCGGGGCTCTTGGAGAGGTGGGAGTGAGTCCCAAGGCATCCACGAGGCCCAGCGTGCCCAGTCCCCAAAGCTGCTTTGTAATCGAAGGCAGGATAGAAAATGTTACCATTCCCTAGTTTTGATCTTCCTGATTGGTTACAACAAGCTCTCCTTAAAAGCATTCACCACCACCACGTACACCCCCACCCCTACCGCTAGCCCCACCCCCACCCCCCACACTTTAATGGACATTGAGAGACTGCAGGCCTGAAAGTGACTGAGCTACCATTCTCTAAGTACTTGTCGTGGGATGCACCAGACTTGTAAGAAAATCTATGGCTGGGTTTCATTTTTTTTAAATGAAGGAAGACCCAGGACAGGCTGATGAATAAACTAAGAACTTCAGAGCAAAAAAGATGGGTTTGTCCAAAGCCAAGGACAGGAATAATTTTCTTGTCATTTTCCGGTGACATTCCTTTGTCCACCTGACCTGTCAACCAAAGACTCAGGGTCAGGGAATGCTCACAGACCAGCCAGTAGACAAGCATCTTCGGTGTAGAAGCTACCTTTCTCGTGGAAAGTTGCTGCTTTGACGTGGGAGTTTGAATAGTACTGCTGGGTCCTGATGCATCGCTGCTTTTCCTGAAGAGCCTTCTCTTCATCCTTCCACCCAGCCAGTGCACAGAGCTCCATCCACCAAGCTAAGAAATTAGGATCTTTCCCTTGTCCCAGAGTTGACATTCTTCATCTTGGAAAAACTCACATGAACAAGACTAGCCAAAGCCAAAGGCATGCTGGTTGTTCACCTCAGTGACTCAGCTACAATGAGTTCGCGTTCTCCCTCTGGACATTTTCGGAACTGAGGCTATATCTCATACTTTGGCTCCTGCACAGAAAGCTATATATCTAGACACATCACATCAAGTGGAGATTCCTATCTCAACAACACACACTACTGTAATGCACTTGGCTATTAGAACCTTTACTGCTGTAATGAATCAGACAAGATTAATCTGAGCTATAAAAAGAAATGATAATAATAACCATAATCTCTTATATATTGGCATGCTGCTGTCCTTAGGTTTGGAGGGTTTATTTGTACATTTTTAAGTCACAAACCATGTTCACGCACACTCAACTAGTTTATCCATACAGGGACCTCAGGAGAGAGGAAATGGCAAGCGCATTACTCAACAATTCACCTGTTCTAGGTTATAGAGAAACCGAGAGAAGTGACCAGCTCCGAGCCTCAGCGGCAAAGGTAGAGGCAGAGTTTGAGAAGAACCCAGTCCGCATAACTTATGAGCCCTGGTGGTGTCGTGGTTCTGCATTGCACTGTGATCCACAAGGTGTGCAGTTGGGAACCATCAGCAGCACGTGAGAGAAAGCGCTTTCTACTCCTGTGTAGAAGAATTACAGTCTTAGAAACGCCCAAGGGCAGTTCTGCCCGGTCCCATCGGGCCACTATGCGTCGGCACTGACTCAGTGGCAGTGAGTTTCGGTTGCACTTGGTCCATGAGGTGGGTTCAATTTCAGGAACCATTGAATGTCCTGGTCACACATCCCAGGTTACCCTTTTATCGTGGTTACCACTGTGGCTGGGAGAAGTGCCCACACAGAAAAGCTTCGGCCCCGCTTTCACTCCCAAGTCATTTGGTTCAATAGTGTCTTTGCCCCCTTCGTTACTCTAGAGGCACAAGAACAGAGATGAGGCTCGCCCGCCCATGAGGTCCTCAAGCCCCACTCCCTCTCACTGTCTGAACAAAAACCTCAAGAAGCGTGGCATGGAAGTAATTTAGCAGCCTGCTGTGTTCCCAAAACAACGGCCCATAAACAATGATTGGCCAATTTCATTCTAATCTTCCCGATTTTGCTCTAATTAAAATAAAGCTGTGGCTTTCAAACAGTTTAATTAAGACTGATTGGGAGACATGAGGAGGGGAGACTCAAGTTTGAGGAAGATGAGCTCATGTTTTGGCAAGTTCCACCCTGCCCTGATGGGTGGGGTGCAGGGACTCGGAGTGGGTGATGACTCAGTGTAAAATATGGCGGGCACATTGAAATGAAAACCAGGAGATTGACAAGATCAGAAGAAGCTGAAAGGGAGGCTAAGGGTCTGTCCTGAGCCAACAGTCTGCTTCTCAGACTTCTGAGACATTGGCCCTGTTCACCCCACTTCCGCTCCTGCTGAGCTTGTCTTTGCTCAGGAAGCTGATGTCACAGGCCACGCATGCTTCTCCCCTCAGATGCCTGCCAGGGCTTCCCGCTAGCAACTTGACGCCAAGAGAATTCTCTTCTACAAGTTCTTGTCCATTGCAATGCAAGAGTCCTTCTACTGTTTCAATGCATTTACTTTTTATATGGACTATCCTTCTTTTGGACCAAACATTTTTAGTACCTTCAACAGGGTTTCCCAATTACTAGTCAGTCCCTCATTCTCATCCTTCTCTGATTATAACACAGTTTGTTGATGCATTTCTAACGGTGGCAACAAAAATTTCACCCCAATCCGACAGATACGTATTAAGCTGCTGAGAGTACCATATTTTTTATTCCTCTCCCACATGCAAATTACCCCTACCACATATGCAAATTGAAGCACCCATATGCAAACAACGCAACATGCATAGGAAGCTAGCATTATGCAAGGGAGGTGTGTGGCTAGCAAAATAATATATGATCTACATGTTATTTGCATATAAATATTGAAAGCAAGGATGGATGACCCGAATGCAATGTTACCATCTGTCATATCACCACTGTCATGGTTTCTACTCCCTCAGGGCCTGGCTGACAGTCATGGAGCTGGGTACTTCCTAAATCTACTGTGCAACCATCACTACTGTCTTACAAAGGTATGTGTGGCGAACAGAATCATGTACCCTTTTACATGTATGTTTGCAGAATCACATACCTGTCCAGCTAGAGTTTTTTCCCCTCCCCATGGATACTGCATTTGGCTGGTTGACATTGCTTTGGACATTGGAATGTGAACAGGATGATGGTAGGTCAAGTCTAGGCCAGGTCCTTGAGAAGCAATGTACGTTTCCTTTTCCCACCTGCATCTCTGCAATTGCCAATAGAATGTCTTCCCCCAGCTTCTGTGGCTTCTGGCCTTTCATTTGGAAACAGAACTGGAGTAAAGACCCAAATGCCCCTCTGAAGACGTGGCCGGAAGCACAAACCAGAGCGAGGCTGAACGATGAGCGGGTTAAGTTACTTGTTATGAACATAATTGTTTGGAGATATATACCAGAAGTTTTAGTCCCACTGTCGAAGTGAGCTAGTGTTAGTCAAGGACACATAGCTAAGTAAGAGATGACAACAGTTTATATTTCTGCTCCACCATGATGCACCTGAATATTGTATTCATTTCTTTAAGGGAGAAATATATTCCTCTGGTCATTTGGTGGTGGTGGCACATGCCACTGCAATTCAATTCCAACTCACGCAGACCCTCTGGGACATTCCTCCGGGCTAGTTTTCTTTCCTTGTCTGTCAGCATTCCATGGAGAATTCTGAGGCCCAAAGGAATGGCGGAGTGACTCAATGGAAAGTCTCGCTCCTGAATGATTTCATGAAGCAATCTCCACTTTTCAATCCTCCCGATAAATTGCATGGGAGTGTGACTTAAGGAAACACAGAAACTTTTGCTGTGTTAGGTCAAGAAATCCTAGTGGCAGAGTGGCGAAACGATGGTGACTGGATCAGCTCCAACTCACAAGTGCTTGGCGAACTCACCAGCAGCTCTACGGGGGAGAAATCTTTCCAGTCTGCTGCTGGAAAGATTTAAAGCCATGGAAACCCTTTGGGTTATTATGAATAAGATCAACTAAATGTCAGTAGGTTTGGTTTGTGTTAAAACGTTGTGATTTGGGGTCTAGTTATGGCAGCAGTTAACCAACTCTGCTAATATTAAGCCAGGACCCTGGAAGCATAACGGTTATGCTTTGGGTTGCTAGCCACAATGTCAGCAGTTCGAAACCATCAGGCGCTCCACAAGAGAAAGATAAGGTTTTCTCCTCTCTGAACCCTACTGGAGCAGTTCTCCCCTGTCCTGTCAGGATGCTCTGAGTTGGCATGGACTCAGTGGCAATGATTATGTCTTTCTGGTTTGAGTGTCAAGCCAGGGAGCCATGGTGGCATGGTGGGTTACAAATTGAGCTGCTAACCACAAAGTCAGTAGTTCAAAACCACCAGCTGCTCCATGGGCAAAAGATGAGGCTTTCTACTCCTGTAAAGATTTACAGTGTCAAACAACCACAGGGGAAGTTCTACCCTGCCCTTTAGGGTCACTATACATCAGAATCAACTTGATGATGATGAGTGAGAGTGTTAATTCAATATTCCAGCCGAGAAAAGTAATCTTGACTCTTGATTTCCTTTCACTTACACATTTTTAATATTCCTGTGGTCAACAAGCTATTCTTCGATTTCTCTTCAGCTCAACAATATTTCTTTCTAAATCTAGTGGGTAATAGTATTGGTCCTGTGGTTTTAATTTTATGCTATGGGATCTCAGTGCCTGAGTTCGCTCCACTTGTCACAGTGTGGATTTATTTTGAGTTATCTGTAACTATAAAATCAATGGATTGATTAACTCAGGCTACAGTTAAGGGGAACAATATGTAGATTTGAAGTGATAAATTTTATGAATGGCGATTACAGTGGAAATAGTTTCATTGAGTAAGATTGCCTCTTCTTTCTTTCATGTTTTCCAATGAATCTTTCTCACCATTGTCCCTTTCATCCACTTCTCTAGATTTCCCTGCTCTAATGCTTCCAGAGTTCTGTGTGTACCCCTCGCCAAAATAGTTTGCATAGAATGGGAGGAAATTGCAGCACGAAGCTCATATTCTTTGAGAGAAGGTACCTGTGAGAAGCCCTTGAAGTTTTGAACTCAGCTAATCAGAGACTCACCCATAGAATGAGCAGAGTCATTTGTGCATAGTATTGGTACGTTCCATAAAAAGTAGAAAAGAGAATCATCTGTACGAGACCAAATGCTAAACATTCACACCAAACAAAGATGAAAAAGTGGAGGGGCTGGAGGGGTAGGGAAGCTAGATTTATGGAAATAGAACAACCAAAATTGAAACAATGAGAATGTTGACACAATATCTAAAAAATGTAACCAATGTTATTGAACAATATGTTCAGAACTGATTAAACGGGAGCCTAATTTGCTTTGTAAATTATCAAAAGACACTATAAAATATTTTAAATTGAAAAAATAATATGCCTTGATCCACTAACTTTGCTTTAGTACCACAATCATCTTATAAAAGTGTTATTGTTATACCCATTTTATTGATAAGAAATGACAGTAAGAGAGGTGAAACACGTTGCAAAAAGTCATACAGTTAAAAGCGGCTGATTTGCAATTGAAACCTAGACCTTCTCATTCTAGGGTCTAGACTCAAGAGCATGGTTTCCAAGCTTATTTAGCCTAATGCCCCCTTTTCAGGAAAAAAAATTACTCAGGGCATGTCTGGCAATTTAAAACTTTTCTACTTTAGCTCATAAGCCAGGGAAAGTACAAATACCAGCTTTTACTGCCTTCCTCGAATCACTCCAGTACCTCCAGGAGGCGGTGTCGCCGTTGGTGGACTCTCAACTACTGCCCTTGTAATGCTGCTTTCGTCTTCCTATAACTCAGCTACAGAACATGCCAGTTTGTCTCCCATCATGTTTCTGTTCTTTGGTTATGTTCTAAAATATGCTATCCATAAAAGCTTGGAGCTGGAAACATAAAAATGAATTTAGATGGTTTCCTTGCTACAAGGAACCTTACTAAGTCAAGAGCTAAGACGGCTAAATAAAGAGGTTAGTAGATAAGTAGGTCAATTGGTCAGTCAATTGATAGATGCACAGAAGAACCTCTGGAACAGAGATATGAGCAGAATGGTGGGGAGCTTCAGGTAAGAAGAATGAAGCCTCTTACAGAGTTGAAGAGATCTCGCAGGAAGGTGGTGTTGGGCTTGGAAGGTGAGTAGAAGCTCTGCAGGCCGAGCGGATGAGAAGAGTTTGGCGGGGAGAGGCACTGGGGTAAGCAAGGACGCAGGGAATAAAGGAGTCTTGTGTGGGGGTGAAGCTAGAAGAAGAAATACTGAGCACGGTCAAGGGCACAGGGCAGGAGCCATTGAACATTCGCTGGAAGAGGGAATGCCTGGACTTGGCAGGGATTTAGATGCTAAAACAGAAAAAGAAAACAACGCATTTGAGGTTTATTTTCCAGGCAATGAGGAGCAACAGAGAGCTTTATATAGGCGAGACTAGCAAAGAGAGAGAAATTCAAGTGGTAAATAGTCATGAAAGAAGAAGAAAAAGAGACTGCCTCAGAAAGATGCTTCTGACATGGAAGTCGCACAATTCAGATGAAAGAGCAGGGCGGGAGGAAAGACCGGGGTTACAGGAACTGGGTGGGAGGTGTTATCTGTAAGCATGAAAAGAACATAGAAGACACAAGAAGAAGAATATGAAATATGATGGGTTCAGTTCCGGACTTGACTTTGCCTTTGGAGTCAAATACATGCGTGACAAACAAAACTTAAAAGGAACTAGCTGTCAATTCTTTGAGAAGCTGAGGAAAAGTCAGGAATTTTTTCCTCCATTGAATTTCAATTAAGGACCCGTGTTCTTACAAGGTGAGGACACATGTCCAACTTTTCTTGAAGCACGGGTGTCTCTGTTGCTGGGCACCGTTATTTTGGAACATAAGGAAAAAAAATCAACAGAGCAAGAGGTTGGCTCCACACGCTTAGGATGACCTCAGGTTCTAGGAAACCCACTGAGTAGCCCATAGACAGGGCTTGGTAAGTGCTTACGTGCCTCTGCAGGTGCAGAAGAACTCATTGCCCTCCCGGCCCCTCCGGTGTGCCCGTGACCTAGGATCACCACTGCGAATCCTCAAGCACTCTGTAGAACTCAAGACATTATAAAAGTCTGGGAATAGGAAAACATCTGATCTGAACAACTTCAGAAGGGTAAACTGATGTTGATCTGGGGCAAAGTCCTTGATCACTGTGAAAGTTGAACAAGTGAGAAAGCTCCCTCGGAACCAAGTTGGGCTCAGAAGAAAACATTATGTCAAGATAAATGTTCTTATATATTCTTCACGAAGGGAGATGGAAGAGAGCTGGCAACGCGACGTCGGGAGAGAGGGGAGAGAAGAAAGAGAAGAGAAGGGAGGAGAGAACATAAGAGGAGGGGAAGGAGTGAAGAGGCTCTCTACGGAGTGATAACTCTAAGAATCAAGAGAAATACTATCTGCATTCACATATCTCAAGACCTGCTGTGAAGAAGACGCATTTAGAGAAATAAGAGAGAGCCCAGCCAGGACTAGAAAGTGGAAGTTATGGCAAGAATGACTCTGATTCAATTTCAGAAAGATCTTTAGAACATTTGAGGCTATTCAGTGGAGATTGGTGCCAGTGAGCACCTCATGAGAGGAATTGTTTAAGCCAAGTCTGGCTGACCACCTGCGTGGGGATTTTTAGAGTAGTGGCATTGGGTGAAAAACAGATGATTTTAAAGTTTTCTTCC
This sequence comes from Tenrec ecaudatus, assembly GCF_050624435.1. Taxonomy (NCBI): domain Eukaryota; kingdom Metazoa; phylum Chordata; class Mammalia; order Afrosoricida; family Tenrecidae; genus Tenrec; species Tenrec ecaudatus. The sequence goes on along the minus strand of NC_134530.1, from coordinate 190,403,234 downwards.
AATTTATGGACTCTGGCATGACTCAGCTCTGATCTGCCACTCACATGTTGTTAGGCTTTCTTGCACCCGGACACTTGCAGCTCTGGTCTTTTGTCCAATCATTAAGACCTCTGCTCTATGGTGCGCACTTCTAATCGCTGGCTTGCTTGTGGTGGGCAGGCACCCCAAAACAGAGCCCTGCTTAATACAGAGCACAGACAAAAATACACTAACCAGTTCTACATTCACATCCTTGTGCCGAGTCTCACTTGAGCTTGAATGCCTAGGTAAACCAGATCAATACTCAATGATCTTCAATTATTCAACTTTAAACTTAGAACACAATACAGGACCCACTGAACAAGAAGCTGATTCAACCTGCTAAAGTTTATCTCTGTTACTAGTAAACCAACTTGTAGCCCATGTCGAGGGATCATTCGATGTTTACATGCCTCTGTGGATTCAGGACTCACTCCCCAAAGAGTCTTCCTTCCTGTCCCTCCTCCGTCACCAGCATGTCCCCAGAGAAGGCACAGGCTCTCCTGGCTCACAAGGAAAATGTAATTGTAGCAAAGGGTGTATTGCAGCACTGGTTCTGGCCAGCTCATTTTTTCTCCCAGCAGGGCCTCCTACCTGGCCAGGGACACCTCTTGCTCACTGACTCCTGTAGACTTCCTGACCTTGTTTGTTGGGGAGAGGGCAGGGGAGAATCTGGCAGGGTAGCAGGCTCAAGGAGCACTAAAGGGGTGGAGAGAGCAGGACATCCACGTGTACTCATTCATCTTCCTCCAGTCTGGGTAAAACAGAAATAATCTGTGCCCTCAGCCCCTAAGACTTATTCTGAAGTCACGGCTACTCGGCCTTTCCCGTTCCTTATGTTCCCTCTATAGTTATCTGTGGGTGCCAAGGGTAAGCGGCAGGATCACAGCACATATACCAATGTTGTCACTATAAGAAAGACCACATTTACAAACTAGCCCATAAGCAGAAGTGTTTTTCAGCACCAAAGGCTTCTCTTCCAACCAGATATGTGTGTTTATAGATCAGTCTACCACTTGTCTGTCAGTTTGTCATCCTGTGACAGCTTGAGCGTTGCTGTGATGCTGGAAGCTGTAGCGCCAGTGTTTCAAATACTAGCATGTCACCCACAGTGAGCAGCAATCCGTAGAGCTTCCAGCCAGAGTAAGCCAGACAGAAGGAGGGCCTCTCGATCTACTTCTAAAATTCTTGGCTAATGAAAACTTTATGGATGGCAGTGGGACATTGTCTGACGTAGTGCTGGAAGGTGAACCGCTCAGGGTGGGATGAACCCTGGCTGGGGAAGAGCTGGGTGAACCCTGGCTGGGGAAGGTGAACCCTGGCTGGGAAGAGCTGTCTCCTGGATGCGGACGTGACCCTAATGGCGTGCATAGAGTAAAGGTGAAAGGGTCTGCATTCACTCCTGTGCCATGGCGCAGCTCAAAATGAACAAAAACAGAAAGAGTCACAGAGAATTACAGGTGCATGTATTTCATATGAATCTAGGAATAATGGAAGTTGTCAAAAGTTAAATGAAATGAATAAAGATATATATAGGCATTAACAAACGTATTGGCCATTTTCAATTGGATAATTATATGGTTCATTATATCAAAAATGACAAATTGAAGAATTGTGTTGTATTCAGCGTCAAAAAGAATATTTAATAATCTATATTGATGCATCATTCTGACAATTTCCATAGGGCCCTAAGGAAGATCAATTAATGTGACTATTATTTAAATTTGTACACCAACCACTATTGCAAAAAATACTAAATTCTTCAGTATGAAATTGATCAAATATACAATCAGGGTGCATTGGTAACTATTTGATGACTAAAAAATGAAACTTTAAAACCAAAACGGATGATTTGTTTTGTTTTGTTTTGAAATGTGGCCTTGGTGACAGAAACGACACCAGCAATCCCATGGTGGAATTTTGCATCACCAGTAACCTATTCATATCTTTTGAAGCAACATGAATGGTGACTATACAAGTAAAAGTTACCAAACGGAAAAACCAAGAATAAAAATGATCACTTTTGTGAAAAGAGACAATGGAAAATGTAGGTATTATCAGTCAATACAAGGCCAGGGACCAGCTGTGGAACAGATCATCAAGTGCTCATATTTAAGTTCAAGGTGAAACGGAAGCAAATTAAAACAAGTGCCTAAGAACTGAAGTATGACCTGGAATACATCCCACCTGGATTTGAAGACTATCTCAAGAACATTCTGACACGTTGAACACGAATGACTGAAGAGCAGGCATCAGGAACATCTTTTATGACGAAAGCAAAAGGTCATTCAAAATATAGGAAAGAAAGAAAAGACACAAGTGGATATCAGAAGAGACTCTAAAACTTACTCTTGCATGTAGAAAAGCTAAGCCAACTGGAAGAAATCACAGAACTGAGCAGAAAAGGTCAAAGGACAGCTAGAAAAGACCCAGATGAGGATTATAAAGTATTATGATGTCGTGTGCAAAGACCTGCAGTTAGAAAACTCAAAGCGAGAAATTCTCGGCAATTTTCAAGCTCCAAGAACTAAAGTAAAGGTCAAGACTCAAGCTGCCACATGGAAGTATCTGTAGGCAAAATGTTGAACGACGAAGGGAGTAGCAAAAGAAGATGGAAGAAAAACAGAGTCACTGTATCAAAAAAAGAATTTGGGGGCTAGGGCGGACACGCAACCATTCCAGGAAGTAGCAAGTGATTCAGAACTGGTAGGATTGAAGGAAGAAGTGTAAACTCGAACACTTATTGAAGAAGATCGAAGGTCAGAGCCTTTTGTATGGAACACATTTGAGCACAAAGAAGACAAAAATCTCCACAATCTGAGTACTAAATAGCATCATTATAAATGGAGAGAAGTTTAAAGCTTTCAAGGATTCTATTTTACTTGGGTCCACAATCAATACTCATGGAAACAGTCAAGCAATCAGACCATGTTGGGAAGATCTGCTGCGAAAGATCTCTGTAAAGTGTTCAAAAGCCAAGATGTCACTTTGAAGACTAAGGTGCACCTGACTCAAGGTAGAAAAAGAACAGATGCATCTGAATTACGGTGTGAGTGAAAAATATTGGACACAGCATGGATAGTCAGAAGAACCATCAAATCTGCCTCGGAAGGAGTAGAGTCAGGATGCCCCTGCGAAGGCAAAACTCACGAGGTTTCATCCTTAATACTTCGACCATGTTATGAGGAAGAACAAGTCTCTGGAGAAGGACAGTGTGCTTGGTAATTGGATGGTTAGACAGAGACATAGGTACAAACAGTGGGTTCCAATACAGAAATGGCTGAGAGGACGGCACAGGCTTGAGCAGTAGGTTATGCTTTGAATTGGCCACTCTGGGTTGGAACTGACTTTTCACCAACTAACAACATAGATCAACAGTTATCTGATTCTAAAGTCAGAAGTAAGAATTTACTTAACACTGAATTCTTATATGCCGCTGACAGACAAAAAATAAGACTCTGCATTTCTGAAACGGCATTAAGCGTCTTTGCTGTAGTTGCTGTAAACATCCCATTTATACTCCACCCTTGTAGAAACAACCCAGAACGTCAAGCTGGTAGATACAGAATTTTCTGCAGGTAAATTGTTTCAGGAAGGTATTTTTTTTTGTGATCTTCTGATTCACCGACGGCTCCCTCCTACACGGGTAGATAAAGAACCCACAGTAGCCCACGGACAGATAAAGAACCATGGTGACAACAGAGAACTTCAGGCTCGAGGAGTGGGGTGAGCCGCCCCCCAGTCTCTTACGGCCCAAAGTTCTGCTGCCCAGAAAATGCAGAAAGGAAGAACCTTAGAGGCAAGAAGCCCCAGCACTTAGCCAGGGAAGCACCAGTTTCCTCGGCACGTTCTATATTCCATGTACAGATCATGCACTCAACTCAGTAAGAAGCCCTCAATGGCCAGATCCCCTACTCTCTGAGTGAATGCTGCTTCTGCAGCTTACCAGTTGTGTGACTTAAATCCCTCGAAAATGCAGGGTTCTCACCCCTAAGAGGAGTGTGCAAAGAGCACACCCCTTGCAAGGGGCTGAGAAGAATGAATTGGATTCATGAATGTCAGTTGAAGTTGTGGATGGTTGCCGTTGAGTCGATTTGAACTCGGAGGGAATGCACGCATGCAGAGAGAAGCTGTCCATCAGGTCTCCAGGCTGCGACCCTTCAGAAGCAGGTCGTTGGGCCTGTCGCCCTGGGGGGGGGGGGGGGTGCTCTGGTGGTTTCACGTCACTAATCTTTCAGCAAGTAGTTGAGTGCTTAACTGTTTGCACCACTCGGGGATTCCATATTAATCATTAGCACGTAACAGGACATTGTGCCTGTAAGTGCCCAGTGTACATTCTTGTTGTTAGAAATGGCAGTAATATTTCTTAGTATAAAGGGAATCTTTTGCCCATCTCTTTTGCCCGCTCAGAACCATCTGCTACCTTTTATTTCTCACTCTTTCCCCCTGAGTGAATCATCGGAGAGATGAAGGTGCACCGGCTGCCATTCGGGCCAGGTTTCAAGTCAATGAATTAAGATCCCAGCACTCACAAACACATTGGTTTGACTCCTGCTGCCTCTTGGCCATACATGCACTCAATGCACACACACTGTCCCATCCCTTCCTCCTTCCCACAACTGACTCCATGGGCAGAGGTAAAGCAGTCAGATGGGCAAACAGGATTGCATTGTCTTTAATTTGAGGTAGGGTAGGATTGGGAGTATTGGAATTCTTCTTTCAGGCTTAGGCCTGAACCTTCATCTCCAACCCCACTTGATAAAAATGCATGTGCTCCTTTCTCCTTCATCTCGTGTGTGCAGACTTAGCCCGGGGGAAGAAGACGAGTGGATGGCATGGGAGCCATTCTCCTCTCACCACAGCATTCTGCACCTCTGCACAGACCTGCGGAGGGTGCCATCGCGTGCTGCTGTGAGTCATCCTTGAGAGGAGAGGGGCCCAAGGATCCCAGGATCGGGCAAAGTCTGATGCACAGCTGAGTCCCAGAACTGGCTGCATGGCTCACACGTACCAATGGTCCATAAAGGTATCCTTAGTGAGCAAACTTCCACCATGTGGCCCTCACTGTCCTAAGGCCCGTGGACTGAATTAATTATCTTGTGGGATATGTGTAGCAGAGATTGAATTCAAGAGAGAGAGAAGACAGAATCCCTGATCCATAAAAAGTTATTCTCTTGGCAAGAAAAAAAAATCATATGACAAGCCAGTATTCCTCTGCTTGTAGCTGTGAGTTGACAATGTCTAGATGAAGCATACCTCAGTCCTTTTTACAGATACTCGAGTCTCAGTAGCAATTCATTCATGAATAAAATTAATTATTTCTTGAAGCAAAAATTAATCCTCTTTTCCTTTGCCTGACTACCTCAAGATCTCTCTACTAAATCTTACCTGAAAACAAAACTGATCTTGCCTTCTCCCCTCGGCTGTGTTGGATCCTCTTTTCATCACATGTACATTTTTATTTTCACATTTTGTCTCCATCACAGCCCATGTTTGCAATGCTACCTCAAGCCAGAGTGGCTAAGACAGGCATGGGCACAATCGGGGCCAGGGTGGCGTTGTGTAACACTGAAATCCTGAGAATTCTTTCTGGTGGGTATCTGCCCACCAGTCACTGAGAACTCGTGTCTTCTCGGCACTTTGAGATGCCGAGTTCCAGTGCTTTCCTGGGCACTTGCTGTCACTCAAACTGGACGGCTGGACGTCTGGAGATCACAGAATCCGTTCTTCTCTGTAGTTTGTATCCTGCCAGAGCGCCCAGAAGAGGAGGCCTTGGGCAACACAAGTGGTTTTCGTTCAAGTACTCACCTAAAGGGTGGTGGTTCAAGGCTACCGCTCAAGCAGCGCCTCTAAAAGAAAGGCCGGCAATTTGATTCCACAAAGAATACAGACAAGAAAATCCTCTAAAGAAACTCTACTCGGTAGCACCCGTGGTAACCAAGGAGACAGAGCGGACTCTGCGGAAGGGATTGCATTGTTTTTGGTTACGGCTCCTAGGATAATGCCACACACCAAGGGAGATGCTCCAGAAGCCCTGCTGAGTGGACCGGGTGAGCCAATGCCTGATGCAATGAGCTTGCTCTCTGTGCAGGCTAAGACTGTGCGTCAACTTAGCTGGATCATTAGTCAAAGGCGGTTGTAACTTATGCTGGAATCATTCCCCCATGATGAGTCCTACCATAATAGCACTTCCATGAGGAGATGGGCACGAGCAGTCAACCAATTGGAATGGTGTGTCTTCAGGGTGTTTTCAATAAATGTGAACTTTAGAAGAAAACTCTCCTGCTTTTACTTGATCTGGGTCTTGCATCTAGTTCATCATCATCTGAGCTACAGTTCTTTGAACATGAGCCAGAAGTCTGCCATATTGTCTGCCAATCCCGGGCGTCTCTGGCCTTTGCAGCCCGTGAGTCAGCAGTTTGCCATAGTATCTACTGATCTTGGGTTTATTTGCCTTTGATGTCAGTAGCCTGCTGTATGATGTTCTGATCTTGGGTTTGTTGACCCTTGCAACAATGTGAGTCAGGAGAAGTCTCCAGCCTGACATCTGGCTCATGGACTTGGAACTTATCAGCCTCTACAACTGTTGGAGCCATTTTCTTGAGACAAATTTCTATGTATATGTGTGTGTTTGTATATGCGCACCTCATTGGTTTTGCTTCTCTAGAGAACTCAGCGTAAGACATTCTGAATCCAATTTTTGAGGCATAAGTGATATTGAGCTGTCTGTGAAAGCAGGGTCCTTTCTGGGTCTTAAGGCACTGCTTAAGACCTCTCACTAGGTGAGAAAGTCAAAGAGGAGGGGGGGCAAAGAGTACAGATGATTACAATTGGAGGTAAAGGACCTTTCAATCATTTCTCTCTGATCATCCAGGATTCCAGCCTCAGATGATTTGACTCCATCATAATCATTTATTGGAGAAATGCCCTATTTTGTGGGTTGAGTACTGGATCTGTACCTTACCTATTGTGTGGCTGAAATCCCTTTAAAATTCAGTACCCCATACTCTATTTGTGCAAGGTAGAAATGGAAAGACTTGCCTTTGGTCCGACTCTCTCCACATGTGCAGCTACTTTGACATCAGGCTTTGCCTCCCCCGATGCGGGAAAATGCCATGTCTCTCAACAGTGGAGCTTTTTGAAATCATATCCTACAAGGAATCCATGTCTGAGACACTTTGGGAATTTTGGAAGGGCAGGCCATGACAACAAAAGCACCATGGGGGCAGTGGGAGGAGACAACACGGAGCTTCACTTTGTGGCATCCACCTTGGACACACAGCACTGATGGCTCAGTTCCCAGGCCACATCTGGCGCTCTCATGCCCTGGGCCATGCGAGTCCCTTGTTTCCAGCACCGTGCTCCAAACTCTTCACCTGGTGCGTTTCGATTCATCCATCGAAGTTTTATACAGACATCATCTCTTTAGTGCAGCATTCCTTGACAATTCCCTGCAGAGTAACAGCCTTTTCTCCAGGGACAGATTAACTCATAAGCATGGTAAACATGAACTTACCTATCCTTACTTACTAATCAGTAGTAAACAGTTCACACGGGGTTCCCCACATCAAAATCCAAACCACACTCACCGTCTTCACATGGACTCTGACGAGAGAGCCAGACTGCCCTGCAGGGTTTCTGAGGGGCAATCTCTACAAGAGCCGCTGCCCCACCTCTCTCCTACAGAGCACTGCTGCGACTGAGGCGCCAGCTTCGTGGTTAGCAGGCCAACACTCAGCCCGCTGCCTCCTTAGGGTCCCTTCATCACATCACCCCTGCCCGCTGCACCAGGGCAATTCTGACTCACAGCAACGACAAAGGGCAGATCCAACTGTTCCAGAGGCAGTTGCTTACAGGAGGAGGGAGCAGCATCTTTCTCCTGGAAAGCAGCTGGTGGGTTCAAACTGCTGACCTTTGGGTAACCATCAAGGCAACTTTTCCCACATCTTTGATGTGCTTCAAACAAACCCAACCAAACAAACTTGTGAAACTGGGGTGAACAACTTGAAACGGTTCACTTCAGCTTAGAACAGAAGCCCAAGTAAGCCTGTATTTACCATGCTTACTGTGTCCTCGGACTTTCTCCAATGCTCTGATGTGTGTGCCTTATCAGTGGGAGAACTGTGTCACCTTGTTTGTTCAGGTGTAGTCCAACAGAAATCACAGAGTTGACCCTCAAAGTTATTAATTGAACGAATAGGATTCCCCTGAAGCTTTGAATTACAAGCAATCCCTAGGGTACAAACATTGGACTTATGGACAACTCCTACGTTCCCTTTGAGGTTATATAAATTCACTCAAATTTTGAAATGATTGAATCCACCCCTAGTCATAACAAATTCATCACAATCACCTTCACTTACACGTGCATTTTAAGTTATTGAAAAGGCTTTGAGCCTTTTGTTGCACTAACCAGTGCTTTCCAAAGTGGGAGATACTGCCTTTGGGGGGGTGGATCTGAAATGATCTAGGGGGGGCTGCAAAATTCAATGCCCACACTTCATGTTTGATATGAGCTATTGTGCAAAAGCTTTTAATTGCAAATGGGGCACTGGGATTTTTTTCCTAAAAAGTGTGTGTGGGGGGTGGGGTGGGGCTGGGGTAGGGCAGTTTAGATCAAATTAGTTTGGGAACCTAGACACTAAAAACAAAACAAAAACCCTGACTGCCATCGAGTGAAGGCAGTAAAGACCCGGAGGACAGGGCAGAACTGCCCCCAGGAGTTGCCAAGCTTGTAACTCTTCTCAGGAATCCAAAATCCGGTCTTGCTCCTGTGGACTGGCTGCGGGTTTCAAACTGTTCACAGTCAAGAATAACCACTAAACCACGAGGACACCTTCTAAATGTACCAACTAAAGCCGAATAAGATCTATAGGCACCTATTCCACTTACCTACGAAGTCCACTCAATCACTTGTCTGTCAAGTTTTTTTAAAATCATTTTATTAGGGGCTCTTACAACTCTTATCACAATCCATACAGACATCTATTGTGTAAAGCATATTTGTACATTCATTGCCCTCATCATTCTCAAAACATTTGCTCTTCACCTAAGCCCCTGACATCAGCTCCTCATTTTCCCCTCCCTCCCCACTCTCCCCTCCCTGGTGAACCCTTGATAATTTATAAATTATTGTTTTGTCATATCTTGCACTGTCTGACGTCTCCCTTCACCCACATTTATGGTACTGTGGTGGCTTGTGTGTTGCTGTGATCCTGGAAGCTAGGCCATTGGTATTTCTAATGCCAGCAGGGTTGCCCAAAGTGAGCATGTTTCAAGAGAGCTTCCAGACTCAGAACAGACAACGGAGAACGATTCCACTCCCCAATTCAGTAGAAGAAGCAGCTGACACCCGAATGCATTCATCTTGGAAACGTTGTCAGATACTGAAGGCCTACCAATCAAATGGAAGCACAACAGTGTCAGCGATAGTACCAGAGGATGGGCCCCTCAGACCCGAGGGTCCTCAACGTGTGCCCGAGAAGGAACTGAAGTTTCAGGGGCTGATGGTGATAAGAGTCAGGTAAAGACAGGTAAAGGAGTGGAGCCCTCAGGGTCATCATTTGCTCAGGGGAGCATGACTCAAGGTGAGGAGAAACAACTACAAAAAACTGCTAATGATCAGAACACGAAGTGTGCAAAGTATGAATCTAGGAAAATTGAAAGTTTTCAAAAATGAAATGGAATACACAAAGACAGAAATCCTAGGCACTAGGAGCTGAAATGGACTGATAGAGGTCATTTTGAATTAGAAATTTCTATGAGCTACGATGCCAGGTAAAACACAATTAAGAGGGATGACTGACATGGCATTCATTGTCATAAAGGACACTCCAAAATCCATCCTGAAGTACAATGTCATCTGCGATAGGCGGTATCTTCCCGCACATAGAGAGCTAAAGCAAATGGAAGAAATGATGAAGTCAAAGAGCTGAATAGAAAATTTCAAAAGGCAGCTCCAGAAGACAAAATAAAATATTATAATGAAATGTGCAAAGAACTAGAATTTGAAAAATCAAAAGAAAAGAACACGCTCAGCATATCTTAAACTGAAAAAAAATGAAGAAAAAATTTTAAGCCTCGTATTGCAATCTTGAAAGAGTCTATGGGAAAATATTGAATCCCGCAGGAAGCATGCAAAGAAGATGGAAAGAATATGCAGAGTCACACAGTAAAAAATACACTACTCAATGTCCCACCATTTCAGGAGGTAGCATATGAACAAGACCCAATGGTGCTGGAGGATGAAGTTCAAACTGAACTGAAAGCATTAGCAAAAAGACAAGGCTCCAGAATTGAAATGAACTATTTCGACAAGCTTATGAAGCACTGGAAGCACTGACTCATTATTGTCGGGAGACTTGGAAGACAGCTACATGGCCAACTGACTACAAGATATCCATATTTGTACCCATTCCAGAGAAAGGTGACCCGACAGAACTCAAATTATAGAAAATATCAATGGTATCATATGCCAGTAAGATTTTACTGAAGATCATCCAACAACGATTACAGGAGTACAGTGACAAGGAGCAGCCAGAGATGCAGGCCGGTTTCAGAAGAGGCTGTGAAACAGGAGATAGCATTGCTGATGTCAGATGTATCTTGACTGAATGCAGATATCAGTACGATGCTTACTTAATGTTTTATTGATTATGCCAAGGCACTCGACTCTGTGGATCGTCACTAACGATGGAGAGCCATGAGGCAGTTGTGGTAAGGGAACAAAGGCAAGCTTCTTGGCTTAAAATGAGGAAAGGTGTGCGTCAGGGTTGTATCCTCACACTGTACTTATTCAGTCTGTATGCTGAGCAAGTCATCAGAAAAACTGGATTATACGAAGAAGAACGTGGCTTCAGTAATGGGGCAAGGCTTATCAAAAAGCTGAGATATACCAATGACACACCTTTGTTTGCTGAAAGCAAGGAGGACTTGAAGCACTTGCTGATGAGCAAGGACTGCAACTTTCAGTATGGATCAAGACTCGGTGTAACGAAGGCTAAGATCCTCACAACTGGACCAAGTAGGAACATCATGATAAATGGAGAAAAGGTTGAAGTTGTCAAGGGTTTTGTCTTGCTGGGATCCACAGTCAATGCTCATAGAGGCAGCAGCCTAGACATCAAAAGACCCGTTGCATTAGGTAGATCTACTGCTCAAGACCTCTTTAAAGCATTGAGAATCAAGAAGTTTAATGTGAGGACTAAGGAACACCTGACCGAAGCTATGGTATTTTCAATTGCCTTATATGCATGGGAAAGGTGGACATTGAACCATGAAGACTGAAAATTGATGCATTGAATTTCAGCATTGAAGAAGAATACTGAAAGTACCAAGACTACTGAAAAGACACACTGATATGTCTTGGAAGAAGTCAAGCCAGCGTGCGCCTTAGAGACAAGGATGATAGGACTTCATTTTACATACTTTGGACATGTTGTAGGAGAGGCCAGTTACTGGAGAAGGACATCACGTTTGGTAAAGTTGAGGGACAGCAAAGGAGAGGAAGTCCTCGAGGGGAAGGATTGATGCTGGGGCTTCAGCAGTGGGCTGAAGCACAGGAACAGTTGTGAGGACGGTGTAGGACTGGATAGTGTCCATGCTATTTAGCAGAAAGTCATTATGTGACCATGGAGACAGACTTGCTAGCCCCTAACAAGAGCAACAAAGCCCAATTAATGACAGGAATGGAGCTCGTTCAAGATCAGTGGGCTGCCTCGAGGGTTTGTATATATGCTGTGTCTTTCTGCTCCGGAGGACGTTCACAGGCAACTCTTCCTACAGAACAGACGCTTATACAGGTGTGTCACACTGTGTGCATGCATCAGAGACAGAGGTAGAGCGTCTACATGAGAGTTACACTAGAAGGTGTAACACAAGGCTTTTCCAGTGGCCTTGCTGGTGGGCTCTTCATCCAGACACCATCGGAATGGGATCCCTTGGGGGAAGGTCTGAAATGTCATACGCTGATCCTACACTCTACATTAGGCATTTATATGTCAGCTGTATGCTTTTTCACAAGTCTCTGGGTGGCACATTTTTGTGTTTTGCTACTGATCTAAAGGTTGACACTTCAAACCCACTCTGAGGGACACCATCTGAGAAAGGCCTGGCAGTCTTCCATAAAAACGTGCAACAACCACAACAAACAAGCACGCAGCAGTTCCGTCTGAAACACCTGGAGTCATCAGAAGTTGCATTGACTCAAAGGTTATCATTTGTTTTTGCTGTTTTGGTGTATTTAGCCAGCATTGAAGGCTTAATTCCAGGAGCCCTGGTAGTGTAGTGGTTACTTAATGGGATGCTCATCACAAGGGCAGCAGTTCGAAACCACCAGCTCCTCAGCTAGATAAAAAGCTGGCTCTCTGCGCTAGTAAAAGGTTACGGTCTTGGAAACCTACAGGGGCAGTTCTATCCTAGTCTATTGGATCACTGTGAGTTGGGATTGATTTAACTCAATGACAGTGAGGGAGGGAGAGAGGGAGTAAAAGCGTGGTTAAAACAACGTACAAACATTGTGTTCTGTCCCCTTTATGTGTCCTCACCCATCTCCTCTAGGAGAGAGTGTCTGTGCCATAAGTACAGGGCCATCATTGCACATCTCATCTGAGTCACAGTGCAGTCTGTGCACCGTTCTTCTCCCGCCTTCTGTCTCCACAAACTCCTGTGTTATCAAAATAAAGGGGAGGAAGCGATTTACTCAGGTGATGGGCTATGTGCGCAGAGGAGGTGGCCTCCTTGCTCACGAAGCCCATCCATTTCAGAACTCCTGCTTCCTTCCTCTTGCCTCGCAGCTAGCTTCCCCCACCTCAGTACCTCTAAGGAACGCCCAGGGAATCAGTGGGATTTGCCTCGGCTGACTAAGGCTGCCTCTGGTTGCCATTTATTTGCGTGGACTGTGATCTCTGAATTGGAGCCGGTGCCTCTCCCAGGGTTCACTGTTTATCCAAATCCATATTTGTGAGTCGGAGAACCGGGGTCCGATGATAAATCAGCTGTGGGGTTCCTCCTGTGATTGCCTCAGCAGCTGCTCTCCACTTGCTCACCTCTCCATCTCCCAAGGGGCACCCAGGCTGCTTCTAGACCCTGCAGCCTTTTCTGCTTTTCAGCTCCCCCATCCCCAGCTGCTGTATCTATTCACATGAGTTCATGGGCCCTGGAACTAATAACTCCTAAACTTAACTTCCCGTGACTGCTCTTTATTTCATTCCTACCATCTCCTGCACATCTTCTCGTCACCTCCGCTCAGATGCGTGTGGGATGCTAACGTACCATTAGCCATTTCTCCTCCTCAGGAGAGAATAGAGCTCTTGGTCTCCTCCTCGTCTCCCAAACACTTACTATAATCACGTACGGTACATCTCGAGCTTTAGTGTGCACGCTACTCAGCTGGGGACCTAGTGAAGAGGCAGGTTCTGGTTCTGCTGTAGGTCTGGGGAGGGACTGGAGATGATGCATTTTGAAGAGACTCTCAGGTGATGCTGAGCTGCTGGCCTACTGACTGCTTTAGGAGTAGTCTGGAGCAAATGCACGGCTCCTCCCTTTTCTCATTCCTCTCCATCGAAGCTATTGTCAGCTCGGATTTTTCATTCTGACGAATGGCAGACGTGGTTTCCTTTCTTGGGGTTATTGCCCTGGTCCCTGCTGAAGCCATTGTGTTCCCCGTTAACTACCCACCTCCCCGCAGCAATCGGGCACCGTGCTGCTTGCCTGGCTGGCCTAACCCAAACACGCTCTTGCCTCAGCATGGTCTACCTGGGAGCGCTGCTTCACCCTTTCGCTGTTAGCTTTGTTCCACTTTGGTTCTCTACACTTGTCATTTTGCCCAGAGACTCATCAGAATCTGATGCCCCTTTTGTCAATGAAGGTGTCTAGTTATAGTCCTTTGTTAAAACTTTCTTCCCAAAGGACTTTTTATGATTCCTCAGGCTTATCACTTCTGGAATGGGGTAGCTATCAGTGGGAATCCAGGAGCGCTGGTGGCGCAGCGGTTAAGCACTTGGCTGTGAGCTGAAAACTCAGCGATTCAAAGGCGAGAAAGCTGGGGCAGCATGCTCCCACCAAGCCTGCAGACCCCGACACCCTCTGGACAGTGCCGCTCTGGGCGCCTCGGAGTGACAAATGACGTGAAGGCAGTGGGTTCGCTTGGGTCTGGGCTTCGAGACGGAGCTCATAAGGAGGACCGTTCTTTCTGCAGTGCACCTAACCTTGCTTTCCTGCGCACCGCCACCCCGCGCTCATTGTTCGGCATGCTTTCTAACTTCCTCTCCTCGGCTTAATTTCTTCTTTCCGAGTTTGAAGTGTTTCATCATAGTGGCTTGGCTTTTTTCCAATCCCATGATTATCTCTCTATTAAAACCTTAATACAAAAAGATTTTTTTTTTTAAAAAGAGAGAGAGAAAGAAACAGACTGCTCATTACTTTGATTTGTAGCAAAGAGGGAATGGAAGATTGCCGCTAGAGTGTCTCGGGAAACCATATTTACATTTGCATCAGCGCAATTTAGGTGCCTGATTAGGTTGCGTGCTATGATGAAGATGCACTTACCAGTCAGAGGGAAGTGGCGTGGTCTAGGGTAATGAGCAGGAGGCTTCGAGTCAGGAGCCCAGAATGCTATTTCTGGCGGTGACTGGCTACCTCTCTAACCTTGAAGATGTGTATGTCACTGTCATGGATGCTACTAGTCCCTTCACTCTCACAGGATGTCTTTGACGGGTTGGTCACAGGACTTGCTCAGTGCAGTAGAGTGTGGCGGGGAGGAAGATATTGGGAATCACAAAAGCAACTGAAGCGATCTCTGCTTTTCTAGCTCCTGCCGCCAAGTGCGTTGATGAGACGGTGCCTGAGAGTGGCTGGCAGCGTGGCTTGAAAGGGCTAATGGACATGCTAAGGAGCTAGGTCACGTGTCAGAAAGCGGGTGAGATGCCTATGCTCACCTGGCGGTTTAAGAAAGCTTATGATGTTCAATGGCAGAAGGCTTGCTTTCCTGCAGACGAGCTGGGTTTGATTCCAGGCCATGGCACTCCATGAACAGCCACCGCCATCTGCCAGTGGAGACCTCGTGCTATTATGGTGCTGAATAAATTTCAGTGGAACTTCTTTCTACACTGAGACAGGCTAGAAGAAAACTGGGTCTGGCTATCAACTTCTGAAAATCAACCAATGAGTAACCCGTGAATTACAAAGGCCATGGTACACATGCTGTCGTAAGTCAGGTCACCTCGGTGGTAGCTGTGGTAGTTACATAATCTGGTGTCAATTTGGGACTTGAGAGGATTAAGAGTGAAGGGGTGGAGTCTAGTCTGTCAATTGGGCCATAGCCCAGCAGGCCTCTGTGTGGGCATGGTCTTCTCCTGAGAATTTTGGGAACTCTTGTGTTTCCTCCGTGGAGGTGAGAGGCACTTTCTCTCTCTGCTCACTCCCTTGGAGACTCTCTACTGACAGCGCTCATTCCCTGAGAGATGTTCTACTGACAAGACGCATGGCACTACGCTGATAGATCCCGTGCCCTGGGAACTGGAGAAGCCACATGGAGACCCCTGCCAGCGGCAGATGCTTACACCACCACTGGATCCCAAGACTTTCTACCCACTGGCCTGTGATCATCCTGCGTTCAGCATCATTGCATGTGTTTTGTGAGTCTGAGGAGGACTTTATAGATTGGTTACAGAAATATGGGCTAAAATTGGACTTGCGGGCTTGGACTGGACTGAGTTGGGATGCTTTCTGAATGTACAGTTACCCTTCATATACAACTATCTCTTATAGACATATGAGTTTCCATGGATTTGTTTCTCTAGTCTACCTGGACTAGCACAGTGGTGAAGAACAACATGCATAGCATCTC
The DNA here is from genome assembly GCF_050624435.1 of Tenrec ecaudatus. Lineage (NCBI taxonomy): Eukaryota > Metazoa > Chordata > Mammalia > Afrosoricida > Tenrecidae > Tenrec > Tenrec ecaudatus. Next base: position 190,387,369 of record NC_134530.1, on the reverse strand, counting down.
TTTTGCTAACGGTGCTCCTCTTTTCCTGAGACTTCGTTTCACCCCTAAGACTGGAGTCCCGACACTATGTAGCATTTGAAGGACTGGCCTGATGGGTTGGCAAGAGCTTGGCCTGTAAGTATTGTGCCCTGTCCTGGGAACCATCTTGGTCCCTCTGGGAGCCCACAAGGCCAGGAAGAGTGTGCCCCAGAGGGGAACAATCCTTCTCAGTTGAATTCCACTCCTCACAGAGAGCTGGATCACGTGATGGAGTTCATGTGCTCTACAAAAGTGAGCAAGAAAGCAGAATATGTTTTCTTTCTAATACTTGTGGTATAATACTGTCACACAAGTGATGGGCTGCTAGCCCAAAGGTCAGTAGTTCAAACCCACCTTCGATTCTGCTGGAGAAAAAGGTTATCTGCTCTTGTAAAGATTTACAGCCTCAGAAGGAGCATGTAGAAGTGATTCGATAGTAGAAGGTAAGTAGTTAGTAGCCCATAGTGGACATTACAACACACACACACACACACACACACACACACACAAGAAACAAATCCTAAAACTCTCATCACATTACCATTCTTGCATTGACTAATATTTATTGGGGGTGAACCTAATATTAAAGGGTAATGTTTTTAAGTAGCCCCACATCAATTACCTCATTTAATTCACACAACCAGTTCACTTGAAAGAGTTTGTCATTTTCCCCACTCTATAGATAAGAAAAGTAGTTTCCACAACATTACACAGCTAGCAAACTGCAGATCCAGAATTAGAATTCAGGTCCGCTGGCTCCTGAGCCTGCACCTTCAAGCCCCAGTGCTTTACATGAATATAAACTTACATGAAGAGAGAACCACACTCTGAGTTCCAGGCTAGAGAAGGTGGAGTTGGTAGGCGTTATAGAGTACCTCTGCAAAAGGAAAACACAAACTGATGGCCAAATAGGACTTGGTGGGGTATGGGGTTTATTATGAGAGCCCTGTTGTTGGAGGCATTAGGACCTGCTCACAAAGTTAGAAGGGAATAATCACACCTTCCTTGTGGATGAGACAGCTTCATACATTCCTGCACCAAACATTGCATCTCTATTGGAAACCCTATTCCCCTGCTGTGGTATTTACATAACATGAGATGTCAACTTGAGGATATTAAGAGTGAAGGGGTCAAGTCTAGCCTGTTAATTAAGTTACAGCCTGATGATGCTTCCTTGTAGGCGTGGCCTTCTCATGAGGCTTCTGGGAACTTCCTCTCTTGCCCCTGTGAGGTGGGGCACAAACACTCTAAGCTTCACCTTTTCTAGAGGAGCCACAGTCAGAGCTGGGGGAGCTAGCTCTAAGACGCTTCCACCCCACTGGATCAGCAAGACTTCACACCCACCGGCCCGTGATCTTCCTGCATTTGGCATCATTGCATGTGCTGTGAGCGTCTGAAGAGGAATTTATGGACTAGTATTGGACATATGGATTAATGACAGACTTACGAACTTGATCTGGACTGGGCTGGAATGTTCTCAATATACAATTGCTCTTGGATATAAAGCTCTCTCTTAAACACACATGAGGGTCCTTGGCTTTGTTTCTCTAGTCTAACTGGACTAACACACCTCACAGCCCCAGTTCATTGCCTTTTTTATTGGGAAGGTCCACATGGATGCTATCACATTTTTATGGATCCAAAGTTTTGTGAAAGAATAATTCTGTTTCAGACCTCACTATCTCCCCCAAGAGTATTTCTGAAATTCTCTATAAGCCTTTTCTTCCTCTACTCTTCTGGACAGAAGGAGAAAACTTGAGACCAAAACTCTTTTTTATCAGTTTTCTCTGACTGACTTAAGTCAGAGTAATTATGGTCCCAGATTTACCAAAGGTATATGCCATGAACGTAAAAATGGGAAGAATAAAGGTTGATTCCCAATGGGATAATCTGGGGCTCTAGAAGGGGTCCTTAGAGCCACCATTTTGCTTAATAACTAAAGGCAAAATTCCCAGCATGCTCATTGAGCAGTGGCGTGTAACCATTTTCTCTTCCCCCCATGAAAGGGTCACGAATCAGAATGTTGTATTCCTGTCAGAATGACTGGTTACTGTTTCCCCAAGTACAAGTTCATGTGCAATAACTGACCCCAGAGAAGCAAAATGGCCCAGCGTAAGAGCTTGTCACATTAAATGATCAGAAAACCATTAACAACTGATAGAACAGTTGATGGTGCAGAAGCGATTGCAGACACTCCCCGTGGAGCTAGTGCCTAGGCTGTCAGTGGCTGCCAGGCTACCCAGCTTTGGCCTAGAGTTTGATTAGAACAATCCACTGAGGGGAGAAAGAAACAGATGACTTCTTCCCTCTACTTCCTATAGCTCTTTGAGTGGAATTGTGATGCTGAGACTCCCAGCCTGACATTTCATTTCCAATACACTTGGTAAAAATTATTTGTGTGGTGATAACTGTGCTTCTGAAAAGTCTGAGCTAAGTTAAATCTCATTTTAAGTAGACCAGAGGGATTCACAGCTTAAACACATTCTAGGGTGGATTTTCTGATTTTTGTTTTTGCTTGTAAGGGAATGAAAGAACTTCTTGATAGAGAGAAAGATCACACTGAATTTATGTCATAAAAATTGGGTGTACCTAGGTCTAGAGTCTCATGCATTTATTGGAAGTTGAGTTCACCCTCTCCTGCATACTTCCTCTGCTCTCTCATCTGAGCTACCTAACCAGGTGTCAACTGAACCACTGCCAGCCTGCATTGGGCCCGCTCCCCTGCAGTTAAGTTATATGGATTTCTGTTGAAGTCATGGAGGATAGTGAAGACCAGAGCTGCCCAAGTGGAAAATGTAAATTGCAATCCCACCCTGACCCAACTTACGCTGAAAAGAGATGGAGCTTGAAAAGAGAGCTGGCCAGGCCATTCCAGAGGAGCAAGAGTGGGGTGTTCTGCACCTTTGCACCCATGAGGTGTCAGCTCTAAAGTTGATCTTACCATGCAACCGTGTCCACATGAACTAGAAGGAATGGGCTTTCTAAATGGCTCTTCTCTCGCCATTTAGGAATCTTCTAGTGGGAGATACTTAGAGCAGGTTCCATCATGACAAAACAAAAACAATGAAAGCTCTCCAGGAAGGAAAACTATGTTTTATAATATTTTAATTAAAACATCAGTTTAACAATATTTTATGAATGCAGAGTAACTTCTTGGAAGCTACTTGGGCCCTGGTGTTTACCAGCTGTTCCCTGCATCAGGTTGGTTACTTGCTCAGCTTCTCAATGTCCTTATCTGTAAAGTAGGGGGACTAGCTGTTCTCCCAACGTAATGTTGTTGGAGGAAACACATCTGTTAATTTACATAAGACATACAAAATGTTAAGTCGAGTCAGAGGTCTAAGAAAAAAAAATGCCTGTATGTTCACATGACTAGAAACCATATGGGTGTCAAAATGCTATTAACTGCAATCTCTAGATGCTGAAATAATAAGTAATTTTTGTGGTTTTGTGTCTCTGTGTGTCTTTTCAGGTTCCCTGTTACTCTCTCTCTTGAATTACAAACACTAATGTGCTGTTAGAAAATAAATATCTTAAACGAGAGAGAGAAGATGAAATGTAACGGTACCAGGGTTCGTATCAAGACTGAGCACGGTGAAAAAGAGAGATGATGAGGGAGATCGCAGAAGGGTGTCGGCGGTTTGCAAGCCTTCATGCAAACCCTCAGACATGGAGGAGCCATCGGTTTCAGAAATGTGGATTCAGGCAGGATCAGAAATATCTACCTGGCCTGTCTATCCCAGCACAGCTCAGCGGGACCAGGCAGGTATCTCGCCAGCTCCCATGCTGAGCATGCCCAGAAAGAGGGGGCGGTTTTCCATGCCCAGGTCACGTGTGGTACCACCAAATGTGAAGGCAGGGTTGTCCCTGACTGACAGAGCGGCCCAGACTTCTCCAGCAGACTTCCCCCTCCCTCCATTTGCATGTCTAAGTAATTACAACTCATGCAAGTCTCTAACCCATTAGTTAAAACCAGGCCCCCAGCGTTTGACTCTGACCTCCTGCAGCAAGCCGGGCCGCCCGCTGACTCCAGGATGCCTGATTTGTCCTCAAATTATCAGCAGTACAACCTATAAATAGCAACCCTTTTGCTAAGTTCCCCAGGAGGCAGCAGCAGGTTTTCCAGCTTGTATGTGTTGTCTTCTTGCTTGCAAAAAAAAAAAAACCAACATGGTCCGCTGAGTTTCCTGCCTGATGCTCCCCCGCCAGGTGAGTCTGAGGGAGGGCGTTTCCAGCTGACATCACAGGGGGAGTCCACTCACCTGTAGATCCGGTACCTGGTGGTGAAGCCCTGGCGGTAGCGCTCCATGAAGTCCGCATACTCCTGAGCACGGTGAAAGGGGCCCCGGTCGGTGAGCAGCCAGTCCAGGGGTGGCTGGCCGGCCGAGGAGGCATGCTGCTCCGGCAGCGAGGCGGCAGCAGTGGCCGAGACAGCCAGCACCCAGCCGGGGAGGCCCAGTGCCAGCAGGATTGCCCATGGGGCCGCCGGCCGACGCCCTCTAGACCGAGTGCCACACTGCCACCTCATGCTTCTCCTGCACGGTTGGTGTCTTCATTCTCTCGCCACGCTCTCCCCCTCCGGCCGCTCCTCCCGGGCTCCCGGAACTGGGAAAGGACAAGAGAGAGAGGTGTCCGTGAGCCCTGTGCACTTGCCCCACGGGCCGTCACCATCTCACATGGAGAGACAGGGCCCATTTGGTTGACGATGGTCATCACCAAGTTGATCCTGGCGCATGTACAGGGAACTGTCCCTTGGGGGCTTCTGGAAGCCCCATTCCCCAGGTGTCTCTGGGTGGGCCCAAACCACCTGCTTTTCATTGTCTATCAGGGGGATGCTTACCACGCACCCATTCTAGAAATCCTTGATCCTAACAACACGCCTGGTTCTAGGCAGTGGGGTAGGCAGTTTATGTTTACCGTGTCCTCTAACTCACAGAAGTAGCCCATGAGCAAATACCAACATCATCGTGTTACTGAGGAGAAGCTGTCGGCTTACCAAGAGAAGAATGCTGCTCACGTTCACACAGCTAGAAAGCGGCAAAACCAGAATTTGAAATCAGGTGAGCTGATTCTGAACTCTCCCATATCTCTTATGCCGAGTTATGCATCACCCCCATCTCTCTTCCTCTCTCCACATATTCAATGCCAAAGAAAGCCACAGTGCCATGAAGTGACCCCATTGTACAGAGCAAAATGCCTCCCGCTGGTTTCTGAGCTTGTATAACTATATGGGAGCAGAGAGCTTCCTCTTTTACCCACCGAGCAGGGGCTGGTGGGTTTGAACTGCCAGCCTTATAGTTAGCAGCCCAACACTCAGCCCACTAGCCCACCAGGACTCCTAAAGTGTTCAGTATGCTTCATAAAGATCCTCATAGACTGTGTGGTGCTTCTGGATGCTTAATGGAAGTCAAATAGTGACCCCATTTCTCGGTGGAAAAGTGCTGGGCAGAAAAGTGCCTTTTCTTCTACAAAGCTGAGTATCCTTGGGCAAATCCCTTCCCTTATTAACTGAGTTTAATAAAGAGGCTTGACTAGATAGCACCCAAGGCCCCTCCCAACTCCCGAGAGTGGTGCCGTGGTTAACACCGCCAACTGCTAACCAAAACGTTTGAGCCCATTCCACAACTGGACCAACGGGTAACCTCAGGATACGCAGAAAAAAAGATCGAAGTAAATGATTTCCTCTTTCCTGGATCCACCATCAGTGCTCATGGAGGTAGCGGACAAGACATCAAACAACACTTTGTACTGGGTGAATCTGCTGAACAAGACCTCCATAAAGTGTTGAAAAGCAAGGAAGTGACGTTGAGGACTGAAGTGCACCTAAGCAAAGTCCCAATATTTACAGTCGCCCCATATGCATGTGAGAGTGGAAGAAGAATCCATGCATTTGAATTATTGTGCTGGTGAAGAATATTCGAAGTACCAAAGACTGACAAAGAACAAACAGAACTGTCTTGGAAGAAGTCCAGCCAGAACGCACCTTAGAAGTGAGGATAGTGAGGTTCCCGGCCCCGGGCTTTGACCGTGTTATCAGGAGAGGCCATGTGTGGCTACGAAGAGGGGCAGCAGGAGAAAACGAGACTCTCGAGAAGATGCCCTGACACAGGGGCTGCAATGATGGGCTCGACCTACAACAACGCTTGAGAAGCTGCCTAGGAGCAGACGGGGAGGGTCACGGGGAGTAGGAACCGACTGGGAGGCACCTCAGAACAACAGATGCGACTCAGAACAAAGGCCTGGTGGCTGCTCTCCTTCTGAAAATCCCACCTTGGAAACCCCTATGGAGCACAGTTCCACTCTGACACACAGAACATTCCCCAAAGTAGGAACCGATTCTACGGGAAGTGGTAGGGTCACTTCAGCTTGGGAACATCCACTCTCTTCCCTTTTTTGGTGGAGTTAGACTGGAAAGTCAAATTAGAAAACTCGAGTGGAAAGTCAATAAAGCCTTGCCACTCTGTCCAGAGAACAGAAGCCACCCATGCAAAGGTCTCCATCAGCTCTGGGAAGTCTTGCCAAAAGTTTGTTGAAAGTCTTAATGAGGGCATACTTGTCCCATCTTCCTTCCACCTGAGCTGGAAAGTGCCGGAAAGGAATCTGGCTCCAGTTTTGAAAACTCCAGCATGCCTTGTAGCTCATCGCAATATTTGGTCGGAATCTAACTGGTCCTCTTTCACCTGTGTCAATCGCTGGGCAGATGGGTAGTACCAGTTCAGTACGAGGGTTGGATAGGATTGCATCCACTTCTTGCATCTTCAGTTTGTAGTGCATACTGTCAAAGAGTCCTGCCTGTTTCCCTTGCCCACGTCTCTTCAGTATGGGCCAGGATGACGGCTAACCCTTAGCGCCTGCAATTCATGGCTTGAGGATTTTCTCTGGCTGTCAAAGACTAGGGATGAACTCCCCACCATTGAGGCAAGGATGATCCTTTCCTGGGATCTCAGACTTCACAAAAGGAAGACAAGGTGAATTTCAATCTTAGGGGAAGCAATGATTGATGGTCCCCCTCCCCCGCCCACCCCAGGCTACTCTGTGGTGCTCCAGTTTAACAAAACTACCAGACTTCCCTTGTATCACGCAGACCCTGAAGGGACTGTTCCAAGTGTGTGGTCAGCTAGTTTCCTGGACATAACCAGTGGCTGCTGGGGTGATTCTGACTCATGGGCCCCATGTGTGTCCTAGTTGAACACTGACCCCTAGGATTTCCAAAGGCTTCTTTTTTAAAGTAGATGGCCATATCTTTCTGCCAGGCTCTTCTGTGTGGGCTCCAGCTTGCAGCCTTTCCATTAGGGCATGACTTGTTTGCCACGCTCAGGGACTCCAGTCATCCCCAATGCTCCCACCCTCAACGTTGGGCCAAGTCGGAGAGATATAGGCCAACTACCTTTATAGGCTGCTTTAAAAAAAAACATCAAAGACTCAATAGAAAATACATATCTAGAAAATAATGATGGCAACATATGTACAAATGTGCTTGATACAACTGATGTACGGATTGTTACAAGCACTGTATGAGCCGTTCAATAAAATGTTTTTAAAAGAAATAAATCCCATCTGTAGACAATGGACCAGTCTCCCCACAGAGGACCCACAGGGAAGGGATGAGTCACCGAGATGCAGTAAAGCATCGATGAAACACACTACGTTCCTCTGGTTCCATGAGGCTTCCTCTCTTGCACCCTACCCCTCCCCCCCCCACACACACACACACTACCAGGAACCCAGTGCTGCTTCTCAATTCAGACTAGCCTGGAACATGGACACAGGTATAGATAAGAGATGGGAGCTCACGACACACAGGATCCAGGAACAGGAGTAGGAATACTGTGATACCAGAAGGGTAGGGGAAGAGGAAGGGAGAAAGGGGAAACCGAGCTCAGTGACTGACAAATAACCAGACACCCCTCTCCAGGGGGAAGAACAACAGACGCCATGGGGGAAGCGAGACAGTGGTGGGTGCGAGAGATGGAAACAATAACAGTGTGCAATCTATCAGGGGGTTATGTGGGGGGGGAAAGAGGAGCTGATACGAAGGGCTCACTAGAAAGTAACTGTCTAGAAAAGAATGAAGGCAGCATACGTACAAATTCGCCTGATGCAAGCGATGTATGGATCGTGACAAGAGTTGCAAGGGTCCCCAATAAAATGATCTTTAAAAAAGAAAAGAAAGAAAAGAAAAATACGAAAAGAGTTGCGGCAGTGCTCCTCGGGAAGGAGGCCCAGAGCTTGAGTCTGCAGACTCTGAGAGTCACTCCGCATGGCAGCTGAGAACTACGGACCGACCACCTGCTATCCGCCAGGCGAGGCCTAGAAGTTACTTCTGGTCATTGCCTTCAGGCTGTCATACAGACATGAACATGGTATGTTGATATCTTATTGGGACTCAGAGGAGTTCATCTAAGTCTAGGAAGGGGCAGTGGTAGAATGCGGACTCGGCTCTGACTCCATCCTTCCAGAACTTGCCCAAGGACACTGCGCTGCCCAAGGCACTGGAACAGGCAGCAGGACAGACACTCTCGCTTAATGAACTGGTTGGGAAAGGAGCAGAAAGCAGAATAATGAGGCAGCACCTGCCCTACAAGATCTTGAAACATATTATTACCTTTCTAATAATTAAAATAGGTGATACTGGCACACCAAAGGACAGGCTGATCGATGAAATAGAATGGATAGCTTGGAAATAAGCCTGATTCCACAGAAGAACGGGGCATAGAGGGGTAGAGGTGGTAGCATGACAGACGAACTGGGGAAAGGATGGAATCTTCTATACATCATTTAGGGAAATTAGTTCTAGATGGATTAAAAAGTTAAATTAAAAAACAGAAGGAAATTGTCAAGTGTTTAATACTTGAGGATGCATTACTTTTCAATCAGGAGGGAGGGGGAGTATTTGAAACTCAAAGAAGAATCAGCTTTACCAAGGGAGGAGGAGGAGTCATTTTTAATATGGATGTGATCTGATGAGGATGCCCAAAATATTTCTCATTCAATCACTCATGTATTCAGTGATTTAAGAAGCACAAAGGAGGCCTCCTACATACCTCTGAGCAGCCCTGGTGACCCAGTAATGAAGCCCTCAGCTGCCAGCCCAAAGCTCGGAGGTTTAAGCCAGCCATTCCATGGGGAAAAGACAGGGCAGCTTGCTTCTGCCCAGATGTACAGCCTCAGATACCCGATAGGGCAGTTCTTCTCTGTCCTGTAGCATCACTATGAACTGGAATCAATTCAGTGAAAACTCTGCCAAGCTATGACAATCCAAAAGCATTAAATCACCTGAGAGCCTATCATTAATAAGTACTTTAACAAAATATCATTCAATATTGTAAGGATATGTTGATACAAGGGAAGGGAGAATGTACATTTTGAAGACCAAGATAACAACAAAATTCACCCCTCTCTTCACATGACCCCTCCCCCCCCAAATCCCTCAAAAGCCATAGAGTCTATTCCAACTCATGCCCACTCTATAAGACAGAGTAGAGCTGCTCTCGGTGCATTTACAAAGCTGAAAATCTTCGTGGGAGCAGAAAGCCTCACCTTTCTCCTAAGGAAAGACTGGTGGGTTTGAACTGATGATCTTCTAGTTAAAAGACCGACATGTAACCCATGGTGCAAATGCCTTATCTGAGTGGAAGGACACTGTGGAAGGAAGAATGCTAAATCAAGATGCCTGTGCCCAGAGGTGCACATACTGTATAAGTCCCTTCACGGAGTGTGAGCAGGACTTGAGAATATGATCGAATATCAAGTCGAGGACCAGCTTTCTAACAAATTGACGTTGAGTCCGTCAAAGGGGAGATCATCATGAGTGAGCCTGATCTAATCAGATGAGATCTAAAAGATGGTATAATGTCACAGAAGCAAGTGCCATTGGCCTGGAAAAAAAGAAACTCACCATTCTATCAACTGTTTAAGACCAGCCTATGAACTGATCCTCAAGGCAAGGAACTGTCAATGGCCTCTCGGAGCAGAAAGTAATCCCTGCCAAGAGCCAACAAGGAAATGAGAAGCTCAGTAATTCAACCTCAACCAAATGAGTTCTGTGAACCAAAGCCCGAGCTTGGAACAGGACCGTTCAGCGTCCTGAACGGTAATGTGTTCACAGCAGCAGGCCCTGGAAGAGAAACGTGTCCCTAGCCGACACCTTCATGCCAGTCAAGGGAGACCCTGAGCAGAGCATGTGTGGCAGGGGGAGCTGCTCAGTTTGTGGAAATGTGTAACTCAGCAATAAAAGCTAGTACCGACACACAAAGGCATGTGATACTCCCCTCTCATCCGGCCTCAGACCTGGCCGAAAGAAATTTGTTTTTCTTCTGTGTGTGTGCTGGGGAGGATTCCCGTGTGACAGTGTCTTGATGTTCTTACTCCTCCAAGTCACACCAACACCACTCCCCCTCTCCACATGATAACACCGTTGAGGACAGAGACTACATCTGTGCTGTTGTCGCTCCAGCACCTCACAATCCCCTGCCAAGTCAATTCTAACTCAGAGTGACCCTACAGGAAAGAGGAGGTTTGCTCCCTCTGATTTTCAAGGCTGTAAATCTCTACGGAAGCCGATTGCCTCATCGTTCCCATTGCTAAACCCATTGCACCACCAGGGCTCCTCACACCCAAACCCATCAACAACCCAAAAAAGCAAACCAGACCCCCTGCCATCAAGTTGAGTCCAAGTCTTTGGGGTTTCTGAGACTGTAAACCTTTATAGGGGCAGGCGGTCTCCTCTTTCTCCCATGAGCAGCTGGGGGGATTTGAAATACTAACCTTCCTGTTAGTAGAGCAACACCTAACCCACAGGACTACCAGGGTGCCGTAACCTCACACAGAATTCTTCAAAACCTGCTGATAAATCAATTCCATGCTTCGTCACATGCTGCTGTAAGTCGGTGTCAGCCATTTCACCTCTTGGTGCCTCCGGGTCCTGAACAGCAACCACCTCACCTGCTAAACCAGAGCTTCCTTTATGAGGCAGGATGAGCACCTACGTGTGTAAAGGGAAGGGCTGGCTGCACTTGGGAACAAAAAATGCGCTCTATTAAGTCAACGTGTGCGTCTTGTCATTCTTTGTTTGTAATTATGCTTTCTTCAGCGCCCACAATGCTCTGGAACCACCCTGGTTATGGGAGTATCAGCATTGGAATCAAACGGCTTTGATTGCCGGGCCAAGTCTGCTGAGCACAGCAAGAACGCCAGAATGCAGTGCTGACGGCTCCGCTAAAAACCTGGCCTTGGAATAATATAGTTTCTGCTTCATTGGCTTTACTCAGGATCTGAAGACGTTTTGACTAAAAAAATCTCTTTTTAAGAATAAGGACTTTCAATCGAGTTTCAAAACTTTCTTTAAAAATAAAATTCCTAGAATATATTCCTTCACCTCTTTAAGACAGAGAGAGAGAGAGAGAGAGAGAGAGAGAGAGAGAGAGAGAGAGAGAGAGAGAGAGAGAGAGAGAGAGAGAGAGAGATAGAGAGAGAGAAAAAAAAAATAATTGCTTCGCCGACAGCTTGTAAAAATCTGACTTTTGAAGGGTAACAGCTTTGGGTCATTTCCTGCTTATACTGCACAAAATACAATCTATCACTAGAAATTCTGTAACAGCAACCTGTCACGCAAATTGCAGCTGCCTTAATTTTTACAATTGCTGGTGGCACCATTTAATATTCAACAGGATAAAGCAACGTCTTCTTGTCCTAAACTTGACTCTGTAAGTAAATCTCCATGTCACTCATTGGTACACCCATGGCTTGCTTATTGATGTGGTCAAGTTCAAAGACCAGGTCACTATATGAACATCATCATCCTGTGAAAATGGAGAAGGCCCAATGGAGGATGACTACACCATCACACAACTGCCCCCTTACATGCGTCTGTGGCTGCCAAGCCAGCAAGAGCGAAGCATGGTTTGGTCAATTTAATGCATCCCCTTCACCTCTGTAGCCAGAATTACGCTTACCTTGCACCACAGCCTCCTTACCGCCAGATGGACACCAGCAATGTGGAAAACAGTAAGTCAGCAGAGTTTTAGCTATTCTTATAGATGTGAACTGTCAGATAAAGAAACCGTCAACATGGGGGGAGTAAAGGCAGAATAAAATAATAGCTAGGATAGCTCCTTGGTGGAGAGTGGAGGAAGAAAGGGGTGATTTTTCTTGTGAAATTCAAGTAGTTTTATTTACTTGATGCATACTTAAAAACACATTTTTCAAGCTCCACTACTAATAAATGACCATTGGAACAAAGATAGAATGAATTCACATCATGAGCTGTCCACATTAGCTCAAATTTGTTCTTCCAGTCATGAATGAAATGGGTCACAGTTTTACCAGCAGAGAAACTCAGCGATTAGAGGAAGTCAGCCTTTGCTGCTCCGAAGAGGGGAGGCCCCCTTCCAGTCCTCCTCTGTCACTCAGCTGAGGATGTCCTTTGTTCTCCTCTTGTTCTTGGCTCTCCTCTGAGGACACAGGGGTCCGGCCTGGAGCATAGGCGTCCTAGGGGCTTTATCATGGTAAGGACCAGAGAAGGAGAGGTTTCCTCACTGAAATGTATGCCGAGGACGGGTGATAGGTTGAAAGAGTGTAGTCTATGGCTAATATAGGGCGATAGCCTGGGGGCAGAGCTGGTTCTGTGGTAGAAATCTCACTGTTCCACGTGAGGCACATGGGTTTGTTCAACATACTGAGAGTGCGGTCACTTGCTGCCTGTCAGTGGAGGTTTGTGAATTGCCATGATGCTGATCAGGTTCCAATGGAACTTCCAGGCTAGGAGGACAAGGAAAAGGCCTAGTTCTACTTCTAAATATCAAAGGAGGACAATGCTATATATATATATATATATCCCAATGGTCGTACCTGTAACGCACAGTAGGGCTGACACAAGACCAGGTGCACGTTATGCTGTTGTGTAAGGGATCACCATGGGTCAGGGCCAGCCAAATGGCAGTTGACCATAGCAACAAACACAGTGGTTGCAATCCAGGAAGGCGGGGGTGGGAGTGGGGGAAATAGTTGAGATGACTAACAAAGTTCTTAACATTCCCAGCCATCAGCATCAATAGATATTAATACAAATGATTTGTGTAGCAGTTACTGCTTTTGAAGGATGGGTGGATAATAAAATTAGACTCTCTCTTCCTCTCTCACATTCCATGTCCCCCTTTGAACAGACAAGAACACTCAAATGCAGATGAAAATACTGGGTATGTCGATTGCCCAAGGTCTCACAGTTCATTGGCAAACGTAGGTCTACCTATTCTAGATCCTGTGCTATATTCCCCGCATTGCACTGCCTATGTTATTTTTAACAATCAAAATAATGCCCCCTTTTCCATTCACAAACTGGTGGCCTTGGGCAGGTTGCCTCAGATAACCTCACTTAGGTCATTAGCAAAATGACTTAAAGTGTAAAGTGATCCCTACAGTCCTGCCCACTACAGCCCATTCTTCTATAACAGAAGGGACACAATATAAAAGGGGAGACGCAATCAGGTTTTTGGAAGGCAGGCTGCGTTTTAGGGGAGTGAAGCATAAGGGAAGTGAAGTATAAAGCAGAAATCCTTGCCCGCTGAAGCAGTGACATTTAATAAAGTGATTAGGCAGTGACATTAAATAAGTTTTCAAGCCATTTGAGTGGTTAATTGGCCAACTCTATTGAGATGTTTTCTTGAATAAATCTGAGGGTGTTGATTAAAAAAAAATTCACCGGAAGTGTTATTTGTTCTCATCACCCACAACATCTTGATAGAAAAGTCTCCTGGTTCTTTTTTTTTTTTAATGGAAAACAAAGATAGATGGGAGAAAAGATGGGGACATTCTGCATTACAGACTCTTCAAGGGCAAGATTAGATGTGGGAGTGCTCTCCGCTGAAATCAATAATGCTTACTATCTCTTTCCACTAGGATGATCTCCCAACCTCAATAGAGAGCAACGATGGCATTGTCATCCCTAGTTGCACCTCGGACCGTTTCAGCAGCTCCTCACATGCTGCATTTGAGCCCAGGAAGGTCTGCTGCCTTTACTACCAGTCCTTCGCAGGTTCTCCGGGACCACCGCTCACAGGTGGCATGGACCTGGAGAGCTCTGTCGAATGCACTTCCCTACAGGTAGGCAGGGCACGATTTACATCACTGAGACACGGGGATGTTCTTGCTGCACAAAATGAGGTGACCAGTGGTTCAGGAGCGCATCGTCATTATGGCTGTCCAACTCATGCAAACTCCTGTTCTTCACGCCCGGTTTCCCAATGTCCTCACAATTCTCCCTAGGTTCCTGAGTGAGGAGGCTTGGCAAGGTGAAGGGACTGGGAGAGGGCATTCCACAAGGAAACTGAAGAGGTGAAACTCAGGCATTCTTACTCCATCCTCCTCAGCCAGCACACTTCTGTCCACCAGCCAGTCCATCAGTCAGGAAGCAGCTTCCATGCCCCAAGACTACAATGAGAGGATGGGGGTCAGTCTGATGAAGGAGGCGGGTCCAGACTTCTCCATGCAAGGAAGGGACAAAACATAGGCCTGGAGAGCTCTTCAAGGAGTCTCCAGAATGAAGCACACATTCAGATGCACACACCTATAGCTTTAGTGACATTCGACCTTGTAGGCTCCATCCCCTGAGGGCCGCAAATTTATAGGTTTCAGCTCTGTGATAACCAACCCGTCACGTACCAAGGGCGGATTCATCTGTCAGTTCCGAGGATTCATATTTGCCTGCTGGGTGTCCTTGGCACTTTCCTTGGGGAGACGAGCTAACTAACAGGATTGCACTGGGCTCCACACAATTAAGCCAGGGTCAGAGTGGGCAAACCAGTGACACCCTGTGCTCTGGAGCCTCCCATAAGGTCACGAGGTCTTCCAAAGAGCGAGGAGGCACTGCCAATCAGATAAAACACCTCACTGAGAAGATTCACATTTCAGAGCCTTTAAAATCGATCTCCCCACAGATCACTAGTGTCACGAGGTGTGTGCACAGGGTACAGACCACACTGGGGACACTGTTGGGGGGATGACACCAAAATAGCTGTCTATAAAATATCTGGGTGGTGTTCAGCAGATACTTAGAATTTTAATAAAAATATTCCTGTAGTTAGTGACCACCACAACAAAGCCTTTTTAAAGTCCGGTTTATACCAGTCAATATTCCTATAAGGCTAAAACATTTTGCTAATTTTCTTTTTGAACCTTTTACTCTACTCTGGCCAGAGCTATCTTTATTTCTCAGTTGCAGTGATGCTCTGAATCACTTGGCTCCCTCTGCACATTCTGCAAACAGCGGTGTTTGTTGCTACTTGTGTTTTTATAACTGCCCATCTTGGCAGAGCTTCTGGTGTTTTAGCTACAATATTGTGTTAAGTAGTTTCCATGAACCTGTACCAATAACTTTTTTGAGAAATGAAATAGTTAGAAAGCAATAGGAGAGAAAAAAAGTTAAATGGCATTCACTCAGCTGCTAATAGTGCTCTAACTAATAATGAAATTCCATGTAGAAATATTTTACAAGACAATTAATTGTCTGTATTCATGTAAGCTAAGGTTATATTTAAGCAATTTATGACTATGTTTATCACCGGCTAGTCTATGATTGAAGCCCTGGTGGCGTAGTGGGTATGTGTTGGGCTACTAACGACAAGGTCAGCAGTTCGAAACCACCAGCTGCTCTTCCGGAGAAAGGCAGGCTTTCTACTCTCAGAAAGACTTAGTCTCAGAAACTCACAGGGGCTGTTCTACGCTATCCTGCAGGGTTGCTATGAGTCAACATGGACTCCATGGTAGTTTTTGTTTGTTTGTTTGTTTGTTTGTTATTCTATGGTGAAGACTAACATGACTAAGGGTTCTGTCTGGTCAGCTACAGGAGGAAATCCACTGGAATGTGACACCAGGAGCTGCCACACTGACACCAACCGAGTGACACTGCTGATGCAGATCGCCTTTCCTGAAAAACACCTCCATCCTCAAGAAATTCCAACACCTCCTGGTGGCCTTGCGAATTCTAGGCAGGTGCTGAAAACCCCACCCACTGCTCCCAAGAGGATGGAGATGAGCGTGGGCTTCTAATGTTGGTTTCATCACTCGATTTAACTTAATTCATTTTGGGGGCTGGGGGGGATCCTTAGGTTGCTCATCTGTTAAAAAAAAAAAGGATAATCACAATAATAGTCCCTCATTGGGCTGAAGGAATGCAGCCCTGATGCTTGTAAAGCTCGTAAAAAGGACGTGGCCCGTGCGTGTGTGCTCCATGAGTAGGGAGACTCAAAATGCCTATGGGGAAATCTATGGTCTTCTCATTCCACTTCCCAAAACCCTTGTAAGGATGCCTCAGGTTTCTTAGAGTGTTCCAACATAGGTAACTAGAGAAAAATGAAATAAAAGCATAGCAGTGCAGAGGAAACACTTAATCAAATATACTCATTTATTTACGGAATATAGCCATCTACTACAGAAAAGAACACTGAGATCCCAAAAAGTGTAATTCTAAAAATGTGTCCTCCTGAACCTTCCCAAGGCCCCGCGGAAAGGACTTCTGTCGTCTCCCTCCTGCTCTTCCAGTCCAGAGCTGCCTAGCCTTCACTCGG
Organism: Tenrec ecaudatus; assembly: GCF_050624435.1. Classification (NCBI taxonomy): domain Eukaryota; kingdom Metazoa; phylum Chordata; class Mammalia; order Afrosoricida; family Tenrecidae; genus Tenrec; species Tenrec ecaudatus. The sequence goes on along the minus strand of NC_134530.1, from coordinate 190,370,789 downwards.
TGGCCTCCTGACTCGGTCTCCCTTGTCTGTGGGGAGCTTGCCACGATCATCACGCCTACCTTTCCTCTCCGGGTGTTTATATCTGTCTACCGCATCGTTCACTTACTTTCTCCAAGAAGCCTTTCAAAGCTAGACCCTTGTGTTGCTTTCTGGGCTTTGCTGTCCCTGGAGGCACAAATGGTTAACACGCTCGGTTATTAACAACAAGGCTGACGTCTACCCAGAGGCTGGAAGAAAGAAAGGCCTGACCTTCTCCTGAAAAGTCAACCAGGGAGGACCCGTTCCGGAGCACAGCGCTCTACTCGGACACCTAGGGCACCAGGTGTTGGTACTGACTGGATGAATGTCCCCGCCCCTCCCTTCCTTTTCCTGACTTCCTGCAGCCTTGGGTCCCTGGTTAATTTCCACCTGATCACATCACGGAACTAGGGCGTGGGAGTGGGGCGTCCTGACCCGGATCCACTGCTCTCTGCCTCCGGGAGCGTGCTTCAAGTGTGTATGTCTGTAGCTGAGGGCCCGTGTGTGAAATGACTGGCTATGGGGGTGGGGGGACACACTTTGGTGTGGTCAGGAAACCTCCAGGAGATTTTCATCCATCACTCCAGTTGACAATCTGTCATCTCAACACGCAATGGATGATGAAGGCCAAGGCCACAGAAGAGCAGGGACTGATTTGGGGTCGTAAAAGGCAGAACCAAGACTGAAACATGACTCTCTCAGTACTGTCTAGCACTCGTTCTGCCTCTAGATAGTTCACGTGTCTCTGCTGTAAATTAACATTAAAAATAAATCCTAGCTCCACAGATCCCAGAACTGCCATCGTCACTACTGCCAATTAGGGTTTTCTATCGGTTACCACGGGCCACGCACTGCTCTGCACAACTGCTGAGCATCCGCTCAGTTAATTCTCCTAAAGCCCGGTGAGCTTGCTGTTGGTATGACCACTTTACAGAGGCGGAAACTCAAGAAAGCGCCAACAAATGGCTGGTAAACTTAGGGCCCAGGACGTGACCCCGGTGGGGGAGCTGTAGCCACAGGAGGGTACCCTAGATCCCTCTGGATGGCTAGCACTGAGGGCACGACTGCCGACTGGAGGAACGTTTAAAGCGTCCAGGAGAAAAGCAGCCTTCGTCTCAAGCAACGTTCCTGGGTTAGATTAAGGCCAGTTTAGCCGCCTGCCCTGTGTGAAGCGGTGCAGTTCCTGTTTAGCTTCATGAGGAGTCAACTTTATATTTCACTTTTGCGATTTTTAAAATGGTCGACAAGGACATGCTTCCCACACCCGAGCGCTGTGGGCAACGCCCAACTGCCAGTTCCCGGCCTGCCCCTGACTCACAGTGCCCTCTCCCACCTCCCCAGGCTCAGTGGAGCCTGGGCCCAAGTCCCCCGTTCCTTCCTTTCTCCCCAACCTCAGCGTTCCTATTTCAGCTGTAAGAACTTGGATCCTTGCTCATTCTGGGGTTCCTCCATGAAGCCCCCAGATTGTTGGGGGACACACTTCCCAAAAATGCCTACCCATTAGCAGATTCTGAACTCCACCACCACTGCATCCTCTTCATGTACTCTGGACCAAGAGGCCGAATCTCCTGTTATCATGATTCCAGGCATCCTGACATTGGGGCTCGGCCCCGAGCATGTGGTCTCACTGGGTCCAGCTCCTGAGGCTGGCTGAGTCATAGCCGCCACCCCCCTCATCACCGGTTGGTCCTCTATCCCAGAGAAGGTCCCTTTCAGTCCCCGCCTCTTGCCTACCAGCCTAGTGTCCACTGCTGAATCGTCAGCTTGCACGCACCCCTGTACCTTAAGCATTTTCTCAGGTCTCAGGAGCTCCATAAGCCTGAGCCAGTCACGGAGAAGATATTCATCGCTGTGCAGGCTGTAGAACTGAGGTGGGGCCGACAGGCAACTCTCCATTCTGAACCACAGTCCTCAGCGTTACTCTTGTTTGTGGCTTTCGGCCAGACCTATCACTGAAGCTGAACTTTTAGCACCAGCTCTGCCCTGTCTGAGCCTGGCACAGGCCAGAGTCTAAAACAAGAATGCCCTGAACAGTGCCAAGCAGCACCGAGCTCCTGGGCTGTTACGGATGCAGCTGTGCGCAGCAAACACATTGTTTCCGGGACCGTGTTTGTAAACACACGAGTTGCCTGACAGCTTGTGGAATTAAATATAGATGCTGCATCACCAACTCAAGCTGAAATAAACTATATGCTGCTCAATGAATGTCAATAAGTACACTGAGAAAGAATCATTATCCCTTTTGTAGTGTAGTTCAAGCAACCCATCCCTACGTGTTTTTTTCTTGATGAGGGCAATTTTTTCCCTTTTTTCCCACTGGCTCTTGAGGACAGCTGCGGGGAGAGTGCCACAAAGAGACAAAGGGGGCGCTGTCGGTGAGGCTGCTCGGTTGAGGAAGTGGGATGTGGTGGCAGGAGCTGGCTGAGGGGCTTACCAGGTAAAACTTAGAAAATCACAATCAATCTTTGGGGATTGCTGGTTTCGAGGCACCATTTCTAAATGCAGGGTCCAGAAGTGGTCCCCCTGCTGTTCCCAAAGCCCTTTAATGGGAGAAATGCCATCCATCAATGCCAGCCTGCCTTCAGTTCTTAAGCCAAATGGCTCACCTTAGACTGAGTTCCACTGACAAGCAGAACCCATATATTAGCAACTTAGCACGGTGCTCATAATGTCAGTTCAGCAGATGTTGGTATTCATCGAGGGGTACGTCAAAAACCATTGCTACAAATCCATGTAAATTTGCTAAACAAAAATCCTAAATGTGAAGCCATTGTTTCTTAATACAGCCTCCACCTCGGCTAGATTTTTTGAAGGTTTGCTTTCCATCTGTCTACACATTCCCTGAAGAAATTTGCACTCTTAGATTCACACCAAATCAAAACAGTAATTTGGCCATCCTCAAGATGCACAGATCCTGTTCCTTAATAACGTTCTGTGAGTTCGGGAAACAAAAAGGGGTTAGAAAGGGCAAGCTCAGGGCTGTAGAGTGGATGAGGTAAGGTTTCCCATTAAATTAAAATAGGGCAGCCCTGACAATGTTTGCAAGTGATGCATAAGATTTCCAGCAGCTAGTTCCTCTGAAGTGGGCAGCCAATTCCTTCTTCATTGTCTTTTCTTAGTCTGAAAGCTCCATTGAAACCGGTTCATGTTGGGTGGCCCTGCTGGCATTTGAGATACCAGGGACATAACTTCTAGCACACAAGCCACCACAGTATGATAAGTTGACAGATAAGTCAATCATGGAAGCAGCTGTTAAGAGATCAAACAACACATTGCATTGGGTAAGTCTGCTGCACAATACTCTGAAAAAGCAAGGTTACTTTGTATTGAAAAGCAAGGTTACTTTGAGGACTAAGGTGCACCTGAACCAAATCATGGAATTTTCCATTGCCTCATAGGAATCTGAATGATGGGCATTGAATACAGAAGACTGAAAATGAATGCATTGAATTGTGGTGCTGGAGAAGAATATTGAAAAGTACCATGACTGCTAAAAGTGTAATCACAGCTGACTTGGAAGAAATACAGCCAGATGTTCCTTAGGGGCGAAGGTGGGGAGACTTTCTGTTACAGACTGTAGACATGTCGTCAGGAGAGACCGGTTCCCAGAGAAGGAAATCATGTTTGGTGAAGTAGAGGGTCAGCAAAGGAGAGGAAGTCTTCACGGAGCTGGATTAATACGGCGCCTATAACCATGCGCTCTAGCGCAGGTAGGACTGTGAGCAAGGTGCAGCACCGTGCTGAGTTTTGTTCTCTTGGGCACAGGGTCACTATGGGTTGGATCGGACTCAATGACACCTAACAACTGCCACCACAACAACCGGATAGACCTTGCTACCCTCAGAACAAATGGCTTTTCATGATGGAAACATCCCTTGTGCAATTTCCCTTGTCTTTTTCTCAACAAATACAGTGTTCAATATTCTAAAAAAAAAAAAAACTTCCTAATAAGGCCTGTGTCCTCTGAGACCATCTATCTAATTACTCCTTAGGAATTCCCCCCAAAGGTCACCCAAATCTTCTGTGTTAACTGCTCAGGTCTCTTGTAAGCTAGTGTTTTGATTGGACCTTGCTGGGGTTCCTTCCTTCCTTCCTTCCTTTCTTTTTAAGTTCTTTAAAAAGCCTTGCTGAAAGGGAGGAAGACTTGAAGGCAGATGAAAGATTGCAGCCTTCAGTGGGGATTACAACTCAATGTAAAGAAAACAAAAATCCTCACAATTGGACAATAGGTAATATCACAATAAAAGGAGACAAGATTGAAGTTGTCAGGGATGCTGTCTTGCTTGGCTGCACAACAATGTGTATGGGAGCAGCAGTCAAGAGTTCAAACAACAGGCTGCACTGGGTAAATCTGCTGTACAAGACCTCTTTTAAAGTGCTAAACATACGGAGGTTACTTTGAGGACTAAGGTATGCCTGACCCAAGTCAGGGTGTTTTCTTTTTTTTATAAAATTCTCAATTGAAAAATCTGTGAAAATATTGTTTGGTGCATAATTTTGAATAATAGTATTACTTTATCAGTGACAAAGTTATTGTTCAAGCTAGATCTTGAAATGATCTTATTTTTTAACTTTTTAAAAATTTTATTTTACTTTTAAAAATTTATTTTAATTTTTTTAAATAATCATTTTATTAGGGGCTCATACAACTTATCACAATCCATACATACATCAATCATGCAAAGCACATTATTTTCAATCACCTCATATACATTTGAAAGTTGGACACAGAATAAGGATGACCTCGGACAGACAGGTGGACTTGAGAAGTGGTGCTAGTGAAGAATGGATTGCCCAAAGAACAAATAAACATGTCTGGGAGGGAATACAGCCAGAATGATCCTTAAGAGGCAAGGATAGTAAGACATGGTCTCATGTGCTTTGAACATGTCAGGAGAAACCAGGCCCTGGAGAAAGACATCATACTTTGTAAAACAGACGGGCAGAGAAAAAGAGGAAGGCTCTGAACAAGACCGACTGACACTGTGGTCGCAGCAATGGATTCCCATATAACAGCCGAGAGGAGGGCCAAGGCCAGGCAAAGCTTCCTTCTTTTGTACATAGGGTGACTATGAGTCAGAACCAAGTCAATGGCACCTAACGACAAGAAGACTAAGGTATGCTGTGCCTGCGTGAACTTGTCTAGCTATCTGCTAATCACAGAGGCATGTTAAAACATGGTTTATTTGGATTTACTCTCCCACACTAAAACCAGAACCGAACCCTGGAAGAATTTCCTGAACACTCCCGTTTAGGGTTCAACTGAGAAGGCTTGGTGCCATAAAAGCCCCCATTGTCCTACTCAGATCACTCTAGGTGATGGTGAAAATTAAGGACACTTTGAATTCAAGGGATCGTCATAATTGTTTTGAGGAACTGGGGCTTAATGTTGAACTTGAGATTGCTATGCTGGTGTCAATTATATGTATTTGTGTATGTTTTTGTTGTGTTCCTTTTTAACTCCAAAGTGAGACTATAAACTGAGATTTGAACAACAACAAACCCATTGCCCTCAAATAAATTCTCACTCACAGTAGTCTTACAGGACACAATAAAACTGCTCCAGGGTTATAAATTATTATGATTATGCATTGGGTTGCTGACCACAAGGTCAGCTGTTCAGAATCACCAGCCACTCTGTGAGAGAAAGACCAGGCTTTCCCATAAAGGGTTACAGTCTTAGAAACGCAGAGCGACAGTCCGACCCTTCTCTACAGGATGGCAATGAGTCAGAATCTACTCAATGGCAGTGAGATTGGTTTGGGTTTTGGAAATCATTACTAAAGCAGGCTCTCACACCCTTTTCCCCATAAAGAGGATGGTAAATTTGAACCACCAGCCTTTGGGTTAGCAGCTAAGACCTTTAACCATGGTGCCATCAGGATTCCTTAGACTCATTGCCTAGTTGATTGTAACTCATAATGTTTCTGAGGTTGTAATTCTCATCTTTCTCTTACAGAGTGGCTGGTTGATTTGAATCTCCAGACTTGTGGTTAGCAGGCCAATCTTTACCTGACAGTGCCACCCAGACACACGGAAGTAATTCTGGCTCTATCTGGTGGTCTGTGAGAACTTGTTGAAGGGTCCTTAGCGGAAGAATTAGAGTAACTCTAAGAATCCTGACTTAATTCTGCCTCAGACTGCTACTGAATTGCTAAAGAGTTTTGAAAAATTAAATTCTTTCAAAAATGTGGTAATACTTTTCCTATCTCCCTCTTTATAGGAAAGTTAATAAATACATACTCATTTAGTCAACTGACATTCATTGCAGGGAGAATAGTCCATTTAGCTGGAATGCAAAATGTATGAAGTGGGGAGGTAGGATGGGAAAGGCCAGAAGGTAATGCTTGCATTTCTTTGAAAGAAAAGTGTGCAAATCCTTTTATAATTCTGCTAGGGCATATGCTATGAACCAAAGCCATATTCTCAAGGATCTATGCTGACGAGTGGATTAAGCACCTGGACAGTAACAAAGATTCTAGGTTAAAATCCATCAGCTGGTCCAAGGGAGTAAGACCAGATTGTCCGTTCCCATAAACATTTACAACCTCAGACGCCCTAAGGAGCAGTTCTACTCTGTCCTATAGGGTTACCCGCGTCAGAATCCACTCCATGGCAGTGTTTCATGGGTTTGTTTCCATTGATTGGTATTAATACATATAGTAAATCATTCCATAGTTCAATCATGTCCACAATCAGTTTGCAAACATTCTTTTTCTATATGGACCCCTTGATGTCATCACTCCTTCACCCCACCACCCCCTCTCTGACCGCCTTCCCCCAAAACCTTTACTCCACTTGATGACTAAAGATAGGTTGATCAGTCCTGGTTTACACACATCAAAAACCAATAAAACATATACCAAATCTACAAGAGGGTCACCCCCACCGACATAACACTTCTGAGAAACCCCCTAATGTGTACAATCAAAAACCAACAAAACAATACGACCCCAAGAGACAAAATTTAGGAAAGCAGATCAGGTCCAGCTTGCATCCTAGGGGGACTCTGCTGACAAGCTGTAACTGTTCCATCCAGGCTTCTGCCTTGGACCTTCTGTCCTCCTCTCTCCAATGCACTGCATAGGGACCCTTTCCTTCACTCCCTCAACTGTGGATGAGGGAATTCACTGGAGGCTTATTTCCTACATGGCTTATTCCTTCCGCCAAGGAAGTGAGCTCCCACTTGTCATCCATAGGCTTCTGCCAAACAGATTCCCAGACTTTAGGCTCTGATACTACTCGCTCTCTTCGATTTCGGATGATATGATTTACAATCCTTTTGGTGACTAATGCTGGGGTGCTCCCTCTGTGTGAACTTAGTGGCTTAGATGGCTGCTTAGATGGCTGCTTGTTCAAGCCTTTAAGATCCCAGATGCTATTTTATCTGAGAGCCAAGTGCCATCTAATTTCTTTGCCACATTTTGCTATAAAACTGTCTTCTCTATGTTCCCTTCCTGAGGGTGAGTATTGAGCAGGGTTGTGATGTAAGAACTAATTGTTCTTAAACTGGAGCGGGGATTTAGAGTGAGCCCCAAACCCATTCCTGGATCTATGATTGTTTGTCTATTCTTTCAACTTATTATTACTTGGAAATTAACCCAAATGACAAGTCATTACCACATTCAATCTTTTATGCGGACCAGAATACATCCGAGACTCCCTGACAATCAAGGCTCAAAACTTAGACTGAATTCGTTTCAGCCAACTGAAAATTATATAGGTTATTTTCTTTCCAATTATTTGGAAAATGGTATAAATCACTCTAATAAGAAATTCTCCAAATATATATTTCTCAAACATAGCGAGGAAAAGAATTTCCTCGCTATGTTTGAGCAAAAATAGACAGGAGCAAAAGAACAGACAGGAGCAACCCTGACTCCAGTAGTAGTCATTGGCTGGCGGCAGTGATGTTGCCTTAAGGGAACATCAGGCAATGTCTGAGTTCTGGTGGTGTAATTGGTGCAGATTGGGCTGCTAACTGAAAGGTGCGTAGTTAGAAAACACCAGCAGTTCTGCTGGAGAAAAGCAGGCTTTCTCTACCTGCAAACAGTGAAGGTCTCAGAAACTCACAGGGTGTCTGTGTCGGCATCAACTCAATGGCAGTGAGTTTGGTTGGATTTGAATCTATATTGCCATAGTGACAAGTAGGGGTGGAGGGGTGTAATTGGCAATTATTGGGCTAGAGGTCAGGAGTGTGGTTTAACACCCTACAATGCAGAGTGCAATACTCACATCAAGGACTAGCTAACACCAAATGTCAAGAATGCTGAAGCAGAGAAAATTTGCTGACAGCCACAACTTCTAATCAATCCAAACTAATAAAGTGCCTCTGAAGAATAGATGACTAATGTTTCAGCAATGTTTTGTTGTTTTCATGGCTATCTAGTTTCCCAAATTCATTTGAATTGTGGTGCTGGAGAAGAATATTGAAAGTAACATGGACTGCTAAAAGGACAAACGGGTCTGTGTTGGAAGAAATAAGGCCAGACGGGTTCTTTGAGGCAAGGATGGCAAGACTTCGTCTTACATACATGGGCATGTTGTCAGGAGAGACCAGTCCCTGGAGAAGGACAGCTTGTTTGGTCAAGTGGAGGGGCAGCGAAAAAGAGAAAGGTCCTCAATGAGATGGATCAACACAGTGGCTACATCGATGGGCTCAGGCACAGAAACAATGTGAGGATGGACCAGGGCCAGGCAGTGTTTCATTCTGCTGTGCGCAGGGTCGCTATGGATCCAAGCTAACTCCATGACACCTAACAATAAGAATAGTTTCCCAACCCATGCCATGGTGACAAGAACCAAACATCACTTGTTTGCATAGTCCTTCTAAGCAACTAGACTTTTTATGTGATGATTAGCAGGTCCTTGAAAGCATTTACAAAAACAAAGGCAATCATAATAAATCCTATTTATGGAATGCTTATTGCCTATAGGGAATTGTGCTAAGCACTTTGCTTCCAACAAGATGGGTATTGTCAGTAGGAGGATTGAACATAAGGAAATGAGATCCTTCCTTCCAGTCCATGCAAAGGCCAATCAGCTCTGCAAAGGCCAACCAAACGCTAGTGAAATGCAGTGTCTGTGTGAGGTTGGCAGTTGGGTGGGGCAGCAATCCAGTGGAGTTTGGAGGTCAGTTACATACAAGGGGTTCTAGACAATGAGCAACCATTTAAAAGGTAATGGGAGAAAAGTATCTCATAGTGAAATAAAAAAGTTTTAACTAAGAAAAGGGTAAATTCTAGAATAAATCCTATGGTGTGTTCTTAGGACTAGAGGTGTAAAATCATGATCTTCAAGATGAGAGTTAAATAAAAGAGTGTGTGTTTGTGTGGAAGTATGTGTGTGTGTAATAAATGCAATGTGATATCCTGGATTGAACAGCAGTGGAAAACTGGTGAAATCCAAATTAAGTGTGCAGTTTAGGAAAACTGGTGAAATCCAAATAAAGTGTGCAGTTTAGTTCATCATATTATACAAATGCTGACTTATTAGTTTTGACAAATACATTGTAGTCGGGTATTTTGTAAATCTAAAATTATTCCAAAATAAATTTTTATTTAAAATTGAAGTGTCTATTTATTCAAATATTATTGTATGTATTCACACATCATATATAATACATACTATACACGTGTTATATGTAATATACAATATATTTATGCAGAGCATATATTATATGCACATAAACATGTCAGATTTTATCTAGCCTCAAAGTGCCCAGCAGTGATACCTAGCTCCAAGATCATTATTTCTAAGAGCTATTCTCCAGAGAAAAGGAATCAAAACTCTTTGGCAAACTGGATGACTACCAAGCTGCAGCTAGAAGAGTCTCTGACGAGCCTAGGGCATCTTTTTGTGAAAGAAATATTGGTGTTCTGCTAAACGATTAACAACTGGCTCTCTGAGAAAATAACCTGATTGTAGCACTTGTCAGTTACTGTGGTATAAATATTCCCATCATGTCTGACTCCGCACCAGTACTATGATGCCAAGTGACTTACAAATTTCCTGAAAATTTAACAAGGGGCTCTTATAAACCCATGTGAGCCATCTCCAGCACTCCCTTGACTTACAAAGAATGATGATTCTGTATCAAATGGATATCCAACAAGTTGGAAAAGGCTTCCATCTCTCGTGACTCCTGGCATAAACTGAATGCAAAAAAATGTGTGTAAATAACGATACTAACAGATCAAATAAGATAGAAATCTACACGGCCACATTGATGCACACAAACATAACTACATTTTTTCTGACAACAGGATGCCAACCATTGTAAAAATAAATGTAGAAAAAAAGATAAAATTAGAAAAGAATCCTTTTAGAATCATCATAGTGATAATTAATTCAGACAAAAAAGCTTAAGTCAATGTTACACCATTGGGTGAATTTTGGATGGGAAGTAGCATATTTCATAATCTCAAGGTATTTTCCTAAAAATATGTATCATTTATACTGAGAAAAAAAACATTCCAGTATACAAAGCTGACAGCCATTGCACTTCTCAAGTCACCAAAGTCAACATCACCTGTCAACAATAAGCCAAAAAATCATACGTGACCTGAAAGAACTTACTTTTGTGTATTTCTACAACACTTTATCATTTATTAGCATCTCAGAAGAAAGAAATGTCAGGCAAACCTAAATTGAAGAACATCCTACAAAACAACAAGCCTGTAACTTACAAAATGTTAAGGACAACAAAGGCCAAGGAAAGATTGAGGAGCTAACTGCCCCAGAGCGAAGGACGCCAAGAGATGGAACAATGCTGTCAGAGGGAACAACAATGCAAATCATACGTACAATGTCACATGGACTAACAATCACAGTGCTAAAGATACAAAGAAATAAATTAACTTCATTTTAATAAGGTACCTTATTTCAGCCATAGATCCAAAATATCTTTCCAGTATACACAAAAATTATTACTGAGAGATTTTACAATCTTTTTCACACTAAGTCTTGGAAATCTGCTCTGTATTTTATCCTCACAGCATGTCTAAATTTAGATACAAAATGTTCATCACAAATATTTTATCTATATTTTGATTTCATAAAATTCACAGTTGAAAAAAGATACACATACCCAAGTGATTTCAAGCATACTTGATTTTTTAAAATAAATTATGCTTTTACATTTAAAATAACTACAATTAAATAAAAAGGATTTATTCATTGGATCACACTGAGTCGGGTAGCTTCAGAGTTCATTCGTATGTATGTATGTTGCCTACCTAACCCCATCGATGGATACACACTCTAATCTTGTGGAGCAGGGTACTCTTCCCATCCTGTTGCTGTAGGTTTGAAGATGGCTTGAGTAAAACATGGCTCTGAACAAGGCTCCCACTCATCCTTCTCTAACTACCAGGCTAACCCAGAGCAGTCATCATGTCCATTCCAACTCACGGTGACCCCGTGTGATTCTGAATAGGGATTGAATTGAATCCTCATTTCTATGCCCCATGGTTATAGACTCTGGGGAAATGGGTTATCTTTGTTATGTTAATGAGACTAGATTCCTGTGGGGTATATTTTAAGTTAATTTTTTTGAACTTCTACTGTGAACTGGATAAAGGTTCACAGAGCAGATCGGTTTTCCAGTCAATCATTCATACACCTTTCTTTGTCATTGATGGCAAAACTATTACAATCCCCAAAATAGTACATCACGTTCTCCCTGTGTCTCCTGTCTCCATTCCTCCTTTCCTAACCTTTCTGGACTTCATCTTTGGATACAGGCTGCATTTTTATCTCAAATGCTGGATTAGTCTCAGGTGTACCGAACTTTTAGATAGTGTTATTCTTCTAATTGGTCTGACTATAGTTTGGTTGAAAACTGCGTCTTGGAAATGAGTTTTATTTCCAGGCTTAAAGGGTGACTGAGGGTAATAGTCTCAGGGATTCCACCAATCTATATCCACCCAGTAAACCTGATCTTTTTATGATTTTGGATTTTATTCTACATTTTTTCAGTGACAGTGTGGGTCATGCATTGGGCTGTAACTGCACGCTTAGCAGGTTGAAGCCACCAGTCTGCTCCTTTGGAGAAAGATGAAGGTGTCCACTTTCATAAAGGGTTACAGTCTTGGAAAGCCACAAGGGGAGTTCTATCCTGCCCTATAAGGTTGCTTCCAGTCTGAATTGCCTCAAAAGCAGTCCGTTTGAATTTCGTACCCAAGATCTTCTAATACGATCCTTTGCAGAGCAGTTCAGAGTGGTAATTGGGACGGCTCCTAGTTCTGGTCACAGGCTGGTAGAGCCTGAGCTTTATGCGGTCCATTCGTCCCTTCAACTAATTATTTCCCCTTTGAAGCACTTTGAAGCTCTGAAGACTCTGGTCCACACTCACGGCAGGAAGATACAGAACTTTGTCTTTGTGGCCTGTGTTATGCCATTGGACCTTGGTGCCCTGGGTTGAGTCGACCTCGTTTCGGATACAAGCCAAAAAAGAGAGATGGAGCAAGACAGTTGCCAAGGCACACAGAGGCCTCCAAGGAATCAAGAAACGGAAGTGGCCCGCCCCCTGCATTTGGAACTCCTAGGTCTTAACCAGTGAGGCAATAACTATCAGTTGGTTCAAGGCAGCCACTTGCGACATTTTTCTCACAGCAGCACCAGATAACTAAGATGATGGGATGGCAACAGCTGGAACCTTTCGGAAGTAGATCACCAGGCCTTGTTTCCAGGGTGACTCCGAAGAGAGTTTAACTGCCCATCTTCCTTCCAGTTAATAGTTGAGTGCTTAAACCACAGCGCCAACCCCCTTCAATGACTATGGTACCTGTCTCTCATCATGGCTGCCCGTGAAGTAGAAGTTAGGTCAATAAATAGAGACAGCACACACACACACACACACACACACACACACACACACACACACACACGCACACGAGAATGTGACGTCCGGGGAAAGACCTTGATCCCTGAAAACACAAGGCACAGGTTACTTGTGCAGGTTATCTGCGTCTCTCTTACTGGACCACAGGAAACCTAAGGGCTTTGCCTTCACAAATTCCTCTGACTTTGATTTCTCCTCCGCACCAGCATTTCCCATGATAAAAGTACCCTCTCTTACCCACCCCTCACACACCTACACTGCAGAATGAACTGGGAAATGTCCACAAACCACTCTGCTCTCATGGGGGGAAAGTGCTGCAAAGGAATTTATAAGAATGATTATTGCCTCGCATTGCAATGATCAATACTTCTTCCTTTTCCTTATGATTGCACGCATTTCCTAATTCTCTGAAAAACAATGCGTTATCATAGTAATCAGGGAAGAAAAGCTTTCACCTAATTTTAAAACTGGTTGAATATTAGGGTGTAAGAGGACACTCCATCTCCATGTTGCTCATCACCTGTGAGGTGACCCCTGGGTGAGAGCTGTTCTTATTGGAGATGCTCACCCACCATGGTGCACAGCTGGTCAGACCAGCCTGCCATTTTGACTATCTCAGCACCTCACACTTGGTTGCTCCCCTTCTGCGAGGTGAAGCTGGGGTTTTGTCTAAGCAAACAGAAACAATTCATCACACTCATTCACAAATGTCGCTCCTTCAACTATTGCCTGGCCCCGCCATCTTTGACTGTCTGCCAAATCCACAGCTTTGTGCTTAGTCAGTCCTTGGCCAGGGAGCCTGTGAGGATGGCCCTGGCAGATCTTAGCACTAACGCTGGGTTTCTGCCTTACCCCCTTCATTCTCACTCTCTGCCTGAATGAACTAACCACAGGCTGAAACTGCCCTCTTGTCATCTCAGCTGGTCTGGAGGGCTAGAAACCAATTACCCGTATGTTTTCTGTGCTTGTTGTCCCCTGAAATTTCAATTAAAGCTGCTTTCAAATTGCGTGTGTATGTGTGTGTAACACCCGCCTTAGACCCCTCTCCTCCCCTTGGGGGTCAAGCATACTGCCTTACACAACACCAAAAGGCAGTAGTCCCAGAGTAGCCCAAGTGGCTGCCATCCTGTGGAGTCGAACAGGTCTTAGCCAGCCTGCTTACCCTTGTCATGAACTGAATTGTGTCCCTGAAAAGATCTATTAAAAGTCCTAAACCCTGACCAGGAGCCCGGGTGGCCTAGTGGCTATGTGTTGGGCTGCAATCCCCAAGGTCAGTGGTTCAAAACTACCAGCCACTCCTCTGGAGAAAGATGTGGCATTTACTCCCAATAACCATTAAAGTTGTGGAACCCACAGGGGAAGTTGTTCACCGCTCGATGAGGTCACCAGGAGTCAGCATCGAGTCAAGGCAGTGAGTGTAGACAGTGTAACTCCTGACCGGGATTCCTGGTGGTGAAGTTCTTCACACATTGGGCTGGTAACCACAAGGCCGGTGGGTTTGAACCACTGCACATTCTGCAGGGGAAAGATGCGGCTATCTGCTGCCTTAACAATTACAGTTTGGGAGACCCATGGCGACAACTCTACCCTGTCCTGCAGAGTCACTGTGAGCCAGCATTGACTCGGTGGCTGGGAGTTTGAACTTCGTAGGCCCTGCATTTGTGAATGTGGTTTCGTTTGGAAACAGAGTGTTGTTTTTATTAGCACTTCAATTAAGGAGGATATCATACACTACCAGTCAGAACCAGCTGGCAGCGGTTAACGAGGGCATACCAGAGAAGGACCAGTCCAAATCCTAATTTCTTCTCAGTGGTGTTCCCTAAAAGGAGAGAACTGTCACACACAGGGAACGACTTGTCTGCAAGCCAAGGACTAACAGGAAACACGTGGGGCTCTAAGACGCTGAACGGACCGAGGAGAATCTTCCCTGAGGGAGAAGATAGAGCCCTAGCAATGCCCTAGCCTCCAAACTGCAGGAGACTGAATTCGATTCTTAGAAACCACTGACAGTCGTGGCATCTGTGATGGCAGGTCTACTACCCAGACCGCCCCGAAGCGACGACTCAGCCCCTCTCTGCACGCAAGGCTAAGGGACACCGGTAAAAGAAGACGAAGACCCAAGGACACAGGCAATGAGTGAGGGCTGAGCTGTTCAGTCATGTAGGGCATCTCTGGGTGCCCCGTGGCCTCCGGAGGTGATTTGCCAGGGTTAGAGCGCTGCAGGGTGGGCTGCGAAGACAGGCTGGGGTGTTAGAGGGGTCGGATGGGAAGGAGCAGCGTTTATGGATCCAGAGTCGGCGGAAACCTTCCCTGCAGCAGGGCAGTGAGCACCAGTTATAACTGCCGCGCCACCAAAGTAAGCACACTTCTGAAAAGACTTAGTTCTCCATTTTCATGGACTAGATTTCTTTCGGAGATCTCAAAATGTCTCTCCCCATCCTGCCTCTCAACGCTGGACACTGTGCTTGAATCCCACCCCTCCCTGACCTGCACTCCGGTCACCCCAGCAAACGGGTGTCTGTCTGTCAGGGTCACTAAGCCTGGCTTCATCAAAAGCCAGCGTAGCCTGCCAATGGCCAAACGGGGTGGACTCTTTCAGTACCCAGGGCTGACGCTTATTGAGTAATTACTGTCTCCTTTGATCTTCAGGACAAATTAAAGAGCTGTGTGTTCTATTTTCTTTTCCTAGAGGAGGGAATCTGTGTGAAGGAGAGTAAGCAGATCTTCTTGATCCCCATGCTCACTTCCGATCCTTTTTCCACCCCCCCAGTTTGTGTCTGTTCTCCGAACCCTGAGAACCAGCCTTCTTTGGGGATGAGGGAAGGAGGCTAAGCAGAGGAAACCTGGAAATGACACCGATGGAGAAAAGTCTCTGCAAGATGGGTACCACATCAGCAACTGGTGTCTGGTAGTCTGGACTTGCCAAAGAGAAAGGCCCATGCTTTATAGAGAAATGAACAGAGTCCAGAGTGCAATACCATGTTGGCTGCCACCGCCAGTGAGTCAAAAGCCGGGATGAGAGTCAGGGAAGACTCGCTCACCCCACTGCACAGACCCTTCTTTTCACAGTCTTTGCAGACAGATTTACGGGGCCAGGAAAGACCCTCCGCACACTTCCATCCACATATGCGCCCTGACATATGTAGACCTTCGGGCAACATGTACTTCCGGCAACCTCACTCTTCCCCCTTCACAGCCTCTTCTCTGCTCTGCTGGCTCCCTTCCCGTAGACCTAGACACCGAGCTTTCTCAAAGCCCGTTTTCTCCCTACCTGCCCACCTGAGGTCTTGCTTTTCCAAGGCTCTTAGATACTGGGGCTCTTAGACACTTGGGCTCTCTTCCTCCGTAGAGGTTGTTTGCAGCAGGATACAAAGGCCATTAGTAAATCAATAACCCTTTATTTAGGAAAGAGGGGGTAGGGGCAAGGGTTTTTAATTCAGATCTAGCAACTCCTGAGGCATTATCAAGAGCAGTCTAAAAATAATCCTTTGAAAAGCCTGATGCTGCTACTGTTGGAACTTTATAGCTTCCTGCCCATAAACAGGAGCAGCTTGCTATGGGGCGATCATTAGCTGAAATCTCCCTGCCCTGTTCTCCTGTGGTCCTTTTGGCTTCCTCTAACTCTCTGACACCACATGTATCCTCTCTGGCTACGGGGATCTGCTTCCTTTATTCTCCTCGCTTCTCTTTTCTCTCCATGTGCCTCCGTCCTGAGCTGTCAGTCTTCCTTGTTATTCTTTCTAGGAGCCTTTGAATTTCCCTCTCTCGGTGGGTTTCTATCAGAACCACAGGCTACTTCTGTCAGTGTGTAAAGTCTAATTTGTCAATGCAGCCACACTGAGTATCCATAAACACATGTCTTTCTCATATATTTACAAAGACCAGCCTCGAAATGTCAGCTTAAATGTCACTACAGATCATTAGGACTTGTCAAGTTCCTACCAATCTTGGCACAGCTATCACTGTGTGTGCTTAACCCTATGCCAGCCAGCTGTCTCCACCACGGACACAAGAGGGCAAGTGTGGGGGGCGGGACGGGAGTGGCAGAGGCAGGACCATGTGTGTGGCTTGAGGCCAGTGCTGTGCTGTCTAAAACAACACAAAGTCCAATGACACAACAAAGGAGTTCTGCATTTCCTCTGACCCACACGGGTCTACATCTGGACAATTAGTGGGAAGGGGTACACAGAGATAGTCCTAACGACAGCTTAGGAAGACCCTGAAAACATTATGCTGAGTAAAATAAATCAGCCAATGAAGGCAGATATTTTATGATCCAACTTATAGGAAGTAGGCAAATATATAAAGACTAAAGTTTATTAGTGGCTACCCAGGGTGAGAGGGAGAGGGAAGGGGACGTCCTTCCAATAAGGGTAGTGAAATAATCTGGAAAATGATGCTCGTCACGGTTGCATACATGATGAACACATGGATACCACAAAACTGTCCATTTAAGAGTTACAGAATTGTCCAAGGTGTCTGTCTGTGCTGGGTGCCATCGAGCCACTTGGGACTCATAGCAACACCATGTTACTAAATAGGATTGCCTAAGGTTTTCTTGGCGTTCATTTGTGGAGAAGCAGGTCGACAGGTCTTTATCCCTTAGAACTGCCAGGTGGGTTTGAACAGACAACCTTCTGGCCACCAGCCAAGTGCTTAACTATTTGTACCACCAGGTCCCTTTTAGGGATGTTTACCATCAGCATCCAGCACACCGACACACAAAGATGCCATTATAAGAATGCTTGGTTATCAACCTCCACTTATCTGGTTTTCTGTTTCCATAGCGTATTCATTATCATTACTGGAGAGGTCATTAATCAGGACCCCTGGTGGCTTAGTGAACTATGCACAGAGTGGCTAACCACAAGGTCAGCAGTTCAAGCCACCAGTCCTCTGCAGGAGAAGGATAAGGCTGTTTGTTAATGTACAGATTTTGTTAAAGTCTAGAAAACCCAAAGAGGCATTTCTACTCTCTCCTAGGATTTCTTAATGGCACTGAGTTTAGTTCATCTCCTGGTCTGGTATAGCTAAACCTTAGCAACTCAGAACACAACGCAACGACTGTCCTCTAGACCCATGATCCAAATGAGATAAGACAGAAACTGTAATGACTCTTATGACCAAAACATCATTTCTGTCGCATTTATTGAACACACGGATCAACCTGACGTCCTGTGGGGTGAATGGGGTCTACATGGGGTATGAATAAGAGAAACTGGAGGACTGCACACCATCTGAATGCTGGCTGTCACATATGGGGGAGCCTTGGCCCACCGTCTCTGTCTCCACCATGTGAATTTGGAAAAACAAAGTTCATCTGGCCCTGGTAGTTCTCAGCTGTCTCTGATTGGGTCTGCTTCCCTGTGGCTGAGCAACCTGCCTGCCCTTTTGTCATCCTCTGTTACCATCACAGGCTCTGCTTCTAGTGCACAGAAGAACAGGGGGCGGGTGGGAGTGGGGGCCAAAGAGGAGAAGGAAGATCCGCGCTGAAGTGAATTGGCACCATGCGCACAATGGTGACCCTGAACGTGTGACTATGAGGATAAAGGGACACTGGGCCGGGTCGCAGTCTGCTGTCCATGAGGTCATCCTGAAGGACAACCATGGTTAGAGAGGTGGGCGTGGACAGGAGATGCTGCTCGGCCTTGGTTTGTTTCCAGATCTACGTAAGCCTTGCTACTCCTTTGCAAAGGTGAAGCAGATATTTATTTCCATATGTGTCTTATTCCTCAGGGCATTATTTATTGGTCTCCCTAAATCCCCCCACAATGTTCATCACATTTTATAATGTAGTCTTTATGATAGTGGGAAACTGAAAGCCACCTAAATGTCAAACAATAGGTTGAGCAAATTGTGGCATAGCCATACCGGTTCTATCTAATTTAATCATCTAAAATATACCATAGAAAATGATTTAATGAAAGGGAAAAAATGTTTGGGATGTGTTAAGAATGCAGGTTATAAAAGAGCATACAAGCATTATTTCATTAGAAAATAATGTATGTATGCTTTGAAAAGGACCCCAAGGACATATATGCGCCCAAATACCAATTGCAGTTATCACTGGTTGGTAGGTTTATGGGTAATTAAAATTTCCTTCATTTTGGCTAATCTGTTTTTCCTAAATTTCCTTCAGTTTACACTCATTACCTTTGTAATGAGAAAAAAAAAGAAAGCATTTTGCAGATGCTGGTTTGGGGGTTCAATCAAAAGTAATTAGAGCTTTCTAACATCCTTTATTAGAACGAAAGTCATATTTGTTTGTCTCTCCCACTAGTCTGCAAACTCCACAAAGACGGAAGTATTACTTATATTGGCTCATCATGGTATCCCCACTTACCACATAATAACAACAGCAAAACAACAACAAGAAAGCAATGCCCCTGAGTGATAGCAAGCCTAAACATGATTTCTGCGACTATCAATCTTCATGGGAGCCGGCCTCAACTTCCTGCAGTGGAGCCACTAGAAGCAGCTAGCTGCCCTTGCAGCTATCCAGTAGCTAACCCACAGCACCATCAGAGTTCCTTTAAAACATAGCCAAGCCCAGGCCCAGCATACTGCCAGAGTCAACGCCAACTCCTAGGGTTCTAGATGCCATTTCTGATGTGCTAAAGCCTTGTGACCGTAGATAGTTTCACCTTCTCCTGAGGAGTGGCTGGTGCGCTTGAACCACCAACCTTGTGTTTAGCTGCCCAGTCTTTACCCAACAGTGCCACTAGGACTTCTTTTAACATGCAAATAAGTGTTACTGAGTCGATCTTGACCTAGGGAAACCCTGTAGGACAGAGCACAATGGCTCCCTATGGTTTCTGAGGCTGTCCGTCTTCCCTGGGAGAGATAGCCTCAGCACTCTCCAGGGGAGCAGCTGGTGGATTCTAACCACTGACCTTGTGGTTAGCAGTCCAAGGTAAATTCCACTAAGGGCTCCTTCAACAAATGACAGGTACTAATATTGTTCCTTGAAAAAAGGAAAAGTGAAGTGAAGGCTATTTTTAGGATCCCGTTTCATACCAGAGGATCCAGATTAGAGCAAAATTTAGAGCCAGATTAGATCCTGCCTATTTCCATTGGCTCCAGATAAGAGCAAGATTGATAAAATGAGGCTGGTCCTCAATCCCAGTCCAACCACTGGGGCCCAACTTGGCCTAGACTTTGAGGAACTCAGGCTACAATGAGCCAAGCATCTGTCCATCCTTCACTCTTCAGCATAGCGTGCGCATTACCATGCAGCTTCCCAAGAGATACATGAAAACGCTCCCCTTTCCATTGACTTGCAAGAGCTCATTCGAGGGCCTCAAAGGAAGCGGAATATACTCCTCTTTTATTAAAGAAAGAATCCTTTGTGAAAACAACTGATGAAGTTGAAATTGCCTGGAAAAATCCAGTTTAAGTCTATCTTAATTAAAAGCGAGATAAGTTAAAAGAAAATCAACTAAACTATAGCAAGCTCTACTATTTTACGCTTAGGTTCTATAGCACTTAGGAGTCCACATTCTACTAAATCCCTCTTACAAACTATGAGGATCTTATAAATATACATCTTTAAAATTTTCACAAAGTACGGAGCAGTGGCCAGGTGTTCGACACCCGTCAAGTTCCTTGGTGTTGTGATGCTTGCAGTCCATTGGTGGTGGGGCAGAGGGGATGTGCAGAGCAACACGTACCCAGAAATATATGAGGGGTCTCCAAAAGTTCATGGAGATATTCCATTCCCTTTACATTACATTTTCCCACAAACTCTTTGCAGGCCCTGAATGCATTGGGTCAGGTTGTAATGCGTGCCCTGGAGAAGAGTAAGGCAGGGGACATGGGTAGAGAACCATGATGGGGTATGATATTTTATATTAAGTATTCAAGTAATCAGGTGGTGCTTGAGGAAAGGGTTCAGTCATGTGCAGTAAGGACCCAAGCGAGGTAGCGGAAGAGAACAAAATGCCAGGCTGAGAGAGGCAAGTGCAGGCAGGAGACCGGATGAGCTGGAGAGCAGCGGATGGGAGGACAGGCAGAAATGAGGTCAGATAAATAGCAGGGGCCTAATTAATTAAGACCTCGTAGGGTCCTGCGTCTTTATCCAAAAGCTTGTTCTGGCTGCTATGTTGGTTGGTTAGCTCTTAGGAGCCTAAGGTGACCAGTTCAGAGGCCAGATGGTGGTCTCTTGGACTAAGGTGACAGCTGTGAAGATGCTGGAAAGCAATCCGATTCGGTATCTGTTTCTATTTTTTCAAGTTGTCAGTATCTACTAATGGACAAGTCCAGAGAGCAAGGAAAAGCGAGCAATTGGCTGTCCTCTGGAACTCAGCGCAATTTTCATTTCAAAGTAAGGCGCTCTCCTGTCTTTCTAGCTCTCTTTCCTGTAACAACATTAACAACACAATCTAGGGACAGACCTGATTCTTCAAGTTGCTAACTGCTAGGTCAGCAGTTCAAAACCACCAGAGGCTTTGTGGGAGGAAGATGAGTCTCTGTACTCCCTAAAAGATGTGCCGTCTAGGAACCCCACAAGGGAGCTCTACCCTGTCTTCTAGGTTCCCTGGGAGTCGGAAGTGACTGGATGACAGTGAGTCTGAGAATAGGGAACATTATCGGCACTGGCCTTGCCGAAACCCGTTCCTTCTTCTGATCGCTTTGCTTGACGGAACATCCCCTACTTGTTCCAGGAGCAATGGGGATGTAAAGAGGGATCCTGCTTCCTCAGGATCATGGGCTTCCTTCTATGCGCCTTTGTTTCCTTTG
The DNA here is from genome assembly GCF_050624435.1 of Tenrec ecaudatus. NCBI lineage: Eukaryota > Metazoa > Chordata > Mammalia > Afrosoricida > Tenrecidae > Tenrec > Tenrec ecaudatus. The sequence goes on along the minus strand of NC_134530.1, from coordinate 190,349,188 downwards.
CTCGGCTGTCGAAAGGAGGCACAGTTTCGCCTCCTTCAAGGATTTTTCTTCTGTAAAGTTTCTGAACTTCCACCCATACAGGAATGTCTCCCAATTTTGCATCTCAAGTCAAGTTCTCATGCCTAATCTTATGAACTGTGTGTGTGTGTGTGTGTGTGTGTGTGTGTGTGTGTGTGTGCCTGCAGACCTTTTTGGCTGTACTAACAATGAAATAGATACTCCATGGCCGAGGCAACATGAAAAACAATATGAGATGTAAGAAAGCCTTCATTAATTTGATCCTTCCTTTTCCAGTTACACTGCTATGAATAAATAAGCAACTTGACCAGCTTGGTGTGTATCCTTACACAACTTTTTACTGCTCATCTGCGTACAAATCTATGCATGTGTTTATTTATACGTATTATTTATATGCAGGCGTTTCTATATAAATGTTACACAGTCAGCTTTATCGCAATGCATCTCCTTTTCAGATATGCCCAAAATACTCTAGGCTTCGCGCATGCAGTCTCTGCTTGGAATTTTGGCTTGAGCAGCAGCTCCCTAACTCCTTGATCTGCCCCTCAACTCACCATCTGCATATCCTTCCTTCTCGCTCCTGATTGTTAGTGTTCTAACCTGGAAATCTGGTCTGCTCACAATCTTTCAGTGAGCCTTCATTCAAAAACCTACCCTCCTTATCCTTGCAGGTAAGAACCTTCAGGATCTGGCTTCAATCTCAGCAACATTCGCTTGTTACCCTCTCAAGCCCTCCCAGAGCCCAAATATCCCCTCATCCTCCATATTCCCCATCCTATTCAGGCTATGATATAGCTCGGGCTCGTTGCTGCCTGTGGCCCTCTTTCTTCTTCCAGGGATGAAGGTAGAATGCTTTCTCCTACTCAGCACAGAGTTTTGAAGCGGATACTCTGATCCGGTTGCCTGGGTTCGAAGCCTGCTTCTGCCATTTGGTCTACAGAGAGGAGAGTATGACTTCAGTCTTTCTCTTGCAGCGGCTCACTCCCCCGTGCGTGTGTCAGAATCAGCGGAGGGCTTCATTGAGCCTGCGGAGCCACAGTCACAGAGCTCGTGACTCAATAGGGCCTGGGATGGCCGCCGCTATTCGCTGTTATCCGGAAGCCGGCTTCCAATTCGCAGCATTCCCAGGCACTGCACCATTTGGAAATGTGTCAGGATTGTAATTCTCAGTCTCTACCCTAGACCTGGGGGCACTGGTAATTCTATGACAGGTTCCTTGACTTCCAGGTGGAAACCCAGGTGTCATTCTTGGCTGTCTAGTCTTGAACATACCCATGGATTAACCTGTTGTTCTCCAGATGGTGCTCATTGGCTGATTATCAGAAGACCACCTCCAGGCCTTTCTTCCTCCTCTCTTTTAGGCTGAATTCCACTGTCATCTTTTCAGAATCATCGCAAGACGCACGCCTCCTGGTGGCTGCACTTAGGTGAATGGTCCGAGATTGGAGCCGGGGTCCCCATCCGGAACCCTAGCACCCTTTCACAGATGCACCCACGTCCTCAGGCGAGGGATGGAGGCTGAGAACTTCTCAAGCACATACAAATGGTACTGCCAGTGGAAGCTGCACCTTTTGGAGAACCCTGTCCTTATGACAAGATTGGACTCTCCTCAGCACCTACTGCATACGCCTGTCTTGGCGACAGTGAGACGAGGTGAAGGGCCAAGTGCTGGCAGCAGTGACGGCCTATGTGCCGTGTTCGGAGAATGGCAGCTGCCCCGACTGTTCTCCGCCTGACAGAACCCTGCGCGTTTGGCAGCAGGCATCTTCCTGCCGTCCCCAGCCAGGGCGGGGAGTCTTCCGCACCCTGCCAGAACTTACCGTGAGGGAGTGGCATTTGCACTGAACACACATGTCTAGGTCTCCCGTGAACTGCGGGCGGCTTAGGGACCGGCCCTCAGGATCACCCGTGTTTGAGTTCCCAGTCTGGGCCTGATCGAGAGCAGCTGGGCCATGAGCATTTGCTGATTGAAGACATGCATGCGGGTCTCCTGCGTCGGTGCGTGCATGCATGTGTGCGTGCGGCTGGCACACTCGCCTGGCGGTGGTCTGGTTCTCGGTCCGCTAGTCTCCTCAATGCTAACGGAGGCGATTTTCCCTGCTGGCGGCTAGCGGTTCGGTTCACAGCGCTGACAACACACTCCTGCTCTGTGGCTATCAAGCCCCTTCTGACTCCCGGAGACCCCTCCTGTGCACAGAGAAGCTATGCCCAGAGAGGGGCCATGGTTGGCAGGAGGCCATTTCTCTGTTTGGTTTGGATTGGTTTGGTTTTCAAGGGGAGGGGTTGGGGGGGGGAGCACCTGTGAGTGAATGTAAGCCACTTAGAATCACCTTTGAAACCATGCAGATGTTTGGGCCTGTGCTCAGGCCGATCCCACAGGATCCGCCCGCACAGGGGTCCCGCCCGCACAGGGTGCATTGTTGAAGTTTGTCGGTTGCTTCCAATGCGCAGCGCGAGTTGGAAGCAACCGAGGCAGAATCGACAAATGTGTGCTTCGTGCAACATTATCAGCCACCTACTCCTGACCACGACTTTGTTACTTTTATCCGATATAAATTGCCAGCTTTGAGCAGTTTTGAAAGGAGGTAAATAGAGAAATTAGCATTTGTAGAGCACTTTACAGTTTTCAAAGCACTTTCATACTCAGTGTGTCATCAAAATCTTAAAATAACCCAGTGAAGAAGGTATCATCATTCTTTACAAATGCTCTGAGGAACAGCCCAGAGAGGGGGGCACACCAAACCCTTTTAAAAGAAGCAACAAATCAGCAAAATGCCATCTGCCAGGGGGGTTTTGTTTGTTGCCTTGTTCTGGTCCCATGCATTTTCTGCAATGCTACCCACAGGCCATCTCTGCCACCCATCCAGGACTGCAGCTCTCAGCACGGTTCTCCAGTTGGAGTTTGTCATTTCTTGTTCTAGGGCTGCTCAGTGACTTCTGTTTTCCCTCTTGGCATCCCTAGATGGATGCAGCCGTTCGCCGGCTGCTTTTCAGTGACTGACCACCCTCCACCTCCCTGGCAGGCCTGGCTGTGTTTTGACATCATCTGTCCACCGTCAGTCTCCCACAATTTCCTTGATCATAGGCTGAGGAAGGAACAGTGGCAGGTCGATGGTAGAATTCTCATCTGTCCTTCCCAGGAGCAGACCTGGGTTCTATTCCGGGCAGTGCACCTCACGGTTGACCATCCATCAGTGGGTTGGGTGTGCTGTTGTGGTGCTCAGCAGGTTGCCGCAGCACGTCCAGACTCTGATAGACTAAGAAGAAAATCCTATGATCCTATGATCACAATGGTCTGCACTATTACTATCCTGGGCGTGGCTGGAGACTTGGCATTTTTCTGTCAGTGGTGCATGGGGATATCAGAAGTCAGGACAGACAGCACAGCAGCAAACAACAACAGCAATATGCCTGGGTAAACCTCAACTCTGAGAAGGTGAGATAGTTAAGGTTTATTGTGCCAACCTGGCTGATCAACACATGTGGGATTAATTGAAGGTCGGATAGGTAAATGGCTCAGTGTGCCTCACCTTTCTAGTTCTCAGGTCTCTTGCTCTCTGATGGTCAGACCAGGATGCAGCTGCTTTAGCCAGTTCCCTGCTTCAGCTGGCAAGGCTCATTTCCTGCAAGACATCCCTGAGGAGAAGCAACATGGACCTACTCTGATTCAGCCCTGGGTGCTGGAGTACCCGTGTGGAGACCCCTGCCAGCACTGAGATGTTTACACATTCACTGATTCGGCTTTCCTCCTGCAGTTGGCATCATTGCGTCTGTTTTGTGAGATTGAGGAGGACTTTATAGATCAGTGTCAGACATATGGGCTAATGTTGGACTTATGGGCTTGGGCAGCAATGAGTTGGGATGCTTTCTTAATGTACACTTACCCCTTACATAAAACTCTATCGTATATATAGTATATTATATAAATATATATTTTTTTCCTGTGGATTTGTTTCTCTAGTCTACCCAGACTAACACAGAAGGTGACTCACCTAGAGCCACGAAGCCAGTGAGTGGCAGAGGACTGATCATCAGAACGAGGTAACGTGAACAAACTCTCTTTTGTTCACTTCTTCTTTTCACACCTGTGGAGAAAAGACTTTATTTGGGCCCCTGTCCACAAAGGGGCTCAGCATCTTGAGGAACCATGTGAGAATCGAAGAGGAAAACAAGATGCCGAAAGGAGATGAGGGCACTGGACATGCTGAGCCTTTACAAGTCTTCCTAGGGTCCCTTCTGTGGCTGTGGACCTAGGGTTCCTCTACACAACAATAGCAATGGTTCTGCTAAACGTGCCAGCGTTTACATGTCCAAAAAAGTGCTTCGCTCATCAAAGCAGTCCCTGCGCTGTTCTATTCCAGGGAGGTGGCAATGACCCAGACACATTTTTGGAAGTGCCGCCAAAATCTGCAGCGCATTCTTGTAAATATAATTAATTGTGGCAAATATTTGTCCTTTGAGGGAAGTTTTTTCCCAGATAAAAAGTCATTGAGAACCAAATCTGGTGAATAAGAAAGAGGAGAGCAAAGGCGAGCCTGTGCTTTCCAGTGGAAATCCAGGCAGCAATTCAGGGTTTCTCCTACACCTGCAGGCCCTGCCATACTGCTTGACATGGAATAGGCGTCAAACGGGCGCTGGGTTTGAGCAAAGGAACAGATGACTGGTCATTGTTTTGTTGGGAGGCCCAGAAGCCCATGCTCTAAAAAACAAATCCCAAATGCTCTTCACCAAGAAAATATCATTTCATTGAAGAAAGTGTCTAGCCTCTCAAGGAGACAAGGGACTATTTGTGGTCCAGTTCTTTTTTTTGGTAGCACAGATCTGTGTGTGTGTGATACTTACACACACACACACACACACACACACACACACACACACACACATACCCTCATCGCTTGGTGGTTTCCTATACAGCTATGTGGGAGGCACCCATACAAAGAGAGGCGAATCTTCTTAGTCCTGGGTAGCCATTCAAGAGAGAGGGGAAGAAATTCAGGCTGATTAAAACCAAAAGGGGACAGCAGGAGAGTGATATACTAAATGGCTTAATGCACTGTTTTGCCTGAACATTGAGGACGGATTCCCTTCTCAGCCCTGATATCAGACAAATGAGCATTTCTCCTCTTCTGTTCACACCTGTGGAGAAAAGACGTTATTTGGGCCCCTGTCCATCGCAACCTTGAGTGGCTGCGTAAGGCGGCACCTGCACACACAGCACACAGCACGGTGCTCTCAATGTGCACCTAGGCTCTCTGAATGACACGAAACAGTTTAGAGCAGTGGTTCTTGACCTTCCTCGTGCTGCAATTCTTGAATACAGTTCCTCATGTGGTGGTGACTCCCCAGCCATAACATGATTTGAATTGCTACTTCATCACTGTTATGAATCAGGAGACCCCTGTGAAAGGGTCGTTGGACTTGAAAAGGGGTCTCGACCCACAGGTTGAGAACCACTGTTTTAGAGGGAAAGAGCCCATTCTCTACTTGAATTGTGGTTGACTGCACAATAACGAATTAAAACCCCTTGTTCAAAAACAAAACAAAACAGAACAAAACAAAAATCCCTTGGTTCCTGGAAAGAACCAGCACTAAGGTATGATAGAAACAGATTTTAGGGTGTCAGGAAATAGAAAGTCCGCTCCCCTACAAGGTTCCTTCGAAACGTTAGTGGGTGAGAAAGAGAAAACAGCAATCCTCTCACAATTGCCCACTGAAAAATGATGGGAGATATCGGATGTCAATGCTGCTCATCCCCGCACCACATAAACACTAAGATGAACAACTAAAATCATGTAGGCATCATTAGCATCTTGTTGACATGCCAGTCTGTCTAGTCCTAACATCGCCATTTCCATTGCAGCAGACACATATACAGTCCAGGTCGTGAGGAGACTCCCACAGGACTGGGAGGTAGGGGTCTGGGGTCCAGGAGCAGCTTTCCCCAAGAACCAGCTGTGTGACCAGGGAGCAATGTCTGCATCTCCTTGCTGTGCCGGCACGCTGACACTGCTCAAACCCAGGTTCCCTGGGGGCTGGGAAAGATAAGCACAGACCGACATGATTCCGGAAGGGTCCCGACCGCCTGGTGTCCAGGACCTCGCCTTTGGTGAGAGCATGCACCGGCCATGGCAGGGTTCGCCGTGTTAAACGCAACCTGAGGGCTGCCTGAGCAGCACGGCGGCAGTTCAAGAAAGGGCAAGCTCTTATTCCCTTGGCCAAGTTAAGAGAGACAGATAAAGACTTTGTAAATTGCCCAACAAGAGGGAAACTAAGAAATTCATGCAATTATATGGTTTCTGAAGGTTCTTCTAATTGAATTTCCACAAGCGCCTGTTGGGCATTCCTGGCCATGTCCTCTATAATTCCATTAGTATTACCTCTGTGGATCCTATAAATGCCATTAACATGCGGCAGATATTTGCTTTCAATAAGATAACACAGATGATTCTGTCTAATTGTTTCACTAATCCCTCCTCCTCACAGCCTGGGAAATGGCTTGTAATTGCTCCAATCCTGGTATTTATTATTGCTGATCAACACTGCTTTGGAAACATGACAGTGTAAGGTCTGAGTCTTTCCATTCACCCATCGCAGGCTCTTGGCTCTGACCACGGGGTGGGTGAATCAGACCACTTGTTGGGAGGTTTCCATCATGAGGCAGGGAGGGGAAAGGCCAGCAGAGCTGTCAGTCATCACGGCGCTGCCTGTGTGCTCGAGGGGGCTCCCAGGGGTCAGTTAGGCCTCACACACGGCCCGGGCTGGCCCTCCTTTCCGAGGTTTCTCGGTGTGCAGTTGGTTGTGGTTTGCTGTATTGGGTGGTTGTGTGCACTGGACCAGGCTCATTCAGTGGCCTGTGCAGACTACCTCTCCCCAAGGAGTGAAGCCTTGGTGGTGTCGTGGGTTATGCACTGATCTTCTGTCTGCGATATCAGGCTTTCGGTGCCCGGAAAGAGTGACAGCCGCAGGAGCCCACAGCGGCAGTTTTCTTTCCTATGGCATCACCATGGGTCACAATGGACTCGATGGCAGTGGGGGTGTGAGTTCTTCCATCTGGGATATTCCTAAGTCTTGTATGGTTCTAGTTACTCCAGGTATTATTTGTCGGCCTCTTGCTTTCAATAACTTGGTGGCTCATTCATTTCTACATGTGGACTGAGCAGGCTAACACTCCCTCTATTTCCTCCCCTGGCCATTGCGCTGATGAGCTATTTGTAGGAAGGCTTGGGGAAAATAAGGTTTAAGTGTTCTGTGAGTTGCATGTATTCATGTGTTCGGCCCTCACTATAAATCATCCAAAGTTGAACGTAAGGTCTGGCCACTGGTCAGCGGTAGTAATAAAGTTGAAACTCAGCCGGGCCAAGGAGATGAGTGATGCTCTTAATAAGAGTCGAGTGCGAATGGGCTCCTTTCCTCCCCATAAGCCAGCCTGTATGTATGAAGTAAGGCAGGGTTTGAATAGGAACCAAAATAAATTGAATTGAATTGAATCTGGGACCACTCGGCTTTCACAGTGGACACGTATATATCATTTCCATCTCAGACTAATCCCTTGCTAACTGCCAGGCCTATTTCTCCTGAGAGAGACATTATGACACAAACTGGGCTGTCCACTAGGAACCCGTCTCCTGTTCCCCCTGCGAATGGTCAATCCTTGCCACCATGAATAGACAGCTGCCATCAAGTTACCTCTGCCTCACAGAAAGGAACCTTATGAGGAGGGCTTCTGCTTGTGGAATAATTCCATTATCTTCTTATTCTACTTCCCCTGAACTTTTTCCAGGTCATGCACCAGGCCCGTGGTCTCCAGCATGCTTGAATTCAACATTGTTGATATCGTGCCAAGTCCATCTCACCAAGAGGCCCCCTCCGTCCCCATGGGACGCTGCTGCACCACACTCCGTCGCGCCTCCTCCAGCAGTGGCTCCTTCCTGGTGACGGGCCTCGGCTGGCGAGCGAGCGAGTCAATGCTCTGTTGTGACCCACAAGGCCTTCACTGGTTACGTTTTGGAAGTAGATCATCTGGCCATCCTTCCCTATTCTGTCTTAGCCTGGAAGCTCTGTGGAAATGTGTGCTCCGTGGGTGACCCTGCTGGTATAGTTTCCAGCGTCACAGTGGCATGCAAGACATCACAGGGCGACAAACTGACTGGTGGGCGGTTGCCCTTTGCTAAAGCAGGTTCACAAGAAAGCACTCTTTACATTGTGGTGTGAGGGGCAGAGTTGCCATCAAAGATGGGTATTTATGAGGGAAATTGCCCTCTGCAGGGCACGCCTATTATCTCACTCCACAGCAGAGCAAGTAGTAGAATAACTGCATTACTGTGAACATAGATTCCACATGTTCAGTTATTTTACCCATTATTTTCATTATTCTAATTGATCAATGCCACAACTCTTTGGAGTTGATAGGCTATTTCATTACATTTTTCCCAGCATATTCTAACATTATCTCTTAAAGGTCTGATTAAAGCAAGATATGTATGGGTTAAAGAAAATATAGGAAGAGATGCTTATTTTATATAACACAGAAGACAAATCTGATCTTTGCAAGAAAACCAGGATTTTCCCCCTGTAAATTTCTTACTTAAATATCTGCAGCTGCAGACTTGTGCATTTTGGGTATTTCCAGCCTGAGCTTCTTCTGCACACATTAGAGTTGAAAGACACATGAATCAAATGAACCAGATTGGGAAAGGGACCACCACACCATTAAGTCCTGTGTCCCCACAGGCTACTGCACTTTGTTCTCAACCTCATATTCTCTAGAGTTTTATCCCGTTTAGTTGGAAATGTCTTAAGCAATGCATTTCCCAGAGGAAGAAGTCTGTGTAACAAAGCTTACCATTAGAAAGTCAGGCTGACACAAGCTCTGGCTGCCCTTGGAAATTTAGCTCTATGTGAAAATCATTACTTGTTCTGTTAGGACATATGTTTTCATAGGGCATTTGAATGATGAGACCCTGGATTACTGAACTAGCATTCTGGGGATGAGAAGCCAATGCCGATATAATGCTTTCATGGAGGGATGATGCCGTCTGGCTGATGAATGACATAATCGGAGCCCTATGAAATCTGAAGGTGGTGGGCTACTTCTCTTGACGATGAGAGAACAGTTGGGCTTTAGACCATTGGTTTAGGATAATGTAATCATAAGAGCTATCATTCACGGGCCAGGAAACTATGCTAAATCCTACACTATCTCATTTCATCTTTGCCACAGTGCTCCAAGGACCCCTGATGGCATAGTACATAGATTTGGGTTGGACTGTGGTCCACAGGGTCAGCAGTTTGAAACCACCAGCTGCTCCATGTGAGAAAGCTGGGGATTTCTAGAAATCCCCAGAACGAGTTACAGGTTTGGAAACTCGCAGGGGGAGTTCTGCCCTGTTCTATCGGGCCCACTCTGAGTCAGAACTGACTACGTGGAAGTAATTTTTTTAATAGTGCTACAAGGAAGCTATATGATCACATAGAAAGTTAATTAAAAAACAATTGTTTTGAAATAGTCACTGGAAGTTGTAACAATAGTCAGCATATGTAGATTAGAAGTTGATTTGCTATACAAATGGAATTCTCATACCAGACAGGCTTCATCGTCCACGTGCTCTATGAGGAGACAGATTACATGACTCATCCATGACGGCACAGCTAGTGGAGTCCAACACTGAAGCCGAGGGGGTCTGGCTTTCTCAACTGAACAGCACGCTGAACTTTTATTGGGTCCAGGCAGTTAAACTGGTGCCCTAAAGCGTGCATTCTGTGGATCCACAGTCTGTTGGGGAAGAAGCAAACATCACAGGGTCCTGTTTGCCCATAGCCGTTTCAAAGGGGGCTCTGTATGCTTTTCCTGACTGACTCCCACCAGAGGAAAAAGGAGAGGCAAGAACAGGCGCCGCCTGAAGAGCTCAACAGATGGCATGTAGGCTGCTTTGGAGCTGCGAAGAGAGAGATTCTTGCTGGCTGACAAAGAACACGGCAATGAGATTGGAGAGAAGTGTGACATAAGCAAAAGAGCCTAGCTTGAAATATACGTGGAGGAGAAGAAGATGGAGGGCTGGGAACTGCTCTCAGGGACAGATGGGTGAAGACTTGGAAGGACATGTTCTTTAAATGCCGCATAACCGCCGCAGAGTGCGGACAAGCGAGTGCGGAGAGGCACCGGCGGCCATGAACTACAGTTGGACTCCACAGCCCGTACCGTGCTTATGCAATATTCCAAATAAAAGTGTCCACAGCCGGGCCTCCCCGGCAAGGTACGTTAAACACCAGTCTTCACCACGGAAGGAAATGACCCAGCCATTGGAATGTGGAGCCAGCCCAGCCGAAGAGCGAACGATGGGAGCGTTCTACGGATGCTTAGAGGTTTATTGAGCCCCATACATTACGAACTGAGTTCCGCAAGTGGGGACAGTAGATATCTTGGCATTTGTACCCACTTGAACTTTATAGATGCACGACCTGTAACACTCTGAGGGCTCCCCCAATCTGGACTGAGCACATAGAGAGTGAGCTTGAGCGGGTATGAGCTGCTGTTGAGTCCACGGGGCCTCACAGTGACCCCACGCAGCAGATTAGATTTGCTCCACAGGGTGTTCGAGGCTGTGACTTTTGGGAAGCAGATCACTAAGCCTGCCTTCCTAGAGACCTCTGGGTGGGTTTGAACCTCCAGCCTTTTGGTTAGTAGAGGAGAACACCACCCAGGAATTCCATGGGCTATATAGATTCTCCCCTTTCCCTTTGTCACACAAGCCAAGAATAAATAATGCATGCACACAATTTAATGTTAACATGGTTTATTCATGAGGCTGGCTTGGGAGACAGGAGACAGACCACCTGCTTTTGTCGGGGTCTCTCTGGGGAGGGCAGCCGCACCACGTGGTACTCCATCGGGCTCGGGGAGAACAAAACATCTCCACGCAGAGCGCGCCCTTTAAAATTGAGATCCCTGTGGACCAGGTTCCAAGTTGAGAAACCTTTATATTGTTTGAGGTAAAAGATCAAAAGATTCTTCAGCACCAGGCAGGGCAGGCCCGTGTTAAGGGGGACAGAGCTGTCCGTTTGTTTGTATTTGTAACAAGCCTGAAAGTAACTTACCACCCCGTTGGTCATTTACCATGGTTGACCCTGGCTCTTCCCCGGAAGAGAAGAAGGGCAACCAAATAAATCATGCTGCCACCTTGCCTCAACAGTCACCAGGGATGGCTTGCTCAGTGAGCAAGGTAAGCACAGGCTTCCCGGTGCTTATTTACTCATCTGTAGTGAATTAAACGATAGTGAAGCTGTTCACTACAGATTAGCAAACAGCCACGAGGAAACCCATGTTCTCCTTGCTCACTGGGTAACCTGCTCCTGCCAGGGATGATACATTTGAAGAGGGTGGAGCCTGTTAGAAAAATGCTTGGGGGGGAGGGGGCGGTGTTTGGGAGACAGACAGGTGCCAGCCCTATCTAGAAGAATCTCTGATGTGGTGGGGGAAAACTGTGGCATTGTCGACTACAGATTAGCCAGCAAAGACGAGGGGGCCCATATTTATCTGGTTTCTCAGGTAATCCACTGCTGGCAATGAGGGCTGGCAGGGACGCACTCAGAGGCAGGGTGTCTTGGAGCCTACCTACTCTGGCAGGTTTGGTTATTGAAGCACCTGGATGGCAAACTGGCTTTATTGGCAAGCAGGCTTTCCTTGTGGAGCAGCTTACTGTGTGCTTCATAAGAAAGACTTGAATGGGGAACACCTTGTCCATTGATCCTGCCTCTGGTGCATGTTGGGCCTGATCTGGTTTTCAACATTTTGTTTGTTTGCTTGTTTGTTTTTCTTTTCCACATCGGGGTTTATCTCAAATGTATTTTGTCACTGGGAGTAACCCTCTTGAATTTTCGTTTTATGTTTCTGTTTTTCAGTCTATGAAACCCAGGATTGATGAACCTACAGAGACAGCAAGTAGAAAGAGAGTTTCTGGAGGGGGCAGGGAGGGGGGACGAGGGGGAGTCAAGGAGAGCTGATATCAAGGAGTTCAAGGAAGAGAATGTAGCAATTGTGCAATGCTGCCTGATGTGACTGAACTATGGGACAACATGATAGCTGGATTAGTTCCCAATAAAATGGTTTGGGGGGAAATAAGAAAGAAAAGTCAGGGTATCTGTTCCCAGCTTCCTTAATAGTAGTCACTGATCTTGCTTGGCTTCAAAAAGTTCATGAAAAATGGAATGGGAAGATAATAGAATTTTTCAGTGAATGTTTGAAGCCCCCTTGTACCTGGATTCCTTAAATACCAGTATGACTTTTAGTTATGTCTCTATTATCAAAAGTACAACTGCATTAAAGGCATCGGTTATATCTTTCCATCATCCTCTTATACCCTGGGCTTCTTTATCCTTTGAAGCTACCGATTTCCCTGCATTCCTACGGGCTTTGTTCTGCATTCGGGTCCTTGAGATCATCACGGTAACACGGTTTTTAGGAGATCGCCATTTTACAAAGGCGTACGTGAACATGGTGAGCTTTACTGTAAGCATATGCAGCGCCGTTTCTGCTCTTCGGAGGAAAAGACGCTCTTAAGAAAGATCGGTGTGGCCTTGTTTCGTCTAATCAAATGCTGAGTTCTTAACCTACGCATACGACTGAGGTGGAGCTCTGGAAAAACAGCACACACTGAGAACGCAATGCGGAGTGTAAGAGCTCAAGGAGCCCAGAGTGGGAAGAACACGCATCCCTTGGAAGCTCAGAGGTCATCTAAGAGTCACAAGCATTTCCGATGTGCCTACACCTCACCCTCCTGCATTGCCCAGGTGCCGATCTCTTTACACATGGAAGGTATGTGGCAAGCCTGCAGCAAGCAAGTCAGCCAATGCTATTTGCCCCAAAATAAGTATTCACTTCCTGTCTCGATGTCACCGTCGGGTAATTCTGGCAATAGTTCAAACTTTCTCATAATGCTATATTGCACACTTCATAGACTGGAGTGTAAACATTAACTTTTATATGCATCCAGAAGCAAAATAAATTGTGTGACTTGTGTGAGATATTTGCTTTACTGAAATGATCTGGAACCAAACCTATGGTCTCTCCAAGGCATGCCCGCGGCAAAGCAGGTGCGGGCAGCTACAGAATTTTGTGTCAACTTGAAGATATAAAAGTGTAGGGGTGGAGTCTAGCCTGTCGGGTCACACACAACCTGATGGTGCCTTCTCATACGGGGGCTCCTGGGAACCTCCCTCTCTTTCTCTGCCTTCACCTTCCTGTTGATGAGCCACATTGAGACCCATCAGAGCCCTGTGATGCTTCCACAACCATTGGATCACAGGGCTTTAACCCACCAGCCAGTGATCTTCCAATATTCTGAATCAGTGTACGTGGCTACATGAGTCTGAAGAGGGATTTAAGGACTCGTATCGGACTTAAAGACTTGAGGTGAAATGGGATGGGATGTTTTCTCGATATTTAACTTCTTCTTGGTAGAAAGCTCTTTCTTGCACATACATGAGTGTCACCGCATTTATTGCTCTAGTTGACCCAGCATAGCACAGCATGTCCGGGGGAAGTCAGTTGGCAAAATATATTCATTTCTCACTATGGGGAAACTCTCTGGCTTACTCCCCCACCATCTTCTAGGCTTTGCTCAAATGTCACCTCTCCAGTGGGGTCTCTCTTAAGGGTCATATTTTAATCTGTAAACTCCATCTGTTATTGCTTCAATCTCCTCAATAGCTGAAACATACAATTACGAAGCTGGTGCAGGGCCCAGGAATATTTTGCTCTGTTGTTCATCAGGTTGCCATGAAACACAGCCAACCCTATGGCAACAGAGAACAACTTACAGTCCTTGTTTGTGGGTTACCATCGAGTTGATGGGGCCCCGGGCACCCCTGCGGTACAGAGCAGACCTGCGCCAAGGGGTTGGGCTGTGGCTGTTCGGGAGAAGATCCCTAGGCTTCTTTGGAGGCATCTCCAGGTGGGTTCAATCCGCCAGCCTTTCAGGTAGTGGTTGAGTCGTTGGGCATGTTACTATTTGTGTCACACATTACTTCCCATAGTATTTGTTACCTTTTGACAGAAAGTGAAATTCACTTTTCATTGTGTTTGTTTACGGTCTACTTCCAACACAGTCTGTATAAGCACCACAAAGCAGGGGTTTCCTTGTGTGTTATTTTTTATCCGCTCTTTTTAATGGTATATCCTCAACTTTTAGAAAGTGCCTGGAACATCACATATACCCAAAAAGTATTTGTTATTCACATCAAAAGAGTTTGGATTTGAACTGGATGGAAGGAATACAAAGCTGAATAAGTTATAATAATTACTGGAAAGAACTCACAATATGGTAACAACACAGAAACAATGAAAGCAGCCACAGTAATAATTGTTACTTATCATTGACTTATCATTCACTTAAGAATGCTACACTCATTCTTCAACTATTTCTCTCTTTTTTTATACAGTAATCCAAGTGCCATCAGGACCACTGGGCTCCTAATCCCCAGGTCAGCGGTTCAAACCCACCAGTCTCTCTGAGGGAAAAAGATGAGGCTATCTTGTTCCCGTACAGATTTACAACCTTGAAAAGCTTATAGAGGGTCACCATTAGTTGGCATTTCTTCTCACTTTGTGCCTGAGCTTTTGCTTAGGATATATGAATTCTGAGAGCTCCTTTTGGGAAGTGTATGTATATGATTAGTTTGGAAACAAAGAATTTTCCGCCCACCTCACTGCTAAGGGATTGAGAAATACAATTCCAGGAAGGGAAAATTTTAGAGTAGCCAAAGACTAGACCACAAGTCTCTATCTGGGATACTGAGACTGGTGGCGGAGGCAGGCAGGTGAGTCAGCCCCAATGTACCAAAAACTTTTCCTATTAAGATGTAGGCACAAACTATTGGGCAGGAAAGAGTTCACTTTGGGGCACCCAAGCCTGGGAGTATTTGAGAGAGATCTGGTCATCACAACGATCCCAGTGGGATTTCAAACAACTCTTTCCAAGCTCTCGTCATTGGAGATCTAGGTTCAATTATTGCTCTGATTCCCTCTCCTCCTCCTCCTTTCTTGCGTGATTTGGAGACTTTAGTCAGTCAGCTCTGATCCAGGTTCAGACTCTGAGTCATGTAGGCCATTAACAAACTCTCCTAAACCTCCATGTCCTTATCTTCAAAAGAATATACTGCTTCCGTTATACTTGCAGCGTATCTAGAGTGGATGCCTGGCGAATGTTTTGATAGGTAGGTAGGTAGATAGATAGATAGATAGATGATACGTATAGTTAGTTAGTTATAGTTTTATATGTACACTTATGTACAGTTACATATTTCAAGGTTGGGAAAGTCTCCCTCGATGTCATGTGACATTTCTCCTGCCGTCATTAATGAAGATTCAGAGTTTACTGGTAGTCTGTGCATATAACAAGTACACATTTGTACAAAAGAGGAATTTAATGTAACCAGGAATCCTGGTTGAATTGTAAGTCCCAGTGGCCCACATCCCATATATATACTGGAAGTGGTCCAGGGTCTAAGAAATAAGATGTGTTTTTCTCACTCCCCAGAGCTATAGTGTGACTTCCCATTGCCTCCACATTAACACCTTTGCAGGTACTGATAAACAACAGCCTCCTGGTGCCACTAACCCATCTCCAGGCAGTAACAGTACAAGAGGCTGAACACCTGCAATGGGCCATAATCAGGATAAACACTTTATATATATTAACTAATTTTATCCTCACAACAATGGAGGGACCACCAATCTCTCCTCACATCTTCATATTGAAATGAGAAGATTGAGAGTCAAAGACCTAAAGAACTGGTGACCTCCAGTCCAGCCTAGCCCTTCAGAGACATCTCCCCCATCCAGGAACAAGGAGGAGGTCAAGAGTAGAGTGGGGTAACAAGATCCAGGCTAACACATCGAAGAGCAAGGTGTCAGCAGGATGGCCAAATCTTCAGTCCAATTTAGGATTTGGTAGGCATAGGATTCTGCTCCTAATTGTGCTCCATGAGTCATCCTTGTCAGGTTGTTTTGCTATGCATACTTTGTGTTTAAGTACAGTGAAATCTTTCCGCTGTTCAGGCAGTCCTTACAATAAAGTCTCCGACGCATAAGGGGCGGTGATCATCGGCCTTCACGCACAGAGAAGTGTCCTGAGGCCCTGAGTTATCATGGCTCCCAAACCAGTGTTGTCTGGCGGGAGCGATCATTTCTCCCTGGCAGGAATTTACACGCGAGTGTATTTAAAGGGCAGCTCTGGAGGCCAACAAAACCACTGCCATTGAGCCAGTTCTGCCCAGGGTTGGAGTTCTTTACAGGAGCGGACAGCCTCAGCTGGAACCCATGGCCTTGAGGTTGGCAGTCCAACACTTACCCACAGCACCCCCGGCTCCCTCGGAGGCAGCCTGGCTTCAAAGCTCACTCTGCCACTTGGCATTGCCTTTGATTTTTATGGTATTCTTAACCACTCAATGCCTCAGTTTCTTACTCAGTGAAGCAGAAAAATGTAAGAATGTCCACTTTATAAGTTGTCTGAGGAACAAATGAGTTAATTCATATAAAAATTAAAGGTGAGTGTCTGGTCAATGTTTACTGCTTAATAAAGGAGGGTTATTAGGATAAATACTTCTCTTTAGAAAAAAACCAACAAAACATTACTACTGAGCTAATTGTGATTCTCCGCTGTTCGGTTCCGACTCCTGACTCAATCCTGCGACCTTCCACACGAAGATAGCCTCCCTGGGGCAGTCTTCTGACTCCACACTCACACACTCGTTCCCTTTGTTCATTCTTTCCTTTGAAGATTTAAGACAGTGTTTCCATTTGAAAACTACGACTGTAATAAAAGAAACCACTTTTCTGTCTGGTTTTGTCATGCATGGATGCTCAAAGTGATGCCACCGGCCTTTAAAATGCCAGCAAGCCATCTACAGAGGGCAGTTTTCAATAAAGCTCTCAGACTGACACAGACTAAGATGAAGGACCTAGAAATCTACTTAAAAAATAGTCCGTGGAAATCTTAGGCTTATCAGGGAGACACTGACCTATATTGCCTGGAAAGGGAGTCCCTTCGTTTGGAAGCCACTCAAAATACAACAGGAGAAGAGTTGTCCCCTCAAGATAGAGTTGATCATCACGATGTGGCTGGAGAAAAGCTTTGGGGACCTTTATTCGTTGATATGGCATGACTCAAAAATGAGAATAAACAGCTGCACGTGCCCATTAATACTCAGAACTTCATATGTACAAAGTGTGAATCTAGAAAAATTGGTCGAGGTCAAAATTGAAATAGAATGCTTAAAAATTCAATATTCTAGGCATTGGTTAGTAAAAATGAGCTGGTATTAGCTGTTTTGAAATGGACAATCATGGCTTCCTATGTCAGTAACGACAGTGGTGTCAAAGAGGAATGGTGTCATCATGAAACTGAAGGTTTCAAAATGTATCCTGAAGTTCTATGCTGTCAGAGATGGGATAATAGCATACGCCCACAAGAAAGACCAGTACTCCAACGATTTCTCAAACTTGCACACCGATCACTGATGTTTAAAATAGAGAGAGTTGAAGATTTTTACCAATGGCTGCAGTCTCAAATTGATCAAACAAGTGTGCAATCAAGATGCATTTACAATTACTGGTGACTGAAATGTGAAAGTTGGAAAAAGGATTGGTAGTTGGAAAATATGGCCTTGGAAATAGAAATGATGCCAGTGTCACTTGATAGAATTTTGCAAAAGTAACAACAATCCTTTTTTCAAGAACATAAATGATGACTATGCACAGGGACCTCACTGAATGGGATACACAGGAATCAAATTGAGTACATCTGTGTAAAGAAACAATAAAAGACTCAAATCATCAGTCAGAACACGGCCAGAGCCAAACTAACACACACCATCAAGTGCTCATGTGCAAGATTATGTTGAAAATAAGCTGAAGAAAATCAGAGTGAGTCCGCCAGTGCCAAAGTGCAATCTTGAGTTTCACACTCACTCACTCACTGCCAGAGTCCACGCCCACTCCCAGCGACCCTGCAGAACAGGATAGAACTGCCTCTGCGGGTTTCCAAGAGTGGAACTATGGGGGAAAACAGCCCCATATTTCTCCTTCTCGGTGGCTGATGGCTTCGAACGACCAACCTTGCAGATCGCAGTCCAACGTATTTCAGAGATCATCTCAAGAATAGATTCATCACACGGAGCACAAGACAAAATGGATGCAGGATGGCATCAAGTATATCACACAGGAGGAAAGCAAAGGTCATTAAAAAGATGTTAAAGGAAAACAGGACCAAAATCGAGGTTGGATGAAACTCTGATACTCACTCTTGAACAAAGAAGAGCTAAAGCAAGAGAAAGACATGATGACGTGGAAAGCTGAACAGATTTCAAAGCTGGAGAAAATAAAGTAATGCAATGAAAGGTGCAAAGACCTGGAGTTTGAAGCCCAAAAGGAAAAAACATGCTCAGTATTTCTCAATCTACAACAACTGGAGAAAAGAGTATAACCTCAAGTTGTAATATTGAAGGTATTTATGAAAATATTTAGAAATGCAGGAAGCACCCAAGCAAGGTGGAAGGAATACAAAGCCACTGCACCAAAAGAATTGGTTGGTGTTCAACCTTCTCAGGAGGTAGCATGTGACTGAGAACTGATGGGATTAAAATAAGAAGTCCAAGCCATAATGGAGGCATCAGAAAGCAAGGGGGGAAAAGTCCAGAAATTGACAGAATAAAAATTGAAATGTTTAAACAAATGAATGCAGTGCTGGAGTGCGCTCCTGGTTATACCAAGATATGCGAAAGATACCTACCTGGCTAACCACCTGGAAAAGGTCTGCATTTCTCCTATTCCGAAGAATGGTGACTAAACAAAATGCAGACCACTTCAAACAATAGCACTGAGATCACATGCAGGTACAATTTTGCAGAACATCATTCAAAAACAGTTGCAGGAGTACATCCACAGGGAGCTGTTGGAAATTCAAGGTAGATTCAGAAGAGAACAGAGAAAGAAGAACATTGCTGCTGATGTCAGATGGTCCTTGACTAAAGGCAATAAATACCGGAAAGAGGTTGACTTGTATTTCATTGTCTGCACAGGCATGCGACTGTGTATCACAACAAAGTGCAGATGACATTGCAAGGACTAGGGATTCCAGAACACGTCCGTGTGCTCATGTAGAACCTGTACGTAGAGCAAGAGGCGGTCATCCAAACAGAAGCAGAGGACACTGTGTGGTTAAAACCAGGAAAAAAGCGCAGCAAGGTTGTATCTTGAGACTGCACCGAGTCACTGTGTCTGTGGAGTGTACAATCTCAGAAGCTGGGCTTTATGAAGGGCAACATGGCATCAGGACTGGAGGAAGGCTCATTAGCAAACTGTGATACGCTGAAAAATGAAGAGGACTTGACACACTTACAAACGATCATCAAAGAATACAGCCCTCATTATGGATGACAATTCAATTCAAAGAAGAAAAATAAACAACTGAACCATTAAGAAAATCATAGTATGTGAAGAAAATAAGTCGCTAAAAATTTCATTTTACAGTGGGAACAGCACATACTTCATTGGGCAAATATGCTGCAAAACCAAACCAAACCAAACTCACTACCATTGAGTCAATTCTGACTCATGGCCACCCTATAAGACAGGGTAGAAATGCCCCTTGAATTTCTGAGATTGTAACTGCTTACAAGTGTAAAAGGCCTAGAAGCAGGCTGGTGGTTTTGAACTGCTAATCTTGAGGTTCACAGCTCAACACTTAACCATTATGCCACCAGGGCCCCTTGTTTTGTAAAAGACCTCTTTAAAATGTAAAAAAGAGAGAGGAGAGAGAGAGAGAGAGAGAGAGAGAGAGAGAGAGAGAGAGAGAGAGAGAGAGAATGCCTTTAAGGACTAAGGAGCCATTGAGCCAAGCCCTGGTATTCTCCCAGTTGTCTCATTTGCATATGAAAACTGGACAATGAATAATGAAGACCAAAAGGAAGTTATACAAGTGACCATTTAGCAGGGAAGCAACTAGCCCACATGGAAGAAGCACACCAGCCTGTGTGATCATGAGGGATCAGGTAATAGGCAACAGAAGATACAAAATAAACACACAAACAAATAAAAACATACTGTTGAGAATGAGGGGGGTTGGAGCAGAGACCTAAACCCTCATCTGTACAATATAGGACATCCCCTCACAGAAGGGGCACAAGGAAGGGAGGTGTCAACAGGGTACAGACAGCACTGATGAAACACACAATACTCCTCTGGTTCCTTGAGGCTTCCTCACCCTCCACTATCATGACCCCAGTCTTGCCTTTCATTGCGGGCTAGACTGGAACATGTACAGAGGTACACATAAGAGCTCACGATACACGGAATTCAGGTCAGATAAACCCCTCGGGAAGAGAAATGGGCATAGTGATACCAGGAGAGCAGGGGGAAGGTGGGATGAGAAGAGGAGGAAGGGGGAACTGACCACAATGATTGATGCCATCACCACCACCACCACCACCCACAGGGGGATGAACAATGGAAACCGTGGGGGAAGGGAGACAGCGATGGATGCAAAATATAAAAATAAAAAGAATTTATAATTTATCAAGGGGTCACAAGGGAGGTCAGGGGAGAGGCGGAGGAGGAAAAAGGGGGCTCAAATAGAAAGTAAATGATGGCAACATATGTACGAATATGCTTGATACAATTGATGTATGGATTGTTATTCAAGGGCTCTAAGAGCCCCTAATAAAATGATCCTAGGGGAAAAAAAGACTCCAACAAACTACCTGCCATCCAGTCAATTCCAACTCAAAGCAACCTTGGACAGAGTAGCACTGCTGCTGTTGGCTTCAGAGACCCCACAAGAAGCAGAAAGCCTCATCTTTCTCCTGTGGTGCAGCTGGTGATTTTGAACTGCTGACCTTGTGGTTAGCAGTCCAATGTATAACCACTATGCCACCAGAGCTCAAATAAAGAATAAGTGAAGCTGAATTATGGTGTGGGGGAAGATGATTCACTAGTCTGTGGTCTACCGGAAGAATGAACAAATCTGTCTCAGAAATACAACCAGATTGTTTCTTAGAATGGGAGATGGTGAGACTTGTTTCACATACTTGGGTTATGTTATCAGTCTCTGGAGAGAAAATAACATTCTTGGTACAGAGGAAAAGAGAAGAATCCTCCACAAGATGGATTGGCACAGTGCTGCCTCCATGAGTTCACACAGGGCCATGGCTGGGAGGGTAACCCAGAACCAGTGCTGCGCTCTGCTCTGACTCAGAACCAGCCCAGAGCTAGATCCCAGGAGTAAAGCTGGGAGGCAAGGTCACCCTCGTCTGGTTAGAGGCTGTCTACTCCCTCATGACAGCATACTCCAAACTAAATTTATTAAAATTTAATAGGCATTTAGTCAAAATAAGCACATATACATGCATGAATGTAATCTATCGATAGAGGTAGGAATAGATGGAAGGCAAATGAAGGATAGATAGATGATAGATAAGTTAGTTTCAAGGTCAAGACATATTAAAAAATATTTGGTTAAGCAAAGTGAGAACATTCATTATTGCAAGACTATCTAGAAACTTCTTGCATTGTATCTGGTGAACTTTTAAGAATGCATGGGGGAGCAGGGTGGGAGTGTGGAAGAGTACCTAATGCCCCCAATTTCTCTAAGCACAGACGCTTCCATATGAGATGTAAGGGGCAGCGATGCTCTACCAGATCCTGGGTAGCACTTTGTTTGGGTCACTTTATAATGGTGTTTCTCAAAGTGTGGTCTCTGTATGGTTGGCTGGTTAAAATGCAGTTTTCTGAGTCTCACATCAGACCTGCAAAATCGGACTCTCTTGAGGAGGGGCTGAAGTTTCTGCGTTTTAACAAGCTCCCCAGGTGCACATTAAAATTTGAGAACCACTGCCTTAAAGGAAGCCCTTGCCTAAGTTTGCAATTCTATAAATTTGAGATCCTGAATTCTAAATTTCCATTAATAAGAAGGATGCTTGTTAACTTCCTAGTAACCCACATTGAATGAAAACTGTGGCGTGGTGTAGATGGTGAGGGTTTTTAAGTCCAATTTATAAGGGGTAAAAAGTCTTCCCTGCACTAGGCATTCTGTGAGCATTGTGTGAGTGTTGGGGACAATGATGACAAAGACTTAGATCCTATTGAGATGTTTACAGCCTAGAATTGAGAAGGGAGTCATGAACACTGGGACTGGCCTCTTGCTAAACACCAGTGTAGGTTTTAGGTGGTCACAATAGTCGTCAAGTTCACACAGGAACGACCAACCAAATGGAACAGAGTCAATGCTGACTCATGGGGCCCCCATGGGCGTCAGTGAAGAACTGTGCTAAGGGGATTTACCATTTCTTCCAAGGTGTTACCAACCTCTCCATTAACCATTTCCACAGCACCCGCTGCTGTTGGGTCCCTTCTGATTCATAGCCACCCTGCAAGACAAGGAGAATGTGCCACGCATGGTAGTGATGTTGGGCTGCTCACTGCCAGGTCAGCACCTGGAAGCCCAGCTGCTCTGCAGGAGAAAGGCAGCCCATTTGGAGAGCCGCAGGGGCAGTTCTACCCCCGCCTATAAGGGCATCAACTAGATGGGAGTGAGTTTGGTTGGTTGGTTGGTTTTTCATCAGATTTCTGAGAGAATTGGCTATTTCCTAGTTCTCTTGGCTACCACACATATTGGGCACTTTTTATGGAAATCAAAAGAGAGAGACAGAGAGAGAGAGAGAGAGAGAGTCCAGCTGCCTGTGTTTCAGAATGAACTATGAAAATATTGGTGCTTTTCTTTTTTTGATATCCTGCAAACAAGCCAACACAAAAACAAATATGCAATAGTAATGAACAAGAGCCCCCGTGCCCACAAAAAGAAGTCAAATGAAGCAAGGGATGAGGGCAAGGAAAGATGGGGGAGACTAATAGCTAGATGAATTAGGGGAGAGAAACCCAGCCCTGCTGACGCTGTGCAGTTTAAGGTGAGCGTAACAGGGTTAAAGGTCAAATTACTGAGCCCTCCAGACCGGAACCATAAAGCTCCTCTAAGCTGGTCTGTTGTGTTTGTTTTTTTTTTTTGTTTCCCTTCTCTGCAGTCGCTAATTAAATCTCGCCTTGAAAGAAATAAAATAAAAAGCCAAATGCCTTTTTGAATCAAATAGATTGCATGTCATCAGCTGCAACAAAGGCTGGGTGTCTGGTCCGCAGGCCCCGCGCGCGCGCGCGCGCTCTCTCCCGTTGAAGGTCTCTGCGGGAGGGAGAGTGAGCTGACGGAGCACTGGTGTCCACCGCCCACTTGTCACCAGCACATCTTCTCGCCCGCAGGTGGTTTGTAGCACTTGTGTTCATATAGAACCTATGTGTCATAGTCCCCTCTCAGCGTAACGTGGGCCTAGCTATAAAGCAACAGATCCCAATGCAAATAGAAGTGGAAGGCCAAAACACATCGGTATTTTGACCGCAGGAATAACCAGGCAATGCGCAGCAGTGTGCTTAAGATCTTTCCGAATCTCCACGTCTAACTAAGTAGCATCCTTGCCACCATTCCCACTTTACCCAGATTTCATAACTATATTTACTTGGAGCCCTGCTGGGAATGTAGATTAACTATTGGACTGCTAATCATAAGGTTGGGAGTTCAAAGCCACCAGCTGCTGCAAGGGAGAACCGTGAGGATATCTGCTCCCATAAAGATTTGCAGCCTCAGAAAGCCTAAATAGAGGTGCTCTGCATTGGCAGTGCCTCATTGGCAGCATGCACGTTCTTGCATACTTGTACAGCAATGTTCCCATATTGATGGGTTTCATGTCTGCTCTCTCATCTCATGAAATCACTGCCCATGCCCCCAATCATAGTAGTTGGTGGCTTTCTGACCAAATGCATGAATCCAGCACCGGAGGCCATGATGAGTCCATTTCTCACTTACACTCTCTCCTCCTTAATGGAGTGGCTTACCATCCAGGAAGAATTTAACCCACTGAAGCCCTATAGGTGTCATTGACCCTGTATTCTTCTGTATTTGAGTAAAATCTATCATTGCTCTATAGCCATATGGCATGTGTCAACTGTGTTAAAATTAGCCAATTTTCTAAAGCATAAAAATTGATTTTTACAATATCGCATGAACCATATATTACAGAAATAAACCAGTTTGGATTGTGGATTCCTCCCTCAAACTGCACTGCAACTTTTAAAGTTACTGCCAAATCCATGTTGCTCATGGCTCTTAAAAGAAATCTAGTTCATTACCAACCCAACCACACCTAGGAGATTGGATTACCTCAATCTGTTTTTAAATAAAAAAAACAATATTCAAATGTATGCAACATTTTCCACGAACAGGCATTTGGCTGGGCAATTTTTCTGCATCGTCTCAAGTCATACTCAAAATACAGACGTGGACCCGGAGGCTCCTGTAGTTAAATTCCATGGAGTCAATTCTGACTCACGGTGACCTTAAAGGTCCAGGTAGAACTGCCCAAGTGGGTTTCTGAGACTGTAACTCTTTATGGGATTACCAAGCCTCATCTTTCTACCAAGGAGCAAGCTGGTGGTTTTGAACTGCAGACCTTGTGTATAGCCCAATGTGTATCCATGATTGTCTATTGCCAGGTCATCTGCTATGTGACTGGAACCATAAACTTGTAGGGAAACGAGATTGAATAAGCATGCATATCAACCCTTACATCCCAGCTTCCCCCTTAATTAAGGTCAGGCTGGAGGTGTCCTGGGCTCAGTTCTTCCAGCTTCCCCCTCTCCACAGCTTTCTCTTATTTGGCTTTGGAGGAGCAGAAAGAAGAGAGAGGGGCTCAGATTCTCGCACCACCAGTGCAAGAAAGACCGTTTTTAACGACTACAAGGTAGAGGAGACCTTCTCTGGAAAATTCTCTTTAAACTGCTGCACAATGCCTCCCAGGCTCCATAAGCTCCAGCGTGGTGCAGCACAGACAGACAAGAGGAGGCTCAACGGGCAGCGGTAGGTCCTGTGAGGGGCCAACCATTCTTCTCAAAAGAAACAAGGAGGAGAGATGCTTGCGTTTAAATCTATGAATTTCCCTTTAGAACTGCCCCGGTGTTAACTGAAAGGGCAGCACATTAAATCATTATCCGTCATTAATACTTCATCCCAGATGAGTTGATCAGGTTCCTGAGAGGTGTGCAGGGCCCTGAGGGAAAAAAAAAAACTCGTGTTCCTGTCGGTGGTGGGGAGTGACCCCAACAGGTGAGCAGGGAGTGACCCCAGCAGGTGAGCGCGCGCGCGCGCGCGCGCACGCACACACACACACACTCGCGCTTGCCTGGAGTGTGGTTTACAGGCAATGCTTAAGGAAAGGTTTCAGCAGCCCCTCCTCAGTTGGGGGCTTGTAACACAGCCTTTCGCCTCTAGGGGTCCCCAGTGGCCCGAGGCTTCAGCAGGATGCTGACCTTGCTTCGTTATCCCTGCGGGCGCAAATCCCAGCGGGCGGCGGTGGCGGAAAGCGACCAGGCGAGCGCAGGCAGCCTCAGAGGGCCCGTCACCCGCTGCGACACTGCTCACGCACCTGCCCTGCTCCTGACTGACAACGTATTTATAGTACGGTAAATGGCGGAACGAGGGGCGAGGGGGAGGCACCAATTACCTGCCCCCCCCACCCCACCCCCGCACAATTCACCAAGTGCTTAAGCATTTCTATACCTCAAGGGGATTCCAAGGACTTCCCTTTGCAGCCCAACCGCACATTTCTAGTAAGCCCCTTCTTCAGGCTCTTAGACTGCAGCTGAACAGCCATGCCTCCCCAGGCTCCCTGCCTGCCCGCCCGCCTGGTCCTGCCAGTCTTCTCCAGGCACCGCCGGGCCCTCCCCTGCTGCTGGGGCTGGACCGCCCTGAGGTTTGGGGATGAAGAAGGACAGACTGTCCAGAGAGAGAGTGTGTGTGTGTGTGTGTGTGTGTGTGTGTGTGTGTGTGTGTGCATCGTCTCACAACAAACCAGTGTTGGAGACACTAAGAAACATGGAGAGAAGCCATGTGACTCTAACTGTACAGCTGACGAGGCTGTAGGGTGTGGTGACAGCACCCAGACTCTAATAGATCCCAGAGACCCACATGTCAATCCCAACTGCACACTCACTATACGAATTGATTTCACTTGGTCACCCCTGGGGATAATAGTAGCTACTTCATAAGGAGTCGAAACGACTCAGTACCCACGGTGCCTACCTCCATGGCTGAAGGAGCCGTTGGTTGGCACATGGGCATTCGTGCATTTCCAAGCAAAGGAGAACGATGACTGGCCTTTGGTCCCAGTTTCCCCAAGTTCAAAGGTGTGGCCCAGTTGGTAGAAGGGCATATATTTTACAATGAAATTTCCCATGTCACCTGTTTCTTGAGTCGATCACGAGGCTTGTCTTTCGGCGGAGTTCTGCACCGCGGTAGTTCTCCATGTGCTGAGCAGCCTTTAAATTCCATGGAGCCACTAAGAGTCAGGAGGACAAGTGACATGTGGGGAAACTCCAGGTTCCCAGGGCTGCTCCAGTTAGGGTTCCATTTTTATGTGCTTAATATATTGAAAGTCCTTTTTGGAAAGCATTCTATTGCTTTTTACAAGGTTGAAACCATGGCTAATCTATCCTTGTGTGATGCAGGGGGACCTTTTCTTCTAAGCCGACGGGCACTCAACTCTTAGGTATTTGAAAGCCTGCTCTTCTGAAAACGGAGCCCGCTAGAACTGCAAGTGCTCAGCCCACAGCTCTGAGTACTCGGTGTGTCGAAAGCACTGCAAGCTAAAGTGCTTCCCCACATGCATCAGCCCGCCAGGAGCCTTTGTGGTGCAGTGGTTAAAGTGCTTCCTCTAACTGGAGGTCAGCAGTTCAAACCCATTAGGTGCTCTGGGAGAGAAAGAGGTGGCAGTCAGCTTCCCTAAAAATGTACAACTTTGGAAAGTCTATGGACAGTTCCACTCTGTTCTATAAGGTCATTGTGAATTGGAATTGGAGCATTAGCAAGTGGTTTTACCAACCATCTTAGCCTGCTCCGGGGATGCTCTAAGGGCCAAACAATGACTTTATTCACAAGGGTGTCACCCCACCCTTGAGAGAATTTACCTAGCCCACAGAGCAGCTATACCCACTGTAACCATGAAGATGCCCTCTCCTTGGACGTGACCTCAGTGACCCCAGTGCATCTGACAGATCTCAGGTCACATTTGAACCCTGCCACTTTGAAGATGTGAGTCCTTTTGTTAGTGATCTAAACTCGCTGAAGTTTAATGTCCTCCCTATACGCCGAGGATTTCTATCTGGTGTGGAGTAGTGGTTATGCATTGGGCTGCTAACTGCAAAGTCAGCAGTCTGAAACCACGAGCTGCTCCGAGGGGACAGACGGGGCTTTCTACTCCACAAAGAGTTACAGTCACACAGGGGCAGTTCTACCCTGTCTTCAAGGGTCACTATGAATTGGCATCGACTTGATGCCAGTGAGTCTGCTGAATTTACTTTGGGCCTTCATTATTCATTATGAGTTCATTTTTGTTTTTCTCTAAGTGGAAGCAAACAGTACCTGAGTTGTAAGGCGACGAAAGGGGACACTACCTGGAGAGGGTTGAGCATGATGAGTGGCATAGGAGAACCATTGCCAGGCTGGTCCTGATTCACTGGCAGCCAATGGCATACATTGAAGCCACTACCTGACTCTCTGACCACAGCTAAGCATCATCATTGCTATTTGTGACAGTGTCTTACTGGCTTTCCTTCTTCGGCTCCCAACACCAGCAGCTCTCGCTCTGAATTCCCATGACTTGGCAAGTGCTTGGCTGACACTTTCCAACTGTTGTCTTTAATCATTACAATTTTTGTTCAAGATAAAGGATTACCAGCTCTGCTTTGCTACACGGGGATACTGAAGCTCAGAGAGGTTATGAAATGTGTCCAAAGCCACACAGCTGGTAAGTGACAAAGTCTAGATGAATGCCCACGTGTTGTCTGACCCCTTTCCCCCGCCTACCCCTTACTCCACTGCCTCCCAGAGCTTCCTGGGAAGAGGAAAAGGCCAGGGCAAGGGGATTTCCAATATCAGCTCCTCTGGGCACTGCCTTCCTCAATTTCCACCTGGGAGACTGGACTGAAGGTTGCGGATGCAGTCAGATGAGATCATGTAAGTAGAAAGGAGCCTGATGCCATTTTTATTATGAAGTTAGACTTTGGGTGTAAATTAAATGTAAGTGAAATGGCTTCACTACCACCCCCTCCAAGGTTCATCTGTGCTCCAAATTATTTTAATTTTAACCTTGTGTTATGAAAACTATTCATAGAAAAGACATGAACGTGTGTATCTGTGTGTGTGCATGAAAAATTTAAAAGTATCTGACCACCCAGGTGGAGAAACAGAAGCCTCTCCGAGTCTCAGAGGCATGCCCCACTCCCCACCCCCAAAGGAATGCTCCCTCCTGATCAAATTCCCATTTTCCCCTCCAGTCCAATTCACTTCTCATCTTGTTAAAAAATCGTTTTCTTTTCCCCTTTTGCTCATGCCTCTGGGTTGTCTCCAGCCTTTTCTGCCATGCCTGTGCCTGTCACTTCACTGAGGTTCTGAGTGACACGTCGTTCACAGGGAGAGAGGTGAAATCAAGTGTTTCAGCCAAGCAGGGCTGTGTATGCGTGCGTGTGCGCCCACGCCCCGGCCTTGTCAAGCCGTGAGCTGGACACCTTGAAAGCGATGCCTTAACCCAAAAGGACAGGCGGGCTAAGTAGACTGGTGGGGGTAGACTGGGGAAGAGTGGAGCTATTGGCTCCCAAGGCGGCTGCCACTTGGGTAGACCCAGCTGTGAGGGAGGGGTGGACAGAGCAGAGGCCACGGTCTTGGCTACAGTCTTTTCTTTGGATCCCAGATTCAATCTTAGGCCAGGAGTTCGTCCTTCCTGACTTGGTTGATCAAGTCTCTTTTCCAATGTTTCCTTTCCTAAGAAGGCCTTCCTGGAACACCACCCCAGTCACCCTCCTTTCCCATAGGGACTTCACCTTTTCATTATCATCACCTAAAATGAGCCCAGGGGTGTATTTGGTTACTTCTTGTCTGGATACCACAACAAAAATGAAGAGGAATTCAGGAGCTGTGCTTATGGGGATAGAATGTCAGCTACTCTCTGGCATTTGTGACGCTGAACAAATTGCTTAGCTTCTCTGGGCCTCCAATCCACTAAGTAAAGTAGGGACAATTAACTCTCCCTGTCATTGAGTCAATGGTGACTAATAGGGACCCCTGGTGAGTTTCTAGACTATAATTTTACGGGAGTAGAAAGCCCAGTCTTTCTCTTGCGGAGCTGCAGGTGGTTTTGAACTACCGACCTTGAAGATTGTAACCTAATGCATAACCACTACACCACCAGGGCTCCTTCAAAGGACTTACCTTATAGGATTATTAGGTGGAGTGAGTGAATTCATACAGTAAAGTGCTCAGGACAGAGGAGGCTGCAGGCATATAAGTACTACAAAAGTATTAATATTATCAACCACATTAGAGGTATGATTAATACTGTTATTGTCGTCATCATCACCTTATCTCCATTCTAGAACATAAGCTACACGATGGCCTTTATCTTCGCTGTTTGTTGCTGAATTACCGATACCTAAAAACAGTACCCGACACATAAATTCTCAATAATTCGTGGGGAGTGTTTTTTTGTGTTGTTTTTGAACTCCCATCCGGCCCTGTCTCTTTGTGCAGGAGGTGGCCCTTTAAGCAAATCATTACAATGTGGTGAGGAGAGTGCCACATTTGAGCAAGATGCGTAGGAGCGCAGAAGGGAGGCAATTCAGTCTGCCCAGCATCTCAGGGATGTCTTCACCGAGAAGATAATATTTACAGAGTCTCAAAAATCAGTCATCTCTGACAACAGAGGCAAGGGGGACGTGTCTCCAGGCAAACAATTGCTAGGGCCAGCTCATGAAGGGCCTCTTTGTGCCCTGCCATGAAATCAGGGTCTTCTGCTAGCGGTGGGGAGTCATGCAAGGTTACAGCAGGAGGACACGTGCAATCCAAGTTCTCACTTTGGAAGATGACCCTGGCTGGAGGGAGGAGACTGGACTGGCCAACTTTTAAGAGTGTAAATGGGAAGACCAAGTACAAAGGGACATCTAGTGACGGACAGGCTGGCTTTGAAATCACTAGGCTGTAGGCCTGGTGGGTCTTGGTGGTTGACTGGAGCAGGGAGACAGAGTAGTGTCCAGGGTCTCTTAGTTGTACCTTTAGAAAGTCTGGTTGAACTATTCACCAAGGCAGGGGACTTGGGGTTAGGGATGGTTTGGGGTATAAAAGTAGCTACATCCTTTGAACTCAGCTTTGGGATTTTAGCTAGGGGTCATTTGGCAAAAAGGGTGTTACATCATTGGCATATGCAGTGTGCCTGAAATAGTGTTTGTTATCCTCTATATCTTATCTCATTTAACACTGAAAACAACACAATGGAAAGGGGCTTGATAACTCTGTACTTAGTAGATGATGAAACTGAAGTTGAAAGAGATAATGACCCCTCCCCTCGTTTGCACAGTTGACATGAATGGATGACGTGTCCATGAAGAAAAGTATTTGATAGAGGTAATTTGGGAGCAGAACACTGAGAACCTTGAATGGAGATAATAACCAACCCACAGGGGTGTGGTTAGATAACCTGATGACAGCTGGTAGGAACATTTTGCGAGCTACAGAATGCTGAGAAACCATGAAGACTTTGAGTGATGACTAATCCATATAGCTTAGAAAAACAATAACAATATGTGGATTATAATGTTCAAATTATTGAAAAAATATCAATCATGATGTCTTCTTCCAAATTGTTTTAAAGACACTCACTGCCGTCAGGTCGATTCTGAGCCCCAGCGACCCCAGAGTTTGCAAGGATGTACATCTTTATGGAAGCAGATAGCCACAGTTCTCTCCTGGGGAGAACTGCAAACCTACTTCACAAAAACCATCTTTAACAAATTGCAGGCATTTCTCTCCACCCAGTGCTCAAGTTGTCTCATTTGAGAAAAAGTAAAAGTCCCATCACAAGGAAAGATGGTCAAGTGGGGTAAAGATGAGAAGGCCAAAGGGATTGTGAACCTCAAACACCTTATCTGATCCCAGATCTTGTAGTCTCACACTTTGGGGTTAGCTGATAAACTGAATTTGCTTGGTTAAGTCTACTCTCAGGCAGAATCTCTAAACTATTAGAAAAACTTTTGCCAAGCCTCCTGACTGCTCATTCTTTGAACAAAGATCAACAATGCTTCTCAAAGACTTGAGGTAAACTGAGTCACCGTTGGGCAGTCATGCCCCCTTAAATATTTGTAGAGCAGTGTAAACTATGCGTGCCCTCCTTGACCTTAGATTCCAAAATCTCAAACTAGCAGTTAGCTATGCACTTCCCTTCTTTCAAGGATCCCTGGTGGCGCAGTGGTTACCTGTTAGGCTGCTAACCTCCAGGTCAACAGTTTGAAACAGCCAGAAGCCTGCTCTGCAGGAGAAAGACAAGGCTTTTTACTGCCTCCCTTAAAAAGTTACAGCTTAGGAAACCCTTAGGGGTAGTTCTAGGGTCACTGTGAGTGGGAATCCACTAAAAGGCAGAGAATGTTGCACCTCACTCTTCCCACCATGTTCTCTCTCTGAGCCTCCGGCTCCTTCTCACTCATGCCTCTCCATGTTGACTAGCCCTACTCTGCCAGGCCGAGGCTAGCAAGGTTCCAATTGAATATCCCGTAAGCCACAAATATCAAGAGTTTCTGCTAGTCACATTACAAAGTAAAAAATAAATAGGTCAAATTAATTTTGACATTTTATTTATCCCGAGATATCCAAAATGTTATCAATACCCAAATTTATTGATGAGTTATTTGACATGCTTTGTAACACGAAGCCTTCTAAATCCAGCGTGTTTCCTCTGTGTATAGCTCTATATCTCAAATGCTCCGCAGCTACATGTGGTTAGTGGCTACCATACTGACTGAGCAGGCGAGTGCTCCGTCCCACGATTATCATGTGACCACCCTTGGTCCCATCCACACTCCAGGGAGATTTGCGTTTCATGAGAGCTCCAGTGAAAGGAATGCTCCCAGGCTGAAATGATGGCACTCAACATTACTTCCCTCGGCAAAGCAGTGACAGTTTAAAAACGGTCAACCTGCATCCCAAGTGGTCAGACTAGACCCATCGTCCACGGCAGCTCAGTCTGAAGCCTAAGGCAGCCGCCTGTGTCTTCGTCCTAAGGTAGAAGAGGCTGTAGCCTACAACCACTAGGCCTACATACCCACGGGCCTGCACCTCTGCCCCAGTCCCTAAACACAGCAGTGGATACTCTCCCATGGTAAAGGAGAAAGGCATCTGGCCCCCAGTCCAGCCGCCTGGCCAATTCCACAGGAAACACGGGTCACACAAGGTATAGGGACAAGGCAAGCAAACAGATTGGCTTCTTGGTTATTTTCTTCTGGACCTGGGACCAATTAGAGTGTTGCGTTAGAAGTGTCATGCCACTTTCAGTGCCTGATAAAAACTTCCTCCTGCCGGACTGGGGCCACCCAAGCACCCAGTGATCTGCAATGTGAATAAATGCCTGAAACCAAGACCAATGAGCAAGCGGGGTGCTGATGCCACCAGGGGTCCCTTTGGTTCTACAGTTGGCCTTGACCTTTTCTCTGGTAGAGCAGGCCCACTGCTGAAGCAAATCAACCGTGTGTGCCTGGCTGGTGATAACCCCCTCCCGGTGGTCTGAAGTCCTTGGCCCTTCCTTGAAGCTGCCTGGCTGGAAGACCAGCCCTGCCTTCCACTGCTCAGCTGAGCAATCGCGGCACCCCTTGGCATAGCCGCAGGCAATACAGCACCCACCCCTCCTTATTTGTGGCCGCCTCCTTTGTGACGGGCACAGCACATGTTTTATTGAAAGGGAAAGGAGAGGGAAGACAAGAGGGTATGCACATGGGCATGCTCAAGAATCTTAAGATTGGGATTTTCCTGCTCCATGCGAAGAGCCTCGGGGCTTGGCAACTCGCCAGCTCCAAGTAAACCCCCGAAGGACATCTGCGTGGGGGAGCAGGGAATGGAGGAACATGAAGGCTCTTCCTTCGGAGAAGGGTCTGACTCCCCAACATAAAGATTCCCTCATACACTCCTGATATTTGCCTCCTTTCTCCAGATAACCTCTACTGAATTTCCTGACATGAAGCTGACAAGCCCTCAGACTGGAGGAAGCATTTTCCTCAGGATCTATGGATCCGAGTGGAGGGTGGGGATTTTCAGGCAATTCCAGGTGATTTTCAGTGCCTCCAAGATGATCAGCATCGCAGAGCCTTGCACTGGGGTCCTAGGGCAGCTTCCTCTAGGCCAGTGGTTCTCAACCTTCCTCATGCCGCGACCCTTTCAGACAGACCCTCATGTTGTGGTGACCCCAGCCATAACATTATTTCCGTTGCTGCTTCATAACTGCAAGTTTGCTACTGTTATGAATCAGGCAACCCCTGTGAAAAGGTCATTCGACACCCCCAAAGGGGTCACAACCCACCGGTTGAGAACCGTTGCTCTAGGCCAATATATGTTTAAAAGAATTAAACCAGTAAGACATAGTGTGGGCTACTTTGACGGTTACGGCTAAGAAAACTCCGAGAAGAGCAGCTCTACAGTGTCTGCCGTGGTCACTGTGAGAGGAAATGGACTAATCACAGGAACAGGAACTACCTGGTATTTCCAGGATCCAAGGGGAAAAAGAGACCAGGAGAAGCCCCAGGAAGTGTCCCAGCCTGCTCTCTTGAGCTGCAGTTCCCATGAACCTTCCCCCTTTCTTCCCATCCAAACAAATCCCACTTCTTCCCTGAAGGCTCCATTGGACAACCCCCTCCTTTGCATACAGATAGCTCTCATTATCTGTACAAATCAATGGCAGATTAATTAGGTCAGCCTGGCGATTTCTCTTGTATTGAATGGCTGTGGAGAACTGATGTTGCCATTTCCTCATGTTCCTAAGGAGAGTGTAAGAGCACTGAGGGCAAAGGCAGAGCCTCCTAAGGCACCCCACCCCCACAGCTCTTAGCCTCCTAAGGTCCCCCTACCCAGCTCTTAGCTTGCCAGAGGGAAAGCTCTGTATCCAGGCAGCCTCCCATCCCACTAAGGTACAAAACAACTAAGGCCAATCACAATCACAAAAATGGAATCGTTCCTCAAGAGCATCTGTGGGATCTGAGGTAGGTCTAGGAGTGACGTGAATGAGACTTCACCAACTAGAGTTTCCCCTTCGTGCTGTTTGACCCCGGGTCAGCCAGTTCATCTTTCTGAGGCCCTCGGACCTCCTTTAGGCAGGAAGAAAGTAATATCATCCCAGCTCTGCTTCTTAGGGTAATCAAAGGTAAATGAGACAGTAAGCCGTGTGAGGATTAATTAGATGAGCCCTATAAAACGCTTCCAGCCCATTGGAAAAGGATGCCATGATAAAATGTACACAAGGTCTTATTATTTAAAAGACAGAGTTGAATCACCAAACCTCCACAGCACGGTGAGGAAAACAGAAAACCTCCACACCAAGCAGCCCCGTCAGCAGAAAGTGCTCACGCAGCTGTCTCTGGTCCCTCCAGACTGCCTCTTGTTTGTGAGCTGAGAAGGGATTTGGGAGCATGGTCTCAGAGGGGACCTTTTTTCTATGATGTTCCCCAGTGGGCAGACTGTTCCTTGGAAAAGGGGATTAGAAGGCGTTGGTGACGCAGGCATGTTCTTTGCCCTCTGGCCCTTGCTCAGTAAACAACCTGTTTGTTCAGAGTTCTAAGTTGCAGATAGAGGATTGGTTTGGGAGAGGTGGCACCCATCCTAGAGATGGGCCCCGGGCTAACACACAGGAGCCTTCCTCCCTCTCCAGCCCTTTCCTCCTCTCCTCTTTTCTTCTGCCCACCCTACGGCCCAGATCTTTCCATTCTGAGAGGCAGAGTCAGTCCCATTTCTGGTGTGGGGAGGGAAACATGCAGCCAGGCTCTCTGGTCTTCTCCACGGTAGCCGCCAGCTGTCAGACCCTTGGAAGGCACCTGTCTCCAGCAGGAAGACCATGGCTTGTCATTTGCTCCCAGTTCCCCAAACACCTCCCGGAAGCCATGCTCTGCACCTTCTCAAATTGTGCATCTTCTAAAAGAGGCGAGGCATGCCTCTAGCCCCAGGGGAGGCAGCAGCTAGGCTCTTGATGGGATTTCACCATCATAATGGCAGGCAGCACTGCTTGGTCATACCCTGGAGGCTGCAGAGCAACTTATTTGGGATGAGAAGGAACTCCACAAGAGTCCTGCCTCCAACAAACATCAGGCACACAAGCTTGTGAAGCCGAGAGGGAAAACAGACACACTCCAGCAGCACTGTATGGTTACCTGCTGACGTCATCAGCACCCCCACCCCGGCCCTGCTCCCACCCAGGGGAGTATGTAAAATACTTTAACTGTCGGCTAATACAGAGATCGCCTGAGTTCAATATAACGCAGTCAGAGAGTGTGTCACTTCAACATGCACGTATCTGGAGAAGGACAGAGACAGAGACACTTGATGTACAAGATACCTTTTCTCTTCCCCATTGGGCTATGCTGACATAGTATCTCCCTGCTGGATTAAGGCCCAGTTTACCCAGCGATAAGCATGGCCTTTTATAATTGCTATCCTTTTATCAAAACATCTTTTCTCTCTTTTTAAAATTTTCTGCTCAGGGTTCTCAGGGCTAGGAAAAACACACACAGTTTCTTAAAGAGGGGTCTGTTCAGGCCTGATACAGTGCATTAACTTCATTATTAGTTCATATTTGGCTTAGGTCTATGTACCCTGGATAAATGTGTGCAGTGCAGGGGGCGGGGGCTCCTTAGAGAGAACACTCCTCTGGGCTGGAACAGCAGCTCACAAGTTCACCATTCCAAGTGAAAGGGACACTCAGGCTTCTGTGGGCTGGGCAGGGCTTCCCAAATGCATGGCTCTTCCATGATCAGCCTGCTCCCTGCTTGCAGCTGTGAGCGAGCGCGCGCCCGCGTACACACACACACACACACACACACACACACACACACACACACACACACACCACAGGCAGCATTCACCCTCAGCACAAGCCTCCCCCTTCAGCAGTGTTCTCCCCTTGGTGTCTCCAGGGCTCCGCCAGGCTCAACTCAATGTGGCTTCTGCCACCACCCAGGGGAGCCGATTTGCTACCTACTGGGCTCACTCTTCAGAATGCTTCCTGGTTGCCTGTGCATGGGGGACAGAAACCTGCCGGGGGGGGGGGGGCTCTACAAACATGATTCCAGAGGTAGCACGGATCCTGGCCTGGGCTCCTGCTCCCGGGATGGAGTGAACCTGGTAGACCGTTCAGTCCAGCCCAGCACGAGCTCGGCGGGCAAAAGCCCTAGTCATCTTCTGCAATTATGCAGTCCAATTGGATTCTGTGGTGCTAATGGGAGTTGCGCTAACTTTGAGGACTTAAAACCAGGCAATGGCAATGTAGGTCAGGCAGCGTGCCCAAGCCCTGTACAGCCATTCAACACCAGGACGCAACACCAACACCCAAAATCCTCGGCTCAGCTTCAGGCCACAGAAAGGAAGGGAGCAAGGCAGAATGAGCCCCTCTGCCTGCAACTGCCAGGCACTCCGGCAAGAGGGTCGGCCGAGGGCAAGCTAAACCCACTCCTCGGGCACACACCGGAAGGTCGGGGGTGCAGGCGCCAGTCCCCGGAGCCCTGCCCTGTTACCTTGAATCCTTGCAAGAGCCCTCCTGGCTGTATCAGCTGCTCCCCACACCTTCAACGACTGGGAGGAGGCTCCTCGGAGATCCCCGTTTTCGGTGCAACATCTCCGGTGGCAGCTTTCCAAAGTTTTCACTTCATGGTTTCTCGTGGCTCTTCCTCCTCCGGGGGGCAGGCGGGTGCCACCCCTTCCCCGGGTGAGCGTGGACAGCGGGGGCTCTCTCGGCCAAGGCGCTCGCTCCTCTGGGCAGCCGCCGCGGTCCGCCCCCTGGCCCGCCGCCTTCCAGCCGCGCGGCGAGCCCGAGCCACCGAGCTCCGGCGCGCCCCGGCTCCCGCGAGGGGCTTGGGCGCGCGGCCAGGGCGCACGCCGCGTGGGACCGGCCGGGGAAGTGCGGGCGCCGCGCGGGGAGTGCGCCGCGCCTGCCCCGAGAGAAGCCGAGAGCCTGCCGGCTTCCCGACGCGCCCGCCGCGCGTCTCTCCCGCGTCCGGAGCCTGAGCGCAGCCCTCCGGCGGCCCAGGCAGCGCCGGCTTCCCCGCGCCCTCGGCGGCGGCTGCCCGCTGAGCTGCGCCCGCGCTCGGACCGCGGCAGGTGCACGGTCCCCGGCGGGCACTGGACGGGCTCCTCCGGGCCGGCTCAGGGGAGGCGCTGCCCCCACGGCCGCGAGCAGCTTCCCCGGCAGCCGGCGTCCATCCCAAGGCGGCAGCCCGCCGGCGCTTCCCCGCTCCGCCCGGCGCTGGGCGCTCGCCGCTCGCAGAGTCACCTGCAGCCTGAGACACCAGAGGCGCGTCTTAAGATAACAATGCTGCCCTGCCTGCAGCGCTCGCTCGGTCTTATGCACGTAGCTTGGCGGCCAATGGGACAGGGCCCCACACTCCTCGCAGGCGCCTATTGGCGGAGCGGCCTGGCAGGAGGCGGGCTCTGGGTCTCACCGGCTGCCTCCTTTGGTTAACTGCGAGGCGAGGGTACCAGCTCGGTTAACCCTCCCGGTTTTGCAGCAGAGACTTTTGGGGCTTGGAGAAGGATACTTTGGGTAGCTCCTGACAGGGGCCGGGGGCGAGTGCTGGAGAGTGTGAAAAGTCTGGACAGGAAGAAGGTTGGGAGCTAAATGACAGTTTTGCTGAATCTCCCTGGATTTGCAGTCATCATTTGTCCCAGACTATTTTGTTTGCTTGCTTAACTAGAACCCCAAGAGATAGGGACCCATGTGAGCCATTCTCCTTGAGGTTTCATTCCATTGATTTGTGCATTTTAGCCTCTTGGTCCTGAGTTATTTATTTAGAAATGGGCCCCAAATATAATACTTATTTTATAACACACACACACACACACCAGCGTTGCTAAAGAGAGAGGCAAAAAAGAAAGAAAAAGAAAAAGAATTAAACGAGCTAACAGGAACTTGATGAGAAAGCCAAAGATAGAAATAGTTTTAGAGACTCTGGATAGCTAAATCAAGGGGCACTCAGTCCCCAAATGAGGCCTCTGGAG
Organism: Tenrec ecaudatus; assembly: GCF_050624435.1. Classification (NCBI taxonomy): domain Eukaryota; kingdom Metazoa; phylum Chordata; class Mammalia; order Afrosoricida; family Tenrecidae; genus Tenrec; species Tenrec ecaudatus. The sequence goes on along the minus strand of NC_134530.1, from coordinate 190,311,014 downwards.
ACCCAGTCAGGAGGAGACTTCAGGTTTCTGGGGAGAAACGCAGGGAGAAAAATGTCCTGCTTTCAAAAAAGTGAATTGTTTCGTCGGTGGCATTTTCCTTCTGTGCATCATTTTCGTTCACTTGGTGACTGTCAGGAAGAGGGGCTGTGGATGTCCATGGATTTTTTTTTTAAAGAAAACGGGAGAAATCAGAACAGGACGAGCTTTGTTTCTGTGAAGCAGGTGCTGTTGCCAGCCTGGAGGGGTGGGGGTGGGGGTGGGAGAGAGAGAGAGAGACTTTGAATGGAATTATATATTTTTGGTGCCTAAAGGAGGGTGAAAAACTGAAATATGTCCAGCTAACTAGAATGTTGTGCTGATTTTTGGCAAGAGCATGGGAGAGTGATAGTTGGAAGAAAAGTCCCCTTCAGTTGAGGAGGTGGGGGTGGGTTGGAGCTGGCAAAGGCATGTGGAGCCCTCACAGATAGTCATGTGATAAGAAATATGGGGAGAAGGAAAGGCAGAGAAGTATTGCGGTTTAAGTTCCCAAACTATGATGAGAAAGCAGGACCAAGGGTTGCTTGTAAAGGACTGGTCAGGGCTGGAGGTGGGGGTGAGAGAGAATGTATGTGTTCATTAATGCTAATGTCAGCTAGATCCAGAGAGTCCGACACACGAAGAGGAAAGATTAAACATACGATGTCACATATACACCCTCAGCTCCACTGATCCATGATTTCCATCGATATCCCTTCTTCTGTGCCCTGTATGGAATCCTGCTGGTGCTGTCTAGTAAGTCGTGGACTGCTAGCCACAGAGTCAGTGGTTCAAACTCACCAGCTGCTCCTTGGGAGACAAGATGAGGCTGTCTACTCTGGAAAAGATTTTTAGCTTGTGAAATCTTCTGTAGGGTCACTATGAGGTGGAACTGACTTGATTCGATGGCAGCAGTTGTGTGTGTGTGTGTGTGTGTTATAACATATAGATATCTCCTCCATTAGCCCTTCCTCTCATATTGCAAATGCGCATTGCTTAAGCTACAAAACATGTCAAGGAATGGAGACCCCCAGAGTGTTCAGCTCTCCACTAAGCAGTTAGTCTAAAAATAGGCTAAGGCTATCGCTGCCCAGGTGCTGAATTATTTACCCACGTGCTTCCAAAAGACAGGAAAGTTCACTGCTCTCGACCAGGTTGAGATTTGAGAAACATCAGATGCTGAGGCTCTTAAAAAAATCATGGAAGGGAGAAGAGCAAACAAGGAATGGTTGAACAAGTGATGCGCAATCTTGATGAAAGAAAGAAAGTTTTCTAAGATCTCTAAAGGGAGAGATGGTATTTGAACCTTTTCCACTTTGTCTATCACAATAAAGCTGCTAAAAATGTTCTTGTACATGTCTTTTTGTAGACAGATGAAACCATTTCTCCCGAGTCTACAACAGAGAGTGTAAATCACTCAGTTTGCTTTGGCTACTTCACAGGGAAAAGATCAAGTGAAGCGAATGCAGACATCTGTTTTGCTCTCTGAAATAATTGAATAAGGAGATAAAGGCATATGCTACTATTTATTGAGCACCTCTAAAAGAGTCCTGGTGGTAAAGTGGTTAACATGTTGAGCTACAATCCTCATGGTTGGCAGTTTGAAACCACCAGAGGGTCTGAGGGAGAAAGACTGGGATTTCTACTCCCTTAATCAGTTACCATCTCGGAAACCCCTAACTCAGCATTGGCTCACTGGAAGTGAGTTTGGTTTGGGTTCAAGTGCCTCAAGAAGTGCTGATGGCATGGCCCTGTGGGATAAGCCTTGTGCTGTTAGCCATAATGCTGGCAGTGCAACCCCCTAGTCACTCCATCAAAGAAAGACCAGGCTATTGCTACTGTAAACATTTGTAGTCTTGAAACCTCTACATAAAGTTGCTATGAGTCAAACCTGACTCTGGCAGTGGGATTGGGGTTGTCACTTTTAATTTGAATTTAGTGACTGCCATTTATCAGACCTTTTCTATCCACAACCTCTTTTCATCCTAACAAGTATCTAGTCCTAATTCATACCAGTAGATTTAATGCAAGGCTATTATTCAAACAAGTAAATTTAATGCAAGGCACTGTCTTAGGAAATGGCCCTTGACCCCCTGAGTGTGTGTGTGTGGGCGGCGGTGGGGGGGGGCAGGGGGGGCATGCGTGTCTAGCTAAGTGCTCTGTGAATGGGGTTATGGGAAAACCAAGAGATGGAAGGTTCATGCATAGCTGAGGTTACAGACTGCAGCCTGGAGGACGCACATTAGTGTATTCTAGGTGAATAGACTGCCATGATCGCAGTGAAAAAGAGGGAATGGGCTTGACTTTGGTTGGGATGGCATGCCGGTTTGTGGGTGTGTGTTGGGGAGTAGAGGAGATGGAGGTAATGCAGGGAGTCATCAATCTACAAGAATAAACCATATGATATTTGGAAGAGTTTTCAAGGGTATCCTTTAGGAAAGAACAGCTGAGAGTGGCCTGAAGAAGGGTAGATTTCTGAAAGAGCAACCTGTGAGCCATGAGAAGAAGAGGCTGGTGTCAGGGAAAGCATTTGAGAAGCTGCTATAAAAGGAAGGAGACATGAACATTTAAACATAAGAAGCTAAACCTTAGGATTGGAGATAGGTCTGCTACTTCAGTGTGTCCTGTTGTTTATAAATATGTGTACATTTATTATCTTAACTGGCGGTCACACATTCCCTGCAGAGTAAGCAGAGACCATTGACCTCACTTTATTAATAGGGGAAATGAACAACTGTCTTACTCCTCATGAACTGCTATCATAGAAATATCTTAACTGGGTGGCTCTATGCAACACATCTCTCCTCTCTCAGTTTCCATGTTTAGAGATCCACATTCAGGGTGCTGGCTCTCGGGGAAGGCTTTCTCTCTCTATGGGCTCTGCAGGAAGGTCCTCCTTTCTTCCAAACTGTGGAGGAGAGTTGTCGTGTGGCTTGGAATCTCTTCTCCAGTCTCCGCTCTGTTGGCTTGTTTCATTTCTATTTTTAGCTCTGAAGAGATTGAGTTAAGTGATACCTCACCTTCACCTTGCCTCCATCATGTAATGAAGACATCTATCCTTAAATGGGATGATAGCCGTAGGCATAGAGGTTAAGTTTTGCTACTCATTTGGGGACACACTCCATTCCATATGATTTTGGGTTTTTTTAATAATCATTTTATTTGGGGCTCATAAAACTCTTATTACAACCCATATATACATCCATTGTGTCAAGCACATTTGTACATTTGTTGCCATCATCATTCTCAAACATTGGCTTTCTACTTGAGCCCTTGGTATCAGCTCCTCATTTTTTGCCTTCCCTTCCCAACCCTTCCTCCCTCATGAACCCTTGGTAATTTATAAATCATTATTATTTTATCATATCTTACACTGCCAGATGTCTCCCTTCACCCACTTTTCTGTTGTCCATCCCCTAGGGAGGGGGTTATGTGTAGATCCTTGTAATCAGGTTCCCCCTTTCCACCCCATCTTCCCTCCACCCTCCCGGTTTCGCCACTCTCACCACTGGTCCTGAAGGGTTCATCTGTCATGGATTCCCTGTGTTTCCAGTTCCTATCTGTACCAGTGTACATCCTCTGGTCTAGCCAGATATGTAAGGTAGAATTGGGATCATGATAGTGGGGGAGGAGGAAGCATTAAAGAACTAAAGGAAAGTTGTATGTTTCATCGGTGTTGATTTTGTTTTTATTTCAACACTTTCTACTGCCCAACCCTACCATACAGAGAGATCAATAAAGGCTTGAAATTGCAACTTCTAATTAGTTTATGCATTTTAAAATTAAAGATTTAAATTCAGCACAATTTTTCTTATACCTTGGAATTGAAAACCCTGTACAAACTATTAGTTAGGTAGGTAGAAAGCTCGATTATCATCCTTCAGGCAATGGGCCCCAGTGACTCAGTTGGGCTTTCTCACATGACTCACAGAAACTTCAGAGAGATTAGAAAGATGATTTCAAAACGATAGTCCATTATAAGATGCCCTAAAGCAGAAAGTGTATCTCTTTTCGTGTCTACTCCATGGCTAATCTGATATCCAACATACGGTAAGTACTCGAGTATTCGCTGGATAAATGACTATGCTCCATAAAGCCCATGAATAAACCATAACCATTCTTGCATGCCATGGCTATGCAATGGTGAGACCACAGGACTTGACCCTTCCTACCACACTGACCTGTGATAAATCACCTCATTCATATTTCATTGAAGCTAATAGATGATCTAGTCAATTCCTGCCATTTCTAACATTTTGAATTAAGTGTGACTCCCTGGCATTGACTCTAATTACTAAATGACAGAGAACTGCCATAACTTCAGTTTAATCTTTTATTAGTAGGATTATATTTATTTCTTTATCTCCCTGAGCTCTAACTTGGGAGTATTGAAAACTGAGGATGAGTTTCTAAATGGCCAAACCCCACCCACCCCCATTCACTGCCATGGGATGGATTCCGACTCATTGCAAGCCTACGCAGGGTTTCCAAGGCTCTAAATCTCTACCGGAACAGAGAGCCTCACCTTTCTCCAGAGGAGCAGTTGGTCCCTTTGAACCCCATGCTGAGCAGCCCAATATATACCTGGAAGTGCCACCAGGTCACACAGGCTGAGAAAAAGTGGTATGAGGTGGTTTATGCATTACTCTAACTTCACAAAGTACCATCAACACCTTCCCAGCGTCTAATTTTTATGTGACTGAAGTTAGACAGACTCCACCCTTCCTTACCAGTTCTGTTGGCAGCCACCCCACCACAGCGCTGCCTACTCGGCTGGGTTAGATAATTCATTGCAATTACCAAAACTCACAGACCGTGCTCCCAATTGTAGGATTTATTTAGAAAGTTAATAGGCTACAATTCAGCAACAGAAATGGTCAGGACACAATGCTTACCGTCAGCACAGACTTTTTAGCCATGCCTGCAGATCTGCCTCTCCCTGCCAGGACTTTCAGCCAAATGGCCCTTTGACTTCTCACTTGCTCAGGCTTTTAGTGCTGCTGATGCATGCCCCAAAGACACCTCACTCTTCCATAGGCCTCAGCTTGGACAGACTCAGCTCTAGTTCCGTGAGCCATCAGACAAAGCTCCCCAAATTAGGTGCCCAAAGGCATACCCTTCCTCAAATTAGGCACCTGCCCCAAGGCACTCAGCTTTACCTGCTTCATGGGATGGAAGGTCCAGTGATCTGTCTTGTGCTCTCTCTCGCTCTTGGTTCTGCTGCTGCCTGTCTGGTTCGCTGGTGCCACTGCTTTCGGTTTCTGGATCACGGAGTTTAAATGTACAAGGATCCCCAGGCCCAAAGGATGAGCTCCACCTTGAGAGGGCTCATTTTAAACATAGCAAGACAGGAAAACTGACAAATCCTCTCATTAGATTTCCACGTTTTTAATGATCAAATTAAGCCTGTTAACGATTGTTTCCAAACTGATTACGAAATCCTATCACTGTCATCTCCCACCTTTTCTTATCCTGACCCGTGAGAAAACGGTCCCTTGGTGGAAGCCACAAAGGTGATGGCTCTGACCCCTGTTGTCTGGTGCCCTCTAGTCGGTTCCGGCTCATAGGGACCCTACATACAACAGGAGGAAACAGGGCCCTGTCCAGGCCATCCTCACAATAGTTCTTATGTTTGGACCCATTGTTGTAGACACTGTATCAACCCGTCTTGTTGAAGGATTTCCTTTTCCCCCACTGTCTCTGTGATTTACCAAGCCTGATGTCCTTCTCTAGGGACTGGTCACTCCTGACAGCTCGTCCAAAGTGCATGAAATGAAGTTTTGCCATCCTTGCCTCTAAGAAGCATTCTGGCTGGACTTCTTCCAAGACAGATGTGTTTGCTCTTTTGGCAGCCTGTGGTACTTTCGATACTCTTAGCCAACACCATAATTCAAAGGCACACGTTCTTCTTCAGGCCAAATTTCACATGTATAAGAGGCACTTGAAAATACCATGGCGTGTGTCAGGCGACTTTTAGTTCCTCAGAGTAACCTCCTTGTGTTTTCAACACTTCTAAGAGGTCTTGTTTAAGATCTACCCAATGCACTGTGTTGTTTGATCTCTTGACTCCTGCTTCCATGACCATTGGTTGTGGATTCAAGCAAGATGAAATCTTTGACAACTTCAGTCTTTTCTCCATTTATCAAGATGTTACCAATTGCTCCAGTTGTGAGGATTTGGGTCTTTACATTGAACTGTGATCCATCTATTAGCAGGTGCTTCAAGTTTGCTTCCTTTTCAGCAAAGTCAGTGCCTAGAAGAGTCGTGTTTAATAATTCACCTCACTGTAGGCTGATGTGTTTCCTTTGCCCCTTTTACAATATTACATGGTAATGTACATCTAAGTGACTGTTCAATTGGTAGGCTTAAAAACTCCACTTGGAATAAAATTTCAATGTGCAACAGAGCTCTGTCTGTGTGTGTTTGTGACAGAAAGAGAAAGACAAACACCATCCCTCAAATGTGCCCTTAAATATGGCCCGTTTTCTGTGTTTCCATTCATTAAATAGCACAGCCTTGTGAGATGATCTGGCAGATGCTCTTTTTAGAGGACACACTTTCAAATATGCAAACACACTGACATCAGGTAGGCTAAGAATGAAACAAGGGTCTTGAAAAGAATGGTGCATTAAATTCCGAAAGGCCAGAACTATGTGTAACCCAGTGTTTAAAGAAGCTAGTATTTCAATAAGCAACGAATAAAGGGCGTCAACAGGGCATGCTTTTGAAATGAGTTCTTGGCTTTCCTGTGAGAGAAAGTTCAGCAACATTTCTGAAACATCACCTTTCTATTACTATCTATTTGATATACTATTATTATCATTTCTATTCAATAACATCACACACAAACATCTCTTTATTACTATTATTCTATTACTATCATTTCTATTTTACAACACCATACACAAACATCACCTTTCTATTACAGTATATTGCATGCTGCCATCATTTTGGAAAAGCACAACACTGTACTGAACTAGTGGACACTGATCTCATATGAGGTTTTTGAAAAAATTATATTCTTCAGAATAATGAAGCAGGGAACTAAGGATTTCCCCGGTTGTAGTCTTGCTTGGTCTGAATTGCCTTCAGTCACATCCCAGGGTAACCTTCCATTCCGTTCCCTTTTGTCAAGCCAGCTTGGAAGCTAGCTCTCACAATTCCTTCCAACAAGGTTCTGTCTCCTGAGATCTCCAACATGGAAGGCTTCACATTTCTCTGAGTGGCTTCTACTTTTCTCTATCAGTTCTAGAATCCCCCAAACTCAGTCTACATTGGTTTCTGTAACAGAGAGCGGCACTGGTGACATGACAGTTAAGCACCCAGCTACTACCCAAAAGGCGAACTGTTGGGGCGCCCTTGTAGCACTCTGGATCCACAGAGATGACAGTCCTGTAAGCCCTAGGAGGCTGTTCTGTTCTGTTGAATCCTGCCCTATAGGGTCACTAGGAGTTGGAGTCTGGCTCCCGGCAATTAGTGTTTCCATTTGGTAGAAAAGAAATGAAAAGGAGACAAGAATTACAAACAAATGCTCCGGATTCCTGTTTAAGCTCTATGTAGCTGATCTATCCATCTATCTACCCATATTTCTTGATCAAATATTTTAAGTATTTCACAAAGTTAGTGCTGAGCAAAAATGCACACACCTGTGCCTTCACCCCAGCATCCTCTCTGGGATGCATACATCTCACTAGTGGGTTAAAAAAAAAAAGAGCAGACCAACTACATGCACAGTGTAGTTTGGGTGTCCACCAAATCACTGGGTGGTGGTGGTTGCGGGGCTGCATCTAAGAGAGCTCCAGTTCCTTCACCCACCCACACCTGCTAAGAAAGCACCCAGTTAGGGGTGGTCTGCTGTGTGCCCTTCCCCGCCATTGCAAGGTGATGCGAGAAGGAAGGTTTTGCATTGCAAAGACTGATTGGGAGCAGGGGGTGCTGTTCAGGTAGTTAATAGACCAGAGCTTGCCTGCTCTCGCAGGAGGATGCAAAGGAGGTGAGCAGCGGCAGCACCGGCGCCAGCTGGGGGCTGACCTGATTCCCTAGAATCCTCAGCTCCGGTCCTTTCCTCCCGACGTCCTTCCTTCCTCTTCGCCAGATAACCAGCTCCCGGAAACAAAGAAGTCGGCTCTCTGGGCATCAGAGCCTAAGCCCAGCCTAGCGCGAGCGGCCGCGCGGCCCTGGGACCCGGCTCTCCCGGCTCCACGTCCCCTCCCCGCCTCCCCCGCCTCCCGCGCTCGCTCGCTCTCTCGCTCAGCTCGCTCCCTCCCCGCTCGCTCGCTCGCTTCCTCCCCCACCATCGCGGCGCTGGGAGGAAGGCGGCCGGGGCTCAAGATGGCTTTAGCCCGGCTCTGTGCCCTGCTCGCCTGCTGCTGGGGGCCGGCGGCGGTGCTGGCCACGGCCGCGGGCGACGTGGATCCATCGAAGGAGCTGGAGTGCAAGCTCAAAAGCATCACCGTGTCGGCGCTGCCCTTCCTGCGCGAGAACGACCTGAGCATCATGCACAGCCCCTCGGCCTCCGAGCCCAAGCTGCTCTTCTCCGTGCGCAACGACTTCCCGGGCGAAATGGTCGTGGTGGACGACCTGGAGAACACCGAGCTGCCCTACTTCGTGCTGGGTGAGTCCCGGGGGCGGTCGAGGCGGCCGGAGGCGCTGGACCGGCGCCCCCACCCCCACTCTGGCTCCCTCTACACACCCACACGCTGGCGACCTCCCCTCCCCCACCCAACCTCCCTGGATCCGCCCCACTCCCAGCTCCACACCCACTTGCTGGGTAGCGACTCAGTGCACCTGATTTCTACCCACATCTGAAAGGGATGCTGGGCTCCCGGCGTCTTAGCCCCACCCCCAATGGAACAGGTTGTCCTGGGTCGCTCAGAACCTTTTCTGGGCATAGACCTCCCAGACCATATCCCTACTCCACTTCTTGTCAACTACCACCGCTACTCCCATCAGCCCTTCTCCTGTCCCCCTGGCCACATGCTCAGCTTCCTGCTTCACAACCCTGGGCCCAAAGACCCACCCACACCAGTTCTAGGGGCAGGGAAAACAGACATCCCTTGCCAGCCTGCTGGGCATGTGCAGGCCTGATCACATGGGGCTGGCTCTCTGTCTGGACTGCATTAGTGCATCTGCCCCCAGGTGACTGCCACCCTCTCCTGTTTCCATACAGTGCACTCAAGTTGCCCTTCTCCCTGGTTTCCATCCTGGGAAGTCCCGCCCGCATGCTGAACTGTCTGTCACAAACAGCCTCCTCCTCAGTCAGCCACCTCCACATCTTCCTGTGTCATCCCAGTGCCTTTGGTTGAAGCCATCTTCCCTCTGTGGTCTGTTCACATTCTTACCTTCTGTGTTCCCAACTGGGCCCCAGAGGACCGCAGGCATTCCTGTGTCTAGAACAGGCTCCCTGGACTATAGAGTCTTTGCTTTTGTGTTAGTTTTTGCTGCACGGTTGCTACTTTTTAGCCACCACCTTTTCTCCCTGGGCGTCCCCATTTTAATCATTTTAGGTCTCAGAACTCATTCTGCCCCCTCAAAAGCATCACTCCCATTCACCACCCAGCTGCAAGGGCACCGGGGCCTGCCCTGGCACTTTGCACAGCAACACAAGTTCCTGTGACTTCAAAACAAAGCAACACGAAACAAAAAGAAAACTCTTCTCCAAGTGAATTCCAACGCTTAGCAACCCTGTCTCTCACTGCTCCATCTCCATCTCTCCATCTCTCACCTGCGAGGCGCACCCACCATGCAATTTGTTTCTTCAGTGGCACTTTTCATGATTCCTTGCCCAGTAGACAACTCAAAGGTAACCATACACAAGTCTGCAGACCCCGGGGGAAAGTGTCCAGGGGGTTCTTCCATCTGCTTAATGTCCTACCAGCGAGGGCACACTTGCAGGAACTTGGTTCCTGATGATCAGATGTAGGTTAGAGCCCGAAGTGAAATGCTAATACACCCCGCTTGTTATTTCTGCACAAATAATAGCGACACAGTGAAACTATTAGAACGTGGACAAATAACCCCCTACTCCCCAAACCCTAAGGAGAAGCAATTTCAAAAATTGCCTGGTCTTTTGAAAAGTTAGTTTCCAGTTCCTGTGGCGACACGCTCAGGGAAACCTATTAAGTCCAGCCTATTCTCTTTGATGGGATTATTTTTTTTGCATTAATAAAAACACCAAAAACAAAGTAATCACTAGAGGCTGGCTGGGAATGAGAATGCTGTGGATACGCTGCTCAGTAAAATGTAGAAATTGCTGGGTTATTCGGTAGATGTCAATTTCATGTCTCAGTCATACTGAGGCGTAAGTACAATCTGTTCGCAGAGTATATAAGAATGGGTGCACAAAACTGTGCTTGTAGAGAGCCTATTTTGGACTCTACATGCAGTGGTTGCTTTGTGTGAAGAGGGCCAGGTCTGTTGTAGTGTTTCAAAGAGAGGGTGTGCTTGCACATATTCAAAATCCCACTTCTTTTGTTGTGGATTCCCAAACCCAGGGCCTAAAGCCATGAGATACTGACTAGGATCTGATGCACACAGCAACAGCTCAGATGATAAAGAAAGGGTTTTCTGCACCTCTGTGCAAAGCTGCCCACTGCAGCGCCCTGCTGGAGTTGCTATAGTAACGTGCTGCAACTTGGCATTGACCCACAGCAGACATGCTCTCTCACTTCAAGGCCAGATACACTTACTTGTTGATAAATGAATTGATGGTGCTCTCCTCTTGCCCTCAACAGGTACAGAACCCATACCGTCATGACTCAATGTGGGTGGTGGAATAAAGCTTGACAGAAATGCAGAGAAGTCCAAGTGTCATTGCTTTTGAAATTAATTCTTGTGACCCTGGATCCTGTCATTCCCAGTCAGTAGTAAGGGCTGTGTCTGAGCAGGGTTTCCCAAAGTGGACGATACTGCCCCCTTGGGAACGCTGAATTCATCCAGGTGGGCTGCGAAAGCAGATACCTACACTTTATCCTGGATTGTGGGCTATATAGTACAACCTTTCTAATTGCTAGGAGGGCTCTGAATATTTCTCTGAAAAGGAGGTGGCAGGCCTAATGCTGTTGGGAATCTATGGTTTAAAACTTTCTTTTCTCTCTGGAAATGAGTTTGCGTTATCCATACCCTGGAGGAATTGGAATTGGCATCAGCAGTGTTGGGAATTTCACTAACTCAGCCTTTTGAAGCACTGGTGCCAGCTCCAGTTGAGCTGATGTTGAGTCCTGACAACTGGACCCGACGTGTGCCAGCATAGAACTGTGCTCCACAAGGTTCTGATGACGGACTCTTGGAGGGAAATTGGCAGGCTGTTTCTTTGGGTTGGCAACCGATTGCACTGTCTGCATGACCAGGGGGAGGTTTAAAAAATAAATAAAAGTTATCCCCCCACCCCCTCCACCAGGCATTCTTTAGGCAGTTGAAACACTGTGTGGTACTTGCCAGAGCGGTAAGTACCTGGTTCTGATTGTGTGGTGGGGGCGTTAAGCAGTATAGGAATGTTGAGAAAGCAATATGCTTCCATGCTAAGAGGCGATTCTGGGAACACAGGACCAGGGACTTTAACCAAAGTCAGATTGTGTCGCTCCCGGGGGTTTTCACTCCCCTTTTGCCTAGGTCAGGGTCCGCTTGTTCTGGTTGTAGCCAACGGCTTCCATCTCTTACAGATCTAACAGTCACATTGTACCTACCGTCTCCCAAGCCTGTGGTGGCCTTTCAAGACTCTTGGGACATCCCCCATGAGATTTCCGCATGCCTGGAATGCTCTCCCTCATGTCTCCTCTTAGCTGTGACCTGCTCTTGCTTCTACACCCTGCACGCCTGTCACTCCACCCCTCTCCAAGCCATCTGAGCCTGCCCTGCGGGATGGAAAGCACAGTACCTTTGAGTGAAATTAGAATTAAATGCGTTGGCATGTGCTCTGTGGTAGCAAATCTATTATTTTATTTTGTTCTTTATTTTTGAGATTTGCTCTGGCTGGGGAAGGGCAGAGACATGGGGCGTTGTGGAAAGAAGAAGAAAGGCCCAGTGTTTGGAGTGCCCATGAGCATGGCATGGGCCTGGAGTGGGGCCCAGATCAGATGGGTAGAGGTGGTGTGAGAGGAGGGAACCATACCTGACCCTCAGGTATGGGACATGGGCCTCCATTTCACAGTGAAAGAGAGGCGGCTGGGGATTGAACAGGGAAAGCAGCGAGGAGCTTCCCCTAAAGACCATGTGCACCATCGGCTTGGACGGTTCCCCTTGGAGAACGAGCCCTGGAAGGAAAGAGGGCTTTCTGCTCTCAGAGGCAGGGTTTGCAAACTGGTGTGCATGCGCCGGATGTGACTTCCGATTGGCTCCCCGGAGTTATGAAATATTTGCCAGTGGAATATTCTCCATGGGTGCATGTCATCTCTACATTGCCCACCAGTATCTATTGTACTATAGTTGTACACTCTTAAGTGGCTTATCTGGCTACTTTAATCCAGGTAATCTGACTTTCAGACCTTTTGGGAAACTCTAAAATATCAGCAAACCAGCTATAAGTTCGTGTTTAATGCGCTTAGAGACGTGAACCTTGTAACCCTCACACCCACGCACTGCCATCACGCCCATTCCCCCTCGTTAACCACCTCAGTGAAGTTTCCGAGGCTGTAAATAATTCTGGGAACGGATAACCTCGTCTTTGTCCCACAGAGTGACTGGTGGCTTTGAGCAGTTGGCCTTGGAGTTAGCAGTTCAAAACTTATCTGTTGGAAGACTAGAATAAGTTTCTCAAACATATCAACTAATATTTTATGTCTCCACTAATGTTTCTTATCTTGACTTGCTTTGAGAGCATGTTTGTTTTTGAGGTGAGGGGCTAGCCTGAAGTGTAGCTTGCAGGTTTTCTAGGCTCTGAATAGAACATCTTCAGTCTCATTCCTATTGGAGGGATGGCCCAGCTCAACTACTGAGCTGTCACATGTGTGAAACTTGGGGAAGAAAGGTGTTGATCTTGTGCCGTCCAGGGTTGCTTTAGCTGCGTGGTTTTTGACTGGAGAGGGTGCATCTGAAGCTAAATCAGTCAGTTTGCAGAGATGCAGTGAATTCCTTGGCTTGCCACTTATTTCAGCTGTGAAGAAAAAAAAAACTGAGGCTAAGAGAGGTGAAAGGATTTCCTCAAGGTCACAGAGCTAGCAATTGGTGGACGCAGGACTTGAACTCGAGTTTGTGTGGCATTTCATCTTTCTCTTAGCTACTCTTTTATAGACCTTAACTTTCATCAGTATCTCTTCTTTTTCCTAGTTGGATCAAAGAAGCCCACGTGATGGGTGGGACAGGGAAAGCACACTCAACTCCGTTGTGTTGTTGTTATTGTTGTTGTTAGTTGCTGTCCTGGTAGCCCTGACTGATGGCGGACTTAGAGGTGTGTATAACAGAATGAAATGTTGCCTGGGTCCTGGGCCAATACCTTCTGAAATTTCTAGCTTATCAAATAATTTCTCACACGAACCTTAATGCAGAGCCTCCATCAAGAAATATTTCCCTAAGTAAATCCTACCTGAGCAGAATTCGGCAATTCACACTTCGTTCATAGCTTCCTGGTTTGGTCAGCCATCCTTCCAGCCTCCTGCACCAGGTTATGGTTTGCTGAGATCTGCCTCCCACAGTGATGATGAATGTGTACAGTACATGGGGATGAAGATAACATGCCCAGGGCTCTTCTGAGGGGGTGGGGGTGAGGAGGGTGGAGGGGCGCTACAGAAATACAAATTAGGAATCCCACAGAGAACCTGTACCTTAAAATGGAACGGTCTAGAAGGTGCCTTTGCTATAACTTCTGTGTTGCAGGGCTCTGAGCTTTGCATGATGTGGGCTGTGCTCAGAATCTGCTGACAAGGCCCCTGGCTGGGGCTTCGAACGGACTCCCTGAGCTTTGCCCTTGGCTTCAAAATGTCATTTTGAGAATCATTTTGGACTTAATCATGAGCTTTAGCCTACCTGGAAGCAATTCATGTATTCACAGTGCTGTAAGCTCTTTTCACGTATGTCTCCATGTTCCCATTGGTGAAGGAACTTTAAACATATTCGTTTCCCTTCCCATTTCCTCGCCGCTGCAATGAGCACCTACTTTACCAGTAAACAAATTTGCATAGAGCAGTGGCGGCGGCAAGGCGTACTAAGATGAGTGGGAGCGGTCTGAGGTCTTCAGAGTGTTTCTATAACTCATCCTGGTAGAATATACTCATTTATAGTATGGAGAGATTTATTATTTACTGTTTCTCTACAGAAATGTAGATTTTGGCATCAAAGGGAATTTTGAATGCAAGAGTGATGAGTTCTACAGCTCTCAGTGTTCCTCCAGGTATACGGATAGGGTTCCATTCAAGTCTTTGAAGTTTCTGAAGAAAAAATAAAATACGAGCTTAATTTCCGTATTTATCTTTGGAGGTGAGATTGAGGTCTCGTTTTTTTTTGTTTTGTTTAGAGCTTGAATGTGTGTTTGAGCCCAGGTATAAAATTTATTTTCTTTAGTAATGTAATTAACCCTAAAAGGCTGGTAGTTTCTCTGACGGAGGCCAGTGTACAAGAACAGCAGTTTGCATTTCTTCACCAGGGACCTGCCGAGGCTCGCTTTCCTCTCTTTCACTCAAGGAGCAAATGCATGCACACAGGTGGCAGGGAAAGCTCTATTGTGAGTAACTGAATCTTATAGGACAAATGAAAACCTTCGGTAACTTTTTAATGTGCTAAATTTGGCACCCATCACCATCTTTTGTTACAAATATGAAATAGTATTTTTTAATTGCATATAGTCCAAAGCTTTGAGAAACCACCAAAGTGTATCTATGGATCTCTAGATTCCTGAGGAACAAAATTTAAAAGCATTCAATTGTTGCCGATGATAGTTTTGAGTTGACATGGCTCCTTTTTTGTGAAACAATGTGGTATTCTGTTGTCCAGTTGACCATTGTGGGCCTTATGACCCAGCCATTCCATTTTGTGATACTTATTACACTGGAATTCTTATGCACATGAGGGTCAGTAAAAACACATTACTGCTGGGTTGTCCTGTTCATACATGCGCAGGTTTATTCCAAGCACAGTGTGTTAAAACGTGTCTCTGTGATCGGCAGGTGGCCTGAATCTTGTTAGGGTGTCTCCCCAAAAGAGCTTCATACCCAGCAGCGGTTCCTCAGGGACTTTCCTGGGCTAGTCAAATTCAAGGCAGAGCAGTCCTCTGGGAAGGCTATGGCAATTGTTTGTGGGGACTCCAACGGAGTAATCTTCATAGATCCCCCTGCCCCCACCCACCGAAGGACATAGGACCATCCCCGGGGCTTATTATAAATGCGTTTTAAGAAGATTGAAAAGTGCACTGGTTAGGAAAAAGTCGGGACAGTTGCGCCAATGGTTTGGTTCTCTCCCCCTCACGACAGTGCACACAGCATGGCCGTCCTACAGACGTTTCATCAGGAGGCCTTTCCGCATCCCCTCTCCAGCCCTCATCATGCCCCTTCAGACTTCTTTTTGTTTCCACAATGCCAAGGCCATTTTAGAGGAACAGGATTTGAGTCCCGCGAAGATGCCCCCACTGTTGCTTGGCTGTGGTGTAAACGGAGGAGCACAGAGTTTTTCAGGGAAGGGTGGGAGACAGGGAGACGCCACCTTGAGAATTGCATAGACCCAGAGGGGCAAGCTGCGGAAGAACAGTAACTCTTCATTGTGTGTTTTTCTTTAATAAAGATTTCTGTGATTTTGCAGTCGTGCTTATTGAAGAACTCTCATGTACACATGAATATTTATAACAGCTTTGTTGGTAATAGCAAACTCAGGATGCAGCCCAAGGTTCCATTAGCAGGAGACTAAGAGTAGACAATGTGGTGCAGTCATCCTGACCATGAAAATAAACGAGCCACTGCAAAATATGCCAAAATGGTTACATCTCACACATGTAGTCCTAACTGAAGATCACTAGAAATCCTGATGGATATCGATGGACTCATCTTTCTTCCTCAGAGGGGCTGCTAGGTGCAAACCTCTGCCTCTGGTTATCAGCTCAGTGACTAGCCAACGGGGACCCAGATGTGATAGCTTTTATTTAGGAAAAGCCAGGAGACGACAAGAGAGTTGGAGAGAGAAACAAAGCATAAACAACACCCTTCTGGTGAGAAGGGAAGATGATGGTGAGCGGAAGAGGAATAAAGTACGCTTTGAAGAGTGTCAGTATTTGAATTTTGTTCCTTTCTTTTTAAACATACTTTACTGAGAGCAGTTTCGGGTTTCCAGGAAGATGACAAGAATAATACAGAGAATCCCCTCCTCCCTCACACCCCATCTCTTCAGTTAGTAACAGCACACAGTGGGATGGTACGTCCATAATTGCGTCATAATTTCAGACCTAGTATTAGCACATTATGATCAGCACAAGTCTATATTTCATTTGGGATTCTGTAGTTTTCCGCAGATGCTCAAGTTTGTCCCAGGATTCCATGCAGAGTAGTTTCTTATACTTATAAGTATTCATCGGGTCTCCTTGGCCTGTGACAGTTGCTCAGACTTTTCTTATTTTGATGGTTTTGGCTATTGGAGGAGCACTGGTCAGGTATTTTGTAGAATACACTTCAGTTGGGGTTATCAGATGTTTTTGTTTTGCTTAGACTGAGGTTCTATGGGTCTATAAAAGTCAAGTGTTCTTACCCTGATCTATCACAGGTACATATTTCCAACATCTATTGGCTGTTGTTGTTGTTGACATTGATCACCTGACTTAAGTAGGTTTGCTAGGTCTCTGCACTGTAAAGTTACCCTCCCACCTCCTTTGCATGCTGTGATCTCTGGAAATAAGTCATCGTATGCAGTTCATTTTTAAGGAGTGGGGAATTCTATGTACACTCTATTCTTCTGCATGGAGAAATTTCTCTTCTTACCAATTTAATTATTTGCTCACTATTTTACTTATTTTGGTATGGCCTAAATGCCTATTTATCTTATACTTTGAGTTATGATCCAATCATGCTTTACTGATTTTTGGATTTTGCTCAAATTATTTTAACTTTGGTCACTGGAACCTCTTTTAGTTGTCTCTGTGATGCTTTGCCTTTCTGTTAGGTGTTTACATGTTTTCCTGTTTCTTTTCTTTCTGTTTTTTTTTTTTTAGTACTTTTTTCACCATTACAGGATGTACCAGGCTCAGCCTCGGTATTTTCCCCCTAGTCCTAGAATAAGCTGTGTCTCCAGAAGCCGTGATTACCTTTCTTAGAGGAAGGTAGAATTGAGGATGGCGAGACTTTGTCACATATACTTTGGACCGGTGATGAGAAGAGACCAGTTCTTGGGATAAGGAATCATGCCTGGTAAAGTAGAGGGGCAGTAGGCAAAGGAAGACTCTTGCTGAGATGGATTTGCAAAGTGGCTGCAGCAATGGGCAGAAACATAGCAACATGTGTGAGAAACATGCAGGCAGTGTTTCTTTCGATGGGACCTCAGGTTTCTCTGAGTTGGAACCAACTCCACAGCTCCTAAGTACAAGAACATTAGAAGGCCAGATCTGCCTGGCAGGTGTGCTTGTTGCTATTGGGTGGCAGTGTTTCTAAGCCCTCTCAACCGACAGAGCAAGAAAATATTTATGTGTACACTAACCATGTGTATATATACATATGTTCATGCACATATACCTGCAAATAGGTGCATCTACAACGGTAGGCTATGTGCCGGTCTGCTAACCACAAGGTCAATAGGTTTCATCTCTTGTTATATGTTGAGCTGTTAACTGCAAAGCCAGCAGTTTGAAACTTGTCTGAAGGAGCAAGATGAAGGCTTTCTATTCCTGTAAAAATTTAGTCTTGAAAAACTCACAGAGGTAGTTATTGTCTGTCTTAAGGGTCCTGTGTTCGTCCGGGTTGACTAGAGAAACAAATTGATAAACATGCATATGTGTATAGGAAAGAATTTTATATAGAGAACTTGTGCAGTAAGAAAACATCCCAGCCCAGTCCAGATCAAGTCCATAAGTCTGATATTGGCCCATATGTCCAGTACCGGTCTGTAGATTCCTCTTCAGACTCATTCAAAACATGCAATGATGCTGAGTGCAAGAAGATCACAGGTCAGTAGGTGGAAAGTCTTGTGGATCCACTAGTGGTGGAAGCATCTTAGTCCTGGCGTGGGTCTCCATATGGCTCCTCCAGCTCTAAGACTCTGGCTGCCATCAGCATAGCTCCATGTGGCTTTTCAGCAGTAATAGCTCACAGGGAGTGAGTGTGTGTCCCACCTCCAGTGAGCTATTTATCTCCTTAGCACCTCCAAATTAGATCATCAAGCTGCAACCTATTGACAGCCTAAATTCCACCCCTTCACTCTTAATAGTCTCAAACTGACAACAGATTATGTAACTACCACAGGTCCCTATGAGTTGAAATTGACTCAACGGCAGTGAGGTTGGCTTTTGGATAGCTATATAAAGTACATGGATTCATACTGATATCTCCAGCTTAAATCCATCACCACATATCCATTATAACCTTCTCTTCTGCCTTATCTGTAAACTCTCCCTTCAACAATGAGGAACCTGACCCCATCATCTGCCATCCATTTATTTAACTGTTCTGTTAGAGTATTCCAGGGGAACTTAAAAAAGTTATTGGGAAAAATAATTAAAAGACAAAAAATATAAATTTAAGCTCCGTCGAGGTCAAGGCACTTGTGAGTTATGATTCCAGTGCAGGCCTAAAGAACCGAGTATACTGGGATTTGAACAATGTCAAAGTCGATCGTTCTCATATATTTATACTATTAACTGAATGTATTTTAAGGTTAGGAGAAACAAGAGTCAGGACAATGAAGTGGTTACCTAATGATTTCCCACCAAAATTCTTGAGAAATTGCCTTTGTTTGCTGAGAGGAATGGGAAGAGGACATTGTCATGGTGGAAGACTCTCGGGACACTTTCTTGGCATTTTTTTCTCCTAAAACTTTGGCAACTTCTGTCCAAACATTTTCACAAAATGCAGATGTTATCGTCCATTCTCTGGATTTCCGGAAAGTTAATCAGCAAAATGCCTTGAGCATTCCACAGATCTGTTGCAGGAACATTTTGCTATTGACCTGTGTGTTTTCCCTTTGAATAGACCACTTTCCCCTTTCAGTAACTATTTGCTTTGTGCATTGTGTTCAGGATCACAGTGGTAAAGCCATGTTCCATCTTCTGTTACAGTAATTTGAAAAACATGCGACAGGATCTTGATCTCACGTGCAAGCTCTTGTCTGCAGCTAATAGGCGTGCAACTCTTATAGCAGCCAAGAAATGGAAAGTTTGCTTATGTTTTATTTCTCAGTCAACATTGTTTAAGATGGATGTGTGATGCGGGCTATGGTTTCTGCTCTTAACCTTTGGTCCTCTTCAATTAGAGAGAAACTAGATGAATTGTTTACTTGCAAATTTCTGTAGCTGGTGTGCTGTTTTGGCCTCATCTCCAAAATCATCTTGTCTCTTCTGACGGAGTTCTTTATTTACAAACTCTCGGTTTCTTTGGGACATTGCTCCGAGAGACTGTGTATAAGCTGTCTGTGGTCTCACCATTTTTCCAGCCAAGTTTCTCTGTACATTTGATGTTTAGTCTTACTTAAATTTTATGTTGTTTTCATAGAGGTCTTTTTCAAACTAATGTCTTGTTCGTCTTACGACCACACACTAGTTAGTTCCTGTTTAGACATGCTGCCGCAAGTTAGTATGAACTTATTTGGTGCAAAAAAAAAGAAAGAGAAGAAGGAAATCCATGAAGTTTTTTTCCCATATTATACATTCTCCTGGAACTTTTAATGACCCTGTCTACGTGTATAACTGTATCAGAATCAGAATATTTATCTTAGATCCCCTTGGGGAGCAACTTTATTAATCACAATGTAGTCATATATACAATTTTGTTCGCCTTTCGTCTAACAGACTCTATTCATTTTCAGAGTGACTAAGGTTGGCATCTTCCTCCACGCTGCCCCTGTACTATGAAGTTGTTTCATACATTGATACAATTTGAGTATTTTGTCTTCTTCTATATTTGATCCTGGGATCCTCTGATCTCTTAAATGATTTGTTTTAATATGGACTCATTACGATGTTCTCTTTGTGTTACAAAGTTCTGTGAGTTTTGACATATAGTATTATGTATTTATCAAAACCCACGTAGTAAATATGTTTTATCTATAAGTACACTTTCACACAGAATAATTTCCCTGCCTTAAAAAAAATTATTTGTCCTTCACGCATTCAGCACTTTCTTCTTCACCAGTTTTGATCATCTCTATAATTCTGTTCAGAAAGTCATTTCATTGCAGTCACATGGTATTTAGGCTTTTCTAGGTTGACTCCTTTTACTTAGTTTTAAGCATTTAGATTTTATCCATTTCTTGGATTTTCATGGTTTCAGAGCAAATGTCTTTAATTCTTTCATCTAGGACAGATTGTAGGACATCTTGGTTTCCTCTAGTTTAGCCACTACGTGCAGCTGCTGTAAGCATTTCCATGCAGGTTTGTGGATACTTTTTATTTATTCGAATCTCAAAGCAGATACTTGAGTTAAGAATATTCCTTAATTCATAACCTATTTTGTAGGTTTATAAAAACCTCCTTCTTCTATTACTTCATTTATTTTCCTGCTTGAATTTTTAGAAATTCTTATTTCCCATACCTACCTATCTTTATATCTAGACAAATATTCTAACTTGGCTGTTTGTTTACATTCTTGTGAAAAAAAAATCCTGGTAGTCTAATGGGTTGTGCATTGGGCTGCTAACCACAAAGTCAGCAGTTCAAACTCACCAGCCTCTCCATGAGAGATGGATAAGACATTTTCTCCTGTAAAGATTCACTGCCTTGGGAACCCTGTAAACACTCTGCTCTCGAGTCAGTGCTGGCGCAGAGCGAGCCCGCATCGAGACCCCATTGTGGGAGTCTGAGACTAACTGGTCACCGGAGAAGAAAGCCCAGTCTTTCCCTCAGGCGCTGCTGGTGGGTTCCAACTACAGGCCATTCAGATAACAGCCCAACCCGTCACCGCGCTAGCAGCAGAGCTCCTTGGAAACCCTATGGAGGGTCACCAGTTGCTGGAACTGACTCGATGGCAGCAAGTTATTGTGAAAAGTGAGTAATTGTTTTGTGTTCATGTAGTTCTACTTCAAGAACACTTTGATGGTATGTGTGTAACTCTAATTCCCACTTTTTTTACTCAGCACCAAAGCTTAAATATATATCTAAATTACAATCTGTAAATAAAACTCGCAACTGTCTAGTACTGCTTTCTGTCATAAAATGTTTTTTTTGTATCCGTCTTGTACAGGTAGTCCCTCTTGAGTATTTGGAATGTGACAAGGGCAGTGAAGGAATTGAATTCTTTTCATTTTAATTGATTTCCCTTTAAATGGCCTCACGTGGCCAGTTGCTCTTCTTCACCAACACTTGACTGTATCCAGTTTTCTAACGTGCTCTAAGCCTGGTCATTTGCTTTTCTTTAGGAGCACTATAGGGTGCTGATCAGGGCCACCCCAGATGTTCAGTATGCTCCCCTAGGGGGCGATGGAGTGATCTGCTTTTCAAAAGCAGATGCCTACACTTAAGCCTGGATTATGGGTTATAGTGCAATGTTTTTTATTTACAAAGGGGGTGCTGAATAATTTTTTCTCCTGAAAAGGTGGGAAGAGGGAATATATGTTTGGGAACCTATATACTGGAGAGATCATCTCTTTGATTGCTCAATATGAGTTTCCAAACAAAACACCCCCCCACACTATTATATTTGGTATTTGTTAATGATGTTATTTTGGCTTTGCAATTGAAATATGTAATTGAAAATTTTGTTATTTACACTAAAATGTTTGACATATTTGAGCTTATTTTGGTGTGAATTATGAGATGTAACTTTATGCAGGTATACTGTACAAAGAACTGACTTTAACTTGCCAGATGACCACAGAAAGCCCACTGTCATTTATTAGAAAGTCTATAAAAAAAAACTAAAAAACAAACAAACAGATAGTCTATGACACCCCTCTGATTTGAGATGACATCTTTATCATGTACTAAATGTCTTTTTTTTAAATCTTTTTATTGGGGCTCATAAGGCTCTTATCACAATCTGTACATACATCAATTGAGCAAAGCACCCTTATACATTCGTTGCACTCGTCACTCTCATAATTCACCTTCCAATTGGGTTCCTGGAATCAGCTCGGTTTCCCTTTTTTCCCCCCATCCCGATCCCACCCCTGGTCCCTTGATAGTTTATAAATAATTATTATATCTTATCTTACACTCCCCGGCATCTCCCCTCACCCGCCTCCCCCTTGCCAATCTCCCAGAGAGGAGGTTACACATAGATCTCCGAGATTGGTTCTCCCTTTCTACATGCCCTTCCCTCCTGGTGTCGCCACTCCCACCGCTGGTGTTGAGGGGTTCGTCTGTCCTAGATTCCCTGTGCCTCCAGATCCCCACTGCACCGCTGTACATCCTCTGGTATAACCAGGTCCGCAAGGCAAGGTAGGATTGGGGTCATGATGATTGGGAGGGGAGGAAGTGTTCAGGAACTAGAGGAAGGTTTTGAGTTTCATTGTTGCTACACTGAACCCTGAGTGGCCCATCTCCTCCTCACTACCCCTCTGGAAGGGGTGTCCAGCTGTCTACAGGTGGGCATTGGGTCCCCATCATGCACTCCCCCTCTTTCACGGTGATGTGATTCTCACCACCACCCCACCTTTGATGTTGGAGACCTGGTCTCCTCTGTCCTTCATGGTCACCTATGTTGGTGTGCTGCTTCCGTGTGGGCTCGGTTGCTTCTGGGCTAGATGGCCGCTTGTTTGCTTTCAAGCCTTTAAGTCCCCAGAGGCTATATCTCTCAGTAGCCGGGCACCATCCGCCTTCTTCACCACACTTACTTATGCACACTTTCGTCTTCAGCCATTATGTGAGGAAGGTGATCACACAATGATTGTTTTTGTTCCTTTGTATCTGCTACATGGTCCATTCAACACCTTGTATTCGCTTAGGCCATGTGCTTCTTCTCTGTGGGGTGCTAAATGTCTTAACACATTTAAGACTATTTCTGAATTTCTGTTCTGTCCTATTTTGTATCTATATGTTCTTGTGTTAATATCTTAAATTATTGTACCAATGTGTTTTAATTATTGAAGCTTTATTAAAAAACCAAACTCACTGCTACTGAGTGGATTTGAACTCATAGTGACCCTACAGAACAGGATAGAACTGCTCCTGTGGGTTTCTGAGATTCTTAACCCTTTGCGGGAGTAGAAAGCCTCATTTTTCTTCAGTAGAGCTGCTGGTGGTTTGGAACTGCTGAAGTTGGTGTTAGCAGTCTATTGCTTACCACTATGACACCAGAGATTTTATGTGTTTGAATATCTAATAGGGCTAGGTATCCTTTACTGGTCCTTTTTTCCTGATTTTTCCTAATCTTAAAAAAAGAAAAGAACAATAAACTTTTCATTTGTCTAGTCTAATTCTTAAAAAATGAGCTTGGTAGCATTGTGGTTAAAGCACTAGACTACTAATAGGAAGGTTGATGGTTCCAATCCACCAGCTGATAGGTAAGTCAGTCTGCTCCTGTCAAGATCACAGCCTTGGAGCCCCTCTGGGCCATCCACTCTGTCCTGGAGCTCCCTCTGTGGGCACTGTCTCTGTAGCAACCGGGGTGGGGTTTTTGTTTGTGTGGTTTTAGTTCTAAAAAGATAAGCAAAAATGACAAAAACAGTGGCATTTTTTTGAAGATCATGTTAAATTTTAAATTAGCTAAGGAAAAATTCAGATCTTTAGGATGCTGAAGTTTTCGATTTAAAAATTTGGTGTGCTTGTGTTTGTACAAGTTTTCTTGTCTGCCTATTAATGTTTTAACATTTTTCCCTCTTATAATTCTTCCATGTTTCTTTTTTTTTTCCATGTTTCTAGTTAGATTTACTACTAAACTTTTTCTTGAACTTGTGTATTTGCAAAATGAGTAGTCTCCTTCCCACACCCTGCTTCTATGTATTTTTAATGCTTACATTTTGTGTGCATGAAAGTTATTGATATCTCTGTTCATTTCCAATATCCACTACCATACTGCATTCTATAATAGAATTTCAATTGATTCTTGTGGATATTTTAGACAAACAGACATAGTATGTGTATAGTGATAATGTCACTCCTCATATTTTTTATCTTTATGCTTCTTTTCAGATTTTACTGGTTAGTTATGTCAATACAGTTCACATAAAATATGATACTGCACAATTGTCTCTTCTTCCTAATTTTAGTGGCCTTTGGGTTAAAAAGATTTATCACATTAATGAAATATTGAATGTTTTCCTCTTATCAAAAATAAGTTGTTGATTTTTAAAATACATCTTTTCAGCATCTGTGGAGAAAATGATCTGAGTTTTCTCCTTAGATTTATTAAAAAGATAAATAATATAATTATACTTACTAGAATTGAACCATCCTTACTGTGGAGCAATCTTCATTCGGTCTTGATGACTTCTTTATGTATTATGTTGTTGGACTTTTCTTGTTATATTTATCACAGATATTTTATATCATTATCCTTAAGTGGTGTTAGTCTGAGGTTTGCTTTGTGTGTATGTATGAGTGAGTGTGTGTGTGTGTGTGTGTGCACCCACATGTGCATTCGCTTAAGCCCTAGCATGTGCATGGGCATGTACAATCTTTGTCAAAATATTTTATCCGTGTTGTATACACTTTATAAAAGTAATTTTCAAGTTTTTATTCTGTTTGCTCAAGACCAATTTAAATAATTAGCACTGACATTATCTGTACAGCCTCTTACTTTGGCCACCGCACAATGCAATATGGTGAACATAATAAATGAAGGAAGAACTGGCGACTTTGGCACTGTGATAATGAATACCTAACCTTGTCAACGGTAATGATTAAAACGGTAATGATTAAAATTGAGATTCAAAGGATGGTGGGATTCAACACCACAGAGGGGAGTTCTGGGTTTGGGGAAGACGTTCTCAAGCATGATCTAAGGGAGGACTAAGTAGACAACATAAAAGCCATGATGACTGAGGGATTGTGCAGTTAAAGACTTCGAGTGTCATCCTTGGTACCCATGCCAAGGGCTGGCAATCTTTAAATAAACTGGCACTAAACTAAGCCTATGAAACCTAACAGCATGGGGCGGGGTGGCTACAGTGGTGGTAGTGAGTGATGGGGAGACAATGTTAAGGGATCCAGAAAGAAAAAGAATGTTTGGAAACTGACAGTGGTAGCAATTGTGCAATTCTGCTTGACACGACTGAACTATGGAATGATATGATATATGTATTAACTCCCAATTAATAATATTCTTTAAATCATTTGGAGCTCTGACAGGTATTATAACAATCCATCATTCAATTAGATCAAGTGTAATTGTGCAATTGCTGCCACCATCGTTTTCAGAACCTTTTCTTTCTTCTTGAATCTTTGATATCAGCTCCTCTTTATCCCCTCTTTTCTCCATCCCACCCCCAAGAATCCTTATTACTACAAGTAAATATATATATATATATATATATTGCCCTATCTTACACCATCCAATGTATCTTTTCACCAACAATTTTGTTGTTCATTACCCTTGAGTGGGATTATACAGTCATCATTTTTATCAGTGTCCCCCCCCCACCCCCGCCCCCAATCCCTCCCTCTTCCTGTACCTTCAGGGAATCGTTACTTTCTTTTGAAGGGTTTATCTATCTTGGATTTCATGTGTCAAATGACCTTAATTATACAAATGAACATACACAGGTCTCACAGGTCAATGAGGTGAAACTAAGACCATAGTAGAAGGGGGAGGAAATATTAAAGAACTAGAGGGTATTTATGTGTTTCATCAGTGCTGTACTGCACCTTGGATATATCATCCCTTACATGTGGCCCTTCTGTGAGGGACTGTCCCATTGTCTTACAGGTGGGTTTTGGGTCTTCATTGGGACTATGTTTCTTCATGTCAATCAGATTGTTTGTTTTTGAATTTTTGATACCTATTTCGGTCCACACTTCAGGATCACCCAGGCTGGTGTGCTTCTTCCATGAGGACTTGTTGCTTCTCTGCTAAATGGCCACTTATTTATCTTTAAGCCTTTAAGATCCCAGAAGCAATTTCTTTTGCTAGCCCGGCACCATCAGCTTCCTTCACCACATTTTCTCAAGCACCCATCTTGTCCTCAGTGCTCCTGTCGGGAAGGTGAGTATCATGTAATGCCATATTATTAGAACTAAGGTAAGATTGAAGTGGAGGCCTAAAGTCCATCTGCTTCCTTATTGTATTTACATATATATGCATGTAGACAAATACACCTATATTTATACATTTATATATATGCATATCTATATTTATACACACACACACATATATATATACTTTTTACTTTCTTATTCTTTCCTATTTCTTCCTGCCCCCCTATCATTCCCCTCTCAGTAATTCCTTTCAGATACATTTCAACTGCTCAGACATGACCAGGAGCGCCACACCCGCCTTACTGTGAATTTTTGATTCCTGCTGTTCCCCTGTCCCTGTAGTTATTTCTCATTGCTCACGCCCCTCCTCTCCCATGTTCCCCAGAACCGTCTGTCCAGTTGCTTATCCTGCCTATCTTATATAGATAGACACCAAGAGGAGGTAAAAAGTGGGAGAGAGAGAGAGACCATACAAACAGTTCCAAGTCTAACTGCTGTCCTGGCCCAGAGTAGATGAGGATCCCACTTTCAGGGATCCATAACCCACGACCCACCTGCCTAACAGCCCTTAAACCCTGTTGGACCTCAGTGTTGGTGTCCAAGGGATGGGCCTTCGAAGTCACCCCATTGCTCTTCATGCAATCATGGATGGAACTGTCTAGTGCCCCACCCCACACCCCATTACACCTTAGAAGAGTAAGTAAGGTAAAACAAGGATAGTTCCGAGATGGGTGGTTCAGTTTGGCAGGGAAAGCTCCACTATATACACTTGCTTAGAGATTCAGGGTGCTTCCACCTTGTGGCTCTGCCATCTCTCAGGCCTACTGCAAACATCTTCTTCCTCTTGAAAGCAGAGTCATGTGTGTTTGAGTTCTCTAGCAGAGGAAGGGCAGAAGTCCAGGGTCGCAAAAGTTGTACACATCCGTTCCACTCCCTTGGTGCTCTGGAGAAATGCGTTGCATGGCTTATATCCCAGCGGATGACCTGCCAAATGCAGGCTTAGTTGGGTGGTCATATTAAATTCAAGAGAGGGAGGAAGGAAAAAAAGAAGGAAAAAAGGAAGAAAAAATGGGAAAAAATTTGGTCTATGCCACAGACCTCACAAACAAACTTATTGCCATCGAGCTGATGCCAACTCATAGGCGACCCTATAGAAGGCAGTGTAGACCTGCCTCTCTGGGTTTCCCAAACTGTAACTGTTTAAATTAAGGAAGCAGAATGCCCCACCCGTCTTACTCTAGAGGAGTGTGGCTGATGGTTTTTGAACTGCTGACCTTGATGTTTGCAGACAGATGCATAACCACCATGCCACCAGGGCTCCTGCTGCAGACCTAGATATCAGCAAACATGTTAAATGGTTCTTAATATGTGAGGCAAGAAGAGCTGATCTTGTCCCCCCACACAATCATTTAAAACCCATTCGAGAGCCATAAATATATTTTTACAAACAAATGAAATGACCATTCTCTGAATAATATTCTTGACACATTTTTATAGATGAAACTCTGGTCGTTTTATTTTCATTTCCAATCTTCTTGCAGAGCCCCATGCACACACTGAAAGAGCTGTGTGTGGCTCGAGAGCCGCAGTGCCGGCCCATTCTACAGCCAGGTCATTCCACACTCTTCCTAGGGAGCATCTTCATTTTATTTTTCTTGAATAGTCAGATATTACATTAAGAAATATTTAATCAGACCATACTGTCTTGATCATGGCTACCCTTCTCCGGCCTTGTAATGCAAAGACTGCTATAGACACTTTGCAAATTTATGTAAATGAATGGATGTGGGTGTGTTTCAAGGAAACTTCATGGACAGAAAAAGTCAATTAGGCCATGGGCTATCATTTGCCAGCTCTAGATGTAGATAATATATCCACCTTCTGCTTCCTACTTCCTTGCTTCCCATAACTCTGCTGATCTTTAAATTCCATTTGACTCCTCCATAACCCCGGGGACAATGCTATTCTGTCACGGGGGTGCGATGAAGTGAAATGAACTCAAGGGCGCTTAATGACCAAAACTGCGCTTATCCGTTCTCACCTATGGTCATTCTCCAACTCTCCCACTTGTCAGTTCCTCCTTCTAGCTGCCGGATGCTCTCTCGTTAATTCTGCCAGGTAGTTGAAGCTTGGACAGTCACATTGCTCCTTTTCTTTTCTCCAGCTACGTGAGAATTCTTCTAAACTACCTTCAATTATCTTACTTCTTGCCAGTTTACATATTTGCCAGTCAGAGGTTCAGAGATGGATCAATTTCCTTAAATCCTCATCCTTTAATTTACTTTCAGATTAATGCCGAGATATGTGTATTAATTCTGCCAATTGTGTAGATGGTAGTGTTATAAATATCTGGGTTCTAATAAACTCAGCTTTGTCCTCAGCATGGCTTATTAATTTTTTATTGTCCTTAGTCAACCTTTCTTCTCGTATCCCTAAGTGATTATCTCACACCTTTTGTGCAATAGTTAAGTTTCCAACTTAATTGCCATTTCTGCACACTTAACAAACGACCTTGTCTCCTACTTTACCTAGAAAATTGAGGCAGATGCATAAATTACCCATAATTCCTATATGTCTTCAACATGCAAACTTATAACCCTATTTTGGAATTCATTCTTACTGTCTCACCTTTTCCAGAGAAAGCCTGGACTCCCTATTCCCAGAAAGAAACACACAGAAGCAGTTCTGCTCCGTCTCATGGGATTGACAAGAGGCTAAATTTGATGACAGTGACTTGGGTTTGGTTTTTTGGTCTCACCTCTAATTTCTATTTTTTTGGCATAAATTCTATGGACTATCTATGATAGCAGTCTCACAGTATGCAATAAAAAATAAGATAGACACAGCCCTGTCTTCCCAGAACCCAGCGTGTCTTTGCTAGAACATTGTCACATATTTTTCGCCACCAGCCTTTATTCTATAACTTCCTTTTCTCTCTCGTCTTCTGTTTGCTAGAGCCTCTCCTTCAGTATATAAATGTGCTTAAGTTTCTTCGTGTGTGTGTGTGTCACTTGTTTATGTGCTCTTTTGGTGAACACCTCTAGGTGTCTTGTTCTTCACAACAGTAGGGGCATATTCCTGAGGTCACCATTGACACCCTACTATTAAATCCAAGGAACAACCTCCTGCCCTCACCTTAATGGCCCTCTGTCTTACATTTGCTGCTGTTGATCCTCTGTAAGAGTCACTTCCTCGTCTTAGTGCATTCCAGTCAAGGTAGAGAGGAAGTATATAAAACAGAAGTCCGGTAAGGCTAGGGCTTTAAAGAAAGAGAAGCCTTTTAAGAATCAGTTGGTGGCTTTTTCAAAGGACAAAGTACCTCTTAGCTTAAGATAGTTCAATGATCCCCAGAATCTCCTGGGGGGATGCCCAGGATCCTTTCTAAGGTACGGAGAGTGAGCCAGGATTTGTTTCCTGAATCTCTAACCCCATCTCATATCAACGTCGTATTCATTTAGACCTTTGCAATAGGAGAAAATGGTCCTTGCTATAATATCAAAGGGATCCACAGGCTCGGTGACTGAAGATGATGATCAGGCTTGCTTTAGCAGGCCTCCAGCTGCATGTCCCTGCAGTCCCCAAGGCTGCGCCTTCTCTGTGTGTCCATTGCACCCCTGTCTGGTTGCAAGACTGGACATCATATCCATGTAAGAAATTGTCCAGAGGAAAAGTCGAATTACTTAGTGAATGAATGTTGCTTTTGTATTTACTGAACCTTACCAGACTTACTCCTGTGGAGAGTTTAAGCTTTTGTCTGATTATTTTCTAAGGGACCTTGGTGACCTTACAGAGTAAATGGTGCAGTGCAAACCATAAGGTCAGCAGTTCAAACCCATCAGTGACTCCATGGGAGGAAAATGAGATGGTCCATTCCTCTAAAGATTTACAGTCTCAGAAACCCTTTGGATAGGGTCCCTATGAGTTGGGGTTGATTTTATCTCAGTAGATTTGGTTGGATTTGTTAGTAGACCCTATAAAACCCTCCTGTTTCTTTTCTACCTGAATGCATGAGCTTGCCTGTTGTTGGACAAATTTCCATGCCAAGGGGGATGCAGTCACTGCTGGGCTTCTATGAACTGGAGTGCATTGTTGAAGCTGAGGTCAAGCTCACAGACCACATGAGTAGAGATAAGGAGGGGAAACAACCTCTAGGACACTTCAACAACTCGCCTCCATTTCGTCTTTCAGTCACATTGAACGATTTTTCTATTATTTTACCTTTTATGCTTTCTCCTAATGCCATTCATTTTTCAATGCCCATCTTAGATATAACCTCCGTAGAAAACATCTAAGCACCCCTTGCCTTCTCTCGTCACAAAGCACGCCATCCTTAGTAACACTCTGTCATTTTTACATTAGAGTCGTTCCCATGTGCATAGACCAGCAAACCATCAGTACTTCCATCAGAGGCTTCGTGGTCATCTTCATGGCCCTGCATCTTAGTGCAGTCCTTGTTTGGCACAGAGTAGAGACTGAGTAAGAGCATATGGTGCTTCGTTTCACTGAACTTCGCCCGACTAATTCCTGAAGAGTTATTATGTTGTCTGTCAGTGGTTCTCAAAGTGCTCTACGGATGTCCCCAGAGGTTCCCAAGACCCTTTCAAGGGGTCTGTGAACCAAAACTCTTTGCACAACATGGAGAGGTCTTCAAAAATTCATGGAGAATGCATGTTGTGGAAAAAATACTATACATGGCTTAAAAACAATGTGCCAAAATACACTCACACTATAACATATCTGAACAAGATCTAGTTTGAGGTATTAAGACGGAGAAGACATAGATTTTGGGGGGGGGGGGGGAACAACATATCAAGGCAACATGAATTCTGCTAAAATTGAAACAAGAACAAACATCAAATTTATGATGAAGCTTGAGTGGAAGATTGGTAAAATCATTGATGCTTTATGAAAAGTTTATGGGGACAATACTCCAAAGAAATCAGCAGTTTACAAATGGATAACCTCGTTTTAAGAAAGAATAAGACAATGTTGAGGATGAAGCTTGCCGCGCCAGACCATCCACATCCATTTATGAGAGACAAGCTTCTGATTTGAGCTGACCGCCAATTAACAGCAGAAACAAGCAACACTATCCACAACACAATTGGTTCAAATTACACCATTTTAACTGAGAAATTAAAATTGAGCCAACTTTCCACTCATTGAACGCCATAACCGTTGTGCCCAGATCAGCTGCAGGCAAGGACAGTTTTCAGTGGAAAGGTTAGGTAAGAGGTGTCAAGGCCTTGGGGTATGTCTATAAAGAGTTGTGATCGATGAAACATGGCTTTATCATACAATCCTGAAGATAATGTACAATCCAAGCAATGGTTACAAGGAGGATGGAAGTAGTGCAAAGTAAGGAAAGACTCGTCAAGAGCACGGTCACCCCAATGGTTAATTGGCTTGCTTGTTTTTTTATGCACCGGCCCTTTTGTATGCTGACTTTCTGGAAGGTAGTGAGTAACTGCATGTGCTTATTATGAAAATGTTTTGAGGAAGTTAGCCAAACCTTTAGCAGACAAAAAAGGCAGGAAAACATCACCAGAGAGTGGTCCACCCAGACAATGCCCCTGCTGATTCCTCTCCTCATACAAGGGCCATTTTTGAGGGTGTCGGTAGGAAATAATTTGGCATCCAATTTTTAATCCTGCCGACTTCTTTGCTTCCTAATCTTAGAACATCTTTCAAGTTCACCCGTTTTTCTTCAGTAAAATAGACTAGGTGACAGTGGTTCAGTCCCCAGGACCCCCGTTCCTTAGCGATGGACTGCATCTTGGCACCATCCATTAGGAAAGTGTCCTGACTTTGAGGAAGTTTATGTTGAGAAACGGAATGGACACTTAAGAAAACATCTGGCCCTTTCATTCCATTTTCCCGCGTGTTTTGAAAAGACCCTCATACAGTAACATTTGCAAAAGCCAGAACCTGTGTAAGGTGGAAACCTGTCTGAGGAGGAAAACTCAAATATTTCCCACAAAATCAAGTGATAGAAAAGTGGCAAGGCTGCTCTTTGTCAATGGCAAGAAGCCCGTGAGACCTGGAAAACCAGTCCGGCTGATTTTGGGTCCTCTCAGGTCTGGCGACAGCTCTAAGCTCTCGCTCGTCTTTTTCACGGAGCTCATCTTTTGCACCGATGGCACAAAAGCTGGTTCTGCCTGTGGGCTTGTGAGCAGCTATCACTGCAGTACGATGCAGCTATCACTGCAGTACGATGCCGTCTACTAGAAGTTAGTGCACTTCTCACAGGCTCCCCTGCAGGTATTTGGGGCTTTGTTAATTTGCTTAGAGCCCCTTTCATTTGGGGGAGTCTTTGATGAAGCTGTTAGCTAGCTGCTGTCCATCGCTTTCTGATGCATGAATTATGTGTGTCAGAATAGAATCTGACATTCTAGGGTTACAGTGGCGGATTTTTTAAAAAAATGGATCAGCAAGTCTTTTTCCTGAGGTTCCTCTGAGTGGACTTGAACTGCCAACTTATCAGTTAGCAGCTCAGACAGTCAATAGTTTGTACTACCAGGGATTCTGTGACGCTCTTTTAATACTCCTTTGAGGCACAATAGAAGGGACCCTTAGAGCACTCTGCTGCATGCTTCAGTGTGATTATCTGAGTTGCAAGATAAACTAGATCTCTCTTATAAAGGTCCTTTTTACTTAAAAGAACAACAGGCTAGCAAACGATGACTGTTCCAGTTTGGTTATTTAGCCAGCATTTCTTAGAAAATGAGTGATGTGAGTTTGGAAAACAAAAGATAGGATTTGTTGCCAATGACAAAATTCAGGCTTTCTGGAGACACATCTGAATTGTGTAAGCACTCATCTCTGCCACAGTAAGCTTGACAGCATTCCAATATTTAAATACTTTTCTGATGAAATGGATGACACTATTAATGAGTAAGAGCTTCTGAAGCTGCATAATGAAATGTGTCAACATTTTGATGATGTCTATAAATACACGAACCAATATTTCTCAAATGACCAAAGTGTGATTTTTGAATTCATGAGTGGGCTAAACGAAAAAAAGTGCATTCAGATTTCAACACAGGGAAGGGATGTACAAAATGAAGAATGTACAAAACCATCAAGGTGTGGTTTCCGTTCCAACATTGTCTCTCATCTTTAAGAAATTAATACTTGTTGAGTTTGAGTGTAATATCAAAGAAGAAAATCTGTAATTATCTACAATGATTCTTAAAGTGCTATTCTCTTTTCCCACTAGACGTCGGTGGGAAGCAGGATTTTTTGCTGTAGTGTAGTGAATGCAAGAATACAGATGATTATCTGGCTCCCTTCTATTAGATCTGGCATTGAAAAAATGTGCAGAAGCATAAAACCGTGTTACCCTTCTATCTTTTTTGTTGTCGAATGTATTTTTCAAAAAATATATCATTTATGCTAACCTGTAATGGGATATTATTATTTTTAAATATATGAATACATATTTAAAATGTTTCTCAATTCTGATTTTAACCCAGGTAAACATTGATAGTTGTCATCCATATTAACAGAAGCTTTTTGAGGTTTGCAATACGTATTAAGAGTGTTGAGACCAAAAAGGGGGTTAACTCGGGAGCCAGCACACATGGCCTCTCAGCTGGGAACTGACCCAAGGGGATGATGTTTATTCCCCTGTGAATGGTTGACGTCTTTATGACAACATGCTGGCAGTATAAATTGTTCATTGGGATCCCTCTTTCTACCAGTCCGTGATCCAGCACCGTGCATGTCTCATACCCCGTGCTTGGTGGAGGAGTGAAGGAGTGAGTGAGAATCCGATCCCTCATGCTGCTTCTAGTTCTATTTGGTGTTACTGAGTCAGAATGAGCACCCGGCGGCTCCTGTGGAGTGTAGAGCTTTGCATCCACACACACAATACCATCTGCAAGTACACTGGATTGATCTCATTGTTCCTCCCCCCGTTTAGTCAGATGGGAACTTTCTCGGGACCAGGAAGGAAAGGGGGCTGTGAAGCATCTCATAGTCATGGTTCTTAAAAGGATCTTCTAGAGGCACTTTCATCACTTTCGTCAGCATGTTGGACATTCGGTGCAGCTGAACGTTCCATGGTCATTGGCACCTGAAGGCCGCAAGGAAGGGCGATTGAGAGACTTTGATATTTGAGGCACCTTATACTGATTTCCCAGAGGTTTGGGCATTACAGGAGCGCACAATGTGTATCGTTCTAGAGCACTTCTAGAATTCCTGGATAAACTGTCCGTTAGAACCGCTTGAACTACTGAAGTCGGAAACTGTAATCCGAAAACACTTACTTCGTTTGCCATTCCAGGTGCAGAGCTGAGAGTTGATTTCTCCAAGGTGGCCAGCCAGAGAACCCCACTGGATAGCTCCTCAGGACCTCCAGGACCTGACACGAGACCATCAGAGATTGAAGGGTGGGAAGCTTCTCTATTGGTGCCTCTCAGATGTTTTCATGGCAGGGCACCCATAAAAATGATCTCTGTAAGTAGTCGGGTGTAGGCTGATGCTTGTGCTCATGGCTGGAGATGCTGAGTTTTCGGGGCTGTGGCTACATCAGATTCTACTGGCTACCCCAAGGATAGAGAGAGCTATCCACACGGCTCCACATCTACAATCCATTTGCAGCCAACCAGAATGTTAGGACATCCATCTGGACCAAAATATCTTGGTGGGAAGGTCTATGCCCTCATTACGCCCTGTGTAGTTGTTGGATACTCACCGGGAGATCGCCCAGAACCCTATCATGCATATGCAATCTGTGACACTTCAAGATTAGTCGGGATTGAATGCATCTAAACCATGAAGGAAGACTGTTAGCCAATGGCTTAAACCAGTGTAAAGACATCTCCAGACCAAGAGGTTCCACTTGAGCTCCTGTCCTGACCTATTTTGGTCACAGTCTTCTGGGCGATTCTCATGCAGTGTAGTAATCTGGGATAGTGATCGTATCCCCAAATGTCCTGTGGTGTCATAAACAGCAAGTTAGAACCTATGGAAACATGTAAAAATGATATTTTCTACAAGGACTTGTTCTAATCATAATATCCTAATCATACCTGCCTTCAAAGAGACTTGACTTTGTGTTTACCTGGGAAGCCTGATTACGGTCAACATTGCTCTAAGAATGATAACTTGTTGTCTTGTAGCATTAAGCCTGTTAGTGCCACCAATTGGCTCCAATTCTTCGTGAACCTATGTACAACAGAATAAAACACTGCCTGGTCCTGTGCCATGCGCACAAATGTTATGTTTGAGACCATTACTGCAGCCACTGTGTAATCCATCTTGTTGAAGGCCTTCCTCTTTTTCACTCGTCCACTGCTTTACCAAGCATGATGTCCTTCTCCGGGGACTGGTCTATCCTAACAAAATATCTAGAGTACAGGAAGTCTCCCCATCCTTGCCTCTAAGGAACGTTCTGGCTGTACTCTTTCCAAGACAGATTGATTGATTCTTCTGACAGTCTACGGTATATTCAGTATTCTTTGCCAGCCTCATAATTCAAGTGCATCCATTCTTCAGTTTTCCATTTTCACATGCATATGAGGTGATTGAAAATATCATTGCTTGGGTCAGGTGCACCATAGTCCTCAAAGTAACACCCATGCTTTACAGACCCCTACCCAAGCCCACTGCCATCAAGTTGATTCTAATTCATCGCAGCCTCTCCGTAGGGTTTCTGAAACAGCAAATCTTTGCGGGAGCAGACAGCCTCATCTCTGTCCATGAAGGGCTAGTAATTTAAACTCATTGCCTAACTCACAGCCCTACCGGGGCTTCTTACTGCTACGGAAAACCTGTAAAAATAATGTAGAGAATTCCAATATATTCAGCTTCTGTTATTACGATCATGCCAAACTGAAAGAAAGAAAGAAAGAAAGAAAGAAAGAAAGAAGAAAGAAAGAAGCACTGATATGCTTTTAGGTGGTATGAAATTTTTAGGTGGTGTATGGATAGCATTAAAGAAAACAAACAAACAGAATACTCAAACATAATGGAAAATATGTGCATTAGGAAAATGGCAAATCCATGAGGTTAGTAATATTGCCACTGAGATTCGGATTAAGCAAAATGTGAATTTGAGGAAATTTTAATTTAAAAAGATGAAAGTGATTTAAATTTCAGATGCTATGTGGATATGGAAAACTTAAATCACACAAATGTTACTTGAGTGACTGATATTCAGGAATATCGGTCAAGGTAAAAGGCACCCTGGTGACATAGGGGGTTACGAAGTGGTCTACTAATTGTAAGATCAGCAGTTCGAAACCACCTGCAGGGAACAGTGAAGCTTTCTGGCCCATCAAGGTTTACAGCCTCAGTGACACAAAGGGGCATCTCTCCTCTGCCTTACAGGGTCGCTGTATGAGTCCGAATTGACTTAATGGGAGTGTGTTTGGGTCAAGGTAAATAGATGACTTCCACATCTGAAGAATATGCTGCCTTTCGGGTGCTCCGAGGATGATGGCTTCCCAAAGTGGGAGTTAGCGTTCCAGGGGCCACTGCTGAGTGGCTTTCATTCTCTGTCCAGTTGGTTGAGATGGTCAAACCTAGAATAGTATCCTTGCACATGTCCCTTGCAAAATTGACTTCCCTATAATTCTCACGGTAAAATGTAGATTGATGATTATGGTGGTGATGATGGAAGTTAATGTTCTTCATAAGACTGGACATTGACAACAACTTGGAAATGTCCGCACTAAAGGGAGATTTGAGAGGGAAATGTAAATTATCCCGTTAATGGGTTTTCCCCGATATAAATGCAAAGGCTGCCTTCATCTTCAGGTTGCTATGTAAATCACGCTGCCGCCTGGCAGTTTTACGTCCTCCCGCGTTGTGGGCAGAAGCAAGTACTAAGCACTCTGGAGCAGGGTAGCTATTTGGAGGGTTCAGATGGCCATGAGGGGTGTGCGAAAGGGTAGGAGGACTTGTGCTAAATCTGGAAGAGAATTTGCTGACCACATCTGTCTTCTGAAGTTCAGCCTTTCCACCTCCCTCTGGAGGAAAAATCACTTAAAATAATTTGTGGCTCTTGAAGCTCAGCCTTCATTTTTAGCGTCTCCTCCCTTCTTTTCCCTAGCTCAAAGAACCTTCACTTCTTGTACATGTTCTCACTGCTAGTGGCTGCATGGAACTTTGGTGAAGCATAGAGTTTCAATGAAGACTCTCTCCAACCCCACTTTCCTGTCCTAGAAACCAAGAACTTGGTAGTGAATTAATGACCCCCAGCTAGAACTCAAGTGCCTCTTGGTACAAGAGTCTGGGAATTGTTTTGGGGGGGGGTAGGGAATTTTTTTAAACCAGAGTTTGTTCTTTAATGAAAGTATACTCAATCCCATTAATTTCCAGAGGCGCCTATCCCCTGCACCCATTTACACTTTTATTTTAATATGAAACCTGGGACCTGCAGCAATGTCTACAGCAATGTACTAAGGTCCATGTTATTGGTAGCTGCTACTTAACCTTTCCCCCATATCTTTCTTGCTTGTATTAACCTGGCTATCCTGCTCACTCCACACCAGCCGGTATCCCAAAGCACTTTTTTCTAAGTCGGGAGGTAATTCTGAAATAACAGGTCATTAGATAAACATTCTCATCTCTGAATAATGAAACATGAACCACAGTTAACCCAATATCGTATTTCTTCACTGATTTTATCTCTTTATTGTCACTTTCTCATTGTATACACCATGTAACCACCACTGGCATATTGCAAGCATAATAAAAAACAAAATATAAACTCAACCTCCCCCACCCCCCCAAAAAACAATCAGCAATTTGACCACTGAGCCTCATGCTGTCCGCCTTGCTTACATTTTGTAAATCTGGTTTTCAATGTGTAATTATTATCTTTTATTGCCTCCGCCAACAATCATCACCTCAGAATGAATGTGACCTAAGGGAGCCTTCATCGGAGCATGGCTCCGTGACCATTGGAGCCGAGGCCTGTCATATGATGCTGCGTGCGGTCCCTGAGGTCATTGCTCTACTGGTAGACATGGATACAGTCCCCCCAAGAGGCATGATGACCATCCAGGAAACTGGGTCATTTATTCATAACGTGCTCAGCAGACAGGAGCCACCCCCTGCCCTCCCGAGGGCTGAACGGGTCTGCTCATTGCAGACACTGATGATCTTATGCAGCCACGCGAGCTCATGTGGCCCAGAGCTATGGCTGGGTTTTGTCCTGGGTCTCCACTTGTGAAGTGCCTCTTGTCGGAGTTGAACTGACCCAGTAAATATCACCCCCACTTCTCCATTTTGGGTGCAGACGTCGTGTTTGTGCCAGAGTGAGATAAGCAACAAATAGTGGGAAAATGAAAATCTCTCCTTTATGACCGATGGAACTATACTGGGAGACCTGGTTTAGGATGTGGGCAAAAGGTGAATGGCCTGTGAAACCACATTTACATTCTCCAAAGGCCAGGCTGCCTGGGAAACAAGGCTGACCCGCTAAGCAACTGCAGAATGTAGAGAACAAAGCAGAAGATACGTTGTCTTCAGGTGCCCAAACTCACTAAACGAGCTGCCTCGATCCTTAGCAACTGTGTACAACTCCTTAGGGTTTCTGAAGCTAGGAGTCTTTAGTAGGGCACCAGCCACAACTTTCACCCCTGAAGCACTTGATGGAGTTGAACAGCTGGCCTTTTGGGGACAACAGTCCAACACTTAACCCCCGAAGCCAACGGGGCTTTTCCTCAGGCAGGCACATGCCAAAACTACATGTCTAGTGAGAGAGGAGGCGTGGAAGGGGCTGGGTCCCAGCAGCTCAGTTCTCTTCCCCACACTCATCAATGAGATCAGCCTCTCCTCTCCCCAGGAGATGGCCAGGGCAGAGCAGCCAGCAGTGCTGTCCTAGTAGAGAGCGCCTTGCTACAGAGAGGAGCACAACTCCCGGGGAAGGAGGTCTCCCGCCATGCCCAGTGCTCATGGGGCCTCATCTTGTGCGAAGGACTTGACCTTCCTGATCCCCAGCACCCACCACAACAGTCTTAGGAAGTCTTCATATATTTTATTCATGTACAAAAGTAAAACTTAGTAAGGCAAGTAGTTCCCCCAAGATCACACAACTTGAAAGTGAGTGAACAAAATCTCTTCTGAGATCTATGTGGCCCAAAGCCTATGCTCTTTCTTAATTGCAGCACTGTGAAGCCATGGATCTTTTAAACTGACTGGCACATCTCACCAGAGCATGTATGTGATACTGAATATCACTCTCAGTGTTACTATCTGTTCAGTGGGGGAAACAACCCTGACCCAGATGAGAGAGCGCTGCTAGGGAGTAGATGTTACAGAATAATTGTAAATTGCAGCTAACCACACACACAAACACTTAGGGGATCCACATTTGTAGGAAGGATAAGTACTTATCATGGGGGAACGGGAATGCCCGGACTTTTTGTTTCAAAATTGTCTTTGTGAAGGGACACATGCTTCAGGAAGGTCAGGCTCACTTTTTGTAAAGTGGTAATTGGGGCACATTGTGCTGAGCAGATTTTTACACTCACTTGTCCACCCACAAGACATTTATAGGATGCCCACTCTGTACCAAGAAGCAGGAAGCTAAATTAGGATATTTTGGTGGCATAGATAATGCTCCTCCGGTTTAGGACTATGAGACCTGGTACATGCCCATAGAAGGCCAGGTACTTGAACGAAATTATCTGCTCAGCTCTAATGACTTCTTGACAGAGCCATCTCAGCGAGTGTCACTCTCACTCTCACCACACACACTTGCACTGCACTTGGCTGCTGGTAGCGTCCCAATGCTGGTAGGTAGCATCCATCCATTCATTGACTCACTCAGATGCCCGAAGGGGATCTTAAAGCCTTATGATCTCAATGAAGGTTCTTCCTTACTGAGGCCAGTTGGGACTGTTAGCAAGCGAGACCCTCACCCAGACTACTCCCTGAAACAGAGATGGAAACAGTAAAGCTTTATTCAGACAGATTCAAATCTGGGCTCACACCCGCAACTGAGACAGGCTCAGTCTGTAAGGCGAGAGCCCTGAACAGCTTCAAAGCAGAAGGTTTTATACTTCCTTGTGGGGCGTCTTGCCAAGCAAGGGGAGGGGGAAGGCACGTTCTTGTGTGAAACTGGTAAAACATTCTCAGGAAAGTGAAACAAAACAGTTTTTAAGTCTAACAAAGCAAGTTCTACATTTAAGGTCAGTTTGTCCCCATTGGCCTGCCAACCAATACTGTAGTTAGTTAGGCTAGGCTGCTTCTTGGAGTGTAAACATCCTGGGCTGGGCTACACCTGTTCCAGGCTGCAGTTAAAATTTTTTTCCATTTCTGACCGTGTGGTGGTCTGCCTGTTACTGTTACAGGGCACTGTGTCACATTCCCCACTTCTTTTGACCGAGAATCAAATCCTTGATTCAAAATTTTCCTCCTCTGCTAGAGCTAGATTTTGATAGTGTGATCTCATAATTAGGAGTTTTAAGTCTTGGGTTCGCTTTTGGATTAATGAAACAAGGGCTTGCAGCACAGAAGGACCTACGGTTATGGCAAGCAGAAGGAGGAGCACTGGTCCAGCTACTGCGCTAACCAAAGTCATGAGCCATGGGGACCAGGTGAAAAGGTTTTGATACCAGTTTCCCTGTGAGTATTGGGCTTCTCTTTCTTTTATTCTTTTTCTGAGTTGGCTAAGGTTTTCTTTAATAATACCTGAGTGATTGGCATAGAAACAACATGTTTCCCCCAATGCTACGCATAAGCCTCCTTGCTTTAAAAATAGTAAATCTAACCCTCTACGGTTTGGAGGACTACTTCAGCTAGGGAACTTAAAGAGATTTCCAAAGTAGAAGCAGACTGTTCTAGGGTACTGAGATCTTCGTCTATTCTTCGGCTGAGCTCCTCAAAATGCATATTTCCTCGTATCAAGGCTGCAGTTCCAACCGCTGCTGAACCTGCGACTCCAAGTCCTACTAAAACGGGGATTAACACAGGTTCTCGTTTCTGGCGATTGGGAGGTTACCCTAAATGTTCTCTACCTCCTTCGCCCGAATAATAATAGACTTGAGGCAAAATATGGGTTAATACACATAACTCAGGAGGGGTTTTGGCTAAGGTAGGGGGAAACGCGCAAGGGGTGATTCCATTGGTGCACGCCCACCAGGTTCCAAGGGGAGCCTTTAACCAAACGTTCCAATTTGAAGACCGAGAGTCATTGACACGGATGATAATGGACGAGGTGCAGATGTCCTGGTACAGAGAGGAGTCCCAATTATACTGGTCAGTAGTGAGGCAGAGTCCTTGTCCCGCGATGTTTCCTAGGGTTAGCTTGGTTCACTTCCCCACATGCAGGGGTCTTTATGGCTCCCATTGTTTATTTGCTGGATGGAAATGTTCTGGATGGAGTGCAGGCTGGTTCCAATAGATGCATTTGTGGCAATACCTACATAAAAGGGGGGCTCTGGATTTAAACATAACCAACAATCATTAGTTACATCAGGATTAGAATGGTTTAAAAAGGAGAACATGGCTGTTAAAGTATTTAAGATTGAAGACTGGGGTCTTGGGATTAAATTAACTGTTTCTGGTGAAACGGTTGGGACTGGGGATTGCCACGTGGGCTTTGGCAGAGTCTTGGTAGGTTTGTAAGTGAGAGGCGGTGGCGGTATTATAATGTCCCTTGCCGGCCCTGTTGGGTTAGGTTGGGTAAGAATTATTTTCTTTTGGATAGTAAATTCAATCCCTGGATCGTGGCCGGACACATACAGTCTTAGTCCCCATGTTTTTCCACCTATCCAGTAATTTTCTCTCCAGGTTGTCACCCTGATAATCAAGGGGTTGCACAAATCCTCTGACTGACAGTTCTTGGACGGGATTCTTCTTGTAACATAAATATGGGGGTCAGTCTGTTTCCAGGGTGCGATGGTTTCACAACCCCAACTTTTGCAATAGTATTCTTGACGATTACCACAGTCCCCCTTACCTGCGCGTGGACACAAGTAAAACTGGACTGATTGCAATGCCTTCTTCATGTGTTGGTTCCCGCACCCATAGGACCGAGCCTGTACCTGTTGTGCAGGGGCTCCCAAAGACCCGGAGCCAAGGGGGGTTATGTGGTCTCCTTTTCCTGGGGCACTTGCTAGACCCAAGTTCTGGCCTAGGAGTCTACAAAAGTCAAACAAGAAGGTAGGCTCGCCAATGCCGGTTTGGTTAGCAACGGTGATTTCTCCTCCTCCATCGATGGTACGGGTTAGTGTCCATTGGTGAGGTGACAACTGGTGCGAATTTTTCGGTTTCCATATGGCAGCTGCTTTTACTGTGAAAAAAAATCAAAACTATGAACATGAGAGTTTGATTTTTAAGGGGTTGTTGGTGCAGAGTACTCGCCATGTTGGGGGGGTCTGCCTTCTCAGCGGCCTTCTTTAGTCTGGAATGATGCTTTCCTGCAACCTTTGCTGCTATTCGAGTGCTGAGAACAACGGTGTGCGGTCCGTCCCACCGTGGCTGTAGCTGTTCTGGATTGAGCTTCTTTGCCCAAACCAAGTCCCCAGGTTGGAACAAGGGATCCCGTTCTGGGGAGATGTTAGTCTTTCGTGGGACCGCGTGGTATACTTCTCTCTGATGGCTTGAAGGGCCTGAAAAGACTTAAAGAGGTTATAGTTTTTGATAGAGCTTGAGGTCTCATCCTCCATTCGGGGGATGAGGGGAGGAGCCATCCCAAACATGATTTCAAAATAATTTTGTAAGGCATTCTTTTAATGTTCTCTTCATGCGTTCTACCTGACCTGGGCTTGAGGCCTGTAACTGCAATGCAATTTCCACTTGATTTTTAGTGCCCTGGCAAGCATTTCAGAGACCTGGGCGATGAACGCCGGGCCATTGTCCGACCCAAGGGTTACTGGGAGGCCAAATCTGGGTAAAATTTCGTGTACTAACTGCTTAACTACTACTTGCGCAGTCTCCTTCCGAGTGGCCCATGCTTCTGGCCAGCCAGAAAAAGTGTCCACCATGACTAGCAAGTACCTGTAGACCCCTTTTGTTTTAGGAAACTCAGTGAAGTCCAACTCCCAATGTTCTCCAGGTGCTCCACCATGACTCCGGACTCCCTGAGCTGACACAGGACCCGGATTGACATTTACCTGAGCACAGGTGACACGCCTTTGGGCTATTTCTCGGGTCATTCTCGGGAGGCCTCGGATCCAGTATTTTTTTCTTTAAAAGTTCAGTTAAAAAAAAAGCAAAAAAAAAAATTTTTTTTTTAAATTAAAAAAAAAAGTTCAGTTAATTTTTCTCCTCCCAAATGGGTGTTTTTATGCAGTTGCTGGATCATTTGGCGGCCGACGATTCTGGGGAGGAGGACACGGTCGTCGGGTAAAATAATCCAGCCATCTGCATTTTTCTTTCCTTCCTTTTGCTGCAGGACCTTAGTGTCCTCCAGATCATATTTAGGTTGATGATTTTCATTGTCAGGGATGACCGGAGCTAGAGTGGTTGCAAGTTGGGGTTGTCTGGCGATGGACCTGGCAGTTTTGTCTACATACCGGTTTCCTCTGGCCACTGGGGTGTCCTCCTTCTGGTGGCCTTTGCAATGAATGACTGCCACCCGCGCGGGTTTCCAGACGGCCGCCAACAATCGCAGAATTTCTTGTGAATTTTTAATGCCTTTGCCTGCTGCTGTGAGAAGGCCACCTGCTCTTTGTATAGCGCTGCATGTACATGGACCGTGGAGAACGCATAACGGCTGTCTGTAAAAATGCTTACCCGCTTTCCTTCAGCCCATTCCAGGGCCTGGGTTAAGGCAATGAGTTCAGCTTTCTGTGCCGAAGTCCCTTTCGCCAGGGGTTGGGCCCAGATTACCTTTTCCAGTGTCACCACAGCCGCCCCTGAAAACCAGACCCCGTCCTCCACGAAGCTGCTACCGTCTAAAGAGAGTCTCTTCTGCATTTGTTAGTGGTAAGTCAGTCAACTCGGCTCGGAGATATGCGAGGGAAGTCACTACCTCCACACAATCATGTTCCGGGTCACCTTCCTCACTTGGGTCAGGGAGGAGTGTGGCTGGGTTGAGGGCCGCTGTTTTAAGGAAGCTGCCTCTCCGTGGGTCCAGGAGAAGGACTTGGTACTGGGTTATGCGGGCATTTGAGAGCCATCAGTCCGGAGGTGAGCACAGCAGTTGTTCCACATTGTGTGGGGCCATGACTTGTAGGTCCTGCCCAAAAGTTAGCTTAGAGACTTCTTTAACCAGGATGGCAGTAGCGGCGATGGCTCGCAAGCAGTTTTGCCA
Source organism: Tenrec ecaudatus (assembly GCF_050624435.1). NCBI lineage: Eukaryota > Metazoa > Chordata > Mammalia > Afrosoricida > Tenrecidae > Tenrec > Tenrec ecaudatus. Next base: position 190,266,597 of record NC_134530.1, on the reverse strand, counting down.
CCCCGTGGCCACTGGGTCCAGTCTTTTTGATAAATAGGCCACCGGCCGATTCCATGGCCCCAGTTGTTAACACTCCTTTAGCCACTCCTTGGGCTTTGGCCACAAATAAATGAAAAGGTTTATCTAAGTTGGGGAGCGCTAGGGCGGGGTGCTTACCAGTGCTGACTTGAGGTCCTGGAATACTTTTTCCTCAGCCTCACCCCGATTGAGTTCTTTGCTTACTCCACCCATCACGGCATACAGTGGCTTGGCTATCTCTGCGAAACCAAGGATCCAGAGTCTGCAGTAACTCACTGTCCCAAGGAATTCCCGTATCTGCCTCTTGGTGGTGGGGTTCTTGAGCTGCAGCACCACTTGTATTCGGCTTTTGGACAGTATCCGCGTCCCCTTTGTTATCTAGTATCCGAGATATGTGACGTTATCCTGGCATAGTTGGACCTTCTTCGCTGATACTCGGTAGCCCAGTGCTCCCAGACTTTTTAGCAGGTCCCAGGTGGCGTCCTTACACTCCTGGGCGGACTTGGCGGCCAGGAGGCGGTCGTCCACATATTGGAGCAGTGTTACCTCGGGGTGCTGGGTCTGGAACTCCTCCAAGTCCTGGCTTAAAGCTTCATCAAACAAAGTTGGAGAATTTTTGAAACCCTGAACTAAGCATGTCCACGTGATTTGGCCCGACTGCCCCCGTTCAGGGTCCACCCGTTCAAAGGCAAAGATGGGTTGACTTTGTGGGGCCAGGGGCAGGCTGAAAAAGGCATCCTTTAAGTCCAGACAGTATAAACACATTGCTCAGGCTTTGAGTAACTTAGCAGGGTATACGGGTTAGGCACGGAGGGGTGGATGGTTTCCACTCTTTTATTTGCTTCCCTTAGATCCTGGACTGGCCGGAAGCCCCCGGTTCCTGGCTTTTGCGCCGGGACCAGAGGTGTATTCCATGGTGACTGGCAGGATACTAGGATGCCGGCCTCTTGGAGCCTATTAATGTGCTTGGCTATGCCAGCCTTAGCCACTCCCCTGATAGGGTATTGTCGGACGCGGACCGGGGTGACTGAACTGAGCAACTGGACCACTATCGGGGGCCTGTGGCTAGCTAGCCCAGGTGGGTTAGTCGCTGCCCAAACATTGGGCAGTTTTTTCTGGAACTCTTGGAGCAAATCACCTTTTTCTGGAGCATTCTCTAGGCTCTCTAGTAACCGGTATTCCTCCTGAGCTGGGAAGGTGAGTAAAATTTTGCCTTCTCCTGTGTGGACCTGAGGGACCTTTTCTTCAAAGGAAATGGTGGCCTGGAGTTTATGTAGCAGGTCTCGTCTTAGCAGAGGTTCTGGGCACTCAGGGATGACCAAAAAGGAATAAGTGATGGTCCCCTTTCCTAAGTTGGTGATGCGGGCTTCAGACCAAGGGTAGGCTTTTACTTTTCCCGTGGCCCCCACTATTTTTGTCCGTTCCTTTGAAAGGGGGCCTTGGGGTCGGAGCAAAACTGAGTGAGTAGCTCCGGTGTCTACGAGGAAATTTACTGGTTGGTCCCCCAGTTTTAAGGTTACCCGGGGCTCCCCGGGGGTGCTGGAGTCCTGACACCCTTATTCAGTGTCCTCAAGGAGGACCGGGTCAACACCTTTTGGGGGTCCTTTCTTGGCCGGGGGCTTCTCTGGGCAGTCCTTTTAGCAATGGCCCAATTTTTTGCAATAGGCGCATTGGTCCTTCCCAAGCGGCTTACAGGGGCCCCGCGCTGGCGGATGTTTGGAATTTTGTGAAGGCCTGTCACTGGCAAGCAATACTCAGGTCATCTTTTGAGTAAGCGTGTGATTGGCTTCTGCGGGGTCTTCGCTATTGTCAAAAACCCTCTGAGCTATGGCCAATAATTCAGACAAAGACTTTCCTTCGAACCCTTCTAATTTCTGGAGCTTTTTTCTAATATCTGGGGCAGACTGGGCTACAAATTGAATTGCTAGGGTGGCCTGGCTTGCTGGGGCAGTGGGGTCGATGGGGGTGTAAGTCCAATAGGCCTTACACAGCCTTTCTAGAAACGCTGTTGGGCTCTCTGTAGGTCCTTGCCTGGTCTCAACTATCTTTGAAAGATTGATGGACTTTTTGCCCGCCCCCTTGACCCCGTTTTGTAGGATATGGCGGTAGCGATTGAGAGCCTGTTCCCCCGCAGAGGTGTTGGGATCCCATTCGGGACGGGTGGAGGGGAATGCGGCCTCCATGAGGGCTGGGTCAGTGATGGGGTCTCCATTCTCATCTAAAACATTTTTCTTAGATTGCATTTTAATTCTTTCCCGCTCTTCGGCAGTGAACAGGGCGTTTAAGAGCTGCTGGCAATCATCCCAGGTGGGCTGATGGGTGTAAAAGACAGACTCTAGGAGAACACTCATGGCTTGGGGGTCCTCACTGAAGGGTTTTTTTTTATTTTTCCAATTATAAAGGTCAGAAGTGGTAAAAGGGACATAGACTCTTAAATTGCGTCCACGGCTATCAACTTCTCCAACCTTGCGTAGTGGGAGCTGGGCAGCTGGGGGGTTGTCGCCAAAAGGGGCTCCCGACTGGGTATGTGGAGGACTAAGGGGATCGGGTTGGGTGGAGTTGGGGAAACGGCTCCGGTGGTGGTGGCTGGTGTAGGGGTTCCCGGTGTAGCCTGTCTTGGATCGGCATACGGGGGAGGTCTGTCCCGGTGGGCAACAAGGGGATCCTCTGGGGGTGAGGGCAAGACTGGTTTGGAGACCCGCCCTCATCCCGGCAGTTTTCGGGCCAGAAGGACAGGCCTTTGCAGGTGGGAGTCTAAGCGGTTTGCTGGGTCCGGTGGGTACCCACAAGCCTTTAAATACTTAGGGCTATCATAAATGATATCAATCCAAATATCAATATAGGGAATTTGATCTGGGTGACACAGAGTGCCATAACAAATCCGCTGCACTGATGAAGCTTGGAGGGGATTAAAAGAGCCCTCTGGGGGCCAGTCCACTCCAAATGTATGCCACTCAGATTCACAGAATTTTCTCAAATTAAAAGCGTTCACAGAAACACCATATCTGTCCCCCCGGCGCCTGAAATCAGAAAATTTTTTTAACAAACATTCAAGCGGGGTGGGCGAGCCCCGCACTAAACATTCGCGGGCATTATAGGAACCCTTAGAATGTCCCTGGCCCATAATTAAGCTTAAAGAGACAAATAATACAGACAATCCTAATAACAAAAATGACAAGCTTCCAGTTAGACAAACATACACAAACTTCCTATCAGCATTCGTGGCCGGCCACATTCACTCTCACTTCAAAATTTGGAATTTCCAATAAACCGGGACCTCCACAGTCGTCACTGTTTTGGTCAGACTCCGGGGCCCGCGATGGCGTCCCGTCTCCCGTAAGTCTCACTGTGGAGCGCTCCTAACCAGGAATAAGGAATGAAAACAGGCCTGACTTACCGGCGCCATGCAGGCAGTAACTGGGCTGCTGGGTCCAGACCCTCCGGGAGTGAGTTGCAGGCAGGGACTCCCTTTCCTGGGGTCTGGGGGATCTCGCTGGGGCCTCCAAATGTTAGCGAGCAAGACCCTCACCCAGACCACTCCCTGAAACAGAGATGGAAACAGTAAAGCTTTATTCAGACAGATTCGAATCTGGGCTCACACCCGCAACTGAGACAGGCTCAGTCCGTAAGGCGAGAGCCCTGAACAGCATTAAAGTAGAAGGTTTTATGCTTCCTTGTGGGGCGTCTTGCCAAGCAAGGGGAGGGGGAAGGCACGTTCTTGTGTGAAACTGGTAAAACATTCTCAGGAAAGTGAAACAAAACAGTTTTTAAGTCTAACAAAGCAAGTTCTACATTTAAGGTCAGTTTGTCCCCAGTGGCCTGCCAACCGATACTGTAGTTAGTTAGGCTAGGCTGCTTCTTGGAGCGTAAACATCCTGGGCTGGGCTACACCTGTTCCAGGCTGCAATTTAAAAATTTTTCCATTTCTGAGCGTGTGGTGACCTGCCTGTTACTGTTACAGGGCACAGTGTCACAGGGACCTTTCATGGATCTCAAAGTGGCAGTGTTCTGGGGGATGATTTCACTTATTTGGAGGATCCTGGGAGCTTGGCTTATCTAAAGTGTATTGTTTTCTTTATCTGCCAAATACAAACATCTCTCAGTTCTATGTTTACCTAAAGCGGTTTGTTTTGTGAGTGATGAAATGACCTTGTAAAGAAAACAGTGTGATGCTGTGGGTGTTTAGATTGCACAGAGCAAGGTGTCTGGGACTCCTATTGCGAATGATTTCCCAGTGAGACCTCTGTAATAGAAATGAGGGTAAGAAGTTTTCTCAGCTGCAACCATATCGCCTTATTATTCTTGGTAGCCTAAGTTGCTGGACCCTGCTCTCCTTGAATTTTCTCCTAGTAAAATCAGAATAATAAGTGCTATTGGATCAATCCTGAAAACTCACTATTCTCTTGGTTTCTACTATCCTTCCTGTTACTCAGGGTTCCCGGTCATTTTCACAATGTTCTGTGCTATTTCCAATATGTCCCTTTTGCTCTAGCAAGGCCGCCCTCTTCAGTTGCCTTCAAGCATCTTCTTTGGCTCAACTCTAAGCTTCGGTTGGTGCCTGCATAATCTGGCCCTATTCTGGGTCCATATAATTCCCTGTCTTCAGGAATGTCCTCTTCCCCTTGCTGTAGTGTCTGTAGTACTAGCATATTTTGTGGAAATCATGCATCTGTTATATGTTTCTTTTGCAAACTGTGCAGATCTCTGCGTGATATTTTTCTACACGATGTGGCATTACATACATGTGCATGCTATTTACCTGGGTGTGTTATATGCGGAAATGTGACTCTTATTTTTCAAGGACCAGTACGAGTCTCTCTTTTTGACAAAGGCCTCTCACAATTGCTCTGTCTTATCTGACCGTTCCATACCTCCAAAGTCCCACAGCTCTGGCTATCTATAACTCTCACTATTTCATATTATTTGTCTGCTCAGATTAATTTTCCTCCCCAGCTAGCCAATAATTCCGTGTCTATGAAGCATTACTACAAATATGTCTTTCATGTTTTTGTCAGTGCCCACCACAATGTGACACTCATCACAGACGCTCGATAAATCGTACGCAATCAATCTGTGAGTCCTCATCTGCTGAGACTCACTAAATCCCCAAACCCCAAACATTGTTGTTGATTCATACACACAGGAAAGGATTTTTCAAAGAACTTCCCCTTGAGAAGTACAAACAAACAAACGAAGAGCTTCCCTTTCCTTCCTGGCATCTCTGCATGGTGGCACGGAAAAATCACGGGCTTTGGTGTCAGACTATCCACCACTTATTGAAGAGGTGCTTTTGAGTCAGTTCATACCCATGCTGACCCTGGATGTGGACAAAGAGGGTGCTCCACGGGGTTTTCAAAGGCAGCCCGTCGTCTTTTTCCTCCCAGAAGCATACAATCAGGCTTTCTTCTGAAATGTTTCTAGGTAGACACAAACCTTCAGTCTTTCACTTAGCAGAGGGAATATGTTAAGTATTTGCCTCACAGGCACTCCTGAAGGATCATGGCTGCATTTTATCCAAAGCCCCTGCACTTCAGTTGCCTTATCTGCATGGGAGAGATAATAATACTTCTCTTGGGAGGGTACAGGAAATCGTTCATGGGGGGCACCGGGCAAGGTCTTTGGCAATGAAGAGATGGAACTCCGCCCAGCTGCACCATCTCTTCTGCCTTCAATTAGGTAGCTTCCCCAAGCGGGTTCCCTTTCTTTGAATGATAGTCTGAGTAATGAAGGCTTTCTAAGGAAGTTCAGCTTGGTGCAAACAAATTCAACAAAAGCCACCTCTAAATCTTATGAAGCTGAGCTGTCTGGGGACATTAGCATGACAAAATCACCCCAGGACACAGCCATTCATTAGTCCTAGTCCAGTTGAAGGTGGAGCCACGTTGGCTCAGCAAAACAACCAAGTGTTCTAAAAATATCTGGGTCCACTGTCACCTCAGTCTGTACTTTTCCTCCTTCCTTTCCCCTTCTTAGGAACCAGAGGATCCTCAATGGTTTTCCCTTCATCCCTCCAGAGAAACCACGAAGGAATTGATATAATTAATGCTCTTTGATTAAGTGATGGCACTGGAATGTGAATGAGCTTCAGCCAGAGTGGTACCCGGACCCACAGTTATAGTTGAAGTCTCCTTACTATGGTGAAAGAGGAAGCTTTATTCTAGAATTCGGGCTCCCCAACACCAGCAAGCAGTGAGCTTTTCTGGACGAGAGAGATTTTACAATCCCAATCTGCCTTTTTGAGGATTGACCTTGAAGATAAGCCAAATCTAGTATGTGTAAGTGATAGAGTGTGTTGCCTTGAAAAAGGAATCTTCTTCTTCCTCACAACAACAGGTACCCCGTCTTCTCCCTTGGGGAGAGTTGATGGGGTGGTGGGAGGCTGGATAGCAGACTGCTAGAGTTTGTTCTGGCGACTGACAAGGAGTGGGTAGGGAAGTGAATGCCTTGTCCTAGGGCCCTTCCAATCTGCAATGGGTCCTCTGGAAGGCACGTCCCTCTCCTGAATGCAAGTATGTTAACCACATTTCAGACTCTCTGCTCATCACTTTCCATTTTAAGACTCCCATAGATGTACTTACGCTTTACCCATTGAGCTGCTCACTGCTAGGTCTGCAACTGGGACCCACCCATCCTCTGTTCCACAGGAAAAGATGGGGCTGTCTTCCCCTTTACAGATTTAAAGACTCCGAAACCCAAAGGGCCCTTTCTACTTTGTCTTATAAAATCTACTCTGGGTCAAAATTGACTGGATGGTACTGCTACTATATTTGTTCTTCCATCTACTAATGACTAGTTGCTATTTCAGTTCATATTTTTCACTAATAGACTTTCCATGTAGTAAAATTCATTGCAAATCACAACAGACAGACTGGCATGGTAGAAAGAATCATTAGATGCCCGGGTAGGAGATGAAGGTTAAATTGCCCAGTAGTGGTTGGCCCTTCCTACTTCCTAAGCCCTGCTCTGGGCACTAGAGATCCAAAATCTGAGCCTTGGTGGACCTTGCAGGTTTGAACTCCAACTCTGTATCTAGGTGACCTTGGCCCAGAGCATTAACCTCTGGTTATATGTATAATAATGGCGTGGGAGGAGGTGATTCGAATGCCCATTTTACCTCTAGATTTTATGAATCTGTGTACACCAGACTTGCCTCTGGGAATGAATACTTCAGAGTACCATGTTCAGACTGTTACAGTCCTTCTTGTCGGATATCCTTGAGCTCTTCTTTGTCTCTTAGATTAATTCCATTTTAGTTAATCCTGTCTATGGCATGTGAAAAGCATGTGATTAGGACCTGCGCTTTTTAAGAAGAGATGCTTGCTGGAATTACAGGCAACCTGTTCCACTTGGTTTTTCCTTCTCTAATTGTGTGGCATTCTTGGTTCTTCCTGTGGTCTTCACCGGCTCCTTTACTTGCAAATGTTATTAATACCTATTTTGTTTATTTCGTCTGTTGGTCTAGTGGCAGAGCATGTGCCAAGGCTCTTAAGAATCAGATTCGCATAGACTTCCTCATTATCTTACTGACAGTCCACACGAGTGTGCGCTGATGCAGTAGTTCCCCAGTAGGGACAATTTTACGCCCTAGGGAACATTGGGCAATGTCTGAAGTCTTGTTTTTGGTGTCACAGTGAAATGGAGAATGCTTCAGGCATCTTGTAGGTAAGGGACAGGAGGGCTGCTAAGTATTGCTCAGTGCACAGAATCACCCGCACAGCAAATAATTATCAGGTCCAAAATGCCAATAGGACCAAGGTTTAGAAGCTGTCGTAGATACGGCAGAGTGAATCATTACTAGGTAGTTCCTACACCATCTTTGCAGTTGTTATGCCAAACCATCTATTTCAGGGTCCTCCTCCTCCTGTTCCCCGACACTCTTCACCAAGCTTGGTGTTCTTCTCCAAGGACTGGTCTCTCTTAATAACATGTCCAAAATTCATAAGACTTGCTAGCCTCGCTTTAAAAGAGCTTTTGGTTTGTACTTCTTCCAAGACAGTTTGTTCATTCGCTCTGGTATCCTATGGGATATTCAATATATTTTCCATCAACACCATCACTCGAAGACATCAATTCATTTATGGTCATCCTTATTCCTCTTCTAGCTTTTGAATGTGTATGAGGTGATTGCAAATACCGTGGTGGGCGCCATGCTCACCTTTCTACTCAGAGTGACATCTTGGCTTTGGAACACTTCACAAAGGCCTTCTATCACAGTGCTGCCCGACGCAATGTGTCCTTTGATTACTTGAGTGTTGTAAAATGAAATCCTTGACAACTTCACATATTTTTCTTCAGGTACCATGATGCTGATTATGGGTCCAGTTGTGGGGGGGTTTCTTTACTTTTCCTCATGGTGTGGATGAATTCAGATTGAAGACTCCAATCTTTGATCATCTTCAGTAAGTCCTCCAAAGTATCTTTGATTCTTCCCCCAATCCTGATGACACCTTCTTCCTTATGTAGTCCAGCTTCTTGGATATTTTTGTTCATAAACACATTGAATAAATATGGTGAAAGGACACCACACTGGTATTCATCTTTCCTAATTTAAATCATGCAGTATCTTTTGGTTCTGTGAAAAATACTGCTGCTTGGTTTATATACAGGTTCTGCCTGAGCACAATTAAGTGGTCTGGAATTCCAATTATTTGCAGTGTATGCAAATTATGATCCATTCAATAAAATGTGTTTGTATCCTCAAGAAAACAAAGGCAAAACTCCACTATTCTCTGCTTTCAGCCCAGATCCATTTGATAGCAGCAATAATATACCTCATTCTTATTCTCTCCTAAACCTGGCTTGACTTTCTGACAGTTTTTTGTCAGTATACCACTGCAATTATCTTTGAATCATCTTGAATGTGATATTAAGGAGCTCATTTAATTATTTCCTCATTGTGTTGCGTCACCTTTCTTTACAAAGACCATAAATTTAGATATCTTCTAGTCAGTTGGCCAAGTCTTCTAGTCTGTCTTCCAAGTTCTGTGACGAAGAGGTCCAGCGCTTCCAGCATTGCATCTATCTATCGAAACACATCAGTTGCTGTTCCGGGAGCCTGGTCTTTGCACCAGTGCTGGAGTGTAGCTTGAACTTGTGTCTTGAATTACATCTATGTTTGATACACTCCTTCATGAAATGGCACTATGAATGGTGTGCTCTTCCATTTTCTTTCTGTCTATCCTTTATCATTCGATGTTTTGCCCACAGAATCCTTCAATATTGCAGCTTGAAAGCTTCGATTCTCTTCAGTTCTTTCAGATGCTGTAATCATTGTCAATATTTTCCCAGCAGAAATTAAGTATGCCAAGAAAACAAATGGCGTAGGTTAAGACATCAAATGAAGCATTACCTTGGGCAAATTTACAATGTTAAAGAGAGAGGGTGTCACCTTGAGCACTAAGGTGTGTCTTACCCAAGCCAGGTCTATTCAAGCACCTCCTTCACGTGTGCAAATTGGACATGGAACACAGACGGCTTAAGACTTGATGCGTCTGAATCGTGGTACAGGTGAAGAGCATTGAAAGGACCATGAACTTCCAGGAGGACAAACAAATCTTGGAAGAAGTACATGCTCCTTAGAAGCAAGGATGGTGAGACTTTTTCTCACTTACTTTGGACATGTTATCAGGAGAGCCTTGTCCCTGGGAAGAACATCGTGCTGGCTAACTTCGGTCAGTGCAAAGGGGAAAACTCTTGACTAGATGGATAGGCCCAGTGGCTCCCACACAATTGTAGGCTGGTGCAGGGTCAGGAAGGGTTTCGACCATTTTGTTACACACCAGGCCACTCTGAGTCAGAACCCACTTGCTGGTACTTAACAACAACAGCAGCAACAACAATAACAGAACTCAAGCTTAGAGATTCCAGAAAAGTCCTAGAAAGGATACGGTGGCCAGAGTTCCAGGTCCTGCTCAGCTCCTGCACCTCCTTATTACCCACCTTCCCAAGTCCCCACTGCATACTATCTTTGACAAATTGCTTAGCCTTGCTGGGCCTTGGCTTTCTGTTAAAAAAATGAAGAAGAAAAAGAAGGATTGGCTGTGGTCCATTGATTTCTGCTACAGCAGGGTTGTCATTGTTTCCATGCCTCTGTCATCTGGAGGCCGACAGTCGCTACTGCTCATGGCTTTTTCCCCCTGCTGTCTCTAGGGAAGGGCTATGGGGAGTACAGGAAGCAGGGCTGGGTGGCCAGAAGATTGCTAGGAGCTGGTGGTGGGGTGCTGGCAGGTTACCCAGGAGCCATCTTTGCTCGGGGAGTGCACGTGTTTGAGATGGGCTCTAACCTTAGTCACGAATGAATTCCGGCACCCATCAACCTGGCTCAGAGCCACTCCTGATGTGATGAGATGCACAGGGTGTAATGGGAACTGTCATCCTCGCTGCTGAGAAATGAGGCAACAAAGCGAAAGCAGCATCCTGTGGCAGTAAGCACATCTACCTGCCCCTCTGTGGATGGCAAACGCTCGTCTAGAGTCCTCGGGATGACACTTCTATTAATACTGCATCGGGGGCACTGAGGGGAGGAGAAGGGACGGGAGAGGGGTCCTCTGAGCCTTCGTGCGCTTGAATCTCTTCATTATTCATCGGCTGTAATGCCTTTCCTGGCTGAAATGTCTTGTTGCTTTTCAGGTTGTCCTTAGACCTAACAAAATGGTTAGCTTTGGACATCCCTCTGGGAGTTCCTAAGGCATTTCTCAAAACTCATTTGGAAATAATGATTATCCTCTTCTGCTAGAATGGTTGTTATTGTTTAAATTTCCTGTCCCTCCCGTCTGCCTTCTCAGGCCCTCCCTTCCGCAGTTTACAGTAACCTCCAGTGAAGCCATTTTTAAAACTCGAGGAGGGAAATCAATATTTCAAGCGATAAAGAACCATTGGTTTGCACAGGACTTTTCTTTGAGGATTTCCGCAGACATCAGATAATACATCTCCTTTGTATACCTCCAAAGCATGAAGGAAGGTTAGCTCCGTCTGACCTCTTCTTGTATAACTGCGAGGCCCAAACACAGCGAGTCAGTGTTGGCCTCAATTCACTCCTGCGCATGGGTGGATAATGGGCTCACATCAGGCATAGGATCTACTGGATCTGGTTGGAATCCAGACCCCTGTGGGTCTCAGTTCTAGGCAGTTTCTCCCAGCAGTGTATTAGGCAGGGAGGGCTCCAGGGGTGGGAGACCAGCGTTCTCTAACAAGATCAGGACTGTAAGAGCTGATTAGAGCCGAGAGATGGAGAGGGAGTGGAAAATGAGTGGTGGGGAGGTCAGGCAGGTGCTACGATTTCCCTGGGCCGATGCTTCGGAGGCAAGAAGGCACTCAGAGGAATGAAAATGTAACCCATTTAGTGTTGATGAAATCACATCCTTATGTTTGCAATCCATTACTAATCTGTGGGTCGCTGTGCTTCTTGGAAGCACGGAGGCTGGCGACATACAGTGAATGAGAAAGCGGTGTATGCTAGAGCAGTAGATGGGGATTTGTGGATCCAGAGATGTTGCTCTCATTACGACCACTGTTGATCTGCAATCAAGAAATGCTTCCAATGTACATTCATTAGGCTACACTACTACGACTACTACTACTTGGTAAAACAGGGTACTCAGCCTAGTTGAGTTTTATCTCCCCAAGGATTCCTGGCGGCAGATTGGTTACGAGTTGGGCTGCAATTTGAAAGGCCAGCAGCTCCTAGGGAGACAAATGGAACGTTCAACTCCTGTAAAGAGTTACAGTCTTGGAAGCTCACATGGGGCGGCTCCACTCTGTCCTATAGGGTGGCAAGGAGTTAGCATCAGTGTGATGGCAGTGAAAGAGAGAGAGAACCACGGATGCAGCATAACTACCCTGGATAGTTGACTAAATCAGTGTAGGAATGAGTGGTGCAGTGCTTAAGCATCTGGCTACTAACCCCAAAGCCAGCAACTCACACCCACTGTGACTTGCTTTTATAACTCTTTCTACCCAGGAAGCCCCACGGGCCAGTTCTGCTGGATCATGTATGGTGGCTGGGAACTGGGATTAGTTTGAGAACTCATACCCACCGCCACAGGAGTGAGGCAGTGCCCGAGCTAACGAAGCTCAGATGAACTTTGTACCTTTTCCTCATGCAGCTTTCAGAGGTAGGCAAAATGCAGCAAGTTAATATCTTTTTTTGCATAGCATTTTCTGCGACTCAAAAATAAAAGTAAACGAGACTGTGATGGGGCTAATCTATGAATTTGTCTATGCTCACCCCAAACTTTGGAATTAATGGAATTGCACGTCTACAAATCACCATGAGATAGTGCATGGACTGGGTGGTCTTTATCTCAGTGGAACTGAAAGTAGGATAACGATTTCCATCTTTGCTCTGATATTATTCAAAACATCTACCTCATTCCTGCCCCACCATCCTGCTCCGGAAAACTCTATTCTTTATGCAACAACATTAGCAACCTTAGAGAGGAGAGCAAAGGAGAGGAGAGAGAGAAGCAACACAGAATTGGTACCAGGTCTTTTCTTGGGAAAAAGAGAATTGACCTCCTCACCTCAAATCCTTCATTTTGCTGGAGCTATCAGAATGTGTAGGAGAGAAAAGCACGTGTGCTTTGTGTTCAGACAGACCTTGTTCTGCCCTCTCTCTCTAGGCTTTGAACTAGGAGTTGCCTTAGCGTCTGTCTCCTCCGACTCATGCTGATCCCAAGCTTCTCTCAGGGGCCCTTGGGAGGAATCAAACCACCAGCCATGCAATTAGCATTTGCGTCACTCGGGAATTGAACCCTGTGCTTGGTGAGCAGTTTCTTCCTTTCTCTAAACCTCTGGTGGGTTATGCCTTGGGCTGCTAACAGCAAGGTCAGTAGTTCGATACCACCAGCTGCTCCTTGGGAGTGCGATGAGACTCTATTCCTGTAAAGATTTACAATCTCTGTAATCTACAGGGGGCGGTTCTACTCTGTCCTCTAAGGTTGCTGTGAGTCGGACTCAACTCGAGGGCAGGGAGTTTGGTTCTATTTTCTTAGGATTATTGGTAAGTCTGGAAACAATGCCTTACCTGGAATATTTCTTAAATGTTATTGAACAGATCGTAAGCAAATTCTTATTTACTTATTTTTTTAATTTATTTTTTCACAGAGTTTGGTTTTATTTTTTTTTAGTGTCTCAAACTGGAATCTATTCAGATATATTCTTTTTTTAAAACATTTTATTGGGGACTCATACAACTCTTATCACAATCCATACATATATACACATCAATTGTATAAAGCACATCTCTACATTCTTTGCCCTAATCATTTTCAAAGCATTTGCTCTCCACTTAAGCCCTTTGCATCAGGTCCTCTTTTCCCCCCTCCCTCCCCGTTCCCTCCTCCCTCATGAGCCCTTGATAATTTATACATTATTATTTTGTCATATCTTGCCCTATCCCGTGTCTCCCTTCACCCCCTTTTCTGTTGTCCGCCCCCCAGGGAGGAGGTCACATGTAGATCCTTGTAGTCAGTTCCCCCTTTCCAACCCATTCACCCCCTACCCTCCCAGTATCACCCCTCACACCACTGGTTCTGAAGGTATCATCCACCCTGGATTCCCTGTGTCTTCAGCTCCTATCTACACCAGTGTACAACCTCTGCTCTATCCAGACTTGCAAGGTAGAATTCGGATCATGGTAGTGGGGGGTGGGGGGAAAGGAAGCATTTAGGAACTGGAGGAAAGCTGTATTCTTCATTGGTGCTATGTCGCACCCTGACTGACTCATCTCCTCCTCTAGACCCCTCTGTGAGGGGATCTCCATTGGCTGACAAATGGGATTTGGGTCTTCACTCTGCACTTCCCCCTTCATTCACTATGGTAAGATTTTTTTTTTTGATGATGGCTTATTTAAATCAATGTGTAATGGCTTCTTTGCAATTACTCTAGTAACTAGGGCCTAGTTGGCAGCTAAGGTGATATGGGTAACAAGACCCAGCAGAAAGTGCCTGGCTCAGGTGTTCTAAAGTGACTCTGAAAGTGATATTGGAAAGTATATTGTGTGACCAGTTGAGTGTTGTAGGGTAACCAAACAACATTTATTCTTTCCAGGAGCAGTCTGACCCAAGGAAAGAGAACACTAATGTTGGAGACTCTCCTGCATCTTTTTGCTTTCTTTTCCCTCTGAGAATGAATACCCATAACTTTTATAATCCTCTGTGGAATCTCTATTTAACAAGCATACGCACTTCCAGGTCTTCAGCGAACAGCTTTGTTAGCTTCGTAGCATTTTACGCATGTTAAACACAGGTAGTTTTGTAGTCAACACGTGCACCAAGACCGGGCACTGGGTGGTTTGACGGGAGGGGCTAATCATGTTGGCTATGTTTTTACATGAGGGACTTTGGAGTCTAATCCGATCTGGGACCTATTCCTGCCGGGGCAGGGTTCTGGATCACTACTTCCAGATGACTGTTTGGCCCACTGAGATCATGATTCTGATGAGGACGCAGACTCTGTTGCCTGCATTCTCTTTCTGAGGACCAGGCTTAGGATGTGATGGGTCAAGAACGGGAGCCTAGTGATTCAACCTCTGAATCACAGAGCCATCCAAATGAGCCACGGGAAGGGGAGAAAACCTGTCATCATTCTAGTTAGGGGTTTTCACTTGTTCCCTACTCATCTCTCCTTGGTGATGATTAAGTCCAAATTCATGGTCGCCATTGGTAACCTTGAACCAAAAACCATTTCCCATTTTGAGAGAAAGGAGTTGGCAAGATATATTTGCCTTTGCTTATCCACAGTTTTTTTTAGATGTGCGATGCATTCTTCTCTCTACTCTCGTCAATTGTAAATATATAAAATATATGAAGGGACTCCAAAGAATTCATGAAACAATGGAATGAAGAGATACTGGAATATTTCCCAGAGATTTTGTTTTGGAAGTTCTCTTGTGCATTTAGAGTATTTGTTTCAGTGGGGGAGGGGGAAAGAAAGTCTTCAGAGAAAATCACCAGCCAGGGGGCACCTGTGATGTTGATTCAAGGGGGGAAATTTCCTTCTTTCTAAGCATAGATTTTACTTACTTGAAATGATATTGTATTAAAATGTAAAATCTTAGTTTTTGAGGTGAAATTTTAACATGACACTCCCGTATAAGCATAACCCATATGCTTATAAACTTGCAGAAGTCTGGGGGTGTGTGGGGACTCTTAGCTTCTGAGAGTCTAGCAGAGTTTGTACCTCCATAAATATGTTTAAGGCAGTGGTTTTCAACCTCCCTAATGCTGCAACCCTTTAATACAGTTCATGTTGTGGTAACCCCAACCATAAAATTATTTTCATTGCTATTTCATAACTGTAATTTTGTTACTGTTAAAAATTGGGCAACTCCTGTGAAATGGTCGTTTGACTCCCCCCAAAGGGGTCACGACCCACAAGTTGAGAACCACTGGATTAAAGTAAAATGAACAATGGTTTTTAACATATAGTTCCTCAGTATTTTATTGAATAATATTGACCTCACTGCAAGTAGTTCCTTCTTCTTGCTAGCATACATAATGCTGCAGAGAACATCTTTGGAACAAGCTTACTTTTGATTTTTGGATTATTTTCTTAGGTTAGAGTCCCAGGAGTGTAATTCCATACTAAGGCAACTGGGTAGGAGCATATTTGAAGTTTTTGGAACAGATTCCCAAATTACTTTCCAGTAAGTTTGTGCTCATGTGTGCTCCCACAAGCAGTGCACGAGAGGCACATACCACTGCACACAGGGAATTCACAGACCCCTGAAGGACCACCTGGGCAGCCGAGGAGAAGAAACCAGAGTAACTTCTGGTGAAGCCAAGGGAAAACCTTTTCAAATATGATCTGAAGAGTGAAATGTGCCATGTACCTTAATTAAAAAATCAGTCAGCACAAAGCAGATTTCAGAGTCAAGAATCAAACAAAACAAAACATCATTTTAGGAAAACAGAAACATAAAGCTTCCTCTTGCTCTGGGACTGGCTCCCATTCTCTCCCTCTCCCCCAAGCCTCCAAGAGGATGCTCAGTGCCAGGAGCTAAGAGGAATCTTGTCTGCTTTCGCCGCTCAGTGTCAAAAGCTTTACCGTGGACCAGGCTCACACCAAGCTCTCTAGGTGACACTAATCCCTGATTTAATTACCCTTGACAGTGTGTGTGACAAACCTGACCAACCAAGCTCGGGGCCCTAATGAGCTGAAACTTGGTTTTAGAGTGGATTACCTGAAGGGCGTGGCCCCGACCTAGGGGAACTCTGGCTAGTGTAGAACATTTGTTTCCAGCTCTGGGACCTCCATGCAGGTGATAGGGCACAATCTAGATCAGCCATGTGATCCTCTAAACTGAGAGGTGACACATAAGATCTTCCTGGTAGAGCAAACCTACTTCCCAGCCTCTTGGGAGAAAGACCTGGTGATCTCCTTGTATCAAAATCAGTGTGAAGAACCAGCTGAGCTGTTCTGCTCGGCCAAGTGGGGTCCATCTGGGTCAGCATGGACTCAGTGGCATCTCACAGTAGCAGCAGCATCAAATCATTAGAGTGTCAGCCAGGGGGTGGACACCAGACTCTCTCTGACACACAGTTGGTTCTTGGGAACAAGGGCTACTTTCCTTTGGTCGTCGTTCTTTTACAATAAAAATCCCCGCTGATTTACCATGAGTCTGGAGTAGGGTGCCGTGTGGGGAGGCTGCCCCCATCGACTACTCGAATGGGTTCCTACCAGTCTAGTCGGCTTACACAGCACTAAAATGGTTGACTTTTATTCTTTTTCTCTTTGTGAGGGAAGACAAGACTAGTGTTTTGAAAATGGAACTTCAACCAGGAAAAAAAAGGCAAATAAAAAATGGTTTTTAACGGTTAAGCTTATAAAAGGTAGTTTGCTGATTCTGACATAAGTCAGGTTCTGGCAGGAATGGAATAGTTCTACTCATCACATCCTGGACCTTGGAACAAAATAGTTCATCTCTGTGAATTTCCATTTTTTCACCTGTGAGATGCAGATAACACCGCTCACTTTGTAGGGTGCTTGGGGACATTTTGTTGTTAATTTCTGTGGCATCAATTCTGACACACAGAGACCCTAGGTGTTCAGAATAGGACCACTTCATAGACTTCCTGAGCAGACTGAAAGGTGTCTCTGCATGGGTTCAAACCACCAGTCTCTCAGCTATTGCTCATGCACTTAACCATCTGTGCCACTCAGGACCTCCTTTGGGAGCATTCACCAAAAACCACTGGAGTCAATTCCAACTCAAAGGGGCCCTACACAGGGTTTCTGAGGCTGTGGCCCCGACTCTATGCTCCGTTGAAGCAGCTGACGAGTTTTAAACGGTTGACTTTGTGGCTAGCAATCTCAAACTTGCCGGATAGATGAAAACATTTGAGAATGGATAGTGTCAGTGTGCTTCTGTGTGCTTACTTGCTAAGTAGTAATCTGTAGTAAACATTTCTCAGACGGTTCCCTATAGATTAGTAAGTAAGCAGAAGATTAACAAGTAAGCACATTTCTGTCAGAGATGTACATTTATTTGAAAAGAGACTTTGATTCTGTAGGAGGGTGCTATGGCATTGGGGGAGAGAAAGATGCCAGGCATAGCTAGATAGAAGTAGCACCCTTTTACTTTTTTAAGATTGTGAATTGTGAGCAGGTACGTTTTCCACTCAGTGATTCAAACATACTTTGCTTCATCTCATTGATGGCACTCTCCACCATGCAGCCTCCTCTCACTCACTTCTTTCCTCTGTCCTTTCTAAACAATCTGGTTGTTGTTCTTGGTTAAATGCTGCCCTTTTGAGTTCCAATGGCTGATGATTCTAGGGTGTGGGTGCCCCACTAGTGCTATTAATCCTCTTATAGACCCGCATGTTGTTTGTCAAGCTTAGGAACAATTGGGAGGATGGCATAGGTCTTGGCAGAATTTTGTTCAGTCGTGCATAAGGTTGCTATAGGCCGGAATTGACTGATTCTGTGGCACCTAGCAACCATTGTTTGGCTGAAAACTGAGCCATGGGGTGTGTTCATACCAAACCCAAAGAGAGATTCAGGGCTGTGTTCTTGGAGATTGCTCCACTCTCTATCCAAATAATAACCCTTGTCTTTGTGTGAGTCTGAGACACCCCCCCCCACACACACCCCAGCCCACTCTATACCAAGATCTACTAATGTGACTCCTTTCAAAGCTGTTTGCAGTGGTAGCTGGGCACCACCTGGTTCTTCTGATTTCAAGGTCATGGAAATTAATGGAGAAGCAGAATATTTGATAAAGTGGGGGAAATGTGAAATCGTTCACTACAGATTAGAAATTAGCACAAGCAAACCTCTGCCCACCTTCTTGATTGAGTCATTTGGCCCTGGGTGGTGTTCATGGTTCCATGACATAATGCATTTGGTAATGTCACTAGATTTTAGACTTAATTTCAATGTGGTGGAAAATGTTACTTCAATTTTTAAGAAGTGGAGGAATGCACCTGCAAGCATGATTATCAGCACAAAGTTAGGCCTCAAGGTAAGTTGGAGTGTTGTTGTGGTTTAGAGTTGCTATTGTTTTTCCATTTCTTTCTTTTACTCAGTTCTGTCTTCACTGGATGCTGAGGTGTCCGCACACTCTGTCTTAGAGAGATTGAAGTTGTCAGCGCTTCTCAATCTGGGGTCGCCGTGTGGGTACCTTCCTGTAATTGGCTCTCATCTGAAGAGGTCCTCCAGCCTCCCAGAGCTGCTCTCCACCCTTAGTCTGCAGGTGGCACCTCTCCCTTGTACCTCCCTGTCTGTGCACTGCTTTGTAGTGTGACTTGGAAAGTACAGCCTTCTTTTCCATTCGTGCCGGGTCCCCAGTGGCGTGGCTGTGAATTTCTCACTTGGAATTCAGACTTTATTCTGTGAACACAATGATTATACAGCCCTGGGAATTATATACCCACCCTGTACATATTTTTTTTCTTGGGAAATTTTTTAATTGCCTCAAGCATATTCTTAATGCTGTGTCCCTAGTAAGAGTAATTCTACCATTTGGTGAAATGTGGTATCTCACTTACCGGTCCAGGTTAGCACATTCATCTGTTTGTATTTGTTTTTTTAAGACTGAGAGACTTTGATGGAGGGTACCATTTTTCTTTGGATATTATTTCTAATGAACTTTTTTCTTCTTCAGTAGGCTACTAACTGAAAGGTTCATTGCTCCACATCCACCAGCCATTTCCCTGGAGCAGTGTGTGGCATTTTGCTTTCATCAGGATTGACAGTCTGCAGGGTACTTTTACGCTGCCAAATAAGGTCCTTATGAGTTGGAATTGACTCATTGGCAGCCGGTTTAAATATATATATATATATATATATATATATATATATATATAAACTTTTAAAAAATATTCAAATTAAAGTCAGACAGAGTGACCCTGTAGAGCACTGTAGAACTGCCCCTTGGATTTCAGAGACGGCAACTCTTTATGAGAGTAGAACGCTGTGTCTGTCTCCTGTCGAGCACCTGTTGGTTTCGAACTGCTGGCCAGATTGTTAGCTGCCCAACAGGTAACTGCTCTGCCACGAGTGCACTTCTGTGAGGGCTGCATTGCTAGTTCTGTCCATTCCCCAAATTTCTTTCCAACTAATTCTATAAAATTAAATAGCTCTTTTCTTCAGGCGCCCTCATAGATGATTGGTCTTTTAGACTCATACATAAAACCCAAGGACTATCAACACACTGCTAAAATTACAGGGGAAAGAAAAGATACATATGCTCACAGATGTTTCTTCCAAATTTTAATTAGGGAATCACGGGGTGCCGTATTCAGTGCACACACACAAATACACACTGCCTTTACAAATAGCAGTGGCATTGTTAGTTCTCTAAACTAAGAGAAATAATCTTCTTACGACTGTATGGTTATTTGAAAGTAACTTAAAGCAGTAGATGAAGAATTTTAAGGAAACTCCATGCCAGTGGGCTTAGTTTCATCAGGAGCTCTGGTGGCTTAGCGGGTTATGCCTTGGGCTACTGCCCACAAGGTTGGTAGTTCAAATGCATTAGCAACTGTTCCCGAAAAAAAAAAAAAAAGGTTTACTGCTACTGCAAAACAGATTTATAGACTCAGACACTCACAGGCTCAAACATTAAATGTGATTTTCACTCTCTGAGCTGCCGTAGAGAGGCCATGATGGCCACTGCAGCCCCTGCTGGTGACAGACATTCCACATGGAGTGAAGTCAACCGCCAACCTACGGGCACACGTTTGGTGGAATTACTTCTAAAGCAAACATGGCAAGCCATCTTGTACACAATGAGAACATTCTGGGTGTCTATAGTCCAGAGCGCTAAGAAATCATCTTCAGAGAGGCCTGTGGCAAAAAGGGACCACCATAACCTCTTGTCTTCTTTCTGTCGTACAGTAATTCCAACTTATGACTCTTCTTAAGCCATGGATTCTTCCGTCAGTTGATCTGATAGATAGGAAATGATATGAATAGCCCTTCACTCCCCATTGGCGCTGCAATCAAATGAAGATCAGAACCCTAGGGCTGTTTCCGCTGGTAATTTGAAGATTGCATTTCATGTCTCTGTGTGTGTGTTTGTGTGTGTGTATCAGGACCCGAGGCCTGCTTCCCCAGGGCCTTGTGAGTTACTATCGCAAAGAAATCACATTTCTCTGGAATAAAGGTCGTTTTCTGTTGGTGCATAAGTTGACATGAAAAATTACATCGATAGCAAACATTTACATTTTGAATCATATGCGTACAGGATGGTGGTGACCTGACAAACTGCTTAAATAAATCATCAAAATGGGATGCCATCCATCCAACAGTTTTACAAGAACTTGAAAGTAAAAGTGTGCAACAGTGGGCTGAATGTGCCAAGTGGCTTCTGTGTGAGAAGCTGAGTCACTAGATTGCTCGTGTAGCTGTCAGAGAGACCACATCTAGAGAGTCTCCAGGGACCGGCAGTCCTCACATCACCTTCCCATTGCAATAAAGGGGGAAAGCAGGGTCAGTGAACAGTCACCAAACCCTAAGCCGTGGGAACAGGGACTGTGAGGGTTAGGGATTTGGACTCCAGACCCAGTGTGATATGGTGTGTCAACTGGGCTGCCTTAGCTACCTAGTGTTGCTGTAACATGTACCACAAGTGATTGCTTTTAAAGAAGAAAAATTCACTTCTGAAGGCCAAAAGTTCCAAAGACAGTGTGACCATGTCAATAGCTTCTTTACTCGTGGTCTCAGGTATACCATGTTTATTGACTTGTAGACCATCCTCACATGGCGTGTGTCTTCCTCCGTGTGTGTGTGTGTGTGTGTGTGTGTGTGTGTGTGTGAGACTGTGCTTGTTTGTTTGTTCTTCTCTTTTATAACTCAGAAGTGATTAGATTTAGAGCCCACTCTATTGGGTATGGCCCAATTAACATCACAAAGAAAACTTTATTTCCCAAAAGGATCACTTGTAAAGATATAGGGTTCAGGGTTTCACACATAATTTGGGGAGAGTCCATTCAATCCATTCCGCGGTGGAAGCTATTTGAAAATGGAGAAGGTACTTCAAGGAGGGTGGAATGGATAGAAATGCATGGATGAGAAACTGATCTAGATATCAAAGACTGGGATAAATGGGTGCTTCTCGGAAAAAAGAGCATTAACTATGGAGTCTTCTAGAAACCACTATGTGACCATTTTTATTCAATATTTTAATATATTTATTGAGGAGAGAGGCCATCATGAGATTTCTTTAGTAGCAATCGACCTTAAAATCGTCTACACACAGGAATGTCAAGCCAATAAAAGTAAATTTCAGAAATATTGGAGACAATTAGATGAGGATACTGAAAGCTAACCTGTTTGAAAAATTAAAGCTTCCTTCTTGGCACAGGTGTTTATGACCTGCCTGCACAGGACCGGGCAGGCTGCCCCAGTGGTTTCTCACCCTGCGGATAGCTTGGTGTTTGTCGTGTATGTTACCTCTTTGGCAATGAGCTTTTGTTAACTTGGAATTTTTATCTATCATTTATCACATACGTTTTGAATTTCCAATAACAATTTTCCTTTCTGTTATCATGAGAAACTCTCCTAGGTCTCAGAATCTCATGTACTCACAATATATCTTTAGAAATATTCTTGAGAAGACCTTTAGTCCAGGTTCTACAGAAGATGTGCTCTGTGGCAGGAACTGAGTTCTGAAGCTTCTTTGGGAGGCGGAAGGCAAGGACAGCAAGAGCAAGGAGAGGGCGCGGAGAGAGCGTGGTGGAAGGCTGAGTACAGGGTGACACATCACCGGAACAGCGGATGTTTTATGAGAGCAACAAGGGAGCACGGTGAGTTGCTTGGCTTGTACAGTCCAGGGCTCCAGACCAGTATAAATCGATGAAACAAAATCAGTACACACCCGAGTCTTAAAAGTGTAGATGAAACAGGAAAAAAAATAGAATGTGAAAAAGGACAAGACAAAGCCTTGGGAAGGGAGAGTAGAAAGAGGCATAGGGAGACCTTTCAGGAGCATCAGAGAGAGATTGGATTATTGTCCGGACTGTGGGCAATGACATCCATCTGAAGTGCTACCGTCGGCTGACATCTTTGAAGTGGAGCACTGTTGTTTCCCAGTTGGCTGGCCAAGAGAATTAGTTGCAATGCAAGGCATATGCTACCCTTGTTTTCCAGGAAGGAGATGAGGTTTCTAACAGAGCATTGACACTGGTGATTTTCCAGTTCTGGTTATTGTTCTAGTTCGCTTACTATTTATACACCTGAACCTGTTCTTGTCTTGCTTTATCAGCCAGGACCACCAGGAAGAACTGGTTTCAAATTGTACCAAGTTTCAAGTCTTTGGCTAGGTCTGTACCACACTGTGGAATCATCTTCTGGAAAAAAAAAGATGGAAAGGCCATTTAACCGCTTCATTCATTGCCTTTTCCTGTTTATTTGTTCCTAAAATCGGCCGCATCAATACCAAGAGAGTTAACTCTTGTATATCTGGGGTGCGTCAGCTAGCCCCGAAGTGGCCACTCAGCAAGTCTGATATAGCCCCTACAGAGTGATGTTGTTTGTATGAGATCTGCAAGTTTGAAGAGAAGCTGAGATGCCAGGCAGGTAGCAAGTTTGTTGGGCTGCAAGTCTCCAGCCAAGGGGAAGATCTCACAGTCACTCCCAGGCAAGTGACTGATTAGTTGAAGGCAGCACAATTGTGCTGGATGGCCACCTTCATCACTCACGAAGGCAGCTGCAGGGGAGGGAGTTATTGAGGGTCGCAGAGGCAGGTGAGGGGAGGCCAAGAGGATCAGATGAAGTTCTGAGAAGATGATACGGACGATAAGGACGCACTGCAAGCATCCTGTAGCGGTGGTGGTGGTACTGCAAAGACTGGAACCCAGAAAACTCTCGAGGGACTAACAGAAACTACCAAGAGGCGGAGGAAAGTTGGTGGCTATGTGAAACCTGAAGAGGTTAATGCAGAGAGCTCAAGCGGGTTTCAATCTATAGAGGTGAGAGCCACAAGAAGTTCTAACTAAATGAATACACATATATTCACATTGTGGAATACTAAAAATAATTGAAAGGGCCATCTTCTGAAGCTTGAAGGAGAGAGTTAATTTGGAAAGAACTGGAACAGCGTGTTACTATTATCATTACCTCCTAGAGCAGGTAGTAAGCACATAGAACGCATGACCCGCAGAGATGAGGCTGACAGAAAACACAAATTGGCTGAAGAATCATTTGGGTCAGTTTGTGTTTTATGGAGCCATGATCGGCTATTAAGAGGAAATTAAGGGCTTGAGGGTACCAGCCCTAACCTTTTGAGATTGAGGTCAGTAAAGGCAGTCATGTCCTTCCAGTAATATCCGTGGTATCATTTTCAATGACTGAAATCTGGTTTAAATGGATCATTGGTCTTAGCCAATATACAGTATTTTACACTCCTGTTTTGGTCATTAATATTTATGGTAATTTCAGGGTCTTTTTTTTTATTGACAGTGTGTGTGGGCCGTGGAAGGTGCACCCGAAGCGATGAGCTCTTATAAAGAGAGGTTAAAGTCCCCAAGGATGTCCTTAAGGGACAACGCTCGCTGCTTTTGTCAATACTTAATCTATTAGCATTTAATTCTCCTCAACAAATCAGTGGGAAGTTAAATGGACAGTCAGTCCACTTGGTGTTTGCATACTCATTTGGAACAAAAATATAATAAAAGATATTAGCTTCATCGGACTCCTTCCAAACACTGGCTCTTGGCCCCAGTCCCTCTGTGCTCTCGGAGTCTCTCTCTGTCAGTACAAATGCATTCATTGAAAGGCCCAGTCCAATGCTCCCAGTCTCCATCAAATCTCCTCTAACCAGTTCAACCCTCATGACTTCTTGCTGCTCAAAATCATTTGGCATTTATTGGCTTAATCACAAAATGTCAGCTTTATGCTATCTTGGGTTGGTTGCTAACAATTTCATCTATGCATAGATCCTGTTGCTCCAGTCCATTTTGAAGTCCCTTTCAGGCAGGAGGGAGGACTTGCAGCATGCCCCTCTGTCCCTTGCGTCCAGCACACAAGAGGGCACCGGGCACGTGCTTGGTGAGCCCGTGCTGACAGCGCGTGCTTGGGGAAGAGGAGTGAATGCCAACCGCCGCTGGGCGCCCAGAACGTGGGAGCTCCTGAGGTTCTCTGCGGCATTCCATGTGAAATGCTTCCTCACTGATTCTGGATAATAAAAGCAGTCCTTAATTTTCACTGAGAGCAATAAAAGTTACTGCCCTGGTTAGTGCTGCCAGCTAACTCCCACTCTTCCTCCTCCTCTATGAATATGTGCGATTGAAGCCTAAACCCCTCTTAATTGATAATAAAGAGGACTTAATCTCCGACCTGTTGTTTGGTTGTTTGTTTTCAAGAGAATTCACAGCCTCTTCCTTTTCCCTGCTGCCTGCTGCTCCTCTGGGCACTGATGTCCATGGGAGATGTTAGCACAATATGGAAGGAAGTCTCCAACATAGGGAAATCTGTTATTACCAAGTTCTTCTCAAACCCAAATCAGAGCCGATCGCAGGTCTGGTGAAAGCAGTGCAGCGCTACTGTCACACGTTTACCAAATCGCTCCTGATGGCTTCTTCCTCTGCTCTATCCTGAGAAGAATGTTTAAGGACGAGGCATCTCCTGCAGTAGGAAGCAGAGTGGGAGGGGAACGATGGAACGAGAGACCCCTTGTCCTCGAATTGCCACTTGTGCTTCCAGCAGCTTCAGGTCCAGTAGGTCACCGATGAGGTGAGATCGGAGAATGGGAATAATGGACAGTGAGGACCTGTGGTGCTCTGTTGACAGGCTGGGGATCCTGGCTACTCCGCAGCCTGACCCCCTGTTCTAAGCAGTGCATTCGTCCTTGCAAGGGAAAGATGCTGAATGAGCGCCCCGTGCTTCTTAGAAAGCGGAATGTGGTGTACTTGGAAGGAAGAGTCAACCCTCAGTGGGAAGCAGCTCCCGAAGTCCTGTAATAATCAGATGTGCGGCCAGCCAAAAGGCTTCTTTGAAAACATCTCCGTCAGAGAGAACAAAATTAAATGCCTCTAAATCAAACCTTTTACACAACGGACCTGTTCCCTCCCAGGCAAAACGGAAAGAGCCTTGCAACTCTGGAGCTTCATTCTTTTACCTCCCTCTCCTTGATGATCAGCCACTGACTTCAGCTTCCTGCCAGGGGTTTGCTTGTAAGTCAATCCTGGGGCCTCCCAGAGGTTTGGCGGCTGCCAGTTGCTAAATGCTTCACTGGCCAAGATGTAGTCAGCTCACAGAGCCAGAGTGGGTTAAGATGCAGCTCAGAAAAGATCTGCTGAGAACCCTGAACTGCCAGCACGAAGAAGTAACCTCTGGGGCCACCAGGTGTCCACTGGGCTGGGGGGGTGGTCATTGTAGGAAGCTGGCATAGCTAGGTGAGATTATACGATTCAGTCTTCTGTGCACAGCGGGGTGTAATCTTTAAGGTTTAATGTGTTACAGCCTGCCGCATCTGTAAAAGGGGAAAAGTAGCCCCTGTCCTGCTTCTTCTATCGGGTTCTGGTGAGGGGATTATTCAGTGTATTTGGGAGGACTCAGTAAACGGCAAGAAGAGCTGTTGATGCCGTTGGTAGCTAAAATAGCTGGAGGTGCTGGACAACGGATGGCTCTCAATTGCTGCCATTGTTAGCTGCTCCTCACTCAACTCCAGTGCATGGGGGCTCTGTGACAGCGGGATTGGACTAACTGTGCTTCTGAGGGGTTTCTCTGGCTTAGTTTTGGAAGGAGATCACCAGCGCGCTCTGCCTACAAGACTGTAGCAGCAGTGAAGCAACATGCAGGCCGGTAATGACAGGTGGATGGTGGCTGTGCATGAGGTGCATTGGCTAGAAATTGAACCCAAGTCTTTGCATGGAAGGTAAGAATTCTACCACTCAACCCCCACTGTCATTTCTGGAAATCAATGGCCCAGCCAGAAAGTGTGTATTTCATCGTGGCATGTAACATACAGGGACTCCAATCATTATTAGTATTACTTGCTGGGTCTCCCTCCCTTTTTAAAATATTTGTCTGCCCTCTTTGTTTTAAATGAGCCCTTGCTCACCTTTGTTAATTGGTGTTGGTGATGCGTGCTTCCCATTGACTGTAAGAATGATGCCATCCCACGTCTGGTTTTAAAATAAGCAAGGCCGGGCCAGCTGCTCTGGCCCTCCCTGGAGTATTGCGAGGTGCCTTGGCCTTTGAGCTGGGAGCTGGTGCTTCAGGTAGTGGCTCAGGCATGACATCCCCAGAGTGGGCCAGGCCGAGGGTTCATGCAGTTTAATGGTTCTAGCTCAAGGGACCTTCTCTTCCAGCCTTCTCCACAATTTATTGCAGGGAGCTGAGAAGACCTTTTAGGTCCTGGGCATTTCTGCCTCCAATTCTTTGAAATAAGGAGGATTATTCCCGTCACCTCTCTTGCGGGGATGCAGTGAGTCTGCCGAGTTAGGTAATGTCTGGAGAGAAGGCTGACCACTGCGAGGTAAGACCAGCAGGAGGGTAGGTGGCCAAATGCAAAAACACGAAACCACCAAGCTGTGGTGTAGCCCCGCCCTTGCCAGCAGAGACCTGAGTGGAATGGAGCCTTGGGAGGTGGTCGAGGGAGGCCTGGGGGGGAGAGAATTGGGAGCACACTCATTTTCCTCCTTCCGTGCCATCTCATTGACACTCTGGGCCTCTCCCTTTGAGGCTTTGCCCCGCCGCTGCCACATTGAAGCAGCCGTTGTGTGTGTCTGGGCTGTCATTGTTCGGTTCTACTGTCCCCAGTTATCACACCTCATCGGGTTGACAGGAAACCAGGACAGTTCCCCTAGCTGGATGTTGTTCCAGGTGACACCCTGCTCTGCCCCTCAAAGAATGGGCCAGCTGTGGTTTCCGTCACTTCTGATCCATGTCCGCCTCCTGCTCCAGGTCCCTGATCATCCTTGTCAACTCCCTGGGCTCTCTTAGTCCCGCAACCACTCGGGGCTCACCCTCACTGCTTCCTTCGTATGGCTCCGTGTGAAGCCACTTTGGCACAAAGAGCATGGGAGCTGGCAGGTAACTATAGGGTCTCTATCGATCTCTTTTTTTAACCCGTAACCCAGAGAGCTCCAGGGTGCATCAGTCCTTCCTGCCCTCAGCATTTACGCCTTCTGCTTGAGCCAAGTAATGAAACTGCCAGCCTTGTGCTTAGTGGGTCAAAAGGTCCTCTTGTTGTCTTACATCTGCTTCAACTCTGTTGACAAGATCCCTGAGCTGTTTGGCTCCCTCGGTAGGGCCACCATCTCAGCTCTTTCTATAGTGGTAATTCCTCTGCTTGAATTCTTGACCCAGTTAAGCTACCTCCACGGACACATCTGGGTCTTCATCACAGTCACACTTTGGAAGGGAAACCTGACATATTATTTCTGTCCCACACATCTGTCTTTTGCCTAATTTCAGGGCTCCTCCGGTTAGCACAGCATGGCAGCGTGTAGTGCTAGAACTCTGAGGAGCTCAGGAAGGCGAGGGAAGGATCTGAAAGGAGATGCTGGCTTATCCGGAGCAATTCCTTGTAGCTTGTGGTGGTGAGCTCCTGTGGGCTTGGCTCCCAACTCATGAGGTCCTTATCCTAATAGAATTGGACTTTGGGAATCCATGGGCTTTTCACTGGATGGTTTTCAGAAGTAAATTTCCAGGCCTCTCTTCCTAGTCCTGTTCATCGGGCAGTTCCACTGAAATCTGCCCAGCATCATAAGAACGCTCATTACCATGGATGCTGGCTGCTCTCTTGGTGCATGGACCAGGAATCAACAAGTCTCCCAAATGCAGCATCTGAACCATCACTGCCTTCTCTTTATGCTCGGAGCAATAACATGTGAAATGCTTGTGTTTTCATCCTAAATTCTGTAAAATGCAAAAGTGGAGAGACAACCCACTGCCCCCAGTCTATTTTGACTCATAGTGACCCTATGGGACAGAATAGAACTGCCCTTTTTGGCTTCAGAGACTCTAAATCTTCACTGGAGCAGAAAGCCTCATCTCTCTCTCTCTCAGAGAGGCCAATGTCGTCGAACCACCAGCCTTGTAGTTAGAAGCCCAACACTTAATGCACTGCACCATCAAGGTTCCTTAAAAGTAGATATAAACCACCACACCAGGGGAAACACTAAGGGCGTGCAACAGAACAGCAAGGGGAACAGAGCAATGAAGTCCCCGAGGGAATGCCCAAAATAGACTGTGAGTCCGGGGCGTGGCACTCCATCAGACGGGACCTGAAAACACTCCTAAGGGTCAATAAACATACCTGGAACTCTTGATAGGTTTCTCTTTTTTTATCATTGTTTGTTGTTGCTGGTTTGTTTCCTTTTGTTGCTTTGTTTTGCTCTGTCTTGTTTTTGTGCATATTATTATCTCTGCATGTCTATCTAGATAAGATAGTTGGGATAAGCAATCCAGAAGAGAAAACAATGTACCGAAAATTGGGGGGGGTGGGAAATGGACTAAGGGGAGGTGGAGGAAAGGAAGTAGGTGTTAACAAACCCAGGGACAAGGGAACAACAAGTGATCTAATATCAATGGCAAGGAGGGTGTAGGAGACCTGGTAGGGCCGGATCAAGGCAATGTAACCCAGAGAAATTACTGAAACTTAAATGAAGGCTGAACATGATAGTGGGACAAGAGGAAAGTAAAAGGAAACAGAGGAAAGAAGCAGGAGGCAAAGGTCATTTAGAGAGGTCTAAATACAGGCATGTACATATGCAAATATATTTATGTAAATAGGTATTAAATATATCTATGTACATATGTTTATAGATTTAGTATTAAGGTAACAGATGGACATTAGGCCTCTACTCAAGTACTCCCTCAATGTAAGAACACTTTGTTCTATTAACCTGGCATTCCATGATGCTCACCTTCCGGACAGGATTGCTGAAGACAAAGCTGGTGCATACATAATCAAACGTGGTAAAGAAAGCTGATGGTTCCCACCTAACAAAAGATATAGTGTCTGGGGTCTTAAAGGCTTGATAAACAAGTGGCCATATAGCTGAGAAGCAACAAAGCCCACATGGAAGAAGCACACCAACTTGTGTGACCATGAGGTGTCCATAGGATCAGGTACCAAGCATCAAAAACCCCGAACAAAAAAAAATCATATCATTATGAATGAAAGGGGGTACAGAATGGAGACCCAAAGCCCATCAGTAGGCAACTGAACATCCCCTTACAGAAGGGTCATGGGGAGAACATGAGCCAGTCAGTTTGAAGTATAGCAACGATGACACATACAACTTTCCTATAGTTCTTTAATGCTTACTCCCCTTCTGCCCACCCCGCTATCATGGCCCCAATCCTACCTTACAAATCTGGCTAGACCAGAGCATGTACACTGGTACAGATAAGAGCTGGAAACACAGGGAATCCAGGATGGATACAACCCTTAGGATCAATAATGAGGGAAACGATACTAGGAGGGTAAGGATAAGGGGAGGGAAAGGGGGAACTGAACACAACGATCTATATATAATCCCCTCCCAGGGTGATGGACAACACAAAAGTGGGTAAAGGGAGACACCAGACACGAAAAAATAATAATAATTTATAAATTATCAAGGGAGGGAGTGTGGGGGAGGGAAGGGGAAAATGAGAAGCTGATACCAAGGGCTCAAGTAGAAAGAAAATATATTGAAAATGTTGATGGCAGCAAATGTACAAATGTGCTTGACACAAGGGATGCATGTATGGATTGTGATAAGAGTTGTACGAGCCCCGATAAAATGATTAAATATATATAAATATAATAAAGCCCAACCTACTGCCATTCAATTTGATCCAACTCATAGCCATGGACTAGTGCAGAGTAGAGCTGCTCCCTAGGGTTTCTGAGAGCGTGCATCTTTATAGGAGCAGACGTTCTCATATCCCTCCCTCAGAGTGGCTGGCGGGTTAGAACTTCTTACCTGTGTAAGCAACCCAACATATAACCTGCTGTACCACCAGGGCTCCTTAAAAACGGGTATCACTAAAGAAAACTCACTTCCTTCAAGTAAATGCCAACTCATGAGGATGCTAAAAAAACTGTATAGCTGTGGGTTTCTGAGGCTGCGTATCTTTATGGGAGCAGAAAGCCTCATCTTTCTCCCATGCAGCAGCTGGTGGTTTTGAACTTTTGACTTTCCAGTTAGCAGCCTATTCTGTAACCCACCATGATACCAGGCCCCCTTAAAAGTATGTCTACAGCAGCATTATTATTCACTTCTAGTGGTTGAGAGACCTCAGCTTCAGAGAGGGTAGTAACTTGTTTAACATCACATAGTCAGCAAGGGCCAGAACCATTCATTGCAAACCCAGGGTTGGCTTTAGAGGTTACATCCTCCCACTAATGCCCGTTCCCTACCTTAACATTCCCCTGCCCACATCCTTTTATCTTTCTGCTGATGCAACAGAGTGTGTGCCACTTATTCAAGGTTATTCAGAGGGCACAGGTATCAGCCTTTGACCCAATGTTCTTCTTAAACCACCCAGCATTCCCACTGATCCTCTGCAGGGTAGTTATGCCCTTTGGTAGTACTCTCTCTGAGTCACAATCAATATCTGAAACCTCGAGCCTCACTCTAAAATTCACATTTTATAGGGCACATAGCTTGTCAGGGTGGGTGTCCTGACACTGCCAAGACTTCTCCTTATATCAAGGCAGCAGCAGCAACAAAACAGAAACACACCCTTGCCCACAAGGTTGCAAAATCGCACATTTCTCTTGGCTTAAAATATTTACTTGTAAGCAAATTCCATTTCTAAACCACACCTTACAACAGCCTAACGCACAGGTTCTCCGACCTATTTGATCTATAGCCCTCTTTTCATTAGAAAGAAAGGAAGGAAGGAAGGAAGGAAGGAAGGAAGGAAGGAAGGAAGGAAGGAAGGAAGAAATTACCCAATGGCCCCTGGCAATAAGAATAATATTCATCAATAGCCTTTGCAGTTTAGCCCACAATCAGGACAAAGAGTAGGTATCTGCTTTTCCAGGTCCTTCCAGTATCTCCCACAGGGTGCTATCGCCCACCGTGGGAAACACTGATCTGGCTTATAACCCACGGAGTGGTCCAAAGAAGCCCTGATGGTGCAGTTGCTGAGCTCAAGTCAGAAGAGATGAGGCCTTTGGTAAGGATCCCGGCTGGCGTGAAGGATTCCATTACAGGGAATGCCTCTGTCTATCCAGTAACTGTTATCTGCATAGCTACCTGTCCTGCATTTCATCGACAAAAAAGCACACAAAACAAAACACAATCATGGAAACTAAACAAACTACCAAAAAACCCAACTCAATGACTACACAAAACATAGAAAAAACCCAATCAAAGAGAAAGTAAAATATATTAGAAACTGGCTGGGTGGCGGCTGTACCTGCCTGGGCGAGCTCTCCACCTGGTGCTCTGTAACAAGCAGGGTCAGTTTTCTGTCGAAATAAGAAAGTACGGAGGCGGCGAGGTTCGGTGTGCGTGTGCTGACAGGCTCCAGAGGGCAGGCAGTGAGGAACTGAAGATCGCAAAGTCCAGAGAATGTGACTGCCAGCCGGAGGTCCGGAGCAGAACTCTTGTCTTCTCTTGAGTGTAGAGACTGAGCTGAGCCGTTTCCTAGGACATCCTCAGCCAATGGCAGCAAGGCGGTCAAACTGCCGGACCTGCGTCCCCTTGAACCCCAAACATCAGAAGAACAGTCCTGAGGGTCCGGGAAGAGGGGGGCAGGGAGAAAACTGATGGCATGGGTGACTGTATAACCCATTCAAGGGGAGTGAACCACAGGATAATATGTGAGAGGTGATAATGGGTGGTGTAAGATATAGCATACGTACATACATAAATAAATGACGGTTCGTGGGGGGCTTGGGTGGGGGAGGGAGGGATATGGGGAGCTGATATCAAGGAGTGCAAGAAGAAAGGAAATGTTTTGAAACTGATTGGAATAGCAATTGTGCAGTACTGCTTGATGTGGTTGATCTATGAAACGTTATGACATCTGTAAGAGCTCCTCATAAAATTATTTAAAAATATATATTAAAAACTAAACCAGCTTTAAAGTGGATCCAATGGGAGATTACATGATAAGGTGTTACCTTTTAAGCTAACTACACCTGTCATAATCAATTTTACAATGTTGCCTAATAGCAAGGCTGTTCACAGCCCTCAACCACGGAGCTCCGGAGAACTAATCCATGTGTGGACCTGGCAAATAGTCCTGCAAATTTTGAGTTTCCAGTGTCAGCGATGGTCTTCTGTGAATCAGGTGTTCACATTTTAAGCTCGGGCACTATTCCCTCCTTTGACTTTTGGTTTTATATTTTGCAAACCTTGGATCACACAGGCTGGTGTCCTTCTTCCATGTGGACTCAGTCGGGCTCTCACTTGGTTGGCTGCTTGTTTGAAACCAAACCTTTAAGACTTCATATTCTATTCTTTCTGAAAGCTGAGCACCATCTTGTTTCTTTATCACATTTTGTTATCGCATCCATATCTTCAGTGATCTCTTCATGAAGGTGAGCCTTGAGCAGGGCCATGTTACACGAACTAATTGTTCTTAAGTCGGGGCTAGAATTACGTGTTAGCCCCAAATCCATTCATATGTCTATGGTTCATATATGTCTCTGATTCATTTTAGAGACATGGTTATCATTTCATGATAGCATTATAAACCATCCCACGGGGGCATCAGATAATGCTATTGATAGTGTCATTAATTTATCCAGTGGTATAGAATGTTAAACACTGTTGAGGAAAAAATCATTTTACAAGTTTAGGCCAGCTTCAGACTACAATACATGAATCATTGACTTAAATTCATAAGTGACTGGACATGACACAAACACTGGGGGTTGGTGATAGGGTAAAACTTTCAATAACACTCATTACCCAGACAGAACCATGCCTACAAGATGAATCCATGTCATAAGAAAGCAAGAAGGACATTAAAATAGTAAATATATGGTACTCCCAGCCTACCATTCCTTGGACACCCTCAAAGAAATACATCTGAACCAAAGTCCACTACCTTCCAATTCTCTTACCCGGGGATAGCAGTCATCTGCTTTTCCTCACCCTAGGGCGTGTCAGCCTTAAGCCCAAGGGAGTCTGTCAGCTCCAGACAGAGTCAGCTATAAGTAAGTCTGAGTTAAAACCAAGTTCACTTAGTGAGTTTCTCACAGCGAGCCCTCTGGGTGTTCTATGAAGAATGTTGCACACCTGGAAAGGACAGAGTCTCGAGTTAGAGTCCACAGCACAAGGCTTGAGCCACTGAGGACTGCATACAAACTAGGTCGGAGGTATCCTGCTGGGAACACAGCATTGGCAACCCCCTTGGGTTGTATATAAATATTTTTAAGTGTTTTTTGTTTTTGTTGTGTTTTCCCTGATGGGAGCTTCTCCCAGCGTATCCTCTAATGGAAGTCTAATGGCCTTCTTTCTGAGACATATATGCCCCCTCCCTGTATCTAGACTTGAATTTCCAGTAAAGTTCTCCTACCACGTTTAGAGGAGAGTCTGATGGTTTGTGGTGGCCTCAGCACGATGCTGCATGGCAGTGTACTGAGTGGTTTTATCCCTCTCTCCCCACCTTGAAATGCTGCCCAGCTGAAGTGACGTCTTCTCTATTGGAGTGGTTTCTAAATTCACGTGCATGGTGCTATATGGCGCATAGGCACTAGGTCGGCACTCTGCCTTGTTGCTCGGGAGACCAGATTAAAAAAGGGCGGGACCTGAGAACAGAAGCTCTCTTCATGTCCATCTGTCTGGGAACAGATCTCTTCCTTTTTTCTCTCATGGAGAAACTGGTGGGATTGAACCACTGATCTTGAGGTTAGCAGGACGATGCTTAACTCACTGTGCCACCAGGGCGCCTCGGGAGTGAGAAAGGAAGAACGACGGCTCATTAGAGAAGGAAGCGCTTTCCCTTTTGCTATGGAGGGCCTTCCTGGGACTGGGGGTCATGAATATTGCATCAAAAGAACGAGCTTCTTTAAGAGAAAGCAAAGAAACCCAGAAGCGGGGAGCATTAAACACCTCCTGGGAACTAGCCTTGGGAAGGTCTATTCAATTTGACTGTGGAAGGAAGTTTCTGTCAGGGTTTTGCCTTGGATTTGAGGCTTGGTGTGAATCTGGAGGAAGAGGACCCCTTCGGGATGCCTGAGGTCAGGAGAAAGCCTTTTGCAGAAAGATGGCGGGCAGGGGAGCCTCATCCCCGGGGCGGCTCCAGCGCCAATCAGGCTGAGAATGCGGGATTTCGATGCTGGGTTTGTGTAAACCTCCCCAAGGTTTAAAGCTCACCAGGCGCGTTGAGGAGGTTTTAAGGTGAATGTCATCGTGCCAGCTCGGGCTTTTCAGTACTTAAATATCAATCAAACAAACGTTCTTCTAGGGGGCTTTCGAGCCAGCAATCAGGTACAGGCGCTCCACTGCTGTTCCTCTTTCCAGCCCTGCTGCCGGGCTGCCTCTGACTTTGAATACAGAGAAGCCCGGGAACATCAGGCAAAGCTTGGCGCCTTCAGCTGTCACAGAAGACCAGAGAGTGGGAGGCCAGCTTTGCTCCCTGACCCTCTCAGGGACCGTGCAACAGACTTCTGATTGGGGGCCTCCGTGGGGTGAGTTCTAGCAGCAATGTCGCCTCCAAATTTGACATCTGTCCCCCCTGCCAATCGACGATTGAGCAGCTGCTTCTGCTCCATGGTACTCCTCATGCAGAAGTGACAGGTGCTCACGGACATGCGTGGGGCCCGTGGCATGTGCTGTGGAGAATGAGGGAAGAGGAAAGGGGAGACATAGCAATAGCAGCCACGGAAGGCTGGGGTGCACAGTAAAGTCACACGGGGTATGAAACGTAATCCAGATTGAATCTCCACTGCTGTCTGTAGATGCTCAGTCCAGGTGTAGAGGCAGTTCTAGGGGAGCTGGCTCCCAGAACGTACCTGGCTTCATCTTTGAAGTTACTCAAACGGTTAAGAAGTCCGAGGTACAAAGGAGAAAAGGAAGTGTGCTTAGGTGGGGGGGACCAAGATGCCCTTTGCATGTCTTCAGCTTC
This sequence comes from Tenrec ecaudatus, assembly GCF_050624435.1. Lineage (NCBI taxonomy): Eukaryota > Metazoa > Chordata > Mammalia > Afrosoricida > Tenrecidae > Tenrec > Tenrec ecaudatus. Next base: position 190,231,104 of record NC_134530.1, on the reverse strand, counting down.
TTTTAAGTGGGAGGGGCTCTTGAGCCAGAGCCTCCATGGGGAACCTAGTTTCCATGGCAACACACTGGGAGCCCGCAAGGCTGTGACAGTCCCCTTCTGGAGATAGTGTTACTGAAGGAGAAAACCGAATGGGAGAAGTTTTGTTTTCTGGATTATGAACATTAACTACCTACACCTACCCTCCCTGGGCATCATTGGTGAACGTAAGTGCCGTCATTCTTGCTTGGCCGTAAGCACCAATTCACTGTGTGTATTCACACCTGCTATGCGCAGCATTGGGCTGCGGACCTCGAGGTCATCAGTTCAAACTGATCGGCTGCTCCAAGGGAGCGAGAGGAGGCTGGCTGCTCCCCGCTAGAGATCGATAGCCTCAGAAACCCGCGGGGGCATTTCGACTCTGCCCCAATAGTGTCATGATGAGGGAGACTTGGCTTGATGGCTGTGCATTTGGTTTCTGGTTAATGCACCAGCGAAAAACGCTCTGGTGAGGCTGTGGGTGGACTGCCAACTGCAAGGCTGATGGTTCGCACCTACCTGCCTCTCTGAGGGAGAAAGAGAAAACTGTCTGTCCCTTTAAGAATCTGTTACAGTTGTGAGGTCCCGCTGAGTCAGCTCCGACTCACAGGACTTCATGTACAACCGCACTGCACACTGCCCATTCCGGCAACAGACTGGGCCCGAGGTTGTCAGGTGACGATACAGTCTCTGAATCCCCACCCAGGCTCACTAGGAGTGGGGATGGACTTGCTGGCAGTGGGTTGGTGTGTTTCATGCGCCGCCACAAGTCCCTGGGCCGTGCTGATGGTTGACATGTTCACCGCTCACCGAAGGAGTGAACTTTGAAGTCCGCCCAGAGGCACCTTGGAAGAAAAGGCTGGCAATCTACTGAGGAAAACCAGCGATTGAAAAGCCGATGGAGCGCAGTTCTGCCCTGGCACACGCGGCTTGCCGTGAGTTGGAATCCACTTTGATTTTTCCGAATGCACCAGCACTTGGCAGGGGCTGGGGAGGCGGGGGAGCCCGAGGAGTCCTGTGTGGGGCGGTGGATGTGGGCCTGGAGCTGAACACATCGCAAGGGACCACACAACAGGAGACGGGGCTACATGGATTGAGCTCAGGGTGTTTTGGGAGCCTGCCCAGTGAAGATGACATTCCAGAACAGGTTAAAAGGCGATGTGGGCCTTTTCTCAGGTGGAGGTGGCAAAGAGAAGGGGATTCCCGGCAGAGGAAAAGAAACCAAATGGTAATCTTTGTTTCTTGACCTATTCCTGAGGCGGTGTACCCCAGCGATCTGTCCTGTCTGCTGCTTCTGTACGTCTGTCCATTGAAGGTCTGGCTCTGGCATTGCCACATTTGGTGACTGGAAGCCTGTGGGCTCCAACCTTTCCCAAGCCTTTGTGGGACCCTCACTGTATACTTGCTAGAAGGGACAAATGTCTTCCTAACCCTGTGGAAATGGAATATTGGCACCTGGATGCAACTGGGGGATGGGAGGGTGGCCAGGACCGATGATTTTTAAAACAGCCTATAATTAAATATTTGGAAAGACTTTTGTTTGGGGAATTAGACTATTTTTTCCCTAAGAAATCTCCGCTGTTAGCTTGACTTCCTGTATGATGACTTTTTAAAAAGAAGGACATGCCTGCCCTGAACCGCCTTCGTAGTCCCTACTTCCACTGGTTTCTTGGTGCTCCCAGGGATGTGCTAATTTGCATACTGACACCAGGAATATAAAGATAACTTGCTTCTTTAGAGCCCTGGAGAGCAAAGCCTACCTCAGTAATATTCCACACAGCCCTCCTAGGATCAATGCCAGTCATCCTGTGCATATTAATTGGTGATAATTGAGAAATTATACCCACCACCCTTAAAGAGGGAAAAAAGGAGAAAAATAACTACCTCAACAGACAGAGTACTTTGATTCACTACATGATCAGTTGGACATTATCGCAATTAATATTTCTTCTAATACATACTTAGTTTTGTACTCATTCAGTCCACATCCATTTTCAAGACACCATGTTGGGAATATAAATATGAAAAAGAACATGTTCTATTCTCAAGAATCTTACAATTTACTATGTTTGTGGAAAAGGAGTGTGGAGATGTATAAATAAATATAATACAAAGCAGAAAGAAACAAGTTATATATACATATTCTCGCACTGCAACTCACACATGGCATGGTTTGTAAGTGTAAAATGATTGATAGACTAAACAAGCGTGGTGTAAATGTGCAGAGAGGAAATGCTTCATTTTGATGGGTGTCCGGAGCTTGTGGGACAGAAAGACTCTATAGAGAATGTAGCGTTGTTGGTGTTGAACTTTGCAAGGCAAGTGGTATTTCAGGAGGCAGTGAGCTGGAAAAGTGAGGCAATGCCCGTTGTGGAATGAGTCAGGACACTGGTGGGGAGGAGAGGGGTGTTACAAGTGGTCCCTGGGAAATGGTGAGTGGTCCAGTGTAAGATGCTGGGAATTGGGAACCACCGGTTAGAGAATCTTTAACATCATTCTAAATAATTTGGGCTTTTGTGGAGTTTAGAGCAGGATGCTGAGTAGCCCTTGAAGATGCTGGAGGAAGGAGTTGGTGTAGCTGTTTGTTGCCTCTCTATCCCCACTAGAAGATAACAGGTTCTATTGGCAGGGCTTTTTGTCAGTTTTTTTAATTCATGCATCCCAAATGCTTAGCCCTCTACCCAGCATGCAGTAGATCCCCAGTAGACTGTGGCTGAGTGGGATTTTTGCCAGGGCTTTAGGAATTGATTTCCAGGGCTATGTAAACCTTAGAAAGGAATGGATGTCAGGTGGGAGGTGAAGATCGAGAACTACTCCCATGGCTTAGTAAGTTGCCTACCAATCCTGAGGAAGGAAAGCAGGAACTGTAAGTGGGTGGTCTGAGGGGGCCTCAGCCTCTCATAGGATGATGGGATGAGAAGGGGGTGACTAAGGGTCATATTCATTTCGTATGGATTTTAAAATGTGCTCCTGGCTGGGATGACCATGAACCAGGACGAGTTGACATAGGGTGGAGGACACAGGCTCTGAGAAGAGGGATAGAATGGCTTTCCTTTCCTCTTTTTATTCTCTCTCTTTCTCTCTCTCTCTCTCTCTCTCTCTCTCTCTCTCTCTCTCTCTCTCTCTCTCTCACAGCACATGTGTAGATAATAAGATGTTTGCTTGTTCAGCCATTCTTCAGCAGGACAATTCTGTGGTATCCATGTTGTCCAACCACCCCTATTCCCCTTTCCCAACTTTTTCCTTTGCCCTTAACAGAGGCTTGGTGTCCCTTGAGCAGTGCACTTGGAAAATTTGACTGTGACGTCCATGTGGAGGGTGGAGAGAATGTGGGGTAGAAAGGGGAAACTGATTACAAGAATCTACGTATAGCCTTCTCCCAGAGAAGGCAGGGGGAGACATCGAACAGTGTAATATATGACAAAATAATGATAATTTATGAATAATGAAGGGTTCATGAGGTAGGGGGAGTGGGGAGGGAAGGGGACAATGAGCAGCAGATATTAAGGGCTCAAGTAGAGAGCAAATGTTTTGAGAATGATGATGGCAACACATGTACATATGTTCTTGACACAATGGATGGATGTATGGATTGTGATAAAAATTGTACGAGCCGCCAATAAAATGATTTTAAAAAAATGAGTTGTTGCAAACTCGATCACCAGCTCTGCATGGTGTTGCAGACACAAGGGGAACCAGGTTTGCTAAAGTCATTTTGGGGATAGTACTGGTTTAGCCTCAGGGACTACTGAGGTGGCCCATTGTTTCCTACTACAGTAAAAAAAAAAAAGAGTTGTATGATCTCCCAACAATTATTTTAAAAAAAGAAAGCAGAAACTATTTAAAAGTAAGGAAAAAATTTAAAAATATTTATTTAATTAATTTCATTGATAAAGGAAGGAGCTCTAGTGGATTAAAGAACAGCATTCTCATATGAAGAAATGTTCTAGGAGGCTGTTATTGTGGATGTAAGATAGCTATGGTTTATTGTGCCAACCGGGCCAATAAACACATGTGGGGTTAATTGAAGGGCAGAGAGATAAATGACTCAGCAAGCTTCCCCTTTCTAGTTCTCAGGTATCTTGCTTTCTGATGGTAAGACCAGGGTGCAACTGCCATAGCCAGTCCCCTGTTTCAGCTGGCAAGGCTCACTTCCTGCAAGACATCCCCAAGGAGAAGCCACATGGACCTATCCTGATGCAGCCCTGGGTGCTGGAGCAACCATGTGGAGACCCCTGCCAGCATTGAGGTGCTTACACATTCACTGACTCGGCTTTCCTCCTGCAATCAGCATCATTGCAGGTGTTTTGTGAGATGGAGGAGGACTTTGTGGATTGGTGTCAGACATATGGGCTAATGTCGGACAGCACTGGGTTGGATGTTTTCTTAATGTACACTTACCCTTTATATAAAACTCTCTCTTATACTTAAAATAAAATTCTAGGGCACACTCCCTGCAAGGGAAACTTGGGGAGCACAGCTCAGCGAGATGCGAGGGCGGAAATTAATGCAGGGCGGGTCATGCGGATAGGGACACGGTTGATATAACAAGTGCATGCATGAGGAACCTAGGTCTTCAGGGCATGGAATGGAGAGCAAGCCTCACAAAAGTGACCAAATCTCAAGAGAGCTTACACTTGATTATGAGGCTCTCCAGAAGGCTGACAATGTCTTGGAGAAAGTCAAGGCTATGTCTAGGGAGGTAAAGGGTCACAGAAGTCAAAGGAACGTTTTCTGACTTGAGGGTGTGCTCACAGCAAGTCAGTATGCTGGACGACTGAGTTAAAGATTGCCGGTGAGAGCCCACTGGATTGGGGCATCCGGAAGTGCTAGTAAATTCAGGGGGATGCAGGAGACAGAAGACCCTTAAGGACCTTGAAAGAGCTGGTGCGAAAGCAGACACAAACAACTGCTTCTTCAAGAACGGGAGAACGACAAGGCGTTCTGCTCCTGTAGAGTTGCAGTCTCCAAAACCCACAGGGGCAGCTACCCTGTCCTACTGGGTCGTGATGACGCGTAACTGACTCGATGGCAGTGAGTTTTGTTTTGATTTTTAGGTTTTTGTTTTAAAGAAGTTGGTCAATGAAGGAAAATAAAGAGGTGGATGTTAGCACCAGGGGAAATCAGAGCTGACAAAAGACATTTCATTCTTCATGAAGTGTGTTGGCGAGCCAATGGGAAGGAGCCTTTAACGTAAAAAATGAGCCTTTTACTTGTTTTCATAATATAGAGGGAAAAAAGTATTTTGATCTGAAGGAATGAGACATTATAAAACACATAAAATAATATATTGGAACATAATTTCAATGGGAAAATGCCAAACATAGAGATGGCATTTCATCCTTTGATAGTTACCCTTTTGGCCAAACAAATGCAAAACAAACCCATTGCCAGCGAGTCGGTTATGACTCCTGGCCACCCTACATGTGGTTCCCCGGGTTGTAAATCCCGGTAGTGTCAGACAGCCCCATGCATTTCCCTTGGGTGTGACCTGCAGGTCTTGCCTTCAGAGACTCGACGCTCACCCAGCACTGCCACGAGAAAGAGCTCCTTAGCATCTCGACCGTCTCAGACTCCAAATGTGAAGGAGAAACCCTCACTGCCATCCAGTCTTGTCAGACTCAGAGCGACCCTCGAGGACAGAGTGGAACCATCCCTGTGGGTTTCTGAGACGGTCAACCCTGTGGGAGTAGAGAGCCTCCTCCTTCGTTGGCAGAGTGGCTGATGCCCAGTGGGTAACCCACTGCATCACCAGTGCTCCTGGTCTCAGAGTAGTTCCATCTATGGAAAGAGGCTTTCTTTCTGTTTTCCTGGCATCGAAGATGTTCTATCAGATCGGCTCATGCTTAGCTCACCGACTGCTCTACTACTCCGGGTACTGCCCACAGCCATTGAGTTAATTCTAAGTCACAGTGCACTCTGGCACCATTCCTGAGAGTTTAGGAGACTGTAAGCCTTCATGGGAGCGGACAGCCTTGTCTTTCTCCCCGGTAGCAGCCGCCAACCTTTGATCCACCCTCATGATGGCTTCATGCCGACAGACCTCCCTTGCCTGAACCTCACTTTATCTCATTTGGTAGTCACCCCACCTTTTATTTCTTTACACACGGAAGGTCTGCGGCCACCCTGGGTTGAGTCAGCCTAGCATACCAATTTCCCCAACAGCACGTGCCCCTCCCTGCCTCTGTGTCGCCGTTTTCTAACTCTCGCAATACTTCACGTTTTTTCCTAAGGCCACTGGACACTGCATGGACGATGGCAGCGTACAATGTTCTACACACTGGGAAACCAGTCTTTGTGGGGCTCACGTTATGGGCACATTTGCCTGATTGGGGGGGGGTCTGGCATGGAACCTACACGATGCCTGTCATCCTAAGCAAAATGCTACTCAGGTGAGCTAGAAGGAACACCTGATGCTCAGGTTTTGTGAAAACCCGAGGCACCGTCGACAGGGTGCTAACGTGGAAGGCTGTGGATCTGTCACTCTGCCTCCCAGGAGGATTCATGGAGAGGGTCCAGCAGTGGGAAATGTTGGGGGCCCAGGTGAAGTTGCCCAAGATCTGTGGTGGCAGTGCTATGGTTCACAGCAGGAGGCCTCATCGGAGTCGCAGGTGGTCGCTCTCTGCTTTGAGTATGCAGGAAAACCTGCTGAAAGGACCTTTTTAACTTTCCTTTGTTTATAAGCCAAATAACGGAGTCCAATAGAAGGAAGTCATTTTTTATATCCCTTTCCTGAAAGTTGAAGGTTTTCTCTAGGCCTGGATCTTCAGCGCTCCAGGAGAGAATTATGGTGATAGAAAGGAGCGTATGGCTGAGATGTAAATAGAACGGTTTCTGTACATTTTAAAGCCCCTTTCTGTCCAACACTTAGACTGTCGTGTTTGCATCAACACGGGTGCCTGGCTTATCAGTTGAATGGAAAACTGTAGTGACAGCCCAGAGGTGCTGTATGCTCAAAGCGTGATCTGAAAGCAGGATGCAGACAACTGACTATGCATCGGTGTTGGTGCAGCATCAGTGCAAGTGCACCGAGACATCTGATAGCTCACACTGGCCGAGCGGTTACATCACATCAACCCTGGTGTCTCTCCGGAGTCATCATATGCGGACACTAAGCATATTCGAGGAGCCTTGGGTGGTGCAAATGGATGAGTGCTGGACGACCACGAACTGAAAGGCTGGTGGTCCAAACCCATCCAGAGGCACGTTGGAAGCAAGGCCTGACAATCTGCTCCTGAAAGGTCACATTTTGAACACTATGGAGCACAGTTCTACCCTGACCAGGTGGGCTCAATGTAAGTCCACACTGACCTGACAGCAAAGAGTTCTAAGCATATTTAAAGTCAAGGAGGATGCCCCCCCCCCAAAATGTCCAAGGGAAAATCCGGGATACAAATATCTGCGTTGTATAATAGCATGTTTTATAAATATTGTGTGTGTGGATCCATCCAGATAGAAAAAGATCTGAAAATACTGTGCTCTAGAAAAATTAACAGTAGTTATCTCAGGTGATGGGATTGTGAATGATTATTATTTTCTCCTTCATAGCTTATGTCCTGGGTTTGGCAAGTCTTCTGTAGCGGATAAGCATTATTTTTTTATAAATCATAAGAGTACTAAACATCTGAACTTAAAGATCACAAAAATGGCCTTTTGTGTGTTTCCTATCATGCCTATCTTTCCATTTCAGTTTCTCTCTGAATAGGGTCTGGGTTTAGAAGCCTAATTTTTTAACCCCTGTGGACCTTTGTTTACACCCATATCTGGCTACCAGGAATCTGGACAGGCTCTATTTAGACTCGAGACTGGAGACAATCAGAACTGATCTGTTTACCAGATGAACTATTTGCCTGTGCAGGAAAATGAGTAGCAGCTGTTCTGGGGAGGTGATGCTCCGCCTGGTGTGTTGACCAGTAGAAGGATTGACCAACCTGCTCCTCAGCCTCCTCCATCTCCCCAGCTCTCCCTCCTATCCTGCCCGCCAACTTCTTCCTCCTCTTTTTACGTTCCCTTCTCCTCCTTCCCCTGCTCTTTTCTCCTCTCCCCTCCCCCATGGTTGGCACTGCTTCTCCTACTGGCCAAGCGTTCCATTGCTGTGTGAATGATTTACACTGGTGGATAAAGAGCTGGCTCAGGGAACGTTCCTAGACATCACCAAACAAATGTTTCAGGACCTAGAAATGGAAAGGCAAAAAACAACACACAAAAAACGTATTGGGGCCATGGTCACCCGAATTGAGCTGTTTTAAAAACTGATTTTTAAAAAGACATGTTTTTTGTAGTGAACTACTGTGGTGATATGTACACAAGTCTAGACACGGTGGAAATGTGTGGGACTAAACACACAGACACACGCAGGCACATGAATGGAACTGGAGAACGCAGATCAAAATGGTGGAGAGGGTCAGTGTCCTGGGCAGAAAAAGGGTAGAATGTAGAGCAGAGTGCTTGGTATTGCTCTTAGCAACTGGACACAGATCTACAATTATGTCAAAATCAATCATTTAATATAGAAGTAGTTGTATGCGAGCCATTGTGCATACAGCTAAGAACCAGGGGAGCCAGTTTGGTGCTGTGAAGTCGACTGTCCCAGTGGCTCCTTATTCTGTTCTGATGATAATAACAAAAGGCTTTCAAACAAACATCTATTGAGAAATGGCTAAATGTTAGGCACCAGCTAGGCACTTAAGATGCATTATTCTCTTTTAATGGGCCCATCAGCCTTATGGTGTGTGCTATGATTAGAGATAAAGAAATTGAAGCTCAGAAATGTTCATCAACTTGCCCAAGCTTACTCAGACAGGACATTGCAAAGTGCACAACCCTCCCAGGCATTCCGACTGCAGGGACCCGCCTTCCATCGCCCACTGTGCTTTAGGGGCTAATGGGTTTGCCTTGGATGGAATTCAGCTCAGCTAGGTAGGAGTATATTATCTCCTCCCAGCCACCATTTCTTTGTACTGAGTCTTGGACTTGTTCTCCTTTGATTTTACCTACATCATATTGTACTTGCTTCTCTGATCAAGGTTACTATCTCCAGTCACTCAAGGTGATGCCCTGCTATGTAGAGAGAGGAATGCTTTTTTATTTTATTTGAATTCCCTCTTAGGTTTCAGTGGGAGACTCCTCATCCACTCATTAATGATCTGAGTGTACATGGGGCTAGTCTCTATCTCCTGCGTGTGTTAGGGCTGGCTTTTTTAGCTATGGATAAAGTCTGTAGCCCAAACTGGCGAAGTTGTAGCCAGGTTGGGTGCAGAGTTAGTAGGGAGACAACAAAGTTGGCTGGACCTACAGAGATTTGAAAACAGCTCAATGGGGCAGAGTAGAGTTTCTGGATCCAGGCCTGTGGTCAAGCACACTATCGGTGAGAGCAAAGGACTGGGGTTGAAACCCAGGAGGCGCACGGAGAGGGGGAAGGCCGAATGAAACATCGTGGCTGAAACAAGGCTAATTCAGGAACAGACTCACCCAAAGGAAATCAGATGGCAGGAAAAGAAAGCAAGGAGGAGGACAAATTCAAGGTCGAGAGGATGGCAGCCTTGAGGGAACTTTCTCCTTAGCTCAAAGGATCATGTATGCTGCCCCCAGGAACGGTCCACTGCAGGGCACGGGCAGCAGCGTACATCTCCGAGGCAGGCAGTCCTGACTGCGGTAACACTTCCATCAGTCCACCTTCAATGTCCTAATAGTGCATGTGATCTTTTTTTAGTTCTAGTTGACGAACGGGTGCTTTTCAGGCACAGATGGAAGCTGGAAACGACCTTGGGTGTCTGTGACCTGGTTGGGAGCCAGAGCAGCGGCTCTGAGTGATTGTCTCCTGCGCGCACTGACTGTGTTGGCCATGCTGCTCTGAGCCTGAACTCCGTGGGACAAAGGGCGGGAGGCAGCTGGCGGTTTATCGCTGGGAAGATGCTGAGCGTGTGCTGAGAGGAGGCGGGAGCCTTGGGACGGCTGCTGATCTCATGCGTGTCGGGCCCGGGTGTGCTCACGCGCCCCTTTTTATGGAATGCTTTTTTTAGGCTTGGCAAAGAATGGTTCAGCTGGTTACAGTTAACTCTACAAAGACAGCCTTCCAGGGGAAATGAAAGAGAGCCTTTACAATCAGTCACAGGGAGAGAGGTCAGAGCAGAGGGAGGAGGGGGGTGGTGTGTGTTTGTGTGTGTGTGTGTGGGGGGAGGGATTAATGAGAAGTGCATCGGGCATGATCACAACAGACAGACTCTAAAAAGGGATAAGAGCAAAGGATTCTGGACTGCCCCGGTCGGTCTGAGCTGCAGGAGATGTGCAGATAAAAGGTAAGGCACTATCTTAGAATTAGGGGATGTCTGCCCCGCACTCCTTTCCTCCCCCAGCCGCTTCTCGGGCTGGCATCTCAAACCCAAGGGCATTAGGGGTGCCAGATGAAGAGAAAAGTGATGTCTGGTTGGGAGGGAGCAAAATCCACTCTTTGTGGCAATATTGATCAAGTGCACACAGCCCTATTTGAAGCCATTTCCCCCAGATCAGACCTCGTTACCCACATCTTTCTTGAAAAGTGACTTTGAGTCAGTGTCCTGACTTGGATTGAGCCCCTGGGCATTGGCCCCTCCCTGTAGGACATGAGTGCCAAGCGCCCTCTAGGAACCTCGCCCAAGCAAACCCGGCTATCTCTGTGGGCAGTGGGTGGGCACAGTGGGCCTGGCGACAGCTGGTGTGTGCGTGTCAGCATAGTCCCTCCTCCTTTGATAGGAGCGATTCCCTACACGAAAGTCACTGTCAGCTGCAAAAACATGGTAATAAGTCCTTTTCTTTGTGTTTCCTGCTGAAATAAAGCAATTATGGCAGGCTATGCAAGCAACCTTAGTGACCCCTGATGGTAACCAAAGCAATTGGCTGTGAAGCTGGCTTCCACTGAAATAGCACGGCATTCCCCAGAAGCCAGCCTCCAAGCCGGCTTGCAGCAATGGAGAAGGCTTGCTCACTGTCGGCTCTGATGAGGAAGCTGTCTGAGTGAAACCGCAGTGCAATGCGATGCAGCGCGGAGCAGCGAAACTTGGGCGAAGACTTCCCAAACAGCTGTGCAGCAGATGCTTGCAAGTTGCCGGCGTGGGCCTTCCCCACACGGAATGCGGCCAGCCCCTGTGGGTGGGGGCCTGTGGCATGGGGGTCCTGATCATTTTGAGGAAGGGAGCAGCCACTATGCTCTTAAGAAATATGTCTAAGGTCTACTTTACAAAAGAGGACTGCTTGTTCGTGCTGTACAGTCTTTCTCAGGCCACGCTTTGGTTAGCAGAGCTGAGATGAGGACTTGCGGTGATGCGCATGTAGCCTCATGCCACCCCCACCCCTCCACCAACCCCAACTGCCACCCCCACAGCCCCTGCCCAGTAAACTTTCATCTACCTCCACTCTGGATCTAATCGGTGAGATCAGAGAAGGACCCCCTGGGTGACAGCAGTTACTGCCCACCACTGATCGGGACCCCATTCGTTGAATGGGCAGCAACATTTGGGAATCGCTGTCTCAGACTCTTGCTCTGCCTGTGTGGAAATGCAGATGCTCAGGCCCCACCTGGACTTACCACACTCTCTCTGCACACCCCTCACTGCCATTAAGTCTTTGACTCATAGCAGCTCCATAGGAGAGAGTAGACCTGCCCTTTGTGGATCTTTTTCTCCTTGTTCAAATAGATATACTACTTTTTTTCTAGTCTTTTTTTAAAAATTGGGGGCTCATACAACGCTTACCACATCCATATATGCATCAATTGTATAAAACACATTTGTACATTCATTACCCTCATCATTCTCAAAACCTTTGCTCTCCACATATGCCATGACATCAGCTCCTCATTATTCCCCTCCCTCTCTGTTTCCCCCCTCCCTCATGAATCCTTGATAATTTATAAATTATTATTATGTCATATCTTACACTGTCCGACATCTCCCTTCACCCACTTTTCTGTTGTCAGTCTCTCAGGGAGGAGGTCACATGTAGATCCTTGTAATCGGCACCCTCCAGGTATTGCCACTCTCACCACTGGTCCTGAAGGGATCATCCGTCCTGGATTCCCGATGTTTCCAGTTCCTATCTGTGCCACATCGTCTAGTCTAGCCAAATTTGTACAGTAGAATTGGGATCATGATAGTGGTGGGGGTGGAAGCATTTAGGAACTAGAGGAAGGTTGTATGTTCCATGTTGCTACACTGCACCCTGACTGGCTCATCTCCTCCCCTCAACCCTTCTGTAAGGGGATATCCAGTTGCCTGCAGATGGGCTTTGGGCCCCACTCCACCCCCCCACCCCCCTGCCTCATTCACAGTGATATGATTTTTGTTCTTTGATGCCTGATTCCTTATCTCTTCGGCATCTCATAACCACACAGGCTGGTTTGCTTCTTCCATGTGGGCTTTGTTGTTTTTCAGCTAGAAGGCCGCTTGTTTATCTTCAAGCCCTTAAGACCCCAGATGCTATATATTTTGATAGCCGGGCACCATCCGCTTTCTTCACCACATTTTCTTATGCACCCACTTTGTCTTCAGTGATTGTGTTGGGAAGGTGAGCATCATGGAATTCCATTTTAATAGAACAAAGTATTCTTGCATTGAGGGAGTACTTGAGTGCAGGCCCAATGTCCATCTGCTGCCTTAATACTAAACCTATATATATATATACATTTACATATGTATATGCCTGTATTTAGACCTCTATAAATGCCCTTTGCCTCCTAGCTCTTTCCTCTTGTCCCACTATCATGCTCAGTCTTCATTTGGGTTTCAGTAATTCAGTAATTCCTCTTGGTTACATTACATTACCCTTAACCACGCCCTACCAAGCCTCCTACACCCGCCTCACCACCAATTTGGATCATTTGTTGTTCCCTTGTCCCCGGGTTTGTTAACACCAGTTCCTTCCCTCCCCACCCCACCTCCCCCTCTCCCATGTCCCCCAGGAACTGTCGGTCCCGTTGTTTTCTCCTCCAGATTGTTCGTCCAGCCTATTTTATATAGACAGACCTGCGGAGATAATAACATGCACAAAAACAAGACAGAGCAAACCTTTGCGGGTTTTGAGGCTACAGAACCTCCCTTTTTAACAGATTCCCAGGTGATTCCTTTGCACATTGAATTCTGAGAAGCAAGCTCTGCTTTATATGGTCCTAGTATAGCTACTCTCGCCTGACATTATTGTGGAGCAAGCACAGTAGCTCTCTTACTTATTAAAGGTGATCCAATAACCAAACTTCTCTAAGCCTCAGGATATCCATCATAAGATCCTAATAATAGAGGAGCTGCGAAAATTCAGTGAGCTAATGGATAGCAAGTGCCTTGCAGACAGAGGTTAGGAGTCTCTGGGAGGTGCAGCTAATGCACTCAGCTATCAATGAAAGATCGGTGGTTTCCGTGCAGCTAGAGGTGCCAACGAAGAAAGACTTGGCGATCTACTTCTAAAAAACCAGCTATTGGAAACCCAGAGGAGTACGGTTAGACTCTGACACAGGTGGAGCGGCCATGGGTTGGACTTAACTCTATGGCAAGTGTTGGTGGTGGTGGAGCAAACGAAATTAGTCTTCCTGTCCTCCAGTCTTCTGGTTAAAGGACCTTTGAATAAAATATTCTGCCCCTGCTTCCCAAGAGGCTAGCTTTTGTTGAAACCAGTGTGTTTTAAGTGTTACAGGATGGTTACATAGAATTTCACTTTGTCCAATCGATCTCAGCACCGTTAAACTCAGTCAGGCTTTCAAGGCAATCTTTTTCCAAATCATGTCTACTTCATAATTAAAGGCAAGACAGCGGCTTATTTCCTGGTCTGTTGAACCCATATTGGAGGGAACCTAAGGGGGCGGGGCGATGTCCTTTCACATTTCCTCTCCCCTGAAGGGAACCATGGTCATCTTCACAGGCTTTGGGCTCAGTCTTGGGTCTAATCTGGCGCTGTCATTTAGTAGTGTGTGACATGGAGAGGTTGTCTAATACTCTTGAGCCTTTGCCTCCTTTCCCTGCAAACGGAGCTAATACCTTCCTCCCTCGCGGAGTAATCTTGACCATTAAGTGAACATGTTACACACAATCGAAAAGGTACACAGGAGATTCTCCACATATATTTATTGCCTCCCTTTCACACTAAAGGAGCCCTCGTGGTTCTTCTGTGGGATAAGTATGGAACTGGAAACCAGAAGGTTTGCTGTTCAAACCTACTAACCATTTCTTGGGAGAAAGATGAGGCTGTCTGCTCCCGTAAAGATCTATAGTCTTGGCAAGCCTACGTAGGGAGGTTGTGAGCCAGAATCGACTTGATAGCAGCAGTTTGGGTACTTGTTGTTTGTACCTGGAAAAAATGAGTAGGACTCCATTTCTTGAGACAATTACACTAATATTTTGTCCCATTTGGAAAAGAAAGTGTGCATGTCCGGGATCCATGCTTCATTTTCTGTTCTCTTTTACTTAATGGGTACACCGGAGTCAGGGCTAATGTTATGTTAGGCTCGGCAGCCAAAATGGTGTAATGATGTATTGGACTTATGACGCATTTCCTTCAATTACTTTGAAATGCTACCTATTTTTACACTTAGGAACTCGTTCTTCGTTCTCGTTTGATCTTTATAACTTATTTTAAAGGCCTCTTTGTATGTATTCTTTCCCGCAGAAGGCTTGTGGTGGCCCATGGCCAAAAGCAATAGAATTTTGACCTAGTAAAATCCCTGTTAATTTTTTCACATGTCATATATAGTTCATATTTACCCACCAACTTGGAGTTCTCAAATTGCCATACTGCAGGGAGGAAGACTAAAACATTAATGAGTTTTATAGGTAGACAGAGTAGGGAAGTGATGGGGAAGCAGGGCAAATAACCAAAGAGGGAATGATAATAAGGCATACTCATAGAAGAGAAAAAATATGCAGAAGTATAATTAAAGATGAAAGATGCCTTCCGCTGAACTTTTCAAGCAAGTGGCAAAATCAGTGAGGCTGCGAAACTTGGAGAGGCTATCTATCCTAGTGGATTGGAAACTGGAAAGATGAAAGCCCCTTCTACCAGAAGCAGTAAAACAGTGAATAGAATCATATAATATTTTGAAAGGAACGGCCCATGAAAGATCTCCAAGCCTGTCAGCTTCATCTGGAGGCATGCCCACGCTTGGACAGCCCCAGAGAGAGGAGAATGCATTTCTGCTTTTAAACAGTATTAGAGGAGGCTATTCTATGGTCTCTTGATTCCAATCAGCATTCCAATCTTTAACAATTTTCTGTCACAAAGAGCTCTTCCTTAAATCTAGCCTAAACCCCATCTTTCTTATTCAACAATTATTTTTACAAATGGCATACTGCTAAGAACTAGC
Source organism: Tenrec ecaudatus (assembly GCF_050624435.1). Lineage (NCBI taxonomy): Eukaryota > Metazoa > Chordata > Mammalia > Afrosoricida > Tenrecidae > Tenrec > Tenrec ecaudatus. The sequence continues at coordinate 190,215,767 of NC_134530.1, read as the reverse complement.
GCTTAAAAATGCCCTATCAGAGTAGTCCTAGATTCTGCACAATGGAGTTGTCTGTCTCAGGAGTGATTGTGTGATGTGTGAATGTGTAAGTGAGACTTCTCTCCTGTGAAACCGCTTTGAAACTTTTACCAGGTGAACCTCAAGCAACTTCTAACAATGTGTCAGAGATGTAAGCAACATCAGTGACTCAACGGACAGCTTTCTGCTAAGTGTTGATATCCTTTTTTTCTCTCAAATAAATGAGTTTCTGGGTTTACTACCTTTTTCCCTGTAAGTTTTAATCAGATTATTTTAATTTCCCTTTACCATGTTTGAAAAACCAAGCCTCGCAATACAATAGATATACCAATGATAAGTATTCTCAATCCTAGTGTTACCAAACTCATAAGATCTGACATTCAAGTATGTGTGGAAATCTCTCCTTTCCACCCCCCCCCCAAGTGTTTTGTGGAATCAAATGCCCCCTCCTCCCACCCTGTGTTAGTCTGGGTAGACTAGAGAAATAAATTCACAGACACACCCATATATGTATAAGAAAGAGCATTATATGAAGAACAATTATACATTAATTAAACATCCCAGCCCAATCCAGATCAAGTTCACAAGTCTGGTATTAGTCCATATATCCAATACCAATCTGATAGGTCTGGTTTTGCTGACTTCTTGTTGAGGGGGACCCTCTGAAGTGGTGTGTGCCATACTTCTTCACCCTTTAGGGTTATGCTTTGTTTTGGAGGCAGGTCAATGGTGTGCATATTTGACATTTGGTGAGATGAAGCCTTCAAAAAACTCTTGGGGTGGGGAGAGGGAAAGCTATCTGGTGACATTATACATAACCAAACCCATCCATTCACAAACTCTACATGCGAAGTTCAATGGCAATGGTTATGTACTTCCCATTGCATCACAATTCACACTCTGCTCTTTTCCTCTGCACTTTGGATGAACTGCTGTCAGTTCAAATTTGCATAGCTAGGTCTTATAACATGGTAAACATTCTTTGTTTATGGGGTGAAGCTGCTGTTTAGATTAATGATGGCTTCAGGGGATAGTTTCAATTCAGAGTTTAAGGATTATTAGGCGTGGGGGTGGGAGGAGGAGGTTGTGATTTGGGAGTTCTCCCAGGCACAGAGCTTCAGTAAGTGCCGTTTCAATGGTCTTTAAGCAATGCCCCCACATGTTTCCTCCTTTTGATCAGGATCCACGTTCAGTCTCTGATCAAAACAGTCCATGATGGCAGCCAGGTACCAGCCGTTTCTTCCGCTCTCCTCGCAGTGGAGGTAGTCGTCTATGGAGGCAATGACACATGCAGTCCTTCTCCAATTCATGGATTGTCTTCTCCCTCTGCTACTCGAATGGAGTAGAGACCCATTATTGTACCTCTGGTGTCCACTCACAAGATTTTAAGACTCCATGAGATGAGAGACAGAACAAAAAACTCCAAAAGCACGTGTAGGCCAATAAGGAGTCAAAAGAGATCTATCAGATCTAATAGTGGATGCTTTTCACCAATGGGAATCGTGCTATGCCAAGCAATGAGGGAACCGAGCCGGTGGATGGTTGTGAACGGTTGATTCCTGCAGGGTGACCTTTCTAATTAACTTTTCCCTGTGTACAGAAAGGCAGGAGAGTAGACATTCACAGCAAGTGTTTCATCTTCTAAAGCTGTTTCATGGATACGTGTCAGATGAGAGTCTGCAATGATATTGGCACTTGAAGATCCAGATAGCCTACATGTGATAAATGAACAATGTGGTGGAAATGGAGTGGAAACTCCATTTTGAGAGTTAGGATTCTATAACGGATGAACAGCGAACTCGAGTCGTGTACATTTTTAGAGCACATCTCTTATGTTATCATCTCAGTTGAAAGAGCATCAGCCTGTAAGTTGTTTGCAACCCCAGACCCACAGACCCCCTGCATCATTTCTTGAAATCTCATCCTCTCTGATGGGTTATTGTTTATCTAGCCTATCAGTCACAGTCCCAACAGAAACAGACTATACACTCCAGTTGGCTACTATAAAGAAGGTTGATAAGAATAGTGTGGCCCGTGTCAGGTTATTCAATCAGCAAGGGGAGCATGACTACTTGTGCTCACTTATTAATCTCTAGTGAGCAATTTCACATTTACCCCCACCTCATCAAAGATTCTGCTTCTAGGATTGACGGGCATCTGTCTGTCTCTCTCCCCACTCCAGAGCGTCATACTATAGAATCAAAGCCTCTTCAAATATACAATCCCTGACAGGGAAAGCAAGCCAACAAACTCACTGCCGTTGAGTTGATGTCCATTCATAGCGACCCTACAGAACAGGGTAGAACTGTCTCCTGTGAGTTTCTGAGACTGTAACTCTTTATGGGAGGAGAAAGTCCCTCTTTATCCCACAGAGAGGCTGGTGGTTTTGAATTTCGACCTTGCGGATTCCATCCAAACCAACCTCCTTGGGCCTAGACTACAGTGAGCAGAGAAAAGCATGGATCTGGAGCAGCAGACAGGATATTTCCATTGGGTTTCTTGCAGGTCTTCACTCCGTTTTCACTACATTTTCCCCGAGTTCAATCTTACTGTTTTCCCCTTTCCTTAGTGTGCGCATATAGTATCATATTTGTTTGTGTATTTGATGATTTTCCAAGTGGATCCTAGTTTAGAGTGAGGCCAAATCTACTAGCCTTCATCTGAGGTGTGAACTCTCCAAAATATCTTCTTGAAGTGCACTGTGCTGTCTAATTCTGATTCTGATCCAGGAGGCCTGGGGAAGGGCCCGAGATGCTCATCTCTAGCATGTGCCAGGTGTTTCCCAAGCTGCTGGTCCAAGGGCCAGATTTGAAGAGCAAGACCCTACATCTTTTGAAAGTGGTCTTTAGATAAATGGCCAGCTGCCTCAAATTAGTTAGGTGCAGTAGTGGGATGGTCCACCTTACTGCTGCTTGACCTGCCATCTGCTACGTAATTATGTCTTGGCTCCGGCACTGGCTCCCAAGATTCAGGTAAGCCACGGACATCACCAAGCCTCAGAGTTCCTAGCTCCTGTGTGGGATGCCCTGCTGCTCCTCTTCATAGACTCATGAGGGAATGAGCGCACACGGCTCTGGTTATCTTCTCAGAGTGTCGTCCAAGTCCTGCTCTCGGCCTCCTTATTGCCCGCTTTGTTTGAAAAGCATTCATCTTGGTGCTTACCCGAGTCGGTGAAGCTGATGATGCTTTGGTGATTGGGTTACTAGTGATTTGCTGGGAATGGGTAGTCTGCAATCTTAGGGGAAGCAACCCTTTAATAGAGCAAGGACTATAAATTTCATATAGCTTAACATACCCTTGGATTTATGGTTCATTAGAATCCGAGCAATATGTATAAACAGCACTTGTAAAATAGGTGATAGGTTTGTCAGAGACTAAAGTCTCTCAGGGAAAGTGTAAGTGAGAGGAGAAAGGGTTTGTTTCTCTGGACTTTTTTCTATCAGAGAGTAAGCTGCCAGAGAACATGGGAGTCCAGGACCTCACAAAGATACCAGACAGATAGAGGGGAGGTAACTCTGGTGGGAGGTGTTCAAGGTCACTGGGGCACTTCAGTAAGGGAAGTTACACATACAGGGAGTTTAGAGAGACAGGGGAATAGAAAGGTTGGATGTGAGTGGTAATCAACACGGTAAGAAGACCATGTTTTAAAAATAGCCATTTGAACCTACATAATACATTTTTAAAAAACATACACATTGCTTAGAGTTTGGCCAATTTTCTACCCAAATCTTTTCCAATTGTCATGCACACACTAGCGAGTAGCAGAGTGCTAGAGAAGATATGCCGCTAAATGAGATTGCCTAGGTTCGAGTCCAGCGTGCCCCAGTTCCTGGAAGTATGACATTGTGACGCCATCCGCCTCCTTGAGCTGCAGTTTCTTTATATAGGGAAAAGCACATGAAAATAGCAGCAAGCTCATAAGATGTCTTGAGGAATGTAGATGTTGATAAGGGAAAATTACTGAGGGTGATGCTTGGAGTATACCAATTTCTCAATCAATGCTAGTGCTAATTACTATTATCATCTGCTCAAAGTCGATTTCTTGTTTAAATGTGCCTTCTTACCCTGAAGTCCTGTTGTCTCTTCCACTTAGGTTATAATATAGTTTACAGTGGGGTGGGCGAGTGAGCGATCAGTGAGGGGAAGTCTCTACGAGCACTGAAATACCTACAGGAGCTACAAGGCTGTTTGCCCTTTAAATTCACAGCACAGTAAGCAGTTGGCAAGACCGTGACATGGGAACACGTTCCCCAAAGCCACAGAACACAGTGGCCTTGACTTTGGTAACTGCAGAGTGCCAGAAGACATTGCAGAAGGGCAGGCAATCCATGATTTCTCCATGGTCTTTCAAGGCTCTAAGTTTGGGGTATAGTTCTCCCTGGGGAATGAAATGGAACTAAACCCTCTTAAGGAACCATTAGCCTTTGAATCCAGAAGGCATCTCAGGTATGTTCCATGTAACACAGCAGGTAATTATTACCGAATATCCTGTGCAGCATCAAGTATTGGCTAAGTCCCATACAAGCACATTACTTAATCCTCTCTCACTCTTTTGTGGTAGCTGAGTGTCTCCTCCATCAGTGAGGAGACAATGGGCCCAGAATTCCTGAGTGATTCGCTGCTCAAGGGCAGACAGCACACCAGAGAAAATGCCTTGCTTGACTCCATGGGTAGGTAGTTCCCGCTCTGTCTGTTAACTCAGAAAGCCAAGCCTAGTTGGCAGAGAGAAGTGTCCATTTGTGGAAGAAAGAGAAAAAAGAAGCTCATTTCAGAGTGATACTTAACTCCAGGCAGTAGTGATAAGAAGGGATCAAGATAAGGCCACGAGAGTCGCTCGTCCCCAGGTGTAGAGCTGGGATGATGCCAGCGTCATCTCATCTAAATCTTTTAATCTTCCAGACAAGGAAGAAGGGCCTAGACCTCAAGGTCACTGGCAGTGAATGTCAAGACAAGAACCCCGTTCTGGATAACTTTCAAGGCAGCCTCTGACGCTCTGCAAAGTGCCGTGGGTTTAGTTGAGAACGAGAGGTTATTGTGAGCCTAATGTCTTCTCTGGTTGTCAGGAAACAGTTAAGCCAGGACGATCATGCTTTTTTAATTATTGAAATCACCTATTGATGCTGAGACACTGTTTGTTTTTCTGAACATATATGAGGAATATTAATAGATATTATATATTAGTAAAGCTCCCCTTTCTGACTGCTGCGTCACAACATAAACATGCCTTTACGCATGGCCCAGTAAAACATGATTTTGTCTTAATAGCATGATGAATAAATTATGACACATTTTTCCCTCTGCAGTCATTTTACAAGTTTGGTTTTTTTGAAAAAACTTTTCCCAGCCTTCCATAGGACTGTAATTAAAAGTAAAGGAATGCAAGCAGTTTTCCACCATAATCATCAGATTAATAAAGATGAATAGAGATTAATGAAGAACTGTCAAAACTTACATTAACGAATGTGCTTCAGTTCTAAGGGGCTTCTTCAGAATGGCTTTCAAAGGGCCATGCCCCCTCTGATTGCCCCCTCTGGTGTCTCTGAACAATGTGCACTCCCCTGCATGGCTACCAGGCCACGCTGGCAAAGATGCCAATGAGCGTTGTCAAAGCCAGGGAGGGAGCACTGGTTTGAAAAACTGTTTTTGCGTTGATGTTGGTTTGTTTGGGTTTTGTTTGCATCATTTGTGTCTAGCACAAGCCTGGCCTTGAGTGGGCTTTCCACACATGGTTGTGAATTCCATGCCATACCTCTTTGCTCCAGCACCATGTGCATCTTTCATTTTGGCCTTGGGATCTGCTCGGCGAGAGGACCCAGTGTCCATATCCGAGATAAGGGACAGGATGGTTGTTCTCGGTCGGCTCCAGCAGTGACTCTACGTGGAGCACAGCAATGTCCCATTCGGTGCCGTCATCATGGTGGTCAGTATGTTAGAGTGCATCGTAAGGGTTAGCCCCTCTCACTGAGGGCATCCCTCATAGGGTCCCCCTAATGAGTGTGAGATCCCTTGGATCTACCTATGGATTTAATGGTGGCTTCTTTGGTAGTGTAATGGTTATGCATTGCGCTGCCATCCTCAAGGTCTGTAGTTTGATTCCATCAGCTGCTCCTCAGGAGAAAGACCGGACTTTATACGCCCTTAAGCAGTCACAGCCTTGGAAACTCACAGGGGCAGTTCTACCCTGTCCTACAGGGTCGCTATGAGTTGCCATGGCTTAGATGACAGTGTTTGGTTTTTGGTGTTGGTCACCTCGTATAGGGAGCCCTGGTGGCACTGCCAGGTAAATGTGTGGCCGATAACCACAAGGTCAGGAAATAAAATCTACCAGCCACTCCTTAGAACAGAGAGGCTACCTACCTAAACCATGGAGTATCCACTAAAATGTTGCAGTATGCTGATGAAGCACTGGAAGCACTCTTTCATCTATGCCAGGAAATTCGGATGACAACTACCTCGCCAGTGGGCTGGAAAAGATCCAGATTTTTTAGCTATTCCAAAGAAAGGTGGTCCCAAAGAAACTGCACATTAAAGAATGATGTAATTGGTGTCACATGCAAGCACAATTTTGCTGAAGATCATCCAGCAACAGAAGCGGCAGTACATTGACAAGGAGCTGCTGGAGTTTCAGGCCAGGTTCAGATGAGCCCTTGGGATAACAGATGTCATAGCTGCCATCAGCTGGATCTGGGCTGAAAGCAGAGAAGACCAGAATGATCTCTACTTGTGTCGCATTGATTGGGCAATGACATTTGAGTGTGTGGATCATAACAAACGGTGAACAGGCTTGAGAAGAATGGGAATTCCAGAACACTTCGTGTGATACTGCAGAACCTGCTCGTGGAGGCCATTGTGCGAACAGAGCAAGAGAATACTGCCTGTTGTAAAACTAGGAACTGTATGCATCAGGGTTGTGTCAATCTGTATGCTGAGCAAATCATCAGAGAAGCTGGAGCATAGAAAGAAGAAGGCAGCATCACGATTGGCTGAAGGCTTACTAACAATCTGTGATATGCAGATGACACAGCCTTGCTTTCTGAAAGTGAGGAAGACTAGACGCACTTGCTGATGCAAATCAAGAATGGCGGCCGTCGGTATAGATTACAACTCAAGGTAAAGAACACCAAAGTTCTCACAAGCGGACCAACAAAGTGATAGAGAGAGCTAAGACTGAAGTTGGCAAGCCTTTCATCTTGCTTGGATTCACAATCCATGCTCATGGAAATGACAGGCCAGGGACCCATGACCCATTGCCTTGGGGAAATCTGCACAAGACCTCTTTAATGTATTGGAAAGAAGTGCAGTACCATGAGGTGTAAGGTGTGCCTGACCCAAGTCACGGCATTGTAAATTGCCTCCTATGCAAGTGAAAGTTGGATATTCAATAAGACGAGCGAGGAAACATCGCTGCATTTGAACTATGGCATTGTCAACGAGCATGTGAAAACAGCACGAGCTGCCAAAAGAACACACAGATCCACCTCAGAAGTGCAGCCAGAATGTTCTCTAGAGGCAAGGATGGAGAGACTGTGTCTCACCTTAGTTTGGACGTGTTATCGGGAAAGGTCAGTCCCAGGAGTGGCTGCAGCAATGGGGCTGCGCCTAAGAGCCATTGTGAGGATGGCGCAGGGCTGGGGGTTGTTTTGCTTGGTTGTACATAGGATGGCTATGAGTGTCCAGGAGACTGACTAAATGTCACCTAACAACAACACAACAACATCTACTCTGGTGTAGATTTATAGTGTAGGGACCGCTGTAGAGGTTGTGGCTGGGCTTGACTCAATGACGGTGAGTTTGGTGTTTTTAAGAAAATTTCCCCTTTTCTTCCTTAGGCAAGGTATTTTGCCACTTTGACCCTCCAATCTTCAAAAATAACAATTATGCCTTTTCAAGGATGGGTGTGACTTTATTTCAAACCTGAAAAATTATTTTTAGTAAAATATCTGCATGGTTATTCTGATGCATCACTTGCACTTGTTATGTGACGAAGCTTTGGGGAGGCCATTCCATCATGTGTGGTTTAGTTATTCTGTTGTGATTTACTGTATCATCGTCCCAGGCTCTTTGGCTTGTCAGTAGCTCGATGATGTATCCTCTCCGCTGTTCCTACGTTTCAAGCCAATTTGAGTTCAGACTGTGTGGTTGCTCTCTCATCATCAGCCTTCTTAGTGTGGTTTCAGTTGATTCACCCAGTGCCCATCTGTGCCAGGGAAAAGTCCAGAAGACGTATGTCTACCCTGGGCCAGACTTAACTGTAGTTCTCTTCTAGCCTGGAAAATTTCCCTCTCACTTTCCCCACCCTAGGTTCTTGGTCTATTCAAGCCCCAAATAGAGCACTGTATTGTCTGTTCATCTTACCATCTCATTAGGTGTTCAGGAAGTTATTTTCAAACCTTCACGGCAGGGAGCTCTGAACATGTGAGGTCTGTGTAAGAGCAAAATCAATCTGCAGCGTGCAGGGCTTCCTGCGCTAGTGGCCATGCAGTAGCAAGCCCTTGCATTTTATCATCAAAGCTTTCTGCCCACATGAGAACATTATTGTAACACACTTCAGGTCAGGTAGGACTTACTGTGGTGTGGGGCAACTGAGGTATGGAGAGGCCAAGACAATGACCAGTAGGATCCGAGACTACATTCAAGGAAGTCCGCTCCATGTATGATTCTAATTACTCAGAGCATTATGTCTGGTTTGAAGTTATTCGGAAGACGGGGGTTAGCAGCGTGGTGTTTGTTTTGTTTTGTTTTTCCTCCTCTTTGGATGTTGGCCAGTTATATAGTGCTTATGAAAATTCCCTTTTGGGTCTAAGACAAGTTGGACAAATTGAAGGTGAACCCCTAGACCTGCTCTGGACGATCTCCCATAAACCACTCTTAAAGTCACTTTGAAACAAAGAGTGGGCTGGACTGAGATAATGGTCCGAACCAATAATGACATTCTGGTTATCTCATACCTTCCCTCTCCCAGCTACTGAAGACTTGAATTTCAGAGCGCACTGGGGCGTGAGGAGGTGGCTGTGTCTTTTCTTGGACTTCCTGAGTGTGGATGGCACTGAAGTGGGCTTGAAGGGAGCTTTGCAGAGATATTTGTGGGGAAAGCAGACATTTCATCAAAGGGCCACTGACCTCTCTCAGAAGCTGTGAAATGAGCTAGTCAGTCCTGAGGTTGAATCCCCGTTCCCTCGCTCGCTAGTCATACACATTACACAGTTTTCAGTCACTCCAAGATTGCTTCCTTCTCTGTAAAGTGAGGCCAATTGGGCTTATCTTTGAAAGCTGTTACAAAAATTATAGAAATGATTAGTACTGGGTTAATGCATAATTCAAAACCAAACCAAACTAGGTGCTATCCCATGGTGACCTGAGAGCTGGAGTGGAAAAGTGCCTTCCAAGGGGGTTTCAGTAGCTGTGGTCCTTCTCAAGGAGATAGCCAGGCCTTTCTTCTACGGAACCTTGGGGTGAACTTTAACCTACAACCTTTTACTCAGCAGCTGAACCCATAACCGTTGCACCGCCGCAGAGGCCCTTTTCAAAGATGGTGCACCTTCTGTCCTCTGTTTTTCATTAAATACAACAAGAATGGAGGACAGAGGACCGTGTCCCCTCCACAGATCTTACAGATGGAGCACCGAGGAGAAGTGCCCAATTAGCCCATGTCTCAAAATGATGCATGTTCCCTGAATGGGTCTGATTTCTCGTTGTAATTAGTAGGATCCATCCCAGCGACTGCAGGCTGCCAGTCATCAATTTGAAAATGACAGACGTGAGCTCACTCATTATCCTAATAGGTCCATTTTTAGTACATGAACACTGAGACCCAGCACTGCCTTGGGGCAAAAAGAAGCGAGTGCCTGCATAAGAATGTGACATGTAAGCATCCGAGTTGCTCGTTTGCAGGCTGGTGACCAGTCTCCTAAGCACTGATGAGGGCAGAGCAGAGGAGGGAGGAAAGCCTGCCTGTGGGCGCAATCATCCTTATGTTATTGACCCGATGCTTGGGCTAATCTGTCACTCGATCCCTATTATGGTGATCAGAGTTAAAAAAAAAAGATGGCACCCGAGTTCTTATGGCACCTTTAGTATACATAAATTCACACTAACTCAAAAATGTTAAGAGAAGAGGTGAAGGCATTTTAGCAAATTAACAACCTGGTGGAACCAGAACTCTGACCCAGAAGCAAAACAGAAAGAAAACCTCTTTTGCCCCTACCATGCACCAAGAGCCCTAGTAGAACAGCTAGCTTCCCGTGTAACACTGTAGACTCATTGGATTGTTTTTCAGTTGGATACAAAAGAATCATACCGTGCAAATGTTGTGCGTGACTTCTTTGGGTGTCATTGCCTCTGTGAAGCCGTGTTCATGCGATTGAGAGTATCATGCCCATTACCAAAGAGTCTCCTACTGCGTGAAGACAGCACAATGTATTCCCAGGTGGGGGTGATGTTGAATAAGGCTACTGGGAAACATGTTTGTGTCTGATGGCTGACTCATCTAGGGGTCCTGGTAGTGCAGTGAGTTAAGCACCGGGCTGCTGATCACTAGGTGGGTGATTCAATCCCACCAGCCACTCACTCCCAGGCTGAAAGATGAAGCTGTCTTCTCCCGGAAGGATTTACAGTCTTAGAACCCCCAGAGCAGTTCCACGCTGTTCTGCGGAGTCCTCAGGAGTCAGAATCGACTGGATGATAGTAAGTCGTATGGGTAGGAATCATCTCAGTTTGATCTGCACGGCTGGCTGGGTTAAAAAGCCAGGTGCGGTGAAATCCTTTCCAACGCACCTTGACCCGGGGTGAAGGTCAAAGCAGAACTAGGCTCAGCAGATTTTCCGTGATGGGTTTTTCAGCGGATGATCAGGTCTTTCTTCTGAGCTACCAGCCGGTGAACTTGACCCTGAACCCTTTGCTGAGCAGCCCAGTGTGGTTGCACTGCTTCACCCCCCAAGGTCTTGTTTTGGGTTAGAGAGGGCCTGGCTCTTTCACTTTCATAGAGACTGACAAAGAGCTCTCTGAAGCGAGGCCTCCCGGCTTTTAAAGGACAAGGTCATAGGAGGGGACCCAGGAACAAGCTTACATGAGTAAGAATCTATTTAGAAATGGAATCATCTCCCCAAGCTGTAACTTCCGTGCCACTCAGAAACGGAACCCCGATACCCAAGCTCTGCCACAATAGCTGGTTATCCTTACCTGCGGTAACAATTGTCTCCCTCGTGGGCTCCTGAAGGCAAAGCATCTTCCATGGAGAGGCCCGCCTTTCTGTGGACGTCAACACCTCCGCTTGTTCATTTTTAGGGATCAATGAAAGCCCACTTTTAGAAACTGGCCAGCAAGGCATTGGGGTATCAGTAGAAGAATCCATGTGTCTGCAGTTTCTACGCTCTCTTTATCCTGCTTGTTCTGCTCTGGAAATGGATTACTAGGAGCTGTCACTTGTCTTAAATGTTTTAATGAATGATATTTAGTTGCCTAAGGCTTTTTTTAATAGCAAAGTACAAGGTTTTTTTTAAGGCAGAGAGATAGAAGATATTACATGTTCTGCTTTAACAAAAGCATCACCAAATGCCAGCTAACTGACCTCATTTCACTGTTTCCAGTACAACGAAATTTCATTATCGTCATCATCTGCATTAACTAATTTTTATTATCTGCCCATAAAGCACTGAGGGATATATATTAGATCGCAGTGTAATGGAACACGTGTTGGCATTGGAATGAGGAGCCCGGGAACCGGGCCTGGCTGCCGTTTGCCTGCTTTGTGCCTTTGGGCCCATCGCTTTCATTGCGAGAGAGGTGAGGTTCCGGGACACAGAAGAAGCTCTCCAGCTTTCCACACTGTGCGATTTGATCTCTAAACAATTTGGGCATGTTGAGTGAAATGCATTAAACCAAATTAAAAATATATTTATTTATCATTGCTCTCAACACTTATGAAGGCAGATGCCCAACTTTGCTGTTTTCAGGGACCTCGGTCTTGGGCTTTCTCTGTAATGACGGAGAGGACACTTCTCAGTGGACTGTGGCCATCAACAGACATAGTCCTACTGGCCAGGCCCAGGGGAATGCCTTCTTCTTCCCTTGCTTCGTGCCCGGGAGAAGGGACACGTCTCGTGGGCAATTACACTGGCAAAATATTGAACTTTTTGGACTTCAGATATCTTCCTCACTTTTATTTTGAACATGAATATTAACTCATTCAAAAAATATGAGTTTAACACCAGCTATATGTCTAGCATTTGGGATATAAAAATAGGTTAACAGGAAATCCTCCCAGTCCCTGAAAACCTTCAGTTTTCTCCTGAGTCTCAGGAGTGCAGCAAACCCGATATTTCTGTAATTTTCCTTCAAGGTGTGGGAGAGGTGGGTAAGGTAGTATATGTTTAAGTGGAGTGAGAAAGTGTTGTCAAAAATTTCAGACCAGATTTTTAAGCAAATTGTGCAGATCATGTAAACTAGGACTTTAAAGATAGATTATATGTTGATTTATTCACGTTTGCCTGCCTGTTTTCCTTGGAATATAATTATATGAAAAAGCCCAGTAAGAATGATGCTTTGGGAGAGGCAAAGAGAGTACATAAAACTCAGCTTTGGAGTTTTTTCAACATAATACTGGGTGTTTAATTTTTAATTATAGCAGTACAAGAGATTATATCCAGAGTGTTGAGAATTGATGTTGCTTAATGGGAATGTATATTCTCCCCTAGTAGTACATGCATTATTCATCGAGAAATGGTCTTTCATGAAAGGGCAGCTGGTCCTTTAAGAGCCAGCAGCCTCCTGAGTTGCCGTAGCTGCCCTAAGTGCACTTACACGGCTCCTTCAGCATTAATAGAAGGTGATTGGGGCTCCTTCGTGGCCTCTTGGAACTAAATCACCGACTGGGTCATTGGAGAGGTTTGAGCTGCACCCGTTAGCAACTGCCATGGCGAGCATTCCCACCGGCAATCCCTTCGCTGACTTTCCCAGTGCTATTAGTGTCCCTGTCCTGAGGCAGACGACACGGTGGCATGGACACGAGTGTATCACAGAAGCATGTAGATAATGAATCTCTTAAAACCTACTCTTATATCTACCTTTTATTTCTATCTTCCCCTTCAGTTTTTCTCCCATCTGCCTACGTTTTCTTAGTCCACGTTCATTTGCTTTACTTTGGCCACAACAATACCCGGTGTCCTGTAAGGAGGGCTATTGTTATCATTATTAGGAGCAGGCTAAGCCCACATGACATAGGAGGACTCCTTTGGAATGCCATCCACAAGGTCAACAGTATGGAACCACTAGCCACTTCAGGGGAGAAACAGGGCCCTTTCTACTCATGTAAAGAGTGACAGTCTCAGAAACCTTCACATGCAGTTCCACCCTGTCCTGTAGGGTCACTATGGGTCCGAATGGACTCGATGCCAGTGAGAGGAGAAGAGCCAAGGGGCTAAATCAGGAGATTTGGGGGCTAGATAAAGTAAATGAGATGTACTAACTCAAGGTCTTTCAGACTATCAAGCACTGTATTATTTATTTAGCCCTTTAATGAGGAAGTTAAGACATCATTTCTTGAAGCCATCAAAAACCAGCCACAATAAAATCCACTACCTTGGAGTTGATTCTGACCCAGAAGGAGTCCTGGTTGGCAATCGGTTAGACATTGAACTGCTGATGGAAGAGTCGGTGATTCGAATCTACCAGCTACCCCTAGAAGAATGATAAGGTGGTCCCCTTCTGTAAAGATTCACTGTCTTTGAAATCCAAAGGGGGCAATTCTGCCCTGCTCTACAGGGCCAGTATGAGTTAAATTAGTTGTGCATAGACAAAACAAAACAAAACAAAACAAAAAACCAAAAAGAACCCATGAAGCTAGGATTTAAAGCAGCTGGCAAACGTAGGCTGCTTTCTCACAGACACCACATGTGTCCGTCTGAATGACTAATAGAAATTCACAGCTGATAAAATTGAGGCATTTGACAGTTGGGGGAAAATAGGATCTATCTCTGAAAACTGAGTCCCTTTCATTGTCTGCTCTCAGTCTGGAAGCTCCGCTGAAACCTGCTCACTTTGGGTGACCCTGATGGCATTTTAAATAAAAAGGACTTAGCAGCCAGCCTCACAGCAACACAGAAGCCACCGTGGTATGACAAGCTGACAGACAAGTGATGATGAAGATCAAGGATTGTAGCCTTCGCTATGAATTACAACTTAATGAAGGAAGACCACAATCCTCACAACTGGACCAATAGGTAACATCACGCTACATGGAGAAAAGGTTGAAGTTGTCAAGGGTTTGTCTTAATTGGATCCACAATCCATCCTCATGGGAGCAGCAGTCAAGAGACTGCTGCCCAACACCTCTGTAGAGTATTGAGGATCAAGGATGTTTCTTTGAGGACTCAGGTGTGCCTGACCCAAGCCATGGGATTGCAACATATGCATGTGGAAATTGAATATTAAATAAGGAAGACAGAAGAAGAATCGATGCATTTGAATTGTGGTGCTGGAGAAGAATACTGACAGTATCATGGACTGCTAAAGGAACAATCCAGTCTATATTGGAAGAAGTAAGGCCAGAGTCCTCCTTGGAGGCAAGGATGGCAAGACTTTGCTTTACATACTGTAGACATCTTGTCAGGAGAGATCAGTCCCTAGAGAAGTACACGATGTTTGGAAAATGGAGGGACAGTGAAAAAGAAGAAAGCTCTCGAGGGGCAGGATTGACACAAGGACTGCACCAATGGGCTCAGGCGTGGGAACAATTGTGAAGCTGGTGCAGGATGAGGCAGTGTGTTGTTCTGTTGTGCGCAGGGTTACGATGGGCTGGAGCTGACTGGATGGCACCTAGCAACACAGCATTCCTGAAAACAACACATTACCATCTTCCTAGCAGTGGTGAAGATGGGATAGATGATAGTAGAGAGGAGGGAGGGTTTGTCACTATTAAGGGGGGGCATTTAAGATCTCTGAATGAGTTTTTCTACCGGGGGATTTATCTTATCTTATCAGTTATCTTCCATTGGATTCTGAGTCATGGCCACCCCATGTGTGTCAAAGTAGAACTTGATCTTTCAACAAGGTGGTACAGTGGATGGAGTGTTGGGTTACTAACTGAAATGTCAGTGATTCGAACTCACTAGCCACTCTGTGGGAGAAAAGTGATATAATGGCCTTAGTAAGGAGTCCTCTTGGTGTGGTGGTGATGCTTTGGGCTGTGATCTGAAGTGCTGGCAGTTCAAAACCACCAGTAGCTCCACAGGAGAAAGACTAGGCTTTCTACTCTCATGAACAGTTACAGTTTTGGAAATCCATAGGGGTCTCCAGGAGTCAGCCATGATGTGGCGGCAGTGAGTGGATTGAGTTACCTACTTTAGTAAAGATGTACAGCCTCGGCTTCTGAACCCTCTGTATTATAGGTTCACCAAGAGTTAGAGTCTATTCAATGGCGTGAGTTTGAATTTTTTCATATCATATCACATCATATCATATCATGGGAGTAGATTATCGGGCCTTATTTCCAAGGAAATACTGGGTGAATATGAATCCTCATTTTTTCTCTTAGCTGAATACTTGAACCATTCACACCACCCAGGGATCCCAGAAAGTCCTCTTTGACTTTATATGGGACCATGAAGTATTGGAACAGGGTTTATTGACTGGGACTCATGAATCTGAATGACCTCCAAATTTCCTTTCAAAGCCAATGTCCCAAGAATGTGTCAGAGACATTACACATTCCTGGTAATGGTCACTGTAGGGGTGTAGTCAAGGAATAAAAGCATACTTTGAGAATAGAAGTACATTTTGGGGATATTAGAAGGAAAAGCAAGGCGTTTGGGATTATGTGCAGTGGACTGGAAGGAGAGGAGCAACGGTCTTACGCACATGAGGCAGCCATCAGGATCTGCACAGGTAGCCCCGCCTCACTTAAAATCATGTACTCATGGCGCTTCCTGTTTTTTGGGGAGGCAGGGGAGTATAATGCTTATCAGCATGCTCTTTAGTGCCCGACAGCTCTACTCCCTCCTCTGATTCTTACTTGGACAGTTGTCCTCTGAACCTTGGTGCCCTCACCTGTGCAGTGAGAAAAGAGGTCTGTCTCAATCGAAAGGATTAAATGAGATCATCTATAGTAATTTCAAGTGATCATGGTAATGGTAATCCTGTATTAACATGGAGACAACAGTATGCATGCAGCTAAGTGATCCAGATATGGGAGTTGCCTGGAAGTTCCTGAAATGTCAGGCAGGGGCATTTATACCGTGCTGGTTCAGGATAAATAAGTGCTTGCAGATCTCCACCCCAAAATGTAAACCCCAAACACAAACCCTCAATAAAAAGCAGAGGCCTGAAAACACACATACAGTAAAAACACAACTGAAAAACCTACTGCTGCATGCAGTTGAGAAGCGTGCGCGTGCGCGCACACACACACACACACTTTCACAAACTCAAGATCATTCTACCAAATGACAGAAGCTTCTCTTTCCCTGTCTTTATTTTTCTTTCACCCGCCTTTGAACTCTCCCAAGCCCTGTCCAGGGGAAGAGTCCAGGTAGGGTGTGTGCAGTCTTCCTTTGGCCATTGTCCACTGCGGTGTCTGGAGCGCACTCTTTCTTTCATGAAGGGCAGTGGTGACACGTTAGAGCATTATCTCACTGTGTCGATGCCGTTCTTCTTTTGCTCTTGAACTATCAAAGAAAGGATGTGAATGTGATTGGCCTAGACGTTGTGATTCTCTTAGGAGAGTGGGTAATAGACCATTTCCCTCTTAAATCACCAGATGAAATCCTGCCTATTCTAGGAATGGTTGATATAGTTGTTCTTTTGGTAACTAGAAAGTGATCATTTTTACCTGCAGTATTGTGGTACTGAGGGTTAAAACAGATGCCCTCGCCCCACCTATGGATTTCAGTGAGGCATTGACAATGTGTATTCAAACAAATAAACAAACACAAACCCAGTGCTGTTGAGTTGATATCAACTCATAACGATCCTATAGGGCAGGGTAGAACTGCTCCTGTGGGTTTCTAAGACTTTCACACTTCACAGCAGAAGAAAGCCTCATTTTACTTCTACAGAGCATCTGGCTGTTTTGAACTGCTGACCCTGAGGTTAGCATCCCAATGTGCAACCACTATGCCAATTGGCCAGCTAGGTCTTCTACACTAATTTTATGGATACGATGGAAAGAGAGGCAGACTGCTGGAGCAAATAAGTAGGTTCATACATAGCTGAAATGTGAGAGTGTATTCTAGTTGTAACTTTCCATTTAATCATTGACTTAGTCAATCAGGACATATTTATTCAGCACTTGATCACGTGTCAGAATCTGTTTAGGTACTGAGAGTACACCTGTGACAAAGCAGACAAAGCTCTTGCCTCTGTGGAGCCTGCTTCATAGTGTCCTACTTCAGGCCTCTGCCCTTGGGCCTGTCTTATTCAACATCCATGTTGAAACTGAATTGAATGAGCCTGTTAAACTCATACCTATCCTACAAAGCTACTGAAATTCATATTGTGTGGCATTGACATATGGATAGACATCTATAAATTGGGTAAAATATTGAGAGTACTAAATGACTATAAATACGGACAATAGATTTTTTTTATAATTGTCTTTACAAGAGTGTAAAGACAATTAAATGGGAAAATGGTGTTGTTTTCAACAAATCGTGCTGGACAACTGGGGAAGTGCATATTCTATGCAAAAGAATGGTGTTGAAGCCTTCCCTCATGCTGTGTACAAACATTCATCCAAAATGCACCGCAGACCTAAGGGTAAGAGTGAAGACTAAACATCTCTTAGAAAATAACAAAGATACAAATGCTCGTGATTAGACAATGGTTTCTTTGATACGATGCCAAAAGTATAAGCAACACAAGGAAAACATGGCTAATCAAAATGAACTTCACCAAAATTGAATGCTTTTGTGCTTCCAAGCAGCAACAGGAAGATAAAAAGACACTGCACAGAATGGGTGAAAATATTTGTAAACTGTGCGTCTGATCAAAGATTTGTTTCAACCAATCACAATGATCTACTTATAACCCCCTCCCTAGGGGACAGACGACAGAAAAGTGGGTAAAGGCAGACATCAGACAGTGTAAGACATGACAAAATAGTAATGATTTATAAATTATCAAGGGTAAGGGAGGAGGAGGAGTAGAGGGAGGGGAAAATGACGAGCTGATACCAAGGGCTCAAGTAGAAAGAAAATGTTTGAGAATGATGATGGCAACAAGTGTACAAATGTGCTTGACACAATGGATGGATGGATGTATGGATTGTGATAAGCGTTATGCAAACCCCCAATAAAAATTATTTTTAAAAAATTTTGTTTCAAGAAGACATTAAATGCTACTACAATTCTGCAGTCAAAAGACAAATAAGCCAGTTTTTAAAATGAGCTGAAGCTGTGAATAGATGGATACCTACAGACGGCGGACGATGCTCAATGGGCACAAGAAGAGTGGTGCCCCATCATTAGTCAGTCAGGTGAGGCCAATCGGAACCGCAGGACACACAGCTTCACACCCGCTATTGTGGCTCTGGTGAAAAGCACAAAGAAGAAAATGTGTTGACAAGAATGTAAAGAAGTTGCTTGTGGGAATGTGAATGGTCAGCCCTGGAGGGGAACAATTCAGCATTTCCTGGAAGTTACACAAGATCACACAGTAATTCCACATTTTGATGTCTACCCAAGAGAACAGAAAAGATATACAAAAGGGTATACCCCCCAAACGGAGCTTTTTTTTAAGCTATGCATTTAAATTTAAATTATTTTACAACCTTATCACCTTCAAAGTACTCTCCATTGCACTTAATACATTTGTCCAATCTGTGCTTCCATTCTTGGAAACATTTTTCAAACTCATCTGTTTGGATGACTGACAGCACTTCCCTCTTTTTTTCTTCACCTCTTCCGTGTTGTCAAATTGCCATCCTTTCATATCCCTCTTCATTCAAGGAAACAGAGGAGGTACATGGAGGAAGGTCAGGTGAATCAGGTGCATGAGCAAGAGGGGCACGATGTTCTTGCCCAAAACCGGCGCACTGAAATGACTGCGTGAGCAGGTGCGCTGTTGTGGTGGCAAAACCAGTCCCCCGTCTGCCACAAATCAGGCCGTTTTTGTCTCACACTGTAAGGCAATCTCTTTTGAACCACTAAATAGAAACCTGATTAACATTCTGACCTGGTGGAAGGGACTCCAAATGCACGAGTCCACATTTTCATCTGTTCAGGAAGTTGATGGACAACTAGAACGAGGTTTATCATCAGTCGACATTTTACCCTTTTTGACATTAGAAAAACTCTTGTACATTTGGGTTTTCCCCATAGCTGTCTTTGTAATCTCTGTTCAATATCACAACAATTTCTGTGCTATATTTCCCAAGCAGGAAACAAAATTTCACAGCCACATGCTGTTCTCTTAAATCAGCCATCACAAAAAAACAGGTTTGAGCAAAACTGCTTTTACAAAAAAATTCACTGTGACCAGAGAGAACCTTCCCAGGCAATGTCACTGGGTGCACTAACTCAGAGCAAGTTGCTCCATGCTTGCCTTGCAAGAAAAATGCGTACTATAAAATCTCCACTCCGCCTAGTGCAATTCTGGTTTCGGGGGGGTGGTACCCTCTTGTATGTACATAAAAGTGTATTGAAGTACATGCTATGGAACAGCATAATAGCCAAAATACAGAAATAAGAAAGATATTCATCAGCTAATGAAGAGAGAAATAAATGTGGTATATCTATTCAATGTAATAGCATGAGGCAATAAAAAAAGAATTAGATGCAGGCTACAACATGCTTGAAAAACCCCATACTATGTTAAAAATAATAGAGTAAAACTAAAACTCATGTTGTATGATTTCATTTGTTGGGAATCTCCAAAAGAGGAAAATTCTTAGTGCTACAGATTTCCCAGGGAAAGGGTTGATGAAGAACGATGGACAGTGTGTGTGGATACAGGCTGTGTAAATTTGGGAGTGATTAAGGTGTACCGCATTAGACACTAGCAAGATTGCACAATTTAGTGAAGACTTTTAAAAAATCACCGAGTTTTACACCGTAAAAGGGTGCCCTTATGATACGTGAATTAAATCTCAATAAAAGAAGACATGTTTGTCATAATTATAAGTTCCATGAAGCTAGAAAAGGGAGGATGTCAGAGGCAGGACTCAGAAGAATCTTGACAGACTGGAAAGATGGGTTGATTCTATCGAGGTGAGATTCAGAAGAATAAACATAGCATCCTAAAAGTGCATTCAAGAAAAACAGCTAATAGCAGCCCTGTGAAAACAATCCCAGGCTTTAGTTCCCTGGAAGCCTGAGCAGGATGTGAGTCAACACAATGGCGCCTCCTAAAAGGCTGATGTAATGTGTGGCTGCGGTAATCGAAGTATAGTTACTCGACTGAGGAATTAAACATTGCTTCTTGGAGAGGTGGTCAGTTGATGCCCAGATTGAGCAGAAACCTCAATTTGTTTCAGGAAACCTCTAGTGTGATGGGTGAATCTTGTCCAAATAGACGTGACGTGTGACTCTCACAAAGAGTGCTTTCTCGTGTGAAGGTATTTTGGTAAGACAAGCCTCTCCCTTTACCACACTCCCTGGCACTACCATGCTCCAGCACCTTAAACAAGGCTGGTCTCGCTCATGCATACTACCTACCTGCTCCTTAGAAACATTTGATTTCAGCACCCCTCTCAACCTAAGCAAGGAGCTCTGGTGGTCTAGTGGTTACCCGTGGGCTGCTAACTTCAAGGTCAGCAGTTTGAAACCACCAGCCACTCTGTGGGGAAAAGATGAGGTTTCTACTTCTATAACATGCTGCAATCTCAGAAAACACAGGCAGTGCTACCTTGTCCTATAAGGTCTCTATGGGTCACCATCAACTTGATGGCATAAGTTCGTTCTGCACTCGGTGGCGTAATGATAACTTGTGGGCTGCTAACTGCAAGGTTGTCAGTTGGAAACCACCGACACTCCCTCGGGAGAGAGACACAATTTTCTACTCCCATAAAGAGTCACAGTCTCAGAGACCCACAGGGGAAGTTCTGCTCTGTCTTATCGGGTCAACTCAATGACAGTGAGTGTGTTCTTTTAGTGTCTCAACCCAATCAAGTAAATCAGAATGGTGGCAGGATCCCAGCGTTGTTTCTCTCGGAAGAAGCTTTAGCACACTCTGGTGAGAAACAAAGATCAGTTGAAAGAAAGTTATGTCTGATCAGGAAAATATTTGGAACCTGGGAGCTGACGTCTGCTATTGGAAGGTCTTCCATGGAGAGGTTGGGAAAGAGAGATGAGTATAACAAGGGATCAAAGGATTTGGGCTTTAGAGAAGATGTTTAGACAACTCATTTCCTAAGACTGTCTTGATCCACAGAGACCCTGCAGGACACGCTAGAGCTGTTCCATAGGGGTCCCAGGTCACGGTCTTTATGGCAGCAGACTGCCACATCGTTCTCCTGTCACACCCCTGGGAGCTTCAAACAACTGACCAACTACTTACCCTCTTACGGACCAGTGATCCTTTTATAGTCAGTGTTGGGAGCCTTTAAACAGCTCATCAGGGATGAGGTGCTCTTCCTTCAACAAGGGAGTGCGGAATGAGCTCTACAGGCAGAGCCCAGGTGAGCCTTTTGGTGGAATTCTTGATCATGTCGGTATAAGCCAAAGTGGACCTTTACAATTTCTCCTAAATTTAAGACTTTTTCATGATGCTAACTCCCGCCAGCCAATTCGACGGGATTATTTATCTTACTAGGAATGAAAAACATAAAGCTGTCCCATGGATGGCGGCCTTGTGAAGCTTGGAGTCTTACAGGGATAACAACACTGACAATCATACTGAGGGTCATGCTGAGGGATTTTCTTGTTGTCCTTAGGTGTCCTGGAGTTGATTTCAAATTATAGTCCCCCCTGTGGCAGAATTGAACTTCCCCATAGGGTTTTTGTGATTTGTCTGATACCACAAGGTTATGAATTAAGCTGCTAACCAGAGTCAGCTGTTCAAAACCATCAGCTGATCCTCTGTTGAAAGTTGAGGCTTTCTACTCCCACAAAGAGTTACAATCTCAGAAACCCGCAGGGGTTCCCCTGTTCTTATAGGGTAGCTACGAGTCAGTATTGACTCGATGGCCGTGAGTTTGGTTTAGTTTATGGGGTTTTCTTGTCTCTAATCTCTAACACAGTAGATGTCCAGGTCTTTCTTCAGCACAACAGCTGTGTGGATTTGAACTTCCAACTTTGTGCTAGCACCTAAGCGCTTAACCATTTGCCCCACTAAGTTCTCCTTTGAATGGAACAATGTTTCTAAAGTGTTAGCTGTGCTCATAGTATATAGCTCAACGGTGTTGGTGCTGTTTTAAATGGTGGGAAACTAACTAAATAAAGACACATGTGCTCACAGCGGATCAAGGAGGTCCTGTCCTGTGGATACTTGACTGCTGGCTTTGTGAGTTCCCTCCATCCATGATATTTCCATAGGTTGACGGTTGGCTGTTGTGGTACTAGTGGATTTCAGATGTCATCAGTACAATTGTGTGTAAATCAGAACTTTTTAAGGTGTTGGGCCCTTTGTTTTTGTATTATTTTAAATGATAATGTAATGGTGATTGGTGTGTATTTTGCATGTGCATATATATATTCTGGTTCATGTGTATAAAGCCAAACTACAATGGTCATTAAATATTTTTTAGCGTGAGAAAGGAAGAACATGTTCTATTCAGCTAAACAAATCAAAGTAGACTAAGAGGAGGAGGCAGTGGTACTTTGGGGGTGAAAGGAGCCCATGTAGAAAAAGAATGTTTGGAAACTGATTTGTGGTAGCAATTGTACAATTCTACTTGATATAATTGAAATATGGAATGATATGGTATATGTATTAAATCCCGACAAATACTGCACTAATAAGCTTCCCTCAAGAAGTTTTTAGTGAATTCTAAAGTCTATTTTAGCGGTTCTGGTTCAAGTTCTTGTCTAAAAGTTGGTTTTGATGGGGCTGACAGGGTTGTGGAAGAACACTGGAGGTCCAGCAGTGACCTTGTTGGGAGTAATGGGATATGCAAGTGGAGAATGCTAGCGGCCTGAGACCATGCAGGGCGGAGACAACACAGTGAGGACAGAGGCACAGCAACCTCCCATGCATGTGTCTCTGGGTGAGAACATGTGTGATGAACATCTAACTGTGTGCACCCAGCAGAGAAGGTGTCTAGTGTCTTTGAATAGGTAACCCACTGATCGTGATTTGTTCAAACATTTTTCAGAGTATGGTCAATCCTAGTAAATCCACTATTACCCTCTCCTTGGACTCATAATAGCTATGGATCCGAAATTAATGCATTAGCCAAGTGGTAATAGATGGCCCCTGCCTCTTGTTATTGGAAGGATGAAAGCTGGTTTCATTCAGAAAGACTCCAGAAATTCTCAAGGGCCCTTTAGGGACCACCCCATATAGTCTTGCTCCTGCTGAGGACAAACACTAAGGAGTCAGAGTGGTGCCTGGCTCACCGTGGTGAGATGGGCACGGGCTCCACTCATCTCTGCGCTTGCACTCAGCAGCTTTCTGATGTTGGCATTTGTGGGGGCAGACTGACACTGACTCGTTATGCAGATGAAGACAACCCCCCATCTTCTCCTGCATGTTCTTATGTCTTCCATGATCCTTCCTGTAAAGGGAAGAGTGGGTGGTGGGAGAAGAGAGAGGACAAGAAACACAATGCACGTGTTTGGCAATTCCTGACTCTGGTCTGGGTCAACGGATTCCTACCCTGAGCGTCGCTGTTCTAAACTTTAATGGGAGCATACTGGCATGATCAATACCTACTTCGCTTGAGGAGTCTTTGAGTAGTGTAAACAATGAAGCACTCATCGACGAGGCAAATCACTCACAGAGAGGTGCCTTGGAAGGAAAGCCTGGCAATCTCCATCGGAAAAAAGCAAGCATTGAGAGCCCCATGGAGCCTATTTCCACTATGACACACATGAGTCGGAATGGACTCTATGTTAATGGGTTGAGTGGGATTTGGTTTGCGATGACTTTAAGGCACCTTGGGGAAAAGGCCTCTGAATGGTCACAACAGTGAAAATCCTTTGGGTCACAGGTCTCCTCAGATCCATGTGGGGTCGCCAAGAGTCAGTACCAACTTGAAGGCAATGGATTTAGATTTAGTTTTTGTTGAGGAAGGAAGGCATGAAAATTGGGCTCCAGGGAGGAAGAGGCAGAGCAAAGCAGAGAAGGAAGACAACTACTGTGTATTTGCTTTATAAGCTTGCAGAAGAGTGTGTAACAATACATTTCATTTTAATCTTAGTACTGCCTGATGTGTGATTGGAAGGCAAAGGAACCAGCTGTTATGGAATCCATCCTGACCCATAGTCACACTATAGTATAACATATAATGCTCCTTAGGGTCTCTGACTTTGTAAATCTTTATAGGAGAAGGCAGACTTATCCTTCTCCATGGGAGTGATTACTGGGTTTGAACTGCTGACCTTGTGGTTAGCAGATCAATGCCTAACTCCGCATGCCACCAGAGAAGTTAGAAGGGCATATAACTTGCTTCAGACATTTCTTTTTGCTTAATGTCTTGGGAAAAACATGCTACATAAAAAAAATTTCTTTTTACAAAAATTTAAAAGTAATACATGAGGGAGCTTCTAAAAGCATGTGCAAAAATTCCATTATCTTCTCATTTCATTTGTCCACAAACTTTCTAACACTCCCTTGTAGGATCAATAGCGTGTAGTCTTCTTTCAGAACAATTTAAGTAGTATCCCCGGATTTTTTAAAAACTTAAAAAAAATAAATTTACTGTTATCCTGTGACTCTCCTGCCTCCTTGATGTGACTGAGGTGGCAGCAGCCCCTTCGGTAAAGCTTCACATCAGACATTTGGCCAATATCACAGCGGCTCAAACTGCCCTGCACTTTTGACTTATTGGCCTGGGCCCCAGCGTTAAAGGAACTGCCTCAGTTTCCCTCGCGTGGAATGAGAGGCGCCCAGAAAGCTTGACTGGGTGCTTGGAAATGAGGATTAATTGCCCTGGGAGGGCATTCTCCTTTAGCTATTGGAGGGGCGGTAGAAGTGGTGGCCGGCAGGCGGGCATCTCCACGTGTAGCAGTAGGAAGCCTTCCCTCCACCTTGGGTGCTTACGTAGACCTCCCGTCCAGTTCTGTCACATCGGGGGGTTAGCTGTGTTTTCAAAATCCAGGCCCCTAGGCTTGTACGAAAATGGAAGCTCCGAAGCACATGAGGATGGCTCCCCATCACTGTGACTGAAGTTGGAATGAGAACCAGACTAGGTGATTATACCGTACAAGTGCCCAACTTCTTTGATCCAAAGCTGTTTGCGAAAAGCTCGGCACACCCCAGGACCGAGAACCCAGCACAGCCGGGGCTGAAATGCAGCCTTCCCCTGAAGGCAGCTGCCCGCGGGGATCGGCGAGCCATCCTCTGAGAGACCTTCACCCGGACCTCACTCAGAGAGGTGAAAATGAGGCAGCAGCACACAGCAACGGCAGGGACACTTTTTGGAAGCGAAATGTAATTACCGGAGTAGGAGCTGGCCTCCCAAGTGTGGATTAACACTCCCCAGCTCCCATAAGCACCTTGTGTCCGCCGAATGACTTCAGCAAGATTCGGGGTTTTATGCTCCCTCCAAAAGTTGGCCCTGCGTGAGATGTGGTTGTGGACTAGCAGACCACAGAGACATTGATTCATTGCAACCAGGGGAAAGGATTTACTAGCATTTCCTGTAAACCAAGCAGCCTCAGCGTGGAGGTGGGGATTAGAGGAGCTTCACAAAGTGCGAAGGTTGTAAAAGAGGCCATGGTCACCTCCAAATAATAAATAACGTCTGGGCTCCTGCTGAATGGGCAGAAGCCAGCGCCTATGGCTTGCCGAGGCAGTGCGGAGTAGGACTAACTGGTGTGGTCAGCATCGCAAGCCCCGCGTTGGTCTTGGACCTAAGAGCTGCTTTACTCATTTAGACCTGCATGCCATGTAACAAGAGAGCAGGTGGCAATGTCCCCTAAACATCGGGCAGCTAAGCCCAAGGTCAGCAGTTCAAATGCAGCAGCCGCTCCATGGAAGAAGGATGAAGCTGTCTGCTCCCATGTAGGTTCGCCATCTCAGAAACCCGATGAGTTGGAAGAGACTCTGCTGAAGGGAGCCTTTTGTCAGTGAAACCAGTGCTGACTCATGACCAGAGGACAATTATGCTCCACCTTGTCTTCAGGGACTGCCTTTTCAGAAGTCGATTGCCAGACCTCTTTCGTTCTAAGGTTTGAGGATGGAATTGAACTGTCAGCCTCTTGGCTAGCAACTGAGTGCTTGTCTATTCTGGAAATCTGGGGTTTTTCTGCATTTCATAGTCAAGAAACATGATGACCTCACACAAGACACACCCCCCACCCCCAGGGCCTGATTCGTCATCTTTGTCATGTCAAGGTTGTACCAGATCAGAATTTTCATGAATGATGTTGCCAAGGGCCTTGGGGATCACACTAATATGCTTCAGGTCCTGCCAGGCTGCAGGAGGGTGGCAGTGATGGGACTCTGGGCCCATTATCCCTGCTGAGATAAGAAAGGCTCTTCTTTCATCTCTGTTGACATAGTAGGCGTCTCTGAAAGGGTTTCTTTTGAAGAAAGAGTTTTGCTGTAAAAAGAAAATATTTGAGAGTAGATGCTGTTTTCTCTTGTTCTCTAGCTCTAATATTCTGTGCGCAAGTAAATAGCTCTGGAAGGTTGACACATAAAACAGCAGCATATGCGTATTTGCTAACCATTGAAAACAGTGAACAAACTCTATTTTCAAAGGAAAAACTGCTACCCTCTCTTAATTAAAACATTAATTAATCGCAGCAAAAGTAGGAAAAAACCCACAAAAACACCAAGATATTTAAAATCACCTGCAAGCCTATTGTTCAAAGAGATAAACAGAAAATGTTATTATGTATATGCATGTAAAATGTAGTTTTATAAAACCAAGCTTATGTTTTGCATGGTACAAAGGAAAGTTTTCTTTTCATGAGTTGGCTTTAGATTTTTTAAGGGATTCACCCTGCTATTAAATGCTCTTTCATATGTAAGGCCCAATGATGATATAGCATTTCATCATGGGCTCACACAGTCTGTGGTTAGCCATCCGTTTTCTGGTGCTGAGCATCTAGATGGGCCCCAGCGTCCTCCAGTGCCTCCCTAAAAGTCACCTGCTTGGGAGAACTCTCTTTCCAGAATGTGTGTGTGTGTGTGTGTGTGTGTGTTTAAAGTTTAGTTGTTGTCATTTTATTTTAAATTTAGTTTTAGGGTTTTGTTATTTATTTCCTTCTCCAAAGTTTGGCGACGTGGCAAGGACAATTAAAGGGGCAAAGGAACTGCGGCCGGAATGGAGCCATGGTTCTCTGGAGAAAGTGCCACTACGGAGAGACAAGAACCGAAAACCACTAGGGGGAGAGTGGTGTCTGTATATAAGTGCGTATGCTTTTCTGCGACTGTAAAAACGGAGCTCACTGCCATCAAGTCCACTTCAACCCTAGTGTCCATATAGGATAGTGTAGGCGTGCTCCTGTCCGTTTCTAAGACCGTAGCTCTCCTTCAACCACATACTTCAGTCCATGTTTTCCAACCCCAAGGAACCTGTGAGATCTCACTCTAACCCAACCATTTGGCTTTAAAGGCATGTAAGCCAGGGTCCACAGAAGCTGATTTATTTGTTTGGTATAATTTTGATGGTCAGGAACAGTGCTGCTGTCTTCTCTATGGCTCAGTGAGGCAAGGGGCTTGTAGCACTCCACACTCGTCCCAGCTAGCTCTTCAGTGAGCGCCGTTCCTTGTGCATCTCTCTCACGGATCCATCTCGTTGCCCTGTTTATTCTTTCATTAATTAAGATTTCTCCTGCAATTTCCAAACCATGTTCTCCAGAGCTTCTTGTTCCAGTTATAAGTGGGCAGTATGTTACTGCGCCACTTTTCTGCCCACTCCAAAGTCGACAAACCAAAGAGTGGATGGAGGTCTACGCAGTGGGTTTGAACCTTGGGGGAAAATCAGGGAACTTCTCCTTGAAGATAGAAAGGTTAGATGCAAAGAAAAATAAAGGCGCAAACATCTTGAAAGGTAAGGGAATTGGAGCCTTCTTTCCCTCTATTGGCTGTGTGATATTAAGTCTGGGTGATGAAGAGGGGGGCTGTTCCCAGAGGGTCATGTCCTTTGACAGCCTCTGTGATTGGGAAGCTGTGCAAAGCTCGGGAGTCACATAGCAGCCTCCTCTCTGGTAGGCGAAGTTTAGAAATGGAATTGTGGGGGAGCATAACTAGCGGATGGCCTCTCACCTGTCGTCAACGTGATCCTCTGCCTTGCTTTCCCCTCAAGTGAAAATTGAGACATCGCCACGTCTCACTGCTTGAGAGAGTTCCTGACGTCTGACTAGAAAAAGTTAACTCCCGCTCATCATGAGGAACTGGAGCGGTGCCATGCTGTGGAGTCACTGCCAGGGTCCAATAGAGGAGGCAGTCATGAACTTGCAGATATTATAAGGAGGCCAAACTGGTTGCTATCCTCACAGAAGGGGGTGCTGAAAACACCTGATTTAAATGACAGAAAGAGGGAATTTGCTTTGTCAGAGAGAGAGGAGAGAAATATACATTTTTATAAATACAGATTCGTGTAGTTGGATAGGATAGGAAGGAAGTTATGAAATGCCCGACCTAGAGATGCCCTCCTTTGTGTGGTCACCTGCTTGCAGAAGTGCTTTCTTCGTGTTTCCGGCCCAGGTGGGGTCAGGTCTTCCAGACAGCTCTGAGATTCCGTGTAATGTCGACGCTCTGACACTACACGAAAGTGGTCCTCCTTTAGAATTAGCAGACTCTGTTGCCAATTCAGGATTTATTGAAAAATCTCTCCCAACTCTATCTTATTCCGATAGAAGCAGAGAAGAGGATTTCCCTACTGCCTTCATGTTGTACAAACATCTGTTACAAGAAGTCAGTGTTCCAAGGGTTAGAAACCTCATGCCTAGTTTAGGAAATCTGCCTGGTGGAAAGAGCTCATGTGTTTGTCTGCGAGCCCAAAGATTGGCCAACAGCTATCATGCTGGACTGTTCACTCAAAGGTTGAAGGTTCTGTCCATGCAGAGGTGCTTCTGAAGAGGGCTTTGATCTGCTTCGGACACATCAGCCATTGAGAGGCACTGTTCTGCTCTGGGGAACGGGGTGGGGGGGGGATGGGGGGGAGGGCCAGCAGTTGGGGTTGATTCCAGTTTTTAATTAGACACTATTTTATCCAAAGAATGCTCTGGGTGCTGCAATTTCTTCCACTGCCAAGCTGACACTTAGAATACTACACTTTCAATACCTAAAAATGAGATATTTTCCTTTGGAAAAATAAGATAAAACATGACTTTCCCAATGATCGGGGACTCAGCTCAGCCTAGGAAAAAGAGTACTGGTGTTGGATCTACATACCTCCAACAGAAATTGTATACCACCCTCCTGGGCCATCACCTTCTCGCCCTGCGTGGCTCCAGAAAGACGGCGAGAGATCACCAGTGTTGAATGTGTATGTGATGAACCAGACAATTTATACTCCGCCTGGACAACCTGAAACATATGGCCCTCCACGCACACACTAAGGAGAATATACTGATCCATGGCCAGTTGCTGTCACCAGGTCACTAAGCCTATTTCTCCAGATATAAAATGAGACTATCTTGCCTCTCAGTACAGATGTAATAAAATCTAGTAATGCAGCCATGAAAATAAGCACTGGCCCATAACCCAAGGGCTTAAGAAGTCAAGGCTAATGAGAAACAGGCAGTATACAAAAAAAATAATAAATTGAATTCCCTCCTCTTTATCTTGAGTTTAATAGGAATTTGGGTGTATTTCCTACAAAGAACGTCTATGTGGGCCATATGCAGGCAGATGTAGAGAAATAGGAAATATCATGCATTGATAAGGGGATGAGTAGGTAGAATTATAAATGGGGATATGGCCAATGAAAATTTCATGGTCCTAATAATTTTTAAATCTACTAGCAGGCAATGAGAAGCTCTGAGGTGCCAATGTATTGGGGCATAGCTCCCTCCGTTATCAGAAGCGAGTGCTGAAGGGAAGCTGGGGCTATTTAATGCAAGGTGCTGGTGTTATTCTGGGTGTGCGTGCGTGCGTATGAACCCCTGAGGAGAGGGAGGGCCAGCCAAGCTATTGTGGCTCCTTTGAAGGCATGGTTAGGGCCAGATCCTGGCGGAGGGACTGCCCTGATTCTCGCTCGCTTTTTCTTCTTCTGTGAAGTGCCCCTGCTGTACTCTTTGTGTGCGTGTCCTGATGGCAGAAAGATCAAGGGGCCACTTCAGAGGAGCTTATGCTTCAAACAGTCTTTTCCAAAAATAACAAAGCTGGAAAGGCGGAAAGAGAGCATCTGCGAGTGAAAGGCTGAGCCGGATGAGAAAGTCCAGAATGAGGCTGCGTAGGGGTGAAAGGAACCCAAGGGAGCCCAGCCCGGCCCTGTCATTTAACAGAAGAGCAGCCGAGGCCCATAGGAGCCTTCCTCTTTAGGATGGTGTTCTCCTTGCTCTCACTCTCGCCACGTAACCTTTTCATAAGGCACGCTCTTAGGTGAATTCGCCAGTTTTCTGCTTTTCAACTCACCATACCTTCTGCAGGACTCACGGAACTTTCCTCATGGACTTCTGATGTGTCCATTTAAATATCCATGGGTTGCCCCTACCCAGATGTACAAATCTGCCCCTGATTCTCTAAATTTACTCTACTGTCTAAGCCCAGGCTCCCCTAGGCCTGCCCACTCCTCCATCCTGCAGTTCCTCTGTGGGGCTAGCATCGAGAGTGGCCTATCAGTCAGGGTCAGTCACAAGTCTTTTCTGTCCCTCCGCCCCACATCCAAGCAGTTCTTCCCTCTGTCACTGCTTCCTTTTAAATTTCTTCTCGACTCCTTTCCAACTGGTACTGTCTTAGGGCAAATCCTTTGCCGTTCTTGGTTTAATTCTTAAGCAGTGCATATATTTCCCCTGATCTTAGTCTGTCTGGTCCTGACATCACAGCACTACCCTCTTGAAAGCACATGTCAGGCCATGTCTTTCACTTCCCTCTGCCTGGGGATAGAGTTCCAACTTGTAGGCATGCACAGAGCAGCCTCTGTAATCCAGCCCCCAATGTGCTATCCCATTTCAAGCAGCTAAAAAAAGAGCCATTTTGATGTTTTCAAAAAAAAAAAATTCTCTGCTATGACTGAGTGGCTCTGTGTCTTAGTCAAATCTGTAGCCAGAACGTTTCTCCATTGCCACCCCCATTCTGCCCAGTCTTTAAATTTAGAGAAAATGTCAACTCTTCTTTAAACCCCCCCCCATGCTCTCTTCTTAAGTAGAACTAATCACACTTTTTAAAAAATTATATTTTTGGGGGGCTCATACAATTCTTATCACAATCCATACATACATCCATTGTGTCCAGAACATATGTACATGTGTTGCCATCATCATTTTCAAAACATTTGCCTTCTACTTGAGCCCTTAATATCTGCTGCTCATTTCCCCCTCCCTCCCCACTCCCCCTACCTCATGAACCCTTCATCATTCATAAATTATTATTATTTTGTCATCTTTTACACTGTCCGATGTCTTCCCACCCCCGTCTTCTTCTCTGCTGTCCCTCCTCCAGGGAGGAGGCTATACGTAGATTCTTGTAATCAGTTCCCCTTTCTACCCCACATTCTCTCCACCCTCCCGGCATCGCCATTCTCACCACTGGTCCTGAAGGAGTCATCTGTCCTGGATTCCCTGTGTTTCCAGTTGCTATCTGTACCTCTGGTCTAGCCAGATTTGTAAGGTAGAATTGGGATCATGATAGTGGGGGATGGGGGACAGAGGAAGCATTTAAGAACTAGAGGAAAGTTATATGTTTCTTCGTTGCTACCCTGCACCCTGACTGAATCATCTCCTCCAAACAACCTTTCAGTAAGGGGTGTCCGGTTGGCTACTAATGGGCTTTGAGTCTCCACTCTGCACTCACCCACATTTACAATGATAATTTTTTGTCCTTGATGTTTGATACCTGATCCCTTAAACAGCTCGTGGTCACACAGGCTGGTGTGTTTCTTCCATGTGGGCTTTGTTGCTTCTGTACTAGATGGCCATTTGTTTATACCCCAGACGCTATATCTTTTGATAGCCCAGCACTGTTAGCTTTCTTCACCACATTTGCTTATGCGCATGTTTGTCTTCAGTGATCAGTAATCGTTCAGGAAGGTGGGCACCCACTGATATTATTTTAAGTTCTTTGATGTCTGATAATTGGTCCCTTCTACACCTCGTGGTCAGACAAGCTGGTGTGCTTCCTCCATGTGGGCTTTGATGCTTCTCAGCCAGATGGCTGCTTGTTTATCCTCAAGCCTCCAATATCCCAGATGCTATATCTTTTGATAGCCGGTCACTGTCAGCTTTCTTCACCACATTTGCTTATGCACACATTTTTCTTCAGCTATCATGTCGGGAAGGTGTGCATCCTGGAATGCCAATTTAATAGAACAAAATATTCTTGCATTGAGTAAGTGCTTGAGTGGAGGCCCAATGTCCATCTGCTGCCTCAATACTAAACCTACAAATATATACACATAGATCTGTTTCCCCACACTCCTACATAAATATATTTACATATGTGCATTCCAGTATTTAGACCTCTATAAATACCCTTTGTCACCTAGTTCTTTCCTCTATTTCCTTTTACTTTCCTCTTGTCCCACTATCATGCTGAGCCTTCATTTGGGTTTCAGTAATTTCTCTCTGCTACCTTGCCCTGGGTGAATCTGTACCAGGACTCTCACACCCTCCTTGCTACTGATCGGAAACATTTTCTCATATGTTTATTGGCCATTTGGATTTCAGATTCTGTGAAGTTTCTGTTCAGGTCCTTTGCCCACCTCTTCAATGGACAATTGGTTTTTCTCTTATTGTAAGCTTGCAAAGTATTGCAGATTTTAGTAATAAGGCCTTTGTCTGATGTGTCATTGCCAAAGATGTTTTCCCAGTCGGTGGACTCTCTTATTACTCTCTTGGTGAATTCTTTCAGTGTACACAGGTGATTTATCTTCAGTATATCCCACTTGTCTATTTGTGACTCCTCTGTATTTGTATCCTTCCCTATTTCTGATAGCCTATGTATTCCCTGTGCGAAGGTTCTCAGGTTTGTCCCAATTCCCTCATTAATGGCCCTAATTGTTTCAGGTTTTATCTCAAGGTCTGTAATCACCCTTTCTTATTCAGTCACTCTGTCCTCAGCGTACCTGGATCACGGCCACTTTTTTGGAACTTCTTCTTTTTTAAAATTAAAAAAATCGATTTGATTTTGTTTTTCCCAGTGGTACCAATTTGTTCACGTGGAGGACCGGGCCGTGTTTGTTGTTGTTTAACATTAAATTGAGGGCTCTTACGGCTTGTACACTTCTTGTTTTCCCCTTTCCCCAATGTAAGCATAAACTCTGTGTGAAGAGTCCCATTTATATCGGTAACTTATAGCCGTTAGCTAACAACAAAACTAAGAAGCAACAGTGGTTGGAAAATGCCGTCTTAGTAATAGAAGTGAGAGCAAATACCATTTTTCAACTACACAAGAGGTAACATGTACTTCTTCAGATGGGAAACACAGAAATCACACTGATTATATTTGTGGGAAGAGACCATGGAAAAGCTTGCTATCAACAAATGAAACCAGGCAAGGTGCTGACTGTGGAACAAATCATCCATTGATCATTGGAAGTTCTGGTTGAGGATGAAGAAAACGGAAACAGAATGCTAGAGCTAAAATATGACAATTGAGGATATCCCACCCGGATTTTGAGAACATCCCATGGATAGATTTGATGCCTTAAATACTAATAAGAATAGAGGTGGTGAATTGTGGAATGACATCGATAACACCATACACGAAGAAAGCAACAGATCACTGAAAGGAAGGGAACGAAAGAAAAGATCAAAGTGGATGTCAGAAGAGACTCTGAAACTTGCTCCTCATTTTACAGTAGCTAAGACAAAGAGAAAAATGATGATGGGAAGCAGCTGAATAGGAAAGTTCAAAGGGTAGCTGAGAAAAGCTTGTGAAGATCAAGTAAAATATTATAATGAAATGTACAAAGACTTAGAAAACTAAAAATGAAGAATAAGCTCAGCATATCTCAAACTGAAAGAACTAAAGAAAATTCAAGCCTAAAGTTACAACAATAAAATAGTCTATGAACAAATATTGAATGATGCAGGAAGCATCCAAAGAACATGGAAAGACTACACAGAGCCACTGTGCCGAAAAGCACTAGTCAACATTCAACCATTGCAAGATCTAGCATATAAGCAAAAATCAGTGATACTGAAGGAAGACGCCCAAGCTTTATTGAAAGTAGTAGTCAAAGCCGAGGATCCGGGAATTGATGGACTGTCATTTCACTGGATTCAAGAGGCTGACGAATCACTGGAAGCACGCGTCATGTCAGGACATTTGGAAGACAGCTAATTGACCAACTGGCTGAAAGAGGTCCATATTCCTGCCCATTCCAGAGAAATGTAGCTCAACAGAATGCAAAAATTGTAAAACATATCAGTATCACATGCAAGTAAAATTTTGCAGAATATCAGCAACAGCTGCAGCAATCCGTTGACAGGAGCTGCCGGAGGTTCCGGCTGGATTCGGAAGAAGAAAGAACAGGAGATATTATTTCTGATGCCAGATGCATCTTGGCTGAAAGCAGAGAACACCAGAAAGATGTTGATATGCGTTTTATTGACTGTGCCAAGGCACTCGACTGTGTGGACCATAACAGACTCTGGAGAGCTTTGAGAAAGATGGGGATTCCAGAGCCCTTCATTGTGCTCCTGTGGAAGCTGGACATGGAACAAGAAGCTGTGTGAACGGAAGAAGAAGACACTGCCTGGCTTAAAACCAGGAAAGGTGTGCATCAGGATTGTGTTCTCTCACTACACTTATTCGATCTGTACGCTGAGCAAAAGTCAGAGAAACTAGATGCGGTCAGAGAAGACTGGCACCTCAGGGTTGGGGGAAGGCTCATTAACAACTGCACTATGCAGATGACACAACCTCACTTGCTGAAACTGAGGAGGACTTGAGGCACTTGCTGATGAAGGCTGAGGATTGCAGCCTTCAGTATGGATTTCAACTCAATGTAAAGAAAACCAAGATCCTCAGAACTGAACCTAGAGCTAACATCATGGTAAACAGAGAAAAGATTGAAGTTGTCAAGGGTTTTGCCAGCCTGGAGCCCCAATCACTGCTCATGGAAGCAGCAGTCAAGAGATTCAAGAGAGCATTGCATTTTGTCCATCTGCTGCACGAGACCTATTTACAGTCTTGAAAAACAAGGATGCTACTTTGAAGATGTGTCTGATGTAAACCATAGGTGGTTTTCAATCACCTAATGTGCATGTGAAAATTAGACATTGAATAAGGAAGACTGAAGGAAAATCCATGCATTTGAACGATGGTGCTGGAGAAGACTGTTGAAAATACCATGGACTGCCCAAAGCATAAACAATTCTATTTTGGAAGAATGTAGCCAGAATGTTCCTAGAGGTAGGGATAGCAAGACTGCATCTCATGTCCTTTGCACACGTTATCAGGAGAGACCCGTCCACAGAGAAGGACACCGTGTTTGGTAAAGTAGAGGGGTTTCTAAAAAGAGGAAGACCCTCAACAAGTTGGATTGACAGTGTGGCTCCAACAATGGGCCCCAACATAAGAACAATTGTGGGGAAGGTACAGAACCAAGCAGTGTTTCGATCTGTTGTACACGAGCTCTCTCAGAGTCAAAACCAACTAGCCTGCACCTAACAAAAATAAACAGGAACATAGCCTTCAGCAAAAAATAAGATCCATTGTGATCGCTTGGACCGAAATGAATGCATGATTGACAGATCACACAGACGGCTGGAAGTCAAGTCAAACAAGAGATCCTTGGAATTTCTTCTTCCTGTCCTTGCTTTCCCTACTCCAGGCTGCTAAGCAGTACCTTTAAAGTGGTAGCACCTGTGCACTTTCTATATATTATATTTATCTTATTGTAAGTTGAAATATTAAAAGTTACAAACTAGTTGGAAATAAGGGAGACTGGAAGCCTAATTTCTAGAACATTTGTCCCTTTTAGCTTGTTACTCAATTATATATGAATTTCCCAAGAGGGGGAGATGGAGACCAGCAGAAGGGAGGGACACACAGGTGAGTTGAGTGTCTGCTGTGTGTGGCTCATTCACAGGCTCCTTGGAGCCTCACAGTAGCCTTTTGGAGTGGGTGTTGATATGCACATTTCACAAATGAAGATGTCGAAGCTCCCGGGTTATATAACTTGCCTCGGATCATATGACTAGCAAATGTCAGAATTGGGAGTCTAACCACGTCGGTCTGCCTCTAAAGCCCATTCTCTTTCCCCTTCACTACACTTCCTCCCTAGGGAAACAGAACCAAATTAAGGACATAAAATTTCAAGAAGTTTTACAAAAAGACATTCCTCTCTGATACCAATAACAAATTGGACTGAAGAGGCAGGAGCTGTGAACCCTAACTTTAATCCGGTTGCATGGTGTGATTTTGAGAAACGTCAGTTAACCTCTTAGTTTCCATTCCTCCCTCTTCACAGATATGGGGTATGCAGAATTTGCTCAGCGATGATTGAAAAAGCGTTACTTCATAAATGAATCGGGTGTCATCTGCGGCAGAAATGAATTTTGTACAATTATTAACCATCACCATAGTGTCGTCGCTACAAGAAACGGGTACTGGCTCAAAGGAAAGACTACAGGTCGTCTAATGAAAATCCAGCAGTGGGTAAAGAAATTGATTTCCTTTTCATTTAATTTTAAACACAGCCTTTGTTCCATATTCCTGGATGCCGGTGAGAAGAGAAAACTTGGAGGAATGAGAAAGGACAGTGGAAGTGTGGCTGGCGAGCACTTTGCTTGCCAAATTGATTCCCTCCCCCCGCCCCCCAGGTCTAATAACGCGGAGGTGGAAATTGAGCATTAAACACCTAACATTCGCAACATTCTTCTGAAAGCAGCAGCTACTGGTTGTTGACAGACTGGAAATTTGACAATGGTCTGTGAATTTCAGACAGTCTATATTTAAATATACTGGGCGGGCAATAGGGAAAATATTCAAAGTAGAAGTAGCTTAGAATATACAAAGCAATCATTTTAGGGCTTTTAGTCCCGTCTTTCAGGCTTTTCAGAGGTGGCATAGAGTACAGCAGGAAGAGCCCGCATCTGGGGACCTCTCTCAAGGTTTCTTAGGAGCTCTCACTTGACCTTGGGGAAAAGTAGCTAACGCTCTGAGCTGGTTACACCGGCATACCTCAGGTGTAATAAAGTGAGTGTTGCAATACAACGAGTCATACAAATACTCTGGTTTCCCAGCGTATGTGGTGTAGTGGTTATATATGGGCTGCTAACTGGCAGGTCAGCAGTTCAAGACCGCCAGTCACTTTGCAGGAGAAACACAGGGCTGTTTATTCCTATCAAAGGTTAATATCCCAGAAAGTCACAGAGCTGCTCTACCCGGTTCTATAGGGTCATTCGGAGTCCCCATTGACTCGATGGCAGTGACTTTTGAATGATACTTTAGAATGTGTGCAATAGCATTGCATTTTTTGTAAATATTGTAAGATTTATTAGAATGTGGTACAAAGTGAGCACATGTTGTTAGAAGAGTGATGCTGCCTTAGTCTGGGTTTACTAAAGAAACAAATCCAGAGACATTCATATATGTGTTAAAGAAAGTTTTATATCCAAGAGGAATTGTATATTAAGAAAACATCCCAATCCAGTCCAGATCAAGTCCGTAAGTCCAATATTAGCCCATATGTCTGACACCAGTCTATAAATTCCTCTTTAGACTCATGCAACACATGCAATGGCGCTGAATGCAGGATCACCGGTCAGTGGGTGGGAAATCTTGTGCATCTCTTGGTGGTGGAGGCATCTCCGGGCTGGCAGGGGTCACACGTGACTCTTCCTGCTTCAGGGATCTGGCTCCATCAGGGAAATTCCATGTGGCCTTCAACCGGAATGTGAAGCAGAGAGTGTGTGTCCCACCTCCAGGGATGAGGAAGACCAGAGTTCCCAGAATCCTTGGGAGAAAGCCAGGACCACTCAGAGGCCTCATTGCCTATGACCTGATTGATAAGCTAGACTCTACCACTTCGCAAGTTGACAGGAGATGATGTAACTGCCACAGGTACCAAGTGACTTCTTCAATGCAGGCTTGCTACAAACCTTCACTTTGTAAAAGCGAAAAACAATACTGTGAGATGCGCCTGACTTTTAAATGAGGGATGTAAGGTGTATGGCTAATAAAGGATTAAAACTTGTCATTGAGTCGATTCCTCTTTGCAGCAGTCCCACAAATGAGAGCTTAGATATTGAGAAACTGAGGTCGAACTTGTCTGGCGACTGGCACACAGTCACATTGGTCCCGTATCTCAGTGGCACAGTGGCTT
Source organism: Tenrec ecaudatus (assembly GCF_050624435.1). Taxonomy (NCBI): domain Eukaryota; kingdom Metazoa; phylum Chordata; class Mammalia; order Afrosoricida; family Tenrecidae; genus Tenrec; species Tenrec ecaudatus. The sequence goes on along the minus strand of NC_134530.1, from coordinate 190,177,267 downwards.
ACGTATTGGGCTCTTAACACCCCAAGACTGACGATTCATACTCCTCCGGGAGAGAGGAGAGGCAGCCTGTTCCCTTCAAGATGTGGCCATGGGAGCAGTACTGCTCAGCCTTACAGGGTCCCTACGTGTCACAATGGACTCACCAACCTTAGACAGGGTGCTGATGTGTCCCCGGCACCGGGCACAGTTCATCTAATGATGGGGGGCAGGCGGAGAGATGGAAATGCTGAGGCCTTACATCATGGAGAAGCCCCACGTGGGAATGGCGCTGAATCTTTCCTTCCAACAACGGGACCTCTCCTTTCAGAATACCAGTTCCAGTTCCAGCTGCCTCAAGTTGGAGATCGCACTGGGGTCAGAGTGGGAGGCACTTTTTTTTTTTCTGAGATGTCTTCGGGCAGCCTGGAACCTGCCGCCTTTCCGTGAGCAGCCCAGCTAGCAAGTTAATTCACCCTCCAGGGACTCCTCAGATTTGTGGGGAGAACATTCCAGGAGCCCCAGATAAAGAGCATGTTAAATGGGGAGAATTAACCCCGACCCCTAGAGGGCAAATTGAAGGCCGTTCAGGTGAGGAGAGCACCTTCCTGGTTGGCCTTGCTAATCGCCCACACCTCAGCAGCCATTCTCCCCCGGGATCTCTCTCTCTTCTCACAGTAGGCATTCTTTCTTACCTGTTCAAGGTGCTCCGCCCTTGTTTTTAAAAAGTCCAACCTTTATACCCCTAATATGATGTTGTCCTGGTTTCATTTCCTGAATCTTTGTGTTGTTTTTTCTTCCTGGATCTCATGTTCAATGCTGCCAGTTTCTTTGTCCCTGCAGGTGCAGACAAATTAGCATAAAGAGTAAGTTGCAGAATTGGAGAACAGCAAATTTGATTTCAAAAGCCATTTCACATTGAGGTCCATTTGGTGGCATTAGGAGCAAAACTAATAAACAAGCCAGATTATTTTTCTACTCAAATTGATTTTTTTTTTTTTTACTTCACAGTATCCCTTCAGAAGTAGAATATTTTATCAAATTCTGACTTTCGCTGTCAGGTACGGGGCTAGTCTTTGTTTGTTTGCTTATTTCCTTTCTTATTGTTGCTGACTGTTAAGCTATGTGGGTCGGCAAAGGGAAATTTCTCTTTCATAATAAAAAAGAATGTATTGCGTTTCCAGCCTCATTATCTGCCTGCGTGTCTCATGACCTTGCAGATGCGATATGTTGTGTGTGAGGCCATCTGTGTTGTCACGACTCCCACTTTCTGGGTGAAAGGGACAAACAAAGTTCCACAGAGACATCTGAGCCATTTCTTGAAAGAATCATGGGATCCAGTTGGCTCTCTCACTGTTTCAGCAAACTTTTTTGGTTCTGTGTTTAATGTCTCCAGTCACCTAGGTGGTCTATCAGCACCTGTTGTTCAGCGGATTAAAAAAATCCTTCTGTAGGAGGTCTGTTCTAGGTGCAGTGTCCCTGGGTAGCCCAAATGGTTGATATGCTCAGCCGCTAACTCAAAGTTTGGAGGTTCGAGTCCACCCACAGGCTGCTTGGAAAGAAGCACCATTGAAAGCCCTGTGGAGCACCTTTGCCCTCTGATGCACTGGGGTACATGGGGTACACTCCATGGTTTTCTCTGGGTGCGATGGTGATGATCACGGACATCTGGAACCGGAGTTGAGGTCTCCTGATGGGGGCTCACTTTGACTCACCCATCTCACTGCAGCCAGGGATCCGAGAGGGGATGCTCCTATCCAGAGGGAGGCCTCAACCCCCAGGAGCACGAGCCGCAGCCAGCAGCCTGGGTCCTAGACAGCTCCAGGGCTTCTGGCAGTGGGAAACCCAGAGGATGCGATGCATCCGGGACTTTTCACCTGAATTCCTGGGACTTTTCACCTGAATTCCACCTGCAGCAAACAATTCGCCTGACTCTTACCCCATCGTGGAGGGGGCAGTTGTTCCTTACAGATTAATAAGTACGTGCTTATTGGGCACTCCATCCCTGCCCAGCAGGGTTCTGGGGTAGCCCCTGGGCTGTCCTGCATGAATGTGCCTTCTTGCCCGCCGCCCATCTGCTCCTTCTCCCACGCTGCCATCGTGTCCAGCGTTTCCCTCCACGCTCTCTGCCTTTTCTCCACCTCAGAGCTTTAGCTTGCTCGTGGTTTTTTTCTGTTTCCTCATCAATCCAGCTGGAAGTGGCCCTTTCGGCCCAGACTCCCCATCTGTGCTTTTACTACCTCACTCTCTGGGTTCGGCGTCTGTGGCCGATTTATGCCTGATTTCTCCCATATGCCCTATCGCAGACTCCTCAGAGTGAGAATCTGGTGAGCTCATCATTCGGGGTCATGCCATGGGTCACTGCCCAGGCTATGGTCAGGCTGCCCCTTGACAAGCAGCCCACCCTAAGCGGGGTTGTCTGGAAAGGAAGGGCCCAGGAAGGAGTGGGAGGTCCCCCCTGGAAGGAGTGGACACCCAACTGAGTCAGTGCACTGTTTTGTTGTTTATTTTTCATAAACCTTCCTAACATGCTTCCTCAGCCTGAAGTAGCCTGGCGGACTATGGGGAAGGTATAGAAATTAATTTCTAGGACCTGAACTGCATTCAAGGTCAGAAGAGGAGAAATCATGGACTTGACCATAGCCCTGAGAAACTGTATTAAGTGCTTTATGTATATGACTTCATTTCCTCCTCACAACAACTTTGTAGATAGCATAATTCACATCGGGCTTAAATAACGTGTGCAAGACAAATTTCTATTCAAAGGTTGATATCCAAACTAGGTCTGGCTGACTTCAAAACGTGCCTGCAAATTATATTCCTTAACTAGGATTTGCTTTCCCCGAGTCAGAGTAAGCCTCCCTGAACTAATTTGACAGGGATTGGGGCAGCAAGGAGAGCGCCCAGAAGCCAGTTGTAGGCAAGAAGCAGCAGCAGCAGGCCTCTGTGAAGGTCACGGAGACCTCTCCCCCTGAATGGGGGCTTCCTGAGGCTGGCCTTTTGGGAATCAACAGCGCCTCCTTGAGGTAGGTCCTCTCCCAGCAGAAGCCAGCATGCCGTGGGGAAGCTTTCATGACTTATATTAACACCGATTCATCATTAATATGACAAATATGCACACCTGCAGACTTAATTGCTTCAATTTTCTTGAGTCACTGATAGGTTTATGGCCTGCCTCAATTCCAGTAAAACTGAAGCAATCTAGATGGGACGGAAAAGTCTTTTACCCCAATCAATCTCTAGAACAGAGCTCGTCTCTGGCCCTCGTGACAGACTTTCCTTCTAGACAGGGTAATTAAAGAGGCAGAGCCAGCTACTTTTTAAAAGTTCCTTCCTCTTAAGCTTGTCATCTATAAAACAATCTTAGAAATTCTAGACAGGAAACAGCTTTCCTTCTCCCATTCCTCCCCAAACCACTGGCCCTCCATCTTGGCCCAGGCGGTTTCTCTCTGTTCTGTTTGTCTCCCTCCAGGGGTGCAGCAGCGCAGGCTCTCTGGCTGGCACCTGCAAACCCAACAGCTTACAGTGTGCTTCTGAGCACTGGGTTCACATGAATCCTGTTATGGTGTCGGGGTAAAAAGTCACTTATTTTGTTTAGGGCTCTCACATGTAACATCGAAATGTTAGCTCAGAAAAAGATGAGCAATCTTTATATCAGAAGTTTCCCTCACCAAATCCAGGCCCGGGAGCCTAGTGGTGTACTGGTTATGTGTTGAGCATCGATCTTTTTTCCCTCCCATAAAGAATCAGAGTCTCAGAAACTCACAGGGGCAGTTCTACCCCACCCTTTAGGGTCACGATGAGTCGGCATCGACGTTATGCCGGTGAAAACTGTAAGGGTTCAGAAAATAATAAAAAGATATTATCTATCCCTTAAAAAACTGAGGAATTCCTAGAGAAGAAAGCTAAGTGAGTAACTGCATGATTTAGACCAATGGAAACTGAAATATAGAACATGTTACATTGATGTATATCATGCTATGTGTGTGTGTGTGTATAATATCATATGTGTGGAGCTGCTGGCTGTAAGGTCATCTTTCAAAATCACCTGCCAAGCTGAGGGAGAAGGACAGGGCTTTCCACCCTAGGAAAGCCTGTTTTTTTTAAAAAAAATCTTCAGATTAAGGAATTAATGGAGCTAGGGGAGACTGCGGCGGGCCCAGTTACAGCAAACATACAGGGGCGAGGAGGTGGCGGGCAGGTAGCAAATTTGGTCTTGAACTTGGCGGGTGTGTGTGTGTGTGTGTGTGTGTGTGTGTGTGTGTGTGTGTGTGTGTGTGTGAGAAAGTGAGGATCCTTGAGCCTGGGTTGTAGAGTGCCGCAGGAAGAAGGCCTGGTCTGACGGGGGCTGAGGGTAGTCCGGTGGGGGGAGGCCGCAGGACCCACACTTCAGTGCCGAGGAAAAGGCACTTGGCTCAGTCTCCTTCAGCCCACAGCCAACCCCAGGAGATGGGAGTCCCGGGCCCCTTTCAAGGGCCTGGCAGCCGCTGCTGATTGAGCTTTGAAGGAAGAAGCTTTTGCCTAACTCCTAAGTGCTGATCACAATGGCACAGGAGGAAGACTGCAAAGAGCCCCTTGGAGCCTGACTGGTCCTGGATCCTCGGCACTGACGCCAGGTGGAGTTGGCCCTTGGTGGCCTCAGTCTCAAAGCCTCTACTGTGCCAACTCGCGACCTGGCACTGAATCTTCACCTTGAAGGACAGGGTCAGGGTGGCTGTCACTGTCCCTGAGATGCCAAAGCAACAAAGCTGATGCCCACGGGTGTCTGGTGCCTTGGCCTGGGCCCACTCAGCCAGCTCTTCACCCGCTCATAGTTGAACCAATGCAGGACTGAGAAGGGCAGTCCCACAGGGCAGTGGGCCTCCAGTCCAGCCACAGGAGCGCCAGCCTCCCCTAACCACTGCGCCCAACTCCCCATAGGACATGTGCTGAGCCTAAGACTTACAGTAAAGGGGCCGTCGGACCCTGCCCGATAGGGTTGCTATGAGTCAGCGTTGCCTCAATGGCGGAGTTTGTTTGAACTGATTACATGAAGATATTATATGTGATGACATGTTCTTCCCTGCCAAGATGAATTGTTCCTCTCTTAACCCCCACAGACGTGTATTTTTTTCAAGCAGAGACTTGAAAAAAATATCAAAGATGATTAAATGACTCACGATATGTGAAACCCAGGGTGTTAAGCAGGAGGATAATTGACCCAAAATAGGTTTCAGTACACATTGGGAGTGTACGAAGCATAAAGGGAAAAAATGCCACCCAGAACACTTCCAACCCATTTCCTGGTTGGGGGGTGTGTGTGGCAGGGGGTCGGGGGTGGGGGTGAGAAAGGAGGAACATGGCCCATGGATCAATGTTTCTGTTTAGAGAATTTTGCAAAACTTTCGCAAGCGCATTACTTTCTGAAAACAAAGAAGAGCACTAAACCCGTTTCTCATGGGAGTCAGAGTCGGGTTTTCAATGGCTAATTTTTCCAAAGTAGATCACCAAAGCCTTTTTCTTTCTTAAGGAGCTTCTCTCTGGATGGACTAGCACCTCCAGCCCTTTCCAGGTCAGCTCACCCCGGGGAGGAGGTCTAGTAGGTGATTGGGTCTGCATAAGATAACCGATGCCCACACAGCCTTTGGCACTTTGCGGATAAAGGTGAGGGTCTTGTATCAGATCACCTGTGTCGGTCAACTTTAATGGGCAGCTGGTCTCTGATTATTAGGGCTGCAGGTGGCCAGACTCTTGAACTAGGACCTGATGACCATGCGTGGGGTCTGTAAATATGAAGGCGTTTCCAAAAGTCTGTGGAAAAATGGATTGGAAACATGATGCAATTTTTTTCCCACAAATGTTTTGAAGTCCACTAGTCCTCTAACACAAGCCCTGTGTGGTGCAGTACTTACACATTGGGCTGTGATCCTCATGGTCTGCAGTTCAAAACCACCAGCTGCTCTGAGGGAGAAAGACTGGGCGTTCTACTGCCTTAAGCAGTTACAGTCTTGGGAACCTCGATGGCAGAGTGCCTGGCTTTTGGGGTGCTTTGACACTCGCTGGACTTGCTGAAGGGTAAGGGGTGCTTAAGCACTGGGTGCTTCTCCACCCGCATGATCCGCGTTCTCTAGGGGTGCACTGTATGTGTGAATCAAGGAAATCTGCTTCGAGCTTCACAAGACTGTAGACTGTGTCTAAACTTTAGAGTTTGTTGGGCTCCAGGCCTCCAAAAGGCAAACAGTATGCATAATATTTACAAATTGAATTAAATGATACTAAATATTATAGACTCATAGTAAAAGGGACAATTGATCAGTATGAACCATAAGAGTATAAGAACCTACATTAACAGGGCAGACGAGAGCGAGGTGATTTTCTTGTCATCAGCTTCAAGGCAATGCCTGTATAAATAAAGGCCCTAGAATTATAAACCCCCCTCTTCTATGTCGCAGGAAACTAACCCAGAGTTTATTAAACCCTCAAATATTGAACTCATATGCTGGGAGGAACTAGCCAATCACAAAAGGACAAATAGTACGTGAGACCACTGTTACAAGGGGCAAAACCCAAAGTGCGCACGCTTCAGGGATTGCCCCGTGCACGGGTGGCGGGGAGGCAGCAGGGAGGAGTGCTGAGCAGTGGGCCAGACTACTGAGGGCCTGTAACTTGGTTGAAATGGAGCAGAGTAGTAGCTCACAAGAGTGAGAGAAGTCGAGTTGCTGATGAGGGGTAAGCTTTGGAGGCTTTGATTTAAAGTTGAAAATGTTGAATTCAAAATTGACCATCTGAAATGTAAACTCTCATCTACGCTACAAAACACAATTGTGATATGTGAAAAAGTAAACCGGGGTAAAACAAAGACAAAAGCAGAAATGCAAGCAAGTGGAATGGGAACAGACTAAAGATGGAGATAAATCAAGGCAGTTTAGGAAACGGAATTAATCATTCTTCTTTTGTGAGCCAATAACAGGTGATACGTGGTAAGTCGTTCAGAGGCCATATTGTATCATTATGACTTCCCTTTCTCATCCTGTTTACAAAGTGCGGACCCCAGAGGGAACCTAGCGGAGGATTTAAAAACGATCCTCACAGAGATTGGTGGTGCAAGAGACAGGGTGTGGAAGGAAGATCGGGCGTGCAAGAGACAGGGTGTGGAAAGAAGATAGGGCGTGCAAGAGACAGGGTGTGGAAGGAAGATAGGGCGTGCAAGAGACAGGGTGTGGAAGGAAGATCGGGCGTGCAAGAGACAGGGTGTGGAAGGAATGCAGCCCTCCCTGGGTCCTGCGGGCAGCCTCCCTGCTGCCAGCCTCCCTGCTGCCATTCTGAGTGTGTCCTGCCTCAGCTTTCCAAACCCCAGGTGTCCGTTTTGCTCCCAGCGCTGGGCTGCTGGGAAGTGGCCCCCAAGGGCTTGCAAAGTTCACATCAGAATTCCAGTCGCGGGACATCTCAGGCTTCAAAATGACTTCTCATTGCCATGGATGAAATGATCCGTAAATACATATTTTAACATCACGGAGTTTAAATATTATTACACATTTTACTTGATGTCAGACCTCGTGAAATGCGTGCCGTTATCTCAATTTACAAAGGTCAGTCAGGTGGCAACAGAGAATTGAACCAGATGTAGTGAGACATTCTCTTACCAGTACATCCAGTGTGGCTCAGACAACCCTGCCTTCTTCAGAGAGATCTGTCCCCCTTCCCCCCGCCCTTTCGCTGAGGCTTTAATGGGTGTCAGGTGGATAGATTCTTTGCAGAGCTTGGAAAGAGCCAGAGAACCAGTGTGGCAGGCACAAGCAAACCATTGGGGAGGAAATCAGAAGCCATTTGAATGCCTCCTCAGCTCTCTGGTTGTGTCAGAACCTTTGGCTGCCCTCCCCTCCCTCCCGCCCCCCGGGAATGTTTTCATCTCCATGGAAGGTAAATAGCATGTTCGTGTCATTGCTCAATTGCTATTCATGCCAGCACAGAGTAGTGCAAAGTGACCTACTTCCAGCAGCATCCCCAGAAAGCCTCACTGCTTTCCATCAAGCCTGATTTCAAAAGCCACCCTCTGCTTCCTGTGGCGGTCTCCACCTGCCTCCAGAGACAGCGAGCTCTGGCCTTACCAAGGCCCTCATTCCACTGCCTGTGAGGTTTCATCTTCATCCATCTTAGCCTTGTCTGGCAAAAGGCAATGTGGGTGGGTGGGCCCTTGTATAAAGAAGTTGGCCTCGCTGAAATCTTCTAGGGGTAGAGCCATAAAGAGATGTTGGTGTGGCTGCAGAGGAAGGTCAGATGATGTTTGCTTTCTCGAGACGACCTTTGTCTACATAAACATAGTTGAGCAAGGGTTAATAACTCCTTGGAAGCCTTTTATAAGCATCTGTAATTAGATGGTTCTTTCTGGTGGAGCAACACTGAATGCCGTTTCAACGGGGTCACGATCGTGAGTTAAACTACAGGCAATCCTTACTCTCTGACTCTATAATTGATAGGCTAGACTGAGTTGGAAGCAGTCCAAACTCAAGGAGCAAAGTATGATTTGAAAAACTTCCACAGAGTCTCTTATCCAGTTGGCATGCAGAAATATGCTCATCCTGCACCTGATTTGAGGTCTAACTAGTGCCAAGCATCATGTCTGGCTTTGCATCATTGAATCACATGGTTGGAGCAGGAGAGCCCTCGGTGACCCTCTTGTCCCATCACTTGAAGATGAGAAACTGGAGCTACTGAGAGATTACCGCGGCCCCTTCTCCTGGCTCCCCAGTCCAATGCACTCTTTAACCTGGCATTCCATTTCTCATCACTGGCTCATTAATGCTTTGAGGCTCTTTGGCTTTTGCCATGGAGGGCAAATGTCACCAAGCAAGGGTAATAGAATTTCAATTATCCTTCGCCTGGAAGTAAGTGGAAATTTCTATTTCAAATCTCAGCACATCAAGAAGGTTCTAGTTTCTGAAAACAGGAACCTCTGGTTGGGTGAGAGAATTTTGACCTTTTAAAACCATTTTGCTATAAAACATCTTCCTCCCACACTTCTGTAGCCATTGCTCAAGCCAGCATGGAGGCAGAGGACAGAGGAAGGGACCAGGAGATCCACTCGCTGGCAGACAGGGAATCGAATACCGGAACCACGATGTGAGTTTCATTCCCGGTTGGTCTCTGAACAGCAGCCTATTTTCACAAAAGAATGCTCTGGCTGTGCTATCCTCCCATCAGCCAGCCCTACCCAGGCCCAGCCTGCAGGCCACTTGCTGGTGTCCTGGCTCTGGTGCCAGCTGAATGCAGGCCCAGCAGGCCTTCTGGTTTGATGTGACTCTTCCTCTGGGATGTGGGATGGTATCACTTCAGAACTCCACACCAGATGGTTCCCTGTGGTGTGCGGAGCTCCAGGGTCATTGCTTTTCTGGCCAGCCTCCTTTCCTTGCTTCTCACGACTTTGTCCTCTCGCACTGCATCCTTCTCCCTTGCCTGTGTTTCACCTGACCCTCATCTCTCTTCACAGATGGCTGGGACACTCGTGCGCCGCTCTCATTATGTTTATGGAACAAGTTGGGGTCTTTAGAGGCTGCTGTTTTAGAGACATTAAAGACTGGGGTCACATAGGGTACCAGGGTAAAGATTTGCAGGATAATTAGTGAGCACCTACTGGTATTAACCCCTGGCTTAAGCAGGTTATTTTGTTACAAAGGTGTTGAAAGTTAATGGCACTGCTAATAGTCCCATTCAGAAGACCATAAGGAATCGTGTGGGAAACTAGACCTACCATCAATATCCTTCAAACTCCGGAATTACATTGGGTAGAGCCTGCAGTGAGGGAAGACAAGCAAGGAAGGACAGAAGGGAAGGGGTATTCTATCTCAGGTCTGTCTTTGGCAACCTTAAAGATCGTCTCTATCTGATAGATTAGGCCCATCTGTTCTTCTGAACTGGGGGCAGTTAGCTATCGTGACTACTGTTCTGAGCTTCATCTTCGTCACATAGGGAAACTCAGAATGGTCACTGGGATAGCACCCAGTGCAGGTGTGGCTAGAATGTATTCTTAGAGCCGTTCCCATTTTCTTGTCATTCTTTCTTAAAGAGCACATGGCTATTCATAATACCACCCTGAATGGAGCTGAAAACAGCCAAGCCAAAGGAATAACCCAGAGGCCCGCCGCTCCCCTGTGCAGCAGGGCCCCCCATGGGAGTGGGCTTTATTTGAACGCGAACTGCTCCAGTTCTTTCTGACTGTGTTCTAGATTTTTGTTTGGACAAAGGATGCCAAGACTAACAGCAGGCTTGAAAATCCTGATCTAAGCAAGATCTCTTAACAGTCAGTAATGGCTATCAGGGGCTATCACCCCCAACCCTGAAAGATGACAGGACTACTTCATCGGGTGCCCTTTTCCTGAGGCTCAGAATTGGCCAGTTAATGTGCCCTCCTCCCTTGACCTCGGCAGCCTCCATAACCTCATTACAGCTCAAGTGCATTCATCTCGAAACTCAGCTTTTCCAGGAAGGACAAGGAGGCCCACAGTTCCAGGACGGCTACAGCCACGGCTAGCCTTAAAGTGTTCCATTGGATTAAAGGATCTTAGAGGATTCCCCCAGTTCAAATCAACCTGGCTTTAAATTGTTACACTCTTTGAACGAAAGGAGCCTCGCTAAGGTCCTTAGCGAGGTTGTCTTTGAGACGCGCTCTGACCATGGCATGGCCGTCACAGCCCAGCTCAGGGACTCAGCATGGAAAGATGCTCTTCAGAAGGAACAGGCCACTTAGGGGTTATGGGACATTTGTAACGGATAGAAGAGGAATTTTTACAGCAAAGTTTTGGGCGTCCTAACTTAACCCCGCAAATAGGCTGCGCTACAAGCTCACAGCCCACAGCTAACATTAGAATAACGACTCAGGCTAATTTTAAAGCGATTTCATCTCGCTCTCCTTCCCTCTGCCTTTCACTGTCCCATATTGTTTTCTGCCATCGTTTTCCCTTTCCAAGGTACCAGAAGCCTAGCTCTCTGTTCCATGTAGAAGCTATTAAGTTTTGTTCTCCAAAGCCTTGCATCGGGACCAGGATGAATGAACATCTTTTTTTTTTTTCTCACCAGACTAAAGTCTAGTCTGGAGATTGGCCTGGATTTGAGCTCTTAAGGGTTTTGGTCAAATTATTTCAAGTTTGTCCACCCTCTGTTCAAAGGGAAAGGGAGGGTGGAGCACAACTTAGATTTGAGAGTTTGGACTACTAAAAACAAAAACATTGCCTTTATCGGTACTTGTGCATGGAAAACCCTTTTGGATTTAGAATCAGGCATATCATACCTAAAAAATGATCTTGACGTTCATCTGCCCGGGTGCTCATTAGACAGATGAGGAAACTCAAAGCCAAGTGACTGATTCAATGTTATCCAGACCTCGTAAATCTCAGTTCAGTATTTTGTGGACTACACACTGTAGGATTGTATTCCGTGTAACCCCACTAGCATCTCCTCTACCTGGTACTCTTTCTAGGTTGTTCTGATCCTTCTAAATCACAGCTTAGTTTACTTCCTTGCTTAATGAGACCAGGGGTGACTTTCCATTAGCGACACTCAGTTTCGCAGCCAACCTGTTCAGTGTTGGTGTCCATCTACATGGTTGTCTCCGTCCAACACGGTTTCTTTCCATAGCCTCCTCTCTAAAGTTTAATCAGACTTCCTACAGTCCTGCCAGCACACACCCTCCCTCTGCTTCTCCATACACACTGTTCTCTTCTGCTGGAATTGCCTCCCCAATCGTCTTCCCATTTGATTCCTTCCCATTCGTTCGTGCCTGGCCAACTTCCACCCTCTCACTCCACACTGCTGTGCAGTTATTTGTGGCCACGGCTTATATTTCTCACAAGATTGAAAACTCCCGACAACTGGGGCCGTGTAGCACTATTTGCTGAATGTGGCAAATGTTTCAAAGATAATTGCTATATTGAAGAATGAATGGCATCCTGGCTTTGGCGGATTCTAGAAGTGCTGCAAAGCGTGAGGTTTGGGGAGAGGCAGTGGAAACATGCTCCCAGTCTGAACAGTCTTGCCTTTCCAGCTATCTCAGCTCAGACAGGATTCTAGTGTTTGTGCCCATGCTACCTGTGACATCTTGAGATAAATCTGTAGGATTCATCGGCACTTGTTTTATCCAAGACATGAAGACACAAGCGCTGCCCCATCCCCAGCCCTACAGACGCCTTGGTCTGGAGCCACTATTTTGTCACTTCCAAATATAGGTTCTCAGAGGGCTCAGAAAAGGCTTTCATTGGTGAAACTATTTCTGTGCATTTTTCTTCTTAATAAATTCTGCTGACACCCTAACCAGCGTGTTTGCATTCGGGGAAAACAGGGCTCTGATCTCAGCCCCACTGGTGAAAAATTCATGAGGTCGTTATTTGTCCTCATGGGGTTTTCTTCCCATGGTCCACCCTGGTCAGCTATCGCATACGTCATATGTTCCTAGTTTGCATCAAAGAAGCCAAGGAGGAAGCTATCCTTCTGTGATTATCTTGAATCTGGAATATCGTAGGTGTCCTTGACAGATGGGATGTCCTCCTTTCGTCATCATCTGGCCTCTAACGATACATCTGATCTGGGCAGAATTGACATCCATCAGGATGGAGTCATGTGACTCTCGGAGGGACTCAACGAGCTGACCTGGAAGCCGAGGGTCGAGCTTTTGTATGCTCAGCTCACCCCCCATGTGAGGACGTTGCCCAAGCCCTGTACTTCCTCTTTCTCCCACCAATCTTACGTCCCTGAAGCAGAGCACCTTCCCCAGCATGAAAGTCAACTGGGAAGGCTAAGGAGTATGGGCCTGGGGGTGGGTGACTGACGAAATGTTCTAGAATTAGATAATGGTGGTGTTGTGCAACTGAGGACTATATGGAAAAATCACTGCGTCGTACACCTTAAATTACATGTTTGATGTATATGAATTATATCTCAGTTTTTTAAAAAGTCATAGGATGCCAAGACCTTACACAAAGTCATACAATATTGCTGTGCTAAAACGCTCCTAAGAGACCACATGGACTTACTGCCCCAGTGCTTCCCCTCTCTCTGCATGTTCTGAGGTTGTGTCATCTGCGTGTGCATGTATGTGTATGTGTGCACGTGTCCTGGGGCTGGAACAGATCTGTCAGAAGTTCATCCATCTTCGTGCTGTGTCAGGTTGGTGTGACCTTGGTCCAGATATTTACTTGTCTTTGCTTCCACTGTTAAAACTGAGGTAATGAGCCTGACCTACTTGATGAGAATCCCCTGGGAAATAAAAATCTGGTTTGGTAAGTGATTTAGAGGCACGAGGTGCTAGATTCCTACTGAATAATTATGGGAAAGGCTGGAATGGCACCCAGACGTGTGTGGAATAATTCCCCGGCTGGGGTGCAGTGGTACCGGCTGGAGGCTGGGCATGCGTTGCTCTGGGTGATTTAATTATTCTATTAGGTGCTCTATTAGAAGCCGTTATTGCTTGTGAGTTTTATGTCTGTGGTGAGAAGCAGGCTGATTTGGGTGTCTACTGCTGTGACGGGAAAGGGACTTGGCGTGGGGGGTGAGGAGGGCGGTGTTTCCTGGGAGGAATCTGCTGGGTGCTTTTATGTTGCGTTTAAGTACCATGACTGATAGGAAGAGGTAATGCGGTGGAGCAAGATGTGTGATTAGAGGGCTTACTGGTGAATGTCACATGTGATGGGTTTCTCTACCTGGAAATCCGGAGGAAGATTCCCCGAGGAACGGTGGGCCTGAGAAAACCAGAACTGGAAGGCAGGAGAGCTTCCCTTCCCATCCTCTCCCTGCACTGCAGCTCAGGGGGTGGGGGTGGGGTGGGGGGAGGATGGAGGGGGATGCTGATGTTTGTCACCTCCCGGGACTTACTCAGACCATCAACAAGTGATTGAGTTCTTTCTAGACTTAGAGAGAGGAGCTCATGAGCCGATCTTTGCAGCCCCGCTCACACTTCCCTTTGCAAGGCCATCTCCATTCTCAGGTCAGGAGGAAAGCACGTAAGAGTTGGTGGCACTGGCGTCTTTGAGGGACAGGTCAGTGACCTGTGGCTCATAGATACCATCCTCGGTGAACCTCCCTGAGGAAGTGCTCAGTAGTCTTCCTCCTTTCTTCTCTATGCTTAATATGCGTATGCTCTCAATGCCCAGTGCCCTTTCTCACTTCTCCACCTACCGGAAGGTAGTCCACTCTTCCTGCAACACCCACAATCAATATGACCCTCACTTGGAAAGGCTGTTCTCCTTTCTTGCTTCTTCCCTGTCTGCCTGGGCAATATTACCTTTGTTTCGTCTCTGTTTCCACCAAACTGTGTCATGGGCCTTTGTGCTATTGGCTACATTCATCCATGGTGACCTGCTTGGGAGAGCTTATGGAGGTCCTCGATCCGGTTACTCTCAGTGCCTAGATGCACACCTAGCACCCAATACAGGCCCAAGATATGCTAACTAAACAAATACAGCACAACATCGGTGCCCTCCCATAAAGAGGGAAGGCTATTTATAAACTCCATAAATATGTAAAATTGCTTTCCTCTTTACGGCTCTGGTACTTGATGAGGGCACTCTTCCACATGTGTCTTGCTAAATCTTTTTTTTTTTTTATGTCTATGGAGCTTTTTTTGTTTTTTTGGTCAAAGATGATAAATTTGTGGGGAAGAAGCCAGGCCTTAAAAATAGCAAAGGTTTGTCAAAGTGTACTCAGCAGAAAACTAGTTCTGTAGGGGTGACAATAGTTATGAAAATAACCACAACAGTTTGAAGCCCACCCCGGATAGGCTGGTCCAATCAGGCCTCCCTCCTGTGAGACGCCTGGAAGCTTTGAAAGGCTGTGCAAGAGAAAGGGGCAGTTGGGTTTGCAATACTAGCTTAATGCCTACAACGGTGCAAGGCACAGCGTAGGTTTTCTGTTGTTTTGTGATTCATTTGTTGACAACACTTCAGTGCTTTGATTTAAAGCTCTGAGACGCCAGTTAATGCTTGGCTCGGTGCTGAGGGCAGGATACTTCACCGTTCTATATATGTAGCACCCCTATTCTCTGCAAAGCTGAAGAGAAAAACGAAAGGGGATTAAAAACCTTACTTTGCTTGTCACAGCAAGTTATCAAACATCTCCAATGGACTATGCGGCAAATGCTTACGGTTTTGGAAATCACCCTGTCAGCCCCAGTGGCTCTGCAATAACCTCCCAGGACTGTTTCATCAATGCCAATTCTCTGCACAGTAATTACCAACTCCCTCCTTGGTAAATGCACTGGTGTGCCTAGAAGTAATTGCTGGGGAACATACATTTTCAAACTTACAAGAGGCAAACAGCCTTGTATTTACCTCAGGGGGTTATCAGGTATTCAAACTGTGCTGTGGGAAGGATGCTATTGATCATAGAAATAAGGGGAGGGACTTGACTTTTCACCTTGGTATTTTCTCAGTGGGTGAGAGCCTGTCTTACTTGATTTAGGGCGGGAGACTGTGGTGGATAATTCTTTTCTTCTCAGGGTCTCTTCCATTCTTGGAGATTTGGAGCAGCAGTGAGCTTGACCTAACCATGACTGGAATCCTTTGTTGCCTTCAGTCTTGATCTGTTGGTTGGTGAATAGAAAGAAGAAGGTGGAAACTTTGGTTCTGTTCCGTTCGCATTCTCACCAGCGCCTTTGGTGTTTGTCCTGTAGAGATCTCGGGGAACACTGAAGACATCCCTCTGGTGCGGTGGAGGCAACAGTGGCTGGAGAATGGCACTCTGCTTTTTCACATCCATCACCAAGACGGCGCTCCAAGTCTCCCTGGACAAGACCCAACCGAAGAGCCCCAGCATGAGTCCGCAGAGGAGGAGCTGAGAATCCTCCACATCTCGGTCATGGTAAGAGCAGCTTTTCTTCAAAAAGAAAAAGAAAAAAAAAAGAAGCAGCTTTTCTTTGGCCTCGCTGAGCATAGCTTGTGTCACTTTGACTTTAAATGTCTCGATGCTTTACTTTACATTCCATTCCATTGTGGAGGGCAATTGACTTTACTTATGGCTGACTGAGTTCTTCACATGTAGTGTGCCCCAACAGCAATTAAATTAATGTTTGTCCAAAATTATGGGAGAAATAGGCTAGCGAAGTTGATGCATAAAATGAACTATTACAATACCTAGTTTTTAATGACCAAATTCCAAAATGTCTACTGGCTCCGTTAATCAGTATCTTACTTCCTATAGTATCTTACTTAGCTCAAGCAACTTATAAAAGTACAGAATATGTTCAGTTCCAAAGTCGTCCCCAAGGTGTACACAAAAGTGGCAGTTCAGTCAATAGCACCATTACCAAACTGTCCGTTCTAAGTTTGGACCCAGACCTGAAATACCATTTTATGAACCAGTGATAATATCAAGTGACGGTGATGAATTGCTTTAGGTGGAAAGTATTCAACTGGCAGATTAGAATATTTTTTAGTAGTTGCATAATAATTTTTCAATTGCTGAATCTCTAAACCACCTGCTCCCGCTGCCAGCAGCAAGCCCTCTTCTCTGTCTCAGCCCAGAGTAAGTGAGCACCTGGCTTTCTCTTCTCTTCCTACAACGAGGGGGGTGTCAGTAGGTACCTGCCTCTTTTGCTAATCCAGAAGCTTCACAGTCACATGCCTACTTTCTGCCTGAAATTGAAGCCTTAAGAAAATTTCGAAGAGTCAAAGGTAGGACAGGGAGACTGTTTGCTTCTCAGACAGTGAGTTTATGTTAATCATGATGGAATGGTTTGGAAAAAGATAGAGAATGATTGTATAACTTGAAGCATGTCATCAATGTCACTGAATTATATGTGTAGAAAAATATTGAATCAGTATATGTTTTACTATGAATATTTTAACCAGAATCAAAAAAAATAAATAGAAAAGAAAATCAGAAGATTCTTCATAAAATTTTTAAGAACTCCTGTTCTTGACTCTCTCTAGATAAAAAGTGTCTAGCCATCAATGGCTTTTGTTCCATTTGCCTTATTCCCTGGCGAATGTCTTCTGTCTGGAACACGGTAGATGCAGAAATGTGGACACTTAATGCTTACTATGTATTTGTGGGATGAGAAGGGTAGACTCATTCGTCGGATGGATGAATGAATTTCCAAGTTGGTGAAAATTCCTATTTCATTTGATTCAAGCCCACACACCATCTGCCCTTAGAGTGGTCCCATAGCAGACTGAGAGTTGGCAGCGATTACCCCCGGCCATAAGTATGGGATGGCGTTGGCTATTTCACCGTTGGTAGACTCAACCAAGAGAACCCACCAAGGTCTCGATCTATACTTAAGTTCCCTATGCACTCCCCTAGTAGCATTGCTAGATGCTATTTAGTTTTGTTGACTAGCGTGTGAGAGGTAAGCATAGGTTAAATACATAAAAGCGTAATATCTAAACACTGCAATGAGTCTTCTCTTCCTCAACGAGTGTCACCATGAAACACTAGCTTGAGAAATTCCCTGCATGTCATGTTCTTTAAACTCTTTGATGGAGGGGCGATACCTGTCACAGCAATGTCAGATAAGGCCAAATGGCTGGCAGGCGAATGATATTGCTCTGCTTCGCATGTGCAGATTAATGGAGGTATAGGACCGAAGAGTTACAATACTTCTACGTCCTTCATCAAAGACCAGCGTTGTTCCTTTCACAGAAGGTTGTCTTCTTCCGTATAGCCGGGCGGTTCAGCAGAGTGGTGAGTTTAGGCAGATCAGCTGAATCAGCCCTGGCACTGGCAGGAGTGACAGATGTGGAGGACAGATTGTCTTCACGTTTATAATAAGCTCTGATTGAAAGGAAGAGAGCAACTGTGGCTTTCCCACCAGCCATCGACATCCTCCCACGTGGAAAATAGTCATGGCCACGGATGGCACTGGTTTGACAGGGGTAGGAATCTGTCCATTTCAAAAAGCCCATTTTGTCTCACTAAAGATATTTTTAGGGTTCAGAAAAGTGTGCGGAGACCACCACCCAATACTGGGGTGTGGTTTGGGCTGACAATAAGTTCCTGAATATAAGAGGCAAAGGCGGGTAATTTGGCATAGGTGTGCTTGCGGAGCAGTGCTTGGGAGAGCAGGCAGTGCGGGGCCTCTGCGGAAGGACAAACATAGACTGGAGCTTGTCAATAGCACATTGTTTTCCTACTTTGCACTGCATTCTATGTAGAGAGGACAGGTCTTCTATCTTCAAAATGACGAATACATGCCCTAGAAAGAAATAAGTTCCCTAGAGAGGTGGGTGTGTGTGTGAGCAGGGGGAAGGGAGCAGGTGCCATTGAAGAGAGAAACATATTGAGCAAAGATGCCAACATATTTGAGAAAGTAGCTTGTGCCCTTAAAATATAGCCGCTCCTCTGAGAAGCCCTACACTGGGAATGCTTTTCATGAGATCGCTGTGTCTGCATGATCAGGGATCACTGCAAGTGGGGACTGCAATGGGAGAGGCCAAAAAGCCTTAAATGATCTCTGGTGTCTTCCTTCATTCATAGAGGTCACCCAGGACAGATCAGTAGTGATGTTCTGTTTCCCACATAGAATGGCTAGGTTGAGCCCTTCCGTTGATTTGACCTCATTTCCAAGTGAGAAGGGAAGAGGCAGAAGTGCAGGGGGCACTGCTCCAGGATGAGGGGGAGAAAGCCTTGGGTGTGCTTCTAGCTGGGTCTGTTGGCTGTGGATAGGTCCATATCGCCCATGAAAAGTCCCAGAAGGCCTTTGATTTCTGCAGAAGAGTAGAGCGCCCAGGGTGAACGGGAAGTAGGCGTATCCGGCATTGTCTCCTGCAGCCCCCTACGCACTCACACTCACTGCCTCCTCTCCCCATTCCATGTCACACAGCCTCACAGCACCTGCCCTGTCTTTAAGATTCTATACCAGAAACAGTTTCAAAGCCTGAAGCTGTAGATCTGTCCTCAGCTCAGAAACCAAGTCTGAGGGTACCCTATTTGAAGATGCCATTCCTAGACTCTGATGGCTTCTTCTGAAGAGACTCTGGGGCTGGTAGACTTCATTTGAGACACTTCACACCGCATCCTTCAGAGGTAAAAGAGACAGCCATGTGAGGCATCTGACATGGCAGCATAATAAATGCCCGAAGTTAGCACACTCCTCTGATTAAAAAAGAGGTAGGCATAAAATACGCTTAAATGAATATTATTATCCAAACCTGTGAGTTATGAAATAGCAATAACAGGGTGAGTTTTCATGAACTGTGATGATGTATTGATGTGGTTTTTGGTTTGGGTCAAATTAACATAATTTGAAAAAGAAAAAAAAATTCTAAGGTTATGATCAGAACATGAATATGCCCCCACTTTTTTACCCTCTTGCTTAAAAAAAAGCATGCATTTAAAAGCTTAGTAGATAATCCAAAATTCCCCAATACATAAATATATGCAGAGGAAAACAATGATTCTGTGAAAACCTTCAAGTGTAATTCCTCTCACTTTACACTTACCGTTTTTCTCCTCCATTTTGCCTTGATGAAAAGACCACTATTTATCATTATGCTCTGCATGTTAGCCTTTGTCTTACAGAAAAGCTTCTGTAGTAAGACGATGAGAAGCAAAGCAGCCCTTGCTTGTCTCCTCAGAGCATTCTGTGAGTGGGGACTTGTATGTTTCCTCTTGTCTCGCACTGTCCCCGGTGTAAATACAGCATCAACAAAGAGATGAGCTTGCGGAAAACCATTACCCACACTGGGAACCTGCACAATCTAAAACTTTGAGAAACCTTTTGCTTTTCTTACTTTTCAATTACATCTTAACATTTTTGAATTACTTTCCCCCCAAAGAGGCAGTATTTCTCCCTTGCGTGGAATAATTGGATTTCCCTCCTGAAATCTTTATATTATTGCTTTGAGGGTCAACTGATGTATTTTAACCTCTTGCATGATTCGAACTTGGCTGAAGAGATTTATTTCAAATTTTGCAAGGCAATTGACATTTAGAACTAGAAAAGTACACAAAGTTAGTCTTTTGCAAACTCTGATATAAATGGAAGCAGAATCTTCAAATGAAAACTGATGTGTGCATTTAAATCAAAATTAAAGGAATTCTTTAGTGATAGGACAGCTTATTTATTCCCTTGAAGGCCACGATTCAATATGATATTATAGTAGCTGTGTAGATTCTGAGTGGTTTTAAATTTACATCGTATACTTTGGCTAATTTACTATATGATCTACAATTTTTCATCTTATGGCACGAGAAAGAATTTAATGGTGCATAATAGACTTAATGTATTATCCATATATTTCATCTTTATAATTAAAGATAGCAGTGTTAATAGTTTTCCTATATGCATAGGTTAGTTAAGTACATTTCTTCTAGTATGCAGCCTTTAAGAATGCTTTAATTTGATCCCGCCCCCCATAGTAATAACTCCCAGTGGTAGAGAAGTTATTTTGTAGTTCGGTTTTGGGGGACATAATTCACAGTGAGTGTGTGGGAGGGCTGGAGATGGGATGCTTACAAAACTACTGTGCCCAGAGCACTTTGTGAATAAGCTCAACCAAACCCACTGCCATGGAGTTGACTCCGAGTTAAAGCCACCCCACAGAGCAGAGTTGAACTGCTCTCTAGCATTGCTGAGGCTGCAAATCCTTACGGGAGCAGAGAGCCTCCGTTCAGTACAGACACTCCGGATTCATGTTTTCAAGGCAATGTAACAACTTTGTACCAAATGACCCATCCTGGCTGGTACCGCTCACTCAAGGACAGCTCAGCTGCTTCTGCTGCACATGCTACATTGCTTGAAGCTGTGCTCCATTTCATTCCTAGAGCCCCGCTACTTCTGGCATGGGGGACGGCAGTTCCAACTGTGGGCTCACTGTATGGGATCAAAGCCGTCAGCGTGTAGTGTCTGTGAGCACAGGAGAAAAGTTTTTTTTTTTTTTTTTTTTTTTTAATTTAAGCCAGTAGATTTTGCCTTTAGCAAGTCTGTTAGGAAATTTCATTAGCAGATTAATTCATCAAGATCAAATTTGCATATTTTGTGGTCAATTGCTATTTTGGATTTAGATAACGATGTAGGTTCATTTTACCAGGGCCAGTCCTGATCTTTAAGAAACAAATGGAATATTTAGACACGCCTTGTGCTGCCACAAAAGACAGAACAAGAGTAATAAACTCAGCCCCCTGCCATCGAGTGGATCCTGCCTCTGAGTGACCCTACTCCAGGTCCCATAGGCTGTAAATCTGTATGGAAGCAGACAGCCTCATCTTTCTTCCAGGGAGTTGCTAGTGGATTTGAACAACAAACCTTGCAGTTAGCAATCTAACATTTACCCAACAGTACCTCCAGAGTAATACATTAGGAGATTCAAAAGAGCAACTTTTGGAAAGCATTTCTAGCAATGTAAGACATTCAATCTGAGGTTGGGCTGACGGGCTGGTCCTCCATCCCACCTGCCAGAGCTCACTCAGCCACTTTGCCCATCATTAGGAACTTGGGGGGTAGTTCCTAAGATAATAAGTAAAATCCCTAAAATCAGAACCTCTTTGTTCTTAAGGTGCCTTCCAAAGACTGATATGCAAATTCTAGGCGATGCAGGGCATTATGGGAAAGACTCAGAACCCTTGGTCACCTGGCACCCTGGAATGAAGGTGCACTGTACCCCTTGGCTGCTTCAATTGCTCACCTGGTCCATTCCTTCCAGGTGCCTCCCTGTGTTCTGGGAGCCAGGTGTAGGCGGAAGCCTTTGGAATTAGAGGAGTTGGGTTCACATCCTGATGTTCCCACTCTGTGGAGTTTGGTAACTTTTTCTGGACTTAGTGATCTCAGTCTGTCATGCAGATGCATCAGCTGGGAGTCTTAGTTTTAATGAATGGAGATCTACTCAGGCCTTCTTTATTGGAATTTTGCTGCAGGGATTCATGTGGAGATAAGGGAGATAGGAATCTCCTAATTAAAAAAATTAAATTAAGTTATAAGAGTAGCGTTTCATGATGGGAATTGGAAGGTTGTTCAGGATTCCAAGGTGTCTTGGCAGCCCTCAGTCTCTGCAGGTTGTAGCTGGAGTCTTTCTCCTCAGGTTCAACTCCACCCGTTGTTATGAATTAGTTTGTTGTTGTTGTTGTTTTTGGCCAGTTACCTCCTTAAACATTTTCCCCATTTCAAAGGTTTTGTATGTTTGTAGTTTCCATTACTTGGTCAAGTCCCAATCACCTATGACTCTTCCAGACTTCTCTCAGCTTTGGACTCTTGTAGCTTCTCTTCCAACTAGAAAGGAACTGTCACATTTCCTGTCCCCCCTTCCTTCTTCCAACTCCTCTAGAGAGAAGCAGATGGCTAGAGCTTTCCAGTGGGTTATCATAGTTCCCATTTGTCCAGAGCTTTCCATGTCAAGTCATGCTGTAGAGGGGTGTGGGCTGAGCCTCCTGCTGCCTGCCACTGTGGGGAGGATGTGTGTAAGAGTCACCAAAAGGGACGAGCAACTCGGAACCACTTTTCTACCGGTGGCCAAGAAGTCCTGTCTCCGTGATTGATTTGCTCAGTACCGTACGAGGACAAAATCCTAACTTGTAAGAGATGCCGAGAGTGTTGCACATGACAGACATCGTTATCATCTTCATCTGCCAGTGCAATCTTACTTTGCACTTAGTATGTGGCAGACACTGTTCCAAGTGCTGTAAACATATGTTAACATCTATTTTATGCTCAAACAGTCCCCTGAAGTTTGTTATTACTTCGTTTTACCTACGGAGAGACTGAGGGTCAAGCAGGCCAAGTAAGTGAACCAGAATGAAACAACTATTAGTATACTGGAGACAGTTGTCTGCAGTCTTCTCTCTGTACCATAAGAAGCATCCAGTTTATATTCCGGTCTGGAGTGAATCCTATCTGCATATTTGTTATATGTCTTTTCACCTGCTTTTGTTTTGCCAACTTTTGTCTCTGTGAGTCACATGTTACCCATTTCCCAATTGTTTACTTGGATACTAATAAACCTCTGAGCTCTGGGACCCACCGAATCCTACTTTCATCTGTGATGGAGGTAGGACACAGCTCTTTCTTTCTGTGCTTGTACCAGGCAACTAGCCCCCAAAGCTCAGATCCTGTTCAGCTTGGCTAACCCCACCTGCTAACCCTGGCTTCAGCCACACCACCTCACAGCTGGCAGTGGGTTTGTTGGCAGGGAAGGGAAAAGGGCGTTTGGGGACTTCCAGCTTGAAAAGTGGGAAAGTCATGTAACAATAATTGACTTGGAGTTCTTCATATGCCTACTTTCAAACTTATATAATAAACTTTCTACAAACTAGAAAAGTGTTTTGAAAAGCACTATTGAGAGGAATTACTGAAACCCAAAAGAAGGCTGAGCATGAGTGTGGGACAAGAGGAAAGTAAAAGGAGGAAAAGACTAGGAGGCAAGGGGCATTTATAGAGGTCTAAATACAAGCATGCACATACGTAAATATATTTATATATGATGATGGCGAAAAAGATCTACGTGCATATATTTATAGGTTTAGTATTAAGGCAGCAGATGGACATTGGGCCACCACTCAAGTACTCCCTCAATGCAAGAACACTTTGTTCTATTAAATTGGCATCCCATGATGCTCACTTTCCTGACACGATTGCTGAAGACAAATGTGTGCAGAAGCAAACATGGTGAAGAAAGTTGATGGTGCCAGGCTATCAAAAGATATAGCATCTTGGGTCTTAAAGGCTTGAAGGTAAACAAGTGGCTATCTGTCTGAGAAGCAACAAAGCCCACATGGAAAAAGCACATCAACCTGTGTGTCCACAGGTGTCGAAGGGATTAGGTATCAGGCATCAAAGAACAAAAAAGCAAATCATTGTGAAAGAGGGGGAGTACAGATAGGCAACTGGACATCCCCTTATAGATGGGCCACAGGGAGGAGATGAGCCAGTCAGGGTGCAGTGTATCAATGATGAAACATACAACTTTCCTCTAGTTCATAAATTCCTGTCCCCCACTATCATGATCCTAATTCTACCTTACAAATCTGGCTAGACCAGAGGATGTATACGTGTACAGATAGGAACTGGAAACACAGGGAATCCAGGACAGATGAACCCCTCAGGACCAGCGGTGAGAGTGGCAATACTGAGAGGTGGGTAGAAGGAAGGGAAGGTAGGGTAGAAATAGGGAAACGATTACAAGGATCTACATATAACCCCCTCCCTGGTGGATGGACAGCAGAACCATGGGGGAAGGGACATGTTGGACAGTGTAAGATATGACAAAATAATAATAATTTATAAATTATCAAGGGTTCATGAGAGAGGGGGGAGTGGGGAGGTAGGGGGGAAAAGTGAGGAGCTGATATCGAGGGCTCAAGTAGAAAGCAAATGTTTTGAGAATGGTGATGACAAGAAATGTACATATGTGCTTTACACAATGGATTGTGATGAGTTGTACGAACCCCCAATAAAATGATTTAATTTTTTAAAAAAAGAATTACATAGACAAAATAAAGGACTAAGACCTTCTTTAAAAACAAAAAAGCACTATTGAGGGGAAGAAAGAGCACTATTGACCTGCTGACTTGCCATTGACTTAAAAGAATTATGGATTCATTCATTTGTCTAGATTTTTTTCATTTAATAATAACTGTCATGTTGTAGCTATTTTAAGCTACTCAGGAGAGAGAAATGAATAAGAGATGCCTCTATTTTCAATGATAGAATTATCAGAGAATGTAATCATAGTATGAATATGTAACTTTTGGAGGTGGTCTTTGGCAGGAATGGAGTACCAGGTGGGCCATCTGTCCTCTTTTCCATTCCATCCTCTGTAAAATTCTGCCCTCCTCTTTCTTGAAGTGAATAGAGGCCTTACCGCAAGAGCGCTAGGAAACGAGGCAAATAATCACACAGGCAAAGTTTTCACAAAGATACGAATGCTTCCTAACAGCTTGTGGTGCTATTCTGCTCAGCAGGTAGGTCCCTTGAGATAGAAACCAACAAGTTACCTTTATAAACATATTCCCCCAGATCCCTCAAGATCTTTGTTGAAAGAAAAAACCATCATTTCCATGGAGTTTAAATCAATAGTTAAAAAAACTTAATATTCATAGGACTAAAGTTACCGCTTCCTAAGCCCTCACTGAGTCAAAGGCACTGTCTGGAATCAGTTCCTTGCATCATTTCAGTCCATTCAGTCCAGGCCCTCGGGTCACCGTTTTTCAGATCAGAGCATTGAGACTTAGGGAAGAAAATGACCGACCCAAGACCATATCTCCAGGGAGAGGTGAAGCCAGGGCAAGTGTACTTGACTCCGGGTCAACCCCCACTGCAAGACGCCACTGCTTGCTGGCGTGCGGAGTGACTAGAGCGGGCTCTGAGCAGGCTGCTCGTTGAGAAACCGGTGAGGACTACTCAGGGCCGTGATACTGACCGGTAGTGAGGTCCTTTTGTAGCGAGGGCTTTCCCGTCAGGGAATTCTGATTTGAATTTGCCTTCTCCCTCACCCTGGGCTTACATCCTCATCTACCTCATTTTAGGCTCGTGACCCTGGGCAAATGGTTTAATCCCTCTGAACTCAGTTTTCTTATCTAGAAAATGGGAATAATAAGCGCTCTTATTTCAGAAGTCTGCCTTGATGAGATCATTCCTATATAGCATGCACTATAGTAACTCACATAGGGGAAATGCCCAGGAAATACTCACGAGTAAGCTCTAGGGGGGCCATGCAAGCTGCCTGTAACAAGTCTGTGCGCAATACGCTACCAAGGGCCTGTTTCCGTGGGGAGCCGCAAAGCAGCTGGGATCTTAGCAACCTCTCACAGGAGTCCTGGAGAGGATGTGCGCAGGGAAGCGGCCCAGCCCCTGGGGACATCAAGGCAACAGAAGGGGCCCATTGCAAGCCAGGCTACGGTCATGAACATCCAGGGCACTCGGGTTTCCTCGCAGATGTGCTATGGTTTAAGAGGATAATCTTAGCTTCAAATTCCCTGGAAGAACTTTTTGGCTTCACTTATTCCTTTTAAAAAAATCAAACCAAATGACGTCATGATGGGAATTCCTCTTCTGCCCGGGTTTCCACATAGATCAAGATGGTTATCACTCCTATTCACACCTGGGCAAAGAAGGTACCACATGGTGGCACATGTTCCGGCCAGCAGAATCTCTGAGAGTCTGATTCTGGGTGTTGTTACTCTCCTCTAGAGTCTGCTAGCTCCCCCTCTGTTCCTGCCCACGTCTCAAGCTTTGGGATTCTCTCCGACCTGAGACTGTTCCCAGTACTGAAGTCCAAACCTTGTCTCTAGGCTTTTGGATTGGTGACTGTGGTGCCTAAGAGTTTGGGCAAAATATTTCCCTGGTGATTTTGCTTCCAATCATCTGCCTTCCTCTCTAGAAGGCACTGCTGGTGGAGGTACACATGCCTTTCAATCTGACCTTTAAGCCCTTACAGAGAGGGCCTGGCTAGAACTAGGTTTGGAGTCAATGTCAAATCACGGTGACCTTATCACTACTGGAGTAGAATTATACCCTACAGGGTATTCATGGCTGGTTTTCCATGAGTAGCTTCACGAGCCTTTCTTTTGAGGGACCTCTGAATAATCTCAAACCTTTAACCTCTTGGTTCGCAGTCGGGTACATGGCTTGCTTGCATACTCAGGGATGACATATTAGATGTAACTTCTAGAGAGAACCCAGCTGGTCATAACAGCAAGAGCTTATCTAGGTCGGGGCTCTGTAAAGGTCCAATGGTGAGTATTTCTGCTTCTGGGCCCTACCATCTCTACGGCGACTGCTCTTCTCTTGCTATAATCATGCCAAAGCAGCTGTCAACAATGCTGAAAGGGTGTGGCTGTATTCCAATGGAACCGTATTTGCATAATCACATGATAGGGCAGATTTGGGGAGGGGTGCATAATTTGCTGACTCTGACTGAGTTTATGCTCCTCTTTTTGTCTACCAAGTAAGTATAAATGGAGCTTAGAGTCTTCCAACTTAGTATAAGCAAGCTAAGTTAATAGCTTCAAAGATAATAGCTTACTAGTCTGAATCAGACCCCCATAGACTGGTTATAACTGTCATTTAAAGCAGGAGTTGACAGAGATTGGCCTTGCTAGAGATTCAGGGCATGTGGTATTCACAAGTGCAGGTGTAATGCAAGCCCATTAGCTTCTCCTGAGGGGTATTGATGGATTTAATGAAGACAGAAGTTGATGACAACAAAAATAAGCTTAGATTTGAGAAGAGAAATATGACCAGGATACATTAACGGTTATGTTATTTTTTATTTTAAGAGTTTGATGGCTCCTACTTCTTTTCAATCTTGATGTCTACAGTAGATTTCTATGAATGCTTGGATAGGTAAAAACAGCCATTGTAGAGAAATCCCTAGGTAAGGCTCAAATTCCCAGACAGGACATGAGGGCAACGTGGGTTTGTGTGGGGACTGATAATGTAAGTGTTTGAAGAATTAGCAGCAATTTTGAAGATGAGACTCGGGGTGGACAAAGTCTTTAAAATCTGGTCTTCTGGAACAAACCCAGACCCTTCCAAGTAACACTCACTAAAAAGCCTGTCTTTCTGAGAGGCGGGTGTTACTACCCCTTCTTGAGGTTCCATCAGGGTTCCCGATAAACCCAGCTAGTCAGGTGCTTCTTGCTTCCCCCTTGCTATTTGGGAACCCTGCTCCTGCTTCCTGTACTGTTGCTGCTGGCCTCTGGGAATAGCAATCGAGATGAGTCAAGTACCCTTCCGATTTGGATGCACCAGCTGCCCAGTTTATTGAGATGTGGTACTGGAGCTGACAGCAGTGCGTGCATTACAGAGCAGAAGCCAGGCTCTGGCTCCCAATCCCTCAGTGCAGAATGTATGCAACAGCTCAAGGTGATATGTGAGTTCTTCTACCTCGGTACCATACACAAGGCAGGGCCAGATGGGAGACTGGTGCACACACCAGATGTCTACAAACATGAAAAGATCCAACTTTTCCAAGATTTCCTCATTTTTTGTACCTCTTTGATGGACAATGGTGGAAAGCTTGAGGACTGAGACACGCAGGCATTTCGGAATGTTCTAAGGGGGACCTGGCAGAAGTGGGCATTTCTGAGCATGGACACACTGTTTAGAAGTGGATTAAGCTGCCAAATAGAACAAACTCAGCGGGTTCAGTGTCCCAACAATGATGTGAAACATCCTTCTGTTCTTGCTTGCTTCTTAAATGTGAGGTGTATCCATCCAAGTCGGCAGCCTGACTGTCCTCACTGCTCTGCTGGATCAGGGCAAGGCCTCCAGCTGATGCAGGGCACTGTGCCTGCCTCGGAACCCACCTGGGTTTGGGGTGGAGAAGCACCAACGTGCCCCAGCCTGAACTTAGCAGAGGGTAGCCTGCTGGGAGCTCAGCAGCCCCCTTACAAACAGCATCGGCTTTACTTCTCCTCCCCTGGAGCTGGGCTACAGAGCTGAGTAGCCTAATACTGGACTAAGATTCCCAAGGCGGAAGTTAAGAGGTTCTAATTATAGACTTTTTCTCAAAAACATCTGAAAACGTTCAGACCAGTGCCTTCACCTCCTTGATCTTCTGTTTCCTCATCTTTCAATGAAGGACAAATGAAATACCAAGCCCAAACCCAAACTCACTGCCATGCAGGTAATTCTGACTTATAGGGCAAGGTAGAACTGCCTCTGTGGTTTTCTGAGACTGCAATTCTTTCCAGGAGTAGAAAGCCTCATCTTTCTCATGGTGGTTTCAAACTGCTGACTTTGAGGTTAGCAGCCCAAAGCATAACCACTATGCTATCAAGGCTCCTCTTGAATGAGATATGTGCTCCCCAAACAGTAAGCTTCCCCGCTCCACCTCCATGCCATATGTTTATAGAATCTGAATTAGTATTTTCTGAATGTTTTCCACTTAAATTAACTATCTCTTCCAGTTTAAATGGATTTTAACCTCGTCAGAAGTGAAAATGTCATTAAGACGACTCTGAGTTGGACTTTATTTTTAATGCAGCACAATAACCCAGAAACCAACCCAAACCCACTTGCCAAGGACTCTGTTCAGACTCTTAGTGACCCTGGGGCCACCCTACAGGACAACGGGTGTTTAATGAAATGACTGAAATGGAACGGCCCACCTTTGTGGGTATGCCAGATAGGTGGACTGGCAACAGATCTGTGGGCTATATTCTCTGCCTTGGGAATCCCAATACCAGGTCAGCTTGAGCTTTTAAAGCTGCCTGCAGCTCTCCAAGTCTGTGGTTAAGGGAGAGAGGACATTGAGGATTATGGCGGTCCCTGGTAGATACCGACTGGGAAGAAAGTGGCTTCCCTCGCCTTTCCTTTTCTTCCACTCTGGATTTCCATTTCGGGATACCTTGCCGGGAGACACGGCTGGCTTGGGTGCTGTGAGTTGGGTGTAGGGAAGGCAGCTCTGCTGTTGCTCCCCGCTGTGGCCCTCTGGCTGGTCCCTGGGAGCCGTCCAGGGGCGAGCTGCGTGGCCTCTCTGCACGGGACCTTGAAGGTGCCCACTGCTGGCACTCGGCTCCACCAGCGCTGACTGTCCCGCTCCCTAGACAAGTCTCTGGCCTGTGTAGGCGCCTCCTGGGGCTGTCCCCGAACCCCAGGAGGGAGCAGGTCCTGGGAGGGGCTCAGACTTCAGCTCGGGGCCTTGGCAGTGCTCCAGAAGACTCTCAGAAGGCATGGCTGAAAACGACCTAGTGGGTGCCAGAGGTGGAGCGAGGCTCACGGGCAGAGCCCAAGCCGGGGTTTCTCATTTCTTTCTCATGGAAGCAATTGCTTTGGCCCTCCTGAGAGCTCAGTCCTCAGCACAGCAGCTATAACCCAAGGAGTCAAACCATAAAAACCAAACAACCCTGCCTTTTGCCAGATCACCTAACCCGGGTTTACCAGGTACCTCCTAGACTTCCCTGTCAGGAGGGCCTCCCTGGCCGTCAGGGGAGCCACCCGGGGAAAAAACAGTTGAGCCCAGATTCCTGTCGGGAAAGCGCAGGGTCCTTGGAGCGGCACCAAGATCCCACACCCAGCACTTCTCTGCCAGCGGCTGCTCCGCCCCTTTGATCCAGCTTGATTCCGTGTCCATTTCACCCGATTTCATCTAATGAAAAGTGACCGTGGGAAGTGGCCCATGTAACTACTCCTGTGGGGTTGTCAACAGGTTCGAAGGGTTTGTTTTCTTTTTGTGCATCCGGAAACATTCCCTAGCATCCGTGGTCAATAGCGCTGTCACTGCAGGTCACTAAGGTTATGAAGACTAGACCAGAGGGGAGACTCACCCGAGGAGCCTCCACACACGCAATGCTTATTCCTTATTTGGTGACAGAAAGCAGGATCTCACGGTTCTTGATCATTCTTAAAAGCCAGGACTTCCCATTCTGCACCTTCCCATCACTGTCCCCGTGCACACCGTGGCCAGAGGCTTGTCCCCGCCGCCTCCTTCCTCCATCCACCCTCGGTGAAAGTCCTACCAGTCCTTTGGGTCGTGGGTCCAATGAGCCCCCTTGCCACCTTCCCTGATTCGAAGACTATATGCTTCCTGCTAGGTTTGCTCATCGCTGGGCCACTTGGGAAGACCTCCAGGAGACTTTCCCGTGAGTGGTGTCCATTTCTGTGCCACGGGTGTGCATTTTGACAAGTGCGATTTTTCCTGCTAGACGCCAGACTCGTAAATGGCAGGATCCAGCGGGAGTCTGATCCTCTTTACCCATCTTACAGGTCCCAGGACCCCGACCAGCCGACGTTTATGAAATGGATGTATTACAACAACTGTCTTTATCTTCAGGTTCAGTCACTTCGTCCTGAGCTTCGGGTCTATGGGTCTGTCTGTCTGTGTCACCTACCCTCCACACGACCCACATCCCCGCAGGACTCACCATCGGTGTTCCCGCCCCCTCTCCAATTCGCCTCTTCTCTACTGATGCCAGAACCGGCACCCACTCTCAAGTGCCTCTCTCCTTCCTTACCTCTCTGCCAGTATTCCCTGCTGTTTCCCTTTTCTTTTTTTTTAAATCATTTTTTGGGGGGCTCATACAATTCCCATCACAATCCATACATACATCCATTATGTAAAGAACATATGTACATTTGTTGCCATCATCATTCTCAAAACATTCGCCTTCTACTTGAGCCCTTAATATCTGCTGCTCATTTCCCCCTCCCTCCCCACTCCCCCCACAACCCGTGAACCCTTTATCATTCATATATTATTATGATTGTGCCATATATTACACTGTCTGACATCTCCCCCTGCCCTCTTCTCTGTTGTCCATCCCCCAGGGAGGAGGCTATACGTAGATTCTTGTAATTAGTTCCCCTTTCTACCCCACATTCCCTCCACCCTCTAGGCATCGCCACTCTCATCACTGGTTCTGGAGGAGTCATCTGTCCTGGATTCCCTGTGTTTCCAGTTGCTATCTGTACCAGTGTACACCCTCTGGTCTAGCCAGATTTGCAAGGTAGTATTGGGATCATGATAGTGGGGGCAAGGAAGAAATAGAGGAAAGTTATGTTTCATCGTTGCTACCTTGCACCCTGCCTGGTTCATCTCCTCCCCACAATTCCTCAGCACGGGGTGTCTGGTTGGCTACCCTTGGGCTTTGAGTCTCCACTCTGCACTCACCCAAATTTTCAATGATATGATTTTTTGTTCCTTGATGCTTGATACCTGATCCCTTCGATGGCTCGTGGTCACACAGGCTGGTGTGTTTCTTCCATGTGGGCTTTGTTGTTTCTGAGCTATATGGCCAGTTATTTATCTTCAAGCCTTTAAGACCCCAGACGCTATATTTTTTGATAGCCAGGCACCATCTGTTTTCTTCACCACATTTGCTTATGCACACATTTGGCTTCATTGATCGTATCAGGGAGGTGGGCACCCACCGATATGGTTTTTAGTTCCTTGATGTCTGATAACTGGTCCCTTCTGCACCTGTGGTCAAACAGGCTCCTTTGCTTCTTCCATGTGGGCTTTGATGCTTCTCAGCTAGATGGCCACTTGCCTATCTTCAAGCTTTTAAAACCCCAGACGCTATGTCTTTTGATAGCCGGGAACCATTAGATTTCTTTACCACATTTGCTTATGCACACATTTGCCTTCAGTGGTTGTGTCAGGAAGGTGAGCACCCACTGATATGGTTTTTAGCTCTTTGATGTCTGACAACTGGTCTCTTCTACACCTCGTGTTCAGTCAAGCTGGTGTGCTTCTTCCATGTGGGCTTTGATGCTTCTCAGCTAGATGGCCTCTTGTTTATCTTCAAGCCTTTAAGACCCCAGATGCTGTATCTTTTGATAGTCGGGCACCGTCAGCTTTCTTCACCACATTTGCTTATGCACACATTTTTCTTCACCAATCATGTCGGGAAGGTGTGAATCATGGAATGCCAATTTATTAGAACAAAGTGTTCTTGCATTGAGTAAGTGCTTGAGTGGAGGCCCAATGTCCATCTGCTGCCTTAATACGAAACCTCTAAATATATGTGCATGGATCTGTTTCCCCACACTCATATAAATATATTTACATATGTACATTCCAGTCTTTGGACCTCTATAGATACCATTTGTCACCTAGTTCTTTCCTCTATTTCCTTTTGCTTTCCTCTTATCCCACTATCATGCTTAGCCTTCATTTGGGTTTCAGTAATTTCTCTTGGTTACCTTACCCTTACTGACTCCCTACCAGGCTACTCACACCCTCCTTGCTACTGATTTTGGATCACTTATTGCTCCCTGCTGTTTTATTTTCCAACTGTCTCTAGAATCCACTGCCCATTTCCCTGCCTAAGGCCACTGCTTGTCCCACTGGCTCCTGTCCTCCTGCTGCTAAGTATTTCCTCCACCTATAGATGTAGCCCTTTCAAAACACCCCTCAGGGTTACCAGAATGTTCCTCAAATGCAAACCCATGGTCCCTGAGTCCATTCCGACTCATAGAAACCCTGCAGGACAGAGGTGGACAGCCCCTGCCGCTTCTCGAGACTGCAAGTCTTCCGAGGCGCAGAAAGCCTCCCTTTCTCCCGCGGAGCGGCTCGTGGTTTCAAAGGAGCCTTGCGGTCAGTAACGCAATACATCAGGAGCTCTGGTGGCATGATGTGTTGTTGGCCATTGGGCTGCTAACTGAAAAGTCAGTAGTTCGAAAACACCAGTCACTCAGATGAGGTTCTCTGCCCCCATAAAGCCTAGCAGTCTTGGAAACTCGCAGGGGTATGTCTTCCCTGCCCTGTAGGTCACTATGGGCTGGAGCGGTCTCAATGATTGTGGGTTTGGTTTTGGGTTTGGGAACCTGATGTAATAACTCACTATTCAAATAGGACTTCTAGCGTTTCCTCCAAAAATTCCACTTGGGAAAGCCGGGAGTCGTTCCAACCATGCCAAAGGATAAGAGCTGAGACGCTTAGGTCCTGGCAATAAGCCCGCACCACTCTGTGCCTCGACTCTGGGCACTGGGCACTGACCCGCAGAGTGCCACACTTTGGGGCTGATTTCCCCCTTTCCAGGAAAAAGAAAAGGACTCAGTGCACCCCAGGCCATGACGCCATTTGCACTAGAGCCCATAATCTGAGATAAAACAAAGGCATCTCTGGTCCACCTCCCCTTAATGATTCCAACTCCCCACAGGGGTGGTATCCCCCCCGTTGGGGAGACTGTTGTGGCCCCATGTGTTCTTTTGGCCTGAAATGCCTTTTTCCCCTCTTCAGATGGTTTTTAGATTTATGCTTCCCCTTAGGACTTCTGCTAGGAAAACTCTCTTCTCCACTTGCCCAGGGAAGGGTTAGTCGTCCTATGCAATTCCCTCGGGTGCGAACCTTATCTGTGCAGGAGGCCATCTCCCCTTACTGGGAACCCTGGCTGGGAAGGGTAATGCATGTCCATCTCCTGGCAGAGGGCCTGGTCTTTACCAGGACTTCAAAGGAACTGTGTGTATAAACAAACAACCCTGTGAGGAAGGCAAGCTGAGGTCCAAAGAAGTAGAATTGCCCAGGGACTGGTGAATGGCCCCCCTGGGGTGGAGGGGCAATGTGGTCAGTCATGCACTTGCCTCTGTATGGCAAGACCTTCAACAGAATTTTCTGTCAGGTCCTCCCTTCTCTCCGTGAACCCTCTTTTCAGAGACAGGGCATCAGCACCCCAGGGGAGGCAGTCACATAACCTAAGTGATGGTTAGGTCACAGGGCCCTTCGCAGACACCTCTCCCTCCTCTCTCTGAGAAAAATGATGGAAAGATTTGATGGAAAAGATGAGAACCCTGATTTTGTATGGGATGGGGCATGG
The DNA here is from genome assembly GCF_050624435.1 of Tenrec ecaudatus. Taxonomy (NCBI): domain Eukaryota; kingdom Metazoa; phylum Chordata; class Mammalia; order Afrosoricida; family Tenrecidae; genus Tenrec; species Tenrec ecaudatus. The sequence goes on along the minus strand of NC_134530.1, from coordinate 190,143,136 downwards.
TATGAAGACCAGGTTGGTAGAACCTGGCTGTTTGACATGGAAGAGGGTCCCTCTCCGGCCTGGAAAAGTAGCCTGGGAGGCAGATGGACAGCCGCTTCCTTTCCCAGCATGGCAGTCAGCTTCCTCTTTTCTTCACTCACACCTCTGCAGTTTACTGCCACTGTGTCACAAAAGCTGGTATTCCTCCTCCCCCCTCCAATGCAAGGTCTGGCAAGTACTTGTGATCCTGATAATAAGCTGCTGGAATTTGTGACTGGTCTCCTTCCCCTTCCCCATAGAAATTAGTTAGAATCAAGGTTAGCCCTATAATGTGGTCATTCCCCTCCAGCGCATTCCAGTGTGCCTCTTTACATAGAGAGAAAGTGTATGTTACAGGTAGTATGTGATGGGGGGGTGCCTGTAATCCTTGGGGTGCATGGGGCCTCCCCAGCTTGGAGGCCACCTCTGCTACTGTGTGATACTGGAGACAAGGGAAAGTTTGTGGTCCTGGGAGTGTGTGTACCTCCTGCTGAGTCGAATTTCATCTTCCCAATGACAATGCGGGGGTAACAAGGACTTCCCCACCCTCTCTTGCTAGGAAAGTCACTCTACAGAAACAGAAATGTAAATGTGTGTGTGTGTGTGTGTGTGTTGATGCTAATCTATAGTACAACTTGTGAAAGCTGAGAAGGAAGATGCAAATAGTTTCCATTAAACCAAGTAGTAAAATTTGCACCTGGTCAAAGGTAAAACACCTGCAAAACCTCGAAAAATAAACAGTCCTGTCTCTAATCCCCTCTCTCCACATGCCCCAGGATGGGAGAATGGGCCACCAACTCTGCTCTAAGTCCGTCTGGCTCCTGGTGTCACTGTCTTATTAATGATAACAATTAACACCTTAGTGTCTAGGAGAAAGGCCTTTTGTTTTACATCATTCACTTTGCAAAGTTGTGGTACAGCTCTTCTGTAATCAGGTGCTAAATACAAGGGGTGGGGGGCGCCTATTGTCTTCTAGTGAATTCTGACACAGGGAAAGCCTGCACAGGGCTTCTAAATCTCTGCAGGAGCAGATAGCCTCATCTTTCTCCTGAAGAGCAGCTGAGAGCTTTGAACCCTGGGCCTTGCAGTTAGCAGCCCCATGTTTCTCTCACAGCACCAGCAGGGCATGTAGGTGCTAAGTGGATGTTTGAACATGCGGTGATACATTTCTTTGACCTCTCTGGGGATGAGACTCTACTCATTCCATGATCTGTCGAGTAGAGTAGAAACCACGCAAGTACCCATCACACCAGTACCCATCACACCAGCCATTAAGCAGACTGCCTCCTCTTTCTTCTGTGCACGGGTTGAAAAATGCTAACCATTTGGCCTTTTGGCTAGCAGCCACGTACTTTAACCACTGTGTCATTGGGTCACTAGATGCAACAACATATCAGTTCATTTTACTAAAAAATGTCATTTACTTGAGTCCTCAACTCTCCCATGAGTGCTTGTTAATGGATGTCAAAACATATAAGTGAGAGTGAGGCTGTGTAAGAATAAGTCTATCCCACTTGTGAAAACACAGCGCATGTCATCTGGATGCTGGGTCTGCCCCGTGGGCGTCCACCTGTACATCTTCCAAGTAATGAAAACAGGAGTCTTCTGTGGTTGACTTTTTCCTGGGAGGACACTGGACATCCAAAATCACCTCCCCACGCTCCTCTTCCCCTGAACTGCCCAGAACTAACCAAGGAGCCAGCTAAGGGAGAGAAGTGAAAACAGGCTTCCAGATAGAAGCCCTAAATCTGGACTGACAAAAAGTGGAATGTTAACATGCTGTGTTTTATCAACCGCCTCACACCAGCCCAGGGTGCCTCCCAGTAATTAACCAAGTAGTGTAATATTTATGGAGGGTCATCTATGCCCTGAGCACACTGCTAGGGCTCTGGAAAGAGGAGGCATTTAAAAGATGGTCCCTGCCTACGAGTTTAGTTAGAGAATGATAATATGGGGAACCGTGGAAATGGAGATTAATGATTCACCGAGAAACATGCATGTAAGATTGAGGAGTTTGGAGACATGGAGATGTCTGAGGATGTGGGTCATCAAACTTGGTTTCAGGAAGGAGGGTAACTGATACGGGGCCACACAGAGTGAGAAGAGCTTAGATGGGAAGAGGGTGAGCAAGTCTGTTTGGGAAGGGAGAGAGCAAAGGCACTTACAAGCTCAGTAACCACCTGGTTTCTCTCTCTCTTCTTCTTCCTCTTCTCCTCTTCCTCCTCCTCCTTTTCCCTCTTTCCTTTTCTGTTCCTCTCTTTTGCTTTCTTTATACCCCTTCTCTCACTCCCAATAGAACTGAATGTCCACAAACAGAAATAAAGCTAAGTCATCACCATGAAAAAGTAAAAAGAGGAAACGCCTTGGACACTGTGATCGAGCTGAATTTGTGGTGGCGCTGCCATGGCTCAGAAGGGCCCTCGTCGGGTCAGGCACACATGCCCCAGGCCCAGCTATAAGATGATGCAATTGGCTTGGCAGATGATGTGTGCCTTGTCAGCTGCCTTAGACGCAAGAAGCCCCGACGGTGTTTGTGTGGTGTGAGTGTCCCTGGCCAGAACACGCTGACCTCTGGGCTCCTTCAGCATGATTGAGCTACTGGCCATTAAATCACAGTCTGACAATACAGACACGGGCCTTTTGCCCCTTTCCAGGAAGGGGTGGGGGAGGGCTCAGCTTCTGTCTGTCCTCATCTCTAGCCCATCTCTTGCTGGTGAGGACTGGGCTTGTGCCCAGGTGGGCAGTCTGACTGGGAAAAATGGGGCCATGTCAGCTGGTGCAGAAACCAAGGTGACAAGCGATCTGCCCCACCTCATCATTGCCTCCTCAAAGGCCAAGTGCAAAGGAGGTTCCCCACAAAATTAAAAGAACCAGGCTGAAAAGCAGTCTGGGATGGGTGGGCGGGATGCAAAGGAGGAAGGAGGCTGGACTGGGAAGCCTTTCTTTCTCCTCGCCCCTGTCCACACACTGAATTAGTGATTGGAAGGATTTGACGACATGTGCAATGACTTTGTAAGCAAAATGTAATTAGCTGAAGACAATACACAGCTGGTGTTGTAGCCGCTGGTATAACGAAGCCTGCCCGAGTGAGAAGGAAGCCTGCTCCGATGCCAGCCGCTCCTCAGGAGACAGGGGGGTCATTAGCTTCCATCAAAGATCTCCCAAACTCATGGTCATCGACTTGCTTCCCAGTCATGGGGACCTCGGAACTGGTGTGCGGGTCTCTCTACTCTGTCCTCCAGGCTCGCCACGAATCAGAAGGGACTTGACGGCAATGGGCTTTTGACTTGGGCCCTAATGAGAAGGCCTGTGTCTTGCTCAGAGATTGCCTTCAGAAACCAGGCCTCTTCTCCAGATTCTGTGCCTCATTTGTTCCAGAGAGAAATTGAAGTGCAATAGTGTTTTCAGTGCGAGAAATAAGAGCCACAGCGGCTTGTACATGAGCCAACAGAACACCCTTTTGACTGTCAATCTTCCCTCTGTCCCCAGCCCCCACCTCTGTGACGCCAGACAAAGCCTGCTGGCAAGGAACAAGCGGCTTAGAGGGGATCTTGGCATAGGATTCTGTCATCGTGTCTCCATGTCAGCATCTCCTCTCGTCCTCAATTCCCCTGATTGCTCTCTTTGCTATAATTCTTCAGCTCTATCATGCATCTTCCTTGGATGTCACGATCAAATCACAGCTGGGGTGTCCCAAGGGATATCCCCCTGGAGGCCCACTGTCTTCCCTGGGGCTTTGATTACAAGTTGGGGACTTGTATGCAGAATTGGGGGACTTGAGATGAGAGTTTTGAACACTGTGGGTCAAAGAAGTTCCCAGTTGGGGGGAGCTGCATGATCGCGTGCAGGGCACAGTTTCTATGCACTTGAACCTCGTTGAGTGAGTTGCAGTGGGTTTGCTCCTCACTGTCATCCTTTGGGTCCCGATGCCACTTGTGGCCTGCAGCATTTCCTCCTAGCTTCTCCCAGTCTGCTGGCTCGCTGTCTTTGGGGTGACCAGACTGTGAGGCAGTTCATACTTTCTCCGAAAGGATGCTGGTTTTTCTGTGGTAGAGAGACCAGGGGTTGAGTACCAGACAGTTTATCTTAAGCATAGCCATCATGCGTCTGCATGCAAGGTTTGCATGTTGCATGCCAAATGGGTCTCAGTGGAGTGTGGAAAGGAACACAATTTGGGAGGAAAGGCCTGGTGATCTGCTTCTGGAAAGTAGCCAGTGTAAACCAATGAGCCATGCAGTCTGAGCGCACTGGACCTGAGGTCGCTATGAATTGGTGCCACGTTGAGGGCAGCTAACACCAACAAGTTTCCACGAAAGTGCCCAGCTCCTGCTTTCTTGGTGTGGTTAGAGTGCGGACAATGACTCGGTTCTTCCCTCCTGCTCCTCTTAGTTCTCTGGTCCTGGAAGGAGTGCTTACAGAGAGCAAAGCAGATACCTGTGTGTGTGTGTGTGTTGGTTAGAGTGCGGACAATGACTCGGTTCTTCCCTCCTGCTCCTCTTAGTTCTCTGGTCCTGGAAGGAGTGCTTACAGAGAGCAAAGCAGATACCTGTGTGTGTGTGTGTGTGTGTGTGTGTGTGTGTTTGTCAGGCTAGTCTCAGGGAAAAGACTGTGTGTCTGGATCCCTAGACTCTGATGGTGGTTGACTTCATTGTATACAGCATCTACCCAAGAACAGATCTCTCCATATATTCTCCCCCACCTCCTCCCAATGTCAAAATGACCACCTGATAAGCCGGATATCCTTTGAACAGTTAAATTCCTGTTGGAAATTATGCATTTAGCTAACTCGGTGATTCAGCCTAACTGAAGATGATTGGGAGCATGGGCAGATGGTGTAGCCAGTACTGCGTGGCCAAAGTGGGGCTCCTTGTTGCTTACCCCAAAGCTTGGGTATAGGAAGCAAGGCAATCCAGGGCTCAATGTGGGAAATGGGGAAATCAGTGCCCAGGCTACAAGGATAGGGCTTTTCTTGCTCAAGAGGTCATATAAAGCTATCATTAAAATCCATGGTTTGGTCTTGATCTGACCTCATCCTCCTAGGTAATCTTAGGCAAGCCACTTAACCCCTTGGACCCTTTGTGCCCTCATCTCAAAATGGAGAAAATAATTTGTACTATTGTTATGTATTGTTCTCAGAAGGGACAAGTCTTTGGAGTCGGACAGCGGGCTTGGTACCGCAGTGGGTCTGTGAAGATGAGGAAGAGCTACACCACACTGAGGTGAATGACACAGGGGCTGCAGCACTGGGCTCCGACAATGCAGTGACTGGAGCAGGGATAGGCAGCAGTGTTCCCTTCTGTTGTAGGTCGTGTGTACATTTGACTTGGGGACCACTCAGCAGCACCTATGTGAGTGTGATTCACCAGGTGCGGTATGTGGCATATGGTAAGCACAAAACAGACAAGAATTATTGTCGCCATTCTTTCCCATCATGCCTGTACATAGGAAAGCCATGGGTGCATAAGATACCCTAAAGAGGAAGGCCTTTGAGGGAAGGGATCAGACACATGGGATGAGATTGCTACTGAAGGCTTCAAAGTACTTTATCTTTTTCAGAGGGGTGTGTGGCTTTGGAGGACTTCATCAAACTAACCAACAGCTGTGCAGTCTTCCCCTCTTGCCAGTCTAGGGAATTCACTCTGACACAGACCAGGGCAGGGTCCCTGAATATCTTAATGGACTTCGTGACCATCAAGTTTATTAAGCTTTACCTGTTCACTGTGGGGCAGGTGGGAGATGGAGTTCCCCATACCCTGTGAAGGGTCTCCCACCTGCACTTTGGCTAACAGGTCTCTCTGAGCCAGGGCAACTGGTCCATGTCCATCTTAGTTTTTCCACTGGTGGAGGAAGCAGACTAGTCAGAGTTCTTTGACTTGCTCAGTGAGACTGATGAATATGCACCAAATCCAGAGAAATCTCAACATCTTGACTCCCAACCCCTACTCTTTGCAATGATTTTTTAGACTGTTTTCATCTGAAGGCATAGGAATTCCCACCTCTGCCTTGCATAGTATGCTGTCCCCACAATGACCAGTTGTTAAAGTTGGGTTGTATTTGCTCAGCCCCCACTGGCTGCTCATGAAGCTACCAGCTCTCTGAAACCTTCTTTCTTTGTCCCCTTGAAATGGGCAGTTTGGCAGTTTGAGGAGACGAAGGGGGGCGGGGGGAGAAGGAAGGCTTCATAACTCCATTATGTTCAGAGAGAAAGAGGGTTAGAGTCTAATGGTCATTAGCATATACTGTGCCAGCTGCCTCTTCTGTTACTTGTTCAATAATTCCCTTAATGTTTGGTCCTAATGGAGCAAATTATTGTTATTATTTTATTTCATCAAGATCACCTACTGCATAAAAACAAAGAGGAAAGGGAGTCAGGGAACGTGGCCAAGAATAGGCATCGAGCATTATCTGGCTGGAGATATTTATTTATTGGCTTCATGCTTGGCTTGTGAAGTTATGAAGACCTGGCGCACACAGCCACGGAGGAAGCCTGTCTCATGCAGCTCTGCCCATGGGGTGCTGAGACAGCAACCTGGAGTGCGTCTGCTTCTTTGTGGACCCTTTTATCTCCCAGCCTGTGTCATGCATAATACACATGTTGGTGCACACACACGCAAGCAAATGCACACCCTCACACACATACAGGCTCTATGCAGGGACCCCATTCACGTCCGACTCGGCAGCAGCTTCTCTCAGAACATTGCTGGGCTTGCACCCACGGGGACAGGAGGACCTCGGCTCTGCCCTGGCGGCCTGATGCCTTGCTGCTCTCTCTAGCTTGCCCGCTATGCAATGATCTAGGGTGCAGTTTTCAGTTAAGGTGCCTGTTGGAGTAGGCTTGGGCCTGGAAAACTCGGGTCCAGACAAAGGACTTCCCCAGCTCCTCTCAGACTCCGCTTTCTCATCTGAACAAGTGACAGGGAAGCAAAGCTACCAGTGACCGGTTCAGGACTGTTCTTCATGAACAAATGCATTCCCTCATTTGTGCTTTGGGTCCAGCAAAGTCAAAGGTTTGAAGAAAATTCCTGAGACCTAAAAAAGCAGCTCTATAAAAAGAGTCTAAAAGAGGACAACTTGAAATAGCCCCGCTGACTCCAGCACATGAGCTCCCAGCCACTTTCCCTGTAGGGTTTCTTCTGGGCTCACGTCTGATGAAACTCTCAATGCCTCATAAAGATACTGAGGACAAACTGCCCAGATTAAAGAAGAAAGATAATGGTCAAACCTAACCGCGTTAAAACTCAACCTAAGAAAAATAAAAAGAAAAGACACACACACACATACAGGCTATCAAGTTGGTTTTCCTCTATTGAAGAATTTCATGTCCATAGCCTCTGTAGGTTGGAAGGGACTTCTGGGTGCAGTGGTTGGTTACCCATTGGGCTTCCCACTGCACGGTCAGCAGTTCAAAACCACCAGGTGCCCAGAAGGAGAAAGACGAGGCTGGGAAACTCTCAGGAGCAGTTCTGCCCTGTCCTGTAGGCCCAGTCCACATCAACTCATCAACTCCATGGCTGCGAGTCTGCGTTTTTTGAGTTTTAACTTGGGGAAGTTCTTAGACTTGATCTTTTCTCATGGAAGTTTGCCTCAGTCCTACGTCTATGCAAACCATGGCATTTTAATGAGAAAGGATCCTGTTCCTTCTCCAAGTGATGCCTAGTTGGAGCGAGGACAAAGGAAGGGGTGTGCAGCCTCTCCCCGGCAGCAGGTGGCAGCACATCATGCCCCAGTGAGAGGCTAACCAGGCGGGCGGTCCCTCCCCTGCCAATAGGCTGTGCAATTCACTCAGGAGCCCCAGAAGACACACGGGGGCCTCTTAATTAACGTGGTGGCCCGTGGCAACTGGAAAGCATTTCCACACGATTAAAGACTCCAGAAAAACCCCCAGGGAGGTAATGTTCCTAATAATTTATAAACTGAACTCGCTGCTTAATATGCTTAAAGGGTTTCGCTTGTCCTCCATTTGGAAAGGAGATGGGCAGGGGATCGTGGATTTATTTTCACCAGCCACTACAGAAAGGACAATCTTCCAGAGAGGGGGCGGGGGGGCGTGGAAAACACAGGGGCTTCTCTTCTAGTGTGGAGGGCTCCTTCTAGCAGTCTGGGGGTCCCCAAGAACGAATGTGCTGCCACAATTTAGGTAGACACCCCTGTTTTCAAAGACCTACCGGAACCATCGCAATTGGAGGTGCCTGTGGCTGACGTGCTGCCTCGGAGAACCCCAGCACTGTGTCCTGGGCCCGTGGTTTGTGACTGGATTTAGGGGCCGCTCATGGACCTTTGCCTACCATCTTTACCACTTTAGAGCGACTTCGAGTTCGACAAGGATCAATCCTGAAATCGTGAAATGTTCTCATTGGAAGTGTTCCTGTGTGTTGTTTCAGCCCCGCCGCCAGGTAGGCCAAGGGTAGGTTCAAGGACACTGTCCAGCTTGCACAAGGCATGTCGCAGGTTGGTCAGCCCTGTGATTTCATTGAGGGCTTTCCTATGAATAAAATCTGGGTGTGATTGTCCAGTGAGACCGCAGGACCCTGAGAAGACATGACTCTAGCGCATCTCTTCCCCTTCCCTCTGGCGGGGACATTTTGGTTCTAGATCTCGACCAGAGTTGGGCTGGTACGGTTTGTCCCTTTTCAGGCCGTCTTCTAAGAAAGCCAGAGACAGATGGGCGGCATGGCTGTCACATTCGAAAGACTGGCATTGCTGTTGAGGAAAATGAGAGGATGCTGGCTACTCAGCGTGCCTCCTTGAGTCTTATTTCTCAACCACCATCTAACTCCTGTAGGGATTTAATTTGAATTCAGTGTGTCCAGTAGCCTTGAGGGATAATTAATTACGTCTCAGATTCCCTATTTGGTTACTCCTAGGGTGGAACTCAGCTTTGAAATGTGAACTGATTGACTGGCTGCAGTCTCCTGACAGATGGTAGCTGGAAACATAATCTCAGTTTCTCCATTTTTCTGCCAAGAGTTTACAAAGCCCAGGTGACTCCAGAAATGTTGGAGACATGTTATAGACCCACAAGCTTGATTCAGGGTTTTCCTGATCACGAGATCCCAGGTTTGGGATTCAGGAAGGATTTTACTGTCCATGGGCAGGGGTGCTACATAGAATATCCCCTAAAACGATCAAAGAAAACCCCAAACTCATTAATAGGGGTCCATTCTGCATCAAAGTGACCCTCCATAGGATTGCCAAAGCTATAAATCTTACCGAAGCAGCCAGCCTCATCTTTCTCCCTCAGATGAGCAGGTGGGTTTGAATTGCTAACCTTGAGGATAGCATTCCCGCGCTTGTACCACAGCACCACCAGGACTCCACATGTCAACTAAAACAGAATCTACACTCCCACTGCCCTGGAGCCACTTCTGATGGCTTCTAACTGCTGAGACCTGGAAGTTAGCAGTCCCAAATGTAACCACTACACCCCCGAGGTGATATAGTCAAGGATAAGTAGTTTCTTTTGTTTCAAGAAGAGGAGTAGGGGCTAGTTATTTCCAGTGTCTGTGATCTAATTGGTTTATGTGTGTTTCTATTTTGTGCTTCCTAACCCAAACGATGCTGCTTATCTACTTTAACCTGAGTATAAACTCCATGAGTTTAGGAACCCCACCTGCACAAGTCACTGTTGTATCCCTTAAGAACGACTCTCAAGAATGACCTTGCCCGAGCAGCATTGTTGTGCGCTGCCAACCATCGAATGCCAGCGGCCTCGTGTGCTCTGGAGTCAGACTGTACTGGTGGTTTCCTCTGGGCGGTTTTGGAGAGAGTGAGGGCGATGGGGGAAGACGTTGTCGGCCTTTCCTCCTAGACTTCCTTAGGCTGGAAGCTTTGCTAAAACTTGATCAACATCGTATCAGCGTGTAAACCTCCTCTGACAAACAGGTGTTGGGCCACGTGAAGTGCCCTGGTAGGGAATTGAACTGGCTCTCCCACACGGAAGGCAAGAATTCTACCACTGAATAACCACTGAATAACCCTTTAAATAAAATAGGGGCCCAGAAATACATGTTGAAAGAATGAATGAGGGAGTCACATGAGCTACTTCTTTATAACTGTTGACTTTCAGGCACATAGAATATGTCTATACTGAAATGTTTTCTTTTAATTAATTTACTTTTAAACATGTTATTATTTTTTATTCAAATGGGAGCTCTTACAGATATTGTAACAATCTACATTTTAATTGGATCTAGCATAATTGTACAAATGCTACCACCATTTGCGATCCATTTAATACCTTCTTCGTGAACTCTTTGATATCAGCTCCCCTTTATCCCTTCCCTCCCTATATTGAAATATTTTCAAAGTTGATAAAGTTCTCTCTTATTTTCTTCCTTTATTTCTTTGTCTTCCTCCCTTCTTTTGCCCTTCTTCCTCCGCTCCCTATCTCCATCCTGTCCTTCCTTCCGAAAACTGACTGTACAGCTACTTGATGCCAGGCACTGGGTCCGACCCTCGAGCTTTAAGAGCTATGCCAGACATGACCCCTGCTCCCTCATAAGCTCGATCGTCCAGTAGATGAAAAGGAGAAACAGGTGACAGGCAGGCGTGCTGCAGATATTGTGCAGAGGGCACTGTGCTTCTGTGGAGAACGTGGGTGCACTTGGAAGTGCAGAGTGATGATGGTGGCATGACATGATGGACATAATCCATGTCACTGCATTGTATGCGTAAAAAGAGTTGACTTGGCAAATGTCATGTATCTGCATATATGTAAGAGGGTTTGAAAAAAGTTCTTGGAAAAGTGGAATGGAGAGATAATGGAATTTTTTCAAAAACTTTTGGAAGCTCGTGTGTGTGTGTGTGTGTGTGTGTGTGTGTGTGTGTGTACGCACAGGTCTGTATATAATACAAAGTTAAAAGCGCTGTGGTGAGAGCTCTGTGCAAGTGCTCTGGGAACACAGTGTGGGCAGTGTTGTGAGTCCGAGGAAGCCTGGACTGGGGGTGTTCCACTGAGCTGAGTTTTGCAGGATGAGTAGGAGTTAGCCACGGGGGGAAAGTGTCCCTGGTCCCAGAATGAATATAGAACATAGATACTGACGGCGACAGGGCTGTGGTTAGGCCTCAGGGTTGCAAAGAACTAAAAGGAAGCGCTGCTTGGAATAATCCATCCTGAGCCATCCCCATCGATGGTATATAAAACATGGTTATAGACAGATTCCAAAATCTACAAAATATCTGACAAGCCTCATGCTGCTCTCTTAGGCAAGTGATGAAAATGTCAATTTTATAAGAAAATTAAAGCGGCTTGTGTTTGCTTGGCCTCCTTTAAAGCCAATACAAACGATTTATTGATTAAAAAAAAGAAACTATATATTATAAATGCCACTTTGATTTTTCAAGCACCTTCTTAGCAGCTGTGGAGTTTTCACCTACTCCAAAATACGCTTTGAGTTACAAGATGTTAACGGTTTTGAGAAAAATCAATAAGATAATCAGAAAACTCACGATAAGATGAATAAAGAGCCAACCAATTTTATGGCTTGCAGTCAGTGCGATTATTGCTATTATTATTTTAGTGCTCCAGCTTTATAGCTTGCGACTTGTCCCGTCGGTCCAGATGTGCCCTCGCATCTTGTTGTTATCATCACACATGCCATACAAACCGAAGCTCAAGTCAACAGGTAAGAACACACCCTGGGCACAGGGTCACGTGGAACCTCAGAAGCAAGGCAGGTGTTTGTGACGCGCTTCCTGGTGCTGCCTGCAAAGCCTGCAACGGTGGCGGCAGAGCCACACGTGCATGCACAGAGTGAAGTTGGCGCTTGGCTTCTTCCAACGACTGTGTTTGGCCCAACGTGCAGAGGTGTGCACCTCTGTTTCTTTCTTTGCCTTGGGTACCAGGAACCTCCTGTTCTAGCCCTAGGCTTTTCCCCCATTCCATCTGCCCCAGTAGCTTGTGTGGAAGGAAGATCGTTGGGTATCTGTGACTTCCATGAACACCGTTGAAAATCTGCTGTCAAAGGGATAAGGGTAATGAAAAGTTTAAAGAATGAGGACTTTTCTCACAGGAATCAAAACTTAAAAAGTATGAGCACTGGATCTTTAAGGTAGAAGGAAAGTGAGACTCACAGCGACTCTACGTAGGGTTCATGAGACTGTACTGGCGGATAGCCTCATCTTTTCCTCTAGGGGTGGCTGGTGGGTTTGAACTGCAGTCCTTGTCACTAGAAGCCCAGCACTTCACGCAGTGTGACAACAGGACTGGTTTTGTGAGTATAGTGTGCCTGTTAAGCCCCGGAATCCGTTCAGACGCCTCGTGAATCTGTGTACACGGACGCAAACACTGCCCTGCCTTGAGGTGCTCTCACGATCATTGCTAAGCCTGAGCCCCTTGCTGCAGACACGGTGTCCCTCCAGTGTCACACAGGAGAAAAAGAAAGAGAAAACGAAGAGCTGCTGCCGTGAAGTCAGCTCTGATGCCAGGTCACCGCGTGTGTGCTTCTCCTGGCCTTGGTGCTTGGGGAGGAGATCCCCAGGCCCGTTTCCCACCGTGTCTCTGACTGGGTGTTGGAATCATCTAACTTTTGGTTGGTCCTCCAATGTTCAACTGTTTTTGTAAGCTTAAACAGAAATATATGCATTTTAGAGCGTTTTTAGGTAATGATTTTACAAATAATTATTGTTATGTAATATAAAATAACATTATATATCAATAGTATATACTATTGTGTACCCTGTCACATAATAATCCACAGCTAACTAAATCATGGCAGAGCCTGGGGACACCTGCCGTCAGTTTGGGTTGCAGGAGCTCACGAGCATTACTCTGACTCCAGTGTCAGAGGATCTGGCGCGGGGGCTTGGTTTCTCCGCATGGTGGGAGCGCCTTACTGGGAAAGGGGAGGTCATCAGGAGCACTGGCTCTAGGCAGGGGAAACCTCTTATTAAAACAAGGTTAAGCCCATTGCCGTGGGCCTGACCTGGACTTTCTGTGACCCTCTAGGACAGTGGAGAGCAGCTCCCCAGGGTTTCAGAAGCTGTCAATGTTTGTGGAAGCAGACTGCTTCCCTGGTCTCCCGTACAGCAGCGGTGGGTTCAAACAGCTGACCTTTCAGTTTAATCCACTGCAATACCAGGGCTCCTTAGAGCAAGATTCGAGAAGCAAAGCACATTGGGTTTGCCAAACAAAAATGTATGTCCTAGCCTCCTCTAAACATTTATATATCATATAGATACCCAGAGATCATCTAGATATAATAGGTCATCTATATATAACACTCCTAATTTCTAGGTTCTTTGCGTGGCACAAACAGTTAACCATATCTACTCGCTGAAAGGTTGGTGCTTCAAACCCACCAAGAGGTGTCTTAGACGACAGACCAGGCAATCGACTTCCCAAAGGTCCCAGCCTGGACACTTCCTACTCTGCACACGTAGGTCACCAGGAGTTAGAACTGACTTGATGGTGACGAATGATACCGACAGCAAGCTGTGTCTTCGGGCTGCAGACCCAGCTTTGGCGAAGGAGACGTTCCATCAAACTAACCGAACAGCCCCTTGGACAGAGCAGTGAGGAGGAGCCTGGCCTACTGAGAGTCGGATGCTGTCAGCTCTTGGGTTTCTCTGGGCCTTGTTGGCTTCTCTTCCTCCGAGGTTGGGGAGTCAGCCTAGTGATTTTCAGTGGGCCTGGAAGTTGAAGTGGACCAACATGCTAGCTAGTGCTCTTTGTCAAAATTTAGGTAACTTGAGGGCCTGCAGGCTGCAGGTGCCTTCCAAGTATGCCATGCTGTGTGTGAGGCCCACAGTCTCATCGGAACTAGAAGGATTTGAAGTGTGGGCGCTGTCTTTCCACAGCCTTCTTATCTTGGAGGTGGATAGTTCGTCGATGTTTAGCCAACGGTCCTTTGTTTCTGAGAGCACCTTTCATCCGGCTGGGCCCCCTGGAATCCTTTCCCTTCTATTTGAGAAGCTAGCTGCCATCTGCATGCTCGTCTTCTGTCTGTCGACTCGTAAGCCTGATGCCAGTGTCTGCGTCCCCAATGAGCCAAAGTCCGTTCAGGATAGCTGGACTCGAGTGGGTTGGAATGTGGGCTTTGAAAAAGGCATGGTCCGAATTCTCCCTTGCAAGTCTGGCTAGACCAGAGAAAGTACACTGGTGCAGATAGGAGCTGGAGGCACAGGGAATCCAGGGCGGATGATCCCTTCAGGACCAGAGGTGTGAGTGGCAATACTGGGACGGTAGAGGGAGAGTGGGCTGGAAAGAGGGAACTGATTACAAGGATCTACACGTAACCTCCTCCCTGGGGGACGGACAACAGAAAAGTGAATGAAGGGAGACATCGGACAGGGCAAGATATGACAAAATAATAATTTATAAATTTTCAAGGGTTCATGAGGGAGGGGGGAGTGAGGAGGGCGGGGAAACAAAGAGGACCCGATGCTAAGGGCCTAAGTGAAGAGCGAATGCTTTGAAAATGATGAGGGCAAAGAATATACAGATGTGCTTTATACAACTGATGCATGTAAGGATTGTGATGAGAGTTGTATGAGCCCCTAATAAAACGTTTAAAATAAAAAGAAAAGAAAAAGGCATGATGGGCTTCTCCTCCAAGTTCTGCATTCATCCGCTGTGTCACCCATGGGCAAGCTATTGGACCTCTATGCCTCAGCTTTTGGAAATGCAAAATGGCAAAAGAATGGCACCTACCTCCCCGCATTCAAAAGTGAAGAGCATTTGGAACAAACACCTGACACATGATTTACAAACAAACACACCTCCATGAGGAACAGCGGCTGTTGCTGGATGACAGCCTCCTCGGGGCCATGAGCCGGTGGGCAGGGTCTGGTCGGGACTGTAATCCCCAAACGCCTCCACGGGAGCAGGAAAGCTGGGGTTTAAACCACTCCTCTGAGATTGATGCTCACGCTCTGTGTATTGCTCTTCAGGGAATAAAATTACCTCTTGCCTTCGCTAGCCTAATTCAATGTCTGACAACTGCTCTCAGTCAGGAAGTTATTCCTTCTGTGTGGCTTAATTACCTATTGTCTCAGCTTCAATTTAGGGTGAAGAGAAGGAGCGTGGGTCTGAAGGCTCGACTGAAACAAACTGTTGGGTTAGACGCAAAGAGTAGCTTCCACGGACTGGCCCAGGGCTTGCAGACGCCCCTGATCAGTTGCGCTGCCTTCCACGCTGTGCCCTGGGTGCCCCGAGTGTGTGTGTGTGTTGTGTCTGGGGACATGCCCAGCTAGAAGGAGGCCGGTAGCCTTAGCAACCATCTAGAATACTTACCTTCGGCCTGCCACCCCCACTGCAACGTGTGCAGCTTCATGGTTATGCGGTCTCCGTGTTGACATGCACCATCCAGCCAGTCAATGGACTCCATGCAGCAAAGAAGCATTCGAAAACCTAGCGGCTGGCGTGTGTCACTGACAACTCACCTAGGTTGGCCTGGCACTCATCAGCTGACTCTTGCTTTCTATTTCTGTGCCTCTGTGATGCCTGCCTGAGAGAGCGGTGTGTGTGTGTATGTGTGTGCCCATGCGCGTACACATATGCATGCACACGCCTTTGCATGTGGCATGGTGCGATAGGGAGGACAAATGGGACGATCTACAGCAAGCTTGGGGGACTTTTTCTTTCCAAGGCCTCGTGAATATGACATGCCCCCTTGGAGAAGTTGGAGGGCGTCATCCTGAGCCAGCCTGGTGTGGGTGGGCCCCGGAGATGAGCTGAGCAGTAGTTTTCATCTCCAGCCTCTGTGACAGGCTGGCAGTGATGGAAGCCCAAGGTTGAGAGCAGAATTATGTGGCACACCCAGCTTCATGAAAGAGACGTGGAGGGATATTGGAGCGAATGCAGCTAGAACTCAGGAAGATTTACCCCCACAAGCACGGTGCAGAGGCCGACTTGAAGGGCCTTCCCCCCGCAGACTCTGCTGAGTGAATGCCAGGCCAGGCAGTCAATCTGGAAGGGACCATGCACCCTTGCCCTTGATGGACAGCGTGGTAGACTGCTGATTGGTTAAGTAATAGCCTGAGTGGGGTGGCCTTTGAGAACCAGAGGTTTAGGAGAAGACTCCTTCCCCTACCTGACTCAGCAGAGGTTTCAACCCTTTCCCCTCAGCTTGAGCAAGAATATCCAGGACACCTCCCAATGTCAGCATCACATAGTGAGACATCTGCCTGCACTTGGTGGTCCATTCCAGAGGATGTAAATTTCTGTTTGGATTTGTCCGTGGTCTCCCTGGCAGGGACAGTCCCTGCAGTGAGGCTGGGGGCATCCTCTGCTAGGCTGAGCATTGTGGTACGCACTTGACATAATTCCCTAATACAATCCTGCAGACCGCCTTGAGAGGTTATGTGGCGTCAACTCCAGTGTTCAGATGAGGCATGTGTGTGTAGGATGCACCCAACTTGGAGATAATTAAAGGGGTGAGAGTTGGAATCTATGTGGTTGATGTTTGAGGAAACTCTAAACCAAGCCCTCGGCCACTGAGCCCATTGCAACTCACCCTGGTCCCACAGGGCAAGGCAGAACTTCCCAGAGGGTTCCTAAAGCTGTAACCGCCACCAAAGCAGACTGCCACATCTCTCTGCCACAGAGCAGTTCAAACTGCCAACCTTTCAGCTAGCAGCCTAACCTTTAGCTGTGTAAAGTGTGAGACAGGGAGAAACTAGTGTCATCTCCCTGCTTTACAAGCATCGGCTGGAAACCGTAATAGGTTAGCCATAATAAAGAAATCAGTCCAACTGGATTGGTTTCCTGTTGGAGCCGAAATCACACACACACACACACACACACACACACACACACACACACACACACACACACACACACACTGACTTCTTTCTTCGTCAGCCTGTTTTGTAAGGCAGAAAGAACCTTGGCTCGCTTGCCAGGATGCACTGATCATTGCATTCCCATTGTCCTCTCCCCTGAACACCTAATGCAGCAGACCCTCCACTTTCTGCCGACTGATGCTTACTGAACATGCTTAATGCATCGGAATGACTACTTAGGTAGCTGCAGGAGCGAGGCCTCCCTGCGGGAAGAGCCCGCCATCTACCCACGCCCTCTGTTGCTCTCTCTCCCCAGGGTGGCATGATTGCTCTTCTGCTGTCCATCTTGTGTCTGGTGATGATCCTGTACACTCGACGGCGCTGGTGCAAACGGCGCCGGGTGCCCCAGCCCCAGAAGAGTGCCAGCGCCGAGGCGGCCAACGAAATCCACTACATCCCTTCGGTGCTGATCGGTGGCCACGGGCGGGAGAGTCTGCGCAACGCTCGGGTGCAGGGCCACAACTCCAGTGGCACGCTGAGCATCCGAGAGACCCCCATCCTGGACGGCTACGAGTATGACATCACGGACCTCCGGCACCACCTGCAGAGGGAGTGCATGAATGGAGGCGAGGACTTCGCCAGCCAGGTCACGCGGACCCTGGACTCCTTGCAGGGCTGCAATGAAAAGGCGGGGCTGGACCTCACACCAGGTGTGCTGGGGGAGGGGCGCGGGTGCCTTGGTCCTGGGCTTCTGAGAGCTAGTGAGTGGAAGCAAACTGAACTAACCGCCACCAAGTCAGTTCTGACTGATGGCGAGTCTCCAGGGCAAGGCAGAACTGTCCCTGCAGGTTTCTGAGGCTGTACCTCTTTACGGGAGAGCTGCTGCCATCTTAGGGGCTGGTGTCCTGCCAGTGCCCTTCCCCCGGTGGGCAAGAAGAGTAAGGTGCTTCCTGAGACGAAGGGAACCGTTTGCCATCTAGGAGATCAGAACAAGTGAAAGCTGAATCCCTCCCCACTCCCATCCTGTATTGGAACCAGAGACACATTCACATCCAACAGACGAGGGGGTGAGAGCTTTTATTTGTGTGTCAAGGACAAACCTCAGGAAATGAGGAGCTAGCAAAGACCCACCTGTGTGGATAACATTGTCACCTATAGAATATTTGCCTAGGTGGTTTGATTCATCACTGAAGAATTCTGGTCTCTGTGGCATTTGACCTCTGTGAGCTTCATAAGGGATGTGCCTCTCCCAAGACAATGACAGAGAATGAGCCAGGTGTCAGCCCTCAGACGCTTTGTGCATCGATGGACTTGGACTTCAACCAACTCTGATAAGATCTGGGTCAGAAAAAGAACGGGCAGAGAGGGAGGGGCAACTTTTCATTTACAGTGGCCACCCTGTGTGCATAAGCAACTCCCCTTGGCTGAAGTCCTAAGACAGTGGATGGCCCTTCAAGGAATTGCCCTATTTGTGAGGAAGACGTTTTGATAGCAAATGTTCCTTAAAATATATGGATGCTCAGTGGGGCTTGGAAAGAGTGGAATTACATAGAGGATTCCATTCTGTTTGAGATCCAGAAGAGTTTCTATATGAATAGCCCATTTCCTCAGAAGATTTAGAATCGGAGAACTTGAGAACAGCAGACATGTCTTCAATTTCTCTAATAGTCCCCCCAAACACCTGGGGTGGTGCCTCACCTCCCAGTTAGCTAGAGAGTATTTAGGGATGACAAACTCAAATGTCTGCAGGGGCCGAGCAGAAAGCAGAGATTGGTGACATGTCTGATAGGAAGCAACAGAAAAGGGCGCACAGTGTGAGGAGAGAGAGCGTGCACGTTCAACCTCACGACACACAATTCAAAACACTTCCAACCCTATGTTGAACCGAAGAAAAAAGTATCTGCAATGTACAGGGAGTCAAAGGCCCCCCCACACTGATCCATCAAGACATAATTAGTTACATTCTCTTTTCACCCACTGCCATCAAGTCGATGCTGACTCGCAGTGACCCTATAGGACAGGGGAGAACTGTCCCTGTGAGTTACCAAGACTGTGACTCTTTATGGGAGTTGAAAGCTCCATCTTTCTCCCAAGGAGCAGCTGGTGGCTTGGAACTGCTGATCTTGTCTTTCACAGCCCACACGTAACTCCCAGGCCACGAGGACACCCTTACTGTGCTCCTCCAATCGCCTTGAAACCTTAGAGCATTGTATGGTTTCTGCCCATCTTCCCCCTCACAAGGGTCTTCTTTCAGCTCTGGGAGACTCCATCCACAGAGTTCTGCGTGTGTCCATGCTTGGACTTCCTTTTGGCCTTTCCTCCTAAATGTCTGTCTGGGATTATCCTCCTACAGGAAGTGACAATGCCAAGCTGTCGTTGATGAACAAGTACAAGGATAACATCATTGCCACCAGCCCCGTGGAGTCCAACCACCAGCAGGCCACCCTGCTCTCTCACACCTCCAGTAGCCAGAGAAAGCGGATCAACAACAAAGCCAGAGGTACCCATGTGTTATGTGCAAGCTGACATGTAGATTTCTTAGTGTTGGTGGAGGCAGGCCAGTCATATCTTCTCTCCACAGCCTCATGTCTTGCTCGACCACTGTGTCATGGAACAGGCGTTCTGGAAGCTGCACCTCACACACACACACTTTACAGACTCAAATCGGTGACAAAGTAATGTCACAGCAGGAATGTATCCTAAGGGAATAATTGGGCAAGAACGCAAAGCTGTGTGCAAAAAAGCTGTTCATCACAGCATGGTGTAACAGAGGGAGGAATTGGAAATAGCTTCAGTGTCCATCAGGAGGGCATCGGTTAACTCCCTGCCCATCTCTCCGCTGTCCAGTGGCCTACCACACAGCCACTGAAAATGAGCATGGGCATCTCCACGCGTTAATATGGAACGCTGCCCGCAGTAGATGCGGTGGGTTAAAGGGAAGTCTAAAATAGAAGGCGCTGTAGAATGCCCTCTTAGGAGGGGATTTACACACCTTTACCAGTTTCAGCATCAGAAAAAGACGGGGAGTAGATGCATCAAAGGTTAACAGCATCTCTCTGAATGCTGGCTCTAAAGGAGATCCGGATTTTTCCCCTTTACCCATTTTGGTGCATTTCTCCTTTTTGCTCTAAGTATATATTAATTCTAGAAGCAATAAAAAGACTCATCAACATATAATGTCCTATGCCCCCAAGACATCACTATAGTCTCATGGGAACCAGAATCGGGTCTGGGATGAGGGGCATGCCCTTTCTTGCTTTCCACTCTTCATCCCCAAAGGTCCTCCCTGGTAAGCAGCCCCCAGAAATGGCCCGAGTGGGTGGGAGCGCGGGCTGGGAGCTGGGGGTGCTGGGCGGAGTGATTGCTGTCAGACCAAGGTCTACTTGGCTAACCAATATGTGATTAGGCCAACCCGCTCCTCGGCTCTCCTCCGCCCAGCCTGTCAGTCACCGCACTCTCCTGGCAGGGATTTCTGTTGAATGGACAAAAAGTTCTGTTGTGCCGAAGACAAGGGAAGTTCAAGGTGTTGAATCTAGTGTACTCCTTTCCATTATAGCCGGATCCGCCTTTCTGAACCCTGAGGGGGATTCAGGCACTGAGGCAGAAAACGACCCCCAGCTGACCTTTTACACGGACCCCTCTCGAAGCCGCAGGCGCAGTAGAGGTAGGTGGTCACGGGTCAAGGTGGTGATAAGGGTTTGGAAGGAGGTGGGGAGGGGCAACGGGTGCGGGCAAGTTAGGGGCGCTGCGCAGGGAAGTCAATTTCTGGGGGAAGATTCCTTGGACAGCAATCGATGTCGCCTGCCAACGAAGAATGAAGAAGGCGCAGAGCGAGGACCAGTGCAGAGAATCCTCTCTCCCGGATAATGGCACTCTCAGACAAGAGTCCAAATGGTTGGAAAGGCTATTTCTTGGTCAGAAGACTCGCAATCCCTTCTTGGACTATCAGGAGTCCTAGCGTGGTGTTTAGACAAAGGCAATAAACCTAATAAAGTGTGGTCACAATAAATAAAGTTGGTCAAGGGATAGTAGAAGACCAGTCTTGGTATTATGAAAAACAGGATGGTGGGGCAGGAGTAGCTGAGGAGCACTGGGAGTCCTCAAAAGGGTGTGTGCGATGGATGGCCTTTGGCCTTTAATTTTGCTAGAGGCCAAAACTCTCCGGGGCTGGTAGAAGTACTGGGTACACATTCCCAATTCGTCTTCGTTGTCTTGGCAGGTTCCGCGTCCTTCCACCCCTGCTAGCGTTGTCCTTGTATGAAGCCACCTTGACCTGTTGAATGACTTTTTGTGTGTCTGCTATAGCTGTGAGAGCGGTAGCAAGGAGTGACGTGGAATCCCAGTAAACTCGAAGGAGGAGCTAGTTTCAAACCCCAGTCGGCTCCAGCAGTTCCTTTCCTTGCTGTGTGCTACTGGACGCACAGAAACTTCTCTGAATCTCAGTGTCCTTGCATCTGAAAGACTTTCACACTCACACACTAGTTTAGGCCTGAAAAGAGGCTGAAGGGTATGCTTCTTGGTAACTGATAAAGCCCTAAGAGATCCGATCATTGTTATTGTTGGACCTCTCTGTCGGGCAGCCTGGCTGTCTTAGGGTTCTATAAATGCTCCACTTCAAAGGGTTCTTAACAGGGACCCCTTTATACACACCGGAGGTTGCTTCTGTTTCTGACATCACCATGCACAACCCTCAATGGCATTAATCTCAAGCCCATCACCAGCCAATGGCCCCAGACACCTGTGTGTTTTTGTTCCCACCTCCACCTCCAACTTAGTCCTCTTTTCACTGCAGCCGTTTTCCCCAGAGAAAGACGTTTCTTCGTCACACCTAGTCTTTGAAGGCTCTGCAGGTGCCCGTCCAGATGCCCTGTCCTCTATTTTCCAAGTCTCCCTGATATAAGACCTTGCATTAGTTTCTCCTCTTCTTTCATGGGTCTTATGCCCTATTTATGTACACAAGATAATGCCCCAAGGTCCAGCTTCAGAGCCCAGTGTTGACCTGTCTGCTTTATCTCTATGTTTCCAATACAGCAAGTGCAGGATGTTACCTATAATACATAACTAATAAATGCTGTTGAATTGAACGGGGTCTATCAGGAAGACCTGCAGCCATATTTAATAGCCCACTTACGCTGGGTCAGGGTGTGTGATAGGTGACAGAAACATGTCTCAGTGAATTAAGGGTTAGTTTAAAAGTATAAATAACGTCAAATGATGAGTGCTTACAAGAGAGAACAGTTCATTTTGCCTGGCAGCCATGGGAGACACAAAAGGCGATAATAAATAGAACTGGATTAAATACAATGCATAGAATTTCTTGAAAGCGGGGAAGAGTCTGGCATCAGGGCATTTAGGTTGAGGAAGGTGGCAGGAAAAAAGCCTTACAGGCACAAAAGAACATGGCCCGTTCAAGGAAGGAAAAAAAAAAAAATATATATATATATATATATATATATATATAGAGAGAGAGAGAGAGAGAGAGAGAGACTGATAGCGCTCGTGCACAGAAGGGTGATAGGCATCGTCTGGGGAAGTGGGCCAACTGTCAAGGGGCTGTGCTGGTGCTGTGTTATTGAATGTTCCTTGGTTCTAAGGGTCACAGGCACGACCTGAAGTTTCGAAGCCAGGTAGAGATGCTGGATTCGGAATTAATAATGCTGAAGGGCCAACGCCGCAGGAAGATCAGAGCGATTGCAGGGCGGCGAGTGCCTGTGAACAGCGAGAAGCTGTGTGATAAAGACCAGGTCTCGAGAGCACCAAAGAAAGAGTGACAGTCTGCTCTTGAAGGTTGCAGGGAAGTGTTTGCAGGGAGATGTTGGAGCTGAGGCTCAAAGAGGAGGTGTGTACCAGGCTGACAAGGTGACAAAATGGCTCTGTGGAGGAGGAAATAATATGTGTAAAGTCACAGACACAAAAACGATGACAGTCTAGTCAAGGAGCTGTAAGTAGTTTCTGAGGGAAGCTCAAGGTGCAGGGTTGTGGGTGGCCTACGAAATCTGGCTGGAAGATCAGCAGGAGCCAGCAAGTGCCTTGCCTAGATTCCAAGGGCCTTGAACTCCATGCACCTGATGCTTCCTTTGGAGTCATTGAGAGTCTACAAACCACTGCCCTGGCCCACTCTGCTCTGTGAAGGAGCACACTGAGTGCACGGGGGAGGTCAAGGGAGAATGAGGCACAACTGGCCAGTGCCATAGCCAAGTGTTAGGTGAAACGAAACAGGTGGCAGTGCACAGAATGGAGAGAGGAGACCTTCTGTAGGCAAATGCAGAAGAATTAATGCCACTCTTGACAAGGAGTGTGTGACTTAGGAATGAGAAACATGAATGAAAAGTGATGGTGGTCTTTGACTTGGGGGACTGCGTGGATGGAAGTGCCCATCACAGCAGCCATGGCAGGAGGAGAAGGGAAGGTGACATGGAGGGTGGACTCTGTGCTGCCAAGGGTACTTTCTGGGGCGGGGGGTGCTGCTGAGCTCTGGGCTGGGCTAATGCTGCAGACTGCTGGGTGGGAGGAAGTACACTCCACGATACAAAGATCTGCACAGGAAGAGAAGATCTTTAGTGGGAATGGACCAGATGACCCCGAGGTGGACTTTCCTTCCCAACACCCCCTCAAAGCAAACTGGTCCAGCCATGCGGCAAAGCCTCCCTGAGAACAGCCCTTCTGGAGGCTGCACTGAGCCCCCAGACCGAATGACTCATTGTTCTGCATGGGTCAAAGCCACAGATAGACCTATATTTGGATTTTTGGTCCAAACTCTTTCATAGCTGCTTGACCTTGGACATCCCCCATCGCCCCTGGGAGCTGCCTCACCAGACAGTGGTCAGCATGAAATGATATGAGGTATGTAAGGTTCTGAGCCATGCTACCTGAAACGTAGTGAACCCAAAAATGAACGCCTTGCTGTCGAGTTGATTCTGACTCATAGTGACCCTTTAGGGTACAGTAGACTGGCTCTGTAGGACTTCAGACTGCCCTATCCTTCTTCCCTGACCCAGTGGGTGGGTTTGGACCCATCAGCCTTTTGGTGCATTGCTAAGTGCTTTACCACTGCACCACCAGGGCTCCTTGAAACCTAGTACCCAAACCAAACAACACTCACTGCCTGCCATCGAGTCAATTCTGGAACCGAGTTATCCTATCACAAAGCTTACCTCTTAACCTCGAGGCGCAGCTCTTCCAGACTGCCTTACCTATGAAGTGGGTGACCTGTGGGCGTGCTCAAAGGTTTGTGGTAAGGACAAAATCTCAGATTCAAAATAATGGCCCTAATACATTAGCACCGTGTCTGCTGCCAGGTTGGTGCCTCTTATTATTGCCAACAGCACATCCCCAAAGAGAAGGAGATGACAGAGGGCCCTCACCGCACTGCGGATCATTTGCTTCACTCCCTTAACCTCTCACATCTGAGCCACGGTCCCTCCGCGAGAGTTTCACATTCCCCTGCAGCTATATTCCCGCCTTGAGCTTCCATTTATAGCCATGCTCCCATGGTCTCAGGGGAAATGGTGGGGGGTGGGGTGGGCGGTAAGGCTTTTGGTGCAAATGAGCACTTCCACCCAGAGAGCTACCTCTGCTCACTGTCCTCCTCCCAGACCCTACAGAGTAGAGCCGGGTGGTGCTGCCCCTGCCCAGAGTGTAGGCGGAAGGTTTGCAAGCTCAGGATGTTTTGCCGGAGGGGTAGTCTGAGGCTCGGGGTGTGGAGAGAAGGCGCTGTGGAGAGATTGCTCTGTGAAGTGATGGGGCCATTGAGCATTCTCAGGAGAGGTCAGCGTGCAGCTGCAGCAGTCTAGCCAACTTTTAGCAAGAGGGTGACACTTATCCAGGGCAGGGAAACCAGAACAAACACTCCAACCTAGTGCCGCCAAGTTGATTCTGGTTCACAGCAACCCTGCCTCGCTAGTGTGTATTGTTATGGGATCAGACAGCCTCATTTTTCTCCCTTGGATTGGCTGGTCAATTGGAACTACTGACTGCCGGCAGTCTGCTTAACCCATAGCACCACCAGCCAGCGCTCCTTAGGAGAACAACAACGACAATCCCACCAAGCTCCCAACCTCTTAGCCACCTATAAGGCAGGGTAGAATTGCCCCTGTGAGTTTCCTAGACTGTATCTCTCTCTCTCTCTCTCTCTCTCTTTCTCCTGTCACTCTTTATGGGAGTAAAAGGTCCTGTCTTTTTCCAGAGAACCTGCTGATGGCTTTGAACTGCTGATCTTGCTTTAGTAGCCCAATGCTTAAGGACTGTGCCATGAGGGCCAGCAGAGAACTCCCCCTTTCTACTCTCTCCTACAAACCTGCCCAGGAAGAGTACAGAGGGCTTGTCCTCCCTTCATAGAGTGTACTCTGAGGGCCACTAGTTGACCAGGTCTTCTGTGCATTTAGCTAATAACATGGTGTCCAATGGGAATAGAGGCAGCCCACCCTGAGCTAGGCTTGCCAATTGCCCGCCTCTTCTCTCTCTTTGGTAAGCTGTGCAGAGAGCAAAAGGCCCAGTGGGGCTTTCAGTACTGAGATTTTCTCCTCTTCGTGTCTTGCTTTTGTCTGGTTTGCAGTGGGCTCTCCCCGGAGTCCTGTGAATAAGACCACCTTGACGCTGATCAGCATCACCAGCTGTGTGGTCGGCCTTGTGTGCGCCTCCCACGTCACCTGCCCGCTCGTCGTCAAAATCACCTTGCACGTCCCCGAACACCTGATCGCTGACGGTAAGCCCATGTCTTCTGAGAGGAAGGTCTTCGGGTTAGGCAAGAGACAGAGGTCACCGGCGATCCCTGTGAGTTGTTACCGTGATAGGATAAACACCAATAAGACACAAACCCAAGCAAATGAGACTTAGGGCAAATAAGAGTGTCGAGCATGAAATAAAGAAGTTAAAGAAGAGAAACCATAGAGCTGAACAAATCACCTGCTCTCTTTGGGCATCGGGCCTCATTGTTGGCCCCTGCAAAAATGTTTGCAAATAGGGCCCTGCCTTTGCAGAGCAATGGAGGGTGTCCTGGCTCCCCCACCCCACCTTCCACCTTCGTGAGGGCCGATGGAACCGGAGTGGTCGGGGTGTCAGAGGTGCAGCCCTGCTCCACTTTTCATGCCCAGGTGGAATATTTCCTAATTGCTGGAACTCACTCTAAGCCTAGCACTCGAAAGCAATAATTTACTTTCATCCAGGGAGACCCCGATATAATGAGGGAGTAATATAGGTTCCGTAAGCCCCTGCATTATTGAAGCGAGAGTGCCTAATTGACTTGTTAATGTCTGTTCTCCAGGCTGCTGTAAGATTGAAAACAGGTGGGGGACTGCCCTCGGTGGAAGGGACCTCCTATTTCCATGACAAGCGAAGACAGGCAGCAGGTCCCTGCTCCTGGGCAAGAGCCAAGGCCAGTGGCTGGGTCTGATGGAGCCATGCCACGGCCATCGCTGAGCAGCTCTGTCCCCGTGTGTCCCTCGGGAACCCCTGGATGAGATAGGAGGGGGCAGGGCAGCAGGGACAACAGGCCAGGAGGACCTGAACTGTCAGACCAGAAGGGCTCATGGCTCAGCCTCCATCTGCTGATGCCCTGCACTGGAGCTAATCAGGGGACACGGCTGATGGAAGGAATGACCTTGGAGTGGGACTAATGGGCAGAGTGACTGGAGGCCGGCCACTGTGTGTGTACATGTGGGCATGCTCTTTCTCTCTCCCCCCTGCAGGGAGCCGCTTCATCTTGCTGGAGGGGAGCCAGCTGGATGCCAGCGACTGGCTGAACCCTGCCCAAGTGGTGCTCTTCTCTCAGCAGAATTCCAGTGGGCCCTGGGCCATGGACCTGTGTGCCCGGCGGCTCCTGGACCCCTGCGAACACCAATGTGACCCCGAAACTGGTAGGCGGGAACACCGGGCAGCGGGTAACTGTCAGAGAGTGTGCCTCTCACATCTACTCCCTTGACTCTCAGGCTGTCCTGCCCCCCAGAGCCCAGATGGTGCAAGCTACCAGCATGTGGTGGGCCCACCGAGCTTGCTGCCTCAAAAAGTGCGGTCATCTGTGTTGGCTTCCTCAGAAGGGCCCTGCCGTTAGCCCCAAGCCAGAAGGCTCTGTGGAAGATGGCATGCACGCTGCGTTAGTCATCCGTCGGGAAATTTAGCTCTGGAGCTAGACTTGGTGTGACTTGAAAATGAATGCATGTTGATTGTAAGAAATCAAGAAAGTTCAGAGAAGCTTTAAAGAAGGAAATGATAATCATCAATAATTCTCTCTCCTGGAGATAATCTCTTTTAAATTTTTAATATCTGCCCTTCCAATCTTTATCCTGGGCTTGATTTTTTTTCCCCAGAGGCTCGGGAGGACACTCAATCTCATGGCATTAGAGAGTGTTCCTTTCCCCCCTTCCCAGTCTATCCTGAGCCTTTTCCAGAATGATTGAAGTGCCCCCCATGAGCCCCAAGGTCGGCTTCCAAAAGTTTGTACAAAAATTCCACGATCTTCTCCTTCCACTTCCCAGGGACTTTTTGAAGCCCCCTCATAACTTGACTTGCTTTTCAGGGTTCCTGTCGGTCTCTATCCGAGCTCAGTTGAATGGCTTCCTATTATGTGACATTTATAAAAAAAAAATAATCACCACCGCAAAAAAACAACTGCCATAGATGTACTTTACATTTTTAACTTTTTGAAAATCCAATTAAAATGAATAACCTTACCTATAAATGCAGGGCACATTTAAAGTGATCATTTTGGGGGATGCTTTATTAGAAGAGGGTTTCCAGGCCCAAGAGGATGTGCATTTTCTGGCTCTCCCAGGATCAGGCGTGTGTGGAGGATGACTGTGAGAGACAGCCCAGGTGCAGGGCCCGGCACCCAAGGGAACACTGAGATGCCGCCTAGAGCCCCAGTGTGCCCATGGGTCTGGGTCCCTCCTTCCCAGTTGCTTTGTGCTTTCGTAGTGGAAGAGATTCAGCTGCAATGGGGCTTCTTAAACTTTGACCACCCTCGACCCCTTTTCGACCAAGACATCTGCAACAGGGCCAATGCTGCCAGAAGCACCTCGGCTTCATTAGGCATTTGATTTGAATTCACTGGTTGGTTGTTGTGCATTCAAAAAGTATTCAGTGTAGCCAAATTTTCCAAGACACCCCACACTTAGTTACATGATCCAATGTTTGCAACCCGCAATTTAAGGCCCTATGACCTGCCGTTCATAAAGTCCTGCTGCCTGTAGATTGAGTACCAGACAGCTCCTCCTTAGACAATGATACCCTGGAACAGAAAGAGAGAGAGGATCAGGTGATTGATTATCTAAGACTGCTCCCCCCTCCGCCCCCCGGCCCCCCGCAAAGCAAAACACTGCTCCTGTCGGTGTCCTGGGGCTGTGCTGACAGTGCTCTGTAAGCTGGGTAGTTTATCAGCACCAGAAAAGTTATTCTTTTTCAACCTGGGAGCTAGAAGTGCAAACCGACATGTCAGGAAGAGCCTGCTCCCTCTGAAGTCTCCAGAGCACGAGCTTTCCGTGTCTCCACCAGCTTGGGCAGCACCAGCCTTTCCTTGGCGGGCATCTTCTCTTGCTCTTCCTCCGTGCGTCTACCTGTGGCCCTTCTCTCTGAAAAGGACTCTACTCACACTGAGTTCCGATTTCTCTGACTCCGGTATGCCCTCAAGTTAACTTAACTGAGGGCATCTTTGAAAATCTTATTTCCCAGTAGGCTCATGTTCGACATACCATGGGGTAGGACTTCAACATAACTTGTTTTGGGAGCCAGGAGGACAGTCAAATTTATAACAGGAGCCAACTTCTCAACCCCTGTATGTGATCTCTCTCTCTCTCCTCTTCCTCTTCTTCAGGTGCCGTGGCACACACATCTTGCTAACCATCTTGCTAAGTCTGAGAGGCGCGGCCCCTACTTCTTCATAATCATTTTACATCTCTTTTGGGGAAAAAGTCATAACTGCAATGCCTACAGTTCACCTTCTCTTTTCTAAAAGTCGTTTTTCCGTGGGCCCGTCAGAGATGTTAGGCCCCCGTATGGAGGAGAAGGGCAGCATTGGAAACATCTGATGGCTCAGCCTGCTTACTCGCGGCTCCTCCCACGCTGCCAGGCAAACACCACACTGAGCAGATGGGCTGAGCACCAGGCCCCAAAGCCAGTGTTCTAGGGAGAAAGAAAAGAGAGAGCTAATCTCAGAGGTGGGGCCTCGCCATGCTACTGAGCTGCTCTCTGGTCTCCCCATCTGAAGATGGTGTGGATTAGGTTTTGGGGTAGTCTAAATCATTCAACTCGTTGCTGAGAGACCAGTGATCTTCAGAGAGAGTCTCAGATGCGTCTACTGGAGGTTCCAAGAACCGGATGTACGTTAATTACACGGGGGAAGAGGGAGCTGATTGTTTTAAGGGGGGAGAGAGGCTTAGAGAGGAGCCTGACTAAACCAAAGCAAAGAAGGAATCCATCACCATCGATCCTGACTTATGCCTACCCTGCATGCTCCAGAGCAGAACTGCTTCGTAGAGTTTTCTTCTTCGTAATCTTTTTTAAAATCATTTTATTGGGGCTCATACAACTCTTATCACAATCCACACATACATCAATTGTGTAAAGCACACTTATTCATTCGTTGCCCTCATTCTCAAAACTCGCTTTCAGCTTGGGTTCCTAGAATCAGCTCATTTTCCTTTTTCTCCTCCCCCTCCCTCATGAACCCTTGATAATTTATAAATTATTATTTTGCCATATCTTACACTGCCCAGCATCTCCCTTTACCCACTTTTTTGTTGCCCATCCCCCAGGGAGGAGGTTATATGTAGATCCTTGTGATCGGTTCCCCCTTTCTACGTCCCCTTCCCTCCCAGTATCGTCACTCTCACCACTAGTCCTGAGGGGTTCATCTGTCCTTGAGTCCCTGTGCTTCCAGTTCCCATCTGTACCGCTGTGCATCCTCTGGTCTAACCAGGTTTGCAAGGTCGAATTGGGATCATGATAGTTGGGGGAAGGAAGTGTTTAAGAACTAGAGGAAGGTTGTGAGTTTCGTTATTGCTACCCTGAACCCCGAGTGACTCATCTCCTCCTCACTACCCCTCTGCAAGGGATGTCCAGTTGTCTGCAGATGGGCATTGGGTCTCCATCACACGCTCCCCTCATTCACAATGATATGATCCCCTCCTTCCCCCCCACCCCCAGGGCTGGTAGCTTCCAGCAGAGGTACCATGGAAGAAAGGCCTGGTCATCTGCTTTTGTTGAGATTATGATGCCATCGAAAATGTTATCATCATAATCTTAACTAAAGCGATGGCCAGGCCTTTCTTCCATGGTACCTCTGCTGGAAACTATCAGCCTTCAGGTCAGCAGCCACATGTAAACCGTTTAGCTAGCTGAAGCAGGCTCCTTATTTTCACTCTATGTTTGCATGCTGGAAAATGTTACACGACTTGCTCTAAGCCTCACAGCTGTGGAAGGCAGAGGCTGCTTTTTTCCATCGTGAAGTCAGAGCAGAGGTGGGATTACAAAGGGTTGCTTACTTTCCCCAGACATGTCAGATCCAACACATGTGCCATTCAAAGACGATTTAAGCAAGCACCATCTACTTAGTGTCTCTGCTTACCGTGCCAGAGACCGAAGAGCTCCCATTAGCACCTTAGTCCCCTCCAGATGTCTAATTTCTAATACTACCTGAAAATGACTTTGGGAAGCCCATCCCCTTCCAGTGGCTTCCCCGTATCCTTGACAACTGATGCATTTCCAATCAGAAGCCCATGGAAGGAGACTAGAAATAAGAACCCAGTCTCCACAGCAGGATGAAGGTGCAACAACTCCCATTTGGATAGCATCTCAGAAAGGAGGCTGCAAAGACTTTTATTTTAATTAATGCTGGAGTTGGGAAGCCCCCCTGTTCGGCTTCTTTCTGCACATGGGATGATATGGTCATCCCACACGCTCCTCAGTAAGAAACCTGATTGCCTCCCACACGCCGTCCCCGAGTGTCTCTCCACAGAGCTGAGTGTGGGAATTGGCTGGAAGTCAAGTCAACGTTATTTTTGCATCCCTCCAGCTAGCTCACTTGGAAATGTCATGGTGCTGGGACATGTGCTTTCCCAGCCATGCTGAGGGGTCTGCCCATATGGATATGTGGAACTGCGCAAGTGCACGTGTATACTTTCGCACACACACATACTCACAGATGTTCAGTCCCTGAAAAGGAGCAGCCTCCGGTGCCTGGAGCTCTTCACAGGCATGCCCCCAAAGCTAAGCAAGTGTCGATCCATCATTTGCACAGTGCTGTTGAGTATCCGGTGCGGTAAGCAATATAATGATACCCCAAAGCCGCCCATGCCCTGATTATCCGAACCTCTGATTATGCTATCTTACACAGCAAAGGCGAATCAAGCTTTCCAATGGAATGAAGGTTGCTAGTCAACTGACCTTAAAACAGGGAGATTACCGTGAATTAACGAGTGGTAACTCTTTGGCCTGCTAACCACAAGACCAGAAACTCAAAATCACCTTCCCTCCTGGGGCTAAAGATGAGGTTTTTTTACTCCCATCGTGAGTTGTGGCCTCTGAAAACCACAGGGGAATACCACTCTGTCTTACAGGCTCACCATGTGTTGAACTGACCCAATGTCAGTGAGTGAGCCAGTAACCATTGATTTTGGCCATGGTGATGCATGTGTGTCAGAGTAGAACTGTATCACACGGTTCCAATGGCTGGTGTTTTTTGAAACAGAACACCAAGCCTTTCTCCCATGGTGCCTCTGGGTGGACTCAAACCTCCAGTCTCTTGGGCAGCAGATGATCAAATTAATCATTTGCACTGGCTGTGTTATCACAAGACTCTATAAATTGCACGGCCGGCTTGCACGAAACTTCTCTTTGAAGTCAAGATTTAGCAGCTGGTTGTCATAGCAACTCTGCATCAACTCTTCATTCCCTTCCATGTAGATAGCCAAACTGGTTTGTGGGAGGAGTACAGAAGAGGGAAGTTCGGTGGGATCTTGGGTACTCCATAAAAGTGCCCCTAGCAAATGTTAGCAGTTACTGTGACCCTCAAGGCCCACAGATTTCCTGGCTTGACTTTGAGCCTACCTGGTCAATGTCAACTCGCCCTTGAGAGCTGCCAGCCACTCCCATCTACTGTTGCGTGCAGCTTGACCCGTGACACTATCTCTCCTTCCTTGACAAGATCTTTTTCTTGAAGTCCAGAAGTTCATTTTCCTGTGGTTTCTAAAGGCTTTTGTTGTGGCAGTTTGTTTTTGTGTTTGTTGTTGGGTTTCTGATGGCAACATGCTACTCAACTATCAGCCTTGGTGACTTCTCTCTCCAGTCAATACCTGGCCTTTGTTCTGCCACGTTGGAGCCGTGGATGATCCACACAATAGCTCTTTTGGACATGCCCTACCAGGCTTGGCCATTGATCGCCATTTCCCGTTACCAAATTTGAATCCTAGGTCTTTCCATAGGTCAGAACCAACCATGTAGAACTTTCGAAAACCTGGTAAGGAGGACTGGACCCCAGCCCTCCTCCTGCTTGCATATTGTGCACTGTGGTCTTTCCAACGCTCTGCCTGGTTTTTTGAACCCAGTTTGGCAGGATAGCTAAGCCCTCATTTTGTCCCAGCCACTTGGTTTACACACTCTTTCCAAACTCACTTGTTTGCCTCCACTGAAGACTGTTTCCCTCCGGTGGGTATTTTTGCTGTGCTTTGTTCCTGGGTTCTCCCCGCCCACAGTTGTGTGGGACTGCTTGGCTTTGAGCCAGCCTCTTGCCTGATGTCTCCCCAGAGGAAGGAGACCAGATAATAGACACTCCTTGAGTCAAGATGTCTTACAAAGATTTCCCCTTTTTAGTCAAATCATACTAATTCCATTTAATAAGAGTTAAGAGCAATTTACAGGACAGAGGTGACTCAGGGCTTTTGAGCTGGGACTGCATTTAACTCATGAGGAACCAATGGTGACCCAGCCGGGCCTGCTGAGCCCTGGCTTCATGACCGATGGCTTTTCATTCATCCTTGGATGAGATGAGCACCTCAGGCCTTCAGCTATGGGATGGGACGTAATGGAGGGATGATCCAGGATACAAAGTACCGGAAACATTTGCCATCGGGGTGCAAAGCCGGAGAGAAGCGTAGGCAGTGTCAGGCCCTGCACCGGTCCCCTCTTGGCTTGCTTCTGCTCCAGGACCTTGTGTGACTGCTTGTGACGGGACCGCTTCTGTGATTGGATTGCCTCTTACAGACTCGCTCGTTCCTGGCTGGGCACTTCTCAGTGGCTGCGGCACGCCTCTCCGTTGGATTCCTACGTACATCACCACTGAGTCGGTGCGTCATGTGTTCCCCGCCATCTGTCACAGCAGATGCAGCGACTGTAACACTTCTAGCTTAGGAGGGCATCCAACACCCTTGTGGGGTCTTTAAAATTCACAGCTAACAGTCAGAGCCTGGGCTTGCATGAAACCCCGCTTTAAAGTCAAATTTTCACAGTTGGTTGCCATAGCAACTCTCCTCATCAATTCTTAACTCCCTTCAACGTAGATGGCCAAGCCGGTTTGGAGGAGGCAAACACAAGAAGGAAGCTGGTGGGCTCTGGAAAGGAGAACCACTTTGAGCAGCAAAATATTGGACATCCTCAAACTCTAGCCTGATGTACTTTACCATGTCTGCTTTCCTCTGCCTTGGGGCTGCACATGCCATCGTGTGGAGAGGAGCTTTGTCTGCCAACCGCAGCGTGTCCCCACATGGTAATGAATGAAGGAAGCTTCACAAGGAGCTAATGAGAGAAAGGGAAATGCGCCCCACAACCGAAGGCATCGCCATCATTGGGAAAATCAGGCTCGGCTCGCACTCAGTCGTGCCTGCATTTATTTTGACGGGCCTGGGGGTAACTAGACGCCACCTGTGGAAGAGGACTTTCTTTCTTTGTCAGTCCTGAATTCTAGACTAGATGTCCAGCCGAGACTATTCCAAGAGTCAGAACGATGGACTTGCCGCCTTCTCGGGAAGACTTCCTGGTTGATTCTATTTTGGTTTTTGCTCTCATGCGCAAATGTCCCCAAGGACAACCAAGAGCATATCCTCCACTGAAAGAGAAGTACATCTTTTGCATTAGCATACTTTTACGCAGAGGGATGTGTCCATTATATGGTTTCTTGCAATTGTGCAAGCCCCTTCCTCATTGGTTTCCTATGCACCTTGAGTGGGTGTGCACACTATTTGTGTGGGTGCATTCTATACAAAGCACGTGGTAACAGACTTCGCAGTCTGCAGAAGTCAGTGTGAATTCAGGGTAAATCCTTTACTTAATCACTTTTTTGTCTCACAAGTATTTATGGAAAGCTTGTTTGTATGAGGAGGAGCCCCTTGGAGGCACAAATCTTTAAGTGCTAGCTGAAAGGTTGGGGGTTTGAACTTAGCAGGGGCATCTTGGAACACAGGTCTGGCAAAACATCAGCTTTCCCAAAGGTTTCATCCTTGAGCATCCGATGGAGCAGTTCCATTCCTGACACAGGGGCCCTTGTGAGTGGAGATCAACTCAAGAGCAACGAATAACGGCCCCTGGACGTGAAGGGCAGTGGCAGCTTAGTGAGAGCACGCTCCCCTTCCACTTGAGACACCTGGATTCTACTGGCCAACGCGCTGGATGCACAGGCACCACCTGCCCCTCAGAGGACATTGTAGCATGTTGCTATGATGCTAACTAGGTTTAAGTGGTGCTCACCCACTGAGTCAGCCTAGGTAGAAAGACCTGGCAAATGACTTCCCGAGATCAGTCAATGAAAACCCAGTGGACCACAGTAGTCTAATCTCATTGTACTTAGGGTCTCCATGAGTTGGGAGCCAACTAGATGGCAGCTCGCAAAACCAGTTTAGGTTCGGGGGTTCCAGGAGGGACCCTGTCCCATCCCCTTGTGTAGCTTATAGTCTTGAGTCCACGCTTTCGTTGGAACCAAAAATGTATAAAGCCAGACCCCTTGTGCTTTCTTCCGTTGACCTCCTTACGTGGACCCTCTTTATGCTTATTTCTATCGGAAGTACAGTCTTTATTCCGCAGCCTTATTATCAGCTACCTAATTTCAAGCTAGGTTTCTATGTGACTCATAGTTCCCCGACCCTTTCCAAATATAGCTCAACAGCACTGAAGCCGGTAAATTTGAGCTCATTGTGAATCCAGCCCATGTGGAAGCCTGCCTTTGCCATTCAGGAAACCAAATCCTAATCTAATACTCTCTGTGCACTCTATATAAATGAAGAACCTACTCACCTTCATTACACTCCGTACCACCATCCATCAGAGCAGGTGTCAGGGGAAGGAATGAGGGTTACCTGGTTCATGGTTCAGTCTTGAGATGAGCGAAGATTCTCATTTCTCGGACCCTGGCTCAAACCTTTCTCCCTGAATTCTGAGGCTCCTTCTCTTGATTCTCATGGGGTTTTTATCTTCGGAAAAAAGAAAAGCACACCCAGAGCTGCTATTCTATTTTTATATTCTTTTAAGCCTCTCTTCCTCCGGGCAATGGAGAAGCTCTCTATCCATTGTCTCCTCTGGGCAGATTTACAAATTTCAGGAAGCCACATCTTGTTCTTTCACTAGTTAAGAATGAAATAACCAGTCAGTGAGAGAGAAAACTAGTGCTTTAGTGGAAGCGTTCTCAGTATAAGAACTGATTTGTCTAGAAAACAGCATCATTTTCTTCAAGGTCAGTATTAGGCAGAACAGTAACTCTTAATTGTTTGTCAGTCTCTGATTTATTTATACATCAGATGAATGTTATGGAATTCTGCCTTGGGAAAATGCATGTACACACATGTACAGTTAGGGGCACAATTACAAAGGGTTCATCAACCTCTTGGAATGTTGAAAGAGTAACCAGTGATAATGAAGTGTTCTAATATCCGAAACAAACACAGAATTGTGTTTTTAGCTCAAGATAATTCTACTTGTCACTTCAAGACAATTAGTTGTTTTCCCTTAAAAACTAATACTTGAGTTTCTCTAAGACCATAGTCTGGGTGATCCCAGCTCAATTGACCTAATATTGCTCGCAAAGACAATGTTCTGTAACCTGCTTTGGTGAATAGTGACTGGGTCTTAAAGGTTCTTGAGCAGACATCAAAGTTGCAACTATTTGTGTATCCCTGCCTGGAGGAAAGAAGAGTGAGGAAAACCGAACGAAATATGCAGAGAGCCCAATGAACTAACAGACTAAGCAAACGTCACTCTCCACAACCCGGAGAGCAGAAGAGCTAGATGGTTCCCGGCTACTACTACCAACTGCTCGGAAAGGGATCACATTAGGAGGGCCTGGATAGAGAGGGAGAAAAATAAGGAATAAAATCCAAGTTCATAAAGGAGACTCGGCTTCCTGACTGGAGATGGGATAAAGCCCAAGACTATGGACTTTAGTCATCACTCAGGTCTGGACCGGAACTCTGCCCTGTGTTAAAATAACCCCAGGGTGTACGAATGGTTGAATATAAAACTGATGAACTGCTCTGTCAACCTCTGTGAACTCAATTCGCAATAAAAAGTTAAAATAAAAAGAAAAACCAAAATGCATGAAACAACGTGTTACCGCCTCAGCTTCTAAGGAACACTGTGGCTCTACTTCTTGCAAGGCAGATTTTTTTGTTTTTCTGGAAATCCACAGGGCATTATTTTTCAACAACACCGTAATCCCAATCAATGCATGAGTTCTTCCTTGTCCATCGGTCAGCTTTCACTTGCAGTTTGTGCTGTTAGAATCACCAAGGCTGTCCCGGGCACGCCTTAGTTCTCAAAGGGACATTTTTGTTTTTGAACACTTTAAAGCTATTTTTTTCTCCAACAACTTTTACCAGTGCAGTAGATCTTTTTGATTTCTTGACTACTGCTTCCACGGGCATTTATTATTATAGATCCAAGTAAACTGAAATCCTTGCGAACATACGTATTTTCTTCATTTACAACCTTGCTTGTTGATGCAGTCATGAGAATATGTGTGGGTTTTTTTTTTAATGCAGAGGTGTAATCTGTATTGGAGACTATAGCTTTGATCTTCATCCATAAGTGCTTCAAGACTTCCTCACTTTAAGGCAGCAAGGCTGTGTCATCTACATGTCACAGAGTGTGGGTGATTCTTCCTCCAAGCTTGAATGCCATGCTCTTCACGTATTCTAGCTTCTCAGATACGCAAACTTCTCAGCCGACACGCTGAACGGATATAAGGTGGCCCCACACCTTTTCTGATTTCAAACCTTGTGGTATTCCTTTTTTTATTTTATTTGAATGATTGCCTCGTGGTCTATGTTCAAATTTCCCATCAGCACAATGAAATGGTCTGGAATTCCCATCCCTTGCCTTGTCACCCATAATGTGTTATGATGCACACAACTGGACGTTTTTGCATAGTCAATAAAAGATAGGTAAATATCTTTCAAAAAACATGGTCATTAGAGGTGGCCTCCTCTCAATATAGTAGTTGTTCTGTGGTTAACAAACAAACAAAAACAGACCCATGGAATCAGACACAGATTCAAACCTTAACGCTCCTACTGAGAAATACCCACCTGTCATTGAGCAATGCTGACTCATGGGGACCCTTGAGGTAGAACTGACCAGGTGGGCTTCTAAGACTGACTTGTTATGGGAATAGAAGATCTTATCTTTCTCTCAATGAGCGGTTTTGAGCTGCTGACCTGGAGGTTAGCCCGCCATGTAACCACTATGCCACCAGAGCTTGGCAAATCAGTTAAAATTTGCAAGCCTTCGTTTTCCCCATCAGCATAAAGTAGCTAATAATTCCTACTTTTCAGGAGTGTTAGAAATAGTTGATGAATTCCCTCCTTTGAACATTTCCTGATCGCCTGAAATGTTCCTTACCATTTCCTGTGGAAATCAAGATAAGCAAAGAAAACATCCCTTCCTTCAAAGAGTTCTTGACCTTTGTCTACAGAGCGCACATAGTTGGTGCTTTGGAAATATGAGATTCCTATGAGAGCCAGTCAATAGTACCATCTGACTGAAAATGAGGATGAATGGGTACGTTCATGCAGGTGGATGGTGAAGAGGGCATGACGCTAGGATTATATAATGGGATGTATTGTGATTGGCGCCCCCAACAGTGGCAACATTTAATCGCACCATGTCATCCTACTTTTCTGAAACACAGGCATGTTAACCAACCCATTCATATTTCATATTTCTTCTTTCTTCCCCTGTTTCTAAGGAGAGTGCCTCTGCTACGAAGGTTACATGAAGGACCCAGTCCACAAGCACCTCTGCATTCGGAATGAATGGGGCACAAACCAGGGGTAAGTGAGGTCACGGCCAGGAAGCTGGTTTCCAAGATAGCACCCGTGTCTCACACAGCCATGCTGTGGAGCAACCGCATGGGCAGCAATACAGCTTACGGGTGGTTATATTCTGCACAGCGGATGGGTAAAAATGTCATTGTTCGTTTCCATATTTATACCATTCCAATGACATCCGTCTCATCGGTTTCTCCATTTGCGAGGCAAGAGATGATGCCTCGGAGCCGAAGCCCCGCAGCCTCCAGCCGGGATCTGAAAGCTGTCCCTCTGTTCTGCTGCACACCACTGCCAGCCTCACGGCTTCCACAGGCAGAGCTTAGCTGAGGAGCATGCTGGAGACACACAGAACCACGCAGATCCCACTGTAGCTCTTGCAGAGTTTGATGAGCTTTGCAAAACTGACATGAGTAGACACTTGTTTTCACCAAGACTGTCAGCGGGGGTGAAGTGCAGAGACACAGAGAGTACTCTGTAGTGAGTAAAACAGGACTTTTGCCTGATGCCCAATTACCATTCCTCCACGAAACCTGCGATTCTCCCTTGGAATATGCTATAACAGGATAAAGCCCTTCCCTGTGGCTCTTTTAAAGCGACTTTCCAGATGCCGAGAGCTTGTCTTCTGCATTGGCTGAGCCGACACAGGGTTAGGAGCAGAAATCAGTCAATAACTGCCAACCAATAATAACAATCAATGGAAGAGGAATAACTAGAAAGAAATCAATGCAAAAGACCTCCTGGAATGATTAAATGGACTGCAATTTAGATATCTGTTTGCAGCCTGATGAGGTGGGAATATTTTCAGGCTTTTAGTTTTTCCTCCCAAATCAATGTAATTTTAGCTATATCCATGGAAAGATCATATCCCAGAGGTGGGTAATCAGCCCCTTCTGTATGATTCTGGTGAAATTCAGCCAGGACTATTGACTATAGCCCTGGATTGCTAGAAGCAATAAATATGGAGACAAATGGGTAAGAGTTTGGAAAAGAGCAATAAAAATGATTGAAGAGCCCAAGGGAGTGATTGATGACTAAGGAATAGAAGAACTCAACTCTGAGAACTTGGCCAGCTGATGACTCAGTCAGGACATGATAGATATCCACAGATGTTAGAAGAGGGCAAATGTTCTGGAACGGGTTGAAATGGAAGGATAAGGACAGGCGAGAATGAAGTTAGGGGAAGGAAATTCGAGTCATGGGTCAGAAAGCTTACGAAAGTCAAAATGCCACGCACTTTTTCTGTTAGTGAATATGAAAGGTTGCTCGGTTTTGACTACATTTGAGAATATATTGGAGAGAAGTCTAGCAAATGTAGAGACAGGTATTTGTAGAAGGATCAGTACCTAAAAACCGACCTGTTATGTTTTTCAAAAGCCAAGAGACTTGTTGGCTAAAGCCCACCCCCTCCCTTGACAATAGAGGTTTGCATAGTTGGTGGGGAGCTAGAATCTGTGTGTGTGATCATCTTATTGAGAATTTCAGTTGAATGGGATTCTCACAAGGTGAATATTGTAAGGGCGAAGTTAACCATTTCTCTAGCTCTTGGGCCCCAAATTTGTTGCTGATGGAAAATATCATTTCACTTTTTGCCCGGAACGATCCAGGCTGGCTCTCTGCAGTGATTGGATTTGGTGGCTGATAGCTCAAGCCTCCCCAACTCTTGCCTTGTAGATGGATCGTGTGAGGATGGGCCTGACTTGCCGTGGTAATTGCACAAGCCTTTGTCATCCCCTCTGGCTGTGTGTAGAGACAGTCTTGGGCCGTAGACAAGAGCCTCAAGGGAAATGGTGGAGGCCCCAGCCTTGGTGTCATTTAAAACAAGACAAGGTAAAGCAGGGAGCCTCCGATTGACAGGGACATTAGCCTCCGGAAATAGACAAGGAGACCTAATCTGCCATTTCCATCTCTAATTTCCATTATTCTCTGATCATCACTGTCTACACAGTCTCCTTCTGGACACTAATAAAATCATGGCGCAACTGTGAGTAGGAGGAGGAGGAGGGGAAAGTGACTATCTTGTGGATAATGGAACCAGGAGTGATAAGCAACATGAGGTTTTTATTTTTTTTAATGTGCCAAACAAATGAGCGCATTTTCCTTATAAAGTGACAAGATAAATGCAAAGCAGAAGATGCCATACATCTTGATTTCAGTCGGGGATCTGACGCCATCCTTCTTTAAATGATTCTCACAAAATTAATGGAAAGGGTTTTGAATGTGCAGACTGTCACTTGAATTGAAACCTGCCTGACAGATTGCCAGCTGATGACACACGGTGTGTTATTACTGAAAAAAATCAATGGTAGGTTTGATTTTCTCGAATATTTTATTTAACGTTCCAGAAGGTGGAGATGTGTATTTATGTTTTACCTACAGCATTCTGTATTGCATATGGGTGTGTGTGTGTGTGTGTGTGTGTGTGTGTGTGTGTGTGTGTGTGTGTTCTTTTGAAACAAAAGAAGGGAATCCTAGGCCAATAATAGTTAAAATGCACTCTGTTGCGGAAAACTCTAGGTTAATGTACCAGAAGAAAATGTAGCAATAACCATTTGTGACACTCAGACTAGAAAGAAAATTGATGAAGGGCGCCAGTACGAAGAGTTACCCAGGAGGTTTTGGGGAGGCAGAGGAGTGAAGCTGGGCAACTTTGTCTCCTTTTCCTGCTCAGTGGATGTTTTGGCGTTCCTGCTTTGCGTGGGGGCAACCTGGATCATTTACAGAAACCGTCTCTCCACTCTACTCCGTCGTTTAGGCGCCTACACATTCATGCTTTCCACAGATATTCATTGCAAGGCCTCTGGTGGGTCAGGCTGCTAGAGATCACGTCTGCTCCCGTCCTTTCAGAGAAGAGCTGGGGCTCTTGGTAGGGAGGTGGGTAGGAATTATGGATGCATCTCTTCCGGCTCTGCCGCCAGTTTTGAATCCCCTACACCTCTGTGTGCCTTCTCCCCTTTTCTCCTCCTCTGAGCATCTTTAACTTGCTCACATCACAAAGATCTTGTCTTCTCATTCTGGCTTCCTGTCTCTTGAACAAATATGGTCCCATTTTCACTGGTTCCACATGGAAGTAGGACTAGCACTCCACCTGCTAGGGGCACGAAAACAAAGATGCTCTCCAGGAACAAATAGCTTAATGTCGGTTTCTTCAGAACGAAGCTTTCAGTGAAGGGGAGGAGGGTGATAAGTGCAAGGACTGGATTTCAGATGGTCTTATTTGTTACGGCTTGGCTCATGAACGCCCCTTGTGTCTGATGAAGGACCAAGGTGTCTGTGTACTGCATGCACACTGAAGTCCCAAGGTGGGGTAACTTCCCACTTGTTGAAAGCCTTTGAGCGACACCAGGTTACAATGGAACAGACCAGGGGTCCCTTTAGGTTGTAATCTCCACAGGAACAGATTTCCAGGCCTTTCAAACTTCCAACCTTTCACCTAGCAGCCAAGAGCTCATCCATTGCACTGCCAGGACTCCTGTGTCCTTCCTGAATCCTACTTTTTTCTAGACCATTTATAATACACCAAAACATGCAAACACACACCAAATTCCTTGG
The DNA here is from genome assembly GCF_050624435.1 of Tenrec ecaudatus. Lineage (NCBI taxonomy): Eukaryota > Metazoa > Chordata > Mammalia > Afrosoricida > Tenrecidae > Tenrec > Tenrec ecaudatus. Next base: position 190,101,608 of record NC_134530.1, on the reverse strand, counting down.
CACTATTTTTACTTCCCGTGATTTTCCAAGTGAAACCTACTCCTGCAATTATCCTATAGATTCACATACACAAGAACAAACAGCGAACTGGGAACCATACCTACAAGGAACGCTAACCAAGGGATGGCGACTGGATCCGGCTGACTTCATATCTACCCGCAGCCGGTTGAGACACGGATACGCTGAGTGGGATGGGGTCGTTGCTTGCTCTGGCTCACTCAGGTGACAGGATTCAGACGGCAGGTTGTGAAAGCATTGAACTCATTACACAAGAAGGTCCTGTTCACTGGAAGTAAAAAGTAGCTTCAAGAAGATTTAAACAAAGTCATGGATGACAGATTTCTAATGGGTTATTAAAAGAACACGGGCTGTGTGAGGTCACAGCCTGGGTCTTTGAGGTTGGCAACAAAATCAGTCATTTCCTGCCCCAACACACCCCGTGGCACCGCTGCCAGACAGAGGACTCGAGGTGAGAGGTTCACGCTCAGCACGTGGGTTGACCCTGGCTCCTGGCTCTGATTCACAGAAGTACTTCTCTGCCTCCCTTTGCTGCGGCTGAAGGGCCATCACCAGAGATGAGAGGCTCAGCATTTGCCACCGGTTTGCAAGGACAGGGACAACCAGCAAAGCTGTCACAGAGACAAGAAGCAAAAACAATAAATGAAGGTGGAGGAGGCAAGGGAGATTGATTTCCAAGAAAATATTAGAACAGGAAATTAATTTACTTAGCTACTTTGGAAATTATGAAGAGAAGCCATAATAATGTGGGGTTTGTTGTTGTTGTTGATGTTACATTTAAAATGTACCCAAGGGCCTCTATAGATATACTTTCAGAATACCATAATTAAATTAAATTCATGAGTGTGAAGATCCTCGGTAAATAATATTCTTGTTTCATATTCTGGCATCTCAGACACAGAGGGCAATACCAAGAAGATTCCTCACGAGATGAATATAAAATATCACTAGCCTTTAACACGGAAGGATGACGGTAGAGCGATAATTCATGAGACAGGAAGACGCCTGCTGTGGAAAAGCAACAGGTGTTTCACCAGAGCTGTACGCTGCTGTCTGCAGAGGCCCTGCCCCTCAGAATGCCTCCTTCTTTCCAGCGGAAACAGAATGACCTGTGTACCCCCAGATAGACACGTGGGTGTGCACACACGCACGTACACACTCATTGACACAACCCACACGGCTTTAATAAGGCCTTTCCATGACCCCCGGTGTTTCCTATTTCCACCGCTCTGTCGGCTTCTCATCCCCCTTCCTAGGAGTTACTGCTTAGAGATTGTTAATCTGTATAAAGAACAAAGATCCCCAAACTCTGAATCCAGTGTCCGTTCCCACCCTCCAGTGAGGCCTGAGCGCACTACGCCTGACCTCAGCCCCTCTGTCCTGCCCAACCCACATCCCAGGTCCTTCCATCGGCCCTGGCCGAGTGATGGAGCCCTATGGGCTGTTCCTTAGAGATCCTTCTCCGAGTAGTAAGCTGAGCCCATCAGAGAGGGTCGCTTCACCTCTGGAGTCTAGATATTGAGCAGAGAACAGCTTCTACTGATTAGCAGGAAAAAAAGCCAAAGCCCACCCTCCCTTAGGCTGGCCCCCAAACTGAGCAAGAGCCTCCCCTCCGCTGTCGGACAATCTCAGTGCCAGCCCCACACCACCTCCGGCCAGTGCCTGAAATGGAGCTCTTTCCACAGTGTTTTGAAGTCTCCTCTATTTATTTGGCCTTTTGTTTCTTTCTTCTTTTCTCCTCCCCCTGGTCTCCCCCCGCCCAGTCAATGACAAGGTAGTTTGTGTTGCCCCCCACCACACACACTCACACACACACACACACACTCCATTCCAATATCAAAATCCGTGAAGGAGCCGCGTTGCCTTAAAAGGAGAGTTGCAATCCCAGGTCTTGGACAGTGTTGGACATTCTTTGAGCCATCCAAAGCCTCGTTCAAAGTGGCGTGGACACGCAGGGAACCTTCCCTGGCTGCGGTTGCAGAGAGAGGTGACGGCAGAAGGAGGGATGGAAAGACGGGATGTCCTGGCTGCGAAGGTGAAGGAAAGGAGCCACAATCCCAGGCTTGAGGGCCTCCTGTGGCCTGTGCAGGGGTCAAGCAACGGAGGCTCCCTAGAGCCTACAGCTTGCCAACACTTCGCTTTAGCCCGGTGTCTGTCAGGCCTCCAACCCGAACTAAATCCCAAATGAAACCCATTGCTGCTGAGTCCACTCTCAGCAGCTCAGCAGGGAAGAATGGAGCTGCTCCCTGGGGTCTCCAAAGCTGCCCCCTTTTGTGAAAAGGGAGCGGGTGGGTCCACTCGGTGTGGGAACCTGCAATGCGCCTGAATCTTTGCAGGAGCAGACTCCACATCTCTCTCCCACGAGAGTGCTCAGTAGTCAATGGAGTCCTGAACCACGGCCTCGTGGCGCCTCCTGTGGCCTAAGCTGCAGGAGAATACGTGAGGCTTGGCCTGAGGTACTGAAACAACAAGTTCAGAGTCAGACGTCTTGCCTGCACGATGACTTTTCCAGACTTTTCCTTTGCTCCTTTCTAGCTCATCATCTGGCTCTCACCTTGCCGTTCACCCCTGCGCTGTTTCCCTGTCTCTGATGCACCTTGGCCCTTCCCCAAGTCCTTATCCGAGACTTGCCGTCCCGGCTGCCTCTGCTCCGTTATCTCTGGGCGCCCTCCTGCCCTGCCCTGCAGCCCAGACTTGGTCGTCTGTGCCCAGCTCCTGCCACGCCATGCCAACCAAATACAATTATCCCCCCATTAATTCTCTTGTTGCCCTCCCTTTCCCTGTGTGTCTGTCTCTCACTCTCCGCGCCTCCTGCTTCTTCTAATCCCTATTTCTGACACTTTTTCTAATGTACAAGGGGGCTTCAGAAAGCCAGTGGGAAACCGAATGGACAGATAAGGAAATCGTTCCACAGCTTTTTGAAGCCCCTCTGTTATTTATTTGGCCACGTGTCTGTCTCTTCTTTTCCTCCCCTTCTCCCGGGTCAGTGATGTTGTAGCTCGTGTCACCCCCACCCATTCCAGCATTAAAGCCAGTGAAGGAGGTGTGTTGAATTAAATGAAAAGCTCCCAGGTCCTGCCCTTCCAGAGACATCGCAGCTCCCTGAATCTAGCCCAGGCAGTGCCCCTCGGCAGAGGAACGAGAGTGCTCTTAGGGCCGAGGACCCCCGCAGACAGGCTTGGTGGCATCATGTCCCCTGGTTACTATGGTAAAATTCGCGCCTTGTCCTCAGAGCCCTGCTCAAGGGAGGACACGGCATGTGCCCAGTCGCTGGAGTGTAGTGATGCTTTCAGTAGGTCGCAGAGAGGTACCCAGCTGAGAGGCAGGCAGCCCCTGCTTGCGCCGGCCAGCAAACGCTGGGGCCAAAGGGCACATTCACCCAGATGGACACAAGGCTTGCACTGAGCTCGTGCCGGCCAGGGATGTCCTCTGCTCTCCCGCTAGAGGCAACCTTCGTGATTACATTGGACGAGACAAGAACAAAGCATGCCCTCGTTCGTGACTTCCAGATACTAGTCCATGCCAGCTACTTCCAGAGTCACCTGGGCAGCTTATTGGTAGCCCTGCTTTGTGACTTGTATCCCGGAGAGTTTTATTTGTGTAGGCCTGGGAGAGGGCCCAGACTCGATCCATTGGGCACGCTCCCCTAACTGATTCTACAACACCATGCAGAAGACTTTTCTAGGCAAGATATGGGGTCTCCAGAACCCTTGGGTGGGCAGGCTCTTGCCAGGTGCACTGTCCGCTTCCCAGGAAAATGGGCGCACACTTGTAAACTAGTGACCCAGGGCACGCTAAACGAATCCTTGTGTTTTACCGAGGACAGGAGAGCTGCAGTGCCTTGCCCAAGGTCACATAGCTAGAGGTCAAGCTTTATTGTATTTTGGGCCTTAAAAAAGGACACACTATGTAACCTGTGAAAGCAGGATTGGTTGTTGACAGGAGGGTGGACATTTCTCAGTCTTTCAGCTGCTTCTCTACACCCCTTATTGCCCGCCACCCCCCTCCAGGGCTGAACAGGGCTCATCCTCATTCCCACTCTGTGACAAGGGCCTGCCGTTCACCAACGGTCCTGCCGCCCTTGGAGGGGCGCCCTCACCACCACCACAGCCGCGTCCTGCTCTCGGCTTCCTCCAGTCTCTGCACCCAGAGGCTTATTTCAAAGGGGGCTGGGGGAGGGAACACTCTGTTCCCTCCAGCATGACCGCCAGGGTGAAAACAAAATCAACCTCCATTTACCCTCCCATCTGCTCAAGAATGGAAGATAAATTGTTTCAATTTTATAAAAATGAATGTTTTATGTCTTGCCTCTGCTTTCCAGAGAGTGTCTTGAATTTATATGTTCTCCTGAAGGCACTTGTTCCTCTAGGAAGGTTCACGAGACCTTCAGCGGCCATGGTGGAGAACACTGCTTCTCCTGGACTGGGAGGTCCTGGCTACTCATCTGTCTTCTCTGTCACAGCAACAGAAGGGAGTTGACACGTTAGTTCACGTCCAGAGAAAGCGCCCATTACCACCTTGGCATGGTTCCTCCCGATTTCTTTTTACTCTGCGTCCAGTTACTCTTCCTTACGAGACTGGGCGCATGTTTGTTCTCTTCCATAGATTCGGAGTGAGCACACGCTCCTTTAACAATCACGAACTTTGGGGAGGCGGCGGGAAGATAAGGAAGCTCTAAACGTGTCTTTGTGGAACTTTCTTCCCTCCAAACGGTCTTCGAATCATCTCACTTTCCTTTTTCCTTTTTATTTTTTTTGAAAAGCCATTTTTAACTTTTAATTAAACCTCCACGTAACTTTAAGCCACCAGGACACAGTCCCTCCCTCACCCCCCACCACCAATACCCTGACTCTTCTCCTTAGCTCTTCTGCTGAAGAATTTGGCCTGCCCAATGGCAGGCTGCTTTGGAAGCTTACCTTCCCCAGAACTCTGTCGCAGCCTGACCGCACCACATCCGTGACGGGAGCAGCTCCAGTCTTACTTTTGGCAGCATTGACCCTGCTCCGCTCACTGACCAAGGTCCACAATTTAGTGAGGTTCACTGTTGGGCAGAACTTCTGGTTCCTCTTCAAGCGGTAATGTTGCATGCCGACTTTTCCAAAGTCACCTGGATGGTATTTGTCGAAGTTGACCCTGTGATGATGCAAGCCACCAGCATTACCCCGACCTCCTGGGAGCTTCCCGATGCGGCCGTGGCCATGGCTCACGTGGCCCCTCAGTTTCCGAGTCTCCCTCAGTCTGGAGGGCATGTCGGCGGCCGAGACGAAAGAGCCATCTCACTTTTCAGAAGCCTCCATTTGAAGCTGCTTGGAGAGGAAGGGAGAAAGTGACTTGAGGTCTAGCAGTCAGGTCTGAATCCTCTGCTGTTGACATGCTTGTCATTGTGGGAGCAAAGGCCATCTGAATACCCACCAGGGCCCTCCCAGTCAGCAGAGGATGCAACTCAACGCCACTGGAGAGTCCGCAGAGCCCCTTGTGTAGTGTAATGCTAAGTAATAACTGTCACCTACAAAGTTTGTACTGCCTTTGGGGCTGGAATCTCTTGAGTGGACTACATGGTTTAATTGCTGAGCTGTAAACCTGAAGGCTGGAGGTTCGAGTCTCCCCATGGTCCCTGGGAAGAAGGTACTAGGGAGATCTACTTGAGTAAAGCAGCCGTGGAATACCCTACGGAGCCCAGTGCTACTCCGACCTTGTGGGAGCATCAGCGGCCAGACTCGCCTGGACAACAGCTACTGCTTTCTGTATCTGCTGAGCCTAGTGCCAGCAGCTTTTCAAAACATAGACCCATAGAAATCCCATGAACAGTAATTCATAAGAGCTGATAAGTTCGAGATGCTTGTTACACCTACAGTATCTGTGCAAAACATGATCCAGGGAAAGTAATTTTGAGAACCCCTTTTCCTCCTAGAGCAGCCGTTCTCAACCTGTGGGTCATGACCCCTTTGGGGGTCAAACAACCCTTTCACAGGGGTCACCTGATTCATAACAGTAGCAAAATGACAGTTATAAAGTAGCAACAAAAATAATTTGATGGTTGGGGTGGGGGGTCACCACAACATGAGGAACTGTCCTACAGGGCTGCAGCATGACGAAGCTTGAGAACCACTGTCCTAGATGAAGACTTTGATATCTTGTTCCAAGCACCCCTGCTATAATTATTTTCCCTAGATTTTTATAGATACAGAAATTGGAGAGTAACCATTCTGTCACTGAACTTAAGGTTTTAATTGATCATATTTTTCTTTTTACAAAAGATATTCCTGTAACTGATAGAAAATGTAGGGAAAAACAACAACAACAACAACAACAGAGCATTCAAAAAAATGCCAAATCCCTGGAAGAGCCACCCCCTGGACAGTGTTCACACTGACTTGTTTACCGAGGCAGAATTTACCTGTGCAGAACAAAAATGGCATGGTTCTGTTATAGCGCCTGCTTTCCTCTACATATATGTGTGAAGGATGTGGGCAGGTGTTGTGTGGATCTATGTATACATATATGTATGTATGCAAATAGATGGCTAGAAGGCATGCCCTTGGGGGACCATTGGATAAGTACTGGACTGCTAACTGAAAGGCTGGGGACGCCAACTCACAAGCCACTTTGAGGGGGGGAAATGAAGCTATCTGTACCATTAAAAACTTACAGCCCTGAGACCCTGCGTGTTGTTGTTGAGAGTTGGAATCAACCCCATGGCAGTGCGGGCATACATATATCACAACCCTTATCGTCTTATCGACAACCCTTCCATCCATCCATTGTGTCAAGCCCATTTGTACATTTGTTGCCATCATCATTTTCAAAACATTTTCTTTCTATTTGAACCCTTGGTATCAGCTTCTTGTTCCCCCTCCCTCCCTCATCCTCCCTCCAACATGAACCTTTGATAATTTATAATATTGGTATTATTTTGTCATATCTTACACTGACTGATGTCTCCCTTCATCCACTTTTCTGTTGTCCATCCCCCTGGAAAGGGGTTATATGTAGATCATTGTGATCAGTTTCCCCTTTCTCCCCCCACCTGCCCCTTACCCTCCTGGTATTGCTACTCTCATTACTGATCCTGTGGGGTTTGTCTGTCCTGGATTCCCTGTGTTGGGAGTTCTTATCTATACTGATGTACATGCTCTGGTCTAGCTAGATTTGTAAGGTGAAAGTCAAGGGTGGGGAGGAAGCATTGAGAACTAGAGGAAAATGTTAGATCTCTCAGGGAGAGATATACCTCGGTCCTTGGCTCCACACGAGAAATAATTCACACCGAAGCCTGGTTTGCAATCCAAGTGAGTTTTATGATTGTTAGAAGAAGTTTCAGGTTTACACAGGTACCCCAGGGCCCCTCACCCCTTGCAGCCTCCCTATAAGCTGCTCAGAAAGTCATGCGGTCGGCTCCAAGCTCCTGCCTTTTTCAATTTGTTCTTGGGAGGCGTGGTGGACAACCCTGGCCGACTCCATTGGCTAAACTGAATTTACTTGGCCTAGGTGGGCCAATCCAGGTGCAGTGCCCACCCAGGTGTACCTCCCCTTCCTGGCCAGAAGCCTGAACCTCTAAGCATTCGCAGTGTACCACTCCTTCTTGGCTGGGAGCTTGAACCTCTGAACATGCATAATGGATGCCCCATTCACTAAGTTAAACTGTCTAACAAAAGTTGTATGTTTCACCTGTGCTATACTGCACCCTGGCTGGCTCCTCTCTTCCTTGCCACCCTTCTGTGGGGGGATGACCAACTGTCTACAGATGGGCTTTGGGTCTCCACCACCCCCTCATTCACATCGATATGATTTTTTGTTTTGGGTATTTGATGCCTGATACCTGATCGCATCGACCTCATGATCACACAGGCTTCTTCCACGTGGGCTTTGTTGCTTCTCAGCTACATGACTGCTTGTTTATCTTCAAGCTTTTAAGACCCCAAATGGTATCTCTTCTGATAGCTGGGAACCATCAGCTTTCTTCACATTTGCTTATGCACACTTTTTGTCTTCAACGACTGTGTCGGGAAGGTGAACATCACAGAATGCAAGATTATTAGAAGAAAGTGTTCTTGCATTGAGAGAGTACTTGAGTAGAGGCTCAATGTCCATCTGCTATCTAAATACTTAGCATAAAATTTATGTACATAGACCTATAGCCCTAGTGTTATAAATATATTTACATGTACACATGCCTATAAATGTCTTTTGCCTCTTAGTTTTTTCCTCTATTTCCTCTTACTTTCCTCCTGTCCCATTATCATGTTTGACCTTCATTTGGCTGTCAGTAATTCCTCTTGACTACCTTGTACTTGATCAACCCCATCAAGCATTCTATACCCTACTTGCCATTGATTTTATCTCTCTTGTTACTTTATCCCCGTTTTAAAAATATTTTTAAAAACATTATATATACACACACACATATATATATTTGCATGTGTGCATTTGTGTGAGGGGGGATAAAATAATAATACAGATATATATTATATAAATGTCCATGCGGTGAGAAATGTGTATAGTATTATTTCAGGTTAAGCAGTTGGCCCAAGTCACAGAGCAGTTGGTGAACAGAAGTGTTGGAATTCAACACGTAGGCTCTTTTCACCAAATCACAACTCCACTCAATAGTTGAAATCATGTTCTCCTTCTCTTATGCTCCTGTTTCCCAGTTTATTAACCTTTCCATGAGGTTTTCCACGCAGAGAGCAGCACTATTGGCGTGAGAAGTGTCAGTCAGTCCAAGCGCTTGCCGAAGGTGTTAGCCTTTGGCAGAGAGCGGTTGCATGTATAGTGTCTCAGCTGCTGAGGACTGTGAAGGGAGGGGGGCAGGCCGAGAGGGCTGTGGGAGCCCCGGTGCTGCTCTCCACACTTAGCCTTTGGGGTGGGGGCTTCCGTGGGGCTATCCGAACCACAGCTCTCCCCTCCTGACACAAAAAAAAGGCTCCAGGAGAGGAGGCCGGCTGAGAGGTCACAGGTGGGAACATATCACACATTGAAGAAAGGTTACCTGGAGCTGAGTGGGCATATTGCCCTTAAAACGCAGCACGTTGTGTGCCTGAAGTTCATAGCATTGCCTCCATACTGCCTGCAGGCGTGGTCGTGATGCGGTGGAGAGAATAAGAGTGATAATGTTCCTTTTAGTAACTCTCACTGAATTGCCTCCTGACTCAGAAGAGAGCCCTGAATGTACTCAAAGGCTACCTGATCCTCACTATCCCCATAATTGGGGGTATGCCAAACTGCAGTGATCCACAGGGCTTCCCTTGGCTTATGTTTCCACAGATTGCAAGTCCTTTCTTCCTAGACTAGCTTAGTCTGAAACTGCTGGAACTTGTTTAGCGTCATAGGAGCAGGCAAGCCTCCTGATGTATGGGTAGTGGGTGTGTGTTAAGTGCCTTGGTTGGAAACAAACTCAGGCCTGCTGCATAGATTGTGAGAATTTTACCACTTGTGTATGATGGGGTTCATGAGAGAAACAAATTCAGTGACACCCATATATGTATAAGAAAATCTTTATATCAAGAAGCAGTTATATATCAAGAAAGCATCCCAGACCTGTCCAACTCAAGTCCTTAAATCTGGTATTAGTCCCTAAGTCCCGCTTCCTACTCATACAGCCACATACAATGATGCAGAATGCAGGGGATCACAGGCTGGTAGGTGCAGAGTCTTGTGGATTCAAAGTTGGTAGAAACATGGCAGGGCTCCAGAAACTCACAGGGTGACCACCAGAGTCCCAGCAAGCAGAAGGACAGAGTTCTAGGGAGAGAAGGAGGTTCCCAGGGTCCTCCTGATGAGAAGACCACACCCCAACAAGGCACCATCAGGCTGTGACCTGATTGACAAGTTGGTTCCCACCCTGAGACGTTCATACATCTTCAAGTTGATTTAGAATCATTTAACAACTGTGCTCCTGGAGCACCAATGTGCCATATAGCCATAACTGCCGACGTTTACCCAGTCCTTGTAGTATACAGCCACTCTTCTAAGTACTTTACATGTACCGACTAGTTTCATTCGCACTTCAGCACTATGAGGTTGTCTCTACTGTACAGATGGGAAAAAATGAGACATGCTTGGTTAGTAGTTGACCAAAGGTATCAATAGCAGACATCTATACAAATTGTTCTTTCCTCTACACTGTAAGCGTTCATAATGTTGCACTTTAATCACTCCACCATGGCCCCCGTCACACGCAGTGCCTCTCAACTGTAGATTTCTCAATGTGGTCAGTCTTCCATTGCTAAATATTGCTGAGACACCAAGAGACTCATAGACACAATCAGAGAATCGATCCTTTCGTTTTTTTGTCTGTCCACATTTTTAGGTTTATGTGAATAGAAATAAAGACTTCTACTCTTTCTTACAGGTGAACTAGGAGCAATCCATTAACACAGTCCTATGAATGGGTTACTGGGAATCTGATTACATGCTTTATAGCAATTTCCCCCCTTAGAGTGAAATACTTACATATGTGTTGCTTGATTCAACAATCTCTTTCAAAACCCTGTGGAGTCTTGGGGAGGGTGGTGAGTCAGTAGAGAGGCCCAACTGTAGTAAGTGCCACTTAAGACTATGTTGCCCATGACTGATCAAGTCACCCTACAGAATGAATGTCATTGGTCACTACACCAACACAGGTTTTTGTTTGGTTTGGCTTTAAAGAAAGCCACTTCACTTCTGTTAGACATATTCTGGGGCTTCCAGACTGGTCTCTGTAGAGGAGGGTCTCTCTGAGTATCTCAGTGCTTGAGATTAATGTGAGATTATGACCATGGATTCAAGTCAAGGTGGCTCATTTGTAATAGGGGGTACAGCATAGCCATCAACATGGACCCTATCCAGGGATTGCATTCACCCTTTTACTGCTGCAGATGTAGGAGACTAAGAAGACAACAGCTGACTCTTGCTGTGGGTAATAGTCTAGCCCTTCAACAGTGGGTCCAATGCAGTACCATCTTCCCATTTGAAGGATAGGGTCATTTCTTCAAGACTTGGTTTAGAGAGATGATGGCACCTTGTGGGGCATGGTTGGATGTCTTTCTTCCCATATAGCTTTGGATGTTGTTAATGTCACTGAATATCTTGGTTAACAGCCATTTGGAGGTTGTGGACATACTACTTCTGAGAGGGCTACTGTTTACCTGCCCATATGTTCATCACTGTCGCAGGCAGAAGAGCACTTTCTGAAGAGCACAGACCCCAACAAGCCAGGCTTCACATCCCAAAGTGCTGTGTTTTGAGATTGGTGCTATAAATTTTTTGAGCCTCACTTTCCTCACTAGTTAAAAGTAAGTCTAATCATATCTATGCCATAGAGTTGTTGTGAGGATTATTGAGAAAACCTTAATAAAATATGCTTCCCCGGATCAACATACAGTCACTGAAGGTGAGAATATATTTTGCATTAGTACTTTTTATGTTTTGTGAACTTCCGACACATAATGTGATGTTGATGCCAACTTGGCCAGCTGAATATAGAATAACCCACCTCTTGAATGCAGATTTAAGAGGGCAGAGATGAGATTTTCTATCCATCATTGCACTGTCTTACCCTAAGGCACTGCAGGGCACATATCAAGAACTTGATAAAAATCTGCTAACTAGATGCAGGAATATTCTCATCCTTCTGCGGTTCTACTAGTACAATGACTAAGAGGAAGGGTAGCGATCATCTTCCAAGTGTTACCAAGTTTAGGGGCAGTTTGGGTAGAACTTACACAGACCTGTGTTTTCTGTACCTAAATGAATCCTTAGGCTCCCTCTGAAGAGTAGGAAGTGGGAGGAAGAATATTTTCTTGTTTTCAAGAAGTGGGAGGAAGAACATCAACTAAATCACTGACAATTCTAGCCACTCAGGAGTTGGAAGCCCACATCTAGGTTGTACCATCCAAGCTGCCACCTGGTGTAGGAATCCCTCCTCCAGCCTTCCTAACAGATGGCCACCCAGTTACTGTTTCAACACTCCGAAGGCCTGAGGCTACATTATTTTAAAAGGCAGCTCATGCCATTGTTGTAACTTGGACTCTTTGGTCTTTTTCAAGTTGAGCCAAATGCGTTTTTCTGCAACTTCTACCTGTTTGGCCAGCTCTGTCATGTGGAACAATACAAGGCATGGTTTTTTTTTCTTCTTCAAAATAGGAGCCCTGGTAGGACAGTGGCTGGGTGCTTCGTTGCTCACCACAAGGTTGATGTTTCGACCCCATCAGCCTCTGTGCAGGAGAACAACTTGGCAGCCTGTCCTCCAGGACATTTCTACTCTGTCTATGAGGCCACTCTGAGTTGGAATCAACTCGATAACAACAAATCTATGCAGAGACTACTAACATACATGATATCTTCACATGGATCAGAAGTCTGTGTTCATGTAGTACAGAGCATGGGCTAGATGTCCATGAATAACTAGAATCACCATACATGAGCTACAGGTTAATCATTGCTTAGATAATTGTGAATAGATGATTAGTCCACAAAACCTTCTCTGAAGATATCTTGTTTTCTCAATGATTTTGCTAGATTAGAGGCAAGATTTCTTAAAGATGCTGTTAACGCTTCTGAAAACTGCTAGTTTGTCGTTATTCATTTAAGGCTCTGCTGCCTCGGACTGATCAAATCACTCATAGAAGATAATAGGCCCATGTCTCCCCTGGATTTCCTGTTAATGGAATCTAAGCTGTGCTTCTGTTAGCAGTTTTGACAAGAAAGGTCCTGTCGTTGGCTTATATCGAGTTTGTGGTCAGCTGAAGAGCCACCCCCCACCGCTCCCCAGGACTGCTGTCAAAGAGAAAGTATATTGTAGAATGCAGTCGATTGTTTGCCCTAATTGCAGGTGCTATGTAAATCCCCATACAATTGTAACTTGAATCCCATTGATATCTTTTGATTTTCTGGTAGCCTACGTCTTAGCTTTCTCTTCTTCATATTTCCTGAAAATATAATGAGTGTGCTTTCAGTGACCTTCGCCAAGTCACTGATGAAATTGTTAAATATAGGACACAGCCCAGTCTTGCCCGAGTCAGAGACCTTCCTGCACGCTGGCCTTGACCTCTTAATTGAAACTTGTTGATCATACTTGTCCGACCATGCAGGGATTCATGTAAATGTACAGTGATTCGCCACACATATCTCCATCCCATCCATATAAATGATTTTTGTCAAGTGCTTGACCCAGAGGTGCTCAATATATTTTCAAATCTAGTAAAGGAATACCTTGTTAAGATCAAGAGCAACAACTTCAATGCCAGCCTCTGAAATGCCAACCTACAGATGTCATAAAAAATGACCATGAGCTTAGCTCGGTCCGCCCTCGTGTGAATGAGCCCCCACTGACTCTAAGAGACCATTGCTTTCTTGTCTTCATATCCACCTGTCTCCTTTTTAATTAATTATTTTATTTTAAAATCATTTTATTGGGGGCTCATACAACTCTTATCACAATCCATACATAGATCCATTGTGTGAAGCACATTTGTACATTTGTTGCCATCATCATTCTCAAGACATTTGCTTTCTACTTGAGCCCTTGGTATCAGCGCCTCATTTTTCCCCTCCCTCCTTAACCCCCCCTCACCATGAACCCTTGATAATTTACAAATTATTTTTATTCGGTCATGTCTTACATTGTCCGACATCTCACTTCATCCACTTTTCTGTTGTCTGTCACCCAGGGAGGGGGTTATATGTAGATCCTTCTGATTGGTTCCCCCTTTCTACCCCACCTTCCCTCCACCCTCTCGGTATGGCCACTCCCACAACTGGTTCTAAGGGGTTCATCTGTCCTGGCTTCCCTGTGTTTCTTGTTCCTATTCATACCAGTGTACATCAACTGGTCTAGTCGGATTTGTAAGGTAGAATTGGGATCATGATAGTGGGGGAGAAGGAAGCATTAAAGAACTAGAGGAAAGTTATATGTTTCAATGGTGCTATGCTGCACCCTGACTGGCTGGCTAATCTCTTCCCTGATACCCTTCTGTAAAGGGATGTCCAGTTGCGTACAGGTGGGCTTTGATTCCCCACTCTGCACTCCCCCTCATTTATATGATATGATATTTTGTTCTTTGTTGCCTATTACCTGATCCCATCGATACCTCATCATCACACAGGCTGGTGTTCTTCTTCCATGTGGGCTTTGTTGCTTCTCAGCTAGATGGCCACTTGCTTATCTTCAAACCTTTAAGACCCCGGGTGCTATATCTTTTGATAATCGGGCACCATCAGCTTTCTTCACCACATTTGCTTATGCACCCGCTTTGTCTTCAGCAATGGTGTCGGGAAGGAGATCATCATGGAATGACAGTTTAATAGAACCAAGTGTTCTTGTATTGAAGGAGTACTTGAGTGGGGGGCCATCTGCTTTTCCTAAAGTGCTCAAAGCTGCTGAGGAATTTCTTTTACATTCTTTATGCCAGCCTCTGGCTCTTAGGCCAGTGGCCATCCCTTCCTCCTGGCCGCATAACCTGATCTCAGTTAGATACATACCAGGATTATAAGGAGCTCTAGGGTTGAGGCCCTCTATGGCCTCTGACTCAACCAGAAAGGTCACGGACTAGTGACAGCTGAGGTTTCCTGGGCATTCACTCTGTGCTGGTACCTTTCTGAGAGCTGTGTTCCTCTGACCACCATGAAGCTATATCCCTTTTCAGAGATGAGGGAAATGGCCACAAAGAAGCTTGACAACGTGCCCGTATGCCACACTCATGGCCAAGGCCGTGGTTGGGATCCTGTCTGGGCAGGTGATTGGAGTGCATGCCCTTAGCTCTCAGGGAAAGCTCCTCTTCAGGTGGCAAGAGCCCCCTCCTTTCCCGTGTTTTCCTTACCCGCTATGCTTTCTCACCTCTGGGGCAGGAGTTGGATGAAGCTCCCCCTGCGGGTTCTTGATTGCCCCACTGTGGGGGATTGAGCTGGTGTAATAGTGTTCTCTCCACTGCCCGGGACTCCGGGAGTTTTCCTTTCAGGTCAAGAAGCATTTTCACTTTGAAAGAGGCCTGTGGAGAAAAGGTGGTGTTGAAACCCAGAAGAGTGGACTGCCTCTATTGAGGCAGCTTCAGACAATGATGAAATACATCTGGAGAAATATTTCAGGTTCTCCATAGTCTATATGGGAGCCCTGGTAGTGCAACAGTTAAGCACTTGGTTGCTCTCCAAAAGGTTGGCAGTTCAAATCCATCTAGTGACTATGTGGGAGAAAACCTAGCAATCTGATTCCATAATGATTACAGCTAGTGGCTGCTATGAGTTGGTAACAGCCCAATGGCAACTAAGAAATGGTAAGGCCTCTGTAAGGAAGGGAAGGAGGCCAGTCATGGGCTTGCTTTATTGTGCAGGGACTACATGCTTTATATCTGTTACCTCTTGTAGCCAATAATAAACTAAAAACCCTCTGCCACTGAGTCCATCTTGATTTATAAGGATCTTGTAGGAAAGAATGCTTTACAGGTGCAGAAAGTCCCATCTTCCCTCCCCGCCCCCCGGAGTGACTGGTGGAGCCCAAACTGCTCATCCTTGTGGTTAGCAGCACAAGACACAATGCACTATGCAACCCATGCACAGGTCGTGTGTGTTGATTGCTTTCTATGGGACTGGAGCTCTTTCTAAATGCCTTATGGGTATTTGTGTAAGTGTTTGGTCATATTTCACAAATGAGAAGCATGGCCTAATGACTTGCCCAAGAGCACATAGTAGGACAAGAAATCTCTGGAATGATTCCAGCAGTCTGGCTCCAGGCCCAGGCTCTCGGTGCCATGCCTGGAGACCAGTATGACCACCACGTGGCCTCTCAGGACAGGCTCCTGATAAGGCTCTCCAGCATTTAATTCCAGACTCTTGCTCCCAAACTTCTTGACTTAATTTACCTTTTACTTCTCTTCTCCCCCCCTGACACACACACACACACACACACGCACACGCACACACGCACACACGCACACACACACACATTTTCCTTGGGCCCTTCCTTCTTCCCCCCCCCCCCCACCTCCACAACTGGTATGTCTGGATTTTCCCTTTTACTAAAATGGAATTTAATATTATTAAAACATTTATAAAAAGGAGAAAAATACATGTATGGGGATTTTAAAAACAATGTTGGACACACGCAATCAAAGACTCAACACCCAGGACTACATAGTATTTTCCCCAGTTGCTCAGGATTAGTCAGAAGATCCTCATGATAATGTATACACAAGTTTACCCAAATGTACAAGCTCATTGAAAACTCACTGGTTCTGGTCTACCGAGTCGTGCCTTATGATTGACTTCAAAAGCACAGGTTTTGGAAGGCCAACCCTGGAATCCCTAAGGAGCATAGTTCTACTCCAACACTCCTGGGATCTCCATGAGTTCAAGTGGACTAAACAGTAACCAGTGTTTGAAAAGCAACGCCCTGGACCAGGCCATGCTGAGTACTTGCCTACTCAAAGTGGCGGAGTCGGTAGTCACTTTCAGTTAGCATTAGTCAGCTGCACATCTCTATCTTACTCTTGAGTCTGCCCAGGCTCACTATGCACGCACGTTGGTTTCCATTTATTTATCAAACTGTGGGAAAGTATCCATGTTTTATTAGTTTTTCTGTTATCCTTAAGATGTTTTCCTTCCTACACTTCCCTTTTCCTTATATGTCCATGAATCGCTCGCTCTTCACTCCCTATTTCAAACCTTTGTTTCCTCAATATGTCTTTCATTAAAATTTTTATTCCCTCCAGTAATCTCCTGGGGAGATGAAATGTCTCCCTAGTTCCAGGTAACTTCTGGCCATTTCTATTTTGAAAAGACCATTCAGTTGCAGTCGGTCTGGGGAAACTGTTAGGTGGAGTTGGAAACAGGCCTGCACTGCGTAAAGTCTGACCCTTGAGCCAATCCTGTGAAGGCGATATGGTTTATGTCTGGATTATTCTTTTTTTGTTGTTAATCATTTTATGAGAGGCTCATACAACTCTTACCACAATCCATACATACATCAATTTTGTGAAGCACATTTGTACATTCATTGCCCTCATCATTCTCAAAACATTTGCTCTCCACCTAAGCCCCTGGCACCAGCTCCTCATTTTTTTCCTTCCCTCCCCGCTCCCTCTCCTTCATGAACCCTTGATAATTTATAAATTAATATTTTGTCATATCTTGCCCTGTCCGACATCTCCCTTTAACCCCTTTTCTGTTGAACATCCCCCAGGAAGGAGGTCACATGTAGATCCTTGTAATCGGTTACCCTTTTCCAACCCACCCTCCCTCTACCCTCCCAGTATCGCCACTCGCATCACTGGTTCTGAAGGGATCATCTGCCCTGGATTTCCCATGTTTCCAGTTCCTATCTGTACCAGTGTACATCCTCTGGTCTAGCCAGATTTTTAGGGTAAAATTGGGATCATGATACTTGGGGGGGGGGGGCAGAGGCATTTAGGAACGAGAGGTAAGTTGTATGTTTCATCTTGCTACATTGCACCCTGACTGGCTCATCTCCTCCCCACGACCCTTCCATAAGGAATTGTCCAGTTGCCTACAGATGGGCTTTAGGTCTCTACTCCACATTCCTCCTCATTAGCAATGATATGATTTTTTTCTTCTGATGATACCTGATCCCTTCAACACCTTATGATAGCACAGACTGGTGTGCTTCTTCCATGTGGGCTTTGTTGTTTCTGAGCTAGATGGCTGCTTGTTTGCCTTCCAGCCTTTAAGACCCCCGATGCTATATCTTTTGATAGCTGGACACCATCGGTTTTCTTCGCCACATTTGCTTATGCACCCATTTGTCTTCAGCGATCATATCAGGGAGGTGAGCACACAATGATATGATTTTTTTTGTTCTGATGATGCCTGATAACTGACCCCTTTGGGACCTCGTAATCACACCG
Organism: Tenrec ecaudatus; assembly: GCF_050624435.1. NCBI lineage: Eukaryota > Metazoa > Chordata > Mammalia > Afrosoricida > Tenrecidae > Tenrec > Tenrec ecaudatus. The sequence continues at coordinate 190,083,759 of NC_134530.1, read as the reverse complement.
GCTGGTGTGCTTCTTCTATGTGGGATTTGTTTCTTCTGAGCTAGATGGCCGCTTGTTTACCTTCATACTAGTAAGACCCCAGATGCGATATCTTTTAATAGCCGGGCACCATCAGATTTCTTCACCACATTTACTTATTCACCCAATTAGTCTTCAGCAAGTATGTCGGGAAGGTGAGCATCATAGAATGTCAGTTTAATAGAAAGAAGTATTCTTGCATCGAGGGAGTACTTGAGTGGAGGCCCAATGTCCTTCTGCTGCCTTAGTACTAAATTTATACATAGATACACATAGATCTATTTCCCCATCCTCATATATAAATATATTTACATATGTACATGCCTTTATTTAGGCCTCTATAAATGCCCTTTGCCTCCCAGCTCTTTCCTATATTTCCTTTTACTTTCCTCTTGTCCTACTATCATGTTCAGTCTTTATTTGGGTTTCAGTAATTCTTCTTGCTTACCTTACCCTTGATCATGCCCTACCAGACCTCCTACACCCACCTCACCACCAATTTGGATCACTTGTTGTTCCCTTGTCCCTGGGTGTGTTAACACCACTACTTTTTCCCCCCACCTCCCCCTCTCCCATGTCCCCCCAGGAACTGTCAGTCCCATTGTTTTTTCCTCCAGATTGTTCATCCAGCCTATCTTATTTAGACAGACCTGCAGAGATAATAACATTCACAAAAAAAAGACATAGCCAAACCAAGCAACAAAATAAAACAAAACAGCAACAACAAACCAATGACAAAAACACAAGAAAGAAAAGCTTGTAGTTAGTCCAAGGACTGTTTGTTTGCCTTTAGGAATATTTTCCAGTCCAGTCTGTTGGCGTGCCAAGCCCTGGCCCCAAAGTCAATTTTTGGTATTCCCTGGAGATTTTGTTGCTCTGTTCCCCTTGCTGTTTCTGTTCCACGCCCTTCATGTTTTGTCTCTGTGGGGTGGGATCACATTGGGCGGAATTCCCACTCTGTGTCTACAGTGTTGTCCCCTGTAGGGCTATAGGTCAGTGAGGGATGTCATGTCTCATACCTTCTTTCCAGTTCTTTTAGTGCTCCTGCTGATTGATTCTATGCATTTTTAAAAGCTCAGTTCCAATATCTGCTGCCCCAGATAGCCTTCTCCAAGACCCCAGTTAGAAGTCAGTGCTCCCTTCTTCCCTCCTTCACGTTGCCTCAGCTTGCGACTCCTGGCAACTGCCATGCTATGCCACGTGTTGTTTCTATCCATAGACTGATCATGGCCTTTGGAGCATTTGCCTCATTGTGACGTCCTTCACGAGGGAAAATTAGCTTCCCCATAGTAGGTGTGCAATGCAACGCTGTCATTGCTCCCTGTAAGATTTCAGGCATTATAAGACATGTGCTAACGCAGGTTATGTTATGATAGGGTAAGAAGAAAAAATATTTTTATGCGATTTGTAATGTCATTCCTACTCAGAGCCTCTTCTATGCCAGATGTACTTAGCAGGCCACCGTGTTTCAGTCTCACAACCATCTGGTGAGAGTTAATCCATTTTAAAGGACGCTTGACTAGGTGAGGAACTCAGGCTAAGCCAGGCTAAGCCGTAAGGGTTCAGACTCTGCAGGTGGGATCACCTCTGTCCCAATCCTAGCTCTGCCGCTTACTAACTAAGCCCTTGGGCACATTACTTAAGCTCCTGTGCCCTAACGTCCCAGGGATAGTCATCGTCTCTCCCCCAAAGGGCTGTGGTGATGTGTACATTCTAGAATGAGTGGGAAGCAAGAGCTTCTGGCACACAGGAGTGCTAGATGATGCCCGGGGACATGGATGGCCTGTGCTCTAGGAAGCAGGCACCAAAGCACATGGCAGGGAGATGATTTTCAGAAGAGAGGTCGGGCTTAATTATTTAAAGTTTGACCATTGACCAGTAAACCCTGGGCAAGACTCGTTCTTTCTGGATACCTTTGCTGCTTCTTCTGTCTGCCTGCGTCAGAGCGGGTCATTCTGAAGAGGCACTCCTGTTCTTCAAAAGCTTTGTCTCTCCCTTCCCCAAACTGTGCTTTCCACTGGGCAGAGGAAGGGGTGTGCTAGACACACTAGCCTAAACTCGAGTCTCCTTCCTAATTATCCTGCAGTCAGATTTTCCACGGAAGGCCCTGGCGTGGCAGGATGCCTTCTTTGAAGTCATGAGTGTTCACAGCAGGGAGAGCACACCATCAAAGACTTCATTTCCCAGCAAGCCCTACTGTGCTGTGGCACACCTGGGATTTCAGAGGGAGAGGGAGAGGAGCCAACAGTGCAATAAATCAGCTGTTCTCTCCCCAGCCCTGAATCAAGTTTCCTTTGAACTGAACTCCAGGGAGAGGCCCGGTGGCACCGTACCAACAACGCAAAAACCATTCCCCAGTCTTTCTGTCTTCAACCAATTTAACAATTACACCTCAGAGAGCCAGGAATCTGATAAGGCAAGTAACATGGTTAAGGTTCCAGTTGAAAATCCAAGGTGCTAACGAGATGGGGGTGGGAAGAGAAAGAAACTGGTTCTGAGGATCAGATGGACATACTGAGAATATACTTGATAATTACTCTGAAGAATCTGCTCTGAAGTTAAAACTCTGTCTGCGTGCCACTGTAAATGAAAGAGGGGGCACAAGAAGGATCTGGACTTTGATCAAACAAACCTGGATTTTAATCCTGACTTTGCCTCTTGCTTGCCCTTTATCTGAGGAGCCTCTTAATTCCATACTATCCGCTCCCTGAGCCCTTCGCAGCACAGCGTCTATTGTGGATGACATAATGCTTAACAAAGCCATTGGCTGAGACCCAGATTTTAGGTTGCTGCAGGGTCTCGCTCTCTAGGCTTCAGCCTGAACTCTGAGGATGCTGAGCAGACGCATCTGCTGTGTGTTTAGAGTGCCTGTTGGTGACTCTCCCTTTGGAATTTTTAGGAAGGTGTCATTTGCATCCTGAACTATAGGGGACCCTGCGGGGTGGGGAGAGGGGTGTCTAGGGACGGTCTGAGTGAACTTCAGCTTGGAGCTTCTCCTTTTCACATTGAGTATTTACCAGATTGGCCCCTCACACGGGCACACCGTCCTACTAGAACCACCACTCCGGGACTGGCCACCTATCTCTCACTCTGTTGCTGTACGAGGTTTTTCACTTGGTTCCTTCCCTCGCCTTGTCCTCAAATCCTAACTCCTCAGCCACCAAAGGGATCTCTCTTTATCTGTCCACTTCACCCCCTGGTGAGTTTCAGCAGGGGATCCCTAGGACCCCAAATAATAAATGTGGAGTACCCTCAGATGACCTAAGGAACCCTGGTGGCTCAATGGTTAAGTGCTTAGCTACCATTTGAAAGGTTGGTGGCCCAAACCCACCAGCTACTCTGCCTAGGGCAGTGTGCCTAGGACTGAGTCTTGGGAAGTCTATACGACAGTGTTCTCAGTGTTCTATAGTGTGTCTATCAGTCACCATCAAGTTAATGGCATCTGGTTTGGTTTTTGGTTTAAGATGGCCAAAGTATCCACAGAGGCTCAAAGGGCTAGCTAGTACACTCAGATGCTAACTGCAAGGTTAGAGGTTCAGGTCTACCCAGAGCTGCCCCAGAAGAAAGGCTTGCCAATCTACTTCTGTGAAATCCACCACCGAAAGCTCGTTGGAGTGCTGTTCTGCTCTGACACATTTGGGTGTCCAGGAGTCAGAACCGATGCTCAGCTTCTAATAAGGTGGCCCACAGGCTATTCCTGACATGACTCGGACCAGCCCCCTCAGCAACGCCATCTCCTTTTATCCTGAGCAGAACTTTATGTTCCGGTGGTAGGGTCTAAGTGCACCAGGTTGTGCCATTTGGTCTTGGGCTGAATGGCAGAAAATAACTTTCCCTACTGTCCTCCATGAACGTTCACCTTTTCTGGCTATCCCACTTACTCTGTAAATCGGCATCCTGATGACCCGATCTAACCTGCCCATCTCTTGCTGCCCTGTCTTTATGAACTCGCCTTCCTCGGTGATCTTGCCCCGCTGCGCTGCAAGATTTCTGCCATCGTTTTCATGCCATAATTGTCGTCATCTGATAATCACCAAGCACCTGTTCTCTGTTCACATCAGCCCCTATGACTCCAAAGTGCATTTTTCTCAAATTAAAGATAATGTCTTATTCATCTTTGTTACCTTGTGATATTTACTGCCGCATTCAATATGGTTGCTGCCACTGTTAGCTGCTGTAGTTGATTCTGACTTAGATGACTTCATGGGTGCGGAGGAGTACTGCACTCGGTGGGATTTTAAGGCACATAAAGCAGATCAGCAGGCCCTCCCTCGGGGTGGGGTGGGCTTGTGCCCTCTTCCTTTAATTTAGTAGTCCGGCACTTAACGTTTGTGCCACCCAGGGACTGCTTCCCAGATCAAAAATCATAACCACTCCCAGCACGTTGACTCTGACTTATACTGATTCTATGTGGGATTTTGGAAGCGGTAAACCCATAGTGAAGTAGATATCCCCGTCCTTCTCCCGTGGAGGGACAGATGGGTTTGTACTGCGGACCTGACATTCGTAGTCCAGTGCTTACTGAAGGAATAGGTAACAGTTACACATGAGGCCAGGTATACAACTTCTATGCAAATCTTGCTCTGTTTTCTTTGTGTTGTTCTTGGTGCTCATGTTTATCTATCCACAAAAGATAAATCAATCTTTTCCATGTAATATTTGGTGTGATATTCCTTTCTGAATTAACTCATTTGTCATCCAGATGTCACTAAAGCGAGGTACCTTCATCACTCATTCATTTGAACAAAATGTATTGATTACCTTCCATGTCTGAGGGACTATAAGAGGTGTCTGGAAATCAGAGATGGATAATAATTGTCAACAATCTGTAAGGCTTATTTTATGTTAGGTGTTATTCAAAGAGCTTACCCTTAGCTCATTCAATCATGACAACTTTATGAAGTTACTGCTATTGCTGTCCATCCTCATTCTACAGTCGAAGAAACTGAAGCATTTAGACTGCCGTAAGCCGAGTACCCTAGAAACGGAAGCTGAGACAAACGTTACATGGTAAGGCTTTATGATGCTGTTGCTCTGCCACATTGGCTACTATGCTGAACCACAGGACAGAACACAGTTGTGTTGTTTGAGCCCCTTGTTGTAGTCGCTCTATCAATTCACCTCCCAGAGGGTCTTCCTCTTTTCCGCCAACTCTCTGCTGAAACAAGCATGATGTTCTTCTCCTCCTGGGTCTGGTCCCTCCCTCATAGTATGTCCAGAGTACGAGACCAACCTCGCCATCCTCGTTTCTAAAGAGTACTCTTCGAAAGCAGTTTTGTTCTTTCTTCTGGCAGTCACTAGTTTTTGCCAAAAGTATAATTGAAATGCAGCAATTCCTTTATGGTCTTTCTTATTTAGTGTCCACATTTGGCATACATCTGCAGTGATTGAAAATGCCATAAGAAGGGGGAATCCCAGGGCAACAAGAGTCAGCAAAGAAAGAAAAGGGAATGCTTGGTGATCATTGCTTTAGGAACAGAATGTTTGGAGACTGATTGTGATAACAATTGTACAATGCTACTTGATATGATGGAACTATGGAATGATATGGTATATGTATTAACTCCCCATCAATAGTAATATATATTTAGATATAATAATAATTTATATGTTTATATATATATATATTTAAAACCAAAATCACAAGACAATTTGTATACAAGTTGTTGTCAATGGGAACTTGATCTGCTCTGTGAACTTTCACCTAAAACGGAATAAAATATTATTAAACAAATAATTTTAAGCCAATATGTGGATACAGAAGATGTATTCAAGGCAGGCTTATGGAACAGTATCCATCTGAATAATCCCTAGGGGAAGGAATGAGCAGGAGGGAAAGCAATGTATACACTAGTTCTTTTCATTGTTCGGATCTCATCAGAGGTGTTCCTTCCAAGCATCTCCACACTGTCAGGCATGTACTATCCGCTTCCTACACACACGCACAGGTGGGTGTGCACACACGCGCGCGCACGCACAGCGAGGCTCACATGGATAGCAATCTCAAGTAAGGATATGAGTATGCTCAACAGAACTTTGATAGAAATTCACATTTGGCATAAATGGAAGTACAATGTGCAGGATGTACAGGACACCAGAGGTGGATGGAGGAAAAATTGCACAAATTCGAAACAAACCCTGCCATTGAGTTGGTGCAGACCCTATAGAACAGGGTAGAACGGCCCCTGTGAGTGTGCAAGACTGAAACACCTTATGAGAATAGATAGCCCCATCTTTCTCCCATGGAGAGGCCAGGGATTTTAAACTGCTGACCTTGCAGTTAACAGCCCAACACCTAACCACTATGTCACCAAGGCTCCTATGGGAAAGTTGGAGGGTGACCTTGAATGTCTATTGAAGAATGGATCGGTAAGTTGCGATTAGTAAATGCAGGAGAAGAAAGCATCTTGATTAGTATTTTTGAAAGGAACAGCAGAGGAAAATAAGGTAGTCCGAGTTTATTAGTGTTCTGATAATGAAAGTACTGGAGCAAGGGACCCCTAGTCGGGGTGGCGTTGGCAGACTGACGTCCGGCCACGTGTCCTGGAGAGATGGAGGCAGGGAAGGCTTTACAGAAGATGGTTTTCTGGGAGGAAGAGGATTCTGAAAGAAAGCCATTCGTGGTCTTTTGTTTCAGTTTTGTTAAGGATACATAGACCTCTGCTCCCCTTTCCCTCTACTACTACAAATGTGTTCACGTTTCTCTTCTGTCCTTCATCTGCTGTCGTACATGTACGAGATCCCTCCTTGGGCTTCCACAGGCCCTCTATAAAGCCAAAGGAAAGCTCAGCCTAGTACAGCCGTTGATATTCTTATCTGTTTTCCCACTGCACGTGAAACTCCTTTAGGACGTGGGCTGTGTCTTTCAGGGCTTGATGCACTTAACACCCATGTCCAGTTACCTAGAGTCCTTGGGTGGCACAAACTGGTAGACACTTGACTGCTAGCTGAAAGGTAGGTGATTAAAACCCATCCAGAGGCATCTTGGAAGACAGGCCTGGCTGGTCACCTCCAGATGGGTGTGAAGTGGTCATGTCCACTGTCACTTTCTGAAAAGAAACAGTAATAGGTAGTTCTCATGCCTTTTGGAATCTCTCTTTAATCTTGAAAAACAAAACAAACTCACTGCCATTGAGTCAATGCTGAGTCATAGCGCCCCCTGTGGGTTTCTGAGACATAACTGTTTATGGGAGTAGAAAGCTCAGTCTTTCTCCTGAGAAGCTGCTGGTGGTTTCAAACTGCTGACCATTTCAGATTGAAGCCCAAATCATAATCACTGTGCCATGAAGGACACCAAAGTCAAAGCTGCTGGTACTATAACAAAAATCACTTGAGCAAAGACCCTACATTTGGTGGGGAAAGAGGAAGGGGCCGAGGGTCTTTGGCTATCGATAACTGGGCAGTGGAGAGGGTGCTTTCTCAGCCTCCTTTAGTCTTTGCGTGTCAGGCAGTCACAGAGGGCACCTCGGGGTCCTCAGCCTTAGTGGGTCTCGAAACACGATGTCCTCACTCTGAGGTAGTCCCTGGTAATCCTTACTCACAATAGTCAAGGCACATGTTTCTGAGAGGCCACTTTTTCCATTCACTTCCATCTCCCCTAGACCTGGATTACCCTGGAGAAGGAAATGCCTCAGGAAAGGATGGACTTCAGTTCACTCCTTCAGGTCCAGGTCTGATGCTGGGGGAATGTTTTAGAGGGTAGGAGAAAGACCCGCCATTTGTTGGGTGTCTGCTTTGTGCTTCTCAGGAACATTGCTGATCCTTTCTGTCATGGCTCCCAGTCTATGTGCAAAGAGTTGGAAGCACTGCCGCAAACTCAGCAGAGGCTCTGTGAGGCATTTCAAGTGGTCAAGGGCAACTCAGTGCTATCAAACACATGACTGGCTGACTACTTTCATTGGACAGGCCTTATATTATTTTTCAAATAGCTTGTGAGTTGTTGGACCATATGCTAAGTTGTAAAGACTTAGTGAATGGAACTATTGGCTATCTCGTTTGACCTAGACAAGGAACAAAAGAAACCCACTTCCATTCCGCCAGGTCTTACTCCTAACAACCCCGCGGTACAGGCTAACACCACCCCTGTGTGTTTCCTATGCTGGAACTCTTTACCGGAGTAGAAAACCCCATCTTTCCCGAGCAGTGCCTGGTGGTTTCAAACTGCTGACCATGCAGTTAGGGGGTCCATGCTTAGCCCACTAGGCCACCACAACTTACAAGAGCAGTGAAAATGATTGAGACACTCTTAATGGACCAAGAAAGTTGGGGACCTTGGTTGATACTTCACACCGTAGTCTCAAGGTTTACCTTGGAAGGGTCTAGGGGACGAGTCAATCACCCAGCCAAGTGGCTTGTAAGTGGTAGAGCCAAGATATGAACTCAAGAATTGCCAGAGTGTGAAGCCCACAAGCCTCTGCAATGACGCTCTGCTGTAGAGTTGGAGCGTAGATTAGATCTTAGATCATCGGAGCTTTAACAATGTTCAGTAGCGTGTTAACCAGCTTACAGTATACTCTAGAGGCTAGATTCTCGCCCATTCACAAAAGGACATGTAGAGACAATTTAATCTAGATCCTGATGTTAGCTGCTACCTACTTAGCCCCAGCTAACCCTCCAACCAACCATCGGCTGTGATCCACTAGGCTTCCATTGGCTGATGGTCAGAAGTACATCATCAGGCGTTTCTTCTTAGCTGTCATCACCAGGAACTTCTGAGAAGCCTGTTCAGCAGCACAGCAACACACCAGCTTCTGCTGACAGACCAGGTGACGGCCCAGGAGGTTGTCTAACCTGGAATCAAACCTGCGTATCTTTTGTGGAAGTCAAGCATTCTGTCCCTCTCCTGACTCCTTGGTCTGCGTTATTTCTTCTCCATCACATAGCTACTTCTCTCTTCCCAGCTTCCCCAACCACTCATTACCGCCTTCCAGTGTTCGCAGTCAGCATGTCGAAGGTGCTCGGTCACTTGAAGCGCGGAGAGGTGAGGGGCTTTGCAGATGAGCAGCAAGACCGATTGTGGGGGAAAGGGATTTGCTTGGAGAGGAAGATGAAAAAAGCCAAACACAGGATGCATAATTTGGGCTCGGGATACTTTAATGGGACGCGGCTGCCATCTATTAATATCTAAATGGTATTAGTGTCATAAGGACAGGGCAGGGGAGTTACTTAGAGGCTATAACCAGGAAATAGGATAAGAAGTAGAAAGAAAAATTTAGGCTGAAAATGTGATATTGGTATTTATGAGACAGGAGTGTAGGGGGAGTGGGGCGGGCCCTGCACGGTCTGATTTATGTGACGTTGGATTGGATAAAGCTCTGTGGAAAATGCCTGAGGGGGCGATCACAGGGGCTCTAAGGAATTAACTGAATAGTCTTTCCTATCTGCAATCTGTATGGTTCTTTAACAGCCATATTTTTGTCATTTGTCTTCTCTTCTGTTCTGGTCCCTTCCACAGTTTCCTTCCCATTCATTTATATCCATTCCAGCTGCCTCTCCCCATTGTCCTTGCTCCCCCCCCCCCCCAATCATCCTTGCCTGCTCTCTCCAGTAGCTTGCCTTGGCCAGAGTGCCAGGCCACTGCTCTGCCTCGATCCTCTTTCACCATCAGAGATGGGATTTGCCACCCTGGCAAAGCAAACAAAAGCAGAAAGTCCCTGCCAAAGTTTCAAAGACAGCATTTCTCCTTTTTCAGGGAGGCCTTCCCTCTAAGAAACAAGGGAGACAAAGTACCCAGCAACCTCCTGTCCACCTTCCTGCTCCCGCTGTGCTTTCTGGCCTCCAGTGGCCTTGAGCATCCTCCTGGGGCAGAGCCGCTCCACAGTGAAGACTGTCTTGCCTCCTGGGCCGCCTCCCATCCTCATTGTCCTTTAACTGCCTGTGTCATGTGATTCCAGTCAGAAAGCGGGAGCATTAGCATTTTTAATAAAGGAAATGGGAGAAGAGAGAGGCAGCCCAAGAAAGCTGAAGGAGGGGATGCAGCTGAAATCCGTGGACAGCCACAACTCTCCTTTGGAGCCCGAGAGAGCGCTGGCTGGGGGTAGGGGGAAGCGGACAAGGGAAGGCACAGCATTACGAGAAGCATTCAGGCTGATATAATTGGAGCTTTGAGCACAAGCAGAAACTGTTGGGAGGTGGGAAATTGCTGTGCTCGATTGAGTTTGGCTCAACTTGATACTGAGGCCCAGCATTGTGAAATGTTGTCTAATTTAGCCCATTTTCTCTGTCTTCCCGGAATGAGCCATTATTCGTCCATTACTGGCAAAATTTGTGGTCCTGCCTAACCCCTTCTTTTCTTTTCTCTTCTTCCTCCTCTGTAGGAAGGGAGAAGGACAAGCAGGAGGAAGGGGGGTGCCGCCTCCACTCCTGGTTTACAAGCGAAAATGAACCTGAGACCCGGAGGGGCTCCCAGCACCTCTCCCCAGTTCGTTTTCCTTTGGATATGAATGCTGGGGTTTAATGGAGTTGCTAGGTTTATGTTTTGTCTGTGAGGCCATTGTACCGCTGCTGGATGAAGCTTAATTGACTCTTTCCCACCATTGAAAAGGAGAGAAATATCTCCTTGTGCAGTGGTTACTCTTCTCTAAAGAACGCGGTGGTGATTAGATCAAATGCCTTTGGCAGATGGATAAAAAGTTGCTAAATAAGAATAAATCGAATGCCTGAGCCTGGAGTCGGTCAGAAGGTAGCGCGCATCCCCGAAGGCCAGAATGCACCATCTCATTGTGATATCACACTGGTAACCCTGTGTGAGCAAAAGAGTGGCAAACCGACTTCGCCTCCCCTAATCTGGTTCTGTGGAGAACTCGGGCCAAGTCCCAACTGCAGAAACACCCCTTTCGTTCCACGGCTTCAGCCTATTAAGCGTGTCAAACCTCTCCACTGGCAGAGTGGAGACCCAAGTCATTCTGGGCAATCCATAAGGTTAGACGGTGCTAATCCCATTGTTCAAACCCTGGGAACTTTAGCAAAGGAGTGACTGTCAATCATTTTAGCTTCATCTGAACAGGCCGGGGGGATGTTCATCTGAGCATATATTTAGTCCCCTTGGGCCTCTAAACCTTAACACTGAATTTCGATTTCCTTCAACAGTGAGTTATTCCACTAGCCCCTGGGCCCATCGCCATCACTTGGCATTAGGTGCCAAAGCATCTCCATATATGTGTGTCTCTGGGTGTTTCACACAGTTAAAATGCAATGGACTGTGGACTCAAAGGTTGGAAGTTTGAGTCCACTGGAAGAAAGGGCTGGTAATCCACTTCCAAAAAAGGAAAAATCACTGCCTGAAAAACCTATGGAGCACAGCTCTCCTCCAAGAGTTACGGGACTGCCGTGAGTCAGAATCAGCTCATCCACAACTGGCTTAGGAGGCAGCAGAATTCAAGGGTAGACTTCTCTCCTTCCATGTGGGAGACCTGGTTCATAGCTTGGTCAATGCATCTTGGCTGCAGCCACCTCCTGTCTGTCAGAGGGGGCTTGGTTATTTCCATGATGCTAAGCAGGTCTCAGTGCCATCTCCGGACTAAGATGGGCTGGGAAGAAAGGCCTGGGGATCTGCTGCTGAAATGCCAGCTCATGGAAACCCTCTGGATCTCAATGGCCTGAGCTGCATCCCTGGAGAAGGAGTGGGGCTGAGCATTTGTGGTCGTTACATAATCTGTTGCCTACTTGAGACTATTAAGGGTGAAGGGGTGGAGTTGAGCCTGTGAAGTCACTGCTTGATGACCTCATTGGGAGGCACTATGGAGATAAATAGCTGATGGAGGTGGGACAGACACATGGAATTTTACACTCCACATGGAGACCCACACCAGCACTGAGACACTTACACTGCCACTGAATCCACAAGACTTTCCACCCATTGGCCTGTGATCTTCCTGGTGTCATTGCATGTGTTTCATTAGTCTGAAAAGAACTTTATAGGTTGGTATCACACATATGGCTATTATTGGACTTATGGACTTGACCTGGAATTGGCTGGGATGTTTTCACAATATTCAATTGCTCTTGTATATAAATCTCTCTCATACACATGAGCGTCTATGAATTTGTTTCTCTTGTCAATCCAGACTAACACAGCAGTATTTTGTTCTGTTGTGCATGGGACTGGATGGCAGTTAACAATAACACTGAAAAATTTCCAACAGCTTTAAACCAAAATACCTATGAAGGGGGAAAGAGGCCATTGGACTTGTATCTCAGGCTCCTTCAAAGAATAAATACTGGCTCAAACCTTCTTGTCTGTGGTAGTTACATAATCTGGTGTCAATTTGAGGATTAAGAGTGAGGGGGTGGAGTTTATCCTTCAATCAGGTGATAGCCAATGAGGGCTCTGTGTGGGCATGACTTTCCCATGAGGATTCTGGGAATTCCTGTATTTTCCTCCTTGGAGGTGGGAGATACACTCTCTTCTCTGTTCACTCCCTGAAAGACATTCTACTGACAAGAAACCTGGCACTAATCTGATATACCCAGTGCCCTGGGAACTAGAGGAGCCATGTAGAGTCCCTGCCAGCACTGAGATGCTTACAATGCCACTGGATCCACAAGACTTCTCATTCACAGGTCTGTGATCTTCCTGCATTTGGTGCTATTGCATGTGTTCTGTGAGTCTGAAGAAGACTTTATAGATTGTATTGGACATGTGGGCTAGTATCGAACTTATGGACTTGTTCTGGACTGGGCTAGGATGTTTTGTTAACGTACAACTGCTCTTTGATATATAACTCTCTTTAATATACATGTGCATTTCTGTGAATTTGTTTTTCTATTCTACCCAGACTAACTCAGTGCCTATGGTTAAAACTAACATCAGACACTCAAAAGCATTTAAGTTTGGATGGATTGTAGGCTTTAAAACCAAGAGCCAAGAGTCAGGAATTCATTTGAAAATGGTTTTGTTGCTTTATGTATAGGTAAATATTTATTTATTTATTTATTTTCTCTCATGGACTATAACTTTGCAAATAACCCAAAGTGAGACGTTGGCCTTCAGAGTTGCCCACATTAAAACTGTCCAGGACAAAGTCAATGCATTCAGGGATCAGAGAGAACAGATAAGGTTTCTCTGTCATAGTCTCTGCTGCACTTGCTGTGTCCCTTCCTGGAGCTTTCCACCAAGATTTCCATCCACTTCTTCCTGGTCTTCACCCTTTTGGAGCTTGGCTGCTAACCAAATGGTTGGAAGTTTATACCAAGAAGAACCCTGGTGATCTGAGTCTATATAGATTACAACTTAGGGGGAACCCTCTGGAGGCAGTTCTGCTCTGGCCTGAAGGTATCACCATACATCAATCAATAACATTTTCCCTAATTGGCCGTTTCCTCTAGAGTCTAAGCCATGGTTCATACCCAAACCAAACTCACTGCCATCACATTGATTCCAGTTCATAACAACTTTATAGGTCTGGTTAGAGTTGCCCCTATGGATTACCAAGACTCTAACTCTTTATGGGAGTAGAAAGCCTTGCCTCTCTCCCACAGAGTGACTGGTGGTTTTGAACTTCTGACCTTGGAGTTATAAGCCCAACTTGTAACCAGTATGCCATCAGGACTCCGTGAACTATATCAGTGTTTCTGAAATCTGTTTCTCCAGCCTGAATGTCTCTTTCAACTGCCTTCTTATCTTGTACATAGATTTACTACAAGTATTTCATATTAATTTGTCCAGAGCAACACACAAACCCCACCTCACTCACATGCTTGGTCTACCTCCCATAATTTTGTTGGTATAATTATCATCAACACCCATCCAGTCTTGCAGGTGAGAAGCTTTGGGGTCATTCTCCAAATTCACCCACAATTTTCCTCTCTCTATGATTCACATGCATCCTGTTGGTTGCCAAATTCAATTTGTTCTTTTCAGAAATGTCTCTCAAACCGAGCTGAAAAATAAGCAAGTAAGTAAAGACAACAACTAAAAACCAAAACCACTGCCATCAAGTTGATTTGGACTCAGAGTAAACCTATATGGGGTTTCTGAGACTACAAATATTTATAGGAACAGGTAGTCCCATCTTTCTTCCAAGGTGGCAGCTTGTGTGTTTGAATCACTGACCTTGCTGCTGGCAGCCTAATGCCTAACCCGCTGCTACACCAAGTTGTCTTTCCTAAAGCCACTGCATTATTCAAGAACAGTGTTTCTCAACCTGTGAGCCATGACCCCTATGTGGGGTCAAATAACCCTTTCACAGGGGTTGTGCAATTCATAACAATAGAAAAATTAAAGTTATGAAGTAGCAACAAAAATAATTTTATGATTGGGGGAGGGGCGGTCACCAAAACACGAGGAACTATATTAAAGGGTCGGGACATTACAAAGGTTGAGAACCATTGCTTTAGATACAGGTGTCTTCAAACCATGACCCGCGGACCCCATGTGGCCTGCGGAGGACACTTATATAGCGCGCCAGGTGTTTTTGCCCCATTTGTGTTTTTTACTTCAAATTAAGATATGTGCAGTGTGCATAGGAATTTGTTCATAGTTTTTTTTTAAACTATAATCCAGCCCTCCAACGGGTCTGAGGGACAGTAAACTGGTCCCTTGTTTAAAAAGTTTGAAGACCCCTGCTCTAGAACAATCTGTTACCTTAAAAAATGTTTCACGTTTCTCCTAATTAGGCAAATTTTCTAATATCCCTTATTTAGTAGTTACACCTATTGAGTGGAAGGGATTGGGGAGAGAGGGAAGGGAAGGCGTGAACTGGAGAATGCATGAAGGGGCTTCGAAGAGTTTGTGGAAATATATGTCAAGTATCTTTTAATCCCATCTTTCTCTGAACTCTTTGAGGCACTCTGGAATGTGGTAGGGGAGGTGTTATGGGCAGTTTGCAAGCGGAGGGGCAGGGAATGCATGAGAGGATTTTGATGGGAGAGGCAGAGGATAAGCAGAAAGGCAGGCAGTGACCAGAAGGGCAGAAAGAGTTGAGATTTTACCAAGAAGAAAGGGAGCCAGTGGGGACTGCATTTGGAGCAGCAGAGAGACTAGATGAAGTTGGCATTTGAGTAAAGCACAGGAGGCATTCGATTGGGAATCTGTGAGTTGTGCCTCTTGGACCACTTCTGGCCCGCCACCTGATTTTCTAAATAAAGTTTTATTGGAAAACGATCATACCTATCTATTGATATATTGTCTCCTGGCTTCATTTAGGCTACAGCGGCTTTGTAGAGTAGTTGTTTACAGAGACCCATTCACCCGCAAAACAAAAAATATTTGCTAGCTCGCCCTTTACAAATTACAAGAAAACAATGACTCCTGCATCATCCCAGGGTTCCAAGACCTGGCTGTATTGGCATTTGGGCCTGGATAACTCCTTATTGTGGAGACCACCTGGTGCATTGTGGGATGTTTAGCGGCAACCCTATCCTCCACCCAACACATGCCGAGAGTCCCCCGTTTCCCTGGTGTGACAGCCACAAATGCCTGGATACATTGTCAGGTTGAGGGGACTAGCGTAATCGCCCCTCAGGGGGAACACAACAGGAGTGAGCCCAGCTGTATGCAAGACCACCTAAGACAGCGGTTCTCAACCTGTCAAACGACCCTTTCACAGGGGTCACCCAATTCATCACAGTAGCAAAGTGACAGTTATGAAGTAGCAACGAAAATAATGTTATGGTTGCACGTCACCACAACACGAGGAACCGTATGAAAGGGTCACAGCATTAGGAAGGTTGAGAACCACTGATCTAAGAGGTAGTTGCAATAAGTAAAGGTGATAATAATGATAGTAAATTTATAATAATAGGGTGTGTCATGTGGCTGGACCTTTAAGCACTTGCATGCATTCATCCGAACAATCCTACTAGGTGTGTATTATCATCAATATTATCTTACAAGAGGAATATCTTTATGACCACAGTTTTACATATGCTGGAAGGTGCCGTTCCCGTTCACCGCGCTCCTATGGACTGCAGAAGGAAGCACAGCCTGGCCTGGCGCCATCGTCACAATTGCTCTCATGTAACAGCCCATTGTTGTGGACACTGTGTCAGTCCATCACCTCGAGGGCCTTCCTCTTGTCCACTGCCCCTCCACTTCACCAAGCATGATGGCCTTCGCCAGGGCCTGGTCTCTCCTGATACATGCCCAAAGTAAGTGAAATGAAGTCTCGTCCTCCTTGCCTCTAAGGAGCATTCTGGCTGTACTTCATCTCGAAATGTGTTTGGTCTTCTGGAAATCCATGAAACTTCCCATCGTCTTGGCTAGCACCATAATTCAAAGGCATCAATTCTTCTTTGATCTTTCTTATCCAATGCCCAGCTTTCACATGCCTAGGTGGTAATTGAAAATACTGTGCTTGGGGTTAGACTTACGAGTAAATGGCTAGGCTGCCCATCCCAATTGATGATTCCCGTTCATGCAGAGGAGTCTCAGAAGAGATCCATTAAACCCACTGCCATTGAGTCAGTCCCAACTCCTTGGGACACTGTAAAACAGGGTAGAACTGACCCTTTAGGTTCCCAAGACTGTAAACCTTTGCAGGTGCAAACAGCCCCAGCTGTCTCCTGTGGAACAATTATTGAACTTGAGCTGCTGACCTTTCAGCTAGTACGTCACTGCTTAACCCTTTACACCACCAGGGCGGTGCCTCAAAAGCATGCCTGGGCAAATCAGCAATTGAAAGCCCCATGGGGCTCAATTCTATTCTGACCCATGTGAGCGTGCCATGAGTCAGCATGGAGGCAATGGGTTAGGTTCCCAAATGAGGACACTGAGACATGAAGAGGTGGCACAAGGAGTGAGGACCCACATAACAAATGGCAGAGCGAGGTTTTCAACCCAGGTGACTTGGCACCTGAGTTCATTTGCTTCACCCCGAGACGCTACTGAGTGACACAAAGGAGAGTCGATATGCCTTGGTGGTTGACCAGATATGGGAACTGGAAGAAACAGTTAAAACCATGTCCCCTGAGCCCCTGAGCAGAAGATCCAAATCAACCGACCAATGTCCAGATTGCAGCTTTATGGAACCTGTGAAACAATAAACGTGGGTTGTTTAAGATGTGGCGGCGGGGGGGGGGGCACCGTAACGCCTGATGACAAGTTGAAAATGAATCAGCCTACCTAATGGAGAGCAGGAGTCAACTTGCTGCTCCCCAGAGGGCAGGATGGGGTGGTCCCTACGGAGAGGGCTTTTTAGCAGCTGACAGTGAAGGTCAGTAGAGGAAATCCACATTTAGATTAAATCTACATTTGAACCCACATGGAGGAACTGCTTCCTCAACTTTGGGCTGGCACCCAGGAGCTTCCAGGTAACAACACGCAACAGAGGGGGCCAATGGCAGCAGAATCCTGTCACCTGAGCCTTCTCGCTCACTTAATCTAGTCCGGAGACCTTGTTGGCCCAGCCTTCCTTCTGTTATTAGTGAAGGAAGCTGTGTTAGTAAAGGCTGTGAGGTGTGCAGCCGGGAGCAGAATAGCAGGATGCCACCTCATTGTAAGAGAAGGGAGAAGGGAGAGGAGGAAGGGGTGTGGGGAGAGGAGAGGAACAAAGCCATGGAAAAGCAGGCTGACCAGGGAAGGAGCGGAGCTGGGTAAGGAGAGCAGAGAACAGGGCAGCCCCTGGGGAAAGGAGACAAAAATGAAATGAATTAGAGGGGAGATAGGATTCTGCACAGGGGAATGGAGAAGTAGATTCTGGGTCCTCCTGGCTGATGCCTATCAATAAACCAAATAGAAACTTACTGCCATCGAGTAGACTGTGACTCCGAGTATCCCTATAAGACAGGATATAACTATTCCCTCTGGGTTTCTGCGACTGTCACTCTGAGTGGAAGTAGAACATCTCATCTTCTCCAACCGGGTAGGCTGGTAAACACACACCACCACCCACCATTGTGTTATCTAGGCCTCAATTTACCTTGAAGCAGTCTGGGTACCACATTGGTTAGGAGTTCAATTGCTAAACTCAAGGTGAACAGTTTGGGTCATTTGGAGAAAGATGTGTCAATCTGCTTCCAGAAAGATGTCCAGCTTAGGAAACCCTACTGGACACTTCTGCTCTGTCCCATAAGGTCTCTGTGAGTCAGAACCAGTTCAGTGTTTGCTTTCTTAACCTGGGAGGAGAAAGTGAGGGCAGGGTCTTGGCGCACAGAACCAGGTGTTTCTTCCCGGTGAGGAACCCGTTGCCCTCTAGTCCACTCGACTCACCGCAACTCCACGTGCGTCAGAGTGGGACTGTGCTTGACAGGGTTTTAGAAATTATTAATAAATCATTTTATTGGGGGCTCGTACACCTCGTATAACAATCCATACATCAATTGTATCAAATACATTTGTACATATGTTGCCATCATCATTTTCAAAACATTTTCTTTCTGCTTGAGCCCTTGATATCAGCTCCTCATTTTTTCTCTCCCTCCCCCAACCTTGTGGAACCCTAATAAATTATAAATTATTATTTTCATCTCATACACCATCTGATGACTCCCTTTGCCCATGTTTCTGTTGTTCATCCCCCTGGGGATCATTATAGTCCATTCCCCATGTCTCTCTCTTCTCCTCCCAGTTTCCCCCTACCTTCATTGTATCGATACTCCCATTTCTGTTCTTGAGGGGTTATCTGTCCTGGATTCTGAGTGTCAAGAGCTCTTATCTGTGCCAGTGTACATGCTCCAGTCTAGGCAGATTTGTAAGGTAGAATTGGGGTCATGATAGTGGGGTGGGGGGGAGCTTTAAGGAACTAGAGGAATGCTGTGTTCTGTCAGTGCTGTGCTGCACCCTGGCAGCCTTGTTCTTTCCCTGTGACCCTTCTGTGAGAAAATGTCCAATTGTCTACAGGTGGGCTCTGAGTCTCCACTCCAACCCCAATCATTTGCATTGGTATATTTGTTTGTTTGGGATCTTCTGATGCTGATTCCTGATCACTTTGACACCTTATGATCAAACAGGCTGGTGTGCTTTTTCCATGTGGTTTTTGTTGCTTCTCTGCTAGATGGCTGCTTATTTAACTTTAAGTATTTAAGACCCCAGATGCTATATCTTTTAATAGCCAGGCACCATCAGCTTTCTTCACCACATTTGCTTATGCACCCGTTTTGACTTCAGCGATCCTGTTGGGAAGGTGAGCATCACAGAATGCCAGGTTATTAGAAGAAACTGTTCCTGTACTGAGGGAGTACTTGAGTAGAGGTCCAATGTCCATCTGCTGCCTATTGTTATATGTTAATATATGGCATTTCCATATGTACATGCCTATGTTTATACCTCTATAAATATCTTTTGCCTCCTAGTTCTTTCCTCTATTTATTTTTACTTTCCTTCTGTTCCATTATCATGTTCGGCCTTCATGTGACTCTCAGTACTTTCTTTCTGCTACATTGTACTTGATCAAATCCCCATAGGCATTCTGTGTAATCGTCACCATCAAATTTAGATTTCTTATTGTTCTCTTGTCCCTGGGCTTGTTGGCTCCCTACTTCCTTTCTCCCACCTCCTCTTCCACGTCCCCCCAGAGCTGTTGGTCCCATTGTTTTCTCCTTGGGATTGGTTATCTTGCCTATCCTATATGGATAGACATAAGGAAAAAGAGAGAGAAACTGTCTGCTGACCCTTTTGAATGCTTTCCAGGTGGATCTGGGGAAGTGCCACGCCCTGCCCACGGATTTCTCAGGGTCTTTTTTGCTCTCTTGCAGCTCTGTTACACTCCCTTTATGTTTTGCTTCAGCGTGGGGGTCCACAGGTGTTTGAATAGCTGATTTTGTTAACGTAGATCTCCAATCCTTTCTTCCGAGGTGTTTCAGGGTGGACTTCAACTTCCAACATTTTGATTAGAGTTTGAGCATGGTCATCACGTGGACCAGCTGGGAACTCTTTCTTGTAGGTCAGACAGGTAGAAAAGTCCCTGTGTGTGAAGCAGATGATGAGACCTCAGCTGAGCTGGTGACAATACAGAACTCCCCCTCCCCACAGGGAGCTCATGAGCTGGCATGACCCTTCAGAGATGACTCAGACTGAGGCAGGGGGCTGGGTCGTTGACCCTCACACTGGCCTGTCGCTGGCTGGAGACAGCCTCCAAGAAGGAGGCCGACATTAGACAAAGCACCTGCCTTCAAGGAATGCCCATGTTATGGCCCTGCAGTACCCAGTATAACCAGCAGCTGGGGTGGTTAGTGCCTTGATCCTCCAGGGGAGTTCTGGTTGGTCCCTCCCCACTCAGTGTCCACAGAAGGCAGGAGGCTCCAGTGATGAAATCACAGTGTTTTCATGAGCGCTTGCCTCAAGGGCCAGACTCATGTGGGGAATGAGCTCTGGGAAGGTTGCCTTTCACAGGGACAATAGGATCTGGTTGCCTGGGGAAGGTGGGGGTGGGCACTGGGGTGAATCTTGACTTATGGTCCATGGGTCAGACCAATCAGAGATGTCAAAGCAATCCAGAGACAAACGGGAGAGTGTCCAGTTGGGTGTGACCTGAGGTTGGCCAGTCCTTGGGCAGGACGAGTAAAGCCCCTCAGTATGTTTTGCCTGGAAAAGAGCAGATAAAAGGAAGACGTGGCTATTACAGCCAGAAAGTTGGGTTTGCTCTATTTGGCTCCAGAATGCAAGATCCAAAATGGATGGGTGCAGATTCAAGGAAAGTGGGTTGTGGCTTAAGGAAATAAAATGTTATATGCTTAGAATTTATCTCAAAATAGAATCTCCTCTCCCAGCAGTCAGTAGACACTGCGTCCTCTGTATACAATGGGTGCCAGGACGGAAACCCATGTCTTACTGGATCCGCAGCAGTGGGATTGAGGTGAGGGGTATGGTTCCTTAGTCCTGGGATTTTGTGATTTCCTAAGGCCCACTCTTTCCCTGGATGCTGTAATCCTCTCAGGATTCCCTAGTCTCTGACCTTTTCCTAGTGGTGGCGACCACACTACCTAACAAAGTGACACATCCCGTTTCTGGATGGTTATGAAGGAGGAGACGAAGGCCTGCTCTTCACCCTTGCCTTCAGGGATGCATACCCTCCCCCATCAGTTAAATTGGAGAGAGAGAAAATCAAAAGCCCAACTCTGCAGAAGGGCACCGTTTTCTAAGACGCCATTCTCCTGGCTGTCTGCGCTGAACAATGACCGAGCCCCGGCCTTTTATTCCCGGCTGCTGCTCCAGCGGTGTGGAGGAAGAATAAAGGCCCATCTTGGAGAATGCAAAGAGACCCCAGAAATGGCCCAGCATTCACAGTCTCAATGAGGCTGGGAGGACAGCCTCCACCACGACTGGTTCTCACCCTTGCCTCTGGCTGGGCCCGTATAATCACTGACTTCCTGAAGTCACCTCTCCAGTGGGTTTGACAGAATGGATTAGGCTCCGGCTGGAGCATTATACAGCTGCACAATCCAGCAGTGGCTGGCCCTGCAGCTCTCATTTGTCTCTGTGGATTTGAGGCTGGTGAGAGGTGAGGGAGGGACAGCCACAGCGATTGAAACCTTTTGTTCAGCCCAGCATCCTGAGGCTGCTGGACCACTGTGACCCAGGCCAAGGTCAGCATGAATGCTTTCTAGGTTGAAGGGGAGGGGGGGGGTGGAAGGTGGCTCAGGTGCACATCCCGTGAGCACTGAGAGGCAAGGTTTAGGAAGTGCATTGTGAGCTGATGACTAAATTGCCTTTAGCAAAGAAGAAGAAAAAAGACCCATGCCAAGACATATCCCCAAACCCCAAATCTGAAAGAAAAAAAAGTTTTGAAAAAGTGCAACCACACACACACACACAGCTGTGCATTTTAACCATGTCTTTGAACATGTTTCATGGGAAAGATAAGGGGACAGCATGCAGAATGAGTTAATGCTGCCAAAAGGATTAAGAGGAATAATAATGGTGTTTACAAATACAGCCAGGAAAAAAGGAGCGCTTGGGGAAAATCGACCCATAAATAAGTAAAGGGGATTGAAATCTACTGCGGGTCTAACAAGACCGAGGCACAGAATTGCTTTTCCCTATCTGTCTTTTACATGAAAAATAACCCGAAAATGCAGGAACTGGTTGCGATTCCAGTGAGCAAGCAGCTCCAACTGTGAGCCGGTACGGGGAGCCCTGCAGGGCTGCCCTATGACTCCCTGATGGCCCAGCTCCTCTCCCGGGTACCGTGCCCCTTCCTGCCTTCTCCTACACCCAGTGGTCTCCCTCATGTTGAACCACTTGTATCAAGCAAATCAACCAGTTCCCCACCCATTCTTAGGCTGTTCCTGATCCCTGGATCAGAATCCCGATTCAAAATCGAACTTCAGCCACAGTATTTCCTGTGACCCCCCTGCTCGCCCCATCCCCATCTGTCAACTCTTTGCTCTCTCCCAGCTTCTTGGGTCCAATCCCACCTTAATCGGTGTTAACTGTGTGGGCCACCTGCTTCACCTAGACAGCATTAAGGACCTCCTACCCTTCACTCCTCACTGTCCTTTCCCATCCCTGCCTCACCTCCCTTACCTGACGTGCTACTGGAGACCCTGAGTGGTCCACACTGTGAATGCACGTGCCTGTGAGCTGCAAGGTTAATGTGCACCCAGAGGTGGCTCAGAACAAAAGCCCAGCATTTCAGCATCACTCTACTCTGACACACATGGGGTTTCCATGACCAGGATTGGCTGGAGGGACCACTGGTTACTGGTTTGATGAACGCCTTACACCTTGGTTCAGGCCTCATCTCTCGGTGCCCCCAGTGTCTGCCACAGTGTAAAGGGATCCTGTTTTACCCGTGTCTCGTGTTACAACGTCCTCTGAGCACTTCAAAATGCACCGGTGGCCGAGTTTCATAACTGACCAATTGGATCAGACTCTCTAGGGGCCAAACCCACTGTTGATACATTTTTTTAAGTTCCCCAGATGATTCTATATTTGGGAACATTGACACTACTGACACATGCCACCCTAAACGGTTTCCCTCAAATGGATGAGGTGCACTGCACGCACCAGAGGAGCTTGCCCAGAGGAGCCCCGGTAGTGTAGTGGGCATGGGTGGCGCTGCTAACTACAAGGTCATCAGTTTGAATCCACGGCTACTTCTCAAGGAAAAGATGAAGCTTCCTCCCCTTATAAAGAGTCACAGTCTCAGAAACCCACAGGAGCAGCTCTACCCTGTCCTTCAGGGTCAGTAAGAGCAGCATCGGCTCCACGGTACTGAGTGGTTATTGGTGAGAACTGCCCAGAGGACTTTCAAGGCAGTGATTTTTTATTTATTTTACTTGATTTCTTTATTTATTCTCCCAAGGCAGGTCATTTGAAGCAAGGACTCAGCAGCCTCTCAACCTTCATGCTCATGTAATTGGTCCCAGACCCTCAGCTCTTCTCAGGGACACGACTCCGCCCTGGCCCCGCACGCTCAGCCCATTACCGCAGATCCAACTTACTGCCGTGCCACCGCACAGCTAATGTTCCCTCGGGTATTTTCCATCTCCCGGTCGGTCTCCCCATCGTCACCCCCCTCACTCCTGACTTCCAAATGGACGCGTTCTTTTCCGGGAGCACGTCATTTCCCCACCTGAAATTGTCCTTCTAAGTCGTCTTATTTTAGCCCCAAGTCAACCGCTTCTTGCATCTATTGTTAGACTCAAAGCATCCTCCATGCCCTTATGCAAATATCAGATGACCCCGTGACCCTAGCACTCAGTATTATTTTTCCCATTTACTTTTCACTGCCTAAAATTCTTAAAATATCTACACACATGGCCTTTTATGTTATCATCTCTTAATTCAGATGATTGATAATGGTGTTATAATGATTACCCTAAAACTCTAAACTCCAATTGGCGCGCTCTCTTATTCTCATTCTCTCTTACACACATAAGCACCACATGCTGTGTACACAGATAAGCTTCTGAAATTAGTCATTTTATTATTGCATACTTTTGCTCATTTATAATCACCAAAATCATTCTTTAAACAGATTTTTTTCCTCCCTGAGAGCTTTAATCAGTGTTAAGGAGTCCTAGTGGTTTGGGGATTACATGTTGGGCCACAAACTGAAAGGTTAGCGGTTCAAATCCACCAACCAGTCACTCTGCAGGAGATAGATGAGGCTTTCTGCTCCAGTAAGGATTATAGCTTCAGAAATCCACAGAGGCAATGACAGTCTGCCTTGTAGGATCGCTATGAGTCAGAATTGATGTAACGGCAGTGAGTTTGGTGTGGTTAGATTTTTGTGTTGGGCTCAGTCATGCCTTAGATTGTGGTGAACAAAACTCCTGTGGTTCATGCCATATGGTTACTACCCTGATGAGGTAGGCAGTAGAACAGACAAGTAAACAACACCTCTGAAAGTACCTCCTGACTGTGCATGGAGCACTGGAATATACTTAGGGAGCTATACTAGTGCATTGAATGGCCTCTTTGGCAGTGTGGTGAAGCCTAAACAGAGATGCGAATGTGCCAGCCAGCACAGGTAAGACAGAAATTCAGGGGCACACTGCATAGCCCCAGGGAGGAAGAAATCCTGCTCCGTGTGACCCCAACTGTTTACCACCATGGTGTTGGCAGAAGACGCAGGGAGAGGCAGCCCCTAGTAAGGCTGGCTGGGTAGGCAGGGCTAGATCATGGAGGAGCCTTGTTAGCCAGGGTGAGAATCTAAAGCAAAGAAGTGGCCAATTATAATTGTATGCATATTAAAACAAAACAAAAGCACATTTGAGTTGGGGGGTGAGCAATTCTTTTGTTTAAAAAAACTCATACTTATTATAGTTTGGGTGAAGTTTTTATGTGCAAATTTGTTTTCCATTAAACGTCTACATATTTTATTTCACAAAATTGGTTGCAATCCAAGGTAACACTTTCCCCACATCTTCCATGAGTTCCGCTTTCCACTTACCTTCTTTCTCAGTCCTCCCACCTTCCTTCCTCCCTTAGAAGCTTTGCTTTGGGGCAAATGCTACCCGTTTGGTCTCATATTTTACTGTAGTGACAAATACTTTCCTCTCTGGCAAACGTGGGTAAGGCTGTCTGAATGTTGACCCCTTGGGGTAGGTCCAATTCCAGGCTTTCTGTGCAACAATCTTGGGGGTTCTGCCAGTCTCTCTCAGTCCAGCAAATGGGTCTTTTTCTTGATTTGGACTTTTGTTTCACTTTTTTCTTCCTCCCTGCAGGACCTTCTCTTGTGATCCCTTTATAGCGGGCCGTAGTGGGAGCGGTGAACCACCCTGTAGACGAATCAGTTGGTTTCGTCTTCGATTTTCTTTTCTTTTCTCCATCTTCTGTGCTACAGATGAGAATGGACCAATAGTTAATCTAAGATAATAAGACCCCAGACTCTACTCACCAAACTTGTCTATAGAACATTATCTGTGTGTAAGTAAAAGTGTACTGATACTTTTTTGCACCAGTTTATGATTGAATCCAAACAAAATGTGTTCAAACATGTCTCTGCATGACTATAGATCTCAAAAGTATACTTGTCTCAGTCTTGTTCAATAAACAAGCAATAACACTAATTAAAAACTCACTGCCATCCAATTGATTCTGATATATAGCCACCCTATAGGATAGAGAAGAAACGTCCCATGAATTTCGAGATGGCAACTCTATGGAAGTAGAAAATCATATCTTCCCCTGAGGAGCAGCTAACAATTTGAAACTGCTGACTTTGAGGCTAAGAGCTTCAGGGGGAACCCACTTTGCCGCCGTATCTCCAACTTTAGTCTTGTTACCCAAACCACATTCACCGCCTTTTTGTCAACCCGGACTATAGGTGACCCTATAAGTTTGTGAGGCTGTACCTCTTTAGAGAAGCAGAAAGCCCCATTTTCACCTTCAGAACAAACAGCCGGTGGTTTCCAACTGCAGGCCAATACCCAACAGGCAAAAGGTACAGCCAAATCATTGACTCCTGCGAGGATCTCCTGGGCCAGTTAAATTCAAGGCAGGGAGGTCAGTTCAGAAGGTTATGGAGACTGTATTGAGGGATTCCACAGGAGTAATCTTGATAGATTTTTCTCAAAGGACGCAGCAGGATCATAGGACCTTATTGTGAAGAACTTTTCAGACAACTGAAAACCGCTGGTGAGAGAAAGGCAGGAAAGTTGTGCTGAGGAATTTCAACCCCATCACATCCAGTGCATTGCCATTCACTGGTAGCCAGGGTGGTCCTGTGAAAATGCCATTGCGAAACCTTACCCATCCATCCTACAGCCCTTCTCTTGCCCCTCCATGCATTTTGGTTCCCCAAACTCAAAGACCATTTTAAAGAGACATGCGTTGAGTCCCTTGAAGAGGCCCAAACCTGTTGTTTGGGGTGCTGTCAATCAAAGAGTTGAGCATTCTCCCCATAAGGGTTAGAGAGATGGAACACTGCCTTAAGAAGTGCACAGACTTGAAAAGAGGAAGTACTAGCTCCACACTTTGGGGAGTTTTGTCTAATCGAGGTTTATATGCTTTTGTAGCAATAGTTTTTTATTTACCCTCATACTTACATTCACCCTCCCACATCTGTTCAACCTTCACCCCTATTTTGTTTTTACTCCTCGATGTTGCTTGCTATTATTATTATCACAGGGTCGTGTGTATAAAATGAGCTAGCTTAAGTAAGGTTTGCTCTTGGGCATCTCCCAGTGTCTTCCTTTGCCTCCTTGGTCATATTGTGCCACATCCCCCGGATAGTACAGTGCCCTTGTTGTCAGTCACGTTCCCCATGTGGATGGACACTTTAGTTAATGACTTACTCTCATTTTCCTTCCCATCCCCGGTAACCATCAAAGAATGTTGTCTTCTTTGTATAAGCCCTTTCTTACGTTTTCACAGTAAGGACTTCATTCAAGATTTGTCCTTTGCTCTTTCCCTTCGGCATGCCACCTTGACCGTGGAGTTGCCATGGGCCACCAGCCCTGGAAAGAAGCACCTTCAAACTTACATTTCCCTCCGCTCTTGCAGTTACCATACTGTAAGAAGGAGCCTTACCCAAAGTCCTGCTTCTGCAGAGATGTTCCTAGTCCCAAGATTCACAAGAAGGCGGAGGAGGATGAATTCCCACTGGGTGGTCACATGGTGTTGAATGAATAAGAGCAGCTCTCCTCCGATGACCTGGAGGCTGCCCGCATTTGTGCTCACAAGTACATGGTGCAAAGTTGTGGCCCAGATGGCTTCCACATCCACCCCTTCCATGTTACCTGCATCAACAAGATCTTGTGGTGTGCTGGGGCTGAAAGACTCCAAAGTGGGATGCGAGATGCTCTGGGGGATCCCCAAGACCCCATGGCTAAAGTCACATGGTGAAATAGTTTATTGTGCCAGCCTGGCCGATAAACACAAGGGGGGTTAATTGAAGGGTAGAGAGATCAATGGCTCAGTGAGCCTCGCCTTTCTTGTCTCTCACTCTTTAATCATCAGACCAGTGTGCAGCTGCCTTGCTTGTCCTGTGCCATAATTTAGTCCGAAGGGACCTTGATCACCTGTCTATTCCACAAAAATGTCACACTGATCCATTATATTGATGACATTATGTTTACTGGACCCACTAAGAAGGATATATCAAAGACTCTAGATTCATTGGTATAATATCTACGTACAAGAGGTTGGGAAATTAACCCAACAAAGATTCAGGTACCCTCCACATCAGTAAACTTTCTAGGGGCCCAATGGTGTGGGGCATGTCAAGATATTCCTACTAAAGTGAAGGATATGCTGTTGCATTGAGTGCCCCCAATGACTAAAAAGGTGGCACAACGCCTAGTGGGCCTCTTTGGATTTTGGAGGCAACATATCCCTCACTTGGGTGTTCTACTTCGACCTATTTATCAAGTGACACGAAAAGCCTCCAATTCCGAATGGGGGCTAGAACAAGAAAAGGCTCTTCAACAGGTTCAGGCTGCCATGCAAACTGCTTTTCCACTGGGACCATATGATCCAGCTGACCCAATGGTGCTAGAGGTGTCAGTTGTAGATAAAGATGCAGTGTGGAGTCTTTGGCAGACCCCTATTGGTGAATCACAGCATAGACCATTGGGATTTTGGAGTAAAGTCTTGCCATCCTCTGCAAACAACTACTCCCCCTTTAAAAAACAGTTGTTGGCCTGTTACTGGGCCTTGGTAGAGACTGAACGCCTCACCATGGGCCACCAAGTCACCATGAGGCCTGAATTACCTATCATGAACTTGGTATTTTCTGACCCACCGGATCATAAAGTTGGACATATGCAGCAACACTCTATTGTTAAATGAATGTGGTATAAATGAGATCGGGCCAAAGTAGGACCTGAAGGGACAAGTAAGCTGCATGAAGAAATGACCCAAATGCCCATAGTCTCCACTCCTGTCACATTACGTTCTTTCTCCCAGTCTGCATCTATGACCCCCTGGGGAGTTCCTTACTATACTTTAACTGAAGACCAAAAACGTCTTGTTTGGTTTACAGATGGCTCTGCACCATATGCAGGTGCCACTTGTAAGTGGACAGCAGCAGCACTACAGCCCCTTTCTGGGATCTCCCTAAAGGACAGTGGTGAAGGGAAATCTTCCCAATGGCCAGAACTTTGAGCAGTGCACCTGGCCGCTCAGTTTGCATATGAGGAAAAATGGCCAGTTGTGAGACTGTATACTGATTCATGGGCTGTGGCTAATGGCTTGGCTGGATGGTCAGGGAATTGGAAGGACCATGATTGGAAAATTGGTGACAGGAGGTGTGGGGAAGAGGTATATGGATAGACCTTTCTGAAGGGGCCAAGAAAGCAAATTGTATCTCATGTGATCACTCACCAAAGGATTACCTCTGAAGAGGACTTTAATAATCAAGTGGATAAGATGACACGCACCGTGGAGACTGCTCCTTCTCTTTCCTCTGCCACCCCTGTTATCGCCCAATGGGCACATGAACAAAGTGGACATGGTGGCAAGAATGGAGGTTATGCATGGGCACAGCAACATGGACTTCCACTCACCAAGGCTGACTTGGCCACCGCCACTGCTGAGTGTCCCATTTGCCATCAACAGAAACCAACATTAAATTCAAGATATGGACCATTCCTCGGGGAGATCAACCAGCAACTTGGTGGCAGGTTGATTACATAGGACCACTTCCATCATGGAGGGGACAGCGTTTTGTTCTTACTGGAATAGACACCTACTCTGGATATGGATTTGCCTTCCCTGCACATGACACTTCTGCCAAAACTACTATTCGTGGACTTACAGAATGCCTCATCCACCGGCATGGCATCCCACATAGCATTGCTTCAGATCAAGGAACTCACTTTACAGCAAATACAGTGCGGCAATGGGCCCATTCCCATGGAATCCACTGGTCGTATCATGTTCCTCATCATCTTGAAGCTGCCGGCTTGATAGAACGATGGAATGGGCTCCTAAAGACACAATTACGGTGCCAACTAGGTGGCAACAACTTGCGGAGCTGGGGCAATGTTCTCCAGGAAGCTGTATACGCTCTAAACCAGCAGCCAATATCCATATATGCTGTGTCTCCAATAGCCAGAATTCATGGGTCCAGGAACCAAGGGGTGGAAGCTGGAGTGGCACCACTCACTATTACTCCTAGCGATCCCCTTGCAGCATTTTTGCTTTCTGTCCCAGCAACCCTGTATTCCTCAGGCCTGGAGGTCCTGGTACCGAAGAAAGGAATTCTCCCACCTGGAAACACAGCACGGATTCCACTGAACTGGCAGCTGAGAATGCCCCCTGGGCACTTTGGACTTCTCATGCCTTTAGATCAACAAGTCAGGTCACTGTACTAAGTGGTGTGATTGATCCTGATTACCAAGGAGAAATTGGACTGATGTTACATAATGGAGGTAAAGAAGAATATGTCTGAAATCCAGGAGAACCCATAGGCCGACTCTTAGTGTTACCATGCCCTGTTATTAAAGTAAATGGTAAATTACAGCAACCCAATCCTGACAGGACTTATAATGACCCAGACCCCTCAGGAATAAAGGTCTGGGTCACCCCGCCAGGCAAAAAAATCACAGCTAACCGAGGTGCTTGCTGAGGGCAAAAGTAATATAGAATGTATAGTAGTAGAAGGTAGTTCTACCTATCAATTACAACCATGTGATCAATTGCAAAACCTAGGTTTGTAATTGTCAATGTATTTTCTTTTTATGTGCTTATTGCATATCTTTCCTTTGTTCAGGTATGATATATCAGATACAATTGGACTCGGTGTATTTTCATTTATATGTATGACAGATGATTGATGATGAATATAAGTGTGATTTCATCAATGTCTGGATATTATATAAGTAGATATGGCTAAAGAATTGTGTACAGGTGCCATGTTGGCAAGGGGTGGATTGAGATAGTTCATTGTGCCAACCTGGCCGATAAACACAAGTGTGATTGATTGAAGGGCGGAGAGATAAGTGACTCTGTGAGCCTCGCCTTTCTTGTGTCTCGCTCTTTAATCATCGGACCAGTGTGAGGCTGCCTTGCTTGTTCTGTGCCTCAATTTACAGGCTACACTACCTGTGGGACGCCTAGCCTGTGAACTGTGTCGCTGTAAATTGAGGTTCCTTTAAAACCACACGATTGGAATTTACATCTCTGGAGCTGGGGACTGACAGTTGGTGACCTGGCTGACAGTGGTGACCTGCCTTGCTATTTGCTGCCTGTGCTGGGATAGTCTAGTTCTCTCTACAGAGGACAACCTGGCGGCTCTCAAGACTTGAAGGACTGCTAGTGTCTCACAACTCTCTCATGGGAATGAGTTGCACTGAGCCATTTTTACTGCTTTATAATTTAACTTAAATGTATATATTTAATTTGAATATATATTTAAATTAAATATGTATATTAAATTAACAGCAATCTGGTTTTATCTCTCTAGAGAACCCTATCTAATACACGTGGACAGGTCATCATGTCTGTCCGCACTAAATTTCCAAATGAAGAGCATGTTATTGAGGCCTTACACAGGGCCAAGTTCAAGTTCTCTGGGCGCCAGAAGATCCACATCTCCAAGAAGTCGGGCTTCACCAAGTTTAATTCAGATGAGTTTGAAGTCATGGTGGCTAAGAAATGTCTCATCCCGGACAGCTATGGAGTCAAATTCATCCTTAACCATGACCCCTTAGACAAGTGGCAGGCCCTGCATTCATGAAGGTCTTGG
The DNA here is from genome assembly GCF_050624435.1 of Tenrec ecaudatus. Classification (NCBI taxonomy): domain Eukaryota; kingdom Metazoa; phylum Chordata; class Mammalia; order Afrosoricida; family Tenrecidae; genus Tenrec; species Tenrec ecaudatus. The sequence goes on along the minus strand of NC_134530.1, from coordinate 190,052,725 downwards.
TAACTCTGTGCCCTGCCTCACCTGTGCTCACCAAATAAAAATGGAACTTTCTTTACTGCCCTCTCCCACTCTACCCCTAGGAACCCTTACTATGCTTGTCTCTGTGGGTTCATCAATCCTGGGTTTCATATACTGAAAAGCAGAAAAACATAACCAAAAATTTAAGAGGGTTACATCAATGACAAAATACATCTGAGATAAACCCCAGTATGAAAACACACACACACACACACACACACACAATGTTGAAAACCAAATCATATCCAACATTCATCAGAGTTGGGGATCAACTGACAAGGTTTTAACCATTCAAGTCAGGTTTATCATTTTGATCTCCTATAGTCATCTCGCCAATGCACTCTGCTTGGTAACCAGTTTCTTTCCTTCCCTCTGTATGGTTAAAAGGAAATGTCTGGAGGTATATTTTCTGTGTGGATCTCACAAATGTGTCTTGGGTTTCCCCCGTCATCCAGAGTCTTCTGCAAACCAGAATTTCACAATTTAGGTTTTGATACTATTCTCTCCGTTGGCTTCAGATTATATGATTTATAGTCCTTAGGTCTCTGATGTTGGTGTGTTTCTTCCATGTGGACTTAGTTGAAATCTCACTAAGATATCTGCTTGTTTGGAAAGAAGTCTTTAAGACCCCACACGCTATTCTATCTAGTAGTAAGGCACCATCTAATATCTTCACACTTTGCTATAGTACCCATATCTTCTGTGTTCCCTTCCTGAAGGTAAGTATCAAACAGAGCCATGATGTAAGAACTAATTATTCTTAAATTAGGCTAGGATTTAGTGCAATCCCTAAACCCATTCTTGGACTTATGGGTTTTTTTTAATTTCCCTCTACTACCTCTTTGCTAATTTTTGGTAGAGAGTTTTATTGATCATCTTCCTGGAGCATAAAGATCTTCTGTTAATGTTGTCATTGACAAGAGCCTCATTTTAATTGTTTAAAACACCATTGAAAGAATAATATTGAACCAATGTAACTCGATCACACAATACCTGAATTATTCACTTGCACAGAACAAATCCTTTCATGGCTGGGCATTGTATACACAAACAATGGGAATTGATTGTCTGTGAAAATTTACCATAATACTCACTGAGAATGTCAGTTGTAGGCTTGCCGGAATAATATATATCTTAATACAGCATATAGGGCATTGATATAATAAGTCAGTGATTGTCCATCTGCTGACAGTTCGATGCTTTTGGTACAGTTGTCCTCTGCTTCTTCAAACATCATGAATTTGCGGTCTTAAATCCTCAGTTTACAAGTGTGTTTGAGGTCTTTAATCTGAGTTAGTTTTTGCATAAGGTATGGTGCATACCTTACGCAGAAGGTGCCATAAGGAATATGCCCTGCTTTCTTGTTTTACACATGGGTATACAGTTTTACCATCATAATTTGTTAAAGAACTTTCTTTTCCACCCTTTATCAAATATTACCTATTCTTACTTGGATGGATTTAATTCTGGGTTCTAAATTTTGTTACACTGGTATCTATGTCTGTCATTGTCACAGTTCAGATTGTTTAGACTACTATAGATGTACAGTAAGCTTTGCGATTGTTCCCAGTCCCAGAGATTGTACCTCTTACTTTGTTCTTTCACAGTGCTTTGTGTTTCTGGGGTCTTGCTCCTTTCAATATAAATTAGATAATCAGTTTGTTCATCACTTAAAGAGCAGTTAAGACATCTGGATTGGCATTGTCTTTTATCTGTAGATCATTTGGAGTAGCATTGACAGTTTCACAATTTTAGGTTTTCCTATCTATTAGCATGACATAGTTTTCCATTTATGTAGATTTATTTTAGTGTTTTGTAGTTTTATTTTGTATATTTCTTTTGTTTACTGATTATGTTTATTTCTAACTGTTTCAGCATTTGGGGAGCAATTATAAATGGTATACTTTTCCTGATTCCTTCTTCCAAGATCTTTTAGTTAGTGAAGGAAAACGAATTGATTTTTTTTATGTTGATCTGTGCCTTCACTTTTTTTTTTAGGCTTTTCTTTTTTTGTCATTGATTTTATGTTGTTGTTGTCTTGTTTTGTTTTTAATCATTTTATTAGGAGCTCATACAACTCTATTACAATCCATACATACATCAATCGTGTAAAGTACACTTGTGCTTTCATTGCCCTCAACATTCTCAAAACATTTGCTCTCCACCTAAGCCCTTGGTATCACCTCCCCATTTTCCCCTCCCAACCCACTCTCCTCTCCCTCATGAGGCCTTGATAATTTATAAATTATTATTTTGTGATATCTTGCACTGTCCGACGTCTCCCTTCACACATTTTTCTGTTGTCCATCCCCCAGGAAGGAGGTCACATGTAGATCCTTATAATTGGTTCACCCTTCCCAACCCACCCTCCCAATATTGAAACTCACACCACTGGTCCTAAAGGGATCACACACCCTGGATTCCCTGTGTTTCCAATTCCTATCTGTACCAGTGTACATCCTCTGGTCCAGCGAGATTTGTAAAGTAGAATTGGGATCATGATAGTGGGGGAGGAGGAAGCATTAGCTCGTCTCCTCCCCGAGACCCTTCTGCAAGGGAATATCCAGTGGCCTACTAATGGGCTTTGGGTCTCCACTCTGCACTCCCCCCTCATTCAAAATGTTATGATATTTTGTTCCGGTGATGCCTGATATCTCATCCCTTTGACACCTCGTGATCACAAAGGCTAATGTGCTTCTTCCATGTGGGCTTTGTTGTTTCTGGCTAGATGGCCGTTTGTTTACCTTCAAGCCTTTAAGACCCCAGATGCTATATCTTTTGATAGCCGGGCACCAACAGTTTTCTTCACCACATTTGCTTATTCACCCACTTGGTCTTCAGCAGTTGTGTTGGGAAGGTGAGCATCATAGAATGCCTGTTTAATAGAAGAAAGTATTCTTGCATTGAGGCAGTACTTGAGTGGAAGCCCAATGCCCTTCTGCTACCTTAATACTAAACCTATAAATATATCCACATATATCTATTTCCCCATGCTCATATAATTATATTTGCATATGTGCATGCCTTTATTTAGACATCTATAAATGCCGTTTGTCTCCTAGCTCTTTCCTCTATTTCCTTTGACTTCCCTCTTGTCCCACTATCATGCTCAGTCTTCATTTGGGTTTTAGTAATTCCCCTTGCTTACATTACCCTTGATCACACCATACCAGGCCTCCTACACCCTCCTCACCACCGATTTGGATCACTTGTTGTTCCTTTTCCCTGGATTTGTTAACACTACTACATTTCCCTTCACCTTACCCTCTACCGTGTCGCCCTGGAACTGTCAGTCCTGTTGTTTTCTCCTCCAGATTTTTCATCCAGCCTATCTTATTTAGACAGACCTGCAGAGATAATAATATGCACAAAAATAAGACAGAGCAAAACCAAGCAACAATATACAACAAAACAATGGCAAAAAACACAACAAGAAAGAAAAGCTTGTAGTTAGTTCAAGGACTGTTTGCTGACCTTTAAGAGTGTTTTCCAGTTCAGTCTGTTGGGGCACCATGCCCTGGCCCCAAATTCCACCTTCAGCACATTCCCTGGGGACCTCACCGCTCTGTTCCCTTACTGGTCTGTTGCACCCCCTTAGTGTTTTGCCTCAGTATAGCAGGATCAGATCGGATGCAATTTCCACACTGTGTCTATGGTGTTGTCCCCCGTAGGGCCATGGGTCAGCGAGGGATGTCATGTCTCATAGTTGGGCCAGCCATGTGGTCCTGTCTGTGGACTGGCTTCTCTAATCAGGAACATAGTCCTCAAGGCCTGGTGGACCAGAATGTGCTCCACTCTCTCCTCTTCCCCCTACATCTACTCCCATGTGCTCCAATCAGATATGTCCCTATCCCAGAGCTGCAGATTCAATGCTGTCCTTTGAAATAAATTCTTCTGCGGTGAGGGGCAGGTATCCATGTAGTAATTGAGATTGGGACCGGCCCTTCAGACTTCTCCACTGGTTCCCTCCTCCATGCTGGCATGTTGCATTCACATCTTGGAGCACTGGGTTGAAGTCTGGTCCCCTTTTCCCTGTGGAGATATAAACAATACCCTCCCCTTGGGTGGGTTAGTTCCCTGTTCCCCCCACTCCCCTTTTCTTTATTAATATTATTCCTTTCCCCACCTCCTTTTTAGTTGGCTCGACATTTTGCTGAATCTTACACCCCAACCATTTGAAAACAGCAAAAGTGCTCAGAGATCAATTGTTATCAATAAATGCGTACATCATAAAGAATAAACACTCAAAGTTTACACTTTCACTCAACATCTCCAGCCATTAGAGGCCTGTATTTTAAGTCACAATCTCTCTGTATATTTGTTTTCTAAATGCCAACCCTGCTTTTCTAGCTATCTGTCAAAATCTCACTAGATTCAAATTATTAAAACGTATTCTTTTCTATCCCAACATAACAATTTTTGTCCCTCTGGTTCACATTCCCTCTCCCCAACCTCCACACCATACCCATACTCCCTTATACTTATGTGTTTTCCTTCAGGATCTACTGGCTTCTACTAATGACAAAATCATTCTCCTGATCACTCTAGCCCAAAGCTTTAAGGTCATCCTGAAGAATTCCCTATACAAATGAATTCCCTGTTTCTCAACCATTGTTGAAAATTGGCTTCTAAGAGACTCTGTCTAAGGATGATCCTCCTCTTCCAAAGTCACACCTACCTTCCAAATTCAGATTTAATTACTTATTTTTCTCAAATTACTTATTGGTGAATATTTGTAAAAGGCTGCTACTGATGTTTCAGTGATTCTTTGCATTTATTTTTATTTCCAAGGAGGAAAATTCTGCTAAGAATTATTTTTCAATCCGGACTTCTAAAGGTTCCCCATTGACAATCCAATGATAGACTCACTTTTAAGTGCTATTATGCTATGGCTTTAACTTATTTTTCCCATTTTTATGGATCCTACATCTCAGATGACCTGGACTTTTCGCTGTTTCTGACCTCCCCACACATTCCCAGATGTTCTTACTCCATGCCCGTTTGAATCTTCAAATGCCTAGACTGGGTTCATCCTTCAAAGATTAACGCATGATAGCTCTTTCTTTGTGGGCTTTGTTCCATGACTCTTATCTGGAAACTGATAGGATCTCTTCTTCCACTGAAACCCACTCACTTCCATTTCACTGGGAGTTTTTCCTGTGGTACTTTTCCTATGCTTTGTGGGAATGTGAGATCCTTTCCTCTGTCATTAACCCTGCAAGCAGATTGCTGCCTCTCCTCCGTTCTACAACTCTAGGGTAGTAGCAGCATATAGAGGTCATTATTATGGACTTGAGCCTTAACTCTGCCTCGTGTTAGCTTTCAGATTTTGGTTACCATTATTAAACTTTCCTAGCCTCGCTTTCCCCAGAATCCTTTCAATCACCTCATATTCATTCAAAAACTCTACAGCAAATAAAGAAGACAGGAACATTGACGTATTTGAATGAGTGTTGGTGAAGAATATTGAAGATACCATGGGGTGTCAGAAAAACGAACCAATCTACCTTAGAAGAATACAGCCAAAATGCTCCTTAGAAGTGAGCATGGTGAGGCATTGTCTCGTGTATTTTTGGCTTATTTTGAGGACAGAACAATCTTGTTTGATATCAAGTTTGGTAAAGTAGAAAGTTAGTGAAAAATAGAAAGATGGGTTGAGACACAGTGGCTGCCGCAGTGGGCTCAAATGTGACACCAATTGTGAGGATGGTGCAGGATGGAATAGTATTTCCTTGCATATAATGTCGCTATTGATTGAAGCCAACGTGACAGCACTCAACAACAACTTATGTATTAAACGGGAACAATACAATACTCATGCTTTAGGATGTTGTGAGAATTATGTGAAATAATAAATGCAAATCAGTTGAATCCTTGCCAACCAGAAAGTACATAATAATGCATGTCTTTTACTCGTACTACCATTAAAATCGACGAGCAACATGGCACAGTTGGTTTGAGTGCTTGAGTCTGAACTACTACAGTAACGAACCCCTTGATGGCGCACATAAACTCTTGTTTAGCAAGGTGCTATTCACGTGACAACTGGTTAATATTTTTCAAGTAATTAAATAAGTGAACAACTAAGTGAGTAATTGAGAGAAACTTGCTACATGTATACTGTACTAATTGAAACCCATGAGTGGGCTGGGCAACTTTGTGAAAGGGTAGAATCTCCATATTCCATTCTCTCAATCTTGTTTTATTTACACTGTCAATTTCTCCTTCCATCAAATCATAGAAGTGCATGTCTTTTCTGATACATGTTCTAAGTCTCCTACTCACACTCCTTCTCCTTCCTTCTCATTGGAGTTTCTAATGCATCTATCTGTGATGGTGACGATGATGTTGGAGGAGGAGGAAGTGCTGGGTGTGCACTCTCCCTGTACAACAAGGAACAGTCAGCAGTGAGCTTTCTCCTTTTCTGGGAGTGGATTTTCTCAGATCCATTACTAAGCTCTCAACCTGTGCATTTGTGAGCAAGGATAGGTGGGTGTCCAGGGACTACAGCACGGGCTGTGCCAGTTGACAGGAAGAAGTGTAAGAAACTAAGAAGCTTTCAAGAGGATTGAACTTGAGACCCTGGTTGAATTAGCCCAGAGGGAAAATCAATTGAGCCTTCAGACTCAGAGTCCAGGGAGAATTGAGAGAAGGAAGCTTGCATTTAGAAAACGACAACTGGGCTTCAGTCATTGCAAGCAAACTCTATGCTTATGCCTTTATTTAATTGTCTTACTTGTCCTGTAAGGCAAAAGTATTTCCTATTCTTCCCATATCCTAGAAAGAGGGCTGTGGGCTGGGAGGAGTAAATATCTGGCCAGTTCTATGCAACACATAGATGACCACAGATGCTGCCAGCTTTTCATTACCTATTCACTCCTCTTTCCTTTTCTTTGATCCCAAAAGGCAAGTCTTAGGCCAATTTCTCCATCTGAGCACCCATGGATTTCACTTCCTTGCCTCCTAAGATAATCCTGTGCCTCAATGAGGAGGGAAGTATCTGCCACAAATATCTCCTGTACGACTGGGTCCATGAGCTGCTTCTTTAGTTCCTGACATGCTTTCTTTTCTTTTTTTATAAATCATTTTATTTGGGGCTCATAAAACTCTTATCACAATCCATACATCCATCCATTGAGTCAAGCACATTTGTACATTTGTTGCCATAATCATTTTCAAAACATTTCTACTTGAGCCCTTGGTATCAGTTCCATGTTTTTCCCCTCCCTCCCCATCCTTCCTCTGTCATGAAACCTTGATAATTTATAAATTATTATTTTTTTCATGTCTCACACTGTCCGATGTCTCCCTTCACCCACTTTTATATTGTCCAACCCCAGGATATAGATCCTTGTGACCACCCCCCCACCACCACCATGACCACCCTTTTGGTATTGCTACTCTCATTATTGGTCCTGAGGGATTTATCTGTCCTGGATTCCCTGTGTTTCCAGCTCTTATTTGTACTAGTGTACATCCTCTGGTCCAGCCAGATTTGTAAGGTAGAATTGGGATCATGATAGTGGTGTGTGTGGTGGGGAGGGGGCATTAAAGAGCAAGAGGAAAGTTGTATGTTTCATTGGTGCTATACTGCACCCTGATTGGCTCATTTTCTACCTGCAACCCTTCTTTAAGGGGATGTCCAGTTGCGTACAGATGGGATTTGGGTCTTCACTCTGCACGCCCCCTCCTTCACAATGATATGATATTTTATTCTTTGATGCCTGATACCAAATCCTATCAACACCTCATGATCACAAAAACTGGTGTGCTTCTTCCATGTGGACTCTGTTGCTTCTGAACTAGATGGTTGTTTTCTTATGTTCAAGCCTTTAAGACCCCTGGCACTGTATCTTTTTATAGCCAGGCACCATCAGGTTTCTTCACCACATTTGCTTACACATCCACTTTGTCTTCAGTGATCACGTCAGGAAGGTGAACATCATGGAATAATAGAACAAACAGTTTTTGTGTTGAGGGAGTACTTGAGTAGAGGCCCAATGTTCATCTGCTACCTTAATACTAAACCTATAAATATATGCACATAGATCTATTTCCCCATCGTCATATATAACTATGTACATGCCTGTATTTAGACCTCTATAAATGCCCTTTGCCTCCTATTCTTTCCTCTATTTTCTTTTACTTTCCCCTTGTTCCACTATCATGTTCAGCCTTCATTTGGGTTTCAGTAATTATTCTTGGTTACATTGCCCTTGATCAAACCCTCCCAGGCCTCCTACACCCTACTTGACATCGAATTTAGATCACTTGTTGTTCTCTTGTACTTGGGTTTGTTAACACCTACTTCCTTTGCCCTCGCCTACCCCTCTCCTATGTCCCGCTGGAACCGTTGGTCTCATTGTCTTTCTTTTGGATTGTTTACTCCACCTATCTTATCTACATAGATCTGCAGAGATAATAATATGCACATGAAAAAATATATAACAAAACAAGAAAAGAACCAACGGCAAAAAAAGAAAAGTCTGTAAATAGTTCAAGGTCTGTTTGTTGACCTTTAGGAATGTTTTCCAGTCGAGTGATGGGCTGCCACGCCCTAGCCCCAAAGTCTATTTTTTTGGTACTTTCTCGGGACTTCCTTGCTCTGCTCCCCTTGCTGTTCTGTTGCATGTCCTTTGTGTTTTGTTTCAGTGTGGTGGGGTCAGATTGGGCATAATTCCAGCACTGTGTCTCCAGTATTGTCCCACAAAGCGCTATGGGTCAGTGAGGAACACCATGTCTCTTAATTGGACCAGCCAGATGGTCCTCTCTGAGCAGGAATATTGTCCTCAGAGCTTGGTGGGCCAAGATGTGCTCTACTCTCTTCCTCCCCCTTCATTTGCTCCTGTGTGCTCTGATCAGACATGTCCCTCTCCCTGACCTGTAGCTTCAGGGCTGTCATCTGAAGTGGGTTCCTCTTGGGGAAGGGGGGTTGTCTACATAGTTAAGATTGGAACTGGCCCCTCAGACCTCTCTATTGGTTCCCTACTTCGTGCCGGTATATTGCATTCACATCTTAGAGCACCGGGTTGAAGTCTGGTCCCTCTTTCCCTATGGATATATAAACAGTACCCTCCCTTAGGAAGGGTTAGTGCCCCATTCTCCCACTACCCGTGTCATCTTTTTCCTTTACCCCTCTTCTTTTAAGTTGGCTACCATATGTATCCCTAGGATTTGGTCTGGCCCCTGCCATACTACCTGGACCTCACCCCAGAAATGTTTGTATACACTAGCTTTTTTCCTATGCTCCTTTTGCATTTTAATCTTACCTCAGCGGACTCATGTTGTACTTGTCCTTTTGTGCTTGGCTTACTTTGTTTAGCATAATTTCCTCCAGTTCTTCCCATGCAGCAATGTGCTTCGTGTGTTCATCACTGCTGTTTAGGGATGTGTAGTACTCCATTGTATGTATGTATCACAATTTTTTAATACGTTCATCTGTTGATGGAAATTTGGGTTGTTTCCAACTCCTTGCAATTATGAACTGTGTGGGGATGAACATTGGAGCACAGGTCTCTGGCCTTGGTTTGGTTCTTGCCTCCTCTTGGTGTATGCCCACTAGAGGGATTGCTGGGTCATATGGTAGCTCAATTTCCATCTGATCTAGATATTGCCAAATCTTTCTCCATAGTGGCTGTACATACCTACAGTTTCACCAGCAGTGGATGAGAGTCCCTATCTCACCACAGCCCTTCCAACACTTGTTGCTTTCTGATTTTTTTTTAAATTTTGACTATCTTTGAGGGTGTTAGGTGGTAACCCATAGTTGTTTTAATTTGCATTTCTTTTTAAGGCTAATGATAGGAATGTTTATTGGCCATTCAGAATTCTGCTGTTGTGAAACTTCTGTTCATGTCCTTGGCCCACCTCCTCAGTGGGAAATTAGATTTTTTTTCTTTTGAGAAGCTAGCAGAATATTGTAAAATTTAGTAATAAGTCCTAATAAGTCAATTCTTATGGGATCCTTGCCTGGTTTTGGCATCAGAGTTATACTAGGTTCATAGAAGGAGTTTGAGAGTTTGCTGTCTTTTTCTATGTTCTGGAAGAGTTTGTGTAGGATTGGTGTCAGTTCTTCCCTGGATGCTTGGTAGAATTCTCCTGTGAAGCCATCTGGTCTAGGGGATTCTTTTGTTGATAATCCCATGATAAGCTTGTCTATTTCTTCTATTGCTATGGATCTATTGAGATTATTGATGTCCATCTGGGATAGTCTAGGGAGGAAATGTTTTTCCAAGAATTTGTCCCCGTCTTCCAAGTTGTTGATTTCATAGAGTACAAGCCTCCATAGTGCGGTATAATTATCCATTTGATTTCATTAGGGTCTGTTGTAATGCCCATTCTTTCACTCCTCATCCTTGCTATGGAAATTTGCTCCTTTCCTTTCTTTGGTTAGGCTTGCCAGCAGTCTGTCTATTCTGTTTTTCCTTTCAAAGAACCAACTTTTAGCAGCAACACTTTTTCCCATAGTGTTCATATTTTCCTTCTGCTGAATCTCAGCCCTAATTTTTATTTCTTTTCTTTTGCTTTTAGTAGGATTGTCCTGTTGACTCTGCTCTTGTTGCTGTACATTTGTGCCAGCATATCAATCATAAGTCTCTCTTCCTTTTCCATGTGTGCATGTATTGCTATGAAATTTTCTTTGATAACTGCTTTTGCAGTGTCCCATAAATCTTGATACATTGTATTCTCATTCTCTTTGGTTTCTAGAAATTTCCTAATTTCATGTCTGATCTGAGCCAGTACCCTTTTTGCAATAGAGAATCATTCATCCTCCAATTTTTTGACCTTGTTTTCTTCATCTTCCTTTTGTTGATTTCCAGCCTTATGGCACAGTGGTCAGAGAGAGAGGTCTGTATGATATCAATGTGCTTAAATTTATATAGATTTGACTTATACCCAGCATGTGGTCTATCTTTGAATATGTGCCAGGTGGGCTTGAAAAGGATGTGAATTTGTTTGTATTTGGGTGGAGAGCTCTGTAAATATCAGGTCAAATTGTCTAATCATAGTATTTAGATCTGGAGCTTCCTTGTTGAGTTTCTTTCCCTGTGATCTATCTTTCTCAGAGAGCAGTGTATTAAAGTAACCTACTATAATAGTTGAGCCTCTGATTTCTGTTTTAAATCTTTTGAAGCATTTAACTAACATATTCAGGGGGGCTCTCATTCAGAGAATATATACTTAAAATGCTTAGTGGTTATTTGTTTACAGTTCCCTTGAGCATTACATAGAGTTCCTCTTTATCTCTTTTTATAGTTTGCACTTTGAGGTCAATTATATCTGCGATAAGGATTGCAACCCCTGCTTTTATTGAATGGCTGTTTGCTTGGCGTGCTTTCCTCTAGCCTTGGATTCTCAGTCTATTTTTGTCTGTATCTTGAGATGTGTCTCCTGTAGGCAGCAGATTGATGGGTTGTATATCCTAAGTCAGTCTGTTAGCCTCAGCCTTTTAATTCTAGATTTCAGTCCATTGCTATTCAGGGTTATTATAAATGTCTGTGGACTCTGTGATGTCATCTCAGACATTTTGTGTTGGCTGTTTTCCCACTTCGCTTTCTTTATCAATGTTTTGTGTGTGTGTGTGTGTGTTTATTTCTTGATTTCTTTGTTCTTTGTGGCGGTCTCTTATTTCTGCTCAGTGAGTGCTATTCTTCTGCCAATACTGTGTCTGCAAGGATCTTTTGTAGAGCTGGCTTTCTTTTAACATATTCTTTGAGTTTTTCCTTGTCTGGGAAGACACAAGTCACCATCCAGCTTAAGATATAAGTTTGGCTTGCATTGTTTTCCTTCCATTTTTGGAATATGTTACTCCACTCTCTCCTCTTCTTCACAGTGTCTGTTTATAGGTCTGAGCATGTTCTTATTTGGGAACCTTTATATGTGACTGCTTGATTTTTCTATCTGCTCTCATGATGTTCTCCTTTTCCTCAATGTTGGATTGTTTAATTATTATGTGCCTGGGTGACTTCTTGGGATTCAGTCTAACTGGTGTTCTTTCAGCCTCCTGAATGGTTGCCTGGTTTTCATTCATTAAGCTGGGGAAGTTTTCCTTCTATCATTACTTTTGCAGTGGACTTCTTTGTTGTGTCTTCCTCTGGTAAATCAATTATTCTGTTGTTGTTCCTTTTCATAGCATTAGACATATCTCTTTGGTTTTCTTCAGCTTCTCTGGTGATCTTATTAGACTTTTGTTCACGTGGGTTGGTGAAGTCCTTGAGTGTGCTACTGGCTTTTGTTATCTCATTCCTAAGCTATTGTATTTCCCTTTAATGTATGGTCTTTATCGTCTCTATCATTTAATGTTCATTCCTGTATTTTTCCCTTATCCTGTATGACTCCAAGCAGCAATCAGAAAATGTATTTCTATGGCAGATCATTGTCTGCTCCTTCTATGCACATCATTAGGTCCTGGACATATTCTGACACTGCCTTTTGTTTCTCCTGGTTTTTATTGAGGTCATTGAGGATGATTGCTCTTTGCATTGCATTATTTTCAAGTAACCCGGTCCCATTTTACAGAGAGTTGAAGAGCACTGAGTTATCTCTGGGGGAGTCGTAGGAATGAGTCTTCAAACAGCCTACAGCTAATTGCACTATGGGATTGGCCTACTGCTTTATCCTCCGTGGCTTCACTCCTTCCCTAGTCAACCAGTATTCTGTTATTTGGAGGGCCAGTTGGTTGGTTGTTGTGGACCTGGGAAGATGGTGCTGCATTGAGGGATCTCACAAGAAGGCGTGATGGTGAGGCCCCTGGTAGCTTGGTGTGCCACAGAGGATGTGCAGGGGTGCCTGCTGCCACAGGAGTGATGCATAAGGCAGGTGGTTGTGCCTGCTTTGTTGTAGAGCACCGCAATTGGTTGGTGGAATTGCCCTGGTCAGCTAAAGCGTTGCAGAGGTTCCCACAGCAGTGTGGCACTCTGGATAGTGTTGACTGAGCTGCCCTAGGCCATCTGAGGCACTACATCAGGCTGGAGGAAGTTCTCTCAGCCACATGGGAACACAGAGGACCTGTAGGAGCTCCCCCAACCACACGGGTGGGACGTCCCCTGGAAGAAGATGGGGGGGATTTCCCCAGCCATGTGTTAAGTGTTGCAGAGGGTGGGCAAGGAGGCGGGATTTCCCCTGGAGGAAGGAGGATGGGATATCCCTTAGTGGATGGGCACGTTTTTCCCAGCCTTGTATTTTGCTGCAGAAGGTGGAGCTGCCCCAGCTGGGTGGAAGGCAGGCGGAAATTACCTAGACTAAGGGGAGTGGCCTGGAGGTTGACTGTGGTGTGTGAGAGAACAAGGAAGAAAAAAATAAGAGAAAACAGACAGCCTGCTGAGACTGTTGGGGGGAAGAGAGAGGGAAACAAAAGTAACAATATAGCTGAGCCTGGACCATGGTGCTGGAAAGTTTTAAACCCTATCCTGAGGAGGTGGCAGGCTATATCTATCTTGAGTTAAAGCCCTTAGGGTGGCTCCAAAGAATCCCGACTCTGGCCGAGTCAGTGGTGGGGCTGAGATTAAACCCTAACCAGCCTCCATTGTGGTAAGCCAAAAGCCCCCAGCTGCTCAAAACCTAGTGGATCTGTGACTATTTATCTTTTTTATGCTCCTCCTGTAAACCAGCAGTGTGGAATTTCCCTCTTAGTGACTCTCCTGAGCTTATTTTTGCAAAGTCCCTCTGGTATGTGTTACTCAATTGCCATCTTTCCAGAAGTTCCACTTTTTAAAAAAATCATTGTATTGGGGACATGTACAACTCTCATCACAATCCATACATACACCCATTGTATCAAGCACATTTTTACATTTGTTTCCATGATTATTCTGAAGACATTTTCTTACTACTTGAGCCTTTAAGTGTCAGCTCCTCAATTTTTACTGCCCTCCCTTTTCCACCCTCCCTCCCTCCCGCTCTCTGTAACCCTTGATAATTTATAAATTTTAATTATTTTTTTCATGTCTTACATTGAACGATGTCTCATTCACACCCCCTTTTCTGATGTCTGTCCCCTTGGGAGGTGATTATAGTTATATCATTGTGATCAAAATATCAGTCCTGAGGGGTTTATCTGTCCTGGATTTCTTGTGTTTCAAGCTCTTATCTGTATCCATGTACATGCTCTGGTTGAGTCGGACTTGTAAGGTAGAATTGGGGTTATGATAGTCAGGGGAGGTGGTATTAGAGAACTAGAGGAAAGTTGTATGTTTCATCAGTGAGATATTGTGCTCTGACAGGCTATTCTCATCCTTGTGACCTTCTGTGAGGACATGTTTAATTGTCTTCCAATGGGCTTTGGATCTGCACTCCACACTCCCCCTCATTCACATAAATGCCCTTTGCCTGCTAGTTCTTTCCTCTATTTCCTTTGACTTTCCTCTTGTCCCACTATCATGCTCAGCCTTCATTAGGGTTTCAGTAATTCTTCTCGGATATATTGCCCTTGATCAAGTCCTACCTATGCCCTCCTTGCCATCAATTTTAGATCCCTTGTTGTTCCCTTGACCATGGGTTTGTTAATTCCCCATTTCCTTCCCCGCACCTCACCCTCTCCCGTGTTCCCCCAGAACCATTGGTACCATTGTTTTCTCCTCCAGATTTTTTATCCTGCCTATCTTATCTAGATTGACATGTAGAAATAATCATGAGAGAGAGAGAAGCCTATAAATATTGTCTGTTTGTTGATCTTTAGGAGTGTTTTCCAGTCATGTCTAATGGGGTGCCATACCCTGGCCCTAAAGTCTATTTTTTTGTATTCCCAAGGGACTTCATTGCTTTGCTCCCCTTGTTGCTCTGTTGCACACCCTTAGCGTTTCACCCTGGAGTGGTGTGGTCAGATCAGGCACAATTCCCTCACTGTCTCCAGTGTTATCCCTCAAAGTGCTATGGGTCAGTGAGGGACATCGTGTCTCATGGTGGTGCCAGCCGTATGGTCCTCTCTGTGCACTGGTTGCACTGCACAGAAATATCATCCTCGACTCTTGGTGGACCAGGATGTGTTCTACTCTCTCTCCCTTTTTAGTTTGCTCCTGATCTGACATGCCCCTCTCCCTGAACTGCAGCTTTAGTGCTGTCCTCTGAAGTTAATTCTTCTGGGGGGAGGGGGGTGTTCATCTAGTTGGGATTGGGACTGGCCCCACAGATCTCTTTATTGGTCCCCTTCTTCATGCCAGTACCTGACATGCTTTGTATGGACAAAAAGTCTAAATATGACTTGTATATTTGTCTGTGGCTTTGTATTTATTGCCACTTATTTGGCAAAAGTTGTAGTAGAACCAAGGAAAGAATCACAATATTTTGTGTATTCTTCTTTTCAGAATTGTTCTAAAAATGTCTTCACAGAAGCCCCTTTTCCATGTGTGAATAATAACAGCTAACACCTGTTCAGAGTTTAGTATATCCCAAGGTTATTGTAAATATAGACTCACATACTGAGCCGCTTACTCCCATGTGGTGGGTCACATGGTACTGTCATGGGAGTACCTGGTTGGGGTAAATGGGTACCATGCTCAGCTGGTCTTCCAATTTTACAGATGTGAAAACTGAGGTATAGAGAGGTAGGCATGATGTCTGTTCCTCACTGGTGGAATTTTAAAGAAGATAAGCTATTTAAGGCATACAACTGCACAAACATGAATTGATTTACTATCTATTGTCAGGTAAATTAATCTTACAGGTAGTTTTATACAGGAAAAACATTGCCAACAACAACTTAAACTTCAGTATCTAAGTGTGTAGGTGTGAAGGCTCTGAACCCAGATTAAATAGCTGGGAAACCTGGCTCTACCACTTATTAAATCCATGATCTTGAGCAAGTGCCTTAGTTCCTTCCACTGAGCTATTCCGCCCACTTCCTCTCCTTGCTGCAGTCACTGTTCACCAACACCACAGGGCCCATCTCCCTTCACATCTCAGTGCCTGGGTCACTGTCCTTCCCTCCAATACTTCTCCCAGATTGTGGGTGATTTCCATATTCATGAAAATGGTCCTTTCCATGCTCAGTCCACTCTGTCCCTCTACTTTTCACCTCACTGAGCCTGCCTTCCATCCCATGGCCATAGCCTAGGTTATCAAGAGTTGCAACCAATTTCTGGTCATCCTCTCATTCCTTGCCCACTCTCCTGAATGTCAAAACAACTTTTATACACTCCTGAAACTTAAAACCCATGGATCCTACAATTTCTACACAGACGATCACCCACCTTGTGAACCCTCTTTGCTCTGGACTCAGATTAAATTCTATGATCCATGGCTATCATTGCAATCACTCCCTTACTTATAACCTCAACGCTCTCACTCCTCGATTGATTCATCATACTTGTCAGAAGTACTCCAGCACTGGTTGAAATCAACCATCTTGTGGCTCTACTTCTGTCTGCCCAGATGAATGTACTTGGCAACCACACTCAATGTTTTCATTTAAATACCTCACCATTTCCACTGGGCCTGAATCACTGCTGAGTGATTAAACTGCATTCTCCCTGTCCATTTACTCTCCACACTGTCATTCACTACAGCATACCTCTCCTATGCTCCTACCCCCTCCAAAGCCTCCTCTCTCACACTTACCTCAGTTAAGGAGCTTGCTTCCTCTATACTCAAATGACTGTGGCCTATCATTTAAAAGCTCTCATTGCCACATCCACCCCTCTTCTGCCCGGTGCTCATGGCTGTGTTGTGCCTCCAGAAGCTGGGGACGAATTCTCAGGTTTCTCACCTAGAAGGCTATGGTCCCAGCTCAATTGTTGGCATGTCAAAGGCAGTACATGTAAGGGGAGGACCTCTAAGTGGAAGTTAACAGTTCAAGCGCCCTCCTGTTTCTATGACCTTAAGCAAGCCCCACCCTCGAAGCCTCAAGTTCTTTGTCAGTAACATGGGATTCAAGAAGTTACGCACAATACATACAAACTATATCATGTCAAGAATGCATAGATAAGTTTACATGAACTTCTTCAAGCCCCCTTGTATCTGAATGTTAATTTAACAACTCTTGCTGTTATTTTATCGATTTGTTAATAGATGAAAACACTAATCTATTGATAGTTTTAGGTTCTACAAAGAGAAATGCAGTGTGACATGGGGATATACTTGCATAACAAGACTTAACCTGGTCCTGGGTACCCAGTGATGGTATAGGTTAAGATGCAAGTTTTTAAGTTGAGATTTTTAAAATAGTAGAAATTATTCAAGTAAATAAAAACAAAACAAAGTAGTCAACTCACTCCTATCAAACCTGTTCTCATTTAAAGTGATGGAGTAGAACAGCTTCTATGGATTTCTGAAGCTACAAAGCTTTATGGAAGCAGAGAGCCTCGTCTTTCTGCCAGTGCATGGCTGGTGGTTTCCAACTACTCAGCTGTTCAGTTTGCAGTCTGATTCGTAATCCAGAAATCCCAGGCAGATAAAAAGCATCTGCAAAAGCTTTATATAAATGAAGAACATCATCTTTATTATTTAGCATGGGATAAAGTCATGGGCTTAGCAGATCACCCAACTCCCAGTCACACCTGCTACTTATTTCTCTCAGACGTGGTACTGACAGTGGCACAGAGTAATCGCCCTGTCTTGGCACTAGGATAAATTGGGGCGTGGGGTGGTCCAGGCAATTATATAGCCAGAAAAGTCATTTTGTCATTTTATCTCTTCATTTCTTCACCTGAATATCTTGCAGACCACCTTTATCCAGATGCACTTTTTAAATGAACTTCTCTTCCTGTTGTTTCCTCCTCAGGAATGCACTTACCTAGTCAGGAAAGGAACACTCGCCCAGAGCGTTCTGATAGCACACAGCTCTAGCATGCCACACCAGGACCTCCGAACGGTGTGAATAGCTGGGAAGTAACGCTGGAAACCACACTTTCCTCCCATCCTAATGGGAGCCAGGGGCCAGCTCAAAAGGATGTGTCTTCATTTAGCTATGGACAAATTTTTTCCATTTATAGAATGCTCCCCTTAGCGACAGGTGGAAGAATATATAATAAGTTCAGAAGAAGCTCCTTGTTTGTGAAAGCCCATCATAAAAGACATGTTCATCACTAGCACTGGCTGAAACATTCCATCTGTGCTGGACAGTGTCATGGAGATCTCTCTCTCTCTCTCTCTCACACACACACACACACACACACACACACACACTTAGTCAATGGATGTGTTAGGTTAGATTCTCTGGAGAAACAAAACTAGTGATGAATATATATATATATATATATATATATGTATGTATATATATATGTATATATATATATAATCAAAGGGGTGGCTCAAATAGTTGTCGAAATGGATGTGTTCTGTCTGATTAAAGTCCATGGGTCAGATGTTAAGCTGAAGGCTTCTCTTGACTTCCAGTAGCTACTGGGGGCTAATGAACCAGGTAGCTAGGATGATGAAGCAGGAAGACTATGGCTGGTTGATGCAGAGATATATGAATCCAAGATCATGTGGAAGCCTCTGAGGGTCAGCCAGCAGTCTGGTGATCCAAAGAACCAGAGATTAGCAAGCCAGGTGCAGGATCCAGATTAGCAGGAATCAAGAAGAAACTCTACAATGATGACTTTGAGAGGAGTAGGCCACACGCCTGAGAAAAATTTCCTTTCAGTTTCACTCTACCTTCCCTGCTTGGAAAAGGAGCCCTGATGACAGTGGTTACAAGTCGGGCTGTGATCTGCAAGGTTGGTTGCTCAAAACCACTAACAGTTCCATGGGAGAAAGACAGAGTTTTCCATTCCCATAAAGAGTTGCAGTCTCAGAAACTCACAAGAGAAGCACTACACGGTCCTGTAGCATCACTATGAGTTGGCATCAACACCATGGCAGTGAGTTCGGTTTGGTTGCTGGTTAACTGCTGGTTAACCAAAGAAGATCCTGTCATGGAGTTGATTACATTATGTTAGATCATGCTACAAGGAAGACCTCAAATGTCTAACGACTGGGACTCCTGGCCCAGCGAAGTTTGCATAAACCCTATCACAAGAGGCTACAGAAAGTTTATGGGAAACGGAATAAACAGATAATGGAGTTTTCCATGAACTTTTGGAAACCCTCTCATTACGTATATGCATATAATGTGTCTATACATATATATGCGCACACATATGCATATACATATGAGGGACTACCCCAAAAAACTGGAATTTTTTTTCAAAGCTATGTATTTAATTTTTTTTACAATACCAACATTATCACCTTTAAAGTACACTCCATTACACTTAATACATTTGTCAAATCTGTGATTCCAGTCTTGCAAACATTTTTCAAACTCATCTGTTTGGATGGCTGACAGCACCTCCTTTTTTCCCCCACCTCTTCCATGTCATCAAATCGCTGTCCTTTCAATTCCTTGTTCACTCATGAAAACAAAAAGAAGTCACATGAAGCGAGGCCAGGTAAGTAAGATGTGTGGGGCAAGAGAAGAATGCTGTTTTTTGCCAAAAACTGACACACTGAGATGGCTGCATGAGCAGGTGCATTATCATGGTGGCCAAACCAGTCTTCTGCCTGCCACAAATCAAGCTTTTTGTCACACACTGTTACACAATCTTTTCAGAACTTCTAAATCAGTGGTTTTCAACCTTCCTAGTGCTGTAAATTTTAATACAGTTCCTCTTGTTGTGGTGACCCCCCCCAACCATAAAATTATTTTCATTGATACTGTAAATTTTCTATGGTAATGAATCAGATCAGTTCTCACAGGTTGAGAACCACTGCTCTAAATAGAAAGCTTGATTAACAATCTGACCTGGTGGAACAAACTCCAAATGCACTACCCCATCACATTAAAAAAAAAAAAGCATCTTCTTTTCTTTGATTTCACTTGATGAGCTTTTCCTGGGGGAGGTGACGATGGCATCTTCCACTGGCTGGATTGGTGTTTACTTTCGGGGTTATAAGAATAGTACTATGCCTTCTCACCAATAATGAACTTGGGAAAAACGTCTGGGTTGCTTCGCAGATGTTCTTTCAAAGCCTCAGGCATGTGTCCAGTCGAAGCTCTTTTTGCTGGTCAGTCAGAACCCAAGGCACACATTTTTCAGCGACCCTTCTCATTCACAAATCTGTTAAAATTCACTGAACCAAGGACCAAGATAGTCCAATTAGCTTCCCTATCTCTTCAATGGCCTGTCAACGGTCATTGAGCACAAGTACATGAATTTTGTCAATATTTTCCTTGTTCAGGAAGTTAATGGACATCCAGAACAAGGTTTGTTATCAATCAACATTTCACCTTTTTTGTAATGAGAAAACCATTCGTACACTTGAGTTTTTCCCATAGTGCTGTCCTTGTAAACTGTGTTCAATATCACCACAGTTTCTGTGGCATTTTTCCTGAGCAAGAAACAAAATTTCACAGCCACACACTACTTTCTCTTAAATCAGCCATCACAGAAAACAAAGTTTGAGGAAAACTGCTTTACAAACAAAAATTCACTGTGACCAGAGATAACCTTCCCCAGTGATGCCACTGGGTGCACTAACTCAGAGTTGCTTGATGTTTGCTTAGAGGGAAAAATCCGTACTTCTAAAGCTCTGTCCAGTGAAGCTTTTTTTTTCCATTTTGGGGGGTTCGGGGGCAGGAGTACCCCCTCATATACATATCTCCTGATTTGAGTGGCTTCCAGGGGGTGATGAACCAGGAAGCAGGAGGATAAAGCAGAAAGACCATGGCTGGTGGATGCGGGAATGTATGAATTCAAGGTAGACAGGTCAGATACCAGGCGCCCTTGGTTCTGAAGGTTGGCAGGCAATCTGGTGGGTCAACAGTTCAAGTCCGTGTGACATGGCATTCAGAATATATAAATTCTGAAAGAGAGAGAATGAAAAATTAGTGTGTGCAAGTGTTCCTTCTGCTTCACCCCCCACCAGGAGGTGCTATGTTTTAAACTCACCACAAGGAAATCCATCGCTCATGGGACACACTGTTGAGCTCCATTTCCAGATAGCAACATTAGGTAGAAAGCAGATATTAGCATGTTATCCAAAAGCAGCATGTAGAAGTCTCTTTTCCTGAACAGAAATGGTTCAAGAGCAGCGAACATCCATCCAGGCTGGTTATGAGGGGTTTTATGCATGCAGCGGGTCAAGGATAAATAGTGGGGAAACGCTGGCAGTTGACATGTCTCAGGGAAGAGGAGAGAGAGTTCATGAGAGAAGTCGAACACTTGGAAATCATCAATGCTGATGGAAGGCTGGCAAGTCTCTGATTATTAAGTCAAGCAGAGTCTCTGCGAGTTGCACGTATCCAGTGTGCTGGGCTGCTGCTGATGGAAAGATTGGTGGCTGAGTCCACTTCAAGCAGAGATGACTCAGCAGTAAGGTCTGGGGATATAATTCTGAAAGATCACCCCTGAACACCAGGGAGCACGCTCATACTCTGACACACACAAGGTGGTCATGAGTCGTAATTGACTTGATGGCAAGGGGTTTTCTCCCAGTCGGTCTCTAAATCCGTAATTTGCTTTTGTCTTCTGCTGGCTGCTGAGCCCTCATTCAGGTACACTGCTTGGAAGCACCGGTTCTGCTCCTGCTTAAGGCAGTGGGTTTGAGCTGCTTCTTGTACCACCTGCCGGAGGACACTCTTCAGGGTCTTGACTTGTATGAATGCGTGAAGAGTCTATGGAAAAAAGAAGCAAACTCTGCTTTAATTTCTGAGTCTGCTCCTTTTTCCTACACTAGGAGGGTCTGAGAAGGTTGCACAAGGCAGGAGAGGGAATATTGGTGGCCATTTGTACCTAAGATGACATCGAAATCAGGAGCATTGCAGAGAGCTGGAGGGGCCAGTCTCCTGCCACACATCTGTCCCAGGTGCCATCCTCAGGTTCCTCGCTGGCCTAGGACTCTTCCCACCAAACTAACATTGGCACAGACTGCTCGATAACGTCATCCACTTCACAGGAAGGCAGCTCTCTTGCTGCCACCAACCCATAGAACCTGGGTGGGAATTACTGCGGGGTTTTCCCTCCTTCACCCTCTTCTGCAGCGGTAGCTCTGAGAACCGTGGGAGTTGCCATCTGCTCCGATGTCTTTGCTCCTCGGGGCACAGGGATTGGACTTGCATTGCTCATCCGAACCAGGACAAGTCAATCATGTCTCCATGGATTTTTTTTTAGGACAGAATAGAAATGCTCCTTTGGGTTTCTGAGCCGCATCTTTCTCTCGTGAAGCAGCTGGTGGGTTTGAACTGCCAACCATCAGGTTAGCAGCCTGATGCGTCACACAATACCCCCAGGACCCGTTGATAGCAGTGGGTTTTATGTGTCTTCTCTGAGATTTAAGCCAGTGCGTGAGGCTGGACTGCTTGTGACGTGAAGGCTGTTCCCCACCACACCATTCTGCGAGTGGAAACTTGCCGGCTGCTGCGGTGCTGAAAGAATAGCAGGAGAGCTTTCAGGCTAAATTGGGTTATGCATGACCCTGGTCCAATCTGAATTTGAGTGTGGCAGTGACTTCGGGATGGGCAGCATTTTGTTTCATTTTGCCAGTTACTAGTTAATGAACAACCAGACACTGCCAAGGCAACTTAGATCTGAGCCAGGACAGCATGACTCCATTATGGGATGCATTTTGCTTAAGCTCCCTATGTATTCTTCCTTGGGCTTGCACTGAGCGAGTCCTAACACCAAGGCCTTCTTCATTCAGTCTGTGTCAGATAACCCAGCTGCAGAGTAGGGTCAGCCCATTACATCCATCTCTCCATCCTTGGGTCCTGCCCTTCCCCTACAACACCTTGTGACTGCTCCGCTGGGCCCATGCCCTGCCAATACCCACCCAGCCTTCCGGGCACTGAGGGAAAGTGCTGCACCCCCAACCACTACCACTCTGTTTGCTTCCTGCAACTCTATTCTCCCCCCTCCCACACAGTCTCTTCTGTTTACCAAGGCAAACATGTGTTTCTTCAAAATTCCTCAGATGCCTTGGAGGATAGGAATCACTTTATCCCAGTTCCTGATGCGTGGCAGCACAGTTCACACACACCATAGTTGCCTTTAGAAATATTTACTAAGTAAATGACATGAGAAGTCCCATCTCTCTGACAGATATCCTCTGACTCATGGGAAGAAAGACAGTATATTCTCTTTTATTCTTGCTAGAGCAACTTGAATTCTCCATGTTTCTTGCATTGGGAGAAAGAAGAGACTTTCTACTCCCATAAAGAGTCACCGTCTAGGAAACTCACAGGGTCAATTCTAGCCTGACGAACAGGGTGACTATGAGTTGGAATCAACTCATTGGCAGTGAGTGAGTGACCTTGTGATTTTTCACAATGTGGTCTTTCCAGCACTGTGTCCTTTGCTGCCCTGTGACGGTGGCAGAGTTGGGGCAGGTGGAGTGGCCTTCGACTTTGCTGTCATTATGGTTGCCCCTCCCCTGCCATGACCAAGCCTGTTTAAGACCTGGCACTCCTCCCTCTATCAAGAATTGCTGGGCCTCTACTCAAGTACTCCCTCAGAGCTAGAACACTTTGTTCTATTAACCTGGCATGATGCTCACCTTCCCAACATGATCGTTGAAGTCAAAGTGGGTGCATAAGCAAATGTGGTGAAGAAAGCTGATGGTGCTTGGCTATCAAAAGATATAGTATCTGGGGTCTTAAAGGCTTAAAAATAAACAAGCAGCCATCTAGTTGAGAAGCAACAAAGCCCACATGGAAGAAGCACACCAGCCTGTGTGATCATGAGGTGTCGATGGGATCAGGTATCAGATATCAAAGAACAAAAAGTCACATCATTGTGAATGATGGGGAGTGCGGAGTGGGGATCGAAAGCCCATCTGTAGGCAACTGGACACCCCCTTACCGAAGGGTCGCGGGGAGGAGATGAGCCAGTCAGTATGCAGTATAGCACCAACCAAACATACAACTTTCCTCTAGTTCTTTAATGTGTTCTCCCCACCACTATCATGACCCCACTTCTACCTTACAAATCCAGCTAGCATGTATACAGATAAGAGCTGGAAACACAGGGAATCCAGGACAGGTAAATCTCTCAGAATCAATATTGAGAGTAGCCATACCAGGAGGGTAAGGGGATTGTGGTGGGAGAAAGAGGAACCAATCACAATGATCTACATATAACCCCCTCCCAGAGAGATGGACAACAAAAAAGTGGGTGAAGGGTCAGTGTGAGACATGAAAAACAATTATAAATTATCAAGAGTTCATGAGGGTGGGGGGCGAGGGATGGGGGAAATGGAAGCTGATACCAAGGGCTCAGTAGAAAGAAAATGTTTTCAAAATGATGAAAGCAGCAAATGTACAAATGTGCTTGACACAATGGATGCATGGATGCATGGATGGATGGATGGATGGATGGATGGATGGATGGATGGATGGATGGATGGATGGCTAGATGGATGGACTGTGATAAGAGTTGTACGAGCCTGCAATAAAATTATTTTTAAAAAGAAGAAGAAGAATTGCTATCCACCACTAATTACACTACTTTAACTGACCCAGGTAAACAGTTCATTTAAAATATTTGACCAATTCTTCTGTGCTGTATATGAAATGCCGGGCTCTCCTCTGAGCACTTTAACTATATTAACTTGTTTATTTGCCGTAACAACCTTATCAGTCTTATTAGTTTCACCTCGCAAACAAGGAAATGGAGACAGAATGGTTAAGGTGCTTGCTTAAGATCACATCATTTATGATGGGTGGCTAAACTAGAATTTAGCATCGGCCGGCTGGCTTCACCACTGTACCCTGCCACCTCTCAGCATCGTCCCCAGGGATCTAACTGAACGAGCCCCATTGCTTTTCTCAGATTGCTGGCCTAGCGAGCAGAGGGTCTCTTTGACCTGACCCGCTTAGCAGCATGTCAACGTGTGCTTAGTAAATGTGCCTTGGGACATTGATTGATTACCTACTGGCTTGAGTACAGCTTCTTCTACTCAGTTAATTGTGCACATTGTAACCAACACCAGTCCTAAGATTTACCCCGCTCAAAATATATTTATTTCAGATAGTCTAGGAACCATGCCAGGACTTAACTCTAATAGCACATTGTACTAGTGTTGAGTACTAGTAATGACTTAAAGGAAAATGCCCTTTCTGGAAACTTATTAAACCAATAAAATGTGATCCTGCCCCAAACACCAAGCTCCCTGCCTCCCTTCTCTTCCTAATGCTCTCCGGCTATGATAAAATAGGCCTTGTTTTTTCCTATACAGTCGTGGACTTTCTCTTCAATTAATACATATTTTCCAGGTGCTCATAAGCCACTGGTGCCGTAGTGGTTATGTGTTGGGCTACTAACCACAAGGTCAGTAGCTCAAAACCACTAGCCGCTCCTCAGGGAAAATATGAAGTTTCCGTTCCCATAAACTGATAAAATCTCAGAAAATCACAGGTACAGTTTTCCTCTGTCCACTAAAGTCCCTGTGAGTCAGCAGTGACTCGATGGCAGTGAGAAGAAGGCACTGCATATTACTCGCCTAAAGGAATCAGATGTCAACCTCTATTCTGATTTCAACGGAACAAAGATGAAAATCACAGTGGGAAGGAGGTGCGGTGAGGGAAGGACGCTGTCCGTTTTATACAGGAGTTATTCATAGTGTGCTGTTTGGGTACTTTTTGGAGCCAATACTTATTGCCTCGGGGTGTTTCTAAATTAAATCCCAGGAATAAAGTGTTTATAAATAGTAAGGATACAATATGAGCTTTTTCATGACAGCTACTCCCAATGCAGTCCCCTCGCTTCCCCTAGCAAGCAGCACTCTTCCCTGGGTAGTTAACGGGTCAGCTAGTTGGGTTAAGTTGGTTGTTTGTAACCATATCCAACCCAACACTATTTTCTGAACATTTTGAGAATGACATTTACTATGCTTAGATGGCATTTCTTAAATAGTAAGATTGATGTAATGCAAAATTTCAACAAAAACAATTTAATAGTAAGTGAGAAAAAAGAAGAACACCAGTTTTGATAATAAGGTATCTGTTTTCATATATAAATTTCTGATAGTATTACAAGAGAAGGGATAATAATGACAACACATATTTTTACCATATGTAGATTAGCCCCTGGGGAGATAAAATAAAGCACACTGCCAATGAGTCTATTCCAGCGCCTGTCAGCTCTCCTGGACAGTCGGATTTTCGCTCCAGATTTCCAAGGCAGTAGATCTTTCTAGGGGCAGAAAATCCCATCTTTCCCCCATGGAGTGGCTGGTGAGCTGAGAATGCGGACGTTGAGGTTAATGGCATCAGTTGTAACCCTCTGCACTCCCAAGGCTCCTCGATTCACCTTGTACAGTATGTGGCACAATGGTTTTTTATGTTGTTGTGAGGTGCTGTCAAGGTCAGTTCCGACTCAGAGGGACCCTTTGTACCACAGAATGAAGCACTGCCTCGTCCTGCTCCCTCTTCACGATTGTGCCTGTGTGGTAACCACTGTGCCAACCCATCTCATCAAGGTCTTTCCTCTTCTCCACTGCCTCTCTACTGTACCCAGCTTGATCTCCTTCTCCGGGAACTGGTCTCTCCTGACAAATTGCCCAAATCTGCTCAATATTCTTCTTCAGCAACACAATCCAAATGCCTTGATTCTTCTTCAGTCTTCCTTATTAAGTGTATAGTACTCTATCTGTCTATCATAGTGTGATACAGGTGTGCTTTATAGATGATTCAAAGACCCATGAACAGCGTTGCAGAGAGTGATAAGATTTTTCAAACTTGTGAAACAAAATGCATTATAGTTACATGCTTCAAAAATTCACCATATATCAAAAAAATTTTAAGTCATTTTATTGGGGGCTCATACAACTCTTATCACAATCCATACATACATCAATTGTATAAAGCACAGTTTCTCCTGAAAGCAAATAGCGTTCGCAATAGGGCTCAGTTCATTATAAGCCAGCTTACACCTTCATAACTGCCCAGCAGGAGGTCTGGGAGGTTGTGAGACACGGGGCCAGTGTGTTGTGCAGAACCGGCCCAAGCTCATACTACTCTCGCCGATCTGCCTCTGCTTTCTAGATGCCAGCCATGCTCCCCAGGCCCTGCGCCTTTCAAAGCCAACCCCACTAATCCCCCACATGCTTTCTCTCGTGTGATAATTACTACCTTGGGCAACCACTGGGTTCACAGTTCACAGAAGAATTAGGATATATTCTCCCGACTCTCCTTGAACACCAAAGAGATGCCTGCAATAAACCCCCGAAGAATTGAGTGAGTCAGGTATAAGACAATCAGAAGGTCCATGAGAGCAAGGGCTGAGTCTGCCCATCAGCCCAGAATATCTCAGCACCCACACAGGGCCCGTGCTTCATTCACCCAGAGGTGCTTGAATAAATACATCGTTGTAGGGTGAACATCTGGTGAAATGAGATTGCTACTTTTAAGTTCGTAGAGCAACACCTTGTCTCGAGGAAGGCTTGGGGTCAGGAATGACTTGAACACAGCATTCCTCTTTGAAGGGGTCTTTAAGTACCTGAGCCTAGGACCGACCCCGAGGCCCCCTGTGGTTCTGAGTAGGGAAGAGCTCAGATTAGGGACCCTTGGAAGTTGTTTCTTTGGTGTAAGAGGTTTTCTGGATTTTCACAATGGCAGCCGAGGCAGCCATTACGAAGCTGATTTTTAAATTCAGTAAATTCACCCTGTCCCATGGCAGGCAATTGGTCAAGTGGCAAGGTGAGATTTGGCCCCAGACTGATCTGATGCTAAAGTTTTCATCATCCTCAAGAAACCACGCTGCTTCCTCTGGCTAAATGAACCACACTGGGTTTCAGATAAACCTGCATTTGAAGGAGCATGAAGTACACATACCTGAGACGTAACCTGATATCAATTTATTCCATGTGAAGTTCCAATTGCCAGCGCTCTGATATTCCATTGTCTTAGCGGACCCATCGGAGTCCCTGGGTGGCAGAAACTTTCAAGCACTTATCTACTCACCAACATGTCAGTGGTTCGAACCCTCCTGGAGAAGCCACAGAAGAGAAGCCTGGAAACCTGCTTTTGAAAGGACACGGCCATGAACCCCTATGGAGCAGTTCGTTCCATGGGGCACCATGTGGTTTCCGCAGGCTGGATGAGACTCTGGGCTGCAGCTGTTTGTGCTTCTACTCAGTGGCTCTGTGCATATTTGATTGATGGGGTCTCCTGTGAGCTCAAGTTCCTATGAGCTTGAGTGGGCTTCTTGAGGTCAAGCACAATGTCCTCTGTGTCTCTGGGTCTCCAGCAGCCAGCATGGTGTCTGCTGCACAGTGGGCATTCAGGAGGCTTTTGTTGACTTGGGTTTCATTGAACTATGTTTCTCCTTCTAGGCCTTGGCCTTACACCATATTCCAGCGAGGCTTTGACCTGGTCTTGGGAGAGCAGCCTTCCGATAAGATCTTCAGGTAAGTGATTGTCTAGGGACTTGTCGCCAAGTCCTGTGCTTCACTTTCCACTGAGCTTCCTTTCCTGCAGATAAAGGGGAGAACGGGAAACCTGGGGGCCCTTCTGTCTTCCTAGTAAGGAAAGTAATTGCCTCCAAACCATGCTCAGAGATGGCCGAGCGCATTCTGTTTGGCTCTTGGCTTTTTTCTCGATGGTTCTGTGAGCGCACCTCCGTGGTTTCCTTAACTTCTCGGAGCCTCCGGTTTGCGCAGGTCGCACAGAGGCCGGATCTGGCTGGACCCCATGAGAATGCATGTGTGAGGGAATGCAGCAGATGGCGCTCCGTGCAGACACTGGCACCGTTAGTGCCAGAATCCGCCTTGCCGTTCTGCGTCGGACGACTTGTCCCCTTCTCATCAAATCTTAGTTGTCCCAGAGGAAGGCCTCCTGCTCTGGGCTCCCCCTTTCCTCAGCAATACCTTGTTGGTTATTTTCAGCCTCTCGCTACTACCTTCCTGGTCAACTCAGATGCTTCTCGTCCCTCCTACACATCTGGGAATAGCACATAGACAGAGTCTGGGTGCTGGCTATGAATGATGGAGCTTTCATAAACTTGAAATCACACCTTTAGCCAGAGCACAAGCGTATTTCCAAACTAACTCCAACAAGTGGTAATCCATTCATTCTGTCAGTGCCCTCTCCACTTAACACACATGGGCAGAGTACCTACCAAGGGCCGGATGGAGATTGGTCCAGCTGCAGCATGGATGTTACTCTGGGAGCAAGCCCTCAGGTAGAGAGAGCAAACAGCCCTATGTCTTACGTAAGTGTCCGATGTCAAAGAACAGTTTTGTCGGTGCCACTGATGACAGCCTTGGGAGGAATATTAAGCCTGGTGGCAGTGTGAGGCGAGTGGACGATCGACTTTCTCTTCATTGTACTCAGCTTGTGTCCTTAGACCTGCCTTCCCTGCAGCCATTCCTGCCGAGCTGTTCATTCGGGGTGGTGGTAGGGGGTGGATGTTTGCCTCCCAGAGCTCAGTCCTCATTCCCAGCTTCTCCTGCTCCTCTCTTGGCATGGAGGAGGGGGTGAGCTCGGCCACATCTGGGTTCTCTGAGGACATGCCCCCAGCTAGAGCGCAGACTTACACAACCCCTTCCTTCCAGCGCCTTCCCTTCCCCAGGCTTTCTCCAGTGTGTCCCCCAGGCAGGCTGGGCCACAGGCTGGGTTTGAGGGTCTGTGACACGAGAGTAAGTCAGCTGTAGCCTCGGACTGCAACTTGGAGATTTAAACCCTCCGACAATGATTTATGATTTGGCAAACTGTTTTTGTTTTGTTTTTTTCTCTGCTGTTGGTTCGCTGTGATCTTTGGAGGGCGATAGAGAAACCGCAGATGGGGAGTCTGGTGACGTTTGCCTCCGTAACATGGGAAGTCTCCGCTCACCTAAACTTAGGAACGAGCACTCTGAAAGATGAGGGCCACCATGAAATCGTGATTGGAGTGAAAACTTTACCAAAGCAGTGCTGCTGTTCCCCCACACGCAGTAGAGGTTCTTTAGAAGCTAAGTGGACATGATCCTCAGGCAGCAGAGAAGGGAGCGTCTCTGGGTGGTTTGGACCCAGGCAATCAACTGTTTTAGGGAGCAGGGTGTCCATCAACAGTGCTGATTCAGTTGGTTCCCATCATGACAGCGGCTGTGTCTGGGCTGAAAGTAGTGGGACGTGATCTGCTATTTCAGGTCAAGGGGACTGTAAGTCAAGCCTCTCTGGAGTCTGAGGGAAACAACTCCCACTGGCCACTCTGGAAAATTCTATGACCTGGTCAGTGGCTGATTTTTTTAAAGACACCAGTGGCAATTCATTCTTATTCTGCTTCCTCTAGCTGAATGCCCTGATGAATTCCTAACAACTAAATATTTCCCGAGACTCTGAAATAAGGCTGTAGCTCTGACAGGGAAGTAGTTCCCTCCTGGAGCGCCTTTCTGATGCATGCTTCTTCTTTGGAACTTTCCATTCTGAGTTCAATCTTCTTACTTACATACCACCTCAAATATCTAATATTCCTCACACTGCTCATCTGTTCACCACCACCCCCGGCCCCTCTATCAAGAGTCCCTATTCCTTCCGCTACTATCAACACTACCCAGTTGCCTGGTCCAGGCCATGGCTTAATTGAGCTAACATTTTTGGAGCATCTATCCTTAAAGAGCAATGTTTCCGGTGCTGTAAACATAACCCAGCAGATAGGACCAAGAGAGTCCCTGCATCTAAGAAATTTACTGTCTCATCGAAGAAGGAGTCCCTCACACTGGTTCTATGTGAGAATTCTTCATGTGCTGTTAAAAATGACTCCCAATCATATCCAGCGCAAAATCATTCACTCAAAAGTTCTAGGATGTGGGGTTGGGGCATGAATGTTTTCAAAGTCGTTGAGGCCAGGATTGAGAAACTCTACTCAGATGCTTCTCCAGTGTAACCTGCAATGACTTGCTCCTCTCCGCATGTCTGTAACATTCTGGCTGAGTGCGTACCTGTATCCCAGGAATAATACCTTCTGGCTGAGTGTGTACCTGTATCCCAGGTACAATATCACATGCTAGAATGATAACTAAGGCTTATTCCATCCAGCTGTCTCTGATGACTATGTCCCCCTGAAGAGAAACCCCAAGCTCTAGTACTAAGGGGCCACATGTGGGGCTCAGCACACAGGTGAGACCTGCCACCACAGTCGTCACCACCAGCTGTCACCAGAGTAGAAGGCCCAACTCGGGAACGCTTTCCAGCTCCTGCTCCAACTTCTCCCTGCTGTTTCCCTGCACTCTTTCCTGCCAAACCATCCTGAAAGAGGAGCAGACAAGATCTCAGAACCCAGCTTTCC
This sequence comes from Tenrec ecaudatus, assembly GCF_050624435.1. Taxonomy (NCBI): domain Eukaryota; kingdom Metazoa; phylum Chordata; class Mammalia; order Afrosoricida; family Tenrecidae; genus Tenrec; species Tenrec ecaudatus. The sequence continues at coordinate 190,021,529 of NC_134530.1, read as the reverse complement.
TCTGACAGTTGATTTGGGTTTTGGAGTTAGGGGTTTTTCTCCAGCTTAAAGAACACTTAGGTAGAGTTTCACCTATGAAACTATGAGCCAGCCTGCTCCAGAAAGCTGCTGCGTTCCCGCCCCCTGCACAGCAGAGCAGCCCAATCGACCCTTCAGATCAGCGGCCCTCAGGAGGTTTCTAAACCTCCTACAGTAGTAGTTGACTCCCATAGGCCAGATAAACAGTCCCCGAAGGCTGTTTGTGAGGCTGACTGCAGCAGGTCTTCGGATCACCTGCCACCCCGAGAGTCCTTAGGAAAGGTGGGTTTCACCCATACCTTCCGTTGTTTCTTCCGCAGGCTCTCAGCTTTGTCGGAGGAGGTAGGAGCTGGCACTGGTTTGACTGTGAGCTTGGTGCAATGCAGTTCTCTGACGCTGTGCACGTAGGACGTTGCTCACAACATGGAATGCAGGTTTCTGTTGAGCACTAAAGCCCTTCAGTCCCTGACGTTAACCGTAGTCGCTTCTGGAGGGCGGCTTATCATCACCACGACTGCTCCCTTGACAGCTGAAAGTTGAGATTGGGCCCCCTGCACCCCCACCCCCCAATCCATAATTTTGTACAAAGTAGTAATGAAAGCAACCAAACCTCTGGATAGGTCCGTAAGGATTGGTTGAGTATTGCCCTTGGACCAAAACTTGTGTTAGGCCGTGGAGATACAGAGATGACCAAGAAGAGTTCCCTACCACTTAAGAGAACGCATTCTCATTAGGAGTGATGGGCACGTTGAAAGACGTGTCTGATTCAGGGGTCAGGGCAGCACGGAGCTGCACAGGTATGCCGAGGCGAGGCCCTTCCCCAGGCGGAGGGCAGAGCGGCAAGGCCTGCAGGACAGGGATCGTGGCGGGGGGTGGGGGTCCAGGTGCGGGATGAGCTGATACCAATGAGTCAAGTAGCAAGAAAATATTTTGAGAATGATGATGGCAGCAAATGTGAAAATATGCTTGACACAATGGTTGTATATATGGATTGTAATAAGAGCTATACCAGCCTCTAATAAAATGATTTTTTAAACAAAGGTTACCAGCAAGTAAGAATGCACACAGTGAAAATCGTACCTTCATATACCAAGCCCTAGCACAGTCCTATGGCGTCTCACAGCCTAAAGAGAACAGTGTCTTAACACAGTGTACACTGTATGGGTTCATGAAGAGACACGTTTTAGGAATCATTGTGGAATAGAGGATATTTCTTAGAAGAAGAAGAGATTGTAAGTGAGCAATAATCTTTAAAAAGGTTTAATAACTGCAAAATGTTTACTTCTATGGAAATTTCCAATCTTATTGCTTCCAATAAATGCTAGAATAATATTTTTTTAAAAAAGAAAAGAGGCGGGTCCTGCACGGAGTGGTCAAGGACTAGGAGATGGGCACCGAGAAGAAGCGAGAAGTGAGGAGGAGGCGGGGAAAGGGGTCAGACCGTCGGGATGACGTCAGCAGCGCCGGTTCAGCGTGTGAAGGAAAGGCGTGGCTTTGAAAGAAAAGTGGAAGGGGATGCCATCGGCAGGAAGTGCCACTGAATGGTTGAACTGGGGAGAAGACACGGTTTGATATTCCTTTGGAAAGATGCCTGCTTGTAAAGAAGGAAGACAAAGCCAGGAGATCAAGGGCCTGAGCTGCCTTCTTCCAGATACAGGAATGCTGGGAAGGTGCTAAGACTGGCAACGCTCCTCCTAAATGACCAACCAGCCGTCACACAGCTGTTGCTTGGTTTCAGTGCAAAGTCATTTTTTAAAAGGTAACTTCAAAGCCACTCAAGAAACCAGCCCTCCCTCTAGCAGCAGGCCTAAAGAAAACCCCTCCTCCCTGGCACCCTTCAAAGCTCGGAATGTTCTCTCTGAAACGATGCATTTTAATAATAGTGATACACCCCACCCACTCTGCCTGACTATGACAACGTTGCCGTCTCAAGGATTTCCATGATGGAATTCATATTTTTAGACATTGTCTCCTTCAGCCCACATTCATCCTTATGTTCCCCAGCCTAGACATCTTGGGGCAATCGCTAGCCTGGAGTCAACTCCATGGCCTTCTCAGGTGTGTGGTGAAGGGTGTGTGGGGAGGGGCAGACGTGTTTTCAAGTTTGCTACTGACAGTCCAGAGGAATGATGAGATAGTGGGTCTGCTCTTCCCCAAGTAGTAGAACTCCTTAGGGCAGCAGCTTCCTGCGCAGGTCTACTGGCTAGTCCTATCCCGTGTGGGAAGGGTCAGGTACCTCTCTCACACTTCAGTGCTGCCCAGCGCAGAGCTTCACTTGACAGCCCAGAGCAGTAGAGAGCACTCATATACAAGGTGGGGAGAGAGTCTTTCAAACCTTGGCCAGATCCCACTTACCCCATAGCGCCACTGACCCCTGGGACTCCCCTGCAGCAAGGTGGGCACCTGCTCTTTCCTCTCTCTGCCGCTCTGGCACCAGGGCTCTTTGGGAGTGTGAGGGAAGCCAGGTGGCTGGACTGCTTTAGGGACCCCTGACCCCCAGTCAGGGGTCAGCTCCTGGACTCCAGCATTCTGGAAAGCAGAGTTCTGACACAGGTAACCTCAAGGCACCAGTCGGTTTCCTAGCATCTCAAGCAAGCAGGGTACAGTGAGGTGAGTGCTGGGAGAGGGCAAGGAGCTGGTGTCTGAAGAGCGCTCTGTGACCAGCCTGCTAATTGTGCAGCACTGGGTTCTGCTTAATTATATGCGCCCCTCCATCGCTCCTCCCCTCCCCTCTCTTCCTCCGTGAAGCTGAAGGGATGCCAGCAGACTGCCACAGCCTCGTGATATCCCACCCACACTGGCTTTTATCCCTTGACTATTTTTGACTGTGAACACAGAGCATTTGGATGCCTTTGAAATGAAATGAATGAATAAATAAACAAATAATCTCTCATGGTTTTCTTAAGCTCTCCCTTGAAATGCTGATTGATTCTTTTATTCCTTTTAGCCCTTGTTATAAGAATTGAAAAAAATTTATAAAAGCTCTTCCCTTAATCCCAGAGGTTAGCCGTGCTCTCTAGGGGTGCGGGGAGGGGTACGGGGAACACATCGGGGCTGTGTGGCTCATGGTCCTCTTCTCTCCCCGAAGTGGCCTGGCTTCCATCGGTTCTTCTCCTGTTCTACAGAAGAGGGGAGCTTTCCTTCTCCTTGGTGGTGTCCTTCCGGGCACACAGAGAAGCCCAGGCCAGAGTTAGATGTGCAGATTGTGGGATGGAGATGGTGTCTCTTTTCAATCAAAATGCTTCCAATCATATCTGAGTTAAGGCAGGGGAAGCCTGGCATCAAATCTGGAGGATTCTCTTCCTTGGGGCTTGATGCAAAGCACTTCTAAACAGCTGGCAAGTGGGTGTCATTATCGGTTCGCTGCCTTGCGATTGAGCGAGAGAAGGCCTGTTGACCTCCCTTGAACTCAGTCCTGTCGCCCATGAAATGGCAATCAGCACTCCTTTCTGGGATGCGCGGTCGGTGCTCCACGAGGGGGTTATAACCACCTGCGCCTGGGTGTCCCCACAGATTCACCTACACCCTCGGGGAGGGCATGTGGCTACCCCTCAGCAAAAGCTTTGTGATCCCACCAGCGGAGCTGGCCATCAACCCCTCGGCAAAGTGCAAGACGGACATGACTGTGATGGAGGATGCTGTGGAGGTCAGGTGAGTCGGATCTCAGTGTGCTTGGCTTGGGAAGGTCAAGGAGAAACCACTAGCTGGGTATAGAGTCCCCACTAGCCCAAAGGGGGAGGTGGCAGGCAGTCTTCAAATTCTCCCCACCCTTGGCTTGTTCCCTGGAAGAAGACACACGATTAGAGTGGTAAGCACTTTGCACATGCCCCGGGGAAGGACCAATAAGCAATGAAATGTCCATCTCCTTGCCTAAGTTGACACCTGCTCTTCTGACCAGGCGTGACAGCCCTGGCTCATTCCCCAGATATGGCAGAGGCCCATAGTGTATTAGTTAAAGGGTCAGTGTATGGCTGGTCTTTAAGCTTTATGTAAAGGAGTGAGACACGACTGGATTCAAACCACCCAGTTTAGTTCTCAGCTTGGCACTTTACCACCGGGCCACCTGTTGAACCCCCTTGGCACCAAATGGGCTCTGAGTCCCCAGTGAGCCAAGAGGGCAGTGTGGAATTCCCAAAGGGCTGCAAGGCTGTCACCGTTACAGAAGCAGAGCATGACCGCGCTCTCCCATGAACTGGCGGATGGGTTGGAACGGATGCCCTTTGCTCCTCACTGCAGAGCCAGCAGGGCTCTTTGTGCACCAGGGCTCCTTCGATGGCGGTAGAATGGGAGCTGGGAGCGGAAGGCCTCCTGACTCTCCCCCGCCTCCTACTCTTTGTCCCCACAGAGAGGAGCTCATGACCTCCTCCTCCTTCGACAGCCTGGAGGTGCTCTTGGATTCCTTTGGGCCAGTGCGTGACTGCAGCAAGGATAACGGAGGCTGCAGTAAGAATTTCCGCTGTATCTCGGACCGCAAGCTGGACTCCACTGGATGCGTGGTGCGTCTCCCCCCGCGGAGCTGGTCGCTTCTGTCTTGTGGGTGGAGAGGGGAGGCACGGGGTGAGACCAAGCACAGCCGTGTGAGTGGGAACGTGTCGGGATTAAAAGAAGGAGTCAAGGGCGGTCCTGTCCTAGTTATTGCTGCTGCCCAGTCGGAAGGAGCAATGTGCAAAGCTGAAGAGCTAACCGTTGCCCAGTTGATCAGTAAATATGCATGGACCACTTTCTATGTGAACCAGAGCTTTCGAAGGAACATTTAACACATCATTAGGCAGGATTCTTTCTCTCCAGTTTTATAATCTAGCTCGTGAAATATGCCCCCAAACAGTTCGGGAAGGAGGGTGACCTTGACTCCAAGTGCACTAGGCAATTCTTAGGAGAAACCAAATTAGGGCTATTGTGTCGAAAGAGGTAAGTCAGAGGAGAGACGATAAAAGGAAAACAAAACAAAACATTGAGACCTGGCACAGGACTACCTCTCCAAAGGTGCGTTTGTGTCTCGTTATCAGCAATAGGATCTTTGCCACCTGGGACATGTGTGATACTATGAACTCAAAAAGACTGTTTGGTCCAGGGGGAACTAAGAAGTCCCACCCCATGAATTATGCAGCTTGTGTGGAACCACCGGAGAAAGGGAGGCAGGCAAAGGTGACATCTTCATCTTGTTGTCCTTTTATATTGGCTGTTTACCTGCCATCCACCCAGCTGTGTGATTCTTGGTTTCTGTTCTTGAAAGGACAGAATGGAGCCGTTCTCACGGGGAGAGAGAGGGCCCAGTGGGAAGGGAGGAAGCCATACACAGAAGGAGTGGAAAGAAGAGGGAGAGGTGAACTACTGGGGCAGGTGGTTCTGCAGTGCTTGGAAATTGGGCCCAAGAACTCCCAGTTCTGGCCTTGGTACGGTACCCCAACTTTCCTCCCACGCTGACAGCTGTGCTCTGGTGAGGGGTCCCAGAGCAGGGGGGAGCTATGAGGATGCTGAGCCCATTCCATCCCTTCCTCTCTCCACCCCCACCCCCCATTGCTGAGCCCTTGTTCCGTTCAGGGGACTGTTTTCCATTGAGGATGGATATGTACCTGCGGTCCAGGTGGGATGCTTTTGGCCTTAAGCCAGGCCCTCAAACTTGCACAACTAGGTGAGAGTTAATGAGAGCATGAGTCCTCTGAAGAGGGAGAGAGAAGAAAAGAACAAAATAAAGGACAAGAGAGAGCGAGAACAGAGGGGCAAGTCGCAGAGAACGTCACAGATCTATTCACAGGGTAGAAAAGAGCAGAGGACCATCAGGGGGAGATGCAATGATAAATGTTCTAGAAGTCATGTCTTCCAAAGGTGGCCAGAGGAACATTGATGCCCTACAAGTCTTCCCTTCCTATGGCTGTTCCACGTTCAGATATCTTAAGAAATGATCTTCCCAACCGGGTCCCTCAGGAGACAATGCTGCTGCCTAATGGAGCTCCCCGCGGAGACACACTTGTTGTTACTATTCAGCCTGCAACTCTGCATCCAGACTGCAACCTTTCATTCGGCACCCTTCTCTCCGGTCACGCTGACCATGGACACACTGTGTGTACCCATGGGTGAGCATCCCCAGGGACACATCACACGTCATCCATCTCCTCCCACTTCTTATGCCCCTTCCCAGAGTGCCCCCCTGCCGCCCCCACTGGGAGTTTGCCTGTCAGATACCTTCTGTTGGTGATCCTAGCCCCTTTTGCTTGGCATACAGCCATCCTGATGTATTTTTGTACTTTCAGCACTGTGATCTGTGAGACAGAGCCGGCAGGAATAGTTCTGATGAATATGCATTTGTAATAAGACTACTGCCTGTTAGAACGTGAGCCGCTACCGAAAATCACCCAACGCAGTAGTTTGAAGTCAGTGGTCCACATGGCTTTTAGAAGAAAGAGGGGGCAGGATGACTGGTGGGCACAGTTTATTACTTATTAATTGGTTGGGAAGCACATTGTTCCTGCCACAAGGGCACCAAGAGGTTGAGAACTGACACATCACCTCATGATCCTGTGACTTTACTTCAAGCCTAAGGAACCGGACATTATTGGGCCCGGTACTGTGCCAGAGCCGTGGTGTGTTTACAGAATGGTCCTCTGCCATCCAGATGGGCACCAGGGACAAACCCTCAATGAAACCAACTATAGTTTGGGGAGAACTGGGCTTCTTCCTTCCTCCCTGACACAAGCCCTGAGTCTCAGTTCTCAAGGAGCAGAACTGAAGGGCTTCCCCAAAAACATTTTTTTTTTAAATGAAAAGAGACACAAAGCCAAGAACACCCTGACTCTTAGGGAACCTAGGGAAGAGGCAGAGAAGGGTGCCAGACCAGATCAGGACACATACCTGTCTATTTTCCTGGCTGAACTGAGACCAGACAGGTGGGGTTCATATCTTGCCCATGTTGGCTGCTCAACCTTCATTCTAAGAGCGCTGGGCATGTTTCTCAGTTATGCATGGGTGCCCACAGGGTTAATTACTACCAAGTTAATTGCCCTGTTGTTTATAGTCTCTGAGGACTGGCACTGTCCTGTACAAAGCACAATACCGCAATGCCCCAGGCCAAACCATCGCCAAGCAGCGATGATTTGCTGAAACTTCAGGCATTCTGAAAGCCGAGGTCAATCACTCACCACTGATACGCAGATCAAACTTCTGCCCATTGGCTTTTTTAGAAATGAAAACAAAGATTTCTACCTAGGAAAAATAATAATTTTTAATACATGCTCTCACGATTCACCCAGGTAAGACGAGGCAGGATCAGTGGCAGGAAGTTGTCCCTCTTGTCCCAGGGCCCCCCGAGCCTGCTGATATGGCCATCACGCATCCTGTTCAGCTGCCAACTAGAGCAATGGCCCCCTAATGCCTCGCTGAGATCAGTGACCCCTACCTGTAAGCCACAAGGGCTCTGGTTCTCAACTCTCCTCTGCAGAGCCTGGCAGTGTTGCAGGTTTACAGTATTAATTCCTGGCGACTCCTTAAAACAACGCAGCTGTGCTATCTTACAGTTCTGTGCACTGGGTCTTGTTGGGCTCAAACCCGGTGTCCACAGAACTGCATTCATTTTTTTCCTTCAAGCTTCTGGAGGTGATCCACATTCCTTGGCTCGTGGCCTCCTTCCTCCATCTTGAAATCCAGCCACATAGCATTCCCATGACCATCGTTCCAGAGTCCTAAGACTCACTTCCCTTCTGCCTCTTATAAGGACCCTTGTGATTACATTGGACCCATTTGCATCACACATTCTCCCCGCACACACCTCCCCCACCCCCACCCCAGCAGGGCCTGTGATTTCATCACCAGTGGTTACCGGGCAAGGTAACGCATTCACAGGTTCTGGATACTAGACTGTGGGCGGCTTTGGGGGTCATTGGTTAGGGTTGTGGTGAAGATTGGAGCAAGATAATTAGGGGGGACTCCAGCCTCCCCATTCCCAGCTGGAGGCAGGACATCTTCAGTCTTCTCGAACTTGTGTATTAAAGTTTAGTTTTAAGTGTTTGAAAATGAGTTCTCATTCTAATTTTGAAAAAGAGAAACCCCATTTTTTTCCCCTTCAGGATCACTGGGCTTGTTAAGGAAATTACCAGGTTATAATTCAGGTGAGAAATAATCAGGATATAGTAGTTCAAATAGGGTCTGCCATGCCATAGATAGGCCTCTGTCTTGTTTGTGGTCTCTGGGTTTGGTCTGGAATCCCCATTTTTGAAGTCTTCTTTCTCGTACTTGCCATGAATGGAGCCGAGGGAATGCCTCTGCTCTGTGAGGAGCCTGCATGTCCTGATGTGAACACACCATGCCATGCAAGAGCGAGAGGGGAGATGCCCAGACTTCTAGCATATCTGACACTACTGGCCAAAGCATTATACTCTAATGAGCTTTGAATTACCCAGTGACCCTGCCGCCCTTCTCGCCACATGCTGTCCACGTGGTTTTCCAAGGAAATGTGTCATTTCTCCTCCACTGGAGCGTGGATGCCCCCGACCATTACGGATGACCGTCTCCCTTCCTCTCAGTAGGGCAGTCAGCAGAAGCGCGTGCTCTCAGAGAGGTGGAGGCAGCTGCTGTCTCAGTGTGAAATAGAAAACTAGCCGCACGAGATTCTTTCCCGTGGGAGAAGGCCTGGGAGCCCTGGGTCTGCCTGTCCCAGTCCGTCAGAAAGTTGTGGAACTCACGCTTGGTAAATGAACTAATAAGACTGCTATCGAGTAAAGTAGGAATTTGGGTGGCAGGTTCTCATGAGTTAGCCAGTAAGCCGAGGCAGGATCAGCTGTGGGAAGTTGTCCGTCTTTTCCCAGGGGCCTTACAAAAGCTGATGTGGCCATCACTCATCCTGTTCAGCTGCCAACAGAGCAAGGACTCACTCATCAGGGATGGAGGCATTGCGTGTTGGGTTGATCTAGATTTGACCAGCCTCCTCAGGAATTAATCAACCCCAAAGCATAGATAGAGAAGGGCAGGGGGAGGGGAAGATGACGAAGAAAGGGGCTCAAATGGGGAGAATCATTTTAATCTCATTAGCAAATTATGCTTTGGACCAGTAATAAGTCAAGAAGCCATGAGCATCTCATGAAAGATGATTAACCTTGTATCCTTTAGGGGTCACTGAAATATGAGCTCATTTATTAGACTTTCTTGATGGGGGAGGGCCATTGCTGTAATAGATGGTGTTTTCGTTTTGAAAGTGCCTGGGACGACAAAATGTAACCTGTATACAGAGGCTCAGTAGATAACCTTGGGGGTACTCTCAGGAGCTAGCAGTTCCCTTTCACCAGAAAGGAGTGGAGGAATATTTCCCCGGCCAGGAGCGGGGAATGCTCAGCCCTTGCCCACACACAAAAGGCCAGCTCTCCCTCGCAGCCCAATGGTGTCCCTGAACACTGGGCTCTGATGCAAATGCTTGTGGCAAGAGGGGCATTGAGTGGAGCCTACAGTTTCTGGGTCTATAGATGGAGATTTCCATGGAGCCCTGAATGTGAAGACAGAGGCAGAAGGAGGATTCGGGCACAAACAAAAACAAAGCCACACCGTGGGAAGCTTAATTGATTAGACTCTTTGGGGAGTGAGTGTTCTGGTTCACCAAGGTTTAGCGGAAAACGCTATTTTTGGTTTCAGCCTTTTCTGTTGGGAATCTTTCTGAAATATGTTATTCTGAGCTGCACCTGGAGTCACTTCTACCGCAGGGAGGATGCTTGCCTTTTCTATTCAGGGATTTGAGGCTCTTGTATTTCATTCACTCCGGAGAGTTGGCAGTGCTTCATCTGATAGATAGGTGCGCCATGAAGGAGGCGTGGGGAGAGAGAGCGTGAGGACGTCCATCACATAGCCTTGGGGTCCCTTCCGACGTGTGGTGAGCCGGTAGGGCAGAGTGGATCGACACCGTTGTATTGCCCAGGCGGTCACCCTTCACAGACACAGACAGCCTCACCTTTCTCCTGCGGAGCAACTGGGGGGTTCACCTTGCTAACCACTTGGTCACCAGCCCGATGTTTAACCTGGGCCAGCAGGGCTCTGGGAAGCATGAGAGCAGATGACTGAAATGATTACTAGGCTTAATCTATAAATCTGATATTGACCCCAGAAGGTTCTCTGGGGACTGCTCAACACAAACAAGCAAGAGAACAACTGACTTACAGGATTCAATTAGCTGGCTGTCACATTGATTTTATTGCTTTGGAATTTCCACCAATCCAGGTTTCATCACGCCTTACTAGCCAGCCACACACGCTTTGGGATCAGACAGTTCTAGGTCCCACGTCTGATCCTGCCACTAGGCAGCTCTGTGGCCAAGCAAGTCCCTACATGCTCCTCAGTCTAAGTGCACTCATCTCAACAATAGGAGAAGAAAGCTACTAGAGAGTTCACAGCAAAGATAATATATGTTGATCGCCCTGCACATCGAGGTGCTCCATCCCTGATTGCTGTGACATTATTCTTAGCCTAGATTACCAGGCATTGAGGCATCTTTTCTCCAAGTTTCCTAAGAGAGTGTGACTGTCATGTGGTCCAGTTTGAGATAACAGCTGCCCCATAGCTGTCAGACCAGGTGAGAGGTGTGGATGCCAAGCTTGGGAATTCTGGAACCAAGCCTGTTCCCGTTTTCTTTGGTGTGACGTGTTTGTCAAAAACCAAGCTTGATGAGACATTTTGTATGTGTGTATGGGAAGGCGGGGGTGGGTGGGGGAAGAAGGCAGGTGGCGGGAAGATGGGGAGGTCTGGCTGGTGATTAAGAGAGCCGGTGTGCTGGGTGAAGAATCCATTGGCGGCAGGAAGTACCAGCGGGCAGGCTGCCTCTGCTTGACGGCTTCTCACAAGTTTTAGACAAGAAAACAAGTAAAGAGACTCATGGCAACCATTTCATTCCGATCAAACTTCCCTGTTCCAGTGGCCTCATTCGTGCCTGGGCAGCCACAGGGGTGAAGCCAGCTTCCTTCTGGTGCCACATCTGGCCTAACAGCTGGGTGGCCAAGGAAGTCGGTGGGTGGGGAGTGGAGGGGCTGACAAAACATGGGGTGCAGTCCTCAGCTGCCTCATTTGCTTGTTTACCGTCATCTGAGACATCTGGGTTTGCACTGCATGGGGCAGCCCTTGGAAATGTCTTTAAATGCTGTCACCTTCCAGCGCTCCGGCTGGCTTCATGGGGAGAGTGGCGCTGGACCAGGCTGGGGACCTGGCAGGCCCGCGGGGGGCCATTTGTTTGGGAAATTGCAGAATTAGTGTCAGCAAACAGTGCACATCCTGCTGTGATCTTTGATTGGGAAGCAGGGTGGGAGAGGAGGCGGGTTTTCAGAGGCACACCTGCCGCAGCTCCTGGCTACTAGGCTGAGGAGCTTGGCAGCGAAGAGAAAGAGCAGGCCAGGAGCAGGGCAGGAGAGGAGCTGTTTAACACGGTGTTTCAGTGAGTTGTGTAAGTGTTGCTTGCTGTTGAAGTGTGTGTTCGAGAGATGCCAAGATGTATAGTCCACTCATTTAGGGCTCAGACCCCCATCTCTGCCACATTCAAGCTGTCTGCTCCTGAGCAAGTGATGTCCCTTACCAGCCTAGTCAAAGGAATGTGCTCTACAGAACCCACTGGAACCTGTTAGGCAGACGGAAGCCGCAAACTGGCGAAGAAATCCACCTGCTTTGAAAGGGAGGGAGTTCAATGCAGTGAGAAGTTTGCGATTCATTGGCCATATTCGTTGGTCAATAGATCCCTTGTGAAGTGAATGAGTGAAATACCCCGGGGGCATTAAAAAAACGTCGTGTAAAAACCCTAATATCTTGTCATCCCATTTTTCCATGAACGTTTAAGCCCCGTCATGTAGGTGGTTGCGAAAGAAAATGCCTACAGCGCTTAGCAGAGTGTCCAGCCCCTATTGAGTTTTCACTAATGGTGGAGCCCGGGGGTCATGCAAACAGATAACGTGCTGGACTGCTAACCCCAAAAGGTTGGAGGTTCAAGGTCATCTGGGGCCTGTTCAACTCTGACTCCAAAGTCTGGGCTTCTATACTCCACACCCTGTCACCCCTTCAGCAGAAAGGCCTCTGGTGGACTTTCACCAGATCAGCCATTGAGCTGCCAGAGAGTTTTCCCACTGTGTGTGGTACCCCAGCCCCTGGGCCTAGGACAAGCCAGTGAGGCTGTAACACAGATGGCTGGGCTTTCCTGCAGCATGCCGACGCAACAAAGGCTTTTCATTGGCCGCTGGGGCAACAGAGTAATGTGTTTTTTTTTCCTGAGAAGGAGGTGGTTGGCTAAATAAGTTTGGGACTTACGCTTGATAGAGCAGTTCTCAGCTGACACATATGGCGGGATCATGGATAGGGGGCAACTTGAGAGCAAGTGGTGGCGACCAGTATCGTGCAGGAGCCGGTGCTGTAAGCTCAGCAGGTAGCAGCTCCTGGGTGACTCCATGCACAGCCCGCAGGAGCCCAAGCATGTTCCTGCTGTGATCAGCTACTCACAGGCAGCTTAGCTCTCTGGCCTCAGTTTCTTCATAGGTAAATGAACAGGAGCACACTACTTACTGCACAGGGCTGCTGTGGGCGAGGGGAGGGGAGTGAACTGATACAAATTATTGAGATCATGGCCTAGCACATAACCGGTGGGCGGCTAGTGCTTGGTATAGGAGCCCCGGTGACATCGTGGCTTACACGGTGGCTACGGAAGGCAAGGTTGGCAGTGAGACTGCCAGCGACTCCACAGGAGGAGCATGAGGCTCTTTGTTTAGATTGACAGTCTCGGAAGCGCATCCAGTGTCATTTCTGCCCAGTTTTACCAGGTCTGTATTGTTCACAATTGTTGGCACAATGGCAATGAGGGTTTTTCTTCTTTTTAAACTCCTTTTATTGTGGGCTCTTATCACAATCCATACATGCACCCATTGTGTCAAGCACATGTGTACATTTGTTGCCATCATCATTCTCAAAACATTTGCTTTCTACTCGAGCAACTCATTTTGTTCCCGCCCTCCATTGATAATTTATAAATTATTATTGCTTTGCCATGTCTTACATTGTCCGACATCTCCCTTCACCCACTTTTCTGTTTACTTATTGTGGAGACCAAAATCAACAAGCAAACAGAGTAAATCCACTGACATTAAGTTGGTGTCCATTCATAGCAACCCTCAAGACAGGGGAGAACTGCCTGATGTGAGTTTCTGAGCCTGGTGCCTTTGAAAGAAGTAGAAAGTCCCATCTTTCTCCCTCAGAGAAGCCCGTGGTTTTGAACTACAAACTTTGCAGTCATCAGCCCAATGTGGTTACAAAGCCCTGCATAAATGCTTAATCTTGCCTAGAGATCCAAAATCAGTGGCGAGGAGGGTATAAGAGGGCTGGTAGAGCTTGATCAAGTGCAATGTAACCAAGAGGAATTACTGAAACCCAAATGAAGGCTGAGCATGATAGTGGGACACGAAGAAAGTAAAAGGAAATAGAGGAAAGAACTGGGCAGCAAAGGGAATTTATAGAGATCTAAATACAGACAAGTACATATGTAAATATATTTATATATGATGATGGGTAAATAGATCTATGTGCATATATTTATAGGTTTAGTATTAAGGTAGCAGATTGACATTGGGCCTCCACTCAAGTACTCCCTCAATGCAAGAACACTTTGTTCTATTAACCGGCATTCCATCATGCTCACCTTCCTAATGAGATCACTGAAGACAAAGTGGGTGCATAAGCAAATGTGGTGAAGAAAGCTGATGGTACCTGGCTATCAAAAGATATAGCATCTGGGGTTTTAATAGTGTGAAGGTAAACAAGCGGCTATCTAGCTCAGAAGCAACAAAGTCCACATGGAAGAAGCACACCAGCTTATGTGATCATAAGGTGTCGATGGGATCAGGTATCAGGCATCAAAGAACAAAAAATCATAGCATTGTGAATGAGGGGGAGTACAGAGTGGGGACCCAAAGCCTACCGGTAGGCAACCAGACATCCCCTTACAGAGGGTCTTGGGGAGGAGATGAGCCTGTCAGGGTACAGTGTAGCAACGATGAAATATACAACTTTCCTCCAGTTCCTTAATGCTTCCTCCCCCTGGCCCCCGGTATCATGATCCCAATTCTACCTGACAACTCTGGCTAGAGCAGAGGATGTACAATGGTACAGATAGGAACTGGAAACACAAGGAATCCAGGACAGATGAAACCCTCAGGACCAGTGGTGAGAGTGGCAATAGTGGGAGGGTGGAGGACAGGTCGGGGATAAAGGAGGGAACGGATCACAATAATCTACATATAACCCCCTCCCTGGGGGATGGACAACAGAAAAGTGGGTTTAGGGAGATGTCAGACACTGTAAGACATGACAAAATAATAATTTATAAATTATCAAGGGTTCATGGGGAGAGAGAGGAAAAAATGAGGAGCTGACACCAAGTGCTCAAGTATAAAGCAAAGTTTTGAGAATGATGATAGCAACACATGTGCTTAACACAATGGATGTATGTGTGGATTGTGATAGGAGTTGTATGAGCCCGCGATAAAATGATTGAAAAACAGAACAACAAAAAACAATGTCCATAATGTAGATGTGGTGCCTGTGGCTGCTCGTGTGGCAGGTGCCGTGATGTGTGTGTCTTCCTACGGGAAGCTTTGAGGAGTATGACCTCGCTCACTTTGTGGGCCCTCCACCCTTCTCCAAGGTCACAGAGGTCAATGTCCTCTCCTCCAATCATTCACCCAACACCGCCTCCTGGTACCGATGCTGGCAGAGTGCTTTGGACACAAAATGACCCTGATTGATACTAAGGCCTAACAGCAGCTCTCCCTTCCCCTTGCCCCTAAGAATCTCAGCTGTATTTTCATTCTGACCCACTGCCTCCACTCTGAGGCCTCTGGGTTCCTGGCTCTGCCCTGCCAAGATGCTCCCATCTAGCCTTCTTGGGGGAGACGGCTTTAATGCAAATGTGTGTGATCTGTGCCCAAGAGAAGAAGCAAGATGTCCAAGAAAAGATCACTTGTTCTTAAGGAGAGTCCAGTGTCGAGGGAAAGTCGTGGATTAATTACCCACCGTGATGTTTTCGTGACTGAGTACTAAAAATGGATGTCAGCAGTCCCATTTTGCTTCCCAGAGAACTCTGTCCCCCGATTCACCCAAGTGTGTGGATGCTTTCTGATTGTGCCAGTGCCCCTCCGGACTCAGCCCCATGAAGGACAGCTCGGGCTGCTATGACCGCCACATTGGGGTGGACTGCTCAGATGGCTTCAATGGCGGCTGCGAGCAGCTGTGTCTCCAGCAGATGGCACCCTTCCCAGACGAGCCCACCTTGTACAACATCCTCATGTTCTGCGGGTGAGTTGACGCCTCCGGGACAGGGGACATGCGGTGGTCAACTCAGAGAGTCACCTGGAATGAGGTGCCACCCTAAGCCAGCCCTAGATTCTGAACACCACGTTAGTAGGATGGGGAGAGGAACTATTTTATTTATTTATTTTTAAATCATTTCATTGGGGCCTCCTACAACTCATATCCATCCATCCATCCATCTATCCATCCATCCATCCATCCATCCATCCATCCATCCATCCATCCATCCATCCATCCATCCATCCATCGTGTCAAGCACCGTTGTACATGTGTTGCCCTCATCAGTGTCAAAGCCTTTGCTTTCTACTAGGGAGGAGCCCCCGTGGCATGCACAGTAGATTATGAGCTTGCCTGCCCGCCTCCAGATCAGCAGTTCGAAACCTCCAGGAGCCACCACTGGAGGAGGAGGAAGCTTTTGCTCCAGTGAAGACTTCCATCCTCAGAGGGGGGTTCTTATCTGCCCTGTAGGGTTGCTATGAGTTGGAACTCATTCCATGGTGCTGTTTGTGTTTAGTTTCAGTTTTGGGGAAAATCTAGACCAACGCTCATCATTTACAGCTGGGGAATTTAAGCTTTACCCAAATCATGGCCTGCCTAAACCAAGAGTTTGGCAGTGCTGTGTTCACTAGGGATTTTGTGAGAAAAGGATTCTATCGTCTAAAAGCTTGGCCAAGATGAGGCAACACTAGCCAATTATCAAAAGAAAAAGCCTGGGGTCAGAGTGGAAGCATACTTAACCCCTGCCCCTCTGTCCATCCGTGTTGTGTAGCCGGCTATCCCTCCTCAGGCTTAACAATTCCTCTGCACAGTGGGTGGCCCTTGCATTCCCCTCATCCCACATCTTCCCAGGAGACGTCTGTACGGGAGCAAGGAGCTGACAAGTGACTTCAGACTGCCACCGATTTACATTTTCTTTCTCATATTCTCTCAGAATGTAAATTTACAGCTTGGCCAGTATTATATTCAAAGACCTTTTATTCTATATTTATAAAGTAAATAAAATGATGGCCCATTGTTCCCATAGCCATAGTTGGCTGATGGGTTCTTCCTTTCATTCGTCCCTGTACCCTCGCTCAGGATCTAGCATTTTCTCTGCCCCCCCCCCTCAGAATGCCTACTTCATATCACAAATCTTGTGGGCCCCAGGGCTGCAAAGATGAACGGCGTAGTTCTAGCCCTCAAGGATCTCACAATCGAATAGATTTGCAAAGAAAATCAATGTTTATAATAATAAAAACGAGGTGGATGGTTGCTAAAATCCAGCTCCTGCTGAATAATCATGAACCAATTATTTAGTAGCACTGCGATGCTATTTTATTGTATTTCTTTGCAATCAAGCAATTTCCGTATTCTGTTTCTTGTAAAAATCCCACTCCCTAAATAGAAGCTTGCTCTTCATTTTAATGCTCTCTATAACGATATCATTATGATTGACCCCGGTCAATTAGCAGGGGTGAAATCAGCCAAGTTTCATAGATTTATTGAAGAAACATCTAGGTGAACGCCTGCATTGTAACACGTAACACTCGAGCCAAGTCAGGTATCAGGCCTAGGAGAGACAACAGGCAGTCCCGGCCCACAAAGGAGTTTAGTGGGAGATACAGCCATGAATACAAAGCAGGTGGGCTGCGGAGCCCTGGGGAAGGGAAGCTGTCGAGATGCTTCCAGTAGACTTTATTTGAACCAAGCAAATATTGAGTTACCAGGAAATACTGGGCTACATTTCAGGGAAGAAGCCTCTTGGTTGTCTTGTACCAGCCACTAATCTGGTTTCTTAGACGCTGCTGTGGTTCTCCAGTCACATCTGGTGCCTGCACTAATGCAAAGCATCCAAGGGGAACTCCTTTCCTGCTTCAGTCAGAATTAGGTGCACATATCTGCTCAGCTCTCTCCAAGTTGCTATCTAGCGTCTGCCAAAGGAAGTCTTTGTTTTGAGGTTCTTCGAAAGGCAAACTAAATTGCATGCACTTACAGTTCAAGTGTTCAACTCACACCAGTGTACACACACACACATATATGTGTGTGGTATATAGGGAAAGCAGAAGTTCCACCTATGTGGACGGGGCCTCGTCTGCACCTTGTGAACAGTGCCTTGGACAACACTCAGGAGGGTGTGCTGTGCGGGCGACTCTGTGAGTGCTTTCCACCCAGTCCCTGGCTTTACCTTCCCAATAACCCAGAGATGCAAGTACCTGTTTGTTTTTGTTTTTCTCTTTTATAGGCGTGGAGGATGAGCTCAGATAGGTTCATCAACTGGCCAGGGTCACCAAGTAAATGACAATCATTGCCATTACCACATTGCATCTCATTATGTTATAAAACTATAATGATCTAAGAAAGAGGCTTTACCTTGGTACAGCCACTAAGGTAGCTAGTAATAAATGGTACATTTCTACATAGACCCCCCTCTACATTCTAAATGTGGTAGCTTTTCAAGGAGTGACCCAAATTAAATCAATACTCTTTTTAAATGATAGCTTTATCAAGGCATCAGTTCTGACTGGAGCTAACAAACGCGTGTTCTTCTCCAAATCACTACAAATATGGTGCAATTAATGAATTACGAGTCATCAACTCGTGTTTACCAACATTAGCAGTGCTTTTCTGTTACTTTGTACCAGTGTAACAGGGAGGATGCTGGAGAGGGAGGGCTCAGTTAATGGGGCACACGGAACACCTCGTGTCCCCGTGTCTATTTAGTTCAGGAAGGCCATTCTGAGAGGGAGTTAATATGGGCTGATTTTGTGTTTGGATACATTAAAACAGAACACAGCCAAGGAATGATAAATCTTTCTAATTTCTTAGTTGACTTGTCACAGGATCAGATTAGAAAGTTATTAATTTCTTAAGCACACTGTCATTCTTTTTGCAGCCTGATTACCCTCTAACTAAATGTAAGGCCTGGCCATGGAGACGGCGTCTTGAGAAAGACTCTAGAATGTCTGCAGTTAAAATATGTTAACTCATGTAGAAGCAAACATCTGCATATTCCTGAACCTACTTTGGAAACCTTGCCCGTATTCAAGAAAGAGGTACCCTCCAGAGACTGGGAAGTGCTGAAAGCTTGAGAGAATTGGTGCAATCGCATTCTGGCAGGAGATTCGGGTCATGGTCATAGGAAAATTAATTATAAAAAGGTCGTATCAAATTGGGACATTCATCACTGGAGCACTCGCCATGCGACCCTCCCAGAGGCCTTTCCCCCACCAATGGACAGCGTTGGTGACATGGTGCAGTGATGGAATGATTTCCTACCTTGGCTTTTCCACTCTGCAGGTGCATCGAGGATTACAAGCTGGGTGTGGATGGCCGCTCTTGCCAACTCGTCACAGAGATCTGTCCAGAGGGAGGTGACTGCGGGGAAAGCAGGGAGCGCCCCATGAACCAGACGCTCTTTGGGGAGATGTTCTTTGGGTATAACAACCACTCCAGGGCGGTGGCTCCTGGACAAGTACTGAGAGGGACCTTCAGGTGCGTCTCACATGCACAGGGCTGACTGTTCAGAGTTGTTGATGCTGCTCTCCCCGGCAGAGTTGGCTGTTGTGCCTACGCCCCCCCACCTCCCCAAATTGATGCAGATAACACAGCATTTGCACATTTGGCATTTGCCAGTTATGCAATCCAGTGACACAACCCTGCATAAAGATTAAGAACGCAGAATAAGGCAATTGTGATACTGCCTAGGAGGAGTGGACTCGGTTTCTCTCTTGGTCTTCTCCCGGTGTACACTCTTCCTCACAGAATCCCCAAACCATGTTTCCTCTGGGCAAATAAGAAAGCACTAAATGAGCGTTTATCTAACCCAGGCAGTGATTGCAAGATTTTTCATAAAAATCACCCCCAAATACCCAACTTCCTTCTGAGTGGAAGAAGCTGTGTATGAGTTAATCAGAATACTAGTCACCACTGGGTTGGTTGTGACCATCGGCAGCCACATGTGTCAGGGCACTGCGCACCCATAGGTTGTCAGTGGCTGATGCGTACACAGATGGATTGTCAGGCATTTCCTTTGAGATTCCTTTGGCTGGACTCCAACCTCCAACCTTTTGGTTAGTAGCAGCATTAACTGCATCACCCAAGGACTCTCAGTCTAGAATAACCAAAAACCCCAAACCCACTGCTATTCAGTTGATTCAATAGGCTTCCCAAGACTCTAAACCTTTCCAAAAGCAAGCAGCCCCATCTTTCTCCCTCAGAGCAGGTGGACTGTTTGAACATCTGGGTGTGTAGTTATTGACCCAGAGCCTCTCCCACAGCCCCAGTGGGGCTCCATAGTCTAGAACACGGGTCCTCCAAGGACCTAAGATCCTAAGGAAGCCTGAGTAGCCTTGAGACACTTTCATGGGATCTGCAGGTTCTGTCTTTTCCAACCACAGATATTCTGGATTTACTTCTTTATATTTCAAGTCACAGATTGCAATGCATTGAATGCAGACATGAGATTTCAGCTGCCCCCTAGAAAGGCAGATGTTTGCAAAAAAAAAATTGCAGACCATATAAAATCGTGCCACCTCCTAGCACCAGTTTTGAAGGGGACACAGTTACCGTATTTTCATAAAACATACTCTATTTTAGTTGATTTTATTTTCTTTACAATAAGTTGAAGATAGTTTGCAATCCTATTTTATCTTTGGCCATGGTAAACGTTGACAGATGTAGCTCACAGAAACAAAAGTTGACTGAATGCCTCAGTTATTGTGAAAGCCAAGAAGGGGTCCCTGATGGAGGAGTGATTCTGAGTTTGGCTACAATCAACAAGGTCAGCCGTTTGAAACCACCAGCCACTCTGTTGGAGGAAGAGGGGCCTTTCTACTGCAGAAACAGTTACAGCCTGGGAAACCCACAGGGCAGTCCGACGGTGTCCTCGGGGCTGCTATGAGCCAGCATCAACTCAATGGCAATGGGGGGAGGCATGAGTGCAAGGGGTATTGACACCCAAATATTCCAAACCACTCATTAATAGGTGCCCTGGGGCATCGTGGGCCTCGGATTGGCCTGCTAACCACAAGCTCAGTGGTTTGAGCCCGCCAGCTGATCCTTGGGAGACAGATGGATGAGCCTTCTGCTGCTGTCAGGCTTCACAGCCTCCCTGAGACCCACAGAGGGGCTCCGCTCGCCCCCCCCCATAGGGTTGCTGTGAGTCAGCATCAACTTGAGGGCAGGACGTTGCTTTTGTTTCACCGATTGAAAACACGTCCAGAAGATGCCCCATTTGAAATGTGTCCTTGTTTTCAGATATTTAAATACGGCCTCTTTAGAACCCACGGGATGAGTGCTTTCCAGGCGATAATGGTGGTGATGGTGTTTCTGAGAAGTGCGGTGCCAGGTTATGATTCTTTCCAAGAAAAATAGGAAAGGTATCCAGGCATGAAGGTACGGAATGAGGAAGTTGATAGCCACCCAGGCCCAGAATCTCGGGAGCAAACTGACCGTAAACTCCAGAGCCAACTGGTTGTTGGAGTCAGATGCCCTTTTCTGGTACAGATGGGAGACCTTGCGAATACTTGCTCTTTTAACCTGGGACTTCGTTTGCTAAAGGCAAGACATGAGCTGTCACAACTAGTCTCACGGTGGAACGGTGCCTGGATCCTTCATTGCAGCGTAGGAGCACGTGTGAAGAAAGATTTAGGGAGTCAGATAAAGGGGAGCGGGAGGGAAGGCTACCCCCTCTCCTTTGCTCCGCCACCACCACCATCCCGCTCCCACAGCCAGAGGTCTGACTGGAGAGCTTTAGGTTGAATGGGGTGGAGGGTGAGGGGAGGTAGAGGTTGAGGCTATCTGTCAAGGAATGGGATTGACCCGATCACTCAGAAAATAAAGGTCTGCCCCTGTTTCCAGGCAAAACAACTTTGCTCGCGGTTTAGAGCAGCAGCTGCCTGATGGCCTTGTGGTGGCCACTGTCCCACTGGAGAACCAGTGCCTGGAGGAAGTCTCGGAGCCCACGCCTGACCCAGACTTCCTGACTGGTGAGTGCACCGCTGACCCTTCTGTGCTAACCCACGACGCCCGGCAGCTCTCTCGGCCACATAAAATCAAGACTCTTGACCTGGTGTTTATTTTGCTTCTGAGCCAGTGACTTTCTTGATTCACCGTAAGAAAAGCTTCATCCTAAAACTGCCCACTAATAAGATAATGTGTCAGTGAAATTGTCAATATTATTATATAGTCATCTGCAAAATGGTCATAATGATACCTTTGACTAATAATCTCAGAGCCCTGCTTTGAAGACAAATGAGAAAATAGATGTGTGTGGGTTCAGAGATCTTGGTGGCAGTAGAGGAAGTGACCAGGTCATCTAGTGGCCTTGCGAGATGCTGGGGTGCTGTGTTAGCCTGAGCGTCCATTACTGCTCTGGTGGGCAAGGCCTGGTGGAAGGGTGTGAGGCAAAAGAAGACGGTGGAGTGTAGCTTCACACAAACCTGGTTTGGAATCCTGACTTCGGTACTTTCTAGTTCTATGGCATTGACAGCTAAGTTTCACCTGGTCTGATGGTCACTCACTGTAACATAAGATGATCCTGTTTGTTCCCAGTGTTGTACTACACTGGTCCCCTCTCACCACCCCATCCACGCCACCCTGAACCCCACCCCATGCCTCTAAGCCACCTAATTACACCTCCTCTGTGGAAGAAGAGGCTTCCGGTACCCACGGACCAAGGAGATGAACCGCCTGTGACTCGGTGTCACTTGCTGCAATGCTGGATCTGAGCGTTGTTGGCTTTGCTCATTTCCCTTTCACTCCTCTGTCTTACTCGTTCGATAACTTCTTCGTTCTTCCTCCCTTTTCATCGTCTCTCTGACAGTGGTCAGCAGTGTCAAACCACCTGCTCTCTGCAAACGGTGAGGCTTTCCACTCCCCAAAAGAGTTACGGTCTCGAAGCCCCCGGGGGCAGTTCTAGCCTACCTTACAGGGTGGGTCCCTGTGAGTCAGGACCAAGTCAACGGCAGGGAGGTTTGTGGTTTCTGAACGCATGGGTTGCGCTCAGGATAGTCTCTCCCAGAGAGCAGGTTAAGTTCAGAACTTCAGTTTCCGCCCAAAGTAGACCTTTCCACGGTGTGAGAGAGATTAAAGACCCTGGAGTCTGAGAGCTGCTCCCCTGTGTCTGTGTGGTCTTAGAGCTGTCATCTAACTTCTGCAAACACGTGTTATTTCACACGTGAACAGGAATGTTAGAGTACAGGCATGCCTTGTTGTAGTGTGCTTCACTTTGTAGATGTGTGCGTATGTGTGTGCACATGTGTGTGAATTAGTAAGTGAAGGCTGCTGGCCATCCTGTGTCCCACTAGCCTGTTGGGGCCACTTGTCCAACAGCATGTGCTTCCTCACTATTATCTCTGTGTCACATTTTGGTAATTTCTACAATATCTCAAACTTTTGCATGATTCTGTTGCACATAACTGGTATGTGCAGTGGAAACAGAAACAATAAAATCAGGCAGCTCCCCTTACTGTGATACCCACTGTGTGGTGGTGACCTGGGATGGAGCGTGCAAGTGCGTGCCTGGGCTCTCTCCTGCATAGAGTGGGGCTCAGTAGTCAACACACAGTCAGAGTCTTCCAGCCATTCCTGACATCTAATGGGAGCTGGCTGCCTTTATTCAGCGGCTCGCGAAACAAAGCCAGCAAAAGGATAACGTGGCAATCCAAGCTAGGGAATGGTGTTTTCCCTGCGAAAGAGAAGGAGCGAGAACAAGAGAAAAAACAATGAGATATGTCCGAGGCCAGAGTAAATGTCTTTTGAAAGCTCTCTCTCTCTCTCTCTCTCTCTCTCTCTCTCTCTCTCTCTCTCTCTCTCTCTCTCTCTCTCTCTCTCTCTCTCTCTCTCACACACACACACACACACACACACACACACACACACACACACACACACACGGACTTAAAATGCAGCCTCAGATGCCATCCCTAAAGCCGACATCGCTGGCCAGAGGGTGTGCAAGCCCACATCGTTTGCTGAGAAACACTTCCCTCTCCAGCTTTGTGTAAAGTACTTTGGAGAGAGGTGGGGGATGGTACATGCTAATAGCGCACTAATCGCTTGGCCTTCGTTTAAAGGCCCACCAGGACCTCCGTCTCCTACAATGTAACTTATGCGGAGGTAAGGATCTGCAAGCTGGGGGGTCATGCAGAGCACATCTGAGCGCTCCTTGAATCTTTTCAGGATGAGTGGGGGGAAACATTTGGGAAATAGCCACGGAACACACGTTTGACTCCATCTCTCTGGCAATAAGGAAGATGCCCAGACTTGATTGCCATATACGGCGGAAGCATCTTTTCTGCCCCATGTCCTTGCACTCGCTCTCCTCTGCATTCGTGGATACAATAGAGGGGGAAGAGTGCCCCAGTGGGACACTTCCATTGGTCAAGGTCTTGAGGCAGTCTAGGGGAACATGGCTAGAAGTGTAGAGGGGGCTCCTCTCGACCTGGCCACGTTACTACCCAACCTTTGTTTTCAAACTACTTTGATTAAGAAAGGGAGCCAGTGAGACCCAAACCACCCATTTCCATCAATTCTAGGGAAGAGCATAAAGCCTGGGTGGGTGGCAAACCGCCCCACCCCCACCCCCGAACTCCAAACCCAGGTTCATTGAGTAGATTCTGAGTTATACAGAACAGGGTAGTGAGTTTCTATCATGCTGGGAGCACAAAGAATCTATTTCAGAGATGGGTGACAAGAAATGTTTTCCCCTGGGATTGACGCTCTTAGCATCTGGTGACGTTTCCCTAGATCTTTTCCAGGATTACGTGGTCAGTCCCTTACCACGCTGTGCAAGGTACTGTTGTGGGGCAGCATCTCCATCCAGCCACAGGCTGGGGGGACTTTAGGGCTAACGTGAGTTTCAGAATCTGCTCCATCAGCATCTTCTTTTCTTCACGAGACCCCACAGCTCCGCTCATATACAGGTTCTGTTTGTAGATCCTGCCGTAACGACTCTAATATTGCATCTTTTCAGTGATTGGAAACATTTTTGGCATGAACCAAGTTGAGAAAAATCCTCTTATAAAGAACTCCATTGCACTTTATTTAACCCAGCCTTCACCAAACCTATTTCCCTAGATAATTTTTTTTAACCTATAACACCCATTTCCATCTCACAGAATTACTGGTTTACAGAATGCTCTGGAAAGTACCCACACCTTGTTTTCTCAATGATCGCTCTGCTCTTCATCAAAGTCTAATTGGGCATGCTGAGCTTCACAGGCCTTTCTGAAGTTAGAAGGCGAGGAAAAGACAGTGGCGCTGAGACCGGCTGAGGCTCTGGATGAGGCTCCTAGCCACACCGGCCAGGCCTGGGAGCGGTCGCACTCATTACATCAATGTGACGCTTTGAGATTGGAGCTCCTCGGAAATGTGCTCATTCAAAGGAAACATCTCTCAGTTTTAGCCCTTAGGGGCCTATCTGACACCCCTCCCTGACATTCCAACAAAAGTAAAAGTAACAACAAAAGTAAAACAACAAAAGTAAAAGAAGTATTTTTCCCCTTCTTTCCCTTCTATAAGTTTGAGTGTAAGATCTGTTCAGACTTAAAAAAAAAATAATGTTCTCTCTCAAGAAAACCCAGAGAAATTTGTTTGGAACAGAGTCATTCAGAAATGTGGCCCAAAATAATCATAAAATTAAAAACTGATGCTGGCTGCATGTCAAGGGCACAGTGAGAAGGAAATCATATGACCCCGAGAGAAGGGCTATGCTTTAAAATGCCTCGTTTTCCTTTTTAACTAATGGAAATATTACGTGTCGGTGGGTGTCGCTGGGTACAGAACCATATTTCCCGAGCATTGCCAGTTATGTCAGGGTGCCCCCTCGGTGTGGTGCCTCAGAACCGTGTTCAGGGGAATTGAGGTTTGGCGGTTAGGTCATGGTGTTCTGGTGTTTGCTTCCTTCTGGGGAAACCTGGGGCCATTGTCCCCACCCCACAGCCCAGGCCTGTTCCTTTACCTTGGTTTTTCCTCCTTTGTTTTAACATTAAAGCTGAGGAAGTTACAATGAAAGCACCAATTAAGAGACAAATGCCTAATGATGGACCAAAGCCCATCTGCAGACAATTGGACATTTTTCCTCACAGAAGGGTCACACGGAAGAGAGGAGCCAGTCAGGGTGCAGTGCAGCATCAATGAAGCATACAACTTTCCTCTAATTATTGAATGCTTACTCTTCCCCGCCCCTATCATGACCCCAATTCTACCTTAAAAATCTGGCTAGACTAGAACATGTACACAGGTACAGACCAGAGCTGGAAACACAGGGAATCCAGGACAGATAAACATCTCAGGACCAATAATGAGAGTAGTGATACTAGGAAGGTAAGGGAAAGGTGGGGGGAGGTGGGGGAAGGGAAATCAATCACAATGATCTACATATAACTCCTTCCCAGGGGGACAAACCACAGAAAAGTGGGCAAAGGGAGACATCGGTCAGTGAAAGACATGAAAAAAAATTATAAATTATCAAGTGTTAATGAAGGAGGGAGGAAGATGATCCGATATAAAGCTCCCAATAAAATGATTTATGAAAGAAAGAAATGCCAAGTTTACACAGGAAAGATGAGAAGAAAATGAACATGCCCCCAGGATGGAAATATACGTGCGCCACTCGCATTTCTGAAAGGGCTCTATGCCCGTCTGCTTCCTTCTTGTGTTCCCCAAACCTGCCTGGCAATTAGCTAGACGTGAGTACCATCAGTCCCACTTTACAGGCAGGAAAACGGAAACATTGAGTCACTCAGTTCAAAGCCCCATCGTTGTAGCAGAGACCGTCCCAGCAAACCCCCGCTATGTAGGCAGGGGTGTGTGAGGGAGTAGCTAACTCACCTTTCATGCAGAGACAGGGGTCTGCTTCGAGGTCAGTGCACCTCACGGACAGCCCATGGTCGGCGCAGGCTTGTGGTCAGTGCGTGTTGCTCTGATGTGGAACAGGTCTCACGGGAGCTTGCAGACTAGGAAGAAGGGCCTGCCAATCTGCTTCAGGAAATTAGCCAGCGAAAACCTTGTGGCTCGCCTTGGAAGTGATCATGAGAATGAATGGCTTGGGGTCAGGAGGCACTTGGTTCTGTGGTGCAGTTGGACAAGGGATCAGCGCACGTCAGGCACAGGTTTGGCGGCAGCTAGCAGCGGTAGCAACTTCATGAAACAATTGGGAACCGAACGCTCTGTGGCCAGGTGGTCGGAGCACAGACGCAGGCGGCTGTCCACCAGGCCCTCCTGGGGCATCGTAGCTTGAGAACTTTGCCTGATAGGGATCAATTCCGTTAAAGCGAGCTTTTGTCTAAGTCGAAAATCTTCGCGTGCATGCGTCCTGCTTTGTCCTAATAGACCTTTCAGTAGAACAGCAACTCAGTGAGCTCCCGTAATGAAGGAGCCATGTTATAAAGAACAGCTAGTCCAGCAGAGCGGGCGCATTTCCAGCATGAGCAGCCGGTGACCTTGAGGTTGTGGCTGGTGTCCTCAAGTTCTGTGAAGATGCTCTTGAAGGTGGTGCAAAAGTAGAAAACAAACTGTGGTAGGATGGCTTCCACTGCAGAATTTGTTTGCTGCTGCTGTGGCTGAGCCACGTTCACATCATAGGGCCCCTGTGGAAGGTGGAAGGAAGCCCTGCATGGCAAACAACTGTTACCCCAGAGACCCTTGTTGCAGTCACGGTGTCCATTCCTCCTGCGAAGGTGCAGACTCTTTTTCTCTCCCCCTGCCTTACCAAGCAGGATGTCCTTCCTCCGAGTCTGGACTCTGCTGAGAACACCACCCAAGCATGCCATCCAAAGTCTTGCCACTCTCTCCTCAAAACATTCTAACGGCCCATCTTCAGAGACAAATGTGCCATTCTTCTGGCAACCGATGTTGTATTCGGCATTGTGTTTTGCCAACACCCCAATCCAAAGGCATCGCCTCCATTTTCAGTTCTCTTTACTCATTGTCCACCCTCCACACTGCATGTGAGGCCATTGAATATCGCATGGCATGGGCCAGGCACACCTTATTCCTCAACATGACATTGTTGCCTCAAAATACTCTAAAGAGATCTATTGCAGCAGATATTCCAAATGCAAGAATCCGTCACGGGGTCTCTTAACTGCTGCTTCCATGGGCCCTTGATTGTGGATCCAAGTGGAATGCCATTTCTGACCACTTCCCTGGCAACCTTCTCTTTGTTTCAGTAATTTACTTTTGATTGCCTGAGATAAAGTTTGAGCAACTGATTTACTAAGCATCATTCCTGACCTTTTCCCCTTTGCCCTAACAATAATTATTCTCCTATGATTCATGCAGAAATGGAAATTTGATCATCACTCAGCTAATTTGATCAATGTTGACAATCAGCTAATTAATCCTGCCCTCTCTCTCCATTCACTTAGGTGATGAATTCACTGATTTATCCTGTAGAAAATATGTGTTATAAAAATTACAGGGCTGTGTGTGTGTGTGTGCATCCTGATATCACTGTATAATCACAGTATTGG
Organism: Tenrec ecaudatus; assembly: GCF_050624435.1. Taxonomy (NCBI): domain Eukaryota; kingdom Metazoa; phylum Chordata; class Mammalia; order Afrosoricida; family Tenrecidae; genus Tenrec; species Tenrec ecaudatus. The sequence continues at coordinate 189,993,750 of NC_134530.1, read as the reverse complement.
ACTGCTGATTACAAAATCAGTGGTTCAAACCCCACCAATTGCTCTGCAGGAGAAAGATGAGACTGTCTGCTCCCATAAGGATTTATAGCCTTCAAAACCATATGGAAGGTTGTTATGAGTCAGGGTTGACTCCACGGAAGTGGGATACATGCACATGTGCACGCAGACACACACATGCACGCATGCACACATACATACGCACATACATACGTATGAAGGTGCTTTGAAAAGTTCATGGGGAAATTCCATTATCTTTTAGTTCCATTCTTCCATGAATTTTGAAGCCATTTTGTATATTCAAATGCACACATATATGTATGTATTATGTATAGGTTGTATATTTCCATATTGAGGAATTTACTACATCTATAGCCTCTTTATTTGTATGTACACATATTTCTATGTGTATTCTATAATTTACACATGCAACACCCATTAGAAATTGTGATGAAACTAAAATTTTATACTTAGCAAAGTGATTCATTTTTATTTTCTGTGACCTAATTATTTTGTGTCAGTAGCATTTTGAATATACAGCAACGTCTAGAATTCAAATAGCTCAATAATACTCTGTCTCTGCAGTGCTCAGAAAGAACACTCCATTAATCACGCGTCTAAAAGTCTCTTCATAAACAGCTCCCAGCCATTGAGTTGACTGTGCATTGGGTTGCTGATCACAAGGTTAGCAGTTCCAGCCGCTCCATGAAAGAAAGATCACAAAGATGAGGCTTCTTACTCCCGTGCGGGTTGACAGTCTTGAAAACTCACAGGGGGAGTGCTACTCTGTCCTATGAGTCAGAATTGACTCGATGCCACAGAGTTACCAGTCTCCTAGAAGATGTTTACTGAGCATGACCTTGAACAAGTAATCTGACAGAATCTCAGTTTGCCCATCAGTAGCAGTTTGGGCTATAAAGTGAAGTGTCTGTCACACTGCCTGCTCCTTAGATGACTCAATAGAGTGGTAGCCCTGCCCCTTAATGGTTTAGTCACACTGACACTATCCCTCCTGGTAAAGAAAAAACCAGCACTATCAGCCGCAGAGTAATTAAAACTTAAATACCAGGAACAAATCAGTTAAATGGGACAGAAAAATCAATGTTATCAGGCACGTGAGCTGAGTCGATTATAGCAACTCTTAAATGGTGTAAAAATGTGGTGTGTTACAGTAAGCCTGGAATTGGGACATAAATTCATTACGAGCAGAAGATAGAATATGGTAAAGAACCCCAGCTCTGCAGTCAGACGTACGTGGGTCCCACCCTGGCGCTGCGTTATGCAAACACCCGCTCAGAGCCTCGGTTTGCTCATTAGAAAGTGAAACTAGCCATCCCTATCTCACGAGGCACCAGCACGTTCACACCATCGGAGCATGGGTAAGTGTTCAGGAAACGATGGCTCTCATTTCTCTGGCTCCAGAAATTCTCTCCATCCTAAAGAGTACGCCATTGTTTTCTCACAAGGGCAACCCCTGCCTCTGCCGAGAGGCCTGCACAGCACAGTGTCGGATTGGGACCGGGTGGCTCCTGCAAGCGCTCTGAGCATGGCCGTGTCTGCTCTGTCCACAGGGATGGTGAACTTCAGCGAGGTGTCCGGATACCCTGTGCTGCAGCACTGGAAGGTGCGCTCTGTGATGTACCACATCAAGCTCAACCAAGCCACCGTCTCTCAGGGTGAGCCCGGCAGCACCCACCCCAACCCCCCTACTCCTGGGCTTGGAGCTTCTTTCCACGGGAACAAGCCTTTTCTCCCTCAGTTAAGAACAGAGCCTATGATATCGCTCCTTCCTGAGACACATAACCTGCTCGCTCGGAAGGGCATGTGGCTAAATCAGATTCTTTGCTGGGTGTAAATTGTACGCTTTCTCTTGGGCGCTATAAACGACGGAAAGGAAAGGGTGGGGCTACTGAGGATAAACACTGGCTTTCAGTTCTTCTGGGGCCACCTAGTGTGTGCAAAGCATATGCAGGAGCAGACTCTTTATTGTAAATTGGCAGAATGTAACTTCCCCAGTGCAAAGAACGTAATGTGGAAAGTTCACACGAGGGAAGAAGGCAACAGAGTGGGGGCCGCGGGGAGACAGGGAACAGCTTAAGAATTCTAAAGAGCAAGTAAGAAGAAACGTGATACAGATTCACACACATCAATGGAGAGCTGTGGGTTCTAAACGAATACACTTACAACAAAGCCTTCCAAAACAGCAAGGACTCGTACTAGTTTTTGTTTGTTTTTTGTTAGCAGTATACATATCTGGAATCAAAATTTTTTTTCTAGCATTTGAGAAGTACAATATTCAGTTTGGAAATGGGAAAACGTAATACAGGTATACAGCTGTCTTCTGTTCCAACCCCAGGGACTAGTAGCATAAGACTCAATCTTTTCCCCTATGACTGCCCGAAGAATTTAGCAGATGGAGCGCTTAGGTTTAATCTCATGGGTGCAGGAGCCTAGGACCAGAAGCAATGTCTTAGGATCATTACTAGGGAGATGGAGGACTAGGACCACCAGCTGGTAGCTGGAAGTCCAGGGCTAGGGGAGCGCCCTCACAAAGGGTTAAGCATAGAGCATAAGAAAGAAAATGCAACAAGGTATATCAAAGGTTGCCCTGAGGAGGCAAAGGGACTCAGAACTTTTTTGGAATGCTAATTTCTTTGGGGGAAGAAGGTGTTGGCAGAAGACCTTATGGAAATCCATTCTAACTGCTCACAAGATACCTAAAAAGAACTGAGTTCTGGGATGGTGTGGCAGTAGGACTCTCCCTTGTCCACCTGCTTCACTTGTACCCAGCACGGTGCTGTACATCCCCGGTGCTAACAGCCTGACATCTCTGCGGCCCCAGCGTCTTCCAAAGTCACAGGATGACATCACAAGTCCTGCAGACTACACTCTATGGGGCTTTGGGTGCTTGGGCTCTCTGGGTCTGGACTGAACCCGGCTTTGCAAAGATAGGGCACTGGCATCTACAATTAAGGTTTGATAAATCTGAGACCAGATCCAGAAGACAACTGCCTTGGAAATTTTGTCACAGACTATCCTTGGGGTGAGTATATTCTTCCTAAAGCAGAGGAGGAGATTTCATTGCTGTGGAGGGAAAAAAGGCAAATAGATTCTTCCCTTCATCTGCTATTTCCCAGTATTCTGATTTTCTGAAATAAAATATAACCTGTTCATTAGTGAATTTTCTTCCCTTTCTTCGTCCCTTACCTTTCTATCACCCATTTCTGACATCTGGAGGCAATATTTTGCACCTTTGGGGGGGATACAATCCCCAGCTAAAATTCATTTACCATCACGACCCTGTGCACACACCCACACACCCGCAACAGAAGCTTCACGAAGCAGTACTTCATCTTACTGTATGAAATGCGGGTATTTCTGTTTCTATTTTAGACTGTGCTATTCTTTTCTTTTTTCCAAAATGGATCGCTATTATTTGAGCTCACTAAATCGATTTAATGTCATGACCTGTGAATGGGGGTGGCGGGGAGGGAGGAGCAGAGAGAGGCATTGACTTAATGGGCGGGATTGACAATGTTCTTCTTAACTTGCATGTGGCTAACAAAACAGCCAACTGTCTTGGTTAGACATTCATTTAGGAATTGAAACATCAGATTGAGCTAAATGGAAACATCCACCCGATAGTTCCAACTCTCCCATATCACTTTGGACGACACAGACTCTTCCACCACTGGGCAGAGCAGCCTGGGGAACCAGACGTCCACATTGTGAATTCTCACTCCTTCACTTGCCTGATGTTTCTCCTTAGCCCTCAGCAATGCGCTGCACTCCCTGGACGGGGCTACCTCACGTGGGGATTTTGTGGCCTTGTTGGACCAGTTTGGCAACCATTACATCCAGGAAGCTCTCTATGGCTTTGAGGAGTCCTGCTCTATCTGGTACCCAAACAAGCAGGTTCAGCGGCGACTCTGGCTGGAGTATGAAGACATCAGCAAAGGTGAGTGGCCCACGAGTGGCCGAGCTGACTCCCCATCCAAGTCCTGCACACCCGTGTGTGAGCCACGGGACCGCACGTATGGTGTCTGTGAGTGAAGGGCTAATTCTCATGTGACCTCAATACCTAAGGTTTGGATATTAAAGCCAAATCTCAAAATGGGGGTGTTGGGGCAGTGGCATCGCAAGGGGGGAGGGTGTGTACGGGGTGCAGATTGCATCAGTTCACGCCATCAGAGGGAGTGACGGAAATGTGGATTCCTGGAAAATATGCAGTGTTTCAGTCCAAAGTAACTTTTTTATTTTTAATCAGAGTATCCCTGTCGTTCACAACAGAAACATTTTCCCCATAAGCTCAGTTTACATGGGTCTACATAGCAACAAGACTGAAACTCTCTGTGACTTTACTTGTTGCCCCTTCTAATAAGTTCCGGTCAGAGGTACGATGCTACTGCCAAGGCCAGAGTCCGTCTGTGCGCGCGCGAGGTATTCGTTAGTGCTTGCCAGACAGCAAGTGTCTGCATAGTGGCGATGTTATCAAATCCGCCTGGTGTTCTCAGCCACACGTGCATGGTAAGTAGTATCTGTGGACCTGTATCAATAACCTTATTTTTTTTAATGGAGAGTGTTAATTAAAGGGAATGAAGAAAATATAGGAAAAAGCTCCATTACTAATAGGGTTGTTTCTAATAATGCTGTGATGTGATTTAGAAAGCTTCACATAACCTAACAAATACTATACATCAGCAGTTTACAAATGTATTTATCACATATTATCCTGTGACTGAAGTTGATAATAAACTGCGCTAAGATTCTGTATGGTCCATGGTGTGAGGAGCTGACACAGTGATGGCACTGTGTTGGGGTCATTTTAGATGCAGGATAAAGTCAAAATGATGTGATCACTGTGCTAGGTACTAAGCACCAACCACTCTGGTACCCAAGTGAGCCTAAGTATGAGACTTCTCGGATGGAGTGACGGAGGAGGAAGAGAGTGTGGCAGTCTCTCCTATACCTCCTGCCTCCCCACAATCCCAGCCGGTGCTGCCTGGCAACCCTTGCAACATCACTGTCAACACTTTAGTGGCTCCTAGGAAGCTCATTCCCATCCTCTTCCATGTTTAGACTCATTTATCCAAGTGATTTGTGTTTTCAGTACCCCTCCATTGGCCCAAGTGCTTCTACAGCCCCGATAAACAGCCTCTCAAATAAATCCCTGTCCACCATCCTGATGGAACGTCACAATAAGCATACGGCTCTGAAATTACACAAGCCTTCTGACTTCATCTTCTGTTATCTGAGGTGTACTAATTGGTAACTTTGTATTCTGATCAGCCAAGACTGGTTTAGCATTGTCATTCATGGAACTTCTTCTCCTGGTCTCATCCTCCGGGCATTCTAATGAGGCCAGTTTGTGCAGATGTGAATTGCTAAAGGGCAAGTGATGAAATGAAATTAGCACAACGAAAACTCAAGAAATGGGTCATCTTAAGACCCGATGATCAGTATGCCCTGTGAGACTGGGGAGCCTCAGCTGTGAGCAGTGCTGCAGGGAGGGGTGAGGGGAGGGGTGGCGGACGTGCCTCCGTGTTTGGAAGGTGTTCTGTTCTCTGAGTGCTGTATACATTTTTCCTTTTTTGGTGGCATGGTGCTTTCATGACTAAATTATTTTTCTGAACTTTTGTAAATACAATGTATTTTCACTAATAGAACACTGAAGGAATTATTATTGAGTGCTTTTACATCTATGTTGGGCATGTTGGATTGTTGTCAATATTATGTGGGACACAGGTCCCACTGGATTTCTGTGTTTCTGGGTAGGTGGGATGAGGCATGCGGGGTGGGGTTAGTTGTACCTCAGCAGCTTAATTTTATTAGATGAAAGCTTTTGAAAACAGGGGGGTAACACAGAGAAGCACCCCACAATAGTACACAATCGTTTGGGATCTCCTTCTTCAAAATGCGCTTTGCCTGCATCACCAGACCCCTTGGTAGACACTTTGAAACCTGTCGGAGCCCTCTGTGTGTCATTTGGCAGACTGCTTACTTCTGGTTTGTTCTTCACAGGAAAGCAGGATCTCCCTCTTGCTTCCGTTTCCCCACCCCCAGGATGGTGCCTAATGAACGCGAGCCAGAAGGAAAGTTGGTCACCTCTGTCCCTGCTGTTACTGTTTCCTAGTGCAAACCTGTTTGCAATGCCAAGGTCAATAAGGAAGTACAGCAATCGATGCCACCATCTGAGAACGCATCTTCAGATGACATGCCTTAGGCAAAGCAGTCCACTCCTCCCGTAACAACACCATCCTGCAGATGCTTTTGAGCAAAGGCTTATGGAGGACGAACCACCTTCGTTCTTTCGTTTGACACGAGTGATGTCCTCCAGACTGTGCAGTGTTGACCAAACGGGCACTGCCACTTTCCTGCCGGCACACATGCTTTGGTTCCAACAGAAATTCCCCTGCTGTCATTTTCCTTTCCTCTTCATCATTGCTGGTAACCCTTTTCTATGGTTTCACACTATGTCTGCAGCAGACAGTCCCCCGTTGTCTCGCATCTCATTGAGATGTAGGAGGGGACCTATTCTCAAAGGGAAAGAGCCTATGAGAAGAGTTGTACGAATGACATTGTCCAAGGACCCCATTCTCACGGAGGGAGGGATATGAGTTACTCTGGAATAGATCCCAAACTGACTCCCAAAGTGTGTGAGCCAGCAAACCACCAAACTTGGCAGCGGAACTTGACTGGCTTCACTGGGATGTCTCCTGTGATTGATGAATGGCCCTTGTAGAGCACCATGCTGCCATGAATTCCATGACACTGGAAGGCACAGACACTCCCTTCAAGCAGCTATTGAAAGAACACTAATAATTGGACACAGTGTGTGAAGCCTGCCATAGCCAAGTTCTCTTTGCCCGGCTGTTGAATCGTCATGGCGGTGTATGCTCTCAGTTGATTTCTTTTATGTTGTTTTTAATTCTTTAAGTGTGTATGAAATCATCCATTTCAATTCTTGGGTCCATTCACGTTTTGTTTCAGCTCTTCCATTGCAAATCCCTCTGTGGACGATCACATGCACAGCTAGCTGCCTCCAGTCTGGCTTGTTTCCATGCCACCATCTTTCCCAACTTCTTAGCTTTGTCTTGGCAGAAGTGCTGCCATTTCCATCTTAAATGGTTGAAGATTCTAACATGGGTGTGAGTTTGATGTCAGACCTGCAGGGTGACTAGGGGCTATAGTCATGGGGGACCCTAGCTTGGTATTTTTTCTGCTCTGGAGTTCTGTTTCAGTCTCCTGCTTCTTGTTTGAGTCATGAGCTCTACAAGAGACGTAACTCCTACTAGGGAATTGCTGCACCAATAGTGTCTGAGCTCCAGCAAGTCGGGAATGCTCACCAGTATATGTATAACAATGAATGCCTTTCTTTCCTCTCTGGTGGTTGGGTACCAATTTTCACTTGGCATTCTAATTTGCTTCCCTCAATTCCATGTTGTACATAGCTGGATTGGATCAAGATTCACTTTTAATTTCCAATAAATACTGACAAAACACAATCTACTTCTGTGTCTTTATGGGTCAACTCGGTAAGCTTTGCCATAGTTCTGAAATAAGTTTGCTACATTTTCAAGATAGGAGGCAGTTTCCCAACATTCACCTTCCATTCCTTCCTTACATCATGGGCATCATCTCCTGGTGTCACCCTTTCTTCTGCAGCATAGGCGGCTCCATTATCCTCTCATGCACATCGTGCCACTGTCGTTGCCATCACCTTGGTCGAGAGCTTGACCAAGGCACAGTTCACACACTCCTCTGCATTCTCAGGGGAGCTAAGAAACGGTCTAGAGCAGTGGTTCTCAACCTTCCTAGTGCCTTGACCCTTTCATACCGTTCCTCATGTTGTGGCAACCCCCAGCCATAAAACAATTTTTGTTGCTACTTCAAAACTGTAATTTTGCTATTCTTAAGAATCAGATGACCCCTGTGAAAGTGTCATTCGACCCCCAAAGGGGTTGTGACCCACAGGTTGAGAATCACTGCTATAGAATGTCTTTTATCATTCAAAAAGACAATTCCTTAGAAAGGGGGATTTTTTTTTCAGAAAAAAATTAGATTCTACAAAACTAGGATACTATATTGATGTCAGACTTTCATACCAAAAATGAGAATCCACCAGGGGAGAAATGTCACCCTTTGCATGCAAAGTATGCAATGACATGGTGCCATGGGAAAATTCCTACTACCGTAAGTCATTTTTCTCACACAAGAATTACTCACAGCTTGTAAATGAGAAGAGGAGTCATCAGTGATTGCAAGAAATTTACATATTGTATGTTAAGGATGCGACAACATATGCTTATCATGCTTTGCTCCTGAGAATAAGTGATTCACTCAAAAATTAAATCATCGCGAAAACCACAACTTCCAAGTAACACATAGGAATCTGAAAATATACGCAGAAGCCTTGTCTCACTGTACAAGAGCCAGAAGACACAACGTTCTACACAATCACACCCTTGGGACACACCACCTCATATTCTGATCTTTGAATACAGTGACTCGGTGCCAATAAATGTGTCTTCAGCTCTGAACAGTGATGCATGTCCCTGCCTGATGCCAGCATGCACTACAGGCAGATCACTAGCATCCCAAGCCATCGAAGTGGCGAAATAGGCAACTGGGATTTCTGTGTCCCAGTGGTTAGGAAAGGGATAGGCACAGTACCCTCGCTGCTGACTTGCCACTCCTCTGTGGCTCTGGTATTTCCCCCTAAGACTCGATTGAGTCTCTCAGAACTGAAGATAGAACCACAGGCTTCTGGAACTGGGCCTTAAAATCCTCTGATTCCATTGGCCAAGAGAGGGGTGTGATGTAAGAGGAGATATCTAAGACCAGTTCTAGTGGCAGAGACATCATAGACTCCCATGCCAGAGACTAGGGATTGAGCCAAAGGGATGACTCTTCTGGAGTTTCTAAGAGGTAGTGGTACAAGGATTCCCATAGCCTGGGGTTTCTGGCCTCACCCAGAGCTCCTGCTTTCTCTCTCTCTCTCTCTCTCTCTCTCTCTCTCTCTCTCTCTCTCTCTCTCTCTCTCTCTCTCAGCCTTCCCTGCATTCTTAAAGGTAGATATTAAACCCGAGGGAATTGTGCCCTAAGTTTGGCACTATGTCCACCCTGCTTGAGCTCCAGCCTTTCTTACCACTCAGGAACCGGTTTTGTCAAAATCCAGCTATTGACTTTAGCTCTCAAAAATATTTGGGGGCTTTTTGGTTCAAACTTCTGACCTTCCAGTTACCACTGGAGTGGTACACCACTGCACCAACAAGACTCCTTAGTGGGTTTGCTTGCTAATCTTCACATACGTGTTTGTGTTTTTTTCTTGAACACCTCTCAATCTTCCATGTTTATCACTACCACTCCTGAGCTTTTCCTCTGAAGCCTAAGATTTATTTGTTCAATTGATAGCCTTGATTTTACTATTAGATACCCCTAAGATAATTTTATTGTGCTTCAGAAGCCTATAGAAAGGGATGTCATTGACTGTAAACTATAGGTCCAAACAAACGGAGGAAGACATGTTTTCTTCTGTTCTGCATTGTAAGGGGATTGCTACCTACTGGGATTGATCGTATTCTACAGGCCCGTGTGTGTGTTGAGATGACTGTTATACCTTCATTACACACAAGTGATACTTTTAAAATCTCCCCTCCCCTAATTATAATTTGTTGGACCTGCTCTAACTTGAAAATCCATCTGCTAAAAAGATGGCTATCTTTTCTGTGCTTCTGATCAGCAGCCCCAAATTACTTTGTACTGAAACAGGCAAGGTGATTTTCCAAGGATGAAGTAAAATGGAGAGAACACAGGACTTAAAAGTTGGAAATGTAGCATCGACCAGGTCAATGAGCTATCTGCCTTTACTCTGTAACACAAATTCTAGTTCCCTCCAGCTGTGGTAATCAATGCATTCTTATGAATCTTCCTTTATAGGGAAGCTTTCTCAAATTAGGCATTTGAGGATAGATTCTCATCTTTCTATACAATCACATGGGTTCATCCCTTATTCAATTATAAACTTCCAAGCCTAGCCCAAGAGTCTGGCAAATGAGAAATACTCATTCCATATTTGATGGTGGCATTGGTGGTCCTCATGGTGGAGGAGCGGGTAGTGATGGTGGTAGTGGTGGTGGAGGTAAAGATGGTGATGATAGTGGAAGTGGAAGTAGAGGTGGTGATGGTGATGGTAGTGGAGGTGGTGGAAGTGGATGTGGAGATGGTGGAGGTGGTGATAGTGGAGGTGATGGTGGTGGTGGAGTTGGTAGTAGTGGAGGTAGAGGAGGAGGAGGTGGAGGAGAAGGTGGAAGAGGTAGACATGGAGGCAATTGAGGTAGAGGATATGGAGGAGAAGGTGGAGGAGGTAGAAGAGGAAATGGAGGTGGAGGAGTAGGAAGAGGTAGAGGTGTAGGAATTGGTGGAGAAGGAGGTGGTGTTGGAGGTGGAGGTGGAGGAGATGGAGGAAGAATTGGAAAAGGAGGTAGAGGGGGTGGAGTTGCAGGGGAGGATGTGGAGGAGGAAGTGGAGGTGGAGAGGGTGGAGGTGAAGGTGCAGGTAAAGGATGTGGAGGAGGTGCAGGTGGAGGTACAGGTGGAGGAGGAGGTAGAGGTGAAGGAGGAGGTGGAGGGGGCAGAGGTGGTGGTGGAGGTTCAAGTGCAGGTGGAGAATGTGGAGAGGAGGTGGTGGTGGAGGTGGATGTGGAGGTACAGGAGGAGATGTAGGTGGATGGGGCGGAGGAGGTGGTGGAGGTTCAGGTGCAGATGAAGGAGGAGGAGGTGGTAGAAGTGGGAGAGGTGGTGGATGTGGACAATGTGGAGGAGGAGATGGAGGTAGAGGTGCAGGAGGAGGTGGATGGGGCACAGGTGGTGGTGGAGTTTCAGGTGCAGGGGGAGGATATGGAGGAAGAGGCGGAGGTGGTGGTGGAGGAGGAAGTGGTGGTGGAGGAGGAGGTGGAGGTAGAGGTATATGGGGAGGTGGAGATGAAGGTGCAGGTGGAGGGGTAGAGGTGAAGGTGCAGGTGGAGGATGTGGAGGAGGAGGTGCAGGTGGAGGAGGAGGTAGAGGAGGGGATGATGGAGTTTCAGGTGCAGGTGGAGGATGTGGAAGAAGAGGTGGTGGTAGAGGTGGATGTGGAGGAGGAGGAGGTGCACGTGGAGGTTGTGGAGGAGGAGATGGAGGTGGAGGTGCAGGACAAGGTGGAGGTGGATGGGGAGGAGGTGGTGGTGGAGGTTCAGATGCAGGTGGAGGATATGGAGGAGAAGGTGGTGGATGAGGAGGCTGTGGAGGAGGAGATGGAGGTAGAGGTGAAAGAGGAGGTGGAGACGAAGGTGCAGGTGGAGGGTGTGGAGGTGGAGGTACAGGTGGAGGTGGAGGTGCAGGTGGAAGTGGAGGTGGAGGTGGAGGTGCAGGTGGAAGTGAAGGTGCAGGTGGAAGTGGAGGTGGAGGTGGAGGTGCAGGTGGAGGTGGAGGTGGAGGTGGAGGTGGAGGTGCAGGTGGAGGTGGAGGTGGAGGTGGAGGTGCAGGTGGAGGTGGAGGTGGAGGTGGAGGTGGAGGTGGAGGTGGAGGTGCAGGTGGAGGTGGAGGTGGAGGTGGAGGTGGAGGTGGAGGTGCAGGTGGAGGAGGGGTGGAGGCAGAGGTGGTGGTGATGGTGGTGGAGATGGTATGATGATGGTGGTGGTAATAGTGCCGTGGTGTGATAGAGGTGTTGATGGTGTTGATAGTGGTGATGGTGAAGGTGCAGCTGTGTGGTGGTTGTTTGGTGATGGTGGAGGTAGTGAGGGCAGTGGTGGAGGTTGAGGTAGAGGAAGTGATGGAAGTGGAGGTGGAGGTGGAGGTGGTGTGGTGATTGTCGAGGTGGTGAAGGTGGTGGTGGTGGTGATGGTGGTGCAGTGGAGATGATGGTGGAGGTAGTAGTCATGATGAAGGGTCGGTGGAGGTGGTGGTAATGGTGTAGTTGTATGGTCGAGTGGTGATGGTGGATGTGGTAAAGGTAGTGGTAGAGGTGCAGGTGGTTGTAGTGGCGGAGGAGGCAGTGGTGGTGGAGATGGAGGTGAAGGAAGCAGTGGTGGAGATGGTGGAGGTTGTGTGGTGATGGTGGAGGTGGAGGTGGAGATGTTAGTGGTATGATGATGAAGTTAGAGGTGGTGAAGCTTTGGTGGTTGTGATGGTGGGATGGTGGAGGGGTGATGGTGGAGGTGGTAGTGGTGATGATGGTGTGGTGGCAGTGGAAGTGATGGTGCGGTTATATGGTCATGTGGTGATGGTAGAGGTGGTAAAGGTGGTGGTAGAGGGGCAGGTGGTTGTGGTGGTGGAGGTGGTGGTAGATGTGGAGGTGGTAGTGGTGTAATGATGGAATTGGTGGAGGTGGTGTGGTAATTGATGGTGGAGGTGGTGGTAGAGGTGTGATGGTGATGTAGGTGGTGGAGGTGGTGTGGTGGTGATGGTATAGTGGTATAGGAGGTGGTGATAGCAGTGGTGATGGTGGTAGTTGTAGAAATGGTGGCAGTAACATCCCCCTGAGTGTGGTGACTTCTCACGGGGGGGGGGGGGTTATTAGAGACATATAAAATGCTTTCCTTGTCTCTGACTGATGAAACATCAAAGATGAATGTTTCTGGCTCGATCTTTAGAAGGCAGGCTTCCATTCAACTGGCCCTCATTTGTCACACTACCTTTATGTGGCTTGGCAGTGACAATATTTAGGAGTACCTGTCTCAAGATAAGTCTGACTAAAGTCTATAAAAAAATTAACTTCTATTTCTCATTGTCTCGGATTAGCCTGTCTATCTCTTTTTCTTTTTTACAGGGAAAGTAAAGAATATCACTGATGAAATTTGCCAAGTTATCTCTCTCCCCTTCTAAACTTAATTGGGGGCTCCCTCCTTGTCCTTTGCCTTCACACCTTGGAAAATGTACAGAGGTTCCTCCTCTTTAGGTTAACCCTTCGCCTGTGGCCCTGCTTCCTCCTGGACCTCACTCATTGCTCTGTCCATTTGAATCTGGACAACCTCTGTGGAGGTGATGGTGGAGGTAGTAGTCATGATGAAGGGGCGGTGGAGGTGGTGGTAATGGTGTAGTTGTACGGTAGTGTGGTGATGGTGGAGGTAGTAGTTTTGATGAAGGTGCGGTGGAGGTGGTGGTAATGGTGCAGTTGTACGGTAGTGTGGTGATGGTGGATGTGGTAGCCACAGAATCCATGCTTTCTCAACAGTTGTCTCCCAAGTATCTGCTTGTGCTGTAAACATGTGGCCCTTTCCCCCATTCTTTCATTGCAACAAGTCACCACCAAATTGCTTGAAAGAGCCCCATATACCTTTCTCTCTACTTCCTCACCTCCTCTTCTTTTTTGAAAGGATTGCTTTGAAACTCCTTCAATCTCATAAACGGACCCGGAGAAGGAAGCCAAGGGCTTCCTAATCGGAGCCCCATGGATAATTTTGCTGTAGCCATTCCATTTATATCAGCTAAAGAATTTGTTACTTTCGACTGCATCCACCTTTGGAAATCTCTCTTCTCTCCAAGTTCCCCATCCTGTTCTATCTCTATTCTCTTCATAAGTATGTGGCTTTTATAGCTCATCCCTTTTTGTCCCTTGATTCCTAATTTTTTAAAAAAAGTCTTTTAAATTCTAATCATTTCCCACAATGTCCTGCTTCGTGCTCTTCTTTTGTCGCTGCTGCTGTCTGATTGTTTCCCATGTCTACCTAAAGCTACCTGAAGGCTCTCTTCCTCGAAGTGCAAAACCTCCTTTTTGGCTTGAGTATGTCGCATCTCTCTCTAAATTTTCTACAGGCCCTTCAATGATCCCGATCTTATTTCTCTTTTCTATTTCCACTTGTAGATTTATGAACTGCATCGATGGGTCAACACATCAAGGGAAGAGTGCTTCCGATGCTCTCGTCCACATTCCACTGTTCACAGTGTCTGTCCTTTCATCCACCTCAGTAGTTCCTTGACAGATGGCTTCTCGTCTCCAAGTCTTCAAGGTTGTATTCGTTTGCAGGATCAACTCTCCTAAGAAGTACTCCAACAGCTTCCGCGTCTATTGCCTTTCCTTCAGCTTCCTGCTACTCTATCCATTCTACCCTTTACCATCTGTCATCTTTTTAATTGCAATTTCACGACATCGCTCTCTCTGGAAGCCCTTCATTAACCCTTACTGCCTTCTCAGCACGGACTGCACAGCTTCACTCTCTTCTTAATTTCCTGTTGCTGTTGTCACAAGTCACTCCATGGTTGGCGGCATAAAACACCACAATGTATGCTCTTCTCATTCTGCAGTCTGAGACCAGTGTCACTGGGCTCATGTCAAGGGGTCAGCAGGGCTGGCTGCTTCCAGAAGCTCTCAGGAAGAAGGGCTTCCCAGGTCCTTTGCAACTCTTGGAGGATGTCTGCAGCCTGGGGTTTGTGATCCCTCCTCCATCTTCAAAGTGTTCATTCCAATCTCTGACTCTTTTATCACACCTTTCTCTGATGTTGACCGGGATTCTCCTCTTGTGCCCGCCCACCTTACAAATATCCCTATGATTACATTGGATCTGCCCAAATAATCTAGGATAATCTCCCCAACTCAGGATCCTTGAATTCAGTCACATCTGCAAGATCCCTTTTACCCTACGAGGTGATGTTCATGCTTCTGGGATTTCTATCCTGAACATCTTGAGTGCCCCGAGTCTGCCAAGAACACCTCTGACATCTCCTTTTACTGCTTCTCTGACCACCCCCACCTTGAGCATCTTTTACCTGGATGGAACAAACTATGCGCCGTCAATCCCTCTTGTGCATTTGTTTTTCGACAAGACCCAGCCCTTGTCTCTCACCTTAATGCAAGCCAAGTGCACATCCACACTTTCCCAAATCTCCACAACCGCTCCTGCTGGCTCAGAAACATTGTCATTCAGTGACACCTGTGACTAGCTCCGACTTTGAAGACAGGACTGAGATGAGGTCCCCAATGGAAGAGGACACTGAGTCTGTCCCCATGTGTCCTCCATTCCACCTCCATTGGATCATCTCCTTGGAGGACGTCATCACCACAAAAACCTCCCTCGATTCTCAGCGAAGCATCTGCCTCCGCTGCTACTGAATGTGCTCAGAGCTCTTCAAAGCTTCCCCTTGACGGCGCGCTTCACATCTCCCTGCCCTGTCACCTCCCGAAATGATTACCTCCCCCAAGAAGAGACTTGCCAGCACTTGCAGTCTTTCTCTTGTGTTCTTCATTTAAAAAGTTTACTTATTTCTAAAATTCAAAATGTAGCAAGCAGAATAAAATCAAAAGTAAATCTTCTCCCCTCTCCGATTTCCCAGTAATCCAGTTCTGGTCCCCAAAGGCAACCATCGCTAGCAGTTAATTAAGTATCCGCCCGGAGATGTTCTAGTCCCGGCCATTGGAAGTGCGCAGAGCACGTTTATTAAAGTCTTGTCTGATTTCAAACGAATAGATACAAGGAAAATATATTAGTACAAGAGGGTTTCAAAGAGTTTGTGGCAATATTCCATTTTTCAGCAAGATTTTTGAAGCCTTTTGTGTATATTCCACCATGCTCCCAGTCTTCCTCCCTCCTTGTCTCTCTACACACATAGACATACAAACACGCGTGTGTGTGTTCATATGAAAGTAGTCTCCAACTCAGTATGGGGCTCCACTTTCATGGCTTGTCATATGTCCATTGTAATGTAAGTTGAATCCCTCTTTTATGTTTTCTTCATGTATGCTGGGCCCTTTGCAACTTTGGGAGGATTTCTGTTATAAATCCAATCTTTATTTGTCTTTGGGGGTTGGAAAGTTCTCTTGTGAACTTACAGATGTGTTTTAATTCCTACATACCTGTATTTAAAAACACACAAAGAATCAAAAATGAACAGTCACCAGTGCTTCATCTTGTCATCACTTACACATGCTGTAAGTCTGGTCCCAACTCTGTGTGTGGGAACACATATATCATATGGAAAGTGCATATATAGTCTTGGCAAAATTTAAGTCACATGAAAGAAAATTATTTATTTCCTCCAAAACTGATAAGGGAGAAGGGACTTTTAGACTTGTTTACAAACTTCTGTGTTGCTTTTAAAGCTCCACGTTTGTGCCACTTTTATAAAGAATCTATTTTTTAATTGAAAAAAAAATGTCTGAAGCATCTGTATTGTGAAAAATTGATGAAGTTAAATGGATAAAGAAAACAAACGATAGCGTCTACAGAGAATGACTACCTATAAAGTACCTGGAAGAAAATGCAAAATGGTAACTACTCCTCAGTCACTACTCCATTGACCCACATTTCACATTGATAACAACCATGAGTAGGCTGTGCATTTGTACTGGCGGTAACAAACACTGAGGTTCAAGGCAAGAGTAAACTGTCTATGGTGGTGAAGGGTATGTGTCAGCATAAGCGGGCCTGTGATTCTCAGTGGTTTGACAGCTATGTAATGAAATTATTTGGCAGTTATGTAATGACATAGTTATCCTTCATTTAACACAATGATGATTTTTGGCATATCAGCCTTGTCTTTGGAACCTAGACATAGTCTTAAGTGAAGAGTGGGTATATATGCTCCAGCTTGAGGCTTCTTCTCTGACACACTGCTTGGTATGTAAGAAGCATCTATTGCCAGTTGAAGGAAAGCATCTTCTATCTTGTTCTTATTTCAGAGACCTGTACAGAGCTATAGATCTGTAGATGCCAGAGAAGTCACGGAGAAAAATGGAACCTTCTTCAAATAAGAACTTCCAGTGGCTTAATTTTAATCCTTCACCTGACACGCTGAGCACAATGCATTTCCTTTCTTCTTCTTTTTTTATACTCTATCCAGGAGTGGATTTCCTTGAGTCCACCCCCAGCCCCCATTCCTTTCCAGTATTGCTTCCATTGTCACTTGAGGCCTGACCTTGCCTTTCCCTTTTCTTGCCGCTGCTCTTGGTGCACATCAGTGGAGCAATCCGGGTCGGCACATTGCAATAAACAAGCTTTTTCTCGCCACTGCATTTCCCAGTTCCCAATCCATGTTTGCCCCACCTAACCAATTCCTTCCTTTCCACGGAAAGCTGAGAAGAATGGTTTCCTCTTCTTGAATGACAGAAACAGTTTTGCTTCTCAGATAGGGCTGAGTCATTGTTAGTCAGGTTAGAGTCAGAATAGGAATCCACCCTCTTGGTGGCAGCGTATTTCCACCATGCTGTATGCTACGCTTCCCACTGCCACCTATTTGTTCCAGAGGGGATATCGTGCAAAACAGACTCAGTCTGCCTCTGTCTCCAGTTGGGTTGTCTGGGTACACTAGAGAAACAAATCCACAGAAACTCATGGGTGTAAAAGAGAGTTTTATATAAAGGGTAAGTGCACATCAAGAAAACATCCCAACTCAGTGCTGACACAACCCACAAGTCCAACATTAGCCTATTTATCCGACACCAATCCACAAAGTCCTCCTCCATCCCATAAAACAGACACAATGATGCCAACTGCAGGAGGAAAACTGAGTTAGTGAATGTGTAAGCATCTCAGCGCTGGCAGCTCCAGCACCCAGGGCTGCATCAGGGTAGGTTCATGCAGCTTCTCCTCAGGGATGTCCTGCAGGAAGTGAGCCTTGCCAGCTGAGGCAGGGAGCTGGCTGAGGCAGCTGCACCCTGGTCCGACCATCAGAAAGCTAGATACCTGAGAACTAGAAAGGCAAGGCTCACCAAGCCATTTATCTCTCTGCCATTCAATTAACCCCACATGTGTTTTTAGGCCAGGTTGGCACAATAAACTTTAACTATATCACCAATCTTATAGCTGAACCCAAATAGCTGAAGCTTTGTTCAGCTTCTGATGTAGATCCTTGAGCATTGGTGGACAAAATTCTGACTTTGCATATTCGAAATCAGTAGGCTCCATAAGCTGACTCACCTGTCTGTGCACATGGCATCAAATCTGATGACATCAAAGATGCCTACTTACTGCGGTTCAGAGCAAATAAAAATGGAAGTTTCTATAATGCTTTCAATTTCAACACCCTAGAGCAGGGGTCCTCAAACTTTTAAAACTGGGGGTCAGTTCAGTGTCCCTCACACCCGTTAGAGGGCTGGACTATATTTTAAAAATATGAACAAATTCCTATGCACACTGCACATATCTTATTTTGAAGTAAAAGACAAAATGTGGCAAAAACACCCGGCAGCCTCGATTAAAATCATTGGGGGGGGGGCGCATGTGGCTCGCAGGCCATAGTTTGAGCACCCCTGCCCTAGGATTACCAACAGCTCCAAAGGTTCTGTCCATGCACATTCACAACAAAGAAGTCAGCATCCAATAATTGTCCTGGATAACTGTTTTCTTGAAATGAATCATTAATTCCTTCATTCAGCAAACATTTGCTGAGTGCCTGTCACATGCAAGGCTGCTGCGAGCACAGGGAATGCCTAGAGAACACAGCTGCTCTCCAGCTTTCACAGATGGGCAGGGCTGATGAAGTAGCCGCTGCAGCTGTGCCCAGTGGGCCATGAGTTGAGGCCCTGGAGGAAGCACTGAGCTTCCTGAGCATACGAGTGAGGATTTCATCTGAGTCTTCAAGTCCCTAGCCTCTGATGCAATGAGTCTAGAGTTAACTGAATCTCTAGTTTGAGGGAGGAAATTCCTACGAATATTATCAGAAAGCTACCTTTTATTAAGCACTTACTTTGAGTCAGATACTTTGCTAATCATGTTATGTAGCTTTTCTCAATTAATCCGCAAACATACACACAACGGAAGTCTTGTCCTCCCTGTCTTACGATTAAGTACACAAAAGCTCAAGGAGTTTAAATAACATTTCCATGTAGTCACATAAACAGTAAGCCTGGGAGCCAGGACTAAAAGGACCACCTTTATCCTGAGATAGATTAAGGAGTGAATCCTTGCTGTTTTACCTGTCATGGGCATCACAAAACAAAAACATGGATGAGTCAAGGCGGAGGCTCAATGGACAGATGGAGAGGGAGCAGAAGATAAGCACGTTCCTAAGATAGACAGTCCCCGAAGCCAGGCCCCAGGTCTGCTCCCAGCTCCTCAGCGGTCCTGTCTCACTGCGGGTCAGATGCCCTTACACCCTGAGCTTTCTGGAATTGTGATTGGTTGTTGAAGGACTTTCTTGGCCACGATGGTAATACGGTTGCTGAAGTAGTTTTGCTGCTCAACAGAGCAATGCTGCTCAAAATTTAATGTGGAGAGAGATGATAGATAGATAGATAGAGATAGAGATATGTAATTTGTAAAAATAGAGATTCTGGCTCAGTATGTCCAAGTGGAGCCTGGAATTCTGCATTTCAAGAGCCCTCGATGCTACTGCGTCAAGGACCACAATCTGCAGAGCAAGGGTGCAGGTTTTTCTGGAAGACGGATGGAAAGTGTTCCTCCTGTCCGTGGCGCAGACTTACACTCTAGAGTCACGACACAGTGGCCTCTGGGGTTATGCCCAGTTGCCAATGCCGTGCAGGAGTGCCACTGGCAGGAGGTTTCTTCTGAAAGGGTTCCCGTTGGACCTGGGCCATTGATCAGGAGGGTGTGTGTGGAAAACAGCTTATGTGCAGAATCGGAGTCGTAAGCCCCCCAGGCACTGAAAGGAATTGGCCACTTGCCAACCACCAGGATTAAGGGTGATAGATTGACTTTTCTACAAAACCTCTGTACAGTAGGCAACACCGTTCTCCTCTTACGGTCTCCAGAAAATTCGGTTGTCTAAAATAGTATTCAAAAGAGGCCCACAGGTTTTTTTTTCTTCTGAAAAGTGCTAATTGTTCAGGGCTATGGCATTTTACCCTGATTTGTATTTTAGTTGGTGGTGTTGTGAAACCCCTTTCCTATAATTATGGCTTCACAATAATCACGTATTGTCCATACCATACAATTTGGAAGTTCCTTATATAGTGTTCTGGATTGTTCCCACGCAGTGTCTGAATGCATACATTTCCCTTCACAGTTTGATTGATTGCTTCCTGCAGAGGAC
Source organism: Tenrec ecaudatus (assembly GCF_050624435.1). Classification (NCBI taxonomy): domain Eukaryota; kingdom Metazoa; phylum Chordata; class Mammalia; order Afrosoricida; family Tenrecidae; genus Tenrec; species Tenrec ecaudatus. The sequence continues at coordinate 189,973,789 of NC_134530.1, read as the reverse complement.
TCGGGTTTATTTGTGCCTTTATTCAGCAATTATCTATGGAAAGGGTCCTCAAGCTTTTTAAACAGGGGGCCAGGTCACTGTCCCTCACACCTGTTGGAGGGCCGGACTATAGTTAAAAAAAATGAACAAATTCCTATGCACACTGCACATATCTTATTTTGAAGTAAAAACACTAAACGGGGCAAAAGCACTGGCGGGCCTGATAAATGTCCTTGGCGGGCCGCATGTGGCCCGCAGGCCATAGTTTGAGGACGCCTGATCTATGCAGTGTGTTCAGTACCTAGGCCCTCCTTGCGACACTGGCCCCTCTTTTTAGAGAGTGAGTATCACAGTGACGAGGGGAAAAGCAGTCACTGAAAGCAACCATTTCAGAGAGTCGCAGGTGCTGTAGAGAAGATAACAATGGGCAAGGCTAGCTGGAGAGGAAGGGGCTGGTGAGCAAGCAAGCGGGGGAGCCCAGCAGAGAAGGGGCCCGCAATGACTTTGAGCTGAGACCCGAAAGGCAAGAAGGCGCCCACCCGCCCTGTAAAGATCAAGGAGCAGAACAAGGCAAGGAAGGAGCGAGAGGAAAGGCCTTACACAGCACATACCCTAATGTAAGACGCAGAGGACCTACGTGGCCAGGATCTGATCGACAACCAACGTGGCACAGGAGAGCAGAGAGGACTGGATTCTCGGGTGGAATCTGAAAGAAAGAAACGCAACCTTCAGCCAAGCTTCCTCTGTTTCCTAGAGTCAGCAAGCTCACCCGGCACCCGTCGGTTTAGTTCCATCTCTGTTTACTTTAATAGGGAGCTCAGGGTTCAAGCAGGGCGGGGGTGCTGAAGCAAGTGCTTGCGCTAGAGGGTTGGTAGCACAGGCATATGACTCCCGGGTCCAAAAACACCCACCTTTTTTTTCTTTTGTAAAATAATTTTATTGGGGGCTCATACAACTCTTATCACAATCCATACATACATCAATTGTGTAAAGCACATTTGTACATTCATTGCCCTCATCATTCTCAAAACATTTGCTCTCCACTTAAGCCCCTGGCATCAGCTCCTCATTTTTCCCCTTCCCTTCCCGCTTCCCACTCCGTCATGAACCCTCGATAATTTATAAATTATTATTTTGTCATATCTTACAGGGTCCGAAGTCTCCCTTCACCCACTTTTCTGTTGTCCATCCCCCAGGGAGGAGGTTATATGTAAATCCTTGTAATCAGTTTCCCCTTTCCACCCTACCCGCTGTCCACCCCCCAGGTATCGCCACTCTCACCACTGGTCCTGAAGGGATCATCTGCCCTGTATTCCCTGTGTTTCCAGTTCCTATCTGTATCACTGTACATCCTCTGGTCTAGCCAGATTTAAAAGGTAGAATTGGGATCATGATAGTGGGGGGAGGGCAGGGGGAAGCATTTAAGAACTAGAGGAAAGTTGTATGTTTCATCGGTGCTATACTGCACCCTGACTGGCTCATCTCCTCCCTGAGACCCTTCTTTAAGGGGATGTCCAATTGCCTACAGATGGGCTTTGGGTCTCCACTTTGCACTTCCTCTCATTCACAATGATATGATTTTTTTGTTCTGATGATGCCTGATACCTGATCCTTCAACACCTCATGATCGCACAGGCTGGTGTGCTTCTTCCATGTGGGCTTTGTTGCTTCTGAGCTAGATGGCTGCTTATTTACCTTCAAGCCTTTAAGACCCCAGATGTTCTATCTTTTGAGAGCCAGGTACCATCCGCTTTCTTCACCATATTTGCTTATGTACCCACTTTGTCTCAGCGATTGTGTAGGGAAGGTGAGCATCATGGAATACCAGTTTAATAGAACAAAGTATTCTTGCATTGAGGGAGTACTTGAGTGGAGGCCCAATGTCCATCTGCTACCTTAATACTAAATCTATATATGTATGCACATAGATCTATTTTCCCATCCTTATATATAAATATATTTACATATGTACATGCCTGTATTTAGACCTCTGTAAATGCCCTTTACCTCCTAGCTCTTTCCTCTATATCTTTTTATTTTCCTCTTGTCCCACTATCATGTTCAGCCTTCATTTGAGTTTCAGTAATTCCTCTTGGTTACATTACCCTTGATCAAGCCCTACCAGGCCTCCTACACCCTCCTCACCACCGATTTGGATCACTTGTTTTTCCCTTGTCCCTGGGTTTGTTAACACCACTAACTTTTCCCCCACCTCCTCCTCTCCCATGTCTCCCCGGAACTGTCAGTCCCATTGCTTTTTCCTCCAGATTGTTCATCCAGCCTATCTTATTTAGACAGACCTGTGGAGATAATAACATGCACAAAAACAAGACAGAGTAAAACCAAGCAACTAAATAAAACAAAACAACAAGAAGCCAATGACAAAATACACAACAACAAGAAAGAAAAACTTTTGGATAGTTCAAGGACTGTTTGTTGGCCTTTAGGAGTGTTTTCTGATCGAGTCTGATGGGGGCGCCAACCCATCACCCCAAAGTCTGTGTTTGGTATTCCCTGGGGACTTCGTTGCTCTGTTCCCCTTGATGTACTGTTCCATGCCCTTTGTGTTTTTCCTTGGTGTGATGGAATCCGATCGGGCAGAATACCCACACTGTGTCTCCAGTGTTGTCCCCTGTAGAGCTATGCACACCCACATTTTTACTATGTTGTGGTCTCCATTCTATAACCTTATATCTCTGTATATTTTATCTCTATATGAAATAAGTTGGAATACCAAGATTATGGATGAAAAATGATACAAGCTGGAGTTGATTCTGAACCAGCTGTAAGGAGCTGCGTTGGACATTCCTTAGTGTTTCCACATCTTTGGGGCTCCAGCAGTAGAAGCCAGGGCAGCATGGTGCCACGAAGGAGCACTGCACTGGGAGTCAGGCGCACTGTGTTTTTTGTCTCAGTTGAGCCACAAAGCAGCTGCCTGACCTGGGGCAGCTTATTGAAACCTCTTCAAAACATCCGCTATAGGAAACAACTTGAATTAGACAGTCCTTAAGTTTTTTCTTCTGCACGGAATCTCCTGTGACTCTGTCATCAAATGCTATTCCCTTCTGATAACAGAATATAGTGTCTAAGCACGCCTGCCTTAAGATGAACAGTTAGCCCAACTGAGGTTAAACCATGAGGTGCTCAGTGCCCATGTTTGCAGCATAGGTTAAAAATCCACGTGTGGATGTGTGGGTTTCCTAAGATCGTGGCTCTTAGGAAGTGGACTTAAAATATGCTAGCCTGCTTCTTGGCCTGTCAAAGTTCGTGAAAACCTTGAATGAATGAGGACGTCTAGCACCTGGTAAGCGTGCGGAGCAGGGTGAGCCCAGGTATTATCGCAATCACTACTGTCATTGTTTAAATTAAAATCACAGTCCTGCTCACTGTTTTTGAATGAAGTCATAATGGATTAAAATTCCAAATGGATCTCAGTGAAATTCACCCCTGTTGCCAGTCACTCTTCACAGATACACTGCTGTGTGCTTTAGAATGTGCCTGCAACCCCACCCCCACCCATGTTCAATATCAGGAGCAGGATTGCCTTGTGAGCTAAGCCTTTGCAGTCCCAGTTGTCACTCCTTTGCTGGGAAGCAACCTGAAAGCAATCTCCCACACCTATGAGATAGGGTTTTTAGGGGGTGTTTAAAATGTGCCACCCATGGAGTAGGACCTGGGGAAGCTTTTTCATACCCAGCCTGAGTGTCACTGCCTTTTAAGTGCAAAAACAGGAGTTGCAGTCCACCAAAAGGGAACTCATGAAAGTGTCCCGCAGTGTCGGCTGTCCTCTCACCTGTGATTCAAAGGCTGTGCCTCCTGGGCCCCCACCTGCATACGGATGCAGACCCCGAGTCCTCCTCGGGTGCCCTGTGGAACAGCCAACCTTTCAACCAAAGTGGAAATTGGGCTTGAGGGATGACTTAGGAGTAGGTTTTGTGTCCTCATTAGACTGATCAATTTTCCCCATTTTAAGAAATCATCCTTCAGAGGAACAGATCTGTGTGCTGGGAGGTAGGAGTGTGCCAACGACTGTTGCAGGTGGGGGCCATGCCTACTCTTCCTGGGCGACTCTCCTGACTCCTGCTCTGTCTCGAGCAAGAAATGCAGGTGCCATGCCTGGCAACTAATGGGTACTCCCCAAGTATTTCTTGAAAGGACACAAGGGTGAATACCAGGCTTTCTTCCTCCTCTTCCTCTTCTCTTTCCTCAGGAAATGACCACAGGCTAGTCTAGGACAGGAGCACCACAAACACCTTTCCCCTCTGCTGTCTAGCTCCGGTCTTCAGTGGTCCTGCCAGGTGGCATGAGTGTGTGTATGGGTGTGCGCGCGCTCAGGCAGGTATGTGTGCCATGCCATGTCCTTCCAAGTGGCATCAAAAGAGAAGACTATACCTAGAAGCCATGTCCTGAAGCTCCAGCGGGGACTGGAATTGCTCATCAGCCACTGGGATAGCATCTATTCATGTACTTCCAACTTCTGGTTGTTATCTTCAGCTTTATGCGACCAGTTGTGTTTCGGGAGCCAGTACTGATCTTTCTTCACGGCCCTTTTGGTAGTTGCTTTTATTTTATAAAGTGAGCAGGAAGGCTGTGGGTGGTGGGAACATATGCTGTAACACGAAATCGAGCTTACGCTAACACATAAGACACAAGGTGCCACGACTTAGCCCACCATAAAGAAACTGCTTTCATCTCAGCTCACCTGTTGGGTCACACGAAGAGGCTCCCTGAAGCTCATGGCAGCGTTGAGACATTAGTTCAATCGCTAACCAGTCCCTACTCACGGTGACCCCATTGGAAAGTGCCGTAGTGGGCCTGGACTGCACAGGGCGTTCAGTGGCTGGTGTTTCAGAACATCACCAACCCTGTCTGCCAAGGAGCTTCTGGGCGTGCTCAGACCTCCCCCTCCTTATGGTTAGCATCTATGCTTTCCACAACCATTTCCACCATTCGGGGACTCCAGTTCCATTACTGGAAGACAGAAGAAAGAGGAGAACTTTTTTAAAAATGAAGAAAAATAGGTAAGAAAAAAATGACTTTACAGATATAAGCAATAAATCCCTCAGGTAAATATTAGGTAATCTTTTTTTTTCTCAAATGAGGATAGTGTCTTAGCCTGGGTTCTCTAGAGAAGCAAAATCAGGGAAACTGGAATATGCATATAAGGAGAGGTTTATATTTTGAAAACTTGGCTCACATGGTTGTAGAAGTGAGCAAGTCCAAGGTTTGTGGCTGCAGAGGCAATGAATCCAAGGTTGGCGGGCAGCAAGGCAGGCAGTCGGCTCAAGCATAAAGAACCAGAGATTGACGAGCCAGATGCAGGATCCAGTCTCAGAATGAAGCATACAAGTGTCTCCACATCCTCAACTTCTATTGGAAGCAGGCATCCTCAACTTCTATTGGATCCCTCAAGGAGATCTCATCCTGGGAGATCCCTAGCTCTAAGTACTAACCCACTGTGAATCCTAGCCCAGCCAAGTTGACACAGAACCTTAACTATCACAGGGAGTAACTCCATTCTCACACCTGGCCCTATATGCCAGCTACACAATGAGCTACAGATAATTAATGGTGTAAGAGTCAAACTCCCAAGAATATATCATTTATCTCATCATTACTGATAATAGGAAGATAATTTCTCAACCAGATTACATTCCTGGCCTTAAACATTTTTACTTTAATGCCCATGCATGGTCATCTACATAGTCAGTGCTTTGTAATTCTCGGTTGGCAGCACATGAAGACATGGCAGTGAGTTCCTTTTCCAGGAAGTTAGGTTCGTGGAATGTGTACTGAGTGTTTACTGTAGACCGGGCACTGTGCTTGGCACCGAGAAGGAAACAGTGGTAAAAAAGAAGAATTCATCATTTGCTGTGGGATTCTACAGGTGACAGTATAACAGGTTCACTTGCCAACTCCGCTTGCCTCATTTCCCCCTGCAATTGGTTCATCAGCATGGGCAGCAGAGCAGACCTAGGAGAACCCAGGGAAGAGGAGGACGTGGTAAAGCCCAGAACACACATCCCGCTGTGAGGAGCTGTTGGTGCTGCTAGCTGTCATTGGGTCATTTCCACGAGTGTTGGAGTAGAGTTGGGATCCGCAGGGTTTTTAATGACTGTGACCTCAAGGCTCCTGCCCACCTTGAGAATTCATTCTTTTTCTTGGAAAGTTTCCCAGAGGGCAAGGTTGGAAGTCATCTGTCAACTAGCAAGGCACTGACATTGAAGGTGGCCGAGCACTCGGAGGGGCTCTGTGAGTAGGGGAGGGGACTCAGGTGGAGAGCAAGGGCGGCAAGAACAGGAAGAATGTTGTTGGAACAGGAAGCTGTTCTGGGGAAGGGATTTGCAGGATAAATCGTAATATCTCGGGGACACGTGCGCTGTCCCAGGCCGTCGACTGGCCGCTTTGGGAGGGGTTGCTTGGCGACTGCTCATGCTCAGGTTGTGGAAGCGACAGCATCTACCAAGCAGAGCCCATCCCCTGAGGCCTCCAAAAGTGGTCAGCCTGGTCTCTCCCATAAGCCCCACATAATTATAAAGCAACAGGCAGCTCTGCTGAGCCCTAACAATGCAGAAACCCATCAACATGCGTAAGAGACAGCTTTCCTTCCACTTATTTAGAATTTAATGCCATGCGGGCCCCCTGTGAAAACAAATGCAAAACCCAAGCCAGTTCAAAAGACCTGAAAATATGTTTGCTTTTTCAGATTCAAAACGGAGAACGGGGGAAGGAAAGATAGGAGGAAGCATTTCTCCAGTTCCGTTTCTCCATTCAGCCTTCCCGCTGCGAGGGTGCTGGGTGGGTGAGATGTGAACGGGGACAGGTCATAGGGGAAGGCAACAACCTTCACGTCATGTCCTGGGCTTTTCCTGTGTCCTGGGGTTTGTTTGCTGCCTTTGATGTTTTCAATCAGGTATAGTCTACAGAGACAGCCTGTAAAGCCTCTCTTTGTATGTGCCCCCGTTGTCCGGGCCAACTACCATGGTCCCTGCTGTCAATTTATTACACGTTTAGTCGATGGCTGTGGTAATTGGTTCTGTATATATTGATGTGTTTGGGGCATTTACAGCTTTATGTATTTTTATTTGGTCTGTTTGGCTTCTTCCTTCGAGAGCTGGGATGCCGTCTCCACATCTTTACAACTCCCCATAGGGGTGGCCATAGATTTGGCTCACAGAGGGTTCGTTTTCATTATTGATCATAGTAATGTGGAGGAGAATAATCAGGAAATGCCAGTCCCCAAGCATTCCTTGTCTCTGCCTTCTACAGAGGCATGTAGAAAGAATAGGCATGATTCCTTCAGACTCTCCACAATATCTTTCTCCCAGGGCAGTAGCATGTCGGCGCCTGTACGCGTCATGCATCGTGCTTTCACTGGGCTGGGAGAGGCCATCACTGACCTGTGGATCAAAGTGCGAGGAAAATAGATGATAGGTTATCTCTCTTAGAGCTCAATCACCCTTTGATAGCTTTGTTTCATTTTAATGCATTCGTGGTTCAATGAATATTTATTACCTACTCTGTACTGAGTATTGGACAAACAAATCTGTATAAGAGAGATGATCCCGGCTCCTATGGGCCAGCCATGGAGGGAGGGGGTGGAGACAGAATGCAACCAAGCAAATGAAGGATGCACCAAAGCATTTAACACATCTGGTTTGGCAGATGAGGGTGACGAGGAAGGTTCTATGGCACTGTAGCAGAGGCAGACATCCACTGAGAGGGTGCTCAGGTAATGCCTCCCTTAGCAAGTGGTACTTATGAGGAGATGTGGATAGTGAGCTGGAGGCAGGGCATCCCGGGAAGAGGAAATGGCCAGCTCACGGGCTGAAGTGGGGAGACTAGTGGGGTGAATCACAATGAGAAAGGGAAAAGTGGATGCACCTTAAGCTGGGAAGGCTGGAGAGTGCTGTGTGAAGCCACATACACCTGGGTTAAGATGCAGGGTAGAAACCCACAGACCACGATACCTCCACCAGGTGTGTGTGTGTAGGCCACCTCTGCACTGCATGGTGAGTGGGCTCAAGGGAAGCCAGTGTGGATGTAGACACCCATGGGAGTCATCCAGGCAGTAGGGACAGAGGGGAGAGCAGCTTTAGACATGTTGGTGAAGAGAGGGGCCAGGTGCTAGGGTGGATACGGTGCTGGGAGGAGCAGAGGAAGAAGAGTCGTAGAGGGTTTCTGGGTTTGTCCTTGAGGACCCGATTATACAGAAATGTGTTCCACTAGTTGGGAGAGATGAAAAGGAAGGTTTTAAGTGGGTGGAAACAGAGAGTTGCACGTGGATTTGAAAGTGCCGAGTTGCTACAGAGATACCCAAGTGGAGAAGTCAAGTTTGCCATTGGATAAGCAGGTCCGGAGCTCAGAGGAGAGATGGACACTGGAGATGTGAAGAAACAGCTAGGATCTGGAGTCCTGGGGACGGAAGGTGGAAGAACAGTTTCCTCAAGAGCTTCCCAGGTAACGGGCTAGTAGAGGAGGTTGGGCAGGGGTGGAAGGGAACGGACAGCAAAGTAGAGTGAGGAAATAGCCAGGTGGTTTGATGGTCACCGGGAAGGTTGTATGGACAAAGGTTCAATCAAGGGGAGGGCTTCAAGGAAGGAGTAGGTAACTGCCTCACCTTGCTGAAAGGTTAGGTAAGGTTAGTGGCCAGAACGGAATGCTGCTACTCAGGTCGAGTCTGACTCATGTGAACCCCAGGTCTGACTCATGTGCATCCAAGTAGAACTGGATGGCATAGGGGTTCCAATGGCTAATTTTTCAGAAGTACATTGCCAGATACACCGGGGAGGGCTTGAGCCTCCAACCTTTGGCTTAGTAGCTGAACCAGTCGCCATTCACACCAACCAGCTATGCCTTAGTTCACTCAGAGAATCAAATATTATAATGGCCGGAACCCGAGACAGAGCATCGATGGTGACATGGGTTTTTGCTTGTGAAATCCAGGGAGGTACCTTCCATGTCAGAGTGTTTTCCTTGGGCCGTCTCCATGGTGAGTGTGTCATTCTAGGTCCTGTGACAGATGGGCAGCCACCTCATTCCCCACTCAGGACATCATCTTAACACCCCATGTCCTTGCCCTAATGCCCACCTTCCCCTCCAATTGGAGGTCTAGTTCTCTGACTCCAGAGGAGAGGAAACGCAGGCTCACAAGGTGCAGCCACGAGTCTGTGTGCAAGCAGAGCGAACATTGATCACCCATCACCCTTGCTTTTCAGAGCTGTGCATTTGCTTTTCCATGTGCTAAAAACCAGGAGGGCTTCATTCGGAACCTTGTTCAACTACCTAGGGGTGTCCCCAGGAGGACCGATCAGACAAGCAGTCACCTACTCTTAACGGTGCGGTTATAGCTAGGCAGGATTAAAATAATAGCTAACAACAGCAACAAAACGGCTTCCTCTGTCAGTCCTTATATTGTCTTTCCAACCCTAGGGAGGCAGAACCACTTCACAATTCAATAGACATTTATTAACGCCTACTGCTAAATGTGTACTGAGTACCGGGCCCTATGCTAAGCGTTGGAAAAACATTAATAAATCAGAGCCAGGCTCTGCCCTTAACTTGCTCATAAAATATCAGTGAAGATGTCCAATAAACCAGATATTACAATAAAGTGTGCTAAGGCCTGTAAGAAATATGGGCCAGGGAACTCCAGAGAGCAGCTCATGGAGCATCCTGGGTAGGGACTGCTGAGAACTGGTTGGGAGGGGCTGAAGCATTATCTGTTACAAACAATGGAGGGTGCGTGACTTGTGGGTGGGGGGTTGGAATTCTGAACATTAGATAGGAAATGGAACATGAAAACAAAGCATGAGCATCTTAGAAATGGCAAAGAGGCTCATTTGAAGCACATTTGGGAATGCGGGAAATGGGGCTGGAAAGAGACTAAGAGGCCAGGTCTTAATGGGTCACCAGGCAGATTCTGTCTATTGTCTGATTTTTATCTTAGAACTCATTGAGGGTCCCTGATGGATTTCAGTAAAGAAAGGAGATGCTCTGACTGAGCCCGAGAAACATGTAGCTGATACCTGTGCTGGGAATGGGACAACTAGTGATCGCTTGATCAGTCAGGAGCATTCTGGAGGAAATCCAGTGGGAATTGCTGAGGCTCTGTACATCAGGGGAAAGAATGTCAAGAGGTTTATGAATGTGACAGTGACTTCAAAAATATTGTTAATAGAGGACTCTTTGAACTTGGAGCATGAAGTTGTAGTTGTTGTGTGTTGTCTAATTGGTTTTCAAGTTAAAATGACCCCACAGGACAGAGTACAATTTCTCCAGATGGTTTTCCAGCTTGTAATCATAATGGAAGCAGATCACCAAGAGTTTTCGCTGGAAGAGCCTCTGGGTGGGTTCAAGACACCAGATTTGCAGGTTAATGGGAGAGCATTTAAGGTGCATCCCTATGAAGATGGTAAAATCTGTTGTTTTTGCCAGTTGCCATCGAGGCAAATCCAACTTTGTAAGGTTTTCCGAGACCGTCAGCAGGCCTCTCTTCTGGGGGGGTTTGAAGGGCCAGCATCTCAGTGAGTTGTCAAATGTCTAGTGATTGGTGCCAGCCACTCAAGGTACCGCCTGTAGACCCTGCAGTGAATTCATCACTCATGGCCGTTATGACTTGAACGGTGTCCCCCCAAGAGATATGCTGAAATCCTAACCCCTTGTACCTGTGAACATGACCTTGAGTAGATGAAAGTCTTTGATGAGATTATCAATTAACATAAGGCCTTTTGAGGTAGAGTCAGTCCTGATCAGATCATAATCAACCAGTTTCCCTTGAATTGACCTTGACTCATGAGGACTCCATGCTCATCAGAGTTGAAATGTGCTCTCTAGGGTCACCACACCTTTCTTTTGGGTGAATTCCAAACTTTCATTTAGCAATTGGTGTTTAACAATTTGCACCTCTCAGGGACTCCAATCCAATTACAGTGGCATACTATAAATGAAGGGAGTAGGTATAGAGCGACAAACAGAGCAAGGCTGCCCAGGTGAAAATGAATCTGCATACCAAGGGACACATGGGGCTGCCAGGCATGGAAAGAGCCAAGATCTCCCCCTAGAGTCTTTGGGGTAGGATCCAGAATTTAGACTACTAGACTCCAAAAACTGTGAGACAATAAAATTCTGCTCCTCTAAGTCATCCAACTCAAGGTATTACTTTACAGCAAACAACCATGGCAAGGCAATAATTTAACGATTCAATGCCCAGACATTAAACACGAGTGACATGGATTATTGAGTAGCCAAATTATTACCTTTTATCATCCTCGAATTTGCTTCTGGAAGCTAATGTGACCAAAGATATCAAAAGTAATGAGCTCACCCTTGGGGATGTCTATCCTAGCAATACCTCAGTCTGTGGAGGGATGAGGAAAAGCCTTGCGAACAGTTAAATGCTTCACTCCTAGCTGAAAAGATGGTGGCTTCTATCCACCCAGGAGCACCTCAGAAGAAGGGCCTGGTGATCTTCTTCCAAAAAGCCTCTGTCACTGAAATCCCTGTCAAGTACACATCTACTCTGAGATACATGGAGTCACCAGGAGTCCGAATGGATAACAACTGGAGTGGATTTTTGAGTGGTGATGATGATGGTTGAGGTGGAGAGTGAGGACTTGTATACCTACCTGTATACTTACCTAACAAATAGCCTGTGCTTTGAAGCACCTTGAACCCAGTCCAAGTCATTATTTTGACACGTCCCAGGGCCCAAACGACCCAGCAGTCTGCCTAGCACAGGGGAAAAGGTCAACAGTGATTCTTTTGAACTCAATCTTAAGCCACATGTCAACCCATCTGCTGTAGTGAGATTCACCATAGCTCCTTCTCATGAAAGCCACTGGGTGGAGGTGAACTAGGCATGTGGATGAAGGAATGAGGATAGGCAGGGAGGACACGGGTTTGTAAGACACACTAAAGCTTCCCAGAAGTAGCCAGAGGTCATGTTTCTATAAACACTCTGATTCTTGCCATTCAGCGCATATGTTTCCTTACTATCTTTTAATTGGATTTTATTCTAAATTTAACACTACATGGTTTGTGGTGGTGGCAGCTGCGAGCACTAGCACCGTGCATGTCAATTCCAGGAATGTGTGCATGCCCTCTCCTCTCTGCTTCACACCAGCCTTCATTTAGGAGCTGGAGATTGCTCATTGTGCCCTCTCCTGCCTGTGTTGTCATGTTTATAGATGTCAGATTCTGAGGAACAAAGGGAGAGGTGTAATCTAAAATCTGAGTGATACCACCCGAAGCCGTGTCTAACAGCAGGTGAATGCCAATGGATTGGAAACTGCTGTGAAGGAAGAATACAATTACAGCACAGGGTTGGAGGAAGACTCATTAACTACCTGTGAGGTACAGACAACGCAACCTTGCTTGATGAGAGCAAAGCGAACCCGAGGCAACTCATGAGGAAGGCGCTCAAAGACAACAGTGTTTGATGTGGATTACAACTCACTCGTAAGAAAACAGCAATCCTCACAACTGGACCAGGAGAGAACATCATGGCAAATGGAGAAAAGCTTGACGCTGTCAAGGGTTTCATTGGATTTGCTTGGATCCACAAACAACTTTCCTGGACTCAGTATTAAAGAAATCAGCAACGTGTTACACTTGGCATATCTGGTGCACAAGACCCCAGTAACTAGTGTTAGAAAGCAAAGATGTCACTTTGAGTACTAAGCCAGGCCATGCTATCGTCATTAGCCTCACATGCATCCCCCAAACTGGACAGTGAATAAGGAAGACCAAAGGAGACCTGAGGCCTTTGAATTGTGGAACTTGGGGAAAATACTGAATGTACCTGGGACTGCTAGAAAATGAAGAGATCTGCCTTGGAAGAAGCAGAGCCAGAAAGATGAGACTTTGTCTTAGAAGCGAGAATGGTGAGACTTTGTCTCACACATTTTGACCAGGTTACAGGAGGTCCCGGGCCCCAGAGAAGGATGCAATAGTTGGTAAAATAGAGGGTAAGAAAAAAATAGAGAGACACCCAAAGAGATAGATTGACGCAGTGTCAGCAGCAGTGGGCTCGAATGTGAGAACAATTGTGATGCTGGTGTCCGACTGGGCAGTGGTTCTGTTCTGTTGAGCCGATAAGAACTGGAAGCAGGCCCGTGCCACATGAACTCCTTGCTCAGGAAAGCACTTCCGCAATCATTGAGAGCAATTTAGAGCGATCCAGTAATCAGGTGTTCCAGAGTCAGCTGGGAAATTTGGTTCTGAAGATCTCACATATGCATAATTGGAAGAAAGCATGATGGAAAGGGAGAAGGGGGACGAATTTGGTGGTCAATGGCTGAGTCATCTTAAAACAAATGACATAATGCCTCTGAACTTCAGTGTCTTCAACTACGAACTGGGGATAATGGCCACGTGGCAGAGTTGTAAGGGTTAAAATTCATACTGTCATTAACCCATCCGGCCCATACATAGTAGGGCCTGGATATTGTAACTATTAGGGAATTCCCTAAAGACAGTCTGTGGAATAATTATCCAACAAGATGGTCTGAGTACAGAATTCTAAAAAATAATAATTCTGTGCTCAAATTTTGACAACACTGTTTCTGTAAATCCTTTTGGAGATTTGGAACATGTATTAGATTTTAAAGGTTTTTCAAGGATTTATTAGAAAGCTGTTTACCACTATTTAGTTCAGATTTCCACATCATAATAGAGCAGGAAAGTAATTGTTTTTGTCTACTTTTTTTTACTTAGTATTGCAATTAATAGACCCCCCAAAAAAACAAAACCCACAAAAAGTTCAATAAACTACTTAGATTAGAGAAAAATTAAGTGTTTGTTATCATGCTGCTTCTAATTGGATGGAAGCTTTTCCTCTAACTTCCTCTATTTCTATTTGGAATGAGCCCTTGTGCTGCAGTGGATTACTTATTGGTCTGCTAACCAAAAATTCAGTAGTTCAAACTCACCCGCTGCTCCCAGGAGAAAGATGAGGGGATTTTTGCTCCTGCAAAGATTTACAGCCTCTGAAATTCAGGGGCAGCCCTCTTTTAAATAAATATGAGTCAGAATTGATTTGGTGGCAGTGACTTTGATTAATCCACACTTGGTGGCTATTGTCCACTCAATGCTGCATGAGATAAAGACTTGATTATCTGCCCCCTAATGATTGCCACCAAGAAAACCCAATGGAGAGGTTCTGCTCGATCACTGGGGTGGACATGAGTTGGAATTGCCCCGAGGACACCTCACCAGAAAAACAGCATCCATTTCTGGCACCAGAATCTCTTATTTCTTCCCAAATTCCCCTTTAACGTGTCCCCCATTTCCTACAAACCGCTTCCAACCTGCATTGCTACTCATTGCCTCCTGGCTGGTGGTCGTGCCTTTCCATTCATTCCGACATTCATTCATTCCCAATCAGTCTGCATTTCCTGGCCTGACTCTCCTTCCCCAGCCTCCTGCCATTGCCTATTGAAAACCCAATTGCTGTTGAGTTAATTCGGGCTCATGGCGATCGCTTCTGGCAAAGTCTTGCTCCTGACTCTTGTTTTAGGTCTGCAGTTTCTGCTCTGGGTTCTCAGTAGCTCATCGCGTACAGCCCCATCACCCTATGTGTATACATTGAATGCGAACTATCTTTCCGGTTGAAACTTCTGTATCCTAGAGGGTCAAGTCTTAAACGACTTTCCCAACGTCGTCACCCCCATCACGCTCGCCTTGCGGCCTTTCCTAAGTAACCCGGGAGTTGTTCTAGCGACCTCGTCAGCTCCTGCCAATTCTTCCAAACATTCCGCTTAGAAACCTTCATTGACTTCCCTGGGCTGTGCCCATTTCCTCTTTCTCCAAACTCGTGTATGACTGATCGTTTCCACCCTGTCATTCGGGACTCACTATAGTTGGAGTCAGACAAACCTGAGCACAAGTACAGTTCCCCTGATGGGCTTTGCGACCTTGTGCAAGGTAATTAACCTCTAGAGAACCCTGTCTAACACACCACCCTATTGCTCAGTTTCATCATCTCTAAAATAGGGAACGTTTCCACACCAATCACCAACGTTGATAAAAAGAGCGGAGGCAACGTGTTTCTAAGCGTGCCTGGGACATTCAGAAAGTTTAATCATAAGCAACTGCTTTCCTCAGCATCACGGACTTTACCGATGCATGTTTATTCGTTTTGCTTTCCCAGACAGATTGCAAATTATGGAGGGCTTCTCTTCTACTGCTTCGGAGTTTCCCGTTTCACCTGGCACAGTACTGGGCACATGCCAGGTCTTCCTTCTCTAGACGTACACAGGTTGAGAAACCTGCTGCTGTCTGCCTGGAAGCTGGCGGCTCAGTGCGACATCACGCTCGTGAAGAACTCTATGCACAGTGTGGAGGACATGTGAGCTCTGTTCAGGGTGAAGGTGATCCACGAAGGACACGGACACCACCTGATGCAGTCTTACCAGGCGCTGGGAAGAACATGACTTCTCTTTTGCTCTTATCTGCACTAGCACATAAAACTGTCATGAAACTACAGAGAGTGGGAAGCCAGCTAAGAGAGAACCTTTGTTCACAGTGGAGAGGAGAGAGAAGTGAGCGACTCGTGTGATGGAAGTTCCCTGGGTGTGTCACCTGGGGGCTAGGAAGACCTTGCATCTGTGGGTTTGGGGCTGCTGTTTTACCTACAGAGAGTGAGAGAATGATGGTATTTGAGCAAATGCCAGAAAGCGGGGTTACTTGTTTGTTGTTGCAACCACGGGGAGAGGTTGTCCTGAAAAGCAGAGGCTGTTATGGACGTGAAGTGTCTTCAAGTCAGTCCTGACCCACACCTACCCCGTGTGCAGCATCTGACAAAACCAAAACCCAAACATACTGCTATTGGGTTGATGCTGACTCATAGGCACCCTACAGGACCGGGTAGAATTGCCCCCTGTGAGTTTCTGAGACTGTAACTCTTAATGGGAGTAGAAAACCCTGATGCTCTTCCATGGAGCAGTTAGTGGTTTCAAACTGCTGACCTTCCAGATAGCAGCCCAATGGATCACTGGGGTGATTGAAAATACCATAGCTGGGGTAGTTACATAATCTCCTGTCAACTTGAGGATATTAAGAGTGAAGGGATGGAGTCTAGTCTGTCAACCAGGTCAAGGCCTGATGATGCCTTCTTGTGGGTGTGGCCTTCTCGTGAGGATTCTAGGAACTTTCTCCCTGGAGGCAGACCACACACTCTCTCCGCTTCCCCTCCTGTTGAAGAGACACACTCAGAGAGCTGGAGGATCCACATGGTAACCCACACCAGCATTGAGATGCTTCCACTACCACGGGATCTATAAGACTTTCACCCACCAGCCTGTGATCTGCCTGCATTTGGCATCTCTGCATGTGCTGTGTGGATCTAAAAAGGACTCTATGGAATGTATCAGACATATGGGCTACTATCGGACTTATGGATTTGATCTGGATTGAGCTGGGATGTTTTCTCAATATGCAATTGCTCTTTGAAAGAAAGCTCTCACTCACACACACGAGTGTCCCTGAACTTGTTTCTCCAGTCAATCTGTACTAACACAATGGCTTAGGTCATGTGTATCCTAGTCCTCAAAGTGACATCCTTACGCTTCAACATTTTAATGAAGTTTTGTGCACAGAATTAGGCAATGCAGTGCGTCCTTCGATCCCTGACTGCTGCTTCTGTGATCATTGATTGTGAAGCTAAGCAAAACAAAATTCTTGACATTAATCTTTTATCCATTTACCTTGGTCCAGTAGTGAGAATTTACGTCTTCTTTACATTGAGTTGTAGTCCATACTGAAAGTTACAGTCCTTAATCTGCATCAGCAAGTGCTCAAATCCTGCTCACTTTCAGCAAGCAAGGTAGGTCATCTGCACATCGAAGGTTGTTAGTAAGCCTTCCTCCAGTCCTGATGTTGCGCTCTTCATGTGATCCAGCTTCTCTGAGGATTTGCTCAGCACACAGACTGAGTAAGAATGGTGAGAGGATGCATCCTTGATGCACCCCTTTCTTGATTTTAACTGTTTGCACAGCTGCCTCTTGATCCATGTGCAGGTTTTGCATGCACACAATTAAGTGTTCTGGAATTCCCGTTGTTGTCAAGGTTATGCATAGTTTGTTATGATTCACAGTCAAATGCCTTAGCATAGTCAATGAAACACAAATAATTATCTTTCTGGTATTCTCTGCTTGGAGATAAGATTCATTTGACACCAGCAATGAGATCCCTTGTTACATGTCCTCTTCTGAATCCAGCATGAGCTTCTGGCAGTTCCCTGCCAATGTACTACTGCAACCATTGTCGGATGATCTTCAGCAACATTCTACTTGCAGGTGATATCAGTTATGATGTGCTATAATTGCTCATTCTATTGGGTCACCTTTCTTTGGAATGGGTGAAAGTATATAGCTCTTCCAATCAGTTGGCCAGGAAGCTGTCTTCCAAATATCTTGGCATAGATGAATGAGTGCTTCCGGAACTCCATCAGCTTGTTGAAACAGTTCAATTGGTATTCCATCAATTCCTGTAGATTTGGTTTTGGCTGTTGATATATCACATCAATGCTTTCAGTGCAGCTTGAACGTCTTCCTTCAGTACCATTGGCTCTTGCTGGTGTGTTCCCTCTTGAAATCATCGGAATGTTGACTGGTTCCTTGAGCGCAGTGACTCTGTGTATCCTTTCCATCTTCTTTTGATGCTCCTGTAGAAGCAGTCAATATCTTGCCCAAAGACTGTTTCAATCATCTAACTCGAGGCTTGGATTTTTCTTGAATTCTTTCAGTTTAAGCCATACTGAACATGTTCTACCTGACTGGTCTTGGCACAAGGGACTCCATTTTGAGTTCGGCGCCTCCACCTTAGCTCTCAGAACTCACCCCTCACTGGCCTCCCCTCCCCTTGCTGAGAACCACAAGTTTCTGAGAACCAAGCATCCCCAAAGCCAGGAGGTTCTTTGAAGATATGGGCACTCCACCGTCCCTGACATATAGATAAGATTAACGACCTTATCCCTTCTGAAGCACCTGTGTGCGCAGATCCTCCCCAGCTTTGATCCTCCCCAGCTGTGCCTGCCAGCAGTGGGCATAAAAATGCCACCAGGATGTTTTCCCGGCGCGGCTTCAATAGCTCAATACCCTGAGTTGCTGAACCCTCCCGCAAGCTTCTCAATAAAGCCTGCTTCTAAAACTTTGCCAATTGGATCTTTGGTTCTGTTTTCGTGCCCCAGTAAACCTTACACTACCTTTTTGGTTTCCTTTGCACATTTCATTGTAATATTTGACTTTGTCTTCATGAATTGCCCTTTGAAATTTTCCAGTCAACTCTTTGACCTCATCATTTCATGTGCCTTAGCTACTCTCTGATCAAGACCAAGTTCCAGAGTCTGTTGTGACATCTAGTAGAGGTTATGAATAACGAAACAAAAAAAAAGCAGAATATGATAATCACAGAGACCCAAAAGGAACGTAATACTGACAGTGATTGTGAAACACATATTCATTGTTTTCCACTTTTTCTCAATGTCTCCAGCTACATGCTACCCTCTCATACGACCACTCACGTGTGTTCAATTACAGAGAGGCGGGGTGGTTTAGTGGTTAAAGACAAAACCTTTGCCACCAGTGGGACATTGTTACCCAAGTTTCAGTCTGGATATTGTTATGTGTTGAACTGAGCCCTCCCCAAACATGTGTTGGTTTCCTAACCTCACTAGCTATGAAGAAGCCCTTGTTTGGAAATAGTCGGTTTTCTTTTAATATGTTAATGAAGTCATACCTGGAGATCCTAAACCAAAATACGTGTGAGTTATAAAAAGGCCAGAATAGGCATTTAGACCCACACAGACTCAAAGGGATGCAATGATGGTTTCCCCACCCCCAAGCCATACCCTTAATTGGAACTTGGGTGCCCAGAACAATGGGAATATCAGTTTCTATTTTTAACAGCACCCATTTGCAGTGCTTCTGTCTTGGAGGCCAGGTAACCTAAAGACAGACATGGAAATGGTTATATCTACCTCACAGAACAGGTGTAAGAATGTAACGGGATCAGGTTTACAATGGAGTTCACAAGCTCCAGAGACCAGGGCTCTGCTAAGTATGGCCTGCAGGCAAACCTGGCCTGCCTCCTGTTTTTGAATAGCCTACAAGCTAAAAGTAAAACCGAAACCTATCTCTGTCCATTCTTACCCATAGCAACTGATAGGACCTATTAGAACTGCCCCTTTGGGTTCCTGACACTTGAAAGGTGCAGACAGACTTATCTTTGTCCCTGAGCTCATCTAGTGGGCTCAGCCCACTGAGCTCATGGTTAGCAGTTCAATGTAAACCCCCCTGCACCAACAGAGCTCCTCACAAGTTAAAAACAGTTCTTTACATTATTTTTTTCTCATGAAAAGGGAAACAATATTTCATGACACGTGAAACTTATGTAAAATGTAAATGTAAGAGTCCATACTGAAATGTTATTGGCGCGCACTGTGCTCGCTCGTTTAGGCATTGCCCACGGCAGCGTTCATGCTCCAGAGGCAGATTTCAGTAGCTGCGACACAGACTGGATGGTCCACAAAGCTGCAGAAAACAGTGTCTCGGCCCCTGCTGTAGATGTGAGCTCTTGTATGAAGAATACTCTCTTCCTTCAAAGTGTATCCCCAAAGCCCCCCTCATTAGTGAAGCAGCTGTTGGTCTAACCATGGGCTCCAAGGGTCCTCAGTTGATCCTTTATTTCTGTGGTTCTTACAGTCTGTGTGCCTGCCTTCTCTCCTCTGCAAGATAAAACATCCTTTGAATGTAGGGATTACACATAATTCATTTTGCTATATTCAGAAGACCTGCACAGTACCTTGTAAACAGTCTAGACATTCAATAACTTTGCATTTGCTCTATCAAATTGACTTGAGTTCAGTTTGGGTCTCCTGACTTCCGCCTAATGACAACTAACTTTTTTTTTTTAATAGAAAGAGAGTCCTGGGAGGGCTGAAGGATTGAAAAAGAAAAATCAGTTGGAAAAAGGACTTGCATTCAGACAAAGAAATAATGGTGACAACCTTGATACCGCTATTGAGCCCTGTAAACACAAGATCTCACCATAGTTATCGCTGGTGAAAGTCAAAAGGTAGATGTGTCTCAAGGGATTTGGAAATGCTAACAAAGACTTCCTTCTCAGTCATTTTAGGAGAAGCTTCATCTTCCAGCTTTCTTGACACCATTTGCAGTTCCTGGCCATAGGAATTTTTAGGAGTGTGTGTGTGTGTGTGTACAAACAGAAGGCATTCTGTCGTGTGGTTGTATTTACTTGACAGTCCCCAGTTACTGCTGAGTCTCTCCCAATTCATGGAGTCCCTAGGCATACAGGGTAGAACTTTGTAGTGTTTTAATGGCTGTGACCTTTTGGAAACGGATTGTCCGGCTTTTCTTCTGAGACATACTTAACTGTTTGTGCCCAAATGAGGCTATCTTGATTTGTCCCTAAAACACCACACACACACACACACACACACACACACACACACACACACGTAGAATAAAGGTAATATTTAAATTGTCTTTCACTAGACTTGTTACTGTAGGAATGAAAATTAAGTAAGAGATCCTATGGCCACAAGCTCTAGAAACAGAATGCATGACTTCATATATGCGAAGTGGCTTATTGCTGCATTTCTGTGTGGGTTTCTGATTCCAGGTTGAGGCAGGAGAAAGAGACCCCCGTGGAGTCATTTTGATGCCTTCTGGAGATCTGCATTTTCCCTTTTCTCTGAAAACAGAAAAGCATCTACATGTCCTAGCACTCTCCTGGTACTAACACCTAAGTACTCTGAATAGTTATTTAAGACAAGGAGCAGACATTCTTAAGTTCTGCCCTCAAGATATCCCCCCCGCTCCATGCCAACACCACCCAACTGGTATTACCTTCTTGGAGGGGTGGGGGGGAGTGTTGGATACTTTATAACTAGCAAGTTAGGCTTTGGGGAACATGTAATTGTATTGCAGTAGCACATCAGCAGGATCTGAAGGGGCTATAGGTCAGCATGACCAAGAACATCTTGTCTACCCATTCTGCTTCTACTGTGAAAAGATTGCCCAACCCCCAGAGAGGTCGGACGTCAGCACTGGGGCTCCCCATGGCACCACCGAGAACATGTCACTCTTAACACAAGTGTGCCTGCCACCAAGACAGTGCCTGAAAGGCAAAAGTGATGAGTCAACCAGCCATGTCTCGCTTTGTTTCACTTTTTATTGTGATTGAGTGAAGGTTAGCAGAGCAAAGCATTCAGTGATTCTTACACATTTTGCTTCTTGATTTCAATCCACACACATTCCTCCCACTGTCTCCTTGTGTTTACCATTTCCACCCATCCTTCCTCCCTGTCCCTGACAGTCTTCTGAGCCTTCGACCTGGGCAGAGGGTACCCTTTTGATCTCACCAGGTGGGATGTTCTAATGAGCTCGCACCTCTCTGGGGTGATTATTCATGTATAGACCTGCCTATCATTTGGCTAAGAATTGAACCAGACTTGAAGGGTCTTGGGGATCAGATCAAGAATCCTCATCTCCTTTTTAGAAACAATTTTTGAATGTTATTCCATATTTTTCTCACTCTCTCCCTGGACCTTCTATTCTGATCTCTTTCCTAGTGGCCTTCTGTGGCATCTGGGTACCATCTAGTTCTTCTGGTCTTGGGCTCTTGGAAGGCTGGGATTTGCGTGGTCAGTTAGTCCTCTGGACTAATCACTTCTAGGTGTCCTGGATCTTCCCTATTTTTTGCTCTGAGTGGGAGAGAGCAATGTTTTCATTTCTTGTTGGTGTCAGGTGCTACCGCGTCGATTCCAACTCACAGACGCCCGGAGTGCAACAGGGAGAAACACAGCCCCCTCCTGAACCATCCTCACGAAGTGTTAGGTGTTAGCACGTGGTTGCAGCAGCTATGTCAGTTCACCTGTGGAGGGTCTCCCTCTTTTTTGCTGCCCCTCTGTCACACAGGATGGCCTTCTCCAGGAGCTGGTCTCCCCTGAAAACACGACCAAAGTACGTGAGACCAGCCTTGCCATCCTTGCTCCTAAGAAGCATTCTGGCTGTACTTCTCCCAAGACAGAGCTTTTTTTCTGTTGACAGTGAATGGTACCTTAGACATTCCTTGCCAGCACCGGAATTTGAATGCATCCATTCGGTGGCTGCTTTTAACTTTCCAGTTTCTATTCACTAAGGCTGGATGTAGAACGGTGTCTCTGTGGCCAAGGTTATGATCGAGGCTGTGGCCCTGCACCCCCAGATCCAGTAATCCTTTTCTCAAGGTGTTTGCTTATGACTAGGAAGTTTACTTATAATGTTGACTCTTGTTTATAAGTTTGCTTATAATGTTTCCTATATCCTTGCATGTATTTGCAGCCCACATAAATACATACGTAGAAATATCCTCCAATAAACACACACATACATATATATATATAATTGCTGTTGGTGTACCCCCATTCCCCTCACCACACTCATTCAGCTGTGTGTCTATGAATCTATTCAGAGATCATTGTTATGAGTGTTATTGCAGGATCGTGCATGTAGGACGGTTTACCTTTGTTGCCTTTGACTCTAGTGTTCTCACCAGTGTCTTCCTTTGCCCTGATCCTTTTGTACTGACCTACCCCCGATTGTGAACTTCACCTTTTACTGAGTTCCCTTCATCCTGCCCTCTAGTTAGCAGTTTACCTTCCCCTTCCCTCCCACCCCAGGTAAAGGTCAAGGAATGCTTCTCTCTGTGTGTAAACCTTTTCTTGGCTCTTGGTGGGAGTTGCACTGCACAATAGTTGTCCATTGTGACTGAAGACTTTCATTCAGTATAATGTCCTCCAGATTCATCCGTGTTGTAAGATGCTGCACAGACTGACTGTCATTCTTTACACTCCATTGTGCGTATGTACAAAGTGAGTGCTTCCGTCCATTCATCCACCCATGGACACTTAGGTCGGTTCCTTCTTTGGGCGATGGACCGCAGTGGACACGGGTGTGCATGCAGTTACTCGTGTTATGACTCGTCTTTCTGTAAGACAGCAGTTCTCCATCTGTGGGCCGCAACTCCTTTGGGGGTCAAATGACCCTTTCACAGAGGTCGACCAATTCATAACAATAACAAAATTACAGTTAGGAAGTAGCAACGAAAATAATGTTGTGGTTGGCAGTCACCACAACATGAGGAACTGTATGAAAGGGTTGCGGCTTTTGGAAGGCTGAGAACCGCCGCTCTAGGACATATGTTTAGTAGCTGGATTGCTGACTCCCATGGCATCTCTATTTCTAACGCTCTAAGGAGGCGCTGTACCACTGAGCACAGTGGTTACATCCTTTCGCAGCCCCACCAGCAAGGCGTGAATGTTCCAGCCGCTCCACGCCACCGCCGGTACCTTTTAGTTTATTTTCATTGTTTGCTATTAAGACTGGGGTGGGCTGACGTCTCATTTTGGTTCGGATTCACGTCTCTCTAATGGCTAGAGGCGCACCTCCATTTCCTCATGTGTTTCTTTGTTGGCCACTCAAATGTCATGTTTGGGGATGTGTCCCTGTCCTCCACCCATTTTTAAATTGAGTTATTTGTTTTTTGCCGATGAGTTGAGGTTATCTCTATGAATCAGAAATTAATCCCTTGTCTGATATACTGATATCAATTACCTCCCCCCACACACCCCAGCCTGTAGGTTGCTCTTTTTCTCTTTTGATGAGCGGAAGTATTTACTTTTCAGAAGGTGCCAGTGGTGTGACCTTGTGGTGGTGTGACCCTCTCTTGTCACTCCCTTTATTCTGCTTTCTGCGTCTGCCTGCTTTCACCTGTGGTCCAGACTCAGGGCCCTGAGAGCCTCTGTCTGCATAGACTAGTCCTCACCCACTTACTCAGGGCTGAGCATCAGGGCCATGTCTGTCTGTCTGCTGCTCCTCAGCCAACCCTTGCACGCCCACTATGCCTTCACTGAAAGAAAGGACTTTCTGTTGTATAGGGGTGTGTTTTCAAGAGAGCCAGGTGTCATGGAAGGTCTTGCTGGCAGCTGTTTCACGGACAAGCTGTCAGGTGACCCCATTGTTGGTTATTGTGGCTCCTGGCTGGACACTGCTGCGTGAGTAGCTGCCGCTCCTTCCCAGGGAAGGGGCTGTGCAGTCCCCACAGCTATGCCGCTGTACTAGTCCTCGTTGGCACGATAGCTGCTTCTGTTTTAACAACGGAAGCCAGAAGCATAGGACATGGTGGCGGCACTGAATGAGCTGAGTGGATAAAGTGGCCTGTTCCTACAAACACCCTTGGAGAGGCATGTCGGCAGGACCGTGCAGACCCTGCCTCCTGCGTCTCTTCTTTCTTTTCTTGTCAGCCTCCATCTTGCTCTGTCATGTGTATTGCCTTCTCTCACGTATCTAGGGCGCTCTTCCTCAGGAGAAGGGGCCGCTGGAGGATTGAGCAAGTTCTCTTCTTTGATCCCAAACACGAACGTTTTCTGATTCTCACTTTAAAACAAACGAACGAAAGTAGCCGCTGTCCAGTTGCCTCCCCTCCTGGAGACCTGTGTGTGTCAGAGTAGAGCTGTTCCCTGGGGTCCTGCTGATGGGGACGTGGGGGTGAGTTCCCACCGCCACCTCTCAGTTATTAGTCAAGCTCTTGGTCTCATTGTCCTTCTGATCCCTAAAGGAAGGCTGACTGCACCGTGCTCTTGTCTAGCCAAATCCAGGCAGCTCAGTGGCTCTGATGGACGATGCTCTTTCTCCGTGTCCACTGCTCCTGGTCGTGGCAGCAGCCTTCTCCAGTGGATCTGCGGGTCTCCTGGCTGGGAAGCATTTTGGGTTATTTCAGGAAGAGTTCAAGCCAAGGTCAGCTGAGTCTGAGTCAGTGATTTTCAAGTTAGGCTGCTCAGACCCTGTGGGTTTGAGTAGATGCTTGAATGATTCCATCCACCTTGAAGTTGTTTGTGCTTACCAAACAATAATGATGTGAAATGCCCAAGGGGTCTCTTCCTTACTTTACTTCTTTTAAATACCTGGGTTACTTGTAATATGTTTAAAGTATTCTGTTCAGATAGCACATATCAAATAAATGACTCTCATGGGGGGGGGGGGGAAGAGGAGCCCTGCTAAGTGCTCACGGGCTAACCTGAAGGTTGGCAGTGCAACCGACTCCATATTTCCGAGGGAGAAAGACCTGGCAATCAATCCCCTGCTGTGACGAGTTGTACGGGGCAGCTCTACTTTAAGACGTGTGGTCACTATGTGCCCAGTCATCTGGAGGGCATGCGACAGCCTCTGCAGGGCGGCAAATCTCAGTACGGCATCACTTTGGGTACCTGTGAACCTGCAGACCCCGGGTCCAGTCACTGATTTAGAGACCTGATGGGAATGCAGGATCATGGAATCATCAGAGCTTAACATTTTGCTGTTAAAAGGGACCCTAGAACTCATTCCTCTTACCCTCCTCTGACATCACGGGCAGGTTTTCTGACCGCCATATGAACACGCCTGCTAGCCAAGAGCTCACTTTCTCTAAGGTGGCTCCAGGTGGCTCTTTCTGCTGCGTGTCAGCTACAAATCATGACAAAAACACTCCTCAAGGGAGGCCAGACTCTCCCTTTAGCCAGACCCTCCCAGCAGAATTGATTACAATATTTCCATCTGCGTATATTTTCCCTATACCTCTAATAATATCCCAGATCATGTCACTGCCTAGTTTTCTGTGCATTCCCCACATACAACTGGGAAATGAACTCTTTTTTTCTTAATTATTTGTGTATTGTAGCACCGAGTGCTATACTTAGCACATAGTAGACCTTCAAGGAATATTTCTTGTTCAATGTTTGTCTCACTCTAATTTTCATCCTTGGATCTCAGTTCAGCCCTCTAGAAATGTACAGGAGTCATGCGACCCCTCAGCTGTGTGACACTCCTTCAAAGATACAACACATCGCTAAACCTATGCTGACTCCCCTTTCATCCATTCATAACTCTCCCAGTTCCACCCATTATTCACAAGGTGTCCCAGGTGCCCTGCAATAGTGAGTGTCCCTCTATTCCTCCCAGACACTCCTCCTTTGGGTCATCCAGAACTGGGCCAGCCCACAGTGGGTGTGACTTGGCCGTGCACCGTCCCTCTGCACCATCGACCATGCCATCTGTGGTCTTAACAGTCACGCTTCCCTCAGCTCACAGACAGTCTCTTGGCAACCTTTGCTTTCAGGTGGGCCTGACTGTCGCTGCCATCAGCCATACTCCTGAAACTCAGGTCATGCCACTTGAGTCTCCGGCATGACCAGGTTAGAAGGTAGCTCTGGGCAAACCCACATCTCATAAGGACAGCTTCATGAGGGCTGGAGAGGCAGCTGCAGAGATCAGAGTGCCCCTGACTAGAGGCTGGGGTCACAGAGAGGTAGGGGGCAGGGGGGAAGCCTGGTGCACTCAGCACTCAGCGCATTTTGAAACTCAAGAGATGGGGACCAGAGGTGAGGGATCTGTGCAGAATTGCCAGTGGCCACCAGGAGCTGTGAGCTATTTGAGCTGGTGGCTCCAGTGGGTAGGGAGGCAGCATAAATCTTAGTGAGGCAGAGCTAAGTGGTAACGGACCTTAAGTTCTGCCATATATAGTTAATTTGCAGAATAAATTGGTCAGGGCAGCAAAAGGACTTAACATCCAAATTCATTGGAAAAACAGAAGCCTGATGAGCATCGAGAGGGAAATGGAGACCATTACAACACTCCCTTGCCAGTTGGAGTAGTATTATTATTGAATAATATTTTTATGAGAAATTTCTAGACCGTTTGGTAGTTAAAGATATTTATACGCTAGCCTTCGCAGTTTCTCAGCAAGGCACTGCGTGCAGTCCCACCGTGCCACTGCACAAACCCGAAGAGGTGCCCACCTGCATGGAACTGCTCCCCCACCCCACCCCCACCCCCACTCCAGCTGTCCTGCGCACAAGCACGCACACCCCGCCTGCGGGGAGCCAAGCCAGGTTCGCGTCACACAGACGGAACCAAGTCCTAGCGTGCGTGGCCCATTGCCAGTCCCCTGGCCTGTACACATCTTGTCCAGATTGGACAAGCTAAGAAGACAGGTGACAATGAGGCTGGAGTGGGGCCCTGCTGGGAAAGAGAGGTCAGACAGGGGGACGGGGGGGGGGGGGGGGGGGGAGTCAGGGGCGGGGCAGAGTGGAGCTCCCGGGGCTACCTAGAGTCAGAGAGAGAACCTGGCCAGGCTCCCGTTTCTGACACAGCGAACGGGACTCACAATCACCCCTCTTTGAGAAATAGCCCTTTGCACGCTAAGTAGAGGGAGGCAACATGGACCACCACCTCTGTGGAACGGGACCAGGTTCTCCCCAACCCCCTCCAGCAGTCACAAGAAAGCGTCTGGGGCTGACACTGGAGTCCTGGAAGGATGCGGTTGTTAACGCACTCAGCTACTGATGTAAAAGTTGGAGGCTGGCCTCCACCCAGGGGTACCTCCGAAGAAAGGCCTGGAGATGTACTTCTGGAAGCATCCACCATTGGAGACCCCGCGGGCGGAGCACAGCCCTACTATGACTCCCGTGGGGAGGCACGAAGAGTTGAAGGCCACTGTAGGGCAAGTCACTTTCTGGACTTGGTGTTTTAAGATGCTGTGCTGGGCGGTCCCTCTCCGCACGCTCTCGCTCACTTTACAGTTGCTCCTCCCTACCTGTCCCTGGCTTGCCCCTGTATCTTTCCTGGGAAGGACCAGGGAGGAGACGAGGAGGCAGCTCCTGCATAGTCTTGACG
Organism: Tenrec ecaudatus; assembly: GCF_050624435.1. Lineage (NCBI taxonomy): Eukaryota > Metazoa > Chordata > Mammalia > Afrosoricida > Tenrecidae > Tenrec > Tenrec ecaudatus. Next base: position 189,946,097 of record NC_134530.1, on the reverse strand, counting down.
CCCCAGCCCAGCCTCCCAGACAGGAAAACAAGACTGGGGAGCAAAATAAGAGAAAGAGCCTTCATCTCCAGACAAGCGCTCCGGAGGCTCTTTCCCGGGAGCGTGCTGAGCATGCCCACTCGTTCACGTTGTCTCTCAGCTAATGGAGATTTGAAAATAGCAAGCCCCGCAGGTGTTCCTCATTTTCACCTCTCTCCAGGCTGCGTGCTCCCCACCCGCCTCTCTCCATGTCTCTGGGTCGGTGGGGAAACAGCGGGGGTCATCCCTCCACCCTGCGCCGGCTGAAGGCTGTGACACTGAATCCTGATGTCTGCTTTGTTCGCACGTGGACGAGCCGGGCCATGGGGCACTGATGGAGCCGGCAACCGCATCCTCGCCCCACTGCCTTTGCACCCCAAGGGGTGGGCTTGAAGACAAATCTTCCCAGGCCACGATTCGTGATCCAGCGTAGGCTTCGTGTCAGTGTCACCACGTCAGAGGGAGAAAGTGGAGGAGAAGGCCTGGTGGTCAGAGTCACACGGAAGGTGAATAGAGAAACAAGAGTGCCGAGGCACCCCATCGGAGTCTAGTCGTACCCATAGCGACCCTGCGGGATGGAGCAGAATGCCTCTGCAGGGTTTCCCGGGCTGCGGCTCCTTATGGAAGTCAACAGCCTCCTTTAACTTCCTGGGCGAGCTTGATGGGCAGCAGCTGGGGTTAGTGGCCAAATGCTTAACCCACGGCACCTGCTTCCAAGAGGCTGATTTAAACAACAACAACAACAACAATGGAGCAGATCTTATCCACCTCAAGTTTTTCAAAATGTGAGTGTCAGACAAGGTGAGGCGAGCTCAGCCCAGCCTGAGGGAGCAGCCCCCTCCCTCCCCCCAGGGCTGGAGACATGGAAGACTGTGCTCAGCCTGCAAGTAAGTAAGGCCAGGGGACAAGAGCCAGGCACAGCCTGGCTCTCTGAGGGAGCGGCTCGTGTACGCTGAGTTGATGCCACCTCATAGGGGCGCCATAGGACAGGGTAGAACTGTTCCCTTCACCCAAGGTTGAAGGCTACTCCCTCACCAAAAACAAAAGTTGCCATCCAGGTGATTCTGATCAGGCTTTCCTTTCTGTGTGCTTCTGGGAGCATTTGAACCACCGACCTTTGGCTCATAGACAAGGGCTTAACCAGTTGTGCCACTCAGGGACTCCTACGGTTTCAAAACTAAAAATTAAAATAAAAAAATCCACTGCCATCGCATGGACATCAACTCATAGGAGCCCTGGTGGCGTAGCGGTTATGAGTTGGGCTGCGATCTGCAAGGTCAGCAGTTCAAAATCACCAGCTGCTCTTTGGGAGAAAGACAAAGCCTTCTAATCCTGGGAAAAGTTACAGTCTCTGAAACTCACAGGGGCAGTTCTGCCGTGTCCTATCGGGTCTCTATGAGATGGTTACCAAAGAGAGTCACCTGGGCTTTCAGTAGGTCAAGGCTGACTCTGTGTTGTTGTTAGTCCCGGGGTATATGCTGCTACTCTGTCATGTTCCCCGACCTCTCATCCCAAACAGGGACCCTGGTGGCATAGTGGGTTCTACGTTGTGCTGTGAACCACCAGCTGTTCTGAGGGAGAAAGAGGAGACGTCCTGAGTGCCATCTGGTTAACTGTGACTCAGAGAGACTCGGAAAGATAGGGGAGACCTGCCCCTGTAGGTTTCCAAGGCTGCGGGAAGTCTGGGCTTCTTCCAACAGAGCAGCCAGTGGGCTCAAACTGATGACCTTGTGCTTAGCAACCCAGTGTGGAACCCACTGTGCTACCAGGACTTCCTGAGGCTTTCTACTTCCATAGACATGCACAGTCGTGGAGCCCCTTCCCGTAGGGTTGCTAGGGGTCTGCATCCACTCCTTGGGAGAGAGTTTTCCCGATTCTCATCTCGAAAGGAACATCACCACTATTCCCCATCTCAGAAAGAGGCTGACACAGGCTTTGGTAGGTTTGGCCAACTTGTCATGAAAGGCACTATTCCCATGCCAAAGCCAGCTCATCATTTTTGGCAAAGACACTTCACCCAAAACCCACGTTAACAATTTAACATGAGCCTAATTAGTTAGAAAGTTCAACTGGCAATTAGTTATTTGACAACACGTGCCTATTAATAGGAGACAAACTCTACAAAATATAATCTCTGTCATTGATCAATTTTTAAAAGCCTCTTGGGGTCTACACCAATGCAGTTTTATTTCTGTCTCTTACAGCTTCCAAATCTGCATCGTCATAATTGATGTACAGAATCAGCACCTGGAGGCACCTTGGGGAAAGGTTTAATTCTGTTTGGTAGGCAATGCTTCATGAGGCAGGCAGGAAATTGGAAAAATGACATTTTTAGAAGAGACAAATATCTGCTAAGCTGGGAGGGGGAGTCGAAATACACGTGTTTTTTTTGGTCAAGTATCAGTTAAACAAAACAAAACAAAAATAGTTCCCCGGAAAAAAACCTTTTCTTGAATGTTCCTGCTAATGGGCCTTTTGTGGAGTTGCCCAGTAGGTGTTTGATGGCTGCTAATTACAGCACTGGAGTCCCTGGGGGGTGCAAATGGCTTATGTGCCCCGCTGCTAACCTCACCAGAAGGCTGGTGGTTTGAGTCCAGCCTCACGCACCTTGAAGAGAGGTTTGGTGCTAGGCTTTAAGACACAAACGGCCACGGGGCACACGGAGGAGGTTACGCACCCAGTCTTCTTGGCAGCACCCGGTTAATCGCTCTAGGGGACCTCACTTCACCGTGAGATGCTGCTCCTATGCGTCACACTTGGGCCATGATGTGTCACAGACCTGCCATTTCCAGAAACTTGTAAGAGAACTATGGAGTAGGTCTTTTGCTTCATTGTTTTCAATGTCTGGTTAGGCAAGAAGTGAGAGCTTGCGCGGAAGATCTGGTTTTCAGCTCACCGGTTCATACACATTCTGATGCAGCTCATTCTTGCCGGTCACTTATCCCACTTCCTCCCTGTATCCCTTCCTCCTCCTTCATTGACCCTCAGAACTTTGTCTTTGGGTAAATGCTGCCCATTTGATCATAAAGGGTTGATTATGTCAACGTGGAGATGAAGTCACTTCCAGAGCTGAAAGAAGGTTATATAGTCTTCAGGGTCCCATCCTTCAAGATGTTCAGTTACATCTAAGAATTTTTCACAACGTGTCTCCTGTATGCCCCACCACATCCGTCAGGAATTGCAACAGAAGCAAATAGGCATATCTTGACATCCGCTATGAAGCCTATCTATACGATGGGGCATGCCTGCCTTCTCCCTCTCCCACCTCCCTCCCTGCATTTCCATTCAAGCAGCTGCTTGTAGATCCCCAAGGGTGCAGGATTGGGTATGTAGTCATTGCTTGTAGATCTCCGCAGTGCAGGACTGGGTATACAATCACATTTGCTGTTGATGTCAGCAGGCTTGCCAGGGTCTCCCCCGCCCCCATCACTGTAGTCTCCCCTTTTTCTCCATGTGCATTGTCCCCTTCACCTAAGTCAGCACGGGTCACTGCTTGGCCTGGGCCTCCCTGAGGCTTCTCCTTCCATACCCAGTCGCCATCAAAGATGCTGCTTTGCATGTAAACACCTATTCTTGATTTATATAATAATAATGATCTCATCCACTCTGTGTCCTTTTGTGGTTAACTGATTTCCCCAAGCATCATATCTGACATGACGGAGGAGCCCCGAGAGCCCAGCGGGTTCTGTGTTGTGCTGCCAACCCTCCTAACATCAGTTCAAACCCACTGTTTGCTCCTTGGGGGAAAGAGAAGGCTTTCTACTCCCGTAGAGCTTGACAGTCTCAGAAGCCTAAGGGGTGGGTCCTACTCTGTCCGGTCAGGTGGCTGTGAGTCAGAATGGACTTGATGGAAGCGACATTGTTTTTAATGCCTTTCACGGTCATCCAGGTTGGCAGATGTTCGCCAGAGCCAACACTGTTCTTTTCGTGTAGTGGATGATTCCATTGTGCGTGTGTACACTTTACTTAGCCATTCTTTCACCGCTGGGCACACTCAGGTTGCTCCCCTTTTCCCCTTTTTGAATCGTGCTGCAATGAACATGGGTGTGCATCTATCCGTTTGTACCATGGCTCTTATTTCTCCAGGGCATGTACCAAACAGAGGGATTGCCAGACCCTATGGCATTTCTGTTCCCAACCACTTTCCACGGCAGTTGCACTATGTCACAGTTCCACCCACAGCGGACGAGGCAAAGGACGAAGCCCTCCATCTAGGCTGGGGTTCCATGCTGTCCGATGGCCTCTCCCTCTGTTCAGCCCAACTCCATGTCCCCACTGTGTGAGCCCCTGCTTGTAGCCACTGAGTCCATCCGTCCCAAGGAGGGTTTTCCTTGTCTCGGCCCAGCATGACCCCTTCTTCGGAAATGGAGTTTCCCTGCTACCCTGTCCGAGCTGCACGGGACAAAGTGCCTGTCCTGCCTTCTGAGAACCATGCTGGCTGCTCTCCTCAGGCAGATGCACTCATCCTGCCGACGGGCACGGTGTATTGGGCATTCTTCCCAAATACCTGGATTCAGTTCTCCTTTGGTCTTCCTTCTTCAGTGCCCAGCTTTCCCATGTGTGCAAGGCCATCGAAAAGACCGCGGGCTTCCGTCAGGCAGGTCCAGGCCGTCAAGGTGACAGCTTTCCTTCTGAACACTGTACAGAGGACTTCTGCTGCCGATTTGTCCACTACAATATGCCGTTTGATTTCCTGACTGCTGCTTCCCTGGGAACTGATTACGGATCCAAGACAAATGAAATCCGTAACAACTTCAATTTTTCTCCATTTACCATCATGTTGCTTATTGGGCTATTTGTGGAGATTTTGGTTTTCTGTACATTCAGGTGTAATCCATTCTGAAAGCTGTAGTCTTTCATCTTCATTAGTAGATGCTTCAAGCCCTCTTTGCATTCAGCCAACAAGTCGGTGGGGTGTGGCTATTGAAGGCTGTTAACAAGCCTTCCTCCAATCCCGAGGCCGAGGGCGTCGGCATGTGAGTCAGCTGCTTTCATTAGCGGCTCTGCGTTCAGCTGGAAGGAGTGCGGTGAAGGGTGCATGCCTGCTGGCCCCCCTGCTTGATGTGAAGCGAGCTCCCTGTTTGGTTGGAATGACTTTCTCTTGGTCTGTGTACAGGTTCTGCTGAGCACAATGACGTGGTGAGAAATGTTCATTTAGTGACTGTCACTTTTAGGAGGCCGGCTGCCACGATGGGCTCAACCTTGGATCGGAACCAAATGGTTGGTTGGTCCGACCCAGAGGCTGCTCCACCAGAGGACGAGGAGGCAATCTCTTTCTGGTCAAACGCGCAGCGCCAGGCACCTCCGCTAACGGTTTACCACTGTCCCTTAAAGCGACTGCGAGTCCCTAGCGACTGGATTGCAGTGGGTAACCATATTTTTAGGGTGAAAAGCAGAGGGCTGCCTTCTCAGGAAGAACTTTTTCAAAAAATTAAAAAGTGTGAGTCCAGGCATAGGAAACTCTTTGGCGTTGGAACTGTTTCTGGCACCGATTGGACACTTGTGAACCAGAACTTGACCTTTTCCCAAACAGACCACGTGCTATTCAGAGCTCATGGACAGTGAGGACACAGGGACGCACCCCTGTGTGTCGGGCAGAGTAGGACAAAAGCAAGTGGGGCACTGCCTGGCTGACAGCCACTGCCTTTTCTATTGGTGAAGGGTGGGGCGTGATGCCCAGTCCCAGAGAGACCCGCACAGAGATGTGCCTTCAACTCCAACTGCTGTTTGGCGGTGCCATTGGCCCAGCTTGTCATTCATGCCCTTTTACCACTTTGGAAGTTAGCTAACCCATTCTTTAACCACACTACCCCCCACTGCGTCATAGTGACCCGATGGGACAGATGACATAGAACTTCTTCCGAGGGTCTGTGGGCTGCGCATATTTACACAATTGGGCAGACTCTGCTTTCTCTCATGGAGCAGCTGGTGGCTTTGAACCACAGACCTTTTAGTCGGCAACCTGACGCATAACCCACGACACCTGCAGGGATCCTCATCCACAGCACAGACAGTCTGCCTTCCTGACCTAGAACTGGCTGCTCCTGTCTTAGGTTTCAGCCCTTAAATCCCAAGGTAATGGACTTAAAGGACATGAATGAGCCAGAGGACCTGTGTTTTACAGAACTTGCAAATTGTACTTTGGGTGCTATTTCCTCAAATCAATGAAACTAGATCCTCTCTGAATATCTCCCATTTGTAGTTAAGACCAATGGAGCCCTCTGGGGATCGCTGCCCCTTTCCTTAGGCGAAGGCTGTAGGAGAGGCCAGGACCCAGGGCCATGAGGCAGGAGATGCGTGGCATACCAGCCTGCCCAGCAAGGACCTGCAGAAGAGAGCACTGTGCGCGCAAGTCATTAGAAATGATTTATGAATTCAACAAACATTTGCAGGCCTTCAATAGATATTTGTTTAACGAATTGTTGAATGCACTAGTGCATTATTTAGGCGCTGTGGGATAGAATTGTGGAAAACAAGACATAATTTTGTTGTTAAAAAGCCCCCCCTCTCATCCCCGCCTTGTTTGTGGTGGTGATGGGCAGGCCACATGGTAAACAAACCATCTGAGAATAAAATGTAGAGAGCAGGCAGTGTGTCCTCACGGTTCTCATCTAAACATGTTCTCTGGGTGATGCCGGGTAGGCGTTATAGCAACTGTACCGAGTCAGTTCAGTTATGATCCTCTCGCTATAGCTACATAAGGGCAAGGACTCTGGGGGTTCGATGATTAGAAGGTCGTGGGTTCATACCCACTAGCTACCCTCCACTGGGGAAAGATGCGGCAGCCACTTCCGTGAAAATGGCAACCTTGGGAGAATGATGATGGCAACACATGTGCAAACGTGCTTGACACATGAATGGGTGTATGGATTGTGATGAGAGTTGTGCGAGCTCCTAATAAAATGATTTTTTTTAATGGCAGCCTTGGAAACCACATGGGGTAGTTACACCCGATCCTCTGCATCCCTGTGCATCAGGATCTACTCAGTGTCCTTCCGCATCCCTGAGGGCAGCGTTACAGAACATGGTGTTTGGGTCTCAGGGAATATATCTCCATCCCAGTTCTAACAGTCCAAGTTGAGTCCAGAATGACCTCAGCCTCTCTCCTAACCCGATTGTCCATCCAGAGAGACGGCTTTGACCAGGGGAAGATTAGGGTGGGTGGACATAGGAATGCCAGGACCCCTGCTTTCAATAGGAACAGACTTGGGGGGGGGTTGGTGCTGGCATGCAGGGTGGGGTGTTGGTGGGCTGCAGGGCACAGCTTGCCCCACCCTTGTCAATCCTTCCCTGCAGATCCTCCTCTGTCTCCAAAGCCAGGATGGGAACCATTTGCATTTGATTTCTCAGCTGCCTAATGAACTGCCTCTGTAGTTCTCTGTGACACCATTAGCATCTCAGCGCCTTGGGCACTGACTCAGGAGAAAGCTCCTTAAGCAGTCCCAGAGTCCTCCAGGAATTGTACCAATTTACTTGATAGCAACTAATTCACTCTCATGACCTGTCAGTCCCCACTGGCAGAGCGGACCCTGCATGAGAATAGGATGGTCACTCTTATCCCTCTCACCTGCCTCTGATTCTAGAGGGGTCAATGTGTACATGCCTAAGGCCATCCACTGCCACCAGGAGGTTCTGAGCATTGAGAATGCCAATATTCTCATGCCACCGTCGTCTATTGGGGAAATTCATCCACTGTGTGCTGTAAGATACAGATTTAGCCTAAAGCAAATGGCATTTATTTATAGCACACTGTATTCGCAAAATGCTTCGCAGGTTTGAGGTTGTTAACTAACTACAGGCTATGTTGGTGCTGCTTGTAGGAAAGCTAAGGTCCAACTCTAGGGCTCCTCCAGCTGGCAGCAAGGTGAACTCTGCAAACCGACCCACCAGTCAGGGAGTTGAGGTCACCCCTGGGTAATCAGAAGGTACCTTTGTCATTAATAATCTTGGATTGCATAACTTCTCCTTGTGACTGTTTTCCCTTCTATTCAGAGGGTTGTATGTTGGTTGTAATGGGACAGTCATTTAGCTAAGGACTGCAGAGTGCTTGCTGTTATCATGCCATTCGCCCCAGAGTAGAAGAGGGCAGAAGTATCAGAGAATTGTAATAGGCGATGTGAGGGGGTGACCGTCCACCACATGAACATATGATGGGGGTTCCTCTTTATAAGCCCCCGCCCTCCCCACCCCCGCCAAGGCTTCCCCACTCCCTCCCACCCACACTTACAGGAAACAGGAGTTGGAAGCACAGGACATTCGGGAAGCTTTCAGGGCCTGAGCTGCTCTTACTTGGCGGAGACATGATGGTTATTGGTCTTTATTTGGACAAAGAGAGATTTAGCTCACTGCTCACCACCAGACTCCATCATTTTAAGCAGTATTTTCCCAATTGTATCTGTAACTGTACATCGAAAATGCATTTCTTCGTTGAAAAAGCATGCACATCTCTGTTCTTGGCTAGGGTCTGAGTTAGCGGCTTGAGGGAGCTCGCTGCTCAGACCTAGTGTGTCAATCTCGCTGCTCTCCAGACAGCTCTATGACACGGGATGGGGAGCGGGGTCGGGGACGGGATGGGGGGCGGGGCTTGGCTTCCAGCAGGGCCTTTTTCATATGGATCTGAATTTTGTCAGAAAAAGGAAAATAGGGCACTGAATGAAAACTCATCTTTCCCTTGCACCCTCTGTCCATCACTCTGCACCCCCTCACCTTGCTACCTATCATATTGACAGCGATGCCATGCAACTTGCTTTTAATTGGGGTAGCAGGAGCCAGCGGCAGCAGGCTGGGGCTGGGGCGGCCCCGGCAATGTTTAGCAGCAATTAGGAGCCTTCATGCTGGGGAGCTGTCAGACTTCAGCTCCGGGCCTTTCTCGGAGCTACAGTGCCCTCCAGTGGCTGCATTCGTGTGCGGCAGGTGCAGCCCAAGTAACGAAGACACAGGTGTATCTGTGTGCTGAGGACCAGAGGCGTTCCCGTGCATTTTGAGATTAAAGGTGACCGAAAAGGAATTAGGGGGGGCATATGATTCTCCCCACTGAAGTAACTTTCCTTTAGCGCTGTCTTTTTGCCCGTTGCAGTGTTTTATGAAATTGCTTACCTTCCTCGAGAGGGTGTCGTGAACAACTGCCAATGTGGTCTTCCGTGGCCGGAGGCGATTCTGACCACACAGGCTTTGAAAGTCGACTCCCTTTGAAACCACGCTGCCCTCAAGCGGGCTTCCACTCGTGGTCACCGAATGTGTGCCTGCCGACCTGGCCTCTGTAGGGCTTTCATTGGCAGGATTTGGGGAAGCAGGTCACCAGACCTTTCTTCCAGATTGCCTCTCGGTGGACTCAGACGCCCAACTTCGCAGGGAGTAGCCGACGCGTGAGCCACTTGTGCCCTTTGCCTTTAAAGAAATTCAAGCTCCCGGTTCCCAGGAGGCCCTGCACAATGTGGCATTTTAGACTTTCTATCCCCATCTAGTGGCCACTCCATGGAAGTACTCTGCCCCGCCTTGCCAACTACATGCTTCCCTTCAGCCAGGAGAGGGGTGCTTCCCTTGGAAGGCTGGGGAGGGCAGTCAGGAGAGCTGGACGCCCTTTGGCACAGCATAGCAACAACATTAAAAAATTATCTCCAGAAGAAGCACTATCTCTTTACTGTATCTCTTGGAACTTTGTTTACTCAGTGAATGATGTACTATTTTCCCAGAAATCACAGCAAGGATCTTAAATGCTCCCCCGCCCTCACTCTTGGTTAAGGATGAGTTTATAAGCACTGCACCCCGGGGGCTCAGGGCTCCTCACCACCCTTTATTCCCTGACAAGCCGGGTGGGGCTGGGACGGGAGTCTTGAGCCAGACAGTAGTTGCTCCCCAGATATCCCAGCTTGGGCTTGCCCGAATCTGCCTGAGACTCAATTAAGATTTTCATGCGGATTCAAGAGACTTGGGGGATCCCTCCAATACCATTTTTCTTGGTTTGGCTGTGTGCAATTATGCCTGTGTGTGTGTGTGTGTTTTCCTTGTTGTAACCATTCACCAACTTAACATTTTTCCACCTGTACAATTGAGAGACAACCATTACTGGGATCCACTGGTAGACTCTCCATGCTCACAAACAGACGTTCCCAGTGCAACCAAGATTCCCATTCCCCTCTTCCCTGCCCCTGGAAACCACTGTGAAATTCACTTCTCTGTACTTTTGCCTCTGTGTTAGTCTGGGTAAACTAGAGAAAGAAATCCAGAGACACTTACACATGTGTAAGAAAGAGTTTTATATCAAGGGGGACGTACAAAAGAAACTGTGGGGAAAGGGAGATAGATGTAAGAGATGAAAACTTTTAAATTAAATTTTAAAAAGGGATGAAAATAATGTTATAACTTATCAAGGGGTCATGAGCATGGCAGGAAGGAGGGAGGGGAAAAGGAGGTGATACCAAGGACTCAAAGAGAAAGTAAATATTTATTAAAAATGATGGCATCATAAGTACAAATATGCTTGATCCAATTGATAGATGGATTGTTATAAAAGCTGTGAGAAACACCAATAAAATGATCTTTAAAAAAAGAATTGTATATTAGGAAAACATCCCAACCTAGTCCAACTCAAGTCCATAAGTCTGATAGTAATCCATAAATCCCTCTTCAGACTCTCACAGCCACACACAATGGTGCAGAATGCAAGGGGATCACAAGCTGGTGTGGCACAAAATCCTGTGGATCCAATGACCGCAGACACTTCTCCAGGGCTCTGGCAGGTCTCAGAGTGGCTCACCAGCAGGAAGGCGAACACAGAGAGAGAGGGTGAAGGGGTTCCCAGGACCCTCCTATGAGGAGGCCACGCCCACAGGAGGCACCATCAGGCTGTGGCCTGATTGATAGGCTAGAGCCCACCCCTATAGTTCAAGTTGACATGAAATTATGTAACTACCATAAATTCCCATTACTGAGAACATCTGGTAGTTTTCTTCTTGTGATAATCTGATCTTACTCCACATCATGAGCTCAGCGTCCCTCGTGTTGTGGTAAACATTGAGACTTCACTTTGCTTTGGGGCAGAGTAGCATTCTATCGTGTGTGCATACATTTTGCCCATCCAGTCATCTATCTGTTTCCCTTTGGAGGCTACTGTGAACCGTGCTGCCCTGAGCATTGGTGAACTGGGGTCTGTTAGCATTGCTTATGCTGAGAAGGCCTGGGGCTCAACTCTGTGGCTATGATTACATAAAAGGCCAAGGGGAAATGAATCCTATCACCCACAGAGGGGATCCTTCCCTTAGCATGCTGGGAGAGCCCTGTGTCTGCGGGGCTCAGTGGAAAATGCCTGGTCGCAACAGTGAGGATGCTCAGCAGGATGCCAGTGTGCCGAGCTCCTCGTGGCATCGCCAGACAGGCTTGTACCACACGACAAACCAGGGCAGAGTAGCAGAGAGCTCTGAGGACTCCATGGGAGAGGACCCTTTTAGGGAGCCAGTGAGTCATGGCTCACAAACGCCTTATGGGATCCCTTTGCAAAGCCATCCAACCAGTCCCCCCAAAGATCCGGCCCATCAAGTACTGCACTCTTGATGGCCCGAGAGGTCCTGAATGAATGTTCCATGCCTGCCCGTCATTCTCAAAAGCCCAACGTTCTCCCTGAAGTCAGTGCATGAGCAAGACAGCAGCTAGGCCGAAGGGGTATGTAGGGAGGGCTCTTCTGCAACTCCCTGCTCAGTCAGCCAACTTGACCTCCCTTCTCCCTTAGAAAGCACAGTGCACACAGACTGGTGTTTTCTGCTATGTGTCTCTCATAATTACCACCCAAAATAGACCAAGAATTGGACACTTTCCTCAGCCTTGGGAGTACAATTTTTTTAAACTCTGTCCCCATCTTCATGTCACTGGTTAATAATGAAGTAAAGAAGTCCAGTTCTGATTTTGCTCCAAATCCCAAGTTCAGCGTCCATGGTGTTGTGGTGAACATTGAGACTTCAGTCCGTCAGTCTGATAGTAGTCCATAAATCACTCTTCAGAAATCCATCTCAGCAATCCCAAGATAGACCCTGAGGTACTTTGGGGTCCTTGGTTTCCTGCATTTCATCTGTAAAACAGGGATAGCAATAGGACTCCATGCACGGAGCTCTAACAAGGCTTCCCCGAGGTCTTGGCCAGGTGTCCTGTTCATAATAAAGGCCCAGTGATCCGTAGCCATAATGTTGATGCTATGAGGGTAGACCAGCCACTGTGATAGATGATTTAAAACACCTGCCCATTCCTCCATCTCCCAATGCTGGAGGTAGGTGGTGTTCATGAGCCCACTTCCCAGAGGAAGAAACTGAGTCCCAGGGCAGTAACGGTTGCTTGTGGTTCAATGATGGTCATGGGCACACCTCCTGAGAGGCATCGCTCCGAGAGGACCAGCGGAGCTGCTGGTGCACAGAGAGACTCAGCTTAGGCTCACAATGCAAATATTACTGGAAGGAATGGTTCCCCCAATAAAGTGGGGCACCTATTGCCCAGCAGTGACAGCCCCTGGCCTCTCAGGTATTGGAACCCCACGCTCTGGGGCCATGAGGGCATCCAGTCCTGCTTTCCCCTCCTGCAGTGTTTCTTTTCTTTTGTGTCTGACAGGCAACTCCCCATCGGATGAGTCAGAGGAGCGGGAAAGAGACCCCAAGGTGCTCACGTTCCCAGAGTACATCGCCAGCCTGTCTGAGTCCGGCACCAAGCGCATGGCGGCAGGAGTCCGAATGGAGTGCCAGAGCAAAGGACGGTGCCCCTCGTCCTGCCCCCTGTGCCATGTGACGTCCAGCCCTGACACCCCAGCAGAGCCAGTCCTGTTGGAAGTGACCAGAGCATCCCCAATCTATGAACTGGTGACCAACAACCAGACCCAGCGGGTAAGAGGCCGGGGAGGGAGCTCTTGGCTCTGGGCAGCCAGGTCAACAAGGACACAAGCTTTCCAACAGGCACAAGGACGTGGCAAGGTGTAGCTGAGCTCTCTGCTAGAATATGAAGAGGGAGACTCTGCTTCACTGATGCAGACACCTAGTTTGCTTAGATTTGCATGTTTGCATATTAAATCAAATCCACATGACCCACTGTCATTTGCTTCAGAGTCACAGCTCAGCGCTTGGGTTCATTAGGCAGAGGAGGCTGGAGGAAGAAGGTGGAGAAGGAAGTGTAACTCACCATCGCTGAATAGTGCAGAGCCTTCCTGCTTCCCAGGGTCGCCTGTGGTGAGGACTGAGGACGTGTAGCTCTGCTTCACCCTTGTGAAGTGAGAGGAGGTAGAAGCTGCCTCTGACCTTGTCTCCCAACCTAAGACCAACTGCAGATAGGACTGGAGGGCGTTGCATTGGAGACTAAGACATAGCTCAGGTTCCTAGCTTTCTGGGCCCCTCCACAGAAAGGCATAGAGAAAAGAGCTGGGTCAGCGCATGCACACACACACACCACCACCAACAACAACACCACCACCACCACCACCACCACCAACAACAACAACAACACCAATAACAACAAAATGCAAACAGGGAAGTTCCAGTGGGATACACCTAGACTGGCTTGGGGACAAAGCCTGGTAGGGGTCACAGCATGAGCTGCCTATCTGCCAGAGAAGTGTGGCTGGCCCTGTGGGGCGATAATTGCTTTCTTTTTTTTCTTTTAAGAGACACCTGGTGAGTCACAGATGGTTTTACAGGTGATGCTCAGACCTGAGGAAGGATTCTGCTTGTGTGTGTGTGTGTGTGTGTGTGTGTGTGTGTGTGTGTGTGTGTGTGTGTTCTGCCTGCTGCTCAGACCTGAGGAAGGATTCTGCTTGTGTGTGTGTGTGTGTGTGTGTGTGTGTGTGTGTGTTCTGCCTGCTACTGCCAGTGTATTTTGTCGAGTGTTTGAAAACAAGAGCAGGGGAAAGGAAGATAAACTGTTCCTTTGGTTTACGACTTCCGACTTCAGCTGCCTTTTGATAGGGGCTGCGGGAAGAGGAGTCATGGGGAAGAGACCACTCCAGATAGGTTTGAAAGGATGAAGAGAGCATGGGGCTGTATCGCCATGGAAACTCAGGGCTGCCTTGACTTTACTCCAGGGTCCTGTCTGCCCTCCCCTTACCTGCCCCATTTCAGTTTCCTGGAGGATATAGGGATGCTGCAGCCAGTTCTGTAAAGGCCCTGTGTCACTTGTCTGACAATGGTGGGAGCAGAGAGCGCACAGCCAGGACCACCCTACAGAGCAGGGTCCGCGCCAACACAGAACAGAATAGAGCCTGGTGGGAGAGGAGGGCCCAGAGGGGAGCTAGGGCAAACTGAGAAAGCAAATACAGGTCTGGCTTTATCAACCCCCTGCCTACCCACCCTCCTGGCCAAACCTCAGTGCTTCCCCTCTCTAAGAGCGAGCCTATCCCTACGCTGAATACTTCAATTTCCAAACTCATCAACCATGACACTATCACACTATCACATGTGTTTTCTCTCCCTTCTTCCTCGTCACTTTCTGTCCTGGCCATCCCCAATCCTCCTCTCTTTCTCTTCGTTGTGCCCAGAGTCCGCAGCCCCGTCGGGCTCTCCCTCTGGAGATGGGGAGTGAAGATGCGGGGGGGGGGGGGATGGGAAGAGGGGACTATCAGTGTGTGTGTGTGTGTGTGTGTGTGATCTAGTGTTCCCCTGTGGTATATTGTTGGCCCGATTGCCTGGCCTCTTTGGGTCTCGGTGCTTGCCCTCTCTGCACTGAATGATCCATATTTACTTGAGTGCTGCATTTCACTGCCACTGTGACCGTCCTCTAGAAACCAGCAAGTCAAGCAATATGCCGCCTGTCGTTGCACCAACAAGACTCCTCAACCCCAGCATTTCCAAATGTGACTTGACTACCTTGGACCCTAAACTCAGTCCCCACCTTTGCTGAGCTTCCATCAGAATGAATGTCAGATTGTCCACCAGGTGACCCAAACTAGAGCTGGACACTGCTTCCTAGATTGTACTTGAGACTCCCTAATCCCCATCCCCTCGCCCATGAATCAATCCTGGTGTTACACTGGGCCTGTCACACCCCTGACTAGTGTAGATATCTATTATCGTGTCAGGAGCCTTCAGAACTGGTCTACCTATTAGACCAGTCGGAGTTTCTGCCTATTAAGGGTTTGTTGATCATATTGTACTAAGGTAATCCAGTTGGTTCCAACTCATAGTGACGCTTTGTACAACTGAACAAAACCTTGACTGTCTCTGAGCCACCTCACAATTGCTATGTTTGAGCTCGTTTCTGCGGCCATCGCATCGATTCACCTCCTTGAGGGTCTCCCCTGTTTTTCACTGGCCCTCTACTTTACCAAGCATGACGTCCCTTTCCAGGCACTGGTCTCCCCTGATAATGTGTCCAAAGTACGTTAGACCAAATCTTGCCCTCCTCACTTCTAAGGCGCACTCGGGCTGTGCTGCCTCCCCGACAGGTGTTTGTCCTGCTGGCAGTCCGCGCTGCTTTCACTGTTCTTCAGAGGCGTCCGTTCTCTTGTCTGCCTCACACATCGTCAGCCTTCACGAGAGGTGCTTGAGAACATCATGGCTCGGGATGGTGGCACCTTACTCTTCAAAGTGACATGGTCCACAAATAATAGGCTGGAGAAGGTTGCATGTTTCAGTTCGGATCATGTCAGAAGCCTTCCCTGGCTGTGCCAGGCAACCCCAAATAGTCCTTCATGTGGCTCCCACTGTATGTGAACATACAACTTTGAGAGCACGCATTACCTGCTATGATAGTTGAGGACAGGCCTATCTCTCCTCTACATGCCGTATATCAGCCTTTTCTTCTATGATTCCCGGTGCCTAGCCGTGCTCTGTGCATAGTTGGCACTCTCCTGACTCAGCACCTCAGTGCATGAGCAAGTGGGTGGGTGAAAAGGCTTGAAATCTCAGCTGCTGTCCTTAGAGATGAAAGAAAGCTGCAAAAAAAGGGACATTCCTACGTCCTTTCTGGAAGCAGGATTGACTGAGGTGTGCAGTTCCTGGCACAGCCTAGGGACTGGGTAAAATGTAATTTCCCTTTCTCTTCGCTTCCAAGAAAGTTTGTTTCTTCTCACATGCAATCTTCTCCAGCGTGTTATGTGTGGACCATGCTTCGTCTCACAGGAACCCATGGCGGGGGAGTAGGCAAAGGTGGGAAGTTAAAACGGGACGGCTTCAAACACGCTCACCATCCCAGATGTGTGTCCTTGCTTCTTTGGACGGCAAATCTGATCACGTCGCTCCCCTGGGTAAAACCACTTTGACGACCTCCAAATGGTCTTAGAATGCGGAAGTTGACAGCCTCAGGAACCCACAGAGGCAGCTCTGCTCTGTCCCATGGAGAGGCTGTGAGGAGGAGCTGAGGAAAAGTAAGAAATCATAAAACTGCACAGATCATAGTGATGCTGAAGGCTTGGTCTTTACCGCCTCAAGACTCCCAGTCTGAGGGGTGGGCTCTGTCGTTGTTGTTGTGGAGTGCTGCTGGATGGGGTCCTGTGCACAGCAGAGCGACATCGCCCCTCCCTGTGCCCGCCTCTCCATGGTTCTTGTGTCCCAGCCCGTTGTTGCGGCCCCTGGGCCCATCCTTTTATTCCAGGGCTTTCCTTTATTCACTGCCGCGCTGTTTTACCAAGCACCACGTCCTTCTCCGGGGACTGGTCTCTCCTGACATGTCCAAGTCCGTGAGATGAGCTGTAAGGAACGTTCCGGCTCTTCTTCTTCCAAGCTAGCCCTTTGGCCGTCATAGTACTTTCAATATTCTTCGCCCACATTACCGTTCAAATGCATCGCCATCTCTTTGGTCTTCCTTAGTCAGTGTCCAACTTTCACATGCGTAGGAGGCAAGTGGAAGGCGGTGACTTGGGTCAGGTGCACCCCAGTCCTCAAAGCAGCGTCCTTGCTCCTCAATACTTCAAAGAGGTTTTGTGCATCGAGCTGTGTCATTTGCTCTCCTGACGGCTGCTTCCAGGGGTCTTGATGGTGGGTCCAGCAAGAAGGAATCCTGGGCTACGTCACTCTTTCCTCCCTTTATCATGATGGTACTCAATGGTCCAGCTGCACGCCTCGGTCTTCATCAATTCCTCCTTGCTGTCAGCCAGCAAGGGCCTGCCATCTGCTTCTCTCAGGTTGTTAATAAGTCTTCCTGCAAGCCTGATGCCACGCGCCTCTCCCTATAGCCCAGCTTCCCTCTCTCCTTTTTGAACGTTTATCTAAAAATCAGCCGAGCTGGGCCCCATTTCTTGAACTTGCCGACTAGGGATGCTTGTGCCAAGAGGGGTAGCGAGAGGAGAGTCACACAGAAACGCCGAGACTGCAGACGATGGTGAATTGCCTGAAAGAGAGCTCTGACCTCGGCCAGCCGGGAGCTCCCAGGTGTCCTGTGGCCAGTCTCACCCTCTCCTTCCCCCGCACGGGGCTCGGGCAGCAGTGCCCGCCGTTCCCCGGGGAATCCTCCCTGTCACAAGTCCTATGTCTTCCCATGTCTAAATTTAACCCGTTACCCTCTAGTTACTAGTAGACATCTGTTGCGAAACAACATGTAGAGAGCGGGGCTGGGCTACTTGGTGGTGTTAAAGTCCTCTGAGACGCAAGTGTGCCTTCCAAAGACAGACGTATTTGCTGGCACTCCGCTGGTGACTGAGGTGTGCTCTGCCCTTCGCCATTTAGTGTGGCATTCATTCCTAACAGCAGCCCCATCAACCGCTGAAGAACCAGAGTTTACGGAACTGACCCAGCACCACAGGGTAGTGAGTGTCAGGTCCCCGCTTCTCATCGGGACCGACTCCCCAAGAGCCCCGCACTTAGCAACTTGCCCTTTCGGTCTCTCCTCCCCTTCAGAGTCCGCTAGGAAAGAGAAGCCTAATGCACATTCACAGCCCAGAGCAGATTGGCATACGCTTGGCCGCTGTGATAGGAAACTGGCAGAGGGAAGGACAGGAACTGCTGGGGTGGAGGGCAGAGGGCAGGTGAGAACACTCCCAGAGGCCTCTGAGCAGGGCCGGGTGTCTGACAGGGCGAAGAGCAAGAGTGGTGGAGGGTGACTGGGACGTGAAGGTGGAGTCTGACCTCCTTTGAAGGTCATGACCCGTAGCCACAGGATGAACCGTTTTGCTGAGTGATTTCTATGAGGCCTCGGGGTTTCCGCGAGACCCGTGCTGCCCAGAAACACTCTTCTGTGATCAGGGGTTTAGATGCCAGACTGCATCCAAGGTTCCTTACCATCATGCTGAGCGTCGCTGCTCCATTTCTTGATTCTGATGGTCCAGCTCCGGCTTCCTGACCTGACTCGCTTTCTCTGCTCTCTCACAGCTCCTGCAGGAGGCCACCATGAGCTCCCTCTGGTGCTCAGGGACTGGCGATGTCATTGAGGACTGGTGTCGCTGTGACTCCACCGCGTTTGGCGCTGACGGACTGCCCACCTGTGCTCCTCTCCCACAGCCTGTGTAGGGCACCCTTTCTCTCCTCTCTCTCAAGCAGCTGTGGCTCAGCATCAGCATGGTGCTGTGAGCAAGTGGGAGGG
The DNA here is from genome assembly GCF_050624435.1 of Tenrec ecaudatus. Classification (NCBI taxonomy): domain Eukaryota; kingdom Metazoa; phylum Chordata; class Mammalia; order Afrosoricida; family Tenrecidae; genus Tenrec; species Tenrec ecaudatus. Next base: position 189,927,602 of record NC_134530.1, on the reverse strand, counting down.
GCTCAGGGACCAGAGGAGGAAGCTGGCATAGCTCTTGCCTGCCTTCGGGGTGCTTTCAGTCTACCTGAGGAGGCAGGTGGCTGTCAGAGAAGAAGGCCTGTCTTGACAAGGGCCAGACAATAGAAATCAGAGCCATTCGTGATGGCCTGATGGGCAGGGTAAAATCGCCCCTGTGGGTTTCTGAACACCAAGCATCACTTTAGCCCATGGAGTGGCAGCGGTTTCAAGCCCCTGGTGTGGTTAGCAGGCCAGCATGAAACCACTAAACACCCCCACCCCCCACCAGGGTTCCTGTGATAACTGCAATTGGAAGCATTTAAAGTAATGGTTCCCAACCTTCCTAAGGCCAATGCCCTTGAACACAGATCCTCCTGTGGTGGTGACCCCCAACCATAAAATTATTTTCGTTGTTATTTCATCACTGTCATTTTGCCACTGTGATGAATCCGACAACCCTTGTGAAAGGGTCGTTCGACCTCCAAAGGGGTCGAGAACCCCAGGTTGAGAAAGGATGATTTAAATAAAATGTGATTGCTGATGTGGGTGGGGTGGGGGTGGGCATCAAGCCCGGAAGGTGGGAGGTGGGGATGGTCTCAGGGGGGAGATGGCACTGGTGGAGAGGCCTCAGTAGACGCGCTTGGTAGGGAGGAAAGAAGAGGATGCGATCTCACATCAAGAAGCTGGCTAGGAGGGAGCTTGAAGACAGTCCTGGTGCATGGAGCCAGAGAGCTCCAATAGCCAGCCCCCACCGCCCCGACACATAACTTCTTACTGCACACTTCCCGTGGGCCACGCTCTGTGCTCAGCAGACAGATGGTGACATCCCCTGCCCGCCACCATTCCTGTGTAACAGACAAGGAAACCGATTCAGAGGATGTAAACAATGAAATGATACCCCGTCCCCCAGTGTGTGTGTGTGTGTGTGTGTGTGTGTGTGCGCACGCGCATGCATGTGTGCACATGTGTGAATCCTAACCTTTATACCTATGGATATGGTCCTGTTGAAAATAAGGTTTTCTTTGTATGTCAATGAGCTGATACTGTGGGAGTAGGTTCTGAATCGAATCACTTCGGTGGTCTAACAAAAGCACGAAGGAGGAGCCAGATGCCAGGTGAAGGTCGCCAGGCACTCAAGGCTACAATCAGGAAGGAATTCGTGCAACCGACACCCTGATTGGGATCGAGCCCCTGGAACTAGGAGGAACTGCATTTTGGTTCCTTAAGCCGCCCTCTTGAACGGTTATGTTACGGAAGCACTAGGCAGCAGAGAGAGGTAGAGTCAATACATTCCCCAAGGTCACAGAGCAGGAAGCCATGTGAGGACTAAGAGACCATGTCCTTAGCCATTAGACTCTAGAGAGCATAAGGCTGAAAGAAGTTTTTTTGGGGGGACAACTGAGTGCTTAGTGACAGAATGTGGGGATGAGGGAGAAGGAGACATTGAGAATGGCCTTACAACCTCTGCTCTGGGTGGTTGGCAGCGGCTACGCCACCCTGGAGAAAAGCAGCCTTTGCGGAGAAGCAAGCTTGAGGAGACGTGGTAGGACGGGCTCAGAGAGCTCTCTGGTGGCCGGGGGAGAGAGAGCCTGGAGCTCAGCTGAAAGAAGAAGACGTGAATACTTGAGATGAGATGATTTCAATCAGCCCTAAAGAGACAATGGGTGGAGCCAGTGATAGGAAACGATATTCCAGAACAAGTGTAGCCTGGGGAGACCAGAGGGCTGTGGGAGCACTGGGGGGGATCTGCATTTGAGGGGTGAGCACATGGTTGAGAATGGATGTATCCATTTTTCTTGCCTTCAGGGGAAGGCAGAGCAGAACTCGCTGAACTGATTTTAGTCCCAAAGGGCCAGGCCCCAAGGCAGAAACTCCTTTTAGCTTCTAATATGGCATCTGGCTGGGATTGGAGACAGAGCCAGGGAAATGCTGTGTCTAATTAAGAGCTCTGGAAAGACAAGCTAGAGGAGAAAGAGCCCACAGATGGCAAGGAGCACCAGCCTGAAGGGCACTCAGAGCCTGGGCTACCAGAAGGAGCAGTGCAGCAGGAGCAAGAGAGCTCAGAAGGAAACCAGCCAGTGGGAGGGTGGCCTTGGGGAACCCTGCCTGCCCACCCACTGCTTGGCAGTGAGGTAGGCAGTAAGGGTGAGGACTGAGCGGGAATTTAACTCCGAGAGAAGAAGGGGAGAGCTCAAGAGTATAGTCAACCTGGTCTCTCATCGACAGCCTTCCTTCTCAATGGGCTTAGTCTTGTATTCACCCACCATTAGCGTATCCGCCTCTTCACCACCATGGTTTGGACCTCTTTCCTCGAAAGTAAATCAAGCTCACTTAATACGACAAGCTCTTTTGTTTGGTACAATGGGAGCCACCCTGAAAAGATGGCACCGGTAGACTCACTCAGCAGCTCAGACCACCAAAGAGTTATCCTCAGAACCAACCAACTGTGTCCTGGAGAAGATCCCACTTCTAGACTGAGATTGACTCAAGATGCAGAGGGGCTGAATGCCCATCCACCGGAAGCATCCTTATGGACTTCGTGTTGATTGTCAGCTCTCATCACTTCTTTCAGACCTTGGTTTGCTGTTTTTTTGTTTGTTTGTTTCAATTTCTCCTGGTAGTTGCCCACCGAAAATACACTATAGTTTTCCCCCATTCTCTATCAGTCACATATACTTCAGCTTCTCAGTAGAGCCCTGGCTTTGTCCATATTTTCACAGAATCCAAGTTCTCAAAAGGCTTATTTACTTACTTAAGCTTCCTAATGCTTATTCTTCAGAATAGCACTCCACATATGATTCTAATTAATGAATTTGTCAATATCTGCCCTCTGTTTTGGGTCTATTCCTACTTTAATGTCATAGACAAAATATGCACTCCTTCACACTAAGCCACTAGCAGACGAGCATGTGTTTTGCATTATTGTACCAGTAGTTGAATTCCTTGTGATTGCTTTCACAGCCGCCATGGTGTTCTTGTTCGAATCTCTTATCACACATTATTATGCTCTCATGTGCGTTTCTATTGGTCACTAAACTCCCAAAGAGCAGGAGCTAGGGCTCAGTCTGGCTTGCATACCGCCCATGCCCAGCACCTGGCACATTCTTTTAAGTTCTCAGTAAATCTGCACTACATTGGAATGGGACAGTTCAGAGGGTTTGGTGCAAACCATTCACCGAGCATTGCCCAGCCTTCCTGGAGACAATGGCAGGAGTCTGTGGGCTGAATGCAGGTAGAATAAAGTTTGGGATTAGGGATGGTCATGTGACCTGGGCACCAAGGGTACGGGTGGCTGCCAGATGCATATAAGAGAAAGAGGGAGTAAGCAGGAACTGGGGAAATACCTAGAAGTCAGTGGTCTAGGGAGAAATAAGAACGGAAGCAAGTAAGAAACCTGAGCCACATCCATGAAGTCAGAAGAAGGCAGCAAATTGAAACCACTGGCACATTAGAGCCATACCCGTGATTGTCAGTACTACTTATTGAGTGTCTACAAGCTATGAAGCAGGACACCCCAGAGGAACGAGATGCAAACTGAGACTGTGGACGAAATGGCCAGTGTGCACAGAAGACAAAGTCTGTGGGTTGGAGAAGCCAGGGAAGGTTGGAATCAAGAAACTCACACAAACCTCTGAACGTAGACAGAGGCTGCCATCTGAACTTGAGTGAGCAGGAAGGACCTTCCCCATGACAAACAGTCAACTTCCCTCACCCAGCTGAGCACCCTAAGAGCTTTATCTCCAAGTTGGTTTTTTCCAGGCAGCAGAGGAACAGGGATGTACAGATGAGTGCTCAACCAGAACAGAAGGCAAGGCTCCCTGGGCAGAGCAAGACAGGGCCTAGGGATGCTTTAGGAACCGAACTAACTGTGGCCTGCTGATGTGAAAGCCTCCCGGACACCTCCACACTAGGCCTGTATAAACATAGCATGAGGATTCTCTCAACATTTTTCAAAAGCACACGCAGAGACTTTATTTGAAAGCCAAACAAAGTCATAGTATTCCAAAAGTCTAAGACCTGCAGCCCATACAAATCCACATGATCACTCATTCACATAAGTATTTGTAATTAAATGTTGCATTCTTACTCTGTTCTGAGTGCTTATCTATTCTAAGGTGCCTTAGACATTGATCTAAACATTTCCAACAGCCTTACTTATCTAGTGACGAGGTATTTTGCTGCCACTGAATCAGCCCCTACTAATTCGTGGGTACCCTCTTACACATTAAGATTGGGCTGGTGTGATTCTTACTGGGGTTTTATTCATTGAAAGTATATCGCAGGACTTTTTTCCCTAGAATGATAGTCTAGAGAAACTGGTAACTTGTTCAGCATCGTGGCCACTTGCAAGCCTCCATCTGTGGATGGACAATGGCTAAGCATCACATGTACAGGACAGGTATGACACTCAGACAGCTCTCCCCCCATCTGGAGGGAAGAGTCCTACTGGACCCCCACCTCCCTGGAGTCAAGGAGACAGGCCTCCAAAGAGATCACTGTAGTAGCTGGTTCAGAATGGTTAGGAAGAAGAGTTCTACAGGATACTTACAGCAGGGACTGGTGGTGGTGTTGGCATCAGCTGCCTCCCTTTTCACACCCCTTCCTGTCTACACCCAGGCTGAGACTCTCAACAGTGCACGAGCCCAGCAGCACCCTGGTGGTCCTGGAGTGGGAGCACTCAGAGCCACCCATTGGGGTACAAATTGTGGATTACCTCATCCGTCAAGAGAAGGTCACCGACCGAATGGACCATTCCAAGGTGGAGACAGGTGAGCCCCTCTTACTGCACATCTCAGTGCAGGTGGCCAAGAGAAATGCTCCCGGAAAGCCAGGCCCTGCCTGGCCACAGAGCTTTGCTCCAGGTCCCCAGGGATCATGGACCATGTGGGAGGGCAGGGGGAGAGGCAGTTGTCCTCTTTCAAGCAGCAGCCATCTTGCCCATGTAAGCTCTGTTGCCTGGTGAGCAGCTGACAAAGCCTTGTTTTGATTTTGTTTTGCTTTTTGTTTATAAAAGAAGGTGTACATTTCAGTGCCTCTGGGCACACACACAAAGAAACGACGGGCACAGTACACTAGTTATCCGAGCCCACAATTAGGAAACAATTCTCTGCTAACCACTGCCATGATTACAGAAAAAAAAAAATTCCTTTGCTAATAGCCCCCCTCCAGGCAAAAGCATGTGCAAACACAGCGCTGGCCCCTGCGCCTTGTCCTAAAGCAAACTCTGCTTTTCTCGGGTCCAGCGCTGCGGGAGGCCTTCGGGGAAGTGGGAACACCCTGTGGAAAACGGCCCGTCCCCAAGTGTGTGACTGTCTGCACAGAGGGGAAGGGGAAAGGTCAGCACACATAAGCCCGCAGGTGGACGCAGGAGATTGGGCCCCCACAGCCTGGGAGCGTCCCGGTCTAATGGAGGCCAAGGAGCTTCCTAGCCATCTCGGGGGCTTGAAGATGTAGAGCTCTTGGGTGCTGCCTCCGAGTCCCTTTCCCCGGTGTGTGCTGGCACTGCGAGGCCTGACAGGGACCAGCCACCCAAGCCACTGTCCTCGGCCGTGCCCAAGCAACTGCACAAAAGGCTCGCAGATGTGGCGCACGCATGCCCCTTAGCAGTTTCCAACTCAGCTTGGACAAATGGCGTGAACCTGCTGGACGGAATCGAAAACAGTTGAAAAAGACCCATTCTTCAAGGTCACCTTTCTCACTCTGCATGTAGGAGGCTCAGGGCCCCGTGATTTGACTGTCAAGGCCTTGAGCTTGTGGCATCTCCTTGTCATCACTGTTTCTTGTGTCCCCTATGTTCCTTTTCCTCTGGCAGAAACAGTGTTGAGCTTCGTGGACGACATCATCTCGGGAGCAAAGTCGCCGTGTGCCATGCCCTCCCAGGTGCCAGACAAACAGCTCACCACCATCTCTCTGATCGTGCGATGCCTGGAACCCGACACCATTTACATGTGAGTAACACACCTCCGGCTGGTTATTTATGCCTTATCCCAAAGTTCCAGGGCCAACCCTGGAGACGCGTGGAAGAGAAGTGAGCAATGCTGGGGCTGGCGGAGCATCAGCAGTGCTCTGCAAGCACCCCTCCATCTAGTTCCTGAGTTCTCAGCACGCTCCAACAAGGCGCTCCCCATGCCCCTCCGCCCCAAGGCAACGACCAATCTGCTGCTTCTGGTTCCTCTTCTGGAACTTTCCTTTCCATTGACTCATATTGTCTAGCTTCTTTCCCTTAGTCTGATGTTTGCAAATCCGTTATTTGTGTGAACATGTAACAACACCCCATCCTTTTTTATGACTGAATAATATTCCATGCTGGGTGCACACCAGAATTAGGTACTCACTTGGCCAATGGGGGCATCTGGATTGCTACCACCTCTCAGCTGCTGTGAACATGCCTGTGTGAGTCCCTGGCTTCCTGTCTTTGGCATGTAAATCTAGGACAGGGTGGGCTGCGCCGGGTGGTGATTCCACAGACACATTTACCCTACCTTTTCCAGGAGCTCCCAAATTCTCTTCCCCAGTGGCTGCACCTTGTCCCTTCCTGCCCTCCAGGTGCAAGCTTCTAATGCATCTACATGCTCTTCCGATGATGGTGGTGGCCGTGGTGATGAAAACGATGATGTCGACAATGACTGTGGTCATCCTACTGCATGTGATGTTTTAGCCGGTTCCTTTTTCGCTGAGTTCCTTTTGGGAGTGGCAAAAGGCTTTCAATCTCTGTGCTCTTGCCCCAAAGAGCCGTCTAGCTCATGCCAGGCACTGGAGTGGCAAGGACCAGGAAAGGCCCTCCAGTCCCAAATCTCAAGGAGCTGGCAACACGGAAGGTTGCCCACCTGCAAACTGCGGGCGTCCGCATCCGGCAGAATGAACTACCTGTGTAGCAGATGCGTAAGGAGCCTGTGGCGAGGGAGGGTAGAAGGAAGTGAAGCATTCTGACTCAAGCAGGCGGCTGTTGGGGTTGTTGGAGGGATCTTGACAAAGGCTGTTCAGGCTGGGGGAGGGGAGGAGGGAAGGTATTAAGGTGAGTGGCCAACAGCACAGAAGGCTGAACCAGACAGAGCGTAAGGGCATGGGAAAGGACAGTGAAAGCTATGGATTCACTGAGGAGGGGAGACTTCTCCTCGAAGGAAGTAGAAAGCCCAGTGTTCTGCATCAGAAAACCAGCTTGGAAATGGATGGTTTGTAGAGGGGAGCACTTCAAAGAGAATGCAGAAACACGGGGTGCTGTGGCACTTGAAACAGCCCCGTTCTCTCTGTGGACCCTCCCCCATCCCTCCCTGTGCCCTGAGCACCATTGTGGAATATTTGTGAAGCAGAGGCAGCAGGCATCAAAAGAAGCAAGATAACAGTGGCACGCAAGTCTTGCTGGAAGAATTTGGGAGCGAAGGCAGGATTCATAGTGATGTAGTTCTGGGACCTCTTGACTCCACAAGTCTGAAAAACTCTTAACAGTTTGTGGAGGAGCTCACAAGAAGAGAGCTGAGGTTCCCAAATAAATAATTTCCACTCCCACGGTTAAAGAGTTCAGCGAAGAAAAGCGCTAGGCATTTGAATTGGCATTGATGGTACGCTGAGCCCATGGGCCCCGGCTGAAAACTGTCAGTATGCGAATAGGAGGTGACCTAACCCAGGACTGTTAGTAATGAAGGCAAAATGCATAAAAGCCCAAAGCGGCTCCAACTGATAACCATCCTGTAAGGGTTTCTAGGACATTCATCACATGGGAGTTGGTAGGCTCATCTTTCTCTCAAAGAGGGACCAGTGGGTTTGAACTGCTGGCCTTGAGGTTAGGGGCTCAATGTTTATTACAGCGAGCACCTTAAAATGCACAACAACCAATGAGATTCTGGAAGATGTGGAGAGTGTCTATAAACAGGTATGATGATTCCAGGCTCAAGGTAGGTCAGTCTACTTTGTGGGTGACACCATAGAAGGGTGAGGCAATCTAGTTCGTATAACTTTCAGGTCTCTGAGCCCCACAGGGGCAGTTAAGGTCGTGATGAGTTAGAATGGATGTGGTGGCAGTGAGCGGGTTTGGAGTCCTGATCAAACACCAGAAGTCAATACCTTCTCCCACTCCTCAGAACTCCCAGTATTTCCCTGCAGGCAAACAATCATCCATTGCCACGGCGTCAATTCCACCCCTGGGTGGCTCAGGAGGACAGCGTAGAACTGCCCAATAAGGGTGTTGTGTCAGAGACTGTAAGTCTTATGATAATTGAACTGGGCAACATCTTTCTCCCTCAGAACAGCTGGTGAGTTCAAACTACCTACCTTCTGGATAGCAGCCGAGCACTTTAACTGCTGAACCACCAGGGCTGCTACTACATCCAAGGGTTTGTAGAGCGGGTATTGTCTGAGAATGCTGATTATCAGAGAAGTCAGCAAAGGCAGGGGCCAAGGGAAAGGCAGCCCCTATGCACTAGGTGGCGCTGCAGATCACATGATGAGGGCGGTGCCCTAGGACTGGGTGACACTGACAGCTGCCTGTGGAAGGATCAAGGGAAGTTAGTATGAGGTATATGCTGGCAATTTACTTACTGTTGTTCAGTTTAAGACTCCTACACTTGCCACAGCTAAGTTTTCTCACCGACAAAATGGGAGAAGGAAGCGTTACTTTATCGAGCACGTACTGTGTGGGTGCTTTACAGGGGAGTGCACCTTGTCCCTGGGCTTGCTCTCAGGGAGCTCAGGGCACAGCCCCAGGTCATAGTCAGGGAAACCGCTTCAGGAGAACTGAGAAACGACTCCAGAAACACACAGCCAATCTCTTGGACCATGGCAGGTGTCAAGCAATGAATTTTGCGTATGGGTTTCTCTCTCTCTCTCTCTCTCTCTCTCTCTCTCTCTCTCTCTCTCTCTCTCTCTCTCTCTCTCTCTCTCTCTCACACACACACTAACACACACACACACAGTTCCATTCCATTGCTCCCGCAGTCACACTGAGAATCTTATGAACCGGTTGCCAAAGTCGAGTTCAACTCACAAGCAGCCGGTGTCTTAGAGGAGAGCGCAGGCCTTTCTTGTAGGTGCTCAGCATAGACTCGAACCTGCAGCCTTTGGGTTTCCCCAGGAGTGCTTCCACTGTTTATATCACCCAGGGACCCCATGACCTTATTACGTCGCATGAAAGCATAGAGGTGGCTCTTAGCGATGGTCCGTGGAGATGTGGCTATTTCAGACTCACTGGCTACTTTGCGAGCCTATATTATGTATTTTATTGGTACTGCACCTAAAAGACAATCTGCGAAGGATCCGTGGCAGCCTTGGCTGGAAGGGATCTTGCGGTGTGTCTCAGGCAACAGAAAGGCTTTGCAGACGAGGACACCGAGGCCAGAGGCAACTCCTCCCTCATCACAGTATGCATTCGCAGAAGGACCACAGCCTTCCTGGATATGTGAAAGCGGCCACACCATTCCGAAACAGGGAGCTAATTTGGGGGTTCCTAGAAAGCACCAGCCCTAGAGCGGGAGCAAGTGAAAGTACCAGACAATCTCCTCAATAGGAGACCTGAGAAATAGCAGGTGCACCAAGGCTGAGGCCTGCAAGGCCCCGGCCTTCAAGCCAGAACAAATCTGTGTCTGATCACAGGCACACACGTCCCGATAAGTGTCACCACCAATTCTTAATGGCAGCCAGCTTTGAAAGAGACAGCAGATGTACTTTGACATTCGCTCCCAGGATTGGGAGCAGGCTTATCTCTCGTGTCCAGTAAGTCCACTCAGCCTTGGCCTGCCCTCTGTGTGTTCAGTGGTAGGAACGCGAGCGCTGCCAACCGGAGGCCTTCCTGAAACAGCTGCCCATGGCGTACCCACAGGGAAATGCACGAAGTACCCCAGGGCTGCAGTGGTTACAGACTGGCTGCTCCTTCCCAGCCTTCCCCCCTTCTCCCCTCCCCCCACATGAAGGGAGCCCATCCTTGCTGCCCACCCGACAGCTGAACACTGGCTCAGCTCCATCCCACCCGGAATGTCATAAGAAGTACTACTGGCCCACGTCCCATGCTTTGTTTGTCAAAAATCGCCAGTGCTGATAAACACCCATTGGCAGGGGCAGTTGACTCCGCCCAATAGGGTTGCTAAGCCCTGGTAGTAGAGTGGGTTACACATTGGGCTGCTAACTGCAAGGTCTGCAGTTCAAAACCAGCAGCTGCTCTGCAGGAGAAAGGGGAAGCTTTCTCCTCCTGTAAAGGGTTAGAGTCTCAGAAACCCACAGGGGCGGTTCTCCTCTGTCCTAGAGGGTCGTTGTGAGTCAGAATTGACTTGGTAGCAGGGAGGTTGTTTATTCTATATTTTATTTTTTGGACTCCCATCAGTGAAACATGAGATTTAATTTCTGCACAAGCATTTCTATCATGGCTCCAGACCTGATAGCATTTGGCTGGAATATGTAGCAAGACCCAGTAGAGGGGTTCAGGCTCTGAGCAGGAGAGCATGCTCCAGGGTTGCAGTGAGGCCCAACCTCAGGCTGGTGGCCTTGTTTCCGGGCCATGCTTAGGACTCTGAAAGGCAGCCGGGAAAGGACAGAGCAGCCTCCTGGTACCAGGGATGGGACACTGGGAGAGCTGGGTCAGAGCGCAGGAGCTGTAGTGGAGGCTCGGGTGTGCGTATCCAGACACACAGCTCGGGAAGGGCACTGGAGGAGGACCCACACTGAGGGAGTGTTGGGCAGGGGGCCTGCATCATGCAAGCTGCCCTGGGACCATGCCAACCTGAGAGCTGTCACTCTGCTGGGCTGCCATCATCTCTACCACCTCTGATGAGCCCTACCCATGGGCCAGGGCAGAGTCACTGGGCAGGGAGGTGGACACAGGGCCCTTCCTAACGTCTGGATCTCCACCAAGAGAAAGGGATTCCCCAGAGAGCCATTCCACCCAGACCTGTAAGGCGGTAGGGATCTGCAGGCTCTCCCTCTTCCCTCTCTCCCCAGCATTCTGGACCATGCTTCCTGCTATGTGGAGAGGACATGGCCAGGGGACGTGTTGGTGACTCTGTGGGGACATCCTAGATCTTGGGGTACAGGTTTGAATTCTGCCCGGCACTACCTCTGAGGCCATCCCCCAGAAACTCCACTATCGGTTGTTTAGAGGCGGTGGGGAGAGGAGGGAGGTGGCAGCTGGATGGACCCCCAGTGTGTGGAAAGGGAGGTAGGAGTGGTGTAGGCACCGACAGGAGTGGGGTCTGGTCTCTGCACCTGCTTCAGGGATGAGTGGCTTAAGTTCCAGTTCTAGAAACGATACCAAGAGCCTGATCAGGTGGGTGGGAGCAGCTACATCGCCCCAGGGGGAAATTCTGTGTGGCCTTCAATAGCCAGGTTTTCATCCTCCTGGGAAGGCTCTTAGAGCTCAACTTGGGCTGTTCACAGCAAGGTCAACAGATCGGAACCACCAGCTTCTCTGGGGGAGGAAGATGAGGTTTACAACTCCCATACAGACTGACGGCCTTGGATACCCACCGGGGATGTTCTGTTCCGTCCTGTGGTTACCACAAGTCGGCATCGACTCCATGACAGTGAGTTTGAGTGTTTTGATGCTCAATTCCTGCTCTATGGTGAAGAGTTCTTTCAAAGAGAAAGAAAAAAAAGATACTGCCATCGAGTCAATTCTGACTCCTAGTGATCTGTAGGACAGAGCAGAACTGTTGCTGTGGGTTTCCAAGGTTGTAACTGGGAGTACAAGCCAAGCCTTTCTCCCTCAGTGCAGCTGGTGGGTTTGAACAGCTGACTTTGTGATTAACAGCCCAAGACATAACCACCGCACCACCAGGGATCCCAGTGTGTAGGATAGAAATGGTCAATTTGCAGGCAAGTAGACAGCCAGCCAGTTGGCATTGAGTTGATTCCAACTTACGATGGCCCCCTATATGCTAGAGTTGAACTGCGCCACATAGGATTTTCCCACAACTTGTTTCTCAGAAGTGGATCTCCAGACTTTTCTTCCACGGCACCTCTGGGTGAACTCCAACAGCCAAACTCATGTAGCAGCTGAGAACACCGGCGGGAACCCCACAGGCAAGCCAAGAAATCCTCAACCCTTGCCGATTTACTTCGAAGCTTCAAAAGGAAAATTGTCCTCAGTCCTTCCCATGAAGGAATCAACTGAGCACAGGGCAGAGCTGAAAAGAATTGATAGAATTTCGGGGGCGTCTAAATGCCAGGCATTGCGCATTCTGGGTCTTTCTGCATACGATTCTCTCGTGCCAGCCTTCTAATGACCTGCCGTCATTTTGTCATCATCCCCATGTCACAGCTAAGGGAAAATGGAGTTCAGAGAGCTAACTGTAACTCCACCTGGCAGAAACTGGAGCTTCAGACCCAAGATCTGATCATACTCTGACCCCCAGCTCAGAGCTGTCATACTAATCACCGTCCGCATCACCTCAAGGGCTGTTGAAGCACAGACTTTTGGCTTCACCCCGAGTTTCTGGTTCAATAGGGCTGGGCCGGGGAGGAGGAGTCTCACCATCTGTTTAAGTGCCCAGGTGCTGCTGGTGCTGCTTGGTCTGGGAGCACCTGTTGGGGGCACTGCTGAATGCCGCAATGCGTCTGTCCAAGTCAGTACCCAAGACTGGAAGTTATAGCTCCAGACTACCAGGGGGCAGCGAGGCTCTGGCCTGCATGTTCTCTGACTTGGGAGATGGCAGGAAGTGTACCTCTGAGTTCCAAGAGTAAGCAGGGGCATCGCCTGGCCCTCCCATCACCTTGGGCTGGCTCCCAGCCTGTCTCAGAGCCCCAGCCTGCAGCCCCACCTTTCGGATAACGGTACACTCTCCCACCCCCTGCCAGGTTCACCCTGTGGGGAGTGGACAACACGGGACGGCGCTCCAGACCGAGCGACGTGATTGTGAAGACACCTTGCCCCGTGGTGGATGATATCAAAGCCCAAGGTAAGAGAAACTGAGGCCAGCACACCTGCAAAGGGACACTGCAAAGCCTGACACCTCTCTCTCACCCTGAGTCAAGAGGGCCCAAAGGAATTCGAAGGAACCCCCTCCAGAAACATAGCACAGCCTGTGTGCTCTGCCAGACATGGTCATGCCCTCCCCCCATTATGGCATGTACCCCGTGGATCAGGGTGCCGGGGAACAGCCCACACACCCACAGCCTAGCACCAGGGATCTGGGCAGCCGCACCATCAGGACAGGACACTCCGCAGGCCTCTTCCTCTCTTCATGTGTCTGGACACATCTGACAGACTGCTTTTAATCAAACTAGATACACACCAGAGACTTATCATAAATTGTCCTATTGGCACTCCCTTATCAAGAGACATTCTGGTCATTCGGGAGGAGTTTGGCTTCCATCAACACCCCCTTCACAGAATGGGCACATCTCAAGGTCTCGTTGTATCTGGGTGCTTGACGTTGGCCCCTGCTCTGTAACTTTCTAGGTCCCTGCCACCACAAAAGGTATCTGTCCTGGACACCGCTTCCACAGGGCTCGCATGCCAATACAGGCTGCCTGGTCCCCGCTCTTAGCAATGCTATTGTATCATTGACCTGCTCATATCTGCACACTAATGGAGACATTGTCTGATGCCGGAAGAGCAAGCTTTTGCCAGTTTCGATCAGAGAGCGTGTATGCTATTTGCCGGTACCCCTCAAAACACGTGTAGCTGGCTCCTAACTCCTGTTGTATTGAGGTGCCCATGAGCTCCCATAGGCCCAGAATGAACAGTCCAAGAGGAAATACCATGATGAGGTAAGACCTCAGGGGGTGAGGCACCTACACATACTTTAATATAAACCCTGGTATTTGTGTGACACCATCCACATTCTGGACAGATTGTCACTGCCTTTGTCTCAGTTAAGCTCTGTGGCATGTTAAGGGTATTCTGATTTTCAACGGAAATTTTTGATCCACCCCTGGCTCCTTGATAAGATTCTAGTGTCTGGCATTCATCTTATGATGGAGAGCAGCGTATTTTCCAGGTCTATTAGGTCATCAGTGGAGAACTCCCGGTCCACATCCCCAGCTTCGTGTGGTCCAGTTCTCCCCGGAAGTCTCAGCATTCCAGCCTGACGACTTTTCTGTGTCAGTGACATACCCTTTCCACTTCCGCCGCAGGGCCTTTGCACATGGTGACTCCAGGTGTTGGGGCGTAGGCCTGTGCCACAGGCTCTCCCTGGGCCATCTTGTCACAGAAGTAGCTAGTGAGACCTTTTCATCCACACAGTTGTTGGGGGGGCCTGAAGGGTGTGCCTGTTGGTTAACTGCCATTCCGTTCTAAGACGTGTCACTGTGTTACTATTATCACATGCTCATCGTCTGTCACCTCTCTAGACAGGAAGGTCCTGGTCTCTATGTTACTCTCCTCATGCCTCTAATACCCAAAAGGCAGGTTAAAGAAGAAAATGGAACCGCACTGTGCAGGTTCAAGTTTCTGCCCTACTACATAACCTTGACCTTACTTGATCTTAAACCTGTCTGTTCGACCTTAAATAGGTTACTTAACCTTAAGCCTCAATTTGCTCACCTATAAAAGTAGAGTGCCCTAGCAGAACCCTAGGTAGGAAGGTTTTGACTGAGGATTAAAGTTATTGATTTAAAATATGTTTTATTAAAGTGTCTGTTAAGTGTTCAATAATTGTTAGCTCTTACGGTTATCATTAGCCAAGCCTGGAGCCCCCCTCTGCCGCCCCTCTCATAGAAATGTAATAAATACTTATGGTGTGAACGGGACGACACCTGCGTTCTATAGGTGTCTGCTAGCAGAGTCCACACTCAGACCGTTCCCTTACTTACCCCGCCCCACTCCACCAACAGCATTGCCATGCGCTTGGGGGATGGTCTTATTTATGAAATATAGAAAACCCTTCTTGGTCTCTGAATACTGATGGAGAAGAAAAAGCCTTCATTGAAAAGAGAATCCAAGTGATATACTAAGCACTCTCCCCGCCCCCCGGAGTATTAGTGCATACTGGAATATAACAGTAGGAGGGGGGGCTTTGAGGACAGGACAGGCTTGTCCCTCTTTGAAGGGCATGCTGCCTGGCCTGAAGGACATGGATTAGATGAATTTGTTTTGTTTTGTAAAAATATACACAAGTCGCACACCCTCTCAACAGTGATTTCTTGTGCAGCTCAGTGGCAAAGGCTCCAGACTTCCCACGGTGTCACTGCTCTGTCTATGCCCATACTGTCAGCTAGACTGTGTCCCTTACAGTTCTCTCCCATGCTCTAGAGTTGCTGATGTCAACTGGACCTCATAGCAATGATTCTTTAAAATAGCACAATGCTCAAGTCAATCATTTTTATTAATTGAGCTAAACTGTTGTTTCATTTTTTAATGGCTTCAGGAGAAGTATCAGTCCAAGGTTCAAAGTTGTTTCCAAGCAATAGATTCTGCGTAGACCCAGGAAACCCATGAGAATTTCAATTCTGCTCCTCATTTCTCCTCCTTTTAGTCAGGAGTTGTCTTTGACCATAATGTTCAGTCATGGTAGCTGGGCTCCATCCATTATTCTAGTCTCATGGTGAAAAGAAAATGGTTCCTAAGGTCAAGTCCATATCCATCTCTGATTTCTGAATTTCTTTCTTTGGACTGGGTGAAGTTGGGAAGTCTCAGCTGTCCCTTTATGGTGAAATGAACGTTGGGGGTAGAAACCCCCAGATGATACACAGTCTGGCAGGACCTGTGGTGTCCTATTTCATTAGCTGTTCATTTTTTGAGTCCAAGTCAGAAAGGAGCAGGTGGTGAGGTGTCTCGGCTGCTTACCTTTTGCCAAGTTTGCTGACATCTTGCTGGCAGCAGTAGGCACTGTGGAGTTGCTTGTTCAGTAGGCAGCAGGCTGGTATGACATTAGGGAGGGGATTAGCAGGTGGGAGGGATACAGCCTGGTGTTACCTTCAGGGGTGGATGGATAGAAAACAGCTCTGGAATGAAGAGTAGCCAATGTGGGAAATCTTCCCAGAAGAGGCCAAGGCATTGTTTTCTCTGCTGGACTCCTTTGAGTCAACTCCAGTCCCACAAAGGGCGTCGAGGCGCCCGTCTGCCTGGGTCCCCTGACAATGGAGTTTCGGGAACCCCCCAGACCAGCTGAGAGCAGCAGATCGTTTAGAGCTGTGAGAACGAGGGAATACTCACGGGTCCTCCCCTCCCTCAGCCAGAAAAGAGTCCCTTACAAGGCAAGTGTGGAGATTAATGAGTTAGACTAATTGAGGGTATCCTTGAAAATTAATACTGTGCTAGCAGTTATCGCAAAAGCCATATGCTTTGGTCCCCTCAAACCCAGATGGTGATCATAAATGGAGCCTCCTTGGGCCTAATAACAAATGGGAATTACCTTTTAAGTGACCCAGAGCCTGACTTTCACTCCTAATTATCTAGCAAGAAGCCAGACACCATTCCTTCCAGGAGCATTTTTCCTAGACATTTTTCATGGTGAACTTTATCCCTTCTTGTCACAAAGTCTACTGAGCACGCATGTTTCTACCAGTGTTTTCCTGAAACCCGAATTCCTCTAGAAAGAACAAAGTTCTATCACTAATAAAATCAATCTTCTTGCCTGGCCTGCAAGTTAGGTCATAAGATTCTAAGATTTTCCCAAAGTTTAATTAAGAGAAGACTGATTATCACTCATACTTCTCAACACCGACCTCCTTTCGATGATCCCAAAGATATATACTATATACACATTCAGTCATTCAGTTAGTCATTTCATGGCCATTCATTGAATCTTGATTTGGGTTCTCAAGAAATAAAAATAGACTCAGAATTGGTCTGCGTGGATTTCGCACACCTACTCCCTTGTCAATGAACTCGCTAGCTTACATTTCACCTTTATGAAAATAGTAGAAAATATTTCCAGCTAGGATGCACATTAACAGCTAACATCTGGCAGCAACAAATGCTGAAGCTTGAAGGAAAAGTGGTGCTGGCTATGGTGGTTAAGGTCATGGGTCAGCTTAGCTGTCCGTGAGTCTCAGTGGTTTGGCAGTTATGTAATGATTTAATTGGGTAGTGACATAATGATGTAGTCATCTTCCATTTTGTGATTATTCTCTATTTTCAAATAATACCCATTTTTGCATAACAACCTGCTCAGTGGAACTTAATGATGTCAATAAAAAAGGAGTAGGTGTAATATCATTTCAGGAAATGTATTAAATCAGCCAATTACAATTCAGAAGCAAAAAACCTATTGCCATTAATTCACTTTGACTCACAGTGTTCCTCCCATCCTAAATACCGATGTCAGACATTAGAAGCAAAACTCCGTGCTTCGTAATAAAAAGTCATCAAATACATAATATTCCCTAGGGAGTTATCTGTTCCAGAGGCAAATAAGCAGAGAATTAGGAGAAGTGTAATGGGTAGATATATAACTAGAGTGGGTGTGAATAAGGTGAATGAGAAACTCACATAGATCATTCATGAGGGAGGCAGCAGATAATGTGGGAGAATCCAGGGTGGAGACCCAAGGCCCATCTGTAGGTACTGGACATCCCTTTGCAGAGGGGTAGCGGGAGGAGATGAGTTACTCAGGGTGCAGTAGCATTGATGAAACACACAACTTTCCTCTAGCTCTTAAATGCTTCCTTCATCTCCTCCCCTCCCAGACCCCCACTATCATGATCCCAATTCTACTTTACAAACCTGGCTAGCACAGAGGTTGTACACTGGTACAGATAGGAACTGGAAACACGGGGAATCCAGGATAGATGAACCCCTCATGACCAGTGGTGAGAGTGGCGATACCAGGAGGTTGGAGGAAAGGTGAGGCAGAAAGGGGGAACTGATTACAAGGACCTACATATAACCTTCTCCCTTGGGAATGGACAACAGTAAAGTGGGTGAAGGGAGACGTCAGGCAGTGTATGATTTGACAAAATAATAAAAATTTATAAATTATCAAGGGTTCATGAGGGAGGGGAAAATGGGGAGGGAGGGGGAAAATGAGGAGCTGATTCCAAGGGTCCAAGTGGAAAGCAAATGTTTTGAGAATGATGATGGCAACAAATGTACAAATGTGCTTGAAGCAATGGATGTATATATGCATTGCAATAAAAGTTATACGAACCCCCAATAAAATGATTTAAATTAAAAAATAAAATAAATTACATTTAAAACAAAAATAAATAAGTAATGAGAAGAAAAGTTTTTTAAAAGTTTTTTTTAGCCTGTTTGCAAAAGAGGAAGGAGACGTGTGTGGTGGAGTGGAGACGTGAAAGGGAAAATCACAAAAGAGGAGCTCCAAGAAATGACAGGGCCAGAGGAGAGGCTGAGGGCAGCGTCGCCTGAGTCGGGGTGAGCAAGGAGCCTCAATTTACATGGAAATTTCTACAGTGACATCTTTTATGAAACCATACTGATTGCTGTGTTGAGCACGGATGCAGAGGATAGGCATGGTCACTGAGGAAAGTGTTAGCGAGCGAGACCCTCACCCAGACCACTCACTGAAACAGAGATGGAAACAGTAAAGCTTTATTCAGACAGATTCGAATCTGGGCCCTCACCAGCAACTGAGGCAGGCTCAGTCTGTAAGGTGAGAGCCCCGAACAGCTTCAAAGGGAAGTTATTATACATCCTTGTGGGGCGTCTTGCCAAGCAAGGGGAGGGGGAAGGCAAGTTCTTGTGTGAAACTGGCAAAGCATTCTCAGAAAAGTGAAACAAAACAGTTTTTAAGTCTAACAAAGTAAGTTCTACATTTAAGGTCAGTTTGTCCCCAGTGGTCTGCCAAACGATACTGTAGGTAGGCTAGGCTGCTTCTTGGAGCGTAAACATCCTGGGCTGGGCTACACCTGTTTCAGGCTGCAATTTTAAAATTTTCCATTTCTGACCCGGGGGTGGGGGGTGGGGGAGAGGGGGGTGACCTGCCTGTTACTGTTACAGGGAACCATTCCTGACTGGGCGGGAGGGTGAGCTGCCTGTTATTGTTACAGGGCACAGTGTCACAGAAAGTCTGAGTCTGTTTAAAGTTAGTAAGCAAAGAGTTTGGTTGAGGGTAATACAATCTGCACAGCGAAGAAACCGAGCAGGGGCGTTGACCAAGTGTGCCCTGGGCTGGAGCCACACAGCCTCCGTTCTGCAGTAGAACCCGGAACTTAAGCTAGAATGTTTGGATGGGGGCTTGGTGAGTTCAGCGAGTTGAGGGAAGATTCTCAGAAGCAGGACTTTTGCTATGATTGGTTTTCAAAGTGAATGTGGATCATGGTGATTGAATACAGTGCATCCTACAAGTGGGCCCTGTAGTGGTCACTGCTGCTTACATGACGATTCCCTGAGGACAGATGGTAGAATATTTTACACAAAGGGTTTCATTTTACCCTCTCTTCCTGGTTTCACACGATGTACTTTTGACACCGATAGCTGCATTTCAGATTACACGAGAGTGGTCCGTGCTCAAAC
This sequence comes from Tenrec ecaudatus, assembly GCF_050624435.1. Classification (NCBI taxonomy): domain Eukaryota; kingdom Metazoa; phylum Chordata; class Mammalia; order Afrosoricida; family Tenrecidae; genus Tenrec; species Tenrec ecaudatus. Next base: position 189,908,263 of record NC_134530.1, on the reverse strand, counting down.
ACTACCGAGAGCAGAAAAATCGAAATCTTGTAAAGACAACCACAAGATCGGTGAACAATGGTCATACGATTCCTGGAGTCATGGAAAGAAGATATGTTCATTAATCTAGGGAGCACATCTCAAGTGTTTCAGGGTATCTGGTCACCTAAATACAATGATGTGAAACGAGACACATTACTGTTTAAGGCGAAAAACATTTCCTTGGCTGTATTGAAACCATACAGGGGTTAACGCTTGCTAAAAAATGAAGCAGGATAAACAAAATGGAGTCATAAAAGATACAAAATGGTATAAACCTGAGCTAGCTCCCCTCAGAAATAACAGGCACTATAATTTTATTTTTCGTCTTTCTTATTTTAATCATTTTATTGGGGGCTCATATAACTCTTATCACAATCCATGCATCCATCGGCACTGTAATTTTAAAATGGATCAAAGTTGGAAGCGGCCAGCTCAGTTAGAAGGCTATGGCCGTACCAAGCAGGGATGATGTTCCGCGCAGGACGGTTGTGGTCGTGTGATCAGGGTGTTCAGACGCAGATCCCCAGGACGTTCTCACTCATTCACAGTAGTCTGGAAGCTCACGGGAAACCTGCTCATGCTTCATAGCAACAAGCAAGCAAGCACCTGCTGACAGCTAAGAGCTGGCTACGATTGAGGAGAACTGCCTGGGAATCAAGCCTGAATCCCCAGCATATTGAGGGAGACTTACCAGTGGACCACCACTGCCCATGATGAGAGTGATAGAGGTGTTGAAAAGGATCCAATCCTGAACATAATTTAATGGTAGAAGCAGAATAATTCTCCAGTTTATTAGATGCAGACCACTGGACCATGAGAGAGAAGATACATAGCATTATTATTATTAATGGTCAGAAATGCTGTGGAGGTTTATGTGCAGAATCCTCAGGGGACAAGAGGAAAATGACTTAGGACAACGCTTTGGAATTTCCCCCCACCAGACCGCAGCAGCCGAGATGAAGACAGAGAAAGGAGGAAGAGGAAGCCAGCTAGCTGACAGCGCTCGTAATGGGAGAGATGGGTTATTTTAAGTAGGGAAGGAGATAAAGGGGGAGGAAACAAAGGGCTGCTGAGGTGACAGGAGGCTCTCATAGGACAGAAGAACAGGTGACAGCAGTAAGAAGTACAGGAGTCATGAAAGGAGGTGTATTCATATTATATGATACGTTCATCCCTCACTTGGTGTCATGGTTAGGTTCCAAAGCAGTATTGTGCGAAAATGGAGGATCACCACATGGGATCACAAAATAGAGGATAACTACATCATTACATTAACTGCCAAACTACCATGAATCACAGCCCAGCCAAGTTACACAGATCTTATACCATCACAATCAGGCTTACTCTTGCCTCCCGCTCAGAGTTGTTACTGCCATATGCATGTTGGTAGTATCACACAGTAGATGGTTTACCATTGTAAATGTCCAATGTCAGACAGGGACACAGTCAATAAGTGAGGAGTGGGTGTATTAAGATTTACAACTTCAAAGATGAGGTAGTTCTTGAGGACAATGATTAGCTTTGGTGTCAAATTCTCTCATTTTAAATAGTCCCCCCTCCCCTAATTTGGGAAGTAAAATCACCCCAGGTGACGATAGTAATAAATGAAGTGGAGAAGATAACTCTGAACCAGATGTCAGACAACTCAATGGATGTAGAAGCATGACCAGGAGGGGCTATGTGGAAATAGGGAGAGGGAGGTGAAGAGCATGAGTTACCTGGAGACGGCAGAGTAACTACCCTCAAGTGATCATCGAGACTGGGAGCCTATTGCTGCCTAGGGTGCATGAGCACAGTCTCTGCGTCTTAGAAAGAGAAGTGTGCATCATGGTCAGCAGGAGAAGCAGAGATTTTTTTTAACATCCTTATTTGGATTCCAGAGGGAGAAAGCAATGTTTTAAGAGAATGCAGTAGTATAGAACCGTGATTAACAGCAGGGTGCTTGCTAATGGTACCAAATCATCTGGGGACTTGCTAGAAATGTGAATTCTCAGGTCCCAGCCCAGACCTACAGAAGCTCTGGTGGTGTAGTGGATTATTCTTTGCACTCTTAACCACCTCCCTGCTCCGAGGGAGATTGATAAGACTTTCTGCTCTTGTAAACATGTAGAGTCTCAGAAACCCACTGGGGCAGTCCCACCCTGTCCTGTGGGGTCACTATGAGCTGGAATTGTAACAAAAGCCGTGGCACTCCAGACCTAAAACAAAACAACACGACGGGAGCAGATGGCCCCGTCCCTCTCCTATCCAGTCAACGGTAGGTTTGAATCACTAACCTGAACATGAGCGACCTGACATCTAAGGCGCAGTGACACCAGAGCTCTCGATCCCAGGCTATGAATGAGGAACGTTAGTGGGGAGTCAGTAATCTGTGTTTCAACCAGATGTCCAAGTAATCCTGAATCACACTCAAGCTTGAGACCCCCTGATGGGATGACGGGACCCTTTGTTAACCCAAAGCTGAAGAGTAAGGTAGGACCCGCCTGGCTCCTTGGGAGAAAGGCGTGTTGATCTGCTCCCATAAAGATGACAGTTGGTGAAGCCCTGTGGGGTTGTCCTACTCTGTCCCATAGGTTTACGATGAACCAACATTGACTCAACGGCATCCAACAACACAAACAAGCTCACTCTTCGCAGGGAATAGCTTTGAGAGAGAACTCTAAGAGAAATACATTAAACTGAAGGATCCCTCATTCTGAATTGCGTAACGTCCTGGATTTTACACGTCACATCTGCTTGGAGTGACTGTACACCTGCAATTGTGGGGTCAGGTTCCTCTAGTCCCGTGGCACATCCAGGCTGTGGGCCTGTTGTCCTTCAGACTGCCCGGGCGCTGCCCAGCAGCACTCACCGCGTTGCTGAACCACGTATCTGTCCCCGGTTGCCTGGGGCTTACCTGCTGTCTTTGTGTGAGCCAGTTCATACCCAAGCATCTGCAGGCCACAGTGGCACGAGAGTTAGTGCTTCAGGGGGGCAATTGTGGGATCAACAAGGGATAGGAGCTGGGATCAAGCCTGCTTCCTGTTGGCCCCTGGATAAGCCGGTGGGGATCCAGAAACTTCATGCATTGTCTTGGGCAAACTATAGCCATCAGCAGGTCCGGGAGGTATGACAGCTCCATGATGCAGTCAGGTAGGTTTACTCCCCTTCTGTTGGCCTCGTTTCCCTTTATCCTCATTCCTGCTGCTCTGGGACTGGACTGCCCAATAAAGGGTTACTAGGCGAGCTTTTGCCTCGTGCTCTATATTTCTAGGAACGCTGGAAAAGTCAGACTACAACTGTAATTGATTTCAGAGATCCTCTTACACCAGGCTTTTATGTAGCGGGAGAGAAAACTGAAGACCGATGGGTCAGAGGTAAAGTGAATTACTGAAACCACTTTCCCCAGGCTCCAGGTGTAGCATTCTGTCACATTATATACTCTTGTACAGATGCATAATATATGGGGTAAATTTTAAAGTATCGCTACAAAACCATAGAAACCTTTATAAGACAAACAGATTAAAAGTTACAAACTATTGCTTCTCAGTGTATCCTCTATTCGGGTCAATACACTTCTGAAGGTGGTGTGTCCAAGCCTTTCCTGAACAATTCCACGTCCTCCCATTTGCACCATATCAAAATGGCAGTTTAGGCATCCTTGAGGGTCACAAATAATGTTCCTTTTGAATGTTCATTGAGTTTGGGGAACAAAACGAGGTCTGAAGGGGCAAGAACACGGGTGTAGAGTGGATGGTATAAGGTTTCCCAAGGAAATGCTTATAGAAAAACTCTTGCTGTCCTTGAAGAGTGAGCAGGTGCATTGTAGTGATTGAGAGAGCAAAAAGCTTTGGTACAACTTTCTGGGCCCCTTTCTCACTAATTCAGTTTTCTTAAAAATTCTTCCTAAGTCCCCATAAGTACCCTTTGTTCTTCAAGAAAAGCTATGAAGTTTATACCTTTGGGACCCCCACCCCCCAAGATTCAGTAACTTTCTTAACTGACCTCTCTGCCTTGCATTTCACTGGTCCAGCAGTTCCCCTTGGAAGCTATTGTTTTAATAACATCTTGTTTTACCAGATCATGTTGGTTAATTTAAGACTCCCCCCACCCCCTGGTATGATCTGTTCCATCTATTCCATCGAATTACCATCATTAGCCTGCATTTTGTTTGAAGGACAACTGGAAAGATCAGCTCTGTAAACTAGCTAATGCTCACGTGGCCTTCTTTTAGTATCGTTTTTTAAGACCCCCTAATAAAACTAGCTCCAAGCTCACTGCCATCAAGTTGATCCCGATGCATAACGACCCTATCAGATAGAGGAGAACGGTCCTTGTGGGTTTCCAAGACTGTTTATGGGTGTAAAAAGCCTCATCTTCCTCCCGTAGAGTGGCCGAGGGTTTCAAACTACTGACCTCGCAGTTAGGAGCCCAGTCAGTATGTAACCCATAATACCAGCAGGTCTCCAATGAGACTAAAATGAGTATATTTTTGAGAGAACTTGTCTGCAGCCACCACTTGATGGCAGATTATCACACATTTTGCTTGGGATAAACCCATGCATGTTATGACCTGGAAGCCCAGTAGTTATACTTTTGGCTCACCCTCGGAGATGTGCGTGTGTCTGTGTGTCTGCACATCTTATTTACTTGTCTTTCCTTTATTCCACAGAAATTGCAGATAAGATCTACAACCTCTTCAACGGCTACACTAGTGGGAAGGAGCAACAGACCGCCTACAACACCCTCCTGGACCTGGGCTCCCCCACCTTACACCGAGTCCTCTACCACTATAACCGGCACTATGAGAGTTTTGGAGAATTCACCTGGCGGTGTGAGGATGAACTAGGGCCCAGGTAATCAACCAACAAACAGCTAAACACTGTTTACACAGAGGTTGGCAGTGCCAGCCATGCAGAGGGACCTTGAAAGACACGTCTGCCAATCTTCTTTAGAAAAGTCACATCCTTGAAAACCCTTCAGCGCATAGCTGGAAACCCTGACACACCAGTTAGAATCGGCCCTGTGACAACTGGATATTGAACAAAGCGCACGGTCTCTTGAAAGGAATTTGCTACCTCCTGTGCGATCATTTTGCACCCATCCATACCTTTGCAGCTGTCTTGGGTGAGCTGAGGTACTTGGAGAAAATAATGAAATTCTGTGCTTCTCGGGTGCTCAATTCATGCAGGTTAGGCTGAGTCTGCCGAATCAGAACCTCTAGCTTAACAAGATGCCAGGAGGCAAAATGGAAGACCAGTGATTCAAAGATACAGTGAATTGCTGTAGGCATCAGGATCACCTGGGGGAACAGTAGCTTCCGATTCCTGGTGGAATTTCAACTCCTCAGAATGGACAGGTGGGACCAGGAATACCTCTCCTGTCTCTGAGCTACCACTGAAGTTAGGAAACATGGGATTCCCACTCAATAACGTCATAGCATTCTTCCCTGCTTGACTCTGCAGCGAAAATGCGACACTTTCCTTCACCACCGTCCCTGACCCTCCCTGCTCAGGCCCTCTCAGGAAGGCAGAGCTTCTGTCACCCCTTGGTGACAGCCATGCCCAGACGACAGAAGAGGAACGAAATGTTAGGGTTCTTGAAAGCTCATTCTAAACGGGGTACAGGAAGTTTCCATTTCGGGAGGGAATTGTCGATTAAACTAGAAAAGAGATGTGTCTTTAACTGAAAAGAGAGCTTGGCAGTCCACATGTCCAGTCAGGAGTATTGCTCTTTGAAGATTCCTGAACAGTATTTGAGGTTTCATATGAGTTTGTTCCAAAGTAGATGCTTCCAGCGTTGGGGGGTGGGGGGGGGTCTGATCTTTGATGGTCCTGCTCTTTAGTGCATCTCAACTCTTTCATAATCAAGTTATTCTCTGCTTTGAACTTTTGGTTGAAACCATGGGTTTTCAGCAACGAAAGGCATCTTGAATGAAATTTCAAAACATAATTAGGCAATACGCATTGGTGGGATGAAAATAGCTCAACAACCGGTCTGCTGCCCTAGTGACCGTTTCAAGTATAAAAAAGGATATTCTGGCTCTCCTCCCTCTCTCCGTTTCTCTGCCACCCCGAGTATGGTGGTGCTCCGACTTCACCATATCGTCTCATAAGACTTTCAGGATCAAGAGATTCCTGGCCAAGAAACAGAAGCAGAATCGGCCCATTCCCCAATGGATTTGAATGAAAACCGGTAATAAAATCAGGTACAGCTCCAAGAGAAGACATTGGAGAAGAACCAAGCTGGGGCTGTAAGGAGCCCCCTGAAGGGTGGCATGCATGGCCGCATTTTCCCAGGCTCAAATTTTGTCCCCATCTGATGACTTGAACTTCTATTGGCAAATAATCTGGTTTATTCCTTGGTTTTTTTGCTTCCTAATCAAGTTTAACAATAAATGATGTAAGACTGTTGGTGTGAAAAAAAAAAGGATATTCTGAAAGGTAGCTTATTATTTCATACAGCTAATACTTAAATAAGAACAATAAAAGAGGCGCACAAAGCTAGAAAGAGTTTTAAAATATTGATGAAAAATAGTAAATAATATTTGACCAAAAAATTTAAAACTCATATTTAAGATACTTCCATATTGCTTCTTGATTGACTTCCTCACTTGGAATATCTTTGCTTTTATCTGAGTGTCATTGGCTGTATCTCTAACCATCTTTTGACTGTAGGCAGAGGATCCCATTCCTTCAGAGTTAGGACAATTAGACAATAGTCATCGTGTTTGATGTGTTCCAAACGGGTGGCTTCTCTTCTCCAAACACAGGATGTTCATCTTTGAAAATCCTCTTTCCTCTTCTGCTGAACTGACAGCAGTTGTTTTGACAGTATTCGTAGCTTGTTGAACCCTTTCAGACACTGTGTAAAGTCACTCCTAATCTCTAGTGGGAATTTGGAGTGTAACACAGAGCTGAAACGAATGGCAGTGTGCCGCCCTCTGGTTGTTGGGCACTTTTTCGCTTTGTGTCTTATGTTTGTTTACTGAAATAACAAAGCTAAGGGAGTAGAAATATAGTATTTCATCAAAAGTAAAGTGAGTTTTATGAAATGAATAGATCTTTCAAGAATAGTTCATCTAATTATTTTACGCCGATGGACAGTGTGAACATGACAACACACGCATAGAATACGCTGCTGCACAGGTATATGTTAAAAAAGAGTAAGGAATGTAATTTTGTGATTTCCACATTAGAGGGAACCTTGATTACAACTGACACTTTAACCACAGACTCAACAAAAACTTACATATCAGTTCTGCCAAACTAGTGCAAACTGGCTGAATCCCTGCTCTGCAATATGGCTTTTGATGCAATTAGTGGGACATATCTGGCCCAAAGTGTTCCTGGTGCCAAAATTGGGAGATAAGACTTGTTTTTTTCAAAATCATACAGTGAGACAGGTCCCTGCCAGATAGATAGCAAGCGCTACAAGCAGGAAAACAGCTTCATACTAAACATCAAAAGGAAATAAAAATGAAACCCATTACCACAAAGTCAGTTTCAACTCAAGTTAGGTCACAAAACGGTTAAATGTTGAGCAAAACCCACTGAAGTATGACAACTGGGTACTTTCTATGACACGAGAGGTGGGTACTTTCAAGGATAACACACCAGTGAAAGTGTGATGAGAGCCCCTTCCCCACACCGTGTGCCAGGAAAATGATCCAGCGGAATGTGGAAATTATAGAACAATATCATTGCTATCAAGTAAAACTTTTCTGAAGATAATCCAAAACTGATTGAAACAGTGCATCCACAGGGGGCTGCCTGGAGTTCAAGCTAAGTCAGAAGAAGATGTGGAATCAGGGATATCATACAGACACCAGACAGATCTTGGTTGAAAGCAGGGAATACCAGAGAGATGCTTATCTGTGTGTCATGACTATGCAAAAGCACTGGGCTATGTGGCTCCTATACAACTCTCAGTAACATTGCGAAGAGCGGGAATTCCAGAGCACGTCCTTGCACTCATGTGGAACCTACACATAGACTAAGAGGCAGTTGTTCCAAAAGAACAAGGGAATTCTGCATGGTCTAAAAACAGGAACGTTTTGGATCAGGGTAGCATCCTTTCACGAGACTTATTCAATCTGTGCCCTGTGCGAATAAACCACGAAACTGAGCTGTATGAGGAAGAACACAGCTTCGAGGTCGGAGGAAGGGTCATTAACAACCAGCGATATGCAGACGACACGGCCTCACTTGCTAAAAGCACAGAGGGCTTGAAGCACTTGCTGGACAAATCATCAGAGATGCTGAACTCTATGGAGATGAGCATGGCATCCGGATTGGAATAAGATTTATTATCAAACTTAGATATACAGATGACACAACCTTGCTTGCTGAAAGTGAGGAGGGCTTGAAGCACTTGCCGATGAAGATCAAAGGCTCCAGCTTTCAGTCTGGACGACAACTCAATGTAAAGAAAATAAAAACCCTCACCATTAGACCGATAGACAACATCATGTTAAAGGGAGAAAAGATGAACGTCAAGGATTTTGTTTTCTTTGGATTCCCAAGCAGCACTCTCGGAAGCAGCAGTCAAGAAATCAGTCACACACGGCATTGACCGCACAGACGTTTATGGAGTATTCAAAAGCAAAGGTGTTACTTTGAGGGGTTAGGCGTGCCTCGCCCAAGAAGCAACATTTTTAATTGCCTCATTAACATGTGAGAACTGGATGATGAATAAGGAAGATAAAGGAAAGCTGCTGCATTTGAATTGTGGTATTCAAAGAGGACATTGAAAGTACCATGGGCTGCCAAGAGAATAAACCAATCTGTCTCGGAGACAGTACAGCAAGACTTTTTCTTAGAAGTCGGGATGGGGAGACCAATCTTAGGTACTTTGCAAATGTTACCAGGAGAGTCCAGTCCCTGGCAAAGGTCATCACCTTGGTAACGTAGAGGGCCAGTGGCCATGAGGAAGATCCTCGATGAGATGGGTTGACCCCGTGCTACAGCAGTGGGCTCAGACATAACAACTCTGAGGCTGCTGCAGCGCTCCAGTCTGTTGTCCACGGAGCACTGTGAATCTGAGCTGGCTTAACAGCAGCCAAACAACACCATCAATAGGTGTCACACTCTCTCATGCTCTCTATTCTCAGCCCAAAGGGGTACCTCTTTTCCCGTGTGTCCATTTGGGGTGACTGCATGCTTCTGTTTCTTTCTCTCTCAGAGATCTACAATGGCTCAAGGTCCTCGTGTTGTCTTTGTTTTCATTCTGCTGGCCGAGACTTAAAGGCAGTGACCCACAGACTGTCCAAGGGCGTTGGAGGGAGGAGGCATGGGCTTGTCTGTGGGTGCATGAGATGATGATTATCCCCAGAATAACTTGTGTCAGTATGACCCAAAGGCAATGTTGCACTCATCAGTCTACATTCTAGCTACCTCAATGAAGCCCACTGGCTCACATTTTAAACCCTCCTACTGTGTATCTGATGCTTCTACTCCTTTCAGAAATAGCATTTCAAAGGAAAATACTCAGTCACATTAATCCTCATTCAGTGATGAAAAACAAAGAAAACATTTTAAAAAAATTAGCTTTCAACACTGCTCTTAGAATTTAAAATAGATATTAAGTTTCCACTAAATGGTTAGTTATTTTCTCAGTCACATCTCTTTATTTTTTCTGATTGTATTTTGTTCCTTGAGTGTCCTTGTGATGGCTCTGCACCTATCCTATTGACTCGTTCATTCATCTACTCATGCATTTTCTTGACAGATGTGTAAGGAGAACACAGTGTGCTAAGTGCCAGAGAGAGCAGTAAACAAAGAGGACGAGGCAGTGGTCCTCTGAAAGTTTAAAGTCCTACACTAAAACCAATTGCAACACAGTTCCACTCTGCCCGACCTGAGGTTGTAGTCAGAATGCACCTGTGCCATCAGAGGCTTTCAATGGCTGTTTTTCACAGGTAACCCCAGGAGCCCCAACCTTTAGGTCAGAAAGCAAGTGTATTCATCATTTGCACCCCGCAATGACTCCAAAGTCGCGCCCTCATAGTGGCCATTTGCCTTCCCTTGCCTTCCCGTATTTCTAAAGCATGTCTCCTCTGTGTCTGACCCATAGGAAAGCCGGCCTCATCCTTTCCCAGCTTGGGGATCTCAGCAGTTGGTGCAATGGACTCCTCCAAGAACCCAAGATAAGCCTGCGGCGCAGCTCCCTCAAGTACCTGGGCTGCCGGTACAGCGAGATCAAGCCCTACGGGCTCGACTGGTCAGAGCTCAGCCGGGACCTCCGGAAGACGTGTGAGGACCAGGCCCTGAGTGTCCCCTACAACGACTATGGGGACAGCAAAGACCTCTAGTGTCCCAATGCTGTTGAGTGGCTGCCAACGTGGTGCAGGAGAGGGCAGGGGGCACGTGGGTTAGATTGTAGATTTTTAATATTTTTTAGCGGAACATTAATTAAAACCTCCGAAGCCAACGTCTCAAGTAGGGAGAATGTGGCCCTTCCGCCCGGAGGGCGTCCTTCAGGATGGTGTTCTCCCTCAGCACCGTTGCTCAGCCTGCTGCCCAGCTGCTTCAGGCAACAGCATGTTTCTGTAAGGGTTCCTTTGAGGTTGTTTTGCAGTAGATTTGTTTTGTTCATTTCTTTTTCCAAGAAATTCATCGAAATGCTCAAGTGAGCACTCTGTTTCTGAGCAAAAGTGTAGCCGTCTGGCTCACCCCACACTAACTAAGGTCCCAAGTCCATTGAAACCAGGGGCGGAGAGGCAGTCAGAATGTGGGAGACGGGTCTCAGGCATTCCCAAGGAAACAGTCTCACTCTTTGAGCCTGAGTCCAGCTCCCAGAAAAGATGATGAGAGAGTTGGGGAAATGACCCCTAACTAGACCTCAAAATTTCTTTTTGGGGGGCAGGGAGGAACTTCCTATTTGCCATCTCCACACCTCAAAGGCCGACCAGTTTCCACGTTGCCCCAATGAACCACTTAGATTTTTAAATTATCCTGGGCTCCAATATGAAGTCCACAGTGGTACAAACAGCTAATGAGCTTGACTTCCAACAGAGCGGTTGGCAGTTCATGTCCACCCAGAGCTACGTTGGAAGAAAATTCTATTGATCTACTTCCTCCAGATCAACCATTGAAAACCCAGTGGAGCACAGGTCTACCCTGACCCATATGGGGTTGACAAACATGATCAGAGTTGACTTCAGGACTTTTTTAATGTTTCAACACAGGACTGTAATGAAATCTCTCCCTGGAAGATCCCCACCTTCTCCTTGTAACATCATAGTTTTTGAGATCCAACAAATTGTCACCTGCGAAACCTCCCGACACAAGATGAACTTTGAAAGAGAGCAAAATGCCCCCTGCCAGATGCCTGCAGGACCGTCAACCTGTAAGGGTAGTTAGGAGACCAGATGTGAAGCTTCTTGTTTAAGAAGAAAACAAAGAAAACACAAAAAACTGCTGTGCCTCCTTTGGATGAACTTCTCCAGATCACCAATATCTAGCCAAGCACCTGGATTCGATTTAGTCCCATGCCTCTTATTCTGGACAGACAGGGCCGGTCAGGGTCTACTCTGGTCCAGGAGGGGTTGATTACCACCATGTCAGTGTTTTAGTGAAGTGTAGCTAGTCTTGATGACACACATATACACGCACACACAGACACACAAACACACACACCCCTTTTGTCTATTGTCCGCCTTGAAAACTTTGCATAATTATGTTGCTGATTTTGCAAATCCTTCCCCTGGATGGCATCAGCGTGTGGGAGGAGTCCACCTTGCTGCTGGGAGTGCTGGGCAGGCAAGCACCACTGTCTAGGGCAGGGCTGTGGTTCCTGCCGGGAGTGCGGGCCTGTGACCAGAAGCTCAGCCTTTAGGAAAGCACCACAAAGTCATGTTAAGCAGAGCAGCGGAGGCTGTCTCCTCATCCCAGAGACCAGAGCGTGTGTTTGCAGCTCCTGCTTATGACCTGTGCTCCTCTTGGAAGCACCTGCAAAAAGACATAAGCAAAGCATGGGGTCCATAAGGCCAGTCCCTGCGCTATATAGTCTTTTCAATGATTAATGATAGATCGCCTACACTAAGTGCATATTGGGTCCGGCACTGCTGTGAGCACTGTGCATAAATGCACCATTCCATTCTCTCAACAAGCCCGCAACAGAAGTGTTCTTCTCCTATTTCTGCGAAGAGGAAACTGAGGTGAAGAGAGGTTATGCCGCTTGCTCCAGATGCCTCATGCATTGCACACCAGGGCCCAGGTAGGAATTCAGGCCGTTAGGTAGCAGAGCCCAGGGCTTTCGCCATTCTACCAGCCTCAGTGTGGTTTGCCCCAGTGATTGTGCCGTGCAGCTGTTCCAGCTGAGCTCCCAAGGGAGGTGCCCAGAGAGTATAACTTTCCCCAAGCATCCATGGCAGAGATGTGCCCATGGGACCGTGGGAGGAGGAGGGGCCCCAGTGCACCATTTCCCTTCTGGAGCTGGAGCATACTTAGGGACCACCAGCTCAGTCTTCTCCCCTGGTGACTGAAAGTGACATATATGATAACTTTCCCAGGTGGGCTCCCTTCCCTATCTGCCTAGTTGAGAGATTTATGGTGGATGCTGCAGTGCACCTGCCTGACAGATATTGCTCTCCTTGGAAACAAGGCAAGAAGTAAGCAGAGCTTCCAAGCCCCTCGTCAGTTCAGGAGCTACCGTTAAAATGCCTCAAGGAACACATTCTCCGCCTTCACCTCACCACGCACAGGGATGGACATGGTATAGGCAGTTGGTGAACAATTGGGCCAGGCCAGCAGTGACTGCTCCTACGGCTTTGTCATCCTTTTAGTCAAGGCCTGACACAGAGTGGAGGAATGGCGAGGCTGCCACTACCTGCTGCCCCAGCAGTGAGGGAGATGTGAGCTGAGGGACCAGACTATGTCATGCCTCTTTTCTCCTCCTGATTGTATTATAGGCAGACTGTCTTCCTCTCTTCTTCCCAGGCTTTCAAGTTCCTCCATCCCCTTTTCAGCCTCCCTTTTTCTTTTCTGCAACCCCTTTTCCTTTCTGTCCCCATGATTCTCCCTATGATCCTCTTTCTTCCACAGCTTCCACTGTGGTCTTCTTCCTGCATTGTGTGCACCATTATGCATCCCAACTCATGACTGGGCTCCTTTACTTTGGGGTTAAAAAGTGAACTACTATGAATGTGGTAGATGGTAGCCGTAGAACTGTTGTATAATGAACTGGAAGTTTTCTCATCTAGGAAGATGCGCTCTGACATTACCCAAAGCTTGCCTGGAGGAACCCATCCTGACTATAAGAGATGATGGTGCTCAGTCAGTATTAAACCTCACGCTTGCAAGCTGCCAAACAGATCTTAAGGGAGTCCCTTATATCCACCAGCTCTCTCCCAGCCACAGGTCTCCCAGGAGACCTCTGGTGTTTCCGCTTGAATGTACATGAACCATTGTAATAGCATTAGACCTTTAACTGAGTGTGCAATTGTTTCCCATGGAGTTTGTCTGTTTATTATTTTAGTTAACCACCCTTCTGGATATTCAAATGTTCTATTAAAAATTAAGTGTGAAATAAGTTGGGGGGAAAACAACACAATGCATTACTATTACTATAGAAGGAAGACAGAATATCATGTGACCAACTTCAGGTATAACAGTATTGTTTAAAAGAGCATAATTGTACGATTATGAAAACAAAATGGAATAATCAACTAAGTAATAAAAGAAGCTGTTAATAAGTCTTGGGCGTGTGGCCATTAACCCTGTGTCTTTCAATTATTTAACTCGCTGAATTGGACCCACATGAAGATTGTTAAGATTTTAAATTCCAAATAGCTAGACCATGTAGCCTACTATCCTGATTTTTTTAATCAGATATTTTACAGCAAAGTATAAACGTATTGCTATATACTTGTGAGTCACGTCTTCTTTTCTGTCACCTCGAAATAATTGGATAATATAATGTGAGCGTTGCCTGCTGGCTGTATGCCAGACACCATGCTGACAGTCCTACAATGAGTCAAACTTGCTTCCCATCACCAAGCATGCAGTGTTATGAGGACAGTGAAATATTTAACCTATAATTAAATGAATGAAGAGGGCCATGACGGGGATGCTATGAGAGTTGTTGAAGTCCCAATAGTGTGCATCTAAGAAAATAGTTGCACAAGTCCTCCACACCTGTTCTTCCACAGAGAGACATTTGGAACAATAGGCTGACTATGATGATGTGCTTCCTGGTTGTTGTTATTGTAGGTGCCATCAAGTTGGGTCCAACCCATTGCAACTCTGTGCACAATAGAACCCAACACTGCACAGTTATGCCCTATCCGCCTAGTAGTTCCTATGCCTGAGCCCATTGTTGCAGCCACTGCATCACTCTATCTTGTTGAGGACCTCCCTCTTTTTCACTACCTCTCTATTTCACCAAGCACAATATCCTTCTCCAGCGACTGGTCTCTCCTGACAACATATCTGAAGTATGTAAGACAAAGTCTCGCCAACCTGGCCTCTAAAGAATACTCTGGCCTTACTTCTTCTCAGACAGATTTGTCCTTTAGCGGTCCATGGAACTTCCGATATTCTTCTCCAGCACCACCATTCAAGAGCATCGACTGTTCTTCAGTCTTCTTTATTCAATGTCCCACTTTCACATGCCTGTGAGACCATGGACAATGCCACAGCGTGGGTCAGGCACACTTTAGTGCTCAAAGTAACATATTTGCTTTTCAACACTCTAAAGAGGTCTTGTGCAGAAGCATTACCAAATACAACTCATCTTTTGATCTCTTGAGTGTTGCTTCCATAAACATCGATTGTCGATCCAAGAAAGACAAAATCCTTGACCACTTCAGCTGTAACTCCATTTATCATGCCTATTGGTCCAGTTGTGAGGATTTTGGTGGTCTTTATGTTGTAATTGTACATAGTCCATAATGAACATTGCAATCTTTGATCTTCATCAGCAAGTGCTTTAAGTACTCCTCATTTTCAGCAAGCAGCATTGTGTCATCTGCCTATCACAGGTTGTTAATAAACCTTCTTCCAATCCTGATGACATATTATTCTTCATATAATCCAGCTTCTGTAATGATTTGCTTAGCATGCAGATTGAACAAATATGGTGACAAGATACAATCCTGATGCACACCTTTCCTGATTATTAAACCATGCAGTCATCCCTTGTTTTGTTTGCACAACTGCCTCTTGATCCATGTACAAATTCTTCATAAGCATGAAGTATTCTGAAATTTCCTTTCTGCTCAAAATTATCTATAGTTTATTATTGCCCACACAGTGGAGAGAGCCTTTGCATAGCCAATAGAACACAAGCAAATATCTTTCTGATATTCTCTGCTTTGAGCCAAGATTCATCTGACATCAGCAATGATAGCCCTTGTTCCTAGTCCTCTTCTGAATCTGGTCTGAACCTATAGAAGTTCCTCGTCAGTGTACTGTTGCAACCATTGGTGGATGATCTTCAGCAAAATTTTACTTGCATGTGATATCAATGATATCATTCTATAGTTCTAGCATTCTGTTGCGTCACCTTTCTTTGTAAAGGGACAAATATGGTTCTCTTCCGGTCAGTAGGTCAAGTAGCTGTCATCCAACTTTCCTGGCAAAGATGAGTAAACACTTTCAGTGCTTCATCAGCTTGTTGAAACATTTCAATTGGTACTCCATCAGTTTCTGGAGCCCTGTTTTTGCCTAATGGTTTTAGTGCAGCTTGACTGTCACCTTCAGCACCATTGATTCTTCCTTACATGCTACCTCCTGAAATGGTGGGCTGTCAACTGGTTTTCTTGATACGGTGATTATTTACTCTTCCCATCTTCTTTTGTTGCTCCCTACATCATTCACTATTTTGTCCATAGGATCTTTCAGTATTACAACTCAAGGCCTGGATTTTTTAAATTATTTAGTTTAAAACATGCTAAGTGTATTATCTTTTGGTCTTCTAATTATAGGTCTTTGCACATTTCATTATAATATTTGGCTTTGACTCTGGATTTACCCTTTGAAATTTTTATTCAGCTCTTTGATTTCATCCTTTCTTCTGTTTGCCTTAGCTACTCACTCTACAGTTAAGAGCAAGTTTGAGTCTCCTCTGACCTCCATTTGATCTTTTCTTTCTTTCCCTCGTTTTTAATGATCTTTTGCTTCTCTTTAAATGATGTCTTGATGTCCACCCACAGCTCAACAAGTCTTCTTCCATTAGTGCTCAATATGTGAAATCTGTGCTTGAGATGTTCTCGAAATTCAGGCTGGATAGACTCAAGTTTGTATTTGACTCTCCTGGACTTGTTTTAAATTTATTCCACTTTATCCTTAATTTACATATGAGCAATTGAGGTCTGCTCCACATTCAGCCCTTGACATGGTTTAACTGCCGATGTTGAGTTTCACCATTGTCTCTTCCCACAGATGTAGTCAACTTGATTTCTTGAATTCCATCTAGAGAAGCCGATGTGTACCGTTGTCTTTTGTGCTGTTGAAAAAGTATCTGCTATTGACAAGTCTTTGGTTTTCCAAAATTCTATCATGCGATATCCAGCTTTGTTTTGATTTCGGATCGGATTTCCTTGAAACCAGATAGATGTAATCCTATCACAGACAGCATAATCCTTGTACTTCATGAGGACTTTTCAATGTCCTTTTTGCAAACAGATGCCATGTCATTCCTCTTGGTTATGTTATTGCCAGTAGAGTCAATGATACGATTTTCTGATTCCAAGGGGCCAGTATCAGTCCATCTCAGGTTACTAATGCTTAGGATAGCGGTCTGTGTTCCATAGTATTTTTGATGACTTTCAATAGTCCTAGATTCAGACTTGGCACATTCCAAGTGCCTATCACCAGCAGGTCTAAAACTAGCTGTTTCTCCTTACCTTGAGTCTTGCTCCTTTAGCAAATAGAGATCCTGAAGCCACCACTGCCACCGACTTTATCCAACTCATGCTTCCTGATAGGTATCCCCAAATATATCACCTTTCTTTTTCCTGTCCACATGTAACTTTAAAATAACTTTAAAACATTTAAAACTTTAAAATGCTCCCTTAGTCATCATGAACACAAGTGATTCTCTTTAAATTCGTCAGTAAACCAGGTCCTACAGGCTCTTAAACCTGGGCACTCAGAGTCCCCTTTGAAAGTCATCGCCCCGGAGTCCTAATTTTTGCCAAAACGGGGCTCTAAGAAAAAGATGAACACTGAGGCAGTTTTCAAACATGGCCATATAGTCTGTGACAGGCCTGGGCATGTTTCTGGTGCCTTTCACCTGTAGACTGTGGTGGACGGGACTCTATGAGACAGCCACCTCTAAATCACCCACATCTATATCACAGAAGGCCTTGAAGCGTGTGTTTTCTTTGTTATGACATTTCCTCCTTAGCTCTGAGCAGCCTTATAAGAAATCTGATGACCCTGGGCCCCCATGTTGCAAAAGCCTAATGTGACTCCTCTGGCAATGGTCCAAGTGGAGCCCCGCCCTTTAGATATCCTTGTTGAGGCACCAGGTATGTGACAGAGGCCGTCTTGGACCCTCAAGACCAGCTCATCTACCATCCAGTCACCCCATCAATGCCACATGGAACGGAAGGATTACCTTGCCGCCTTCTGCCTCAATTCCTGGTGACCAAATGTAAGTGATACAATAACATGGTCATTGGTTTAAGCCATTAAAGTTTGGTAATGTGTTAAGTATCAATTGTCCTGCTGCTGTTGAGTTGATCCTACAGGATCACTCCAAGGCTGGAAACGTTGTGGAAACAGACTGACACCTCTTTTTCACACAGAGGAGCTATTGAGTTTGAACCTCTGACCTTTAGGTTAGCAGCTGAGCACTTAACCACTGCAACATCGAAAACAAACAAACCAAAAGCCAAACTAACTGCTATAGAATCAATTCTGACTCAGAGCAACCCCATAGGACAGAGTAGGACTGCCCCATATGTTTCTAAGGCTGTGATTCATAACAGGAGTAGAAAGCTCCGTCTTTCTTCCGCAGAGCAGCTGCTGGTTTTAAACTGCTAGCCTTATGGTCAGCAGTCCAATGTGTAACCACGATGCCACCGGGGCCCCTGGTGTTAATAGACAACCAGAAAGAGGGAATAAGAGACCAGTCAGGAATGTGCACTTCATCTTAAAGAGAATGTCTTAGGCTGGGTAGCTGAAAGGTCCTCAAACAGCTTGGAGGGGCTCATATCTGACCGCCTCTGGCTTCCTTCTTGCCATGAGGCAGGGGCCAGACCTACCTCACATTCCATCTTCTTTTCCCTAGTCTGACTCCCACTGTTCCTCTCCAAGCAGTCCACTTCTCTCTGGGTTTGATACATCATTGCAAAGGCCAACAGAATTTACAGATAATATTCGCCACTATGGGTGTTTATTAGGGACGTTAACTGTTTACCGTGTGTCAGGATGAGAAACCATGAACAGTACAGTCATTGGTCTACGGCAACCTTCCCCTCAGTCAGCAACCAAGTCTCTCTCTGCTTCTCAGCCTCTCCCCCATGTGGTCCTGTGGCTCTTGCCTCTG
Source organism: Tenrec ecaudatus (assembly GCF_050624435.1). Classification (NCBI taxonomy): domain Eukaryota; kingdom Metazoa; phylum Chordata; class Mammalia; order Afrosoricida; family Tenrecidae; genus Tenrec; species Tenrec ecaudatus. The sequence continues at coordinate 189,889,765 of NC_134530.1, read as the reverse complement.
TGGACCAGGGTGCCCCCCTGTTGTACAGCCTCACAATCCCATAGTCTCAGCGCTGTTCCTCTGCTTTGGCTCAGGGTCTCCTTGCCCAGTCTTTGTGCTCAACCTTGGTCCTTTCCTCTGTCCCATAGTCACCACGCTCAGGTTTTGACTCTGGTCTCTGGTTCTGCCTCTTCACACCGAGAGCACAAGTGTGTTCATCTTCTGATCGTCCGAGGGGTTTTCTCTCCTAGCTCCTTGGTGGTGAAGTGGTTACACATGGGCCCGGTCGCTGTCAGGACAACAATTTGAAAGTGCCAGCTGTTCCAAGGGAGAAAGGTGGGGCTTTCTGCTCCTGTGAAGGAGGGCAGTTTTCCTCTGCCCTCTAGGGCTGCTGTGAGTCAGTGCTATCCGCTGGGAGAGAGTTTGATTTTGAGAGTTTGGCTGGTTGCCTCAAAGGTGGCTGCCTCATGCTTCCTCATGCAGGAGGAATGGCCACTAAAACTGTCCCATCCCCTCCAGTAGTATTACACATGCTCTAGTCCTGTAACCCCACACAACGATTTGGTGGGAGTTGCAGAGAGCTGGATAAAAGAGTTATATTAAAATGTTTCACTTCCCTCACATATTGCTTTATAAAAACTGGGTTTGCCTTATATTGGAAGGTTAGGAATTTGATTCCACTGAAAGAGGCCCAGCAAAAAAAGCCCTATGTGTTTGTGAGGAATCAGCCCCAGAGAAGCCCATGGTGCACCATACTATTCTGACACACAAGGTGCTCAAGGGTTGGGTTGCCATCAACAGAGGTCTCTGAAGGAACTAGAGCTCATTGAGTTTACAGAAAAGAACTCATGATCCGTTTCAAGCCACCGTTCTTTCACGTGTCCTTCACTGTCCATGGGGTAAAGATCGGCAACCCAACTTGCTGTCGTCACTGAAAAACACGCTGATCAACTTTAAGATAATCTGTAACTCATTCACCCTGGTGACCATCATGGGATAGGGAGAGGGTGATTATTAATTGCATCTTCAATTTCTCCTCATTCTAACTCACTTGAGACATATACACAAGAGCCAGAGATACAAATATCATTCCAATTGAGTTCATACAGTGACGAATGTCTCCTCCACCCACTGGAGGACCAATGGAGGTAGAGCCTTATTCCTCCTGAAAGAGTAAACGTGAAGCTCCTAGAAAGAAATCTTGAGAGAGGAGAGCATTGTCCCCCAGACCAGGGCTGGGGAGAGGGGGGAGGCAATTTGAGAAGAGGAAGAAGAAGAAGAAGAAGAAGAAGAAGAAGAAGAAGAAGAAGAAGAAGAAGAAGAAGAAGAAGAAGAAGAAGAAGAAGAAGAAATATTGGAATGGAAAGGTTTCACCCAATTAATTTGTTTTTCTGTTCCTTTGCATTGGAACTTCCTGGAAGGGAATGAGCTCACCCCACACTTAATAAGTGCCAGGCATTGTGCTAAACACTTTAACTGCATAATACCCCTCAATTGTCAGTGCAACTCTATGGAATTAATACTGTTAAGAAAGAGAAAACAGATTCTCTAAGACTTTCACATAGCTTGCCCAAGTTCACAGTTAACGTGGAATTTCAACCAAGGGCTGTCTGGCTTTAACCATGACATCCATGCTGCTTCTGCCCTTAATGAGTTTCTTTCCCACTGAGTTTTCTAGAATAAATAAATAATTAAAACAGCTCTCGCTGAGATTTTTGCAAATCACTGGCTGGTTATCTGGTGGCTGCCAACGGGTGAGGCTGTGGCTCAATGCAAACCCAGCACCACCATTAGCTCAACAACTTAGTGCACAGCTTGTTTTCACAGACCATCCATGCCAACACTTGTTTGCTTGACTTTGTTTAAATTTTGTTTTTGTTGACTGTCACCTAAGGGCAATGCAGAACAAAGCAACACTGAGCTCAGCAATATTATGTTCCATTTTGCCCTGGATCACATTCCAGTGGCTCTTCTGGTCGGTTCTCTGTGTTTCACATGAAGGTACAGTGTTTTCTATACTTGGGCAGAATCTTGGGGGAACAACAGCCTCCCAACCTTCTGGAATGAAAAGTTTGATGTGTTGATCAAAGACCAAGAACTAACCCTGCCTTTGAAGAACCTCCATCTTTCTAATTGTTTCACTAAGTCCGACTTGTTTGTGATTTGAACAGAACCAGTGAATGAGCAAGATAGTTTCAAATGAAATGGCAATGTTGTATAGAATAAAACTCAACTGAAATATTGGGAAATCTAGGACTTGGTTCATGTCTGCTGCATTACAATGTGAGAAACAAAAATGGATTTCTTTGTTCCATCGATACTGCAGTCTATGATGAAATTGCATGCTTCCCTGAAGAATGGGCATACTTGGTATCGTGCTTCTTCCGAAAGTGTTCACTTGAGTATATCAATATACCTCCTCTAATGGGGACATGTTGTTGCTGGTGGGTACCATGGAGTTGGTTCTGACTCATAGTGACCGTCTACACAAGAGGATGCCGGATGCCTAGTCTTGCCCCATTCTCACAATTGCTGTGATGCTTGAGCCCATTATTGCAGTCTCTGTGTGAAACCATCTCCTTCAGGGCATTCCTCTTTGTTGTCCCTTCACTTTACCAACCGTGATGTCCTCTTCTAGGACCAGTCTCTTCTGATAACACGTCCAAAATTCATGAGAGAAGTCTTGCCATCTGTGATAGGTAGGTTTATTTTGTTACCTTGGCCAATAGAAACATGTGGGGCTAATATGGTCACAGTTTGACTGGAGGGCTAAGAGATAAAGAAACCCACCTCTCTCTCTCTCTCTCTGGCTCTTTGGTAATCAGACTAGTGTGTAGCTGCTAGTGCTCTGCCTCAACTTGTGAGCTATACTACCTGTAGAACAGTCAACCCATGGATCGTGTCACTAGAGCTTGAGGTTCCTAGAGACCTGCTTCCTCACACTGCTGGTGCATAAATTGCTGGAGTTTGTGACTGTCTGAGCATGTCATCTTGCTGACTGTTGGTGACCTCCCTGCTGTTTGCTGCCTGTGGTTGGACTGCCTGCATCGCCTTATGGAATACTCAGCTGTCTACTTCCTTGACTTTGAACCCAGCAGCCCTCGTGAGTTGAAGGACTTCCAGTGTATTAACTGTTCTACAGAAGTGAATTGGACTGAGCCCTCTGTACTACAACACCAGGGCTCCGTTCTAAGTCGCTTCCCATCTTGACGGAAATATATATCATCATAAATGTCCTGGTTTTGTTTCTCTAGAGAACCTTGCCTAATACACCATCCTCCCATCTAAGGAGTAATCTGATTGTACTTCTTCCAAGACTGATCTGTTTTCTTTTTTGACTTTGTGTACAGGCAGTCCATGGCACTTTCAATATGTTTGAAGGTAGGAGAACCTCAGCTTTATCCTATTGTTTAAAAGTTTGAATATTAAGTGACCCTGGGACTACTCTGTCCAATGACTTGCCAACCTCGCACCATGTTCTTGTGATGTAACAGGACCTAAATGCTTACATATAAGATGCAGGTTAGACATAACGTAAAAGCTGTTGTGTCCTAGTGATCTCGGTGAGTCTAAAATGGTAACTTTCATGTTCTTTACCAGTCAATTGCCTCATTTTTCTCAAATCTATTTCCCAGACTTCCGCTGTTGTGCTCTGTATCAAAAGCCGCTCTTGTAAATTCCTTTTCCCAGACTCCCCCCGCATGGAGAGGCTTCCAGATGGCTGTGACAACTGCAGGCAATTGTGGGAAACTGGAGGACACAGAGGAAGGAACCCAGCTATAGCTCCCTCTCTCTGCTCTTGATCATGCCTTCAACATCTTCTTTATGATGCCCAGTCCCTATGCGGCCTCCAGACCCTTCCAGCAAGCCCGTGCCATGGTCTCAGCTTCCCCAGGTTGTGCTGGCTTCTCAGCCAAGCTAACGGCAACTCTACTATATGTCCCCCATGACCTCAGCGTGGGAGCTGTTTCCTGCTGCTGTTAATCGTTGAGATGTCTCCCGTTCCCTAAAGGTCCTTTCTGCTATTACAATGCAAACTCACTACCATCAGCTCAATTCTGACACCTAGACACCCATAGGACAGATTATAACTTCCCTGGTGGGTTTCTGAGACTTTAACTCTTCATAGAAGTAAAAAAGCCTCATCTTTCTCTCAAGGAGCAGCTGGTGGTTTCAAATTGCTGACCTTGTGTGTAGCTATTCAAAGCATCACCCACCACAACACCAGGGCTCCTTCCTAATTAGCTTCCCATCTTCAATGTCTTCTATTAGACTCTCTATAATGTGTTGATTTCCTTACTGGATCTTGATATTGGGAGCTAAATAGAACCTCATGAGGTTTCCAAGGCTGTAAATATATAAGGAAGAAGACAGCCTCATCTTTCTCCCAGGGAGTGGCTGGTGGATTTGAAATAATGACATTGCAGTTAACTGTCCACCATTCAACCCACAGAGCAAACGAAAAATTATTTTGTATCATTGTGCATAGGAATGTTTTTTGCTCTTTAATAGCTGAATGATAATCTAGAATGTATGATTTTCCCCCAAAGTTTTATTGGCATGTAATTTGCATATTTTACAATTTGATAGTCCGTTCACATCAAGAGGGGTTGTACAATCATCATCACCACAAGTTTTAGAACATTTTCTTCGTTCTTACATTCAGCATGATTTTGACATTAAAAGTTAAGAAATGTTCTCCAGTTCTAAGATAGATTACGGGGAGAGCAAATAGGTTTGTACTTGAAGGTTCTGTTTAATGGATTGATAGCAGTTGCCTAGAGAGCTGACTTGAAAAAGCTTGTGAGAATGAATTTTAACCTGGTCAGAAAGAGTGGGCAGTTCATGACCATGCCTGGCACGGGCCTGAGAATGGTGGGCAGCAAGTGATGTCCTACACGCTTGCTTTCTCTAACATCTAAGTCTGGAATCCCTGGGTGGTGTAGCTTGTTACCATGCTCGGCCACTGACCCAACGATCGAACTCCAGACTATGCATCATGGTTATCTATAACTTCTGACATAAAAAGAGAATATAAATTTGGTGTGCAATTGGAAATAGAGAACAACAACAAAAATCTCTTTTTCTGAGATATTTTTGCCCCACAGCCTTTCATTTCTAAATCAGTATGTTAATATAGTATTAAAAATGGTGTTAATCTGATATCTTAGGCCACATAAAGGATCCGTGGTATTAGAATGGTTTTGTGGTTTGGCTGATAATGGAAAGGTTGATGGTTTGAATCCACCTATGATCTCCTATAGGAGCTGATTTGCTCCTATGAAGATGCCAGCCTCATAAACCCCATAAGGCAATTCTACTCTGTCCTACACAGTTGTTGTATATCAGAATTGACTCCAAAGCACATGGCAACAACCAAACCAACCCCATCATGTCAATTCTGACTCATAGTGGTGGGTTCAAACTGTTGACCACTCAGCTCACAGCCCAAGGAGTAACACACTCTGCTAACAACCATAACAGCAGCAACAGCAAGGCTACACAACACAAGGAGTTTCAAAATTTCCATCTGTTTCTGCCACTTGATCTATGTATTGGTTAGGATACACTCAAAATATAAACAGATAATTTAATATAGGGTATTGGTGAAAAGATACTGAGATTGGTTGACCCCAATTCTACCTTACGCATCTGGCTAGACCAGAGCATGTACACCAGTACAGATAATACCTCAAAACACAGGGACTCCAGGACACATAAACCCCTCAGGACCAATAATGAGAGTAGTGATATCGGGAGGGTAAGGGGAATGTGGGGTAGAAAGGGGGAACCAATCACAATGATCTACATATAACCCCCTCCCTAGGGGCCGGACAACAGAAAAGTGGGTGAAAGGAGACAGTGGTCAGTGTAAGATATGAAAAAAAAGCATTTATAAATTATCAAGTGTTCATGAGGGAGAGGGGGACAGAGGGGGGGATGAGCTGACTCCAAGGGGTCAAGTAGAAAGAAAATGTTTTGAAAATGATGATGGCAACACATGTACAAATGTGCTTGACACACTGGATGTTGATATGGATTGTAGTAAAAGCTGTAAGAGCCCCCAATAAAATGATTTTAAACGTTGAGGGAGTTTTTAAAAAGCAAACACATTTGAAACACCGAGCTATCACAGAGGTATTAATTATCTCCATTCTCTCTTAGGGAACACAGAGAGTATGTTGGATTTAACAGAAACTAGATGCCCTCAAGTAGGGGCTGTCACGTGCTTAGTGTTAGAACTTCTCCCAGGGATGGTGATGAGCTGCTTCTTCAAGGAGCACAAAGATCAAGCCACAAAGAGCTGTTTCCAAAGTGAAGAGCCTGTGGTGGAATAATGCTGACAGGAACAACAGTTAGGAGAAACAAGTCCTTCTCGCCTTCCTTCTTCCTCCTAGGCTTCTTCTAAGACCTTCTATTTATGTAACACCGAGCATGGAGCCAGGGAGCCCTGGTAGCACAGGGATGAAGTGATGGGCTGTGGACCAAAGGGTTAGGGGTTCGAACCCACCAGCTGCTTCCTGGGAGAAAGACCGACAGTCACCTTCTGTAAAGATTTATACCCGAGGAAAAATTATGAGGGAATTCTACTCTGCCCAATAGCATCATTTGGAACCAATTGACCAAAGGAGCCAAAGTTTGCTGTGTTCCATCACACGAGAAGGAGAGAGGGGCGGTTTAAATGGAATGACTTACTCAGTTCATAACGGGCGCAGCAATCAGAGGATTAAACAAAACAATGCTTTGAAAAGCACAGCTATGCCTGGGGCAGGCTTTGGTAAGTGCTCAACAATGTAAGAGTGCCGTGGCCCCTGCAGTCTTCCTTAGACTTAGGAATGAAAGCAAATATATCACTCGTACCATCCTCACCCAGAAGGCACCCTGGAAGTGTAGTGGCTTTGTGTTCAGCTGCAGTCCAACTGGTTGGCAGTTCGATACTAACTACTGGCAGCCCTACAGGAGAAAGACTGGCCTTTCTGCTCCCATCAACAGTTATAGTGTCAAAACTCACAGGGGGACACTGGGGGGTCAGCACTGACTTGATGGCCGTGAAATTGGAGGTATCCTTACCCAACCCTTTTCTGTTTCTTTTGACAGCATCATAGGGCAGGGAAAAGGGTATTTTTCACACATCCTTTATTATGTGTCAAAAACTCTTCTGAATTTATGAAATGGTACTTTCGATAAGGTATTATATGTACAACTCATGAGATTTCCTTTGTGGCTAAAGATGCTGTTGTTTTAATCAACTGACATTTACTCCCACCCTCATTTGTAGGTTTGTTGTACTGTGGTGGGCCTCAGGTGGGATACATGGGAATCAAACTGAATACTTTTGTGGAAAGAAATGGTGGAAACGTTCAATCTCATAGATCAAAGAAGGCCAGTTCCCAACCGTGTAACAGGTCATCAATTTCTTCTGTGTAAATACAAGGTGAAACTGATGGAAATTTAAAAAACTCCACATAATCCAAAATGGACCTTGAATACAATCGGAATACAGAGAATATCTTAAGTACAGATTTGATACATTGAGCACTAATGACTAGACATCAGACGAGTTGTGGAAAGACATCAAGGATGTCACACATGAATAAAGGAAAAAAATCATTAAAAAGAGAACAAAGTAAGAAATAAGAGACCAAAATATATACAAGTAGAAGATACTCTGAAACTCTCCTTGAATGTAGAGTGACTAACGTGAATAAAAGAAGTAAAGAGTTGATCAAAAGTAAAGTATTATAATGAAATGTGCAAAAACCTGGAGTTAGAAAACTAAGTGAGAAGAAAATTTTCAAGCAGGAAGAATTGTAGAAAAAAATACAAACTTTGAGTTGTAATATTGAAGGATTCAATGGGAAAAGATGGAAAGATGCAGGAAGCATCAACAGATGGAAAGAATGCAGTCGCTGTTCCAATAGAAGTGGCCACTGTCCAGCCGTTTCAGAACCTAGCATATGATCAAGAACTGATGGCCTTGAAGGAAGAAGTCCATGCTGCCCTGAAGGCATTGGCAAAAATACCAGGCTCTAGGCCTTGACTGAATACCGTTTGAGATGTTTCAAAAAATGGATGCAACGCTCTAAGTGCTTGTTTGTCTGTGCCAAGACACCGGAAAACTACCTAGCCAATCTAGTGAAAGGGAAACATATTTGCATCCATAGCAAGGTGACCCAATATAATGTGGAAATTATCAAACAACATCAGTAATATCATATGTAAATAAAATCTTGCTGAAGATTACTCAGAAATGGTTGCGGCAGTCCCTGGACAGAGACTTGCCAGACATTTATGCAAAATTCAGAAGAGGTGAATGAAAGAGGTTCATGTCAGATGGATCTTGTTGGAGAACAGAAAGTACTAGAAAGCTGTTTACCAGTGCTTTATTGACTATGCAAAAGAATTCGTGTGGATCACCACAAAACACGGAGAACATCAAAGAATGGAAATTCCAGACCACTTCCCTGTGCTCTTGTGGATCGCGTGCACTGACCATGAGGTAGTCATTTGAACAGACCAATAAATAAATAAAGTTAGAAAAGGCCTCACTGTTGCATCCTTTCACCATCTTATTCTACCTGTATGCTGAGCAAATAATCCAACATCTGAGCTGTAGAAAGAAGAATGCAGCAAGAGGATGGGACTCATTAGCACCCGTGACATGCAGCGGACAGAACATTAAAGCAAAGAGAAGGGAACGCACTTTCTGATGAAGATCAAAGACTACAGTTTTCAGTTGGATTACACCTCAACATTAAAAAGAAAAATCTTCAAGAATTTCATTGTTCTTAGATTCACAATCAACACCTCAGAAACAGCAGTCAAGAAATTTAGTGACGTATTGCACTGTGCAAATCTGCTGGAATGATCTCTTTAAAGAATTCAATAACAAAGATGTTGTTTTAAAGACTACGATGTGCCTTGCCCAGACCATGGTATTTTCAATTGCCTTATGCTTGTGAGCACTGTATCATGTGCTTGTAAAAACTGTGCAAAGAATATGGACAACTGAAGAATTCATTCTTTTGAATACTGGTGTTACTAAGGCATTGAATGTACCCTAGACTGCTAGACGAACAAACAAATCTATCTTGGAAGAGGAACTTTCAGGTCTTTTTGCAGCTAGTAGGAGGAGACTTTGGACATGTGACCAGAAGGGACCCATTTCTGGAGAAGGACATATTACTTGCTAAAATAGAGGGGCCTTACAAAAGACCTGCAACAACAAGATGGATTGACCGACAAGATTGTTGGGATAGTGCAGGATCGGGCACTGTTTCCCTTGTTTGTACAGGGTTGTATGAGTCAGAGCAGACTAAATGTTCCTGAGCAACATTCATGATATTTATGGATAAAGTACGGTGTGGCAGGCACCATCTAAGCACTCTTAGATAGTCCCCAACATCCCAGTGAATAGATAGTACCAGTCAATAGATAGTATGATTATCAGCAGCAGCTTGCTGATGAAGAAATCCAGACGTACTTTAGGTAACTGGTAAAACACACACACACACACACAACCTTTTTTGAAGCTATGCAAAGCTGCCATCACCAATTCGACCTGGAATATCGAGAATGAAGTGAACGGAGCAAGTAAGATTTAATAGAACGAGCTTTTATTGGGGAGCAGAATCTCGTGTGCAGCAGAGCGAGAAACCCTCTAGCAAACTAGACAAAATAATCTCTTCTTTTCCAAGTCTTATTTCCTCACCCTGGTCATGAGTAGGATCAGTCCCTTCAAAGGAGAAAACACGGCTATGGAGCTGGACCTGTGCAGATTCAAAGCTCCTTGTGATCAGAACTTATTGACACAAATAGAGATGGAATACCTCCTATCGGGCTCCCTGAGTTTTCGTCTATACTGGCTTCAGCATCAAAGAATGCACCTGCCCCACTTCCTCGCCTATGTTCTTCGGTGAGCTTTCTCATTTCCTCCGATAGCTACAGGGTTACACAACAAGGAGCATTCTTCCACACCCGTCTTTGATCTGTTGTGCCTCCACCACGGTAACCCTTGACCAGGAAGGTCAGTGTAAGGCCAGTCAGGCCTTCAGCACTTCCCAGCAGTTTCCACTCCTGGTTGTCAGACCAAAGATGCGTTGAACCTCACCCGGAGCCTCTGTGTCTCTTGGCGGCAGGGGAGGGATCTTAGGAGGCCCACACAGAGGTGTTGGGGAGGAACTGTCTGAAGGGGCTCAAAGAAGGGGGAACATGAAGAAACGGTATTCCGTTGCTACGGCAACACCAGCAAACACTCAAAGGGAAGGGTGTGGCCCAGGACTTAATGAAGTGTCACTGGGTTTGAGCAACAACTGGAATGTCTGAGTGTAGCTGCAGTCCTCCCCACCCCCCCACCCCCCCCAGAGCCTGGAGCCAGGCCACTCACGGGGACTGCCTGTACCTCTCAGAAAAGTTCGGGACCAAGAAAGGCCTGGCAGAGGCCAGCAGGCATCCCAGGTGTGGGTGCCCTGTCTCCGCGCCAGCCGCAGGATTCAGAAACTGCACAAAAGTCTGATCTCAAGGCTGGGTCAGGTGTCAGCAACTCCTGGGTCTGAGGAGGCATATGCACTAGTTTATTTGAAAACTCAGATTAGAATGCAGCCTCAAGGTCAATGGCGGACCACAAACATCCCTTAGGTTTCCAGGCAGTTCCAACTCAGAGAGACCTCACAGGGATCCTCAAACTTTTTAAACAGGGGGCCCGTTCACCGTCCCTTGACCCATTGGAGTGTCGGACTATAGTCTTTTTTAAAAAAACAAAACAAAAACAAACTATGAACAAATTCCTATGCACACTGCACATATTTTATTTTGAAGTAAAAAAACAAACGGGGCAGAAACACCCGGCGGGCCGGATAAATGTCCTCGGTGGGCTGCATGAGGGCCTGCGGGCCGTAGTTTGAAGATGCCTTATAGAGGATAACGCTGTCTTATAGGAGAGAGCTGTTTATGGGGTTTCTGATGTTGTAAGTGGTTTGGGAAGGAGACAGCCCACGGAGGAGCTGGTGCACTCGAACTGACGACCTCTTGGTTAGCAGCCCAATGCTTAACCCTTCTGAGTAAGAAAGCCCCCAGTTAACCAGGTTGTTGCTACGTGCCCTTGGGTGGTGTCTGGCTCATGAGAATGCGCTCGGACAGAGCCCAACGCTCCACTGGGGTTCCTGGGCTGTACTATTCACAGGAGTAGATCGCCAGGTCTTTTCTCTCACCCAGCCCCTTGGGGCTCCAAACCGCTGACCTGTCGCTTTGCAGCCAAGGGCTTCCACGTGGCTAGAATCTAAGTTTGCCTTCACTCCCAGACCTTGCTCCTCACCGTGCTTTGTCCAGAACCAGCTCTCGTCCAAGAAGCCTTTTCTAACGCGTGCCCTGGATGGAAAGGAAGCAAATGGCCTGGTCCGGGGTACGGCTTTTAGCGTGATGCCTCATCACTTGAGTTAGGAAGATGGAAGGACTTTCACTCTGGAATGGACACTGCATTCCGTCGAGACCGATGGAGCTCTGACGCGACTGTTGGGCAGGAAGGGACAAGAGGGCGCCTGAGGGGCTAGCTGCTATGGAGGGTTGCCCCAATACAAACCTGCCCCCGCTATTCAAAACATCTGAAAAAAACTCCGTGATCTGCCCAGCCCCCACCCCGCCCTTTTTTTAAACCTATGGCCTTAGACTCAGATCAGCCAGATCATCGCCCTGAGTCAGTGCTTACATGATCTTCCATCCCAAAGCCCATCCACTCTCCGAGTGCGCAGGGATGAGTATGCAGGTGGCTAGAAAGCAAACCAATGTTCCTTTGGAGCGAGCCAGGCCCCAAGTGACAGGGGTGCCTTACTCCCCCGTCCATTTCCAGCCAGAGAGAACTTCTTTACTCTCCCCTGGGAGGTATTTCCTGGGTCCTCCTGACTAGCCCCACTGCCTTCCAGTCGATTCCCACTCCTAGGGACTGCTCCCGGGGTTCCTGAGCCTGGAAACCTGTAGAAGCAGCAGACTGCCTCCTCCTTCTCCTAAGGACTGGCTGGTGGGTTCTAACTGCCGACCTTTGGGCTAGCAGTTCACTACTTAACCCCTTGTGCCACCGATGATCTTCCCGTTGGAGAGGTCCATTCTCTAACCTAAGGGAGCCCTGTTGAAGCCAGGTGAGATAGTGAAGATTCATTGTGCCAACCTGGCCAATAAACACACATGGGGTTAATTGAAGGGCGGAGTGATAAATGGTTCTGTGAGCCTTGCCTTTCTAGTTCTCGGGTCTCTTGCTTTCTGATGGTTGGGCCAGGATGCAGCTGCCTTAGCCAGTTTCCTGCTTCAGCTGGCAAGGCTCACTTCCTGCAAGACATCCCCAAGGAGAAGCCTCATGGACCTACCCCAGTGCAGCCCTGGGTGCTGGAGCACCCATGTAGCGACCCCTGCCAGTGCTGAGATGTTTACACATTCATTGACTCAGCTTTCCTCCTGCAGTCAGTGTCATAGTCTGTGTTTTGTGAGATGGAGGAGGACTTTGTGGATTGGTGTCGGACATATGGGCTAATGTTGGATTTACAGCCTTGGACAGCACTGAGTTGGGATGTTTTCTTGATGTGCACTTACCCTTTATATAAAGTTCTCTCTGATACATGAGTTTCTGTGGATTTGTTTCTCTAATGTACCCAGATTGACACACCATGGTTAAGTGTTCCGCTGGTAACCAAGAGGTGAGTGAGTGAAGTCCACTCATCAGCTCTGCAAGAGAAAGGCCTACTGCTTGGTTCCCACCAAGATTGTAGCCAAGACTGTGGTGCGGTTTTCCTCTGTCAGTCAGGGTCGCTGTGATCAGGAATTCACCAACAACAGCGGCGTTACTATGGGTGGATCTGGAGTGTCCACTGGCGAGCCTGCTTGCCAGGCAGAGCACCAGGATACACTCTGGCATTAGCAAGACCCTCTTAAGTGGTGGATGAATTAAAGTCCCGCTAACGTAGTTAGAAAAAAAAGTCCCTCCCTCAATACTTGGACTTAGAACCACATTCTAAGTATTTAATCTAATGCCGTAAACTGGCATATGGGATGTTTTTAAATGGAATTATACTTAAAACATAGCCAAATGTTCCTAGAACACTTAATTTTGTGTGTGTGAGAGAGACAGAGAGAAGGAGAGGAAGAAAGAGACAGATAGACAGAGAGTGAACACCAGCCAGGAAGTTAAAGGAATTCACATTTTAGGTTGGAAAGGGAGATGGTGCAGCTAGGACACTCAACAGCCAGATCAATCATCATACTGCTATTTCTTTTGGTCACTCTGGCACAGGGCCACTTGTGCTTACCTTGGGCCTTATACACAGATCAGCCAACACCCAAGTCTGGTCTTTGAGTCCGTTCTTACATGATCTTGTGTTTTACAGAGGAGAACTGAACTCCACGGGGTCTTCAATAGCTCTTTTCAGAAGATCACCAGCCCTTTTCTCCGTGATATCTGTTTAAATTCAAACCACCAGCTTTTAGGTTAATAATCAAACACAAACATTGCGTGCCCGCTGGGGAACAAATCTACTCATAGCATCATGTTACTAAGTGCCACTTCCATGAGAGACAATGGTGGTCATTACAGTAAACCCACATTGTTGCTGTGCTGTTAGGTGGCATCAAGTCAGTTTGACCTGTAACGACCCTACAGACAGACCAAATCCTTGCCCTGTCCTGTGCCACCTAAATTCACTTGAACCCATTGTTGCAGCCACGGTGTCAATCCGTCTCCTGGAGGGCCTCCCCCTCCTTTGTTGTCCCTCTACTTTGCCAAATATGATGCTCTTCTCCAGGGACTGGTCTCTCCTGACAACGTGTCCCAAGTACGTAAGACAAAATCTTGCCATCTTTGCCTCTAAGTAGCACGCTGGCTGTACTTCCAAAACAGGTCTGTTTGTCCTTTTAGCAGTCCACGGTAATCTCAATATTCTTCTCCGGCACCACAATTCAAATGCATAAATTCTTCTTCTAAAGTCTTTCTTTTTCAATGACCAACTTTCACACGCAGATGAAGTCATGGAAAATACCATAGCTTGGGTCAGGCGTGCCTGAGTCCTCAAAATAACATCCTTGCTTTTTTTTTTTTTTAACTTTAAAGAAGTCTGGTGTATCAGATTTACCCAATGCAACTCATCTTGATCTCTTGAGGACTGCTCCCATGAGCATTGAGTGTGGATCCAAGGAAGACAAGCTCCTGGACACCTTCAACCTGTTCTCCACATATCATGTTATCTAGTGGTCCGCTGTGAGGGTTTGGGGTCTTCTTTATATCCAAAAGAGTCAGGGTTGGAATGTAAGCCTGCACATTTCAACGTTTTACTCAGTGCAAGTGACTATGCAAGACAGTGTCAGAGATCTAAACACAGCGGGGCACTGTTTCCTGAGGGGCCATGTGCAGGTGTGCAAGCTGTGGACAGCAAAAAGCTGGCTGATCAGGACGTGAATGCAGCCAGAAACCCAGCCTTGCTGTGCTGGTCAAACCGTGGTGTCTGGCACCAGTCTGCTGCTGCCCAGATTCTGGGGTCCATTTCTCTAATTTCTAACCACAGACACTATTGAGGCACGAGGGGGGTTGCTAGCAAGCCCACAGAGGATACCTTTTTCTAATCCGCACAAAGGCATCGGGTGTTTTAGTAGAGCTTGAGGCCCCTGCCTTCAAAAAGCTTACGGTCTAGTAGTGGGAAAAGACAAGAACACATGGGCATAAATATACTGATAACCCCATGAGAGGGATCACAGAATAAATCTGAAATAGGGAGATGATTTTTTTTAAAGGCTTCCAAAAATTAGTAAAATGTTGCGTGTAGAATTTTTGTGTGTTCTTGGTTTACATGTGAAGAAAGAAGTGCAAGGTGTCCAGGGTAGGGAACAGCCTGAACAAAAGTGGGAATTTCAGAGTCAAGGCAGGAGCCCCCTTTGCCGTCGGTATGGAGAAGTTGTTGGGACGCAGTGGGAGGGAAGTGAACAGTTTGCATGTGCTGAGTCTTGGCTTGGCCATTTAGAAGAGAGGACTTAGAACGTCTTCCCTGATTAATGGGCGACTCCCCGAGAGCTGTGCTTAAGGAGGGCTGACGTGGATTCGTGTGCTGGAGGAGAACGTTTAGGACAGGCAACTGTGCTTGGTGACATTACCATCATTGTGGATACAAGGGCGGATAGCAGCCTGTAAGAATACTCACCAACACCTACTCCACCAAGGGGATAGACAATCAAGATCAATGGTCCAAACTAACTTCTACAAGGAATAGGCATCGTAGTCCCCAACTAAGGCTAGCCTCCCCAACAAGTGCCCCGACGCACCTCATTCTGCCAGTGAGCCCACAGCCCGAAGGCGCTCGGTTTCTCCTGGGTGTGCTGCCCCTGCTGCCACCATCATGTCTCTTCTGCTGCTTCTGGTCATCTCGTGCCGTCTCCAGTGTTACAAATCTCTGCCTCCTAGATCTAGAGGGTTTCCCACGTGGGGAACCCCAGGACCAAAAGATGTCCTCTGCTCCCATCACTGCTCCTTGGTGGGAGTCAGGTCTCCAGCTCCTCCACTTTCCCATCTCTCTCCTGAGGGCTCAGGCAAGGTGTGAGGTGTAACTTCAGTCAAGCAGTGAAGGGTGGTGACTTGTGTTAGCCTCTAATAAGGTGGTGCCTGAGGAGACCGTCCACCCAATCCTATGTTATTACCCTAACAGACAACGCACTCCAAAATGAGGCCACAAAGGTACGCACCGAGGTTAGAAGTTGCAATACACCACAGAATATAGTGCGAGAAGGGCCACATCAAGTCATGCACTGCTCAGCACCACCTGCGGCGGGGAGGCAGCTGGCGAACGGATAGGAAGGAGCAAGATGTGAGGAATTCGAAAGAGGTCTGATTGATTGTGTGCACGTACAGGGAAACGGGTGTAGGAAACCGTTCTATCATTTTCGTGGCTAATGAGGCCCTCCATCACTTCTATCCAGCCCTGCTTCTGGCTCCTCTCCCTACCCCTGCCCCCTCGACCCTGCAGTCAGACTGACCTTGATGCTGTTCTTCAGCCCCATTAAGTTCTTGCCTACCTGGGGCATTGAAACTTTCTGTTCCCTGTGCCTTCCTCACTTTTCCCCCAGCGGGCATATTTCTTCGTGTGTGTAGTGTCTATTTCATCCAACGCCTTTCCAAGCCCCAAGAAGACAAAGACCGCTTTGTTTGCTGATCTATTCCCAGGGATTCATACATAATCGGTGCTCAATAAATGTTTACTGAATAAAGGAAGGCTGGTCACCACAACATGTGACTTTGTTGCTTCACTAATTGATCTCAAAGGTAAGCCAAAGAAGCCCAAGTTTGTCTTGGGAGACAGTGAATTTCTTACACTAGATCAGTCCATGTTTAAACAGGGCAGCCCACTGAAGGGAGTACTGTGGCCATTCAATGGTGAGAATCGGTGGGAAACAGAAAGATTTCTCTCCCCAATATATGTTAGATTTAGAACACTGCTTACAACTAATGGTAAACGATTGTCAAGTTACCTCCCTGAAGGCAGTCAGTTGACAGACAACTGTCCTGAGCCCACCACAGGTGGACCCCACTCCCTGCTGTTAAGGACAATGGCTACTTCTCCCTGAAGGCTTGCGACCATTAACTTGGTCCCTGCAGGGTGAGTTTACACCCTACTAATAATGGTTTCTATAGTGAGCCAGAGAACAGGTCAAACTGGCTCAGTGATATCCAAAATTAAGCTACCTCCCTGAATCTAGGATCCGCCCTTCTTGTTACATGTATACCCCAATCCCACCCTTTCCTATTGCATGTATATCCCTAGATTGTCCCCCTCTCATTGCTGTATAACCTATAGTGCAACCCCTTCCTGTGACGTATGTCTTTATCCGTAATTAGGGGGCTTGCTCGTCCCCATAGAATATAAAAGCCTTGATTAGCAATAAATATCTTTCACTCTCTCCACATGGACCACCAAGTGAGGCTGAGGTAAGCATGCTACTAAGAAATGTGTCTGACTCCATTATTTCAATCTCTCTTCTATCTCTCATGCTCTCTATGGATTTACTATAGTATCATTTAGTATTTTTCTATTTTACTTATTATCATTGTACAATTGTGCCTATCGGACCTGTGATGATGTATTAGAGGCTGGTAACCCTGACCAGAATCTACTAGGGATTCTGTTCTATATCTTTGGCCCAAAGCAAAGCAATGTTCTAATAAAGTGTAGTGGGTGAGTGCACACACCCGGAGCCAGACTGTTGTTTCTGTGTGCCTTTCAGTTGCTTCTACCATGCAGTGGCCCCATAGGACAGCTAGAGCTCCTAGGCTGTATCTTTGGAGGAGCAGGTTACAGCGTTCTCTTCTGTAGAGCAGCTGAGGGATGTGACTGTCAACTCGCAACTAGCAGACGATTGCTTAGCCATTGGGTTCCTGGAGTTAGGCCACATCTTCGCTCTGTCACTTATTCCTGGTACCACCGTGGGCTTGCCTGTACCGCTCTAAATACTGTGCGTGGCTCGTGGATGTTGGGTTCGTTGCCCTTCTTTTGCTGTCTGATTTCTCAAAGGTAAGGCTCCCGTGAATACACTGTTACCTTATCTACGTGAAAACTGTACACATTTATGGAAATCATATGCCAGCAGGGGACCATATGTATGTGTGCATATATGTATGCATTTATAATTCATGTGTTTGAGATTTCTGGGATCACTGTTTTTAGTTGTTTATGAAATATAACTTTTCCTAAACTAAACTGAGATAATCCAAATACTAAGCTGAGAATGATGTTCTCTCGTTTCAGGTATTAAATATAAGTAGCATGAACAACAACAACCAAAAAAGCCCCAAAGTATATTTTAGAAGGAGATGTGAAAAAATAATTAAAAAGTCATTGGCCATTGAATTGATTCTAACTCATAGAAACCCTTTATGTGGTTTCTGAGAGTAAAAGTCCATATGGGAAGAGACAGCTGCATCCTTCTGCCAAGGAGCAGTGGGGTGTTTGCGTCATTGCCCGTTCAGTGAGCAGCCCAGCGCCTAATGCACAGTGTTGCTGGGCTCCTATCTCCTTGCCGTCAAGTCAGTGTGAGAGTGACCCCCTGTGGTTCCCGAGACTGTAACTGTGGACTGGCCTAGAAAGCCCACTCTTTCTCCTACGGAGCTGCTGTTGGTTTAGAACTGTTGACCACGAAGACTGCCGCCCAACTCATAACCGCTGCACTGCCAGGGCCCCGCAGGGCTCCTCCTAGTAGGAAGAGTGCTGTCTACACATGGTAACTACTGGATACACGTAGCTACGTAACTTCTTTTTTTTTTTTTTTTTAACAATTTATTGGGGCTGATACAATTCTTTTCACAGTTCATACATATACATACATCAATTGTATAAAGCACATCTGTACAGTCTTTGCCCTAATCATTTTTTTCTCTTTTCTTCTTTTACATTTTATTAGGGACTCCAACAACTCTTACCACAATCCATACATATACATACATCAATTGTATAAAGCACACCCATACATTCCCTGTCCCAATCATTCTCAAGGCATTTGCTCTTCACTTAAGCCCCTTGCATCAGGTCCTCTTTCTTTTTTCCCCCCCTCCCTCCCTTTTCCCCCCTCCCTCATATGCCCTTGGTAATTTATACCTCGTTATTTTGTCATATCTTGCCCTATTCGGGGTCTCCCTTCCCCCCTTCTCTGCTGTCCCTCTCCCAGGGAAGAGGTCACATGTGGCTCCTTGTAATCAGTTCCCCCTTTCCAACCCACTCACCCTCCACTCTCCCAGCATCGTCCCTCACGCCCTTGGTCCTGGAGGTATCATCCACCCTGGATTCCCTGTATCTCCAACCCTCATATGTACCAGTGTACAGCCTCTGTCCTATCCAGCCCTGCAAGGTAGAATTCGGATCATGGTAGTTGGGGGGAGGAAGCATCCAGGATCTGGGGGAAAGCTGTGTTCTTCATCGATACTACCTCACACCCTAATTAACCCATCTCCTCTCCTAAGCCCCTCTATGAGGGGATCTCCATTGGCCGACACTTGGGCCTTGGGTCTCCACTCTGCACTTCCCCCTTCATTTAATATAATATATATATATACACATACATATATACATATACACATAAATACACATACATACACACACTTATATCTTTTTTTTTTTTTTGCATGATGCCTTATATCTGGTCCCTTGGGCACCTCGTGATCGCACTGGCCGGTGTGCTTCTTCCATGTTGGCTTATTTGTTTCTGAGCGAGATGGCCGCTTGTTCACCTTCAAGCCTTTAAGACCCCAGACACTATCTCTTTTGATAGCCGGGCACCATCAGCTTTCTTCACCACATTTGCTAATGCACCCATCTGTCTTCAGCGATCCTATCATGGAGGTGTGCAGTCAATGATATGATTTTTTGTTCTTTGATGCCTGGTAACTGATCCCTTTGGGACCACTCGATCACACAGGCTGGTGTGTTCTTCCATGTGGACTTTGTTGCTTCTGAGCTAGATGGCCGCTTGTTTATCTTCAAGCCTTTAAGACCCCAGTCACTATCTCTTTTGATAGCCGGGCACCATCAGCTTTCTTCACCACATTTACTTGTTCACCCATTTTGGCTCCAGCTGTTGTGTCGGGAGAGTGAGCATCATAGAGTTCCAATTTAATAAAAGAAGGTATTCATGCATAGAGGGAGTGTTTGAGTAGAGGCCCAAGGTCCTTCCGCCACCTTAATACTTGACCTATAAATATAGACACAAAGATCTATTTCCCCAACCTCCTATATATATTTGCATGTACATGTCTTTGTCTAGACCTCCATGAATGCCCTTTGACTCCTAGCTCTTTCCTCCATCTCCCTTGTCCTTCCTCCTGCCCTACTACCATGCTTCATTGCCACCTGGGCTAGAGTATACCTCTTCTCTAAGCAACCTTACCCTTGATCATTTCCCACCAGGCCTGCCACTCCCCCTTCTCTACCCTTTGGGGTCCCATGTTTTTCCCTTGTCCCTGGGTTTGTTAACACCACTTCCTTACCCCCCCCTACCCCCCACCCCAAGTCCCCCCGGAACTGTCGGTCCCGTTGTTTTTCATCCAGATAGTTCATCCAGCCTGTCCTATGCTACGTAACTTCAAAGTGAACAAAATGTAAGATCAGTTCTTTAGCAGAGGGAGCGCTGAAGGGCCACAGGTGGCTCGGGGACCACACAGGTGCAGGGTATTGGCATCATCCGCAGCATGCTGTTTTAGCCATCTAGGCAATCATCCTGTTTAAGGAAATAACCAGCCTCCCACAGAGCCTGACTCAACCTTCAAGGTACATTCCAAATGTTTGGAACTTACCACCTTCAACCCTGCCCCACGTTTTTTTGTCATTGTCATGTTTTACCACTCCCCACTGGCCTGCAAATCTCCTGGTAACTAAACCTCTTGGGATTCTCCTGTTTCTTCTGACTATCCTGAGAACAGGACTAAGGATGGCACGTAGCTACGGTACTCTTCGAGTATTACAGTGTTTGAGAATTCAAAGTGTCATTAGAGAATTCAAAGTGCCATGCAAGGTCAACTCCCTCCTCTTTTCACAATGCCAAACTTCCCGAGAGCACCGACAATACATATTTGCCTCCTGAAATCATTTCTGGGGCCTTTCTTTTCCGATATTGCACAGATACAGTGCCAGACACAGTCCTGCAAAAGATGAGACTTGAAGAAGTGAGGGTTGGTGATGAAGATGACACCTCTAGTTCAGGGTGGAGCCAGCGTTCACAAGCATGCTCCAAAGCGCGCACACCATGTCGATCACTACGCCTCTGCCCCGGATCACAAAGCACAAACACATTCTGCACATTGGCTTTCAAGACCAGCCCTGGTCATCCCTACCCCAGCCTCTCTGCATCTGGCTACCTATCAAAGTAGAGACAGTTGGACCAATGTTGAATTACAAAGCAATAGTTGCCAATGTAGAAGTGCTTGGACATTTTTAGAAGGTAAAGGAACTGTCTTCCAGATCATCCTAAAGTTATGGATTCACTATCAACAGAAATTATTCCTTGGGAGTCATTTATGCCTCAACAGAACTTAGCTCACCATTCAAAACGCACGCTGACCTGTGCATAGTTAGTGAGGGTGTGGTGAGTTCTCTAGACTTCACAGACTTTGGGGAGCTTTGAACTTGTGACGTATCTCGGTGTAAATAAACATATTTAAATAGCCAACTACCTTCAGATATTGAATGAAGAGGAAAGGAAAATGGATACAATACAATTGGCAGCCATTAAAATGTCAACACTCTCCCTCTATTTGTGTGTGTGTATGTGTTCAAATAAGTGGCTTTTGTGTAGACAAAGACTAAGAAAAGGAAGCTTGTGTATATTAAATTATCCTCAGAAGAAAATTTGATTCACAAAACGTTAGCTAATTACAATTACTCTGGACTATCAGAGCTATGAAATGTTTTCATTATGTAAATTTGAATCCTAACCAGATTTGACTTGCAGCTATTTTCAAGAATGCACTCTGCTATTATCACACCAGTTCTTACTATCACTTCGCAATACAACCTAAAGATCAGGATATAAGGGGGAAGTCATACACAAAGTGTTCCATACAGCAAACTACACACATTCATACTGTGATGACCACCAGACTGGGTTCAGATCAGAAAATGTGAACTCAACCCCAGGCGGGTCTAAACTTGGGCAGATTTGAAAATCATCAGAATATTCTAAGCTGGTCATGTTTTGTTACAGATTCAGTACATGTAGAAGGGCTGATGAGCACGGGCCATTTTGACATATAAGATCCTCACCACTCCCTCTTTAAAAAAAAAAATTCTGAGCTAACCACTGGGAAACCAGAAATGTTAAGGGTCCAAACATCAGTAGTCACCCTTGGGGTGACATAAAAAGAGAAGACATAGAGATAACTTCCAACATTCCCTACAGTTATTTCAAAATGGAAAACTTTTTCAATACCTCCCACGTCCACCCTTAGCCCCCCATCATCAGGGTGGCCTGGATCGACGACTAGGGAATTAGCCAGCTGACAAGTGACTCATCAGGTCATTTAAGTTTGTCAGTCAATGGAAACCAGAGCTCCAAAGTCTCTGTCCAGGACGCTCCCTGGGGAAGCTATTAGGGAGAAGGCAGCCTTGCCAGGTGTCTCGGTCCAGCTGGCCTAACTGGCCAGTGCAGGGGCATCTGCTTATACTCAGGACCTGGCATGAGGAGAGGGCCAGGGAAGGATGCTCAAGAAGGTTTGCCCTCAGTTTTCCTACCATTTGCCATGGACAACAGACAGGAGAGGAAATAGACTCAGACGCTAAGGAAGCCACTGGACGTCTTGAAACACAAACAGGTAACAAACAAAACATTAAATTGCCTGTTGCACCTGGGTCTGGGTTTACTCTGGGTCCTCGTGGGCTAAATATCGTTTGATGGAAAACACCTTGCATCTGGGCAGAGAAAGCTTGGGCTCCCATCCCAACCTGCTCTTAACTATGAGAACATACATATTTCCGGCACTTTTCCAATGCTTGGTTTGTTCATCTGTAAAATGGAAACATTAATCTTGCTAAAAAAAATAAAAGCTGTTGCTGTGTTGAGAATATCAAAAACAACAAACGACAGGAAAACATCTTGTAAACCCATGAAAGAAATGTCAGGTAATGTTATTTTTTTTTTACTCTTAAGTGCTTATTTCTAGCCACCAATCTCTCTCCCAAGTTCTAAGCGGCTATTTCTCACTCTCTAGTCCCCCAGGACCCATTGAGTCAATCAGTCTCTGACAGACCCAGGTGATTCCCATAGCTTTCAGTGGCCGATCTTGCAGATCGGGATTACACTGGAATTGCCATTCTAGGTCCCTCTGAATAGGCTTGAACCTCCAACCTTTCGGTCAACAGCTGAGCGTATTAGCCCTTTGCACATCCCAGGAACTCTTTCTCCTCCCCTGGTCTCCCCAGAGGACGGGAACCAGCAGCCCTCAGGGAGCCAATGGCTGTCCAGAGACCCTGGTCAGGAACGGAGCGTCCTAGCAGTGCTGCTCTCTGACCCTCAGGCACGCTTCACGGTCCTGCTCCCTGTGTTGTTGTGCTGACAGATGCTGCATTTCTTTTAACATCCTTTTACAATTGTTTTGCTTCGTTTTACAAAAGGGTTGTGGCAACTCCGTGTGCCTTTTTAAAATACCATGTGCTATTTCTGTCTCCGTATCTCCTGTTGGTCATTTTCACAAGACTTAAAATGTTGATTCATAATGCTATTGCACATAACTTTGAGTTCTGTCGACATAACTTTGATGTGTACTGGGACCCCAAATATTTGTGACTTGCTTGATTGAGGTGGTCTGGAAGCAAACCCGCAGTCTCTCTGAACTCGGCCTGCAGAGATCCTTCCACGGACTATTCCCTTTCCTGACCACCGTACTTGTCGGCGAGAGCAATTGCTACGCGTGTGCAATTTAACAGTAAAACTGTTGTCTCCGCTTTGGCCTCTGTCACTACGTCTCCCCCTCCCATTCATCTCGTTTTCCTTCCCTTCTTAAGTCTTGCTGTCCCACAGAAACGGGCTGTGACCTAACTCCAGCCATACGTCGCCTTGAGAAAAGTCTCTCACCAGACCCTTAGAAAAGAGAGGCAGTACTGGGCACAGCTGTTCTGAGGATTAACTAAGACGACATTTATCGATTGCATCGCATGTGTTAACTCAGTTCTGTTTTTTTAACTAACCTGGATGCCTCCATATTGCCCAGTGGTTGCCCCTCCCTACTTCTTTATTCAACATCATTCTTCACTTTGCCTGACCCCTTCCTTCCCATTCCATGTGTGAACATATCAAAATCATGTGTGGCCCACAGTTAGTCTTGAAAAAGGCACTCGGGCAGTTCTACCTTGTTCTTTTGAGTCACTACGGGTCAACACTGGCTTGATGGCAGTGAGTTTATTTTGCTTGACTGGCATCCAGAAGGGCCACTGCTTCCTCTGAACTGAGAACGACTTTGTATTTTATCTCCACAATTTGTGAGACACTTAATACTGCGACTAGGTATGTTCCTTTTGTACAAATGCCATAGCCTCTTAGGAGCTGTCATGTTTTCTATCCCTAACATGTACTACTTACTTTTAAAAAGTTCTACTTTGAGTGCTTGAAGAATTGATCCATCCACTAGTCAATGATGGGTTCCTAGACCTGCCGCAAGCAAATGGAAGGTGACTTAGAAGTAAAGGGATGAGTGGATGCTTATAACAAGGAATAAGACACCAGAGACACTCCATGTTTTGTGTGCTATTTTTTTTTTTTAATGAACATCTTACAAAGTAACTGACTGTAGCTGTTTTACACGACAATACAGTAGATCAGCTTCTTTCTCTTTAAGTCCCAATCAAGCCATTCCCTTGGGATACTAACTGGTGCACGCAAGAGCAACCTTGCAGAGTAGGGGAAGTGCCATGCTCAAAGCCTTTTGCTGGAGGGAAGGGAGGGGAGAGAAAGGAATGAAGAAGGTTCATGTGCAGTTTTCTGGGATCTGCCCATGGCTGCTCAGTCTGCCCATGGCTGTGTCTCTCTGGTGAGAAGCAGGCAGGGTTGTTATTCAAGTCAGCCCACCCTGAGCCAGGAGAAAGAAAGGCCTGGCAATCTACTTCCAAACACCAGCCAATGAAAACCCCACGGATCACAGCCATCGGATAACTGGGCACGATCTGGGACCTGGCAGTAGTTCCTGCCACTATGCGTGGCACCCCACTGGACAACACGATGGCCCTGGGCATCCTGGGCATCAATACCCCCCAGTTACCAGGCAAAAGAAGAAACAGAGGAGGGATTTTAGAAGATAACAAGGAGAAACATCTCCCAGGAGGAAAGAGAGTGAAAATCTCCTGGGCAAGGCCACCCTGGTCCAATGGGTGGGTGTGAGCAGCCGCGTGTGGACCACCAGGTAGAGTGGGTAAGTGCTGATGTCCCCCGGGGTCTGCGACCACAGTCTTAATTCTTCACCACTACCGACCACCTGAGGAGGAGGCAGATCTGAAAACAGGAAGTCCTAGGAAAAGGGACCAGAAGAATGTGCCATCTTCAAGGGCTAGGATGGGGAGGGCGGGACAACCTTCAGCCGAAGGGGCTTTTCACCCACACAATAACTGTCCCCAGCCTTTCCCGGGCAGCAGGTTAAAGTATGAAGCAGTGTGGCCATGCGGTGAGTCTGAGCATGCACATACACTGGAATGAGACCCTCTCTCGCTGGGTTGTGGGGGGCCCGCAGTCTTCCCTGAGCTGGGGAAACAACTGAGACCCCCAACTCTTCAGCATCCCTAGACAAAGCAGGATTCCCCCAAGGTGGAGCTCACTGTGCTTCCAGGAATTTGGATCTTTCCCCAAGGAAACTGTTTAACAACATCTGATTTTCACCAATGAATGATCTGTATTCTCAGTAGGAAACCTTACCAATTAGCGTGCCCCACAAAATGATCGTTGTTTAAGTCATAAGAGTGAAATGAGGACATGAAGGTACCTTGGCCATAATTTCCTTCATGGGTTAGAAATATAGAAGGTAAGAGTTTCTGTTCTTTCCCTTTTCCATGCCTTTGTCACCCTTATTACACAGGCCCTTGGATAAACACGTGCCTGTCCCCCTTCTCCTGGCTTCTTCCATTCCGGAATGCTGTTCTTCCCTGCACCAGGTCTGCCTCAAGATCCCGGTGGGTAATGTCCTCTTCTTCCGACTGGCAAAGGTAGGGCCTCTTTGTGGAATGGAAAACAAGCAAGAAGAGCGGACCATCTGCAGGGGCCCAGGTGGAGCGCCTCATTGTGTTTGCGCTGGAGAAGCAACCGGGAAGGAACTCGGTGTCACAGCCATTCCGTAAGTGAACAGAGCGGCAGGCTGAGCCGAAACCACTCTCCTCCCAGGCCCAATTGAGAAGCTTCCTGAAAGGCAAAACTAAACAAAACAAAAGCACCCTTCCACCTCCAAGAGCCCACAGGCGAAAATCATGAGCCTGGACGGTAAATGGAGGCAAACGTAATCATTTTATGTCAGGTCCGTCTACTGGACAAGAAGGGCTCAATAAAGATAACAAAATGGACCCTCAACAGTTGAAATTCTTCTCTCTCCCCACAGAGTGTCACCCTTGCCCCACTTATTCCGTGTAGCTTGCGTAATGCAAATATCTCCGTGGGCCACAGATTTTACACATCACACTTGAATGGAATTTACCTTGGCCTTAGCCTTGCTTAAATAGCACCCTCTGGTCCTCATGAGAGACTTGGAACAAGAACTGAGTCTCCTTGACTCATTTCATTCTCTGGCCCTGGGACCTGATTTAAACCTGACCTCTCATCTCTCACTAAGCTCCCTTGGCTCCTCCAACCCTGCCTACTCTCTCATCTGT
This sequence comes from Tenrec ecaudatus, assembly GCF_050624435.1. NCBI lineage: Eukaryota > Metazoa > Chordata > Mammalia > Afrosoricida > Tenrecidae > Tenrec > Tenrec ecaudatus. The sequence goes on along the minus strand of NC_134530.1, from coordinate 189,863,441 downwards.
TCCCACCTTTCCCCAAGTCACTGCCATAAAATTATTTTCAGAAAAATCAACAATCCGTCACATGACTGTGGAGGACGGCCAGGTCTGGGACTTCTAACAAGGAGTAAGAACACCGGCCAAATATGAATGTGTGAACGCTGTGACCGTGGTCACCAGGGAATGAAACTTAAGATGCACTTGGTGACGGATTGACTGGTGGAAGCCATGCTTGCAATGGGCATGTGAAGAAGTCAAGAGAACCTTGGGGCTCACCAACTCCAAAGAAGAGTTCTGAGAAGTTAGAGAATCTAATATATTCTTTTGGGATAGACACTCAAGAATCCCAGGGCCCTAATCTCCTGGACCCACCAACACTGGGTGCTTATAGTCAACTTTCCATGCCTCTTACTCCTGCCAAACGAACCCCCCATTTCCCCAAAGCAGGCCGAGCTCCCAGCTCTTAGAAAGATGGCCAGCTGACATGGTAGTATTAAGAACTCCTTCTAATCCTCTCCCTCATTCTCCACTTCCCATTCCACCTGCCGATCCCCATGAAAAGAAAGGCAGCAGAAAGACACGCTTATCTGTTCTCAAACTTTTGTCATTCATTTTGGACATGAACTTCACAGCAGCATATGTGGAACAATGGTTACTTTTTAGCTTAGTAGACAGCAAAATATATATATATATATTTATATAATTATGTTTAAATACTCATAAAGGATTAATAACTAACATTCTTATTAAGGAGACTACACAGAAGAAGGGGTGGGGAGAAGCCGGTTTGGAGTAGATAGGCTCTGAAAGCCATTCCTAATGGGCTTTAACGGAGTGTCCTGGCGACTTCTCTTCAAGGGTTCTGGAACGGGTTAACAAGGTGGGTGGGACTGGAGAGTTACTAGAGTACAGAGTGGGGCATAGGACAAGAGGTGAGGAATTAGGTTCAGAAGAATATAAATGAGGGAGGAGCGTCCTTTAGATAACTATCATACTTTTCTTTTCACTTTTAATCAACCATCACTTTGAAGAAACTTTTGCCTAAGATCCTTCCCTGCTCAGGCCAGTCCATGTCCTAGTTGGTCCCGATAACCATTGCTTCTCCACATGTTCTTCTGCCTTCTTCCTATGGCCTCTCTTCTTCACTCGTCCGTTGTTTCCTCCTACAGTGGCCTCACTTTCTTACTGCCTCCAGGGCCGCGCAGAAAGGGGCTTGATCCGCAGTTACTGGTTTTCTTCTGCCTTGGGGTCCCGGCAGGTGCATTCATCCAGGTCACAGTCAGCAGCAAAAGGAGTAACCTAGGGGAAGACAAGAGAGGCTGAGAGGACCCTTTGCCTACTTTTTCATCAGCCTTTTTTCTTTCTTTCTTTTCCTCACTTGGTCCTGGAGGAAAGGTGGGTGTCATCACCAAACTGAAATGCCAACAGGACTCTCATTTCTACCCCATGTTGCCATGGGCAAAGTACGCCTCACTTGCGGTGTTTCCCTCATCTGGAAAGGGACGAGATCAGCAGTGCCAGCCACCTGAAGGGGGTTTGGGTGGTGTGAATGAGACAGTGAATGTAAACTGCTTGGCCACGGTCAGGCACCTAGTAATTACTCTAGGACCCTTAGTACTGCTACTTGTACATTGCCATGATTTCCACGACTCTGGCTCTTACTGCTGTGCTGTCATCTTCACAGACTCTAAGTCAAGACTTAGAGTCTCGCTCTCAGATGCCTACTTCTTTGCATCATTGGGGGAAATAGGCTTATCTTAGCTGTCTTTATCAGCATGACTTTTTGCCCTTTTAAAAGTCAGAATATACTTTGGCTCTGTGAAAGAGTACATCTCCTCTATGATACTGCCTGTGGCTGGATTCTTCTCCAGTTATATAGTTTCCCCTCCCGTACCTACATAAAACCCACCAAACTCACTGCTATAGGATTTCTGAGGCTTATGGGAGCAGATAACCTCATCTTTCTTTTGAAGAGCTCGAGGGTGGGTTTTAACTGCCTACCTTGAGATTGGCAGCCACATGCCTACCTGAGAGCGCCACCAGAGCCTCATAAGCCCTAGATAGCTCAGGACAATTTTCTATCTTCCTGCATGAGCTGGTACCAACAGACAGCACTTTTTAAGTGTCCATGCTGGTATCAAAAAGAAATCTTGTGGCACTGTGGGTTAGGCGTTGGGCTGCCCAGTGCAATGTCAGTGTTGCAAACCCGTCGGCCACCCTGCAGGAGAAAGCGGACACCAGCTGGTCCTGTAAAGGTTCACCTGGCTGGAAGCCCTGGGGAGGGTGCGGTGGACTGGAATGAGCTCAATGACAAGGGGGCTGCTAGCGCTGGCGAAGGAGCACTTGGAAGACGTGGTGAATAGCAATGGCAAAGAGCCCCCTTTTTTGGAGGCTGGACATTAACGGGGCAAGAATCAGTAGCTTTGTAGCATACACTAATGGTCCAAGTGTGCTCAAGAGATGGAGTGGGCAATTGGGCAAGCAGGCTAGAAAATGCAAAGAACAGTTTGGGTAAATTCTCCAGCGTGTTTGCATACATGGAGTAAAATGTGATCGAGAAGTCAACAGAAGGGTGGCGTGGCTGCCTGCTCCACTCTGATTCTGGAATACCTTGGCCACTGGCCCTTTGCTCAAGATCAATTCAAGATGTTCAGAGTGGGGGTGAGCGGAGAACGGTTGTTTTCTCCCTAAGGGATCACACCGCCCTGTGTAGAGTCTGCCTCCGTGACCACGTAAGCGGAGGAGCTAGGACTTCGGATCTGCAGCCTAGCTCCTGGTCCATTTCCCTTGGCTTGGGAGTTACCAGTTTTTCTAACAAAAGGCCACATTGCACAGGGACATGATGACCCCCTGAGGGCCCTGCTTTTCATGAGTTCAGCCGTGTAAGTGGTGAGAGCAGTGGCTGGCACCCCGTGAGCATTCCAGAGCAGTGTGTTCTGGATCTAGGTAATCACGGCAGACATGGCTTTACTGTGCAGATAGTAGAAGGAAGGAAATAAGCAAGATGAATAACATTAATGTTTTACATATTTTGCTATTTCATCAAATTGGCCAAACTAGCTCCAACTATCCTTGGCCCCCTTGGATTGCTATCCATAGTAATACAAAATGTCAGTGGACTTGATTTTACAGGTTTATTTTGAGCAACCTGTAGTGCAAGAGGGGTCAAAGATATCAAGAAAACAGCTCCTCCTGAGATTTGGGCCCAGAGTGTTCTCCAGCTGACCTTGGCACCACCCACACGCCCCTCCGTGTGCTCCCAGCACACTCTGTATAATTCTTTACTTCATCATAAAAGCCACCAAAACCTGCTTAGCACTTCCCTGGTAGTCACGCCTCCCCAAGTGCTGGGGCTGTATTTCCTCTGACTACAAAGAAGGTCTAAGGAAAGCGAGAAACAGGTGTGAGTCTTCTGTGGCCATAGGGCCGTGTTTTTCTGTACAAGCCACTTTCCTGACCATTCAAGAAAAAGTATGTTCTATGAGCCCATCCTAAAGTCCATTCCCCTTGAGCCTATCTCTTGAGAAGTCCTCCTGCCTGTCCATGTTGTTATGCTGCTTCTCGATTGCGGAATCAAAACCAATGATGACACACCGTGAAAAGGAGCTAGCCAAGGCATCTGCCTTTGTTCTTACCCGGCTGCCCTCCCCTCCTCCCCCAGGTGCCTCACTCACCTTCTTGGAGGAGAGTGTGGAAGAGCAGCAGTCTCCTCCGTCGTAGTGGCAGTAGGCCCGGTTGTTGATAGTATCACACCACCCGTCTGCCTGGAAAGGCTGGCAAGGAGATTCCAGTCAGTGTCTCATTCAGTGTCGTGATGCCTCAACCTACTCCCCCTTCCCCTGCCACCAACATAATCCATGGAATTGGAGAGAGATTCCGATCAAGCGTCCATGGGCAGGGTACAAATTGATCTAACATTCTCAAAAAATTAAAAAATCTCCAGATAAAACCACTGGACCTAAGATATTATGAGATTTCACCTGCAGCGTCCACCTCTGTGCTACTGAGGGGTCTCAGTGTCTCACTTAACCTAGCTGGCTATTTTTTCCACTGCCATATAATCATATGGTGCTCAGAGCGAGGTGGTGGACTGCTAACCACAAGGTTTGCAGTTCAAACCCACCGGCTGCTCCAAGGGAGAATAAGCCTGCTGTTCCCTAAAAATTTATAATCTTGAAAAACCTATATAGGGTTACCCTGAGTCAGGATGGACCGATGTATGACCAGGAGGGGCTGTCCCTAGAGAAGGACAATCTGCGTGGTAAAGCACAGGGTGAGTGGAAAAGAGGACGCCCTTCCACGAGAAGGACGGACACAGTGGCTGCACTGATGGAGTCAAGCACGGCCGTGGCTGTGCGGGTGCTGCGGGTCTGGGGCATTTCATCCGGCCTCCCATAGGGCTGCTCTGAGTTGAAACCAACAAGACGACATCTCACATATGTAAGTCTCAGGGTGGTTACGAAGGGTTAGCAAAAAGGGTCCAACTGGAGAGATCAGGGAAGAAAGGCCTGGAGATCCACCTTCCAGGGCTAAGTCCTCGAAACCCCTGTGGTATATCATTCTGATTGACCCCTATTGGGTCACCCTGCATCAGAATCAACTCCTCAGCACCTAGGGATTTTATCGTGGCAGTGAAAAGGCAGCTCCACACAGTTTGACTGCTGGGCTTCGGAACCACTTGTGAAATGGGCAGAGTCAGCGGAGATGCACGAGGATGACATATGCAAAGGGGAGGCAGATTTGGAGGGTAGAAGCCATGTGCTTTGTCTCTTCATGGCTTCTTGAATCATTTAAGTCATCACCCCTATTACTTCTCTTTGTACAAGGCTGGTGTTAAGAAGGCCTAGCTACTGGGTTTGGTGAATTCAAACGATGGCTTTCCTGGGTATAGGGTCCTGTGGCCCGGATGAAACCAGAACCGGAGTGGAAATCTCCCCGCATGCAGCCACCCCTGCATGATAGCTAGACCACTGGCATGACCCCTCATGGCTCACCGCAGAGAAAGTTAACCTGCTCTACACGCTCCTGTTACTCTTGCAAGTTATGGGAACCAAACCGGGGAAAGCACCCCAGCCAAACAAGAATGAATGGAGTGGTTTCCCTGGAAAGGAAATGTGCAATAAGAACAGCAACAGAGAGTTAAGTCAGCATCCTAATGCACGGTTCCTGGTGGGCAACACAGAGCCCAAAGCCCACGCCACTCAGCCCACCTCCTCACTCACACAGGCTGCTCCTCTTCCTGAGCCGACATCCAACTGCAAAGCCTCAGAAACACCTCACAGTCAGCTCAGCTCCTTGGACAGGACAAACTGTGGACTTCCAAGTGTGAGGCCACCTTCCAATGTCTGTATTCCAGTCGTTTTCTCTCCCCCCACCCTTCTTAAATGTCAACGGGATTGGACTGTGCTTTGAAGAGATAGATCACTAATTTAAAAAATGGCCATTAACTAATTTTCAGCAATTGAGTTACATCACAGCGAGCCCATCCAAGTTATTGCTTCAATGTTTGGCTTTATTCTATGGGGTCTTGAAGACATTTGACCAACATACCAGATGTGTGCCAGTGTGCCAACCACTGAAATGTTGCTACTTATGGGGTGGAAGTTAACAGCTGTCCCACAGCTGCAAAGAAATGTCCATTGAGAGACGGAAGCGATAATAAATTCTGTTTTCAACACGGCCTTATTGGGATAAAAGACACAGATTCTAGAATGAGTGTGCGTCTTTAACATTGAAGCCAGTTATTCGGAAATGCTTCAAACATTTGTGGGGGAAATTCTATTATCTATTATCTTCTCATTCCATTCTTTCACAAACTTTTGAAAGCTCCTTTGCATAATTAAAACTTTGATCCAAAAGCATAACCAAATCATAGAAGTCAACATACATTAACTGCATTCTTAACACTGATGGATGCTGGTGGGTTCTCTCATGAGGGCCAGATATACTTATGGAGATCCCCCAAATGTTTTCTTTTTCTAAAAAAAATGTTTTGCATATGTTTTACTCATCAAACCTTATATCTGCTATTTTCAACTCACCCCTGTCTGGCTCATTGGCAAAACTTAATCTGCTCTCCCCTTACCACCTGTAATTATCAAAATCCAAAGAACACTCAACGAACGTTTGTTGCTATATGTAAGTATGCTCTTCAGTCACAGTATTAATGCAGAGCTTTGAAAAATCTTCTTTGTCTTGAGAGCAACTTAAACTCTTGAATGGATTAGTAAGGGATCATGGGGAATTTTTCTTCTCATGGTTTTGTACCCAGGGTGGCTGCTCCCCTCAAGAACATGGGCGAAGGCAAACTGCAAAGAGAAACAAGGTGGAGGTTGCCTTCTCTAACATCCACTGGGTTTCTAGAGTTACAGCCTGGAAGTGGTTTCTAGAAGCGGCTTCTTTTCTGCTCTTAAAGGGTCATCTGAGACTAGAAGAGGGTTTATAAAAAGGAGCAGACGTTCAAAGAAAAGATTGGAAAGTCCCAAGTATTTAATTTACTATATACCTATTAGAATTAATTGCTCCTCCCCCAACCTGCCAAAAACAACCACTCCACCCTAAACAAACAGAGTCGCCCAGGGCAACATGGGCCTGGGAAGCTCGGCAGTTTGAGTCCCAAATTACAATGGGAAAAGAGAAAGGGAAGAGTGACTAATGGACCCACTGGTTTAAAAGCATCTGAAGACCGAATGTAAACTGGACGAGTCTCGTCTCAGTAGCACAGCCACAGGGATAAGATGGCGGTGGCACCCCAATAACAGGTCACCTCTCAGGAGAAGTGTGCTGTGCTTTGGTCTCTGCACGGGCATGAGGAAGTGGGTTTCACTGTCCAGAGGTGCACTTCACTTTTTTGGCAACAGGAAGAGATAAATACACATGAGTGTATTTTTCAAATGCCTGAACGTTCTTCTTGAAGGGCCAATTTTTCATGATCATTCTAACCATTTTGAGAAAACAAATAAATAAGCAAAAAAGGTTATAAACACCTGTTTCTTTGCCTTGAGATGACTTACCAAAATCAAAATGCAAATTCTTTAAAAACTCAAAGTCACTGTGATCGTTAGGTTTGCTGTCAATTTAGCTGGGTCAGAATTCTCAGTGGTTGGGGAGCTGTTCACGATGAGTACACGAAGGAAGGAAATGTTCTAAATGAATTGCGGCGAGGACTGTACAATTCTTCTTAAGGTGACTGAACTACTGAATTGTATGATTTGTGAATCATGTGCCAATAAGACTGTTAAATAAAAATAAATAATAATTTAAAAAAAAGACTTCTCAGTGGTTTGGCATGTAAGGTCTAATAATTCTCCATGATGTTATGCAATACACTATGATCAGCTCCAAAGTGGGGTCTGCTCCAAGCAGCCCAGTAATTGTGCGATGAGTGTGAGTGCAGTCCTCACTCGGGTCACAGCCCATGTGCAATTGATAGGCAGTTTCCTCGTGGGTGGGGCCTGGTTCCTCTGGGAGTGGATGCTGTGGGGACACATGCTTGCTTTTTTTTCTACTGGGTCTGGGTCCCACATCTGGTTTGTTGACCTCTGGGACTTTGGACTTGAGACAGTAGCTTGCCATATTGCCCACTGATCCCAAAGTCTGCCATCTGACCTGTAATTTGACATGCCATCTTTCCCACGGACCCTGGATTCATTTGCCTCTCTTGTCCCCAAACTCACTTGCTAGCCTTGGATTGAGCCATCACTGCGGCCTGCGGTGTTCCTACTGATCCTAAGTTCATCAGTCCCTGAACGTATGCCAGTCAGGAGAAGCCTCTAACTTTTTCCCGCAAATTCTTTTATTGGGGGCTCTTACATCTCTTATTACAATCCATACATTCCTCCAACATATCAAGCACATTTGCACATATACCACCATCATCATTTTCAAAGCATTCTCTTCCCACTTCAGCCCCTGATATCCATTTTCCATTTCCTCACCCTTTCTCCCCCACCCACCCTCCTTCACAAATACTCGATAAGTTATAGATTATTTTTTCCATATCTTACATTGTCTTCCATTGTCCCTCACCCACTTTGCCATTATTCATCCCCCTGGGAGGGGGGTTATAGTTTGATCCTTGTGATCAGTTCCACCTTTCTCCCCCCTCCCCACCCTTCCATAATCCTCCTGGTATCTCTACTATCCTTGTTGACCCTGAGGGGTTTATCTATCCTGGGTTCCCTGTGTTGCAGGTTCTTATCTGTAGCAGTGTGCATGCTCTGGTCTAATCCAATTTGTAAGATAGAATTGAGGTCATGATAGTGGAGTGAAGGAAGCACCAAAGAACTAGAGGAAAGTATGTGTTTCATCAGTGCTATACTGCATCCAGACTGGCTCATTCTTCCCTATGACCTCACTGTGAGGGGATTTCCAATTGTCTAATAATGGGCATTTGGTCTCCACTACTTGCCCCCCACACCCCTTCATCTTGGGTATGGTTTTATTCTGGGTCTTAGATGCCTGATACCTGATCCCATGGACACCTCATGATCACACAAAGCCTCCAGATTAACATCTGATCCATAGAATTGGAACCAGACTAGACTACCCATTCATACACTATGGGAACCATTTTCTTCATATAAATTTTTCTATTGATATATCTATCTATCTATCTATCTATCTATCTATCTATCTATCTATCTATCTATCATCTATCTACCTATATCACTGGTTTTGCTTCTTTAAAGAACCCAGCCTAACACAGTCATTAAGACATCCATTATTTTTTGACTGTACAAGAACTTCTCTGCTTTGAGCTCCACCACACTTTGTTAATGTTCCCCACACAAGCATACACCCCTTGCATATAGAGGATGGTTTGTTTACAATGTAAAGTACACGCATGAAAAGGAAGTACAAGGCACCCAACTTGGTAAGGAAGAAGTAAAACTACCCACTTTTTCAGATGATACAACCTTATACAATCCTATAGAAAATCTGGAGACTTGGCAAGAAAATTACTGGAGCTAATTGAAAGATTCATCGAATTTACAAAGTGTAAGATCAGCTTTCCAAGGTTGCACGAATTTATTCACATCAACAAAGAGAAGGCTGAAAAGGAGATCAAGTTGACAATACTATTTACAATAGCTACCAAAAAGATCAAATTTCAACTTAAAACGCACTGCCATCAAGTTGATTCCAACATATAGTGACCATATAGAACAAAATAGAACAAAGTTCTGGGGACTGTAATGCTTTACAGCAGTGGTTCTCAACCGGTGGGTCGTGACCCCTTGGCGGGGGGGGGGTCAAAAACCCTTCCACAGGGGTCGCCAAATTCATAACAGCAGCATAATTACAGTTATGAAATATCAAGGAAAATAATTTTATCATTGGGGGGGTCTCCGCAACATGAGGTGCTGTATTAAAGGGTCGCGGCATTAGGAAGGTTGGGCACCACTGCTTTACAGGAATAGAAATCCTGGTCTTTCTCCTGTGGAGTGATTGTCAGTTTCAATTGCTGGCCTTGTGGTTGGCAGCCCATTATGTAGCCACTATGCCAACAAGGCTCCTCAAAAGACAAAACAGTTAGGAATAAACCGGACCAGAGATCGAAATAGACTTATACAAAGAAAACTATAGGTCTTATGACAAAATTACTAAAAGAGAGCTTCATAAACAGAATAAATATCACACTTACATATAGGAAGATTTGATATTGTGAACATTCAAAACTATCCACAGCAATCTATCGATATAATGCAATTCCATTCCAGGTCCTATCAAAATTGTTTAAGAAGGTTGGTCAATCAATCACTAACTTCATATGGAAAGGAAAAAAAATTTCCCGAGAAAAGCAAAACACATGTGAAGAAGATGAACAAAGTAGGAGGTCTCAGGTTTCTTCACTTTGAAATCGACCATGTAGCTACCGGAAGGTAAAATAGCACGGTGCTGGAACAAGAACAGACACGGAGACAAAGAGAATAGAACGGGGGAGGCAGAAGGAAATCCGCCTCCATACGGACAGCTGATCTTTGAAAAAAGGGAGCAGTTCATTAAAAGGGGAAAAGGCAGTCTCTTTAACAAACAGTAGTGGCAACACTGGACACCCATTTTCAGAAAAATGACCCAAGATCCATGCCTCACACCACATACACAAGCTAATCCAACATGGATCGTAGGCCTAAATGTAAAACCTACAACTATAAAGGACATCAAAGAAAAAAATAAGGTCAAACCTTCTTCTGGCATAAGGAGGCTGTCAAATATAGCCAAGAATGCACAAATAGCAGAAGACATAGTGGCACTGTAGATGACTTGTGCCTCCTTGTGCACATCCCAATATTTCACCAAAAGAGTGTAAGGAGAACTCACACACGGAATGAAAGGCTTATAGATAATTCTCCTGGCTCCACTTCAACCTTACTTCTATTTTTCTCCCCAGTGGTGGGTAGCGTTTCACCTACACCACTTCCTGGTGCCACAGGTCTTTCTGCGGCTTGGAATTTGGTTGCCTATACATCCCAAAATCTGGTTTCCTGCAGAGGAAGTAGCATCAAGCGCCAAGCACATCAGCGATGTTTGCAACCCAGAAATATTAATTTCTGACCCAATGTATGCATAATTCATGCCTTTGCCTGCTCCCTGCAGTCACGAATGGGACAGAGAAAATGGAATTGTTCTATCCCTTCGATGGTTCTCTCCTGGGCTGGGAGTGGAGGTGGGCCAATGACACCGTCTCTGGGAGTCTGCTACAGGGTTCGTGGGAAGAGTAAGATGGAAGTTGACACCCAGACATGGATTGGACAAGAATAGAGTCCTAGACACAGCCTCCTCTGTAGCATCCCATTGGTCTTCTTTAGACCCAGACAATACTCCCTGCCTCTGATGCACTGAAAGTAGCATCACTAGGGGGCTGACGTCATTGATCAAACCAGGTGATGCTGCTAGAGCGAGGCTGAAACCAATACGACTTTCTATAATTTTTTTGCAATGTTTCAGCAGAAACCTATTTTTTTATAAAAATAGCCTTGTGGTTACTCATATTACAACAAAAATGCTTTTGTATGCTCAGTTTACATGAATCAGTATATCTACAAGGTTAACAACCTATGCTAGTTTACTTTTTACTTCTAATATGCTCCAATCAGAACCGTTGTTATTACCTAGTTACAATGGCGCTTTGGATCTGTTCATTTCATCTGGAAACACTACACTATGCCGTTGTTTTCAGTGCTACGGTGTCTTCACAGTCCCTGGTTTCATAAAATTTTCTAGTGTTTAGTTCCAGTGTTGTGAAAATTTGTATTTGTGAAAATATAGCAATGACTTTCTTGAGAATGAAGTAGCAATTAACAGAAAAGGGGAAAATTGAACAAGGCTTCTGCTCAGTTGCTAATAAATTTGTAACTAATCCTGTTGGAGAAACATAAATGTTATTGTTAGTATTTATATAATGTATGAAATGCTATAGTTATGCAATTTACAATTATCTCACATATTATTCTACAACTAAAATTGGTGATGAACATTACCATAATTCTATCTGGTCAGATGTGAGAGGAAGTTCATGAGGGAGAAGGAGGAGGTAACACTATGAGTTACCATCCTGAATAACATGAACTCGAGAGACATTTCCAGGTCACTTGTGGTTATTTTATCCACTTATGCATTATGGGAATTAACCTTTTGAAGTGCATTAGGAAGGGCTCAGTGTTTTATCGTCTTTGTAGTTCCGCTTACTAGTTCAATGCCTGGTTCACACTATTTTTTTCAGCAAATAAATATAATTACCCTATTCTGAAGTGGGTAGATAGCTATATTTCCTTAGCACACTTTATGATTAGATCCCTCTTACAGAAGGGTCTCAGGGAGGAGACGAGTCAGTCAGGGTGCAGTATAGCACCAATGAAACATGCAACTTTCCTCTAGTTCTTTAATGCTTCCTTCCCTGCCTATTATCATTACCCCAATTCTACATTACAAATCTGGCTAGACCAGAGCATGTACATGGGTACAGATAAGAGCTGGAAACACAGGGAATCCAGGACTGATAAACCCCTCAAGACCAATATTGAAAGTAGCCATAGCAGGAGGGGAAAGGGTAAGTGGGGGGAGAAAGGGGGAACTGATCACAATGATCTATCTATAACCCCCACCCAGGGTGATGGACAACAGAAACGTGGGTGAAGGGGGACATCGGACAGTGTAAGACATCAACAAAAATAATAATAATTTATAAATTATCAAGACTTTAAGAGGAAGGGAGGGTGGGAGAGGGAGGGAGGGGGAAAATGAGAAGCTGATACCAAGGAGGCAAAATGAGGAGCTGAGACCAAGGGCTCAAGTAGAAAGATGTTTTGAGAATGATGATGGCAACAAATGTACAAATGTGCCTGACACAATGGATGGATGTATGGATTGTGATAAGAGTGGTACGAGCCCCCAATAAAATGATTTAAAAATAAAATAAAATGTTCCATGATGCAAAAAAATAAAGAATCACATAATGTAGACACAAGTCGAGATTATAGGCTTATGGAAGGGAGGATGGGGATCTTTGTTAAATGTGTCTTGGACATTCGCCAGAAGGGACAAGTTCCTGGAAAAGGACATCTTGCATGGTGAACTAGAGAAAGACCCTTCAGGGGTCCTCAGACTTTTTAAACAGGGGGCCAGTTCACTGTCCCTCACACCCATTGGAGGGCCGGACTATAGTTGTTTTTTTTAAAAACTATGAACAAATTCCTATGCACACTACACATATCTTATTTTGAAGTGAAAAAACAAACGGGGCAAAACCATCCAGTGGGCCGGATAAATGTCCTTGGTGGGTCGCATGTGGACCACAGGCTGTAGTTTGAGGACACCTGATATAGATTGACACAGTGGCTACAACAAGGACTCAAACATAACAATTATGAAAAAGGTGTAGGACTTGGCAGGTGCACACAAGGCCGCTAGGGGGTGAACTATAGACTCGGTGACAATTGGGTGAGGGATCATGTCCTCTAGACAGACATAAACTAGATGGGTAGGGTCAGATCACCATGTATCAATCTATCGTGGCCAGATGGCACCTCCTTGGTATCAAAAGCCTTTGGTATAAAAGAGAGGCTCCTAGCAGGGTCCACTTCTCTTTGGGCCTTTGCCTTCCTCAAATTTCATATCGCATTGCCTATCCATCCCAGGAGCCATCAACAGACCACTGGTAGACTTTGAACTCTGTATCCAATAGCCTGTGACCGCTGCTGCCTCTGCTTTGTAATCCTGCTTCCTGGTCATCAAGTTCCAGGTGTGAGGAGAAGCTGAACTTGAATTGGCATGGACTTACATATTTCTACAACTGGGTAAGCCACTTGATATAAATCTTGATATAAATCTCTTTCAATAGGACACATACAAATGTCAAGTGCTTATAGGTTGGGCTGCTTACCTCAAAGTCATTGGTTTGAAACCACCAGCAGCAGCTCCAAGGGTGGAAGATGAGACTTTCTACTCCCATAAAGAGTTACAGCCTCAAAACCCCACAGAGACAGTTCTACCATGTCTTATAGGGTCACTATGAGTCAGCATCAACTCAACGACTATGAGTTTGGGGTTTTTTTTGGAGAGAATCCAACCTAATACAGCAACTAGCAGCAACAATGGTCCTGTCTGAAGAAAAACTTGGCACTGGGAAGAGAGGAAGGCTCATTAAAACCTGCCATGCGAAGAGGATACAACCTTGCTTGCTGAAAGCAAGGAGGACTTAAGTTAAAGCACTTACCAATGGTGATCAAAGTATGCAGCCTTCAGTATAAACAACTCAACATAAAACAAAAATCCTCATGGGAAAGATGGAAGTTGTCAAAGATTTCATTTTATTTGAACAAACACATAATTGATGTCATTGAAGCAGTGCTCAAGAAAGCGTCTGTTCTATTGACTGAACAGAAGAAGTTGATGGTTGGTGGACAAACACTGGGGTGGAAGTGGAGGTGGGGTGAAGGTGAGATGGGCCAGAGGGTTTGCCTAGCAGTCAGTCACACATTTCTGATCCACGTGAGGTCACCTAGCATCTGTGCAGAATCTGAAATCAGTGAGGGAAAGCAAATATGTATTTTGCGGGAGCCGGAAGAGAAGTCTAATTTATGCCACCTCATCTGTATCTTGATACTAGGACTGAAGCGAAAGCTTAGAATAGAAATAGTAAAAGAGTGGAAGAAATCACCTCTAGGAGGAAGAGCCGGGATACACTGAGACGGAAAAGGCAAAGCAAGCAACAAAAGGTCCAATGATGCCTTTCGCCTGCAGTGCCTTCCTCTGCTTCATGGCACAGTGTAGTGATGGAGAACGTGGTGCTGGTGTCAGATCGACCCATGCTCTGATTGCTGCTCTGTCCCTAAGCAAGAATTAGCATCTGAACATGGTCTTTCACTCTGTTCAGAACCAGCGCCTTTGTTTATCGATCAGGATAATACCGCCTACCTCTAGAGTTATGGTGAGCTATAAATGAGTGACCAGGGCTAAAATCCTCAGCATGGGCCCGGCTCATAGTAAGCATCCAATACACTGTCATTTTAGGAAAGCACTCAGTAAGCAATCCGTCAATTCTGATTTTATGAGGGCAGTAGGGAAACTGCCATTGATTTTCCCACTGCGGGTCACTGAGTTCTCCCCCACAGCGTCTCTATGCGGATTTCAGGGCCTTGCCACCAACACCTTAGAGGGAAAGGATGGATATTCTCATCTTGAGAGCCTCCTGCCTCATCCATTTTTGACACAAGAGCATGGATCCGAGTCCCACAGGAGCGAGAGCCAGGTGACAGGGGAAATGGGCCCGGAGCTGGAAAAACCAGAGCGGGCAAGCTCTGGCTGACTTTAGGAAACCAGGGGCAATTTGAGTGTCTTCGCCTCTGGAGAACCCCAAACCATCCCAGACACTTCTTCCCTGACACGCACCACAAGAAAACAGGAAGGTGTCAAGACACTCTGTGACTGACGTGTCCGCCAAAAATAATCTCCAAGCAGCCCCTTTCATTCAGCTGCAAATAAAGACTTAGAGAAACACAGAAGATCCAACACATACACACACACACACACACACACACACACATACACACACACACACACACACACACACCCCTGCTTCCCACACAACCTCTCCTCTTGATGGCCCAAACATGACCCGAGTGGCTTTTGTTCATCCAAGGGAAGAGAAGCAACATTCTCAAATGGTGAAGATCAGCAGAGAATGTTCAGGTGGAGTCTGCATTCCTATCAGTTCCAGAAAAATACTGGCTCAAAGTTAGACCCTGATTCCTGAGGGACAGAGATAGGGCAGTTTTCAAGCTTAAATTCTGAGCACCTCATTTACAGAAGGTGGCAGCGAAACCCCCAAATCCATTAGCAAAGTCCCCAGTCAGATTAAGCCTCCATTGAAATCCTTCTGATTGTTAACCAAGGATGTAGATAGTCTTAAACCATAGGCAGAATGTATTAGGGAGTAGATTACCTCCACCTCTCTCTAGACAGCCCAGGGGTTTGCCTGGGTGTGTCTTTGATGGACAGTACTGGGGGTCTCGGGGTCATTAGCCATGCGTATTAGTTGTACCTGATTGCCTTGGTCAGAAGGTCCTGACCAGTCCTATAAACGCTTTGATCTCACCTAATGCACACGTCTCAATGATGATCTTGTTCCCACTTCTGTAGTCGTACCTTTACCGAGCGTGCCGATCTGCCACCAATCAAGAAGTTGTGACAGTTCCCTTTGTTCCATATCATACATAACTGGCATCCTGCCTGTGAATTCCCTGACGCCATTCTGATCTTGTCCTAAGGGCCTCCCTCTTCCGGATAATGAGTCTGTCTTTTTTGTTGTTCTGTCCCTTGTAAGAGTTAATACGGGTGCTCCTTAAATTATATGTGAGATTTGGGGTCTCTTTCATAACCTAAAACAGGGAAAAGGATTTCCTTCCACGGAGATCTTATCCAAGTATGCTAGGGGATTAAATAAAATAATCATAATAAAATAAAAATTTTAAAAACCCTAAAGACAACTAAGCCACTGCATAGCCCTTTTGCTCTGCTGCTTGGTCGAGAATGCCTTAGTGAGCTACCGCTACGAAGGGGAGCGGGGCGCAGAGGACTGCTGTGTTAGGACACTGTGGAGGCCCCAGGTGGTGCAGACAACTCTCCTACCTTTCTCCTAGATGAAAGGTAGGAGGTTTGAGTCTACCCAGAAGCACCTCAGCATATAGGCCTGGCAATGAATCTTCAAAAAACAAGCCAGTGAAAACCCTATGGAAACCAATTCTAGGGAGACACGCATGGAGATATTATGAGCAACTGCTCTGGGTTGGCTTCCTGGTGCCTGGCCTTGCGCCCCCTCCATCCACGGTCACTTGTCCAGCTCCTCTGCTCGTGGTCCTTTCTCAGCTGTGTGTCTGGACCCCATGCCAACCGATCAGAACATCAAGCAGCACATACTCTGTTCAAAGGCTGACATCGCTGGGGAAGGCAAAGGGCATCAAAGGATGAGGAAACAGGTAGAGTGAGAGATAGAGAGCCTGGAGCAAGTAAAAGGAGACGGAAAAGATGTGAATCCATAGAGGTGCTCAGGGCAGGGTGGGTGCTGCTCAGGCGGTTAGCCTGCCCTTCTCTTTAAGGACGGAGAGAACAAAGAGAGGACAGAGGTTGACGCAGGCCAAGCTTGCTGCGATTGTTCCCCTGCAGCCCCTGATGCATGTGCCCGTCCCTCCCCTGGCTCCCCAGGGGCACACAGGCCAGGCAGCTCGGCGCTTCTTGGCTCTCCGAGCCTGCCTGTGGAAGGTGACTGGGAATGCAGACCGTGGGAGGAAATGACAATATCCCCTGTTTGGATTAAATCATTTTCTTGACTTTCCTGATGGTTTCTGAGTATCTTATTTTGCCTCCGATCTCTTTCATATCATTTCCTCCTTTCTCTTTCCACCCTTCCCTCTCTTCAGATTCACAAGGGGACATGGGACAAGGAATAGCATTGCTGATGTCAGATGGATCTCGACTGAAAGCAAAGAATACCAGAAAGATGTTTGCCTGTGTTTTATTGACTATGAAAAGGCATTCGCTGGGTGGGTCATAACAAACCATGGATGGCCCTGCAAATAATAGGAATTTAGAATACTTCCTTGTTGTTCTCATGTAGAACATAAGAACATATACATAAACCAGTGGCAGTTATGCAAACAGAACCAGGCGATG
The DNA here is from genome assembly GCF_050624435.1 of Tenrec ecaudatus. NCBI lineage: Eukaryota > Metazoa > Chordata > Mammalia > Afrosoricida > Tenrecidae > Tenrec > Tenrec ecaudatus. The sequence continues at coordinate 189,846,293 of NC_134530.1, read as the reverse complement.
CTGTGTGAATTAAAATCAGGAAAGTTGTGCGTCAAGGCTGTATCCTCTCACCATACATATTCAATCTGTACGCTGAGCAAATCATCAGAGAAATTGGACTATGTGAAGAAGAACATGGCTTCATGATTGGGGGAGAGCCCATTAACAATCTGAGCTATACAGATGTCATAGCTTTGCTTGATGAGTGTAAAGAGAACTTGAAGCACTTGATGAAGAGCCAACACTTTGGTAACAATCCTCACATATAGGCTAATAGAAAACATCGGGATACTTTTTTTAAATGACAACACTCATGGAAGCATGAGTCAAGAAATCAAACATTGTATCGCATAGGGCAAATCCACAGCACAAGACCTCTCTAAGGTCCTCAAAAACAAAGACGTCACTTTGAGGACTAAGGTATGCTGACGCAAGCAAAGGTATTTTAATTGCCTCACATGCCTGTGAAAGCTGTGTAACGAAGAAGGAAGACCAAAGAAGAAGCATGCATTTCCATGGTGGTGTTGGCCAAGAATATGAATATGCTATGGGCTGACAGAAGAAAAACAAGTCTATCCTGGAGGGAGTACAACCAGAATGCATCTTGGAAGCAAACACGGTGACACTTTATTTCACACACTTCGGCAATGTTACCAGGATGACCGCCAGTGCCGGGAGAAGGCCCTTAAGACGGGGCAAAGTCAAGAGTCAGTGAGAAGGAGACTTTCCAAGGGACGGCGTGACAGCAATGGGTTCAAGCGTAGCACTGCTGTGAGGAGGAGGCATGGCTGGCAGGGTTTTGTTCTGTTGTGTAAAAGGGTCTATGATTTGGAACCCACTCAAGGACACTGAACAATAATAATAACATCGATATATACACACTGTTGTTGTTACGTGCTGTATTTGAAATCATTGCAGCCATGTGGCAAAGTAGAGCTGCCCCATGGGATTTTCTAAACTGTAATCTTTACAGACGCAGATGGTCAGGTTGTTCTCCCACAGAATCCCTAGGTGGGTCAACACATCAACGTTTTGGTGAGCAACCAAGCATGTAACCATTTGTACCACCAGAGTTCCTAGCCTGTGACAGTGACAACTGATCATATACAGACAAAATGTATTTTATACATGGTATGTGCTGTGTATAAGACACTGTGCTACTACACAGTTACATACAGGATCTTATTGCGCCAGCACAATAACTCATGAAGGTAAATACCATTATCGTGCCCATTTCACAAAAACAAAGAACAGAGATGTAAAGGAGATGATGCCACAGCTAAGACATTGAATCGCTGTGCGATGTCCCGATCTGTGCTGGATAACCATCTGGCATCATGGGGGTTACCGTCTCTCCTTCCCACCTCGACATGACACAGTCCATGTCTGATGAAACGATGGATGGGGGTAGACATCTTCTGTCTAAGAAAAGTCAATGCCACAGAAATCCACGAGAAACAGACCATACAGGACATTGCCTTTTAAAACATCTTTTATGAGCCAGGTAGTGAGTTGGTTGCTGGAGCCCTGAGAAAGCAATACATATGTAGTGTGAGCCTTCTATGCACCGCATGCCACCATACTAGGGAAGGCACGGCAACATCTTTGCCTTAAAGGAGCATTTGAGGCGTAAGCAACAAAGCAGGCAGAATCTGAATATTATCTAAGATAATATAAAGGTATGGCAAGTGAATGGAGAATTGATTTCCATGGTTACACATGGCACCACTATTAAGTAAATGGCATCAGCAGTGAAAATAAAAAGCATCAGGGATAAAGTAATGCATGAATGGTTCCATGGATAATAACTACAGGCATTCAGAATGGAAGATGGCTGGGGTGACAAGGCAAGAAACACATTCCAGCCAGACATCTGTGCTCCAATACTCATCACGGTGCAGTTCACGATCTCAAGGAGTTGGAAACAACCCAAATTTCCATCAACAGATGAATGGATCAAAAATTGTGGTACATACATGCAATGGCATACTATGCATCCCTTAAAAGCAGTGATAAATGCATTGAAACACATTGCCGCATAGAAAGAACTGGAGGAAATTATGCTAAGTGAAGTAAGCCAAGCACAAAACATGAGTCCACTAAGGTAAGCTTAAAAAAATGCAAAAGAGGCATAGGGACAAAGCTACTCTATACCTACATTCCTAGCGTGAGGACCAGCTACTATGGCAGGGGCCAGACCCAATCCAGGGATACATATAGCAGCCAACTAAAAGGAGGGTAAAAAGAGAAAGAGAGAGAGAGAGAGAGAGAGAAAGAGACATGGGGAGCGGGGGGAACAGGGCACTAACCCACACAAGGGGAGGGTACTGTTTATATCGCCACAGGGAAAGAGGGACTACACTTCAACCCAGTGTGCCAAGATGTGAAAGTAACATACTGGCATGAAGCAGAGAACCAATAGAGATGTCTGCTGGCCCTGCCCCAATATCAACTACGTGGACAACACCCCCTGCTCCCCACAGAAGAATGTACTTCAGAGGACAGCATTGAAGCTACAGACCAGGGAAAGGAGTGCATCAGAACAGAGCACACAGGACCGAATGAAGAGGGAAGGAGCGAGAGTGGAAAGCATCCTTACCCACCAAGCCCTGAGGATATTCCTGTTCAGAGCAGCCAATGCACAGAGAGGACCATTGAGCCAGCCATAAGTCCCTTACTGACCCCATAGCGCCACAGAGAACAACAATGGAGAAAGTGTGGGAATTGTGCTCAGTCTGACCCCATCACACCAGGGCAAAACACCAAGGGCATGGCAACAGAGCAGCAAGGGAAGCAAAACAATGAAATCCCCGGGGAATATAAAAAATAGACTTTGGGAACAGAGAGTGGCACCCCATAAGGCTCCACCATAATATATTCCTAAAGGCCAACAAACAGACCTTGAACTATTTATAGGCTTTTATCTTTATTGTCATTGTTTTTGTTTCGCTCTGTCTTGTTTTTGTGCTTATTATTGTCTCAGTATGTCTATCTAGATAAGATAGGCAAGATAAAAAATCCAGGGGAGAAAACAATTGGATCGATGGTTCTGGGTAGACATGGGAGAGAGGGATACGGGGGAAAGGAAGTAGGTGTTAACAAACCCAGGGACAAGGGACCAACAAGTGATCTAAAATAATTTGCAAGGAGGGCGTAGGATGCCTGGTGGGTCTTGATCAAGGGCAATGTAGCCGAGAGGAATTACTGAAACATGGTAGTGGGACAAGAGGAAAGTAAAAGGAGATAGAGGAAAGAAGTAGGAGGCAAAGGACATTTACAGAGGTCTAAATACAGACATGTACATATGTAAATATATTTATATATAATGATAGGGAAATAGGTCTATGTACATATATATTAAGTATTAAGGTAGCAGATGGACATTGGGCCTCTATTCAAGTACTCTCCCAATGCAAGAACACTTTGTTCTAATAACATGGCACTCCATGATGCTCAGCTTCCTGACATGATCACTGAAGACAAAATGGGTACATAAGGAAATATAGTGAAGAAAGCTGATGGTGCCTGGCTTTCAAAAGATAGCCGGCAGTCTTAAAGGCTTAAATATAAATAAGCAACCATCTAGCTGAGAAGCAACAAAGCCCACATGGAAGAAATACACCAGACTGTGTGATCATGAGGTATTGATGGGATTAGGTATCAGGCATCAAAGACCCAAAACAAAAAATCCTATCAATGTGAATGAGGGGAATGGTGGGCGGGGGGAGACCAAAAGCCCATCTGTAGACAATTGGACATCCCCTTACAGAAGGGTCACGGGGAGGAGATAAGCCAGTCAGGGTGTTGTATAACACCAATGAAACATACAACTTTCCTCTAGTTCTTTAATGCTTCCTCCCTGCTACTATCATGACCCAATTCCACCTTACAAACCCGGCTAGATAAGAGCATGTACACTGGTATAGGTAGGAGCTGGAAACACAGGGAATCCAGAACAGATACACCCCTCAGGACCAATAGTGAGAGTAATAATACCAGGAGGGTAAGGGGAAGGTGGTGGGTGGGGGGGAGGGAGGTCTGATCACAATGACCTATATATAACCCTCTCCCAGGGGGATAGACAATAGAAAAGTGGGTGGAGGGAGACATTGGTCAGTGTAAGACATAGGGGAAAAATTATAAATTATCAAGGGCTCATGAGGGAGCGAGGGTGGGGAGGGGTGAACTGAGCTGATACCAGGGGCTCAAATAGAAAGAAAATGTTTTGAAAATGATGATGCAACATATGTACAAATATGCTTGATACAAAGGTTGTACGTGTGGATTGTGATAAGAGCTCTATGAGCCCCCAATAAAATGATTTAAAAGAAAGAAAGAAGCTGGGGTACTCATAAGTGCATGGGATTAGAACTAATCTTTGAAAGCTAGATAGGATTTAAGCAAAAGAGTGGGAGAAAACTCCCAGAAGGAGGGCCAGATATAAGCCAAATTCTCCAATGGAAAAATAGCTGCCTGCCCCTACTATTAATGACCCAGGTTTGAAACTTCGTCAAAATCTCCATCTGAAAGTACGTGGTCCATATCCGGACAACAGGCAGCAGCTGCAGTTTTTGCTTTGCCTTCTTTTGACGAGCACGATATCTGCTGTACTTCAGGGACTGCATCTGTGAGTGGCGTGGCACATATTTGGGATAGATCTGGAGGGGCCCAGAGCAGGGAGAATTTTATTTGAAGCAGTTATGAACCGATAAAAATAGAACTGATTGGCCATACTATGGCATAGAAGGGGCAAAGCAGACGTGAGGGGTATTCCAAAGGAAAATGGTCAAAATTTGATGACCATTTGAGTGAAGGGCCAACAGAGATAAAGTTTGACAAGTTTGACCACACAATTCATATATTTTGCTCCAAAATGTGCTCATTGGGGAAAAATAGCTAAAAAGAACCCTTACTATCATTTACGGACTGTTTCATGGCCAGCAGGCCTATGCTCCTATCTCTGTCCTATGCTCCTCATGAGAAGTTGCATACTTTCCTTTCTCATATAAATCCAGGCCTAGGGGTGCCCAGTATGTGCTTTATCCTGCCCAATTTGCGCTGGGCTCTGCTCACAACTTGGATATGACCATTTCATCCACACCCAGTAATCCACAGGCCCGGTTGAGTTAAGCAATGGCAGCAGGGAAGAATTAAGTTGATTCCAGAATATTTTTCTTGCCAACAGCCTTGTTTCTTTCAGCCCACGTCCCCTTTTTGATTCCCCCGTGTACGACTCAGCTTGTGTAGCTGATTACTGCGATTCTCGTCCACGACCCGTCACACCGTCCCGGGTTGTCAGCGGGGCTGTTCTGTTCTCTGTTAATTGGTTGGTTCATCCAGCCTCACTTCCACCCATATGGAACCTGTTCTCTTTGCAAGTGTCTCGTTTCCATTTCCTTTATCAACGGGATGCTTGTCTGTGTATCTTATCCACTCATCCAACGATCGCCTGCATCTGTTTCACACCATGTTCTCTGGTCTCATTTCCTGGGTCTCTGATCCTCACGAAGCAGAATTTGTGGGCACGGTGCCAGTGAATGTACTCCTCGGACTGCAGATTTTCAGAGTCCAAGGAGATGTCCTAACAGGCGTTCAGCACCCCAGGTTCATCTCTAAGATGAGGTTTCTAGAAGCATCTCCTTCCTGGTTTAAAGTTGTTGGGTTTGGTGTTTTTCTCCTTCTTGGTTTTCAGTCTTCTGCCAGTTTTGAAACCAGCCTTTGGAGTCAATCTGTCCGGATCACTCTAATGTCCCACCTTTGGTAGTTTTGGGGCTTTGGGACACTCATTAAATTCTGGATGTCTGTGTTTTCTCATCGGTAAAACTCAAGCCCCAAACACCAAACTCACTGCCCTCAATTCAACGCTGACTCATAGTGACCCCTGTCGATTTTTGAGACTGTAAAGGTTTCTGAGAGTAGAAAACTCCATCTTTCTCCTGAGGAGCTGCTGGTGGTTTTGAACAGACCACCATGCGGATCGCAGACCAATTTGTAACCACAACGCCACCAGGACTCCTTATCAGTAAAACAGGAGTGATACTCATTCCTCAGAGAGTAGAAAACACGGGTCACGAGGAAGTGCTTAACACAGTACCCGATAGACAATAAGCACTTCAAAATGTTAATGTGTGCCTCCTATCATTGTTCCCCTCCTTCCTTATCTCTGCTCTCTGGTTTTGCCTGGTTTTATATTCCCTGGTCTCTGCCCATTCCGTTCTCAGAGTGCAATAAGTATATAATGTGACTAGGGACTTTTTTTCTGAACACAAAACAAAACAAACAAAATCACTCTCACTGCGTTGCTTTGATTGGCCTCACAGCCATGTTCTATAGGGTTCAGAGTGGTGGATGGATTGGGACCATCGTCCTTGAGGTTAGTAGCCCTATGCTTCCTTCATGGCCCGTCCCCTCTGGAAACCAGCTGACATCATAAGGACCAATGACTAGTATGCATCTGCAACAAAATAAAATATAAAATCTGGAGGCAAAGAAATACCTTTTTAAGCAGGCAGAACAGAACTTTGTAAGCGATGTGCGATGACAAGTATTTGGGGGAGAATGAAGAGCATGCTCAATACCCCCAAAATTATCTAGAGCCAGCAACCTATTCAACAAAACTGGAAAGCCCAGTTGTATACATCAGAGCCTCAATGGAGAGGAGTAGACAAAAGAAGGGTTGGGTTTTGTTTTGTTTTGTTTTAGTGAATTGATCACATTAGCTGCTTTCTCATCTTATCAAGCCACAGAATTCAACAAGATCCCGTCTGAGAAGAAGCATGAAAGGAGGGCCTGGGAAGGATGGGCAAGAAGAAGCTCTCCGAAGGAGCACTAAGGTGGTCCTAAGACCACGTGAGGAGTCTCAGGTAATGGGCTAATCAATGGGTCCTTGTCCAGAGGCTGGGCACACAGGACTGGCAGCCAGGAAAGGTGAGAGCCTGCCTGCAGGCTGGGCAGGCTACCGCCCCTCCGGCCTCAGCCACAACACCAGCCACCGGAGTCACAAGTGGCTGTGGAGCCAGAGGCAAGTCTCAGGAAACTAAAAGCATTTCAGACATGCATCACCAAGTTTAATATTTCTCTCATTTGAAAGGCTTCAATAGAATCTAATCTCATTTTTAATTAGTCTTCACATCGCCTGGTGAGGCAGATTAATACGATTAGCCATATTCCACTGAGGAGGAAAATGAGACAAAGGACCATACCCCAAGGTCACTCTCGGAATGAGCAACAGAGGTGAAAATTAAACTGAAGGCATTTTAAATTTCCAAACCAGGGCACCAGGGAAAGGGCTTCAAGGAGGACGCTTTCCTGCCATTTGTTCAGAATATCTTACATCTGGATCGTGAAAATTCAATTTACTACTTGGTTTCTCTAATTAAAAAATAAATGAAAGAGGAAGAATTCACTCCAATCTGAACCCCAATATTCTGTAGTCAGTGCATAAGGAGTTTACTAGAGGATGCATGACAAGAGCAGCCGAGGAAGAGAAGAAAATGGCATGACATGGTCACATGCGAACACTTACTGGGTGCCTACTAAGTGCTTCAGATGAACCAAGAGTGTGGGGGTACATCTAAAAACAGGAAAAGCAAGCATGATCCCTGCCCTCTAGAAGTAGATTTAAAGGGAGATTCAAATAGGTATTTTGCCAAAATATACAAACAGAGCAGGTTTTCAATCGCATCGGCAGGAGGTATGTCCCTAAAGGATATGTTCAGAGAATATGTGTTGATAAACTTTTGCCTGAGTTTATGCCAAAGTAAATTGAGTGACCAGGGTGAGGAAAACAGGCCATTACCACTCACTCATCCTTCCAACTCCGTGAACTTCAACTCTCTAGAAATAGCTTTGTATGCAGCCTTTATGAATTAGATTAGGCGAGAAGAGGTGAAGTTCTGCTTATGAAGGCCACCATGACTTTCTTCCTGAAATGCCTTTCTCTCAGTGACGAATACAGTGCTCACTGATGCTTTTCTTGCTCCCTGGTGTTCCCCTATCTGGCTTTAGGAGGACTTGAGGACACGTGACCTTATTCGGGTGAATGGGAAGGTACGCAGAGTCATGTGTTACATCCAGCCCACGGGACCCAGGAGCTACTTATCTTTGCCTGTTTGTTCTCTGCCTTTTGAAGGCAAAGATGGAGGCCACATATTGGGACGAAGGAGAAAGGAGATAGGAGAAGCGGAGCGTGAGGACCTGGGAGAGTGACCACTCAGCTACCTCACAGGAACAGGAGCGGGCAGCCGATCCAGTGTCATGTGAAATCATGACTCCAGGCCCAACTTGTTACCATAGCCTCCTTGATCAATGCACATTCTCGGATTGAGAGCTCTTCTTTGGAACAATACCGATGGCAAAATGAAAGGCCATCTTGTTATCTTCACACCACGGGTTTTATGATCTACCCTTGGCCTGTCTCTCTCTTTTTTTTTTTTTTTGCTCCCCTTTTTCTTTTAAAGTTTTACTGGCATTTAATCCACATCTCACACAATTCAATAATTTAATCATACTCAAGAAGGGGCCTGCCTGTTTATGGTTAAATCATGTCATATGTCTTTGTGCTTCACTGAGCAGAATTGCTTTTGTGCCTTACTGAGAAGCTGGTAGATTTGAGCCACTGACCTTGCAGTTACCCATGGTGAACAACAGCACTACCCTCCTGGGGTATCTGTAGTCAAAAAAGATGATAGCGAAGGAAGGACTTAGAAGAGGGCAGAGCCAAGAGTCATGTAGAACGATAGGCTGTGAACTCTCATAGAAACCCAGAGACTAATAGAGAGGTGCTCACTGCTCTCAGAGTCAGGCCTTTTACAACCTTTGCTTTTAGAGATTTCAACAGAGCGGTGGCCCAGCGAGACCACCATGTGTCTCCCAGTACTCCCCTGTCTGAACTGTGCTCTGCGGCATTACTGTAGCAAAACTTGACGAATGCAGAGATTTGCACCAGAAGTGGGCTGTTCCCATAACAGAACAGTAAAACATGTGGCTTTGACTCTGATTTGAGAACTGTTTTTGAAGGCTGGAAAAATGACAGTCCTCATTATGCAGTGGCAGAGTGCTTGATAAATTGTTTCCTGACGTTACTTGTGAATGCTAACTGCTACCAGTTGAAGGTCAGAGAATGTACTTAATGGGCTAGGGCTTTGGATGAAGAAAATCTGAAGTGTAGTTTTTTGCTCTTGTTTCTTAACCAGGTCTAGCTGTGAAGACACTCGAAGAACTGATGAGCTTCGCAAAGGGAGTGCCTTTGCCAGCAGAACGATAGGAAATTCCAGGACTTGTAGGGTTGGAGAGCAAAATTGTGTCTCATTTTCAGCCAGGAAAAGATAAAACTCATCGCCATTGAGTCAGCTTTGACCCACAGTGACCCTATAGGGCAGAGCAGAGCTTCCTCTGTGGTGTCCCCAGGCAGTAAGTCTTTGTAGGAGGAGAAAGTCTCATCTTTCTCCTCGGGAGCAGCTGGTGAGTTTGAACTGCTGGTCTCATGGCTAGCAGCCCACGTCATAGCCACAGGGTTCATTTGTGCTATAAAGATTTTCTGATGGGCATTTACAGAGGTCTAAATAAAAGCATGTCCATATGTAATTATATTTATATATGAGGATGGGGAAATAGACCTATGTGCCTATATTTATAGGTTTAGTATTAAGGTAGAAAATGGACATTGGGCCTTCACTCAAGTACTTCCTCAATACAAAAATATTTTGTTCTATTAAACTGGCATTCCATGATGCTCACCTTCCCGACATGATCACTGAAGACAAAGCATGGGTGCCTAGAAAATGTGGTGAAGAAAGCCGATGGAGCCCAGTTATCAAAAGATATAGCATCTGGGGTCTTAAAGGTTTGAAGGTAAACAAGTGGCCATCTAGCTCAGAAGCTACAAAGCCCACATGGAGGAAACAGACCAGCCTGTGTGATCACAATGTGTCGAAGGGATCAGGGATCAGGCATCAAGGAACAAAAAAATCTAATTGTTGTGAATGAGGGAGAGTGCAGATTAGGGACCCAAGACCCATCTGTAGGCAACTGGACATCCCCTTACAGAAGGCTTGTGGGGAGGAGATGAGCCAGTCAGGGCTCAGTATAGCAATGATGAAACATACAACTTTCCTCTAGCTCCTAAATGCTTCCTCCTCCCCTCCACCCCCACCCCACTATCATGATTCCAATTCTACCTTATATATCTGGCTAGACCAGAGAATGTACACTGCTACAGACAGGAACTGGAAACACAGGGAATCCAGGACAGATGATCCCTTCAGGACCAGTGCGGAGAGTGGCGACACCGGGAAGGTGGATGGAAGGCAGGGTGGAAAGGGGGAACTGATTACAAGGATTTATATATAACCTTCTCCCTGGGAAATGGACAACAGAAATGTGGGTGAAGGGAGACATTGGGCAGTGTAAGATATGACAAAATAATAATAATTTATAAATTATCGAGGGTTCATGAGGGAGAGGAGTAAGGAGGGAGGGAGAAAATGAGGAACTGATACCAAGGGCTCAAGCAGAAAGCAAATATTTTGAGAATGATGAAGGCAACGAATGTACAAATGTACTTGACACAATGAATGATGTATGTATGGATGGATCGTAGGAGTTGTACGAGCCCCCAATAAAATGATAAAAAAAAAAAGATTTTCTGAGATTGAAATTAAGGATTATTTTCAGGAATAGACCAAAGCCAGGCTGGACCATCACACTATTAAGACCTTTAATTTAATTAAAGTGGCACCAAGGATGTCTTTTCAACTGAACAACATGTCTCCCAGAAAAAATAGACAAAGGACTTTGTCTTTGAGAAGCCTCAGAGCACCTATACCCAAGTCGGAAGACAAAGGTGTGTGGATCTGGGCAACCAAGCTGTACATACAAAACCAGCCGAGAGGATGAGAGTCTAACTGCCCAAAGTACTAGCAGGCTGGTTTAAAAGAGCTGTAACTTTAGAGAGCTTAAACAGGGTCTGGGCGCCCTGTGTTCTCCAGCAGAAAGTAAATGGGGAATGCTGCTCAGGTTCCCCCCAAAAGGGTTCTCTTCACCTGGAATCGAACCAACCAAAACCAAATCCATGACCACTGAGTCAACTTTGACTCATAGAGACCCTGCCTGGGTGTTCTGAGGCCGCAAATCAGTGGTTCTCAACCTTCCTCATGCCGCCACCCTTTCATACAGTTCCTCATGATGTGGTGACCCCCAACCATAAAATTATTTTTGTTGCTACTGTATAGCTATAATTTTGCTCCTGCTATGAATCGGGTGACCCCGTGAAAGGGTCATTCGACCTCCGAAGGTTGAGAATCGCTGCTGTAAATCTTTTTGGGAGCAGGATAGCCTCCATTTTCTCATGTGGAGCTGCTGGTGGGCTTGAACCACTGACCTCTCAGTTACCCATGTGACCCGACAGCACTATCAGGGTTCCTTAAGGAGTCAAAAGGGATGACAGCAAAGGAAGGACCTAACACAGAGCGGAGCCAAACGTCATGCAGAACAATAGCCTGTGAGCTCCCATAGAAAACCAGGGACTTGTAATGAGGTATTCACTGCTCAGAGAGGCACAAGGCCTGTGCACCTTTCTTTTGGAGATGTCACCATTGCTGTGGAGCAGTGTGCTGTGTGCCTCCCACTGTCCCTGTTTGGGGAGGAAATATTTCTCGCAGTTGTCTTGTCCTATTCCACTTTGCCCATGGATTGCGCGAGAGGCAGACGGATTGTAATTTACATGTACAGGGCTCCCTATTACTGAACTTTCATTAAGATCTCAGTTTTGGATTTCAAGCCGATGTTTTGACCGGATGATGTGCTTGCAGTGTCTTGAGGTAAAAGCAGGTGCATTTGGATGCAGTCAGCATGTGTGAGTCAAAGGGCTGACAAGCAGACCCCAATATATGTTCACAGGTGATTGTATTCTCCCTTCCTGTTCCATGGCACCACAATACCAAACCCAAACCCACTGCCATTGAACTGATCCAAACGCATAGCAACACTATATAGGGTTTCCAAAGTTGTGCATTTTTATGGGAGCAGAGAGCCTCCTCTTTGTCCCACAGAGCAACCGGTGGTTTTGAACCACCAACCTTGCCCTCAGCAGTCCAACGCTTAACCCAGCAGTGCCACCAGAGCTCTTCCTGAATCCATAATAAGGGCATACTCGATTTGGACTTAGCCGGGTGGTTTGCCTTGGCCAGTGGAACTTGAGTGTATTTGACGTGCTTGACAAATATATGGCTTTACATACACTTGCATGCTTCTGCCTGGTAAGCACCATGAGAAGAAAATCCTCTCAGTAGCCACTGACTCTGAAACTCTGATGCTGGGCCCTTAAATACGAGAAGGACAGAGAACCTTTAGCTAACCATCAGATGCATGAGTCAGAAACAAATTTAATTTAAGGGCCCAAAACAAACACTGCCATTGAGTCAATTCTGACTCATGGCCAGCCTATAGGGCATAGTAGAATTGGCCGTGTGGACTTCCAAGACTGTCACTCTTTAAACAAACAAACAATCTAACAAACAAACAAAAAACATACTCACTGCCATTCAATCAATCCCAACTCAGAGTAACCTGTATGGAAAGGCTTCCTCTTCCTCCTGAGCCATGATTGGTGGTTTCAAACTGCTGCCCTTTCAGGTACCCTCCCACCACAGTCTGCTATGCCGCCCGTGGCGTTACTAAAGATGTCAAACTTATAGACGATTGCTACACAGCAGCATTGTCTCCTCACAGTTTCTCCCACACCTGCTTTTCCACACGCTCCCGTCTACCCTGCTACAAGACCTCCTTCGTGGGACCAGGAAGAGTTATTTACTCAACTCCTATGCACGTGGATGACTTTGTTCATACCCATTCCTTTTCCTCATTGAATGGCAACTTGCTCCCCCAGCTCCTCTCCATTCCATGCACTATGTGAGAACACCTTCTTCAGCTCTGGGGTCTCAACATAGAAGAGGTTCCCACACAACCTTCTCTAAGAGCTGAATGAATGAACCCGAAGAAATGATCAGTGTGGTAGTTAGGGCAGTGTATGATGGGAAAGGGAGCTACACCACTCCTCCAAAAACCTGGTCATGGGGTGCGGGGAGGCTGGGGAGCAGCCAGTTTTGAGATTGAGAAATGGTCTGAGGCTCATACCAAAGAGTTGGATGCCTTTGTTATGTTTGCCTGGGCAGGAAGGTGGAGGCCCAGATTCTGTAGCGAGGCTTGGAGCAGTGGGAAGATGCTTCCTACGCATGAAGTCTTGTGCATTCCTGGGTTAGAACATGTTTTCTTTGGGGGTTGTTGTGGTTTCTTTCTTTTCTTCTTTCTCTCCACTTCTTTTCTCTGCACCCCTGCACCCCAGTCTTTGGAAGCACCGAGTGCGTACAATAACAAGAACAGCAGTGGCAAAAACAACATGCGGCTGACCCGGTGTGAATCAGGAGTCTGTTCGTGCGATGGGTCTTTGGGGTGAGAGTGGGAGGGAGGGAATAAGAGAGTGGAAGGAGCGATGCCAGGAGCTTAACGGAAGAAAATGCCATGCATGCCACGCGGCTGGCACAGCCGCCAGCCACATCTGTTTTCGATGAGTGTCTCGGGCGTGCGCCGCCATGTGTGCATGTGTGTGTGCATGTGTGTGTGCATGTGCAAGTGTAAGGAAATACCCAAGTTCTGGGCTTCAGGAGGCCAGCTCGTGGCTCCGTCTCTCTCGTCTGAAACGCTGCCCTCGGTGGCGGTCTCTCACCGTGGGTTAGATCTGCAGCCAATGTCTTGTTGGGAAGTATGTTGCAGGCTCGAATGGGCTGTGGAAAACAAGCCCGAGAAAAGCCACAAGGGCCTCCTGACCCATTTGAATCATTTTCCTGCCAGCTTCTTATTACTGTCCCTCAATCGGAAAGAAACCCATGCATAAAGCTGAAGAGGCTATGAAGACGCATGGAGGGGGAAGGCTGGTCCCTGGGCTCGGGGCATGGAGAAGAGGCAGAAGCATCCCATCTGAGGTCCCAAATCAGATGCACAGGGGATCCGTTTAGTTTGGTGAAGGACGCAAAGCCCACTCTCTCTCTTCTTATTGTTGCTGTGTTCCAGGAAACAGAGCGAAATCAGAGTGCCAGAGTGTGTATCCTCATCCTCCCCGGCGTGACTAACAAAAGACAACAGGTTACCAGTGAGTCACTTCTGACTCATAGGCCCCTCATGTGTGTCAGAGGAGAAGGGGATTCCATGGGGTGGTCAGGGGCTGGTTCTTTGGAAGTAGACCACCAGGACTTTCTTCTGAGGCACCTCTGGGTGGATTTGAACCTCAGACAATTTTTCAGTGAGCAGCTGAGTGTGTTAAGTGTGGCGAGCCTTCTCTCGAGGGAAATTTCAGAAGAATGGCTGCCCTAAACTGTTGGGCTGAGTCAGGATGCTGTCAGGGCCCTGCAGATTTGAGGACAACGATGAAGTCGCCCGCTTCCACATTGGTGTCCAGCCTTGGGAACCCGGGGGAGTGCTTCTACTCTTTCCTAAAGGGTTGCTCTAGGCAGATGGCAGCGGGTATTAACCTCCTTAATCAGAATTCTTATGCAAGTGTGGGTGCCTACATTTAGAGAAGTGACTACAAAGAGGTTCACCCAGGTTCATTGCCAAAGGCTTGGAGGGAACCAGACTGAGTCCGGCTCTGCATTTCCTCTCTCAGATTTGCTGTGTCTTTACAGGCACGACTTCTATATGCTGTGTGTGTGTGTGTGTGTGTGTGTGTGTTGAAAAGAGAACTAAAATCCCATTTTCCATCATAGAAAGCCAGAGAATATTTCAAATTAAAAATAATAGAGATTAGCAATAGAAGTGTTTAATATAGCCTATAGATGAATGTAAATTCCAGAAATAAAAGAAGGGAAACAGAAGCAGCAGCAGCAAAAATAAAAAAAGAAAAAAGCCCATAAAAGAATCCTTTTCCAAGAGGGACTAAGATTAGGGGGCAGAGGGACAGGCATTGCCAATCTTACAAATAACCAGAGGGGTGCTTCTTAGCTTTGTGAACTTGATACATGCATGACTTCTCTAGGATCAAGACGAAGATTAGGAAACACAGCCAATCAGGGCAGAACTGATAGTACAACTTCAAGGGCGCTTTCTTCCCAATACACATGTGGTTTGTTAAAATTAGCAAGTATTGGCAATGAACATGGGAGTGCACCACTTTTTAAAATAGTTACCTCATTGTTGGCTTTGTCAAAACTACATCTACTCAAGGTGGATTCAAAAAGTTCTTTAAATTCCATTCTTTCGAAAATTTTCTGAAGCCTCCTTGCATCGATGTTGATGTTATTGAGCACAGTCAAGTTGCTTCTCATTCAGGGACACCAGGACTACAGCGGTCCCAAAGGAGCTTCTAGGCAGTAATAGTTATTGAAGCAGATCATCACGTATTTTCCCTGTGAACTTGCTCTCAAAATCTACCGCCATCGAGTTGATGCCAACTCACAGTGACCCTATAGGACAGGAAGCACTGTGCCTGTGGGTCTATGATAATGTCACTGTTCCCAGGGGAAGGAAGCCCCCCACCACACCCCGCTTTCTCCCTTGGAGTGGCTGATGGGTTGAAAGGGAAGACCTGGCAGTTAGCTGTCTAACTTGCAATCTCTGTACCATCAGGGCTCCGAGGTGAATTCAAACCAACAACCTTTTTGGTTAGCAGCCAAGTGCTAACTGCGGTGCTGCCAGGACCCTTTACAAATACTTATAGGCAAGGAGCGGATGCCAGGGGTTTCAGTGGAGAGAAAGTGTATGGAGAATGATGAGGGCAATGAATGTACAAATGTGCTTGACACAATTGATGTATGCATGGATTGTGATAAGAGTTGTATGAGCCCCTAATAAAATGATTTTAAAATAGGAAGAGAAACAAATATAGTAATTGTCACAGTGAAATATATATATATATTTATATATAACAAATACTTATAGGCATACAGATGCACTGTAAAATAATAATGCGTAAGAATCATAGTCGAGGCTTGCTAGCACATAGACATTAGACTATACAAGTATTGAATAAAATAATTCCACAAAGGATTTGTTTTTGTGCATGTTATTATCTCCACAGGTCTGTCTAAATAAGACAGGCTGGATGAACTAACTGGAGGAAAAACAATGGGACTGACAGTTCCGGGGAGACTTGGGATAGGGGGAGGTGGGGGGTAAAGGAGTGGTGTTAACAAACCCAGGGACAAGGGAACAACATGGGACCCAAATTGGTGGTGAGGGGGGAGTGGCAGACCTGGTAGGGAATGATCAAGGGTAAGGTTACTTAACGAAGAGGTATAGCTGCAACCCAGGTGGGGACAGAGCATGATAATGGGGCAGGAGGAAAGTCAAGGGAAATAGAGGAAAGAGCTAGGAGGCAAAGTACATTTATAGAGGTCTAGACAAAGATGTGTATATGCAAATATATATATATATATATATATATATATGGATGGGGAAATAGATCTATGTGTCTATATTTATAGGTTTAGTATTAAGGTGGCGGAAGGCCCTTGGGCCTCTACTCAAGCACTCCCTCAACGCATGAATACTTTCTTCTATTAAATTGGCATTCTATGATGCTCACCCTCCTGACACAACTGCTGAAGTCAAAGCAGGTGAACAAGTAAATGTAGTGAAGAAAGCTGATGGTGCCCGGCTATCAAAAGAGATAGAACACACCAGCCGGTGTGATCCGAAGGGATCAGTTATCAGGCATCAAAGAACAAAAATCATATCATTGGCTGCACACCTCCATGATACAATCGCCGAGGACAAACGGGTGCATAAGCAAATGTGGCGAAGAAAGCTGATGGTGCCCGGCTATCAAAAGAGATAGTGTCTGGGGTCTTAAAGGCTTGAAGGTGAACAAGCAGCCATCTTGCTAAGAAGCAACAAAGCCCACATGGAAGAAGCACACCAGCCTGTGCGATCACGAGGTGTCAATAGGGATCAGGGATAAGGCATCATAAAAAAAAAATCTTACCATAGTGAATGAAGGGGGAAGTGCAGAGTAGAGACCCAAAGCCCATTTGGTGGCCACTGGAGACCCCCTCACAGAGGGGTCTAGGGGAGGAAATGAGTCAGTCAGGGTGCGATGTAGCACCGATGAAGAATACAGCTTTCCCCCAGATACTGGATGCTTACTCCCCCCCCCCCCCAACTACCATGATCCGAATTCTACTTGGCAAGATTAGATAGAGTAGAGGTTGTACACTGGTGCATATAGGAGCTGGAGGCACAGAGAATCCAGGGTGGATGATACCTTCAGAACCAGGGGGTGAGGGGTGATACTGGGAGAGTAGAGGGTGAGTGGTTTGGAAAGGGGAACTGATTACAAGGATCTACATGTGACCTCCTCCCTAGGGGACGGACAACAGAGAAGGGGTGAAAGGAGATACCGGATAGGGCAAAATATGACAAAATAATAACCTATAAATTATCAAGGGCTCATGAGGGAGGAGGGAGTGGGGAGGGAGGGGAAAAAAAGAGGACCTGATGCAAAGGGCTTAAGTGGAGAGCAAATGCTTTGAAAATGATTAGGGCAAAGAATATACGGATATGCTTTATACAATTGATGTATGTATATGCATGGATTGTGATGAGTTGTATGAGCCCCTAATAAAATGTTTAAAAAAATAATTCCACAAAAATATATATCTATTATGGTAGGTAAATTAGAAATGGTTCAAATGAAAGGAACTTTTCAAAGGGTTTGTTGATAAGACTATTGAACAAAGGAACTATGCCAAATACCCTGAGGAATAGTAAGCTAATCAATGTCCCAGAGCTCATTAAGACTCTCAGCGACCGTACATGAGACGTGGTTGGACTGCCTCTAAACACATTGCAGTAGACATAGTAGGGCAGAGTTGCTGTGAAAAGGGGCGGGGGGATTTGCTTATAGATATGATCTGCTTGTATTTGTATGCTGTTAACTCTTATTACTTCAGCTTAATTCTTGGAAAACCACTGGACATTCTCGGGACGTTGAAGAAAGAAATACAAACTCCTCACAATATTTTTCAATGCCAATTTTGCAGGTGGGTTATTTTCAAATAGTAGAAAATCCTGGTGATCTACTCCCATGAAGATGACTACAGCCTGGGACACCGTAAGAGGCAGGTCGGCTCTGCTCTGTCATGTAGAGTCAGTGTTAGTTGGAATTCACTCAGTAGCATCCAGCAACAATAGCACTGTGCTGGTGCAGTGGTTAGCTGTTGGGCTGCTGACTGCAAGGTTGGGAGTTCAAAACCACCAGCCTTGCCTTGGGAGAAAGACCGGGTTTTCTACTCCCCTTAAGAGTTACAGGCTTGGAAATCCACAGGGTCAATTCTCCCCGGTCCTCCAGGGTCACTATGAGTTCCCTGGCAAGGAGCTTGAGGTGGAGTTGGTGTGATGGTGAAAACACCAAAGGTCACTGGTTCAAATATAACATCATCACCACGGATGAAAGTCCTGATTATCTGCTCCTATAAAGCTCACCACCTCTGGACACTTCTACTCCGTTCAACAGGGTTGCTGTCAGCTAGAATGGATTCAGCAGCATATAACAGTCATGTTTACATTGTCTGTAAGCCTGGGCTAGAAATGAAAGGGCAGTAAAAAGGAGAAAGGACATAAAAATAAGGAAAATCACAGAGTTTGTCAGGGAAAAGGTGGGGTGGGAAGGAAAAAAGGGGAATCAACAGGCTAAAGGGAGAATGGCTAGAGAGAGAAAGTGGCCCACCCAGAAAGCTTCCAGGGAAAACGCTGCAAACTGCAGCCTGCTAGCAAGCCCACCAGGGTGTCACAGCGTGCGCCCCTGGAGCTTTCGACCAGCCTAAACCCCATGACTGTCGCTCATCTAGATGAGGTTTTACAATCTGCATGGTTCTGCTTTTCATGTTTGACTTTTTTAAAAAAAGCAAGGAAAACCAAACAATGGTTTTAGCTTTCAAAATGAAAACCTAGTTCTAATTAACATCTGGAGTCTGATTTTCAGAGATTCCAGATGGAAGATCTAAAAGCCGAGTGCTGAGCTGAACAGACGCTGGACGCATCTGAAGACAAGGCCGGATTTTCAGTCTGCTGCAGAGATTGTATAAAAATGGGCGGCAAAATTCACAAACAAATCTTGAGGGGATTGGAAGTTGGCAGGCAGGGAGGCCTGGAAGGCAGCTCCAACTTAAGCTAATTTGCAAGTTTTCTCTGGATTTTAACACATCTAACACCTATTCAGATTTCTGAGGACCTACACTCTCCTACCAGACTTGAAGGAGCCGCCTCGCCACTCGCATGTATGGTTGGCTTCTAAATACAAACAAACAAACAAACAAACAAACAAACTCTGACTCCTGGGAACCCCAAGAGTATCTCAGTAGCACTGTGCTCTGGGGGTTTTCAATGGCTGATTTCCTGGACAGAGATCACCAGGCCCTTCTTCCGACACTGGTTGGGTCAAACTGCCAGTCTTTCCGTGAGCTGAGGATGTTAACCATTTGTACCACCCTGGGTCCCTGACTGCCTTGGAAGTTATTAGTATTCCTCTTGAAACTAGGAATTATATAAAAATTAAGGATTTTGATAACTCTTTTTTTACCTACCTATCCTAAAGAGTTTATCAAGAGCTTAAAACAAAACAAACCAAAAACAAATGGTCAATCCATAAGCTCGATCCTCTGAACAACAGGGACAATAGAAAGATGCTTTGTCC
Organism: Tenrec ecaudatus; assembly: GCF_050624435.1. NCBI lineage: Eukaryota > Metazoa > Chordata > Mammalia > Afrosoricida > Tenrecidae > Tenrec > Tenrec ecaudatus. Next base: position 189,826,630 of record NC_134530.1, on the reverse strand, counting down.
ATTGCTAAGATGTGGCAAGAAGCCTGGTTACTGACTATTGTTTAAATGGCAGAGTGTTAAAATGAAACAAGAGAAGCAAAAGAACTTCACACTCACAGGGTACATAAGTGATAAAGTTGGAGTCGAACATTTGGTTCCCTGCACTCCGTCAAAAACAAACAAAAATCAACCAAAATCACGGGCAGAGCGGATGATGACTCAGATCGACCCCATAGGACAGGAGTAGAACTGTCCCCATGGCTGTCCCGCACTGGAACTCGCTGCCATGTGCGTAGAAAGCCTCAGCTGTGGGCCAAGGAGCGGCTGGTGGTTTTCAACTGCTGACCTTGTGGTGAGCAGCCCACCCTTCACCGCGATGCCATTTGAATCCCCCTGTACGCAGATGTCAGAATAAATGACATTCACGTTTCTTTTTTGACGAGGACGATTTGTGTACAGAATGAAGTGAGAGTGCTTTGTGAGAGCTCCGTATCAAAAGAATCTGGTCAGTGTGGGCTGAGTTGATGCTACAAATTTGGATGGTGATTCAAAGTCAAGTGTGAGGAAGCAATGATGAAAAATACATCGGCACCTCATCGTCAAGAAAGACGGAGCTTGTCTATACAGCAGAGAAAAGTTTGAGAAAAGTCGGGCTGAGCAGGCTAGCCAGAGAGATCGGGAATCAAGAGGGGGCCTTAATGTGGGTGCGTCCTTCAAACCCAACTGCCCCCGCTCTGGTTCTGTTTCCAGCCAACTCCAGACCAAACTGCAAAACAGCAAACATGCTGGGCTCCAGCTCACGTGACTCAGAGCAGAACTGCTCCATAGGGCTGCAAGGTACGACCTTTCAGCAGCAAATCACCAGGCCTTCTTCCCCACCACCTCTGGGTAGTTCCACCTCCCAAGCAAGCACTTAATTGCCGGTACCACTCAGAGACTCCTAGCCAGCAATGAAACTTCTGGACTGGCACCGAAGGAAACAGAGGTGCCTTGCTCAATGACGGTGGCTGACTACACTGCTTTGAATACGTGTCACTCTCCAACATCCGGCAATAATACGGTTCCCATACCAGAAGCCTCAACCTAGTTCCTATACGTCTTTGAAGTCTTGCTTTCCAGGGCTTCGCCTGACAACATTTCCAGCTCTGATTATTGTTCTGCTTCACTCCAATTTTCGTCATCTGTGTTGTTCAGATTTCACTTCATCAGCCATGGCTGAACCAGTTCGAAGCCTTGCTCCTGACACTAGACCAGCAGGTCTCACACCTGTATATGCGTTAGTCTCCTGGAGAGGTCCGTGCAGCAGCTTGGCGTGTTCGTGCCCAGAGTTCTTGATGGAGTTAAGTCCAGAATGGGTCTGAGATTCTGTATGTATCCGGGACCACACCATCGCCACTCTCTGGCTCTTGGCAGCTCTGAGGAGTACGTCGGAGTTTCATCATTTTACTGAAGAGTCTCCGAGAGGCCTGGGAGTGCCATGTCTTGAAGTGGCATGTGTGGTCTTGGGAAGAAATGCACCTTTCTGTTTCTCATTGGGAGGGTCCAGCTGTCACAGGGACGCTGCACTGGAGTCTTGCAGACATCTCCCCATCCCCCCAATTTTCATTTCACTTTTTCCAGAAAAAAGATCTTGACTTTGTGAGGTTTTACCACTTTGCGGAACATCACATGGTCAAAACGAAGGGCTGAGCATTTCATATTACTATAACTTTTATATGCTTATTTCATATATCACACCATGTCTTAAAAAATACCAACAAGGGGACACTATCATCATAAGGGACAGAGCCCTCCCTTCAGAAAGACCCGTATTACGTAGCAGCCCATAATTGTCCGCATTCCTCAGACATTCTCTCAGGTGAGTGAACCTGCGGACCACCCCCACCCCACCCTGCCCCTCACCCGGATCACCTGTCTTGCTGGCACTCAGCTTTCCAGAATAAAGCACATCCCCCCTTAAAGTTTTTATATGTGACTCTTGTTCCTCTCTGCCCCTTCTTGGCTCATACTCTGGGCAAGAAAAAAACATGCAATAAAAACTCTATATTCCTGTCATGATTTCCCACTTCATGAGTTATATATTGGCCCTTGTATCCCATTGAGATAGAGCAGTAAAGCCAGGCTGTACCCAGGAGGGATGAAGAAGCACATGTCTCAGACACAGCTAACAGGGCTACCATCTGGAACATAAATAATGAAAGGGAGGCAGAGCGAAGTCCAAGACAACACAGGAGAAAGAATGCAAGGAATGGTGTAGCAGATGGAATGAATTAGTGATGGAAGTCCTGCTGGTATCAACAACTTACTACATGTGCAAAAGCAATACAACTGCCTTCTGTCATTTAAGTAAATGCAACCACACTGACGAAGCTCCACTTGTCCCCAAGGCCTCCTCATCCTGTCTCTTCACCCCCAGCTCGCCCCCAGACACGTGGCTATAGAAGTAGCGCCTAGGTGGCAATGTAAGATAAAAGTATCTATATCGATTGCTTTAGGAAAACAAAAATACACTTTCCTTGGAATCCATGAGGGCTAGATTTACAGGGAAAGAAAATACCAAATAAATGATCCTCAGAGTTTGACACTGAAGAAAATCGTTAACCATATCAGAGAGAGGGTAGAGATCTCTTAAACTACTCCATAGACTAATGAATCTTTTAAATACTGTTTTTTTAATTTGTGTACATTTAAATACTTTCTGGACATTTTCACTCAGACATGCTTGGAAATGTTTGTTCCATCTTTTAAGTCCAGTGTGCTATGTTTTGTTCTCCTTGGGGGATAGAGACTGATAGATAACTCTTCGCTATGCAAACTACGGACAACATGGAAATAATGACTCCATGAATCTCCAGGCTTCTCCGGCTTAAAAAATAAAATCTCAGTTCTTTGGACCTTCCCAGAAAGGTATACTGATTACGGTTCCGATGCTGCCGTTGTCATTCTCAATCTGTTCTACATTTCACAGTGGCCATGGAAGAGAAGGGGTTCAAGCATCAGGACAATGGTAAGGATGACAATAGGCCAGGTAGGGTTTTGTCCTGTTGTGCATTGGGTCTCGATGGGTCAGAACCGACTGGAGGCATCTAACAACAACATGGCAGGGACAAAGGATTCCAGGTAGTAGGATGGGTTAGGCACTTGGCTGGGATCTGCAAAGTTTGTGGTTCAAATCCAGAAGCTACTTTTTGGGAGAAAGGTGAGGCTGTCTGTTCCTGTAAAGATCTGCAATCTTGGAAATCCTATGTAAGGTCACCATGAGCTGGAATTGACTTGATAGCAGTGGCTTTTTACAGACGAGAAATCAAAATTAGACCTTGGCGAGAATCGGGTCAAAACACTTCTCTTCAAGCTTTCTATTGGTTCCACTTCTACTTCTGTGTGTATAACTTATTGCTTTTGAACAGGGCCATCCTGATGTTGCCCCATGATGAGGCATAAATAATTCCTATTTTTAATTATAAGAAATCACCCTTTTCTAGCTTATAATCATTCTGCCTTGATCACCATCTGCCAGATAGCGAACGGATTCAAGAACGCGTGGGAGATGAGTCCTTTTCTCCCTGCTGTGATTGGGGGGATCACACAGGCCGTGTGCAACTAGCTGAGAAGATACTTACTACCCCTTGGACGGTGTTTCTCAGCAGGTGCTCGGGAACTACCCGCATGAGAAGCAGCACCGGCAACACCTATTTAAAAATTCAAATTCTTGGACTTGCTAAGAGGTGTAAGAGGGTGGGGCTGAACCTAAGAGGCTGCAGTTTCATCATGCACCTCGGCTGATTTTTCTTTGAATATAGGATTGTGTGTTTGGTGAAACCGTGGCTGCCCCTTGAGCACACTTAAACTCCCACAGCTCCCACTGGAAACCAGTGTCCTTGTGAAACATCGAAAGACAATGTGTAGCCAGGACAACATCTGCGTTCCACTCAATGGGCCTCACAGCTCATCACAATCTGGTAAATGTCTTCGGTGCCTTCTTACATTAAACTCATGGCCAAGTCCATCCTGACTCATCTCATTCACTCCCATCAAGTGGATCCTGACTCATAGCCAACCCTGTAAGATGGAGTGGAACTGCCCCTTTGAGTTTCTGAGATGATGAACTATTGTAAGTATTGAGAGCCTCATCTCTAGCCCACAGAGAGGCCGGTGGTTTTCAACTGCAGCCAACGTATAATCCACTACGCTCCCCGGCCTCTTTCTTCCTGACTCCCAGTGACCTCCCGCAATGGAGCAGTGCTGTCAGCAAACTGCCACGTCTTTCTCCTGAGAACCGGCTGATGGGCTCGCACCGCTGAGTTAGCACTGCCCGACCAAGGTGCCGCTGCTTAAATTAGAGATCCAAAATGTGGACTGGAATGATCAACTGATCCATTTAAAAACTGGCATCACTTTGATCTCATCGACCAATTATTCCTTCACAGGACATTATATCTACAGAGAAGAGCATGGTCCTCGTAAATATAGAACTGTGACTCAGAGAAATTTGTCCGAGAGCTTTCTTGAGTTCAGAAGCCAACATTTTAGAGCTCTAGCTTCTATTGTTCAGCCCCCTTTCCTTTCCAGCTGCTTTTCGTCCGGGTTTCTTATATAGTCTCGTTCTTTCTGGAACTCTAAAATGAGCAGGGAAGGGCTCAAGAACATCTTCCTATACCCGGTCTTCCTCCTGACTGGCTTGGTTCCTCAGCCTCTCATACTTATGTTCTTCTTTCTCTATTGCCTATCTCATCATGATAACTATTGGGGGGGGGAGCACTACTATTCTTGGGTAGCAGAACCCAAACCAAACAGAATGCAATGTGATGGAGTTGATTCTGACCCATAGCGATCCTATCAGGCAGGGTAGAACCGCCTCTGTCTTTATGGAAGCAGAAAGCCTCATCAGTCTCCAATGGAGTGGCTGGTGGTTTTGAACTACTGACCTTGAGGTTAGCAGCTCATTGCTCAACATTGCTGATAAATGAATTATGTGCTTTACCTGTTCTATGGGAGAAAGACCAAAAAAATCTGCTGCTGTAAAGATAACAGCCTACAAAACCATATAGGGTCGCTCTTCTCTGTCCTGTAGGGTCTTTATGCGTTGAAAAAACTGATTGGCCTATAACAATAAACAGCAGAATATTTCAAATGAAGCATCTTGAACAGGAAGTACTTCCACCAATTCTCTTAGCAATCTTATCTGAGAGTGAATTTCTTCTGCTTGCTAGTGCCAGCATGGAACTAATGAAACCAGAACCAGGACTGGGCTTGCACAGATATCAAGGAAGGGCAGGTTTCCAAAATGTAACCCATCCAGTCAATGAGAAGTCAAGATTAATCAAGAACAGGAAGGGATATGAACCAGGGGATCTATACCAGAAAGACTCACGTGCAGACCCAAGACCCAAATCACAGGAATGACAAAATCCCCAGAGACAAGGGTAGGTTTGCCATTACTCCTGAAAACTTAGCATGACCAATACTTTAATGAGGTATGACTTCTTGGAAGGCCCAAACCGCAGCCTCATGGGTGTGTCTCCATGGTTTTCTGAACTTGGCCTCTGGTAGCAGTTTTAAGAGATAAATTGTATTCATGTAATTTTAAAGCCAGTGAATGTAACTTTAGATAAGTAACAGGATTACTTAAGATCCTAGCTAATAAGGAATGGAACTGAAGTTCAAGCCAGTCTTCAGACCCTAACCCAGCTTTCCTCCTGCACCCCATGTCTTGTACAAAGTCTCTGATTCTGCCCTGGAGAATCTTTCTCCCTGATTTCTGTCTCTAGTTTTCACTTCTATTGGGAAAATCTGGGTTTCGCAGAAGATCAGTTTGATCTTTTCTAATGTAAGGATCTGAAAACAAAGTTCTATGTTTCAGTTGCAGCCTGTCTTTAGAGGAGTATAAACAGGTGCTGCTGGAGTTTGCCAAATGGGATGTAACGCTTGTAGGTCTGCAGATTGTGCAAAGGAAGAACCCATCCGATGCACTTGAAATGATGCAACAGGGGACACGATCAGCATCTACAAGGGCAAGTATAAGAATTTACAGAAGCTGCATCAGCTGATGCCCAGAGTCTCTTATTTGGAATCCCCTGTGCCCCATTCCCTCCCACCCACTGCCCATTATTTTAAAAAAGACTCATAAATTGTAGTGGAACATCAATTAATCACAACTATCTGTAGTATGTAGTAAAGGGATTCATACCTCTATAGCATAGGCATGATTTTTTAATATATTGTTCAATATGACTCTGTCTTCCCCCAAAGCAATACATATGGCTCCTTAGATAATACCACCACTATTATGTTTGGCAACTTATATTATGCCTAATATCAGTTATATCACATGATTTTGCAGGAGTTCTAAGTGAAGGCCTGACTGAGACTATACATGGTTGCAATGTACAATCAGAAATTGAACCTGAGTCTTCTGAAAACATTTGATCTCTGCCCTCCCTCTGAAAATGGGAAAAGCCAACATAGGGTTGAAGAATGGATATCAGGACCTGTGGTACAAATGGACGCTGATGGGAAGAATAGGAGAAATTTGTATGAAACACGTGCTCCTAGAAAAAGCAGAGTCCGAAGTCTGTCAACAGCACGCCACTCTCCCCATCCTGCACAAAGAAAATGAATCATTTCTATGCAAAAGGAGACCGCAAGTGTGACCATAACACCCAGTTACATCCCCAAGACAATACAATGTTCTTTTAAGTGGAACCTAGGACTGTGGGCTATGGCAGAATTAATAAATATGGTTTTACTAAAGAGAAAGGGAGAAGGAGGGGGAGGATGGAAGGAAAGAGGGATGGAAAGGAGAGAGAAAAGGAAGTGGGACAACCTCATTTTTGAATGCACTGTAACATGGTGACCTGATATTATCACCATAGCAATGCATGGTGTGAACGTTAACTCTAATTATTTTCACAACGAGAGAAAAGCCTCTCTCTCTGTTTCTCTCTCTCCCTCCTTCTTTCTACTGCCCTCCTTGCCCTGCTTCATCTTTCCTTCCTTATCTCTATGACAGGAGACCAATGCGCTCTACTCGACAACATCTAACAGAAAAACACTTGTTCCCACCCAGTTATAATGAAAAGTTTCTGTATTTGTGAAATTTGATTTGCACATTTGCATATTTCTCAGCAATGTGCAAATTAAATTATTATTATTTCAAGCACTGAATGCATATGGAGACACAGCCATGCCAGAGACTGGGTTGAATAGAGACATCACACGGCAGTGAAAAAGAAACGGCTCTCGGTGTCCGTGTCGTCGTAATGTTTTGCTCCAGACACATATGCAGAATCAATCCTTTCGATCGGATAAGTGGTCATGTACGGGCCACAGTACAGTTATTCAAGTGGACTTTGAAAAGTTCCTGGAAACAGGGAATTAAAAGATCTTGGACTTTCCCACAAGCGTTTGAAACCCATTACATGTCATTGGGGGAGGGTGGCGGGATCAGGGACTCGTCATGAAAGCCTCCACGTAGAACAGGACCTACTGGAAAGTGTGCTGAAGGATGAATAGGAGCCACTCACAGGAGAGTTTCTCCCAGCAGCACCATCAGCAGTTTTAGCCGTCCGTGCGCTGTACAATGTTTAATGGCACCTCTAGCCTGTACCAGTGATCTGTTTTGTGGGAAAAAAAATTGTCTCTGGACATTGTTTCTGGGGGAACAAAACAGACCAAGGTGAGAACCAATGGCTCAGTGTGGGGGCTGGCGATTCACAAAGGGGACCTAACCCATGCAAAGACACAGGCACATGAAATCTGTGACTGCTAATCAAAATAGATACTTTGTGTGTGTTACAGGGGATCCCCAGATTGCAAACAACTGACTTACATACCACCCATAGTAACAAACCACTCCCCCCAAACCCATTATATTAAACATTAGAGGTCCATCCTAACAAACGGGCATGTCTGGGCAATCTGGAACAACAGGCTATCATGATAATTATCATAGCATTTGCGTGTGAAAGCATGTCATCCGAAGAGACGAGTCCCTGGAGAAGGACCTCATGCTTGCTAAAATAGAGGGACAGTGAAAGAGAGAAAGATGCCCAACAACATGGATTGGTGCCGTGGCTGCAGCAATGGGCTCAAGCACAGGGACTATTTTGAGGATGGTCCAGAACCAGGCAGTGTTTCGTTCAGTTGTGAATACGGTTGCTACAGGTCAGAACCCACTTGACAGCCCCTAACATTCTATTGAAGATGTTTTCGTGTATCTGGAATTATTTAATCTTTCTGGATAAAAAGGCATGCTACTTTACAATATATACAAAGTAATTTAGTTACTAATGTAACATAGGAACTACCAAATTGTTCCGATTTACATGTAAGTGTGGCATAATGACAGATGTAGGAGGGGAACTTATTGCTAACCTAGGGACTGCCTGTGCACTGAAGGTGACATGCTGGTGATCCTCTGTTGACAAGAAGTTCTAACCTACCAGTGGGTCCATGGGAGAAAGACCCTCGAAGCCCCTTCTAGTCTGTCCTGAAGGATTGCTATGAGTGAGAATCAACTCAATGGGCTTTTTTTTGTATTTTGTATTAGACACATAGTTTTGGTATTATGTGCTATTTTGTATTAAGTACACTGCCCAGATTATTTTATTTATTCTCCCTACAACCTTAAGAGTTCAAAGTCTTGCAAACTCACAGTGACAGTTCTACCCTGCCCTACAGGGTCACTCTGACTCAACACTGCCTTGATGGCAATGAGTTTGATTTTTTCACAAACATATGTAGTCAGCACCCCCCCTTTTCTGCTGAGGAAGTGAATCAAGGAAGGCTAAGAACTTCGCCGTGATCACCCAGGAAGCATGACCAGTATTCAGTTGCAGATCTAGTGAATGCAGAGCATAAAATCTACACACATTCTAGAACATTGCTTTATAAAGGTTGATATCTTTAGAGCTAAGAGTTCATGCAAGGATTGGGAAAGACAAAAGGCTCAAGACAAAAGTCCAATCACTATCTACAAAAGAATCAGATTTAAATTAAAATAATCCAGGAGTTGGGGCTGGGTTCCTATGACCATGCTTAGCAAAAGAGAAATGACAGAAAGAACCAGAGGCAGTCATAGGAAGGATGGGTATCACTGATGGACATAGGTATGGGAACAGGGGAGCAGTTAGGAAGTCACTGTCATAGGCCAGGTAATCAATGTCAAGGCTCCTCGTAGGGAGCACACCATCAGAAGGGATGCCCAGTGGAAACATCGACAGTGGCCATGGACTTGGTCGACTCTGCACGGATTTGTGTCCCAGAGAGTTGCCAGTGTCTGCTTTCTCAGAAGTAGGTTGCCAGGTCTCTTCAGCTGGACTGAAACTTCTGATCCTTTGGAGAACAGCTGAGTGCATTAACCATTTTCACCACCCAGAAACTCACTAAGGGTGAAGAAAAAGCCCAAGCTCACTGCCATTGAATCATTTCAGACTCGGAGTGAACCTATCTACATAGGGTTTCCAAGACTATCAATCTTTATGGGAGCAAAGAGCCTCACCTTTTTACCTCAGCGTAGCTGATGGGTTTGAACCACTGACCTTGGAGTTGGCAGTCCAATGCTTACCCAACAATGCTGTCAGCACTCCCCAAGAATGAATGGAGATCAGAAACTCAAACTCACTGCCATTGCACCTATTCTGACTCCTAGTGACTCGACAGGACAGAGGAGAAGGGCTTCTATGGGTTTCTGAGGCTGTGAATGTTTACCCGAGTACAGGTACTCACATACAAATCTGGTGACTGATGGTGTGCAGCGGCGAGCTGTCTCCAAGTCAGCTATGAATTATGAAGCCCAATGAATCATCCTAAGAATGGCATGCATTTCCCCTTTTTCTCACTTTCATTCCCTTTCTTGCCTTCTAAGTGTGGACCTAATTATCCCAAGGCCACACCAGCAGTTTCCACTCTTAGTTAGTTGACTAATTCGAGAAAAAGTCACCAAGCGCCTAATATCTCACAACAACAGCCAGGCCTGGTGCTAAGTGCTCCATGTGCCTGGCCTACTAATCCCTCAGAACACTCTTCACAAAAGCTTTATTTGTCCCCACCTCCCATTGAAGCAAGCGTTGAATCTGGATTTCTTTGAGGCCCAAGCCTTTCCACAAACCAAGTTTTTACACAAGAAATAAAACTCCGAGGAGTGTGCAGGTCTCAAAAGCTAACTATCAGAGACCATGGAACACAGACTGCAATGTACGAACAAGTTCCAATTATGGATGTCATCTATGTTCTTGCTGACAGAGTAGGGACTGAGATGGCAATGGGAATGTTACTATGGGGTCAGGGCTTGTGGTGGAAGGAGTCTTGGGGGTGCAATGTTTAAAACCTCAGCCGCTGACTGAAAAGTCAGGGGAGGTTTGAACTGACCAGAGACTGTGAGGGAAACAATCTACTCCCGTAGAGATTTCAGGCTAGGGACCCTCTAGGGCTCCGCACAGAGGGTGGCTCTGCGTGAA